>NC_072430.2:12500-5012500 GCF_028878055.3 Symphalangus syndactylus
GAGGCCCCGCCCAGGCGCAGAGACGCGCTGCGGGCCCGCGCAGGCTCAGAGAGGACTGGCGGGACCGCGCAGGCGCAGAGACCGGCGGCCGGCCCGCGCACGCGCAAAGGGGCGGGGGGCTCGCGCATACGCAGACAGGGGCGGAGGACCCGCGCAGGCGCAGCAGGGGCGGCGGACCCGCGCAGGCGCCAAGAGGCGCAGGGCGCCCGCGCAGGCGCAGAGAGGCGAACCGCGCCCGCGCAGGCCCAGAGAGGCGCGGAGGGACCGAGTAGGCGCAGAGAGGCGCGGCGGTCCCGCGCATGCGCAGAGACCGGCGGCGGGCGCGCGCATGCGCAGACGGGCGGCGGTCCCGCGCAGGTGCTGAGAGGCGCACGGCGTCCGCGCAGGCGCATAGAGGAGCGGCGGGCCCACGCAGGCGCAGAGAGACGAAGAGAGGCGCGGCGGGCCTGCGCAGGCGCAGAGAGGTGCGCCGCGCCCGCGCCGGCGCAGAGAGGCGCAACCCGCCCGCGCCGGGACAGAGCGGCGCTGCGGGCGCGCGCAGGCGCAGAGAGGCACTGCGAGCCCGCGCAGGCGCTGAGAGGAGCGGCGCGGACGCGCAGGCGCAGAGACTGGCGGCGGGCCGGCGCAGGCGCAGAGAGACGCTGCAGTGCTGCGGAGGCACAAAGAGGAGCGGCGGGCCCGCGCATGCGCAGAGACGGGCGGCGAGCGCGCGCATACGCAGACGGGCGGCGGTCCCGCGCAGGTGCTCAGAGGCGCACTGCGCCCTCGCAGGCGCAGAGTGTGGCGGCGGGCCCGCGCATGCGCAGACAGGGGCGCCGGGCCCCCGCCGGCGCAGAGAGGCGCTGCGGGTACGCGCAGAGACGAGTGGCGGGCCCGCGCAGGCCCAGAGAGGCGCGGCGGGCCCGCCCATCCGCAGAAAGGGGCGGCGGGCCCGCGCAGACGCAGAAAGGGGCACCACGCTCGCCCTGGACCAGAGAGGCGCACCGCGCCCGCGCAGGCGCAGAGAGGAGCGGCGGGCCCGCGCAGGCGCAGAGAGACGAAGAGAGGCGCACCGTCCTCGGGCAGGGGCTGAGAGGCGCGGCGGGCCTGCGCAGGCGCGGAGAAGCGCACCGCGCGGGCGCAGAGAGGGGCGGCGGGCTCGCACATGCGCAGACAGGGGCGGCGGGACCGCGCAGGCGCAGAGACGCGCTGCGGGCCCGCGCAGGCGCAGAGAGGAGCTGCGGGCCCGCGCAGGCACAGAGACGGGCGGCGGGCCCGCCCTTGCGCAGATAGGGGCGGCGGGCCCGCGCAGGCGCAGAGGCGCACCGCGCCCGCGCAGAGAGACGCACCGCGCCCGCGCAGGCCCAGAGAGGCGCAACGCGCCCGCGCAGGCGCAGAGAGGGGCGGCGTTCCCGCTCATGCGCAGACAGGGGCGGAGGGCCCGCGCAGGCGCAGAGACGAGTGGCGGGCCCGCGCAAGCGCAGAGACGGGCGGCGGGCCCGCGCATGCGCAGAGAGGGGTGGCGGGCCCGCGCATGGGCAGACAGGGGCGGAGGACCCGCGCAGGCGCAGAGACGCGCACCGCGCCCGCGCAGGCGCAGAGAGGAGCGGCGGGTCCCGGCATACGCAGACGGTCGGCGGGCCCGCGCAGGCCCAGAGAAGATTGGCGGGCCCGCGCATGCGCAGAGACGGGCGGCGGGAAAGCGCATGCGCAGAGAGGGGCGGCGGGCTCGCGCATACGCAGACGGGCGGCGGACCCGCGCAGGCGCAGAGTGGCGCACCGCTCCTGCGCAGGCGCAGAGAGGCGCACCGCGCCCGCGCAGGCCCAGAGAGGCGCACTGCGCCCGCGCAGGCGCAGAGAGGCGCGGCGGGCCGCGCAGACGCAGAGACGGGAGGCGGGACCGCGCAGGCGCAGTGAGGCGCGGCACTCCGCGGCTCCGCCAGGGGCGCGGCGCAGGGGGAGAGACGCGCGGCGAGCCGTCCGTCCGCCAGGGGGCGCGGCGTAGGCGCAGAGACGCACGGCGACGCGGCCCCGTTGGAGAGGCGCGGCACAGGGCGGAGACTCACAAAGGCCGGTCGCCGGCGGGGCGGGTGCAGCGCAGGCGCAGAGATGCACACCGCCGGGCCGAGGGTTGGGTGGCGTGGTGCAGGCGCACAGGTCCACATTCGCCCGCCGCCGGGCGGGGGGCCGTGGTGGACGCGATGCAGGCACAGAGACGCACGTCGCCAGGGGCATAGTGCAAATAGGTGGAACCTCAGTAATCTGAAAAGCCGGGCACTACAGGACCTGCTTGTTCACGGTGCTGTGCCACTGCGCCTCCTGCTGGCGCCTAGGGCGATTGCAGCGCCCTCTTGCTTACAGTGGTGGCTAGCGCCTCCTGGTGGCGCCAGGGCACGCAGGGCCCTTTTGCTCACAGTATAGTGGCGGCACGCCGCCTACTGGCAGCTAGGGACGTTACAGGGCCCTCTTGCTCACAGTGTAGTGGAAACATGCTCAGCTGCTGGCACCTGTGGACACTGCCGGGCCCTCTTGCTCCAAGTGTAGTGGCGGCTGACTCCCCTGCTGGCAGCTGGGGACACTGCTGGGCCCTCTTGCTTGCAGTGTAGTGGGGGCACGCCTTCTACTGGCCGCTGGGGGCACTACAGGATCCTCTTGCTCAGTGTAGAGGCAGCACGCCCCCTTCTGGCAACCAGGGCACTGCAGGGTCCTCTTGCTCATGTTGTGGTGCCCGTGCGCCACCTGCGGGCAGCTAAGGACACTGCAGGGCCCTCTTGCTCACAGTGTAGTCATATACCCCTGCTGGCTGCTGGGAACACTGCCAGGCCCTCTTGCTGGCAGTGTCGTGGCAGCATGCCACCTGCAGGCAGATGGGGACTATGCAGGGCCCTGTTGCTCCCGGTATGACAGCTGGGGTCCACTACTGGCCACCTCCCGCACCACTTAAACTTGGAGCGCTAGTTATTAAGCCCCATCAGTTCTGTAAATTCAAACTGAAATGGAGCTATTACTGGGGAGAGCTGATGTCCCAGTTCTTGTCTAACTTGGAAGAAAGATTTTCACCAAGAGGCAGTACAAAGATGGCAGACAACTTCATTGAAAAGAAATACAGTCTGAAGAGCTTATTGTAGAAAAATGAGGAGGACTGGGCTGACTGTGCATGAAAACAGCCTAAGAGTCCAGTGCAGGGAATTTTATTTTGGACTTCTTCACATTCCTGCCTGTCTCAAGTCTCTGCTTGTTTTCTTTGGTTTTCCTGCTACTGCCATAGGTCCCTCATTTGCCCCACTTAGGCGTGTGGGACCTCCTCACTGTTGGCTGAGGTACGTGTGGTGATGAATCCGAATCTACTCTGGCACCAGCCTCCTTTCCACCATCCCAGGCAGGCTGACAGCGGTGATGTTTGTACCTACTGTGCCTGCCTATCTCTTTTGAATGTCCATCTCTGCCCTAATCTGTATTTTTGGTGCCAGGTTTCTCTTAAGAATGTTCCCTTTGTCCTTCTTATGAGCATGTAGCTAACAATATTCTGACATTTTTATTGCACAGTGAACGATCACTGGGGCATGTTATGAGGAGTTCTAGGGTGTTTCTTTCTGCATAGGTACCTCTTCTCCCTCCTACCCACAATTGACAAATGCCCATCCACTCCGGCACTAGAGATGCTACTAATATGTGAATTTTTGGTGGTCCCTCCAGGTGCGCCTTCCCAGACATTCCCTTTTCCACGAGCTCCCTCTCCTGTTCATGTCTAGTTATCTGTCTACTCTAACAGAACCCACTATCCTGTGTCTTTCCCCAAAATAGTGAGGAAATGATTAGTTGGAAACCATAAGAAATGATATGCATGTAGATTATAAATTTACAACTTACACAAATAATCACTCAAAGTCATCCTTACACTAAAAATACAAAACTATAGAATTTCTAGAAGAAACTATAGAAGAAAAGCTATGTGCCTTTGGGTTTGGTAATGAATTTTAACAAATGACACAAAAGGTTGATATACACAGAAGAAATGACAATGTGGATTTCTTAATATTTAAAGTTTATACTCTGGAAGAGACCTTGTTAAGAGAACAAAAAGACAAGCCAAATATTGAAGAAAATATTTGCAAAACACAGATCTGAGAATTTGTAATCAAAATACATAAAAAAATTGTTAAAACTAAACAATAAGTTAAACAGCCCAATTAAAAATGCACACAGATCTGAACAGACACCTCACCAAATAAGATGTACAGATGGCAAGTAAACATAAAAAAAGGTGCTCAACAAACTAGAGAACTGAAAACCACAATAAGATAGCACAGCTGGTCTATATCTCTTAGAACTGCTAAACTCTTTAAAAAATGACAAATTGCTGGAGGAAAAACAGAACTCTTTTCATTGCTGGTGGAATACAGTGTATAAGACCAAAATATGCCACCCCAAAATATAATGGTAGGAAACCAGAAAATGCCACCCCAATATATGTCCCTTTGGCTTAAGAATTATTCCAAGCTGATTATTTTGAAAAAAAATTCTAATAAAAGAAGTTCTGAAAACAAAGTAGAAGTTACACTTCTGTAAGGAAAATTTACATCTATCAAGGAAATCCCCATTTAAAAGCTACCTCTCTTGACACCAAGAAGAGAAGGATAACTAAATCACTAAAGAGTCTTATCAATGGAGAATGCATGGACTTAAGTCTGTATAACAAACCTTACCCTTGTCTCCCGTGCTTTTGCTGGTTAACTCCCCACTACTGCACCTCAAATCTTCTTTCTTTAAGTTGAAGATAGTATTTATGCTTGAATTGAAAGCCAGCTGTTGGAGATTTACTCATTTTTTCCCTGAGTATCTCCCATGTATCCATAAGGTATACATGTTTTTAAACTTTTCTGTTTTTCTCATTTGAACCTGTCAGTTTTTACAGAGGGTCCCATCTAAGAATTCCAAAAACATAGAAAATTTTTTTACTCCCCATTACAAGTTGGGCAGTTTTTTCTAAAGCTAAACAAGTCTCACCTTACAATCCAAAAATCACATTCCTAGGTATTTTGACAATTAGTTTGATGTTATTTCCAAACAAAAGCTACCATGCAATTATTTACAGAAGCCCTATTCATAATGACCAAAGGAAAAAAAAGGAATCAGAAAGTTTTACAATAAATGACTGTGTGGGAATCCACTCAGACATCAAAAGCTGTTATAAAGATTATTTACATGAAAACATTCGAGATACTGAAGATAAAGGAAGAAATCTTACCAGAACTTACTTTATCCAATTAAAGCAGAGCTCCTAGAAAAATACAACTGCCATTAACCCCTTCAAAGGAGTTTCCTGCAAATTCAGCTGCCATGGAGACAGTGTACTCTTTCCCATTAGCACTGATAAATGAAAATGAAATTCTACCCTCCCAACTGTCTGAACAGATCCACTCTTGGCTGAGGGGACCCCAGAGTAACTTTCAAAACTGAGTTCTCAGCTTTGCTAGCATGGGATGATGGGGGTCAGATACACATCGTCATACCCCCTCCTTTGCTAACCATGATGAGACTTTCTTCCTTAAGGATTTAACAGAAACCAGCCCCTTCAAAGGCTCCACCACTGATATTAACCTCTCTTTTCTTGCCTGATAAGAGACCACCCATGAGGGAGAGGTTCTGGCCAGCATATAGAGGAGGCACAGAGCGAGTTTTCATGTCCTCTGCTTCACTTTTTAATGTCAGACGGCTGAAAACTCCACCCTGGGATCATGCTAACACTGCCATTTTTTGTACATGGGACCCATGAAGAAGCAAGAAACTCAATTGCGCATGCATGCATTTCTCCTTCCATAAATATTCATGACTCCTCCTAGAGCTTATTAAAGAAATGTATTTAGCCATTCCACTCAGCATAAATTACTATTTCCTTTACCTCCTCCTTGAAGCATCTGTTTCTGGCTTCTACCTGGAGGCTATGCTTCCCAGCCTGTCAGAAGGACAACCTGCAGGCCGCAACTCTTTATAGGAAATAAATCTCTCATTGGGTGTGGTGGCTCATGCCTGTAATCCCAGCACTTTGGGAGGCTGAGGCGAGTGGATCACCTGGGGTCAGGAGGTTCAGAGGAGCCTGGCCAACATGATGAAAACCTATCTCTACTAAAAATACAAAAAAATTAGCCAGGTGTGGTGGTGGGCATCTGTAATCCCAGCTAATCAGGAGGCTGAGGCAGGAGAATTGCTTGAACCCAGGAGGTGGAGGTTGCAGTGAACCAAGATCACGCCATTGCACTCCAGCCTGGGCAACAAGAGTGAAACTCTGTCTCAAAAAAAAAAACATAAAAATGAAGAAATGTCTTCTTTCCAAATTTATGAACCTCATCATTCTTCCATTGACAGCATTAAAAGGTTCAAAACGATCTTTCCATACTCTCCCACAGAAGCCCTAGAAATTGTCATTTTGTTAATCATTTTGGATGCCTGAGAACTTGTAATCCAATGAGTAGAAATGTTGGTACCCCATTTATGGCTGTCAACCTGCCAGTTCTCAGGAGTTTGTATAAGCCTAAATCTGAAAGGATCTCATCCCATTAGGACCCTTGTCTCCTTTTCTGTTGCCTTTGCCCACTGGCTCTGGCAACAGGGGTCTTTCTTTCTCGTTGGCTATATTTGGATATGGGGGCTCCATCTTCTCTGCCACCTTAGGGAATGCCTTTTGCATGCATGGCTAACTCATTAAAAAGCCTACAGTTTCACTAAAATTTTGAGTGAGTACTCTCTGAAGCTGGGTTGGAATCTCAGGCTTCTTTGTCTGGAAGGTAACTCTTGGGCTATAAGTTTCTTATCCTAGCTCTGGTTTTGAGGCCTCTCTGTTCTCCTCTTGGGTTGGAAGTTATTCCTGGCTTTTTGTTTCAAGGTGTCTCTGTGTGATCTTAATCTTGCTCCTTTCATGGGAACTTCTCAATTGACTAAATTCTCCCTTCTCGAACCTCTGCTGACTCTGTGTTCCACCAATATGGAACAATTCTACTTCCTTTCCTGTTTGCACACCTGTAATCCTAGCACTTTGGGAGGCCCAGGCGGATGGATCGCAACGTCAGGAGATCGAGACCATCCTAGCTAACATGGTGAAACCCTGTCTCTAATAAAAATACAAAAAAATTAGCCAGGCATGGTGGCGGGCGCCTGTAGTTCCAGCTTCTTGGGAGGCTGAGGCAGGAGAATGGCGTGAACCTGGGAGGCGGAGCTTGCAGTGAGCCGAGATCATGCCACTGCACTCCAGCCTGGGCGAAAGAGCAAGACTCTGTCTCAAAAAAAAAAGAGAACAGAGGAATTCACACAAAGCTATAAGGACTGCAGCTGAAATTTGATAGTATGTTCTTAGCTTGGCTTTTAGCCCGAATAAGGTCTTTAAAAGTCAAATCTGAGATTCTGTATGAAAACTTCCAACGAAGAAACTTGAAAGCACCTATATGGTCGTAGCCTGTTCTTGCTGCAATTACGTAAATAATCAAGCAAAATAGAACAAAACTAGACTTATTTTTAAAACAAGAATAGTCTTACTTTTATTATGATCAAAAATGGTGGTTACTACAGACAGAAATTTTATGTTTCAATGGAAAACTGTAACATGACCAGGCATGGTGGCACATGCCTATAATTCCAGCACTTTGGGAGGCCAGAATTTCAAGACCATCCTGGGCAACGTGGTGAACCCTGTCTCTACCAAAAATACAAAAATTAGTTGGGCATGATGGCATGTGCCTGTAGTCTCAGCTAATCAGGAGGCTGAGGAGGGAAGATCATTTGCACCCAGGAGGTAGTGGTTGCAGTGAGCTGACATTGCACCTTTGCACTCCAGCCTGGGTGACAAAGCCAGACCCTGTCTCAAAAAAAATTTTTTAAAGGAAAACTATAGCCATTGTGGGTTATCAGATTCTAGTCTTGTTTCTTGTTTCTGGGCTATTTTTACCTCTTTGTAAAAATTCATCTGATGAATTTTTTCCCACAATGATACTTGGGGAACAAGAAGCCAAGTATTGTCTCTCCTACCACTGTATCTATTGTCAGTTAATTTGAAGGCCTCTAATCCTGGAACAACGTTAGAAGAGGAAGGTTTTGCTCCCTAAAATGCATAACCAAATTGTGGTACATTCATGCACTAGAATACTATTTAGCCATAGAAAGGAACAAGCTATCAACTCACACAAAGACATGAGTGAATCTCGCATGCACATTGCTAAGTGGAAGAAGAAAGTCTGAGGAGGACACACACAGTGTGACCCCATTTAATGAGACACTGGAGAAGGCAAACTACACAGATGGGGAGCCATTGGCTCCATGGGGTGGGGGGTTGAAGCATTCCATATGATACTTTAATAATGGGATACCTACCACAATGCATTTGTTGAAATATGCAGAATTTTACATCCAAATGGTTAAAGCAAACTCTATTCAAATTAAATAAAATTAATCAAGATGTGGAGTATCCCAGGATAGAATACATTATGTGAAAAAGAATTTAACTATGCTACAAATTACTATGGGTTGGATGTGGTTTGTCCCCACAAAAACTCATGTTGAAATTTGACCCCCAATATGGCAGTGTGGGGCGGTGGGGCCTGGTTGAATGTGTTTGGGTCATAGTGACGGATCCCTCATGAACAGATTAATGCCCTCCCACAGGGGTAAGTGAGTTCTGCTCTCACAGGAATCGATTAATTTCTGCAGGAGTAGCTAGTTAAAAGGAGTCTGGCTTCCTTTGCTTCCCTCTTGCTTTCACTTTTGCTATGTGATCTCTAGTGCACCCCTTGCTCCCCTTCCACTCTCCACCATAAGATGAAAAAGACTGAGGCCCCACTAGATGCAACTGCCCAATCTCAGACATTCCAGCCACCAGTATTGTGAGCCAAATGAACCTTTTTTACTTATAAATTACCCAGCCTCAGGTATTCTGTTACCGAAGCACAAAATAGACTAAGACAAAAAAATAGGTGAAAACTCACTGAAGATGTAGGGAAAATGGTGTTGACCTAAATCACTTTGAAAATGAATAGAATCTGTAGGCTGAAAGCAAATGAACTATACTTCATCATTGGATTCCATTTTATAAAGTTCTTTCCAACAGAAGCAATTGTTAACCATTGTAAAACCACAGCATCTGTATCTGGAATAAAACAATGACTTACATAACCTGCAGATGGTAGGAATCAGGCCTCTCACTGGTGAAGTGGGAGTTTACAAATTAGCAAGGCGAGAAGGCTAGAATGATTCATGTGATAGTAGATCAGAGGTGGAGACATCAACGTTGTAGGAAAAGAAAGAGAGATCAGACTTTACTGTGTCTATGTAGAAAGGGAAGACATAAGAAATTCCATTTTGACCTGTACCTTGAACAATTGCTTTGCTGAGATGCTGTTAATTTGTCACTTTGCCCCAGCCACTTAGCCCCAACTTTGAGCTCACAAAAACATGTGTTGTATGGAATCAAGGTTTAAGGGATCTAGGGCTGTGCAGGATGTGCCTTGCTAACAAAATGTTTACAAGCAGTATGCTTGGTAAAAGTCATTGCCATTCTCTAGTGTCAATAAACCAGGGGCACAATGCACTGTGAAAAGCCACAAGGACCTCTTCCCTGGAAAGCTGGATATTGTCCAAGGTTTCTCCCAATGTGAATGTCTGAAATATGGCCTCATTGGATGAGAAAGACCTGACCATCCCCCAGCCCGACACCCATAAAGGGTCTGTGCTGAGGTGGATTAGTAAAAGAGGAAAGCCTCTTGCAGTTGAGATGGAGGAAGGCAACTGTCTCCTGCCTGTCCCTGGGAACTGAATGTCTCAGTATAAAACCCGATTGTACATTTGTTCAATTCTGAGATAGGAGGAAAACCTCCCTATGGCGGGAGGCGAGACATGTTGGCAGCAATGCTGCCTTGTTATTCTTTACTCCACTGAGATGTTTGGGTGGAGAGAAACACAAATCTGGCCTACGTGCACATCCAGGCATAGTACTTCCCCTTGAACTTAATTATGACATAGATTCTTTTGCTCACATGTTTTTTTGCTGACCTCCTTACTATCACCCTGCTCTCCTACCGCATTCCTCTTGCTAAGATAATGAAAATAATAAAAACTGAGGGAACTCAGAGACTGGTGCAGGTGCAGGTCCTTGGTATGCTGAGCACCAGTCCCCTGGGCCCACTGTTCTTTCTCCATACTTTGTATCTTATTTTTTTTTTTTTTTTTTTTTTTTTTCTTGAGACGGAGTCTTGCTCTGTCACCCAGGCTGGAGTGCAGTGGCGCGATCTCGGCTCACTGCAAGCTCCGCCTCCCGGGTTCACGCCATTCTCCTGCCTCAGCCTCTCCAAGTAGCTGGGACTACAGGCGCCCGCCACCACGCCCGGCTAATTTTTTGTATTTTTAGTAGAGACGGGGTTTCACCATGGTCTCGATCTCCTGACCTCGTGATCCACCCGCCGCGGCCCCCCAAAGTGCTGGGATTACAAGCGTGAGCCACCACGCCCGGCCTGTATCTTATTTTTTTCTCAGCCTCTCATCCCACCTGATGAGATATACCCACAGGTGTGGAGGAGCAGGCCACCCCTTCATCTGCAACCCAATGTGGGTGCCTTTGTCTAGGGTGAAGATATGCTAAGAATGTGAGCATTGAGGACAGTGGATGAGAGATTCCTGAGTACATCCACCGTCAGCCTTGCGGTAAACTTGTGCGCTCAGAGGAACCCAGGGTAACAATGGGGCAAACTGAAAGTAAATATGTCTCTTATCTCAGCTTCATTAAAATTCTCTTAAGAAAAGGGGGAATTAAAGCTTCTACAGAAAATCTAATTACACTATTCCAAACAATAGAACGATTCTGCCCATGGTTTCCAGAACAAGGAACTTTAGATTTAAAAGATTGGGAAAAAATTGGCAAAGAATTAAAACAAGCAAATAGGGAAGGTAAAATCATCCCACTTACAATATGGAATGATTGGGCCATTGTTAAAGCAACTTTAGAACCGTTTCAAATAGAAGAAGATAGCGTTTCAGTCTTTGATGCCCCTGAAAGCTGTGTAATAGATTGTGAAGAAGAGGTGGGGAAAAATCCAGGAAAGGAATGGAAATTTCACATTGTAAATAGGTAGCAGAGCCAGTAACGGCTCGGTCAATGCAAAATGTTGACTACAATCAATTACAGGAGGTAATATATCCTGAAACATTAAAATTAAAAGGAAAAAGTCCAGAACCATTGGGGCCATTGGGGCTAAAACCACGATGGCCACCTCCTCCTCAGCCGAGTAAGTGCTGGGGGAGGTAGCGTGAAACTAGGCTCGCTGCGACTTGGCTCCAGGCACTCATTATTGTCCAACCTACCGTTCACTATGGTGAAGGAGGAATTCAGACTCACCCTGCAGCTTCCTGTATAGGTCAAACAGTGGCCGCTCCCTAAGGAAAAGTTCGGGGTGCTACATAAAATAGTTAAAAAGCTATTTTAAAAAGGACATGTTTCACCCACTTTCTGTCTTTAGAATTCTTCTGTGTTTGTAATTCAGAAAATATCAGGCAGATGGCTCATGCTAACTGACCTAAGAGCGGTTAATGCGGTAATTCAACCTATGGGGTCTCTCCAACTCGGGTTGCCTTCTCCAGCCATGATCCCCTTTAATTATAATAGATCTGAAGGATTGCTTTTTTACCATTCCTCTGGCAAAACAGGATTTTGAAAAATTTGCTTTTACTATGCCAGCCATAAGTAATAAAGAACAAGCCACCAGATTTCAGTGGAAAGTTTTACCTCAGGGAATGCTTAATTGTCCAACTATTTGTCAGACTTTTGTAGCTCAAGTTCTTCAACCAGTTAGAGACAAGTTTTCAGACTGTTATTCATTATGTTGATGATATTTTGTGTGCTGCAGAAACAATAGACTAATTGTTACACATTTCTGCAGACAGAGGTTTCAAACGCAGGCCTAACAATAGCATCTGATAAGATTCAGATCTCTACTCCTTTTCGTTATTTGGGAATGCAGGTAGAGGAAAGAAAAATTAAACCACAAAACATAGAAATAAGAAAAGACACGTTAAGAACATTAAATGACTTTCAAAAATTGCTAGGAGATATTAATTGGATTCAGCCAACTCTAGGCATCCCTACTTATGCCATGTCAAATTTGTTCCCTATCTTGAGAGGGGACCCGTACTTGAATAGTAAAAGAACATTAACTCCAGAGGCAGCTACAGAAATTGAATTAGTTGAAGAAAAAATTCAGTCAGCACAAGCAAATAGATCACTTATCCCCACGCCAACTTTTGATTTTTGCTACTACACATTCTCCAACAGGCATCATTGTTCAAAATACAGATCTTGTGGAGTGGTCATTCCTTCCTCACAGTACAGTTAAGACTTTTACATTGTACTTAGATCAAATGGCTACATTAATTGGTCAGGCAAGACTACAAATAGTAAAATTGTGTGGAAGTGACCCAGATAAAATCATTGTTCCTTTAAACAATGAACAGGTTAGATAAGCCTTTATCAATTCTGGTGCATGGCAGATTGGTCTTGCTGATTTTGTGGGAATTATTGATAATCATTACCCAAGAACAAAAATCTTCCAGTTTTTAAAATTGGCTATTTGGATTTTACCTAAAATTACCAGACATAAACCTTTAGAAAATGCTCTGATGGTGTTTACTGATGGTTCCAGCAAGGGAAAAGTGGCTTACACCAGGCAAAAAGAATGAGTCATTGAAACTCAATATCACTCAGCTCAAAGAGCAGAATTTGTTGCTGTCATTTCAGTGTTACAAGATTTTAATCAGCCTATTAACATTGTTTCAGATTCTGCATATGTAGTACAGGCTACAAAGGATGTTGAGACAGCCCTAATCAAATACAGTATGGATGATCAGTTGAATCAACTGTTTAATTTGTTACAACAAACTGTAAGAAAAAGAAATTTCCCATTTTATATTACTCATGCTTGAGCGCATACTAATTTACCAGGGCCTTTAACGAACGCAAATGAACAAGCTGACTTGCTAGTATCATCTGCCTTCATGGAAGCACAAGAACTTCATGCCCTGACTCATGTAAATGCAACAGAATTAAAAAATAAATTTGATATCACATGGAAACAGGCAAAAAATATTGTACAACATTGTACTGAGTGTCAAGTCCTACACTTGGCCACTCAGGAGGCAGGAGTTAATCCCAGAGGTTTATGTCCTAATGCATTAGGGCAAATGGATGTCACACATGTACCTTCATTTGGAAAATTGTCATTTGTCCATGTGACAATTGATACTTATTCACATTTCATATGGGCAACGTGCTAGACAGGAGAAAGTACTTCCCATGTTAAAAGACATTTATTATCTTCTTTTGCTGTCATGGGAGTTCCAGAAGAAAGTAAAACAGATAATGGGCCAGGATACTCTAGCAAAGCATTTCAAAAATTCTTAAATCAGTGGAAAATTACACATACAAGAGGAATCCCTTATAATTCCCAAGGACAGGCCATAATTGAAAGAAATAATAGAACACTCAAAGCTCAATGGGTTAAACAAAAAAAGGAAAAAGAGAGTAAGGAGTATAACACTCCCCAGATACAACTTAATCTAGCACTCTATACTTTAAAGTTTTTAAACATATATAGAAATCAGACCACTACTTCTGCAGAGCAACATTTTACTGGTAGAAAGAACAGCCCACATGAGGAAAAACTGATTTGGTGAAAAGATCAAAAATAATACATGGGAAATAGGTAAGGTGATAACATGGGGAGAGGTTTTGCTTGTGTTTCACCAGGAGAAAATCAGCTTCCTGTTTGGATACCCACTAGACATTTGAAGTTCTACAATGAACCCATCAGAGATGCAAGGAAAAATGCCTCCGTGGAGACGGAAAACCCCACTCGAGCATCATCAACTCACCAGGTGAACAAAATGGTGATATCAGAAGAAAAGATGAAGTTGCCATCCACAAAGAAAGCAGAGTTGCTGTCCTCGGCCCAGCTAAAGAAGCTGACACAGTTAGCTGAAAAAAGCCTGAAGAACACAAGGGTAACACAAACTCCAGAGAATATGCTGCTTGCAGCTTTAATGATTGTATCAATGGTGGTAAGTCTCCCTATGTCTGCAGGAGCAGCTGCAGCTAATTATACCTACTGGGCCTATGTGCCTTTCCCACCCTCAATTCAGGCAGCCACTTGGATGGATAATTCTATTGAAGTATATGTTAATAATAGTGCATGGGTACCAGGCCCCACAGATGACGGTGGCCTTGCCCAACCTGAAGAAGAAGGAATGATGACAAACATTTCCATTGGGTATCATTATCTTCCTATTTGCCTGGGGAAAGCACCAGATTGCTTAATGCCTGCAACCCAAAATTGGTTGGTAGAAGTACCTACTGTCAGTGCCATTAGTAGATTTACTTATCACATGGTAAGTGGAATGTCACTCAGGCCACAGATAAATAATTTACAGGACCCTTCTTATCAAAGATCATTACAATGTAGGCCTAAGGGGAAGCCTGGTCCCAAGGAAATCCCCAAAGAATCAAAAAGCCCAGAAGTCTTAGTTTGGGAAGAATGTGTGGCTGATACTGCAGTGGTACTACAAAACAATGAATTCGGAACTATTATAGACTGGGCCCCTCGAGGCCAATTATATCATAATTGTATGGGCCAGACTCAATCGTGTTCACAGGTCCCATCCATCTGGCCCATTAATATGGCCTATGATAGTGATTTAACTGAAAGCCTGGACCAGGTACATAGAAGGTTAGAATCACTCTATCCATGGAAATGTAGTGTGTAAAACCCCCTTATATGCTATTTGTAGGAATCATAGATCTTAAACCAGATTCCCAAACTATAACCTGTGAAAACTGTAGATTGTTTACTTGCATTGATTCAACTTTGGATTGGCAGCACCATATTCTGCTAGTGAGGGCAAGAGAGGGCATGGGGATCCCTGTGTCCATGTACCGACTGTGGGAGGCTTCCTCATCCATCTATATTTTAACAGAAGTATTAAAAGAAGTTCTAACTAGATCCAAAAGATTCATTTTTACTTTGATTGCAGTGATTATTGGTCTTATTGCAGTCACAGCAACTGCTGTATGTAGACAACTGCTTGATGTAGACACTCAGCCATCAAGAAGGTGGAGCCAACTCCTCACTCCATAAGTGTGGGCTCTGCATAGTGACTTGCTCCAAAAGAACACATGCAGTATTGACAAGGAGAAAAAATAACTTCACAGTGGAGAAACCTGACAAACAGTAGCTCTGCCAAATGATCCAAGTGAACATCAAAGATGACAGTTCACCTTGAGAACATGAAGTGACAATGGGGGACATTCTACAAAATTCCTGACCAATCCTCCTCAGTACTATCAAGGTCATCATGAGATGGAAAGCCTGACACACTGTCACAGCCAGGAAGAGCCTACGTGATGACTACCTCTCATGCGGGTCCCTGGATGGGATCCTGGGTCAGAGTAAGACAGAACTAAGGGAGTCCAAATGAAATATGAACTTTAGTTAATAATAGCTTATCAGGCAGGCGCGGTGGCTCAAGCCTGTAATCCCAGCACTTTGGGAGGCCGAGGCGGGTGGATCACGAGGTCAGGAGATCGAGACCATCCTGGCTAACACAGTGAAACCCCGTCTCTACTAAAAATACAAAAAATTAGCCAGGCGAGGTGGCGGGCGCCTGTAGTCCCAGCTACGTGGGAGGCTGAGGCAGGAGAATGGCGTGAACCCCGGGAGGTGGAGCCTGCAGTGAGCCAAGATCCCGCCACTGAACTCCAGCCTGGGAGATAGAGCAAGACTCCATCTCAAAAAATAAAATAAAATAAAATAAAAAATAAAAAAATAAAAAAATAGCCTATCAGTATTGGTTCATTAACTGTCACAAATTATGTAAGATATTAATAAGCCATGTGAGACACACTGATAGAAGATGTTAATGAGAGGAAACTAGGTTGCGGCTACATGGCAAATCTCTGCTTTTTTTATTGGCAATTTCTGTGTAAGTAAAAAAATGATGTAAAATAAAACTTTATTTAAAACATTGTTATATTTTTTAATGCTTCCTTGTTTAATTATTTATGCTGTGAATTACTAGTAATTGACATTGTTAACTAATCCTGTTTTTTTAAGTAAGAGCATTATGACACAAAAAATTAAACAGTGCAGACTGATACATAAATCAAAACAAATATTCTTTACATGTTTTCTGTTACAGTAGTAACACATATGTATAAGCTTCATTATCATATTTTTTTCTTGTGCTGTGGTTGTGTCCTGGGTTCATTCTCTAAAATGCTGATCACCTTAGACCAGGAAAAAAATAAACTTACAGACTCTGCTTCAATTCATGGCTAAATATTTTCAAAACAGTGATTTTGTAAAAATACGTTCCAACGGCAAATTGATTCATTGTGATGAGATCACTTATTCCAAAGACTTCTTGTCTTTATTTTGTTCCCATGCCTACCTTTTAGCCATAATACAACAGAATCAAATGTTGGCCCTTGGGAAAAAATATTCAAAGAAAGAAAGAATGTGAACAGAACTTACAACCATGATGATTCAATGTTTTACCACAATGCTTTCTAAAACAGAAGAGTGTAAAAGGATATTCAAAGTCAATTTCCTCGGAGAGGCTTTGCAGAAAATGAGGAAACTAGAGAAATAAAAATGGCAGGACATTCTACGGGTGATTTTCGATGTTGCTATGTTTTATGGGAAAAAAATACTTTACCTTTTAAAGAATCACAAAGAATTATTGGGAACCCAAACTCTGGAATGTTTGCAAATTTAATTGAGCTTCTATGTAATTATGTCTATGTAGCTAGGCATGAAGTTGATGGTTTTTTAAAAATCTATGTCTTATTTGTGCAATAAACTACCCAATAAATAATTAATGCTCATAGGAAAACATGTTGGACTTTGTGAAGGGAAAATAAATCTTGGGGACCCAAAATCACAAAGCTAAAAGGAAAAGTCAAGCTGGGAACTGCTTAGTGCAAATCTACCTCCCATTCTATCCAAAGTCACCCATCTGCTCACCAAGATAAATGCATATCTGATTGCCTCATTTGGAGAGGGTAATCGGCAACACAAAAGAATGAAACCATTTGTCCCTTACTTACCTATGACCTGGAAGCCCCCTGTCTGGCCTTCTTTTCAAGTTGTCTCACCTTTCTGGACTGAACCAATGTACATCTTACACATATTGATTGATGTCTCATGTCTCTCTAAAGTGTATAAAGCCAAGCTGTGCCACGACCACCTTGGGCCCATGTTGTCAGGACCTCCTGAGGAGACCTCATGGGCATGCATCCTCAAACTTGGCAAAATAAACTTTCTAAAAAATCTGAGAGCTGTCTCAGATTTTCAGGGTTCATACATGTAATGTAGGATGTCAATGTTTATAAAACAGACATTATTCTGTCTACTACTACAAATATGCTGACAATTAACCTTAGGCTTTCTCAACAAAATGAAAAATGATGAGGTACAAACAGTATATGCAAACTTAAATAATGTTGCAAGTTTTAATATGCCTACTTTTCAATTTTTCAATACTATTTTTACTACCTTAACACTGTAAGAAAAATGAGTAATTAAAACATGAATAAAAGTGTTTACAAGGGGTGCACGTGTTTCCTCCAGCCTCTGGCCATCCCCAGCTTTCATCCTAACGGTCCTGATGGTGACTCTAAGCATTGCTCCTTTCTCTATATCAAGATCTCTCCCCAGAAACAAGCCCAAATCTTACCATATGTTGTGGCACGCTATGATGATGAGCAGTGGTGAGCAGCTGAAGCCTCAAGGAAGGGATGCTTTTGTAAAACAAGACTTGTAGAATATAACTTGTGAAAGTAAAGCCTATGGCAGAGTTCGTCTTCAGCACACGGGGAGCAGACAGGAAGCTTTTGCCTCACCTTCCTCAAAGGCCTGCAGCCACGTCTCCCCAGGTCAGTCTTAAGGACAATGAAACTCTGGTCTTCACTGTAGACACGCTACCACTGTAGACATGCTCCAAAGCCATGGTGACCCACCTTTGGGTGGGTCCTGAGGAGAACAAAGCTCTGGTTCTAATCCTAATCCTAACCCTGTCCCAAGACTTTGACCCTGAACCTAAACTCTGATCCCTACCCTGCTCCCTAATTCTCACCCTTACTTTGACCCTGACTTTGATCTTGACCCTGATCATGACCCCACCTCTAACCATACTTCCAGCCCTGACTCTGACCCAGATCCCAACCCTAACCCTAACCCTATTATTATCTTTATGATCTATCTCTAATCTTACCCTCTAGCTCTAAATAGCTGTACCCAACAGCACTTTTAAATTATTTAACTTCTTTTCCTTGAATTCTCTAAGGATATCCTAAAGGAGATTTCATTATGTATTTTGCATTCCCTCTAAGTGGTATGGCTTCAGATATGAAGTTCTAATCCTTTGCAAGACATAAAAAGTTTGGAGGGTAATAGTACTGGGTTGTTAGGGATGCATGTTGGCATTCATGATAGTCATTGGTGCTGTTCTCCAAATATTTTCAGTTCATTTTTTATGAATGCATTCTGACTGTTCCATCCTACCTACTTAAATTTTTGCATGGCCACATGACTTTTTTGTTTGTTTGTTTTTTGCCAATGGAGGTGAGATGAAATAACACGTCACTTTTTCAGAAGAGATCTCCAAGAAACAGAGTTCTATTCTGCATGCTTTTTTCTCTTTTCTATCGCAATGGGGATCTTATTGATGGTCCCTCCTTCCGTCTGGATTCCTGTGTTAGGATGACACAGCACAGAGCTACCTCTCACCTGACCCGTGATGAGATGTAAATAAATGACGAAGAAGATTTTTGACCCACTGAAATTTGGAGGTTGTTTGTCACCACAGTTTAACCTAGCCCCCATTGACTGATGCAGGGCTGAAGAATGAGTCCAAACTGGATCTGGACAAGACATGTGAAGAGCACTCCAGGCTGCGTAAAATTCAAGTGTTGTCTCAAAGATAACAGTGAGCACAATATGTTATTGGGGTGGGTGTGGGATAAATAAGGTATATCAGGTGAGAATAATGAGAAACTCAACTTTAAAAGATGGTGCTGATTTGAACTGTGGAGAGATCCAAATGCTCTGCTTAGCATTTGACATTGTGATGGATGAACACACTAATTAAGAGCCCAAAATGAAGGCTTGGGGTAAACATCTGAGGGTGTCTAATATCCCAATTTTTCATCCTAGAATGGGCAGAGTCCTTGTCCCCCTTCTAGGGAGACTTCCAAAAGAAAAAATACGTGCATTTCTTCAACAACGCACACTGAGAGACTTTCCTGCACTTTTGACCTGTGGCTAACACTCCTCACCTTTCATTCTGTCATCAGTGTTTCAGGGAAACATCTTTAACTCTCTATGATTTACAGGTTATTAAATGGATCTTATAATTCTCTCCAGGGGTGGAAAACACTGATGATGATGGTGTCTGAGCTCACAGCAGCAAGCAGGCATGTGTGTTCAGCAGCCATGTGGCTCATTGCTAGGAGATTTCTAAATAAAATGTTCTACAACATTGCTTAACACAAGGGGAGACGCTCCTGACTCAGAGGGTTTAATTGCTCACCTACTTCTTTTTCTGCCCTCTTGGGCTCCTAAAATGAAAAGAGCACTGGGGTGATAAACTGAGTCAAAGGGGTGCCAGCCACATCAGAGCAAAATAGATTCCTAAAATATCCCTGGCCTAAGATGACAGCCTTGGCTGGATACATTTGAATGTGCTGATAGTGGACATGGTAGAGTGAAGGTGGTTGAAATCTTCATATTAAAGAACTTCCACCCAGATTGCAAGAAAAGAGAGAGGAATGGAGATGGCAGCACGAGTTCCTACAATAAAAGCAGATGTTTTGAGATCAGTTATATTTGTTCTGAAAAAAATACAGAAACCAAAGTTTAGCCTGAGGCTACAATTAATTGGGCAATAAGCGAGAGGCACACATGGCATAGACAGATTTAAACATTTCTCCCTTATATTAATACAAGTACTAAAATTACAAATACATTGACTCCAAATAAAACAAATATTTAAAAAACTTATAAATATTCTAGCATGTTTATGGAATCTACAGTAGTTTTTGAAGGAGATCTCACAAACAGGTTTGGTTTTTGAAGATTAGAACTGATGGTCTAGAGAATTCATTTCATTCCAGAGAAAGAAAGAGATGAATTTCTTAGGTTCCTTCAGGAATGTGGCTAGGTTTGCCTCATCTTTGTTTGAACTATGGATGCAGCAGAAGAAAACATGAGGATTTCACAGATTTAAGGTGTGAATGGGCTACAAGAGGCAATTGGAAATTCTTTGTCATTGAAATGACAAAGGCTGCTGTGAAAAAAGAAGAGAAAGGGAATTTTTTTTTAAAAAGCAAACAACAAAAACAAAAACCCCACAAAAAAGCAAACAACAAACAAACAAAAAACAGAGGAAGAATTCAAAACACACTGGGCTGTGACTACTTCCAGGAATGGGCTATAAGAGGCAGTTGGAAATTCTATTTGCTTTGCAACTGTGAGTTTTCCAGCCTGCTTCCTTTCTAAAGTATATTACTTTGTTTTTGGTTCATGAAGTTATCCATTTCTATTTTCTGGAACAGCTATGTATTTTCTTTATCATCTATCTATCCACCTGCCTATCATCTATCTATCTATTTACTATCTATCTTTTCTACCTTTCGCTATCAAGACCTTGGGTCAAGCAGGATAGAATTCCAGTGTGTGTTCACTCTACCATTTAAAAGAAGAGCTCTTGTAGGCATTCTCCAACACATCATAAACCTGAGCTTTCTAAAACAGGGTGTGGCAAACTACCATGCATGGGCGATGTCTGACACAGTCTGCATTTGTAAGTAAAGATGTACTGGGACACAGTCTAATACATGTGTTATATAATGTCTCTGGCTACTTTCATGGTATAATGGAATAGCTGAGTCATTGAGAGAGAGACCATATGGCTTTGAAAAAAATAATTAACATTTAGCCCTTCGCAGAAAATATTTGCTGACTCTTGTTTTACAAGGTCTCTGTTTAGAATGCTAACTATTGCCTTCTGGATAGAATCACAACTCTTTACCACAATCAACACAGCTTCAACCCTGCTTCTATATCCAGCCTCATCTATTATTTCCGCTCCTTCTCCTGATTTTCCTTCTGGCTGTGCTGATGGATTGTCAGTTTCCCAGATGTGCGAGAATCTCTCCTCCCTTCTCGACATTCTCATGCTTTTCCTCTGCCTCTCAATAACTTCCTGTTCCATCTCTCATGACAAATCTCTTCTTCATTCTTTAAGATGCAGCCCCCTTTTCTCTTTCCTTAAAGATGTCTGTCTGGCTCTATTTTGGGTGATGTGCTCCTTCTGCATCTCCCAGAGCCAGCCTGTGTGTGTCAGCTACAGCATTTATTTGCATCTCTGTGTCATATATCACCAAATCTGCCTAAGCTTGTGTGAGTCACTGCATGACAACTTCAGCCTCCACCAGCATTGTCCTCAATAACCACGAGGCTTAGACATTTGTCCAGTATGCTCAGGGTTGTGGGGTGGTAGCAGTAACCAGCTGATGAGCATCATTTCTTACATCAGAATCAAACCTGTAGATCTCTGCCATTCGTAAGTATTTGGAGTTTAAAATTGGCATAAAGATTTTCCTTAAAATAAGAACAAATGGCTTGAGTAGGCTTCTGGAATGTATGATATTTCTGTTGGTTCATTTTGGTGTTCAGCATTCCCACATGAACCTAAACACGGCTCTGCTCTTAGTAGCTGTGCGACCCTGGGAAAGTCACTCAATCACCCTCAGCTAAATTTTGTTGTGTGAGAAATGGGAAGAGAGTTGTGATTTGTATTTAGTGAGTAATAACAAACAAAAGGCATTTAGCTTCCTGGAACCTGGTATGTAGTAGATCCTCATGAAATACTAGCTCTGTTGATAAAACTAGACCGAAAAGACCTTTTGAAGTCAACAACAGTATCATGCAGTGAAGGATGAGATGAGAAGCTGCTGCTGCTGCTGCAGCCTGCAGCTCCTGGAGGCCCGTTTTGTCCATGATTTAGCAGGAATGCACTACCTTTACATGAGGAGACACTGCCCACAGGAACCAAGGCCATTCTTTGAAGACAAACATGTTTTAATAGACTTTGCATTATATAATAGTGTAATATAAATAATAATTTATTTACATTATTATGTTATGACTTTTGTACAGAGCTTTACACCTAGATATTCTGAAGTTGGTGGTCTGTGAGTGGCATCGAGTGATGACTGACACACTCTGACCTGGGGTAGAACAACACGTTTCCCTGCATTTGCTCAATTTCGGGGCATCACCACCTGCTTTCAAGAGTGTGTTTTCCTATCCTTCTGAGTTTTGCCCACTTAAGCAATGGTTTTGCTGTGATAAACAATTACACTATTTATCAAAATATTACTTTGGAGATTACTGGTTCACATAGTTAATTTTCAAGTTTTCTTAAAATATCAGGCCCTTAGCTAATGTCAGTGGCTCCAAGGATGAGAAGCTAAAAACACCTTTTTTTTTTTTTTTTTTGGCCAAGACAAAAAAACAACACATTTCAAACTTTACTGTCTCATGCTAGTCCCTGGATAATTAGAATTGAACACACTCCCCTCCCAGCCCAATCACAGCTAGTGAACAACCAAGATCTCCTGCAGGTGCCTTTGCCTTGCCTTTGTGAGCCTGGAGTTGCTGGCTGGCACTGGGCAGCAGACAGCAGAGCTGGTCCCATTTCTCCATGCTTTCCCCACTCTTTGGGGGACATGGGCACATTGAACAACCTGGGTCCTCACCTGGCGCTGACTGGGAAGCTATTTGATGTCAGGCTCAATGTGAACTTCTGATTTGAAAGGAGAGTATAGGTCACCCGGCCCCACTTACTCATTTTACCAAGAATGAAAATAAGGATCTATTCCAGACATGAGAGTACACATTGTAAGGCTGTGCAAGCTTGATGCACTTGTATCCACTCAGCACACACTTACTGAGGGCCAAGTGTCTCCAGCATGAAAGGTGCTCTAGTTCCTGGGGTTCAACCCTCCACAGAGGACAGCAGCACCTCAAGGGACAGAGGTGCAAAGAGCAATGTGGGGGCCCTTCTGCTGGAGAGGTGGCTAGGGAGGTCCTTAGAGGAAGTGACACCTGAGCTCTTCTCTGACGGGTGAAGCTGAATTACTTGAAGCTTACGGCAAAGAGGTGTCCAGAGAAGTGGAGCCTGTGAGCCAAAAGCATGAGCATAATGACTTGTCCAGAGAAGTGTAACAAGTTCCATATTGTCTTATGCCAAATCTGCACAAGAGTCACCAAAGGAAAGAGCAGGATCCTGGAGCCAGGGCCTTGGATTTCACCCGCTGGCAATGGGAATGTTCACTGGGAATTTTGGGGGGCAAAACATGAAAATGTTTCCTCTTAGCTCCAATTCTCTATCTCTCTGTCTCTTTCTGTCCCTCTCTCTCTCCCTTATATTTAATTTTTGTATTATCCTAAGAAAACACAGATGTCTCAGGCATGGGGTTTAGCAGCCTGCCTCTTTCTGGATGACCAGGGGAGCACTTTGGCCTCTGTGACCTTATTTACAATAATTCACGAATCTTGCAAAAAAAAAGTCATGGTAGCAGAGGTTAGAAAATCTCCTAGTGTTCCTTCTGAAACTTTGAATTTATGATTAATATGTTTAATCTTCATCTTCTGAAAAGTCACCAGCTACACAGTGAGGACCATAAAGGGAGTCTGTTTCTGTGGTTTGTGGCTTCAACAGTCAGCAGTTTTGCAGCAACAGCATTGCATGTGGGTTTTAGGCTGACGATGCTCAACAGTGGACAATTCTCTTCACCTGCCTGGGCCCCACGGCCCGCCCTTCCATACAGTGCAGGGTCACAGCTGAGCTCTCCGAGACATCTCACAGGGCCTCGGCTTCTGAAGTATCAAGTGTCTTCTAGGTGAAGATTTGGTCTCATAGCCTTTGTGGCTTCTTCCAGGTAACCGTTGGTTTTATGACCTAACCCTGGTATATGTGTGACATATGTGTGAATGTGTTCCCTGTGGCAGAGCTGAGGAAGGACTCAGTCATCACAGATGCCAAAAGGCAAATGCAGTGTGCTTTTTTCCAACGCCTCCAGTCTTGTATTATTTTTACCCATCAGCCCATTTGAAAAAGAAAAAAAAGCCTCCCCTTAGAATTAAATCCCCTCTGGAGATAATGAGCATTTTATAAATCTTTCATTTTTTTTTAGTCGCATTTGCTCCCACTTCCTGCCAGGATCCACTAGAGGGCAGAAACACCCGTGTGTATTAGTGTGGCACTTGCTGAGTCATAATAAAAACAGATACCCTGCCCTCCCGGAGCAGAACTCCAGTGCCGGGGCCAGCAGCAGCAAGTAAGAAAACCTTGGTTTCTGTATCTGCGTCAGCTACACAGTGCTTGCACACAGGAGGCATCAGCCAGTTTTCTCAGTTAAAGACACAGAAACAAAATGTGTCCTCACTACTTTTTGAATTTACCATGTTATCTAATGTTTTAACTTAATTGAGTGAATAAACTCCCTATGCATCTGGACACATGCATGGAAAATTCACAAACATTTCAAATCAAAACAGAGTATTTTGCAAAAAGAAAATTTCTTATATATGTGCATTTCACTTTTTTTTATCTTTTAGTGATTTTAATGTAATGAAATTGAAAACGCTGTGCTTCTAAAAGACTTTTTAAGGAGCACGGTATTTTTCCATTAACAAATTGGCAAATTATCTTCTACTATAGATAGAAGTTAATTGGCTGAGGGTAATAAACAGAAGATTAAAAAACAAATATTATCCCCTGATATTCTATCAAGGGCTACAGTGAATTACACACCCTGGCATGGGTTTGCACACCACGTGCTGGAAGCCAGCAGTCATGCAGGCCATGCTCTCCCACATTTAAAGAAGCCCATGATTTGCAGATAACGTGACTGTATATTTAGAAAACCTCAGCATCTCAGCCCAAAATCTCTTTAAGCTGATAAGCAACCTCACAAAGTCTCAGGATACAAAATCAATGTGCAAAAATCACAAGCATTCTTATACACAAATAACAGAAAAACAGAGAGCCAAATCATGAGTGAACAGTTCATGAGCAATTCACAATTGCTTCAAAGAGAATAAAATATCTAGGAATCCAACTTACAAGGGATGTGAAGGACCTCTTCAAGGAGAACTACAAACCACTGCTCAGCGAAATGAAAGAGGGTACAAACAAATGGAAGAACATTCCATGCTCATGGTTAGGAGGAATCAATATTGTGAAAATGGTCATACTGCCCAAGGTAATTTATAGATTCAATGCCATTCCCATCAAGCTACCAATGACTTTCTTCACAGAATTGGAAAAAAAACTACTTTAAAGTTCATATGGAACCAAAAAAGAGCCTGCATTGCCAAGACAATCCTAACCCAAAAGAACAAAGCTGGAGACATCACACTACCTGAATTCAAACTATACAACAAGGCTACAGTTACCAAAACAGCATGGTACTCGTACCAAAACAGAGATATAAACCAATGGAATAGAACAGAGCCATCAGAAATAATACCACACATCTACAAGCATCTGATCTTTGACAAACCTGAGAAAAACAAGAAATGGGGAAAGGATTCTCTGTTTAATAATTGGTGCTGGGAAAACTGGCTAGTCATATGTAGAAAGCTGAAACTGGATCCCTTCCTTACACCTTATGCAAAAATTAATTCAAAATGAATTAAAGACTTAAATGTTAGACCTAAAACCATAAAAACTCTAGAAGAAAACCTAGGCAATACCATTCAGGACACAGGCATGGGCAAGGAATTCATGTCTAAAACACCAAAAGCAATGGCAAAAAAAAAGCCAAAATTGACAAATGGGATCTAATTAAACTAAAGAGCTTCTGCACAGCAAAAGAAACTGCCATCAGAGTGAACAGGCAACCTACAGAATGGGAGAAAATTTTTGCAATCTACTCATCTGACAAAGGGCTAATATCCAGAATCTACAATGAACTCAAACAAATTTATAAGAAAAACCAACAAACAACCCCATCAACAACTGGGTGAAGAATATGAACAGACACTTCTAAAAAGAAGATATTTATGCAGTCAAAAGACACAAGAAAAAATGCTCATCATCACTGGCCATCAGAGAAATGCAATTCAAAACCACAATGAGTTTTTTAAACTATCCAGAAATGATCCACCTTGCTTTGGAAATTGAGATTACACTTGCATGGATAGTAGAGAAAGATAACCAAGTTACAGAGTACTCTTTCTCGTTACTGGAAAGCAACTTCAACAAGGTCCCAATTAAATTAGAATCAATTATTAGCTTCTATGGTTATGGTGCCTTGAACATCCAAGTATAATCCAGTAACAGAGGAAGATATTAAACTAACAGGTCATGGTTGAGTCAAGTAATTAAAACCCTAGGCAGAGCAGGAGGGAACTTCAGAAGGGTTGTTACATCCCAGAAGAACAGTTCTGAAGTACCCTGGAGACCTTTCTAATAACATAGCAACTAACAGTTCATCTAGCAATGAGGTACCTGATAACCGCAGGGTGAACGTCTTTATAATGAGCTTTCTTGGCATACCCTATCCTCTTTAATCACCTACAATATACCCTAAGATGAGATTTTAATAACAGAAATAGGCACTTACTCAACAATACATCACTATGACTATTTTTGTAACTTACTGATACAGAATAGAGCCTACTTCTTTATGACTCCAGATTGTGTCATTGATTTATTGGGATGTCAGGATTTCAACGAGTTGGATTTTTTTTTTTTCTTTTTGAGACCGAGTCTCTCTCTGTTGCCCAGGCTGGAGTGCAGTGGTGTGATCTCCGCTCACTGAAACCTCCGCCTCCTGGGTTCAAGTGATTCTCCTGCCTCAGCTTCCCCAGGAACTGGGACTGCAGGTGTACACCATCACACCTGGCTATTTTTTTTTTTTTGGTAGAGACGGGGTTTCACCATGTTGGCCAGCCTGGTCTCAAACTCCTGACCTCAAGTGATCCACCCGCCTCAGCCTCCCAAAGTGCTGAAATTACAGGCGTGAGCCACTGCACCCGGTCAGAATTATTTTAAATCAAGATGCTTGCCCTGTGACCTCAAACAACTCAAGACATTGGTTCTAGCTATCCTGTAGTTTTCCCTTGATTAATATTCACTTATTGCTTATTAAGGAAGATGCAAATAAGCATGCTGTTCCCAGCAGAAAGCATCACTACATCAAAGATAGAAAAAAGAATCCTCCTTGACTTATGAGGACTAAATAAGAGACAAAGCAGGTAAAGATTCCTTTGTACAGGCTGTGCAAATGAATCATAGTAATGAATGAATAAGCCTGAGACAAATCAAAACAGCAAAGTATGAGGAAATATTTGGGGTAAATCACATGATGCCAAGGCAGCTTATACTTACTATATCTCACATAATGAACAGTGAGTCCAATGCACACTGCCAGGACGATCAGGGATATGAAGATGATGACGCCGATGAACCAGGGCTCCCAACAAACTCTTTTCCTAGCCCTCACCATATCTGGCCTAAGGAAGAAAGTAAATAGAGTATTTCAGAGCACGCAACACATCCACTCCTTAGACAAAACAGATATTTTTGGGGAATAAAGGACATTCAGTTGGAGGGTCGTGTACTGTCTGGGTTTAGAGCACACCCTGGTTCTAGGCTGCTGAGGCCAATCCTGATTCTGACTCCTGTTTCTGGGCAAGTAGTTTGACTTTTCTGTGCTTCAGTTTCCTCATCCATAAAAGGAAGATGATAATGATAGTACCTATTTCATGAGATTAGGGTTAGGGCTAGGGTTAGGGCTTACAATGCCTGACATGTAGAAAGTGCAATATTAAATGTTAGCTATCACTTGTTGAGCCAGCCATGTACTTGATATAGAGTTAGACACTCAGGAGCTACAGAAATATTTTAAGCCTTTTCCCTAGCACTCTAGAATCTTAAATAGCCTTTGAAATGTGTTACAGCTTGAAGCATACCAGGTTTCACATAGAGTTGCTAATTCTATTGTTCTAATTTTCTGATCTATTACCAAACCAAACTTTGAGGATACATAGAACAGACAACCAGAGGCCGCTTCCTAAAGAACCTGAGGTTTTGAGCTAATATTTACCTCTAAGCTTTAATGATGCTACAGGAGGCTGGACACGGTGGCTCACGCCTGTAATCCCAGCACTTTGGGAGGTCGAGGCGGGCAGATCACGAGGTCAGGAGATCAAGACCATCCTGGCTAACACCGTGAAACCCTGTGTCTACTAAAAATACAAAAAAAATTATCCGGGTGTGGTGGTGGGCGCCTGTGGTCCCAGCTACTCGGGAGGCTGAGGCAGGAGAATGGCATGAACCCAGGAGGCAGAGCTTGCAGTGAGCTGAGATCGCGCCACTGCACTCCAGCCTGGGCAACAGAGCGAGACTCCATCTCAAAAAAAAAAAAGATGCCACCGGAAATTCTTTTTGCATGAGATTCCCTCAACTTCTTCTATTTGTTCTGCCTTCAAAAATACAAGTTACTGAAAAACATTGGTCCACATGATTTTTGTTTCATTGGTACAGTTGCTGTCCCATTGGGTTATAATATTTGGTAAGCAAACTGTAAAGCGAGAAATGTGAAATAATAAGTCAGAGATGACTAAGGAGTTTGAATACGATACTCTTATTTTAGATTTCTTGAGGCATTTACTATGCCAGTGTGTGCTGTGCTTTCTTTTTCTAGAGTGCTGTCTGCTACATGAGGACTTGAGGAAAACATGATATTCTCCTGGAGGAGTACTGGGTGTTGAATCAGAAAAAGGAGAATTCTAAGTGCAGCCCTTTCCATAACAGATCTGCGACTTGGACAAATCATTTAAACATCGAGCTCAATTTCTCCATGTATCAGTAAAGAGTGGGATAACCATTCCATCTAAAGCACTTTGGGACCTAAAATTAGATCATTTCACAAAAAATACTTTTTGTTTACAAAAATCAAGAACACTCTGTTTCCTGATGATATAGGATCAGGAAGTGATGATATTATCACGTTGGCCCCTGTCACATCATCATTACATCCTGTCTCTGGCTGGACACAAAATAAAGAGCATTGGCAGAGAAGTCAATGGTGTTATCATCGCTTTACAATCCTGTCCCTGGGAAAGGCACTGAGATGTAGTGGAAGGCTCCAGGGACTCTGCTTGTTCTTCTGCCTTGTTCCTGTGATTTTTCCACAGGGCCGTAACCAGGGAAGCTTTATCTTACTCTTCCCAACCTTTCCCATCTCCAGTTTTCCCTTGAGTAGAATTCCAAACACCTGTTCCTAGAATGGCAATTACTGCAATATAAAAACTCTTCTCCACAATGAGGTTACGTTTTACCTGCAACTGTGCCTAAGAAACCCGCAAAACTGCCTCCTGTTCCTTCATCCCTGAATGCTTGCTATTAATCTGTTGCAGAAGAAAGGAGATGCCTGTAACAGACGTAAGCAAAACTTTGAGGGGGAATACAGGGAGAGGAGGGTTTCTCAACTAATATCAAAACATGTCAGATGAAGAATATGAATGTGTGCTTGTAGAAAGCATGAAATCATCAAAAGTATATGATTGTTATGTAGAATTGTGAAATATTAGACGCGTTCTATTTGTTCTGCAGTAAGTTTTTTGTTTTTTGTTTTTTTTTTTTGAGACGGAGTCTTGCTGTGTCGCCCAGGCTGGAGTGCAGTGGCGCGATCTCTGCTCACTGCAAGCTCCGCCTCCCAGGTTCACGCCATTCTCCTGCCTCAGCCTCTCCGAGTAGCTGGGACTACAGGCGCCCGCCACCACGCCCGGCTACAGTAAGTTTTAATCAAGACAAAAATGTAGACAGTGCACCCATTCTATTGATGAGGTAGGTTTCATGTATTAACATTAAAAATGTTAATGATAAGTTTTAATTTTAAAAAGTTATAGAATAATATGCATTCCATGTTTCAGTTTTTATAAATAAAACTATATACATGTGTGCATAACAAAATATATAGAAGACACAACAGATATTTATTAGTAAGAAGCAGAATAACAAATAAGCAAGAAATTTTAATTTTAATTTACGGTTTTGTTTGTTTTGTGTGGATTTTTTAAGAACAACATTATGGCTTTTGAATTAAAAAAGAGAGAGAGAGACATAGGACGTTCTTAAAATATGAAAAAAAACTAAGGAAGATTATATATGTATTTTCATGGAATTTACATCACTGCAGTGTCCAAGGTACCACTGTGATTCCTTTTCTGACCCCCACCTTCCCACATTACTCACAACTATTTTAGTGACTTGCTGTCCTGGTTGGATAGAAGAAGACAAAAGGGATAACATGGGACAAAGAAAAAAGAGAATCCAGTCAAAAATACTTTGAATAAACAATTAAGAGATTATATTTCTGAGCCCTGCCACCAACTCATTTATTATATAGTCTTGTACGCACAGATTCAATCATCTGTCTTAATTTCTCCATGTGAAAAACGAGGATAATAAGTCCAGACCCCTCCTAACCTAATGAGCTAGGTAGAGATAAAAATGATAAGGCCGTTTGGTACTTTGAGCTCCCAAGTGGAAAAATCATTGTACAAATAACAAGGATGATAATTATCATCACCATTATTTTAATTATTAGTAATAGTGGTAGTGACCACATTACTAAGATGTTTGTCATTTGAAACATTATTTGTTCTTTTCCCAGTCTGTATAGCATTGTTTTTCAAACTGATTCACACTATTTTTTTAGCTTTTTTGAGATATGATTGACCCTATTTCTTAACTACTTTTTTATTTTCTCAGTAAGTGATTCAATACTGAATTCTTTCAAATTAGATGTGAAAAAAGTATGCTCAAAGAAAGTAGTAAAGCGAAGGAATAAATTTATTTTACCTATCAACAGACATTTGTATAATTAACCTCCTCCTGAACATACGTAAACACTTGTCCAGTCATTATTTCCATCTATCAAAACTTATGTGCACCTATTCATGTAAAATCACCTTCAGATAGACTGATTGAATTCTAATAGCTTTAGTAATATCAAATTGCCTTCTGTATATGATTTTCTTTTCAATCTGGAGACATGTATAATTAGTGACAAGTCAAGTGAATATAACAGTTAAAGTATGCTTATGTTTTTTTAGCCCCAAATTACCAGAAAACAAGCAATATGTTTAGAGCTGCATTATTATTATCACTTATTAATGTGTCATTTTTAGAATAGTGCTAAAAAAGAAAAGCAGCAGCAACAGCAAAAAGACAAGGGGAAAAAGGTACTAAAGGTAATAATGACATGTCAAGGCTCAGCGTTTCAAAGAAAAATTTACCAGAAGAAGCCTCTTCACAGCAATACCACCAATCAATAGTGGGTCTTCTAAAAAAAGAAAAATTATACTTTAAGCTCTGGGGTACATGTGCAGAATGTGCAGGTTTGTTACATAGGTATACACGTGCCATGGTGGTTTGCTGCACCCATCAACCCGTCATCTACATTACGTATTTCTCCTAATGCTATCCCTCCCCTAGCCCCCCACCCACTGACAGGCCCCAGTGTATGATGTTTCATTCCTTGTGTCCATGTGTTCTCATTGTTTAACTCCCACTTATGAGTGAGAATGTGCAGTGCTTGGCTTTCTGTTCTTGTGTTAGTTTGCTGAGAATGATGGTTTCCAGCTTCATTCGAGTCCCTGCAAAGAATATGAACTCATCCTTTTTTATGGCTGCATAGTATTCCCTGGTGTATATATGCCACATTTTCTTTATCCAGTCTATCATTGAAGAAGAAAGGAGATGCGTATAACAGACATCACTGATGGGCATTTAGGTTGGTTCCAAGTCTTTGCTATTGTGAATAGTGCCACAATAAACATACATGTGCGTATGTCTTTATAGCAGCATGATTTATATTCCTTCAGGTATATACCCAGTAATGGGATCGCTGGGTCAAACAGTATTTCTGGTTCTAGATCCCTGAGGAATCACCACACTGTCTTCCACCATGGTTGAACTAATTTACACTCCCACCAACAGTGTAAAAATGTTCCTATTTCTCCACATCCTCTCCAGCATCTGTTGTTTCCTGACTTTTTAATGATTGCCGTTCTAACTGGCATGAGATGGTATCTCACTGTGGTTTTGATTTGCATTTCTCTAATGACCAGTGATGATAAGCTTTTTTTCCATGTTTGTTGGCTGCATGAATGTCTTCTTTTGAGAAGTGTCTGTTCATATCCTTTGCCTACTTTTTTATGGGCTTGTTTTTTTCTTGTAAATTTAAGTTCTTTGTAGATTCTGCATATTAGCCCTTTCTCAGATAAACAGATTGCAAAAATTTTCTCCCATCCTTCCGGTTGCCTGTTCACTCTGATGATAGTTTCTTTTGCTGTGCAGAGGCTCTCTAGTTTAATTAGATCCCATTTGTCAATTTTGGCTTTTGTTGCCATTGCTTTTGGCGTTTTAGTCATGAAGTCTTTGCCCATGCCTATGTCCTGAATGGTATTGCCCGGGTTTTCTTCTAGGGTTTTTATGGTTTTAGGCCTTATGTTTAAGTCTCTAACCCATCTTGTGTTAATTTTTGTATAAGGTGTAAGGAAGAGGTCCACTTTCAGTTTTCTGCATATGACTAGCCAGTTTTCTCAACACCGTGTATTAAATAGGGAATCCTTTCCTCATTGCTTGTTTTTGTCAGGTTTGTCAAAGATCAGATGGTTGCAGATGTGTGGCATTATTTCTGAGGCCTCTGTTCTGTTCCATTGGTCTATATATCTGTTTTGGCATATGTTACGTATTTGACAGTAGCTTAGCTCTTAGGATTGTGCCTGCTTATCCTATCAACAAAAGTATTTGAGATGTGTTTTACTTTGTGAAAAGCCCAAACCAGCAAGCATTGGTAACATCATTCATCCTTCTCACACTTTCTAGAACAAGACTATAAAAATATCCACAGTAGAATTAAAAAAGAATATTATATATATGTACATGGATTATATATTTTCATTGCTGTTTTTTTAAAGAATAAATACAAGCAAATTACTCCACATAAAATTACAAATAACATATTTCTGCCTTATCCACTGGAAGACAAAACACATCTATAAGTATCTAATAGCATCACCCAGGCCCTTGGGCTGAATTACAATGTTTGCATTCCCTACCATAATAATTACGGCTAGTTCTCATAGAGAAGTTACAAAACCCAGAGTTTAACTATTTCTATTTAACGAACCATAAAACTTAAGTGGCAGTATCTTTCCTCTACCTTTAAAAGGAGGTTGTGAATATTGCATATGATATCAACAGACTTTGTTAGATAGGTGTACTACATAAATATTAGTGGCAACTCAACAGTAAGGAATGTCTCTGACCTCCACTGTGATTATCATCAAGGTCTTTATTAAGTTCACAGCTAGATATGGTACCGCACAGGTGACTACAAACTGATATTTCAGTTGACACTTGGCCTAATCTCTAGAAATTTGCAGCTACGTACAGATAGGTGAGTTGCAAAAAAATTAAAGATATTATTAAATAATTAGTTATGGGTTTATAGACTTAAATTAAGCTACTGAAGTTTGAATTCTACTGATATAATTGCTTTCTTCTCCTCAAACTCTTTTTAGTTCAAGATAATAAATTGGCATTATCTGAGTCAGCAACTTTATACGCAACAATATCCCACAGCAAAGTTAATGAGGGATGCCTTTGCAGACAATCATAGGGAATTCTACACACTTCAAAGTGTGAAAGAAAAATAAGAATTGACAAGCAGTGTGCTGATATCATGGCAAGTGTATCAGAAGAAAATGATTGGGAAACCTGAGATAGAGACACTCTTGTGGCTGCTGATAGATAGCTTGAGACTTTCAGAAACTACCGAATCTTCCTGTTGACATTGTCTAGATGACTCCAAGGAAGTTTGCATGATACAATGGAAGTAGATCTAAACTGGAAAACCAGTAACCTATGTCTTAGTGTTAGTTCAAACAGATGAGAAATCTGAGAGCATATTCCACATGACACGAGTTCTAGCATCCCCTGAGCCCCAACTTGTTGATGTTGAGAGCTCTCCTTTTCCTCACATGTTAAAAAATCAGTGGAAATTTAAATTGATCTAAATGTTCTTCAATTGCCATCCAAGCTAATGTTCCATGCCTCACATAACACAAAAATATTAAATATCCTAATTAAAATTCAGCATTTATTGCTGGGTGTGGTGGCTCATGCCTGTAATCCCAGCACTTTGGGAGGCCGAAGCAGGCGGATCACGAGGTCAGGAGATCGAGACCACGGTGAAACCCCGTCTCTACTAAAAATACAAAAAATTAGCCAGGCGTGGTGGCGGGCACTTGTAGTCCCAGCTACTCAGAGAGGCTGAGGCAGGAGAATGGCAGGAACCCGGGAGGCAGAGCTGGCAGTGAGCTGAGATTGCACCACTGCACTCCAGCCTGGGCCACAGAGCAAGACTCCGTCTCAAAAAAAAAAAAAAAAATCAGCATTTATTAAACAATCAGACTTCAGGTAATTTTTCAAATGCCTCATTTTTCTGTTGACTACAATGTCAGATAATTTGAAATAATTTGCAGTCAAACTAAGAGACTACAAGTTATTTGAAACGATCTAAGTACCATACCTGAGAAAGCCAGACTTTGAAAATCATACTTTACTACTTGCATTGAGAAGTTGGTTAAGGGGTACGAAAGTATGGATAGAAGGAATAAGTTCTACTATTCAGTACAGTAGGGAACTTTTAGTTAACAATATCTTGTTGTGCATTTCAAAACAGCTAGAAGAGAACTGTAATATTTCCAACACAAGATGGTGATAGACATCCCAGTTACCCTGATTTGATCATTACACATTGCATACAAGCATCAAAATATCACAGATACCCCCAAAATATGTATAACTACTATACATCAATTTTTTAAAATCTCTAGACTCTGATTAAATTGTGCCTGAATGTGACAGTTGGGCCACATGCTAACACCCTGTTGTGTCCTCTGGCTTGCTGTTTCCTTAGAAAGCACTCTAAACCATACACTAAGAATACTTTAGACAATCTAGAAATTTCTACATGTAACAAAATTCTATCTGAATTCATTCAGCAATGAAGAGAAATTGAAAAATGTATAGACCCTGTCAATGTTTAAATAATTCTTCCAAAATGAAAAGTGAGTTTTCTTGATTAAAGAATTTTCTGCCTGAGTTACCGACCTGAAATATATGTAAGGATTCAGTTTTAATTTTTGGATGGTACACAAAATTTATGAAATTTTTTATTATATACTCACCTTGACAATTATGTTCTAATATATTGGTATTTAATAATAACATAGTAAAATAAGCTCAGGTTCGTATTAGAATAAAGTAGGATTTCTGTGCAAATTAATACCATAAAAATTATAAGAAATGCATTATTTTACCCAAAAGAACAAACACTTTTAGTTACCAATATCCATGTGTTCAATTCATATCTATATACTGATGACTACAAAATCCACAACTGCAGCTCAGCTCACTTGCCTACACTTCAGAACTATATATTGACCAGCCTATGTTCATCACAATGGGCTATACCTCTTACCGTTCAAACTTAATACAGCTGTACTAGAAACTCCTAGACGCCTATCCCAAATATTTATTCTTTTTTTCCTAATAACAGAAACCTTGATCTTTGGTTAGGCATACAGCCACCAGAAAAATCAAATAGTGCCCCTTGTCTGTAAGAGTCAGCATGTGAATACTTTCTTTCCCATGGAGTCTCTATTTTGTCAGCTAGAAGTCTAATGTGTGTTTCACAGTTAGAATACATATGTGCTGGTGGAAGCACAGGTTGCCACAGTAGACCAGGATTTGGAAGACACATAATCAAGCTGGTAGAACAACACAATAGTAGGAGCCTAGACTCCTGATTATTTTGTGAACCTCCCTACTAGCTCTTCCCTGCCTATCTCCAGAATTGTTTCGCATTAAACAGAACAAAATTCCATTTTATGTAATCCCCTGTTACTCTGGGTTTCCTGTCACTCATAGCTAAATCCAATAGTATTATAATATGCAAAACAGATTGTTGCAATCAAGGGAAATTGCCATTTTCACATAATGATCTTTGGGAAAAGAGGACATGAAGACACATATTTACTAATTCTCTTGCGAATTCTGTATATATGAAAGATGGTAAACTATTTTAACTTAATTTTCTCTAGCAGCATAATTTTGAGATACAATTAATTATAATATTAATATATCAGAAGACCAAGGTTCTAGTCAAGAGCCTCCTTGTAACAAGCTCTATGACTTCAAGCAAATGACTTCCATTTTCTTGTTTAGTGGATAAAGACTTGGGCTTAGGCATCCAACAGCTTGGGATTAGTCCTAACTGCCTGTTACTAGCTAGGTGGCAGTAGGAAAGTTACTCACCCTCTCTAAATCTACATTTCCCCACCCACAAATGGAGATAATGATAGGATCTAACTCAGAAGATTCTTCTGAAGATTAAATAAAGTAACACAAGGCAGATGGCACCATGCCAGGCACACAGTAAATACACCAAAAAAGTTGGCCATTTTCATTACTTCCTCTTTCATAACGAAAAATTAGTTTTAAGGTGGGTTGAAAAATCCACCCAGATGCCTCACATATGCCTAAGGGAATAAAAGGAAGGTAGAGGAAGCTTCTAGCCTCTATCCCACTCCACCCACAGCAATTCTGCTCCAAACATCAAGGGTCTGCATTAAGCTTCCAGTGCAAAAAGGGATTCAACTAGTAAAGAAAACTTTAAGAAGCATTCCTCTTCGGACCCATACAATTCAGAGACTTGAGTCAGGCAGCTGCCAATTGTCCTACAGTTTAGTACAAGAATTCAGTGCCCTGTTTTTAAAAGGCCAAATATAGCTTTATTGTTGAATCAAATAATGTGTCCCCAAATGCCTAATAATGACTTGAATGTACTGTATAATTAAAAGATTGGTTTGAAATATTTTTAAAGTGTTCATTTATTATCTTTGGTATTTTCTGAATTAGGAAAGTTGAAACACTAAGATAAAGTAATTTTTTGAAAGCCAAGGTAAGTTATCTGTGCTTCACCAAAGAAGCACTTCTGATCCCAGAATCATGACCTGGCAGAAGACAGGACTAGAAAGCACAGGGCTGATGTGAGAACAGATGTGCTCGGATTCCAGCTCTACCAGTCATTTAGCAGACACTTGGAAGTCTCAGTCTTCCTAATTTTTGGTTTCCCTAGAGGTAAAGTCATGGTAATATTAAAATTATCTGATTCTCAGGGTTGTAAAGTACTAAATGAGAAAACATATGTTGAAATTATATATGTAGCATATTTATGTCAAATAATATTTTTATTTTTACATTATGTACCCTCCCTAAATTTTACTAACAGTGACCTGACAAGATTTAATGTGAAGTAACTAATTTTAAATGGGCCATATATTTTCATACAAGCTTAAATGGTAATATTAATAAAAATAACAATAATACGTCTTGGGTCACGTAGTCACCAGTGTTAATTTAACTCTTCTATTTGACTGTATTCACATCAGTATACAGGTGAAGTGGGAGGACGGATTCTATCTCTGTCTTGACTGACTCATCCATTCCTGTGGCCACAAGCAAATTATCTCATCTTTGAGCATTTTGTTCCCTTCCTTTAGAGAATGCAGAGAGCAATGCTTCCTATCCGCTGGCCTTAGAGGTCTACTTCAAAGATCATCCATAACAATGTTTCTTGAAAATGTAAATTTTTCATCTTTTAAGACAGTAAGTCAGTTCAATCAAAGCAGTAAAAGAACCACTTAGGCAGACAAAGGAGACATTGTGAGGGTGGTATAGCATTGTGATTAAGAGCATAGGCTTTGAAGTCAGATTGACCCTGGTTAACCATCAGTTCTGCCTTTTATTATTACCCCTGGGCAAAAAAAAATAATTACCTGTCTGAGCCTCATGTTTCTCATCTGTGAAATGAGTATGATAATATAACCATAGGTTGATATAAAGTTTAAATGCATGCGATGTTTTAAGACAGTAGTTGGCAGATAGTACATGTGAAACTAAAGACAGTAATTATTATTTTGTCCTGCACTGACTCACAGTTCAACTTTAAACAAATTGCTAAATCCCTCTGTGTCTGCTTTTGCAGCTTCAAAACAGAGATATCATCTGACATCTTCAGATAAAAGGTTGCAAAATAGAATTTAAATATGCCTGTATGGTACTTTGGATCCCCCTAAGATTAGTTCTATCATCTTAGAATTACAATTCTAAAAATCTCACAAATTGCCCTACCACACAGGCCATGTGTGTACATGGGAGAAGAAGGTTGGGCTCACAGGTTCCGGCATGACTCAGTGTTTCTACAGCCCATTTTTCTTTCTCAACCTCTTAAAACCTTCCTTCTCTCTAATCCAGTCATTTTAAACCTATTAAAACCTGAAAATGTGAAAGTATTCTTCACAGTTCTTATGTATTGTCTTCAATGAGAGCAGATCCAAAGGAGTGCACTTGAAGAACTTCTCTGTGCAGTTTCTCTAAACTCTAACCATGGGAGAGCCATAAAACAAGCCAGAGAACCCATTTCACCTCTTACCCTTCCAGAAGACCTGCTTCACGACTGTTCAATCTACCTTATTCACAAGCACTAAAACCATCAGGCATACTTGTAAATCTCACTGCTAATACGGAAACACACGATACTGTTATTTTTCATATTTTTCTGGATTGTTTCTATTTATTTTCTCTTTAAGTTGAAGCAATGACATATTTTTGGAGGAAAGCAGACAATGACAGAACAACAAAGATTCATTAAGCAGACAGCTACTGCAGACCAGTGAATTATTTCCATGAAATGTTGCCCTAAGATACACATGATTTTCACAATATAGCAAATGTAATCCTTTTTAGAAAACAGAGATGATGTAGTTTAAGTGCTATAGGCTGATCACCTTTGAAACAGTGCAGAAAAGATAAATCACTGCTTAATTAGTTTAAATACGAAGTCGGTTGCATTAGGGCAGGCAGTGCATTTTTCAAAATGTTTTTAAAACTTATAAATGAAAGTAAAATTATACCTCCACACTTCTTTCCTCAGCATAAATGTGCATGATTTCATATTAGTCTTTACATCTTCTGGTTTTTTAAATCTATGCACCGACATTTTCTCCATGTGTGGATATGTGTGGGTTTATTTTCTATTTCTCTGTTGCCATCTATTTTCTCTGTAAACTTTCCAAAGATTCTACTTTTAGCTTCCTACACATGGTAGACAATATGTTATGGGGAAAAAAGTATAGATTTTAAAATCAGAAAGATCAGGGTTAGATTCTAGATTCAACACTTACCGCCTAGACAGTCTGAGCCACAGGTATTTCATCTTTTAAAAGGAATGAAAGCAATAACCACTTATCAAAGCATTATCAAAATTTAATGAAATTGCATTTTATAAAATACACAATATATAGTAGATGCTCAACAGATAGTCTCTTCCACACAGGACTCAGTATGCAATGAGAACACACTAGAAGTTGTTATATGGATCAGCGCTGATTCTAGCTGAAGGAGAAGTATGAGCACATGTTAAGTACTTACAGAACAATCACATAGCACCTCTGGGCCTAAGCCTCAAAGGAGTTTCCCTTCAGTATCCCTACTGATTAATGTCACAGGGTAACACTGCTAGATTAATTTTATACCAGGGTTTTTCCTGTAAACAAATAGATTTTTATGATCCAAATAAAGTCATCCTCCTTATCAGACACAAATTAACCAAAAAATGTCTATGTTCTCCCCTCTCAGTTTCCCATCCTTCCTGAAATTATCCTCTCTTTCTTAATCATTACCATGTTGCATAAATGAGTACTTTTCTCCCTTGAAGGGAAAGGTGACTGGGAAAGAGCACCTCCCATTAAGATGTAATTACACCAATTTAAATAAAACAAAGAATACTTTTAACAACTGGCCTATTTCATTTATGGTTTAATTTCTTTCAGGCTTACACATTTCTTTTGCTTTTTCTATGTCTTTACACTATTAGTGCTTGTCAAACTTTAGGGTAAATAAGAATTACATTGTGTAAATGTTTTAAATATGATTTCCATGTCTCAACCAGAGATTCATTAGAATTTCTGGGATGAGAGATGGACTTTCCCATTTTTAATAAGCTCTGTAATGCACGGGTCTATGGACCACACTTTTAGAGACAGTGCTTACCCTATTAAGTAAAAATTAAAGTTGTCCATTTTGTCTCATTTGAATATTACTCATTTCACCTTCAGCCATCTCAATATGTGTGAATGTCAATGCCTATAAATTCAGTCTGCTTATTTTTACTTCTCAGTGGTTGCTGATAAATATAGTTAGTATACACCCCTATCACCAATAAGTATATTTAATGGATACGTTCTTCTCTTCCCAAATCTGTTTTCTATAAGCTTATGCCTGATAAAGTTTTCTTTAACTTTCTGTTGTGTGTTTATAAAATTCATGTGTTGATCTCTTCATGCTAAAAGAATAGTCCAAAATAAGAGTTTGGAGAAAATGGCAGTACAAGAAGAATAATGTTTACCCAGTTTAAATTTCTTCCTACCCTTAAATTCTAAAAAAAAAAAAAAAATTGATTCTTATTCAGGTAGAGTCAGGGAGAAGGCGATCCAAAATCTGACTATTTAATAAAATTCCCCACCTGTTTCTTATATTCTGAGTTAAAACCAATGACCTTAAAAAGAAATAGTCTGCTTATATCCTAGGATTTCAATTATCCCTCTTCCTCGATAACACTCCTGTTGGAACATTTACGACAGCAAATGTGAATAATAAACTTAATCCCTTTTTGCCCTAGTACGTGCTCTTAACATTTTATCTCATCTAGACCCACTCAAACATAGATGTGCTTCATCTGTTATACAATCTTCAGATCAGGAAGATGTATTTGTTTGTTGGATGTTTAGTTTTGGATTTTGTTTTTTTCCTTGAGAGATTACTTGCATCTATTCTGCAGCAGGATTTTTAAAAATAGGCACATCTTTTGCTTCAAATTAGACACTACATTCAGAAAAGTTGACTCCAGTATTCCCATATTATACCTCTTCTACACATTTATAACCAAATTCCAAATATCTGACATATACCATAGATAAGGATTGGAATCTATTTAGTATCTTAAGTTTATTGGAAGCTTTCTTGAAGCACTGTTTTCTATAGTAAAGTTAATGAGAAAAAGAGAATAGGGTACAAAACCATCATTGGTCATAAAGAAATACTTGCGAAAGGCAGGGACCCTTGATAGGCCTGACAAAATTTTTAGTATCCGTAGCTTTCAGTTGCTTCATGGATATGTACAGAAGAGTATTAAACTTCTAATAACAAGTATGTAGAACTTTCAACTGATGACAGAACCTGTTTTTCCATGTTAAATGAAGACCACAGATTTCATTCAAAGTTTAACATTTTCAAACTGTTCTGAAAGTAAAAACTAATAAAAAATGATAGGTCAATATGTGAATCAGAGAAAAGAAACTTCCATCAGAAGATAAAATTATTTTCAAAGACAAAACTAGTACCCCAAAACCTTGTTACTGATTAGTTCCTAACTTTGAAAGAAAACCTCATAAGGATCATGACTTATCTTTGGAGAAGTTGACTATGACCAGGCGTATCAGTGGATTTATTTTTTAAATCAGGCTATAATTATTTAGTCATATTATTTTCTTCAGTTGTTTCTGATTCTTTCAAGACATCTAGAATTTTTGAATTTTTAACTACTTACAGAAATAAACATATTTTATCTGCATTATTTCAGACTTTTTTTCATGTACACCTTCTAAAATAAAAGTATTTCTCAATAAGACAAACAAAGCCCAAGCTAAAAATATGTTATATCTTTCTTGAAACATATGGGCAAATGAACTAAAAGACAGCTGTCAAACACCATGTACCTTTACATTGTGTAGAAACCTTCTAAAAGGTTTCTTGCCTTGGTAAGGACCTTGCCTTGGTAAGGACCTGCTTCAAGGGTGCGGAAATTCCTAATTTCTTCTGTGACCCTTCTCAACTCCCCCATCTTGCATGTTGTGACACCTTCACCAATAACATAATCATGTATTTTCCTGCTGCCGTATTTGGGTTCCTTCCCATCTCGGGGACCCTTTCCTCTTACTATAAAATGGTTTTCTCCATCCTGAGGCTTTCATCGTCAGGTGGGAAGTATAAAGCCTTCTCCACCTGTGGGTCTCACCTGTCAGTTGTTTGCTGAGTTTATGGAAGAGGCGCTGGAGGGAACCTCAGTTCAGATGTGTCCTCTTCCCCCAGAAAGGTTGCAGTGGCCTCGGTGATGTACACGGTGGTCACCCCCATGCTGAACCCCTTCGTCGACAGCCTGAGAAACAGGGATAGTAAAGGTGTCCTGCAGCGGCCACACGGCAGCACGGTCCAATCTCCATATCTTTTTATCTGTTCCATTCCTTCTGTAGTGTGGGTTAAAAAAGGCAGTCAGGTCAAATAAGAATGATAACACAGGGTGAACACCCACTGTGACATTAGGAGTAATACCTCCTTAGGATATAAAAAACACTGTCACAGAGTATACACACGAGGGGTACACCCACTGTGATATTAGAAGTAATATCTCCCTATAATATGAAGAAAAATATCACAGGGTGATTTTATTCCCGATGTTGGTAATAAAACAATGATAAATATTAAGATTAATAACTAATATTAAAAATGGCATTGATAGTAATAATTCTAATCATGCATAATCCTCTCTTTAAAATAATCATTAATGATTAATAACGTTATACTATGAATTAATATTAGCATTGATAGTTATTAATGAGACTGATGTTTAATAATTCACAATATTATGACTCCTAATACCGCAGGAGGTGTACACCTGCCTGTGATATTGTTCCTAATATCCAAGGATGGAGAGCATGATATTAGTTTTAATATCGCAGTAGGTGTACACTCACCCTGTGACACTGATCCTAATATCCAGCGGGTAGAGTATGACATGACTGCAACATAGCAATGAATGTACAGCCACCCGGTGATATTGCTCCTAACATTCACGGAAGAAGCGTATGACGTTACTCCCAATATCGCAGGGAGTGTCCACCCCTTTTGTTATATTGTTCCTAGTATCCCGAGGGGGAGAGGATGATAATAATTCCAGCATCGCAGGCTGTATTCACCCACTCTGTGATATTGTTATTAATATCGCAGGGAGTAGAAACACCCCTGTGATACTGTTGTTAATCTTCAGGGAGGAAGAGGATGATGTTACTCGAATACAGACGGGTGTACGTCCTCTGTAGAAAGCCGGTGTACACCCGTCTGTGCAATAGTTGACGATTTCCAGAGGGGAAGATGATATTAGTCACAATATGGTAAACAGGCTGTGAGTCGACCGCGGGTCCTAAGAGCCAGGGGGGCAGAGGGGCTGGCTCTCAGTCCCCACCTCGCGGGGGGCGCCTCGCCCCCCTGCCTCTCCCGCCCTGCATATTACGAAAAATATCACAGAGTGGGTGTACACCTCCTGCGATATGGGGGGTAATATCATCTTGTCTTCTTTTGGATACTAGGAACAATATCACACTGGTTTGTACACTTTCTCTGATATTGGGAGTAATATCAACCTCTCTGCCTTGGAATATTAAGAACAATGTCACAGAATGGATGTACACCCCCTGCGATATTGGGAGTAATAGCAGCCTCTCCTCTCCGTGGATGTTCGGAGTCATATCCCAGGGTGGCTGTACACCTCCTGCTGTATGCACCCTATTTGTAATCTTTTATCCCTCGCCCCCCTCCCTATTAAATAGTAGACAAAAAATAATGGGTTTAGAATAAATGAGTTCAAACAAATTGTCAAACATATGTGGGAAAATTGGAATCAGTTTCTGAGGAAAAGCAAAAAACTCAACAGAAATGCTCATAAAGCATCATCCCTTCATGCCTAGAGCTGCCAGGACACCAGAACACCAAAATCAGCTAGGGAAATTTTGTAGAAGTTCTAGATGTACTAGTTGTTCTGTGAATACACAGAGAAGTAATTATAACTGTTACCTGCATGTAGAGTAAAGATGAGACGGGATTGGTCATGGTGGCAGCTACCTCAGGTGTTACAAGGCAGACGTGGTTCCAGGACAGTATGTGTCAGGGCAGAGGGGTCCTCGGAGGCTATTAGAAGCTGGTCATGGCACAGACATTGTAACTCAGATGGTCTCATTACTTTCAATGACAAAAGCAAAATTGCTTTTGCATCGGCCTAATACAACGGCCTGGCAAGAGCACAGGAAACGTCCCTGTGGTGTTAGATGGAGACCTCTGATGCAGCACAATTCCTTCAACCCCTTCTCCAAAACCCCCTCTTCCAATTCCACTGAAGAGAAAATCTGATGCAAATCTGGTGTAAGCAGGCTCAGATATATCTACCACTATAGATAGTAGAGGTGACTCACAAATCCAAGCCTATCAAATACATCACTAACAAATTACATGTTTAATTTTTTTTTGAAATTAGGGATCATGATATGAAATTTATCAGAATCAAAACTGTCACTAATGTTTAAAAGGAAAAGAAAACACCTGGACAAATAGATTCAGAGAAGGCCTTGAAGAGAGCGTTCTCATGCTTCTAGGCCTGATAACAAAAACTGTCAGAAAATACCACAAAAACCACAACCTTGCACAAAGGCCATAGCAACCTTACACAAAATACACTTCTGTGAGGACATCTATCCAGCAACCACCTGCCCAAACTTCAACTAACATCGACCTTGTTGTTGATCTGTATAGTTGAAGATAACTATATCGAAACAATTACATAAGCCTCTTCATTTTTCCTTTATTTGTTTCTACTCCCCCATGCTTCCAGGTTAATTGTTTTTCTGTTAAAGACCTTGTCTTCCTTCACCATTTGAATCTACATAGTTTCTTTTGTCAGGCATGTTCCCATTGCAATGTCCTCCTCCCTAAGGTGTGTCTTTTTGCATCAGAGAGCCTTTCTCTGTTTTCTAGGTTTACAATGAGAAGGGCTCTAAAGCATTTTTGTAAAATTTTTACTGTCTTCTTAGGAACAAATCACTGACTTACGGTATTGATATTGACTTATTTACATTTCTGGGGATGAGGAATTAAAGATTTCACAAATTTTCTTCTTGAGAAGATCCAAGTTTTCACGTGAGCAAAACTGAATATGTAAATTGATATGTAAATTATGCTGCAGAAAATATAGTCAAATGTTTACTTGTATTTAATTTGTTTCACATGAATATTGCTTATGTGAGATAATATACTAAGAAATTATCACATTTAATGAAATGCTTTAATCAAATTCCCGATTGAATTTTTGATATCAATATCTTTTTCTTTGTTTAATCCATCTTTAGAGTGAACAGGGCTGTCTAGGCCAAAGTCCTCACTTCTATCTACATTGTCTGAGTTACAGAACTTTTTGAATTTATTATGTTGTCACAGGAAGTTTCCTATTGCTTGTTTAAAGGAGTCTCTCTCAATATGATGCAGAATCCAAAAGCCCTGAAAGGCGTATGTCCTGAGTTTCTGTTACCAGAGCCAAAGGTTACCAATTTCTTGTAGATCCTGCTACAGTTAAACTTCATTTAAGTAATCATTAAAAGCTGCATTTATTCCCTCACTTGAAATTTTGATCTCACACTATTAGGACTAATTCTCTAAGTCTTTGCTAAGTAATGTTCCTCCTTTTCTTGTAGCTTCACTCTGATGATCTCTATATGCAACATCAATTGACATAAAGTACATTCGGGGCAAGAGAGTTTCCTTAAATATTACTTCGTTATTCAAAATAATCACAAAAGCACTCATCATGGGAAAACTTGTGAGGATTCATATATAGGGAAATACTTTTTCTGAGGCATAATTCTGTAAAGAAATTCACCTTAATTTGAATATATATGGGAAAATAACCTTGTTCACTAGTCGTCTATATTCACTGTTTTCTTCCCTCATAGACCAGCCAGTTCACTATTATTCTCCAAATGATGTGTGCCTCAGTAGAGTCTAGGCTATCTGCATACCTAATTTTTCCCACAAATTACTGTTTTGAATTGCACTGAATTCAATTCAAGGGGATGTCATTTATAAACAGTACAAATATATACTGCACAAGGGATCTTAGAAATCATATGCATGGTTTGATCCATAAGCTCATATGAGCGTGCAATGTCAACTTTTTTCATGTTTTTCTTAAACCCACTTAAATTCTATTTTAAGCCACCATCTGTCTGTGCTCTTAGGGCAGTTAGCCTTAAATCATTTTAAGATGCTCCACCTCTAAGTACTGTGATAGTGATAGAGATGTCACCAGTCAGGTGTCCTAGGAAACTGACTCGGAGTTGGAGATTTGCATGCAAGGAAGTTGAAATGGATATTCCCAACACCTGCGAAGAGTGAAAGCAATAGGATTGGGCAGAGCAGGAAGCTGGCTGGAATGCAATCACTATCATGGCCGCAGCCCGCTCTACAGGGATCTTGGTGAGTTTACTAATGAGCTCAAATTGGAGCAAGCAAGCCAGGCCATTATATTTCTGAACCAAGCAGTTCTCAGATGTGGGATGCCTTGAGAAGGGACATGAACTTGGATGAAGGAACTTTACTGTGTTGTGAGTGTTGTTGCCAGGAGTCAGCTGTCAACACTCCCAGGAGACGGGGAATTATGCTTTAGTCACTGAGGTGGCACCTAGTGCCAGACCACAGCCTTGTTAAACAGAGCCAGAATTTGGAGGATGGATGGTGGGTTTAACATTTGGGGCTTGACATCTTGTCCCCACAAGCTGCTGCTGGCCTATTCCTTGTCCATTTCTGTGTGGCCTGTTTAGGCCCACCGGCTTCCTGCTTCTTCTTTACCATATCTGGAATGCAAAAGTCTACTCGTAATTTGGCCCATGGTCCCTTCTGCTTAGACATATCCTTGTAGCTATTTTTTTTAAAGATGACTATGCCTTTTAGATTATTTCTAAGAAACTGCCTAAGTCACCACTGCTACCAAGAGGCCTTTGCTTTTTCCTCTTCTTAACTATGAGAAAGGAAGGTAGGAGTGTAGGGAGGGATTATTTTCTAACCTGGAAAAAACTCATTTTACCCTATATAATTTTTGTTAGCGACTTCCTTCTTTGCACTTACTCCACAGTCTTTCCAAATTCTCCCAAATGCTCAAGCTTTTAAAAAACAAAAGACAGAAATGATAGCAGGTTATTATTTTTTCGACCAAACCTTTTCTTTCTATTCCTTTACGTCAATGAGCTTAGAATAACTGCTCCTGGAACTGGGAAAGGGACTTGGGAAAAGAAAGAAAAAAAAAAGCTCTCAAAGTTTAACATCACAAAACATTATAGTCACTGTTATTTTATATTTATTTATTTATTTATTTATTTTTGAGATGGAATCTTGTTCTGCCACCAGGCTGGAGTGCAGTGGTGCAATCTCAGCTCACTGCAACCTCCGCGTCTTTGGTTCAAGCGATTCTCCTGCCTCAGCCTTCTGAGTAGCTGGGACTACAGGCGCCGCCACCACACCCAGCTAATTTTTGTATTTTTAGTAGAGATGGGTTTCACCGTGTTAGCTAGGATGGTCTCGATCTCCTGACCTTGTGATCCACCCGCTTCGGCCTCCCAAGGTGCTGGGGTTACAGGCGTGAGCCACCGCGCGTGGCGTTGTTTTGTAATTTTTACATCATATATCCCCTGCGTTAGACCAAGAGCTTGTAAAAGCCAGAAGACATACACCATTTGTAGTTCAATTAGAGATGTTTACTGATAAAACTGATTCTTCCATCTGAGGGTGGTATTTGTAGTTACAGTAATGTAGATGACAATCTAAGTTATGTTCTATAAACTGTGTCACTGACATCTCAATCTACAGCTAACTTTAATTTTTTAGAAGCAGAGGAGTGGGTTGTATAGGTTTAGAAATACATCCATCAAGCTAGTTAAGTGAGATGGATTCAAACCTTCAACTCACTGGAATATTTACCAAATTGACTATTCATTCTCTAAAGGAGCCATATAAACAAGGTACTTTCTAAAATTCAAAATTATGTAAGGTTTTATTTCCTTTTTATGCTGTTATGAATTGGATTGTAGAGGTTATAAGGTGAAATAAGACTACTTTTACAGTAAAACATACAACACATTGTCACAAGAGGGCAGCCTTTGAACATGAATTGCTTCTCAGGCATCCTTGAAATTTTGAGAGTTACTTTAATTCACACAACTAAATAATAAAACACTACAGAGAATCTAAGAAGATACTTTGACTTACACATATTGTTACTTTTTTATTACTGCTAGTGGAAGATGTAATCTATAAGGAAGGCAAGGGCTGAATTTGTTTTATGTAAAAAGACAAATTTCTTTGGGTTGTTGCTTTCAAACATCAAGATAGTAGGTCAATGTCTAAATGAGTGTATCAACGTTCTCACACTAGCACATGTAAATCCACCTCTTATCTACCCAAAATTCTAACCAAGCAAAGGCAAAGTGGAAGAACCAGACAAATGTAGGTGCCTAGGATACATAAATGCCACTGGATTTTATGTTTTTAATTTTCAACCTGCCAAGTTTCACTAAGAGACATGTTATTTGGAGAGGTTGCTAAAGTGTAATTGCATGATGTCTCTGTGTACGGTTGGTCTGGACCTCTCTCTGTCCAGTGGTTGCCCTCAACTGGTTAGAGCCACTTCTCTAAATATCATGCTTATGTCCCTGAAGCAGTCCACAGCACTATCAATGTCTGACCTCCACCTTGATCCAATTAAGATTTCTGTACTTACTGAATTGGAAAATATACCGGTGTTTTCTGCCTGGTCACTTGTGGTTTTACAACACTCTCCCCCTCCCCACCACTGCCCCAGGTGATTTTAATGCCAGCCAAAGTGTGAGAACTACTGGCAGCTGCTGGCAGAGAGCAACAAAGGCCCAAACCCTCTGCGCGATTTCAAGACCCGTATCTGCTTTTCAGCTGTATGTCCTTCTCCTTCTCACAGCTGAGCCCACGCCTCCTCCCTCAGCACTTGCAGGCTATGCTTTCCAGCCTGTGTCCAGGATCAGTCCTGACGTAAGGCACGTGGGGTTTAAGGAGTTCTCTCTTCAGTCTTGTTTCTGCACCATCTCTGACAGTTATATTCTAGTTGTAATCATGGGGCTTCCTCCTTTTGTTTCCAGTCCCATGCTCGTTTTCTCTATCACATTCTACCTTGTAATAACCTAAATCTTCTGGTGGGCAAGCTTCTTCCTCAATCCAATTTGTGTTTATGAGTTCCTGCTTTGGGGATTGGCTTCGTAATCCAGGTATTGCTACTGCCTTGAATGCGGAGACTGCATCCTTCTGTCTGGATTTCTTGAGTTTCTGGATCGTATACCTTATTAGGGCCCCTTTTTCCTAGAATTGGAGCCTCTACTTTGTTCTTGCTACTTTAGTTCACCCAGAAAGCGCGATCTCTGCCTAAATTTCAAAGTGTTGGCTAGTTTAAATATCCTTTTGTGAGACTTTTGTCTTCCTGTGGGGTGATTTTTTCATCTTACATACAATTGCTAATCCTTTTATCTTGAATGTAATTGAAATAGTTTAATCTGTTTTACCAGCAACAAGAACCCCTTTTATGAGATGGAGAAGGCAGGTCAGTCTCATAACATGTGTCCCCCTCTGTGTGTTGAATTTATGTCAGAGCCAGGCTCTTTCCTGCCTGATGTCTCTCACCAAATTCCAGTGTTTATGTCCTAGGAGGTGCCCAATAAATTCTAGAGTTGATACAAGCTGTAATTTTAGAGAAATTCAATTAAGTTGCTTAATTTAAGCAACTTTTGCTTAAATTAAGCAACTTAATTGAATTTCTCTAAAATTAAGCCCAAAGCAAGTAGAATTAGATTATATACAACCTAATCAACTTTTTTTTTTTTTTCTGAGGATGACCAAGATTTGGGCTTCAGTGACAACAGTTGTCCCCTAAATATTTATACTCAAAATCTGGAATCACCAGTACAATGTTGAATAGAGGTGACGAACACACACATCCTTTTCTTGTCCTAATCTGTGTGGTTTAAACATTGACGCTTTCACCATTAAATATAATATTGTTTATATGTTTTGTTGTGGATGCTTTCCATCACTTCGAGAACATTTCTTTTTCTAGCTTGCTGAGAGTTTCTTCTTTTTTTAATCAGCAATAGATATTTCTCCAAATGAAATATCCAAATGACCAACAGGTACATGAAAAATATGCTCAGCATCACTAATCATCAGGGAAATGTAATTCAAAACCACAGAGGTATTGCCTCAAGCCCGTTAGAATGGTCTTATTAAAAGAAAAAGATAATGAGTGTTAACAATGGGGAGAAATTGGAACACTTGTACAGTGTTTCTGGGAATGTAAAACTGTGCAGCCTCTATGGAAAGCAGTACGGTGGCTCCTCAAAAAAATTAAGAAAGTAGAACTACTATATGATCTGGCAATCTCACTTCAGGTTATTTATCTGGAAGGATTGAAATTGGGATGATTCTCTGATTCTCAGGCTCATTGCAGCATTATTTACACAAATCAAAATGTGGGAATAAGGTTAATGTCTATTGGCAGATGAATAGATAAAGAAAATGTGGTATATTCATGCAACGGAGTATTATTCAGCTTTAAAAACAGAAAGCCCTGCAATATGCAACATGGATGAACCTAGAGGACATTAATGCTAAGTAAAGAAATCAGTCACAGAAGGACAAACTGTGTGATTCCACTTGTATAAAGTATCTAAGATAGCCAAATTCATTAGAATCACAGATTAGAATAGTGATAGCTCTTTAAGCTGAAATCAGTTTTGCATTCCTGGGTTTTGTAGTTTTGGTATCAGAATTCTGACTCATAAAACAAGTTTGGAATTTCCCCCTTCTTTATTTCTGAAATAATTTAAATATTTTATTTTTTTTAAATGTTTGAAAGAATTCACCAGCAAAACTCTTTGGATCTGGAGTTTGCTTATTTTTTTATTTTCTTTAGTTTTATGTTTTTATGTGCAAGTATTTGACAATTAATTACTTTAATAAATGTCAATTCATATGTTCCATTTAATCTTGTGAATTTTTTTATAAGTTTTTTTTCAACGAATTCACCCTTTCATCCAAGTAATGAAAATTGGTATAAAATGTTTTACAATATTCCATTATCTTGTTAATGTCCCTTGTGTCTACAACTGTACAATCTCATTAATCCCTGATATTTATAATTTGCGTTTTCTTTCTTTCTCACAGAACTAACTTTTGGCCATGTTAATTTTCTCCTGTGTCTGTTTTCTGTCTCATTGATTTCTAATTTCTGTTTTATTTCCTTTCTTCTACTTCTTTTGGACTTAATTTGCTCTCTTGTTTTAGATTTTCTTTTTAAGGTAGAAAATTAGTTCACTTGTTTTGAACTTCTCTTTTTTAGAATAATCATTTATACAAAAATTTTACTCTGGGTCTGCTTAACTTTATCCCACACATTTTGATATAGTATATTTTTATTTGTATTCAGTTCAATGTATTTTAAGGTGTTTCTCATGATTTCTTCCTTGAGCTAAAGGGCATTTTAAGGTGTATTTAAATCTTCCAGTAGTGTAGACTTTCCTGGGTAGCTTGTTTTTACCCATTTCAACTCATTTTCATTATGGTCAGAAAGCATACTTTCTATGATTACAGTGTTTTGAAACTTCTTGAGGGATATTTTGTGGTCTATAGTCTATTGATAAATGTTTCACGTGTAGCATAATAGAACATATATTCTATCGTCTTGGTCAATATTGATTAGGTCAAGCTGTTGTCAAAATTATTTTACCTTAACTTTCTTTAGTTATTCTATCAGTTAGCAATATAGCATTATGTCTTCATAAGTACTTGACATTTTATCATTATGAAATATCTTTCTGTTGTAATATTGCTTGTTTGGAGGTCTACTTTTTCTTCTATTAATATAGCCAAATAAGGTTTCTTGTGCTTGTTGTTTCCATGGTATACTTGGAAATTATTTTACTCTCAGCTTATCTACACCATAATATTTGACATGCATCTCTTATAGGTAGTTTTATTAATGTCTATTGGCAGATGAATAAAGATAATGTGGTATATTCATACAACAGAATGTACCGATGGACAATCTGTGTTTTATTTGGAGTATTTAAATTACATTTGAAATAATTATTGATAAGGTTGGATTTAAGCCTGCTATTTTGCTTTTTTTTTCTTTTTTTCTTTTTTGTTTTTTTTTAGACGGAGTCTCACTCTGTCGCCCAGGCTGGAGTGCAGGGCCGCGATCTCAGCTCACTGCAAGCTCCGCCTCCTGGGTTCACGCCATTCTCCTGCCTCAGCCTCCCGAGTAGCTGGGACTACAGGTGCCGCCACCACGCCCGGCTAATTTTTTGTATTTTTAGTAGAGACGGGGTTTCACCGTGTTAGCCAGGATGGTCTCGATCTCCTGACCTCGTGAACCGCCCGCCTCGGCCTCCCAAAGTGCTGGGATTACAGGCGTGAGCCACCGCGCCCGGCCTATTTTGCTCTTACATTCTATTTGTTCCCTCATTTTTTGCTCCTCTGTTCTTTCTTTCATGCCTTTTTATATTAACTGAACAATATTCGGCGTTCCATTTTAATTCCTTTATTGGCATTTTAGAAGAATGTCTTCATATGATGTTGTGATTCTCTAGGGATTATAATCAGCATCCTGGGCTTATCGCAGTCCACTTACTGTTAACAGTCAACGTTTTCATGTAACATAAAGAAATGTTGCAGCAAAATTGTTGCGTTTAGTCTCCTGTCAGAGCTATTAATTTATAATAGTTTACATACATTATCAACAGTACACTTAATTTTTTATTTAAACCATCAGTTGTTTATTATAAAACTAAAAGAAAAAAGCCTTAGTTTTTCATGTTGATGCACTTGCCATTCCTAGAGCTTCTCCTTGCTTCCTGTAGTTCAGAATTTCCATCTGCTGTTATCTTTCTTTCGCCTGAAAAATTTCCGTTTGCATTTCTTGTATTTAGGTCTGCTAATGACAGATGTTCGAAGCTTTCTTTTATCTGAATAAATCTTTATTTTCTCAAGAATTACTTTTTCTAGTTATAGAATTTGGAGTAGACAGGTTTTTTTTTTATTTTGAAGATGTGGTTTCATTGCTTTTTAAACTGTCATTTCTGATGACAGGTCATCTGTCTATTTGTTTCCATGTATGTACATTATTTTTCTCCCTCCCTTTAGCTACTTTCAAGATTTACTCTTTTTTTGCCCAGTGGTTTGACTATGATATGTCTCCATTTGGTTCTTTATTTTTATTCTGTTCTTTGAGTTTCTTAAACCTGTAAGTTGATATATGCTGACAATTAGGAAAACTTTTGGTCTTTACTTTTTCAAATAGCTTTTTCTGTCTCATTTTCTCCTTCTCTACTCTTTCTAGGACTCCAATTATATTAGTCCTAGACTGGCCCTATTTTTATTATTTTTCTTCCTCTGTGTTCTTAACTGTATTGGGAAATTGTTCTTGATCTCTTTTTAAGTTCACTGATAGTTTTTTTCTGCCATGTTTAATTTACTGGTATGTGAGTACGATGTCATTTTTATATAAGATATTCTGTCCCTCAGTTCTAAAATTTGTCCCATTATTTCTTTATCGTTTTTACTTCTCTGTTGAGATTCTCCATATATTCACTCTTATGACCGTCTATTTCTTAAATCCTTGAATATGCTTACAATAGCTTATTTTAAATTTCTTATCTTCTAATCCCAGCGTGTGGGCCATTTCAATGTCTTAATCCATTGTTTACTTTTTTTCTTATGCGTCATATTTTCCTGGTTCTATGTCTAGACAGGTTAAATTATATGTTAGATTATGTGGATGATATTTTGTAGAGATAGGTTCTTTTATTTTCCTTTGAAGAGCGACTCTTTTCTAATATTAGTCTTCTTTGTGTAGTCAAACACCAAACTTTTACTCCTGAGCTATATGCAATGGTTGAAATATCTGCTCTGTACTAGCAATTTAGCTGTTGTTTTCTGCTGGATTCTATGGAGTCTCTTTTTATCAATGTGAAATGTAGCAGCCGTCATATATCTGAATGAAGTTTAAGAGCTGATTTTAGATTTTTACTCTGTGACATTCTCCTTTGTGACTTTCACTTGTGTGAGATTTCCTCCCATGTCACTCAAATTTCCCAGTTCTTCTTTTCTGTCAGCCTGGAACTCTGTGCTCTTATTCCTCAAGCTAGTAAAACTCACTGCTTTACTCGTAGACATGCAATTTTGCACAGACCAGGGAGTGTCATCAGGTGTGAAGCTGCATTGATGCAAATTTAAATCATTGCAATTTTTCTTTATTCAATGGTTAAAAACTTTATCAGTGGTCAAATATTCTATTTCTGCCTATTTTCTGTTTCTTATTACCATCAAATGTGTATTTATTTTTTTTAGAGTTTATAGTTGTTTTTTTTCCCTGCATTTGAGTTAGACATGAGCTACTACCACATTTTGTAATTCAAGCTTTTTGTCTAACAGTGTTTTAAAAAACTCTTTCTTTGGAGGGAATTCTCAAATTTCTAAATACTCTACAAACATTAGGATTGGGGCTCAAATTCCCAGTTTCCCTTGTAGCCAGATGTGCGTATGAAACATGGCCTCAGCTAATTAAGCATACCTACATATTTGAAAGTAAGAAAAGTGTTAAGAGGAACTATAGATATCATTTTAGTTGATGCAAGGATGGAAAAAAAAATAACCAAATTTCACTGGTGAACTTTGTCTTCAATTCTTGTTTTCCTGTGGGAAGTGGCTAATTTTCTGGCCTAGAGGTGGAATTGGTGTGTTGGTAACAATTGATTTGATGATAACCTGCGTTCATCTTTTTTAAAATTGCTGACCCACCATTGTTTCTGGTCCTGTTTTATACTTATGCAGTGTATAATCTCTCATGCAAAATTTAGTTCTTTGTTTCTCAGCTTAAACTGGATTTTGATGAGCAGTTTTCACCTTCAAATGAAAGAAACGGCTTTGGTTGATGTTACACAAAAATAACAACAAGAGGGCATTAAAGAAATACGTTTGTTACCTTGTGACATTACATAAATGAAACTTTGAAAATTCAACAATTCTGCTTTATAAGAAAATAGAAAGTTTCTACTGTTTTTCTTTGTTTTCAAAGCTATATCATTAAATGAAATTTCTGCCTCATGGAAGATTTTTCGAACTATGTAACAATAACATACAGACCATTAGGAGAGAAATGAATAAAGACGGAAAGAAGTAGGCACTGTGTGGTAACGTAGATGGCGCACAGTTGTGTGCCTGGAGCCCTAATACATTTTACCATGGAATTTATACAATACATGTTAGTTTCCTGTGAACCTGCTAATCAGTATGACTTCTGCAGACATTTCATTAACCTGAGCAGTTGAGGTTTCCTGTAGACAGACTGCATGTATTCTCATCTTTAACTTTCCATAATGTTCCGTAATTAGAGATGTCATTGGTTCTCAAGAGCAAAAGAACAGCAGTAGCTTATAAAGTTACATTATTTGCTTTTACTAATATGTGAAGTGATTTTGTCTTTCATTTCTCCTCTAGAGCTAATTATGTATTCTAGGTTAACAAAAATTCCAGATCATACCATCATTAGTTTAAACTTTACAATGAACTCGTTATTTCCATTTATTACTAGCCTGCATTATAGCAATATTTAGCTAATGAATTCTCAAAATAGTTCTTGAAAGGGGAAAGAGTGCCTCAAGTAAATGGTGTAATTATTTATTTCTCAGAATTTTAAATTAAGTGTTCTGTTTAATCTCAAAGGGATACCAATGAAGTTAGGGCGTAAGGACTCTGTGGTTAATAAAATGGCAAGAATTAAAAAGGATTATTACATTTTTTCCTCATACTATGATGGCTACAATTTTTTAAAACAGTAGAAATGTTTAATTTTAAAGGCCGCTAGTGTCTATTTTATGCAAAGATGTGAGCTCCCCAGTTCAACCTGTTGTTTGAAATTTGACGAGCTTTTTCTTGCTCTTGTTCAGGACAGTTATTAAACCGTCCAGGCAGGCCTCCGGAGTTACATATATGTATGTGGCTCTGTGTATATATATACACACAGAAGTACAAGTAGCATATAATCAATTTACATAAGACTTTTGCTTTTGATGAAAATTCTTCTAAAAGTGAATATAAATTAATAGCATATGGAGCCTACAAAAATTGTCTAATAGGCAAGTAGTCAAAGATAATCTGTGAACAAAGAGTTTGCTAAAACATACTTTTTTTTTACATGTAATAACTTTGTATCGAAGGGTTTCCAGAAATACATAATGTTATAGGGCACTTATCCTGAGACACACAAAGGAGGCAAGGGGTAGACCTAGAATGGAAGGGAAAATAAAGGACAAATAGAGATAGATACTTAAGTAGAAATGTTTTTATAAGAAAATCATCAAACAGGTGGTAATTTTAAAACATGGCTTTTCCAGGCAGCAAATTTTCTGAATTTATTGCAAAAGAAGATAAATCACGTGTCTACGTAGATCATGCCAATGAAATGAACAATAAAGGTTACTTATTAGAATATTGAAAGTGGTTGATAATAAATTATTTATATTTATGGTAAGAGCAATAAACTTGATTTTTAGGGGGTTCAATGACTTCCTGAAAATATCCTTTCACAGATTTTCTCAGAGTGTCTAGTTGGCAAAAGCACAGCTCCAAATAGCTATTTCTGTCAACGTCTACAGAAGATTTACAGTTTGATTTCTGAAAGTTTCCATTTCTACTGATCTTACAAATTTGTAAAATGAATGCCCACCAGGACAAAATATTAAGTGATAAAATTAATTGGATCCTACAAGTGAAAATCTAGGCAAGGAAAGTCTTCTTCCTTCTTAATGAATGATTTTTATGTCTCTTTATTCATGTCCTTCTAGGTAGAGCAACACTCTGCAGACCTTCTTTTGAGGCATTTCACCACCAGAGTAAGTGTGATGTATGACTAATTAGTCCACCCACAGGGGGCTGGTGAAATTAAATTGGAAGTTATTTCCTAACTGGCATATCTTGGAGTAAAATTAATCTAATAACAGCTCTCATAAGAGAGCATAAGCTTAAAAGACCATTTTTCATTCAACTTTACCAAACAAAGTGCAAATTTAGGACTCCAGTTGTGAAGTTTGGTTGTGTGTGGATTGTACAGTGAAGGTACCAGTGGACAACAGTTGCTCATCAAGCAAGTTTATACAAAAGCTTTGGGACAAGTCCAACTCTAGATAAAATTGTAAAGGATTTCGTGCCTGTGTTCAGAGTTCCTTTTTCTCTCTCCAAGGTAACCCACATATCAAAAGACATATGGGTTGTGGGTAGAACTTCCTAAAATTGCTGGTGAGAAGTGTGCCATGCATAAACATACGTCACTAGCTTGAATTTTCTATTAGTCTCACAGGCAACAATTACAATCCTGTATGTTGTTCTATCTCCACACACTCCTGTACATAGAAAGATCAAGTAACATCCCTGGTTAAGATGTGTACAGGTTACAAGACATGTCTCAATATATTCACCAAGAGGTTTATTATTTTCACAGTGGCATTCACTGAATCAGTTGTCAGTGCAGCAATACTCAAGGAATAAGCAGGGTCTTTACTTTATCAAAATTTGGAGTCAACCCCAAGTTAGATCACTGAAGCACATAACTATAGATAAGGTCACTCAAAAGCACAAATCCAGCTTATAAATATTCAGTTGTCGTTTATATGCATTTAGCAATTTGAATGCTGGGAAGTGTAGCCCAGAAAATCAATCGACATGGAACTATTGAAGAGGCATGCATGGCACCTGCACTTTGAATCTCTTCAGACTCAGGTTAAACAGGAGACACCGTAGCTGATGTATCCTGCAATAACCCTTCCTCATCGCCTTTTTTCTATGAACCTGCCCTTTTCAATGTTATCTATATGCCTGAAGGTGTGAATACCCTTGATCTTGGTAAAAAATGGTACCACCCGTCAGCAAAATCTCACTGATCAGTGTCTATGTTACCTCACCGAGTTAGCCTTTTGTGTTGTTGTGGCCCAGGATGACAATGTTGACACAATCCAAACCAGTAATTGGACAGTTAATGTTGGATTCGTCTTTGACAATTGATGGAATGACCTGAAATCAAATGTGAGGCAGTGGAGACTCAAGAATGCTATTGAGGCAGTTAGTGATCTGTGGAGATACTAAATGAAATATCTGGAAGGAATTGTAATCTTGCAACTATGCTTTTATGTGTTTTTTGACATAAACGGTTTCTCTTTATGATGGAGCTGCAGAGTGCATTTCCCATGAAGTTCCCTCAGTGTTAACTAACATAGTCATGTGTCACTTAATGACAGGGGTATGTCTGAGAAATGCATTGCTGGACAATTTTATTATTGTATGAACATCACAGAGTTTACTTACACAAACCTAGATACTATAGCTGATTACATACCTATGCTATATGGTATAGCCTATTCCTCCTAAGCTACAAACCTGTGCAGCATGTTACTGCACTGAATACTGTAGGCAATTGTAACACAACAGTTAAGTATATCTATATGCTTACTTATATCTATACAGTAAGTGTATCTATACATGTCTAAACATAGAAGAGGTACAGTAAAAATACAGTGTTAGGATTTTATTGCACCACTGTCGTGTGTGTGCACCATCCTTGATCAAAATGTTATGTGATGTATGATTGTAACAAAAGAATTAATTAAAGATAATATTGAAGTGCCTATTGAAATTTCAATGAAGGAAGGAATATTTGTAAATTCTGATAGCCTTATGTGGGAGTTGACTTTCTTCCTGTTTCCACGGTTGTTCTTGTGAAAGGGCATAGCTTTCCAAAGACCTGAAATCTCCGACAAATCTTGCAATTCTCTATTGCCTGCATTATGAAGGTCACCTGGTATCAAATGAAGCAAAATGGTAGATTATAAAGACCTGTACTTTCTTGTCAGTTCCTAAACATAGCAAGCATTGGTCTGTCTTGAACATTTCTGCGGTTATAAATTAGCCTTGGGTCATGATTGTCTGCCTTTTTATCATAGACAAGATTTAATTTAGGAGATGTCCTTTTAATGTGTTATGTGAATAGTAAGTGCCACTTATGAAGCCCTATTTTCTTCCAGTCATTTTAATTGTCGAATCTATCCAGTCAAGATGCATTGTTAGAGGCTTCACTGACGACACCCTCTGTGTGTGTGTGTGTGTGTGTCTGTGTACATACATATGATTGAGCAGGATTTAATGTAAGTCAAAACATTCTCAAATTTCTTAGGACAATACAGCTTCCTTGGCCATTCCCTTGGAGCTCTGGGTTGAGGAGCTGGTGATGTGTATTTCTTTTGCGTGTTCTACACGTTATCCCTATGCAGGCCTTCCTTGGGCTTGGTTTTGGAACCAGTGATGAGGAATATCATTAGAATTGTTGTGCTCAAAAAGATTCCTCCATTCTTCTGTATAAGCAATGGCAATTTTCCCAGACCAATATTTCTTCTTTTGAAATGGTAAATTTTGAATAGTAACAGGTTAGTATAATCCCATAAAATAACAAAGTTTGAGTCCTATGAACTGTGTTTTATGCTAAATCATCATTTACTCCTTGTATGATTTTTTTTTTTTTTTTGAGATGGAGTCTCACACTGTCGCCGAGGCTGGAGTGCAGTGGCATGATTTTGGCTCACAGCAAGCTCCACCTCCCGGATTCACACTATTCTCCTGCCTCAGCCTCCTGAGTAGCTGGGACTACAGGTGCTGCCACCATGCCTCGCTAATTGTTTTTTAAGATTAAGGGCAAAATCAAAGCTGCTCCCCTATATTATATTCATAAACCAGCATGATTAAAGCAAGCTATTTATTTATTAGAAGCAAATACTCCAAATTTAGCATCTAAGACATGACAGCCTTTCAAAAGACATCAATTTACTTTTTAGTGTGTATAGCTATGTTTGTATTCATGTTATTGGTGTCCATAATATTTCATTAGATGTTCTGTTCAAATCGATAAATGAAAATAATATATATGATAAGGAGAACAATCTAGGCCTCCTGGAGGCCCCTTACAACTCAGCTGGTGAAGCAGGAATGCCTGAGTGTAATAGTGAGAAACAACCTTTCAAACGTGTTGGGCAGTTTTCAGGCAGCCGAATGTGTATGCCAATCCAGGCAGCAAGATAATTGGAGGCCAGTTAAAAGATCAGGCTGTGATTACACGTTTTTTGTTTGTTTGTTTCTACTGAGGAAATATAACACTTAGTTATTATTTTCTCCATCTATCCCGCTATTTTGTCAAAACCTTTCATGTAAGTTACTACCAAACACTGGGTTATCCAAGATCTGTGGGTCGTATTCAATATTTGCTTTTCCCTCAACTACTAACACATTTGATTCCCTTTGTAACTTTCTCCCGTTTCTCCTTTCAGCCTGTTTTCTCCAACCACACTGAGGTTATGAGCTTCCCTATGTACTCTCACACCCTGTTTCATCTCTAAGCTCACTTGACCTAAAGAGATTTCCTTTTTCTATTATTGTACTCATCTGATTCCCTAATTTATTTCTTCTTATTTCTCTCTATACTTTTTATTCTTTTAGGCACAGCTCATGTTTCATGACTTTCAAAATGTTTTTCTTCTGATATTCCCAGCTTGAATTAGGTTCATCCTAATCAGTTTCCTTAGACTCACCACTCTGCGTATTAGTTGCTTGCAGTCTGTCTTAGGCTGGGAATTAGCTGCTTGTAGGCAGGGGCTAGAATTTGTTTACTCTTATGTCCATAATGCCTGACACAGGAACTCTTCCCACATACAAATTGTAGGGCCATAATTCCTGAGAACATATGTATATTGTAGTGACTCATAAAGGCTTGAAACAAATTTTTAAAATGATGAATTGGGAAGTCCATGAACTTGATATCTTGATGTAGAAGAAAAGCAAGGGCAGATGAAGAAGTTATACAGGACACTTGAAATACCAGAAGAATATAGTCAGACAGCAATAATTCAATCCTAGATTTTTAGATGTGAAGAAGTTCTGAGAAATATTTGAAGACATGGCTCTAGGAATGAGTACATAACAGAGAACAGTAGCCAGAGTCAGAGCTTTTCAGAGTGAAGAAATTGCATTGCAGGGAGAAGGGCTGTTGTATACTAAACAGAAATTGTCATTAAATGGAAGACTAAGCAAGAGGCTGATGATCTGTGGCTGAGAGATGCCAAAAGGTGTGGAGATGGAGGTAAATGCCATAATCTACAAAGAAGATATGTTTGTGCCAGGAAGAAAGAATAGGTCTAGAATGTAATAAAAGATAAATAGGTAACTACATTGTACTGTGGTCTGAGAACTCACTGAAGGCATAGCCATTGATGTTAACTTCCACTTTGCTTCCAGACAAAAGATTTTAAATATCTTAAAAATTGCATTTGATATTGTATGATTCATCAAGACAGAAAGTAAAGCTGTAGTTGCCCTGGGAGGGCGGGGAATGGGGAGTCACTGTTTAATGGGTACAGGATTTCAATTTTACAAGACAAAAAGAATTATGGAGATGGGTGGTGGTGATGCTTGCACAACATTGTGAATACATTTAATAACCCTGAATTGTATGCTTAACAGTGGTTAAGATGCAAATTGTTGAGTGTATTTTGCCACAACTAAAAAATGGAAAACAATAGTATTTGAAGATAAAGCCCATTTCATCTGGTAGCTAGCTGTATGTGTCTGCTCAGCTGTGGATAGATATTTATGCTGTCTCTGAACTGGAGGTTACTGGTATTCTCTAAGGTATAGGAAAATTGATCTTATGTGGCTAACTGAAGTGGGAATAGTTGTATCCGTCAGACAGTAATGATATAATCATGATAGTTTACATTTAACACAATTTACATGTGTCATACTTTCGAAAGCACTTCATAGATATTATTACTTAATACCATTTTCCCCTTACCATATTTGTCTGTCCTTTCTCTGCTGACTTCAGAAAATGTCTCTTCCACGACACTCAATTCATCTCCTTATCTTTGTCACAATTTTAAGTCTCAGAGTCTCCAGAAAATTCCACACAAGTCTCATCAGCTTCCGGTCATTGATTAATCGATGCCCTTAGAGGCTTTCCCTTCCCCTTCTCAATTGAACATAGCTTCCAAATATTCTTGCCAGTAAAACAAAGTTGTTTATAAGGTTTTGTATTTCTTCCTGTTGAATTATGAACATTTTTTCATATTGACATTGATTTCCATCTGGCCATGAAATACTCAAGGTGAAGAAAATGATACAAAATGGTTAAAATGTATCAAGAGCCAGGTAGTCTTAAGTGTCCTAGAAGCATAAACTAGTGTGATGCTCACCAGCTTATATGAGAGGCAAAAACGGATGAAACGATAAAACCAAGACACAGAGAGTTAAGGGAAATTTCCCAAGATCACACAGCCACTAAGGATATGAACTAGATTTTGACTTCAGGCTACTTACCCCAGAGCCTGTGCTTTCAACCATCATTTGTACTGCTTCCCTAAATTACACTCGACTACACTGTGACATCAAATTTCACCTATGACACTGATTATCTGGGGAACTTTGCAACTTATTCTGAATATGACTCAGTTTTCTTTTCTGTGCAGAGATAAAGTCAGTATATACCTCTTAGATTCGTTGTAAGGATTATATGAAATGACACATGAGAAGGCTTTAAAAGGACTTGGAAAGCAATAAGCTATTTTGTTTTCAATCATTTTTCAATAGGTTATCAGTGTTGTGAATGGTTCATGAAAAACGACTTTGGGCTCAGTGAGTAACTGAAATGTTGATGCTTAATAGTGTGTTTATATTAGTATAATAGTAATAAATGTTGTTATTGTTGAGTAATAGTTATTTTGCTTTTCACTGCTTTTCTTTTCCAGTGCTTTAGTCAGAGACTTCTTAAGCCTCCTCGAGAGTGTACACATTTCTTAAATTTGTTGGAAAGTACCAAATTTAAGATATCTTGCATTTTTTTCTTCCTTAGTAAACACTAAATTCTATCACGCAGCAGAAAAAGGGCTCTGTGATTGTCGGTGCAATGGTTTAATATTCACTTTTATTCCCTGTATGGTAGTTCTGATTTAATTGCTATTTGGAATAAAACTTGTTCCTTATATGCTTTCATAATTATAAAATTTATGTTTTAATGCCTTCTACACCTATACTGTGCTTTTCTTTATTTCTTTATATCTCTCACTGTTTCATAATCCTGGTATTTGAAATCTCGTGAAGTGTTATTTGGGGATTTGCTGGGAATGTCATCTACATAGTCATGTCTCAAGTTTGTAGCATCTTTAAAACATAATAGGAGATGGAATTCACAGCAGAGTAATAAGCCTCCCGCTTTAGGCAATGTATTTGTGATTGGTATGACTTCGTTCCCAGAGGGCAGTCAGCAACACAATATTATGGCTATGTGTACAAGGAAAACAAACAAATTTTTAAAAATCTCCTTTAAAAAAACAGTGCCCGAGCCTAACCAGTGTCATGCACAGAATCCGTTTCCACCTCTTCATATGGAAGTAGCTCTGGGTGGACGTCTAGAAAGTTGGATAACTATTTATCACATATGATCTGCAAAGGAAGAGATTTATAAGAAAGTGTTAAATTTAATCCATAGGAAAGCAAAACCAAAAATCAATGAATTTTCCATTTGTACTTTTCTCTGGGGCTCTACCCTCAAGATGGCTTAAATGCATTAGAATTCAATGACTAGGCCCAAGTGTTTGTTAGTGACATCAAAGCAAGGTAAACATTCCTGCTGTGTGAGTCCAAGCACAGGGACACTTGGTTTCCTTTGGAAGGATATCATAAAGGCAATGTTTATGAGTAATCATTGTCTTTTCTTCTGTAGCATCCAATGGTATGTACTATAATTTAGAAACGAAAACTACTTAAAGACCCCTTGCTAAGTTTCATGTATTTCAAACTCTCAGATCCTGAGTGTTTAAATATGCCTATATTTCTTCATGAAAAAAACATAATCTTTGCCAAGTTAGAAAAAGTCATATTCCCATTTTTAACTAAATATAGTCAGAAATTTGGACAGTTTTTAGCCTTCAATACATTATGTAATTTGGGTAATAGGCTGAAGAAAAGTAAGGAACTTCAGTTAAATTCAGAGAGAAGCTAGTAATTGTTTCTAAGACTCAAATGTATAGAACAGATCTCTGATATTAAGGATAAGACCGTCAAAGATGACCCAAATTGGGTCATTGTGGGATTATTTTGGGAGGAATCATCGTAGATTCTTACTGTTATAAATACAGTCAAATGTCAGATGAATATACTCCACTGAAATGTCCTCTAGGAATGATGTTGGAACCAATGTTGGTAATTTTGAAAGTCATGGAGAGGATTTCAGATGATTGAAGTCAGGCAACTCTCCCAGGTTTAATAAATAAGCAAATGGTGAATTCCAAAAATGCCGTATCAATGAGCCTCATATTGATCCAGAGCACAGTTTCAGGAAGGTCCATTAAATGGGTCTTTTGAGAGCATTAGGATAAAAGGCTGGCAGCAGAGATTCACTAAGAGCAATGGTGCCAAGCTTGCCTCTTGGACATTGTTATCTGACAGATAAAGGTAGGCCATAGCGGCGCACAATACGGATATTTCCAGGGTAACGCTGTCGAGCTGCTATAACTTTCCTTGCCTCTTTGCTATCTTCTCCTATAGTCGACTCCCAAGAAAAAGATAGTTGACTTTTAATCCAGAAATGTATGTTAATTGGCAAAAACAAACAAATGAAGCCATAACCTATCCTTTAGGCTTCTCTCTGCTCAGTTATGAGATCATATGAATGTGCCCTTAGGAAACACAGAAGGCCCACACTATTATAGAGACAAATTTCTTACATTCTCTGCTGTTTAATGCTCTTCAAAAGACTTACCATACTTCACCAATTTGATTGCCAACTACTTGAACACAGGGACTTATTAAAAATTTTGCATATTATGAGGGCATTAACTTTCAAGTATTCGATTGTTAAGACAATGCATATTATTATAAAGCATAGAAGGCACACTTATTACCTCCTTAAGAACCAGTCTCTATTTCTCTGGTTCATAGAACTCCCAGGTCATAGAGGGATTAGACATTTGTGTCTTCAATTGGCCCTCTTCAGCCCTAGGATAAATAGTGATTAATCTAAGCCAATGGTTTTCAGCTCTGTCTGACCCAATGCCTCTACTTCATAAGAAATTCTTCAAAGACCCCTTCACTATTCTAAACTATTACTGACAACACAATGTATGCATTCAAGTTGTTGAAAATATTAATGTTATGCTGCAGCTAACAAAGGAGAAATAATTTACTGTCAATATATAATCCAAAATGTATATAATTGTGCCAGAACATTTACATATCAAATGCAATAGAACATAATGAAATTTTCATATCTTCACCCATACCTTGAAACATTGTAAATAAAAAGCTACAGATATTGTTTCATTGAATAACCAAATGCCAAAACTGCCGTTTCTATTGTTGACATGATTGATCTGCGCTGGTAAATGTGATAGATACTTTCTGCTTGATCCTTATCCCCTGTTATACTCCCCTATTTACTGGCTTTTGTCCAAGTGGAATGGTTCGTATTGAATATCTCAATAGGTTTCCATGCTCATTGCCTTCTATGCATGTTCATGAGATTAAAGGGAAGGAGGAAGTGGGGTTGGGGATTATTGCCTAAACTCCCTCTCTGCTGGGTCTCTTTGACTTCTCTTTTTCATAAGAAAATCAGTGTTTCCTTGTGTGATCAGGGCAGTTTACTACCCGGAAATCTGCCCGCTGCTACTAACCCAGAGTTATCGTGGGGTGTGATCTCTGTGATTCCTTCACCCTTCTCCCCTGACATTTTCATAAGTAGTCTCTTTGGAAATAAACCCATGTTAAATTATCTTAGTTTGAGTGTGTTCCCTTTTTCCTATTGAGACTCTGAAATGAGTATCTAAACGAGAAATTCTACCATCTTTTCTCATGTACATAGTAGTTTAATTCCTGCAAAATTCATGGCACATTAAAACCATGCAAAAGTACTTGGCGCTTAGGCAGTTACATTTCGGTTTGTATAATTAAACGAAGCAGGTTATTCACCTACATTACGTTAGAAAATCATTCAGGACATATAGCAATCCTTGATTAGGAGTGGTTATCCCATGTTACTGGACATTTGGCATCCCTGTTTTCCAATCCTTAAAGTTCCAAAATGCCCTCACTTATTCTTTCCTGCCATTGGATTTTGTCCCATTAAGCTGTAAGGCTGGGAATGCCATAGCCGTCTTGAAAACAGGTAGAAAGATAAGAGAATCACAAAGACGTGGATCATGTTGAATTAACTAACCATTGATACCATCTACTTATTGTGCGATTTCGTAAAAATTGCTCCTTGTTTTTTTCTACAATTAGTTGACTATTCTGTTACTCGAAGTTAAAAACTTTTTTTCTTTTCTTTCTTTCTTTTTTTTTTTTGACAGAATCTTACTCTGTTACCTAGGCTGGAGTGCAATGGCATGATCTTGGCTCACTGCAACCTCTGCTTGCCTGATTCAAGCAATTCTCCCACCTCAGCCTCCCAAGTAGCTGGGATTACAGGTGCAAGCCACCACACTTGGATAATTTTTGTATTTTTAGTAGAGATGGAGTTTCACCATGTTTGCCAGGCTGGTCTCAAACTCTTGACCTCAAGTGATGCACCCGCCTTGGCATCCGAAAGTGCTGGATTACAGGCATGAGCCACTGCCCCTGGCCAAATCATTTTAACCAATAGCAAAGCACATTACTTCATTTTTTCAAAAGTTGCCGGTAATTTCAATAAAAAATATTATATAACATGCTTAATGCAATACAAATGCTTTTCAATGTACAATGGGGTTGTCTTGATAAGATGATCATAAATTGAAAATACTGTAGTTAAAATGTATTCAATATGCCTAACATACTGAACATCACAACTTAGCCTGGCATACCTTTAATGTGCTCAGAACACTTACATCAGCTGACAGTTGGGCAAAATCATTGAATACAAAACCCACTTTATAATAAAGTATTGGATATTTTATGTAATTTATTGAATATTGTACTGAAAGTGAAAAGCAGAATAGTTATATTCTATTCAAAGCTATCACTTTTGCTTCATCATAAAGTTAAAAAACATCATAAATTGAACCATTATAAGTTGGTGACGATCTGTGTATATATATGTGTCTGTGTATCTATATAAATATGTATGTTTATATATATATTTGTGTGTATATATATCCTCTGTGTGTGTGTGTGTGAGAGAGAGAGTGTGTGTGTATGTATGAAATTGTAGGAAAGTAAAATTTCGTGTCTTATAGATACAGCATGTTAACATGTTGGTACCTATCCTCCTGAGATGTAAAACTTTACATGGATAGATGTGTGCATTTACAATTGTACACAAAGAGAAACATATTCGCTAGGCTCTTTAGTTTTCTGTAGTTTCATTCAACACTATCTGGTTTATGTGGATGATTACAAATATAATGCTAGGGTAAAGGTTCTTCTCTATAACTTTGACACTTCCTTGATTATCAACCCTTGGCATATTCTTAGAGTAGGATTTTCTTTTAGAATTAAGATCCTTGTTTTAGGACTCTAGCCTGTTAACACACAGAGCCAATAATTATTCAGAATGGTTGGGTTAATTCACATTCCCACAGATGGGACATCAAATGTCCAGGCTGCACAGCCTCATTAACACTAGATTTTCTGGACATTTTATATAGTATTTCATCTGATATAAAAAGTAGAATTCTAATTTAATTATGGTTGTTAATTTATTTTTATATTTTTAGTCATTATGAAAATGTTTAACTATATGAAAAGCCTGGAAAGTGTTGTTGTTTTTTTTAAGGTAGTACTTCAGAAATATTTGTGATACTTAATTTTTAAAAATTCACTCTAAAAGAATCTTGAAATGTCTCTTTAATGAAATGGGACATAAATACTCATCACATTAGTGAAAAATATGTGTTTAAAATCTCTGCAGCAATCCTGTAAATATTAATAATTTTTTAAAAAATTGACATCTTCAAAATATAAATGTTCTAAACTTATAATCAGTTAAATATGTATCTATTAATACATATAGATACATGTATCTAAATAAATTTGAAGACTTCAAATTCCAGGTACAATATAATTTTTTTCTATCCTGTGATTTGTCATTCAGGATTTTGTAATTTGAACAGAAATATTTTGCCCTAACCATATGTTTTTTCTCTTACCTAAAAATGTTATTTTATGAAAATTGTTTTAAAGGTCAGTTTGCATGTTGGAAAGCATCTTGTACAATGTTACATAACATATTTCATATTTGGCTGTGTTGTTTTAACTGTGTAAATATGGTTTAAATCTATGATGCTCTTTAGTGCTGATCATGAGGCAAAGCAAATTTATCTGTATGAAAGGCTCCTGTTAATTTTTAACTTTCAAAAGATTACATACATTCACCCTCTTCTGAATTTTAATTCCTGATGCAAAGATTATGAAATCTCGAGAGGATAATGAATCAGCTTCTGATTACATTCTGGAATCACGATTTGGTCACCCATCCAAGAATGCGTATTCAATTTCCTTTACATTACACACATATGTAATACCATGCTGAGTGATGTTGGGAAAGGTGTGTCTTCAGTGATGCCTTCATGAAGTTACAGTCTCACCACACTGAGGTATTTTCTTTTTAAACCTTTCTTTTCTGCTGTGAAGAAGTGCCTAAGAGATGAACAAGTGGGAAAAACTGAAAAAAAATCTTCATCTAATTCAGCAACTAGCTTTCGTATCTTCTAAGAATTTTTGTCTCCAAAGAGCTCTAATTTTCATTCCTTTACAAGCTTTATTTCTCTCTCCTTTCCAATACCAGACTTTGCTCTGTTTGTTTTCCCTACCTTTTTTAGAGACGCCTACAATAGAAAAAACTATGACATATTCAATACATCTGAAAATTTTGCATTGCCATTAATAAGAATGAATTATCTGTTTATAAAGAAAAAAATAAAAATATGAACCGAGAAAGCACAGAAGGTAGTAACCACATTTCGATGTTTATCATGGAATCCTCTTTATAATCCATCTGTTACAACTCCACAGAACAAATGACAAGTAATTGTGAAGTTTCCCCTCATTTTATAGGTTTGGTCTTGTAAGGCATACAACACAAATTTTATTTACTTTTCTTTTTGGTATTTGGTCAAGTGGCCACTGGGTGGATGATGGAGCCTCTTGGGATATACAGTCTTCTTCTAGTTTTGTTGATGTAAATATTACTGTGTGTTTTTCATTCACTTGTCATTTTACAAGGCATGCTTCGTTAAAAATATGTCAGCATCACAGTGACAAATCACAAAATTTAAAAGGCACAAGAAAAAAACAATTTATTTAAAACATTCCTGTGTAAAAGTAGTCACCACTCTTAGTATTCTTCAACTATTTTTATTCTATTTAAATGCAAGTCTAGTTTTATCTCGAGTGTCTGACCTTGATGATATGGTTTACTTTAAACTTAGAAAATATTGAACTCTATTGGAAATTTCCTACAGATCAGCTTTTCTAGACGCCAAGTGCCTTGTTTTAGCCACGGTGATGACAGCAATTGGGTTCTCAGGGATTCTGGCCTCTGGCATCATCTCAGTTGTTTATAATTGAAGTTGGCTCTGATGCGAACTCAGCTTAGAGGCATGGTTGGACTGCTGGGCTTAAGGCTGGCCTGCCAGGAGGTTGCCTTGAGGTGTAACTAGGCAAAGAAAGAAGAAGGTTGGGCAAAATTACCAACAATCTTCAACTATGAATTTTTATGAGTAGGGGCTTCCCACACCATCAGGCACTCTGAGCTGGAGAAACAAGGGATTTTGAATTGAATGTTTAGTTTTTAGGCTTGATAGTCAGATTAGGGAAGTTTTGGGTACACCTTTCCCACTCTAGAGTCCTCTCCCTAACTCAGGGCCAATTTGGGACGTGGGCTCAATGGAAAAGAGTGCTGAGATCAATTAGAAATATCCATCATGAACATAGGAGGCAGGCATTCTGGCCAAGGGGTGTGTCTTCCCACTTTGTATTCCAGAGTGCGATTTCTTCTTGCTATCTGTCCCTCCATAAATAAGCGTTGGGTGGAGGACAAGCTGGTTACAATCGAGGATGGAACGAGATTCTAGCAGAATTGCAGAATGAACTGAGAGCCACCAAAGTGTGCCTCTGTGAACCAGCAGAGAGAGCTGTGGAAGGCAAAGGAAGAGGAACCAAGAGGCCAGATAATATTCCTGCTTCCCCTACGTTGTGAGAGTGAAATGGTCCGCAACCTATGTCAGTAATTAACCAGAGGCTTTTTAGAGAGTAAGAATTCTGATAGACACTTCAATAGCTGAAGTCGCTCTTCAGTACTGCACATAACCTGTGGACAGATTTTCATCATTATTAATTCATTTATTCAATAGATACATATTAAATTCAAGGCATAGTTCTAAACTATGCAGTCAATTACAAAAAATAAATAATAATGAAGGGCATTAGCTCTGCCTCATAGGACGTTAAAGCTCTAGCTGCTAAATGAGACAAGTAGGGTTCCCACATCAAGTGCCTGGGCTCCTGTTTTAACCTGGACTCTGCTTCCGATGGCTTCTCTTGTTTCCGTTTTGGTAAAGCCGTCATTTTGCTTAGTCCCTATCCTTGCTATGGTCACCCACCAGCAGGTGGACCTCCTTGACCGTAACTACACGCATAGATCTTTGATTGTTTCTTTTCAAATGTTTGCTTACTTTAGAGCTGCAGTCGAATGTCGTTTGGACCATAAGACTCTGAGGCTGTGTGTGGTTGAAGCTGTCTTGAGACTCAAAGAGCTATTGAGGAAGGGATTTGGTAGCTGAACTCTTTTGAAGTTTTTCTCTGTCTCTCACACATCTGGGGCTGAATAGCTGAATATATTGTTTAATTTCTACATCGATAATAGTTTAATAGGCATTCATGCAAATAAGTTCTGCTGGGAGTTTATTGTCCTACTCCAATAACCAGTAATGCATGCCTTGAATTCAGTGTAGGTATAAATTCTACATGGTAAGTGAAACTGTCTTTATGAATTACTGCTATAGAATATACTAGATTGTGTAGGTTTTAGTACAATCTAGGTAATTATCAAGCCTTGTAATATTTTCAGGAAAGTGATCCTTTCACTTCAGTTTATGGAACTTGGAAATTTTTCCATTGCCACCCACTAGTTAATCATAAACTTAATTCTATGTATCTGAATTTATTTTTCTATTTATAAATGTATCTGGATGCTTTCTCAAAGGTTTCCCAGAATAAAAACCTATGATTTTGAAAAATTAAAAGAGAAGTAATTAGAATTGTGTTAAAAAACAGAATCAGGCCGCGCATGGTGGCTTATGCCTGTAATGCCAGCACTTTGGGAGGCTGAGGCGGGAGGATCATTTGAGGTCAGGAGTTCGAGACCAGCCTGGCCAACATGGCAAAATCCCACCTGTAATAAAAAAATACACAAGTTAGCTGGGTGTGGTGGTGAATGCCTTTAGTCCTAGCTACTCAGGAGGCTAAGGGAGGAGAATCGCTCGAACCCAGGAGGCTGAGGTTGCAGTGAGCCAAGATAGTGCCACTGCACTCCAGCCTGGGTGACACAGTGAGATCCTGTCTTAAAAAAAGAAAAGAAAAAGAAAGAAAACCAGAATCATACAATGAGAGAGGTTGTATAGCCCTTTTAATTGTCCATAATGGATACATTTCTTTTTCTGCGTAATAGTTTATCAGCATGAAAAAAAAAAGAGTCACTGAACACTGATAATTTTCTTCTCTCTCTCTTTATTTTTCCTTTTTTTTTGAGATGAAGTCTTGCTCTGTTGCCCAGGGCTGGAGTGCAATGGCAACATCTCTGTTCACTGCAACCTTCACATCCTGGGTTCAGGCGATTCTCCTGCCTCAGCCTCCCAAGAAGCTGAGATTACAGGTGCATCCCACCATGCCTGGATAAGTTTTTGTATTTTCAGTAGAGATGGGGTTTCATCGTGTTGGCCAGGCTGGTCTCAAACTCCTGACCTCCGATGATCTTCCCGTTGTAGCCTCCCAAAGTTCTGGTGATGATTTTCATTTAACGGTGTTCTACAAAGTGAGTTTAGGCAGTGAAAAGGCACATGTCATCTATAGTTTACCAGAAAGTAGTACTGGTCACCAGCATTGAAGCATACTCCTAACCCTGGAAAATTTCTTCAGCTGCCAGAATTAATCTCAGATTTTAAGACTGGAGCAAAGACTAATTTGGTATGTGTTCATTTAGATTAGTAAATCTCCATGGTGTTCGAGCTGTATAATATCAAATCTAAAATAAGCCAAGAGAGTTGAACAATTTCTCATCTCTCAGAAAAAAATGCATCATTTTCAAGAGATTTAAGATTGAATTTAAAATCCAACTGCCTATTCCAGTGTATGTTTCTCCAGAATAAGGCCAAGCCCTAAAATTCTGGAGAGTGTCCTCCAAGTTGTGTTTAAGTAATAATTGATAAATCTATGGTTTAGATACGTATGGAATTCCATATAACTCTAGCTCCAGCCTTTGTGAGTAAAAATTGGCAGTGACCATGGCCTTAATGGAGGCATGTGGTTAATTGGAATTTTCGGTACCAAAAGTCTCCTTGTTACTAGGTTATCGGGGTACCCTATAATAGTATCCATAACTCATTGCCCACTTGTCTGTTTTGATTTCTTTTTTAAAAAGACAATTTTAGGGCAGGCGCGGTGGCTCACGCCTGTAATCCCAGCACTTTGGGAGGCCCAGGCGGGCGGATCACGAGGTCAGGAGATCGAGACCATCCTGGCTAACACGGTGAAACCCCGTCTCCACTAAAAATACAAAAAATTAGCTGGGCGTGGTGGCGTCGCCTGTAGTTCCAGCTACTTGAGAGGCTCAGGCAGGAGAATGGCGTGAACCCGGGAGGTGGAGCCTGCAGTGAGCAGAGATCGTGCCACTTCCAACCTGGGCTACAGTGACACTGCGTCTCAAAACATACAAACGAACAAAGACAATTTTAAACTTGGAGGTTTTGTACCTCAATTCACATATGTGGCATATTTATAAAATAATCATGCCTTTACATATTTTTCCTTTGACATCTTAGCTGTATATCCAAGCCATTTATGTTTTTTAATTGCCACAAATATCGCACCGAACTAGAGCACCAGGTACAAAAATGCCTGGTATAGCATTTCTTCTGGTTCTTGAAAGTTATTTTAATCCCCATGTTTAAGATATTCCTAGACAGCTATATGTAACTATAATTACTTCTGCTAGGTAGAAACATCTCTGTGGTCAACACTTGTGAAGTGCCTTGTAAATAAAAATATGCTTGAGTAGAAATAGTATTTTGCAAATATAGCCGTAAATAGAACTACTGATTTTACCAAGAATTAAAGACTCCAAACTCTTTGTCTTTCAACTTTGGTTGATAGGAACATCTGATTACAATGAGCCAAAAGCCTATGTGATCATTAATGAGGTAATTTTAACACTTACAAATGACACAGCTAATTTGTAATAGGTTTTTGAAGTGCAAATTGCATGTTTCTGTTTAAATAATGAGAGTAAAATATGGACACTATTCACACTCTATATACACAACTAACCCCAACTTGTCTCTAGAAGAAAGGTCTAATTTTTCCGGTCTCATCCACAAAATGAAGAGTTAAAAAGCTGTATCTTTATTCTCACTTTAAGTGATTTTTTAACCACTGTATAACACTACTACAGTTTGTTTGGAGATAAAATAACTCATGGTGAGAAATCCAGTTCTTGAAAGAAATCATTTTACCTTCAATCACATTTAGGATATCTATGCTTTTAGGGTAAGGATGAAAATTTATAAACATTTGTTAAATTATGCAACTGTTTTTGAAGATGTTTCAAAATTACATTTTCCTTATTGTACAACTAGTTTTCATGTATTTACAAATGAGACACATGAGAATTATTAATGCAAAAGCATAGCATATTGACAAAGTTTATAATGTAAATAGTTTAGTTAGGAAAGAATGTAATAAGTGAATTATCAAAGCTATTTTATTGGTCCCTAGATTTGCCATAGAAGAAAATGAAGCACCCTTATAAAAATTTCTCAGCAGTGAGAAAATTTAAGGTCTATTTTGTATGCCGTAAGCTCTAAAAAATATTATTGCCAATAAAAATAGAGTGCCTGATAATAAAACACAATCTAAAATTGTCTTTTTAAAGGTTCACTCTTATTCTTCTTCCCTTCCTATGTGTGCACAGAATACTGTCACTGTCTTGATTGGAACACTGTCTCTCTGTCTCAGAGGGTGTACAGTTGTAGAAGGGAGAAAATATTTGTTCATTTTGCTTCCTATAAGGTAAGGTCTCAGTGGTTGAAGGTCAATTAACAAACTTTTTGTCTTCATACTACTATCTTGGAATTACCAACTGGCTTCTATTTAGATTTTGAAAAATAAAAGAAAAGAACTAGCATTTGTTAGAACTTACTGTGTTCCAGAAACTTTATTGATACCATTTCTTCTCATTATCACATTCATTCTTTCAATTAGTATTATCTTTTCCATCTTAAGAAGGTGGGACCAGAGGTTTTGTAATGTCCATTAACCCACTGTGGATTTCATGGCTTGCAAGAAGAAGAAAGCGTGGTGGAACTCAGGTTTGTCTGATTCCAAATTCACATCCTTTCATATCTCCATGAAAGATAGAAAAGATAAATTGGGCTCTATTCTAACAAGAGAAACACAATTTTCCATCAGAAAAATGAATGATTCTTAAACCTCAAAAATAAAACATGTAGCAAAAGCTCAGTTCAAGAGTAGACATAAAGGTTGTGACATGGGTAGTAGGGATATATGTCTAGTGACATAGATTTGCTATGCATATCTGACCAAAAATCTCCCTCGTGATTTTCAAATCAGATGCACAACTGCATTTAATGAGTTTCACAAATCATTAACATCAGTCTCTGAAAACAAGATTGTTAAAAAATATTAAGATTTTCAACAACAAAGATCTTATCTAAATAGTAAGGAGATTATATTAGATGGCTCGATTCCCTGGGCAGTCTAGTTGACAATTCAACTTGTTCAAAGCTATAACATATGGCAACTTAAAAAATTATGAAAGTTTTTCTAACTTTGTGCTTAAGGTAGTTGGCCATTCTTCCTCTTGGGAATAAAAAGTGCAGATTTTCTGTCGAAGCATTTTGCTATTGTTTTTCAATTTCCATTTATGAGAAATAGATAAAATAGCAACTTTTTAGTTACAAATTTAAAGTCAAAATGGAGATAATTAAGTATCTCCATTAATTAAGTAAAGATTAATTTTTTAAAAAATAGCATTTACTAAATTCTAATTAATCAATTGATTGACTATTTTTATCCCTGGCTCAATGTAACTCTCTTTGAAATACTCTTGTCTCAATTCTAGTTTATGTCAACAATGTGTCATCACAGATGACTATTTGTCATCTTGATCTCTCGGTTCTATGAACACCTTCGATCTAATGACAATGTTTTCCAATAGAATTGCTTCTACTCAAACTTCTGAGATCAAATTTGTGGATTTAGTCTCACCCCAATCAATTCTTCAACTCTAAGGACACCAACTGGTGTCCTACAATTCAATTCAATCCTGAGACTGTCTATCTGGAGATAGCATCAGATCCCACAAGTTCAGGGCTCAGGCCCACAAGACTGCCCCCCCACCGTTAGAGACGAGTTGTGGGCCTCCCATACTCCTGACCAACTGGCTATAAATTAGGACTTCCATGGATTCCTTCCCCAGGTTCTATAATTTGCTAAGACGGCTCACAGAACCCAAGAAAGCACTTTGCTTACAGTTACTGTCTGATACAAATCAGGAACAGTCAAATAGAAGAGACACACAGGGCCAGGTATGGTGAAAAGGGGCACAAAGAGGGCCGACAGTTTCAACCATCTAGTTAGGCCTTCATCTTTCTGGTGTCCAGCACCCACCCTGAAGCTCTACGGGTCTCCAGCCACCACTCATGTCATGTCAATAGCATAAACTCAGGTATGGCTAAAAGGGACTTATGACTAGTAAAGGATGGTCCTCTCATCTCTATCAGGAAATTTCAAGTTTTAGGGGCTCTGTACAGTGAACTGGGGAGGAAGACCGAATAGGACATACCCTAGACCAGTTGTGCTAACTACTGTGTGCCTCAAAATTGCCTACAGTTGTGTTAAAATAAGAGATTGCTGAGACCTGCTATTGGAATTTCAGATTTGGTAGATCTGGGGGTGTAACCTGAGAATTTGCAGTTCTAGTAAGTTCCCAGGTGATGCTGATGCTGCTAGCACAGGGACCACACTTCCAGAAGGACTGAGTGAAGCATTGTCATTACTTATAATAGCAACTTCTCTGTAGTCACAATTTCATTCATCCCATTCTCTGAGCTCCTCCTTTAATCATTCCTTTTCATACACTGACATAAAATTTTTCAATCTCTCTGAGACCTCCAAACTATTATTTTATCATATTCACAATGACCCTTACCTCCTTGATGTCGACTCTATTGCCTGTTCTCCTGCCTAAATTCCATGGCCAACCATTCCCAGGAAACTTCAACTTCCTTGTTTCTCTTTCACTTTGCTGAATCTAACCAGGAAAATAACCCTGCTTAGATCCAAATTTACACCAAATCCTCACATATATTTGAGCAACTAGCTATATGGACCAATTTGAAAAATATCCCACTTGAAACTGAGAATTTCAGTGCCGCCTATCAATCAGTCATACTACATATGTTCCAATCTATTCACCCTCTAATTTACTTAGTTTTGTATCTTATCCTGTCTCTAATCCCTAACACTTCCCCAGAAATCCTCATTCTCTTTTTGGTTGTGCTTCCCTGAGAACATTGCGTCACCCAAAGACAACTTCCACAGACTCCTGAAACAATTTAAACTCACTTTCCCATGTCTATATCCACAAACCCTTCCTTTTCATCTATTATTATCGTGAACTAACTGGCCCCTGTCTGTATATTGTCTGATGATGATTTCTATATTACAGGGTTAGAGATACTTTCTCATCATAGCTAGCTTAGAATCAAATCCATGCAGTCCACCACTGAAACTGGGGTTCCAAGTCAGTGTATTTGGAGAGGGAGAGCTAGTAGAAAAACAAGGATGAAAAGATCCAGGATGAAGCTCCTGATGGAAGAAAAGGCCATTTTTACTATTATGAACCCCTTGAAGTAGACCATAAGCATTCTCATCTGGACAAATATCCATTCATCCACACCAGTGAGCTGATTAAGTTTTAGGGTTTGAAGGGTCAATGAACAATTATTCCTCATTCAGCAATTAAAGAAGGATTAATATGAATATTATCTTGAAGAAGTTTAATTTAAAATGTATTTCATTGATCTTTGGCAATTGTCTTCTATCAGATCATTACCAATCAATATGAGTTGGGAGGAAGGGAGAAAACCCAAAACTTAATCAGATGCCTGAAGTTAAGGAACATTTTATAACCAACCCAGGGAAAAAAAAGGCTCAAAAAGGGAAAGATGAGGACATAGAAAATACATTTCAAATATTTTAACTTTTTGACAAAATGTCAGTTCTGTGCAAGAAAAACTGATGATTGTGTGAGTATAACTTTGTCATTTACATCTGCCAATGTGTTCAGAAATATATAACCTATAAGTTTTTTTAATAGTTTGACACAAAATTTGTTCATCAAAGTATCTAAAACATTCTGAAAATACTAAAAATTTTCAATTTAAATATTAAGCTAAACAGCTCTGTATATATAAATAAGCTCAAACAAACATGCACGCTCCCCAACAATAACACTGCTACAGATATTGACTGGTGGTTTTGGTTTCATTTCATCTTATAATGGCAAATCTGGTTAAAACCTAGATTCTGGGCTGGGCGCAGTGGCTCACGCCTGTAATCCCAGCACTTTGGGAGGCCGAGGCAGGCAAATCACAAGGTCAACAGATCGGGGCCATCCTGGCCAACATGGTGAAACCCCATCTCTACTAAAGAAACATACAAAAATTAGCTGGGCGTGGTGGCACGTGCCCGTAGTCCCAGCTACTCAGGAGGCTGAGGCAGGAGAATTGCTTGGACCTGGGAGGCGGAGGTTGCAGTGAGCTGAGATTGTGCCACTGTACTCCAGCCTGGTGACAAAGAGAGACTCCGCCTCAAAACAAAACAAAACAAAACCTCAGATTCTGAACTGAATCTCAGAATAAGGATCTCGAAGAGGTCAATATGTATGTAATCTATTCTTAAAGAAAAATTTTCTCTAATTGTATATTGGACTGTCACACAGCTTCTGACTTTGTTTATACCCTTAAAAAGTATCTAGATTTATGTGTAGCTTTTGTAAAGTGAAAGCTCAGAATGTCTACTCTGTCCTGGTACCCCTTTAGTTTAATTGCTGGAAAATATTTCATAAAAATGAATTGGTCAACAAATGGAAAATTTGAACTTTGCATACTAAAGTTTTTTTTTTTTTTCAGACGGAGTCTTGCTCTGTCGCCCAGGCTGTAGTGCAGTGGCGTGATCTCGGCTCACTGCAAGCCCCACCTCCCAGGTTCACGCCATTCTGCTGCCTCAGCCTCTCCGAGTAGCTGGGATGACAGGCACCCGCCACCACGCCCGGCTAATTTTTTTGTATTTTTTAGTAGCAACGGGGTTTCACCATGGTCTTCATCTCCTGACCTCGTGATCCACCCGCCTCGGCCTCCCAAAGTGCTGGGATTACAAGCGTGAGCCACCGCGCCTGGCCTGCATACTAAATTTTTACTTCATATTATCGACTCTTGAAAAATAAGCGTGTATATTAGAAATGACACTCATTTGACTATACCATAATGCATTTCAGACTTTTTATCTTCAGCTACAGAATTTCTCCATCCTTTGAATTATGTTAGCTGGCTTTAGTTGCCCAGTTTTGGTGATCCACCTCCACTAATTCACAGCTCTATTGTACTGCCCCCGGGGATGCATTTCCATAGATCTGCCTTGTTATGAGTGTCATTTTTTTCTTCTATTTTGTTGACTGCCATTCAAATATTTTTGGCTTTATCAGAGAGTTTCACTTTATTGTTTGTTACCTCCTCATTTTTTTAGCTTTTCATAAGTTACTGTGTTATATCTGCCTGGGCTTTTGGTTCCTTTACAGATTTGTTTGATATTATTTTTAGCTTATGATACTTCTAAAGTCTGTACCCTTTTAATTTTCACTTGCTTCATCTTCACATTCTTGTGTTTTGTTTTCATTTCAAAATACCAGAAAGTAAAATGTCTCAGCAGCTTGGTGAGTGGAATAGTTTATTTATAATCCAAAGAAAACACATACTTTTTGTGAGCTATCTGCTTATAAGTAAAAATTTTATATAGACATTCTTGAAAAAAAATCTTAAATTTCTGGGGGATTGAATGAGATTTTAAAAATCATTCTATACAACAACAGGTGCAAAATTTGTATTCCTCTACTCAAGAAAAATAATTAATGAACATTTGTTATTAGTTTACTAACATCTAAATGCTAATGTATCAATTATACATTATTAAAACACAATTAAGCTGAAGAGGTGAAAAAGTATAAAACAAACCAGTGCATAATTTACCTTTATTCGTATGAAACATCTTTTTCTCTCCTGAAAATAGAGATTAACCAGTGGTGTGCTGGGGCGGGAGGGGGTGTGTTGGAGGGAGAAAAGCCATGATTTGTACAATTTGCCCATTTCCATGTTTTAAATACTCCCACCCTGGCCAATTTCAAGCTACCAGCAATTTGATAACCAGTTCACAACATTTTTGAAAATTTAATAATCAGCTCTCAAAAGCTGGTACAGGCCAGGCTAAGCCAGCTTCAGCACAAAACTGAAAATGATTATTAATCTTTACTAGCTCCAGATATCTTTTAACATATATTGAAATCTATGACCCTTAAAAAGAAAACATATATACAGATTTTGACAAAACTTTGCAGTTCCACTCATGGATCCCTGTATAAGAATCCCCTTTCTATGTGTGTTTGCAATTTGAAGAGTTCAGACTTTATGATTCACAGGTGATAACTAATGATTTAATCTCAACACTTAGGCTTTTATAATTTGGGAGTCACGTGTTTAACTGCTGTAGTAGTAACTGCTTCTTCTCAGAGAAACTTAGAAGCTAAGACCAGGGCAATATCCCTTGGTCTGCAACACACCTCTTCTTTCTGAGCATATCGTATAAGAAGCTAACTTTGTCTCAAAGTTCATATGACTTTTGCATTTTCAATTACTAGCTATTTTCTTTTGGAACTGTAGGACTGGCAGAAGTTTCCCTCTACCCTCTGAAGGTATGATAACTGAGTGTATGAAATAAATGGATAACGGGCATGTCAAAAGAAGAAAAGGTGTACACATTTATTACACGCATGGGGAAATCACAGGAAAGAAAAGTGGATGCAAAAACAAAACAAAACAAAACAAACAAAACAACGCAAAGAAAAAACCCCAGTGAGATTTAGGAGCTTATAGGGAATGCAGGAGGGAGAATGTAGGAAACTTAGGGGAGGGGAAATGACTTTTGGGAAAGATGACCAGACCCTTAGCAGAATAGATGATAGTTTGTGACAGTCTGTCTTGGTGTGGTTTGGACTCTTAGTCTTCTCTCCTGTGATACGAGGAGTCAATTTTCCCTGGCTGATGACACTCCTAGGAAGGAGATGAATGTCTTTGTGCTGATAAGACAGTATCTTGAAGCTTTATTTTCCAATTCAGTTCTAAATCTGCAGTGTATCAAAATCTCCTCATTATGCTTTGGATGTTATGGTAGATAAATGGTATCTTCACAAAGATACATTCATTCTGGTATTGAAAGTTCCTTTTGGGGGGTTTCTCTTTAGGAAGGTAAAGAGAGTGCAGAGAAAGCATGTCCCGCATTTGTTGTTTTTCAAGTATTTTCAGTTCGATGTAATCAGTGCACCAAAGCAATCCACTCAGGGCTGGCATTTCCTGAGCACCTTCAGAACTCTTTTCCATCCCCAGTTATTTCTATCAGATCATGTGATTTAAGAACTACTTTTACTTGCCACTTACATATATATTGAAAAGGCAAACTTTCCTTTCATAGTTTGCTAATTTTGGCAAAGTACATTAACAAAAATTAAGTAAGTGAAATTTTCTGTTCTATTGTTTTGAAAACAATTCTAGAAACTGTCCTTGTAAGAACAGCAAAGAGAGATAAAAAAAAGATAATTCTCAACTGCTGCTTCAACCATTCTTTTCTTAACAATGTATCCAATTAAAAGACAAAACTCTCTTTTCAGGTTTATATGTATCAATTGCTTAATTAGAAAGTAAATACTCCACCCCATATAATCTGGTGTCAAAAAACGTATAATAAAATTACTTTGATTTTGTTGCTGATAAGTTTGTGAATTTAAATCTCAACTTACAGTGATGAATTTATTTGCTTTGTGCTGACAAGACAGTATCTTGAAGTTTTGTTTTCCAACTCAGTTCTAAATCTGCAGTGTATCACAATCTCTTCATTATGCTTTGGATGTTATGCTACATAAATGGCATCTTCACAAAGATACATTCATTCTGGTATTCAAAGTGCCTACTTAAAATTCTGCACGAACAGTTTTATTGAAAAAATATGTAGACAAGCCATTTATTATACACAGTGACTTGGAACAAATTCTTATAAGAAGCATAGCATGTCTTCCATTAAATGTATACATTTTATAAAAAGTTACTGAAAGTCTTCCTGAGGTTAAACAATAAATCTTTTAAATTTAATCACTGTGCTACCTCAAAGGTATTTTTTTCTTTAGGACACTCACTTAGGGCATACGGTCAGATTTCAGCCTACTTTAAACAACTAGGCAGTATTTTTAGTGCATTTTTCTGTTTGTTAAAAAGCTAGTTGTTGAGAATAAGTTGCTCAATTATCTTCGTCAATTACTTTTTGTTTTGTTTTGTAATTATTATCCTATTTTGGTTTTCCTTTAGAATTGTGAAATATCTTGAATCAGAAATTGCAGAGAATATATAAATGAGTAAGCATGCACTCTGCAATCAAACTAGATCTCGAAAGTGTTTTGTTGTAGTTTATACCTTGAATTCAAAGTGCCATTTTATACAAGGCACTTGAAAAATTTTCAAGCTCATCTATTTCATAATAGTACAAAATTTATTGTTGTTTTATTTGCAAGGAGATAGACCAGATAAAAGATCACTTTATTTCTTACAGTGTTGACTTTGATATTCTAACCTTGTCAGTTTATACAGATTAATGAAGACTCCGTACATGTAAAATTCACTATAATTTTTTTTCTGGCATGAGAGTCCAAACAAATAGTCAAACAGGTAACTACATATTCAAACACGTCAAGCAAAAATATACAATAGCTTGACAAAAAAGAAAAAAGAAGAAAAAAGAAACCCCTATACATGCCTTAACATTCTTAAACTCTGAGGACCAAATCAGATTCAAAAGAAACATTTCCGGTGGGCAGGGAAAGGGCTAAAAAGCTAAAGTATATAATAAGTAAATTCCCCATTGCTATCAAATATATGAGCAGCATGACATTTCAACACATGTTAAAGTTTTCTGAAAAAAGTTCTAGGATAATAGGATTTCAACTTTGGATTCTACAGATACCATTCTTGGGATTGGTATGGGAGAATCATCCTCTTCATGTATTAGTGGATTCAAATGAAAAAAATTCAGGCAGCTAGTTCCTTTCCAAGAAGCCTTAGAGATTGTTGCACATAAAAATATGAACCATATTTCTGATTCAAACTTTAATTAGAGAATTCTCTTTATTCCCTCTTCTGCATAAAATTATGTACCGGCACTCTGCTCTCCAGACAAGTAAAACTTCTTACCTGCTATCATTTGAGACACCCAAGACTCAGAACATATTATTTCGTATCTGAAAGTCCCAACAAAACTTCTCAGAACAAAAACAACAGAAAGTTAAATACAGAGAGACAGGGTATAAAACAGTGGTTACCAGGGGCTGGGGGTGAGGAGAGAAAATGGAGACAGAGAATTCAGAGGATGCAAAGTTGCAGATATGTAGAATTAACAAGTTGAGGGATCTGATGCACAACATGAGCACTGTAGGTATTAATATTTACTGTATTTGGCATTTTACTAAAAGAGTAGTTTGTGGGTACTATTTCCTCACACACATATCCAGAAAAAAAGTAACTGAGATTTTCAAAGGGAATGCTTCCAGTTTTTGCCCATTCAGTATGATATTGGCTGTGGGTTTGTCATAGATAACTCTTATTATTTTGATATACGTCCCATCAATACCTAATTTATTGAGAGTTTTTAGCATGAAGGGCTGTTGAATTTTGTCAAAGGCCTTTTCTGCATCTACTGAGATAATCATATGGTTTTTGTCGTTGGTTCCGTTTATATGCTGGATTAAATTTATTGATTTGTGTATGTTGAACCAGCCTTGCATCCCAGGGATGAAGCCTACTTGATCATGGTGGACAAGCTTTTTGATGTGCTGCTGGATTCAGTTTGCCAGTATTTTATTGACGATTTTTGCATCAATCTTCATCAGGGATATTGGTCTGAAATTCTCTTTTTTGGTTGTGTCTCTCTCAGGCTTTGGTATCAGGATGATACTGGCCTCATAAAATGTGTTAGGGAGGATTCCCTCTTTTTCTATTGATTGGAATAGTTTCAGAAGGAATGGTACCAGCTCCTCCATGTACCTCTGGTAGAATTCTGCTGTGAATCCATCAGGTCCTGGACTTTTTTTTGTTGGTAAGCTATTAATTATTGCCTGAATTTCAGAGCCTGTTATTGATCTATTCAGAGATTCAACTTCTTCCTGGTTTAGTCTTGGGAGGGTATATGTGTCCAGGAATTTATCCGTTTCTTCTAGATTTTCTAGTTTATTTTTGTAGAGGTTTTTATAGTATTCTCTGATGGTAGTTTGCATTTCTGTGGGATCAGTGGTGATATCCTCTTTATCATTTTTTATTGCATCTATTTGATTCTTCCCTCTTCTTCTTTATTAGTCTTGCTAGTGGTCTATCAATTTTGTTGATCTTTTCAAAAATCCAGCTCCTGTATTCATTGATTTTTTGAAGACAGGGAAGCTCTCTATCACCACTCCTATTCGACATAGTGTTGGAAGTTCTGGCCAGGGCAATGAGGCAGGAGAAGGAAATAAAGGGTATTCACTTAGGAAAAGAAGAAGTCACATTGTCTGTTTGCAGATGACGAGATGGTATATCTAGAAAACCCCATTGTCTCAGCCCAAAATCTCCTTAAGCTGATAAGCAACTTCAGCAAAGTCTCAGGATACAAAATCAATGTACAAAAATCACAAGCATTCTTATACACCAGTAACAAACAGAGAGCCAAATCATGAGTGAACTCCCATTCACAATTGCTTCAAAGAGAATAAAATACCTAGGAATCCAACTTACAGGGGATGTGAAGGACCTCTTCAAGGAGAACTAGAAACCACTGCTCAATGAAATAAGAGAATACAAACAAATGGAAGAACATTCCATGCCCATGGGCAGGAAGAATCAATATCGTGAAAATGGCCATAGTGCCCAAGGTAATTTATAGATTCAATGCCATCCCCATCAAGCTACCAGTGACTTTCTTCACAGAATTGGAAAAAACTACTTTAAAGTTCATGTGGAACCAAAAAAGAGCCCACATCACCAAGTCAATCCTAACGCAAAAGAATAAAGCTGGAGGCATCACGCTACCTGACTTCAAACTATGCTACAAGGCTACAGTAACCAAAACAGCATGGTACTGGTACCACAACAGGGACATAGATCAATGGATCCGAACAGAGGCCTCAGAAATAATGCCGCATATCTACAACTATCTGATCTTTGGCAAACCTGACAAAAACAAGCAATGGGGAAAGGATTCCCTATTTAATAAATGGTGCTGGGAAAACTGGCTAGCTATATGTAGAAAGCTGAAACTGGATCCCTTCCTTATACCTTATACAAAAATTAATTCAAGATGGATTAAAGATTTACATGTTAGACCTAAAACCATAAAAACCCTAGAAGAAAATCTAGGCAATACCATTCAGGACATAGGCATGGGCAAGGACTTCATGTCTAAAACACCAAAAGCAATGGCAACAAAAGCCAAAATTGACAAATGGGATCTAATTAAACTAAAGAGCTTATGCACAGCAAAAGAAACTACCATCAGAGTGAACAGGCAACCTACAGAATGGGAGAAAATTTTTGCAGTCTACCCATCTGACAAAGGGCTAATATCCAGAATCTACAATGAACTCAAACAAATTTACAAGAAAAAAACAACCCCATCAACAAGTGGGTGAAGGATATGAACAGACACTTCTCGAAAGAAGACATTTATGCAGCCAACAGACACATGAAAAAATGCTCATCATCACCAGCCATCAGAGAAATGCAAATCAAAACCACAATGAAATAGCATCTCACACCAGTTAGAATGGCGATCATTAAAAAGTCAGGAAACAACTGGTGCTGGAGAAGATGTGGAGCAATAGGAACACTTTTACACTGTTGGTGGGATTGTAAAGTAGTTCAACTATTGTGGAAGTCGGTGTGGCAATTCCTCAGGGATCTAGAACTAGAAATACCATTTGACCCAGCCATCCCATTCCTGAGTATATACCCAAAGGATTATAAATCATGCTGCTATAAAGACACATGCACACGTATGTTTATTGTGGCACTATTCACAATAGCAAAGACTTGGAACCAACTGAAATATCCAACAATGATAGACTGGATCAAGAAAATGTGGCACATATACACCATGGAGTACTATGCAGCCATAAAAAATGATGAGGTCATGTCCTTTGTAGGGACATGGATGAAGCTGGAAACCATCATTCTCAGCAAACTATTTCAAGGACAAAAAACCAAACACCGCTTGTTCTCATTCATAGGTGAGAATTGAACAATGAGGACACATGGACACAGGAAGGGGAACATCACACACTGGGGTCTGTTGTCGGGTGGGGGGGCAGGGATAGCATTAAGACATATACCTAATGTTAAATGACGAGTTATTGGGTGCAGCACACCAACATGGCATATGTATACATACGTAACAAACCTGCATATTGTGCACATGTACCCGAAAACTTAAAGTATAAAAAAAAAAACGTAACTGAGATGATGAATATGTTAATTTGCTTGACTATTGAAACTATTTTACTATGTATATGTGTATCAAAACAACTTAAATATGCAATAAAAATGAATGAATATGACATTAACTTCTCATGTGCTGTCACTTTGGATCTAATCTTGCTACGGAATAACAAAAGGTATAGAGATATAATAATCACTCACCATCCTCTAGGTGTTATGGAATATGTTGGGGGAGTGGTGATAGAAAAATGGGTAATTCACAATTATTAACCTCAAGTTGCTTGAAGTTGATCCTATGTGCCCTGTAGCTAAATTTTCATTAATTCATGGGATAATCCCAACTGATACAAACATTATCAAGTTGCCAGTCGTGCCAGCCTTGAAGTGTTGGTCAAACTTTTGATTCTTGGCTGTATTCATTTGCAGGCTCCAGTTTCTGTTTTGTTTTTTATGTAAGTAAGTATATGGACGTTGGCCTCTCATTCTTTAAATTACCTTCTGTTATAAGCTTCTGTGTCGCCATGTTTGCTTGGCTTACTTATGCCTCTAAGGTCTGCCATTGCTATTCTTTCTAGGCTTCTCTCATCAGCTCTTAAATTCTGGTGCTTCTCAGGAGCTGGCCCTCCATCCTCTGCTCTTATGATCTATAATCTCTTAAGAGTTATTTAATTTGCAGCCATGTCTCCAGAAACACCTGTCATTTTATTCCTCTTGAATCTGTACCTATGTTTTCAACATTCCTTTTCTGCTAGAGACACCCATGGGCCTCCCATGGTACTCACGATCTCCACATGCTCGTTATGGAACTCTTCCTCTTCTCTTCTCCCATGCTTCCTCTTCCAACTTACTCCTCTCCTGCTTTGCACAGGCAAGTTATGGGAATACGACACACCTGCTTATCAAAGCCAGACACTCCACCTTTTTTTTTATCTCCTGTCCATTCATCTCACCCCCTTCCTCCACTGTATCTGTTACATCGCCAAACCCACTTAATTTTACCTCTGATATAATTCTACTCTATCTAGCCTCATATTCCCTACCATAAGCTTCTCTCACGTGGACTATATTATATTTTTTAAACTGGTCTTTTGCTCCTTTTCATTTTTATTCCTCTACAGTCCATCTTTTTGACATTGCTATGGCACTCAAATCTTCAGAATAAAACAAACTCTTTTCTGGAAATTTAGGCTCTTCAGGATTTAGAGACAGCAGCTATCATCCTTTTCTTGATATTCAGAATATCTGGGTAACTTTTTAAAAACACAGGCTCACAGGCCACTCATCTGAAATTCTGATTTAATTGGTCTGGAATAGGGTCTAGGCATAAGTAAGTATTTCTTAAACAAAAAACCAAGGGATGGAAATATGCAGTAAGGGTATATGTAACAAACCTGCATGTTCTTCACATGTATCCCAGAACTTAAAGCATTAAAAAAAGTTGTATTCATCGAAGAATAATTGTTCCCAGAGGCAGTGGGTAGGTGAGGAGTGAAGGAATGGGGAATTACTGGTCCAAAGTTACAAAGTTTCAGCTAGACAAGAGGAATAAATTTTGAGATCTACTGCAAAGCAGGATGACTGTAATCAATAATAATATGTTGTATATTTCAAAATAACTAAGAGTAGTTTCAAATGTATCACCACAAAAACATCAACGAAGTGAAGTGATGGATATGTTAATTAGCTCCATTTAATCACTCTAAATTGTAGACATATCAAAACATCACATTGTACTATATAAATATAATTATGAAAAAAAAATCAGACCTGATGTTTGAAATGATAATTATTTTTATAACCTCATTTCAGATTTAACAATGTCATATTATATCTTAGTATGTATCCATATTACCCACATGGGAACTACATGTCTCTATAAAGTTACCCAGGTGTGATATCCAAGATATTCAGTGAAGAGGGAGTGCATAACTGTTACTTTTAGTCTTCATTCATGTTAGTACTGCCCAGCCACAGTTTGTACAATAGTTTTCCCACTTTACAATTTTAAAAACCTATCATTCTTGATTTTATTAACTTGCCATTCTATCAAATTTAAACATGCTTTTATTTTTTAAAAGACCATGTCCAAGTGGCAATTCTATCTGTATTTCCCTCAAAAAAGCATCAGTTGAAGAAATCTGAGAAATTCAACCAGCTCTGAACTCATCACTATTTCAATGTCTGTTATTTATTTATTATTATTATTTTTTTGAGGTGGATTCTCACTTTGTTGTCCAGGCTGGAGTACAGTGGTGCGATATCAGCTCACTGCAACTTCTGCCTCCTGGGCTTAAGTGATTCTCCTGCCTTAGCTTCCTGAGTAGCTGGTATTCCAGGTGCCCCCAACCATGCCCAGCTAATTTTTGTACTTTTAGTAGAGACGGGATTTCACCGTGTTGGCCAGGCTGGTCTCGTACTCCTGAGCTCAGGTGATCCACCCGCCTCAGCCTCCCAAAGTGCTGGGAGTAGAGGTGTGAGCCACTGGCCCAGCCCCAAGGCATTTTTTTAAACCAGGACTTCTGTATAATGAAACTTTTCTCGATATCTTTTTAACCACATCCTCTTACTTATTACATCCATTCCAACTACCTGTCTTCATCTCGTCACACTGAAGTACTCAAACTGTCCACAGGCTGCAGAATGAATTAACTAGGACTTTATATCATTTTTCAAATCATGGAATTACACAATCTTTTGAGTATGGAATTGGAAGGCCTTTATAGTTCATTCAGTAGAAAACTGGAACATTTTTGAAAGGTGATCTGCTTGACACCTTTCAAAGAGTACAAAACCTTGTGAAGTAGCAGATGCAATGATTGCCAATATACTTTATGAAATGAATTTCAGAGTTTGAGATTAAATTGGCTTTTCTGAAATATGTAAGTCTGGAAAAACACAACATTTCTAATCTTGCTTTGGAAAGCCTTTAAGTAAAAATCAATTTCTAATCTTCTTTGAAATAAACATGGAATATCCTAAGGTTTTATTCATGTTTCATGAATTTCGCAGCATTCATCACATTTTAAAGTTATTTTTGATGCTTTGCATTGTATTAAAACCTCTCTTGGAATGAGAGGCCTGAAAAACAATCGTAATATACTGTTGTTGTCTAACAATATATCAAGTTTTTAATGACTCTTACAATGCAATATTTTTATCATTCTTGTAGTTTATCCACACGTATTTAATATTACTAGCAGAAATTTAGATTTTAGTAAATTAATTCTGATCTTTGTAAAATAAAACTATATCTATATCTATTAATTCTTTAGTCCATGAATCCATCTAACAATTATTATTGAACAAGTTCTAGGAGATAAGTACTATATAGTGGCTAAGAATTCTGAAAAATCATCTTATACCTATTATACAGAAGCAGAGCAAGACAAATGAACCAAAACTTACATAACACTGTGAATGTGTTTCAAGTTTAAAGATCTTAAAAAATACCTTTCATAAAACTAAAGATAAAACTTGATACTTGTTTCTACTACATTTGGTTTTATATACTTAGGCATATTATTTTTGAGTCTGGTATTAAATAAGCCAACGTATGTTTGCAGTCTATATCTTTATTCGTGCCTTTGATTAAAATATTGAATAAGCAAGATCTAAAGAAAAGTAACATACTGAATATGCGACTAGAAACCTCTCTCCAAGTGACCAGGCTGGGCAAAATGCTGAAATCCCATCTCTACCAAAAAATAAGAGGTGGTGGTGCACCCCTGTAGCCCGAGACAGGAGGCTCACTCGAGCTCAGAAGGTAGGGGCTACAGTGAGCTATGACTGCCACTGCACTCAGCCTGACTGACAAAGTGAGACACTGTCTCACAAAAAAGGGAAGAAAACCTGTCTCTGAGATGAAAAAGGAGTAAGAGGGTATTTAAGGCACACGTCCCCAGTGAGGCAGTCTAAATCAATATGAGCTTGAAATCCTTCCTAAACAATATTTAGTTCACTTATATTGTTCTGTTCTACAAAATCAAAGTATTCCTCTTAGAAACAATATTTACCAAATTTTCCTTTAGTATACCAATTGTGGTACAATTATGCCACTTCTCTTTAATCCTGCCTAGTAGTCCATGCTATCTGGTATAGTGTTCAAATGTGCAGGCTTTGAGCCACACCATACGGGCACAAAAATTTCTTCTGCCACTTAAAATTGGGTGACTTACTTCACCTCTGCATGCCTCAGTATGACACTAGTTGCTACCTCCTATAGTTGTGAGGATAAAATGTGTGTATACAGGCAAAGCACTTAGTATTTAAATACAACTTAATTATAGTCGTAATTATTACTATTACTATGATTATGGTTATTATTTGATTAGCTCCCTCGATGAAAACAAAGCATAGGGAGTTGAATTAGAAAAGATTAGAATGGTGTTTAAGTTGGGTCCTGTGAAGCAAAGAGAAGAGTCATGACAATTCCTTTGGCAAGAGAAGCCTCAAAATAGAATCTGGGTTTCAAAATCTTCCTCCAAAGTAGAGAGATATGAAAGCTGGAAATGACATAAAGCTGTTTAGGTAGTCAAGTGGATTTTCTTCTAAATCCATAGCTTTCTTCTAAATCTATAACAACCAGATGAATTAACCCTTTTCTTTGCTCAGGTACCTATTCTCAAAGTTAAGGCATTCTGGATGCAGATTCCTTTGAGTTTTGAGATGATCATGATGGTCTTCATGCAGTCTTTCCCCCAGGTTGACACGTGGTTATTTCACTTAAACAGATTAAAATCAATACCTGGAAATACAAAGAAATGTATTTTTTAATTTCTCAAAAACTAATATTCACCAGTATTGAATGAATAATTGCATGCCTAGTTCTCCGTGTACTTGCTCTTTTAAGTAATATAGCTTGGTTTGCTTTCTTTTTCTTTTCTATCTACAATCAAATTCAAACTGCTATCACTGGGTCATACATAATCAATCAAATAAACTAAAAAGCTACTGAAAGAATTTTCCATCACTAAGCTGCCTTTTGGCAGCTGTATAATTGGTCTGCTTTACTAGACAGTCAAGTGCATGCAAATGCGTTAGTGCTCATGACTTGCTTCCAGGCCAACCCCAGGCTCACACTGCCAATTTTTTTTGTCATTGTAGGTAGGTGACTTTATGTATTTTTGGATTTTTATTGTATAATAATAGGGACAAGAAAAATAAATGTTCACCTAGGCGTCAAAGATAATTGTTAAGCCACTATTTTAAGTGATAGTTAACTATGGGACTCTATTGTTTTGTGAGGAATATAGAAAAATGTTTTGAATAATTACTCTTTCTGGGACACTTTGAGGGGTCAAATGTATTCTGTTCTTAAGTATCAGTTAAAACGTCTTTTGCATTCTCTCTGATCTGAGTGTTTTGATGTTGTGTGCAATGAACCAAAACATTGCATTACAAAAAGAAATTTTTATACAGTTGACAACTTGTAGGTCTCTGAGGAATCTATTCAATTAGTGTCATGTCCTGGTTCCCCATAGTATCAAAATTCACAGAGAATTGAAATGTCTTAGAAGTTGTGTCTAATAAACCAAGAAAAGCATCATGAAATTTTTTCCTTAAAATGAAAGATAGAAAAAAATGTGTTTCTGCATAACTCATGTAAAAACAGTAGCCTAGAATCTGGCACTTAGTTGTTCATCACTGAAATGTGTTATCTGGGTCTGCTAACTTGACGTTATATAGCTATAATTAAAATCAAACCTACCTTGACTTTGACTCATGCTGCCTATTTTTTTTCTCAATGGAATCTGAGAAAATCCTATTTCTTGGGGAGGAAAGGACATCAATTTCATATTATAGATTGGAATCCAGCATTGGGATCAGGTGGAATAGGATAGATGCTCAGTGTGGATGGGAATGAGTAGAATCTTCTGGGTGAATGTCAACTGCTATCCATGGAAGGCAAAGAAAATGAAGACTAGACCAGAAGCCATATTGAACTTTATAAAGGCCTTTTCTGCATATATTGAGATAATCATGTGGTTTTTGGGTTTAGTCCAGTTTATGTGGTGAATCACTTTTATTGATTTGTGTATGTTGAGCTAGACTTGCACCCTGGGGATGAAGCCTACTTGATCATGGTGGATAAGCTATTTGATGTGTGTCTGGATTTGGTTTGCCAGTATTTTGTTGAGGATTTTTGCATTGATGTTCATCAAGGATATTGGCCTGAAGTTTTCTTTTTCTGTTGTGTCTTTGCCAGGATTTGGTATCAGGATAATGGTGGCCTCATAGAATGAGTTAGGGAGGAGTCCCTCCTCCTCAGTTTCTTGGAATACTTTAAGTAGGAATTGTTCCAGCTCTTCTTTATACCTCTGGTAGAATTCAGCTGTGAATCCTTCTGGTCCTGATCTTTTTTTGGTTGGTAGGACTCTCAGTAAAGTAGGTATTAAAGGAATATACCTCAAAACAATAAGAGCCACACATGCAAACCCAGAGCCAATATCATATGGAATCGGCAATAACTGGAAGCATTCCCCTTGAAAAACAGCACAAGACAAGGTTGTCCTCTCTCACTATCCCTATTCAGCATAGCATTGGAAGTCCTGGCCAGGGCAATCAGGCAAGAGAAAGAAATAAAGCATATTCAAATAGAAAGAGAAATCAAACTATCTTTGTTTTTAGACATGATCCTATATCTAGAAAACCCTATCATTTCTACCCAAAAGCCTCTTAAGCTGATAAGCAAATTCATCAAAGTCTCAGGATACAAAATCAATGTGCAAAAATTACCAGCATTTCTGTATGCTAACAACAGGCAAGCCGAGAGCCAAATCAGGAATGAACTCCCCTTCACAATTGCTACAAAATGAATAAAATAGCTAGGAGTACAGCTAACAAGGGAAGTGAAGGACATCTCCAAAGATAACTACAAACCACTGCTCAAAGTAGAGAAGACACAAACAAATGGAAAACATTCCACGCTCATGAATAGGAAGAATCAATATCATTAAAAAGGCCATACTGCCCAAAGCAATTTACAGATTCAATGCATCCTATTAAACTACCATAGATATTCTGTACATAATTAGAAAAAAAAACCATTTTAAAATTTATATGGACCCAAAACAGAGCCTGAATAGCCAAGGCAACCCTCAGCAAAAAGGACAAGGCCGAAACTTATCACACTGCCCGATTTCAAACTATACAACAGGGCTACAGTAACCAAAACAGCATGGTACTGCTACAAGAACAGACAGATAGACCAATGGAACAGGACAGAGAACCCAGAAATAATGCTGCACACCTACAAAAATCTGATCTTTGACAAACCTGACAAAAACAAGCAATGGGGAAATGATTCCCTATTTAATAAATGATGCTGGGATAACTGGCTGGCATTAGTTGAAAAAACTGGAACTGGACCCCTTCTTTACACCATATACAAAATCAATTCAAGATGGAATAAGACTTAAATGTGAAATGCCAAACTATAAAAACCCTAGAAGAAAACCTAGGCAATATTATTCAGGACACAGACACTGACAAAGATTTCATGACCAAGATGCCACAAGCAATTACAAAAAAAGCAAAAGTTGACAAATAGACCCCAATTAAACTAAAGCGTTTCTTCACAGCGCGTGCGCACGCACACACACACACACCCACACACACACGAAAAAACAACTATCAACAGAGTAAACAACCTACAGAAAGGGAGAAAATTTTTGCCATCAATCCGTCTAGCAAATGTCTAATATCCAGCATCTATAAAGAACTCAAACAAATTTACAAGAAAAGGCAAATAACCTCATTAAAAAGTGGGCAAAGGACATGAATAGACACTTCTCAAAAGAAGACATACATGTGGCCAAAAACATATGCAAAAAAACTCATCAGTCATCATTAGAGAAATGCAAATCAAAACCACAATGAGATACCATTTAACACCAGTCAGAATGGCAATTATTAAAAAGTCAAAAATAACAGATGCTAGTGAGGTTGTGGAGAAAAGGGAACTCTTTCACACTGTTGTTGGAAGTGTAAATTAATTCAACCATTGTGGATGACGGTGTGGCGATTATTCGAAGACATAAAGCCAAAAATACCATTCAACCTAGCAATCCCATTACTGAGTAATTCCCAAAGGAATATAAATTATTCTATTATAAAGATACATGCACAAGTATATCATTGCAGCACTATTCACAACAAAGACACAGAATTAACTTAAACACCCATCAGTGATAGACTGGATGAAGAAAATGTCACACATATACACCAAGAAATATTATGCAGCTGTAAAAACAAACCAGATCATGTCCTTTGTAAGGACGTGGATGAAGTTGGAGGCCATTATCCTTATCAAACTAATGCAGGAACAGAAAACCAAACACCGTATGTTCTCACTTATAAGTGGGAGCTAAATGATGAGAACACATGGACACATGGGGTGAGGAAGAGCACACACTAGGATCTGCTGGTGGGGGGCAGGAGGAGGGAGAGCATCAGGAAAAATAGCTAATGCAAGCTGAGCTTAATACCTAGGTGATGGGATGATCTGTGCAGCAAATCCCCATGACACACATGTACCTATGTAATAAACCTGCACATCTGCACATGTACCCTTAAAATAAAAGTTGGAAATAAAAAAATCCATATAAAAAAAGAAAATGAAGAGTAGAGAAGTTGGCTCTACTACCAACATCAAATAATGAACAAAGTTCTATGAATGACATTAAAATCTTACCAAAAAAGTAGTTGGGGAGTTAAATATAGGCAGAAAATAAAGAGCAAGGAGCAAGTAGCAGGAGGAAGCAACCCAGGAATATTTTGTTTTTAGCTCCTCAAGCTCACTTTAGTTGGTTATTGTCACTATATTGTATAGCTTTTTGGTTATTGATTGTGTAATATTTGGTTGAAAGGTTTGGCATAAAGGTGCAGTTTTTACGTAGACAGCTTCCTTCCCAGGCTGCAATGACTGCACATCTGCTCCCACCTGCTTGATACTGGCCTCTGCTCTTGGAGAATATAGAGCGACGGATGGCTGCTTATGGCGCCATCGATGCCCCAATGGCTTGAATGATTTCTGACTCTACCTAGACCCACAGTCTGACTCCTTCAAATCTTTTGATTTTTTTTTCCTTTCTATGCCTATGTTCTTCTAGTTTTTCTTATTTACTGCCTATTAGATAGACTTCTTTGTCTCAACTTCCATTTCTGGCATGATGTCAATTCCTGGTTGCCTACTTGCCTTGTGTGCAGGTGTATCTTGATCTCTACTCTGTTATTGGTCCTGACTCTGCCCTATTCAAGTGGTCACAGTTTATCAACAGCCTCACACTACACTCTTCATTCAGTTAATGGGCCCACTATTTGCCAAATTTTGTTTTTATCTTATAATCCTAGAAAGTAAATAATTAAACAGCAAGCATAAAATACATTTTCTCCTTTAATCAGAATTTGGTACCTGGAGACTATAATAATGACTGTCATCCTGGCAAGCAAGTTGATGATTTTTGCTGGTGGGAGAGTTCTTATTTTGGAAATACTTTTGGCAAGAGATGCCTGATTTTCTAGCCTTGTCAATAGGAAACAGCCATGCATTTCAAAGATTTATGAGGCATGATTATCGGAAGACAAATGACTATATTTTATACCAAAAGTTATTCCTCCTGTGTATGTGATGTGACTCCATATGTGTTCTGGAGAACTTCATATTTTAATCTGTGCCAGGTGTATCCTCACGGCGTAAGAAAAGGCCTAGAGAGTTAAGTTCGTCGTCTTGGACCCATTTTTGTTTGTTCTTTGTCTCATGATTAATTGTTTCCTTTGAATAATTAGTAAAACTTACATTGGATAAGCTTTCTGATTCTCATGATACTGAATGCACAATCTAATCCTTTTTGCATTACTATTTACTCAATATCGTTTTGCTGTTATTAATCAATGTCCACAGTTCTAAGGCTGAAATCTACTAAAATCTCCAGGAGTAAGATCGTTTCATTATAAAGTCCTGTCATGAGAAAATAAATCATTGTGAATATATGAAAGAACTTATTTGAGCACTGCAAGGCAGATCATGGCTTTTACTTGAAGTTATTTATTTTTAATATATAACTTCTGTAATCTCTCTCAGAAATATTCATCAAGAAAAACTACCAATTATGTTAGTGCCATTTCTATAAAGCTACCTTTTCTTTTTCTAGAAATATGGGAAAGTTGTAAAAAATTATATTTCCTCAAAATTTTAGGTAAATATAATTGCATAATACAACCTATGGCAAATATTTAAATCTTTATTAATCCAAAGGAAAATAAATTGGCTTTGTCTAATAATTACTAAATATCTACTAAATACTAAGACATGTGCTATGATTAACATGTGTTAATTAAATCTCATATGCCCCACCATTTTTTTCAGGTAGCAATTATTATTTATAGGTGAGAAAACAGATTTGAGAAGTTAAGGAGTAGGTAGTCCCTGGATTATATTCACAAAATGACAGAGGACAAGTTAAATCAGAGCTAGTTTAATGAATGCCCATCCTGTCTTTCCTACAGCATGCTATGTAATGTAACACTGATCTAAGCACACATTAGTATACGGTAAATTGGGAAAAGAGTTGCTCTGGATTCTGTACAATTATTAGAACATTTAATAATAATTTTATAGGAACTATTGATTTTTAGTTTAAAATTCAAAACAATTGATAGCAATTCATCTTTTAATATTTTAAATACATTTAGTTATATCTCTGTTTGTAACTGAATCAAACATTGTCAAATTAATTCCAACAAAACTACATTATTTATCATTTGATATAAATTATTAATTGTAATTTATTGATTGTGTGGTTATACATGTATTGGATTTGTCTTATAATTGCATAAGAACTGTAAACATGAAAAGTTTGATAGAGATTTATGAAAGAGTTTAAATCAACAGTAGGAGCTGAGACTTTTTTTTTTGAAAAGGTGAATACCTTGGACATTTTCAGAAACAGAGACTAAAATTCCTTGTGCTTTGACAATTATGGTGGCCAAAGCTAAGAGATTACAGTTTGGCAGGGAACAGAATGCTCATGCATTTTGGATCTCATGGTGGTTGTTTCTCAATGCAAATCAACAATCTTTTAATTAAGTTATCTTTCCCAAATTTGTATATATTTTCAGTAGTGCCAGTTTCTTAGAGCCTGATTAGTTCTGGGCCCTCGTTTAAAAAGTGAAAGATGAGATGATAGAAAATAATCCCCAAATATTGTTGTTACTAGCCCACCTTCAACTCCATATTAAATTTTATACAAAAAGCTAAAAATTTCTAGGTTTTTAAAATGAGAAATTGAGGCACAAAATGCTTACTTCATCAAAATGGGGACATATATCATACATGAATGGGGAAAGATGGAAGGGAGACAGGAAGCACAGGTAGAAAGAGAAATGCATCCTACAATTTGACTTGAATTTAGGCATTGGGATAAGGATGTTTAGGCATTCGAGTTAAACAGTCAGCTACCTGCTTTCAGTATTTCTTCCAAGTCTGGTTTTGCTTTACGTGGATATTTGTTTTTCTAATAGAATGAATTAGTTTGAGAGAAACTACCACCGCTCAAAATTGAGGTATCATTTTAGCTATCATTAACAGCTAAGAAAGTAGTGGTATTCTAAAATTCCTGCATTTTTAACTCAATGTAATATCATGATGTTTCAGAGAGGTGGGTACTGGGATTATGCCCATTTTACTGATGGAGAAGTAGAGAAATAGAAAGATGATGTAATTTAAACAGACTGTAGGGATAAATTCAAACCAGTGTGCAGCTCCTCAGTCACTATATTGTATAGCCTTTTCCTGACCTGGCAAATCACTTTTGGCAGTCAATGGTTTGGCTTTTGTTTTGTTTTGTTTTTGAGACAGTCTCGCTCTGTCGCCCAGACTGGAGTGCAGGGGCGCGATCTGGGCTCACTGTAAGCTCTGCCTCCCGGGTTCCCGCCATTCTCCTGCCTCAGCCTCCTGAGTAGCTGGAGCTACAGGCGCCGCCACCGCGCCTGGCTAGGTTTTTGTATTTTTTTTTTAGTAGAAACGGGGTTTCACCGTGTTGGCCAGGATGGTCTCGATCTCCTGACTTCTTGATCGGCCCAGCTCAGCCTCCCAAAGTGCTGGAATTAATGGTTTGGCTATTTGAAAGCCTCACTAGCGAACATATTTATGGACGATTTAGTTTAAGACATGGAATCTACAATGGTTGCTATTAAAGAGTATTGATTGTCTGTTGGGCGTGTCACAGCTAACTGCTATTCAGTAACTAAAGCTGGTATGTGATGCCAAGGATTGAGCACAGAATGCATGCCTGCTGGTCACTGTGATCTCTTTATAATACTATTCTAAGGACTGTGCATCACTATTTCATAATCTATAGGCTCAATATTTGATGAGATATTGTATCTCTATTGAACTTATTTTGCAATTAAAATTTTTTAAATAAATGGGTTATTATTTTAAGGTTTATGCCATATAGGTTGAAAATGTTACAGTAATCCTCATGATTTTATGAGTAAAACTGAGGACTGTTTAAAGTGGAATGACTGGGAATATGTACACACTGAGGCAGCCTTACGCTCAATATCTCACAAATCAGTTGGTAGAATTAACTTTTTTTTTTTTTTTTTTATTATACTTTAGGGTTTTAGGGTACATGTGCACAATGTGCAGGTTTGTTACATATGTATCCATGTGCCATGTTGATTTCCTGCACCCATTAACTCATCATTTAGCATTAGGTGTATCTCCTAATGCTGTCCCTCCCCCCTCCCCCCACCCCATAACAGTCCCCGGAGCGTGATGTTCCCCTTCCTGTGTCCATGAGTTCTCATTGTTCAATTCCCACCTATGAGTGAGAACATGCGGTGTTTGGTTTTTTGTCCTTGCGATAGCTTACTGAGAATGATGGTTTCCAGTTTCATCCATGTCCCTACAAAGGACACGAACTCATCATTTTTTATGGCTGCATAGTATTCCATGGTGTATATGTGCCACATTTTCTTAATCCAGTCTATCGTTGTTGGACATTTGGGTTGGTTCCAACTCTTTGCTATTGTGAATAGTGCCGCAATAAACATACGTGTGCATGTGTCTTTATAGCAGCATGATTTATAGTCCTTTGGGTATATACCCAGTAATGGGATGGCTGGGTCAAATGGTATTTCTAGTTCTAGATCCCTGAGGAATCGCCACACTGACTTCCACAATGGTTGAACTAGTTTACAGTCCCACCAACAGTGTAAAAGTGTTCCTATTTCTCCACATCCTCTCCAGCACCTGTTGTTTCCTGATTTTTTAATGATGGCCATTCTAACTGGTGTGAGATGGTATCTCACTGTGGTTTTGATTTGCATTTCTCTGATGGCCAGTGATGAGGAGCATTTCTTCATGTGTTTTTTGGCTGCATAAATGTCTTCTTTTGAGAAGTGTCTGTTCATGTCCTCTGCCCACTTTTTGATGGGGTTGTTTGTTTTTTTCTTGTAAATTTGTTTGAGTTCATTGTAGATTCTGGATATTAGCCCTTTGTCAGATGAGTAGTTTGCAAAAATTTTCTCCCATTGTGTAGGTTGCCTGTTCACTCTGATGATAGTTTCTTTTGCTGTGCAGAAGCTCTTTAGTTTAATGAGATCCCATTTGTCGATTTTGGCTTTTGTTGCCATTGCTTTTGGTGTTTTAGACATGAAGTCCTTGCCCACGCCTATGTCCTGAATGGTATTGCCTAGGTTTTCTTGTAGGATTTTAATGGTTTTAGGTCTAACATATAAGTCTTTAATCCATCTTGAATTAATTTTTGTATAAGGTGTAAGGAAGGGATCCAGTTGCAGCTTTCTACATATGGCTAGCCAGTTTTCCCAGCACCATTTATTAAATAGGGAATCCTTTCCCCATTTCTTGTTTTTGTCAGGTTTGTCAAAGATCAGATAGTTGTAGATATGTGGCATCATTTCTGAGGGCTCTGTTCTGTTCCATTGATCTATGTCTCTGTTGTGGTACCAGTACCATGCTGTTTTGGTTACTGTAGCCTTGTAGTATAGTTTAAAGTCAGGTAGCGTGATGCCTCCAGCTTTGTTCTTTTGGCTTAGGATTGACTTGGCGATGCGGGCTCTTTTTTGGTTCCATATGAACTTTAAAGTAGTTTTTTCCAATTCTGTGAAGAAAGTCATTGGTAGCTTGATGGGGATGGCATTCAATCTATAAATTACCTTGGGCAGTATGGCCATTTTCACGATATTGATTCTTCCAACCCATGAGCATGGAATGTTCTTCCATTTGTTTGTATCCTCTTTTATTTCATTGAGCAGTGGTTTGTAGTTCTCCTTGAAGAGGTCCTTCCCATCCCTTGTAAGTTGGATTCCTAGGTATTTTATTCTCTTTGAAGCAATTGTGAATGGGAGTTCACTCATGATTTGGCTCTCTGTTTGTCTGTTATTGGTGTACAAGAATGCTTGTGATTTTTGGACATTAATTTTGTATCCTGAGACTTTGCTGAAGTTGCTAATCAGCTTAAGGAGATTTTGGGCTGAGACAATGGGGTTTTCTAGATATACAATCATGTCATCTGCAAACAGGGACAATTTGACTTCCTCTTTTCCTAATTGAATACCCTTTATTTCCTTCTCCTGCCTCATTGCTCTGGCCAGAACTTCCAGCACTATGTTGAATAGGAGCGGTGAGAGAGGGCATCCCTGTCTTGTGCCAGTTTTCAGAGGGAATGCTTCCAGTTTTTGCCCATTCAGTATGATATTGGCTGTGGGTTTGTTGTAGATAGCTCTTATTATTTTGAGATACGTCCCATCGATACCTAAATTATTGAGAGTTTTTAGCATGAAGGGTTGTTGAATTTTGTCAAAGGCCTTTTCTGCATCTATTGAGATAATCATGTGGTTTTTGTCTTTGGTTCTGTTTATATGCTGGATTACATTTATTGATTTGCGTATGTTGAACCAGCCTTGCATCCCAGGGATGAAGCCCACTTGATCATGGTGGATAAGCTTTTTGATGTGCTGCTGGATTCGGTTTGCCAGTATTTTATTGAGGATTTTTGCATCAATGTTCATCAAGGATATTGGTCTGAAATTCTCTTTTTTGGTTATGTCTCTGCCAGGTTTTGGTATCAGGACGATGCTGGCTTCATAAAATGTGTTAGGGAGGATTCCCTCTTTTTCTATCGATTGGAATAGTTTCAGAAGGAATGGTACCAGTTCCTCCTTGTACCTCTGGTAGATTTCAGCTGTGAATCCATCAGGTCCTGGACTCTTTTTGGTTGGTAAGCTATTGATTATTGCCACAATTTCAGAACCTGTTATTGGTCTATTCAGAGATTCAACTTCTTCCTGGTTTAGTCTTGGGAGGGTGTATTTGTAAAGGAATTTATCCATTTCTTCTAGATTTTCTAGTTTATTTGCATAGAGGTGTTTGTAGTATTCTCTGATGGTAGTTTGTATTTCTGTGGGATTGGTGGTGATATCCCCTTTTTCGTTTTTTATTGCATCTATTTGATTCTTCTCTCTTTTCTTCTTTATTAGTCTTGCTAGCGGTCCATCAATTTTGTTGATCTTTTCAAAAAAACCAGCTCCTGGATTCATTAATTTTTTGAAGGGCTTTTTGTGTCTCTATTTCCTTCAGTTCTGCTCTGATTTTAGTTATTTCTAGCCTTCTGCTAGCTTTTGAATGTGTTTGCTCTTGCTTTTCTAGTTCTTTTAATTGTGATGTTAGGGTGTCAATTTTGGATCTTTCCTGCTTTCTCTTGTGGGCATTTAGTGCTATAAATTTCCCTCTACACACTGCTTTGAACGTGTCCCAGAGATTCTGGTAAGTTGTGTCTTTGTTCTCGTTGGTTTCAAAGAACATCTTTATTTCTGCCTTCATTTCATTATGTACCCAATAGTCATTCAGGAGCAGGTTGTTCAGTTTCCATGTAGTTGAGCGGTTTTGACTGAGTTTCTTAATCCTGAGTTCTAGTTTGATTGCACTGTGGTCTGAGAGACAGTTTGTTATAATCTCTGTTCTTTTACATTTGCTGAGAAGAGCTTTACTTCCAACTATGTGGTCAATTTTGGAATAGGTGTGGTGTGGTGCTGAAAAAAATGTATATTCTGTTGATTTGGGGTGGAGAGTTCTGTAGATGTCTATTAGGTCCACTTTATGTAGAGCTGAGTTCAATTCCTGGATATCCTTGTTAACTTTCTGTCTCGTTGATCTGTCTAATGCTGACAGTGGGGTGTTAAAATCTCCCATTATTATTGTGTGGGAGTTTAAGTCCCTTTGTAGGTCACTGAGGACTTGCTTTATGAATCTGGGTGCTCCTGTGTTGGGTGCATATATATTTAGGATAGTTAGCTCTTCTTGTTGAATTGATCCCTTTACCATTATGTAATGGCCTTCTTTGTCTCTTTTGATCTTTGTTGGTTTAAAGTCTATTTTATCAGAGACTAGGATTGCAACCCCTGCCTTTTTTTGATTTCCAGTTGCTTGATAGATCTTCCTCCATCCCTTTATTTTGAGTCTATGTGTGTCTCTGCACGTGAGATGGGTTTCCTGAATACAGCACACTGATGGGTCCTGACTCCTTATCCAGTTTGCCAGTCTGTGTCTTTTGATTGGAGCATTTAGCCCATTTACATTTAACGTGAATATTGTTATGTGTGAATCTGATCCTGTCATTATGGTGTTAGTTGGTTATTTTGCTCATTAGTTGCTATAGTTTCTTCCTAGCCTCGATGGTCTTTACAATTTGGCATGTTTTTGCAGGGGCTGGTACCGGTTGTTCCTTTCCATGTTTAGTGCTTCCTTCAGGAGCTCTTTTAGGGCAGGCCTGGTGGTGACAAAATCACTCAGCGTTTGCTTGTCTGTAAAGTATTTTATTTCTCCTTCACTTATGAAGCTTAGTTTGGCGGGATAGGAAATTCTGGGTTGAAAATTCTTTTCTTTAAGAATGTTGAATATCGGCCCCCACTCTCTTCTGGCTTGTAGAGTTTCTGCTGAGAGATCAGCTGTTAGTCTGATGGGCTTCCCTTTGTGGGTAACCCGACCTTTCTCTCTGGCTGCCCTTAACATTTTTTCCTTCATTTCCACTTTGGTGAATCTGACAATTATGTGTCTTGGAGTTGCCCTTCTCGAGGAGTATCTTTGTGGCGTTCTCTGTATTTCCTGAATCTGAATGCTGGCCTGCCTTGCTAGATTGGGGAAGTTCTCCTGGATAATATCTTGCAGAGTGTTTTCCAACTTGGTTCCATTCTCCCCATCATTTTCAGGTACACCAATCAGACGTAGGTTTGGTCTTTTCACATAGTCCCAAATTTCTTGGAGGCTTTGTTCATTTCTTTTTATTCTTTTTTCTCTAAACTTCCCTTCTCTCTTCATTTCATTCATTTCATCTTCTATCAGCGATACCCTTTCTTCCAATTGATCGCATCTGCTACTGAGGCTTCTGCATTCTTCGCGTAATTCTCGAAACTTGGCTTTCAGCTCCATCATCTCCTTTAAGCCCTTCTCTCCATTGGTTATTCTAGTTATCCATTCTTCTAATTTTTTTTCAAAGTTTTTAACTTCTTTGCTATTGTTTTGAATTTCCTCTCGTAGCTCAGAGTAGTTTGATCGTCTGAAGCCTTCTTCTCTCAACTCATCAAAGTCATCCTCCATCCAGCTTTGTTCCGTTGCTGGTGAGGAACTGCGTTCCTTTGGAGGAGGAGAGGTGCTCTGTTTTTTAGAGTTTCCAGTTTTTTTGGTCTGTTTTTTCCCCATCTTTGTGGTTTTGTCTACTTTTTGTCTTCGATGATGATGATGTACAGATGGGTTTTTGGTGTGGATGTCCTTTCTGTTTGTTAATTTTCCTTCTACCAGACAAGACCCTCAGCTGCAGGTCTGTTGCAGTTTACTAGAGGTCCACTCCAGACCCTGTTTGGCTGGGTGTCAGCACCAGTGGCTGCAGAACAGCAGATTTTCGTGAGACCACAAATTCAGCTGTCTGATAGTTCCTCTGAAAGTTTTGTCTCAGAGGAGTACCCGGTTGAATGAGGTGTCAGTCTGTCCATACTGGGGGGGTGCCTCCCAGTTAGGCTGCTCAGGGGTGAGGGACCCACTTTCGGAGGCAGTCTGTCCGTTCTCAGATCTCCAGCTGCGAGCTGGGAGAACCACTACTCTCTTCAAAGCTGTCAGTCAGACAGGGACATTTAAGGCTGTGGAGGTTCTCACTGAGTTTTTGGTTGTCTGTGCCCTGCCCCCAGAGGTGGAGCCTACAGAGGCAGGCAGGCAGGCCTCCTTGAGCTGTGGTGGGCTCCACCCAGTTCGAGCTTCCTGGCTGCTTTGTTTACCTAAGCAAGCCTGGGCAATGCTGGGCGCCCCTCCCCCAGCCTCGTTGCCGCCTTGCAGCGTGATCTCAGACTGCTGTGCTAGCAATCAGCAAGACTCTGTGGGCATAGGACCCTCCGAGCCAGGTGCGGGACACAATCTCCTAGTGTGCCGTTTTCCAGGCCCGTTGGAAAAGCGCAGTATTAGGACGGGACTGACCGGATATTCCAGGTGCCGTCTGTTTCCCCTTTCTTTGACTAGGAAAGGGAACTCCCTGACCCCTTGCGCTTCCCGAGTGAGGCAATGCCTCGCCCTGCTTCGGCTCGCGCACAGTGCGCTTCACCGACTGTCCTGTACCCACTGTTAGGCACTCCCTAGTAAGATGAAACCGGTACCTCAAGCAGAAATGCAGAAATCACTCGTCTTCTGTGTCGCTGGGGCTGGGAGCTGGAGACCGGAGCTGTTCCTATTCGGCCATCTTGGCTCCACCCCCAGAATTAACTTTTAACATGGTTAAAGTTTTGACTAAACCTACATCCTTATTATGATTAAAAATGGGCTATGTATGAAGTGCAGTTTATGTAAAGAAATCTAATCATATTTTATTTTCCTCATAGGAATATTTTATTTTACTTTGATTTGATTTCTATTTATAATTGATTTGTATCAAATAGTGCTGCTTAAAATGATTATCATATTAATTAATATAAATAAAGTATCCCAATCATAAATTAATTGTATTTTCCTTTGGTAGATATTTCAAAGCATTTTGTCATTATTTATGACAGATACACAGATGTACATACACCTTCTTAATCTGTTAATTTTCCTTGTGGAGCCATCAGATTAAGCTTCTTTCTACTGAATTTCTAATTTGTGGTAGGTAGCCAGATGTAACTCTTTCAGTTGATTTAGTAGCAGGAGATAGATTCACCCACACTCCTTCTGCTAACATTATGGTGGTATAGTGAGAAGAGAGCTTACAAAAAGAAGCATGCATAGTATTATGATCAGATACCTGAAAAATATTATAATGCCAGTGAAAAACTCAATGACGCTTCAGTATCCTTATATTCGTTTCCAAATTCAAGTACCTTTTATTCCTTCACACAAGTGTCATATCACAGCTATGCTTTCACAAAACCAATAGCTGGCAAACATCTACCTCTGTGAGTAAACTGAGTAGTTCCATCTATAATCAGTTATTTCTATATCAGCTGCTTGGTTGTTAAAATTATTTAGCTGTTGTTGAAAGATTATGATCCTTGTTCCGTTAGATAAGTTGATACATATGTAAAATATTTTGACCAGTGCCAGGATATATTAAGCAATATAGAATGTGATGTGTTATATTTTTTTCTCAAATTAAAGCTTGGCTCTTTTGGTAGATTTTAAGATGAGACAATACATCTAACTTTCTAGATTTAAAATATCATACACACACTAACACATATTATTTAAAATATATCTTTTAATTTCATCCAGCAACCCTAATAGTGGGTATATCCCCAAAGGAAAAGAAATCATTATACCAAAAATACACCTGTACTTGTATGTTTATTGTAGCACTTTGCACAATAGCAAAGATATAAAATCAACCTGTATCCATTAATGGATGAATGGATAAAGAAAATGTGGTATACTTACACAATGAAATATTACTTCTATTAGTCCATTTTCACACCGCTGATAAAGACATACCTGAGACTGGGCAATTTAAAAGAGAAAGAGTTTTATTGGACTTACAGTTCCATAAGGCTGAAGAGGCCTCACAATTATAGTGGAAGGTGAAAGGCACGTCTTACATGGTTACAGATAAGAGAGATTTTATATGGAAACTCCCCTTTTTAAAACCATCAGATCTCATGAGATTTATTAGTGATTATGAGAACAGCATGGGAAAGACCCGCCCCCATGATTCAATTACCTCCTACCGGGTCCCTCCTACGACACATGGGAACTCAAGATGAGATTTGTGTGGGGGCACAGCCAAACCATTTAATTCTGCCCCAACCCCTTCCAAATCTCATGTCGTCACGTTTCAAAACGAATCATGCGCTCTCAAAAATCCCCCAAAGTCTCAACTCATTTCAGCACCAACTCAAAAGCCCACAGTCCAAAGTGTCATTCAAGACAAGGCAAGTCCCTTCTGCCTAAGAGCCTGTAAAGTCAAAAGCAAGTTTGTTGCTTCCTAAATATAATGTGGGTATGGGTATTGGGTAAATATAGCTATACCAAATGGGAAAAATTGGCCAAAACAAAGGGGCTATAGGCCCTGAGCAAGTCCAAAATCCAGCAGGGCAGTCAAGTCTTAATAGCTCCAAAATGATCTCTTTTGACTCCATGTCTCAATTCGAGGTCATGCCAATGCAAGGGATGGGTTTCCATGGTCTTGGGCAGCTCTGCCCCTGTGGCTTTGCAGGGCATAGCCCCCCTCCTGGCTGCTTTCATGGGCTGGCATTGAGCATCTGTGGCTTTTCCAGGTGCATGGTGTAAGCTCTCAGAGGATCTACCATTCTGGGGTCTGGAAGATGCGGGCCCTCTTCTCACAGCTCCACTAGGTGGTGCCCAGTAGGGACTCTCTGTGGGGGATTAGACCCCACATTTCCCTTCTGCACTGCCCTAGCAGACATTCTCCATGAGGGCCCCGCCCCTGCAGAAAACTTCTACCTGGGCATTCAGGCATTTCTATATATCCTCTGAAACCTAGCAGAGGTTCCCAAACCTCAATTCTTGCCTTCTGTGCACCTGCAGGCTCAACACCATGTGGAAGCTGCCAAGGCTTGGGGCTTCCACCCTCTGAAGCCACAGCCCAAGCTGTACCTTGGCCTTCTTAGTCACAGCTGGAGTGGCTAGGACACAGGGCACCAAGTCCCTAGACTGCACACAGCAGAGGGTCCCTGGGCCCAGCCCACGAAGCCATATTTTCCTCCTAAACCTCAGGGCCTGTGATGGGAGGTGCTGCTGCAAAAGTCTCTGACATGCCCTGGAGACATTTTACCCACTGTCTTGGTGGTTAACATTCAGCTCCTCTTTACTTATGCAAATTTCTGCAACTGGCTTGAATTTCTCCTCAGAAAATGAGATTTTCTTTTGTATTGCATTGTCAAGCTGCAAATTTTCCAAACTTTTATGCTCTGTTTCCCTTTTAAAACTGAATGCTTTTAACAGCACCCAAGTCACCAAGCAGCACCTCTTTGCTGCTTAGAAGTTTTTTCAGACAGATACCCTAAATCATTGCTCTCTAGTTCAAAATTCTACAAATCTCTAGGGCAGGGGCAAAATGACTCCAGTCTCTTTATTAAAACATAACAGGGGCCACCTTTGCTCCAGTTCCCAAGAAGTTTCTCATCTCCATCTGAGACCACCTCAACCTGGATTTCATTGTCCATATCATTATTAGCATTTTGGTCAAAGCCATTCAACAAATCTCTAGGGAGTTCTGAACTTTCCCACATTTTCCTGTCTTTCCCTCAGCCTTCCAAACTGTTCCAACCTCTGACTGTTACCCAGTTCCAAAGTTGCTTCCACATTTTTGGCTATCTTTTCAGGAGAGCCCCACTCTACTAGTACCAATTTACTGTATTAGTCTGTTTTCATGCTGCTGAAAGACATACCTGAGACTGGGCAATTTACTAAAGAAAGAGATTTATTGGACTTACAGTTCTACATGGCTGGAGAGGCCTCACAATTATAGGTGAAGGTGAAAGGCACGTCTCACATGGTGGCAGAAAAGAGAAGAGAGCTTGTGCAGGGAAACTCCCCTTTTTAAAACCATCAGATCTCATGAGGCTTATTAGTGATCATGAGAACAGTATGGGAAAGACCTGTCCCCATGATTCAATTACCTCCTACAGGGTGTCTCCCACAACATATGGGAATTCAAGATGAGATTTGGGTTAGGACACAGCCAAACCGTGTTATTACTCAATGATAAAACATGGAATCATGTCTTTTGTAGCAACATGGATTGAATTGGAGGCCATTATCTTAAGTGAAAGAAGTCAGAAACAGAGACAAATACCACATGTTCTCAGTTATAAATGAGAGCCAAATAATGTGTCCACATGAACATAGAGTGTGGAATAATAGACATTGGAGACTCAGGTGGGTGAAGTGGTGCTAGAAGCCAATGATGAGAAATTACTTACACAACCTACATTACTCAAGTGCTGAATACCCTAATAGCCCTGATGTCACACTGTGCAATATATCCCTGTAACAAAATTATACAAGTATTTCATACATTTATAGAAATGAAAAAGTAACAAAAGTAATATACATGAATTTATTTTGGATTTCAATGATTGTTTTCATTCATTTTTAAAACACTGCTTCTTAGGAAAATATGATTATGAATTTATTCCTTATGCCAGAAATAACTAACTCATGGGTATCATCTTACATAAATTTCATAAAACATAATTGTCTACTTTAAGTATAGCTACTTTTCTTACACATACAGTACACTTTGTGAGGGTGTTTGCCTTGTGAACCTATGAAGTAATTCTGAAAACTTTGTATAATTAAAACTTTCTAGATGCCTACTTTAAAAAGAATACTATAAATATTTTATGTAACATTTCCCCCTTTCTAGCAATGAATTTCACACACAGAGATATGATTGGAAGAATGCATGGGTAAGCATGAGCATTGGGACTGTACACACTGTAATGGATACGTAGGGATTTATAAATAACCATGTGGGAGCTCTGAATAGAGATGAATTGAAAAAAAATCCTGCTTTGTGCTAGCCAACATGAACTACGGCCCAAACAACTAAAAGAAAGACTATATTTATAGTTTGCTGACCCCAAACTGATATATAATAGAAAATTACCGCTAAACATGATGTCAGCAGAAGCTACCTCTAATTATTTTCCATTGCTTTTTGCTGAAAAATGTCTGTTCTCTCAGATTAAAAACTTAACCCTCAAAATTGTTTTAAAAATCCAGTCCCAATAAATTTTGATTATTACCTGCTAAAGTTTATTTAACTGTTAAGATAAACAAAAAGAGAACTCTAACATGGCATTTCATCGCTCATCTTTATTTTTAAAATGGTTATCTTGCAGTCATCCGATATTTTTTATCATTATTATACTTTAAGTTTTAGGGTACATGTGCACAATGTGCAGGTTTGTTACATATGCATCCATGTGCCATGTTGGTGTGCTGCACCCATTAACTCGTCATTTAGCATTAGGTATATCTCCTAATGCTGTCCCTCCCCCCTCCCCCCACCCCACAACAGTCCCTGGAGTGTGATGTTCCCCTTCCTGTGTCCATGCGTTCTCATTGTTCAACTCCCACCTAGGAGTGAGAACATGCAGTGTTTGTTTTTTTGTCCTTGCGATAGTTTACTGAGAATGATGGTTTCCAGTTTCATCCATGTCCCTACAAAGGACACGAACTCATCATTTTTTATGGCTGCATAGTATTCCATGGTGTATATGTGCCACATTTTCTTAATCCAGTCTATCTTTGTTGGACATTTGGGTTGGTTCCAACTCTTTGCTATTGTGAAAAGTGCCGCAATAAACATATGTGTGCATATGTCTTTATAGCAGCATGATTTATAGACCTTTGGGTATATACCCAGTAATGGGATGGCTGGGTCAAATGGTATTTCTAGTTCTAGATCCCTGAGGAATCACCACAATGACTTCCACAATGGTTGAACTAGTTGACAGTCCCACCAACAGTGTAAAAGTGTTCCTATTTCTCCACATCCTCTCCAGCACCTGTTGTTTCCTGACATTTTAATGATGGCCATTCTAACTGGTGTGAGATGGTATCCCATTGTGGTTTTGATTTGCATTTCTCTGATGGCCAGTGATGATGAACATTTTTTCATGTGTTTTTTGGCTGCATAAATGTCTTCTTTTGAGAAGTGTCTGTTCATGTCCTTTGCCCACTTTTTGATGGGGTTGTTTGTCTTTCTCTTGTAAATTTGTTTGAGTTCATTGTAGATTCCGGATATTAGCCTTTTGTCAGATGAGTAGGTTGTGAAAATTTTCTCCCATTCTGTAGGTTGCCTGTTCACTCTGATGGTAGTTTCTTTTGCTGTGCAAAAGCTCTTTAGTTTAATTAGATCTCATTTGTCAACTTTGGCTTTTGTTGCCATTGCTTTTGGTGTTTTAGACATGAATTCCTTGCTCATGCCTATGTCCTGAATGGTATTGCCTAGGTTTTCTTCTAGGGTTTTTATGGTTTTAGGTCTAACATGTAAGTCTTTAATCCATCTTGAATTAATTTTTATATAAGGTGTAAGGAAGGGGTCCAGTTTCAGCTTTCTACGTATGGCTAGCCAATTTTCCCAGCACCATTTATTAAATAGGGAATCCTTTCCCCATTTCTTGTTTTTGTCAGGTTTGCCAAAGATCAGATGGTTGTAGATATGTGGCATTATTTCTGAGGGCTCTGTTCTGATCCATTGATCTATGTCTCTGTTGTGGTACCAGTACCATGCTGTTTTGGTTACTGTAGCCTTGTAGTATTGTTTGAAGTCAGGTAGCATGATGCCTCCAGCTTTGTTCTTTTGGCTTAGGATTGACTTGGTGATGCGGGCTCTTTTTTGGTTCCATATGAGCTTTAAAGTAGTTTTTTCCAATTCTGTGAAGAAAGTCATTGGTAGCTTGATGGGGATGGCATTGAATCTATAAATTACCTTGGGCAGTATGGCCATTTTCACGATATTGATTCTTCCAACCCATGAACATGGAGTGTTCTTCCGTTTGTTTGTATCCTCTTTTATTTCATTGAGCAGTGGTTTGTAGTTCTCCTTGAAGAGGTCCTTCACATCCCTTGTAAGTTGGATTCCTAGGTATTGGATTCTCTTTGATGCAATTGTGAATGGGAGTTCACTCATGATTTGGCTCTCTGTCTGTGATTGGTGTACAAGAATGCTTGTGATTTTTGTACATTGATTTTGTATCCTGAGACTTTGCTGAAGTTGCTTATTAGCTTAAGGAGATTTTGAGCTGAGACAATGGGGTTTTCTAGATATACAATCATGTCATCTGCAAACAGGGACAATTTGACTTCCTCTTTTCCGAATTGAATGCTCTTTATTTCCTTCTCCTGCCTGATTGCCCTGGCCAGAACTTCCAGCACTATGTTGAATAGGAGCGGTGAGAGAGGGCATCCCTGTCTTGTGCCAGTTTTCAAAGGGAATGCTTCCAGTTTTTGCCCATTCAGTATGATATTGGCTGTGGGTTTGTCGTTGATAGCTCTTATTATTTTAAGATCAGTCCCATCAATACCTAATTTATTGAGAGTTTTTAGCATGAAGTGTTGTTGAATTTTGTCAAAGGCCTTTTCTGCATCTATTGAGATAATCATGTGGTTTTTGTCTTTGGTTCTGTTTATGCTGGATTACATTTATTGATTTGCATATGTTGAACCAGCCTTGCATCCCAGGAATGAAGCCCACTTGATCATGGTGGATAAGCTTTTTGATGTGCTGCTGGATTTGGTTTGCCAGTATTTTATTGAGGATATTTGCATCAATGTTCATCAAGGATATTGGCCTGAAATTCTCTTTTTTGGTTGTGTCTCTGCCAGACTTTGGTATCAGGACGATGCTGGCCTCATAAAATGAGTTAGGGAGGATTCCCTCTTCTTCTATCGATTGGAATATTTTCAGAAGGAATGGTTTCAGTTCCTTCTTGTACCTCTGGTAGAATTTGGCTGTGAATCCATCAGGTCCTGGACTCTTTTTGGTTGGTAAGCTATTGATTATTGTCGCAATTTCAGAGCCTGTCATTGGTCTATTCAGAGATTCAACTTCTTTCTGTTTTAGTCTTGGGAGAGTGTATTTGTCAAGGAATTTATCCACTTCTTCTAGATTTTCTAGTTTATTTGCATAGAGGTGTTTGTAGTATTCTCTGATGGTAGATTGTATTTCTGTGGGATCGGTGGTGATATCCCCTTTTTCATTTTTATTGTGTCTATTTGATTCTTCTCTCTTTTCTTCTTTATTATTCTTGCTAGCAGTCTGTCAATTTTGTTGATGTTTTCAAAAAACCAGCTCCTGGATTCATTAATTTTTTGAAGTGTTTTTTGTGTCTCAATTTCCTTCAGTTCTGCTCTGATTTTAGTTGGCCTTCTGCTAGCTTTTAAGTGTGTTTGCTCTTGCTTTTCTAGTTCTTCTAATTGTGATGTTAGGGTGTCGATTTTGGATATTTTCCTGCTTTCTCTTGTGGGCATTTAGTGCTATAAATTTCCCTCTACATGCTGCTTTGAATGTGTCCCAGAGATTCTGGTATGTTTTGTCTTTGTTCTCATTGGTTTCAAAGAACATCTTTATTTCTCCCTTCATTTCATTATGTACCCAGTAGTCATTCAGGAGCAGGTTGTTCAGTTTCCATGTAGTTGAGCGGTTTTGAGTGAGTTTCTTAATCCTGAGTTCTAGTTTGATTGCACTGTGGTCTGAGAGACAGTTTGTTATAATTTCTGTTCTTCTACATTTGCTGAGGAGTGCTTTACTTCCAACTATGTGGTCAATTTTGGAATAGGTGTGTTGTGGTGCTTGAAAAAATGTATATTCTGTTGATTTGGGGTGGAGAGTTCTGTAGATGTCTATTAGGTCTACTTGGTGCAGAGCTGAGTTCAATTCTTCATATCCTTGTTAACTTTCTGTCTCATTGTTCTGTCTAATGTTGACAGTGGGGTGTTAAAATCTCCCATTATTATTGTGTGGGAGTCTAAGTCTCTTTGTAGGTCACTCAAGACTTGCTTTATGAATCTGGGTGCTCCTGTGTTGGGTGCATATATATTTAGGATAGTTAGCTCTTTTTGTTGAATTGATCCCTTTACCATTATGTAATGGCCTTCTTTGTCTCTTTTGATCTTTGTTGGTTAAAAGTCTATTTTATCAGAGACTAGGATTGCAACCCCTGCCTTTTTTTGTTTTCCACTTGCTTGATAGATCTTCCTCCATCCCTTTATTTTGAGATTATGTGTGTCTCTGCACATGGGATGGGTTTCCTGAATACAGCACACTGATGGGTCTTGATTCCTTATCCAGTTTGCCAGTCTGTGTCTTTTAATTGGAGCATTTAGCCCATTTACATTTAACATTAATATTGTTATGTGTGAATTTGATCCTGTCATTATGATGTTAGCTGGTTATTTTGCTCGTTAGTTGATGCAGTTTCTTCCTAGCCTCAATGGTCTTTACAATTTGGCATGTTTTTGCAGTGGCTGGTACCGGTTTTTCCTTTCCATGTGTAGTGCTTCCTTCAGAAGCTCTTTTAGGGCAGGGCTGGTGGTGACAAAATCTCTCAGCATTTGCTTGTCTGTAAAGGATTTTATTTCTCCTTCACTTTTGAAGCTTAGTTTGGCTGGATATGAAATTCTGGGTTGAAAATTCTTTTCTTTAAGAATGTTGACTATCGGCCCCCACTCTCTTCTGGCTTGTAGAGTTTCTGCCGAGAGATCAGCTATTAGTCTGATGGGCTTCCCTTTGTGGGTAACCCGACCTTTCTCTCTGGCCGCCCTTAACATTTTTTCCTTCATTTCAACTTTGGTGAATCTGACAAATATGTGTCTTGGAGTTGCTCTTCTCGAGGAGTATCTTTGTGGCGTTCTCTGTATTTCCCGAATGTGAATGTTTGCCTGCCTTACTAGATTGGGGAAGTTCTCCTGGATAATATCTTGAAGAGTGCTTTCCAACTTGGTTCCATTCTCCCCGTCACTTTCAGGTACACCCATCAGACATAGGCTTGGTCTTTCCACATAGTCCCATATTTCTTGGAGGCTTTGTTCATTTCTTTTTATTCTTTTTTCTCTAAACTTCCCTTCTTGCTTTATTTCATTCATTTCATCTTCCATCACTGATACCCTTTCTTCCAGTTGATTGCATTGGCTACTGAGGCTTCTGTATTCTTCACGTAGTTCTCAAAACTTGGCTTTCAGCTCCATCAGCTCCTTTAAGCACTTCTCTGCATTGGTCATTTTAGTTTTACATTCATCTAATTTTTTTTCAAAGTTTTTAACTTCTTTGCCATTGGTTTGAATTTCCTCCCGTAGCTCGGGGTAGCTTGATCGTCTGAAGCCTTCTTCTCTCAACTCTTCAAAGTCATTCTCCGTCCAGCTTTGTTCCATTGCTGGTGAGGAACTGCATTCCTTTGGAGTAGGAGAGGTGCTCTGCTTTTTAGAGTTTCCAGTTTTTCTGTTCTGTTTCCCCCTCATCTTTGTAGGTTTTTCTACTTTTGGTCTTTGATGATGGTGATGTACAGATGGGTTTTTGGTGTGGGTGTCCTTTCTGTTTGTTGGTTTTCCTTCTAACAGACAGGACCCTCAGCTGCAGGTCTGTTGGAGTTTGCTAGAGGTCCACTCCAGACCCTGTTTGCCTGGGTATCAGCAGCAGTGGCTGCAGAACAGTGGATTTTCGTGAACCGCAAATTCAGCTGTCTGATCATTCCTCTGGAAGTTTTGTCTCAGAGGAGTACCCGGCTGAGTGAGGTGTCAGTCTGTCCCTACTAGGGGGTGCCTCCCAGTTAGGCTGCTCGGGGTTCAGGGTCCCACTTTAGGAGGCAGTCTGCCTGTTCTCAGATCTCCAGCTGCATACTGGGAGTACCACTACTCTCTTCAAATCTGTCAGACAGGGACATTTAAGTCTGCGGAGGTTCCTGCTGACTTTTGGTTTGTCTGTGCCCTGCCCCCAGAGGTGGAGCCTACAGAGGCAGGCAGGCCTCCTTGAGCTGTAGTGAACTCCACCCAGTTCGAGCTTCCTGGCTTTGTTTACCTAAGCAAGCCTGGGCAATGGAGGGCACCCCTCCCCCAGCCTTGCTGCTGCCTTGCAGTTTGATCTAAGACTGCTGTGTTAGCAATCAGCGAGACTCCGTGGGCATAGGACCCTCTGAGCCAGGTGCAGGACACAATCTCCTGGTGTGCCGTTTTCCAAGCCCATTGGAAAAGTGCAGTATTAGGGTGGGAGTGACCCAATTTTCCAGGTGCCATCTGTCACCCCTTTCTTTGACTAGGAAAGGGAACTCTCTGACCCCTTGCACTTTCCGAGTGAGGCAATGCCTCGCCCTGCTTCAGCTTGTGCACGGTGTGCTGCACCAACTATCCTGCACCCACTGTTGGCACTCCCTAGTGAGATGAACCCGGTACCTCAGATGGAAATGCAGAAATACCCGTCTTCTGCATCACTCACACTGGGAGCTGTAGACCAGAGCTGTTCCTATTTGGCCATCTTGGCTCCAGCCAGCTTTTAATGAAGTAAGTTTAGGATACTCTTGTTTATTGTTTATCTAGGCTATGCTTTTAAGGTAAATTACTCATTTGTCATTTGAGACCATTTTTAGGCAAGCTAGATTTCAATAATAACAAAAAGCCATTATAGCTAAATTTATTTTTAATTTTTATTCCTAGTATGCATCATGATGCATGAACTAACCAGATTAATTATCATAGTACAGTGTAGAATTTGTCCTTAATGGGTAGACTTCTATAGGCCCAGAAGTAGATTGATTCTATGATCTAAAAAAATCTATATGTGAAGAAAAATGCATGAAGGCATTTGCATACTCAACTCAGTCAGCTTTTTATCTTAAGTCAGTAAGGATCTACCACTTGGGATGGAATTTGTTTACCTTAGGGAAACATCTCATGAGTAAATAGTGATTATAAAGTATCATTTAATATGTCATCAATAAAGAGATCTCCCCCAGAGTCCCCAGGTAACAGGTAACATAAAAAGCAATCAATGAGATGTAAACTTATTTGTAAATTTGGAAAATTGACATCTGCTCTGTAACTGGGTTAAAATGAATCAGGGAATAATGTCATTGAGTAAAAGGAGAAAGAAATTAGTACAGATGTTAGTACCAACACTGACAGTTAAGCCTACAATTCAGAGGGATCTAGCTGACAACTTTCTAGCTGTGTGACACTGGTCAAGTTTCTAAACCTCTCTGAGCTCAACTCCTCTTAGATATAAAACTTAGCTAATAAAATTCTTCTCATTGTGTTGCTACAAGACATAAATGAGGAGTACTTAGATAAGTCTTGGTACACAGTTTGTACTCAATAAATCGAAGTTGTAATTACTCTTGTAATTGTTATTAGTATAACATATTAGAGTTGGACATTTTGAAAAAATGAACATTGAACTTTTTTTCACTGTACCTCTAATGATATTCACCATCTCTGACAATGGATAAGTAATTTCAAAGATGAATTTTACAAACTTTTTTTGTGTATGGAGAGTGACTATTCTTTACCTACTTTAAAAAAGTCTTATTATTTTACTCTCAGTGGCACTGTTGTCATAGCTTCTTGGATCTCTCTGTTTCCCCTTTTAACCTGTTTGTTCTCTAAAGCGACGGCTTTTTAAAAATTCTTCAATGGCATTCATTACTATGAGGGTAAAGGCAACTCTGTTTATCACAGTGACAAGGCATCCCAGCCTGACAGCTTACTTGGTCCCTTCCCCAGGACCATGCACTTCCTCTGTCTGGAAATCTCTTCCCTCCCACAAACTTTAATCTGAAACCTTAAGGACCACTGTACATGGCTGTGTGCTAAGTGTAACTTCAGTATCTTTCAGATCTTCTCCCAAACTCTATATTCTGAAAATTTTATTCGGAAGTATTTATTCGCTGATATTTTTGACAGGAAAGAATTAAAGCCCTCAAACTGTCTTTTCAAGATCACATATTTGCTCACATAGGACGCTAGGATTTTCAATTCTTCAGAGTCAACATCCATTCCACTCCATCATTTTAGGCAAACTTTAGTTCCTTTTACGCCATATGTCAGAAAGTAAATTTCTATAATCAGTCCCCATATGCTATCAATGACTTTAACAAGTTTTATTTCAGACTTTTATTTCTACTTCTGTACACCTGATTATAATTTATATTCTCCACTCCAGGTCTAACCCAGGAACCATTTAATCAATTCCCTCCCCACATCCCAAATTTACATCAGTGCCTACCACATCATGCTTCTGGAATAATCTTTCTAGCTTCCAGATCTAATATTGTCTCTCTCTTACTCTTAAAAAACTTAAAGTTTTTTCAAGAAGTACAACATTAGCTTCTATCTACAGTTTTAGGTGTAACTAGATAACTCGCTGTATCTCCACTCTCTCCCGCCTGACTGCACTAAAGGGCAGGAATTGTATATTGCTCAGTTTTGAACGAACCCACCCCCCTGTAAGTACACACTGAACCAGCCAGCCTCTAGCAACGTGGCACCTACTGAATATTGCTGTTGATAAACTTCATGATCACATAGCACTGTGACATAAACCACGTTGCTATAGTCAAATTCTAAGGATAAATTTAATGCATATTTAAAAATGGTTCTTTTGTAGGATGTTAGCCTTTAGAAAAAGATATGTATAATCTTAATTCTCATATGAGCTGTAACTCACACTTTTCAAATAAGCAAACTCAGAATTGTGAACAAAAGAGAAGAAACAGCCTGAACAGGAGCAATTCCTGTGTCCTTTGTCTGAGAAAACCTAGGGAATAAAGCATTAGATAAAATGCCATTTTCAAACAGCAGGTTGAGTCAGAATAAATGAATAATTTAAGGAAACTTATTTTCTGGCTTTAATATCTTTAGTAAAGCATTAAGGTCTAGGCTCCCCTCCCCACTCTCCACTGCTGTCCCCACTCACCTTCAACAACAATGGTCAACATCAAAGTGACTTGCTGCTGGGCATTTCAGCATATTAATATGACATTCTAATTAATCCAAACAAGAAGTCTGGTTGCTTTCAGAAGCTAATGATCAGAGGAAAGCCAAGATTAGTCATGTCAGATTAAAAAAGTTCATCAGTCTCATCCTTTCTTACATTACCAAATTGTCAGAAAGTGACAGTCCTTGAAAAAGACGACAGCTGTTTACCACTGTTTCAGATAGAATCAAAACAAATCCAAACAGCACAAAACAGATAAAGGGAGATGAAGAAATAGAGCAAGAGTAAACAAACGAGAAGAAAGGGATTACTTAGCTACTACTTTCTATCCTGTAGTAGCAGCTTTCCATTCCAAGTAGAAAAGTCTAAGACATGCAGAAGTTTTCTTCAGCAGTTGGTGACACTTGCACCATATGCTCATCTTTCGAGCCTTTTCCTATCACTGGGGTGTAGGACGGAACTAGCCAATCACACCAAATGTGCCTTTCAGAAGGAAGTCAACTAGTTCGCCATGATACAAGCATAACATAATTAAAAGATGATGAGATAGATATAAGTAATTTTAAAATTATACTTAAAAGTGTATAGCAAGATTTTATTCAATGATACTTTTGGTAAATATTTTTAAATATGAAAGTTTCATATTTCTTCCTAAGAAATAAAAAAGTTGACATGTGTTACATGGAATGCGTAATTTTATTGTGCTAACTGAATTGTTAAGATTTGAAAATGTATTTTTATGTTTTGGCACATTTGGCATTCTAAAATGGTGAACATTAAAGAAATTGATAGTGACATTCACAGAGCAGTACTTAGTTTCTTACAAATTATTTATAGAAGTACATGTTGCGGATGCTATGAAAGACCCCATGTACAGTCACGTAATATAAACAAAATTAATTTTTACTACCCAAAATTCCAATGGAAAAAACGTACTGAAAATAAAATGAAAAACATCTCCATCTAAACAGCAAACGACTTCCCTTTTAAAGCAGCTTGAAATCACTCCTAACTAGCTCAAAATCAGGAATCACATTACCTAGGATGTCTTGATCCAACTTCTTACAATGAAGATGTCCTCACATAGTTGCAGAATACTCCCTAGTTCAGCATGTGCTGCCAACAGTCAGCATGTTTAATTGATGGTGGAGAATGGGAACTGTGGTGGTTTTTATAAAATAGCCTCCACAAAATTTTTAGAACTTTTTTCCTTTTATCAATGGTCTATGTTGCCTACCCATGGAAATCTCAGCAGACTTGGGCTGGCTGAGAAGAAAGTGACACAGCCTGTCATCTGAGGCTCAGTCATAAAAGGCCATGCAGCTTCCAACTGGTTATCCTGGAATGTTTGCTCCCGCAGTGGTTTGTCTCCGGTGTGTGCTACTGGGACACAACTGTCATGCTGTAGGAAGCCCAAACCACACAAAGAGAATACATATAGGTGTTCCTGTTTATAGTTCTAGCCTTCGAGTGATTCCAACCCAGGGTCCAGACAAGTTAATGAAGACAACTCTAGACAATTCCACCTACTTAGGTCTTCCCAGCTGAGGCCCCAGAGTTTGTGGGCAGATTAGCCTTCCTCTCTGTACCCCATCTACACCCCTGACCCTCAGAACCATGAGAATCCTAAAGTGTTTGCTATTTTATGCCACAAATTTTAAGGTGGCTAATATACATGAATAGATAACCTGGAAACAAAAAAACTAATTATCAAGGTAGTTTTATATACTAAATCTGTGTATTTAGAATCCTACATATACTTCATTTAATCTTTACCACAACCTAAGAGACAGGTATTTTTAATCTGCTTACACATGGAAAATTGAACTTCAAAGAAGTTAAGCAACTTTCCTGAGAGCATTCTACTTTTAAGTGGCAAGGTTGCAATTACTCATGTCTGAAGTCTATTTTTAAAATGTTATTGAGTTTTTCCAGTCATGTTTATAAAAACTAAAAAAAAAAAAAATGATCTTCCTAAGTGGATATTTTAATGTTTCTCAAGCTCAGTATTCTAGATATTGTCAAACATGATTCAAATCAACATCCCATCATTTCAATGAAAAAGCACTTTTGGCCGGGCGCGGTGGCTCACGCTTGTAATCCCAGCACTTTGGGAGGCCGAGGCGGGCGGATCACGAGATCAGGAGATCGAGACCACGGTGAAACCCCGTCTCTACTAAAAATACAAAAAAAATTAGCCGGGCGTGGTGGCGGGAGCCTGTAGTCCCAGCTACTCGGAGAGGCTGAGGCAGGAGAATGGCGTGAACCCAGGAGGCGGAGCTTGCAGTGAGCCGAGATTGTGCCACTGCACTCCAGCCTGGGCGACAGAGCGAGACTCCGTCTCAAAAAAAAAAAAGAAAAAGCACTTTTACATAACATGATCTGAAAAAAGGGGCAGTTGCTGAGTTCATATTTTAATTAGTCTGATGTCTGACTCTTTCTAGTGGATACTTAAACACACTTCTTGAAAAGATGAGTGCATGAACCAGTTCATGTTAACCTTAGAGTTCTTTGAGGAATGTTCTCGCAGATTGCTTGATACTTTCAAAGAAGCATGCAATAATCTTTCATGATCATATTTGCTTTTTCCTTCTCTATTTATTGTAAGATGAGAGTGACAGATATTTATTCCTTTCATTATTTCAAACCAGTAAAATATTTTATTTAAGTGAATACTTAATACTTTTTGATAATGCCTTAAACTAGAAAGTATAGAATGGAGATGCAGAATGAATTAACATTATTGAGCCATTTCTTCAAAGTGAACTTGAAATTACTGCACAGCAAGAATAGGTATCTTCCAAATCTCATAGAAGTGCTACAAGGTTAAAAATGATAAGACACAGGAAACATTTTTAATGTTTTGGAAGTTAAAATGCTGTTTGTAATAATGTCTCTTATCATCATTAAAATATTGCCGTCTTTAAAGAAATGATATTAACGTGTTTGTTGAAGACTTTTTTTGATGTTTCTATAATACTAAAAATAAGATAAGTAAAGACAAAAGATTGTAAGCCTCTACAAGTAGTTCAATACATCTTATATTATCATTGCTTAATTATTAGGTTAATGATGTTTTTAAGTGAAAAATATCTTCAGGGAGTCATGGAGGCTAGGAAGGTTAAGCACTTAACTGACAGAAACCTGCCCCTTCATCTCAGATTTATCATGACCCAATCTCATATTGATTTCATTTCATCATGGATTACCTTAGCTTTATAAGATTTCATAGGGGGAAATTTTTCTATAAAGATATGGGCAAAACATTATTAAAAAACATTTGGACTATAGAGGAAAATTCTTAAAAGACACAATTCTGTTACAGAAATATGCAGTTAACAGATGTCTTCTGAAGACCTTTTGCTAATTACAAGTACTACTTGCAAATATAATCCATCAAACTAACAGAGATTAACACATTAGTTAAGTAGCTGCAGCTATTTTTAAAAAGTATTTCTGGTTTTAGTTTTTTCTTTGAAAAGTACCTACAGTCTAATTGGGGACCCAGATACTAAGCAATCACTCGAAATTCATTGAGAACAAAGCTTAGAATCCAGCTACATATTGCTGTAAGAGCGTATTTAATAGGACCATTTTACTCATTAAATGAAGTGAGTGGATGTTTACTAAGAAATTGCTATGCTGAATTAAAATGCTGCTTCATCTGGCAGGGCTGAGATTAACTTTACTAATTAAAGGGTTTGAAATTCTTGGGGCACTACCATTTGAGGCTAAACAAAGTTGAAAGCCTGTTTTTGTGCTCATCAAAGTCCTTCCTCCCTGATTCTCATATCCTTTCTGGAGATCAGTCTTTTCTTAAGATGATTTGAAGAAGAAAATATGATCTGTCTTTAAGATCAATCTTACTCTACACACTACAACTGTATCCCAACTGGCAAGGCCACAAACCTGTGAAATCATACTCATTTAATGAAAACACGTCTCGTACGTCAAGCATCCAGGCCTGGTGAAACTTTGCCATGCTGGGGTTCATTTTTTTTTTTTTTTGAGACAGAGTCTCGGTCTGTTGCCCAGGCTGGAGTGCAGTGGGGTGATCTCGGCTCACTGCAACTTCCACCTCCCGGTTCAAGCTATTCTCCTGCCTCAGCCTCCAGAGTAGCTGGGACTACAGGTGCCCACCACCTCGCCCAGCTAATTTTTTTGTATTTTTAGTAGAGATGGGGTTTCACTGTGTTACTCAGGATGGTCTTGATCTCCTGACCTCGTGATCCACCTGCCTCGGCCTCCCAAAGTGCTAGGATTACAGGCGTGAGCCACTGCACCCGGCCTAATTTCTTTTTTTTTTTTTTTTTTAGGCAGAGTCTGGCTCTCTCACCCAGGCTGGAGTGCAGTGGCGCGATCTCGGCTCACTGCAAGCTCCGCCTCCCAGGTTCACGCCATTCTCCTGCCTCAGCCTCTCCGAGTAGCTGGGACTACAGGCACCCGCCACCACGCCCGGCTAATTTTTTTGTACTTTTTTAGTAGAGACGGGGTTTCACCGTGGTCTCGATCTCCTGACCTCGTGATCCGCCCGCCTCGGCCTCCCAAAGTGCTGGGATTACAAGCGTGAGCCACCGCGCCCGGCGCACCCGGCCTAATTTCTTACAATCTTTCTATCTGAGAAGGAAGATCAATGCTACATGTCTTGTCTCCAGTGCTCTTTCTCCTCATTCCTTATTTCTAACTAATGACTCTACTTCACAAGTGCTTGAGAACCACCCATAGTTCATCACATCTACTACCACACGAGAACACAAACACTTTCCCCATAGAAGTTGCAGTATCTATAGAACCATAACTTTTAAAACAATTGAACAGCAATTTGAATTTCCTTCACTGCTGGATTTTTGGATTAAAGTATCCGCAATCAGGATATTCTAGTTTCTCTCAAGATAATGGGTCATATTTGCTTCATATATATGTAAAGAAATGATTGATTTTTACATTTTTCATAAAACCAAGGAATGCTATTTCTTACATTTGAATTTGTGTCCACCTCTTGCTAAACTGAAATAATATATGGCTGTTAAATAGTTGTTTCTGCTCCAGGTACCACTCAACATGGTTCAAAAATTTCAAGGTTGTTAGAGCCAGGACACACTTTGCTATTTGCAAAATAATGAATTCTGAATTCTAACAGTAAGGAGGCAAAACTGATGAGCATATTAAAAATTGAGTTCTATGTGGCAATACATCAAGTTACAAACTACAACTCTGAACTGTAGACTTTTAAGTTACTGTTTGCGTATACGGTTTTTGCATATTTACGGTGGGAGAAATATAAATCAAAATATTAGCTTACATCATTCATTCTTTACATATTTTTATTTAGACCCTATAGATAGAAAGATGAATAAGACATTCTTAAGAGTTGATTGGTGGAGAGTTATATAAATAAAGAAGTATATCAAAAGATGTTTATAGAGTGAGAATGGTATTTAATAGGGGCATTTTACTCATCAAGTATAGAGGTTATGCTGAGTGTACCCAGGTGAGAGCTGATCATTTAACTTGGAACCAAAATTTAAAGGTCATAATAAATTAATTGAGGAAATGTTTTTAAGTGAAATATACATTTTAAATATGACCGAGTCCTTTTGTAATTATCAACAGTTTAACATTAAGTGCCTCTTTGGTACACTCTTTCTTAATTCTTCACCAGCTTTCCCTGCCACCTGCTACGCATTACGGTTCCCCCAACTACCTTTTGTGCCCTATAAAATGAAACTCATCTTAATTTTAGTATGAATAAAACATAATAAGCAGGATGAATCAGCCACCAGAAGCTCACATAATATATTCCAGGAACAAATTATAGTGACATTTGTTTAATAAACTCCTTTTATATCCATGAACTGGCTTGTCTTCATTGAAAGTAAACATTCAAAGCCACTGTGATTGAACTAAAAAGTCAGAGTAACATTTTTGTACTCTCCCAATTTATTCTTGATTAGTGACTAAGGTATTAGGTTTCATTTCTTCTCAGTTCCAATAAAAATCAACTGTAGTTTCTGCTAATGCCTTTTCATAAAATGTAAAATACTTATCACTAATGATTTTCTTGTGTTGTGTAATTTAAAAAAATAAGATTTAATTTTCCCAGTAGTAAGCAGAGTTTAAAATTTTTTTTCCACATAAGTTTATCATTCAAAATTTCAGAACTTGCTATAATTGCCACAAAAAGTCTCGATGTCACCTCCTCTGAAAACTATTTTAGGCAGAATAGATGGGCCAATCTGAGTCACAAGCAATAACTGTGTCTTGTAACTCTACGTACTATTATCCAGAGTTTCTGCTGTGCCACAATGGTCTCTAGAAGAGGAGAAATTTTCCTTCCTCTGGTGTTCCGTTTAATTAAGAGGGCTCCACGTAGCAGATGAGCTCCCAGTGTTAATTTAGTCAAATTCTTTGAATTCACTTGGCATTAATTTCCTCAGTACACACCCTGCCAATAGGATGGTTGGACTAGAAGCGATTGTGGTGTCATTTGTTTTGCATATATCAAACTAAAATTTCTTCTCCGTCCGGCTTTTGTGGCAGAGAATTTGTTAACAAATTTGTTCTTTTCCAATTTCTACAATCGCTTCCCTAAGACAATTTATTTTCCTTTTCTCCCATTTGGCCTTGGTCAAGTATCATAGCCTATGTCATCAGCTAAGTTATAGTAACTGTAACCTAAAAAGACACAACAGGTCGTGAGCCCGGGTTGCCATCCCCTCCCTGTGTAAATCTGTGGGCACAAACAGAAATGTGCTCTTACTGAATACAGCATAATCCTGTACGTTCTACAAATGTTCTTACTTATTCAGTAAATTATTGACGTTTTGTGGCCTAACACAGCAGTAATTTTCATAATTATGCTATGAATACTTAGGAAATATAGATCCTACAAAGTACAGATTTTACTATAGAGCTACTTGGTCGTTCTTACTGGTGTTATTATTCCAGGATCATTTCTACGTTATTTACGGGACTTTTTACTTTGTCAGAGGCGATTTCAAGTCTCTCTGTACGGTCGTGCTTATTTCACTTTGTATTTCTTGAATTTCTCCAAATTTTATGTATTTCTACAGTATCTTATTTGGGACATAAAGATTTCTAAATATTATATATTTATTATAAGTTGTATCTTTCAATATTAAGATTTCCTAATTCTGACACTACAATTTCAATTCCTAGTTTCTTCTCTCGTTTCTTTCCCAGGTTATATTTTTGCTGTCATTTTACTTTCTGCTTTAGGTACTCTCACTGGGTCTATAGTATATACTTGCTGTATGTTGTGTGTGCTTTTGTGTTTTCATAACACACTTTAATGATCTGTTTTTCATGTTTTCTCCCAATTTTTGGTCGTAATAGGTATTTTTTCAATTTCTGACATGAAGGTTTTTTCCCCTATTTTTAATAGTTTCTATTTTATTTGACTCCATATTTGTCATATTTTTTATTGCTATGTCATATTTTTTGCCATTTCCCAGTAATTTTAAAAGATTATAGGATTTTAAATATAATTTTAATAATTTTACACTTTTCAATCATATGTTTAAATGCACATTTCTCAGTTTCATCATACGAATGATCATTATTTGTAAAGTGAAGAAAGCTTATATATACACCTTTTCTTTGCCCCTTAATTGGGTCTAAATACATACTGAAGTCTTGACCACAGATTATTGAGCCTGTCAACTTACGTCCTGTTTTATACCTCTAAGTATAATTTTTCTTTGAAAAGGGACTTAATTCTATTTACCAATACAATATTAACATCAGTACTTTCATCCTAACACATTCGTTGTGAGTTATTTATTTTGCGCTGTCAAAATAAAGTCATCTTCTAGTGGACACTTTGAGGGAGAGGGGTACATGGGTAATAGATTTCCAGATTTTTGTTTTTATTAAGCAACGTTTTTCCATGATCTGGGAATACATAAATGTCAACTGCACTTGGCATAGAATATTTTGTTCTCATATTAAGACTTTGTCAACATCTTTTCATTTGTCTTTTGACATCAAGTATTCTGAAATGAAGCCTAATAAACAATCACTCTAACAAATTTTAGGAAATTTATTAAGTATCACAGTTTAAGAGAGAATCCTTTTTTTTATTATTATACTTTAGGTTTTAGGGTACATGTGCACAACGTGCAGGTTTGTTACATATGTATCCATGTGCCATGTTGATTTCCTGCACCCATTAACTCGTCATTTAGCATTAGGTATATCTCCTAATGCTGTCCCTCCCCCCTCCCCCTACCCCACAACAGTCCCCGGAGTGTGATGTTCTCCTTCCTGTGTCCATGAGTTCTCATTGTTCAATTCCCACCTATGAGTGAGAACATGTGGTGTTTGGTTTTTTGTCCTTGCGATAGTTTACTGAGAATGATGTTTTCCAGTTCAATCCATGTCCCTACAAAGGACACGAACTCATCATTTTATATGGCTGCATAGTATTCCATGGTGTATATGTGCCACATTTTCTTAATCCAGTCTATCGTTGTTGGACACTTGGCTTGGTTCCAACTCTTTGCTATTGTGAATAGTGCCGCAATAAACATACGTGTGCATGTGTCTTTATAGCAGCATGATTTATAGTCCTTTGGGTATATACCCAGTAATGGGATGGCTGGGTCAAATGGTATTTCTAGCTCTAGATCCCTGAGGAATCGCCGCACTGACTTCCACAATGGTTGAACTAGTTTACAGTCCCACCAACAGTGTAAAAGTGTTCCTATTTCTCCACATCCTCTCCAGCACCTGTTGTTTCCTGATTTTTTAATGATGGCCATTCTAACTGGTGTGAGATGGTATCTCACTGTGGCTTTGATTTGCATTTCTCTGATGGCCAGCGATGGTGAGCATTTCTTCATGTGTTTTTTGGCTGCATTAATGTCTTCTTTTGAGAAGTGTCTGTTCATGTCCTTTGCCCACTTTTTGATGGGGTTGTTTATTTTTTCTTGTAAATTTGTTTGAGTTCATTGTAGATTCTGGATATTAGCTCTTTGTCAGATGAGTAGGTTGCAAAAATTTTCTCCCATTCTGTAGGTTCCCTGTTCACTCTGATGGTAGTTTCTTTTGCTGTGCAGGAGCTCTGTAGTTTAATTAGATCCCATTTGTCAATTTTGGCTTTTGTTGCCATTGCTTTTGGTGTTTTAGACATGAAGTCCTTGCCCACGCCTATGTCCTGAATGGTATTGCCTAGGTTTTCTTGTAGGATTTTAATGGTTTTAGGTCTAACATTTAAGTCTTTAATCCATCTTGAATTAATTTTTGTATAAGGTGTAAGGAAGGGATCCAGTTTCAGCTTTCTACATATGGCTAGCCAGTTTTCCCAGCACCATTCATTAAATAGGGAATCCTTTCCCCATTTCTTGTTTTTGTCAGGTTTGTCAAAGATCAGATAGTTGTAGATATGCGGCATCATTTCTGAGGGCTCTGTTCTGTTCCATTGATCTATGTCTCTGTTGTGGTACCAGTACCATGCTGTTTTGGTTACTGTAGCCTTGTAGTATAGTTTAAAGTCAGGTAGCGTGATGCCTCCAACTTTGTTCTTTTGGCTTAGGATTGACTTGGTGATGCGGGCTCTTTTTTGGTTCCATATGAACTTTAAAGTAGTTTTTTCGAATTCTGTGAAGAAAGTCATTGGTAGCTTGATGGGGATGGCATTGAATCTATAAATTACCTTGGGCAGTATGACTGTTTTCACGATATTGATTCTTCCAACCCATGATCATGGAATGTTCTCAGCAAATGTAAAAGAACAGAAATTATAACAAACTGTCTCTCAGACCACAGTGCAATCAAACTAGAACTCAGGATTAAGAAACTCACTCAAAACCGCTCAACTACATGGAAACTGAACAACCTGCTCCTGAATGATTATTGGGTACATAATGAAATGAAGGCAGAAATAAAGATGTTCTTTGAAACCAACGAAAACAAAGACACAACATACCAGAATCCCTGGGACACGTTCAAAGCAGTGTGTAGAGGGAAATTTATAGCACTAAATGCCCACAAGGGAAAGCAGGAAAGATCCAAAATTGACACCCTAACATCATAATTAAAAGAACTAGAAAAGCAAGAGCAAACACATTCAAAAGCTAGCAGAAGGCTAGAAGTAACGAAAATCAGAGCAGAACTGAAGGAAATAGAGACACAAAAAACCCTTCAAAAAATTAATGAATCCAGGAGCTGGTTATTTGAAAAGATCAACAAAATTGATAGACCGCTAGCAAGACTAATAAAGAAGAAAAGAGAGAAGAATCAAATAGCTGCAATAAAAAACGAAAAAGGGGATATCGCCACCGATCCCACAGAAATACAATCTACCATCAGAGAATACTACAAACACCTCTATGCAAATAAACTAGAAAATCTAGAAGAAATGGATAAATTCCTCGACATATACACCCTCCCAAAACTAAACCAGGAAGAAGTTGAATCTCTGAATAGACCAATAACAGGTTCTGAAATTGTGGCAATAATCAATAGCTTACCAACCAAAAAGAGTCCAAGACCTGATGGATTTACAGCTGAATTCTACCAGAGGTACAAGGAGGAACTGTTACCATTCCTTCTGAAAGTATTCCAATCGATAGAAAAAGAGGGAATCCTCCCTAACACATTTTATGAAGCCAGCATCGTCCTGATACCAAAGCCTGGCAGAGACACAACCAAAAAAGAGAATTTCAGACCAATATCCTTGATGAACAGCGATGCAAAAATCTTCAATAAAATACTGGCAAACCGAATCCAGCAGCCCGTCAAAAAGCTTATCCACCATAATCAATTGGGCTTCATCCCTGGGATGCATGGCTGGTTCAACATACGCAAATCAATAAATGTAATCCAGCATATAAACAGAAGCAAAGACAAAAACCACATGATTATCTCAATAGATGCAGAAAAGGCCTTTGACAAAATTCAACAACGCTTCATGCTAAAAACTCTCAGTAAATTAGGTATTGATCGGACGTATATCAAAATAACAAGAGCTATGTACGACAAACCCACAGCCAATATCATACTGAATGGGCAAAAACTGGAAGCATTCCCTCTGAAAACTGGCACAAGACAGGGATGCCCTCTCTCACCGCTCCTATTCAACATAGTGCTGGAAGTTCTGGCCAGAGAAATCAGGCAGGAGAAGGAAATAAAGGGTATTCAATTAGGAGAGGAGGAAGTCAAATTGTCCCTGTTTGCAGAGGACATGATTGTATATCTAGAAAACCCCATTGTCTCAGCCCAAAATCTCCTTAAGCTGATTAGCAACTTCAGCAAAGTCTCAGGATACAAAATCAATGTCCAAAAATCACAAGCATTCTTGTACACCAATAACAGACAAACAGAGAGCCAAATCATGAGTGAACTCCCATTCACAATTGCTTCAAAGAGAATAAAATACCTAGGAATCCAACTTACAAGGGATGTGTAGGACCTCTTCAAGGAGAACTACAAACCACTACTCAATGAAATCAAAGAGGATACAAACAAATGGAAGAAAATTCCATGCTCAAGAGAGAATCTTAAAAACATTTACGAGAAGCATGAGGTCAACAATAAAGGTTTCCACATCCCACTTTTGCTTTCTCACGTATCCAAGTGAATAGTATGTGGTCAATATTTTTGGAGTTTGTATGAGATTGTTTTATTTCCTTGTTTCTTAATAAAGTTGTTTTCTTGATTTGGTGAATATTTTAGTTCATTTTGCTGCCACTCAGGGGAGGATAATCTGTAAACAGGAAATACCACCACATTCTCAAGAGTTGTATTTTCTCCTTTAATAATGGATTGCTAGCTACAAATGCAATAAAATAATCAAAAAGAGATAACAATTTAATTAAGCTAATTACAGAAAAAATAGATCCGTCTGCATCAAGAGTCTTAAAAATAGTACTTCATTGGATTAAAATTCAGCTAAACTGAGCATTTTAATTTTTTAGATGGGCCCATAGTCTAAAGATTTATCTATGTATTACATCTATTACCTAAATATTTAACAGCAACCCCAGGAATATAACAAGGTTTTCCCATTATCGCCCCAGATTTTTATCTATCACTTTACATTGTTCTTAAATATATGTGTGAGCTAATATGGCTGGTAGAATGAAACAGCCACACTGCTTCAACTGTGACTTGAAGATAATTGCAACATGATTACATGGGCCTCTGTGATATACTATCTTGTACATCCTTTATGAAAGAAGGACTGATTTTCCTAGCTGGTGGGAGAACTGTGGCAGAGAGCACTTAGCTGTCAGCCTTCTATGGGAAATTTCTTGGTTGTAGAAATTCCGGTGGTCATGTTCCTTTACAGGGAAGCCTTTACACAGTGACTGACTGATGTGTGAGGTACAGAAGCCCACCCTCCATGTCCCAATTCAGAAAACTCTGAAGAACTCTATAAGTTTGGCTGAAGAATGTGTTGATATTGCATCACAGCTAACTTTCCTCTGACCAATATTGCTTCCCTTTAATCCCAAGGATATTTCTTAATAAACTTTCAGCATATAAATTTGCATTTTAGTTTACTGGAAAACCCAAACCAACATGGGATAAGGAATAAAAAATAACCCTTTTTTTACTAATAAAGCTAGATATATTTTTATTATCTTCAAATTAAAAACTACACAGAAGCATTCTGTGAAACTTCTTTCCGATCTGTGCATTGAACTAACAGAGTTGAACCTTACTTTTGATTGAGCAGTTCTGAAAAACTCTTCTGTAGAAACTGCAAGTGGACATTCGCAACGCTAAGAGGACTATAGTGGAAAAAGGAATACCTTCAAATAAAAACTACACAGAAGCATTCTGTGAAACTTCCTTCTGTTCTCTGCATAAAACTAACAGAGTTGAACCTTACTTTTGATTGAGCAGTTGTGAAACACTCTTTCTGTAGAACCTGCAAGTGGACATTCGAAGCGCTAAGAGGCGTATAGTGGAAAAAGGAATACCTTCAAATAAAAACTACACAGAAGCATTCTGTGAAACTTCCTTCTGTTCTCTGCATAAAACTAACAGAGTTGAACCTTACTTTTGATTGAGCAGTTGTGAAACACTCTTTCTGTAGAACCTGCAAGTGGACATTCGAAGCGCTAAGAGGCGTATAGTGGAAAAAGGAATAACTTCAAATAAAAACTACACGGAAGCATTCAGTGAAACTTCTTGCTCTTCTGTGCATTCAACTAACAGAGTTGAAGCTTACTTTTGATAGAGCAGGTCTGAAACACTCTTTCTGTAGAAATTGCAAGTGGACATTCGGAGCGGTAAGAGGCCTATAGTGGAAAAAGGAATATCTTCAAATAAAAACTACACAGAAGCATTTTGTGAAACTTCTTTCTTTTCCGTGAATTCAACTCACAGAGTTGAATCTTACTTTTGATTGAGCAGTTCTGAAACACTCTTTCTGTAGAAACTGCAAGTGGACATTCGGAGCGCTAAGAGGCCTATAGTAGAAAAAGGAATATCTTCAAAGAAAAACTACGCAGAAGCATTCTGTGAAACTACTTTCTTTTCTGTGCATTCAACTAATGGACTTGAACCTTACCTTTGATTGAGCAGTTCTGAAACGCTATTTCTGTAGAAACTGCAAGTGGGCATTCGGAGCGCTAAGAGTCCTATAGTGGAAAAAGAATTATCTTCAAATAAAAAATACACAGAAGCGTTCTGTGAAACTTCCTGGTGTTCTGTGCATTCAACTGACAGAGTTGAATCCTACTTTTGTTTGAGCAGTTCTGAAACACTCCTTCTGTAGAAACTGCAAGTGGACATTCGAAGAACTAAGAGGCCTGTAGTGGAGAAAGAAATATCTTCAAATAAAAACTACACAGAAGCATTCTTTGAAATTCTTTCTGTTCTGTGCATTCAACTAACAGAGCTGAACCTTACTTTTGATTGAGCAGTTCGGAAACACTCTTTCTGTAGAAATTGCAAGTGGACAATCGGAGCGGTAAGAGGCCTATAGTGGAAAAAGGAATATCTTCAAATAAAATCTGCACAGAAGTATTCTGTTAAACTTCTTTCTGTTCTGTGCATTCAGCTAACAGACTTGAACCTCACTTTTGATTGAGCAGTTCTGAAACACTCATTCTGTAGAAACTGAAAGTGGACATTCGTAGCGCTAAGTTTCCTATAGTGGAAAAAGGAATATCTTCAAATGAAAGCTACACAGAAGCATTCTGTGAAACTTCCTTATGGTCTGTGCATTCTACTAACAGAGTTGAAACTTACTTTTGATTGAGCAGTTCTGAAACACTCTTTCTGTAGAAACTGAAGTGGACATTCGTAGCGTTAAGTGGCCTATAGTGGTAAAAGGAATATCTTCAAATTAAAACTACACAGAAGCATTCTGTGAAACTTCTTTCTGTTCTGTGCATTCAACTAACAGACTTGAACCTTACATTTGATTGAGCAGTTCTGAAACACTCTTCCAGTAGAAACTGCAAGTGGACATTCAGAGCGCCAAGAGGCCTATAGTAGAAATACGAATATCTTCAACTAAAAACTATACAGAAACATTCTGTGAAACTACTTTCTGTTCTGTGCATTCAACTAACAGAGTTGAAACTTACTTTTCATTGAGCAGTTCTGAAACAATCTTTCTGTAGAAACTGCAAGTGGACACTCGTAGCGCTAAGAGGCCTATACTGGTAAAAGGAATATCTTGAAATAAAAACTACACAGAAGCATTCTGTGAAACTTCTTTCTGTTCTCTGCATTCAACTAACAGAGTTGAAACTTACTTTTGATTGAGCAGTTCTCAAACACTCTTTCTGTAGAAACTGCAAGTAGACAATCGGAGGGCTAAGAGGCCTCTAGTGAAAAAAGAATATCTTCAATAAAAACTACACAGAAGCATTCTGTGAAACTCCTTTCTGATCTGTGCATTCAAGTAACAGAGTTGAAACTTACTTTTGATTGAGCAGTTCTGAAACACTCTTTCTGTAGAAACTGTAAGTGGACATTCGGAGCGCTAAGAGGCCAATACTAGAAACAGGAATATCTTCAAAGAAAAACTACGCAGAAGCATTCTGTGAAACTTCCTTCTGTTCTGTGCATTCAACTAACAGACTTGAACCTTACTTTTGATTGAGCAGTTCTGAAACACTCTTTCTGTAGAAACTGCAAGTGGACATTCGGAGCGCTAAGAGGCCCATATTGGAAAAAGGAACATCTTGAAATAAAAACTACACAGAAGCATTCTGTGAAACTTCTTTATGATCTGTACATTCACCTAACAGATTTGAACCTTACTTTTGATAGAGCAGTTCTGAAACACTCTTTCTGTAGAAACTGCAAGCGGACGTTCGGAGCGCTAAGTGGCCTATAGTGGAAAAAGGAATACCTTCAAATAAAAACTACACGGAAATATTCTGTGAAACTTCTTTCTGCTCTGTGCATTCAACTAACAGAGTTGAACATTACTTTTGATTGAGCAGTTCTGAAACACTCTTTCTGTAGGAACTGCAAGTGGACATTCGTAGCGCTAAGTGGTCTATAGTGGTAAAAGGAATATCTTCAAATAAAAACTACACAGAAGAATTCTGTGAAACTTCTTTCTGTTCTGTGCATTCAACTAACAGAGTTGAACCTTACTTTTGATTGAGCAGTTCTGAAACCCTCTTTCTATAGAAACTGCAAGTGAACATTCGGATTGCAAAGAGGCCTATAGTGGAAAAAGGAATATCTTCAAATTAAAACTACAAGGAAGCATTCTGTGAAACTCCTTTCAGTGCTGTGCATTAAACTTACAGACCTGAAACTTACTTTTGATTGAGCAGTTGTGAAAAACTCTCCCAGTAGAAACTGCAAGTGGACATTCGGAGCATTAAGAGGCGTATACTGGAAAAAGAATTATCTTCAAATAAAAACTACACAGAAGCATTCTGTGAAACTTCTATGGGTTCTGTGCATTCAACTGACAGAGTTGAATCCTACTTTTGATTGAGCAGTTCTGAAACACTCCTTCTGTAGAAACTGAAAGTGGACATTCGGAGCACTAAGAGGCCTATAGTGGAAAAAGGAATATCTTCAAATAAAAACTACACAGAAGCATTCTGTGAAACTTCTTTCTGTTCTGTGCATTCAACTAACAGAGTTGAACCTTACTTTTGATTGAGTCGTTCTGAAACACTCTTTCTGTAGAAACTGCAATTGGACATTCTGAGCGCTAGGAGGCCTATATTGGAAAGAGGAATATCTTCAAATAAAAACTACACAGAAGCATTCTGTGAAACTTCTTTCTGATCTGTGCATTCAACTAACAGAGTTAAAGCATACTTTAGCTTGAGGAGCTGTGAAACACTCTTTCCGTAGAAACTGCAAGTGGACATTTGGAGCGCTAAGAGGGTAATAGTGGAAAAACGAATATCTTCAAATAAATACTACACAGAAGCATTCTGTGGAACTTCTTTCTGTTCTGTGCATTCAACTAACAGAGTTGAACCTTACTTTTGATTGAGCCGTTCTGAAACACTCTTTCTGCAGAAACTGCAATTGGACATTCGGAGCGCTAAGAGTCCTCTATTGGAAAAAGGAATATCATCAAATAAAAACTACACAGAAGCATTCTGTGAAACTTCTTTCTGATCTGTGCATTCAACTAACAGAGTTAAACCATACTTTTGATTGAGCAGTTCTGAAACACTCTTTCTGTAGAAAATCCAAGTGAACATTCGGAGCGCTAAGAGGGTTATAGTGGAAAAAGTAATATCTTCAAATATAAACTATACAGAAACATTCTGTGAAACTTCTTTCTGTTCTGTGCATTCAACTAACAGAGTTGAACCTTGCTTTTGATTGAACCGTTCTGAAACCCTCTTTCTGTAGAAACTGCAAGTGGACATTCGGAGCGCTAAGACGCCTATAGTGGAAGAAGGAATATGTTAAAATAAAAACTACACAGAAGCATTCTGTGAAACTTCTTTTTGTTCTGTGCATTCAGCTAACAGAGTTGAACCTTACCTTTGATTGAGCAGTTCTGAAACACTCTTTCTGTAGAAACTGCAAGCGGACATTCGGAGCACTAAGAGGCCTATAGTGGAAAAAGGAATATCTTCAAATAAATACTACACAGAAGCATTGTGTGAAAATTCCTTCTATTCTGTGCATTCAACTAACAGAGTTGAACCTTACTTTTGATTGAGCTGTTCTGAAACACTCTTTCTCTAGAAACTGCAATTGGACATTCGGAGCGCTAAGAGGCCTATATTGGAAAAAGGAATATCTTCAAATAAAAACTACACAGAAGCATTCTGTGAAACTTATTTCTGATCTGTGCATTCAGCTAACAGAGTTAAACCATACTTTTGATTGAGCAGTTCTGAAACAGTCTTTCAGTAGAAAATGCAAGTGGACATTCGGAGCGCTAAGAGGATAATTGTGGAATAGGGAATATCTTCAAATGTAAACTACACAGAAGCATTCTGTGAAACTTCTTTCTGTTCTGTGCATTCAACTAACAGAGTTGAACCTTACCTTTGATTGAGCAGTTCTGAAACACTCTTTCTGTAGAAACTGCAAGGGGACATTCGGAGCGCTAAGAGGCCTATAGTGGAAAAAGGAATATCTCCAAATAAATACTACACAGAAGCATTCTCTGAAACTACTTTATGTTCTCTGCATTCAACTAACATAGTTGAGCCTTACTTTTGATTGAGCAGTTCTGAAACACTCTTTCTGTAGAAACTGAAAGTGGACATTCGGAGCGCTAAGAGGCGTGAAGTGGAAAAACAAATATCTTCAAATAAAACTACACAGAAGCATTCTGTGAAACTTCTTTCTGTTCTGTGCATTCAACTAACAGAGTTGAACCTTACTTTTGATAGAGTCATTCGGAGACACTCTTTCTGTAGAAACTGCAAGTGGACATTCGGAGCACTAAGAGGCCTGTAGTGAAAAAACGAATATCTTCAAATAAATACTACACAGAAGCATTCTGTGAAACATCTTTCTGTTCTGTGCATTCAACTAACAGTGTTGAACCTTACTTTTGTTTGAGCAGTTCTCAAACACTCTTTCTGTAGAAACTGCAATTGGACATTCTGAGCGCTTAGAGGCCTATAGTGGAAAAAGGAATATCTCCAAATAAAAACTACACAGAAGCATTCTCTGAAACTACTTTCTGTTCTCTGCATTCAACTAACAGAGTTGAGCCTTACTTTTGATTGAGCAGTTCTGAAACACTCTTTCTGTAGAAACTGCAAATGGACATTCGGAGCGCTAAGAGGCGTGAAGTGGAAAAAGGAATATCTTCAAATAAAAACTACACAGAAGCATTCTGTGAAACCTCTTTCTGATATGTGTATTCAACTAACAGAGTTGAACCTTACTTTTGATGAAGCATTTAAGAAACAGTCTTTCTGTAGAAACTGCAAGTGGACATTCGGAGTGCAGAGAGGCCTATAGTGGAAAAAGGAATATCTTCAAATAAAAACTACACAGAAGCATACTGTGAAACTTCTTTCTGATCTGTGCATTTAATTAACAGATTTGAACCTTACTTTTGATTTAGCAGTTCTGAAACACTCTCTCTGTAGAAACTGCAAGTGGACATTTGGAGCGCTAAGAAGCCAATAGTGGAAAAAGGAATATCTTCGAATAAAAACTACACAGAAGCATTCGGTGAAACTTCTTTCCGATTTGTGAATTCAAGTAACAGAGTTGAACCTTACTTTTGAGTGAACAGTTCTTAAACACTATTCTGTAGAAACTGTAATTGGACTTTCGGAGCGCTAAGAGGCCTATAGTGGAAAAAGGATTATCTTCAAATAAAAACTACACAGAAGCATTCTGTGAAACTTCTTCCTCATATGTGCATTCAACTGAGAGATTTGAACCTTAATTTTGATTGTGCAGTTCTGAAACACTCTTTTTGTAGAAACTGGAAGTGAACATTCGTGGCGCTAAGAGTCCTATAGTGGAAAAAGGAATATCTTCAAATAAACACTACACAGAAGCATTCTGTGAAACTTCTTTCTGTTCTGTGCATTCAACTAACAGAGTTGAACCTTACTTTTGATTGAGGAGTTGTCAAACACTCTTTCTGTAGAAACTGGAAGTGGACATTCGGAGCAATATAACATGAATATATTTTTACTTTAAGCATATGAGTATAAGTGTAAGGGAACATGCCTGCAATTCCGCAAGGTTTGATTTTATCTTACTCGTAGTTCGTTATCCAGTCAGTAAGTGTTTGTTGTACTCTATCCTGTGCCAAGTGCTGGGAATTGAGTTATGAGGACAAAGTTGTAGAAGCTCGGCCTATTGAGATTCTATTCAAAAGGCTCTCCTCAGTATAAGTTAGTAATCACATAAATAGACGAGATATTGACATATTATAATATATGCTATGAAGAAAAATCAGATTGAGGATTTTTAAAAGAGGTTGAAGGTGAAGTGAGATAAGGTGGGATCAAGAAATGCCTGTTTGAGGAAATTAATCTCAGGCCTGAAAGAGGAGAAGATGACAAGAGATTTCCAGGCAACCAGAAGAACACATGACAAGACCTTCTAACAGGAGAATGTTCAGCGTGTATGAGTAATAGAAGTCCATGGTGGCCGGAGCATAGTAAGTGAGCGATGCATGACATGAGGTTATACACACATTTAGAGTTAGGGGGTCCGAATATGGGGTGTGAGCTTTCTTGCACAAGTATTGGGAAGCTTCTGCAAGATTTTTCTAGGGCAATGACCTGATGTTATTCCTTTCCTGTTTTCTTTTTCTTTTTCTTTTTTTGGTGATTACTTTCTTTGCTTTCTAGAGAACAGATGGTAGAAGGGGGAAGTGGAAATATGCAGACACATTAGGGATCCATCAAAATATTGAACCGAACTGATGGGTTTGGCCGTGGTTTGACCTAGAGTGGTTATTATAGAGAATGAGCAGAATGGATGCATTAGAGAGATTTCTCAAGTTTGATATGGTTGAGCTACAGATTGGATACAAGTAAGAAGATGGTAAAGGAAGGGATGACATCAGGTATACTTCGAGTTTGGTGTTGACAAGCAGGGTGCATGGTAGAGCCGTTTATGAGAAGGCTTCAGGAGAAAAAGGAGACTTGGAAACTATTCCGAAAGGTCAGAGACTGTGTTCTGAATCTCATGGTAGAAACAGGAAGGATTCTATTGTATACAGTAACAGGAAGAAGAATGCAAATGCAACTTTTTTGACCAGCTTTACAGAGTTCAGCCAAACAAGCCATACCTAGTTCAACCTCAGTTTAGAGATGAGCAAACTGAACTTCAGAACCTGTAAACAACCTGTCAGAATCAAAAACGAGCCAGAAGAATATTTCGCCCATTACATGATACTTTGTTTATTTAAATAGTTATAATTATTTTAGATATTTTACTTTCTTGATTTTATTATTAAGCACAAATAACATTGTACTTAAAGTTTATCTCTATTTTTCACTTTTCTTATTTTATCATAATTTCAGGTAAAAATCAATCAAAAAATTATATTGAAATTGAAATACTGAATTTTATACTAAAGACAAGGCATCCAAATGAAAATGAAGTTTTCCAGGTGAAAATTTCCAAATCATAAATATGTAGGGACAAAAAACTTTATTTATAAAGAAAAAGATAATTCTAATTAATTGATGATTCAAAGGTTTACAACTTTAAAAGTAAATATTATCTTTGAAGTAAAGTCCATTTAAATTATTTATGCAGCCAAAGTTTTAGTAATTGCATATGTATATCATGTAAACTTTTCCGAGAAAAATGGAATTGGAAATGTTAGAGTATTATGCGGAAAAAATCACCTAAATGAAAAAATTATCTCCTCATGAAGGATTACTTTAGCCACTTTGACAGGTGTAGGTAAAAGAACACTAAATGCACATCAATATGATTAGGAGACGCGCGCTTAGAAATACGTTATCATTGAAAAGAGAATTGTACTATCAGGTTTGCAGGGGCCCTTCTTATCCTTCATATTTATGTAACTTTGTCATCTATAGAAAGATTATGGGAATTTTAAAAATAGCTGATAGTTAAGAAACATCACCATAAAACTGTGCTGAATGCATAATAAAACATTTCCCTTCTCTCCAAAAGCCTTTTAAAATTATGTACCATAATCAGTATGGCCAGCAGAGGGTCATTTCCATGTTCAAGTTCCTCTGTTTCTCGAGGGTGAGAATCCTTCTATAGTCTTCTGAGGGTGACACTGTAGGGTTTTCTTATCCTGATTATTTTTACCTATTTTTTCTGATCCTTTCCTTTGTATATTTACATTTTACATATTGACAGTTATTTTTTCAAATATTTTATATGCAAGTTTACAAAGTACAACGACTGTACATTAAAATAACTTATTTATGCCATATGGAAGTTTAAATATAATTTTACAATATCTAATATTGATTGTTTAGTTTCTAATCATTGATACTTGACATGATTTTTCCCAGCATACCTCAAAATATTCTTCAAAATCCTGCGAATTAATTCCTGTAACCCTTCTGAGGTGTATTAATAAGCTAGAGATGTAAAGAAGATTTGCAGAGAAAATTAGGTTCCCAAATTAGAAATTTTGTCCCACTATCGACTAGAAACCTCTTGAAATGATCAAAAACAATAATAATGCATGTCATAGAGGAAAACCAATAAGCCTGCTGCAGCATGACTACCTCTGTGACCTCAGACAAGTTACGTGTGGGTCCGCACTTATTTTCTTCATCTCTAATAAATATTTGACAAATCTCATTTTCTTTTTTTTTTTTTTTTTTTTTATTATACTTTAGGGTTTTAGGGTACATGTGCACAATGTGCAGGTTTGTTACATATGTATCCATGTGCCATGTTGATTTCCTGCACCCATTAATTCGTCATTTAGCATTAGGTGTATCTCCTAATGCTGTCCCTCCCCCCGCCCCCCACCCCACAACAGTCCCCGGAGCATGATGTTCCCCTTCCTGTGTCCATGAGTTCTCATTGTTCAATTCCCACCTATGAGTGAGAACATGCGGTGTTTGGTTTTTTGTCCTTGCGATAGTTTACTGAGAATGATGTTTTCCAGTTTCATCCATGTCCCTACAAAGGACACGAACTCATCATTTTTTATGGCTGCATAGTATTCCATGGTGTATATGTGCCACATTTTCTTAATCCAGTCTATCGTTGTTGGACATTTGGGTTGGTTCCAACTCTTTGCTATTGTGAATAGTGCCGCAATAAACATACGTGTGCATGTGTCTTTATAGCAGCATGATTTATAGTCCTTTGGGTATATACCCAGTAATGGGATGGCTGGGTCAAATGGTATTTCTAGTTCGAGATCCCTGAGGAATCGCCACACTGACTTCCACAATGGTTGAACTAGTTTACAGTCCCACTAACAGTGTAAAAGTGTTCCTATTTCTCCACATCCTCTCCAGCACCTGTTGTTTCCTGATTTTTTAATGATGGCCATTCTAACTGGTGTGAGATGGTATCTCACTGTGGTTTTGATTTGCATTTCTCTGATGGCCAGTGATGAGGAGCATTTCTTCATGTGTTTTTTGGCTGCATAAATGTCTTCTTTTGAGAAGTGTCTGTTCATGTCCTCTGCCCACTTTTTGATGGGGTTGTTTGTTTTTTTTCTTGTAAATTTGTTTGAGTTCATTGTAGATTCTGGATATTAGCCCTTTGTCAGATGAGTAGGTTGCAAAAATTTTCTCCCATTGTGTAGGTTGCCTGTTCACTCTGATGATAGTTTCTTTTGCTGTGCAGAAGCTCTTTAGTTTAATGAGATCCCATTTGTCGATTTTGGCTTTTGTTGCCATTGCTTTTGGTGTTTTAGACATGAAGTCCTTGCCCACGCCTATGTCCTGAATGGTATTGCCTAGGTTTTCTTGTAGTATTTTAATGGTTTTAGGTCTAACATATAATTCTTTAATCCATCTTGAATTAATTTTTGTATAAGGTGTAAGGAAGGGATCCAGTTGCAGCTTTCTACATATGGCTAGCCAGTTTTCCCAGCACCATTTATTAAATAGGGAATCCTTTCCCCATTTCTTGTTTTTGTCAGGTTTGTCAAAGATCAGATAGTTGTAGCTATGCGGCATCATTTCTGAGGGCTCTGTTCTGTTCCATTGATCTATGTCTCTGTTGTGGTACGAGTACCATGCTGTTTTGGTTACTGTAGCCTTGTAGTATAGTTTAAAGTCAGGTAGCGTGATGCCTCCAGCTTTGTTCTTTTGGCTTAGGATTAGACCACAGTGCAATCAAACTAGAACTCAGGATTAAGAAACTCAGTCAAAACCGCTCAACTACATGGAAACTGAACAACCTGCTCCTGAATGACTATTGGGTACATAATGAAATGAAGGCAGAAATAAAGATGTTCTTTGAAACCAACGAGAACAAAGACACAACATACCAGAATCTCTGGGACACGTTCAAAGCAGTGTGTAGAGGGAAATTTATAGCACTAAATGCCCACAAGGGAAAGCAGGAAAGATCCAAAATTGACACCCTAACATCACAATTAAAAGAACTAGAAAAGCAAGAGCAAACACATTCAAAAGCTAGCAGAAGGCTAGAAATAACTAAAATCAGAGCAGAACTGAAGGAAATAGAGACACAAAAAACCCTTCAAAAAATTAATGAATCTAGGAGCTGGTTTTTTGAAAAGATCAACAAAATTGATGGACCGCTAGCAAGACTAATAAAGAAGAAAAGAGAGAAGAATCAAATAGATGCAATAAAAAACGAAAAAGGGGATATCACCACCGATCCCACAGAAATACAATCTACCATCAGAGAATACTACAAACACCTCTATGCAAATAAACTAGAAAATCTGGAAGAAATGGATAAATTCCTCGACAAATACACCCTCCCAAGACTAAACCAGGAAGAAGTTGAATCTCTGAATAGACCAATAACAGGTTCTGAAATTGTGGCAATAATCAATAGCTTACCAACCAAAAAGAGTCCAGGACCTGATGGATTCACAGCTGAAATCTACCAGAGGTACAAGGAGGAACTGGTACCATTCCTTCTGAAACTATTCCAATCGATAAAAAAAGAGGGAATCCTCCCTAACACATTTTACAAAGCCAGCATCGTCCTGATACCAAAACCTGGCAGAGACATAACCAAAAAAGAGAATTTCAGACCAATATCCTTGATGAACATTGATGCAAAAATCCTCAATAAAATACTGGCAAACCGAATCCAGCAGCACATCAAAAAGCTTATCCACCATGATCAAGTGGGCTTCATCCCTGGGATGCAAGGCTGGTTCAACATACGCAAATCAATAAATGTAATCCAGCATATAAACAGAACCAAAGACAAAAACCACATGATTATCTCAATAGATGCAGAAAAGGCCTTTGACAAAATTCAACAACCCTTCATGCTAAAAACTCTGAATAATTTAGGTATCGATGGGACGTATCTCAAAATAATAAGAGCTATCTACAACAAACCCACAGCCAATATCATACTGAATGGGCAAAAACTGGAAGCATTCCCTCTGAAAACTGGCACAAGACAGGGATGCCCTCTCTCACCGCTACTATTCAACATAGTGCTGGAAGTTCTGGCCAGAGCAATCAGGCAGGAGAAGGAAATAAAGGGTATTCAATTAGGAAAAGAGGAAGTCAAATTGTCCCTGTTTGCAGATGACATGATTGTATATCTAGAAAACCCCATTGTCTCAGCCCAAAATCTCCTTAAGCTGATTAGCAACTTCAGCAAAGTCTCAGGATACAAAATTAATGTCCAAAAATCACAAGCATTCTTGTACACCAATAACAGACAAACAGAGAGCCAAATCATGAGTGAACTCCCATTCACAATTGCTTCAAAGAGAATAAAATACCTAGGAATCCAACTTACCAGGGATGTGAAGGACCTCTTCAAGGAGAACTACAAACCACTGCTCAATGAAATAAAAGAGGATACAAACAAATGGAAGAACATTCCATGCTCATGGGTTGGAAGAATCAATATCGTGAAAATGGCCATACTGCCCAAGGTAATTTATAGATTCAATGCCATCCCCATCAAGCTACCAATGACTTTCTTCACAGAATTGGAAAAAACTACTTTAAAGTTCATATGGAACCAAAAAAGAGCCCGCATCGACAAATCTCATTTTCAAAAGTCTTTTAAGGCCTTTCCACCTTTTTTTTTTGAGATGGAGTTTTGCTCTCATTGCCCAGGCTGCAGTGCAATGCCGTGGTCTCGGCTCACACAACCTCCGACTCCCGGGTTCATGTGATTCTCCTGCCTCCACCTCCTGAGTAGCTGGGATTACAGGCGCGCAACACAACGCCCAGCTAATTCTTTGTATTTTTAGTAGAGATGGGGTTTCACCATGTTGGTCAGGCTGGTCTTGAACTCCCGACCTGAGGTGATCTGCACGCCTCGGCCTCCCAAAGTGCTGGGATTACAGGCATGAGCAACCGCGGCCTGTGAGGGCTTTCTACTTTTAAGATTCAGGACGCATAGCCTGGGAGGTAAATGGTAGTATATATATATATATATATATATATATACACACACACACTGTATGTATATACATATATACGGTATATTATACTATATATACATATATACTGAATATTATACTCTATATATACATATCTACTGTATATTATACTGTATATATATATACACATACACACATACACACATGAGACAGAGAGAAGAGATAGACAATTTCATGTGAAAATATAAACTGTTAACATAAAATTTTGCTTCTCTGAGGAATATTTAGCATTGTTCTCAAACTTCTCTGCAGAATTTAAGCATTTTTCTCAGAACTCACCAGATAGAATGAGGGAGGGGCCATATGATAGGAGCCAGAGATGAAGGGAGAATAATAGAGAGGGTGCTTTGGGAAAAATAGTACAGTAAGGCTAGGGAATACTTCTCTCCAACGAAAAGACCAAGGTCACAGCTATATCTCTTCAGAAGCCAAACTTTCTTTTAAAATGTCAATTTCCATCTATTTCTTGCTTCACAGACATTCCATTCATTGCTGGATTTCAAATAAAGCCTTTCCATGTGCAACTTTTCTATAGAAAAAGAGAAATATGGGGGACAGTACAGTCTAAGAAGTGATTAAGAATATCTAGTGGACTTTCCCAGACTGTAAATCTTTACATATATCTGAGCCTAATGAGGTGATTTATTGTGCTATAATGCACAGTGAACTATACAGATGCTTCTTTTTGATCATGCTGCAGAATGGAACTAAATACTAAATACCACATAGCACTCCCATGATTCTTAGAGATGTCATTCATATGGCATATTTATGCTTTTTTATATAGCAATTCTTATTCTTAGCTCTTAGGCAATTACGGAATCTTTTTTGTCATTTTAATAATCATGCTCCATTTGAGTTATGCAAGGTAGAAATTCTAAGTAGAAAATCTTGTTTTTATTGAACGTTTTTAGTAAACATTTTGGAAAAAGTCTGTTTTTTGATGCTACTTCTGCACGCTTTCTCAACATGATATTACTTGGTATTGTCCTTATTAACCATAGTACACCATATTCTGCAAATATTAGAGAGGGTTAAAAATCAGTCATGTATAAGTGTATTGTCCTTATTAACCATAGTACACCATATTCTGCAAATATTACAGAGGGTTAAAAATCAGTCATGTATAAGTAAAGTTAATGAAATAGAAAGGAAACCACATGTAGGAAATGGAAGGCAGAAGCAAATGTATTAACCGTGAGTTAGAAACGGTTTGGTCTTTGGAATGAAGCAGCAAGAGTTTAAAAATCTTGTTTGTGATTCACTAGCTTTGTGACCTTGGAGAATTACTTCAGATTTCTGAGTATCAGTTTAGTAGGTGATATCAATTGCAACTTCGCAGAATTATCATAAGTATTAAATAAAGGACTTAGTATTTGGGAGAGCATAGAAAATTACTAATAGTTACATTTTTGTTAATATTACCGTTATTATTATCATACGTATAGTATTTTCTTTCACTGACAATGCATTTAGGACATAAGCAGAACTATAGAACAGTGCTTCTCCAACTTAAATGCAGAGCATGAATCACCTGGAGTTTTGTCAAAATGCGAATTCTGACTCAGTAGTCCTGCAAACTAACGAAGTCTTGGTAATGCTGGTGCTGCTAGTTCACCAACAGACCACACGTTTTGCAACAGCTATATAGAATGTCCTGTTTCTTTTTTTAATCACAAAACATGGCAAGCTCTAAAATAAAGCAGAATAACAGATTTAAATGTTAATACTCATGTCCTCAATTTATAATTTCTCCCTCCCTAACAATGGTATAATTGTGATTAAAAATTAGCAAAGAAAAAGATGGAAATTAATCTTCCTATGTTTATTCTTTTAACAAATTCTGGGTGATTACTACTGGGTTACTTGCTGTAGGAAATAGAAAAATTGCTTTGACATAGATCCTCAAGAATCTGTCCCACTACAAGCTTATTTTTGTAGGAAGCTAAAAGATTTATATAAATAACCGTAATTAAAGAGACAAATGAAGTGCAATGAAAGACGTAGGCAAAGTGCTAGAGGAGTTCGGGGTGGAGGAAAATTATCCTAAAATAATATCTATGCATAACATTATGCTATCTTCCCTAACCAGCGCTTGACCAGATTGTCACAGTGAACTTTGGTCCTTTCTTATATCTTAGTTTTGGTTCCCACATCCTTCTGTTTGGGGAAGTTCTTGTTTTCCTCATGTAATGACAACAACACTTAAACAATGTATACTAGATAAAAGGAACTATATTGCTTGCTTTATTTACATAGTTAATTTAATTTGCACAATGAACTATGAAGTAATCAGCATTATTTCCTTCATTTTACATATGAGAAAATGGAGAATCAGCGACATTGAATCATCTCAAGTTTCTAAAATATCCACTCTCACCAGGCTGTTTCCCTGTTTTTGTCTGTATGCTGCTATAACAAAATGCCACAGATTGAGTAATTCATAAAAAACAGAAATGTATTTCTCACAGTTCTGGGGCTGAGAAGTCTGAAATCAAGACAGCGGAGATTTGGCAGTTGGTCCCGAGGTGGCACCTTCTTGCTTCGTCTTCAGGTGACAAAAGTGGGCAAAAACGGACAATGTAAGGACATGGCAGAAGAGACTGAGGAGCCCGGCATTCCTCTAAAGCATCTTTTACGAGGACGTTTATCTCATTCATGAGGGTGGATCCTTCTTCACTTAATCACTTAACCAAAAGCCCCATCTCTTGATGTCATTGTCCTGGGATTTTAGTTTCAACATACAAACTTTGGATGGGCACATAGGTTCAAATCATAGCACCCTCCAAATTATAATGCCTCTCTCATGCCTGTTCTCCTTGAAGTACCCTCTGGTTTTGCTCTCTTCATTCTTGCCATCACAGTTAACCCTTCAGTTCCATTTCTTTAAGTAATCTCTAAATTTGTAAGATGGTTCCATCTTTTTTTTTTGTATATGGCAGTCTCTCAAACATATTTGTCATATGAACTAAGTAGGTAAATATGTAAATGCCTGCTAAATTTTAGTGAATGATATAATGGCCTAAAGATGTATCTACCCTTCAGCCAAATATATTTACTTTTAGTAGCAATCTCCTGCCATATACAAAGTCACGACTCTAGGGGTAAACATTTTAGCCTGTGGGTAAGATGTAAAGCAGTGGTATGTTATACTGACAACTCACTGTCATAGCACTGGGACATGCTCCTCTATCTGCTACAAATTGAATCAACAAAATATATATGATTTTGTGAGATTTAAATGTATGCTCCTGTTAGTAAAATAAAAGTATGGGAAAACTTTACGGAGTAGATTTAATAGAAATGTTTTCCTGAGTTATCTGCCTTCTTTATTTTTATGTTATGCTTTAAGTCTATGGTCAATGTATAGAGCTATGATTGATGTGCTTTTCCAATTCTGTTCAGATCAGACAGGTTAATTTTCTTCTTTTAAATCTTCTTGAATTTTGTCTAACACATTTTGTTCAAATTTCTTACTAGATTATACTCCCTTCCCTAACTGCTTCATGATTACTTATACACAAACAATATTATGATATTGACACATTGAATTCATTTTAGGTGATGATTTTGGTCATAAACATGAGCAGGTTGTGAACTGTTTCAGCCATCCCAGGGCATGGCTGTCAGTCCCTTGTCTAATGTTTCAAAAAAATCTTGAATTTGTGATGATGCTGTGATGGCCCCTCAGATATTCTTACACACATCTTTGCCCCTTGTTCCCTCTAACTTTCCTCTTCTGAGAAAAAAGCAAACACTGCCAAGCTCACATGGAATTACATTTGGATGCAAGTGTCACTATGCGATGGTTGCCAATAAAAGTACACAAGGAATTTTATTATGGTGAATTAAAGGCAAACAGACTTCAGAGAAATGAGCACGAACATGAAAATGGCGCATGGTACGCGGATCTCACTGGAAAGTCATTCTGTACACAATGTTTTCACTAGAAAAATCCATTAGCTTTAGCTAGAAATTGAAATTACTTTGTAGGAAATCAGAATAAAATATGTGAAAACATTATATTCTGTGCAAGATTAATACCACGCATGGTGTTGAAAGGTTTGTGGTCTTGCTTCGACGATGCTAAAAGGTCAGAAACCACAAAGATGCATATGTGCTGTCGTTTGCACAGTTACTAATTTTTCTCATTATTTCCATAATGCGATGTGCTGTTTCAACAGAGAAACCCTCTGGAGAGTGGCTTGCACTGTTTTCAGGCAGCTCTTTTGCTTTCATGTTTTGGCCTTGGCCAGGGAATTCAGACAGACTTTTCAGTTATTTTCGACAAGAATGTATTCATTTATTGTTTTAAATAATAATAAATAGATTTTAAAATTACTGTACATTACTGCACTTTAAACTCCATGAGGTCAAGGACTCTAAATTCTGGACATCATTGTATACCCTACATCTTGCACAAGGTTTAGAAAAAATGGCATGGACACCTATTTTTTGAATCAGTAAATGAATACATAAAAGAATTCCAAACTCTAGTCCAAGGTTTTAGATTAATAATGTATTAAAATGCGTAAAATTTATAGACAAAACTATTCTTATTTAGAAGTTTATTCTTTAGTTGGAGAGATAAAATATATGCACATAAAAGCTTAAGGAAAAATAATAAGGGTTTTGAAGTACTTACTATCTGAAAAATTTAGCATAAACCTTACATCCATTTATTTAACACATTTTATACGTTGCATTATTTATATATAGTGCTGATTGGTAGAATTTATATGTGAACGGAACTATAAAAATTTTGAGGATAAGCACTAGAAACACAGAATAAATAGAGTGTTAACATGCAAAACACAGAAATACTTACATTGACTAGGTGAAAGAAAAGATTTCTGGTTCCATGTACACTGATTATTGAGGGATGAGTATGACATTATTATGCCAGAATCAATAAATATTTTAAATAGGGAGAAAACTATAATTATATATCTTTGTGTTCAACAGGAGTAGCAGTACTGATAAAGTAGAAGTTTGTTATACCTTGTTTATAGTCTTTTAAAGTTGTTTATAAATAAAATCTACTCCTAGTTAATTAATGGTTGATGTTCATTGAAGTGTTTTAAAATTTTTGACCTCTGAATTGCCTTGTACATATGGAGAAATAAAGCTTGCCTAGCATAATTTCTTGAGTGGAGAATTAATGATCTGGATAGATTTGCTGACAATAAATATGTCTGTACTTATTTTATTAATTCATTAATCTTCATGAAGAAAAATATAAAAGTCATATTCTAGTATTTTATACCATGGAAAAAATATCTTATCCTTTTCCTAAGGAAAAATACATCATGACACAAAAGTAAAGTTAATTAAATTACTTAGTTTGTTAATTAACTGTCTATTATTTCTATGGGTTGAAGTAAATTTGATACTCAATGCTATTTAATCTAATTCTAAAAGCTTGAATGAGTAATGATTTTTTCATGTAAGGTTAGTTGAAATAAATTATCATTGATTTTCAGATTTAATATTAATTAGCTATTGCATATTCTTAATGGGAAATAAGTGTTTAAAAAGCCCTTTTTGGTTGCAAAAAGACCACGCCCATTGTAGACTTCTTAGAATACATCACATCTGGCCTCTTTTTTAGAGTAGGGAATTCAACTCATAAGTGGCTGGACATTGATTCTGAACATTTTGAACATTATTTGCCTGTCTTCACTCATACTGGTTGCTGTTCTTTTATAAGTAATCACCATGTTTAGCATGCACTTGAACTATTGTTACTTAGGGTGCTTGACTATTTACAAGTCTCACTAGGATTCTAGGTATTCATTAGTCTCGTGGTGTGTATTTGCTGATGGTCCTATTATCTTTGTTGGTTCAGTTACACAGTACCATCCAAGATGCTGCAACACATTATACACAGGCTATGGGTTGTGGGAGCTACAGATTTCAGTTATTATTTAGGCTCAGAAACTTAGAATCTCTGCAAGGTTGGACATGTTCCTTAGTCTTGTTTTAAGACCGTCTTGTTTTAAAAGTTAGTCCCAAATTCTTAAAATATAGAATAGGGGTGCTAGTAGTGCTCACAGAATTGTAGTAAAGATCAGCTGGGAAAAAAGAGCCTATTAAACAGAGCCTGGTATTTAATAAGTATCAGCTGCCTTCAATTAGGAATCTGTGTTGTCGTGATTAGAAGATTGCTGGTTTATTTTACAGATCTGTAAGTATAGCCAAAATATGTCAAAATAACAACCAGAAAGAATCATATACCGTCCCTTGAACATTTCATCCCTAGAATCTAGCCAGATTAGCATCTCTATACTGGCAATACTGTTAACACAGATTGTGCTCAAACCCCTCATTGACTTTTCAGCACCTGTAAATTACTGGAGATTTAGGAAGAAGTCTGGGGTTATGGCTTAGTTAAGCTGAGTGGCCAGAAAGTGTGAGATGCTGGATGCCTCCTCCAGTTCATTTCTCCAGCGGCCGCACCAGGCGTATCCATAGCTCCGCTCCCGGGAGCTCGTCTCCGGCGTGGGGCGTGTGCGCACCCCTGGCCGGGCGGAGCCTGGAGCCTGCTCATTAGCAGCGCGGGCAGCTCCTGCGCTCGCAGGAGGGAGGCGGAAGCACAGCCCTGCGCCGCCAGCAGGAGGAGGGAGCGCGGCGGCTGCAGGCAGGGGAGGGAGAGGAAAGAACGGAGGGACGGTTCCCGGACAGAGCGGGAGGAATCGGGGAGCGGCCGGTCCGGGGGGAGCTGCTCCGCTGCGCTGCGCTCGTTATTCACAGGACGCGGCGGCGCTTCCCGGGGCCGCTTCCCGGTCCCCTGGGTGGAGGCTGCCGTCTAAGCCTGACTCCAGGTGAGTTCCCCAAAGAGGTGAAGCGAGGGGTCTCGAACCAGAGACGTGGAACTGGCGAGGCTGCTCGGCTCCCCAGGCGCTGCTGCCTTGACATTTCCCGATTCACGGGAGGTTTTGGGGGCGGCTGCACAGGCTGGAGGGGCGGATGGGCGGTTGCGATCCTCAGCCGGCGTGGGGGCGTTCGGGAGGAATTAGCTTCAGTGAACGGGGTTTTAGGAGATGTCCGCAAGGCACGCGCTATGTACGCGTTTCTAGACGAGCTTTTGAGACAGAAATTTGGCTTCCCGGATGCCCGTTTTGGCCTTCTGTCCTTCCTTTTGCTTGCCTCATGCCCAATTTTCCAAGCCGAGGAAAGGACTGGAAGGGCGTGGAAGTAGGAGGTCTGGGCACAGAATGCGGCAGGGCAGCCCTGGTCTCCAAGTTTGGGGGTGGGGGGTGGGACTCTTTTCCTTTCAGCCTAATTTACCAGGGGAAAACCCGCAGAGCAACTTGAGGTGCCTTTGCTCCGCACCCTCCATAAGCTTATTAGAGGGAACTTCAGGCTCGCTAGACAGCCTGTGACAGGTGACGGCAATTGAGCTTAAAAGCCATGTTGGTTCACTTCGTCTCCTCTTTATCCTTTGTTGCAAAATTGATACCTTTTTGGATTTCTTTAACAGCACAAAGTTTAAGTGGCCGGCTGACAGGAAATATTTCTTTTGAAACTGCTATGAGAAAAGTGATGAGTTAACGTTGAGAGAAAGGCAACTTTATTTTCTTGGAAGAACTTTGGGGAAAGAGATTGATAGAGAAATTCTGGGCATGAAATTATGGACATTTCCCACAGAACTTCCTTCATTTATTTATTTTTTTACATTTCCTTCATTTTTTTAATCGTGTGTGTGTGAGTGTGTGTGTGTATCAGAGAGACAAAATTCCTTGGAGGTATTAGGACTTTATTTGGTTCAGAAGTTTCTTTCTTACTAATAGCACTAATTTTTGATCATCAAGATTGTAAGAATTTACTAAGTGTTTTGCTTTTAGGTGTTTTGGATCTGTTTTTTTTAAAAATTCAATACTTACTTTGTGGGCCTTGCTGAATACCTGTCAATAAAATCGGTGGGCATACAGTTAGTCACATGACCCCTGTGGATTTAATAGGAGGTAAGTATACAAATGATAAGTTTAGGAAATAAATGTCAGAATCAACATTTAGGTGTGAAATTGAAATATCTTTCAAATATTTACCAAATTCTCTTATAGGATCCAATGTCATTTTATGGTCAAGAGAGCTTAAAGGTTTCTCAGATTGAGATATATGTATCTACTTTGTTAATCCAAATGTAATGTTTTATTTTGTTCTTTCTTTAATGACTGTTTGAATTCAACAAATAAAACTTGCATATTTAATGTAAGGTTCTTTCACATATATTACTTCTCCAATTTTTAATATAAATTTAAGGAGAAAAGCAATATTAATTCCATTTTGTAGATGAAGAGACTGTGTCACAGAAGTATTACTTTACCTAGATTTCTGTAATTATTATGTTATAAACTTAGAAATTACATATTATTCTGGAACATATAAAATATATGAATGTTATAAACCATAAGAATTCAGACCTATGCTATTTAACTTCAAGTTTAGTTCTTTACCCAAACAATTGCATGACTACATTGAGACTACTGAAGTAATTATATATAAGCATGCTATATGAAAAAATAAAACGTTTCTTATTTTTCTCGTTTCTCTTTGATATAAAATATACTATAATTTAATGGAGTTATATTCCATATTTAGATGCTCCTAACTTCCAAATAACACCTAAACTCCTAAAAACTGACCTGTGTCCTTCTTAATAGAAGTGGCTTGACAGGGAGACTCAATTTTTACTAAGAATATTCTTGGGATAATTTATGTCTTATAATCAAGATAAAGACAGGCCACATTTAGTTGTATTTTTAAACCACTTAGTGTGAACTTGCAACGCAGACATAACTTGCTTCCAGGCTACACTGCCAGCTTTGCAGTGAATAGTCTTTAAGATTCCGTGGAAACATTGGCAGATATAGCTAATGTATATCTGACGTAGGATTTATGAGAAAAGGAGAGGTAGAAACTGAATGCTCTTATATTTCATATGTGACCACATTCATAAAACTTTATTGATAAGTACTTTGTTGTCTGACACGGGCTGATACAAATAGGCTTCTTCAAGAGTTGAGGAAGAAAACAAAATCCCTATAATACAGCCTTTTTCCTCCTTTTCTTTCTTAAGTGGTAATAGTTGATCCTAGCATTTGTGTGTCTATGCATGCTCAATACAGTTAGGGGTATAAGGAGAAGATAAGCAAGAATATTGAATGCTAGCTAGGAAACTTTTTGGAGTCTCAAATACTTTGGAACGATTTTTCACATTATATACATAAAATTCATAGTTACACTTGGGAACTAAGTATATTATACACAACTTTGCATCTGATTACAGGATTCCCTGTACATTTATAGCTCAGGTATTCTGGAAAGAGTCAAGATAATTAGTTTTATGGCTCTTGCCCGTGTGACCTGTTTCTTTCTGGTCCTGATATTAAAAGGATGACTTAAATTTTCTGGAATGTCAAAATTTTCTCTTCCCTTGGATCCTACAAAATACTTCAAGCAGTGTATGTGTGATTCTCGCTGTCATTCCAACATTTCCAATCCTCCTGAGAATGCTAAACAATGCCCTAGATTTCTTCCTTTGTAATTCTTTCAGATAGAGGGTTAGCTGAGTTAGGAAGAAAGGAGAGAGGGAGAGAAGAAGAGAGATGACATTTTATCCCTCAGGAAAGAACAAGACCAATTGTATTCCTAATTTAGAAATATTATTCTACAAACATTCCTGAACAAGAGGGCTTTGCATATACATTAAAGCAGAATACCTAGTCAACTTCTAGTTGTGCCATGCAGTGAGATGGAAGTAAGATGAGCAAGCCAAGATCATTTTTGTTGGAGAACTGAGACCACATGAAATAGGTAACAGAGTTACCCCAACTGAGGGGCAAGAGGACTTGAAAGTTTCCTCCATAAATTTGCAGTTAGTACAGGGCTGCTCCAGTGATCAGAGTCATGAATGCCCTAGAGTGTCTGTATAACCCTGTACACAGGCTGAGACAGCTCTAACGGCCCAGAAAAGCCTCTGGACAGAATCACTGCACCCTTGGACATTGTCCGACCGCATGTATGAGAATAGTGAGTGCTGAGGAGTTGTGGGTAGCTCGGTACAACTCTTGCTAAAGGAGTGTCATCAACATTCATTGCTGAAAGTGAATTTTTTCATTCACATATGTGATGCCTATTAGGTCATGCTTTCTTGGATACAAATTTGTACAAGATATGAATTAATTTTTGAACATCCTTTCTTAAAAGTACCATGTTCATATAGTTGCTCATTTTAATATGAGTAGTTCAGATGGGACATAATACAGTAAGGAGATGATTGAACATCCTAAGAGCTAGTGTATATACCTTTGTTCATGATGAGATTCATCCCCTGTCCCCCTTTGTAGTGACACTGATGGCATAAGGGAGTATTAGATGAAATTTAATGCAGAAAACAATGGGATATATGAATGGTAGATATGGTTGACAACCACCATTTTCATTGAAGTTGTTTCAAAGCAAAGAAATTTGGGATAAATTCATTTTATTTGCTCCTGAAGGGTAATTAGGAATAAGTAGGAATTGTGAAGAGGCTGTAGTGTTGACATTAAGAGAAGTTTTTGATTCTTAAAATAGGATATATTACACAAGAGTGAACAAACAGAAGATACTGAACAAATATTCTGTCATAAGTAAGTGATGGATTATTCGGACTTGTTGAACTATGTTTTTAAATGTATTATTTAAATATTTAAATATTATTAAAACCTTAAATAATATTTAAATATTATAAAAGTTATAGAAAATTATGTTTTCAATACAAATATACACTTATAAGCTATATTGTAGATATGGGAGTAAACAATGCAATTTTTTTTAACTGAGTGAAAAATTTAGTTTTTTAAAATTCCAAATGGAGCTAACAGCTTAGTGTGATACATATTTTGAATTTCAAAATTTGTAACCAAATAGGACAAATGTGTTGAAGTGTACTTTTCTTGAAGAACCGTGATAAGAATGAGCGGTGAAAAAATTACAGCATACTTACCAGGGATCAAATACTTGCTTAGGGTTAATAAGAAAAATCTCAGCAAACGCTAGAAATGAGGTACACGATCTATCACAGACCCATGATTAAGGTGGTATCTTGTTAGGTATATGAGCTTGAAAAGAAACGGCATGGCTTCACTTTACCTCAGTTGCTTCTTTTGTAAAACGGGGAGACTAAGAGTGTGGTAACTCAAAATCCTTTGTTAATGATTTTCTTCTTAGAACAGTGCCAGGTCCAATTAGGATTAGATTGCTATTTTTATTATTGATATTTGCCCTAGTTCTGCCTTTTATTGACTGTGTGAAATTGGTGAAGATCCCTTTCTGAAGCTTTGTTTCTTACCTACAAGCTGGGAATAGAATACCTGCTATGAAGAGTGGTTGTTAGTACATTAGAAAGGCTGGGTATTTGTTTATATAAGGGGCTCAGCGCATGGTAGAAATTTGATAGCATTTTTTTCTTGCCCTCCCATGTATTACTGTGGAGACATCCCACATATTATGTCCAAGTTTTTATTTTCCCCTCAAATGCAATGTCAAGCACAAAACATTCCCATCTCCAAATTCTCTTCTGATGTTCTACAACCATTAAAGTATAGAAAACTAGAATGAGTGTTTTTATAACTTTTGCTGTACTTAAGCATGTGGAGAGAAGAGCACTAGATCACAGGACACACTTTGATAGGAAAAGGGAAATATTTACACCGCAAACAACTTTCTCCTCATGCTTAACAGTTTTATGCTGTCATTTTGTCAGCACCAAGTGAGATTTTTCTCTTTAAATAGTTTTCTATTTGTGGTATGATAATTCATGTATGGACTTCATGTAATTAACATAAATATAATGGATAGTTGAGAAGTGGTTTATTTTTACCAAGAGGAAAAAATTTGTACACGATTTTTTAAAATATTGCTTTGAAAATATTTAAAATTAATTTTGATTCAGTTGGTGGAAGATAGTGTCACAAACTCACTGCTAGTGGTATTCTTGAGAAGTAATGTTTGAATTTTCTAGGTATTGTCCCCAGACTGGCTTAAAAGAATTTAATTTTAGATGTAAATTTTCTGCTTAACATGGAAGATTTTTCCCTGAAAATATTAGCTTCATCAGATACACAGTTGCTTAGGGGTAGCTACATGGAATTATGGGAAGGGTGAAATAGAAAAAAATTTTCATGTCTAAGTTATACATACTGGTGTAATCATATTGATTGGATGATAATGATAATTACAGCAATAATGTGATTGAAAGGGTAAGCAAGTAACATATACTACAGTTACTAATATAATCCTGTGATTGAGTTTACCACTTCGTTTCTCTTTTCTGGAATCCCTTAAGTTTGTCACTATTGCACTTTATTTCCTTTGCTTATTGTAGTGGTGTATTAGTTGTATTACTGCTGCTATAACAAATTACCACACATTTACATAACTTAACACATATTTATTGTCTTGCAGTTTCAAAGGTCAGAAGTCCAAAATCACTGTAATTAGGCTAAGTCAATGTGTCTGCAGTGTGGGTTCCTTCTCGAGGTGCTGAGGGGAGAATCCATTCTCTTGCATTTTCTGCTTCTGGTGGCACCTGTCTTCATTGTCTTTTCCCCATTCCTCCATTTTCAAGGTGCGTTGCTTTTATTTCTGTTTCTGTCTCCGCGTTGTCTCCTCCTTTAACTTTGAGTCCTTATCTCCACTTCATCTAAGGACTCCTGTGATTACTTTGGACTCACATGGATGATCTGGGATAATCACCTTGTCTCCAGATCCTGAACTGAATCGTATCTACAAGTCCTTTGGCTGTGTAAGGCAGCACATTCCCAGGGCCTGGAGATTAGGTGAAGAACATCTTTTGGGACTATTATGCAGCCTATCACAAGTGGTAATAACACTTTTATGCCTTGAGACCCTGAAATTAATGTACTTGCTTACGCATGGAAAAGCAATGTATCTGTGGGGGTAACAGTTTATTTTTGAACCATTAGAAGGTATTGATGGGGAAGTTTTCATCTGACAACAGATACTGATAAATTAAATACCCTTAGATTTGTCAAAACTAGCTTTAGTAAAATATAAGTAAAAGTATTTGCACTGCTAGGGTCAAAAATATTAATTAAACCCATTATTTATCAAGGCCAAGTCCTGGATTAGTTAGGTTTAAATTAACATGGAACATTATCTTCCATAGTGCTTAATTGTGAAGCTTAGTTCTTGTTGACAAAAGCTCATCCATATAAGAAAGCATCGAAAGGTTGGTGTTTTTTTAACCTTTGCAGAATGTAAATTTTCAAAGGGATGTTAGACAGTAGTTCCATCACAATTGATGCAGTTCACAAACATTCATTGTGAATATTTTATCTCATGAGTTATATCTATGACACTAATCATAGACTTCTAGAATAAATTTAGCAATGGTCATGTCAGCCTTTCAAATCTTTCTATAACCTAGAAGAGGATCATTGCATAAGATAGATTCATGTTCCCCTTTATTCCATTGTTGCCAGAGAGAACTTGAAATGCCCTGTTCAAATTAATTTAATGCAAATGAATTCTTGCTGCCTCACAAGTAGTTTGTCCTTCATTTTTCTTAAAATTATATTGAAAATGGATGTGACATGCTTTACTGGTTGTTGTGCAGGAAGCATTGTCCTTCCTGAAAGCTCCCTCATTTGTCAAAATGAAGCCATTAAGAGTAAAGTAAATTATATTATCTGATCATAGTATCACAATTGACCTTAAAACAATAAATTTTGTAATCAGTGCAAATTGCTGAATAGTGTTTGCAGTTGTAGAAATTTCAAAGGAAACCCTGTTTGAGATACAAAGCTGCTATAATCATTTTTAAAATCTTTGTTTTTCTTTTACTTTGGAACAGTAGTGCAGTAAGTACTTTTGCCTTATTGTTCTCTCTGCCTTCCAGAAATCCTCATTCAAATATTCTGTTTTTAAGTCTTTTTCATTTCTTTTAATATTGTAACATTTAACAATGTCAAAGAAAGTATAATTTTTCTGGAAATCAAGCTAAAAATAAAGAGAAGCCGATGTAAATGAACATCAAATTAACAAGATTGATTAGGAAAAGTAATTTTTGAAAAGGGCCCAAAATCCCTTTGCACATAAATGCAAAAGAATTTAGTGAAAGAAGGTGAAACTGGAGTAAAGAACTCTACGGATGCGTAAGTAACTCTTAATGGGAATGAGTAACGTACATGCATATCTTTAGCTCCCAGTTTCAGAGATACAGTAGTTGTACAACAAATGGTCCTTTCCTGCTGTTAAGGAAGCCTCTCCTCCTCCAGCCATGCCATTCCTCAGAGCAAGCTCTTCCACTGAGTTTTCAGCAACCATAAGTAAGAAGGATGGTACGATAGGCTGCGTGTACATATGGCCCTCATTAGCAGGCCAACTGTTCCTTTTGCCCACCCACATCACTGGGGACATATGGCGTTACTTTGACTGTTGAAACAAGTGTGTGTGGACATATCTTGGTATGAGTAAAAGACTGTTGATTGTCTTTCTCTTGTCGCTCGTGCAACCGTCTCCTTGTGGAGATCATATTATCCATAACACTAGATTTGAGGATGATAAATGACGTTGTTATTATTAACTGAATTTGCCTCTCTAGTTTGATCACAAAACCAGCGAATGTTTGCTTATGGAACATGTAAAGCTTATAGAAGATGGAAAGCTTACAGAAAGAAGTGATGGCTTTTCTAAGCATAAGAATCAGGTCTTTTTCAATCAAAAACTAACTCATTCAAAAATTCAAGAGTTATGTAAAACCAGAACAGCAGAGGTTTCAGAAATGCTATTGAGATCATTTATTATAAAATAGCCATTAATGAAATGTAATAGTGAGTCTGTTGTTGTGACTATGTGGAGAAATGAATGAGAAAATATAAGATAGGCTGGAATGAAGAGAGTCATCTGATCCCAGCATAATTCATTTTATATAGTTCACAGTCTTGTAACTTTAAAAAAATTATGAATTTTTTCAATACTGTGAATTCTGAATTTGCAATATGAGGCTTTTCAATCCTTGCAACAAGTGTGTATTTTTCAGTGGTTCTAGAATTATCGGGGCTTTCGAGCTGCTTCTGATAAGAAGGCAAGGCTAGAGGACTCGTGTTGAGGTGGCATTTGCACAGGACTTTAGATAACATACATCGATGATGTAGAGAGAAGAGCGGGTGATGTTGCTCTGGATTATACGGGAAAGGCACCTTTTGCTCCCTCTGCTGACCTATTTGTGTATTTAGTTGTGTAGCATATTTCTTGTAGAATTACATAGTAATTTCACACACTACATTAAGAAAATCTGAACAATTTTTACTAAACTCATGTTTTCTAAATATTAAGTAAATAAAACCAATATTTGGCTAGGTAACATTTATAAAAACAGGATTTCTAGATGATAAATTTTCATCTATATCTATAGAGCTGATAAATTTTCAAAACCCTTTGAATATCACTAGTACTACAAAGTCTCGTTTCAGTTTCAGTGCCTTGGCACATTGATTAATCACCACTAAAGCGGTACATGAAATATTTGGCAATATAGGTAATTGGTAATGGTGATTGATGCACAGAATATGGCACCATTATTATGCACTGGCCTTGAGAACTTTAGTTTTCATCTTCGTTCACCTGATAGAGAACAAACTAACAGCTTTTTTCTTTCAACTTGCTGGAGAATAAACTAACAACTTCAAATTATCTGATCCATCCAAAAACTTATTTCCTTGAAACTCACTGATTTATTTATTATTTCGTGGGGATCACTATTATTTGCTGTAGTAAAATATCAAATGATCGATGTTTTATACCAACATGGCAGCTCACATGGTAGGCAACAGAATGAAAACAAACAGGTTTACTACCAAAAATTATACTATATTGCTTTTATTGACAGAAAAAGCATACAGATAATTTTATTCAGAGATTTTATGTGAATTATTTTGATAAGTGTACACATATATTTATAAGTGACCTTTCTTTGTCAAGTGTGTGCCCACACATGTATTCATACTAAATCAATCTTAGAGATTTTATCCAAAGATTGAATTTCTTAAAGTGACTGTTCCAAATATGTATAATTTATGGCCAAAAAGTCACAAAATGGCAATACAAGGAGGCATAAAAGTGAAGATAAAGGGGGAGATGATGGTTAAAAACACCTGTAAATGAATAATTGATTTTGATTTAAATTCTCTTTAGTTCTTAGCTGATGAAATGAATATAAATGAAATTATTATGCAAAACACCTCTATTTGTTGTATATGCATGTACATATATGTGTTACAAATACAAAACTGATAGGATATTATTTAACATATATTCACACTCATAATGTGCATATATGTACATAATGAAAATGAGTGCTTGATTTATATGTATGTATACACACACATACACATATTGCATACTTTCATTTTTTAAAATTTTACTTTAAGTTCTGGGATACATGTGCTGAACATGCAGGTTTGTTACATAGGTATACTTGTGCCATGGTAATTTGCTGCACCCATCAACCCGTCATCTAGGTTTTAAGCTCCACATGCATTAGCTATTTGTCCTAATGCTCTCCCTCCCCTTTCCCCCCACCCACCTACAGACCCCAGTGTGTGATGTTCCTCTCCCTGTGTCAACATGTTCTCATTGTTCAGCAGCCACTTATGAGTGAGAACATGCAGTGTTTGGTTTTCTGTTCCTTTGTTAGTTTGCTGAGGATGATGGTTTCCAGCTTCATCCATATCCCTGCAAAGGACGTGAACTCATCCTTTTTTATGGCTGTGTAGTATTCCATGGTGAACATGTGCCACATTTTCTTCATCCAGTGTATCATTGATGGGCATTATGTTGGTTCCAAGTCTTTGCTATTGTAAATAGTGCCATGATAAACATATGTGTACATGTGTCTTTAGAGTAGAATGATTTATAATCCTTTGGTATATACCCAGTAATGGGATTGCTGGGTCAAATGGTATTTCTGGTTTTATATCCTTGAGGAATCACCACATTGTATTCCACAATGGTTGAACTATTTTACAAGCCCACCAACAGTGTAAAAGTGTTCCTATTTCTCTGCATCTTCTCCAGCATCTGCTGTTTCCAGAATTTTTAATGATCACCATTCAAACTGGTGTGAGATGGTATGTCATTGTGGTTTTGATTTGCATTTCTCTAGTGACCAGTGATAATGAGCTTTTTTCATATGTTTATTGGCCACATACATGTCTTCTTTTGAGGAGTGTCTGTTCATATCCTTTGCCCACTTTTTGATGGGGTTGTTTGTTTTTTTTTCTTGTAAATTTGTTTAAGTTCCTTCTAGATTCTGGATATTAGACCTTTGTCAGATGGATAGATTGCAAAAATTTTCTCATATTTTGTAGGTTGCCTGTTCACTCTTGTGATAGTTTATTTTACTGAGCAGAAGCTCTTTAGTTTGATTAGATTCCATCTGTCAATTTTGGCTGTTGTTTCAAGTGCTGTTGGTGTTTTAGTCATGAAGTCTTTGCCCACACCTATGTCCTGAATCATATTGCCTAGGTTTTCTTCTAGGGTTTTTATAGTTTTAGGTTTTACATTTATGTTTTTAATCCACCTTGAGTTAATTCTTTTATAAGGTATAATGAAGGGGTCCAGTTTCTCTTTTCTGCATATGGCTAGCCAGTTTTCCCAGCGCCATTTATTACATAGGGAATCCTTTCCCCATTGCTTGCTTTTGTCAGGTTTGTTGAAGATCAGGTTGTTGTAGATGTGTGGTGTTATTTCTGAGACCTCTATTCTGTTTCATTTGTCTATATATCTGTTTTGATATTAGCACCATGCTGTTTTGGTTACTTTAGCTTTGTAATATAGTTTGAAGTCAGGCAGCGTCATGCCTCCAGCTTTGTTCTTTTTGCTTAGGTTAGCCTTGGCTCCACAGGCTCTTTTTTGCTTCCATATGAAATTTAACATAGTTTTTTTCTAGTTCTGTGAAGAAAGTCAATGGTAGCTTGATGGGAATAGCATTGAATCTATAAATTACTTTGGGCAATATGGCCATTTTCATGATATTGGGTCTTCCTATCCATGAGGATGGAATGTTTCTCTATGTGTTTGTGTCCTGTCATTTCCTTGAGCTCTGGTTTGTAGTTCTCCTTGAAGAGGTCCTTCACATCCCTTGTAGGTTGTATTCCTAGGTATTTTGTTTTCTTTATAGCAATTGTGAATGGGAGTTTACTAATGATTTGGCTCTCTGCTTGTCTGTTATTGGTATATAAGAATGATTGTGATTTTTGCACATTAATTTTATATCCTGAGACTTTGCCAAAGTTGCTTATCAGGTTAAGGAATTTTTGGGCTGAGGTGGTGGCATTTTGTAAATATACAATCATGTCATCTGCAGACAGAGACAATTTGATTTCCTCTCTTCCTATTTGCATGCTTTTATTTCTTTCTCTTACTCGGTTGCCCTGGCCAGAACTTCCAATACTATGTTGATAAGAGTGGGGAGAGAGGGCATCCTTCTCTTGGGCCAGTTTTCAAAGGGAATGCTTCCAGCTTTTGGCCATTTAGCATGATATTAGCTATGCATTTGTCATAAATAGCTCTTATTTTTGTGAGATATGTTCCATCAATACCTATTTTATTGAGAGTTTTTAGTATGAGGGGTGTTGAATTTTATTGAAGGCCTTTTCTGCATCTATTGAGATAATCATGTGGTTTTTGTCATTGGTTCTGTTTATGTGATGGATTATGTTTATTGATTTGCATATGTTGAACCAGCCTTGCATGCCAGGCATGAAGCCAACTTGATCGTAGTGGATAAGCTTTTTGATGTGCTGCTGGATTCTCTTGCCAGTATTTTATTCAGGATTTTCGCATCAATGTTCATCAGTGATAGTGGCCTGAAATTTTCTTTTTCTATTGGGTCTCTGCCAGGTTTTGGAATCAGAGTGATGCTGGCCTCATAAAATGCGTTAGGGAGGAGTCCTTCTTTTTCTATTGTTCAGAATAGTTTCAGAAGGAATGGCACCAGCTCCTCTTTGTACCTCTGGTAGAACTCGGCTGTGAATACATCTGGTCCTGGGCTTTTTTTGGTTGGTAGGCTAGTAATTACTGAGTCAATTTCAGAACTTGTTATTGGTCTATTCAGGGATTTGACTTCTTCCTGGTTTAGTCTTGGGAGGGTGTATGTGTCCAGGACTTTATCCATTTCTTCTAGATTTTCTAGTTTATTTGTGTAGAGGTGTTTACAGTATTCTCTAATAATAGTTTGTATTTCTGTGGGATCAGTGGTGACATCCCCTTTATCGTTTTTTAATGTGTCTATTTGATCTTTCTCTCTTTTCTTCTTTGTTAGTCTGGCTACCGGTCTATTTTGTTAACCTTTTCAAAAAACCCACTCCTAGATTCATTGATTTTTTTTTGAAGGTTTTTTTGTGTTTCTCTCCCATTCGGTTCTGCTGTGATCTTAGTTATTTCTTGTCTTATACTAGGTTTTTAATGTGTTTTCCATTGCTTCTTTTGATTGTGATGTTAGGGTGTCTATTTTAGATCTTTCCCACTTTCTAATGTGGACATTTAATGCTGTAAATTTCCCTCTAAACACTGTTTAACCTGTATCCCAGTGATTCTGGTATGTTGTGTCTTTGTTCTCATTGGTTTCAAAGAACTTATTTATTTCTGCCTTAATTTTGCTATTTACCCAGCAGTCATTCAGAAGCAGGTTGTTCAGTTTCCATGTAGTTGTGCAGTTTTGAGTGAGTTTCTTAATTCTGAGTTCTAATTTTATTACACTGTGGTTTGAGAGATTGTTTGTTATGATTTTCATTCTTTTGCATTTGCTGAGGAGTGTTTTACTTCCAATTATGTGGTTGATTTTAGAATAAGTGCTATGTGGTAATGAGAAGAATGTGTATTCTGTTGATTTGGGGTGGAGAGTTCTGTAGGTATCTATTAGGTCCACTTGGACCAGAGCTGAGTTCAAGTCTGAATATCCTTGTTAATTTCCTTTCTTGTTGATCTGTCTAATATTGATAGTGGGTTGTGAAAGTTTCCCACTATTATTGTGTGGGAGTCTAAGTCTCCTTGTGGGTCTCTAGGAACTCGTTTTATGAATCCTGGTGCTCCTGTATTTGGCATATATATATATTTAGGATAGTTAGCTCTTCTTGTTACATTGATCCCTTTACTACTATGTAATGCCCTTCTTTGTCCTTTTTTATCCTTGTTGGTTTAAAGTCTGTTTTATTAGAGACTAGGATTGCAACTCCTGCTTTTTTTTTCTTTCTTTCCATTTGCTTGGTAAATATTCCTCCATCCCTTTATTTTGAGCCTATGTGTGTCCTTGCAAGTGAGATGTGTCTCCTGAATACAGCACACCTGTGGGTATTGACTCTTTATCCAATTTGCCAGTGTATGTCTTTTAATTGGGGCATTTAGCTCATTTATATTTACAGTTAATATTGTTATGTGTGAATTTGATCCTGTCATCATGATGCTAGCTGGTTATTCTGCACATTAGTTGAAGCAGTTTCTTCCTAGTTTCATTGGTTTTTATATTTTGGTGTGTTTTTGCAGTGGCTGGTACTGGTTTTTCCTTTCCATGTTTAGTGCTTCCTTTAGGAGCTCTTGGAAGGCAGGTCTGATGGTGACTAAATCTTTCAGCATCTGCTTGTCTGTAAAGGATTTTATTTCTCATTCACTTATGAAGCTTAGTTTGGCTGCTTATGAAATTCCATATGTACAGCATGGAAACGAGTGCATGTGATACACACACACACACACGCACACACATTGCATACTTTCATTTTTGTGTCCGTTTCTTTTCTGATTTTATCAGCAGCCAACTAAAGAAAATAGAAAAAAAAATTGGTAATTCGATCTTTCATGTTCTGCATCTTCCAGCTTCACAACTTATAGTTTTCTATTTTTATTGTTCTTGTGATCAGAATCAAAAAGTATACAATAGAATCAGAATCAGGTCAGAATCAACAAAAATACTATAATGTTTGTACATGCTTTCAATGCAGTTTGTCTCTGCAAAGGGTGTGTGTGTTTCTATGCAAATGTGCGTGTACACAAGTGTGTAAATAAGTGTTTTATTCATGATGGAGAAAGGCTGGTCAAAATGATTCTAAATGAGATAGCACCACTGCAGCAGATAATTAGGTCTCTAGCAATAAAACAAGTCATTAAACATGTTTCTAAGCATCTACTCAGTATCTGGCACAATGTTAAGTAGTGTAAATATAATCATTAGCAAAATTCAGCTTCTACCCTCAATGGTATATGTGTAGAACAAATTGGTAAAGCTGGAGTACGTTTCAGGACCTAAAACAGTTTCTGTGTAGTTCCCACTTCATCAAGACCATGTTGTATACCTCTCATACACTTAAGCCATAGGGAAGCAATTATTTCATCCATCCTTTTACAGGGTAGTGGTGAGGAAGAAGAGCTGACTGTCATGCTTGAATTCACATAATTTCATAATTAAATAATTTCATGTTACATAATCTCGATAAACCTAAAATCCAATATATGATAAAGATAGTGTTTCAAATCAGTGGATAAGTGATAAACAGTTCATAAAATGGTGTTGAGATAATTGGCTATATGTATTTTATAGTTGCACAAAGGTATAATATGTCATTAATAAATATTAATTCCATAGTGGATGTCAAATACACTTTTTCAAAATATAAAGAAAAAAACCATAGACAAATATCACTTGCAACATTACGGTTAAAATTAAATATCCAAACATAGCCCTAACCAGTAACAGAAAATTTAAAAAAAAATTTATGGATTGGAATTTGTTAAAATATAAAACTTTTCTTTTTCAGAGGATACCATGAATATGTGTAAAAAGCAAATATCAAATCAGCAACAAGTGCTTGCAATTCACTTGACATATTTAAAATATGAGTAGTTCCAACAAATCATAAATAAATGATTAGTAGTCCAATAAAAAAAAGACAAAGTACATTGACAGGAAACTGTATGAAACTCATGAAAACTTAATGTATTAGATTCTCTATTAAACAAAATGCAAAAACAATAGAGAACATTATTAATATGGAGTTAATATTCAACAAAATTATTTTATCCATGTTATAAGTAAATATATACATCCAAAAACCCTTGTTTTCTCTGAAAGTTGTCACTTATGAGTCTATTTTGAAAATGTTTAAAGAACAGTAATTAATTAACTTTAATAAATAGGTACTCCTATTGAGGGAAAACAGACATTTCCATAATTTTTCTTCTGTTTCTAATCTAGTAGATGGTAGGAAAATAATGACAATTGCATGTTCATACCTGGAGAATATGCATTCCATTTCTTTTAAACTTTTGCATTCTCAAAGCTATATTGATACCTCAAAGCATACCCTTTGCTGTTGAAAACAGCCTTTCAAGTATAAAGACACACACATCACTTTCCTTAAATCTTATATAGGGCAAGGGCCTAGATGCCTATCAGAAAATGTATTTCAAGAATGCTTTTTTAGTAGTTCCTGTGGCCTTATCTTATAGAGGAAGGTTTTTTTTTTAAACATACACACAGTTTTTGATGCACATTTTTATTGGAAAGAGCTTTTATTTCCTTAAATGTTTTGTTGTCTAAGTGTGAAAAGTATCCTGCAGTGGAATTTAGTGGCACAGATGCTTATTGTGATAGATGAGATGAACTTGCTTCCCTAAGCATGCATGGGCATGAAATGCATCTGGCTTCTGTACATAAAAGTCAGTTATGTTCCCAAATGTGTCTCTGCATTTACACAGACGTTTAGGGGCAGACACCCTACTGTTCCCTCAAAAGGCGGCTCTGCTTAATTATGAAGTTCAAGTTAGACCAGAAGTTGGAAAATAGTAAATTCCACATTGCAGACAGAGCCTGAGCAGGTGATGTCACCACTGCATTCTAAGGTGGCAAGTCCTCAGAGAAGTCACTTATCACCTTACCATGGAGAAAAATAACCGTGTCCAGAACACAAGAGGATGCTTTAAGGTAGCGTACAATCAAGTGTGAAAACCTGTGCAATACATACCAGGTGAAATCCAGTTCAGAGGCTCAGGAAAACAAACAAATGAGGATATGCTTTAAAAAATAGGACTTAATATAAACAGTAGTGAGAGTAAAACTATTGCTAAGCACATAGGAAACATAAACCAGGCTTTCAGGAAGGAGTTTGGCACATGTGTGCACTGGTAGGAGGTGTAATGTGCAGAAATCCGGCCTTTTGAGGCATAGCAACTAAAGTTCCTTTTCTATTGTCCAGACAACCTTAAATATTCCTTTATGCAGTACTATTTTAAAAAGGCCATCTACTGTGCACAATGTGTTAGCATCAAAGACATGAAATTTATCTGGAATATACCAAAGCTTTAATCAATAGACTAGGACCAAAGCTTTTAAAAACAGGTTTTTTTAGATAAATCATTATAAGTTATTATTTCCTCACCATAGGTAAGGCATGATACATAACTTTACTTTTTCTCAGTCACTTAGTGTGTAGGTAGAATAATGACCTTTAGCAGGATGACCTTTTGAATGTGTTGTTAGGCAGCATGGGAGCATTATGGTTAGAGGTGGAATTAAGATTGCTAATCACCTGACCTTAAACTGGAGCGATTATATTGAATTATCTAGATGGGCCCACTGTAGTCACAAAGAACCTTCAGACAGGAAGGCGGAGAGACCAGGGTGAGCAGAAGAGCTTGGGGAAACTGGAGCCGAGGCTGAAGTGATGTGCTGTGTCCAAGATGTGCAGAGGCCAAGAGCTCAGGGATACATGTGACCCCTCAAACCTGGTGAATTCTCTCCTGGAATCTCCAGACAAAATATAGACTTGATGATAACTTGATTTTAGCACACTAAGACCCATTTTGGACTTCTGACCCTCAGAAGTATAAAGAAAAAAATGTGTTGTTTTAATCCTCTGAGTTTATGTTAATTTACTGTAGCAGCAGTGAGAAACTAACACAGTAAGACGGCTTTTATTTTTATGTGATGTATAGAATTAAATTGGATATGCTAGGAAATATTGGAAATTTATTTATTTATTTTTTTGTCTGAGCTGGAGTCTGGCTCTGTCGCCCAGGCTGGAGTGCAGGGGCGCGATCTCGGCTCACTGCAAGCTCCGCCTCCCGGGTTCCCGCCATTCTCCTGCCTCAGCCTCCCGAGTAGCTGGGACTACAGGCGCCGCCACCACGCCGGCTAATTTTCTGTATTTTTAGTAGAGACGGGGTTTCACTGTGGTCTCGATCTCCTGACCTCGTGATCCGCCCGCCTCGGCCTCCCAAAGTGCTGGGATTACAAGTGTGAGCCACCGCGCCCGGCCAGGAATTTATTTTCTTAATATAGTTCTTCATATTAGAATAATGAGAACCATCGAGCAATGAAGTGTTGTATTTTGTGAAGGATGATTATATAAACAGTACGAAGGTTAAAAACCGGGCGGGGCCGGCTGGGCACAATGGCTCGTTCATGTAATCGCAGCACTTTGGGAGGCCGGGGCAGGTGGATCTCTTGAGCCCAGGAGTCTCAGATCAGCCTGGGCAACATGTGAAACCCCATCTCCACAAAAATACAAAAACCAGGCAGACGTGGTGGCGGCGCCTGTGGTCCCAGCCACTCAGGAGGCTGCGGTGGAAGGATCGGAGCCCGGCAGGTGCAGGCTGCGGTGGACCGTGATTATGCCACTGAGCTCCAGTCTGGGTGACAGAGTGAGACCCTGTCTCCATTAAATAAATAGATAAATAAATATATATATAAGTAAAAGAGGAGGGTGTCTTTTGAAGGCTATTAAAGTCGTCTAAGTGTCCTCTGATTATATGAGGCTGGGATGGTGCATGGAAGGTTGTGTTGAATAACCTGATACTGTCTCTGAAACTATAGAAGCATTAGTAATTTTAGCCTGAGAGTGCTATAATCTGGGAAAATTTGGTCCAATACTTCCAGGGAGGGTTGAAGTTTTGAGATAGCTGGAGTTATTTCAGTTGAAGACCAGAATATGAGGCAACTGGATACTCAATTATAATTCAATTTCTACTCTTTATATTAGGTAGAAATGGGTAACATGTGGGACACTATGTTAAAAGTAATGCAGCCATAGTGTAGTGGTAGAAGCAGATGAAAAGTACTACAATAGTCGTATAGATGAGGTACTGGAAAGAAGCAGAGTTGAGAAATTGGAGATAAATGTCAGTTTTCCAGAGCCATGGGATGAAAACCAAACAGGATTACAACAGATTCAATTCACTCAAGATGTCTAACTTGGTATTAGGTCAGAAAACTAAATTTGCCGTATTTTCTTAAAAGTACCCAAAAATGTTCCTTTTGATAAAACACGTGTAGTGCACCTTCGGATTTGATTTTTCTTTATGTTCTGTAAACTGCGCACAGTAAAACAAAAAAAGTCTGACAAATATGATGGTTCTTAAATCTTGTAGGAGTATGATGCTTCTCCAAAGAATAGAGGTTTTGCTGGGAAGGCCCTAAGCAAGGAATCAAATTTTCTTTTGCAAGAAATAAAATTCTCAAAAGTTCCCTGCACCTTGGAAAGCCTCTGGTTGAAATTAATAGCACAACGTTATTTATTTAAATTTTAACTTTTAAGTTCAGGGGTACAAGTGTAGGTTTGTTACAGAGGTAAGCTTGTGCCATGGGGTTGGTTGTACAGTTTATTTCATCACCCAGGTATTAAGCCTAATTTCCATTAGTTGTTTTTCCTGATCCTCATAGCAAATATTACCCCCATAAAGTTTTATGGTTACTTTTTTCTTATGTTCTGATTAATGCCATTAGATTCACAAATTGAAATTATTTTTCAGTACTTTAATTCTGTCTAGAAGGTTTAAAAAATGCTTCCGAATTTCCTAAGTCTTCTTTCTTTGTTAGTCTTCTGAAAAGCTATATTCAATAGAATTCATGTGCTTAGGTACAGTTTCACTAAAAGTGTATCTTCAACATTTGACCTGTTTAAAAGTTCTTAAGGTGTTAAGGAACATTAGGTATCAGAGTTTATGGCGTTTGATTAATCTGAATAAATCTTGGCATCAAATTGAATTCAGCAAAAGTAACAGTGATAAATCAGAGAGCAATATTTGAAATGTCTCCATGAAACATTTTAAAACAATTTTTAAGTTCACTAATTTGAGTCATTACACTTGACCCTAATATAGTAGATTTTAAGTGAAGCTCAGTCTAACCTGGCAGATATCATATAGAAACTTTTAATAGTCATAACAATTCCTGTACCTCATTTGGAAAAAGATTATTTCCAGAGCATCAGTGCTTTGACCAGAAAGGCATTTATTATTCTGTAACACTTTTCTTGAGAAATTAGCATGATTCCTCATTTGAGTACGCTCTCTCAGATAAGATTCTAATATTAGGGTGTGAATAAAACTTCAGGGCATTGAAAGCAGCTGGAAGATAGACAATAGGGCGATCATCCTCTCTTGTCATTCTCTATCAAGGTCCTCTTTAATTATTGGCCTAAACAGCTATAACTTTATGGTGAAAACAAACTGCTTGGATATAGCGTTAAAGGTTGAAATAATGAATTATACATAAATCTATTTAGTTCAGTTATATTCTATTGAATTGGGAGAACATCTAATTTTTAAATTTCTCTGCATTTCTTGAAGTTAGGAATAAAAGCTGGGGTGGGGTCTCCTGAAATAATGAGGTCTAGAATAATTTCTGTTGTTAAATTTACTTTTTAGCAGGATAAGTCTACTAAAATCAATATGAATGGAACCTTCAATGTACCACTGAAGATAATTAATCTTTGAGAGGTTGAGTAACCATTACAAGGTAATTTACCTAATTAGCAACTAAACCAACCAATTTTTAGATTTCTTAACTTTAAGACTATTGCTCACATAGTCACGTAAAGTATATCTTCCACATAGTCACAGGCAATCACAAGCTAACACGAGCAGTTAGCACAAAATAGATGTTCCACATAGAATGCAGAACAAAAAAAGACACTTTAAAAATCCTTTTCCCTTTTCCAAATTCATATTTAAAAAGTTTCTTGTGGAATTTCCCAAATGCCAGCATGGCCACATATAATACAGATTGATACTGAGACCTCTAATGAGAAACAGTTAGAATTATGCTAAACAAGGAACATTCTATATTGATTTAACAAATTCTCCTCTTTCCACTTATAGTTTCTCATAAAATGTAACATGTTTGTCTCGTGTGGAGTCTGTATAGAAAAAGTGTGATAACTGAAGATATAGATACACAGGTGTATGTGTGTCTGTGTGTTCCTGTGTATTATAGCCTTTCTTTAATGGTTTTCTCTTTGTTTATATATATATATATACTTTAAGTTCTAGGACACATGTGCACAACGTGCAGGTTTGTTACATATGTATACATGTGCCATGTTGGTGTGCTGCACCCAGTAACTCATCATTTACATTAGGTATATCTCCAAATGCTGTCCCTCCCCCTCACCCCACCCCATGACAGGCCCAGGAGTGCGATGTTCCCCTTCCTGGGTCCATGTGTTCTCATTGTTCAATTCACACCTATGAGTGAGAACATGCAGTGTTTGGTTTTTTTTGTCCTTGTGATAGTTTGCTGAAGATTATGGTTTCCAGCTTCATCCATGTGTCTACAAAGGACATGAACTCATCCTGTTTTATGGCTGCATAGTATTCCATGGTGTACATGTGCCACATTTTCTTAATCCAGTCTATCATTGTTGGACGTTTGGGCTGGTTCCAATTCTTTGCTATTGTGAATAATGCCGCAATAAACATACGTGTGCATGTGTCTTTATAGCAGCATGATTTATAATCCTTTGGGTATATATACATATATATATATATATAAAAACTATATATATATATTTTTGGGACGGAGTTTCGCTCTGTCACCCAGATGGAGTGCGGTGGCGTGATCTCGGCTCACTGCAAGCTCCGCCTCCCGGGTTCACACCATTCTCCTGCCTCAGCCTCCAGAGTAGCTGGGACTACAGGTGCCCGCCACCATGCCCGGCTAATTTTTTGCATTTTTAGTACAGACGGGGTTTCACCGTGTTAGCCAGGATGGTCTCGATCTCCTGACCTCATGATCCACCCTCCTCGGCCTCCCAAAGTGCTGGGATTACAGGCATGAGCCACCGCGCCTGGTCTCTATTTAAGTTAGCTCTGTCCAGGGCAAACCAGCATTTCAAAGATACAATCTGTTTTTGCAAAAAGCAGGTATACACCTATCCATAGTGCAGACATTATGTCTACTTATTTCTCTCTAAATAGATCTTTCATTTTAACAAGTACTTCACCTTCACAAAATTTAGTTGAGTCAGTGAACTCATATGCAGATGCTATATCTTGGCCAGATTATCAAGAATTAAGCCTCACAGATAGGCTGTTTCCATTTCCTTTCACAAAGTTTATCAGTCCTGGGTTACTTCTTGATTTCTTGCCAGTGGCATATAATGATGACTCAGCCAAGTCAGTTCCCAGAGTTGGACTCTTTTTTTTCTTATACATAGGAAACTTCTTTTCCAAGAATACTTGTTCCAGTTGCTCACAATCTTCATAGTTGATGATTATAGAATGATCTATGTACTTTCAATGTACCTTCAAAAATGAGATCTGCAGCTGGATAAGACGTGTGTGTGTGTATGTGTGTGTGTGTGTGTGTGTGTGTCTTAGTAGACTTAAACCGTTCATTGAATAAGAAGCCTAGTTGATAGTGTAAGGAGAGAGTTAGAAGAACAGGGAATTATTTGGTTTAAGGAATTGTGAAGAAAGGTGCTATGCCATTAAAATTTTTCTTTACTTTTGTGTTAAATCTTAATTTTGTGCAGAATTTACTAAGCTGCAGGAAACTGTCAAAATTGACTGTTGCTAAGTTCCATATTGCTTCGTAATTATCTTAAAACAAAAGTTGGTTGATACCAAAGTACAATTGTTCCTCTAGCTTTCATAAATTGAGACAGGTCTTTTTCTCACCCTCCACATACCTATGGCTGGAAGCCGAGGTGGTTGTTCTTGGTTCTCATTAAAACTTCTAGACTGTTAATTTCTCCGCTCCCTTCAAATTAGACTGTTCCTTTGAAACTCAAACCCCTTGGAAATATCAGCCATGCCCCTTTGGTATTACCATCATCAACAGACCTCCCTCCTGGGCACTCTTGTCTTTATTTATTTATTTTTTTTGAGATGGAGTCTTGCTCTGTCACCCATGCTGGAGTGTAATGGTGTGATCTCGGCTCACTGCAACCTCCTCCTCCCGGTTTCAAGTGATTCTCCTGCCTCAGCTTCCTGAGTAACTGGGATTACAGGTGCATACCACCACACCCAGCTAATTTTTGTATTTTTGGTAGAGACGGGGTTTCGCCATGTTGGCCAGGCTGGTCTCGAACTCCTGACCTCAGGTGATCTGCCTGCCTCAGCCCCCCAAAGTGCTGGGATTACAGGCATTAGCCACTGCACCTGGCCTCTTGTCATTTATTTAAGGCTTTAGATCTTTTGCTCAATATCATCTTCAGGCAAGTTCAGCCATCATTTTAGTGGCTCAGCTTTCACGTGAAAGGACCAGTACAAACCTCGGTTCCCCGTTTTTTGACATCTTTATTTCCATTACTTTTTTTCTTTCCTCCACTTTATTGTCATCAAATCTGAAACATTTTCTACAAGGGTATGTACCACCAGGATCTAGATGCAAATATTCTGCCTCCTGGACATCACTCCTTGCCAGCTCATTGGCCCAGATGTCCTCATTCCTACAACCCTTCATTTTCACTGAGACTCTCCTTAGGACACAGCTGCTGCTGCTCCCTCACGATCCATCCGTACTCTCTTGCTTTCAGTTTCCACGTTTTCCTCCTCAAATGCCATAGTTCATTTTTAGCATTCCCTTGCAACTACCCTGAGCTTCATTTTCCCACAATTTATTTGTTTCTGTTTCTCTTCCCAAATTTTAAATATTGATGTTTCTAAGGGTTCTGTCCTAATTGCTCTTCTTTTCTCTCCACACACATACTCTCTCTAAGCTCTAAACACTACTAAACAGCTCATAAGTTCCAGTCTTAGAGTTTGGCCCAGACCTTTATTCTGGGAGTTGATGATTTACATGACAATAGCACTCGAATAATTCAGAGGTAACATGTCCTGGTTTCCCACATGTCAGTAAGTGGCACTGCCAGCCATGCTAGACGCTTATAAGTCATTTTTGGCCCTTCCTCAATATTCTGACAATATCCAATTCAACATTCATTTAAAAAATATTTTGGTTCCAAATACATCTGTAATTTCCTCCACCTATTTTGATTTCCAATGTCCCCAGCCTAGCCAGAGCCACATATTTTCTTACCTACGCTTATTTTCTTAGGTCATCCTTAGTCAACCTACTTGAATTCTTAGTCTCCTACACCCTGTTAGCTACAGAGAAACCAAAGTGATCTCTTAACATGTCTTTCGGTTTCCAACTCTCCCACTTTTCTGGTGTACTTGGACTAAGATTTATGTTCCTCATCATTACTAATGAAGACCTGTACTGTTTCACATATCCTTCTCTTTCAGCCACGTCTCACATTAGTCTTTCTCCCTTCTGTACTTCATCCAGATTCCTACTTTTCAGTTTTTAATTTCATCCAATTCACAGGTTTCTTCTACATGCCAAGATCTTGTTCATATATTAGGGTCCATGAACACTGGGGGTTTTTCCTAAAAGACGCATCTTTCTGTATTGTATGAAGAGCTAACTCTTTTTATTCTCAGGTCTTAGCTTAAATATTCTCACTTGGAAGAAGTGGTTAGAATCTGTATAATCCAAATTAATATTTCTTTTTTTTCTTTTTCTTTTGAGACAGGGTCTTGCTGTGTCACCCAGGCTGGAGTGCAGTGGCACAATCTTGGCTCACTGAAACCTCTGCCTCCTGGGTTCAAGCAGTTTTCCTTTCTCAGCCTCCTGAGTAGCTGGGACTACAAGCGCACACCACTACACCCGGCTAACTTTTTTATTTTTAGTAGAGATGGGGTTTTGCCATGTTGATCAGACTGGTCTCAAACTCCTGGACTCAAGTGATCCATCCGCCTTGGCTTCCCAAAATGCTGGCATTACAGGCATAAGCCACCACGCCCGGCCCAAATGAACACATCTATATATAAAAATTATATGTATGAACCTTATATAATCTGAATTAAGATTATATCTAATGTTCGCCCCAACACCCTTGTTGTATATTCAGTCCCTTGCTTCACTTTTCATGTGGACACATTTTGTAATAATCTCTTCTCTTTGCTCAGTTGGGTTTCTGTGCCTGTCTTCGTCTTCAGAATTGAAACCCTAGGAGTACAGGACTGTGGCTTTCTTATTGACCACTGCAGCTCCGTAACTAAGAGAGCATCTGATACATATGTGTGAAGGGAATTGGTTAAATATAGACCACTAGGTCCAGTGGAGTCCACAGCCTATTCACTTCATGTAGTTTCCAAGAAACAAAGGCTTCTCAACATATATTAATGAATGAGATATGGGCCAGGGTATCTGGTCTGGCTGGAGATGGCTTAACTTTGAGTTCACTTGAGAGGGTATTAGTGTGAGCAGGAATGCTTTCACTCACTTCAAGAATTGCATGATGTTTAGGGGGAAGAATCAGCCTGCTTCTCTGGAGAGACATGAGGGCTCTGTGGCTCCTGTGGGCTCTCAAACTGTTGGAAGATGACTGCTAAACCTGAGTTTTCAGGTCTCCTAGTTATATTCATTTAAACTTATAGATGATTTGTCACTATTTTAAGTTGTTTTTCACTGAAAAGTCAGTCTGAATATAGAGCCTTATTTCATTCAGATCAGAAAAACTGGGTTACAGTGAAATTTGTTTATCTATAATTTTTAAGTAAGTACAATTTTATAAACCAGTTATTCCTAACTTGAGAGGCCTGGAGGATTTATTACAATGTGTATTTCAGGGCCACATCTGCAGAAGTTTTGATACAACATTTCCTTACTAGTACCCCTGACAGCACATTTTGGCAGGCATCCTGTGTTATTCAGAAGCAGAACGTTTATGCACTACACTTTGGGAGAGAGAAGTGCATGTTATGTTACCATTTAAAGATGCCTGGTTCTTGTGGGGCAAATTGGCAAATGATTTATCTGAACTAATGGCAGAGTGGAATTTTAATACTTTAGGGTTTTCAGGAATCTTAGAGCTGTTTTCATTTGTCTCATACATAGAGCCTGAACCTTGAAGACATTAATGAATTTGTCACAGAAATTAAATTGGGTCAAAATTTACATTTCCAACCCATGTCTGTGCTCTTCATTCTAAAGCACAATGGCCTAGAGTCATATTTTAACCTCTAAGTTTTATCTTATTAAAAAATAAAATAAAATAAATAATTGTAAATACATGCATGTGTTATACCTATATATATAATTTATATACATTACAATATTAATTTGAATTACACATGACATCACTAGTAAAGGCCAGTTACAGTTTAGACTGAGATAAGCCCTGTGAGAGTTTACTAAGGTCAAAAAGACTCCTTTTAATAGTGACTCAGTGGCATCTACTCTAAGGACAAAGGCTCCAGTATGTATCCTAATCTAAGTTATTACTGAATGTGAGTCCTGTGATAGCTTCTAATGAAAATTTTCCATTGAAAAAATCAATGTTAATAACTGGAACTCGAGAGCTGTAATGAGTTCTGCCGTGTTTTTCGGGCTTAGACTGTGTGCTATAATATCCTAAGAAGAGGAGTTGATGACCTGTGAGCTCTGGTCCCTTCCTGATCTCATTTGATTCTTTGGTCTTTAGTTTTAAAAGGGTGATCAGAGAGGTTGCTTTATAATGGAGAAGTTGAACAAAAGGACCATCAACCTGCAGGCTCCCTGGCACAGCGCAAGTTTCACCGGATAAGCATTTCAGTAAAGAGGACTATTGCCAACAGCAATACTTGCAAGGAAGCTTTGTTCCAGAGAGGATTTTTTTTTTAAAGAAGCTGCTAGAAAAACTGACACTAGAAGCTAACTAGAGTCACGCTTTCTAGATATCAATAAAATTGTAAGTCTGAAGACATTACTTACCTAGATACAGAAATGGACTTTATTTAAGAACCAACTTTATACATACCTAATATACCTAGGCTTGTTGATCAAGTTGGCTGGCTGGGGAAGAATAAGACTATCTAGAAGATCCACATGATGAGAGAAAGCATTCGGGGAGGGCAGACAGATACTTGATGCTGGCCATAGATAGAACCCAGAGACGCTCTGTGATTGAAGTGGTTCTAATTCCTGGAAGCTTCGATTTGCTCTTATAACGTGTTCTAAAGCCCTTTAATTCAAGACTACCCTTCCTGGTTGGTACCTGTAGATGTAATGCATCTCCTAAGGTATTACTCTAGGCTCCATCGGACAGAACAACTACCTGGAGGTAGGTGGTGGAGCCTCCGGACTTCACGACACATTTCGCAATGCTGTTTACTCCAAAACACTGGCCTAATTGAACTAATCTAGCTATTGGGTAAGACGAGAAGTAATACAAGAACATTCTTAAAGTCTGTTCTCTTTTGCCTTGTGACCTTAAACATTTGAAAGACCAAGATGAACACTATTGAATAGAATTGTGTTTCCATCGTCATAACTAATCTGAAAGCCTAAGTTTTACCTCTTTCACTGCACATCCAATCTATTTTATGGGCAGGAGAGCACAATGGGCTCAGCTATCCAGGCTTTAGGAGTTATTTTAATCTTTTTTTTTTTTTATTATACTTTAGGGTTTTAGGGTACATGTGCACAATGTGCAGGTTTGTTACATATGTATCCATGTGCCATGTTGATTTCCTGCACCCATTAACTCGTCATTTAGCATTAGGTGTATCTCCTAATGCTGTCCCTCCCCCCGCCCCCCACCCCACAACAGTCCCCGGAGCGTGATGTTCCCCTTCCTGTGTCCATGAGTTCTCATTGTTCAATTCACACCTATGAGTGAGAACATGCGATGTTTGGTTTTTTGTCCTTGCGATAGTTTACTGAGAATGATGTTTTCCAGTTTCATCCATGTCCCTACAAAGGACACGAACTCATCATTTTTTATGGCTGCATAGTATTCCATGGTGTATATGTGCCACATTTTCTTAATCCAGTCTATCGTTGTTGGACATTTGGGTTGGTTCCAACTCTTTGCTATTGTGAATAGTGCCGCAATAAACATACGTGTGCATGTGTCTTTATAGCAGCATGATTTATAGCCCTTTGGGTATATACCCAGTAATGGGATGGCTGGGTCAAATGGTATGTCTAGTTCTAGATCCCTGAGGAATCGCCACACTGACTTCCACAATGGTTGAACTAGTTTACAGTCCCATCAACAGTGTAAAAGTGTTCCTATTTCTCCACATCCTCTCCAGCACCTGTTGTTTCCTGATTTTTTAATGATGGCCATTCTAACTGGTGTGAGATGGTATCTCACTGTGGTTTTGATTTGCATTTCTCTGATGGCCAGTGATTCTTCATGTGTTTTTTGGCTGCATAAATGTCTTCTTGTACACCAATAACAGACAAACAGAGAGCCAAATCATGAGTGAACTCCCATTCACAATTGCTTCAAAGTGAATAAAATACCTAGGAATCCAACTTACAAGGGATGTGAAGGACCTCTTCAAGGAGAACTACAAACCACTGCTCAATGAAATAAAAGAGGATACAAACAAATGGAAGAACATTCCATGCTCATGGGTTGGAAGAATCAATATCGTGAAAATGGCCATACTGCCCAAGGTAATTTATAGATTCAATGCCATCCCCATCAAGCTACCAATGACTTTCTTCACAGAATTGGAAAAAACTACTTTAAAGTTCATATGGAACCAAAAAAGAGCCCGCATCGCCAAGTCAATCCTAAGCCAAAAGAACAAAGCTGGAGGCATCACGCTACCTGACTTTAAACTATACTACAAGGCTACAGTAACCAAAACAGCATGGTACTGGTACCACAACAGAGACATAGATCAATGGAACAGAACAGAGCCCTCAGAAATGCTGCCGCATAGCTACAACTATCTGATCTTTGACAAACCTGACAAAAACAAGAAATGGGGAAAGGCTTCCCTATTTAATAAATGGTGCTGGGAAAACTGGCTAGCCATATGTAGAAAGCTGCAACTGGATCCCTTCCTTACACCTTATACAAAAATTAATTCAAGATGGATTAAAGACTTATATGTTAGACCTAAAACCATTAAAATCCTACAAGAAAACCTAGGCAATACCATTCAGGACATAGGCGTGGGCAAGGACTTCATGTCTAAAACACCAAAAGCAATGGCAACAAAAGCCAAAATCGACAAATGGGATCTCATTAAACTAAAGAGCTTCTGCACAGCAAAAGAAACTATCATCAGAGTGAACAGGCAACCTACACAATGGGAGAAAATTTTTGCAACCTACTCATCTGACAAAGGGCTAATATCCAGAATCTACAATGAACTCAAACAAATTTACAAGAAAAAAACAAACAACCCCATCAAAAAGTGGGCAGAGGACATGAACAGACACTTCTCAAAAGAGTTATTTTAATCTTTAAAGAACAATAGACACAAGTAAAAGTACATACATAAAGTAGGTATTTTATATTTAATTTTTATTTTCATATGCATGAAAAGGGTGTTCCAAAAAAAGATTAGAGAAGTCCATGGCATGTCTTTCTGGTTAATGTTACTTTATTTTTTGGTTCATCTAAGATACTGGTTACAAGTTACTTGTTTTTTTTCATGGAAAATTTTTTTTAAATGAATTGATTTTACTTTTCATCAGCACAGTTGTTGTCTAATACCAAAGTTAGTTAGAAGGTTATGATTTTTCTATTTATAGAATGGCAGGGGCAGCATTTAGATAATACATCATAGTAACTTGGCATTTATGAAATATTAGTTTTCCATAAACATGAACTCAGAGAGGAAGGTTACATTTTTTTAAATTATAATAACTTTTCGAAAACCATCTGTCCTTTAAAATGTTACTAAAACATATATTGGAACTGGTGTTTTAGATGCCAGTCCTTTCTGAAGAGTGTTTTGAGATTTTTTTCAAATACTGCCTCAGTTCTATATAAAATAGAAAAAATTCTGCCTTGTAAAATGACTACTGGATGTAGGTAAGAAGAAGTTAAGGAAATATTACATAAAAATAGATTTGCAAATGTAATTTACTGAAGGATTATTTACACTTTGATGAGTGGATCTGGGTATTTTGATACTAAGTGAAAGTGGTTCCACTGGAATTAGAAGGGAACAGAGATCTGCAAGCAGGAGTGAAAAGAATGTCTGTAAGCCGGGCATGGTGGCCGCCTCAGCCTCCCAAAGTGCTGGGATGACACGCTTGTTAAGTGGTACTCTAATTAATCAGTAACTTAAACCTCAAAAGAGATTCATTATGTACACAAAATTAATCTTGTGTAATCAAGTGTATAAGTAAAATTAATTGAAGAAATCAAAAAACGCACGGTGGCTGACACCTGTAATCTCAGTGCTTTCGGAAGTCTAGGTGGGAGGATCCCTTGACCTAAGGCGGCTGAGACCAGTCAAGCAACACGGTGGGACCCATCTCTGTAAAACAATTAGCCAGGGATGGTGGTGCGTGCCTGTAGTCCGAGCTACTTGAGAGGCCGAGGCAAAAGTATCGCTTGAGCCTAGGACTTGGAGTCTGCAGTGAGCTATGATCACACCACTGACTCCAGCCAGAGCAACAGAGGGAGACAATGAGAACACGTGGACACAGGAAGGGGAACATCACACTCTGGGGACTGTTGTGGGGTGGGGGGAGGGGGCAGGGACAGCATTAGGAGATACACCTAATGCTAAATGACGAGTTAATGGGTGCAGCACACCAACATGGCACATGGTTACATATGTAACAAACCTGCACGTTGTGCACATGTACCCCAAAACTCAAAGTATAATAATAAATAAATAATAAACCACAAAACACTTGTAATTCCAAATCCAGATATATAAACCACAGGAATACTTAGATAAACACACGCTATACACACATATAGTATATATATGATAAAATATATTTGTATGTTCAACTTGGGAAAGGTTGATGATTTTAGAAACAAACTAATAATTCTATTGCCTTGTGCTCTAATGATTTTCAATATGAAGATGTATTTGGGATCAAATACATGAGGCTCCACATACAAGACATCTTTCTTTCCCCTCTTCTCAGCATCATGTTTTGGCTGATTATTGGACTACAACTGGGAGATCTAGAACTAAATTCCTGCTTAGTGTTTACTTGTTCAGAGCATAGGCTTTGAAATCGTCCTGTTTTGCCTCAGTCTCCACAGTGGTACCTACTAACCTCATGACTAGGGGATCGTGTAGCATTTCTCTAAGCCTTGTTTTCTTAGCTGTGAAGTGGTAAATTTTGGAAGTGCTTTGTTCATAGGATTTCTGTGAAAACTGAATTGGGTAAAGAATGTAAGGCATTTATCACAGTAAAATAACCTGGATTACAGTAACTTTTCCAGGAGTGTTTATTAGTACTTAAACTGTCATTGTCATCAAAATTCTGTTTTTACATATGAACTTAGAAATGTCATTGTAACCTTCTCAACTCATTTGGTCACTTAAAATGGAGAGGTTGAGTTAGGTGTTTCTTCAATTTCTCTTTAGCTCTGATACTATGAGTCTGACGTTAAGTAATGCAAAGTTGGTAATTAAATCTTCCCCTTTCGTGATGTAGGAGAAAGGCATAAAAAATTTCTGGGTGACTGGATTCCCTTGCAAGTTTATTAGAATTGTAATTACGTAGCATTTTGAATAAAGCATTCATTCTGGAAATCATTAAGTTTATTTTTCTTAACTCCGTTATTTTGTCAACTGTGGAAAAATTGGGATTTAGGAGTAACCTCTGATTTAAAATTCCACCTACTAACCATTTAAATTGTAGTCTTGTAATTTCCTAACTTTGGTCTTGAAGGTGTTTCTCATTCTTATGCGTTATTATACTGTATTATATATTTATGCAACATAAAATTTATAGTTTTAACTATTGCACATGTTTACATATGAAAGGTATAATTTTGAACTTATCATTATTAAATTTGCTAGTTTTTCTTCACTATTCATTTTGGACACTTATCCATATTAGTACATGCAACTCAAGTTTATTCTTTTGAGCTACTGTATATCATTCAAATGTATGAATAAATAACCTTGCTTTGGTGGACACTTAAGTATTTTCATGTATCAGTATGAAAAGCAGTTTCAAAATGAACATTCAAATATACATTGTCATATATGTGTATAATATTTGTATATATGAAGGTTCCTGTGGGTCATATATCTGAAATCAAAATTACAAGTGTTTTGTACCTTCTATAATGAATTTTACTCTCAATTTTAAGTAAACAAGATTAGTTTTTGCACATGATGCATCTCTTTATTCAGTTAAAATTACTGACATAATTAGAATACCACTTAAAACTTGAGAATATTTTCAAGGGTATTTATGCAAAACTTACATAAATGTGTTGAAAAGTCCTTTTGTATATATGTAGAGATTATATGGTATGTTAAATTCATCAATTTGCCTAAATATCAAGTTATACTTAAGTAGTGTCCATACACCATGCTTTTGCTTGACTGAACTCCAATATGTATATCGGGAGTACTTTTTAACATTCATAGGTTAAGTGGCCTGTTTTGGAAAATGATATTAAAAATGTAATTCAGATGAATGCTTAAAGATTAAAAATGAATGAGCTTTCGTATTAATCATCAATATGACAACCCTAAAGGGAAGCATGATTTTCAAATGTACCTCCTTGTAGGCAGGATAATTCAGAAATGCACAGTACATATTAGATATGGGATTTGAGTCATAGTGTATTTCTCTAAGAATGTAATTTATTGTACTTTCACATCCACCCCACTGAATATGCAGAGTTTAAGATGCAATGGCCAGAAGACACGAGCGTGTCACTAGAAGGATGTGGACGTGGGCTCCGGGGCTGTTGATGATGACGGTGGTGTTTTGGGGTCATCTGGGGAATGGACAAGGCCAAGGTAAGTGCAAGGATTTTCTAATTCTTTGCGAGTTGGATGCGAATTTCACTTTGTGATGAAATTATGTTTAGTCTTTTGTTTGATGTTTAAGCAATTTGTTACAATCTTCCGTCAGGTTTTTGTTACAGGGTATTGTAATATCTCTGCAGTTAAATTGAAATAGAATTAGGTGTGAGTAAATGCATCAAAATTGAAGCCATCTTTCTGAAATTGGCTTTTCTCTGTTGTAATTGATGATATGTATATATATGTGAGGTATTACGTGGCCATATATATGCGAGTGTGTGTGTTTTGGGTGGGTGGGTGTGCCTGTGAGTTTGTGTATGTGGTGTTTTACAGGAACATGTAGCATATAAAGTTGTTGTGATTTTGAAGAAAAGTTTTTGGACGTTTGTCTCTTTAGGGTTTTTATGTTTTTGGATGTTTGTCTCTTTAGGGTTTTTATGTTTTACATTTTAAAATTTCAAGAACCTATTCTTAAAGGATGTGATGTTCTTTAGAAATTAAATGAAAAATGTGACGTTTCTCGTTCTTCTGCCAAGTGTATTTAGGGGAAATTAATGAGAGAGTGGAGCTGCAATGTTGTGGCATCCTGAAATGTCAGTTGGAGAGTAGAAAAGGGCCATAGATTTTGGAATAAGGCTTTCAATACTGATTTCATCAATAGCTGTATGGAGTGGTTTGTGCCAAATCTAGTATCTGTGAATGTATTTTGTGATAAGTATTGTATTATTTTTGGAGGTGTGTTGCCTGCTCAGATACAAATTGCAATTCTGTATTTTATGTGATAAAACATCCTGACACCCCTGAAATTTTCTTTTCCTTTCGGGGCAAGTGTATTCAGCATTGATTTTCTGCATTTTCAAGGCTTGAAATGAAATCTGTGAGCAGGAAGTTTACAGAGTTATTTCAAGGGATAGGTATATTTCTCCAGATAAAATTGAAAGTGTGCAGTGTTATTATATAATTGTGATGAAGTTGAGCTTTGCTAGTTTGGAGTATCTAATAAAGTTTAACACTTTTTAAAAGATCCTTCAAAAAGATCAGTTTTCTTGCCATATGTAATATTGTTCAATGAAGATTTGAAATGAAATAGATATTTTTTCAAAACCACAAGTGCATCTGTGCCTTTGTATATGAACAGTTGTATATACATGTAAGCAGATAATACATTTTGTTAATTAAGATCAGCTTTGATTTTAATTTTTCTTTCCTGTCATTCAGAATTTGTATTTGCATCTAATAGAATTCTCATTTTTCTTTTTTGTGATAAAACTAATGTAAAATATATTCAATACACATAGTAGTTTTTTTCACCAAAGGTCTAAAACAAGAATATGTAGACAGTAGCTACGTTGGATTTCTGTGGCTATAAGAGTTGTCTATTTCTCTGGTGATGTGTAGAATTACTAAAATGCAGCATGACAACTGTTTCTCTGTAATAGTGATCCAACATGACATGTAGTATTACACAGGGTTGCTAATACCTTCCTCTGACCATCATTTCCAGTAATTGTGGCTTGTTTTAGATGAGGAATAGGTTATTAGATATTTAAAATATTTGAGAAAAATAGGTATCTTCTCTCTTATTTACCCAAACCCTTTTATTTACTCAATATTGATGGCTCAAGTATTCTTTCACTAGGGACCATCATTTATTAAAAAATGGCCTGAAATCAATTCCAAGTCTAGCTGTAGTGAAGCTTCTAGTGGGAAATGCAAGTTAAGTAATTTGTTTTCTTTCTAAAAGGATAAATTAAAATAGACAATGATTGAAAGAACAAAACAACTTAATAGAAAACATAATGGAATGCTTTGATATTATCATTCAGGGAATTTTGCTTCCTTAGTGGTAGCTAGATTGAGTGAAGGAGATTGCTTAGGTATAATGAGCAAATCTTATAATTGCAAGTATAACCCAAGCTGCATATCATCATCTAGCTCAATAAGCCTCATTAAATATTAAATATTACCTTTTAACTTTTATGCAATTAAGCAGAATTTAAAAATAAAAGTTTTAAAAATTAAAGTTTTTATTACTAAGTATCTTTTAAAATACAAATCTCACAGCTCCTTATTGTCAAGAAAAGAACACATGAAAATTTATAAATAAGGTTTTCTCTCTATTAAGTTTACAGACTTGCATTAAATATTGGTTATTGGGACCCACCATGTCCAAGATTATGATTAAGTATCAATGAAGTATGACTCTTGCAGCAAATATGCAAGCAAATGTTTTAAGATTATTTTCACATTATTTCACATAATTTCTTAAGCATAATAGGATAAGTAAATTATACTTTCTACACAAGCTCTTCACATTTATGAATAGACCATGTTCTAAATTTTTCAATCATTGGGGAATCCCAATGTCATATTTATGAATGGACCATGTTCTAAATGTTTCAGTCATTGGGGAATCCTAAAGCCATATTTATGAATGGACCATGTTCTAAGTGTTTCAGTCATTGGGGAATCCCAGTGTCATATTTATGAATGGACCATGTTCTAAATGTTTCAGTCATTGGGGAATCCCAGTGCCGTATTTATGAATGGACCATGTTCTAAATGTTTCAGTCATTGGGGAATCCCAGTGTCGTATTTATGAATGGACCATGTTCTAAATGTTTCAGTCATTGGGGAATCCCAGTGTCGTATTTATGAGTGGACCATGTTCTAAATGTTTCAGTCATTGGGGAATCCCAGTGTCGTATTTATGAATGGACCATGTTCTAAATGTTTCAGTCATTGGGGAATCCCAGTGTCGTATTTATGAGTGGACCATGTTCTAAATGTTTCAGTCATTGGGGAATCTTCCTAGAGAAACCGTGTGAGAAATTGTAGCTAAGCTCAAAAACGGAAGACAGAAATCGATTTAACGAGGAATGTAGATTAATGTCATAGTATTATCCCGACTGTGTGCAACCACTACTTATAAACAATGATATAAGAAATGCAATCTGAAATCTGAATTCTAAATAGGAATGTAGTGCCATTATCCCTCTGGGACCCTTAGGGTCAAAATAAGAGAAAAGGGATGAATGGTGGGTTGGAAGTAAGTCAGTGATCCTTGTCAAATTTTTGTATCTGTCAAGAAAAGCATCTGCTTGAGGACATCCATTTTCCTACTTCTGAGTTACAGAATGATAGGTACTTATACTGAATGTGACATTCCCTGACGTGGACTCTGTCTTTGCTGCTTAGGTGGTGTGTGCATGAGAAAGTGCTTAACATCTGAAAACGGAGACAATCCTTAGAGAAAGATATATATGAATTTTAAAAGGAAATATACCTACGATGGAAATAAAACAAATAGCATAAATATCTAGCTGTATTTGGTCTTTTTGGTAACTATTACAATATATACATTTTCAAACAACTAAGTTCAGCACTGACTTTGGGAGAATCTAGATAAAACTGAACTGACATATAATAAGCATTGGTGTAATTAATAGCACAGCGGGCAGAACCATGGGGTTATTTCCTGAGGAAGAGGGACTATAGAGAGGCAAAAGAAAACCCAGCTCATTCTGGGGAGTGCCAGGAGCAGTTATTATATTCAGAACTGAGAATTTATTTCTAACTCACCAACCCATAGTTCTGGCTGAAGTGCAGTGGTGCAGTCATAGCTCATTCTCAGCCCCAAACTCCTGGGTTCATATGGTCCTCTCATCTCAGCCTCCTGGTAGCTATGACCACAGGTGTGCACTACTTTGTCCAGCCAGTTTATTTTATATTTTATTTTCATTTCATTTGTAAAGACTGGGTCTTGCTATGTTGCCCAGGCAGGTCAAAAACTCCTATCCTCAAGCAGTCCTCTAACCTAGGCCTCCCAAAGTACTGAGATTACAGGCATGAGCCATTGCATCTGGCTCAAAAATATTTCTGTCTTAATGGCTTTAACAAAGAAGTGCCGTTTTGGGGATATATACAATGGTGTGCTGCTTGGGAGTGACAAAAAAATAATTATAAGAAGAATGGAACGAATATGTCAGTATGTTTTCAAAAGCAAGTTAGCCCAAGTTTTTAAACAAGCATAATTTTAGGGTTTTTGTAACTAACTTAGGGTTTAAATGTAGCAAAAATTTTAAACATTATCATGAATACACAGAAAATTTTAATCAATTTGGTTTCCATGATGAATTTACATGCTTAAATTCCTAATTTCAATTTGCTGTTAGATATGAGAAAGTTTGAGATTTTGAAGAAGCAAGTGGTTCTTACAAACGTAGCAAACTTAAATTTTGAGGACAATTTAATTTAACTTCCATTTTTATGACCAGATTTTGGGTCAGCTGTTAAGCATTCAAAAAATAAAATCTGATAATATCTGGCAATTCCAATTTTCAGTTTTATTGATCTTCACCATGAAATAATATATAAGGTAAGGGGCAAAATTTTGGAAAAGCAGATCACTTTGTTGTCCTATTTAGCAGGTTCTCAAATTATGCCATCCTGGAATCATTAGAAGTAATTATAGGAAGACAATATCTTGTGTTTTGTATTTCATTGTTACCCATCCAGTTGTTCTCTAGAGATATCAGAGAAAACCCACTCAAGAAGGGAAGGTTAGATAAACAGCCCTCTCTCTCTCTCTCTCTGTCTTTGCCTCCATTTGGTTCCTTATATTCATTTCTCAGTGCATTTCAGTTACTTTTATTGTTCCCTTCATTTTCTCTTTCATTCCAGAAGTTTAAGTGATTGCATAATTCTTTTGACAGCTGAAGGTAGTATCCGACTTTGAATGAAAGGTTTACAGCTACAGCTTTTCAATTAGAAAATCTCAGATCATGTGATCTATGAGTTTTAATATCTTAGGATCTCGACCAGTAAGGAATAATCACTTTGAAAAACCTTGATGCTACCTAGAGTTTGTGTTTTGTGAGGTTGCTTGGTAAATTATTTTCATTTGATAATTGAATATTGCTTCAAGAGAGGTGAGCTCAGACACTTGGCAATGAATATTGAATGTGTATTCCAAGAGACATGACCTTAAAATATCATCAAGCTAAGTAGTAGTGAAATTGAACTCTGCTGTATAATAGAAGTCAGTGTTTCTTACATCTTTGTGATATATAAATATTTTTACATTGTGGTAGATAATAATTTGTATGGGAACATTTAATTGAATTTAATTTATCCTATGGCAGAATTATGTTGCATAGGTCATTTTAGTTTTTGATTTAAGCATCTTAAAATTATAAATGCAAATATTCAACACGTAAAACCCACATGAATACACACTCCCAAACATTTGAAATCCTAACAGTCATTTCCAACAGCTTTTTCCTACAAAAGCAGTCAGCTCTTCTTAGAGATGACATGCATTCCCATAGCTTGAGAGGTGCACACTATAAGGTAAACAGAGAAAGGATTACAGCAGTTTAAGAATACCAGCGGATTTACTTTATAGACAATAGACTTTTGAATTACTTGTCTTCAAAATTTGGTTTCTTGAGAAAATTATCTGTGTAGATTAATCATGCATTTCAGATACTTTCCAGACATCTGAATGTTGTTTTCTTAAAAGTAGCCAGCACGCCTTTTTATGCAGTCTGCATGGGAGATAGTAAGAGATGTGTATGCTGTATATCTACTAGTAGAGATTGGTTTTTGAGTGCTTCCTTAAAAAATTATTTTTTCTGAAGAAAGGGATTTATTTTTTATAATTTAGATTAGATGATTTTAAATGTTTTTAGGTTTTAACCTCTCTGATCATCAGGGTCATTGCCATGGAAAAAATGCAAGTTATAGCATATTTCATTTTTATAAGGAAAGAAGTTGATAATTTAGACTTTTTTCTTTTACTAAATTGAATCAATATTTGGATGGCATTAATTCACAATAGCAACAAAAAAATCTTACTATTCAACAAAATAAAGTATGATTTCCTTCACATTTAACTTAATTTGTTCTTTAAAACATCTCCTAACGAAGGTTTTCTCATCCTCTGAAGCTGAATTTATTTAGGAAAAAATATTTTAAACACCATCCCAAGTGATATAACTATTTTTATTGAGCTTTGATGTTCTATTTGAACATATTTGAAGACTGTACAAGCACTCAATTTAGAATTAAGATTTTATTTGGAGATTTTGGTTGTATTTGAAATCTGTTGTGGAATTAAACATGAAGAATATGTCAATTTACTAGATGTCATTGTCTATGACACATTTTAGTCTTATCTTTCTGCCTATATGTAAAGAGGAATAGAAATAATTGGTATAAACAGGAAAAAAGAAGTAAAGTGGTAGGATCAGATGGGAGAAATATATAAGCTAAGATACTCTTTTTTTGTTTGTTTGTTTTTTGTTTTTGTGAGACAGAGTCTTGCTCTGTTGCCCAGGCTGGAGTGCAGTGACACAATCTTGGCTCACTGCGGCCTCCACCTCCCAGGCTCAATGGTTCTCCTGCCTCAGCCTCCTGCGTAGCTGGGATTACAGGTACGCATCACCACACCCGGCTAATTTTTGGATTTTTAGTAGAGACTAGGTTTGACCATGTTGGCTAGGCTAGTCTCAAACTCCTGACTTCAGTTGATCCGCCCAATTCAGCCTCCCAAAATGCTGGGATTTCAAGTGTGAGCCACCAGGGCCAGCCTAAGCTAAGATATTCTAGAAGCTAATAATAGTAAAATATAATGTAAATTGTTTAAAATTAATCTGTATATGAAATTTTTTCTAGGACTTTCCTGCCAGAAAAGTAGGAATAGAATGGCAAAAGGAACGAGGTTCCTTCTACAAGTAGGCACACATCCTATTTCACTTTATCCTGTGATCAGTCTCATAACCATCTCCTGGTGTGAAGTGCTAAAACTGTGCTTTAAGAATAACTTAAGTCCTTTATGTACAAACTAGAGTATGAGAGCCTGAACCTTGGAAACCAAGAGATTCCAAAAAGCCTTATGTGTGAGACTGGGTGCCACAGATCTTGGCAGAAATTACTGCTTATTCTTAATTCTTATCGTTCCTTTCTAGCACTTCAATTTATAATGCCAATATCTACCTCAGCCTAAAGACAAGCTCTAGAATCACTTGTGTTACTTATTACATTTCTTTTAAAAAAACTCATGAATTACACATGAATTTCAAAGTTGCCAACTGAGATTCCAAGGACTTAAAAAAGAAAAAACGTGGCACCTTTCCATTATAAAGGCTGTACTCAGTCTTCATAGTGTTTGTCTTTAAGGGACAACATGCCTCATCCATCAGCAACTTTTCTTCCTTAAATCATCATATCTTGCCTAAAAAGGTTTTCTGAAAACTAAGATTTGCAGATTGTTATATCACATCTTAATCTACGTATCAACTTTAGCATTATCAAAGCATGAACTGTTCTGGGTTTTCATAGTTAATTATGTTTGTGGTAATAACTGGGATGCAATTGTTTTTCTTCTGATGATTTTGTACTTGCTTTTCTTATGGTAACTTCTGATGCTTGTTTGTAAGATCTTCCTCTCTTTTCTCCATCTGGTTATCTTCTTACCTTCTGTCCTTTAACTCAGATGTCACCCACACTGTGTGTCTTTCTGGATTGCTTCTTATTTAACTGTTGCTTCTCATAGTTTACATACCTCCTCCTGTACCACACTATCAATATTTCTCAAGCTGCACTATATGCTGGGTTGTGTCTTTATTTATTTATAAGTTCCTTGATAATTCGGACTATATATTAGTATATTCAAAAAATACTTATGAAGTGTTTACTTTGGGTCAGGAATTATTGAGTGAAGGAAATTGACCAAAACTCTGCCATCATGAAGCTCGCATTCTAACTTAGGGAGACAGATAACAGACAATGAGCCACATAAATATGCAAAGTATCGTAAGTTAGATGGTGAAAAGTAATCCTGGATGGGGATCAGATAATTTTGATAGGATAATTTTTAACTGGGTAGTCAAGAAAGTCCGCACAGAGAAGATGGCAATTGGAAGAACAAGGTGGTGAGAACTGCTGAGTCTGGAGCAAACACACAATTTGGAGTAGTAGAAGATTCCAGAAGTAACAGAATAGAGGCGAAGAAGTGGGAATTGTGTGGAGTCTTTTACTTGCTGTTGTAATGACCTTGGCTATGCTTTGAAGTGAGGTGGAAAGTTGGCAGGGACCTTAGTTTTCTTTTTAATAATTCACTATGAATTTTGAACGGTCACTATTATAGACTCAATAATTTTGCTTTATTACTCTTGCAATTGACTACAAAAGAGCGTATTGAAGAAATGTTAAATTCTAATTTAAACTGATTGAAATAGGTTTTTATCTTTTTATGTTTCTCATCACTGAATATCTCATTTTTAATTAGTTTGAAAGCATTCTAAGATAGTGAGCCAATGCAATTTAGCATAATGCATAACTTATTATTCATCAGATTTAGGTATTTAACCGAGGATGCTAATTAGGAAAGTAACTTGTTCTGTTGGATGATTTTGATAAAGCTACTTTCAAATGATTATCACATCCATTGATGTCATATTAAGTTGTGTTTTTGGAAACCAAATTTAGGCAGTGGTAATGAGTTAATATCTCTAAGTGGATACCTTTTGTCTCTACAGTCAAGGATACTTGAAAGTGGAAAAACATACTGGCTTCAAGTCTTGGGAACTAGGACTTACCGGAAATGTGTGTGTTTGTTTTGTTTCCTGGTGGAATTGTCTTCTCGGAAAGATGGTGTTTCCTTTTCAATAGGAAAAAATTGATCCTATGCTGCTTTACTTTAATGCTTTGCTTTTGTCAAAATAGTGTTTTCTTAGGAAAATTAACCTATCATAATATAATGAAAAGAGAAATGCTGAAGACACAAAATGATGTCCATGTTAATATTGAGTAGGAAGCATCAAGGGACATGAGAAGAGGGAAGCGAAGAGAGGGAGAAGAGAAATTTATAGTGTAACAACAATTAGTAAAAAGGATTAGCATATACATGTAGTCAATAAGTCAATAAATGGCTGTTTATAGAAAGCCTACCAGGCACTAGGGGATATAGCAGTGAAGAAGGCAAAGACACAATTGGCTATACTGTAGTGAGGAGGGAAAGAGGAGGAAGACATACAAATACCTAAAAAAAGCAATGGTGTGAAGGGCTATAAAGTACACTACTACGAAGAAGATTACATGTGATAACATGGCTGAGTAAAACTGTCAAGGAGGAAGGCACTGATCTGGCTGTAGGTATTTCAGAGCATTTTTCTCTCTGAGGAGGTAATATTTCATTTGAGAGTTGAGTGAAGACAAAGAGGAAGGTACTTTGAAGATCTGGGGTGCTCTGAGCAGAAAGAAGGGCAGATATAAAGATTCTGTAATTTAAAAAGAGAGCTTGATAGTTTCTTACAAAGAAAAGAAGGCCGGTTTGGCTGGAATGTCCATGAAGGAAGAGCATGGAGAGAGATTACATGAGTGTTCTCAGGGACCAAATCTAGATCTTATATCAAAATGTGAATATAAATTAACTACATTGAAAAGTGTATGATGGATGTGTGATACGATGAGGTTAGCTCTTAGGAGGGTGTACTATTGTGGAAGGGTACACTAGTGAAGGAAGGGGGTTCATTTAGCTGACTATTGCACCTGTCCAGTTGAAGGATGATGGTAGTTGGGATTATGAGTGTAGCAATAAAGTTGGAGAAAATCAGTTGAGATTGGAAGTTGATTTGAAGATGATTGAATTTACTGAGCAAGAATTATATCAAGGTATTTGGATTTAGGGACATGGGGGATTATGGTCACTTTTAGTGATATGGCAAAGTCTTGATGACATGAGGCAGTTTGCAAGTGACAGAGGTGTGGGTAGGTGCGTATGTGTGATTGATTTTACATTTTTTAATCTTAAATTAAGACGCTAGTTAGAATCCAAGTGGAGACATCAAGTAGGCACTGACAAGTTGACTTGGCTAGAGATGTGAGTTAGATCATCGTAGCCTATAGATCATGCCTAAAGTCATGAATCTAGGTGAGGGGTTGGAAAACTATTAGAGCCCATGAGCCAGATCTGGTCTGCCACCTATTTTTGTATGGCTCATGAGTTATAAGTACGTGTGGCATTTATAAGTCTAAAATGTAAAATACAGGGAAATTTTTCAGCAGGGAAAGTTCCATAAATTTGCCTCTTGGCAACACAAAGCCTGCAATATTTACTATCTGGCTCTTTGTCAAAAATGTTACTGACTCCTGATCTGGATGAAACCCTGTGAGGAGAGAGTGTTGACTGAAGAGAGAGAAGCATCACAGTGGAAATTAAAATTATGTCAACTGAAGTGTGTAGGGTAGAGAATTTAAGCCTGAGTATAACAGTAAGAGATTAAAATAACAGTAAATTCATTATCAGCGTGATCAATGAAACCTTTGGGGGCAAAGAGGAACTATCTTCGTCACACCTTTCACTCACTCATAGAAAGATCTTAGGCAGGAAATATAACTTGTTTGAAGATCTGAGATAAGGCTAATGTAGTTTGGACAAAGAAAGCCAATGGGAGGATGACATTACATCTGGCCAAAGATTTAGGGAAGAGCCAAATACTTCAGGCTTTTTAAAGTGATCTTTAGATAAAGAGGAGGTCATCAAGGCATTCCGAATTTGGAGGATCAAATCACATCTGATGGAAAAAAATCTGGCTGTATGTGCATCTAGGATGTAAGGAAGCCAACATGGATGTGAAGTTAAAATTGTCCATTGCAAATAATAAAATGAAGGCCCCAGGTAGCCTTGGCAAGGGCAGATTTGGTATAAAATCCTTATTGGAATGGGCTTAAGCAGTAACGGGAATACGGATCTAGCTGTTGTGTTTAGTGGAATTTTATCAGTCTTTTTGTTGTGTATGATATATAGATGGTCAAAATAAGGAACTTCTACATTTTCGGTTTTTGTTTTATTTTAATTGAGATTTGAATTAAAAATAAGAAACTTTTATTTTGAAACTTGGAGACTGTGTTTAAAAAGTATAGAGTAGGGCTAGAAAAAAACCTAAAACTCCCCTGATGAGGAGAGTGCTAATCGTGACTCTAATAATAATAAAATACTTTTCTGATAATTTTTTGTGTGTTTCATTATTTATATATGTATGGGAAGTTGTACCCTAGCCACATGCCAATTCACCTGGTGAACTTGCTCTTCAACGTGGCACAAATATTTCCTTCTATCTTTAGCCTTCCGGGGTTTCTCACATGGACTATTGGCTCTTCCTACATGAACATGCTGGTAGTACCCTGTAGGAGACATGCTACTCCATGACAACAGGCACCACGCTGTAGGGGAATTACCATACCTGTCAATCACTATCTCTAGAATGTGGCCTTTCATGAGCCCTGAGATTTCATACTGTTTCTCTGAGCTGTAACAATATTTATATTGAAAAAATAAACATGTTCTTCTATCTTTAATATTTTATATCTTATAATTTGAATATCCCATTTTCATTATACTACTTAGCTGCTAAGTTATGTTATAAAAACAAGTTTTAATTATCTGCAAACACCTTCAAATCTAATCCTTACCGGTGAAGACTGATGTCTGGTTAACATCTGTTAGGACATTTATTTCCATACAGTATTTATAGCGCCTTTTTGTTATTGATTGGTATGATAAATGTGTAACTCTTACACAAAGATAAAATTTTTAGATTTTTGTATTTAAAATACTGGTTATCAAAAGAAAAACCCAGATGTTATTTGTTTATGTTTCTGCTTGAGGTACTGAATCTATTTCAAGTCATATTTCTCAGTATTGATATACTTAATTTTGCTGAAATAATAACACACTAACTTTAGCTACTTTTTTTCTCAGTGTATCTCCTTGTCGCTCACCATTTCCGCCTCATTTCACTTCTCATCTTTATTTCTTTTTCTTTGGTCTTCTTTTACTTTAGGGATTCTTTCAATTTAGAAGTGTTCTTGTTTTCTGATAATTACTATTCTTCTTGGATGTACACAGTTATCCTTTTCCATTTCATTTGTGAATTCATCTCAGAGGCATTTTGTGTGTGCCTTTTACTCATAGCTTCTCAGAAGTCCCTTTCGAGGTTACCGATTTAACATGTCATGTACTATAAGGTTTGCATGGCATGGTGGCAGCTGACTTTGGTCTTTACAAGGATTGAAATGTTCACTCAACATGGATTGGTAGAATTTATTTTTTCCTTAAACATTTCATCGCCTTGTAAACAAACAAAAGCAAACCCAAGACTCAAAACTGACATTACTATTGGTGCCCCTGGAAATAGCTACCTTCTCACTAAAGTAGATTTTGTCATCCAACTTTATGTGTTGTTGAACATACATGGTGCTGTATGAGCACTCACTCACTAGTCTAGAAAACATTGCTGTGACCAGTTACCAGAAAAATAAATTCAGATTGCTCTTCACCTTCCACAGATGACCCTTCTGAAAGCCATTTGAATTCATTATAAATTATAGTTATATTAGTGTGACTTTAATTCACTTGTAATCTGAACTTTATGTGCAATGCATTTTTTCCCGTGTTTAATCATTTTTGAATGCTAAATCATTTGCAAACAAATGGCTTGTCCTTGAGAAAGAATTTAAGGCTGAAAGTACATTAAGTGCCATCTGGGTATCTGTGTCAATGGTTTTGTCACTACAAATGTGTGTGTGTGTGCATATCACCTACTTTATCACATTTATTTGATAAAATTGATATGCAATCTCTAAATCATTGTGTCTCCAACTTGTGTTATGCCACAAATACAAATTTTTGTCCTAAAGTTGATGGTACCCTTTGTAAAACTAGAAGTTCTCATTTGTGCAAAGGAAGGAAAAATAAAACAAGAAACAAATTCAATAAAAAAATTAAAGGTCAGATTTCTTTTATAGCTGCTGAGTTCCTTTCTTTCCTTTCCATCATCCTCACATTCCCAAATCTCAACAAAGTTAAGAAATTAAAACACACATCATGAGATCATATGTTCACCTTGTTCAGGAACTGAAGGATTACATATACAAGACTATACCTTAATAAGTAGAGGGAGAAATATGAAGATATGAATAGAATATGAAAATTTATTATAATGCAGTTGTATTCTAAAGTGTTTCCTAGGCAGGCTAAGAGTATGTTGCCAGGAAATTTTAAGAGACCCACTCCATTATATAGAAGAGGATGTGTGTAGATCTCTTAATTCTGAAATGTTTAGAACTGAGTACAACAGGTCTTTGAATAACGACGTTTCATTCAATGTCATTTCATTATAATGTTGATGAGAAAAAACAAATTGATTCCAATTGGGGTTCACTGTCTGTGTAGAGCTTATGTATTCTCCCCATGTCTGCATTGATATTCTCTGGATGCTCCAGTTTCCTCTCACTTCCCAAGGCTGTGCATGTGAGGTTGATTGACGTGTTTATGTGGTCCCAGTCTGAGTAACTGTGGGTATGTGTGAGTGCACCTGCAATGCGACGGCGCCCTGTCCAGGGCTGGTTCCCACATTGCGTCCTGAGCTGACAGGATAGGCTGCGGTCAACTGCAACCCTAAACTGAAATAAGTAGGTAAATAATGATTTTACTAGCTTTTATTAATCTTAAACGTATGAATAGCTGAAATTTATTTCAGCATTTAATATTAGAAGTGTTTTGATCTTTATTTACAAGTTTGTTGACGTTTTAGTTACCAAAAGCCACAGAAGCTTAACTCTTTTGATGTCAACCTATGGTAAAATGGGTTTCGCTTACTGTATTTTTGTACCAATTAACCATCCCCAATTTATCCCTCCGTATGCGTGTATCAAAACATTACGTGACCATAAATATATATACCTATGACCAGTTTTCAAGCACCTGTCAATGATGTTAAGTGAAGACTTATTGTAGTCCTTTTTTGGCATAACGAAAATGTGTGTGTTTTGTTCAAGATTGGAAAACTTCTTTGTGTAAAGAACTAGACAGTAAATATTATAGGCTTTGCTGGCCATATGTAGTCTCTGTCTCTCCTTCATCTACTCATTCTTCTTCTCCCCTTCCTTCTCCTTCTTTAAACCCTTCCAAAATGCCAAAACAATTTTTAGCTCTCAGCCATATGAAGCAAGCCATTGATTAAATTTGGCTTGTAGGCCCATAAGGTGTGAATTCCTTTACATCATCAGAATGCCGCATATATATGAAATGTTATCTATGAGAAATTAATGGTGCTCCCAGCAGAGAGAAATTAGCCTAAGTTAAGTTTGGGCTTTGGAATTCAGGGGAATGCCATGCACAAAAATGCTCTGCTTTTAAAACTAGTTACTAACAGTCCATTTCTGATATCAGAAATACATGAAAACTACCAATTGAACGGACATTATTCACTACTTTAGTGCTGCTACTCCTGTGTGGTGGAAAAAGAATCCAGAAAATTTTCCTTTCCATTTGAACATTCATGCAATAAAAATTTCCAAATCTTTTTTTGAACACATTTTTATCTGATAGCTCTCTTGCGTACTTTATAAGTACGTTTTGCTGCTTATTCTCAGTAACTGTATTGAAACAATCTGTTTTCCTTTATCAATCAAAATAAAATAAGAAATTTAGCTTAATACTAATATTAAGCTGAAGTGCAAGATATATGAAAAAGAGAGAAAAGAAGCAGGATAAACTGACCTTTTGATAACTGCAGAGGACAGCAGATCAAGACTGGACTTTAACGTCTGACATTTTCAGAATCTATCACAGTAAGTCCACTGGGTCCAGAAATAGGTTTTAATCCTAGATTGAAATGACAATGCTGTCATGACATTGAGTTTGATGGAAAAAGTGAAGTTAAAGTTTTTCTCAATATTTTTTTAAAATCAATGATTGATTTAACTATAAAATGGACTGATTCTGAAGAACTCATTCTGACGTTGGAGGTGAAAATGCTTTTACTCTAATCATTAAAATCAATTTCTCTAGATATCTGACTTTATTCTGCTTTATAACATAAAGAATGAAACTATATTTATTAATGAAGTGTAATCTAGCAAAGTGGCATAAGCATAATTATGAGTCACTTACTAAAGTTGTGTGTTTTTTTCCATTGCATGAAAACCCTGCCTTGTTTTAATTTTTATTGACTCTTTAAAAGCAATTTTAGGTTTGTAGAAAGAAGTGAATAAGCATTCACACGTCATCCTCAGCCTCTACCCCAATTTCCCCGATTTTTAACATCTTGCAATAGTGTGGTACATTTGTTATAGTTGATGAGTCAATATTGGTACATTACTATTGACTAAAGTATGTAGTTTGTATTAGAGTTTACTCCTTGTCTTATGAATTCTATAGGTTTTGTCAAATGTGTAATGACAAATAATCCTCATTACAGTGTCATACAGAATAATGGATTCACTCTCCTAAAATTCTTCCTTGCTCCATCCGTTCATCGTTTCCTCTACTAATTTATGTAGAAGATAAATTAGTAGATTGAGTTGATGGTTATAGCAGTTTAAAGCACAGATAGAAAACTAGATTGACCTGCCTACCCAGACTGTGCTTCTCACTCTCACTGTACCCTTTCTTAACCTTTGGAAATGCTTTTATTCATATATAAAATAGGCTATAACTTCATATAGTTGTATTACAAAAAGTTAATGCACAGAAAAAGACTTGTGCTAGGTATATGGTTTCTTCTCAGTTAAATGGAAGCCATTGCGTGTGTTTGTCAATAGAATTCGTCATACTTTATCTCACATATCTTTACGTCATTGTTGGCACATGACATGTTTAGACTGCACAAATCTCCTCCAAATCCCTAATAGCCACTGATCTCTTTACTGTCTCCATAGTTTTGCTTTCTCCAGAAGGTCATGTAGTTGAATCATACGGTATGTAGACTTTTCAGACTGGCTTCTTTCACTTGGCAATATGCATTTAAAGGTTCCTGTGTGTCTTCTGTAGCTTGACAGAATACTATTCCATTGCCTGGATATACCACAGTTTATTTTTCCATTCACTTCCTGAAGGACATTTCGATTTTAGTGATCATGAATAAGGCTCCTGTAACATTCATGGGAAGAAGGCTTTTGTGTGCATGTAAGTTTTCAAATCCTTTAAGTAAATACCGGGAATGTAATTGCTGGGTTGTGTGGTAGGAGTATGTTTAGTTTTATAAGAAACTGCCAAACTGACTGCCAAAGTAGCTGTACTATTCTGCATTCTCACAAGCAATGAATAAAAGTTCCTGTTTCTCCTCACATTTGCCAGCTTTTGGTATCATCAGACTTTTGGATATTGGTCATTTTAATAGTCATGTAATAATATCTCACGGTTGCTGTGACTTGCAGTTCCCTAATGATACATGACTAGTAACTTCAAAATCCCCATTTGACAGCTGTATTTAGACCTTTGGACTATTTTTTAAATGAGTTGTTTTCTTTCTTATTTTCGAGTTCTCTGTATACTTTAAATACCAGTAATTTATCTGATATGTTTTGAAAATGTTTTGAATATGTTTTGAAAAAATTTTCTCCCAACCTGTGGCTTTTGTTTTCATTCTAAGCACAGTTTTAATAACAAAAGTCTTTAATTTTAATGATGCTCAATTTCTCAATTTTTTCTTTGTCTAACCCAATAAATCAGAAAGCTTTTTATCATTTCACATGACTTAATATTCAGGCAAGGTCTATATAGGCCCCTTTCAAACAGTCATAAAGTTTAGAAGCTCTGACCTCACAAACAATAACAACGACAACATAGAAACAAAAATGACAGCTTTTGATGTTGTCTCAGTAATTTCTCAATTCAAGAACAGATTACTGAGCTTTATAAGCAATACGTATAGATATCAATTTCACAATAAAATACCTTATGATATTTATCAAATCACCTTAGTTTTGGTCACTTATTACTATTAGACTAAAATGTAATTTGTCAGACATGAGAAATCCTTTGGAGTATTTTTTAGAGAACCAAGTATTTGTTTTAGCCTTTTCAGTTCTTCTCTTGCTGTTTCTCCAGTATAGTCATTCCAATTGTCTCTATAGATGTATTAATACCAGGTACATAATAAACACAATTATCTCCCACGTGTACCCCAACCCCCTTCCCTGTTCATGCAGTCAACATAAAGGAAGCAGGTCAAAAGGAAGCAGGTCATGTACCCTGTGATGTGCTGGGTTGTAAGGAAAGGTACACAATTAATGTACCATGTCTGAGTTTTCTTCTTCTCTGTATTTGTTCCATTTAATGCATGTATGTTTTTTATTCCTCAGGCCTCTCCAGTCCTAACACACTCAGGGATACTTGATACAGCTATAAGGCTGTGTCTTTATCAGGTACCTTTGGGTTACCCCCGGCCAGGGGTGGGAAATAGAGGAAGTGAATGTCTGTATCCTCATTATGTATCACACAGAGCAGAAACATAAAGAAGCCTGTGCCATGAATGGGTCTCTTCTTTCTCCAAAAACCACCTACCCCTTCAACTCCCACTGCTTAAAGGAAAATCTTGTATTAGTCTCCCCATTTTCTCCTCAAACTTGCTTTAGCAAAGCAGTTCCTAAACCTCTGTTAATGTATGTCCCCACCCCTAACTCAACACACAGTCTCATGTCACATCACAGAAAAGAAGTTCAAAACAAAACAAAACAAAGCCACAGTCTTATAAGAAAAATAGGTAAGTTTTACAAAAGTTGTGTACTGTATCTCTGCTTTGAATTTTGTCATTGGCCAAGGATAGTAAAACTCTTGGAAAACTATAAAACAGGAACTTACGTAATATGTTTTACCCAAGATTTTTCAAACATTTTTGGAAGGATACTTATTAACATCTTGCAGAGGTAATGTTACATGAAAAACTTAGCATAAGACCAATCAGGTATTCTATGCAATAATGCAGATATATGAAAAAATAATATAATGAAATAAATGACTTTTCAAAAGGTATTGATCCTAGATCCACATTCTTTTTTTGGTTCAGGTGAGGCAATTAGAATGTGAAAAAAAGAAGCATAGAACAACTGTCTAATGAGAGGGACGAATGTTCCTGGGTGGAAAGTTATTAGAAGATAAATTAGTAGATTGACCCTTTTGCTGTCTACGCAGGTTTTTTTTTTTTTTTGCTAGTACCAATAGAAACAAATTCATTTTATGGTTTGTGTCACTGGAAATGTATAACTTAGTGGTAGCTGTATAGCAAACTTTGAATATGTAATAATAAGAGATTAGATGTAGGTTTAATATCATTATTTAATTTATTTGCTTGAATACCAGTGAGGAATTTCCACTTAAGCTCTCGTTTTCCAGATGAGTGTTTAATTGAATTCCAGAATTCATTTTGAAATAGAACTTTGTGTAGAATATGAATTTCTTTGCAAGAAGAATCATTTGTACACTTGGGTTTGAGAGCAGTTTAATGTCAATATAACTTCTTTCCAGGCTTTCATTTCCTACTTTTTGATATGGGAATAATCTCATGGCGTGATTGTGAAAGTCTTAAAAGATAATGTTTGGGGGGAGGGGAAGGGATAGCAATAGGAGATATACCTAATGTTAAATGATGAGTTAATGGGTGCAGCACACCTACATGGCACATGTATACATATGTAACAAACCTCCACGTTGTGCACATGTACCCTAAAACATAAAGTGTAATAAAAAAAGATAATGTTTGCAAAGATACTCTGTGCACTCAAAGCGTGCTCTATGAACTTCATTGCCGTTCACATTTTGGGTTTATGAGGCTTCCATTTGCTGGCAATTGAAATGTGACTCTGAGTTAGATGCCGTGGTGTGGGAGATGATGTTTATTGGAGTTTAAAGCACAGATAGACAACTAGATTGTCCTGCCCACCCAGACTGTGCTTCTCACTCTCACCGTGCCCTTTCTTAACCTTTGGAAACACCTTTATTTATATATAAAATAGTTTCATATACTATTTTATACTATATACTTCATATAGTTGTATTATGAAAAGTTAATGCACAGAAAAAGACTTGTGCTAGGTATACGGTTTCTTCTCAATTAAATGGAAGCTATTGCCTGTATTTGTCAATGGAATTCATCATACTTTATCTCACATATTCAGTGCTTTACATCATTTTTGGCACATGGTATGTTTAGACTGTGCAAGGGTTAATTACGCCAAATTTATCTATCTACAGTTAATATAGCCCAAGGTACCTTGTTTAGCTGAGCCAAAGTTTGCATTTATTAAAAATGTAAATTTATCTTGAAGTGATGCCTGATCTCACAGAACTATGGGTTCCAATCTCTAAATCACTGTGATCAGTAGTAAAACTATGTACTCTGTGTCTGTCCTACTAGCTATATTGCCGGAATCTGGAGCATGACTTTTGGGTCTTTCTGTAATGCCTTACCTCTCATCAAAATTCACAAAATTCACAAGACCTGCTCTCTGGATTGTGAGACTTTTGCATTACAAAGAAAAAGGTACTGTCCTAATGGCATTCCAAAGCCATTTGAAATGAGTTGCTGTCGTTTCCAGGGAGTCATTTTTGTGTTGGTTATCATTACTTTACCATTACCTTTTAATTTGGAAATGTTAAAATCCATTGCCATGCTCCTTGGAATATAAAGATCATATAGGGTCATTGACATGAGTCTGAAAGTATCAGTCACTGGAGACCTTCTAGTGGGATAATGTTGTTAATATTGCTGGTATTCTATTCTTCACGTTTCCTCCAGTAAAATGTAAAGTGACCAAAATATAAGCGTCACGCAGGCAAAGATTCTTTTATTTGTTCAACGAACACTGCTTTCACATAGTAGTCAGTTAATATTCACTACTAGAATGCATGTTGAATGGCAGCTCTTTTATTTGCCATTAGCGTTGGCCCACTTGATAGCAGTTGGACAAAAAAATTGGACAAAGTGTGTTGATCTTTTATGAAAAAATAGATATCTCTTTCTTTCTTTCATTGTTGCGTTTTCTCTGGGCAAGTTGATACACACTGTAGACCTGATGTTATTTTAGGGATACAGTTGAAGTTACTAGATACTTTAGAGTTTATTTAATTATAATATGAAGCTTTGAGTTTCTGTTTCATTATTAAATAATTTATTTTATGATAGTGTTGCTTAACTTAGTGTGCAAGGCCTACAAATAAACCTAATAAATATCTTACAAACTACCTTAAAATAAATCTAACATTTTTTACTGAAATATTTTTAAACATGTTGAAGTTGGAATGCCAGGTAATTGTATACATACACACACACACATTTTCTTTTGGTTTCTTTGTTCCTATTATTGAAATTCCTATGCTAATAACCATATCAATTTATGAAACTCATTTTGAGAAAAAAGGCCTAAAATATAATTCATTTTTAAAATGATTTTCTCTTAATTTATAATGTCATACTTTAATAAAATAGGGTAGGGCAATTTTGTATAAATATTTATGCTAAGTTTTCTACATAAGTTACTGCATGTAGTCTAGTTTTTAATAGAAGGGTTTTCTTTTTCTTCGGTATCCACTTTAAAGTCAATGACATTTAGTGTTTTTTACTTTACAGTTCTAAGTTACTTATGCTTAAAAAGACATCTGACTTTTAAGTTACTGTCCAACTTGATTGTTATCTCTCTGTATCTTATCGATGTGTTCTTGAAAGTAGTTAGATTTTGAAAGACATTACTAAGAGGGCTTTTTCTCATCTTTGGAGAGTAACTTGGGGTAAACGGTTGTCTTTCGTCTTTGTCCTCCTCTCTACCCACAACTCCCCATTCCAGATCATTAGCTGAACTTGTGTGCTCAGGTTAATGTTCTGTTTCACCTTTCTTGTCAAATTGCTAGATACAACTCTCTTCAGTTATATACTGTACAAACAGAATCTCATCTTTTTAATCTCTCTCTTTTAAACAAATGTGTTCACGCTCAGATTTGTTGTCATTTAGAACAGGACTTCCTATTAGAAATATAATAATTTTCCTTCATGTTGTATCTTCAATACAAAAAAAAAAACAGAAAAACACGTATCAATGGTTTGCATGTGTCATGCTGATAGTTGGAGGGCAACTGATATTAGAAAAAGTGACACTATATTTCTGAACACAAACCTTGTTTCATCTTAGAATTTGGTGTTGAACCAATTGTGTACCTCATAGCAATAAACTTTAATGAGTTGTTAATATGTGATTAACTGCCTTGGCCAAACTCAAAATCTTATTCACACATACAATACACACAGAGAACTTATTTTTATTTGTTCAGTCACTCCTTTAGTCCTTCATTTATTTCACAAACATTCATTGACACTTACGTGGCAGCACTCTTATAAGAATAGAATATACCCTGTTAAATCAGACATGATACTTGCTTTTGTGGAGCTTATGCTTTAATGGAGAAACAGAAAGTCAAGCAAAAACTCAAACTATATAACTTTAAATTGGATATGTGCTAATGAAGGAAAATGTGGCAGTGTAAGAAAAAATAATAGGGAGTTAAAGGATAAATAGGAGTTTGGTGGATGAAATTTATGAAGGGCTGAAGATTTCAAACAAAATAAACTGATGCAGGAGGGTGCAGCTTTGGAGTCAAGAATGAAGTTCTAGGAGATAGCAAGGAAATGGTGGGAGAGGAGGTCAAAGTAGGTAGGATTTTATATATTATCAATGGGAAAATATTGAACAACCCTAAGCAGAAAGGCAATGATAGGGGGTCAAAGTAGGTAGGATTTTATATATTATCAATGGGAAAATATTGAACAACCCTAAGCAGAAAGGCAATGATAGGAGGTCAAAGTAGGTAGGATTTTATATATTATCAATGGGAAAATATTGAACAACCCTAAGCAGAAAGACAATGATATATATTCATCTTCATTACAAATTCTTATATCTTTAGTAGACCTGTTTTCAGGCAAAACTTCATGAGAGAATAGTAACAAAGAGAAAAAAAGTGGTGTTCTCAGATTATCTCTAACTCACCTGATGACTTTAAGCTAAATGACCTCAACATTTTGTGAGGCTTTTCCTTCTTATAAAGTAAGGAGTTTAGATGAGGTGAGGTGTCCAATTTCATTTAGCTTCAATTTCCTGTAATTTGACGGCTGTCAAGTCATGCTTTGATTTGTTCTGTTTGTGAGCCAGAGTAACTTTAAGGCAGTATATTAACTAGGAGAACTATTTCTTTACTTTTAAACTTCAAAATTATGATGACATAAGTATTTTAAAGAGCATTTAGAAAGTAGACAAATGAAAAATTTTTAACATTTTGGAATGCTTCTTGTATTTCTTTTTGAAACCTAGGTTTTTGGTGGTAGTGTTGATATTTATTTTTGCCAAACTAACCATTCCATGTAATTTTGTAGCATTTTGGGTTGATGACCACCGTAAGTCTAGTATTCCCATATGTGTTAAAATTTATCTTTACAATTAATATATTTTCACTGAATTATTTAATTAAAAATTAAACTACGATTTCTAATACATGTTCAGTGAGATATTATTAGGCATTACCTGAAAGGGATTTCTGGAGAAAGAAAGAATTTCTGGTTAAAAGGAGTTGAGCAGGTTTTCCTAGAGCGATTCTCTTGGTCTCTAGGATGGTGCTACAGCATAAAATATCCTCCTAATTTACTTCACAAATTAGCCCTTAGATTTCATGAATTACTTATAATTTTTTTTGTAGACCACAGTTTCTTTGCTCTTCAGTATTACACTTGCTTATGTGAGTTTCTAAAACTAAGTTTAATTTTGGAAATTCTTAATTTTATATTTATATTTTGAATTGTGTTTAAAATTAAGTTTAGTAAAAAGCTAGGTTTTTATTTCTACCTACAAATTCAGTGTCCCATCAATAGAAAAAAAATTCTCAATAATATTTTAAAGTTACTTACTTTAGTCTTTGTCATTAAAGAATAAAATTTACCAGGCAGAAATGCCCCAGAAGCTACCTATGGAGGAAATATAAATATTATTATTACCTACTAATAGTAATATACAAAATAGTCAATTATGTGTATAGAAGTTAAATATATATAAAAGTTAAATATTTATAAATGATACAGGACTCACGTGTTTGTATTCTCTGACTGCTGTGCAGTCACAGTCTGATAAATTGATAAACAGAGTTTGCAGTAAAGAAGGAGTTTAATGATTGCAGGACAGCTGAGTGAGGAGATGCGAGCACCCTCAAATCTGTCTTTCCAGAGAGTACTTGGTTGGGGTGAAGGGATTGTAGAGGACCAGGGGCTGGATAAATGGGGTCACTGACTGGTTTGGGTTAGGGGGATTAAATCTTAAATCACCAGGATATAGAAACTTCACCCTTTAGTGAGTCAGCTTCTCCTGGAGCCCTTCGGAGGAGCTGATGTCAGTAGTTTCACTGGTATGTAGGATCTGAAAGAATACCTCAGAGAGAAAACAACATTTCACAATGCTCAAGTTGTTATCTATGAGTAGTTAAGTTAAGGGATGAATATTCTGATATATGTAAGTCATCAATTCTGATATATGTAAATCATCTATTCTGATATATGTAAATCATCAGTTCTGATATATGTAAATCATCAGTTCTGATATATGTAAATCATCTATTCTGATATATGTAAATCATCTATTCAGATATATGTAAATCATCACTACTCACTATGCTGCATGATCCTTGACAAATTTTCTGATTTCCTTGTATTATTAAGTAATAGCTGCATTCTTTTAGGATACTATTTCATGATCAGCACTCTTCCTTCAGGCTCTACATAAAAATTATATAAGACTACTAAATCAGTTTATGATCTAATTATGTCATTTCTTTATTTGTCTATTATTTGCCACTGTAACTCAATTGTTCAAAGATTCAATGTAGGAGTCATATAATTCAGCCTGATTAATATAAGTATTTGCTCTAAATGACATTGGAAATATATATATCCATTATAGCTCATTTTAGCACATATGTTAATATTTCTGTTGCAGGATTCACTCAGTTATATCCTCATTAAATGTTGGTACACTTCGAAGATATCAAATGATATCAAATCAGCAATACTGAGCAGCTAGCTACATTTATGAATTTCTTATTTGCTAGTTGAAGTTACTTATATTTGTTACAATCTGGGAAGCTCTTAAAAATATAATTATGCCTTTAAATATATCTCTGCAAAAAAAACTTTTGGAAAGAATTTCTTTGGTGTCTCTGAGAACTGTGAAGTCTTAAGTCTGAACGGAATTAAAGGCATTTGTATTCGTCCATTCTTTTTTTTTTTTTCCTGAGACGGAGTCTCGCTCTGTCGCCCAGGCTGGAGTGCAGTGGTGCGATCTCGGCTCACTGCAAGCTCCGCCTCCCGGGTTCACACCATTCTCCTGCCTCAGCCTCCCGAGTAGCTGGGACTACAGTTGTCCGCAACCACGCCTGGCTAATTTTTTTTTGCATTTTTAGTAGAGACGGGGTTTCACCCTGTTAGCCAGGATGGTCTCGATCTCCTGACCTCGTGATCTGCCTGCCTCGGCCTCCCAAAGTGCTGGGATTACAGGCCTGAGCCACTGCACCTGGCAAGTGGTATCTTTTCACTTAGTTTAAGTTTACTCAGTGATGAGGATATGAACATTTTTCTAATTGGCATTCACTTCCATAACTGTGAACTCTACCCAGTGACCAGTATCTGTGATGGTATTAAGTACCACCTGTTCAAGCTATTTATGTGTTGTAAATTAGTCCCTAATACCCCCTGTTTCCAAAGTCTTATGACATCTAAGATGAAATGATAATAGATAATTTCATTAATTTATAAAACTCTGACTGAAGATGGGAGAAAGATGTCTAAACTAATTCTTTAGATTATATTTATCAAGAACCAGACAGATTCTAATCATTCTACATGTACATTAAATATATTGAATTAGATTTCTCTTCTAACCTTTACAATAAATGCTATATGAGCTTGTGTGTTTATTTAGCTCCTGGAAAATATTAGCTCTAATCTCCCCTATTTCATGCTATTTATGTTTTAAACCTCGTTTCTGAATGTGCTTTGTTAATTTGAATTTTATTGGCCTAAACAAATTTTTTCTTATAATCAACATAAATTACATCGCCATAACTCATATGAAGTTTTCTTCCCTCCCTCAGAAAGTTGTGACCAAACAGGATTTTAATACATTGCAGTTTTTGTAGAACTCCTCTACCAACAATTTCATAGCTAGTTAACTGTTTAAATGCACACTTACTGTGCTAATGGTTGGAGAATAAGAGGTCAAGATGGTGGCTTTTACAAGGAACACATATTTCTGAGCTTATGGCCTGCAAAGCTAAGATAAATTTTAAGAGAGAGAAAAATATCCTAAGTATTTATATATTTAATTATGTTATATTTGAAGTCACATATTTAGGAAATGAAAGTAGGTGTTTTCAAACAATGTCAGTTTCTATCAGCATGCAGCAGGGGTATCCCTCTCCATGCACAGATGCACAGAAACGAGAGAAAAATTAAGTGCTAAATTCTAGTGACTATTATAGGATGATGCAAGTTTCAAGACATGTGAAAGAAAACACAAACTAAAATAATTAGTGAGGACTGTGATGTCCGATAAGGCAAGCAATGAATTCTCTCTTAGCCTCATCTTCTTCATTTGTAAAATTGTTAAATATTTTGCATGACTTCTTCATACTCAGACTTTAATTGTGGTTGGCTTAGAACTCTTTCTCTTTCAACATTGTCTTCATTTCTCCACCGTTTTACTAAATCTTAGTCGTGACTGTTGATATGTCCTCAAGTATCATATACGCACCACGTTCCTTGGAGGTGGTAGAGTGTAGTGAATAGTCAAACAGGTTCTGGGTTTAAATCCTGCATCCTCTGCTTTCTAGCTGTGTGATTTGGGTCAGGCTAGTTGCTATCTGAGCCTCATTTTCCTCATCTGATTGTTTTAAAGACAAAATAGTATATAAGACAAAAGAGTTAAACAATATGTGAAAATATTCCAGCCTCTGACACATCGAAATTCTCAAGAAATATTTACTGTTCTCAGAACAATATTCTATTCTATTCACAATAACAATTGTTACAATTTTTATGCCTGTTCTAAGTTAAAATCTCTACAAGTCCAAGGGTTAATCAAGAAACATTAAATGTCCCACAAATAATTATTTCTATTTAACATAATTTAATTTTAAAACAGTTTTAGGTTCACAGCAAAACTGAGCATTGAAGTGTAAAAGCTTTAAGATAATTTTTTGCCCTTTCAGTATTTAATTTATTTTATTTAGACCTGATTAATTATAAAATTATTTTTCCTTAGCCATGAGAATTCAATATTACGTTATAAAGATATTTCAACTGGAAAGCTTTTTTTTTTTTTTTTTTTTTTTTTTTTTTTTTTTTTTTTTTTGAGATGGAATCTGGCTCTGTCGCCCAGGCTGGAGTGCAGGGGCACGATCTCGGCTCACTGCAAGCTCCACCTCCCGGGTTCACCCTGTTCTCCTGCCTCAGCCTCCCTAGTAGCTGGGACTACAGGCGCCTGCCACCATGCCTGGCTAATTTTTTGTATTTTTAGTAGAGACGGTATTTCACCATGTTAGCCAGGATGGTCTCGATCTGCTGACCTCTTGATCCACCCACCTCGGGCTCCCAAAGTTAATTTTTGAATATATTTCAGATTTTGCTCTAGCATATTTAATGAGATATTAATGTCACTATACAATCTAAATTTTGGCATATCATTTTATGTCCCTCAGCGTGTAAAAATCCTTTGTCATTATAGCTTGTACTCTCTGTCTTTTAATAGTGAACTTAATGTATTTATACTAAATATGATTTTGACACATATGGATATATTTCTGCATCTTTAATAAAATTTCACTGTATTTTTACTTCTTTACTTTTTTCGTTTGTTTTCTGCTTTTCATTGACTTGATTGCATATTTTTGGGGGGTGTGTTGTTTGTATATTTCCTTTTCCATTTAATCTGTGTCGCTTTTCATTGCTCTTTAGTTATTAAATGTTGAACAAAGTGCATTAGCACTAATGAAGCACAAGGTTGCATTAGCAAAGTACAACTTGAAACAATCATCTCCTTCTACCTGAACAATTTAAAGGCTGTAGAAAATTTTAGATATGATCATCTCTTCCAGTTTTTATATTATTGCAATTTGTAAATATAATTATGTATTGTTTTTTAAATTCCAAGCTAAATAGTCATTATCCTTAATGTTATTATTGCTGTTACTTTGGTTATTGATTATTTAGATACACCAACGTGTTTTCAAGTTTCTGTATAACTCAGTGCCACTTAGATCTCACTCTTTTCTTCTCATTGAAGCATATATTTTGGTGCTCTTTGGTATGTAAACTCAATCATTTATTTGAATGTGTGTGTGTGTGTATGTGGCAGGGTCTCAGGCTGTCACCCAGGCTGCAGTGCTGTGGTGCAATCATGGTTCACTGCAGCCTTGACTTTCTGGGCTCAAGCAGGTCTCCCACCTCAGCCTCTTGGGTAACTGGGACTACAGGCATTTGCCACCATGCCCACACCAGGCTAATTGTTTGTATTTTTAGTAGAAATGAAGTTTCACTATCTTGTCCAGGCTGGTCTTGAACTCTTGAGCTCAAGCAGTCTGCTCTCCCGAGCCTCCCAAAGTGCTGAGATTACACGCATGAACAACCATGGCTGTCCTGAAAATTATCTTATTTTATATATCTTACTCTTAATAATTTAGAAAGGTTTAAAATAATAGATTGATGGATATTTTCTCTTAGCACTTTGAAGAGTTTAAAATCATAGGTTGATGGAAATTTTCTCTTAGCACTATTGTCTTTTATAATTTCAAGATGCTTTCATTTTAAATTATGAGTAGAAAACAGAAATTACCTAAAAGGGCACAATTACTAGACTGACAGTGTTATGGGTTGAATTGTGTACCTTCAGCAAATAATGAGGCGGTAATTCCAGTAGCTGTGAATGTGACCTTGTATGGAAATACAGCCTTTGCAGATGACCAAGTCAGGATGAAGTCATTAGGATGGGCCCAATCCAATATGACTCTGTAGTTACAAAAAGGAGAAATGTGGACACAGGGAAAGATAGGTATACAGAGAAGGCGATGTGAAGACACAGGAAGAATGCCATTGATAAGCCAAGCGATATGGTCTGTCTTAGCTCCTGTAACTCCCATGTGTTGTGGGAGGGATTTGGGGGAGGTAATTGAATCATGGTTGTAGTTTCCGTAACTCCCATGTGTTGTGGGAGGGATCTGGTGAGAGATCATTGAATCACGGGGTGGTTTTCCCCATACTGTTCTTGTGGTGGTGAATGAGTCTCACAAGATCTGTTGGTTTGATAAGGGGTCTCCTCTTTGCTTGGTTCTCATTCTCTCTTGCCTGCCGCCATGTGAAATGAGCCTTTCGTCTTCTGCCATGACTATGAGGCCTTCCCAGCACATGGAACTGTGAGTTCATTAAACCTCTTTTTCTGTATAAATTATCCAGTCTCTGGTATGTCTTCATGAGCAGCAGGAGAACAGACTAAAACACCAAGAAACACCCAAAGCTGCATGACATAAGGAGAGAGACTTCTCTGGAATAGCTTTTTCCTTGTGGCTCTCAGAAGGAGCCACCTTTTCAACACCATGATTTTAGACTTCTGCTTTCCAGAACTCTGAGACAGTACACTTATGGTTAAGCCACCCACTGTGCGCTGTTTTGTTAGGGCAGTCCCAGGAAACTACTACAGATACAAATCGTAAACAGAAACAAGAGCCAGGAGAAACCAGAACCTTCAACCCTCTATGCAGTACTCTGTTCTTTCTTTCTGGAGGTTTTCAGAAGGAATTTCAAGGATTCGGCAGGGGGTTGGTAGACCATGCTGGGCCCACTGTGTCCCATTCCTGCCAGATTCCTGCGGGAACTGCACGGTTTACTAGGTTACACTTTCTTTTCTGTTTATGGCTTCTCAGGATGCACACTTGACCCTATGCCCTCTCTTAATCCTGGCAACCCCCCATACTCTGCCTAAATAAATACCAGTGGACATAACTACCGACATGCCAAAGTCCTCAACATCTCATATTCCATGGAAGAGTACATAGACGGGCTCTTTATACTGTCATAGATTATACCAGCCGGGTATCCAAGTGATGTCAACAGGGCCCCAGTGTTTTTTAGACATTTTAATAAAAATTTCTTTTTAAAAAATCAGATTTTGCTATAGAGTCAGGCTTATAATCCCTATGTTCTTTTCTTGACAGTATGTTTTTCCAAAAGAATCCTCAGCCATCCACATAAAAACAGTTTCCATATATGCGAACTGGAAATTTTTATAACTGGTAGAAACAGACTAAAAACTGGACTTTCAAAAAATATAGTTGGCCTTTCCTGTGTACGAGCTCCGCATTCACAGATTCAACCAACTATGGATAGAAAATATAGTATTCCCAGATTGGGCAGCCCAAGGATGCAGAGGGCTCAGTTTTAATTTTCCCAGGTTATACAGGACCAATGTTGGAATTTTAGCATTTCTGGATTTTGGCATCCATCAGGGTTCTAGAACTAATCTCTCACGGAGAACGTGGAACCACTGTATATACCAATGGCAAATAAGCAGTGAAAATTTGCTTAACGCCACTAGTCATTAGGAAAATGCAATTAAAACTGCAATGAGATGCTCTATACAGCTACTAGGACGGCTATAATCAAATCACAGAAGACGGAGTACTGATGAGGATATGTAGAAACATCAGTGGTATAGTTGCTTTGGATAACAATAGGGAAGTTTCTTTTAAATTTAAATATACATTTATCATATGACTCAACTGTCAATTCCTGGATGTTTACCCAAGAGAAATAAAAGCATGTTCATACAGAGACCCATTTGCTAATGTTTATAGCAACTTTATTTGCATGGCCTTAAACTAGAAATAATCCAGAGGCCCATGTATTAGTAAAGGTATAATCAAATGGAACACTAGTTTGCGATAAAAAAATACAATATAGACATATGTAACAGCATGAATAAATCTCCAACGCATTAAGTAAACTCAATAAAAAACAATCAAAGCTACATAGTATATGATTCAATTTTTGTGACATTATTTAATAGCCAAAACTGTAGCCACCCAAATCTGAGTGGGGTAGACAGGGGCTAGGTGTCAGGTTGGGGGCGAGGACTGATTACAAAGGGGCACCAGGTAACATAGTACTTTAGGTTGCTGTAACAGAATATCATAGACTGGGTAGTTTATAAACAACCAAAATTTATTTTTCACAGTTTTCGTGACCAGAAGTTCAAATTCACGTTACTGACAGACTCAGTGCCTGGTAATGACTCACTTCCTGATTCAGAGGTGGCTGTCATTCTTTTGTCTCCTCACATTGTAGAAGGACGGGATATCTCCAGGGTCTCTTATAAAAAGCACTAAATCCTTTGATTAAGTCTCTGTTCTTATGATCTAATCACCTTCCAAAGCCTCCAACTCGCAATACCATTATATTGGGTATTAGATTTCAGCATAAAATTTCAGAAGAATATAAAAATTGAATCTATAGAACAAGGGAATTTTTAGGATGAAACGTCTCCATTGAAGTGGTTGTTACACTACTGTAAACATTTGTCAAAATTCATCAAAATGAACACTTAGAAAATGCTGTTATATATCATTGTCGTTTGGCTGTGTCCCTCCAAAAGGCATGTGTTGGAACATAATCCAATGAACCACTGTTGGGAGGTGGGGCCCAATGGGAGGTGTATAGGTCATGAAGGCTGAAGCCTTGTGAACAGATTCATGCTGATTTAAAATAACTTAAAGCTGGGAGTTCAATCTCTTGCTGTCTCACCTTCCACCATGAGATGACACAGAAAGAAGGTCCTCACCAGACACTTGCCTTTGCATCTTGGATTTTCCAGTTTCCAGAACCACGAAGAATCTCTACAAATTGCCCAGTCTCTTATATTCCATTATAGCAGCACAGACTGAATGGAACTATACATGTATTGCATTTGAATGAATATTAGTAAGAAATTAAACATTCACCACAATAAAGGGATCTTTGAATGAGCACTGGGTCCCTCTGAGCAAGGCCATGGACAGATGTTATGTAAGAGAAAGGACTGGATCAGAACTTTGAGAGCAGAAAGCATCAAATATTCTACAGCTTGAGCCTTCTGTAATGGTAGCAGTAGGAACTGAAGATTCCTATGTTTTTGTTATCTTAGATGGTGAATTGGACTCCACTAATGGAGGGGCTTAAGATATCAGCAGCCATTTATTTTGTATAAACAGTTGTGCAAAATGAATGTGCCAATAAACCATAACAAAATAAATTGGGAGAGCTTCAAATCTAATCCACCTTTTAGGAAGTCTATGATGGATAGACTTGACCTACAGAATCTATGCACACTTTTGATAAGCCAATAATTTCCTCTCTATATAGATACCCCTAATTCAGGCTTCAGGGGCTAAAAAGTGTTCCCAGAGTTGCAACAAAATCATCAATACTTGAACAATATAACACACACTACAAGATTCCTTACTTTGAATGTTGAATATGTGTAGATATAGATACTAACAGAAGAAATTAAAGTTTGGCAGCTTTTGAAAGTGTAGTCATTCAAATATGTAAGGCACTGTTTGATGACACAACTAAAAATAAAGTTTTCATATTTCTTTTTTCAGTATTTTACATAATCTAGGGAGATATAAACTTCTGGCTAACAAAAAAATAAATGTTTGCTTAGGAAACAAGACTCCCAGACTTAAAAATCGTTACAAAAATACATATGTGACCAGCTATGTTTGGTTTCTCCGTTGTCTTTTGTTTGCATTCTAATTTTTCCAGCTTGAAGTATCTTGTCCTTTCTCATTTTTAGACATCCAATACAGAGGTAATATTTATTTATTCAGTATTTGTCACTTTGAGAGTACTATGTTTTCTCAGATGTGAATCATCAAGTTGTTCTTGAATATTATACATTTCATTTTCAGGGTAGGATAAACTTTGTACCGATTATATTTGAATTTGTTACTTGAAGTGGAAATTGTATGTGATAGCAGAAAGGCTGAGTGCTTTGAAATGAGTAATACTGGATAGTGAAATATTGGTTAAAATTCTGGATCTTCCAGTGATAGCTGCCATCAAGGACACATTTCTTATCATTTTTAGCCTTAAGTCACTCACTTTGAACATGGAAATAATAAACACATTTTACAAAGTTATACTGGTGTGATGAGATCAGCATTCAGTAAAGGGAAGCTGATACGACTGTCAGTCAACGGATTCATCTAGCTATTTACCTACCGTTCTTTTGTTTTCCTCTCTGCAGCCAAAAGATTTAAGTTCAAATTCTGGATTGACAGTTTATTACATCTGTGACTTTTAGCAAATTATGTACTTTGCAGTCTAAAATTTCACATTTATAATGTATGATATTATTATTAAAGAGTCTATAAGAATCCAGTTTAGTGCCTGAAATATAGTAGGTGCTCATTTAATGACAGCTACTATTTCAACTTTTAGACACCACTATTACTACAAAACTGGCTTTGATATTTTACCTTTCTAAAATTTATTTTTTTGCTTCCTAAAATGCAGACTGTCCTACATCCAAACTATATTGGAAATTAAATATTTTAACGGAAAATAAAAATCACACACAGGTCAAGTAAGTTATAGTGGTTTTGAACAAAAGGCATACAATTTCTTTTTAAAAAAATATAAAAAGTACTAAAGCTATGTTCAACACGAATATACTTATATGTGTATTATATACATGCTGGAAATATCAGTTTTTAAGGGACTACATAGCAGCTACATGTTTTGATAATTGACATTATTCAGCAAATTATTCTAATACAGGAAGTATGTCAAATGATGAGTTCAGTATAACATTTTTATCTGCATTGCTTTGTTACTTTTGTGCATTACTATTAAATGCATTGTTATATGTTGCTGTAAGTTGTATTATTGCATATTAAAATCATTCTTAGATAAAATAAAAATCAACAAGGTCATTTGCACAGCTCGAGAAAATGTTTTTATCATACACAGATTACGCATTTTTCTTTTAGCACTTTTTTTGCATGAAATCAATTGTTTCAGGGTTTTTTTTTAAAAAAAAAACACATCTTCCAGGTAAAGTAAATATTTTCACTTTTAGCTACACATGGATATCCTCCATTATTTATGTTGTCATATACTTATCTTAGTAAAAGTTTGCCTAAAAATAACTGCTTATCCAAAGTGTACTTATGTTAAGTGTAGATATATTTTGAGTAAATAAAAAGCAGGTATTGTTTTCAGAGATAATCTTAAAAATGCTTTATCATGAATCTGGAGGTTAAATAGCTGGAAATGAAATCCAGAAGTAAATGATACCACTTGTAAACATACCTCTGACATTAGGAGTATACAGGAAATTATGACAAGTATCTGTTATCATAGATAAGTAAGGGTATCCCATGGGTAACTAAAAATGAGCATATTTAATGGGAGCCAAGTTTCGTATTTTTAAAAGACATGGAGAAATTTATTTTATAAGAAAAATCTGTTTAAAATGGAAAATCTTTGTAAAAAAACTACTCTTTTTAAAATCCTTTGCTAATGGCCTTCTTGAACTTTATCTTAATGTATATAAGAATTCTTCAAAAGTCACATTATATAATTAATTAAGGATACTAGAGAAAATTAGATACTGCAATGTGTCAAAAATGTTTAGAACTGATGTTAAATAAGTCTGGGTGCAGTGCCTCACTCCTGTAATCCCAGCACTTTCGTAGGCGGGTCACCTGAGGTCAGGAGTTCAAGACCAGCTTGGCCAACATGGTGATACCCCAACTCTACTAAAAATATGCAAATTACCTGGGTGTGGTGGTGGATACCTCTAGTTACAACTACTCTGGGAGGCTGAGGCAGGAGAATTGCTTGAACCTGGGAGGTGGAGGTTACAGTGAGCCGAGATCATGCCACTGCACTCCAGCCTGAGAGACAGAGCAAGACTGTTAAAAAAAAAAAGAAAAAAAATCGCTGCTAAATACGTTTCTGGCTATTACTAATTTCTATTTGTGATGGTCTAGTTTGTGCTTTTCTTTTTAATAAAGACTTGTTTTTTAAAAGAAAGCACAGTGATCTGGATGATGTCTTATGGTAAAGCCTTGGGGTAAACTCCAAAGGGTAAGTATTAGCAGTGTCGATGCCACCTCATTACAGTAACCACAATACCACATTTAAAGTGAAAAAAAAATCAGACTTTTCTGAAGTGTCTTGCAAATTCAAATCCTTTCTATGATGGCAAATAAAACAGGAATTTGGAGCACCAAACTTGCCCCTTCCTCTGCAATAAACTAAACAAAAGTTTCAAACATGTTTTAGAATGAATTCCTAATTTTATACATCAAATGACCACCCTCTCATCACATTGAATACCTATGGTAAGAAATTAGAATTCTCTCTCTCGTCCTTCCTTGTTAGTGTAGGGTAGAAGGGATTTTTTTTTCTCATCCATCACTAGGTTCATGGCTGAAGCACCTATAACAAAAGGCAGTTTAACAACAGAAAAGCATACATATTTATTTAATGTAAATTTTATGTGACATGTGGACCTTCAGAAATGAAGACCCAAAGAAATGGCGAAATCTATGTATATTTATGCTTAGGTTGGATGGGGAGTAGACAGTCATGAGGAAGCATGATTGAACAGAAGGAGTATGATCTAATGGTAATAAGCTGGGGGAACTTAGCAAGGCCTGTTTGTTCATATTATTTTCTGTGTCCCAGTGTGACATTCCTTGTCTCCAGATATGAGGCACATGAGGCTCTTATCACATACTTCAGAGGAAGATCAGATTCTTTTTTTATTTTTTTTTTGAGACAGAGTCTCGCTCTGTCACCCAGGCTGGAGGGCAGTGGCGTGATCTCCGCTCACTGCAAGCTCCACCTCCCGGGTTCACACCGTTTTCCTACCTCAGCCCCCCGAGTAGCTGGGACTACAGGCGCCACCACCACACCCGGATAATTTTTTGTATTTTTAGTAGAGACGAGGTTTCACCGTGTTAGCCAGGATGGTCTCAATCTCCTGACCTCGTGATCCACCCACCTCGGCGTCCCAAAGTGCTGGGATTTCAGGAGTGAGCCACCGCACCCAGCTGAAGATCAGATTCTTTTACAGCTTGCTTCAGAGAAGAAGGATTGGAGAAGGTCAGAGACCTTTCTCCTTTGTGATTTTCTCAAATGTGAAGGTGCCATCTTCTGGGGTAGCACGTTCTGAACCCAATGCTCTGGGGTAGCGTGTTTCTATTTGTAGAATATCAAGAGAATGGTGTTGCATCTTTCAGAAAACCCAGTCTAGAAAATCTTAGGAATGAAATATACAACCTAATTTTATACATTTTTCTAATTTCTATTTATGGTTAATATTTGAAGAAACATTCCCTCATGCATATAGAGTTTTAATTTAATGTAAGTGGATAATATACATAATAATGCTGGTTGCAAAGATTTTGTGTTCCAGAAGAGTTCAATAATATTTTCCTTAAAGGTTGGCGTGGAAGAAGAAAATTTATTTCCAACATTTTAATCTTTGACTCTGCATTAGCCATTTTCAAGTAGATAAATTAATTTTTTTCACTTGAGTTATTTACTGAAAATTGGTGAACTTAATTGCTGAAAAGCTTTAGCTTTTGCTGTTTTTTTTTTCGCTAATCATTGATTCAGTGATTACTATTTCTTTTCTATTTTCTTTATATGTACTGTAATTTCTCAATGGCATTCAAGAAACCCAGGAAAGCACATTGAAAGTGGAATTATTTGAGCTGGACATATACTTGTGCATTAAAAAATTCTCCAAATATGTCTTTAAAACTTAATTAAAAATGTCAACTTAGAAACTTAATGTGCCTGGGTCTTAGTCCAGAGGACAGTGGTATCAGCTGAAACAGGAAGATAATGGAAGGGGATTTGAACTTTATGATAAGGACTCCTGGTCAGTTTAAGAAAGACAATGGCAGGATCAGAATATACGTTACTGCCTGCTGTGTATATGCAGCAATAGTGGTTATACCTGGTTCTTTGTCTCCAAATCAGAGCACAGGCCCAACAAGAACAATCCTAGGTCCACTTATGAAGGAGGCTTATCCACTCAGTTGGAGGTATGGTTTCCCTGCATATTGCTGCCAACTTCCTGTCACTGCCCCAGAGGTTTAGAATTAGCATTAATGACCTTCAAACAGCTTAATTTCCCCAGAGTCATTGAACACAGCTAGTTGGCCCTACTAGGCTGAAAGCCATATGGCATCAATTGTAAATGTTTTGCTACCATTTCCCAACATAACCACCTGCCTGATTTACTGTTTGCTGGATACTCACCTTGAATGTGAATATGTCCACATAATTTTTTTCTTTAAATTAAGAAATGTAGTTTAAAATTATGATTCATTTTATCCTATTAAGATGTTGAAGGGGGATGCTGAAGAAGATTCACATTGTCAGTTTTGTATAAATCCACTTGTTGGAGAAAAGCGTTGAAATGAAATTAACAAAACCATCACATAAATATAAACGTGTAGATTGTTAAAATTACAGTTTTAGGAAATTTGCAACATAAAGTACAAGGTAAATAAATATCTCATTTTGAACTCACATATTTAGTACAAATTATTGCCCAAAATACATCCTAGGGCTTGGGGATATTTAGAAAAGAGAAGACCCCCAGAGCTATAAATCATTAAAAAACCAGATAGCTTAACTTCAAAATGCATTTTATTTTTTTTAGTCTTGGGTTTCAAGATAAAACCTTGAAGAAAACTGTAGAAGCCTTTTCTCTTAGCCATAAAATAGACTCCATATCCCTCCCTTTCCTACCATGTATACTCCCTTCACATTTATCTAATTGTATGCTGTCGTCTATATGCCTTCTTAGAAGTTGCAGGGGCTAATCTTGAGTCTGACAAAGGAAGCTTGGAGACTCAGCTGCAAAATTCCCAAGATTATTTCAAGGTGGCTGGCTAGTCAACAACCCCGCCATTGTTGAGATGCTGCCAGCTCGTGATTCAGGAGGACTGAGACACAAAATAGCCACCAGAGCAAGACACACAGACATTGTACTCAGCACAATTTTGCGCGCATTCCTTATCAATTTTTCCACACTTAAACTCCTACCGTCACCCCCAAAATTGAAGTGGTTGCTTTGGATGGGAATCCGGCCACATCCCCTTTACTAGTTTTGGTTAGTAAAATCCCTTTCTTTCCACCAGACCTCACTCTTGTGAATTGGACTCTGCAAGTGGTAAGCATTCAGATCTGTATTCAGTTACAACGAAGTGATCTCTCTGCAATGGATACAGAAAAGATAGGTTCAAGGGGAAATATAGGGGAAGAGGGAGGGGGAACTTAAATAGGGGGGATAAATGAATTTGGGATAATTAAAAGCAGACATAGAGAAAATTCTGAAGGGAAACTGGTAATAGTGTATATGGAGACATTGTGCTCCTCAATGGAAATTTTGAGGGTACGATATTGTTTCCATGCATCTCCCTTTCAGCAATTCATCCCAGTGACTTGATGCAATGACATCATCTGTTCTCTTCTGAGGAAACAGTTTTAGACATTCAAAGCCCAGTTGTTCAATGTAGCCGAGATTCTTTAATTTCTATTTCAGCTAATTAGTAGCAATACAAACTCTTGCCAAACAAGAAATGTGAATTCTTAAAGATTAAATTTTATTTTCTCTCTATCTAGAGGTAGGAAACCAATCTTTCGGGAGGCACAAATTACGATGACAGCCAACATTCATTTATTCATTCCAAAATAAAGCCTTTATGTGTAATGAATTATTTTTCGTAATTCTAGAAAGTGGCGTGTTCCAGCAATTATAATTATAAAGTGTACTGTTTTTGGAGGGTAAAATAGTAAGTCACATCATTAAGGTCAAAATGATGTTTAAAGGAAAACTATAACTATGCCTTTAGTATATTAAAATTAGATAATATTTTATACATCTGTCCCTGCAAAATAAAACACTTTTCATATGTTTTCTTCGGCTCACACACAACTAAATTTGATGAGATAAAATATACAAATATTTGACAGGGTCAATTTCCTTTTCAAGTTGGATTTTAATTAATTCAATAAGCATGTATTGATGACCTACTGTATGCAATACATTTGGCTAAATTTAGCATATCTGATTTTGCTCTATCATCATGGATCGTGATGTTTGTGACGGGGGATGTTTGTGACTGGGAGCTTTTTTTTCCCATTAGCCAAATAAATAAGTAGGTAAATGCTTAAAGATTTTTTTAAAAATCCACGTGGTGTTATTTTGAGAGGTATAGAATTTATCTAAGCTCCAGTTCCTTCCATTGGAAAAATGCATATTTAAATGAGGTAATATGTATAAAGGCAATGGTGGCTGGGCACGGTGGCTTGTGCGTGTAATCCCCGCAATTTGGGAGGCCCAGGTGGGACGATCGCTTTAGCCCGGGAGTTCAAGATCAGCCTGGGCAACAGGGAAAGACCCAGTTTCTACAAAATATTTTTAAATTTAGCTGGGTGCAGTGGCACGTGCCTGTAGTCCCAGCTACTTGGGGGGCTGTAGCAGAAGGATTGCTTAGGCCTGGGAGGTTGAGGTTGCAGTGAGCTGTGATCGCGCTACTGCCCTCCAATCTGAGCCACAGAGTGAGACCCTGTCTCTAAAAATAAATAAATACAGAAATAAGTAAATAAAGACATACATACATACATACACAAAAAAGGCAAAGAGTAGGCCCTCAATAACATGAGCTGATATCAATCTGTATTTCCATAAATTGGTATCATTCTATGTATTCATAGCCTCCAAACCTGTTATAGTCCAGTCTTCGGCTCCTTTTCCTGTGGCTTTAAAAATTTATATTAGATAAGGAAAAGAATCACACTATATACTTATCCTTAACTGTTTTATAGTTATTTTCAGATTTACATTTCCTGTGGTTACCAAATTACAAATGGCTACATGTAAAAACATACCTTTCTGGACAGTTTAGTTTCTCAAAGTTCAGAGGAACTCATATGCACTTACATGTAAAAATTATATAAAATATGCATATGTTAACTTCTCATATATACTTGAAAGACACCTAACAAAATTGAGAGTTCGCAATGGCGTTACACACATATTTGAAGTTGCAAATAGAAAAAAACAGATATCCAGAAATCAGGCTGAGTTTATACCCTAGAGATATTTGCAATTCCTCCATAATAAAGTGACAAAATTTGTGACTTTGAAGCTAAAAATTATGTATAACTACATTTTACACAATTTTAGCCATCAACAACTTATATTAACAAATAAATTAAGTTATACATCAAGCCAGAAAAGATAGCAAATTTCTTATGTTCTAGTATGGGAAGAAGAAAGGCATTTTTAGTTTAAAATTTAGTATGCGACACAAAATGGCCAGATGGTGCACATAATCCATTTGTTGCAGGGCTTCTAGTTCTTTCTGTGCATTGGAAGAAAACCAGGTGACAAGTTAGGCAGCAGTTTTTATGTAGGACATTTCCAAATTGCATATAATCAGAGAATAAGGATCTAGAAGATAACTTCCAACTAAAAACAAGCCATTCTGACTCAAAGTCACAAGAATTCAGTCTTAATAATCACAAATGCTTTCTGGTCTCAAGCTTAAATATCTATTCTCTATTTTCTTTGGACTCTCAGTGTCTTAGAATTTTTGCACACATAGTCTTACATTTTCCTCTTCAGAGAATGGGATTGGCAGAAGAAATGAGAGAACTTTTTGCAGCCAGTCATTTTTTCCAAGATCACAGAGCTAGTCAATACACCCTGAGATTCACATAAAACATGAGAATAGCCAGTATGGGGTACCTAGAAATGAGGAGCACTGCAATTATAATACAAACAAAAATTATACCCCATTTTACTAGTTTGAATCATTACCACAATAAACATGGATTCATATGTTAGGCTGTGATAGAACCAAAAGAAGACATTTATGTGATTTTTTTTTTAATGGCATGCATCTGCTCGGGACAGGCTGTGCTTTTTAGAGGAACAAATTTATCCTTCAGTAAAAAATTCTGGAGAAGTGTGATATAAAAGATCAATTAAACTTGATATTTAAAGTCTTTGTACCAAAATAATGAATCTATTCATGAACAATACAAGAATGAGATTTGGCAGGAAAGCTATGTCATTATATCTCATATCAGTGCCTAGCTAGGATGCTAATTCACAAGAAAAAATATTGTCATTCTCCAATGTCAGACGGTTATTTGAAGCCTGTCTGCTTTTTTTGGTAAAGATACTTTAAATAAGGAACCTGGGGAAAGAGTTACAGATATCTACTGGCATGAAGAGGAAGACTGTTTACTGAATAGAATTGAATGGATTTTTTTATGAGTATTGGTATTATTTCAATTTTCAATTAAAAAATAAACTGGTATATGCAAAATCTTCATGCTGTGGGCCATATTGAAAGATAGTAAATAATTGAAATAAAATGCCAAGATATTGGTGGGGACCCGTCTGCACCTACTAGGGTCTTGATGTTACCTGAGCCCCCTTAGGTATTTTAAATATGTGCCAGAAGACATGCTTCCCAGGACATGATTTTTCTATTCCTAAAAATAAGTTACAGGAAAAATAGACAAATGAAGACTAAATGTTTCAAGAGGGAACCCATATAGTGGGTTAAATGAGGCATAGGATAGCAGTGTGTGAGGCATTTTGTATTAGAGCTCATTTAAAATACCATCGGTTACATGAGGTTTCAGAAAAAAAGAAAACAGCCTGTGTTCTGCATAAACAACTGTATGCAATGCATTGTAAAATGGGTATGAGGAATTAAGGAAAGAATGCCTTTTCTTCTGGTGTTCATCTTCCTCCTGGTTCCTAGCCAACTACAACAATTTGTTTTATAATCTTGGTTATGGCACCTTCCATGGCAACAGGTGCTTACTCATTTTGACAAATGTCACTTTATTAACAATCGTGATGTATGCAAAGAGGACTAACAATCCCTCTAGTTATGCAAAGGACAGGCACAGTACCCGCTGGGGATCAGAGCCTACCAACTTTGTGACAGCTCACAGTATATTTTCACTATTGAAGCCAATGGAGTATATATTGAATATACACTTTGTTCAAGGATTGGTCCTGCTTTATGCTTGAGGCTTATTTTATTTTCAATGTGTCCTGATTTATTAAACTAGTTTTATGATGGACACACCTAAAGAGCATCTGTCTCCTATACAGGAAATGGCCATGTTATAGTGACAAACTTGGCAATGTAGAAATAAACTTAGAAATGTAGGCAAATATGAGATGATACCTGAACATCATCTCAGCCACACCACAGTTATTGAGATATTGTTTTCTAAGGGTAAGGTCCAAACACTTTATCATATTTTTATATCTTGCATGTAGTAGATAATTTATATACATACCAATCACACACACACACACACACTTAATGTCATAGCAATCTAATTAGAAATAAAAGTTTCTAAATTTCAAACAATGTGGAGCAAAACTATAAAATATTGTCTTAAGTTTTACAAATTTTTTAAAAAGGTGATTCACAGGATTATGGAGGATATTGATCCTATTGAATAAAACATAAAGCCCTGAATACTTCTCCACTCTTCCATTTTTATAGAAACTAAGAAGCAATTTAAGGATTTCTTTTTTAATGTGAAGAAAAATGTTTTGTTAGATTTTCTGCTAAATGCCATTTAAATAATCAATTTGCCAACATTTAGGGAAATTGAGTATGCCACTTCTCTAAAAAGCTTGTCATTTCTCTTTAGGGTAACGTGTAACAGAGATGCATAGGAAAATTCAGGGATGTGCTTTGAAATACTATTAGTAGATAGCAAATGGGGGATAGATGGATAAAAATTTAATCTATATATTACTGGGCAAGAGTTAAAAGGAATAAAGTATCTCTCTATACACATGGGTCTCAAAATTGGCCTCAAAAATGATACTGAGTTAAAAAACACTAAGTGAAACATGGTGAATATCACATTTCCCTGTGTAAATATAAAAATAGAAAAAATATAACAATCATTGTTGATATATATTTAGGAAAGAAAGGATTAATAGTTTAATATTGAGAGTAGATTAGACGCACACATATATTAAATATATAAGAATTAGCCTTTCGATTTGTTAATCTTTTTGTTTTAATCTGCTGTATCTCTATTTACTATTTCATTCATTATTATTGTTGGTTTTTATAATTGCATTTCTTCTGCTTGGGTTTCTTATATTTTCCCTAATATCTTAAGTTAACTGTTGAATTTATCTGTTTTCAGACTTTATTGCTTTCTTGTATGTTTTAAATATGCTTTCCTATTTCCAAATCTACAAATTTTTCAAAAAAAAAATGTTTTTTTCTGACTTTGAACTTCGTTGTGCTAAGAGAAGTATATCTGTCTGATAATTCCTTGGAATTGGCTGATATGTGCATTATGTCTTCCCCATGTGGTTCGGCTTTCTCTGAAGTTCCGTGCGTACCTGAGAACACTGTGTATTCCTTGGTATGATGGGTTTGTTGACTTCTTTATATGTTTTGAGGCAAGTTATTAGAGGCATCAAAGTTGAAATGAGTGTATAATTATCATTGTTTTATGATGTTTTCCATTCTATATGATGCTTTGTGCCTTAAAGACTTCACTCTATAATATTAATATAGATACACCAGCTTTCCTTTGACTAATATTTAAGCTGCCTAATTTCTTATCCTTTGTGTATCAGTTTTTCCATGTTTTTATTTTCATGTGTGATTCTTCGATAGTATAATCCTGGATCTTATCTTTTATTGAATTTAACCTTTAACTAGAAAGTTAATTTATTTACATTTATTAGGATTGCTGATATATTTGGATTCATTACCATCCTATTTCTTGTTTTGTATGTTCCTCTTTTGCTTCATCGCTTTTACTTTTTATCACTTTTTCTGCATCTTTTACATGAAGTTTTTATTTAAATTCTATTTCCCTCTTTATTCTTTTAATAGTTACCATGAAATTTTAACAGATTTATTTACTTAAAGTCTACATTAATCATTTTCTCTATTCCTTCTTTATATAACATAGGGACCTTAGAATTATAAAAATCAAATCACCTGCTAGTATTACTTATTGTCCCATATTTTAATTATATCCTTTCTGTATTCCCAAATTTAATTTTTTTGTTATTTCACACAGACCCTGTGGTTTATCTACATGCTTTCCATGTTCTTCACTCAACATTTCTTCTTGTATCTGCAGCTTTCCTTTTGTAGTTATTTTCCATCTTGCTGACATATCGTCAAAAGTTCGTTGAAGTGTGAATCTATTCACTTTTAGGTTTCCTAAAGGGAGTTTTAGTTTTTCTTTTAGGTTTACTTACATCTTACTTTTGAATTATTTCACACATGACAAAATATGTGAGAGGAGTACAACTATTAATACTTCCTATATACCTTGCGCCCACATCCTTTACTTGTTTATGTTTTACTGAATGCACTTTATCATTCTCTCTCTCTTCATCCTCAGTGTTCATTTTATTACCATGTTGACAGGAAGAGTTGTTCTTGATATTAAGTAAGGATTTTAAATCAACTTATTATCACTGCAAATTTCCAAAAGACAGAAAGAAGGGTAACAGTGTGAATCTCTCTGGCTTCTAGTAGAAATGGAAATATTGCTTAGATTGGAGGAAGGTCATAGAGCACTCAGAAGAAATATGATCGTATTGTCATCATAGAAGCAATACATTTGTCTTTTGTCTCCTTACTTGTTTATATTTTTTCAACTATTTAAATCAAACAATTTGAGGTGAAAGTTCACCACCACTCTCACCTACCAATAAAAGATAGAACAGTGGAAATATTAATTCACAAACATGTGTTTTCATTTTGATGATAGTCAGCTACTAATCTAGATGCTTGATATAAGAGACATTATCTAAGCTCTACCATACCTGTATCAGTAGATTTACTTCCCTATTATACATGAAGATATACAGGCATACCTTGGAGATATTACAGATTCAGTTCCAGACCACTGCAGTAAAGCAAACATTGCAATAAAGTGAGTCATACAAGTTTGTTGGTTTTCCAATGCATAAAAAAGTCATGTTTACATTACAATATAAGCAGCTGAGTGTGCAATAGAAGTATGTCTAAAAAACAATGCACATACTTTAATTTTAAAATACTTTATTGCTAAAATGCTAATGATTATCTGTTCCTTCATCAAGTTGTGATTTTTCACAGGTAAAGGGTTTGGTCCAAGTGTTGGTGGCAGCTGACCAATCAGGGTGGTGGTTTCTTAAAGTTAATGTGGCTGTGGCAATTTCTTCTAACAAGGCAGCAATGAAGTTTGCCACATTGGTTGACTTTTCCTTTCATGAAAGATTTTTTTTTTTTTTGTAACGTGATGCTGTTTGATAGCTTTTTCCCCACAGTAGAACTTCTTTCAAACCCAAATTCTACCATTGCTTTATCAACTAAGTTTCTGTAATATTCTAAATTCTTTGTTGTTATTTGAAGAATGTTCACAGCATCATTACCAGGAGTAGATTCTATCTCAAGGAACGACTTTTTTTGCTCATCTCTAAGAAACAAATCCTAATGCATTAAAATTGTATCTTGAAACTGCAGCAACTCAGTCACATTTTCAGGCTCCAGTTCTAATTCTAGTTGTCTTGCTGATTCCACCACATCCGCATTTACTTCCACTGAAGAGTTAAACCCCTCAAGGTCATCTGTGAGAGTTGGACTCAACTTCTTCTAAACTCCTGTTATTGTTGATATTTTGGACTCCTCCCAGGAATCACAAATGTCCTTAGTGTCATCTAGAGTGGTGAATCCTTTCCTGAAGATTTTCAATTTATTTTACCCAGATTAATCAGAGTAGTCATTATGGCAGCAATAACCTTACCATGTTTAGTTCTTATGTAATAAAACTTGAAAGTTGAAATTACTCTTTGATTCAGAGGCTACAGAATGGATGTTGTGTTAACGAGCTTAGAAACACTAATATCCTTGTTCACCTCCATCGGAACTCTTGGGTGGTCAGGTACATTGTCAATGAACAGCAATATTTTGAAAGGACTCTTTTTTTTCTGAGCAGTAGGTCTCAAGAGCGGGATAAAAATATCCAGTAGACCATACTGTTAACAGATATGCTGTCATTCAGACTTTGCTCCATTTATAGAGTACAGGCACAGTAGATTTAGCATAATTCTTGCTATTTTCAGAATCGTTAATCAGTATTGGCTTCAACTTCAATTTACCAGCTGCATTAGCCCCTACCAACAGTGTCACCCTGTGCACTGAAGCTTTAAAGCCAGGCATTGACTTATTTTCTAGCCATGAACGTCCTAGACAGCATCTTCTTTCAATATAAGTCTGTTTCATCTACACTGAAAATCTCTTGTTTAGTGTAACAAACTTCATCTATTATCTTAGCTAGATTTTCCAGATTATGTGCTAAAGCTTCTACATCAGCACATGCTACTACTTCACCTTGCACTTTTTCTTTTATTTTGGGATGGCTTCTTTCCTTAAAAATTATCAACCAACTTCTTCTAGTTTCCAACTTTTCTTCTTCATTTCTCTCAGCCTGAAGAGAATTGAAGATAATTTGGGCCTTGTTGTAGTTGGTTTGATTTTCTATCCAGACTGATAAAACGTTCTTCATATCAGCAACAAGCCTGTTTTACATTCTTCATCGTTCATTTGTTCACTGTAGTAGCACTGTCAATTACCTTCAAGAACTTTTCCTTTGTGTTCATAAGTTGGCTGTTTGTTATAAGAGAGCTAGCTTTTAGCCTCTCTCAGCTTTCAACATGCCTTCTTCATTAAGTTTAATCATTTCCAGCTTTTGACTTAAAGTGGGAGATGTATGATGCTTTTCTTCTCACTTGAACACTTACAGGCCATTGCAGGGTTATTACTTGGTCTAATTTTAATATTGTTGTGTCTCAGGGAATAGTGAGGCTTGAGGAGAAGAAGAGAGATGGAAGAACAGCTAGCTGCTGAAGAAGTGGGAACACACATGATATTAATTAAGTTTGCTATCTTATATGTGCAGAGTGTATGGTGTCCCACAATTACAATAGTGACATAAAAGATCATTGATCACAGATAACCATAAGTAATATAATGACAATGATAAAATCTGAAATATTGTGAGAAGTATTGAACTGTGACCCAGAAACCAAAAGTGAGCACATACTGTTGGAAAAAATAGTGTGGATAGAATTGCTCAAGGCAGGCTGGCCACAAACCTTCAATTTGTAAAAAACACAACATCTACAAGAAAATTGCAATGAAACAAAGTACGCTTGTCATTGCTCCAGGTTACAGAGAAAAAAAGTGGAAGAGATTAGATTCAAATCAAATCTCTCTGATGCCAAAATCCATGATCTTAATCATTAAATACATTGCTTCCAATTTTATGTCTAGATAATATATATTTCATAGGTTTTATATAAAAATCTATTGTTTAACCTCATCTCATTAGTAATATATATATAATATTCAGAAAGTTTAATTAAACAATGGTTGCTTAAATGAACTACTGCTTTATTAAGCAAGAAACAAATCTTAATCTGTAATATATATTTAGAAGTAGCATTTATAACATTAAAATAAGCCATGATGGTTTTTCCAAAATAATGAGAAAATGACCCCTTAAATCAATTATACTTTAAAAAGAAAGATGCCTGTTTTGTCTGTCTTTATGAAGGAGATGAAATTTGGCAAGGCAAAAACTATAGATTGTTAAAAGAAGCAAGTTAACTCATGTTTATGTTGTATAACTTATTTTATTTTTTAAAACAACCTTGAGTAGAGTTTTCTTTGTATTTATTTTGTACTATTTTAAGATGTATAGGTCATTTGCAAGTAGTTAGTTTCTGAATTTTCGGTGCAATCCAAATACTTAGTTTAGTATTACCTGTGGTTTACCTGCTAATTTAAAAAAATGACTAACATGCAAATTAAGATTATAACCACGCATTTTCAACTGCAAACTATATGGAGAGAGTATTCGTTATGAAAAAGATAAAAAATAAAAATCACATAGTTTCTATTTTCTTTGCAGTTTAAAAATGAATTGGAAAATGAATTAGTAATAATGTTTAAAATGCATTTAATTGTGTTTTTTAATGTTGCATGGCATAAAATTTTAATAGCTCGGTTAGAAATCTATGTCTGAACTAGATTTCAGAGAAATTGTTTTCCTCTTTCTATTGGTGAAATACAAACTGCTGTGTCTTGATATGACCACTTGATGGAACTCTTTCATTTTGCTTTCAGCAATCTCTAAGCAGTGACAAACTTACCTTTCTTGGCAGGTATAAAAGTGTATATAAGTATGTATGTGTGTATATATACATGTATATGTATGTGTGTGTGTGTATATATATGTATATATATGTGTGCGTATGTATATATGTATATATATATGTGTATATATGTGTATATATATATCTATGCTTAAAGGAATTCGTTATTTGGCACATTTCGTATTCTCTACCGTTTTTTATGTATGTGAATTTTATTTATTTCTATGGAGAACCACAGTGTTAGTAAGTCGACCTGTAGAAAAAGAAATAAAATTCTACTTCTTAAATAAACTCTTGTTCTCATTTCCCTCCAAGAATTTTTTGCAAAAAATTAATTTTAAATAATTCTAAATATTTAAATATAATAATATCCAAGATGTTATTTGCTTTATAATCAAACTGAAACTGTATTTCTGGAATGCCTTCAAAATTCATAGTCAGAAGCATTCACAAGGTCTTGGGAATTAGAGGGTGTTAGGTAGCTGTGGGAACTTCCTAACAATTATCCTTATTAAGAAAGATAGTTTGAGAAGGGGAGAGATTGATTTTGAAGTGAAGCTTTCAATAAAGTCATATAGAACAATTAGGAAAAACTAGAAGTGAAGGATGGGGTGAAAATCACCTTCTCTTCATTGAAAACATTGACGCTATAGGTCATCCAAGAGCTGTGGATTAGATATCAATCATCTATTTGTGACCTTTCATTTAAACTTTCTGAAGTTTTGCATAAAATAGGGATAATCGTAAATCTCTCACGAGGCTCAGATACAATAAAACTCACTGTAGTAATACATTTGTAAACTCTGAAAACATCGTGGAACTAGTAGTTGTTGGAATGATCACATTGTTGTAAAGAAAGCCCACATTAAGCATGTCAGCATATCTCGGAGAAAAAGGCCGTCTTCGGTAACTCTACCTTACAAAATATTTTCCATGCTCTGTAGTGTCTGGCTCCTAGTCAGAAGAATCTCAAGGAAGTAAGGCCTCTTTTTTGTTTGCCATTTATTCTAAGTGATCTCTGCCACTTCAGTGGCATCTAGTCCTATGCTAATGGTGGCCAAATCATTTTTCCAGTCCAGAATCTCTACATGAACTCCACCATCCTATTAGACACTTTCTCCCCAATATTCTGGAAACTTAAATTTCTCTGTCTTAAACCAAACTCACTGTGTTTATTCTGCAAAACTGTTGCATACACTTGGCTGACAGAGTTTTTGGTTTTTAAATTGATGACTGTGATTAATTTCTCTTTTGGCTCCCCAGTACCCAGCCTACAGTAGTCAGTGACCGATTAACCATTGAATGAATGAAGTATTTTGAAGCTCAAGACACAGATTTGACCTAATGGTGATAATTTCAAACATTAATTTGTTTTATTGTGACTCTGTTAGAGATTGGCTTATACAATATTACTTTCCTAGTGATTCTTGTTTTTATCTATTTTTGGTCTACACAAGGCATTGAAAATATAAGTCACTGAATGTGCCCTCATTTTCAGAGTTTAAAAGAAACTTCATTGCTGCACTAATGATAAACATTTAATCAACCCATTTTTAGGAATAAGTTATAAAACACTATTAATGCTTTTTCTCTATATACACTTTTTCTTCTTGAATTACTGGAGTGAGGAAATTCACTTAAGAGTAATGTCTTTCAATAAGAGCAGCTGTAAGGGAAAAGCATATTTTCACTGCCAGGAAAAACTATCAGATAAAATACATTCATTGTACAAAAAAATTACAAACGATTTCTGTAGACATGCAATATGGTATGTACTATTGAATGTGTTGGGGATAAAGTAATAAACAAAAGTACATGTCCTTACATTCTTTGAGCTTGTGTGGGAAACCCAATATAAACAAATGTGCTATTTATATTTCGGTTTAAATTATTTTATTTCAGGTTGCAACAGAACTATACAAAATGTGAAGTAGGGAAGGTGATGAAGTAACAGAGGCTGCTATTTTCTAATGGGTTGTCAGAGAAGATCTGTCTAAGGGGAGACTTTATATAGATATCTGAGTGAAATGATGGGCCAAGGCATTTCGGGAAGACATTTTGGATTGCCTCGAGAGGTCTCAAGAACCTTCCAGGGCTCTCCAGAACCCCTCTTCAGGGATCTCTGACAAGATACTGATTACAGAGATGTCTGAGGACAGAGCTGGGACAATCCAACATTTGTAGTACTGATGCAAAGAAAGCCCACCAAAAGAGATTTAGATCATTTCTATAGTTCTATAAAAATGTTTTTATGACTCCCAATTTTCATTTAGTTAGCGTATTTTTTCTTCTTCATGTCACCTTTACCCTTTGGTTGACTGTAAAGGAATCCATACACTTACGCAATGTATTCTGTAACAGCATAAGCTGTTTTCAATGATGGGAGCATCAATTTATAGGTAAGTATAACTCAATTAAAGCACATAAGTTCAGGTACTAAAATCAATACAAAGAGCATATTCTGGTACCTCCCAGTCGCCCGCCTCCGGTTTACATATGCTTAACATTTCTGGTGGACAGAATCTTGCTGCTTGTTTGGGATTCTTGACATCACAATATTCATCGTAGAGTAGGCATGCAATGCTTTTAATTTAAATCAATAAGTTAATTTCAAGGGGCAGGGAAGTGAGCAAAAGGGGGCTTATGACCCTTTTTCCTAAAGAGCAACCAATGGTCAGCCACCATTGATTGCTACACAAGGCCACTCCTGAGATCCCAGTTCTAATATCATAAATAATCAAGTACATGAAAATAATAGAAAATGAAACCCATCCTTTTCTGACAACAGTGTCTTGCTTCTGGAGATAAAACTAATGATTTTCCCAGAAAATTTTTAAGCAACATTTGGAGGAAAAGCTAAAGAGAGATTTGAATATTATTCCTTTAGGACAGGATTGCCTGGTAACTTACAGGGCACCTATTTAAATGTGAACTTCAGATAAGCCTCTAAGTATTTAAGATGTTCTTATACTAAAAAGTTATTTGTTTTTTACATGAAATTGAAATATAAGTAGAAATCCTATATTTTTATTTGCTAAATCTGACAATCCTATGTTAGGAATACTTTAGACAGATGAGGGTAAGATACTTTCTCTGGAAACATCAAGCAAGCTATTTTTGTTAGTCCATCAATCAAAGCCAAGAAGCCAATAGGATAGATTAGTATGGCTAGATGTCTTAGGCTATTGGCAAAAATGTGTGGGTGTAGTATTTTTCAGGACAAAATAAAAGAAAGGAAGTTAGCTTTTAGATGGATGAAATGTTCTTTCTTAGCTATGATTTTATTAAAAATATACTGAGATGAGAAAATCAATCCTTTCTCAGATGAGAAGAAATCCAAACATAAGCGCAATAAAACGTGTGAAAGCAATAAAATACATGCTATAGAATTCAACCATATTCCAATATATACTGATAGAGCAAATATGAGAGAGGATAATAATACATGAAGCTAAACTATGCCCTCTTCCATGAAAAATCATAGGCTCAAATTGTCTATGGAGGGGCTAGGCCACTCATAATGACAAAAGATGAAGACATTAATAAGAGTTATATAACATTTTTGTAGTTATATTAAGCTTCTAAGTGAGGGTAAAAGGTAACAAATATTCCCAACCGTGTGATAAAAACAATAAAAAATTACTACAATTGACAGAACTCCAGGATCATAAGAGACTTGTTAGATTCTAAAGGAAGTTGCTAATGAATAAGGAAAGCTGTTAAACAGGCATTGAAAGTCTCCAAAGAACTAGGGCATGCATTAAAGAAATCTTCAGGAAAATGCAATATAGTAAAATTCAGAAAAAAATGTTTAACTGTGGTGTGGTATAAAATTCCAGTGGTGTGAATTTCAGAATCAAGAATAGACCTGAGAAAGAAGAGGAGGAGGAGGAGGAGGGGGACCTTTCTAGCAAAGATCATTACCTGTCAAAACCATGAAGTCTCTTAATAAAATAAGCTACTGACTAGATTTTAAATTTGCATTGGAAATGCCATGATTATTAAAAATTTTTACATAAAAAAAGGCCTGGGTTATTTGAATGTGTTCTCTAACTCTGGTTGTGTGCTTGGAAATAAAGCCCTATCACTGGCGTTCCAACTCTGCTGTGATCCTATTTTGGGGGTTAGTTCCTGGCAGTGCTGCTATGAGCATATTTGCCAAATTGTCTAAAGACCACTTTTCTTGTTATGCAAATATCAGTTTAGTCGTCCAACTTGTGTATACAGTTCTGGAACAAGAAGCATCTGGAAAAAAAAGAACATATTATGACAGTTAGCTAAAAGTGGGGGATGGTGATATTCTTTGGAGGAAAAGAATTCTATCAAGGACCTAATGTATTTAATTCTGTTCGTTAAAAACAAATTTCCAATGGTTTCAAGCCAGAAATTAATTAAAATAAAAATGGGAGTTAACATGAAATATTAACAAAACTTTATCATTTCTATTTGTTTTTGTTAACTGTGCTTAATAAGTGTTCAGAAAAAACATGGCATTATATTAATGTCTCCTAAATATTTGAAAATCTGTAATTTAGCACTTCTTACATTTCTTTATTATTATTATTATACTTTAAGTTCTAGGGTACATGTGCACAATGTGCAGGTTTGTATACATGTGCCATGTTGGTGTGCTGCACCCATTAACTCCTCATTTACGTTAGGTATTTCTCCTAATGCTATCCCTCCCCCAACCCCCCACCCCATGACAGGCTCTGGTGTGTGATATTCCCAACCCAGTGTTCAAATGTTCTCATTGTTCAATTCCCACCTGTGAGTGAGAACATGCAGTGTTTGGTCTTCTGTCCTTGCGGTAGTTTGCTCAGAATGATGGTTTCCAGCTTCATCCATGTCCCTACAAAGGACATGAACTCATCCTTTTTTACAGTTGCATAGTATTCCATGGTGTATATGTGCCACATTTTCTTAATCTAATCTATCATTGATGGACACTTGGGTTGGTTGCAAGTCTTTGCTATTGTGAATAGTGCCACAATAAACATATGTGTTCATGTCTTTATAGTAGCATGATTTATAATCCTTTGGGTATATACCCAGTAATAGAATTGCTGGGTCAAATGGTATTTCTAGTTTGAGATCCTTGAGGAATCACCACACTGTCTTCCACAATGGTTGAACTACTTTACAGTCCCACCAACAGTGTAAAATCCTTCCTATTACTCCACATCATCTCCAGCACCTGTTGTTTCCTGACTTTTTAAATGATGGCCATTCTAACTGGTGTGAGATGGTTTCTCATTGTGGTTTTGATTTGCATTTCTCTGATGACCAGTGATGATGAGCCTTTTTTCATGTGTGTGTTGGCTGAATAAAGGTCTTCCTTTGAAAAGTGTCTGTTCATATCCTTTGCCCACGTTTTGATGGGGCTGTTCGATTTTTTCTTGTAAATTTGTTAAAGTCTTCGTTGATTCTGGATATTAGCCCTTTGTCAGATGGGTAGATTGCAAAAATTTCCTCCCATTCTGTAGGTTGCCTGTTCACTCTGATGGTAGTTTCTTTTGCTGTGCAGAAGCTCTTTAGTTTAATTAGATCCCATTTGTCTATCTTGGCTTTTGTTGCCACTGCTTTTGGTGTTTTAGTCATGAAGTCCTTGCCCATGCCTATGTCCTGAATGGTATTGCCTAGGTTTTCTTCTGGGTTTTTACGGTTTTACATATAACATTTAAGTCTTTAATCCATCTTGAATTAATTTTTGTATAAGGTGTCAGGAAGGGATCCAGTTTCAGCTTTCTACATATGGCTAGCCAGTTTTCCCAGCACCATTTATTAAATAGGAAATCATTTCCCCATTTCTTGTTTTAGTCAGGTTTGTGAAAGATAAGATGGTTTTAGATGTGTGGTGGTATTTCTGAGGCCTCTGTTCTGTTCCATTCATCTATGTATCTGTTTTGGTACCAGTACCATGCTGTTTTGGTTACTGTAGCCTTGTAGTATAGTTGGAAGTCAGGTAGCATGATGCCTCCAGCTTTGTTGTTTTTGCTTAGGATTGGCTTGGCAATACAGGCTCTTTTTTGGTTCCATGTGAACTTTAAAGTAGTTTTTTTCCAATTCTGTGAAGAAAGTCATTGGTAGCTTGATGGGGATGGCATTGAATCTATAAATTACCTTGGGGAGTATGGCCATTTTCACAATAGTGATTCTTCCTATCCATGAGCATGGAATGTTCTTCCATTTGTTTGTATCCTCTTTTATTTCATTGAGCAGTGGTTTGTAGTTCTCCTTGAAGAGATCTTTCACATCCCTTGTGAATTGGATTCTTATGTATTTTATTCTCTTTGTAGCAATTGTGAATGGGAGTTCACTCATGATTTAGCTCTCTGTCTGTTACTGGTGTATAGGAATGCTTGTGATTTTTGCACATTGATTTTGTATCCTGAGACTTTGCTGAAGTTACTTATCAGCTTAAGGAGATTTTGGGCTGAGATGATGGGGTTTTCTAAATATAAATCATGTCGTCTGCAAACAGGGACAATTTGACTTTCTCTTTTCCTAATTGAATATTTATTTCTCTTTATTTCTTTATTTCTTTCACTTGCCTGATTGCCCTGGCCAGAACTTCCAGCACTATGTTGAATAGGAGTGGTGAGAGAGGCCATCCCTGTCTTGTGCCGGTTTTCAAAGGGCATGATTCCAGTTGTTGCACATTCAGTAAGATATTGGCTGTGCGTTTGTCATAAATAGCTCTTATTATTTTGAGATACGTCCCATCAATACCAAATTTATTGAGAGTGTTTAGCACGAAGCGCTGTTGAATTTTGTCAAGGGCCTTTTCTAAATCTATTGAGATAATCATGTGGTTTTTGTCTTTGGTTCTGTTTATGTGATGGATTATATCTATTGATTTGCGTATGTTAAACCAGCATTGCATCCCAGGGATGAAGCCAAATTGATCTTGGTGGATAAGCTTTTTGATGTGCTGCTGGATTCGGTTTGCAAGTATTTTACTGAGGATTTTCGCAGCGATGTTCATCAGGGATATTGGTCTAAAATTCTCTTTTTTTGTTGTGTCTCTGACAGGCTTTGGTATCAGGATGAAGCTGGCCTCATAAAATGAGTTAGGGAGGATTCCCTCTTTTCCTATTGTTTGGAATAGTTTCAGAAGGAATGGTACCAGTTCCTCTTTGTACCTCTAGTAGAATTCAGCTGTGAATCCTGGACTTTTTTTGGTTGGTAGGCTATTAATTATTGCCTCAATTTCAGAGTCTGTTGTTGGTCTATTCAGGGATTCAGCATCTTTCTGGTTTAGTCTTGGGAGGGTGTATGTGTCCAGGAATTTATCCATTTCTTCTAGATTTTCTAATTTATTTGCATAGAGGCATTTATAGTATTCTCTGATGGTAGTTTGTATTTCTGTGGGATCGGTGGTGATATCCCCTTTATCATTTTTTATTGCGTCTATTTGATTCTTCTCTCTTTTCTTCTTTATTTGTCTTGCTAGCGGTCTATCAATTTTGTTGATCTTTTAAAAAAAACCAGCTCCTGGATTCATTGGTTTTTTTGAAGGGTGTTTTGTGTCTCTATTTCCTTCAGTTCTGCTCTGATCTTAGTTATTTCCTGACTTCTGCTAGCTTTGGGATGTGTTTGCTCTTGCTTCTCTTGTTCTTTTAATAGTCATGTTAGGGTGTTGATTTTAGATCTTTCCTGCTTTCTCTTGTGGGCATTTAGTGCTATAAATTTCCCTCTACATACTGCTTTGAATGTGTCCCAGAGATTCTGGTATGTTGTGTCTTTTTTCTCATTGGTTTCAAAGAACATCTTTATTTCTGCCTTCATTTCGTTATGTACCCAGTAGTCATTCAGGAGCAGGTTGTTCAGTTTCCATGTAGTTTTGCAGTTTTGAGTGAGTTTCTTAATCCTGAGTTCTAATTTGATTGCACTGTGGTCTGAGAGATAGTTTGTTGTGATGTGTGTTCTTTTACATTTGCTGAGGAGAAGCACTTCTTACATTTCTGATGTGAAAACTGTTTAAACACTATGGCATCCTAGTTTAAAAATTACATATTGAGTGGTCCAAACAGACCGTAAAGTTTTCAGAAAGCAATATTCATATCACGTACATTGAAGTTAGTTTCGACTGGCTATTATAGGATACTGCTTATTTAGGCAAGATAGTGTTTTCTTTTAATATTGCAATGTGTGATGTACTAAAGAACTTTAATGTTGAAGCTTTAAAAAGACAGAAATAAGAGAAACCCAAACACATTCTGACTGGCTGTAAAAGTAAGAATAAATAGTACTTGCAAAGCATCATAAAATGGATATAACAGCAAAAAAAAAAAAAAATGGGTAGAAATGTTATCGTTGATTTTTCTTTGTTTCCTCAAGGAGGAAAAATAACACTTTTATCATGGTTGGGACATAACTTCTAAAGAAAAACAAGTTTAGAGCTTTCTATGTATTTTCTATTTCTTTCTTTAGACAATGTTACCACGTGGTCTGGTCTAATGCAGCTGTGACACATACACATACACACACATCACCGACCAGGATATGCTGTGCTATTGCTTTTGCTTCTTCGTGTGAATATTGAAAGGCCACAGGGTCACCTTCAGCTCCTTGGACACTGGCTTCCTGTGTGTCCTGCTGTGCATATAGGGCCTGCTACCGTGGTGTTTCCTCTGAGTCCCACACGCTGTGCCATTTTTGTACGAATTGAGCCAGATATTTTCTACATGGCATCATGGTCTGCCACTGGAATTTTACACTGAAAAGTTAGCAATAAGCATTTTACTACTCATTATTATTTATATGTTGCTATGTAATAAAGCACCGCAAAGCTTAATGACTTCAAATCACAGCCATTTTATTGGGTATGATGCCATGAGACAGCAATATGGGCAGGATGAAGAAGAGAGAACTCGTCCATGATTGACATGGTTTTGGCTGGGACAGCTCAGCTGGACATAGTGGAACCCATTGGCCTCATTTGCACGTGGGGCCTGGTACTTGCTGTTGGCTGGAATGCCATGGGTCTCTTCCATGTAGATTGTGTTTCTGCCTGTGGCCTGTCACTCTCCCGTCTCTCTGTGTGGTTACCCTCCTTAATAGGAGATTCCGGAATTCTTTATTCGGAGCTGAGTTCCGAAAGAGAAAGTAGAAACTGAAGACCTGAGCTCAAAAGTCCTAGAACATAACTTCTGTGACATTTCATTGATCAAAGCAAGCCACGTGGGCAACCCAGATTCAGGAGTTAAAGAAACAGACTTCACCTCTTGACAGGAGGGTGGCAAACACCTTAGAAAACGCGCATAGGCATGACCATTGGTGGGCAGTTTTTATCACTGTAGCACACTGCTTTTATGGGAGATGTGCAGTGGCCTTTGAAATGAACAGCTGCACCCAATATCATTTTGCTTTGAATAAGGCAGGAGCATGGATTCTAATTTTTCTCCCAAGTATTCCCTGAAGGAACAAAATTTATATATCTATTTGTGGTTATAATGTTAAATTAGTTTTAAAAGTTTACAATTTTGATATAATCTCTTCCTCCTCAAGTAGCTTAGCTGGTTAATTCAGAAGGACTAAATGCATCTATTTCTATTTTTCTCCCTGTTTGAAAATAGACAAGTCACCTGTACTAATTTTCTATGATAAGACGTGGAGACTAGGTTATATATCTTTGCAGATAAGCACGCTCAGAACTGAAAGAATAAAGTTGAAAGTATGTTGTTTCAGTAGGGAACAGTGGGAAATAATTAATAACCCACATTAGTTCTGTGTGTTGGAATGTTGTTGTGGGGGTAGGAGAAGTAATTATTTTGCAATTAAATTAATACAAGTCTACTTCCTGATGCTTCTGCTACAGTAACTTCTTTTTGTCTTACCACCTCGAATCCATGTGTTTTGTGATGTGCCATTATCTTGCTTTAAGCTCTTCAGTTTCTTCCAGTGGCTGGTAGAAAACAGTGAAAATTCCTTAGTGTGACATTTATGAGCCTTGCCTGGTTCCAGCTGTCACTCATCATGCCCCACCTCACGGCCTGTGCCCTAGCCAATCAAACTGCCTGTAATTTTCTCAGATGGCAGTCTGGGTCAGACCTGCAAGGCTGCTCGTTCAGTGCTCTCTGTTGTAGCTTCCTTTGGTCCCGGACTTCTTTTACTCTCCCACCTCCCAGAAAACTTGGTCCAAGAACAATGCTTCTCTCTTTAACCTTAGCTCAATACTGAATCTTAAGTGAATCTTCTTTATAATCGCCTCCTCTTATGTAGAAGTGACTGTTTTATCCCATGTGTGCTAATTTCCAGACCTTCATAAGTTTTATCTTTGAAGCTATAGTATACTCCTGCATTTAATTACTTACTTATCTTTTTCTATGGCTGGACTGCGGTAAATATATCTTTATTTTTTTTTTTTTCTAAATCCTCTCTTCCTAGGACAATGTCTGGCGCATGTTTGGTATTGAAGAAATGAGGCTTGCTGAATTAATGCACATATGCCAAAATCCCTTTTGATAGTGAGTCTTCCTAGTAAATATTCTAGACATGTTCTAAGACAGATGCATAAGTATTATCTCAGCATGGACTTTCCCTGTATGATTCAGAACAGATTACTCAAATATGATTCTTTGTTGTTTTTTTTTTTTTTAATTGAGACTGGAACCATGATGAGAAGGTGAATGTGATCAGTCTGAGGATGTGCTCGGCTAGATTTCTGCAGGGTAAATTTTCTCCTCTATGCCATAAAATAACCAGCAGACTGTTTAAGAGCCACCAGGAACTCCAATTTTTCTTTCAGAAGTCTGTTAAGACATAATGTTTGATGTGCTTGCTTTCCAAGTCATACATTAGTTGAGTGCAATTATATAAAGGAATGTTGTACCCACAAGCCATATTGCACTGAGTATGTTCTGCAGAAATGTACCTTGATATGCCACATAACACCCATACACATTTGCGGGCCTGCACTCATTATCGATTGAAAACAATCTGATCGAAAAGTGACAGTCTCGATTGTGATTTTCATTTGATCTTACAAGTTATTTCCAAGGGCCACGGTGTTGGCACATTTTTAACTCCTGTGTCTCCTTCACCCTCTACAACAGACTTAGCCCCACCTTTTCATGGAAAAGCACAAGACCCTCAAATCATTGTGTTGTCCTAACGGCTTTCAAAGAATTACTTCCTTCGAAGTTATTTTCCTCTTTTTTTAACTTACGTTTCTAAAGCTAGAGTCAGGATAGTTGATTCTGGTGCTGAAAAAAATCAGTTAATAACCATTTTTATAAACTTCTACACATTTCTTTGGTGTAGGGTTGGTGTCGTGGAATATTGTGCATTTGGAGGTTAGAAAGAAACTGTTTCACTTCTTTTTTTTTTGAGGCAGGATCTCACTCTTGCCCAGGGTGGAGTGCAGTGGTGCGATCCCGGCTCACTGCAACCACCGCCTCCCGGGTTCAAGTGATTCTCCTGCCTCAGGCTCCCAAGTAGCTGGGATTACAGGCACCCGCCACCACGCCCAGTTAATTTTTGTATTTTTAGTAGAAATGGGGTTTCACCATGTTGGCCAGGCTGGTCTCAAACTCCTGACCTCAGGTGATCTGCCTGCCTCGGCCTCCCAAAGTGCTGGTATTACAGGTGTGAGCCAACGCGCCTGGCTGGTTCACATTTTAAATATGCAACTTTTTAACCAAATGATTTGGGGCAAGTTTCTCCTGTTTTTCTTTTTTTTTTTGAAATAGAGTTTCATTCTTGTTGCCCAGGCTGGAGTTCAATGGCGCAATCTCAGCTCACCACAACCTCTGCCTCCCAGGGTCAAGCGACTCTCCTGCCTCAGCTTCCCTAGTAGCTGGGATTACAGGCATGCGCCACCATGCCCAGCTAATTTCATGTTTTTAGTAGAGACGGGGTTTCTCCATGTTGGTGAGGCTGGTCTCAGACTCCCGCCCTCAGGTGATCCGCCAGCCTCGGCCTCCCAAAGTGCTTGGATTACAGGCATGAGCCACCGTGCCCAGCCATTTCTCCCCTTTTTCACATGTTTTCTCAGCTATAAAATATTTATCCCTGTAGATCTCTGTTCACCTCGAAAGTCAAGATAAAACTTTCCATTTGCTTCCCAGTATATATTTGGACATTTTGCCATAGTGAACTTACCCATGCCTGTTTTTAAGTGTGTTCATTTGTATTACTTTGGAAAAGCAATTATCTTGCCATCCTCTTTGTTGTCTTCAGATTTCTACTCCCTATTTTTCATTGAGATTTTCTTCTGCCCTCAAGTAGTACATGCTCATCCATCTCCATTGCATATCAATAGGCCTTTGAAAATAATCCTAGCTAGAAATCCTGACTATTAAATAATTCAGAATTATTTACTCATCTGCATCATCCTGATTTATATTCCTATGTTTCCCACACTGTGTTCAGTGGTAGAAACACATGCTAAATTATGCATGTACATTTTCTTTTTTCTTTTTTTTTTTAGACAGAGTATCACTCTGTTGCCCAGGCTGGAGTGCACTGGCACGATCTTGGCTCACTGCAACCTCTGCCTCCTGGCTTCAAGCAATTCTGCTGCCTCAGCCTCCCAAGTAGCTGGGATTACAGGTGTCCACCACCATGCCTGGCTAATTTTTGTATTTTTACTAGAGACGGGGTTTCACCTGTGGGCTGGGCTGGTCTCAAACTCCTGACCTCGTGATCTGCCCTCCTCGGACTCCCAAAGTGTTGGGATTCACATGTTCATTTTCCAGTCACTATTTACGCATTCTTCAATCATACTGCTTTTCTCAGCGTATACATACATAAAATGTTTTCTGTGCATCAAGCCTTATTCTAGGCACTGGGGATAGACTAAAAACAAACAAAATAGGATAATCTGTTCCCCTGCCCCCTTGAAACTCACGGTCAAACAGAAGAAAAATATATGAAACAAAAGAATAAAGTAAATAATTTTGTCATTTGAATAAACACAAAGATAGAGTGATATTATAGAACAAAATCCTTAACTACTTTTGGACAATGAGTAAGAGTTTTTAAAGAAATGCCATTTAAACAGATACTTTAAAAATAAAGAAAGATTCACCGAATGACAGGGATCAAGGAGGACGTATGAATAAGTAAAATTAACCTAGAGAGGAACTTAAGGAAGAAACGTAGATCAGAATGTGCAGAGCTTTGAAAGAGTCATTTTAAGAATGTTCTTACCTTTTCTGAAGGGTACTGGGAAGATACCGAAAAGTTTCAGCAGAAGGGTAACTTGACCTCATTTGTATTTTTAAAGAAATCATTCTAGTTTCTGTTTGTGGAGCAAGAAAAAAGAAAGATTGTTTGGGAAAGAACAGGAAGTGGGGGAAGATGGTGAGTAGAATTCTACAAGTAGGTTTTGCAAATATATGTGTAGAGCTAGAAGAAATATCTGGTACAGATATAAATTTGGGTCCCTTCAGTCTATCATTATTAAAGGAAAGAATGGGAGTAGGTGAGATTGCATTGAGTGTATATTGCATGAAGAGTGGGGAAAAGAAATTATGAGGAACTTCAACACTTTAAAATTAAGTAGAAAAGTAGGACCTGGTAAGGAACAATCAAGATGCAAGAATGATAGAGGTGTGAGGAACATCCTCAGAATGAGGTTACATTGTATGATGGGTGCTGTGATCACAGCCCTCTTTAAGGGTGGTCTCAACTGCCTGCAACCAATGACTGATCAATAGACGGATATGAAGGCACAGTCTACCCGTTCCAACTAGAACTTGGCCTTTATACAACTCTGAAGTGTTATTTTACCAGTGTCCCCATAGGCTGAAGCTGCGTCCAGCCCACTTTCTCTCCTTGTCCTACCATGCTTCTCTCTACTTTCCTAGGTATTGATCCCAAGAGAATTCCATAAAAGACATCCTTCTTGTTAGTATCCATCTGACATTCTCCTTCCCTGGGAACACAACTGGTAGCACATGGAAAACTGCATGTGTGTGTGTGTGTATGTGTGTGTGTGTGTATCTGTGTGTGTATGTGTGTGTATGTATGTGTGTGTGTATGTGTATGTATGTGTGTGTATGTGTGTTTATGTATGTGTGTGTATGTGTGTGTATGTATGTGTGTGTATGTGTGTGTATGTATGTGTGTGTATGGGTGTGTATGTGTGTTTATGTGTGTGTGTATGTGTGTGTTAAAAGAGTGCTAGATTGTGTCTAGTAATCTTGCACAGTCAATAAATAATGTCTGCAATAGGAACAAAGTAGTGATTCGCCCTTTTGTTTCAGTAGTGAATGCAGCTAAATTGGTCAAGTCATGCCAGCAGCAATGGAATTGGATCGTGTAGAGGAATAAGAGAGGGAGACTTAGGATGGGTAATGTTGACAATCTTCCTGAAGAGCTTAGGAGGAAACACAAAATCAGGACAGTGGTAACACATGTACAATTTGTTTCAGGTGGAAGAAATGACATTGACTTTGGAATGTTCCTCCACAGGTGGCGGAGGGGCCATAGGAAAGACTGGCGTTAGGTTGACTAGAGGAGGATGCAGCACAGTTTCCTGTCTTGGCTTTTGTTTGTTTCAGGGAAGAAAGAGACAAACATTAAGGACAGCAGAGGGAAATACAGGTTGTGTTTGTGGTGAAAGATTAAAATAGTCATTCAGAAGGGTGATGGGTTGAATTGAGAAAATAAACGTGGTCTCTTTTTTTTTAGGCAGCATCAGGAGTTCAGTTGAGAGTAATGACAATGAATTTATACGGCACAAATGTAGGCAATCACATGTTCTACTTGTTTTCTTGTTTAATATAAATGGCCATGCATTTTGGGTTGGTTGGTAAATGGTGTTTTTGATGAAAACATCTGTTTCCCTTTTTTTTTTACTCTCTTAAGAAAAATACCATTTAAAGAAAATTTAAATTACCTTGCATTTGAAAAGAACACATCAATAAGCTTATATAAACATTTTCTCTGTTGGGGAATACTTCCTAATGAATCGCATCCTTTGTCTATAGGGTAAAAGGAAAGAACATTATCTGACTAATAAGGAAGAAGGAGCTCTTTGTGAATCTATAATAATAAGCATAGATATTTGTCAGGCTAAACTTACCTGGTTGAGCCTCTATAATTAGAATATGACTGATGAAGAGAAGAAATATTTGTATATAATGTAATGAAAGGCTTTGTAAAGTTTATTTGCATAGGGGATGTAGGTGGAAGGCTGGCTCAAATTAATCAGTATTATCTGCGGAAGTGATGGCATTCCACTTCGGAGAATAAACGACATGACATCCTGTGGTTCCTTTGAATTCTGGACATTACATGACAGGGGACATATTATTGCTCTCTTAAATAATATCTGACTTGTAATTAAAAATGAATGTAGGGTTTAATGACTTCTTTTGTCTTCTTTTTCGTGCAGAGAAAACTTCTAAAGCTCATTTTTAACATTTGCTATTCAATTTATAGGTTTATAAGCCTAGTTCTTCTCTAGGTCTCTTTCATTACTGAGATTATTTTATTTTTAAAATGGGAAATTGCAGCAATTATTTTAAGGGCTTATGAATTTTTTTAATCTTGTTTACAAATGTAAGACATTTTCAAATATTTTTAAATTTATTTATAAAACTTTATAACTTATTTTTTGAGTGCTTCAAATTTAGGACAGTAAATTTTTTCTGCATATCTAAATAACTTTTACAAATCTAATTAATAAAAATAGTGACCCTAAAATGCATCTAGTTGTTCCAAAATAATATATAAATACTAAAATATCAATTTAAAATATCATGTCAAAATCAAGCAAATAATTACATATTTTAAGTTTGAAATTATGAAACCATCATTCCAATTCACTAGGAATTCCAAATGTAATATATTTTATTTCACTTAAGTTCTTTAGTGTCTGCATCTACAAACAAAATTTCCCCTATAATTTTATTTTTGTAAGAACAATCAATATGGTGAATCCAAACGCTTTGCCAAATGTTCCAATATTGTTTATATTAGTAAGAAATTTAAAATCAAATATCTGTTTCAAGTACTCAACTGCATATTAGATATTGTACCTTTAAAACTCACTCTCTGCTGGGCATGGGGGCTCATGCCTGTAATCCCAGCACTTTGGAAGGCAAAGGAGGGCAGATCACCTGAGGTCAGGAGTTCAAGACCAGCCTGGCCAACCTGGAGAAACCTTGTCTCTACTAAAAATACAAAAATTAGCCGGGCGTGGTGGGGTGCATCTGTAGTGCCAGTTACTCAGGAGGCTGAGGCAGGAGAATTGCTTGAACTGGGAGGGGAGGTTGCAGTGAGCTGAGATCCCACCACTGCCCTCCAGCCTGGGCGACAGAGTGAGACTCTCTCTCAAAAAACAAAACGAAGCTTTCTCTCATAAGCGAAGTTCTCTTAAACATTACACGTATGTAGATTTCCAACACAGATTGGATCCTTTCCAATGCCAAACTATCTTTACTAGGATTTCAAATTTTTAAAGTATTTCTATGCTTAATTGGAAACCCTGCCGAGGCTAAGGAGACGTGTACACATCATGAAAGCAACGACTATCTGGTAACTGAAGATACTCACAGTACCAAACGCTTAATTCTAAATCTTATGCTGTGGGAGATCATGTCATCCTGTGCGACTATGATTTATTATGACCGGAAATCTTTGCCAGGATTTTGATCTTTTTAGATTCTATTTTTTTTTCTGAGCTACTAATAAAAACTTATGTAGAGCTTTTATGTTGGTGACCCTCGGACCTCAAGGAGGAAGTTATACCACCCATTCCCTGGAGTTCCTTGGAACAGATTTTCTAATTCTCCTGTCTAATCACAGAACTCTGCCCTCCCACCTACATTGGTCATTTGTCTGTATGTCGAATGCATTATTTTAGCTCTTAAGAAACATATGTGTATTTTCCAACTAAACCGTAAAACTTCGTGGGAATACCAATGAATGGCTTTTCCATCTAACTTTAAAGAACTTTGAACTTCATAGAATTTTCTATTTTTTCGTGTTCTTAATACCACAAAACACAGGTATTAATATCATATGTATTGGCATTTGGATATCTCTTATAGCTTTATCTGACATGGGTTTGAAAATTATAAGGTCATTCTATTGGCATTTAATTATTGCTTATGACATTTTATGTTGATTGAGCCCTACATTTTTGGCTTTTGGAAATAAAGACTGCTGTGATTTTGTCTGTAATGGCGCAAACACATTGTCATTCATTGACATATGAATGTACTTCAAGTTTAAAAGATGTCCTGTTTCTCTTGATCATCAGAAATCTCAGAGCTGACAGCACCAGGCATGTGTGTTTGTGTGTGTGTGACAGTGAGAGAGGGAGAGAGAGAGCGAGAGAGAGAGAGATTAAAAAAACACCCCAGAACATAGTAAAGTGACAGAAACAAATTAAAGATGAATTAAATTTCATCCAAACTTTAAATATGGTCATTTTGCACCTTTGAGAAAGTTGGGTAGCTTATTCTAGGAAGACCATACTGTAGAAAGGATGGAATACCTGATTAGTACATTAACGTAATTTTGAAGACATGAAATGAATAAAGTACTTGATTCTAATGCATGATATGCAGGTGTATGTAAGAACTTTGCTAATAGTTGTCTTTTTGAAACAGTAATAGATGTTTCCACGTGTGCACAGGTATGTGCGAATATCAGAGATTAAAATAGAAATGGAACCAAAAAGCTGTGCCATCATTGAAAATGTATTTGTTTAAAGACTACGTGACACTTAGGAGGCATTTTAATGCAATATTTTATGTATGCAATTATTTACATATGTTTAAGTGTTTTTTATTTGACTTCCATAAAGTTTAGATTTGTCGCAATCTTATTTTTACCCTTGAGGGAAGAGAGAGACCCTCTCATATTGTTTTATACTGTTTTATACTCAGTACCTGTTTTAAGAAAAAAACAAGGAAGTGAAATCAAAGACAGGCAGCCCAGCGCCAGACCCAAAACCAGGCCTGGGCCTGCCTGGCCTAAACCTAGTAGCTAAAAATCAACTCATGACTTAGAACCTGATGTTACCCATAGATTTCAGGCATTGTATGGAAGAACATTGTGAAACTCCCTGCCCTGTTCCGTTTCACTCTGACCACCGGTGCATGCAGCCCCTGCCACGTACCCCTTGCTTGCTCAAATCAATCACGACCCTTTCTTGTGAAATCCTTAGTGTTGTGAGCCCTTAAAAGGGACAGAAATTGTGCACTTGGGGAGCTCGGGTTTTGAGGCAGTAGCTTGCTGATGCTCCCCACTGAATAAAGCCCTTCCTTCTACAACTCGGCGTCTGAGGGGTTTTGTCTGCGGCTCATCCTGCTACACACTTAGTAGTGTCTGAATCTTGGAAAGGAAGGGGAGGGAATATCCAGATACCTTAAACGGGGTTCTCGGACTTCTAATAAACAGTTAAAATCTTACACACACGGTATTTAAAGCATACAGATGATTCTACATTTGTCCTAACAGATCATAGTGCCATGAATATTTGTCCATTAACGAACATCCCTTACGTGTAAGAACATTTTGCCACTGCGCTTTGAGTTATCTCCTTTTCACCTACTGTCCCCTGGAATAGTCTCTCCCTTTCGTTTCTCAGGGGTCTTCTTGAGCCTGAAGCTTTTATTGGGCCTCACTTTTTGCTGCTTTGTTCCTTCGCCAGTTCTGGGCCTTTTTGCTGTGTCGACTACAGGTTGAAAAAAGGAGAAAGCGCAACCCCAAGCTACTGACCTATGAGTAACAAGGTCACCGAATTCCCCTTAATCCTGCTGGTCTGATCCCCCACTCTGTGAAGACCACGGCTGGGGAAGACCTAACCTTCACTCCAGCTCGCCTGAATTTGTCAGTCTTTGATGATGGAAGCCTGAAATGCAGACCTTATACCCTAACCAATTCTTCCTCGGCCAAAAAAAAAAACAACCAAAAACCAAACAAAACAAAACAAAAAAACACGGCCACCTCTTTATGACCAACCATAGTTTTGGTTTAAGCCTTCAAGACGCACTTATCTACTTCATCCACAATTACATTGTAGTATCACGCTAAGCCTGGAGTTAATATCAAGGAGCAAATGGCCTCTGGCCTTTTGGAATCCACATGATCTTGGAACTCTGTGGAGATTGTCTTCGGATCACTTTGCCCTGCTGTTGTCCCCCCACCCCGTGCATTTTGTCTTTTCTATCTCCTTCCCTATTGTCGTGTAAAGTTACATCACGATGTTGAGTGGTGTGTTTTACACCCCGATGTCCCATAAACAAATACTTTTAATACCCTTTTGTTGGTCTAATTTGTAAGTGACCATTTTATACGCCACAGTAAGTACCTGTAAAGTTGGAGACAAAGAAAAGAGAATTGTGTTGTTCTCGTTCTAAGAAAGGGCAGCATTAAACTCCTCCGTAACCTCTTTTCTGTATTTCCGTTTTAACAAGGGTAAAGTTATCACAAAGTAGGTGAATGTAAGCATTCTTCCCTCAAACATCTGTGTTCTTCAGCCTGTCCCACTTCACCCTTTCCAAAGAAGGGCAGGTTTTTAAATAGAAGAGAAGCAATGTTGAATAAAGAGTATATCATGACGCTCCATAATTCATATAACCTCCAGACAAGCTCTCAGGTTTATTGGTCAGAAAACACATGGTGACATTCACTACTTTTTTGTTATTATTTTAAAGATTTCTGTGAGAGTGTGGGGCTCAGTCAAACTTTGTAGGGAGAAATAAGCCACAGTCACAGAGATTCATTCATTCATTCAACACATAGCTTTGTTTCTATTATGCCCCAGTGTCCTAGGCTCTGGGGATTAGACAGTGACCAAAACTGACAGGTATTTAGCCTCATGGAGCTTAAAGCATATTGAAGAGAACAGACAAAACTCACATAGGAATGTGCGATGTGCATAAATAAAATACTTTCGGTAAGTGCCATGACTAAAATACACCGAGGGCTGACATACAGTTGCATGTTGCGTAAGAGAGACTTGCGTTAGGTAAGGTGTCTAGGTTAGCTGTCTCTGAGGAAATTGCATTTCAGCTGAGACCTAAAAGATTACAATGAGGTCGGAGAGTGTCCTAGGCAGAGATAAATAGAATGCGTAAATGACTTTACGTTGAAAAATTCCTAAGCTGTTTGAAAAACTGATAGCGGCCAAGTTGCAGGTGAAATGGATGAGAGCAAGTCAAGCTATTACCATTTTATTACAAACCACACATAGGGTCTTTAAATGTTCCAGAATTTTGATTTTTTTTATTACCTGGGAGAGAATGTAATTTTATTTTCATCAAATCTTGTTCTTATAAACTCCGTTTACATTTTGCTTTCATCTGAGTAAGCTGACCATATAGTGCCCTCGTGTGGCGTAGTGCTGTATTACACGATTAATACTGTAGACTCTTTGAGGCATGATTTTAGCAAAATTCTTTTACACCTTTTTCAGTTAATCTAAGTCACCTCTAGCTGCTCTCACTCAGACTCAAACATAGAATCTTATTTATTTGTATTGTTGTGTTTTACTACTTTCTCACATTCCACTGTGGAATGGACACGCGCTGGGAGCACAGAATCCAGTGACCTCAGGATCCAGGCAGACTGAGAACAAAAATGAGGGAGGCCAGACTAGACCTGAAACAAAGATTCCGAGAGATTTGGAGAAGCAGGTTATAGGAAAGACTTTCAATTTTATGTATTTACTTTATAAATAAGTAATGCCAAAATAAATAGCCTTGGGGATCATTGTATTTTTCAGTCTCTGTCCCCAGATTTCTACGTTTAGCAAATGTACATGGTTAATTTCTCAGTCAACACCACAAATGCTTTGTATCCTTTTGTACATTTTGACTATTTTAGAACTGATTATTTTGTGCATCAAGTTGTCTATTTCTGTTTCCAAGTTCAGCATTTTGCCACAGGTTTGTTTTGGAAAGTATTTCAGGAATCTTTATTGCTCAAAACCAAGCACTGTAGCTGGAGCTGGTTTCTTTCCTCCTCTCCCTTCCTCTCTCTTCCTTCTTCCTTCCTAAGGCTTGAGCCATTTTTCACTAGAAGAGTTTTATTTTTAATTTTATTTTTATTTATTTTTTTTGACAAATGACTGCCAGTATGCTTTATGGAATGCAGCTGTTGAACTTTATTTCCTGCTTTTCTTTGCATTAAAGTAGTCCCAAAATTGTTTTCTGAGGAACTCTTCACTTTGACTGCCAGCGCTGCTTGTGTACCTTTCAAGTCAGAAATTGAGCGGTCTGTTCAGGCCCATCTTTATCCAGCTCCTGCTTTTCACATGAGGATGTTTGTGCTACATGCAATTTTGTTGACTTTTGGAGTGTAATGCTTTGTTTGCAAATGAAAACATAGAATTACAGCTTTCCCGGTACTTGTCAGGGACTATAATCACGAATTCACTGCAGCTGGATACTTTTCAGACACGTAGATAAGATAAATAATATTTATGAAAGATGGCCTGGAGGAAACGAAGCCATCTATTCTGCATTGTTATCTAAAATCTGTTTCAAGATGAAGTGAGACCATCAAAAATGCCTAACTGGCCGGGTGCGATGGCTCACCCCTGTAATCCCAGCACTTTGGGAGGCTGAGGCGGGCGGATCATGAGATGAGGAGATCGAGACCATCCTGGCTAACACGGTGAAACCCCGTCTCTACTAAAAACACAAAAAATTAGCCAGGCGTGGTGGCGGCGCCTGTAGTCCCAGCTACTTGGGAGGCTGAGGTGGGAGAATGGTGTGAACCCGGGAGGCGGAGCTTGCAGTGAGCCGAGATTGCACCACTGCACTCCAGCCTGGGCGACAGAGTGAGACTCTGTCTCAAAAAAAAAAAAAAAGAAAAAAGAAAAAGAAGCCTAACTGGACCACATCATACTGGGCCCAACACAGTCGCTTCTTACTGAACTGCTTTAGCCATCATAAAACCTTCTCTTCTTGAGGGGCCGTAGGAAATATTTTCTCTTATTTCATATTGGTGTTCTCCCAAATAACTAGAATATATCATGCACGGTCTTGTTACTGGTTATATTTTCTCCTTTCTGCATGTTAATTAGAAAACACAAAGTCAAATTTGTGCTCTGCCCTGACTCAGTGCATGATTCGTCAAAGTGTCCATTTGTTCACTGACCACGTTTCTGACACCATCTTGCTTCCCTATTTTTTGTATTTTCTAAAGGTTCTTTCTAAAGAGTTTAAGTATTTTATATTGCTATATTGTATGCATTTGCAAGCAACTTAAATGCATTGGGAACAGAAGTGATAGATAAGTAGCAACCATGGGATCGCTATCGATTCTGTACCTAATTATAAGTACATAATTCCTGGCTTAACCGTCTGTAACCTAAATAAGTAAGAATTAATACACCCTATAATTCCTCGATAGCTGAAACCTCCCCCCAGATAAATTTTATAAGCCATGCTAATCCTATTTCTCAGTGCACAGAGGTTGAACTTGTGGACTAATAATGCATTAATATTCCTCATGAAAAATATAGCTAAATAGGGAGAAAGAGATGAAAAGAACCAAAAATATTCTTTTAAGGATAATATTTGATCCTCTGCATCCATTCATTAAAGCTAATATTCATTCTCCATTTCTCTCTGTCCGTCTGGTTCTATGAAAAGACCTAGCCTGCCCTCAACATGTGTGTGACATTAATAGATGTTAGTGATACAGAGATTGCCCTCAGTGCAGATTGACAGCACTGTGTGGAGGTGAGAAGGAGTCTTGTTTACCACTTAGGATCTGGATCTCTGGTCTGCTTTGTCATGCAACACAATCCTTCTGGGATTTGTAAGTGACGACAAGCCTCAGCGATAATTATATTAAAATGCTTTTAACTTAGTGTAAACATAATTTAATAAGATGTAGATGTTCAAAAGGCTAGCCTTGAATTCAGTCTTGAGACCAGAGACAATATGCCTGTGTGCATGGTGTATGTCTGGAAAGCATGTACATTCTTTGACCCCAGTTAATTTCTACGAAGAAGTGTGTTAGTCTCTGATCTAATAATCTCATCTGCAGATTACTACATTTTTATTACGATAAAGAACACCTGGGCTTTTAAAATATAGTAAGGTTATCTTACCTGGAATATTAAATATTATTGAAGTTACAACTTTGGAGAAATTATATTTTTAATGAATATGGTTATATTATACCTGTTCGTTATTAGAGTAGCCCTCAAAGTTGGTGATTTATCAATGCGTTGTTGCTGAATAACAATAGCTTTATTGAATGTCTGCTTGATACTGAGCGTTGTATTAGCGGCTTTTCATATATTATCTCATTTAGTCATCGTAAAACATTTTATGGAATGCATTGTCAACATTTTGAGAATGATAAGTGGAGTAAATTGTTTGCATTCCCTTAGGTGGGCAGGTATTTTATGCTAAAAAAAAAAGAAAATAGTTGCATTCACATCTCTTAACCTATATGCACACTTCCTTTGCACGGTGGGGTTTGGCAAAGCTCTATCTTCTGCTAGTGATAGGGCAATTCTGATTGAAATCATACCATTTTAGATAAAATTAAAAATTAAACTTGTATTTGTATAACTTGAAAATTGTGAATTTTTCCTGCAATGACAGGGAGGCACACATCATGATTGGCACTCAGGTTTATGTTTTAGAGTAGCAAACAGACAGTGATAAGCCAGAAAAATGAGTTTGTACGTAAACTGCAAATATTTTTACTTAATATAGTAAGCAGTAAATAATTAGTCAATGTTTTTGATCATATGAATGACAATTTGAACATGGGAATATTGCAGCCCTTATGCACTGCAGATGAGATTATGGATTGTCACACTGGTTGAAAAAACAATATGAAATTATACAATATGTTTTAAGATGCTCACAACCCCTAAAAAGCTAGCAAGGAAGCTCAGACACATGTGCATAAGGACACACAAGAGCATCCATGGCAGCTCTGTCTACGGTAACGGGGCACTGAAGATTAGCAGGAGAGCAAGTTAACAAATCATAGCATGTTTACAAATGGAATACTACACAGCAGTGTGAATGAGGGACCGGAACTGTAAATGTTAACAAGATTAATCTCAGGAACACAATGTTGAATGAAAATAGCACACCACAGAAAGATACATACTTCTTGAGTATACCTGAATAAAGTTCAAAGCATGCAACACTAAACAACATATTAGAGGCACATATGATGGTACAACTATTAATAAAAATAAAGAGGAATTAAAAACCACACAAGATACAGGATAATGGTAATCTCTTTGGGGGAGAGAGTTGTCAGGTTGAGGGACCCTCAGGGACCCTAAGGGTTTCGGCAACTTCTTTTTTTTTTATTTTTTTTTGAGACGGAGTCCCGCTCTGTCACCCAGGCTGGAGTGTAGTGGCGCGATCTCGGCTCACTTCAAGCTCCGCCTCCCGGGTTCCCGCCATTCTCCTGCCTCAGCCTCTCCGAGTAGCTGGGACTACAGGCGCCGCCACCACGCCCGGCTAATTTTTTGTATTTTTAGTAGAGACGGGGTTTCACCGTGGTCTCGATCTCCTGACCTCGTGATCCGCCCGCCTCGGCCTCCCAAAGTGCTGGGATTACAAGCGTGAGCCACCGTGCCCAGCCTCAGCAACTTCTTATTTTGAGCTGGGTAGCTAGGCGGTGGGTGTAAGGAACACCCTTTTACATTTAATCTCAGTGTCTCACGTTTATCACAAGCATTTTTTGTTTTTGCTTTTGTTTTTTTGAGACAGGGTTTTGCTGTGCTGCCCAGGCTGGAGGGCAATGATGTGACCACAGCTCACTGCTTCAGCCACGACCTCTTGGGCTCAAGCAGTCCTGTCACCTCAGCCTCTGGAGTAGCTGAGACCACAGGCGCATGCCACCACCCCTGGCTAATTTACGTGTATATATATATATTTTGTGTGTGTAGAGACAGAGTTTTCCATATTGCCCAGGCTGATCTCAAACTCCTGGACTCAAGTGATCCATCTCCCTCAGTCTCCCAAAGTGCTGGGATTACAGGCGAGAGCCACAGAGCCTGGCCACAAGCGTTCCTTTAGTGTCTATGTATTCAATATTCCAACAAGGACAAACAATGAGAAAATATTTAGACCTTAAATATTTTCTAAGTAAAGTTATTTATATCACGCTCTTTAGAGAAGCACCTCCTCTTACTTTATTATTTACACATATTCTTCTCTGAATTTAATTCATAAAAGTTATTGTCCAGTGTCCTCTAATTTGTGCCACTTTTTCATCAAACGAGGAAGATATGTGTGTGTCCTCGTACCGTGGGTGGCATGTTGCAAATTTTTCACTCCTGGTAGTGCATAGTCCCTCTCTGGAAATCAGGTCAATTGGTAGAGTCCTCTGTATTTCTGCCTCCTGCCCCAGTGTATTAAAAATGATAAAAAGATAGGCCTCTTCTTCTTCGTGTTGTAATACAACCCAAGCATAGCAAAGCTTTGATTAAATGAGTACAGAATAGTTGGTAGCTGATGCTTGCTATTCCCCAGTGTGATGGTTAATAACGAGTGTCAACTTGATTGGGTTGAAAGATGCAAATAACTGTTCCTGGGTGTGTCTTTGAGGGTATTGCCAAAGGACATTAGCATTTGAGTCAGTGGACTAAGAGACACAGACCCACCGTCAATCTGAGTGGGCGCTGTCTAAGCAGCTGCCATTGTGGCTAAGATAAAAGCAGGCAGGAGAACGCAGAAGGAGCAGACTGGCTAAGTCCTCAGGTCTCCATCTTTCTCCCGTGCTGGGTGCTTTCTGCCCTCGAACATCGGACTCTGAGTTCTTCAGCTTTCAGACTCTTGGATTACACCAGTGATTTGCCAGGGGCTCTCGCGTCTTCGGCCACACACTGAAGGGGACACTGCTGGCTTCCCTGCTTTTGCAGTTTGGGACTCAGACTGGCTTCCTGGGTCCTCAGCTTGCAGATGGCGTATTGGGGGCTTCACCTTAAGATCATGTGAGTCAATTCTCCTAATAAACTCCCTTTCATGCATACATCTATCCTATTAGTCCTGTCGCCCTAGAGAACCCTGACTAATACACCCAGCTAGGAGGTACAGTTAAGTTGTAAATACCACCCACAGGCTGGTTCTTGTGGCCACTGCCTCTTACAGTGTTTATTTCTCCATCGAGTTCGCAACGGCTGTGTGCTTGCTGTGCTCTCCCTCTTCTCTCTCAGTACCTGATGGCCAGAGCTGTTTCCAGATCTTTTGCCTTTATAAATGCCTTCTTCCCTCCTACAGCTGATTCCTTCCAACAGGGCTCAGCAGGTGAAAGGCAGTTCACACAATTCTTCTCTAATGAATACTGCTGTGATGCTTTTTGAAATTACTAACATTCCTATCGTTTTCATTAAACAGTGAAGATAGAAGATTAAAGGCCACTATCCCTGCACAAGAGCTCCTCCTTGTGGCCTGCCCATGTTTTAAATGTGCAAACCTTGGTGATATATTGATATCCTGTGATGAGTTTATCCCACATCAACAATTGAGTTTTCTTCTGTTCTTTCGTATTTTATCACGTGTATAATTATTTTTCTCCAGATGAATCTTGTACTGTTTGTTATATTTACTTGTTCTTATATATATTGCCATATTGCCTAGGCTGGGAAAAAAATTGACGTATGCACTTACTTAGTGCCTCATTTGAAAAAAATGATTTCAGTGATATGAAACTCTAAAGTACATTTTCTTCATGTCTGTTTTCTATATTTTAAAAATGAAGTACTTTCATATGTATTCATGTCACTACAGTCATAAGTTCCCGTCCAAAGTTCCTCTGAAGAACCACCTTATCTTACACATCTCAAGGGAATTTAGCTGATGAAATAATTTGAACTACATTAATCACTGTTTCTGACAGGTAAAATGCTGAAATAAGCTTCTTGTAATGAATGTGAATTTTTTTGGGGGCTTGCAGAATATTGCAGATTAATATCACAGAAAGCATGTCTAGTTCATGCAACAATTATTTTCATGCAAATTTTGTGGGGCTTTACAAATAATACGTATTTGTTACCACTCTTCTTGACAGCAAAGAAAATAAAAATAATAAATATTTGAGAAAAGATCAGGTTCACTTATACTACATATACCACATTATCTTTCATGTCAATAGTTGCCTTGCACTTTAAACCTGTGACAAAACATGACAAATTTTAGAAGGGAAAATATTGTAAGATAAATTAATGCCTCTGAAGCCTGTATTCCTATAAATTTAGTTGATAAAGCTCAGCTTATTTAGAGTTTTGAAGAGATATTTTCTCTTCAATGAAGAAATCTCCATAATTGAATGATCTAAATTTCAATGATTAAAAGTACTATTAAAAGAAAATATTTATAGAAAAGCTTTCCTTTAACAATTTTTACGTCCAAAATATGATTTATTTTTTCATGAAATGGGAATATGAATGATCATACATTCTTTTACACACACTTCATAAATTAAAAAGTTCTCAATCTATTTTAAAAACCCATATGTAAACAACAGTGTCATAGGATGTGTTAAGAACTACAGCAGTCAGAAAAAGTTAACAACCCTTGAAATGGCACAGGAAAGGACAGGATGTCTTCCAGGAAGAGGTGCCAATTCTGTTTAAAATTAAGAGACAACGGAGTAATGCAAATACTAACTTTACCCTGCAAATTGCAACATTTATCATCTAGCATCAAATGTGTATGCTGGGACTGACACATGCACGCATAGATGGTTTGTGTTCCATAATAAAGTTAATTGGTGAAATAAAATAATGGGTTTAATTTCTAGCAAAGAAATGCTTGGTTAATCTAAATTAGTAATGTTTGCTTATGGAATTTCCTACCCCAATTATTTCAGATGCTGTCCTTGAGATTCTTTTTGTTAAACTGCATGATACACATTTTGCGTGAAGTATTTTTAAAACTTAGGGTATCTCCTTATTTTCTGATTAAAGTAAAATTTCTCAGTGTTTCTGTAAGGACTTTGGCAAATACTCTTTCTGCTTTATAAAGCAAAATATAAGAACCAGAAATCTTTGTAATCCTTCACTATGTTGATGTCTTTTTACAGCAGATTTCTCAGGAATTATTGTTTGTGGTTCCAAATTGAAATTTTCCCTGCATAATCTAACATTCATATCTTCAGATCTGATGTGATAAACTGACCAATCTCTTTGTAAGTGATATTTTGTAAAACTCATTCTGTGTTTCGGACAAGGGAACACAAAGTTGTCACCTTCAAAATAGCTAATGGTCATATCACATGTTAAATTGACTGGGGAAATTCTAAACATTGAAAGTGTTCAAGTCTGGATTTTTCCTCAGGAAATATAACCTTTGGTTATTTATATTTGAAAGAAGCTAGTTTTATGAATTAAGCTTTAATTCTGAGATAATTATATGTTCATAGGCAGTTATAAGAAATAATACAGAGATATTTTATTGCCACTTGCCTAGCTTCCCGCAGTGGTCATGTAGGCCAAACTATAGGACAGTATCGTAACAAAGATGCTGACATTGATATAATCCACTGAACTTATTCAGGGTCAGTTTTACTTTTTACGTTAAAGTACATGATTCATTTAGTTTTTGTTTTTAAAATAAAATATCTGAGGGCCAAGTCTGCTGACTTAGTTCTTTAAATTTTACAACTAATACAAAGTTACTGAGACTTACAGAGCTTTGAGAAGTGCACTGTTATTTCTAGAGTTAAATTTAAATAAAACACTTAAAGTCTGAGACTATTTTCTAGTTGTAAAAAGGTTAAAACTGCATTGTAGATGTTCTTTTCCTTTCATTTCAAAACCTAAACAATGTTCTATTATTTAAAGGTAGTTCATTAATAAGCAAAGATTTGTTACAACCGTGATGAGAATAACATGTATGTATATTTTAGCATTTGAATACATTCTACATGAAAACATTTCTTTATATTTAAACTATTATTTCATACAAATAGAAGTCAAAAGAAATGTTATCAGATGCTATAAAATAACTCTTCCATAATGTAGGATGCACTAGGAAAATAGTGAATACAATATCATGTGCTGTTTTGGCATTAGATTTTCCATACATTAAGATAAATGCGTTCATTAACTTCTTCCACCCACCTTTTTTATTTTGGAGATTGACTTCATATTACTGTGATAAGAGGCAAATTGAAATCCTGGCTTCCTGATGATATATCTTCTTGTATGAACTCTTGTTGATGTAGATTAAGTGGGCTAGCAGATACAGTAGTACTCATAAAATAGTTTTTCAGAGCTTTTTATAGTTTAATAAACATTTGCCTATTTCCCAAAAATATCGTGCAAACATACTAAATTTAAGTCAATAATCCGTACTTTATATATCTATTACCATTGTCTAACAATGTAATTTATCTATTTGAAACTAAATTGACCAAAGACATTAACAAACATATAGGGAAATTTAAGTTTTATGTCTTTATGGAAATATGTTTTAAGTCCTGCCTTTTTGTAATTGAGAGTTATATTTTTACTCGAATATTTAAATGTTATAAGTAATTACAATCATAAGGCAACCCCTATCATGAATGAATCCTGATTTGGTGAGGTGAAATGTCTTAGTTTATGTTTGTATAAATTGTATACAGTATTGTGTAATTTGTATAAAATATTTTATCTGAATTTAGTTCTTTAGTTCAGATTGAAAAACCTCTCCTGCCTAGCCCTACCTCCAATAATTGGAAAATCTACTTACTGACATGTCAAGTCACTTCTCTTGAGGAATCAACTTCTAAAAGTAGTAGTCATAGAGTGAGTTTAGACAGAAATTCAGAAACGTCAACTAAAGTTAACTATACCCCTGTTGTTCACTGTTATCATGACTTTCATTTTTCTATCCGGCCAAAAATACTTCTAGTTTTATTCCCTCCAAGTTTAATGCCTTCTTGTTTACATGCCTATTGCATGTTGTCACTTATAAGTAGGAGCTGAAGAGTAAGGACACATGGACATAAACAGAGATAACAGACACTGGGAATTCCAACAGGATTTGGATTATGTATTATATTATTCACATTAAGTCCTATGAGCCTATCAGTGGAGGTGCATAATAATTATTTCAAAAATAATTTTAAACATGGAAGTTTGAAACGCATTTTTGGCATAGTTTATCAGGGAAAGTTGGAGAGAAGAGCAGAGATTTTCTAGCTGTCCTCTTGGTATGCTTGCTTATGCATTAGCTTGCATAAACTGACACATCCCGTGTCAGCCCTGAAACCCTTAAGCTGGAGTTTGGGGAGGTGAGGAATCTCTGGACATATCCTTGAGTTGATTGATTATCAGTTTGAAAGGGCAGTGTACTAGTCTGTTCTCATGCTGCTAATAAAGACACACCCGAGACTGGGTCATTTATGAAGGAAAGAGGTTTAATGGACTCACAGTTCTACATTGCTGGAGAGGCCTCACAATCATGGCTGAAGGTGAATGAGGAGCAAAGTCACATCTTACATGGCAGCAGGGAAGAGGGCATGTGCTTTATAAAACCATCAGCTCTCATGAGACTTATTCAACATCACGAGAACAGCATGGAAAATAACCACCTCCATGATTCAGTATCTCGCACGGGGTCCCTCCCACAACCTGTGGGGATTCTGGGAGCTACAATTCAAGATGAGATTTGGGTGGGGACACAAAGCCAAACCATATCAGGCAGACCTTACTAATTGTCACCACCATCTTTTTATTGTATTTATCTTATGTCTAATTTTAGATACATAGATTATTTGTTACATGGCTATTCCATGCGTGATGGTAGGGAATGTGCTTCTAGTACACCTGTCACCCAAATGGTGAACATTATACACAATAGGCAGTTTATGAACCCTCATTCCCATCGCCCTCCCCGCTTTTGGAGTTTTCAGTGTCTGTTATCTCCATCTTTATGTCCATGTGTCCCCATTATTTAGCTCCTACTTGTGAGAATATGAAATGATTTGATTTCCTGCTTCTGGGTTTGTTCACTTAGAATAATAGCCTCTAGCTCCATCCACATTGCTGCAAAGGGCATGATTTTATTATTTTTATGACTGTATGGTATTCCATGGTGTATATATACATTTTTTAAATCTAATCAACTGTTGACTACCAGCTTTTATTTTATTTATTTATTTTTTTAATTTCATTTTTTGAGATGGAGTCTCACTCTGTTGCCAGGCTGGAGTGCAGTGGTGCCATCTTGGCTAGCTGCAACCTCCACCTCCTGGGTTCAAGCGATTTTCCTGCTTCAGCCTCCCAAGTAGCTGGGACTACAGGCACCACCACCACACCCGGCTGGACCACCAGCTTTTAAAAACAAACTTGATTGACTAATTTTACTAGTTTTTGTGACTCACGACTCATTCAACACTTTGGAGATTAAAAATACATCCTCTGGTTTTGCATCCATGGATTCAACCAAGTGCTAATTGAAAATATTTGAAAAAATGAAAAACAAAAAAAGATACAAATAACACAAATTAAAAACAATACAGTATAACAACTACATAGCATTCATATTGTATTAAGTATTATAACAACTCTGTAGATAATTTAAAGTATACGGGAGGATGTGCATAGATTATATACACATATTACACCATTTTATGTAAAGGACTTGAGTATCTGCAGATTCTGAGGAGGGTCCGTTCTGGAACAAGCGCCCCACAGGTACCAAGGGATGACTGTATTCAGACTGAAACAAAATATTCTTAAACAGAAGCCATTGGCCCATATAATATAGTTCTAATACTAACCCTGCTTTTAAAACCTTTAAATTACATGATATTTTCTTTAAAAAATGGTGACTTTTTAAAAGGCACGATCATGTTGGTTGTATTTAATTTTAACTACATGTTCTAAAAGGGTCTCCAAAATAAAATCGAAAAAAAATAACCCATTCACTTTTAAAATACTGAGGTTTTGTTGCCTGTTTATAGAGGAGGTTACCAAAAAAAAAGAAAAGAAAAAGGATCTTACATGTATCACTACACTGAAGCAATTGCCTTCAGAATACTTAGCATAGACTTAAATTTGAGTCTTGTAACATTCTGAGGAACATTTATGATGGGAGGGTTGCAGATGTTTATGGCAATTTAAGGAGGTACACATCTTAAACATACATCAGTAGATTATGAATTCAGAAGTGGTGATTGGTAGCACTTTATAATCTGCAAATTGATTTGCTAAAGTCTACCCTATAATAGAGGAAAGTGTAATGTCAGATGTAGCAAATTGCAATTTTGGGGCATATGTTAATAGTATGCAGTTTCAATCCTTCATTAAAACAAAACAAAACAGCTAAAAATTATGGTCTTTTTAAAAAAAAAAATAATTATGTTGTGTATGCATGTGTATGTATTTAAAATATGTTATTTACCTAAATATTCTGTCTACTTAATTTTGGAGTTCCCCAAATTTTCTAAAGACCAGTTAGAAACAAAATGAGATCTTAAAATATTTTATCATGAGCATCTGGATTCCGTTCCTTTGTGTGTAATATTTTAAGTTACCATCATCTCTCACCTTCTAGGGCCTTTTATTTATACGTGCTTCAATCTGATACTAGGCGTATGCAGGCTTATTCAAATGTGTGCCACTCACAGCCTGCAGTGCCTATGACATTGAAGGAGTTTCTTAAAGTCATTTAGACTCTCCATCCTTGGGTTTATACGACACATTTGTTACTTCAGTAATTCAGTATGAATGATCCTCAGTACCTCAGGAGGAACAAAGCTCTTATGCTTAGAGATGTTAATATTTAGAAGCTTTGGAAGGTTCGAAATACTTTAAAGGAGACAAGCATTCTCTTAAAAAGCTAGAATATTTCCATATTTCCTTTATAAACATGTTCATGGTTGATAAATAAGTCAGTTTTGGGTCACAAAAAGGGGTTGTGCTGCACACTTCTGCATTTGGAATTATCCTCAGCATAGTAAGCTTTCAGGGTGACACGTAGATGGAACTTTTTTAGAGATATATCACTTTCTCGGGAAAGTATTGTGGAGTAGAACAGATTTATAGAGCTGGAACCGTATTATACAGAGCTGTAGATCACTGCTGCTGACCAATGAGACCAGCTTTTTTTTCCCTTTTTGCAAATATTCACCAAATGTCCTTTGTTTTATCTTTCCTTGTTGAAGTAACAATTCAATTAGTTTTTTGGTCTGAAAAATAAGATCATTCCCTGTTCTAAATCATTTTTCTTGATTTTTGTTCCTAATCTCATACCATAAACAAATGTTTTTGTTTAGCTGTGTTTGTCAGGAATGACAGATTTAACAGCAAAGCATAAATGTAGATAGGTAGTTAAAAATCCAGTACAGTAAATCACTGCTTTTACCATGTGTTTGTGAAGGGTTATGATTAAAAATGGAACCTGAGTGAGGTAGATAAAAGAAATCCAATAATGTTATTTTAGGAGGATAGTGTTGTAACTTTCAGAATTGTAATCATTATAAAGAGCTTTTTTTTTCCCCTTTTTTAAACTATACATTCACTTCTGGGACACATGTGCAGAATGTGAAGGTTTGTTACGTAGGTCTACACGTGCCATGGTGGATAGCTGCACCCATCAACCCATCACCTCCATTAGGCATTTCTCCTAATGCTCTCCCTCCCATAACTCCCACCCCTGACAGGCCCCAGTGTGTGATGTCCCCTCCCTGTGTCCACGTGTTCTAATTGTTCAACTCCCACTTAGGAGTGAGAACACGCGGTGTTTGGTTTTCTGTAGAGAATATTTTTAAAAGGAAAACAGATACTATAGTTATTACTACTGAATGTATTTAGAAGTTCTAATAAGTTCATATTATGAATGTAATACTGCCTTTTGCCTGAAGCACCTAGTGGGTAATTATAAAACTCATTGCGACCTAATTGATTAAATAGGTAGAGTGACAATTTCCACTTGTTGATGAACGTTACACATGAACTATCACATGTCGAAACAGCAGAAACTCTTTTTTTTTTTTTTTGCTATTTGGTTGCAAGATGGTTTCTTTGCCTTTTTCTTTTAATTATTATTATACTTTAGGTTTTAGGGTCCATGTGCACAACGTGCAGGTTTGTTACATATGTATCCATGTGCCGTGTTGGTTTGCTGCACCCATTAACTCGTCATTTAGCATTAGGTATATCTCCTAATGCTGTCCCTCTCCCCACCCCACAACAGTCCCCGGAGTGTGATGTTCCCCTTCCTGTGTCCATGTGTTCTCATTGTTCAATTCCCACCTATGAGTGAGAACATGTGGTGTTTGGTTTTTGTCCTTGTGACAGTTTACTGAGAATGATGGTTTCCAGCTTCATCCATGTCCCTACAAAGGACATGAACTCATCCTTTTTTATGGCTGCATAGTATTCCATGGTGTATATGTGCCACATTTTCTTAATCCAGTCTATCACTGATGGACATTTGGGTTGGTTCCAAGTCTTTGCTATTGTGAATAGTGCCTCAGTAAACATATGTGTGCATGTGTCTTTATAGTAGCAACGATTTATAATCCTTTGGGTATATGCCCAGTAATGGGATGGCTGGGTCAAATGGTATTTCTAGTTCTAGATCCCTGAGAAATCGCCACACTGACTTCCACAATGGTTGAACTAGTTTACAGTCCCACCAACAGTGTAAAAGTGTTCCTATTTATCCATTTATCCACATCCTCTCCAGCACCTGTTGTTTCCTGACTTTTTAATGATGGCCATTCTAACTGGTGTGAGATGGTATCTCACTGTGGTTTTGATTTGCATTTCTCTGATGGCCAGTGATGATGAGCATTTTTTCATGTGTTTTTTGGCTGCATAAATGTCTTCTTTTGAGAAGTGTCTTTTCATGTCCTTCACCCACTTTCTGATGGGGTTGTTTGTTTTTTTCTTGTAAATTTGTTTGAGTTCATTGTAGATTCTGGATATTAGCCCTTTGTCAGATGAGTAGGTTGTGAAAATTTTCTCCCTTTCTGTAGGTTGCCTGTTCACTCTGATGGTGGTTTCTTTTGCTGTGCAGAAGCTCTTGAGTTTAATTAGATCCCATTTGTCAATTTTGGCTTTTGTTGCCATTGCTTTTGGTGTTTTAGACATGAAATCCTTGCCCATGCCTATGTCCTGAATGGTATTACCTAGGTTTTCTTCTAGGGTTTGTATGGTTTTAGGTCTAACATGTAAGTCTTTAATCCATCTTGAATTAGTTTTTGTATAAGGTGTAAGGAAGGGATCCAGTTTCAGCTTTCTCCATATGGCTAGCCAGTTTTCCCAGCACCATTTATTAAATAGGGAATCCTTTCCCCATTTCTTGTTTTTGTCAGGTTTGTCAAAGATCAGATGGTTGTAGATGTGTGGTGTTATTTCTGAGGGCTCTGTTCTGTTCCATTGGTCTATATCTCTGTTTTGGTACCAGAGAAATTCTTTTATATATTTTTAAGACATTATCACATCAAGGTATTTTGGTGTGATTTCCAGCAGAATCGGCTAGAAAATGTTTTTTTTTAAAAAAAGAAAATGTGATTTGAGTATTTGATTATCATCACTGACTATAACTATAAATCATTTCCATGCTCTTATAATCCAAAAACTACCTGTGGGAAAATTATTAGCAATCACATCTATGCTGAATGTTCATTCATACATAAATTAAAAAGCATTTTCACACAGAGACCTGATTTTTGTGTACATCAGAAATAGAATAAAACCTAATATGGGTATTGTATTAATAATCCCATGTGGTGAAGGAACGATTAACTATATCTGTAACCATAATCTTGAGAAATATCTTACCTTTTAGTAAATAATAAAACCCATCTGCTGTTGCATCTCTCTGAGGTTTATAAAATTATGCTAGGGTTAGTTATTTTAATCAGCACAGGACATTTTGGCCCCGGATCTGTTGTCTTCTGGGAAAACATTGGCTTCCACAGAAGGTGGTCGTTTCGAAGGCTGGCAGCGATTTCTGCTGGTGACTGTCACCGAGGATTTTCATCCCTAACAATGGGAAGTGTAAATATAATCTGACTGCTGTGGCTAATTTGGGTCCCTTTACAACTGTAAATAACTAGTCCAAGGTTTTTGCTTAAGGTGTCACACCAATGTTACAACTCTTTTGAATTTTTTCAAGTCAGGAATAGACATCTCCTTCTTACTGCTGTGTGAAAGATAATTAATAGATCTTGTCTGTGACTCTTAACTTGGAAAAATGATTTGTTATGGGCAGAGAAATAACAGAGAATAAGAAATCTCAAACTTCGCCATCTCATGATCATCCCTGTTCCCACCTTGGAATTTGATTTAATGTTCTTCCACCTTGGACAGCGGTCAGTGTTTCAACATTAGAAATCCTAGAAGCATGTTCTTGCTATAGTTTCACCCCAAGGACAAGATTATTGCAAAACGCCACTCGATTTGAGGATTTTATTTTCCCTGGTATGATTTGCAGCCACCTGGAAAATGCCATGTTTATTTATGTTATTCTTCTTTATAAAGATTGCGAAAAATCAATGTCAAGGTGAATTCACATGTGCAAATTCTCAGCAACAAGTTAATTTAATGTCAAAGTTTAAAAAAAATGTCGTTATCATTCCTAAAACCAATTTTAGAAGCTGGAATTGTTTTACTGAATAAATTCAGGTAAAGTGCATGCTTCCTTTGAACACCTGCATCCTGCATCTCATGGTCAGCAACCAAGTTAATAATTAGGAAACACATCGCATTTCAGCTGAGTTGTTTGAGCTCTCTGTGTTTAAGTATAGTCTCATTATTCAGATTGTTTTTTTCTTTTTTTGGTAAGATGTATTTTTTACTTTTAAAGGAACCTGTAGTCATTGTTTACTCTGTAACTAAAGGTGGACACAGATATAAAATATTGCTTGCCTGTATTTTCTATATTTGACCAGGAGTTATTAACAGAGTTGTTTGATAGTAGAGACATGTTCTGTTGAAATTTGTGAAAAAAACATATTTTATCTAGATGAACCTGTTTACCAAATACTTTTTGGATATACAGCTGGAAGCACCAGAAATTTCCCTCCTGGAGAAAGTAGTCACACTTTTTAATTGTGTTAGTTCTATGCAGCTGCTGTAACAAATTACCTCTAATGGCTTGGTGGCTAAAACCCCAGAAATCCATTATCTTAAATTATGTATCTTAGAAATTCAACAAGGGTCTCAGTGGGCTGAAATCGAGGTATCAGCAGGACTGAATTCCTTTCTGGAGGTTCTACAGGGTCCATTTCCTTTCTTTTTCTATCCGGCAGGGGCCACCCGCATTCCTTTCGTCCCACAGCATCCTCAAAGCCAGCAACACTGCTCTCTCTGTTTCTTTCTTCCATAGTCACATCTCCCTCTGACTCTCGCTCTTCAGCTTCTCTTTCCCATTTTAAAGACCATTCTGATGTCACTGGGCTTGCTGGGATGACTCTAAATAATCTACCTATTTTGAGGCCAATTGGCTAGCAATCTTAACTTTCCCTGTGCCATGTAACCTAACATATTCACAGGTGTACAGAGATTAGAATGCGGACATTCTTGGGGGATATGGCCTAGTTCTGCCCACCACAAAGATGGAGCCAACTCTTAAAACAATCTTTGAAAGGCATAACTGATTTTTGGGTGCAACAGTAAAATTTAAATATTAATAAGATAATCAAAACAGCACGTCTAAAATAATTTGTTTTAAAAGTTAACTTACAAATTTCAATTGAAACATATTTTTTTTTATCAGAAATCCTAGCAGAGTTATATGCTGTCCGACTACTTCACTAATGTGATCCCCAAACAATTACAGGTGTACGAGTCACTGTAGTTTTACGACATTAGCAAAACTTTGTACCAGGTTTTGTCAGTCACAAAACGCGAAATTTCAAATCCAAGTTTCTCCCTCCTTCATTGATAAAAAGTGAAGTCAATACTCAGTCTTACCTGGCATTCTTCTTCTTACTTGGGTTATAGGCCTGTGTTCTAGATGCAAAGGAAATTGGGTTTTTGCTTTCATCTTAGAGAAGAATTTATAAGGTGAAATTTTCCCAGACACAGGCACAGTATTCAAAGAAATGCAGATCAAAAAGCATGAACAGTGTTAGCTATAGGGCTGTCAGAACGGAATCGTTGCTTGACCCTAGCAAATCATAGCTTTGTTCTGTTTTCCCCCAGATAATGGTGAGAAATCACAGAAAACATTTGGGGAGATTTCAAAATTGTTAAAATCATATATGTTGGAGTTAATATAGGAGAAAATTATGCCTACTGATACTAATATTTGTCTATGTCATTTTTAACAATCAGAGTTCATTTAAGTGATTTTCTATTCATAAGTAAGAAATCTATTACTGTAAGTTCTTGATTAAGCTTATTAGATTCATTCATTCTAAAAGCCTGGTTACATTTTGTCACATATCAGCTCATTTAAACAACTGATACTCAAATACTTAACCTATGTTTATGCAAGGTAACACTAACTATAGTCTTTAAAGAGGGAATGAGTCACCATACTTGGCAGCTATGCAAAAGTTTTGCATTGTTAATCATGAGCGTAATGTAATGTGGCAGAGGGTATGGGGCCTTTTGAGTTACTGGGCGAAGTCTAAAAATAGCTGCCATTCACTGAGTCCAGACCATAGACCTTGCTCTGAGAATTTTTTTATGCTGCCCTCCTCCCCCCCTTTTTTTTTTTTGAGGCGGAGTCTCACTCTGTCACCCAGGTTGGAGTGCAGTGGCACAATCTTGGCTCACTGCAAACTCCACCTCCCGGGTTCACGCCATTCTCCTGCCTCAGCCTCCAAGTAGCTGGGACTACAGGCGCCACCACCACGCCCGGCTAATTTTTTTGTATTTTTAGTAGAGACGGGGTTTCACCGTGGTCTCGATCTCCTGACCTCGTGATCCGCTCGCCTCAGCCTCCCAAAGTGCTGGGATTACAAGCGTGAGCCACCGCGCCCGGCCTTTTTTTTTTTTTTTTTGTGACAGAGTCTCACTTTGCTGCCCAGGCTGGAGTGCAGTGGTGCAACGGTGGCTGACTGCAGTCTTGACTCCCTTTGGGCTCAAGCAATCCTCCCACCTCAGACCCCCAGGTAGCTGAGACTGCAGGTGTTGCCACCACACATGACCAATTTTATTATTTTTTTTGTAGAGATGAGACCTCACTCTGCGATCCAGGCTTGTCTTGAACTCCTGGCCTCAAGCTATCCTCCCATTTCGACCTCCCAAAGTGCTGGCAATACAGGCATAAGCCACTGTACCCAGCCTGTGTTAACTTTTCTTTCTACCAAACTTTTGAGATAGGTGCTAAGCTTATTCATATACTGAGATGTAACTTGACAAAGGTCACTCAGCAGACTTATGGCAGAGTAAAATCTCTGTACATCTGTTTTGTCTCCTGTGTACATGTGCTTTGTTTAATACCCTACCTTTAAGTGGAATTGGTGTGTGTGAATATAACTAAGCAAATTATACCACAAGAGTGATCCTCTTGGGATTATTTCTTGTTACATAAGCCTCCCTTATAGCAGGCTGGAGAGTTTCCTCTAGCTTTAGAGAAGTAAGCTGCTATGTGTTGAGAGGGCCATATGGCTTGGATCTGAAGGTGGCCTCCAAGAGCTGAAAGCAACTCTCGTTGACAACCAGCAGAGAAACAGGGACGTCAGTCCTCTAACTGCAAGAAGCTGAGTTCTGCCATCAATCAGAATGAGACTGGAAAAAGACCTCCGAGTTTCATGTGAGAATTGCAGACCGGTTGACACCTTGATTTCAGACTTGTGAGACCCAGAGCAGAGGATGCAGTTGAGTCACACACTCAGATTCCTGACCCATGGAAAATGTGAAATAATACACTTGTGTTGTGTTACACTTCTAATTTTGTTGTAATCTGTTATGCAGCAAGAGGAAACTGACATATTATGAAGGTTACACAGCTGATGAGGAGTTAAGTATTTTGCTGAGGAAGCTCAGCTGCAAATCCTCTGGCCTCTCCCATTATAGATGGTTGCCTTCAAATTCGAGGACTCAGCCGTGAACCAGTCCAGGGAACTAGCACAACCCTTGTCCTCTGGGCCAAGCTCCTAGGTAGTTCCACTCTCATTAGAGAATTACGGTTTGGTCCTCTGATGACCAAATTTAAAGACAAATTATTGGTGATTTGAAATTTATCTGAATGCTAATATATGATTAGCTCTAACAATCCTTAAAAAGAAAGAAAGATTTTCTAATAATTACTTTTATTCCTTTAGCAAATATAAGTACATCTGAATCAGGTCTTTTAAACTGATTTTCTTTTAATGAAAATAAAAGTTGGGGGCCTGAAAGAATACATACAATGTAAAAGCACAATAGAGCTAAGATATTTGAGGAAGTGTCTATTCAGGGCAGCTTGAATCTATGCTCCTGGAAATAACATTTTAAAAATAAAAAAGAGAAAGATCTAAATATTTTAAAGGGTGTATGTACCTAATAATACCTATCTTTTCCAATTTTATTTCAAATGTGCCATGCTGCCATAAAATAAAGGTAAGTTTTTTTTCTTTGTTTGTTTGTGTTTGACTTGTATATCTTTATCACAGGAGTATAACAAAGATTATATGTATAGTCATTAATCAATTTGCATTCCAGATTGTTATTATATATATATTTGCATTCCAGATTGTCCATATATAGGGAAATAGATAAGTTGAAACAACTTTCAGAAAGAAATGAAGCAAAAGTGGTTAATAAATATAATAGCATAAAAATTATTGTTAGAAACCGAAAGATTTGTAGCCCGTAAAGATTTCATTAATGTGGTGAGAGACACAGGCTCCGTATCTCTCTGTTGTCAGAGTTAACTTGATTTCCTCACAAAAAAGTGCTTTCAACAATCATTGTGGTTGCTTATCCTAGAATTATAGAATATGTTTTTCTTTGCTCAATTGTAAAGTAGTAATTAGTGCTTATTCTCAGGATATTTTAAATAATGTGCGAGAACAATTTACAATCTCAAGGAAGATGACTGCAAAGCGGCTTTTAAAACACTGTGTATATGATTCAAAAATCATTGGTAAAGACATAACAATCGTGTTGTGTTGAATACTTACTTCCAAATCGATGCCAAAGATTGTTGGCCACTAGTTAACCATATTTTGAACTATAAGAAACAAAATCTTTGGCAAATTCTGTCTGTAAAAGCATCAGAAACCTAAAAAGCCTCTACTTAGAAAATGAAATTTCCCTTATAATAACCTTTCCTCCAAAGGGTTATATTTTTGTAATGTTATGGAAGAAATAAAAATTATTTGACAAAGTAAAATTTTAAATGCCTAAAAATACAGCCTGATATGAGTTTTCACATTCATACCAATTTTTAAACTAAATATAAGCATGTGTATATATATATACACTCACATATATGCTGCCATTTGTAGTTTTACTTAGACATGTTGATTCAGTGCAGTGGTTATTCCAAATTTTGTCTGAAATATTTTAGATTAACTATTTAAAGAATAGTCCCTGTATTGAAAAATTGTCCATCCCATGGCAGTGCAGATGATAAGCTTTCTGTACTTCCGTATTATTCCCTGCTCTCAACAGCTGCTCTTAATTGAACCCTAGGTACGATTTAGGATTGTTTTCTTTTGCTTTGTTGTTCTAAGAATTCTCACTTTAAATCCGTCTAAGGTTACAACAGCCTCTTATCATGTAGCTTTCGTACAAATGTGACATGGTCTCATTATATTTCTGCCAATGGATTTTATCGCTTTAATAATCCTTTGCAATATTTATAGAATGTCATGATGAATCATATTATATTTATCATATCACACAATAAATAGCATGACATGCTAATAAATCATTCCAGTTTGGAGAGTGTTGAAATTATTCTTTGTAAGCTTACATCAAAATGATTAGTCAGCATCCAGTCTCTGCATTAAATCTGTAGTCTTACACCAATTTATAACTTAGAATGGATAATGCAAATGAATACTCAAAATTATTAAATTATTTGCTAATATTTTATATAAGTTAACTTCTTTAGTTGTACAAAATACTAAATTACGGAACCAAATATTTTTTATAATGAACCATTTTCTTAAGAATAATACAATAGACATAAGTCTAATAAGACTTTGCAAAAATTGAGATGTTTGTTGAACATTTTTCAAATTAGCAAGAATAAATTTAAGAGAAAACTTTATTTTAAGGATATTAGAATCCACAGAGAAGAAAGGAATAGAGAAATATGATTTAGTCTGCCAATTTTATATGTGAAAAAACATAGGCTCACCTATGTTAAGGAATGCAATCAGTTAGACTGACAAAGAAATGAAATTAGAAATTAGGTTTTCAGACATTTATCTTAGTGGTACTTTATAATAAGTTCTTTTCTGTTCTCTTTAAAATTTCATGTTGAGTTTTAAGAATTTAAGAAATAATATATAAATATTAAAAGATAATTAAGCTGATAGATATAATCAATCAAGTTAGCTTAGATTGCATCAGAATCTTTTGGAATCCGGGTGTTATCTTCTTGGCTGCGTGTTTGAAGCCAGCAATTTCTTTTCAATTGTCTTTTGCCTTAATGTGAATTCTTTATTAGCTCTTTCGAAACAAAGACACTTTCCATGGACAAATACGAGTCTCCAGCTCGATGACTGTAGGGTTCCTGAGGTTGTGTGGCTGACACAGGAAGCCCGAGGCAATAGCTGAGCAAAGTGGTTCAGGTTGTGAATTCTGGAGTCGGCTTTTTTGGTTTGAATCCCAGATTAGACACAAATCAGAAATGTGATCACAGGCCAGTTATCTGATTTTTCTAAGCCCCAGTTCCCTTCTGTTAAAAATGGGGATAATAAAGAATACAACACAGCTCACATCTGTTGTATGATTAATTATTGTATATCAAGATCAAAGGAGGACAATATCTGCATAATAATCAGCAAATAACAGCTATTGTGTATACTAGTAACAGGGACTAAGAGGAATCTTTCTGAACAAATGTTTGGAAAACATGGTAGAGATTGGCAGCCAAATTTAGTCAAATAGTTTACAGAATTCCTGCGATTCACTGCTTTTCTTTACAATAGATACCAGAGCCTTGGAAATGTTTTTTTTAAAAAAAACTATTGTTTACCTAAAGATCCATAAATATATCAGGCTCCGCACAATTAAGTAGAAAAAGAATCTTTTTTATATTATTATTATCCTGTAGCATTTATCTGTACTTGGTGTCATATCAAAAACCTTTGCGAGAGGGCCTGGTTTCTTCCAATTACAAAGTAGGAAATGTATTTATTTTGTAAACTTTCACCAGTGCTCTAGTTACCAGTATTTATTTTTGCCTTCTAGTCTTACGAGAAATCTCACTGAAAACTACAATACCCTCTAGTGTACATGATTGCATATAGTGTAAACATTGTTGTTTTAGGATTTTTATGCAAAGTAGTAAAAATTTGAGGTTAAGCCCTAAAATATCATTTTATTCATTTATCTGGCAAACTTACTGAACATGTAATATGTGATGGATAGTAATTTAGCTGCTGGATATATAGCAGTGAACGACGGGTAAAAATTTGTGTTCTCTTAAAATCTAAAGGGGTAAGACAATTATCAAAGAAAATATTTAAAACTCTTAATATGTCGTGTATTGGTGAGTGCTAAGGAGAAGAAGTACACGTGGAGGGTGGAGGGTTACAAGGTCAGGAAAGACTTCATTAAGCAGGTGAAATGTGAGCAAAGGCACAAATGAAAAGAGAAGGCAAGCCCTGCAGAATAGCCTAGTTGTTAAGAGCACAGACTTTGCAGGTACAGAGGCGTGCAGGTGTCTGGTGTGTTTGAGGGAGGGTAAGGAGTTCTGTCTGACTGGGCTGTAGTCAGCAAAAGGACAGTGAGAGCAGAAGGGGACAGCGGGGTAATGGAGCCAAATTACATAGTTCCTTGTAGGCCTCCGTAACACCTCAGGCTTTTACTTTGAATGAGATGGAAAGCCACTGAGGAGTTTGTAACCAGCCATACCTTATGGTCTGGTTTAATACGAGAAACTGTCACTGTGGGTGCCATGGAGAAGGTGCCCTAAGAGGCCACAGTGTGTTCATAGGAAATGCTAAGCCTTCTACCTGTGTGCCAGACACTGTCACCTCTCACCTAATGCAGGAACATCATTCCCCCAACTTTTCCCTTTCTTCTGCATCATCAATTCTCCTCTTGCTAATTAATAATATTCTTCATATGCAAACATGCTACAATTATTCTTATTTTAAAATACCTTTCCACATTCTACAAATCTCTCAAGATACTGCCTCCGTTCTCTGATCCTCAGAGCAAAACTCCATGCACCCATTATACCCAAATCCTTTCATCTTGGTTTTTAAAGATTCCACCCCAATCTGCCTTCTCCTTTTCTACTGTCCAAAATTTGTTGTTGCCAAGGACAACATTGATCTCCATATTCTTCAACTTTTAGTCCTTTTCACAGAATTTGACACAGGTAATCACTGACTTCTCCTTGAAACATGTTTGTCACCTGGGTTCCAGGTCACAGTATTGTCAGTTCCATTCACCTTGTTACAGCTGCTGCTTCCTGCGTTCCTTCGTTCACCACCATCTTCCTGATTTCTCAGTTACAGCACAGAAGGGATGATTCTGGCATTTATTTACTTTATTTAAATGCATTTTCTTTTTTATCTCAGATGGTGTCATGCTTTAACTCCTATGCGTATACTGCCGATTTTCAAGTGTTTAATCCCCAGCCTTCATTGTGCTGTAGAACTCTAGAATTGTACATTGAGCCACCTAGTTGATATCACTTCTTGAAATCTAATAAGTAACTCAAGGTTATTATTTGCAAAATTGACCCTCTGATTTTCTCCCTAAACCTGGTTCTGCCGCAACTTGGCCAGCTCAATAAATGACAGTTTTATTCTTCGATAATTTAAACCAAACTCTATGAAGTTATCCTTACCTGCTATTTCTAGTTTTCCCAGATTCAATCCATCAGGAAATCCTGCAAGTCTACTTTTAAACTGAATGCCTGTTGAGGTAATTTGCACTGACACTACTTGGTATAAACCACCATCAGCTCTCAATGGAATATTGCCTTAGTTTCCTGTTTGCGTCTAGAGCTGATGAAGCCGGACAGCAGGCTGATGGCTAGATTTTTTTTTTTTCCTGAAAGAAATAAATTATTGTAATTTGGTGGGTCTTAAATAACTGACTTAGAAATTATGTAATCTCATTAAAATTCCTACACTATTTTTTAATGAAAATTAGAAACATCCTAAACTTTGTTTAGTAAAGTCTTGACAAGTTCTTTCTGTGTGAGTTTTAATGGCGAAATCTTGTTCAAGAACAAAGAACACGTTCAGACGTGTTAGGTAAGGGAAGGTCTAAGCTAAACTCAGAGAGAAGAGGCCTATTGCTTTATTTGAATTTGTGATTCTTTGAGATTCTTAATGTCACAAAAACAAGTATAAAAAGAAACCATACAAATACCTCATTAGCCATCTAGTTTTTAATATGCTGTCTAACCAAGGGTTGCATTTCTTGAGTCAAAGGTAGCATTTTATGATTCATAGTTTCTACCATTGCTAAAATTTTAAATTTGGTCTTAACATTTGATTGGTTCTCTTTCATAATTGCAATTTCAGGGCCTATAGTTTGTCTGGGTTGATAATTATTCAGATGAATGATTTATCCATTTAGATAAACATCAACTGGTTCTAATAATTTGCAGTTACTGTTTATGTCAGGTTGCTTAATCATAAATGCTTTCTTGAGACCCCCTCTTTGTCAAAACTGTTCTTTAGATTCCCACAAAACACTTTTGGAGTTAGAATTTTCCCTATCATTTCTAAAGATAAATGGAAGAACTCAGAAATCAATTTGACCTCTTTGCTGCCTTGCCATCCTGCTTAATTACTACAGAGTTAACTATAAAAGCTATTATCTCATCAGTAACTATCTAATTTATAATATCCTATATTGAGTATAAAATGTATGAACTGGTTGGGTTATCTGGCTTTATGTTACATAATTGCCCATTCAAATTTTTATTTCAACCTGGTTTATGTGCTTTGCGACATTTCGGATATATTCGTATTTTTAGGTATTTCTCGTTTTAGTAGAGACTGATGTTCTTAAATACAAGCTTTTACTTTGATTTTTATCAGCATTGTGAGCAATTTGCTCATTTTCTAATCGGACGTTTTCAGGTCATAGAAAAATTAAGGAATGATATTGTCATTTAAATTCACTAAGAGAGTTGGAAACACCAGTAGTGATTTACAAGTTAAGGAAAGTAAACAGACGCTTTAAAAATATATATTTTTTAATGATTATATTATTATTAATTGAAAGCTGATTTTTAGGAATGGAAACAAATGTAGATTTGTGGGTTCTTAATGTCAAGCTAACACCTGTTTCTGGTAGTTTAATTTACTTTGGTTCACTGTCTTCTTCATGTAAGAGTAAAAACTGTTTTGTGGAACACACTTCAGTACCAAGAAAAGCTTGTTAATAGCTGTTCTACAGTATATATTCTCAAATTCGTGTCATGCCACATCTTTTCATATGTTGTAAGTCAGTGGTTTAGGACATTAAAAAATGATGTTTCTCAAAACACTTGTTATTTTCTCACACATACTGTGTTCTAGCATTCTAGAAGTGTTTTGGTAGATTTAAAGATTGGTTTGCTCTGTCACACTATAATCTAACAAAGTTTTCTTTGGCTTTTAAATCTAATCTCTGAGGCTGGATAGTAGGCTTTCTTTCCCCCACAAAAAAACTCTTCGTTGGATTTTTTTTCCTTGAGGCATATCAAATTCTTATTTCCTTTAGGTTATAAATAAATAGAGACTCAAAACATTGTGTCAAAACTTTTTCATATTTTACCCCCTATTTTGTGGAGAAATGTTTCGAAAAGTAGCCAATGCTATATTTCTTAGTTGTATTTTATTTTTATTTTTACTTCATATTATGTTGAATATAAAATAAAACTTGAGAGATGCATTTACCAGTTTATTCAATAAGGCCTTTTCTTTATATATACTCCTAGATAAATTTTAGCAGGAAAGTCAGAAACTTGTACTAAATTAAAGCTTAGTTTTTTTTTTGTTTTTTTTTTTAAGACCTACAAACTCCTCTTGTATCAGCACACTTCATATTATGGCTTAAGCTGTTATCAGAAATACTGTTTCTTAATATCATATATTATTTTTAAAGCGCAAAAATTTAATACAGCTCTATTTATTAAGACCCTCACAGATCAAGAGCTGAGGGTGTTTATAAATGAAACATAAAAGATGACAGACATAGGGCCAGTGGTCTCGAGCAATGTCCATGAAACCCCAGTGCAGGAATGCAGGCAGGCCTCAGAGGTAGTAAAGTTATACTAAGAAGTAGAAAGTTGACAATTGTTTCTCTACCTATTCAGACCTCTGTTTCCTCATTTGTCAAATGAAATCAATAATAGAAAGTACCTCCCAGGACAAACGATGGGATGGATATAAAGCATTCTTACACTTTAGCACATAATAATTTTTCAGTGTTCCACAAGAAACCTTTATTTTGATTTATTTTATTTTGTCCCTATTCTTTCCCCAGTCACTTGAAATGTTGGAATGAAGGTGAGGGGACTGATCTGCTTACTGCTCTTGTGTTGTGGCTGAAATTTGTAGGGGAGGCTGCTCTCCATAATTAAGTCTAGTATCATTGTTTCATACGTGTGCCTTTAATATTTTTAAAACATTTATTTAAAAACTTAAGCCTAACTGATTTGTGAACTTCTCAGAATGAGTATTCTTCTGAAAATGTTAAATTAATAAGAAAATTAAGCACAATATAAGGAAGACATTTATATAAAAACTGAACAATAAGTTAAATTGGAGTGTAGTCAAAGGCACTTGGGATGCTAGAGCTGTTATAAGTGAGCTTTCAATTTATGTCAAGAGTCCTGGTAGATGGAAGATTAAGAGTCTTTGTATCTTACCATCTTATAAAGTAAGTTATACGGGTTCAACTAGAGAGATAAGCAGTGTCCTGACAAACGTGAATACGGGTTCCCTTTTAAAAACGTTTCTAATAAAGGCATTGCGTTGAGCTTGCCTCCAATGTGGCATCTCGGTGGAGACCTGAAGCTGAGGCTCCAGGTCCGTGGAGGTCATTTCTCACTCTTCAGTTCCATCAGATGATGTGCCAGGGGTTAGGAGAAGCTACACCCCGTCTCACATTTCAACTCTGCTGCAATGAGAAGGAAATAAGCCAAGGAAAATGCCTTACTGCGTTAAGGCAGGGGCAAGAGAGAAGAAGAGCACCATGGTTTGCTCATGATTAAAAAATATTCAGCCAGATGGCCCACAAGTAAATGTGGCCCAATTAATTGGTAATGTGTAATCAGATTAGAATCTCTTGCCTTCTTAGAGGAGTAAGAAATGGGCAAAGATATGGACAGAGGTGCCAAACATATCTTCTTTCTTAATTTCTCATCAGGAAAAATGTTGATTATGAGTAAAAAGGAAGGAATTAATTGAAGTTAAACTAATATTAAGTGAGATGGATCAACATGTTAGGTTAAATACTTGTCATTAATCTGGAGGAATTAGTATAAAGTAAAATATAAGACTGTTCATTGTAAAATAGTCAATAAAATGAATATAAAGGCACATAGCCCACATATGCTAGTTTTTTAATGAAAAAGGAAAGTTCTGTTTCAGATATGGCCCTTCAAAATATATGTAAAGAAGACACAAAATAAATTGATCAAAAAATGGTAAAGTAACATGTCAGATTACTTTTAAAAATTGTTCCTTTAAGCAAAAGTTAATGAAATGGTGGTAGTTGCATATAAAGAAAGAAATATGTGACAATAGGGTCTTTCATATTCACTAGAAACATACTTGGGGATGAGACTTAACCCATAAGGCATGAATACGAACAGAAATGGAAGACATTCAGACACAAGTGATCATTTGTGAGACATGAGATTGGTCGTATTTATCCTGCTGAGTTCTTTGTTGAAACGACATTGCTTCCCCACATGATATTTCCCACAGCCCGTCTGAATTATGCTGTGTGGAGCCGTGTCACCCAGGCTTTCTGTGCCAGGGCCACCGTGTGATGGCTCATCCAGTATCTACTATCCACTAGCCAGTAACTTCCAAGGCTGAGAGTGGCCAGGGGAGGAAGAAAGATTATGTCATTATTACCAGGAAGGCAAGGTACACTGGTGATATCTACAGCCTGAATGTTTCTACAGGAAGAGTGTTTCAGAAAGGCTCAATCAAAAATATAGTTCAACTCTTTTAGTTGAATGCAAAGAACAGAACGAAGTTTCACAGAATGCTTCTGTGTAGTTCAGATTTGAATATATTCCATTTTCACTATTACCCTCTTAGCGCTCCGAATGTCCACTTGCATTTTCTACAGAAAGAGTGTTCAGAACTGCGCAATCAAAAGTATGGTTTAATTCTGTTAGCTGAATGCACATATCAGAAATAAGTTTCACACAATGCTTCTGTGTAGTTTTTATTTGAAGATATTATTTTTCCCAATATAGGCCTCTTAGCGCGCAGAATGTCCAATTGCAGTTTCTACAGAAAGAGTGTTTCAGAACGGCTCAATCAAAAGTAAGGTTCAACACTGTTAGTTGAATGCACAGAACAGAAAGAAGTTTCATACAATGCTTCTGTGTAGTTTATATTTGAACATATTCCTTTTTCCACTGTTACCCACTTAGCGCTCCGAATGTCCAGTTGCATTTTCTACAGACAGAGTGTTTCAAAACTGCTCAATCAAAAGTATGCTTTAACTCTGTTAGCTCAATGCTCAGATCAGAAAGAAGTTTCACAGAATGCTTCTGTGTAGTTTATATTTGAATATATTCCTTTTTCCACTACTACCCTCTTAGCGCTCCAAATGTCCAGTTGCATTTTCTACAGAAAGAGTGTTCAGAACTGCTCAATGAAAAGTATGGTTTAACTCTGTTAGCTGAATGCACAGATCAGAAAGAAGTTTCACAGAATGATTCTGTGTAGTTGATATTTGAAGATATTACTTTTTCCACTATTACCCTCTTAGCGCTCCGAATCTCCACTTGCATTTTCTACAGAAAGAGTGTTTCAGAACGGCTCAATCAAAACTAAGGTTCAACTCTTTTAGTTGAATGCACAGAACAGAAAGAAGTTTCACAGAATGCTTCAGTGTAGTATTTAGTTGAAGATATTCCTTTTTCGACTATTACCGTCTTAGTGCTCCGAATGTCCACTGGCAGTTTCTACACAAAGAGTGTTTCAGAACTGCTACTTCAAAAGTAAGGCTCAGCTCTGTTAGTTGAATGCAGAGAACAGAAAGGAGTTTCAGAGAATGCTTCTGTGTAGTTTTTATTTGGAGATATTCCATTTTCCACTATTACAATCTTAGCGCTCCGAATGTCCACTTGCATTTTCTACAGAAAGAGTGGTCAGAACTGCTCAATCAAAAGAATGGTTTAACTCTGTTAGCTGTATGAACAGATCAGAAAGAAGTTTCACAGAATGCTTCTGTGTAGTTTTTATTTGAAGAAATTCTTTTTCCCAATATAGGCCACTTAGCGCTCTGAATGTCCAATTGCAGTATCTACAGAAAGAGTGTTACAGAACTGTTCAATCAAAAATAAGGTTCAATAGTGTTAGTTGAATGCACAGAACAGAAAGAAGTTTCATACAATGCTTCTGTGTAGTTTATATTTGAAGATATTCCTTTTTCCACTATTACCCACTTAGCGCTCCAAATGTCCAGTTGCATTATCTACCGAAAGAGTGTTTCAGAACTGCTCAATCAAAAGTAAGGTTCAACTCTTTTAGTTGAATGCACAGAACAGAAAGAAGTTTCACAGAATGCTTCTGTGTAGTTTATATTTGAATATATTCCTTTTTCCACTATTACCCTCTTAGCGCTCCGAATGTCCACTTGTATTTTCTACAGAAAGAGTGTTCAGAACTGCTCAATCAAACTGTGGTTTAACTCTATTAGCTGAATGCCAATATCAGAAATAAGTTTAACAGAATGCTTCTGTGTAGTTTTTATTTGAAGATATTCTTTTTCCCAATATAGGCCTCTTAGCGCTCAGAATGTCCAATTGCAGTTTCTACAGAAAGAGTGTTTCAGAACGACTGCATCAAAAGTAAGGTTCAACTCAGTTAGTTGAATGCAAAGAACAGAAAGAAGTTTCACAGAATGCTTCTGTGTAGTTTGTATTTGAATATATCCCTTTTTCCACTACTACCCTCTTAGCGCTCCAAATGTCCAGTTGCATTTTCTACAGAAAGAGTTTTCAGAGCTGCTCAATCAAAAGTATGGTTTAATTCTGTTAGCTGAATGCACAGATCAGAAAGAAGTTTCACAGAATGATTCTGTGTAGTTGATATTTGAAGATATTACTTTTTCCACTATTACCCACTTACCGCTCCAAATGTCCAGTTGCATTTTCTATAGAAAGAGTGTTTCAGAACTGCTCAATCAAAAGTATGGTTTAACTCTGTTAGTTGAATGCAGAGATCAGAAAGAAGTTTCACAGAATGCTTCTGTGTAGTGTTTATATGAAGATATTCTTTTTACCAATATAGGCCTCTTAGCGCTCAGAATGTCCAATTGCAGTTTCTATAGAAAGAGTGTTTCAGAACGGCTCAATAAAAATAAGGTTCACCTCTTTTAGTTGAATGCACAGAACAGAAAGAAGTTTCACAGAATGCTTCTGTGTAGTATTTAGTTGAAGATATTCCTTTTTTGACTATTATCCACTTAGCGCTCCGAATGTCCACTGGTAGTTTCTACACAAAGAGTGTTTCAGAACTGCTCCTTCAAAAGTAAGGCTAAATTCTGTTAGTTGAATGCAGAGAACAGAAAGGAGTCTCAGAGAATGCTTCTGTGTAGTTTTTATTTGGAGATATTCCCTTTTCCTCTATTACAATCTTAGCGCTCCGAATGTCCACTTGCATTTTCTACAGAACGAGTGTTTCATAACTGCTCAATCAAAAGTATGGTTTAGCTCTGTTAACTGAATGCACTGATCAGAAATAAGTTTCACAGAATGCTTCTGTGTAGTTTTTATTTGAAGATATTCTTTTTAACAATGTAGGCCTCTTAGCGCTTAGAAAGTCCAACTGCAGTTTCTACAGAAAGAGTGTCTCAGAACGGCTCAATCAAATGTAAGGTTCAACTCTGTTAGTTGAATGCACAGAACAGAAAGAAGTTTCACAGAATGCTTCTGTGTACTTTTTATTTGAATATATTCCTTTTTCAACTATTACCCTCTTAGCGCTCTGAATGTCCACTTACATTTTCTACAGAAAGAATGTTCAGAACGGCTCAATCAAAAGTATGGTTTTACTCTGTTAGTTCAATGCACAGATCCGAAAGAAGTTTCACAGAATGCTTCAGTGTAGTTTTTATTTGTAGATATTCTTTTTCCCAATATAGGACTTTTAGCGGTCAGAATGTACGTTTGCAGTTTCTACAGACAGAGTGTTTCACAACGGCTCCATCAAAAGTAAGGTTCAAATCAGTTATTTGAATGCACAGAACTGAAAGAAGTTTCACAGAATGCTTCTGTGTAGTTTATAATTTCATATATTCCTTTTCCCACTATTACCGTATTAGCGCTCCGAATGTCCACTTGCATTTTCTACAGAAAGAGTGTTCAGAACTGCGCAATCAAAAGTATGGTTTAGCTCTGTTAGCTGAATGCACATATCAGAAATAAGTTTCACACAATGCTGCTGTGTAGTTTTTATTTGAAGATATTATTTTTCCCAATATAGGCCTCTTAGCGCTCAGAATGTCCAATTGCAGTTTCTACAGAAAGAGTGTTTCAGAACGGCTCAATCAAAAGTAAGGCTCAACTCTGTTACTTGAATGCACAGAACAGAAGGAAGTTTCATACAATGCTTCTGTGTAGTTTATATTTGAACATATTCCTTTTTCCATTATTACCCACTTAGCGCTCCGAATGTCCAGTTGCATTTTCTACAGACAGAGTGTATCAAATCTCCACAATCAAAAGTATGCTTTAACTCTGTTAGCTGAATGCTCAGATCAGAATGAAGTTTCACAGAATGCTTCTGTGTAGCTTATATTTGAATATATTCCTTTTTCCACTACTAAACTCTTAGCACTCAAAATGTCCAGTTGCATTTTCTACAGAAAGAGTGTTCAGAACTGCTCTATCAAAACTATGGTTTAACTCTGTTAGCTGAATGCACATATCAGAAAGAAGTTTCACAGAATGATTCTCTGTAGTATTTAGTTGAAGATATTCCTTTTTTACTATTACCCACTTAGCGCTCCGAATATCCACTGGCAGTTTCTACACAAAGAGGGTTTCAGAACTGCTCCTTCAAAAGTAAGGCTAAACTCTGTTCGTTGAATGCAGAGAACAGAAAGGAGTCTCAGAGAATGCTTCTGTGTAGTTTTTATTTGGAGATATTCCCTTTTCCTCTATTACAATCTTAGCGCTCCGAATGTCCACTTGCATTTTCTACAGAACGAGTGTTTCATAACTGCTCAATCAAAAGTATGGTTTAGCTCTGTTAACTGAATGCACTGATCAGAAATAAGTTTCACAGAATGCTTCTGTGTAGTTTTTATTTGAAGATATGCTTTTTAACAATGTTGGCCTCTTAGCGCTTAGAAAGTTCAATTGCAGTTTCTACAGAAAGAGTGTTTCAGAACGGCTCAATCAAAAGTAAGGTTCAACTCTGTTAGTTGAATGCACAGAACAGAAAGAAGTTTCATACAATGCTTCTGTGTACTTTTTATTTGAATATATTCCTTTTTCAACTATTACCCTCTTAGCGCTCTTAATGTCCACTTACATTTTCTACAGAAAGAGTGTTCAGAACGGCTCAATCAAAAGTATGGTTTTATTCTGTTAGTTCAATGCACAGATCCGAAAGGAGTTTCACAGAATGCTTCTGTGTAGTTTTTATTTGTAGATATTCTTTTTCCCAATATAGGCCTTTTAGCGGTCAGAATGTCCGATTGCAGTTTCTACAGAAAGAGTGTTTCAGAACGGCTCCATCAAAAGCAAGGTTCAAATCAGTTAGTTGAATGCACAGAACTGAGAGAAGTTTCACAGAATGCTTCTGTGTAGTTTATAATTTCATATATTCCTTTTCCCACTATTACCGTATTAGCGCTCCGAATGTCCACTTACATTTTCTACAGAAAGAGTGTTCAGAACTGCGCAATAAAAAGTATGGTTTAGCTGTGTTAGCTGAATGCACATATCAGAAATAAGTTTCACACAATGCTGCTGTGTAGTTTTTATTTGAAGGTATTATTTTTCCCAATATAGGCCACTTAGCGCTCTGAATGTCCAATTGCAGTTTCTACAGAAAGAGTGTTTCAGAACGGCTCAATCAAAAGTAAGGCTCGACTCTGTTACCTGAATGCACAGAACAGAAAGAAGTTTCATACAATGTTTCTGTGTAGTTTATATTTGAACATATTCCTTTTTCCATTATTACCCACTTAGCGCTCCGAATGTCCAGTTGCATTTTCTACACACAGAGTGTTTCAAATCTCCTCAATCAAAAGTATGGTTTAACACTGTTAGCTGAATGCTCAGATCAGAATGAAGTTTCACAGAATGCTTCTGTGTAGCTTATATTTGAATATATTACTTTTTCCACTACTAAACTCTTAGCGCTCCAAATGTCCAGTTGAATTTTCTACAGAAAGAGTGTTCAGAACTGCTCTATCAAAACTATGGTTTAACTCTGTTAGCTGAATGCACATATCAGAAAGAAGTTTCACAGAATGATTCTGTGTAGTTTATATTTTAAGATATTCCTTTTTCTACTATTACCCTCTTAGCGCTCCGAACCTCCACTTTCGTTTTCTACAGAAAGAGTGTTTCAGAACGGCTCAATCAAAACTAAGGTTCAACTCTTTTAGTTGAATGCACAGAACAGAAAGAAGTTTCACAGAATGCTTCTGTGTAGTATTTAGTTGAAGATATTCCTTTTTCGACTATTACCCTCTTAGCGCTCTGAATTTCCACTGGCAGTTTCTACACAAAGAGTGTTTCAGAACTGCTCCTTCAAAAGTAAGGCTCAGCTCTGTTAGTTGAATGCAGAGAACAGAAAGGAGTTTCAGAGAATGCTTCTGTGTAGTTTTTATTTGGAGATATTCTTTTTTCCACTATTACTATCTTAGCGCTCCAAATGTCCACTTGCATTTTCTACAGAAAGAGTGTTTCAGAACGGCTCAATCAAAACTAAGGTTCAACACTTTTAGTTGAATGCACAGAACAGAAACAAGTTTCACAGAATGCTTCTCTGTAGTTTTTATTTGTAGATATTCTTTTTCCCAATATAGGCCTCTTAGCGCTCAGAATGTCCAATTGCATTTTCTACAGAAAGAGTGTTCCAGAACGGCTCAATCAAAAGCAAGGTTCAAATCAGTTAGTTGAATGCAAAGAACAGAAAGAAGTTTCACAGAATGCTTCTGTGTAGTTTATATTTGAATATATTGCTTTTTCCACTATTACCGTCTTAGCGCTCCGAATGTACATTGCATTTTCTACAGAAAGAGGGTTCAGAACTGCGCAATCAAAAGTGTGGTTTAACTCTGTTACCTGAACGCACATATGAGAAATAAGTTTCACACAATGCTTCTGTGTAGTTTTTATTTGAATATATTATTTTTCCCAATATAGGCCTCTTAGGGCTCAGAATGTCCAATTGCAGTTTCTACAGAAAGAGTGTTTCAGAACGGCTAAATCAAAAGTAAGTTTCAACTCTGTTAGTTGAATGTACAGAACAGAAAGGTGTTTCATACAATGATTCTGTGTAGTTTATATTTGAACATAATCCTTTTTCCACTATTACCCACTTAGCGCTCCGAATGTCCAGTTGGATTTTCTACAGACAGAGTGTTTCAAAACTGCTCAGTCAAAAGTATGGTTTAACTCTGTTAGATGAATGCTCAGATCAGAAAGAAGTTTCACAGAATGCTTCTGTGTAGTTTATTTTTGAATATAATCCTTTTTCCACTACTACCCTCTTAGCGCTCCAAATGTCCAGTTGCATTTTCTACAGAAAGAGTGTTCAGAACTGCTCAATGAAAAGTATGGTTTAATTCTGTTAGCTGAATGCACAGATCAGAAAGAAGTTTCACAGAATGATTCTGTGTAGTTTATATTTGAAGATATTACTTTTTCTAGTATTACCCTCTTAGCGCTCCGAATGTCGACTTGCATTTTCTACAGAAAGAGTGTTCAGAACGGCTCAATCAAAAGTATGGTTTTACTCTATTAGTTGAATGCCCATATCAGAAATAAGTTTCACAGAATGCTTCTGTGTAGTTTTTATTTGAAGATATTCTTTTTCCCAATATAGGCCTCTTAGCGCTCAGAATGTCCAATTGCAGTTTCTACAGAAATAGTGTTTCAGAACGGCTGCATCAAAAGTAAGGTTCAACTCAGTTAGTTGAATGCAAAGAACAGAAAGAAGTTTCACAGAATGCTTCTGTGTAGTTTATATTTGAATATATCCCTTTTTCCACTACTACACTCTTAGCGCTCCAAATGTCCAGTTGCATTTTCTACAGAAAGAGTGTTCAGAACTGCTCAATCAAAAGTATGGTTTAATTCTGTTAGCTGAATTCACAGATCAGAAAGAAGTTTCACAGAATGATTCTGTGTAGTTGATATTTGAAGATATTACTTTTTCCACTATTACCCACTTACCGCTCCAAATGTCCAGTTGCATTTTGTACAGAAAGAGTGTTTCAGAACTGCTCAATCAAAAGTAGGGTTTAACTCTGTTAGCTGAATGCACAGATCAGAAAGAAGTTTCACAGAATGCTTCTGTGTAGTGTTTATATGAAGATATTCTTTTTACCAATATAGGCCTCTTAGCGCTCAGAATGTCCAATTGCAGTTTCTATAGAAAGAGTGTTTCAGAACGGCTCAATCAAAATAAGGTTCACCTCTTTTAGTTGAATGCACACAACAGAAAGAAGTTTCACAGAATGCTTCTGTGTAGTATTTAGTTGAAGATATTCCTTTTTTGACTATTACCCACTTAGCGCTCCGAATGTCCACTGGCAGTTTGTACACAAAGAGTGTTTCAGAACTGCTGCTTCAAAAGTAAGGCTAAACACTGTTAGTTGAATGCAGAGAACAGAAAGGAGTTTCAGAGAATGCTTCTGTGTAGTTTTTATTTGGAGATATTACTTTTTCCTCTATTACAATCTTAGCGCTCAGAATGTGCACTTGCATTTTCTACAGAACGAGTGTTTCATAACTGCTCAATCAAAAGTATGTTTTAGCTCTGTTAACTGAATGCACTGATCAGAAATAAGTTTCACAGAATGCTTCTGTGTAGTTTTTATTTGAAGATATTCTTTTTAACAATGTAGGCCTCTTAGCGCTTAGAAAGTCCAATTGCAGTTTCTACAGAAAGAGTGTTTCAGAACGGCTCAATAAAAAGTAAGTTTCAACTCTGTTAGTTGAATGCACAGAATAGAAAGAAGTTTCACACAATGCTTCTGTGTACTTTTTATTTGAATATATTCCTTTTTCAACTATTACCCTCTTAGCGCTCTTAATGTCCACTTACATTTTCTACAGAAAGAGTGTTCAGAACGGCTCAATCAAAAGTATGGTATTACTCTGTTAGTTCAACGCACAGATCCGAAAGAAGTTTCACAGAATGCTTCTGTGTAGTTTTTATTTGTAGATATTCTTTTTCCCAATATAGGCCTTTTAGCGGTCAGAATGTCCAATTGCAGTTTCTACAGAAAGAGTGTTTCACAACGGCTCCATCAAAAGTAAGGTTCAACTCAGTTAGTTGAATGCACAGAACTGAAAGAAGTTTCACAGAATGCTTCTGTGTAGTTTATAATTGAATATATTACTTTTTCCACTATTACCCTATTAGCGCTCCGAATGTCCACTTGCATTTTCTACAGAAAGAGTGTTCAGAACTGCGCAATCAAAAGTATGGTTTAGTTCTGTTAGCTGAATGCACATATCAGAAATAACTTTCACAAAATGCTGCTGTGTAGTTTTTATTTGAAGATATTATTTTTCCCAATATAGGCCTCTTATCGCTCAGAATGTCCAATTGCAGTTTCTACAGAAAGAGTGTTTCAGAACGGCTCAATCAAAAGTAAGGTTCAACTCTGTTAGTTGAATGCACAGAACAGAAAGAAGTTTCATACAATGCTTTTGTGAAGTTTATATTTGAACATATTACTTTTTCCATTATTACCCACTTAGCGCTCCGAATATCCAGTTGCATTTTGTACAGACAGAGTGTTTCAAAACTGCTCAATCAAAAGTATGGTTTAACTCTGTTAGCTGAATGCTCAGATCAGAAAGAAGTTTCACAGAATGCTTCTGTGTAGTTTATATTTGAATATATTCCTTTTTCCACTACTACTCTCTTAGCGCTCCAAACGTCCAGTTGCATTATCTACAGAAAGTGTGTTCAGAACTGCTCTATCAAAACTATGGTTTAACTCTGTTAGCTGAATGCATATATCAGAAAGAATTTTCACAGAATGATTCTGTGTAGTTTATATTTGAAGATAATATTTTTTCCACTATTACCCTCTTAGCGCTCCGAATCTCCACTTTCATTTTCTACAGAAAGAGTGTTTAAGAACGGCTCAATCAAAACTAAGGTTCAACTCTTTTAGTTGAATGCACAGAACAGAAAGAAGTTTCACAGAATGCTTCTGTGTAGTATTTAGTTGAAGATATTCCTTTTTCGAATATTACCCTCTTAGCGCTCTGAATTTCCACTGGCAGTTTCTACACAAAGAGTGTTTCAGAACTGCTCCTTCAAAAGTAAGGCTCAGCTCTGTTAATTGAATGCAGAGAACAGAAAGGAGTTTCAGCGAATGCTTCTGTGTAGTTTTTATTTGGAGATATTCCTTTTTCCACTATTACTATCTTAGCGCTCCGAAAGTCCACTTGCATTTTCTACAGAAAGAGTGTTTCAGAACGGCTCAATCAAAACTAAGGTTCAACACTTTTAGTTGAATGCACAGAAGAGAAAGAAGTTTCACAGAATGCTTCTGTGTAGTTTTTATTTGTAGATATTGTTTTTCCCAATATAGGCCTCTTAGCGCTCAGAATGTCCAATTGCATTTTCTACAGAAAGAGTGATCCAGAACGGCTCAATCAAAAGCAAGGTTCAACTCAGTTAGTTGAATGCAGAGAACAGAAAGAAGTTTCACAGAATGCTTCTGTGTAGTTTATATTTGAATATATTACTTTTTCCAATATTACCCTCTTAGCGCTCCGAATGTCCACTTGCATTTTCTACAGAAAGAGTGTTCAGAACTGCGCAATAAAAAGTATGGTTTATCTCTGTTAGCTGAACGCACATATCAGAAATAAGTTTCACACAATGCTTCTGTGTAGTTTTTATTTGAATATATTATTTTTCCCAATATAGGCCTCTTAGCGCTCAGAATGTCCAATTGCAGTTTCTACAGAAAGAGTGTTTCAGAACGGCTAAATCAAAAGTAAGGTTCAACCCTGTGAGTTGAATGTACAGAACAGAAAGCTGTTTCATACAATGCTTCTGTGTAGTTTATATTTGAACATATTACTTTTTCCACTATTAGCCACTTAGCGCTCCGAATGTCCAGTTGCATTTTCTACAGACAGAGTGTTTCAAAACTGCTCAGTCAAAACTATGGTTTAACTCTGTTAGCTGAATGCTCAGATCAGAAAGAAGTTTCACAGAATGCTTCTGTGTAGTTTATATTTGAATATATTCCTTTTTCCACTACTACCCTCTTAGCGCTCCAATTGTCCAGTTGCATTTTCTACAGAAAGAGTGTTCAGAACTGCTCAATGAAAAGTATGGCTTAATTCTGTTAGCTGAATGCACAGATCAGAAAGAAGTTTCACAGAATGATTCTGTGTAGTTTATATTTGAAGATTTTACCTTTTCTAGTATTACCCTCTTAGCGCTCAGAATGTCCACTTGCATTTTCTACAGAAAGTGTTCAGAACGGCTCAATCAAAAGTAAGGTTTTACTCTATTAGTTGAATGCCTATATCAGAAATAAGTTTCACAGAATGCTTCTGTGTAGTTTTTATTTGAAGACATTCTTTTTCAAAATATAGGCCTCTTAGCGCTCAGAATGTCCAATTGCAGTTTCTACAGAAAGAGGTTTTCAGAACGGCTCCATCAAAAGTAAGGTTCAACTCAGTTAGTTGAATGCACAGAACAGAAAGAAGTTTCACAGAATGCTTCTGTGTAGTTTATATTTGAATATATTCCCTTTCCAGTATTACCGTCTTAGCGCTGCGAATATCCACTTGCATTTTCTAAAGAAAGAGTGTTTCAGAACGGCTCAATCAAAAATAAGGTTCAACTCTGTTAGTTAAATGCACAGAAGAGAAAGGAGTTTCATACAATGCTTTTGTGTAGTTTATATTTGAATATATTACTTTTTCCACTACTACCCTCTTAGCGCTCCAAATGTCCAGTTCCATTTTCTACAGAAAGAGTGTTCAGAATTGCTCAATCAAAAGTATGCTTTAACTCTGTTAGCTGAATGCACAGATCAAAAAGAAGTTTCACAGAATGATTCTGTGTGGTTTATATTTGAAGATATTCCTTTTTCCACTATTACCCACTTAGCGCTCCAAGTGTCCAGTAGCATTTTCTACAGAAAGAGTGTTTCAGAACTGCTCAATCCAAAGTATGGTTTAACTCTGTTAGCTGAATGCACAGATCAGAAAGAAGTTTCACAGAATGCTTCTGTGTAGTGTTTATATGAAAATATTCTTTTTACCAATATAGGCCTCTTAGCGCTCAGAATGTCCAATTGCAGTTTCTACAGAAAGAGTGTTTCACAACGGTTCCATCAAAAGTAAGGTTCAACTCAGTTAGTTGAATGCACAGAACAGAAAGGAGTTTCACAGAATGCTTCTGTGTAGTATTTAGTTGAAGATATTCCTTTATTGACTATTACCCACTTAGCGCTCCGAATGTCCACTGGCAGTTTCTACACAAAGAGTGTTTCAGAACAGTTCCTTCAAAAGTAAGGCTCAACTCTGTTAGTTGAATTCAGAGAACAGAAAGGAGTTTCAGAGAATGCTTCTGTGTGGTTTTTATTTGGAGATAATCCTTTTTCCTCTATTACAATCTTAGCGCTCCCCAGGTCCACTTATATTTTCTACACAAAGAGTGTTTCATAACTGCTCAATCAAAAGTATGGTTTAGCTCTGTTAACTGAATGCACATATCAGAAATATGTTTCACAGAATGCTTCTGTGTAGTTTTTATTTGAAGTTATTCTTTTTAACAATGTAGGGCTCTTAGCGCTTAGAAAGTCCAATTTCAGTTTCTACAGAAAGAGTGTTTCAGAACGTCTCAATCAAAAGTAAGGTTCAACTCTGTTAGTTGAATGCACAGAACAGAAAGAAGTTTCACAGAATGCTTCTGTGTAGTTTATATTTGAATATATTCCTTTTTCAACTATTACCCTGTTAGCGCTCCGAATGTCCACTTGCATTTTCTACAGAAAGAGTATTCAGAACGGCTCAATCAAAAGTATGGTTTTACTCTGTTAGTTGAATGCACAGATCCGAAAGAAGTTTCACAGAATGCTTCTGTGTAGTTTTTATTTGTAGATATTCTTTTTCCCAATATAGGCCTTTTAGCAGTCAGAATGTCCAATAGCAGTTTCTACAGAAAGAGTGTTTCACAACGGCTCCATCAAAAGTAAGGTTCAACTCAGTTAGTTGAATGCACAGAACAGAAAGAAGTTTCACAGAATGCTTCTGTGTAGTTTATAATTGAATATATTCCTTTTTCCACTATTACCGTATTAGCGCTCCGAATGTCCACTTGCATTTTCTACAGAAAGAGTGTTCAGAACTGCGCAATCAAAAGTATGGTTTAACTCTGTTAGCTGAATGCACATATCAGAAATAAGTTTCACACAATGCTGCTGTGTAGTTTTTATTTGAAGATATTATTATTCCCAATATAGGCCTCTTAGAGCTGAGAATGTCTAATTGCAGTTTCTACAGAAAGAGTGTTTCAGAACGGCTCAATCAAAAGTAAGGTTCAACTCTGTTAGTTGAATGCACAGAACAGAAAGAAGTTTCATACAATGCTTCTGTGTTGTTTATATTTGAACATATTCCTTTTTCCATTATTACCCACTTAGCGCTCCGAATGTCCAGTTGCATTTTCTACAGTCAGAGTGTTTCAAATCTCCTCAATCAAAAGTATGGCTTAACTCTGTTAGCGGAATGCTCAGATCAGAAAGAATTTTCACAGAATGCTTCTGTGTAGCTTATATTTGAATATATTCCTTTTTCCACTACTACCCTCTTAGCGCTCCAAATGTCCAGTTGCATTTTCAACAGAAAGAGTGTTCAGAACTGCACTATCAAAACTATGGTTTAACTCTGTTAGCTGAATGCACATATCAGAAAGAAGTTTCACAGAATGATTCTGTGTAGTTTATATTTGAAGATAATCCTTTTTCCACTATTACCCTCTTAGCGCTCCGAATCTCCACTTTCATTTTCTACAGAAAGAGTGTTTCAGAACGGCTCAATCAAAACTAAGGTTCAACTCTTTTAGTTGAATGCACAGAACAGAAAGTAGTTTCACAGAATGCTTCTGTGTAGTATTTAGTTGAAGATATTCCTTTTTCGACTATTACCCTCTTAGCGCTCTGAATTTCCACTGGCAGTTTCTACACAAAGAGTGTTTCAGAACTGCTCCTTCAAAAGTAAGGCTCAGCTCTGTTATTTGAATGCAGAGAACAGAAAGGAGTTTCAGAGAATGCTTCTGTGTAGTTTTTATTTGGAGATATTCCTTTTTCCACTATTACTAACTTAGCGCTCCGAATGTCCACTTGCATTTTCTACAGAAAGAGTGTTTCAGAACGGCTCAATCAAAACTAAGGTTCAACACTTTTAGTTGAATGCACAGAACAGAAATAAGTTTCACAGAATGCTTCTGTGTAGTTTTTAGTTGTAGATATTCTTTTTCCCAATATAGGCCTCTTAGCGCTCAGAATGTCCAATTGCATTTTCTACAGAAAGAGTGTTCCAGAACGGCTCAATCAAAAGCAAGGTTCAACTCAGTTAGTTGAATGCAGAGAACAGAAAGAAGTTTCACAGAATGCTTCTGTGTAGTTTATATTTGAGTCTATTGCTTTTTCCACTATTACCCTCTTAGCGCTCCGAATGTCAACTTGAATTTTCTACAGAAAGAGTGTTCAGAACTGCGCAATCAAAAGTATGGTTTAACTCTGTTAGCTGAATGCACATATCAGGAATAAGTTTCACACAATACCTCTGTGTAGTTTTTATTTGAATATATTATTTTTCCCAATATAGGCCTCTTAGGGCTCCGAATGTCCAATTGCAGTTTCTACAGAAAGAGTGTTTCAGAACGGCTCAATCAAAAGTAAGTTTCAACTCTGTTAGTTGAATGTACAGAACAGAAAGATGTTTCATACAATGCTTCTGTGTAGTTTATATTTGAACATATTCCTTTTTCAACTATTACCCACTTAGCGCTCCGAATGTCCAGTTGCATTTTCTACAGACAGAGTGTTTCAAAACTGCTCAGTCAAAAGTATGGTTTAACTCTGTTAGCTGAATGCTCAGATCAGAAAGTAGTTTCACAGAATGCTTCCGTGTAGTTTATATTTGAATATATTCCTTTTTCCACTACTACCCTCTTATCGCTCCAAATGTCTAGTTGCATTTTCTACAGAAAGAGTGTTCAGAACTGCTCAATGAAAAGTATGGTTTAATTCTGTTAGCTGAATGCACAGATCAGAAAGAAGTTTCACAGAATGATTCTGTGTAGTTTATATTTGAAGATATTACTTTTTCTAGTATTACCCTCTTAGCGCTCAGAATGTCCACTTGCATTTTCTACAGAAAGAGTGTTCAGAACGGCTCAATCAAAAGTATGGATTTACTCTATTAGTTGAATGCCCATATCCGAAATAAGTTTCACAGAATGCTTCTGTGTAGTTTTTATTTGAAGATATTCTTTTTCAAAATATAGGCCTCTTAGCGCTCAGAATGTCCAACTGCACTTTCTACAGAAAGAGCTTTTCAGAATGGCTCCATCAAAAGTAAGGTTCAACTCAGTTAGTTGAATGCACAGAACAGAAATAAGTTTCACAGAATGCTTCTGTGTAGTTTATATTTGAATATATTCCTTTTCCAGTATTACCGTCTTAGCGCTGCGAATATCCACTTGCATTTTCTAAAGAAAGAGTGTTTCAGAACAGCTCAATCAAAAATAAGGTTCAACTCTGTTAGTTAAATGCACAGAAGAGAAAGGAGTTTCATACAATGCTTCTGTGTAGTTTATATTTGAATATATTACTTTTTCCACTACTACCCTCTTAGCGCTCCAAATGTCCAGTTGCATTTTCTACAGAAAGAGTGTTCAGAACGGCTCAATCAAAAGTATGCTTTAACTCTGTTAGCTGAATGCACAGATCAGAAAGAAGTTTCACAGAATGATTCTGTGTAGTTTATATTTGAAGATATTCCTTTTTCCACTATTACCCACTTTGCGCTCCAAATGTCCAGTAGCATTTTCTACAGAAAGAGTGTTTCAGAACTGCTCAATCCAAAGTATGGTTTATCTCTGTTAGCTGAATGCACAGATCAGAAAGAAGTTTCACAGAATGCTTCTGTGTAGTGTTTATATGAAAATATTCTTTTTACCAATATAGGCCTCTTAGCGCTCAGAATGTCCAATTGCAGTTTCTATAGAAAGAGTGTTTCAGAACGGCTCAATGAAAACTAAGGTTCACCTCTTTTAGTTGAATGCACAGAACAGAAAGGAGTTTCACAGAATGCTTCTGTGTAGTATTTAGTTGAAGATATTCCTTTATTGACTATTACCCTCTTAGCGCTCCGAATGTCCACTGGCAGTTTCTACACAAAGAGTGTTTCAGAACTGTTCCTTCAAAAGTAAGGCTCAACTCTGTTAGTTGAATTCAGAGAACAGAAAGGAGTTTCAGAGAATGCTTCTGTGTGGTTTTTATTTGGAGATAATCCTTTTTCCTCTATTACAATCTTAGCGCTCCGAAGGTCCACTTATATTTTCTACACAAAGAGTGTTTCATAACTGCTCAATCAAAAGTATGGTTTAACTCTGTTAACTGAATGCACATATCAGAAATATGTTTCACAGAATGCTTCTGTGTTGTTTTTATTTGAAGATATTCTTTTTAACAATGTAGGCCTCTTAGCGCTTAGAAAGTCCAATTGCAGTTTCTACAGAAAGAGTGTTTCAGAACGGCTCAATCAAAAGTAAGGTTCAACTCTGTTAGTTGAATGCACAGAACAGAAAGAAGTTTCACAGAATGTTTCTGTGTAGTTTATATTTGAATATATTCCTTTTTCAACTATTACGCTCTTAGCGCTCCGAAAGTCCACTTGCATTTTCTACAGAAAGAGTGTTCAGAACGGCTCAATCAAAAGTATGGTTTTACTCTGTTAGTTGAATGCACAGATACGAAAGAAGTTTCACAGAATGCTGCTGTGTAGTTTTTATTTGTAGATATTCTTTTTCCCAATATAGGCCTTTTAGCGGTCAGAATGTCCAATTGCAGTTTCTACAGAAAGAGTGTTTCACAACGGCTCCATCAAAAGTAAGGTTCAACTCAGTTAGTCGAATGCACAGAACAGAAAGTTGTTTCACAGAATGCTTCTGGGTAGTTTATAATTGAATATATTCCTTTTTCCACTATTACCGTATTAGCGCTCCGAATGTCCACTTGCATTTTCTACAGAAAGAGTGTTCAGAACTGCGCAATCAAAAGTATGGTTTAACTCTGTTAGCTGAATGCACATATCAGAAATAAGTTTCACACAATTCTGCTGTGTAGTTTTTATTTGAAGATATTATTATTCCCAATATAGGCCTCTTAGAGCTGAGAATGTCCAATTGCAGTTTCTACAGAAAGTGTGTTTCAGAACGGCTCAATCAAAAGTAAGGTTCAACTCTGTTAGTTGAATGCACAGAACAGAAAGTAGTTTCATACAATGCTTCTGTGTTGTTTATATTTGAACATATTCCTTTATCCATTATTACCCACTTAGCGCTCCGAATGTCCAGTTGCATTTTCTACAGTCAGAGTGTTTCAAATCTCCTCAATCAAAAGTATGGTTTAACTCTGTTAGCGGAATGCTCAGATCAGAAAGAAGTTTCACAGAATGCTTCTGTGTAGTTTATATTTGAATATATTCCTTTTTCCACTACTACTCTCTTAGCGCTCCAAATGTCCAGTTGCATTTTCTACAGAAAGAGTGTTCAGAACTGCACTATCAAAAGTATGGTTTAACTCTGTTAGCTGAATGCACATATCAGAAAGAAGTTTCACAGAATGATTCTGTGTAGTTTATATTTGAAGATAATCCTTTTTCCACTATTACCCTCTTAGCGCTCCGAATCTCCACTTTCATTTTCTACAGAAAGAGTGTTTCAGAACGGCTCAATCAAAACTAAGTTTCAACTCTTTTAGTTGAATGCACAGAACAGAAAGAAGTTTCACAGAATGCTTCTGTGTAGTATTTAGTTGAAGATATTCCTTTTTCGACTATTACCCTCTTAGCGCTCTGAATTTCCACTGGCAGTTTCTACACAAAGAGTGTTTCAGAACTGCTCCTCCAAAAGTAAGGCTCAGCTCTGTTAGTTGAATGCAGAGAACAGAAAGGAGTTTCAGAGAATGCTTCTGTGTAGTTTTTATTTGGAGATATTCCTTTTTCCACTATTACTAACTTAGCGCTCCGAATGTCCACTTGCATTTTCTACAGAAAGAGTGTTTCAGAACGGCTCAATCAAAACTAAGGTTCAACTCTGTTAGTTGAATGTACAGAACGGAAAGTTGTTTCATACAATGCTTCTGTGTAGTTTATATTTGAACATATTCCTTTTTCCACTATTACCCACTTAGCTCTCCGAATGTCCAGTTGCATTTTCTACAGACAGAGTGTTTCAAAACTGCTCAGTCAAAAGTATGGTTTAACTCGGTTAGCTGAATGCTCAGATCAGAAAGAAGTTTCACAGAATGCTTCCGTGTAGTTTATATTTGAATATATTCCTTTTTCCACTACTACCCTCTTATCGCTCCAAATGTCTAGTTGCATTTTCTACAGAAAGAGTGTTCAGAACTGCTCAATGAAAAGTATGGTTTAATTCTGTTAGCTGAATGCACAGATCAGAAAGAAGTTTCACAGAATGATTCTGTGTAGTTTATATTTGAAGATATTACTTTTTCTAGTATTACCCTCTTAGCGCTCAGAATGTCCACTTGCATTTTCTACAGAAAGAGTGTCCAGAACGGCTCAATCAAAAGTCTGGTTTTACTCTATTACTTGAATGCCCATATCCGAAATAAGTTTCACAGAATGCTTCTGTGTAGTTTTTATTTGAAGATATTCTTTTTCAAAATATAGGCCTCTTAGCGCTCAGAATGTCCAATTGCAGTTTCTACAGAAAGAGCTTTTCAGAACGCCTCCATCAAAAGTAAGGTTCAACTCAGTTAGTTGAATGCACAGAACAGAAATAAGTTTCACAGAATGCTTCTGTGTAGTTTATATTTGAATATATTCCTTTTCCAGTATTACCGTCTTAGCGCTCCGAATATCCACTTGCATTTTCTACAGAAAGAATGTTTCAGAACGGCTCAATCAAAAATAAGGTTCAACTCTGTTAGTTGAATGCACAGAAGTGAAAGAAGTTTCATACAATGTTTCTGTGTAGTTTATATTTGAATATATTCCTTTTTCCACTACTACCCTTTTAGCGCTCAAAGTGTCCACTTGCATTTTCTACAGAAAGAGTGTTCAGAACTGCTCAATCAAAAGTATGGTTTAACTCTGTTAGCTGAAAGCACAGATCAGAAATAAGTTTCACAGAATGATTCTGTGTAGTTGATATTTGAAGATATTCCTTTTTCCACTATTACCCACTTAGCGCTCCAAATGTCCTGTAGCATTTTCTACAGAAAGAGTGTTTCAGAACTGCTCAATCAAAAGTATGGTTTAACTCTGTTAGCTGAATGCCCAGATCAGAAAGCAGTTTCACAGAATGCTTCTGTGTAGTGTTTATATGAAAATATTCTTTTTACCAATATAGGCCTCTTAGCCCTCAGAATGTCCAATTGCAGTTTCTATAGAAAGAGTGTTTCAGAACGGCTCAATGAAAAGTAAGGTTCACCTCTTTTAGTTGAATGCACAAAACAGGAAGAAGTTTCACAGAATGCTTCTGTGTAGTATTTACTTGAAGATATTCCTTTATTGACTATTACACACTTAGCGCTCCGAATGTCCACTGGCAGTTTCTACACAAAGAGTGTTTCAGAACTGTTCCTTCAAAAGTAAGGCTAAACTCTGTTAGTTGAATTCAGAGAACAGAAAGAGTTTCAGAGAATGCTTCTGTGTGGTTTTTATTTGGAGATAATCGTTTTTCCTCTATAAAAATCTTAGCGCTCCGAAGGTCCACTTGCATTTTCTACACAAATAATGTTTCATAACTGCTCAATCAAAAGTATGGTTTAGCTCTGTTAACTGAATGCACATATCAGAAATAAGTTTCACAGAATGCTTCTGTGTAGTTTTTATTTGAAGATATTCTTTTTAACAATGTAGGCCTCTTAGCGCTTAGAAAGTCCCATTGCAGTTTCTACAGAAAGAGTGTTTCAGAACGGCTCAATCAAAAGTAAGATTCAACTCTGTTAGTTGAATGCACAGAACAGAAAGAAGTTTCACAGAATGCTTCTGTGTAGTTTATATTTGAATATATTGCTTTTTCAACTATTACCCTCTTAGCGCTCCGAATGTCCACTTGCATTTTCTACAGAAAGAGTGTTCAGAACGGCTCAATCAAAAGTATGGTTTTACTCTGTTAGTTGAATGCACAGATCCGAAAGAAGTTTCACAGAATGCTTCTGTGTAGTTTTTATTTGTAGATATTCTTTTTCCCAATATAGGCCTTCTAGCGGTTAGAATGTCCAATTGCAATTTCTACAGAAAGAGTGTTTCACAACGGCTCCATCAAAAGTAAGGTTCAACTCAGTTAGTTGAATGCACAGAACAGAAAGAAGTTTCACAGAATGCTTCTGTGTAGTTTATAATTGAATATATTCCTTTTTCCACTATTACCGTATTAGCGCTGCGAATGTCCACTTGCATTTTCTACAGAAAGAGTGTTCAGAACTGCGCAATCAAAAGTATGGTTTAACTCTGTTAGCTGAATGCACAGATCAGAAATGAGTTTCACACAATGCTGCTGTGTAGTTTTTATTTGAAGATATTATTTTTCCCAATATAGTCCTCTTAGATCTCAGAATGTCCAATTGCAGTTTCTACAGAAAGAGTGTTTCAGAACGGCTCAATCAAAAGTAAGCTTCAACTCTGTTAGTTGAATGCACAGAACAGAAAGGAGTTTCATACAATGCTTCTGTGTAGTTTATATTGAACATATTCCTTTTTCCATTATTACCCACTTAGCGCTCCGAATGTCCAGTTGCATTTTCTACAAACAGAGTGTTTCAAATCTCCTCAATCAAAAGTATGGTTTAACTCTGTTAGCTGAATGCTCAGATCAGAAAGAAGTTTCACAGAATGCTTCTGTGTAGCTTATATTTGAATATATTCCTTTTTCCACTACTACCCTCTTAGCGCTCCAAATGTCCAGTGGCATTTTCTACAGAAAGAGTGTTCAGAACTGCTCTATCAAAAGTATGCTTTAACTCTGTTAGCTGAATGCACATATCAGAAAGAAGTTTCACAGAATGATTCTGTGTAGTTTATATTTGAAGATAATCCGTTTTCCACTATTACCCTCTTAGCGCTCCGAATCTCCACTTTCATTTTCTACAGAAAGAGAGTTTCAGAACGGCTCAATCAAAACTAAGTTTCAACTCTTTTAGTTGAATGCACAGAACAGAAAGTAGTTTCACAGAATGCTTCTGTGAAGTATTTAGTTGAAGATATTCCTTTTTCGACTATTACCGTATTAGCGCTCCGAATGTCCACTGGCAGTTCCTACGCAAAGAGTGTTTCAGAACTGCTCCTTCAAAACTGAGACTCAGCTCTGTTAGTTGAATGCAGAGAACAGAAAGGAGTTTCAGAGAATGCTTCTGTGTAGTTTTTATTTGGAGATATTCCTTTTTCCACTATTACAATCTTAGCGCTCCGAATGTCCACTTGCATTTTCTACAGAAAGAGTGTTTCAGAACGGCTCAATCAAAACTAAGGTTCAACACTTTTAGTTGAATGCACAGAACAGAAAGAAGTTTCACAGAATGCTTCTGTGTAGTTTTTATTTGTAGATATTCTTTTTCCCAATATAGGCCTCTTAGCGCTCAGAATGTCCAATTGCATTTTCTACAGAAAGAGTGTTTCAGAACGGCTCAATCAAAAGCAAGGTTCAACTCAGTTAGTTGAATGCAGAGAACAGAAAGAAGTTTCACAGAATGCTTCTGTGTAGTTTACATTTGGATATATTGCTTTTTCCACTATTACCCTCTTAGCGCTCGGAATGTCCACTTGCATTTTCTACAGAAAGAGTATTCAGAACTCTGCAATCAAAAGAATGGCTTAACTCTGTTAGCTGAATGCACATATCACAAATAAGTTTCACACAATGCTTCTGTGTAATTTTTATTTGAATATATTATTTTTCACAATATAGGCCTCTTAGCGCTCAGAATGTCCAATTACAGTTTCTACAGAAAGAGTGTTTAAGAACGGCTCAATCAAAAGTAAGGTTCAACTCTGTTAGTTGAATGTACAGAAGAGAAAGATGTTTCATACAATGCTTCTGTGTAGTTTATATTTGAACATATTCCTTTTTCCACTATTACCCACTTAGCACTGCGAAGGTCCAGTTGCATTTACTACAGACAGAGTGTTTCAAAACTGCTCAATCAAAGAATGGTTTAACTCTGTTAGCTGAATGCTCAGATCAGAAAGTAGTTTCACAGAATGCTTCTGTGTAGTTTATATTTGAATATATTCTTTTTCCACTACTACCTTCTTAGCGCTCCAAATGTCCAGTTGCATTTTCTACAGAAAGAGTGTTCAGAACTTCTCAATCAAAAGTATGGTTTAACTCTGTTAGCTGAATGCACAGATCAGAAAGAAGTTTCACAGAATGATTCTGTGTAGTTTATATTTGAAGATATTACTTTTTCCAGTATTACCCTCTTAGCGCTCCGAATGTCCCCTTGCATTTTCTACAGAAAGAGTGTTCAGAACGGCTCAATCAAAAGTATGGTTTTACTCTATTAGTTGAATGCCCATATCAGAAATAAGTTTCACAGAATGCTTCTGTGTAGTTTTTATTTGAAGATATTCTTTTTCCCAATATAGGCCTCTTAGCGCTCAGAATATCCAATTGCAGTTTCTACAGAAAGAGTGTTTCAGAACGGCTCCATCAAAAGTAAGGTTCAACTCAGTTATTTGAATGCACAGAACAGAAAGAAGTTTCACAGAATGCTTCTGTGTAGTTTATATTTGAACATATTCCTTTTTCCACTATTACCCACTTTGCGCTCCAAATGTCCAGTAGCATTTTCTACAGAAAGAGTGTTTCAGAACTGCTCAATCAAAAGTATGGTTTAACTCTGTTAGCTGAATGCACAGATCAAAAAGAAGTTTAACAGAATGCTTCTGTGTAGTGTTTATATGAAAATATTCTTTTTACCAATATATGCCTCTTAGCGCTCAGAATGTCCAATTGCAGTTTCTATAGAAAGAGTGTTTCAGAACGGCTCAATGAAAATTAAGGTTCACTTCTTTTAGTTGAATGCACAGAACAGAAAGAAGTTTCACAGAATGCTTCTGTGTAGTATTTAGTTGAAGATATTCCTTTATTGACTATTACCCACTTAGCGCTCCGAATGTCCACTGGCAGTTTCTACACAAAGAGTGTTTCAGAACTGTTCCTTCAAAAGTAAGGCTAAACTCTGTTAGTTGAATTCAGAGAACAGAAAGGAGTTTCTGAGAATGCTTCTGTGTAGTTTTTATTTGGAGATATTCCTTTTTCCTCTATTACAATCTTAGCGCTCCGAAGGTCCCCTTGCATTTTCTACACAAAGAGTGTTTCATAACTGCTCAATCAAAAGTATGGTTTACATCTGTTAACTGAATGCACAGATCAGAAATATGTTTCAGAGAATGCTTCTGTGTAGTTTTTATTTGGAGATATTCCTTTTTCCACTAATACATTCTTAGCGCTCCGAATCTCCACTTGCATTTTCTACAGAAAGAGTGTTTCAGAACGGCTCAATCAAAACAAAGGTTCAACACTTTTAGTTGAAAGCACAGAACAGAAAAAGTTTCACAGAAGGCTTCTGTGTAGTTTTTATGTGTAGATATTCTTTTTCCCAATATAGGCGTCTTAGCGCTCAGAATGTCCAATTGCATTTTCTACAGAAAGAGAGTTTCAGAACGGCTCAATCAAAAGCAAGGTTTAACTCAGTTAGTTGAATGCAGAGATCAGAAAGAACTTTCACAGAATGCTTCTGTGTAGTTTATATATGAATATATTGCTTTTTCCACTATTACCCTCTTAGCGCTCCGAATGTCCACTTGCATTTTCTACAGAAAGAGTGTTCAGAACTGTGCAATCAAATGTATGGTTTAACTCTGTTAGCTGAATGCATATATCACAAATAAGTTTCACACAATGCTTCTGTGTAGTTTTTATTTGAATATATTATTTTTCGCAATATAGGCCTCCTAGCGCTCAGAATGTCCAATTACAGTTTCTACAGAAACAGTGTTTAAGAACGGCTCAATCAAAAGTAAGGTTCAACTCTGTGAGTTGAATGTACAGAACACAAAGTTGTTTCATACAATGCTTCTGTGTAGTTTATATTTGAACATATTCCTTTTTCCACTATTACCCACTTAGCGCTCCGAATGTCCAGTTGCATTTTCTGCAGACAGAGTGTTTCAAAACTGCTCAATCAAAAGTATGGTTTAACTCTGTTAGCTGAATGCTCAGATCAGAAAAAGTTTCACAGAATGTTTCTCTGTAGTTTATATTTGAATATATTCTTTTTCAACTACTACCCTCTTAGCGCTCCAAATGTCCAGTTGCATTTTCTACAGAAAGAGTGTTCAGAACTGCTCAATCAAAAGTATGGTTTAACTCTGTTAGCTGAATGAACATATCAGAAATAAGTTTCACACAATGCTGCTGTGTAATTTTTATTTGAAGATATTATTTTTCCCAATATAGGCCTCTTAGCGCTCAGAATGTCCAATTGCAGTTTCTACAGAAAGTGTTTCAGAACGGCTCAATCAAAAGTAAGTTTCAAATCTGTTAGTTGAATGCACAGAACAGAAAGAAGTTTCATACAATGCTTCTGTGTAGTTTATATTTGAACATATTCTTTTTTCCACTATTACCCAATTAGCGCTCCGAATGTCCAGTTGCATTTTCTACAGACAGAGTGTTTCAAAACTGCTCAATCAAAAGTATGGTTTAACTCTGTTAGCTGAATGCTCAGATCAGAAAGAAGTTTCACAGAATGTTTCTGTGTAGTTTATATTTGAATATATTCTTTTTCCACTACTACCCTCCTAGCGCTTCAAATGGCCAGTTGCATTTTCTACAGAAAGAGTGTTCAGAACTGCTCAATCAAAAGTACGGTTTAACTCTGTTAGCTGAATGCACAGATCAGAAAGAAATTTCACAGAATGATTCTGTGTAGTTCATATTTGAAGATATTACTTTTTCCAGTATTACCCTCTTAGCGCTCCGAATGTCCACTTGCATTTTCTACAGAAAGAGTGTTCAGAAAGGCTCAATCAAAAGTATGGTTTTACTCTATTAGTTGAATGCCCATATCAGAAATAAGTTTCACAGAATGCTTCTGTGTAGTTTTTACTTGAAGATATTCTTTTTCCGAATATAGGCCTCTTAGCGCTCAGAATGTCCAATTGCAGTTTCTACAGAAAGAGTGTTTCAGAACGGCTCCATCAAAAGTAAGGTTCAACTCAGTTAGTTGAATGCACAGAACAGAAAGTAGTTTCACAGAATGCTTCTGTGTAGTTTATATTTGAATATATTCCTCTTCCAGTATTACCGTCTTAGCGCTCCGAATATCCACTTGCATTTTCTACATAAAGAGTGGTTCAGAATGGCTCAATCAAAAATAAGGTTCAACTCTGTTAGTTGAATGCACAGAACAGAAAGAAGTTTCATACAATGCTTCTGTGTAGTTTATATTAGAATATATTCCTTTTTCCACTACTACCCTCTTAGCACTCCATATATCCAGTTGCATTTTCTACAGAAAGAGTGTTCAGAACTGCTCAATCAAAAGTATGGTTTAACTCTGTTAGCTGAATGCACAGATCAGAAATAAGTTTCACAGAATTATTCTGTGTAGTTTATATTTGAAGATATTCCTTTTTCCACTATTACCCACTTAGCACTCCAAATGTCCAGTTGCATTTTCTACAGAAAGAGTGTTTCAGAAAGGCTCAATCAAAAGTATGGTTTAACTCTGTTAGCTGAATGCACATATCAGAAAGAATTTTCACAGAATGCTTCTGTGTAGTTTATATTTGAATATATTCTTTTTCCACTACTACCCTCTTAGCGCTCCAAATGTCCAGTTGCATTTTCCACAGAAAGAGTGTTCAGAACTGCTCAATCAAAAGTATGGTTTAACTCTGTTAGCAGAATGCACAGATCAGAAAGAAGTTTCACAGAATGATTCTGTGTAGTTTATATTTGAAGAAATTACTTTTTCCAGTATTACCCTCTTAGCGCTCCGAAAGTCCACTTGCATTTTCTACAGAAAGGGTGTTGAGAACGGCTCAATCAAAAGTATGGTTTTACTCTATTAGTTGAATGCCCATATCAGAAATTAGTTTCACAGAATGCTTCTGTGTAATTTTTATTTGAAGATATTCTTTTTCCCAATAGAGGCCTCTTAGCGCTCAGAATGTCCAATTGCAGTTTCTACAGAAAGAGTGTTTCAGAACGGCTCCATCAAAAGTAAGGTTCAACTCAGTTAGTTGAATGCACAGAATAGAAAGAAGTTTCACAGAATGCTACTGTGTAGTTTATAGTTGCATATATTCTTTTTCCAGTATTACCGTCTTAGCACTCCGAATATCCACTTGCATTTTCTGCAGAAAGAGTGTTTCAGAACGGCTCAATCAAAAATAAGGTTCAACTCTGTTAGTTGAATGCACAGAACAGAAAGAAGTTTCATACAATGCTTCTGTGTAGTTTATATTTGAATATATTACTTTTTCAACTACTACCCACTTAGCGCTCCTAATATGCATTTGCATTTTCTACAGAAAGAGTGTTCAGAACTGCTCAATCAAAAGTATGGTTTAATTCTGTTAGCTGAATGCACAGATCAGAAATAAGTTTCACAGAATGATTCTGTGTAGTTTATATTTGAAGATATTCCTTTTTCCACTATTACCCACTTAGCGCTCCAAATGTCCAGTTGCATTTTCTACAGAAAGAGTGTTTCAGAACGGCTCAATCAAAACTAAGGTTCAACTCTTTTAGTTGAACAAACAGAACAGAAAGAAGTTTCACACAATTCTTCTGTGTAGTTTTTATTTGTAGACATTCTTTTTCCCAATATAGGCCTCTTAGCGCTCAGAATGTCCAATTGCAGTTTCTATAGAAAGAGTGTTTCAGAACGGCTCAATGAAAAGTAAGGTTCACCTCTTTTAGTTGAATGCACAGAACAGAAAGAAGTTTCACAGAATGCTTCTGTGTAGAATTTAGTTGAAGATATTCCTTTTTTGACTATTACCCACTTAGCACTCCGAATATCCACTTCCAGTTTCTACACAAAGAGTGTTTCAGAACTGCTCCTTCAAAAGTAAGGCTGAACTCTGTTAGTTGAATGCAGAGAACAAAAAGGGGTTTCAGAGAATGCTTCTGTGTAGTTTTTATTTGGAGATATTCCTTTTTCCTCTATTACAATCTTAGCGATCCGCAGGTCCACTTGCACTTTCTACACAAAGAGTCTTTCATAACTGCTCAATCAAAAGTATGGTTTAGCTCTGTTAACTGAATGCACAGATCAGAAATATGTTTCACAGAATGCTTCTGTGTAGTTTTTATTTGAAGATATTCTTTTTCCCAATGTAGGCCTCTTAGCACTCAGAATGTCCAATTGCAGTTACTACAGAAAGAGTGTTTCAGAACGGCTCAATCAAAAGTAAGTTTCAACCCTGTTAGTTGAATGCACAGAACAGAAAGGAGTTTCATACAATGCTTCTGTGTAGTTTATATTTGAACATATTCCTTTTTCCATTATTACCCACTTAGCGCTCCGAATGTCCAGTTGCATTTTCTACAGACAGAGTGTTTCAAAACTGCTCAATCAAAAGTATGGTTTAGCTCTGTTAGCTGAATGCTCAGATCAGAAAGAAGTTTCACAGAATGATTCTGTGTAGTTTATATTTGAAGATATTCCTTTTTCCACTATTACACTCTTAGCGCTCCGAGTCTCCACTTTCATTTTCTACAGAAAGAGTGTATCAGAACGGCTCAATCAAAACTAATGTTCAACTCTTTTAGTTGAATGCACAGAACAGAAAGAAGTTTCACAGAGTGCTTCTGTGTAGTTTTTATGTGTAGATATTCTTTTTCCCAATATAGGCCTCTTAGCGATAAGAATGTCCAATTGCATTTTCTGCAGAAAGAGTGTTTCAGAACGGCTCAATCAAAAGCAAGGTATAACTCAGTTAGTTGAATGCAGAGATCAGAAAGAAGTTTCACAGAATGCTTCTGTGTAGTTTATATTTGAATATATTGCTTTTACCACTATTACCCTCTTAGCGCTCCGAATGTCCACTTGCATTTTCTACAGAAAGAGTGTTCAGAACTGCGCAATCAAAAGTATGGTTTAACTCTGTTAGCTTAATGAACATATCAGAAATAAGTTTCACACAATGCTTCTGTGTAGTTTTTATTTGAAGATATTATTTTTCCCAATATAGGCCTCTTAGCGCTCAGAATGTCCAATTGCAGTTTATACAGAAAGAGTGTTTCAGAAAGGCTCAATCAAAAGTAAGGTTCAACTCTGTTAGTTGAATGCACAGAACAGAAAGAAGTTTCATACAATGCTTCTGTGTAGTTTATATATGAATATATTCTTTTTTCCACTATTACCCACTTAGGGCTACGAATGTCCAGTTGCATTTTCTACAGACAGAGTGTTTCAAAACTGCTCAATCAAAAGTATGGTTTAACTCTGTTAGCTGAATGCTCAGATCAGAAAGAAGTTTCACAGAATGCTTCTGTGTAGTTTATATTTGAATATATTCCTTTTTCCACTACTACTCTCTTAGCGCTCCAAATGTCCAGTTGCATTTTCTACAGAAAGAGTGTTCACATCTGCTCAATCAAAAGTATGCTTTAACTCTGTTAGCTGAATGCACAGATCAGAAAGAAGTTTCACAGAATGATTCTGTGTAGTTTATATTTGGAGACATTCCTTTTTCCACTATTACCCTCTTAGCGCTCCGAATCTCCACTTGCATTTTCTACAGAAAGAGTGTTTCAGAACGGCTCAATCAAAACTAAGGTTCAACTCTTTTAGTTGAACAAAGAGAACAGAAATAAGTTTCACACAATTCTTCTGTGTAGTTTTAATTTGTAGACATTCTTTTTCCCAATATAGGCCTCTTAGCGCTCAGAATGTCCAATTGCAGTTTCTACAGAAAGAGTGTTTCAGAACGGCTCAATCAAAAGTAAGGTTCAACTCTGTTAGTTGAATGCACAGAACAGAAAGAAGTTTCATACAATGCTTCTGTGTAGTTTATATTTGAACATATTCTTTTTTCCACTATTACCCACTTAGCGCTACGAATGTCCAGTTGCATTTTCTACAGACAGAGTGTTTCAAAACTGCTCGATCAAAAGTATGGTTTAACTCTGTTAGCTGAATGCTCAGATCAGAAAGAAGTTTCACAGAATGCTTCTGTGTAGGTTATATTTGAATATATTCCTTTTTCCACTACTACGCTCTTAGCGCTCCAAATGTCCAGTTGCATTTTCTACAGAAAGAGTGTTCAGATCTGCTCAATCAAAAGTATGGTTTAACTCTGTTAGCTGAATGCACAGATCAGAAAGAAGTTTCACCGAATGATTCTGTGTAGTTTATATTTGAAGACATTCCTTTTTCCACTATTACCCTCTTAGCGCTCCGAATCTCCACTTGCATTTTCTACAAAAAGAATGTTTCATAACTGCTCAATCAAAAATATGTTTTATCTCTGTTAACTGAATTTACATATCAGAAATAAGTTTCACAGAATGCATCTGTGTAGTTTTTATTTGAAGATATTCTTTTTCCCAATGTAGGCCTCTTAGCGCTTAGCATGTCCAATTGCAGTTTCTACAGAAAGAGTGTTTCAGAACGGCTCAATCAAAAGTAAGGTTCAAATCTGTTAGTTGAATGCACAGAACAGAAAGAATTTTCACAGAATGCTACTGTGTAGTTTATATTTGAATATATTCCTTTTTCCACTATTACCCTCTTAGCGCTCCGAATGTTCACTTGCATTTTCTACAGAAAGAGTGTTCAGAACTGCGCAATCAAAAGTATGGTTTAACTCTGTTAGCTTAATGAACATATCAGAAATAAGTTTCACACAATGCTTCTGTGTAGTTTTTATTTGAAGATATTATTTCTCCCAATATAGGCCTCTTAGCGCTCAGAATGTCCAATTGCAGTTTCTACAGAAAGAGTGTTTCAGAAAGGCTCAATCAAAAGTAAGGTTCAACTCTGTTAGTTGAATGCACAGAACAGAAAGAAGTTTCATACAATGCTTCTGTGTAGTTTATATTTGAACATATTCTTTTTTCCACTATTACACACTTAGCGCTATGAAGGTCCAGTTGCATTTTCTACAGACAGAGTGTTTCAAAACTGCTCAATCAAAAGTATGGTTTAACTCCGTTAGCTGAATGCTCAGATCAGAAAGAAGTTTCACAGAATGCTTCTGTGTAGTTTATATTTGAATATATTCCTTTTTCCACTACTACTCTCTTAGCGCTCCAAATGTCCAGTTGCATTTTCTACAGAAAGAGTGTTCAGATCTGCTCAATCAAAAGTATGGTTTAACTCTGTTAGCTGAATGCACAGATCAGAAAGAAGTTTCACCGAATGATTCTGTGTAGTTTATATTTGGAGACATTCCTTTTTCCACTATTACCCTCTTAGCGCTCCGAATCTCCACTTGCATTTTCTGCAGAAAGAGTGTTTCAGAACGGCTCAATCAAAACTAAGGTTCAACTCTTTTAGTTGAACAAACAGAACAGAAAGATGTTTCACACAATTCTTCTGTGTAGTTTTTATTTGTAGACATTCTTTTTCCCAATATAGGCCTCTTAGCGCTACGAATGTCCAGTTGCATTTTCTACAGACAGAGTGTTTCAAAACTGCTCAATCAAAAGTATGGTTTAACTCTGTTAGCTGAATGCTCAGATCAGAAAGAAGTTTCACAGAATGCTTCTGTGTAGTTTATATCTGAATATATTCCTTTTTCCACTACTACGCTATTAGCGCTCCAAATGTCCAGTTGCATTTTCTACAGAAAGAGTGTTCAGATCTGCTCAATCAAAAGTATGGTTTAACTCTGTTAGCTGAATGCACAGATCAGAAAGAAGTTTCACCGAATGATTCTGTGTAGTTTATATTTGAAGACATTCCTTTTTCCACTATTACCCTCTTAGCGCTCCGAATCTCCACTTGCATTTTCTACAAAAAGAGTGTTTCATAACTGCTCAATCAAAAATATGTTTTATCTCTGTTAACTGAATTTACAGATCAGAAATAAGTTTCACAGAATGCATCTGTGTAGTTTTTATTTGAAGATATTCTTTTTCCCAATGTAGGCCTCTTAGCGTTTAGCATGTCCAATTGCAGTTTCTACAGAAAGTGTGTTTCAGAACGGCTCAATAAAAAGTAAGGTTCAACTCTGTTAGTTGAATGCACAGAACAGAAAGAAGTTTCATACAATGCTTCTGTGTAGTTTATATTTGAACATATTCTTTTTTCCACTATTACCCACTTAGCGCTCCGAATGTCCAGTTGCATTTTCTACAGACAGAGTGTTTCAAAACTGCTCAATCAAAAGTATGGTTTAACTCTGTTAGCTGAATGCTCAGATCAGAAAGAAGTTTCACAGAATGCTTCTGTGTAGTTTATATTTGAATATATTCCTTTTTCCACTACTACGCTCTTAGCGCTCCAAATGTCCATTTGCATTTTCTACAGAAAGAGTGTTCAGATCTGCTCAATCAAAAGTATGGTTTAACCCTGTTAGCTGAATGCACAGATCAGAAAGAAGTTTCACCGAATGATTCTGTGTAGTTTATATTTGAAGACATTCCTTTTTCCACTGTTACCCTCTTAGCGCTCCGAATCTCCACTTGCATTTTCTACAAAAAGAGTGTTTCATAACTGCTCAATCAAAAATATGTTTTATCTCTGTTAACTGAATTTACAGATCAGAAATAAGTTTCACAGAATGCATCTGTGTAGTTTTTATTTGAAGATATTATTTTTCCCAATGTAGGCCTCTTAGCGCTTAGCATGTCCAATTGCAGTTTCTACAGAAAGAGTGTTTCAGAACGGCTCAATCAAAAGTAAGGTTCAACTCTGTTAGTTGAATGCACAGAACAGAAAGAATTTTCACAGAATGCTACTGTGTAGTTTATATTTGAATATAATCCTTTTTCCACTATTACCCTCTTAGCGCTCCGAATGTCCACTTGCATTTTCTACAGAAAGAGTGTTCAGAACTGCGCAATCAAAAGTATGGTTTAAATCTGTTAGCTTAATGAACATATCAGAAATAAGTTTCACACAATCCTTCTGTGTAGTTTTTATTTGAAGATATTATTTCTCCCAATATAGGCCTCTTAGCGCTCAGAATGTCCAATTGCAGTTTCTACAGAAAGAGTGTTTCAGAAAGGCTCAATCAAAAGTAAGGTTCAACTCTGTTAGTTGAATGCACAGAACAGAAAGAAGTTTCATACAATGCTTCTGTGTAGTTTATATTTGAACATATTCTTTTTTCCACTATTACCCACTTAGCGCTACGAATGTCCAGTTGCATTTTCTACAGACAGAGTGTTTCAAAACTGCTCAATCAAAAGTATGGTTTAACTCCGTTAGCTGAATGCTCAGATCAGAAAGAAGTTTCACAGAATGCTTCTGTGTAGTTTATATTTGAATATATTCCTTTTTCCACTACTACTCTATTAGCGCTCCAAATGTCCAGTTGCATTTTCTACAGAAAGAGTGTTCAGATCTGCTCAATCAAAAGTATGGTTTAACTCTGTTAGCTGAATGCACAGATCAGAAAGAAGTTTCACAGAATGATTCTGTGTAGTTTATATTTGGAGACATTCCTTTTTCCACTATTACCGTCTTAGCGCTCCGAATCTCCACTTGCATTTTCTGCAGAAAGTGTGTTTCAGAACGGCTCAATCAAAACTAAGGTTCAACTCTTTTAGTTGAACAAACAGAACAGAAAGAAGTTTCACACAATTCTTCTGTGTAGTTTTTATTTGTAGACATTCTTTTTCCCAATATAGGCCTCTTAGCGCTACGAATGTCCAGTTGCATTTTCTACAGACAGAGTGTTTCAAAACTGCTCAATCAAAAGTATGGTTTAACTCTGTTAGCTGAATGCTCAGATCAGAAAGAAGTTTCACAGAATGCTTCTATGTAGTTTATATCTGAATATATTCCTTTTTCCACTACTACGCTATTAGCGCTCCAAATGTCCAGTTGCATTTTCTACAGAAAGAGTGTTCAGATCTGCTCAATCAAAAGTATGGTTTAACTCTGTTAGCTGAATGCACAGATCAGAAAGAAGTTTCACCGAATGATTCTGTGTAGTTTATATTTGGAGACATTCCTTTTTCCACTATTACCCTCTTAGCGCTCCGAATCTCCACTTGCATTTTCTGCAGAAAGAGTGTTTCAGAACGGCTCAATCAAAACTAAGGTTCAACTCTTTTAGTTGAACAAACAGAACAGAAAGAAGTTTCACACAATTCTTCTGTGTAGTTTTTATTTGTAGACATTCTTTTTCCCAATATAGGCCTCTTAGCGCTCAGAATGTCCAATTGCAGTTTCTACAGAAAGAGTGTTTCAGAAAGGCTCAATCAAAAGTAAGGTTCAACTCTGTAAGTTGAATGCACAGAACAGAAAGAAGTTTCATACAATTCTTCTGTGTAATTTATAATTGAACATATTCTTTTTTCCACTATTACCCACTTAGCGCTACGAATGTCCAGTTGCATTTTCTACAGACAGAGAGTTTCAAAACTGCTCAATCAAAAGTATGGTTTAACTCTGTTAGCTGAATGCTCAATTCAGAAAGAAGTTTCACAGAATGCTTCTGTGTAGTTTACATTTGAATATATTCCATTTTCCACTACTACGCTCTTAGCGCTCCAAATGTCCAGTTGCATTTTCTACAGAAAGAGTGTTCAGATCTGCTCAATCAAAAGTATGGTTTAACTCTGTTAGCTGAATGCACAGATCAGAAAGAAGTTTCACCAAATGATTCTGTGTAGTTTATATTTGAAGACATTCCTTTTTCCACTATTACCCACTTAGCGCTCCGAATCTACACTTGCATTTTCTACAAAAAGAGTGTTTCATAACTGCTCAATCAAAAATATGTTTTATCTCTGTTAACTGAATTTACAGATCAGAAATAAGTTTCACAGAATGCATCTGTGTAGTTTTTATTTGAAGATATTCTTTTTCCCAATGTAGGCCTCTTAGCGCTTAGCATGTCCAATTGCAGTTTCTACCGAAAGAGTGTTTCAGAACGGCTCAATCAAAAGTAAGGTTCAATTCTGTTAGTTGAATGCACAGAACAGAAAGAATTTTCACAGAATGCTACTGTGTAGTTTATATTTGAATATATTCCTTTTTCCACTATTACCCTCTTAGCGCTCCGAATGTCCACTTGCATTTTCTACAGAAAGAGTGTTCAGAACTGCGCAATCAAAAGTATGGTTTAACTCTGTTAGCTTAATGAACATATCAGAAATAAGTTTCACACAATTCTTCTGTGTAGTTTTTATTTGAAGATATAATTTTTCCCAATATAGGCCTCTTAGCGCTCAGAATGTCCAATTGCAGTTTCTACAGAAAGAGTGTTTCAGAAAGGCTCAATCAAAAGTAAGGTTCAACTCTGTTAGTTGAATGCACAGAACAGAAAGAAGTTTCATACAATGCTTCTGTGTAGTTTATATTTGAACATATTCTTTTTTCCACTATTACCCACTTCGCGCTACGAATGTCCAGTTGCATTTTCTACAGACAGAGTGTTTCAAAACTGCTCAATCAAAAGTATGGTTTAACTCTGTTAGCTGAATGATCAGATCAGAAAGAAGTTTCACAGAATGCTTCTGCGTAGTTTATATTTGAATATATTCCTTTTTCCACTACTACGCTCTTAGCGCTCCAAATGTCCAGTTGCATTTTCTACAGAAAGAGTGTTCAGATCTGCTCAATCAAAAGTATGGTTTATCTCTGTTAGCTGAATGCACAGATCAGAAACAAGTTTCACCGAATGATTCTGTGTAGTTTATATTTGAAGACATTACTTTTTCCACTATTACCCACTTAGCGCTCCGAATCTCCACTTGCATTTTCTACAAAAAGAGTGTTTCATAACTGCTCAATCAAAAATATGTTTTATCTCTGTTAACTGAATTTACAGATCAGAAATAAGTTTCACAGAATGCATCTGTGTAGTTTTTATTTGAAGATATTCTTTTTCCCAATGTAGGCCTCTTAGCGCATAGCATGTCCAATTGCAGTTTCTACAGAAAGAGTGTTTCAGAACGGCTCAATCAAAAGTAAGGTTCAACTCTGTTAGTTGAATGCACAGAACAGAAAGAATTTTCACAGAATGCTACTGTGTAGTTTATATTTGAATATATTCCTTTTTCCACTATTACCCTCTTAGCGCTCCGAATGTCCACTTGCATTTTCTACAGAAAGAGTGTTCAGAACTGCGCAATCAAAAGTATGGTTTAACTCTGTTAGCTTAATGAACATATCGGAAATAAGTTTCACACAATGCTTCTGTGTAGTTTTTATTTGAAGATATTATTTTTCCCAATATAGGCCTCTTAGCGCTCAGAATGTCCAATTGCAGTTTCTACAGAAAGAGTGTTTCAGAAAGGCTCAATCAAAAGTAAGGTTCAACTCTGATAGTTGAATGCACAGAACAGAAAGAAGTTTCATACAATGCTTCTGTGTAGTTTATATTTGAACATATTCTTTTTTCCACTATTACCCACTTAGCGCTACGAATGTCCAGTTGCATTTTCTACAGAGTGTTCAAAACTGCTCAATCAAAAGTATGTTTTAACTCTGTTAGCTGAATGCTCAGATCAGAAAGAAGTTTCACAGAATGCTTCTGTGTAGTTTATATTTGAATATATTCCTTTTTCCATTACTACTCTCTTAGCGCTCCAAATGTCCAGTTGCATTTTCTACAGAAAGAGTGTTCAGATCTGCTCAATCAAAAGTATGGTTTAACTCTGTTAGCTGAATGCACAGATCAGAAAGAAGTTTCACAGAATGATTCTGTGTAGTTTATATTTGGAGACATTCCTTTTTCCACTATTACCCTCTTAGCGCTCCGAATGTCCACTTGCATTTTCTACAGAAAGAGAGTTCAGAACTGCGCAATCAAAAGTATGGTTTAACTCTGTTAGCTTAATGAACATATCAGAAATAAGTTTCACACAATGCTGCTGTGTAGTTTTTATTTGAAGATATTATTTTTCCCAATATAGGCATCTTAGCGCTCAGAATGTCCAATTGCAGTTTCTACAGAAAGAGTGTTTCAGAAAGGCTCAATCAAAAGTAAGGTTCAACTCTGTTAGTTGAATGCACAGAACAGAAAGAAGTTTCATACAATGCTTCTGTGTAGTTTATATTTGAACATTTTTTTTTTCCAATATTACCCACTTAGCGCTACGAATGTCCAGTTGCATTTTCTACAGACAGAGTGTTTCAAAACTGCTCAATCAAAAGTATGGTTTAACTCTGTTAGCTGAATGATCAGATCAGAAAGAAGTTTCACAGAATGCTTCTGTGTAGTTTATATTTGAATATATTCCTTTTTCCACTACTACGCTCTTAGCGCTCCAAATGTCCAGTTGCATTTTCTACAGAAAGAGTGTTCAGATCTGCTCAATCAAAAGTATGGTTTAACTCTGTTAGCTGAATGCACAGATCAGAAAGAAGTTTCACCGAATGATTCTGTGTAGTTTATATTTGAAGACATTCCTTTTTCCACTATTACCCTCTTAGCGCTCCGAATCTCCACTTGCATTTTCTACAAAAAGAGTGTTTCATAACTGCTCAATCAAAAATATGTTTTATCTCTGTTAACTGAATTTACAGATCAGAAATAAGTTTCACAGAATGCATCTGTGTAGTTTTTATTTGAAGATATTCTTTTTCCCAATGTAGGCCTCTTAGCGCTTAGCATGTTCAATTGCAGTTTCTACAGAAAGAGTGTTTCAGAACGGCTCAATCAAAAGTAAGGTTCAACTCTGTTAGTTGAATGCACAGAACAGAAAGTATTTTCACAGAATGCTACTGTGTAGTTTATATTTGAATATATTCCTTTTTCCACTATTACCCTCTTAGCTCTCCGAATGTCCACTTGCATTTTCTACAGAAAGAGTGTTCAGAACTGCGCAATCAAAAGTATGGATTAACTCTGTTAGCTTAATGAACATATCAGAAATAAGTTTCACACAATGCTTCTGTGTACTTTTTATTTGAAGATATTATTTTTCCCAATATAGGCATCTTAGCGCTCAGAATGTCCAATTGCAGTTTCTACAGAAAGAGTGTTTCAGAAAGGCTCAATCAAAAGTAAGGTTCAACTCTGTTAGTTGAATGCACAGAACAGAAAGAAGTTTCATACAATGCTTCTGTGTAGTTTATATTTGAACATATTCTTTTTTCCACTATTACCCACTTAGCGCTACGAATGTCCAGTTGCATTTTCTACAGACAGAGTGTTTCAAAACTGCTCAATCAAAAGTATGGTTTAACTCTGTTAGCTGAATGATCAGATCAGAAAGAAGTTTCACAGAATGCTTCTGTGTAGTTTATATTTGAATATATAACTTTTTCCACTACTACGCTCTTAGCGCTCCAAATGTCCAGTTGCATTTTCTACAGAAAGGGTGTTTAGATCTGCTCAATCAAAAGTATGGTTCAACTCTGTTAGCTGAATGCACAGATCAGAAAGAAGTTTCACCGAATGATTCTGTGTAGTTTATATTTGAAGACATTCCTTTTTCCACTATTCCCCTTTAACGCTCCGAATCTCCACTTGCATTTTCTACAAAAAGAGTGTTTCATAACTGCTCAATCAAAAATATGTTTTATCTCTGTTAACTGAATTTACAGATCAGAAATAAGTTTCACAGAATGCATCTGTGTAGTTTTTATTTGAAGATATTCTTTTACCCAATGTAGGCCTCTTAGCGCTTAGCATGTCCAATTGCAGTTTCTACAGAAAGAGTGTTTCAGTACGGCTCAATCAAAAGTAAGGTTCAATTCTGTTAGTTGAATGCACAGAACAGAAAGAATTTTCACAGAATGCTACTGTGTAGTTTATATTTGAATATATTCCTTTTTCCACTATTACCCTCTTAGCGCTCCGAATGTCCACTTGAATTTTCTACAGAAAGAGTGTTCAGAACTGCGCAATCAAAAGTATGGTTTAACTCTGTTAGCTTAATGAACATATCAGAAATAAGTTTCACACAATGCTTCTGTGTAGTTTTTATTTGAAGATATAATTTTTCCCAATATAGGCCTCTTAGCGCTCAGAATGTCCAATTGCAGTTTCTACAGAAAGAGTGTTTCAGAACGGCTCAATCAAAAGTAAGGTTCAACTCTGTTAGTTGAATGCACAGAACAGAAAGAAGTTTCATACAATGCTTCTGTGTAGTTTATATTTGAACATATTCTTTTTTCCACTATTACCCACTTCGCGCTACGAATGTCCAGTTGCATTTTCTACAGACAGAGTGTTTCAAAACTGCTCAATCAAAAGTATGGTTTAACTGTGTTAGCTGAATGCTCAGATCAGAAAGAAGTTTCACAGAATGCTTCTGTGTAGTTTATATTTGAATATATTCCTTTTTCCACTACTACGCTCTTAGCGCTCCAAATGTCCAGTTGCATTTTCTACAGAAAGAGTGTTCAGATCTGCTCAATCAAAAGTATCGTTTAACTCTGTTAGCTGAATGCACAGATCAGAAAGAAGTTTCACAGAATGATTCTGTGTAGTTTATATTTGGAGACATTCCTTTTTCCACTATTACCCTCTTAGCGCTCCGAATCGCCACTTGCATTTTCTACAGAAAGAGTGTTTCAGAACGGCTCAATCAAAACTAAGGTTCAACTCTTTTAGTTGAACAAAGAGAACAGAAAGAAGTTTCACACAATTCTTCTGTGTAGTTTTTATTTGTAGACATTCTTTTTCCCAATATAGGCCTCTTAGCGCTCAGAATGTCCAATTGCAGTTTCTACAGAAAGAGTGTTTCAGAACGGCTCAATCAAAAGTAAGGTTCAACTCTGTTAGTTGAATGCACAGAACAGAAAGAATTTTCACAGAATGCTACTGTGTAGTTTATATTTGAATATATTCCTTTTTCCACTATTACCCTCTTAGCGCTCCGAATGTCCACTTGCATTTTCTACAGAAAGAGTGTTCAGAACTGCGCAATCAAAAGTATGGTTTAACTCTGTTAGCTTAATGAACATATCAGAAATAAGTTTCACACAATGCTTCTGTGTAGTTTTTATTTGAAGATATTATTTTTCCCAATAGAGGCCTCTTAGCGCTCAGAATGTCCAATTGCAGTTTCTACAGAAAGAGTGTTTCAGAACGGCTCAATCAAATGTAAGGTTCAACTCTGTTAGTTGAATGCACAGAACAGAAAGAATTTTCACAGAATGCTACTGTGTAGTTTATATTTGAATATATTCCTATTTCCACTATTACCCTCTTAGCGCTCAAAATGTCCAGTTGCATTTTCTACAGAAAGAGTGTTCAGATCTGCTCAATCAAAAGTATGGTTTAACTCTGTTAGCTGAATGCACAGATCAGAAAGAAGTTTCACAGAATGATTCTGTGTAGTTTATATTTGGAGACATTCCTTTTTCCACTATTACCCTCTTAGCGCTCCGAATCTCCACTTGCATTTTCTACAGAAAGAGTGTTTCAGAACGGCTCAATCAAAACTAAGGTTCAACTCTTTTAGTTGAACAAAGAGAACAGAAAGAAGTTTCACACAATTCTTCTGTGTAGTTTTTATTTGTAGACATTCTTTTTCCCAATATAGGCCTCTTAGCGCTCAGAATGTCCAATTGCAGTTTCTACAGAAAGAGTGTTTCAGAACGGCTCAATCAAAAGTAAGGTTCAACTCTGTTAGTTGATTGCACAGAACAGAAAGAAGTTTCATACAATGCTTCTGTGTAGTTTATATTTGAACATATTCTTTTTTCCACTATTACCCACTTAGCGCTACGAATCTCCAGTTGCATTTTCTACAGAGAGAGTGTTTCAAAACTGCTCAATCAAAAGTATGGTTTAACTGTGTTAGCTGAATGCTCAGATCAGAAAGAAGTTTCACAGAATGCTTCTGTGTAGTTTATATTTGAATATAATCCTTTTTCCACTACTACGCTCTTAGCGCTCCAAATGTCCAGTTGCATTTTCTACAGAAAGGGTGTTCAGATCTGCTCAATCAAAAGTATGTTTTAACTCTGTTAGCTGAATGCACAGATCAGAAAGAAGTTTCACCGAATGATTCTGTGTAGTTTATATTTGAAGACATTCCTTTTTCCACTATTACCCACTTAGCGCTCCGAATCTCCACTTGCATTTTCTACAAAAAGAGGGTTTCATAACTGCTCAATCAAAAATATGTTTTATCTCTGTTAACTGAATTTACAGATCAGAAATAAGTTTCACAGAATGCATCTATGTAGTTTTTATTTGAAGATATTCTTTTTCCCAATGTAGGCCTCTTAGCGCTTAGCATGTCCAATTGCAGTTTCTACAGAAAGAGTGATTCAGAACGGCTCAATCAAAAGTAAGGTTCAACTCTGTTAGTTGAATGCACAGAACAGAAAGAATTTTCACAGAATGCTACTGTGTAGTTTATATTTGAATATATTCCTTTTTCCACTATTACCCACTTAGCGCTCCGAATGTCCACTTGCATTTTCTACAGAAAGAGTGTTCAGAACTGCGCAATCAAAAGTATGGTTTAACTCTGTTAGCTGAATGCACAGATCAGAAAGAAGATTCACCGAATGATTCTGTGTAGTTTATATTTGAAGACATTCCTTTTTCCACTATTACCCACTTAGCGCTCCGAATCTCCACTTGCATTTTCTACAAAAAGGGTGTTTCTTAACTGCTCAATCAAAAATATGTTTTATCTCTGTTAACTGAATTTACAGATCAGAAATAAGTTTCACAGAATGCATCTGTGTAGTTTTTATTTGAAGATATTCTTTTTCCCAATGTAGGCCTCTTAGCGCTTAGCATGTCCAATTGCAGTTTCTACAGAAAGAGTGTTTCAGAACGGCTCAATCAAAAGTAAGGTTCAACTCTGTTAGTTGAATGCACAGAACAGAAAGAATTTTCACAGAATGCTACTGTGTAGTTTATATTTGAATATATTTCTTTTTCCACTATTACCCTCTTAGCGCTCCGAATGTCCACTTGCATTTTCTACAGAAAGAGTGTTCAGAACTGCGCAATCAAAAGTATGGTTTAACCCTGTTAGCTTAATGAACATATCAGAAATAAGTTTCACACAATGCTTCTGTGTAGTTTTTATTTGAAGATATTATTTTTCCCAATATAGGCATCTTAGCGCTCAGAATGTCCAATTTCAGTTTCTACAGAAAGAGTGTTTCAGAAAGGCTCAATCAAAAGTAAGGTTCAACTCTGTTAGTTGAATGCACAGAAAAGAAAGAAGTTTCATACAATGCTTCTGTGTAGTTTATATTTGAACATATTCTATTTTCCACTATTACCCACTTAGCGCTACGAATGTCTAGTTGCATTTTCTACAGACAGAGTGTTTCAAAACTGCTCAATCAAAAGTGTGGTTTAACTCTGTTAGCTGAATGCTCAGATCAGAAAGAAGTTTCACAGAATGCTTCTGTGTAGTTTATATTTGAATATATTCCTTTTTCCACTACTACTCTCTTAGCGCTCCAAATGTCCAGTTGCATTTTCTACAGAAAGAGTGTTCAGATCTGCTCAATCAAAAGTATGGTTTAACTCTGTTAGCTGAATGCACAGATCAGAAAGAAGTTTCACAGAATGATTCTGTGTAGTTTATATTTGGAGACATTCCTTTTGCCACTATTACCCTCTTAGCGCTCCGAATCTCCACTTGCATTTTCTACAGAAAGAGTGTTTCAGAACGGCTCAATCAAAACTAAGGTTCAACTCTTTTAGTTGAACAAACAGAACAGAAAGAAGTTTCACACAATTCTTCTCTGTAGTTTTTATTTGTAGACATCCTTTTTCCCAATATAGGCCTCTTAGCGCTCAGAATGTCCAATTGCAGTTTCTACAGAAAGAGTGTTTCAGAACGGCTCAATCAAAAGTAAGATTCAACTCTGTTAGTTGAATGCACAGAACAGAAAGAAGTTTCATACAATGCTTCTGTGTAGTTTCTATTTGAATATATTCTTTTTTCCACTATTACCCACTTAGCGCTACGAATGTCCAGTTGCATTTTCTACAGACAGAGTGTTTCAAAACTGCTCAATCAAAAGTATGGATTTAGTCTGTTAGCTGAGTGCTCAGATCAGAAAGAAGTTTCACAGAATGCTTCTGTGTAGTTTATATTTGAATATATTCCTTTTTCCACTACTAATCCCTTAGCGCTCCAAATGTCCAGTTGCATTTTCTACAGAAAGAGTGTTCAGATCTGCTCAATCAAAAGTATGGTTTAACTCTGTTAGCTGAATGCACAGATCAGAAAGAAGTTTCACCGAATGATTCTGTGTAGTTTATATTTGAAGACATTCCTTTTTCCACTATTACCCTCTTTGCGCTCCGAATCTCCACTTGCATTTTCTACAAAAAGAGTGTTTCATAACTGCTCAATCAAAAATATGTTTTATCTCTGTTAACTGAATTTACAGATCAGAAATAAGTTTCACAGAATGCATCTGTGTAGTTTTTATTTGAAGATATTCTTTTTCCCAATGTAGGCCTCTTAGCGCTTAGCATGTACAATTGCAGTTTCTACAGAAAGAGTGTTTCAGAACGGCTCAATCAAAAGTAAGGTTCAACTCTGTTAGTTGAATGCACAGAACAGAAAGAATTTTCACAGAATGCTACTGTGTAGTTTATATTTGAATATATTTCTTTTTCCACTATTACCCTCTTAGCGCTCCGAATGTCCACTTGCATTTTCTACAGAAAGAGTGTTCAGAACTGCGCAATCAAAAGTATGGTTTAACCCTGTTAGCTTAATGAACATATCAGAAATAAGTTTCACACAATGCTTCTGTGTAGTTTTTATTTGAAGATATCATTTTTCCCAATATAGGCATCTTAGCGCTCAGAATGTCCAATTTCAGTTTCTACAGAAAGAGTGTTTCAGAAAGGCTCAATCAAAAGTAAGGTTCAACTCTGTTAGTTGAATGCACAGAACAGAAAGAAGTTTCATACAATGCTTCTGTGTAGTTTATATTTGAACATATTCTATTTTCCACTATTACCCACTTAGCGCTACGAATGTCTAGTTGCATTTTCTACAGACAGAGTGTTTCAAAACTGCTCAATCAAAAGTGTGGTTTAACTCTGTTACCTGAATGCTCAGATCAGAAAGAAGTTTCACAGAATGCTTCTGTGTAGTTTATATTTGAATATATTCCTTTTTCCACTACTACTCTCTTAGCGCTCCAAATGTCCAGTTGCATTTTCTACAGAAAGAGTGTTCAGAACTGCTCAATCAAAAGTATGGTTTAACTCTGTTAGCTGAATGCACAGAGCAGAAAGAAGTTTCACAGAATGATTCTGTGTAGTTTATATTTGGAGACATTCCTTTTGCCACTATTACCCTCTTAGCGCTCCGAATCTCCACTTGCATTTTCTACAGAAAGAGTGTTTCAGAACGGCTCAATCAAAACTAAGGTTCAACTCTTTTAGTTGAACAAACAGAACAGAAAGAAGTTTCACACAATTCTTCTCTGTAGTTTTTATTTGTAGACATCCTTTTTCCCAATATAGGCCTCTTAGCGCTCAGAATGTCCAATTGCAGTTTCTACAGAAAGAGTGTTTCAGAACGGCTCAATCAAAAGTAAGGTTCAACTCTGTTATTTGAATGCACAGAACAGAAAGAAGTTTCATACAATGCTTCTGTGTAGTTTCTATTTGAACATATTCTTTTTTCCACTATTACCCACTTAGCGCTACGAATGTCCAGTTGCATTTTCTACAGACAGAGTGTTTCAAAACTGCTCAATCAAAAGTATGGATTTAGTCTGTTAGCTGAGTGCTCAGATCAGAAAGAAGTTTCACAGAATGCTTCTGTGTAGTTTATATTTCAATATATTCCTTTTTCCACTACTAATCTCTTAGCGCTCCAAATGTCCAGTTGCATTTTCTACAGAAAGAGTGTTCAGATCTGCTCAATCAAAAGTATGGTTTAACTCTGTTAGCTGAATGCACAGATCAGAAAGAAGTTTCACCGAATGATTCTGTGTAGTTTATATTTGAAGACATTCCTTTTTCCACTATTACCCTCTTTGCGCTCCGAATCTCCACTTGCATTTTCTACAAAAAGAGTGTTTCATAACTGCTCAATCAAAAATATGTTTTATCTCTGTTAACTGAATTTACAGATCAGAAATAAGTTTCACAGAATGCATCTGTGTAGTTTTTATTTGAAGATATTCTTTTTCCCAATGTAGGCCTCTTAGCGCTTAGCATGTCCAATTGCAGTTTCTACAGAAAGAGTGTTTCAGAACGGCTCAATCAAAAGTAAGGTTCAACTCTGTTAGTTGAATGCACAGAACAGAAAGAATTTTCACAGAATGCTACTGTGTAGTTTATATTTGAATATATTCCTTTTTCCACTATTACCCTCTTAGCGCTCCGAATGTCCACTTGCATTTTCTACAGAAAGAGTGTTCAGAACTGCGCAATCAAAAGTATGGTTTAACTCTGTTATCTTAATGAACATATCAGAAATAAGTTTCACACAATGCTTCTGTGTAGTTTTTATTTGAAGATATTATTTTTGCCAATATAGGCCTCTTAGCGCTCAGAATGTCCAATTGCAGTTTCTACAGAAAGAGTGTTTCAGAAAGGCTCAATCAAAAGTAAGGTTCAACCCTGTTAGTTGAATGCACAGAACAGAAAGAAGTTTCATACAATGCTTCTGTGTAGTTTATATTTGAACATATTCTTTATTCCACTATTACCCACTTAGCGCTACGAATGTCCAGTTGCATTTTCTACAGACAGAGTGTTTCAAAACTGCTCAATCAAAAGTATGGTTTAACTCTGTTAGCTGAATGCTCAGATCAGAAAGAAGTTTCACAGAATGCTTCTGTGTAGTTTATATTTGAATATATTCCTTTTTCCACTACTACGCTCTTAGCGCTCCAAATGTCCAGTTGCATTTTCTACAGAAAGAGTGTTCAGATCTGCTCAATCAAAAGTATGGTTTAACTCTGTTAGCTGAATGCACAGATCAGAAAGAAGTTTCACCGAATGATTCTGTATAGTTTATATTTAAGACATTCCTTTTTCCACTATTACCCTCTTAGCGCTCCGAATCTCCACTTGCATTTTCTACAAAAAGAGTGTTTCATAACTGCTCAATCAAAAATATGTTTTATCTCTGTTAACTGAATTTACAGATCAGAAATAAGTTTCACAGAATGCATCTGTGTAGTTTTTATTTGAAGATATTCTTTTTCCCAATGTAGGCCTCTTAGCGCTTAGCATGTCCAATTGCAGTTTCTACAGAAAGAGTGTTTCAGAACGGCTCAATCAAAAGTAAGGTTCAACTCTGTTAGTTGAAAGCACAGAACAGAAAGAATTTTCACAGAATGCTACTGTGTAGTTTATATTTGAATATATTCCTTTTTCCACTATTACCCTCTTAGCGCTCCGAATGTCCACTTGCATTTTCTACAGAAAGAGTGTTCAGAACTGCGCAATCAAAAGTATGGTTTAACTCTGTTAGCTTAATGAACATATCAGAAATAAGTTTCACACAATGCTTCTGTGTAGTTTTTATTTGAAGATATTATTTTTCCCAATATAGGCCTCTTAGCGCTCAGAATGTCCAATTGCAGTTTCTACAGAAAGAATGTTTCCGAAATTCTCAATCAAATGTCAGGTTCAACTCTGTTAGTTGAATGCACAGAACAGAAAGAAGTTTCATACAATGCTTCTGTGTAGTTTATATTTGAACATATTCTTTTTTCCACTATTACCAACTTAGCGCTACGAATGTCCAGTTGCATTTTCTACAGACAGAGTGTTTCAAAACTGCTCAATCAAAAGTATGGTTTAACTCTGTTAGCTGAATGCTCAGATCAGAAAGAAGTTTCACAGAATGCTTCTGTGTAGTTTATATTTGAATATATTCCTTTTTCCACTACTACTCTCTAGCGCTCCAAATGTCCAGTTGCATTTTCTACAGAAAGAGTGTTCAGATCTGCTCAATCAAAAGTATGGTTTAACTCTGTTAGCTGAATGCACAGATCAGAAAGAAGTTTCACAGAATGATTCTGTGTAGTTTATATTTGGCGACATTCCTTTTTCCACTATTACCCTCTTAGCGCTCCGAATCTCCACTTGCATTTTCTACAGAAAGAGTGTTTCAGAACGGCTCAATCAAAGCTAAGGTTCAACTCTTTTAGTTGAACAAACAGAACAGAAAGAAGTTTCACACAATTCTTCTGTGTAGTTTTTATTTGTAGACATTCTTTTTCCCAATATAGGCCTCTCAGCACTCAGAATGTCCAATTGCAGTTTCTACAGAAAGAGTGTTTCAGAACGGCTCAATCAAAAGTAAGTTTCAACTCTGTTAGTTGAATGCACAGAACAGAAAGAAGTTTCATACAGTGCTTCTGTGTAGTTTCTATTTGAACATATTCTTTTTTCCACTGTTACCCACTTAGCGCTACGAATGTCCAGTTGCATTTTCTACAGACAGAGTGTTTCAAAACTGCTCAATCAAAAGTATGGTTTAACTCTGTTAGCTGAATGCTCAGATCAGAAAGAAGTTTCACAGAATGCTTCTGTGTAGTTTATATTTGAATATATTCCTTTTTCCACTACTACGCTCTTAGCGCTCCAAATGTCCAGTTGCGTTTTCTACAGAAAGAGTGTTCAGATCTGCTCAATCAAAAGTATGGTTTAACTCTGTTAGCTGAATGCACAGATCAGAAAGAAGTTTCACCGAATGATTCTGTGTAGTTTATATTTGAAGACATTCCTTTTTCCACTATTACCCTCTTAGCGCTCCGAATCTCCACTTGCATTTTCTACAAAAAGAGTGTTTCATAACTGCTCAATCAAAAATATGTTTTATCTCTGTTAACTGAATTTACAGATCAGAAATAAGTTTCACAGAATGCATCTGTGTAGTTTTTATTTGAAGATATTCTTTTTCCCAATGTAGGCCTCTTAGCGCTTAGCATGTCCAATTGCAGTTTCTACAGAAAGAGTGTTTCAGAACGGCTCAATCAAAAGTAAGGTTCAACTCTGTTAGTTGAATGCACAGAACAGAAAGAATTTTCACAGAATGCTACTGTGTAGTTTATATTTGAATATATTTCTTTTTCCACTATTACCCTCTTAGCGCTCCGAATGTCCACTTGCATTTTCTACAGAAAGAGTGTTCAGAACTGCGCAATCAAAAGTATGGTTTAACCCTGTTAGCTTAATGAACATATCAGAAATAAGTTTCACACAATGCTTCTGTGTAGTTTTTATTTGAAGATATTATTTTTCCCAATATAGGCATCTTAGCGCTCAGAATGTCCAATTTCAGTTTCTACAGAAAGAGTGTTTCGGAAAGGCTCAATCAAAAGTAAGGTTCAACTCTGTTAGTTGAATGCACAGAACAGAAAGAAGTTTCATACAATGCTTCTGTGTAGTTTATATTTGAACATATTCTATTTTCCACTATTACCCACTTAGCGCTACGAATGTCTAGTTGCATTTTCTACAGACAGAGTGTTTCAAAACTGCTCAATCAAAAGTGTGGTTTAACTCTGTTAGCTGAATGCTCAGATCAGAAAGAAGTTTCACAGAATGCTTCTGTGTAGTTTATATTTGAATATATTCCTTTTTCCACTACTACTCTCTTAGCGCTCCAAATGTCCAGTTGCATTTTCTACAGAAAGAGTGTTCAGATCTGCTCAATCAAAAGTATGGTTTAACTCTGTTAGCTGAATGCACAGATCAGAAAGAAGTTTCACAGAATGATTCTGTGTAGTTTATATTTGGAGACATTCCTTTTGCCACTATTACCCTCTTAGCGCTCCGAATCTCCACTTGCATTTTCTACAGAAAGAGTGTTTCAGAACGGCTCAATCAAAACTAAGGTTCAACTCTTTTAGTTGAACAAACAGAACAGAAAGAAGTTTCACACAATTCTTCTCTGTAGTTTTTATTTGTAGACATCCTTTTTCCCAATATAGGCCTCTTAGCGCTCAGAATGTCCAATTGCAGTTTCTAAAGAAAGAGTGTTTCAGAACGGCTCAATCAAAAGTAAGGTTCAACTCTGTTAGTTGAATGCACAGAACAGAAAGAAGTTTCATACAATGCTTCTGTGTAGTTTCTATTTGAACATATTCTTTTTTCCACTATTACCCACTTAGCGCTACGAATGTCCAGTTGCATTTTCTACAGACAGAGTGTTTCAAAACTGCTCAATCAAAAGTATGGATTTAGTCTGTTAGCTGAGTGCTCAGATCAGAAAGAAGTTTCACAGAATGCTTCTGTGTAGTTTATATTTGAATATATTCCTTTTTCCACTACTAATCTCTTAGCGCTCCAAATGTCCAGTTGCATTTTCTACAGAAAGAGTGTTCAGATCTGCTCAATCAAAAGTATGGTTTAACTCTGTTAGCTGAATGCACAGATCAGAAAGAAGTTTCACCGAATGATTCTGTGTAGTTTATATTTGAAGACATTCCTTTTTCCACTATTACCCTCTTTGCGCTCCGAATCTCCACTTGCATTTTCTACAAAAAGAGTGTTTCATAACTGCTCAATCAAAAATATGTTTTATCTCTGTTAACTGAATTTACAGATCAGAAATAAGTTTCACAGAATGCATCTGTGTAGTTTTTATTTGAAGATATTCTTTTTCCCAATGTAGGCCTCTTAGCGCTTAGCATGTCCAATTGCAGTTTCTACAGAAAGAGTGTTTCAGAACGGCTCAATCAAAAGTAAGGTTCAACTCTGTTAGTTGAATGCACAGAACAGAAAGAATTTTCACAGAATGCTACTGTGTAGTTTATATTTGAATATATTCCTTTTTCCACTATTACCCTCTTAGCGCTCCGAATGTCCACTTGCATTTTCTACAGAAAGAGTGTTCAGAACTGCGCAATCAAAAGTATGGTTTAACTCTGTTATCTTAATGAACATATCAGAAATAAGTTTCACACAATGCTTCTGTGTAGTTTTTATTTGAAGATATTATTTTTGCCAATATAGGCCTCTTAGCGCTCAGAATGTCCAATTGCAGTTTCTACAGAAAGAGTGTTTCAGAAAGGCTCAATCAAAAGTAAGGTTCAACCCTGTTAGTTGAATGCACAGAACAGAAAGAAGTTTCATACAATGCTTCTGTGTAGTTTATATTTGAACATATTCTTTATTCCACTATTACCCACTTAGCGCTACGAATGTCCAGTTGCATTTTCTACAGACAGAGTGTTTCAAAACTGCTCAATCAAAAGTATGGTTTAACTCTGTTAGCTGAATGCTCAGATCAGAAAGAAGTTTCACAGAATGCTTCTGTGTAGTTTATATTTGAATATATTCCTTTTTCCACTACTACGCTCTTAGCGCTCCAAATGTCCAGTTGCATTTTCTACAGAAAGAGTGTTCAGATCTGCTCAATCAAAAGTATGGTTTAACTCTGTTAGCTGAATGCACAGATCAGAAAGAAGTTTCACCGAATGATTCTGTATAGTTTATATTTAAGACATTCCTTTTTCCACTATTACCCTCTTAGCGCTCCGAATCTCCACTTGCATTTTCTACAAAAAGAGTGTTTCATAACTGCTCAATCAAAAATATGTTTTATCTCTGTTAACTGAATTTACAGATCAGAAATAAGTTTCACAGAATGCATCTGTGTAGTTTTTATTTGAAGATATTCTTTTTCCCAATGTAGGCCTCTTAGCGCTTAGCATGTCCAATTGCAGTTTCTACAGAAAGAGTGTTTCAGAACGGCTCAATCAAAAGTAAGGTTCAACTCTGTTAGTTGAAAGCACAGAACAGAAAGAATTTTCACAGAATGCTACTGTGTAGTTTATATTTGAATATATTCCTTTTTCCACTATTACCCTCTTAGCGCTCCGAATGTCCACTTGCATTTTCTACAGAAAGAGTGTTCAGAACTGCGCAATCAAAAGTATGGTTTAACTCTGTTAGCTTAATGAACATATCAGAAATAAGTTTCACACAATGCTTCTGTGTAGTTTTTATTTGAAGATATTATTTTTCCCAATATAGGCCTCTTAGCGCTCAGAATGTCCAATTGCAGTTTCTACAGAAAGAATGTTTCCGAAATTCTCAATCAAATGTCAGGTTCAACTCTGTTAGTTGAATGCACAGAACAGAAAGAAGTTTCATACAATGCTTCTGTGTAGTTTATATTTGAACATATTCTTTTTTCCACTATTACCAACTTAGCGCTACGAATGTCCAGTTGCATTTTCTACAGACAGAGTGTTTCAAAACTGCTCAATCAAAAGTATGGTTTAACTCTGTTAGCTGAATGCTCAGATCAGAAAGAAGTTTCACAGAATGCTTCTGTGTAGTTTATATTTGAATATATTCCTTTTTCCACTACTACTCTCTAGCGCTCCAAATGTCCAGTTGCATTTTCTACAGAAAGAGTGTTCAGATCTGCTCAATCAAAAGTATGGTTTAACTCTGTTAGCTGAATGCACAGATCAGAAAGAAGTTTCACAGAATGATTCTGTGTAGTTTATATTTGGCGACATTCCTTTTTCCACTATTACCCTCTTAGCGCTCCGAATCTCCACTTGCATTTTCTACAGAAAGAGTGTTTCAGAACGGCTCAATCAAAGCTAAGGTTCAACTCTTTTAGTTGAACAAACAGAACAGAAAGAAGTTTCACACAATTCTTCTGTGTAGTTTTTATTTGTAGACATTCTTTTTCCCAATATAGGCCTCTCAGCACTCAGAATGTCCAATTGCAGTTTCTACAGAAAGAGTGTTTCAGAACGGCTCAATCAAAAGTAAGTTTCAACTCTGTTAGTTGAATGCACAGAACAGAAAGAAGTTTCATACAGTGCTTCTGTGTAGTTTCTATTTGAACATATTCTTTTTTCCACTGTTACCCACTTAGCGCTACGAATGTCCAGTTGCATTTTCTACAGACAGAGTGTTTCAAAACTGCTCAATCAAAAGTATGGTTTAACTCTGTTAGCTGAATGCTCAGATCAGAAAGAAGTTTCACAGAATGCTTCTGTGTAGTTTATATTTGAATATATTCCTTTTTCCACTACTACGCTCTTAGCGCTCCAAATGTCCAGTTGCGTTTTCTACAGAAAGAGTGTTCAGATCTGCTCAATCAAAAGTATGGTTTAACTCTGTTAGCTGAATGCACAGATCAGAAAGAAGTTTCACCGAATGATTCTGTGTAGTTTATATTTGAAGACATTCCTTTTTCCACTATTACCCTCTTAGCGCTCCGAATCTCCACTTGCATTTTCTACAAAAAGAGTGTTTCATAACTGCTCAATCAAAAATATGTTTTATCTCTGTTAACTGAATTTACAGATCAGAAATAAGTTTCACAGAATGCATCTGTGTAGTTTTTATTTGAAGATATTCTTTTTCCCAATGTAGGCCTCTTAGCGCTTAGCATGTCCAATTGCAGTTTCTACAGAAAGAGTGTTTCAGAACGGCTCAATCAAAAGTAAGGTTCAACTCTGTTAGTTGAATGCACAGAACAGAAAGAATTTTCACAGAATGCTACTGTGTAGTTTATATTTGAATATATTTCTTTTTCCACTATTACCCTCTTAGCGCTCCGAATGTCCTCTTGCATTTTCTACAGAAAGAGTGTTCAGAACTGCGCAATCAAAAGTATGGTTTAACCCTGTTAGCTTAATGAACATATCAGAAATAAGTTTCACACAATGCTTCTGTGTAGTTTTTATTTGAAGATATTATTTTTCCCAATATAGGCATCTTAGCGCTCAGAATGTCCAATTTCAGTTTCTACAGAAAGAGTGTTTCGGAAAGGCTCAATCAAAAGTAAGGTTCAACTCTGTTAGTTGAATGCACAGAACAGAAAGAAGTTTCATACAATGCTTCTGTGTAGTTTATATTTGAACATATTCTATTTTCCACTATTACCCACTTAGCGCTACGAATGTCTAGTTGCATTTTCTACAGACAGAGTGTTTCAAAACTGCTCAATCAAAAGTGTGGTTTAACTCTGTTAGCTGAATGCTCAGATCAGAAAGAAGTTTCACAGAATGCTTCTGTGTAGTTTATATTTGAATATATTCCTTTTTCCACTACTACTCTCTTAGCGCTCCAAATGTCCAGTTGCATTTTCTACAGAAAGAGTGTTCAGATCTGCTCAATCAAAAGTATGGTTTAACTCTGTTAGCTGAATGCACAGATCAGAAAGAAGTTTCACAGAATGATTCTGTGTAGTTTATATTTGGAGACATTCCTTTTGCCACTATTACCCTCTTAGCGCTCCGAATCTCCACTTGCATTTTCTACAGAAAGAGTGTTTCAGAACGGCTCAATCAAAACTAAGGTTCAACTCTTTTAGTTGAACAAACAGAACAGAAAGAAGTTTCACACAATTCTTCTCTGTAGTTTTTATTTGTAGACATCCTTTTTCCCAATATAGGCCTCTTAGCGCTCAGAATGTCCAATTGCAGTTTCTAAAGAAAGAGTGTTTCAGAACGGCTCAATCAAAAGTAAGGTTCAACTCTGTTAGTTGAATGCACAGAACAGAAAGAAGTTTCATACAATGCTTCTGTGTAGTTTCTATTTGAACATATTCTTTTTTCCACTATTACCCACTTAGCGCTACGAATGTCCAGTTGCATTTTCTACAGACAGAGTGTTTCAAAACTGCTCAATCAAAAGTATGGATTTAGTCTGTTAGCTGAGTGCTCAGATCAGAAAGAAGTTTCACAGAATGCTTCTGTGTAGTTTATATTTGAATATATTCCTTTTTCCACTACTAATCTCTTAGCGCTCCAAATGTCCAGTTGCATTTTCTACAGAAAGAGTGTTCAGATCTGCTCAATCAAAAGTATGGTTTAACTCTGTTAGCTGAATGCACAGATCAGAAAGAAGTTTCACCGAATGATTCTGTGTAGTTTATATTTGAAGACATTCCTTTTTCCACTATTACCCTCTTTGCGCTCCGAATCTCCACTTGCATTTTCTACAAAAAGAGTGTTTCATAACTGCTCAATCAAAAATATGTTTTATCTCTGTTAACTGAATTTACAGATGAGAAATAAGTTTCACAGAATGCATCTGTGTAGTTTTTATTTGAAGATATTCTTTTTCCCAATGTAGGCCTCTTAGCGCTTAGCATGTCCAATTGCAGTTTCTACAGAAAGAGTGTTTCAGAACGGCTCAATCAAAAGTAAGGTTCAACTCTGTTAGTTGAATGCACAGAACAGAAAGAATTTTCACAGAATGCTACTGTGTAGTTTATATTTGAATATATTCCTTTTTCCACTATTACCCTCTTAGCGCTCCGAATGTCCACTTGCATTTTCTACAGAAAGAGTGTTCAGAACTGCGCAATCAAAAGTATGGTTTAACTCTGTTATCTTAATGAACATATGAGAAATAAGTTTCACACAATGCTTCTGTGTAGTTTTTATTTGAAGATATTATTTTTCCCAATATAGGCCTCTTAGCGCTCAGAATGTCCAATTGCAGTTTCTACAGAAAGAGTGTTTCAGAAAGGCTCAATCAAAAGTAAGGTTCAACCCTGTTAGTTGAATGCACAGAACAGAAAGAAGTTTCATACAATGCTTCTGTGTAGTTTATATTTGAACATATTCTTTTTTCCACTATTACCCACTTAGCGCTACGAATGTCCAGTTGCATTTTCTACAGACAGAGTGTTTCAAAACTGCTCAATCAAAAGTATGGTTTAACTCTGTTAGCTGAATGCTCAGATCAGAAAGAAGTTTCACAGAATGCTTCTGTGTAGTTTATATTTGAATATATTCCTTTTTCCACTACTACGCTCTTAGCGCTCCAAATGTCCAGTTGCATTTTCTACAGAAAGAGTGTTCAGATCTGCTCAATCAAAAGTATGGTTTAACTCTGTTAGCTGAATGCACAGATCAGAAAGAAGTTTCACCGAATGATTCTGTATAGTTTATATTTGAAGACATTCCTTTTTCCACTATTACCCTCTTAGCGCTCCGAATCTCCACTTGCATTTTCTACAAAAAGAGTGTTTCATAACTGCTCAATCAAAAATATGTTTTATCTCTGTTAACTGAATTTACAGATCAGAAATAAGTTTCACAGAATGCATCTGTGTAGTTTTTATTTGAAGATATTCTTTTTCCCAATGTAGGCCTCTTAGGGCTTAGCATGTCCAATTGCAGTTTCTACAGAAAGAGTGTTTCAGAATGGCTCAATCAAAAGTAAGGTTCAACTCTGTTAGTTGAATGCACAGAACAGAAAGAATTTTCACAGAATGCTACTGTGTAGTTTATATTTGAATATATTCCTTTTTCCACTATTACCCTCTTAGCGCTCCGAATGTCCACTTGCATTTTCTACAGAAAGAGTGTTCAGAACTGCGCAATCAAAAGTATGGTTTAACTCTGTTAGCTTAATGAACATATCAGAAATAAGTTTCACACAATGCTTCTGTGTAGTTTTTATTTGAAGATATTATTTTTCCCAATATAGGCCTCTTAGCGCTCAGAATGTCCAATTGCAGTTTCTACAGAAAGAGTGTTTCCGAAATTCTCAATCAAATGTCAGGTTCAACTCTGTTAGTTGAATGCACAGAACAGAAAGAAGTTTCATACGATGCTTCTGTGTAGTTTATATTTGAACATATTCTTTTTTCCACTATTACCAACTTACCGCTACGAATGTCCAGTTGCATTTTCTACAGACAGAGTGTTTCAAAACTGCTCAATCAAAAGTATGGTTTAACTCTGTTAGCTGAATGCTCAGATCAGAAAGAAGTTTCACAGAATGCTTCTGTGTAGTTTATATTTGAATATATTCCTTTTTCCACTACTACTCTCTTAGCGCTCCAAATGTCCAGTTGCATTTTCTACAGAAAGAGTGTTCAGATATGTTCAATCAAAAGTATGGTTTAACTCTGTTAGCTGAATGCACAGATCAGAAAGAAGTTTCACAGAATGATTCTGTGTAGTTTATATTTGGAGACATTCCTTTTTCCACTATTACCCTCTTAGCGCTCCGAATCTCCACTTGCATTTTCTACAGAAAGAGTGTTTCAGAACGGCTCAATCAAAACTAAGGTTCAACGCTTTTAGTTGAACAAACAGAACAGAAAGAAGTTTCACACAATTCTTCTGTGTAGTTTTTATTTGTAGACATCCTTTTTCCCAATATAGGCCTCTTAGCGCTCAGAATGTCCAATAGCAGTTTCTACAGAAAGAGTGTTTCAGAACGGCTCAATCAAAAGTAAGGTTCAACTCTGTTAGTTGAATGCACAGAACAGAAAGAAGTTTCATACAATGCTTCTGTGTAGTTTCTGTTTGAACATATTCTTTTTTCCACTATTACCCACTTAGCGCTACGAATGTCCAGTTGCATTTTCTACAGACAGACTGTTTCAAAACTGCTCAATCAAAAGTATGGATTTAGTCTGTTAGCTGAGTGCTCAGATCAGAAAGAAGTTTCACAGAATGCTTCTGTGTAGTTTATATTTGAATATATTCCTTTTTCCACTACTAATCTCTTAGCGCTCCAAATGTCCAGTTGCATTTTCTACAGAAAGAGTGTTCAGATCTGCTCAATCAAAAGTATGGTTTAACTCTGTTAGCTGAATGCACAGATCAGAAAGAAGTTTCACCGAATGATTCTGTGTAGTTTATATTTGAAGACATTCCTTTTTCCACTATTACCCTCTTTGCGCTCCGAATCTCCACTTGCATTTTCTACAAAAAGAGTGTTTCATAACTGCTCAATCAAAAATATGTTTTATCTCTGTTAACTGAATTTACAGATCAGAAATAAGTTTCACAGAATGCATCTGTGTAGTTTTTATTTGAAGATATTCTTTTTCCCAATGTAGGCCTCTTAGCGCTTAGCATGTCCAATTGCAGTTTCTACAGAAAGAGTGTTTCAGAACGGCTCAATCAAAAGTAAGGTTCAACTCTGTTAGTTGAATGCACAGAACAGAAAGAATTTTCACAGAATGCTACTGTGTAGTTTATATTTGAATATATTCCTTTTTCCACTATTACCCTCTTAGCGCTCCGAATGTCCACTTGCATTTTCTACAGAAAGAGTGTTCAGAACTGCGCAATCAAAAGTATGGTTTAACTCTGTTATCTTAATGAACATATCAGAAATAAGTTTCACACAATGCTTCTGTGTAGTTTTTATTTGAAGATATTATTTTTCCCAATATAGGCCTCTTAGCGCTCAGAATGTCCAATTGCAGTTTCTACAGAAAGAGTGTTTCAGAAAGGCTCAATCAAAAGTAAGGTTCAACCCTGTTAGTTGAATGCACAGAACAGAAAGAAGTTTCATACAATGCTTCTGTGTAGTTTATATTTGAACATATTCTTTTTTCCACTATTACCCACTTAGCGCTACGAATGTCCAGTTGCATTTTCTACAGACAGAGTGTTTCAAAACTGCTCAATCAAAAGTATGGTTTAACTCTGTTAGCTGAATGCTCAGATCAGAAAGAAGTTTCACAGAATGCTTCTGTGTAGTTTATATTTGAATATATTCCTTTTTCCACTACTACGCTCTTAGCGCTCCAAATGTCCAGTTGCATTTTCTACAGAAAGAGTGTTCAGATCTGCTCAATCAAAAGTATGGTTTAACTCTGTTAGCTGAATGCACAGATCAGAAAGAAGTTTCACCGAATGATTCTGTATAGTTTATATTTGAAGACATTCCTTTTTCCACTATTACCCTCTTAGCGCTCCTAATCTCCACTTGCATTTTCTACAAAAAGAGTGTTTCATAACTGCTCAATCAAAAATATGTTTTATCTCTGTTAACTGAATTTACAGATCAGAAATAAGTTTCACAGAATGCATCTGTGTAGTTTTTATTTGAAGATATTCTTTTTCCCAATGTAGGCCTCTTAGCGCTTAGCATGTCCAATTGCAGTTTCTACAGAAAGAGTGTTTCAGAACGGCTCAATCAAAAGTAAGGTTCAACTCTGTTAGTTGAAAGCACAGAACAGAAAGAATTTTCACAGAATGCTACTGTGTAGTTTATATTTGAATATATTCCTTTTTCCACTATTACCCTCTTAGCGCTCCGAATGTCCACTTGCATTTTCTACAGAAAGAGTGTTCAGAACTGCGCAATCAAAAGTATGGTTTAACTCTGTTAGCTTAATGAACATATCAGAAATAAGTTTCACACAATGCTTCTGTGTAGTTTTTATTTGAAGATATTATTTTTCCCAATATAGGCCTCTTAGCGCTCAGAATGTGCAATTGCAGTTTCTACAGAAAGAGTGTTTCCGAAATTCTCAATCAAATGTCAGGTTCAACTCTGTTAGTTGAATGCACAGAACAGAAAGAAGTTTCATACAATGCTTCTGTGTAGTTTATATTTGAACATATTCTTTTTTCCACTATTACCAACTTAGCGCTACGAATGTCCAGTTGCATTTTCTACAGACAGAGTGTTTCAAAACTGCTCAATCAAAAGTATGGTTTAACTCTGTTAGCTGAATGCTCAGATCAGAAAGAAGTTTCACAGAATGCTTCTGTGTAGTTCATATTTGAATATATTCCTTTTTCCACTACTACTCTCTAGCGCTCCAAATGTCCAGTTGCATTTTCTACAGAAAGAGTGTTCAGATCTGCTCAATCAAAAGTATGGTTTAACTCTGTTAGCTGAATGCACAGATCAGAAAGAAGTTTCACAGAATGATTCTGTGTAGTTTATATTTGGCGACATTCCTTTTTCCACTATTACCCTCTTAGCGCTCCGAATCTCCACTTGCATTTTCTACAGAAAGAGTGTTTCAGAACGGCTCAATCAAAGCTAAGGTTCAACTCTTTTAGTTGAACAAACAGAACAGAAAGAAGTTTCACACAATTCTTCTGTGTAGTTTTTATTTGTAGACATCCTTTTTCCCAATATAGGCCTCTTAGCGCTCAGAATGTCCAATTGCAGTTTCTACAGAAAGAGTGTTTCAGAACGGCTCAATCAAAAGTAAGGTTCAACTCTGTTAGTTGAATGCACAGAACAGAAAGAAGTTTCATACAATGCTTCTGTGTAGTTTCTATTTGAACATATTTTTTTTCAACTATTACCCACTTAGTGCTACGAATGTCCAGTTGCATTTTCTACAGACAGAGTGTTTCAAAACTGCTCCATCAAAAGTATGGTTTAATTCTGTTAGCTGAATGCTCAGATCAGAAAGAAGTTTCACAGAATGCTTCTGTGTAGTTTATATTTGAATATATTCCTTTTTCCACTACTACGCTCTTAGCGCTCCAAATGTCCAGTTGCGTTTTCTACAGAAAGAGTGTTCAGATCTGCTCAATCAAAAGTATGGTTTAACTCTGTTAGCTGAATGCACAGATCAGAAAGAAGTTTCACCGAATGATTCTGTGTAGTTTATATTTGAAGACATTCCTTTTTCCACTATTACCCTCTTAGCGCTCCGAATCTCCACTTGCATTTTCTACAAAAAGAGTGTTTCATAACTGCTCAATCAAAAATATGTTTTATCTCTGTTAACTGAATTTACAGATCAGAAATAAGTTTCACAGAATGCATCTGTGTAGTTATTATTTGAAGATGTTCTTTTTCCCAATGTAGGCCTCTTAGCGCTTAGCATGTCCAATTGCAGTTTCTACAGAAAGAGTGTTTCAGAACGGCTCAATCAAAAGTAAGGTTCAACTCTGTTAGTTGAATGCACAGAACAGAAAGAATTTTCACAGAATGCTACTGTGTAGTTTATATTTGAATATATTCCTTTTTCCACTATTACCCTCTTAGCGCTCCGAATGTCCACTTGCATTTTCTACAGAAAGAGTGTTCAGAACTGCGCAATCAAAAGTATGGTTTAACCCTGTTAGCTTAATGAACATATCAGAAATAAGTTTCACACAATGCTTCTGTGTAGTTTTTATTTGAAGATATTATTTTTCCCAATATAGGCATCTTAGCGCTCAGAATGTCCAATTGCAGTTTCTACAGAAAGAGTGTTTCAGAAAGGCTCAATCAAAAGTAAGGTTCAACTCTGTTAGTTGAATGCACAGAACAGAAAGAAGTTTCATACAATGCTTCTGTGTAGTTTATATTTGAACATATTCTATTTTCCACTATTACACACTTAGCGCTACGAATGTCCAGTTGCATTTTCTACAGACAGAGTGTTTCAAAACTGCTCAATCAAAAGTGTGGTTTAACTCTGTTAGCTGAATGCTCAGATCAGAAAGAAGTTTCACAGAATGCTTCTGTGTAGTTTATATTTGAATATATTCCTTTTTCCACTACTACTCTCTTAGCGCTCCAAATGTCCAGTTGCATTTTCTACAGAAAGAGTGTTCAGATCTGCTCAATCAAAAGTATGGTTTAACCCTGTTAGCTGAATGCACAGATCAGAAAGAAGTTTCACAGAATGATTCTGTGTAGTTTATATTTGGAGACATTCCTTTTTCCACTATTACCCTCTTAGCGCTCCGAATTTCCACTTGCATTTTCTACAGAAAGAGTGTTTCAGAACGGCTCAATCAAAACTAAGGTTCAACTCTTTTAGTTGAACAAACAGAACAGAAGGAAGTTTCACACAATTCTTCTGTGTAGTTTTTATTTGTAGACATTCCTTTCCCCAATATAGGCCTCTTAGCGCTCAGAATGTCCAATTGCAGTTTCTACAGAAAGAGTGTTTCAAAACGGCTCAATCAAAAGTAAGGTTCAACTCTGTTAGTTGAATGCACAGAACAGAAAGAAGTTTCATACAATGCTTCTGTGTAGTTTATATTTGAACATATTCTTTTTTCCACTATTACCCACTTAGCGCTACGAATGTCCAGTTGCATTTTCTACAGACAGAGTGTTTCAAAACTGCTCAATCAAAAGTATGGTTTTACTCTGTTAGCTGAGTGCTCAGATCAGAAAGAAGTTTCACAGAATTCTTCTGTGTAGTTTATATTTGAATATATTCCTTTTTCCACTACTACGCTCCTAGCGCTCCAAATGTCCAGTTGCATTTTCTACAGAAAGAGTGTTCAGATCTGCTCAATCAAAAGTATGGTTTAACTCTGTTAGCTGAATGCACAGATCAGAAAGAAGTTTCACCGAATGATTCTGTGTAGTTTATAATTGAAGACATTCCTTTTTCCACTATTACCCTCTTTGCGCTCCGAATCTCCACTTGCATTTTCTACAAAAAGAATGTTTCATAACTGCTCAATCAAAAATATGTTTTATCTCTGTTAACTGAATTTACAGATCAGAAGTAAGTTTCACAGAATTCATCTGTGTAGTTTTTATTTGAAGATATTCTTTTTCCCAATGTAGGCCTCTTAGCGCTTAGCATGTCCAATTGCAGTTTCTACAGAAAGAGTGTTTCAGAACGGCTCAATCAAAAGTAAGGTTCAACTCTGTTAGTTGAATGCACAGAACAGAAAGAATTTTCACAGAATGCTACTGTGTAGTTTATATTTGAATATATTACTTTTTCCACCATTACCCTCTTAGCGCTCCGAATGTCCACTTGCATTTTCTACAGAAAGAGTGTTCAGAACTGCGCAATCAAAAGTATGGTTTAACTCTGTTAGCTTAATGAACATATCAGAAATATGTTTCACACAATGCTTCTGTGTAGTTTTTATTTGAAGATATTATTTTTCCCAATATAGGCCTCTTAGCGCTCAGAATGTCCAATTGCAGTTTCTACAGAAAGAGTGTTTCAGAAAGGCTCAATCAAAAGTAAGGTTCAACCCTGTTAGTTGAATGCACAGAACAGAAAGAAGTTTCATACAATGCTTCTGTGTAGTTTATATTTGAACATATTCTTTTTTCCACTATTACCAACTTAGCGCTACGAATGTCCAGTTGCATTTTCTACAGACAGAGTGTTTCAAAACTGCTCAATCAAAAGTATGGTTTAAATCTGTTAGCTGAATGCTCAGATCAGAAAGAAGTTTCACAGAATGCTTCTGTGTAGTTTATATTTGAATATATTCCTTTTTCCACTACTACTCTCTTAGCGCTCCAAATGTCCAGTTGCATTTTCTACAGAAAGAGTGTTCAGATCTGCTCAATCAAAAGTATGGTTTAACTCTGTTAGCTGAATGCACAGATCAGAAAGAAGTTTCACAGAATGATTCTGTGTAGTTTATATTTGGAGACATTCCTTTTTCCACTATTACCCTCTTAGCGCTCCGAATCTCCACTTGCATTTTCTACAGAAAGAGTGTTTCAGAACGGCTCAATCAAAACTAAGGTTCAACTCTTTTAGTTGAACAAACAGAACAGAAAAAGTTTCACACAGTTCTTCTGTGTAGTTTTTATTTGTAGACATCCTTTTTCCCAATATAGGCCTCTTGGCGCTCAGAATGTCCAATTGCAGTTTCTACAGAAAGAGTGTTTCAGAACGGCTCAATCAAAAGTAAGGTTCAACTCTGTTAGTTGAATGCACAGAACAGAAAGAAGTTTCATACAATGCTTCTTTGTAGTTTATATTTGAACATATTTTTTTTTCCTCTATTACCCACTTAGCGCTACGAATGTCCAGTTGCATTTTCTACAGACAGAGTGTTTCAAAACTGCTCAATCAAAGGTATGGTTTAACTCTGTTAGCTGAATGCTCAGATCAGAAAGAAGTTTCACAGAATGGTTCTGTGTAGTTTATATTTGAATATATTCCTTTTTCCACTACTACGCTCTTAGCGCTCCAAATGTCCAGTTGCATTTTCTACAGAAAGAGTGTTCAGATCTGCTCAATCAAAAGTATGGTTTAACTCTGTTAGCTGAATGCACAGATCAGAAAGAAGTTTCACCGAATGATTCTGTGTAGTTTATATTTGAAGATATTCCTTTTTCCACTATTACCCTCTTAGCGCTCCGAATCTCCACTTGCATTTTCTACAAAAAGAGTGTTTCATAACTGCTCAATCAAAAATATGTTTTATCTCTGTTAACTGAATTTACAGATCAGAAATAAGTTTCACAGAATGCATCTGTGTAGTTTTTATTTGAAGATATTCTTTTTCCCAATGTAGGCCTCTTAGCGTTTAGCATATCCAATTGCAGTTTCTACAGAAAGAGTGTTTCAGAACGCCTCAATCAAAAGTAAGGTTCAACTCTGTTAGTTGAATGCACAGAACAGAAAGAATTTTCACAGAATGCTACTGTGTAGTTTATATTTGAATATATTCCTTTTTCCACTATTACCCTCTTAGCGCTCCGAATGTCCACTTGCATTTTCTACAGAAAGAGTGTTCAGAACTGCGCAATCAAAAGTATGGTTTAACTCTGTTAGCTTAATGAACATATCAGAAATAAGTTTCACACAATGCTTCTGTGTAGTTTTTATTTGAAGATATTATTTTTCCCAATAGAGGCCTCTTAGCGCTCAGAATGTCCAATTGCAGTTTCTACAGAAAGAGTGTTTCAGAAAGGCTCAATCAAAAGTAAGGTTCAACTCTGTTAGTTGAATGCACAGAACAGAAAGAAGTTTCATACAATGCTTCTGTGTAGTTTATATTTGAACATATTCTTTTTTCCACTATTACCCACTTAGCGCTACGAAAGTCCAGTTGCATTTTATACAGACAGAGTGTTTCAAAACTGCTCAATCAAAAGTATGGTTTAACTCTGTTAGCTGAATACTCAGATCAGAAAGAAGTTTCACAGAATGCTTCTGTGTAGTTTATATTTGAATATATTCCTTTTTCCACTACTACTCTCTTAGCGCTCCAAATGTCCAGTTGCATTTTCTACAGAAAGAGTGTTCAGATCTGCTCAATCAAAAGTATGGTTTAACTCTGTTAGCTGAATGCACAGATCAGAAAGAAGTTTCACAGAATGATTCTGTGTAGTTTATATTTGGAGACATTCCTTTTTCCACGATTACCCTCTTAGCGCTCCGAATCTCCACTTGCATTTTCTACAGAAAGAGTGTTTCAGAACGGCTCAATCAAAACTAAGGTTCAACTCTTTTGGTTGAACAAACAGAACAGAAAGAAGTTTCACACAATTCTTCTGTGTAGTTTTTATTTGTAGACATTCTTTTTCCCAATATAGGCCTCTTAGCGCTCAGAATGTCCAATTGCAGTTTCTACAGAAAGAGTGTTTCAGAACGGCTCAATCAAAAGTAAGGTTCAACTCTGTTAGTTGAATGCACAGAACAGAAAGATGTTTCATACAATGCTTCTGTGTAGTTTATATTTGAACATATTCTTTTTTCCACTATTACCCACTTAGCGCTACGAATGTCCAGTTGCATTTTCTACAGACAGAGTGTTTCAAAACTGCTCAATCAAAAGTATGGTTTAATTCTGTTAGCTGAATGCTCAGATCAGAAAGAAGTTTCACAGAATGCTTCTGTGTAGTTTATATTTGAATATATTCCTTTTTCCACTACTACGCTCTTAGCGCTCCAAATGTCCAGTTGCATTTTCTACAGAAAGAGTGTTCAGATCTGCTCAATCAAAAGTATGGTTTAACTCTGTTAGCTGAATGCACAGATCAGAAAGAAGTTTCACCGAATGATTCTGTGTAGTTTATATTTGAAGATATTCCTTTTTCCACTATTACCCTCTTAGCGCTCCGAATCTCCACTTGCATTTTCTACAAAAAGAGTGTTTCATAACTGCTCAATCAAAAATATGTTTTATCTCTGTTAACTGAATTTACAGATCAGAAATAAGTTTCACAGAATACATCTGTGTAGTTTTTATTTGAAGATATTCTTTTTCCCAATGTAGGCCTCTTAGCGCTTAGTATGTCCAATTGCAGTTTCTACAGAAAGAGTGTTTCAGAACACCTCAATCAAAAGTAAGGTTCAACTCTGTTAGTTGAATGCACAGAACAGAAAGGATTTTCACAGAGTGCTACTGTGTAGTTTATATTTGAATATATTCCTTTTTCCACTATTACCCTCTTAGCGCTCCGAATGTCCACTTGCATTTTCTAGAGAAAGAGTGTTCAGAACTGCGCAATCAAAAGTATGGTTTAACTCTGTTAGGTTAATGAACATATCAGAAATAAGTTTCACACAATGCTTCTGTGTAGTTTTTATTTGAAGGTATTATTTTTCCCAATAGAGGCCTCTTAGCGCTCAGAATGTCCAATTGCAGTTTCTACAGAAAGAGTGTTTCAGAAAGGCTCAATCAAAAGTAAGGTTCAACTCTGTTAGTTGAATGCACAGAACAGAAAGAAGTTTCATACAATGCTTCTGTGTAGTTTATATTTGAACATATTCTTTTTTCCACTATTACCCACTTAGCGCTACGAATGTCCAGTTGCATTTTCTACAGACAGAGTGTTTCAAAACTGCTCAATCAAAAGTATGGTTTAACTCTGTTAGCTGAATGCTCAGATCAGAAAGAAGTTTCACAGAATGCTTCTGTGTAGTTTATATTTGAATATATTCCTTTTTCCACTACTACTCTCTTAGCGCTCCAAATGTCCAGTTGCATTTTCTACAGAAAGAGTGTTCAGAACTGCTCAATCAAAAGTATGGTTTAACTGTGTTAGCTGAATGCACAGATCAGAAAGAAGTTTCACAGAATGATTCTGTGTAGTTTATATTTGGAGACATTCCTTTTTCCACTACTACCCTCTTAGCGCTGCGAATCTCCACTTGCATTTTCTACAGAAAGAGTGTTTCAGAACGGCTCAATCAAAACTAAGGTTCAACTCTTTTAGTTGAACAAACAGAACAGAAAGAAGTTTCACACAATTCTTCTGTGTAGTTTTTATTTGTAGACATTCTTTTTCCCAATATAGGCCTCTTAGCGCTCAGAATGTCCAATTGCAGTTTCTACAGAAAGAGTGTTTCAGAACGGCTCAATCAAAAGTAAGGTTCAACTCTGTTAGTTGAATGCACAGAACAGAAAGATGTTTTATACAATGCTTCTGTGTAGTTTATATTTGAACATATTCTTTTTTCCACTATTACCCACTTAGCGCTACGAATGTCCAGTTGCATTTTCTACAGACAGAGTGTTTCAAAACTGCTCAATCAAAAGTATGGTTTAATTCTGTTAGCTGAATGCTCAGATCAGAAAGAAGTTTCACAGAATGCTTCTGTGTAGTTTATATTTGAATATATTCCTTTTTCCACTACTACGCTCTTAGCGCTCCAAATGTCCAGTTGCATTTTCTACAGAAAGAGTGTTCAGATCTGCTCAATCAAAAGTATGGTTTAACTCTGTTAGCTGAATGCACAGATCAGAAAGAAGTTTCACCGAATGATTCTGTGTAGTTTATATTTGAAGATATTCCTTTTTCCACTATTACCCTCTTAGCACTCCGAATCTCCACTTGCATTTTCTACAAAAAGAGTGTTTCATAACTGCTCAATCAAAAATATGTTTTATCTCTGTTAACTGAATTTACAGATCAGAAATAAGTTTCACAGAATACATCTGTGTAGTTTTTATTTGAAGATATTCTTTTTCCCAATGTAGGCCTCTTAGCGCTTAGTATGTCCAATTGCAGTTTCTACAGAAAGAGTGTTTCAGAACGCCTCAATCAAAAGTAAGGTTCAACTCTGTTAGTTGAATGCACAGAACAGAAAGAATTTTCACAGAGTGCTACTGTGTAGTTTATATTTGAATATATTCCTTTTTCCACTATTACCCTCTTAGCGCTCCGAATGTACACTTGCATTTTCTACAGAAAGAGTGTTCAGAACTGCGCAAACAAAAGTATGGTTTAACTCTGTTAGGTTAATGAACATATCAGAAATAAGTTTCACACAATGCTTCTGTGTAGTTTTTATTTGAAGATATTATTTTTCCCAATAGAGGCCTCTTAGCGCTCAGAATGTCCAATTGCAGTTTCTACAGAAAGAGTGTTTCAGAAAGGCTCAATCAAAAGTAAGGTTCAACTCTGTTAGTTGAATGCACAGAACAGAAAGAAGTTTCATACAATGCTTCTGTGTAGTTTATATTTGAACATATTCTTTTTTCCACTATTACCCACTTAGCGCTACGAATGTCCAGTTGCATTTTCTACAGACAGAGTGTTTCAAAACTGCTCAATCAAAAGTATGGTTTAACTCTGTTAGCTGAATGCTCAGATCAGGAAGAAGTTTCACAGAATGCTTCTGTGTAGTTTATATTTGAATATATTCCTTTTTCCACTACTACGCTCTTAGCGCTCCAAATGTCCAGTTGCGTTTTCTACAGAAAGAGTGTTCAGATCTGCTCAATCAAAAGTATGGTTTAACTCTGTTAGCTGAATGCACAGATCAGAAAGAAGTTTCACCGAATGATTCTGTGTAGTTTATATTTGAAGACATTCCTTTTTCCACTATTACCCTCTTAGCGCTCCGAATCTCCACTTGCATTTTCTACAAAAAGAGTGATTCATAACTGCTCAATCAAAAATATGTTTTATCTCTGTTAACTGAATTTACAGATCAGAAATAAGTTTCACAGAATGCATCTGTGTAGTTTTTATTTGAAGATATTCTTTTTCCCAATGTAGGCCTCTTAGCGCTTAGCATGTCCAATTGCATTTTCTACAGAAAGAGTGTTTCAGAACGGCTCAATCAAAAGTAAGGTTCAACTCTGTTAGTTGAATGCACAGAACAGAAAGAATTTTCACAGAATGCTACTGTGTAGTTTATATTTGAATATATTTCTTTTTCCACTATTACCCTCTTAGCGCTCCGAATGTCCACTTGCATTTTCTACAGAAAGAGTGTTCAGAACTGCGCAATCAAAAGTATGGTTTAACCCTGTTAGCTTAATGAACATATCAGAAATAAGTTTCACACAATGCTTCTGTGTAGTTTTTATTTGAAGATATTATTTTTCCCAATATAGGCATCTTAGCGCTCAGAATGTCCAATTTCAGTTTCTACAGAAAGAGTGTTTCAGAAAGGCTCAATCAAAAGTAAGGTTCAACTCTGTTAGTTGAATGCACAGAACAGAAAGAAGTTTCATACAATGCTTCTGTGTAGTTTATATTTGAACATATTCTTTTTTCCACTATTACCAACTTAGCGCTACGAATGTCCAGTTGCATTTTCTACAGACAGAGTGTTTCAAAACTGCTCAATCAAAAGTATGGTTTAACTCTGTTAGCTGAATGCTCAGATCAGAAAGAAGTTTCACAGAATGCTTCTGTGTAGTTTATATTTGAATATATTCCTTTTTCCACTACTATGCTCTTAGCGCTCCAAATGTCCAGTTGCATTTTCTACAGAAAGAGTGTTCAGATCTGCTCAATCAAAAGTATGGTTTAACTCTGTTAGCTGAATGCACAGATCAGAAAGAAGTTTCACCGAATGATTCTGTATAGTTTATATTTGAAGACATTCCTTTTTCCACTATTACCCTCTTAGCGCTCCGAATCTCCACTTGCATTTTCTACAAAAAGAGTGTTTCATAACTGCTCAATCAAAAATATGTTTTATCTCTGTTAACTGAATTTACAGATCAGAAATAAGTTTCACAGAATGCATCTGTGTAGTTTTTATTTGAAGATATTCTTTTTCCCAATGTAGGCCTCTTAGCGCTTAGCATGTCCAATTGCAGTTTCTACAGAAAGAGTGTTTCAGAACGGCTCAATCAAAAGTAAGGTTCAACTCTGTTAGTTGAATGCACAGAACAGAAAGAATTTTCACAGAATGCTACTGTGTAGTTTATATTTGAATATATTCCTTTTTCCACTATTACCCTCTTAGCGCTCCGAATGTCCACTTGCATTTTCTACAGAAAGAGTGTTCAGAACTGCGCAATCAAAAGTATGGTTTAACTCTGTTAGCTTAATGAACATATCAGAAATAAGTTTCACACAATGCTTCTGTGTAGTTTTTATTTGAAGATATTATTTTTCCCAATATAGGCCTCTTAGCGCTCAGAATGTGCAATTGCAGTTTCTACAGAAAGAGTGTTTCCGAAATTCTCAATCAAATGTCAGGTTCAACTCTGTTAGTTGAATGCACAGAACAGAAAGAAGTTTCATACAATGCTTCTGTGTAGTTTATATTTGAACATATTCTTTTTTCCACTATTACCAACTTAGCGCTACGAATGTCCAGTTGCATTTTCTACAGACAGAGTGTTTCAAAACTGCTCAATCAAAAGTATGGTTTAACTCTGTTAGCTGAATGCTCAGATCAGAAAGAAGTTTCACAGAATGCTTCAGTGTAGTTTATATTTGAATATATTCCTTTTTCCACTACTACTCTCTTAGCGCTCCAAATGTCCAGTTGCATTTTCTACAGAAAGAGTGTTCAGATATGTTCAATCAAAAGTATGGTTTTACTCTGTTAGCTGAATGCACAGATCAGAAAGAAGTTTCACAGAATGATTCTGTGTAGTTTATATTTGGAGACATTCCTTTTTCCACTATTACCCTCTTAGCGCTCCGAATCTCCACTTGCATTTTCTACAGAAAGAGTGTTTCAGAACGGCTCAATCAAAACTAAGGTTCAACGCTTTTAGTTGAACAAACAGAACAGAAAGAAGTTTCACACAATTCTTCTGTGTAGTTTTTATTTGTAGACATCCTTTTTCCCAATATAGGCCTCTTAGCGCTCAGAATGTTCAATTGCAGTTTCTACAGAAAGAGTGTTTCAGAACGGCTCAATCAAAAGTAAGGTTCAACTCTGTTAGTTGAATGCACAGAACAGAAAGAAGTTTCATACAATGCTTCTGTGTAGTTTCTATTTGAACATATTTTTTTTCCACTATTACCCACTTAGTGCTACGAATGTCCAGTTGCATTTTCTACAGACAGAGTGTTTCAAAACTGCTCCATCAAAAGTATGGTTTAATTCTGTTAGCTGAATGCTCAGATCAGAAAGAAGTTTCACAGAATGCTTCTGTGTAGTTTATATTTGAATATATTCCTTTTTCCACTACTACGCTCTTAGCGCTCCAAATGTCCAGTTGCGTTTTCTACAGAAAGAGTGTTCAGATCTGCTCAATCAAAAGTATGGTTTAACTCTGTTAGCTGAATGCACAGATCAGAAAGAAGTTTCACCGAATGATTCTGTATAGTTTATATTTGAAGACATTCCTTTTTCCACTATTACCCTCTTAGCGCTCCGAATCTCCACTTGCATTTTCTACAAAAAGAGTGTTTCATAACTGCTCAATCAAAAATATGTTTTATCTCTGTTAACTGAATTTACAGATCAGAAATAAGTTTCACAGAATGCATCTGTGTAGTTTTTATTTGAAGATATTCTTTTTCCCAATGTAGGCCTCTTAGCGCTTAGCATGTCCAATTGCAGTTTCTACAGAAAGAGTGTTTCAGAACGGCTCAATCAAAAGTAAGGTTCAACTCTGTTAGTTGAATGCACAGAACAGAAAGAATTTTCACAGAATGCTACTGTGTAGTTTATATTTGAATATATTCCTTTTTCCACTATTACCCTCTTAGCGCTCCGAATGTCCACTTGCATTTTCTACAGAAAGAGTGTTCAGAACTGCGCAATCAAAAGTATGGTTTAACTCTGTTAGCTTAATGAACATATCAGAAATAAGTTTCACACAATGCTTCTGTGTAGTTTTTATTTGAAGATATTATTTTTCCCAATATAGGCCTCTTAGCGCTCAGAATGTCCAATTGCAGTTTCTACAGAAAGAGTGTTTCCGAAATTCTCAATCAAATGTCAGGTTCAACTCTGTTAGTTGAATGCACAGAACAGAAAGAAGTTTCATACAATGCTTCTGTGTAGTTTATATTTGAACATATTCTATTTTCCACTATTACACACTTAGCGCTACGAATGTCCAGTTGCATTTTCTACAGACAGAGTGTTTCAAAACTGCTCAATCAAAAGTGTGGTTTAACTCTGTTAGCTGAATGCTCAGATCAGAAAGAAGTTTCACAGAATGCTTCTGTGTAGTTTATATTTGAATATATTCCTTTTTCCACTACTACTCTCTTAGCGCTCCAAATGTCCAGTTGCATTTTCTACAGAAAGAGTGTTCAGATCTGCTCAATCAAAAGTATGGTTTAACTCTGTTAGCTGAATGCACAGATCAGAAAGAAGTTTCACAGAATGATTCTGTGTAGTTTATATTTGGAGACATTCCTTTTTCCACTATTACCCTCTTAGCGCTCCGAATTTCCACTTGCATTTTCTACAGAAAGAGTGTTTCAGAACGGCTCAATCAAAACTAAGGTTCAACTCTTTTAGTTGAACAAACAGAACAGAAGGAAGTTTCACACAATTCTTCTGTGTAGTTTTTATTTGTAGACATTCCTTTCCCCAATATAGGCCTCTTAGCGCTCAGAATGTCCAATTGCAGTTTCTACAGAAAGAGTGTTTCAAAACGGCTCAATCAAAAGTAAGGTTCAACTCTGTTAGTTGAATGCACAGAACAGAAAGAAGTTTCATACAATGCTTCTGTGTAGTTTATATTTGAACATATTCTTTTTTCCACTATTACCCACTTAGCGCTACGAATGTCCAGTTGCATTTTCTACAGACAGAGTGTTTCAAAACTGCTCAATCAAAAGTATGGTTTTACTCTGTTAGCTGAGTGCTCAGATCAGAAAGAAGTTTCACAGAATTCTTCTGTGTAGTTTATATTTGAATATATTCCTTTTTCCACTACTACGCTCTTAGCGCTCCAAATGTCCAGTTGCATTTTCTACAGAAAGAGTGTTCAGATCTGCTCAATCAAAAGTATGGTTTAACTCTGTTAGCTGAATGCACAGATCAGAAAGAAGTTTCACCGAATGATTCTGTGTAGTTTATAATTGAAGACATTCCTTTTTCCACTATTACCCTCTTTGCGCTCCGAATCTCCACTTGCATTTTCTACAAAAAGAATGTTTCATAACTGCTCAATCAAAAATATGTTTTATCTCTGTTAACTGAATTTACAGATCAGAAGTAAGTTTCACAGAATGCATCTGTGTAGTTTTTATTTGAAGATATTCTTTTTCCCAATGTAGGCCTCTTAGCGCTTAGCATGTCCAATTGCAGTTTCTACAGAAAGAGTGTTTCAGAACGGCTCAATCAAAAGTAAGGTTCAACTCTGTTAGTTGAATGCACAGAACAGAAAGAATTTTCACAGAATGCTACTGTGTAGTTTATATTTGAATATATTACTTTTTCCACCATTACCCTCTTAGCGCTCCGAATGTCCACTTGCATTTTCTACAGAAAGAGTGTTCAGAACTGCGCAATCAAAAGTATGGTTTAACTCTGTTAGCTTAATGAACATATCAGAAATATGTTTCACACAATGCTTCTGTGTAGTTTTTATTTGAAGATATTATTTTTCCCAATATAGGCCTCTTAGCGCTCAGAATGTCCAATTGCAGTTTCTACAGAAAGAGTGTTTCAGAAAGGCTCAATCAAAAGTAAGGTTCAACCCTGTTAGTTGAATGCACAGAACAGAAAGAAGTTTCATACAATGCTTCTGTGTAGTTTATATTTGAACATATTATTTTTTCCACTATTACCAACTTAGCGCTACGAATGTCCAGTTGCATTTTCTACAGACAGAGTGTTTCAAAACTGCTCAATCAAAAGTATGGTTTAAATCTGTTAGCTGAATGCTCAGATCAGAAAGAAGTTTCACAGAATGCTTCTGTGTAGTTTATATTTGAATATATTCCTTTTTCCACTACTACTCTCTTAGCGCTCCAAATGTCCAGTTGCATTTTCTACAGAAAGAGTGTTCAGATCTGCTCAATCAAAAGTATGGTTTAACTCTGTTAGCTGAATGCACAGATCAGAAAGAAGTTTCACAGAATGATTCTCTGTAGTTTATATTTGGAGACATTCCTTTTTCCACTATTACCCTCTTAGCGCTCCGAATCTCCACTTGCATTTTCTACAGAAAGAGTGTTTCAGAACGGCTCAATCAAAACTAAGGTTCAACTCTTTTAGTTGAACAAACAGAACAGAAAGAAGTTTCACACAGTTCTTCTGTGTAGTTTTTATTTGTATACATCCTTTTTCCCAATATAGGCCTCTTGGCGCTCAGAATGTCCAATTGCAGTTTCTACAGAAAGAGTGTTTCAGAACGGCTCAATCAAAAGTAAGGTTCAACTCTGTTAGTTGAATGCACAGAACAGAAAGAAGTTTCATACAATGCTTCTTTGTAGTTTATATTTGAACATATTTTTTTTTCCTCTATTACCCACTTAGCGCTACGAATGTCCAGTTGCATTTTCTACAGACAGAGTGTTTCAAAACTGCTCAATCAAAGGTATGGTTTAACTCTGTTAGCTGAATGCTCAGATCAGAAAGAAGTTTCACAGAATGGTTCTGTGTAGTTTATATTTGAATATATTCCTTTTTCCACTACTACGCTCTTAGCGCTCCAAATGTCCAGTTGCATTTTCTACAGAAAGAGTGTTCAGATCTACTCAATCAAAAGTATGGTTTAACTCTGTTAGCTGAATGCACAGATCAGAAAGAAGTTTCACCGAATGATTCTGTGTAGTTTATATTTGAAGATATTCCTTTTTCCACTATTACCCTCTTAGCGCTCCGAATCTCCACTTGCATTTTCTACAAAAAGAGTGTTTCATAACTGCTCAATCAAAAATATGTTTTATCTCTGTTAACTGAATTTACAGATCAGAAATAAGTTTCACAGAATGCATCTGTGTAGTTTTTATTTGAAGATATTCTTTTTCCCAATGTAGGCCTCTTAGCGTTTAGCATGTCCAATTGCAGTTTCTACAGAAACAGTGTTTCAGAACGCCTCAATCAAAAGTAAGGTTCAACTCTGTTAGTTGAATGCACAGAACAGAAATAATTTTCACAGAATGCTACTGTGTAGTTTATATTTGAATATATTCCTTTTTCCACTATTACCCTCTTAGCGCTCCGAATGTCCACTTGCATTTTCTACAGAAAGAGTGTTCAGAACTGCGCAATCAAAAGTATGGTTTAACTCTGTTAGCTTAATGAACATATCAGAAATAAGTTTCACACAATGCTTCTGTGTAGTTTTTATTTGAAGATATTATTTTTCCCAATAGAGGCCTCTTAGCGCTCAGAATGTCCAATTGCAGTTTCTACAGAAAGAGTGTTTCAGAAAGGCTCAATCAAAAGTAAGGTTCAACTCTCTTAGTTGAATGCACAGAACAGAAAGAAGTTTCATACAATGCTTCTGTGTAGTTTATATTTGAACATATTCTTTTTTCCACTATTACCCACTTAGCGCTACGAAAGTCCAGTTGCATTTTATACAGACAGAGTGTTTCAAAACTGCTCAATCAAAAGTATGGTTTAACTCTGTTAGCTGAATGCTCAGATCAGAAAGAAGTTTCACAGAATGCTTCTGTGTAGTTTATATTTGAATATATTCCTTTTTCCTCTACTACTCTCTTAGCGCTCCAAATGTCCAGTTGCATTTTCTACAGAAAGAGTGTTCAGATCTGCTCAATCAAAAGTATGGTTTAACTCTGTTAGCTGAATGCACAGATCAGAAAGAAGTTTCACAGAATGATTCTGTGTAGTTTATATTTGGAGACATTCCTTTTTCCACGATTACCCTCTTAGCGCTCCGAATCTCCACTTGCATTTTCTACAGAAAGAGTGTTTCAGAACGGCTCAATCAAAACTAAGGTTCAACTCTTTTAGTTGAACAAACAGAACAGAAAGAAGTTTCACACAATTCTTCTGTGTAGTTTTTATTTGTAGACATTCTTTTTCCCAATATAGGCCTCTTAGCGCTCAGAATGTCCAATTGCAGTTTCTACAGAAAGAGTGTTTCAGAACGGCTCAATCAAAAGTAAGGTTCAACTCTGTTAGTTGAATGCACAGAACAGAAAGATGTTTCATACAATGCTTCTGTGTAGTTTATATTTGAACATATTCTTTTTTCCACTATTACCCACTTAGCGCTACGAATGTCCAGTTGCATTTTCTACAGACAGAGTGTTTCAAAACTGCTCAATCAAAAGTATGGTTTAACTCTGTTAGCTGAATGCTCAGATCAGAAAGAAGTTTCACAGAATGCTTCTGTGTAGTTTATATTTGAATATATTCCTTTTTCCACTACTACGCTCTTAGCGCTCCAAATGTCCAGTTGCATTTTCTACAGAAAGAGTGTTCAGATCTGCTCAATCAAAAGTATGGTTTAACTCTGTTAGCTGAATGCACAGATCAGAAAGAAGTTTCACCGAATGATTCTGTGTAGTTTATATTTGAAGATATTCCTTTTTCCACTATTACCCTCTTAGCGCTCCGAATCTCCACTTGCATTTTCTACAAAAAGAGTGTTTCATAACTGCTCAATCAAAAATATGTTTTATCTCTGTTAACTGAATTTACAGATCAGAAATAAGTTTCACAGAATACATCTGTGTAGTTTTTATTTGAAGATATTCTTTTTCCCAATGTAGGCCTCTTAGCGCTTAGTATGTCCAATTGCAGTTTCTACAGAAAGAGTGTTTCAGAACACCTCAATCAAAAGTAAGGTTCAACTCTGTTAGTTGAATGCACAGAACAGAAAGAATGTTCACAGAGTGCTACTGTGTAGTTTATATTTGAATATATTCCTTTTTCCACTATTACCCTCTTAGCGCTCCGAATGTCCACTTGCATTTTCTAGAGAAAGAGTGTTCAGAACTGCGCAATCAAAAGTATGGTTTAACTCTGTTAGGTTAATGAACATATCAGAAATAAGTTTCACACAATGCTTCTGTGTAGTTTTTATTTGAAGATATTATTTTTCCCAATAGAGGCCTCTCAGCGCTCAGAATGTCCAATTGCAGTTTCTACAGAAAGAGTGTTTCAGAAAGGCTCAATCAAAAGTAAGGTTCAACTCTGTTAGTTGAATGCACAGAACAGAAAGAAGTTTCATACAATGCTTCTGTGTAGTTTATATTTGAACATATTCTTTTTTCCACTATTACCCACTTAGCGCTACGAATGTCCAGTTGCATTTTCTACAGACAGAGTGTTTCAAAACTGCTCAATCAAAAGTATTGTTTAACTCTGTTAGCTGAATGCTCAGATCAGAAAGTAGTTTCACAGAATGCTTCTGTGTAGTTTATATTTGAATATATTCCTTTTTCCACTACTACTCTCTTAGCGCTCCAAATGTCCAGTTGCATTTTCTACAGAAAGAGTGTTCAGAACTGCTCAATCAAAAGTATGGTTTAACTCTGTTAGCTGAATGCACAGATCAGAAATAAGTTTCACAGAATGATTCTGTGTAGTTTATATTTGGAGACATTCCTTTTTCCACTATTACCCTCTTAGCGCTGCGAATCTCCACTTGCATTTTCTACAGAAAGAGTGTTTCAGAACGGCTCAATCAAAACTAAGGTTCAACTCTTTTAGTTGAACAAACAGAACAGAAAGAAGTTTCACACAATTCTTCTGTGTAGTTTTTATTTGTAGACATTCTTTTTCCCAATATAGGCCTCTTAGCGCTCAGAATGTCCAATTGCAGTTTCTACAGAAAGAGTGTTTCAGAACGGCTCAATCAAAAGTAAGGTTCAACTCTGTTAGTTGAATGCACAGAACAGAAAGATGTTTTATACAATGCTTCTGTGTAGTTTATATTTGAACATATTCTTTTTTCCACTATTACCCACTTAGCGCTACGAATGTCCAGTTGCATTTTCTACAGACAGAGTGTTTCAAAACTGCTCAATCAAAAGTATGGTTTAACTCTGTTAGCTGAATGCTCAGATCAGAAAGAAGTTTCACAGAATGCTTCTGTGTAGTTTATATTTGAATATATTCCTTTTTCCACTACTACGCTCTTAGCGCTCCATATGTCCAGTTGCATTTTCTACAGAAAGAGTGTTCAGATCTGCTCAATCAAAAGTATGGTTTAACTCTGTTAGCTGAATGCACAGATCAGAAAGAAGTTTCACCGAATGATTCTGTGTAGTTTATATTTGAAGATATTCCTTTTTCCACTATTACCCTCTTAGCGCTCCGAATCTCCACTTGCATTTTCTACAAAAAGAGTGTTTCATAACTGCTCAATCAAAAATATGTTTTATCTCTGTTAACTGAATTTACAGATCACAAATAAGTTTCACAGAATACATCTGTGTAGTTTTTATTTGAGGATATTCTTTTTCCCAATGTAGGCCTCTTAGCGCTTAGTATGTCCAATTGCAGTTTCTACAGAAAGAGTGTTTCAGAACGCCTCAATCAAAAGTAAGGTTCAACTCTGTTAGTTGAATGCACAGAACAGAAAGAATTTTCACAGAATGCTACTGTGTAGTTTATATTTGAATATATTCCTTTTTCCACTATTACCCTCTTAGCGCTCCGAATGTACACTTGCATTTTCTACAGAAAGAGTGTTCAGAACTGCGCAATCAAAAGTATGGTTTAACTCTGTTAGGTTAATGAACATATCAGAAATAAGTTTCATACAATGCTTCTGTGTAGTTTTTATTTGAAGATATTATTTTTCCCAATAGAGGCCTCTTAGCGCTCAGAATGTCCAATTGCAGTTTCTACAGAAAGAGTGTTTCAGAAAGGCTCAATCAAAAGTAAGGTTCAACTCTGTTAGTTGAATGCACAGAACAGAAAGAAGTTTCATACAATGCTTCTGTGTAGTTTATATTTGAACATATTCTTTTTTCCACTATTACCCACTTAGCGCTACGAATGTCCAGTTGCATTTTCTACAGACAGAGTGTTTCAAAACTGCTCAATCAAAAGTATGGTTTAACTCTGTTAGCTGAATGCTCAGATCAGAAAGATGTTTCACAGAATTCTTCTGTGTAGTTTATATTTGAATATATTCCTTTTTCCACTACTACGCTCTTAGCGCTCCAAATGTCCAGTTGCATTTTCTACAGAAAGAGTGTTCAGATCTGCTCAATCAAAAGTATGGTTTAACTCTGTTAGCTGAATGCACAGATCAGAAAGAAGTTTCACCGAATGATTCTGTGTAGTTTATATTTGAAGACATTCCTTTTTCCACTATTACCCTCTTAGCGCTCCGAATCTCCACTTGCATTTTCTACAAAAAGAGTGTTTCATAACTGCTCAATCAAAAATATGTTTTATCTCTGTTAACTGAATTTACAGATCAGAAATAAGTTTCACAGAATGCATCTGTGTAGTTTTTATTTGAAGATATTCTTTTTCCCAATGTAGGCCTCTTAGCGCTTAGCATGTCCAATTGCAGTTTCTACAGAAAGAGTGTTTCAGAACGCCTCAATCAAAAGTAAGGTTCAACTCTGTTAGTTGAATGCACAGAACAGAAAGAATTTTCACAGAATGCTACTGTGTAGTTTATATTTGAATATATTCCTTTTTCCACTATTACCCTCTTAGCGCTCCGAATGTCCACTTGCATTTTCTACAGAAAGAGTGTTCAGAACTGCGCAATCAAAAGTATGGTTTAACTCTGTTAGCTTAATGAACATATCAGAAATAAGTTTCACACAATGCTTCTGTGTAGTTTTTATTTGAAGATATTATTTTTCCCAATAGAGGCCTCTTAGCGCTCAGAATGTCCAATTGCAGTTTCTACAGAAAGAGTGTTTCAGAAAGGCTCAATCAAAAGTAAGGTTCAACTCTCTTAGTTGAATGCACAGAACAGAAAGAAGTTTCATACAATGCTTCTGTGTAGTTTATATTTGAACATATTCTTTTTTCCACTATTACCCACTTAGCGCTACGAAAGTCCAGTTGCATTTTATACAGACAGAGTGTTTCAAAACTGCTCAATCAAAAGTATGGTTTAACTCTGTTAGCTGAATGCTCAGATCAGAAAGAAGTTTCACAGAATGCTTCTGTGTAGTTTATATTTGAATATATTCCTTTTTCCACTACTACTCTCTTAGCGCTCCAAATGTCCAGTTGCATTTTCTACAGAAAGAGTGTTCAGATCTGCTCAATCAAAAGTATGGTTTAACACTGTTAGCTGAATGCACAGATCAGAAAGAAGTTTCACAGAATGATTCTGTGTAGTTTATATTTGGAGACATTCCTTTTTCCACGATTACCCTCTTAGCGCTCCGAATCTCCACTTGCATTTTCTACAGAAAGAGTGTTTCAGAACGGCTCAATGAAAACTAAGGTTCAACTCTTTTAGTTGAACAAACAGAACAGAAAGAAGTTTCACAAAATTCTTCTGTGTAGTTTTTATTTGTAGACATTCTTTTTCCCAATATAGGCCTCTTAGCGCTCAGAATGTCCAATTGCAGTTTCTACAGAAAGAGTGTTTCAGAACGGCTCAATCAAAAGTAAGGTTCAACTCTGTTAGTTGAATGCACAAAACAGAAAGAAGTTTCATACAATGCTTCTGTGTAGTTTATATTTGAACATATTCTTTTTTCCACTATTACACACTTAGTGCTACGAATGTCCAGTTGCATTTTCTACAGACAGAGTGTTTCAAAACTGCTCAATCAAAAGTATGGTTTAACTCTGTTAGCTGAATGCTCAGATCAGAAAGAAGTTTCACAGAATGCTTCTGTGTAGTTTATATTTGAATATATTCCTTTTTCCACTACTACTCTCTTAGCGCTCCAAATGTCCAGTTGCATTTTCTACAGAAAGAGTGTTCAGAACTGCTCAATCAAAAGTATGGTTTAACTCTGTTAGCTGAATGCACAGAGCAGAAAGAAGTTTCACAGAATGATTCTGTGTAGTTTATATTTGGAGACATTCCTTTTTCCACTATTACCCTCTTAGCGCTCCGAATCTCCACTTGCATTTTATACAGAAAGAGTGTTTCAGAACGGCTCAATCAAACTAAGGTTCAACTCTTTTAGTTGAACAAACAGAACAGAAAGAAGTTTCACACAATTCTTCTGTGTAGTTTTTATTTGTAGACATTCTTTTTCCCAATATAGGCCTCTTAGCGCTCAGAATGTCCAATTGCAGTTTCTACAGAAAGAGTGTTTCAGAACGGCTCAATCAAAAGTAAGGTTCAACTCTGTTAGTTGAATGCACAGAACCGAAAGATGTTTCATACAATGCTTCTGTGTAGTTTATATTTGAACATATTCTTTTTTCCACTATTACCCACTTAGCGCTACGAATGTCCAGTTGCATTTTCTACAGACAGAGTGTTTCAAAACTGCTCAATCAAAAGTATGGTTTAACTCTGTTAGCTGAATGCTCAGATCAGAAAGAAGTTTCACAGAATGCTTCTGTGTAGTTTATATTTGAATATATTCCTTTTTCCACTACTACGCTCTTAGCGCTCCAAATGTCCAGTTGCATTTTCTACAGAAAGAGTGTTCAGATCTGCTCAATCAAAAGTATGGTTTAACTCTGTTAGCTGAATGCACAGATCAGAAAGAAGTTTCACCGAATGATTCTGTGTAGTTTATATTTGAAGATATTCCTTTTTCCACTATTACCCTCTTAGCGCTCCGAATCTCCACTTGCATTTTCTACAAAAAGAGTGTTTCATAACTGCTCAATCAAAAATATGTTTTATCTCTGTTAACTGAATTTACAGATCAGAAATAAGTTTCACAGAATGCATCTGTGTAGTTTTTATTTGAAGATATTCTTTTTCCCAATGTAGGCCTCTTAGCGCTTAGTATGTCCAATTGCAGTTTCTACAGAAAGAGTGTTTCAGAACACCTCAATCAAAAGTAAGGTTCAACTCTGTTAGTTGAATGCACAGAACAGAAAGAATTTTCACAGAGTGCTACTGTGTAGTTTATATTTGAATATATTCCTTTTTCCACTATTACCCTCTTAGCGCTCCGAATGTCCACTTGCATTTTCTAGAGAAAGAGTGTTCAGAACTGCGCAATCAAAAGTATAGTTTAACTCTGTTAGGTTAATGAACATATCAGAAATAAGTTTCACACAATGCTTCTGTGTAGTTTTTATTTGAAGGTATTATTTTTCCCAATAGAGGCCTCTTAGCACTCAGAATGTCCAATTGCAGTTTCTACAGAAAGAGTGTTTCAGAACGGCTCAATCAAAACTAAGGTTCAACTCTTTTAGTTGAACAAACAGAACAGAAAGAAGTTTCACACAATTCTTCTGTGTAGTTTTTATTTGTAGACATTCTTTTTCCCAATATAGGCCTCTTAGCGCTCAGAATGTCCAATTGCAGTTTCTACAGAAAGAGTGTTTCAGAACGGCTCAATCAAAAGTAAGGTTCAACTCTGTTAGTTGAATGCACAGAACAGAAAGATGTTTCATACAATGCTTCTGTGTAGTTTATATTTGAACATATTCTTTTTTCCACTATTACCCACTTAGCGCTACGAATGTCCAGTTGCATTTTCTACAGAGAGAGTGTTTCAAAACTGCTCAATCAAAAGTATGGTTTAACTCTGTTAGCTGAATGCTCAGATCAGAAAGAAGTTTCACAGAATGCTTCTGTGTAGTTTATATTTGAATATATTCCTTTTTCCACTACTACGCTCTTAGCGCTCCAAATGTCCAGTTGCATTTTCTACAGAAAGAGTGTTCAGATCTGCTCAATCAAAAGTATGGTTTAACTCTGTTAGCTGAATGCACAGATCAGAAAGAAGTTTCACCGAATGATTCTGTGTAGTTTATATTTGAAGATATTCCTTTTTCCACTATTACCCTCTTAGCGCTCCGAATCTCCACTTGCATTTTCTACAAAAAGAGTGTTTCATAACTGCTCAATCAAAAATATGTTTTATCTCTGTTAACTGAATTTACAGTTCAGAAATAAGTTTCACAGAATACATCTGTGTAGTTTTTATTTGAAGATATTCTTTTTCCCAATGTAGGCCTCTTAGCGCTTAGTATGTCCAATTGCAGTTTCTACAGAAAGAGTGTTTCAGAACGCCTCAATCAAAAGTAAGGTTCAACTCTGTTAGTTGAATGCACAGAACAGAAAGAATTTTCACAGAGTGCTACTGTGTAGTTTATATTTGAATATATTCCTTTTTCCACTATTACCCTCTTAGCGCTCCGAATGTATACTTGCATTTTCTACAGAAAGAGTGTTCAGAACTGCGCAAACAAAAGTATGGTTTAACTCTGTTAGGTTAATGAACATATCAGAAATAAGTTTCACACAATGCTTCTGTGTAGTTTTTATTTGAAGATATTATTTTTCCCAATAGAGGCCTCTTAGCGCTCAGAATGTCCAATTGCAGTTTCTACAGAAAGAGTGTTTCAGAAAGGCTCAATCAAAAGTAAGGTTCAACTCTGTTAGTTGAATGCACAGAACAGAAAGAAGTTTCATACAATGCTTCTGTGTAGTTTATATTTGAACATATTCTTTTTTCCACTATTACCCACTTAGCGCTACGAATGTCCAGTTGCATTTTCTACAGACAGAGTGTTTCAAAACTGCTCAATCAAAAGTATGGTTTAACTCTGTTAGCTGAATGCTCAGATCAGAAAGATGTTTCACAGAATTCTTCTGTGTAGTTTATATTTGAATATATTCCTTTTTCCACTACTACGCTCTTAGCGCTCCAAATGTCCAGTTGCATTTTCTACAGAAAGAGTGTTCAGATCTGCTCAATCAAAAGTATGGTTTAACTCTGTTAGCTGAATGCACAGTTCAGAAAGAAGTTTCACCGAATGATTCTGTGTAGTTTATATTTGAAGACATTCCTTTCTCCACTATTACCCTCTTAGCGCTCCGAATCTCCACTTGCATTTTCTACAAAAAGAGTGTTTCATAACTGCTCAATCAAAAATATGTTTTATCTCTGTTAACTGAATTTACAGATCAGAAATAAGTTTCACAGAATGCATCTGTGTAGTTTTTATTTGAAGATATTCTTTTTCCCAATGTAGGCCTATTAGCGCTTAGCATGTCCAATTGCAGTTTCTACAGAAAGAGTGTTTCAGAACGGCTCAATCAAAAGTAAGGTTCAACTCTGTTAGTTGAATGCACAGAACAGAAAGAATTTTCACAGAATGCTACTGTGTAGTTTATATTTGTATATATTCCTTTTTCCACTATTACCCTCTTAGCGCTCCGAATGTCCACTTGCATTTTCTACAGAAAGAGTGTTCAGAACTGCGCAATCAAAAGTATGGTTTAACTCTGTTAGCTTAATGAACATATCAGAAATAAGTTTCACACAATGCTTCTGTGTAGTTTTTATTTGAAGATATTATTTTTCCCAATAGAAGCCTCTTAGCGCTCAGGATGTCCAATTGCAGTTTCTACAGAAAGAGTGTTTCAGAAAGGCTCAATCAAAAGTAAGGTTCAACTCTGTTAGTTGAATGCACAGAACAGAAAGAAGTTTCATACAATGCTTCTGTGTAGTTTATATTTGAACATATTCTTTTTTCCACTATTACCCACTTAGTGCTACGAATGTCCAGTTGCATTTTCTACAGACAGCGTGTTTCAAAACTGCTCAATCAAAAGTATGTTTTAACTCTGTTAGCTGAATGCTCAGATCAGAAAGAATTTTCACAGAATGCTTCTGTGTAGTTTATATTTGAATATATTCCTTTTTCCACTACTACTCTCTTAGCGCTCCAAATGTCCAGTTGCATTTTCTACAGAAAGAGTGTTCAGATCTGCTCAATCAAAAGTATGGTTTAAGTCTGTTAGCTGAATGCACAGATCAGAAAGAAGTTTCACAGAATGATTCTGTGTAGTTTATATTTGGAGACATTCCTTTTTCCACTATTACCCTCTTAGCGCTCCGAATCTGCACTTGCATTTTCTACAGAAAGAGTGTTTCAGAACGGCTCAATCAAAACTAAGGTTCAACTCTTTTAGTTGAAAAAACAGAACAGAAAGAAGTTTCACACAATTCTTCTGTGTAGTTTTTATTTGTAGACATTCTTTTTCCCAATATAGGCCTCCTAGTGCTCAGAATGTCCAAATGCAGTTTCTACAGAAAGAGTGTTTCAGAACGGCTCAATCAAAAGTAAGGTTCAACTCTGTTAGTTGAATGCACAGAACAGAAAGAAGTTTCATACAATGCTTCTGTGTACTTTATATTTGAACATATTCTTTTTTCCACTATTACCCACTTAGCGCTACGAATGTCCAGTTGCATTTTCTACAGACAGAGTGTTTCAAAACTGCTCAATCAAACGTATGGTTTAACTCTGTTAGCTGAATGCTCAGATCAGAAAGAAGTTTCACAGAATGCTTCTGTGTAGTTTATATTTGAATATATTCCTTTTTCCACTACTACGCTCTTAGCGCTCCAAATGTCCAGTTGCATTTTCTACAGAAAGAGTGTTCAGATCTGCTCAATCAAAAGTATGGTTTAACTCTGTTAGCTGAATGCACATATCAGAAAGAAGTTTCACCGAATGATTCTGTGTAGTTTATATTTGAAGACATTCCTTTTTCCACTATTACCCTCTTAGCGCTCCGAATCTCTACTTGCATTTTCTACAAAAAGAGTGTTTCATAACTGCTCAATCAAAAATATGTTTTATCTCTGTTAACTGAATTTACAGATCAGAAATAAGTTTCACAGAATGCATCTGTGTAGTTTTTATTTGAAGATATTCTTTTTCCCAATGTAGGCCTCTTAGCGCTTAGCATGTCCAATTGCAGTTTCTACAGAAAGAGTGTTTCAGAACGGCTCAATCAAAAGTAAGGTTCAACTCTGTTAGTTGAATGCACAGAACAGAAAGAATTTTCACAGAATGCTACTGTGTAGTTTATATTTGTATATATTCCTTTTTCCACTATTACCCTCTTAGCGCTCCGAATGTCCACTTGCATTTTCTACAGAAAGAGTGTTCAGAACTGCGCAATCAAAAGTATGGTTTAACTCTGTTAGCTTAATGAACATATCAGAAATAAGTTTCACACAATGCTTCTCTGTAGTTTTTATTTGAAGATATTATTTTTCCCAATACAGGCCTCTTAGCGCTCAGAATGTCCAATTGCAGTTTCTACAGAAAGAGTGTTTCAGAAAGGCTCAATCAAAAGTAAGGTTCAACTCTGTTAGTTGAATGCACAGAACAGAAAGAAGTTTCATACAATGCTTCTGTGTAGTTTATATTTGAACATATTCTTTTTTCCACTATTACCCACTTAGCGCTACGAATGTCCAGTTGCATTTTATACAGACAGAGTGTTTCAAAACTGCTCAATCAAAAGTATGGTTTAACTCTGTTAGCTGAATGCTCAGATCAGAAAGAAGTTTCACAGAATGCTTCTGTGTAGTTTATATTTGAATATATTCCTTTTTCCACTACTACTCTCTTAGCGCTCCAAATGTCCAGTTGCATTTTCTACAGAAAGAGTGTTCAGATCTGCTCAATCAAACGTATGGTTTAACTCTGTTAGCTGAATGCACAGATCAGAAAGAAGTTTCACAGAATGATTCTGTGTAGTTTATATTTGGAGACATTCCTTTTTCCACTATTACCCTCTTAGCGCTCCGAATCTCCACTTGCATTTTCTACAGAAAGAGTGTTTCAGAACGGCTCAATCAAAACTAAGGTTCAATTCTTTTAGTTGAACAAACAGAACAGAAAGAAGTTTCACACAATTCTTCTGTGTAGTTTTTATTTGTAGACATTCTTTTTCCCAATATATGCCTCTTAGCGCTCAGAATGTCCAATTGCAGTTTCTACAGAAAGAGTGTTTCAGAACGGCTCAATCAAAAATAAGGTTCAACTCTGTTAGTTGAATGCACAGAACAGAAAGAAGTTTCATACAATGCTTCTGTGTAGTTTATATTTGAACATATTCTTTTTTCCACTATTACCCACTTAGCGCTACGAATGTCCAGTTGCATTTTCAACAGACAGAGTGTTTCAAAACTGCTCAATCAAAAGTATGGTTTAACTCTGTTAGCTGAATGCTCAGTTCAGAAAGAAGTTTCACAGAATGCTTCTGTGTAGTTTATATTTGAACATATTCCTTTTTCCACTATTACCCTCTTAGCGCTCCGAATGTCCACTTGCATTTTCTACAGAAAGAGTGTTCAGAACTGCGCAATCAAAAGTATGTTTTAACTCTGTTAGCTTAATGAACATATCAGAAATAAGTTTCACACAATGCTTCTGTGTAGTTTTTATTTGAAGATATTATTTTTCCCAATATAGGCCTCTTAGCGCTCAGAATGTCCAATTGCAGTTTCTACAGAAAGAGTGTTTCAGAAAGGCTCAATCAAAAGTAAGGTTCAACTCTGTTAGTTGAATGCACAGAACAGAAAGAAGTTTCATACAATGCTTCTGTGTAGTTTATATTTGAACATATTCTTTTTTCCACTATTACCCACTTAGCGCTACGAATGTCCAGTTGCATCTTCTACAGACAGAGTGTTTCAAAACTGCTCAATCAAAAGTATGGTTTAACTCTGTTAGCTGAATGCTCAGATCAGAAAGAAGTTTCACAGAATGCTTCTGTGTAGTTTATATTTGAATATATTCCTTTTTCCACTACTACGCTCTTAGCGCTCCAAATGTCCAGTTGCATTTTCTACAGAAAGAGTGTTCAGATCTGCTCAATCAAAAGTATGGTTTAACTCTGTTAGCTGAATGCACAGATCAGAAAGAAGTTTCACCGAATGATTCTGTGTAGTTTATATTTGAAGACATTCCTTTTTCCACTATTACCCTCTTAGCGCTCCGAATCTCCACTTGCATTTTCTACAAAAAGAGTGTTTCATAACTGCTCAATCAAAAATATGTTTTATCTCTGTTAACTGAATTTACAGATCAGAAATAAGTTTCACAGAATGCATCTGTGTAGTTTTTATTTGAAGATATTCTTTTTCCCAATGTAGGCCTCTTAGCGCTTAGCATGTCCAATTGCAGTTTCTACAGAAAGAGTGTGTCAGAACGGCTCAATCAAAAGTAAGGTTCAACTCTGTTAGTTGAATGCACAGAACAGAAAGAATTTTCACAGAATGCTACTGTGTAGTTTATATTTGTATATATTCCTTTTTCCACTATTACCCTCTTAGCGCTCCGAATGTCCACTTGCATTTTCTACAGAAAGAGTGTTCAGAACTGCGCAATCAAAAGTATGGTTTAACTCTGTTAGCTTAATGAACATATCAGAAATAAGTTTCACACAATGCTTCTGTGTAGTTTTTATTTGAAGATATTATTTTTCCCAATAGAAGCCTCTTAGCGCTCAGAATGTCCAATTGCAGTTTCTACAGAAAGAGTGTTTCAGAAAGGCTCAATCAAAAGTAAGGTTCAACTCTGTTAGTTGAATGCACAGAACAGAAAGAAGTTTCATACAATGCTTCTGTGTAGTTTATATTTGAACATATTCTTTTTTCCACTATTACCCACTTAGTGCTACGAATGTCCAGTTGCATTTTCTACAGACAGCGTGTTTCAAAACTGCTCAATCAAAAGTATGTTTTAACTCTGTTAGCTGAATGCTCAGATCAGAAAGAATTTTCACAGAATGCTTCTGTGTAGTTTATATTTGAATATATTCCTTTTTCCACTACTACTCTCTTAGCGCTCCAAATGTCCAGTTGCATTTTCTATAGAAAGAGTGTACAGATCTGCTCAATCAAAAGAATGGTTTAATTCTGTTAGCTGAATGCACAGATCAGAAAGAAGTTTCACAGAATGATTCTGTGTAGTTTATATTTGGAGACATTCCTTTTTCCACTATTACCCTCTTAGCGCTCCGAATCTGCACTTGCATTTTCTACAGAAAGAGTGTTTCAGAACGGCTCAATCAAAACTAAGGTTCAACTCTTTTAGTTGAACAAACAGAACAGAAAGAAGTTTCACACAATTCTTCTGTGTAGTTTTTATTTGTAGACATTCTTTTCCCCAATATAGGCCTCCTAGTGCTCAGAATGTCCAATTGCAGTTTCTACAGAAAGAGTGTTTCAGAACGGCTCAATCAAAAGTAAGGTTCAACTCTGTTAGTTGAATGCACAGAACAGAAAGAAGTTTCATAAAATGTTTCTGTGTAGTTTATATTTGAACATATTCTTTTTTCCACTATTACCCACTTAGCGCTACGAATGTCCAGTTGCATTTTCTACAGACAGAGTGTTTCAAAACTGCTCAATCAAAAGTATGGTTTAACTCTGTTAGCTGAATGCTCAGATCAGAAAGATGTTTCACAGAATTCTTCTGTGTAGTTTATATTTGAATATATTCCTTTTTCCACTACTACGCTCTTAGCGCTCCAAATGTCCAGTTGCATTTTCTACAGAAAGAGTGTTCAGATCTGCTCAATCAAAAGTATGGTTTAACTCTGTTAGCTGAATGCACAGATCAGAAAGAAGTTTCACCGAATGATTCTGTGTAGTTTATATTTGAAGACATTCCTTTTTCCACTATTACCCTCTTAGCGCTCCGAATCTCCACTTGCATTTTCTACAAAAAGAGTGTTTCATAACTGCTCAATCAAAAATATGTTTTATCTCTGTTAACTGAATTTACAGATCAGAAATAAGTTTCACAGAATGCATCTGTGTAGTTTTTATTTGAAGATATTCTTTTTCCCAATGTAGGCCTCTTAGCGCTTAGCATGTCCAATTGCAGTTTCTACAGAAAGAGTGTTTCAGAACGGCTCAATCAAAAGTAAGGTTCAACTCTGTTAGTTGAATGCACAGAACAGAAAGAATTTTCACAGAATGCTACTGTGTAGTTTATATTTGAATATATTCCTTTTTCCACTATTACCCTCTTAGCGCTCCGAATGTCCACTTGCATTTTCTACAGAAAGAGTGTTCAGAACTGCGCAATCAAAAGTATGGTTTAACTCTGTTAGCTTAATGAACATATCAGAAATAAGTTTCACACAATGCTTCTGTGTAGTTTTTATTTGAATATATTATTTTTCCCAATATAGGCCTCTTAGCGCTCAGAATGTCCAATTGCAGTTTCTACAGAAAGAGTGTTTCAGAAAGGCTCAATCAAAAGTAAGGTTCAACTCTGTTAGTTGAATGCACAGAACAGAAAGAAGTTTCATACAATGCTTCTGTGTAGTTTATATTTGAACATATTCTTTTTTCCACTAATACCCACTTAGTGCTACGAATGTCCATTTGCATTTTCTACAGACAGAGTGTTTCAAAACTGCACAATCGAAAGTATATTTTAACTCTGTTAGCTGAATGCTCAGATCAGAAAGAAGTTTCACAGAATGCTTCTGTGTAGTTTATATTTGAATATATTCCTTTTTCCACTACTACTCTCTTAGCGCTCCAAATGTCCAGTTGCATTTTCTACAGAAAGAGTGTTCAGATCTGCTCAATCAAAAGTATGGTTTAACTCTGTTAGCTGAATGCACAGATCAGAAAGAAGTTTCACAGAATGATTCTGTGTAGTTTATATTGGAGACATTCCTTTTTCCACTATTACCCTCTTAGCGCTCCGAATCTGCACTTGCATTTTCTACAGAAAGAGTGTTTCAGAACGGCTCCATCAAAACTAAGGTTCAACTCTTTTACTTGAACAAACAGAACAGAAAGAAGTTTCACACAATTCTTCTGTGTAGTTTTTATTTGTAGACATTCTTTTTCCCAATATAGGCCTCCTAGTGCTCAGAATGTCCAATTGCAGTTACTACAGAAAGAGTGTTTCAGAACGGCTCAATCAAAAGTAAGGTTCAACTCTGTTAGTTGAATGCACAGAACAGAAAGAAGTTTCATACAATGTTTCTGTGTAGTTTATATTTGAACATATTCTTTTTTCCACTATTACCCACTTAGCGCTACGAATGTCCAGTTGCATTTTCTACAGACAGAGTGTTTCAAAACTGCTCAATCAAAAGTATGGTTTAACTCTGTTAGCTGAATGCTCAGATCAGAAAGAAGTTTCACAGAATTCTTCTGTGTAGTTTATATTTGAATATATTCCTTTTTCCACTACTACGCTCTTAGCGCTCCAAATGTCCAGTTGCATTTTCTACAGAAAGAGTGTTCAGATCTGCTCAATCAAAAGTATGTTTTAACTCTGTTAGCTGAATGCACAGATCAGAAAGAAGTTTCACCGAATGATTCTGTGTAGTTTATATTTGAAGACATTCCTTTTTCCACTATTACCCTCTTAGCGCTCCGAATCTCCACTTGCATTTTCTACAAAAAGAGTGTTTCATAACTGCTCAATCAAAAATATGTTTTATCTCTGTTAACTGAATTTACAGATCAGAAATAAGTTTCACAGAATGCATCTGTGTAGTTTTTATTTGAAGATATTCTTTTTCCCAATGTAGGCCTCTTAGCGCTTAGCATGTCCAATTGCAGTTTCTACAGAAAGAGTGTGTCAGAACGGCTCAATCAAAAGTAAGGTTCAACTCTGTTAGTTGAATGCACAGAACAGAAAGAATTTTCACAGAATGCTACTGTGTAGTTTATATTTGTATATATTCCTTTTTCCACTATTACCCTCTTAGCGCTCCGAATGTCCACTTGCATTTTCTACAGAAAGAGTGTTCAGAACTGCGCAATCAAAAGTATGGTTTAACTCTGTTAGCTTAATGAACATATCAGAAATAAGTTTCACACAATGCTTCCGTGTAGTTTTTATTTGAAGATATTATTTTTCCCAATACAGGCCTCTTAGCGCTCAGAATGTCCAATTGCAGTTTCTACAGAAAGAGTGTTTCAGAAAGGCTCAATCAAAAGTAAGGTTCAACTCTGTTAGTTGAATGCACAGAACAGAAAGAAGTTTCATACAATGCTTCTGTGTAGTTTATATTTGAACATATTCTTTTTTCCACTATTACCCACTTAGCGCTACGAATGTCCATTTGCATTTTCTACAGACAGAGTGTTTCAAAACTGCTCAATCAAAAGTATGGTTTAACTCTGTTAGCTGAATGCTCAGATCAGAAAGAACTTTCACAGAATTCTTCTGTGTAGTTTATATTTGAATATATTCCTTTTTCCTCTACTACGCTCTTAGCGCTCCAAATGTCCAGTTGCATTTTCTACAGAAAGAGTGTTCAGATCTGCTCAATCAAAAGTATGGTTTAACTCTGTTAGCTGAATGCACAGATCAGAAAGAAGTTTCACCGAATGATTCTGTGTAGTTTATATTTGAAGTCATTTCTTTTTCCACTACTACCCTCTTAGCGCTCCGAATCTCCACTTGCATTTTCTACAAAAAGAGTGTTTCATAACTGCTCAATCAAAAATATGTTTTATCTCTGTTAACTGAATTTACAGATCAGAAATAAGTTTCACAGAATGCATCTGTGTAGTTTTTATTTGAAGATATTCTTTTTCCCAATGTAGGCCTCTTAGCGCTTAGCATGTCCAATTGCAGTTTCTACAGAAAGAGTGTTTCAGAACGGCTCAATCAAAAGTAAGGTTCAACTCTGTTAGTTGAATGCACAGAACAGAAAGAATTTTCACAGAATGCTACTGTGTAGTTTATATTTGTATATATTCCTTTTTCCACTATTACCCTCTTAGCGCTCCGAATGTCCACTTGCATTTTCTACAGAAAGAGTGTTCAGAACTGCGCAATCAAAAGTATGGTTTAACTCTGTTAGCTTAATGAACATATCAGAAATAAGTTTCACACAATGCTTCTGTGTAGTTTTTATTTGAAGATATTATTTTTCCCAATAGAGGCCTCTTAGCGCTCAGAATGTCCAATTGCAGTTTCTACAGAAAGAGTGTTTCAGAAAGGCTCAATCAAAAGTAAGGTTCAACTCTGTTAGTTGAATGCACAGAACAGAAAGAAGTTTCATACAATGCTTCTGTGTAGTTTATATTTGAATATATTCTTTTTTCCACTATTACCCACTTAGTGCTACGAATGTGCAGTTGCATTTTCTACAGACAGCGTGTTTCAAAACTGCTCAATCAAAAGTATGGTTTAACTCTGTTAGCTGAATGCTCAGATCAGAAAGAAGTTTCACAGAATGCTTCTGTGTAGTTTATATTTGAATATATTCCTTTTTCCACTACTACTCTCTTAGCGCTCCAAATGTCCAGTTGCATTTTCTACAGAAAGAGTGTTCAGATCTGCTCAATCAAAAGTATGGTTTAATTCTGTTAGCTGAATGCACAGATCAGAAAGAAGTTTCACAGAATGATTCTGTGTAGTTTATATTTGGAGACATTCCTTTTTCCACTATTACCCTCTTAGCGCTCCGAATCTGCACTTGCATTTTCTACAGAAAGAGTGTTTCAGAACGGCTCAATCAAAACTAAGGTTCAACTCTTTTAGTTGAACAAACAGAACAGAAAGAAGTTTCACACAATTCTTCTGTGTAGTTTTTATTTGTAGACATTCTTTTTCCCAATATAGGCCTCCTAGTGCTCAGAATGTCCAATTGCAGTTTCTACAGAAAGAGTGTTTCAGGACGGCTCAATCAAAAGTAAGGTTCAACTCTGTTAGTTGAATGCACAGAACAGAAAGAAGTTTCATACAATGCTTCTGTGTAGTTTATATTTGAACATATTCTTTTTTCCACTATTACACACTTAGCGCTACGAATGTCCAGTTGCATTTTCTACAGACAGAGTGTTTCAAAACTGCTCAATCAAAAGTATGGTTTAACTCTGTTAGCTGAATGCTCAGATCAGAAAGAAGTTTCACAGAATGCTTCTGTGTAGTTTATATTTGAATATATTCCTTTTTCCACTACTACTCTCTTAGCGCTCCAAATGTCCAGTTGCATTTTCTACAGAAAGAGTGTTCAGATCTGCTCAATCAAAAGTATGGTTTAACTCTGTTAGCTGAATGCACAGATCAGAAAGAAGTTTCACCGAATGATTCTGTGTAGTTTATATTTGAAGATATTCCTTTTTCCACTATTACCCTCTTAGCGCTCCGAATCTCCACTTGCATTTTCTACAAAAAGAGTGTTTCATAACTGCTCAATCAAAAATATGTTTTATCTCTGTTAACTGAATTTACAGATCAGAAATAAGTTTCACAGAATACATCTGTGTAGTTTTTATTTGAAGATATTCTTTTTCCCAATGTAGGCCTCTTAGCGCTTAGTATGTCCAATTGCAGTTTCTACAGAAAGAGTGTTTCAGAACACCTCAATCAAAAGTAAGGTTCAACTCTGTTAGTTGAATGCACAGAACAGAAAGAATTTTCACAGAGTGCTACTGTGTAGTTTATATTTGAATATATTCCTTTTTCCACTATTACCCTCTTAGCGCTCCGAATGTCCACTTGCATTTTCTAGAGAAAGAGTGTTCAGAACTGCGCAATCAAAAGTATGGTTTAACTCTGTTAGGTTAATGAACATATCAGAAATAAGTTTCACACAATGCTTCTGTGTAGTTTTTATTTGAAGATATTATTTTTCCCAATAGAGGCCTCTTAGCGCTCAGAATGTCCAATTGCAGTTTCTACAGAAAGAGTGTTTCAGAAAGGCTCAATCAAAAGTAAGGTTCAACTCTGTTATTTGAATGCACAGAACAGAAAGAAGTTTCATACAATGCTTCTGTGTAGTTTATATTTGAACATATTCTTTTTTCCACTATTACCCACTTAGCGCTACGAATGTCCAGTTGCATTTTCTACAGACAGAGTGTTTCAAAACTGCTCAATCAAAAGTATGGTTTAACTCTGTTAGCTGAATGCTCAGATCAGAAAGAAGTTTCACAGAATGCTTCTGTGTAGTTTATATTTGAATATATTCCTTTTTCCACTACTACTCTCTTAGCGCTCCAAATGTCCAGTTGCATTTTCTACAGAAAGAGTGTTGAGAACTGCTCAATCAAAAGTATGGTTTAACTCTGTTAGCTGAATGCACAGATCAGAAAGAAGTTTCACAGAATGATTCTGTGTAGTTTATATTTGGAGACATTCCTTTTTCCACTATTACCCTCTTAGCGCTGCGAATCTCCACTTGCATTTTCTACAGAAAGAGTGTTTCAGAACGGCTCAATCAAAACTAAGGTTCAACTCTTTTAGTTGAACAAACAGAACAGAAAGAAGTTTCACACAATTCTTCTGTGTAGTTTTTATTTGTAGACATTCTTTTTCCCAATATAGGCCTCTTAGCGCTCAGAATGTCCAATTGCAGTTTCTACAGAAAGAGTGTTTCAGAACGGCTCAATCAAAAGTAAGGTTCAACTCTGTTAGTTGAATGCACAGAACAGAAAGATGTTTTATACAATGCTTCTGTGTAGTTTATATTTGAACATATTCTTTTTTCCACTATTACCCACTTAGCGCTACGAATGTCCAGTTGCATTTTCTACAGACAGAGTGTTTCAAAACTGCTCAATCAAAAGTATGGTTTAACTCTGTTAGCTGAATGCTCAGATCAGAAAGAAGTTTCACAGAATGCTTCTGTGTAGTTTATATTTGAATATATTCCTTTTTCCACTACTACGCTCTTAGCGCTCCAAATGTCCAGTTGCATTTTCTACAGAAAGAGTGTTCAGATCTGCTCAATCAAAAGTATGGTTTAACTCTGTTAGCTGAATGCACAGATCAGAAAGAAGTTTCACCGAATGATTCTGTGTAGTTTATATTTGAAGATATTCCTTTTTCCACTATTACCCTCTTAGCGCTCCGAATCTCCACTTGCATTTTCTACAAAAAGAGTGTTTCATAACTGCTCAATCAAAAATATGTTTTATCTCTGTTAACTGAATTTACAGATCAGAAATAAGTTTCACAGAATACATCTGTGTAGTTTTTATTTGAAGATATTCTTTTTCCCAATGTAGGCCTCTTAGCGCTTAGTATGTCCAATTGCAGTTTCTACAGAAAGAGTGTTTCAGAACGCCTCAATCAAAAGTAAGGTTCAACTCTGTTAGTTGAATGCACAGAACAGAAAGAATTTTCACAGAGTGCTACTGTGTAGTTTATATTTGAATATATACCTTTTTCCACTATTACCCTCTTAGCGCTCCGAATGTACACTTGCATTTTCTACAGAAAGAGTGTTCAGAACTGCGCAATCAAAAGTATGGTTTAACTCTGTTAGGTTAATGAACATATCAGAAATAAGTTTCACACAATGCTTCTGTGTAGTTTTTATTTGAAGATATTATTTTTCCCAATAGAGGCCTCTTAGCGCTCAGAATGTCCAATTGCAGTTTCTACAGAAAGAGTGTTTCAGAAAGGCTCAATCAAAAGTAAGGTTCAACTCTGTTAGTTGAATGCACAGAACAGAAAGTAGTTTCATACAATGCTTCTGTGTAGTTTATATTTGAACATATTCTTTTTTCCACTATTACCCACTTAGCGCTACGAATGTCCAGTTGCATTTTCTACAGACAGAGTGTTTCAAAACTGCTCAATCAAAAGTATGGTTTAACTCTGTTAGCTGAATGCTCAGATCAGAAAGATGTTTCACAGAATTCTTCTGTGTAGTTTATATTTGAATATATTCCTTTTTCCACTACTACGCTCTTAGCGCTCCAAATGTCCAGTTGCATTTTCTACAGAAAGAGTGTTCAGATCTGCTAAATCAAAAGTATGGTTTAACTCTGTTAGCTGAATGCACAGTTCAGAAAGAAGTTTCACCGAATGATTCTGTGTAGTTTATATTTGAAGACATTCCTTTTTCCACTATTACCCTCTTAGCGCTCCGAATCTCCACTTGCATTTTCTACAAAAAGAGTGTTTCATAACTGCTCAATCAAAAATATGTTTTATCTCTGTTAACTGAATTTACAGATCAGAAATAAGTTTCACAGAATGCATCTGTGTAGTTTTTATTTGAAGATATTCTTTTTCCCAATGTAGGCCTCTTAGCGCTTAGCATGTCCAATTGCAGTTTCTACAGAAAGAGTGTTTCAGAACGGCTCAATCAAAAGTAAGGTTCAACTCTGTTAGTTGAATGCACAGAACAGAAAGAATTTTCACAGAATGCTACTGTGTAGTTTATATTTGTATATATTCCTTTTTCCACTATTACCCTCTTAGCGCTCCGAATGTCCACTTGCATTTTCTACAGAAAGAGTGTTCAGAACTGCGCAATCAAAAGTATGGTTTAACTCTGTTAGCTTAATGAACATATCAGAAATAAGTTTCACACAATGCTTCTGTGTAGTTTTTATTTGAAGATATTTTTTTCCCAATACAGGCCTCTTAGCGCTCAGAATGTCCAATTGCAGTTTCTACAGAAAGAGTGTTTCAGAAAGGCTCAATCAAAAGTAAGGTTCAACTCTGTTAGTTGAATGCACAGAACAGAAAGAAGTTTCATACAATGCTTCTGTGTAGTTTATATTTGAACATATTCTTTTTTCCACTATTACCCACTTAGTGCTACGAATGTCCAGTTGCATTTTCTACAGACAGCGTGTTTCAAAACTGCTCAATCAAAATTATGGTTTAACTCTGTTAGCTGAATGCTCAGATCAGAAAGAAGTTTCACAGAATGCTTCTGTGTAGTTTATATTTGAATATATTCCTTTTTCCACTACTACTCTCTTAGCGCTCCAAATGTCCAGTTGCATTTTCTACAGAAAGAGTGTTCAGATCTGCTCAATCAAAAGTATGGTTTAATTCTGTTAGCTGAATGCACAGATCAGAAAGAAGTTTCACAGAATGATTCTGTGTAGTTTATATTTGGAGACATTCCTTTTTCCACTATTACCCTCTTAGCGCTCCGAATCTGCACTTGCATTTTCTACAGAAAGAGTGTTTCAGAACGGCTCAATCAAAACTAAGGTTCAACTCTTTTAGTTGAACAAACAGAACAGAAAGAAGTTTCACACAATTCTTCTGTGTAGTTTTTATTTGTAGACATTCTTTTTCCCAATATAGGCCTCCTAGTGCTCAGAATGTCCAATTGCAGTTTCTACAGAAAGAGTGTTTCAGAACGGCTCAATCAAAAGTAAGGTTCAACTCTGTTAGTTGAATGCACAGAACAGAAAGAAGTTTCATACAATGCTTCTGTGTAGTTTATATTTGAACATATTCTTTTTTCCACTATTACCCACTTAGTGCTACGAATGTCCAGTTGCATTTTCTACAGACAGAGTGTTTCAAAACTGCTCAATCAAAAGTATGGTTTAACTCTGTTAGCTGAATGCTCAGATCAGAAAGAAGTTTCACAGAATGCTTCTGTGTAGTTTATATTTGAATATATTCCTTTTTCCACTACTACTCTCTTAGCGCTCCAAATGTCCAGTTGCATTTTCTACAGAAAGAGTGTTCAGATCTGCTCAATCAAAAGTATGGTTTAACTCTGTTAGCTGAATGCACAGATCAGAAAGAAGTTTCACCGAATGATTCTGTGTAGTTTATATTTGAAGATATTCCTTTTTCCACTATTACCCTCTTAGCGCTCCGAATCTCCACTTGCATTTTCTACAAAAAGAGTGTTTCATAACTGCTCAATCAAAAATATGTTTTATCTCTGTTAACTGAATTTACAGATCAGAAATAAGTTTCACAGAATACATCTGTGTAGTTTTTATTTGAAGATATTCTTTTTCCCAATGTAGGCCTCTTAGCGCTTAGTATGTCCAATTGCAGTTTCTACAGAAAGAGTGTTTCAGAACACCTCAATCAAAAGTAAGGTTCAACTCTGTTAGTTGAATGCACAGAACAGAAAGAATTTTCACAGAGTGCTACTGTGTAGTTTATATTTGAATATATTCCTTTTTCCACTATTACCCTCTTAGCGCTCCGAATGTCCACTTGCATTTTCTAGAGAAAGAGTGTTCAGAACTGCGCAATCAAAAGTATGGTTTAACTCTGTTAGGTTAATGAACATATCAGAAATAAGTTTCACACAATGCTTCTGTGTAGTTTTTATTTGAAGATATTATTTTTCCCAATAGAGGCCTCTTAGCGCTCAGAATGTCCAATTGCAGTTTCTACAGAAAGAGTGTTTCAGAAAGGCTCAATCAAAAGTAAGGTTCAACTCTGTTATTTGAATGCACAGAACAGAAAGAAGTTTCATACAATGCTTCTGTGTAGTTTATATTTGAACATATTCTTTTTTCCACTATTACCCACTTAGCGCTACGAATGTCCAGTTGCATTTTCTACAGACAGAGTGTTTCAAAACTGCTCAATCAAAAGTATGGTTTAACTCTGTTAGCTGAATGCTCAGATCAGAAAGAAGTTTCACAGAATGCTTCTGTGTAGTTTATATTTGAATATATTCCTTTTTCCACTACTACTCTCTTAGCGCTCCAAATGTCCAGTTGCATTTTCTACAGAAAGAGTGTTCAGAACTGCTCAATCAAAAGTATGGTTTAACTCTGTTAGCTGAATGCACAGATCAGAAAGAAGTTTCACAGAATGATTCTGTGTAGTTTATATTTGGAGACATTCCTTTTTCCACTATTACCCTCTTAGCGCTGCGAATCTCCACTTGCATTTTCTACAGAAAGAGTGTTTCAGAACGGCTCAATCAAAACTAAGGTTCAACTCTTTTAGTTGAACAAACAGAACAGAAAGAAGTTTCACACAATTCTTCTGTGTAGTTTTTATTTGTAGACATTCTTTTTCCCAATATAGGCCTCTTAGCGCTCAGAATGTCCAATTGCAGTTTCTACAGAAAGAGTGTTTCAGAACGGCTCAATCAAAAGTAAGGTTCAACTCTGTTAGTTGAATGCACAGAACAGAAAGATGTTTTATACAATGCTTCTGTGTAGTTTATATTTGAACATATTCTTTTTTCCACTATTACCCACTTAGCGCTACGAATGTCCAGTTGCATTTTCTACAGACAGAGTGTTTCAAAACTGCTCAATCAAAAGTATGGTTTAACTCTGTTAGCTGAATGCTCAGATCAGAAAGAAGTTTCACAGAATGCTTCTGTGTAGTTTATATTTGAATATATTCCTTTTTCCACTACTACGCTCTTAGCGCTCCAAATGTCCAGTTGCATTTTCTACAGAAAGAGTGTTCAGATCTGCTCAATCAAAAGTATGGTTTAACTCTGTTAGCTGAATGCACAGATCAGAAAGAAGTTTCACCGAATGATTCTGTGTAGTTTATATTTGAAGATATTCCTTTTTCCACTATTACCCTCTTAGCGCTCCGAATCTCCACTTGCATTTTCTACAAAAAGAGTGTTTCATAACTGCTCAATCAAAAATATGTTTTATCTCTTTTAACTGAATTTACAGATCAGAAATAAGTTTCACAGAATACATCTGTGTAGTTTTTATTTGAAGATATTCTTTTTCCCAATGTAGGCCTCTTAGCGCTTAGTATGTCCAATTGCAGTTTCTACAGAAAGAGTGTTTCAGAACGCCTCAATCAAAAGTAAGGTTCAACTCTGTTAGTTGAATGCACAGAACAGAAAGAATTTTCACAGAGTGCTACTGTGTAGTTTATATTTGAATATATACCTTTTTCCACTATTACCCTCTTAGCGCTCCGAATGTACACTTGCATTTTCTACAGAAAGAGTGTTCAGAACTGCGCAATCAAAAGTATGGTTTAACTCTGTTAGGTTAATGAACATATCAGAAATAAGTTTCACACAATGCTTCTGTGTAGTTTTTATTTGAAGATATTATTTTTCCCAATAGAGGCCTCTTAGCGCTCAGAATGTCCAATTGCAGTTTCTACAGAAAGAGTGTTTCAGAAAGGCTCAATCAAAAGTAAGGTTCAACTCTGTTAGTTGAATGCACAGAACAGAAAGTAGTTTCATACAATGCTTCTGTGTAGTTTATATTTGAACATATTCTTTTTTCCACTATTACCCACTTAGCGCTACGAATGTCCAGTTGCATTTTCTACAGACAGAGTGTTTCAAAACTGCTCAATCAAAAGTATGGTTTAACTCTGTTAGCTGAATGCTCAGATCAGAAAGATGTTTCACAGAATTCTTCTGTGTAGTTTATATTTGAATATATTCCTTTTTCCACTACTACGCTCTTAGCGCTCCAAATGTCCAGTTGCATTTTCTACAGAAAGAGTGTTCAGATCTGCTAAATCAAAAGTATGGTTTAACTCTGTTAGCTGAATGCACAGTTCAGAAAGAAGTTTCACCGAATGATTCTGTGTAGTTTATATTTGAAGACATTCCTTTTTCCACTATTACCCTCTTAGCGCTCCGAATCTCCACTTGCATTTTCTACAAAAAGAGTGTTTCATAACTGCTCAATCAAAAATATGTTTTATCTCTGTTAACTGAATTTACAGATCAGAAATAAGTTTCACAGAATGCATCTGTGTAGTTTTTATTTGAAGATATTCTTTTTCCCAATGTAGGCCTCTTAGCGCTTAGCATGTCCAATTGCAGTTTCTACAGAAAGAGTGTTTCAGAACGGCTCAATCAAAAGTAAGGTTCAACTCTGTTAGTTGAATGCACAGAACAGAAAGAATTTTCACAGAATGCTACTGTGTAGTTTATATTTGTATATATTCCTTTTTCCACTATTACCCTCTTAGCGCTCCGAATGTCCACTTGCATTTTCTACAGAAAGAGTGTTCAGAACTGCGCAATCAAAAGTATGGTTTAACTCTGTTAGCTTAATGAACATATCAGAAATAAGTTTCACACAATGCTTCTGTGTAGTTTTTATTTGAAGATATTTTTTTCCCAATACAGGCCTCTTAGCGCTCAGAATGTCCAATTGCAGTTTCTACAGAAAGAGTGTTTCAGAAAGGCTCAATCAAAAGTAAGGTTCAACTCTGTTAGTTGAATGCACAGAACAGAAAGAAGTTTCATACAATGCTTCTGTGTAGTTTATATTTGAACATATTCTTTTTTCCACTATTACCCACTTAGTGCTACGAATGTCCAGTTGCATTTTCTACAGACAGCGTGTTTCAAAACTGCTCAATCAAAATTATGGTTTAACTCTGTTAGCTGAATGCTCAGATCAGAAAGAAGTTTCACAGAATGCTTCTGTGTAGTTTATATTTGAATATATTCCTTTTTCCACTACTACTCTCTTAGCGCTCCAAATGTCCAGTTGCATTTTCTACAGAAAGAGTGTTCAGATCTGCTCAATCAAAAGTATGGTTTAATTCTGTTAGCTGAATGCACAGATCAGAAAGAAGTTTCACAGAATGATTCTGTGTAGTTTATATTTGGAGACATTCCTTTTTCCACTATTACCCTCTTAGCGCTCCGAATCTGCACTTGCATTTTCTACAGAAAGAGTGTTTCAGAACGGCTCAATCAAAACTAAGGTTCAACTCTTTTAGTTGAACAAACAGAACAGAAAGAAGTTTCACACAATTCTTCTGTGTAGTTTTTATTTGTAGACATTCTTTTTCCCAATATAGGCCTCCTAGTGCTCAGAATGTCCAATTGCAGTTTCTACAGAAAGAGTGTTTCAGAACGGCTCAATCAAAAGTAAGGTTCAACTCTGTTAGTTGAATGCACAGAACAGAAAGAAGTTTCATACAATGCTTCTGTGTAGTTTATATTTGAACATATTCTTTTTTCCACTATTACACACTTAGCGCTACGAATGTCCAGTTGCATTTTCTACAGACAGAGTGTTTCAAAACTGCTCAATCAAAAGTATGGTTTAACTCTGTTAGCTGAATGCTCAGATCAGAAAGAAGTTTCACAGAATGCTTCTGTGTAGTTTATATTTGAATATATTCCTTTTTCCACTACTACTCTCTTAGCGCTCCAAATGTCCAGTTGCATTTTCTACAGAAAGAGTGTTCAGATCTGCTCAATCAAAAGTATGGTTTAACTCTGTTAGCTGAATGCACAGATCAGAAAGAAGTTTCACCGAATGATTCTGTGTAGTTTATATTTGAAGATATTCCTTTTTCCACTATTACCCTCTTAGCGCTCCGAATCTCCACTTGCATTTTCTACAAAAAGAGTGTTTCATAACTGCTCAATCAAAAATATGTTTTATCTCTGTTAACTGAATTTACAGATCAGAAATAAGTTTCACAGAATACATCTGTGTAGTTTTTATTTGAAGATATTCTTTTTCCCAATGTAGGCCTCTTAGCGCTTAGTATGTCCAATTGCAGTTTCTACAGAAAGAGTGTTTCAGAACACCTCAATCAAAAGTAAGGTTCAACTCTGTTAGTTGAATGCACAGAACAGAAAGAATTTTCACAGAGTGCTACTGTGTAGTTTATATTTGAATATATTCCTTTTTCCACTATTACCCTCTTAGCGCTCCGAATGTCCACTTGCATTTTCTAGAGAAAGAGTGTTCAGAACTGCGCAATCAAAAGTATGGTTTAACTCTGTTAGGTTAATGAACATATCAGAAATAAGTTTCACACAATGCTTCTGTGTAGTTTTTATTTGAAGATATTATTTTTCCCAATAGAGGCCTCTTAGCGCTCAGAATGTCCAATTGCAGTTTCTACAGAAAGAGTGTTTCAGAAAGGCTCAATCAAAAGTAAGGTTCAACTCTGTTATTTGAATGCACAGAACAGAAAGAAGTTTCATACAATGCTTCTGTGTAGTTTATATTTGAACATATTCTTTTTTCCACTATTACCCACTTAGCGCTACGAATGTCCAGTTGCATTTTCTACAGACAGAGTGTTTCAAAACTGCTCAATCAAAAGTATGGTTTAACTCTGTTAGCTGAATGCTCAGATCAGAAAGAAGTTTCACAGAATGCTTCTGTGTAGTTTATATTTGAATATATTCCTTTTTCCACTACTACTCTCTTAGCGCTCCAAATGTCCAGTTGCATTTTCTACAGAAAGAGTGTTCAGAACTGCTCAATCAAAAGTATGGTTTAACTCTGTTAGCTGAATGCACAGATCAGAAAGAAGTTTCACAGAATGATTCTGTGTAGTTTATATTTGGAGACATTCCTTTTTCCACTATTACCCTCTTAGCGCTGCGAATCTCCACTTGCATTTTCTACAGAAAGAGTGTTTCAGAACGGCTCAATCAAAACTAAGGTTCAACTCTTTTAGTTGAACAAACAGAACAGAAAGAAGTTTCACACAATTCTTCTGTGTAGTTTTTATTTGTAGACATTCTTTTTCCCAATATAGGCCTCTTAGCGCTCAGAATGTCCAATTGCAGTTTCTACAGAAAGAGTGTTTCAGAACGGCTCAATCAAAAGTAAGGTTCAACTCTGTTAGTTGAATGCACAGAACAGAAAGATGTTTTATACAATGCTTCTGTGTAGTTTATATTTGAACATATTCTTTTTTCCACTATTACCCACTTAGCGCTACGAATGTCCAGTTGCATTTTCTACAGACAGAGTGTTTCAAAACTGCTCAATCAAAAGTATGGTTTAACTCTGTTAGCTGAATGCTCAGATCAGAAAGAAGTTTCACAGAATGCTTCTGTGTAGTTTATATTTGAATATATTCCTTTTTCCACTACTACGCTCTTAGCGCTCCAAATGTCCAGTTGCATTTTCTACAGAAAGAGTGTTCAGATCTGCTCAATCAAAAGTATGGTTTAACTCTGTTAGCTGAATGCACAGATCAGAAAGAAGTTTCACCGAATGATTCTGTGTAGTTTATATTTGAAGATATTCCTTTTTCCACTATTACCCTCTTAGCGCTCCGAATCTCCACTTGCATTTTCTACAAAAAGAGTGTTTCATAACTGCTCAATCAAAAATATGTTTTATCTCTGTTAACTGAATTTACAGATCAGAAATAAGTTTCACAGAATACATCTGTGTAGTTTTTATTTGAAGATATTCTTTTTCCCAATGTAGGCCTCTTAGCGCTTAGTATGTCCAATTGCAGTTTCTACAGAAAGAGTGTTTCAGAACGCCTCAATCAAAAGTAAGGTTCAACTCTGTTAGTTGAATGCACAGAACAGAAAGAATTTTCACAGAGTGCTACTGTGTAGTTTATATTTGAATATATACCTTTTTCCACTATTACCCTCTTAGCGCTCCGAATGTACACTTGCATTTTCTACAGAAAGAGTGTTCAGAACTGCGCAATCAAAAGTATGGTTTAACTCTGTTAGGTTAATGAACATATCAGAAATAAGTTTCACACAATGCTTCTGTGTAGTTTTTATTTGAAGATATTATTTTTCCCAATAGAGGCCTCTTAGCGCTCAGAATGTCCAATTGCAGTTTCTACAGAAAGAGTGTTTCAGAAAGGCTCAATCAAAAGTAAGGTTCAACTCTGTTAGTTGAATGCACAGAACAGAAAGTAGTTTCATACAATGCTTCTGTGTAGTTTATATTTGAACATATTCTTTTTTCCACTATTACCCACTTAGCGCTACGAATGTCCAGTTGCATTTTCTACAGACAGAGTGTTTCAAAACTGCTCAATCAAAAGTATGGTTTAACTCTGTTAGCTGAATGCTCAGATCAGAAAGATGTTTCACAGAATTCTTCTGTGTAGTTTATATTTGAATATATTCCTTTTTCCACTACTACGCTCTTAGCGCTCCAAATGTCCAGTTGCATTTTCTACAGAAAGAGTGTTCAGATCTGCTAAATCAAAAGTATGGTTTAACTCTGTTAGCTGAATGCACAGTTCAGAAAGAAGTTTCACCGAATGATTCTGTGTAGTTTATATTTGAAGACATTCCTTTTTCCACTATTACCCTCTTAGCGCTCCGAATCTCCACTTGCATTTTCTACAAAAAGAGTGTTTCATAACTGCTCAATCAAAAATATGTTTTATCTCTGTTAACTGAATTTACAGATCAGAAATAAGTTTCACAGAATGCATCTGTGTAGTTTTTATTTGAAGATATTCTTTTTCCCAATGTAGGCCTCTTAGCGCTTAGCATGTCCAATTGCAGTTTCTACAGAAAGAGTGTTTCAGAACGGCTCAATCAAAAGTAAGGTTCAACTCTGTTAGTTGAATGCACAGAACAGAAAGAATTTTCACAGAATGCTACTGTGTAGTTTATATTTGTATATATTCCTTTTTCCACTATTACCCTCTTAGCGCTCCGAATGTCCACTTGCATTTTCTACAGAAAGAGTGTTCAGAACTGCGCAATCAAAAGTATGGTTTAACTCTGTTAGCTTAATGAACATATCAGAAATAAGTTTCACACAATGCTTCTGTGTAGTTTTTATTTGAAGATATTTTTTTCCCAATACAGGCCTCTTAGCGCTCAGAATGTCCAATTGCAGTTTCTACAGAAAGAGTGTTTCAGAAAGGCTCAATCAAAAGTAAGGTTCAACTCTGTTAGTTGAATGCACAGAACAGAAAGAAGTTTCATACAATGCTTCTGTGTAGTTTATATTTGAACATATTCTTTTTTCCACTATTACCCACTTAGTGCTACGAATGTCCAGTTGCATTTTCTACAGACAGCGTGTTTCAAAACTGCTCAATCAAAATTATGGTTTAACTCTGTTAGCTGAATGCTCAGATCAGAAAGAAGTTTCACAGAATGCTTCTGTGTAGTTTATATTTGAATATATTCCTTTTTCCACTACTACTCTCTTAGCGCTCCAAATGTCCAGTTGCATTTTCTACAGAAAGAGTGTTCAGATCTGCTCAATCAAAAGTATGGTTTAATTCTGTTAGCTGAATGCACAGATCAGAAAGAAGTTTCACAGAATGATTCTGTGTAGTTTATATTTGGAGACATTCCTTTTTCCACTATTACCCTCTTAGCGCTCCGAATCTGCACTTGCATTTTCTACAGAAAGAGTGTTTCAGAACGGCTCAATCAAAACTAAGGTTCAACTCTTTTAGTTGAACAAACAGAACAGAAAGAAGTTTCACACAATTCTTCTGTGTAGTTTTTATTTGTAGACATTCTTTTTCCCAATATAGGCCTCCTAGTGCTCAGAATGTCCAATTGCAGTTTCTACAGAAAGAGTGTTTCAGAACGGCTCAATCAAAAGTAAGGTTCAACTCTGTTAGTTGAATGCACAGAACAGAAAGAAGTTTCATACAATGCTTCTGTGTAGTTTATATTTGAACATATTCTTTTTTCCACTATTACACACTTAGCGCTACGAATGTCCAGTTGCATTTTCTACAGACAGAGTGTTTCAAAACTGCTCAATCAAAAGTATGGTTTAACTCTGTTAGCTGAATGCTCAGATCAGAAAGAAGTTTCACAGAATGCTTCTGTGTAGTTTATATTTGAATATATTCCTTTTTCCACTACTACTCTCTTAGCGCTCCAAATGTCCAGTTGCATTTTCTACAGAAAGAGTGTTCAGATCTGCTCAATCAAAAGTATGGTTTAACTCTGTTAGCTGAATGCACAGATCAGAAAGAAGTTTCACCGAATGATTCTGTGTAGTTTATATTTGAAGATATTCCTTTTTCCACTATTACCCTCTTAGCGCTCCGAATCTCCACTTGCATTTTCTACAAAAAGAGTGTTTCATAACTGCTCAATCAAAAATATGTTTTATCTCTGTTAACTGAATTTACAGATCAGAAATAAGTTTCACAGAATACATCTGTGTAGTTTTTATTTGAAGATATTCTTTTTCCCAATGTAGGCCTCTTAGCGCTTAGTATGTCCAATTGCAGTTTCTACAGAAAGAGTGTTTCAGAACACCTCAATCAAAAGTAAGGTTCAACTCTGTTAGTTGAATGCACAGAACAGAAAGAATTTTCACAGAGTGCTACTGTGTAGTTTATATTTGAATATATTCCTTTTTCCACTATTACCCTCTTAGCGCTCCGAATGTCCACTTGCATTTTCTAGAGAAAGAGTGTTCAGAACTGCGCAATCAAAAGTATGGTTTAACTCTGTTAGGTTAATGAACATATCAGAAATAAGTTTCACACAATGCTTCTGTGTAGTTTTTATTTGAAGATATTATTTTTCCCAATAGAGGCCTCTTAGCGCTCAGAATGTCCAATTGCAGTTTCTACAGAAAGAGTGTTTCAGAAAGGCTCAATCAAAAGTAAGGTTCAACTCTGTTATTTGAATGCACAGAACAGAAAGAAGTTTCATACAATGCTTCTGTGTAGTTTATATTTGAACATATTCTTTTTTCCACTATTACCCACTTAGCGCTACGAATGTCCAGTTGCATTTTCTACAGACAGAGTGTTTCAAAACTGCTCAATCAAAAGTATGGTTTAACTCTGTTAGCTGAATGCTCAGATCAGAAAGAAGTTTCACAGAATGCTTCTGTGTAGTTTATATTTGAATATATTCCTTTTTCCACTACTACTCTCTTAGCGCTCCAAATGTCCAGTTGCATTTTCTACAGAAAGAGTGTTCAGAACTGCTCAATCAAAAGTATGGTTTAACTCTGTTAGCTGAATGCACAGATCAGAAAGAAGTTTCACAGAATGATTCTGTGTAGTTTATATTTGGAGACATTCCTTTTTCCACTATTACCCTCTTAGCGCTGCGAATCTCCACTTGCATTTTCTACAGAAAGAGTGTTTCAGAACGGCTCAATCAAAACTAAGGTTCAACTCTTTTAGTTGAACAAACAGAACAGAAAGAAGTTTCACACAATTCTTCTGTGTAGTTTTTATTTGTAGACATTCTTTTTCCCAATATATGCCTCTTAGCGCTCAGAATGTCCAATTGCAGTTTCTACAGAAAGAGTGTTTCAGAACGGCTCAATCAAAAATAAGGTTCAACTCTGTTAGTTGAATGCACAGAACAGAAAGAAGTTTCATACAATGCTTCTGTGTAGTTTATATTTGAACATATTCTTTTTTCCACTATTACCCACTTAGCGCTACGAATGTCCAGTTGCATTTTCAACAGACAGAGTGTTTCAAAACTGCTCAATCAAAAGTATGGTTTAACTCTGTTAGCTGAATGCTCAGATCAGAAACAAGTTTCACAGAATGCTTCTGTGTAGTTTATATTTGAACATATTCCTTTTTCCACTATTACCCTCTTAGCGCTCCGAATGTCCACTTGCATTTTCTACAGAAAGAGTGTTCAGAACTGCGCAATCAAAAGTATGTTTTAACTCTGTTAGCTTAATGAACATATCAGAAATAAGTTTCACACAATGCTTCTGTGTAGTTTTTATTTGAAGATATTATTTTTCCCAATATAGGCCTCTTAGCGCTCAGAATGTCCAATTGCAGTTTCTACAGAAAGAGTGTTTCAGAAAGGCTCAATCAAAAGTAAGGTTCAACTCTGTTAGTTGAATGCACAGAACAGAAAGAAGTTTCATACAATGCTTCTGTGTAGTTTATATTTGAACATATTCTTTTTTCCACTATTACCCACTTAGGGCTACGAATGTCCAGTTGCATCTTCTACAGACAGAGTGTTTCAAAACTGCTCAATCAAAAGTATGGTTTAACTCTGTTAGCTGAATGCTCAGATCAGAAAGAAGTTTCACAGAATGCTTCTGTGTAGTTTATATTTGAATATATTCCTTTTTCCACTACTACTCTCTTAGCGCTCCAAAGGTCCAGTTGCATTTTCTACAGAAAGAGTGTTCAGATCTGCTCAATCAAAAGTATGGTTTAACTCTGTTAGCTGAATGCACAGATCAGAAAGAAGTTTCACAGAATGATTCTCTGTAGTTTATATTTGGAGACATTCCTTTTTCCACTATTACCCTCTTAGCGCTCGGAATCTCCACTTGCATTTTCTACAGAAAGAGTGTTTCAGAACGGCTCAATCAAAACTAAGGTTCAACTCTTTTAGTTGAACAAACAGAACAGAAAGAAGTTTCACACAATTCTTCTGTGTAGTTTTTATTTGTAGACATTCTTTTTCCCAATATAGGCCTCCTAGCGCTCAGAATGTCCAATTGCAGTTTCTACAGAAAGAGTGTTTCAGAACGGCTCAATCAAAAGTAAGGTTCAACTCTGTTAGTTGAATGCACAGAACAGAAAGAAGTTTCATACAATGCTTCTGTGTAGTTTATATTTGAACATATTCTTTTTTCCACTATTATCCACTTAGCGCTACGAATGTCCAGTTGCATTTTCTACAGACAGAGTGTTTCAAAACTGCTCAATCAAAAGTATGGTTTAACTCTGTTAGCTGAATGCTCAGATCAGAAAGAAGTTTCACAGAATGCTTCTGTGTAGTTTATATTTGAATATATTCCTTTTTCCACTACTACGCTCTTAGCGCTCCAAATGTCCAGTTGCATTTTCTACAGAAAGAGTGTTCAGATCTGCTCAATCAAAAGTATGGTTTAACTCTGTTAGCTGAATGCACAGATCAGAAAGAAGTTTCACCGAATGATTCTGTGTAGTTTATATTTGAAGACATTCCTTTTTCCACTATTACCCTCTTAGCGCTCCGAATCTCCACTTGCATTTTCTACAAAAAGAGTGTTTCATAACTGCTCAATCAAAAATATGTTTTATCTCTGTTAACTGAATTTACAGATCAGAAATAAGTTTCACAGAATGCATCTGTGTAGTTTTTATTTGAAGATATTCTTTTTCCCAATGTAGGCCTCTTAGCCCTTAGCATGTCCAATTGCAGTTTCTACAGAAAGAGTGTTTCAGAACGGCTCAATCAAAAGTAAGGTTCAACTCTGTTAGTTGAATGCACAGAACAGAAAGTATTTTCACAGAATGCTACTGTGTAGTTTATAATTGCATATATTCCTTTTTCCACTATTACCCTCTTAGCGCTCCGAATGTCCACTTGCATTTTCTACAGAAAGAGTGTTCAGAACTGCGCAATCAAAAGTATGGTTTAACTCTGTTATCTTAATGAACATATCAGAAATAAGTTTCACACAATGCTTCTGTGTAGTTTTTATTTGAAGATATTATTTTTCCCAATATAGGCCTCTTAGCGCTCAGAATGTCCAATTGCAGTTTCTACAGAAAGAGTGTTTCAGAAAGGCTCAATCAAAAGTAAGGTTCAACACTGTTAGTTGAATGCACAGAACAGAAAGAAGTTTCATACAATGCTTCTGTGTAGTTTATATTTGAACATATTCTTTTTTCCACTATTACCCACTTAGTGCTACGAATGTCCAGTTGCATTTTCTACAGACAGCGTGTTTCAAAACTGCTCAATCAAAATTATGGTTTAACTCTGTTAGCTGAATGCTCAGATCAGAAAGAAGTTTCACAGAATGCTTCTGTGTAGTTTATATTTGAATATATTCCTTTTTCCACTACTACTCTCTTAGCGCTCCAAATGTCCAGTTGCATTTTCTACAGAAAGAGTGTTCAGATCTGCTCAATCAAAAGTATGGTTTAATTCTGTTAGCTGAATGCACAGATCAGAAAGAAGTTTCACAGAATGATTCTGTGTAGTTTATATTTGGAGACATTCCTTTTTCCACTATTACCCTCTTAGCGCTCCGAATCTGCACTTGCATTTTCTACAGAAAGAGTGTTTCAGAACGGCTCAATCAAAACTAAGGTTCAACTCTTTTAGTTGAACAAACAGAACAGAAAGAAGTTTCACACAATTCTTCTGTGTAGTTTTTATTTGTAGACATTCTTTTTCCCAATATAGGCCTCCTAGTGCTCAGAATGTCCAATTGCAGTTTCTACAGAAAGAGTGTTTCAGAACGGCTCAATCAAAAGTAAGGTTCAACTCTGTTAGTTGAATGCACAGAACAGAAAGAAGTTTCATACAATGCTTCTGTGTAGTTTATATTTGAACATATTCTTTTTTCCACTATTACACACTTAGCGCTACGAATGTCCAGTTGCATTTTCTACAGACAGAGTGTTTCAAAACTGCTCAATCAAAAGTATGGTTTAACTCTGTTAGCTGAATGCTCAGATCAGAAAGAAGTTTCACAGAATGCTTCTGTGTAGTTTATATTTGAATATATTCCTTTTTCCACTACTACTCTCTTAGCGCTCCAAATGTCCAGTTGCATTTTCTACAGAAAGAGTGTTCAGATCTGCTCAATCAAAAGTATGGTTTAACTCTGTTAGCTGAATGCACAGATCAGAAAGAAGTTTCACCGAATGATTCTGTGTAGTTTATATTTGAAGATATTCCTTTTTCCACTATTACCCTCTTAGCGCTCCGAATCTCCACTTGCATTTTCTACAAAAAGAGTGTTTCATAACTGCTCAATCAAAAATATGTTTTATCTCTGTTAACTGAATTTACAGATCAGAAATAAGTTTCACAGAATACATCTGTGTAGTTTTTATTTGAAGATATTCTTTTTCCCAATGTAGGCCTCTTAGCGCTTAGTATGTCCAATTGCAGTTTCTACAGAAAGAGTGTTTCAGAACACCTCAATCAAAAGTAAGGTTCAACTCTGTTAGTTGAATGCACAGAACAGAAAGAATTTTCACAGAGTGCTACTGTGTAGTTTATATTTGAATATATTCCTTTTTCCACTATTACCCTCTTAGCGCTCCGAATGTCCACTTGCATTTTCTAGAGAAAGAGTGTTCAGAACTGCGCAATCAAAAGTATGGTTTAACTCTGTTAGGTTAATGAACATATCAGAAATAAGTTTCACACAATGCTTCTGTGTAGTTTTTATTTGAAGATATTATTTTTCCCAATAGAGGCCTCTTAGCGCTCAGAATGTCCAATTGCAGTTTCTACAGAAAGAGTGTTTCAGAAAGGCTCAATCAAAAGTAAGGTTCAACTCTGTTATTTGAATGCACAGAACAGAAAGAAGTTTCATACAATGCTTCTGTGTAGTTTATATTTGAACATATTCTTTTTTCCACTATTACCCACTTAGCGCTACGAATGTCCAGTTGCATTTTCTACAGACAGAGTGTTTCAAAACTGCTCAATCAAAAGTATGGTTTAACTCTGTTAGCTGAATGCTCAGATCAGAAAGAAGTTTCACAGAATGCTTCTGTGTAGTTTATATTTGAATATATTCCTTTTTCCACTACTACTCTCTTAGCGCTCCAAATGTCCAGTTGCATTTTCTACAGAAAGAGTGTTCAGAACTGCTCAATCAAAAGTATGGTTTAACTCTGTTAGCTGAATGCACAGATCAGAAAGAAGTTTCACAGAATGATTCTGTGTAGTTTATATTTGGAGACATTCCTTTTTCCACTATTACCCTCTTAGCGCTGCGAATCTCCACTTGCATTTTCTACAGAAAGAGTGTTTCAGAACGGCTCAATCAAAACTAAGGTTCAACTCTTTTAGTTGAACAAACAGAACAGAAAGAAGTTTCACACAATTCTTCTGTGTAGTTTTTATTTGTAGACATTCTTTTTCCCAATATATGCCTCTTAGCGCTCAGAATGTCCAATTGCAGTTTCTACAGAAAGAGTGTTTCAGAACGGCTCAATCAAAAATAAGGTTCAACTCTGTTAGTTGAATGCACAGAACAGAAAGAAGTTTCATACAATGCTTCTGTGTAGTTTATATTTGAACATATTCTTTTTTCCACTATTACCCACTTAGCGCTACGAATGTCCAGTTGCATTTTCAACAGACAGAGTGTTTCAAAACTGCTCAATCAAAAGTATGGTTTAACTCTGTTAGCTGAATGCTCAGATCAGAAACAAGTTTCACAGAATGCTTCTGTGTAGTTTATATTTGAACATATTCCTTTTTCCACTATTACCCTCTTAGCGCTCCGAATGTCCACTTGCATTTTCTACAGAAAGAGTGTTCAGAACTGCGCAATCAAAAGTATGTTTTAACTCTGTTAGCTTAATGAACATATCAGAAATAAGTTTCACACAATGCTTCTGTGTAGTTTTTATTTGAAGATATTATTTTTCCCAATATAGGCCTCTTAGCGCTCAGAATGTCCAATTGCAGTTTCTACAGAAAGAGTGTTTCAGAAAGGCTCAATCAAAAGTAAGGTTCAACTCTGTTAGTTGAATGCACAGAACAGAAAGAAGTTTCATACAATGCTTCTGTGTAGTTTATATTTGAACATATTCTTTTTTCCACTATTACCCACTTAGGGCTACGAATGTCCAGTTGCATCTTCTACAGACAGAGTGTTTCAAAACTGCTCAATCAAAAGTATGGTTTAACTCTGTTAGCTGAATGCTCAGATCAGAAAGAAGTTTCACAGAATGCTTCTGTGTAGTTTATATTTGAATATATTCCTTTTTCCACTACTACTCTCTTAGCGCTCCAAAGGTCCAGTTGCATTTTCTACAGAAAGAGTGTTCAGATCTGCTCAATCAAAAGTATGGTTTAACTCTGTTAGCTGAATGCACAGATCAGAAAGAAGTTTCACAGAATGATTCTCTGTAGTTTATATTTGGAGACATTCCTTTTTCCACTATTACCCTCTTAGCGCTCGGAATCTCCACTTGCATTTTCTACAGAAAGAGTGTTTCAGAACGGCTCAATCAAAACTAAGGTTCAACTCTTTTAGTTGAACAAACAGAACAGAAAGAAGTTTCACACAATTCTTCTGTGTAGTTTTTATTTGTAGACATTCTTTTTCCCAATATAGGCCTCCTAGCGCTCAGAATGTCCAATTGCAGTTTCTACAGAAAGAGTGTTTCAGAACGGCTCAATCAAAAGTAAGGTTCAACTCTGTTAGTTGAATGCACAGAACAGAAAGAAGTTTCATACAATGCTTCTGTGTAGTTTATATTTGAACATATTCTTTTTTCCACTATTATCCACTTAGCGCTACGAATGTCCAGTTGCATTTTCTACAGACAGAGTGTTTCAAAACTGCTCAATCAAAAGTATGGTTTAACTCTGTTAGCTGAATGCTCAGATCAGAAAGAAGTTTCACAGAATGCTTCTGTGTAGTTTATATTTGAATATATTCCTTTTTCCACTACTACGCTCTTAGCGCTCCAAATGTCCAGTTGCATTTTCTACAGAAAGAGTGTTCAGATCTGCTCAATCAAAAGTATGGTTTAACTCTGTTAGCTGAATGCACAGATCAGAAAGAAGTTTCACCGAATGATTCTGTGTAGTTTATATTTGAAGACATTCCTTTTTCCACTATTACCCTCTTAGCGCTCCGAATCTCCACTTGCATTTTCTACAAAAAGAGTGTTTCATAACTGCTCAATCAAAAATATGTTTTATCTCTGTTAACTGAATTTACAGATCAGAAATAAGTTTCACAGAATGCATCTGTGTAGTTTTTATTTGAAGATATTCTTTTTCCCAATGTAGGCCTCTTAGCCCTTAGCATGTCCAATTGCAGTTTCTACAGAAAGAGTGTTTCAGAACGGCTCAATCAAAAGTAAGGTTCAACTCTGTTAGTTGAATGCACAGAACAGAAAGTATTTTCACAGAATGCTACTGTGTAGTTTATAATTGCATATATTCCTTTTTCCACTATTACCCTCTTAGCGCTCCGAATGTCCACTTGCATTTTCTACAGAAAGAGTGTTCAGAACTGCGCAATCAAAAGTATGGTTTAACTCTGTTATCTTAATGAACATATCAGAAATAAGTTTCACACAATGCTTCTGTGTAGTTTTTATTTGAAGATATTATTTTTCCCAATATAGGCCTCTTAGCGCTCAGAATGTCCAATTGCAGTTTCTACAGAAAGAGTGTTTCAGAAAGGCTCAATCAAAAGTAAGGTTCAACTCTGTTAGTTGAATGCACAGAACAGAAAGAAGTTTCATACAATGCTTCTGTGTAGTTTATATTTGAACATATTCTTTTTTCCAGTATTACCCACTTAGCGCTACGAATGTCCAGTTGCATTTTCTACAGACAGAGTGTTTCAAAACTGCTCAATCAAAAGTATGGTTTAACTCTGTTAGCTGAATGCTCAGATCAGAAAGAAGTTTCACAGAATGCTTCTGTGTAGTTTATATTTGAATATATTCCTTTTTCCACTACAACTCTCTTAGCGCTCCAAATGTCCAGTTGCATTTTCTACAGAAAGAGTGTTCAGATCTGCTCAATCAAAAGTATGGTTTAACTCTGTTAGCTGAATGCACAGATCAGAAAGAAGTTTCACAGAATGATTCTGTGTAGTTTATATTTGGAGACATTCCTTTTTCCACTATTACCCTCTTAGCGCTCCGAATCTCCACTTGCATTTTCTACAGAAAGAGTGTTTCAGAACGGCTCAATCAAAACTAAGGTTCAACTCTTTTAGTTGAACAAACAGAACAGAAAGAAGTTTCACACAATTCTTCTGTGTAGTTTTTATTTGTAGACATTCCTTTTCCCAATATAGGCCTCTTAGCGCTCAGAATGTCCAATTGCAGTTTCTACAGAAAGAGTGTTTCAGAAAGGCTCAATCAAAAGTAAGGTTCAACTCTGTTAGTTGAATGCACAGAACAGAAAGAAGTTTCATACAATGCTTCTGTGTAGTTTATATTTGAACATATTCTTTTTTCCACTATTACCCACTTAGCGCTACGAATGTCCAGTTGCATTTTCTACAGACAGAGTGTTTCAAAACTGCTCATTCAAAAGTATGTTTTAACTCTGTTAGCTGAATGCTCAGATCAGAAAGAAGTTTCACAGAATGCTTCTGTGTAGTTTATATTTGAATATATTCCTTTTTCCACTACTACGCTCTTAGCGCTCCAAATGTCCAGTTGCATTTTCTACAGAAAGAGTGTTCAGATCTGCTCAATCAAAAGTATGGTTTAACTCTGTTAGCTGAATGCACAGATCAGAAAGAAGTTTCACCGAATGATTCTGTGTAGTTTATATTTGAAGACATTCCTTTTTCCACTATTACCCTCTTAGCGCTCCGAATCTCCACTTGCATTTTCTACAAAAAGAGTGTTTCATAACTGCTCAATCAAAGATATGTTTTATCTCTGTTAACTGAATTTACAGATCAGAAATAAGTTTCACAGAATGCATCTGTGTAGTTTTTATTTGAAGATATTCTTTTTCCCAATGTAGGACTCTTAGCGCTTAGCATGTCCAATTGCAGTTTCTACAGAAAGAGTGTTTCAGAACGGCTCAATCAAAAGTAAGGTTCAACTCTGTTAGTTGAATGCACAGAACAGAAAGAATTTTCACAGAATGCTACTGTGTAGTTTATATTTGAATATATTCCTTTTTCCACTATTACCCTCTTAGCGCTCCGAATGTCCACTTGCATTTTCTACAGAAAGAGTGTTCAGAACTGCGCAATCAAAAGTATGGTTTAACTCTGTTAGCTTAATGAACATATCAGAAATATGTTTCACACAATGCTTCTGTGTAGTTTTTATTTGAAGATATTATTTTTCCCAATATAGGCCTCTTAGCGCTCAGAATGTCCAATTGCAGTTTCTACAGAAAGAGTGTTTCAGAAAGGCTCAATCAAAAGTAAGGTTCAACTCTGTTAGTTGAATGCACAGAACAGAAAGAAGTTTCATACAATGCTTCTGTGTAGTTTATATTTGAACATATTCTTTTTTCCACTAATACCCACTTAGTGCTACGAATGTCCATTTGCATTTTCTACAGACAGAGTGTTTCAAAACTGCTCAATCAAAAGTATGTTTTAACTCTGTTAGCTGAATGCTCAGATCAGAAAGTAGTTTCACAGAATGCTTCTGTGTAGTTTATATTTGAATATATTCCTTTTTCCACTCCTACTCTCTTAGCGCTCCAAATGTCCAGTTGCATTTTCTACAGAAAGAGTGTTCAGATCTGCTCAATCAAAAGTATGGTTTAACTCTGTTAGCTGAATGCACAGATCAGAAACAAGTTTCACAGAATGATTCTGTGTAGTTTATATTTGGAGACATTCCTTTTTCCACTATTACCCTCTTAGCGCTCCGAATCTCCACTTGCATTTTCTACAGAAAGAGTGTTTCAGAACGGCTCAATCAAAACTAAGGTTCAATTCTTTTAGTTGAACAAACAGAACAGAAAGAAGTTTCACACAATTCTTCTGTGTAGTTTTTATTTGTAGACATTCTTTTTCCCAATATATGCCTCTTAGCGCTCAGAATGTCCAATTGCAGTTTCTACAGAAAGAGTGTTTCAGAACGGCTCAATCAAAAATAAGGTTCAACTCTGTTAGTTGAATGCACAGAACAGAAAGAAGTTTCATACAATGCTTCTGTGTAGTTTATATTTGAACATATTCTTTTTTCCACTATTACCCACTTAGCGCTACGAATGTCCAGTTGCATTTTCAACAGACAGAGTGTTTCAAAACTGCTCAATCAAAAGTATGGTTTAACTCTGTTAGCTGAATGCTCAGATCAGAAACAAGTTTCACAGAATGCTTCTGTGTAGTTTATATTTGAACATATTCCTTTTTCCACTATTACCCTCTTAGCGCTCCGAATGTCCACTTGCATTTTCTACAGAAAGAGTGTTCAGAACTGCGCAATCAAAAGTATGTTTTAACTCTGTTAGCTTAATGAACATATCAGAAATAAGTTTCACACAATGCTTCTGTGTAGTTTTTATTTGAAGATATTATTTTTCCCAATATAGGCCTCTTAGCGCTCAGAATGTCCAATTGCAGTTTCTACAGAAAGAGTGTTTCAGAAAGGCTCAATCAAAAGTAAGGTTCAACTCTGTTAGTTGAATGCACAGAACAGAAAGAAGTTTCATACAATGCTTCTGTGTAGTTTATATTTGAACATATTCTTTTTTCCACTATTACCCACTTAGGGCTACGAATGTCCAGTTGCATCTTCTACAGACAGAGTGTTTCAAAACTGCTCAATCAAAAGTATGGTTTAACTCTGTTAGCTGAATGCTCAGATCAGAAAGAAGTTTCACAGAATGCTTCTGTGTAGTTTATATTTGAATATATTCCTTTTTCCACTACTACTCTCTTAGCGCTCCAAAGGTCCAGTTGCATTTTCTACAGAAAGAGTGTTCAGATCTGCTCAATCAAAAGTATGGTTTAACTCTGTTAGCTGAATGCACAGATCAGAAAGAAGTTTCACAGAATGATTCTCTGTAGTTTATATTTGGAGACATTCCTTTTTCCACTATTACCCTCTTAGCGCTCGGAATCTCCACTTGCATTTTCTACAGAAAGAGTGTTTCAGAACGGCTCAATCAAAACTAAGGTTCAACTCTTTTAGTTGAACAAACAGAACAGAAAGAAGTTTCACACAATTCTTCTGTGTAGTTTTTATTTGTAGACATTCTTTTTCCCAATATAGGCCTCCTAGCGCTCAGAATGTCCAATTGCAGTTTCTACAGAAAGAGTGTTTCAGAACGGCTCAATCAAAAGTAAGGTTCAACTCTGTTAGTTGAATGCACAGAACAGAAAGAAGTTTCATACAATGCTTCTGTGTAGTTTATATTTGAACATATTCTTTTTTCCACTATTATCCACTTAGCGCTACGAATGTCCAGTTGCATTTTCTACAGACAGAGTGTTTCAAAACTGCTCAATCAAAAGTATGGTTTAACTCTGTTAGCTGAATGCTCAGATCAGAAAGAAGTTTCACAGAATGCTTCTGTGTAGTTTATATTTGAATATATTCCTTTTTCCACTACTACGCTCTTAGCGCTCCAAATGTCCAGTTGCATTTTCTACAGAAAGAGTGTTCAGATCTGCTCAATCAAAAGTATGGTTTAACTCTGTTAGCTGAATGCACAGATCAGAAAGAAGTTTCACCGAATGATTCTGTGTAGTTTATATTTGAAGACATTCCTTTTTCCACTATTACCCTCTTAGCGCTCCGAATCTCCACTTGCATTTTCTACAAAAAGAGTGTTTCATAACTGCTCAATCAAAAATATGTTTTATCTCTGTTAACTGAATTTACAGATCAGAAATAAGTTTCACAGAATGCATCTGTGTAGTTTTTATTTGAAGATATTCTTTTTCCCAATGTAGGCCTCTTAGCCCTTAGCATGTCCAATTGCAGTTTCTACAGAAAGAGTGTTTCAGAACGGCTCAATCAAAAGTAAGGTTCAACTCTGTTAGTTGAATGCACAGAACAGAAAGTATTTTCACAGAATGCTACTGTGTAGTTTATAATTGCATATATTCCTTTTTCCACTATTACCCTCTTAGCGCTCCGAATGTCCACTTGCATTTTCTACAGAAAGAGTGTTCAGAACTGCGCAATCAAAAGTATGGTTTAACTCTGTTATCTTAATGAACATATCAGAAATAAGTTTCACACAATGCTTCTGTGTAGTTTTTATTTGAAGATATTATTTTTCCCAATATAGGCCTCTTAGCGCTCAGAATGTCCAATTGCAGTTTCTACAGAAAGAGTGTTTCAGAAAGGCTCAATCAAAAGTAAGGTTCAACTCTGTTAGTTGAATGCACAGAACAGAAAGAAGTTTCATACAATGCTTCTGTGTAGTTTATATTTGAACATATTCTTTTTTCCAGTATTACCCACTTAGCGCTACGAATGTCCAGTTGCATTTTCTACAGACAGAGTGTTTCAAAACTGCTCAATCAAAAGTATGGTTTAACTCTGTTAGCTGAATGCTCAGATCAGAAAGAAGTTTCACAGAATGCTTCTGTGTAGTTTATATTTGAATATATTCCTTTTTCCACTACAACTCTCTTAGCGCTCCAAATGTCCAGTTGCATTTTCTACAGAAAGAGTGTTCAGATCTGCTCAATCAAAAGTATGGTTTAACTCTGTTAGCTGAATGCACAGATCAGAAAGAAGTTTCACAGAATGATTCTGTGTAGTTTATATTTGGAGACATTCCTTTTTCCACTATTACCCTCTTAGCGCTCCGAATCTCCACTTGCATTTTCTACAGAAAGAGTGTTTCAGAACGGCTCAATCAAAACTAAGGTTCAACTCTTTTAGTTGAACAAACAGAACAGAAAGAAGTTTCACACAATTCTTCTGTGTAGTTTTTATTTGTAGACATTCCTTTTCCCAATATAGGCCTCTTAGCGCTCAGAATGTCCAATTGCAGTTTCTACAGAAAGAGTGTTTCAGAAAGGCTCAATCAAAAGTAAGGTTCAACTCTGTTAGTTGAATGCACAGAACAGAAAGAAGTTTCATACAATGCTTCTGTGTAGTTTATATTTGAACATATTCTTTTTTCCACTATTACCCACTTAGCGCTACGAATGTCCAGTTGCATTTTCTACAGACAGAGTGTTTCAAAACTGCTCATTCAAAAGTATGTTTTAACTCTGTTAGCTGAATGCTCAGATCAGAAAGAAGTTTCACAGAATGCTTCTGTGTAGTTTATATTTGAATATATTCCTTTTTCCACTACTACGCTCTTAGCGCTCCAAATGTCCAGTTGCATTTTCTACAGAAAGAGTGTTCAGATCTGCTCAATCAAAAGTATGGTTTAACTCTGTTAGCTGAATGCACAGATCAGAAAGAAGTTTCACCGAATGATTCTGTGTAGTTTATATTTGAAGACATTCCTTTTTCCACTATTACCCTCTTAGCGCTCCGAATCTCCACTTGCATTTTCTACAAAAAGAGTGTTTCATAACTGCTCAATCAAAAATATGTTTTATCTCTGTTAACTGAATTTACAGATCAGAAATAAGTTTCACAGAATGCATCTGTGTAGTTTTTATTTGAAGATATTCTTTTTCCCAATGTAGGCCTCTTAGCGCTTAGCATGTCCAATTGCAGTTTCTACAGAAAGAGTGTTTCAGAACGGCTCAATCAAAAGTAAGGTTCAACTCTGTTAGTTGAATGCACAGAACAGAAAGAATTTTCACAGAATGCTACTGTGTAGTTTATATTTGTATATATTCCTTTTTCCACTATTACCCTCTTAGCGCTCCGAATGTCCACTTGCATTTTCTACAGAAAGAGTGTTCAGAACTGCGCAATCAAAAGTATGGTTTAACTCTGTTAGCTTAATGAACATATCAGAAATAAGTTTCACACAATGCTTCTGTGTAGTTTTTATTTGAAGATATTATTTTTCCCAATATAGGCCTCTTAGCGCTCAGAATGTCCAATTGCAGTTTCTACAGAAAGAGTGTTTCAGAAAGGCTCAATCAAACGTAAGGTTCAACTCTGTTATTTGAATGCACAGAACAGAAAGAAGTTTCATACAATGCTTCTGTGTAGTTTATATTTGAACATATTCTTTTTTCCACTAATACCCACTTAGTGCTACGAATGTCCATTTGCATTTTCTACAGACAGAGTGTTTCAAAACTGCTCAATCAAAAGTATGTTTTAACTCTGTTAGCTGAATGCTCAGATCAGAAAGTAGTTTCACAGAATGCTTCTGTGTAGTTTATATTTGAATATATTCCTTTTTCCACTCCTACTCTCTTAGCGCTCCAAATGTCCAGTTGCATTTTCTACAGAAAGAGTGTTCAGATCTGCTCAATCAAAAGTATGGTTTAACTCTGTTAGCTGAATGCACAGATCAGAAACAAGTTTCACAGAATGATTCTGTGTAGTTTATATTTGGAGACATTCCTTTTTCCACTATTACCCTCTTAGCGCTCCGAATCTCCACTTGCATTTTCTACAGAAAGAGTGTTTCAGAACGGCTCAATCAAAACTAAGGTTCAATTCTTTTAGTTGAACAAACAGAACAGAAAGAAGTTTCACACAATTCTTCTGTGTAGTTTTTATTTGTAGACATTCTTTTTCCCAATATATGCCTCTTAGCGCTCAGAATGTCCAATTGCAGTTTCTACAGAAAGAGTGTTTCAGAACGGCTCAATCAAAAATAAGGTTCAACTCTGTTAGTTGAATGCACAGAACAGAAAGAAGTTTCATACAATGCTTCTGTGTAGTTTATATTTGAACATATTCTTTTTTCCACTATTACCCACTTAGCGCTACGAATGTCCAGTTGCATTTTCAACAGACAGAGTGTTTCAAAACTGCTCAATCAAAAGTATGGTTTAACTCTGTTAGCTGAATGCTCAGATCAGAAACAAGTTTCACAGAATGCTTCTGTGTAGTTTATATTTGAACATATTCCTTTTTCCACTATTACCCTCTTAGCGCTCCGAATGTCCACTTGCATTTTCTACAGAAAGAGTGTTCAGAACTGCGCAATCAAAAGTATGTTTTAACTCTGTTAGCTTAATGAACATATCAGAAATAAGTTTCACACAATGCTTCTGTGTAGTTTTTATTTGAAGATATTATTTTTCCCAATATAGGCCTCTTAGCGCTCAGAATGTCCAATTGCAGTTTCTACAGAAAGAGTGTTTCAGAAAGGCTCAATCAAAAGTAAGGTTCAACTCTGTTAGTTGAATGCACAGAACAGAAAGAAGTTTCATACAATGCTTCTGTGTAGTTTATATTTGAACATATTCTTTTTTCCACTATTACCCACTTAGGGCTACGAATGTCCAGTTGCATCTTCTACAGACAGAGTGTTTCAAAACTGCTCAATCAAAAGTATGGTTTAACTCTGTTAGCTGAATGCTCAGATCAGAAAGAAGTTTCACAGAATGCTTCTGTGTAGTTTATATTTGAATATATTCCTTTTTCCACTACTACTCTCTTAGCGCTCCAAAGGTCCAGTTGCATTTTCTACAGAAAGAGTGTTCAGATCTGCTCAATCAAAAGTATGGTTTAACTCTGTTAGCTGAATGCACAGATCAGAAAGAAGTTTCACAGAATGATTCTCTGTAGTTTATATTTGGAGACATTCCTTTTTCCACTATTACCCTCTTAGCGCTCGGAATCTCCACTTGCATTTTCTACAGAAAGAGTGTTTCAGAACGGCTCAATCAAAACTAAGGTTCAACTCTTTTAGTTGAACAAACAGAACAGAAAGAAGTTTCACACAATTCTTCTGTGTAGTTTTTATTTGTAGACATTCTTTTTCCCAATATAGGCCTCCTAGCGCTCAGAATGTCCAATTGCAGTTTCTACAGAAAGAGTGTTTCAGAACGGCTCAATCAAAAGTAAGGTTCAACTCTGTTAGTTGAATGCACAGAACAGAAAGAAGTTTCATACAATGCTTCTGTGTAGTTTATATTTGAACATATTCTTTTTTCCACTATTATCCACTTAGCGCTACGAATGTCCAGTTGCATTTTCTACAGACAGAGTGTTTCAAAACTGCTCAATCAAAAGTATGGTTTAACTCTGTTAGCTGAATGCTCAGATCAGAAAGAAGTTTCACAGAATGCTTCTGTGTAGTTTATATTTGAATATATTCCTTTTTCCACTACTACGCTCTTAGCGCTCCAAATGTCCAGTTGCATTTTCTACAGAAAGAGTGTTCAGATCTGCTCAATCAAAAGTATGGTTTAACTCTGTTAGCTGAATGCACAGATCAGAAAGAAGTTTCACCGAATGATTCTGTGTAGTTTATATTTGAAGACATTCCTTTTTCCACTATTACCCTCTTAGCGCTCCGAATCTCCACTTGCATTTTCTACAAAAAGAGTGTTTCATAACTGCTCAATCAAAAATATGTTTTATCTCTGTTAACTGAATTTACAGATCAGAAATAAGTTTCACAGAATGCATCTGTGTAGTTTTTATTTGAAGATATTCTTTTTCCCAATGTAGGCCTCTTAGCCCTTAGCATGTCCAATTGCAGTTTCTACAGAAAGAGTGTTTCAGAACGGCTCAATCAAAAGTAAGGTTCAACTCTGTTAGTTGAATGCACAGAACAGAAAGTATTTTCACAGAATGCTACTGTGTAGTTTATAATTGCATATATTCCTTTTTCCACTATTACCCTCTTAGCGCTCCGAATGTCCACTTGCATTTTCTACAGAAAGAGTGTTCAGAACTGCGCAATCAAAAGTATGGTTTAACTCTGTTATCTTAATGAACATATCAGAAATAAGTTTCACACAATGCTTCTGTGTAGTTTTTATTTGAAGATATTATTTTTCCCAATATAGGCCTCTTAGCGCTCAGAATGTCCAATTGCAGTTTCTACAGAAAGAGTGTTTCAGAAAGGCTCAATCAAAAGTAAGGTTCAACTCTGTTAGTTGAATGCACAGAACAGAAAGAAGTTTCATACAATGCTTCTGTGTAGTTTATATTTGAACATATTCTTTTTTCCAGTATTACCCACTTAGCGCTACGAATGTCCAGTTGCATTTTCTACAGACAGAGTGTTTCAAAACTGCTCAATCAAAAGTATGGTTTAACTCTGTTAGCTGAATGCTCAGATCAGAAAGAAGTTTCACAGAATGCTTCTGTGTAGTTTATATTTGAATATATTCCTTTTTCCACTACAACTCTCTTAGCGCTCCAAATGTCCAGTTGCATTTTCTACAGAAAGAGTGTTCAGATCTGCTCAATCAAAAGTATGGTTTAACTCTGTTAGCTGAATGCACAGATCAGAAAGAAGTTTCACAGAATGATTCTGTGTAGTTTATATTTGGAGACATTCCTTTTTCCACTATTACCCTCTTAGCGCTCCGAATCTCCACTTGCATTTTCTACAGAAAGAGTGTTTCAGAACGGCTCAATCAAAACTAAGGTTCAACTCTTTTAGTTGAACAAACAGAACAGAAAGAAGTTTCACACAATTCTTCTGTGTAGTTTTTATTTGTAGACATTCCTTTTCCCAATATAGGCCTCTTAGCGCTCAGAATGTCCAATTGCAGTTTCTACAGAAAGAGTGTTTCAGAAAGGCTCAATCAAAAGTAAGGTTCAACTCTGTTAGTTGAATGCACAGAACAGAAAGAAGTTTCATACAATGCTTCTGTGTAGTTTATATTTGAACATATTCTTTTTTCCACTATTACCCACTTAGCGCTACGAATGTCCAGTTGCATTATCTACAGACAGAGTGTTTCAAAACTGCTCATTCAAAAGTATGTTTTAACTCTGTTAGCTGAATGCTCAGATCAGAAAGAAGTTTCACAGAATGCTTCTGTGTAGTTTATATTTGAATATATTCCTTTTTCCACTACTACGCTCTTAGCGCTCCAAATGTCCAGTTGCATTTTCTACAGAAAGAGTGTTCAGATCTGCTCAATCAAAAGTATGGTTTAACTCTGTTAGCTGAATGCACAGATCAGAAAGAAGTTTCACCGAATGATTCTGTGTAGTTTATATTTGAAGACATTCCTTTTTCCACTATTACCCTCTTAGCGCTCCGAATCTCCACTTGCATTTTCTACAAAAAGAGTGTTTCATAACTGCTCAATCAAAGATATGTTTTATCTCTGTTAACTGAATTTACAGATCAGAAATAAGTTTCACAGAATGCATCTGTGTAGTTTTTATTTGAAGATATTCTTTTTCCCAATGTAGGACTCTTAGCGCTTAGCATGTCCAATTGCAGTTTCTACAGAAAGAGTGTTTCAGAACGGCTCAATCAAAAGTAAGGTTCAACTCTGTTAGTTGAATGCACAGAACAGAAAGAATTTTCACAGAATGCTACTGTGTAGTTTATATTTGAATATATTCCTTTTTCCACTATTACCCTCTTAGCGCTCCGAATGTCCACTTGCATTTTCTACAGAAAGAGTGTTCAGAACTGCGCAATCAAAAGTATGGTTTAACTCTGTTAGCTTAATGAACATATCAGAAATATGTTTCACACAATGCTTCTGTGTAGTTTTTATTTGAAGATATTATTTTTCCCAATATAGGCCTCTTAGCGCTCAGAATGTCCAATTGCAGTTTCTACAGAAAGAGTGTTTCAGAAAGGCTCAATCAAAAGTAAGGTTCAACTCTGTTAGTTGAATGCACAGAACAGAAAGAAGTTTCATACAATGCTTCTGTGTAGTTTATATTTGAACATATTCTTTTTTCCACTAATACCCACTTAGTGCTACGAATGTCCATTTGCATTTTCTACAGACAGAGTGTTTCAAAACTGCTCAATCAAAAGTATGTTTTAACTCTGTTAGCTGAATGCTCAGATCAGAAAGTAGTTTCACAGAATGCTTCTGTGTAGTTTATATTTGAATATATTCCTTTTTCCACTCCTACTCTCTTAGCGCTCCAAATGTCCAGTTGCATTTTCTACAGAAAGAGTGTTCAGATCTGCTCAATCAAAAGTATGGTTTAACTCTGTTAGCTGAATGCACAGATCAGAAACAAGTTTCACAGAATGATTCTGTGTAGTTTATATTTGGAGACATTCCTTTTTCCACTATTACCCTCTTAGCGCTCCGAATCTCCACTTGCATTTTCTACAGAAAGAGTGTTTCAGAACGGCTCAATCAAAACTAAGGTTCAATTCTTTTAGTTGAACAAACAGAACAGAAAGAAGTTTCACACAATTCTTCTGTGTAGTTTTTATTTGTAGACATTCTTTTTCCCAATATATGCCTCTTAGCGCTCAGAATGTCCAATTGCAGTTTCTACAGAAAGAGTGTTTCAGAACGGCTCAATCAAAAATAAGGTTCAACTCTGTTAGTTGAATGCACAGAACAGAAAGAAGTTTCATACAATGCTTCTGTGTAGTTTATATTTGAACATATTCTTTTTTCCACTATTACCCACTTAGCGCTACGAATGTCCAGTTGCATTTTCAACAGACAGAGTGTTTCAAAACTGCTCAATCAAAAGTATGGTTTAACTCTGTTAGCTGAATGCTCAGATCAGAAACAAGTTTCACAGAATGCTTCTGTGTAGTTTATATTTGAACATATTCCTTTTTCCACTATTACCCTCTTAGCGCTCCGAATGTCCACTTGCATTTTCTACAGAAAGAGTGTTCAGAACTGCGCAATCAAAAGTATGTTTTAACTCTGTTAGCTTAATGAACATATCAGAAATAAGTTTCACACAATGCTTCTGTGTAGTTTTTATTTGAAGATATTATTTTTCCCAATATAGGCCTCTTAGCGCTCAGAATGTCCAATTGCAGTTTCTACAGAAAGAGTGTTTCAGAAAGGCTCAATCAAAAGTAAGGTTCAACTCTGTTAGTTGAATGCACAGAACAGAAAGAAGTTTCATACAATGCTTCTGTGTAGTTTATATTTGAACATATTCTTTTTTCCACTATTACCCACTTAGGGCTACGAATGTCCAGTTGCATCTTCTACAGACAGAGTGTTTCAAAACTGCTCAATCAAAAGTATGGTTTAACTCTGTTAGCTGAATGCTCAGATCAGAAAGAAGTTTCACAGAATGCTTCTGTGTAGTTTATATTTGAATATATTCCTTTTTCCACTACTACTCTCTTAGCGCTCCAAAGGTCCAGTTGCATTTTCTACAGAAAGAGTGTTCAGATCTGCTCAATCAAAAGTATGGTTTAACTCTGTTAGCTGAATGCACAGATCAGAAAGAAGTTTCACAGAATGATTCTCTGTAGTTTATATTTGGAGACATTCCTTTTTCCACTATTACCCTCTTAGCGCTCGGAATCTCCACTTGCATTTTCTACAGAAAGAGTGTTTCAGAACGGCTCAATCAAAACTAAGGTTCAACTCTTTTAGTTGAACAAACAGAACAGAAAGAAGTTTCACACAATTCTTCTGTGTAGTTTTTATTTGTAGACATTCTTTTTCCCAATATAGGCCTCCTAGCGCTCAGAATGTCCAATTGCAGTTTCTACAGAAAGAGTGTTTCAGAACGGCTCAATCAAAAGTAAGGTTCAACTCTGTTAGTTGAATGCACAGAACAGAAAGAAGTTTCATACAATGCTTCTGTGTAGTTTATATTTGAACATATTCTTTTTTCCACTATTATCCACTTAGCGCTACGAATGTCCAGTTGCATTTTCTACAGACAGAGTGTTTCAAAACTGCTCAATCAAAAGTATGGTTTAACTCTGTTAGCTGAATGCTCAGATCAGAAAGAAGTTTCACAGAATGCTTCTGTGTAGTTTATATTTGAATATATTCCTTTTTCCACTACTACGCTCTTAGCGCTCCAAATGTCCAGTTGCATTTTCTACAGAAAGAGTGTTCAGATCTGCTCAATCAAAAGTATGGTTTAACTCTGTTAGCTGAATGCACAGATCAGAAAGAAGTTTCACCGAATGATTCTGTGTAGTTTATATTTGAAGACATTCCTTTTTCCACTATTACCCTCTTAGCGCTCCGAATCTCCACTTGCATTTTCTACAAAAAGAGTGTTTCATAACTGCTCAATCAAAAATATGTTTTATCTCTGTTAACTGAATTTACAGATCAGAAATAAGTTTCACAGAATGCATCTGTGTAGTTTTTATTTGAAGATATTCTTTTTCCCAATGTAGGCCTCTTAGCCCTTAGCATGTCCAATTGCAGTTTCTACAGAAAGAGTGTTTCAGAACGGCTCAATCAAAAGTAAGGTTCAACTCTGTTAGTTGAATGCACAGAACAGAAAGTATTTTCACAGAATGCTACTGTGTAGTTTATAATTGCATATATTCCTTTTTCCACTATTACCCTCTTAGCGCTCCGAATGTCCACTTGCATTTTCTACAGAAAGAGTGTTCAGAACTGCGCAATCAAAAGTATGGTTTAACTCTGTTATCTTAATGAACATATCAGAAATAAGTTTCACACAATGCTTCTGTGTAGTTTTTATTTGAAGATATTATTTTTCCCAATATAGGCCTCTTAGCGCTCAGAATGTCCAATTGCAGTTTCTACAGAAAGAGTGTTTCAGAAAGGCTCAATCAAAAGTAAGGTTCAACTCTGTTAGTTGAATGCACAGAACAGAAAGAAGTTTCATACAATGCTTCTGTGTAGTTTATATTTGAACATATTCTTTTTTCCAGTATTACCCACTTAGCGCTACGAATGTCCAGTTGCATTTTCTACAGACAGAGTGTTTCAAAACTGCTCAATCAAAAGTATGGTTTAACTCTGTTAGCTGAATTCTCAGATCAGAAAGAAGTTTCACAGAATGCTTCTGTGTAGTTTATATTTGAATATATTCCTTTTTCCACTACAACTCTCTTAGCGCTCCAAATGTCCAGTTGCATTTTCTACAGAAAGAGTGTTCAGATCTGCTCAATAAAAAGTATGGTTTAACTCTGTTAGCTGAATGCACAGATCAGAAAGAAGTTTCACAGAATGATTCTGTGTAGTTTATATTTGGAGACATTCCTTTTTCCACTATTACCCTCTTAGCGCTCCGAATCTCCACTTGCATTTTCTACAGAAAGAGTGTTTCAGAACGGCTCAATCAAAACTAAGGTTCAACTCTTTTAGTTGAACAAACAGAACAGAAAGAAGTTTCACACAATTCTTCTGTGTAGTTTTTATTTGTAGACATTCCTTTTCCCAATATAGGCCTCTTAGCGCTCAGAATGTCCAATTGCAGTTTCTACAGAAAGAGTGTTTCAGAAAGGCTCAATCAAAAGTAAGGTTCAACTCTGTTAGTTGAATGCACAGAACAGAAAGAAGTTTCATACAATGCTTCTGTGTAGTTTATATTTGAACATATTCTTTTTTCCACTATTACCCACTTAGCGCTACGAATGTCCAGTTGCATTTTCTACAGACAGAGTGTTTCAAAACTGCTCATTCAAAAGTATGTTTTAACTCTGTTAGCTGAATGCTCAGATCAGAAAGAAGTTTCACAGAATGCTTCTGTGTAGTTTATATTTGAATATATTCCTTTTTCCACTACTACGCTCTTAGCGCTCCAAATGTCCAGTTGCATTTTCTACAGAAAGAGTGTTCAGATCTGCTCAATCAAAAGTATGGTTTAACTCTGTTAGCTGAATGCACAGATCAGAAAGAAGTTTCACCGAATGATTCTGTGTAGTTTATATTTGAAGACATTCCTTTTTCCACTATTACCCTCTTAGCGCTCCGAATCTCCACTTGCATTTTCTACAAAAAGAGTGTTTCATAACTGCTCAATCAAAGATATGTTTTATCTCTGTTAACTGAATTTACAGATCAGAAATAAGTTTCACAGAATGCATCTGTGTAGTTTTTATTTGAAGATATTATTTTTCCCAATGTAGGACTCTTAGCGCTTAGCATGTCCAATTGCAGTTTCTACAGAAAGAGTGTTTCAGAACGGCTCAATCAAAAGTAAGGTTCAACTCTGTTAGTTGAATGCACAGAACAGAAAGAATTTTCACAGAATGCTACTGTGTAGTTTATATTTGAATATATTCCTTTTTCCACTATTACCCTCTTAGCGCTCCGAATGTCCACTTGCATTTTCTACAGAAAGAGTGTTCAGAACTGCGCAATCAAAAGTATGGTTTAACTCTGTTAGCTTAATGAACATATCAGAAATATGTTTCACACAATGCTTCTGTGTAGTTTTTATTTGAAGATATTATTTTTCCCAATATAGGCCTCTTAGCGCTCAGAATGTCCAATTGCAGTTTCTACAGAAAGAGTGTTTCAGAAAGGCTCAATCAAAAGTAAGGTTCAACTCTGTTAGTTGAATGCACAGAACAGAAAGAAGTTTCATACAATGCTTCTGTGTAGTTTATATTTGAACATATTCTTTTTTCCACTATTACCCACTTAGCGCTACGAATGTCCAGTTGCATTTTCTACAGACAGAGTGTTTCAAAACTGCTCAATCAAAAGTATGTTTTAACTCTGTTAGCTGAATGCTCAGATCAGAAAGAAGTTTCACAGAATGCTTCTGTGTAGTTTATATTTGAATATATTCCTTTTTCCACTACTACTCTCATAGCGCTCCAAATGTCCAGTTGCATTTTCTACAGAACGAGTGTTCAGATCTGCTCAATCAAAAGTATGGTTTAACTCTGTTAGCTGAATGCACAGATCAGAAAGAAGTTTCACAGAATGATTCTGTGTAGTTTATATTTGGAGACATTCCTTTTTCCACTATTACCCTCTTAGCGCTCCGAATCTCCACTTGCATTTTCTGCAGAAAGAGTGTTTCAGAACGGCTCAATCAAAACTAAGTTTCAAATCTTTTAGTTGAACAAACAGAACAGAAAGAAGTTTCACACAATTCTTCTGTGTAGTATTTATTTGTAGACATTCTTTTTCCCAATATAGGCCTCCTAGCGCTCAGAATGTCCAATTGCAGTTTCTACAGAAAGAGTGTTTGAGAACGGCTCAATCAAAAGTAAGGTTCAACTCTGTTAGTTAAATGCACAGAACAGAAAGAAGTTTCATACAATGCTTCTGTGTAGTTTATATTTGAACATATTCTTTTTTCCACTATTACCCACTTAGCGCTACGAATGTCCAGTTGCATTTTCTACAGACAGATTGTTTCAAAACTGCTCAATCAAAAGTATGGTTTAACTCTGTTAGCTGAATGCTCAGATCAGAAAGAAGTTTCACAGAATGCTTCTGTGTAGTTTATATTTGAATATATTCCTTTTTCCACTACTACTCTCTTAGCGCTCCAAATGTCCAGTTACATTTTCTACAGAAAGAGTGTTCAGATCTGCTCAATCAAAAGTATGGTTTAACTCTGTTAGCTGAATGCACAGATCAGAAAGAAGTTTCACAGAATGATTCTGTGTAGTTTATATTTGGAGACATTCCTTTTTCCACTATTACCCTCTTAGCGCTCCGAATCTCCACTTGCATTTTCTACAAAAAGAGTGTTTCAGAACGGCTCAATCAAAACTAAGGTTCAACTCTTTTAGTTGAACAAACAGAACAGAAAGATGTTTCACACAATTCTTCTGTGTAGTTTTTATTTGTAGACATTCCTTTTCCCAATATAGGCCTCTTAGCGCTCAGAATGTCCAATTGCAGTTTCTACAGAAAGAGTGTTTCAGAAAGGCTCAATCAAAAGTAAGGTTCAACTCTGTTAGTTGAATGCACAGAACAGAAAGAAGTTTCATACAATGCTTCTGTGTAGTTTATATTTGAACATATTCTTTTTTCCACTATTACCCACTTAGCGCTACGAATGTCCAGTTGCATTTTCTACAGACAGAGTGTTTCAAAACTGCTCATTCAAAAGTATGTTTTAACTCTGTTAGCTGAATGCTCAGATCAGAAAGAAGTTTCACAGAATGCTTCTGTGTAGTTTATATTTGAATATATTCCTTTTTCCACTACTACGCTCTTAGCGCTCCAAATGTCCAGTTGCATTTTCTACAGAAAGATTGTTCAGATCTGCTCAATCAAAAGTATGGTTTAACTCTGTTAGCTGAATGCACAGATCAGAAAGAAGTTTCACCGAATGATTCTGTGTAGTTTATATTTGAAGACATTCCTTTTTCCACTATTACCCTCTTAGCGCTCCGAATCTCCACTTGCATTTTCTACAAAAAGAGTGTTTCATAACTGCTCAATCAAAGATATGTTTTATCTCTGTTAACTGAATTTACAGATCAGAAATAAGTTTCACAGAATGCATCTGTGTAGTTTTTATTTGAAGATATTCTTTTTCCCAATGTAGGACTCTTAGCGCTTAGCATGTCCAATTGCAGTTTCTACAGAAAGAGTGTTTCAGAACGGCTCTATCAAAAGTAAGGTTCAACTCTGTTAGTTGAATGCACAGAACAGAAAGAATTTTCACAGAATGCTACTGTGTAGTTTATATTTGAATATATTCCTTTTTCCACTATTACCCTCTTAGCGCTCCGAATGTCCACTTGCATTTTCTACAGAAAGAGTGTTCAGAACTGCGCAATCCAAAGTATGGTTTAACTCTATTAGCTTAATGAACATATCAGAAATATGTTTCACACAATGCTTCTGTGTAGTTTTTATTTGAAGATATTATTTTTCCCAATATAGGCCTCTTAGCGCTCAGAATGTCCAATTGCAGTTTCTACAGAAAGAGTGTTTCAGAAAGGCTCAATCAAAAGTAAGGTTCAACTCTGTTAGTTGAATGCACAGAACAGAAAGGAGTTTCATACAATGCTTCTGTGTAGTTTATATTTGAACATATTCTTTTTTCCACTATTACCCACTTAGCGCTACGAATGTCCAGTTGCATTTTCTACAGACAGAGTGTTTCAAAACTGCTCAATCAAAAGTATGGTTTAACTCTGTTAGCTGAATGCTCAGATCAGAAATAAGTTTCACAGAATGCTTCTGTGTAGTTTATATTTGAATATATTCCTTTTTCCACTACTACTCTCTTAGCGCTCCAAATGTCCAGTTGCATTTTCTACAGAAAGAGTGTTCAGATCTGCTCAATCAAAAGTATGGTTTAACTCTGTTAGCTGAATGCACAGATCAGAAAGAAGTTTCACAGAATGATTCTGTGTAGTTTATATTTGGAGACATTCCTTTTTCCACTATTACCCTCTTAGCGCTCCGAATCTCCACTTGCATTTTCTACAAAAAGAGTGTTTCAGAACGGCTCAATCAAAACTAAGGTTCAACTCTTTTAGTTGAACAAACAGAACAGAAAGATGTTTCACACAATTCTTCTGTGTAGTTTTTATTTGTAGACATTCCTTTTCCCAATATAGGCCTCTTAGCGCTCAGAATGTCCAATTGCAGTTTCTACAGAAAGAGTGTTTCAGAAAGGCTCAATCAAAAGTAAGGTTCAACTCTGTTAGTTGAATGCACAGAACAGAAAGAAGTTTCATACAATGCTTCTGTGTAGTTTATATTTGAACATATTCTTTTTTCCACTATTACCCACTTAGCGCTACGAATGTCCAGTTGCATTTTCTACAGACAGAGTGTTTCAAAACTGCTCATTCAAAAGTATGTTTTAACTCTGTTAGCTGAATGCTCAGATCAGAAAGAAGTTTCACAGAATGCTTCTGTGTAGTTTATATTTGAATATATTCCTTTTTCCACTACTACGCTCTTAGCGCTCCAAATGTCCAGTTGCATTTTCTACAGAAAGATTGTTCAGATCTGCTCAATCAAAAGTATGGTTTAACTCTGTTAGCTGAATGCACAGATCAGAAAGAAGTTTCACCGAATGATTCTGTGTAGTTTATATTTGAAGACATTCCTTTTTCCACTATTACCCTCTTAGCGCTCCGAATCTCCACTTGCATTTTCTACAAAAAGAGTGTTTCATAACTGCTCAATCAAAGATATGTTTTATCTCTGTTAACTGAATTTACAGATCAGAAATAAGTTTCACAGAATGCATCTGTGTAGTTTTTATTTGAAGATATTCTTTTTCCCAATGTAGGACTCTTAGCGCTTAGCATGTCCAATTGCAGTTTCTACAGAAAGAGTGTTTCAGAACGGCTCTATCAAAAGTAAGGTTCAACTCTGTTAGTTGAATGCACAGAACAGAAAGAATTTTCACAGAATGCTACTGTGTAGTTTATATTTGAATATATTCCTTTTTCCACTATTACCCTCTTAGCGCTCCGAATGTCCACTTGCATTTTCTACAGAAAGAGTGTTCAGAACTGCGCAATCCAAAGTATGGTTTAACTCTATTAGCTTAATGAACATATCAGAAATATGTTTCACACAATGCTTCTGTGTAGTTTTTATTTGAAGATATTATTTTTCCCAATATAGGCCTCTTAGCGCTCAGAATGTCCAATTGCAGTTTCTACAGAAAGAGTGTTTCAGAAAGGCTCAATCAAAAGTAAGGTTCAACTCTGTTAGTTGAATGCACAGAACAGAAAGGAGTTTCATACAATGCTTCTGTGTAGTTTATATTTGAACATATTCTTTTTTCCACTATTACCCACTTAGCGCTACGAATGTCCAGTTGCATTTTCTACAGACAGAGTGTTTCAAAACTGCTCAATCAAAAGTATGGTTTAACTCTGTTAGCTGAATGCTCAGATCAGAAATAAGTTTCACAGAATGCTTCTGTGTAGTTTATATTTGAATATATTCCTTTTTCCACTACTACTCTCTTAGCGCTCCAAATGTCCAGTTGCATTTTCTACAGAAAGAGTGTTCAGATCTGCTCAATCAAAAGTATGGTTTAACTCTGTTAGCTGAATGCACAGATCAGAAAGAAGTTTCACAGAATGATTCTGTGTAGTTTATATTTGGAGACATTCCTTTTTCCACTATTACCCTCTTAGTGCTCCGAATCTCCACTTGCATTTTCTGCAGAAAGAGTGTTTCAGAACGGCTCAATCAAAACTAAGGTTCAACTCTTTTACTTGAACAAACAGAACAGAAAGTAGTTTCACACAATTCTTCTGTGTAGTATTTATTTGTAGACATTCTTTTTCCCAATATAGGCCTCCTAGCGCTCAGAATGTCCAATTGCAGTTTCTACAGAAAGAGTGTTTCAGAACGGCTCAATCAAAAGTAAGGTTCAACTCTGTTAGTTGAATGCACAGAACAGAAAGAATTTTCACAGAATGCTACTGTGTAGTTTATATTTGCATATATTCCTTTTTCCACTATTACCCTCTTAGCGCTCCGAATGTCCACTGGCATTTTCTACAGAAAGAGTGTTCAGAACTGCGCAATCAAAAGTATGGTTTAACTCTGTTAGCTTAATGAACATATCAGAAATAAGTTTCACACAATGCTTCCGTGTAGTTTTTATTTGAAGATATTATTTTTCCCAATATAGGCCCTTAGCGCTCAGAATGTCCAATTGCAGTTTCTACAGAAAGAGTGTTTCAGAAAGTCTCAATCAAAAGTAAGGTTCAACTCTGTTAGTTGAATGCACAGAACAGAAAGAAGTTTCATACAATGCTTCTGTGTAGTTTATATTTGAACATATTCTTTTTTCTGCTATTACCCACTTAGCGCTACGAATGTCCAGTTGCATTTTCTACAGACAGAGTGTTTCAAAACTGCTCAATCAAAAGTATGGTTTAACTCTGTTAGCTGAATGCTCAGATCAGAAAGAAGTTTCACAGAATGCTTCTGTGTAGTTTATATTTGAATATATTCCTTTTTCCACTACTACTCTCTTAGCGCTCCAAATGTCCAGTTGCATTTTCTACAGAAAGAGTTTTCAGATCTTTTCAATCAAAAGTATGGTTTAACTCTGTTAGCTGAATGCACAGATCAGAAAGAAGTTTCACAGAATGATTCTGTGTAGTTTATATTTGGAGACATTCCTTTTTCCACTATTACCCTCTTAGCGCTCCGAATCTCCACTTGCATTTTCTACAGCAAGAGTGTTTCAGAACGGCTCAATCAAAACTAAGGTTCAACTCTTTTTGTTGAACAAACAGAACAGAAAGAAGTTTCACACAATTCTTCTGTGTAGTTTATATTTGTAGACATTCTTTTTCCCAATATAGGCCTCTTAGCGCTCAGAATGTCCAATTGCAGTTTCTACAGAAAGAGTGTTTCAGAACGGCTCAATCAAAAGTAAGGTTCAACTCTGTTAGTTGAATGCACAGAACAGAAAGAAGTTTCATACAATGCTTCTGTGTAGTTTATATTTGAACATATTCTTTTTTCCAGTATTACCCACTTAGCGCTACGAATGTCCAGTTGCATTTTCTACAGACAGAGTGTTTCAAAACTGCTCAATCAAAAGTATGGTTTAACTCTGTTAGCTGAATGCTCAGATCAGAAAGAAGTTTCACAGAATGCTTCTGTGTAGTTTATATTTGAATATATTCCTTTTTCCACTACTACTCTCTTAGCGCTCCAAATGTCCAGTTGCATTTTCTACAGAAAGAGTGTTCAGATCTGCTCAATCAAAAGTATGGTTTAACTCTGTTAGCTGAAGGTACAGATCAGAAAGAAGTTTCACAGAATGATTCTGTGTAGTTTATATTTGGAGACATTCCTTTTTCCACTATTACCCTCTTAGCGCTCCGAATCTCCACTTGCATTTTCTACAGAAAGAGTGTTTCAGAACGGCTCAATCAAAACTAAGGTTCAACTCTTTTAGTTGAACAAACAGAACAGAAAGAAGTTTCACACAATTCTTCTGTGTAGTTTTTATTTGTAAACATTCTTTTTCCCAATATAGGCCTCTTAGCGCTCAGAATGTCCAATTGCAGTTTCTACAGAAAGAGTGTTTCAGAACGGCTCAATCAAAAGTAAGGTTCAACTCTGTTAGTTGAATGCACAGAACAGAAAGAAGTTTCATACAATGCTTCTGTGTAGTTTATATTTGAACATTTTGTTTTTTCCACTAATACCCACTTAGCGCTACGAATGTCCAGTTGCATTTTCTACAGACAGAGTGTTTCAAAACTGCTCAATCAAAAGTATGGTTTAACTCTGTTAGCTGAATGCTCAGATCAGAAAGAAGTTTCACAGAATGCTTCTGTGTAGTTTATATTTGAATATATTCCTTTTTCCACTACTACGCTCTTAGCGCTCCAAATGTCCAGTTGCATTTTCTACAGAAAGAGTGTTCAGATCTGCTCAATCAAAAGTATGGTTTAACTCTGTTAGCTGAATGCACAGATCAGAAAGAAGTTTCACAGAATGATTCTGTGTAGTTTATATTTGGAGACATTCCTTTTTCCACTATTACCCTCTTAGCGCTCCGAATCTCCACTTGCATTTTCTACAGAAAGAGTGTTTCAGAACGGCTCAATCAAAAATAAGGTTCAACTCTTTTAGTTGAACAAACAGAACAGAAAGAAGTTTCACACAATTCTTCTCTGTAGTTTTTATTTGTAGACATTCCTTTTCCCAATATAGGCCTCTTAGCGCTCAGAATGTCCAATTGCAGTTTCTACACAAAGAGTGTTTCAGAACGGCTCAATCAAAAGAAAGGTTCAACTCTGTTAGTTGAATGCACAGAACAGAAAGAAGTTTCATACAATGCTTCTGTGTAGTTTATATTTGAGCATATTCTTTTTTCCACTATTACCCACTTAGCGCTACGAATGTCCAGTTGAATTTTCTACAGACAGAGTGTTTCAAAACTGCTCAATCAAAAGTATGGTTTAACTCTGTTAGCTGAATGCTCAGATCAGAAAGAAGTTTCACAGAATGCTTCTGTGTAGTTTATATTTGAATATATTCCTTTTTCCACTACTACGCTCTTAGCGCTCCAAATGTCCAGTTGCATTTTCTACAGAAAGAGTGTTCAGATCTGCTCAATCAAAAGTATGGTTTAACTCTGTTAGCTGAATGCACAGATCAGAAAGAAGTTTCACCGAATGATTCTGTGTAGTTTATATTTGAACACATTCCTTTTTCCACTATTACCCTCTTAGCGCTCCGAATCTCCACTTGCATTTTCTACAAAAAGAGTGTTTCATAACTGCTCAATCAAAAATATGTTTTATCTCTGTTAACTGAATTTACAGATCAGAAATAAGTTTCACAGAATGCATCTGTGTAGTTTTTATTTGAAGATATTTTTTTCCCAATGTAGGCCTCTTAGCGCTTAGCATGTCCAATTGCAGTTTCTACAGAAAGAGTGTTTCAGAACGGCTCAATCAAATGTAATGTTCAACTCTGTTAGTTGAATGCACAGAACAGAAAGAATTTTCACAGAATGCTACTGTGTAGTTTATATTTGAATATATTCCTTTTTCCACTATTACCCTCTAAGCGCTCCGAATGTCCACTTGCATTTTCTACAGAAAGAGTGTTCAGAACTGCACAATCAAAAGTATGGTTTAACTCTGTTAGCTTAATGAACATGTCAGAAATAAGTTTCACACAACGCTTCTTTGTAGTCTTTATTTGAAGATATTATTTTTCCCAATATAGGCCTCTTAGCGCTCAGAATGTCCAATTGCAGTTTCTACAGAAAGAGTGTTTCAGAAAGGCTCAATCAAAAGTAAGGTTCAACTCTGTTAGTTGAATGCACAGAACAGAAAGAAGTTTCATACAATGCTTCTGTGTAGTTTATATTTGAACATATTCTTTTTTCCAGTATTACCCACTTAGCGCTACCAATGTCCAGTTGCATTTTCTACAGACAGAGTGTTTCAAAACTGCTCAATCAAAACTATGGTTTAACTCCGTTAGCTGAATGCTCAGAACAGAAAGAAGTTTCACAGAATGCTTCTGTGTAGTTTATATTTCAATATATTCCTTTTTCCACTATTATTGTCTTAGCGCTCCAAATGTCCAGTTGCATTTTCTACAGAAAGAGTCTTCAGATCTGCTCAATCAAAAGTATGGTTTAACTCTGTTAGCTGAATGCACAGATCAGAAAGAAGTTTCACAGAATGATTCTGTGTAGTTTATATTTGGAGACATTCCTTTTTCCACTATTACCCTCTTAGCGCTCCGAATCTCCACTTGCATTTTCTACAGAAAGAGTGTTTCAGAACGGCTCAATCAAAACTAAGGTTCAACTCTTTTTGTTGAACAAACAGAACAGAAAGAAGTTTCACACAATTCTTCTGTGTAGTTTATATTTGTAGACATTCTTTTTCCCAATATAGGCCTCTTAGCGCTCAGAATGTCCAATTGCAGTTTCTACAGAAAGAGTGTTTCAGAACGGCTCAATCAAAAGTAAGGTTCAACTCTGTTAGTTGAATGCACAGAACAGAAAGAAGTTTCATACAATGCTTCTGTGTAGTTTATATTTGAACATTTTGTTTTTTCCAGTATTACCCACTTAGCGCTACGAATGTCCAGTTGCATTTTCTACAGACAGAGTGTTTCAAAACTGCTCAATCAAAAGTATGGTTTAACTCTGTTAGCTGAATGCTCAGATCAGAAAGAAGTTTCACAGAATGCTTCTGTGTAGTTTATATTTGAATATATTCCTTTTTCCACTACTACTCTCTTAGCGCTCCAAATGTCCAGTTGCATTTTCTACAGAAAGAGTGTTCAGATCTGCTCAATCAAAAGTATGGTTTAACTCTGTTAGCTGAAAGTACAGATCAGAAAGAAGTTTCACAGAATGATTCTGTGTAGTTTATATTTGGAGACATTCCTTTTTCCACTATTACCCTCTTAGCGCTCCGAATCTCCACTTGGATTTTCTACAGAAAGAGTGTTTCAGAACGGCTCAATCAAAACTAAGGTTCAACTCTTTTAGTTGAACAAACAGAACAGAAAGAAGTTTCACACAATTCTTCTGTGTAGTTTTTATTTGTAGACATTCTTTTTCCCAATATAGGCCTCTTAGCGCTCAGAATGTCCAATTGCAGTTTCTACAGAAAGAGTGTTTCAGAACGGCTCAATCAAAAGTAAGGTTCAACTCTGTTAGTTGAATGCACAGAACAGAAAGAAGTTTCATACAATGCTTCTGTGTAGTTTATATTTGAACATTTTGTTTTTTCCACTAATACCCACTTAGCGCTACGAATGTCCAGTTGCATTTTCTACAGACAGAGTGTTCAGAACTGCACAATCAAAAGTATGGTTTAACTCTGTTAGCTTAATGAACATGTCAGAAATAAGTTTCACACAACGCTTCTTTGTAGTCTTTATTTGAAGATATTATTTTTCCCAATATAGGCCTCTTAGCGCTCAGAATGTCCAATTGCAGTTTCTACAGAAAGAGTGTTTCAGAAAGGCTCAATCAAAAGTAAGGTTCAACTCTGTTAGTTGAATGCACAGAACAGAAAGAAGTTTCATACAATGCTTCTGTGTAGTTTATATTTGAACATATTCTTTTTTCCAGTATTACCCACTTAGCGCTACCAATGTCCAGTTGCATTTTCTACAGACAGAGTGTTTCAAAACTGCTCAATCAAAACTATGGTTTAACTCCGTTAGCTGAATGCTCAGAACAGAAAGAAGTTTCACAGAATGCCTCTGTGTAGTTTATATTTCAATATATTCCTTTTTCCACTATTATTGTCTTAGCGCTCCAAATGTCCAGTTGCATTTTCTACAGAAAGAGTCTTCAGATCTGCTCAATCAAAAGTATGGTTTAACTCTGTTAGCTGAATGCACAGATCAGAAAGAAGTTTCACAGAATGATTCTGTGTAGTTTATATTTGGAGACATTCCTTTTTCCACTATTACCCTCTTAGCGCTCCGAATCTCCACTTGCATTTTCTACAGAAAGAGTGTTTCAGAACGGCTCAATCAAAACTAAGGTTCAACTCTTTTTGTTGAACAAACAGAACAGAAAGAAGTTTCACACAATTCTTCTGTGTAGTTTATATTTGTAGACATTCTTTTTCCCAATATAGGCCTCTTAGCGCTCAGAATGTCCAATTGCAGTTTCTACAGAAAGAGTGTTTCAGAACGGCTCAATCAAAAGTAAGGTTCAACTCTGTTAGTTGAATGCACAGAACAGAAAGAAGTTTCATACAATGCTTCTGTGTAGTTTATATTTGAACATTTTGTTTTTTCCAGTATTACCCACTTAGCGCTACGAATGTCCAGTTGCATTTTCTACAGACAGAGTGTTTCAAAACTGCTCAATCAAAAGTATGGTTTAACTCTGTTAGCTGAATGCTCAGATCAGAAAGAAGTTTCACAGAATGCTTCTGTGTAGTTTATATTTGAATATATTCCTTTTTCCACTACTACTCTCTTAGCGCTCCAAATGTCCAGTTGCATTTTCTACAGAAAGAGTGTTCAGATCTGCTCAATCAAAAGTATGGTTTAACTCTGTTAGCTGAATGTACAGATCAGAAAGAAGTTTCACAGAATGATTCTGTGTAGTTTATATTTGGAGACATTCCTTTTTCCACTATTACCCTCTTAGCGCTCCGAATCTCCACTTGGATTTTCTACAGAAAGAGTGTTTCAGAACGGCTCAATCAAAACTAAGGTTCAACTCTTTTAGTTGAACAAACAGAACAGAAAGAAGTTTCACACAATTCTTCTGTGTAGTTTTTATTTGTAGACATTCTTTTTCCCAATATAGGCCTCTTAGCGCTCAGAATGTCCAATTGCAGTTACTACAGAAAGAGTGTTTCAGAACGGCTCAATCAAAAGTAAGGTTCAACTCTGTTAGTTGAATGCACAGAACAGAAAGAAGTTTCATACAATGCTTCTGTGTAGTTTATATTTGAACATTTTGTTTTTTCCACTAATACCCACTTAGCGCTACGAATGTCCAGTTGCATTTTCTACAGACAGAGTGTTTCAAAACTGCTCAATCAAAAGTATGGTTTAACTCTGTTAGCTGAATGCTCAGATCAGAAAGAAGTTTCACAGAATGCTTCTGTGTAGTTTATATTTGAATATATTCCTTTTTCCACTACTACGCTCTTAGCGCTCCAAATGTCCAGTTGCATTTTCTACAGAAAGAGTGTTCAGATCTGCTCAATCAAAAGTATGGTTTAACTCTGTTAGCTGAATGCACAGATCAGAAAGAAGTTTCACAGAATGATTCTGTGTAGTTTATATTTGGAGACATTCCTTTTTCCACTATTACCCTCTTAGCGCTCCGAATCTCCACTTGCATTTTCTACAGAAAGAGTGTTTCAGAACGGCTCAATCAAAAATAAGGTTCAACTCTTTTAGTTGAACAAACAGAACAGAAAGAAGTTTCACACAATTCTTCTGTGTAGTTTTTATTTGTAGACATTCTTTTTCCCAATATAGGCCTCTTAGCGCTCAGAATGTCCAATTGCAGTTTCTACAGAAAGAGTGTTTCAGAACGGCTCAATCAAAAGTAAGGTTCAACTCTATTAGTTGAATGCACAGAACAGAAAGAAGTTTCATACAATGCTTCTGTGTAGTTTATATTTGAACATATTCTTTTTTCCACTATTACCCACTTAGCGCTACGAATGTCCAGTTGCATTTTGTACAGACAGAGTGTTTCAAAACTGCTCAATCAAAAGTATGGTTTAACTCTGTTAGCTGAATGCTCAGATCAGAAAGAAGTTTCACAGAATGCTTCTGTGTAGTTTATATTTGAATATATTCCTTTTTCCACTACTACGCTCTTAGCGCTCCAAATGTCCAGTTGCATTTTCTACAGAAAGAGTGTTCAGATCTGCTCAATCAAAAGTATGGTTTAACTCTGTTAGCTGAATGCACAGATCAGAAAGAAGTTTCACCGAATGATTCTGTGTAGTTTATATTTGAAGACATTCTTTTTTCCACTATTACCATCTTAGCGCTCCGAATCTCCACTTGCATTTTCTACAAAAAGAGTGTTTCATAACTGCTCAATCAAAAATATGTTTTATCTCTGTTAACTGAATATACAGATCAGAAATAAGTTTCACAGAATGCATCTGTGTAGTTTTTATTTGAAGATATTCTTTTTCCCAATGTAGGCCTCTTAGCGCTTAGCATGTCCAATTGCAGTTTCTACAGAAAGAGTGTTTCAGAACGGCTCAATCAAAAGTAAGGTTCAACTCTGTTAGTTGAATTCACAGAACAGAAAGAATTTTCACAGAATGCTACTGTGTAGTTTATATTTGAATATATTCCTTTTTCCACTATTACCCTCTTAGCGCTCCGAATGTCCACTTGCATTTTCTACAGAAAGAGTGTTCAGAACTGCGCAATCAAAAGTATGCTTTAACTCTGTTAGCTTAATGAACATATCAGAAATAAGTTTCACACAATGCTTCTGTGTAGTTTTTATTTGAAGATATTATTTTTCCCAATATAGGCCTCTTAGCGCTCAGAATGTCCAATTGCAGTTTCTACAGAAAGAGTGTTTCAGAAAGGCTCAATCAAATGTAAGGTTCAACTCTGTTAGTTGAATGCACAGAACAGAAAGAAGTTTCATACAATGCTTCTGTGTAGTTTATATTTGAACATATTCTTTTTTCCACTATTACCCACTTAGCGCTACGAATGTCCAGTTGCATTTTCTACAGACAGAGTGTTTCAAAACTGCTCAATCAAAAGTATGGTTTAACTCTGTAAGCTGAATGCTCAGATCAGAAAGAAGTTTCACAGAATGCTTCTGTGTAGTTTATATTTGAATATATTCCTTTTTCCACTACTACTCTCTTAGCGCTCCAAATGTCCAGTTGCATTTTCTACAGAAAGAGTGTTCAGATCTGCTCAATCAAAAGTATGGTTTAACTCTTTTAGCTGAATGCACAGATCAGAAAGAAGTTTCACAGAATGATTCTGTGTAGTTTATATTTGGAGACATTCCTTTTTCCACTATTACCCTCTTAGCGCTCCGAATCTCCACTTGCATTTTCTACAGAAAGAGTGTTTCAGAACGGCTCAATCAAAACTAAGGTTCAACACTTTTAGTTGAACAAACAGAACAGAAAGAAGTTTCACACAATTCTTCTGTGTAGTTTTTATTTGTAGACATTCTTTTTCCCAATATAGGCCTCTTAGCGCTCAGAATGTCCAATTGCAGTTTCTACAGAAAGAGTGTTTCAGAACGGCTCAATCAAAAGTAAGGTTCAACTCTGTTAGTTGAATGCACAGAACAGAAAGAAGTTTCATACAATGCTTCTGTGTAGTTTATATTTGAACATATTGTTTTTTCCACTAATACCCACTTAGCGCTACGAATGTCCAGTTGCATTTTCTACAGACAGAGTGTTTCAAAACTGCTCAATCAAAAGTATGGTTTAACTCTGTTAGTTGAATGCTCAGATCAGAAAGAAGTTTCACAGAATGATTCTGTGTAGTTTATATTTGAATATATTCCTTTTTCCACTACTAGGCTCTTAGCGCTCCAAATGTCCAGTTGCATTTTCTACAGAAAGAGTGTCCAGATCTGCTCAATCAAAAGTATGGTTTAACTCTGTTAGCTGAATGCACAGATCAGAAAGAAGTTTCACAGAATGATTCTGTGTAGTTTATATTTGGGGACATTCCTTTTTCCACTATTACCCTCTTAGCGCTCCGAATCTCCACTTGCATTTTCTACAGAAAGAGTGTTTCAGAACGGCTCAATCAAAAATATGGTTCAACTCTTTTAGTTGAACAAACAGAACACAAAGAAGTTTCACACAATTCTTCTGTGTAGTTTTTATTTGTAGACATTCTTTTTCCCAATATAGGCCTCTTAGCGCTCAGAATGTCCAATTGCAGTTTCTACAGAAAGAGTGTTTCACAACTGCTCAATCAAAAGTATGGTTTAACTCTGTTAGCTGAATGCTCAGATCAGAAAGAAGTTTCACAGAATGCTTCTGTGTAGTTTATATTTGAATATATTCCTTTTTCCACTACTAGGCTCTTAGCGCTCCAAATGTCCAGTTGCATTTTCTACAGAAAGAGTGTTCAGATCTGCTCAATCAAAAGTATGGTTTAACTCTGTTAGCTGAATGCACAGATCAGAAAGAAGTTTCACAGAATGATTCTGTGTAGTTTATATTTGGAGACATTCCTTTTTCCACTATTACCCTCTTAGCGCTCCGAATCTCCACTTGCATTTTCTACAGAAAGAGTGTTTCAGAACGGATCAATCACAACTAAGGTTCAACTCTTTTAGTTGAACAAACAGAACAGAAAGAAGTTTCACACAATTCTTCTGTGTAGTTTTTATTTGTAGACATTCTTTTTCCCAATATAGGCCTCTTAGCGCTCAGAATGTCCAATTGCAGTTTCTACAGAAGGAGTGTTTCAGAACGGCTCAATCAAAAGTAAGGTTCAACTCTGTTAGTTGAATGCACAGAACAGAAAGATGTTTCATCCAATGCTTCTGTGTAGTTTATATTTGAACATATTCTTTTGTCCACTATTACCCACTTAGCGCTACGAATGTCCAGTTGCATTTTCTACAGACAGAGTGTTTCAAAACTGCTCAATCAAAAGTATTGTTTAACTCTGTTTGCTGAATGCTCAGATCAGAAAGAAGTTTCACAGAATGCTTCTGTGTAGTTTATATTTGAATATATTCCTTTTTCCACTACTACGCTCTTAGCGCTCCAAATGTCCAGTTGCATTTTCTACAGAAAGAGTGTTCAGATCTGCTCAATCAAAAGTATGGTTTAACTCTGTTAGCTGAATGCAAAGATCAGAAAGAAGTTTCACCGAATGATTCTGTGTAGTTTATATTTGAAGACATTCCTTTTTCCACTAGTACCCTCTTAGCGCTCCGAATCTCCACTTGCATTTTCTACAAAAAGAGTGTTTCATAACTGCTCAATCAAAAATATGTTTTATCTCTGTTAACTGAATTTACAGATCAGAAATAAGTTTCACAGTATGCATCTGTGTAGTTTTTATTTGAAGATATTCTTTTTCCCAATGTAGGCCTCTTAGCGCTTAGCATGTCCAATTGCAGTTCCTACAGAAAGAGTGTTTCAGAACGGCTCAATCAAAAGTAAGGTTCAACTCTGTTAGTTGAATGCACAGAACAGAAAGAATTTTCACAGAATGCTACTGTGTAGTTTATATTTGAATATATTCCTTTTTCCACTATTACCCTCTTAGCGCTCCGAATGTCCACTTGCATTTTCTACAGAAAGAGTGTTCAGAACTGCGCAATCAAAAGTATGGTTTAACTCTGTTAGCTTAATGAACATATCAGAAATAAGTTTCACACAATGCTTCTGTGTAGTTTTTATTTGAAGATATTATTTTTCCCAATAGAGGCCTCTTAGCGCTCAGAATGTCCAATTGCAGTTTCTACAGAAAGAGTGTTTCAGAAAGGCTCAATCAAAAGTAAGGTTCAACTCTGTTAGTTGAATGCACAGAACAGAAAGAAGTTTCATACAATGCTTCTGTGTAGTTTATATTTGAACATATTCTTTTTTCCAGTATTACCCACTTAGCGCTACGAATGTCCAGTTGCATTTTCTACAGACAGAGTGTTTCAAAACTGCTCAATCAAATGTATGGTTTAACTCTGTTAGCTGAATGCTCAGATCAGAAAGAAGTTTCACAGAATGCTTCTGTGTAGTTTATATTTGAATATATTCCTTTTTCCACTACTACTCTCTTAGCGCTCCAAATGTCCAGTTGCATTTTCTACAGAAAGAGTGTTCAGATCTGCTCAATCAAAAGTATGGTTTAACTCTGTTAGCTGAATGCACAGATCAGAAAGAAGTTTCACAGAATGATTCTGTGTAGTTTATATTTGGAGACATTCCTTTTTCCACTATTACCCTCTTAGCGCTCCGAATCTCCACTTGCATTTTCTACAGAAAGGGTGTTTCAGAACGGCTCAATCAAAACTAAGGTTCAACTCTTTTAGTTGAACAAACAGAACAGAAAGACGTTTCACACAATTCTTCTGTGTAGTTTTTATTTGTAGACATTCTTTTTCCCAGTATAGGCCTCTTAGCGCTCAGAATGTCCAATTGCAGTTTCTACACAAAGAGTGTTTCAGAACGGCTCAATCAAAAGTAAGGTTCAACTCTGTTAGTTGAATGCACAGAACAGAAAGAAGTTTCATACAATGCTTCTGTGTAGTTTATATTTGAACATATTCTTTTTTCCACTATTACCCACTTAGCGCTACGAATGTCCAGTTGCATTTTCTACAGACAGAGTGTTTCAAAACTGCTCAATCAAAAGTATGGTTTAACTCTGTTAGCTGAATGCTCAGATCAGAAAGAAGTTTCACAGAATGCTTCTGTGTAGTTTATATTTGAATATATTCCTTTTTCCACTACTACGCTCTTAGCGCTCCTAATGTCCAGTTGCATTTTCTACAGAAAGAGTGTTCAGATCTGCTCAATCAAAAGTATGGTTTAACTCTGTTAGCTGAATGCACAGATCAGAAAGAAGTTTCACCGAATGATTCTGTGTAGTTTATATTTGAAGACATTCCTTTTTCCACTATTACCCTCTTAGTGCTCCGAATCTCCACTTGCATTTTCTACAAAAAGAGTGTTTCATAGCTGCTCAATCAAAAATATCTTTTATCTCCGTTGACTGAATTTACACATCAGAAATAAGTTTCACAGAATGCATCTGTGTAGTTTATATTTGAAGATATTCTTTTTCCCAATAAAGGCCTCCTAGCACTTAGCATGTCCAATTGCAGTTTCTACAGAAAGAGTGTTTCAGAACGGCTCAATCAAAAGTAAGGTTCAACTCTGTTAGTTGAATGCACAGAACAGAAAGAATTTTCACAGAATGCTACTGTGTAGTTTATATTTGAATATATTCCTTTTTCCACTATTACCCTCTTAGCGCTCCGAATGTCCATTTGCATTTTCAACAGAAAGAGTGTTCAGAACTGCGCAATCAATAGTATGGTTTAACTCTGTTAGCTTAATGAACATATCAGTAATAAGTTTCACACAATGCTTCTGTGTAGTTTTTATTTGAAGATATTATTTTTCCCAATATAGGCCTCTTAGCGCTCAGAATGTCCAATTGCAGTTTCTACAGAAAGAGTGTTTCAGAAAGGCTCAATCAAAAGTAAGGTTCAACTCTGTTAGTTGAATGCACAGAACAGAAAGAAGTTTCATACAATGCTTCTGTGTAGTTTATATTTTAACATATTCTTTTTTCCACTATTATCCACTTAGCGCTACGAATGTCCAGTTGCATTTTCTACAGACAGAGTGTTTCAAAACTGCTCAATCCAAAGTATGGTTTAACTCTGTTAGCTGAATGCTCAGATCAGAAAGAAGTTTCACAGAATGCTTCTGTGTAGTTTATATTTGAATATATTCCATTTTCCACTACTACGCTCTTAGCGCTCCAAATGTCCAGTTGCATTTTCTACAGAAAGAGTGTTCAGATCTGCTCAATCAAAAGTATGGTTTAACTCTGTTAGCTGAATGCACAGATCAGAAAGAAGTTTCACCGAATGATTCTGTGTAGTTTATATTTGAAGACATTCCTTTTTCCACTATTACCCTCTTAGCGCTCCGAATCTCCACTTGCATTTTCTACAAAAAGAGTGTTTCATAACTGCTCAATCAAAAATATGTTTTATCTCTGTTAACTGAATTTACAGATCAGAAATAAGTTTCACAGAATGCATTTGTGTAGTTTTTATTTGAAGATATTCTTTTTCCCAATGTAGGCCTCTTAGCGCCTAGCATGTCCAATTGCAGTTTCTACAGAAAGAGTGTTTCAGAACGGCTCAATCAAAAGTAAGGTTCAACTCTGTTAGTTGAATGCACAGAACAGAAAGAATTTTCACAGAATGCTACTGTGTAGTTTATATTTGAATATATTCCTTTTTCCACTATTACCCTCTTAGCGCTCCGAATGTCCACTTGCATTTTCTACAGAAAGAGTGTTCAGAACTGCGCAATCAAAAGTATGGTTTAACTGTGTTAGCTTAATGAACATATCAGAAATAAGTTTCACACAATGCTTCTGTGTAGTTTTTATTTGAAGATATTATTTTTCCCAATATAGGCCTCTTAGCGCTCAGAATGTCCAATTGCAGTTTCTACAGAAAGAGTGTTTCAGAAAGGCTCAATCAAAAGTAAGGTTCAACTCTGTTAGTTGAATGCACAGAACAGAAAGAAGTTTCATACAATGCTTCTGTGTAGTTTATATTTGAACATATTCTTTTTTCCACTATTACCCACTTAGCGCTACGAATGTCCAGTTGCATTTTCTACAGACAGAGTGTTTCAAAACTGCTCAATCAAAAGTATGGTTTAACTCTGTTAGCTGAATGCTCAGATCAGAAAGAAGTTTCACAGAATGCTTCTGTGTAGTTTATATTTGAATATATTCCTTTTTCCACTACTACTCTCTTAGCGCTCCAAATGTCCAGTGGCATTTTCTACAGAAAGAGTGTTCAGATCTGCTCAATCAAAAGTATGGTTTAACTCTGTTAGCTGAATGCACAGATCAGAAAGAAATTTCACAGAATGATTCTGTGTAGTTTATATTTGGAGACATTCCTTTTTCCACTATTACCCTCTTAGCGCTCCGAATCTCCACTTGCATTTTCTACAGTAAGAGTGTTTCAGAACGGCTCAATCAAAACTAAGGTTCAACTCTTTTAGTTGAACAAACAGAACAGAAAGAAGTTTCACACAATTCTTCTGTGTAGTTTTTATTTGTAGACATTCTTTTTCCCAATATAGGCCTCTTAGCGCTCAGAATGTCCAATTGCAGTTTCTACAGAAAGAGTGTTTCAGAACGGCTCAATCAAAAGTAAGGTTCAATTCTGTTAGTTGAATGCACAGAACAGAAAGAAGTTTCATTCAATGCTTCTGTGTAGTTTATATTTGAACATATTCTTTTTTCCACTATTACCCACTTAGCGCTACGAATGTCCAGTTGCATTTTCTACAGACAGAGTGTTTCAAAACTGCTCAATCAAAAGTATGGTTTAACTCTGTTAACTGAATGCTCAGATCAGAAAGAAGTTTCACAGAATTCTTCTGTGTAGTTTATATTTGAATATATTCCTTTTTCCACTATTACTCTCTTAGTGCTCCAAATGTCCAGTTGCATTTTCTACAGAAAGAGTGTTCAGATCTGCTCAATCAAAAGTATGGTTTAACTCTGTTAGCTGAATGCACAGATCAGAAAGAAGTTTCACAGAATGATTCTGTGTAGTTTATATTTGAAGACATTCCTTTTTCCACTATTACCCTCTTAGCGCTCCGAATCTCCACTTGCATTTTCTACAGAAAGAGTGTTTCATAACTGCTCAATCAAAAATATGTTTTATCTCTGTTAACTGAATTTACAGATCAGAAATAAGTTTCACAGAATGCATCTGTGTAGTTTTTATTTGAAGATATTCTTTTTCCCAATGTAGGCCTCTTAGCGCTTAGCCTGTCCAATTGCAGTTTCTACAGAAAGAGTGTTTCAGAACGGCTCAATCAAAAGTAAGGTTCAACTCTGTTAGTTGAATGCACAGAACAGAAAGAATTTTCACAGAATGCTACTGTGTAGTTTATATTTGAATATATTCCTTTTTCCACTATTACCCTCTTAGCGCTCCGAATGTCCACTTGCATTTTCTACAGAAAGAGTGTTCAGAACTGGGCAATCAAAAGTATGGTTTAACTCTGTTAGCTTAATGAACATATCAGAAATAAGTTTCACACAATGCTTCTGTGTAGTTTTTATTTGAAGATATTATTTTTCCCAATAGAGGCCTCTTAGCGCTCAGAATGTCCAATTGCAGTTTCTACAGAAAGAGTGTTTCAGAAAGGCTCAATCAAAAGTAAGGTTCAACTCTGTTAGTTGAATGCACAGAACAGAAAGAAGTTTCATACAATGCTTCTGTGTAGTTTATATTTGAACATATTCTTTTTTCCACTATTACCCACTTAGCGCTACGAATATCCAGTTGCATTTTCTACAGACAGAGTGTTTCAAAACTGCTCAATCCAAAGTATGGTTTAACTCTGTTAGCTGAATGCTCAGATCAGAAAGAAGTTTCACAGAATGCTTCTGTGTAGTTTATATTTGAATATATTCCATTTTCCACTACTACGCTCTTAGCGCTCCAAATGTCCAGTTGCATTTTCTACAGAAAGAGTGTTCAGATCTGCTCAATCAAAAGTATGGTTTAACTCTGTTAGCTGAATGCACAGATCAGAAAGAAGTTTCACCGAATGATTCTGTGTAGTTTATATTTGAAGACATTCCTTTTTCCACTATTACCCTCTTAGCGCTCCGAATCTCCACTTGCATTTTCTACAAAAAGAGTGTTTCATAACTGCTCAATCAAAAATATGTTTTATCTCTGTTAACTGAATTTACAGATCAGAAATAAGTTTCACAGAATGCATTTGTGTAGTTTTTATTTGAAGATATTCTTTTTCCCAATGTAGGCCTCTTAGCGCCTAGCATGTCCAATTGCAGTTTCTACAGAAAGAGTGTTTCAGAACGGCTCAATCAAAAGTAAGGTTCAACTCTGTTAGTTGAATGCACAGAACAGAAAGAATTTTCACAGAATGCTACTGTGTAGTTTATATTTGAATATATTCCTTTTTCCACTATTACCCTCTTAGCGCTCCGAATGTCCACTTGCATTTTCTACAGAAAGAGTGTTCAGAACTGCGCAATCAAAAGTATGGTTTAACTGTGTTAGCTTAATGAACATATCAGAAATAAGTTTCACACAATGCTTCTGTGTAGTTTTTATTTGAAGATATTATTTTTCCCAATATAGGCCTCTTAGCGCTCAGAATGTCCAATTGCAGTTTCTACAGAAAGAGTGTTTCAGAAAGGCTCAATCAAAAGTAAGGTTCAACTCTGTTAGTTGAATGCACAGAACAGAAAGAAGTTTCATACAATGCTTCTGTGTAGTTTATATTTGAACATATTCTTTTTTCCACTATTACCCACTTAGCGCTACGAATGTCCAGTTGCATTTTCTACAGACAGAGTGTTTCAAAACTGCTCAATCAAAAGTATGGTTTAACTCTGTTAGCTGAATGCTCAGATCAGAAAGAAGTTTCACAGAATGCTTCTGTGTAGTTTATATTTGAATATATTCCTTTTTCCACTACTACTCTCTTAGCGCTCCAAATGTCCAGTGGCATTTTCTACAGAAAGAGTGTTCAGATCTGCTCAATCAAAAGTATGGTTTAACTCTGTTAGCTGAATGCACAGATCAGAAAGAAATTTCACAGAATGATTCTGTGTAGTTTATATTTGGAGACATTCCTTTTTCCACTATTACCCTCTTAGCGCTCCGAATCTCCACTTGCATTTTCTACAGAAAGAGTGTTTCAGAACGGCTCAATCAAAACTAAGGTTCAACTCTTTTAGTTGAACAAACAGAACAGAAAGAAGTTTCACACAATTCTTCTGTGTAGTTTTTATTTGTAGACATTCTTTTTCCCAATATAGGCCTCTTAGCGCTCAGAATGTCCAATTGCAGTTTCTACAGAAAGAGTGTTTCAGAACGGCTCAATCAAAAGTAAGGTTCAATTCTGTTAGTTGAATGCACAGAACAGAAAGAAGTTTCATTCAATGCTTCTGTGTAGTTTATATTTGAACATATTCTTTTTTCCACTATTACCCACTTAGCGCTACGAATGTCCAGTTGCATTTTCTACAGACAGAGTGTTTCAAAACTGCTCAATCAAAAGTATGGTTTAACTCTGTTAACTGAATGCTCAGATCAGAAAGAAGTTTCACAGAATTCTTCTGTGTAGTTTATATTTGAATATATTCCTTTTTCCACTATTACTCTCTTAGTGCTCCAAATGTCCAGTTGCATTTTCTACAGAAAGAGTGTTCAGATCTGCTCAATCAAAAGTATGGTTTAACTCTGTTAGCTGAATGCACAGATCAGAAAGAAGTTTCACAGAATGATTCTGTGTAGTTTATATTTGAAGACATTCCTTTTTCCACTATTACCCTCTTAGCGCTCCGAATCTCCACTTGCATTTTCTACAGAAAGAGTGTTTCATAACTGCTCAATCAAAAATATGTTTTATCTCTGTTAACTGAATTTACAGATCAGAAATAAGTTTCACAGAATGCATCTGTGTAGTTTTTATTTGAAGATATTCTTTTTCCCAATGTAGGCCTCTTAGCGCTTAGCCTGTCCAATTGCAGTTTCTACAGAAAGAGTGTTTCAGAACGGCTCAATCAAAAGTAAGGTTCAACTCTGTTAGTTGAATGCACAGAACAGAAAGAATTTTCACAGAATGCTACTGTGTAGTTTATATTTGAATATATTCCTTTTTCCACTATTACCCTCTTAGCGCTCCGAATGTCCACTTGCATTTTCTACAGAAAGAGTGTTCAGAACTGGGCAATCAAAAGTATGGTTTAACTCTGTTAGCTTAATGAACATATCAGAAATAAGTTTCACACAATGCTTCTGTGTAGTTTTTATTTGAAGATATTATTTTTCCCAATAGAGGCCTCTTAGCGCTCAGAATGTCCAATTGCAGTTTCTACAGAAAGAGTGTTTCAGAAAGGCTCAATCAAAAGTAAGGTTCAACTCTGTTAGTTGAATGCACAGAACAGAAAGAAGTTTCATACAATGCTTCTGTGTAGTTTATATTTGAACATATTCTTTTTTCCACTATTACCCACTTAGCGCTACGAATATCCAGTTGCATTTTCTACAGACAGAGTGTTTCAAAACTGCTCAATCCAAAGTATGGTTTAACTCTGTTAGCTGAATGCTCAGATCAGAAAGAAGTTTCACAGAATGCTTCTGTGTAGTTTATATTTGAATATATTCCATTTTCCACTACTACGCTCTTAGCGCTCCAAATGTCCAGTTGCATTTTCTACAGAAAGAGTGTTCAGATCTGCTCAATCAAAAGTATGGTTTAACTCTGTTAGCTGAATGCACAGATCAGAAAGAAGTTTCACCGAATGATTCTGTGTAGTTTATATTTGAAGACATTCCTTTTTCCACTATTACCCTCTTAGCGCTCCGAATCTCCACTTGCATTTTCTACAAAAAGAGTGTTTCATAACTGCTCAATCAAAAATATGTTTTATCTCTGTTAACTGAATTTACAGATCAGAAATAAGTTTCACAGAATGCATTTGTGTAGTTTTTATTTGAAGATATTCTTTTTCCCAATGTAGGCCTCTTAGCGCCTAGCATGTCCAATTGCAGTTTCTACAGAAAGAGTGTTTCAGAACGGCTCAATCAAAAGTAAGGTTCAACTCTGTTAGTTGAATGCACAGAACAGAAAGAATTTTCACAGAATGCTACTGTGTAGTTTATATTTGAATATATTCCTTTTTCCACTATTACCCTCTTAGCGCTCCGAATGTCCACTTGCATTTTCTACAGAAAGAGTGTTCAGAACTGCGCAATCAAAAGTATGGTTTAACTGTGTTAGCTTAATGAACATATCAGAAATAAGTTTCACACAATGCTTCTGTGTAGTTTTTATTTGAAGATATTATTTTTCCCAATATAGGCCTCTTAGCGCTCAGAATGTCCAATTGCAGTTTCTACAGAAAGAGTGTTTCAGAAAGGCTCAATCAAAAGTAAGGTTCAACTCTGTTAGTTGAATGCACAGAACAGAAAGAAGTTTCATACAATGCTTCTGTGTAGTTTATATTTGAACATATTCTTTTTTCCACTATTACCCACTTAGCGCTACGAATGTCCAGTTGCATTTTCTACAGACAGAGTGTTTCAAAACTGCTCAATCAAAAGTATGGTTTAACTCTGTTAGCTGAATGCTCAGATCAGAAAGAAGTTTCACAGAATGCTTCTGTGTAGTTTATATTTGAATATATTCCTTTTTCCACTACTACTCTCTTAGCGCTCCAAATGTCCAGTGGCATTTTCTACAGAAAGAGTGTTCAGATCTGCTCAATCAAAAGTATGGTTTAACTCTGTTAGCTGAATGCACAGATCAGAAAGAAATTTCACAGAATGATTCTGTGTAGTTTATATTTGGAGACATTCCTTTTTCCACTATTACCCTCTTAGCGCTCCGAATCTCCACTTGCATTTTCTACAGAAAGAGTGTTTCAGAACGGCTCAATCAAAACTAAGGTTCAACTCTTTTAGTTGAACAAACAGAACAGAAAGAAGTTTCACACAATTCTTCTGTGTAGTTTTTATTTGTAGACATTCTTTTTCCCAATATAGGCCTCTTAGCGCTCAGAATGTCCAATTGCAGTTTCTACAGAAAGAGTGTTTCAGAACGGCTCAATCAAAAGTAAGGTTCAACTCTGTTAGTTGAATGCACAGAACAGAAAGAAGTTTCATACAATGCTTCTGTGTAGTTTATATTTGAACATATTCTTTTTTCCACTATTACCCACTTAGCGCTACGAATGTCCAGTTGCATTTTCTACAGACAGAGTGTTTCAAAACTGCTCAATCCAAAGTATGGTTTAACTCTGTTAGCTGAATGCTCAGATCAGAAAGAAGTTTCAAAGAATGCTTCTGTGTAGTTTTTATTTGAATATATTCCTTTTTCCACTACTACTCTCTTAGCGCTCCAAATGTCCAGTTGCATTTTCTACAGAAAGAGTGTTCAGATCTGCTCAATCAAAAGTATGGTTTAACTCTGTTAGCTGAATGCACAGATCAGAAAGAAGTTTCACCGAATGATTCTGTGTAGTTTATATTTGAAGACATTACTTTTTCCACTATTATCCTCTTAGCGCTGCGAATCTCCACTTGCATTTTCTACAAAAAGTGTGTTTCATAACTGCTCAATCAAAAATATGTTTTATCTCTGTTAACTGAATTTACAGATCAGAAATAAGTTTCACAGAATGCATCTGTGTAGTTTTTATTTGAAGATATTCTTTTTCCCAATGTAGGCCTCTTAGCGCTTAGCATGTCCAATTGCAGTTTCTACAGAAAGAGTGTTTCAGAACGGCTCAATCAAAAGTAAGGTTCAACTCTGTTAGTTGAATGCACAGAACAGAAAGAATTTTCACAGAATGCTTCTGTGTAGTTTATATTTGAATATATTCCTTTTTCCACTATTACCCTCTTAGCGCTCCGAATGTCCACTTGCATTTTCTACAGAAAGAGTGTTCAGAACTGCGCAATCAAAAGTATGGTTTAACTCTGTTAGCTTAATGAACATATCAGAAATAAGTTTCACACAATGCTTCTGTGTAGTTTTTATTTGAAGATATTATTTTTCCCAATATAGGCCTCTTAGCGCTCAGAATGTCCAATTGCAGTTTCTACAGAAAGAGTGTTTCAGAAAGGCTCAACCAAAAGTAAGGTTCAACTCTGTTAGTTGAATGCACAGAACAGAAAGAAGTTTCATACAATGCTTCTGTGTAGTTTATATTTGAACATATTCTTTTTTCCACTATTACCCACTTAGCGCTACGAATGTCCAGTTGCATTTTCTACAGACAGAGTGTTTCAAAACTGCTCAATCAAAAGTATGGTTTAACTCTGTTAGCTGAATGCTCAGATCAGAAAGAAGTTTCACAGAATGCTTCTGTGTAGTTTATATTTGATTATATTCCTTTTTCCACTACTACTCTCTTAGCGCTCCAAATGTCCAGTTGCATTCTCTACAGAAAGAGTGTTCAGATCTGCTCAATCAAAAGTATGGTTTAACTCTGTTAGCTGAATGCACAGATCAGAAAGAAGTTTCACAGAATGATTCTGTGTAGTTTATATTTGGAGACATTCCTTTTTCCACTATTACCCTCTTAGCGCTCCGAATCTCCACTTGCATTTTCTACAGAAAGGGTGTTTCAGAACGGCTCAATCAAAACTAAGGTTCAACTCTTTTAGTTGAAGAAACAGAACAGAAAGAAGTTTCACACAATTCTTCTGTGTAGTTTTTATTTGTAGACATTCTTTTTCCCAATATAGGCCTCTTAGCGCTCAGAATGTCCAATTGCAGTTTCTACAGAAAGAGTGTTTCAGAACGGCTCAATCAAAAGTAAGGTTCAACTCTGTTAGTTGAATGCACAGAACAGAAAGAAGTTTCATACAATGCTTCTGTGTAGTTTATATTTGAACATATTCTTTTTTCCACTATTACCCACTTAGCGCTACGAATGTCCAGTTGCATTTTCTACAGACAGAGTGTTTCAAAACTGCTCAATCCAAAGTATGGTTTAACTCTGTTAGCTGAATGCTCAGATCAGAAAGAAGTTTCAAAGAATGCTTCTGTGTAGTTTATATTTGAATATATTCCTTTTTCCACTACTACTCTCTTAGCGCTCCAAATGTCCAGTTGCATTTTCTACAGAAAGAGTGTTCAGATCTGCTCAATCAAAAGTATGGTTTAACTCTGTTTGCTGAATGCACAGATCAGAAAGAAGTTTCACCGAATGATTCTGTGTAGTTTATATTTGAAGACATTCCTTTTTCCACTATTACCCTCTTAGCGCTGAGAATCTCCACTTGCATTTTCTACAAAAAGAGTGTTTCATAACTGCTCAATCAAAAATATGTTTTATCTCTGTTAACTGAATTTACAGATCAGAAATAAGTTTCACAGAATGCATCTGTGTAGTTTTTATTTGAAGATATTCTTTTTCCCAATGTAGGCCTCTTAGCGCTTAGCATGTCCAATTGCAGTTTCTACAGAAAGAGTGTTTCAGAACGGCTCAATCAAAAGTAAGGTTCAACTCTGTTAGTTGAATTCACAGAACAGAAAGAATTTTCACAGAATGCTACTGTGTAGTTTATGTTTGAATATATTACTTTTTCCACTATTACCCTCTTAGCGCTCCGAATGTCCACTTGCATTTTCTACAGAAAGAGTGTTCAGAACTGCGCAATCAAAAGTATGGTTTAACTCTGTTAGCTTAATGAACATATCAGAAATAAGTTTCACACAATGCTTCTGTGTAGTTTTTATTTGAAGATATTATTTTTCCCAATATAGGCCTCTTAGCGCTCAGAATGTCCAATTGCAGTTTCTACAGAAAGAGTGTTTCAGAAAGGCTCAATCAAAAGAAAGGTTCAAATCTGTTAGTTGAATGCACAGAACAGAAAGAAGTTTCATACAATGCTTCTGTGTAGTTTATATTTGAACATATTCTTTTTTCCACTATTACCCACTTAGCGCTACGAATGTCCAGTTGCATTTTCTACAGACAGAGTGTTTCAAAACTGCTCAATCAAAAGTATGGTTTAACTCTGTTAGCTGAATGCTCAGATCAGAAAGAAGTTTCACAGAATGCTTCTGTGTAGTTTATATTTGAATATATTCCTTATTCCACTACTACTCTCTTAGCGCTCCAATTGTCCAGTTGCATTTTCTACAGAAAGAGTGTTCAGATCTGCTCAATCAAAAGTATGGTTTAACTCTGTTAGCTGAATGCACAGATGAGAAAGAAGTTTCACCGAATGATTCTGTGTAGTTTATATTTGGAGACATTCCTTTTTCCACTATTACCATCTTAGCGCTCCGAATCTCCACTTGCATTTTCTACAGAAAGAGTGTTTCATAACTGCTCAATCAAAAATATGTTTTATCTCTGTTAACTGAATTTACAGTTCAGAAATAAGTTTCACAGAATGCATCTGTGTAGTTTTTATTTGAAGATATTCTTTTTCCCAATATAGGCCTCTTAGCGCTTAGCATGTCCAATTGCAGTTTCTACAGAAAGAGTGTTTCAGAACGGCTCAATCAAAAGTAAGGTTCTACACTGTTAGTTGAATGCACAGAACAGAAAGGATTTTCACAGAATGCTACTGTGGAGTTTATATTTGAATATATTCCTTTTTCCACTATTACCCTCTTAAGGATCCGAATGTCCACTTGCATTTTCTACAGAAAGAGTGTTCAGAACTGCACAATCAAAAGTATGGTTTAACCCTTTTAGCTTAATGAACATATCAGAAATAAGTTTAACACAATGCTTCTGTGTAGTTTTTATTCGAAGATATTATTTTTCCCAATATAGGCCTCTTAGCGCTCAGAATGTCCAATTGCAGTTTCTACAGAAAGAGTGTTTCAGAAAGGCTCAATCAAAAGTAAGGTTCAACTCTGTTAGTTGAATGCACAGAACAGAAAGGATTTTCACAGAATGCTACTGTGTAGTTTATATTTGAATATATTCCTTTTTCCACTATTACCCTCTTAGCGCTGCGAATGTCCACTTGCATTTTCTACAGAAAGAGTGTTTCAGAACGGCTCAATCAAAACTAAGGTTCAAATCTTTTAGTTGAACAAACAGAACAGAAAGTAGTTTCACACAATTCTTCTGTGTAGTTTTTATTTGTAGACATTCTTTTTCCCAATATAGGCCTCTTAGCGCTCAGAATGTCCAATTGCAGTTTCTACAGAAAGAGTGTTTCAGAACGGCTCAATCAAAAGTAAGGTTCAACTCAGTTAGTTGAATGCACAGAACAGAAAGAAGTTTCATACAATGCTTCTGTGTAGTTTATATTTGAACATATTCTTTTTTCCACTATTACCCACTTAGCGCTACGAATGTCCAGTTGCATTTTCTACAGACAGAGTGTTTCAAAACTGCTCAATCCAAAGTATGGTTTAACTCTGTTAGCTGAATGCTCAGATCAGAAAGAAGTTTCACAGAATGCTTCTGTGTAGTTTATATTTGAATATATTCTTTTTTCCACTACTACGCTCTTAGCGCTCCAAATGTCCAGTTGCATTTTCTACAGAAAGAGTGTTCAGATCTGCTCAATCAAAAGTATGGTTTAACTCTGTTAGCTGAATGCACAGATCAGAAAGAAGTTTCACAGAATGATTCTGTGTAGTTTATATTTGGAGACATTCCTTTTTCCACTCTTACCCTCTTAGCGCTCCGAATCTCCACTTGCATTTTCTACAGAAAGAGTGTTTCAGAACGGCTCAATCAAAACGAAGGTTCAACTCTTTTAGTTGAACAAACAGAACAGAAAGAAGTTTCACACAATTCTTCTGTGTAGTTTTTATTTGTAGACATTCTTTTTCCCAATATAGGCCTCTTAGCGCTCAGAATGTCCAATTGCAGTTTCTACAGAAAGAGTGTTTCAGAACGGCTCAATCAAAAGTAAGGTTCAACTCTGTTAGTTGAATGCACAGAACAGAAAGAAGTTTCATACAATGCTTCTGTGTAGTTTATATTTGAACATATTCTTTTTTCCACTATTACCCACTTAGCGCTACGAATGTCCAGTTGCATTTTCTACAGACAGAGTGTTTCAAAACTGCTCAATCAAAAGTATGGTTTAACTCTGTTAGCTGAATGCACAGATCAGAAAGAAGTTTCACCGAATGATTCTGTGTAGTTTATATTTGAAGACATTCCTTTTTCCACTATTACCCTCCTAGCGCTCCGAATCTCCACTTGCATTTTCTACAAAAAGAGTGTTTCATAACTGCTCAATCAAAAATATGTTTTATCTCTGTTAACTGAATTTACAGATCAGAAATAAGTTTCACAGAATGCATCTGTGTAGTTTTTATTTGAAGATATTCTTTTTCCCAATATAGGCCTCTTAGCGCTCAGAATGTCCAATTGCAGTTTCTACAGAAAGAGTGTTTCAGAACGGCTCAATCAAAAGTAAGGTTCAACTCTGTTAGTTGAATGCACAGAAAAGAAAGAAGTTTCATACAACGCTTCTGTGTAGTTTATATTTGAACATATTCTTTGTTCCACTATTACCCACTTAGCGCTACGAATGTCCAGTTGCATTTTCTACAGACAGAGTGTTTCAAAACTGCTCAATCAAAAGTATGGTTTAACTCTGTTAGCTGAATTCTCCGATCAGAAAGAAGTTTCACAGAATGATTCTGTGTAGTTTATATTTGAATATATTCCTTTTTCCACTACTACGCTCTTAGCGCTCCAAATGTCCAGTTGCATTTTCTACAGAAAGAGTGTTCAGATCTGCTCAATCAAAAGTATGGTTTAACTCTGTTAGCTGAATGCACAGATCAGAAAGAAGTTTCACCGAATGATTCTGTGTAGTTTATATTTGAAGACATTCCTTTTTCCACTAGTACCCTCTTAGGGCTCCGAATCTCCACTTGCATTTTCTACAAAAAGAGTGTTTCATAACTGCTCAATCAAAAATATGTTTTATCTCCGTTAACTGAATTTACAGATCAGAAATAAGTTTCACAGAATGCATCTGTGTAGTTTTTATTTGAAGATATTCTTTTTCCCAATGTAGGCCTCTTAGCGCTTAGCATGTCCAATTGCAGTTCCTACAGAAAGAGTGTTTCAGAACGGCTCAATCAAAAGTAAGGTTCAACTCTGTTAGTTGAATGCACAGAACAGAAAGAATTTTCACAGAATGCTACTGTGTAGTTTATATTTGAATATATTCCTTTTTCCACTATTACCCTCTTAGCGCTCCGAATGTCCACTTGCATTTTCTACAGAAAGAGTGTTCAGAACTGCGCAATCAAAAGTATGGTTTAACTCTGTTAGCTTAATGAACATATCAGAAATAAGTTTCACACAATGCTTCTGTGTAGTTTTTATTTGAAGATATTATTTTTCCCAATAGAGGCCTCTTAGCGCTCAGAATGTCCAATTGCAGTTTCTACAGAAAGAGTGTTTCAGAAAGGCTCAATCAAAAGTAAGGTTCAACTCTGTTAGTTGAATGCACAGAACAGAAAGAAGTTTCATACAATGCTTCTGTGTAGTTTATATTTGAACATATTCTTTTTTCCACTATTACCCACTTAGCGCTACGAATGTCCAGTTGCATTTTCTACAGACAGAGTGTTTCAAAACTGCTCAATCAAAAGTATGGTTTAACTCTGTCAGCTGAATGCTCAGATCAGAAAGAAGTTTCACAGAATGCTTCTGTGTAGTTTATATTTGAATATATTCCTTTTTCCACTACTACTCTCTTAGCGCTCCAAATGTCCAGTTGCATTTTCTACAGAAAGAGTGTTCAGATCTGCTCAATCAAAAGTATGGTTTAACTCTGTTAGCTGAATGCACAGATCAGAAAGAAGTTTCACAGAATGATTCTGTGTAGTTTATATTTGGAGAGATTCCTTTTTCCACTATTACCCTCTTAGCGCTCCGAATCTCCACTTGCATTTTCTACAGAAAGGGTGTTTCAGAACGGCTCAATCAAAACTAAGGTTCAACTCTTTTAGTTGAACAAACAGAACAGAAAGACGTTTCACACAATTCTTCTGTGTAGTTTTTATTTGTAGACATTCTTTTTCCCAGTATAGGCCTCTTAGCGCTCAGAATGTCCAATTGCAGTTTCTACACAAAGAGTGTTTCAGAACGGCTCAATCAAAAGTAAGGTTCAACTCTGTTAGTTGAATGCACAGAACAGAAAGAAGTTTCATACAATGCTTCTGTGTAGTTTATATTTGAACATATTCTTTTTTCCACTATTACCCACTTAGCGCTACGAATGTCCAGTTGCATTTTCTACAGACAGAATGTTTCAAAACTGCTCAATCAAAAGTATGGTTTAACTCTGTTAGCTGAATGCTCAGATCAGAAAGAAGTTTCACAGAATGCTTCTGCGTAGTTTATATTTGAATATATTCCTTTTTCCACTACTACGCTCTTAGCGCTCCTAATGTCCAGTTGCATTTTCTACAGAAAGAGTGTTCAGATCTGCTCAATCAAAAGTATGGTTTAACTCTGTTAGCTGAATGCACAGATCAGAAAGAAGTTTCACCGAATGATTCTGTGTAGTTTATATTTGGAGACATTCCTTTTTCCACTATTACCATCTTAGCGCTCCGAATCTCCACTTGCATTTTCTACAGAAAGAGTGTTTCATAACTGCTCAATCAAAAATATGTTTTATCTCTGTTAACTGAATTTACAGTTCAGAAATAAGTTTCACAGAATGCATCTGTGTAGTTTTTATTTGAAGATATTCTTTTTCCCAATATAGGCCTCTTAGCGCTTAGCATGTCCAATTGCAGTTTCTACAGAAAGAGTGTTTCAGAACGGCTCAATCAAAAGTAAGGTTCTACACTGTTAGTTGAATGCACAGAACAGAAAGGATTTTCACAGAATGCTACTGTGGAGTTTATATTTGAATATATTCCTTTTTCCACTATTACCCTCTTAAGGATCCGAATGTCCACTTGCATTTTCTACAGAAAGAGTGTTCAGAACTGCACAATCAAAAGTATGGTTTAACCCTTTTAGCTTAATGAACATATCAGAAATAAGTTTAACACAATGCTTCTGTGTAGTTTTTATTCGAAGATATTATTTTTCCCAATATAGGCCTCTTAGCGCTCAGAATGTCCAATTGCAGTTTCTACAGAAAGAGTGTTTCAGAAAGGCTCAATCAAAAGTAAGGTTCAACTCTGTTAGTTGAATGCACAGAACAGAAAGAAGTTTCATACAATGCTTCTGTGTAGTTTATATTTGAACATATTCTTTTTTCCACTATTACCCACTTAGCGCTACGAATGTCCAGTTGCATTTTCTACAGACAGAGTGTTTCAAAACTGCTCAATCAAAAGTATGGTTTAACTCTGTTAGCTGAATGCTCAGATCAGAAAGAAGTTTCACAGAATGCTTCTGCGTAGTTTATATTTGAATATATTCCTTTTTCCACTACTACTCTCTTAGCGCGCCAAATGTCCAGTTGCATTTTCTAGAGAAAGAGTGTTCAGATCTGCTCAATCAAAAGCATGGTTTAATTCTGTTAGCTGAATGCACAGATCAGAAAGTAGTTTCACAGAATGATTCTGTGTAGTTTATATTTGGAGACATTCCTTTTTCCACTATTACCCTCTTAGCGCTCCGAATCTCCACTTGCATTTTCTACAGAAAGAGTGTTTCAGAACGGCTCAATCAAAACTAAGGTTCAACTCTTTTAGTTGAACAAACAGAACAGAAAGAAGTTTCACACAATTCTTCTGTGTAGTTTTTATTTGTAGACATTCTTTTTCCCAATATAGGCCTCTTAGCGCTCAGAATGTCCAATTGCAGTTTCTACAGAAAGAGTGTTTCAGAACGGCTCAATCAAAAGTAAGGTTCAACTCTGTTAGTTGAATGCACAGAACAGAAAGAAATTTCATACAATGCTTCTGTGTAGTTTATATTTGAACATATTCTTTTTTCCACTATTACCCACTTAGCGCTACGAATGTCCAGTTGCATTTTCTACAGACAGAGTGTTTCAAAACTGCTCAATCCAAAGTATGGTTTAACTCTGTTAGCTGAATGCTCAGATCAGAAAGAAGTTTCACAGAATGCTTCTGTGTAGTTTATATTTGAATATATTCTTTTTTCCACTACTACGCCCTTAGCGCTCCAAATGTCCAGTTGCATTTTCTACAGAAAGAGTGTTCAGATCTGCTCAATCAAAAGTATGGTTTAACTCTGTTAGCTGAATGCACAGATCAGAAAGAAGTTTCACAGAATGATTCTGTGTAGTTTATATTTGGAGACATTCCTTTTTCCACTATTACCCTCTTAGCGCTCCGAATCTCCACTTGCATTTTCTACAGAAAGAGTGTTTCAGAACGGCTCAATCAAAACGAAGGTTCAACTCTTTTAGTTGAACAAACAGAACAGAAAGAAGTTTCACACAATTCTTCTGTGTAGTTTTTATTTGTAGACATTCTTTTTCCCAATATAGGCCTCTTAGCGCTCAGAATGTCCAATTGCAGTTTCTACAGAAAGAGTGTTTCAGAACGGCTCAATCAAAAGTAAGGTTCAACTCTGTTAGTTGAATGCACAGAACAGAAAGAAGTTTCATACAATGCTTCTGTGTAGTTTATATTTGAACATATTTTTTTTCCACTATTACGCACTTAGCGCTACGAATGTCCAGTTGCATTTTCTACAGACAGAGAGTTTCAAAACTGCTCAATCAAAAGTATGGTTTAACTCTGTTAGCTGAATGCTCAGATCAGAAAGAAGTTTCACAGAATGCTTCTGTGTAGTTTATATTTGAATATATTCCTTTTTCCACTACTACGCTCTTAGCGCTCCAAATGTCCAGTTGCATTTTCTACAGAAAGAGTGTTCAGATCTGCTCAATCAAAAGTATGGTTTAAATCTGTTAGCTGAATGCACAGATCAGAAAGAAGTTTCACCGAATGATTCTGTGTAGTTTATATTTGAAGACATTCCTTTTTCCACTATTACCCTCTTAGCGCTCCGAATCTCCACTTGCATTTTCTACAAAAAGAGTGTTTCATAACTGCTCAATCAAAAATATGTTTTATCTCTGTTAACTGAATTTACAGATCAGAAATAAGTTTCACAGAATGCATCTGTGTAGTTTTTATTTGAAGATATTCTTTTTCCCAATGTAGGCCTCCTAGCGCTTAGCATGTCCAATTGCAATTTCTATAGAAAGAGTGTTTCAGAACGGCTCAATCAAAAGTAAGGTTCAACTCTGTTAGTTGAATGCACAGAACAGAAAGAATTTTCACAGAATGCTACTGTGTAGTTTATATTTGAATATATTCCTTTTTCCACTATTACCCTCTTAACGCTCCGAATGTCCACTTGCATTTTCTACAGAAAGAGTGTTCAGAACTGCGCAATCAAAAGTATGGTTTAACTCTGTTAGCTTAATGAACATATCAGAAATAAGTTTCACACAATGCTTCTGTGTAGTTTTTATTTGAAGATATTATTTTTCCCAATATAGGCCTCTTAGCGCTCAGAATGTCCAATTGCAGTTTCTACAGAAAGAGTGTTTCAGAAAGGCTCAATCAAAAGAAAGGTTCAAATCTGTTAGTTGAATGCACAGAACAGAAAGAAGTTTCATACAATGCTTCTGTGTAGTTTATATTTGAACATATTCTTTTTTCCACTATTACCCACTTAGCGCTACGAATGTCCAGTTGCATTTTCTACAGACAGAGTGTTTCAAAACTGCTCAATCAAAAGTATGGTTTAACTCTGTTAGCTGAATGCTCAGATCAGAAAGAAGTTTCACAGAATGCTTCTGTGTAGTTTATATTTGAATATATTCCTTTTTCCACTACTACTCTCTTAGCGCTCCAAATATCCAGTTGCATTTTCTACAGAAAGAGTGTTCAGATCTGCTCAATCAAAAGTATGGTTTAACTCTGTTAGCTGAATGCACAGATGAGAAAGAAGTTTCACAGAATGATTCTGTGTAGTTTATATTTGGAGACATTCCTTTTTCCACTATTACCATCTTAGCGCTCCGAATCTCCACTTGCATTTTCTACAGAAAGAGTGTTTCATAACTGCTCAATCAAAAATATGTTTTATCTCTGTTAACTGAATTTACAGTTCAGAAATAAGTTTCACAGAATGCATCTGTGTAGTTTTTATTTGAAGATATTCTTTTTCCCAATATAGGCCTCTTAGCGCTTAGCATGTCCAATTGCAGTTTCTACAGAAAGAGGGTTTCAGAACGGCTCAATCAAAAGTAAGGTTCTACTCTGTTAGTTGAATGCACAGAACAGAAAGAATTTTCACAGAATGCTACTGTGGAGTTTATATTTGAATATATTACTTTTTCCACTATTACCCTCTTAAGGATCCGAATGTCCACTTGCATTTTCTACAGAAAGAGTGTTCAGAACTGCACAATCAAAAGTATGGTTTAACCCTTTTAGCTTAATGAACATATCAGAAATAAGTTTAACACAATGCTTCTGTGTAGTTTTTATTCGAAGATATTATTTTTCCCAATATAGGCCTCTTAGCGCTCAGAATGTCCAATTGCAGTTTCTACAGAAAGAGTGTTTCAGAAAGGCTCAATCAAAAGTAAGGTTCAACTCTGTTAGTTGAATGCACAGAACAGAAAGAAGTTTCATACAATGCTTCTGTGTAGTTTATATTTGAACATATACTTTTTTCCACTATTACCCACTTAGCGCTACGAATGTCCAGTTGCATTTTCTTCAGACAGAGTGTTTCAAAACTGCTCAATCAAAAGTATGGTTTAACTCTGTTAGCTGAATGCTCAGATCAGAAAGAAGTTTCACAGAATGCTTCTGCGTAGTTTATATTTGAATATATTCCTTTTTCCACTACTACTCTCTTAGCGCTCCAAATGTCCAGTTGCATTTTCTAGAGAAAGAGTGTTCAGATCTGCTCAATCAAAAGCATGGTTTAATTCTGTTAGCTGAATGCACAGATCAGAAAGAAGTTTCACAGAATGATTCTGTGTAGTTTATATTTGGAGACATTCCTTTTTCCACTATTACCCTCTTAGCGCTCCGAATCTCCACTTGCATTTTCTACAGAAAGAGTGTTTCAGAACGGCTCAATCAAAAGTAAGGTTCAACTCTTTTAGTTGAACAAACAGAACAGAAAGAAGTTTCACACAATTCTTCTGTGTAGTTTTTATTTGTAGACATTCTTTTTCCCAATATAGGCCTCTGAGCGCTCAGAATGTCCAATTGCAGTTTCCACAGAAAGAGTGTTTCAGAACGGCTCAATCAAAATATGGTTCAACTCTGTTAGTTGAATGCACAGAACAGAAAGAAGTTTCATACAATGCTTCTGTGTAGTTTATATTTGAACATATTCTGTTTTCCACTATTACCCACTTAGCGCTACGAATGTCCAGTTGCATTTTCTACAGACAGACTGTTTCAAAACTGCTCAATCCAAAGTATGGTTTAACTCTGTTAGCTGAATGCTCAGATCAGAAAGAAGTTTCACAGAATGCTTCTGTGTAGTTTATATTTGAATATATTCCTTTTTCCACTACTACGCTCTTAGCGCTCCAAATGTCCAGTTGCATTTTCTACAGAAAGAGTGTTCAGATCTGCTCAATCAAAAGTATGGTTTAACTCTGTTAGCTGAATGCACAGATCAGAAAGAAGTTTCACCGAATGATTCTGTGTAGTTTATATTTGAAGACATTCCTTTTTCCACTATTACCCTCTTAGCGCTCCGAATCTCCACTTGCATTTTCTACAAAAAGAGTGTTTCATAACTGCTCAATCAAAAATATGTTTTATCTCTGTTAACTGAATTTACAGATCAGAAATAAGTTTCACAGAATGCATCTGTGTAGTTTTTATTTGAAGATATGATTTTTCCCAATGTAGGCCTCTTAGCGCTTAGCATGTCCAATTGCAGTTTCTACAGAAAGAGTGTTTCAGAACGGCTCAATCAAAAGTAAGGTTCAACTCTGTTATTTGAATGCACAGAAGAGAAAGTATTTTCACAGAATGCTACTGTGTAGTTTATATTTGAATATATTCCTTTTTCCACTATTACCCTCTTAGCGCTCCGAATGTCCACTTGCATTTTCTACAGAAAGAGTGTTCAGAACTGCGCAATCAAAAGTATGGTTTAACTCTGTTAGCTTAATGAACATATCAGAAATAAGTTTCACACAATGTTTCTGTGTAGTTTTTATTTGAAGATATTATTTTTCCCAATAGAGGCCTCTTAGCGCTCAGAATGTCCAATTGCAGTTTCTACAGAAAGAGTGTTTCAGAACGGCTCAATCAAAAGTAAGGTTCAACTCTGTTAGTTGAATGCACAGAACAGAAAGAAGTTTCATACAATGCTTCTGTGTAGTTTATATTTGAACATATTCTTTTTTCCACTATTACCCACTTAGCACTACGAATGTCCAGTTGCATTTTCTACAGACAGAGTGTTTCAAAACTGCTCAATCAAAAGTATGGTTTAACTCTGTTAGCTGAATGCTCAGATCAGAAAGAAGTTTCACAGAATGCTTCTGTGTAGTTTATATTTGAATATATTCCTTTTTCCACTACGACGCTCTTAGCGCTCCAAATGTCCAGTTGCATTTTCTACAGAAAGAGTGTTCAGATCTGCACAATCAAAAGTATGGTTTAACTCTGTTAGCTGAATGCACAGATCAGAAAGAAGTTTCACCGAATGATTCTGTGTAGTTTATATTTGAAGACATTCCTTTTTCCACTATTACCCTCTTAGCGCTCCGAATCTCCACTTGCATTTTCTACAAAAAGAGTGTTTCATAACTGCTCAATCAAAAATATGTTTTATCTCTGTTAACTGAATTTACAGATCAGAAATAAGTTTCACAGAATGCATCTGTGTAGTTTTTATTTGAAGATATTCTTTTTCCCAATGTAGGCCTCTTAGCGCTTAGCATGTCCAATTGCAGTTTCTACAGAAAGAGTGTTTCAGAACGGCTCAATCAAAAGTAAGGTTCAACTCTGTTAGTTGAATGCACAGAACAGAAAGAATTTTCACAGAATGCTACTGTGTAGTTTATATTTGAATATATTCCTTTTTCCACTATTACCCTCTTAGCGCTCCGAATGTCCACTTGCATTTTCTACAGAAAGAGTGTTCAGAACTGCGCAATCAAAAGTATGGTTTAACTCTGTTAGCTTAATGAACATATCAGAAATAAGTTTCACACAATGCTTCTGTGTAGTATTTATTTGAAGATATTATTTTTCCCAATATAGGCCTCTTAGCGCTCAGAATGTCCAATTGCAGTTTCTACAGAAAGAGTGTTTCAGAAAGGCTCAATCAAAAGTAAGGTTCAACTCTGTTAGTTGAATGCACAGAACAGAAAGAAGTTTCATACAATGCTTCTGTGTAGTTTATATTTGAACATATTCTTTTTTCCACTATTACCCACTTAGCGCTACGAATGTCCAGTTGCATTTTCTACAGACAGAGTGTTTCAAAACTGCTCAATCAAAAGTATGGTTTAACTCTGTTAGCTGAATGCTCAGATCAGAAAGAAGTTTCACAGAATGCTTCTGTGTAGTTTATATTTGAATATATTCCTTTTTCCACTACTACTCTCTTAGCGCTCCAAATGTCCAGTTGCATTTTCTACAGAAAGAGTGTTCAGATCTGCTCAATCGAAAGTATGGTTTAACTCTGTTAGCTGAATGCACAGATCAGAAAGAAGTTTCACAGAATGATTCTGTGTAGTTTATATTTGGAGACATTCCTTTTTCCACTATTACCCTCTTAGCGCTCCGAATCTCCACTTGCATTTTCTACAGAAAGAGTGTTTCAGAAAGGCTCAATCAAAACTAAGGTTCAACTCTTTTAGTTGAACAAACAGAACAGAAAGAAGTTTCACACAATTCTTCTGTGTAGTTTTTATTTGTAGACATTATTTTTCCCAATATAGGCCTCTTAGCGCTCAGAATGTCCAATTGCAGTTTCTACAGAAAGAGTGTTTCAGAACGGCTCAATCAAAAGTAAGGTTCAACTCTGTTAGTTGAATGCACAGAACAGAACGAAGTTTCATACAATGCATCTGTGTAGTTTATATTTGAACATATTCTTTTTTCGACTATTACCCACTTAGCGCTACGAATGTCCAGTTGCATTTCCTACAGACAGTGTGTTTCAAAACTGCTCAATCCAAAGTATGGTTTAACTCTGTTAGCTGAATGCTCAGATCAGAAAGAAGTTTCACGGAATGCTTCTGTGTAGTTTATATTTGAATACATTCCTTTTTCCACTACTACGCTCTTAGCGCTCCAAATGTCCAGTTGCATTTTCTACAGAAATTGTGTTCAGATCTGCTCAAAAAAAGTATGGTTTAACTCTGTTAGCTGAATTCACAGATCAGAAAGAAGTTTCACCGAATGATTCTGTGTAGTTTATATTTGAAGACATTCCTTTTTCCACTATTACCCTCTTAGCGCTCCGAATCTCCACTTGCATTTTCTACAAAAAGAGTGTTTCGTAACTGCTCAATCAAAAATATGTTTTATCTCTGTTAACTGAATTTACAGATCAGAAATAAGTTTCACAGAATGCATCTGTGTAGTTTTTATTTGAAGATATTCTTTTTCCCAATGTAGGCCTCTTAGCGCTTAGCATGTCCAATTGCAGTTTGTACAGAAAGAGTGTTTCAGAACGGCTCAATCAAAAGTAAGGTTCAACTCTGTTAGTTGAAAGCACAGAACAGAAAGAATTTTCACAGAATGCTACTGTGTAGTTTATATTTGAATATATTCCTTTTTCCACTATTATCCTCTTAGCGCTCCGAATGTCCACTTGCATTTTCTACAGAAAGAGTGTTCAGAACTGCGCTATCAAAAGTATGGTTTAACTCTGTTAGCTTAATGAACATATCAGAAATAAGTTTCACACAATGCTTCTGTGTAGTTTTTATTTGAAGATATTATTTTTCCCAATATAGGCCTCTTAGCGCTCAGAATGTCCAATTGCAGTTTCTACAGAAAGAGTGTTTCAGAAAGGCTAAATCAAAAGTAAGGTTCAACTCTGTTAGTTGAATGCACAGAACAGAAAGAAGTTTCATACAATGCTTCTGTGTAGTTTATATTTGAACATATTCTTTTTTCCACTATTAACAACTTAGCGCTACGAATGTCCAGTTGCATTTTCTACAGACAGAGTGTTTCAAAACTGCTCAATCAAAAGTATGGTTTAAATCTGTTAGCTGAGTGCTCAGATCAGAAAGAAGTTTCACAGAATGCTTCTGTGTAGTTTATATTTGAATATATTCCTTTTTCCACTACTACTCTCTTAGCGCTCCAAATGTCCAGTTGCATTTTCTACAGAAAGAGTGTTCAGATCTGCTCAATCAAAAGTATGGTTTAACTCTGTTAGCTGAATGCACAGATCAGAAAGAAGTTTCACAGAATGATTCTGTGTAGTTTATATTTGGAGACATTCCTATTTCCACTATTACCCTCTTAGCGCTCCGAATCTCCACTTGCATTTTCTACAGAAAGAGTGTTTCAGAACGGCTCAATCAAAACTAAGGTTCAACTCTTTTAGTTGAACAAACAGAACAGAAAGAAGTTTCACACAATTCTTCTGTGTAGTTTTTATTTGTAGACATTCTTTTTCCCAATATAGGCCTCTTAGCGCTCAGAATGTCCAATTGCAGTTTCTACAGAAAGAGTGTTTCAGAACGGCTCAATCAAAAGTAAGGTTCAACTCTGTTAGTTGAATGCACAGAACAGAAAGAAGTTTCATACAATGCTTCTGTGTAGTTTATATTTGAACATATTCTTTTTTCCACTATTACCCACTTAGCGCTACGAATGTCCAGTTGCATTTTCTACAGACAGAGTGTTTCAAAACTGCTCAATCAAAAGTATGGTTTAACTCTGTTAGCTGAATGCTCAGATCAGAAAGAAGTTTCACAGAATGCTTCTGTGTAGTTTATATTTGAATATATTCCTTTTTCCACTACTACGCTCTTAGCGCTCCATATGTCCAGTTGCATTTTCTACAGAAAGAGTGTTCAGATCTGCTCAATCAAAAGTATGGTTTAAATCTGTTAGCTGAATGCACAGATCAGAAAGAAGTTTCACCGAATGATTCTGTGTAGTTTATATTTGAAGACATTCCTTTTTCCACTATTACCCTCTTAGCGCTCCGAATCTCCACTTGCATTTTCTACAAAAAGAGTGTTTCATAACTGCTCAATCAAAAATATGTTTTATCTCTGTTAACTGAATTTACAGATCAGAAATAAGTTTCACAGAATGCATCTGTGTAGTTTTTATTTGAAGATATTCTTTTTCCCAATATAGGCCTCCTAGCGCTTAGCATGTCCAATTGCAATTTCTACAGAAAGAGTGTTTCAGAACGGCTCAATCAAAAGTAACGTTCAACTCTGTTAGTTGAATGCACAGAACAGAAAAAATTTTCACAGAATGCTACTGTGTAGTTTATATTTGAATATATTCCTTTTTCCACTATTACCCTCTTAACGCTCCGAATGTCCACTTGCATTTTCTACAGAAAGAGTGTTCAGAACTGCGCAATCAAAAGTATGGTTTAACTCTGTTAGCTTAATGAACATATCAGAAATAAGTTTCACACAATGCTTCTGTGTAGTTTTTATTTGAAGATATTATTTTTCTCAATATAGGCCTCTTAGCGCTCAGAATGTCCAATTGCAGTTTCTACAGAAAGAGTGTTTCAGAAAGGCTCAATCAAAAGAAAGGTTCAAATCTGTTAGTTGAATGCACAGAACAGAAAGAAGTTTCATACAATGCTTCTGTGTAGTTTATATTTGAACATATTCTTTTTTCCACTATTACCCACTTAGCGCTACGAATGTCCAGTTGCATTTTCTACAGACAGAGTGTTTCAAAACTGCTCAATCAAAAGTATGGTTTAACTCTGTTAGCTGAATGCTCAGATCAGAAAGAAGTTTCACAGAATGCTTCTGTGTAGTTTATATTTGAATATATTCCTTTTTCCACTACTACTCTCTTAGCGCTCCAAATGTCCAGTTGCATTTTCTACAGAAAGAGTGTTCAGATCTGCTCAATCAAAAGTATGGTTTAACTCTGTTAGCTGAATGCACAGATCAGAAAGAAGTTTCACAGAATGATTCTGTGTAGTTTACATTTGGAGACATTCCTTTTTCCACTATTACCATCTTAGCGCTCCGAATCTCCACTTGCATTTTCTACAGAAAGAGTGTTTCATAACTGCTCAATCAAAAATATGTTTTATCTCTGTTAACTGAATTTACAGTTCAGAAATAAGTTTCACAGAATGCATCTGTGTAGTTTTTATTTGAAGATATTCTTTTTCCCAATATAGGCCTCTTAGCGCTTAGCATGTCCAATTGCAGTTTCTACAGAAAGAGTGTTTCAGAACGGCTCAATCAAAAGTAAGGTTCTACTCTGTTAGTTGAATGCACAGAACAGAAAGAATTTTCACAGAATGCTACTGTGGAGTTTATATTTGAATATATTCCTTTTTCCACTATTACCCTCTTAAGGATCCGAATGTCCACTTGCATTTTCTACAGAAAGAGTGTTCAGAACTGCACAATCAAAAGTATGGTTTAACCCTTTTAGCTTAATGAACATATCAGAAATAAGTTTAACACAATGCTTCTGTGTAGTTTTTATTCGAAGATATTATTTTTCCCAATATAGGCCTCTTAGCGCTCAGAATGTCCAATTGCAGTTTCTACAGAAAGAGTGTTTCAGAAAGGCTCAATCAAAAGTAAGGTTCAACTCTGTTAGTTGAATGCACAGAACAGAAAGAAGTTTCATACAATGCTTCTGTGTAGTTTATATTTGAACATATTCTTTTTTCCACTATTACCCACTTAGCGCTACGAATGTCCAGTTGCATTTTCTTCAGACAGAGTGTTTCAAAACTGCTCAATCAAAAGTATGGTTTAACTCTGTTAGCTGAATGCTCAGATCAGAAAGAAGTTTCACAGAATGCTTCTGCGTAGTTTATATTTGAATATATTCCTTTTTCCACTACTACTCTCTTAGCGCTCCAAATGTCCAGTTGCATTTTCTAGAGAAAGAGTGTTCAGATCTGCTCAATCAAAAGCATGGTTTAATTCTGTTAGCTGAATGCACAGATCAGAAAGTAGTTTCACAGAATGATTCTGTGTAGTTTATATTTGGAGACATTCCTTTTTCCACTATTACCCTCTTAGCGCTCCGAATCTCCACTTGCATTTTCTACAGAAAGAGTGTTTCAGAACGGCTGAATCAAAACTAAGGTTCAACTCTTTTAGTTGAACAAACAGAACAGAAAGTAGTTTCACACAATTCTTCTGTGTAGTTTTTATTTGTAGACATTCTTTTTCCCAATATAGGCCTCTTAGCGCTCAGAATGTCCAATTGCAGTTTCTACAGAAAGAGTGTTTCAGAACGGCTCAATCAAAAGTAAGGTTCAACTCTGTTAGTTGAATGCACAGAACAGAAAGAAGTTTCATACAATGCTTCTGTGTAGTTTATATTTGAACATATTCTTTTTTCCACTATTACCCACTTAGCGCTACGAATGTCCAGTTGCATTTTCTACAGACAGAGTGTTTCAAAACTGCTCAATCCAAAGTATGGTTTAACTCTGTTAGCTGAATGCTCAGATCAGAAAGAAGTTTCACAGAATGCTTCTGTGTAGTTTATATTTGAATATATTCTTTTTTTCCACTACTACGCTCTTAGCGCTCCAAATGTCCAGTTGCATTTTCTACAGAAAGAGTGTTCAGATCTGCTCAATCAAAAGTATGGTTTAACTCTGTTAGCTGAATGCACAGATCAGAAAGAAGTTTCACAGAATGATTCTCTGTAGTTTATATTTGGAGACATTCCTTTTTCCACTATTACCCTCTTAGCACTCCGAATCTCCGCTTGCATTTTCTACAGAAAGAGTGTTTCAGAACGGCTCAATCAAAACGAAGGTTCAACTCTTTTAGTTGAACAAACAGAACAGAAAGAAGTTTCACACAATTCTTCTGTGTAGTTTTTATTTGTAGACATTCTTTTTCCCAATATAGGCCTCTTAGCGCTCAGAATATCCAATTGCAGTTTCTACAGAAAGAGTGTTTCAGAACGGCTCAATCAAAAGTAAGGTTCAACTCTGTTAGTTGAATGCACAGAACAGAAAGCAGTTTCATACAATGCTTCTGTGTAGTTTATATTTGAACATATTCTTTTTTCCACTATTACCCACTTAGCGCTACGAATGTCCAGTTGCATTTTCTACAGACAGAGTGTTTCAAAACTGCTCAATCAAAAGTATGGTTTAACTCTGTTAGCTGAATGCTCAGATCAGAAAGAAGTTTCACAGAATGCTTCTGTGTAGTTTATATTTGAATATATTCCTTTTTCCACTACCACGCTCTTAGCGCTCCAAATGTCCAGTTGCATTTTCTACAGAAAGAGTGTTCAGATCTGCTCAATCAAAATTATGGTTTAAATCTGTTAGCTGAATGCACAGATCAGAAAGAAGTTTCACCGAATGATTCTGTGTAGTTTATATTTGAAGACATTCCTTTTTCCACTATTACCCTCTTAGCGCTCCGAATCTCCACTTGCATTTTCTACAAAAAGAGTGTTTCATAACTGCTCAATCAAAAATATGTTTTATCTCTGTTAACTGAATTTACAGATCAGAAATAAGTTTCACAGAATGCATCTGTGTAGTTTTTATTTGAAGATATTCTTTTTCCCAATGTAGGCCTCCTAGCGCTTAGCATGTCCAATTGCAATTTCTATAGAAAGAGTGTTTCAGAACGGCTCAATCAAAAGTAAGGTTCAACTCTGTTAGTTGAATGCACAGAACAGAAAGAATTTTCACAGAATGCTACTGTGTAGTTTATATTTGAATATATTCCTTTTTCCACTATTACCCTCTTAACGCTCCGAATGTCCACTTGCATTTTCTACAGAAAGAGTGTTCAGAACTGCGCAATCAAAAGTATGGTTTAACTCTGTTAGCTTAATGAACATATCAGAAATAAGTTTCACACAATGCTTCTGTGTAGTTTTTATTTGAAGATATTATTTTTCCCAATATAGGCCTCTTAGCGCTCAGAATGTCCAATTGCAGTTTCTACAGAAAGAGTGTTTCAGAAAGGCTCAATCAAAAGAAAGGTTCAAATCTGTTAGTTGAATGCACAGAACAGAAAGAAGTTTCATACAATGCTTCTGTGTAGTTTATATTTGAACATATTCTTTTTTCCACTATTACCCACTTAGCGCTACGAATGTCCAGTTGCATTTTCTACAGACAGAGTGTTTCAAAACTGCTCAATCAAAAGTATGGTTTAACTCTGTTAGCTGAATGCTCAGATCAGAAAGAAGTTTCACAGAATGCTTCTGTGTAGTTTATATTTGAATATATTCCTTTTTCCACTACTACTCTCTTAGCGCTCCAAATGTCCAGTTGCATTTTCTACAGAAAGAGTGTTCAGATCTGCTCAATCAAAAGTATGGTTTAACTCTGTTAGCTGAATGCACAGATGAGAAAGAAGTTTCACAGAATGATTCTGTGTAGTTTATATTTGGAGACATTCCTTTTTCCACTATTACCATCTTAGCGCTCCGAATCTCCACTTGCATTTTCTACAGAAAGAGTGTTTCATAACTGCTCAATCAAAAATATGTTTTATCTCTGTTAACTGAATTTACAGTTCAGAAATAAGTTTCACAGAATGCATCTGTGTAGTTTTTATTTGAAGATATTCTTTTTCCCAATATAGGCCTCTTAGCGCTTAGCATGTCCAATTGCAGTTTCTACAGAAAGAGTGTTTCAGAACGGCTCAATCAAAAGTAAGGTTCTACTCTGTTAGTTGAATGCACAGAACAGAAAGAATTTTCACAGAATGCTACTGTGGAGTTTATATTTGAATATATTCCTTTTTCCACTATTACCCTCTTAAGGATCCGAATGTACACTTGCATTTTCTACAGAAAGAGTATTCAGAACTGCACAATCAAAAGTATGGTTTAACCCTTTTAGCTTAATGAACATATCAGAAATAAGTTTTACACAATGCTTCTGTGTAGTTTTTATTCGAAGATATTATTTTTCCCAATATAGGCCTCTTAGCGCTCAGAATGTCCAATTGCAGTTTCTACAGAAAGAGTGTTTCAGAAAGGCTCAATCAAAAGTAAGGTTCAACTCTGTTAGTTGAATGCACAGAACAGAAAGAAGTTTCATACAATGCTTCTGTGTAGTTTATATTTGAACATATTCTTTTTTCCACTATTACCCACTTAGCGCTACGAATGTCCAGTTGCATTTTCTTCAGACAGAGTGTTTCAAAACTGCTCAATCAAAAGTATGGTTTAACTCTGTTAGCTGAATGCTCAGATCAGAAAGAAGTTTCACAGAATGCTTCTGCGTAGTTTATATTTGAATATATTCCTTTTTCCACTACTACTCTCTTAGCGCTCCAAATGTCCAGTTGCATTTTCTAGAGAAAGAGTGTTCAGATCTGCTCAATCAAAAGCATGGTTTAATTCTGTTAGCTGAATGCACAGATCAGAAAGTAGTTTCACAGAATGATTCTGTGTAGTTTATATTTGGAGACATTCCTTTTTCCACTATTACCCTCTTAGCGCTCCGAATCTCCACTTGCATTTTCTACAGAAAGAGTGTTTCAGAACGGCTGAATCAAAACTAAGGTTCAACTCTTTTAGTTGAACAAACAGAACAGAAAGTAGTTTCACACAATTCTTCTGTGTAGTTTTTATTTGTAGACATTCTTTTTCCCAATATAGGCCTCTTAGCGCTCAGAATGTCCAATTGCAGTTTCTACAGAAAGAGTGTTTCAGAACGGCTCAATCAAAAGTAAGGTTCAACTCTGTTAGTTGAATGCACAGAACAGAAAGAAGTTTCATACAATGCTTCTGTGTAGTTTATATTTGAACATATTCTTTTTTCCACTATTACCCACTTAGCGCTACGAATGTCCAGTTGCATTTTCTACAGACAGAGTGTTTCAAAACTGCTCAATCCAAAGTATGGTTTAACTCTGTTAGCTGAATGCTCAGATCAGAAAGAAGTTTCACAGAATGCATCTGTGTAGTTTATATTTGAATATATTCTTTTTTCCACTACTACGCTCTTAGCGCTCCAAATGTCCAGTTGCATTTTCTACAGAAAGAGTGTTCAGATCTGCTCAATCAAAAGTATGGTTTAACTCTGTTAGCTGAATGCACAGATCAGAAAGAAGTTTCACAGAATGATTTTGTGTAGTTTATATTTGGAGACATTCCTTTTTCCACTATTACCCTCTTAGCACTCCGAATCTCCACTTGCATTTTCTACAGAAAGAGTGTTTCAGAACGGCTCAATCAAAACGAAGGTTCAACTCTTTTAGTTGAACAAACAGAACAGAAAGAAGTTTCACACAATTCTTCTGTGTAGTTTTTATTTGTAGACATTCTTTTTCCCAATATAGGCCTCTTAGCGCTCAGAATGTCCAATTGCAGTTTCTACAGAAAGAGTGTTTCAGAACGGCTCAATCAAAAGTAAGGTTCAACTCTGTTAGTTGAATGCACAGAACAGAAAGCAGTTTCATACAATGCTTCTGTGTAGTTTATATTTGAACATATTCTTTTTTCCACTATTACCCACTTAGCGCTACGAATGTCCAGTTGCATTTTCTACAGACAGAGTGTTTCAAAACTGCTCAATCAAAAGTATGGTTTAACTCTGTTAGCTGAATGCTCAGATCAGAAAGAAGTTTCACAGAATGCTTCTGTGTAGTTTATATTTGAATATATTCCTTTTTCCACTACCACGCTCTTAGCGCTCCAAATGTCCAGTTGCATTTTCTACAGAAAGAGTGTTCAGATCTGCTCAATCAAAATTATGGTTTAAATCTGTTAGCTGAATGCACAGATCAGAAAGAAGTTTCACCGAATGATTCTGTGTAGTTTATATTTGAAGACATTCGTTTTTCCACTATTACCCTCTTAGCGCTCCGAATCTCCACTTGCATTTTCTACAAAAAGAGTGTTTCATAACTGCTCAATCAAAAATATGTTTTATCTCTGTTAACTGAATTTACAGATCAGAAATAAGTTTCACAGAATGCATCTGTGTAGTTTTTATTTGAAGATATTCTTTTTCCCAATGTAGGCCTCCTAGCGCTTAGCATGTCCAATTGCAATTTCTATAGAAAGAGTGTTTCAGAACGGCTCAATCAAAAGTAAGGTTCAACTCTGTTAGTTGAATGCACAGAACAGAAAGAATTTTCACAGAATGCTACTGTGTAGTTTATATTTGAATATATTCCTTTTTCCACTATTACCCTCTTAACGCTCCGAATGTCCACTTGCATTTTCTACAGAAAGAGTGTTCAGAACTGCGCAATCAAAAGTATGGTTTAACTCTGTTAGCTTAATGAACATATCAGAAATAAGTTTCACACAATGCTTCTGTGTAGTTTTTATTTGAAGATATTATTTTTCCCAATATAGGCCTCTTAGCGCTCAGAATGTCCAATTGCAGTTTCTACAGAAAGAGTGTTTCAGAAAGGCTCAATCAAAAGAAAGGTTCAAATCTGTTAGTTGAATGCACAGAACAGAAAGAAGTTTCATACAATGCTTCTGTGTAGTTTATATTTGAACATATTCTTTTTTCCACTATTACCCACTTAGCGCTACGAATGTCCAGTTGCATTTTCTACAGACAGAGTGTTTCAAAACTGCTCAATCAAAAGTATGGTTTAACTCTGTTAGCTGAATGCTCAGATCAGAAAGAAGTTTCACAGAATGCTTCTGTGTAGTTTATATTTGAATATATTCCTTTTTCCACTACTACTCTCTTAGCGCTCCAAATGTCCAGTTGCATTTTCTACAGAAAGAGTGTTCAGATCTGCTCAATCAAAAGTATGGTTTAACTCTGTTAGCTGAATGCACAGATCAGAAAGAAGTTTCACAGAATGATTCTGTGTAGTTTATATTTGGAGACATTCCTTTTTCCACTATTACCATCTTAGCGCTCCGAATCTCCACTTGCATTTTCTACAGAAAGAGTGTTTCATAACTGCTCAATCAAAAATATGTTTTATCTCTGTTAACTGAATTTACAGTTCAGAAATAAGTTTCACAGAATGCATCTGTGTAGTTTTTATTTGAAGATATTCTTTTTCCCAATATAGGCCTCTTAGCGCTTAGCATGTCCAATTGCAGTTTCTACAGAAAGAGTGTTTCAGAACGGCTCAATCAAAAGTAAGGTTCTACTCTGTTAGTTGAATGCACAGAACAGAAAGAATTTTCACAGAATGCTACTGTGGAGTTTATATTTGAATATATTCCTTTTTCCACTATTACCCTCTTAAGGATCCGAATGTCCACTTGCATTTTCTACAGAAAGAGTATTCAGAACTGCACAATCAAAAGTATGGTTTAACCCTTTTAGCTTAATGAACATATCAGAAATAAGTTTTACACAATGCTTCTGTGTAGTTTTTATTCGAAGATATTATTTTTCCCAATATAGGCCTCTTAGCGCTCAGAATGTCCAATTGCAGTTTCTACAGAAAGAGTGTTTCAGAAAGGCTCAATCAAAAGTAAGGTTCAACTCTTTTAGTTGAACAAACATAACAGAAAGAAGTTTCACACAATTCTTCTGTGTAGTTTTTATTTGTAGACATTCTTTTTCCCAATATAGGCCTCTTAGCGCTCAGAAAGTCCAATTGCAGTTTCTACAGAAAGAGTGTTTCAGAACGGCTCAATCAAAAGTAAGGTTCAACTCTGTTAGTTGAATGCAAAGAACAGAAAGAAGTTTCATACAATGCTTCTGTGTAGTTTATATTTGAACATATTCTTTTTTCCACTATTACCCACTTAGCGCTACGAATGTCCAGTTGCATTTTCTACAGACAGAGTGTTTCAAAACGGCTCAATCCAAAATATGGTTTAACTCTGTTAGCTGAATGCTCAGATCAGAAAGAAGTTTCACAGAATGCTTCTGTGTAGTTTATATTTGAATATATTCCTTTTTCCACTACTACGCTCTTAGCGCTCCAAATGTCCAGTTGCATTTTCTACAGAAAGAGTGTTCAGATCTGCTCAATCAAAAGTATGGTTTAACCCTCTTAGCTGAATGCACAGATCAGAAAGAAGTTTCACAGAGTGATTCTGTGTAGTTTATATTTGAAGACATTCCTTTTTCCACTATTACCCTCTTAGCGCTCCGAATCTCCACTTGCATTTTCTACAGAAAGAGTGTTTCAGAACGGCTCAATCAAAACTAAGGTTCAACTCTTTTAGTTGAACAAACAGAACAGAAAGAAGTTTCACGCAATTCTTCTGTGTAGTTTTTATTTGTAGACATTCTTTTTCCCAATATAGGCCTCTTAGCGCTCAGAATGTCCAATTGCAGTTTCTACAGAAAGAGTGTTTCAGAACGGCTCAATCAAAAGTAAGGTTCAACTCTGTTAGTTGAATGCACAGAACAGAAAGAAGTTTCATACAATGCTTCTGTGTAGTTTATATTTGAACATATTCTTTTTTCCACTATTACCCACTTAGCCCTACGAATGTCCAGTTGCATTTTCTACAGACAGAGTGTTTCAAAACTGCTCAATCCAAAGTATGGTTTAACTCTGTTAGCTGAATGCTCAGATCAGAAAGAAGTTTCACAGAATGCTTCTGTGTAGTTTATATTTGAATATATTCCTTTTTCCACTACTACGCTCTTAGCGCTCCAAATGTCCAGTTGCATTTTCTACAGAAAGAGTGTTCAGATCTGCTCAATCAAAAGTATGGTTTAACTCTGTTAGCTGAATGCACAGATCAGAAAGAAGTTTCACCGAATGATTCTGTGTAGTTTATATTTGAAGACATTCCTTTTTCCACTATTACCCCCTTAGCGCTCCGAATCTCCACTTGCATTTTCTACAAAAAGAGTGTTTCATAACTGCTCAATCAAAAATATGTTTTATCTCTGTTAACTGAATTTACAGATCAGAAATAAGTTTCACAGAATGCATCTGTGTAGTTTTTATTTGAAGATATTCTTTTTCCCAATTTAGGCCACTTAGTGCTTAGCATGTACAATTGCAGTTTCCACAGAAAGAGTGTTTCAGAACGGCTCAAACAAAAGTAAGGTTCAACTCTGTTAGTTGAATGCACAGAACAGAAAGAATTTTCACAGAATGCTACTGTGTAGTTTATATTTGAATATATTCCTTTTTCCACTATTACCCTCTTAGCGCTCCGAATGTCCACTTGCATTTTCTACAGAAAGAGTGTTCAGAACTGCGCAATCAAAAGTATGGTTTAACTCTGTTAGCTTAATGAACATATCAGAAATAAGTTTCACACAATGCTTCTGTGTAGTTTTTATTTGAAGATATTATTTTTCCCAATAGAGGCCTCTTAGCGCTCAGAATGTCCAATTGCAGTTTCTACAGAAAGAGTGTTTCAGAAAGGCTCAATCAAAAGTAAGGTTCAATTCTGTTAGTTGAATGCACAGAACAGAAAGAAGTTTCATACAATGCTTCTGTGTAGTTTATATTTGAACATATTCTTTTTTCCACTATTACCCACTTAGCGCTACGAATGTCCAGTTGCATTTTCTACAGACAGAGTGTTTCAAAACTGCTCAATCAATAGTATTGTTTAACTCTGTTAGCTGAATGCTCAGATCAGAAAGAAGTTTCACAGAATGCTTCTGTGTAGTTTATATTTGAATATATTCCTTTTTCCACTACTACTCTCTTAGCGCTCCAAATGTCCAGTTGCATTTTCTACAGAAAGAGTGTTCAGATCTGCTCAATCAAAAGTATGGTTTAACTCTGTTAGCTGAATGCACAGATCAGAAAGAAGTTTCAAAGAATGATTCTGTGTAGTTTATATTTGGAGACATTCCTTTTTCCACTATTACCCTCTTAGCGCTCCGAATCTCCACTTGCATTTTCTACAGAAAGAGTGTTTCAGAACGGCTCAATCAAAACTAAGGTTCAACTCTTTTAGTTGAACAAACAGAACAGAAAGAAGTTTCACACAATTCTTCTGTGTAGTTTTTATTTGTAGACATTCTTTTTCCCAATATAGGCCTCTGAGCGCTCAGAATGTCCAATTGCAGTTTCTACAGAAAGAGTGTTTCAGAACGGCTCAATCAAAATATGGTTCAACTCTGTTAGTTGAATGCACAGAACAGAAAGAAGTTTCATACAATGCTTCTGTGTAGTTTATATTTGAACATATTCTGTTTTCCACTATTACCCACTTAGCGCTACGAATGTCCAGTTGCATTTTCTACAGACAGAGTGTTTCAAAACTGCTCAATCCAAAGTATGGTTTAACTCTGTTAGCTGAATGCTCAGATCAGAAAGAAGTTTCACAGAATGCTTCTGTGTAGTTTATATTTGAATATATTCCTTTTTCCACTACTACGCTCTTAGCGCTCCATATGTCCAGTTGCATTTTCTACAGAAAGAGTGTTCAGATCTGCTCAATCAAATGTATGGTTTAACTCTGTTAGCTGAATGCACAGATGAGAAAGAAGTTTCACAGAATGATTCTGTGTAGTTTATATTTGGAGACATTCCTTTTTCCACTATTACCATCTTAGCGCTCCGAATCTCCACTTGCATTTTCTACAGAAAGAGTGTTTCATAACTGCTCAATCAAAAATATGTTTTATCTCTGTTAACTGAATTTACAGTTCAGAAATAAGTTTCACAGAATGCATCTGTGTAGTTTTTATTTGAAGATATTCTTTTTCCCAATATAGGCCTCTTAGCGCTTAGCATGTCCAATTGCAGTTTCTACAGAAAGAGTGTTTCAGAACGGCTCAATCAAAAGTAAGGTTCTACTCTGTTAGTTGAATGCACAGAACAGAAAGAATTTTCACAGAATGCTACTGTGGAGTTTATATTTGAATATATTCCTTTTTCCACTATTACCCTCTTAAGGATCCGAATGTCCACTTGCATTTTCTACAGAAAGAGTGTTCAGAACTGCACAATCAAAAGTATGGTTTAACCCTTTTAGCTTAATGAACATATCAGAAATAAGTTTAACACAATGCTTCTGTGTAGTTTTTATTCGAAGATATTATTTTTCCCAATATAGGCCTCTTAGCGCTCAGAATGTCCAATTGCAGTTTCTACAGAAAGAGTGTTTCAGAAAGGCTCAATCAAAAGTAAGGTTCAACTCTGTTAGTTGAATGCACAGAACAGAAAGAAGTTTCATACAATGCTTCTGTGTAGTTTATATTTGAACATATTCTTTTTTCCACTATTACCCACTTAGCGCTACGAATGTCCAGTTGCATTTTCTTCAGACAGAGTGTTTCAAAACTGCTCAATCAAAAGTATGGTTTAACTCTGTTAGCTGAATGCTCAGATCAGAAAGAAGTTTCACAGAATGCTTCTGCGTAGTTTATATTTGAATATATTCCTTTTTCCACTACTACTCTCTTAGCGCTCCAAATGTCCAGTTGCATTTTCTAGAGAAAGAGTGTTCAGATCTGCTCAATCAAAAGCATGGTTTAATTCTGTTAGCTGAATGCACAGATCAGAAAGTAGTTTCACAGAATGATTCTGTGTAGTTTATATTTGGAGACATTCCTTTTTCCACTATTACCCTCTTAGCGCTCCGAATCTCCACTTGCATTTTCTACAGAAAGAGTGTTTCAGAACGGCTGAATCAAAACTAAGGTTCAAATCTTTTAGTTGAACAAACAGAACAGAAAGTAGTTTCACACAATTCTTCTGTGTAGTTTTTATTTGTAGACATTCTTTTTCCCAATATAGGCCTCTTAGCGCTCAGAATGTCCAATTGCAGTTTCTACAGAAAGAGTGTTTCAGAACGGCTCAATCAAAAGTAAGGTTCAACTCTGTTAGTTGAATGCACAGAACAGAAAGAAGTTTCATACAATGCTTCTGTGTAGTTTATATTTGAACATATTCTTTTTTCCACTATTACCCACTTAGCGCTACGAATGTCCAGTTGCATTTTCTACAGACAGAGTGTTTCAAAACTGCTCAATCCAAAGTATGGTTTAACTCTGTTAGCTGAATGCTCAGATCAGAAAGAAGTTTCACAGAATGCTTCTGTGTAGTTTATATTTGAATATATTCTTTTTTCCACTACTACGCTCTTAGCGCTCCAAATGTCCAGTTGCATTTTCTACAGAAAGAGTGTTCAGATCTGCTCAATCAAAAGTATGGTTTAACTCTGTTAGCTGAATGCACAGATCAGAAAGAAGTTTCACAGAATGATTTTGTGTAGTTTATATTTGGAGACATTCCTTTTTCCACTATTACCCTCTTAGCACTCCGAATCTCCACTTGCATTTTCTACAGAAAGAGTGTTTCAGAACGGCTCAATCAAAACGAAGGTTCAACTCTTTTAGTTGAACAAACAGAACAGAAAGAAGTTTCACACAATTCTTCTGTGTAGTTTTTATTTGTAGACATTCTTTTTCCCAATATAGGCCTCTTAGCGCTCAGAATGTCCAATTGCAGTTTCTACAGAAAGAGTGTTTCAGAACGGCTCAATCAAAAGTAAGGTTCAACTCTGTTAGTTGAATGCACAGAACAGAAAGCAGTTTCATACAATGCTTCTGTGTAGTTTATATTTGAACATATTCTTTTTTCCACTATTACCCACTTAGCGCTACGAATGTCCAGTTGCATTTTCTACAGACAGAGTGTTTCAAAACTGCTCAATCAAAAGTATGGTTTAACTCTGTTAGCTGAATGCTCAGATCAGAAAGAAGTTTCACAGAATGCTTCTGTGTAGTTTATATTTGAATATATTCCTTTTTCCACTACCACGCTCTTAGCGCTCCAAATGTCCAGTTGCATTTTCTACAGAAAGAGTGTTCAGATCTGCTCAATCAAAATTATGGTTTAAATCTGTTAGCTGAATGCACAGATCAGAAAGAAGTTTCACCGAATGATTCTGTGTAGTTTATATTTGAAGACATTCCTTTTTCCACTATTACCCTCTTAGCGCTCCGAATCTCCACTTGCATTTTCTACAAAAAGAGTGTTTCATAACTGCTCAATCAAAAATATGTTTTATCTCTGTTAACTGAATTTACAGATCAGAAATAAGTTTCACAGAATGCATCTGTGTAGTTTTTATTTGAAGATATTCTTTTTCCCAATGTAGGCCTCCTAGCGCTTAGCATGTCCAATTGCAATTTCTATAGAAAGAGTGTTTCAGAACGGCTCAATCAAAAGTAAGGTTCAACTCTGTTAGTTGAATGCACAGAACAGAAAGAATTTTCACAGAATGCTACTGTGTAGTTTATATTTGAATATATTCCTTTTTCCACTATTACCCTCTTAACGCTCCGAATGTCCACTTGCATTTTCTACAGAAAGAGTGTTCAGAACTGCGCAATCAAAAGTATGGTTTAACTCTGTTAGCTTAATGAACATATCAGAAATAAGTTTCACACAATGCTTCTGTGTAGTTTTTATTTGAAGATATTATTTTTCCCAATATAGGCCTCTTAGCGCTCAGAATGTCCAATTGCAGTTTCTACAGAAAGAGTGTTTCAGAAAGGCTCAATCAAAAGAAAGGTTCAAATCTGTTAGTTGAATGCACAGAACAGAAAGAAGTTTCATACAATGCTTCTGTGTAGTTTATATTTGAACATATTCTTTTTTCCACTATTACCCACTTAGCGCTACGAATGTCCAGTTGCATTTTCTACAGACAGAGTGTTTCAAAACTGCTCAATCAAAAGTATGGTTTAACTCTGTTAGCTGAATGCTCAGATCAGAAAGAAGTTTCACAGAATGCTTCTGTGTAGTTTATATTTGAATATATTCCTTTTTCCACTACTACTCTCTTAGCGCTCCAAATGTCCAGTTGCATTTTCTACAGAAAGAGTGTTCAGATCTGCTCAATCAAAAGTATGGTTTAACTCTGTTAGCTGAATGCACAGATCAGAAAGAAGTTTCACAGAATGATTCTGTGTAGTTTATATTTGGAGACATTCCTTTTTCCACTATTACCATCTTAGCGCTCCGAATCTCCACTTGCATTTTCTACAGAAAGAGTGTTTCATAACTGCTCAATCAAAAATATGTTTTATCTCTGTTAACTGAATTTACAGTTCAGAAATAAGTTTCACAGAATGCATCTGTGTAGTTTTTATTTGAAGATATTCTTTTTCCCAATATAGGCCTCTTAGCGCTTAGCATGTCCAATTGCAGTTTCTACAGAAAGAGTGTTTCAGAACGGCTCAATCAAAAGTAAGGTTCTACACTGTTAGTTGAATGCACAGAACAGAAAGAATTTTCACAGAATGCTACTGTGGAGTTTATATTTGAATATATTCCTTTTTCCACTATTACCCTCTTAAGGATCCGAATGTCCACTTGCATTTTCTACAGAAAGAGTATTCAGAACTGCACAATCAAAAGTATGGTTTAACCCTTTTAGCTTAATGAACATATCAGAAATAAGTTTTACACAATGCTTCTGTGTAGTTTTTATTCGAAGATATTATTTTTCCCAATATAGGCCTCTTAGCGCTCAGAATGTCCAATTGCAGTTTCTACAGAAAGAGTGTTTCAGAAAGGCTCAATCAAAAGTAAGGTTCAACTCTTTTAGTTGAACAAACATAACAGAAAGAAGTTTCACACAATTCTTCTGTGTAGTTTTTATTTGTAGACATTCTTTTTCCCAATATAGGCCTCTTAGCGCTCAGAATGTCCAATTGCAGTTTCTACAGAAAGAGTGTTTCAGAACGGCTCAATCAAAAGTAAGGTTCAACTCTGTTAGTTGAATGCAAAGAACAGAAAGAAGTTTCATACAATGCTTCTGTGTAGTTTATATTTGAACATATTCTTTTTTCCACTATTACCCACTTAGCGCTACGAATGTCCAGTTGCATTTTCTACAGACAGAGTGTTTCAAAACGGCTCAATCCAAAATATGGTTTAACTCTGTTAGCTGAATGCTCAGATCAGAAAGAAGTTTCACAGAATGCTTCTGTGTAGTTTATATTTGAATATATTCCTTTTTCCACTACTACGCTCTTAGCGCTCCAAATGTCCAGTTGCATTTTCTACAGAAAGAGTGTTCAGATCTGCTCAATCAAAAGTATGGTTTAACCCTCTTAGCTGAATGCACAGATCAGAAAGAAGTTTCACAGAGTGATTCTGTGTAGTTTATATTTGAAGACATTCCTTTTTCCACTATTACCCTCTTAGCGCTCCGAATCTCCACTTGCATTTTCTACAGAAAGAGTGTTTCAGAACGGCTCAATCAAAACTAAGGTTCAACTCTTTTAGTTGAACAAACAGAACAGAAAGAAGTTTCACGCAATTCTTCTGTGTAGTTTTTATTTGTAGACATTCTTTTTCCCAATATAGGCCTCTTAGCGCTCAGAATGTCCAATTGCAGTTTCTACAGAAAGAGTGTTTCAGAACGGCTCAATCAAAAGTAAGGTTCAACTCTGTTAGTTGAATGCACAGAACAGAAAGAAGTTTCATACAATGCTTCTGTGTAGTTTATATTTGAACATATTCTTTTTTCCACTATTACCCACTTAGCCCTACGAATGTCCAGTTGCATTTTCTACAGACAGAGTGTTTCAAAACTGCTCAATCCAAAGTATGGTTTAACTCTGTTAGCTGAATGCTCAGATCAGAAAGAAGTTTCACAGAATGCTTCTGTGTAGTTTATATTTGAATATATTCCTTTTTCCACTACTACGCTCTTAGCGCTCCAAATGTCCAGTTGCATTTTCTACAGAAAGAGTGTTCAGATCTGCTCAATCAAAAGTATGGTTTAACTCTGTTAGCTGAATGCACAGATCAGAAAGAAGTTTCACCGAATGATTCTGTGTAGTTTATATTTGAAGACATTCCTTTTTCCACTATTACCCCCTTAGCGCTCCGAATCTCCACTTGCATTTTCTACAAAAAGAGTGTTTCATAACTGCTCAATCAAAAATATGTTTTATCTCTGTTAACTGAATTTACAGATCAGAAATAAGTTTCACAGAATGCATCTGTGTAGTTTTTATTTGAAGATATTCTTTTTCCCAATTTAGGCCACTTAGTGCTTAGCATGTACAATTGCAGTTTCCACAGAAAGAGTGTTTCAGAACGGCTCAAACAAAAGTAAGGTTCAACTCTGTTAGTTGAATGCACAGAACAGAAAGAATTTTCACAGAATGCTACTGTGTAGTTTATATTTGAATATATTCCTTTTTCCACTATTACCCTCTTAGCGCTCCGAATGTCCACTTGCATTTTCTACAGAAAGAGTGTTCAGAACTGCGCAATCAAAAGTATGGTTTAACTCTGTTAGCTTAATGAACATATCAGAAATAAGTTTCACACAATGCTTCTGTGTAGTTTTTATTTGAAGATATTATTTTTCCCAATAGAGGCCTCTTAGCGCTCAGAATGTCCAATTGCAGTTTCTACAGAAAGAGTGTTTCAGAAAGGCTCAATCAAAAGTAAGGTTCAACTCTGTTAGTTGAATGCACAGAACAGAAAGAAGTTTCATACAATGCTTCTGTGTAGTTTATATTTGAACATATTCTTTTTTCCACTATTACCCACTTAGCGCTACGAATGTCCAGTTGCATTTTCTACAGACAGAGTGTTTCAAAACTGCTCAATCAATAGTATTGTTTAACTCTGTTAGCTGAATGCTCAGATCAGAAAGAAGTTTCACAGAATGCTTCTGTGTAGTTTATATTTGAATATATTCCTTTTTCCACTACTACTCTCTTAGCGCTCCAAATGTCCAGTTGCATTTTCTACAGAAAGAGTGTTCAGATCTGCTCAATCAAAAGTATGGTTTAACTCTGTTAGCTGAATGCACAGATCAGAAAGAAGTTTCACAGAATGATTCTGTGTAGTTTATATTTGGAGACATTCCTTTTTCCACTATTACCCTCTTAGCGCTCCGAATCTCCACTTGCATTTTCTACAGAAAGAGTGTTTCAGAACGGCTCAATCAAAACTAAGGTTCAACTCTTTTAGTTGAACAAACAGAACAGAAAGAAGTTTCACACAATTCTTCTGTGTAGTTTTTATTTGTAGACATTCTTTTTCCCAATATAGGCCTCTGAGCGCTCAGAATGTCCAATTGCAGTTTCTACAGAAAGAGTGTTTCAGAACGGCTCAATCAAAATATGGTTCAACTCTGTTAGTTGAATGCACAGAACAGAAAGAAGTTTCATACAATGCTTCTGTGTAGTTTATATTTGAACATATTCTGTTTTCCACTATTACCCACTTAGCGCTACGAATGTCCAGTTGCATTTTCTACAGACAGAGTGTTTCAAAACTGCTCAATCCAAAGTATGGTTTAACTCTGTTAGCTGAATGCTCAGATCAGAAAGAAGTTTCACAGAATGCTTCTGTGTAGTTTATATTTGAATATATTCCTTTTTCCACTACTACGCTCTTAGCGCTCCAAATGTCCAGTTGCATTTTCTACAGAAAGAGTGTTCAGATCTGCTCAATCAAAAGTATGTTTTAACTCTGTTAGCTGAATGCACAGATCAGAAAGAAGTTTCACCGAATGATTCTGTGTAGTTTATATTTGAAGACATTCCTTTTTCCACTATTACCCTCTTAGCGCTCCGAATCTCCACTTGCATTTTCTACAAAAAGAGTGTTTCATAACTGCTCAATCAAAAATATGTTTTATCTCTGTTAACTGAATTTACAGATCAGAAATAAGTTTCACAGAATGCATCTGTGTAGTTTTTATTTGAAGATATGATTTTTCCCAATGTAGGCCTCTTAGCGCTTAGCATGTCCAATTGCAGTTTCTACAGAAAGAGTGTTTCAGAACGGCTCAATCAAAAGTAAGGTTCAACTCTGTTATTTGAATGCACAGAAGAGAAAGTATTTTCACAGAATGCTACTGTGTAGTTTATATTTGAATATATTCCTTTTTCCACTATTACCCTCTTAGCGCTCCGAATGTCCACTTGCATTTTCTACAGAAAGAGTGTTCAGAACTGCGCAATCAAAAGTATGGTTTAACTCTGTTAGCTTAATGAACATATCAGAAATAAGTTTCACACAATGTTTCTGTGTAGTTTTTATTTGAAGATATTATTTTTCCCAATAGAGGCCTCTTAGCGCTCAGAATGTCCAATTGCAGTTTCTACAGAAAGAGTGTTTCAGAACGGCTCAATCAAAAGTAAGGTTCAACTCTGTTAGTTGAATGCACAGAACAGAAAGAAGTTTCATACAATGCTTCTGTGTAGTTTATATTTGAACATATTCTTTTTTCCACTATTACCCACTTAGCGCTACGAATGTCCAGTTGCATTTTCTACAGACAGAGTGTTTCAAAACTGCTCAATCAAAAGTATGGTTTAACTCTGTTAGCTGAATGCTCAGATCAGAAAGAAGTTTCACAGAATGCTTCTGTGTAGTTTATATTTGAATATATTCCTTTTTCCACTACGACGCTCTTAGCGCTCCAAATGTCCAGTTGCATTTTCTACAGAAAGAGTGTTCAGATCTGCACAATCAAAAGTATGATTTAACTCTGTTAGCTGAATGCACAGATCAGAAAGAAGTTTCACCGAATGATTCTGTGTAGTTTATATTTGAAGACATTCCTTTTTCCACTATTACCCTCTGAGCGCTCCGAATCTCCACTTGCATTTTCTACAAAAAGAGTGTTTCATAACTGCTCAATCAAAAATATGTTTTATCTCTGTTAACTGAATATACAGATCAGAAATAAGTTTCACAGAATGCATCTGTGTAGTTTTTATTTGAAGATATTCTTTTTCCCAATGTAGGCCTCTTAGCGCTTAGCATGTCCAATTGCAGTTTCTACAGAAAGAGTGTTTCAGAACGGCTCAATCAAAAGTAAGGTTCAACTCTGTTAGTTGAATGCACAGAACAGAAAGAATTTTCACAGAATGCTACTGTGTAGTTTATATTTGAATATATTCCTTTTTCCACTATTACCCTCTTAGCGCTCCGAATCTCCACTTGCATTTTCTACAGAAAGAGTGTTCAGAACTGCGCAATCAAAAGTATGGTTTAACTCTGTTAGCTTAATGAACATATCAGAAATAAGTTTCACACAATGCTTCTGTGTAGTATTTATTTGAAGATATTATTTTTCCCAATATAGGCCTCTTAGCGCTCAGAATGTCCAATTGCAGTTTCTACAGAAAGAGTGTTTCAGAAAGGCTCAATCAAAAGTAAGGTTCAACTCTGTTAGTTGAATGCACAGAACAGAAAGAAGTTTCATACAATGCTTCTGTGTAGTTTATATTTGAACATATTCTTTTTTCCACTATTACCCACTTAGCGCTACGAATGTCCAGTTGCATTTTCTACAGACAGAGTGTTTCAAAACTGCTCAATCAAAAGTATGGTTTAACTCTGTTAGCTGAATGCTCAGATCAGAAAGAAGTTTCACAGAATGCTTCTGTGTAGTTTATATTTGAATATATTCCTTTTTCCACTACTACTCTCTTAGCGCTCCAAATGTCCAGTTGCATTTTCTACAGAAAGAGTGTTCAGATCTGCTCAATCGAAAGTATGGTTTAACTCTGTTAGCTGAATGCACAGATCAGAAAGAAGTTTCACAGAATGATTCTGTGTAGTTTATATTTGGAGACATTCCTTTTTCCACTATTACCCTCTTAGCGCTCCGAATCTCCACTTGCATTTTCTACAGAAAGAGTGTTTCAGAAAGGCTCAATCAAAACTAAGGTTCAACTCTTTTAGTTGAACAAACAGAACAGAAAGAAGTTTCACACAATTCTTCTGTGTAGTTTTTATTTGTAGACATTATTTTTCCCAATATAGGCCTCTTAGCGCTCAGAATGTCCAATTGCAGTTTCTACAGAAAGAGTGTTTCAGAACGGCTCAATCAAAAGTAAGGTTCAACACTGTTAGTTGAATGCACAGAACAGAAAGAAGTTTCATACAATGCATCTGTGTAGTTTATGTTTGAACATATTCTTTTTTCGACTATTACCCACTTAGCGCTACGAATGTCCAGTTGCATTTCCTACAGACAGTGTGTTTCAAAACTGCTCAATCCAAAGTATGGTTTAACTCTGTTAGCTGAATGCTCAGATCAGAAAGAAGTTTCACGGAATGCTTCTGTGTAGTTTATATTTGAATATATTCCTTTTTCCACTACTACGCTCTTAGCGCTCCAAATGTCCAGTTGCATTTTCTACAGAAATTGTGTTCAGATCTGCTCAAACAAAAGTATGGTTTAACTCTGTTAGCTGAATGCACAGATCAGAAAGAAGTTTCACCGAATGATTCTGTGTAGTTTATATTTGAAGACATTCCTTTTTCCACTATTACCCTCTTAGCGCTCCGAATCTCCACTTGCATTTTCTACAAAAAGAGTGTTTCGTAACTGCTCAATCAAAAATATGTTTTATCTCTGTTAACTGATTTTACAGATCAGAAATAAGTTTCACAGAATGCATCTGTGTAGTTTTTATTTGAAGATATTCTTTTTCCCAATGTAGGCCTCTTAGCGCTCAGCATGTCCAATTGCAGTTTGTACAGAAAGAGTGTTTCAGAACGGCTCAATCAAAAGTAAGGTTCAACTCTGTTAGTTGAATGCACAGAACAGAAAGAATTTTCACAGAATGCTACTGTGGAGTTTATATTTGAATATATTCCTTTTTCCACTATTACCCTCTTAAGGATCCGAATGTCCACTTGCATTTTCTACAGAAAGAGTGTTCAGAACTGCACAATCAAAAGTATGGTTTAACTCTTTTAGCTTAATGAACATATCAGAAATAAGTTTCACACAATGCTTCTGTGTAGTTTTTATTCGAAGATATTATTTTTCCCAATATAGGCCTCTTAGCGCTCAGAATGTCCAATTGCAGTTTCTACAGAAAGAGTGTTTCAGAAAGGCTCAATGAAAAGTAAGGTTCAACTCTGTTAGTTGAATGCACAGAACAGAAAGAAGTTTCATACAATGCTTCTGTGTAGTTTATATTTGAACATATTCTTTTTTCCACTATTACCCACATAGCGCTACGAATGTCCAGTTGCATTTTCTACAGAGAGAGTGTTTCAATACTGCTCAATCAAAAGTATGGTTTAACTCTGTTAGCTGAATGCTCAGATCAGAAAGAAGTTTCACAGAATGCTTCTGCGTAGTTTATATTTGAATATATTCCTTTTTCCACTACTACTCTCTTAGCGCTCCAAATGTCCAGTTGCATTTTCTACAGAAAGAGTGTTCAGATCTGCTCAATCAAAAGCATGGTTTAACTCTGTTAGCTGAATGCACAGATCAGAAAGAAGTTTCACCGAATGATTCTGTGTAGTTTATATTTGGAGACATTCTTTTTTCCACTATTACCCTCTTAGCGCTCCGAATCTCCACTTGCATTTTCTACAGAAAGAGTGTTTCAGAACGGCTCAATCAAAACTAAGGTTCAACTCTTTTAGTTGAACAAACAGAACAGAAAGAAGTTTCACACAGTTCTTCTGTGTAGTTTTTATTTGTAGACATTCTTTTTCCCAATATAGGCCTCTTAGCGCTCAGAATGTCCAATTGCAGTTTCTACAGAAAGAGTGTTTCAGAACGGCTCAATCAAAAGTAAGGTTCAACTCTGTTAGTTGAATGCACAGAACAGAAAGAAGTTTCATACAATGCTTCTGTGTAGTTTATACTTGAACATATTCTTTTTTCCACTATTACCCACTTAGCGCTACGAATGTCCAGTTGCATTTTCTACAGACAGAGTGTTTCAAAACTGCTCAATCCAAAGTATGGTTTAACACTGTTAGCTGAATGCTCAGATCAGAAAGAAGTTTCACAGAATGCTTCTGTGTAGTCTATATTTGAATATATTCCTTTTTCCACTACTACGCTCTTAGCGCTCCAAATGTCCAGTTGCATTTTCTACAGAAAGAGTGTTCAGATCTGCTCAATCAAATGTATGGTTTAACTCTGTTAGCTGAATGCACAGATCAGAAAGAAGTTTCACCGAATGATTCTGTGTAGTTTATATTTGAAGACATTCCTTTTTCCACTATTACCCTCTTAGCGCTCCAAATCTCCACTTGCATTTTCTACAAAAAGAGTGTTTCATAACTGCTCAATCAAAAATATGTTTTATCTCTGTTAACTGAATTTACAGATCAGAAATAAGTTTCACAGAATGCATCTGTGTAGTTTTTATTTGAAGATATTCTTTTTCCCAATGTAGGCCTCTTAGCGCTTAGCATGTCCAATTGCAGTTTCTACAGAAAGAGTGTTTCAGAACGGCTCAATCAAAAGTAAGGTTCAACTCTGTTATTTGAATGCACAGAAGAGAAAGTATTTTCACAGAATGCTACTGTGTAGTTTATATTTGAATATATTCCTTTTTCCACTATTACCCTCTTAGCGCTCCGAATGTCCACTTGCATTTTCTACAGAAAGAGTGTTCAGAACTGCGCAATCAAAAGTATGGTTTAACTCTGTTAGCTTAATGAACATATCAGAAATAAGTTTCACACAATGTTTCTGTGTAGTTTTTATTTGAAGATATTATTTTTCCCAATAGAGGCCTCTTAGCGCTCAGAATGTCCAATTGCAGTTTCTACAGAAAGAGTGTTTCAGAACGGCTCAATCAAAAGTAAGGTTCAACTCTGTTAGTTGAATGCACAGAACAGAAAGAAGTTTCATACAATGCTTCTGTGTAGTTTATATTTGAACATATTCTTTTTTCCACTATTACCCACTTAGCGCTACGAATGTCCAGTTGCATTTTCTACAGACAGAGTGTTTCAAAACTGCTCAATCAAAAGTATGGTTTAACTCTGTTAGCTGAATGCTCAGATCAGAAAGAAGTTTCACAGAATGCTTCTGTGTAGTTTATATTTGAATATATTCCTTTTTCCACTACGACGCTCTTAGCGCTCCAAATGTCCAGTTGCATTTTCTACAGAAAGAGTGTTCAGATCTGCACAATCAAAAGTATGGTTTAACTCTGTTAGCTGAATGCACAGATCAGAAAGAAGTTTCACCGAATGATTCTGTGTAGTTTATATTTGAAGACATTCCTTTTTCCACTATTACCCTCTGAGCGCTCCGAATCTCCACTTGCATTTTCTACAAAAAGAGTGTTTCATAACTGCTCAATCAAAAATATGTTTTATCTCTGTTAACTGAATATACAGATCAGAAATAAGTTTCACAGAATGCATCTGTGTAGTTTTTATTTGAAGATATTCTTTTTCCCAATGTAGGCCTCTTAGCGCTTAGCATGTCCAATTGCAGTTTCTACAGAAAGAGTGTTTCAGAACGGCTCAATCAAAAGTAAGGTTCAACTCTGTTAGTTGAATGCACAGAACAGAAAGAATTTTCACAGAATGCTACTGTGTAGTTTATATTTGAATATATTCCTTTTTCCACTATTACCCTCTTAGCGCTCCGAATCTCCACTTGCATTTTCTACAGAAAGAGTGTTCAGAACTGCGCAATCAAAAGTATGGTTTAACTCTGTTAGCTTAATGAACATATCAGAAATAAGTTTCACACAATGCTTCTGTGTAGTATTTATTTGAAGATATTATTTTTCCCAATATAGGCCTCTTAGCGCTCAGAATGTCCAATTGCAGTTTCTACAGAAAGAGTGTTTCAGAAAGGCTCAATCAAAAGTAAGGTTCAACTCTGTTAGTTGAATGCACAGAACAGAAAGAAGTTTCATACAATGCTTCTGTGTAGTTTATATTTGAACATATTCTTTTTTCCACTATTACCCACTTAGCGCTACGAATGTCCAGTTGCATTTTCTACAGACAGAGTGTTTCAAAACTGCTCAATCAAAAGTATGGTTTAACTCTGTTAGCTGAATGCTCAGATCAGAAAGAAGTTTCACAGAATGCTTCTGTGTAGTTTATATTTGAATATATTCCTTTTTCCACTACTACTCTCTTAGCGCTCCAAATGTCCAGTTGCATTTTCTACAGAAAGAGTGTTCAGATCTGCTCAATCGAAAGTATGGTTTAACTCTGTTAGCTGAATGCACAGATCAGAAAGAAGTTTCACAGAATGATTCTGTGTAGTTTATATTTGGAGACATTCCTTTTTCCACTATTACCCTCTTAGCGCTCCGAATCTCCACTTGCATTTTCTACAGAAAGAGTGTTTCAGAAAGGCTCAATCAAAACTAAGGTTCAACTCTTTTAGTTGAACAAACAGAACAGAAAGAAGTTTCACACAATTCTTCTGTGTAGTTTTTATTTGTAGACATTATTTTTCCCAATATAGGCCTCTTAGCGCTCAGAATGTCCAATTGCAGTTTCTACAGAAAGAGTGTTTCAGAACGGCTCAATCAAAAGTAAGGTTCAACACTGTTAGTTGAATGCACAGAACAGAAAGAAGTTTCATACAATGCATCTGTGTAGTTTATGTTTGAACATATTCTTTTTTCGACTATTACCCACTTAGCGCTACGAATGTCCAGTTGCATTTCCTACAGACAGTGTGTTTCAAAACTGCTCAATCCAAAGTATGGTTTAACTCTGTTAGCTGAATGCTCAGATCAGAAAGAAGTTTCACGGAATGCTTCTGTGTAGTTTATATTTGAATATATTCCTTTTTCCACTACTACGCTCTTAGCGCTCCAAATGTCCAGTTGCATTTTCTACAGAAATTGTGTTCAGATCTGCTCAAACAAAAGTATGGTTTAACTCTGTTAGCTGAATGCACAGATCAGAAAGAAGTTTCACCGAATGATTCTGTGTAGTTTATATTTGAAGACATTCCTTTTTCCACTATTACCCTCTTAGCGCTCCGAATCTCCACTTGCATTTTCTACAAAAAGAGTGTTTCATAACTGCTCAATCAAAAATATGTTTTATCTCTGTTAACTGAATATACAGATCAGAAATAAGTTTCACAGAATGCATCTGTGTAGTTTTTATTTGAAGATATTCTTTTTCCCAATGTAGGCCTCTTAGCGCTTAGCATGTCCAATTGCAGTTTCTACAGAAAGAGTGTTTCAGAACGGCTCAATCAAAAGTAAGGTTCAACTCTGTTAGTTGAATGCACAGAACAGAAAGAATTTTCACAGAATGCTACTGTGTAGTTTATATTTGAATATATTCCTTTTTCCACTATTACCCTCTTAGCGCTCCGAATCTCCACTTGCATTTTCTACAGAAAGAGTGTTCAGAACTGCGCAATCAAAAGTATGGTTTAACTCTGTTAGCTTAATGAACATATCAGAAATAAGTTTCACACAATGCTTCTGTGTAGTATTTATTTGAAGATATTATTTTTCCCAATATAGGCCTCTTAGCGCTCAGAATGTTCAATTGCAGTTTCTACAGAAAGAGTGTTTCAGAAAGGCTCAATCAAAAGTAAGGTTCAACTCTGTTAGTTGAATGCACAGAACAGAAAGAAGTTTCATACAATGCTTCTGTGTAGTTTATATTTGAACATATTCTTTTTTCCACTATTACCCACTTAGCGCTACGAATGTCCAGTTGCATTTTCTACAGACAGAGTGTTTCAAAACTGCTCAATCAAAAGTATGGTTTAACTCTGTTAGCTGAATGCTCAGATCAGAAAGAAGTTTCACAGAATGCTTCTGTGTAGTTTATATTTGAATATATTCCTTTTTCCACTACTACTCTCTTAGCGCTCCAAATGTCCAGTTGCATTTTCTACAGAAAGAGTGTTCAGATCTGCTCAATCGAAAGTATGGTTTAACTCTGTTAGCTGAATGCACAGATCAGAAAGAAGTTTCACAGAATGATTCTGTGTAGTTTATATTTGGAGACATTCCTTTTTCCACTATTACCCTCTTAGCGCTCCGAATCTCCACTTGCATTTTCTACAGAAAGAGTGTTTCAGAAAGGCTCAATCAAAACTAAGGTTCAACTCTTTTAGTTGAACAAACAGAACAGAAAGAAGTTTCACACAATTCTTCTGTGTAGTTTTTATTTGTAGACATTATTTTTCCCAATATAGGCCTCTTAGCGCTCAGAATGTCCAATTGCAGTTTCTACAGAAAGAGTGTTTCAGAACGGCTCAATCAAAAGTAAGGTTCAACACTGTTAGTTGAATGCACAGAACAGAAAGAAGTTTCATACAATGCATCTGTGTAGTTTATGTTTGAACATATTCTTTTTTCGACTATTACCCACTTAGCGCTACGAATGTCCAGTTGCATTTCCTACAGACAGTGTGTTTCAAAACTGCTCAATCCAAAGTATGGTTTAACTCTGTTAGCTGAATGCTCAGATCAGAAAGAAGTTTCACGGAATGCTTCTGTGTAGTTTATATTTGAATATATTCCTTTTTCCACTACTACGCTCTTAGCGCTCCAAATGTCCAGTTGCATTTTCTACAGAAATTGTGTTCAGATCTGCTCAAACAAAAGTATGGTTTAACTCTGTTAGCTGAATGCACAGATCAGAAAGAAGTTTCACCGAATGATTCTGTGTAGTTTATATTTGAAGACATTCCTTTTTCCACTATTACCCTCTTAGCGCTCCGAATCTCCACTTGCATTTTCTACAAAAAGAGTGTTTCGTAACTGCTCAATCAAAAATATGTTTTATCTCTGTTAACTGATTTTACAGATCAGAAATAAGTTTCACAGAATGCATCTGTGTAGTTTTTATTTGAAGATATTCTTTTTCCCAATGTAGGCCTCTTAGCGCTCAGCATGTCCAATTGCAGTTTGTACAGAAAGAGTGTTTCAGAACGGCTCAATCAAAAGTAAGGTTCAACTCTGTTAGTTGAATGCACAGAAGAGAAAGAATTTTCACAGAATGCTACTGTGGAGTTTATATTTGAATATATTCCTTTTTCCACTATTACCCTCTTAAGGATCCGAATGTCCACTTGCATTTTCTACAGAAAGAGTGTTCAGAACTGCACAATCAAAAGTATGGTTTAACTCTTTTAGCTTAATGAACATATCAGAAATAAGTTTCACACAATGCTTCTGTGTAGTTTTTATTCGAAGATATTATTTTTCCCAATATAGGCCTCTTAGCGCTCAGAATGTCCAATTGCAGTTTCTACAGAAAGAGTGTTTCAGAAAGGCTCAATGAAAAGTAAGGTTCAACTCTGTTAGTTGAATGCACAGAACAGAAAGAAGTTTCATACAATGCTTCTGTGTAGTTTTTATTTGTAGACATTCTTTTTCCCAATATAGGCCTCTTAGCGCTCAGAATGTCCAATTGCAGTTTCTACAGAAAGAGTGTTTCAGAACGGCTCAATCAAATGTAAGGTTCAACTCTGTTAGTTGAATGCAAAGAACAGAAAGAAGTTTCATACAATGCTTCTGTGTAGTTTATATTTGAACATATTCTTTTTTCCACTATTACCCACTTAGCGCTACGAATGTCCAGTTGCATTTTCTACAGACAGAGTGTTTCAAAACGGCTCAATCCAAAATATGGTTTAACTCTGTTAGCTGAATGCTCAGATCAGAAAGAAGTTTCACAGAATGCTTCTGTGTAGTTTATATTTGAATATATTCCTTTTTCCACTACTACGCTCTTAGCGCTCCAAATGTCCAGTTGCATTTTCTACAGAAAGAGTGTTCAGATCTGCTCAATCAAAAGTATGGTTTAACCCTGTTAGCTGAATGCACAGATCAGAAAGAAGTTTCACAGAGTGATTCTGTGTAGTTTATATTTGAAGACATTCCTTTTTCCACTATTACCCTCTTAGCGCTCCGAATCTCCACTTGCATTTTCTACAGAAAGAGTGTTTCAGAACGGCTCAATCAAAACTAAGGTTCAACTCTTTTAGTTGAACAAACAGAACAGAAAGAAGTTTCACGCAATTCTTCTGTGTAGTTTTTATTTGTAGACAATCTTTTTCCCAATATAGGCCTCTTAGCGCTCAGAATGTCCAATTGCAGTTTCTACAGAAAGAGTGTTTCAGAACGGCTCAATCAAAAGTAAGGTTCAACTCTGTTAGTTGAATGCACAGAACAGAAAGAAGTTTCATACAATGCTTCTGTGTAGTTTATATTTGAACATATTCTTTTTTCCACTATTACCCACTTAGCCCTACGAATGTCCAGTTGCATTTTCTACAGACAGAGTGTTTCAAAACTGCTCAATCCAAAGTATGGTTTAACTCTGTTAGCTGAATGCTCAGATCAGAAAGAAGTTTCACAGAATGCTTCTGTGTAGTTTATATTTGAATATATTCCTTTTTCCACTACTACGCTCTTAGCGCTCCAAATGTCCAGTTGCATTTTCTACAGAAAGAGTGTTCAGATCTGCTCAATCAAAAGTATGGTTTAACTCTGTTAGCTGAATGCACAGATCAGAAAGAAGTTTCACCGAATGATTCTGTGTAGTTTATATTTGAAGACATTCCTTTTTCCACTATTACCCCCTTAGCGCTCCGAATCTCCACTTGCATTTTCTACAAAAAGAGTGTTTCATAACTGCTCAATCAAAAATATGTTTTATCTCTGTTAACTGAATTTACAGATCAGAAATAAGTTTCACAGAATGCATCTGTGTAGTTTTTATTTGAAGATATTCTTTTTCCCAATGTAGGCCACTTAGTGCTTAGCATGTACAATTGCAGTTTCCACAGAAAGAGTGTTTCAGAACGGCTCAATCAAAAGTAAGGTTCAACTCTGTTAGTTGAATGCACAGAACAGAAAGAATTTTCACAGAATGCTACTGTGTAGTTTATATTTGAATATATTCCTTTTTCCACTATTACCCTCTTAGCGCTCCGAATGTCCACTTGCATTTTCTACAGAAAGAGTGTTCAGAACTGCGCAATCAAAAGTATGGTTTAACTCTGTTAGCTTAATGAACATATCAGAAATAAGTTTCACACAATGCTTCTGTGTAGTATTTATTTGAAGATATTATTTTTCCCAATATAGGCCTCTTAGCGCTCAGAATGTCCAATTGCAGTTTCTACAGAAAGAGTGTTTCAGAAAGGCTCAATCAAAAGTAAGGTTCAACTCTGTTAGTTGAATGCACAGAACAGAAAGAAGTTTCATACAATGCTTCTGTGTAGTTTATATTTGAACATATTCTTTTTTCCACTATTACCCACTTAGCGCTACGAATGTCCAGTTGCATTTTCTACAGACAGAGTGTTTCAAAACTGCTCAATCAAAAGTATGGTTTAACTCTGTTAGCTGAATGCTCAGATCAGAAAGAAGTTTCACAGAATTCTTCTGTGTAGTTTATATTTGAATATATTCCTTTTTCCACTACTAATCTCTTAGCGCTCCAAATGTCCAGTTGCATTTCCTACAGAAAGAGTGTTCAGATCTGCTCAATCGAAAGTATGGTTTAACTCTGTTAGCTGAATGCACAGATCAGAAAGAAGTTTCACAGAATGATTCTGTGTAGTTTATATTTGGAGACATTCCTTTTTCCACTATTACCCTCTTAGCGCTCCGAATCTCCACTTGCATTTTCTACAGAAAGAGTGTTTCAGAAAGGCTCAATCAAAACTAAGGTTCAACTCTTTTAGTTGAACAAACAGAACAGAAAGAAGTTTCACACAATTCTTCTGTGTAGTTTTTATTTGTAGACATTATTTTTCCCAATATAGGCCTCTTAGCGCTCAGAATGTCCAATTGCAGTTTCTACAGAAAGAGTGTTTCAGAACGGCTCAATCAAAAGTAAGGTTCAACTCTGTTAGTTGAATGCACAGAACAGAAAGAAGTTTCATACAATGCATCTGTGTAGTTTATGTTTGAACATATTCTTTTTTCGACTATTACCCACTTAGCGCTACGAATGTCCAGTTGCATTTCCTACAGACAGTGTGTTTCAAAACTGCTCAATCCAAAGTATGGTTTAACTCTGTTAGCTGAATGCTCAGATCAGAAAGAAGTTTCACGGAATGCTTCTGTGTAGTTTATATTTGAATATATTCCTTTTTCCACTACTACGCTCTTAGCGCTCCAAATGTCCAGTTGCATTTTCTACAGAAATTGTGTTCAGATCTGCTCAAACAAAAGTATGGTTTAACTCTGTTAGCTGAATGCACAGATCAGAAAGAAGTTTCACCGAATGATTCTGTGTAGTTTATATTTGAAGACATTCCTTTTTCCACTATTACCCTCTTAGCGCTCCGAATCTCCACTTGCATTTTCTACAAAAAGAGTGTTTCGTAACTGCTCAATCAAAAATATGTTTTATCTCTGTTAACTGATTTTACAGATCGGAAATAAGTTTCACAGAATGCATCTGTGTAGTTTTTATTTGAAGATATTCTTTTTCCCAATGTAGGCCTCTTAGCGCTTAGCATGTCCAATTGCAGTTTGTACAGAAAGAGTGTTTCAGAACGGCTCAATCAAAAGTAAGGTTCAACTCTGTTAGTTGAATGCACAGAACAGAAAGAATTTTCACAGAATGCTACTGTGGAGTTTATATTTGAATATATTCCTTTTTCCACTATTACCCTCTTAAGGATCCGAATGTCCACTTGCATTTTCTACAGAAAGAGTGTTCAGAACTGCACAATCAAAAGTATGGTTTAACTCTTTTAGCTTAATGAACGTATCAGAAATAAGTTTCACACAATGCTTCTGTGTAGTTTTTATTCGAAGATATTATTTTTCCCAATATAGGCCTCTTAGCGCTCAGAATGTCCAATTGCAGTTTCTACAGAAAGAGTGTTTCAGAAAGGCTCAATGAAAAGTAAGGTTCAACTCTGTTAGTTGAATGCACAGAACAGAAAGAAGTTTCATACAATGCTTCTGTGTAGTTTATATTTGAACATATTCTTTTTTCCACTATTACCCACATAGCGCTACGAATGTCCAGTTGCATTTTCTACAGAGAGAGTGTTTCAATACTGCTCAATCAAAAGTATGGTTTAACTCTGTTAGCTGAATGCTCAGATCAGAAAGAAGTTTCACAGAATGCTTCTGCGTAGTTTATATTTGAATATATTCCTTTTTCCACTACTACTCTCTTAGCGCTCCAAATGTCCAGTTGCATTTTCTACAGAAAGAGTGTTCAGATCTGCTCAATCAAAAGCATGGTTTAACTCTGTTAGCTGAATGCACAGATCAGAAAGAAGTTTCACCGAATGATTCTGTGTAGTTTATATTTGGAGACATTCTTTTTTCCACTATTACCCTCTTAGCGCTCCGAATCTCCACTTGCATTTTCTACAGAAAGAGTGTTTCAGAACGGCTCAATCAAAACTAAGGTTCAACTCTTTTAGTTGAACAAACAGAACAGAAAGAAGTTTCACACAGTTCTTCTGTGTAGTTTTTATTTGTAGACATTCTTTTTCCCAATATAGGCCTCTTAGCGCTCAGAATGTCCAATTGCAGTTTCTACAGAAAGAGTGTTTCAGAACGGCTCAATCAAAAGTAAGGTTCAACTCTGTTAGTTGAATGCACAGAACAGAAAGAAGTTTCATACAATGCTTCTGTGTAGTTTATACTTGAACATATTCTTTTTTCCACTATTACCCACTTAGCGCTACGAATGTCCAGTTGCATTTTCTACAGACAGAGTGTTTCAAAACTGCTCAATCCAAAGTATGGTTTAACACTGTTAGCTGAATGCTCAGATCAGAAAGAAGTTTCACAGAATGCTTCTGTGTAGTCTATATTTGAATATATTCCTTTTTCCACTACTACGCTCTTAGCGCTCCAAATGTCCAGTTGCATTTTCTACAGAAAGAGTGTTCAGATCTGCTCAATCAAAAGTATGGTTTAACCCTGTTAGCTGAATGCACAGATCAGAAAGAAGTTTCACAGAGTGATTCTGTGTAGTTTATATTTGAAGACATTCCTTTTTCCACTATTACCCTCTTAGCGCTCCGAATCTCCACTTGCATTTTCTACAGAAAGAGTGTTTCAGAACGGCTCAATCAAAACTAAGGTTCAACTCTTTTAGTTGAACAAACAGAACAGAAAGAAGTTTCACGCAATTCTTCTGTGTAGTTTTTATTTGTAGACAATCTTTTTCCCAATATAGGCCTCTTAGCGCTCAGAATGTCCAATTGCAGTTTCTACAGAAAGAGTGTTTCAGAACGGCTCAATCAAAAGTAAGGTTCAACTCTGTTAGTTGAATGCACAGAACAGAAAGAAGTTTCATACAATGCTTCTGTGTAGTTTATATTTGAACATATTCTTTTTTCCACTATTACCCACTTAGCCCTACGAATGTCCAGTTGCATTTTCTACAGACAGAGTGTTTCAAAACTGCTCAATCCAAAGTATGGTTTAACTCTGTTAGCTGAATGCTCAGATCAGAAAGAAGTTTCACAGAATGCTTCTGTGTAGTTTATATTTGAATATATTCCTTTTTCCACTACTACGCTCTTAGCGCTCCAAATGTCCAGTTGCATTTTCTACAGAAAGAGTGTTCAGATCTGCTCAATCAAAAGTATGGTTTAACTCTGTTAGCTGAATGCACAGATCAGAAAGAAGTTTCACCGAATGATTCTGTGTAGTTTATATTTGAAGACATTCCTTTTTCCACTATTACCCCCTTAGCGCTCCGAATCTCCACTTGCATTTTCTACAAAAAGAGTGTTTCATAACTGCTCAATCAAAAATATGTTTTATCTCTGTTAACTGAATTTACAGATCAGAAATAAGTTTCACAGAATGCATCTGTGTAGTTTTTATTTGAAGATATTCTTTTTCCCAATGTAGGCCACTTAGTGCTTAGCATGTACAATTGCAGTTTCCACAGAAAGAGTGTTTCAGAACGGCTCAATCAAAAGTAAGGTTCAACTCTGTTAGTTGAATGCACAGAACAGAAAGAATTTTCACAGAATGCTACTGTGTAGTTTATATTTGAATATATTCCTTTTTCCACTATTACCCTCTTAGCGCTCCGAATGTCCACTTGCATTTTCTACAGAAAGAGTGTTCAGAACTGCGCAATCAAAAGTATGGTTTAACTCTGTTAGCTTAATGAACATATCAGAAATAAGTTTCACACAATGCTTCTGTGTAGTATTTATTTGAAGATATTATTTTTCCCAATATAGGCCTCTTAGCGCTCAGAATGTCCAATTGCAGTTTCTACAGAAAGAGTGTTTCAGAAAGGCTCAATCAAAAGTAAGGTTCAACTCTGTTAGTTGAATGCACAGAACAGAAAGAAGTTTCATACAATGCTTCTGTGTAGTTTATATTTGAACATATTCTTTTTTCCACTATTACCCACTTAGCGCTACGAATGTCCAGTTGCATTTTCTACAGACAGAGTGTTTCAAAACTGCTCAATCAAAAGTATGGTTTAACTCTGTTAGCTGAATGCTCAGATCAGAAAGAAGTTTCACAGAATTCTTCTGTGTAGTTTATATTTGAATATATTCCTTTTTCCACTACTAATCTCTTAGCGCTCCAAATGTCCAGTTGCATTTTCTACAGAAAGAGTGTTCAGATCTGCTCAATCGAAAGTATGGTTTAACTCTGTTAGCTGAATGCACAGATCAGAAAGAAGTTTCACAGAATGATTCTGTGTAGTTTATATTTGGAGACATTCCTTTTTCCACTATTACCCTCTTAGCGCTCCGAATCTCCACTTGCATTTTCTACAGAAAGAGTGTTTCAGAAAGGCTCAATCAAAACTAAGGTTCAACTCTTTTAGTTGAACAAACAGAACAGAAAGAAGTTTCACACAATTCTTCTGTGTAGTTTTTATTTGTAGACATTATTTTTCCCAATATAGGCCTCTTAGCGCTCAGAATGTCCAATTGCAGTTTCTACAGAAAGAGTGTTTCAGAACGGCTCAATCAAAAGTAAGGTTCAACTCTGTTAGTTGAATGCACAGAACAGAAAGAAGTTTCATACAATGCATCTGTGTAGTTTATGTTTGAACATATTCTTTTTTCGACTATTACCCACTTAGCGCTACGAATGTCCAGTTGCATTTCCTACAGACAGTGTGTTTCAAAACTGCTCAATCCAAAGTATGGTTTAACTCTGTTAGCTGAATGCTCAGATCAGAAAGAAGTTTCACGGAATGCTTCTGTGTAGTTTATATTTGAATATATTCCTTTTTCCACTACTACGCTCTTAGCGCTCCAAATGTCCAGTTGCATTTTCTACAGAAATTGTGTTCAGATCTGCTCAAACAAAAGTATGGTTTAACTCTGTTAGCTGAATGCACAGATCAGAAAGAAGTTTCACCGAATGATTCTGTGTAGTTTATATTTGAAGACATTCCTTTTTCCACTATTACCCTCTTAGCGCTCCGAATCTCCACTTGCATTTTCTACAAAAAGAGTGTTTCGTAACTGCTCAATCAAAAATATGTTTTATCTCTGTTAACTGATTTTACAGATCAGAAATAAGTTTCACAGAATGCATCTGTGTAGTTTTTATTTGAAGATATTCTTTTTCCCAATGTAGGCCTCTTAGCGCTTAGCATGTCCAATTGCAGTTTGTACAGAAAGAGTGTTTCAGAACGGCTCAATCAAAAGTAAGGTTCAACTCTGTTAGTTGAATGCACAGAACAGAAAGAATTTTCACAGAATGCTACTGTGGAGTTTATATTTGAATATATTCCTTTTTCCACTATTACCCTCTTAAGGATCCGAATGTCCACTTGCATTTTCTACAGAAAGAGTGTTCAGAACTGCACAATCAAAAGTATGGTTTAACTCTTTTAGCTTAATGAACATATCAGAAATAAGTTTCACACAATGCTTCTGTGTAGTTTTTATTCGAAGATATTATTTTTCCCAATATAGGCCTCTTAGCGCTCAGAATGTCCAATTGCAGTTTCTACAGAAAGAGTGTTTCAGAAAGGCTCAATGAAAAGTAAGGTTCAACTCTGTTAGTTGAATGCACAGAACAGAAAGAAGTTTCATACAATGCTTCTGTGTAGTTTATATTTGAACATATTCTTTTTTCCACTATTACCCACATAGCGCTACGAATGTCCAGTTGCATTTTCTACAGAGAGAGTGTTTCAATACTGCTCAATCAAAAGTATGGTTTAACTCTGTTAGCTGAATGCTCAGATCAGAAAGAAGTTTCACAGAATGCTTCTGCGTAGTTTATATTTGAATATATTCCTTTTTCCACTACTACTCTCTTAGCGCTCCAAATGTCCAGTTGCATTTTCTACAGAAAGAGTGTTCAGATCTGCTCAATCAAAAGCATGGTTTAACTCTGTTAGCTGAATGCACAGATCAGAAAGAAGTTTCACCGAATGATTCTGTGTAGTTTATATTTGGAGACATTCTTTTTTCCACTATTACCCTCTTAGCGCTCCGAATCTCCACTTGCATTTTCTACAGAAAGAGTGTTTCAGAACGGCTCAATCAAAACTAAGGTTCAACTCTTTTAGTTGAACAAACAGAACAGAAAGAAGTTTCACACAGTTCTTCTGTGTAGTTTTTATTTGTAGACATTCTTTTTCCCAATATAGGCCTCTTAGCGCTCAGAATGTCCAATTGCAGTTTCTACAGAAAGAGTGTTTCAGAACGGCTCAATCAAAAGTAAGGTTCAACTCTGTTAGTTGAATGCACAGAACAGAAAGAAGTTTCATACAATGCTTCTGTGTAGTTTATACTTGAACATATTCTTTTTTCCACTATTACCCACTTAGCGCTACGAATGTCCAGTTGCATTTTCTACAGACAGAGTGTTTCAAAACTGCTCAATCCAAAGTATGGTTTAACACTGTTAGCTGAATGCTCAGATCAGAAAGAAGTTTCACAGAATGCTTCTGTGTAGTCTATATTTGAATATATTCCTTTTTCCACTACTACGCTCTTAGCGCTCCAAATGTCCAGTTGCATTTTCTACAGAAAGAGTGTTCAGATCTGCTCAATCAAATGTATGGTTTAACTCTGTTAGCTGAATGCACAGATCAGAAAGAAGTTTCACCGAATGATTCTGTGTAGTTTATATTTGAAGACATTCCTTTTTCCACTATTACCCTCTTAGCGCTCCAAATCTCCACTTGCATTTTCTACAAAAAGAGTGTTTCATAACTGCTCAATCAAAAATATGTTTTATCTCTGTTAACTGAATTTACACATCAGAAATAAGTTTCACAGAATGCATCTGTGTAGTTTTTATTTGAAGATATTCTTTTTCCCAATGTAGGCCTCTTAGCGCTTAGCATGTCCAATTGCAGTTTCTACAGAAAGAGTGTTTCAGAACGGCTCAATCAAAAGTAAGGTTCAACTCTGTTAGTTGAATGCACAGAACAGAAAGAATTTTCACAGAATGCTACTGTGTAGTTTATATTTGAATATATTCCTTTTTCCACTATTACCCTCTTAGCGCTCCGAATGTCCACTTGCATTTTCTACAGAAAGAGTGTTCAGAACTGCGCAATCAAAAGTATGGTTTAACTCTGTTAGCTTAATGAACATATCAGAAATAAGTTTCACACAATGCTTCTGTGTAGTTTTTATTTGAAGATATTATTTTTCCCAATAGAGGCCTCTTAGCGCTCAGAATGTCCAATTGCAGTTTCCACAGAAGGAGTGTTTCAGAAAGGCTCAATGAAAAGTAAGGTTCAACTCTGTTAGTTGAATGCACAGAACAGAAAGAAGTTTCATACAATGATTCTGTGTAGTTTATATTTGAACATATTCTTTTTTCCACTATTACCCACTTAGCGCTACGAATGTCCAGTTGCATTTTCTACAGACAGAGTGTTTCAAAACTGCTCAATCAAAAGTATGATTTAACTCTGTTAGCTGAATGCTCAGATCAGAAAGAAGTTTCACAGAATGCTTCTGTGTAGTTTATATTTGAATATATTCCTTTTTCCACTACTACTCTCTTAGCGCTCCAAATGTCCAGTTGCATTTTCTACAGAAAGAGTGTTCAGATCTGCTCAATCAAAAGTATGGTTTAACTCTGTTAGCTGAATGCACAGATCAGAAAGAAGTTTCACAGAATGATTCTGTGTAGTTTATATTTGGAGACATTCCTTTTTCCACTATTACCCTCTTAGCGCTCCGAATCTCCACTTGCATTTTCTACAGAAAGAGTGTTTCAGAACGGCTCAATCAAAACTAAGGTTCAACTCTTTTAGTTGAACAAACAGAATAGAGAGCAGTTTCACACAATTCTTCTGTGTAGTTTTTATTTGTAGACATTCTTTTTCCCAATATAGGCCTCTTAGCGCTCAGAATGTCCAATTGCAGTTTCTACAGAAAGAGTGTTTCAGAACGGCTCAATCAAAAGTAAGGTTCAACTCTGTTAGTTGAATGCACAGAACAGAAAGAAGTTTCATACAATGCTTCTGTGTAGTTTATATTTGAACATATTCTTTTTTCCACTATTACCCACTTAGCGCTACGAATGTCCAGTTGCATTTTCTACAGACAGAGTGTTTCAAAACTGCTCAATCCAAAGTATGGTTTAACTCTGTTAGCTGAATGCTCAGATCAGAAAGAAGTTTCACAGAATGCTTCTGTGTAGTTTATATTTGAATATATTCCTTTTTCCACTACTACGCTCTTAGCGCTCCAAATGTCCAGTTGCATTTTCTACAGAAAGAGTGTTCAGATCTGCTCAATCAAAAGTATGGTTTAACCCTGTTAGCTGAATGCACAGATCAGAAAGAAGTTTCACAGAGTGATTCTGTGTAGTTTATATTTGGAGACATTCCTTTTTCCACTATTACCCTCTTAGCGCTCCGAATCTCCACTTGCATTTTCTACAGAAAGAGTGTTTCAGAACGGCTCAATCAAAACTAAGGTTCAACTCTTTTAGTTGAACAAACAGAACAGAAAGAAGTTTCACAGAATTCTTCTGTGTAGTTTTTATTTGTAGACATTCTTTTTCCCAATATAGGCCTCTTAGCGCTCAGAATGTCCAATTGCAGTTTCTACAGAAAGAGTGTTTCATAACGGCTCAATCAAAAGTAAGGTTCAACTCTGTTAGTTGAATGCACAGAACAGAAAGAAGTTTCATACAATGCTTCTGTGTAGATTATATTTGAACATATTCTTTTTTCCACTATTACCCACTTAGCCCTACGACTGTCCAGTTGCATTTTCTACAGACAGAGTGTTTCAAAACTGCTCAATCCAAAGTATGGTTTAACTCTGTTAGCTGAATGCTCAGATCAGAAAGAAGTTTCACAGAATGCTTCTGTGTAGTTTATATTTGAATATATTCCTTTTTCCACTACTACGCTCTTAGCGCTCCAAATGTCCAGTTGCATTTTCTACAGAAAGAGTGTTCAGATCTGCTCAATCAAAAGTATGGTTTAACTCTGTTAGCTGAATGCACAGATCAGAAAGAAGTTTCACCGAATGATTCTGTGTAGTTTATATTTGAAGACATTCCTTTTTCCACTATTACCATCTTAGCGCTCCGAATCTCCACTTGCATTTTCTACAAAAAGAGTGTTTCATAACTGCTCAATCAAAAATATGTTTTATCTCTGTTAACTGAATTTACAGATCAGAAATAAGTTTCACAGAATGCATCTGTGTAGTTTTTATTTGAAGATATTCTTTTTCCCAATGTAGGCCTCTTAGTGCTTAGCATGTCCAATTGCAGTTTCCACAGAAAGAGTGTTTCAGAACGGCTCAAACAAAAGTAAGGTTCAACTCTGTTAGTTGAATGCACAGAACAGAAAGAATTTTCACAGAATGCTACTGTGTAGTTTATATTTGAATATATTCCTTTTTCCACTATTACCCTCTTAGCGCTCCGAATGTCCACTTGCATTTTCTACAGAAAGAGTGTTCAGAACTGCGCAATCAAAAGTATGGTTTAACTCTGTTAGCTTAATGAACATATCAGAAATAAGTTTCACACAATGCTTCTGTGTAGTTTTTATTTGAAGATATTATTTTTCCCAATAGAGGCCTCTTAGCGCTCAGAATGTCCAATTGCAGTTTCTACAGAAAGAGTGTTTCAGAAAGGCTCAATCAAAAGTAAGGTTCAACTCTGTTAGTTGAATGCACAGAACAGAAAGAAGTTTCATACAATGCTTCTGTGTAGTTTATATTTGAACATATTCTTTTTTCCACTATTACCCACTTAGCGCTACGAATGTCCAGTTGCATTTTCTACAGACAGAGTGTTTCAAAACTGCTCAATCAATAGTATGGTTTAACTCTGTTAGCTGAATGCTCAGATCAGAAAGAAGTTTCACAGAATGCTTCTGTGTAGTTTATATTTGAATATATTCCTTTTTCCACTACTACTCTCTTAGCGCTCCAAATGTCCAGTTGCATTTTCTACAGAAAGAGTGTTCAGATCTGCTCAATCAAAAGTATGGTTTAACTCTGTTAGCTGAATGCGCAGTTCGAAAGAAGTTTCACAGAATGATTCTGTGTAGTTTATATTTGGAGACATTCCTTTTTCCACTATTACCCTCTTAGCGCTCCGAATCTCCACTTGCATTTTCTACAGAAAGAGTGTTTCAGAACGGCTCAATCAAAACTAAGGTTCAACTCTTTTAGTTGAACAAACAGAACAGAAAGAAATTTCACACAATTCTTCTGTGTAGTTTTTATTTGTAGACATTCTTTTTCCCAATATAGGCCTCTTAGCGCTCAGAATGTCCAATTGCAGTTTCTACAGAAAGAGAGTTTCAGAAAGGCTCAATCAAAAGTAAGGTTCAACTCTGTTAGTTGAATGCACAGAATAGAAAGAAGTTTCATACAATGCTTCTGTGTAGTTTATATTTGAACATATTCTTTTTTCCACTATTACCCACTTAGCGCTACGAATGTCCAGTTGCATTTTCTACAGACAGAGTGTTTCAAAACTGCTCAATCCAAAGTATGGTTTAACTCTGTTAGCTGAATGCTCAGATCAGAAAGAAGTTTCACAGAATTCTTCTGTGTAGTTTATATTTGAATATATTCCTTTTTCCACTACTACGCTCTTAGCGCTCCAAATGTCCAGTTGCATTTTCTACAGAAAGAGTGTTCAGATCTGCTCAATCAAAAGTATGGTTTAACTCTGTTAGCTGAATGCACAGATCAGAAAGAAGTTTCACCGAATGATTCTGTGTAGTTTATATTTGAAGACATTCCTTTTTCCACTATTACCCGCTTAGCGCTCCGAATCTCCACTTGCATTTTCTACAAAAAGAGTGTTTCATAACTGCTCAATCAAAAATATGTTTTATCTCTGTTAACTGAATTTACAGATCAGAAATAAGTTTCACAGAATGCATCTGTGTAGTTTTTATTTGAAGATATTCTTTTTCCCAATGTAGGCCTCTTAGCGCTTAGCATGTCCAATTGCAGTTTCTACAGAAAGAGTGTTTCAGAACGGCTCAATCAAAAGTAAGGTTCAACTCTGTTAGTTGAATGCACAGAACAGAAAGAATTTTCACAGAATGCTACTGTGTAGTTTATATTTGAATATATTCCTTTTTCCACTATTACCCTCTTAGCGCTCCGAATGTCCACTTGCATTTTCTACAGAAAGAGTGTTCAGAACTGCACAATCAAAAGTATGGTTTAACTCTGTTAGCTTAATGAACATATCAGAAATAAGTTTCACACAATGCTTCTGTGTAGTTTTTATTTGAAGATATTATTTTTCCCAATAGAGGCCTCTTAGCGCTCAGAATGTCCAATTGCAGTTTCTACAGAAGGAGTGTTTCAGAAAGGCTCAATCAAAAGTAAGGTTCAACTCTGTTAGTTGAATGCACAGAACAGAAAGAAGTTTCATACAATGATTCTGTGTAGTTTATATTTGAACATATTCTTTTTTCCACTATTACCCACTTAGCGCTACGAATGTCCAGTTGCATTTTCTACAGACAGAGTGTTTCAAAACTGCTCAATCAAAAGTATGGTTTAACTCTGTTAGCTGAATGCTCAGATCAGAAAGAAGTTTCACAGAATGCTTCTGTGTAGTTTATATTTGAATATATTCCTTTTTCCACTACTACTCTCTTAGCGCTCCAAATGTCCAGTTGCATTTTCTACAGAAAGAGTGTTCAGATCTGCTCAATCAAAAGTATGGTTTAACTCTGTTAGCTGAATGCACAGATCAGAAAGAAGTTTCACAGAATGATTCTGTGTAGTTTATATTTGGAGACATTCCTTTTTCCACTATTACCCTCTTAGCGCTCCGAATCTCCACTTGCATTTTCTACAGAAAGAGTGTTTCAGAACGGCTCAATCAAAACTAAGGTTCAACTCTTTTAGTTGAACAAACAGAATAGAAAGCAGTTTCACACAATTCTTCTGTGTAGTTTTTATTTGTAGACATTCTTTTTCCCAATATAGGCCTCTTAGCGCTCAGAATGTCCAATTGCAGTTTCTACAGAAAGAGTGTTTCAGAACGGCTCAATCAAAAGTAAGGTTCAACTCTGTTAGTTGAATGCACAGAACAGAAAGAAGTTTCATACAATGCTTCTGTGTAGTTTATATTTGAACATATTCTTTTTTCCACTATTACCCACTTAGCGCTACGAATGTCCAGTTGCATTTTCTACAGACAGAGTGTTTCAAAACTGCTGAATCCAAAGTATGGTTTAACTCTGTTAGCTGAATGCTCAGATCAGAAAGAAGTTTCACAGAATGCTTCTGTGTAGTTTATATTTGAATATATTCCTTTTTCCACTACTACGCTCTTAGCGCTCCAAATGTCCAGTTGCATTTTCTACAGAAAGAGTGTTCAGATCTGCTCAATCAAAAGTATGGTTTAACCCTGTTAGCTGAATGCACAGATCAGAAAGAAGTTTCACAGAGTGATTCTGTGTAGTTTATATTTGGAGACATTCCTTTTTCCACTATTACCCTCTTAGCGCTCCGAATCTCCACTTGCATTTTCTACAGAAAGAGTGTTTCAGAACGGCTCAATCAAAACTAAGGTTCAACTCTTTTAGTTGAACAAACAGAACAGAAAGAAGTTTCACACAATTCTTCTGTGTAGTTTTTATTTGTAGACATTCTTTTTCCCAATATAGGCCTCTTAGCGCTCAGAATGTCCAATTGCAGTTTCTACAGAAAGAGTGTTTCAGAACGGCTCAATCAAAAGTAAGGTTCAACTCTGTTAGTTGAATGCACAGAACAGAAAGAAGTTTCATACAATGCTTCTGTGTAGATTATATTTGAACATATTCTTTTTTCCACTATTACCCACTTAGCCCTACGACTGTCCAGTTGCATTTTCTACAGACAGAGTGTTTCAAAACTGCTCAATCCAAAGTATGGTTTAACTCTGTTAGCTGAATGCTCAGATCAGAAAGAAGTTTCACAGAATGCTTCTGTGTAGTTTATATTTGAATATATTCCTTTTTCCACTACTACGCTCTTAGCGCTCCAAATGTCCAGTTGCATTTTCTACAGAAAGAGTGTTCAGATCTGCTCAATCAAAAGTATGGTTTAACTCTGTTAGCTGAATGCACAGATCAGAAAGAAGTTTCACAGAATGATTCTCTGTAGTTTATATTTGGAGACATTCCTTTTTCCACTATTACCCTCTTAGTGCTCCTAATCTCCACTTGCATTTTCTACAGAAAGAGTGTTTCAGAACGGCTCAATCAAAACTAAGGTTCAACTCTTTTAGTTGAACAAACAGAACAGAAAGAAGTTTCACACAAATCTTCTGTGTAGTTTTTATTTGTAGACATTCTTTTTCCCAATATAGGCCTCTTAGCGCTCAGAATGTCCAATTGCAGTTTCTACAGAAAGAGTGTTTCAGAAAGGCTCAATCAAAAGTAAGGTTCAACTCTGTTAGTTGAATGCACAGAACAGAAAGAAGTTTCATACAATGATTCTGTGTAGTTTATATTTGAACATATTCTTTTTTCCACTACTACTCTCTTAGCGCTCCAAATGTCCAGTTGCATTTTCTACAGAAAGAGTGTTCAGATCTGCTCAATCAAAAGTATGGTTTAACTCTGTTAGCTGAATGCACACGTCAGAAAGAAGTTTCACAGAATGATTCTGTGTAGTTTATATTTGGAGACATTCCTTTTTCCACTATTACCCTCTTAGCGCTCCGAATCTCCACTTGCATTTTCTACAGAAAGAGTGTTTCAGAACGGCTCAATCAAAACTAAGGTTCAACTCTTTTAGTTGAACAAACAGAATAGAAAGCAGTTTCACACAATTCTTCTGTGTAGTTTTTATTTGTAGACATTCTTTTTCCCAATATAGGCCTCTTAGCGCTCAGAATGTCCAATTGCAGTTTCTACAGAAAGAGTGTTTCAGAACGGCTCAATCAAAAGTAAGGTTCAACTCTGTTAGTTGAATGCACAGAACAGAAAGAATTTTCACAGAATGCTACTGTGTAGTTTATATTTGAATATATTCCTTTTTCCACTATTACCCCCTTAGCGCTCCGAATGTCCACTAGCATTTTCTACAGAAAGAGTGTTCAGAACTGCGCAATCAAAAGTATGGTTTAACTCTGTTAGCTTAATGAACATATCAGAAATAAGTTTCACACAATGCTTCTGTGTAGTTTTTATTTGAAGGTATTATATTCCCAATAGAGGCCTCTTAGCGCTCAGAATGTCCAATTGCAGTTTCTACAGAAAGAGTGTTTCAGAAAGGCTCAATCAAAAGTAAGGTTCAACTCTGTTAGTTGAATGCACAGAACAGAAAGAAGTTTCATACAATGCTTCTGTGTAGTTTATATTTGAACATATTCTTTTTTCCTCTATTACCCACTTAGCGCTACGAATGTCCAGTTGCATTTTCTACAGACAGAGTGTTTCAAAACTGCTCAATCCAAAGTATGGTTTAACTCTGTTAGCTGAATGCTCAGATCAGAAAGAAGTTTCACAGAATGCTTCTGTGTAGTTTATATTTGAATATATTCCTTTTTCCACTGCTACGCTCTTAGCGCTCCAAATGTCCAGTTGCATTTTCTACAGAAAGAGTGTTCAGATCTGCTCAATCAAAAGTATGGTTTAACTCTGTTAGCTGAATGCACAGATCAGAAAGAAGTTTCACCGAATGATTCTGTGTAGTTTATATTTGAAGACATTCCTTTTTCCACTATTACCCTCTTAGCGCTCCGAATCTCCACTTGCATTTTCTACAAAAAGAGTGTTTCATAACTGCTCAATCAAAAATATGTTTTATCTCTGTTAACTGAATTTACAGATCAGAAATTAGTTTCACAGAATGCATCTGTGTAGTTTTTATTTGAAGATATTCTTTTTCCCAATGTAGGCCTCTTAGCGCTTAGCATGTCCAATTGCAGTTTCTACAGAAAGAGTGTTTCAGAACGGCTCAATCAAAAGTAAGGTTCAACTCTGTTAGTTGAATGCACAGAACAGAAAGAATTTTCACAGAATGCTACTGTGTAGTTTATATTTGAATATATTCCTTTTTCCACTATTACCCTCTTAGCGCTCCGAATGTCCACTTGCATTTTCTACAGAAAGAGTGTTCAGAACTGCGCAATCAAAAGTATGGTTTAACTCTGTTAGCTTAATGAACATATCAGAAATAAGTTTCACACAATGCTTCTGTGTAGTTTTTATTTGAAGATATTATTTTTCCCAATAGAGGCCTCTTAGCGCTCAGAATGTCCAATTGCAGTTTCTACAGAAAGAGTGTTTCAGAAAGGCTCAATCAAAATAAGGTTCAACTCTGTTAGTTGAATGCACAGAACAGAAAGAAGTTTCATACAATGATTCTGTGTAGTTTATATTTGAACATATTCTTTTTTCCACTATTACCCACTTAGCGCTACGAATGTCCAGTTGCATTTTCTACAGACAGAGTGTTTCAAAACTGCTCAATCAAAAGTATGGTTTAACTCTGTTAGCTGAATGCTCAGATCAGAAAGAAGTTTCACAGAATGCTTCTGTGTAGTTTATATTTGAATATATTCCTTTTTCCACTACTACTCTCTTAGCGCTCCAAATGTCCAGTTGCATTTTCTACAGAAAGAGTGTTCAGATCTGCTCAATCAAAAGTATGGTTTAACTCTGTTAGCTGAATGCACACGTCAGAAAGAAGTTTCACAGAATGATTCTGTGTAGTTTATATTTGGAGACATTCCTTTTTCCACTATTACCCTCTTAGCGCTCCGAATCTCCACTTGCATTTTCTACAGAAAGAGTGTTTCAGAACGGCTCAATCAAAACTAAGGTTCAACTCTTTTAGTTTAACAAACAGAATAGAAAGCAGTTTCACACAATTCTTCTGTGTAGTTTTTATTTGTAGACATTCTTTTTCCCAATATAGGCCTCTTAGCGCTCAGAATGTCCAATTGCAGTTTCTACAGAAAGAGTGTTTCAGAACGGCTCAATCAAAAGTAAGGTTTAACTCTGTTAGTTGAATGCACAGAACAGAAAGAACTTTCATACAATGCTTCTGTGTAGTTTATATTTGAACATATTCTTTTTTCCACTATTACCCACTTAGCGCTACGAATGTCAAGTTGCATTTTCTACAGACAGAGTGTTTCAAAACTGCTCAATCCAAAGTATGGTTTAACTCTGTTAGCTGAATGCTCAGATCAGAAAGAAGTTTCACAGAATGCTTCTGTGTAGTTTATATTTGAATATATTCCTTTTTCCACTACTACTCTCTTAGCGCTCCAAATGTCCAGTTGCATTTTCTACAGAAAGAGTGTTCAGATCTGCTCAATCAAAAGTATGGTTTAACCCTGTTAGCTGAATGCACAGATCAGAAAGAAGTTTCACAGAGTGATTCTGTGTAGTTTATATTTGGAGACATTCCTTTTTCCACTATTACCCTCTTAGCGCTCCGAATCTCCACTTGCATTTTCTACAGAAAGAGTGTTTCAGAACGGCTCTATCAAAACTAAGGTTCAACTCTTTTAGTTGAGCAAACAGAACAGAAAGAAGTTTCACACAATTCTTCTGTGTAGTTTTTATTTGTAGACATTCTTTTTCCCAATATAGGCCTCTTAGCGCTCAGAATGTCCAATTGCAGTTTCTACAGAAAGAGTGTTTCAGAACGGCTCAATCAAAAGTAAGGTTCAACTCTGGTAGTTGAATGCACAGAACAGAAAGAATTTTCACAGAATGCTACTGTGTAGTTTATATTTGAATATATTCCTTTTTCCACTATTACCCCCTTAGTGCTCCGAATGTCCACTAGCATTTTCTACAGAAAGAGTGTTCAGAACTGCGCAATCAAAAGTATGGTTTAACTCTGTTAGCTTAATGAACATATCAGAAATAAGTTTCACACAATGCTTCTGTGTAGTTTTTATTTGAAGGTATTATTTTTCCCAATAGAGGCCTCTTAGCGCTCAGAATGTCCAATTGCAGTTTCTACAGAAAGAGTGTTTCAGAAAGGCTCAATCAAAAGTAAGGTACAACTCTGTTAGTTGAATGCACAGAACAGAAAGAATTTTCACAGAATGCTACTGTGTAGTTTATATTTGAATATATTCCTTTTTCCACTATTACCCTCTTAGCGCTCCGAATCTCCACTTGCATTTTTTACAGAAAGAGTGTTTCAGAACGGCTCAATCAAAACTAAGGTTCAACTCTTTTAGTTGAACAAACAGAACAGAAAGAAGTTTCACACAATTCTTCTGTGTAGTATTTATTTGTAGACATTCTTTTTCCCAATATAGGCCTCTTAGCGCTCAGAATGTCCAATTGCAGTTTCTACAGAAAGAGTGTTTCAGAACGGCTCAATCAAAAGTAAGGTTCAACTCTGTTAGTTGAATGCACAGAACAGAAAGAAGTTTCATACAATGCTTCTGTGTAGTTTATATTTGAACATATTCTTTTTTCCACTATTACCCACTTAGCGCTACGAATGTCCAGTTGCATTTTCTACAGACAGAGTGTTTCAAAACTGCTCAATCCAAAGTATGGTTTAACTCTGTTAGCTGAATGCTCAGATCAGAAAGAAGTTTCACAGAATGCTTCTGTGTAGTTTATATTTGAATATATTCCTTTTTCCACTACTACGCTCTTAGCGCTCCAAATGTCCAGTTGCATTTTCTACAGAAAGAGTGTTCAGATCTGCTCAATCAAAAGTATGGTTTAACTCTGTTAGCTGAATGCACAGATCAGAAGGAAGTTTCACCGAATGATTCTGTGTAGTTTATATTTGAAGACATTCCTTTTTCCACTATTACCCTCTTAGCGCTCCGAATCTCCACTTGCATTTTCTACAAAAAGAGTGTTTCATAACTGCTCAATCAAAAATATGTTTTATCTCTGTTAACTGAATTTACAGATCAGAAATAAGTTTCACAGAATGCATCTGTGTAGTTTTTATTTGAAGATATTATTTTTCCCAATGTAGGCCTCTTAGCGCTTAGCATGTCCAATTGCAATTTCTACAGAAAGAGTGTTTCAGAACGGCTCAATCAAAAGTAAGGTTCAACTCTGTTAGTTGAATGCACAGAACAGAAAGAATTTTCACAGAATGCTACTGTGTAGTTTATATTTGAATATATTCCTTTTTCCACTATTACCCCCTTAGCGCTCCGAATGTCAACTTGCATTTTCTACAGAAAGAGTGTTCAGAACTGCGCAATCAAAGTATGGTTTAACTCTGTTAGCTTAATGAACATATCAGAAATAAGTTTCACACAATGCTTCTGTGTAGTTTTTATTTGAAGGTATTTTTTTTCCCAATAGAGGCCTCTTAGCGCTCAGAATGTCCAATTGCAGTTTCTACAGAAAGAGTGTTTCAGAAAGGCTCAATCAAAAGTAAGGTTCAACTCTGTTAGTTGAATGCACAGAACAGAAAGAAGTTTCATACAATGCTTCTGTGTAGTTTATATTTGAACATATTCTTTTTTCCACTATTACCCACTTAGCGCTACGAATGTCCAGTTGCATTTTCTACAGACAGAGTGTTTCAAAACTGCTCAATCAAAAGTATGGTTTAACTCTGTTAGCTGAATGCTCAGATCAGAAAGAAGTTTCACAGAATGCTTCTGTGTAGTTTATATTTGAATATATTAATTTTTCCACTACTACTCTCTTAGCGCTCCAAATGTCCAGTTGCATTTTCTACAGAAAGAGTGTTCAGATCTCCTCAATCAAAAGTATGGTTTAACTCTGTTAGCTGAATGCACAGATCAGAAAGAAGTTTCACAGAATGATTCTCTGTAGTTTATATTTGGAGACATTCCTTTTTCCACTATTACCCTCTTAGCGCTCCGAATCTCCACTTGCATATTCTACAGAAAGAGTGTTTCAGAACGGCTCAATCAAAACTAAGGTTCAACTCTTTTAGTTGAACAAACAGAACAGAAAGAAGTTTCACACAATTCTTCTGTGTAGTTTTTATTTGTAGACATTCTTTTTCCCAATATAGGCCGCTTAGCGCTCAGAATGTCCAATTGCAGTTTCTACAGAAAGAGTGTTTCAGAACGGCTCAATCAAAAGTAAGGTTCAACTCTGTTAGTTGAATGCACAGAACAGAAAGAAGTTTCATACAATGCTTCTGTGTAGTTTATATTTGAACCTATTCTTTTTTCCACTATTACCCACTTAGCGCTACGAATGTCCAGTTGCATTTTCTACAGACAGAGTGTTTCAAAACTGCTCAATCCAAAGTATGGTTTAACTCTGTTAGCTGAATGCTCGGATCAGAAAGAAGTTTCACAGAATGCTTCTGTGTAGTTTATATTTGAATATATAACTTTTTCCACTACTACGCTCTTAGCGCTCCAAATGTCCAGTTGCATTTTCTACAGAAAGAGTGTTCAGATCTGCTCAATCAAAAGTATGGTTTAACTCTGTTAGCTGAATGCACAGATCAGAAGGAAGTTTCACCGAATGATTCTGTGTAGTTTATATTTGAAGACATTCCTTTTTCCACTATTACCCTCTTAGCGCTCCGAATCTCCACTTGCATTTTCTACAAAAAGAGTGTTTCATAACTGCTCAATCAAAAATATGTTTTATCTCTGTTAACTGAATTTACAGATCAGAAATAAGTTTCACAGAATGCATCTGTGTAGTTTTTATTTGAAGATATTATTTTTCCCAATGTAGGCCTCTTAGCGCTCAGCATGTCCAATTGCAGTTTCTACAGAAAGAGTGTTTCAGAACGGCTCAATCAAAAGGAAGGTTCAACTCTGTTAGTTGAATGCACAGAACAGAAAGAATTTTCACAGAATGCTACTGTGTAGTTTATATTTGAATATATTCCTTTTTCCACTATTACCCTCTTAGCGCTCCGAATGTCCACTTGCATTTTCTACAGAAAGAGTGTTCAGAACTGCGCAATCAAAAGTATGGTTTAACTCTGTTAGCTTAATGAACATATCAGAAATAAGTTTCACACAATGCTTCTGTGTAGTTTTTATTTGAAGGTATTATTTTTCCCAATAGAGGCCTCTTAGCGCTCAGAATGTCCAATTGCAGTTTCTACAGAAAGAGTGTTTCAGAAAGGCTCAATCAAAAGTAAGGTTCAACTCTGTTAGTTGAATGCACAGAACAGAAAGGAGTTTCATACAATGCTTCTGTGTAGTTTATATTTGAACATATTCTTTTTTCCACTATTACCCACTTAGCGCTACGAATGTCCAGTTGCATTTTCTACAGACAGAGTGTTTCAAAACTGCTCAATCAAAAGTATGGTTTAACTCTGTTAGCTGAATGCTCAGATCAGAAAGAAGTTTCACAGAATGCTTCTGTGTAGTTTATATTTGAATATATTCCTTTTTCCACTACTACTCTCTTAGCGCTCCAAATGTCCAGTTGCATTTTCTACAGAAAGAGTGTTCAGATCTGCTCAATCAAAAGTATGGTTTAACTCTGTTAGCTGAATGCACAGATCAGAAAGAAGTTTCACAGAATGATTCTGTGTAGTTTATATTTGGAGACATTCCTTTTTCCACTATTACCCTCTTAGCGCTCCGAATCTCCACTTGCATATTCTACAGAAAGAGTGTTTCAGAACGGCTCAATCAAAACTAAGGTTCAACTCTTTTAGTTGAACAAACAGAACAGAAAGAAGTTTCACACAATTCTTCTGTGTAGTTTTTATTTGTAGACATTCTTTTTCCCAATATAGGCCTCTTAGCGCTCAGAATGTCCAATTGCAGTTTCTACAGAAAGAGTGTTTCAGAACGGCTCAATCAAAAGTAAGGTTCAACTCTGTTAGTTGAATGCACAGAACAGAAAGAATTTTCATACAATGCTTCTGTGTAGTTTATATTTGAACATATTCTTTTTTCCACTATTACCCACTTAGCGCTACGAATGTCCAGTTGCATTTTCTACAGACAGAGTGTTTCAAAACTGCACAATCCAAAGTATGGTTTAACTCTGTTAGCTGAATGCTCGGATCAGAAAGAAGTTTCACAGAATGCTTCTGTGTAGTTTATATTTGAATATATTCCTTTTTCCACTACTACGCTCATAGCGCTCCAAATGTCCAGTTGCATTTTCTACAGAAAGAGTGTTCAGATCTGCTCAATCAAAAGTATGGTTTAACTCTGTTAGCTGAATGCACAGATCAGAAGGAAGTTTCACCGAATGATTCTGTGTAGTTTATATTTGAAGACATTCCTTTTTCCACTATTACCCTCTTAGCGCTCCGAATCTCCACTTGCATTTTCTACAAAAAGAGTGTTTCATAACTGCTCAATCAAAAATATGTTTTATCTCTGTTAACTGAATTTACAGATCAGAAATAAGTTTCACAGAATGCATCTGTGTAGTTTTTATTTGAAGATATTATTTTTCCCAATGTAGGCCTCTTAGCGCTTAGCATGTCCAATTGCAATTTCTACAGAAAGAGTGTTTCAGAACGGCTCAATCAAAAGTAAGGTTCAACTCTGTTAGTTGAATGCACAGAACAGAAAGAATTTTCACAGAATGCTACTGTGTAGTTTATATTTGAATATATTCCTTTTTCCACTATTACCCCCTTAGCGCTCCGAATGTCCACTTGCATTTTCTACAGAAAGAGTGTTCAGAACTGCGCAATCAAAGTATGGTTTAACTCTGTTAGCTTAATGAACATATCAGAAATAAGTTTCACACAATGCTTCTGTGTAGTTTTTATTTGAAGGTATTTTTTTTCCCAATAGAGGCCTCTTAGCGCTCAGAATGTCCAATTGCAGTTTCTACAGAAAGAGTGTTTCAGAAAGGCTCAATCAAAAGTAAGGTTCAACTCTGTTAGTTGAATGCACAGAACAGAAAGAAGTTTCATACAATGCTTCTGTGTAGTTTATATTTGAACATATTCTTTTTTCCACTATTACCCACTTAGCGCTACGAATGTCCAGTTGCATTTTCTACAGACAGAGTGTTTCAAAACTGCTCAATCAAAAGTATGGTTTAACTCTGTTAGCTGAATGCTCAGATCAGAAAGAAGTTTCACAGAATGCTTCTGTGTAGTTTATATTTGAATATATTCCTTTTTCCACTACTACTCTCTTAGCGCTCCAAATGTCCAGTTGCATTTTCTACAGAAAGAGTGTTCAGATCTCCTCAATCAAAAGTATGGTTTAACTCTGTTAGCTGAATGCACAGATCAGAAAGAAGTTTCACAGAATGATTCTCTGTAGTTTATATTTGGAGACATTCCTTTTTCCACTATTACCCTCTTAGCGCTCCGAATCTCCACTTGCATATTCTACAGAAAGAGTGTTTCAGAACGGCTCAATCAAAACTAAGGTTCAACTCTTTTAGTTGAACAAACAGAACAGAAAGAAGTTTCACACAATTCTTCTGTGTAGTTTTTATTTGTACACATTCTTTTTCCCAATATAGGCCGCTTAGCGCTCAGAATGTCCAATTGCAGTTTCTACAGAAAGAGTGTTTCAGAACGGCTCAATCAAAAGTAAGGTTCAACTCTGTTAGTTGAATGCACAGAACAGAAAGAAGTTTCATACAATGCTTCTGTGTAGTTTATATTTGAACCTATTCTTTTTTCCACTATTACCCACTTAGCGCTACGAATGTCCAGTTGCATTTTCTACAGACAGAGTGTTTCAAAACTGCTCAATCCAAAGTATGGTTTAACTCTGTTAGCTGAATGCTCGGATCAGAAAGAAGTTTCACAGAATGCTTCTGTGTAGTTTATATTTGAATATATAACTTTTTCCACTACTACGCTCTTAGCGCTCCAAATGTCCAGTTGCATTTTCTACAGAAAGAGTGTTCAGATCTGCTCAATCAAAAGTATGGTTTAACTCTGTTAGCTGAATGCACAGATCAGAAGGAAGTTTCACCGAATGATTCTGTGTAGTTTATATTTGAAGACATTCCTTTTTCCACTATTACCCTCTTAGCGCTCCGAATCTCCACTTGCATTTTCTACAAAAAGAGTGTTTCATAACTGCTCAATCAAAAATATGTTTTATCTCTGTTAACTGAATTTACAGATCAGAAATAAGTTTCACAGAATGCATCTGTGTAGTTTTTATTTGAAGATATTATTTTTCCCAATGTAGGCCTCTTAGCGCTCAGCATGTCCAATTGCAGTTTCTACAGAAAGAGTGTTTCAGAACGGCTCAATCAAAAGGAAGGTTCAACTCTGTTAGTTGAATGCACAGAACAGAAAGAATTTTCACAGAATGCTACTGTGTAGTTTATATTTGAATATATTCCTTTTTCCACTATTACCCTCTTAGCGCTCCGAATGTCCACTTGCATTTTCTACAGAAAGAGTGTTCAGAACTGCGCAATCAAAAGTATGGTTTAACTCTGTTAGCTTAATGAACATATCAGAAATAAGTTTCACACAATGCTTCTGTGTAGTTTTTATTTGAAGGTATTATTTTTCCCAATAGAGGCCTCTTAGCGCTCAGAATGTCCAATTGCAGTTTCTACAGAAAGAGTGTTTCAGAAAGGCTCAATCAAAAGTAAGGTTCAACTCTGTTAGTTGAATGCACAGAACAGAAAGGAGTTTCATACAATGCTTCTGTGTAGTTTATATTTGAACATATTCTTTTTTCCACTATTACCCACTTAGCGCTACGAATGTCCAGTTGCATTTTCTACAGACAGAGTGTTTCAAAACTGCTCAATCAAAAGTATGGTTTAACTCTGTTAGCTGAATGCTCAGATCAGAAAGAAGTTTCACAGAATGCTTCTGTGTAGTTTATATTTGAATATATTCCTTTTTCCACTACTACTCTCTTAGCGCTCCAAATGTCCAGTTGCATTTTCTACAGAAAGAGTGTTCAGATCTGCTCAATCAAAAGTATGGTTTAACTCTGTTAGCTGAATGCACAGATCAGAAAGAAGTTTCACAGAATGATTCTGTGTAGTTTATATTTGGAGACATTCCTTTTTCCACTATTACCCTCTTAGCGCTCCGAATCTCCACTTGCATTTTCTACAAAAAGAGTGTTTCGTAACTGCTCAATCAAAAATATGTTTTATCTCTGTTAACTGAATTTACAGATCAGAAATAAGTTTCACAGAATGCATCTGTGTAGTTTTTATTTGAAGATATTATTTTTCCCAATGTAGGCCTCTTAGCGCTCAGAATGTCCAATTGCAGTTTCTACAGAAAGAGTGTTTCAGAAAGGCTCAATCAAAAGTAAGGTTCAACTCTGTTAGTTGAATGCACAGAACAGAAAGAATTTTCATACAATGCTTCTGTGTAGTTTATATTTGAACATATTCTTTTTTCCACTATTACCCACTTAGCGCTACGAATGTCCAGTTGCATTTTCTACAGACAGAGTGTTTCAAAACTGCACAATCCAAAGTATGGTTTAACTCTGTTAGCTGAATGCTCGGATCAGAAAGAAGTTTCACAGAATGCTTCTGTGTAGTTTATATTTGAATATATTCCTTTTTCCACTACTACGCTCTTAGCGCTCCAAATGTCCAGTTGCATTTTCTACAGAAAGAGTGTTCAGATCTGCTCAATCAAAAGTATGGTTTAACTCTGTTAGCTGAATGCACAGATCAGAAGGAAATTTCACCGAATGATTCTGTGTAGTTTATATTTGAAGACATTCCTTTTTCCACTATTACCCTCTTAGCGCTCCGAATCTCCACTTGCATTTTCTACAAAAAGAGTGTTTCGTAACTGCTCAATCAAAAATATGTTTTATCTCTGTTAACTGAATTTACAGATCAGAAATAAGTTTCACAGAATGCATCTGTGTAGTTTTTATTTGAAGATATTATTTTTCCCAATGTAGGCCTCTTAGCGCTCAGCATGTCCAATTGCAGTTTCTACAGAAAGAGTGTTTCAGAACGGCTCAATCAAAAGTAAGGTTCAACTCTGTTAGTTGAATGCACAGAACAGAAAGAATTTTCACAGAATGCTACTGTGTAGTTTATATTTGAATATATTCCTTTTTCCACTATTACCCTCTTAGCGCTCCGAATGTCCACTTGCATTTTCTACAGAAAGAGTGTTCAGAACTGCGCAATCAAAAGTATGTTTTAACTCTGTTAGCTTAATGAACATATCAGAAATAAGTTTCACACAATGTTTCTGTGTAGTTTTTATTTGAAGATATTATTTTTCCCAATAGAGGCCTCTTAGCGCTCAGAATGTCCAATTGCAGTTTCTATAGAAAGAGTGTTTCAGAAAGGCTCAATCAAAAGTAAGGTTCAACTCTGTTAGTTGAATGCACAGAACAGAAAGAAGTTTCATACAATGCTTCTGTGTAGTTTATATTTGAACATATACTTTTTTCCACTATTACCCACTTAGCGCTACGAATGTCCAGTTGCATTTTCTACAGACAGAGTGTTTCAAAACTGCTCAATCAAAAGTATGTTTTAACTCTGTTAGCTGAATGCTCAGATCAGAAAGAAGTTTCACAGAATGCTTCTGTGTAGTTTATATTTGAATATATTCCTTTTTCCACTACTACTCTCTTAGCGCTCCAAATGTCCAGTTGCATTTTCTACAGAAAGATTGTTCAGATCTGCTCAATCAAAAGTATGTTTTAACTCTGTTAGCTGAATGCACAGATCAGAAAGAAGTTTCACAGAATGATTCTGTGTAGTTTATATTTGGAGACATTCCTTTTTCCACTATTACCCTCTTAGCGCTCCGAATCTCCACTTGCATTTTCTACAGAAAGAGTGTTTCAGAAAGGCTCAATCAAAACTAAGGTTCAACTCTTTTAGTTGAACAAACAGAACAGAAAGAAGTTTCACACAATTCTTCTGTGTAGTTTTTATTTGTAGACATTCTTTTTCCCAATATAGGCCTCTTAGCGCTCAGAATGTCCAATTGCAGTTTCTACAGAAAGAGTGTTTCAGAACGGCTCAATCAAAAGTAAGGTTCAACTCTGTTAGTTGAATGCACAGAACAGAAAGAAGTTTCATACAATGCTTCTGTGAAGTTTATATTTGAACATATTCTTTTTTCCACTATTACCCACTTAGCGCTACGAATGTCCAGTTGCATTTTCTACAGACAGAGTGTTTCAAATCTGCTCAATCCAAAGTATGGTTTAACTCTGTTAGCTGAATGCTCAGATCAGAAAGAAGTTTCACAGAATGCTTCTGTGTAGTTTATATTTGAATATATTCCTTTTTCCACTACTACGCTCTTAGCGCTCCAAATGTCCAGTTGCATTTTCTACAGAAATTGTGTTCAGATCTGCTCAATCAAAAGTATGGTTTAACTCTGTTAGCTGAATGCACAGATCAGAAAGAAGTTTCACAGAATGATTCTCTGTAGTTTATATTTGGAGACATTCCTTTTTCCACTATTACCCTCTTAGCGCTCCGAATCTCCACTTGCATATTCTACAGAAAGAGTGTTTCAGAACGGCTCAATCAAAACTAAGGTTCAACTCTTTTAGTTGAACAAACAGAACAGAAAGAAGTTTCACACAATTCTTCTGTGTAGTTTTTATTTGTAGACATTCTTTTTCCCAATATAGGCCGCTTAGCGCTCAGAATGTCCAATTGCAGTTTCTACAGAAAGAGTGTTTCAGAACGGCTCAATCAAAAGTAAGGTTCAACTCTGTTAGTTGAATGCACAGAACAGAAAGAAGTTTCATACAATGCTTCTGTGTAGTTTATATTTGAACCTATTCTTTTTTCCACTATTACCCACTTAGCGCTACGAATGTCCAGTTGCATTTTCTACAGACAGAGTGTTTCAAAACTGCACAATCCAAAGTATGGTTTAACTCTGTTAGCTGAATGCTCGGATCAGAAAGAAGTTTCACAGAATGCTTCTGTGTAGTTTATATTTGAATATATTCCTTTTTCCACTACTACGCTCTTAGCGCTCCAAATGTCCAGTTGCATTTTCTACAGAAAGAGTGTTCAGATCTGCTCAATCAAAAGTATGGTTTAACTCTGTTAGCTGAATGCACAGATCAGAAGGAAATTTCACCGAATGATTCTGTGTAGTTTATATTTGAAGACATTCCTTTTTCCACTATTACCCTCTTAGCGCTCCGAATCTCCACTTGCATTTTCTACAAAAAGAGTGTTTCGTAACTGCTCAATCAAAAATATGTTTTATCTCTGTTAACTGAATTTACAGATCAGAAATAAGTTTCACAGAATGCATCTGTGTAGTTTTTATTTGAAGATATTATTTTTCCCAATGTAGGCCTCTTAGCGCTTAGCATGTCCAATTGCAGTTTCTACAGAAAGAGTGTTTCAGAACGGCTCAATCAAAAGTAAGGTTCAACTCTGTTAGTTGAATGCACAGAACAGAAAGAATTTTCACAGAATGCTACTGTGTAGTTTATATTTGAATATATTCCTTTTTCCACTATTACCCTCTTAGCGCTCCGAATGTCCACTTGCATTTTCTACAGAAAGAGTGTTCAGAACTGCGCAATCAAAAGTATGGTTTAACTCTGTTAGCTTAATGAACATATCAGAAATAAGTTTCACACAATGTTTCTGTGTAGTTTTTATTTGAAGATATTATTTTTCCCAATAGAGGCCTCTTAGCGCTCAGAATGTCCAATTGCAGTTTCTATAGAAAGAGTGTTTCAGAAAGGCTCAATCAAAAGTAAGGTTCAACTCTGTTAGTTGAATGCACAGAACAGAAAGAAGTTTCATACAATGCTTCTGTGTAGTTTATATTTGAACATATACTTTTTTCCACTATTACCCACTTAGCGCTACGAATGTCCAGTTGCATTTTCTACAGACAGAGTGTTTCAAAACTGCTCAATCAAAAGTATGTTTTAACTCTGTTAGCTGAATGCTCAGATCAGAAAGAAGTTTCACAGAATGCTTCTGTGTAGTTTATATTTGAATATATTCCTTTTTCCACTACTACTCTCTTAGCGCTCCAAATGTCCAGTTGCATTTTCTACAGAAAGATTGTTCAGATCTGCTCAATCAAAAGTATGTTTTAACTCTGTTAGCTGAATGCACAGATCAGAAAGAAGTTTCACAGAATGATTCTGTGTAGTTTATATTTGGAGACATTCCTTTTTCCACTATTACCCTCTTAGCGCTCCGAATCTCCACTTGCATTTTCTACAGAAAGAGTGTTTCAGAACGGCTCAATCAAAACTAAGGTTCAACTCTTTTAGTTGAACAAACAGAACAGAAAGAAGTTTCACACAATTCTTCTGTGTAGTTTTTATTTGTAGACATTCTTTTTCCCAATATAGGCCTCGTAGCGCTCAGAATGTCCAATTGCAGTTTCTACAGAAAGAGTGTTTCAGAATGGCTCAATCAAAAGTAAGGTTCAACTCTGTTAGTTGAATGCACAGAACAGAAAGAATTTTCATACAATGCTTCTGTGTAGTTTATATTTGAACATATTCTTTTTTCCACTATTACCCACTTAGCGCTACGAATGTCCAGTTGCATTTTCTACAGACAGAGTGTTTCAAAACTGCACAATCCAAAGTATGGTTTAACTCTGTTAGCTGAATGCTCGGATCAGAAAGAAGTTTCACAGAATGCTTCTGTGTAGTTTATATTTGAATATATTCCTTTTTCCACTACTACGCTCTTAGCGCTCCAAATGTCCAGTTGCATTTTCTACAGAAAGAGTGTTCAGATCTGCTCAATCAAAAGTATGGTTTAACTCTGTTAGCTGAATGCACAGATCAGAAGGAAGTTTCACCGAATGATTCTGTGTAGTTTATATTTGAAGACATTCCTTTTTCCACTATTACCCTCTTAGCGCTCCGAATCTCCACTTGCATTTTCTACAAAAAGAGTGTTTCGTAACTGCTCAATCAAAAATATGTTTTATCTCTGTTAACTGAATTTACAGATCAGAAATAAGTTTCACAGAATGCATCTGTGTAGTTTTTATTTGAAGATATTATTTTTCCCAATGTAGGCCTCTTAGCGCTTAGCATGTCCAATTGCAATTTCTACAGAAAGAGTGTTTCAGAACGGCTCAATCAAAAGTAAGGTTCAACTCTGTTAGTTGAATGCACAGAACAGAAAGAATTTTCACAGAATGCTACTGTGTAGTTTATATTTGAATATATTCCTTTTTCCACTATTACCCCCTTAGCGCTCCGAATGTCAACTTGCATTTTCTACAGAAAGAGTGTTCAGAACTGCGCAATCAAAGTATGGTTTAACTCTGTTAGCTTAATGAACATATCAGAAATAAGTTTCACACAATGCTTCTGTGTAGTTTTTATTTGAAGGTATTTTTTTTCCCAATAGAGGCCTCTTAGCGCTCAGAATGTCCAATTGCAGTTTCTACAGAAAGAGTGTTTCAGAAAGGCTCAATCAAAAGTAAGGTTCAACTCTGTTAGTTGAATGCACAGAACAGAAAGAAGTTTCATACAATGCTTCTGTGTAGTTTATATTTGAACATATTCTTTTTTCCACTATTACCCACTTAGCGCTACGAATGTCCAGTTGCATTTTCTACAGACAGAGTGTTTCAAAACTGCTCAATCAAAAGTATGGTTTAACTCTGTTAGCTGAATGCTCAGATCAGAAAGAAGTTTCACAGAATGCTTCTGTGTAGTTTATATTTGAATATATTCCTTTTTCCACTACTACTCTCTTAGCGCTCCAAATGTCCAGTTGCATTTTCTAAAGAAAGAGTGTTCAGATCTCCTCAATCAAAAGTATGGTTTAACTCTGTTAGCTGAATGCACAGATCAGAAAGAAGTTTCACAGAATGATTCTCTGTAGTTTATATTTGGAGACATTCCTTTTTCCACTATTACCCTCTTAGCGCTCCGAATCTCCACTTGCATATTCTACAGAAAGAGTGTTTCAGAACGGCTCAATCAAAACTAAGGTTCAACTCTTTTAGTTGAACAAACAGAACAGAAAGAAGTTTCACACAATTCTTCTGTGTAGTTTTTATTTGTAGACATTCTTTTTCCCAATATAGGCCGCTTAGCGCTCAGAATGTCCAATTGCAGTTTCTACAGAAAGAGTGTTTCAGAACGGCTCAATCAAAAGTAAGGTTCAACTCTGTTAGTTGAATGCACAGAACAGAAAGAAGTTTCATACAATGCTTCTGTGTAGTTTATATTTGAACCTATTCTTTTTTCCACTATTACCCACTTAGCGCTACGAATGTCCAGTTGCATTTTCTACAGACAGAGTGTTTCAAAACTGCTCAATCCAAAGTATGGTTTAACTCTGTTAGCTGAATGCTCGGATCAGAAAGAAGTTCCACAGAATGCTTCTGTGTAGTTTATATTTGAATATATAACTTTTTCCACTACTACGCTCTTAGCGCTCCAAATGTCCAGTTGCATTTTCTACAGAAAGAGTGTTCAGATCTGCTCAATCAAAAGTATGGTTTAACTCTGTTAGCTGAATGCACAGATCAGAAGGAAGTTTCACCGAATGATTCTGTGTAGTTTATATTTGAAGACATTCCTTTTTCCACTATTACCCTCTTAGCGCTCCGAATCTCCACTTGCATTTTCTACAAAAAGAGTGTTTCATAACTGCTCAATCAAAAATATGTTTTATCTCTGTTAACTGAATTTACAGATCAGAAATAAGTTTCACAGAATGCATCTGTGTAGTTTTTATTTGAAGATATTATTTTTCCCAATGTAGGCCTCTTAGCGCTCAGCATGTCCAATTGCAGTTTCTACAGAAAGAGTGTTTCAGAACGGCTCAATCAAAAGGAAGGTTCAACTCTGTTAGTTGAATGCACAGAACAGAAAGAATTTTCACAGAATGCTACTGTGTAGTTTATATTTGAATATATTCCTTTTTCCACTATTACCCTCTTAGCGCTCCGAATGTCCACTTGCATTTTCTACAGAAAGAGTGTTCAGAACTGCGCAATCAAAAGTATGGTTTAACTCTGTTAGCTTAATGAACATATCAGAAATAAGTTTCACACAATGCTTCTGTGTAGTTTTTATTTGAAGGTATTATTTTTCCCAATAGAGGCCTCTTAGCGCTCAGAATGTCCAATTGCAGTTTCTACAGAAAGAGTGTTTCAGAAAGGCTCAATCAAAAGTAAGGTTCAACTCTGTTAGTTGAATGCACAGAACAGAAAGGAGTTTCATACAATGCTTCTGTGTAGTTTATATTTGAACATATTCTTTTTTCCACTATTACCCACTTAGCGCTACGAATGTCCAGTTGCATTTTCTACAGACAGAGTGTTTCAAAACTGCTCAATCAAAAGTATGGTTTAACTCTGTTAGCTGAATGCTCAGATCAGAAAGAAGTTTCACAGAATGCTTCTGTGTAGTTTATATTTGAATATATTCCTTTTTCCACTACTACTCTCTTAGCGCTCCAAATGTCCAGTTGCATTTTCTACAGAAAGAGTGTTCAGATCTGCTCAATCAAAAGTATGGTTTAACTCTGTTAGCTGAATGCACAGATCAGAAAGAAGTTTCACAGAATGATTCTGTGTAGTTTATATTTGGAGACATTCCTTTTTCCACTATTACCCTCTTAGCGCTCCGAATCTCCACTTGCATATTCTACAGAAAGAGTGTTTCAGAACGGCTCAATCAAAACTAAGGTTCAACTCTTTTAGTTGAACAAACAGAACAGAAAGAAGTTTCACACAATTCTTCTGTGTAGTTTTTATTTGTAGACATTCTTTTTCCCAATATAGGCCTCTTAGCGCTCAGAATGTCCAATTGCAGTTTCTACAGAAAGAGTGTTACAGAACGGCTCAATCAAAAGTAAGGTTCAACTCTGTTAGTTGAATGCACAGAACAGAAAGAATTTTCATACAATGCTTCTGTGTAGTTTATATTTGAACATATTCTTTTTTCCACTATTACCCACTTAGCGCTACGAATGTCCAGTTGCATTTTCTACAGACAGAGTGTTTCAAAACTGCACAATCCAAAGTATGGTTTAACTCTGTTAGCTGAATGCTCGGATCAGAAAGAAGTTTCACAGAATGCTTCTGTGTAGTTTATATTTGAATATATTCCTTTTTCCACTACTACGCTCTTAGCGCTCCAAATGTGCAGTTGCATTTTCTACAGAAAGAGTGTTCAGATCTGCTCAATCAAAAGTATGGTTTAACTCTGTTAGCTGAATGCACAGATCAGAAGGAAGTTTCACCGAATGATTCTGTGTAGTTTATATTTGAAGACATTCCTTTTTCCACTATTACCCTCTTAGCGCTCCGAATCTCCACTTGCATTTTCTACAAAAAGAGTGTTTCATAACTGCTCAATCAAAAATATGTTTTATCTCTGTTAACTGAATTTACAGATCAGAAATAAGTTTCACAGAATGCATCTGTGTAGTTTTTATTTGAAGATATTATTTTTCCCAATGTAGGCCTCTTAGCGCTTAGCATGTCCAATTGCAATTTCTACAGAAAGAGTGTTTCAGAACGGCTCAATCAAAAGTAAGGTTCAACTCTGTTAGTTGAATGCACAGAACAGAAAGAATTTTCACAGAATGCTACTGTGTAGTTTATATTTGAATATATTCCTTTTTCCACTATTACCCCCTTAGCGCTCCGAATGTCCACTTGCATTTTCTACAGAAAGAGTGTTCAGAACTGCGCAATCAAAGTATGGTTTAACTCTGTTAGCTTAATGAACATATCAGAAATAAGTTTCACACAATGCTTCTGTGTAGTTTTTATTTGAAGGTATTTTTTTTCCCAATAGAGGCCTCTTAGCGCTCAGAATGTCCAATGCAGTTTCTACAGAAAGAGTGTTTCAGAAAGGCTCAATCAAAAGTAAGGTTCAACTCTGTTAGTTGAATGCACAGAACAGAAAGAAGTTTCATACAATGCTTCTGTGTAGTTTATATTTGAACATATTCTTTTTTCCACTATTACCCACTTAGCGCTACGAATGTCCAGTTGCATTTTCTACAGACAGAGTGTTTCAAAACTGCTCAATCAAAAGTATGGTTTAACTCTGTTAGCTGAATGCTCAGATCAGAAAGAAGTTTCACAGAATGCTTCTGTGTAGTTTATATTTGAATATATTCCTTTTTCCACTACTACTCTCTTAGCGCTCCACATGTCCAGTTGCATTTTCTACAGAAAGAGTGTTCAGATCTCCTCAATCAAAAGTATGGTTTAACTCTGTTAGCTGAATGCACAGATCAGAAAGAAGTTTCACAGAATGATTCTCTGTAGTTTATATTTGGAGACATTCCTTTTTCCACTATTACCCTCTTAGCGCTCCGAATCTCCACTTGCATATTCTACAGAAAGAGTGTTTCAGAACGGCTCAATCAAAACTAAGGTTCAACTCTTTTAGTTGAACAAACAGAACAGAAAGAAGTTTCACACAATTCTTCTGTGTAGTTTTTATTTGTAGACATTCTTTTTCCCAATATAGGCCGCTTAGCGCTCAGAATGTCCAATTGCAGTTTCTACAGAAAGAGTGTTTCAGAACGGCTCAATCAAAAGTAAGGTTCAACTCTGTTAGTTGAATGCACAGAACAGAAAGAAGTTTCATACAATGCTTCTGTGTAGTTTATATTTGAACCTATTCTTTTTTCCACTATTACCCACTTAGCGCTACGAATGTCCAGTTGCATTTTCTACAGACAGAGTGTTTCAAAACTGCTCAATCCAAAGTATGGTTTAACTCTGTTAGCTGAATGCTCGGATCAGAAAGAAGTTTCACAGAATGCTTCTGTGTAGTTTATATTTGAATATATAACTTTTTCCACTACTACGCTCTTAGCGCTCAAAATGTCCAGTTGCATTTTCTACAGAAAGAGTGTTCAGATCTGCTCAATCAAAAGTATGGTTTAACTCTGTTAGCTGAATGCACAGATCAGAAGGAAGTTTCACCGAATGATTCTGTGTAGTTTATATTTGAAGACATTCCTTTTTCCACTATTACCCTCTTAGCGCTCCGAATCTCCACTTGCATTTTCTACAAAAAGAGTGTTTCATAACTGCTCAATCAAAAATATGTTTTATCTCTGTTAACTGAATTTACAGATCAGAAATAAGTTTCACAGAATGCATCTGTGTAGTTTTTATTTGAAGATATTATTTTTCCCAATGTAGGCCTCTTAGCGCTCAGCATGTCCAATTGCAGTTTCTACAGAAAGAGTGTTTCAGAACGGCTCAATCAAAAGGAAGGTTCAACTCTGTTAGTTGAATGCACAGAACAGAAAGAATTTTCACAGAATGCTACTGTGTAGTTTATATTTGAATATATTCCTTTTTCCACTATTACCCTCTTAGCGCTCCGAATGTCCACTTGCATTTTCTACAGAAAGAGTGTTCAGAACTGCGCAATCAAAAGTATGGTTTAACTCTGTTAGCTTAATGAACATATCAGAAATAAGTTTCACACAATGCTTCTGTGTAGTTTTTATTTGAAGGTATTATTTTTCCCAATAGAGGCCTCTTAGCGCTCAGAATGTCCAATTGCAGTTTCTACAGAAAGAGTGTTTCAGAAAGGCTCAATCAAAAGTAAGGTTCAACTCTGTTAGTTGAATGCACAGAACAGAAAGGAGTTTCATACAATGCTTCTATGTAGTTTATATTTGAACATATTCTTTTTTCCACTATTACCCACTTAGCGCTACGAATGTCCAGTTGCATTTTCTACAGACAGAGTGTTTCAAAACTGCTCAATCAAAAGTATGGTTTAACTCTGTTAGCTGAATGCTCAGATCAGAAAGAAGTTTCACAGAATGCTTCTGTGTAGTTTATATTTGAATATATTCCTTTTTCCACTACTACTCTCTTAGCGCTCCAAATGTCCAGTTGCATTTTCTACAGAAAGAGTGTTCAGATCTGCTCAATCAAAAGTATGGTTTAACTCTGTTAGCTGAATGCACAGATCAGAAAGAAGTTTCACAGAATGATTCTGTGTAGTTTATATTTGGAGACATTCCTTTTTCCACTATTACCCTCTTAGCGCTCCGAATCTCCACTTGCATATTCTACAGAAAGAGTGTTTCAGAACGGCTCAATCAAAACTAAGGTTCAACTCTTTTAGTTGAACAAACAGAACAGAAAGAAGTTTCACACAATTCTTCTGTGTAGTTTTTATTTGTAGACATTCTTTTTCCCAATATAGGCCTCTTAGCGCTCAGAATGTCCAATTGCAGTTTCTACAGAAAGAGTGTTACAGAACGGCTCAATCAAAAGTAAGGTTCAACTCTGTTAGTTGAATGCACAGAACAGAAAGAATTTTCATACAATGCTTCTGTGTAGTTTATATTTGAACATATTCTTTTTTCCACTATTACCCACTTAGCGCTACGAATGTCCAGTTGCATTTTCTACAGACAGAGTGTTTCAAAACTGCACAATCCAAAGTATGGTTTAACTCTGTTAGCTGAATGCTCGGATCAGAAAGAAGTTTCACAGAATGCTTCTGTGTAGTTTATATTTGAATATATTCCTTTTTCCACTACTACGCTCTTAGCGCTCCAAATGTCCAGTTGCATTTTCTACAGAAAGAGTGTTCAGATCTGCTCAATCAAAAGTATGGTTTAACTCTGTTAGCTGAATGCACAGATCAGAAGGAAGTTTCACCGAATGATTCTGTGTAGTTTATATTTGAAGACATTCCTTTTTCCACTATTACCCTCTTAGCGCTCCGAATCTCCACTTGCATTTTCTACAAAAAGAGTGTTTCATAACTGCTCAATCAAAAATATGTTTTATCTCTGTTAACTGAATTTACAGATCAGAAATAAGTTTCACAGAATGCATCTGTGTAGTTTTTATTTGAAGATATTATTTTTCCCAATGTAGGCCTCTTAGCGCTTAGCATGTCCAATTGCAATTTCTACAGAAAGAGTGTTTCAGAACGGCTCAATCAAAAGTAAGGTTCAACTCTGTTAGTTGAATGCACAGAACAGAAAGAATTTTCACAGAATGCTACTGTGTAGTTTATATTTGAATATATTCCTTTTTCCACTATTACCCCCTTAGCGCTCCGAATGTCCACTTGCATTTTCTACAGAAAGAGTGTTCAGAACTGCGCAATCAAAGTATGGTTTAACTCTGTTAGCTTAATGAACATATCAGAAATAAGTTTCACACAATGCTTCTGTGTAGTTTTTATTTGAAGGTATTTTTTTTCCCAATAGAGGCCTCTTAGCGCTCAGAATGTCCAATGCAGTTTCTACAGAAAGAGTGTTTCAGAAAGGCTCAATCAAAAGTAAGGTTCAACTCTGTTAGTTGAATGCACAGAACAGAAAGAAGTTTCATACAATGCTTCTGTGTAGTTTATATTTGAACATATTCTTTTTTCCACTATTACCCACTTAGCGCTACGAATGTCCAGTTGCATTTTCTACAGACAGAGTGTTTCAAAACTGCTCAATCAAAAGTATGGTTTAACTCTGTTAGCTGAATGCTCAGATCAGAAAGAAGTTTCACAGAATGCTTCTGTGTAGTTTATATTTGAATATATTCCTTTTTCCACTACTACTCTCTTAGCGCTCCACATGTCCAGTTGCATTTTCTACAGAAAGAGTGTTCAGATCTCCTCAATCAAAAGTATGGTTTAACTCTGTTAGCTGAATGCACAGATCAGAAAGAAGTTTCACAGAATGATTCTCTGTAGTTTATATTTGGAGACATTCCTTTTTCCACTATTACCCTCTTAGCGCTCCGAATCTCCACTTGCATATTCTACAGAAAGAGTGTTTCAGAACGGCTCAATCAAAACTAAGGTTCAACTCTTTTAGTTGAACAAACAGAACAGAAAGAAGTTTCACACAATTCTTCTGTGTAGTTTTTATTTGTAGACATTCTTTTTCCCAATATAGGCCGCTTAGCGCTCAGAATGTCCAATTGCAGTTTCTACAGAAAGAGTGTTTCAGAACGGCTCAATCAAAAGTAAGGTTCAACTCTGTTAGTTGAATGCACAGAACAGAAAGAAGTTTCATACAATGCTTCTGTGTAGTTTATATTTGAACCTATTCTTTTTTCCACTATTACCCACTTAGCGCTACGAATGTCCAGTTGCATTTTCTACAGACAGAGTGTTTCAAAACTGCTCAATCCAAAGTATGGTTTAACTCTGTTAGCTGAATGCTCGGATCAGAAAGAAGTTTCACAGAATGCTTCTGTGTAGTTTATATTTGAATATATAACTTTTTCCACTACTACGCTCTTAGCGCTCCAAATGTCCAGTTGCATTTTCTACAGAAAGAGTGTTCAGATCTGCTCAATCAAAAGTATGGTTTAACTCTGTTAGCTGAATGCACAGATCAGAAGGAAGTTTCACCGAATGATTCTGTGTAGTTTATATTTGAAGACATTCCTTTTTCCACTATTACCCTCTTAGCGCTCCGAATCTCCACTTGCATTTTCTACAAAAAGAGTGTTTCATAACTGCTCAATCAAAAATATGTTTTATCTCTGTTAACTGAATTTACAGATCAGAAATAAGTTTCACAGAATGCATCTGTGTAGTTTTTATTTGAAGATATTATTTTTCCCAATGTAGGCCTCTTAGCGCTCAGCATGTCCAATTGCAGTTTCTACAGAAAGAGTGTTTCAGAACGGCTCAATCAAAAGGAAGGTTCAACTCTGTTAGTTGAATGCACAGAACAGAAAGAATTTTCACAGAATGCTACTGTGTAGTTTATATTTGAATATATTCCTTTTTCCACTATTACCCTCTTAGCGCTCCGAATGTCCACTTGCATTTTCTACAGAAAGAGTGTTCAGAACTGCGCAATCAAAAGTATGGTTTAACTCTGTTAGCTTAATGAACATATCAGAAATAAGTTTCACACAATGCTTCTGTGTAGTTTTTATTTGAAGGTATTATTTTTCCCAATAGAGGCCTCTTAGCGCTCAGAATGTCCAATTGCAGTTTCTACAGAAAGAGTGTTTCAGAAAGGCTCAATCAAAAGTAAGGTTCAACTCTGTTAGTTGAATGCACAGAACAGAAAGGAGTTTCATACAATGCTTCTATGTAGTTTATATTTGAACATATTCTTTTTTCCACTATTACCCACTTAGCGCTACGAATGTCCAGTTGCATTTTCTACAGACAGAGTGTTTCAAAACTGCTCAATCAAAAGTATGGTTTAACTCTGTTAGCTGAATGCTCAGATCAGAAAGAAGTTTCACAGAATGCTTCTGTGTAGTTTATATTTGAATATATTCCTTTTTCCACTACTACTCTCTTAGCGCTCCAAATGTCCAGTTGCATTTTCTACAGAAAGAGTGTTCAGATCTGCTCAATCAAAAGTATGGTTTAACTCTGTTAGCTTAATGAACATATCAGAAATAAGTTTCACACAATGCTTCTGTGTAGTTTTTATTTGAAGGTATTATTTTTCCCAATAGAGGCCTCTTAGCGCTCAGAATGTCCAATTGCAGTTTCTACAGAAAGAGTGTTTCAGAAAGGCTCAATCAAAAGTAAGGTTCAACTCTGTTAGTTGAATGCACAGAACAGAAAGGAGTTTCATACAATGCTTCTGTGTAGTTTATATTTGAACATATTCTTTTTTCCACTATTACCCACTTAGCGCTACGAATGTCCAGTTGCATTTTCTACAGACAGAGTGTTTCAAAACTGCTCAATCAAAAGTATGGTTTAACTCTGTTAGCTGAATGCTCAGATCAGAAATAAGTTTCACAGAATGCATCTGTGTAGTTTTTATTTGAAGATATTATTTTCCCCAATGTAGGCCTCTTAGCGCTCAGAATGTCCAATTGCAGTTTCTACAGAAAGAGTGTTTCAGAACGGCTCAATCAAAAGTAAGGTTCAACTCTGTTAGTTGAATGCACAGAACAGAAAGAATTTTCATACAATGCTTCTGTGTAGTTTATATTTGAACATATTCTTTTTTCCACTATTACCCACTTAGCGCTACGAATGTCCAGTTGCATTTTCTACAGACAGAGTGTTTCAAAACTGCACAATCCAAAGTATGGTTTAACTCTGTTAGCTGAATGCTCGGATCAGAAAGAAGTTTCACAGAATGCTTCTGTGTAGTTTATATTTGAATATATTCCTTTTTCCACTACTACGCTCTTAGCGCTCCAAATGTCCAGTTGCATTTTCTACAGAAAGAGTGTTCAGATCTGCTCAATCAAAAGTATGGTTTAACTCTGTTAGCTGAATGCACAGATCAGAAGGAAATTTCAACGAATGATTCTGTGTAGTTTATATTTGAAGACATTCCTTTTTCCACTATTACCCTCTTAGCGCTCCGAATCTCCACTTGCATTTTCTACAAAAAGAGTGTTTCGTAACTGCTCAATCAAAAATATGTTTTATCTCTGTTAACTGAATTTACAGATCAGAAATAAGTTTCACAGAATGCATCTGTGTAGTTTTTATTTGAAGATATTATTTTTCCCAATGTAGGCCTCTTAGCGCTTAGCATGTCCAATTGCAGTTTCTACAGAAAGAGTGTTTCAGAACGGCTCAATCAAAAGTAAGGTTCAACTCTGTTAGTTGAATGCACAGAACAGAAAGAATTTTCACAGAATGCTACTGTGTAGTTTATATTTGAATATATTCCTTTTTCCACTATTACCCTCTTAGCGCTCCGAATGTCCACTTGCATTTTCTACAGAAAGAGTGTTCAGAACTGCGCAATCAAAAGTATGGTTTAACTCTGTTAGCTTAATGAACATATCAGAAATAAGTTTCACACAATGTTTCTGTGTAGTTTTTATTTGAAGATATTATTTTTCCCAATAGAGGCCTCTTAGCGCTCAGAATGTCCAATTGCAGTTTCTATAGAAAGAGTGTTTCAGAAAGGCTCAATCAAAAGTAAGGTTCAACTCTGTTAGTTGAATGCACAGAACAGAAAGAAGTTTCATACAATGCTTCTGTGTAGTTTATATTTGAACATATATTTTTTCCACTATTACCCACTTAGCGCTACGAATGTCCAGTTGCATTTTCTACAGACAGAGTGTTTCAAAACTGCTCAATCAAAAGTATATTTTAACTCTGTTAGCTGAATGCTCAGATCAGAAAGAAGTTTCACAGAATGCTTCTGTGTAGTTTATATTTGAATATATTCCTTTTTCCACTACTACTCTCTTAGCGCTCCAAATGTCCAGTTGCATTTTCTACAGAAAGATTGTTCAGATCTGCTCAATCAAAAGTATGTTTTAACTCTGTTAGCTGAATGCACAGATCAGAAAGAAGTTTCACAGAATGATTCTGTGTAGTTTATATTTGGAGACATTCCTTTTTCCACTATTACCCTCTTAGCGCTCCGAATCTCCACTTGCATTTTCTACAGAAAGATTGTTTCAGAAAGGCTCAATCAAAACTAAGGTTCAACTCTTTTAGTTGAACAAACAGAACAGAAAGAAGTTTCACACAATTCTTCTGTGTAGTTTTAATTTGTAGACATTCTTTTTCCCAATATAGGCCTCTTAGCGCTCAGAATGTCCAATTGCAGTTTCTACAGAAAGAGTGTTTCAGAACGGCTCAATCAAAAGTAAGGTTCAACTCTGTTAGTTGAATGCACAGAACAGAAAGAAGTTTCATACAATGCTTCTGTGAAGTTTATATTTGAACATATTCTTTTTTCCACTATTACCCACTTAGCGCTACGAATGTCCAGTTGCATTTTCTACAGACAGAGTGTTTCAAATCTGCTCAATCCAAAGTATGGTTTAACTCTGTTAGCTGAATGCTCAGATCAGAAAGAAGTTTCACAGAATGCTTCTGTGTAGTTTATATTTGAATATATTCCTTTTTCCACTACTACGCTCTTAGCGCTCCAAATGTCCAGTTGCATTTTCTACAGAAATTGTGTTCAGATCTGCTCAATCAAAAGTATGGTTTAACTCTGTTAGCTGAATGCACAGATCAGAAAGAAGTTTCACAGAATGATTCTCTGTAGTTTATATTTGGAGACATTCCTTTTTCCACTATTACCCTCTTAGCGCTCCGAATCTCCACTTGCATATTCTACAGAAAGAGTGTTTCAGAACGGCTCAATCAAAACTAAGGTTCAACTCTTTTAGTTGAACAAACTGAACAGAAAGAAGTTTCACACAATTCTTCTGTGTAGTTTTTATTTGTAGACATTCTTTTTCCCAATATAGGCCTCTTAGCGCTCAGAATGTCCAATTGCAGTTTCTACAGAAAGAGTGTTTCAGAACGGCTCAATCAAAAGTAAGGTTCAACTCTGTTAGTTGAATGCACAGAACAGAAAGAAGTTTCATACAATGCTTCTGTGTAGTTTATATTTGAACATATTCTTTTTTCCACTATTACCCACTTAGCGCTACGAATGTCCAGTTGCATTTTCTACAGACAGAGTGTTTCAAAACTGCTCAATCCAAAGTATGGTTTAACTCTGTTAGCTGAATGCTCAGATCAGAAAGAAGTTTCACAGAATGCTTCTGTGTAGTTTATATTTGAATATATTCCTTTTTCCACTACTAGGCTCTTAGCGCTCCAAATGTCCAGTTGCATTTTCTACAGAAAGAGTGTTCAGATCTGCTCAATCAAAAGTATGGTTTAACTCTGTTAGCTGAATGCACAGATCAGAAGGAAGTTTCACCGAATGATTCTGTGTAGTTTATATTTGAAGACATTCCTTTTTCCACTATTACCCTCTTAGCGCTCCGAATCTCCACTTGCATTTTCTACAAAAAGAGTGTTTCATAACTGCTCAATCAAAAATATGTTTTATCTCTGTTAACTGAATTTACAGATCAGAAATAAGTTTCACAGAATGCATCTGTGTAGTTTTTATTTGAAGATATTATTTTTCCCAATGTAGGCCTCTTAGCGCTTAGCATGTCCAATTGCAGTTTCTACAGAAAGAGTGTTTCAGAACGGCTCAATCAAAAGTAAGGTTCAACTCTGTTAGTTGAATGCACAGAACAGAAAGAAGTTTCATAAAATGATTCTGTGTAGTTTATATTTGAACATATTCTTTTTTCCACTATTACCCACTTAGCGATACGAATGTCCACTTGCATTTTCTACAGACAGAGTGTTTCAAAACTGCTCAATCCAAAGTATGGTTTAACTCTGTTAGCTGAATGCTCAGATCAGAAAGAAGTTTCACAGAATGCTTCTGTGTAGTTTATATTTGAATATATTCCTTTTTCCACTACTACGCTCTTAGCGCTCCAAATGTCCAGTTGCATTTTCTACAGAAAGAGTGTACAGATCTGCTCAATCAAAAGTACGGTTTAACTCTGTTAGCTGAATGCACAGATCAGAAAGAAGTTTCACCGAATGATTCTGTGTAGTTTATATTTGAAGACATTCCTTTTTCCACTATTACCCTCTTAGCGCTCCGAATCTCCACTTGCATTTTCTACAAAAAGAGTGTTTCATAACTGCTCAATCAAAAATATGTTTTATCTCTGTTAACTGAATTTACAGATAAGAAATAAGTTTCACAGAATGCATCTGTGTAGTTTTTATTTGAAGATATTATTTTTCCCAATGTAGGCCTCTTAGCGCTTAGCATGTCCAATTGCAGTTTCTACAGAAAGAGTGTTTCAGAACGGCTCAATCAAAAGTAAGGTTCAACTCTGTTAGTTGAATGCACAGAACAGAAAGAATTTTCACAGAATGCTACTGTGTAGTTTATATTTGAATATATTCCTTTTTCCACTATTACCCCCTTAGCGCTCCGAATGTCCACTTGCATTTTCTACAGAAAGAGTGTTCAGAACTGCGCAATCAATAGTATGGTTTAACTCTGTTAGCTTAATGAACATATCAGAAATAAGTTTCACACAATGCTTCTGTGTAGTTTTTATTTGAAGGTATTATTTTTCCCAATAGAGGCCTCTTAGCGCTCAGAATGTCCAATTGCAGTTTCTACAGAAAGAGTGTTTCAGAAAGGCTCAATCAAAAGTAAGGTTCAACTCAGTTAGTTGAATGCACAGAACAGAAAGGAGTTTCATACAATGCTTCTGTGTAGTTTATATTTGAACATATTCTTTTTTCCACTATTACCCACTTAGCGCTACGAATGTCCAGTTGCATTTTCTACAGACAGAGTGTTTCAAAACTGCTCAATCAAAAGTATGGTTTAACTCTGTTAGCTGAATGCTCAGATCAGAAAGAAGTTTCACAGAATGCTTCTGTGTAGTTTATATTTGAATATATTCCTTTTTCCACTACTACTCTCTTAGCGCTCCAAATGTCCAGTTGCATTTTCTACAGAAAGAGTGTTCAGATCTCCTCAATCAAAAGTATGGTTTAACTCTGTTAGCTGAATGCACAGATCAGAAAGAAGTTTCACAGAATGATTCTCTGTAGTTTATATTTGGAGACATTCCTTTTTCCACTATTACCCTCTTAGCGCTCCGAATCTCCACTTGCATATTCTACAGAAAGAGTGTTTCAGAACGGCTCAATCAAAACTAAGGTTCAACTCTTTTAGTTGAACAAACAGAACAGAAAGAAGTTTCACACAATTCTTCTGTGTAGTTTTTATTTGTAGACATTCTTTTTCCCAATATAGGCCGCTTAGCGCTCAGAATGTCCAATTGCAGTTTCTACAGAAAGAGTGTTTCAGAACGGCTCAATCAAAAGTAAGGTTCAACTCTGTTAGTTGAATGCACAGAACAGAAAGAAGTTTCATACAATGCTTCTGTGTAGTTTATATTTGAACATATTCTTTTTTCCACTATTACCCACTTAGCGCTACGAATGTCCAGTTGCATTTTCTACAGACAGAGTGTTTCAAAACTGCTCAATCCAAAGTATGGTTTAACTCTGTTAGCTGAATGCTCGGATCAGAAAGAAGTTTCACAGAATGCTTCTGTGTAGTTTATATTTGAATATATAACTTTTTCCACTACTACGCTCTTAGCGCTCCAAATGTCCAGTTGCATTTTCTACAGAAAGAGTGTTCAGATCTGCTCAATCAAAAGTATGGTTTAACTCTGTTAGCTGAATGCACAGATCAGAAGGAAGTTTCACCGAATGATTCTGTGTAGTTTATATTTGAAGACATTCCTTTTTCCACTATTACCCTCTTAGCGCTCCGAATCTCCACTTGCATTTTCTACAAAAAGAGTGTTTCATAACTGCTCAATCAAAAATATGTTTTATCTCTGTTAACTGAATTTACAGATCAGAAATAAGTTTCACAGAATGCATCTGTGTAGTTTTTATTTGAAGATATTATTTTTCCCAATGTAGGCCTCTTAGCGCTTAGCATGTCCAATTGCAGTTTCTACAGAAAGAGTGTTTCAGAACGGCTCAATGAAAAGTAAGGTTCAACACTGTTAGTTGAATGCACAGAACAGAAAGAATTTTCACAGAATGCTACTGTGTAGTTTATACTTGAATATATTCCTTTTTCCACTATTACCCTCTTAGCGCTCCGAATGTCCACTTGCATTTTCTACAGAAAGAGTGTTCAGAACTGCGCAATCAAAAGTATGGTTTAACTCTGTTAGCTTAATGAACATATCAGAAATAAGTTTCACACAATGCTTCTGTGTAGTTTTTATTTGAAGGTATTATTTTTCCCAATAGAGGCCTCTTAGCGCTCAGAATGTCCAATTGCAGTTTCTACAGAAAGAGTGTTTCAGAAAGGCTCAATCAAAAGTAAGGTTCAACTCTGTTAGTTGAATGCAAGAACAGAAAGAAGTTTCATACAATGCTTCTGTGTAGTTTATATTTGAACATATTCTTTTTTCCACTATTACCCACTTAGCGCTACGAATGTCCAGTTGCATTTTCTACAGACAGAGTGTTTCAAAACTGCTCAATCAAAAGTATGTTTTAATTCTGTTAGCTGAATGCTCAGATCAGAAAGAAGTTTCACAGAATGCTTCTGTGTAGTTTATATTTGAATATATTCCTTTTTCCACTACTACTCTCTTAGCGCTCCAAATGTCCAGTTGCATTTTCTACAGAAAGAGTGTTCAGATCTGCTCAATCAAAAGTATGGTTTAACTCTGTTAGCTGAATGCACAGATCAGAAAGAAGTTTCACAGAATGATTCTGTGTAGTTTATATTTGGAGACATTCCTTTTTCCACTGTTACCCTCTTAGCGCTCCGAATCTCCACTTGCATTTTCTACAGAAAGAGTGTTTCAGAACGGCTCAATCAAAACTAAGGTTCAACTCTTTTAGTTGAACAAACTGAACAGAAAGAAGTTTCACACAATTCTTCTGTGTAGTTTTTATTTGTAGACATTCTTTTTCCCAATATAGGCCTCTTAGCGCTCAGAATATCCAATTGCAGTTTCTACAGAAAGAGTGTTTCAGAACGGCTCAATCAAAAGTAAGGTTCAACTCTGTTAGTTGAATGCACAGAACAGAAAGAAGTTTCATACAATGATTCTGTGTAGTTTATATTTGAACATATTCTTTTTTCCACTATTACCCACTTAGCGCTACGAATGTCCAGTTGCATTTTCTACAGACAGAGTGTTTCAAAACTGCTCAATCCAAAGTATGGTTTAACTCTGTTAGCTGAATGCTCAGATCAGAAAGAAGTTTCACAGAATGCTTCTGTGTAGTTTATATTTGAATATATTCCTTTTTCCACTACTAGGCTCTTAGCGCTCCAAATGTCCAGTTGCATTTTCTACAGAAAGAGTGTTCAGATCTGCTCAATCAAAAGTATGGTTTAACTCTGTTAGCTGAATGCACAGATCAGAAGGAAGTTTCACCGAATGATTCTGTGTAGTTTATATTTGAAGACATTCCTTTTTCCACTATTACCCTCTTAGCGCTCCGAATCTCCACTTGCATTTTCTACAAAAAGAGTGTTTCATAACTGCTCAATCAAAAATATGTTTTATCTCTGTTAACTGAATTTACAGATCAGAAATAAGTTTCACAGAATGCATCTGTGTAGTTTATATTTGAAGATATTATTTTTCCCAATGTAGGCCTCTTAGCGCTTAGCATGTCCAATTGCAGTTTCTACAGAAAGAGTGTTTCAGAACGGCTCAATCAAAAGTAAGGTTCAACTCTGTTAGTTGAATGCACAGAACAGAAAGAAGTTTCATAAAATGCTTCTGTGTAGTTTATATTTGAACATATTCTTTTTTCCACTATTACCCACTTAGCGCTACGAATGTCCAGTTGCATTTTCTACAGACAGAGTGTTTCAAAACTGCTCAATCCAAAGTATGGTTTAACTCTGTTAGCTGAATGCTCAGATCAGAAAGAAGTTTCACAGAATGCTTCTGTGTAGTTTATATTTGAATATATTCCTTTTTCCACTACTACGCTCTTAGCGCTCCAAATGTCCAGTTGCATTTTGTACAGAAAGAGTGTACAGATCTGCTCAATCAAAAGTATGGTTTAACTCTGTTAGCTGAATGCACAGATCAGAAAGAAGTTTCACCGAATGATTCTGTGTAGTTTATATTTGAAGACATTCCTTTTTCCACTATTACCCTCTTAGCGCTCCGAATCTCCACTTGCATTTTCTACAAAAAGAGTGTTTCATAACTGCTCAATCAAAAATATGTTTTATCTCTGTTAACTGAATTTACAGATAAGAAATAAGTTTCACAGAATGCATCTGTGTAGTTTTTATTTGAAGATATTATTTTTCCCAATGTAGGCCTCTTAGCGCTTAGCATGTCCAATTGCAGTTTCTACAGAAAGAGTGTTTCAGAACGGCTCAATCAAAAGTAAGGTTCAACTCTGTTAGTTGAATGCACAGAACAGAAAGAATTTTCACAGAATGCTACTGTGTAGTTTATATTTGAATATATTCCTTTTTCCACTATTACCCCCTTAGCGCTCCGAATGTCCACTTGCATTTTCTACAGAAAGAGTGTTCAGAACTGCGCAATCAATAGTATGGTTTAACTCTGTTAGCTTAATGAACATATCAGAAATAAGTTTCACACAATGCTTCTGTGTAGTTTTTATTTGAAGGTATTATTTTTCCCAATAGAGGCCTCTTAGCGCTCAGAATGTCCAATTGCAGTTTCTACAGAAAGAGTGTTTCAGAAAGGCTCAATCAAAAGTAAGGTTCAACTCTGTTAGTTGAATGCACAGAACAGAAAGAAGTTTCATACAATGCTTCTGTGTAGTTTATATTTGAACATATTCTTTTTTCCACTATTACCCACTTAGCGCTACGAATGTCCAGTTGCATTTTCTACAGACAGAGTGTTTCAAAACTGCTCAATCAAAAGTATGGTTTAACTCTGTTAGCTGAATGCTCAGATCAGAAAGAAGTTTCACAGAATGCTTCTGTGTAGTTTATATTTGAATATATTCCTTTTTCCACTACTACTCTCTTAGCGCTCCAAATGTCCAGTTGCATTTTCTACAGAAAGAGTGTTCAGATCTCCTCAATCAAAAGTATGGTTTAACTCTGTTAGCTGAATGCACAGATCAGAAAGAAGTTTCACAGAATGATTCTCTGTAGTTTATATTTGGAGACATTCCTTTTTCCACTATTACCCTCTTAGCGCTCCGAATCTCCACTTGCATATTCTACAGAAAGAGTGTTTCAGAACGGCTCAATCAAAACTAAGGTTCAACTCTTTTAGTTGAACAAACAGAACAGAAAGAAGTTTCACACAATTCTTCTGTGTAGTTTTTATTTGTAGACATTCTTTTTCCCAATATAGGCCGCTTAGCGCTCAGAATGTCCAATTGCAGTTTCTACAGAAAGAGTGTTTCAGAACGGCTCAATCAAAAGTAAGGTTCAACTCTGTTAGTTGAATGCACAGAACAGAAAGAAGTTTCATACAATGCTTCTGTGTAGTTTATATTTGAACCTATTCTTTTTTCCACTATTACCCACTTAGCGCTACGAATGTCCAGTTGCATTTTCTACAGACAGAGTGTTTCAAAACTGCTCAATCCAAAGTATGGTTTAACTCTGTTAGCTGAATGCTCGGATCAGAAAGAAGTTTCACAGAATGCTTCTGTGTAGTTTATATTTGAATATATAACTTTTTCCACTACTACGCTCTTAGCGCTCCAAATGTCCAGTTGCATTTTCTACAGAAAGAGTGTTCAGATCTGCTCAATCAAAAGTATGGTTTAACTCTGTTAGCTGAATGCACAGATCAGAAGGAAGTTTCACCGAATGATTCTGTGTAGTTTATATTTGAAGACATTCCTTTTTCCACTATTACCCTCTTAGCGCTCCGAATCTCCACTTGCATTTTCTACAAAAAGAGTGTTTCGTAACTGCTCAATCAAAAATATGTTTTATCTCTGTTAACTGAATTTACAGATCAGAAATAAGTTTCACAGAATGCATCTGTGTAGTTTTTATTTGAAGATATTATTTTTCCCAATGTAGGCCTCTTAGCGCTTAGCATGTCCAATTGCAGTTTCTACAGAAAGAGTGTTTCAGAACGGCTCAATCAAAAGTAAGGTTCAACTCTGTTAGTTGAATGCACAGAACAGAAAGAATTTTCACAGAATGCTACTGTGTAGTTTATATTTGAATATATTCCTTTTTCCACTATTACCCTCTCAGCGCTCCGAATGTCCACTTGCATTTTCTACAGAAAGAGTGTTCAGAACTGCGCAATCAAAAGTATGGTTTAACTCTGTTAGCTTAATGAACATATCAGAAATAAGTTTCACACAATATTTCTGTGTAGTTTTTATTTGAAGATATTATTTTTCCCAATAGAGGCCTCTTAGCGCTCAGAATGTCCAATTGCAGTTTCTATAGAAAGAGTGTTTCAGAAAGGCTCAATCAAAAGTAAGGTTCAATTCTGTTAGTTGAATGCACAGAACAGAAAGAAGTTTCATACAATGCTTCTGTGTAGTTTATATTTGAACATATACTTTTTTCCACTATTACCCACTTAGCGCTACGAATGTCCAGTTGCATTATCTACAGACAGAGTGTTTCAAAACTGCTCAATCAAAAGTATGTTTTAACTCTGTTAGCTGAATGCTCAGATCAGAAAGAAGTTTCACAGAATGCTTCTGTGTAGTTTATATTTGAATATATTCCTTTTTCCACTACTACTCTCTTAGCGATCCAAATGTCCAGTTGCATTTTCTACAGAAAGATTGTTCAGATCTGCTCAATCAAAAGTATGTTTTAACTCTGTTAGCTGAATGCACAGATCAGAAAGAAGTTTCACAGAATGATTCTGTGTAGTTTATATTTGGAGACATTCCTTTTTCCACTATTACCCTCTTAGCGCTCCGAATCTCCACTTGCATTTTCTACAGAAAGAGTGTTTCAGAAAGGCTCAATCAAAACTAAGGTTCAACTCTTTTAGTTGAACAAACAGAACAGAAAGAAGTTTCACACAATTCTTCTGTGTAGTTTTTATTTGTAGACATTCTTTTTCCCAATATAGGCCTCTTAGCGCTCAGAATGTCCAATTGCAGTTTCTACAGAAAGAGTGTTTCAGAACGGCTCAATCAAAAGTAAGGTTCAACTCTGTTAGTTGAATGCACAGAACAGAAAGAAGTTTCATACAATGCTTCTGTGAAGTTTATATTTGAACATATTCTTTTTTCCACTATTACCCACTTAGCGCTACGAATGTCCAGTTGCATTTTCTACAGACAGAGTGTTTAAAAACTGCTCAATCCAAAGTATGGTTTAACTCTGTTAGCTGAATGCTCAGATCAGAAAGAAGTTTCACAGAATGCTTCTGTGTAGTTTATATTTGAATATATTCCTTTTTCCACTACTACGCTCTTAGCGCTCCAAAAGTCCAGTTGCATTTTCTACAGAAATTGTGTTCAGATCTGCTCAATCAAAAGTATGGTTTAACTCTGTTAGCTGAATGCACAGATCAGAAAGAAGTTTCACCGAATGATTCTGTGTAGTTTATATTTGAAGACATTCCTTTTTCCACTATTACCCTCTTAGCACTCCGAATCTCCACTTGCATTTTCTACAAAAAGAGTGTTTCGTAACTGCTCAATCAAAAATATGTTTTATCTCTGTTAACTGAATTTACAGATCAGAAATAAGTTTCACAGAATGCATCTGTGTAGTTTTTATTTGAAGATATTCTTTTTCCCAATGTAGGCCTCTTAGCGCTTAGCATGTCCAATTGCAGTTTCTACAGAAAGAGTGTTTCAGAACGGCTCAATCAAAAGTAAGGTTCAACTCTGTTAGTTGAATGCACAGAACAGAAAGAATTTTCACAGAATGCTACTGTGTAGTTTATATTTGAATATATTCCTTTTTCCACTATTACCCCCTTAGCGCTCCGAATGTCCACTTGCATTTTCTACAGAAAGAGTGTTCAGAACTGCGCAATCAAAAGTATGGTTTAACTCTGTTAGCTTAATGAACATATCAGAAATAAGTTTCACACAATGCTTCTGTGTAGTTTTTATTTGAAGGTATTATTTTTCCCAATAGAGGCCTCTTAGCGCTCAGAATGTCCAATTGCAGTTTCTACAGAAAGAGTGTTTCAGAAAGGCTCAATCAAAAGTAAGGTTCAACTCTGTTAGTTGAATGCACAGAACAGAAAGAAGTTTCATACAATGCTTCTGTGTAGTTTATATTTGAACATATTCTTTTTTCCACTATTACCCACTTAGCGCTACGAATGTCCAGTTGCATTTTCTACAGACAGAGTGTTTCAAAACTGCTCAATCAAAAGTATGGTTTAACTCTGTTAGCTGAATGCTCAGATCAGAAAGAAGTTTCACAGAATGCTTCTGTGTAGTTTATATTTGAATATATTCCTTTTTCCACTACTACTCTCTTAGCGCTCCAAATGTCCAGTTGCATTTTCTACAGAAAGAGTGTTCAGATCTCCTCAATCAAAAGTATGGTTTAACTCTGTTAGCTGAATGCACAGATCAGAAAGAAGTTTCACAGAATTATTCTCTGTAGTTTATATTTGGAGACATTCCTTTTTCCACTATTACCCTCTTAGCGCTCCGAATCTCCACTTGCATATTCTACAGAAAGAGTGTTTCAGAACGGCTCAATCAAAACTAAGGTTCAACTCTTTTAGTTGAACAAACAGAACAGAAAGAAGTTTCACACAATTCTTCTGTGTAGTTTTTATTTGTAGACATTCTTTTTCCCAATATAGGCCGCTTAGCGCTCAGAATGTCCAATTGCAGTTTCTACAGAAAGAGTGTTTCAGAACGGCTCAATCAAAAGTAAGGTTCAACTCTGTTAGTTGAATGCACAGAACAGAAAGAAGTTTCATACAATGCTTCTGTGTAGTTTATATTTGAACCTATTCTTTTTTCCACTATTACCCACTTAGCGCTACGAATGTCCAGTTGCATTTTCTACAGACAGAGTGTTTCAAAACTGCTCAATCCAAAGTATGGTTTAACTCTGTTAGCTGAATGCTCGGATCAGAAAGAAGTTTCACAGAATGCTTCTGTGTAGTTTATATTTGAATATATAACTTTTTCCACTACTACGCTCTTAGCGCTCCAAATGTCCAGTTGCATTTTCTACAGAAAGAGTGTTCAGATCTGCTCAATCAAAAGTATGGTTTAACTCTGTTAGCTGAATGCACAGATCAGAAGGAAGTTTCACCGAATGATTCTGTGTAGTTTATATTTGAAGACATTCCTTTTTCCACTATTACCCTCTTAGCGCTCCGAATCTCCACTTGCATTTTCTACAAAAAGAGTGTTTCATAACTGCTCAATCAAAAATATGTTTTATCTCTGTTAACTGAATTTACAGATCAGAAATAAGTTTCACAGAATGCATCTGTGTAGTTTTTTTTTGAAGATATTCTTTTTCCCAATGTAGGCCTCTTAGCGCTTAGCATGTCCAATTGCAGTTTCTACAGAAAGAGTGTTTCAGAACGGCTCAATCAAAAGTAAGGTTCAACTCTGTTAGTTGAATGCACAGAACAGAAAGAATTTTCACAGAATGCTACTGTGTAGTTTATATTTGAATATATTCCTTTTTCCACTATTACCCCCTTAGCGCTCCGAATGTCCACTTGCATTTTCTACAGAAAGAGTGTTCAGAACTGCGCAATCAAAAGTATGGTTTAACTCTGTTAGCTTAATGAACATATCAGAAATAAGTTTCACACAATGCTTCTGTGTAGTTTTTATTTGAAGGTATTATTTTTCCCAATAGAGGCCTCTTAGCGCTCAGAATGTCCAATTGCAGTTTCTACAGAAAGAGTGTTTCAGAAAGGCTCAATCAAAAGTAAGGTTCAACTCTGTTAGTTGAATGCACAGAACAGAAAGAAGTTTCATACAATGCTTCTGTGTAGTTTATATTTGAACATATTCTTTTTTCCACTATTACCCACTTAGCGCTACGAATGTCCAGTTGCATTTTCTACAGACAGAGTGTTTCAAAACTGCTCAATCAAAAGTATGGTTTAACTCTGTTAGCTGAATGCTCAGATCAGAAAGAAGTTTCACAGAATGCTTCTGTGTAGTTTATATTTGAATATATTCCTTTTTCCACTACTACTCTCTTAGCGCTCCAAATGTCCAGTTGCATTTTCTACAGAAAGAGTGTTCAGATCTCCTCAATCAAAAGTATGGTTTAACTCTGTTAGCTGAATGCACAGATCAGAAAGAAGTTTCACAGAATGATTCTCTGTAGTTTATATTTGGAGACATTCCTTTTTCCACTATTACCCTCTTAGCGCTCCGAATCTCCACTTGCATATTCTACAGAAAGAGTGTTTCAGAACGGCTCAATCAAAACTAAGGTTCAACTCTTTTAGTTGAACAAACAGAACAGAAAGAAGTTTCACACAATTCTTCTGTGTAGTTTTTATTTGTAGACATTCTTTTTCCCAATATAGGCCGCTTAGCGCTCAGAATGTCCAATTGCAGTTTCTACAGAAAGAGTGTTTCAGAACGGCTCAATCAAAAGTAAGGTTCAACTCTGTTAGTTGAATGCACAGAACAGAAAGAAGTTTCATACAATGCTTCTGTGTAGTTTATATTTGAACCTATTCTTTTTTCCACTATTACCCACTTAGCGCTACGAATGTCCAGTTGCATTTTCTACAGACAGAGTGTTTCAAAACTGCTCAATCCAAAGTATGGTTTAACTCTGTTAGCTGAATGCTCGGATCAGAAAGAAGTTTCACAGAATGCTTCTGTGTAGTTTATATTTGAATATATAACTTTTTCCACTACTACGCTCTTAGCGCTCCAAATGTCCAGTTGCATTTTCTACAGAAAGAGTGTTCAGATCTGCTCAATCAAAAGTATGGTTTAACTCTGTTAGCTGAATGCACAGATCAGAAGGAAATTTCACCGAATGATTCTGTGTAGTTTATATTTGAAGACATTCCTTTTTCCACTATTACCCTCTTAGCGCTCCGAATCTCCACTTGCATTTTCTACAAAAAGAGTGTTTCATAACTGCTCAATCAAAAATATGTTTTATCTCTGTTAACTGAATTTACAGATCAGAAATAAGTTTCACAGAATGCATCTGTGTAGTTTTTATTTGAAGATATTATTTTTCCCAATGTAGGCCTCTTAGCGTTCAGCATGTCCAATTGCAGTTTCTACAGAAAGAGTGTTTCAGAACGGCTCAATCAAAAGTAAGGTTCAACTCTGTTAGTTGAATGCACAGAACAGAAAGAATTTTCACAGAATGCTACTGTGTAGTTTATATTTGAATATATTCCTTTTTCCACTATTACCCTCTTAGCGCTCCGAATGTCCACTTGCATTTTCTACAGAAAGAGTGTTCAGAACTGCGCAATCAAAAGTATGGTTTAACTCTGTTAGCTTAATGAACATATCAGAAATAAGTTTCACACAATGCTTCTGTGTAGTTTTTATTTGAAGGCATTATTTTTCCCAATAGAGGCCTCTTAGCGCTCAGAATGTCCAATTGCAGTTTCTACAGAAAGAGTGTTTCAGAAAGGCTCAATCAAAAGTAAGGTTCAACTCTGTTAGTTGAATGCACAGAACAGAAAGAAGTTTCATACAATGCTTCTGTGTAGTTTATATTTGAACCTATTCTTTTTTCCACTATTACCCACTTAGCGCTACGAATGTCCAGTTGCATTTTCTACAGACAGAGTGTTTCAAAACTGCTCAATCCAAAGTATGGTTTAACTCTGTTAGCTGAATGCTCGGATCAGAAAGAAGTTTCACAGAATGCTTCTGTGTAGTTTATATTTGAATATATAACTATTTCCACTACTACGCTCTTAGCGCTCCAAATGTCCAGTTGCATTTTCTACAGAAAGAGTGTTCAGATCTGCTCAATCAAAAGTATGGTTTAACTCTGTTAGCTGAATGCACAGATCAGAAGGAAGTTTCACCGAATGATTCTGTGTAGTTTATATTTGAAGACATTCCTTTTTCCACTATTACCCTCTTAGCGCTCCGAATCTCCACTTGCATTTTCTACAAAAAGAGTGTTTCATAACTGCTCAATCAAAAATATGTTGTATCTCTGTTAACTGAATTTACAGATCAGAAATAAGTTTCACAGAATGCATCTGTGTAGTTTTTTTTTGAAGATATTATTTTTCCCAATGTAGGCCTCTTAGCGCTTAGCATGTCCAATTGCAGTTTCTACAGAAAGAGTGTTTCAGAACGGCTCAATCAAAAGTAAGGTTCAACTCTGTTAGTTGAATGCACAGAACAGAAAGAATTTTCACAGAATGCTACTGTGTAGTTTATATTTGAATATATTCCTTTTTCCACTATTACCCCCTTAGCGCTCCGAATGTCCACTTGCATTTTCTACAGAAAGAGTGTTCAGAACTGCGCAATCAAAAGTATGGTTTAACTCTGTTAGCTTAATGAACATATCAGAAATAAGTTTCACACAATGCTTCTGTGTAGTTTTTATTTGAAGGTATTATTTTTCCCAATAGAGGCCTCTTAGCGCTCAGAATGTCCAATTGCAGTTTCTACAGAAAGAGTGTTTCAGAAAGGCTCAATCAAAAGTAAGGTTCAACTCTGTTAGTTGAATGCACAGAACAGAAAGAAGTTTCATACAATGCTTCTGTGTAGTTTATATTTGAACATATTCTTTTTTCCACTATTACCCACTTAGCGCTACGAATGTCCAGTTGCATTTTCTACAGACAGAGTGTTTCAAAACTGCTCAATCAAAAGTATGGTTTAACTCTGTTAGCTGAATGCTCAGATCAGAAAGAAGTTTCACAGAATGCTTCTGTGTAGTTTATATTTGAATATATTCCTTTTTCCACTACTACTCTCTTAGCGCTCCAAATGTCCAGTTGCATTTTCTACAGAAAGAGTGTTCAGATCTCCTCAATCAAAAGTATGGTTTAACTCTGTTAGCTGAATGCACAGATCAGAAAGAAGTTTCACAGAATGATTCTCTGTAGTTTATATTTGGAGACATTCCTTTTTCCACTATTACCCTCTTAGCGCTCCGAATCTCCACTTGCATATTCTACAGAAAGAGTGTTTCAGAACGGCTCAATCAAAACTAAGGTTCAACTCTTTTAGTTGAACAAACAGAACAGAAAGAAGTTTCACACAATTCTTCTGTGTAGTTTTTATTTGTAGACATTCTTTTTCCCAATATAGGCCGCTTAGCGCTCAGAATGTCCAATTGCAGTTTCTACAGAAAGAGTGTTTCAGAACGGCTCAATCAAAAGTAAGGTTCAACTCTGTTAGTTGAATGCACAGAACAGAAAGAAGTTTCATACAATGCTTCTGTGTAGTTTATATTTGAACCTATTCTTTTTTCCACTATTACCCACTTAGCGCTACGAATGTCCAGTTGCATTTTCTACAGACAGAGTGTTTCAAAACTGCTCAATCCAAAGTATGGTTTAACTCTGTTAGCTGAATGCTCGGATCAGAAAGAAGTTTCACAGAATGCTTCTGTGTAGTTTATATTTGAATATATAACTTTTTCCACTACTACGCTCTTAGCGCTCCAAATGTCCAGTTGCATTTTCTACAGAAAGAGTGTTCAGATCTGCTCAATCAAAAGTATGGTTTAACTCTGTTAGCTGAATGCACAGATCAGAAGGAAATTTCACCGAATTATTCTGTGTAGTTTATATTTGAAGACATTCCTTTTTCCACTATTACCCTCTTAGCGCTCCGAATCTCCACTTGCATTTTCTACAAAAAGAGTGTTTCATAACTGCTCAATCAAAAATATGTTTTATCTCTGATAACTGAATTTACAGATCAGAAATAAGTTTCACAGAATGCATCTGTGTAGTTTTTATTTGAAGATATTATTTTTCCCAATGTAGGCCTCTTAGCGTTCAGCATGTCCAATTGCAGTTTCTACAGAAAGAGTGTTTCAGAAAGGCTCAATCAAAAGTAAGGTTCAACTCTGTTAGTTGAATGCACAGAACAGAAAGAATTTTCACAGAATGCTACTGTGTAGTTTATATTTGAATATATTCCTTTTTCCACTATTACCCTCTTAGCGCTCCGAATGTCCACTTGCATTTTCTACAGAAAGAGTGTTCAGAACTGCGCAATCAAAAGTATGGTTTAACTCTGTTAGCTTAATGAACATATCAGAAATAAGTTTCACACAATGCTTCTGTGTAGTTTTTATTTGAAGGTATTATTTTTCCCAATAGAGGCCTCTTAGCGCTCAGAATGTCCAATTGCAGTTTCTACAGAAAGAGTGTTTCAGAAAGGCTCAATCAAAAGTAAGGTTCAACTCTGTTAGTTGAATGCACAGAACAGAAAGAAGTTTCATACAATGCTTCTGTGTAGTTTATATTTGAACATATTCTTTTTTCCACTATTACCCACTTAGCGCTACGAATGTCCAGTTGCATTTTCTACAGACAGAGTGTTTCAAAACTGCTCAATCAAAAGTATGGTTTAACTCTGTTAGCTGAATGCTCAGATCAGAAAGAAGTTTCACAGAATGCTTCTGTGTAGTTTATATTTGAATATATTCCTTTTTCCACTACTACTCTCTTAGCGCTCCAAATGTCCAGTTGCATTTTCTACAGAAAGAGTGTTCAGATCTGCTCAATCAAAAGTATGGTTTAACTCTGTTAGCTGAATGCACAGATCAGAAAGAAGTTTCACAGAATGATTCTCTGTAGTTTATATTTGGAGACATTCCTTTTTCCACTATTACCCTCTTAGCGCTCCGAATCTCCACTTGCATTTTCTACAGAAAGAGTGTTTCAGAACGGCTCAATCAAAACTAAGGTTCAACTCTTTTAGTTGAACAAACAGAACAGAAAGAAGTTTCACACAATTCTTCTGTGTAGTTTTTATTTGTAGACATTCTTTTTCCCAATATAGGCCTCTTAGCGCTCAGAATGTCCAATTGCAGTTTCTACAGAAAGAGTGTTTCAGAACGGCTCAATCAAAAGTAAGGTTCAACTCTGTTAGTTGAATGCACAGAACAGAAAGAATTTTCATACAATGCTTCTGTGTAGTTTATATTTGAACATATTCTTTTTTCCACTATTACCCACTTAGCGCTACGAATGTCCAGTTGCATTTTCTACAGACAGAGTGTTTCAAAACTGCACAATCCAAAGTATGGTTTAACTCTGTTAGCTGAATGCTCGGATCAGAAAGAAGTTTCACAGAATGCTTCTGTGTAGTTTATATTTGAATATATTCCTTTTTCCACTACTACGCTCTTAGCGCTCCAAATGTCCAGTTGCATTTTCTACAGAAAGAGTGTTCAGATCTGCTCAATCAAAAGTTTGGTTTAACTCTGTTAGCTGAATGCACAGATCAGAAGGAAATTTCACCGAATGATTCTGTGTAGTTTATATTTGAAGACATTCCTTTTTCCACTATTACCCTCTTAGCGCTCCGAATCTCCACTTGCATTTTCTACAAAAAGAGTGTTTCGTAACTGCTCAATCAAAAATATGTTTTATCTCTGTTAACTGAATTTACAGATCAGAAATAAGTTTCACAGAATGCATCTGTGTAGTTTTTATTTGAAGATATTCTTTTTCCCAATGTAGGCCTCTTAGCGCTTAGCATGTCCAATTGCAGTTTCTACAGAAAGAGTGTTTCAGAACGGCTCAATCAAAAGTAAGGTTCAACTCTGTTAGTTGAATGCACAGAACAGAAAGAATTTTCACAGAATGCTACCGTGTAGTTTATATTTGAATATATTCCTTTTTCCACTATTACCCTCTTAGCGCTCCGAATGTCCCCTTGCATTTTCTACAGAAAGAGTGTTCAGAACTGCGCAATCAAAAGTATGGTTTAACTCTGTTAGCTTAATGAACATATCAGAAATAAGTTTCACACAATGTTTCTGTGTAGTTTTTATTTGAAGATATTATTTTTCCCAATAGAGGCCTCTTAGCGCTCAGAATGTCCAATTGCAGTTTCTATAGAAAGAGTGTTTCAGAAAGGCTCAATCAAAAGTAAGGTTCAACTCTGTTAGTTGAATGCACAGAACAGAAAGAAGTTTCATACAATGCTTCTGTGTAGTTTATATTTGAACATATACTTTTTTCCACTATTACCCACTTAGCGCTACGAATGTCCAGTTGCATTTTCTACATACAGAATGTTTCAAAACTGCTCAATCAAAAGTATGTTTTAACTCTGTTAGCTGAATGCTCAGATCAGAAAGAAGTTTCACAGAATGCTTCTGTGTAGTTTATATTTGAATATATTCCTTTTTCCACTACTACTCTCTTAGCGCTCCAAATGTCCAGTTGCATTTTCTACAGAAAGATTGTTCAGATCTGCTCAATCAAAAGTATGTTTTAACTCTGTTAGCTGAATGCACAGATCAGAAAGAAGTTTCACAGAATGATTCTGTGTAGTTTATATTTGGAGACATTCCTTTTTCCACTATTACCCTCTTAGCGCTCCGAATCTCCACTTGCATTTTCTACAGAAAGAGTGTTTCAGAAAGGCTCAATCAAAACTAAGGTTCAACTCTTTTAGTTGAACAAACAGAACAGAAAGAAGTTTCACACAATTCTTCTGTGTAGTTTTTATTTGTAGACATTCTTTTTCCCAATATAGGCCTCTTAGCGCTCAGAATGTCCAATTGCAGTTTCTACAGAAAGAGTGTTTCAGAACGGCTCAATCAAAAGTAAGGTTCAACTCTGTTAGTTGAATGCACAGAACAGAAAGAAGTTTCATACAATGCTTCTGTGAAGTTTATATTTGAACATATTCTTTTTTCCACAATTACCCACTTAGCGCTACGAATGTCCAGTTGCATTTTCTACAGACAGAGTGTTTCAAAACTGCTCAATCCAAAGTATGGTTTAACTCTGTTAGCTGAATGCTCAGATCAGAAAGAAGTTTCACAGAATGCTTCTGTGTAGTTTATATTTGAATATATTCCTTTTTCCACTACTACGCTCTTAGCGCTCCAAATGTCCAGTTGCATTTTCTACAGAAATTGTGTTCAGATCTGCTCAATCAAAAGTATGGTTTAACTCTGTTAGCTGAATGCACAGATCAGAAGGAAGTTTCACCGAATGATTCTGTGTAGTTTATATTTGAAGACATTCCTTTTTCCACTATTACCCTCTTAGCACTCCGAATCTCCACTTGCATTTTCTACAAAAAGAGTGTTTCGTAACTGCTCAATCAAAAATATGTTTTATCTCTGTTAACTGAATTTACAGATCAGAAATAAGTTTCACAGAATGCATCTGTGTAGTTTTTATTTGAAGATATTATTTTTCCCAATGTAGGCCTCTTAGCGCTTAGCATGTCCAATTGCAGTTTCTACAGAAAGAGTGTTTCAGAACGGCTCAATCAAAAGTAAGGTTCAACTCTGTTAGTTGAATGCACAGAACAGAAAGAATTTTCACAGAATGCTACTGTGTAGTTTATATTTGAATATATTCCTTTTTCCACTATTACCCCCTTTGCGCTCCGAATGTCCACTTGCATTTTCTACAGAAAGAGTGTTCAGAACTGCGCAATCAAAAGTATGGTTTAACTCTGTTAGCTTAATGAACATATCAGAAATAAGTTTCACACAATGCTTCTGTGTAGTTTTTATTTGAAGGTATTATTTTTCCCAATAGAGGCCTCTTAGCGCTCAGAATGTCCAATTGCAGTTTCTACAGAAAGAGTGTTTCAGAAAGGCTCAATCAAAAGTAAGGTTCAACTCTGTTAGTTGAATGCACAGAACAGAAAGAAGTTTCATACAATGCTTCTGTGTAGTTTATATTTGAACATATTCTTTTTTCCACTATTACCCACTTAGCGCTACGAATGTCCAGTTGCATTTTCTACAGACAGAGTGTTTCAAAACTGCTCAATCAAAAGTATGGTTTAACTCTGTTAGCTGAATGCTCAGATCAGAAAGAAGTTTCACAGAATGCTTCTGTGTAGTTTATATTTGAATATATTCCTTTTTCCACTACTACTCTCTTAGCGCTCCAAATGTCCAGTTGCATTTTCTACAGAAAGAGTGTTCAGATCTCCTCAATCAAAAGTATGGTTTAACTCTGTTAGCTGAATGCACAGATCAGAAAGAAGTTTCACAGAATGATTCTCTGTAGTTTATATTTGGAGACATTCCTTTTTCCACTATTACCCTCTTAGCGCTCCGAATCTCCACTTGCATATTCTACAGAAAGAGTGTTTCAGAACGGCTCAATCAAAACTAAGGTTCAACTCTTTTAGTTGAACAAACAGAACAGAAAGAAGTTTCACACAATTCTTCTGTGTAGTTTTTATTTGTAGACATTCTTTTTCCCAATATAGGCCGCTTAGCGCTCAGAATGTCCAATTGCAGTTTCTACAGAAAGAGTGTTTCAGAACGGCTCAATCAAAAGTAAGGTTCAACTCTGTTAGTTGAATGCACAGAACAGAAAGAAGTTTCATACAATGCTTCTGTGTAGTTTATATTTGAACATATTCTTTTTTCCACTATTACCCACTTAGCGCTACGAATGTCCAGTTGCATTTTCTACAGACAGAGTGTTTCAAAACTGCTCAATCCAAAGTATGGTTTAACTCTGTTAGCTGAATGCTCGGATCAGAAAGAAGTTTCACAGAATGCTTCTGTGTAGTTTATATTTGAATATATAACTTTTTCCACTACTACGCTCTTAGCGCTCCAAATGTCCAGTTGCATTTTCTACAGAAAGAGTGTTCAGATCTGCTCAATCAAAAGTATGGTTTAACTCTGTTAGCTGAATGCACAGATCAGAAGGAAGTTTCACCGAATGATTCTGTGTAGTTTATATTTGAAGACATTCCTTTTTCCACTATTACCCTCTTAGCGCTCCGAATCTCCACTTGCATTTTCTACAAAAAGAGTGTTTCATAACTGCTCAATCAAAAATATGTTTTATCTCTGTTAACTGAATTTACAGATCAGAAATAAGTTTCACAGAATGCATCTGTGTAGTTTTTATTTGAAGATATTATTTTTCCCAATGTAGGCCTCTTAGCGCTTAGCATGTCCAATTGCAGTTTCTACAGAAAGAGTGTTTCAGAACGGCTCAATCAAAAGTAAGGTTCAACCCTGTTAGTTGAATGCACAGAACAGAAAGAATTTTCACAGAATGCTACTGTGTAGTTTATATTTGAATATATTCCTTTTTCCACTATTACCCTCTTAGCGCTCCGAATGTCCACTTGCATTTTCTACAGAAAGAGTGTTCAGAACTGCGCAATCAAAAGTATGGTTTAACTCTGTTAGCTTAATGAACATATCAGAAATAAGTTTCACACAACGCTTCTGTGTAGTTTTTATTTGAAGGTATTATTTTTCCCAATAGAGGCCTCTTAGCGCTCAGAATGTCCAATTGCAGTTTCTACAGAAAGAGTGTTTCAGAAAGGCTCAATCAAAAGTAAGGTTCAACTCTGTTAGTTGAATGCACAGAACAGAAAGAAGTTTCATACAATGCTTCTGTGTAGTTTATATTTGAACATATTCTTTTTTCCACTATTACCCACTTAGCGCTACGAATGTCCAGTTGCATTTTCTACAGACAGAGTGTTTCAAAACTGCTCAATCAAAAGTATGGTTTAACTCTGTTAGCTGAATGCTCACATCAGAAAGAAGTTTCACAGAATGCTTCTGTGTAGTTTATATTTGAATATATTCCTTTTTCCACTAGTACTCTCTTAGCGCTCCAAATGTCCAGTTGCATTTTCTACAGAAAGAGTGTTCAGATCTGCTCAATCAAAAGTATGGTTTAACTCTGTTAGCTGAATGCACAGATCAGAAAGAAGTTTCACAGAATGATTCTGTGTAGTTTATATTTGGAGACATTCCTTTTTCCACTATTACCCTCTTAGCGCTCCGAATCTCCACTTGCATTTTCTACAGAAAGAGTGTTTCAGAACGGCTCAATCAAAACTAAGGTTCAACTCTTTTAGTTGAACAAACAGAACAGAAAGAAGTTTCACACAATTCTTCTGTGTAGTTTTTATTTGTAGACATTCTTTTTCCCAATATAGGCCTCTTAGCGCTCAGAATGTCCAATTGCAGTTTCTACAGAAAGAGTGTTTCAGAACGGCTCAATCAAAAGTAAGGTTCAACTCTGTTAGTTGAATGCACAGAACAGAAAGAATTTTCATACAATGCTTCTGTGTAGTTTATATTTGAACATATTCTTTTTTCCACTATTACCCACTTAGCGCTACGAATGTCCAGTTGCATTTTCTACAGACAGAGTGTTTCAAAACTGCACAATCCAAAGTATGGTTTAACTCTGTTAGCTGAATGCTCGGATCAGAAAGAAGTTTCACAGAATGCTTCTGTGTAGTTTATATTTGAATATATTCCTTTTTCCACTACTACGCTCTTAGCGCTCCAAATGTCCAGTTGCATTTTCTACAGAAAGAGTGTTCAGATCTGCTCAATCAAAAGTATGGTTTAACTCTGTTAGCTGAATGCACAGATCAGAAGGAAATTTCACCGAATGATTCTGTGTAGTTTATATTTGAAGACATTCCTTTTTCCACTATTACCCTCTTAGCGCTCCGAATCTCCACTTGCATTTTCTACAAAAAGAGTGTTTCGTAACTGCTCAATCAAAAATATGTTTTATCTCTGTTAACTGAATTTACAGATCAGAAATAAGTTTCACAGAATGCATCTGTGTAGTTTTTATTTGAAGATATTATTTTTCCCAATGTAGGCCTCTTAGCGCTTAGCATGTCCAATTGCAGTTTCTACAGAAAGAGTGTTTCAGAACGGCTCAATCAAAAGTAAGGTTCAACTCTGTTAGTTGAATGCACAGAACAGAAAGAATTTTCACAGAATGCTACTGTGTAGTTTATATTTGAATATATTCCTTTTTCCACTATTACCCTCTTAGCGCTCCGAATGTCCACTTGCATTTTCTACAGAAAGAGTGTTCAGAACTGCGCAATCAAAAGTATGGTTTAACTCTGTTAGCTTAATGAACATATCAGAAATAAGTTTCACACAATGTTTCTGTGTAGTTTTTATTTGAAGATATTATTTTTCCCAATAGAGGCCTCTTAGCGCTCAGAATGTCCAATTGCAGTTTCTATAGAAAGAGTGTTTCAGAAAGGCTCAATCAAAAGTAAGGTTCAACTCTGTTTGTTGAATGCACAGAACAGAAAGAAGTTTCATGCAATGCTTCTGTGTAGTTTATATTTGAACATATACTTTTTTCCCCTATTACCCACTTAGCGCTACGAATGTCCAGTTGCATTTTCTACAGACAGAGTGTTTCAAAACTGCTCAATCAAAAGTATGTTTTAACTCTGTTAGCTGAATGCTCAGATCAGAAAGAAGTTTCACAGAATGCTTCTGTGTAGTTTATATTTGAATATATTCCTTTTTCCACTACTACTCTCTTAGCGCTCCAAATGTCCAGTTGCATTTTCTACAGAAAGATTGTTCAGATCTGCTCAATCAAAAGTATGTTTTAACTCTGTTAGCTGAATGCACAGATCAGAAAGAAGTTTCCCAGAATGATTCTGTGTAGTTTATATTTGGAGACATTCCTTTTTCCACTATTACCCTCTTAGCGCTCCGAATCTCCACTTGCATTTTCTACAGAAAGAGTGTTTCAGAAAGGCTCAATCAAAACTAAGGTTCAACTCTTTTAGTTGAACAAACAGAACAGAAAGAAGTTTCACACAATTCTTCTGTGTAGTTTTTATTTGTAGACATTCTTTTTCCCAATATAGGCCTCTTAGCGCTCAGAATGTCCAATTGCAGTTTCTACAGAAAGAGTGTTTCAGAACGGCTCAATCAAAAGTAAGGTTCAACTCTGTTAGTTGAATGCACAGAACAGAAAGAAGTTTCATACAATGCTTCTGTGAAGTTTATATTTGAACATATTCTTTTTTCCACTATTACCCACTTAGCGCTACGAATGTCCAGTTGCATTTTCTACAGACAGAGTGTTTCAAAACTGCTCAATCCAAAGTATGGTTTAACTCTGTTAGCTGAATGCTCAGATCAGAAAGAAGTTTCACAGAATGCTTCTGTGTAGTTTATATTTGAATATATTCCTTTTTCCACTACTACGCTCTTAGCGCTCCAAATGTCCAGTTGCATTTTCTACAGAAATTGTGTTCAGATCTGCTCAATCAAAAGTATGGTTTAACTCTGTTAGCTGAATGCACAGATCAGAAAGAAGTTTCACCGAATGATTCTGTGTAGTTTATATTTGAAGACATTGCTTTTTCCACTATTACCCTCTTAGCACTCCGAATCTCCACTTGCATTTTCTACAAAAAGAGTGTTTCGTAACTGCTCAATCAAAAATATGTTTTATCTCTGTTAACTGAATTTACAGATCAGAAATAAGTTTCACAGAATGCATCTGTGTAGTTTTTATTTGAAGATATTCTTTTTCCCAATGTAGGCCTCTTAGCGCTTAGCATGTCCAATTGCAGTTTCTACAGAAAGAGTGTTTCAGAACGGCTCAATCAAAAGTAAGGTTCAACTCTGTTAGTTGAATGCACAGAACAGAAAGAATTTTCACAGAATGCTACTGTGTAGTTTATATTTGAATATATTCCTTTTTCCACTATTACCCCCTTAGCGCTCCGAATGTCCACTTGCATTTTCTACAGAAAGAGTGTTCAGAACTGCGCAATCAAAAGTATGGTTTAACTCTGTTAGCTTAATGAACATATCAGAAATAAGTTTCACACAATGTTTCTGTGTAGTTTTTATTTGAAGATATTATTTTTCCCAATAGAGGCCTCTTAGCGCTCAGAATGTCCAATTGCAGTTTCTATAGAAAGAGTGTTTCAGAAAGGCTCAATCAAAAGTAAGGTTCAACTCTGTTAGTTGAATGCACAGAACAGAAAGAAGTTTCATACAATGCTTCTGTGTAGTTTATATTTGAACATATACTTTTTTCCACTATTACCCACTTAGCGCTACGAATGTCCAGTTGCATTTTCTACAGACAGAGTGTTTCAAAACTGCTCAATCAAAAGTATGTTTTAACTCTGTTAGCTGAATGCTCAGATCAGAAAGAAGTTTCACAGAATGCTTCTGTGTAGTTTATATTTGAATATATTCCTTTTTCCACTACTACTCTCTTAGCGCTCCAAATGTCCAGTTGCATTTTCTACAGAAAGATTGTTCAGATCTGCTCAATCAAAAGTATGTTTTAACTCTGTTAGCTGAATGCACAGATCAGAAAGAATTTTCACAGAATGATTCTGTGTAGTTTATATTTGGAGACATTCCTTTTTCCACTATTACCCTCTTAGCGCTCCGAATCTCCACTTGCATTTTCTACAGAAAGAGTGTTTCAGAAAGGCTCAATCAAAACTAAGGTTCAACTCTTTTAGTTGAACAAACAGAACAGAAAGAAGTTTCACACAATTCTTCTGTGTAGTTTTTATTTGTAGACATTCTTTTTCCCAATATAGGCCTCTTAGCGCTCAGAATGTCCAATTGCAGTTTCTACAGAAAGAGTGTTTCAGAACGGCTCAATCAAAAGTAAGGTTCAACTCTGTTAGTTGAATGCACAGAACAGAAAGAAGTTTCATACAATGCTTCTGTGAAGTTTATATTTGAACATATTCTTTTTTCCACTATTACCCACTTAGCGCTACGAATGTCCAGTTGCATTTTCTACAGACAGAGTGTTTCAAAACTGCTCAATCCAAAGTATGGTTTAACTCTGTTAGCTGAATGCTCAGATCAGAAAGAAGTTTCACACAATGCTTCTGTGTAGTTTATATTTGAATATATTCCTTTTTCCACTACTACGCTCTTAGCGCTCCAAATGTCCAGTTGCATTTTCTACAGAAATTGTGTTCAGATCTGCTCAATCAAAAGTATGGTTTAACTCTGTTAGCTGAATGCACAGATCAGAAAGAAGTTTCACCGAATGATTCTGTGTAGTTTATATTTGAAGACATTCCTTTTTCCACTATTACCCTCTTAGCACTCCGAATCTCCACTTGCATTTTCTACAAAAAGAGTGTTTCGTAACTGCTCAATCAAAAATATGTTTTATCTCTGTTAACTGAATTTACAGATCAGAAATAAGTTTCACAGAATGCATCTGTGTAGTTTTTATTTGAAGATATTCTTTTTCCCAATGTAGGCCTCTTAGCGCTTAGCATGTCCAATTGCAGTTTCTACAGAAAGAGTGTTTCAGAACGGCTCAATCAAAAGTAAGGTTCAACTCTGTTAGTTGAATGCACAGAACAGAAAGAATTTTCACAGAATGCTACTGTGTAGTTTATATTTGAATATATTCCTTTTTCCACTATTACCCCCTTAGCGCTCCGAATGTCCACTTGCATTTTCTACAGAAAGAGTGTTCAGAACTGCGCAATCAAAAGTATGGTTTAACTCTGTTAGCTTAATGAACATATCAGAAATAAGTTTCACACAATGCTTCTGTGTAGTTTTTATTTGAAGGTATTATTTTTCCCAATAGAGGCCTCTTAGCGCTCAGAATGTCCAGTTGCAGTTTCTACAGAAAGAGTGTTTCAGAAAGGCTCAATCAAAAGTAAGGTTCAACTCTGTTAGTTGAATGCACAGAACAGAAAGAAGTTTCATACAATGCTTCTGTGTAGTTTATATTTGAACATATTCTTTTTTCCACTATTACCCACTTAGCGCTACGAATGTCCAGTTGCATTTTCTACAGACAGAGTGTTTCAAAACTGCTCAATCAAAAGTATGGTTTAACTCTGTTAGCTGAATGCTCAGATCAGAAAGAAGTTTCACAGAATGCTTCTGTGTAGTTTATATTTGAATATATTCCTTTTTCCACTACTACTCTCTTAGCGCTCCAAATGTCCAGTTGCATTTTCTACAGAAAGAGTGTTCAGATCTGCTCAATCAAAAGTATGGTTTAACTCTGTTAGCTGAATGCACAGATCAGAAAGAAGTTTCACAGAATGATTCTCTGTAGTTTATATTTGGAGACATTCCTTTTTCCACTATTACCCTCTTAGCGCTCCGAATCTCCACTTGCATTTTCTACAGAAAGAGTGTTTCAGAACGGCTCAATCAAAACTAAGGTTCAACTCTTTTAGTTGAACAAACTGAACAGAAAGAAGTTTCACACAATTCTTCTGTGTAGTTTTTATTTGTAGACATTCTTTTTCCCAATATAGGCCTCTTAGCGCTCAGAATGTCCAATTGCAGTTTCTACAGAAAGAGTGTTTCAGAACGGCTCAATCAAAAGTAAGGTTCAACTCTGTTAGTTGAATGCACAGAACAGAAAGAAGTTTCATACAATGCTTCTGTGTAGTTTATATTTGAACATATTCTTTTTTCCACTATTACCCACTTAGCGCTACGAATGTCCAGTTGCATTTTCTACAGACAGAGTGTTTCAAAACTGCTCAATCCAAAGTATGGTTTAACTCTGTTAGCTGAATGCTCAGATCAGAAAGAAGTTTCACAGAATGCTTCTGTGTAGTTTATATTTGAATATATTCCTTTTTCCACTACTACTCTCTTAGCGCCTCAAATGTCCAGTTGCATTTTCTACAGAAAGAGTGTTCAGATCTGCTCAATCAAAAGTATGGTTTAACTCTGTTAGCTGAATGCTCAGATCAGAAAGAAGTTTCACAGAATGCTTCTGTGTAGTTTATATTTGAATATATTCCTTTTTCCACTACTACGCTCTTAGCGCTCCAAATGTCCAGTTGCATTTTCTACAGAAAGAGTGTTCAGATCTGCTCAATCAAAAGTATGGTTTAACTCTGTTAGCTGAATGCACAGATCAGAAGGAAGTTTCACCGAATGATTCTGTGTAGTTTATATTTGAAGACATTACTTTTTCCACTATTACCCTCTTAGCGCTCCGAATCTCCACTTGCATTTTCTACAAAAAGAGTGTTTCATAACTGCTCAATCAAAAATATGTTTTATCTCTGTTAACTGAATTTACAGATCAGAAATAATTTTCACAGAATGCATCTGTGTAGTTTTTATTTGAAGATATTATTTTTCCCAATGTAGGCCTCTTAGCGCTTAGCATGTCCAATTGCAGTTTCTACAGAAAGAGTGTTTCAGAACGGCTCAATCAAAAGTAAGGTTCAACTCTGTTAGTTGAATGCACAGAAAAGAAAGAATTTTCACAGAATGCTACTGTGTAGTTTATATTTGAATATATTCCTTTTTCCACTATTACCCTCTTAGCGCTCCGAATGTCCACTTGCATTTTCTACAGAAAGAGTGTTCAGAACTGCGCAATCAAAAGTATGGTTTAACTCTGTTAGCTTAATGAACATATCAGAAATAAGTTTCACACAATGTTTCTGTGTAGTTTTTATTTGAAGATATTATTTTTCCCAATAGAGGCCTCTTAGTGCTCAGAATGTCCAATTGCAGTTTCTATAGAAAGAGTGTTTCAGAAAGGCTCAATCAAAAGTAAGGTTCAACTCTGTTAGTTGAATGCACAGAACGGAAAGAAGTTTCATACAATGCTTCTGTGTAGTTTATATTTGAACATATACATTTTTCCACTATTACCCACTTAGCGCTACGAATGTCCAGTTGCATTTTCTACAGACAGAGTGTTTCAAAACTGCTCAATCAAAAGTATGTTTTACCTCTGTTAGCTGAATGCTCAGATCAGAAAGAAGTTTCACAGAATGCTTCTGTGTAGTTTATATTTGAATATATTCCTTTTTCCACTACTACTCTCTTAGCGCTCAAAATGTCCAGTTGCATTTTCTACAGAAAGAGTGTTCAGATCTGCTCAATCAAAAGTATGGTTTAACTCTGTTAGCTGAATGCACAGATCAGAAAGAAGTTTCACAGAATGATTCTGTGTAGTTTATATTTGGAGACATTCCTTTTTCCACTATTACCCTCTTAGCGCTCCGAATCTCCACTTGCATTTTCTACAGAAAGAGTGTTTCAGAAAGGCTCAATCAAAACTAAGGTTCAACTCTTTTAGTTGAACAAACAGAACAGAAAGAAGTTTCACACAATTCTTCTGTGTAGTTTTTATTTGTAGACAGTCTTTTTCCCAATATAGGCCTCTTAGCGCTCAGAATGTCCAATTGCAGTTTCTACAGAAAGAGTGTTTCAGAACGGCTCAATCAAAAGTAAGGTTCAACTCTGTTAGTTGAATGCACAGAACAGAAAGAAGTTTCATACAATGCTTCTGTGTAGTTTATATTTGAACATATTCTTTTTTCCACTATTACCCACTTAGCGCTACGAATGTCCAGTTGCATTTTCTACAGACAGAGTGTTTCAAAACTGCTCAATCCAAAGTATGGTTTAACTCTGTTAGCTGAATGCTCAGATCAGAAAGAAGTTTCACAGAATGCTTCTGTGTAGTTTATATTTGAATATATTCCTTTTTCCACTACTACGCTCTTAGCGCTCCAAATGTCCAGTTGCATTTTCTACAGAAAGAGTGTTCAGATCTGCTCAATCAAAAGTATGGTTTAACTCTGTTAGCTGAATGCACAGATCAGAAGGATGTTTCACCGAATGATTCTGTGTAGTTTATATTTGAAGACATTCCTTTTTCCACTATTACCCTCTTAGCGCTCCGAATCTCCACTTGCATTTTCTACAAAAAGAGTGTTTCATAACTGCTCAATCAAAAATATGTTTTATCTCTGTTAACTGAATTTACAGATCAGAAATAAGTTTCACAGAATGCATCTGTGTGGTTTTTATTTGAAGATATTCTTTTTCCCAATGTAGGCCTCTTAGCGCTTAGCATGTCCAATTGCAGTTTCTACAGAAAGAGTGTTTCAGAACGGCTCAATCAAAAGTAAGGTTCAACTCTGTTAGTTGAATGCACAGAACAGAAAGAATTTTCACAGAATGCTACTGTGTAGTTTATATTTGAATATATTCCTTTTTCCACTATTACCCCCTTAGCGCTCCGAATGTCCACTTGCATTTTCTACAGGGTGTTCAGAACTGCGCAATCAAAAGTATGGTTTAACTCTGTTAGCTTAATGAACATATCAGAAATAAGTTTCACACAATGCTTCTGTGTAGTTTTTATTTGAAGATATTATTTTTCCCAATATAGGACTCTTAGCGCTCAGAATGTCCAATTGCAGTTTCTACAGAAAGAGTGTTTCAGAAAGGCTCAATCAAAAGTAAGGTTCAACTCTGTTAGTCGAATGCACAGAACAGAAAGAAGTTTCATACAATGCTTCTGTGTAGTTTATATTTGAACATATTCTTTTTTCCACTATTACCCACTTAGCGCTACGAATGTCCTGTTGCATTTTCTACAGACAGAGTGTTTCAAAACTGCTCAATCAAAAGTATGGTTTAACTCTGTTAGCTGAATGCTCAGATCAGAAAGAAGTTTCACAGAATGCTTCTGTGTAGTTTATATTTGAATATATTCCTTTTTCCACTACTACTCTCTTAGCGCTCCAAATGTCCAGTTGCATTTTCTACAGAAAGAGTGTTCAGATCTCCTCAATCAAAAGTATGGTTTAACTCTGTTAGCTGAATGCACAGATCAGAAAGAAGTTTCACAGAATGATTCTCTGTAGTTTATATTTGGAGACATTCCTTTTTCCACTATTACCCTCTTAGCGCTCCGAATCTCCACTTGCATTTTCTACAGAAAGAGTGTTTCAGAACGGCTCAATCAAAACTAAGGTTCAACTCTTTTAGTTGAACAAACTGAACAGAAAGAAGTTTCACACAATTCTTCTGTGTAGTTTTTATTTGTAGACATTCTTTTTCCCAATATAGGCCTCTTAGCGCTCAGAATGTCCAATTGCAGTTTCTACAGAAAGAGTGTTTCAGAACGGCTCAATCAAAAGTAAGGTTCAACTCTGTTAGTTGAATGCACAGAACAGAAAGAAGTTTCATACAATGCTTCTGTGTAGTTTATATTTGAACATATTCTTTTTTCCACTATTACCCACTTAGCGCTACGAATGTCCAGTTGCATTTTCTACAGACAGAGTGTTTCAAAACTGCTCAATCCAAAGTATGGTTTAACTCTGTTAGCTGAATGCTCAGATCAGAAAGAAGTTTCACAGAATGCTTCTGTGTAGTTTATATTTGAATATATTCCTTTTTCCACTACTACTCTCTTAGCGCCTCAAATGTCCAGTTGCATTTTCTACAGAAAGAGTGTTCAGATCTGCTCAATCAAAAGTATGGTTTAACTCTGTTAGCTGAATGCTCAGATCAGAAAGAAGTTTCACAGAATGCTTCTGTGTAGTTTATATTTGAATATATTCCTTTTTCCACTACTACGCTCTTAGCGCTCCAAATGTCCAGTTGCATTTTCTACAGAAAGAGTGTTCAGATCTGCTCAATCAAAAGTATGGTTTAACTCTGTTAGCTGAATGCACAGATCAGAAGGAAGTTTCACCGAATGATTCTGTGTAGTTTATATTTGAAGACATTACTTTTTCCACTATTACCCTCTTAGCGCTCCGAATCTCCACTTGCATTTTCTACAAAAAGAGTGTTTCATAACTGCTCAATCAAAAATATGTTTTATCTCTGTTAACTGAATTTACAGATCAGAAATAATTTTCACAGAATGCATCTGTGTAGTTTTTATTTGAAGATATTATTTTTCCCAATGTAGGCCTCTTAGCGCTTAGCATGTCCAATTGCAGTTTCTACAGAAAGAGTGTTTCAGAACGGCTCAATCAAAAGTAAGGTTCAACTCTGTTAGTTGAATGCACAGAACAGAAAGAATTTTCACAGAATGCTACTGTGTAGTTTATATTTGAATATATTCCTTTTTCCACTATTACCCTCTTAGCGCTCCGAATGTCCACTTGCATTTTCTACAGAAAGAGTGTTCAGAACTGCGCAATCAAAAGTATGGTTTAACTCTGTTAGCTTAATGAACATATCAGAAATAAGTTTCACACAATGTTTCTGTGTAGTTTTTATTTGAAGATATTATTTTTCCCAATAGAGGCCTCTTAGCGCTCAGAATGTCCAATTGCAGTTTCTATAGAAAGAGTGTTTCAGAAAGGCTCAATCAAAAGTAAGGTTCAACTCTGTTAGTTGAATGCACAGAACAGAAAGAAGTTTCATACAATGCTTCTGTGTAGTTTATATTTGAACATATACATTTTTCCACTATTACCCACTTAGCGCTACGAATGCCCAGTTGCATTTTCTACAGACAGAGTGTTTCAAAACTGCTCAATCAAAAGTATGTTTTACCTCTGTTAGCTGAATGCTCAGATCAGAAAGAAGTTTCACAGAATGCTTCTGTGTAGTTTATATTTGAATATATTCCTTTTTCCACTACTACTCTCTTAGCGCTCCAAATGTCCAGTTGCATTTTCTACAGAAAGAGTGTTCAGATCTGCTCAATCAAAAGTATGGTTTAACTCTGTTAGCTGAATGCACAGATCAGAAAGAAGTTTCACAGAATGATTCTGTGTAGTTTATATTTGGAGACATTCCTTTTTCCACTATTACCCTCTTAGCGCTCCGAATCTCCACTTGCATTTTCTACAGAAAGAGTGTTTCAGAAAGGCTCAATCAAAACTAAGGTTCAACTCTTTTAGTTGAACAAACAGAACAGAAAGAAGTTTCACACAATTCTTCTGTGTAGTTTTTATTTGTAGACAGTCTTTTTCCCAATATAGGCCTCTTAGCGCTCAGAATGTCCAATTGCAGTTTCTACAGAAAGAGTGTTTCAGAACGGCTCAATCAAAAGTAAGGTTCAACTCTGTTAGTTGAATGCACAGAACAGAAAGAAGTTTCATACAATGCTTCTGTGTAGTTTATATTTGAATATATTCTTTTTTCCACTATTACCCACTTAGCGCTACGAATGTCCAGTTGCATTTTCTACAGACAGAGTGTTTCAAAACTGCTCAATCCAAAGTATGGTTTAACTCTGTTAGCTGAATGCTCAGATCAGAAAGAAGTTTCACAGAATGCTTCTGTGTAGTTTATATTTGAATATATTCCTTTTTCCACTACTACGCTCTTAGCGCTCCAAATGTCCAGTTGCATTTTCTACAGAAAGAGTGTTCAGATATGCTCAATCAAAAGTATGGTTTAACTCTGTTAGCTGAATGCACAGATCAGAAGGATGTTTCACCGAATGATTCTGTGTAGTTTATATTTGAAGACATTCCTTTTTCCACTATTACCCTCTTAGCGCTCCGAATCTCCACTTGCATTTTCTACAAAAAGAGTGTTTCATAACTGCTCAATCAAAAATATGTTTTATCTCTGTTAACTGAATTTACAGATCAGTAATAAGTTTCACAGAATGCATCTGTGTGGTTTTTATTTGAAGATATTCTTTTTCCCAATGTAGGCCTCTTAGCGCTTAGCATGTCCAATTGCAGTTTCTACAGAAAGAGTGTTTCAGAACGGCTCAATCAAAAGTAAGGTTCAACTCTGTTAGTTGAATGCACAGAACAGAAAGAATTTTCACAGAATGCTACTGTGTAGTTTATATTTGAATATATTCCTTTTTCCACTATTACCCCCTTAGCGCTCCGAATGTCCACTTGCATTTTCTACAGAAAGAGTGTTCAGAACTGCGCAATCAAAAGTATGGTTTAACTCTGTTAGCTTAATGAACATATCAGAAATAAGTTTCACACAATGCTTCTGTGTAGTTTTTATTTGAAGATATTATTTTTCCCAATATAGGACTCTTAGCGCTCAGAATGTCCAATTGCAGTTTCTACAGAAAGAGTGTTTCAGAAAGGCTCAATCAAAAGTAAGGTTCAACTCTGTTAGTCGAATGCACAGAACAGAAAGTAGTTCCATACAATGCTTCTGTGTAGTTTATATTTGAACATATTCTTTTTTCCACTATTACCCACTTAGCGCTACGAATGACCAGTTGCATTTTCTACAGACAGAGTGTTTCAAAACTGCTCAATCAAAAGTATGGTTTAACTCTGTTAGCTGAATGCTCAGATCAGAAAGCAGTTTCACAGAATGCTTCTGTGTAGTTTATATTTGAATATATTCCTTTTTCCACTACTACTCTCTTAGCGCTCCAAATGTCCAGTTGCATTTTCTACAGAAAGAGTGTTCAGATCTGCTCAATCAAAAGTATGGTTTAACTCTGTTAGCTGAATGCACAGATCAGAAAGAAGTTTCACAGAATGATTCTGTGTAGTTTATATTTGGAGACATTCCTTTTTCCACTATTACCCTCTTAGCGCTCCGAATCTCCACTTGCATTTTCTACAGAAAGAGTGTTTCAGAACGGCTCAATCAAAACTAAGGTTCAACTCTTTTAGTTGAACAAACAGAACAGAAAGAAGTTTCACACAATTCTTCTGTGTAGTTTTTATTTGTAGACATTCTTTTTCCCAATATAGGCCTCTTAGCGCTCAGAATGTCCAATTGCAGTTTCTACAGAAAGAGTGTTTCAGAAAGGCTCAATCAAAAGTAAGGTTCAACTCTGTTAGTTGAATGCACAGAACAGAAGGAAGTTTCATACAATGCTTCTGTGTAGTTTATATTTGAACATATTCTTTTTTCCACTATTACCCACTTAGCGCTACGAATGTCCAGTTGCATTTTCTACAGACAGAGTGTTTCAAAACTGCTCAATCCAAAGTATGGTTTAACTCTGTTAGCTGAATGCTCAGATCAGAAAGAATTTTCACAGAATGCTTCTGTGTAGTTTATATTTGAATATATTCCTTTTTCCACTACTACGCTCTTAGCGCTCCAAATGTCCAGTTCCATTTTCTACAGAAAGAGTGTTCAGATCTGCTCAATCAAAAGTATGGTTTAACTCTGTTAGCTGAATGCACAGATCAGAAAGAAGTTTCACCGAATGATTCTGTGTAGTTTATATTTGAAGACATTACTTTTTCCACTATTACCCTCTTAGCGCTCCGAATCTCCACTTGCATTTTCTACAGAAAGAGTGTTTCAGAACGGCTCAATCAAAACTAAGGTTCAACTCTTTTAGTAGAACAAACAGAACAGAAAGGAGTTTCACACAATTCTTCTGTGTAGTTTTTATTTGTAGACATTCTTTTTCCCAATATAGGCCTCTTAGCGCTCAGAATGTCCAATTGCAGTTTCTACAGAAAGAGTGTTTCAGAACGGCTCAATCAAATGTAAGGTTCAACTCTGTTAGTTGAATGCACAGAACAGAAAGTAATTTCATACAATGCTTCTGTGTAGTTTATATTTGAACATATTCTTTTTTCCACTATTACCCTCTTAGCGCTACGAATGTCCAGTTGCATTTTCTACAGACAGAGTGTTTCAAAACTGCTCAATCAAAAGTATGGTTTAACTCTGTTAGCTGAATGCACAGATCAGAAAGAAGTTTCACCGAATGATTCTGTGTAGTTTATATTTGAAGACATTCCTTTTTCCACTATTACCCTCTTAGCGCTCCGAATCTCCACTTGCATTTTCTACAAAAAGAGTGTTTCATAACCGCTCAATCAAAAATATGTTTTATCTCTGTTAACTGAATTTACAGATCAGAAATAAGTTTCACAGAATGCATCTGTGTAGTTTTTATTTGATGATATTCTTTTTCCCAATGTAGGCCTCTTAGTGCTTAGCATGTCCAATTGCAGTTTCTACAGAAAGAGTGTTTCAGAACGGCTCAATCAAAAGTAAGGTTCAACTCTGTTAGTTGAATGCACAGAACAGAAAGAAGTTTCATACAATGCTTCTGTGTAGTTTATATTTGAACATATTCTTTTTTCCACTATTACCCTCTTAGCGCTCCGAATCTCCACTTGCATTTTCTACAAAAAGAGTGTTTCATAACTGCTCAATCAAAAATATGTTTTATCTCTGTTAACTGAATTTACAGATAAGAAATAAGTTTCACAGAATGCATCTGTGTAGTTTTTATTTGAAGATATTATTTTCCCAATGTAGGCCTCTTAGCGCTTAGCATGCCCAATTGCAGTTTCTACAGAAAGAGTGTTTCAGAACGGCTCAATCAAAAGTAAGGTTCAACTCTGTTAGTTGAATGCACAGAACAGAAAGAATTTTCACAGAATGCTACTGTGTAGTTTATATTTGAATATATTCTTTTTCCACAATTACCCTCTTAGCGCTCCGAATGTCCACTTGCATTTTCTACAGAAAGAGTGTTCAGAACTGCGCAATCAAAAGTATGGTTTAACTCTGTTAGCTTAATGAACATATCAGAAATAAGTTTCACACAATGCTTCTGTGTAGTTTTTATTTGAAGATATTATTTTTCCCAATAGAGGCCTCTTAGCGCTCAGAATGTCCAATTGCAGTTTCTACAGAAAGAGTGTTTCAGAAAGGCTCAATCAAAAGTAAGGTTCAACTCTGTTAGTTGAATGCACAGAACAGAAAGAAGTTTCATACAATGCTTCTGTGTAGTTTATATTTGAACATATTCTTTTTTCCACTATTACCCACTTAGCGCTACGAATGTCCAGTTGCATTTTCTGCGGACAGAGTGTTTCAAAACTGCTCAATCAAAAGTATGGTTTAACTCTGTTAGCTGAATGCTCAGATCAGAAAGAAGTTTCACAGAATGCTTCTGTGTAGTTTTTATTTGAATATATTCCTTTTTCCACTACTAATCTCTTAGCGCTCCAAATGTCCAGTTGCATTTTCTACAGAAAGAGTGTTCAGATCTGCTCAATCAAAAGTATGGTTTAACTCTGTTAGCTGAATGCACAGATCAGAAAGAAGTTTCACAGAATGATTCTGTGTAGTTTATATTTGGAGACATTCCTTTTTCCACTATTACCCTCTTAGCGCTCCGAATCTCCACTTGCATTTTCTACAGAAAGAGTGTTTCAGAACGGCTCAATCAAAACTAAGGTTCAACTCTTTTAGTTGAACAAACAGAACAGAAAGAAGTTTCACACAATTCTTCTGTGTAGTTTTTATTTGTGGACATTCTTTTTCCCAATATAGGCCTCTTAGCGCTCAGAATGTCCAATTGCAGTTTCTACAGAAAGAGTGTTTCAGAACGGCTCAATCAAAAGTAAGGTTCAACCCTGTTAGTTGAATGCACAGAACAGAAAGAAGTTTCATACAATGCTTCTGTGTAGTTTATATTTGAACATATTCTTTTTTCCACTATTACCCACTTAGCGCTACGAATGTCCAGTTGCATTTTCTACAGACAGAGTGTTTCAAAACTGCTCAATCAAAAGTATGGTTTAACTCTGTTAGCTGAATGCTCAGATCAGAAAGAAGTTTCACAGAATGCTTCTGTGTAGTTTATATTTGAATATATTCCTTTTTCCACTACTACGCTCTTAGCGCTCCAAATGTCCAGTTGCATTCTCTACAGAAAGAGTGTTCAGATCTGCTCAATCAAAAGTATGGTTTAACTCTGTTAGCTGAATGCACAGATCAGAAAGAAGTTTCCCCGAATGATTCTGTGTAGTTTATATTTGAAGACATTCCTTTTTCCACTATTACCCTCTTAGCGCTCCGAATCTCCACTTGCATTTTCTACAGAAAGAGTGTTTCATAACTGCTCAATCAAAAATATGTTTTATCTCTGTTAACTGAATTTACAGATCAGAAATAAGTTTCACAGAATGCATCTGTGTAGTTTTTATTTGAAGATATTCTTTTTCCCAATGTAGGCCTCTTAGCGCTTAGCATGTCCAATTGCAGTTTCTACAGAAAGAGTGTTTCAGAACGGCTCAATCAAAAGTAAGGTTCAACTCTGTTAGTTGAATGCACAGAACAGAAAGAATTTTCACAGAATGCTACTGTGTAGTTTATATTTGAATATATTCCTTTTTCCACTATTACCCTCTTAGCGCTCCGAATGTCCACTTGCATTTTCTACAGAAAGAGTGTTCAGAACCGCGCAATCAAAAGTATGGTTTAACTCTGTTAGCTTAATGAACATATCAGAAATAAGTTTCACACAATGCTTCTGTGTAGTTTTTATTTGAAGATATTATTTTTCCCAATATAGGTCTCTTAGCGCTCAGAATGTCCAATTGCAGTTTCTACAGAAAGAGTGTTTCAGAAAGGCTCAATCAAAAGTAAGGTTCAACTCTGTTAGTTGAATGCACAGAACAGAAAGTAGTTTCATACAATGCTTCTGTGTAGTTTATATTTGAACATATTCTTTTTTCCACTATTACCCACTTAGCGCTACGAATGTCCAGTTGCATTTTCTACAGACAGAGTGTCTCAAAACGGCTCAATCAAAAGTATGGTTTAACTCTGTTAGCTGAATGCTCAGATCAGAAAGAAGTTTCACAGAATGCTTCTGTGTAGTTTATATTTGAATATATTCCTTTTTCCACTACTACTCTCTTAGCGCTCCAAATGTCCAGTTGCATTTTCTACAGAAAGAGTGTTCAGATCTGCTCAATCAAAAGTATGGTTTAACTCTGTTAGCTGAATGCACAGATCAGAAAGAAGTTTCACAGAATGATTCTGTGTAGTTTATATTTGGAGACATTCCTTTTTCCACTATTACCCTCTTAGCACACCGAATCTCCACTTGCATTTTCTACAGAAAGAGTGTTTCAGAACGGCTCAATCAAAAGTTAGGTTCAATTCTTTTAGTTGAACAAACAGAACAGAAAGAAGTTTCACAAAATTCTTCTGTGTAGTTTTTATTTGTAGACATTCTTTTTGCCAATATAGGCCTCTTAGTGATCAGAATGTCCAATTGCAGTTTCTACAGAAAGAGTGTTTCAGAACGGCTCAATCAAAAGTAAGGTTCAACCCTGTTAGTTGAATGCACAGAACAGAAAGAAGTTTCATACAAAGCTTCTGTGTAGTTTATATTTGAACATATTCTTTTTTCCACTATTACCCACTTAGCGCTACGAATGTCCAGTTGCATTTTCTACAGACAGAGTGTTTCAAAACTGCTCAATCAAAAGTATGGTTTAACTCTGTTAGCTGAATGCTCAGATCAGAAAGAAGTTTCACAGAATGCTTCTGTGTAGTTTATATTTGAATATATTCCTTTTTCCACTACTACGCTCTTAGCGCTCCAAATGTCCAGTTGCATTTTCTACAGAAAGAGTGTTCAGATCTGCTCAATCAAAAGTATGGTTTAACTCTGTTAGCTGAATGCACAGATCAGAAGGATGTTTCACCGAATGATTCTGTGTAGTTTATATTTGAAGACATTCCTTTTTCCACTATTACCCTCTTAGCGCTCCGAATCTCCACTTGCATTTTCTACAAAAAGAGTGTTTCATAACTGCTCAATCAAAAATATGTTTTATCTCTGTTAACTGAATTTACAGATCAGAAATAAGTTTCACAGAATGCATCTGTGTGGTTTTTATTTGAAGATATTCTTTTTCCCAATGTAGGCCTCTTAGCGCTTAGCATGTCCAATTGCAGTTTCTACAGAAAGAGTGTTTCAGAACGGCTCAATCAAAAGTAAGGTTCAACTCTGTTAGTTGAATGCACAGAACAGAAAGAATTTTCACAGAATGCTACTGTGTAGTTTATATTTGAATATATTCCTTTTTCCACTATTACCCCCTTAGCGCTCCGAATGTCCACTTGCATTTTCTACAGAGTGTTCAGAACTGCGCAATCAAAAGTATGGTTTAACTCTGTTAGCTTAATGAACATATCAGAAATAAGTTTCACACAATGCTTCTGTGTAGTTTTATTTGAAGATATTATTTTTCCCAATATAGGACTCTTAGCGCTCAGAATGTCCAATTGCAGTTTCTACAGAAAGAGTGTTTCAGAAAGGCTCAATCAAAAGTAAGGTTCAACTCTGTTAGTCGAATGCACAGAACAGAAAGAAGTTTCATACAATGCTTCTGTGTAGTTTATATTTGAACATATTCTTTTTTCCACTATTACCCACTTAGCGCTACGAATGTCCAGTTGCATTTTCTACAGACAGAGTGTTTCAAAACTGCTCAATCAAAAGTATGGTTTAACTCTGTTAGCTGAATGCTCAGATCAGAAAGAAGTTTCACAGAATGCTTCTGTGTAGTTTATATTTGAATATATTCCTTTTTCCACTACTACTCTCTTAGCGCTCCAAATGTCCAGTTGCATTTTCTACAGAAAGAGTGTTCAGATCTGCTCAATCAAAAGTATGGTTTAACTCTGTTAGCTGAATGCACAGATCAGAAAGAAGTTTCACAGAATGATTCTCTGTAGTTTATATTTGGAGACATTCCTTTTTCCACTATTACCCTCTTAGCGCTCCGAATCTCCACTTGCATTTTCTACAGAAAGAGTGTTTCAGAACGGCTCAATCAAAACTAAGGTTCAACTCTTTTAGTTGAACAAACTGAACAGAAAGAAGTTTCACACAATTCTTCTGTGTAGTTTTTATTTGTAGACATTCTTTTTCCCAATATAGGCCTCTTAGCGCTCAGAATGTCCAATTGCAGTTTCTACAGAAAGAGTGTTTCAGAACGGCTCAATCAAAAGTAAGGTTCAACTCTGTTAGTTGAATGCACAGAACAGAAAGAAGTTTCATACAATGCTTCTGTGTAGTTTATATTTGAACATATTCTTTTTTCCACTATTACCCACTTAGCGCTACGAATGTCCAGTTGCATTTTCTACAGACAGAGTGTTTCAAAACTGCTCAATCCAAAGTATGGTTTAACTCTGTTAGCTGAATGCTCAGATCAGAAAGAAGTTTCACAGAATGCTTCTGTGTAGTTTATATTTGAATATATTCCTTTTTCCACTACTACTCTCTTAGCGCCTCAAATGTCCAGTTGCATTTTCTACAGAAAGAGTGTTCAGATCTGCTCAATCAAAAGTATGGTTTAACTCTGTTAGCTGAATGCTCAGATCAGAAAGAAGTTTCACAGAATGCTTCTGTGTAGTTTATATTTGAATATATTCCTTTTTCCACTACTACGCTCTTAGCGCTCCAAATGTCCAGTTGCATTTTCTACAGAAAGAGTGTTCAGATCTGCTCAATCAAAAGTATGGTTTAACTCTGTTAGCTGAATGCACAGATCAGAAGGAAGTTTCACCGAATGATTCTGTGTAGTTTATATTTGAAGACATTACTTTTTCCACTATTACCCTCTTAGCGCTCCGAATCTCCACTTGCATTTTCTACAAAAAGAGTGTTTCATAACTGCTCAATCAAAAATATGTTTTATCTCTGTTAACTGAATTTACAGATCAGAAATAATTTTCACAGAATGCATCTGTGTAGTTTTTATTTGAAGATATTATTTTTCCCAATGTAGGCCTCTTAGCGCTTAGCATGTCCAATTGCAGTTTCTACAGAAAGAGTGTTTCAGAACGGCTCAATCAAAAGTAAGGTTCAACTCTGTTAGTTGAATGCACAGAACAGAAAGAATTTTCACAGAATGCTACTGTGTAGTTTATATTTGAATATATTCCTTTTTCCACTATTACCCTCTTAGCGCTCCGAATGTCCACTTGCATTTTCTACAGAAAGAGTGTTCAGAACTGCGCAATCAAAAGTATGGTTTAACTCTGTTAGCTTAATGAACATATCAGAAATAAGTTTCACACAATGTTTCTGTGTAGTTTTTATTTGAAGATATTATTTTTCCCAATAGAGGCCTCTTAGCGCTCAGAATGTCCAATTGCAGTTTCTATAGAAAGAGTGTTTCAGAAAGGCTCAATCAAAAGTAAGGTTCAACTCTGTTAGTTGAATGCACAGAACAGAAAGAAGTTTCATACAATGCTTCTGTGTAGTTTATATTTGAACATATACATTTTTCCACTATTACCCACTTAGCGCTACGAATGCCCAGTTGCATTTTCTACAGACAGAGTGTTTCAAAACTGCTCAATCAAAAGTATGTTTTACCTCTGTTAGCTGAATGCTCAGATCAGAAAGAAGTTTCACAGAATGCTTCTGTGTAGTTTATATTTGAATATATTCCTTTTTCCACTACTACTCTCTTAGCGCTCCAAATGTCCAGTTGCATTTTCTACAGAAAGAGTGTTCAGATCTGCTCAATCAAAAGTATGGTTTAACTCTGTTAGCTGAATGCACAGATCAGAAAGAAGTTTCACAGAATGATTCTGTGTAGTTTATATTTGGAGACATTCCTTTTTCCACTATTACCCTCTTAGCGCTCCGAATCTCCACTTGCATTTTCTACAGAAAGAGTGTTTCAGAAAGGCTCAATCAAAACTAAGGTTCAACTCTTTTAGTTGAACAAACAGAACAGAAAGAAGTTTCACACAATTCTTCTGTGTAGTTTTTATTTGTAGACAGTCTTTTTCCCAATATAGGCCTCTTAGCGCTCAGAATGTCCAATTGCAGTTTCTACAGAAAGAGTGTTTCAGAACGGCTCAATCAAAAGTAAGGTTCAACTCTGTTAGTTGAATGCACAGAACAGAAAGAAGTTTCATACAATGCTTCTGTGTAGTTTATATTTGAATATATTCTTTTTTCCACTATTACCCACTTAGCGCTACGAATGTCCAGTTGCATTTTCTACAGACAGAGTGTTTCAAAACTGCTCAATCCAAAGTATGGTTTAACTCTGTTAGCTGAATGCTCAGATCAGAAAGAAGTTTCACAGAATGCTTCTGTGTAGTTTATATTTGAATATATTCCTTTTTCCACTACTACGCTCTTAGCGCTCCAAATGTCCAGTTGCATTTTCTACAGAAAGAGTGTTCAGATATGCTCAATCAAAAGTATGGTTTAACTCTGTTAGCTGAATGCACAGATCAGAAGGATGTTTCACCGAATGATTCTGTGTAGTTTATATTTGAAGACATTCCTTTTTCCACTATTACCCTCTTAGCGCTCCGAATCTCCACTTGCATTTTCTACAAAAAGAGTGTTTCATAACTGCTCAATCAAAAATATGTTTTATCTCTGTTAACTGAATTTACAGATCAGTAATAAGTTTCACAGAATGCATCTGTGTGGTTTTTATTTGAAGATATTCTTTTTCCCAATGTAGGCCTCTTAGCGCTTAGCATGTCCAATTGCAGTTTCTACAGAAAGAGTGTTTCAGAACGGCTCAATCAAAAGTAAGGTTCAACTCTGTTAGTTGAATGCACAGAACAGAAAGAATTTTCACAGAATGCTACTGTGTAGTTTATATTTGAATATATTCCTTTTTCCACTATTACCCCCTTAGCGCTCCGAATGTCCACTTGCATTTTCTACAGAAAGAGTGTTCAGAACTGCGCAATCAAAAGTATGGTTTAACTCTGTTAGCTTAATGAACATATCAGAAATAAGTTTCACACAATGCTTCTGTGTAGTTTTTATTTGAAGATATTATTTTTCCCAATATAGGACTCTTAGCGCTCAGAATGTCCAATTGCAGTTTCTACAGAAAGAGTGTTTCAGAAAGGCTCAATCAAAAGTAAGGTTCAACTCTGTTAGTCGAATGCACAGAACAGAAAGTAGTTCCATACAATGCTTCTGTGTAGTTTATATTTGAACATATTCTTTTTTCCACTATTACCCACTTAGCGCTACGAATGACCAGTTGCATTTTCTACAGACAGAGTGTTTCAAAACTGCTCAATCAAAAGTATGGTTTAACTCTGTTAGCTGAATGCTCAGATCAGAAAGCAGTTTCACAGAATGCTTCTGTGTAGTTTATATTTGAATATATTCCTTTTTCCACTACTACTCTCTTAGCGCTCCAAATGTCCAGTTGCATTTTCTACAGAAAGAGTGTTCAGATCTGCTCAATCAAAAGTATGGTTTAACTCTGTTAGCTGAATGCACAGATCAGAAAGAAGTTTCACAGAATGATTCTGTGTAGTTTATATTTGGAGACATTCCTTTTTCCACTATTACCCTCTTAGCGCTCCGAATCTCCACTTGCATTTTCTACAGAAAGAGTGTTTCAGAACGGCTCAATCAAAACTAAGGTTCAACTCTTTTAGTTGAACAAACAGAACAGAAAGAAGTTTCACACAATTCTTCTGTGTAGTTTTTATTTGTAGACATTCTTTTTCCCAATATAGGCCTCTTAGCGCTCAGAATGTCCAATTGCAGTTTCTACAGAAAGAGTGTTTCAGAAAGGCTCAATCAAAAGTAAGGTTCAACTCTGTTAGTTGAATGCACAGAACAGAAGGAAGTTTCATACAATGCTTCTGTGTAGTTTATATTTGAACATATTCTTTTTTCCACTATTACCCACTTAGCGCTACGAATGTCCAGTTGCATTTTCTACAGACAGAGTGTTTCAAAACTGCTCAATCCAAAGTATGGTTTAACTCTGTTAGCTGAATGCTCAGATCAGAAAGAATTTTCACAGAATGCTTCTGTGTAGTTTATATTTGAATATATTCCTTTTTCCACTACTACGCTCTTAGCGCTCCAAATGTCCAGTTCCATTTTCTACAGAAAGAGTGTTCAGATCTGCTCAATCAAAAGTATGGTTTAACTCTGTTAGCTGAATGCACAGATCAGAAAGAAGTTTCACCGAATGATTCTGTGTAGTTTATATTTGAAGACATTACTTTTTCCACTATTACCCTCTTAGCGCTCCGAATCTCCACTTGCATTTTCTACAGAAAGAGTGTTTCAGAACGGCTCAATCAAAACTAAGGTTCAACTCTTTTAGTAGAACAAACAGAACAGAAAGGAGTTTCACACAATTCTTCTGTGTAGTTTTTATTTGTAGACATTCTTTTTCCCAATATAGGCCTCTTAGCGCTCAGAATGTCCAATTGCAGTTTCTACAGAAAGAGTGTTTCAGAACGGCTCAATCAAATGTAAGGTTCAACTCTGTTAGTTGAATGCACAGAACAGAAAGTAATTTCATACAATGCTTCTGTGTAGTTTATATTTGAACATATTCTTTTTTCCACTATTACCCTCTTAGCGCTACGAATGTCCAGTTGCATTTTCTACAGACAGAGTGTTTCAAAACTGCTCAATCAAAAGTATGGTTTAACTCTGTTAGCTGAATGCACAGATCAGAAAGAAGTTTCACCGAATGATTCTGTGTAGTTTATATTTGAAGACATTCCTTTTTCCACTATTACCCTCTTAGCGCTCCGAATCTCCACTTGCATTTTCTACAAAAAGAGTGTTTCATAACCGCTCAATCAAAAATATGTTTTATCTCTGTTAACTGAATTTACAGATCAGAAATAAGTTTCACAGAATGCATCTGTGTAGTTTTTATTTGATGATATTCTTTTTCCCAATGTAGGCCTCTTAGTGCTTAGCATGTCCAATTGCAGTTTCTACAGAAAGAGTGTTTCAGAACGGCTCAATCAAAAGTAAGGTTCAACTCTGTTAGTTGAATGCACAGAACAGAAAGAAGTTTCATACAATGCTTCTGTGTAGTTTATATTTGAACATATTCTTTTTTCCACTATTACCCTCTTAGCGCTCCGAATCTCCACTTGCATTTTCTACAAAAAGAGTGTTTCATAACTGCTCAATCAAAAATATGTTTTATCTCTGTTAACTGAATTTACAGATAAGAAATAAGTTTCACAGAATGCATCTGTGTAGTTTTTATTTGAAGATATTATTTTCCCAATGTAGGCCTCTTAGCGCTTAGCATGCCCAATTGCAGTTTCTACAGAAAGAGTGTTTCAGAACGGCTCAATCAAAAGTAAGGTTCAACTCTGTTAGTTGAATGCACAGAACAGAAAGAATTTTCACAGAATGCTACTGTGTAGTTTATATTTGAATATATTCTTTTTCCACAATTACCCTCTTAGCGCTCCGAATGTCCACTTGCATTTTCTACAGAAAGAGTGTTCAGAACTGCGCAATCAAAAGTATGGTTTAACTCTGTTAGCTTAATGAACATATCAGAAATAAGTTTCACACAATGCTTCTGTGTAGTTTTTATTTGAAGATATTATTTTTCCCAATAGAGGCCTCTTAGCGCTCAGAATGTCCAATTGCAGTTTCTACAGAAAGAGTGTTTCAGAAAGGCTCAATCAAAAGTAAGGTTCAACTCTGTTAGTTGAATGCACAGAACAGAAAGAAGTTTCATACAATGCTTCTGTGTAGTTTATATTTGAACATATTCTTTTTTCCACTATTACCCACTTAGCGCTACGAATGTCCAGTTGCATTTTCTGCGGACAGAGTGTTTCAAAACTGCTCAATCAAAAGTATGGTTTAACTCTGTTAGCTGAATGCTCAGATCAGAAAGAAGTTTCACAGAATGCTTCTGTGTAGTTTTTATTTGAATATATTCCTTTTTCCACTACTAATCTCTTAGCGCTCCAAATGTCCAGTTGCATTTTCTACAGAAAGAGTGTTCAGATCTGCTCAATCAAAAGTATGGTTTAACTCTGTTAGCTGAATGCACAGATCAGAAAGAAGTTTCACAGAATGATTCTGTGTAGTTTATATTTGGAGACATTCCTTTTTCCACTATTACCCTCTTAGCGCTCCGAATCTCCACTTGCATTTTCTACAGAAAGAGTGTTTCAGAACGGCTCAATCAAAACTAAGGTTCAACTCTTTTAGTTGAACAAACAGAACAGAAAGAAGTTTCACACAATTCTTCTGTGTAGTTTTTATTTGTGGACATTCTTTTTCCCAATATAGGCCTCTTAGCGCTCAGAATGTCCAATTGCAGTTTCTACAGAAAGAGTGTTTCAGAACGGCTCAATCAAAAGTAAGGTTCAACCCTGTTAGTTGAATGCACAGAACAGAAAGAAGTTTCATACAATGCTTCTGTGTAGTTTATATTTGAACATATTCTTTTTTCCACTATTACCCACTTAGCGCTACGAATGTCCAGTTGCATTTTCTACAGACAGAGTGTTTCAAAACTGCTCAATCAAAAGTATGGTTTAACTCTGTTAGCTGAATGCTCAGATCAGAAAGAAGTTTCACAGAATGCTTCTGTGTAGTTTATATTTGAATATATTCCTTTTTCCACTACTACGCTCTTAGCGCTCCAAATGTCCAGTTGCATTCTCTACAGAAAGAGTGTTCAGATCTGCTCAATCAAAAGTATGGTTTAACTCTGTTAGCTGAATGCACAGATCAGAAAGAAGTTTCCCCGAATGATTCTGTGTAGTTTATATTTGAAGACATTCCTTTTTCCACTATTACCCTCTTAGCGCTCCGAATCTCCACTTGCATTTTCTACAGAAAGAGTGTTTCATAACTGCTCAATCAAAAATATGTTTTATCTCTGTTAACTGAATTTACAGATCAGAAATAAGTTTCACAGAATGCATCTGTGTAGTTTTTATTTGAAGATATTCTTTTTCCCAATGTAGGCCTCTTAGCGCTTAGCATGTCCAATTGCAGTTTCTACAGAAAGAGTGTTTCAGAACGGCTCAATCAAAAGTAAGGTTCAACTCTGTTAGTTGAATGCACAGAACAGAAAGAATTTTCACAGAATGCTACTGTGTAGTTTATATTTGAATATATTCCTTTTTCCACTATTACCCTCTTAGCGCTCCGAATGTCCACTTGCATTTTCTACAGAAAGAGTGTTCAGAACCGCGCAATCAAAAGTATGGTTTAACTCTGTTAGCTTAATGAACATATCAGAAATAAGTTTCACACAATGCTTCTGTGTAGTTTTTATTTGAAGATATTATTTTTCCCAATATAGGTCTCTTAGCGCTCAGAATGTCCAATTGCAGTTTCTACAGAAAGAGTGTTTCAGAAAGGCTCAATCAAAAGTAAGGTTCAACTCTGTTAGTTGAATGCACAGAACAGAAAGTAGTTTCATACAATGCTTCTGTGTAGTTTATATTTGAACATATTCTTTTTTCCACTATTACCCACTTAGCGCTACGAATGTCCAGTTGCATTTTCTACAGACAGAGTGTTTCAAAACGGCTCAATCAAAAGTATGGTTTAACTCTGTTAGCTGAATGCTCAGATCAGAAAGAAGTTTCACAGAATGCTTCTGTGTAGTTTATATTTGAATATATTCCTTTTTCCACTACTACTCTCTTAGCGCTCCAAATGTCCAGTTGCATTTTCTACAGAAAGAGTGTTCAGATCTGCTCAATCAAAAGTATGGTTTAACTCTGTTAGCTGAATGCACAGATCAGAAAGAAGTTTCACAGAATGATTCTGTGTAGTTTATATTTGGAGACATTCCTTTTTCCACTATTACCCTCTTAGCACACCGAATCTCCACTTGCATTTTCTACAGAAAGAGTGTTTCAGAACGGCTCAATCAAAAGTTAGGTTCAATTCTTTTAGTTGAACAAACAGAACAGAAAGAAGTTTCACAAAATTCTTCTGTGTAGTTTTTATTTGTAGACATTCTTTTTGCCAATATAGGCCTCTTAGTGATCAGAATGTCCAATTGCAGTTTCTACAGAAAGAGTGTTTCAGAACGGCTCAATCAAAAGTAAGGTTCAACCCTGTTAGTTGAATGCACAGAACAGAAAGAAGTTTCATACAAAGCTTCTGTGTAGTTTATATTTGAACATATTCTTTTTTCCACTATTACCCACTTAGCGCTACGAATGTCCAGTTGCATTTTCTACAGACAGAGTGTTTCAAAACTGCTCAATCAAAAGTATGGTTTAACTCTGTTAGCTGAATGCTCAGATCAGAAAGAAGTTTCACAGAATGCTTCTGTGTAGTTTATATTTGAATATATTCCTTTTTCCACTACTACGCTCTTAGCGCTCCAAATGTACAGTTGCATTTTCTACAGAAAGATTGTTCAGATCTGCTCAATCAAAAGTATGGTTTAACTCTGTTAGCTGAATGCACAGATCAGAAAGAAGTTTCCCCGAATGATTCTGTGTAGTTTATATTTGAAGACATTCCTTTTTCCACTATTACCCTCTTAGCGCTCGGAATCTCCACTTGCATTTTCTACAAAAAGAGTGTTTCATAACTGCTCAATCAAAAATATGTTTTATCTCTGTTAACTGAATTTACAGATCAGAAATATGTTTCACAGAATGCATCTGTGTAGTTTTTATTTGAACATATTCTTTTTCCCAATGTAGGCCTCTTAGCGCTTAGCATGTCCAATTGCAGTTTCTACAGAAAGAGTGTTTCAGAACTGCTCAATCAAAAGTAAGGTTCAACTCTGTTAGTTGAATGCACAGAACAGAAAGAATTTTCACAGAATGCTACTGTGTAGTTTATATTTGAATATATTCCTTTTTCCACTATTACCCTCTTAGCGCTCCGAATGTCCACTTGCATATTCTACAGAAAGAGTGTTCAGAACTGCGCAATCAAAAGTATGGTTTAACTCTGTTAGCTTAATGAACATATCAGAAATAATTTTCACACAATGCTTCTGTGTAGTTTTTATTTGAAGATATTATTTTTCCCAATATAGGCCTCTTAGCGCTCAGAATGTCCAATTGCAGTTTCTACAGAAAGAGTGTTTCAGAAAGGCTCAATCAAAAGTAAGGTTCAACTCTGTTAGTTGAATGCACAGAACAGAAAGAAGTTTCATACAATGCTTCTGTGTAGTTTATATTTGAACATATTCTTTTTTCCACTATTACCCACTTAGCGCTACGAATGTCCAGTTGCATTTTCTACAGACAGAGTGTTTCAAAACTGCTCAATCAAAAGTATGGTTTAACTCTGTTAGCTGAATGCTCAGATCAGAAAGAAGTTTCACAGAATGCTTCTGTGTAGTTTATGTTTGAATATATTCCTTTTTCCACTACTACTCTCTTAGCGCTCCAAATGTCCAGTTGCATTTTCTACAGAGAGAGTGTTCAGATCTGCTCAATCAAAAGTATGGTTTAACTCTGTTAGCTGAATGCACAGATCAGAAAGAAGTTTCACCGAATGATTCTGTGTAGTTTATATTTGAAGACATTCCTTTTTCCACTATTACCCTCTTAGCGCTCGGAATCTCCACTTGCATTTTCTACAAAAAGAGTGTTTCATAACTGCTCAATCAAAAATATGTTTTATCTCTGTTAACTGAATTTACAGATCAGAAATAAGTTTCACAGAATGCATCTGTGTAGTTTTTATTTGAAGATATTCTTTTTCCCAATGTAGGCCTCTTAGCGCTTAGCATGTCCAATTGCAGTTTCTACAGAAAGAGTGTTTCAGAACGGCTCAATCAAAAGTAAGGTTCAACTCTGTTAGTTGAATGCACAGAACAGAAAGAATTTTCACAGAATGCTACTGTGTAGTTTATATTTGAATATATTCCTTTTTCCACTATTACCCTCTTAGCGCTCCGAATGTCCACTTGCATTTTCTACAGAAAGAGTGTTCAGAACTGCGCAATCAAAAGTATGGTTTAACTCTGTTAGCTTAATGAACATAACAGAAATAAGTTTCACACAATGCTTCTGTGTAGTTTTTATTTGAAGATATTATTTTTCCCAATAGAGGCCTCTTAGCGCTCAGAATGTCCAATTGCAGTTTCTACAGAAAGAGTGTTTCAGAAAGGCTCAATCAAAAGTAAGGTTCAACTCTGTTAGTTGAATGCACAGAACAGAAAGAAGTTTCATACAATGCTTCTGTGTAGTTTATATTTGAACATATTCTTTTTTCCACTATTACCCACTTAGCGCTACGAATGTCCAGTTGCATTTTCTACAGACAGAGTGTTTCAAAACTGCTCAATCAAAAGTATGGTTTAACTCTGTTAGCTGAATGCTCAGATCAGAAAGAAGTTTCACAGAATGCTTCTGTGTAGTTTATATTTGAATATATTCCTTTTTCCACTACTACTCTCTTAGCGCTCCAAATGTCCAGTAGCATTTTCTACAGAAAGAGTGTTCAGATCTGCTCAATCAAAAGTATGGTTTAACTCTGTTAGCTGAATGCACAGATCAGAAAGAAGTTTCACAGAATGATTCTGTGTAGTTTATATTTGGAGACATTCCTTTTTCCACTATTACCCTCTTAGCGCTCCGAATCTCCACTTGCATTTTCTACAGAAAGAGTGTTTCAGAACGGCTCAATCAAAGCTAAGGTTCAACTCTTTTAGTTGAACAAACAGAACAGAAAGAAGTTTCACACAATTCTTCTGTGTAGTTTTTATTTGTAGACATTCTTTTTCCCAATATAGGCCTCTTAGCGCTCAGAATGTCCAATTGCAGTTTCTACAGAAAGAGTGTTTCAGAACGGCTCAATCAAAAGTAAGGTTCAACTCTGTTAGTTGAATGCACAGAACAGAAAGAAGTTTCATACAATGCTTCTGTGTAGTTTATATTTGAACATATCCTTTTTTCCACTATTACCCACTTAGCGCTACGAATGTCCAGTTGCATTTTCTACAGACAGAGTGTTTCAAAACTGCTCAATCCAAAGTATGGTTTAACTCTGTTAGCTGAATGCTCAGATCAGAAAGAAGTTTCACAGAATGCTTCTGTGTAGTTTATATTTGAATATATTCCTTTTTCCACTACTACGCTCTTAGCGCTCCAAATGTCCAGTTGCATTTTCTACAGAAAGAGTGTTCAGATCTGCTCAATCAAAAGTATGGTTTAACTCTGTTAGCTGAATGCACAGATCAGAAAGAAGTTTCACCGAATGATTCTGTGTAGTTTATATTTGAAGACATTTCTTTTTCCACTATTACCTTCTTAGCGCTCTGAATCTCCACTTGCATTTTCTACAAAAAGAGTGTTTCATAACTGCTCAATCAAAAATATGTTTTATCTCTGTTAACTGAATTTACAGATCAGAAATAAGTTTCACAGAATGCATCTGTGTAGTTTTTATTTGAAGATATTCTTTTTCCCAATGTAGGCCTCTTAGCGCTTAGCATGTCCAATTGCAGTTTCAACAGAAAGAGTGTTTCAGAACTGCTCAATCAAAAGTAAGGTTCAACTCTGTTAGTTGAATGCACAGAACAGAAAGAATTTTCACAGAATGCTACTGTGTAGTTTATATTTGAATATATTCCTTTTTCCACTATTACCCTCTTAGCGCTCCGAATGTCCACTTGCATTTTCTACAGAAAGAGTGTTTCAGAACGGCTCAATCAAAACTAAGGTTCAAATCTTTTAGTTGAACAAACAGAACAGAAAGTAGTTTCACACAATTCTTCTGTGTAGTTTTTATTTGTAGACATTCTTTTTCCCAATATAGGCCTCTTAGCGCTCAGAATGTCCAATTGCAGTTTCTACAGAAAGAGTGTTTCAGAACGGCTCAATCAAAAGTAAGGTTCAACTCAGTTAGTTGAATGCACAGAACAGAAAGAAGTTTCATACAATGCTTCTGTGTAGTTTATATTTGAACATATTCTTTTTTCCACTATTACCCACTTAGCGCTACGAATGTCCAGTTGCATTTTCTACAGACAGAGTGTTTCAAAACTGCTCAATCCAAAGTATGGTTTAACTCTGTTAGCTGAATGCTCAGATCAGAAAGAAGTTTCACAGAATGCTTCTGTGTAGTTTATATTTGAATATATTCTTTTTTCCACTACTACGCTCTTAGCGCTCCAAATGTCCAGTTGCATTTTCTACAGAAAGAGTGTTCAGATCTGCTCAATCAAAAGTATGGTTTAACTCTGTTAGCTGAATGCACAGATCAGAAAGAAGTTTCACAGAATGATTCTGTGTAGTTTATATTTGGAGACATTCCTTTTTCCACTATTACCCTCTTAGCGCTCCGAATCTGCACTTGCATTTTCTACAGAAAGAGTGTTTCAGAACGGCTCAATCAAAACTAAGGTTCAACTCTTTTAGTTGAACAAACAGAAGAGAAAGAAGTTTCACACAATTCTTCTGTGTAGTTTTTATTTGTAGACATTCTTTTTCCCAATATAGGCCTCTTAGCGCTCAGAATGTCCAATTGCAGTTTCTACAGAAAGAGTGTTTCAGAACGGCTCAATCAAAAGTAAGGTTCAACTCTGTTAGTTGAATGCACAGAACAGAAAGAAGTTTCATACAATGCTTCTGTGTAGTTTATATTTGAACATATTCTTTTTTCCACTATTACCCACTTAGCGCTACGAATGTCCAGTTGCATTTTCTACAGACAGAGTGTTTCAAAACTGCTCAATCCAAAGTATGGTTTAACTCTGTTAGCTGAATGCTCAGATCAGAAAGAAGTTTCACAGAATGCTTCTGTGTAGTTTATATTTGAATATATTCCTTTTTCCACTACTACGCTCTTAGCGCTCCAAATGTCCAGTTGCATTTTCTACAGAAAGAGTGTTCAGATCTGCTCAATCAAAAGTATGGTTTAACTCTGTTAGCTGAATGCACAGATCAGAAAGAAGTTTCACCGAATGATTCTGTGTAGTTTATATTTGCAGACATTCCTTTTTCCACTATTACCCTCTTAGCGCTCTGAATCTCCACTTGCATTTTCTACAAAAAGAGTGTTTCATAACTGCTCAATCAAAAATATGTTTTATCTCTGTTAACTGAATTTACAGATCAGAAATAAGTTTCACAGAATGCATCTGTGTAGTTTTTATTTGAAGATATTCTTTTTCCCAATGTAGGCCTCTTAGCGCTTAGCATGTCCAATTGCAGTTTCTACAGAAAGAGTGTTTCAGAACGGCTCAATCAAAAGTAAGGTTCAACTCTGTTAGTTGAATGCACAGAACAGAAAGAATTTTCACAGAATGCTACTGTGTAGTTTATATTTGAATATATTCCTTTTTCCACTATTACCCTCTTAGCGCTCCGAATGTCCACTTGCATTTTCTACAGAAAGAGTGTTCAGAACTGCGCAATCAAAAGTATGGTTTAACTCTGTTAGCTTAATGAACATATCAGAAATAAGTTTCACACAATGCTTCTGTGTAGTTTTTATTTGAAGATATCATTTTTCCCAATATAGGCCTCTGAGCGCTCAGAATGTCCAATTGCAGTTTCTACAGAAAGAGTGTTTCAGAAAGGCTCAATCAAAAGTAAGGTTCAACTCTGTTAGTTGAATGCACAGAACAGAAAGAAGTTTCATACAATGCTTCTGTGTAGTTTATATTTGAACATATTATTTTTTCCACTATTACCCACTTAGCGCTACGAATGTCCAGTTGCATTTTCTACAGACAGAGTGTTTCAAAACTGCTCAATCAAAAGTGTGGTTTAACACTGTTAGCTGAATGCTCAGATCAGAAAGAAGTTTCCCCGAATGATTCTGTGTAGTTTATATTTGAAGACATACCTTTTTCCACTATTACCCACTTAGCGCTCCGAATCTCCACTTGCATTTTCTACAAAAAGAGTGTTTCATAACTGCTCAATCAAAAATATGTTTTATCTCTGTTAACTGAATTTACAGATCAGAAATATATTTCACAGAATGCATCTGTGTAGTTTTTATTTGAAGATATTCTTTTTCCCAATGTAGGCCTCTTAGCGCTTAGCATGTCCAATTGCAGTTTCTACAGAAAGAGTGTTTCAGAACTGCTCAATCAAAAGTAAGGTTCAACTCTGTTAGTTGAATGCACAGAACAGAAAGAATTTTCATAGAATGCTACTGTGTAGTTTATATTTGAATATATTCCTTTTTCCACTATTACCCTCTTAGCGCTCCGAATGTCCACTTGCATTTTCTCCAGAAAGAGTGTTCAGAACTGCGCAATCAAAAGTATGGTTTAACTCTGTTAGCTTAATGAACATATCAGAAATAAGTTTCACACAATGCTTCTGTGTAGTTTTTATTTGAAGATATTATTTTTCCCAATATAGGCCTCTTAGCGCTCAGAATGTCCAATTGCAGTTTCTACAGAAAGAGTGTTTCAGAAAGGCTCAATCAAAAGTAAGGTTCAACCCTGTTAGTTGAATGCACAGAACAGAAAGAAGTTTCATACAATGCTTCTGTGTAGTTTATATTTGAACATATTCTTTTTTCCACTATTACCCACTTAGCGCTACGAATGTCCAGTTGCATTTTCTACAGACAGAGTGTTTCAAAACTGCTCAATCAAAAGTATGGTTTAACTCTGTTAGCTGAATGCTCAGATCAGAAAGTAGTTTCACAGAATGCTTCTGTGTAGTTTATATTTGAATATATTCCTTTTTCCACTACTACTCTCTTAGCGCTCCAAATGTCCAGTTGCATTTTCTACAGAAAGAGTGTTCAGATCTGCTCAATCAAAAGTATGGTTTAACTCTGTTAGCTGAATGCACAGATCAGAAAGAAGTTTCACAGAATGATTCTGTGTAGTTTATATTTGGAGACATTCCTTTTTCCACTATTACCCTCTTAGCGCTCCGAATCTGCACTTGCATTTTCTACAGAAAGAGTGTTTCAGAACGGCTCAATCAAAACTAAGGTTCAACTCTTTTAGTTGAACAAACAGAAGAGAAAGAAGTTTCACACAATTCTTCTGTGTAGTTTTTATTTGTAGACATTCTTTTTCCCAATATAGGCCTCTTAGCGCTCAGAATGTCCAATTGCAGTTTCTACAGAAAGAGTGTTTCAGAACGGCTCAATCAAAAGTAAGGTTCAACTCTGTTAGTTGAATGCACAGAACAGAAAGAAGTTTCATAAAATGCTTCTGTGTAGTTTATATTTGAACATATTCTTTTTTCCACTATTACCCACTTAGCGCTACGAATGTCCAGTTGCATTTTCTACAGACAGAGTGTTTCAAAACTGCTCAATCAAAAGTATGGTTTAACTCTGTTAGCTGAATGCTCAGATCAGAAAGAAGATTCACAGAATGCTTCTGTGTAGTTTATATTTGAATATATTCCTTTTTCCACTACTACGCTCTTAGCGCTCCAAATGTCCAGTTGCATTTTCTACAGAAAGAGTGTTCAGATCTGCTCAATCAAAAGTATGGTTTAACTCTGTTAGCTGAATGCACACATCAAAAAGAAGTTTCACCGAATGATTCTGTGTAGTTTATATTTGAAGACATTCCTTTTTCCACTATTACCCTCTTAGCGCTCCGAATCTCCACTTGCATTTTCTACAAAAAGAGTGTTTCATAACTGCTCAATCAAAAATATGTTTTATCTCTGTTAACTGAATTTACAGATCAGAAATAAGTTTCACAGAATGCATCTGTGTAGTTTTTATTTGAAGATATTCTTTTTCCCAATGTAGGCCTCTTAGCGCTTAGCATGTCCAATTGCAGTTTCTACAGAAAGAGTGTTTCAGAACGGCTCAATCAAAAGTAAGGTTCAACTCTGTTAGTTGAATGCACAGAACAGAAAGAATTTTCACAGAATGCTACTGTGTAGTTTATATTTGTATATATTCCTTTTTCCACTATTACCCTCTTAGCGCTCCGAATGTCCACTTGCATTTTCTACAGAAAGAGTGTTCAGAACTGCGCAATCAAAAGTATGGTTTAACTCTGTTAGCTTAATGAACATATCAGAAATAAGTTTCACACAATGCTTCTGTGTAGTTTTTATTTGAAGATATTATTTTTCCCAATATAGGCCTCTTAGCGCTCAGAATGTCCAATTGCAGTTTCTACAGAAAGAGTGTTTCAGAAAGGCTCAATCAAAAGTAAGGTTCAACTCTGTTAGTTGAATGCACAGAACAGAAAGAAGTTTCATACAATGCTTCTGTGTCGTTTATATTTGAACATATTCTTTTTTCCACTATTACCCACTTAGCGCTACGAATGTCCAGTTGCATTTTCTACAGACAGAGTGTTTCAAAACTGCTCAATCAAAAGTATGGTTTAACTCTCTTAGCTGAATGCTCAGATCAGAAAGAAGTTTCACAGAATGCTTCTGTGTAGTTTATATTTGAATATATTCCTTTTTCCACTACTACTATCTTAGCACTCCAAATGTCCAGTTGCATTTTCTACAGAAAGAGTGTTCAGATCTGCTCAATCAAAAGTATGGTTTAACTCTGTTAGCTGAATGCACAGATCAGAAAGAAGTTTCACAGAATGATTCTGTGTAGTTTATATATGGAGACATTCCTTTTTCCACTATTACCCTCTTAGCGCTCCGAATCTCCACTTTCATTTTCTACAAAAAGAGTGTTTCATAACTGCTCAATCAAAAATATGTTTTATCTCTGTTAACTGAATTTACAGATCAGAAATAAGTTTCACAGAATGCATCTGTGTAGTTTTTATTTGAAGATATTCTTTTTCCCAATGTAGGCCTCTTAGCGCTTAGCATGTCGAATTGCAGTTTCTACAGAAAGAGTGTTTCAGAACTGCTCAATCAAAAGTAAGGTTCAACTCTGTTAGTTGAATGCACAGAACAGAAAGAATTTTCACAGAATGCTACTGTGTAGTTTATATTTGAATATATTCCTTTTTCCACTATTAATCTCTTAGCGCTCCGAATGTCCACTTGCATTTTCTACAGAAAGAGTGTTCAGAACTGCGCAATCAAAAGTATGGTTTAACTCTGTTAGCTTAATGAACATATCAGAAATAAGTTTCACACAATGCTTCTGTGTAGTTTTTATTTGAAGATATTATTTTTCCCAATATAGGCCTCTTAGCGCTCAGAATGTCCAATTGCAGTTTCTACAGAAAGAGTGTTTCAGAAAGGCTCAATCAAAAGTAAGGTTCAACCCTGTTAGTTGAATGCACAGAACAGAAAGAAGTTTCATACAATGCTTCTGTGTAGTTTATATTTGAACATATTCTTTTTTCCACTATTACCCACTTAGCGCTACGAATGTCCAGTTGCATTTTCTACAGACAGAGTGTTTCAAAACTGCTCAATCAAAAGTATGGTTTAACTCTGTTAGCTGAATGCTCAGATCAGAAAGAAGTTTCACAGAATGCTTCTGTGTAGTTTATATTTGAATATATTCCTTTTTCCACTACTATTCTCTTAGCGCTCCAAATGTCCAGTTGCATTTTCTACAGAAAGAGTGTTCAGATCTGCTCAATCAAAAGTATGGTTTAACTCTGTTAGCGGAATGCACAGATCAGAAAGAAGTTTCACAGAATGATTCTGTGTAGTTTATATTTGGAGACATTCCTTTTTCCACTATTACCCTCTTAGCGCTCCGAATCTGCACTTGCATTTTCTACAGAAAGAGTGTTTCAGAACGGCTCAATCAAAACTAAGGTTCAACTCTTTTAGTTGAACAAACAGAACAGAAAGAAGTTTCACACAATTCTTCTGTGTAGTTTTTATTTGTAGACATTCTTTTTCCCAATATAGGCCTCTTAGCGCTCAGAATGTCCAATTGCAGTTTCTACAGAAAGAGTGTTTCAGAACGGCTCAATCAAAAGTAAGGTTCAACTCTGTTAGTTGAATGCACAGAACAGAAAGAAGTTTCATACAATGCTTCTGTGTAGTTTATATTTGAATATATTCTTTTTTCCACTATTACCCACTTAGCGCTACGAATGTCCAGTTGCATTTTCTACAGACAGAGTGTTTCAAAACTGCTCAATCCAAAGTATGGTTTAACTCTGTTAGCTGAATGCTCAGATCAGAAAGAAGTTTCACAGAATGCTTCTGTGTAGTTTATATTTGAATATATTCCTTTTTCCACTACTACGCTCTTAGCGCTCCAAATGTCCAGTTGCATTTTCTACAGAAAGAGTATTCAGATCTGCTCAATCAAAAGTATGGTTTAACTCTGTTAGCTGAATGCACAGATCAGAAAGAAGTTTCACCGAATGATTCTGTGTAGTTTATATTTGCAGACATTCCTTTTTCCACTATTACCCTCTTAGCGCTCTGAATCTCCACTTGCATTTTCTACAAAAAGAGTGTTTCATAACTGCTCAATCAAAAATATGTTTTATCTCTGTTAACTGAATTTACAGATCAGAAATAAGTTTCACAGAATGCATCTGTGTAGTTTTTATTTGAAGATATTCTTTTTCCCAATGTAGGCCTCTTAGCGCTTAGCATGTCCAATTGCAGTTTCTACAGAAAGAGTGTTTCAGAACGGCTCAATCAAAAGTAAGGTTCAACTCTGTTAGTTGAATGCACAGAACAGAAAGAATTTTCACAGAATGCTACTGTGTAGTTTATATTTGAATATATTCCTTTTTCCACTATTACCCTCTTAGCGCTCCGAATGTCCACTTGCATTTTCTACAGAAAGAGTGTTCAGAACTGCGCAATCAAAAGTATGGTTTAACTCTGTTAGCTTAATGAACATATCAGAAATAAGTTTCACACAATGCTTCTGTGTAGTTTTTATTTGAAGATATTATTTTTCCCAATATAGGCCTCTTAGCGCTCAGAATGTCCAATTGCAGTTTCTACAGAAAGAGTGTTTCAGAAAGGCTCAATCAAAAGTAAGGTTCAACTCTGTTAGTTGAATGCACAGAACAGAAAGAAGTTTCATACAATGCTTCTGTGTAGTTTATATTTGAACATATACTTTTTTCCACTATTACCCACTTAGCGCTACGAATGTCCAGTTGCATTTTCTACAGACAGAGTGTTTCAAAACTGCTCAATCCAAAGTATGGTTTAACTCTGTTAGCTGAATGCTCAGATCAGAAAGAAGTTTCACAGAATGCTTCTGTGTAGTTTATATTTGAATATATTCCTTTTTCCACTATTACCCTCTTAGCGCTCTGAATCTCCACTTGCATTTTCTACAAAAAGAGTGTTTCATAACTGCTCAATCAAAAATATGTTTTATCTCTGTTAACTGAATTTACAGATCAGAAATAAGTTTCACAGAATGCATCTGTGTAGTTTTTATTTGAAGATATTCTTTTTCCCAATGTAGGCCTCTTAGCGCTTAGCATGTCCAATTGCAGTTTCAACAGAAAGAGTGTTTCAGAACTGCTCAATCAAAAGTAAGGTTCAACTCTGTTAGTTGAATGCACAGAACAGAAAGAATTTTCACAGAATGCTACTGTGTAGTTTATATTTGAATATATTCCTTTTTCCACTATTACCCTCTTAGCGCTCCGAATGTCCACTTGCATTTTCTACAGAAAGAGTGTTCAGAACTGCGCAATCAAAAGTATGGTTTAACTCTGTTAGCTTAATGAACATATCAGAAATAAGTTTCACACAATGCTTCTGTGTAGTTTTTATTTGAAGATATTATTTTTCCCAATATAGGCCTCTTAGCGCTCAGAATGTCCAATTGCAGTTTCTACAGAAAGAGTGTTTCAGAAAGGCTCAATCAAAAGTAAGGTTCAATCCTGTTAGTTGAATGCACAGAACAGAAAGAAGTTTCATACAATGCTTCTGTGTAGTTTATATTTGAACATATTCTTTTTTCCACTATTACCCACTTAGCGCTACGAATGTCCAGTTGCATTTTCTACAGACAGAGTGTTTCAAAACTGCTCAATCAAAAGTATGGTTTAACTCTGTTAGCTGAATGCTCAGATCAGAAAGAAGTTTCACAGAATGCTTCTGTGTAGTTTATATTTGAATATATTCCTTTTTCCACTACTACTCTCTTAGCGCTCCAAATGTCCAGTTGCATTTTCTACAGAAAGAGTGTTCAGATCTGCTCAATCAAAAGTATGGTTTAACTCTGTTAGCTGAATGCACAGATCAGAAAGAAGTTTCACAGAATGATTCTGTGTAGTTTATATTTGGAGACATTCCTTTTTCCACTATTACCCTCTTAGCGCTCCGAATCTGCACTTGCATTTTCTACAGAAAGAGTGTTTCAGAACGGCTCAATCAAAACTAAGGTTCAACTCTTTTAGTTGAACAAACAGAAGAGAAAGAAGTTTCACACAATTCTTCTGTGTAGTTTTTATTTGTAGACATTCTTTTTCCCAATATAGGCCTCTTAGCGCTCAGAATGTCCAATTGCAGTTTCTACAGAAAGAGTGTTTCAGAACGGCTCAATCAAAAGTAAGGTTCAACTCTGTTAGTTGAATGCACAGAACAGAAAGAAGTTTCATACAATGCTTCTGTGTAGTTTATATTTGAACATATTCTTTTTTCCACTATTACCCACTTAGCGCTACGAATGTCCAGTTGCATTTTCTACAGACAGAGTGTTTCAAAACTGCTCAATCCAAAGTATGGTTTAACTCTGTTAGCTGAATGCTCAGATCAGAAAGAAGTTTCACAGAATGCTTCTGTGTAGTTTATATTTGAATATATTCCTTTTTCCACTACTACGCTCTTAGCGCTCCAAATGTCCAGTTGCATTTTCTACAGAAAGAGTGTTCAGATCTGCTCAATCAAAAGTATGGTTTAACTCTGTTAGCTGAATGCACAGATCAGAAAGAAGTTTCACCGAATGATTCTGTGTAGTTTATATTTGCAGACATTCCTTTTTCCACTATTACCCTCTTAGCGCTCTGAATCTCCACTTGCATTTTCTACAAAAAGAGTGTTTCATAACTGCTCAATCAAAAATATGTTTTATCTCTGTTAACTGAATTTACAGATCAGAAATAAGTTTCACAGAATGCATCTGTGTAGTTTTTATTTGAAGATATTCTTTTTCCCAATGTAGGCCTCTTAGCGCTTAGCATGTCCAATTGCAGTTTCTACAGAAAGAGTGTTTCAGAACGGCTCAATCAAAAGTAAGGTTCAACTCTGTTAGTTGAATGCACAGAACAGAAAGAATTTTCACAGAATGCTACTGTGTAGTTTATATTTGAATATATTCCTTTTTCCACTATTACCCTCTTAGCGCTCCGAATGTCCACTTGCATTTTCTACAGAAAGAGTGTTCAGAACTGCGCAATCAAAAGTATGGTTTAACTCTGTTAGCTTAATGAACATATCAGAAATAAGTTTCACACAATGCTTCTGTGTAGTTTTTATTTGAAGATATCATTTTTCCCAATATAGGCCTCTGAGCGCTCAGAATGTCCAATTGCAGTTTCTACAGAAAGAGTGTTTCAGAAAGGCTCAATCAAAAGTAAGGTTCAACTCTGTTAGTTGAATGCACAGAACAGAAAGAAGTTTCATACAATGCTTCTGTGTAGTTTATATTTGAACATATTATTTTTTCCACTATTACCCACTTAGCGCTACGAATGTCCAGTTGCATTTTCTACAGACAGAGTGTTTCAAAACTGCTCAATCAAAAGTGTGGTTTAACACTGTTAGCTGAATGCTCAGATCAGAAAGAAGTTTCCCCGAATGATTCTGTGTAGTTTATATTTGAAGACATACCTTTTTCCACTATTACCCACTTAGCGCTCCGAATCTCCACTTGCATTTTCTACAAAAAGAGTGTTTCATAACTGCTCAATCAAAAATATGTTTTATCTCTGTTAACTGAATTTACAGATCAGAAATATATTTCACAGAATGCATCTGTGTAGTTTTTATTTGAAGATATTCTTTTTCCCAATGTAGGCCTCTTAGCGCTTAGCATGTCCAATTGCAGTTTCTACAGAAAGAGTGTTTCAGAACTGCTCAATCAAAAGTAAGGTTCAACTCTGTTAGTTGAATGCACAGAACAGAAAGAATTTTCATAGAATGCTACTGTGTAGTTTATATTTGAATATATTCCTTTTTCCACTATTACCCTCTTAGCGCTCCGAATGTCCACTTGCATTTTCTCCAGAAAGAGTGTTCAGAACTGCGCAATCAAAAGTATGGTTTAACTCTGTTAGCTTAATGAACATATCAGAAATAAGTTTCACACAATGCTTCTGTGTAGTTTTTATTTGAAGATATTATTTTTCCCAATATAGGCCTCTTAGCGCTCAGAATGTCCAATTGCAGTTTCTACAGAAAGAGTGTTTCAGAAAGGCTCAATCAAAAGTAAGGTTCAACCCTGTTAGTTGAATGCACAGAACAGAAAGAAGTTTCATACAATGCTTCTGTGTAGTTTATATTTGAACATATTCTTTTTTCCACTATTACCCACTTAGCGCTACGAATGTCCAGTTGCATTTTCTACAGACAGAGTGTTTCAAAACTGCTCAATCAAAAGTATGGTTTAACTCTGTTAGCTGAATGCTCAGATCAGAAAGTAGTTTCACAGAATGCTTCTGTGTAGTTTATATTTGAATATATTCCTTTTTCCACTACTACTCTCTTAGCGCTCCAAATGTCCAGTTGCATTTTCTACAGAAAGAGTGTTCAGATCTGCTCAATCAAAAGTATGGTTTAACTCTGTTAGCTGAATGCACAGATCAGAAAGAAGTTTCACAGAATGATTCTGTGTAGTTTATATTTGGAGACATTCCTTTTTCCACTATTACCCTCTTAGCGCTCCGAATCTGCACTTGCATTTTCTACAGAAAGAGTGTTTCAGAACGGCTCAATCAAAACTAAGGTTCAACTCTTTTAGTTGAACAAACAGAAGAGAAAGAAGTTTCACACAATTCTTCTGTGTAGTTTTTATTTGTAGACATTCTTTTTCCCAATATAGGCCTCTTAGCGCTCAGAATGTCCAATTGCAGTTTCTACAGAAAGAGTGTTTCAGAACAGCTCAATCAAAAGTAAGGTTCAACTCTGTTAGTTGAATGCACAGAACAGAAAGAAGTTTCATAAAATGCTTCTGTGTAGTTTATATTTGAACATATTCTTTTTTCCACTATTACCCACTTAGCGCTACGAATGTCCAGTTGCATTTTCTACAGACAGAGTGTTTCAAAACTGCTCAATCAAAAGTATGGTTTAACTCTGTTAGCTGAATGCTCAGATCAGAAAGAAGATTCACAGAATGCTTCTGTGTAGTTTATATTTGAATATATTCCTTTTTCCACTACTACGCTCTTAGCGCTCCAAATGTCCAGTTGCATTTTCTACAGAAAGAGTGTTCAGATCTGCTCAATCAAAAGTATGGTTTAACTCTGTTAGCTGAATGCACACATCAAAAAGAAGTTTCACCGAATGATTCTGTGTAGTTTATATTTGAAGACATTCCTTTTTCCACTATTACCCTCTTAGCGCTCCGAATCTCCACTTGCATTTTCTACAAAAAGAGTGTTTCATAACTGCTCAATCAAAAATATGTTTTATCTCTGTTAACTGAATTTACAGATCAGAAATAAGTTTCACAGAATGCATCTGTGTAGTTTTTATTTGAAGATATTCTTTTTCCCAATGTAGGCCTCTTAGCGCTTAGCATGTCCAATTGCAGTTTCTACAGAAAGAGTGTTTCAGAACGGCTCAATCAAAAGTAAGGTTCAACTCTGTTAGTTGAATGCACAGAACAGAAAGAATTTTCACAGAATGCTACTGTGTAGTTTATATTTGTATATATTCCTTTTTCCACTATTACCCTCTTAGCGCTCCGAATGTCCACTTGCATTTTCTACAGAAAGAGTGTTCAGAACTGCGCAATCAAAAGTATGGTTTAACTCTGTTAGCTTAATGAACATATCAGAAATAAGTTTCACACAATGCTTCTGTGTAGTTTTTATTTGAAGATATTATTTTTCCCAATATAGGCCTCTTAGCGCTCAGAATGTCCAATTGCAGTTTCTACAGAAAGAGTGTTTCAGAAAGGCTCAATCAAAAGTAAGGTTCAACTCTGTTAGTTGAATGCACAGAACAGAAAGAAGTTTCATACAATGCTTCTGTGTCGTTTATATTTGAACATATTCTTTTTTCCACTATTACCCACTTAGCGCTACGAATGTCCAGTTGCATTTTCTACAGACAGAGTGTTTCAAAACTGCTCAATCAAAAGTATGGTTTAACTCTGTTAGCTGAATGCTCAGATCAGAAAGAAGTTTCACAGAATGCTTCTGTGTAGTTTATATTTGAATATATTCCTTTTTCCACTACTACTATCTTAGCACTCCAAATGTCCAGTTGCATTTTCTACAGAAAGAGTGTTCAGATCTGCTCAATCAAAAGTATGGTTTAACTCTGTTAGCTGAATGCACAGATCAGAAAGAAGTTTCACAGAATGATTCTGTGTAGTTTATATATGGAGACATTCCTTTTTCCACTATTACCCTCTTAGCGCTCCGAATCTCCACTTTCATTTTCTACAAAAAGAGTGTTTCATAACTGCTCAATCAAAAATATGTTTTATCTCTGTTAACTGAATTTACAGATCAGAAATAAGTTTCACAGAATGCATCTGTGTAGTTTTTATTTGAAGATATTCTTTTTCCCAATGTAGGCCTCTTAGCGCTTAGCATGTCGAATTGCAGTTTCTACAGAAAGAGTGTTTCAGAACTGCTCAATCAAAAGTAAGGTTCAACTCTGTTAGTTGAATGCACAGAACAGAAAGAATTTTCACAGAATGCTACTGTGTAGTTTATATTTGAATATATTCCTTTTTCCACTATTAATCTCTTAGCGCTCCGAATGTCCACTTGCATTTTCTACAGAAAGAGTGTTCAGAACTGCGCAATCAAAAGTATGGTTTAACTCTGTTAGCTTAATGAACATATCAGAAATAAGTTTCACACAATGCTTCTGTGTAGTTTTTATTTGAAGATATTATTTTTCCCAATATAGGCCTCTTAGCGCTCAGAATGTCCAATTGCAGTTTCTACAGAAAGAGTGTTTCAGAAAGGCTCAATCAAAAGTAAGGTTCAACCCTGTTAGTTGAATGCACAGAACAGAAAGAAGTTTCATACAATGCTTCTGTGTAGTTTATATTTGAACATATTCTTTTTTCCACTATTACCCACTTAGCGCTACGAATGTCCAGTTGCATTTTCTACAGACAGAGTGTTTCAAAACTGCTCAATCAAAAGTATGGTTTAACTCTGTTAGCTGAATGCTCAGATCAGAAAGAAGTTTCACAGAATGCTTCTGTGTAGTTTATATTTGAATATATTCCTTTTTCCACTACTATTCTCTTAGCGCTCCAAATGTCCAGTTGCATTTTCTACAGAAAGAGTGTTCAGATCTGCTCAATCAAAAGTATGGTTTAACTCTGTTAGCGGAATGCACAGATCAGAAAGAAGTTTCACAGAATGATTCTGTGTAGTTTATATTTGGAGACATTCCTTTTTCCACTATTACCCTCTTAGCGCTCCGAATCTGCACTTGCATTTTCTACAGAAATAGTGTTTCAGAACGGCTCAATCAAAACTAAGGTTCAACTCTTTTAGTTGAACAAACAGAAGAGAAAGAAGTTTCACACAATTCTTCTGTGTAGTTTTTAATTGTAGACATTCTTTTTCCCAATATAGGCCTCTTAGCGCTCAGAATGTCCAATTGCAGTTTCTACAGAAAGAGTGTTTCAGAACGGCTCAATCAAAAGTAAGGTTCAACTCTGTTAGTTGAATGCACAGAACAGAAAGTAGTTTCATACAATGCTTCTGTGTAGTTTATATTTGAACATATTCTTTTTTCCACTATTACCCACTTAGCGCTACGAATGTCCAGTTGCATTTTCTACAGACAGATTGTTTCAAAACTGCTCAATCAAAAGTATGCTTTAAATCTGTTAGCTGAATGCTCAGATCAGAAAGAAGTTTCACAGAATGCTTCTGTGTAGTTTATATTTGAATATATTCCTTTTTCCACTACTACGCTCTTAGCGCTCCAAATGTCCAGTTGCATTTTCTACAGAAAGAGTGTTCAGATCTGCTCAATCAAAAGTATGGTTTAACTCTGTTAGCTGAATGCACAGATCAAAAACAAGTTTCACCGAATGATTCTGTGTAGTTTATATTTGAAGACATTCCTTTTTCCACTATTACCCTCTTAGCGCTCCGAATCTCCACTTGAATTTTCTACAAAAAGAGTGTTTCATAACTGCTCAATCAAAAATATGTTTTATCTCTGTTAACTGAATTTACAGATCAGAAATAAGTTTCACAGAATGCATCTGTGTAGTTTTTATTTGAAGATATTCTTTTTCCCAATGTAGGCCTCTTAGCGCTTAGCATGTCCAATTGCAGTTTCTACAGAAAGAGTGTTTCAGAACGGCTCAATCAAAAGTAAGGTTCAACTCTGTTAGTTGAATGCACAGAACAGAAAGAATTTTCACAGAATGCTACTGTGTAGTTTATATTTGAATATATTCCTTTTTCCACTATTACCCTCTTAGCGCTCCGAATGTCCACTTGCATTTTCTACAGAAAGAGTGTTCAGAACTGCGCAATCAAAAGTATGGTTTAACTCTGTTAGCTTAATGAACATAACAGAAACAAGTTTCACACAATGCTTCTGTGTAGTTTTTATTTGAAGATATTATTTTTCCCAATAGAGGCCTCTTAGCGCTCAGAATGTCCAATTGCAGTTTCTACAGAAAGAGTGTTTCAGAAAGGCTCAATCAAAAGTAAGGTTCAACTCTGTTAGTTGAATGCACAGAACAGAAAGAAGTTTCATACAATGCTTCTGTGTCGTTTATATTTGAACATATTCTCTTTTCCACTATTACCCACTTAGCGCTACGAATGTCCAGTTGCATTTTCTACAGACAGAGTGTTTCAAAACTGCTCAATCAAAAGTATGGTTTAACTCTGTTAGCTGAATGCTCAGATCAGAAAGAAGTTTCACAGAATGCTTCTGTGTAGTTTATATTTGAATATATTCCTTTTTCCACTACTACTCTCTTAGCACTCCAAATGTCCAGTTGCATTTTCTACAGAAAGAGTGTTCAGATCTGCTCAATCAAAAGTATGGTTTAACTCTGTTAGCTGAATGCACAGATCAGAAAGAAGTTTCACAGAATGATTCTGTGTAGTTTATATTTGGAGACATTCCTTTTTCCACTATTACCCTCTTAGCGCTCCGAATCTCCACTTGCATTTTCTACAGAAAGAGTGTTTCAGAACGGCTCAATCAAAACTAAGGTTCAACTCTTTTAGTTGAACAAACAGAACAGAAAGGAGTTACACAAAATTCTTCTGTGTAGTTTTTATTTGTAGACATTCTTTTTCCCAATATAGGCCTCTTAGCGCTCAGAATGTCCAATTGCAGTTTCTACAGAAAGAGTGTTTCAGAACGGCTCAATCAAAAGTAAGGTTCAACTCTGTTAGTTGAATGCACAGAACAGAAAGAAGTTTCATACAATGCTTCTGTGTAGTTTATATTTGAACATATTCTTTTTTCCACTATTACCCACTTAGCGCTACGAATGTCCAGTTGCATTTTCTACAGACAGAGGGTTTCAAAACTGCTCAATCAAAAGTATGTTTTAACTCTGTTAGCTGAATGCTCAGATCAGAAAGAAGTTTCACAGAATGCTTCTGTGTAGTTTATATTTGAATATATTCCTTTTTCCACTACTACGCTCTTAGCGCTCCAAATGTCCAGTTGCATTTTCTACAGAAAGAGTGTTCAGATCTGCTCAATCAAAAGTATGGTTTAAATTTGTTAGCTGAATGCACAGATCAGAAAGAAGTTTCACCGAATGATTCTCTGTAGTTTATATTTGAAGACATTCCTTTTTCCACTATTACCCTCTTAGCGCTCCGAATCTCCACTTGCATTTTCTACAAAAAGAGTGTTTCATAACTGCTCAATCAAAAATATGTTTTATCTCTGTTAACTGAATTTACAGATCAGAAATAAGTTTCACAGAATGGATCTGTGTAGTTTTTATTTGAAGATATTCTTTTTCCCAACGTATGCCTCTTAGCGCTTAGCATGTCCAATTGCAGTTTCTACAGAAAGAGTGTTTCAGAACGGCTCAATCAAAAGTAAGGTTCAACTCTGTTAGTTGAATGCACAGAACAGAAAGAAGTTTCATAGAATGCTACTGTGTAGTTTATATTTGAATATACTCTTTTTCCACTATTACCCTCTTAGCGCTCCGAATGTCCACTTGCATTTTCTACAGAAAGAGTGTTCAGAACTGCGCAATCAAAAGTATGGTTTAACTCTGTTAGCTTAATGAACATATCAGAAATAAGTTTCACACAATGCTTCTGTGTAGTTTTTATTTGAAGATATTATTTTTCCCAATATAGGCCTCTTAGCGCTCAGAATGTCCAATTGCAGTTTCTACAGAAAGAGTGTTTCAGAAAGGCTCAATCAAAAGTAAGGTTCAACTCTGTTAGTTGAATGCACAGAACAGAAAGAAGTTTCATACAATGCTTCTGTGTCGTTTGTATTTGAACATATTCTTTTTTCCACTATTACCCACTTAGCGCTACGAATGTCCAGTTGCATTTTCTACAGACAGAGTGTTTCAAAACTGCTCAATCAAAAGTATGGTTTAACTCTGTTAGCTGAATGCTCAGATCAGAAAGAAGTTTCACAGAATGCTTCTGTGTAGTTTATATTTGAATATATTCCTTTTTCCACTACTACTATCTTAGCACTCCAAATGTCCAGTTGCATTTTCTACGGAAAGAGTGTTCAGATCTGCTCAATCAGATTTATGGTTTAACTCTGTTAGCTGAATGCACAGATCAGAAAGAAGTTTCACAGAATGATTCTGTGTAGTTTATATATGGAGACATTCCTTTTTCCACTATTACCCTCTTAGCGCTCCGAATCTCCACTTTCATTTTCTACAAAAAGAGTGTTTCATAACTGCTCAATCAAAAATATGTTTTATCTCTGTTAACTGAATTTACAGATCAGAAATAAGTTTCACAGAATGCATCTGTGTAGTTTTTATTTGAAGATATTCTTTTTCCCAATGTAGGCCTCTTAGCGCTTAGCATGTCGAATTGCAGTTTCTACAGAAAGAGTGTTTCAGAACTGCTCAATCAAAAGTAAGGTTCAACTCTGTTAGTTGAATGCACAGAACAGAAAGAATTTTCACAGAATGCTACTGTGTAGTTTATATTTGAATATATTCCTTTTTCCACTATTAATCTCTTAGCGCTCCGAATCTCCACTTGCATTTTCTACAGAAAGAGTGTTCAGAACTGCGCAATCAAAAGTATGGTTTAACTCTGTTAGCTTAATGAACATATCAGAAATAAGTTTCACACAATGCTTCTGTGTAGTTTTTATTTGAAGATATTATTTTTCCCAATATAGGCCTCTTAGCGCTCAGAATGTCCAATTGCAGTTTCTACAGAAAGAGTGTTTCAGAAAGGCTCAATCAAAAGTAAGGTTCAACCCTGTTAGTTGAATGCACAGAACAGAAAGAAGTTTCATACAATGCTTCTGTGTAGTTTATATTTGAACATATTCTTTTTTCCACTATTACCCACTTAGCGCTACGAATGTCCAGTTGCATTTTCTACAGACAGAGTGTTTAAAAACTGCTCAATCAAAAGTATGGTTTAACTCTGTTAGCTGAATGCTCAGATCAGAAAGAAGTTTCACAGAATGCTTCTGTGTAGTTTATATTTGAATATATTCCTTTTTCCACTACTACGCTCTTAGCGCTCCAAATGTCCAGTTGCATTTTCTACAGAAAGAGTGTTCAGATCTGCTCAATCAAAAGTATGGTTTAACTCTGTTAGCTGAATGCACAGATCAAAAAGAAGTTTCACCGAATGATTCTGTGTAGTTTATATTTGAAGACATTCCTTTTTCCACTATTACCCTCTTAGCGCTCCGAATCTCCACTTGCATTTTCTACAAAAAGAGTGTTTCATAACTGCTCAATCAAAAATATGTTTTATCTCTGTTAACTGAATTTACAGATCAGAAATAAGTTTCACAGAATGCATCTGTGTAGTTTTTATTTGAAGATATTCTTTTTCCCAATGTAGGCCTCTTAGCGCTTAGCATGTCCAATTGCAGTTTCTACAGAAAGAGTGTTTCAGAACGGCTCAATCAAAAGTAAGGTTCAACTCTGTTAGTTGAATGCACAGAACAGAAAGAATTTTCACAGAATGCTACTGTGTAGTTTATATTTGTATATATTCCTTTTTCCACTATTACCCTCTTAGCGCTCCGAATGTCCACTTGCATTTTCTACAGAAAGAGTGTTCAGAACTGCGCAATCAAAAGTATGGTTTAACTCTGTTAGCTTAATGAACATATCAGAAATAAGTTTCACACAATGCTTCTGTGTAGTTTTTATTTGAAGATATTATTTTTCCCAATATAGGCCTCTTAGCGCTCAGAATGTCCAATTGCAGTTTCTACAGAAAGAGTGTTTCAGAAAGGCTCAATCAAAAGTAAGGTTCAACTCTGTTAGTTGAATGCACAGAACAGAAAGAAGTTTCATACAATGCTTCTGTGTCGTTTATATTTGAACATATTCTTTTTTCCACTATTACCCACTTAGCGCTACGAATGTCCAGTTGCATTTTCTACAGACAGAGTGTTTCAAAACTGCTCAATCAAAAGTATGGTTTAACTCTGTTAGCTGAATGCTCAGATCGGAAAGAAGTTTCACAGAATGCTTCTGTGTAGTTTATATTTGAATATATTCCTTTTTCCACTACTACTATCTTAGCACTCCATATGTCCTGTTGCATTTTCTACAGAAAGAGTGTTCAGATCTGCTCAATCAAAAGTATGGTTTAACTCTGTTAGCTGAATGCACAGATCAGAAAGAAGTTTCACAGAATGATTCTGTGTAGTTTATATATGGAGACATTCCTTTTTCCACTATTACCCTCTTAGCGCTCCGAATCTGCACTTTCATTTTCTACAAAAAGAGTGTTTCATAACTGCTCAATCAAAAATATGTTTTATCTCTGTTAACTGAATTTACAGATCAGAAATAAGTTTCACAGAATGCATCTGTGTAGTTTTTATTTGAAGATATTCTTTTTCCCAATGTAGGCCTCTTAGCGCTTAGCATGTCGAATTGCAGTTTCTACAGAAAGAGTGTTTCAGAACTGCTCAATCAAAAGTAAGGTTCAACTCTGTTAGTTGAATGCACAGAACAGAAAGAATTTTCACAGAATGCTACTGTGTAGTTTATATTTGAATATATTCCTTTTTCCACTATTAATCTCTTAGCGCTCCGAATGTCCACTTGCATTTTCTACAGAAAGAGTGTTCAGAACTGCGCAATCAAAAGTATGGTTTAACTCTGTTAGCTTAATGAACATATCAGAAATAAGTTTCACACAATGCTTCTGTGTAGTTTTTATTTGAAGATATTATTTTTCCCAATATAGGCCTCTTAGCGCTCAGAATGTCCAATTGCAGTTTCTACAGAAAGAGTGTTTCAGAAAGGCTCAATCAAAAGTAAGGTTCAACCCTGTTAGTTGAATGCACAGAACAGAAAGAAGTTTCATACAATGCTTCTGTGTAGTTTATATTTGAACATATTCTTTTTTCCACTATTACCCACTTAGCGCTACGAATGTCCAGTTGCATTTTCTACAGACAGAGTGTTTCAAAACTGCTCAATCAAAAGTATGGTTTAACTCTGTTAGCTGAATGCTCAGATCAGAAAGAAGTTTCACAGAATGCTTCTGTGTAGTTTATATTTGAATATATTCCTTTTTCCACTACTACTCTCTTAGCGCTCCAAATGTCCAGTTGCATTTTCTACAGAAAGAGTGTTCAGATCTGCTCAATCAAAAGTATGGTTTAACTCTGTTAGCTGAATGCACAGATCAGAAAGAAGTTTCACAGAATGATTCTGTGTAGTTTATATTTGGAGACATTCCTTTTTCCACTATTACCCTCTTAGCGCTCCGAATCTGCACTTGCATTTTCTACAGAAATAGTGTTTCAGAACGGCTCAATCAAAACTAAGGTTCAACTCTTTTAGTTGAACAAACAGAAGAGAAAGAAGTTTCACACAATTCTTCTGTGTAGTTTTTATTTGTAGATATTCTTTTTCCCAATATAGGCCTCTTAGCGCTCAGAATGTCCAATTGCAGTTTCTACAGAAAGAGTGTTTCAGAACGGCTCAATCAAAAGTAAGGTTCAACTCTGTTAGTTGAATGCACAGAACAGAAAGTAGTTTCATACAATGCTTCTGTGTAGTTTATATTTGAACATATTCTTTTTTCCACTATTACCCACTTAGCGCTAAGAATGTCCAGTTGCATTTTCTACAGACAGAGTGTTTCAAAACTGCTCAATCAAAAGTATGCTTTAAATCTGTTAGCTGAATGCTCAGATCAGAAAGAAGTTTCACAGAATGCTTCTGTGTAGTTTATATTTGAATATATTCCTTTTTCCACTACTACGCTCTTAGCGCTCCAAATGTCCAGTTGCATTTTCTACAGAAAGAGTGTTCAGATCTGCTCAATCAAAAGTATGGTTTAACTCTGTTAGCTGAATGCACAGATCAAAAAGAAGTTTCACCGAATGATTCTGTGTAGTTTATATTTGAAGACATTCCTTTTTCCACTATTACCCTCTTAGCGCTCCGAATCTCCACTTGAATTTTCTACAAAAAGAGTGTTTCATAACTGCTCAATCAAAAATATGTTTTATCTCTGTTAACTGAATTTACAGATCAGAAATAAGTTTCACAGAATGCATCTGTGTAGTTTTTATTTGAAGATATTCTTTTTCCCAATGTAGGCCTCTTAGCGCTTAGCATGTCCAATTGCAGTTTCTACAGAAAGAGTGTTTCAGAACGGCTCAATCAAAAGTAAGGTTCAACTCTGTTAGTTGAATGCACAGAACAGAAAGAATTTTCACAGAATGCTACTGTGTAGTTTATATTTGAATATATTCCTTTTTCCACTATTACCCTCTTAGCGCTCCGAATGTCCACTTGCATTTTCTACAGAAAGAGTGTTCAGAACTGCGCAATCAAAAGTATGGTTTAACTCTGTTAGCTTAATGAACATAACAGAAATAAGTTTCACACAATGCTTCTGTGTAGTTTTTATTTGAAGATATTATTTTTCCCAATAGAGGCCTCTTAGCGCTCAGAATGTCCAATTGCAGTTTCTACAGAAAGAGTGTTTCAGAAAGGCTCAATCAAAAGTAAGGTTCAACTCTGTTAGTTGAATGCACAGAACAGAAAGAAGTTTCATACAATGCTTCTGTGTCGTTTATATTTGAACATATTCTCTTTTCCACTATTACCCACTTAGCGCTACGAATGTCCAGTTGCATTTTCTACAGACAGAGTGTTTCAAATCTGCTCAATCAAAAGTATGGTTTAACTCTGTTAGCTGAATGCTCAGATCAGAAAGAAGTTTCACAGAATGCTTCTGTGTAGTTTATATTTGAATATATTCCTTTTTCCACTACTACTCTCTTAGCACTCCAAATGTCCAGTTGCATTTTCTACAGAAAGAGTGTTCAGATCTGCTCAATCAAAAGTATGGTTTAACTCTGTTAGCTGAATGCACAGATCAGAAAGAAGTTTCACAGAATGATTCTGTGTAGTTTATATATGGAGACATTCCTTTTTCCACTATTACCCTCTTAGCGCTCCGAATCTCCACTTGCATTTTCTACAGAAAGAGTGTTTCAGAACGGCTCAATCAAAACTAAGGTTCAACTCTTTTAGTTGAACAAACAGAACAGAAAGGAGTTACACAAAATTCTTCTGTGTAGTTTTTATTTGTAGACATTCTTTTTCCCAATATAGGCCTCTTAGCGCTCAGAATGTCCAATTGCAGTTTCTACAGAAAGAGTGTTTCAGAACGGCTCAATCAAAAGTAAGGTTCAACTCTGTTAGTTGAATGCACAGAACAGAAAGAAGTTTCATACAATGCTTCTGTGTAGTTTATATTTGAACATATTCTTTTTTCCACTATTACCCACTTAGCGCTACGAATGTCCAGTTGCATTTTCTACAGACAGAGGGTTTCAAAACTGCTCAATCAAAAGTATGTTTTAACTCTGTTAGCTGAATGCTCAGATCAGAAAGAAGTTTCACAGAATGCTTCTGTGTAGTTTATATTTGAATATATTCCTTTTTCCACTACTACGCTCTTAGCGCTCCAAATGTCCAGTTGCATTTTCTACAGAAAGTGTGTTCAGATCTGCTCAATCAAAAGTATGGTTTAACTTTGTTAGCTGAATGCACAGATCAGAAAGAAGTTTCACCGAATGATTCTCTGTAGTTTATATTTGAAGACATTCCTTTTTCCACTATTACCCTCTTAGCGCTCCGAATCTCCACTTGCATTTTCTACAAAAAGAGTGTTTCATAACTGCTCAATCAAAAATATGTTTTATCTCTGTTAACTGAATTTACAGATCAGAAATAAGTTTCACAGAATGGATCTGTGTAGTTTTTATTTGAAGATATTCTTTTTCCCAACGTAGGCCTCTTAGCGCTTAGCATGTCCAATTGCAGTTTCTACAGAAAGAGTGTTTCAGAACGGCTCAATCAAAAGTAAGGTTCAACTCTGTTAGTTGAATGCACAGAACAGAAAGAATTTTCACAGAATGCTACTGTGTAGTTTATATTTGAATATACTCTTTTTTCCACTATTACCCTCTTAGCGCTCCGAATGTCCACTTGCATTTTCTACAGAAAGAGTGTTTCAGAACGGCTCAATCAAAACTAAGGTTCAACTCTTTTAGTTGAACAAACAGAACAGAAAGAAGTTTCACACAATTCTTCTGTGTAGTTTTTATTTGTAGACATTCATTTTCCCAATATAGGCCTCTTAGCGCTCAGAATGTCCAATTGCAGTTTCTACAGAAAGAGTGTTTCAGAACGGCTCAATCAAAAGTAAGGTTCAACTCTGTTAGTTGAATGCACAGAACAGAAAGAAGTTTCATACAATGCTTCTGTGTAGTTTATATTTGAACATATTCTTTTTTCCACTATTACCCACTTAGCGCTACGAATGTCCAGTTGCATTTTCTACAAAAAGAGTGTTTCATAACTGCTCAATCAAAAATATGTTTTATCTCTGTTAACTGAATTTACAGATCAGAAATAAGTTTCACAGAATGCATCTGTGTAGTTTTTATTTGAAGATATTCTTTTTCCCAATGTAGGCCTCTTAGCGCTTAGCATGTCCAATTGCAGTTTCTACAGAAAGAGTGTTTCAGAACGGCTCAATCAAAAGTAAGGTTCAACTCTGTTAGTTGAATGCACAGAACAGAAAGAATTTTCACAGAATGCTACTGTGTAGTTTATATTTGAATATATTCCTTTTTCCACTATTACCCTCTTAGCGCTCCGAAAGTCCACTTGCATTTTCTACAGAAAGAGTGTTCAGAACTGCGCAATCAAAAGTATGGTTTAACTCTGTTAGCTTAATGAACATATCAGAAATAAGTTTCACACAATGCTTCTGTGTAGTTTTTATTTGAAGATATTATTTTTCCCAATAGAGGCCTCTTAGCGCTCAGAATGTCCAATTGCAGTTTCTACAGAAAGAGTGTTTCAGAAAGGCTCAATCAAAAGTAAGGTTCAACCCTGTTAGTTGAATGCACAGAACAGAAAGAAGTTTCATACAATGCTTCTGTGTAGTTTATATTTGAACATATTCTTTTTTCCACTATTACCCACTTAGCGCTACGAATGTCCAGTTGCATTTTCTACAGACAGAGTGTTTAAAAACTGCTCAATCAAAAGTATGGTTTAACTCTGTTAGCTGAATGCTCAGATCAGAAAGAAGTTTCACAGAATGCTTCTGTGTAGTTTATATTTGAATATATTCCTTTTTCCACTACTACGCTCTTAGCGCTCCAAATGTCCAGTTGCATTTTCTACAGAAAGAGTGTTCAGATCTGCTCAATCAAAAGTATGGTTTAACTCTGTTAGCTGAATGCACAGATCAAAAAGAAGTTTCACCGAATGATTCTGTGTAGTTTATATTTGAAGACATTCCTTTTTCCACTATTACCCTCTTAGCGCTCCGAATCTCCACTTGCATTTTCTACAAAAAGAGTGTTTCATAACTGCTCAATCAAAAATATGTTTTATCTCTGTTAACTGAATTTACAGATCAGAAATAAGTTTCACAGAATGCATCTGTGTAGTTTTTATTTGAAGATATTCTTTTTCCCAATGTAGGCCTCTTAGCGCTTAGCATGTCCAATTGCAGTTTCTACAGAAAGAGTGTTTCAGAACGGCTCAATCAAAAGTAAGGTTCAACTCTGTTAGTTGAATGCACCGAACAGAAAGAATTTTCACAGAATGCTACTGTGTAGTTTATATTTGTATATATTCCTTTTTCCACTATTACCCTCTTAGCGCTCCGAATGTCCACTTGCATTTTCTACAGAAAGAGTGTTCAGAACTGCGCAATCAAAAGTATGGTTTAACTCTGTTAGCTTAATGAACATATCAGAAATAAGTTTCACACAATGCTTCTGTGTAGTTTTTATTTGAAGATATTATTTTTCCCAATATAGGCCTCTTAGCGCTCAGAATGTCCAATTGCAGTTTCTACAGAAAGAGTGTTTCAGAAAGGCTCAATCAAAAGTAAGGTTCAACTCTGTTAGTTGAATGCACAGAACAGAAAGAAGTTTCATACAATGCTTCTGTGTCGTTTATATTTGAACATATTCTTTTTTTCACTATTACCCACTTAGCGCTACGAATGTCCAGTTGCATTTTCTACAGACAGAGTGTTTCAAAACTGCTCAATCAAAAGTATGGTTTAACTCTGTTAGCTGAATGCTCAGATCAGAAAGAAGTTTCACAGAATGCTTCTGTGTAGTTTATATTTGAATATATTCCTTTTTCCACTACTACTATCTTAGCACTCCAAATGTCCTGTTGCATTTTCTACAGAAAGAGTGTTCAGATCTGCTCAATCAAAAGTATGGTTTAACTCTGTTAGCTGAATGCACAGATCAGAAAGAAGTTTCACAGAATGATTCTGTGTAGTTTATATATGGAGACATTCCTTTTTCCACTATTACCCTCTTAGCGCTCCGAATCTGCACTTTCATTTTCTACAAAAAGAGTGTTTCATAACTGCTCAATCAAAAATATGTTTTATCTCTGTTAACTGAATTTACAGATCAGAAATAAGTTTCACAGAATGCATCTGTGTAGTTTTTATTTGAAGATATTCTTTTTCCCAATGTAGGCCTCTTAGCGCTTAGCATGTCGAATTGCAGTTTCTACAGAAAGAGTGTTTCAGAACTGCTCAATCAAAAGTAAGGTTCAACTCTGTTAGTTGAATGCACAGAACAGAAAGAATTTTCACAGAATGCTACTGTGTAGTTTATATTTGAATATATTCCTTTTTCCACTATTAATCTCTTAGCGCTCCGAATGTCCACTTGCATTTTCTACAGAAAGAGTGTTCAGAACTGCGCAATCAAAAGTATGGTTTAACTCTGTTAGCTTAATGAACATATCAGAAATAAGTTTCACACAATGCTTCTGTGTAGTTTTTATTTGAAGATATTATTTTTCCCAATATAGGCCTCTTAGCGCTCAGAATGTCCAATTGCAGTTTCTACAGAAAGAGTGTTTCAGAAAGGCTCAATCAAAAGTAAGGTTCAACCCTGTTAGTTGAATGCACAGAACAGAAAGAAGTTTCATACAATGCTTCTGTGTAGTTTATATTTGAACATATTCTTTTTTCCACTATTACCCACTTAGCGCTACGAATGTCCAGTTGCATTTTCTACAGACAGAGTGTTTCAAAACTGCTCAATCAAAAGTATGGTTTAACTCTGTTAGCTGAATGCTCAGATCAGAAAGAAGTTTCACAGAATGCTTCTGTGTAGTTTATATTTGAATATATTCCTTTTTCCACTACTACTCTCTTAGCGCTCCAAATGTCCAGTTGCATTTTCTACAGAAAGAGTGTTCAGATCTGCTCAATCAAAAGTATGGTTTAACTCTGTTAGCTGAATGCACAGATCAGAAAGAAGTTTCACAGAATGATTCTGTGTAGTTTATATTTGGAGACATTCCTTTTTCCACTATTACCCTCTTAGCGCTCCGAATCTGCACTTGCATTTTCTACAGAAATAGTGTTTCAGAACGGCTCAATCAAAACTAAGGTTCAACTCTTTTAGTTGAACAAACAGAAGAGAAAGAAGTTTCACACAATTCTTCTGTGTAGTTTTTATTTGTAGACATTCTTTTTCCCAATATAGGCCTCTTAGCGCTCAGAATGTCCAATTGCAGTTTCTACAGAAAGAGTGTTTCAGAACGGCTCAAACAAAAGTAAGGTTCAACTCTGTTAGTTGAATGCACAGAACAGAAAGTAGTTTCATACAATGCTTCTGTGTAGTTTATATTTGAACATATTCTTTTTTCCACTATTACCCACTTAGCGCTACGAATGTCCAGTTGCATTTTCTACAGACAGAGTGTTTCAAAACTGCTCAATCAAAAGTATGCTTTAAATCTGTTAGCTGAATGCTCAGATCAGAAAGAAGTTTCACAGAATGCTTCTGTGTAGTTTATATTTGAATATATTCCTTTTTCCACTACTACGCTCTTAGCGCTCCAAATGTCCAGTTGCATTTTCTACAGAAAGAGTGTTCAGATCTGCTCAATCAAAAGTATGGTTTAACTCTGTTAGCTGAATGCACAGATCAAAAAGAAGTTTCACCGAATGATTCTGTGTAGTTTATATTTGAAGACATTCCTTTTTCCACTATTACCCTCTTAGCGCTCCGAATCTCCACTTGAATTTTCTACAAAAAGAGTGTTTCATAACTGCTCAATCAAAAATATGTTTTATCTCTGTTAACTGAATTTACAGATCAGAAATAAGTTTCACAGAATGCATCTGTGTAGTTTTTATTTGAAGATATTCTTTTTCCCAATGTAGGCCTCTTAGCGCTTAGCATGTCCAATTGCAGTTTCTACAGAAAGAGTGTTTCAGAACGGCTCAATCAAAAGTAAGGTTCAACTCTGTTAGTTGAATGCACAGAACAGAAAGAATTTTCACAGAATGCTACTGTGTAGTTTATATTTGAATATATTCCTTTTTCCACTATTACCCTCTTAGCGCTCCGAATGTCCACTTGCATTTTCTACAGAAAGAGTGTTCAGTACTGCGCAATCAAAAGTATGGTTTAACTCTGTTAGCTTAATGAACATAACAGAAATAAGTTTCACACAATGCTTCTGTGTAGTTTTTATTTGAAGATATTATTTTTCCCAATAGAGGCCTCTTAGCGCTCAGAATGTCCAATTGCAGTTTCTACAGAAAGAGTGTTTCAGAAAGGCTCAATCAAAAGTAAGGTTCAACTCTGTTAGTTGAATTCACAGAACAGAAAGAAGTTTCATACAATGCTTCTGTGTCGTTTATATTTGAACATATTCTCTTTTCCACTATTACCCACTTAGCGCTACGAATGTCCAGTTGCATTTTCTACAGACAGAGTGTTTCAAAACTGCTCAATCAAAAGTATGGTTTAACTCTGTTAGCTGAATGCTCAGATCAGAAAGAAGTTTCACAGAATGCTTCTGTGTAGTTTATATTTGAATATATTCCTTTTTCCACTACTACTCTCTTAGCACTCCAAATGTCCAGTTGCATTTTCTACAGAAAGAGTGTTCAGATCTGCTCAATCAAAAGTATGGTTTAACTCTGTTAGCTGAATGCACAGATCAGAAAGAAGTTTCACAGAATGATTCTGTGTAGTTTATATATGGAGACATTCCTTTTTCCACTATTACCCTCTTAGCGCTCCGAATCTCCACTTGCATTTTCTACAGAAAGAGTGTTTCAGAACGGCTCAATCAAAACTAAGGTTCAACTCTTTTAGTTGAACAAACAGAACAGAAAGGAGTTACACAAAATTCTTCTGTGTAGTTTTTATTTGTAGACATTCTTTTTCCCAATATAGGCCTCTTAGCGCTCAGAATGTCCAATTGCAGTTTCTACAGAAAGAGTGTTTCAGAACGGCTCAATCAAAAGTAAGGTTCAACTCTGTTAGTTGAATGCACAGAACAGAAAGAAGTTTCATACAATGCTTCTGTGTAGTTTATATTTGAACATATTCTTTTTTCCACTATTACCCACTTAGCGCTACGAATGTCCAGTTGCATTTTCTACAGACAGAGGGTTTCAAAACTGCTCAATCAAAAGTATGTTTTAACTCTGTTAGCTGAATGCTCAGATCAGAAAGAAGTTTCACAGAATGCTTCTGTGTAGTTTATATTTGAATATATTCCTTTTTCCACTACTACGCTCTTAGCGCTCCAAATGTCCAGTTGCATTTTCTACAGAAAGTGTGTTCAGATCTGCTCAATCAAAAGTATGGTTTAACTTTGTTAGCTGAATGCACAGATCAGAAAGAAGTTTCACCGAATGATTCTCTGTAGTTTATATTTGAAGACATTCCTTTTTCCACTATTACCCTCTTAGCGCTCCGAATCTCCACTTGCATTTTCTACAAAAAGAGTGTTTCATAACTGCTCAATCAAAAATATGTTTTATCTCTGTTAACTGAATTTACAGATCAGAAATAAGTTTCACAGAATGGATCTGTGTAGTTTTTATTTGAAGATATTCTTTTTCCCAACGTAGGCCTCTTAGCGCTTAGCATGTCCAATTGCAGTTTCTACAGAAAGAGTGTTTCAGAACGGCTCAATCAAAAGTAAGGTTCAACTCTGTTAGTTGAATGCACAGAACAGAAAGAATTTTCACAGAATGCTACTGTGTAGTTTATATTTGAATATACTCTTTTTTCCACTATTACCCTCTTAGCGCTCCGAATGTCCACTTGCATTTTCTACAGAAAGAGTGTTTCAGAACGGCTCAATCAAAACTAAGGTTCAACTCTTTTAGTTGAACAAACAGAACAGAAAGAAGTTTCACACAATTCTTCTGTGTAGTTTTTATTTGTAGACATTCATTTTCCCAATATAGGCCTCTTAGCGCTCAGAATGTCCAATTGCAGTTTCTACAGAAAGAGTGTTTCAGAACGGCTCAATCAAAAGTAAGGTTCAACTCTGTTAGTTGAATGCACAGAACAGAAAGAAGTTTCATACAATGCTTCTGTGTAGTTTATATTTGAACATATTCTTTTTTCCACTATTACCCACTTAGCGCTACGAATGTCCAGTTGCATTTTCTACAAAAAGAGTGTTTCATAACTGCTCAATCAAAAATATGTTTTATCTCTGTTAACTGAATTTACAGATCAGAAATAAGTTTCACAGAATGCATCTGTGTAGTTTTTATTTGAAGATATTCTTTTTCCCAATGTAGGCCTCTTAGCGCTTAGCATGTCCAATTGCAGTTTCTACAGAAAGAGTGTTTCAGAACGGCTCAATCAAAAGTAAGGTTCAACTCTGTTAGTTGAATGCACAGAACAGAAAGAATTTTCACAGAATGCTACTGTGTAGTTTATATTTGAATATATTCCTTTTTCCACTATTACCCTCTTAGCGCTCCGAAAGTCCACTTGCATTTTCTACAGAAAGAGTGTTCAGAACTGCGCAATCAAAAGTATGGTTTAACTCTGTTAGCTTAATGAACGTATCAGAAATAAGTTTCACACAATGCTTCTGTGTAGTTTTTATTTGAAGATATTATTTTTCCCAATAGAGGCCTCTTAGCGCTCAGAATGTCCAATTGCAGTTTCTACAGAAAGAGTGTTTCAGAAAGGCTCAATCAAAAGTAAGGTTCAACCCTGTTAGTTGAATGCACAGAACAGAAAGAAGTTTCATACAATGCTTCTGTGTAGTTTATATTTGAACATATTCTTTTTTCCACTATTACCCACTTAGCGCTACGAATGTCCAGTTGCATTTTCTACAGAAAGAGTGTTCAGATCTGCTCAATCAAAAGTATGGTTTAACTCTGTTAGCTGAATGCACAGATCAGAAAGAAGTTTCACAGAATGATTCTGTGTAGTTTATATTTGGAGACATTCCTTTTTCCACTATTACCCTCTTAGCGCTCCGAATCTGCACTTGCATTTTCTACAGAAAGAGTGTTTCAGAACGGCTCAATCAAAACTAAGGTTCAACTCTTTTAGTTGAACAAACAGAAGAGAAAGAAGTTTCACACAATTCTTCTGTGTAGTTTTTATTTGTAGACATTCTTTTTCCCAATATAGGCCTCTTAGCGCTCAGAATGTCCAATTGCAGTTTCTACAGAAAGAGTGTTTCAGAACGGCTCAATCAAAAGTAAGGTTCAACTCTGTTAGTTGAATGCACAGAACAGAAAGAAGTTTCATAAAATACTTCTGTGTAGTTTATATTTGAACATATTCTTTTTTCCACTATTACCCACTTAGCGCTACGAATGTCCAGTTGCATTTTCTACAGACAGAGTGTTTCAAAACTGCTCAATCAAAAGTATGGTTGAAATCTGTTAGCTGAATGCTCAGATCAGAAAGAAGATTCACAGAATGCTTCTGTGTAGTTTATATTTGAATATATTCCTTTTTCCACTACTACGCTCTTAGCGCTCCAAATGTCCAGTTGCATTTTCTACAGAAAGAGTGTTCAGATCTGCTCAATCAAAAGTATGGTTTAACTCTGTTAGCTGAATGCACAGATCAAAAAGAAGTTTCACCGAATGATTCTGTGTAGTTTATATTTGAAGACATTCCTTTTTCCACTATTACCCTCTTAGCGCTCCCAATCTCCACTTGCATTTTCTACAAAAAGAGTGTTTCATAACTGCTCAATCAAAAATATGTTTTATCTCTGTTAACTGAATTTACAGATCAGAAATAAGTTTCACAGAATGCATCTGTGTAGTTTTTATTTGAAGATATTCTTTTTCCCAATGTAGGCCTCTTAGCGCTTAGCATGTCCAATTGCAGTTTCTACAGAAAGAGTGTTTCAGAACGGCTCAATCAAAAGTAAGGTTCAACTCTGTTAGTTGAATGCACAGAACAGAAAGAATTTTCACAGAATGCTACTGTGTAGTTTATATTTGTATATATTCCTTTTTCCACTATTACCCTCTTAGCGCTCCGAATGTCCACTTGCATTTTCTACAGAAAGAGTGTTCAGAACTGCGCAATCAAAAGTATGGTTTAACTCTGTTAGCTTAATGAACATATCAGAAATAAGTTTCACACAATGCTTCTGTGTAGTTTTTATTTGAAGATATTATTTTTCCCAATATAGGCCTCTTAGCGCTCAGAATGTCCAATTGCAGTTTCTACAGAAAGAGTGTTTCAGAAAGGCTCAATCAAAAGTAAGGTTCAACTCTGTTAGTTGAATGCACAGAACAGAAAGAAGTTTCATACAATGCTTCTGTGTCGTTTATATTTGAACATATTCTTTTTTCCACTATTACCCACTTAGCGCTACGAATGTCCAGTTGCATTTTCTACAGACAGAGTGTTTCAAAACTGCTCAATCAAAAGTATGGTTTAACTCTCTTAGCTGAATGCTCAGATCAGAAAGAAGTTTCACAGAATGCTTCTGTGTAGTTTATATTTGAATATATTCCTTTTTCCACTACTACTATCTTAGCACTCCAAATGTCCAGTTGCATTTTCTACAGAAAGTGTGTTCAGATCTGCTCAATCAAAAGTATGGTTTAACTCTGTTAGCTGAATGCACAGATCAGAAAGAAGTTTCACAGAATGATTCTGTGTAGTTTATATATGGAGACATTCCTTTTTCCACTATTACCCTCTTAGCGCTCCGAATCTCCACTTTCATTTTCTACAAAAAGAGTGTTTCATAACTGCTCAATCAAAAATATGTTTTATCTCTGTTAACTGAATTTACAGATCAGAAATAAGTTTCACAGAATGCATCTGTGTAGTTTTTATTTGAAGATATTCTTTTTCCCAATGTAGGCCTCTTAGCGCTTAGCATGTCGAATTGCAGTTTCTACAGAAAGAGTGTTTCAGAACTGCTCAATCAAAAGTAAGGTTCAACTCTGTTAGTTGAATGCACAGAACAGAAAGAATTTTCACAGAATGCTACTGTGTAGTTTATATTTGAATATATTCCTTTTTCCACTATTAATCTCTTAGCGCTCCGAATGTCCACTTGCATTTTCTACAGAAAGAGTGTTCAGAACTGCGCAATCAAAAGTATGGTTTAACTCTGTTAGCTTAATGAACATATCAGAAATAAGTTTCACACAATGCTTCTGTGTAGTTTTTATTTGAAGATATTATTTTTCCCAATATAGGCCTCTTAGCGCTCAGAATGTCCAATTGCAGTTTCTACAGAAAGAGTGTTTCAGAAAGGCTCAATCAAAAGTAAGGTTCAACCCTGTTAGTTGAATGCACAGAACAGAAAGAAGTTTCATACAATGCTTCTGTGTAGTTTATATTTGAACATATTCTTTTTTCCACTATTACCCACTTAGCGCTACGAATGTCCAGTTGCATTTTCTACAGACAGAGTGTTTAAAAACTGCTCAATCAAAAGTATGGTTTAACTCTGTTAGCTGAATGCTCAGATCAGAAAGAAGATTCACAGAATGCTTCTGTGTAGTTTATATTTGAATATGTTCCTTTTTCCACTACTACGCTCTTAGCGCTCCAAATGTCCAGTTGCATTTTCTACAGAAAGAGTGTTCAGATCTGCTCAATCAAAAGTATGGTTTAACTCTGTTAGCTGAATGCACAGATCAGAAAGAAGTTTCACCAAATGATTCTGTGTAGTTTATATTTGAAGACATTCCTTTTTCCACTATTACCCTCTTAGCGCTCCGAATCTCCACTTGCATTTTCTACAAAAAGAGTGTTTCATAACTGCTCAATCAAAAATATGTTTTATCTCTGTTAACTGAATTTACAGATCAGAAATAAGTTTCACAGAATGCATCTGTGTAGTTTTTATTTGAAGATATTCTTTTTCCCAATGTAGGCCTCTTAGCGCTTAGCATGTCCAATTGCAGTTTCTACAGAAAGAGTGTTTCAGAACGGCTCAATCAAAAGTAAGGTTCAACTCTGTTAGTTGAATGCACAGAACAGAAAGAATTTTCACAGAATGCTACTGTGTAGTTTATATTTGTATATATTCCTTTTTCCACTATTACCCTCTTAGCGCTCCGAATGTCCACTTGCATTTTCTACAGAAAGAGTGTTCAGAACTGCGCAATCAAAAGTATGGTTTAACTCTGTTAGCTTAATGAACATATCAGAAATAAGTTTCACACAATGCTTCTGTGTAGTTTTTATTTGAAGATATTATTTTTCCCAATATAGGCCTCTTAGCGCTCAGAATGTCCAATTGCAGTTTCTACAGAAAGAGTGTTTCAGAAAGGCTCAATCAAAAGTAAGGTTCAACTCTGTTAGTTGAATGCACAGAACAGAAAGAAGTTTCATACAATGCTTCTGTGTCGTTTATATTTGAACATATTCTTTTTTCCACTATTACCCACTTAGCGCTACGAATGTCCAGTTGCATTTTCTACAGACAGAGTGTTTCAAAACTGCTCAATCAAAAGTATGGTTTAACTCTGTTAGCTGAATGCTCAGATCAGAAAGAAGTTTCACAGAATGCTTCTGTGTAGTTTATATTTGAATATATTCCTTTTTCCACTACTACTATCTTAGCACTCCAAATGTCCTGTTGCATTTTCTACAGAAAGAGTGTTCAGATCTGCTCAATCAAAAGTATGGTTTAACTCTGTTAGCTGAATGCACAGATCAGAAAGAAGTTTCACAGAATGATTCTGTGTAGTTTATATATGGAGACATTCCTTTTTCCACTATTACCCTCTTAGCGCTCCGAATCTGCACTTTCATTTTCTACAAAAAGAGTGTTTCATAACTGCTCAATCAAAAATATGTTTTATCTCTGTTAACTGAATTTACAGATCAGAAATAAGTTTCACAGAATGCATCTGTGTAGTTTTTATTTGAAGATATTCTTTTTCCCAATGTAGGCCTCTTAGCGCTTAGCATGTCGAATTGCAGTTTCTACAGAAAGAGTGTTTCAGAACTGCTCAATCAAAAGTAAGGTTCAACTCTGTTAGTTGAATGCACAGAACAGAAAGAATTTTCACAGAATGCTACTGTGTAGTTTATATTTGAATATATTCCTTTTTCCACTATTAATCTCTTAGCGCTCCGAATGTCCACTTGCATTTTCTACAGAAAGAGTGTTCAGAACTGCGCAATCAAAAGTATGGTTTAACTCTGTTAGCTTAATGAACATATCAGAAATAAGTTTCACACAATGCTTCTGTGTAGTTTTTATTTGAAGATATTATTTTTCCCAATATAGGCCTCTTAGCGCTCAGAATGTCCAATTGCAGTTTCTACAGAAAGAGTGTTTCAGAAAGGCTCAATCAAAAGTAAGGTTCAACCCTGTTAGTTGAATGCACAGAACAGAAAGAAGTTTCATACAATGCTTCTGTGTAGTTTATATTTGAACATATTCTTTTTTCCACTATTACCCACTTAGCGCTACGAATGTCCAGTTGCATTTTCTACAGACAGAGTGTTTCAAAACTGCTCAATCAAAAGTATGGTTTAACTCTGTTAGCTGAATGCTCAGATCAGAAAGAAGTTTCACAGAATGCTTCTGTGTAGTTTATATTTGAATATATTCCTTTTTCCACTACTACTCTCTTAGCGCTCCAAATGTCCAGTTGCATTTTCTACAGAAAGAGTGTTCAGATCTGCTCAATCAAAAGTATGGTTTAACTCTGTTAGCTGAATGCACAGATCAGAAAGAAGTTTCACAGAATGATTCTGTGTAGTTTATATTTGGAGACATTCCTTTTTCCACTATTACCCTCTTAGCGCTCCGAATCTGCACTTGCATTTTCTACAGAAATAGTGTTTCAGAACGGCTCAATCAAAACTAAGGTTCAACTCTTTTAGTTGAACAAACAGAAGAGAAAGAAGTTTCACACAATTCTTCTGTGTAGTTTTTATTTGTAGACATTCTTTTTCCCAATATAGGCCTCTTAGCGCTCAGAATGTCCAATTGCAGTTTCTACAGAAAGAGTGTTTCAGAACGGCTCAATCAAAAGTAAGGTTCAACTCTGTTAGTTGAATGCACAGAACAGAAAGTAGTTTCATACAATGCTTCTGTGTAGTTTATATTTGAACATATTCTTTTTTCCACTATTACCCACTTAGCGCTACGAATGTCCAGTTGCATTTTCTACAGACAGAGTGTTTCAAAACTGCTCAATCAAAAGTATGCTTTAAATCTGTTAGCTGAATGCTCAGATCAGAAAGGAGTTTCACAGAATGCTTCTGTGTAGTTTATATTTGAATATATTCCTTTTTCCACTACTACGCTCTTAGCGCTCCAAATGTCCAGTTGCATTTTCTACAGAAAGAGTGTTCAGATCTGCTCAATAAAAAGTATGGTTTAACTCTGTTAGCTGAATGCACAGATCAAAAAGAAGTTTCACCGAATGATTCTGTGTAGTTTATATTTGAAGACATTCCTTTTTCCACTATTACCCTCTTAGCGCTCCGAATCTCCACTTGAATTTTCTACAAAAAGAGTGTTTCATAACTGCTCAATCAAAAATATGTTTTATCTCTGTTAACTGAATTTACAGATCAGAAATAAGTTTCACAGAATGCATCTGTGTAGTTTTTATTTGAAGATATTCTTTTTCCCAATGTAGGCCTCTTAGCGCTTAGCATGTCCAATTGCAGTTTCTACAGAAAGAGTGTTTCAGAACGGCTCAATCAAAAGTAAGGTTCAACTCTGTTAGTTGAATGCACAGAACAGAAAGTATTTTCACAGAATGCTACTGTGTAGTTTATATTTGAATATATTCCTTTTTCCTCTATTACCCTCTTAGCGCTCCGAAAGTCCACTTGCATTTTCTACAGAAAGAGTGTTCAGAACTGCGCAATCAAAAGTATGGTTTAACTCTGTTAGCTTAATGAACATATCAGAAATAAGTTTCACACAATGCTTCTGTGTAGTTTTTATTTGAAGATATTATTTTTCCCAATAGAGTCCTCTTAGCGCTCAGAATGTCCAATTGCAGTTTCTACAGAAAGAGTGTTTCAGAAAGGCTCAATCAAAAGTAAGGTTCAACTCTGTTAGTTGAATGCACAGAACAGAAAGAAGTTTCATACAATGCTTCTGTGTAGTTTATATTTGAACATATTCTTTTTTCCACTATTACCCACTTAGCGCTACAAATGTCCAGTTGCATTTACTACAGACAGAGTGTTTCAAAACTGCTCAATCAAAAGTATGGTTTAACTCTGTTAGCTGAATGCTCAGATCAGAAAGAAGTTTCACAGAATGCTTCTGTATAGTTTATATTTGAATATATTCCTTTTTCCACTACTACTCTCTTAGCGCTCCAAATGTACAGTTGCATTTTCTACAGAAAGAGTGTTCAGATCTGCTCAATCAAAAGTATGGTTTAACTCTGTTAGCTGAATGCACAGATCAGAAACAAGTTTCACAGAATGATTCTGTGTAGTTTATATTTGGAGACATTCCTTTTTCCATTATTACCCTCTTAGCGCTCCGAATCTCCACTTGCATTTTCTACAGAAAGAGTGTTTCATAACGGCTCAATCAAAACTAAGGTTCAACTCTTTTAGTTGAACAAACAGAACAGAAAGAAGTTTCACACAATTCTTCTGTGTAGTTTTTATTTGTAGACATTCTTTTTCCCAATATAGGCCTCTTAGCGCTCAGAATATCCAATTGCAGTTTCTACAGAAAGAGTGTTTCAGAACGGCTCAATCAAAAGTAAGGTTCAACCCTGTTAGTTGAATGCACAGAACAGAAAGAAGTTTCATACAATGCTTCTGTGTAGTTTCTATTTGAACATATTCTTTTTTCCACTATTACCCACTTAGCGCTATGAATGTCCAGTTGCATTTTCTACAGACAGAGTGTTTCAAAACTGCTCAATCAAAAGTATGGTTTAACTCTGTTAGCTGAATGCTCAGATCAGAAAGAAGTTTCACAGAATGCTTCTGTGTAGTTTATATTTGAATATATTCCTTTTTCCACTACTACGCTCTTAGCGCTCCAAATGTCCAGTTGCATTTTCTACAGAAAGAGTGTTCAGATCTGCTCAATCAAAAGTATGGTTTAACTCTGTTAGCTGAATGCACAGATCAGAAAGAAGTTTCCCCGAATGATTCTGTGTAGTTTATATTTGAAGACATTCCTTTTTCCACTATTACCCCCTTAGCGCTCCGAATCTCCACTTGCATTTTCTACAAAAAGAGTGTTTCATAACTGCTCAATCAAAAATATGTTTTATCTCTGTTAACTGAATTTACAGATCAGAAATAAGTTTCACAGAATGCATCTGTGTAGTTTTTATTTGAAGATATTCTTTTTCCCAATGTAGGCCTCTTAGCGCTTAGCATGTCCAATTGCAGTTTGTACAGAAAGAGTGTTTCAGAACGGCTCAATCAAAAGTAAGGTTCAACTCTGTTAGTTGAATGCACAGAACAGAAAGAATTTTCACAGAATGCTACTGTGTAGTTTATATTTGACTATATTCCTTTTTCCACTATTACCCTCTTAGCGCTCCAAATGTCCACTTGCATTTTCTACAGAAAGAGTGTTCAGAACTGCGCAATCAAAAGTATGGTTTAACTCTGTTAGCTTAATGAACATATCAGAAATAAGTTTCACACAATGCTTCTGTGTAGTTTTTATTTGAATATATTATTTTTCCCAATAGAGTCCTCTTAGCGCTCAGAATGTCCAATTGCAGTTTCTACAGAAAGAGTGTTTCAGAAAGGCTCAATCAAAAGTAAGGTTCAACTCTGTTAGTTGAATGCACAGAACAGAAAGAAGTTTCATACAATGCTTCTGTGTAGTTTATATTTGAACATATTCTTTTTTCCACTATTACCCACTTAGCGCTACGAATGTCCAGTTGCATTTTCTACAGACAGAGTGTTTCAAAACTGCTCAATCAAAAGTATGGTTTAACTCTGTTAGCTGAATGCTCAGATCAGAAAGAAGTTTCACAGAATGCTTCTGTGTAGTTTATATTTGAATATATTCCTTTTTCCACTACTACTCTCTTAGCGCTCCAAATGTCCAGTTGCATTTTCTACAGAAAGAGTGTTCAGATCTGCTCAATCAAAAGTATGGTTTAACTCTGTTAGCTGAATGCACAGATCAGAAAGAAGTTTCACAGAATGATTCTGTGTAGTTTATATTTGGAGACATTCCTTTTTCCACTATTACCCTCTTAGCGCACCGAATCTCCACTTGCATTTTCTACAGAAAGAGTGTTTCAGAACGGCTCAATCAAAACTAAGGTTCAACTCTTTTAGTTGAACAAACAGAACAGAAAGAAGTTTCACACAATTCTTCTGTGTAGTTTTTATTTGTAGACATTCTTTTTCCCAATATAGGCCTCTTAGCGCTCAGAATGTCCAATTGCAGTTTCTACAGAAAGAGTGTTTCAGAACGGCTCAATCAAAAGTAAGGTTCAACTCTGTTAGTTGAATGCACAGAACAGAAAGAAGTTTCATACTATGATTCTGTGTAGTTTATATTTGAACATATTCTTTTTTCCACTATTACCCACTTAGCGCTACGAATGTCCAGTTGCATTTTCTACAGACAGAGTGTTTCAAAACTGCTCAATCAAAAGTATGGTTTAACTCTGTTAGCTGAATGCTCAGATCAGAAAGAAGTTTCACAGAATGCTTCTGTGTAGTTTATATTTGAATATATTCCTTTTTCCACTACTACGCTCTTAGCGCTCCAAATGTCCAATTGCATTTTCTACAGAAAGAGTGTTCAGATCTGCTCAAACAAAAGTATGGTTTAACTCTGTTAGCTGAATGCACAGATCAGAAAGAAGTTTCACCGAATGATTCTGTGTAGTTTATATTTGAAGACATTCCTTTTTCCACTATTACCCTCTTAGCGCTCCGAATCTCCACTTGCATTTTCTACAAAAAGAGTGTTTCATAACTGCTCAATCAAAAATATGTTTTATCTCTGATAACTGAATTTACAGATCAGAAATATGTTTCACAGAATGCATCTGTGTAGTTTTTATTTGAAGATATTCTTTTTCCCAATGTAGGCCTCTTAGCGCTTAGCATGTCCAATTGCAGTTTCTACAGAAAGAGGGTTTCAGAACGGCTCAATGAAAAGTAAGGTTCAACTCTGTTAGTTGAATGCACAGAACAGAAAGAATTTTCACAGAATGCTACTGTGTAGTTTATATTTGAATATATTCCTTTTTCCACTATTACCCTCTTAGCGCTCCGAATGTCCACTTGCATTTTCTACAGAAAGAGTGTTCAGAACTGCGCAATCCAAAGTATGGTTTAACTCTGTTAGCTTAATGAACATATCAGAAATAAGTTTCACACAATGCTTCTGTGTAGTTTTTATTTGAAGATATTATTTTTCCCAATATAGGCCTCTTAGAGCTCAGAATGTCCAATTGCAGTTTCTACAGAAAGAGTGTTTCAGAAAGGCTCAATCAAAGTAAGGTTCAACTCTGTTAGTTGAATGCACAGAACAGAAAGAAGTTTCATACAATGCTTCTGTGTAGTTTATATTTGAACATATTCTTTTTTCCACTATTACCCACTTAGCGCTACGAATGTCCAGTTGCATTTTCTACAGACAGAGTGTTTCAAAACTGCTCAATCAAAAGTGTGGTTTAACTCTGTTAGCTGAATGCTCAGATCAGAAAGAAGTTTCACAGAATGCTTCTGTGTAGTTTATATTTGAATATATTCCTTTTTCCACTACTACTCTCTTAGCGCTCCAAATGTCCAGTTGCATTTTCTACAGAATGAGTGTTCAGATCTGCTCAATCAAAAGTATGGTTTAACTCTGTTAGCTGAATGCACAGATCAGAAAGAAGTTTCACAGAATGATTCTGTGTAGTTTATATTTGGAGACATTCCTTTTTCCACTATTACCCTCTTAGCGCTCCGAATCTCCACTTGCATTTTCTACAGAAAGAGTGTTTCAGAACGGCTCAATCAAAACTAAGGTTCAACTCTTTTAGTTGAACAAACAGAACAGAAAGAAGTTTCACACAATTCTTCTGTGTAGTTTTTATTTGTAGACATTCTTTTTCCCAATATAGGCCTCTTAGCGCTCAGAATGTCCAATTGCAGTTTCTACAGAAAGAGTGTTTCAGAACGGCTCAATCAAAAGTAAGGTTCAACTCTGTTAGTTGAATGCACAGAACAGAAAGAAGTTTCATACAATGATTCTGTGTAGCTTATATTTGAACATATTCTTTTTTCCACTATTACCCACTTAGCGCTACGAATGTCCAGTTGCATTTTCTACAGACAGAGTGTTTCAAAACTGCTCAATCAAAAGTATGGTTTAACTCTGTTAGCTGAATGCTCAGATCAGAAAGAAGTTTCACAGAATGCTTCTGTGTAGTTTATATTTGAATATATTCCTTTTTCCACTACTACGCTCTTAGCGCTCCAAATGTCCAGTTGCATTTTCTACAGAAAGAGTGTTTAGATCTGCTCAATCAAAAGTATGGTTTAACTCTGTTAGCTGAATGCACAGATCAGAAAGAAGTTTCACCAAATGATTCTGTGTAGTTTATATTTGAAGACATTCCTTTTTCCACTATTACCCTCTTAGCGCTCCGAATCTCCACTTGCATTTTCTACAAAAAGAGTGTTTCATAACTGCTCAATCAAAAATATATTTTATCTCTGTTAACTGAATTTACAGATCAGAAATAAGTTTCACAGAATGCATCTGTGTAGTTTTTATTTGAAGATATTCTTTTTCCCAATGTAGGCCTCTTAGCGCTTAGCATGTCCAATTGCAGTTTCTACAGAACGAGTGTTTCAGAACGGCTCAATCAAAAGTAAGGTTCAACTCTGTTAGTTGAATGCACAGAACAGGAAGAATTTTCACAGAATGCTACTGTGTAGTTTATATTTGAATATATTCCTTTTTCCACTATTACCCTCTTAGCGCTCCGAATGTCCACTTGCATTTTCTACAGAAAGAGTGTTCAGAACTGCGCAATCAAAAGTATGGTTTAACTCTGTTAGCTTAATGAACATATCAGAAATAAGTTTCACACAATGCTTCTGTGTAGTTTTTATTTGAAGATATTATTTTTCCCAATAGAGGCCTCTTAGCGCTCAGAATGTCCAATTGCAGTTTCTACAGAAAGAGTGTTTCAGAAAGGCTCAATCAAAAATAAGGTTCAACTCTGTTAGTTGAATGCACAGAACAGAAAGAAGTTTCATACAATGCTTCTGTGTAGTTTATATTTGAACATATTCTTTTTTCCACTATTACCCACTTAGCGCTACGAATGTCCAGTTGCATTTTCTACAGACAGAGTGTTTCAAAACTGCTCAATCAAAAGTATGGTTTAACTCTGTTAGCTGAATGCTCAGATCAGAAAGAAGTTTCACAGAATGCTTCTGTGTAGTTTATATTTGAATATATTCCTTTTTCCACTACTACTCTCTTAGCGCTCCAAATGTCCAGTTGAATTTTCTACAGAAAGAGTGTTCAGATCTGCTCAATCAAAAGTATGGTTTAACTCTGTTAGCTGAATGCACAGATCAGAAAGAAGTTTCACAGAATGATTCTGTGTAGTTTATATTTAAAGACATTCCTTTTTCCACTATTACCCTCTTAGCGCTCCGAATCTCCACTTGCATTTTCTACAGAAAGAGTGTTTCAGAACGGCTCAATCAAAACTAAGGTTCAACTCTTTTAGTTGAACAAACAGAACAGAAAGAAGTTTCACACAATTCTTCTGTGTAGTTTTTATTTGTAGACATTCTATTTCCCAATATAGGCCTCTTAGCGCTCAGAAGGTCCAATTGCAGTTTCTACAGAAAGAGTGTTTCAGAACGGCTCAATCAAAAGTAAGGTTCAACCCTGTTAGTTGAATGCACAGAACAGAAAGAAGTTTCATACAATGCTTCTGTGTAGTTTATATTTGAACATATTTTTTTTCCACTATTACCCACTTAGCGCTACGAATGTCCAGTTGCATTTTATACAGACAGAGTGTTTCAAAACTGCTCAATCAAAAGTATGGTTTAAATCTGTTAGCTGAATGCTCAGATCAGAAAGAAGTTTCACAGAATGCTTCTGTGTAGTTTATATTTGAATATATTCCTTTTTCCACTACTACGCTCTTAGCGCTCCAAATGTCCAGTTGCATTTTCTACAGAAAGAGTGTTCAGATCTGCTCAATCAAAAGTATGGTTTAACACTGTTAGCTGAATGCACAGATCAGAAAGAAGTTTCCCCGAATGATTCTGTGTAGTTTATATTTGAAGACATTCCTTTTTCCACTATTACCCTCTTAGCGCTCCGAATCTCCACTTGCATTTTCTACAAAAAGAGTGTTTCATAACTGCTCAATCAAAAATATGTTTTATCTCTGTTAACTGAATTTACAGATCAGAAATAAGTTTCACAGAATGCATCTGTGTAGTTTTTAATTGAAGATATTCTTTTTCCCAATGTAGGCCTCTTAGCGCTTAGCATGTCCAATTGCAGTTTCTACAGAAAGAGTGTTTCAGAACGGCTGAATCAAAAGTAAGGTTCAACTCTGTTAGTTGAATGCACAGAACAGAAAGAATTTTCACAGAATGCTACTGTGTAGTTTATATTTGAATATATTCCTTTTTCCACTATTACCCTCTTAGCGCTCCGAATGTCCACTTGCATTTTCTACAGAAAGAGTGTTCAGAACTGCGCAATCAAAAGTATGGTTTAACTCTGTTAGATTTATGAACATATCAGAAATAAATTTCACACAATTCTTCTGTGTAGTTTTTATTTGAAGATATTATTTTTCCCAATAGAGGCCTCTTAGCGCTCAGAATGTCCAATTGCAGTTTCTACAGAAAGAGTGTTTCAGAAAGGCTCAATCAAAAGTAAGGTTCAACTCTGTTAGTTGAATGCACAGAACAGAAAGAAGTTTCATACAATGCTTCTGTGTAGTTTATATTTGAACATATTCTTTTTTCCACTATTACCCACTTAGCGCTACGAATGTCCAGTTGCATTTTCTACAGACAGAGTGTTTCAAAACTGCTCAATCAAAAGTATGGTTTAACTCTGTTAGCTGAATGCTCAGATCAGAAAGAAGTTTCACAGAATGCTTCTGTATAGTTTATATTTGAATATATTCCTTTTTCCACTACTACTCTCTTAGCGCTCCAAATGTACAGTTGCATTTTCTACAGAAAGAGTGTTCAGATCTGCTCAATCAAAAGTATGGTTTAACTCTGTTAGCTGAATGCACAGATCAGAAACAAGTTTCACAGAATGATTCTGTGTAGTTTATATTTGGAGACATTCCTTTTTCCATTATTACCCTCTTAGCGCTCCGAATCTCCACTTGCATTTTCTACAGAAAGAGTGTTTCATAACGGCTCAATCAAAACTAAGGTTCAACTCTTTTAGTTGAACAAACAGAACAGAAAGAAGTTTCACACAATTCTTCTGTGTAGTTTTTATTTGTAGACATTCTTTTTCCCAATATAGGCCTCTTAGCGCTCAGAATATCCAATTGCAGTTTCTACAGAAAGAGTGTTTCAGAACGGCTCAATCAAAAGTAAGGTTCAACCCTGTTAGTTGAATGCACAGAACAGAAAGAAGTTTCATACAATGCTTCTGTGTAGTTTCTATTTGAACATATTCTTTTTTCCACTATTACCCACTTAGCGCTATGAATGTCCAGTTGCATTTTCTACAGACAGAGTGTTTCAAAACTGCTCAATCAAAAGTATGGTTTAACTCTGTTAGCTGAATGCTCAGATCAGAAAGAAGTTTCACAGAATGCTTCTGTGTAGTTTATATTTGAATATATTCCTTTTTCCACTACTACGCTCTTAGCGCTCCAAATGTCCAGTTGCATTTTCTACAGAAAGAGTGTTCAGATCTGCTCAATCAAAAGTATGGTTTAACTCTGTTAGCTGAATGCACAGATCAGAAAGAAGTTTCCCCGAATGATTCTGTGTAGTTTATATTTGAAGACATTCCTTTTTCCACTATTACCCCCTTAGCGCTCCGAATCTCCACTTGCATTTTCTACAAAAAGAGTGTTTCATAACTGCTCAATCAAAAATATGTTTTATCTCTGTTAACTGAATTTACAGATCAGAAATAAGTTTCACAGAATGCATCTGTGTAGTTTTTATTTGAAGATATTCTTTTTCCCAATGTAGGCCTCTTAGCGCTTAGCATGTCCAATTGCAGTTTGTACAGAAAGAGTGTTTCAGAACGGCTCAATCAAAAGTAAGGTTCAACTCTGTTAGTTGAATGCACAGAACAGAAAGAATTTTCACAGAATGCTACTGTGTAGTTTATATTTGACTATATTCCTTTTTCCACTATTACCCTCTTAGCGCTCCAAATGTCCACTTGCATTTTCTACAGAAAGAGTGTTCAGAACTGCGCAATCAAAAGTATGGTTTAACTCTGTTAGCTTAATGAACATATCAGAAATAAGTTTCACACAATGCTTCTGTGTAGTTTTTATTTGAATATATTATTTTTCCCAATAGAGTCCTCTTAGCGCTCAGAATGTCCAATTGCAGTTTCTACAGAAAGAGTGTTTCAGAAAGGCTCAATCAAAAGTAAGGTTCAACTCTGTTAGTTGAATGCACAGAACAGAAAGAAGTTTCATACAATGCTTCTGTGTAGTTTATATTTGAACATATTCTTTTTTCCACTATTACCCACTTAGCGCTACGAATGTCCAGTTGCATTTTCTACAGACAGAGTGTTTCAAAACTGCTCAATCAAAAGTATGGTTTAACTCTGTTAGCTGAATGCTCAGATCAGAAAGAAGTTTCACAGAATGCTTCTGTGTAGTTTATATTTGAATATATTCCTTTTTCCACTACTACTCTCTTAGCGCTCCAAATGTCCAGTTGCATTTTCTACAGAAAGAGTGTTCAGATCTGCTCAATCAAAAGTATGGTTTAACTCTGTTAGCTGAATGCACAGATCAGAAAGAAGTTTCACAGAATGATTCTGTGTAGTTTATATTTGGAGACATTCCTTTTTCCACTATTACCCTCTTAGCGCACCGAATCTCCACTTGCATTTTCTACAGAAAGAGTGTTTCAGAACGGCTCAATCAAAACTAAGGTTCAACTCTTTTAGTTGAACAAACAGAACAGAAAGAAGTTTCACACAATTCTTCTGTGTAGTTTTTATTTGTAGACATTCTTTTTCCCAATATAGGCCTCTTAGCGCTCAGAATGTCCAATTGCAGTTTCTACAGAAAGAGTGTTTCAGAACGGCTCAATCAAAAGTAAGGTTCAACTCTGTTAGTTGAATGCACAGAACAGAAAGAAGTTTCATACTATGATTCTGTGTAGTTTATATTTGAACATATTCTTTTTTCCACTATTACCCACTTAGCGCTACGAATGTCCAGTTGCATTTTCTACAGACAGAGTGTTTCAAAACTGCTCAATCAAAAGTATGGTTTAACTCTGTTAGCTGAATGCTCAGATCAGAAAGAAGTTTCACAGAATGCTTCTGTGTAGTTTATATTTGAATATATTCCTTTTTCCACTACTACGCTCTTAGCGCTCCAAATGTCCAATTGCATTTTCTACAGAAAGAGTGTTCAGATCTGCTCAAACAAAAGTATGGTTTAACTCTGTTAGCTGAATGCACAGATCAGAAAGAAGTTTCACCGAATGATTCTGTGTAGTTTATATTTGAAGACATTCCTTTTTCCACTATTACCCTCTTAGCGCTCCGAATCTCCACTTGCATTTTCTACAAAAAGAGTGTTTCATAACTGCTCAATCAAAAATATGTTTTATCTCTGATAACTGAATTTACAGATCAGAAATATGTTTCACAGAATGCATCTGTGTAGTTTTTATTTGAAGATATTCTTTTTCCCAATGTAGGCCTCTTAGCGCTTAGCATGTCCAATTGCAGTTTCTACAGAAAGAGGGTTTCAGAACGGCTCAATGAAAAGTAAGGTTCAACTCTGTTAGTTGAATGCACAGAACAGAAAGAATTTTCACAGAATGCTACTGTGTAGTTTATATTTGAATATATTCCTTTTTCCACTATTACCCTCTTAGCGCTCCGAATGTCCACTTGCATTTTCTACAGAAAGAGTGTTCAGAACTGCGCAATCCAAAGTATGGTTTAACTCTGTTAGCTTAATGAACATATCAGAAATAAGTTTCACACAATGCTTCTGTGTAGTTTTTATTTGAAGATATTATTTTTCCCAATATAGGCCTCTTAGAGCTCAGAATGTCCAATTGCAGTTTCTACAGAAAGAGTGTTTCAGAAAGGCTCAATCAAAGTAAGGTTCAACTCTGTTAGTTGAATGCACAGAACAGAAAGAAGTTTCATACAATGCTTCTGTGTAGTTTATATTTGAACATATTCTTTTTTCCACTATTACCCACTTAGCGCTACGAATGTCCAGTTGCATTTTCTACAGACAGAGTGTTTCAAAACTGCTCAATCAAAAGTGTGGTTTAACTCTGTTAGCTGAATGCTCAGATCAGAAAGAAGTTTCACAGAATGCTTCTGTGTAGTTTATATTTGAATATATTCCTTTTTCCACTACTACTCTCTTAGCGCTCCAAATGTCCAGTTGCATTTTCTACAGAATGAGTGTTCAGATCTGCTCAATCAAAAGTATGGTTTAACTCTGTTAGCTGAATGCACAGATCAGAAAGAAGTTTCACAGAATGATTCTGTGTAGTTTATATTTGGAGACATTCCTTTTTCCACTATTACCCTCTTAGCGCTCCGAATCTCCACTTGCATTTTCTACAGAAAGAGTGTTTCAGAACGGCTCAATCAAAACTAAGGTTCAACTCTTTTAGTTGAACAAACAGAACAGAAAGAAGTTTCACACAATTCTTCTGTGTAGTTTTTATTTGTAGACATTCTTTTTCCCAATATAGGCCTCTTAGCGCTCAGAATGTCCAATTGCAGTTTCTACAGAAAGAGTGTTTCAGAACGGCTCAATCAAAAGTAAGGTTCAACTCTGTTAGTTGAATGCACAGAACAGAAAGAAGTTTCATACAATGATTCTGTGTAGCTTATATTTGAACATATTCTTTTTTCCACTATTACCCACTTAGCGCTACGAATGTCCAGTTGCATTTTCTACAGACAGAGTGTTTCAAAACTGCTCAATCAAAAGTATGGTTTAACTCTGTTAGCTGAATGCTCAGATCAGAAAGAAGTTTCACAGAATGCTTCTGTGTAGTTTATATTTGAATATATTCCTTTTTCCACTACTACGCTCTTAGCGCTCCAAATGTCCAGTTGCATTTTCTACAGAAAGAGTGTTTAGATCTGCTCAATCAAAAGTATGGTTTAACTCTGTTAGCTGAATGCACAGATCAGAAAGAAGTTTCACCAAATGATTCTGTGTAGTTTATATTTGAAGACATTCCTTTTTCCACTATTACCCTCTTAGCGCTCCGAATCTCCACTTGCATTTTCTACAAAAAGAGTGTTTCATAACTGCTCAATCAAAAATATATTTTATCTCTGTTAACTGAATTTACAGATCAGAAATAAGTTTCACAGAATGCATCTGTGTAGTTTTTATTTGAAGATATTCTTTTTCCCAATGTAGGCCTCTTAGCGCTTAGCATGTCCAATTGCAGTTTCTACAGAACGAGTGTTTCAGAACGGCTCAATCAAAAGTAAGGTTCAACTCTGTTAGTTGAATGCACAGAACAGGAAGAATTTTCACAGAATGCTACTGTGTAGTTTATATTTGAATATATTCCTTTTTCCACTATTACCCTCTTAGCGCTCCGAATGTCCACTTGCATTTTCTACAGAAAGAGTGTTCAGAACTGCGCAATCAAAAGTATGGTTTAACTCTGTTAGCTTAATGAACATATCAGAAATAAGTTTCACACAATGCTTCTGTGTAGTTTTTATTTGAAGATATTATTTTTCCCAATAGAGGCCTCTTAGCGCTCAGAATGTCCAATTGCAGTTTCTACAGAAAGAGTGTTTCAGAAAGGCTCAATCAAAAATAAGGTTCAACTCTGTTAGTTGAATGCACAGAACAGAAAGAAGTTTCATACAATGCTTCTGTGTAGTTTATATTTGAACATATGCTTTTTTCCACTATTACCCACTTAGCGCTACGAATGTCCAGTTGCATTTTCTACAGACAGAGTGTTTCAAAACTGCTCAATCAAAAGTATGGTTTAACTCTGTTAGCTGAATGCTCAGATCAGAAAGAAGTTTCACAGAATGCTTCTGTGTAGTTTATATTTGAATATATTCCTTTTTCCACTACTACTCTCTTAGCGCTCCAAATGTCCAGTTGAATTTTCTACAGAAAGAGTGTTCAGATCTGCTCAATCAAAAGTATGGTTTAACTCTGTTAGCTGAATGCACAGATCAGAAAGAAGTTTCACAGAATGATTCTGTGTAGTTTATATTTAAAGACATTCCTTTTTCCACTATTACCCTCTTAGCGCTCCGAATCTCCACTTGCATTTTCTACAGAAAGAGTGTTTCAGAACGGCTCAATCAAAACTAAGGTTCAACTCTTTTAGTTGAACAAACAGAACAGAAAGAAGTTTCACACAATTCTTCTGTGTAGTTTTTATTTGTAGACATTCTATTTCCCAATATAGGCCTCTTAGCGCTCAGAAGGTCCAATTGCAGTTTCTACAGAAAGAGTGTTTCAGAACGGCTCAATCAAAAGTAAGGTTCAACCCTGTTAGTTGAATGCACAGAACAGAAAGAAGTTTCATACAATGCTTCTGTGTAGTTTATATTTGAACATATTTTTTTTCCACTATTACCCACTTAGCGCTACGAATGTCCAGTTGCATTTTATACAGACAGAGTGTTTCAAAACTGCTCAATCAAAAGTATGGTTTAAATCTGTTAGCTGAATGCTCAGATCAGAAAGAAGTTTCACAGAATGCTTCTGTGTAGTTTATATTTGAATATATTCCTTTTTCCACTACTACGCTCTTAGCGCTCCAAATGTCCAGTTGCATTTTCTACAGAAAGAGTGTTCAGATCTGCTCAATCAAAAGTATGGTTTAACACTGTTAGCTGAATGCACAGATCAGAAAGAAGTTTCCCCGAATGATTCTGTGTAGTTTATATTTGAAGACATTCCTTTTTCCACTATTACCCTCTTAGCGCTCCGAATCTCCACTTGCATTTTCTACAAAAAGAGTGTTTCATAACTGCTCAATCAAAAATATGTTTTATCTCTGTTAACTGAATTTACAGATCAGAAATAAGTTTCACAGAATGCATCTGTGTAGTTTTTAATTGAAGATATTCTTTTTCCCAATGTAGGCCTCTTAGCGCTTAGCATGTCCAATTGCAGTTTCTACAGAAAGAGTGTTTCAGAACGGCTGAATCAAAAGTAAGGTTCAACTCTGTTAGTTGAATGCACAGAACAGAAAGAATTTTCACAGAATGCTACTGTGTAGTTTATATTTGAATATATTCCTTTTTCCACTATTACCCTCTTAGCGCTCCGAATGTCCACTTGCATTTTCTACAGAAAGAGTGTTCAGAACTGCGCAATCAAAAGTATGGTTTAACTCTGTTAGATTTATGAACATATCAGAAATAAATTTCACACAATTCTTCTGTGTAGTTTTTATTTGAAGATATTATTTTTCCCAATAGAGGCCTCTTAGCGCTCAGAATGTCCAATTGCAGTTTCTACAGAAAGAGTGTTTCAGAAAGGCTCAATCAAAAGTAAGGTTCAACTCTGTTAGTTGAATGCACAGAACAGAAAGAAGTTTCATACAATGCTTCTGTGTAGTTTATATTTGAACATATTCTTTTTTCCACTATTACCCACTTAGCGCTACGAATGTCCAGTTGCATTTTCTACAGACAGAGTGTTTCAAAACTGCTCAATCAAAAGTATGGTTTAACTCTGTTAGCTGAATGCTCAGATCAGAAAGAAGTTTCACAGAATGCTTCTGTGTAGTTTATATTTGAATATATTCCTTTTTCCACTACTACTCTCTTAGCGCTCCAAATGTCCAGTTGCATTTTCTACAGAAAGAGTGTTCAGATCTGCTCAATCAAAAGTATGGTTTAACTCTGTTAGCTGAATGCACAGATCAGAAAGAAGTTTCACAGAATGATTCTGTGTAGTTTATATTTGGAGACATTCCTTTTTCCACTATTACCCTCTTAGCGCTCCGAATCTCCACTTGCATTTTCTACAGAAAGAGTGTTTCATAACTGCTCAATCAAAAATATGTTTTATCTCTGTTAACTGAATTTACAGATCAGAAATAAGTTTCACACAATGCTTCTGTGTAGTTTTTATTTGAAGATATTTTTTTTCCCAATATAGGCCTCTTAGCGCTCAGAATGTCCAATTGCAGTTTCTACAGAAAGAGTGTTTCAGAAAGGCTCAATCAAAAGTAAGGTTCAACTCTGTTAGTTGAATGCACAGAACAGAAAAAGTATCATACAATGCTTCTGTGTAGTTTATATTTGAACATATTCTTTTTTCCACTATTACCCACTTAGCGCTACGAATGTCCAGTTGCATTTTCTACAGACAGAGTGTTTCAAAACTGCTCAATCAAAAGTATGGTTTAACTCTGTTAGCTGAATGCTCAGATCAGAAAGAAGTTTCACAGAATGCTTCTGTGTAGTTTATATTTGAATATATTCCTTTTTCCACTACTACTCTCTTAGCGCTCCAAATGTCCAGTTGCATTTTCTACAGAATGAGTGTTCAGATCTGCTCAATCAAAAGTATGGTTTAACTCTGTTAGCTGAATGCACAGATCAGAAAGAAGTTTCACAGAATGATTCTGTGTAGTTTATATTTGGAGACATTCCTTTTTCCACTATTACCCTCTTAGCACTCCGAATCTCCACTTGCATTTTCTACAGAAAGAGTGTTTCAGAACGGCTCAATCAAAACTAAGGTTCAACTCTTTTAGTTGAACAAACAGAACAGAAAGAAGTTTCACACAATTCTTCTGTGTAGTTTTTATTTGTAGACATTCTTTTTCCCAATATAGGCCTCTTAGCGCTCAGAATGTCCAATTGCAGTTTCTACAGAAAGAGTGTTTCAGAACTTCTCAATCAAAAGTAAGGTTCAACTCTGTTAGTTGAATGCACAGAACAGAAAGAAGTTCCATACAATGATTCTGTGTAGTTTATATTTGAACATATTCTTTTTTCCACTATTACCCACTTAGCGCTACGAATGTCCAGTTGCATTTTCTACAGACAGAGTGTTTCAAAACTGCTCAATCAAAAGTATGGTTTAACTCTGTTAGCTGAATGCTCAGATCAGAAAGAAGTTTCACAGAATGCTTCTGTGTAGTTTATATTTGTATATATTCCTTTTTCCACTACTACGCTCTTAGCGCTCCAAATGTCCAGTTGCATTTTCTACAGAAAGAGTGTTTAGATCTGCTCAATCAAAAGTATGGTTTAACTCTGTTAGCTGAATGCACAGATCAGAAAGAAGTTTCACCGAATGATTCTGTGTAGTTTATATTTGAAGACATTCCTTTTTCCACTATTACCCTCTTAGCGCTCCGAATCTCCACTTGCATTTTCTACAAAAAGAGTGTTTCATAACTGCTGAATCAAAAATATGTTTTATCTCTGTTAACTGAATTTACAGATCAGAAATAAGTTTCACAGAATGCATCTGTGTAGTTTTTATTTGAAGATATTCTTTTTCCCAATGTAGGCCTCTTAGCGCTTAGCATGTCCAATTGCAGTTTCTACAGAACGAGTGTTTCAGAACGGCTCAATCAAAAGTAAGGTTCAACTCTGTTAGTTGAATGCACAGAACAGGAAGAATTTTCACAGAATGCTACTGTGTAGTTTATATTTGAATATATTCCTTTTTCCACTATTACCCTCTTAGCGCTCCGAATGTCCACTTGCATTTTCTACAGAAAGAGTGTTCAGAACTGCGCAATCAAAAGTATGGTTTAACTCTGTTAGCTTAATGAACATATCAGAAATAAGTTTCACACAATGCTTCTGTGTAGTTTTTATTTGAAGATATTATTTTTCCCAATATAGGCCTCTTAGCGCTCAGAATGTCCAATTGCAGTTTCTACAGAAAGAGTGTTTCAGAAAGGCTCAATCAAAAGTAAGGTTCAACTCTGTTAGTTGAATGCACAGAACAGAAAGAAGTTTCATACAATGCTTCTGTGTAGTTTATATTTGAACATATTCTTTTTTCCACTATTACCCACTTAGCGCTACGAATGTCCAGTTGCATTTTCTACAGACAGAGTGTTTCAAAACTGCTCAATCAAAAGTATGGTTTAACTCTGTTAGCTGAATGCTCAGATCAGAAAGAAGTTTCACAGAATGCTTCTGTGTAGTTTATATTTGAATATATTCCTTTTTCCACTACTACTCTCTTAGCGCTCCAAATGTCCAGTTGCATTTTTTACAGAAAGAGTGTTCAGATCTGCTCAATCAAAAGTATGGTTTAACTCTGTTAGCTGAATGCACAGATCAGAAAGAAGTTTCACAGAATGATTCTGTGTAGTTTATATTTGGAGACATTCCTTTTTCCACTATTACCCTCTTAGCGCTCCGAATCTCCACTTGCATTTTCTACAGAAAGAGTGTTTCGGAACGGCTCAATCAAAACTAAGGTTCAACTCTTTTAGTTGAACAAACAGAACAGAAAGAAGTTTCACACAATTCTTCTGTGTAGTTTTTATTTGTAGACATTCTATTTCCCAATATAGGCCTCTTAGCGCTCAGAAGGTCCAATTGCAGTTTCTACAGAAAGAGTGTTTCAGAACGGCTCAATCAAAAGTAAGGTTCAACCCTGTTAGTTGAATGCACAGAACAGAAAGAAGTTTCATACAATGCTTCTGTGTAGTTTATATTTGAACATATTTTTTTTCCACTATTACCCACTTAGCGCTACGAATGTCCAGTTGCATTTTATACAGACAGAGTGTTTCAAAACTGCTCAATCAAAAGTATGGTTTAAATCTGTTAGCTGAATGCTCAGATCAGAAAGAAGTTTCACAGAATGCTTCTGTGTAGTTTATATTTGAATATATTCCTTTTTCCACTACTACGCTCTTAGCGCTCCAAATGTCCAGTTGCATTTTCTACAGAAAGAGTGTTCAGATCTGCTCAATCAAAAGTATGGTTTAACACTGTTAGCTGAATGCACAGATCAGAAAGAAGTTTCCCCGAATGATTCTGTGTAGTTTATATTTGAAGACATTCCTTTTTCCACTATTACCCTCTTAGCGCTCCGAATCTCCACTTGCATTTTCTACAAAAAGAGTGTTTCATAACTGCTCAATCAAAAATATGTTTTATCTCTGTTAACTGAATTTACAGATCAGAAATAAGTTTCACAGAATGCATCTGTGTAGTTTTTATTTGAAGATATTCTTTTTCCCAATGTAGGCCTCTTAGCGCTTAGCATGTCCAATTGCAGTTTGTACAGAAAGAGTGTTTCAGAACGGCTCAATCAAAAGTAAGGTTCAACTCTGTTATTTGAATGCACAGAACAGAAAGTATTTTCACAGAATGCTACTGTGTAGTTTATATTTGAATATATTCCTTTTTCCACTATTACCCTCTTAGCGCTCCGAATGTCCACTTGCATTTTCTACAGAAAGAGTGTTCAGAACTGTGCAATCAAAAGTATGGTTTAACTCTGTTAGATTTATGAACATATCAGAAATAAGTTTCACACAATTCTTCTGTGTAGTTTTTATTTGAAGATATTATTTTTCCCAATAGATGCCTCTTAGCGCTCAGAATGTCCAATTGCAGTTTCTACAGAAAGAGTGTTTCAGAAAGGCTCAATCAAAAGTAAGGTTCAACTCTGTTAGTTGAATGCACAGAACAGAAAGAAGTTTCATACAATGCTTCTGTGTAGTTTATATTTGAACATATTCTTTTTTCCACTATTACCCACTTAGCGCTACGAATGTCCAGTTGCATTTTCTACAGACAGAGTGTTTCAAAACTGCTCAATCAAAAGTATGGTTTAACTCTGTTAGCTGAATGCTCAGATCAGAAAGAAGTTTCACAGAATGCTTCTGTGTAGTTTATATTTGAATATATTCCTTTTTCCACTACTACTCTCTTAGCGCTCCAAATGTCCAGTTGCATTTTCTACAGAAAGAGTGTTCAGATCTGCTCAATCAAAAGTATGGTTTAACTCTGTTAGCTGAATGCACAGATCAGAAAGAAGTTTCACAGAATGATTCTGTGTAGTTTATATTTGGAGACATTCCTTTTCCACTATTACCCTCTTAGCGCTCCGAATCTCCACTTGCATTTTCTACAGAAAGAGTGTTTCATAACTGCTCAATCAAAAATATGTTTTATCTCTGTTAACTGAATTTACAGATCAGAAATAAGTTTCACACAATGCTTCTGTGTAGTTTTTATTTGAAGATATTATTTTTCCCAATATAGGCCTCTTAGCTCTCAGAATGTCCAATTGCAGTTTCTACAGAACGAGTGTTTCAGAACGGCTCAATCAAAAGTAAGGTTCAACTCTGTTAGTTGAATGCACAGAACAGGAAGTATTTTCACAGAATGCTACTGTGTAGTTTATATTTGAATATATTCCTTTTTCCACTATTACCCTCTTAGCGCTCCGAATGTCCACTTGCATTTTCTACAGAAAGAGTGTTAAGAACTGCGCAATCAAAAGTATGGTTTAACTCTGTTAGCTTAATGAACATATCAGAAATAAGTTTCACAAAATGCTTCTGTGTAGTTTTTATTTGAAGATATTATTTTTCCCAATATAGGCCTCTTAGCGCTCAGAATGTCCAATTGCAGTTTCTACAGAAAGAGTGTTTCAGAAAGGCTCAATCAAAAGTAAGGATCAACTCTGTTATTTGAATGCACAGAACAGAAAGAAGTTTCATACAATGCTTCTGTGTAGTTTATATTTGAACATATTCTTTTTTCCACTATTACCCACTTAGCGCTACGAATGTCCAGTTGCATTTTCTACAGACAGAGTGTTTCAAAACTGCTCAATCAAAAGTATGGTTTAACTCTGTTAGCTGAATGCTCAGATCAGAAAGAAGTTTCACAGAATGCTTCTGTGTAGTTTATATTTGAATATATTCCTTTTTCCACTACTAATCTCTTAGCGCTCCAAATGTCCAGTTGCATTTTCTACAGAAAGAGTGTTCAGATCTGCTCAATCAAAAGTATGGTTTAACTCTGTTAGCTGAATGCACAGATCAGAAAGAAGTTTCACAGAATGATTCTGTGTAGTTTATATTTGGAGACATTCCTTTTTCCACTATTACCCTCTTAGCGCTCCGAATCTCCACTTGCATTTTCTACAGAAAGAGTGTTTCAGAACGGCTCAATCAAAACTAAGGTTCAACTCTTTTAGTTGAACAAACAGAACAGAAAGAAGTTTCACACAATTCTTCTGTGTAGTTTTTATTTGTAGACATTCTTTTTCCCAATATAGGCCTCTTAGCACTCAGAATGTCCAATTGCAGTTTCTACAGAAAGAGTGTTTCAGAATGGCTCAATCAAAAGTAAGGTTCAACTCTGTTAGTTGAATGCACAGAACAGAAAGTAGTTTCATACAATGCTTCTGTGTAGTTTATATTTGAACATATTCTGTTTTCCACTATTACCCACTTAGCGCTACGAATGTCCAGTTGCATTTTCTACAGACAGAGTGTTTCAAAACTGCTCAATCCAAAGTATGGTTTAACTTTGTTAGCTGAATGCTCAGATCAGAAAGAAGTTTCACAGAATGCTTCTGTGTAGTTTATATTTGAATATATTCCTTTTTCCACTACTACGCTCTTAGCGCTCCAAATGTCCAGTTGCATTTTCTAGAGAAAGAGTGTTCAGATCTGCTCAATCAAAAGTATGGTTTAACTCTCTTAGCTGAATGCAGAGATCAGAAAGAAGTTTCACCGAATGATTCTGTGTAGTTTATATTTGAAGACATTCCTTTTTCCACTATTACCCTCTTAGCGCTCCGAATCTCCACTTGCATTTTCTACAAAAAGAGTGTTTCATAACTGCTCAATCAAAAATATGTTTTATCTCTGTTAACTGAATTTACAGATCAGAAATAAGTTTCACAGAATGCATCTGTGTAGTTTTTATTTGAAGATATTCTTTTTCCCAATGTATTAATCTTAGCGCTTAGCATGTCCAATTGCAGTTTCTACAGAAAGAGTGTTTCAGAACGGCTCAATCAAAAGTAAGGTTCAACTCTGTTAGTTGAATGCACAGAACAGAAAGAATTTTCACAGAATGCTACTGTGTAGTTTATATTTGAATATATTCCTTTTTCCACTATTACCCTCTTAGCGCTCCGAATGTCCACTTGCATTTTCTACAGAAAGAGTGTTCAGAACTGCGCAATCAAAAGTATGGTTTAACTCTGTTAGCTTAATGAACATATCAGAAATAAGTTTCACACAATGCTTCTGTGTAGTTTTTATTTGAAGATATTATTTTTCCCAATATAGGCCTCTTAGCGCTCAGAGTGTCCAATTGCAGTTTCTACAGAAAGAGTGTTTCAGAAAGGCTCAATCAAAAGTAAGGTTCAACTCTGTTATTTGAATGCACAGAACAGAAAGAAGTTTCATACAATGCTTCTGTGTAGTTTATATTTGAACATATTCTTTTTTCCACTATTACCCACTTAGCGCTACGAATGTCCAGTTGCATTTTCTACAGACAGAGTGTTTCAAAACTGCTCAATCAAAAGTATGGTTTAACTCTGTTAGCTGAATGCTCAGATCAGAAAGAAGTTTCACAGAATGATTCTGTGTAGTTTATATTTGGAGACATTCCTTTTTCCACTATTACCCTCTTAGCGCTCCGAATCTCCACTTGCATTTTCTACAGAAAGAGTGTTTCAGAACGGCTCAATCAAAACTAAGGTTCAACTCTTTTAGTTGAACAAACAGAACAGAAAGAAGTTTCACAAAATTCTTCTGTGTAGTTTTTATTTGTAGACATTCTTTTTCCCAATATAGGCCTCTTAGCGCTCAGAATGTCCAATTGCAGTTTCTACAGAAAGAGTGTTTCAGAACGGCTCAATCAAAAGTAAGGTTCAACTCTGTTAGTTGAATGCACAGAACAGAAAGAAGTTTCATACAATGCTTCTGTGTAGTTTATATTTGAACATATTCTTTTTTCCACTATTACCCACTTAGCGCTACGAATGTCCAGTTGCATTTTCTACAGACAGAGTGTTTCAAAACTGCTCAATCAAAAGTATGGTTTAACTCTGTTAGCTGAATGCTCAGATCAGAAAGAAGTTTCACAGAATGCTTCTGTGTAGTTTATATTTGAATATATTCCTTTTTCCACTACTACTCTCTTAGCGCTCCAAATGTCCAGTTGCATTTTCTACAGAAAGAGTGTTCAGATCTGCTCAATCAAAAGTATGGTTTAACTCTGTTAGCTGAATGCACAGATCAGAAAGAAGTTTCACAGAATGATTCTGTGTAGTTTATATTTGGAGACATTCCTTTTTCCACTATTACCATCTTAGCGCTCCGAATCTCCACTTGCATTTTCTACAGAAAGAGTGTTTCATAACTGCTCAATCAAAAATATGTTTTATCTCTGTTAACTGAATTTACGGATCAGAAATAAGTTTCACACAATGCTTCTGTGTAGTTTTTATTTGAAGATATTATTTTTCCCAATACAGGCCTCTTAGCGCTCAGAATGTCCAATTGCAGTTTCTACAGAAAGAGTGTTTCAGAAAGGCTCAATCAAAAGTAAGGTTCAACTCTGTTAGTTGAATGCACAGAACAGAAAATGTTTCATACAATGCTTCTGTGTAGTTTATATTTGAACATATTCTATTTTCCACTATTACCCACTTAGCGCTACGAATGGCCAGTTGCATTTCCTACCGACAGAGTGTTTCAAAACTGCTCAATCAAAAGTATGGTTTAACTCTGTTAGCTGAATGCTCAGATCAGAAAGAAGTTTCACAGAATTCTTCTGTGTAGTTTATATTTGAATATATTCCTTTTTCCACTACTACTCTCTTAGCGCTCCAAATGTCCAGTTGCATTTTCTACAGAAAGAGTGTTCAGATCTGCTCAATCAAAAGTATGGTTTAACTCTGTTAGCTGAATGCACAGATCAGAAAGAAGTTTCACAGAATGATTCTGTGTAGTTTATATTTGGAGACATTCCTTTTTCCACTATTACCCTCTTAGCGCTCCGAATCTCCACTTGCATTTTCTACAGAAAGAGTGTTTCAGAACGGCTCAATCAAAACTAAGGTTCAACTCTTTTAGTTGAACAAACAGAACAGAAAGAAGTTTCACACAATTCTTCTGTGTAGTTTTTATTTGTAGACATTCTTTTTCCCAATATAGGCCTCTTAGCGCTCAGAATGTCCAATTGCAGTTTCTACAGAAAGAGTGTTTCAGAACGGCTCAATCAAAAGTAAGGTTCAACTCTGTTAGTTGAATGCACAGAACAGAAAGAAGTTTCATACAATGCTTCTGTGTAGTTTATATTTGAACATATTCTTTTTTCCACTATTACCCACTTAGCGCTACGAATGTCCAGTTGCATTTTCTACAGACAGAGTGTTTCAAAACTGCTCAATCCAAAGTATGGTTTAACTCTGTTAGCTGAATGCTCAGATCAGAAAGAAGTTTCACAGAATGCTTCTGTGTAGTTTATATATGAATATATTCCTTTTTCCACTACTAATCTCTTAGCGCTCCAAATGTCCAGTTGCATTTTCTACAGAAAGAGTGTTCAGATCTGCTCAATCAAAAGTATGGTTTAACTCTGTTAGCTGAATGCACAGATCAGAAAGAAGTTTTACAGAATGATTCTGTGTAGTTTATATTTGGAGACATTCCTTTTTCCACTATTACCCTCTTAGCGCTCCGAATCTCCACTTGCATTTTCTACAGAAAGAGTGTTTCAGAACGGCTCAATCAAAACTAAGGTTCAACTCTTTTAGTTGAACAAACAGAACAGAAAGAAGTTTCACACAATTCTTCTGTGTAGTTTTTATTTGTAGACATTCTTTTTCCCAATATAGGCCTCTTAGCGCTCAGAATGTCCAATTGCAGTTTCTACACAAAGAGTGTTTCAGAACGGCTCAATCAAAAGTAAGGTTCAACCCTGTTAGTTGAATGCACAGAACAGAAAGAAGTTTCATACAATGCTTCTGTGTAGTTTATATTTGAACATATTTTTTTTCCACTATTACCCACTTAGCGCTACGAATGTCCAGTTGCATTTTCTACAGACAGAGTGTTTCAAAACTGCTCAATCAAAAGTATGGTTTAACTCTGTTAGCTGAATGCTCAGATCAGAAAGAAGTTTCACAGAATGCTTCTGTGTAGTTTATATTTGAATATATTCCTTTTTCCACTACTACGCTCTTAGCGCTCCAAATGTCCAGTTGCATTTTCTACAGAAAGAGTGTTCAGATCTGCTCAATCAAAAGTATGGTTTAACTCTGTTAGCTGAATGCACAGATCAGAAAGAAGTTTCCCCGAATGATTCTGTGTAGTTTATATTTGAAGACATTCCTTTTTCCACTATTACCCTCTTAGCGCTCCGAATCTCCACTTGCATTTTCTACAAAAAGAGTGTTTCATAACTGCTCAATCAAAAATATGTTTTATCTCTGTTAACTGAATTTACAGATCAGAAATAAGTTTCACAGAATGCATCTGTGTAGTTTTTATTTGAAGATAATCTTTTTCCCAATGTAGGCCTCTTAGCGCTTAGCATGTCCAATTGCAGTTTCTACAGAAAGAGTGTTTCAGAACGGCTCAATGAAAAGTAAGGTTCAACTCTGTTAGTTGAATGCACAGAACAGAAAGAATTTTCACAGAATGCTACTGTGTAGTTTATATTTGAATATATTGCTTTTTCCACTATTACCCTCTTAGCGCTCCGAATGTCCACTTGCATTTTCTACAGAAAGAGTGTTCAGAACTGCGCAATCAAAAGTATGGTTTAACTCTGTTAGCTTAATGAACATATCAGAAATAAGTTTCACACAATTCTTCTGTGTAGTTTTTATTTGAAGATATTATTTTTCCCAATAGAGGCCTCTTAGCGCTCAGAATGTCCAATTGCAGTTTCTACAGAAAGAGTGTTTCAGAAAGGCTCAATCAAAAGTAAGGTTCAACTCTGTTAGTTGAATGCACAGAACAGAAAGAAGTTTCATACAATGCTTCTGTGTAGTTTATATTTGAACATATTCTTTTTTCCACTATTACCCACGTAGCGCTACGAATGTCCAGTTGCATTTTCTACAGACAGAGTGTTTAAAAACTGCTCAATCAAAAGTATGGTTTAACTCTGTTAGCTGAATGCTCAGATCAGAAAGAAGTTTCACAGAATGCTTCTGTGTTGTTTATATTTGAATATATTCCTTTTTCCACTACTACTCTCTTAGTGCTCCAAATGTCCAGTTGCATTTTCTACAGAAAGAGTGTTCAGATCTGCTCAATCAAAAGTATGGTTTAACTCTGTTAGCTGAATGCACAGATCAGAAAGAAGTTTCACCGAATGATTCTGTGTAGTTTATATTTGAAGACATTCCTTTTTCCACTATTACCATCTTAGCGCTCCAAATCTCCACTTGCATTTTCTACAGAAAGAGTGTTTCATAACTGCTCAATCAAAAATATGTTTTATCTCTGTTAACTGAATTTACGGATCAGAAATAAGTTTCACACAATGCTTCTGTGTAGTTTTTATTTGAAGATATTATTTTTCCCAATACAGGCCTCTTAGCGCTCAGAATGTCCAATTGCAGTTTCTACAGAAAGAGTGTTTCAGAAAGGCTCAATCAAAAGTAAGGTTCAACTCTGTTAGTTGAATGCACAGAACAGAAAAAGTTTCATACAATGCTTCTGTGTAGTTTATATTTGAACATATTCTATTTTCCACTATTACCCACTTAGCGCTACGAATGGCCAGTTGCATTTCCTACCGACAGAGTGTTTCAAAACTGCTCAATCAAAAGTATGGTTTAACTCTGTTAGCTGAATGCTCAGATCAGAAAGAAGTTTCACAGAATTCTTCTGTGTAGTTTATATTTGAATATATTCCTTTTTCCACTACTACTCTCTTAGCGCTCCAAATGTCCAGTTGCATTTTCTACAGAAAGAGTGTTCAGATCTGCTCAATCAAAAGTATGGTTTAACTCTGTTAGCTGAATGCACAGATCAGAAAGAAGTTTCACAGAATGATTCTGTGTAGTTTATATTTGGAGACATTCCTTTTTCCACTATTACCCTCTTAGCGCTCCGAATCTCCACTTGCATTTTCTACAGAAAGAGTGTTTCAGAACGGCTCAATCAAAACTAAGGTTCAACTCTTTTAGTTGAACAAACAGAACAGAAAGAAGTTTCACACAATTCTTCTGTGTAGTTTTTATTTGTAGACATTCTTTTTCCCAATATAGGCCTCTTAGCGCTCAGAATGTCCAATTGCAGTTTCTACAGAAAGAGAGTTTCAGAACGGCTCAATCAAAAGTAAGGTTCAACTCTGTTAGTTGAATGCACAGAACAGAAAGAAGTTTCATACAATGCTTCTGTGTAGTTTATATTTGAACATATTCTTTTTTCCACTATTACCCACTTAGCGCTACGAATGTCCAGTTGCATTTTCTACAGACAGAGTGTTTCAAAACTGCTCAATCCAAAGTATGGTTTAACTCTGTTAGCTGAATGCTCAGATCAGAAAGAAGTTTCACAGAATGCTTCTGTGTAGTTTATATTTGAATATATTCCTTTTTCCACTACTACGCTCTTAGCGCTCCAAATGTCCAGTTGCATTTTCTAGAGAAAGAGTGTTCAGATATGCTCAATCAAAAGTATGGTTTAACTCTCTTAGCTGAATGCAGAGATCAGAAAGAAGTTTCACCGAATGATTCTGTGTAGTTTATATTTGAAGACATTCCTTTTTCCACTATTACCCTCTTAGCGCTCCGAATCTCCACTTGCATTTTCTACAAAAAGAGTGTTTCATAACTGCTCAATCAAAAATATGTTTTATCTCTGTTAACTGAATTTACAGATCAGAAATAAGTTTCACAGAATGCATCTGTGTAGTTTTTATTTGAAGATATTCTTTTTCCCAATGTATTAATCTTAGCGCTTAGCATGTCCAATTGCAGTTTCTACAGAAAGAGTGTTTCAGAACGGCTCAATCAAAAGTAAGGTTCAACTCTGTTAGTTGAATGCACAGAACAGAAAGAATTTTCACAGAATGCTACTGTGTAGTTTATATTTGAATATATTCCTTTTTCCACTATTACCCTCTTAGCGCTCCGAATGTCCACTTGCATTTTCTACAGAAAGAGTGTTCAGAACTGCGCAATCAAAAGTATGGTTTAACTCTGTTAGCTTAATGAACATATCAGAAATAAGTTTCACACAATGCTTCTGTGTAGTTTTTATTTGAAGATATTATATTTCCCAATATAGGCCTCTTAGCGCTCAGAGTGTCCAATTGCAGTTTCTACAGAAAGAGTGTTTCAGAAAGGCTCAATCAAAAGTAAGGTTCAACTCTGTTATTTGAATGCACAGAACAGAAAGAAGTTTCATACAATGCTTCTGTGTAGTTTATATTTGAACATATTCTTTTTTCCACTATTACCCACTTAGCGCTACGAATGTCCAGTTGCATTTTCTACAGACAGAGTGTTTCAAAACTGCTCAATCAAAAGTATGGTTTAACTCTGTTAGCTGAATGCTCAGATCAGAAAGAAGTTTCACAGAATGATTCTGTGTAGTTTATATTTGGAGACATTCCTTTTTCCACTATTACCCTCTTAGCGCTCCGAATCTCCACTTGCATTTTCTACAGAAAGAGTGTTTCAGAACGGCTCAATCAAAACTAAGGTTCAACTCTTTTAGTTGAACAAACAGAACAGAAAGAAGTTTCACACAATTCTTCTGTGTAGTTTTTATTTGTAGACATTCTTTTTCCCAATATAGGCCTCTTAGCGCTCAGAATGTCCAATTGCAGTTTCTACAGAAAGAGTGTTTCAGAACGGCTCAATCAAAAGTAAGGTTCAACTCTGTTAGTTGAATGCACAGAACAGAAAGAAGTTTCATACAATGCTTCTGTGTAGTTTATATTTGAACATATTCTTTTTTCCACTATTACCCACTTAGCGCTACGAATGTCCAGTTGCATTTTCTACAGACAGAGTGTTTCAAAACTGCTCAATCAAAAGTATGGTTTAACTCTGTTATCTGAATGCTCAGATCAGAAAGAAGTTTCACAGAATGCTTCTGTGTAGTTTATATTTGAATATATTCCTTTTTCCACTACTACTCTCTTAGCGCTCCAAATGTCCAGTTGCATTTTCTACAGAAAGAGTGTTAAGATCTGCTCAATCAAAAGTATGGTTTAACTCTGTTAGCTGAATGCACAGATCAGAAAGAAGTTTCACAGAATGATTCTGTGTAGTTTATATTTGGAGACATTCCTTTTTCCACTATTACCATCTTAGCGCTCCGAATCTCCACTTGCATTTTCTACAGAAAGAGTGTTTCATAACTGCTCAATCAAAAATATGTTTTATCTCTGTTAACTGAATTTACGGATCAGAAATAAGTTTCACACAATGCTTCTGTGTAGTTTTTATTTGAAGATATTATTTTTCCCAATACAGGCCTCTTAGCGCTCAGAATGTCCAATTGCAGTTTCTACAGAAAGAGTGTTTCAGAAAGGCTCAATCAAAAGTAAGGTTCAACTCTGTTAGTTGAATGCACAGAACAGAAAATGTTTCATACAATGCTTCTGTGTAGTTTATATTTGAACATATTCTATTTTCCACTATTACCCACTTAGCGCTACGAATGGCCAGTTGCATTTCCTACCGACAGAGTGTTTCAAAACTGCTCAATCAAAAGTATGGTTTAACTCTGTTAGCTGAATGCTCAGATCAGAAAGAAGTTTCACAGAATTCTTCTGTGTAGTTTATATTTGAATATATTCCTTTTTCCACTACTACTCTCTTAGCGCTCCAAATGTCCAGTTGCATTTTCTACAGAAAGAGTGTTCAGATCTGCTCAATCAAAAGTATGGTTTAACTCTGTTAGCTGAATGCACAGATCAGAAAGAAGTTTCACAGAATGATTCTGTGTAGTTTATATTTGGAGACATTCCTTTTTCCACTATTACCCTCTTAGCGCTCCGAATCTCCACTTGCATTTTCTACAGAAAGAGTGTTTCAGAACGGCTCAATCAAAACTAAGGTTCAACTCTTTTAGTTGAACAAACAGAACAGAAAGAAGTTTCACACAATTCTTCTGTGTAGTTTTTATTTGTAGACATTCTTTTTCCCAATATAGGCCTCTTAGCGCTCAGAATGTCCAATTGCAGTTTCTACAGAAAGAGTGTTTCAGAACGGCTCAATCAAAAGTAAGGTTCAACTCTGTTAGTTGAATGCACAGAACAGAAAGAAGTTTCATACAATGCTTCTGTGTAGTTTATATTTGAACATATTCTTTTTTCCACTATTACCCACTTAGCGCTACGAATGTCCAGTTGCATTTTCTACAGACAGAGTGTTTCAAAACTGCTCAATCCAAAGTATGGTTTAACTCTGTTAGCTGAATGCTCAGATCAGAAAGAAGTTTCACAGAATGCTTCTGTGTAGTTTATATTTGAATATATTCCTTTTTCCACTACTACGCTCTTAGCGCTCCAAATGTCCAGTTGCATTTTCTAGAGAAAGAGTGTTCAGATCTGCTCAATCAAAAGTATGGTTTAACTCTCTTAGCTGAATGCACAGATCAGAAAGAAGTTTCACCGAATGATTCTGTGTAGTTTATATTTGAAGACATTCCTTTTTCCACTATTACCCTCTTAGCGCTCCGAATCTCCACTTGCATTTTCTACAAAAAGAGTGTTTCATAACTGCTCAATCAAAAATATGTTTTATCTCTGTTAACTGAATTTACAGATCAGAAATAAGTTTCACAGAATGCATCTGTGTAGTTTTTATTTGAAGATATTCTTTTTCCCAATGTATTCCTCTTAGCGCTTAGCATGTCCAATTGCAGTTTCTACAGAAAGAGTGTTTCAGAACGGCTCAATCAAAAGTAAGGTTCAACTCTGTTAGTTGAATGCACAGAACAGAAAGAATTTTCACAGAATGCTACTGTGTAGTTTATATTTGAATATATTCCTTTTTCCACTATTACCCTCTTAGCGCTCCGAATGTCCACTTGCATTTTCTACAGAAAGAGTGTTCAGAACTGCGCAATCAAAAGTATGGTTTAACTCTGTTAGCTTAATGAACATATCAGAAATAAGTTTCACACAATGCTTCTGTGTAGTTTTTATTTGAAGATATTATTTTTCCCAATATAGGCCTCTTAGCTCTCAGAATGTCCAATTGCAGTTTCTACAGAAAGAGTGTTTCAGAAAGGCTCAATCAAAAGTAAGGTTCAACTCTGTTAGTTGAATGCACAGAACAGAAAGAAGTTTCATACAATGCTTCTGTGTAGTTTATATTTGAACATATTCTTTTTTCCACTATTACCCACTTAGCGCTACGAATGTCCAGTTGCATTTTCTACAGACAGAGTGTTTCAAAACTGCTCAATCAAAAGTATGGTTTAACTCTGTTAGCTGAATGCTCAGATCAGAAAGAAGTTTCACAGAATGATTCTGTGTAGTTTATATTTGGAGACATTCCTTTTTCCACTATTACCCTCTTAGCGCTCCGAATCTCCACTTGCATTTTCTACAGAAAGAGTGTTTCAGAACGGCTCAATCCAAACTAAGGTTCAACTCTTTTAGTTGAACAAACAGAACAGAAAGAAGTTTCACACAATTCTTCTGTGTAGTTTTTATTTGTAGACATTCTTTTTCCCAATATAGGCCTCTTAGCGCTCAGAATTTCCAATTGCAGTTTCTACAGAAAGAGTGTTTCAGAACGGCTCAATCAAAAGTAAGGTTCAACTCTGTTAGTTGAATGCACAGAACAGAAAGAAGTTTCATACAATGCTTCTGTGTAGTTTATATTTGAACATATTCTTTTTTCCACTATTACCCACTTAGCGCTACGAATGTCCAGTTGCATTTTCTACAGACAGAGTGTTTCAAAACTGCTCAATCAAAAGTATGGTTTAACTCTGTTAGCTGAATGCTCAGATCAGAAAGAAGTTTCACAGAATGCTTCTGTGTAGTTTATATTTGAATATATTCCTTTTTCCACTACTACGCTCTTAGCGCTCCAAATGTCCAGTTGCATTTTCTACAGAAAGAGTGTTCAGATCTGCTCAATCAAAAGTATGGTTTAACTCTGTTAGCTGAATGCACAGATCGGAAAGAAGTTTCACCGAATGATTCTGTGTAGTTTATATTTGAAGACATTCCTTTTTCCACTATTACCCTCTTAGCGCTCCGAATCTCCACTTGCATTTTCTACAAAAAGAGTGTTTCATAACTGCTCAATCAAAAATATGTTTTATCTCTGTTAACTGAATTTACAGATCAGAAATAAGTTTCACAGAATGCATCTGTGTAGTTTTTATTTGAAGATATTCTTTTTCCCAATGTAGGCCTCTTAGCGCTTAGCATGTCCAATTGCAGTTTCTACAGAAAGAGTGTTTCAGAACGGCTCAATCAAAAGTAAGGTTCAAGTCTGTTAGTTGAATGCACAGAACAGAAAGAATTTTCACAGAATGCTACTGTGTAGTTTATATTTGAATATATTCCTTTTTCCACTATTACCCTCTTAGCGCTCCGAATGTCCACTTGCATTTTCTACAGAAAGAGTTTTCAGAACTGCGCAATCAAAAGTATGGTTTAACTCTGTTAGCTTAATGAACTTATCAGAAATAAGTTTCACACAATGCTTCTGTGTAGTTTTTATTTGAAGATATTATTTTTCCCAATATATGCCTCCTAGCGCTCAGAATGTCCAATTGCAGTTTCTACAGAAAGAGTGTTTCAGAAAGGCTCAATCAAAAGTAAGGTTCAACTCTGTTAGTTGAATGCACAGAACAGAAAGAAGTTTCATACTATGCTTCTGTGTAGTTTATATTTGAACATATTCTTTTTTCCACTACTACCCACTTAGCGCTACGAATGTCCAGTTGCATTTTCTACAGACAGAGTGTTTCAAAACTGCTCAATCAAAAGTATGGTTTAACTCTGTTAGCTGAATGCTCAGATCAGAAAGAAGTTTCACAGAATGATTCTGTGTAGTTTATATTTGGAGACATTCCTTTTTCCACTATTACCCACTTAGCGCTCCGAATCTCCACTTGCATTTTCTACAGAAAGAGTGTTTCAGAACGGCTCAATCAAAACTAAGGTTCAACTCTTTTAGTTGAACAAACAGAACAGAAAGAAGTTTCACATAATTCTTCTGTGTAGTTTTTATATGTAGACATTCTTTTTCCCAATATAGGCCTCTTAGCGCTCAGAATGTCCAATTGCAGTTTCTACACAAAGAGTGTTTCAGAACGGCTCAATCAAAAGTAAGGTTCAACTCTGTTAGTTGAATGCACAGAACAGAAAGAAGTTTCATACAATGCGTCTGTGTAGTTTATATTTGAACATATTCTTTTTTCCACTATTACCCACTTAGCGCTACGAATGTCCAGTTGCATTTTCTACAGACAGAGTGTTTCAAAACTGCTCAATCAAAAGTATGGTTTAACTCAGTTAGCTGAATGCTCAGATCAGAAAGAAGTTTCACAGAATGCTTCTGTGTAGTTTATATTTGAATATATTCCTTTTTCCACTACTACTCTCTTAGCGCTCCAAATGTCCAGTTGCATTTTCTACAGAAAGAGTGTTCAGATCTGCTCAATCAAAAGTATGGTTTAACTCTGTTACCTGAATGCACAGATCAGAAAGAAGTTTCACAGAATGATTCTGTGTAGTTTATATTTGGAGACATTCCTTTTTCCACTATTACCCTCTTAGCGCTCCGAATCTCCACTTGCATTTTCTACAGAAAGAGTGTTTCAGAACGGCTCAATCAAAACTAAGGTTCAACTCTTTTAGTTGAACAAACAGAACAGAAAGAAGTTTCACACAATTCTTCTGTGTAGTTTTTATTTGTAGACATTCTTTTTCCCAATATAGGCCTCTTAGCGCTCAGAATGTCCAATTGCAGTTTCTACAGAAAGAGTGTTTCAGAACGGCTCAATCAAAAGTAAGGTTCAACTCTGTTAGTTGAATGCACAGAACAGAAAGAAGTTTCATACAATGCTTCTGTGTAGTTTATATTTGAACATATTCTTTTTTCCACTATTACCCACTTAGCGCTACGAATGTCCAGTTGCATTTTCTACAGACAGAGTGTTTCAAAACTGCTCAATCCAAAGTATGGTTTAACTCTGTTAGCTGAATGCTCAGATCAGAAAGAAGTTTCACAGAATGCTTCTGTGTAGTTTATATTTGAATATATTCCTTTTTCCACTACTACGCTCTTAGCGCTCCAAATGTCCAGTTGCATTTTCTAGAGAAAGAGTGTTCAGATCTGCTCAATCAAAAGTATGGTTTAACTCTCTTAGCTGAATGCACAGATCAGAAAGAAGTTTCACCGAATGATTCTGTGTAGTTTATATTTGAAGACATTCCTTTTTCCACTATTACCCTCTTAGCGCTACGAATCTCCACTTGCATTTTCTACAAAAAGAGTGTTTCATAACTGCTCAATCAAAAATATGTTTTATCTCTGTTAACTGAATTTACAGATCAGAAATAAGTTTCACAGAATGCATCTGTGTAGTTTTTATTTGAAGATATTCTTTTTCCCAGTGTATTCCTCTTAGCGCTTAGCATGTCCAATTGCAGTTTCTACAGAAAGAGTGTTTCAGAACGGCTCAATCAAAAGTAAGGTTCAACTCTGTTAGTTGAATGCACAGAACAGAAAGAATTTTCACAGAATGCTACTGTGTAGTTTATATTTGAATATATTCCTTTTTCCACTATTACCCTCTTAGCGCTCCGAATGTCCACTTGCATTTTCTACAGAAAGAGTGTTCAGAACTGCGCAATCAAAAGTATGGTTTAACTCTGTTAGCTTAATGAACATATCAGAAATAAGTTTCACACAATGCTTCTGTGTAGTTTTTATTTGAAGATATTATTTTTCCCAATATAGGCCTCCTAGCGCTCAGAATGTCCAATTGCAGTTTCTACAGAAAGAGTGTTTCAGAAAGGCTCAATCAAAAGTAAGGTTCAACTCTGTTAGTTGAATGCACAGAACAGAAAGAAGTTTCATACAATGCTTCTGTGTAGTTTATATTTGAACATATTCTTTTTTCCACTATTACCCACTTAGCGCTACGAATGTCCAGTTGCATTTTCTACAGACAGAGTGTTTCAAAACTGCTCAATCAAAAGTATGGTTTAACTCTGTTAGTTGAATGCTCAGATCAGAAAGAAGTTTCACAGAATGATTCTGTGTAGTTTATATTTGGAGACATTCCTTTTTCCACTATTACCCTCTTAGCGCTCCGAATCTCCACTTGCATTTTCTACAGAAAGAGTGTTTCAGAACGGCTCAATCAAAACTAAGGTTCAACTCTTTTAGTTGAACAAACAGAACAGAAAGAAGTTTCACACAATTCTTCTGTGTAGTTTTTATATGTAGACATTCTTTTTCCCAATATAGGCCTCTTAGCGCTCAGAATGTCCAATTGCAGTTTCTACACAAAGAGTGTTTCAGAACGGCTCAATCAAAAGTAAGGTTCAACTCTGTTAGTTGAATGCACAGAACAGAAAGAAGTTTCATACAATGCTTCTGTGTAGTTTATATTTGAACATATTCTTTTTTCCACTATTACCCACTTAGCGCTACGAATGTCCAGTTGCATTTTCTACAGACAGAGTGTTTCAAAACTGCTCAATCAAAAGTATGGTTTAACTCTGTTAGCTGAATGCTCAGATCAGAAAGAAGTTTCACAGAATGCTTCTGTGTAATTTATATTTGAATATATTCCTTTTTCCACTACTACGCTCTTAGCGCTCCAAATGTCCAGTTGCATTTTCTACAGAAAGAGTGTTCAGATCTGCTCAATAAAAAGTATGGTTTAACTCTGTTAGCTGAATGCACAGATCAGAAAGAAGTTTCACAGAATGATTCTGTGTAGTTTATATTTGTTGACATTCCTTTTTCCACTATTACCCTCTTAGCGCTCCGAATCTCCTCTTGCATTTCCTACAGAAACAGTGTTTCAGAACGGCTCAATCAAAACTAAGGTTCAACTCTTTTAGTTGAACAAACAGAACAGAAAGGAGTTTAACACAATTCTTCTGTGTAGTTTTTATTTGTAGACATTCTTTTTCCCAATATAGGCCTCTTAGCGCTCAGAATGTCCAATTGCAGTTTCTACAAAAAGAGTGTTTCAGAACGGCTCAATCAAAAGTAAGGTTCAACTCTGTTAGTTGAATGCACAGAACAGAAAGAAGTTTCATACAATGCTTCTGTGTAGTTTATATTTGAACATATTCTGTTTCCCACTATTACCCACTTAGCGCTACGAATGTCCAGTTGCATTTTCTACAGACAGAGTGTTTCAAAACTGCTCAATCAAAAGTAAGGTTTAACTCTGTTAGCTGAATGCTCAGATCAGAAAGAAGTTTCACAGAATGCTTCTGTGTAGTTTATATTTGAATATATTCCTTTTTCCACTACTACTCTCTTAGCGCTCCAAATGTCCAGTTGCATTTTATACAGAAAGAGTGTTCAGATCTGCTCAATCAAAAGTATGGTTTAACTCTGTTACCTGAATGCACAGATCAGAAAGAAGTTTCACAGAATGATTCTGTGTAGTTTATATTTGGAGACATTCCTTTTTCCACTATTACCCTCTTAGCGCTCCGAATCTCCACTTGCATTTTCTACAGAAAGAGTGTTTCAGAACGGCTCAATCAAAACTAAGGTTCAACTCTTTTAGTTGAACAAACAGAACAGAAAGAAGTTTCACACAATTCTTCTGTGTAGTTTTTATTTGTAGACATTCTTTTTCCCAATATAGGCCTCTTAGCGCTCAGAATGTCCAATTGCAGTTTCTACAGAAAGAGTGTTTCAGAACGGCTCAATCAAAAGTAAGGTTCAACTCTGTTAGTTGAATGCACAGAACAGAAAGAAGTTTCATACAATGCTTCTGTGTAGTTTATATTTGAACATATTCTTTTTTCCACTATTACCCACTTAGCGCTACGAATGTCCAGTTGCATTTTCTACAGACAGAGTGTTTCAAAACTGCTCAATCCAAAGTATGGTTTAACTCTGTTAGCTGAATGCTCAGATCAGAAAGAAGTTTCACAGAATGCTTCTGTGTAGTTTATATTTGAATATATTCCTTTTTCCACTACTACGCTCTTAGCGCTCCAAATGTCCAGTTGCATTTTCTAGAGAAAGAGTGTTCAGATCTGCTCAATCAAAAGTATGGTTTAACTCTCTTAGCTGAATGCACAGATCAGAAAGAAGTTTCACCGAATGATTCTGTGTAGTTTATATTTGAAGACATTCCTTTTTCCACTATTACCCTCTTAGCGCTACGAATCTCCACTTGCATTTTCTACAAAAAGAGTGATTCATAACTGCTCAATCAAAAATATGTTTTATCTCTGTTAACTGAATTTACAGATCAGAAATAAGTTTCACAGAATGCATCTGTGTAGTTTTTATTTGAAGATATTCTTTTTCCCAGTGTATTCCTCTTAGCGCTTAGCATGTCCAATTGCAGTTTCTACAGAAAGAGTGTTTCAGAACGGCTCAATCAAAAGTAAGGTTCAACTCTGTTAGTTGAATGCACAGAACAGAAAGAATTTTCACAGAATGCTACTGTGTAGTTTATATTTGAATATATTCCTTTTTCCACTATTACCCTCTTAGCGCTCCGAATGTCCACTTGCATTTTCTACAGAAAGAGTTTTCAGAACTGCGCAATCAAAAGTATGGTTTAACTCTGTTAGCTTAATGAACATATCAGAAATAAGTTTCACACAATGCTTCTGTGTAGTTTTTATTTGAAGATATTATTTTTCCCAATATAGGCCTCCTAGTGCTCAGAATGTCCAATTGCAGTTTCTACAGAAAGAGTGTTTCAGAAAGGCTCAATCAAAAGTAAGGTTCAACTCTGTTAGTTGAATGCACAGAACAGAAAGAAGTTTCATACAATGCTTCTGTGTAGTTTATATTTGAACATATTCTTTTTTCCACTATTACCCACTTAGCGCTACGAATGTCCAGTTGCATTTTCTACAGACAGAGTGTTTCAAAACTGCTCAATCAAAAGTATGGTTTAACTCTGTTAGCTGAATGCTCAGATCAGAAAGAAGTTTCACAGAATGATTCTGTGTAGTTTATATTTGGAGACATTCCTTTTTCCACTATTACCCTCTTAGCGCTCCGAATCTCCACTTGCATTTTCTACAGAAAGAGTGTTTCAGAACGGCTCAATCCAAACTAAGGTTCAACTCTTTTAGTTGAACAAACAGAACAGAAAGAAGTTTCACACAATTCTTCTGTGTAGTTTTTATTTGTAGACATTCTTTTTCCCAATATAGGCATCTTAGCGCTCAGAATTTCCAATTGCAGTTTCTACAGAAAGAGTGTTTCAGAACGGCTCAATCAAAAGTAAGGTTCAACTCTGTTAGTTGAATGCACAGAACAGAAAGAAGTTTCATACAATGCTTCTGTGTAGTTTATATTTGAACATATTCTTTTTTCCACTATTACCCACTTAGCGCTACGAATGTCCAGTTGCATTTTCTACAGACAGAGTGTTTCAAAACTGCTCAATCAAAAGTATGGTTTAACTCTGTTAGCTGAATGCTCAGATCAGAAAGAAGTTTCACAGAATGCTTCTGTGTAGTTTATATTTGAATATATTCCTTTTTCCACTACTACGCTCTTAGCGCTCCAAATGTCCAGTTGCATTTTCTACAGAAAGAGTGTTCAGATCTGCTCAATCAAAAGTATGGTTTAACTCTGTTAGCTGAATGCACAGATCGGAAAGAAGTTTCACCGAATGATTCTGTGTAGTTTATATTTGAAGACATTCCTTTTTCCACTATTACCCTCTTAGCGCTCCGAATCTCCACTTGCATTTTCTACAAAAAGAGTGTTTCATAACTGCTCAATCAAAAATATGTTTTATCTCTGTTAACTGAATTTACAGATCAGAAATAAGTTTCACAGAATGCATCTGTGTAGTTTTTATTTGAAGATATTCTTTTTCCCAATGTAGGCCTCTTAGCGCTTAGCATGTCCAATTGCAGTTTCTACAGAAAGAGTGTTTCAGAACGGCTCAATCAAAAGTAAGGTTCAAGTCTGTTAGTTGAATGCACAGAACAGAAAGAATTTTCACAGAATGCTACTGTGTAGTTTATATTTGAATATATTCCTTTTTCCACTATTACCCTCTTAGCGCTCCGAATGTCCACTTGCATTTTCTACAGAAAGAGTTTTCAGAACTGCGCAATCAAAAGTATGGTTTAACTCTGTTAGCTTAATGAACTTATCAGAAATAAGTTTCACACAATGCTTCTGTGTAGTTTTTATTTGAAGATATTATTTTTCCCAATATATGCCTCCTAGCGCTCAGAATGTCCAATTGCAGTTTCTACAGAAAGAGTGTTTCAGAAAGGCTCAATCAAAAGTAAGGTTCAACTCTGTTAGTTGAATGCACAGAACAGAAAGAAGTTTCATACTATGCTTCTGTGTAGTTTATATTTGAACATATTCTTTTTTCCACTACTACCCACTTAGCGCTACGAATGTCCAGTTGCATTTTCTACAGACAGAGTGTTTCAAAACTGCTCAATCAAAAGTATGGTTTAACTCTGTTAGCTGAATGCTCAGATCAGAAAGAAGTTTCACAGAATGATTCTGTGTAGTTTATATTTGGAGACATTCCTTTTTCCACTATTACCCACTTAGCGCTCCGAATCTCCACTTGCATTTTCTACAGAAAGAGTGTTTCAGAACGGCTCAATCAAAACTAAGGTTCAACTCTTTTAGTTGAACAAACAGAACAGAAAGAAGTTTCACATAATTCTTCTGTGTAGTTTTTATATGTAGACATTCTTTTTCCCAATATAGGCCTCTTAGCGCTCAGAATGTCCAATTGCAGTTTCTACACAAAGAGTGTTTCAGAACGGCTCAATCAAAAGTAAGGTTCAACTCTGTTAGTTGAATGCACAGAACAGAAAGAAGTTTCATACAATGCGTCTGTGTAGTTTATATTTGAACATATTCTTTTTTCCACTATTACCCACTTAGCGCTACGAATGTCCAGTTGCATTTTCTACAGACAGAGTGTTTCAAAACTGCTCAATCAAAAGTATGGTTTAACTCAGTTAGCTGAATGCTCAGATCAGAAAGAAGTTTCACAGAATGCTTCTGTGTAGTTTATATTTGAATATATTCCTTTTTCCACTACTACTCTCTTAGCGCTCCAAATGTCCAGTTGCATTTTCTACAGAAAGAGTGTTCAGATCTGCTCAATCAAAAGTATGGTTTAACTCTGTTACCTGAATGCACAGATCAGAAAGAAGTTTCACAGAATAATTCTGTGTAGTTTATATTTGGAGACATTCCTTTTTCCACTATTACCCTCTTAGCGCTCCGAATCTCCACTTGCATTTTCTACAGAAAGAGTGTTTCAGAACGGCTCAATCAAAACTAAGGTTCAACTCTTTTAGTTGAACAAACAGAACAGAAAGAAGTTTCACACAATTCTTCTGTGTAGTTTTTATTTGTAGACATTCTTTTTCCCAATATAGGCCTCTTAGCGCTCAGAATGTCCAATTGCAGTTTCTACAGAAAGAGTGTTTCAGAACGGCTCAATCAAAAGTAAGGTTCAACTCTGTTAGTTGAATGCACAGAACAGAAAGAAGTTTCATACAATGCTTCTGTGTAGTTTATATTTGAACATATTCTTTTTTCCACTATTACCCACTTAGCGCTACGAATGTCCAGTTGCATTTTCTACAGACAGAGTGTTTCAAAACTGCTCAATCCAAAGTATGGTTTAACTCTGTTAGCTGAATGCTCAGATCAGAAAGAAGTTTCACAGAATGCTTCTGTGTAGTTTATATTTGAATATATTCCTTTTTCCACTACTACGCTCTTAGCGCTCCAAATGTCCAGTTGCATTTTCTAGAGAAAGAGTGTTCAGATCTGCTCAATCAAAAGTATGGTTTAACTCTCTTAGCTGAATGCACAGATCAGAAAGAAGTTTCACCGAATGATTCTGTGTAGTTTATATTTGAAGACATTCCTTTTTCCACTATTACCCTCTTAGCGCTACGAATCTCCACTTGCATTTTCTACAAAAAGAGTGTTTCATAACTGCTCAATCAAAAATATGTTTTATCTCTGTTAACTGAATTTACAGATCAGAAATAAGTTTCACAGAATGCATCTGTGTAGTTTTTATTTGAAGATATTCTTTTTCCCAGTGTATTCCTCTTAGCGCTTAGCATGTCCAATTGCAGTTTCTACAGAAAGAGTGTTTCAGAACGGCTCAATCAAAAGTAAGGTTCAACTCTGTTAGTTGAATGCACAGAACAGAAAGAATTTTCACAGAATGCTACTGTGTAGTTTATATTTGAATATATTCCTTTTTCCACTATTACCCTCTTAGCGCTCCGAATGTCCACTTGCATTTTCTACAGAAAGAGTGTTCAGAACTGCGCAATCAAAAGTATGGTTTAACTCTGTTAGCTTAATGAACATATCAGAAATAAGTTTCACACAATGCTTCTGTGTAGTTTTTATTTGAAGATATTATTTTTCCCAATATAGGCCTCCTAGCGCTCAGAATGTCCAATTGCAGTTTCTACAGAAAGAGTGTTTCAGAAAGGCTCAATCAAAAGTAAGGTTCAACTCTGTTAGTTGAATGCACAGAACAGAAAGAAGTTTCATACAATGCTTCTGTGTAGTTTATATTTGAACATATTCTTTTTTCCACTATTACCCACTTAGCGCTACGAATGTCCAGTTGCATTTTCTACAGACAGAGTGTTTCAAAACTGCTCAATCAAAAGTATGGTTTAACTCTGTTAGTTGAATGCTCAGATCAGAAAGAAGTTTCACAGAATGATTCTGTGTAGTTTATATTTGGAGACATTCCTTTTTCCACTATTACCCTCTTAGCGCTCCGAATCTCCACTTGCATTTTCTACAGAAAGAGTGTTTCAGAACGGCTCAATCAAAACTAAGGTTCAACTCTTTTAGTTGAACAAACAGAACAGAAAGAAGTTTCACACAATTCTTCTGTGTAGTTTTTATATGTAGACATTCTTTTTCCCAATATAGGCCTCTTAGCGCTCAGAATGTCCAATTGCAGTTTCTACACAAAGAGTGTTTCAGAACGGCTCAATCAAAAGTAAGGTTCAACTCTGTTAGTTGAATGCACAGAACAGAAAGAAGTTTCATACAATGCTTCTGTGTAGTTTATATTTGAACATATTCTTTTTTCCACTATTACCCACTTAGCGCTACGAATGTCCAGTTGCATTTTCTACAGACAGAGTGTTTCAAAACTGCTCAATCAAAAGTATGGTTTAACTCTGTTAGCTGAATGCTCAGATCAGAAAGAAGTTTCACAGAATGCTTCTGTGTAATTTATATTTGAATATATTCCTTTTTCCACTACTACGCTCTTAGCGCTCCAAATGTCCAGTTGCATTTTCTACAGAAAGAGTGTTCAGATCTGCTCAATAAAAAGTATGGTTTAACTCTGTTAGCTGAATGCACAGATCAGAAAGAAGTTTCACAGAATGATTCTGTGTAGTTTATATTTGTTGACATTCCTTTTTCCACTATTACCCTCTTAGCGCTCCGAATCTCCTCTTGCATTTCCTACAGAAACAGTGTTTCAGAACGGCTCAATCAAAACTAAGGTTCAACTCTTTTAGTTGAACAAACAGAACAGAAAGGAGTTTAACACAATTCTTCTGTGTAGTTTTTATTTGTAGACATTCTTTTTCCCAATATAGGCCTCTTAGCGCTCAGAATGTCCAATTGCAGTTTCTACAAAAAGAGTGTTTCAGAACGGCTCAATCAAAAGTAAGGTTCAACTCTGTTAGTTGAATGCACAGAACAGAAAGAAGTTTCATACAATGCTTCTGTGTAGTTTATATTTGAACATATTCTGTTTCCCACTATTACCCACTTAGCGCTACGAATGTCCAGTTGCATTTTCTACAGACAGAGTGTTTCAAAACTGCTCAATCAAAAGTAAGGTTTAACTCTGTTAGCTGAATGCTCAGATCAGAAAGAAGTTTCACAGAATGCTTCTGTGTAGTTTATATTTGAATATATTCCTTTTTCCACTACTACTCTCTTAGCGCTCCAAATGTCCAGTTGCATTTTATACAGAAAGAGTGTTCAGATCTGCTCAATCAAAAGTATGGTTTAACTCTGTTACCTGAATGCACAGATCAGAAAGAAGTTTCACAGAATGATTCTGTGTAGTTTATATTTGGAGACATTCCTTTTTCCACTATTACCCTCTTAGCGCTCCGAATCTCCACTTGCATTTTCTACAGAAAGAGTGTTTCAGAACGGCTCAATCAAAACTAAGGTTCAACTCTTTTAGTTGAACAAACAGAACAGAAAGAAGTTTCACACAATTCTTCTGTGTAGTTTTTATTTGTAGACATTCTTTTTCCCAATATAGGCCTCTTAGCGCTCAGAATGTCCAATTGCAGTTTCTACAGAAAGAGTGTTTCAGAACGGCTCAATCAAAAGTAAGGTTCAACTCTGTTAGTTGAATGCACAGAACAGAAAGAAGTTTCATACAATGCTTCTGTGTAGTTTATATTTGAACATATTCTTTTTTCCACTATTACCCACTTAGCGCTACGAATGTCCAGTTGCATTTTCTACAGACAGAGTGTTTCAAAACTGCTCAATCCAAAGTATGGTTTAACTCTGTTAGCTGAATGCTCAGATCAGAAAGAAGTTTCACAGAATGCTTCTGTGTAGTTTATATTTGAATATATTCCTTTTTCCACTACTACGCTCTTAGCGCTCCAAATGTCCAGTTGCATTTTCTAGAGAAAGAGTGTTCAGATCTGCTCAATCAAAAGTATGGTTTAACTCTCTTAGCTGAATGCACAGATCAGAAAGAAGTTTCACCGAATGATTCTGTGTAGTTTATATTTGAAGACATTCCTTTTTCCACTATTACCCTCTTAGCGCTACGAATCTCCACTTGCATTTTCTACAAAAAGAGTGATTCATAACTGCTCAATCAAAAATATGTTTTATCTCTGTTAACTGAATTTACAGATCAGAAATAAGTTTCACAGAATGCATCTGTGTAGTTTTTATTTGAAGATATTCTTTTTCCCAGTGTATTCCTCTTAGCGCTTAGCATGTCCAATTGCAGTTTCTACAGAAAGAGTGTTTCAGAACGGCTCAATCAAAAGTAAGGTTCAACTCTGTTAGTTGAATGCACAGAACAGAAAGAATTTTCACAGAATGCTACTGTGTAGTTTATATTTGAATATATTCCTTTTTCCACTATTACCCTCTTAGCGCTCCGAATGTCCACTTGCATTTTCTACAGAAAGAGTTTTCAGAACTGCGCAATCAAAAGTATGGTTTAACTCTGTTAGCTTAATGAACATATCAGAAATAAGTTTCACACAATGCTTCTGTGTAGTTTTTATTTGAAGATATTATTTTTCCCAATATAGGCCTCCTAGTGCTCAGAATGTCCAATTGCAGTTTCTACAGAAAGAGTGTTTCAGAAAGGCTCAATCAAAAGTAAGGTTCAACTCTGTTAGTTGAATGCACAGAACAGAAAGAAGTTTCATACAATGCTTCTGTGTAGTTTATATTTGAACATATTCTTTTTTCCACTATTACCCACTTAGCGCTACGAATGTCCAGTTGCATTTTCTACAGACAGAGTGTTTCAAAACTGCTCAATCAAAAGTATGGTTTAACTCTGTTAGTTGAATGCTCAGATCAGAAAGAAGTTTCACAGAATGATTCTGTGTAGTTTATATTTGGAGACATTCCTTTTTCCACTATTACCCTCTTAGCGCTCCGAATCTCCACTTGCATTTTCTACAGAAAGAGTGTTTCAGAACGGCTCAATCAAAACTAAGGTTCAACTCTTTTAGTTGAACAAACAGAACAGAAAGAAGTTTCACACAATTCTTCTGTGTAGTTTTTATATGTAGACATTCTTTTTCCCAATATAGGCCTCTTAGCGCTCAGAATGTCCAATTGCAGTTTCCACACAAAGAGTGTTTCAGAACGGCTCAATCAAAAGTAAGGTTCAACTCTGTTAGTTGAATGCACAGAACAGAAAGAAGTTTCATACAATGCTTCTGTGTAGTTTATATTTGAACATATTCTTTTTTCCACTATTACCCACTTAGCGCTACGAATGTCCAGTTGCATTTTCTACAGACAGAGTGTTTCAAAACTGCTCAATCAAAAGTATGGTTTAACTCTGTTAGCTGAATGCTCAGATCAGAAAGAAGTTTCACAGAATGCTTCTGTGTAATTTATATTTGAATATATTCCTTTTTCCACTACTACGCTCTTAGCGCTCCAAATGTCCAGTTGCATTTTCTACAGAAAGAGTGTTCAGATCTGCTCAATAAAAAGTGTGGTTTAACTCTGTTAGCTGAATGCACAGATCAGAAAGAAGTTTCACAGAATGATTCTGTGTAGTTTATATTTGTTGACATTCCTTTTTCCACTATTACCCTCTTAGCGCTCCGAATCTCCTCTTGCATTTCCTACAGAAACAGTGTTTCAGAACGGCTCAATCAAAACTAAGGTTCAACTCTTTTAGTTGAACAAACAGAACAGAAAGGAGTTTAACACAATTCTTCTGTGTAGTTTTTATTTGTAGACATTCTTTTTCCCAATATAGGCCTCTTAGCGCTCAGAATGTCCAATTGCAGTTTCTACAAAAAGAGTGTTTCAGAACGGCTCAATCAAAAGTAAGGTTCAACTCTGTTAGTTGAATGCACAGAACAGAAAGAAGTTTCATACAATGCTTCTGTGTAGTTTATATTTGAACATATTCTGTTTCCCACTATTACCCACTTAGCGCTACGAATGTCCAGTTGCATTTTCTACAGACAGAGTGTTTCAAAACTGCTCAATCAAAAGTAAGGTTTAACTCTGTTAGCTGAATGCTCAGATCAGAAAGAAGTTTCACAGAATGCTTCTGTGTAGTTTATATTTGAATATATTCCTTTTTCCACTACTACTCTCTTAGCGCTCCAAATGTCCAGTTGCATTTTATACAGAAAGAGTGTTCAGATCTGCTCAATCAAAAGTATGGTTTAACTCTGTTACCTGAATGCACAGATCAGAAAGAAGTTTCACAGAATGATTCTGTGTAGTTTATATTTGGAGACATTCCTTTTTCCACTATTACCCTCTTAGCGCTCCGAATCTCCACTTGCATTTTCTACAGAAAGAGTGTTTCAGAACGGCTCAATCAAAACTAAGGTTCAACTCTTTTAGTTGAACAAACAGAACAGAAAGAAGTTTCACACAATTCTTCTGTGTAGTTTTTATTTGTAGACATTCTTTTTCCCAATATAGGCCTCTTAGCGCTCAGAATGTCCAATTGCAGTTTCTACAGAAAGAGTGTTTCAGAACGGCTCAATCAAAAGTAAGGTTCAACTCTGTTAGTTGAATGCACAGAACAGAAAGAAGTTTCATACAATGCTTCTGTGTAGTTTATATTTGAACATATTCTTTTTTCCACTATTACCCACTTAGCGCTACGAATGTCCAGTTGCATTTTCTACAGACAGAGTGTTTCAAAACTGCTCAATCCAAAGTATGGTTTAACTCTGTTAGCTGAATGCTCAGATCAGAAAGAAGTTTCACAGAATGCTTCTGTGTAGTTTATATTTGAATATATTCCTTTTTCCACTACTACGCTCTTAGCGCTCCAAATGTCCAGTTGCATTTTCTAGAGAAAGAGTGTTCAGATCTGCTCAATCAAAAGTATGGTTTAACTCTCTTAGCTGAATGCACAGATCAGAAAGAAGTTTCACCGAATGATTCTGTGTAGTTTATATTTGAAGACATTCCTTTTTCCACTATTACCCTCTTAGCGCTACGAATCTCCACTTGCATTTTCTACAAAAAGAGTGATTCATAACTGCTCAATCAAAAATATGTTTTATCTCTGTTAACTGAATTTACAGATCAGAAATAAGTTTCACAGAATGCATCTGTGTAGTTTTTATTTGAAGATATTCTTTTTCCCAGTGTATTCCTCTTAGCGCTTAGCATGTCCAATTGCAGTTTCTACAGAAAGAGTGTTTCAGAACGGCTCAATCAAAAGTAAGGTTCAACTCTGTTAGTTGAATGCACAGAACAGAAAGAATTTTCACAGAATGCTACTGTGTAGTTTATATTTGAATATATTCCTTTTTCCACTATTACCCTCTTAGCGCTCCGAATGTCCACTTGCATTTTCTACAGAAAGAGTTTTCAGAACTGCGCAATCAAAAGTATGGTTTAACTCTGTTAGCTTAATGAACATATCAGAAATAAGTTTCACACAATGCTTCTGTGTAGTTTTTATTTGAAGATATTATTTTTCCCAATATAGGCCTCCTAGTGCTCAGAATGTCCAATTGCAGTTTCTACAGAAAGAGTGTTTCAGAAAGGCTCAATCAAAAGTAAGGTTCAACTCTGTTAGTTGAATGCACAGAACAGAAAGAAGTTTCATACAATGCTTCTGTGTAGTTTATATTTGAACATATTCTTTTTTCCACTATTACCCACTTAGCGCTACGAATGTCCAGTTGCATTTTCTACAGACAGAGTGTTTCAAAACTGCTCAATCAAAAGTATGGTTTAACTCTGTTAGTTGAATGCTCAGATCAGAAAGAAGTTTCACAGAATGATTCTGTGTAGTTTATATTTGGAGACATTCCTTTTTCCACTATTACCCTCTTAGCGCTCCGAATCTCCACTTGCATTTTCTACAGAAAGAGTGTTTCAGAACGGCTCAATCAAAACTAAGGTTCAACTCTTTTAGTTGAACAAACAGAACAGAAAGAAGTTTCACACAATTCTTCTGTGTAGTTTTTATATGTAGACATTCTTTTTCCCAATATAGGCCTCTTAGCGCTCAGAATGTCCAATTGCAGTTTCTACACAAAGAGTGTTTCAGAACGGCTCAATCAAAAGTAAGGTTCAACTCTGTTAGTTGAATGCACAGAACAGAAAGAAGTTTCATACAATGCTTCTGTGTAGTTTATATTTGAACATATTCTTTTTTCCACTATTACCCACTTAGCGCTACGAATGTCCAGTTGCATTTTCTACAGACAGAGTGTTTCAAAACTGCTCAATCAAAAGTATGGTTTAACTCTGTTAGCTGAATGCTCAGATCAGAAAGAAGTTTCACAGAATGCTTCTGTGTAATTTATATTTGAATATATTCCTTTTTCCACTACTACGCTCTTAGCGCTCCAAATGTCCAGTTGCATTTTCTACAGAAAGAGTGTTCAGATCTGCTCAATAAAAAGTATGGTTTAACTCTGTTAGCTGAATGCACAGATCAGAAAGAAGTTTCACAGAATGATTCTGTGTAGTTTATATTTGTTGACATTCCTTTTTCCACTATTACCCTCTTAGCGCTCCGAATCTCGTCTTGCATTTCCTACAGAAACAGTGTTTCAGAACGGCTCAATCAAAACTAAGGTTCAACTCTTTTAGTTGAACAAACAGAACAGAAAGAAGTTTAACACAATTCTTCTGTGTAGTTTTTATTTGTAGACATTCTTTTTCCCAATATAGGCCTCTTAGCGCTCAGAATGTCCAATTGCAGTTTCTACAAAAAGAGTGTTTCAGAACGGCTCAATCAAAAGTAAGGTTCAACTCTGTTAGTTGAATGCACAGAACAGAAAGAAGTTTCATACAATGCTTCTGTGTAGTTTATATTTGAACATATTCTGTTTCCCACTATTACCCACTTAGCGCTACGAATGTCCAGTTGCATTTTCTACAGACAGAGTGTTTCAAAACTGCTCAATCAAAAGTAAGGTTTAACTCTGTTAGCTGAATGCTCAGATCAGAAAGAAGTTTCACAGAATGCTTCTGTGTAGTTTATATTTGAATATATTCCTTTTTCCACTACTACTCTCTTAGCGCTCAAAATGTCCAGTTGCATTTTCTACAGAAAGAGTGTTCAGATCTCCTCAATCAAAAGTATGGTTTAACTCTGTTAGCTGAATGCACAGATCAGAAAGAAGTTTCACAGAATGATTCTGTGTAGTTTATATTTGGAGACATTCCTTTTTCCACTATTACCCTCTTAGCGCTCCGAATCTCCACTTGCATTTTCTACAGAAAGAGTGTTTCAGAACGGCTCAATCAAAACTAAGGTTCAACTCTTTTAGTTGAACAAACAGAACAGAAAGTAGTTTCACACAATTCTTCTGTGTAGTTTTTATTTGTAGACATTCTTTTTCCCAATATAGGCCTCTTAGCGCTCAGAATGTCCAATTGCAGTTTCTACAGAAAGAGTGTTTCAGAACGGCTCAATTTAAAGTAAGGTTCAACTCTGTTAGTTGAATGCTCAGAACAGAAAGAAGTTTCATACAATGATTCTGTGTAGTTTATATTTGAACATATTCTTTTTTCCACTATTACCCACTTAGCGCTACGAATGTCCAGTTGCATTTTCTACAGACAGAGAGTTTCAAAACTGCTCAATCAAAAGTATGGTTTAACTCTGTTAGCTGAATGCTCAGATCAGAAAGAAGTTTCACAGAATGCTTCTGTGTAGTTTATATTTGAATATATTACTTTTTCCACTACTACGCTCTTAGCGCTCCAAATGTCCAGTTGCATTTTCTACAGAAAGAGTGTTCAGATCTGCTCAATCAAAAGTATGGTTTAACTCTGTTAGCTGAATGCACAGATCAGAAAGAAGTTTCACCGAATGATTCTGTGTAGTTTATATTTGAAGACATTCCTTTTTCCACTATTACCCTCTTAGCGCTCCGAATCTCCACTTGCATTTTCTACAAAAAGAGTGTTTCATAACTGCTCAATGAAAAATATGTTTTATCTCTGTTAACTGAATTTACAGATCAGAAATAAGTTTCACAGAATGCATCTGTGTAGTTTTTATTTGAAGATATTCTTTTTCCCAATGTAGGCCTCATAGCGCTTAGCATGTCCAATTGCAGTTTCTACAGAGAGAGTGTTTCAGAACGGCTCAATCAAAAGTAAGGTTCAACTCTGTTAGTTGAATGCACAGAACAGAAAGAATTTTCACAGAATGCTACTGTGTAGTTTATATTTGAATATATTCCTTTTTCCACTATTACCCTCTTAGCGCTCCGAATGTCCACTTGCATTTTCTACAGAAAGAGTGTTCAGAACTGCGCAATCAAAAGTATGGTTTAACTCTGTTAGCTTAATGAACATATCAGAAATAAGTTTCACACAATGCTTCTGTGTAGTTTTTATTTGAAGATATTATTTTTCCCAATATAGGCCTCTTAGCGCTCAGAATGTCCAATTGCCGTTTCTACAGAAAGAGTGTTTCAGAAAGGCTCAATCAAAAGTAAGGTTCAACTCTGTTAGTTGAATGCAAAGAACAGAAAGAAGTTTCATACAATGCTTCTGTGTAGTTTATATTTGAACATATTCTTTTTTCCACTATTACCCACTTAGCGCTACGAATGTCCAGTTGCATTTTCTACAGACAGAGTGTTTCAAAACTGCTCAATCAAAAGTATGGTTTAACTCTGTTAGCTGAATGCTCAGATCCGAAAGAAGTTTCACAGAATGCTTCTGTGTAGTTTATATTTGAATATATTCCTTTTTCCACTACTACTCTCTCAGCGCTCCAAATGTCCAGTTGCATTTTCTACAGAAAGAGTGTTCAGATCTGCTCAATCAAAAGTATGGTTTAACTCTGTTAGCTGAATGCACAGATCAGAAAGAAGTTTCACAGAATGATTCTGTGTAGTTTATATTTGGAGACATTCCTTTTTCCACTATTACCCTCTTAGCGCTCCGAATCTCCACTTGCATTTTCTACAGAAAGAGTGTTCCATAACTGCTCAATCAAAAATATGTTTTATCTCTGTTAACTGAATTTACAGATCAGAAATTAGTTTCACAGAATGCATCTGTGTAGTTTTTATTTGAAGATATTCTTTTTCCCAATGTAGGCCTCTTAGCGCTTAGCATGTCCAATTGCAGTTTCTACAGAAAGAGTGTTTCAGAACGGCTCAATCAAAAGTAAGGTTCAACTCTGTTAGTTGAATGCACAGAACAGAAAGAATTTTCACAGAACGCTACTGTGTAGTTTATATTTGAATATATTCCTTTTTCCACTATTACCCTCTCAGCGCTCCGAATGTCCACTTGCATTTTCTACAGAAAGAGTGTTCAGAACTGCGCAATCAAAAGTATGGTTTAACTCTGTTAGCTTAATGAACATATCAGAAATAAGTTTCACACAATGCTTCTGTGTAGTTTTTATTTGAAGATATTTTTTTTCCCAATAGAGGCCTCTTAGCGCTCAGAATGTCCAATTGCAGTTTCTACAGAAAGAGTGTTTCAGAAAGGCTCAATCAAAAGTAAGGTTCAACTCTGTTAGTTGAATGCACGGAACAGAAAGAAGTTTCATACAATGCTTCTGTGTAGTTTATATTTGAACATATTCTTTTTTCCACTATTACCCACTTAGCGCTACGAATGTCCAGTTGCATTTTCTACAGACAGAGTGTTTCAAAACTGCTCAATCAAAAGTATGGTTTAACTCTGTTAGCTGAATGCTCAGATCAGAAAGAAGTTTCACAGAATGCTTCTGTGTAGTTTATATTTGAATATATTCCTTTTTCCACTACTACTCTCTTAGCGCTCAAAATGTCCAGTTGCATTTTCTACAGAAAGAGTGTTCAGATCTGCTCAATCAAAAGTATGGTTTAACTCTGTTAGCTGAATGCACAGATCAGAAAGAAGTTTCACAGAATGATTCTGTGTAGTTTATATTTGGAGACATTCCTTTTTCCACTATTACCCTCTTAGCGCTCCGAATCTCCACTTGCATTTTCTACAGAAAGAGTGTTTCAGAACGGCTCAATCAAAACTAAGGTTCAACTCCTTTAGTTGAACAAACAGAACAGAAAGAAGTTTCACACAATTCTTCTGTGTAGTTTTTATTTGTAGACATTCTTTTTCCCAATATAGGCCTCTTAGCGCTCAGAATGTCCAATTGCAGTTTCTACAGAAAGAGTGTTTCAGAACGGCTCAATCAAAAGTAAGGTTCAACTCTGTTAGTTGAATGCACAGAACAGAAAGAAGTTTCATACAATGCTTCTGTGTAGTTTATATTTGAACATATTCTTTTTTCCACTATTACCCACTTAGCGCTACGAATGTCCGGTTGCATTTTCTACAGACAGAGTGTTTCAAAACTGCTCAATCAAAAGTATGGTTTAACTCTGTTAGCTGAATGCTCAGATCAGAAAGAAGTTTCACAGAATGCTTCTGTGTAGTTTATATTTGAATATATTCCTTTTTCCACTACTACGCTCTTAGCGCTCCAAATGTCCAGTTGCATTTTCTACAGAAAGAGTGTTCAGATCTGCTCAATCAAAGTATGGTTTAACTCTGTTAGCTGAATGCACAGATCAGAAAGAAGTTTCACCGAATGATTCTGTGTAGTTTATATTTGAAGACATTCCTTTTTCCACTATTACCCTCTTAGCGCTCCGAATCTCCACTTGCATTTTCTACAAAAAGAGTGTTTCATAACTGCTCAATCAAAAATATGTTTTATCTCTGTTAACTGAATTTACAGATCAGAAATAAGTTTCACATAATGCATCTGTGTAGTTTTTATTTGAAGATATTCTTTTTCCCAATGTAGGCCTCTTAGCGCTTAGCATGTCCAATTGCAGTTTCTACAGAAAGAGTGTTTCAGAACGGCTCAATCAAAAGTAAGGTTCAACTCTGTTAGTTGAATGCACAGAACAGAAAGAATTTTCACAGAACGCTACTGTGTAGTTTATATTTGAATATATTCCTTTTTCCACTATTACCCTCTTAGCGCTCCGAATGTCCACTTGCATTTTCTACAGAAAGAGTGTTCAGAACTGCGCAATCAAAAGTATGCTTTAACTCTGTTAGCTTAATGAACATATCAGAAATAAGTTTCACACAATGCTTCTGTGTAGTTTTTATTTGAAGATATTTTTTTTCCCAATAGAGGCCTCTTAGCGCTCAGAATGTCCAATTACAGTTTCTACAGAAAGAGTGTTTCAGAAAGGCTCAATCAAAAGTAAGGTTCAACTCTGTTAGTTGAATGCACAGAACAGAAAGAAGTTTCATACAATGTTTTTCTGTGTAGTTTATATTTGAACATATTCTTTTTTCCACTACTACCCACTTAGCGCTATGAATGTCCAGTTGCATTTTCTACAGACAGAGTGTTTCAAAACTGCTCAATCAAAAGTATGGTTTAACTCTGTTAGCTGAATGCTCAGATCAGAAAGAAGTTTCACAGAATGCTTCTGTGTAGTTTATATTTGAATATATTCCTTTTTCCACTACTACTCTCTTAGCGCTCCAAATGTCCAGTTGCATTTTCTACAGAAAGAGTGTTCAGATCTGCTCAATCAAAAGTATGGTTTAACTCTGTTAGCTGAATGCACAGATCAGAAAGAAGTTTCACAGAATGATTCTGTGTAGTTTATATTTGGAGACATTCCTTTTTCCACTATTACCCTCTTAGCGCTCCGAATCTCCACTTGCATTTTCTACAGAAAGAGTGTTTCAGAACGGCTCAATCAAAACTAAGGTTCAACTCTTTTAGTTGAACAAACAGAACAGAAAGAAGTTTCACACAATTCTTCTGTGTAGTTTTTATTTGTAGACATTCTTTTTCCCAATATAGGCCTCTTACCGCTCAGAATGTCCAATAGCAGTTTCTACAGAAAGAGTGTTTCAGAACGGCTCAATCAAAAGTAAGGTTCAACTCTGTTAGTTGAATGCACAGAACAGAAAGAAGTTTCATACAATGCTTCTGTGTAGTTTATATTTGATCATATTCTTTTTTCCACTATTACCCACTTAGCGCTACGAATGTCCAGTTGCATTATCTACAGACAGAGTGTTTCAAAACTGCTCAATCAAAAGTATGGTTTAACTCTGTTAGCTGAATGCTCAGATCAGAAAGAAGTTTCACAGAATGCTTCTGTGTAGTTTATATTTGAATATAATCCTTTTTCCACTACTACGCTCTTAGCGCTCCAAATGTCCAGTTGCATTTTCTACAGAAAGAGTGTTCAGATCTGCTCAATCAAAAGTATGGTTTAACTCTGTTAGCTGAATGCACAGATCAGAAAGAAGTTTCACCGAATGATTCTGTGTAGTTTATATTTGAAGACATTCCTTTTTCCACTATTACACTCTTAGCGCTCCGAATCTCCACTTGCATTTTCTACAAAAAGAGTGTTTCATAACTGCTCAATCAAAAATATGTTTTATCTCTGTTAACTGAATTTACAGATCAGAAATAAGTTTCACATAATGCATCTGTGTAGTTTTTATTTGAAGATATTATTTTTCCCAATATATGCCTCTTAGCGCTCAGAATGTCCAATTGCAGTTTCTACAGAAAGAGTGTTTCAGAAAGGCTCAATCAAAAGTAAGGTTCAACTCTGTTAGTTGAATGCACAGAACAGAAAGAAGTTTCATACAATGCTACTGTGTAGTTTATATTTGAATATATTACTTTTTCCACTATTACCCTCTTAGCGCTCCGAATGTCCACTTGCATTTTCTACAGAAAGTGTGTTCAGAACTGCGCAATCAAAAGTATGGTTTAACTCTGTTAGCTTAATGAACATATCAGAAATAAGTTTCACACAATGCTTCTGTGTAGTTTTTATTTGAAGATATTATTTTTCCCAATATAGGCCTCTTAGCGCTCAGAATGTCCAATTGCCGTTTCTACAGAAAGAGTGTTTCAGAAAGGCTCAATCAAAAGTAAGGTTCAACTCTGTTAGTTGAATGCACAGAACAGAAAGAAGTTTCATACAATGCTTCTGTGTAGTTTATATTTGAACATATTCTTTTTTCCACTATTACCCACTTAGCGCTACGAATGTCCAGTTGCATTTTCTACAGACAGAGTGTTTCAAAACTGCTCAATCAAAAGTATGGTTTAACTCTGTTAGCTGAATGCTCAGATCCGAAAGAAGTTTCACAGAATGCTTCTGTGTAGTTTATATTTGAATATATTCCTTTTTCCACTACTACTCTCTCAGCGCTCCAAATGTCCAGTTGCATTTTCTACAGAAAGAGTGTTCAGATCTGCTCAATCAAAAGTATGGTTTAACTCTGTTAGCTGAATGCACAGATCAGAAAGAAGTTTCACAGAATGATTCTGTGTAGTTTATATTTGGAGACATTCCTTTTTCCACTATTACCCTCTTAGCGCTCCGAATCTCCACTTGCATTTTCTACAGAAAGAGTGTTCCATAACTGCTCAATCAAAAATATGTTTTATCTCTGTTAACTGAATTTACAGATCAGAAATTAGTTTCACAGAATGCATCTGTGTAGTTTTTATTTGAAGATATTCTTTTTCCCAATGTAGGCCTCTTAGCGCTTAGCATGTCCAATTGCAGTTTCTACAGAAAGAGTGTTTCAGAACGGCTCAATCAAAAGTAAGGTTCAAATCTGTTAGTTGAATGCACAGAACAGAAAGAATTTTCACAGAACGCTACTGTGTAGTTTATATTTGAATATATTCCTTTTTCCACTATTACCCTCTCAGCGCTCCGAATGTCCACTTGCATTTTCTACAGAAAGAGTGTTCAGAACTGCGCAATCAAAAGTATGGTTTAACTCTGTTAGCTTAATGAACATATCAGAAATAAGTTTCACACAATGCTTCTGTGTAGTTTTTATTTGAAGGTATTATTTTTCCCAATAGAGGCCTCTTAGCGCTCAGAATGTCCAATTGCAGTTTCTACAGAAAGAGTGTTTCAGAAAGGCTCAATCAAAAGTAAGGTTCAACTCTGTTAGTTGAATGCACGGAACAGAAAGAAGTTTCATACAATGCTTCTGTGTAGTTTATATTTGAACATATTCTTTTTTCCACTATTACCCACTTAGCGCTACGAATGTCCAGTTGCATTTTCTACAGACAGAGTGTTTCAAAACTGCTCAATCAAAAGTATGGTTTAACTCTGTTAGCTGAATGCTCAGATCAGAAAGAAGTTTCACAGAATGCTTCTGTGTAGTTTATATTTGAATATATTCCTTTTTCCACTACTACTCTCTTAGCGCTCAAAATGTCCAGTTGCATTTTCTACAGAAAGAGTGTTCAGATCTGCTCAATCAAAAGTATGGTTTAACTCTGTTAGCTGAATGCACAGATCAGAAAGAAGTTTCACAGAATGATTCTGTGTAGTTTATATTTGGAGACATTCCTTTTTCCACTATTACCCTCTTAGCGCTCCGAATCTCCACTTGCATTTTCTACAGAAAGAGTGTTTCAGAACGGCTCAATCAAAACTAAGGTTCAACTCCTTTAGTTGAACAAACAGAACAGAAAGAAGTTTCACACAATTCTTCTGTGTAGTTTTTATTTGTAGACATTCTTTTTCCCAATATAGGCCTCTTAGCGCTCAGAATGTCCAATTGCAGTTTCTACAGAAAGAGTGTTGCAGAACGGCTCAATCAAAAGTAAGGTTCAACTCTGTTAGTTGAATGCACAGAACAGAAAGAAGTTTCATACAATGCTTCTGTGTAGTTTATATTTGAACATATTCTTTTTTCCACTATTACCCACTTAGCGCTACGAATGTCCGGTTGCATTTTCTGCAGACAGAGTGTTTCAAAACTGCTCAATCAAAAGTATGGTTTAACTCTGTTAGCTGAATGCTGAGATCAGAAAGAAGTTTCACAGAATGCTTCTGTGTAGTTTATATTTGAATATATTCCTTTTTCCACTACTACGCTCTTAGCGCTCCAAATGTCCAGTTGCATTTTCTACAGAAAGAGTGTTCAGATCTGCTCAATCAAAGTATGGTTTAACTCTGTTAGCTGAATGCACAGATCAGAAAGAAGTTTCACCGAATGATTCTGTGTAGTTTATATTTGAAGACATTCCTTTTTCCACTATTACCCTCTTAGCGCTCCGAATCTCCACTTGCATTTTCTACAAAAAGAGTGTTTCATAACTGCTCAATCAAAAATATGTTTTATCTCTGTTAACTGAATTTACAGATCAGAAATAAGTTTCACAGAATGCATCTGTGTAGTTTTTATTTGAAGATATTCTTTTTCCCAATGTAGGCCTCTTAGCGCTTAGCATGTCCAATTGCAGTTTCTACAGAAAGAGTGTTTCAGAACGGCTCAATCAAAAGTAAGGTTCAACTCTGTTAGTTGAATGCACAGAACAGAAAGAATTTTCACAGAACGCTACTGTGTAGTTTATATTTGAATATATTCCTTTTTCCACTATTACCCTCTTAGCGCTCCGAATGTCCACTTGCATTTTCTACAGAAAGAGTGTTCAGAACTGCGCAATCAAAAGTATGCTTTAACTCTGTTAGCTTAATGAACATATCAGAAATAAGTTTCACACAATGCTTCTGTGTAGTTTTTATTTGAAGATATTTTTTTTCCCAATAGAGGCCTCTTAGCGCTCAGAATGTCCAATTACAGTTTCTACAGAAAGAGTGTTTCAGAAAGGCTCAATCAAAAGTAAGGTTCAACTCTGTTAGTTGAATGCACAGAACAGAAAGAAGTTTCATACAATGTTTTTCTGTGTAGTTTATATTTGAACATATTCTTTTTTCCACTACTACCCACTTAGCGCTATGAATGTCCAGTTGCATTTTCTACAGACAGAGTGTTTCAAAACTGCTCAATCAAAAGTATGGTTTAACTCTGTTAGCTGAATGCTCAGATCAGAAAGAAGTTTCACAGAATGCTTCTGTGTAGTTTATATTTGAATATATTCCTTTTTCCACTACTACTCTCTTAGCGCTCCAAATGTCCAGTTGCATTTTCTACAGAAAGAGTGTTCAGATCTGCTCAATCAAAAGTATGGTTTAACTCTGTTAGCTGAATGCACAGATCAGAAAGAAGTTTCACAGAATGATTCTGTGTAGTTTATATTTGGAGACATTCCTTTTTCCACTATTACCCTCTTAGCGCTCCGAATCTCCACTTGCATTTTCTACAGAAAGAGTGTTTCAGAACGGCTCAATCAAAACTAAGGTTCAACTCTTTTAGTTGAACAAACAGAACAGAAAGAAGTTTCACACAATTCTTCTGTGTAGTTTTTATTTGTAGACATTCTTTTTCCCAATATAGGCCTCTTACCGCTCAGAATGTCCAATAGCAGTTTCTACAGAAAGAGTGTTTCAGAACGGCTCAATCAAAAGTAAGGTTCAACTCTGTTAGTTGAATGCACAGAACAGAAAGAAGTTTCATACAATGCTTCTGTGTAGTTTATATTTGATCATATTCTTTTTTCCACTATTACCCACTTAGCGCTACGAATGTCCAGTTGCATTATCTACAGACAGAGTGTTTCAAAACTGCTCAATCAAAAGTATGGTTTAACTCTGTTAGCTGAATGCTCAGATCAGAAAGAAGTTTCACAGAATGCTTCTGTGTAGTTTATATTTGAATATAATCCTTTTTCCACTACTACGCTCTTAGCGCTCCAAATGTCCAGTTGCATTTTCTACAGAAAGAGTGTTCAGATCTGCTCAATCAAAAGTATGGTTTAACTCTGTTAGCTGAATGCACAGATCAGAAAGAAGTTTCACCGAATGATTCTGTGTAGTTTATATTTGAAGACATTCCTTTTTCCACTATTACACTCTTAGCGCTCCGAATCTCCACTTGCATTTTCTACAAAAAGAGTGTTTCATAACTGCTCAATCAAAAATATGTTTTATCTCTGTTAACTGAATTTACAGATCAGAAATAAGTTTCACATAATGCATCTGTGTAATTTTTATTTGAAGATATTATTTTTCCCAATGTAGGCCTCTCAGCGCTTAGCATGTCCAATTGCAGTTTCTACAGAAAGAGTGTTTCAGAACGGCTCAATCAAAAGTAAGGTTCAACACTGTTAGTTGAATGCACAGAACAGAAAGAAGTTTCACAGAATGATTCTGTGTAGTTTATATTTGGAGACATTCCTTTTTCCACTATTAGCCTCTTAGCGCTCCGAATTTCCACTTGCATTTTCTACAGAAAGAGTGTTTCAGAACGGCTCAATCAAAACTAAGGTTCAACTCTTTTAGTTGAACAAACAGAACAGAAAGAAGTTTCACACAATTATTCTGTGTAGTTTTTATTTGTAGACATTCTTTTTCCCAATATAGGCCTCTTAGCGCTCAGAATGTCCAATTGCAGTTTCTACAGAAAGTGAGTTTCAGAACGGCTCAATCAAAAGTAAGGTTCAACTCAGTTGAATGCACAGAACAGAAAGAAGTTTCATACAATGCTTCTGTGTAGTTTATATTTGAACATATTCTTTTTTCCACTATTACCCACTTAGCTCTACGAATGTCCAGTTGCATTTTCTACAGACAGAGTGTTTCAAAACTGCTCAATCAAAAGTATGGTTTAACTCTGTTAGCTGAATGCTCAGATCAGAAAGAAGTTTCACAGAATGCTTCTGTGTAGTTTATATTTGAATATATTCCTTTTTCCACTACTACTCTCTTAGCGCTCCAAATGTCCAGTTGCATTTTCTACAGAAAGAGTGTTCAGATCTGCTCAATCAAAAGTATGGTTTAACCCTGTTAGCTGAATGCACAGATCAGAAAGAAGTTTCACAGAATGATTCTGTGTAGTTTATATTTGGAGACATTCCTTTTTCCACTATTACCCTCTTAGCGCTCCGAATCTCCACTTGCATTTTCTACAGAAAGAGTGTTTCAGAACGGCTCAATCAAAACTAATGTTCAACTCTTTTAGTTGAACAAACAGAACAGAAAGAAGTTTCACACAATTCTTCTGTGTAGTTTTTATTTGTAGACATTCTTTTTCCCAATATAGGCCTCTTAGCGCTCAGAATGTCCAATTGCAGTTTCTACAGAAAGAGTGTTACAGAACGGCTCAATCAAAAGTAAGGTTCAACTCTGTTAGTTGAATGCACAGAACAGAAAGAAGTTTCATACAATGCTTCTGTGTAGTTTATATTTGAACATATTCTTTTTTCCACTATTACCCACTTAGCGCTACGAATGTCCAGTTGCATTTTCTACAGACAGAGTGTTTCAAAACTGCTCAATCCAAAGTATGGTTTAACTCTGTTAGCTGAATGCTCAGATCAGAAAGAAGTTTCACAGAATGCTTCTGTGTAATTTATATTTGAATATATTCCTTTTTCCACTACTACGCTCTTAGCGCTCCAAATGTCCAGTTGCATTTTCTACAGAAAGAGTGTTCAGATCTGCTCAATCAAAAGTATGGTTTAACTCTGTTAGCTGAATGCACAGATCAGAAAGAAGTTTCACCGAATGATTCTGTGTAGTTTATATTTGAAGACATTCCTTTTTCCACTATTACCCTCTTAGCGCTCCGAATCTCCACTTGCATTTTCTACAAAAAGAGTGTTTCATAACTGCTCAATCAAAAATATGTTTTATCTCTGTTAACTGAATTTACAGATCAGAAATAAGTTTCACAGAATGCATCTGTGTAGTTTTTATTTGAAGATATTCTTTTTCCCAATGTAGGCCTCTTAGCGCTTAGCATGTCCAATTGCAGTTTCTACAGAAAGAGTGTTTCAGAACGGCTCAATCAAAAGTAAGGTTCAACTCTGTTAGTTGAATGCACAGAACAGAAAGAAGTTTCACAGAATGATTCTGTGTAGTTTATATTTGGAGACATTCCTTTTTCCATTATTACCCTCTTAGCGCTCCGAATCTCCACTTGCATTTTCTACAGAAAGAGTGTTCAGAACGGCTCAATCAAAACTAAAGTTCAACTCTTTTAGTTGAACAAACAGAACAGAAAGAAGTTTCACACAATTCTTATGTGTAGTTTTTATTTGTAGACATTCTTTTTCCCAATATAGGCCTCTTAGCACTCAGATTGTCCAATTGCAGTTTCTACAGAAAGAGTGTTTCAGAACGGCTCAATCAAAAGTAAGGTTCAACTCTGTTAGTTGAATGCACAGAACAGAAAGAAGTTTCATACAATGCTTCTGTGTAGTTTATATTTGAACATATTCTTTTTTCCACTATTACCCACTTAGCGCTACGAATGTCCAGTTGCATTTTCTACAGACAGAGTGTTTCAAAACTGCTCAATCAAAAGTATGGTTTAAATCTGTTAGCTGAATGCTCAGATCAGAAAGAAGTTTCACAGAATGCTTCTGTGTAGTTTATATTTGAATATATTCCTTTTTCCACTACTACTCTCTTAGCGCTCCAAATGTCCAGTTGCATTTTCTACAGAAAGAGTGTTCAGATCTGCTCAATCAAAAGTATGGTTTAACTCTGTTAGCTGAATGCACAGATCAGAAAGTGTTTCACAGAATGATTCTGTGTAGTTTATATTTGGAGACATTCCTTTTTCCACTATTACCCTCTTAGCGCTCCGAATCTCCACTTGCATTTTCTACAGAAAGAGTGTTTCAGAACGGCTCAATCAAAACTAAGGTTCAACTCTTTTAGTTGAACAAACAGAACAGAAAGAAGTTTCACACAATTCTTCTGTGTAGTTTTTATTTGTAGACATTCTTTTTCCCAATATAGGCCTCTTAGCGCTCAGATTGTCCAATTGCAGTTTCTACAGAAAGAGTGTTTCAGAACGGCTCAATCAAAAGTAAGGTTCAACTCTGTTAGTTGAATGCACAGAACAGAAAGAAGTTTCATACAATGCTTCTGTGTAGTTTATATTTGAACATATTCTTTTTTCCACTATTACCCACTTAGCGCTACGAATGTCCAGTTGCATTTCCTACAGACAGAGTGTTTCAAATCTGCTCAATCCAAAGTATGGTTTAACTCTGTTAGCTGAATGCTCAGATCAGAAAGAAGTTTCACAGAATGCTTCTGTGTAGTTTATATTTGAATATATTCCTTTTTCCACTACTACGCTCTTAGCGCTCCAAATGTCCAGTTGCATTTTCTACAGAAAGAGTGTTCAGATCTGCTCAATCAAAAGTATGGTTTAACTCTGTTAGCTGAATGCACAGATCAGAAAGAAGTTTCACCGAATGATTCTGTGTAGTTTATATTTGAAGACATTCCTTTTTCCACTATTACCCTCTTAGCGCTCCGAATCTCCACTTGCATTTTCTACAAAAAGAGTGTTTCATAACTGCTCAATCAAAAATATGTTTTATCTCTGTTAACTGAATTTACAGATCAGAAATAAGTTTCACAGAATGCATCTGTGTAGTTTTTATTTGAAGATATTCTTTTTCCCAATGTATGCCTCTTAGCGCTTAGCATGTCCAATTGCAGTTTCTACAGAAAGAGTGTTTCAGAACGGCTCAATCAAAAGTAAGGTTCAACTCTGTTAGTTGAATGCACAGAACAGAAAGAATTTTCACAGAATGCTACTGTGTAGTTTATATTTGAATATATTCCTTTTTCCACTATTACCCTCTTAGCGCTCCGAATGTCCACTTGCATTTTCTACAGAAAGAGTGTTCAGAACTGCGCAATCAAAAGTATGGTTTAACTCTGTTAGCTTAATGAACATATCAGAAATAAGTTTCACACAATGCTTCTGTGTAGTTTTTATTTGAAGATGTTATTTTTCCCAATATAGGCCTCTTAGCGCTCAGAATGTCCAATTGCAGTTTCTACAGAAAGAGTGTTTCAGAAAGGCTCAATCAAAAGTAAGGTTCAACTCTGTTAGTTGAATGCACAGAACAGAAAGAAGTTTCATACAATGCTTCTGTGTAGTTTATATTTGAACATATTCTTTTTTCCGCTATTAACCACTTAGCGCTACGAATGTCCAGTTGCATTTTCTACAGACAGAGTGTTTCAAAACTGCTCAATCAAAAGTATGGTTTAACTCTGTTAGCTGAATGCTCAGATCAGAAAGAAGTTTCACAGAATGCTTCTGTGTAGTTTATATTTGAATATATTCCTTTTTCCACTACTACTCACTTAGCGCTCCAAATGTCCAGTTGCATTTTCTACAGAAAGAGTGTTCAGATCTGCTCAATCAAAAGTATGGTTTAACTCTGTTAGCTGAATGCACAGATCAGAAAGAAGTTTCACAGAATGATTCTGTGTAGTTTATATTTGGAGACATTCCTTTTTCCAATATTACCCTCTTAGCGCTCCGAATCTCCACTTGCATTTTCTACAGAAAGAGTGTTTCATAACTGCTCAATCAAAAATATGTTTTATCTGTGTTAACTGAATTTACAGATCAGAAATAAGTTTCACACAATGCTTCTGTGTAGTTTTTATTTGAAGATATTATTTTTCCCAATATATGCCTCTTAGCGCTCAGAATGTCCAATTGCAGTTTCTACAGAAAGAGTGTTTCAGAAAGGCTCAATCAAAAGTAAGGTTCAACTCTGTTAGTTGAATGCACAGAACAGAAAGAAGTTTCATACAATGCTACTGTGTAGTTTATATTTGAATATATTACTTTTTCCACTATTACCCTCTTAGCGCTCCGAATGTCCACTTGCATTTTCTACAGAAAGTGTGTTCAGAACTGCGCAATCAAAAGTATGGTTTAACTCTGTTAGCTTAATGAACATATCAGAAATAAGTTTCACACAATGCTTCTGTGTAGTTTTTATTTGAAGATATTATTTTTCCCAATATAGGCCTCTTAGCGCTCAGAATGTCCAATTGCCGTTTCTACAGAAAGAGTGTTTCAGAAAGGCTCAATCAAAAGTAAGGTTCAACTCTGTTAGTTGAATGCACAGAACAGAAAGAAGTTTCATACAATGCTTCTGTGTAGTTTATATTTGAACATATTCTTTTTTCCACTATTACCCACTTAGCGCTACGAATGTCCAGTTGCATTTTCTACAGACAGAGTGTTTCAAAACTGCTCAATCAAAAGTATGGTTTAACTCTGTTAGCTGAATGCTCAGATCCGAAAGAAGTTTCACATAATGCTTCTGTGTAGTTTATATTTGAATATATTCCTTTTTCCACTACTACTCTCTCAGCGCTCCAAATGTCCAGTTGCATTTTCTACAGAAAGAGTGTTCAGATCTGCTCAATCAAAAGTATGGTTTAACTCTGTTAGCTGAATGCACAGATCAGAAAGAAGTTTCACAGAATGATTCTGTGTAGTTTATATTTGGAGACATTCCTTTTTCCACTATTACCCTCTTAGCGCTCCGAATCTCCACTTGCATTTTCTACAGAAAGAGTGTTTCAGAACGGCTCAATCAAAACTAAGGTTCAACTCTTTTAGATGAACAAACAGAACAGAAAGAAGTTTCACACAATTCTTCTGTGTAGTTTTTATTTGTAGACATTCTTTTTCCCAATATAGGCCTCTTAGCGCTCAGAATGTCCAATTGCAGTTTCTACAGAAAGAGTGTTTCAGAACGGCTCAATCAAAAGTAAGGTTCAACTCTGTTAGTTGAATGCACAGAACAGAAAGAAGTTTCATACAATGCTTCTGTGTAGTTTATATATGAATATATTCTTTTTTCCACTATTACCCACTTAGCGCTACGAATGTCCAGTTGCATTTTCTACAGACAGAGTGTTTCAAAACTGCTCAATCAAAAGCATGGTTTAACTCTGTTAGCTGAATGCTCAGATCAGAAAGAAGTTTCACAGAATGCTTCTGTGCAGTTTATGTATGAATATATTCCTTTTTCCACTACTACGCTCTTAGCGCTCCAAATGTCCAGTTGCATTTTCTACAGAAAGAGTGTTCAGATCTGCTCAATCAAAAGTATGGTTTAACTCTGTTAGCTGAATGCACAGATCAGAAAGAAGTTTCACCGAATGATTCTGTGTAGTTTATATTTGAAGACATTCCTTTTTCCACTATTACCCTCTTAGCGCTCCGAATCTCCACTTGCATTTTCTACAAAAAGAGTGTTTCATAACTGCTCAATCAAAAATATGTTTTATCTCTGTTAACTGAATTTACAGATCAGAAATAAGTTTCACAGAATGCATCTGTATAGTTTTTATTTGAAGATATTCTTTTTCCCAATGTAGGCCTATTAGCGCTTAGCATGTCCAATTGCAGTTTCTACAGAAAGAGTGTTTCAGAACGGCTCAATCAAAAGTAAGGTTCAAATCTGTTAGTTGAATGCACAGAACAGAAAGAATTTTCACAGAATGCTACTGTGTAGTTTATATTTGAATATATTCCTTTTTCCACTATTACCCTCTTAGCGCTCCGAATGTCCACTTGCATTTTCTACAGAAAGAGTGCTCAGAACTGCGCAATCAAAAGTATGGTTTAACACTGTTAGCTTAATGAACATATCAGAAATAAGTTTCACACAATGCTTCTGTGTAGTTTTTATTTGAAGATATTATTTTTCCCAATATAGGCCTCCTAGCGCTCAGAATGTCCAATTGCAGTTTCTACAGAAAGAGTGTTTCAGAAAGGCCCAATCAAAGTAAGGTTCAACTCTGTTAGTTGAATGCACAGAACAGAAAGAAGTTTCATACAATGCTTCTGTGTAGTTTATATTTGAACATATTCTTTTTTCCACTATTACCCACTTAGCGCTACGAATGTCCAGTTGCATTTTCTACAGACAGAGTGTTTCAAACCTGCTCAATCAAAAGTATGGTTTAACTCTGTTAGCTGAATGCTCAGATCCGAAAGAAGTTTCACAGAATGCTTCCGTGTAGTTTATATTTGAATATATTCCTTTTTCCACTACTAATCTCTTAGCGCTCCAAATGTCCAGTTGCATTTTCTACAGAAAGAGTATTCAGATCTGCTCAATCAAAAGTATGGTTTAACTCTGTTAGCTGAATGCACAGATTAGAAAGAAGTTTCACAGAATGATTCTGTGTAGTTTATATTTGGAGACATTCCTTTTTCCACTATTAGCCTCTTAGCGCTCCGAATCTCCACTTGCATTTTCTACAGAAAGAGTGTTTCAGAACGGCTCAATCAAAACTAAGGTTCAACTCTTTTAGTTGAACAAACAGAACAGAAAGAAGTTTCACACAATTCTTCTGTGTAGTTTTTATTTGTAGACATTCTTTTTCCCAATATAGGCCTCTTAGCGCTCAGAATGTCCAATTGCAGTTTCTACAGAAAGAGTGTTTCAGAACGGCTCAATCAAAAGTAAGGTTCAAATCTGTTAGTTGAATGCACAGAACAGAAAGAAGTTTCATACAATGCTTCTGTGTAGTTTATATTTGAATATATCCTTTTTTCCACTATTACCCACTTAGCGCTACGAATGTCCAGTTGCATTTTCTACAGACAGAGTTTTTCAAAACTGCTCAATCAAAAGTATGGTTTAACTCTGTTAGCTGAATGCTCAGATCAGAAAGAAGTTTCACAGAATGCTTCTGTGTAGTTTATATTTGAATATATTCCTTTTTCCACTACTACTCTCTTAGCGCTCCAAATGTCCAGTTGCATTTTCTACAGAAAGAGTGTTCAGATCTGCTCAATCAAAACTATGGTTTAACACTGTTAGCTGAATGCACAGATCAGAAAGAAGTTTCACAGAATGATTCTGTGTAGTTTATATTTGGAGACATTCCTTTTTCCACTATTACCCTCTTAGCGCTCCGAATCTCCACTTGCATTTTCTACAGAAAGAGTGTTTCAGAACGGCTCAATCAAAACTAAGGTTGAAATCTTTTAATTGAACAAACAGAACAGAAAGAAGTTTCACACAATTCTTCTGTGTAGTTTTTATTTGTAGACATTCTTTTTCCCAATATAGGCCTCTTAGCGCTCAGAATGTCCAATTGCAGTTTCTACAGAATGAGTGTTTCAGAACCGCTCAATCAAAAGTAAGGTTCAACTCTGTTAGTTGAATGCACAGAACAGAAAGAAGTTTCATACAATGCTTCTGTGTAGTTTATATTTGAACATATTCTTTTTTCCACTATTACCCACTTAGCACTACGAATGTCCAGTTGCATTTTCTACAGACAGAGTGTTTCAAAACTGCTCAATCAAAAGTACGGTTTAACTCTGTTAGCTGAATGCTCAGATCAGAAAGTAGTTTCACAGAATGCTTCTGTGTAGTTTATATTTGAATATATTCCTTTTTCCACTACTACGCTCTTAGCGCTCCAAATGTCCAGTTGCATTTTCTACAGAAAGAGTGTTCAGATCTGCTCAATCAAAAGTATGGTTTAACTCTGTTAGCTGAATGCACAGATCAGAAAGAAGTTTCACCGAATGATTCTGTGTAGTTTATATTTGAAGACATTCCTTTTTCCACTATTACCCTCTTAGCGCTCCGAATCTCCACTTGCATTTTCTACAAAAAGAGTGTTTCATAACTGCTCAATCAAAAATAGGTTTTATCTCTGTTAACTGAATTTACAGATCAGAAATAAGTTTCACAGAATGCATCTGTGTAGTTTTTATTTGAAGATATTCTTTTTCCCAATGTAGGCCTCTTAGCGCTTAGCATGTCCAATTGCAGTTTCTACAGAAAGAGTGTTTCAGAACGGCTCAATCAAAAGTAAGGTTCAACTCTGTTAGTTGAATGCACAGAACAGAAAGGATTTTCACAGAATGCTACTGTGTAGTTTATATTTAAATATATACCTTTTTCCACTATTACCCTCTTAGCGCTCCGAATGTCCACTTGCATTTTCTACAGAAAGAGTGTTCAGAACTGCGCAATCAAAAGTATGGTTTAACTCTGTTAGCTTAATGAACATATCAGAAATAAGTTTCACACAATTCTTCTGTGTAGTTTTTATTTGAAGATATTATTTTTCCCAATATAGGCCTCTTAGCGCTCAGAATGTCCAATTGCAGTTTCTACAGAAAGAGTGTTTCAGAACGGCTCAATCAAAAGTAAGGTTCAACTCTGTTAGTTGAATGCACAGAACAGAAAGAAGTTTCATACAATGCTTCTGTGTAGTTTATATTTGAACATATTCTTTTTTCCACCATTACCCACTTAGCGCTACGAATGTCCAGTTGCATTTTCTACAGACAGAGTTTTTCAAAACTGCTCAATCAAAAGTATGGTTTCACTCGGTTAGCTGAATGCTCAGATCAGAAAGAAGTTTCACAGAATGCTTCTGTGTAGTTTATATTTGAATATATTACTTTTTCCACTACTACTCTCTTAGCGCTCCAAATGTCCAGTTGCATTTTCTACAGAAAGAGTGTTCAGATCTGCTCAATCAAAAGTATGGTTTAACTCTGTTAGCTGAATGCACAGATCAGAAAGAATTTTCACAGAATGATTCTGTGTAGTTTATATTTGGAGACATTCCTTTTTCCACTATTACCCTCTTAGCGCTCCGAATCTCCACTTGCATTTTCTACAGAAAGAGTGTTTCATAACTGCTCAATCAAATATATGTTTTATCTCTGTTAACTGAATTTACAGATCAGAAATAAGTTTCACACAATGCTTCTGTGTAGTTTTTATTTGAAGATATTATTTTTCCCAATATAGGCCTCTTAGCGCTCAGAATGTCCAATTGCAGTTTCTACAGAAAGAGTGTTTCAGAAAGGCTCAATGAAGAGTAAGGTTCAACTCTGTTAGTTGAATGCACAGAACAGAAAGAAGTTTCATACAATGCTTCTGTGTAGTTTATATTTGAACATATTCTTTTTTCCACTATTACCCACTTAGCGCTACGAATGTCCAGTTGCATTTTCTACAGACAGATTGTTTCAAAACTGCGCAATCAAAAGTGTGGTTTAACTCTGTTAGCTGAATGCTCAGATCAGAAAGAAGTTTCACAGAATGCTTCTGTGTAGTTTATATTTGAATATATTCCTTTTTCCACTAATACTCTCTTAGCGCTCCAAATGTCCAGTTGCATTTTCTACAGAAAGAGTGTTCAGATCTGCTCAATCAAATGTATGGTTTAACTCTCTTAGCTGAATGCACAGATCAGAAAGAAGTTTCACAGAATGATTCTGTGTAGTTTATATTTGGAGACATTCCTTTTTCCACTATTACCCTCTTAGCGCTCCGAATCTCCACTTGCATTTTCTACAGAAAGAGTGTTTCAGAACGGCTCAATCAAAACTAAGGTTCAACTCTTTTTGTTGATCAAACAGAACAGAAAGAAGTTTCACACAATTCTTCTGTGTAGTTTTTATTTGTAGACATTCTTTTTCCCAATATAGGCCTCTTAGCGCTCAGAATGTCCAATTGCAGTTTCTACAGAATGAGTGTTTCAGAACCGCTCAATCAAAAGTAAGGTTCAACTCTGTTAGTTGAATGCACAGAACAGAAAGAAGTTTCATACAATGCTTCTGTGTAGTTTATATTTGAACATATTCTTTTTTCCACTATTACCACTTAGCACTACGAATGTCCAGTTGCATTTTCTACAGACAGAGTGTTTCAAAACTGCTCAATCAAAAGTATGGTTTAACTCTGTTAGCTGAATGCTCAGATCAGAAAGAAGTTTCACAGAATGCTTCTGTGTAGTTTATATTTGAATATATTCCTTTTTCCACTACTACGCTCTTAGCGCTCCAAATGTCCAGTTGCATTTTCTACAGAAAGAGTGTTCAGATCTGCTCAATCAAAAGAATGGTTTAACTCTGTTAGCTGAATGCACAGATCAGAAAGAAGTTTCACCGAATGATTCTGTGTAGTTTATATTTGAAGACATTCCTTTTTCCACTATTACCCTCTTAGCGCTCCGAATCTCCACTTGCATTTTCTACAAAAAGAGTGTTTCATAACTGCTCAATCAAAAATATGTTTTATCTCTGTTAACTGAATTTACAGATCAGAAATAAGTTTCACAGAATGCATCTATGTAGTTTTTATTTGAAGATATTCTTTTTCCCAATGTAGGCCTCTTAGCGCTTAGCATGTCCAATTGCAGTTTCTACAGAAAGAGTGTTTCAGAACGGCTCAATCAAAAGTAAGGTTCAACTCTGTTAGTTGAATGCACAGAACAGAAAGTATTTTCACAGAATGCTACTGTGTAGTTTATATTTGAATATATTCCTTTTTCCACTATTACTCTCTTAGCGCTCTGAATGTCCACTTGCATTTTCTACAGAAAGAGTGTTCAGAACTGCGCAATCAAAAGTATGGTTTAACTCTGTTAGCTTAATGTACATATCAGAAATAAATTTCACACAATGCTTCTGTGTAGTTTTTATTTGAAGATATTATTTTTCCCAATATAGGCCTCTTAGGGCTCAGAATGTCCAATTGCAGTTTCTACAGAAAGAGTGTTTCAGAAAGGCTCAGTCAAAGTAAGGTTCAACTCTGTTAGTTGAATGCACAGAACAGAAAGAAGTTTCATACAATGCTTCTGTGTAGTTTATATTTGAACATATTCTTTTTTCCACTATGACCCACTTAGCGCTACGAATGTCCAGTTGCATTTTCTACAGACAGAGTGTTTCAAAACTGCTCAATCAAAAGTATGGTTTAACTCTGTTAGCTGAATGCTCAGATCAGAAAGAAGTTTCACAGAATGCTTCTGTGTAGTTTATATTTGAATATATTCCTTTTTCCACTACTACACTTTTAGCGCTCCAAATGTCCAGTTGCATTTTCTACAGAAAGAGTGTTCAGATCTGCTCAATCAAAAGTATGGTTTAACTCTGTTAGCTGAATGCACAGATCAGAAAGAAGTTTCACAGAATGATTCTGTGTAGTTTATATTTGAAGACATTCCTTTTTCCACTATTACCCTCTTAGCGCTCCGAATCTCCACTTGCATTTTCTACAAAAAGAGTGTTTCATAACTGCTCAATCAAAAATATGTTTTATCTCTGTTAACTGAATTTACAGATCAGAAATAAGTTTCACAGAATGCATCTGTGTAGTTTTTATTTGAAGATATTCTTTTTCCCAATGTAGGCCCCTTAGCGCTTAGCATGTCCAATTGCAGTTTCTACAGAAAGAGTGTTTCAGAACGGCTCAATAAAAAGTAAGGTTCAACTCTGTTAGTTGAATGCACAGAACAGAAAGAATTTTCACAGAATGCTACTGTGTAGTTTATATTTGAATATATTCCTTTTTCCACTATTACCCTCTTAGAGCTCCGAATGTCCACTTGCATTTTCTACAGAAAGAGTGTTCAAAACTGCGCAATCAAAAGTATGGTTTAACTCTGTTAGCTTAATGAACATATCAGAAATAAGTTTCACACAATGCTTCTGTGTAGTTTTTATTTGAAGATATTATTTTTCCCAATATAGGCCTCTTAGCGCTCAGAATGTCCAATTGCAGTTTCTACAGAAAGAGTGTTTCAGAAAGGCTCAATCAAAAGTAAGGTTCAACTCTGTTAGTTGAATGCACAGAACAGAAAGAAGTTTCATACAATGCTTCTGTGTAGTTTATATTTGAACATATTCTTTTATCCACTATTACCCACTTAGCGCTACGAATGTCCAGTTGCATTTTCTACAGAAAGAGTGTTCAGATCTGCTCAATCAAAAGTATGGTTTAACTCTGTTAGCTGAATGCACAGATCAGAAAGAAGTTTCACAGAATGATTCTGTGTAGTTTATATTTGGAGACATTCCTTTTTCCACTATTACCCTCTTAGCGCTCCGAATCTCCACTTGCATTTTCTACAGAAAGAGTGTTTCATAACTGCTCAATCAAAAATATGTTTTATCTCTGTTAACTGAATTTACAGATCAGGAATAAGTTTCACACAATGCTTCTGTGTAGTTTTTATTTGAAGATATTATTTTTCCCAATATAGGCCTCTTAGCGCTCAGAATGTCCAATTGCAGTTTCTACAGAAAGAGTGTTTCAGAAAGGCTCAATCAAAAGTAAGGTTCAACTCTGTTAGTTGAATGCACAGAACAGAAAGAAGTTTCATACAATGCTTCTGTGTAGTTTATATTTGAACATATTCTTTTTTCCACTATTACCCACTTAGCGCTACGAATGTCCAGTTGCATTTTCTACAGACAGATTGTTTCAAAACTGCTCAATCAAAAGTATGGTTTAACTCTGTTAGCTGAATGCTCAGATCAGAAAGAAGTTTCACAGAATGCTTCTGTGTAGTTTATATTTGAATATATTCCTTTTTCCACTACTACTCTCTTAGCGCTCCAAATGTCCAGTTGCATTCTCTACAGAAAGAGTGTTCAGATCTGCTCAATCAAAACTATGGTTTAACTCTGTTAGCTGAATGCACAGATCAGAAAGAAGTTTCACAGAATGATTCTGTGTAGTTTATATTTGAAGACATTCCTTTTTCCACTATTACCCTCTTAGCGCTCCGAATCTCCACTTGCATTTTCTACAAAAAGAGTGTTTCATAACTGCTCAATCAAAAATATGTTTTATCTCTGTTAACTGAATTTACAGATCAGAAATAAGTTTCACAGAATGCATCTGTGTAGTTTTTATTTGAAGATATTCTTTTTCCCAATGTAGGCCCCTTAGCGCTTAGCATGTCCAATTGCAGTTTCTACAGAAAGAGTGTTTCAGAACGGCTCAATCAAAAGTAAGGTTCAACTCTGTTAGTTGAATGCACAGAACAGAAAGAATTTTCACAGAATGCTACTGTGTAGTTTATATTTGAATATATTCCTTTTTCCACTATTACCCTCTTAGAGCTCCGAATGTCCACTTGCATTTTCTACAGAAAGAGTGTTCAAAACTGCGCAATCAAAAGTATGGTTTAACTCTGTTAGCTTAATGAACATATCAGAAATAAGTTTCACACAATGCTTCTGTGTAGTTTTTATTTGAAGATATTATTTTTCCCAATATAGGCCTCTTAGCGCTCAGAATGTCCAATTGCAGTTTCTACAGAAAGAGTGTTTCAGAAAGGCTCAATCAAAAGTAAGGTTCAACTCTGTTAGTTGAATGCACAGAACAGAAAGAAGTTTCATACAATGCTTCTGTGTAGTTTATATTTGAACATATTCTTTTATCCACTATTACCCACTTAGCGCTACGAATGTCCAGTTGCATTTTCTACAGACAGAGTGTTTCAAAACTGCTCAATCAAAAGTATGGTTTAACTCTGTTAGCTGAATGCTCAGATCAGAAAGAAGTTTCACAGAATGCTTCTGTGTAGTTTATATTTGAATATATTCCTTTTTCCACTACTACTCTCTTAGCGCTCCAAATGTCCAGTTGCATTTTCTACAGAAAGAGTGTTCAGATCTGCTCAATTAAAAATATGGTTTAAATCTGTTAGCTGAATGCTCAGATCAGAAAGAAGTTTCACAGAATGCTTCTGTGTAGTTTATATTTGAATATATTCCTTTTTCCACTACTACTCTCTTAGCGCTCCAAATGTCCAGTTGCATTTTCTACAGAAAGAGTGTTCAGATCTGCTCAATCAAAAGTATGGTTTAACTCTGTTAGCTGAATGCACAGATCAGAAAGTGTTTCACAGAATGATTCTGTGTAGTTTATATTTGGAGACATTCCTTTTTCCACTATTACCCTCTTAGCGCTCCGAATCTCCACTTGCATTTTCTACAGAAAGAGTGTTTCAGAACGGCTCAATCAAAACTAAGGTTCAACTCTTTTAGTTGAACAAACAGAACAGAAAGAAGTTTCACACAATTCTTCTGTGTAGTTTTTATTTGTAGACATTCTTTTTCCCAATATAGGCCTCTTAGCGCTCAGATTGTCCAATTGCAGTTTCTACAGAATGAGTGTTTCAGAACGGCTCAATCAAAAGTAAGGTTCAACTCTGTTAGTTGAATGCACAGAACAGAAAGAAGTTTCATACAATGCTTCTGTGTAGTTTATATTTGAACATATTCTTTTTTCCACTATTACCCACTTAGCGCTACGAATGTCCAGTTGCATTTCCTACAGACAGAGTGTTTCAAATCTGCTCAATCCAAAGTATGGTTTAACTCTGTTAGCTGAATGCTCAGATCAGAAAGAAGTTTCACAGAATGCTTCTGTGTAGTTTATATTTGAATATATTCCTTTTTCCACTACTACGCTCTTAGCGCTCCAAATGTCCAGTTGCATTTTCTACAGAAAGAGTGTTCAGATCTGCTCAATCAAAAGTATGGTTTAACTCTGTTAGCTGAATGCACAGATCAGAAAGAAGTTTCACCGAATGATTCTGTGTAGTTTATATTTGAAGACATTCCTTTTTCCACTATTACCCTCTTAGCGCTCCGAATCTCCACTTGCATTTTCTACAAAAAGAGTGTTTCATAACTGCTCAATCAAAAATATGTTTTATCTCTGTTAACTGAATTTACAGATCAGAAATAAGTTTCACAGAATGCATCTGTGTAGTTTTTATTTGAAGATATTCTTTTTCCCAATGTATGCCTCTTAGCGCTTAGCATGTCCAATTGCAGTTTCTACAGAAAGAGTGTTTCAGAACGGCTCAATCAAAAGTAAGGTTCAACTCTGTTAGTTGAATGCACAGAACAGAAAGAATTTTCACAGAATGCTACTGTGTAGTTTATATTTGAATATATTCCTTTTTCCACTATTACCCTCTTAGCGCTCCGAATGTCCACTTGCATTTTCTACAGAAAGAGTGTTCAGAACTGCGCAATCAAAAGTATGGTTTAACTCTGTTAGCTTAATGAACATATCAGAAATAAGTTTCACACAATGCTTCTGTGTAGTTTTTATTTGAAGATGTTATTTTTCCCAATATAGGCCTCTTAGCGCTCAGAATGTCCAATTGCAGTTTCTACAGAAAGAGTGTTTCAGAAAGGCTCAATCAAAAGTAAGGTTCAACTCTGTTAGTTGAATGCACAGAACAGAAAGAAGTTTCATACAATGCTTCTGTGTAGTTTATATTTGAACATATTCTTTTTTCCGCTATTAACCACTTAGCGCTACGAATGTCCAGTTGCATTTTCTACAGACAGAGTGTTTCAAAACTGCTCAATCAAAAGTATGGTTTAACTCTGTTAGCTGAATGCTCAGATCAGAAAGAAGTTTCACAGAATGCTTCTGTGTAGTTTATATTTGAATATATTCCTTTTTCCACTACTACTCACTTAGCGCTCCAAATGTCCAGTTGCATTTTCTACAGAAAGAGTGTTCAGATCTGCTCAATCAAAAGTATGGTTTAACTCTGTTAGCTGAATGCACAGATCAGAAAGAAGTTTCACAGAATGATTCTGTGTAGTTTATATTTGGAGACATTCCTTTTTCCAATATTACCCTCTTAGCGCTCCGAATCTCCACTTGCATTTTCTACAGAAAGAGTGTTTCATAACTGCTCAATCAAAAATATGTTTTATCTGTGTTAACTGAATTTACAGATCAGAAATAAGTTTCACACAATGCTTCTGTGTAGTTTTTATTTGAAGATATTATTTTTCCCAATATATGCCTCTTAGCGCTCAGAATGTCCAATTGCAGTTTCTACAGAAAGAGTGTTTCAGAAAGGCTCAATCAAAAGTAAGGTTCAACTCTGTTAGTTGAATGCACAGAACAGAAAGAAGTTTCATACAATGCTACTGTGTAGTTTATATTTGAATATATTACTTTTTCCACTATTACCCTCTTAGCGCTCCGAATGTCCACTTGCATTTTCTACAGAAAGTGTGTTCAGAACTGCGCAATCAAAAGTATGGTTTAACTCTGTTAGCTTAATGAACATATCAGAAATAAGTTTCACACAATGCTTCTGTGTAGTTTTTATTTGAAGATATTATTTTTCCCAATATAGGCCTCTTAGCGCTCAGAATGTCCAATTGCCGTTTCTACAGAAAGAGTGTTTCAGAAAGGCTCAATCAAAAGTAAGGTTCAACTCTGTTAGTTGAATGCACAGAACAGAAAGAAGTTTCATACAATGCTTCTGTGTAGTTTATATTTGAACATATTCTTTTTTCCACTATTACCCACTTAGCGCTACGAATGTCCAGTTGCATTTTCTACAGACAGAGTGTTTCAAAACTGCTCAATCAAAAGTATGGTTTAACTCTGTTAGCTGAATGCTCAGATCCGAAAGAAGTTTCACATAATGCTTCTGTGTAGTTTATATTTGAATATATTCCTTTTTCCACTACTACTCTCTCAGCGCTCCAAATGTCCAGTTGCATTTTCTACAGAAAGAGTGTTCAGATCTGCTCAATCAAAAGTATGGTTTAACTCTGTTAGCTGAATGCACAGATCAGAAAGAAGTTTCACAGAATGATTCTGTGTAGTTTATATTTGGAGACATTCCTTTTTCCACTATTACCCTCTTAGCGCTCCGAATCTCCACTTGCATTTTCTACAGAAAGAGTGTTTCAGAACGGCTCAATCAAAACTAAGGTTCAACTCTTTTAGATGAACAAACAGAACAGAAAGAAGTTTCACACAATTCTTCTGTGTAGTTTTTATTTGTAGACATTCTTTTTCCCAATATAGGCCTCTTAGCGCTCAGAATGTCCAATTGCAGTTTCTACAGAAAGAGTGTTTCAGAACGGCTCAATCAAAAGTAAGGTTCAACTCTGTTAGTTGAATGCACAGAACAGAAAGAAGTTTCATACAATGCTTCTGTGTAGTTTATATATGAATATATTCTTTTTTCCACTATTACCCACTTAGCGCTACGAATGTCCAGTTGCATTTTCTACAGACAGAGTGTTTCAAAACTGCTCAATCAAAAGCATGGTTTAACTCTGTTAGCTGAATGCTCAGATCAGAAAGAAGTTTCACAGAATGCTTCTGTGCAGTTTATGTATGAATATATTCCTTTTTCCACTACTACGCTCTTAGCGCTCCAAATGTCCAGTTGCATTTTCTACAGAAAGAGTGTTCAGATCTGCTCAATCAAAAGTATGGTTTAACTCTGTTAGCTGAATGCACAGATCAGAAAGAAGTTTCACCGAATGATTCTGTGTAGTTTATATTTGAAGACATTCCTTTTTCCACTATTACCCTCTTAGCGCTCCGAATCTCCACTTGCATTTTCTACAAAAAGAGTGTTTCATAACTGCTCAATCAAAAATATGTTTTATCTCTGTTAACTGAATTTACAGATCAGAAATAAGTTTCACAGAATGCATCTGTATAGTTTTTATTTGAAGATATTCTTTTTCCCAATGTAGGCCTATTAGCGCTTAGCATGTCCAATTGCAGTTTCTACAGAAAGAGTGTTTCAGAACGGCTCAATCAAAAGTAAGGTTCAAATCTGTTAGTTGAATGCACAGAACAGAAAGAATTTTCACAGAATGCTACTGTGTAGTTTATATTTGAATATATTCCTTTTTCCACTATTACCCTCTTAGCGCTCCGAATGTCCACTTGCATTTTCTACAGAAAGAGTGCTCAGAACTGCGCAATCAAAAGTATGGTTTAACACTGTTAGCTTAATGAACATATCAGAAATAAGTTTCACACAATGCTTCTGTGTAGTTTTTATTTGAAGATATTATTTTTCCCAATATAGGCCTCCTAGCGCTCAGAATGTCCAATTGCAGTTTCTACAGAAAGAGTGTTTCAGAAAGGCCCAATCAAAGTAAGGTTCAACTCTGTTAGTTGAATGCACAGAACAGAAAGAAGTTTCATACAATGCTTCTGTGTAGTTTATATTTGAACATATTCTTTTTTCCACTATTACCCACTTAGCGCTACGAATGTCCAGTTGCATTTTCTACAGACAGAGTGTTTCAAACCTGCTCAATCAAAAGTATGGTTTAACTCTGTTAGCTGAATGCTCAGATCCGAAAGAAGTTTCACAGAATGCTTCCGTGTAGTTTATATTTGAATATATTCCTTTTTCCACTACTAATCTCTTAGCGCTCCAAATGTCCAGTTGCATTTTCTACAGAAAGAGTATTCAGATCTGCTCAATCAAAAGTATGGTTTAACTCTGTTAGCTGAATGCACAGATTAGAAAGAAGTTTCACAGAATGATTCTGTGTAGTTTATATTTGGAGACATTCCTTTTTCCACTATTAGCCTCTTAGCGCTCCGAATCTCCACTTGCATTTTCTACAGAAAGAGTGTTTCAGAACGGCTCAATCAAAACTAAGGTTCAACTCTTTTAGTTGAACAAACAGAACAGAAAGAAGTTTCACACAATTCTTCTGTGTAGTTTTTATTTGTAGACATTCTTTTTCCCAATATAGGCCTCTTAGCGCTCAGAATGTCCAATTGCAGTTTCTACAGAAAGAGTGTTTCAGAACGGCTCAATCAAAAGTAAGGTTCAAATCTGTTAGTTGAATGCACAGAACAGAAAGAAGTTTCATACAATGCTTCTGTGTAGTTTATATTTGAATATATCCTTTTTTCCACTATTACCCACTTAGCGCTACGAATGTCCAGTTGCATTTTCTACAGACAGAGTTTTTCAAAACTGCTCAATCAAAAGTATGGTTTAACTCTGTTAGCTGAATGCTCAGATCAGAAAGAAGTTTCACAGAATGCTTCTGTGTAGTTTATATTTGAATATATTCCTTTTTCCACTACTACTCTCTTAGCGCTCCAAATGTCCAGTTGCATTTTCTACAGAAAGAGTGTTCAGATCTGCTCAATCAAAACTATGGTTTAACTCTGTTAGCTGAATGCACAGATCAGAAAGAAGTTTCACAGAATGATTCTGTGTAGTTTATATTTGGAGACATTCCTTTTTCCACTATTACCCTCTTAGCGCTCCGAATCTCCACTTGCATTTTCTACAGAAAGAGTGTTTCAGAACGGCTCAATCAAAACTAAGGTTGAAATCTTTTAATTGAACAAACAGAACAGAAAGAAGTTTCACACAATTCTTCTGTGTAGTTTTTATTTGTAGACATTCTTTTTCCCAATATAGGCCTCTTAGCGCTCAGAATGTCCAATTGCAGTTTCTACAGAATGAGTGTTTCAGAACCGCTCAATCAAAAGTAAGGTTCAACTCTGTTAGTTGAATGCACAGAACAGAAAGAAGTTTCATACAATGCTTCTGTGTAGTTTATATTTGAACATATTCTTTTTTCCACTATTACCCACTTAGCACTACGAATGTCCAGTTGCATTTTCTACAGACAGAGTGTTTCAAAACTGCTCAATCAAAAGTACGGTTTAACTCTGTTAGCTGAATGCTCAGATCAGAAAGTAGTTTCACAGAATGCTTCTGTGTAGTTTATATTTGAATATATTCCTTTTTCCACTACTACGCTCTTAGCGCTCCAAATGTCCAGTTGCATTTTCTACAGAAAGAGTGTTCAGATCTGCTCAATCAAAAGTATGGTTTAACTCTGTTAGCTGAATGCACAGATCAGAAAGAAGTTTCACCGAATGATTCTGTGTAGTTTATATTTGAAGACATTCCTTTTTCCACTATTACCCTCTTAGCGCTCCGAATCTCCACTTGCATTTTCTACAAAAAGAGTGTTTCATAACTGCTCAATCAAAAATAGGTTTTATCTCTGTTAACTGAATTTACAGATCAGAAATAAGTTTCACAGAATGCATCTGTGTAGTTTTTATTTGAAGATATTCTTTTTCCCAATGTAGGCCTCTTAGCGCTTAGCATGTCCAATTGCAGTTTCTACAGAAAGAGTGTTTCAGAACGGCTCAATCAAAAGTAAGGTTCAACTCTGTTAGTTGAATGCACAGAACAGAAAGGATTTTCACAGAATGCTACTGTGTAGTTTATATTTAAATATATACCTTTTTCCACTATTACCCTCTTAGCGCTCCGAATGTCCACTTGCATTTTCTACAGAAAGAGTGTTCAGAACTGCGCAATCAAAAGTATGGTTTAACTCTGTTAGCTTAATGAACATATCAGAAATAAGTTTCACACAATTCTTCTGTGTAGTTTTTATTTGAAGATATTATTTTTCCCAATATAGGCCTCTTAGCGCTCAGAATGTCCAATTGCAGTTTCTACAGAAAGAGTGTTTCAGAACGGCTCAATCAAAAGTAAGGTTCAACTCTGTTAGTTGAATGCACAGAACAGAAAGAAGTTTCATACAATGCTTCTGTGTAGTTTATATTTGAACATATTCTTTTTTCCACCATTACCCACTTAGCGCTACGAATGTCCAGTTGCATTTTCTACAGACAGAGTTTTTCAAAACTGCTCAATCAAAAGTATGGTTTCACTCGGTTAGCTGAATGCTCAGATCAGAAAGAAGTTTCACAGAATGCTTCTGTGTAGTTTATATTTGAATATATTACTTTTTCCACTACTACTCTCTTAGCGCTCCAAATGTCCAGTTGCATTTTCTACAGAAAGAGTGTTCAGATCTGCTCAATCAAAAGTATGGTTTAACTCTGTTAGCTGAATGCACAGATCAGAAAGAATTTTCACAGAATGATTCTGTGTAGTTTATATTTGGAGACATTCCTTTTTCCACTATTACCCTCTTAGCGCTCCGAATCTCCACTTGCATTTTCTACAGAAAGAGTGTTTCATAACTGCTCAATCAAATATATGTTTTATCTCTGTTAACTGAATTTACAGATCAGAAATAAGTTTCACACAATGCTTCTGTGTAGTTTTTATTTGAAGATATTATTTTTCCCAATATAGGCCTCTTAGCGCTCAGAATGTCCAATTGCAGTTTCTACAGAAAGAGTGTTTCAGAAAGGCTCAATGAAGAGTAAGGTTCAACTCTGTTAGTTGAATGCACAGAACAGAAAGAAGTTTCATACAATGCTTCTGTGTAGTTTATATTTGAACATATTCTTTTTTCCACTATTACCCACTTAGCGCTACGAATGTCCAGTTGCATTTTCTACAGACAGATTGTTTCAAAACTGCGCAATCAAAAGTGTGGTTTAACTCTGTTAGCTGAATGCTCAGATCAGAAAGAAGTTTCACAGAATACTTCTGTGTAGTTTATATTTGAATATATTCCTTTTTCCACTAATACTCTCTTAGCGCTCCAAATGTCCAGTTGCATTTTCTACAGAAAGAGTGTTCAGATCTGCTCAATCAAATGTATGGTTTAACTCTCTTAGCTGAATGCACAGATCAGAAAGAAGTTTCACAGAATGATTCTGTGTAGTTTATATTTGGAGACATTCCTTTTTCCACTATTACCCTCTTAGCGCTCCGAATCTCCACTTGCATTTTCTACAGAAAGAGTGTTTCAGAACGGCTCAATCAAAACTAAGGTTCAACTCTTTTTGTTGATCAAACAGAACAGAAAGAAGTTTCACACAATTCTTCTGTGTAGTTTTTATTTGTAGACATTCTTTTTCCCAATATAGGCCTCTTAGCGCTCAGAATGTCCAATTGCAGTTTCTACAGAATGAGTGTTTCAGAACCGCTCAATCAAAAGTAAGGTTCAACTCTGTTAGTTGAATGCACAGAACAGAAAGAAGTTTCATACAATGCTTCTGTGTAGTTTATATTTGAACATATTCTTTTTTCCACTATTACCACTTAGCACTACGAATGTCCAGTTGCATTTTCTACAGACAGAGTGTTTCAAAACTGCTCAATCAAAAGTATGGTTTAACTCTGTTAGCTGAATGCTCAGATCAGAAAGAAGTTTCACAGAATGCTTCTGTGTAGTTTATATTTGAATATATTCCTTTTTCCACTACTACGCTCTTAGCGCTCCAAATGTCCAGTTGCATTTTCTACAGAAAGAGTGTTCAGATCTGCTCAATCAAAAGAATGGTTTAACTCTGTTAGCTGAATGCACAGATCAGAAAGAAGTTTCACCGAATGATTCTGTGTAGTTTATATTTGAAGACATTCCTTTTTCCACTATTACCCTCTTAGCGCTCCGAATCTCCACTTGCATTTTCTACAAAAAGAGTGTTTCATAACTGCTCAATCAAAAATATGTTTTATCTCTGTTAACTGAATTTACAGATCAGAAATAAGTTTCACAGAATGCATCTATGTAGTTTTTATTTGAAGATATTCTTTTTCCCAATGTAGGCCTCTTAGCGCTTAGCATGTCCAATTGCAGTTTCTACAGAAAGAGTGTTTCAGAACGGCTCAATCAAAAGTAAGGTTCAACTCTGTTAGTTGAATGCACAGAACAGAAAGTATTTTCACAGAATGCTACTGTGTAGTTTATATTTGAATATATTCCTTTTTCCACTATTACTCTCTTAGCGCTCTGAATGTCCACTTGCATTTTCTACAGAAAGAGTGTTCAGAACTGCGCAATCAAAAGTATGGTTTAACTCTGTTAGCTTAATGTACATATCAGAAATAAGTTTCACACAATGCTTCTGTGTAGTTTTTATTTGAAGATATTATTTTTCCCAATATAGGCCTCTTAGGGCTCAGAATGTCCAATTGCAGTTTCTACAGAAAGAGTGTTTCAGAAAGGCTCAGTCAAAGTAAGGTTCAACTCTGTTAGTTGAATGCACAGAACAGAAAGAAGTTTCATACAATGCTTCTGTGTAGTTTATATTTGAACATATTCTTTTTTCCACTATGACCCACTTAGCGCTACGAATGTCCAGTTGCATTTTCTACAGACAGAGTGTTTCAAAACTGCTCAATCAAAAGTATGGTTTAACTCTGTTAGCTGAATGCTCAGATCAGAAAGAAGTTTCACAGAATGCTTCTGTGTAGTTTATATTTGAATATATTCCTTTTTCCACTACTACTCTCTTAGCGCTCCAAATGTCCAGTTGCATTTTCTACAGAAAGAGTGTTCAGATCTGCTCAATCAAAAGTATGGTTTAACTCTGTTAGCTGAATGCACAGATCAGAAAGAAGTTTCACAGAATGATTCTGTGTAGTTTATATTTGAAGACATTCCTTTTTCCACTATTACCCTCTTAGCGCTCCGAATCTCCACTTGCATTTTCTACAAAAAGAGTGTTTCATAACTGCTCAATCAAAAATATGTTTTATCTCTGTTAACTGAATTTACAGATCAGAAATAAGTTTCACAGAATGCATCTGTGTAGTTTTTATTTGAAGATATTCTTTTTCCCAATGTAGGCCCCTTAGCGCTTAGCATGTCCAATTGCAGTTTCTACAGAAAGAGTGTTTCAGAACGGTTCAATAAAAAGTAAGGTTCAACTCTGTTAGTTGAATGCACAGAACAGAAAGAATTTTCACAGAATGCTACTGTGTAGTTTATATTTGAATATATTCCTTTTTCCACTATTACCCTCTTAGAGCTCCGAATGTCCACTTGCATTTTCTACAGAAAGAGTGTTCAAAACTGCGCAATCAAAAGTATGGTTTAACTCTGTTAGCTTAATGAACATATCAGAAATAAGTTTCACACAATGCTTCTGTGTAGTTTTTATTTGAAGATATTATTTTTCCCAATATAGGCCTCTTAGCGCTCAGAATGTCCAATTGCAGTTTCTACAGAAAGAGTGTTTCAGAAAGGCTCAATCAAAAGTAAGGTTCAACTCTGTTAGTTGAATGCACAGAACAGAAAGAAGTTTCATACAATGCTTCTGTGTAGTTTATATTTGAACATATTCTTTTATCCACTATTACCCACTTAGCGCTACGAATGTCCAGTTGCATTTTCTACAGAAAGAGTGTTCAGATCTGCTCAATCAAAAGTATGGTTTAACTCTGTTAGCTGAATGCACAGATCAGAAAGAAGTTTCACAGAATGATTCTGTGTAGTTTATATTTGGAGACATTCCTTTTTCCACTATTACCCTCTTAGCGCTCCGAATCTCCACTTGCATTTTCTACAGAAAGAGTGTTTCATAACTGCTCAATCAAAAATATGTTTTATCTCTGTTAACTGAATTTACAGATCAGGAATAAGTTTCACACAATGCTTCTGTGTAGTTTTTATTTGAAGATATTATTTTTCCCAATATAGGCCTCTTAGCGCTCAGAATGTCCAATTGCAGTTTCTACAGAAAGAGTGTTTCAGAAAGGCTCAATCAAAAGTAAGGTTCAACTCTGTTAGTTGAATGCACAGAACAGAAAGAAGTTTCATACAATGCTTCTGTGTAGTTTATATTTGAACATATTCTTTTTTCCACTATTACCCACTTAGCGCTACGAATGTCCAGTTGCATTTTCTACAGACAGATTGTTTCAAAACTGCTCAATCAAAAGTATGGTTTAACTCTGTTAGCTGAATGCTCAGATCAGAAAGAAGTTTCACAGAATGCTTCTGTGTAGTTTATATTTGAATATATTCCTTTTTCCACTACTACTCTCTTAGCGCTCCAAATGTCCAGTTGCATTCTCTACAGAAAGAGTGTTCAGATCTGCTCAATCAAAACTATGGTTTAACTCTGTTAGCTGAATGCACAGATCAGAAAGAAGTTTCACAGAATGATTCTGTGTAGTTTATATTTGAAGACATTCCTTTTTCCACTATTACCCTCTTAGCGCTCCGAATCTCCACTTGCATTTTCTACAAAAAGAGTGTTTCATAACTGCTCAATCAAAAATATGTTTTATCTCTGTTAACTGAATTTACAGATCAGAAATAAGTTTCACAGAATGCATCTGTGTAGTTTTTATTTGAAGATATTCTTTTTCCCAATGTAGGCCCCTTAGCGCTTAGCATGTCCAATTGCAGTTTCTACAGAAAGAGTGTTTCAGAACGGCTCAATCAAAAGTAAGGTTCAACTCTGTTAGTTGAATGCACAGAACAGAAAGAATTTTCACAGAATGCTACTGTGTAGTTTATATTTGAATATATTCCTTTTTCCACTATTACCCTCTTAGAGCTCCGAATGTCCACTTGCATTTTCTACAGAAAGAGTGTTCAAAACTGCGCAATCAAAAGTATGGTTTAACTCTGTTAGCTTAATGAACATATCAGAAATAAGTTTCACACAATGCTTCTGTGTAGTTTTTATTTGAAGATATTATTTTTCCCAATATAGGCCTCTTAGCGCTCAGAATGTCCAATTGCAGTTTCTACAGAAAGAGTGTTTCAGAAAGGCTCAATCAAAAGTAAGGTTCAACTCTGTTAGTTGAATGCACAGAACAGAAAGAAGTTTCATACAATGCTTCTGTGTAGTTTATATTTGAACATATTCTTTTATCCACTATTACCCACTTAGCGCTACGAATGTCCAGTTGCATTTTCTACAGACAGAGTGTTTCAAAACTGCTCAATCAAAAGTATGGTTTAACTCTGTTAGCTGAATGCTCAGATCAGAAAGAAGTTTCACAGAATGCTTCTGTGTAGTTTATATTTGAATATATTCCTTTTTCCACTACTACTCTCTTAGCGCTCCAAATGTCCAGTTGCATTTTCTACAGAAAGAGTGTTCAGATCTGCTCAATTAAAAATATGGTTTAACTCTGTTAGCTGAATGCACAGATCAGAAAGAAGTTTCACAGAATGATTCTGTGTAGTTTATATTTGGAGACATTCCTTTTTCCACTATTACCCTCTTAGCGCTCCGAATCTCCACTTGCATTTTCTACAGAAAGAGTGTTTCATAACTGCTCAATCAAAAATATGTTTTATCTCTGTTAACTGAATTTACAGATCAGAAATAAGTTTCACACAATGCTTCTGTGTAGTTTTTATTTGAAGATATTATTTTTCCCAATATAGGCCTCTTAGCGCTCAGAATGTCCAATTGCATTTTCTACAGAAAGAGTGTTTCAGAAAGGCTCAATCAAAAGTAAGGTTCAACTCTGTTAGTTGAATGCACAGAACAGAAAGAAGTTTCATACAATGCTTCTGTGTAGTTTATATTTGAACATATTCTTTTTTCCACTATTACCCACTTAGCGCTACGAATGTCCAGTTGCATTTTCTACAGACAGATTGTTTCAAAACAGCTCAATCAAAAGTATGGTTTAACTCTGTTAGCTGAATGCTCAGATCAGAAAGAAGTTTCACAGAATGCTTCTGTGTAGTTTATATTTGAATATATTCCTTTTTCCACTACTACTCTCTTAGCGCTCCAAATGTCCAGTTGCATTTTCTACAGAAAGAGTGTTCAGATCTGCTCAATCAAAACTATGGTTTAACTCTGTTAGCTGAATGCACAGATCAGAAAGAAGTTTCACAGAATGATTCTGTGTAGTTTATATTTGGAGACATTCCTTTTTCCACTATTACCCTCTTAGCGCTCCGAATCTCCACTTGCATTTTCTACAGAAAGAGTGTTTCAGAACGGCTCAATCAAAACTAAGGTTCAACTCTTTTAGTTGAACAAACAGAACAGAAAGAAGTTTCACACAATTCTTCTGTGTAGTTTTTATTTGTAGACATTCTTTTTCCCAATATAGGCCTCTTAGCGCTCAGAATGTCCAATTGCAGTTTCTACAGAATGAGTGTTTCAGAACCGCTCAATCAAAAGTAAGGTTCAACTCTGTTAGTTGAATGCACAGAACAGAAAGAAGTTTCATACAATGCTTCTGTGTAGTTTATATTTGAACATATTTTTTTTCCACTATTACCAACTTAGCACTACGAATGTCCAGTTGCATTTTCTACAGACAGAGTGTTTCAAAACTGCTCAATCAAAAGTATGGTTTAACTCTGTTAGCTGAATGTTCAGATCAGAAAGAAGTTTCACAGAATGCTTCTGTGTAGTTTATATTTGAATATATTCCTTTTTCCACTACTACGCTCTTAGCACTCCAAATGTCCAGTTGCATTTTCTACAGAAAGAGTGTTCAGATCTGCTCAATCAAAAGTATGGTTTAACTCTGTTAGCTGAATGCACAGATCAGAAAGAAGTTTCACCGAATGATTCTGTGTAGTTTATATTTGAAGACATTCCTTTTTCCACTATTACCCTCTTAGCGCTCCGAATCTCCACTTGCATTTTCTACAAAAAGAGTGTTTCATAACTGCTCAATCAAAAATATGTTTTATCTCTGTTAACTGAATTTACAGATCAGAAATAAGTTTCACAGAATGCATCTGTGTAGTTTTTATTTGAAGATATTCTTTTTCCCAATGTAGGCCCCTTAGCGCTTAGCATGTCCAATTGCAGTTTCTACAGAAAGAGTGTTTCAGAACGGCTCAATCAAAAGTAAGGTTCAACTCTGTTAGTTGAATGCACAGAACAGAAAGAATTGTCACAGAATGCTACTGTGTAGTTTATATTTGAATATATTCCTTTTTCCACTATTACCCTCTTAGAGCTCCGAATGTCCACTTGTATTTTCTACAGAAAGAGTGTTCAAAACTGCGCAATCAAAAGTATGGTTTAACTCTGTTAGCTTAATGAACATATCAGAAATAAGTTTCACACAATGCTTCTGTGTAGTTTTTATTTGAAGATATTATTTTTCCCAATATAGGCCTCTTAGCGCTCAGAATGTCCAATTGCAGTTTCTACAGAAAGAGTGTTTCAGAAAGGCTCAATCAAAAGTAAGGTTCAACTCTGTTAGTTGAATGCACAGAACAGAAAGAAGTTTCATACAATGCTTCTGTGTAGTTTATATTTGAACATATTCTTTTATCCACTATTACCCACTTAGCGCTACGAATGTCCAGTTGCATTTTCTACAGACAGAGTGTTTCAAAACTGCTCAATCAAAAGTTTGGTTTAACTCTGTTAGCTGAATGCTCAGATCAGAAAGAAGTTTCACAGAATGCTTCTGTGTAGTTTATATTTGAATATATTCCTTTTTCCACTACTACTCTCTTAGCGCTCAAAATGTCCAGTTGCATTTTCTACAGAAAGAGTGTTCAGATCTGCTCAATCAAAAGTATGGTTTAACTCTGTTAGCTGAATGCACAGATCAGAAAGAAGTTTCACAGAATGATTCTGTGTAGTTTATATTTGGAGATATTCCTTTTTCCACTATTACCCTCTTAGCGCTCCGAATCTCCACTTGCATTTTCTACAGAAAGAGTGTTTCATAACTGCTCAATCAAAAATATGTTTTATCTCTGTTAACTGAATTTACAGATCAGAAATAAGTTTCACACAATGCTTCTGTGTAGTTTTTATTTGAAGATATTTTTTTTCCCAATATAGGCCTCTTAGCGCTCAGAATGTCCAATTGCAGTTCCTACAGAAAGAGTGTTTCAGAAAGGCTCAATCAAAAGTAAGGTTCAACTCTGTTAATTGAATGCACAGAACAGAAAGAAGTTTCATACAATGCTTCTGTGTAGTTTATATTTGAACATATTCTTTTTTCCACTATTACCCACTTAGCGCTACGAATGTCCAGTTGCATTTTCTACAGACAGATTGTTTCAAAACTGCTCAATCAAAAGTATGGTTTAACTCTGTTAGCTGAATGCTCAGATCAGAAAGAAGTTTCACAGAATGCTTCTGTGTAGTTTATATTTGAATATATTCCTTTTTCCACTACTACTCTCTTAGCGCTCCAAATGTCCAGTTGCATTTTCTACAGAAAGAGTGTTCAGATCTGCTCAATCAAAACTATGGTTTAACTCTGTTAGCTGAATGCACAGATCAGAAAGAAGTTTCACAGAATGATTCTGTGTAGTTTATATTTGGAGACATTCCTTTTTCCACTATTACCCTCTTAGCGCTCCGAATCTCCACTTGCATTTTCTACAGAAAGAGTGTTTCAGAACGGCTCAATCAAAACTAAGGTTCAAATCTTTTAATTGAACAAACAGAACAGAAAGAAGTTTCACACAATTCTTCTGTGTAGTTTTTATTTGTAGACATTCTTTTTCCCAATATAGGCCTCTTAGCGCTCAGAATGTCCAATTGCAGTTTCTACAGAATGAGTGTTTCAGAACCGCTCAATCAAAAGTAAGGTTCAACTCTGTTAGTTGAATGCACAGAACAGAAAGAAGTTTCATACAATGCTTCTGTGTAGTTTATATTTGAACATATTCTTTTTTCCACTATTACCCACTTAGCACTACGAATGTCCAGTTGCATTTTCTACAGACAGAGTGTTTCAAAACTGCTCAATCAAAAGTATGGTTTAACTCTGTTAGCTGAATGCTCAGATCAGAAAGTAGTTTCACAGAATGCTTCTGTGTAGTTTATATTTGAATATATTCCTTTTTCCACTACTACGCTCTTAGCGCTCCAAATGTCCAGTTGCATTTTCTACAGAAAGAGTGTTCAGATCTGCTCAATCAAAAGTATGGTTTAACTCTGTTAGCTGAATGCACAGATCAGAAAGAAGTTTCACCGAATGATTCTGTGTAGTTTATATTTGAAGACATTCCTTTTTCCACTATTACCCTCTTAGCGCTCCGAATCTCCACTTGCATTTTCTACAAAAAGAGTGTTTCATAACTGCTCAATCAAAAATATGTTTTATCTCTGTTAACTGAATTTACAGATCAGAAATAAGTTTCACAGAATGCATCTGTGTAGTTTTTATTTGAAGATATTCTTTTTCCCAATGTAGGCCTCTTAGCGCTTAGCATGTCCAATTGCAGTTTCTACAGAAAGAGTGTTTCAGAACGGCTCAATCAAAAGTAAGGTTCAACTCTGTTAGTTGAATGCACAGAACAGAAAGGATTTTCACAGAATGCTACTGTGTAGTTTATATTTAAATATATACCTTTTTCCACTATTACCCTCTTAGCGCTCCGAATGTCCACTTGCATTTTCTACAGAAAGAGTGTTCAGAACTGCGCAATCAAAAGTATGGTTTAACTCTGTTAGCTTAATGAACATATCAGAAATAAGTTTCACACAATTCTTCTGTGTAGTTTTTATTTGAAGATATTATTTTTCCCAATATAGGCCTCTTAGCGCTCAGAATGTCCAATTGCAGTTTCTACAGAAAGAGTGTTTAAGAAAGGCTCAATCAAAGTAAGGTTCAACTCTGTTAGTTGAATGCACAGAACAGAAAGAAGTTTCATACAATGCTTCTGTGTAGTTTATATTTGAACATATTCTTTTTTCCACTATGACCCACTTAGCGCTACGAATGTCCAGTTGCATTTTCTACAGACAGAGTGTTTCAAAACTGCTCAATCAAAAGTATTGTTTAACTCTGTTAGCTGAATGCTCAGATCAGAAAGAAGTTTCACAGAATGCTTCTGTGTAGTTTATATTTGAATATATTCCTTTTTCCACTACTACTCTCTTAGCGCTCCAAATGTCCAGTTGCATTTTCTACAGAAAGAGTGTTCAGATCTGCTCAATCAAAAGTATGGTTTAACTCTGTTAGCTGAATGCACAGATCAGAAAGTAGTTTCACAGAATGATTCTGTGTAGTTTATATTTGAAGACATTCCTTTTTCCATTATTACCCTCTTAGCGCTCCGAATCTCCACTTGCATTTTCTACAAAAAGAGTGTTTCATAACTGCTCAATCAAAAATATGTTTTATCTCTGTTAACTGAATTTACAGATCAGAAATAAGTTTCACAGAATGCATCTGTGTAGTTTTTATTTGAAGATATTCTTTTTCCCAATGTAGGCCCCTTAGCGCTTAGCATGTCCAATTGCAGTTTCTACAGAAAGAGTGTTTCAGAACGGCTCAATCAAAAGTAAGGTTCAACTCTGTTAGTTGAATGCACAGAACAGAAAGAATTTTCACAGAATGCTACTGTGTAGTTTATATTTGAATATATTCCTTTTTCCACTATTACCCTCTTAGAGCTCCGAATGTCCACTTGCATTTTCTACAGAAAGAGTGTTCAAAACTGCGCAATCAAAAGTATGGTTTAACTCTGTTAGCTTAATGAACATATCAGAAATAAGTTTCACACAATGCTTCTGTGTAGTTTTTATTTGAAGATATTATTTTTCCCAATATAGGCCTCTTAGCGCTCAGAATGTCCAATTGCAGTTTCTACAGAAAGAGTGTTTCAGAAAGGATCAATCAAAAGTAAGGTTCAACTCTGTTAGTTGAATGCACAGAACAGAAAGAAGTTTCATACAATGCTTCTGTGTAGTTTATATTTGAACATATTCTTTTATCCACTATTACCCACTTAGCGCTACGAATGTCCAGTTGCATTTTCTACAGACAGAGTGTTTCAAAACTGCTCAATCAAAAGTATGGTTTAACTCTGTTAGCTGAATGCTCAGATCAGAAAGAAGTTTCACAGAATGCTTCTGTGTAGTTTATATTTGAATATATTCCTTTTTCCACTACTACTCTCTTAGCGCTCCAAATGTCCAGTTGCATTTTCTACAGAAAGAGTGTTCAGATCTGCTCAATCAAAAATATGGTTTAACTCTGTTAGCTGAATGCACAGATCAGAAAGAAGTTTCACAGAATGATTCTGTGTAGTTTATATTTGGAGACATTCCTTTTTCCACTATTACCCTCTTAGCGCTCCGAATCTCCACTTGCATTTTCTACAGAAAGAGTGTTTCATAACTGCTCAATCAAAAATATGTTTTATCTCTGTTAACTGAATTTACAGATCAGAAATAAGTTTCACACAATGCTTCTGTGTACTTTTTATTTGAAGATATTATTTTTCCCAATATAGGCCTCTTAGCGCTCAGAATGTCCAATTGCATTTTCTACAGAAAGAGTGTTTCAGAAAGGCTCAATCAAAAGTAAGGTTCAACTCTGTTAGTTGAATGCACAGAACAGAAAGAAGTTTCATACAATGCTTCTGTGTAGTTTATATTTGAACATATTCTTTTTTCCACTATTACCCACTTAGCGCTACGAATGTCCAGTTGCATTTTCTACAGACAGATTGTTTCAAAACAGCTCAATCAAAAGTATGGTTTAACTCTGTTAGCTGAATGCTCAGATCAGAAAGAAGTTTCACAGAATGCTTCTGTGTAGTTTATATTTGAATATATTCCTTTTTCCACTACTACTCTCTTAGCGCTCCAAATGTCCAGTTGCATTTTCTACAGAAAGAGTGTTCAGATCTGCTCAATCAAAACTATGGTTTAACTCTGTTAGCTGAATGCACAGATCAGAAAGAAGTTACACAGAATGATTCTGTGTAGTTTATATTTGGAGACATTCCTTTTTCCACTATTACCCTCTTAGCGCTCCGAATCTCCACTTGCATTTTCTACAGAAAGAGTGTTTCAGAACGGCTCAATCAAAACTAAGGTTCAAATCTTTTAATTGAACAAACAGAACAGAAAGAAGTTTCACACAATTCTTCTGTGTAGTTTTTATTTGTAGACATTCTTTTTCCCAATATAGGCCTCTTAGCGCTCAGAATGTCCAATTGCAGTTTCTACAGAATGAGTGTTTCAGAACCGCTCAATCAAAAGTAAGGTTCAACTCTGTTAGTTGAATGCACAGAACAGAAAGAAGTTTCATACAATGCTTCTGTGTAGTTTATATTTGAACATATTCTTTTTTCCACTATTACCCACTTAGCACTACGAATGTCCAGTTGCATTTTCTACAGACAGAGTGTTTCAAAACTGCTCAATCAAAAGTATGGTTTAAGTCTGTTAGCTGAATGCTCAGATCAGAAAGTAGTTTCACAGAATGCTTCTGTGTAGTTTATATTTGAATATATTCCTTTTTCCACTACTACGCTCTTAGCGCTCCAAATGTCCAGTTGCATTTTCTACAGAAAGAGTGTTCAGATCTGCTCAATCAAAAGTATGGTTTAACTCTGTTAGCTGAATGCACAGATCAGAAAGAAGTTTCACCGAATGATTCTGTGTAGTTTATATTTGAAGACATTCCTTTTTCCACTATTAACCTCTTAGCGCTCCTAATCTCCACTTGCATTTTCTACAAAAAGAGTGTTTCATAACTGCTCAATCAAAAATATGTTTTATCTCTGTTAACTGAATTTACAGATCAGAAATAAGTTTCACAGAATGCATCTGTGTAGTTTTTATTTGAAGATATTCTTTTTCCCAATGTAGGCCTCTTAGCGCTTAGCATGTCCAATTGCAGTTTCTACAGAAAGAGTGTTTCAGAACGGCTCAATCAAAAGTAAGGTTCAACTCTGTTAGTTGAATGCACAGAACAGAAAGGATTTTCACAGAATGCTACTGTGTAGTTTATATTTAAATATATACCTTTTTCCACTATTACCCTCTTAGCGCTCCGAATGTCCACTTGCATTTTCTACAGAAAGAGTGTTCAGAACTGCGCAATCAAAAGTATGGTTTAACTCTGTTAGCTTAATGAACATATCAGAAATAAGTTTCACACAATTCTTCTGTGTAGTTTTTATTTGAAGATATTATTTTTCCCAATATAGGCCTCTTAGCGCTCAGAATGTCCAATTGCAGTTTCTACAGAAAGAGTGTTTCAGAAAGGCTCAATCAAAAGTAAGGTTCAACTCTGTTAGTTGAATGCACAGAACAGAAAGAAGTTTCATACAATGCTTCTGTGTAGTTTATATTTGAACATATTCTTTTTTCCAATATTACCCACTTAGCGCTACGAATGTCCAGTTGCATTTTCTACAGACAGAGTGTTTCAAAACTGCTCAATCAAAAGTATGGTTTAACTCGGTTAGCTGAATGCTCAGATCAGAAAGAAGTTTCACAGAATGTTTCTGTGTAGTTTATATTTGAATATATTACTTTTTCCACTACTACTCTCTTAGCGCTCCAAATGTCCAGTTGCATTTTCTACAGAAAGAGTGTTCAGATCTGCTCAATCAAAAGTATGGTTTAACTCTGTTAGCTGAATGCACAGATCAGAAAGAATTTTCACAGAATGATTCTGTGTAGTTTATATTTGGAGACATTCCTTTTTCCACTATTACCCTCTTAGCGCTCCGAATCTCCACTTGCATTTTCTACAGAAAGAGTGTTTCATAACTGCTCAATCAAAAATATGTTTTATCTCTGTTAACTGAATTTACAGATCAGAAATAAGTTTCACACAATGCTTCTGTGTAGTTTTTATTTGAAGATATTATTTTTCCCAATATAGGCCTCTTAGCGCTCAGAATGTCCAATTGCAGTTTCTACAGAAAGAGTGTTTCAGAAAGGCTCAATCAAAAGTAAGGTTCAACTCTGTTAGTTGAATGCACAGAACAGAAAGAAGTTTCATACAATGCTTCTGTGTAGTTTATATTTGAACATATTCTTTTTTCCACTATTACCCACTTAGCGCTACGAATGTCCAGTTGCATTTTCTACAGACAGATTGTTTCAAAACTGCTCAATCAAAAGTATGGTTTAACTCTGTTAGCTGAATGCTCAGATCAGAAAGAAGTTTCACAGAATGCTTCTGTGTAGTTTATATTTGAATATATTCCTTTTTCCACTACTACTCTCTTAGCGCTCCAAATGGACAGTTGCATTTTCTACAGAAAGAGTGTTCAGATATGCTCAATCAAAACTATGGTTTAACTCTGTTAGCTGAATGCACAGATCAGAAAGAAGTTTCACAGAATGATTCTGTGAAGTTTATATTTGGAGACATTCCTTTTTCCACTATTACCCTCTTAGCGCTCCGAATCTCCACTTGCATTTTCTACAGAAAGAGTGTTTCAGAACGGCTCAATCAAAACTAAGGTTCAATTCTTTTAGTTGATCAAACAGAACAGAAAGAAGTTTCACACAATTCTTCTGTGTAGTTTTTATTTGTAGACATTCTTTTTCCCAATATAGGCCTCTTAGCGCTCAGAATGTCCAATTGCAGTTTCTACAGAATGAGTGTTTCAGAACCGCTCAATCAAAAGTAAGGTTCAACTCTGTTAGTTGAATGCACAGAACAGAAAGAAGTTTCATACAATGCTTCTGTGTAGTTTATATTTGAACATATTCTTTTTTCCACTATTACCACTTAGCACTACGAATGTCCAGTTGCATTTTCTACAGACAGAGTGTTTCAAACCTGCTCAATCAAAAGTATGGTTTAACTCTGTTAGCTGAATGCTCAGATCAGAAAGATGTTTCACAGAATGCTTCTGTGTAGTTTATATTTGAATATATTCCTTTTTCCACTACTACGCTCTTAGCGCTCCAAATGTCCAGTTGCATTTTCTACAGAAAGAGTGTTCAGATCTGCTCAATCAAAAGTATGGTTTAACTCTGTTAGCTGAATGCACAGATCAGAAAGAAGTTTCACCGAATGATTCTGTGTAGTTTATATTTGAAGACATTCCTTTTTCCACTATTACCCTCTTAGCGCTCCGAATCTCCACTTGCATTTTCTACAAAAAGAGTGTTTCATAACTGCTCAATCAAAAATATGTTTTATCTCTGTTAACTGAATTTACAGATCAGAAATAAGTTTCACAGAATGCATCTGTGTAGTTTTTATTTGAAGATATTCTTTTTCCCAATGTAGGCCTCTTAGCGCTTAGCATGTCCAATTGCAGTTTCTACAGAAAGAGTGTTTCAGAACGGCTCAATCAAAAGTAAGGTTCAACTCTGTTAGTTGAATGCACAGAACAGAAAGAATTTTCACAGAATGCTACTGTGTAGTTTATATTTGAATATATTCCTTTTTCCACTATTACCCTCTTAGCGCTCTGAATGTCCACTTGCATTTTCTACAGAAAGAGTGTTCAGAACTGCGCAATCAAAAGTATGGTTTAACTCTGTTAGCTTAATGAACATATCAGAAATAAGTTTCACACAATGCTTCTGTGTAGTTTTTATTTGAAGATATTATTTTTCCCAATATAGGCCTCTTAGCGCTCAGAATGTCCAATTGCAGTTTCTACAGAAAGAGTGTTTCAGAAAGGCTCAATCAAAGTAAGGTTCAACTCTGTTAGTTGAATGCACAGAACAGAAAGAAGTTTCATACAATGCTTCTGTGTAGTTTATATTTGAACATATTCTTTTATCCACTATTACCCACTTAGCGCTACGAATGTCCAGTTGCATTTTCTACAGACAGAGTGTTTCAAAACTGCTCAATCAAAAGTATGGTTTAACTCTGTTAGCTGAATGCTCAGATCAGAAAGAAGTTTCACAGAATGCTTCTGTGTAGTTTATATTTGAATATATTCCTTTTTCCACTACTACTCTCTTAGCGCTCCAAATGTCCAGTTGCATTTTCTACAGAAAGAGTGTTCAGATCTGCTCAATCAAAAGTATGGTTTAACTCTGTTAGCTGAATGCACAGATCAGAAAGAAGTTTCACAGAATGATTCTGTGTAGTTTATATTTGGAGACATTCCTTTTTCCACTATTACCTTCTTAGCGCTCCGAATCTCCACTTGCATTTTCTACAGAAAGAGTGTTTCATAACTGCTCAATCAAAAATATGTTTTATCTCTGTTAACTGAATTTACAGATCAGAAATAAGTTTCACACAATGCTTCTGTGTACTTTTTATTTGAAGATATTATTTTTCCCAATATAGGCCTCTTAGCGCTCAGAATGTCCAATTGCAGTTTCTACAGAAAGAGTGTTTCAGAAAGGCTCAATCAAAAGTAAGGTTCAACTCGGTTAGTTGAATGCACAGAACAGAAAGAAGTTTCATACAATGCTTCTGTGTAGTTTATATTTGAACATATTCTTTTTTCCACTATTACCCACTTAGCGCTACGAATGTCCAGTTGCATTTTCTACAGACAGATTGTTTCAAAACTGCTCAATCAAAAGTATGGTTTAACTCTGTTAGCTGAATGCTCAGATCAGAAAGAAGTTTCACAGAATGCTTCTGTGTAGTTTATATTTGAATATATTCCTTTTTCCACTACTACTCTCTTAGCCCTCCAAATGTCCAGTTGCATTTTCTACAGAAAGAGTGTTCAGATCTGCTCAATCATAACTATGGTTTAACTCTGTTAGCTGAATGCACAGATCAGAAAGAAGTTTCACAGAATGATTCTGTGTAGTTTATATTTGGAGACATTCCTTTTTCCACTATTACCCTCTTAGCGCTCCGAATCTCCACTTGCATTTTCTACAGAAAGAGTGTTTCAGAACGGCTCAATCAAAACTAAGGTTCAACTCTTTTAGTTGAACAAACAGAACAGAAAGAAGTTTCACAGAATTCTTCTGTGTAGTTTTTATTTGTAGACATTCTTTTTCCCAATATAGGCCTCTTAGCGCTCAGAATGTCCAATTGCAGTTTCTACAGAATGAGTGTTTCAGAACCGCTCAATCAAAAGTAAGGTTCAACTCTGTTAGTTGAATGCACAGAACAGAAAGAAGTTTCATACAATGCTTCTGTGTAGTTTATATTTGAACATATTCTTTTTTCCACTATTACCCACTTAGCACTACGAATGTCCAGTTGCATTTTCTACAGACAGAGTGTTTCAAAACTACTCAATCAAAAGTATGGTTTAACTCTGTTAGCTGAATGTTCAGATCAGAAAGAAGTTTCACAGAATGCTTCTGTGTAGTTTATATTTGAATATATTCCTTTTTCCACTACTACGCTCTTAGCACTCCAAATGTCCAGTTGCATTTTCTACAGAAAGAGTGTTCAGATCTGCTCAATCAAAAGTATGGTTTAACTGTGTTAGCTGAATGCACAGATCAGAAAGAAATTTCACCGAATGATTCTGTGTAGTTTATATTTGAAGACATTCCTTTTTCCACTATTACCCTCTTAGCGCTCCGAATCTCCACTTGCATTTCCTATAAAAAGAGTGTTTCATAACTGCTCAATCAAAAATATGTTTTATCTCTGTTAACTGAATTTACAGATCAGAAATAAGTTTCACAGAATGCATCTGTGTAGTTTTTATTTGAAGATATTCTTTTTCCCAATGTAGGCCTCTTAGCGCTTAGCATGTCCAATTGCAGTTTCTACAGAAAGAGTGTTTCAGAACGGCTCAATCATAAGTAAGGTTCAACTCTGTTAGTTGAATGCACAGAACAGAAAGAATTTTCACAGAATGCTACTGTGTAGTTTATATTTGAATATATTCCTTTTTCCACTATTACCCTCTTAGCGCTCCGAATGTCCACTTGCATTTTCTACAGAAAGAGTGTTCAGAACTGCGCAATCAAAAGTATGGTTTAACTCTGTTAGCTTAATGAACATATCAGAAATAAGTTTCACACAATGCTTCTGTGTATTTTTTATTTGAAGATATTATTTTTCCCAATATAGGCCTCTTAGCGCTCAGAATGTCCAATTGCAGTTTCTACAGAAAGAGTGTTTCAGAAAGGCTCAATCAAAGTAAGGTTCAACTCTGTTAGTTGAATGCACAGAACAGAAAGAAGTTTCATACAATGCTTCTGTGTAGTTTATATTTGAACATATTCTTTTTTCCACTATGACCCACTTAGCGCTACGAATGTCCAGTTGCATTTTCTACAGACAGAGTGTTTCAAAACTGCTCAATCAAAACTATGGTTTAACTCTGTTAGCTGAATGCTCAGATCAGAAAGAAGTTTCACAGAATGATTCTGTGTAGTTTATATTTGGAGACATTCCTTTTTCCACTATTACCCTCTTAGCGCTCCGAATCTCCACTTGCATTTTCTACAAAAAGAGTGTTTCATAACTGCTCAATCAAAAATATGTTTTATCTCTGTTAACTGAATTTACAGATCAGAAATAAGTTTCACAGAATGCATCTGTGTAGTTTTTATTTGAAGATATTCTTTTTCCCAATGTAGGCCCCTTAGCGCTTAGCATGTCCAATTGCAGTTTCTACAGAAAGAGTGTTTCAGAACGGCTCAATCAAAAGTAAGGTTCAAATCTGTTAGTTGAATGCACAGAACAGAAAGAATTTTCACAGAATGCTACTGTGTAGTTTATATTTGAATATATTCCTTTTTCCACTATTACCCTCTTAGAGCTCCGAATGTCCACTTGCATTTTCTACAGAAAGAGTGTTCAAAACTGCGCAATCAAAAGTATGGTTTAACTCTGTTAGCTTAATGAACATATCAGAAATATGTTTCACACAATGCTTCTGTGTAGTTTTTATTTGAAGATATTATTTTTCCCAATATAGGCCTCTTAGCGCTCAGAATGTCCAATTGCAGTTTCTACAGAAAGAGTGTTTCAGAAAGGATCAATCAAAAGTAAGGTTGAACTCTGTTAGTTGAATGCACAGAACAGAAAGAAGTTTCATACAATGCTTCTGTGTAGTTTATATTTGAACATATTCTTTTATCCACTATTACCCACTTAGCGCTACGAATGTCCAGTTGCATTTTCTACAGACAGAGTGTTTCAAAACTGCTCAATCAAAAGTATGGTTTAACTCTGTTAGCTGAATGCTCAGATCAGAAAGAAGTTTCACAGAATGCTTCTGTGTAGTTTATATTTGAATATATTCCTTTTTCCACTACTACACTCTTAGCGCTCCAAATGTCCAGTTGCATTTTCTACAGAAAGAGTGTTCAGATCTGCTCAATCAAAAATATGGTTTAACTCTGTTAGCTGAATGCACAGATCAGAAAGAAGTTTCACAGAATGATTCTGTGTAGTTTATATTTGGAGACATTCCTTTTTCCACTATTACCCTCTTAGCGCTCCGAATCTCCACTTGCATTTTCTACAGAAAGAGTGTTTCATAACTGCTCAATCAAAAATATGTTTTATCTCTGTTAACTGAATTTACAGATCAGAAATAAGTTTCACACAATGCTTCTGTGTACTTTTTATTTGAAGATATTATTTTTCCCAATATAGGCCTCTTAGCGCTCAGAATGTCCAATTGCATTTTCTACAGAAAGAGTGTTTCAGAAAGGCTCAATCAAAAGTAAGGTTCAACTCTGTTAGTTGAATGCACAGAACAGAAAGAAGTTTCATACAATGCTTCTGTGTAGTTTATATTTGAACATATTCTTTTTTCCACTATTACCCACTTAGCGCTACGAATGTCCAGTTGCATTTTCTACAGACAGATTGTTTCAAAACAGCTCAATCAATAGTATGGTTTAACTCTGTTAGCTGAATGCTCAGATCAGAAAGAAGTTTCACAGAATGCTTCTGTGTAGTTTATATTTGAATATATTCCTTTTTCCACTACTACTCTCTTAGCGCTCCAAATATCCAGTTGCATTTTCTACAGAAAGAGTGTTCAGATCTGCTCAATCAAAACTATGGTTTAATTCTGTTAGCTGAATGCACAGATCAGAAAGAAGTTTCACAGAATGATTCTGTGTAGTTTATATTTGGAGACATTCCTTTTTCCACTATTACCCTCTTAGCGCTCCGAATCTCCACTTGCATTTTCTACAGAAAGAGTGTTTCAGAACGGCTCAATCAAAACTAAGGTTGAACTCTTTTAGTTGAACAAACAGAACAGAAAGAAGTTTCACACAATTCTTCTGTGTAGTTTTTATTTGTAGACATTCTTTTTCCCAATATAGGCCTCTTAGCGCTCAGAATGTCCAATTGCAGTTTCTACAGAATGAGTGTTTCAGAACCGCTCAATCAAAAGTAAGGTTCAACTCTGTTAGTTGAATGCACAGAACAGAAAGAAGTTTCATACAATGCTTCTGTGTAGTTTATATTTGAACATATTCTTTTTTCCACTATTACCCACTTAGCACTACGAATGTCCAGTTGCATTTTCTACAGACAGAGTGTTTCAAAACTGCTCAATCAAAAGTATGGTTTAACTCTGTTAGCTGAATGCTCAGATCAGAAAGAAGTTTCACAGAATGCTTCTGTGTAGTTTATATTTGAATATATTCCTTTTTCCACTACTACGCTCTTAGCGCTCCAAATGTCCAGTTGCATTTTCTACAGAAAGAGTGTTCAGATCTGCTCAATCAAAAGTATGGTTTAAATCTGTTAGCTGAATGCACAGATCAGAAAGAAGTTTCACCGAATGATTCTGTGTAGTTTATATTTGAAGACATTCCTTTTTCCACTATTACCCTCTTAGCGCTCCGAATCTCCACTTGCATTTTCTACAAAAAGAGTGTTTCATAACTGCTCAATCAAAAATATGTTTTATCTCTGTTAACTGAATTTACAGATCAGAAATAAGTTTCACAGAATGCATCTGTGTAGTTTTTATTTGAAGATATTCTTTTTCCCAATGTAGGCCTCTTAGCGCTTAGCATGTCCAATTGCAGTTTCTACAGAAAGAGTGTTTCAGAACGGCTCAATCAAAAGTAAGGTTCAACTCTGTTAGTTGAATGCACAGAACAGAAAGAATTTTCACAGAATGCTACTGTGTAGTTTATATTTGAATATATTCCTTTTTCCACTATTACCCTCTTAGCGCTCCGAATGTCCACTTGCATTTTCTACAGAAAGAGTGTTCAGAACTGCGCAATCAAAAGTATGGTTTAACTCTGTTAGCTTAATGAACATATCAGAAATAAGTTTCACACAATGCTTCTGTGTAGTTTTTATTTGAAGATATTATTTTTCCCAATATAGGCCTCTTAGCGCTCAGAATGTCCAATTGCAGTTTCTACAGAAAGAGTGTTTCAGAACGGCTCAATCAAAAGTAAGGTTCAACTCTGTTAGTTGAATGCACAGAACAGAAAGAAGTTTCATACAATGCTTCTGTGTAGTTTATATTTGAACATATTCTTTTTTCCACTGTTACCCACATAGCGCTACGAATGTCCAGTTGCATTTTCTACAGACAGAGTGTTTCAAAACTGCTCAATCAAAAGTACGGTTTAACTCTGTTAGCTGAATGCTCAGATCAGAAAGAAGTTTCACAGAATGCTTCTGTGTAGTTTATATTTGAATATATTCCTTTTTCCACTACTACTCTCTTAGCGCTCCAAATGTCCAGTTGCATTTTCAACAGAAAGAGTGTTCAGATCTGCTCAATCAAAAGTATGGTTTAACTCTGTTAGCTGAATGCACAGATCAGAAAGAAGTTTCACAGAATGATTCTGTGTAGTTTATATTTGGAGACATTCCTTTTTCCACTATTACCCTCTTAGCGCTCCGAATCTCCACTTGCATTTTCTACAGAAAGAGTGTTTCAGAACGGCTCAATCAAAACTAAGGTTCAACTCTTTTAGTTGAACAAACAGAACAGAAAGAAGTTTCACACAATTCTTCTGTGTAGTTTTTATTTGTAGACATTCTTTTTCCCAATATAGGCCTCTTAGCGCTCAGAATGTCCAATTGCAGTTTCTACAGAATGAGTGTTTCAGTACCACTCAATCAAAAGTAAGGTTCAACTCTGTTAGTTGAATGCACAGAACAGAAAGAAGTTTCATACAATGCTTCTGTGTAGTTTATATTTGAACATATTCTTTTTTCCACTATGACCCACTTAGCGCTACGAATGTCCAGTTGCATTTTCTACAGACAGAGAGTTTCAAAACTGCTCAATCAAAAGTATGGTTTAACTCTGTTAGCTGAATGCTCAGATCAGAAAGAAGTTTCACAGAATGCTTCTGTGTAGTTTATATTTGAATATATTCCTTTTTCCACTACTACTCTCTTAGCGCTCCAAATGTCCAGTTGCATTTTCTACAGAAAGAGTGTTCAGATCTGCTCAATCAAAAGTATGGTTTAACTCTGTTAGCTGAATGCACAGATCAGAAAGAAGTTTCACAGAATGATTCTGTGTAGTTTATATTTGGAGACATTCCTTTTTCCACTATTACCCTCTTAGCGCTCCGAATCTCCACTTGCATTTTCTACAGAAAGAGTGTTTCATAACTGCTCAATCAAAAATATGTTTTATCTCTGTTAACTGAATTTACAGATCAGAAATAAGTTTCACACAATGCTTCTGTGTAGTTTTTATTTGAAGATATTATTTTTCCCAATATAGGCCTCTTAGCGCTCAGAATGTCCAATTGCAGTTTCTACAGAAAGAGTGTTTCAGAAAGGCTCAATCAAAAGTAAGGTTCAACTCGGTTAGTTGAATGCACAGAACAGAAAGAAGTTTCATACAATGCTTCTGTGTAGTTTATATTTGAACATATTCTTTTTTCCCCTATTACCCACTTAGCGCTACGAATGTCCAGTTGCATTTTCTACAGACAGATTGTTTCAAAACTGCTCAATCAAAAGTATGGTTTAACTCTGTTAGCTGAATGCTCAGATCAGAAAGAAGTTTCACAGAATGCTTCTGTGTAGTTTATATTTGAATATATTCCTTTTTCCACTACTACTCTCTTAGCCCTCCAAATGTCCAGTTGCATTTTCTACAGAAAGAGTGTTCAGATCTGCTCAATCAAAACTATGCTTTAAGTCTGTTAGCTGAATGCACAGATCAGAAAGAAGTTTCACAGAATGATTCTGTGTAGTTTATATTTGGAGACATTCCTTTTTCCACTATTACCCTCTTAGCGCTCCGAATCTCCACTTGCATTTTCTACAGAAAGAGTGTTTCAGAACGGCTCAATCAAAACTAAGGTTCAACTCTTTTAGTTGAACAAACAGAACAGAAAGAAGTTTCACAGAATTCTTCTGTGTAGTTTTTATTTGTAGACATTCCTTTTCCCAATATAGGCCTCTTAGCGCTCAGAATGTCCAATTGCAGTTTCTACAGAATGAGTGTTTCAGAACCGCTCAATCAAAAGTAAGGTTCAACTCTGTTAGTTGAATGCACAGAACAGAAAGAAGTTTCATACAATGCTTCTGTGTAGTTTATATTTGAACATATTCTTTTTTCCACTATTACCCACTTAGCACTACGAATGTCCAGTTGCATTTTCTACAGACAGAGTGTTTCAAAACTGCTCAATCAAAAGTATGGTTTAACTCTGTTAGCTGAATGCTCAGATCAGAAAGAAGTTTCACAGAATGCTTCTGTGTAGTTTATATTTGAATATATTCCTTTTTCCACTACTACGCTCTTAGCACTCCAAATGTCCAGTTGCATTTTCTACAGAAAGAGTGTTCAGATCTGCTCAATCAAAAGTATGGTTTAACTCTGTTAGCTGAATGCACAGATCAGAAAGAAGTTTCACCGAATGATTCTGTGTAGTTTATATTTGAAGACATTCCTTTTTCCACTATTACCCTCTTAGCGCTCCGAATCTCCACTTGCATTTTCTACAAAAAGAGTGTTTCATAACTGCTCAATCAAAAATATGTTTTATCTCTGTTAACTGAATTTACAGATCAGAAATAAGTTTCACAGAATGCATCTGTGTAGTTTTTATTTGAAGATATTCTTTTTCCCAATGTAGGCCTCTTAGCGCTTAGCATGTCCAATTGCAGTTTCTACAGAAAGAGTGTTTCAGAACGGCTCAATCAAAAGTAAGGTTCAACTCTGTTAGTTGAATGCACAGAACAGAAAGAATTTTCACAGAATGCTACTGTGTAGTTTATATTTGAATATATTCCTTTTTCCACTATTACCCTCTTAGCGCTCCGAATGTCCACTTGCATTTTCTACAGAAAGAGTGTTCAGAACTGCGCAATCAAAAGTATGGTTTAACTCTGTTAGCTTAATGAACATATCAGAAATAAGTTTCACACAATGCTTCTGTGTAGTTTTTATTTGAAGATATTATTTTTCCCAATATAGGCCTCTTAGCGCTCAGAATGTCCAATTGCAGTTTCTACAGAAAGAGTGTTTCAGAACGGCTCAATCAAAAGTAAGGTTCAACTCTGTTAGTTGAATGCACAGAACAGAAAGAAGTTTCATACAATGCTTCTGTGTAGTTTATATTTGAACATATTCTTTTTTCCACTATTACCCACTTAGCGCTACGAATGTCCAGTTGCATTTTCTACAGACAGAGTGTTTCAAAACTGCTCAATCAAAAGTATGGTTTAACTCTGTTAGCTGAATGCTCAGATCAGAAAGAAGTTTCACAGAATGCTTCTGTGTAGTTTATATTTGTATATATTCCTTTTTCCACTACTACTCTCTTAGCGCTCCAAATGTCCAGTTGCATTTTCTACAGAAAGAGTGTTCAGATCTGCTCAATCAAAAGTATGGTTTAACTCTGTTAGCTGAATGCACAGATCAGAAAGAAGTTTCACAGAATGATTCTGTGTAGTTTATATTTGGAGACATTCCTATTTCCACTATTACCCTCTTAGCGCTCCGAATCTCCACTTGCATTTTCTACAGAAAGAGTGTTTCATAACTGCTCAATCAAAAATATGTTTTATCTCTGTTAACTGAATTTACAGATCAGGAATAAGTTTCACACAATGCTTCTGTGTAGTTTTTATTTGAAGATATTATTTTTCCCAATATAGGCCTCTTAGCGCTCAGAATGTCCAATTGCAGTTTCTACAGAAAGAGTGTTTCAGAAAGGCTCAATCAAAAGTAAGGTTCAACTCTGTTAGTTGAATGCACAGAACAGAAAGAAGTTTCATACAATGCTTCTGTGTAGTTTATATTTGAACATATTCTTTTTTCCACTATTACCCACTTAGCGCTACGAATTTCCAGTTGCATTTTCTACAGACAGATTGTTTAAAAACTGCTCAATCAAAAGTATGGTTTAACTCTGTTAGCTGAATGCTCAGATCAGAAAGAAGTTTCACAGAATGCTTCTGTGTAGTTTATATTTGAATATATTCCTTTTTCCACTACTACTCTCTTAGCGCTCCAAATGTCCAGTTGCATTTTCTACAGAAAGAGTGTTCAGATCTGCTCAATCAAAACTATGGTTTAACTCTGTTAGCTGAATGCACAGATCAGAAAGAAGTTTCACAGAATGATTCTGTGTAGTTTATATTTGGAGACATTCCTTTTTCCACTATTACCCTCTTAGCGCTCCGAATCTCCACTTGCATTTTCTACAGAAAGAGTGTTTCAGAACGGCTCAATCAAAACTAAGGTTCAACTCTTTTAGTTGAACAAACAGAACAGAAAGAAGTTTCACACAATTCTTCTGTGTAGTTTTTATTTGTAGACATTCTTTTTCCCAATATAGGCCTTTTAGCGCTCAGAATGTCCAATTGCAGTTTCTACAGAATGAGTGTTTCAGAACCGCTCAATCAAAAGTAAGGTTCAACTCTGTTAGTTGAATGCACAGAACAGAAAGAAGTTTCATACAATGCTTCTGTGTAGTTTATATTTGAACTTATTCTTTTTTCCACTATTACCCACTTAGCACTACGAATGTCCAGTTGCATTTTCTACAGACAGAGTGTTTCAAAACTGCTCAATCAAAAGTATGGTTTAACTCTGTTAGCTGAATGCTCAGATCAGAAAGAAGTTTCACAGAATGCTTCTGTGTAGTTTATATTTGAATATATTCCTTTTTCCACTACTACGCTCTTAGCGCTCCAAATGTCCAGTTGCATTTTCTACAGAAAGAGTGTTCAGATCTGCTCAATCAAAAGTATGGTTTAACTCTGCTAGCTGAATGCACAGATCAGAAAGAAGTTTCACCGAATGATTCTGTGTAGTTTATATTTGAAGACATTCCTTTTTCCACTATTACCCTCTTAGCGCTCCGAATCTCCACTTGCATTTTCTACAAAAAGAGTGTTTCATAACTGCTCAATCAAAAATATGTTTTATCTCTGTTAACTGAATTTACAGATCAGAAATAAGTTTCACAGAATGCATCTGTGTAGTTTTTATTTGAAGATATTCTTTTTCCCAATGTAGGCCTCTTAGCGCTTAGCATGTCCAATTGCAGTTTCTACAGAAAGAGTGTTTCAGAATGGCTCAATCAAAAGTAAGGTTCAACTCTGTTAGTTGAATGCACAGAACAGAAAGAATTTTCACAGAATGCTACTGTGTAGTTTATATTTGAATATATTCCTTTTTCCACTATTACCCTCTTAGCGCTCTGAATGTCCACTTGCATTTTCTACAGAAAGAGTGTTCAGAACTGCGCAATCAAAAGTATGGTTTAACTCTGTTAGCTTAATGAACATATCAGAAATAAGTTTCACACAATGCTTCTGTGTAGTTTTTATTTGAAGATATTATTTTTCCCAATATAGGCCTCTTAGCGCTCAGAATGTCCAATTGCAGTTTCTACAGAAAGAGTGTTTCAGAACGGCTCAATCAAAAGTAAGGTTCAACTCTGTTAGTTGAATGCACAGAACAGAAAGAATTTTCATACAATGCTTCTGTGTAGTTTATATTTGAACATATTCTTTTTTCCACTATTACCCACTTAGCGCTACGAATGTCCAGTTGCATTTTCTACAGACAGAGAGTCTCAAAACTGCTCAATCAAAAGTATGGTTTAACTCTGTTACCTGAATGCTCAGATCAGAAAGAAGTTTCACAGAATGCTTCTGTGTAGTTTATATTTGAATATATTCCTTTTTCCACTACTACTCTCTTAGCGCTCCAAATGTCCAGTTGCATTTTCTACAGAAAGAGTGTTCAGATCTGCTCACTCAAAGGTATGGTTTAACTCTGTTAGCTGAATGCACAGATCAGAAAGAAGTTTCACAGAATGATTCTGTGTAGTTTATATTTGAAGACATTCCTTTTTCCACTATTACCCTCTTAGCGCTCCGAATCTCCACTTGCATTTCCTACAAAAAGAGTGTTTCATAACTGCTCAATCAAAAATATGTTTTATCTCTGTTAACTGAATTTACAGATCAGAAATAAGTTTCACAGAATGCATCTGTGTAGTTTTTATTTGAAGATATTCTTTTTCCCAATGTAGGCCTCTTAGCGCTTAGCATGTCCAATTGCAGTTTCTACAGAAAGAGTGTTTCAGAACGGCTCAATCAAAAGTAAGGTTCAACTCTGTTAGTTGAATGCACAGAACAGAAAGAATTTTCACAGAATGCTACTGTGTAGTTTATATTTGAATATATTCCTTTTTCCACTATTACCCTCTTAGCGCTCCGAATGTCCACTTGCATTTTCTACAGAAAGAGTGTTCAGAACTGCGCAATCAAAAGTATGGTTTAACTCTGTTAGCTTAATGAACATATCAGAAATAAGTTTCACACAATGCTTCTGTGTATTTTTTATTTGAAGATATTATTTTTCCCAATATAGGCCTCTTAGCGCTCAGAATGTCCAATTGCAGTTTCTACAGAAAGAGTGTTTCAGAAATGCTCAATCAAAGTAAGGTTCAACTCTGTTAGTTGAATGCACAGAACAGAAAGAAGTCTCATACAATGCTTCTGTGTAGTTTATATTTGAACATATTCTTTTTTCCACTATGACCCACTTAGCGCTACGAATGTCCAGTTGCATTTTCTACAGACAGAGTGTTTCAAAACTGCTCAATCAAAACTATGGTTTAACTCTGTTAGCTGAATGCTCAGATCAGAAAGAAGTTTCACAGAATGCTTCTGTGTAGTTTATATTTGAATATATTCCTTTTTCCACTACTACTCTCTAAGCGCTCCAAATGTCCAGTTGCATTTTCTACAGAAAGAGTGTTCAGATCTGCTCAATCAAAAATATGGTTTAACTCTGTTAGCTGAATGCACAGATCAGAAAGAAGTTTCACAGAATGATTCTGTGTAGTTTATATTTGGAGACCTTCCTTTTTCCACTATTACCCTCTTAGCGCTCCGAATCTCCACTTGCATTTTCTACAGAAAGAGTGTTTCATAACTGCTCAATCAAAAATATGTTTTATCTCTGTTAACTGAATTTACAGATCAGAAATAAGTTTCACACAATGCTTCTGTGTAGTTTTTATTTGAAGATATTATTTTTCCCAATATAGGCCTCTTAGCGCTCAGAATGTCCAATTGCAGTTTCTACAGAAAGAGTGTTTCAGAAAGGCTCAATCAAAAGTAAGGTTCAACTCTGTTAGTTGAATGCACAGAACAGAAAGAAGTTTCATACAATGCTTCTGTGTAGTTTATATTTGAACATATTCTTTTTTCCACTATTACCCACTTAGCGCTACGAATGTCCAGTTGCATTTTCTACAGACAGATTGTTTCAAAACAGCTCAATCAAAAGTATGGTTTAACTCTGTTAGCTGAATGCTCAGATCAGAAAGAAGTTTCACAGAATGCTTCTGTGTAGTTTATATTTGAATATATTCCTTTTTCCACTACTACTCTCTTAGCGCTCCAAATGTCCAGTTGCATTTTCTACAGAAAGTGTGTTCAGATCTGCTCAATCAAAACTATGGTTTAACTCTGTTAGCTGAATGCACAGATCAGAAAGAAGTTTCACAGAATGATTCTGTGTAGTTTATATTTGGAGACATTCCTTTTTCCACTATTACCCTCTTAGCGCTCCGAATCTCCACTTGCATTTTCTACAGAAAGAGTGTTTCAGAACGGCTCAATCAAAACTAAGGTTCAACTCTTTTAGTTGAACAAACAGAAAAGAAAGAAGTTTCACACAATTCTTCTGTGTAGTTTTTATTTGTAGACATTCTTTTTCCCAATATAGGCCTCTTAGCGCTCAGAATGTCCAATTGCAGTTTCTACAGAATGAGTGTTTCAGAACCGCTCAATCAAAAGTAAGGTTCAACACTGTTAGTTGAATGCACAGAACAGAAAGAAGTTTCATACAATGCTTCTGTGTAGTTTATATTTGAACATATTCTTTTTTCCACTATTACCCACTTAGCACTACGAATGTCCAGTTGCATTTTCTACAGACAGAGTGTTTCAAAACTGCTCAATCAAAAGTATGGTTTAACTCTGTTAGCTGAATGCTCAGATCAGAAAGAAGTTTCACAGAATGCTTCTGTGTAGTTTATATTTGAATATATTCCTTTTTCCACTACTACGCTCTTAGCACTCCAAATGTCCAGTTGCATTTTCTACAGAAAGAGTGTTCAGATCTGCTCAATCAAAAGTATGGTTTAACTCTGTTAGCTGAATGCACAGATCAGAAAGAAGTTTCACCGAATGATTCTGTGTAGTTTATATTTGAAGACATTCCTTTTTCCACTATTACCCTCTTAGCGCTCCGAATCTCCACTTGCATTTTCTACAAAAAGAGTGTTTCATAACTGCTCAATCAAAAATATGTTTTATCTCTGTTAACTGAATTTACAGATCAGAAATAAGTTTCACAGAATGCATCTGTGTAGTTTTTATTTGAAGATATTCTTTTTCCCAATGTAGGCCTCTTAGCGCTTAGCATGTCCAATTGCAGTTTCTACAGAAAGAGTGTTTCAGAACGGCTCAATCAAAAGTAAGGTTCAACTCTGTTAGTTGAATGCACAGAACAGAAAGAATTTTCACAGAATGCTACTGTGTAGTTTATATTTGAATATATTCCTTTTTCCACTATTACCCTCTTAGCGCTCCGAATGTCCACTTGCATTTTCTACAGAAAGAGTGTTCAGAACTGCGCAATCAAAAGTATGGTTTAACTCTGTTAGCTTAATGAACATATCAGAAATAAGTTTCACACAATGCTTCTGTGTAGTTTTTATTTGAAGATATTATTTTTCCCAATATAGGCCTCTTAGCGCTCAGAATGTCCAATTGCAGTTTCTACAGAAAGAGTGTTTCAGAACGGCTCAATCAAAAGTAAGGTTCAACTCTGTTAGTTGAATGCACAGAACAGAAAGAAGTTTCATACAATGCTTCTGTGTAGTTTATATTTGAACATATTCTTTTTTCCACTATTACCCACTTAGCGCTACGAATGTCCAGTTGCATTTTCTACAGACAGAGTGTTTCAAAACTGCTCAATCAAAAGTATGGTTTAACTCTGTTAGCTGAATGCTCAGATCAGAAAGAAGTTTCACAGAATGCTTCTGTGTAGTTTATATTTGAATATATTCCTTTTTCCACTACTACTCTCTTAGCGCTCCAAATGTCCAGTTGCATTTTCTACAGAAAGAGTGTTCAGATCTGCTCAATCAAAAGTATGGTTTAACTCTGTTAGCTGAATGCACAGATCAGAAAGAAGTTTCACAGAATGATTCTGTGTAGTTTATATTTGGAGACATTCCTATTTCCACTATTACCCTCTTTGCGCTCCGAATCTCCACTTGCATTTTCTACAGAAAGAGTGTTTCATAACTGCTCAATCAAAAATATGTTTTATCTCTGTTAACTGAATTTACAGATCAGGAATAAGTTTCACACAATGCTTCTGTGTAGTTTTTATTTGAAGATATTATTTTTCCCAATATAGGCCTCTTAGCGCTCAGAATGTCCAATTGCAGTTTCTACAGAAAGAGTGTTTCAGAAAGGCTCAATCAAAAGTAAGGTTCAACTCTGTTAGTTGAATGCACAGAACAGAAAGAAGTTTCATACAATGCTTCTGTGTAGTTTATATTTGAACATATTCTTTTTTCCACTATTACCCACTTAGCGCTACGAATTTCCAGTTGCATTTTCTACAGACAGATTGTTTCAAAACTGCTCAATCAAAAGTATGGTTTAACTCTGTTAGCTGAATGCTCAGATCAGAAAGAAGTTTCACAGAATGCTTCTGTGTAGTTTATATTTGAATATATTCCTTTTTCCACTACTACTCTCTTAGCGCTCCAAATGTCCAGTTGCATTTTCTACAGAAAGAGTGTTCAGATCTGCTCAATCAAAACTATGGTTTAACTCTGTTAGCTGAATGCACAGATCAGAAAGAAGTTTCACAGAATGATTCTGTGTAGTTTATATTTGGAGACATTCCTTTTTCCACTATTACCCTCTTAGCGCTCCGAATCTCCACTTGCATTTTCTACAGAAAGAGTGTTTCAGAACGGCTCAATCAAAACTAAGGTTCAACTCTTTTAGTTGAACAAACAGAACAGAAAGAAGTTTCACACAATTCTTCTGTGTAGTTTTTATTTGTAGACATTCTTTTTCCCAATATAGGCCTTTTAGCGCTCAGAATGTCCAATTGCAGTTTCTACAGAATGAGTGTTTCAGAACCGCTCAATCAAAAGTAAGGTTCAACTCTGTTAGTTGAATGCACAGAACAGAAAGAAGTTTCATACAATGCTTCTGTGTAGTTTATATTTGAACTTATTCTTTTTTCCACTATTACCCACTTAGCACTACGAATGTCCAGTTGCATTTTCTACAGACAGAGTGTTTCAAAACTGCTCAATCAAAAGTATGGTTTAACTCTGTTAGCTGAATGCTCAGATCAGAAAGAAGTTTCACAGAATGCTTCTGTGTAGTTTATATTTGAATATATTCCTTTTTCCACTACTACGCTCTTAGCGCTCCAAATGTCCAGTTGCATTTTCTACAGAAAGAGTGTTCAGATCTGCTCAATCAAAAGTATGGTTTAACTCTGCTAGCTGAATGCACAGATCAGAAAGAAGTTTCACCGAATGATTCTGTGTAGTTTATATTTGAAGACATTCCTTTTTCCACTATTACCCTCTTAGCGCTCCGAATCTCCACTTGCATTTTCTACAAAAAGAGTGTTTCATAACTGCTCAATCAAAAATATGTTTTATCTCTGTTAACTGAATTTACAGATCAGAAATAAGTTTCACAGAATGCATCTGTGTAGTTTTTATTTGAAGATATTCTTTTTCCCAATGTAGGCCTCTTAGCGCTTAGCATGTCCAATTGCAGTTTCTACAGAAAGAGTGTTTCAGAATGGCTCAATCAAAAGTAAGGTTCAACTCTGTTAGTTGAATGCACAGAACAGAAAGAATTTTCACAGAATGCTACTGTGTAGTTTATATTTGAATATATTACTTTTTCCACTATTACCCTCTTAGCGCTCTGAATGTCCACTTGCATTTTCTACAGAAAGAGTGTTCAGAACTGCGCAATCAAAAGTATGGTTTAACTCTGTTAGCTTAATGAACATATCAGAAATAAGTTTCACACAATGCTTCTGTGTAGTTTTTATTTGAAGATATTATTTTTCCCAATATAGGCCTCTTAGCGCTCAGAATGTCCAATTGCAGTTTCTACAGAAAGAGTGTTTCAGAACGGCTCAATCAAAAGTAAGGTTCAACTCTGTTAGTTGAATGCACAGAACAGAAAGAATTTTCATACAATGCTTCTGTGTAGTTTATATTTGAACATATTCTTTTTTCCACTATTACCCACTTAGCGCTACGAATGTCCAGTTGCATTTTCTACAGACAGAGAGTCTCAAAACTGCTCAATCAAAAGTATGGTTTAACTCTCTTACCTGAATGCTCAGATCAGAAAGAAGTTTCACAGAATGCTTCTGTGTAGTTTATATTTGAATATATTCCTTTTTCCACTACTACTCTCTTAGCGCTCCAAATGTCCAGTTGCATTTTCTACAGAAAGAGTGTTCAGATCTGCTCAATCAAAAGTATGGTTTAACTCTGTTAGCTGAATGCACAGATCAGAAAGAAGTTTCACAGAATGATTCTGTGTAGTTTATATTTGAAGACATTCCTTTTTCCACTATTACCCTCTTAGCGCTCCGAATCTCCACTTGCATTTCCTACAAAAAGAGTGTTTCATAACTGCTCAATCAAAAATATGTTTTATCTCTGTTAACTGAATTTACAGATCAGAAATAAGTTTCACAGAATGCATCTGTGTAGTTTTTATTTGAAGATATTCTTTTTCCCAATGTAGGCCCCTTAGCGCTTAGCATGTCCAATTGCAGTTTCTACAGAAAGAGTGTTTCAGAACGGCTCAATCAAAAGTAAGGTTCAACTCTGTTAGTTGAATGCACAGAACAGAAAGAATTTTCACAGAATGCTACTGTGTAGTTTATATTTGAATATATTCCTTTTTCCACTATTACCCTCTTAGAGCTCCGAATGTCCACTTGCATTTTCTACAGAAAGAGTGTTCAAAACTGCGCAATCAAAAGTATGGTTTAACTCTGTTAGCTTAATGAACATATCAGAAATAAGTTTCACACAATGCTTCTGTGTAGTTTTTATTTGAAGATATTATTTTTCCCAATATAGGCCTCTTAGCGCTCAGAATGTCCAATTGCAGTTTCTACAGAAAGAGTGTTTCAGAACGGCTCAATCAAAAGTAAGGTTCAACTCTGTTAGTTGAATGCACAGAACAGAAAGAAGTTTCATACAATGCTTCTGTGTAGTTTATATTTGAACATATTCTTTTTTCCACTATTACCCACTTAGCGCTACGAATGTCCAGTTGCATTTTCTACAGACAGAGTGTTTCAAAACTGCTCAATCAAAAGTATGGGTTAACTCTGTTAGCTGAATGCTCAGATCAGAAAGAAGTTTCACAGAATGCTTCTGTGTAGTTTATATTTGAATATATTCCTTTTTCCACTACTACTCTCTTAGCGCTCCAAATGTCCAGTTGCATTTTCTACAGAAAGAGTGTTCAGATCTGCTCAATCAAAAGTATGGTTTAACTCTGTTAGCTGAATGCACAGATCAGAAAGAAGTTTCACAGAATGATTCTGTGTAGTTTATATTTGGAGACATTCCTATTTCCACTATTACCCTCTTAGCGCTCCGAATCTCCACTTGCATTTTCTACAGAAAGAGTGTTTCATAACTGCTCAATCAAAAATATGTTTTATCTCTGTTAACTGAATTTACAGATCAGGAATAAGTTTCACACAATGCTTCTGTGTAGTTTTTATTTGAAGATATTATTTTTCCCAATATAGGCCTCTTAGCGCTCAGAATGTCCAATTGCAGTTTCTACAGAAAGAGTGTTTCAGAAAGGCTCAATCAAAAGTAAGGTTCAACTCTGTTAGTTGAATGCACAGAACAGAAAGAAGTTTCATACAATGCTTCTGTGTAGTTTATATTTGAACATATTCTTTTTTCCACTATTACCCACTTAGCGCTACGAATTTCCAGTTGCATTTTCTACAGACAGATTGTTTCAAAACTGCTCAATCAAAAGTATGGTTTAACTCTGTTAGCTGAATGCTCAGATCAGAAAGAAGTTTCACAGAATGCTTCTGTGTAGTTTATATTTGAATATATTCCTTTTTCCACTACTACTCTCTTAGCGCTCCAAATGTCCAGTTGCATTTTCTACAGAAAGAGTGTTCAGATCTGCTCAATCAAAACTATGGTTTAAATCTGTTAGCTGAATGCACAGATCAGAAAGAAGTTTCACAGAATGATTCTGTGTAGTTTATATTTGGAGACATTCCTTTTTCCACTATTACCCTCTTAGCGCTCCGAATCTCCACTTGCATTTTCTACAGAAAGAGTGTTTCAGAACGGCTCAATCAAAACTAAGGTTCAACTCTTTTTGTTGAACAAACAGAACAGAAAGAAGTTTCACACAATTCTTCTGTGTAGTTTTTATTTGTAGACATTCTTTTTCCCAATATAGGCCTTTTAGCGCTCAGAATGTCCAATTGCAGTTTCTACAGAATGAGTGTTTCAGAACCGCTCAATCAAAAGTAAGGTTCAACTCTGTTAGTTGAATGCACAGAACAGAAAGAAGTTTCATACAATGCTTCTGTGTAGTTTATATTTGAACTTATTCTTTTTTCCACTATTACCCACTTAGCACTACGAATGTCCAGTTGCATTTTCTACAGACAGAGTGTTTCAAAACTGCTCAATCAAAAGTATGGTTTAACTCTGTTAGCTGAATGCTCAGATCAGAAAGAAGTTTCACAGAATGCTTCTGTGTAGTTTATATTTGAATATATTCCTTTTTCCACTACCACGCTCTTAGCACTCCAAATGTCCAGTTGCATTTTCTACAGAAAGAGTGTTCAGATCTGCTCAATCAAAAGTATGGTTTAACTGTGTTAGCTGAATGCACAGATCAGAAAGAAGTTTCACCGAATGATTCTGTGTAGTTTATATTTGAAGACATTCCTTTTTCCACTATTACCCTCTTAGCGCTCCGAATCTCCACTTGCATTTTCTTTAAAAAGAGTGTTTCATAACTGCTCAATCAAAAATATGTTTTATCTCTGTTAACTGAATTTACAGATCAGAAATAAGTTTCACAGAATGCATCTGTGTAGTTTTTATTTGAAGATATTCTTTTTCCCAATGTAGGCCTCTTAGCGCTTAGCATGTCCAATTGCAGTTTCTACAGAAAGAGTGTTTCAGAACGGCTCAATCAAAAGTAAGGTTCAACTCTGTTAGTTGAATGCACAGAACAGAAAGAATTTTCACAGAATGCTACTGTGTAGTTTATATTTGAATATATTCCTTTTTCCACTATTACCCTCTTAGCGCTCCGAATGTCCACTTGCATTTTCTACAGAAAGAGTGTTCAGAACTGCGCAATCAAAAGTATGGTTTAACTCTGTTAGCTTAATGAACATATCAGAAATAAGTTTCACACAATGCTTCTGTGTAGTTTTTATTTGAAGATATTATTTTTCCCAATATAGGCCTCTTAGCGCTCAGAATGTCCAATTGCAGTTTCTACAGAAAGAGTGTTTCAGAACGGCTCAATCAAAAGTAAGGTTCAACTCTGTTAGTTGAATGCACAGAACAGAAAGAAGTTTCATACAATGCTTCTGTGTAGTTTATATTTGAACATATTCTTTTTTCCAGTATTACCCACTTAGCGCTACGAATGTCCAGTTGCATTTTCTACAGACAGAGTGTTTCAAAACTGCTCAATCAAAAGTATGGTTTAACTCTGTTAGCTGAATGCTCAGATCAGAAAGAAGTTTCACTGAATGCTTCTGTGTAGTTTATATTTGAATATATTCCTTTTTCCACTACTACTCTCTTAGCGCTCCAAATGTCCAGTTTCATTTTCTACAGAAAGAGTGTTCAGATCTGCTCAATCAAAAGTATGGTTTAACTCTGTTAGCTGAATGCACAGATCAGAAAGAAGTTTCACCGAATGATTCTGTGTAGTTTATATTTGAAGACATTCCTTTTTCCACTATTACCCTCTTAGCGCTCCGAATCTCCAGTTGCATTTTCTACAAAAAGAGTGTTTCATAACTGCTCAATCAAAAATATGTTTTATCTCTGTTAACTGAATTTACAGATCAGAAATAAGTTTCACAGAATGCATCTGTGTAGTTTTTATTTGAAGATATTCTTTTTCCCAATGTAGGCCTCTTAGCGCTTAGCATGTCCAATTGCAGTTTCTACAGAAAGAGTGTTTCAGAACGGCTCAATCAAAAGTAAGGTTCAACTCTGTTAGTTGAATGCACAGAACAGAAAGAATTTTCACAGAATGCTACTGTGTAGTTTATATTTGAATATATTCCTTTTTCCACTATTACCCTCTTAGCGCTCCGAATGTCCACTTGCATTTTCTACAGAAAGAGTGTTCAGAACTGCGCAATCAAAAGGATGGTTTAACTCTGTTAGCTTAATGAACATATCAGAAATAAGTTTCACACAATGCTTCTGTGTAGTTTTTATTTGAAGATATTATTTTTCCCAATATAGGCCTCTTAGCGCTCAGAATGTCCAATTGCAGTTTCTACAGAAAGAGTGTTTCAGAACGGCTCAATCAAAAGTAAGGTTCAACTCTGTTAGTTGAATGCACAGAACAGAAAGAAGTTTCATACAATGCTTCTGTGTAGTTTATATTTGAACATATTCTTTTTTCCACTATTACCCACTTAGCGCTACGAATGTCCAGTTGCATTTTCTACAGACAGAGTGTTTCAAAACTGCTCAATCAAAAGTATGGTTTAACTCTGTTAGCTGAATGCTCAGATCAGAAAGAAGTTTCACAGAATGCTTCTGTGTAGTTTATATTTGAATATATTCCTTTTTCCACTACTACTCTCTTAGCGCTCCAAATGTCCAGTTGCATTTTCTACAGAAAGAGTGTTCATATCTGCTCAATCAAAAGTATGGTTTAACTCTGTTAGCTGAATGCACAGATCAGAAAGAAGTTTCACAGAATGATTCTGTGTAGTTTATATTTGGAGACATTCCTTTTTCCACTATTACCCTCTTAGCGCTCCGAATCTCCACTTGCATTTTCTACAGAAAGAGTGTTTCATAACTGCTCAATCAAAAATATGTTTTATCTCTGTTAACTGAATTTACAGATCAGGAATAAGTTTCACACAATGCTTCTGTGTAGTTTTTATTTGAAGATATTTTTTTTCCCAATATAGGCCTCTTAGCGCTCAGAATGTCCAATTGCAGTTTCTACAGAAAGAGTGTTTCAGAAAGGCTCAATCAAAAGTAAGGTTCAACTCTGTTAGTTGAATGCACAGAACAGAAAGAAGTTTCATACAATGCTTCTGTGTAGTTTATATTTGAACATATTCTTTTTCCACTAATACCCACTTAGCGCTACGAATGTCCAGTTGCATTTTCTACAGACAGATTGTTTCAAAACTGCTCAATCAAAAGTATGGTTTAACTCTGTTAGCTGAATGCTCAGATCAGAAAGAAGTTTCACAGAATGCTTCTGTGTAGTTTATATTTGAATATATTCCTTTTTCCACTACTACTCTCTTAGCGCTCCAAATGTCCAGTTGCATTTTCTACAGAAAGAGTGTTCAGATCTGCTCAATCAAAACTATGGTTTAACTCTGTTAGCTGAATGCACAGATCAGAAAGAAGTTTCACAGAATGATTCTGTGTAGTTTATATTTGGAGACATTCCTTTTTCCACTATTACCCTCTTAGCGCTCCGAATCTCCACTTGCATTTTCTACAGAAAGAGTGTTTCAGAACGGCTCAATCAAAACTAAGATTCAACTCTTTTAGTTGAACAAACAGAACAGAAAGACGTTTCACACCATTCTTCTGTGTAGTTTTTATTTGTAGACATTCTTTTTCCCAATATAGGCCTTTTAGCGCTCAGAATGTCCAATTGCAGTTTCTACAGAATGAGTGTTTCAGAACCGCTCAATCAAAAGTAAGGTACAACTCTGTTAGTTGAATGCACAGAACAGAAAGAAGTTTCATACAATGCTTCTGTGTAGTTTATATTTGAACATATTCTTTTTTCCACTATTACCCACGTAGCACTACGAATGTCCAGTTGCATTTTCTACAGACAGAGTGTTTCAAAACTGCTCAATCAAAAGTATGGTTTAACTCTGTTAGCTGAATGCTCAGATCAGAAAGAAGTTTCACAGAATGCTTCTGTGTAGTTTATATTTGAATATATTCCTTTTTCCACTACTACGCTCTTAGCACTCCAAATGTCCAGTTGCATTTTCTACAGAAAGAGTGTTCAGATCTGCTCAATCAAAAGCATGGTTTAACTGTGTTAGCTGAATGCACAGATCAGAAAGAAGTTTCACCGAATGATTCTGTGTAGTTTATATTTGAAGACATTCCTTTTTCCACTATTACCCTCTTAGCGCTCCGAATCTCCACTTGCATTTTCTATAAAAAGAGTGTTTCATAACTGCTCAATCAAAAATATGTTTTATCTCTGTTAACTGAATTTACAGATCAGAAATAAGTTTCACAGAATGCATCTGTGTAGTTTTTATTTGAAGATATTCTTTTTCCCAATGTAGGCCTCTTAGCGCTTAGCATGTCCAATTGCAGTTTCTACAGAAAGAGTGTTTCAGAACGGCTCAATCAAAAGTAAGGTTCAACTCTGTTAGTTGAATGCACAGAACAGAAAGAATTTTCACAGAATGCTACTGTGTAGTTTATATTTGAATATATTCCTTTTTCCACTATTACCCTCTTAGCGCTCCGAATGTCCACTTGCATTTTCTACAGAAAGAGTGTTCAGAACTGCGCAATCAAAAGTATGGTTTAACTCTGTTAGCTTAATGAACATATCAGAAATAAGTTTCACACAATGCTTCTGTGTAGTTTTTATTTGAAGATATTATTTTTCCCAATATAGGCCTCTTAGCGCTCAGAATGTCCAATTGCAGTTTCTACAGAAAGAGTGTTTCAGAACGGCTCAATCAAAAGTAAGGTTCAACTCTGTTAGTTGAATGCACAGAACAGAAAGAAGTTTCATACAATGCTTCTGTGTAGTTTATATTTGAACATATTCTTTTTTCCACTATTACCCACTTAGCGCTACGAATGTCCAGTTGCATTTTCTACCGACAGAGTGTTTCAAAACTGCTCAATCAAAAGTATGGTTTAACTCTGTTAGCTGAATGCTCAGATCAGAAAGAAGTTTCACAGAATGCTTCTGTGTAGTTTATATTTGAATATATTCCTTTTTCCACTACTACTCTCTTAGCGCTCCAAATGTCCAGTTGCATTTTCTACAGAAAGAGTGTTCAGATCTGCTCAATCAAAAGTATGGTTTAACTCTGTTAGCTGAATGCACAGATCAGAAAGAAGTTTCACACAATGATTCTGTGTAGTTTATATTTGGAGACATTCCTTTTTCCACTATTACCCTCTTAGCGCTCCGAATCTCCACTTGCATTTTCTACAGAAAGAGTGTTTCATAACTGCTCAATCAAAAATATGTTTTATTTCTGTTAACTGAATTTACAGATCAGAAATAAGTTTCACACAATGCTTCTGTGTAGTTTTTATTTGAAGATATTATTTTTCCCAATATAGGCCTCTTAGCGCTCAGAATGTCCAATTGCAGTTTCTACAGAAAGAGTGTTTCAGAAAGGCTCAATCAAAAGTAAGGTTCAACTCTGTTAGTTGAATGCACAGAACAGAAAGAAGTTTCATACAATGCTTCTGTGTAGTTTATATTTGAACATATTCTTTTTTCCACTATTACCCACTTAGCGCTACGAATGTCCAGTTGCATTTTCTACAGACAGATTGTTTCAAAACTGCTCAATCAAAAGTATGGTTTAACTCTGTTAGCTGAATGCTCAGATCAGAAAGAAGTTTCACAGAATGCTTCTGTGTAGTTTATATTTGAATATATTCCTTTTTCCACTACTACTCTCTTAGCGCTCCAAATGTCCAGTTGCATTTTCTACAGAAAGAGTGTTCAGATCTGCTCAATCAAAACTATGGTTTAACTCTGTTAGCTGAATGCACAGATCAGAAAGAAGTTTCACAGAATGATTCTGTGTAGTTTATATTTGGAGACATTCCTTTTTCCACTATTACCCTCTTAGCGCTCCGAATCTCCACTTGCATTTTCTACAGAAAGAGTGTTTCAGAACGGCTCAATCAAAACTAAGGTTCAACTCTTTTAGTTGAACAAACAGAACAGAAAGAAGTTTCACAGAATTCTTCTGTGTAGTTTTTATTTGTAGACATTCTTTTTCCCAATATAGGCCTCTTAGCGCTCAGAATGTCCAATTGCAGTTTCTACAGAATGAGTGTTTCAGAACCGCTCAATCAAAAGTAAGGTTCAACTCTGTTAGTTGAATGCACAGAACAGAAAGAAGTTTCATACAATGCTTCTGTGTAGTTTATATTTGAACATATTCTTTTTTCCACTATTACCCACTTAGCACTACGAATGTCCAGTTGCATTTTCTACAGACAGAGTGTTTCAAAACTACTCAATCAAAAGTATTTTTTAACTCTGTTAGCTGAATGTTCAGATCAGAAAGAAGTTTCACAGAATGCTTCTGTGTAGTTTATATTTGAATATATTCCTTTTTCCACTACCACGCTCTTAGCACTCCAAATGTCCAGTTGCATTTTCTACAGAAAGAGTGTTCAGATCTGCTCAATCAAAAGTATGGTTTAACTGTGTTAGCTGAATGCACAGATCAGAAAGAAGTTTCACCGAATGATTCTGTGTAGTTTATATTTGAAGACATTCCTTTTTCCACTATTACCCTCTTAGCGCTCCGAATCTCCACTTGCATTTTCTATAAAAAGAGTGTTTCATAACTGCTCAATCAAAAATATGTTTTGTCTCTGTTAACTGAATTTACAGATCAGAAATAAGTTTCACAGAATGCATCTGTGTAGTTTTTATTTGAAGATATTCTTTTTCCCAATGTAGGCCTCTTAGCGCTTAGCATGTCCAATTGCAGTTTCTACAGAAAGAGTGTTTCAGAACGGCTCAATCAAAAGTAAGGTTCAACTCTGTTAGTTGAATGCACAGAACAGAAAGAATTTTCACAGAATGCTACTGTGTAGTTTATATTTGAATATATTCCTTTTTCCACTATTACCCTCTTAGCGCTCCGAATGTCCACTTGCATTTTCTACAGAAAGAGTGTTCAGAACTGCGCAATCAAAAGTATGGTTTAACTCTGTTAGCTTAATGAACATATCAGAAATAAGTTTCACACAATGCTTCTGTGTAGTTTTTATTTGAAGATATTATTTTTCCCAATATAGGCCTCTTAGCGCTCAGAATGTCCAATTGCAGTTTCTACAGAAAGAGTGTTTCAGAACGGCTCAATCAAAAGTAAGGTTCAACTCTGTTAGTTGAATGCACAGAACAGAAAGAAGTTTCATACAATGCTTCTGTGTAGTTTATATTTGAACATATTCTTTTTTCCACTATTACCCACTTAGCGCTACGAATGTCCAGTTGCATTTTCTACCGACAGAGTGTTTCAAAACTGCTCAATCAAAAGTATGGTTTAACTCTGTTAGCTGAATGCTCAGATCAGAAAGAAGTTTCACAGAATGCTTCTGTGTAGTTTATATTTGAATATATTCCTTTTTCCACTACTACTCTCTTAGCGCTCCAAATGTCCAGTTGCATTTTCTACAGAAAGAGTGTTCAGATCTGCTCAATCAAAAGTATGGTTTAACTCTGTTAGCTGAATGCACAGATCAGAAAGAAGTTTCACACAATGATTCTGTGTAGTTTATATTTGGAGACATTCCTTTTTCCACTATTACCCTCTTAGCGCTCCGAATCTCCACTTGCATTTTCTACAGAAAGAGTGTTTCATAACTGCTCAATCAAAAATATGTTTTATTTCTGTTAACTGAATTTACAGATCAGAAATAAGTTTCACACAATGCTTCTGTGTAGTTTTTATTTGAAGATATTATTTTTCCCAATATAGGCCTCTTAGCGCTCAGAATGTCCAATTGCAGTTTCTACAGAAAGAGTGTTTCAGAAAGGCTCAATCAAAAGTAAGGTTCAACTCTGTTAGTTGAATGCACAGAACAGAAAGAAGTTTCATACAATGCTTCTGTGTAGTTTATATTTGAACATATTCTTTTTTCCACTATTACCCACTTAGCGCTACGAATGTCCAGTTGCATTTTCTACAGACAGATTGTTTCAAAACTGCTCAATCAAAAGTATGGTTTAACTCTGTTAGCTGAATGCTCAGATCAGAAAGAAGTTTCACAGAATGCTTCTGTGTAGTTTATATTTGAATATATTCCTTTTTCCACTACTACTCTCTTAGCGCTCCAAATGTCCAGTTGCATTTTCTACAGAAAGAGTGTTCAGATCTGCTCAATCAAAACTATGGTTTAACTCTGTTAGCTGAATGCACAGATCAGAAAGAAGTTTCACAGAATGATTCTGTGTAGTTTATATTTGGAGACATTCCTTTTTCCACTATTACCCTCTTAGCGCTCCGAATCTCCACTTGCATTTTCTACAGAAAGAGTGTTTCAGAACGGCTCAATCAAAACTAAGGTTCAACTCTTTTAGTTGAACAAACAGAACAGAAAGAAGTTTCACAGAATTCTTCTGTGTAGTTTTTATTTGTAGACATTCTTTTTCCCAATATAGGCCTCTTAGCGCTCAGAATGTCCAATTGCAGTTTCTACAGAATGAGTGTTTCAGAACCGCTCAATCAAAAGTAAGGTTCAACTCTGTTAGTTGAATGCACAGAACAGAAAGAAGTTTCATACAATGCTTCTGTGTAGTTTATATTTGAACATATTCTTTTTTCCACTATTACCCACTTAGCACTACGAATGTCCAGTTGCATTTTCTACAGACAGAGTGTTTCAAAACTACTCAATCAAAAGTATTTTTTAACTCTGTTAGCTGAATGTTCAGATCAGAAAGAAGTTTCACAGAATGCTTCTGTGTAGTTTATATTTGAATATATTCCTTTTTCCACTACCACGCTCTTAGCACTCCAAATGTCCAGTTGCATTTTCTACAGAAAGAGTGTTCAGATCTGCTCAATCAAAAGTATGGTTTAACTGTGTTAGCTGAATGCACAGATCAGAAAGAAGTTTCACCGAATGATTCTGTGTAGTTTATATTTGAAGACATTCCTTTTTCCACTATTACCCTCTTAGCGCTCCGAATCTCCACTTGCATTTTCTATAAAAAGAGTGTTTCATAACTGCTCAATCAAAAATATGTTTTGTCTCTGTTAACTGAATTTACAGATCAGAAATAAGTTTCACAGAATGCATCTGTGTAGTTTTTATTTGAAGATATTCTTTTTCCCAATGTAGGCCTCTTAGCGCTTAGCATGTCCAATTGCAGTTTCTACAGAAAGAGTGTTTCAGAACGGCTCAATCAAAAGTAAGGTTCAACTCTGTTAGTTGAATGCACAGAACAGAAAGAATTTTCACAGAATGCTACTGTGTAGTTTATATTTGAATATATTCCTTTTTCCACTATTACCCTCTTAGCGCTCCGAATGTCCACTTGCATTTTCTACAGAAAGAGTGTTCAGAACTGCGCAATCAAAAGTATGGTTTAACTCTGTTAGCTTAATGAACATATCAGAAATAAGTTTCACACAATGCTTCTGTGTAGTTTTTATTTGAAGATATTATTTTTCCCAATATAGGCCTCTTAGCGCTCAGAATGTCCAATTGCAGTTTCTACAGAAAGAGTGTTTCAGAACGGCTCAATCAAAAGTAAGGTTCAACTCTGTTAGTTGAATGCACAGAACAGAAAGAAGTTTCATACAATGCTTCTGTGTAGTTTATATTTGAACATATTCTTTTTTCCAGTATTACCCACTTAGCGCTACGAATGTCCAGTTGCATTTTCTACAGACAGAGTGTTTCAAAACTGCTCAATCAAAAGTATGGTTTAACTCTGTTAGCTGAATGCTCAGATCAGAAAGAAGTTTCACTGAATGCTTCTGTGTAGTTTATATTTGAATATATTCCTTTTTCCACTACTACTCTCTTAGCGCTCCAATTGTCCAGTTTCATTTTCTACAGAAAGAGTGTTCAGATCTGCTCAATCAAAAGTATGGTTTAACTCTGTTAGCTGAATGCACAGATCAGAAAGAAGTTTCACCGAATGATTCTGTGTAGTTTATATTTGAAGACATTCCTTTTTCCACTATTACCCTCTTAGCGCTCCGAATCTCCAGTTGCATTTTCTACAAAAAGAGTGTTTCATAACTGCTCAATCAAAAATATGTTTTATCTCTGTTAACTGAATTTACAGATCAGAAATAAGTTTCACAGAATGCATCTGTGTAGTTTTTATTTGAAGATATTCTTTTTCCCAATGTAGGCCTCTTAGCGCTTAGCATGTCCAATTGCAGTTTCTACAGAAAGAGTGTTTCAGAACGGCTCAATCAAAAGTAAGGTTCAACTCTGTTAGTTGAATGCACAGAACAGAAAGAATTTTCACAGAATGCTACTGTGTAGTTTATATTTGAATATATTCCTTTTTCCACTATTACCCTCTTAGCGCTCCGAATGTCCACTTGCATTTTCTACAAAAAGAGTGTTCAGAACTGCGCAATCAAAAGTATGGTTTAACTCTGTTAGCTTAATGAACATATCAGAAATAAGTTTCACACAATGCTTCTGTGTAGTTTTTATTTGAAGATATTATTTTTCCCAATATAGGCCTCTTAGCGCTCAGAATGTCCAATTGCAGTTTCTACAGAAAGAGTGTTTCAGAACGGCTCAATCAAAAGTAAGGTTCAACTCTGTTAGTTGAATGCACAGAACAGAAAGAAGTTTCATACAATGCTTCTGTGTAGTTTATATTTGAACATATTCTTTTTTCCACTATTACCCACTTAGCGCTACGAATGTCCAGTTGCATTTTCTACAGACAGAGTGTTTCAAAACTGCTCAATCAAAAGTATGGTTTAACTCTGTTAGCTGAATGCTCAGATCAGAAAGAAGTTTCACAGAATGCTTCTGTGTAGTTTATATTTGAATATATTCCTTTTTCCACTACTACTCTCTTAGCGCTCCAAATGTCCAGTTGCATTTTCTACAGAAAGAGTGTTCATATCTGCTCAATCAAAAGTATGGTTTAACTCTGTTAGCTGAATGCACAGATCAGAAAGAAGTTTCACAGAATGATTCTGTGTAGTTTATATTTGGAGACATTCCTTTTTCCACTATTACCCTCTTAGCGCTCCGAATCTCCACTTGCATTTTCTACAGAAAGAGTGTTTCATAACTGCTCAATCAAAAATAGGTTTTATCTCTGTTAACTGAATTTACAGATCAGGAATAAGTTTCACACAATGCTTCTGTGTAGTTTTTATTTGAAGATATTTTTTTTCCCAATATAGGCCTCTTAGCGCTCAGAATGTCCAATTGCAGTTTCTACAGAAAGAGTGTTTCAGAAAGGCTCAATCAAAAGTAAGGTTCAACTCTGTTAGTTGAATGCACAGAACAGAAAGAAGTTTCATACAATGCTTCTGTGTAGTTTATATTTGAACATATTCTTTTTCCACTATTACCCACTTAGCGCTACGAATGTCCAGTTGCATTTTCTACAGACAGATTGTTTCAAAACTGCTCAATCAAAAGTATGGTTTAACTCTGTTAGCTGAATGCTCAGATCAGAAAGAAGTTTCACAGAATGCTTCTGTGTAGTTTATATTTGAATATATTCCTTTTTCCACTATTACCCTCTAAGCGCTCCGAATGTCCACTTGCATTTTCTACAGAAAGAGTGTTCAGAACTGCGCAATCAAAAGTATGGTTTAACTCTGTTAGCTTAATGAACATATCAGAAATAAGTTTCACACAATGCTTCTGTGTAGTTTTTATTTGAAGATATTATTTTTCCCAATATAGGCCTCATAGCGCTCAGAATGTCCAATTGCAGTTTCTACAGAAAGAGTGTTTCAGAACGGCTCAATCAAAAGTAAGGTTCAACTCTGTTAGTTGAATGCACAGAACAGAAAGAAGTTTCATACAATGCTTCTGTGTAGTTTATATTTGAACATATTCTTTTTTCCACTATTACCCACTTAGCGCTACGAATGTCCAGTTGCATTTTCTACAGACAGAGTGTTTCAAAACTGCTCAATCAAAAGTATGGTTTAACTCTGTTAGCTGAATGCTCAGATCAGAAAGAAGTTTCACAGAATGCTTCTGTGTAGTTTATATTTGAATATATTCCTTTTTCCACTACTCCTCTCTTAGCGCTCCAAATGTCCAGTTGCATTTTCTACAGAAAGAGTGTTCAGATCTGCTCAATCAAAAGTATGGTTTAACTCTGTTAGCTGAATGCACAGATCAGAAAGAAGTTTCACAGAATGATTCTGTGTAGTTTATATTTGGAGACATTCCTTTTTCCACTATTACCCTCTTAGCGCTCCGAATCTCCACTTGCATTTTCTACAGAAAGAGTGTTTCATAACTGCTCAATCAAAAATATGTTTTATCTCTGTTAACTGAATTTACAGATCAGAAATAAGTTTCACACAATGCTTCTGTGTAGTTTTTATTTGAAGATATTATTTTTCCCAATATAGGCCTCTTAGCGCTCAGAATGTCCAATTGCAGTTTCTACAGAAAGAGTGTTTCAGAACGGCTCAATCAAAAGTAAGGTTCAACTCTGTTAGTTGAATGCACAGAACAGAAAGAATTTTCATACAATGCTTCTGTGTAGTTTATATTTGAAAATATTCTTTTTTCCACTATTACCCACTTAGCGCTACGAATGTCCAGTTGCATTTTCTACAGACAGAGAGTCTCAAAACTGCTCAATCAAAAGTATGGTTTAACTCTGTTACCTGAATGCTCAGATCAGAAAGAAGTTTCACAGAATGCTTCTGTGTAGTTTATATTTGAATATATTCCTTTTTCCACTACTACTCTCTTAGCGCTCCAAATGTCCAGTTGCATTTTCTACAGAAAGAGTGTTCAGATCTGCTCAATCAAAAGTATGGTTTAACTCTGTTAGCTGAATGCACAGATCAGAAAGAAGTTTCACAGAATGATTCTGTGTAGTTTATATTTGAAGACATTCCTTTTTCCACTATTACCCTCTTAGCGCTCCGAATCTCCACTTGCATTTTCTACAAAAAGAGTGTTTCATAACTGCTCAATCAAAAATATGTTTTATCTCTGTTAACTGAATTTACAGATCAGAAATAAGTTTCACAGAATGCATCTCTGTAGTTTTTATTTGAAGATATTCTTTTTCCCAATGTAGGCCCCTTAGCGCTTAGCATGTCCAATTGCAGTTTCTACAGAAAGAGTGTTTCAGAACGGCTCAATCAAAAGTAAGGTTCAACTCTGTTAGTTGAATGCACAGAACAGAAAGAATTTTCACAGAACGCTACTGTGTAGTTTATATTTGAATATATTCCTTTTTCCACTATTACCCTCTTAGAGCTCCGAATGTCCACTTGCATTTTCTACAGAAAGAGTGTTCAAAACTGCGCAATCAAAAGTATGGTTTAACTCTGTTAGCTTAATGAACATATCAGAAATAAGTTTCACACAATGCTTCTGTGTAGTTTTTATTTGAAGATATTATTTTTCCCAATATAGGCCTCTTAGCGCTCAGAATGTCCAATTGCAGTTTCTACAGAAAGAGTGTTTCAGAAAGGCTCAATCAAAGTAAGGTTCAACTCTGTTAGTTGAATGCACAGAACAGAAAGAAGTTTCATACAATGCTTCTGTGTAGTTTATATTTGAACATATTCTTTTTTCCACTATTACCCACTTAGCGCTACGAATGTCCAGTTGCATTTTCTACAGACAGAGTGTTTCAAAACTGCTCAATCAAAAGTATGGTTTAACTCTGTTAGCTGAATGCTCAGATCAGAAAGAAGTTTCACAGAATGCTTCTGTGTAGTTTATATTTGAATATATTCCTTTTTCCACTACTACTCTCTTAGCGCTCCAAATGTCCAGTTGCATTTTCTACAGAAAGAGTGTTCAGATCTGCTCAATCAAAAGTATGGTTTAACTCTGTTAGCTGAATGCACAGATCAGAAAGAAGTTTCACAGAATGATTCTGTGTAGTTTATATTTGGAGACATTCCTTTTTCCACTATTACCCTCTTAGCGCTCCGAATCTCCACTTGCATTTTCTACAGAAAGAGTGTTTCATAACTGCTCAATCAAAAATATGTTTTATCTCTGTTAACTGAATTTACAGATCAGAAATAAGTTTCACACAATGCTTCTGTGTAGTTTTTATTTGAAGATATTATTTTTCCCAATATAGGCCTCTTAGCGCTCAGAATGTCCAATTGCAGTTTCTACAGAAAGAGTGTTTCAGAAAGGCTCAATCCAAAGTAAGGTTCAACTCTGTTAGTTGAATGCACAGAACAGAAAGAAGTTTCATACAATGCTTCTGTGTAGTTTATATTTGAACATATTCGTTTTTCCACTATTACCCACTTAGCGCTACGAATGTCCAGTTGCATTTTCTACAGACAGATTGTTTCAAAACTGCTCAATCTAAAGTATGGTTTAACTCTGTTAGCTGAATGCTCAGATCAGAAAGAAGTTTCACAGAATGCTTCTGTGTAGTTTATATTTGAATATATTCCTTTTTCCACTACTACTCTCTTAGCGCTCCAAATGTCCAGTTGCATTTTCTACAGAAAGAGTGTTCAGATCTGCTCAATCAAAACTATGGTTTAACTCTGTTAGCTGAATGCACAGATCAGAAAAAAGTTTCACAGAATGATTCTGTGTAGTTTATATTTGGAGACATTCCTTTTTCCACTATTACCCTCTTAGCGCTCCGAATCTCCACTTGCATTTTCTACAGAAAGAGTGTTTCAGAACGGCTCAATCAAAACTAAGGTTCAACTCTTTTAGTTGAACAAACAGAACAGAAAGAAGTTTCACACAATTCTTCTGTGTAGTTTTTATTTGTAGACATTCTTTTTCCCAATATAGGCCTCTTAGCGCTCAGAATGTCCAATTGCAGTTTCTACAGAATGAGTGTTTCAGAACCGCTCAATCAAAAGTAAGGTTCAACTCTGTTAGTTGAATGCACAGAACAGAAAGAAGTTTCATACAATGCTTCTGTGTAGTTTATATTTGAACATATCCTTTTTTCCACTATTACCCACTTAGCACTACGAATGTCCAGTTGCATTTTCTACAGACAGAGTGTTTCAAAACTGCTCAATCAAAAGTATGGTTTAACTCTGTTAGCTGAATGCTCAGATCAGAAAGAAGTTTCACAGAATGCTTCTGTGTAGTTTATATTTGAATATATTCCTTTTTCCACTACTACGCTCTTAGCGCTCCAAATGTCCAGTTGCATTTTCTACAGAAAGAGTGTTCAGATCTGCTCAATCAAAAGTATGGTTTAACTCTGTTAGCTGAATGCACAGATCAGAAAGAAGTTTCACCGAATGATTCTGTGTAGTTTATATTTGAAGACATTCCTTTTTCCACTATTACCCACTTAGCGCTCCGAATCTCCACTTGCATTTTCTACAAAAAGAGTGTTTCATAACTGCTCAATCAAAAATATGTTTTATCTCTGTTAACTGAATTTACAGATCAGAAGTAAGTTTCACAGAATGCATCTGTGTAGTTTTTATTTGAAGATATTCTTTTTCCCAATGTAGGCCTCTTAGCGCTTAGCATGTCCAATTGCAGTTTCTACAGAAAGAGTGTTTCAGAACGGCTCAATCAAAAGTAAGGTTCAACTCTGTTAGTTGAATGCACAGAACAGAAAGAATTTTCACAGAACGCTACTGTGTAGTTTATATTTGAATATATTCCTTTTTCCACTATTACCCTCTAAGCGCTCCGAATGTCCACTTGCATTTTCTACAGAAAGAGTGTTCAGAACTGCGCAATCAAAAGTATGGTTTAACTCTGTTAGCTTAATGAACATATCAGAAATAAGTTTCACACAATGCTTCTGTGTAGTTTTTATTTGAAGATATTATTTTTCCCAATATAGGCCTCTTAGCGCTCAGAATGTCCAATTGCAGTTTCTACAGAAAGAGTGTTTCAGAACGGCTCAATCAAAAGTAAGGTTCAACTCTGTTAGTTGAATGCACAGAACAGAAAGAAGTTTCATACAATGCTTCTGTGTAGTTTATATTTGAACATATTCTTTTTTCCAGTATTACCCACTTAGCGCTACGAATGTCCAGTTGCATTTTCTACAGACAGAGTGTTTCAATACTGCTCAATCAAAAGTATGGTTTAACTCTGTTAGCTGAATGCTCAGATCAGAAAGAAGTTTCACTGAATGCTTCTGTGTAGTTTATATTTGAATATATTCCTTTTTCCACTACTACTCTCTTAGCGCTCCAAATGTCCAGTTGCATTTTCTACAGAAAGAGTGTTCAGATCTGCTCAATCAAAACTATGGTTTAACTCTGTTAGCTGAATGCACAGATCAGAAAGAAGTTTCACAGAATGATTCTGTGTAGTTTATATTTGGAGACATTCCTTTTTCCACTATTACCCTCTTAGCGCTCCGAATCTCCACTTGCATTTTCTACAGAAAGAGTGTTTCAGAACGGCTCAATCAAAACTAAGATTCAACTCTTTTAGTTGAACAAACAGAACAGAAAGACGTTTCACACCATTCTTCTGTGTAGTTTTTATTTGTAGACATTCTTTTTCCCAATATAGGCCTTTTAGCGCTCAGAATGTCCAATTGCAGTTTCTACAGAATGAGTGTTTCAGAACCGCTCAATCAAAAGTAAGGTACAACTCTGTTAGTTGAATGCACAGAACAGAAAGAAGTTTCATACAATGCTTCTGTGTAGTTTATATTTGAACATATTCTTTTTTCCACTATTACCCACGTAGCACTACGAATGTCCAGTTGCATTTTCTACAGACAGAGTGTTTCAAAACTGCTCAATCAAAAGTATGGTTTAACTCTGTTAGCTGAATGCTCAGATCAGAAAGAAGTTTCACAGAATGCTTCTGTGTAGTTTATATTTGAATATATTCCTTTTTCCACTACTACGCTCTTAGCACTCCAAATGTCCAGTTGCATTTTCTACAGAAAGAGTGTTCAGATCTGCTCAATCAAAAGCATGGTTTAACTGTGTTAGCTGAATGCACAGATCAGAAAGAAGTTTCACCGAATGATTCTGTGTAGTTTATATTTGAAGACATTCCTTTTTCCACTATTACCCTCTTAGCGCTCCGAATCTCCACTTGCATTTTCTATAAAAAGAGTGTTTCATAACTGCTCAATCAAAAATATGTTTTATCTCTGTTAACTGAATTTACAGATCAGAAATAAGTTTCACAGAATGCATCTGTGTAGTTTTTATTTGAAGATATTCTTTTTCCCAATGTAGGCCTCTTAGCGCTTAGCATGTCCAATTGCAGTTTCTACAGAAAGAGTGTTTCAGAACGGCTCAATCAAAAGTAAGGTTCAACTCTGTTAGTTGAATGCACAGAACAGAAAGAATTTTCACAGAATGCTACTGTGTAGTTTATATTTGAATATATTCCTTTTTCCACTATTACCCTCTTAGCGCTCCGAATGTCCACTTGCATTTTCTACAGAAAGAGTGTTCAGAACTGCGCAATCAAAAGTATGGTTTAACTCTGTTAGCTTAATGAACATATCAGAAATAAGTTTCACACAATGCTTCTGTGTAGTTTTTATTTGAAGATATTATTTTTCCCAATATAGGCCTCTTAGCGCTCAGAATGTCCAATTGCAGTTTCTACAGAAAGAGTGTTTCAGAACGGCTCAATCAAAAGTAAGGTTCAACTCTGTTAGTTGAATGCACAGAACAGAAAGAAGTTTCATACAATGCTTCTGTGTAGTTTATATTTGAACATATTCTTTTTTCCACTATTACCCACTTAGCGCTACGAATGTCCAGTTGCATTTTCTACCGACAGAGTGTTTCAAAACTGCTCAATCAAAAGTATGGTTTAACTCTGTTAGCTGAATGCTCAGATCAGAAAGAAGTTTCACAGAATGCTTCTGTGTAGTTTATATTTGAATATATTCCTTTTTCCACTACTACTCTCTTAGCGCTCCAAATGTCCAGTTGCATTTTCTACAGAAAGAGTGTTCAGATCTGCTCAATCAAAAGTATGGTTTAACTCTGTTAGCTGAATGCACAGATCAGAAAGAAGTTTCACAGAATGATTCTGTGTAGTTTATATTTGGAGACATTCCTTTTTCCACTATTACCCTCTTAGCGCTCCGAATCTCCACTTGCATTTTCTACAGAAAGAGTGTTTCATAACTGCTCAATCAAAAATATGTTTTATCTCTGTTAACTGAATTTACAGAGCAGAAATAAGTTTCACACAATGCTTCTGTGTAGTTTTTATTTGAAGATATTATTTTTCCCAATATAGGCCTCTTAGCGCTCAGAATGTCCAATTGCAGTTTCTACAGAAAGAGTGTTTCAGAAAGGCTCAATCCAAAGTAAGGTTCAACTCTGTTAGTTGAATGCACAGAACAGAAAGAAGTTTCATACAATGCTTCTGTGTAGTTTATATTTGAACATATTCTTTTTTCCACTATTACCCACTTAGCGCTACGAATGTCCAGTTGCATTTTCTACAGACAGATTGTTTCAAAACTGCTCAATCAAAATTATGGTTTAACTCTGTTAGCTGAATGCTCAGATCAGAAAGAAGTTTCACAGAATGCTTCTGTGTAGTTTATATTTGAATATATTCCTTTTTCCACTACTACTCTCTTAGCGCTCCAAATGTCCAGTTGCATTTTCTACAGAAAGAGTGTTCAGATCTGCTCAATCAAAACTATGGTTTAACTCTGTTAGCTGAATGCACAGATCAGAAAAAAGTTTCACAGAATGATTCTGTGTAGTTTATATTTGGAGACATTCCTTTTTCCACTATTACCCTCTTAGCGCTCCGAATCTCCACTTGCATTTTCTACAGAAAGAGTGTTTCAGAACGGCTCAATCAAAACTAAGGTTCAACTCTTTTAGTTGAACAAACAGAACAGAAAGAAGTTTCACACAATTCTTCTGTGTAGTTTTTATTTGTAGACATTCTTTTTCCCAATATAGGCCTCTTAGCGCTCAGAATGTCCAATTGCAGTTTCTACAGAATGAGTGTTTCAGAACCGCTCAATCAAAAGTAAGGTTCAACTCTGTTAGTTGAATGCACAGAACAGAAAGAAGTTTCATACAATGCTTCTGTGTAGTTTATATTTGAACATATCCTTTTTTCCACTATTACCCACTTAGCACTACGAATGTCCAGTTGCATTTTCTACAGACAGAGTGTTTCAAAACTGCTCAATCAAAAGTATGGTTTAACTCTGTTAGCTGAATGCTCAGATCAGAAAGAAGTTTCACAGAATGCTTCTGTGTAGTTTATATTTGAATATATTCCTTTTTCCACTACTACGCTCTTAGCGCTCCAAATGTCCAGTTGCATTTTCTACAGAAAGAGTGTTCAGATCTGCTCAATCAAAAGTATGGTTTAACTCTGTTAGCTGAATGCACAGATCAGAAAGAAGTTTCACCGAATGATTCTGTGTAGTTTATATTTGAAGACATTCCTTTTTCCACTATTACCCACTTAGCGCTCCGAATCTCCACTTGCATTTTCTACAAAAAGAGTGTTTCATAACTGCTCAATCAAAAATATGTTTTATCTCTGTTAACTGAATTTACAGATCAGAAGTAAGTTTCACAGAATGCATCTGTGTAGTTTTTATTTGAAGATATTCTTTTTCCCAATGTAGGCCTCTTAGCGCTTAGCATGTCCAATTGCAGTTTCTACAGAAAGAGTGTTTCAGAACGGCTCAATCAAAAGTAAGGTTCAACTCTGTTAGTTGAATGCACAGAACAGAAAGAATTTTCACAGAACGCTACTGTGTAGTTTATATTTGAATATATTCCTTTTTCCACTATTACCCTCTAAGCGCTCCGAATGTCCACTTGCATTTTCTACAGAAAGAGTGTTCAGAACTGCGCAATCAAAAGTATGGTTTAACTCTGTTAGCTTAATGAACATATCAGAAATAAGTTTCACACAATGCTTCTGTGTAGTTTTTATTTGAAGATATTATTTTTCCCAATATAGGCCTCATAGCGCTCAGAATGTCCAATTGCAGTTTCTACAGAAAGAGTGTTTCAGAACGGCTCAATCAAAAGTAAGGTTCAACTCTGTTAGTTGAATGCACAGAACAGAAAGAATTTTCATACAATGCTTCTGTGTAGTTTATATTTGAACATATTCTGTTTTCCACTATTACCCACTTAGCGCTACGAATGTCCAGTTGCATTTTCTACAGACAGAGTGTTTCAAAACTGCTCAATCAAAAGTATGGTTTAACTCTGTTAGCTGAATGCTCAGATCAGAAAGAAGTTTCACAGAATGCTTCTGTGTAGTTTATATTTGAATATATTCCTTTTTCCACTACTACTCTCTTAGCGCTCCAAATGTCCAGTTGCATTTCTACAGAAAGAGTGTTCAGATCTGCTCAATCAAAAGTATGGTTTAACTCTGTTAGCTGAATGCACAGATCAGAAAGAAGTTTCACAGAATGATTCTGTGTAGTTTATATTTGGAGACATTCCTTTTTCCACTATTACCCTCTTAGCGCTCCGAATCTACACTTGCATTTTCTACAGAAAGAGTGTTTCATAACTGCTCAATCAAAAATATGTTTTATCTCTGTTAACTGAATTTACAGATCAGAAATAAGTTTCACACAATGCTTCTGTGTAGTTTTTATTTGAAGATATTATTTTTCCCAATATAGGCCTCTTAGCGCTCAGAATGTCCAATTGCAGTTTCTACAGAAAGAGTGTTTCAGAACGGCTCAATCAAAAGTAAGGTTCAACTCTGTTAGTTGAATGCACAGAACAGAAAGAATTTTCATACAATGCTTCTGTGTAGTTTATATTTGAAAATATTCTTTTTTCCACTATTACCCACTTAGCGCTACGAATGTCCAGTTGCATTTTCTACAGACAGAGAGTCTCAAAACTGCTCAATCAAAAGTATGGTTTAACTCTGTTACCTGAATGCTCAGATCAGAAAGAAGTTTCACAGAATGCTTCTGTGTAGTTTATATTTGAATATATTCCTTTTTCCACTACTACTCTCTTAGCGCTCCAAATGTCCAGTTGCATTTTCTACAGAAAGAGTGTTCAGATCTGCTCAATCAAAAGTATGGTTTAACTCTGTTAGCTGAATGCACAGATCAGAAAGAAGTTTCACAGAATGATTCTGTGTAGTTTATATTTGAAGACATTCCTTTTTCCACTATTACCCTCTTAGCGCTCCGAATCTCCACTTGCATTTTCTACAAAAAGAGTGTTTCATAACTGCTCAATCAAAAATATGTTTTATCTCTGTTAACTGAATTTACAGATCAGAAATAAGTTTCACAGAATGCATCTCTGTAGTTTTTATTTGAAGATATTCTTTTTCCCAATGTAGGCCCCTTAGCGCTTAGCATGTCCAATTGCAGTTTCTACAGAAAGAGTGTTTCAGAACGGCTCAATCAAAAGTAAGGTTCAACTCTGTTAGTTGAATGCACAGAACAGAAAGAATTTTCACAGAACGCTACTGTGTAGTTTATATTTGAATATATTCCTTTTTCCACTATTACCGTCTTAGAGCTCCGAATGTCCACTTGCATTTTCTACAGAAAGAGTGTTCAAAACTGCGCAATCAAAAGTATGGTTTAACTCTGTTAGCTTAATGAACATATCAGAAATAAGTTTCACACAATGCTTCTGTGTAGTTTTTATTTGAAGATATTATTTTTCCCAATATAGGCCTCTTAGCGCTCAGAATGTCCAATTGCAGTTTCTACAGAAAGAGTGTTTCAGAAAGGCTCAATCAAAGTAAGGTTCAACTCTGTTAGTTGAATGCACAGAACAGAAAGAAGTTTCATACAATGCTTCTGTGTAGTTTATATTTGAACATATTCTTTTTTCCACTATTACCCACTTAGCGCTACGAATGTCCAGTTGCATTTTCTACAGACAGAGTGTTTCAAAACTGCTCAATCAAAAGTATGGTTTAACTCTGTTAGCTGAATGCTCAGATCAGAAAGAAGTTTCACAGAATGCTTCTGTGTAGTTTATATTTGAATATATTCCTTTTTCCACTACTACTCTCTTAGCGCTCCAAATGTCCAGTTGCATTTTCTACAGAAAGAGTGTTCAGATCTGCTCAATCAAAAGTATGGTTTAACTCTGTTAGCTGAATGCACAGATCAGAAAGAAGTTTCACAGAATGATTCTGTGTAGTTTATATTTGGAGACATTCCTTTTTCCACTATTACCCTCTTAGCGCTCCGAATCTCCACTTGCATTTTCTACAGAAAGAGTGTTTCATAACTGCTCAATCAAAAATATGTTTTATCTCTGTTAACTGAATTTACAGATCAGAAATAAGTTTCACACAATGCTTCTGTGTAGTTTTTATTTGAAGATATTATTTTTCCCAATATAGGCCTCTTAGCGCTCAGAATGTCCAATTGCAGTTTCTACAGAAAGAGTGTTTCAGAAAGGCTCAATCCAAAGTAAGGTTCAACTCTGTTAGTTGAATGCACAGAACAGAAAGAAGTTTCATACAATGCTTCTGTGTAGTTTATATTTGAACATATTCGTTTTTCCACTATTACCCACTTAGCGCTACGAATGTCCAGTTGCATTTTCTACAGACAGATTGTTTCAAAACTGCTCAATCTAAAGTATGGTTTAACTCTGTTAGCTGAATGCTCAGATCAGAAAGAAGTTTCACAGAATGCTTCTGTGTAGTTTATATTTGAATATATTCCTTTTTCCACTACTACTCTCTTAGCGCTCCAAATGTCCAGTTGCATTTTCTACAGAAAGAGTGTTCAGATCTGCTCAATCAAAACTATGGTTTAACTCTGTTAGCTGAATGCACAGATCAGAAAAAAGTTTCACAGAATGATTCTGTGTAGTTTATATTTGGAGACATTCCTTTTTCCACTATTACCCTCTTAGCGCTCCGAATCTCCACTTGCATTTTCTACAGAAAGAGTGTTTCAGAACGGCTCAATCAAAACTAAGGTTCAACTCTTTTAGTTGAACAAACAGAACAGAAAGAAGTTTCACACAATTCTTCTGTGTAGTTTTTATTTGTAGACATTCTTTTTCCCAATATAGGCCTCTTAGCGCTCAGAATGTCCAATTGCAGTTTCTACAGAATGAGTGTTTCAGAACCGCTCAATCAAAAGTAAGGTTCAACTCTGTTAGTTGAATGCACAGAACAGAAAGAAGTTTCATACAATGCTTCTGTGTAGTTTATATTTGAACATATCCTTTTTTCCACTATTACCCACTTAGCACTACGAATGTCCAGTTGCATTTTCTACAGACAGAGTGTTTCAAAACTGCTCAATCAAAAGTATGGTTTAACTCTGTTAGCTGAATGCTCAGATCAGAAAGAAGTTTCACAGAATGCTTCTGTGTAGTTTATATTTGAATATATTCCTTTTTCCACTACTACGCTCTTAGCGCTCCAAATGTCCAGTTGCATTTTCTACAGAAAGAGTGTTCAGATCTGCTCAATCAAAAGTATGGTTTAACTCTGTTAGCTGAATGCACAGATCAGAAAGAAGTTTCACCGAATGATTCTGTGTAGTTTATATTTGAAGACATTCCTTTTTCCACTATTACCCACTTAGCGCTCCGAATCTCCACTTGCATTTTCTACAAAAAGAGTGTTTCATAACTGCTCAATCAAAAATATGTTTTATCTCTGTTAACTGAATTTACAGATCAGAAGTAAGTTTCACAGAATGCATCTGTGTAGTTTTTATTTGAAGATATTCTTTTTCCCAATGTAGGCCTCTTAGCGCTTAGCATGTCCAATTGCAGTTTCTACAGAAAGAGTGTTTCAGAACGGCTCAATCAAAAGTAAGGTTCAACTCTGTTAGTTGAATGCACAGAACAGAAAGAATTTTCACAGAACGCTACTGTGTAGTTTATATTTGAATATATTCCTTTTTCTACTATTACCCTCTAAGCGCTCCGAATGTCCACTTGCATTTTCTACAGAAAGAGTGTTCAGAACTGCGCAATCAAAAGTATGGTTTAACTCTGTTAGCTTAATGAACATATCAGAAATAAGTTTCACACAATGCTTCTGTGTAGTTTTTATTTGAAGATATTATTTTTCCCAATATAGGCCTGTTAGCGCTCAGAATGTCCAATTGCAGTTTCTACAGAAAGAGTGTTTCAGAACGGCTCAATCAAAAGTAAGGTTCAACTCTGTTAGTTGAATGCACAGAACAGAAAGAAGTTTCATACAATGCTTCTGTGTAGTTTATATTTGAACATATTCTTTTTTCCAGTATTACCCACTTAGCGCTACGAATGTCCAGTTGCATTTTCTACAGACAGAGTGTTTCAAAACTGCTCAATCAAAAGTATGGTTTAACTCTGTTAGCTGAATGCTCAGATCAGAAAGAAGTTTCACTGAATGCTTCTGTGTAGTTTATATTTGAATATATTCCTTTTTCCACTACTACTCTCTTAGCGCTCCAAATGTCCAGTTTCATTTTCTACAGAAAGAGTGTTCAGATCTGCTCAATCAAAAGTATGGTTTAACTCTGTTAGCTGAATGCACAGATCAGAAAGAAGTTTCACCGAATGATTCTGTGTAGTTTATATTTGAAGACATTCCTTTTTCCACTATTACCCTTTTAGCGCTCCGAATCTCCAGTTGCATTTTCTACAAAAAGAGTGTTTCATAACTGCTCAATCAAAAATATGTTTTATCTCTGTTAACTGAATTTACAGATCAGAAATAAGTTTCACAGAATGCATCTGTGTAGTTTTTATTTGAAGATATTCTTTTTCCCAATGTAGGCCTCTTAGCGCTTAGCATGTCCAATTGCAGTTTCTACAGAAAGAGTGTTTCAGAACGGCTCAATCAAAAGTAAGGTTCAACTCTGTTAGTTGAATGCACAGAACAGAAAGAATTTTCACAGAATGCTACTGTGTAGTTTATATTTGAATATATTCCTTTTTCCACTATTACCCTCTTAGCGCTCCGAATGTCCACTTGCATTTTCTACAGAAAGAGTGTTCAGAACTGCGCAATCAAAAGTATGGTTTAACTCTGTTAGCTTAATGAACATATCAGAAATAAGTTTCACACAATGCTTCTGTGTAGTTTTTATTTGAAGATATTATTTTTCCCAATATAGGCCTCTTAGCGCTCAGAATGTCCAATTGCAGTTTCTACAGAAAGAGTGTTTCAGAACGGCTCAATCAAAAGTAAGGTTCAACTCTGTTAGTTGAATGCACAGAACAGAAAGAAGTTTCATACAATGCTTCTGTGTAGTTTATATTTGAACATATTCTTTTTTCCACTATTACCCACTTAGCGCTACGAATGTCCAGTTGCATTTTCTACAGACAGAGTGTTTCAAAACTGCTCAATCAAAAGTATGGTTTAACTCTGTTAGCTGAATGCTCAGATCAGAAAGAAGTTTCACAGAATGCTTCTGTGTAGTTTATATTTGAATATATTCCTTTTTCCACTACTACTCTCTTAGCGCTCCAAATGTCCAGTTGCATTTTCTACAGAAAGAGTGTTCATATCTGCTCAATCAAAAGTATGGTTTAACTCTGTTAGCTGAATGCACAGATCAGAAAGAAGTTTCACAGAATGATTCTGTGTAGTTTATATTTGGAGACATTCCTTTTTCCACTATTACCCTCTTAGCGCTCCGAATCTCCACTTGCATTTTCTACAGAAAGAGTGTTTCATAACTGCTCAATCAAAAATATGTTTTATCTCTGTTAACTGAATTTACAGATCAGGAATAAGTTTCACACAATGCTTCTGTGTAGTTTTTATTTGAAGATATTTTTTTTCCCAATATAGGCCTCTTAGCGCTCAGAATGTCCAATTGCAGTTTCTACAGAAAGAGTGTTTCAGAAAGGCTCAATCAAAAGTAAGGTTCAACTCTGTTAGTTGAATGCACAGAACAGAAAGAAGTTTCATACAATGCTTCTGTGTAGTTTATATTTGAACATATTCTTTTTCCACTATTACCCACTTAGCGCTACGAATGTCCAGTTGCATTTTCTACAGACAGATTGTTTCAAAACTGCTCAATCAAAAGTATGGTTTAACTCTGTTAGCTGAATGCTCAGATCAGAAAGAAGCTTCACAGAATGCTTCTGTGTAGTTTATATTTGAATATATTCCTTTTTCCACTACTACTCTCTTAGCGCTCCAAATGTCCAGTTGCATTTTCTACAGAAAGAGTGTTCAGATCTGCTCAATCAAAACTATGGTTTAACTCTGTTAGCTGAATGCACAGATCAGAAAGAAGTTTCACAGAATGATTCTGTGTAGTTTATATTTGGAGACATTCCTTTTTCCACTATTACCCTCTTAGTGCTCCGAATCTCCACTTGCATTTTCTACAGAAAGAGTGTTTCAGAACGGCTCAATCAAAACTAAGATTCAACTCTTTTAGTTGAACAAACAGAACAGAAAGACGTTTCACACCATTCTTCTGTGTAGTTTTTATTTGTAGACATTCTTTTTCCCAATATAGGCCTTTTAGCGCTCAGAATGTCCAATTGCAGTTTCTACAGAATGAGTGTTTCAGAACCGCTCAATCAAAAGTAAGGTACAACTCTGTTAGTTGAATGCACAGAACAGAAAGAAGTTTCATACAATGCTTCTGTGTAGTTTATATTTGAACATATTCTTTTTTCCACTATTACCCACGTAGCACTACGAATGTCCAGTTGCATTTTCTACAGACAGAGTGTTTCAAAACTGCTCAATCAAAAGTATGGTTTAACTCTGTTAGCTGAATGCTCAGATCAGAAAGAAGTTTCACAGAATGCTTCTGTGTAGTTTATATTTGAATATATTCCTTTTTCCACTACTACGCTCTTAGCACTCCAAATGTCCAGTTGCATTTTCTACAGAAAGAGTGTTCAGATCTGCTCAATCAAAAGCATGGTTTAACTGTGTTAGCTGAATGCACAGATCAGAAAGAAGTTTCACCGAATGATTCTGTGTAGTTTATATTTGAAGACATTCCTTTTTCCACTATTACCCTCTTAGCGCTCCGAATCTCCACTTGCATTTTCTATAAAAAGAGTGTTTCATAACTGCTCAATCAAAAATATGTTTTATCTCTGTTAACTGAATTTACAGATCAGAAATAAGTTTCAAAGAATGCATCTGTGTAGTTTTTATTTGAAGATATTCTTTTTCCCAATGTAGGCCTCTTAGCGCTTAGCATGTCCAATTGCAGTTTCTACAGAAAGAGTGTTTCAGAACGGCTCAATCAAAAGTAAGGTTCAACTCTGTTAGTTGAATGCACAGAACAGAAAGAATTTTCACAGAATGCTACTGTGTAGTTTATATTTGAATATATTCCTTTTTCCACTATTACCCTCTTAGCGCTCCGAATGTCCACTTGCATTTTCTACAGAAAGAGTGTTCAGAACTGCGCAATCAAAAGTATGGTTTAACTCTGTTAGCTTAATGAACATATCAGAAATAAGTTTCACACAATGCTTCTGTGTAGTTTTTATTTGAAGATATTATTTTTCCCAATATAGGCCTCTTAGCGCTCAGAATGTCCAATTGCAGTTTCTACAGAAAGAGTGTTTCAGAACGGCTCAATCAAAAGTAAGGTTCAACTCTGTTAGTTGAATGCACAGAACAGAAAGAAGTTTCATACAATGCTTCTGTGTAGTTTATATTTGAACATATTCTTTTTTCCACTATTACCCACTTAGCGCTACGAATGTCCAGTTGCATTTTCTACCGACAGAGTGTTTCAAAACTGCTCAATCAAAAGTATGGTTTAACTCTGTTAGCTGAATGCTCAGATCAGAAAGAAGTTTCACAGAATGCTTCTGTGTAGTTTATATTTGAATATATTCCTTTTTCCACTACTACTCTCTTAGCGCTCCAAATGTCCAGTTGCATTTTCTACAGAAAGAGTGTTCAGATCTGCTCAATCAAAAGTATGGTTTAACTCTGTTAGCTGAATGCACAGATCAGAAAGAAGTTTCACAGAATGATTCTGTGTAGTTTATATTTGGAGACATTCCTTTTTCCACTATTACCCTCTTAGCGCTCCGAATCTCCACTTGCATTTTCTACAAAAAGAGTGTTTCATAACTGCTCAATCAAAAATATGTTTTATCTCTGTTAACTGAATTTACAGATCAGAAATAAGTTTCACACAATGCTTCTGTGTAGTTTTTATTTGAAGATATTATTTTTCCCAATATAGGCCTCTTAGCGCTCAGAATGTCCAATTGCAGTTTCTACAGAAAGAGTGTTTCAGAAAGGCTCAATCCAAAGTAAGGTTCAACTCTGTTAGTTGAATGCACAGAACAGAAAGAAGTTTCATACAATGCTTCTGTGTAGTTTATATTTGAACATATTCTTTTTTCCACTATTACCCACTTAGCGCTACGAATGTCCAGTTGCATTTTCTACAGACAGATTGTTTCAAAACTGCTCAATCAAAAGTATGGTTTAACTCTGTTAGCTGAATGCTCAGATCAGAAAGAAGTTTCTCAGAATGCTTCTGTGTAGTTTATATTTGAATATATTCCTTTTTCCACTACTACTCTCTTAGCGCTCCAAATGTCCAGTTGCATTTTCTACAGAAAGAGTGTTCAGATCTGCTCAATCAAAACTATGGTTTAACTCTGTTAGCTGAATGCACAGATCAGAAAAAAGTTTCACAGAATGATTCTGTGTAGTTTATATTTGGAGACATTCCTTTTTCCACTATTACCCTCTTAGCGCTCCGAATCTCCACTTGCATTTTCTACAGAAAGAGTGTTTCAGAACGGCTCAATCAAAACTAAGGTTCAACTCTTTTAGTTGAACAAACAGAACAGAAAGAAGTTTCACACAATTCTTCTGTGTAGTTTTTATTTGTAGACATTCTTTTTCCCAATATAGGCCTCTTAGCGCTCAGAATGTCCAATTGCAGTTTCTACAGAATGAGTGTTTCAGAACCGCTCAATCAAAAGTAAGGTTCAACTCTGTTAGTTGAATGCACAGAACAGAAAGAAGTTTCATACAATGCTTCTGTGTAGTTTATATTTGAACATATCCTTTTTTCCACTATTACCCACTTAGCACTACGAATGTCCAGTTGCATTTTCTACAGACAGAGTGTTTCAAAACTGCTCAATCAAAAGTATGGTTTAACTCTGTTAGCTGAATGCTCAGATCAGAAAGAAGTTTCACAGAATGCTTCTGTGTAGTTTATATTTGAATATATTCCTTTTTCCACTACTACGCTCTTAGCGCTCCAAATGTCCAGTTGCATTATCTACAGAAAGAGTGTTCAGATCTGCTCAATCAAAAGTATGGTTTAACTCTGTTAGCTGAATGCACAGATCAGAAAGAAGTTTCACCGAATGATTCTGTGTAGTTTATATTTGAAGACATTCCTTTTTCCACTATTACCCACTTAGCGCTCCGAATCTCCACTTGCATTTTCTACAAAAAGAGTGTTTCATAACTGCTCAATCAAAAATATGTTTTATCTCTGTTAACTGAATTTACAGATCAGAAGTAAGTTTCACAGAATGCATCTGTGTAGTTTTTATTTGAAGATATTCTTTTTCCCAATGTAGGCCTCTTAGCGCTTAGCATGTCCAATTGCAGTTTCTACAGAAAGAGTGTTTCAGAACGGCTCAATCAAAAGTAAGGTTCAACTCTGTTAGTTGAATGCACAGAACAGAAAGAATTTTCACAGAACGCTACTGTGTAGTTTATATTTGAATATATTCCTTTTTCCACTATTACCCTCTAAGCGCTCCGAATGTCCACTTGCATTTTCTACAGAAAGAGTGTTCAGAACTGCGCAATCAAAAGTATGGTTTAACTCTGTTAGCTTAATGAACATATCAGAAATAAGTTTCACACAATGCTTCTGTGTAGTTTTTATTTGAAGATATTATTTTTCCCAATATAGGCCTCATAGCGCTCAGAATGTCCAATTGCAGTTTCTACAGAAAGAGTGTTTCAGAACGGCTCAATCAAAAGTAAGGTTCAACTCTGTTAGTTGAATGCACAGAACAGAAAGAAGTTTCATACAATGCTTCTGTGTAGTTTATATTTGAACATATTCTTTTTTCCACTATTACCCACTTAGCGCTACGAATGTCCAGTTGCATTTTCTACAGACAGAGTGTTTCAAAACTGCTCAATCAAAAGTATGGTTTAACTCTGTTAGCTGAATGCTCAGATCAGAAAGAAGTTTCACAGAATGCTTCTGTGTAGTTTATATTTGAATATATTCCTTTTTCCACTACTCCTCTCTTAGCGCTCCAAATGTCCAGTTGCATTTTCTACAGAAAGAGTGTTCAGATCTGCTCAATCAAAAGTATGGTTTAACTCTGTTAGCTGAATGCACAGATCAGAAAGAAGTTTCACAGAATGATTCTGTGTAGTTTATATTTGGAGACATTCCTTTTTCCACTATTACCCTCTTAGCGCTCCGAATCTCCACTTGCATTTTCTACAGAAAGAGTGTTTCATAACTGCTCAATCAAAAATATGTTTTATCTCTGTTAACTGAATTTACAGATCAGAAATAAGTTTCACACAATGCTTCTGTGTAGTTTTTATTTGAAGATATTATTTTTCCCAATATAGGCCTCTTAGCGCTCAGAATGTCCAATTGCAGTTTCTACAGAAAGAGTGTTTCAGAACGGCTCAATCAAAAGTAAGGTTCAACTCTGTTAGTTGAATGCACAGAACAGAAAGAATTTTCATACAATGCTTCTGTGTAGTTTATATTTGAAAATATTCTTTTTTCCACTATTACCCACTTAGCGCTACGAATGTCCAGTTGCATTTTCTACAGACAGAGAGTCTCAAAACTGCTCAATCAAAAGTATGGTTTAACTCTGTTACCTGAATGCTCAGATCAGAAAGAAGTTTCACAGAATGCTTCTGTGTAGTTTATATTTGAATATATTCCTTTTTCCACTACTACTCTCTTAGCGCTCCAAATGTCCAGTTGCATTTTCTACAGAAAGAGTGTTCAGATCTGCTCAATCAAAAGTATGTTTTAACTCTGTTAGCTGAATGCACAGATCAGAAAGAAGTTTCACAGAATGATTCTGTGTAGTTTATATTTGAAGACATTCCTTTTTCCACTATTACCCTCTTAGCGCTCCGAATCTCCACTTGCATTTTCTACAAAAAGAGTGTTTCATAACTGCTCAATCAAAAATATGTTTTATCTCTGTTAACTGAATTTACAGATCAGAAATAAGTTTCACAGAATGCATCTCTGTAGTTTTTATTTGAAGATATTCTTTTTCCCAATGTAGGCCCCTTAGCGCTTAGCATGTCCAATTGCAGTTTCTACAGAAAGAGTGTTTCAGAACGGCTCAATCAAAAGTAAGGTTCAACTCTGTTAGTTGAATGCACAGAACAGAAAGAATTTTCACAGAATGCTACTGTGTAGTTTATATTTGAATATATTCCTTTTTCCACTATTACCCTCTTAGAGCTCCGAATGTCCACTTGCATTTTCTACAGAAAGAGTGTTCAAAACTGCGCAATCAAAAGTATGGTTTAACTCTGTTAGCTTAATGAACATATCAGAAATAAGTTTCACACAATGCTTCTGTGTAGTTTTTATTTGAAGATATTATTTTTCCCAATATAGGCCTCTTAGCGCTCAGAATGTCCAATTGCAGTTTCTACAGAAAGAGTGTTTCAGAAAGGCTCAATCAAAGTAAGGTTCAACTCTGTTAGTTGAATGCACAGAACAGAAAGAAGTTTCATACAATGCTTCTGTGTAGTTTATATTTGAACATATTCTTTTTTCCACTATTACCCACTTAGCGCTACGAATGTCCAGTTGCATTTTCTACAGACAGAGTGTTTCAAAACTGCTCAATCAAAAGTATGGTTTAACTCTGTTAGCTGAATGCTCAGATCAGAAAGAAGTTTCACAGAATGCTTCTGTGTAGTTTATATTTGAATATATTCCTTTTTCCACTACTACTCTCTTAGCGCTCCAAATGTCCAGTTGCATTTTCTACAGAAAGAGTGTTCAGATCTGCTCAATCAAAAGTATGGTTTAACTCTGTTAGCTGAATGCACAGATCAGAAAGAAGTTTCACAGAATGATTCTGTGTAGTTTATATTTGGAGACATTCCTTTTTCCACTATTACCCTCTTAGCGCTCCGAATCTCCACTTGCATTTTCTACAGAAAGAGTGTTTCATAACTGCTCAATCAAAAATATGTTTTATCTCTGTTAACTGAATTTACAGATCAGAAATAAGTTTCACACAATGCTTCTGTGTAGTTTTTATTTGAAGATATTATTTTTCCCAATATAGGCCTCTTAGCGCTCAGAATGTCCAATTGCAGTTTCTACACAAAGAGTGTTTCAGAAAGGCTCAATCAAAAGTAAGGTTCAACTCTGTTAGTTGAATGCACAGAACAGAAAGAAGTTTCATACAATGCTTCTGTGTAGTTTATATTTGAACATATTCTTTTTTCCACTATTACCCACTTAGCGCTACGAATGTCCAGTTGCATTTTCTACAGACAGATTGTTTCAAAACTGCTCAATCAAAAGTATGGTTTAACTCTGTTAGCGGAATGCTCAGATCAGAAAGAAGTTTCACAGAATGCTTCTGTGTAGTTTATATTTGAATATATTCCTTTTTCCACTACTACTCTCTTAGCGCTCCAAATGTCCAGTTGCATTTTCTACAGAAAGAGTGTTCAGATCTGCTCAATCAAAACTATGGTTTAACTCTGTTAGCTGAATGCACAGATCAGAAAGAAGTTTCACAGAATGATTCTGTGTAGTTTATATTTGGAGACATTCCTTTTTCCACTATTACCCTCTTAGCGCTCCGAATCTCCACTTGCATTTTCTACAGAAAGAGTGTTTCAGAACGGCTCAATCAAAACTAAGGTTCAACTCTTTTAGTTGAACAAACAGAACAGAAAGAAGTTTCACACAATTCTTCTGTGTAGTTTTTATTTGTAGACATTCTTTTTCCCAATATAGGCCTCTTAGCGCTCAGAATGTCCAATTGCAGTTTCTACAGAATGAGTGTTTCAGAACCGCTCAATCAAAAGTTAGGTTCAACTCTGTTAGTTGAATGCACAGAACAGAAAGAAGTTTCATACAATGCTTCTGTGTAGTTTATATTTGAACATATTCTTTTTTCCACTATTACCCACTTAGCACTACGAATGTCCAGTTGCATTTTCTACAGACAGAGTGTTTCAAAACTACTCAATCAAAAGTATGGTTTAACTCTGTTAGCTGAATGTTCAGATCAGAAAGAAGTTTCACAGAATGCTTCTGTGTAGTTTATATTTGAATATATTCCTTTTTCCACTACTACGCTCTTAGCACTCCAAATGTCCAGTTGCATTTTCTACAGAAAGAGTGTTCAGATCTGCTCAATCAAAAGTATGGTTTAACTGTGTTAGCTGAATGCACAGATCAGAAAGAAGTTTCACCGAATGATTCTGTGTAGTTTATATTTGAAGACATTCCTTTTTCCACTATTACCCTCTTAGCGCTCCGAATCTCCACTTGCATTTTCTATAAAAAGAGTGTTTCATAACTGCTCAATCAAAAATATGTTTTATCTCTGTTAACTGAATTTACAGATCAGAAATAAGTTTCACAGAATGCATCTGTGTAGTTTTTATTTGAAGATATTCTTTTTCCCAATGTAGGCCTCTTAGCGCTTAGCATGTCCAATTGCAGTTTCTACAGAAAGAGTGTTTCAGAACGGCTCAATCAAAAGTAAGGTTCAACTCTGTTAGTTGAATGTACAGAACAGAAAGAATTTTCACAGAATGCTACTGTGTAGTTTATATTTGAATATATTCCTTTTTCCACTATTACCCTCTTAGCGCTCCGAATGTCCACTTGCATTTTCTACAGAAAGAGTGTTCAGAACTGCGCAATCAAAAGTATGGTTTAACTCTGTTAGCTTAATGAACATATCAGAAATAAGTTTCACACAATGCTTCTGTGTAGTTTTTATTTGAAGATATTATTTTTCCCAATATAGGCCTCTTAGCGCTCAGAATGTCCAATTGCAGTTTCTACAGAAAGAGTGTTTCAGAACGGCTCAATCAAAAGTAAGGTTCAACTCTGTTAGTTGAATGCACAGAACAGAAAGAAGTTTCATACAATGCTTCTGTGTAGTTTATATTTGAACATATTCTTTTTTCCACTATTACCCACTTAGCGCTACGAATGTCCAGTTGCATTTTCTACAGACAGAGTGTTTCAAAACTGCTCAATCAAAAGTATGGTTTAACTCTGTTAGCTCAATGCTCAGATCAGAAAGAAGTTTCACAGAATGCTTCTGTGTAGTTTATATTTGAATATATTCCTTTTACCACTACTACTCTCTTAGCGCTCCAAATGTCCAGTTGCATTTTCTACAGAAAGAGTGTTCAGATCTGCTCAATCAAAAGTATGGTTTAACTCTGTTAGCTGAATGCACAGATCAGAAAGAAGTTTCACAGAATGATTCTGTGTAGTTTATATTTGGAGACATTCCTTTTTCCACTATTACCCTCTTAGCGCTCCGAATCTCCACTTGCATTTTCTACAGAAAGAGTGTTTCAGAACGGCTCAATCAAAACTAAGGTTCAACTCTTTTAGTTGAACAAACAGAACAGAAAGAAGTTTCACACAATTCTTCTGTGTAGTTTTTATTTGTAGACATTCTTTTTCCCAATATAGGCCTCTTAGCGCTCAGAATGTCCAATTGCAGTTTCTACAGAATGAGTGTTTCAGAACCGCTCAATCAAAAGTAAGGTTCAACTCTGTTAGTTGAATGCACAGAACAGAAAGAAGTTTCATACAATGCTTCTGTGTAGTTTATATTTGAACATATCCTTTTTTCCACTATTACCCACTTAGCACTACGAATGTCCAGTTGCATTTTCTACAGACAGAGTGTTTCAAAACTGCTCAATCAAAAGTATGGTTTAACTCTGTTAGCTGAATGCTCAGATCAGAAAGACGTTTCACAGAATGCTTCTGTGTAGTTTATATTTGAATATATTCCTTTTTCCACTACTACGCTCTTAGCGCTCCAAATGTCCAGTTGCATTTTCTAGAGAAAGAGTGTTCAGATCTGCTCAATCAAAAGTATGGTTTAACTCTGTTAGCTGAATGCACAGATCAGAAAGAAGTTTCACCGAATGATTCTGTGTAGTTTATATTTGAAGACATTCCTTTTTCCACTATTACCCACTTAGCGCTCCGAATCTCCACTTGCATTTTCTACAAAAAGAGTGTTTCATAACTGCTCAATCAAAAATATGTTTTATCTCTGTCAACTGAATTTACAGATCAGAAGTAAGTTTCACAGAATGCATCTGTGTAGTTTTTATTTGAAGATATTCTTTTTCCCAATGTAGGCCTCTTAGCGCTTAGCATGTCCAATTGCAGTTTCTACAGAAAGAGTGTTTCAGAACGGCTCAATCAAAAGTAAGGTTCAAATCTGTTAGTTGAATGCACAGAACAGAAAGAATTTTCACAGAACGCTACTGTGTAGTTTATATTTGAATATATTCCTTTTTCCACTATTACCCTCTAAGCGCTCCGAATGTCCACTTGCATTTTCTACAGAAAGAGTGTTCAGAACTGCGCAATCAAAAGTATGGTTTAACTCTGTTAGCTTAATGAACATATCAGAAATAAGTTTCACACAATGCTTCTGTGTAGTTTTTATTTGAAGATATTATTTTTCCCAATAGAGGCCTCTTAGCGCTCAGAATGTCCAATTGCAGTTTCTACAGAAAGAGTGTTTCAGAACGGCTCAATCAAAAGTAAGGTTCAACTCTGTTAGTTGAATGCACAGAACAGAAAGAAGTTTCATACAATGCTTCTGTGTAGTTTATATTTGAACATATTCTTTTTTCCACTATTACCGACTTAGCGCTACGAATGTCCAGTTGCATTTTCTACAGACAGAGTGTTTCAAAACTGCTCAATCAAAAGTATGGTTTAACTCTGTTAGCTGAATGCTCAGATCAGAAAGAAGTTTCACCGAATGCTTCTGTGTAGTTTATATTTGAATATATTACTTTTTCCACTACTACGCTCTTAGCGCTCCAAATGTCCAGTTGCATTTTCTACAGAAAGAGTGTTCAGATCTGCTCAATCAAAAGTATGGTTTAACTCTGTTAGCTGAATGCACAGATCAGAAAGAATTTTCACCGAATGATTCTGTGTAGTTTATATTTGAAGACATTCCTTTTTCCACTATTACCCTCTTAGCGCTCCGAATCTCCACTTGCATTTTCTACAAAAAGGGTGTTTCATAACTGCTCAATCAAAAATATGTTTTATCTCTGTTAACTGAATTTACAGATCAGAAATAAGTTTCACAGAATGTATCTGTGTAGTTTTTATTTGAAGATATTCTTTTTCCCAATGTAGGACTCTTAGCGCTTAGCATATCCAATTGCAGTTTCTACAGAAACAGTGTTTCAGAACGGCTCAATCAAAAGTAAGGTTCAACTCTGTTAGTTGAATGCACAGAACAGAAAGGATTTTCACAGAATGCTACTGTGTAGTTTATATTTGAATATATTCCTTTTTCCACTATTACCCTCTTAGCGCTCCGAATGTCCACTTGCATTTTCTACAGAAAGAGTGTTCAGAACTGCAGAATCAAAAGTATGGTTTAACTCTGTTAGATTAATGAAAATATTTGAAATAAGTTTCACACAATGGTTCTGTGTAGTTTTTATTTGAAGATATTATTTTTCCCAATAGAGGCCTCTTAGCGCTCAGAATGTCCAATTGCAGTTTCTACAGAAAGAGTGTTTCAGAAAGGCTCAATCAAAAGTAAGGTTCAACTCTGATAGTTGAATGCACAGAACAGAAAGAAGTTTCATACAATGCTTCTGTGTAGTTTATATTTGAACATATTCTTTTTTCCACTATTACCCTCTAAGAGCTCCGAATGTCCACTTGCATTTTCTACAGAAAGAGTGTTCAGAACTGCGCAATCAAAAGTATGGTTTAACTCTGTTAGCTTAATGAACATATCAGAAATAAGTTTCACACAATGCTTCTGTGTAGTTTTTATTTGAAGATATTATTTTTCCCAATATAGGCCTCTTAGCGCTCAGAATGTCCAATGGCAGTTTCTACAGAAAGAGTGTTTCAGAAAGGCTCAATCAAAAGTAAGGTTCAACTCTGTTAGTTGAATGCACAGAACAGAAAGAAGTTTCATACAATGCTTCTGTGTAGTTTATATTTGAACATATTCTTTTTTCCACTATTACCCACTTAGCGCTACGAATGTCCAGTTGCATTTTCTACAGACAGAGTGTTTCAAAACTGCTCAATCAAAAGTATGGTTTAACTCTGTTAGCTGAATGCTCAGATCAGAAAGAAGTTTCACAGAATGCTTCTGTGTAGTTTATATTTGAATATATTCCTTTTTCCACTACTACTCTCTTAGCGCTCCAAATGTCCAGTTGCATTTTCTAGAGAAAGAGTGTTCAGATCTGCTCAATCAAAAGTATGGTTTAACTCTGTTAGCTGAATGCACACATCAGAAAGAAGTTTCACGGAATGATTCTGTGTAGTTTATATTTGGAGACATTCCTTTTTCCACTATTACCCTCTCAGCGCTCCGAATCTCCACTTGCATTTTCTACAGAAAGAGTGTTTCATAACTGCTCAATCAAAAATATGTTTTATCTCTGTTAACTGAATTTACAGATCAGAAATAAGTTTCACACAATGCTTCTGTGTAGTTTTTATTTGAAGTTATTATTTTTCCCAATATAGGCATCTTAGCGCTCAGAATGTCCAATTGCAGTTTCTACAGAAAGAGTGTTTCAGAAAGGCTCAATCAAAAGTAAGGTTCAACTCTGTTAGTTGAATGCACAGAACAGAAAGAAGTTTCATACAATGCTTCTGTGTATTTTATATTTGAACATATTCTTTTTTCCACTATTACCCACTTAGCGCTACGAATGTCCAGTTGCATTTTCTACAGACAGAGTGTTTCAAAACTGCTCAATCAAAAGTATGGTTTAACTCTGTTAGCTGAATGCTCAGATCAGAAAGAAGTTTCACAGAATGCTTCTGTGTAGTTTATATTTGAATATATTCCTTTTTCCACTACTACTCTCTTAGCGCTCCAAATGTCCAGTTGCATTTTCTACAGAAAGAGTGTTCATATCTGCTCAATCAAAAGTATGGTTTAACTCTGTTAGCTGAATGCACAGATCAGAAAGAAGTTTCACAGAATGATTCTGTGTAGTTTATATTTGGAGACATTACTTTTTCCACTATTACCCTCTTAGCGCTCCGAATCTCCACTTGCATTTTCTACAGAAAGAGTGTTTCAGAACGGCTCAATCAAAACTAAGGTTCAACTCTTTTAGTTGAACAAACAGAACAGAAAGAAGTTTCACACAATTCTTCTGTGTAGTTTTTATTTGTAGACATTCATTTTCCCAATATAGGCCTCTTAGCGCTCAGAATGTCCAATTGCAGTTTCTACAGAAAGAGTGTTTCAGAACGGCTCAATCAAAAGTAAGGTTCAACTCTGTTAGTTGAATGCACAGAACAGAAAGAAGTTTCATACAATGCTTCTGTGTAGTTTATATTTGAACATATTCTTTTTTCCACTATTACCCACTTAGCGCTACGAATGTCCAGTTGCATTTTCTACAGACAGAGTGTTTCAAAACTGCTCAATCCAAAGTATGGTGTAACTCTGTTAGCTGAATGCTCAGATCAGAAAGAAGTTTCACAGAATGCTTCTGTGTAGTTTATATTTGAATATATTCCTTTTTCCACTACTACGCTCTTAGCGCTCCAAATGTCCAGTTGCATTTTCTACAGAAAGAGTGTTCAGATCTGCTCAATCAAATGTATGGTTTAACTCTGTTAGCTGAATGCACAGATCAGAAAGAAGTTTCACCGAATGATTCTGTGTAGTTTATATTTGAAGACATTCCTTTTTCCACTATTACCCTCTTAGCGCTCCGAATCTCCACTTGCATTTTCTACAAAAAGAGTGTTTCATAACTGCTCAATCAAAAATATGTTTTATCTCTGTTAACTGAATTTACAGATCAGAAATAAGATTCACAGAATGCATCTGTGTAGTTTTTATTTGAAGATATTCTTTTTCCCAATGTAGGCCTCTTAGCGCTTAGCATGTCCAATTGCAGTTTCTACAGAAAGAGTGTTTCAGAACGGCTCAATCAAAAGTAAGGTTCAACTCTGTTAGTTGAATGCACAGAACCGAAAGAATTTTCACAGAATGCTACTGTGTAGTTTATATTTGAATATATTCCTTTTTCCACTATTACCCTCTTAGCGCTCCGAATGTCCACTTGCATTTTCTACAGAAAGAGTGTTCAGAACTGCGCAATCAAAGTATGGTTTAACTCTGTTAGCTTAATGAACATATCAGAAATAAGTTTCACACAATGCTTCTGTGTAGTTTTTATTTGAAGATATTATTTTTCCCAATAGAGGCCTCTTAGCGCTCAGAATGTCCAATTGCAGTTTCTACAGAAAGAGTGTTTCAGAAAGGCTCAATCAAAAGTAAGGTTCAACTCTGTTAGTTGAATGCACAGAACAGAAAGAAGTTTCATACAATGCTTCTGTGTAGTTTATATTTGAACATATTCTTTTTTCCACTATTACCCACTTAGCGCTACGAATGTCCAGTTGCATTTTCTACAGACAGAGTGTTTCAAAACTGCTCAATCAAAAGTATGGTTTAACTCTGTTAGCTGAATGCTCAGATCAGAAAGAAGTTTCACAGAATGCTTCTGTGTAGTTTATATTTGAATATATTCCTTTTTCCACTACTACTCTCTTAGCGCTCCAAATGTCCAGTTGCATTTTCTACAGAAAGAGTGTTCAGATCTGCTCAATCAAAAGTATGGTTTAACTCTGTTAGCTGAATGCTCAGATCAGAAAGAAGTTTCACAGAATGCTTCTGTGTAGTTTATATTTGAATATATTCCTTTTTACACTACTACTCTCTTAGCGCTCCAAATGTCCAGTTGCATTTTCTACAGAAAGAGTGTTCAGATCTGCTCAATCAAAAGTATGGTTTAACTCTGTTAGCTGAATGCACAGATCAGAAAGAAGTTTCACAGAATGATTCTGTGTAGTTTTTATTTGGATACATTCCTTTTTCCACTATTACCCTCTTAGCGCTCCGAATGTCCACTTGCATTTTCTACAGAAAGAGTGTTCAGAACTGCGCAATCAAAAGTATGGTTTAACTCTGTTAGCTTAATGAACATATCAGAAATAAGTTTCACACAATGCTTCTGTGTAGTTTTTATTTGAAGATATTATTTTTCCCAATAGAGGCCTCTTAGCGCTCAGAATGTCCAATTGCAGTTTCTACAGAAAGAGTGTTTCAGAAAGGTTCAATCAAAATAAGGTTCAACTCTGTTAGTTGAATGCACAGAACAGAAAGAAGTTTCATACAATGCTTCTGTGTAGTTTATATTTGAAGACATTCTTTTTTCCACTATTACACTCCTAGCGCTCCGAATCTCCACTTGCATTTTCTACAAAAAGAGTGTTTCATAACTGCTCAATCAAAAATATGTTTTATCTCTGTTAACTGAATTTACAGATCAGAAATAAGTTTCAGAGAATGCATCTGTGTAGTTTTTATTTGAAGATATTCTTTTTCCCAATGTAGGCCTCTTAGCGCTTAGCTTGTCCAATTGCAGTTTCTACAGAATGAGTGTTTCAGAACGGCTCAATCAAAAGTAAGGTTCAACTCTGTTAGTTGAATGCACAGAACAGAAAGAATTTTCACAGAATGCTACTGTGTAGTTTATATTTGAATATATTCCTTTTTCCACTATTACCCTCTTAGCGCTCCGAATGTCCACTTGCATTTTCTACAGAAGGAGTGTTCAGAACTGCGCAATCAAAAGTATGGTTTAACTCTGTTTGCTTAATGAACATATCAGAAATAAGTTTCACACAATGCTTCTGTGTAGTTTTTATTTGAAGATATTATTTTTCCCAATATAGGCCTCTTAGCGCTCGGAATGTCCAATTGCAGTTTCTACAGAAAGAGTGTTTCAGAAAGGCTCAATCAAAAGTAAGGTTCAACTCTGTTAGTTGAATGCACAGAACAGAAAGAAGTTTCATACAATGCTTCTGTGTAGTTTATATTTGAATATATTCTTTTTCCACTATTACCCACTTAGCGCTACGAATGTCCGTTTGCATTTTCTACAGACAGAGTGTTTCAAAACTGCTCAATCAAAAGTATGGTTTAACTCTGTTAGCTGAATGCTCAGATCAGAAAGAAGTTTCACAGAATGCTTCAGTGTAGTTTATATTTGAATATATTCCTTTTTCCACTACTACTCTCTTAGCGCTCCAAATTTCCAGTTGCATTTTCTACAGAAAGAGTGTTCAGATCTGCTCAATCAAAAGTATGGTTTAACTCTGTTAGCTGAATGCACAGATCAGAAAGAAGTTTCACAGAATGATTCTGTGTAGTTTATATTTGGAGACATTCCTTTTTCCACTATTACCCTTTTAGCGCTCCGAATCTCCACTTCCATTTTCTGCAGAAAAAGTGTTTCAGAACGGCTCAATCAAAACTAAGGTTCAACTCTTTTAGTTGAACAAACAGAACAGAAAGAAGTTTCACACAATTCTTCTGTGTAGTTTTTATTTGTAGACATTCTTTTTCCCAATATAGGCCTCTTAGCGCTCAGAATGTCCAATTGCAGTTTCTACAGAAAGAGTGTTTCAGAAAGGCTCAATCAAAAGTAAGGTTCAACTCTGTTAGTTGAATGCACAGAACAGAAAGAAGTTTCATACAATGCTTCTGTGTAGTTTATATTTGAACATATTCTTTTTTCCACTATTACCCACTTAGCGCTACGAATGTCCAGTTGCATTTTCTACAGACAGAGTGTTTCAAAACTGCTCAATCAAAAGTATGGTTTAACTCTGTTAGCTGAATGCTCAGATCAGAAAGGAGTTTCACAGAATGCTTCTGTGTAGTTTATATTTGAATATATTCCTTTTTCCACTACTACTCTCTTAGCGCTCCAAATGTCCAGTTGCATTTTCTACAGAAAGAGTGTTCAGATCTGCTCAATCAAAAGTATGGTTTAACTCTGTTAGCTGAATGCACAGATCAGAAAGAAGTTTCACAGAGTGATTCTGTGTAGTTTATATTTGGAGACATTCCTTTTTCCACTATTACCCTCTTAGCGCTCCGAATCTCCACTTGCATTTTCTACAGAAAGAGTGTTTCAGAAAGGCTCAATCAAAAGTAAGGTTCAACTCTGTTAGTTGAATGCACAGAACAGAAAGAATTTTCACAGAATGCTACTGTGTAGTTTATATTTGAATATATTCCTTTTTCCACTATTACCCTCTTAGCGCTCCGAATCTCCACTTGCATTTTCTACAGAAAGAGTGTTTCAGAACGGCTCAATCAAAACTAAGGTTCAACTCTTTTAGTTGAACAAACAGAACAGAAAGAAGTTTCACACAATTCTTCTATGTAGTTTTTATTTGTAGACATTCTTTTTCCCAATATAGGCCTCCTAGCGCTCAGAATGTCCAATTGAAGTTTCTACAGAAAGAGTGTTTCAGAACGGCTCAATCAAAAGTGAGGTTCAACTCTGTTAGTTGAATGCACAGAACAGAAAGAAGTTTCATACAATGCTTCTGTGTAGTTTATATTTGAACATATTCTTTTTTCCACTATTACCCACTTAGCGCTACGAATGTCCAGTTGCATTTTCTACAGACAGAGTGTTTCAAAACTGCTCAATCAAAAGTATGGTTTAACTCTGTTAGCTGAATGCTCAGATCAGAAAGAAGTTTCACAGAATGCTTCTGTGTAGTTTATATTTGAATATATTCCTTTTTCCACTACTACGCTCTTAGCGCTCCAAATGTCCAGTTGCATTTTCTACAGAAAGAGTGTTCAGATCTGCTCAATCAAAAGTATGGTTTAACTCTGTTAGCTGAATGCACAGATCAGAAAGAAGTTTCACCGAATGATTCTGTGTAGTTTATATTTGAAGACATTCCTTTTCCACTATTACCCTCTTAGCGCTCCGAATCTCCACTTGCATTTTCTACAAAAAGAGTGTTTCATAACTGCTCAATCAAAAATATGTTTTATCTCTGTTAACTGAATTTACAGATCAGAAATAAGTTTCACAGAATGCATCTGTGTAGTTTTTATTTGAAGATATTCTTTTTCTCAATGTAGGCCTCTTAGCGCTTAGCATGTCCAATTGCAGTTTCTACAGAATGAGTGTTTCAGAACGGCTCAATCAAAAGTAAGGTTCAACTCTGTTAGTTGAATGCACAGAACAGAAAGAATTTTCACAGAATGCTACTGTGTAGTTTATATTTGAATATATTCCTTTTTCCACTATTACCCTCTTAGCCCTCCGTATGTCCACTTGCATTTTCTACAGAAGGAGTGTTCAGAACTGCGCAATCAAAAGTATGGTTTAACTCTGTTAGCTTAATGAACATATCAGAAATAAGTTTCACACAATGCTTCTGTGTAGTTTTTATTTGAAGATATTATTTTTCCCAATATAGGCCTCTTAGCGCTCAGAATGTCCAAATGCAGTTTCTACATAAAGAGTGTTTCAGAAAGGCTCAATCAAAAGTAAGGTTCAACTCTGTTAGTTGAATGCAGAGAACAGAAAGAATTTTCACAGAATGATACTGTGTAGTTTATATTTGAATATATTCCTTTTTCCACTATTACCCTCTTAGCGCTCCGAATGTCCACTTGCATTTTCTACAGAAAGAGTGTTCAGAACTGCGCAATCAAAAGCATGGTTTAACTCTGTTAGCTTAATGAACATATCAGAAATAAGTTTCACACAATGCTTCTGTGTAGTTTTTATTTGAAGATATTATTTTTCCCAATATAGGCCTCTTAGCGCTCAGAATGTCCAATTGCAGTTTCTACAGAAAGAGTGTTTCAGAAAGGCTCAATCAAAAGTAAGGTTCAACTCTGTTAGTTGAATGCACAGAACAGAAAGAAGTTTCATACAATGCTTCTGTGTAGTTTATATTTGAACATATTCTTTTTTCCACTATTACCCACATAGCGCTACGAATGTCCAGTTGCATTTTCTACAGACAGAGTGTTTCAAAACTGCTCAATCAAAAGTATGGTTTAACTCTGTTAGCTGAATGCTCAGATCAGAAAGAAGTTTCACAGAATGCTTCTGTGTAGTTTATATTTGAATATATTCCTTTTTCCACTACTACGCTCTTAGCGCTCCAAATGTCCAGTTGCATTTTCTACAGAAAGAGTGTTCAGATCTGCTCAATCAAAAGTATGGTTTAACTCTGTTAGCTGAATGCACAGATCAGAAAGAAGTTTCACCGAATGATTCTGTGTAGTTTATATTTGAAGACATTCCTTTTTCCACTATTACCCTCTTAGCGCTCCGAATCTCCACTTGCATTTTCTACGAAAAGAGTGTTTCATAACTGCTCAATCAAAAATATGTTTTATCTCTGTTAACTGAATTTACAGATCAGAAATATGTTTCACAGAATGCATCTGTGTAGTTTTTATTTGAAGATATTCTTTTTCTCAATGTAGGCCTCTTAGCGCTTAGCATGTCCAATTGCAGTTTCTACAGAATGAGTGTTTCAGAACGGCTCAATCAAAAGTAAGGTTCAACTCTGTTAGTTGAATGCACAGAACAGAAAGAATTTTCACAGAATGCTACTGTGTAGTTTATATTTGAATATATTCCTTTTTCCACTATTACCCTCTTAGCGCTCCGAATGTCCACTTGCATTTTCTACAGAAAGAGTGTTCAGAACTGCGCAATCAAAAGTATGGTTTAACTCTGTTAGCTTAATGAACATATCAGAAATAAGTTTCACACAATGCTTCAGTGTAGTTTTTATTTGAAGATATTATTTTTCCCAATATAGGCCTCTTAGCGCTCAGAATGTCCAATTGCAGTTTCTACAGAAAGAGTGTTTCAGAACGGCTCAATCAAAAGTAAGGTTCAACTCTGTTAGTTGAATGCACAGAACAGAAAGAATTTTCACAGAATGCTACTGTGTAGTTTATATTTGAATATATTCCTTTTTCCACTATTACCCTCTTAGCGCTCCGAATCTCCACTTGCATTTTCTACAGAAAGAGTGTTTCAGAACGGCTCAATCAAAACTAAGGTTCAACTCTTTTAGTTGAACAAACAGAACAGAAAGAAGTTTCACACAATTCTTCTGTGTAGTTTTTATTTGTAGACATTCTTTTTCCCAATATAGGCCTCCTAGCGCTCAGAATGTCCAATTGCAGTTTCTACAGAAAGAGTGTTTCAGAACGGCTCAATCAAAAGTAAGGTTCAACTCTGTTAGTTGAATCCACAGAACAGAAAGAATTTTCACAGAATGCTACTGTGTAGTTTATATTTGAATATATTCCTTTTTCCACTATTACCCTCTTAGCGCTCCGAATGTCCACTTGCATTTTCTACAGAAGGAGTGTTCAGAACTGCGCAATCAAAAGTATGGTTTAACTCTGTTAGCTTAATGAACATATCAGAAATAAGTTTCACACAATGCTTCTGTGTAGTTTTTATTTGAAGATATTATTTTTCCCAATATAGGCCTCTTAGCGCTCAGAATGTCCAATTGCAGTTTCTACAGAAAGAGTGTTTCAGAAAGGCTCAATCAAAAGTAAGGTTCAACTCTGTTAGTTGAATGCACAGAACAGAAAGAAGTTTCATACAATGCTTCTGTGTAGTTTATATTTGAACATATTCTTTTTTCCACTATTACCCACTTAGCGCTACGAATGTCCAGTTGCATTTTCTACAGACAGAGTGTTTCAAAACTGCTCAATCAAAAGTATGGTTTAACTCTGTTAGCTGAATGCTCAGATCAGAAAGAAGTTTCACAGAATGCTTCTGTGTAGTTTATATTTGAATATATTCCTTTTTCCACTACTACGCTCTTAGCGCTCCAAATGTCCAGTTGCATTTTCTACAGAAAGAGTGTTCAGATCTGCTCAATCAAAAGTATGGTTTAACTCTGTTAGCTGAATGCACAGATCAGAAAGTAGTTTCACCGAATGATTCTGTGTAGTTTATATTTGAAGACATTCCTTTTTCCACTATTACCCTCTTAGCGCTCCGAATCTCCACTTGCATTTTCTACAAAAAGAGTGTTTCATAACTGCTCAATCAAAAATATGTTTTATCTCTGTTAACTGAATTTACAGATCAGAAATAAGTTTCACAGAATGCATCTGTGTAGTTTTTATTTGAAGATATTCTTTTTCTCAATGTAGGCCTCTTAGCGCTTAGCATGTCCAATTGCAGTTTCTACAGAATGAGTGTTTCAGAACGGCTCAATCAAAAGTAAGGTTCAACTCTGTTAGTTGAATGCACAGAACAGAAAGAATTTTCACAGAATGCTACTGTGTAGTTTATATTTGAATATATTCCTTTTTCCACTATTACCCTCTTAGCGCTCCGAATGTCCACTTGCATTTTCTACAGAAAGAGTGTTCAGAACTGCGCAATCAAAAGTATGGTTTAACTCTGTTAGCTTAATGAACATATCAGAAATAAGTTTCACACAATGCTTCTGTGTAGTTTTTATTTGAAGATATTATTTTTCCCAATATAGGCCTCTTAGCGCGCAGAATGTCCAAATGCAGTTTCTACAGAAAGAGTGTTTCAGAAAGGCTCAATCAAAAGTAAGGTTCAACTCTGTTAGTTGAATGCAGAGAACAGAAAGAATTTTCACAGAATGCTACTGTGTAGTTTATATTTGAATATATTCCTTTTTCCACTATTACCCTCTTAGCGCTCCGAATGTCCACTTGCATTTTCTACAGAAAGAGTGTTCAGAACTGCGCAATCAAAAGTATGGTTTAACTCTGTTAGCTTAATGAAAATATCAGAAATAAGTTTCACACAATGCTTCTGTGTAGTTTTTATTTGAAGATATTATTTTTCCCAATATAGGCCTCTTAGCGCTCAGAATGTCCAATTGCAGTTTCTACAGAAAGAGTGTTTCAGAAAGGCTCAATCAAAAGTAAGGTTCAACTCTGTTAGTTGAATGCAGAGAACAGAAAGTATTTTCACAGAATGCTACTGTGTAGTTTATATTTGAATATATTCCTTTTTCCACTATTACCCTCTTAGCGCTCCGAATGTCCACTTGCATTTTCTACAGAAAGAGTGTTCAGAACTGCGCAATCTAAAATATGGTTTAACTCTGTTAGCTTAATGAACATATCAGAAATAAGTTTCACACAATGCTTCTGTTTAGTTTTTATTTGAAGATATTATTTTTCCCAATATAGGCCTCTTAGCGCTCAGAATGTCCAATTGCAGTTTCTACAGAAAGAGTGTTTCAGAAAGGCTCAATCAAAAGTAAGTTTCAAATCTTTTAGTTGAATGCACAGAACAGAAAGAAGTTTCATACAATGCTTCTGTGTAGTTTATATTTGAACATATTCTTTTTTCCACTATTACCCACTTAGCGCTACGAATGTCCAGTTGCAATTTCTACAGACAGAGTGTTTCAAAACTGCTCAATCAAAAGTACGGTTTAACTCTGTTAGCTGAATGCTCAGATCAGAAAGAAGTTTCACAGAATGCTTCTGTGTAGTTTATATTTGAATATATTCCTTTTTCCACTACTTATCTCTTAGCACTCCAAATGTCCAGTTGCATTTTCTACAGAAAGAGTGTTCAGATCTGCTCAATCAAAAGTATGGTTTAACTCCGTTAGCTGAATGCACAGATCAGAAAGAAGTTTCACAGAATGATTCTGTGTAGTTTATATTTGGAGACCTTCCTTTTTCCACTATTACCCCCTTAGCGCTCCGAATCTCCACTTGCATTTCCTACAGAAAGAGTGTTTCATAACTGCTCAATCAAAAATATGTTTTATCTCTGTTAACTCAATTTACAGATCAGAAATAAGTTTCACACAATGCATCTGTGTAGTTTTTATTTGAAGATATTCTTTTTCCCAATATAGGCCTCTTAGCGCTTAGCATGTCCAATTGCAGTTTCTACAGAAAGAGTGTTTCAGAACGGCTCAATCAAAAGTAAGGTTCAACTCTGTTAGTTGAATGCACAGAACAGAAAGAATTTTCACAGAATGCTACTGTGTAGTTTATATTTGAATATATTCCTTTTTCCACTATTACCCTCTTAGCGCTCCGAATCTCCACTTGCATTTTCTACAGAAGGAGTGTTCAGAACTGCGCAATCAAAAGTATGGTTTAACTCTGTTAGCTTAATGAACATATCAGAAATAAGTTTCACACAATGCTTCTGTGTAGTTTTTATTTGAAGATATTATTTTTCCCAATATAGGCCTCTTAGCGCTCAGAATGTCCAATTGCAGTTTCTACAGAAAGAGTGTTTCAGAAAGGCTCAATCAAAAGTAAGTTTCAACTCTGTTAGTTGAATGCACAGAACAGAAAGAAGTTTCATACAATGCTTCTGTGTAGTTTATATTTGAACATATTCTTTTTTCCACTATTACCCACTTAGCGCTACGAATGTCCAGTTGCATTTTCTACAGACAGAGTGTTTCAAAACTGCTCAATCAAAAGTATGGTTTAACTCTGTTAGCTGAATGCTCAGATTAGAAAGAAGTTTCACAGAATGCTTCTATGTAGTTTATATTTGAATATATTCCTTTTTCCACTACTACTCTCTTAGCACTCCAAATGTCCAGTTGCATTTTGTACAGAAAGAGTGTTCAGATCTGCTCAATCAAAAGTATGGTTTAACTCTGTTAGGGGAATGCACAGATCAGAAAGAAGTTTCACAGAATGATTCTGTGTAGTTTATATTTGGAGACCTTCGTTTTTCCACTATTACCCTCTTAGCGCTCCGAATCTCCACTTGCATTTCCTACAGAAAGAGTGTTTCATAACTGCTCAATCAAAAATATGTTTTATCTCTGTTAATTCAATTTACAGATCAGAAATAAGTTTCACACAATGCATCTGTGTAGTTTTTATTTCAAGATATTCTTTTTCCCAATATAGGCCTCTTAGCGCTTAGCATGTCCAATTGCAGTTTCTACAGAAAGAGTGTTTCAGAACGGCTCAATCAAAAGTAAGGTTCAACTCTGTTAGTTGAATGCACAGAACAGAAAGAATTTTCACAGAATGCTACTGTGTAGTTTATATTTGAATATATTCCTTTTTCCACTATTACCCTCTTAGCGCTCCGAATCTCCACTTGCATTTTCTACAGAAGGAGTGTTCAGAACTGCGCAATCAAAAGTATGGTTTAACTCTGTTAGCTTAATGAACATATCAGAAATAAGTTTCACACAATGCTTCTGTGTAGTTTTTATTTGAAGATATTATTTTTCCCAATATAGGCCTCTTAGCGCTCAGAATGTCCAATTGCAGTTTCTACAGAAAGAGTGTTTCAGAAAGGCTCAATCAAAAGTAAGGTTCAACTCTGTTAGTTGAATGCACAGAACAGAAAGAAGTTTCATACAATGCTTCTGTGTAGTTTATATTTGAACATATTCTTTTTTCCACTATTACCCACTTAGCGCTACGAATGTCCAGTTGCATTTTCTACAGACAGAGTGTTTCAAAACTGCTCAATCAAAAGTATGGTTTAACTCTGTTAGCTGAATGCTCAGATCAGAAAGAAGTTTCACAGAATGCTTCTGTGTAGTTTATATTTGAATATATTCCTTTTTCCACTACTACGCTCTTAGCGCTCCAAATGTCCAGTTGCATTTTCTACAGAAAGAGTGTTCAGATCTGCTCAATCAAAAGTATGGTTTAACTCTGTTAGCTGAATGCACAGATCAGAAAGAAGTTTCACCGAATTATTCTGTGTAGTTTATATTTGAAGACATTTCTTTTTCCACTATTACCCTCTTAGCGCTCCGAATCTCCACTTGCATTTTCTACAAAAAGAGTGTTTCATAACTGCTCAATCAAAAATATGTTTTATCTCTGTTAACTGAATTTACAGATCAGAAATATGTTTCACAGAATGCATCTGTGTAGTTTTTATTTGAAGATATTCTTTTTCTCAATGTAGGCCTCTTAGCGCTTAGCATGTCCAATTGCAGTTCCTACAGAATGAGTGTTTCAGAACGGCTCAATCAAAAGTAAGTTTCAACTCTGTTAGTTGAATGCACAGAACAGAAAGAATTTTCACAGAATGCTACTGTGTAGTTTATATTTGAATATATTCCTTTTTCCACTATTACCCTCTTAGCGCTCCGAATGTCCACTTGCATTTTCTACAGAAAGAGTGTTCAGAACTGTGCAATCAAAAGTATGGTTTAACTCTGTTAGCTTAATGAACATATCAGAAATAAGTTTCACACAATGCTTCTGTGTAGTTTTTATTTGAAGATATTATTTTTCCCAATATAGGCCTCTTAGCGCTCAGAATGTCCAATTGCAGTTTCTACAGAAAGAGTGTTTCAGAACGGCTCAATCAAAAGTAAGGTTCAACTCTGTTAGTTGAATGCACAGAACAGAAAGAATTTTCACAGAATGCTACTGTGTAGTTTATATTTGAATATATTCCTTTTTCCACAATTACCCTCTTAGCGCTCCGAATCTCCACTTGCATTTTCTACAGAAAGAGTGTTTCAGAACGGCTCAATCAAAACTAAGGTTAAAATCTTTTAGTTGAACAAACAGAACAGAAAGAAGTTTCACACAATTCTTCTGTGTAGTTTTTATTTGTAGACATTCTTTTTCCCAATATAGGCCTCCTAGCGCTCAGAATGTCCAATTGCAGTTTCTACAGAAAGAGTGTTTCAGAACGGCTCAATCAAAAGTAAGGTTCAACTCTGTTAGTTGAATGCACAGAACAGAAGGAATTTTCACAGAATGCTACTGTGTTGTTTATATTTGAATATATTCCTTTTTCCACTATTACCCTCTTAGCGCTCCGAATGTCCACTTGCATTTTCTACAGAAGGAGTGTTCAGAACTGCGCAATCAAAAGTATGGTTTAACTCTGTTAGCTTAATGAACATATCAGAAATAAGTTTCACACAATGCTTCTGTGTAGTTTTTATTTGAAGATATTATTTTTCCCAATATAGGCCTCTTAGCGCTCAGAATGTCCAATTGCAGTTTCTACAGAAAGAGTGTTTCAGAAAGGCTCAATCAAAAGTAAGGTTCAACTCTGTTAGTTGAATGCACAGAACAGAAAGAAGTTTCATACAATGCTTCTGTGTAGTTTATATTTGAACATATTCTTTTTTCCACTATTACCCACTTAGCGCTACGAATGTCCAGTTGCATTTTCTACAGACAGAGTGTTTCAAAACTGCTCAATCAAAAGTATGGTTTAACTCTGTTAGCTGAATGCTCAGATCAGAAAGAAGTTTCACAGAATGCTTCTGTGTAGTTTATATTTGAATGTATTCCTTTTTCCACTACTACGCTCTTAGCGCTCCAAATGTCCAGTTGCATTTTCTACAGAAAGAGTGTTCAGATCTGCTCAATCAAAAGTATGGTTTAACTCTGTTAGCTGAATGCACAGATCAGAAAGTAGTTTCACCGAATGATTCTGTGTAGTTTATATTTGAAGACATTCCTTTTTCCACTATTACCCTCTTAGCGCTCCGAATCTCCACTTGCATTTTCTACAAAAAGAGTGTTTCATAACTGCTCAATCAAAAATATGTTTTATCTCTGTTAACTGAATTTACAGATCAGAAATAAGTTTCACAGAATGCATCTGTGTAGTTTTTATTTGAAGATATTCTTTTTCTCAATGTAGGCCTCTTAGCGCTTAGCATGTCCAATTGCAGTTTCTACAGAATGAGTGTTTCAGAACGGCTCAATCAAAAGTAAGGTTCAACTCTGTTAGTTGAATGCACAGAACAGAAAGAATTTTCACAGAATGCTACTGTGTAGTTTATATTTGAATATATTCCTTTTTCCACTATTACCCTCTTAGCGCTCCGAATGTCCACTTGCATTTTCTACAGAAAGAGTGTTCAGAACTGCGCAATCAAAAGTATGGTTTAACTCTGTTAGCTTAATGAACATATCAGAAATAAGTTTCACACAATGCTTCTGTGTAGTTTTTATTTGAAGATATTATTTTTCCCAATATAGGCCTCTTAGCGCTCAGAATGTCCAAATGCAGTTTCTACAGAAAGAGTGTTTCAGAAAGGCTCAATCAAAAGTAAGGTTCAACTCTGTTAGTTGAATGCAGAGAACAGAAAGAATTTTCACAGAATGCTACTGTGTAGTTTATATTTGAATATATTCCTTTTTCCACTATTACCCTCTTAGCGCTCCGAATGTCCACTTGCATTTTCTACAGAAAGAGTGTTCAGAACTGCGCAATCAAAAGTATGGTTTAACTCTGTTAGCTTAATGAACATATCAGAAATAAGTTTCACACAATGCTTCTGTGTAGTTTTTATTTGAAGATATTATTTTTCCCAATATAGGCCTCTTAGCGCTCAGAATGTCCAATTGCAGTTTCTACAGAAAGAGTGTTTCAGAAAGGCTCAATCAAAAGTAAGGTTCAACTCTGTTAGTTGAATGCAGAGAACGGAAAGAATTTTCACAGAATGCTACTGTGTAGTTTATATTTGAATATATTCCTTTTTCCACTATTACCCTCTTATCGCTCCGAATGTCCACTTGCATTTTCTACAGAAAGAGTGTTCAGAACTGCGCAATCAAAAGTATGGTTTAACTCTGTTAGCTTAATGAACATATCAGAAATAAGTTTCACACAATGCTTCTGTGTAGTTTTTATTTGAAGATATTATTTTTCCCAATATAGGCCTCTTAGCGCTCAGAATGTCCAATTGCAGTTTCTACAGAAAGAGTGTTTCAGAAAGGCTCAATCAAAAGTAAGTTTCAAATCTTTTAGTTGAATGCACAGAACAGAAAGAAGTTTCATACAATGCTTCTGTGTAGTTTATATTTGAACATATTCTTTTTTCCACTATTACCCACTTAGCGCTACGAATGAACAGTTGCATTTTCTACAGACAGAGTGTTTCAAAACGGCTCAATCAAAAGTATGGTTTAACTCTGTTAGCTGAATGCTCAGATCAGAAAGAAGTTTCACAGAATGCTTCTGTGTAGTTTATATTTGAATATATTCCTATTTCCACTACTACTCTCTTAGCACTCCAAATGTCCAGTTGCATTTTCTACAGAAAGAGTGTTCAGATCTGCTCAATCAAAAGTATGGTTTAACTCTGTTAGCTGAATGCACAGATCAGAAAGAAGTTTCACAGAATGATTCTGTGTAGTTTATATTTGGAGACCTTCCTTTTTCCACTATTACCCTCTTAGCGCTCCGAAACTCCACTTGCATTTCCTACAGAAAGAGTGTTTCATAACTGCTCAATCAAAAATATGTTTTATCTCTGTTAACTCAATTTACAGATCAGAAATAAGTTTCACACAATGCATCTGTGTAGTTTTTATTTGAAGATATTCTTTTTCCCAATATAGGCCTCTTAGCGCTTAGCATGTCCAATTGCAGTTTCTACAGAAAGAGTGTTTCAGAACGGCTCAATCAAAAGTAAGGTTCAACTCTGTTAGTTGAATGCACAGAACAGAAAGAATTTTCACAGAATGCTACTGTGTAGTTTATATTTGAATATATTCCTTTTTCCACTATTACCCTCTTAGCGCTCCGAATCTCCACTTGCATTTTCTACAGAAGGAGTGTTCAGAACTGCGCAATCAAAAGTATGGTTTAACTCTGTTAGCTTAATGAACATATCAGAAATAAGTTTCACACAATGCTTCTGTGTAGTTTTTATTTGAAGATATTATTTTTCCCAATATAGGCCTCTTAGCGCTCAGAATGTCCAATTGCAGTTTCTACAGAAAGAGTGTTTCAGAAAGGCTCAATCAAAAGTAAGATTCAACTCTGTTAGTTGAATGCACAGAACAGAAAGAAGTTTCATACAATGCTTCTGTGTAGTTTATATTTGAACATATTCTTTTTTCCACTATTAACCATTTAGCGCTACGAATGTCCAGTTGCATTTTCTACAGACAGAGTGTTTCAAAACTGCTCAATCAAAAGTATGGTTTAACTCTGTTAGCTGAATGCTCAGATCAGAAAGAAGTTTCACAGAATGCTTCTGTGTAGTTTATATTTGAATATATTCCTTTTTCCACTACTGCGCTCTTAGCGCTCCAAATGTCCAGTTGCATTTTCGACAGAAAGAGTGTTCAGATCTGCTCAATCAAAAGTATGGTTTAACTCTGTTAGCTGAATGCACAGATCAGAAAGAAGTTTCACCGAATGATTCTGTGTAGTTTATATTTGAAGACATTCCTTTTTCCACTATTACCATCTTAGCGCTCCGAATCTCCACTTGCATTTTCTACAAAAAGAGTGTTTCATAACTGCTCAATCAAAAATATGATTTATCTCTGTTAACTGAATTTACAGATCAGAAATATGTTTCACAGAATGCATCTGTGTAGTTTTTATTTGAAGATATTCTTTTTCTCAATGTAGGCCTCTTAGCGCTTAGCATGTCCAATTGCAGTTTCTACAGAATGAGTGTTTCAGAACGGCTCAATCAAAAGTAAGATTCAACTCTGTTAGTTGAATGCACAGAACAGAAAGAATTTTCACAGAATGCTACTGTGTAGTTTATATTTGAATATATTCCTTTTTCCACTATTACCCTCTTAGCGCTCCGAATGTCCACTTGCATTTTCTACAGAAAGAGTGTTCAGAACTGCGCAATCAAAAGTATGGTTTAACTCTGTTAGTTAATGAACATATCAGAAATAAGTTTCACACAATGCTTCTGTGTAGTTTTTATTTGAAGATATTATTTTTCCCAATATAGGCCTCTTAGCGCTCAGAATGTCCAATTGCAGTTTCTACAGAAAGAGTGTTTCAGAAAGGCTCAATCAAAAGTAAGGTTCAACTCTGTTAGTTGAATGCACAGAACAGAAAGTAGTTTCATACAATGCTTCTGTGTAGTTTATATTTGAACATATTCTATTTTCCACTATTACCCTCTGAGCGCTACGAATGTCCAGTTGCATTTTCTACAGACAGAGTGTTTCAAAACTGCTCAATCAAAAGTATGGTTTAACTCTGTTAGCTGAATGCTCAGATCAGAAAGAAGTTTCACAGAATGCTTCTGTGTAGTTTATATTTGAATATATTCCTTTTTCCACTACTACTCTCTTAGCGCTCCAATTGTTCAGTTGCATTTTCTACAGAAAGAGTGTTCAGATCTGCTCAATCAAAAGTATGGTTTAACTCTGTTAGCTGAATGCACAGATCAGAAAGAAGTTTCACAGAATGAATCTGTGTAGTTTATATTTGGAGACATTCCTTTTTCCACTATTACCCTCTTAGCGCTCCGAATCTCCACTTGCATTTTCTACAGAAAGAGTGTTTCAGAACGGCTCAATCAAAACTAAGGTTCAACTCTTTTAGTTGAACAAACAGAACAGAAAGAGGTTTCACACAATTCTTCTGTGTAGTTTTTATTTTTAGACATTCTTTTTCTCAATATAGGCCTCCTAGAGCTCAGAATGTCCAATTGCAGTTTCTACAGAAAGAGTGTTCAGATCTGCTCAATCAAAAGTATGGTTTAACTCTGTTAGCTGAATGCACAGATCAGAAAGAAGTTTCACCGAATTATTCTGTGTAGTTTATATTTGAAGACATTTCTTTTTCCACTATTACCCTCTTAGCGCTCCGAATCTCCACTTGCATTTTCTACAAAAAGAGTGTTTCATAACTGCTCAATCAAAAATATGTTTTATCTCTGTTAACTGAATTTACAGATCAGAAATATGTTTCACAGAATGCATCTGTGTAGTTTTTATTTGAAGATATTCTTTTTCTCAATGTAGGCCTCTTAGCGCTTAGCATGTCCAATTGCAGTTTCTACAGAATGAGTGTTTCAGAACGGCTCAATCAAAAGTAAGTTTCAACTCTGTTAGTTGAATGCACAGAACAGAAAGAATTTTCACAGAATGCTACTGTGTAGTTTATATTTGAATATATTCCTTTTTCCACTATTACCCTCTTAGCGCTCCGAATGTCCACTTGCATTTTCTACAGAAAGAGTGTTCAGAACTGTGCAATCAAAAGTATGGTTTAACTCTGTTAGCTTAATGAACATATCAGAAATAAGTTTCACACAATGCTTCTGTGTAGTTTTTATTTGAAGATATTATTTTTCCCAATATAGGCCTCTTAGCGCTCAGAATGTCCAATTGCAGTTTCTACAGAAAGAGTGTTTCAGAACGGCTCAATCAAAAGTAAGGTTCAACTCTGTTAGTTGAATGCACAGAACAGAAAGAATTTTCACAGAATGCTACTGTGTAGTTTATATTTGAATATATTCCTTTTTCCACAATTACCCTCTTAGCGCTCCGAATCTCCACTTGCATTTTCTACAGAAAGAGTGTTTCAGAACGGCTCAATCAAAACTAAGGTTAAAATCTTTTAGTTGAACAAACAGAACAGAAAGAAGTTTCACACAATTCTTCTGTGTAGTTTTTATTTGTAGACATTCTTTTTCCCAATATAGGCCTCCTAGCGCTCAGAATGTCCAATTGCAGTTTCTACAGAAAGAGTGTTTCAGAACGGCTCAATCAAAAGTAAGGTTCAACTCTGTTAGTTGAATGCACAGAACAGAAGGAATTTTCACAGAATGCTACTGTGTTGTTTATATTTGAATATATTCCTTTTTCCACTATTACCCTCTTAGCGCTCCGAATGTCCACTTGCATTTTCTACAGAAGGAGTGTTCAGAACTGCGCAATCAAAAGTATGGTTTAACTCTGTTAGCTTAATGAACATATCAGAAATAAGTTTCACACAATGCTTCTGTGTAGTTTTTATTTGAAGATATTATTTTTCCCAATATAGGCCTCTTAGCGCTCAGAATGTCCAATTGCAGTTTCTACAGAAAGAGTGTTTCAGAAAGGCTCAATCAAAAGTAAGGTTCAACTCTGTTAGTTGAATGCACAGAACAGAAAGAAGTTTCATACAATGCTTCTGTGTAGTTTATATTTGAACATATTCTTTTTTCCACTATTACCCACTTAGCGCTACGAATGTCCAGTTGCATTTTCTACAGACAGAGTGTTTCAAAACTGCTCAATCAAAAGTATGGTTTAACTCTGTTAGCTGAATGCTCAGATCAGAAAGAAGTTTCACAGAATGCTTCTGTGTAGTTTATATTTGAATGTATTCCTTTTTCCACTACTACGCTCTTAGCGCTCCAAATGTCCAGTTGCATTTTCTACAGAAAGAGTGTTCAGATCTGCTCAATCAAAAGTATGGTTTAACTCTGTTAGCTGAATGCACAGATCAGAAAGTAGTTTCACCGAATGATTCTGTGTAGTTTATATTTGAAGACATTCCTTTTTCCACTATTACCCTCTTAGCGCTCCGAATCTCCACTTGCATTTTCTACAAAAAGAGTGTTTCATAACTGCTCAATCAAAAATATGTTTTATCTCTGTTAACTGAATTTACAGATCAGAAATAAGTTTCACAGAATGCATCTGTGTAGTTTTTATTTGAAGATATTCTTTTTCTCAATGTAGGCCTCTTAGCGCTTAGCATGTCCAATTGCAGTTTCTACAGAATGAGTGTTTCAGAACGGCTCAATCAAAAGTAAGGTTCAACTCTGTTAGTTGAATGCACAGAACAGAAAGAATTTTCACAGAATGCTACTGTGTAGTTTATATTTGAATATATTCCTTTTTCCACTATTACCCTCTTAGCGCTCCGAATGTCCACTTGCATTTTCTACAGAAAGAGTGTTCAGAACTGCGCAATCAAAAGTATGGTTTAACTCTGTTAGCTTAATGAACATATCAGAAATAAGTTTCACACAATGCTTCTGTGTAGTTTTTATTTGAAGATATTATTTTTCCCAATATAGGCCTCTTAGCGCTCAGAATGTCCAAATGCAGTTTCTACAGAAAGAGTGTTTCAGAAAGGCTCAATCAAAAGTAAGGTTCAACTCTGTTAGTTGAATGCAGAGAACAGAAAGAATTTTCACAGAATGCTACTGTGTAGTTTATATTTGAATATATTCCTTTTTCCACTATTACCCTCTTAGCGCTCCGAATGTCCACTTGCATTTTCTACAGAAAGAGTGTTCAGAACTGCGCAATCAAAAGTATGGTTTAACTCTGTTAGCTTAATGAACATATCAGAAATAAGTTTCACACAATGCTTCTGTGTAGTTTTTATTTGAAGATATTATTTTTCCCAATATAGGCCTCTTAGCGCTCAGAATGTCCAATTGCAGTTTCTACAGAAAGAGTGTTTCAGAAAGGCTCAATCAAAAGTAAGGTTCAACTCTCTTAGTTGAATGCAGAGAACGGAAAGAATTTTCACAGAATGCTACTGTGTAGTTTATATTTGAATATATTCCTTTTTCCACTATTACCCTCTTATCGCTCCGAATGTCCACTTGCATTTTCTACAGAAAGAGTGTTCAGAACTGCGCAATCAAAAGTATGGTTTAACTCTGTTAGCTTAATGAACATATCAGAAATAAGTTTCACACAATGCTTCTGTGTAGTTTTTATTTGAAGATATTATTTTTCCCAATATAGGCCTCTTAGCGCTCAGAATGTCCAATTGCAGTTTCTACAGAAAGAGTGTTTCAGAACGGCTCAATCAAAACTAAGGTTCAACTCTTTTAGTTGAACAAACAGAACAGAAAGAGGTTTCACACAATTTTTCTGTGTAGTTTTTATTTGTAGACATTCTTTTTCTCAATATAGGCCTCCTAGCGCTCAGAATGTCCAATTGCAGTTTCTACAGAAAGAGTGTTTCAGAACGGCTCAATCAAAAGTAAGGTTCAACTCTGTTAGTTGAATGCACAGAACAGAAAGAAGTTTCATACAATGCTTCTGTGTAGTTTATATTTGAACATATTCTTTTTTCCACTATTACCCACTTAGCGCTACGAATGTCCAGTTGCATTTTCTACAGACAGAGTGTTTCAAAACTGCTCAATCAAAAGTATGGTTTAACTCTGTTAGCTGAATGCTCAGATCAGAAAGAAGTTTCACAGAATTCTTCTGTGTAGTTTATATTTGAATATATTCCTTTTTCCACTACTACGCTCTTAGCGCTCCAAATGTCCAGTTGCATTTTCTACAGAAAGAGTGTTAAGATCTGCTCAATCAAAAGTATGGTTTAACTCTGTTAGCTGAATGCACAGATCAGAAAGAAGTTTCCCCGAATGATTCTGTGTAGTTTATATTTGAAGACATTCCTTTTTCCACTATTACCCTCTTAGCGCTCCGAATCTCCACTTGCATTTTCTACAAAAAGAGTGTTTCATAACTGCTCAATCAAAAATATGTTTTATCTCTGTTAACTGAATTTACAGATCAGAAATAAGTTTCACAGAATGCATCTGTGTAGTTTTTATTTGAAGATATTCTTTTTCCCAATGTAGGATTCTTAGCGCTTAGCATGTCCAATTGCAGTTTCTACAGAAAGAGTGTTTCAGAACGGCTCAATCAAAAGTAAGGTTCAACTCTGTTAGTTCAAAGCACAGAACAGAAAGAATTTTCACAGAATGCTACTGTGTAGTTTATATTTGAATATATTCCTTTTTCCACTATTACCCTCTTAGCGCTCCGAATGTCCACTTGCATTTTCTACAGAAAGAGTGTTCAGAACTGCGCAATCAAAAGTATGGTTTAACTCTGTTAGCTTAATGAACATATCAAAAATAAGTTTCACACAATGCTTCTGTGTAGTTTTTATTTGAAGATATTATTTTTCCCAATAGAGGCCTCTTAGCGCTCAGAATGTCCAATTGCAGTTTCTACAGAAAGATTGTTTCAGAAAGGCTCAATCAAAAGTAAGGTTCAACTCTGTTAGTTGAATGCACAGAACAGAAAGAAGTTTCATACAATGCTTCTGTGTAGTTTATATTTGAACATATTCTTTTTTCCACTATTACCCACTTAGCGCTACGAATGTCCAGTTGCATTTTCTACAGACAGAGTGTTTCAAAACTGCTCAATCAAAAGTATGGTTTAACTCTGTTAGCTGAATGCTCAGATCAGAAAGAAGTTTCACAGAATGCTTCTGTGTAGTTTATCTTGGAATATATTCCTTTTTCCACTACTACGCTCTTAGCGCTCAAAATGTCCAGTTGCATTTTCTACAGAAAGAGTGTTCAGATCTGCTCAATCAAAAGTATGGTTTAACTCTGTTAGCTGAATGCACAGATCAGAAAGAAGTTTCACAGAATGATTCTGTGTAGTTTATATTTGGAGACATTCCTTTTTCCACTATTACCCTCTTAGCGCTCCGAATCTCCACTTGCATTTTCTACAGAAAGATTGTTTCAGAATGGCTCAATCAAAACTAAGGTTCAACTCTTTTAGTTGAACAAACAGAACAGAAAGAAGTTTCACAAAATTCTTCTGTGTAGTTTTTATTTGTAGACATTCTTTTTCTCAATATAGGCCTCCTAGCGCTCAGAATGTCCAATTGCAGTTTCTACAGAAAGAGTGTTTCAGAACGGCTCAATCAAAAGTAAGGTTCAACTCTGTTAGTTGAATGCACAGAACAGAAAGAAGTTTCATACAATGCTTCTGTGTAGTTTATATTTGAACATATTCTTTTTTCCACTATTACCCACTTAGCGCTACGAATGTCCAGTTGCATTTTCTACAGACAGAGTGTTTCAAAACTGCTCAATCAAAAGTATGGTTTAACTCTGTTAGCTGAATGCTCAGATCAGAAAGAAGTTTCACAGAATGCTTCTGTGTAGTTTATATTTGAATATATTCCTTTTTCAACTACTACTCTATTAGCACTCCAAATGTCCAGTTGCATTTTCTACAGAAAGAGTGTTCAGATCTGCTCAATCAAAAGTATGGTTTAACTCTGTTAGCTGAATGCACAGATCAGAAAGAAGTTTCACAGAATGATTCTGTGTAGTTTATATTTGGAGACCTTCCTTTTTCCACTATTACCCTCTTAGCGCTCCGAATCTTCACTTGCATTTCCTACAGAAAGAGTGTTTCATAACTGCTCAATCAAAAATATGTTTTATCTCTGTTAACTCAATTTACAGATCAGAAATAAGTTTCACACAATGCATCTGTGTAGTTTTTATTTGAAGATATTCTTTTTCCCAATATAGGCCTCTTAGCGCTTAGCATGTCCAATTGCAGTTTCTACAGAAAGAGTGTTTCAGAACAGCTCAATCAAAAGTAAGGTTCAACTCTGTTAGTTGAATGCACAGAACAGAAAGAATTTTCACAGAATGCTACTGTGTAGTTTATATTTGATTATATTCCTTTTTCCACTATTACCCTCTTAGCGCTCCGAATCTCCACTTGCATTTTCTACAGAAGGAGTGTTCAGAACTGCGCAATCAAAAGTATGGTTTAAATCTGTTAGCTTAATGAACATATCAGAAATAAGTTTCACACAATGCTTCTGTGTAGTTTTTATTTGAAGATATTATTTTTCCCAATATAGGCCTCTTAGCGCTCAGAATGTCCAATTGCAGTTTCTACAGAAATAGTGTTTCAGAAAGGCTCAATCAAAAGTAAGTTTCAACTCTGTTAGTTGAATGCACAGAACAGAAAGAAGTTTCATACAATGCTTCTGTGTAGTTTATATTTGAACATATTCTTTTTTCCACTATTAACCATTTAGCGCTACGAATGTCCAGTTGCATTTTCTACAGACAGAGTGTTTCAAAACTGCTCAATCAAAAGTATGGTTTAACTCTGTTAGCTGAATGCTCAGATCAGAAAGAAGTTTCACAGAATGCTTCTGTGTAGTTTATATTTGAATATATTCCTTTTTCCACTACTACGCTCTTAGCGCTCCAAATGTCCAGTTGCATTTTCTACAGAAAGAGTGTTCAGATCTGCTCAATCAAAAGTATGGTTTAACTCTGTTAGCTGAATGCACAGATCAGAAAGAAGTTTCACCGAATGATTCTGTGTAGTTTATATTTGAAGACATTCCTTTTTCCACTATTACCCTCTTAGCGCTCCGAATCTCCACTTGCATTTTCTACAAAAAGAGTGTTTCATAACTGCTCAATCAAAAATATGATTTATCTCTGTTAACTGAATTTACAGATCAGAAATATGTTTCACAGAATGCATCTGTGTAGTTTTTATTTGAAGATATTCTTTTTCTCAATGTAGGCCTCTTAGCGCTTAGCATGTCCAATTGCAGTTTCTACAGAATGAGTGTTTCAGAACGGCTCAATCAAAAGTAAGGTTCAACTCTGTTAGTTGAATGCACAGAACAGAAAGAATTTTCACAGAATGCTACTGTGTAGTTTATATTTGAATATATTCCTTTTTCCACTATTACCCTCTTAGCGCTCCGAATGTCCACTTGCATTTTCTACAGAAAGAGTGTTCAGAACTGCGCAATCAAAAGTATGGTTTAACTCTGTTAGCTTAATGAACATATCAGAAATATGTTTCACACAATGCTTCTGTGTAGTTTTTATTTGAAGATATTATTTTTCCCAATATAGGCCTCTTAGCGCTCAGAATGTCCAATTGCAGTTTCTACAGAAAGAGTGTTTCAGAAAGGCTCAATCAAAAGTAAGGTTCAACTCTGTTAGTTGAATGCACAGAACAGAAAGTAGTTTCATACAATGCTTCTGTGTAGTTTATATTTGAACATATTCTTTTTTCCACTATTACCCTCTTAGCGCTACGAATGTCCAGTTGCATTTTCTACAGACAGAGTGTTTCAAAACTGCTCAATCAAAAGTATGGTTTAAACCTGTTAGCTGAATGCTCAGATCAGAAAGATGTTTCACAGAATGCTTCTGTGTAGTTTATATTTGAATATATTCCTTTTTCCACTACTACTCTCTTAGCGCTCCAAATGTCCAGTTGCATTTTCTACAGAAAGAGTGTTCAGATCTGCTCAATCAAAAGTATGGTTTAACTCTGTTAGCTGAATGCACAGATCAGAAAGAAGTTTCACAGAATGATTCTGTGTAGTTTATATTTGTAGACATTCCTTTTTCCACTATTACCCTCTTAGTGCTCCGAATCTCCACTTGCATTTTCTACAGAAAGAGTGTTTCAGAACAGCTCACTCAAAACTAAGGTTCAACTCTTTTAGTTGAACAAACAGAACAGAAAGAGGTTTCACACAATTCTTCTGTGTAGTTTTTATTTGTAGACATTCTTTTTCTCAATATAGGTCTCCTAGCGCTCAGAATGTCCAATTGCAGTTTCTACAGAAAGAGTGTTTCAGAACGGCTCAATCAAAAGTAAGGTTCAACTCTGTTAGTTGAATGCACAGAACAGAAAGAAGTTTCATACAATGCTTCTGTGTAGTTTATATTTGAACATATTCTTTTTTCCACTATTACCCACTTAGAGCTACGAATGTCCAGTTGCATTTTCTACAGACAGAGTGTTTCAAAACTGCTCAATCAAAAGTATGGTTTAACTCTGTTAGCTGAATGCTCAGATCAGAACGAAGTTTCACAGAATGCTTCTGTGTAATTTATATTTGAATATATTCCTTTTTCCACTACTACTCTCTTAGCGCTCCAAATGTCCAGTTGCATTTTCTACAGAAAGAGTGTTCAGATCTGCTCAATCAAAAGTATGGTTTAACTCTGTTAGCTGAATGCACAGATCAGAAAGAAGTTTCACAGAATGATTCTGTGTAGTTTATATTTGGAGACATTCCTTTTTCCACTATTAACCACTTAGCGCTCCGAATCTCCGCTTGCATTTTCTACAGAAAGAGTGTTTCATAACTGCTCAATCAAAAATATGTTTTATCTCTGTTAACTGAATTTACAGATCAGAAATAAGTTTCACAGAATGCATCTGTGTAGTTTTTATTTGAAGATATTCTTTTTCCCAATGTAGGCCTCTTAGCGCTTAGCATGTCCAATTGCAGTTTCTACAGAAAGAGTGTTTCAGAACGGCTCAATCAAAAGTAAGGTTCAACTCTGTTAGTTGAATGCACAGAACAGAAAGAATTTTCACAGAATGCTACTGTGTAGTTTATATTTGAATATATTCCTTTTTCCACTGTTACCGTCTTAGCGCTCCGAATGTCCACTTGCATTTTCTACAGAAAGAGTGTTCAGAACTGCGCAATCAAAGTATGGTTTAACTCTGTTAGCTTAATGAACATATCAGAAATAAGTTTCACACAATGCTTCTGTGTAGTTTTTATTTGAAGATATTATTTTTCCCAATAGAGGCCTCTTAGCGCTCAGAATGTCCAATTGCAGTTTCTACAGAAAGAGTGTTTCAGAAAGGCTCAATCAAAAGTAAGGTTCAACTCTGTTAGTTGAATGCACAGAACAGAAAGAAGTTTCATACAATGCTTCTGTGTAGTTTATATTTGAACATATTCTTTTTTCCACTATTACCCACTTAGCGCTACGAATGTCCAGTTGCATTTTCTACAGACAGAGTGTTTCAAAACTGCTCAATCAAAAGTATGGTTTAACTCTGTTAGCTGAATGCTCAGATCAGAAAGAAGTTTCACAGAATGCTTCTGTGTAGTTTATATTTGAATATATTCCTTTTTCCACTACTACTCTCTTAGCGCTCCAAATGTCCAGTTGCATTTTCTACAGAAAGAGTGTTCAGATCTGCTCAATCAAAAGTATGGTTTAACTCTGTTAGCTGAATGCACAGATCAGAAAGAAGTTTCACAGAATGATTCTGTGTAGTTTATATTTGGAGACATTCCTTTTTCCACTTTTACCCTCTTAGCGCTCCGAATCTCCACTTGCATTTTCTACAGAAAGAGTGTTTCAGAACGGCTCAATCAAAACTAAGGTTCAACTCTTTTAGTTGAACAAACAGAACAGAAAGAAGTTTCACACAATTCTTCTGTGTAGTTTTTATTTGTAGACATTCTTTTTCTCAATATAGGCCTCCTAGCGCTCAGAATGTCCAATTGCAGTTTCTACAGAAAGAGTGTTTCAGAACGGCTCAATCAAAAGTAAGGTTCAACTCTGTTAGTTGAATGCACAGAACAGAAAGAAGTTTCATACAATGATTCTGTGTAGTTTATATTTGAACATATTCTTTTTTCCACTATTACCCACTTAGCGCTACGAATGTCCAGTTGCATTTTCTACAGACAGAGTGTTTCAAAACTGCTCAATCAAAAGTATGGTTTAACTCTGTTAGCTGAATGCTCAGATCAGAAAAAAGTTTCACAAAATGCTTCTGTGTAGTTTATATTTGAATATATTCCTTTTTCCACTACTACGCTCTTAGCGCTCCAAATGTCCAGTTGCATTTTCTACAGAAAGAGTGTTCAGATCTGCTCAATCAAAAGTATGGTTTAACTCTGTTAGCTGAATGCACAGATCAGAAAGAAGTTTCACCGAATGATTCTGTGTAGTTTATATTTGAAGACATTCCTTTTTCCACTATTACCCTCTTAGCGCTCCGAATCTCCACTTGCATTTTCTACAAAAAGAGTGTTTCATAACTGCTCAATCAAAAATATGTTTTATCTCTGTTAACTGAATTTACAGATCAGAAATAAGTTTCAGAGAATGCATCTGTGTAGTTTTTATTTGAAGATATTCTTTTTCCCAATGTAGGCCTCTTAGCGCTTAGCATGTCCAATTGCAGTTTCTACAGAAAGAGTGTTTCAGAACGGCTCAATCAAAAGTAAGGTTCAACTCTGTTAGTTGAATGCACAGAACAGAAAGAATTTTCACAGAATGCTACTGTGTAGTTTATATTTGAATATATTCCTTTTTCCACTATTACCCTCTTAGCGCTCCGAATGTCCACTTGCATTTTCTACAGAAAGAGTGTTCAGAACTGCGCAATCAAAAGTATGGTTTAACTCTGTTAGCTTAATGAACATATCAGAAATAAGTTTCACACAATGCTTCTGTGTAGTTTTTATTTGAAGATATTATTTTTCCCAATATAGGCCTCTTAGCGCTCAGAATGTCCAATTGCAGTTTCTACAGAAAGAGTGTTTCAGAACGGCTCAATCAAAAGTAAGGTTCAACTCTGTTAGTTGAATGCACAGAACAGAAAGAAGTTTCATACAATGCTTCTGTGTAGTTTATATTTGAACATATTCTTTTTTCCACTATTACCCACTTAGCGCTACGAATGTCCAGTTGCATTTTCTACAGACAGAGTGTTTCACAACTGCACAATCAAAAGTATTGTTTAACTCTGTTAGCTGAATGCTCACATCAGAAAGAAGTTTCACAGAATGCTTCTGTGTAGTTTATATTTGAATATATTCCTTTTTCCACTACTACGCTCTTAGCGCTCCAAATGTCCAGTTGCATTTTCTACAGAAAGAGTGTTCAGATCTGCTCAATCAAAAGTATGGTTTAACTCTGTTAGCTGAATGCACAGATCAGAAAGAAGTTTCACAGAATGATTCTGTGTAGTTTATATTTGGAGACATTCCTTTTTCCACTATTACCCTCTTAGCGCTCCGAATCTCCACTTGCATTTTCTACAGAAAGAGTGTTTCAGAACGGCTCAATCAAAACTATGGTTCAACTCTTTTAGTTGAACAAACAGAACAGAAAGAAGTTTCACACAATTCTTCTGTGTAGTTTTTATTTGTAGACATTCTTTTTCCCAATATAGGCCTCCTAGCGCTCAGAATGTCCAATTGCAGTTTCTACAGAAAGAGTGTTTCAGAACGGCTCAATCAAAAGTAAGGTTCAACTCTGTTAGTTGAATGCACAGAACAGAAAGAAGTTTCATACAATGCTTCTGTGTAGTTTATATTTGAACATATTCTTTTTTCCACTATTACCCACTTAGCGCTACGAATGTCCAGTTGCATTTTCTACAGACAAAGTGTTTCAAAACTGCTCAATCAAAAGTATGGTTTAACTCTGTTAGCTGAATGCTCAGATCAGAAAGAAGTTTCACAGAATGCTTCTGTGTAGTTTATATTTGAAAATATTCCTTTTTCCACTACTACGCTCTTAGCGCTCCAAATGTCCAGTTGCATTTTCTACAGAAAGAGTGATCAGATCTGCTCAATCAAAAGTATGGTTTAATTCTGTTAGCTGAATGCACAGATCAGAAGGAAGTTTCACCGAATGATTCTGTGTAGTTTATATTTGAAGACATTCCTTTTTCCACTATTACCCTCTTAGCGCTCCGAATCTCCACTTGCATTTTCTACAAAAAGAGTGTTTCATAACTGCTCAATCAAAAATATGTTTTATCTCTGTTAACTGAATTTACAGATCAGAAATAAGTTTCCCAGAATGCATCGGTGTAGTTTTTATTTGAAGATATTCTTTTTCCCAATGTAGGCCTCTTAGCGCTTAGCATGTCCAATTGCAGTTCCTACAGAAAGAGTGTTTCAGAACGGCTCAATCAAAAGTAAGGTTCAACTCTGTTAGTTGAATGCACAGAACAGAAAGAATTTTCACAGAATGCTACTGTGTAGTTTATATTTGAATATATTCCTTTTTCCACTATTACCCTCTTAGCGCTCCGAATGTCCACTTGCATTTTCTACAGAAAGAGTGTTCAGAACTGCGCAATCAAAAGTATGGTTTAACTCTGTTAGCTTAATGAACATATCAGAAATAAGTTTCACACAATGCTTCTGTGCAGTTTTTATTTGAAGATATTATTTTTCCCAATAGAGGCCTCTTAGCGCTCAGAATGTCCAATTGCAGTTTCTACAGAAAGAGTGTTTCAGAAAGGCTCAATCAAAAGTAAGGTTCAACTCTGTTAGTTGAATGCACAGAACAGAAAGAAGTTTCATACAATGCTTCTGTGTAGTTTATATTTGAACATATTCTTTTTTCCACTATTACCCACTTAGCGCTACGAATGTCCAGTTGCATTTTCTACAGACAGAGTGTTTCAAAACTGCTCAATCAAAAGTATGGTTTAACTCTGTTAGCTGAATGCTCAGATCAGAAAGATGTTTCACAGAATGCTTCTGTGTAGTTTATATTTGAATATATTGTTTTTTCCACTACTACGCTCTTAGCGCTCCAAATGTCCAGTTGCATTTTCTACAGAAAGAGTGTTCAGATCTGCTCAATCAAAAGTATGGTTTAACTCTGTTAGCTGAATGCACAGATCAGAAGGAAGTTTCACCGAATGATTCTGTGTAGTTTATATTTGAAGACATTCCTTTTTCCACTATTACCTTCTTAGCGCTCCGAATCTCCACTTGCATTTTCTACAAAAAGAGTGTTTCATAACTGCTCAATCAAAAATATGTTTTATCTCTGTTAACTGAATTTGCAGATCAGAAATAAGTTTCACAGAATGCATCTGTGTAGTTTTTATTTGAAGATATTCTTTTCCCCAATGTAGGCCTCTTAGCGCTTAGCATGTCCAATTGCAGTTTCTACAGAAAGAGTGTTTCAGAACGGCTCAATCAAAAGTAAGGTTCAACTCTGTTAGTTGAATGCACAGAACAGAAAGAATTTTCACAGAATGCTACTGTGTAGTTTATATTTGAATATATTCCTTTTTCCACTCTTACCCTCTTAGCGCTCCGAATCTCCACTTGCATTTTCTGCAAAAAGAGTGTTTCATAACTGCTCAATCAAAAATATGTTTTATCTCTGTTAACTGAATTTACAGATCAGAAATAAGTTTCACAGAATGCATCTGTGTAGTTTTTATTTGAAGATATTCTTTTTCCCAATGTAGGCCTCTTAGCGCTTAGCATGTCCAATTGCAGTTTCTACAGAAAGAGTGTTTCAGAACGGCTCAATCAAAAGTAAGGTTCAACTCTGTTAGTTGAATGCACAGAACAGAAAGAAGTTTCATACAATGCTTCTGTGTAGTTTATATTTGAACATATTCTTTTTTCCACTATTACCCACTTATAGCTACGAATGTCCAGTTGCATTTTCTAGAGAAAGAGTGTTTCAGAACGGCTCAATCAAAAGTAAGGTTCAACTCTGTTAGTTGAATGCACAGAACAGAAAGAATTTTCACAGAATGCTACTGTGTAGTTTATATTTGAATATATTCCTTTTTCCACTATTACCCTCTTAGCGCTCCGAATGTCCACTTGCATTTTCTACAGAAAGAGTGTTCAGAACTCCGCAATCAAAAGTATGGTTTAACTCTGTTAGCTTAATGAACATATCAGAAATAAGTTTCACACAATGCTTCTGTGTAGTTTTTATTTGAAGATATTATTTTTCCCAATAGAGCCCTCTTAGCGCTCAGAATGTCCAATTGCAGTTTGTACAGAAAGAGTGTTTCAGAAAGGCTCAATCAAAAGTAAGGTTCAACTTTGTTAGTTGAATGCACGGAACAGAAAGAAGTTTCATACAATGCTTCTGTGTAGTTTATATTTGAACATATTCTTTTTTCCACTATTACCCACTTAGCGCTACGAATGTCCAGTTGCATTTTCTACAGACAGAGTGTTTCAAAACTGCTCAATCAAAAGTATGGTTTAACTCTGTTAGCTGAATGCTCAGATCAGAAAGAAGTTTCACAGAATGCTTCTGTGTAGTTTATATTTGAATATATTCCTTTTTCCACTACTACTCTCTTAGCGCTCCAAATGTCCAGTTGCATTTTCTACAGAAAGAGTGTTCAGATCTGCTCAATCAAAAGTATGGTTTAACTCTGTTAGCTGAATGCACAGATCAGAAAGAAGTTTCACAGAATGATTCTGTGTAGTTTATATTTGTAGACATTCCTTTTTCCACTATTACCCTCTTAGCGCTCCGAATCTCCACTTGCATTTTCTACAGAAAGAGTGTTTCAGAACGGCTCAATCAAAACTAAGGTTCAACTCTTTTAGTTGAACAATCAGAACAGAAAGAAGTTTCACACAATTCTTCTGTGTAGTTTTTATTTGTAGACATTCTTTTTCCCAATATAGGCCTCCTAGCACTCAGAATGTCCAATTGCAGTTTCTACAGAAAGCGTGTTTCAGAACGGCTCAATCAAAAGTAAGGTTCAACTCTGTTAGTTGAATGCACAGAACAGAAAGAAGTTTGATACAATGCTTCTGTGTAGTTTATATTTGAACATATTCTTTTTTCCACTATTACCCACTTAGCGCTACGAATGTCCAGTTGCATTTTCTACAGACAGAGTGTTTCAAAACTGCTCAATCAAAAGTATGGTTTAACTCTGTTAGCTGAATGCTCAGATCAGAAAGAAGTTTCACAGAATGCTTCTGTGTAGTTTATATTTGATTATATTCCTTTTTCCACTACTACGCTATTAGCGCTCCAAATGTCCAGTTGCATTTTCTACAGAAAGAGTGTTCAGAACTGCGCAATCAAAAGTATGGTTTAACTCTGTTAGCTTAATGAACATATCAGAAATAAGTTTCACACAATGCTTCTGTGTAGTTTTTATTTGAAGATATTATTTTTCCCAATAGAGCCCTCTTAGCGCTCAGAATGTCCTATTGCAGTTTCTACAGAAAGAGTGTTTCAGAACGGCTCAATCAAAAGTAAGGTTCAACTCTGTTAGTTGAATGCACAGAACAGAAAGAAGTTTCATACAATGCTTCTGTGTAGTTTATATTTGAACATATTCTTTTTTCCACTATGACCCACTTAGCGCTACGAATGTCCAGTTGCATTTTCTACAGACAGAGTGTTTCAAAACTGCTCAATCAAAAGTATGGTTTAACTCTGTTAGCTGAATGCTCAGATCAGAAAGGAGTTTCACAGAATGCTTCTGTGTAGTTTATATTTGAATATATTACTTTTTCCACTACTACGCTCTTAGCGCTCCAAATGTCCAGTTGCATTTTCTACAGAAAGAGTGTTCAGATCTGCTCAATCAAAAGTATGGTTTAACTCTGTTAGCTGAATGCACAGATCAAAAGGAAGTTTCACCGAATGATTCTGTGTAGTTTCTATTTGAAATCATTCCTTTTTCCACTATTACCCTCTTAGCGCTCCGAATCTCCACTTGCATTTTCTACAAAAAGAGTGTTTCATAACTGCTCAATCAAAAATATGTTTTATCTCTGTTAACTGAATTTACAGATCAGAAATATGTTTCACAGAATGCATCTGTGTAGTTTTTATTTGAAGATATTCTTTTTCCCAATGTAGGCCTCTTAGCGCTTAGCATGTCCAATTGCAGTTTCTACAGAAAGAGTGTTTCAGAACGGCTCAATCAAAAGTAAGGTTCAACTGTGTTAGTTGAATGCACAGAACAGAAAGAATTTTCACAGAATGCTACTGTGTAGTTTATATTTGAATATATTCCTTTTTCCACTATTACCCTCTTAGCGCTCCGAATGTCCACTTGCATTTTCTACAGAAAGAGTGTTCAGAACTGCGCAATCAAAAGTATGGTTTAACTCTGATAGCTTAATGAACATATCAGAAATAAGTTTCACACAATGCTTCTGTGTAGTTTTTATTTGAAGATATTATTTTTCCCAATGGAGCCCTCTTAGCGCTCAGAATGTCCAATTGCAGTTTCTACAGAAAGAGTGTTTCAGAAAGGCTCAATCAAAAGTAAGGTTCAACTCTGTTAGTTGAATGCACAGAACAGAAAGAAGTTTCATACAATGCTTCTGTGTAGTTTATATTTGAACATATTTTTTTTCCACTATTACCAACTTAGAGCTACGAATGTCCAGTTGCATTTTCTACAGACAGAGTGTTTCAAAACTGCTCAATCAAAAGTATGGTTTAACTCTGTTAGCTGAATGCTCAGATCAGAAAGAAGTTTCACAGAATGCTTCTGTGTTGTTTATATTTCAATATATTCCTTTTTCCACTACTACTCTCTTAGCGCTCCAAATGTCCAGTTGCATTTTCTACAGAAAGAGTGTTCAGATCTGCTCAATCAAAAGTATGGTTTAACTCTGTTAGCTGAATGCACAGATCAGAAAGAAGTTTCACAGAATGATTCTGTGTAGTTTATATTTGGAGACATTCCTTTTTCCACTATTACCCTCTTAGCGCTCCGAATCTCCACTTGCATTTTCTACAGAAAGAGTGTTTCAGAACGGCTCAATCAAAACTAAGGTTCAAATCTTTTAGTTGAACAAACAGAACTGAAAGAAGTTTCACACAATTCTTCTGTGTAGTTTTTATTTGTAGACATTCTTTATCTCAATATAGGCCTCCTAGCGCTCAGAATGTCCAATTGCAGTTTCTACAGAAAGAGTGTTTCAGAACGGCTCAATCAAAAGTAAGGTTCAACTCTGTTAGTTGAATGCACAGAACAGAAAGAAGTTTCATACAATGCTTCTGTGTAGTTTATATTTGAACATATTCTTTTTTCCACTATTACCCACTTAGCGCTACGAATGTCCGGTTGCATTTTCTACAGAAAGAGTGTTTCAAAACTGCTCAATCAAAAGTATGGTTTAACTCTGTTAGCTGAATGCTCAGATCAGAAAGATGTTTCACAGAATGCTTCTGTGTAGTTTATATTTGAATATATTCCTTTTTCCACTACTACGCTCTTAGCGCTCCAAATGTCCAGTTGCATTTTCTACAGAAAGAGTGATCAGATCTGCTCAATCAAAAGTATGGTTTAACTCTGTTAGCTGAATGCACAGATCAGAAAGAAATTTCACCGAATGATTGTGTGTAGTTTATATTTGAAGACATTCCTTTTTCCACTATTACCCTCTTAGCGCTCCGAAACTCCACTTGCATTTTCTACAGAAAGAGTGTTTCATAACTGCTCAATCAAAAATATGTTTTATCTCTGTTAACTGAATTTACAGATCAGAATTAAGTTTCACAGAATTCATCTGTGTAGTTTTTATTTGAAGATATTCTTTTTCCCAATGTAGGCCTCTTAGCTCTTAGCATGTCCAATTGCAGTTTCTACAGAAAGAGTGTTGCAGAACGGCTCAATCAAAAGTAAGGTTCAACTCTGTTAGTTGAATGCACAGAACAGAAAGAATTTTCACAGAATGCTACTGTGTAGTTTATATTTGAATATATTCCTTTTTCCACTATTACCCTCTTAGCGCTCCGAATGTCCACTTGCATTTTCTACAGAAAGAGTGTTCAGAACTGCGCAATCAAAAATATGGTTTAACTCTGTTAGCTTAATGAACATATCAGAAATAAGTTTAACACAATGCTTCTGTGTAGTTTTTATTTGAAGATATTATTTTTCCCAATATAGGCCTCTTAGCGCTCAGAATGTCCAATTGCAGTTTCTACAGAAAGAGTGTTTCAGAAAGGCTCAATCAAAAGTAAGGTTGAACTCTGTTAGTTGAATGCACAGAACAGAAAGAAGTTTCATACAATGCTTCTGTGTAGTTTATATTTGAACATATTCTTTTTTCCACTATTACCCAGTTAGCGCTATGAATGTCCAGTTGCATTTTCTACAGACAGAGTGTTTCAAAACTGCTCAATCAAAAGTATGGTTTAACTCTGTTAGCTGAATGCTCAGATCAGAAAGAAGTTTCACAGAATGATTCTGTGTAGTTTATATTTGAATATATTCCTTTTTCCACTACTAATCTCTTAGCGCTCCAAATGTCCAGTTGCATTTTCTACAGAAAGAGTGTTCAGATCTGCTCAATCAAAAGTATGGTTTAACTCTGTTAGCTGAATGCACATATCAGAAAGAAGTTTCACAGAATGATTCTGTGTAGTTTATATTTGGAGACATTCCATTTTCCACTATTACCCTCTTAGCGCTCCGAATCTCCACTTGCATTTTATACAGAAAGAGTGTTTCAGAACGGCTCAATCAAAACTAAGGTTCAACTCTTTTAGTTGAACAAACAGAACAGAAAGAAGTTTCACACAATTCTTCTGTGTAGTTTTTATTTGTAGACATTCTTTTTCCCAATATAGGCCTCCTAGCGCTCAGAATGTCCAATTGCAGTTTCTACAGAAAGAGTGTTTCAGAACGGCTCAATCAAAAGTAAGGTTCAACTCTGTTAGTGGAATGCATAGAACAGAAAGAAGTTTCATACAATGCTTCTGTGTAGTTTATATTTGAACATATTTTTTTTCCACTATTACCCACTTAGCGCTACGAATGTCCAGTTGCATTTTCTACAGACAGAGTGTTTCAAAACTGCTCTATCAAAAGTATGGTTTAACTCTGTTAGCTGAATGCTCAGATCAGAAAGAAGTTTCACAGAATGCTTCTGTGTAGTTTATATTTGAATATATTCCTTTTTCCACTACTACGCTCTTAGCGCTCCAAATGTCCAGTTGCATTTTCTACAGAAAGAGAGTTCAGATCTGCGCAATCAAAAGTATGGTTTAACTCTGTTAGCTGAATGCACAGATCAGAAGGAAGTTTCACCGAATGATTCTTTGTAGTTTATATTTGAAGACATTCCTTTTTCCACTATTACCCACTTAGCGCTCCGAATCTCCACTTGCATTTACTACAAAAAGAGTGTTTCATAACTGCTAAATCAAAAATATGTTTTATCTCTGTTAACTGAATTTGCAGATCAGAAATAAGTTTCACAGAATGCATCAGTGTAGTTTTTATTTGAAGATATTCTTTTCCCCAATGTAGGCCTCTTAGCGCTTAGCATGTCCAATTGCAGTTTCTACAGAAAGAGTGTTTCAGAACGGCTCAATCAAAAGTAAGGTTCAACTCTGTTAGTTGAATGCACAGAACAGAAAGAATTTTCACAGAATGCTACTGTGTAGTTTATATTTGAATATACTCTTATTTCCACTATTACCCTCTTAGCGCTCCGAATGTCCACTTGCATTTTCTACAGAAAGAGTGTTCAGAACTGCGCAATCAAAAGTATGGTTTAACTCTGTTAGCTTAATGAACATATCAGAAATAAGTTTCACAAAAGGCTTCTGTGTAGTTTTTATTTGAAGATGTTATTTTTCCCAATAGAGGCCTCTTAGCGCTCAGAATGTCCAATTGCAGTTTCTACAGAAAGAGTGTTTCAGAAAGGCTCAATCAAAAGTAAGGTTCAACTTTGTTAGTTGAATGCACAGAACAGAAAGAAGTTTCATACAATGCTTCTGTGTAGTTTATATTTGAACATATTCTTTTTTCCACTATTACCCACTTAGCGCTACGAATGTCCAGTTGCATTTTCTACAGACAGAGTGTTTCAAAACTGCTCAATCAAAAGTATGGTTTAACTCTGTTAGCTGAATGCTCAGATCAGAAAGAAGTTTCACTTAATGCTTCTCTGTAGTTTATGTTTGAATATATTCCTTTTTCCACTACTACTCTCTTAGCGCTCCAAATGTCCAGTTGCATTTTCTACAGAAAGAGTGTTCCGATCTGCTCAATCAAAAGTATGGTTTAACTCTGTTAGCTGAATGCACAGATCAGATAGAAGTTTCACAGAATGATTCTGTGTAGTTTATATTTGGAGACATTCCTTTTTCCACTATTACCCTCTTAGCGCTCCGAATCTCCACTTGCATTATCTACAGAAAGAGTGTTTCAGAACGGCTCAATCAAAACTAAGGTTCAACTCTTTTAGTTGAACAAACAGAACAGAAAGAAGTTTCACACAATTCTTCTGTGTAGTTTTTATTTGTAGACATTCTTTTTCCCAATATAGGCCTCCTAGCGCTCAGAATATCCAATTGCAGTTTCTACAGAAAGAGTGTTTCAGAACGGCTCAATCAAAAGTAAGGTTCAACTCTGTTAGTTGAATGCACAGAACAGAAAGAAGTTTCATACAATGCTTCTGTGTAGTTTATATTTGAACATATTCTTTTTTCCACTATTACCCACTTAGCGCTACGAATGTCCAGTTGCATTTTCTACAGACAGAGTGTTTCAAAACTGCTCAATCAAAAGTATGGTTTAACTCTGTTAGCTGAATGCTCAGATCAGAAAGGAGTTTCACAGAATGCTTCTGTGTAGTTTATATTTGAATATATTACTTTTTCCACTACTACGCTCTTAGCGCTCCAAATGTCCAGTTGCATTTTCTACAGAAAGAGTGTTCAGATCTGCTCAATCAAAAGTATGGTTTAACTCTGTTAGCTGAATGCACAGATCAAAAGGAAGTTTCATAGAATGATTCTGTGTAGTTTGTATTTGAAATCATTCCTTTTTCCACTATTACCCTCTTAGCGCTCCGAATCTCCACTTGCATTTTCTACAAAAAGAGTGTTTCATAACTGCTCAATCAAAAATATGTTTTATCTCTGTTAACTGAATTTACAGATCAGAAATATGTTTCACAGAATGCATCTGTGTAATTTTTATTTGAAGATATTCTTTTTCCCAATGTAGGCCTCTTAGCGCTTAGCATGTCCAATTGCAGTTTCTACAGAAAGAGTGTTTCAGAACGGCTCAATCAAAAGTAAGGTTCAACTCTGTTAGTTGAATGCACAGAACAGAAAGAATTTTCACAGAATGCTACTGTGTAGTTTATATTTGAATATATTCCTTTTTCCACTATTACCCTCTTAGCGCTCCGAATGTCCACTTGCATTTTCTACAGAAAGAGTGTTCAGAACTGCGCAATCAAAAGTATGGTTTAACTCTGATAGCTTAATGAACATATCAGAAATAAGTTTCACACAATGCTTCTGTGTAGTTTTTATTTGAAGATATTATTTTTCCCAATATAGGCCTCTTAGCGCTCAGAATGTCCAATTGCAGTTTCTACAGAAAGAGTGTTTCAGAAAGGCTCAATCAAAAGTAAGGTTCAACTCTGTTAGTTGAATGCACAGAACAGAAAGAAGTTTCATACAATGCTTCTGTGTAGTTTATATTTGAACATATTTTTTTTCCACTATTACCAACTTAGAGCTACGAATGTCCAGTTGCATTTTCTACAGACAGAGTGTTTCAAAACTGCTCAATCAAAAGTATGGTTTAACTCTGTTAGCTGAATGCTCAGATCAGAAAGAAGTTTCACAGAATGCTTCTGTGTTGTTTATATTTGAATATATTCCTTTTTCCACTACTACTCTCTTAGCGCTCCAAATGTCCAGTTGCATTTTCTACAGAAAGAGTGTTCAGATCTGCTCAATCAAAAGTATGGTTTAACTCTGTTAGCTGAATGCACAGATCAGAAAGAAGTTTCACAGAATGATTCTGTGTAGTTTATATTTGGAGACATTCCTTTTGCCACTATTACCCTCTTAGCGCTCCGAATCTCCACTTGCATTTTCTACAGAAAGAGTGTTTCAGAACGGCTCAATCAAAACTAAGGTTCAAATCTTTTAGTTGAACAAACAGAACTGAAAGAAGTTTCACACAATTCTTCTGTGTAGTTTTTATTTGTAGACATTCTTTATCTCAATAAAGGCCTCCTAGCGCTCAGAATGTCCAATTGCAGTTTCTACAGAAAGAGTGTTTCAGAACGGCTCAATCAAAAGTAAGGTTCAACTCTGTTAGTTGAATGCACAGAACAGAAGTTTCATACAATGCTTCTGTGTAGTTTATATTTGAACATATTCTTTTTTCCACTATTACCCACTTAGCGCTACGAATGTCCGGTTGCATTTTCTACAGAAAGAGTGTTTCAAAACTGCTCAATCAAAAGTATGGTTTAACTCTGTTAGCTGAATGCTCAGATCAGAAAGATGTTTCACAGAATGCTTCTGTGTAGTTTATATTTGAATATATTCCTTTTTCCACTACTACGCTCTTAGCGCTCCAAATGTCCAGTTGCATTTTCTACAGAAAGAGTGATCAGATCTGCTCAATCAAAAGTATGGTTTAACTCTGTTAGCTGAATGCACAGATCAGAAAGAAATTTCACCGAATGATTGTGTGTAGTTTATATTTGAAGACATTCCTTTTTCCACTATTACCCTCTTAGCGCTCCGAAACTCCACTTGCATTTTCTACAGAAAGAGTGTTTCATAACTGCTCAATCAAAAATATGTGTTATCTCTGTTAACTGAATTTACAGATCAGAATTAAGTTTCACAGAATTCATCTGTGTAGTTTTTATTTGAAGATATTCTTTTTCCCAATGTAGGCCTCTTAGCTCTTAGCATGTCCAATTGCAGTTTCTACAGAAAGAGTGTTGCAGAACGGCTCAATCAAAAGTAAGGTTCAACTCTGTTAGTTGAATGCACAGAACAGAAAGAATTTTCACAGAATGCTACTGTGTAGTTTATATTTGAATATATTCCTTTTTCCACTATTACCCTCTTAGCGCTCCGAATGTCCACTTGCATTTTCTACAGAAAGAGTGTTCAGAACTGCGCAATCAAAAATATGGTTTAACTCTGTTAGCTTAATGAACATATCAGAAATAAGTTTAACACAATGCTTCTGTGTAGTTTTTATTTGAAGATATTATTTTTCCCAATATAGGCCTCTTAGCGCTCAGAATGTCCAATTGCAGTTTCTACAGAAAGAGTGTTTCAGAAAGGCTCAATCAAAAGTAAGGTTGAACTCTGTTAGTTGAATGCACAGAACAGAAAGAAGTTTCATACAATGCTTCTGTGTAGTTTATATTTGAACATATTCTTTTTTCCACTATTACCCAGTTAGCGCTATGAATGTCCAGTTGCATTTTCTACAGACAGAGTGTTTCAAAACTGCTCAATCAAAAGTATGGTTTAACTCTGTTAGCTGAATGCTCAGATCAGAAAGAAGTTTCACAGAATGATTCTGTGTAGTTTATATTTGAATATATCCCTTTTTCCACTACTAATCTCTTAGCGCTCCAAATGTCCAGTTGCATTTTCTACAGAAAGAGTGTTCAGATCTGCTCAATCAAAAGTATGGTTTAACTCTGTTAGCTGAATGCACATATCAGAAAGAAGTTTCACAGAATGATTCTGTGTAGTTTATATTTGGAGACATTCCATTTTCCACTATTACCCTCTTAGCGCTCCGAATCTCCACTTGCATTTTATACAGAAAGAGTGTTTCAGAACGGCTCAATCAAAACTAAGGTTCAACTCTTTTAGTTGAACAAACAGAACAGAAAGAAGTTTCACACAATTCTTCTGTGTAGTTTTTATTTGTAGACATTCTTTTTCCCAATATAGGCCTCCTAGCGCTCAGAATGTCCAATTGCAGTTTCTACAGAAAGAGTGTTTCAGAACGGCTCAATCAAAAGTAAGGTTCAACTCTGTTAGTGGAATGCATAGAACAGAAAGAAGTTTCATACAATGCTTCTGTGTAGTTTATATTTGAACATATTTTTTTTCCACTATTACCCACTTAGCGCTACGAATGTCCAGTTGCATTTTCTACAGACAGAGTGTTTCAAAACTGCTCTATCAAAAGTATGGTTTAACTCTGTTAGCTGAATGCTCAGATCAGAAAGAAGTTTCACAGAATGCTTCTGTGTAGTTTATATTTGAATATATTCCTTTTTCCACTACTACGCTCTTAGCGCTCCAAATGTCCAGTTGCATTTTCTACAGAAAGAGAGTTCAGATCTGTGCAATCAAAAGTATGGTTTAACTCTGTTAGCTGAATGCACAGATCAGAAGGAAGTTTCACCGAATGATTCTTTGTAGTTTATATTTGAAGACATTCCTTTTTCCACTATTACCCACTTAGCGCTCCGAATCTCCACTTGCATTTACTACAAAAAGAGTGTTTCATAACTGCTAAATCAAAAATATGTTTTATCTCTGTTAACTGAATTTGCAGATCAGAAATAAGTTTCACAGAATGCATCAGTGTAGTTTTTATTTGAAGATATTCTTTTCCCCAATGTAGGCCTCTTAGCGCTTAGCATGTCCAATTGCAGTTTCTACAGAAAGAGTGTTTCAGAACGGCTCAATCAAAAGTAAGGTTCAACTCTGTTAGTTGAATGCACAGAACAGAAAGAATTTTCACAGAATGCTACTGTGTAGTTTATATTTGAATATACTCTTATTTCCACTATTACCCTCTTAGCGCTCCGAATGTCCACTTGCATTTTCTACAGAAAGAGTGTTCAGAACTGCGCAATCAAAAGTATGGTTTAACTCTGTTAGCTTAATGAACATATCAGAAATAAGTTTCACAAAAGGCTTCTGTGTAGTTTTTATTTGAAGATGTTATTTTTCCCAATAGAGGCCTCTTAGCGCTCAGAATGTCCAATTGCAGTTTCTACAGAAAGAGTGTTTCAGAAAGGCTCAATCAAAAGTAAGGTTCAACTTTGTTAGTTGAATGCACAGAACAGAAAGAAGTTTCATACAATGCTTCTGTGTAGTTTATATTTGAACATATTCTTTTTTCCACTATTACCCACTTAGCGCTACGAATGTCCAGTTGCATTTTCTACAGACAGAGTGTTTCAAAACTGCTCAATCAAAAGTATGGTTTAACTCTGTTAGCTGAATGCTCAGATCAGAAAGAAGTTTCACTTAATGCTTCTCTGTAGTTTATGTTTGAATATATTCCTTTTTCCACTACTACTCTCTTAGCGCTCCAAATGTCCAGTTGCATTTTCTACAGAAAGAGTGTTCCGATCTGCTCAATCAAAAGTATGGTTTAACTCTGTTAGCTGAATGCACAGATCAGATAGAAGTTTCACAGAATGATTCTGTGTAGTTTATATTTGGAGACATTCCTTTTTCCACTATTACCCTCTTAGCGCTCCGAATCTCCACTTGCATTATCTACAGAAAGAGTGTTTCAGAACGGCTCAATCAAAACTAAGGTTCAACTCTTTTAGTTGAACAAACAGAACAGAAAGAAGTTTCACACAATTCTTCTGTGTAGTTTTTATTTGTAGACATTCTTTTTCCCAATATAGGCCTCCTAGCGCTCAGAATATCCAATTGCAGTTTCTACAGAAAGAGTGTTTCAGAACGGCTCAATCAAAAGTAAGGTTCAACTCTGTTAGTTGAATGCACAGAACAGAAAGAAGTTTCATACAATGCTTCTGTGTAGTTTATATTTGAACATATTCTTTTTTCCACTATTACCCACTTAGCGCTACGAATGTCCAGTTGCATTTTCTACAGACAGAGTGTTTCAAAACTGCTCAATCAAAAGTATGGTTTAACTCTGTTAGCTGAATGCTCAGATCAGAAAGGAGTTTCACAGAATGCTTCTGTGTAGTTTATATTTGAATATATTACTTTTTCCACTACTACGCTCTTAGCGCTCCAAATGTCCAGTTGCATTTTCTACAGAAAGAGTGTTCAGATCTGCTCAATCAAAAGTATGGTTTAACTCTGTTAGCTGAATGCACAGATCAAAAGGAAGTTTCATAGAATGATTCTGTGTAGTTTGTATTTGAAATCATTCCTTTTTCCACTATTACCCTCTTAGCGCTCCGAATCTCCACTTGCATTTTCTACAAAAAGAGTGTTTCATAACTGCTCAATCAAAAATATGTTTTATCTCTGTTAACTGAATTTACAGATCAGAAATATGTTTCACAGAATGCATCTGTGTAATTTTTATTTGAAGATATTCTTTTTCCCAATGTAGGCCTCTTAGCGCTTAGCATGTCCAATTGCAGTTTCTACAGAAAGAGTGTTTCAGAACGGCTCAATCAAAAGTAAGGTTCAACTCTGTTAGTTGAATGCACAGAACAGAAAGAATTTTCACAGAATGCTACTGTGTAGTTTATATTTGAATATATTCCTTTTTCCACTATTACCCTCTTAGCGCTCCGAATGTCCACTTGCATTTTCTACAGAAAGAGTGTTCAGAACTGCGCAATCAAAAGTATGGTTTAACTCTGATAGCTTAATGAACATATCAGAAATAAGTTTCACACAATGCTTCTGTGTAGTTTTTATTTGAAGATATTATTTTTCCCAATATAGGCCTCTTAGCGCTCAGAATGTCCAATTGCAGTTTCTACAGAAAGAGTGTTTCAGAAAGGCTCAATCAAAAGTAAGGTTCAACTCTGTTAGTTGAATGCACAGAACAGAAAGAAGTTTCATACAATGCTTCTGTGTAGTTTATATTTGAACATATTTTTTTTCCACTATTACCAACTTAGAGCTACGAATGTCCAGTTGCATTTTCTACAGACAGAGTGTTTCAAAACTGCTCAATCAAAAGTATGGTTTAACTCTGTTAGCTGAATGCTCAGATCAGAAAGAAGTTTCACAGAATGCTTCTGTGTTGTTTATATTTGAATATATTCCTTTTTCCACTACTACTCTCTTAGCGCTCCAAATGTCCAGTTGCATTTTCTACAGAAAGAGTGTTCAGATCTGCTCAATCAAAAGTATGGTTTAACTCTGTTAGCTGAATGCACAGATCAGAAAGAAGTTTCACAGAATGATTCTGTGTAGTTTATATTTGGAGACATTCCTTTTGCCACTATTACCCTCTTAGCGCTCCGAATCTCCACTTGCATTTTCTACAGAAAGAGTGTTTCAGAACGGCTCAATCAAAACTAAGGTTCAAATCTTTTAGTTGAACAAACAGAACTGAAAGAAGTTTCACACAATTCTTCTGTGTAGTTTTTATTTGTAGACATTCTTTATCTCAATAAAGGCCTCCTAGCGCTCAGAATGTCCAATTGCAGTTTCTACAGAAAGAGTGTTTCAGAACGGCTCAATCAAAAGTAAGGTTCAACTCTGTTAGTTGAATGCACAGAACAGAAGTTTCATACAATGCTTCTGTGTAGTTTATATTTGAACATATTCTTTTTTCCACTATTACCCACTTAGCGCTACGAATGTCCGGTTGCATTTTCTACAGAAAGAGTGTTTCAAAACTGCTCAATCGAAAGTATGGTTTAACTATGTTAGCTGAATGCTCAGATCAGAAAGAAGTTTCACAGAATGCTTCTGTGTAGTTTATATTTGAATATATTCCTTTTTCCACTACTACGCTCTTAGCGCTCCAAATGTCCAGTTGCATTTTCTACAGAAAGAGTGTTCAGATCTGCTCAATCAAAAGTATGGTTTAACTCTGTTAGCTGAATGCACAGATCAGAAAGAAGTTTCACCGAATGATTCTGTGTAGTTTATATTTGAAGACATTCCTTTTTCCACTATTACCCTCTTAGCGCTCCGAATCTCCACTTGCATTTTCTACAAAAAGAGTGTTTCATAACTGCTCAATCAAAAATATGTTTTATCTCTGTTAACTGAATTTACAGATCAGAAATAAGTTTCACAGAATGCATCTGTGTAGTTTTTATTTGAAGATATTCTTTTTCCCAATGTAGGCCTCTTAGCGCTTAGCATGTCCAATTGCAGTTTCTACAGAAAGAGTGTTTCAGAACGGCTCAATCAAAAGTAAGGTTCAACTCTGTTAGTTGAATGCACAGAACAGAAAGAATTTTCACAGAATGCTACTGTGTAGTTTATATTTGAATATATTCCTTTTTCCACTATTACCCTCTTAGCGCTCCGAATGTCCACTTGCATTTTCTACAGAAAGAGTGTTCAGAACTGCGCAATCAAAAGTATGGTTTAACTCTGTTAGCTTAATGAACATATCAGAAATAAGTTTCACACAATGCTTCTGTGTAGTTTTTATTTGAAGATATTATTTTTCCCAATAGAGGCCTCTTAGCGCTCAGAATGTCCAATTGCAGTTTCTACAGAAAGAGTGTTTCAGAAAGGCTCAATCAAAAGTAAGGTTCAACTCTGTTAGTTGAATGCACAGAACAGAAAGAAGTTTCATACAATGCTTCTGTGTAGTTTATATTTGAACATATTCTTTTTTCCACTATTACCCACTTAGCGCTACGAATGTCCAGTTGCATTTTCTACAGACAGAATGTTTCAAAACTGCTCAATCAAAAGTATGGTTTAACTCTGTTAGCTGAATGCTCAGATCAGAAAGAAGTTTCACAGAATGCTTCTGTGTAGTTTATATTTGAATATATTCCTTTTTCCACTACTACGCTCTTAGCGCTCCAAATGTCCAGTTGCATTTTCTACAGAAAGAGTGTTCAGATCTGCTCAATCAAAAGTATGGTTTAACTCTGTTAGCTGAATGCACAGATCAGAAAGAAGTTTCACAGAATGATTCTGTGTAGTTTATATTTGGAGACATTCCTTTTTCCACTATTACCCTCTTAGCGCTCCGAATCTCCACTTGCATTTTCTACAGAAAGAGTGTTTCAGAACGGCTCAATCAAAACTATGGTTCAACTCTTTTAGTTGAACAAACAGAACAGAAAGAAGTTTCACACAATTCTTCTGTGTAGTTTTTATTTGTAGACATTCTTTTTCCCAATATAGGCCTCCTAGCGCTCAGAATGTCCAATTGCAGTTTCTACAGAAAGAGTGTTTCAGAACGGCTCAATCAAAAGTAAGGTTCAACTCTGTTAGTTGAATGCACAGAACAGAAAGAAGTTTCATACAATGCTTCTGTGTAGTTTATATTTGAACATATTCTTTTTTCCACTATTACCCACTTAGCGCTACGAATGTCCAGTTGCATTTTCTACAGACAAAGTGTTTCAAAACTGCTCAATCAAAAGTATGGTTTAACTCTGTTAGCTGAATGCTCAGATCAGAAAGAAGTTTCACAGAATGCTTCTGTGTAGTTTATATTTGAAAATATTCCTTTTTCCACTACTACGCTCTTAGCGCTCCAAATGTCCAGTTGCATTTTCTACAGAAAGAGTGTTCAGATCTGCTCAATCAAAAGTATGGTTTAATTCTGTTAGCTGAATGCACAGATCAGAAGGAAGTTTCACCGAATGATTCTGTGTAGTTTATATTTGAAGACATTCCTTTTTCCACTATTACCCTCTTAGCGCTCCGAATCTCCACTTGCATTTTCTACAAAAAGAGTGTTTCATAACTGCTCAATCAAAAATATGTTTTATCTCTGTTAACTGAATTTACAGATCAGAAATAAGTTTCCCAGAATGCATCGGTGTAGTTTTTATTTGAAGATATTCTTTTTCCCAATGTAGGCCTCTTAGCGCTTAGCATGTCCAATTGCAGTTCCTACAGAAAGAGTGTTTCAGAACGGCTCAATCAAAAGTAAGGTTCAACTCTGTTAGTTGAATGCACAGAACAGAAAGAATTTTCACAGAATGCTACTGTGTAGTTTATATTTGAATATATTCCTTTTTCCACTATTACCCTCTTAGCGCTCCGAATGTCCACTTGCATTTTCTACAGAAAGAGTGTTCAGAACTGCGCAATCAAAAGTATGGTTTAACTCTGTTAGCTTAATGAACATATCAGAAATAAGTTTCACACAATGCTTCTGTGCAGTTTTTATTTGAAGATATTATTTTTCCCAATAGAGGCCTCTTAGCGCTCAGAATGTCCAATTGCAGTTTCTACAGAAAGAGTGTTTCAGAAAGGCTCAATCAAAAGTAAGGTTCAACTCTGTTAGTTGAATGCACAGAACAGAAAGAAGTTTCATACAATGCTTCTGTGTAGTTTATATTTGAACATATTCTTTTTTCCACTATTACCCACTTAGCGCTACGAATGTCCAGTTGCATTTTCTACAGACAGAGTGTTTCAAAACTGCTCAATCAAAAGTATGGTTTAACTCTGTTAGCTGAATGCTCAGATCAGAAAGATGTTTCACAGAATTCTTCTGTGTAGTATATATTTGAATATATTCCTTTTTCCACTACTACGCTCTTAGCGCTCCAAATGTCCAGTTGCATTTTCTACAGAAAGAGTGTTCAGATCTGCTCAATCAAAAGTATGGTTTAATTGTGTTAGCTGAATGCACAGATCAGAAGGAAGTTTCACCGAATGATTCTGTGTAGTTTATATTTGAAGACATTCATTTTTCCACTATTACCCTCTTAGCGCTCCGAATCTCCACTTGCATTTTCTACAAAAAGAGTGTTTCATAACTGCTCAATCAAAAATATGTTTTATCTCTGTTAACTGAATTTACAGATCAGAAATAAGTTTCACAGAATGCATCTGTGTAGTTTTTATTTGAGGATATTCTTTTTCCCAATGTAGGCCTCTCAGCGCTTAGCATGTCCAATTGCAGTTTCTACAGAAAGAGTGTTTCAGAACGGCTCAATCAAAAGTAAGGTTCAACTCTGTTAGTTGAATGCACAGAACAGAAAGAAGTTTCATACAATGCTTCTGTGTAGTTTATATTTGAACATATTCTTTTTTCCACTATTACCCACTTATAGCTACGAATGTCCAGTTGCATTTTCTACAGAAAGAGTGTTTCAGAACGGCTCAATCAAAAGTAAGGTTCAACTCTGTTATTTGAATGCACAGAACAGAAAGAATTTTCACAGAATGCTACTGTGTAGTTTATATTTGAATATATTCCTTTTTCCACTATTACCCTCTTAGCGCTCCGAATGTCCACTTGCATTTTCTACAGAAAGAGTGTTCAGAACTGTGCAATCAAAAGTATGGTTTAACTCTGTTAGATTTATGAACATATCAGAAATAATTTCACACAATTCTACTGTGTAGTTTTTATTTGAAGATATTATTTTTCCCAATAGAGGCCTCTTAGCGCTCAGAATGTCCAATTGCAGTTTCTACAGAAAGAGTGTTTCAGAAAGGCTCAATCAAAAGTAAGGTTCAACTCTGTTAGTTGAATGCACAGAACAGAAAGTAGTTTCATACAATGCTTCTGTGTAGTTTATATTTGAACATATTCTTTTTTCCACTATTACCCACTTAGCGCTACGAATGTCCAGTTGCATTTTCTACAGACAGAGTGTTTCAAAACTGCTCAATCAAAAGTATGGTTTAACTCTGTTAGCTGAATGCTCAGATCAGAAAGAAGTTTCACAGAATGCTTCTGTGTAGTTTATATTTGAATATATTCCTTTTTCCACTACTACTCTCTTAGCGCTCCAAATGTCCAGTTGCATTTTCTACAGAAAGAGTGTTCAGATCTGCTCAATCAAAAGTATGGTTTAACTCTGTTAGCTGAATGCACAGATTAGAAAGAAGTTTCACAGAATGATTCTGTGTAGTTTATATTTGGAGACATTCCTTTTTCCACTATTACCCTCTTAGCGCTACGAATCTCCACTTGCATTTTCTACAGAAAGAGTGTTTCATAACTGCTCAATCAAAAATATGTTTTATCTCTGTTAACTGAATTTACAGATCAGAAATAAGTTTCACACAATGCTTCTGTGTAGTTTTTATTTGAAGATATTATTTTTCCCAATATAGGCCTCTTAGCTCTCAGAATGTCCAATTGCAGTTTCTACAGAAAGAGTGTTTCAGAAAGGCTCAATCAAAAGTAAGGTTCAACTCTGTTAGTTGAATGCACAGAACAGAAAAAGTTTCATAGAATGCTTCTGTGTAGTTTATATTTGAACATATTCTTTTTTCCACTATTACCCACTTAGCGCTACGAATGTCCAGTTGCATTTTCTACAGACAGAGTGTTTCAAAACTGCTCAATCAAAAGTATGGTTTAACTCTGTTAGCTGAATGCTCAGATCAGAAAGAAGTTTCACAGAATGCTTCTGTGTAGTTTATATTTGAATATATTCCTTTTTCCACTACTACTCTCTTAGCGCTCCAAATGTCCAGTTGCATTTTCTACAGAAAGAGTGTTCAGATCTGCTCAATCAAAACTATGGTTTAACTCTGTTAGCTGAATCCACAGATCAGAAAGAAGTTTCACAGAATGATTCTGTGTAGTTTATATTTGAAGACATTCCTTTTTCCACTATTACCCTCTTAGCGCCCTGAATCTCCACTTGCATTTTCTACAGAAAGAGTGTTTCAGAACGGCTCAATCAAAACTAAGGTTCAACTCTTTTAGTTGAACAAACAGAACAGAAAGAAGTTTCACACAATTCTTCTGTGTAGTTTTTATTTGTAGACATTCTTTTTCCCAATATAGGCCTCTTAGCACTCAGAATGTCCAATTGCAGTTTCTACAGAAAGAGTGTTTCAGAACGGCTCAATCAAAAGTAAGGTTCAACTCTGTTAGTTGAATGCACAGAACAGAAAGAAGTTTCATACAATGCTTCTGTGTAGTTTATATTTGAACATATTCTTTTTTCCACTATTACCCACTTAGCGCTACGAATGTCCAGTTGCATTTTCTACAGACAGAGTGTTTCAAAACTGCTCAATCAAAAGTATGGTTTAACTCTGTTAGCTGAATGCTCAGATCAGAAAGAAGTTTCACAGAATGCTTCTGTGTAGTTTATATTTGAATATATTCCTTTTTCCACTACTACGCTCTTAGCGCTCCAAATGTCCAGTTGCATTTTCTACAGAAATTGTGTTCAGATCTGCTCAATCAAAAGTATGGTTTAACTCTGTTAGCTGAATGCACAGATCAGAAAGAAGTTTCACCGAATGATTCTGTGTAGTTTATATTTGAAGACATTCCTTTTTCCACTATTACCCTCTTAGCGCTCCGAATCTCCACTTGCATTTTCTACAAAAAGAGTGTTTCATAACTGCTCAATCAAAAATATGTTTTATCTCTGTTAACTGAATTTACAGATCAGAAATAAGTTTCACAGAATGCATCTGTGTAGTTTTTATTTGAAGATTTTCTTTTTCCCAATGTAGGCCTCTTAGCGCTTAGCATGTCCAATTGCAGTTTGTACAGAAAGAGTGTTTCAGAACGGCTCAATCAAAAGTAAGGTTCAACTCTGTTATTTGAATGCACAGAACAGAAAGAATTTTCACAGAATGCTACTGTGTAGTTTATATTTGAATATATTCCTTTTTCCACTATTACCCTCTTAGCGCTCCGAATGTCCACTTGCATTTTCTACAGAAAGAGTGTTCAGAACTGTGCAATCAAAAGTATGGTTTAACTCTGTTAGATTTATGAACATATCAGAAATAAGTTTCACACAATTCTTCTGTGTAGTTTTTATTTGAAGATATTATTTTTCCCAATAGAGGCCTCTTAGTGCTCAGAATGTCCAATTGCAGTTTCTACAGAAAGAGTGTTTCAGAAAGGCTCAATCAAAAGTAAGGTTCAACTCTGTTAGTTGAATGCACAGAACAGAAAGAAGTTTCATACAATGCTTCTGTGTAGTTTATATTTGAACATATTCTTTTTTCCACTATTACCCACTTAGCGCTACGAATGTCCAGTTGCATTTTCTACAGACAGAGTGTTTCAAAACTGCTCAATCAAAAGTATGGTTTAACTCTGTTAGCTGAATGCTCAGATCAGAAAGAAGTTTCACAGAATGCTTCTGTGTAGTTTATATTTGAATATATTCCTTTTTCCACTACTACTCTCTTAGCGCTCCAAATGTCCAGTTGCATTTTCTACAGAAAGAGTGTTCAGATCTGCTCAATCAAAAGTATGGGTTAACTCTGTTAGCTGAATGCACAGATCAGAAAGAAGTTTCACAGAATGATTCTGTGTAGTTTATATTTGGAGACATTCCTTTTTCCACTATTACCCTCTTAGCGCTACGAATCTACACTTGCATTTTCTACAGAAAGAGTGTTTCATAACTGCTCAATCAAAAATATGTTTTATCTCTGTTAACTGAATTTACAGATCAGAAATAAGTTTCACACAATGCTTCTGTGTAGTTTTTATTTGAAGATATTATTTTTCCCAATATAGGCCTCTTAGCTCTCAGAATGTCCATTTGCAGTTTCTACAGAAAGAGTGTTTCAGAAAGGCTCAATCAAAAGTAAGGTTCAACTCTGTTAGTTGAATGCACAGAACAGAAAAAGTTTCATAGAATGCTTCTGTGTAGTTTATATTTGAACATATTCTTTTTTCCACTATTACCCACTTAGCGCTACGAATGTCCAGTTGCATTTTCTACAGACAGAGTGTTTCAAAACTGCTCAATCAAAAGTATGGTTTAACTCTGTTAGCTGAATGCTCAGATCAGAAAGAAGTTTCACAGAATGCTTCTGTGTAGTTTATATTTGAATATATTCCTTTTTCCACTACTACTCTCTTAGCGCTCCAAATGTCCAGTTGCATTTTCTACAGAAAGAGTGTTCAGATCTGCTCAATCAAAACTATGGTTTAACTCTGTTAGCTGAATCCACAGATCAGAAAGAAGTTTCACAGAATGATTCTGTGTAGTTTATATTTGAAGACATTCCTTTTTCCACTATTACCCTCTTAGCGCCCCGAATCTCCACTTGCATTTTCTACAGAAAGAGTGTTTCAGAACGGCTCAATCAAAACTAAGGTTCAACTCTTTTAGTTGAACAAACAGAACAGAAAGAAGTTTCACACAATTTTTCTGTGTAGTTTTTATTTGTAGACATTCTTTTTCCCAATATAGGCCTCTTAGCACTCAGAATGTCCAATTGCAGTTTCTACAGAAAGAGTGTTTCAGAACGGCTCAATCAAAAGTAAGGTTCAACTCTGTTAGTTGAATGCACAGAACAGAAAGAAGTTTCATACAATGCTTCTGTGTAGTTTATATTTGAACATATTCTTTTTTCCACTATTACCCACTTAGCGCTACGAATGTCCAGTTGCATTTTCTACAGACAGAGTGTTTCAAAACTGCTCAATCAAAAGTATGGTTTAACTCTGTTAGCTGAATGCTCATATCAGAAAGAAGTTTCACAGAATGCTTCTGTGTAGTTTATATTTGAATATATTCCTTTTTCCACTACTACGCTCTTAGCGCTCCAAATGTCCAGTTGCATTTTCTACAGAAATTGTGTTCAGATCTGCTCAATCAAAAGTATGGTTTAACTCTGTTAGCTGAATGCACAGATCAGAAAGAAGTTTCACCGAATGATTCTGTGTAGTTTATATTTGAAGACATTCCTTTTTCCACTATTACCCTCTTAGCGCTCCGAATCTCCACTTGCATTTTCTACAAAAAGAGAGTTTCATAAATGCTCAATCAAAAATATGTTTTATCTCTGTTAACTGAATTTACAGATCAGAAATAAGTTTCACAGAATGCATCTGTGTAGTTTTTATTTGAAGATATTCTTTTTCCCAATGTAGGCCTCTTAGCGCTTAGCATGTCCAATTGCAGTTTCTACAGAACGAGTGTTTCAGAACGGCTCAATCAAAAGTAAGGTTCAACTCTGTTAGTTGAATGCACAGAACAGAAAGAATTTTCACAGAATGCTACTGTGTAGTTTATATTTGAATATATTCCTTTTTCCACTATTACCCTCTTAGCGCTCCGAATGTCCACTTGCATTTTCTACAGAAAGAGTGTTCAGAACTGCGCAATCAAAAGTATGGTTTAACTCTGTTAGCTTAATGAACATATCAGAAATAAGTTTCACACAATGCTTCTGTGTAGTTTTTATTTGAAGATATTATTTTTCCCAATAGAGGCCTCTTAGCGCTCAGAATGTCCAATTGCAGTTTCTACAGAAAGAGTGTTTCAGAAAGGCTCAATCAAAAGTAAGGTTCAACTCTGTTAGTTGAATGCACAGAACAGAAAGAAGTTTCATACAATGCTTCTGTGTAGTTTATATTTGAACATATTCTTTTTTCCACTATTACCCACTTAGCGCTACGAATGTCCAGTTGCATTTTCTACAGACAGAATGTTTCAAAACTGCTCAATCAAAAGTATGGTTTAACTCTGTTAGCTGAATGCTCAGATCAGAAAGAAGTTTCACAGAATGCTTCTGTGTAGTTTATATTTGAATATATTCCTTTTTCCACTACTACGCTCTTAGCGCTCCAAATGTCCAGTTGCATTTTCTACAGAAAGAGTGTTCAGATCTGCTCAATCAAAAGTATGGTTTAACTCTGTTAGCTGAATGCACAGATCAGAAAGAAGTTTCACAGAATGATTCTGTGTAGTTTATATTTGGAGACATTCCTTTTTCCACTATTACCCTCTTAGCGCTCCGAATCTCCACTTGCATTTTCTACAGAAAGAGTGTTTCAGAACGGCTCAATCAAAACTATGGTTCAACTCTTTTAGTTGAACAAACAGAACAGAAAGAAGTTTCACACAATTCTTCTGTGTAGTTTTTATTTGTAGACATTCTTTTTCCCAATATAGGCCTCCTAGCGCTCAGAATGTCCAATTGCAGTTTCTACAGAAAGAGTGTTTCAGAACGGCTCAATCAAAAGTAAGGTTCAACTCTGTTAGTTGAATGCACAGAACAGAAAGAAGTTTCATACAATGCTTCTGTGTAGTTTATATTTGAACATATTCTTTTTTCCACTATTACCCACTTAGCGCTACGAATGTCCAGTTGCATTTTCTACAGACAAAGTGTTTCAAAACTGCTCAATCAAAAGTATGGTTTAACTCTGTTAGCTGAATGCTCAGATCAGAAAGAAGTTTCACAGAATGCTTCTGTGTAGTTTATATTTGAAAATATTCCTTTTTCCACTACTACGCTCTTAGCGCTCCAAATGTCCAGTTGCATTTTCTACAGAAAGAGTGTTCAGATCTGCTCAATCAAAAGTATGGTTTAATTCTGTTAGCTGAATGCACAGATCAGAAGGAAGTTTCACCGAATGATTCTGTGTAGTTTATATTTGAAGACATTCCTTTTTCCACTATTACCCTCTTAGCACTCCGAATCTCCACTTGCATTTTCTACAAAAAGAGTGTTTCATAACTGCTCAATCAAAAATATGTTTTATCTCTGTTAACTGAATTTACAGATCAGAAATAAGTTTCCCAGAATGCATCGGTGTAGTTTTTATTTGAAGATATTATTTTTCCCAATGTAGGCCTCTTAGCGCTTAGCATGTCCAATTGCAGTTCCTACAGAAAGAGTGTTTCAGAACGGCTCAATCAAAAGTAAGGTTCAACTCTGTTAGTTGAATGCACAGAACAGAAAGAATTTTCACAGAATGCTACTGTGTAGTTTATATTTGAATATATTCCTTTTTCCACTATTACCCTCTTAGCGCTCCGAATGTCCACTTGCATTTTCTACAGAAAGAGTGTTCAGAACTGCGCAATCAAAAGTATGGTTTAACTCTGTTAGCTTAATGAACATATCAGAAATAAGTTTCACACAATGCTTCTGTGCAGTTTTTATTTGAAGATATTATTTTTCCCAATAGAGGCCTCTTAGCGCTCAGAATGTCCAATTGCAGTTTCTACAGAAAGAGTGTTTCAGAAAGGCTCAATCAAAAGTAAGGTTCAACTCTGTTAGTTGAATGCACAGAACAGAAAGAAGTTTCATACAATGCTTCTGTGTAGTTTATATTTGAACATATTCTTTTTTCCACTATTACCCACTTAGCGCTACGAATGTCCAGTTGCATTTTCTACAGACAGAGTGTTTCAAAACTGCTCAATCAAAAGTATGGTTTAACTCTGTTAGCTGAATGCTCAGATCAGAAAAATGTTTCACAGAATTCTTCTGTGTAGTATATATTTGAATATATTCCTTTTTCCACTACTACGCTCTTAGCGCTCCAAATGTCCAGTTGCATTTTCTACAGAAAGAGTGTTCAGATCTGCTCAATCAAAAGTATGGTTTAATTGTGTTAGCTGAATGCACAGATCAGAAGGAAGTTTCACCGAATGATTCTGGGTAGTTTATATTTGAAGACATTCCTTTTTCCACTATTACCCTCTTAGCGCTCCGAATCTCCACTTGCATTTTCTACAAAAAGAGTGTTTCATAACTGCTCAATCAAAAATATGTTTTATCTCTGTTAACTGAATTTACAGATCAGAAATAAGTTTCACAGAATGCATCTGTGTAGTTTTTATTTGAAGATATTCTTTTTCCCAATGTAGGCCTCTTAGCGCTTAGCATGTCCAATTGCAGTTTCTACAGAAAGAGTGTTTCAGAACGGCTCAATCAAAAGTAAGGTTCAACTCTGTTAGTTGAATGCACAGAACAGAATGAAGTTTCATACAATGCTTCTGTGTAGTTTATATTTGAACATATTCTTTTTTCCACTATTACCCACTTATAGCTACGAATGTCCAGTTGCATTTTCTACAGAAAGAGTGTTTCAGAACGGCTCAATCAAAAGTAAGGTTCAACTCTGTTATTTGAATGCACAGAACAGAAAGAATTTTCACAGAATGCTACTGTGTAGTTTATATTTGAATATATTCCTTTTTCCACTATTACCCTCTTAGCGCTCCGAATGTCCACTTGCATTTTCTACAGAAAGAGTGTTCAGAACTCCGCAATCAAAAGTATGGTTTAACTCTGTTAGCTTAATGAACATATCAGAAATAAGTTTCACACAATGCTTCTGTGTAGTTTTTATTTGAAGATATTATTTTTCCCAATAGAGCCCTCTTAGCGCTCAGAATGTCCAATTGCAGTTTGTACAGAAAGAGTGTTTCAGAAAGGCTCAATCAAATGTAAGGTTCAACTTTGTTAGTTGAATGCACGGAACAGAAAGAAGTTTCATACAATGCTTCTGTGTAGTTTATATTTGAACATATTCTTTTTTCCACTATTACCAACTTAGCGCTACGAATGTCCAGTTGCATTTTCTACAGACAGAGTGTTTCAAAACTGCTCAATCAAAAGTATGGTTTAACTCTGTTAGCTGAATGCTCAGATCAGAAAGAAGTTTCACAGAATGCTTCTGTGTAGTTTATATTTGAATATATTCCTTTTTCCACTACTACTCTCTTAGCGCTCCAAATGTCCAGTTGCATTTTCTACAGAAAGAGTGTTCAGATCTGCTCAATCAAAAGTATGGTTTAACTCTGTTAGCTGAATGCACAGATCAGAAAGAAGTTTCACAGAATGATTCTGTGTAGTTTATATTTGTAGACATTCCTTTTTCCACTATTACCCTCTTAGCGCTCCGAATCTCCACTTGCATTTTCTACAGAAAGAGTGTTTCAGAACGGCTCAATCAAAACTAAGGTTCAACTCTTTTAGTTGAACAATCAGAACAGAAAGAAGTTTCACACAATTCTTCTGTGTAGTTTTTATTTGTAGACATTCTTTTTCCCAATATAGGCCTCCTAGCACTCAGAATGTCCAATTGCAGTTTCTACAGAAAGAGTGTTTCAGAACGGCTCAATCAAAAGTAAGGTTCAACTCTGTTAGTTGAATGCACAGAACAGAAAGAAGTTTGATACAATGCTTCTGTGTAGTTTATATTTGAACATATTCTTTTTTCCACTATTACCCACTTAGCGCTACGAATGTCCAGTTGCATTTTCTACAGACAGAGTGTTTCAAAACTGCTCAATCAAAAGTATGGTTTAACTGTGTTAGCTGAATGCTCAGATCAGAAAGAAGTTTCACAGAATGCTTCTGTGTACTTTATATTTGAATATATTCCTTTTTCCACTACTACGCTCTTAGCGCTTCAAATGTCCAGTTGCATTTTCTACAGAAAGAGTGTTCAGAACTGCGCAATCAAAAGTATGGTTTAACTCTGTTAGCTTAATGAACATATCAGAAATAAGTTTCACACAATGCTTCTGTGTAGTTTTTATTTGAAGATATTATTTTTCCCAATAGAGCCCTCTTAGCGCTCAGAATGTCCTATTGCAGTTTCTACAGAAAGAGTGTTTCAGAACGGCTCAATCAAAAGTAAGGTTCAACTCTGTTAGTTGAATGCACAGAACAGAAAGAAGTTTCATACAATGCTTCTGTGTAGTTTATATTTGAACATATTCTTTTATCCACTATGACCCACTTAGCGCTACGAATGTCCAGTTGCATTTTCTACAGACAGAGTGTTTCAAAACTGCTCAATCAAAAGTATGGTTTAACTCTGTTAGCTGAATGCTCAGATCAGAAAGGAGTTTCACAGAATGCTTCTGTGTAGTTTATATTTGAATATATTACTTTTTCCACTACTACGCTCTTAGCGCTCCAAATGTCCAGTTGCATTTTCTACAGAAAGAGTGTTCAGATCTGCTCAATCAAAAGTATGGTTTAACTCTGTTAGCTGAATGCACAGATCAAAAGGAAGTTTCACCGAATGATTCTGTGTAGTTTCTATTTGAAATCATTCCTTTTTCCACTATTACCCTCTTAGCGCTCCGAATCTCCACTTGCATTTTCTACAAAAAGAGTGTTTCATATCTGCTCAATCAAAAATATGTTTTATCTCTGTTAACTGAATTTACAGATCAGAAATATGTTTCACAGAATGCATCTGTGTAGTTTTTATTTGAAGATATTCTTTTTCCCAATGTAGGCCTCTTAGCGCTTAGCATGTCCAATTGCAGTTTCTACAGAAAGAGTGTTTCAGAACGGCTCAATCAAAAGTAAGGTTCAACTCTGTTAGTTGAATGCACAGAACAGAAAGAATTTTCACAGAATGCTACTGTGTAGTTTATATTTGAATATATTCCTTTTTCCACTATTACCCTCTTAGCGCTCCGAATGTCCACTTGCATTTTCTACAGAAAGAGTGTTCAGAACTGCGCAATGAAAAGTATGGTTTAACTCTGATAGCTTAATGAACATATCAGAAATAAGTTTCACACAATGCTTCTGTGTAGTTTTTATTTGAAGATATTATTTTTCCCAATGGAGCCCTCTTAGCGCTCAGAATGTCCAATTGCAGTTTCTACAGAAAGAGTGTTTCAGAAAGGCTCAATCAAAAGTAAGGTTCAACTCTGTTAGTTGAATGCACAGAACAGAAAGAAGTTTCATACAATGCTTCTGTGTAGTTTATATTTGAACATATTTTTTTTCCACTATTACCAACTTAGAGCTACGAATGTCCAGTTGCATTTTCTACAGACAGAGTGTTTCAAAACTGCTCAATCAAAAGTATGGTTTAACTCTGTTAGCTGAATGCTCAGATCAGAAAGAAGTTTCACAGAATGTTTCTGTGTAGTTTATATTTGAATATATTCCTTTTTCCACTACTAATCTCTTAGCGCTCCAAATGTCCAGTTGCATTTTCTACAGAAAGAGTGTTCAGATCTGCTCAATCAAAAGTATGGTTTAACTCTGTTAGCTGAATGCACATATCAGAAAGAAGTTTCACAGAATGATTCTGTGTAGTTTATATTTGAAGACATTCCATTTTCCACTATTACCCTCTTAGCGCTCCGAATCTCCACTTGCATTTTATACAGAAAGAGTGTTTCAGAACGGCTCAATGAAAACTAAGGTTCAACTCTTTTAGTTGAACAAACAGAACAGAAAGAAGTTTCACACAATTCTTCTGTGTAGTTTTTATTTGTAGACATTCTTTTTCCCAATATAGGCCTCCTAGCGCTCAGAATGTCCAATTGCAGTTTCTACAGAAAGAGTGTTTCAGAACGGCTCAATCAAAAGTAAGGTTCAACTCTGTTAGTGGAATGCATAGAACAGACAGAAGTTTCATACAATGCTTCTGTGTAGTTTATATTTGAACATATTTTTTTTCCACTATTACCCACTTAGCGCTACGAATGTCCAGTTGCATTTTCTACAGACAGAGTGTTTCAAAACTGCTCTATCAAAAGTATGGTTTAACTCTGTTAGCTGAATGCTCAGATCAGAAAGAAGTTTCACAGAATGCTTCTGTGTAGTTTATATTTGAATATATTCCTTTTTCCACTACTACGCTCTTAGCGCTCCAAATGTCCAGTTGCATTTTCTACAGAAAGAGAGTTCAGATCTGCGCAATCAAAAGTATGGTTTAACTCTGTTAGCTGAATGCACAGATCAGAAGGAAGTTTCACCGAATGATTCTTTGTAGTTTATATTTGAAGACATTCCTTTTTCCACTATTACCCACTTAGCGCTCCGAATCTCCACTTGCATTTACTACAAAAAGAGTGTTTCATAACTGCTAAATCAAAAATATGTTTTATCTCTGTTAACTGAATTTGCAGATCAGAAATAAGTTTCACAGAATGCATCAGTGTAGTTTTTATTTGAAGATATTCTTTTCCCCAATGTAGGCCTCTTAGCGCTTAGCATGTCCAATTGCAGTTTCTACAGAAAGAGTGTTTCAGAACGGCTCAATCAAAAGTAAGGTTCAACTCTGTTAGTTGAATGCACAGAACAGAAAGAATTTTCACAGAATGCTACTGTGTAGTTTATATTTGAATATACTCTTATTTCCACTATTACCCTCTTAGCGCTCCGAATGTCCACTTGCATTTTCTACAGAAAGAGTGTTCAGAACTGCGCAATCAAAAGTATGGTTTAACTCTGTTAGCTTAATGAACATATCAGAAATAAGTTTCACAAAAGGCTTCTGTGTAGTTTTTATTTGAAGATGTTATTTTTCCCAATAGAGGCCTCTTAGCGCTCAGAATGTCCAATTGCAGTTTCTACAGAAAGAGTGTTTCAGAAAGGCTCAATCAAAATTAAGGTTCAACTTTGTTAGTTGAATGCACAGAACAGAAAGAAGTTTCATACAATGCTTCTGTGTAGTTTATATTTGAACATATTCTTTTTTCCACTATTACCCACTTAGCGCTACGAATGTCCAGTTGCATTTTCTACAGACAGAGTGTTTCAAAACTGCTCAATCAAAAGTATGGTTTAACTCTGTTAGCTGAATGCTCAGATCAGAAAGAAGTTTCACTTAATGCTTCTCTGTAGTTTATGTTTGAATATATTCCTTTTTCCACTACTACGCTCTTAGCGCTCCAAATGTCCAGTTGCATTTTCTACAGAAAGAGTGTTCCGATCTGCTCAATCAAAAGTATGGTTTAACTCTGTTAGCTGAATGCACAGATCAGATAGAAGTTTCACAGAATGATTCTGTGTAGTTTATATTTGGAGACATTCCTTTTTCCACTATTACCCTCTTAGCGCTCCGAATCTCCACTTGCATTATCTACAGAAAGAGTGTTTCAGAACGGCTCAATCAAAACTAAGGTTCAACTCTTTTAGTTGAACAAACAGAACAGAAAGAAGTTTCACACAATTCTTCTGTGTAGTTTTTATTTGTAGACATTCTTTTTCCCAATATAGGCCTCCTAGCGCTCAGAATATCCAATTGCAGTTTCTACAGAAAGAGTGTTTCAGAACGGCTCAATCAAAAGTAAGGTTCAACTCTGTTAGTTGAATGCACAGAACAGAAAGAAGTTTCATACAATGCTTCTGTGTAGTTTATATTTGAACATATTCTTTTTTCCACTATTACCCACTTAGCGCTACGAATGTCCAGTTGCATTTTCTACAGACAGAGTGTTTCAAAACTGCTCAATCAAAAGTATGGTTTAACTCTGTTAGCTGAATGCTCAGATCAGAAAGGAGTTTCACAGAATGCTTCTGTGTAGTTTATATTTGAATATATTACTTTTTCCACTACTACGCTCTTAGCGCTCCAAATGTCCAGTTGCATTTTCTACAGAAAGAGTGTTCAGATCTGCTCAATCAAAAGTATGGTTTAACTCTGTTAGCTGAATGCACAGATCAAAAGGAAGTTTCACCGAATGATTCTGTGTAGTTTCTATTTGAAATCATACCTTTTTCCACTATTACCCTCTTAGCGCTCCGAATCTCCACTTGCATTTTCTACAAAAAGAGTGTTTCATAACTGCTCAATCAAAAATATGTTTTATCTCTGTTAACTGAATTTACAGATCAGAAATATGTTTCACAGAATGCATCTGTGTAATTTTTATTTGAAGATATTCTTTTTCCCAATGTAGGCCTCTTAGCGCTTAGCATGTCCAATTGCAGTTTCTACAGAAAGAGTGTTTCAGAACGGCTCAATCAAAAGTAAGGTTCAACTCTGTTCGTTGAATGCACAGAACAGAAAGAATTTTCACAGAATGCTACTGTGTAGTTTATATTTGAATATATTCCTTTTTCCACTATTACCCTCTTAGCGCTCCGAATGTCCACTTGCATTTTCTACAGAAAGAGTGTTCAGAACTGCACAATCAAAAGTATGGTTTAACTCTGATAGCTTAATGAACATATCAGAAATAAGTTTCACACAATGCTTCTGTGTAGTTTTTATTTGAAGATATTATTTTTCCCAATGGAGCCCTCTTAGCGCTCAGAATGTCCAATTGCAGTTTCTACAGAAAGAGTGTTTCAGAAAGGCTCAATCAAAAGTAAGGTTCAACTCTGTTAGTTGAATGCACAGAACAGAAAGAAGTTTCATACAATGCTTCTGTGTAGTTTATATTTGAACATATTTTTTTTCCACTATTACCAACTTAGAGCTACGAATGTCCAGTTGCATTTTCTACAGACAGAGTGTTTCAAAACTGCTCAATCAAAAGTATGGTTTAACTCTGTTAGCTGAATGCTCAGATCAGAAAGAAGTTTCACAGAATGCTTCTGTGTTGTTTATATTTGAATATATTCCTTTTTCCACTACTACTCTCTTAGCGCTCCAAATGTCCAGTTGCATTTTCTACAGAAAGAGTGTTCAGATCTGCTCAATCCAAAGTATGGTTTAACTCTGTTAGCTGAATGCACAGATCAGAAAGAAGTTTCACAGAATGATTCTGTGTAGTTTATATTTGGAGACATTCCTTTTTCCACTATTACCCTCTTAGCGCTCCGAATCTCCACTTGCATTTTCTACAGAAAGAGTGTTTCAGAACGGCTCAATCAAAACTAAGGTTCAAATCTTTTAGTTGAACAAACAGAACTGAAAGAAGTTTCACACAATTCTTCTGTGTAGTTTTTATTTGTAGACATTCTTTATCTCAATATAGGCCTCCTAGCGCTCAGAATGTCCAATTGCAGTTTCTACAGAAAGAGTGTTTCAGAACGGCTCAATCAAAAGTAAGGTTCAACTCTGTTAGTTGAATGCACAGAACAGAAGTTTCATACAATGCTTCTGTGTAGTTTATATTTGAACATATTCTTTTTTCCACTATTACCCACTTAGCGCTACGAATGTCCGGTTGCATTTTCTACAGACAGAGTGTTTCAAAACTGCTCAATCAAAAGTATGGTTTAACTCTGTTAGCTGAATGCTCAGATCAGAAAGAAGTTTCACAGAATGCTTCTGTGTAGTTTATATTTGAATATATTCCTTTTTCCACTACTACTCTCTTAGCGCTCCAAATGTCCAGTTGCATTTTCTACAGAAAGAGTGTTCAGATCTGCTCAATCAAAAGTATGGTTTAACTCTGTTAGCTGAATGCACAGATCAGAAAGAAGTTTCACAGAAGGATTCTGTGTAGTTTATATTTGGAGACCTTCCTTTTTCCACTATTACCCTCTTAGCGCTCCGAATCTCCACTTGCATTTTCTACAGAAAGAGTGTTTCATAACTGCTCAATCAAAAATATGTTTTATATCTGTTAACTCAATTTACAGATCAGAAATAAGTTTCACAGAATGCATCTGTGTAGTTTTTATTTGAAGATATTCTTTTTCCCAATGTAGGCCTCTTAGCGCTTAGCATGTCCAATTGCAGTTTCTACAGAAAGAGTGTTTCAGAACGGCTCAATCAAAAGTAAGGTTCAACTCTGTTAGTTGAATGCACAGAACAGAAAGAATTTTCACAGAATGCTACTGTGTAGTTTATATTTGAATATATTCCTTTTTCCACTATTACCCTCTTAGCGCTCCGAATGTCCACTTGCATTTTCTACAGAAGGAGTGTTCAGAACTGCGCAATCAAAAGTATGGTTTAACTCTGTTAGCTTAATGAACATATCAGAAATAAGTTTCACACAATGCTTCTGTGTAGTTTTTATTTGAAGATATTATTTTTCCCAATATAGGCCTCTTAGCGCTCAGAATGTCCAATTGCAGTTTCTACAGAAAGAGTGTTTCAGAAAGGCTCAATCAAAAGTAAGGTTCAACTCTGTTAGTTGAATGCACAGAACAGAAAGGAGTTTCATACAATGCTTCTGTGTAGTTTATATTTGAACATATTCTTTTTTGCACTATTACCCAGTTAGCGCTATGAATGTCCAGTTGCATTTTCTACAGACAGAGTGTTTCAAAACTGCTCAATCAAAAGTATGGTTTAACTCTGTTAGCTGAATGCTCAGATCAGAAAGAAGTTTCACAGAATGTTTCTGTGTAGTTTATATTTGAATATGTTCCTTTTTCCACTACTACTCTCTTAGCGCTCCAAATGTCCAGTTGCATTTTCTACAGAAAGAGTGTTCAGATCTGCTCAATCAAAAGTATGGTTTAACTCTGTTAGCTGAATGCACAGATCAGAAAGAAGTTTCACAAAATGATTCTGTGTAGTTTATATTTGGAGACATTCCTTTTTCCACTATTACCCTCTTAGCGCTCCGAATCTCCACTTGCATTTTCTACAGAAAGAGTGTTTCAGAACGGCTCAATCAAAACTAAGGTTCAACTCTTTTAGTTGAACAAACAGAACTGAAAGAAGTTTCACACAATTCTTCTGTGTAGTTTTTATTTGTAGACATTCTTTTTCTCAATATAGGCCTCCTAGCGCTCAGAATGTAAAATTGCAGTTTCTACAGAAAGAGTGTTTCAGAACAGCTCAACCAAAAGTAAGGTTCAACTCTGTTAGTTGAATGCACAGAACAGAAAGATGTTTCATACAATGCTTCTGTGTAGTTTATATTTGAACATATTTTTTTTCCACTATTACCCACTTAGCGCTACGAATGTCCAGTTGCATTTTCTACAGACAGAGTGTTTCAAAACTGCTCTATCAAAAGTATGGTTTAACTCTGTTAGCTGAATGCTCAGATCAGAAAGAAGTTTCACAGAATGCTTCTGTGTAGTTTATATTTGAATATATTCCTTTTTCCACTACTACGCTCTTAGCGCTCCAAATGTCCAGTTGCATTTTCTACAGAAAGAGAGTTCAGATCTGCGCAATCAAAAGTATGGTTTAACTCTGTTAGCTGAATGCACAGATCAGAAGGAAGTTTCACCGAATGATTCTTTGTAGTTTATATTTGAAGACATTCCTTTTTCCACTATTACCCACTTAGCGCTCCGAATCTCCACTTGCATTTACTACAAAAAGAGTGTTTCATAACTGCTAAATCAAAAATATGTTTTATCTCTGTTAACTGAATTTGCAGATCAGAAATAAGTTTCACAGAATGCATCAGTGTAGTTTTTATTTGAAGATATTCTTTTCCCCAATGTAGGCCTCTTAGCGCTTAGCATGTCCAATTGCAGTTTCTACAGAAAGAGTGTTTCAGAACGGCTCAATCAAAAGTAAGGTTCAACTCTGTTAGTTGAATGCACAGAACAGAAAGAATTTTCACAGAATGCTACTGTGTAGTTTATATTTGAATATACTCTTATTTCCACTATTACCCTCTTAGCGCTCCGAATGTCCACTTGCATTTTCTACAGAAAGAGTGTTCAGAACTGCGCAATCAAAAGTATGGTTTAACTCTGTTAGCTTAATGAACATATCAGAAATAAGTTTCACAAAAGGCTTCTGTGTAGTTTTTATTTGAAGATGTTATTTTTCCCAATAGAGGCCTCTTAGCGCTCAGAATGTCCAATTGCAGTTTCTACAGAAAGAGTGTTTCAGAAAGGCTCAATCAAAAGTAAGGTTCAACTTTGTTAGTTGAATGCACAGAACAGAAAGAAGTTTCATACAATGCTTCTGTGTAGTTTATATTTGAACATATTCTTTTTTCCACTATTACCCACTTAGCGCTACGAATGTCCAGTTGCATTTTCTGCAGAGAGAGTGTTTCAAAACTGCTCAATCAAAAGTATGGTTTAACTCTGTTAGCTGAATGCTCAGATCAGAAAGAAGTTTCACTTAATGCTTCTCTGTAGTTTATGTTTGAATATATTCCTTTTTCCACTACTACTCTCTTAGCGCTCCAAATGTCCAGTTGCATTTTCTACAGAAAGAGTGTTCCGATCTGCTCAATCAAAACTACGGTTTAACTCTGTTAGCTGAATGCACAGATCAGATAGAAGTTTCACAGAATGATTCTGTGTAGTTTATATTTGGAGACATTCCTTTTTCCACTATTACCCTCTTAGCGCTCCGAATCTCCACTTGCATTTTCTACAGAAAGAGTGTTTCAGAACGGCTCAATCAAAACTAAGGTTCAACTCTTTTAGGTGAACAAACAGAACAGAAAGAAGTTTCACACAATTCTTCTGTGTAGTTTTTATTTTTAGACATTCTTTTTCCCAATATAGGCCTTCTAGCGCTCAGAATGTCCAATTGCAGTTTCTACAGAAAGAGTGTTTCAGAACGGCTCAATCAAAACTAAGGTTCAACTCTGTTAGTTGAATGCACAGAACAGAAAGAAGTTTCATACAAAGCTTCTGTGTAGTTTCTATTTGAACATATTCTTTTTTCCACTATTACCCACTTAGCGCTACGAATGTCCAGTTGCATTATCTACAGACAGAGTGTTTCAAAACTGCTCAATCAAAAGTATGGTTTAACTCTGTTAGCTGAATGCTCAGATCAGAAAGAAGTTTCACAGAATGCTTCTGTGTATTTTATATTTGAATATATTCCTTTTTCCAATACTACTCTCTTAGCGCTCCAAATGTCCAGTTGCATTTTCTACAGAAAGAGTGTTCAGATCTGCTCCATCAAAAGTATGGTTTAACCCTGTTAGCTGAATGCACAGATCAGAAGGAAGTTTCACCGAATGATTCTATGTAGTTTATATTTGAAGACATTCCTTTTTCCACTATTACCCTCTTAGAGCTTCGAATCTCCACTTGCATTTTCTACAAAAAGAGTGTTTCATAACTGCTCAATCAAAAATATGTTTTATCTCTGTTAACTGAATTTACAGATCAGAATTAAGTTTCACAGAATTCATCTGTGTAGTTTTTATTTGAAGATATTCTTTTTCCCAATGTAGGCCTCTTAGCGCTTAGCATGTCCAATTGCAGTTTCTACAGAAAGAGTGTTTCAGAACGGCTCAATCAAAAGTAAGGTTCAACTCTGTTAGTTGAATGCACAGAACAGAAAGAATTTTCACAGAATGCTACTGTGTAGTTTATATTTGAATATATTCCTTTTTACACTATTACCCTCTTAGCGCTCCGAATGTCCACTTGCATTTTCTACAGAAAGAGTGTTCAGAACTGCGCAATCAAAAGTATCGTTTAACTCTGTTAGCTTAATGAACATATCAGAAATAAGTTTCACACAATGCTTCTGTGTAGTTTTTATTTGAAGATATTATTTTTCCCAATGGAGCCCTCTTAGCGCTCAGAATGTCCAATTGCAGTTTCTACAGAAAGAGTGTTTCAGAAAGGCTCAATCAAAAGTAAGGTTCAACTCTGTTAGTTGAATGCACAGAACAGAAAGAAGTTTCATACAATGCTTCTGTGTAGTTTATATTTGAACATATTTTTTTTCCACTATTTCCCACTTAGAGCTACGAATGTCCAGTTTCATTTTCTACAGACAGAGTGTTTCAAAACTGCTCAATCAAAAGTATGGTTTAACTCTGTTAGCTGAATGCTCAGATCAGAAAGAAGTTTCACAGAATGCTTCTGTGTTGTTTATATTTGAATATATTCCTTTTTCCACTACTACTCTCTTAGCGCTCCAAATGTCCAGTTGCATTTTCTACAGAAAGAGTGTTCAGATCTGCTCAATCAAAAGTATGGTTTAACTCTGTTAGCTGAATGCACAGATCAGAAAGAAGTTTCACAGAATGATTCTGTGTAGTTTATATTTGGAGACATTCCTTTTTCCACTATTACCCTCTTAGCGCTCCGAATCTCCACTTGCATTTTCTACAGAAAGAGTGTTTCAGAACGGCTCAATCAAAACTAAGGTTCAACTCTTTTAGTTGAACAAACAGAACTGAAAGAAGTTTCACACAATTCTTCTGTGTAGTTTTTATTTGTAGACATTCTTTTTCTCAATATAGGCTTCCTAGCGCTCAGAATGTCCAATTGCAGTTTCTACAGAAAGAGTGTTTCAGAACGGCTCAATCAAAAGTAAGGTTCAACTCTGTTAGTTGAATGCACAGAGCAGAAAGAAGTTTCATACAATGCTTCTGTGTAGTTTATATTTGAACATATTCTTTTTTCCACTATTACCCACTTAGCGCTACGAATGTCCGGTTGCATTTTCTACAGAAAGAGTGTTTCAAAACTGCTCAATCAAAAGTATGTTTTAACTCTGTTAGCTGAATGCTCAGATCAGAAAGATGTTTCACAGAATGCTTCTGTGTAGTTTATATTTGAATATATTCCTTTTTCCACTACTACGCTCTTAGCGCTCCAAATGTCCAGTTGCATTTTCTACAGAAAGAGTGATCAGATCTGCTCAATCAAAAGTATGGTTTAACTCTGTTAGCTGAATGCACACATCAGAAAGAAATTTCACCGAATGATTCTGTGTAGTTTATATTTGAAGACATTCCTTTTTCCACTATTACCCTCTTAGCGCTCCGAATCTCCACTTGCATTTTCTACAGAAAGAGTGTTTCATAACTGCTCAATCAAAAATATGTTTTATCTCTGTTAACTGAATTTACAGATCAGAATTAAGTTTCACAGAATTCATCTGTGTAGTTTTTATTTGAAGATATTCTTTTTCCCAATGTAGGCCTCTTAGCGCTTAGCATGTCCAATTGCAGTTTCTACAGAAAGAGTGTTGCAGAACGGCTCAATCAAAAGTAAGATTCAACTCTGTTAGTTGAATGCACAGAACAGAAAGAATTTTCACAGAATGCTACTGTGTAGTTTATATTTGAATATATTCCTTTTTCCACTATTACCCTCTTAGCGCTCCGAATGTCCACTTGCATTTTCTACAGAAAGAGTGTTCAGAACTGCGCAATCAAAAGTATGGTTTAACTCTGTTAGCTTAATGAACATATCAGAAATAAGTTTCACACAATGCTTCTGTGTAGTTTTTATTTGAAGATATTATTTTTCCCAATATAGGCCTCTTAGCGCTCAGAATGTCCAATTGCAGTTTCTACAGAAAGAGTGTTTCAGAACGGCTCAATCAAAAGTAAGGTTCAACTCTGTTAGTTGAATGCATAGAACAGAAAGAAGTTTCATACAATGCTTCTGTGTAGTTTATATTTGAACATATTCTTTTTTCCACTATTACCCAATTAGCGCTACGAATGTCCGGTTGCATTTTCTACAGACAGAGTGTTTCAAAACTGCTCAATCAAAAGTATGGTTTAACTCTGTTAGCTGAATGCTCAGATCAGAAAGAAGTTTCACAGAATGCTTCTGTGTAGTTTATATTTGAATATATTCCTTTTTCCACTACTACTCTCTTAGCGCTCCAAATGTCCAGTTGCATTTTCTACAGAAAGAGTGTTCAGATCTGCTCAATCAAAAGTATGGTTTAACTCTGTTAGCTGAATGCACAGATCAGAAAGAAGTTTCACAGAAGGATTCTGTGTAGTTTATATTTGGAGACCTTCCTTTTTCCACTGTTACCCCCTTAGCGCTCCGAATCTCCACTTGCATTTTCTACAGAAAGAGTGTTTCATAACTGCTCAATCAAAAATATGTTTTATCTCTGTTAACTCAATTTACAGATCAGAAATAAGTTTCACAGAATGCATCTGTGTAGTTTTTATTTGAAGATATTCTTTTTCCCAATGTAGGCCTCTTAGCGCTTAGCATGTCCAATTGCAGTTTCTACAGAAAGAGTGTTTCAGAACGGCTCAATCAAAAGTAAGGTTCAACTCTGTTTGTTGAATGCACAGAACAGAAAGAATTTTCACAGAATGCTACTGTGTAGTTTATATTTGAATATATTCCTTTTTCCACTATTACCCTCTTAGCGCTCCGAATGTCCACTTGCATTTTCTACAGAAGGAGTGTTCAGAACTGCGCAATCAAAAGTATGGTTTAACTCTGTTAGCTTAATGAACATATCAGAAATAAGTTTCACACAATGCTTCTGTGTAGTTTTTATTTGAAGATATTATATTTCCCAATATAGGCCTCTTAGCGCTCAGAATGTCCAATTGCAGTTTCTACAGAAAGAGTGTTTCAGAAAGGCTCAATCAAAAGTAAGGTTCAACTCTGTTAGTTGAATGCACAGAACAGAAAGGAGTTTCATACAATGCTTCTGTGTAGTTTATATTTGAACATATTCTTTTTTCCACTATTACCCACTTAGCGCTACGAATGTCCAGTTGCATTTTCTACAGACAGAGTGTTTCAAAACTGCTCAATCAAAAGTATGGTTTAACTCTGTTAGCTGAATGCTCAGATCAGAAAGAAGTTTCACTTAATGCTTCTCTGTAGTTTATGTTTGAATATATTCCTTTTTCCACTACTACTCTCTTAGCGCTCCAAATGTCCAGTTGCATTTTCTACAGAAAGAGTGTTCCGATCTGCTCAATCAAAAGTATGGTTTAACTCTGTTAGCTGAATGCACAGATCAGATAGAAGTTTCACAGAATGATTCTGTGTAGTTTATATTTGGAGACATTCCTTTTTCCACTATTACCCTCTTAGCGCTCTGAATCTCCACTTGCATTTTCTACAGAAAGAGTGTTTCAGAATGGCTCAATCAAAACTAAGGTTCAACTCTTTTAGTTGAACAAACAGAACAGAAAGAAGTTTCACACAATTCTTCTGTGTAGTTTTTATTTTTAGACATTATTTTTCCCAATATAGGCCTTCTAGCGCTCAGAATGTAAAATTGCAGTTTCTACAGAAAGAGTGTTTCAGAACGGCTCAATCAAAAGTAAGGTTCAACTCTGTTAGTTGAATGCACAGAACAGAAAGAAGTTTCATACAAAGCTTCTGTGTAGTTTCTATTTGAACATATTCTTTTTTCCACTATTACCCACTTAGCGCTACGAATGTCCAGTTGCATTTTCTACAGACAGAGTGTTTCAAAACTGCTCAATCAAAAGTATGGTTTAACTCTGTTAGCTGAATGCTCAGATCAGAAAGAAGTTTCACAGAATGCTTCTGTGTAGTTTATATTTGAATATATTCCTTTTTCCACTACTACTCTCTTAGCGCTCCAAATGTCCAGTTGCATTTTCTACAGAAAGAGTGTTCAGATCTGCTCAATCAAAAGTATGGTTTAACTCTGTTAGCTGAATGCACAGATCAGAAAGAAGTTTCACAGAATAATTCTGTGTAGTTTATATTTGGAGACATTCCTTTTTCCACTATTACCCTCTTAGCGCTCCGAATCTCCACTTGCATTTTCTACAGAAAGAGTGTTTCAGAACGGCTCAATCAAAACTAAGGTTCAACTCTTTTAGTTGAACAAACAGAACTGAAAGAAGTTTCACACAATTCTTCTGTGTAGCTTTTATTTGTAGACATTCTTTTTCTCAATATAGGCTTCCTAGCGCTCAGAATGTCCAATTGCAGTTTCTACAGAAAGAGTGTTTCAGAACGGCTCAATCAAAAGTAAGGTTCAACTCTGTTAGTTGAATGCACAGAGCAGAAAGAAGTTTCATACAATGCTTCTGTGTAGTTTATATTTGAACATATTCTTTTTTCCACTATTACCCACTTAGCGCTACGAATGTCCGGTTGCATTTTCTACAGAAAGAGTGTTTCAAAACTGCTCAATCAAAAGTATGGTTTAACTCTGTTAGCTGAATGCTCAGATCAGAAAGATGTTTCACAGAATGCTTCTGTGTAGTTTATATTTGAATATATTCCTTTTTCCACTACTACGCTCTTAGCGCTCCAAATGTCCAGTTTCATTTTCTACAGAAAGAGTGATCAGATCTGCTCAATCAAAAGTATGGTTTAACTCTGTTAGCTGAATGCACAGATCAGAAAGAAATTTCACCGAATGATTCTGTGTAGTTTATATTTGAAGACATTCCTTTTTCCACTATTACCATCTTAGCGCTCCGAATCTCCACTTGCATTTTCTACAGAAAGAGTGTTTCATAACTGCTCAATCAAAAATATGTTTTATCTCTGTTAACTGAATTTACAGATCAGAATTAAGTTTCACAGAATTCATCTGTGTAGTTTTTATTTGAAGATATTCTTTTTCCCAATGTAGGCCTCTTAGCGCTTAGCATGTCCAATTGCAGTTTCTACAGAAAGAGTGTTGCAGAACGGCTCAATCAAAAGTAAGGTTCAACTCTGTTAGTTGAATGCACAGAACAGAAAGAATTTTCACAGAATGCTACTGTGTAGTTTATATTTGAATATATTCCTTTTTCCACTATTACCCTCTTAGCGCTCCGAATGTCCACTTGCATTTTCTACAGAAAGAGTGTTCAGAACTGCGCAATCAAAAGTATGGTTTAACTCTGTTAGCTTAATGAACATATCAGAAATAAGTTTCACACAATGCTTCTGTGTAGTTTTTATTTGAAGATATTATTTTTCCCAATATAGGCCTCTTAGCGCTCAGAATGTCCAATTGCAGTTTCTACAGAAAGAGTGTTTCAGAACGGCTAAATCAAAAGTAAGGTTCAACTCTGTTAGTTGAATGCATAGAACAGAAAGAAGTTTCATACAATGCTTCTGTGTAGTTTATATTTGAACATATTCTTTTTTCCACTATTACCCAATTAGCGCTACGAATGTCCGGTTGCATTTTCTACAGACAGAGTGTTTCAAAACTGCTCAATCAAAAGTATGGTTTAACTCTGTTAGCTGAATGCTCAGATCAGAAAGAAGTTTCACAGAATGCTTCTGTGTAGTTTATATTTGAATATATTCCTTTTTCCACTACTACTCTCTTAGCGCTCCAAATGTCCAGTTGCATTTTCTACAGAAAGAGTGTTCAGATCTGCTCAATCAAAAGTATGGTTTAACTCTGTTAGCTGAATGCACAGATCAGAAAGAAGTTTCACAGAAGGATTCTGTGTAGTTTATATTTGGAGACCTTCCTTTTTCCACTGTTACCCTCTTAGCGCTCGGAATCTCCACTTGCATTTTCTACAGAAAGAGTGTTTCATAACTGCTCAATCAAAAATATGTTTTATCTCTGTTAACTCAATTTACAGATCAGAAATAAGTTTCACAGAATGCATCTGTGTAGTTTTTATTTGAAGATATTCTTTTTCCCAATGTAGGCCTCTTAGCGCTTAGCATGTCCAATTGCAGTTTCTACAGAAAGAGTGTTTCAGAACGGCTCAATCAAAAGTAAGGTTCAACTCTGTTTGTTGAATGCACAGAACAGAAAGTATTTTCACAGAATGCTACTGTGTAGTTTATATTTGAATATATTCCTTTTTCCACTATTACCCTCTTAGCGCTCCGAATGTCCACTTGCATTTTCTACAGAAGGAGTGTTCAGAACTGCGCAATCAAAAGTATGGTTTAACTCTGTTAGCTTAATGAACATATCAGAAATAAGTTTCACACAATGCTTCTGTGTAGTTTTTATTTGAAGATATTATATTTCCCAATATAGGCCTCTTAGCGCTCAGAATGTCCAATTGCAGTTTCTACAGAAAGAGTGTTTCAGAAAGGCTCAATCAAAAGTAAGGTTCAACTCTGTTAGTTGAATGCACAGAATAGAAAGGAGTTTCATACAATGATTCTGTGTAGTTTATATTTGAACATATTCTTTTTTCCACTATTACCCACTTAGCGCTACGAATGTCCAGTTGCATTTTCTACAGACAGAGTGTTTCAAAACTGCTCAATCAAAAGTATGGTTTAACTCTGTTAGCTGAATGCGCAGATCAGAAAGAAGTTTCACAGAATGCTTCTGTGTAGTTTATATTTGAATATATTCCTATTTCCACTACTACTCTCTTAGCGCTCCAAATGTCCAGTTGCATTTTCTACAGAAAGAGTGTTCCGATCTGCTCAATCAAAAGTATGGTTTAACTCTGTTAGCTGAATGCACAGATCAGAAAGAAGTTTCACAGAATGATTCTGTGTAGTTTATATTTGGAGACATTCCTTTTTCCACCATTACCCTCTTAGCGCTCCGAATCTCCACTTGCATTTTCTACAGAAAGAGTGTTTCAGAACGGCTCAATCAAAACTAAGGTTCAACTCTTTTAGTTGAACAAACAGAACTGAAAGAAGTTTCACAAAATTCTTCTGTGTAGTTTTTATTTGTAGACATTCTTTTTCTCAATATAGGCCTCCTAGCGCTCAGAATGTCCAATTGCAGTTTCTACAGAAAGAGTGTTTCAGAACGGCTCAACCAAAAGTAAGGTTCAACTCTGTTAGTTGAATGCACAGAACAGAAAGAAGTTTCATACAATGCTTCTGTGTAGTTTATATTTGAACATATTCTTTTTTCCACTATTACCCACTTAGCGCTACGAATGTCCAGTTGCATTTCCTACAGACAGAGTGTTTCAAAACTGCTCAATCAAAAGTATGGTTTAACTCTGTTAGCTGAATGCTCAGATCAGAAAGAAGTTTCACAGAATGCTTCTGTGTAGTTTATATTTGAATATATTCCTTTTTCCACTACTACGCTCTTAGCGCTCCAAATGTCCAGTTGCATTTTCTACAGAAAGAGAGTTCAGATCTGCGCAATCAAAAGTATGGTTTAACTCTGTTAGCAGAATGCACAGATCAGAAGGAAGTTTCACCGAATGATTCTGTGTAGTTTATATTTGAAGACATTCCTTTTTCCACTATTACCCACTTAGCGCTCCGAATCTCCACTTGCATTTACTACAAAAAGAGTGTTTCATTACTGCTAAATCAAAAATATGTTTTATCTCTGTTAACTGAATTTGCAGATCCGAAATAAGTTTCACAGAATGCATCTGTGTAGTTTTTATTTGAAGATATTCTTTTCCCCAATGTAGGCCTCTTAGCGCTTAGCATGTCCAATTGCAGTTTCTACAGAAAGAGTGTTTCAGAACGGCTCAATCAAAAGTAAGGTTCAACTGTGTTAGTTGAATGCACAGAACAGAAAGAATTTTCACAGAATGCTACTGTGTAGTTTATATTTGAATATACTCTTATTTCCACTATTACCCTCTTAGCGCTCCGAATGTCCACTTGCATTTTCTACAGAAAGAGTGTTCAGAACTGCGCAATCAAAAGTATGGTTTAACTCTGTTAGCTTAATGAACATATCAGAAATAAGTTTCACACAATGCTTCTGTGTAGTTTTTATTTGAAGTTGTTATTTTTCCCAATAGAGGCCTCTTAGCGCTCAGAATGTCCAATTGCAGATTCTACAGAAAGAGTGTTTCAGAAAGGCTCAATCAAAAGTAAGGTTCAACTTTGTTGGTTGAATGCACAGAACAGAAAGAAGTTTCATACAATGCTTCTGTGTAGTTTATATTTGAACATATTCTTTTTTCCACTATTACCCACTTAGCGCTACGAATGTCCAGTTGCATTTTCTACAGACAGAGTGTTTCAAAACTGCTCAATCAAAAGTATGGTTTAACTCTGTTAGCTGAATGCTCAGATCAGAAAGAAGTTTCACAGAATGCTTCTGTGTAGTTTATATTTGAATATATTCCTTTTTCCACTACTACTCTCTTAGCGCTCCAAATGTCCAGTTGCATTTTCTACAGAAAGAGTGTTCAGATCTGCTCAATCAAAAGTATGTTTTAACTCTGTTAGCTGAATGCACAGATCAGAAAGAAGTTTCACAGAAAGATTCTGTGTAGTTTATATTTGGAGACATTCCTTTTTCCACTATTACCCTCTTAGCGCTCCGAATCTCCACTTGCATTTTCTACAGAAAGAGTGTTTCAGAACGGCTCAATCAAAACTAAGGTTCAACTCTTTTAGTTGAACAAACAGAACAGAAAGAAGTTTCACACAATTCTTCTGTGTAGTTTTTATTTGTAGACATTCTTTTTCCCAATATAGGCCTCTTAGCGTTCAGAATGTCCAATTGCAGTTTCTACAGAAGGAGTGTTTCAGAAAGTCTCCATCAAAAGTAAGGTTCAACTCTGTTAGTTGAATGCACAGAACAGAAAGAAGTTTCATTCAATGCTTCTGTGTAGTTTATATTTGAACATATTCTTTTTTCCACTATTACCCACTTAGCGCTACGAATGTCCAGTTGCATTTTCTACAGACAGAGTGTTTCAAAACTGCTCAATCAAAAGTATAGTTTAACTCTGTTAGCTGAATGCTCAGATGAGAAAGAAGTTTCACAGAATGCTTCTGTGTAGTTTATATTTGAATATATTCCTTTTTCCACTACTACGCTCTTAGCGCTCCAAATGTCCAGTTGCATTTTCTACATAAAGATTGTTCAGATCTGCTCAATCAAAAGTATGGTTTAACACTGTTAGCTGAATGCACAGATCAGAAAGAAGTTTCACCGAATGATTCTGTGTAGTTTATATTTGAAGCCATTCCTTTTTCCACTATTACCCTCTTAGCGCTCCGAATCTCCACTTGCATTTCTACCAAAAGAGTGTTTCATATCTGCTCAATCAAAAATATGTTTTATCTCTGTTAACTGAATTTACAGGTCAGAAATAAGTTTCACAGAATGCATCTGTGTAGTTTTTATTTGAAGATATTCATTTTCCCAATGTAGGCCTCTTAGCGCTTAGCATGTCCAATTGCAGTTTGTACAGAAAGAGTGTTTCAGAACGGCTCAATCAAAAGTAAGGTTCAACTCTGTTAGTTGAATGCACAGAACAGAAAGAAGTTTCATACAATGCTTCTGTGTAGTTTATATTTGAACATATTCTTTTTTCCACTATTACCCACTTAGCGCTACGAATGTCCAGTTGCATTTTCTACAGACAGAGTGTTTCAAAACTGCTCAATCAAAAGTATGGTTTAACTCTGTTAGCTGAATGCTCAGATCAGAAAGAAGTTTCACAGAATGCTTCTGTGTAGTTTATATTTGAATATATTCCTTTTTCCACTACTACTCTCTTAGCGCTCCAAATGTCCAGTTGCATTTTCTACAGAAAGAGTGTTCAGATCTGCTCAATCAAAAGTATGTTTTAACTCTGTTAGCTGAATGCACAGATCAGAAAGAAGTTTCACAGAAAGATTCTGTGTAGTTTATATTTGGAGACATTCCTTTTTCCACTATTACCCTCTTAGCGCTCCGAATCTCCACTTGCATTTTCTACAGAAAGAGTGTTTCAGAACGGCTCAATCAAAAGTAAGGTTCAACTCTGTTAGTTGAATGCACAGAACAGAAAGAATTTTCACAGAATGCTACTGTGTAGTTTATATTTGAATATATTCCTTTTTCCACTATTACCCTCTTAGCGCTCCGAATGTCCACTTGCATTTTCTACAGAAAGAGTGTTCAGAACTGCGCAATCAAAAGTATGGTTTAACTCTGTTAGCTTAATGAACATATCAGAAATAAGTTTCACACAATGCTTCTGTGTAGTTTTTATTTAAAGATATTATTTTTCCCAATAGAGGCCTCTTAGCGCTCAGAATGTCCAATTGCAGTTTCTACAGAAAGAGTGTTTCAGAAAGGCTCAATCAAACGTAAGGTTCAACTCTGTTAGTTGAATGCACAGAACAGAAAGAAGTTTCATACAATGCTTCTGTGTAGTTTATATTTGAACATATTCTTTTTTCCACTATTACCCACTTAGCGCTACGAATGTCCAGTTGCATTTTCTACAGACAGAGTGTTTCAAAACTGCTCAATCAAAAGTATGGTTTAACTCTGTTAGCTGAATGCTCAGATCAGAAAGAAGTTTCACAGAATGCTTCTGTGTAGTTTATATTTGAATATATTCCTTTTTCCACTACTACTCTCTTAGCGCTCCAAATGTCCAGTTGCATTTTCTACAGAAAGAGTGTTCAGATCTGCTCAATCAAAAGTATGGTTTAACTCTGTTAGCTGAATGCACAGATCAGAAAGAAGTTTCACAGAATGATTCTGTGTAGTTTATATTTGGAGACATTCCTTTTTCCACTATTACCCTCTTAGCGCTCCGAATCTCCACTTGCATTTTCTACAGAAAGAGTGTTTCAGAACGGCTCAATCAAAACTAAGGTTCAACTCTTTTAGTTGAACAAACAGAACAGAAAGAAGTTTCACACAATTCTTCTGTGTAGTTTTTATTTGTAGACATTCTATTTCCCAATATAGGCCTCCTAGCGCTCAGAATGTCCAATTGCAGTTTCTACAGAAAGAATGTTTCAGAACGGCTCAATCAAAAGTATGGTTTAACTCTGTTAGCTGAATGCACAGATCAGAAAGAAGTTTCACAGAATGATTCTGTGTAGTTTATATTTGGAGACATTCCTTTTTCCACTATTACCCACTTAGCGCTCCGAATCTCCACTTGCATTTTCTACAGAAAGAGTGTTTCATAACTGCTCAATCAAAAATATGTTTTAACTCTGTTAACTGAATTTACAGATCAGAATTAAGTTTCACAGAATTCATCTGTGTAGTTTTTATTTGAAGATATTCTTTTTCCCAATGTAGGCCTCTTAGCGCTTAGCATGTCCAATTGCAGTTTCTACAGAAAGAGTGTTTCAGAACGGCTCAATCAAAAGTAAGGTTCAACTCTGTTAGTTGAATGCACAGAACAGAAAGAATTTTCACAGAATGCTACTGTGTAGTTTATATTTGAATATATTCCTTTTTCCACTATTACCCTCTTAGCGCTCTGAATGTCCACTTGCATTTTCTACAGAAAGAGTGTTCAGAACTGCGCAATCAAAAGTATGGTTTAACTCTGTTAGCTTAATGAACATATCAGAAATAAGTTTCACACAATGCTTCTGTGTAGTTTTTATTTGAAGATATTATTTTTCCCAATATAGGCCTCTTAGCGCTCAGAATGTCCAATTGCACTTTCTACAGAAAGAGTGTTTCAGAAAGGCTCAATCAAAAGTAAGGTTCAACTCTGTTAGTTGAATGCACAGAACAGAAAGAAGTTTCATACAATGCTTCTGTGTTGTTTATATTTGAACATATTCTTTTTTCCACTATTACCCACTTAGCGCTACAAATGTCCAGTTGCATTTTCTACAGACAGAGTGTTTCAAAACTGCTCAATCAAAAGTATGGTTTAACTCTGTTAGCTGAATGCTCAGATCAGAAAGAAGTTTCACAGAATGCTTCTGTGTAGTTTATATTTGAATATATTCCTTTTTCCACTACTACTCTCTTAGCGCTCCAAATGTCCAGTTGCATTTTCTACAGAAAGAGTGTTCAGATCTGCTCAATCAAAAGTATGTTTTAACTCTGTTAGCTGAATGCACAGATCAGAAAGAAGTTTCACAGAAAGATTCTGTGTAGTTTATATTTGGAGACATTCCTTTTTCCACTATTACCCTCTTAGCGCTCCGAATCTCCACTTGCATTTTCTACAGAAAGAGTGTTTCAGAACGGCTCAATCAAAACTAAGGTTCAACTCTTTTAGTTGAACAAACAGAACAGAAAGAAGTTTCACACAATTCTTCTGTGTAGTTTTTATTTGTAGACATTCTTTTTCCCAATATAGGCCTCTTAGCGTTCAGAATGTCCAATTGCAGTTTCTACAGAAGGAGTGTTTCAGAAAGTCTCCATCAAAAGTAAGGTTCAACTCTGTTAGTTGAATGCACAGAACAGAAAGAAGTTTCATTCAATGCTTCTGTGTAGTTTATATTTGAACATATTCTTTTTTCCACTATTACCCACTTAGCGCTACGAATGTCCAGTTGCATTTTCTACAGACAGAGTGTTTCAAAACTGCTCAATCAAAAGTAGAGTTTAACTCGGTTAGCTGAATGCTCAGATCAGAAAGAAGTTTCACAGAATGCTTCTGTGTAGTTTATATTTGAATATATTTCTTTTTCCACTACTACGCTCTTAGCGCTCCAAATGTCCAGTTGCATTTTCTACAGAAAGATTGTTCAGATCTGCTCAATCAAAAGTATGGTTTAACCCTGTTAGCTGAATGCACAGATCAGAAAGAAGTTTCACCGAATGATTCTGTGTAGTTTATATTTGAAGACATTCCTTTTTCCACTATTACCCTCTTAGCGCTCCGAATCTCCACTTGCATTTTCTACCAAAAGAGTGTTTCATAACTGCTCAATCAAAAATATGTTTTATCTCTGTTAACTGAATTTACAGGTCAGAAATAAGTTTCACAGAATGCATCTGTGTAGTTTTTATTTGAAGATATTCTTTTTCCCAATGTAGGCCTCTTAGCGCTTAGCATGTCCAATTGCAGTTTGTACAGAAAGAGTGTTTCAGAACGGCTCAATCAAAAGTAAGGTTCAACTCTGTTAGTTGAATGCACAGAACAGAAAGAAGTTTCATACCATGCTTCTGTGTAGTTTATATTTGAACATATTCTTTTTTCCACTATTACCCACTTAGCGCTACGAATGTCCAGTTGCATTTTCTACAGACAGAGTGTTTCAAAACTGCTCAATCAAAAGTATGGTTTAACTTTGTTAGCTGAATGCTCAGATCAGAAAGAAGTTTCACTAAATTCTTCTGTGTAGTTTATGTTTGAATATATTCCTTTTTCCACTACTACTCTCTTAGCGCTCCAAATGTCCAGTTGCACTTTCTACAGAAAGAGTGTTCAGATCTGCTCAATCAAAAGTATGGTTTAACTCTGTTAGCTGAATGCACAGATCAGATAGAAGTTTCACAGAATGATTCTGTGTAGTTTATATTTGGAGACATTCCTTTTTCCACTATTACCCTCTTAGCGCTCCGAATCTCCACTTGCATTTTCTACAGAAAGATTGTTTCAGAACGGCTCAATCAAAACTAAGGTTCAACTCTTTTAGTTGAACAAACAGAACAGAAAGAAGTTTCACACAATTCTTCTGTGTAGTTTTTATTTTTAGACATTCGTTTTCCCAATATAGGCCTTCTAGCGCTCAGAATGACCAATTGCAGTTTCTACAGAAAGAGTGTTTCAGAACGGCTCAATCAAAAGTAAGGTTCAACTCTGTTAGTTGAATGCACAGAACAGAAAGAAGTTTCATACAATGCTTCTGTGTAGTTTATATTTGAACATATTCTTTTTTCCACTATTACCCACTTAGCGCTACGAATGTCCAGTTGCATTTTCTACAGACAGAGTGTTTCAAAACTGCTCAATCAAAAGTATGGTTTAACTCTGTTAGCTGAATGCTCAGATCAGAAAGAAGTTTCACAGAATGATCTGTGTAGTTTATATTTGAATATATTCCTTTTTCCACTACTACTCTCTTAGCGCTCCAAATGTCCAGTTGCATTTTCTACAGAAAGAGTGTTCAGATCTGCTCAATCAAAAGTATGGTTTAACTCTGTTAGCTGAATGCACATATCAGAAAGATGTTTCACAGAATGATTCTGTGTAGTTTATATTTGGAGACATTCCTTTTTCCACTATTACCCTCTTAGCCCTCCGAATCTCCACTTGCATTTTCTACAGAAAGAGTGTTTCAGAACGGCTCAATCAAAACTAATGTTCAACTCTTTTAGTTGAACAAACAGAACAGAAAGAAGTTTCACACAATTCTTCTGTGTAGTTTTTATTTGTAGACATTCTTTTTCCCAATATAGGCCTCTTAGCGCTCAGAATGTCCAATTGCAGTTTCTACAGAAGGAGTGTTTCAGAAAGGCTCCATCAAAAGTAAGGTTCAACTCTGTTAGTTGAATGCACAGAACAGAAAGTAGTTTCATTCAATGCTTCTGTGTAGTTTATATTTGAATATATTCTTTTTTCCACTATTACCCACTTAGCGCTACGAATGTCCATTTGCATTTTCTACAGACAGAGTGTTTCAAAACTGCTCAATCAAAAGTATGGTTTAACTCTGTTAGCTGAATGCTCAGATCAGAAAGAAGTTTCACAGAATGCTTCTGTGTAGTTTATATTTGAATATATTCCTTTTTCCACTACTACGCTCTTAGCGCTCCAAATGTCCAGTTGCATTTTCTACAGAAAGATTGTTCAGATCTGCTCAATCAAAAGTATGGTTTAACCCTGTTAGCTGAATGCACAGATCAGAAAGAAGTTTCACCGAATGATTCTGTGTAGTTTATATTTGAAGACAATCCTTTTTCCACTATTACCCTCTTAGCGCTCCGAATCTCCACTTGCATTTTCTACAAAAAGAGTGTTTCATAACTGCTCAATCAAAAATATGTTTTATCTCTCTTAACTGAATTTACATTTCAGAAATAAGTTTCACAGAATGCATCTGTGTAGTTTTTATTTGAAGATATTCTTTTTCCCAATGTAGGCCTCTTAGCGCTTAGCATGTCCAATTGCAGTTTGTACAGAAAGAGTGTTTCAGAACGGCTCAATCAAAAGTAAGGTTCAACTCTGTTAGTTGAATGCACAGAACAGAAAGAATTTTCACAGAATGCTACTGTGTAGTTTATATTTGAATATATTCCTTTTTCCACTATTACCCTCTTAGCGCTCCGAATGTCCACTTGAATTTTCTACAGAAAGAGTGTTCAGAACTGCGCAATCAAAAGTATGGTTTAACTCTGTTAGCTTAATGAACATATCAGAAATAAGTTTCACACAATGCTTCTGTGTAGTTTTTATTTGAAGATATTATTTTTCCCAATAGAGGCCTCTTAGCGCTGAGAATGTCCAATTGCAGTTTCTACAGAAAGAGTGTTTCAGAAAGGCTCAATCAATAGTAAGGTTCAACTCTGTTAGTTGAATGCACAGAACAGAAAGAAGTTTCATACAATGCTTCTGTGTAGTTTATATTTGAACATATTCTTTTTTCCACTATTACCCACTTAGCGCTACGAATGTCCAGTTGCATTTTCTACAGACAGAGTGTTTCAAAACTGCTCAATCAAAAGTATGGTTTAACTTTGTTAGCTGAATGCTCAGATCAGAAAGAAGTTTCACTTAATGCTTCTGTGTAGTTTATCTTTGAATATATTCCTTTTTCCACTACTACTCTCTTAGCGCTCCAAATGTCCAGTTGCATTTTCTACAGAAAGAGTGTTCAGATCTGCTCAATCAAAAGTATGGTTTAACTCTGTTAGCTGAATGCACAGATCAGATAGAAGTTTCACAGAATGATTCTGTGTAGTTTATATTTGGAGACATTCCTTTTTCCACTATTACCCTCTTAGCGCTCCGAATCTCCACTTGCATTTTCTACAGAAAGAGTGTTTCAGAACGGCTCAATCAAAACTAAGGTTCAACTCTTTTAGTTGAACAAACAGAACAGAAAGAAGTTTCGCACAATTCTTCTGTGTAGTTTTTATTTTTAGACATTCTTTTTCCCAATATAGGCCTTCTAGCGCTCAGAATGTCCAATTGCAGTTTCTACAGAAAGAGTGTTTCAGAACGGCTCAATCAAAAGTAAGGTTCAACTCTGTTAGTTGAATGCACAGAACAGAAAGAAGTTTCATACAATGCTACTGTGTAGTTTCTATTTGAACATATTCTTTTTTCCACTATTACCCACTTAGCGCTACGAATGTCCAGTTGCAATTTCTACAGACAGAGTGTTTCAAAACTACTCAATCAAAAGTATGGTTTAACTCTGTTATCTGAATGCTCAGATCAGAAAGAAGTTTCACAGAATGCTTCTGTGTAGTTTATATTTGAATATATTCCTTTTTCCACTACTACTCTCTTAGCGCTCCAAATGTCCAGTTGCATTTTCTACAGAAAGAGTGTTCAGATCTGCTCCATCAAAAGTATGGTTTAACTCTGTTAGCTGAATGCACAGATCAGAAGGAAGTTTCACCGAATGATTCTGTGTAGTTTATATTTGAAGACATTCCTTTTTCCACTATTACCCTCTTAGCGCTCCGAATCTCCACTTGCATTTTCTACAAAAAGAGTGTTTCATAACTGCTCAATCAAAAATATGTTTTATCTCTGTTAACTGAATTTACAGGTCAGAAATAAGTTTCACATAATGCATCTGTGTAGTTTTTATTCGAAGATATTCTTTTTCCCAATGTAGGCCTCTTTGCGCTTAGCATGTCCAATTGCAGTTTGTACAGAAAGAGTGTTTCAGAACGGCTCAATCAAAGGTAAGGTTCAACTCTGTTAGTTGAATGCACAGAACAGAAAGAATTTTTACAGAATGCTACTGTGTAGTTTATATTTGAATATATTCCTTTTTCCACTATTACCCTCTTAGCGCTCCGAATGTCCACTTGCATTTTCTACAGAAAGAGTGTTCAGAACTGCGCAATCAAAAGTATGGTTTAACTCTGTTAGCTTAATGAACGTATCAGAAATAAGTTTCACACAATGCTTCTGTGTAGTTTTTATTTAAAGATATTATTTTTCCCAAAGAGGCCTCTTAGCGCTCAGAATGTCCAATTGCAGTTTCTACAGAAAGAGTGTTCCAGAAAGGCTCAATCAAAAGTAAGGTTCAACTCTGTTAGTTGAATGCACAGAACAGAAAGAAGTTTCATACAATGCTTCTGTGTAGTTTATATTTGAACATATTCTTTTTTCCACTATTACCCACTTAGCGCTACGAATGTCCAGTTGCATTTTCTACAGACAGAGTGTTTCAAAACTGCTCAATCGAAAGTATGGTTTAACTCTGTTAGCTGAATGCTCAGATCAGAAAGAAGTTTCACAGAATGCTTCTGTGTAGTTTATATTTGAATATATTCCTTTTTCCACTACTACTCTCTTAGCGCTCCAAATGTCCAGTTGCATTTTCTACAGAAAGAATGTTCAGATCTGCTCAATCAAATGTATGGTTTAACTCTGTTAGCTGAATGCACAGATCAGAAAGAAGTTTCACAGAATGATTCTGTGTAGTTTATATTTGGAGACATTCCTTTTTCCACTATTACCCTCTTAGCGCTCCGAATCTCCACTTGCATTTTCTACAGAAAGAGTGTTTCAGAACGGCTCAATCAAAACTAAGGTTCAACTCTTTTAGTTGAACAAACAGAACAGAAAGAAGTTTCACACAATTCTTCTGTGTAGTTTTTATTTGTAGACATTCTATTTCCCAATATAGGCCTCCTACCGCTCAGAATGTCCAATTGCAGTTTCTACAGAAAGAGTGTTTCAGAACGGCTCAATCAAAAGTAAGGTTCAACTCTGTTAGTTGAATGCACAGAACAGAAAGAAGTTTCATACAATGCTTCTGTGTAGTTTATATTTGAACATATTCTTTTTTCCACTATTACCCACTTAGCGCTACGAATGTCCGGTTGCATTTTCTACAGACAGAGTGTTTCAAAACTGCTCAATCAAAAGTATGGTTTAACTCTGTTAGCTGAATGCTCAGATCAGAAATATGTTTCACAGAATGCTTCTGTTTAGTTTATATTTGAATATATTCCTTTTTCCACTACTACGCTCTTAGCGCTCCAAATGTCCAGTTGCATTTTCTACAGAAAGAGTGTTCAGATCTGCTCAATCAAAAGTATGTTTTAACTCTGTTAGCTGAATGCACAGATCAGAAAGAAATTTCACCGAATGATTCTGTGTAGTTTATATTTGAAGACATTCCTTTTTCCACTATTACCCTCTTAGCGCTCCGAATCTCCACTTGCATTTTCTACAGATAGAGTGTTTCATAACTGCTCAATCAAAAATATGTTTTAACTCTGTTAACTGAATTTACAGATCAGAATTAAGTTTCACAGAATTCATCTGTGTAGTATTTATTTGAAGATATTCTTTTTCCCAATGTAGGCCTCTTAGCGCTTAGCATGTCCAATTGCAGTTTCTACAGAAAGAGTGTTTCAGAACGGCTCAATCAAAAGTAAGGTTCAACTCTGTTAGTTGAATGCACAGAACAGAAAGAATTTTCACAGAATGCTACTGTGTAGTTTATATTTGAATATATTACTTTTTCCACTATTACCCTCTTAGCGCTCCGAATGTCCACTTGTATTTTCTACAGAAAGAGTGTTCAGAACTGCGCAATCAAAAGTATGGTTTAACTCTTTTAGCTTAATGAACATATCAGAAATAAGTTTCACACAATGCTTCTGTGTAGTTTTTATTTGAAGATATTATTTTTCCCAATATAGGCCTCTTAGCGCTCAGAATGTCCAATTGCAGTTTCTACAGAAAGAGTGCTTCAGAAAGGCTCAATCAAAAGTAAGGTTCAACTCTGTTAGTTGAATGCACAGAACAGAAAGAAGTTTCATACAATGCTTCTGTGTAGTTTATATTTGAACATATTCTTTTTTCCACTATTACCCAGTTAGCGCTACAAATGTCCAGTTGCATTTTCTACAGACAGAGTGTTTCAAAACTGCTCAATCAAAAGTATGGTTTAACTCTGTTAGCTGAATGCTCAGATCAGAAAGAAGTTTCACAGAATGCTTCTGTGTAGTTTATATTTGAATATATTCCTTTTTCCACTACTACTCTCTTAGCGCTCCAAATGTCCAGTTGCATTTTCTACAGAAAGAGTGTTCAGATCTGCTCAATCAAAAGTATGTTTTAATTCTGTTAGCTGAATGCACAGATCAGAAAGAAGTTTCACAGAATGATTCTGTGTAGTTTATATTTGGAGACATTCCTTTTTCCACTATTACCCTCTTAGCGCTCCGAATCTCCACTTGCAATTTCTACAGAAAGAGTGTTTCAGAACGGCTCAATCAAAACTAAGGTTCAACTCTTTTAGTTGAACAAACAGAACAGAAAGAAGTTTCACACAATTCTTCTGTGTAGTTTTTATTTGTAGACATTCTTTTTCCCAATATAGGCCTCTTAGCGCTCAGAATGTCCAATTGCAGTTTCTACAGAAGGAGTGTTTCAGAAAGGCTCCATCAAAAGTAAGGTTCAACTCTGTTAGTTGAATGCACAGAACAGAAAGAAGTTTCATTCAATGCTTCTGTGTAGTTTATATTTGAACATATTCTTTTTTCCACTATTACCCACTTAGCGCTACGAATGTCCAGTTGCGTTTTCTACAGACAGAGTGTTTCAAAACTGCTCAATCAAAAGTATAGTTTAACTCTGTTAGCTGAATGCTCAGATCAGAAAGAAGTTTCACAGAATGCTTCTGTGTAGTTTATATTTGAATATATTCCTTTTTCCACTACTACGCTCTTAGCGCTCCAAAAGTCCAGTTGCATTTTCTACAGAAAGATTGTTCAGATCTGCTCAATCAAAAGTATGGTTTAACCCTGTGAGCTGAATGCACAGATCAGAAAGAAGTTTCACCGAATGATTCTGTGTAGTTTATATTTGAAGACATTCCTTTTTCCACTATTACCCTCTTAGCGCTCCGAATCTCCACTTGCATTTTCTACAAAAAGAGTGTTTCATAACTGCTCAATCAAAAATATGTTTTATCTCTGTTAACTGAATTTACAGGTCAGAAATAAGTTTCACAGAATGCATCTGTGTAGTTTTTATTTGAAGGTATTCTTTTTCCCAATGTAGGCCTCTTAGCGCTTAGCATGTCCAATTGCAGTTTGTACAGAAAGAGTGTTTCAGAATGGCTCAATCAAAAGTAAGGTTCAACTCTGTTAGTTGAATGCACAGAACAGAAAGAAGTTTCATACAATGCTTCTGTGTAGTTTATATTTGAACATATTTTTTTTCCACTATTACCCACTTAGCGCTACGAATGTCCAGTTGCATTTTCTGCAGACAGAGTGTTTCAAAACTGCTCAATCAAAATTATGGTTTAACTCTGTTAGCTGAATGCTCAGATCAGAAAGAAGTTTCACAGAATATTTCTGTGTAGTTTATATTTGAATATATTCCTTTTTCCACTACTACTCTCTTAGCGCTCCAAATGTCCTGTTGCATTTTCTACAGAAAGAGTGTTCAGATCTGCTCAATCAAAAGTATGGTTTAACTCTGTTAGCTGAATGCACAGATCAGAAAGAAGTTTCACAGAATGATTCTGTGTAGTTTATATTTGGAGACATTCCTTTTTCCACTATTACCCTCTTAGCGCTCCGAATCTCCACTTGCATTTTCTACAGAAAGAGTGTTTCAGAACGGCTCAATCAAAACAAAGGTTCAACTCTTTTAGTTGAACAAACAGAACAGAAAGAAGTTTCACACAATTCTTCTGTGTAGTTTTTATTTGTAGACATTCTTTTTCCCAATATAGGCCTCCTAGCGCTCAGAATGTCCAATTGTAGTTTCTACAGAAAGAGTGTTTCAGAACGGCTCAATCAAAAGTAAGGTTCAACTCTGTTAGTTGAATGCACAGAACAGAAAGAAGTTTCATACAATGCTTCTGTGTAGTTTATATTTGAACATATTCTTTTTTCCACTATTACCCACTTAGCGCTACGAATGTCCGGTTGCATTTTCTACAGACAGAGTGTTTCAAAACTGCTCAATCAAAAGTATGGTTTAACTCTGTTAGCTGAATGCTCAGATCAGAAAGATGTTTCACAGAATGCTTCTGTGTAGTTTATATTTGACTATATTCCTTTTTCCACTACTACGCTCTTAGCGCTCCAAATGTCCAGTTGCATTTTCTACAGAAAGAGTGTTCAGATCTGCTCAATCAAAAGTATGGTTTAACTCTGTTAGCTGAATGCACAGGTCAGAAAGAAATTTCACCGAATGATTCTGTGTAGTTTATATTTGAAGACATTCCTTTTTCCACTATTACCCTCTTAGCGCTCCGAATCTCCACTTGCATTTTCTACAGAAAGAGTGTTTCATAACTGCTCAATCAAAAATATGTTTTAACTCTGTTAACTGAATTTACAGATCAGAATTAAGTTTCACAGAATTCATCTGTGTAGTTTTTATTTGAAGATATTCTTTTTCCCAATGTAGGCCTCTTAGCGCTTAGCATGTCCAATTGCAGTTTCTACAGAAAGAGTGTTTCAGAACGGCTCAATCAAAAGTAAGGTTCAACTCTGTTAGTTGAATGCACAGAACAGAAAGAATTTTCACAGAATGCTACTGTGTAGTTTATATTTGAATATATTCCTTTTTCCACTATTACCCTCTTAGCGCTCCGAATGTCCACTTGCATTTTCTACAGAAAGAGTGTTCAGAACTGCGCAATCAAAAGTATGGTTTAACTCTTTTAGCTTAATGAACATATCAGAAATAAGTTTCACACAATGCTTCTGTGTAGTTTTTATTTGAAGATATTATTTTTCCCAATATAGGCCTCTTAGCGCTCAGAATGTCCAATTGCAGTTTCTACAGAAAGAGTGTTTCAGAAAGGCTCAATCAAAAGTAAGGTTCAACTCTGTTAGTTGAATGCACAGAACAGAAAGAAGTTTCATACAATGCTTCTGTGTAGTTTATATTTGAACATATTCTTTTTTCCACTATTACCCACTTAGCGCTACAAATGTCCAGTTGCATTTTCTACAGACAGAGTGTTTCAAAACTGCTCAATCAAAAGTATGGTTTAACTCTGTTAGCTGAATGCTCAGATCAGAAAGAAGTTTTACAGAATGCTTCTGTGTAGTTTATATTTGAATATATTCCTTTTTCCACTACTACTCTCTTAGCGCTCCAAATGTCCAGTTGCATTTTCTACAGAAAGAGTGTTCAGATCTGCTCAATCAAAAGTATGTTTTAATTCTGTTAGCTGAATGCACAGATCAGAAAGAAGTTTCACAGAATGATTCTGTGTAGTTTATATTTGGAGACATTCCTTTTTCCACTATTACCCTCTTAGCGCTCCGAATCTCCACTTGCAATTTCTACAGAAAGAGTGTTTCAGAACGGCTCAATCAAAACTAAGGTTCAACTCTTTTAGTTGAACAAACAGAACAGAAAGAAGTTTCACACAATTCTTCTGTGTAGTTTTTATTTGTAGACATTCTTTTTCCCAATATAGGCCTCTTAGCGCTCAGAATGTCCAATTGCAGTTTCTACAGAAGGAGTGTTTCAGAAAGGCTCCATCAAAAGTAAGGTTCAACTCTGTTAGTTGAATGCACAGAACAGAAAGAAGTTTCATTCAATGCTTCTGTGTAGTTTATATTTGAACATATTCTTTTTTCCACTATTACCCACTTAGCGCTACGAATGTCCAGTTGCATTTTCTACAGACAGAGTGTTTCAAAACTGCTCAATCAAAAGTATAGTTTAACTCTGTTAGCTGAATGCTCAGATCAGAAAGAAGTTTCACAGAATGCTTCTGTGTAGTTTATATTTGAATATATTCCTTTTTCCACTACTACGCTCTTAGCGCTCCAAAAGTCCAGTTGCATTTTCTACAGAAAGATTGTTCAGATCTGCTCAATCAAAAGTATGGTTTAACCCTGTGAGCTGAATGCACAGATCAGAAAGAAGTTTCACCGAATGATTCTGTGTAGTTTATATTTGAAGACATTCCTTTTTCCACTATTACCCTCTTAGCGCTCCGAATCTCCACTTGCATTTTCTACAAAAAGAGTGTTTCATAACTGCTCAATCAAAAATATGTTTTATCTCTGTTAACTGAATTTACAGGTCAGAAATAAGTTTCACAGAATGCATCTGTGTAGTTTTTATTTGAAGGTATTCTTTTTCCCAATGTAGGCCTCTTAGCGCTTAGCATGTCCAATTGCAGTTTGTACAGAAAGAGTGTTTCAGAACGGCTCAATCAAAAGTAAGGTTCAACTCTGTTAGTTGAATGCACAGAACAGAAAGAAGTTTCATACAATGCTTCTGTGTAGTTTATATTTGAACATATTCTTTTATCCACTATTACCCACTTAGCGCTACGAATGTCCAGTTGCATTTTCTACAGACAGAGTGTTTCAAAACTGCTCAATCAAAAGTATGGTTTAACTCTGTTAGCTGAATGCTCAGATCAGAAAGAAGTTTCACAGAATGCTTCTGTGTAGTTTATATTTGATTATATTCCTTTTTCCACTACTACTCTCTTAGCGCTCCAAATGTCCAGTTGCATTTTCTACAGAAAGAGTGTTCAGATCTGCTCAATCAAAAGTATGGTTTAACTCTGTTAGCTGAATGCACATATCAGAAAGAAGTTTCACAGAATGATTCTGTGTAGTTTATATTTGGAGACATTCCTTTTTCCACTATTACCCTCTTAGCGCTCCGAATCTCCACTTGCATTTTCTACAGAAATAGTGTTTCAGAACGGCTCAATCAAAACTAAGGTTCAACTCTTTTAGTTGAACAAACAGAACAGAAAGAAGTTTCACACAATTCTTCTGTGTAGTTTTTATTTGTAGACATTCTTTTTCCCAATATAGGCCTCTTAGCGCTCAGAATGTCCAATTGCAGTTTCTACAGAAGGAGTGTTTCAGAAAGGCTCCATCAAAAGTAAGGTTCAACTCTGTTAGTTGAATGCACAGAACAGAAAGAAGTTTCATTCAATGCTTCTGTGTAGTTTATATTTGAACATATTCTTTTTTCCACTATTACCCACTTAGCGCTACGAATGTCCATTTGCATTTTCTACAGACAGAGTGTTTCAAAACTGCTCAATCAAAAGAATGGTTTAACTCTGTTAGCTGAATGCTCAGATCAGAAAGAAGTTTCACAGAATGCTTCTGTGTAGTTTATATTTGAATATATTCCTTTTTCCACTACTACGCTCTTAGCGCTCCAAATGTCCAGTTGCATTTTCTACAGAAAGATTGTTCAGATCTGCTCAATCAAAAGTATGGTTTAACCCTGTTAGCTGAATGCACAGATCAGAAAGAAGTTTCACCGAATGATTCTGTGTAGTTTATATTTGAAGACAATCCTTTTTCCACTATTACCCTCTTAGCGCTCCGAATCTCCACTTGCATTTTCTACAAAAGGGTGTTTCATAACTGCTCAATCAAAAATATGTTTTATCTCTGTTAACTGAATTTACAGGTCAGAAATAAGTTTCACAGAATGCATCTGTGTAGTTTTTATTTGAAGATATTCTTTTTCCAAATGTAGGCCTCTTAGCGCTTAGCATGTCCAATTGCAGTTTGTACAGAAAGAGTGTTTCAGAACGGCTCAATCAAAAGTAAGGTTCAACTCTGTTAGTTGAATGCACAGAACAGAAAGAATTTTCACAGAATGCTACTGTGTAGTTTATATTTGAATATATTCCTTTTTCCACTATTACCCTCTTAGCGCTCCGAATGTCCACTTGAATTTTCTACAGAAAGAGTGTTCAGAACTGCGCAATCAAAAGTATGGTTTAACTCTGTTAGCTTAATGAACATATCAGAAATAAGTTTCACACAATGCTTCTGTGTAGTTTTTATTTGAAGATATTATTTTTCCCAATAGAGGCCTCTTAGCGCTCAGAATGTCCAATTGCAGTTTCTACAGAAAGAGTGTTTCAGAACGGCTCAATCAAAAGTAAGGTTCAACTCTGTTAGTTGAATGCACAGAACAGAAAGAAGTTTCATACAATGCTTCTGTGTAGTTTATATTTGAACATATTCTTTTTTCCACTATTACCCACTTAGCGCTACGAATGTCCAGTTGCATTTTCTACAGACAGAGTGTTTCAAAACTGCTCAATCAAAAGTATGGTTTTACTCTGTTAGCTGAATGCTCAGATCAGAAAGAAGTTTCACAGAATGCTTCTGTGTAGTTTATATTTGAATATATTCCTTTTTCCACTACTACTCTCTTAGCGCTCCAAATGTCCAGTTGCATTTTCTACAGAAAGAGTGTTCAGATCTGCTCAATCAAAAGTATGTTTTAACTCTGTTAGCTGAATGCACAGATCAGAAAGAAGTTTCACAGAATGATTCTGTGTAGTTTATATTTGGAGACATTCCTTTTTCCACAATTACCCTCTTAGCGCTCCGAATCTCCACTTGCATTTTCTACAGAAAGAGTGTTTCAGAACGGCTCAATCAAAACTAAGGTTCAAATCTTTTAGTTGAACAAACAGAACAGAAAGTAGTTTCACACAATTCTTCTGTGTAGTTTTTATTTGTAGACATTCTTTTTCCCAATATAGGCCTCTTAGCGCTCAGAATGTCCAATTGCAGTTTCTACAGAAAGAGTGTTTCAGAACGGCTCAATCAAAAGTAAGGTTCAACTCTGTTAGTTGAATGCACAGAACAGAAAGAAGTTTCATACAATGCTTCTGTGTAGTTTATATTTGAACATATTCTTTTTTCCACTATTAAACACTTAGCGCTACGAATGTCCAGTTGCATTTTCTACAGACAGAGTTTTTCAAAACTGCTCAATCAAATGTATGGTTTAACTCTGTTAGCTGAATGCTCAGATCAGAAAGAAGTTTCACAGAATGCTTCTGTGTAGTTTATATTTGAATATATTCCTTTTTCCACTAGTACGCTCTTAGCGCTCCAAATGTCCAGTTGCATTTTCTACTGAAAGAGTGTTCAGAACTGCGCAATCAAAAGTATGGTTTAACTCTGTTAGCTTAATGAACATATCAGAAATAAGTTTCACACAATGCTTCTGTGTAGTTTTTATTTAAAGATATTATTTTTCCCAATAGAGGCCTCTTAGCGCTCAGAATGTCCAATTGCAGTTTCTACAGAAAGAGTGTTTCAGAAAGGCTCAATCAAAAGTAAGGTTCAACTCTATTAGTTGAATGCACAGAACAGAAAGAAGTTTCATACAATGCTTCTGTGTAGTTTATATTTGAACATATTCTTTTTTCCACTATTACCCAGTTAGCGCTATGAATGTCCAGTTTCATTTTCTACAGACAGAGTGTTTCAAAACTGCTCAATCAAAAGTATGGTTTAAATCTGTTAGCTGAATGCTCAGATCAGAAAGAAGTTTCACAGAATGTTTCTGTGTAGTTTATATTTGAATATATTCCTTTTTCCACTACTACTCCCTTAGCGCTCCAAATGTCCAGTTGCATTTTCTACAGAAAGGGTGTTCAGATCTGCTCAATCAAAAGTATGGTTTAACTCTGTTAGCTGAATGCACAGATCAGAAAGAAGTTTCACAGAATGATTCTGTGTAGTTTATATTTGGAGACATTCCTTTTTCCACTATTACCCTCTTAGCGCTCCGAATCTCCACTTGCATTTTCTACAGAAAGAGTGTTTCAGAACGGCTCAATCAAAACTAAGATTCAACTCTTTTAGTTGAACAAACAGAACAGAAAGAAGTTTCACACAATTCTTCTGTGTAGTTTTTATTTGTAGACATTCTTTTCCCCAATATAGGCCTCCTAGCGCTCAGAATGTCCAATTGTAGTTTCTACAGAAAGAGAGTTTCAGAACGGCTCAATCAAAATTAAGGTTCAACTCTGTTAGTTGAATGCACAGAACAGAAAGAAGTTTCATACAATGCTTCTGTGTAGTTTATATTTGAACATATTCTTTTTTCCACTATTACCCACTTAGCGCTACGAATGTCCAGTTGCATTTTCTACAGACAGAGTGTTTCAAAACTGCTCAATCAAAAGTATGGTTTAACTCTGTTAGCTGAATGCTCAGATCAGAAAGAAGTTTCACAGAATGCTTCTGTGTAGTTTATATTTGAATATATTCCTTTTTCCACTACTACGCTCTTAGCGCTCCAAATGTCCAGTTGCATTTTCTACAGAAAGAGTGTTCAGATCTGCTGAATCAAAAGTATGGTTTAACTCTGTTAGCTGAATGCACAGATCAGAAAGAATTTTCACCGAATGATTCTGTGTAGTTTACATTTGAAGACATTCCTTTTTCCACTATTACCCTCTTAGCGCTCCGAATCTCCACTTGCATTTTCTACAAAAAGAGTGTTTCATAACTGCTCAATCAAAAATATGTTTTATCTCTGTTAACTGAATTTACAGATCAGAAATAAGTTTCACACAATGCATCTGTGTAGTTTTTATTTGAAGATATTCTTTTTCCCAATGTAGGCCTCTTAGCGCATAGCATGTCCAATTGCAGTTTCTACAGAAAGAGTGTTTCAGAACGGCTCAATCAAAAGTAAGGTTCAACTCTGTTAGTTGAATGCAGAGAACAGAAAGTATTTTCACAGAATGCTACTGTGTAGTTTATATTTGAATATATTCCTTTTTCCACTATTACCCTCTTAGCACTACGAAGGTCCACTTGCATTTTCTACAGAAAGAGTGTTCAGAACTGCGCAATCAAAAGTATGGTTCAACTCTGTTAGCTTAATGAACATATCAGAAATCAGTTTCACACAATGCTTCTGTGTAGTTTTTATTTGAATATATTATTTTTCCCAATAGAGGCCTCTTAGCGCTCAGAATGTCCAATTGCAGTTTCTACAGAAAGAGTGTTTCAGAAAGGCTCAATCCAAAGTAAGTTTCAACTCTGTTAGTTGAATGCACAGAACAGAAAGAAGTTTCATACAATGCTTCTGTGTAGTTTATATTTGAACATATTCTTTTTTCCACTATTACCCACTTAGCGCTACGAATGTCCAGTTGCATTTTCTACAGACAGAGTGTTTCAAAACTGCTCAATCAAAAGTATGGTTTAACTCCGTTAGCTGAATGCTCAGATCAGAAAGATGTTTCACAGAATGCTTCTGTGTAGTTTATATTTGAATATATTCCTTTTTCCACTACTACGCTCTTAGCGCTCCAAATGTCCAGTTGCATTTTCTACAGAAAGAGTGTTCAGATCTGCTCAATCAAAAGTATGGTTTAACTCTGTTAGCTGAATGCACAGATCAGAAAGAAGTTTCACCGAATGATTCTGTGTAGTTTATATTTGAAGACATTCCTTTTTCCACTATTACCCTCTTAGCGCTCCGAATCTCAACTTGCATTTTCTACAGAAAGAGTGTTTCATAACCGCTCAATCAAAAATATATTTTATCTCTGTTAACTGAATTTGCAGATCAGAATTACGATTCACAGAATTCATCTGTGTAGTTTTTGTTTGTAGACATTCTTTTTCCCAATATAGGACTCTTAGCGCTCACAATGTCCAATTGCACTTTCTACAGAAAGAGTGTTTCAGAACGGCTCAATCAAAAGTAAGGTTCAACTCTGTTAGTTGAATGCACAGATCAAAAAGAAGTTTCATACAATGCTTCTGTGTAGTTTATATTTGAACATATTCTTTTTTCCACTATTACCCACTTAGCGCTACGAATGTCCAGTTGCATTTTCTACAGACAGAGTGTTTCAAAACTGCTCAATCAAAAGTATGGTTTAACTCTGTTAGCTGAATGCTCAGATCAGAAAGTAGTTTCACAGAATGCTTCTGTGTAGTTTATATTTGAATATATTCCTTTTTCCACTACTACGCTCTTAGCGCTCAAAATGTCCAGTTGCATTTTCTACAGAAAGAGTGTTCAGATCTGCTGAATCAAAAGTATGGTTTAACTCTGTTAGCTGAATGCACAGATCAGAAAGAAGTTTCACCGAATGATTCTGTGTAGTTTATATATGAAGACATTCCTTTTTCCACTATTACCCTCTTAGCGCTCCGAATCTCCACTTGCATTTTCTACAAAAAGAGTGTTTCATAACTGCTCAATCAAAAATATGTTTTATCTCTGTTAACTGAATTTACAGATCAGAAATAAGTTTCACAGAATGCATCTGTGTAGTTTTTATTTGAAGATATTCTTTTTCCCAATGTAGGCCTCTTAGCGCTTAGCATGTCCAATTGCAGTTTCTACAGAAAGAGTGTTTCAGAACGGCTCAATCAAAAGTAAGGTTCAACTCTGTTAGTTGAATGCAGAGAACAGAAAGTATTTTCACAGAATGCTACTGTGTAGTTTATATTTGAATATATTCCTTTTTCCACTATTACCCTCTTAGCGCTCCGAATGTGCACTTGCATTTTCTACAGAAAGAGTGTTCAGAACTGCGCAATCAAAAGTATGGTTTAACTCTGTTAGCTTAATGAACATATCAGAAATAAGTTTCACACAATGCTTCTGTGTAGTTTTTATTTGAAGATATTATATTTCCCAACAGAGGCCTCTTAGCGCTCAGAATGTCCAATTGCAGTTTCTACAGAAAGAGTGTTTCAGAAAGGCTCAATCAAAAGTAAGGTTCAACTCTGTTAGTTGAATGCACAGAACAGAAATTAGTTTCATTCAATGCTTCTGTGTAGTTTATATTTGAACATATTCTTTTTTCCACTATTACCCACTTAGTGTTACGAATGTCCAGTTGCATTTTCTACAGACAGAGTGTTTCAAAACTGCTCAATCAAAAGTATGGTTTAACTCTGTTAGCTGAATGCTCAGATCAGAAAGAAGTTTCACAGAATGCTTCTGTGTAGTTTATATTTGAATATATTCCTTTTTCCACTACTACTCTCTTAGCGCTCCAAATGTCCAGTTGCATTTTCTACAGAAAGAGTGTTCAGATCTGCTCAATCAAAAGTATGGTTTAACTCTGTTAGCTGAATGCACAGATCAGAAAGAAGTTTCACCGAATGATTCTGTGTAGTTTATATTTGGAGACTTTCCTTTTTCCACTATTACCCTCTTAGCGCTCCGAATCTCCACCTGCATTTTCTACAGAAAGAGTGTTTCATAACTGCTCAATCAAAAATATGTTTTATCTCTGTTAACTGAATTTACAGATCAGAAATATGTTTCACACAATGCTTCTGTGTAGTTTTTATTTGAAGATATTATTTTTCCCAATAGAGGCCTCTTAGCGCTCAGAATGCCCAATTGCAGTTTCTACAGAAAGAGTGTTTCAGAAAGGCACAATCAAAAGTAAGGTTCAACTCTGTTAGTTGAATGCACAGAACAGAAAGAACTTTCATACAATGCTTCTGTGTAGTTTATATTCGAACATATTCTTTTTTCCACTATTACCCACTTAGCGCTACGAATGTCCAGTTGCATTTTCTACAGACAGAGTGTTTCAAAACTGCTCAATCAAAAGTATGGTTTAACTCTGTTAGCTGAATGCTCAGATCAGAAAGAAGTTTCACAGAATGCTTCTGTGTAGTTTATATTTGAATATATTCCTTTTTCCACTACTACTCTCTTAGCGCTCAAAATGTCCAGTTGCATTTTCTACAGAAAGAGTGTTCAGATCTGCTCAATCAAAAGTATGGTTTAACTCTCTTAGCTGAATGCACAAATCAGAAAGAAGTTTCACAGAATGATTCTGTGTAGTTTATATTTGAAGACATTCCTTTTTCCACTATTACCCTCTTAGCGCTCCGAATCTCCACTTGCATTTTCTACAGAAAGAGTGTTTCAGAACGGCTCAATCAAAACTAAGGTTCAACTCTTTTAGTTGAACAAACAGAAGAGAAAGAAGTTTCACACAATTCTTCTGTGTAGTTTTTATTTGTAGACATTCTTTTTCCCAATATAGGCCTCCTAGCGCTCAGAATGTCCAATTGTAGTTTCTACAGAAAGAGTGTTTCAGAACGGCTCAATCAAAATTAAGGTTCAACTCTGTTAGTTGAATGCACAGAACAGAAAGAAGTTTCATACAATGCTTCTGTGTAGTTTATATTTGAACATATTCTTTTTCCACTATGACCCACTTAGCGCTACGAATGTCCAGTTGCATTTTCTACAGACAGAGTGTTTCAAAACTGCTCAATCAAAAGTATGGTTTAACTCTGTTAGCTGAATGCTCAGATCAGAAAGATGTTTCACAGAATGCTTCTGTGTAGTTTATATTTGAATATATTCCTTTTTCCACTACTACGCTCTTAGCGCTCCAAATGTCCAGTTGCATTTTCTACAGAAAGAGTGTTCAGATCTGCTCAATCAAAAGTATGGTTTAAATCTGTTAGCTGAATGCACAGATCAGAAAGAAATTTCACCGAATGATTCTGTGTAGTTTATATATGAAGACATTCCTTTTTCCACTATTACCCTCTTAGCGCTCCGAATCTCCACTTGCATTTTCTACAGAAAGAGTGTTTCATAACTGCTCAATCAAAAATGTGTTTTATCTCCGTTAACTGAATTTACAGATCAGAATTAAGTTTCACAGAATTCATCTGTGTAGTTTTTATTTGAAGATATTCTTTTTCCCAATGTAGGCCTCTTAGCGCTTAGCATGTCCAATTGCAGTTTCTACAGAAAGAGTGTTTCAGAACGGCTCAATCAAAAGTAAGGTTCACCTCTGTTAGTTGAATGCACAGAACAGAAAGAATTTTCACAGAATGCTACTGTGTAGTTTATATTTGAATATATTCCTTTTTCCACTATTACCCTCTTAGCGCTCGGAATGTCCACTTGCATTTTCTACAGAAAGTGTGTTCAGAACTGCGCAATCAAATGTATGGTTTAACTCTGTTAGCTTAATGAACATATCAGAAATAAGTTTCACACAATGCTTCTGTGTAGTTTTTATTTGAAGATATTATTTTTCCCAATATAGGCCTCTTAGCGCTCAGAATGTCCAATTGCAGTTTCTACAGAAACAGTGTTTCAGAAAGGCTCAATCAAAAGTAAGGTTCAACTCTGTTAGTTGAATGCACAGAACAGAAAGTAGTTTCATTCAATGCTTCTGTGTAGTTTATATTTGAACATATTCTTTTTTCCACTATTACCCACTTAGCGCTACGAATGTTCAGTTGCATTTTCTACAGACAGAGTGTTTCAAAACTGCTCAATCAAAAGTATGGTTTAACTCTGTTAGCTGAATGCTCAGATCAGAAAGAAGTTTCACAGAATGCTTCTGTGTAGTTTATATTTGAATATATTCCTTTTTCCACTACTACTCTCTTAGCGCTCCAAATGTCCAGTTGCATTTTCTACAGAAAGAGTGTTCAGATCTGCTCAATCAAAAGTATGGTTTAACTCTGTTAGCTGAATGCACAGATCAGAAAGAAGTTTCACCGAATGATTCTGTGTAGTTTATATTTGGAGACATTCCTTTTTCCACTATTACCCTCTTAGCGCTCCGAATCTCCACTTGCATTTTCTACAGAAAGAGTGTTTCATAACTGCTCAATCAAAAATATGTTTTATCTCTGTTAACTGAATTTACAGATCAGAAATAAGTTTCACACAATGCTTCTGTGTAGTTTTTATTTGAAGATATTATTTTTCCCAATAGAGGCCTCTTAGCGCTCAGAATGTCCAATTGCAGTTCCTACAGAAAGAGTGTTTCAGAAAGGCACAATCAAAAGTAAGGTTCAACTCTGTTAGTTGAATGCACAGAACAGAAAGAACTTTCATACAATGCTTCTGTGTAGTTTATATTCGAACATATTCTTTTTTCCACTATTACCCACTTAGCGCTACGAATGTCCAGTTGCATTTTCTACAGACAGAGTGTTTCAAAACTGCTCAATCAAAAGTATGGTTTAACTCTGTTAGCTGAATGCTCAGATCAGAAAGAAGTTTCACAGAATGCTTCTGTGTAGTTTATATTTGAATATATTCCTTTTTCCACTACTACTCTCTTAGCGCTCAAAATGTCCAGTTGCATTTTCTACAGAAAGAGTGTTCAGATCTGCTCAATCAAAAGTATGGTTTAACTCTGTTAGCTGAATGCACAAATCAGAAAGAAGTTTCACAGAATGATTCTGTGTAGTTTATATTTGTAGACATTCCTTTTTCCACTATTACCCTCTTAGCGCTCCGAATCTCCACTTGCATTTTCTACAGAAAGAGTGTTTCAGAACGGCTCAATCAAAACTAAGGTTCAACTCTTTTAGTTGAACAAACAGAACAGAAAGAAGTTTCACACAATTCTTCTGTGTAGTTTTTATTTGTAGACATTCTTTTTCCCAATATAGGCCTCCAAGCGCTCAGAATGTCCAATTGTAGTTTCTTCAGAAAGAGTGTTTCAGAACGGCTCAATCAAAATTAAGTTTCAACTCTGTTAGTTGAATGCACAGAACAGAAAGAAGTTTCATACAATGCTTCTGTGTAGTTTATATTTGAACATATTCTTTTTTCCACTATTACCCACGTAGCGCTACGAATGTCCAGTTGCATTTTCTACAGACAGAGTGTTTCAAAACTGCTCAATCAAAAGTATGGTTTAACTCTGTTAGCTGAATGCTCAGATCAGAAAGATGTTTCACAGAATGCTTCTGTGTAGTTTATATTTGAATATATTCCTTTTTCCACTACTACGCTCTTAGCGCTCCAAATGTCCAGTTGCATTTTCTACAGAAAGAGTGTTCAGATCTGCTCAATCAAAAGTATGGTTTAACTCTGTTAGCTGAATGCACAGATCAGAAAGAAATTTCACCGAATGATTCTGTGTAGTTTATATTTGAAGACATTCCTTTTTCCACTATTACCCTCTTAGCGCTCCGAATCTCCACTTGCATTTTCTACAGAAAGAGTGTTTCATAACTGCTCAATCAAAAATATGTTTTATCTCCGTTAACTGAATTTACAGATCAGAATTAAGTTTCACAGAATTCATCTGTGTAGTTTTTATTTGAAGATATTCTTTTTCCCAATGTAGGCCTCTTAGCGCTTAGCATGTCCAATTGCAGTTTCTACAGAAAGAGTGTTTCAGAACGGCTCAATCAAAAGTAAGGTTCAACTCTGTTAGTTGAATGCACAGAACAGAAAGAATTTTCACAGAATGCTACTGTGTAGTTTATATTTGAATATATTCCTTTTTCCACTATTACCCTCTTAGCGCTCGGAATGTCCACTTGCATTTTCTACAGAAAGTGTGTTCAGAACTGCGCAATCAAATGTATGGTTTAACTCTGTTAGCTTAATGAACATATCAGAAATAAGTTTCACACAATGCTTCTGTGTAGTTTTTATTTGAAGATATTATTTTTCCCAATATAGGCCTCTTAGCGCTCAGAATGTCCAATTGCAGTTTCTACAGAAAGAGTGTTTCAGAAAGGCTCAATCAAAAGTAAGGTTCAACTCTGTTAGTTGAATGCACAGAACAGAAAGAAGTTTCATACAATGCTTCTGTGTAGTTTATATTTGAACGTATTCTTTTTTCCACTATTACCCACTTAGCGCTACAAATGTCCAGTTGCATTTTCTACAGACAGAGTGTTTCAAAACTGCTCAATCAAAAGTATGGTTTAACTCTGTTAGCTGAATGCTCAGATCAGAAAGAAGTTGCACAGAATGCTTCTGTGTAGTTTATATTTGAATATATTCCTTTTTCCACTACTACTCTCTTAGCGCTCCAAATGTCCAGTTGCATTTTCTACAGAAAGAGTGTTCAGATCTGCTCAATCAAAAGTATGGTTTAACTCTGTTAGCTGAATGCACAGATCAGAAAGAAGTTTCACAGAATGTTTCTGTGTAGTTTATATTTGGAGACATTCCTTTTTCCACTATTACCCTCTTAGCGCTCCGAATCTCCACTTGCATTTTCTACAGAAAGAGTGTTTCAGAACGGCTCAATCAAAACTAAGGTTCAACTCTTTTAGTTGAACAAAGAGAACAGAAAGAAGTTTCACACAATTCTTCTGTGTAGTTTTTATTTGTAGACATTCTTTTTCCCAATATAGGCCTCTAAGCGCTCAGAATGTCCAATTGCAGTTTCTACAGAAGGAGTGTTTCAGAAACGCTCCATCAAAAGTAAGGTTCAACTCTGTTAGTTGAATGCACAGAACAGAAAGTAGTTTCATTCAATGCTTCTGTGTAGTTTATATTTGAACATATTCTTTTTTCCACAATTACCCACTTAGCGCTACGAATGTCCAGTTGCATTTTCTACAGACAGAGTGTTTCAAAACTGCTCAATCAAAAGTATGGTTTAACTCTGTTAGCTGAATGCTCAGATCAGAAAGAAGTTTCACAGAATGCTTCTGTGTAGTTTATATTTGAATATATTCCTTTTTCCACTACTACGCTCTTAGCGTTCCAAATGTCCAGTTGCATTTTCTACAGAAAGAGTGTTCAGATCTGCTCAATCAAAAGTATGGTTTAACCCTGTTAGCTGAATGCACAGATCAGAAAGAAGTTTCACCGAATGATTCTGTGTAGTTTATATTTGAAGACATTCCTTTTTCCACTATTACCCTCTTAGCGCTCCGAATCTCCACTTGCGTTTTCTACAAAAAGAGTGTTTCATAACTGCTCAATCAAAAATATGTTTTATCTCTGTTAACTGAATTTACAGGTCGGAAATAAGTTTCACAGAATGCATCTGTGTAGTTTTTATTTGAAGATATTCTTTTTCCCAATGTAGGCCTCTTAGCGCTTAGCATGTCCAATTGCAGTTTGTACAGAAAGAGTGTTTCAGAACGGCTCAATCAAAGGTAAGGTTCAACTCTGTTAGTTGAATGCACAGAACAGAAAGAATTTTCACAGAATGCTACTGTGTAGTTTATATTTGAATATATTCCTTTTTCCACTATTAACCTCTTTGCGCTCCGAAGGTCCACTTGCATTTTCTACAGAAAGAGTGTTCAGAACTGCGCAATCAAAAGTATGGTTTAACTCTGTTAGCTTAATGAACATATCAGAAATAAGTTTCACACAATGCTTCTGTGTAGTTTTTATTTGAAGATATTATTTTTCCCAACAGAGGCCTCTTAGCGCTCAGAATGTCCAATTGCAGTTTCTACAGAAAGAGTGTTTCAGAAAGGCTCAATCCAAAGTAAGGTTCAACTCTGTTAGTTGAATGCACAGAACAGAAAGAAGTTTCATACAATGCTTCTGTGTAGTTTATATTTGAACATATTCTTTTTTCCACTATTACCCACTTAGCGCTACGAATGTCCAGTTGCATTTTCTACAGACAGAGTGTTTCAAAACTGCTCAATCAAAAGTATGGTTTAACTCCGTTAGCTGAATGCTCAGATCAGAAAGATGTTTCACAGAATGCTTCTGTGTAGTTTATATTTGAATATATTCCTTTTTCCACTACTACGCTCTTAGCGCTCCAAATGTCCAGTTGCATTTTCTACAGAAAGAGTGTTCAGATCTGCTCAATCAAAAGTATGGTTTAACTCTGTTAGCTGAATGCACAGATCAGAAAGAAATTTCACCGAATGATTCTGTGTAGTTTATATTTGAAGACATTCCTTTTTCCACTATTACCCTCTTAGCGCTCCGAATCTCCACTTGCATTTTCTACAGAAAGAGTGTTTCATAACTGCTCAATCAAAAATATGTTTTATCTCCGTTAACTGAATTTACAGATCAGAATTAAGTTTCACAGAATTCATCTGTGTAGTTTTTATTTGAAGATATTCTTTTTCCCAATGTAGGCCTCTTAGCGCTTAGCATGTCCAATTGCAGTTTCTACAGAAAGAGTGTTTCAGAACGGCTCAATCAAAAGTAAGGTTCAACTCTGTTAGTTGAATGCACAGAACAGAAAGAATTTTCACAGAATGCTACTGTGTAGTTTATATTTGAATATATTCCTTTTTCCACTATTACCCTCTTAGCGCTCGGAATGTCCACTTGCATTTTCTACAGAAAGTGTGTTCAGAACTGCGCAATCAAATGTATGGTTTAACTCTGTTAGCTTAATGAACATATCAGAAATAAGTTTCACACAATGCTTCTGTGTAGTTTTTATTTGAAGATATTATTTTTCCCAATATAGGCCTCTTAGCGCTCAGAATGTCCAATTGCAGTTTCTACAGAAAGAGTGTTTCAGAAAGGCTCAATCAAAAGTAAGGTTCAACTCTGTTAGTTGAATGCACAGAACAGAAAGAAGTTTCATACAATGCTTCTGTGTAGTTTATATTTGAACGTATTCTTTTTTCCACTATTACCCACTTAGCGCTACAAATGTCCAGTTGCATTTTCTACAGACAGAGTGTTTCAAAACTGCTCAATCAAAAGTATGGTTTAACTCTGTTAGCTGAATGCTCAGATCAGAAAGAAGTTGCACAGAATGCTTCTGTGTAGTTTATATTTGAATATATTCCTTTTTCCACTACTACTCTCTTAGCGCTCCAAATGTCCAGTTGCATTTTCTACAGAAAGAGTGTTCAGATCTGCTCAATCAAAAGTATGGTTTAACTCTGTTAGCTGAATGCACAGATCAGAAAGAAGTTTCACAGAATGTTTCTGTGTAGTTTATATTTGGAGACATTCCTTTTTCCACTATTACCCTCTTAGCGCTCCGAATCTCCACTTGCATTTTCTACAGAAAGAGTGTTTCAGAACGGCTCAATCAAAACTAAGGTTCAACTCTTTTAGTTGAACAAAGAGAACAGAAAGAAGTTTCACACAATTCTTCTGTGTAGTTTTTATTTGTAGACATTCTTTTTCCCAATATAGGCCTCTAAGCGCTCAGAATGTCCAATTGCAGTTTCTACAGAAGGAGTGTTTCAGAAACGCTCCATCAAAAGTAAGGTTCAACTCTGTTAGTTGAATGCACAGAACAGAAAGTAGTTTCATTCAATGCTTCTGTGTAGTTTATATTTGAACATATTCTTTTTTCCACAATTACCCACTTAGCGCTACGAATGTCCAGTTGCATTTTCTACAGACAGAGTGTTTCAAAACTGCTCAATCAAAAGTATGGTTTAACTCTGTTAGCTGAATGCTCAGATCAGAAAGAAGTTTCACAGAATGCTTCTGTGTAGTTTATATTTGAATATATTCCTTTTTCCACTACTACGCTCTTAGCGTTCCAAATGTCCAGTTGCATTTTCTACAGAAAGAGTGTTCAGATCTGCTCAATCAAAAGTATGGTTTAACCCTGTTAGCTGAATGCACAGATCAGAAAGAAGTTTCACCGAATGATTCTGTGTAGTTTATATTTGAAGACATTCCTTTTTCCACTATTACCCTCTTAGCGCTCCGAATCTCCACTTGCGTTTTCTACAAAAAGAGTGTTTCATAACTGCTCAATCAAAAATATGTTTTATCTCTGTTAACTGAATTTACAGGTCGGAAATAAGTTTCACAGAATGCATCTGTGTAGTTTTTATTTGAAGATATTCTTTTTCCCAATGTAGGCCTCTTAGCGCTTAGCATGTCCAATTGCAGTTTGTACAGAAAGAGTGTTTCAGAACGGCTCAATCAAAGGTAAGGTTCAACTCTGTTAGTTGAATGCACAGAACAGAAAGAATTTTCACAGAATGCTACTGTGTAGTTTATATTTGAATATATTCCTTTTTCCACTATTAACCTCTTTGCGCTCCGAAGGTCCACTTGCATTTTCTACAGAAAGAGTGTTCAGAACTGCGCAATCAAAAGTATGGTTTAACTCTGTTAGCTTAATGAACATATCAGAAATAAGTTTCACACAATGCTTCTGTGTAGTTTTTATTTGAAGATATTATTTTTCCCAACAGAGGCCTCTTAGCGCTCAGAATGTCCAATTGCAGTTTCTACAGAAAGAGTGTTTCAGAAAGGCTCAATCCAAAGTAAGGTTCAACTCTGTTAGTTGAATGCACAGAACAGAAAGAAGTTTCATACAATGCTTCTGTGTAGTTTATATTTGAACATATTCTTTTTTCCACTATTACCCACTTAGCGCTACGAATGTCCAGTTGCATTTTCTACAGACAGAGTGTTTCAAAACTGCTCAATCAAAAGTATGGTTTAACTCCGTTAGCTGAATGCTCAGATCAGAAAGATGTTTCACAGAATGCTTCTGTGTAGTTTATATTTGAATATATTCCTTTTTCCACTACTACGCTCTTAGCGCTCCAAATGTCCAGTTGCATTTTCTACAGAAAGAGTGTTCAGATCTGCTCAATCAAAAGTATGGTTTAACTCTGTTAGCTGAATGCACAGATCAGAAAAAAGTTTCACCGAATGATTCTGTGTAGTTTATATTTGAAGACATTCCTTTTTCCACTATTACCCTCTTAGCGCTCCGAATCTCAACTTGCATTTTCTACAGAAAGAGTGTTTCATAACCGCTCAATCAAAAATATGTTTTATCTCCGTTAACTGAATTTACAGATCAGAATTAGGTTTCACAGAATTCATCTGTGTAGTTTTTGTTTGTAGACATTCTTTTTCCCAATATAGGACTCTTAGCGCTCACAATGTCCAATTGTAGTTTCTACAGAAAGAGTGTTTCAGAACGGCTCAATCAAAAGTAAGGTTCAACTCTGTTAGTTGAATGCACAGAACAGAAAGAAGTTTCATACAATGCTTCTGTGTACTTTATATTTGAACATATTCTTTTTTCCACTATTACCCTCTTAGCGCTACGAATGTCCAGTTGCATTTTCTACAGACAGAGTGTTTCAAAACTGCTCAATCAAAAGTATGGTTTAATTCTGTTAGCTGAATGCTCAGATCAGAAAGATGTTTCACAGAATGCTTCTGTGTAGTTTATATTTGAATATATTCCTTTTTCCACTACTACGCTCTTAGCGCTCCAAATGTCCAGTTGCATTTTCTACAGAAAGAGTGTTCAGATCTGCTCAATCAAAAGTATGGTTTAACTCTGTTAGCTGAATGCACAGATCAGAAAGAAATTTCACCGAATGATTCTGTGTAGTTTATATTTGAAGACATTCCTTTTTCCACTATTGCCCCCTTAGCGCTCCAAATCTCCACTTGCATTTTCTACAGAAAGAGTGTTTCATAACTGCTCAATCAAAAATATGTTTTATCTCCGTTAACTGAATTTACAGATCAGAATTAAGTTTCACAGAATTCATCTGTGTAGTTTTTATTTGAAGATATTCTTTTTCCCAATGTAGGCGTCTTAGCGCTTAGCATGTCCAATTGCAGTTTCTACAGAAAGAGTGTTTCAGAACGGCTCAATCAGAAGTAAGGTTCAACTCTGTTAGTTGAATGCACAGAACAGAAAGAATTTTCACAGAATGCTACTGTGTAGTTTATATTTGAATATATTCCTTTTTCCACTACTACGCTCTTAGCGCTCCAAATGTCCTGTTGCATTTTCTACAGAAAGAGTGTTCAGATCTGCTCAATCAAAAGTATGGTTTAACTCTGTTAGCTGAATGCACAGATCAGAAAGAAGTTTCACCGAATGATTCTGTGTAGTTTATATTTGAAGACATTCCTTTTTCCACTATTACCCTCTTAGCGCTCCGAATCTCAACTTGCATTTTCTACAGAAAGAGTGTTTCATAACCGCTCAATCAAAAATATGTTTTATCTCTGTTAACTGAATTTGCAGATCAGAATTACGTTTCACAGAATTCATCTGTGTAGTTTTTTTTTGTAGACATCCTTTTTCCCAATATAGGACTTTTAGCGCTCACAATGTCCAATTGCAGTTTCTACAGAAAGAGTGTTTCAGAACGGCTCAATCAAAAGTAAGGTTCAACTCTGTTAGTTGAATGCACAGATCAGAAAGAAGTTTCATACAATGCTTCTGTGTAGTTTATATTTGAACCTATTCTTTTTTCCACTATTACCCACTTAGCGCTACGAATGTCCAGTTGCATTTTCTACAGACAGAGTGTTTCAAAACTGCTCAATCAAAAGTATGGTTTAACTCTGTTAGCTGAATGCTCAGATCAGAAAGTAGTTTCACAGAATGCTTCTGTGTAGTTTATATTTGAATATATTCCTTTTTCCACTACTACGCTCTTAGCGCTCCAAATGTCCAGTTGCATTTTCTACAGAAAGAGTGTTCAGATCTGCTGAATCAAAAGTATGGTTTAACTCTGTTAGCTGAATGCACAGATCAGAAAGAAGTTTCACCGAATGATTCTGTGTAGTTTATATTTGAAGACATTCCTTTTTCCACTATTACCCTCTTAGCGCTCCGAATCTCCACTTGCATTTTCTACAAAAAGAGTGTTTCATAACTGCTCAATCAAAAATATGTTTTATCTCTGTTAACTGAATTTACAGATCAGAAATAAGTTTCACAAAATGCATCTGTGTAGTTTTTATTTGAAGATATTCTTTTTCCCAATGTAGGCCTCTTAGCGCTTAGCATGTCCAATTGCAGTTTCTACAGAAAGAGTGTTTCAGAACGGCTCAATCAGAAGTAAGGTTCAACTCTGTTAGTTGAATGCACAGAACAGAAAGAATTTTCACAGAATGCTACTGTGTAGTTTATATTTGAATATATTCCTTTTTCCACTATTACCCTCTTAGCGCTCGGAATGTCCACTTGCATTTTCTACAGAAAGAGTGTTCAGAACTGCGCAATCAAAAGTATGGTTTAACTCTGTTAGCTTAATGAACATATCAGAAATAAGTTTCACACAATGCTTCTGTGTAGTTTTTATTTGAAGATGTTATTTTTCCCAAAAGAGGCCTCTTAGCGCTCAGAATGTCCAATTGCAGTTTCTACAGAAAGAGTGTTTCAGAAAGGCTCAATCAAAAGTAAGGTTCAACTCTGTTAGTTGAATGCACAGAACAGAAAGAAGTTTCATACAATGCTTCTGTGTAGTTTATATTCGAACATATTCTTTTTTCCACTATTACCCACTTAGCGCTACGAATGACCAGTTGCATTTTCTACAGACAGAGTGTTTCAAAACTGCTCAATCAAAAGTATGGTTTAACTCTGTTAGCTGAATGCTCAGATCAGAAAGAAGTTTCACAGAATGCTTCTGTGTAGTTTATATTTGAATATATTCCTTTTTCCACTACTACTCTCTTAGCGCTCAAAATGTCCAGTTGCATTTTCTACAGAAAGAGTGTTCAGATCTGCTCAATCAAAAGTATGGTTTAACTCTCTTAGCTGAATGCACAAATCAGAAAGAAGTTTCACAGAATGATTCTGTGTAGTTTATATTTGAAGACATTCCTTTTTCCACTATTACCCTCTTAGCGCTCCGAATCTCCACTTGCATTTTCTACAGAAAGAGTGTTTCAGAACGGCTCAATCAAAACTAAGGTTCAACTCTTTTAGTTGAACAAACAGAAGAGAAAGAAGTTTCACACAATTCTTCTGTGTAGTTTTTATTTGTAGACATTCTTTTTCCCAATATAGGCCTCCTAGCGCTCAGAATGTCCAATTGTAGTTTCTACAGAAAGAGTGTTTCAGAACGGCTCAATCAAAATTAAGGTTCAACTCTGTTAGTTGAATGCACAGAACAGAAAGAAGTTTCATACAATGCTTCTGTGTAGTTTATATTTGAACATATTCTTTTTCCACTATTACCCACTTAGCGCTACGAATGTCCAGTTGCATTTTCTACAGACAGAGTGTTTCAAAACTGCTCAATCAAAAGTATGGTTTAACTCTGTTAGCTGAATGCTCAGATCAGAAAGATGTTTCACAGAATGCTTCTGTGTAGTTTATATTTGAATATATTCCTTTTTCCACTACTACGCTCTTAGCGCTCCAAATGTCCAGTTGCATTTTCTACAGAAAGAGTGTTCAGATCTGCTCAATCAAAAGTATGGTTTAAATCTGTTAGCTGAATGCACAGATCAGAAAGAAATTTCACCGAATGATTCTGTGTAGTTTATATATGAAGACATTCCTTTTTCCACTATTACCCTCTTAGCGCTCCGAATCTCCACTTGCATTTTCTACAGAAAGAGTGTTTCATAACTGCTCAATCAAAAATGTGTTTTATCTCCGTTAACTGAATTTACAGATCAGAATTAAGTTTCACAGAATTCATCTGTGTAGTTTTTATTTGAAGATATTCTTTTTCCCAATGTAGGCCTCTTAGCGCTTAGCATGTCCAATTGCAGTTTCTACAGAAAGAGTGTTTCAGAACGGCTCAATCAAAAGTAAGGTTCACCTCTGTTAGTTGAATGCACAGAACAGAAAGAATTTTCACAGAATGCTACTGTGTAGTTTATATTTGAATATATTCCTTTTTCCACTATTACCCTCTTAGCGCTCGGAATGTCCACTTGCATTTTCTACAGAAAGTGTGTTCAGAACTGCGCAATCAAATGTATGGTTTAACTCTGTTAGCTTAATGAACATATCAGAAATAAGTTTCACACAATGCTTCTGTGTAGTTTTTATTTGAAGATATTATTTTTCCCAATATAGGCCTCTTAGCGCTCAGAATGTCCAATTGCAGTTTCTACAGAAACAGTGTTTCAGAAAGGCTCAATCAAAAGTAAGGTTCAACTCTGTTAGTTGAATGCACAGAACAGAAAGTAGTTTCATTCAATGCTTCTGTGTAGTTTATATTTGAACATATTCTTTTTTCCACTATTACCCACTTAGCGCTACGAATGTTCAGTTGCATTTTCTACAGACAGAGTGTTTCAAAACTGCTCAATCAAAAGTATGGTTTAACTCTGTTAGCTGAATGCTCAGATCAGAAAGAAGTTTCACAGAATGCTTCTGTGTAGTTTATATTTGAATATATTCCTTTTTCCACTACTACTCTCTTAGCGCTCCAAATGTCCAGTTGCATTTTCTACAGAAAGAGTGTTCAGATCTGCTCAATCAAAAGTATGTTTTAAATCTGTTAGCTGAATGCACAGATCAGAAAGAAGTTTCACCGAATGATTCTGTGTAGTTTATATTTGGAGACATTCCTTTTTCCACTATTACCCTCTTAGCGCTCCGAATCTCCACTTGCATTTTCTACAGAAAGAGTGTTTCATAACTGCTCAATCAAAAATATGTTTTATCTCTGTTAACTGAATTTACAGATCAGAAATAAGTTTCACACAATGCTTCTGTGTAGTTTTTATTTGAAGATATTATTTTTCCCAATAGAGGCCTCTTAGCGCTCAGAATGTCCAATTGCAGTTTCTACAGAAAGAGTGTTTCAGAAAGGCACAATCAAAAGTAAGGTTCAACTCTGTTAGTTGAATGCACAGAACAGAAAGAACTTTCATACAATGCTTCTGTGTAGTTTATATTCGAACATATTCTTTTTTCCACTATTACCCACTTAGCGCTACGAATGTCCAGTTGCATTTTCTACAGACAGAGTGTTTCAAAACTGCTCAATCAAAAGTATGGTTTAACTCTGTTAGCTGAATGCTCAGATCAGAAAGAAGTTTCACAGAATGCTTCTGTGTAGTTTATATTTGAATATATTCCTTTTTCCACTACTACTCTCTTAGCGCTCAAAATGTCCAGTTGCATTTTCTACAGAAAGAGTGTTCAGATCTGCTCAATCAAAAGTATGGTTTAACTCTGTTAGCTGAATGCACAAATCAGAAAGAAGTTTCACAGAATGATTCTGTGTAGTTTATATTTGTAGACATTCCTTTTTCCACTATTACCCTCTTAGCGCTCCGAATCTCCACTTGCATTTTCTACAGAAAGAGTGTTTCAGAACGGCTCAATCAAAACTAAGGTTCAACTCTTTTAGTTGAACAAACAGAACAGAAAGAAGTTTCACACAATTCTTCTGTGTAGTTTTTATTTGTAGACATTCTTTTTCCCAATATAGGCCTCCAAGCGCTCAGAATGTCCAATTGTAGTTTCTTCAGAAAGAGTGTTTCAGAACGGCTCAATCAAAATTAAGTTTCAACTCTGTTAGTTGAATGCACAGAACAGAAAGAAGTTTCATACAATGCTTCTGTGTAGTTTATATTTGAACATATTCTTTTTTCCACTATTACCCACGTAGCGCTACGAATGGCCAGTTGCATTTTCTACAGACAGAGTGTTTCAAAACTGCTCAATCAAAAGTATGGTTTAACTCTGTTAGCTGAATGCTCAGATCAGAAAGATGTTTCACAGAATGCTTCTGTGTAGTTTATATTTGAATATATTCCTTTTTCCACTACTACGCTCTTAGCGCTCCAAATGTCCAGTTGCATTTTCTACAGAAAGAGTGTTCAGATCTGCTCAATCAAAAGTATGGTTTAACTCTGTTAGCTGAATGCACAGATCAGAAAGAAATTTCACCGAATGATTCTGTGTAGTTTATATTTGAAGACATTCCTTTTTCCACTATTACCCTCTTAGCGCTCCGAATCTCCACTTGCATTTTCTACAGAAAGAGTGTTTCATAACTGCTCAATCAAAAATATGTTTTATCTCCGTTAACTGAATTTACAGATCAGAATTAAGTTTCACAGAATTCATCAGTGTAGTTTTTATTTGAAGATATTCTTTTTCCCAATGTAGGCCTCTTAGCGCTTAGCATGTCCAATTGCAGTTTCTACAGAAAGAGTGTTTCAGAACGGCTCAATCAAAAGTAAGGTTCAACTCTGTTAGTTGAATGCACAGAACAGAAAGAATTTTCACAGAATGCTACTGTGTAGTTTATATTTGAATATATTCCTTTTTCCACTATTACCCTCTTAGCGCTCGGAATGTCCACTTGCATTTTCTACAGAAAGTGTGTTCAGAACTGCGCAATCAAATGTATGGTTTAACTCTGTTAGCTTAATGAACATATCAGAAATAAGTTTCACACAATGCTTCTGTGTAGTTTTTATTTGAAGATATTATTTTTCCCAATATAGGCCTCTTAGCGCTCAGAATGTCCAATTGCAGTTTCTACAGAAAGAGTGTTTCAGAAAGGCTCAATCAAAAGTAAGGTTCAACTCTGTTAGTTGAATGCACAGAACAGAAAGAAGTTTCATACAATGCTTCTGTGTAGTTTATATTTGAACGTATTCTTTTTTCCACTATTACCCACTTAGCGCTACAAATGTCCAGTTGCATTTTCTACAGACAGAGTGTTTCAAAACTGCTCAATCAAAAGTATGGTTTAACTCTGTTAGCTGAATGCTCAGATCAGAAAGAAGTTGCACAGAATGCTTCCGTGTAGTTTATATTTGAATATATTCCTTTTTCCACTACTACTCTCTTAGCGCTCCAAATGTCCAGTTGCATTTTCTACAGAAAGAGTTTTCAGATCTGCTCAATCAAAAGTATGGTTTAACTCTGTTAGCTGAATGCACAGATCAGAAAGAAGTTTCACAGAATGTTTCTGTGTAGTTTATATTTGGAGACATTCCTTTTTCCACTGTTACCCTCTTAGCGCTCCGAATCTCCACTTGCATTTTCTACAGAAAGAGTGTTTCAGAACGGCTCAATCAAAACTAAGGTTCAACTCTTTTAGTTGAACAAAGAGAACAGAAAGAAGTTTCACACAATTCTTCTGTGTAGTTTTTATTTGTAGACATTCTTTTTCCCAATATAGGCCTCTAAGCGCTCAGAATGTCCAATTGCAGTTTCTACAGAAGGAGTGTTTCAGAAACGCTCCATCAAAAGTAAGGTTCAACTCTGTTAGTTGAATGCACAGAACAGAAAGTAGTTTCATTCAATGCTTCTGTGTAGTTTATATTTGAACATATTCTTTTTTCCACAATTACCCACTTAGCGCTACGAATGTCCAGTTGCATTTTCTACAGACAGAGTGTTTCAAAACTGCTCAATCAAAAGTATGGTTTAACTCTGTTAGCTGAATGCTCAGATCAGAAAGAAGTTTCACAGAATGCTTCTGTGTAGTTTATATTTGAATATATTCCTTTTTCCACTACTACGCTCTTAGCGTTCCAAATGTCCAGTTGCATTTTCTACAGAAAGAGTGTTCAGATCTGCTCAATCAAAAGTATGGTTTAACCCTGTTAGCTGAATGCACAGATCAGAAAGAAGTTTCACCGAATGATTCTGTGTAGTTTATATTTGAAGACATTCCTTTTTCCACTATTACCCTCTTAGCGCTCCGAATCTCCACTTGCGTTTTCTACAAAAAGAGTGTTTCATAACTGCTCAATCAAAAATATGTTTTATCTCTGTTAACTGAATTTACAGGTCGGAAATAAGTTTCACAGAATGCATCTGTGTAGTTTTTATTTGAAGATATTCTTTTTCCCAATGTAGGCCTCTTAGCGCTTAGCATGTCCAATTGCAGTTTGTACAGAAAGAGTGTTTCAGAACGGCTCAATCAAAGGTAAGGTTCAACTCTGTTAGTTGAATGCACAGAACAGAAAGAATTTTCACAGAATGCTACTGTGTAGTTTATATTTGAATATATTCCTTTTTCCACTATTAACCTCTTTGCGCTCCGAAGGTCCACTTGCATTTTCTACAGAAAGAGTGTTCAGAACTGCGCAATCAAAAGTATGGTTTAACTCTGTTAGCTTAATGAACATATCAGAAATAAGTTTCACACAATGCTTCTGTGTAGTTTTTATTTGAAGATATTATTTTTCCCAACAGAGGCCTCTTAGCGCTCAGAATGTCCAATTGCAGTTTCTACAGAAAGAGTGTTTCAGAAAGGCTCAATCCAAAGTAAGGTTCAACTCTGTTAGTTGAATGCACAGAACAGAAAGAAGTTTCATACAATGCTTCTGTGTAGTTTATATTTGAACATATTCTTTTTTCCACTATTACCCACTTAGCGCTACGAATGTCCAGTTGCATTTTCTACAGACAGAGTGTTTCAAAACTGCTCAATCAAAAGTATGGTTTAACTCCGTTAGCTGAATGCTCAGATCAGAAAGATGTTTCACAGAATGCTTCTGTGTAGTTTATATTTGAATATATTCCTTTTTCCACTACTACGCTCTTAGCGCTCCAAATGTCCAGTTGCATTTTCTACAGAAAGAGTGTTCAGATCTGCTCAATCAAAAGTATGGTTTAACTCTGTTAGCTGAATGCACAGATCAGAAAAAAGTTTCACCGAATGATTCTGTGTAGTTTATATTTGAAGACATTCCTTTTTCCACTATTACCCTCTTAGCGCTCCGAATCTCAACTTGCATTTTCTACAGAAAGAGTGTTTCATAACCGCTCAATCAAAAATATGTTTTATCTCCGTTAACTGAATTTACAGATCAGAATTAGGTTTCACAGAATTCATCTGTGTAGTTTTTGTTTGTAGACATTCTTTTTCCCAATATAGGACTCTTAGCGCTCACAATGTCCAATTGTAGTTTCTACAGAAAGAGTGTTTCAGAACGGCTCAATCAAAAGTAAGGTTCAACTCTGTTAGTTGAATGCACAGAACAGAAAGAAGTTTCATATAATGCTTCTGTGTACTTTATATTTGAACATATTCTTTTTTCCACTATTACCCTCTTAGCGCTACGAATGTCCAGTTGCATTTTCTACAGACAGAGTGTTTCAAAACTGCTCAATCAAAAGTATGGTTTAATTCTGTTAGCTGAATGCTCAGATCAGAAAGATGTTTCACAGAATGCTTCTGTGTAGTTTATATTTGAATATATTCCTTTTTCCACTACTACGCTCTTAGCGCTCCAAATGTCCAGTTGCATTTTCTACAGAAAGAGTGTTCAGATCTGCTCAATCAAAAGTATGGTTTAACTCTGTTAGCTGAATGCACAGATCAGAAAGAAATTTCACCGAATGATTCTGTGTAGTTTATATTTGAAGACATTCCTTTTTCCACTATTGCCCCCTTAGCGCTCCAAATCTCCACTTGCATTTTCTACAGAAAGAGTGTTTCATAACTGCTCAATCAAAAATATGTTTTATCTCCGTTAACTGAATTTACAGATCAGAATTAAGTTTCACAGAATTCATCTGTGTAGTTTTTATTTGAAGATATTCTTTTTCCCAATGTAGGCGTCTTAGCGCTTAGCATGTCCAATTGCAGTTTCTACAGAAAGAGTGTTTCAGAACGGCTCAATCAGAAGTAAGGTTCAACTCTGTTAGTTGAATGCACAGAACAGAAAGAATTTTCACAGAATGCTACTGTGTAGTTTATATTTGAATATATTCCTTTTTCCACTACTACGCTCTTAGCGCTCCAAATGTCCTGTTGCATTTTCTACAGAAAGAGTGTTCAGATCTGCTCAATCAAAAGTATGGTTTAACTCTGTTAGCTGAATGCACAGATCAGAAAGAAGTTTCACCGAATGATTCTGTGTAGTTTATATTTGAAGACATTCCTTTTTCCACTATTACCCTCTTAGCGCTCCGAATCTCAACTTGCATTTTCTACAGAAAGAGTGTTTCATAACCGCTCAATCAAAAATATGTTTTATCTCTGTTAACTGAGTTTGCAGATCAGAATTACGTTTCACAGAATTCATCTGTGTAGTTTTTTTTTGTAGACATCCTTTTTCCCAATATAGGACTTTTAGCGCTCACAATGTCCAATTGCAGTTTCTACAGAAAGAGTGTTTCAGAACGGCTCAATCAAAAGTAAGGTTCAACTCTGTTAGTTGAATGCACAGATCAGAAAGAAGTTTCATACAATGCTTCTGTGTAGTTTATATTTGAACCTATTCTTTTTTCCACTATTACCCACTTAGCGCTACGAATGTCCAGTTGCATTTTCTACAGACAGAGTGTTTCAAAACTGCTCAATCAAAAGTATGGTTTAACTCTGTTAGCTGAATGCTCAGATCAGAAAGTAGTTTCACAGAATGCTTCTGTGTAGTTTATATTTGAATATATTCCTTTTTCCACTACTACGCTCTTAGCGCTCCAAATGTCCAGTTGCATTTTCTACAGAAAGAGTGTTCAGATCTGCTGAATCAAAAGTATGGTTTAACTCTGTTAGCTGAATGCACAGATCAGAAAGAAGTTTCACCGAATGATTCTGTGTAGTTTATATTTGAAGACATTCCTTTTTCCACTATTACCCTCTTAGCGCTCCGAATCTCCACTTGCATTTTCTACAAAAAGAGTGTTTCATAACTGCTCAATCAAAAATATGTTTTATCTCTGTTAACTGAATTTACAGATCAGAAATAAGTTTCACAAAATGCATCTGTGTAGTTTTTATTTGAAGATATTCTTTTTCCCAATGTAGGCCTCTTAGCGCTTAGCATGTCCAATTGCAGTTTCTACAGAAAGAGTGTTTCAGAACGGCTCAATCAGAAGTAAGGTTCAACTCTGTTAGTTGAATGCACAGAACAGAAAGAATTTTCACAGAATGCTACTGTGTAGTTTATATTTGAATATATTCCTTTTTCCACTATTACCCTCTTAGCGCTCGGAATGTCCACTTGCATTTTCTACAGAAAGAGTGTTCAGAACTGCGCAATCAAAAGTATGGTTTAACTCTGTTAGCTTAATGAACATATCAGAAATAAGTTTCACACAATGCTTCTGTGTAGTTTTTATTTGAAGATATTATTTTTCCCAATAGAGGCCTCTTAGCGCTCAGAATGTCCAATTGCAGTTTCTACAGAAAGAGTGTTTCAGAAAGGCTCAATCAAAAGTAAGGTTCAACTCTGTTAGTTGAATGCACAGAACAGAAAGAAGTTTCATACAATGCTTCTGTGTAGTTTATATTTGAACATATTCTTTTTTCCACTATTACCCACTTAGCGCTACGAATGTCCAGTTGCATTTTCTACAGACAGAGTGTTTCAAAACTGCTCAATCAAATGTATGGTTTAACTCCGTTAGCTGAATGCTCAGATCAGAAATATGTTTCACAGAATGCTTCTGTGTAGTTTATATTTGAATATATTCCTTTTTCCACTACTACGCTCTTAGCGCTCCAAATGTCCTGTTGCATTTTCTACAGAAAGAGTGTTCAGATCTGCTCAATCAAAAGTATGGTTTAACTCTGTTAGCTGAATGCACAGATCAGAAAGAAGTTTCACCGAATGATTCTGTGTAGTTTATATTTGAAGACATTCCTTTTTCCACTATTACCTTCTTAGCGCTCCGAATCTCAACTTGCATTTTCTACAGAAAGAGTGTTTCATAACCGCTCAATCAAAAATATGTTTAATCTCTGTTAACTGAATTTGCAGATCAGAATTACGTTTCACAGAATTCATCTGTGTAGTTTTTGTTTGTAGACATCCTTTTTCCCAATATAGGACTCTTAGCGCTCACAATGTCCAATTGCAGTTTCTACAGAAAGAGTGTTTCAGAACGGCTCAATCAAAAGTAAGGTTCAACTCTGTTAGTTGAATGCACAGAACAGAAAGAAGTTTCATACAATGCTTCTGTGTACTTTATATTTGAACATATTCTTTTTTCCACTATTACCCTCTTAGCGCTACGAATGTCCAGTTGCATTTTCTACAGACAGAGTGTTTCAAAACTGCTCAATCAAAAGTATGGTTTAATTCTGTTAGCTGAATGCTCAGATCAGAAAGATGTTTCACAGAATGCTTCTGTGTAGTTTATATTTGAATATATTCCTTTTTCCACTACTACGCTCTTAGCGCTCCAAATGTCCAGTTGCATTTTCTACAGAAAGAGTGTTCAGATCCGCTCAATCAAAAGTATGGTTTAACTCTGTTAGCTGAATGCACAGATCAGAAAGAAATTTCACCGAATGATTCTGTGTAGTTTATATTTGAAGACATTCCTTTTTCCACTATTACCCCCTTAGCGCTCCAAATCTCCACTTGCATTTTCTACAGAAAGAGTGTTTCATAACTGCTCAATCAAAAATATGTTTTATCTCCGTTAACTGAATTTACAGATCAGAATTAAGTTTCACAGAATTCATCTGTGTAGTTTTTATTTGAAGATATTCTTTTTCCCAATGTAGGCGTCTTAGCGCTTAGCATGTCCAATTGCAGTTTCTACAGAAAGAGTGTTTCAGAACGGCTCAATCAGAAGTAAGGTTCAACTCTGTTAGTTGAATGCACAGAACAGAAAGAATTTTCACAGAATGCTACTGTGTAGTTTATATTTGAATATATTCCTTTTTCCACTATTACCCTCTTAGCGCTCGGAATGTCCACTTGCATTTTCTACAGAAAGAGTGTTCAGAACTGCGCAATCAAAAGTATGGTTTAACTCTGTTAGCTTAATGAACATATCAGAAATAAGTTTCACACAATGCTTCTGTGTAGTTTTTATTTGAAGATATTATTTTTCCCAATAGAGGCCTCTTAGAGCTCAGAATGTCCAATTGCAGTTTCTACAGAAAGAGTGTTTCAGAAAGGCTCAATCAAAAGTAAGGTTCAACTCTGTTAGTTGAATGCACAGAACAGAAAGAAGTTTCATACAATGCTTCTGTGTAGTTTATATTTGAACATATTCTTTTTTCCACTATTACCCACTTAGCGCTACGAATGTCCAGTTGCATTTTCTACAGACAGAGTGTTTCAAAACTGCTCAATCAAAAGTATGGTTTAACTCCGTTAGCTGAATGCTCAGATCAGAAAGATGTTTCACAGAATGCTTCTGTGTAGTTTATATTTGAATATATTCCTTTTTCCACTACTACGCTCTTAGCGCTCCAAATGTCCTGTTGCATTTTCTACAGAAAGAGTGTTCAGATCTGCTCAATCAAAAGTATGGTTTAACTCTGTTAGCTGAATGCACAGATCAGAAAGAAGTTTCACCGAATGATTCTGTGTAGTTTATATTTGAAGACATTCCTTTTTCCACTATTACCCTCTTAGCGCTCCGAATCTCAACTTGCATTTTCTACAGAAAGAGTGTTTCATAACCGCTCAATCAAAAATATGTTTTATCTCTGTTAACTGAATTTGCAGATCAGAATTACGTTTCACAGAATTCATCTGTGTAGTTTTTTTTTGTAGACATCCTTTTTCCCAATATAGGACTTTTAGCGCTCACAATGTCCAATTGCAGTTTCTACAGAAAGAGTGTTTCAGAACGGCTCAATCAAAAGTAAGGTTCAACTCTGTTAGTTGAATGCACAGATCAGAAAGAAGTTTCATACAATGCTTCTGTGTAGTTTATATTTGAACATATTCTTTTTTCCACTATTACCCACTTAGCGCTACGAATGTCCAGTTGCATTTTCTACAGACAGAGTGTTTCAAAACTGCTCAATCAAAAGTATGGTTTAACTCTGTTAGCTGAATGCTCAGATCAGAAAGTAGTTTCACAGAATGCTTCTGTGTAGTTTATATTTGAATATATTCCTTTTTCCACTACTACGCTCTTAGCGCTCCAAATGTCCAGTTGCATTTTCTACAGAAAGAGTGTTCAGATCTGCTGAATCAAAAGTATGGTTTAACTCTGTTAGCTGAATGCACAGATCAGAAAGAAGTTTCACCGAATGATTCTGTGTAGTTTATATTTGAAGACATTCCTTTTTCCACTATTACCCTCTTAGCGCTCCGAATCTCCACTTGCATTTTCTACAAAAAGAGTGTTTCATAACTGCTCAATCAAAAATATGTTTTATCTCTGTTAACTGAATTTACAGATCAGAAATAAGTTTCACAAAATGCATCTGTGTAGTTTTTATTTGAAGATATTCTTTTTCCCAATGTAGGCCTCTTAGCGCTTAGCATGTCCAATTGCAGTTTCTACAGAAAGAGTGTTTCAGAACGGCTCAATCAGAAGTAAGGTTCAACTCTGTTAGTTGAATGCACAGAACAGAAAGAATTTTCACAGAATGCTACTGTGTAGTTTATATTTGAATATTTTCCTTTTTCCACTATTACCCTCTTAGCGCTCGGAATGTCCACTTGCATTTTCTACAGAAAGAGTGTTCAGAACTGCGCAATCAAAAGTATGGTTTAACTCTGTTAGCTTAATGAACATATCAGAAATAAGTTTCACACAATGCTTCTGTGTAGTTTTTATTTGAAGATAGTATTTTTCCCAATAGAGGCCTCTTAGCGCTCAGAATGTCCAATTGCGGTTTCTACAGAAAGAGTGTTTCAGAAAGGCTCAATCAAAAGTAAGGTTCAACTCTGTTAGTTGAATGCACAGAACAGAAAGAAGTTTCATACAATGCTTCTGTGTAGTTTATATTTGAACATATTCTTTTTTCCACTATTACCCACTTAGCGCTACGAATGTCCAGTTGCATTTTCTACAGACAGAGTGTTTCAAAACTGCTCAATCAAATGTATGGTTTAACTCCGTTAGCTGAATGCTCAGATCAGAAAGATGTTTCACAGAATGCTTCTGTGTAGCTTATATTTGAATATATTCCTTTTTCCACTACTACGCTCTTAGCGCTCCAAATGTCCTGTTGCATTTTCTACAGAAAGAGTGTTCAGATCTGCTCAATCAAAAGTATGGTTTAACTCTGTTAGCTGAATGCACAGATCAGAAAGAAGTTTCACCGAATGATTCTGTGTAGTTTATATTTGAAGACATTCCTTTTTTCACTATTACCCTCTTAGCGCTCCGAATCTCAACTTGCATTTTCTACAGAAAGAGTGTTTCATAACCGCTCAATCAAAAATATGTTTTATCTCTGTTAACTGAATTTACAGATCAGAATTACGTTTCACAGAATTCATCTGTGTAGTTTTTGTTTGTAGACATTCTTTTTCCCAATATAGGACTCTTAGCGCTCACAATGTCCAATTGCAGTTTCTACAGAAAGAGTGTTTCAGAACGGCTCAATCAAAACTAAGGTTCAACTCTTTTAGTTGAACAAACAGAACAGAAAGAAGTTTCACACAATTCTTCTGTGTAGTTTTTATTTGTAGACATTCTTTTTCCCAATATAGGCCTCTTAGCGCTCAGAATGTCCAATTGCAGTTTCTACAGAAAGAGTGTTTCAGAACGGCACAATCAAAAGTAAGGTTCAACTCTGTTAGTTGAATGCACAGAACAGAAAGGATTTTCACAGAATGCTACTGTGTAGTTTATATTTGAATATATTCCTTTTTCCACTATTACCCTCTTAGCGCTCCGAATGTCCACTTGCATTTTCTACAGAAGGAGTGTTCAGAACTGCGCAATCAAAAGTATGGTTTAACTCTGTTAGCTTAATGAACATATCAGAAATAAGTTTCAGACAATGTTTCTGTGTAGTTTTAATTTGAAGATATTATTTTTCCCAATAGAGGCCTCTTAGCGCTCAGAATGTCCAATTGCAGTTTCTACAGAAAGAGTGTTTCAGAAAGGCTCAATCAAAAGTAAGGTTCAACTCTGTTAGTTGAATGCACAGAACAGAAAGAAGTTTCATACAATGCTTCTGTGTAGTTTATATTTGAACATATTCTCTTTTCCACTATTACCCACTTAGCGCTACGAATGTCCAGTTGCATTTTCTACAGACAGAGTGTTTCAAAACTGCTCAATCAAAAGTATGGTTTAACTCTGTTAGCTGAATGCTCAGATCAGAAATAAGTTTCACAGAATGCTTCTGTGTAGTTTATATTTGAATATATTCCTTTTTCCACTACTACCCTCTTAGCGCTCCAAATGTCCAGTTGCATTTTCTACAGAAAGAGTGTTCAGATCTGCTCAATCAAAAGTATGGTTTAACTCTGTTACCTGAATGCACAGATCAGAAAGAAGTTTCATAGAATGATTCTGTGTAGTTTATATTTGAAGACATTCCTTTTTCCACTATTACCCTCTTAGTGCTCCGAATCTCCACTTGCATTTTCTACAGAAAGAGTGTTTCAGAACGGCTCAATCAAAACCAAAGTTCAACTCTTTTAGTTGAATGAACTGAACAGAAAGAAGTTCCACAGAATGCTTCTGTGTAGTTTTTATTTGTAGATATTCTGTTTCCCAATATAGGCCTCTTAGCGCTCAGAATGTCCAATTGCAGTTTCTACAGAGAGAGTGTTTCAGAACGGCTCAAACAAAAGTAAGGTTCAACCCTGGTAGTTGAATGCACAGAACAGAAAGAAGTTTCACAGAATGCTTCTGTGTAGTTTATATTTGAATGTATTCCTTTTTCCACTATTACCCTCTTAGCGCTCCGAATGTCCACTTGCATTTTCTACAGAAAGAGTGTTCTGAACTGCGCAATCAAAAGTATGGTTTAACTCCGTTAGCTGAATGCACATATCAGAAATAAGTTTCAAACAATGCTTCTGTGTAGTTTTTATTTGAAGATATTTTTTTTCCCAATATAGGACTCTTAGCGCTCAGAATGTCCAATTGCAGTTTCTACAGAAAGAGTGTTTCAGAACGGCTCAATCAAATGTAAGGTTCAACTCTCTTAGTTGAATGCACAGAACAGAAAGGAGTTTCACAGAATGCTTCTGTGTAGTATTTAGTTGAAGATACTCCTTTTTGGACTATTACCCACTTAGCGCTCCGAATATCCACTGGCAGTTTCTACACAAAGTGTGTTTCAGAACTGCTCCTTCAAAAGTAAGTCTCAACTCTGTTAGTTGAATGCGGAGAACAGAAAGTTGTTTCAGAGAATGCTTCTGTGTAGTTTTTAATTGGAGATATTCCTTTTTCCTCTATTACAATCTTAGCGCTCCGAATGTCCACTTGCATTTTCTACAAAAAGAGTGTTTCATAACTGCTCAATCAAAAATATGGTTTATTTCTGTTTACTGAATTTACAGATCAGAAATAAGTTTCACAGAATGCATCTGTGTAGCTTTTATTTGAAAATATTCTTTTTCCCAATGTAGGCCTCTTAGCGCTTAGAATGTCCAATTGCAGTTTCTACAGAAAGAGTGTTTCAGAACGGCTCAATCAAAAGTAAGGTTCAACTCTGTTAGTTGAATGCACAGAACAGAAAGAAGTTTCACAGAATGCTACTGTGTAGTTTATATTTGAATCTATTCCTTTTTCCACTATTACCCTCTTAGCGCTCCGAATGTCCACTTGCATGTTCTACAGAAAGAGTGTTCGGAACTGCGCAATCAAAAGTATGGTTTAACTCTGTTAGCTGAATGCACATATCAGAAATAAGTTTCACACAATGCTTCTGTGTAGTTTTTATTTGAAGATATTATTTTTCCCAATATAGGCCTCTTAGCGCTCAGAATGTCCAATTGCTGTTTCTACAGAAAGAGTGTTTCAGAAAGGCTGAATCAAAAGTACGGTTCAACTCTGTTAGTTGAATGCACAGAACAGAAAGAAGTTTCATACAATGCTTCTGTGTAGTTTATATTTGAACATATTCTTTTTTCCACTATTACCCACTTAGCGCTACGAATGTCCAGTTGCATTTTCTACAGACAGAGTGTTTCAAAACTGCTCAATCAAAAGTATGGTTTAACTCTGTTTGCTGAATGCTCAGATCAGAAAGAAGTTTCACAGAATGCTTCTGTGTAGTTTATATTTGAATATATTCCTTTTTCCACTACTACGCTCTTAGCGCTCCAAATGTCCATTTGCATTTTCTACAGAAAGAGTGTTCACATCTGCTCAATCAAAAGTATGGTTTAACTCTGTTAGCTGAATGCACAGATCAGAAAGAAGTTTCACAGAATGATTCTGTGTAGTTTATATTTGGAGACCTTCCTTTTTCCACTATTACCCTCTTAGCGCTTCGAATCTCCACTTGCATTTTCTACAGAAAGAGTGTTTCATAACTGCTCAATCAAAAATATGTTTTATCTCTGTTAACTGAATTTACAGATCAGAAATAAGTTTCACAGAATGCATCTGTGTAGTTTTTATTTGAAGATATTCTTCTTCCCAATGTAGGCCTCTTAGCGCTTAGCATGTCCAATTGCAGTTTCTACAGAAAGAGTGTTTCAGAACGGCTCAATTAAAAGTAAGGTTCAACTCTGTTAGTTGAATGCACAGAACAGAAAGGATTTTCACAGAATGCTACTGTGTAGTTTATATTTGAATATATTCCTTTTTCCACTATTACCCTCTTAGCGCTCCGAATGTCCACTTGCATTTTCTACAGAAGGAGTGTTCAGAACTGCGCAATCAAAAGTATGGTTTAACTCTGTTAGCTTAATGAACATATCAGAAATAAGTTTCAGACAATGTTTCTGTGTAGTTTTAATTTGAAGATATTATTTTTCCCAATAGAGGCCTCTTAGCGCTCAGAATGTCCAATTGCAGTTTCTACAGAAAGAGTGTTTCAGAAAGGCTCAATCAAAAGTAAGGTTCAACTCTGTTAGTTGAATGCACAGAACAGAAAGAAGTTTCATACAATGCTTCTGTGTAGTTTATATTTGAACATATTCTTTTTTCCACTATTACCCACTTAGCGCTACGAATGTCCAGTTGCATTTTCTACAGACAGAGTGTTTCAGAACTGCTCAATCAAAAGTATGGTTTAACTCTGTTAGCTGAATGCTCAGATCAGAAAGAAGTTTCACAGAATGCTTCTGTGTAGTTTATATTTGAATATATTCCTTTTTCCACTATTACTCTCTTAGCACTTCAAATGTCCAGTTGCATTTTCAACAGAAAGAGTGTTCAGATCTGCCAAATCAAAAGTATGCTTTAACTCTGTTACCTGAATGCACAGATTAGCAAGAAGTTTCACAGAATGATTCTGTGTAGTTTATATTTGGAGACATTCCTTTTCCACTATAACCATCTTAGCGCTCCGAATTTCCGCTTGCATTTTCTACAGAAAGAGTGTTTCAGAACGGCTCAATCAAAACTAAGGTTCAACTCTTTTAGTTGAATGCACAGAACAGAAAGAAGTTTCACACAATGCTTCTGTGTAGTTTTTATTTGTAGATATTCTTTTTCCCAATATAGGCCTCTTAGTTCTCAGAATGTCCAATTGCAGTATCTACAGGAAGAGTGTTTCAGAACGGCTCAATCAAAAGTAAGGTTCAACCCTGGTAGTTGAATGCACAGAACAGAAAGAAGTTTCACAGAATGCTTCTGTGTATTTTATATATGTATATATTCCTTTTTCCACTATTACCCTCTTAGCGCTCCGAATGTCCACTTGTATTTTCTACAGAAAGAGTGTTCTGAACTGCGCAATCAAAAGTATGGTTTAATTCTGTTAGCTGAATGCACATATCAGAAATAAGTTTCAAACAATGCTTCTGTGTAGTTTTTATTTGAAGATATTATTTTTCCCAATATAGGCCTCTTAACACTCAGAATGTCCAATAGCAGTTTCTACAGATAGAGTGTTTCAGAACGGCTCAATCAAATGTAAGGTTCAACTCTATTAGTTGAATGCACAGAACAGAAGGAAGTTTCACAGAATGCTTCTGTGTAGTATTTAGTTGAAGATACTCCTTTTTGGACAATTACCCACTTAGTGCTCCGAATATCCACTGGCAGTTTCTACACAAAGAGTGTTTCAGAACTGCTCTTTCAAAAGTAAGGCTCAACTCTGTTAGTTGAATGCGGAGAACAGAAAGGGGTTTCAGAGAATGCTTCTGTGTAGTTTTTAATTGGAGATATTCCTTTTTCCTCTATTACAATCTCAGCGCTCCGAATGTCCACTTGCATTTTCTACAAAAAGAGTGTTTCATAACTGCTCAATCAAAAATATGGTTTAGCTTTGTTAACTGAATTTACAGATCAGAAATAAGTTTCACAGAATGCATCTGTGTAGCTTTTATTTGAAAATATACTTTTTCCCAATGTAGGCCTCTTAGCGCTTAGAATGTCCAATTGCAGTTTCCACAGAAAGAGTGTTTCAGAACGGCTCAATCAAAGTAAGGTTCAACACTGTTAGTTGAATGCACAGAACAGAAAGAAGTTTCACAGAATGTTACTGTGTAGTTTATATTTGAAGATATTCCTTTTTCCACTATTACCTTCTTAGCGCTCCGAATGTCCACTTGCATGTTCTACAGAAAGAGTGTTCGGAACTGCGCAATCAAAAGTATGGTTTAACTCTGTTAGCTGAATGCACATATCAGAAATAAGTTTCACACAATGCTTCTGTGTAGTTTTTAGTTGAAGATATTATTTTTCCCAATATACGCCTCTTAGCGCTCAGAATGTCCAATTGCAGTTTCTACAGAAAGAGTGTTTCAGAAAGGCTGAATCAAAAGCAAGGTTCAACTCTGTTAGTTGAATGCACAGAACAGAAAGAAGTTTCATACAATGCTTCTGTGTAGTTTATATTTGAACATATTCTTTTTTCCACTATTACCCACTTAGCGTTACGAATGTCCAGTTGCATTTTCTACAGACAGAGTGTTTCAAAACTGCTCAATCAAATGTATGGTTTAACTCTGTTAGCTGAATGCTCAGATCAGAAAGAAGTTTCACAGAATGCTTCTGTGTAGTTTATATTTGAATATATTCCTTTTTCCACTACTACCCTCTTAGCGCTCCAAATGTCCAGTTGCATTTTCTACAGAAAATGTGTTCAGATCTGCTCAATCAAAAGTATGGTTTAACTCTGTTAGCTGAATGCACAGATCAGAAATATGTTTCACAGAATGATTCTGTGTAGTTTATATTTGAAGACATTCCTTTTTCCACTATTACCCTATTAGCGCTCCGAATCTCCACTTGCATTTCCGACAGAAAGAGTGTTTCAGAACGGCTCAATCAAAACTAAGGTTCAACTCTTTTAGTTGAATGAACAGAACAGAAAGAAGTTTCACAGAATGCTTCTGTGTAGTTTTTATTTGTAGATATTCTTTTTCCCAATGTAGGCCTCTTAGTGCTCAGAATGTCCAATTGCAGTTTCTACAGAAAGAGTGTTTCAGAACAGCTCAATCAAAAGTAAGGTTCAACCCTGGTAGTTGAATGCACAGAACAGAAAGAAGTTTCACAGAATGCTTCTGTGTAGTTTATATTTGAATATATTCCTTTTTCCACTATTACCCTCTTAGCGCTCCGAATGTCCACTTGCATTTTCTACAGAAAGAGTGTTCTGAACTGCGCAATCAAAAGTATGGTTTAACTCTGTTAGCTGAATGCACATATCAGAAATAAGTTTCAAACAATGCTTCTGTGTAGTTTTTATTTGAAGATATTATTTTTCCCAATATATTCCTCTTAACGCTCAGAATGTCCAATTGCAGTTTCTAGAGATAGAGTGTTTCAGAACGGCTCAATCAAATGTAAGGTACAACTCTCTTAGTTGAATGCACAGAACAGAAAGAAGTTTCACAGAATGCTACTGTGTAGTTTATATTTGAATATATTCCTTTTTCCACTATTACCCTCTTAGCGCTCCGAATGTCCACTTGCATTTTCTACAGAAAGAGTGTTCGGAACTGCGCAATCAAAAGTATGGTTTAACTCTGTTAGCTGAATGCACATATCAGAAATAAGTTTCACACAATGCTTCTGTGTAGTTTTTATTTGAAGATATTATTTTTCCCAATATAGGCCTCTTAGCACTCAGGATGTCCAATTGCAGTTTCTATGGAAAGAGTGTTTCAGAACGGCCCAATCAAAAGTAAGGTTCAACTCTGTTAGTTGAATGCACAGAACAGAAAGATGTTTCATACAATGCTTCTGTGTAGTTTATATTTCAACATATTCTTTTTTCCACTATTACCCACTTAGCGCTACGAATGTCCAGTTGCATTTTCTACAGACAGAGTGTTTCAAAACTGCTCAATCAAAAGTATGGTTTAAGTCTGTTAGCAGATGCTCAGATCAGAAAGAAGTTTCACAGAATGCTTCTGTGTAGTTTATATTTGAATATATTCCTTTTTCCACTACTACCCTCTTAGCGCTCCAAATGTCCAGTTGCATTTTCTACAGAAAGAGTGTTCAGATCTGCTCAATCAAATATATGGTTTAACTCTGTTACCTGAATGCACAGATCAGAAAGAAGTTTCACAGAATGATTCTGTGTAGTTTATATTTGAAGACATTCCTTTTTCCACTATTACCCTCTTAGCGCTCAGAATCTCCACTTGCATTTTCTACAGAAAGAGTGTTTCAGAACGGCTCAATCAAAACTAAGGTTCAACTCTTTTAGTTGAATGAACAGAACAGAAAGGAGTTTCACAGAATGCTTCTGTGTAGTTTTTATTTGTAGATATTCTTTTTCCCAATATAGGCCTCTTAGTGCTCAGAATGTCCAATTGCAGTTTCTACAGAAAGAGTGTTTCAGAACGGCTCAATCAAAATTAAGGTTCAACCCAGGTAGTTGAATGCACAGAACAGAAAGAAGTTTCACAGAATGCTTCTGTGTAGTTTATATTTGAATATATTCCTTTTTCCACTATTACCCTCTTAGCGCTCCGAATGTCCACTTACATTTTCTACAGAAAGAGTGTTCTGAACTGAGCAATCAAAAGTATGGTTTAACTCTGTTATCTGAATGCACATATCAGAAATAAGTTTCAAACAATGCTTCTGTGTAGTTTTTATTTGAAGATATTATTATTCCCAATATAGGCCTCTCAGCGCTCAGAATGTCCAATTGCAGGTTCTACAGAAAGGGTGTTTCAGAACGCCTCAATCAAATGTCAGGTTCAACTCTCTTAGTTGAATGCACAGAACAGAAAGTAGTTTCACAGAATGCTTCTGTGTAGTATTTAGTTGAAGATACTCCTTTTTGGACTATCACCCACTTAGCGCTCCGAATATCCACTGGCAGTTTCTACACAAAGAGTGTTTCAGAACTGCTCCTTCGAAAGTAAGGCTCAACTCTGTTAGTTGAATGCGGAGAACAGAAAGGGGTTTCAGAGAATGCTTCTGTGTAGTTTTTAATTGGAGATATTCCTTTTTCCTCTATTACAATCTTAGCGCTCCCAATGTCCACTTGCATTTTCTACAAAAAGAGTGTTTTATAACTGCTCAATCAAAAATATGGTTTAGCTCTGTTAACTGAATTTACAGATCAGAAATAAGTTTCAGAGAATATATCTGTGTAGTTTTAATTTGAAGATATTCTTTATCCCAATGTAGGCCTCTTAGCGCTTAGAATGTCCAATTGCAGTTTCTACAGAAAGAGTGTTTCAGAACGGATCAATCAAAACTAAGGTTCAACTCTTTTAGTTGAATGAACAGAACAGAAAGAAGGTTCACAGAATGCTTCTGTGTAGTTTTTATTTGTAGATATTCTTTTTCCCAATATAGGCCTCTTAGCGCTCAGAATGTCCAATTGCAGTTTCTACAGAAAGAGTGTTTCAGAACGGCTCAAACAAAAGTAAGGTTCAACCCTGGTAGTTGAATGCACAGAACAGAAAGAAGTTTCACAGAATGATTCTGTGTAGTTTATATTTGAATATATTCCTTTTTCCACTATTATCCTCTTAGCGCTCCGAATGTCCACTTGCATTTTCTACAGAAAGAGTGTTCGGAACTGCGCAATCAAAAGTGTGGTTTAACTCTGTTAGCTGAATGCACATATCAGAAATAAGTTTCACACAATGCTTCTGTGTAGTTTTTATTTGAAGATATTATTTTTCCCAATATAGGCCTCTTAGCACTCAGAATGTCCAATTGCAGTTTCTACGGAAAGAGTGTTTCAGAACGGCTCAATCAAAAGTAAGGTTCAACTCTGTTAGTTGAATGCACAGAACAGAAAGAAGTTTCATACAATACTTCTGTGCAGTTTATATTTGAACATATTCTTTTTTCCACTATTTCCCACTTAGCGCTACGAATGTCCAGTTGCATTTTCTACAGACAGAGTGTTTCAAAACTGCTCAATCAAAAGTATGGTTTAACTCTGTTAGCTGAATGCTCAGATCAGAAAGAAGTTTCACAGAATGCTTCTGTGTAGTTTATATTTGAATATATTCCTTTTTCCACTACTACCCTCTTAGCGCTCCAAATGTCCAGTTGCATTTTCTACAGAAAGAGTGTTCAGATCTGCCAAATCAAAAGTATGCTTTAACTCTGTTACCTGAATGCACAGATTAGCAAGAAGTTTCACAGAATGATTCTGTGTAGTTTATATTTGGAGACATTCCTTTTCCACTATAACCATCTTAGCGCTCCGAATTTCTGCTTGCATTTTCAACAGAAAGAGTGTTTCAGAACGGCTCAATCAAAACTAAGGTTCAACTCTTTTAGTTGAATGCACAGAACAGAAAGAAGTTTCACACAATGCTTCTGTGTAGTTTTTATTTGTAGATATTCTTTTTCCCAATATAGGCCTCTTAGTTCTCAGAATGTCCAATTGCAGTATCTACAGGAAGAGTGTTTCAGAACGGCTCAATCAAAAGTAAGGTTCAACCCTGGTAGTTGAATGCACAGAACAGAAAGAAGTTTCACAGAATGCTTCTGTGTATTTTATATATGTATATATTCCTTTTTCCACTATTACCCTCTTAGCGCTCCGAATGTCCACTTGTATTTTCTACAGAAAGAGTGTTCTGAACTGCGCAATCAAAAGTATGGTTTAATTCTGTTAGCTGAATGCACATATCAGAAATAAGTTTCAAACAATGCTTCTGTGTAGTTTTTATTTGAAGATATTGTTTTTCCCAATATAGGCCTCTTAACACTCAGAATGTCCAATAGCAGTTTCTACAGATAGAGTGTTTCAGAACGGCTCAATCAAATGTAAGGTTCAACTCTATTAGTTGAATGCACAGAACAGAAGGAAGTTTCACAGAATGCTTCTGTGTAGTATTTAGTTGAAGATACTCCTTTTTGGACAATTACCCACTTAGTGCTCCGAATATCCACTGGCAGTTTCTACACAAAGAGTGTTTCAGAACTGCTCTTTCAAAAGTAAGGCTCAACTCTGTTAGTTGAATGCGGAGAACAGAAAGGGGTTTCAGAGAATGCTTCTGTGTAGTTTTTAATTGGAGATATTCCTTTTTCCTCTATTACAATCTCAGCGCTCCGAATGTCCACTTGCATTTTCTACAAAAAGAGTGTTTCATAACTGCTCAATCAAAAATATGGTTTAGCTTTGTTAACTGAATTTACAGATCAGAAATAAGTTTCACAGAATGCATCTGTGTAGCTTTTATTTGAAAATATACTTTTTCCCAATGTAGGCCTCTTAGCGCTTAGAATGTCCAATTGCAGTTTCCACAGAAAGAGTGTTTCAGAACGGCTCAATCAAAGTAAGGTTCAACACTGTTAGTTGAATGCACAGAACAGAAAGAAGTTTCACAGAATGTTACTGTGTAGTTTATATTTGAAGATATTCCTTTTTCCACTATTACCTTCTTAGCGCTCCGAATGTCCACTTGCATGTTCTACAGAAAGAGTGTTCGGAACTGCGCAATCAAAAGTATGGTTTAACTCTGTTAGCTGAATGCACATATCAGAAATAAGTTTCACACAATGCTTCTGTGTAGTTTTTAGTTGAAGATATTATTTTTCCCAATATACGCCTCTTAGCGCTCAGAATGTCCAATTGCAGTTTCTACAGAAAGAGTGTTTCAGAAAGGCTGAATCAAAAGCAAGGTTCAACTCTGTTAGTTGAATGCACAGAACAGAAAGAAGTTTCATACAATGCTTCTGTGTAGTTTATATTTGAACATATTCTTTTTTCCACTATTACCCACTTAGCGTTACGAATGTCCAGTTGCATTTTCTACAGACAGAGTGTTTCAAAACTGCTCAATCAAATGTATGGTTTAACTCTGTTAGCTGAATGCTCAGATCAGAAAGAAGTTTCACAGAATGCTTCTGTGTAGTTTATATTTGAATATATTCCTTTTTCCACTACTACCCTCTTAGCGCTCCAAATGTCCAGTTGCATTTTCTACAGAAAATGTGTTCAGATCTGCTCAATCAAAAGTATGGTTTAACTCTGTTAGCTGAATGCACAGATCAGAAATATGTTTCACAGAATGATTCTGTGTAGTTTATATTTGAAGACATTCCTTTTTCCACTATTACCCTATTAGCGCTCCGAATCTCCACTTGCATTTCCGACAGAAAGAGTGTTTCAGAACGGCTCAATCAAAACTAAGGTTCAACTCTTTTAGTTGAATGAACAGAACAGAAAGAAGTTTCACAGAATGCTTCTGTGTAGTTTTTATTTGTAGATATTCTTTTTCCCAATGTAGGCCTCTTAGTGCTCAGAATGTCCAATTGCAGTTTCTACAGAAAGAGTGTTTCAGAACAGCTCAATCAAAAGTAAGGTTCAACCCTGGTAGTTGAATGCACAGAACAGAAAGAAGTTTCACAGAATGCTTCTGTGTAGTTTATATTTGAATATATTCCTTTTTCCACTATTACCCTCTTAGCGCTCCGAATGTCCACTTGCATTTTCTACAGAAAGAGTGTTCTGAACTGCGCAATCAAAAGTATGGTTTAACTCTGTTAGCTGAATGCACATATCAGAAATAAGTTTCAAACAATGCTTCTGTGTAGTTTTTATTTGAAGATATTATTTTTCCCAATATATTCCTCTTAACGCTCAGAATGTCCAATTGCAGTTTCTAGAGATAGAGTGTTTCAGAACGGCTCAATCAAATGTAAGGTACAACTCTCTTAGTTGAATGCACAGAACAGAAAGAAGTTTCACAGAATGCTACTGTGTAGTTTATATTTGAATATATTCCTTTTTCCACTATTACCCTCTTAGCGCTCCGAATGTCCACTTGCATTTTCTACAGAAAGAGTGTTCGGAACTGCGCAATCAAAAGTATGGTTTAACTCTGTTAGCTGAATGCACATATCAGAAATAAGTTTCACACAATGCTTCTGTGTAGTTTTTATTTGAAGATATTATTTTTCCCAATATAGGCCTCTTAGCACTCAGGATGTCCAATTGCAGTTTCTATGGAAAGAGTGTTTCAGAACGGCCCAATCAAAAGTAAGGTTCAACTCTGTTAGTTGAATGCACAGAACAGAAAGATGTTTCATACAATGCTTCTGTGTAGTTTATATTTCAACATATTCTTTTTTCCACTATTACCCACTTAGCGCTACGAATGTCCAGTTGCATTTTCTACAGACAGAGTGTTTCAAAACTGCTCAATCAAAAGTATGGTTTAAGTCTGTTAGCAGATGCTCAGATCAGAAATAAGTTTCACAGAATGCTTCTGTGTAGTTTATATTTGAATATATTCCTTTTTCCACTACTACCCTCTTAGCGCTCCAAATGTCCAGTTGCATTTTCTACAGAAAGAGTGTTCAGATCTGCTCAATCAAATATATGGTTTAACTCTGTTACCTGAATGCACAGATCAGAAAGAAGTTTCACAGAATGATTCTGTGTAGTTTATATTTGAAGACATTCCTTTTTCCACTATTACCCTCTTAGCGCTCAGAATCTCCACTTGCATTTTCTACAGAAAGAGTGTTTCAGAACGGCTCAATCAAAACTAAGGTTCAACTCTTTTAGTTGAATGAACAGAACAGAAAGGAGTTTCACAGAATGCTTCTGTGTAGTTTTTATTTGTAGATATTCTTTTTCCCAATATAGGCCTCTTAGTGCTCAGAATGTCCAATTGCAGTTTCTACAGAAAGAGTGTTTCAGAACGGCTCAATCAAAATTAAGGTTCAACCCAGGTAGTTGAATGCACAGAACAGAAAGAAGTTTCACAGAATGCTTCTGTGTAGTTTATATTTGAATATATTCCTTTTTCCACTATTACCCTCTTAGCGCTCCGAATGTCCACTTACATTTTCTACAGAAAGAGTGTTCTGAACTGAGCAATCAAAAGTATGGTTTAACTCTGTTATCTGAATGCACATATCAGAAATAAGTTTCAAACAATGCTTCTGTGTAGTTTTTATTTGAAGATATTATTATTCCCAATATAGGCCTCTCAGCGCTCAGAATGTCCAATTGCAGGTTCTACAGAAAGGGTGTTTCAGAACGCCTCAATCAAATGTCAGGTTCAACTCTCTTAGTTGAATGCACAGAACAGAAAGTAGTTTCACAGAATGCTTCTGTGTAGTATTTAGTTGAAGATACTCCTTTTTGGACTATCACCCACTTAGCGCTCCGAATATCCACTGGCAGTTTCTACACAAAGAGTGTTTCAGAACTGCTCCTTCGAAAGTAAGGCTCAACTCTGTTAGTTGAATGCGGAGAACAGAAAGGGGTTTCAGAGAATGCTTCTGTGTAGTTTTTAATTGGAGATATTCCTTTTTCCTCTATTACAATCTTAGCGCTCCCAATGTCCACTTGCATTTTCTACAAAAAGAGTGTTTTATAACTGCTCAATCAAAAATATGGTTTAGCTCTGTTAACTGAATTTACAGATCAGAAATAAGTTTCAGAGAATATATCTGTGTAGTTTTAATTTGAAGATATTCTTTATCCCAATGTAGGCCTCTTAGCGCTTAGAATGTCCAATTGCAGTTTCTACAGAAAGAGTGTTTCAGAACGGATCAATCAAAACTAAGGTTCAACTCTTTTAGTTGAATGAACAGAACAGAAAGAAGGTTCACAGAATGCTTCTGTGTAGTTTTTATTTGTAGATATTCTTTTTCCCAATATAGGCCTCTTAGCGCTCAGAATGTCCAATTGCAGTTTCTACAGAAAGAGTGTTTCAGAACGGCTCAAACAAAAGTAAGGTTCAACCCTGGTAGTTGAATGCACAGAACAGAAAGAAGTTTCACAGAATGATTCTGTGTAGTTTATATTTGAATATATTCCTTTTTCCACTATTATCCTCTTAGCGCTCCGAATGTCCACTTGCATTTTCTACAGAAAGAGTGTTCGGAACTGCGCAATCAAAAGTGTGGTTTAACTCTGTTAGCTGAATGCACATATCAGAAATAAGTTTCACACAATGCTTCTGTGTAGTTTTTATTTGAAGATATTATTTTTCCCAATATAGGCCTCTTAGCACTCAGAATGTCCAATTGCAGTTTCTACGGAAAGAGTGTTTCAGAACGGCTCAATCAAAAGTAAGGTTCAACTCTGTTAGTTGAATGCACAGAACAGAAAGAAGTTTCATACAATACTTCTGTGCAGTTTATATTTGAACATATTCTTTTTTCCACTATTTCCCACTTAGCGCTACGAATGTCCAGTTGCATTTTCTACAGACAGAGTGTTTCAAAACTGCTCAATCAAAAGTATGGTTTAACTCTGTTAGCTGAATGCTCAGATCAGAAAGAAGTTTCACAGAATGCTTCTGTGTAGTTTATATTTGAATATATTCCTTTTTCCACTACTACCCTCTTAGCGCTCCAAATGTCCAGTTGCATTTTCTACAGAAAGAGTGTTCAGATCTGCCAAATCAAAAGTATGCTTTAACTCTGTTACCTGAATGCACAGATTAGCAAGAAGTTTCACAGAATGATTCTGTGTAGTTTATATTTGGAGACATTCCTTTTCCACTATAACCATCTTAGCGCTCCGAATTTCTGCTTGCATTTTCAACAGAAAGAGTGTTTCAGAACGGCTCAATCAAAACTAAGGTTCAACTCTTTTAGTTGAATGCACAGAACAGAAAGAAGTTTCACACAATGCTTCTGTGTAGTTTTTATTTGTAGATATTCTTTTTCCCAATATAGGCCTCTTAGTTCTCAGAATGTCCAATTGCAGTATCTACAGGAAGAGTGTTTCAGAACGGCTCAATCAAAAGTAAGGTTCAACCCTGGTAGTTGAATGCACAGAACAGAAAGAAGTTTCACAGAATGCTTCTGTGTATTTTATATATGTATATATTCCTTTTTCCACTATTACCCTCTTAGCGCTCCGAATGTCCACTTGTATTTTCTACAGAAAGAGTGTTCTGAACTGCGCAATCAAAAGTATGGTTTAATTCTGTTAGCTGAATGCACATATCAGAAATAAGTTTCAAACAATGCTTCTGTGTAGTTTTTATTTGAAGATATTGTTTTTCCCAATATAGGCCTCTTAACACTCAGAATGTCCAATAGCAGTTTCTACAGATAGAGTGTTTCAGAACGGCTCAATCAAATGTAAGGTTCAACTCTATTAGTTGAATGCACAGAACAGAAGGAAGTTTCACAGAATGCTTCTGTGTAGTATTTAGTTGAAGATACTCCTTTTTGGACAATTACCCACTTAGTGCTCCGAATATCCACTGGCAGTTTCTACACAAAGAGTGTTTCAGAACTGCTCTTTCAAAAGTAAGGCTCAACTCTGTTAGTTGAATGCGGAGAACAGAAAGGGGTTTCAGAGAATGCTTCTGTGTAGTTTTTAATTGGAGATATTCCTTTTTCCTCTATTACAATCTCAGCGCTCCGAATGTCCACTTGCATTTTCTACAAAAAGAGTGTTTCATAACTGCTCAATCAAAAATATGGTTTAGCTTTGTTAACTGAATTTACAGATCAGAAATAAGTTTCACAGAATGCATCTGTGTAGCTTTTATTTGAAAATATACTTTTTCCCAATGTAGGCCTCTTAGCGCTTAGAATGTCCAATTGCAGTTTCCACAGAAAGAGTGTTTCAGAACGGCTCAATCAAAGTAAGGTTCAACACTGTTAGTTGAATGCACAGAACAGAAAGAAGTTTCACAGAATGTTACTGTGTAGTTTATATTTGAAGATATTCCTTTTTCCACTATTACCTTCTTAGCGCTCCGAATGTCCACTTGCATGTTCTACAGAAAGAGTGTTCGGAACTGCGCAATCAAAAGTATGGTTTAACTCTGTTAGCTGAATGCACATATCAGAAATAAGTTTCACACAATGCTTCTGTGTAGTTTTTAGTTGAAGATATTATTTTTCCCAATATACGCCTCTTAGCGCTCAGAATGTCCAATTGCAGTTTCTACAGAAAGAGTGTTTCAGAAAGGCTGAATCAAAAGCAAGGTTCAACTCTGTTAGTTGAATGCACAGAACAGAAAGAAGTTTCATACAATGCTTCTGTGTAGTTTATATTTGAACATATTCTTTTTTCCACTATTACCCACTTAGCGTTACGAATGTCCAGTTGCATTTTCTACAGACAGAGTGTTTCAAAACTGCTCAATCAAATGTATGGTTTAACTCTGTTAGCTGAATGCTCAGATCAGAAAGAAGTTTCACAGAATGCTTCTGTGTAGTTTATATTTGAATATATTCCTTTTTCCACTACTACCCTCTTAGCGCTCCAAATGTCCAGTTGCATTTTCTACAGAAAATGTGTTCAGATCTGCTCAATCAAAAGTATGGTTTAACTCTGTTAGCTGAATGCACAGATCAGAAATATGTTTCACAGAATGATTCTGTGTAGTTTATATTTGAAGACATTCCTTTTTCCACTATTACCCTATTAGCGCTCCGAATCTCCACTTGCATTTCCGACAGAAAGAGTGTTTCAGAACGGCTCAATCAAAACTAAGGTTCAACTCTTTTAGTTGAATGAACAGAACAGAAAGAAGTTTCACAGAATGCTTCTGTGTAGTTTTTATTTGTAGATATTCTTTTTCCCAATGTAGGCCTCTTAGTGCTCAGAATGTCCAATTGCAGTTTCTACAGAAAGAGTGTTTCAGAACAGCTCAATCAAAAGTAAGGTTCAACCCTGGTAGTTGAATGCACAGAACAGAAAGAAGTTTCACAGAATGCTTCTGTGTAGTTTATATTTGAATATATTCCTTTTTCCACTATTACCCTCTTAGCGCTCCGAATGTCCACTTGCATTTTCTACAGAAAGAGTGTTCTGAACTGCGCAATCAAAAGTATGGTTTAACTCTGTTAGCTGAATGCACATATCAGAAATAAGTTTCAAACAATGCTTCTGTGTAGTTTTTATTTGAAGATATTATTTTTCCCAATATATTCCTCTTAACGCTCAGAATGTCCAATTGCAGTTTCTAGAGATAGAGTGTTTCAGAACGGCTCAATCAAATGTAAGGTACAACTCTCTTAGTTGAATGCACAGAACAGAAAGAAGTTTCACAGAATGCTACTGTGTAGTTTATATTTGAATATATTCCTTTTTCCACTATTACCCTCTTAGCGCTCCGAATGTCCACTTGCATTTTCTACAGAAAGAGTGTTCGGAACTGCGCAATCAAAAGTATGGTTTAACTCTGTTAGCTGAATGCACATATCAGAAATAAGTTTCACACAATGCTTCTGTGTAGTTTTTATTTGAAGATATTATTTTTCCCAATATAGGCCTCTTAGCACTCAGGATGTCCAATTGCAGTTTCTATGGAAAGAGTGTTTCAGAACGGCCCAATCAAAAGTAAGGTTCAACTCTGTTAGTTGAATGCACAGAACAGAAAGATGTTTCATACAATGCTTCTGTGTAGTTTATATTTCAACATATTCTTTTTTCCACTATTACCCACTTAGCGCTACGAATGTCCAGTTGCATTTTCTACAGACAGAGTGTTTCAAAACTGCTCAATCAAAAGTATGGTTTAAGTCTGTTAGCAGATGCTCAGATCAGAAAGAAGTTTCACAGAATGCTTCTGTGTAGTTTATATTTGAATATATTCCTTTTTCCACTACTACCCTCTTAGCGCTCCAAATGTCCAGTTGCATTTTCTACAGAAAGAGTGTTCAGATCTGCTCAATCAAATATATGGTTTAACTCTGTTACCTGAATGCACAGATCAGAAAGAAGTTTCACAGAATGATTCTGTGTAGTTTATATTTGAAGACATTCCTTTTTCCACTATTACCCTCTTAGCGCTCAGAATCTCCACTTGCATTTTCTACAGAAAGAGTGTTTCAGAACGGCTCAATCAAAACTAAGGTTCAACTCTTTTAGTTGAATGAACAGAACAGAAAGGAGTTTCACAGAATGCTTCTGTGTAGTTTTTATTTGTAGATATTCTTTTTCCCAATATAGGCCTCTTAGTGCTCAGAATGTCCAATTGCAGTTTCTACAGAAAGAGTGTTTCAGAACGGCTCAATCAAAATTAAGGTTCAACCCAGGTAGTTGAATGCACAGAACAGAAAGAAGTTTCACAGAATGCTTCTGTGTAGTTTATATTTGAATATATTCCTTTTTCCACTATTACCCTCTTAGCACTCCGAATGTCCACTTACATTTTCTACAGAAAGAGTGTTGTGAACTGAGCAATCAAAAGTATGGTTTAACTCTGTTATCTGAATGCACATATCAGAAATAATTTTCAAACAATGCTTCTGTGTAGTTTTTATTTGAAGATATTATTATTCCCAATATAGGCCTCTCAGCGCTCAGAATGTCCAATTGCAGGTTCTACAGAAAGGGTGTTTCAGAACGCCTCAATCAAATGTCAGGTTCAACTCTCTTAGTTGAATGCACAGAACAGAAAGTAGTTTCACAGAATGCTTCTGTGTAGTATTTAGTTGAAGATACTCCTTTTTGGACTATTACCCACTTAGCGCTCCGAATATCCACTGGCAGTTTCTACACAAAGAGTGTTTCAGAACTGCTCCTTCGAAAGTAAGGCTCAACTCTGTTAGTTGAATGCGGAGAACAGAAAGGGGTTTCAGAGAATGCTTCTGTGTAGTTTTTAATTGGAGATATTCCTTTTTCCTCTATTACAATCTTAGCGCTCCCAATGTCCACTTGCATTTTCTACAAAGAGAGTGTTTTATAACTGCTCAATCAAAAATATGGTTTAGCTCTGTTAACTGAATTTACAGATCAGAAATAAGTTTCAGAGAATATATCTGTGTAGTTTTAATTTGAAGATATTCTTTATCCCAATGTAGGCCTCTTAGCGCTTAGAATGTCCAATTGCAGTTTCTACAGAAAGAGTGTTTCAGAACGGATCAATCAAAACTAAGGTTCAACTCTTTTAGTTGAATGAACAGAACAGAAAGAAGGTTCAGAGAATGCTTCTGTGTAGTTTTTATTTGTAGATATTCTTTTTCCCAATATAGGCCTCTTAGCGCTCAGAATGTCCAATTGCAGTTTCTACAGAAAGAGTGTTTCAGAACGGCTCAAACAAAAGTAAGGTTCAACCCTGGTAGTTGAATGCACAGAACAGAAAGAAGTTTCACAGAATGCTTCTGTGTAGTTTATATTTGAATATATTCCTTTTTCCACTATTACACTCTTAGCGCTCCGAATGTCCACTTGCATTTTCTACAGAAAGAGTGTTCGGAACTGCGCAATCAAAAGTGTGGTTTAACTCTGTTAGCTGAATGCACATATCAGAAATAAGTTTCACACAATGCTTCTGTGTAGTTTTTATTTGAAGATATTATTTTTCCCAATATAGGCCTCTTAGCACTCAGAATGTCCAATTGCAGTTTCTACGGAAAGAGTGTTTCAGAACGGCTCAATCAAAAGTAAGGTTCAACTCTGTTAGTTGAATGCACAGAACAGAAAGAAGTTTCATACAATACTTCTGTGCAGTTTATATTTGAACATATTCTTTTTTCCACTATTTCCCACTTAGCGCTACGAATGTCCAGTTGCATTTTCTACAGAGAGAGTGTTTCAAAACTGCTCAATCAAAAGTATGGTTTAACTCTGTTAGCTGAATGCTCAGATCAGAAAGAAGTTTCACAGAATGCTTCTGTGTAGTTTATATTTGAATATATTCCTTTTTCCACTACTACCCTCTTAGCGCTCCAAATGTCCAGTTGCATTTTCTACAGAAAGAGTGTTCAGATCTGCTCAATCAAAAGTATGTTTTAACTCTGTTAGCTGAATGCTCAGATCAGAAAGAAGTTTCACAGAATGCTTCTGTGTAGTTTATATTTGAATATAATCCTTTTTCCACAACTACCCTCTTAGCGCTCCAATTGTCCAGTTGCATTTTCTACAGAAAGACTGTTCGGAACTGCGCAATCAAAATTATGGTTTAACTCTGTTAGCTGAATGCACATATCAGAAATAAGTTTCACACAATGCTTCTGTGTAGTTTATATTTGAAGATATTATTTTTCCCAATATAGGCCTCTTAGCGCTCAGAATGTCCAATTGCAGTTTCTACGGAAAGAGTGTTTCAGAACGGCTCAATCAAAAGTATGGTTCAACTCTGTTAGTTGAATGCACAGAACAGAAAGAAGTTTCATACAATGCTTCTGTGTAGTTTATATTTGAACATATTCTTTTTTCCACTATTACCCACTTAGCGCTACGAATGTCCAGTTGCATTTTCTACAGACAGAGTGTTTCAAAACTGCTCAATCAAAAGTATGGTTTAAGTCTGTTAGCTGATGCTCAGATCAGAAAGAAGTTTCACAGAATGCTTCTGTGTACTTTATATTTGAATATATTCCTTTTTCCACTACTACCCTCTAAGCGCTCCAAAGGTCCAGTTGCATTTTCTACAGAAAGAGTGTTCAGATCTGCTCAATCAAAAGTATAGTTTAACTCTGTTAGCTGAATGCACAGATCAGAAAGAAGTTTCACAGAATGATTCTGTGTAGTTTATCTTTGAAGACATTCCTTTTTCCACTATTACCCTCTTAGCGCTCCGAATCTCCACTTGCATTTTCTACAGAAAGAGTGTTTCAGAACGGATCAATCAAAACTAAGGTTCAACTCTTTTAGTTGAAGGAACAGAACAGAAAGAAGTTTCACAGAATGCTTCTGTGTAGTTTTTATTTGTACATATTCTTTTTCCCAATATAGGCCTCTTAGCGCTCAGAATGTCCAATTGCAGTTTCTACAGAAAGAGTGTTTCAGAACGGCTCAATAAAAATTAAGGTTCAACCCTGGTAGTTGAATGCACAGAACAGAAAGAAGTTTCACAGAATGCTTCTGTGTAGTTTATATTTGAATATATTCCTTTTTCCACTATTACACTCTTAGCGCTCCGAATGTCCACTTGCATTTTCTACAGAAAGAGTGTTCTGAACTGCACAATCAAAAGTATGGTTTAACTCTGTTAGCTGAGTGCACATATCAGAAATAAGATTCAAACAATGCTTCTGTGTAGTTTTTATTTGAAGATATTATTATTCCCAATATAGGCCTCTTAGCGCTCAGAATGTCCAATTGCAGTTTCTACAGAAAGAGTTTTTCAGAACGCCTCAATCAAATGTCAGGTTCAACTCTCTTAGTGGAATGCACAGAACAGAAAAATTTTCACAGAATGCTTCTGTGTAGTATTTAGTTGAAGATACTCCTTTTTGGACTATTACCCACTTAGCGCTCCGAATATCCACTGGCAGTTTCTACACAAAGAGAGTTTCAGAACTTCTCCTTCGAAAGTAAGGCTCAACTCTGTTAGTTGAATGTGGAGAACAGAAAGGGGTTTCAGAGAATGCTTCTGTGTAGTTTTTAATTGGAGATATTCCTTTTTCCTCTATTACAATCTTAGCGCTCCCAATGTCCACTTGAATTTTCTACAAAAAGAGTGTTTCATAACTGCTCAATCAAAAATATGGTTTAGCTCTGTTAACTGAATTTACAGATCAGAAGTAAGTTTCAGAGAATGTATCTGTGTAGTTTTTATTTGAAGATATTCTTTTTCCCAATGTAGGCCTCTTAGCGCTTAGTATGTCCAATTGCAGTTTCTACAGAAAGAGTGTTTCAGAACGGCTCAATCAAAAGTAAGGTTCAATTCTGTTAGTTGAATGCACAGAACAGAAAGAAGTTTCACAGAATGCTACTGTGTAGTTTATATTTGAATATATTCCTTTTTCCACTATTACCCTCTTAGCGCTCCGAATGTCCACTTGCATTTTCTACAGAAAGAGTGTTCGGAACTGCGCAATCAAAAGTATGGTTTAACTCTGTTAGCTGAATGCACATATCAGAAATAAGTTTCACACAATGCTTCTGTGTAGTTTTTATATGAAGATATTATTTTTCCCAATATAGGCCTCTTAGCACTCAGAATGTCCAATTGCAGTTTCTACAGAAAGAGTGTTTCAGAACGGCTCAATCAAAAGTAAGGTTCAACACTGTTAGTTGAATGCACAGAACAGATAGAAGTTTCATACAATGCTTCTGTGTAGTTTATATTTGAACATATTCTTTTTTCCTCTATTACCCACTTAGCGCTCCGAATCTCCACTTGCATTTTCTACAGAAATAGTGTTTCAGAACGGCTCAATCAAAACTAAGTTTCAACTCTTTTAGTTGAATGAACAGAACAGAAAGAAGTTTCACGGAATTCTTCTGTGTAGTTTTTATTTGTAGATATTCTTTTTCCCAATATAGGCCTCTTAGCGCTCAGAATGTCCAGTTGCAGTTTCTACAGAAAGAGTGTTTCAGAACGGCTCAATCAAAATTAAGGTTCAAACCTGGTAGTTGAATGCACAGAACAGAAAGCAATTTCACAGAATGCTTCTGTGTAGTTTATATTTGAATATATTCCTTTTTCCACTATTACCCTGTTAGCGCTCCGAATGTCCACTTGCATTTTCTACAGAAAGAGTGTTCAGAACTGCGCAATCAAAAGTATGGTTTAACTCTGTTAGCTTAATGAACATATCAGAAATAAGTTTCACACAATGCTTCTGTGTAGTTTTTATTTGAAGATATTATTATTCCCAATATAGGCCTCTTAGCGCTCAGAATGTCCAATTGCAGTTTCTCCAGAAAGAGTGTTTCAGAACGCCTCAATCAAATGTCAGGTTCAACTCTCTTAGTTGAATGCACAGAACAGAAAGATGTTTCACAGAATGCTTCTGTGTAGTATTTAGTTGAAGATACTCCTTTTTGGACTATTACCCACTTAGCGCTCCGAATATCCACTGGCAGTTTCTACACAAAGAGTGTTTCAGAACTGCTCCTTCGAAAGTAAGGCTCAACTCTGTTAGTTGAATGCGGAGAACAGAAAGGGGTTTCAGAGAATGCTTCTGTGTAGTTTTTAATTGGAGATATTCCTTTTTCCTCTATTACAATCTTAGCGCTCCCAATGTCCACTTGAATTTTCTACAAAAAGAGTGTTTCATAACTGCTCAATCAAAAATATGGTTTAGCTCTGTTAACTGAATTTACAGATCAGAAGTAAGTTTCAGAGAATGTATCTGTGTAGTTTTTATTTGAAGATATTCTTTTTCCCAATGTAGGCCTCTTAGCGCTTAGAATGTCCAATTGCAGTTTCTACAGAAAGAGTGTTTCAGAACGGCTCAATCAAAAGTAAGGTTCAACTCTGTTAGTTGAATGCACAGAACAGAAAGAAGTTTCACAGAATGCTACTGTGTAGTTTATATTTGAATATATTCCTTTTTCCACTATTACCCTCTTAGCGCTCCGAATGTCCACTTGCATTTTCTCCAGAAAGAGTGTTCGGAACTGCGCAATCAAAAGTATGGTTTAACTCTGTTATCTGAATGCACATATCAGAAATAAGTTTCACACAATGCTTCTGTGTAGTTTTTATTTGAAGATATTATTGTTCCCAATATAGGCCTCTTAGCGCTCAGAATTTCCAATTGCAGTTTCTACGGAAAGAGTGTTTCAGAAAGGCTCAATCAAAAGTAAGGTTCAACTCTGTTAGTCGAATGCACAGAACAGAAAGAAGTTTCATACAATACTTCTGTGTAGTTTATATTTGAACATATTCTTTTTTCCACTATTACCCACTCAGCGCTACGAATGTCCAGTTGCATTTTCTACAGACAGAGTGTTTCAAAACTGCTCAATCAAAAGTATGGTTTAACTCTGTTAGCTGAATGCTCAGATCAGAAAGAATTTTCACAGAATGCTTCTGTGTAGTTTATATTTGAATATATTCCTTTTTCCACTACTACCCTCTTAGCGCTCCAAATGTCCAGTTGCATTTTCTACAGAAAGAGTGTTCAGATCTGCTCAATCAAAAGTATGGTTTAACTCTGTTAGCTGAATGCACAGATCAGAAAGAAGTTTCACCGAATGATTCTGTGTAGTTTATATTTGAAGACATTCCTTTTTCCACTATTAACCTCTTAGCGCTCCGAATCTCCACTTGCATTTTCTACAAAAATAGTGTTTCATAACTGCTCAATCAAAAATATGTTTTATCTCTGTTAACTGAATTTACAGATCAGAAATAAGTTTCACAGAATGATTCTGTGTAGTTTATATTTGAAGACATTCCTTTTTCCACTATTACACTCTTAGCGCTCCGAATCTCCACTTGCATTTGGTACAGAAGGAGTGTTTCACAACGGATCAATCAAAACTAAGGTTCAACTCTTTTAGTTAAATGAACAGAACAGAAATATGTTACACAGAATGCTTCTGTGTAGTTTTTATTTGTAGATATTCTTTTTCCCAATATAGGCCTCTTAGCGCTCAGAATGTCCAATTGCAGTTTCTACAGAAAGAGTGTTTCAGAACGGCTCAATCAAAAGTAAGGTTCAACCCTGGTAGTTGAATGCACAGAACAGAAAATAGTTTCACAGAATGCTTCTGTGTAGTTTATATTTGAATATATTCCTTTTTCCACTAATACCCTCTTAGCGCTCCTAATGTCCACTTGCATTTTCTACAGAAAGAGTGTTCGGAACTGCGCAATCAAAAGTATGGTTTAACTCTGTTAGCTGTATGCACATATCAGAAATAAGTTTCATACAATGCTTCTGTGTAGTTTATGTTTGAAGATATTATTTTTCCCAATATAGGCCTCTTAGCGCTCAGAATGTCCAATTGCAGTTTCTACGGAAAGAGTGTTTCAGAATGGCTCAATCAAAACTAAGGTTCAACTCTGTTAGTTGAATGCACAGAACAGAAAGAAGTTTCATACAATGCTTCTGTGTAGTTTATAGTTGAACATATTCCTTTTTCCACTATTACACACTTAGCGCTACGATTGTCCAGTTGCATTTTCAACAGACAGAGTGTTTCAAAACTGCTCAATCAAAAGTATGGTTTAAGTCTGTTAGCTGATGCTCAGATCAGAAAGAAGTTTCACAGAATGCTTCTGTGTAGTTTATATTTGAATATATTCCTTTTTCCACTACTACCCTCTAAGCGCTCCAAATGTCCAGTTGAATTTTCTACAGAAACAGTGTTCAGATCTGCTCAATCAAAAGTATGGTTTAACTCTGTTAGCTGAATGCACAGATCAGAAAGAAGTTTCACAGAATGATTCTGTGTAGTTTATATTTGAAGACATTCCTTTTTCCACTATTACAGTCTTAGCGCTCCGAATCTCCACTTGCATTTTGTACAGAAGGAGTGTTTCAGAACGGATCAATCAAAACTAAGGTTCAACTCTTTTAGTTGAATGAACAGAACAGAAATATGTTACACAGAATGCTTCTGTGTAGTTTTTATTTGTAGATATTCTTTTTCCCAATATAGGCCTCTTAGCGCTCAGAATGTCCAATTGCAGTTTTTACAGAAAGAGTGTTTCAGAACGGCTCAATCAAAATTAAGGTTCAACCCTGGTAGTTGAATGCACAGAACAGAAAGAAGTTTCACAGAATGCTACTGTGTAGTTTATATTTGAATATATTCCTTTTTCCACTATTACCCTCTTAGCGCTCCGAAAGTCCACTTGCATTTTCTACAGAAAGAGTGTTCGGAACTGCGCAATCAAAAGTATGGTTTAACTCTGTTAGCTGAATGCACATATCAGAAATAAGTTTCACACAATGCTTCTGTGTAGTTTTTATTTGAAGATATTATTTTTCCCAATATAGGCCTCTTAGCGCTCATAATGTCCAATTGCAGTTTCTACGGAAAGAGTGTTTCAGAACGGCTCAATCAAAAGTAAGGTTCAACTCTGTTAGTTGAATGCACAGAACAGAAAGAAGTTTCATACAATACTTCTGTGTAGTTTATATTTGAATATATTCTTTTTTCCACTATTACCCACTTAGCGCTACGAATGTCCAGTTGCATTTTCTACAGACAGAGTGTTTCAAAACTGCTCAATCAAAAGTATGGTTTAACTCTGTTAGCTGAATGCTCAGATCAGAAAGAAGTTTCACAGAATGCTTCTGTGTAGTTTATATTTGAATATATTCCTTTTTCCACTACTACTCTCTTAGCGCTCCAAATGTCCAGTTGCATTTTCTACAGAAAGAGTGTTCAGATCTGCTCAATCAAAAGTATACTTTAACTCTGTTAGCTGAATGCACAGATCAGAAAGAAGTTTCACAGAATGATTCTGTGTAGTTTATATTTGAAGACATTCCATTTTCCACTATTACCCTCTTAGCGCTCTGAATCTCCAATTGCATTTTCTACAGAAAGAGTGTTTCAGAACGGATCAATCAAAACTAAGGTTCAACTCTTTTAGTTGAATGAACAGAACAGAAAGAAGTTTCACAGAATGCTTCTGTGTAGTTTTTATTTGTAGATATTCTTTTTCCCAATATAGGCCTCTTAGCGCTCAGAATGTCCAATTGCAGTTTCTACAGAAAGAGTGTTTCAGAACGGCTCAATCAAAAGTAAGGTTCAACCCTGGTAGTTGAATGCACAGAACAGAAAAAAGTTTCACAGAATGCTTCTGTGTAGTTTATATTTGAATATATTCCTTTTTCCACTATTACCCTCTTAGCGCTCCGAAAGTCCACTTGCATTTTCTACAGAAAGAGTGTTCGGAACTGCGCAATCAAAAGTATGGTTTAACTCTGTTAGCTGTATGCACATATCAGAAATAAATTTCATACAATGCTTCTGTGTAGTTTATGTTTGAAGATATTATATTTCCCAATATAGGCCTCTTAGCGCTCAGAATGTCCAATTGCAGTTTCTACGGAAAGAGTGTTTCAGAATGGCTCAATCAAAACTAAGGTTCAACTCTGTTAGTTGAATGCACAGAACAGAAAGAAGTTTCATACAATGCTTCTGTGTAGTTTATATTTGAACATATTCCTTTTTCCACTATTACACACTTAGCGCTACGATTGTCCAGTTGCATTTTCTACAGACAGAGTGTTTCAAAACTGCTCAATCAAAAGTATGGTTTAAGTCTGTTAGCTGATGCTCAGATCAGAAAGAAGTTTCACAGAATGCTTCTGTGTAGTTTATATTTGAATATATTCCTTTTTCCACTACTACCCTCTAAGCGCTCCAAATGTCCAGTTGCATTTTCTACAGAAAGAGTGTTCAGATCTGCTCAATCAAAAGTATGGTTTAACTCTGTTAGTTGAATGCACAGATCAGAAAGAAGTTTCACAGAATGATTCTGTGTAGTTTATATTTGAAGACATTCCTTTTTCCACTATTACCCTCTTAGCGCTCCGAATCTCCACTTGCATTTTCTACAGAAGGAGTGTTTCAGAACGGATCAATCAAAACTAAGGTTCAACTCTTTTAGTTGAATGAACAGAACAGAAATATGTTACACAGAATGCTTCTGTGTAGTTTTTATTTGTAGATATTTTTTTCCCAATATAGGCCTCTTAGCGCTCAGAATGTCCAATTGCAGTTTTTACAGAAAGAGTGTTTCAGAACGGCTCAATCAAAATTAAGGTTCAACCCTGGTAGTTGAATGCACAGAACAGAAAGAAGTTTCAAAGAATGCTACTGTGTAGTTTATATTTGAATATATTCCTTTTTCCACTATTACCCTCTTAGCGCTCCGAAAGTCCAGTTGCATTTTCTACAGAAAGAGTGTTCGGAACTGCGCAATCAAAAGTATGGTTTAACTCTGTTAGCTGAATGCACATATCAGAAGTAAGTTTCACACAATGCTTCTGTGTAGTTTTTATTTGAAGATATTATTTTTCCCAATATAGGCCTCTTAGCGCTCAGAATGTCCAATTGCAGTTTCTACAGAGTGTTTCAGAACGGCTCAATCATAAGTAAGGTTCAACTCTGTTGGTTGAATGCACAGAACAGAAAGAAATTTCATACAATACTTCTGTGTAGTTTATATTTGAACATATTCTTTTTTCCACTATTACCCACTTAGCGCTACGAATGTCCAGTTGCATTTTCTACAGACAGAGTGTTTCAAAACTGCTCAATCAAAAGTATGGTTTAACTCTGTTAGCTGAATGCTCAGATCAGAAAGAAGTTTCACAGAATGCTTCTGTGTAGTTTATATTTGAATATATTCCTTTTTCCACTACTACTCTCTTAGCGCTCCAAATGTCCAGTTGCATTTTCTACAGAAAGAGTGTTCAGATCTGCTCAATCAAAAGTATAGTTTAACCCTGTTAGCTGAATGCACAGATCAGAAAGAAGTTTCACAGAATGATTCTGTGCAGTTTATATTTGAAGACATTCCATTTTCCACTATTACCCTCTTAGCGCTCTGAATCTCCACTTGCATTTTCTACAGAAAGAGTGTTTCAGAACGGATCAATCAAAACTAAGGTTCAACTCTTTTAGTTGAATGAACAGAACAGAAAGAAGTTTCACAGAATGCTTCTGTGTAGTTTTTATTTGTAGATATTCTTTTTCCCAATATAGGCCTCTTAGCGCTCAGAATGTCCAATTGCAGTTTCTACAGAAAGAGTGTTTCAGAACGGCTCAATCAAAAGTAAGGTTCAACCCTGGTAGTTGAATGCACAGAACAGAAAATAGTTTCACAGAATGCTTCTGTGTAGTTTATATTTGAATATATTCCTTTTTCCACTATTACCCTCTTAGCGCTCCGAATGTCCACTTGCATTTTCTACAGAAAGAGTGTTCGGAACTGCGCAATCAAAAGTATGGTTTAACTCTGTTAGCTGAATGCACATATCAGAAATAAGTTTCATACAATGCTTCTGTGTAGTTTATGTTTGAAGATATTATTTTTCCCAATATAGGCCTCTTAGCGCTCAGAATGTCCAATTGCAGTTTCTACGGAAAGAGTGTTTCAGAATGGCTCAATCAAAAGTAAGGTTCAACTCTGTTAGTTGAATGCACAGAACAGAAAGAAGTTTCATACAATGCTTCTGTGTAGTTTATATTTGAACATATTCCTTTTTCCACTATTACACACTTAGCGCTACGAATGTCCAGTTGCATTTTCTACAGACAGAGTGTTTCAAAACTGCTCAATCAAAAGTATGGTTTAAGTCTGTTAGCTGATGCTCAGATCAGAAAGAAGTTTCACAGAATGCTTCTGTGTAGTTTATATTTGAATATATTCCTTTTTCCACTACTACCCTCTAAGCGCTCCAAATGTCCAGTTGCATTTTCTACAGAAAGAGTGTTCAGATCTGCTCAATCAAAACTATGGTTTAACTCTGTTAGCTGAATGCACACATCAGAAAGAAGTTTCACAGAATGATTCTGTGTAGTTTATATTTGAAGACATTCCTTTTTCCACTATTACCCTCTTAGCGCTCCGAATCTCCACTTGCATTTTCTACAGAAGGAGTGTTTCAGAACGGATCAATCAAAACTAAGGTTCAACACTTTTAGTTGAATGAACAGAACAGAAATAAGTTTCACAGAATGCTTCTGTGTAGTTTTTATTTGTAGATATTCTTTTTCCCAATATAGGCCTCTAAGCGCTCAGAATTTCCAATTGCAGTTTTTACAGAAAGAGTGTTTCAGAACGGCTCAATCAAAATTAAGGTTCAACCCTGGTAGTTGAATGTACGGAACAGAAAGAAGTTTCATAGAATGCTTCTGTGTAGTTTATATTTGAATATATTCCTTTTTCCACTATTACGCTCTTAGCGCTCCGAATGTCCACTTGCATTTTCTACAGAAAGAATGTTCTGAACTGCGCAATCAAAAGTACGGTTTAACTCTGTTAGCTGAATGCACATATCGGAAATAAGTTTCAAACAATGCTTCTGTGTAGTTTTTATTTGAAGATATTATTATTCCCAATATAGGCCTCTTAGCCCTCAGAATGTCCAATTGCAGTTTCTACAGAAAGAGTGTGTCAGAACGGCTCAATCAAATGTCAGGTTCAACTCTCTTAGTTGAATGCACAGAACAGAAAGAACTTTCACTGAATGCTTCTGTGTAGTATTTAGTTGAAGATACACCTTTTTGGACTATTACCCACTTAGCGCTCCGAATATCCACTGGCAGTTTCTACACAAATGGTGTTTCAGAACTGCTCCTTCAAAAGTAAGGCTCAACTCTGTTAGTTGAATGCGGAGAACAGAAAGGGGTTTCAGAGAATGCTTCTGTGTAGTTTTTAATTGGAGATATTCCTTTTTCCTCTCTTACAATCTTAGCGCTCCGAATGTCCACTTGCATTTTCTACAAAAAGTTTGTTTCATAACTGCTCAATCAAAAATATGGTTTAGCTCTGTTAACTGAATTTACAGATCAGAAATAAGTTTCACAGAATGCATCTGTGTAGTTTTTATTTCAAGATATTCTTTTTCCCAATGTAGGCCTCTTAGCGCTTAGAATGTCCAATTGCAGTTTCTACAGAAAGAGTGTTTCAGAACGGCTCAATCAAAAGTAAGGTTCAACTCTGTTAGTTGAATGCACAGAACAGAAAGAAGTTTCATACAATGCTTCTGTGTAGTTCATATTTGAACATATTCTTTTTTCCTCTATTACCCACTTAGCGCTCCGAATCTCCACTTGCATTTTCTACAGAAATAGTGTTTCAGAACGGCTCAATCAAAACAAAGTTTCAACTCTTTTAGTTGAATGAACAGAACAGAAAGAAGTTTCACGGAATGCTTCTGTGTAGTTTTTATTTGTAGATACTCTGTTTCCCAATATAGGCCTCTTAGCGCTCAGAATGTCCAGTTGCAGTTTCTACAGAAAGAGTGTTTCAGAACGGCTCAATCAAAATTAAGGTTCAAACCTGGTAGTTGAATGCACAGAACAGAAAGCAATTTCACAGAATGCTTCTGTGTAGTTTATATTTGAATATATTCCTTTTTCCACTATTACCCTGTTAGCGCTCCGAATGTCCACTTGCATTTTCTACAGAAAGAGTGTTCAGAACTGCGCAATCAAAAGTATGGTTTAACTCTGTTAGCTTAATGAACATATCAGAAATAAGTTTCACACAATGCTTCTGCGTAGTTTTTATTTGAAGATATTATTATTCCCAATATAGGCCTCTTAGCGCTCAGAATGTCCAATTGCAGTTTCTCCAGAAAGAGTGTTTCAGAACGCCTCAATCAAATGTCAGGTTCAACTCTCTTAGTTGAATGCACAGAACAGAAAGATGTTTCACAGAATGCTTCTGTGTAGTATTTAGTTGAAGATACTCCTTTTTGGACTATTACCCACTTAGCGCTCCGAATATCCACTGGCAGTTTCTACACAAAGAGTGTTTCAGAACTGCTCCTTCGAAAGTAAGGCTCAACTCTGTTAGTTGAATGCGGAGAACAGAAAGGGATTTCAGAGAATGCTTCTGTGTAGTTTTTAATTGGAGATATTCCTTTTTCCTCTATTACAATCTTAGCGCTCCCAATGGCCACTTGAATTTTCTACAAAAAGAGTGTTTCCTAACTGCTCAATCAAAAATATGGTTTAGCTCTGTTAAGTAAATTTAAAGATCAGGAATAAGTTTCAGAGAATGTATCTGTGTAGTTTTTATTTGAAGATATTCTTTTTCCCAATGTAGGCCTCTTAGCGCTTAGAATGTCCAATTGCAGTTTCTACAGAAAGAGTGTTTCAGAACGGCTCAATCAAAAGTAAGGTTCAACTCTGTTAGTTGAATGCACAGAACAGAAAGAAGTTTCACAGAATGCTACTGTGTAGTTTATATTTGAATATATTCCTTTTTCCACTATTACCATCTTAGCGCTCCGAATGTCCACTTGCATTTTCTACAGAAAGAGTGTTCGGAACTGCGCAATCAAAAGTATGGTTTAACTCTGTTAGCTGAATGCACATATCAGAAATAAGTTTCACACAATGCTTCTGTGTAGTTTTTATTTGAAGATATTATTTTTCCCTATATAGGCTTCTTAGCGCTCAGAATGTCCAATTGCAGTTTCAACGGAAAGAGTGTTTCAGAACGGCTCAATCAAAAGTAAGGTTCAACTCTGTTAGTTGAATGCACAGAACAGAAAGAAGTTTCATACAATACTTCTGTGTAGTTTATATTTGAACATATTCTTTTTTCCACTATTACCCACTTAGCGCTACGAATGTCCAGTTGCATTTTCTACAGACAGGGTGTTTCAAAACTGCTCAATCAAAAGTATGGTTTAACTCTGTTAGCTGAATGCTCAGATCAGAAAAAAGTTTCACAGAATGCTTCTGTGTAGTTTATATTTGAATATATTCCTTTTTCCACTACTAACCTCTTAGCGCTACAAATGTCCAGTTGCATTTTCTACAGAAAGAGTGTTCAGATCTGCTCAATCAAAAGTATAGTTTAACTCTGTTAGCTGAATGCACAGATCAGAAAGAAGTTTCACAGAATGATTCTGTGTAGTTTATATTTGAAGACATTCCATTTTCCACTATTACCCTCTTAGCGCTCCGAATCTCCACTTGCATTTTCTACAGAAAGAGTGTTTCAGAACGGATCAATCAAAACTAAGGTTCAAATCTTTTAGTTGAATGAACAGAACAGAAAGAAGTTTCACAGAATGCTTCTGTGTAGTTTTTATTTGTAGATATTCTTTTTCCCAATATAGGCCTCTTAGCGCTCAGAATGTCCAATTGCAGTTTCTACAGAAAGTGTTTCAGAACGGCTCCATCAAAAGTAAGGTTCAACCCTGGTAGTTGAATGCACAGAACAGAAAGAAGTTTCAAAGAATGCTTCTGTGTAGTTTATATTTGAATATATTCCTTTTTCCACTATTACCCTCTTAGCGCTCCGAATGTCCACTTGCATTTTCTACAGAAAGAGTGTTCGGAACTGCGCAATCAAAAGTATGGTTTAACTCTGTTAGCTGAATGCACATATCAGAAATAAGTTTCACACCATGCTTCTGTGTAGTTTATGTTTGAAGATATTATTTTTCCCAATATAGGCCTCTTAGCGCTCAGAATGTCCAATTGCAGTTTCTACAGAAAGAGTGTTTCAGAACGGCTCAATCAAAAGTAAGGTTCAACTCTGTTAGTTGAATGCACAGAACAGAAAGAAGTTTCATACAATGCTTCTGTGTAGTTTATATTTGAACATATTCCTTTTTCCACTATTACACACTTAGCGCTACGAATGTCCAGTTGCATTTTCTACAGACAGAGTGTTTCAAAACTGCTCAATCAAAAGTATGGTTTAAGTCTGTTAGCTGATGCTCAGATCAGAAAGAAGTTTCACAGAATGCTTCTGTGTAGTTTATATTTGAATATATTCCTTTTTCCACTACTACCCTCTAAGCGCTCCAAATGTCCAGTTGCATTTTCTACAGAAAGAGTGTTCAGATCTGCTCAATCAAAAGTATGGTTTAAATCTGTTAGCTGAATGCACAGATGAGAAAGAAGTTTCACAGTATGATTCTGTGTAGTTTATATTTGAAGACATTCCTTTTTCCACTATTACCTTCTTAGCGCTCCGAATCTCCACTTGCATTTTCTACAGAAGGAGTGTTTCAGAACGGATCAATCAAAACTAAGGTTCAACTCCTTTAGTTGAATGAACAGAAAAGAAATAAGTTTCACAGAATGATTCTGTGTAGTTCTTATTTGTAGATATTCTTTTTCCCAATATAGGCCTCTTAGCGCTCAGAATGTCCAATTGCAGTTTCTACAGAAAGAGTGTTTCAGAACCGCTGAATCAAATGTCAGGTTCAACTCTCTTAGTTGAATGCACAGAACAGAAAGAACTTTCACTGAATGCTTCTTTGTAGTATTTAGTTGAAGATACTCCTTTTTGGACTATTACCCACTTAGCGCTCCGAATATCCACTGGCAGTTTCTACACAAATGGTTTTTCAGAACTGCTCCTTCAAAAGTAAGGCTCAACTCTGTTAGTTGAATGCGGAGAACAGAAAGGGGTTTCAGAGAATGCTTCTGTGTAGTTTTGAATTGGAGATATTCCTTTTTCCTCTCTTACAAACTTAGCGCTCCGAATGTCCACTTGCATTTTCTACAAAAAGTGTGTTTCATAACTGCTCAATCAAAAATATGGTTTAGCTCTGTTAACTGAATTTACAGATCAGAAATAAGTTTCACAGAATGCATCTGTGTAGTTTTTATTTGAAGATATTCTTTTTCCCAATGTAGGCCTCTTAGCGCTTAGAATGTCCAATTGCAGTTTCTACAGAAAGAGTGTTTCAGAACGGCTCAATCAAAAGTAAGGTTCAACTCTGTTAGTTGAATGCACAGAACAGAAAGAAGTTTCATACAATGCTTCTGTGTAGTTTATATTTGAACATATTCTTTTTTCCTCTATTACCCACTTAGCGCTCCGAATCTCCACTTGCATTTTCTACAGAAATAGTGTTTCAGAACGGCTCAATCAAAACTAAGTTTCAACTCTTTTAGTTGAATGAACAGAACAGAAAGTAGTTTCACAGAATGCATCTGTGTAGTTTTTATTTGAAGATATTCTTTTTCCCAATGTAGGCCTCTTAGCGCTCAGAATGTCCAATTGCAGTTTCTACAGAAAGAGCGTTTCAGAACGGCTCAATCAAAAGTAAGGTTCAACACTGTTAGTTGAATGCACAGAAGAGAAAGTAGTTTCACAGAATGCTACTGTGTAGTTTATATTTGAATATATTCCTTTGTCCACTATTACCCTCTTAGCGCTCCGAATGTCCACTTGCATTTTCTACAGAAAGAGTGTTCTGAACTGCGCAATCAAAAGTATGGTTTAACTCTGTTAGCTGAATGCACATATCAGAAATAAGTTTCAAACAATGCTTCTGTGTAGTTTTTATTTGAAGATATTATTTTTCCCAATATAGGCCTCTTAGCGCTCAGAATGTCCAATTGGAGTTTCTACAGAAAGAGTGTTTCAGAACGGCTCAATCAAATGTAAGGTTCAACTCTCTTAGTTGAATGCACAGAACAGAAAGAAGTTTCACTGAATGCTTCTGTGTAGTATTTAATTGAAGATACTCCTTTTTGGACTATTACCCACTTAGCGCTCCGAATATCCACTGGCAGTTTCTACACAAATGGTGTTTCAGAACTGCTCCTTCAAAAGTAAGGCTCAAATCTGTTAGTTGAATGCGGAGAACAGAAAGGGGTTTCAGAGAATGCTTCTGTGTAGTTTTTAATTGGAGATATTCCTTTTTCCTCTCTTACAATCTTAGCGCTCCGAATGTCCACTTGCATTTTCTACAAAAAGAGTGTTTCATAACTGCTGAATCAAAAATATGGTTTAGCTCTGTTAACTGAATTTACAGATCAGAATTAAGTTTCACAGAATGCATCTGTGTAGTTTTTATTTGAAGATATTCTTTTTCCCAATGTAGGCCTCTTAGCGCTTAGAATGTCCAATTGCAGTTTCTACAGAAAGAGTATTTCAGAACGGCTCAATCAAAAGTAAGGTTCAACTCTGTTAGTTGAATGCACAGAACAGAAAGAAGTTTCATACAATGCTTCTGTGTAGTTTATATTTGAACATATTCTTTTTTCCTCTATTACCCACTTAGCGCTACGAATGTCCAGTTGCATTTTCTACAGACAGAGTGTATCAAAACTGCTCAATCAAAAGTATGGTTTAACTCTGTTAGCTGAATGCTCAGATCAGAAAGAAGTTTCACAGAATGCTTCTGTGTAGTTTATATTTGAATATATTCCTTTTTCCACTTCTACCCTCTTAGCGCTCCAAATGTCCAGTTGCATTTTCTACAAAAAGAGTGTTCAGATCTGCTCAATCAAAAGTATGGTTTAACTCTGTTAGCTGAATGCACAGATCAGAAAGAAGTTTCACAGAATAATTCTGTGTAGTTTATATTTGAAGACATTCCTTTTTCCACTATTACCCTCTTAGCGCTATGAATCTCCACTTGCATTTTCTACAGAAAGAGTGTTTCAGAACGGCTCAATCAAAACTAAGTTTCAACTCTTTTAGTTGCATGAACAGAACAGAAATAAGTTTCAAACAATGCTTCCGTATAGTTTTTATTTGAAGATATTATTTTTCCCAATATAGCCCTCTTAGCGCTCAGAATATCCAATTGCAGTTTCTACAGAAAGAGTGTTTCAGAACGCCTCAATCAAATGTCAGGTTCAACTCTGTTAGTTGAATGCACAGAACAGAAAGAAGTTTCACAGAATGCTTCTGTGTAGTATTTAGTTGAAGATACTCCTTTTTGGACTATTACCCACTTAGCGCTCCGAATATCCAATGGCAGTTTCTACACAAAGGGTGTTTCATAACTGCTCCTTCAAAAGTAAGGCTCAACTCTGTTAGTTGAATGCGGAGAACAGAAAGGGGTTTCAGAGAATGCTTCTGTGTAGTTTTTAATTGGAGATATTCCTTTTTCCTCTCTTACAATCTTAGCGCTCCGAATGTCCACTTGCATTTTCTACAAAAAGTTTGTTTCATAACTGCTCAATCAAAAATATGGTTTAGCTCTGTTAACTGAATTTACAGATCAGAAATAAGTTTCACAGAATGCATCTGTGTAGTTTTTATTTGAAGATATTCTTTTTCCCAATGTAGGCCTCTTAGCGCTTAGAATGTCCAATTGCATTTTCTACAGAAAGAGTGTTTCAGAACGGCTCAATCAAAAGTAAGGTTCAACTCTGTTAGTTGAATGCACAGAACAGATAGAAGTTTCATACAATGCTTCTGTGTAGTTTATATTTGAACATATTCTTTTTTCCTCTATTACCCACTTAGCGCTCCGAATCTCCACTTGCATTTTCTACAGAAATAGTGTTTCAGAACGGCTCAATCAAAACTAAGTTTCAACTCTTTTAGTTGAATGAACAGAACAGAAAGAAGTTTCACGGAATGCTTCTGTGTAGTTTTTATTTGTAGATATTCTTTTTCCCAATATAGGCCTCTTAGCGCTGAGAATGTCCAGTTGCAGTTTCTACAGAAAGAGTGTTTCAGAACGGCTCAATCAAAATTAAGGTTCAAACCTGGTAGTTGAATGCACAGAACAGAAAGCAATTTCACAGAATGCTTCTGTGTAGTTTATATTTGAATATATTCCTTTTTCCACTATTACCCTGTTAGCGCTCCGAATGTCCACTTCCATTTTCTAAAGAAAGAGTGTTCAGAACTGCGCAATCAAAAGTATGGTTTAACTCTGTTAGCTTAATGAACATATCAGAAATAAGTTTCACACAATGCTTCTGCGTAGTTTTTATTTGAAGATATTATTATTCCCAATATAGGCCTCTTAGCGCTCAGAATGTCCAATTGCAGTTTCTCCAGAAAGAGTGTTTCAGAACGCCTCAATCAAATGTCAGGTTCAACTCTCTTAGTTGAATGCACAGAACAGAAAGATGTTTCACAGAATGCTTCTGTGTAGTATTTAGTTGAAGATACTCCTTTTTGGACTATTACCCACTTAGCGCTCCGAATATCCACTGGCAGTTTCTACACAAAGAGTGTTTCAGAACTGCTCCTTCGAAAGTAAGGCTCAACTCTGTTAGTTGAATGCGGAGAACAGAAAGGGGTTTCAGAGAATGCTTCTGTGTAGTTTTTAATTGGAGATATTCCTTTTTCCTCTATTACAATCTTAGCGCTCCCAATGTCCACTTGAATTTTCTACAAAAAGAGTGTTTCCTAACTGCTCAATCAAAAATATGGTTTAGCTCTGTTAACTAAATTTAAAGATCAGGAATAAGTTTCAGAGAATGTATCTGTGTAGTTTTTATTTGAAGATATTCTTTTTCCCAATGTAGGCCTCTTAGTGCTTAGAATGTCCAATTGCAGTTTCTACAGAAAGAGTGTTTCAGAACGGCTCAATCAAAAGTAAGGTTCAACTCTGTTAGTTGAATGCACAGAACAGAAAGAAGTTTCACAGAATGCTACTGTGTAGTTTATATTTGAATATAATCCTTTTTCCACTATTACCATCTTAGCGCTCCGAATGTCCACTTGCATTTTCTACAGAAAGAGTGTTCGGAACTGCGCAATCAAAAGTATGGTTTAACTCTGTTAGCTGAATGCACATATCAGAAATAAGTTTCACACAATGCTTCTGTGTAGTTTTTATTTGAAGATATTATTTTTCCCTATATAGGCTTCTTAGCGCTCAGAATGTCCAATTGCAGTTTCAACGGAAAGAGTGTTTCAGAACGGCTCAATCAAAAGTAAGGTTCAACTCTGTTAGTTGAATGCACAGAACAGAAAGAAGTTTCATACAATATTTATGTGTAGTTTATATTTGAACATATTCTTTTTTCCACTATTACCCACTTAGCGCTACGAATGTCCAGTTGCATTTTCTACAGACAGGGTGTTTCAAAACTGCTCAATCAAAAGTATGGTTTAACTCTGTTAGCTGAATGCTCAGATCAGAAAGAAGTTTCACAGAATGCTTCTGTGTAGTTTATATTTGAATATATTCCTTTTTCCACTACTAACCTCTTAGCGCTACAAATGTCCAGTTGCATTTTCTACAGAAAGAGTGTTCAGATCTGCTCAATCAAAAGTATAGTTTAACTCTGTTAGCTGAATGCACAGATCAGAAAGAAGTTTCACAGAATGATTCTGTGTAGTTTATATTTGAAGACATTCCATTTTCCACTATTACCCTCTTAGCGCTCCGAATCTCCACTTGCATTTTCTACAGAAAGAGTGTTTCAGAACGGATCAATCAAAACTAAGGTTCAAATCTTTTAGTTGAATGAACAGAACAGAAAGAAGTTTCACAGAATGCTTCTGTGTAGTTTTTATTTGTAGATATTCTTTTTCCCAATATAGGCCTCTTAGCGCCCAGAATGTCCAATTGCAGTTTCTACAGAAAGTGTTTCAGAACGGCTCCATCAAAAGTAAGGTTCAACCCTGGTAGTTGAATGCACAGAACAGAAAGAAGTTTCAAAGAATGCTTCTGTGTAGTTTATATTTGAATATATTCCTTTTTCCACTATTACCCTCTTAGCGCTCCGAATGTCCACTTGCATTTTCTACAGAAAGAGTGTTCGGAACTGCGCAATCAAAAGTATGGTTTAACTCTGTTAGCTGAATGCACATAACAGAAATAAGTTTCACACAATGCTTCTGTGTAGTTTATGTTTGAAGATATTATTTTTCCCAATATAGGCCTCTTAGCGCTCAGAATGTCCAATTGCAGTTTCTACAGAAAGAGTGTTTCAGAACGGCTCAATCAAAAGTAAGGTTCAACTCTGTTAGTTGAATGCACAGAACAGATAGAAGTTTCATACAATGCTTCTGTGTAGTTTATATTTGAACATATTCTTTTTTCCTCTATTACCCACTTAGCGCTCCGAATCTCCACTTGCATTTTCTACAGAAATAGTGTTTCAGAACGGCTCAATCAAAACTAAGTTTCAACTCTTTTAGTTGAATGAACAGAACAGAAAGAAGTTTCACGGAATGCTTCTGTGTAGTTTTTATTTGTAGATATTCTTTTTCCCAATATAGGCCTCTTAGCGCTCAGAATGTCCAGTTGCAGTTTCTACAGAAAGAGTGTTTCAGAACGGCTCAATCAAAATTAAGGTTCAAACCTGGTAGTTGAATGCACAGAACAGAAAGCAATTTCACAGAATGCTTCTGTGTAGTTTATATTTGAATATATTCCTTTTTCCACTATTACCCTGTTAGCGCTCCGAATGTCCACTTGCATTTTCTACAGAAAGAGTGTTCAGAACTGCGCAATCAAAAGTATGGTTTAACTCTGTTAGCTTAATGAACATATCAGAAATAAGTTTCACACAATGCTTCTGCGTAGTTTTTATTTGAAGATATTATTATTCCCAATATAGGCCTCTTAGCGCTCAGAATGTCCAATTGCAGTTTCTCCAGAAAGAGTGTTTCAGAACGCCTCAATCAAATGTCAGGTTCAACTCTCTTAGTTGAATGCACAGAACAGAAAGATGTTTCACAGAATGCTTCTGTGTAGTATTTAGTTGAAGATACTCCTTTTTGGACTATTACCCACTTAGCGCTCCGAATATCCACTGGCAGTTTCTACACAAAGAGTGTTTCAGAACTGCTCCTTCGAAAGTAAGGCTCAACTCTGTTAGTTGAATGCGGAGAACAGAAAGGGGTTTCAGAGAATGCTTCTGTGTAGTTTTTAATTGGAGATATTCCTTTTTCCTCTATTACAATCTTAGCGCTCCCAATGTCCACTTGAATTTTCTACAAAAAGAGTGTTTCCTAACTGCTCAATCAAAAATATGGTTTAGCTCTGTTAACTAAATTTAAAGATCAGGAATAAGTTTCAGAGAATGTATCTGTGTAGTTTTTATTTGAAGATATTCTTTTTCCCAATGTAGGCCTCTTAGCGCTTAGAATGTCCAATTGCAGTTTCTACAGAAAGAGTGTTTCAGAACGGCTCAATAAAAAGTAAGGTTCAACTCTGTTAGTTGAATGCACAGAACAGAAAGAAGTTTCACAGAATGCTACTGTGTAGTTTATATTTGAATATATTCCTTTTTCCACTATTACCATCTTAGCGCTCCGAATGTCCACTTGCATTTTCTACAGAAAGAGTGTTCGGAACTGCGCAATCAAAAGTATGGTTTAACTCTGTTAGCTGAATGCACATATCAGAAATAAGTTTCACACAATGCTTCTGTGTAGTTTTTATTTGAAGATATTATTTTTCCCTATATAGGCTTCTTAGCGCTCAGAATGTCCAATTGCAGTTTCAACGGAAAGAGTGTTTCAGAACGGCTCAATCAAAAGTAAGGTTCAACTCTGTTAGTTGAATGCACAGAACAGAAAGAAGTTTCATACAATACTTCTGTGTAGTTTATATTTGAACATATTCTTTTTTCCACTATTACCCACTTAGCGCTACGAATGTCCAGTTGCATTTTCTACAGACTGGGTGTTTCAAAACTGCTCAATCAAAAGTATGGTTTAACTCTGTTAGCTGAATGCTCAGATCAGAAAGAAGTTTCACAGAATGCTTCTGTGTAGTTTATATTTGAATATATTCCTTTTTCCACTACTAACCTCTTAGCGCTACAAATGTCCAGTTGCATTTTCTACAGAAAGAGTGTTCAGATCTGCTCAATCAAAAGTATAGTTTAACACTGTTAGCTGAATGCACAGATCAGAAAGAAGTTTCACAGAATGATTCTGTGTAGTTTATATTTGAAGACATTCCATTTTCCACTATTACCCTCTTAGCGCTCCGAATCTCCACTTGCATTTTCTACAGAAAGAGTGTTTCAGAACGGATCAATCAAAACTAAGGTTCAAATCTTTTAGTTGAATGAACAGAACAGAAAGAAGTTTCACAGAATGCTTCTGTGTAGTTTTTATTTGTAGATATTCTTTTTCCCAATATAGGCCTCTTAGCGCTCAGAATGTCCAATTGCAGTTTCTACAGAAAGTGTTTCAGAACGGCTCCATCAAAAGTAAGGTTCAACCCTGGTAGTTGAATGCACAGAACAGAAAGAAGTTTCAAAGAATGCTTCTGTGTAGTTTATATTTGAATATATTCCTTTTTCCACTATTACCCTCTTAGCGCTCCGAATGTCCACTTGCATTTTCTACAGAAAGAGTGTTCGGAACTGCGCAATCAAAAGTATGGTTTAACTCTGTTAGCTGAATGCACATAACAGAAATAAGTTTCACACAATGCTTCTGTGTAGTTTATGTTTGAAGATATTATTTTTCCCAATATAGGCCTCTTAGCGCTCAGAATGTCCAATTGCAGTTTCTACAGAAAGAGTGTTTCAGAACGGCTCAATCAAAAGTAAGGTTCAACTCTGTTAGTTGAATGCACAGAACAGAAAGAAGTTTCATACAATGCTTCTGTGTAGTTTATATTTGAACATATTCCTTTTTCCACTATTACACACTTAGCGCTACGAATGTCCAGTTGCATTTTCTACAGACAGAGTGTTTCAAAACTGCTCAATCAAAAGTATGGTTTAAGTCTGTTAGCTGATGCTCAGATCAGAAAGAAGTTTCACAGAATGCTTCTGTGTAGTTTATATTTGAATATATTCCTTTTTCCACTACTACCCTCTAAGCGCTCCAAATGTCCAGTTGCATTTTCTACAGAAAGAGTGTTCAGATCTGCTCAATCAAAAGTATGGTTTAAATCTGTTAGCTGAATGCACAGATCAGAAAGAAGTTTCACCGAATGATTCTGTGTAGTTTATATTTGAAGACATTCCTTTTTCCACTATTACCCTCTTAGCGCTCCGAATCTCCACTTGCATTTTCTACAGAAGGAGTGTTTCAGAACGGATCAATCAAAACTAAGGTTCAACTCTTTTAGTTGAATGAACAGAAAAGAAATAAGTTTCACAGAATGCTTCTGTGTAGTTTTTATTTGTAGATATTCTTTTTCCCAATATAGGCCTCTTAGCGCTCAGAATGTCCAATTGCAGTTTCTACAGAAAGAGTGTTTCAGAACGGCTCAATCAAATGTCAGGTTCAACTCTCTTAGTTGAATGCACAGAACAGAAAGAACTTTCACTGAATGCTTCTGTGTAGTATTTAGTTGAAGATAATCCTTTTTGGACTATTACCCACTTAGCGCTCCGAATATCCACTGGCAGTTTCTACACAAATTGTTTTTCAGAACTGCTCCTTCAAAAGTAAGGCTCAACACTGTTAGTTGAATGCAGAGAACAGAAAGGGGTTTCAGAGAATGCTTCTGTGTAGTTTTTAATTGGAGATATTCCTTTTTCCTCTCTTACAAACTTAGCGCTCCGAATGTCCACTTGCATTTTCTACAAAAAGTGTGTTTCATAACTGCTCAATCAAAAATATGGTTTAGCTCTGTTAACTGAATTTACAGATCAGAAATAAGTTTCACAGAATGCATCTGTGTAGTTTTTATTTGAAGATATTCTTTTTCCCAATGTAGGCCTCTTAGCGCTTAGAATGTCCAATTGCAGTTTCTACAGAAAGAGTGTTTCAGAACGGCTCAATCAAAAGTAAGGTTCAACTCTGTTAGTTGAATGCACAGAACAGAAAGAAGTTTCATACAATGCTTCTGTGTAGTTTATATTTGAACATATTCTTTTTTCCTCTATTACCCACTTAGCGCTCCGAATCTCCACTTGCATTTTCTACAGAAATAGTGTTTCAGAACGGCTCAATCAAAACAAAGTTTCAACTCTTTTAGTTGAATGAACAGAACAGAAAGAAGTTTCACGGAATGCTTCTGTGTAGTTTTTATTTGTAGATATTCTTTTTCCCAATATAGGCCTCTTAGCGCTCAGAATGTCCAGTTGCAGTTTCTACAGAAAGAGTGTTTCAGAGCGGCTCAATCAAAATTAAGGTTCAAACCTGGTAGTTGAATGCACAGAACAGAAAGCAATTTCACAGAATGCTTCTGTGTAGTTTATATTTGAATATATTCCTTTTTCCACTATTAACCTGTTAGCGCTCCGAATGTCCACTTGCATTTTCTACAGAAAGAGTGTTCAGAACTGCGCAATCAAAAGTATGGTTTAACTCTGTTAGCTTAATGAACATATCAGAAATAAGTTTCACACAATGCTTCTGCGTAGTTTTTATTTGAAGATATAATTATTCCCAATATAGGCCTCTTAGCGCTCAGAATGTCCAATTGCAGTTTCTCCAGAAAGAGTGTTTCAGAACGCCTCAATCAAATGTCAGGTTCAACTCTCTTAGTTGAATGCACAGAACAGAAAGATGTTTCACAGAATGCTTCTGTGTAGTATTTAGTTGAAGATACTCCTTTTTGGACTATTACCCACTTAGCGCTCCGAATATCCACTGGCAGTTTCTACACAAAGAGTGTTTCAGAACTGCTCCTTCGAAAGTAAGGCTCAACTCTGTTAGTTGAATGCGGAGAACAGAAAGGGGTTTCAGAGAATGCTTCTGTGTAGTTTTTAATTGGAGATATTCCTTTTTCCTCTATTACAATCTTAGCGCTCCCAATGTCCACTTGAATTTTCTACAAAAAGAGTGTTTCCTAACTGCTCAATCAAAAATATGGTTTAGCTCTGTTAACTAAATTTACAGATCAGAAATAAGTTTCAGAGAATGTATCTGTGTAGTTTTTATTTGAAGATATTCTTTTTCCCAATGTAGGCCTCTTAGCGCTTAGAATGTCCAATTGCAGTTTCTACAGAAAGAGTGTTTCAGAACGGCTCAATCAAAAGTAAGGTTCAACTCTGTTAGTTGAATGCACAGAACAGAAAGAAGTTTCACAGAATGCTACTGTGTAGTTTATATTTGAATATATTCCTTTTTCCACTATTACCAACTTAGCGCTCCGAATGTCCACTTGCATTTTCTACAGAAAGAGTGTTCGGAACTGCGCAATCAAAAGTATGGTTTAACTCTGTTAGCTGAATGCACATATCAGAAATAAGTTTCACACAATGCTTCTGTGTAGTTTTTATTTGAAGATATTATTTTTCCCTATATAGGCTTCTTAGCGCTCAGAATGTCCAATTGCAGTTTCTACAGAAAGAGTGTTTCAGAACGGCTCAATCAAAAGTAAGGTTCAACTCTGTTAGTTGAATGCACAGAACAGAAAGAAGTTTCATACAATGCTTCTGTGTAGTTTATATTTGAACATATTACTTTTTCCACTATTACACACTTAGCGCTACGAATGTCCAGTTGCATTTTCTACAGACAGAGTGTTTCAAAACTGCTCAATCAAAAGTATGGTTTAAGTCTGTTAGCTGATGCTCAGATCAGAAAGAAGTTTCACAGAATGCTTCTGTGTAGTTTATATTTGAATATATTCCTTTTTCCACTACTACCCTCTAAGCGCTCCAAATGTCCAGTTGCATTTTCTACAGAAAGAGTGTTCAGATCTGCTCAATCAAAAGTATGGTTTAAATCTGTTAGCTGAATGCACAGATGAGAAAGAAGTTTCACAGAATGATTCTGTGTAGTTTATATTTGAAGACATTCCTTTTTCCACTATTACCTTCTTAGCGCTCCGAATCTCCACTTGCATTTTCTACAGAAGGAGTGTTTCAGAACGGATCAATCAAAACTAAGGTTCAACTCTTTTAGTTGAATGAACAGAAAAGAAATAAGTTTCACAGAATGCTTCTGTGTAGTTCTTATTTGTAGATATTCTTTTTCCCAATATAGGCCTCTTAGCGCTCAGAATGTCCAATTGCAGTTTCTACAGAAAGAGTGTTTCAGAACGGCTGAATCAAATGTCAGGTTCAACTCTCTTAGTTGAATGCACAGAACAGAAAGAACTTTCACTGAATGCTTCTTTGTAGTATTTAGTTGAAGATACTCCTTTTTGGACTATTACCCACTTAGCGCTCCGAATATCCACTGGCAGTTTCTACACAAATGGTTTTTCAGAACTGCTCCTTCAAAAGTAAGGCTCAACTCTGTTAGTTGAATGCGGAGAACAGAAAGTGGTTTCAGAGAATGCTTCTGTGTAGTTTTGAATTGGAGATATTCCTTTTTCCTCTCTTACAAACTTAGCGCTCCGAATGTCCACTTGCATTTTCTACAAAAAGTGTGTTTCATAACTGCTCAATCAAAAATATGGTTTAGCTCTGTTAACTGAATTTACAGATCAGAATTAAGTTTCACAGAATGCATCTGTGTAGTTTTTATTTGAAGATATTCTTTTTCCCAATGTAGGCCTCTTAGCGCTTAGAATGTCCAATTGCAGTTTCTACAGAAAGAGTGTTTCAGAACGGCTCAATCAAAAGTAAGGTTCAACTCTGTTAGTTGAATGCACAGAACAGAAAGAAGTTTCATACAATGCTTCTGTGTAGTTTATATTTGAACATATTCTTTTTTCCTCTATTACCCACTTAGCGCTCCGAATCTCCACTTGCATTTTCTACAGAAATAGTGTTTCAGAACGGCTCAATCAAAACTAACTTTCAACTCTTTTAGTTGAATGAACAGAACAGAAAGAAGTTTCACAGAATGCATCTGTGTAGTTTTTATTTGAAGATATTCTTTTTCCCAATGTAGGCCTCTTAGCGCTCAGAATGTCCAATTGCAGTTTCTACAGAAAGAGCGTTTCAGAACGGCTCAATCAAAAGTAAGGTTCAACACTGTTAGTTGAATGCACAGAAGAGAAAGAAGTTTCACAGAATGCTACTGTGTAGTTTATATTTGAATATATTCCTTTGTCCACTATTACCCTCTTAGCGCTCCGAATGTCCACTTGCATTTTCTACAGAAAGAGTGTTCTGAACTGCGCAATCAAAAGTATGGTTTAACTCTGTTAGCTGAATGCACATATCAGAAATAAGTTTCAAACAATGCTTCTGTGTAGTTTTTATTTGAAGATATTATTTTTCCCAATATAGGCCTCTTAGCGCTCAGAATGTCCAATTGCAGTTTCTACAGAAAGAGTGTTTCAGAACGGCTCAATCAAATGTAAGGTTCAACTCTCTTAGTTGAATGCACAGAACAGAAAGAAGTTTCACTGAATGCTTCTGTGTAGTATTTAATTGAAGATACTCCTTTTTGGACTATTACCCACTTAGCGCTCCGAATATCCACTGGCAGTTTCTACACAAATGGTGTTTCAGAACTGCTCCTTCAAAAGTAAGGCTCAACTCTGTTAGTTGAATGCGGAGAACAGAAAGGGGTTTCAGAGAATGCTTCTGTGTAGTTTTTAATTGGAGATATTCCTTTTTCCTCTCTTACAATCTTAGCGCTCCGAATGTCCACTTGCATTTTCTACAAAAAGAGTGTTTCATAACTGCTGAATCAAAAATATGGTTTAGCTCTGTTAACTGAATTTACAGATCAGAATTAAGTTTCACAGAATGCATCTGTGTAGTTTTTATTTGAAGATATTCTTTTTCCCAATGTAGGCCTCTTAGCGCTTAGAATGTCCAATTGCAGTTTCTACAGAAAGAGTATTTCAGAACGGCTCAATCAAAAGTAAGGTTCAACTCTGTTAGTTGAATGCACAGAACAGAAAGAAGTTTCATACAATGCTTCTGTGTAGTTTATATTTGAACATATTCTTTTTTCCTCTATTACCCACTTAGCGCTACGAATGTCCAGTTGCATTTTCTACAGAGTGTATCAAAACTGCTCAATCAAAAGTATGGTTTAACTCTGTGAGCTGAATGCTCAGATCAGAAAGAAGTTTCACAGAATGCTTCTGTGTAGTTTATATTTGAATATATTCCTTTTTCCACTACTACCCTCTTAGCGCTCCAAATGTCCAGTTGCATTTTCTACAAAAAGAGTGTTCAGATCTGCTCAATCAAAAGTATGGTTTAACTCTGTTAGCTGAATGCACAGATCAGAAAGAAGTTTCACAGAATAATTCTGTGTAGTTTATATTTGAAGACATTCCTTTTTCCACTATTACCCTCTTAGCGCTCCGAATCTCCACTTGCATTTTCTACAGAAAGAGTGTTTCAGAACGGCTCAATCAAAACTAAGTTTCAACTCTTTTAGTTGCATGAACAGAACAGAAATAAGTTTCAAACAATGCTTCCGTATAGTTTTTATTTGAAGATATTATTTTTCCCAATATAGCCCTCTTAGCGCTCAGAATATCCAATTGCAGTTTCTACAGAAAGAGTGTTTCAGAACGCCTCAATCAAATGTCAGGTTCAACTCTGTTAGTTGAATGCACAGAACAGAAAGAAGTTTCACAGAATGCTTCTGTGTAGTATTTAGTTGAAGATACTCCTTTTTGGACTATTACCCACTTAGCGCTCCGAATATCCACTGGCAGTTTCTACACAAAGGGTGTTTCAGAACTGCTCCTTCAAAAGTAAGGCTCAACTCTGTTAGTTGAATGCGGAGAACAGAAAGGGGTTTCACAGAATGCTTCTGTGTAGCTTTTAATTGGAGATATTCCTTTTTCCTCTCTTACAATCTTAGCGCTCCGAATGTCCACTTGCATTTTCTACAAAAAGAGTGTTTCATTACTGCACAATCAAAAATATAGTTTAGCTCTGTTAACTGAATTTACAGATCAGAAATAAGTTTCACAGAATGCATCTGTGTAGTTTTTATTTGAAGATAATCTTTTTCCCAATGTAGGCCTCTTAGCGCTTAGAATGTCCAATTGTGGTTTCTACAGAAAGAGTGTTTCAGAACGGCTCAATCAAAAGTAAGGTTCAACTCTGTTAGTTGAATGCACAGAACAGAAAGAAGTTTCACAGAATGCTACTGTGTAGTTTATATTTGAATATATTCCTTTTTCCACTATTACCCTCTTAGCGCTCCGAATGTCCACTTGCATTTTCTACAGAAAGAGTGTTCGGAACTGCGCAATCAATAATATGGTTTAACTCTGTTAGCTGAATGCACATATCAGAAATAAGTTTCACACAATGCTTCTGTGTAGTTTTTATTTGAAGATATTATTTTTCCCAATATAGGCCTCCTAGCGCTCAGAATGTCCAATTGCAGTTTCTACATAAAGATTGTTTCAGAACGGCTCAATCAAAAGTAAGGTTCAACTCTGTTAGTTGAATGCACAGAACAGAAAGTAGTTTCATACAATGCTTCTGTGTAGTTTATATTTGAACATATTATTTTTTCGACTATTACCCACTTAGCGCTACGAATGTCCAGTTGCATTTTCTACAGACAGAGTGTTTCAAAACTGCTCAATCAAAAGTATGGTTTAACTCTGTTTGCTGAATGCTCAGATCAGAAAGAAGTTTCAAAGAATGCTTCTGTGTAGTTTATATTTGAATATATTCCTTTTTCCACTACTAACCTCTTAGCGCTACAAATGTCCAGTTGCATTTTCTACAGAAAGAGTGTTCAGATCTGCTCAATCAAAAGTATAGTTTAACTCTGTTAGCTGAATGCACAGATCAGAAAGAAGTTTCACAGAATGATTCTGTGTAGTTTATAGTTGAAGACATTCCATTTTCCACTATTACCCTCTTAGCGCTCCGAATCTCCACTTGCATTTTCTACAGAAAGAGTGTTTCAGAACGGATCAATCAAAACTAAGGTTCAAATCTTTTAGTTGAATGAACAGAACAGAAAGAAGTTTCACAGAATGCTTCTGTGTAGTTTTTATTTGTAGATATTCTTTTTCCCAATATAGGCCTCTTAGCGCTCAGAATGTCCAATTGCAGTTTCTACAGAAAGAGTGTTTCAGAACGGCTCCATCAAAAGTAAGGTTCAACCCTGGTAGTTGAATGCACAGAACAGAAAGAAGTTTCAAAGAATGCTTCTGTGTAGTTTATATTTGAATATATTCCTTTTTCCACTATTACCCTCTTAGCGCTCCGAATGTCCACTTGCATTTTCTACAGAAAGAGTGTTCGGAACTGCGCAATCAAAAGTATGGTTTAACTCTGTTAGCTGAATGCACATATCAGAAATAAGTTTCACACCATGCTTCTGTGTAGTTTATGTTTGAAGATATTATTTTTCCCAATATAGGCCTCTTAGCGCTCAGAATGTCCAATTGCAGTTTCTACAGAAAGAGTGTTTCAGAACGGCTCAATCAAAAGTAAGGTTCAACTCTGTTAGTTGAATGCACAGAACAGAAAGAAGTTTCATACAATGCTTCTGTGTAGTTTATATTTGAACATATTACTTTTTCCACTATTACACACTTAGCGCTACGAATGTCCAGTTGCATTTTCTACAGACAGAGTGTTTCAAAACTGCTCAATCAAAAGTATGGTTTAAGTCTGTTAGCTGATGCTCAGATCAGAAAGAAGTTTCACAGAATGCTTCTGTGTAGTTTATATTTGAATATATTCCTTTTTCCACTACTACCCTCTAAGCGCTCCAAATGTCCAGTTGCATTTTCTACAGAAAGAGTGTTCAGATCTGCTCAATCAAAAGTATGGTTTAAATCTGTTAGCTGAATGCACAGATGAGAAAGAAGTTTCACAGAATGATTCTGTGTAGTTTATATTTGAAGACATTCCTTTTTCCACTATTACCTTCTTAGCGCTCCGAATCTCCACTTGCATTTTCTACAGAAGGAGTGTTTCAGAACGGATCAATCAAAACTAAGGTTCAACTCTTTTAGTTGAATGAACAGAAAAGAAATAAGTTTCACAGAATGCTTCTGTGTAGTTCTTATTTGTAGATATTATTTTTGCCAAAATAGGCCTCTTAGCGCTCAGAATGTCCAATTGCAGTTTCTACAGAAAGAGTGTTTCAGAACGGCTCAATCAAATGTGAGGATCAACTCTCTTAGTTGAATGCACAGAACAGAAAGAAGTTTCACAGAATGCTTCTGTGTAGTATTTAGTTGAAGATAGTCCTTTTTGGACTATTACCCATTTAGCGCTCCGAATATCCACTGGCAGTTTCTACACAAAGAGTGTTTCAGAACTGCTCCTTCAAAAGTAAGGATCAACTCTGTTATTTGAATGCGGAGAACAGAAACGGGTTTCAGAGAATGCTTCTGTGTAGTTTTTAATTGGAGATATTCCTTTTTCCTCTATTACAATCTTAGCGCTCTGAACGTCCACTTGCATTTTCTACAAAAAGAGTGTTTCACAACTGCTCAATCAAAAATATGGTTTAGCTGTGTTAACTGAATTTACAGATCAGAAATAAGTTTCACAGAATGAATCTGTGTAGTTTTTATTTGAAGATATTCTTTTTCCCAATGTAAGCCTCTTAGCACTCAGAATGTCCAATTGCAGTTTCTACAGAAAGAGTGTTTCAGAATGGCTCAATCAAAAGTAAGGTTCAACACTGTTAGTTGAATGCACAGAAGAGAAAGAAGTTTCACAGAATGCTACTGTGTAGTTTATATTTGAATATATTCCTTTGTCCACTATTACCCTCTTAGCGCTCCGAATGTCCACTTGCATTTTCTACAGAAAGAGTGTTCTGAACTGCGCAACCAAAGTATGGTTTAACTCTGTTAGCTGAATGCACATATCAGAAATAAGTTTCACACAATGCTTCTGTGTAGTTTTTATTTGAAGATATTATTTTTCCCAATATAGGCCTCTTAGCGCTCAGAATGTCCAATTGCAGTTTCTACGGAAAGAGTGTTTCCGAACGGCTCAATCAAAAGTAAGGTTCAACTCTGTTAGTTGAATGCACAGAACAGAAAGAAGTTTCATACAATACTTCTGTGTAGTTTATATTTCAACATATTCTTTTTTCCACTATTACCCACTTAGCGCTACGAATGTCCAGTTGCATTTTCTACAGACAGAGTGTTTCAAAACTGCTCAATCAAAAGTATGGTTTAACTCTGTTAGCTGAATGCTCAGATCAGAAAGAAGTTTCACAGAATGCTTCTGTGTAGTTTATATTTGAATATATTCCTTTTTCCACTACTACCCTCTTAGCGCTCCAAATGTCCAGTTGCATTTTCTACAGAAAGAGTGTTCAGATCTGCTCAATCAAAAGTATAGTTTAACTCTGTTAGCTGAATGCACAGATCAGAAAGAAGTTTCACAGAATGATTCTGTGTAGTTTATATTTGAAGACATTCCTTTTTCCGCTATTACCCTCTTAGCGCTCCGAATCTCCACTTGCATTTTCTACAGAAAGAGTGTTTCAGAACTGATCAATCAAAACTAAGGTTCAACTCTTTTAGTTGAATTAACAGAACAGAAAGAAGTTTCACAGAATGCTTCTGTGTAGTTTTTATTTGTAGATATTCTTTTTCCCAATATAGGCCTCTTAGCGCTCAGAATGTCCAATTGCAGTTTCTACAGAAAGAGTGTTTCAGAACGGCTCAATCAAAAGTAAGGTTCTACCCTGGTAGTTGAATGCACAGAACAGAAAGAAGTTTCACAGAATGCTTCTGTGTAGTTTATATATGAATATATTCCTTTTTCCACTATTACCCTCTTAGCGCTCCGAAAGTCCACTTGCATTTTCTACAGAAAGAGTGTTCGGAACTGCGCAATCAAAAGTATGGTTTAACTCTGTTAGCTGAATGCACATATCAGAAATAAGTTTCACACAATGCTTCTGTGTACTTTATATTTGAAGATATTATTTTTCCCAATATAGGTCTCTTAGCGCTCAGAATGTCCAATTGCAGTTTCTACGGAAAGAGTGTTTCAGAACGGCTCAATCAAAAGTAAGGTTCAACTCTGTTAGTTGAATGCACAGAACAGAAAGTAGTTTCATACAATGCTTCTGTGTAGTTTATATTTGAACATATTCTTTTTTCCACTATTACCCACTTAGCGCTACGAATGTCCAGTTGCATTTTCTACAGACAGAGTGTTTCAAAACTGCTCAATCAAAAGTATGGTTTAAGTCTGTTAGCTGATGCTCAGATGAGAAAGAACTTTCACAGAATGCTTCTGTGTAGTTTATATTGGAATATATTCCTTTTTCCACTACTACCCTCTAAGCGCTCCAAATGTCCAGTTGCATTTTCTACAGAAAGAGTGTTCAGATCTGCTCAATCAAATGTATAGTTTAACTCTGTTAGCTGAATGCACAGATCAGAAAGAAGTTTCACAGAATGATTCTGTGTAGTTTATATTTGAAGACATTCCTTTTTCCACTATTACCCTCTTAGCGCTCCGAATCTCCACTTGCGTTTTCTACAGAAAGAGTGTTTCAGAACGGCTCAATGAAAACTAAGGTTCAACTCTTTTAGTTGAATGAACAGAACCGAAAGAAGTTTCACAGAATGCTTCTGTGTAGTTTTTATTTGTAGATATTCTTTTTCCCAATATCGGCCTCTTAGCGCTCAGAATGTCCAATTGCAGTTTCTACAGAAAGAGTGTTTCAGAACGGCTCAATCAAAAGTAAGGTTCAACCCTGGTAGTTGAATGCACAGAACAGAAAGAAGTTTCACAGAATGCTTCTGTGTAGTTTATATTTGAATATATTCCTTTTTCCACTATTACCCTCTTAGCGCTCCGAATGTCCACTTGCATTTTCTACAGAAAGAGTGTTCGGAACTGCGCAATCAAAAGTATGGTTTAACTCTGTTAGCTGAATGCACATATCAGAAATAAGTTTCACACAATGCTTCTGTGTAGTTTTTATTTGAAGATATTATTTTTCCCAATATAGGCCTCTTAGCGCTCAGAATGTCCAATTGCAGTTTCTAAAGAAAGAGTGTTTCAGAACGGCTCAATCAAAATTAAGGTTCAACCCTGGCAGTTGAATGCACAGAACAGAAAGAAGTTTCACAGAATGCTTCTGTGTAGTTTATATTTGAATATATTCCTTTTTCCACTATTACCCTCTTAGCGCTCCGAATGTCCACTTGCATTTTCTACAGAAAGAGTGTTCTGAACTGCGCAATCAAAAGTATGGTTTAACTCTGTTAGCTGAATGCACATATCGGACATAAGTTTCAAACAATGCTTCTGTGTAGTTTTTATTTGAAGATATTATTATTCCCAATATAGGCCTCTTAGCGCTCAGAATGTCCAATTGCAATTTCTACAGAAAGAGTGTTTCAGAACGCCTCAATCAAATGTCTGGTTCAACTGTCTTAGTTGAATTCACAGAACAGAAAGAAGTTTCACAGAATGCTTCTGTGTAGTATATAGTTGAAGATACTCTTTTTTGGACTATTACCCACTTAGCGTTCCGAATATCCACTGGCAGTTTCTACACAAAGAGTGTTTCAGAACTGCTCCTTCGAAAGTAAGGCTCAACTCTGTTAGTTGAATGCGGAGAACAGAAAGGGGTTTCAAAGAATGCTTCTGTGTAGTTTTTAATTGGAGATATTCCTTTTTCCTCTATTACAATCTTAGCGCTCCCAATGTCCACTTGCATTTTCTACAAAAAGAGTGTTTCATAACTGCTCAACAAAAATATGGTTTAGCTCTGTTAACTGAATTTACATATCAGAAATAAGATTCAGAGAATGTATCTGTGTGGTTTTTATTTGAAGATATTCTTTTTCCCAATGTAGGCCTCTTAGCGCTTAGAATGTCCAATTGCAGTTTCTCAGAAAGAGTGTTTCAGAACGGCTCAATCAAAAGTAAGGTTCAACCCTGGTAGTTGAATGCACAGAACAGAAAGAAGTTTCACAGAATGCTACTGTGTAGTTTATATTTGAATATATTCCTTTTTCCACTATTACCCTCTTAGCGCTCCGAATGTCCACTTGCATTTTCTACAGAAATATTGTTCGGAATTGCGCAATCAAAAGTATGGTTTAATTCTGTTAGCTGAATGCACATATCAGAAATAAGTTTCACACAATGCTTCTGTGTAGTTTTTATTTGAAGATATTATTTTTCCCAATATAGGCCTCTTAGCGCTCAGAATGTCCAATTGCAGTTTCTACGGAAAGAGTGTTTCCGAACGGCTCAATCAAAAGTAAGTTTCAACTCTGTGAGTTGAATGCACAGAACAGAAAGAAGTTTCATACAATACTTCTGTGTAGTTTATATTTGAACATATTATTTTTTCCACTATTACCCTCTTAGCGCTACGAATGTCCAGTTGCATTTTCTACAGACAGAGTGTTTCAAAACTGCTCATTCAAATGTATGGTTTAACTCTGTTAGCTGAATGCTCAGATCAGAAAGAAGTTTCACAGAATGCTTCTCTGTAGTTTATACTTGAATATATTCCTTTTTCCACTACTACCCTCTTATCACTCCAAATGTCCAGTTGCATTTTCTACAGAAAGAGTGTTCAGATCTGCTCAATCAAAAGTATAGTTTAACTCTGTTAGTTTAATGCACAGATCAGAAAGAAGTTTCACAGAATGATTCTGTGTAGTTTATATTTGGAGATATTCCTTTTTCCACTATTATCCTCTTAGCGCTCCGAATCTCCACTTGCATTTTCTACAGAGAGAGTGTTTCAGAACGCATCAATCAAAACTAAGGTTCAACTCTTTTAGTTGAATGAACAGAACAGAAAGAAGTATCACAGAATGCTTCTGTGTAGTTTTTATTTGTAAATATTCTTTTTCCCAATATAGGCCTCTTAGCGCTCAGAATGTCAAATTGCAGTTTCTACAGAAAGAGTGTTTCAGAACGGCTCAATCAAAAGTATGGTTCAACCCTGGTAGTTGAATGCACAGAACAGAAAGAAGTTTCACAGAATGCTTCTGTGTAGTTTATATTTGAATACATTCCTTTTTCCACTATTACCCTCTTAGCGCTCCGAATGTCCACTTACATTTTCTACAGAAAGAGTGTTCTGAACTGCGCAATCAAAAGTATGGTTTAACTCTGTTAGCTGAATGCACATATCAGAAATAAGTTTCAAACAATGCTTCTGGGTAATTTTCATTTGAAGATATTATTTTTCCCAATATAGGCCTCTTAGCTCTCAGAATGTCCAATTGCAGTTTCTACAGAAAGAGTGTTTCAGAACGGCTGAATCGAACGTAAGGTTCAACTCTCTTAGTTGAATGCACAGAACAGCAAGAAGTTTCACTGAATGCTTCTGTGTAGTATTTAGTTGAAGATACTCCTTTTTGGACTATTACACACTTAGCGCTCCGAATATCCACTGGCAGTTTCTACACAAAGAGTGTTTCAGAACTGCTCCTTCAAAAGTAAGGCTCAACTCTGTTAGTTGAATGCGGAGAACAGAAAGGGGTTTCAGAGAATGCTTCTGTGTAGTTTTTAATTGGAGATATTCCTTTTTCCTCTATTACAATCTTAGCGCTCCGAATGTCCACTTGCATTTTCTACAAAAAGAGTGCTTCATAACTGCTCAATCAAAAATATGGTTTAGCTCTTTTAACTGAATTTACAGATCAGAAATAAGTTTCACAGAATGCATCTGTGTAGTTTTTATTTGAAGATATTCTTTTTCCCAATGTAGGCCTCTAAGCCCTTAGAATGTAAAATTGCAGTTTCTGCAGAAAGAGTGTTTCAGAACGGCTCAATCAAAAGTAAGGTTCAACTCTGTTAGTTGAATGCAAAGAACAGAAAGAAGTTTCACTGAATGCTACTGTGTAGTTTATATTTGAATATATTCCTTTTTCCACTATTACCCTCTTAGCGCTCCGAATGTACACTTGCATTTTCTACAGAAAGAGTGTTCGGAACTGCGCAATCAAAAGTATGGTTTAACTCTGTTAGCTGAATGCACATATCAGAAATAAGTCTCACACAATGCTTCTGTGTAGTTTTTCTGTGAAGATATTATTTTTCCCAATATAGGCCTCTTAGCGCTCAGAATGTCCAATTGCATTTTCTACAGAAAGAGTGTTTCAGATCGGCTCAATCAAAAGTAAGGTTCAACTCTGTTAGTTGAATGCACAGAACAGAAAGAAGTTTCATACAATGCTTCTGTGTAGTTCATATTTGAACATATTATTTTTTCCACTATTACCCACTTAGCGCTACGAATGTCCAGTTGCATTTTCTACAGACAGAGTGTTTCAAAACTGCTCAATCAAAAGTATGGTTTAACTCTGTTAGCTGAATGCTCAGATCAGAAAGAAGTTTCACAGAATGCTTCTGTGTAGTTTATATTTGAATATATTCCTTTTCCACTACTACCCTCTTAGCGCTCCAAATATCCAGTTGCATTTTCTACAGAAAGAGTGTTCAGATCTGCTCAATCAAAAGTATGGTTTAACTCTGTTAGCTGAATGCACAGATCAGAAAGAAGTTTCACAGAATGATTCTGTGTAGTTTATATTTGAAGACATTCCTTTTTCCACTATTACCCTCTTAGCGCTCCGAATCTCCACTTGCATTTTCTACAGAAAGAGTGTTTCAGAACGGCTCAATCAAAACTAAGGTTCAACCCTTTTAGTTGAATGAACAGAACAGAAAGAAGTTTCACAGAATGCTTCTGTGTAGTTTTTATTTGTAGATATTCTCTTTCCCAATATAGGCCTCTTAGCGCTCAGAATGACCAATTGCAGTTTCTACAGAAAGAGTGTTTCAGAACGGCTCAATCAAAACTAAGGTTCAACTCTTTTAGTTGAATGAACAGAACAGAAAGAAGTTTCAAAGAATGCTACTGTGTAGTTTATATTTGAATATATTCCTTTTTCCACTCTTACCCTCATAGCGCTCCGAATGTCCACTTGCATTTTCCACAGAAAGAGTGTTCTGAACTGCGCAATCAAAAGTATGGTTTCACTCTGTTAGCTGAATGCACATATCAGAAATAAGTTTCAAACAATGCTTCTGTGTAGTTTTTATTTGAAGATATTATTTTTCCCAATATAGGCCTCTTAGCACTCAGATTGTCCAATTCCAGTTTCTACAGAAAGAGTGTTTCAGCACGGCTCAATCAAATGTAAGGTTCAACTCTCTTAGTTGAATGCACAGAACAGAAAGAAGTTTCACAGAATGCTTCTGTGTAGTATTTAGTTGAAGATACTCCTTTTTGGACTATTACACACTTAGCGCTCCGAATATCCACTGGCAGTTTCTACACAAAGAGTGTTTCAGAACTGCTCCTTCGAAAGTAAGGCTCAACTCTCTTAGTTGAATGCGGAGAACAGAAAGGGGTTTCCGAGAATGCTTCTGTGTAGTTTTTAATTGGAGATAGTCCTTTTTCCTCTATTACAATCTTAGCGCTCCGAATGTCCACTTGCATTTTCTACAAAAAGAGTGTTTCATAACTGCTCAATCAAAAATATGGTTTAGCTCTGTTATCTGAATTTACAGATCAGAAATAAGTTTCACAGAATGCATCTGTGAAGTTTTTATTTGAAGATATTCTTTTTCCCAATGTAGGCCTCTTAGCGCTTAGAATGTCCAATTGCAGTTTCTACAGAAAGAGTGTTTCAGAACGGCTCAATCAAAAGTAAGGTTCAACTCTTTTAGTTGAATGCACAGAACAGAAAGAAGTTTCATACAATGCTTCTGTGTAGTTTATATTTGAACATATTCTTTTTTCCAATATTACCCACTTAGCGCTACGAATGACCAGTTGCATTTTCTACAGACAGAGTGTTTCAAAACTGCTCAATCAAAAGTATGGTTTAACTCTGTTAGCTGAATGCTCAGATCAGAAAGAAGTTTCACAGAATGCTTCTGTGTAGTTTATATTTGAATATATTCCTTTTTCCACTACTACTCTCTTAGCACTCCAAATGTCCAGTTGCATTTTCTACAGAAAGAGTGTTCAGATCTGCTGAATCAAAAGTATGGTTTAACTCTGTTAGCTTAATGCACAGATCAGAAAGAAGTTTCACAGAATCATTCTGTGCAGTTTATATTTGAAGACATTCCATTTTCCACTATTACCCTCTTAGCGCTCCGAATCTCCACTTGCATTTTCTACAGAAAGAGTGTTTCAGAACGGCTCAATCAAATCTAAAGTTCAAATCTGTTAGTTGAATGCACAGAACAGAATGTAGTTTCACAGATTGCTTCTGTGTAGTTTGTATTTGAAGATATTCCTTTTTCCACTGTTACCCTCTTAGAGCTCAGAATGTCCACTTGCATTTTCTACAGAAAGTGTGTTCAGAACTGCTCTATCAAAAGTATGATTTAACTCTGTTAGGTGAATGCACAGATCCGAAATAAGTTTCACAGAATTGTTCTGTGTAGTTTATATATGAAGATATTCCATTTTCCACTATTACCCACTTAGCTCTCTGAATGTCCAGTTGCATTTTCTACAGAAAGAGTGTTTCAGAACTGCTCAATCAAAAGTATGGTTTAGCTCTGTTAGCTGAATGCACAGATCAGAAATATGTTTCACAGAATGCTGCTGTGTAGTGTTTATATGGAGATATTCTTTTTACCAATATAGGCCTCTTAGCGCACAGAATGTCCAATTGCACTTTCTACAGAAAGAGTGTTTCAGAAAGGCTCAATCAAAAGTAAGGTTCAACTCTGTTAGTTGAATGAACAGAACAGAAAGAAGTTTCAGAGAATGATTCTGTGTAGTTTATATTTGAAGTTATTCCTTTTTCCACTATTACCTTCTAAGCGCTCCGAATGTCCACTTGCATTTTCTACAGAAAGAGTTTTTCCGAACTGCTCAATCAAAAGTATGGTTTAACTCTGTTAGCTGAATGCACAGATCAGTACGAAGTTTCACAGAATGTTTCTGTGTAGTTTTCATTTGAAGATAGTCCTTTCTCATATATAGGCCTCTTAGCGCTCCGAATAGCCAATTGCAGTTTCTACAGAAAGAGTTTTTCAGAACGGCTCAATGAAAAGTAGGGTTCAACTCCTTTAGTTGAATTCACAGAACAGAAAGAAGTTTCACAGAATGCTTCTGTGTAGTATTTATTTGAAGGTATTCCTTTTTCCACTATTAACCTCTTAGCGCTCCAAATGTCCAGTTGCATTTTCTACAGAAGGAGTGTTCAGAACTGCTCAAACATAAGTGTGGTTTAACCCTGTTAGGTGAATGCACAGATCAGAAAGAAGTTTCACAGAATTCTTCTGTGTAGTTTATATTTGAAGATATTCCATTTTTCACTATTACCCACTTAGCGCTCTGAATCTCCAGTTGCATTATCTACAGAAAGATTGTTTCAGAACTGCTCAATCAAAAGAATGGTTTAACTCTGTTAGCTGAATGCACAGAACAGAAAGAAGTTTCACAGAATGCTGCGGTGTAATGTTTATATGAAGATATTCTTTTTACCAATATAGGCCTCTTAGCGCTCAGAATGTCCAATTGCAGTTTCTACAGAAAGAGTGTTTCAGAACGGCTCAATCAAAAGTAAGGTTCAACTATGTTAGTTGAATGCACAGAACAAAAAGAAGTTTCACAGAATGCTTCTGTGTAGTTTATATTTGAATATATTGCTTTTTCCAATACTACCCTCTTAGCGCTCCAAATGTCCAGTTGCATTTTCTACAGAAAGAGTGTTCAGAACTGCTCAATCAAATGTATGATTTAACTCTCTTAGCTGAATGCACAGATTAGAAAGAAGTTGCACAGAATGCTTCTGTGTACTTTTTATTTGAAGATATTCTTTTTCCCAATATAGGCCTCTAGCGCTCAGATTGTCCAATTGCGGTTTCTACACAAAGAGTGTTTCAGAACTGCTCCTTCAAAAGTAGGGCTCAACTCTGTTATTTGAATGCACAGAACAGAATGTAGTTTCACAGAATGCTTCTATGTAATTCATATTTGACGATATTACTTTTTCCACTATTACCCACTTAGAGCTCCGAATGTCCACTTGCATTTTCTACAGAAAGAGTGTTCAGAACTGCTCAATCAAAAGTATGGTTTAACTCTGTTAGTTGAATGCACAGATCAGAAAGAAGTTTCACAGAATTCTTCTGTGTAGTTTTTATTTGAAGATATTCCTTTTTCCAATATAGGTCTCTTAGCGCTCAGAATGTCCAATTGCAGTATCTGCAGAAAGAGAGTTTCAGAACTGCTCAATCAAAAGTAAGGTTCAATACTGTTAGTTGAATGCACGGAACAGAAAGAAGTTTCAGAGAATGCTTCTGTGTAGTTTATATTTGAAGATATTCCTTTTTTCACTATTACCCTCTTAGCGCTCCGAATCACCACTTGCATTTTCTACAGAAAGAGTGTTTCAGAACGGCTCAATCAAAAGTAAGGTTCAACTCTTTTAGTTGAATGCACAGAACAGAAAGAAGTTTCACAGAATGCTTCTGTGTAGTATTTAGTTATAGATATTCCTTTTTCAACTATTACCCTCTTAGCGTTCCGAATGTCCACTGGCAGTTTCTACACAATGAGTGTTTCAGAACAGCTCCTTCAAAGTAAGGCTCAAATCTGTTAGTTGAATGCAGAGAACAGAAAAGAGTTTCAGAGAATGCTTCTGTGTAGTTTTAATTTGGAGATATTCCTTTTTCCACTAATACAATCTTAGCGCTCCGAATGTCCACTTGCATTTTCTACAGAAAGAGTGTCTCATAAATTCTCAATCAAAAGTATCGTATAATTCTGTTAGCTGAATGCACAGATCAGAAATAAGTTTCACAGAATGCTTCTGAGTAGTTTTTATTTGGAGATATTCTTTTTCCCAATATAGGCCACTTAGCGCTCAGAATGTCCAATTGCAGTTTCTACAGAATGAGTGTTTCAGAAGGCTCAATCAAAAGTAAGGTTCAACTCTGTTAGTTGAATGCACAGAACAGAAAGAAGTTTCACAGAATGCTTCTGTGTAGTTTATATTTGAATGTATTCCTTTTTCCACTATTACCATCTTAGCGCTCCGAATGTCCACTTGCATTTTCTACAGAAAGAGGGTTTCAGAACGGTTCCATCAAAAGTAAGGTTCAACTCTGTTACTTGAATGCACAGAACAGCAAGAAGTTTCACAGAATGTTTCTGTGTAGTTTATATTTGAATATATTCCTTTTTCCAGTATTACCCTCTTAGTGCTCCGAATGTCCACATGCATTTTCTACAGAAAGAGTGTTCAGAACGGCTCAATCAAAAGTATGGTTTTACTCTGTTATTTGAATGCACATATCAAAAATAAGTTTCACAGAATCCTTCCGTGTAGTATTTTGTTGAAGATATTCCTTTTTCGACTAGTATCCTCTTAGCTCTCCGAATGTCCAATTTCAGTTTCTACACAAAGAGTGTTTCAGAACTGCTCCTTCAAAAGTAGGGCTCAACTCTGTTAGTTGAATGCAGAGAACAGAAAGGAGTTACACAGAATGCCTCTGTGTAGTCTATATTTGAATATATTCCCTTTTTCAGTATTACCCTCTTAGCGCTCCGAATGTCCACTTGCATTTTCTACAGAAAGAGTGTTCAGAACTGCTCAATCAAAAGTATGGTTTAACTCTGTTAGCTGTATGCACAGATCGGAAAGAATTTTCACAGAATGCTTCTGTGTACTTTTTATTTGAAGATATTCCTTTCTCCAATATAGGAGTCTTAGCGCTCAGTATGTCCAATTGCAGTATCTACAGAAAGAGTGTTTCTGAACTGCTCAATCAAATGTAAGGTTCAACTCTGTTAGTTGAATGAACGGAACAAAAAGAAGTTTCATAGAATGCTTCTGTGTAGTTTATATTTGAAGATGTTCCTTTTTCCACTATTACCTTCTAAGCGCTCTGAATGTCCACTTGCATTTTCTACAGAAAGAGTGTTTCCGAACTGCTCAATCAAAAGTATGGTTTAATTCTGTTAGCTGAATGCACAGATCAGTACGAAGTTTCACGGAATGCTTCTGTGTAGTTTTTATTTGAAGATAGTCCTTTTTCCAATATAGGCCTCTTAGCGCTCCGAATATCCAATTGCAGTTTCTACAGAAAGAGTGTTTCAGAATGGCTCAATCAAAAGTAGGGTTCAACTCTTTTAGTTGAATGCACAGAACAGAAAGTAGTTTCACAGAATGCTTCTGTGTAGTATTTATTTGAATATATTCCTTTTTCCACTATTACCCTCTTAGCGCTCCGAATGTCCACTTGCAGTTTCTACAGAAAGTGTGTTTCAGGACTGCTCCTTCAAAAATAAGGCTCAACCCTGTTAGTTGAAAGCAGAGAACAGAAGCAAGTTTCAGAGAATGCCTCTGTGTAGTTTTTATTTGAAGATATTCCTTTTTCCACAATTACCATCTTAGCGCACCGAATGACCACTTGCATTTTCTACAGAAAGAGTGTTTCAGAACTGCTAAATCAAAAGTATCGTTTAACTCTGTTAGCTGAATGCACAGATAAGAAAGAAGTTTCACAGAATGCATCTGTTTAGTTTTTATTTTAAGATATTCTTTATCCCAATATAGGCATCATAGCGCTCAGTATGTTAAATTGCAGTTTCTACAGAAAGAGTGTTTCAGAACGGCTCAATCAAAAGTAAGGTTCAACTCTGTTAGTTGAATGCACAGAACAAAAAGAAGTTTCACAGAATGCTTCTCAGTAGTTTATATTTGAATATATTCCTTTTTCCACTATTACCCTCTTAGCGCTCCGAATGTCCACTTGCATTTTCTACATAAAGAGTGTTCAGAACGGCTCAATCAAAAATATGGTTTTACTCTGTTAGTTAAATGCACATATCAGAAATAAGTTTCAGAGAAGGCTTCTGTGTAGTATTTAGTTGAAGATATTCCTTTTTTGAATATTAACCTCTTAGCGCTCCGAATGTCCACTGGCAGTTTCTACACAAAGAGTTTTTCAGAACTGCTCCTTCAAAAGTAATGCTCAACACTGTAAGTTGAATGCAGAGAACAGAAAGAAGTTTCACAGAATGCTTCTGTGTAGTTTATATTTGAATATATTCCTTTTTTCAGTATTACCCTCTTAGCGCTCCGAATGTCCACCTGCATTTTCTACAAAAAGAGTGTTCAGAACTGCTCAATCAAAAGTATGGTTTATCTCTGTTAGCTGAATGCACATATCAGTACGAAGTTTCACAGAATTCTTCTGTGTAGTTTTTATTTGAAGATAGTCCTTTTTCAAATATAGGCCTCTTAGCGCTCCGAATATCCAATTGCAGTTTCTACAGAAAGGGTGTTTCAGAACGGCAAAATGAAAAGTAGGGTTCAAGACTTTTAGTTGAATTCACAGAACAGAAAGTAGTTTCACAGATTGCTTCTGTGTAGTATTTATTTGAAGGTATTCCTTTTTCCACTATTACCCTAGTAGCGCTCGGAATGTCCACTTGCAGTTTCTACAGAAAGTGTGTTTCAGGGCTGCTCCTTCAAAAATAAGGCTCAACTCTGTTAGTTGAATGCAGAGAACAGAAAGAAGTTTCAGAGAATGCCTCTGTGTAGTTTTTATTTGAAGATATTACTTTTTCCACAATTACCAACTTAGCGCACCGAATGTCCACTTGCATTTTCTACAGAAAGAGTGTTTCAGAACTGCTAAATCAAATGTATCATTTAATTCTGTTAGTTGAATGCACAGATCAGAAAGTAGTTTCAGAGAATGCATCTCTGTAGTTTTTATTTGAAGATATTATTTTTCTCAATATAGGACTCTTAGCGTTCAGAAATCCAATTACACTTTCTACAGAAAGAGTGTTTCAGAGCTGCTCAATCAAAATTAAGTTTCAACTCTGTTAGTTGAATGCACAGAACAGAATGTAGTTTCACAGAATGCTTCTGTGTAGTTTATATTTGAATATATTCCATTTTCCACTATTACCCACTTAGCGCTCTGAATGTCCAGTTGCATTTTCTACAGAAAGAGTGTTTCAGAACTGCTCAATCAAAAGTATGGTTTAACTCTGTTAGCTGAATGCACAGATCAGAAAGAAGCTTCACAGAATGCTGCTGTGTAGTGTTTATATGAAGATATTCTTTTTACCAATATAGGCCTCTTAGATCTCCGAATGTTCACTTGCATTTTCTACAGAAAGTGTGTTCAGAACTGCTCTATCAAAAGTATGGTTTAACTGTGTTAGGTGAATGCACAGATCAGAAATAAGTTTCACAGAATTCTTCTGTGTAGTTTATATTTGAAGATATTCCATTTTCCACTATTACCCACTTAGCGCTCTGAATGTCCAGTTGCATTTTCTACAGAAAGAGTGTTTCAGAACTGCTCAATCAAAAGTATGGTTTAACTCTGTTAGCTGAATGCACAGATCAGAAAGAAGTTTCACAGAATGCTGCTGTGTAGTGTTTATATGAAGATATTCTTTTTACCAATATAGGCCTCTTAGCGCTCAGAATGTCCAATTGCATTTTCTACAGAAACAGTGTTTCAGAAAGGCTCAATCAATAGTAAGGTTCAACTATGTTAGTTGAATGCACAGAACAGAAACAAGTTTCACAGAATGCTTCTGTGTAGTTTATATTTGAATATATTCCTTTTTGCACTACTACCCTCTTAGCGCTCCAAATGTCCAGTTGTATTTTCTACAGAAAGAGTGTTCAGAACTGATCAATCAAATGTATGATTTAACTCTGTTAGCTGAATGCACAGATCAGAAAAAGTGTCACAGAATGCTTCTGTGTAGTTTTTATTTGAAGATATTCTTTTCCCCAATATAGGCCTCTTATCGCTCAGATTGTCCAATTGAATTTTCTACAGAAAGAGTGTTTCAGAATGGCTCTATCAAAAGTAAGGTTCAACTCTGTTATTTGAATGCACAGAACAGAATGTAGTTTCACAGAATGCTTGTCTGTAGTTCTTATTTGACGATATTACTTTTTCCACTATTACCCTCTTAGAGCTCCGAATGTCCACTTGCATTTTCTACAGAAAGAGTGTTCAGAACTGCTCAATCAAAAGTATGGTTTAACTCTGTTAGTTGAATGCACAGATCAGAAAGAAGTTTCACAGAATTCTTCTGTGTAGTTTTTATTTGAAGATATTCCTTTTTTCAATATAGGACTCTTAGCGTTCAGAATTTCCAATTGCAGTATCTACAGAAAGAGAGTTTCAGAACTGGTCAATCAAAAGTAAGGTTCAATATTGTTAGTTGAATGCAAGGAACAGAAAGAAGTTCTACAGAATGCTTCTGTGTAGTTTATATTTGAAGATATTCCTTTTTCCTCTATTACCCTCTTAGCGCTCCGAATCACCACTTGCATTTTCTACAGAAAGAGTGTTTCAGAACGGCTCAATCAAAAGTAAGGTTCAACTCTTTTAGTTGAATGCACACAAAAGAAAGAAGTTTCACAGAATGCTTCTGTTTAGTATTTAGTTGAAGATATTCCTTTTTCGTCTATTACCCTCTTAGCGTTCCGAATGTCCACTGGCAGTTTCTACACAAAGAGTGTTTCAGAGCAGCTCCTTCAAAAGTAAGGCTCAACTCTGTTAGTTTAATGCAGAGAACAGAAAGGAGTTTCAGAGAATGCTTCTGTGTAGTTTTTATTTGGGGATATTCCTTTTTCCACTATTACAATCTTAGCGCTCCTAATGTCCACTTGCATTTCCTACAGAAACAGTGTTTAATAACTGCTCAATCAAAGTATGGTTTAACTCTGTTAGCTGAATGCACAGATCAGAAATAAGTTTCACAGAATTCTTCTGAGTAGTTTTTATTTGGAGATATTCTTTTTCCCAATATAGGCCACTTAGCACTCAGAATGTCCAATTGCAATTTCTACAGAATGAGTGTTTCAGGACGGCTCAATCAAAAGTAAGGTTCAACTCTGTTAGTTGAATGCACAGAACAGAAAGAAGTTTCACAGAATGCATCTGTGTAGTTTATATTTGAATATATTCCTTTTTCCTGTATTACCTTCTTAGTGCTCCGAATGTCCACTTGCATTTTCTTCAGAAAGAGTGTTCATAATGGCTCAGTCAAACGTATGGTTTTACTCTGTTAGTTGAATGCACATATCAGAAATAAGTTTCACAGAATGCTTCTGTGTAGTATTTAGCTGAAGATATTCCTTTTTCGACTTTTATCCTCTTAGCTCTCCGAATGTCCCATTTCAGTTTCTACACAAAGAGTGTTTCGGAACTGCTCCTTCAAAAGTAAGGCTCAACTCTGTTAGTTGAATGCAGAGAACAGAAAGAAGTTGCAGAGAACAGAAAGAAATTTCACAGAATGCTTCTGTTTACTTTATATTTGAATATATTCCTTTTTCCACTACTACCCTCTTAGCGCTGCAAATGTCCAGTTGCATTTTCTACAGAAAGAGTGTTCAGAACTGCTCAATCAAAAGTACAGTTTAACTCTGTTAGCTGAATGCACAGATCAGAAAGGTGTTTCACAGAATGATTCTGTGTAGTTTATATTTGAAGATATTCCTTTCTGTTCTCTGCATTAAAATCAATCAAAAAATTATATTGAAATTGAAATACTGAATTTTATACTAAAGACAAGGCATACAACTGAAAATGAAATTTTCCAGGTGAAAATTTCCAAATCATAAATATGTAGGGACAAAAAACTTTATTTATAAAGAAAAAGATAATTCTAATTAATTGATGATTCAAAGGTTTACAACTTTAAAAGTAAATATTATCTTTGAAGTAAAGTCCATTTAAATTATTTATGCCGCCAAAATTTTAGTAATTGTATATGTATATCATGTAAACTTTTTCGAGAAAGATGGAATTGGAAATGTTAGAGTATTATGCGGAAAAAATCACCTAAAGGAAAAAATTATCTCCTCATGAAATATTACTTTAGCCACTTTGACTGGTGTAGGTAAAAGAACACTTAATGCACATCAATATGATTAGGACATGCGCGCTTAGAAATACGTTATCATTGAAAAGAGAATTGTATTATCAGGTTTGCAGGGGCCCTTCTTATCCTTCATATTTATGTAACTTTGTCATCTATAGAAAGATTATAAGAATTTTAAAAATAGCTGATAGTTAAGAAACATCACCATAACACTGTGCTGAATGCATAATAAAACATTTCCCTTCTCTCTAAAAGCCTTTTAAAATTATGTACCATAATCAGTATGGCCAGCAGAGGGTCATTTCCATGTTCAAGTTCCTCTGTTTCTCGAGGGTGAGAATCCTTCTATAGTCTTCTGAGGGTGACACTGTAGTGTTTTCTTAGCCTGATTATTTTTATCTATTTTTTCCGATCCTTTCCTTTGTATATTTACATTTTACATATTGAAAGTTATTTTTTCAAATATTTTATATGCAAATTTACAAAGTACAACGACTGTACATTAAAATAACTTATTTATGCCATATGGAAGATTAAATATAATTTTACAATATCTAATATTGATTGTTTAGTTTCTAATCATTGATACTTGACATGATTTTTCCCAGCATACCTCAAAATATTCTTCAAAATCCTGCGAATTAATTCCTGTAACACTTCTGAGGTGTATTAATAAGCTAGAGATGTAAAGAAGATTTGCAGAGAAAATTAGGTTCCCAAATTAGAAATTTTGTCCCACTATCGACTAGAAACCTCTTGAAATGATCAAAAACAATAATAATGCATGTCATAGAGGAAAACCAATAAGGCTGCTGCAGCATGACTACCTCTGTGACCTCATACAAGTTACGTGTGGGTCCCTACTTCTGTGACCTCAGACAAGTTACGTGTGGGTCCGCACTTATTTTCTTCATCTCTAATAAATATTTGACAAATCTCATTTTCAAAAGTCTTTTAAGGCCTATCCACCTTTATTTTTCAGATGGAATTTTGCTCTCATTGCCCAGGCTGCAGTGCAATGTCATGGTCTCGGCTCACACAACCTCCGACTCCCGGGTTCATGTGATTCTCCTGCCTCCACCTCCTGAGTAGCTGGGATTACAGGTGCGCAACACAACGCCCAGCTAATTTTTTGTATTTTTAGTAGAGATGGGGTTTCACCATGTTGGTCAGGCTGGTCTTGAACTCCCGACCTCAGGTGATCTGCACGCCTCGGCCTCTCAAAGTGCTGGGATTACAGGCATGAGCAACCGCGGCCTGTGAGGGCTTTCTACTTTTAAGATGTCAGGACGTATAGCCTGGGAGGTAAATGGTAGTATATATATACATATATATATATATATGTATATATATATACACACACACACTGTATATATATACATATATACGGTATATTATACTATATATACATATATACTGAATATTATACTCTATATATACATATCTACTGTATATTATATGTATATATATATATACACATACACACATACACACATACACACATGAGACAGAGAGAAGAGATAGACAATTTCATGTGAAAATATAAACTGTTAACATAATATTTTGCTTCTCTGAGGAATATTTAGCATTGTTCTCAATCTTCTCTGCAGAATTTAAGCATTTTTCTCAGAACTCACCAGATAGAATGAGGGAGGGGCCATATGATACGAGCCAGAGATGAAGGGAGAACAATAGAGAGGGTGCTTTGGGAAAAATAGTACAGTAAGGCTAGGGAATACTTCTCTCCAACAAAAAGACCAAGGTCACAGCTGTATCTCTTCAGAAGCCAAACTTTCTTTTAAAATGTCAATTTCCATCTATTTCTTGCTTCACAGACATTCCATTCATTGCTGGATTTCAAATAAAGCCTTTCCATGTGCAACCTTTCTATAGAAAAAGAGAAATATGGGGGAGAGTACAGTCTAAGAAGTGATTAAGAATATCTAGTGGACTTTCCCAGACTGTAAATCTTTACATATATCTGAGCCTAATGAGGTGATTTATTGTGCTATAATGCACAGTGAACTATACAGATGCTTCTTTTTGATCATGCTGCAGAATGGAACTAAATACTAAATACCAAATAGCACTCCCATGATTCTTATACATGTCATTCATATGGCATATTTATGCTTTTTTATATAGCAATTCTTATTCTTAGCTCTTAGGCAATTACGGAATCTTTTTGTCATTTTAATAATCATGCTCCATTTGAGTTATGCAAGGTAGAAATTCTAAGTAGAAAATCTTGTTTTTATTGAAAGTTTTTAGTAAACATTTTGGAAAAAGTCTGTTTTTTGATGCTACTTCTGCACGCTTTCTCAACATGATATTACTTGGTATTGTCCTTATTAACCATAGTACACCATATTCTGCAAATGTTAGAGAGGGTTAAAAATCAGTCATGTATAAGTAAAGCTAATGAAATAGAAAGGAAACCATATTTAGGAAATGGAAGGCAGAAGCAAATGTATTAACCGTGAGTTAGAAACGGTTTAGTCTTTGGAATGAAGCAGCAAGAGTTTAAAAATCTGGTTTGTGATTCACTAGCTTTGTGACCTTGGAGAATTACTTCAGATTTCTGAGTATCAGTTTAGTAGGTGATATCAATTGCAACTTCGCAGAAATATCACAAGTATTAAATAAAGGACTTAGTATCTGGGAGAGCATAGAAAATTACTAATAGTTACATTTTTGTTAATATTACCGTTATTATTATCATACGTATAGTATTTTCTTTCACTGACAATGCATTTAGGACATAAGGAGAACTATAGAACAGTGCTTCTCCAACTTAAATGCAGAGCATGAATCACCTGGAGTTTTGTCAAAATGCGAATTCTGACTCAGTAGCCCTGCAAACTAAGGAAATCTTGATAATGCTGGTGCTGCTAGTTCACCAACAGACCACACGTTTTGCAACAGCTATATAGAATGTCCTGTTTCTTTTTTTAATCACAAAACATGGCAAGCTCTAAAATAAAGCAGAATAACAGATTTAAATGTTAATACTCATGTCCTCAATTTATAATTTCTCCCTCCCTAACAATGGTATAATTCTGATTAAAAATTAGCAAAGAAAAAAATGGAAATTAATCTTCCTATGTTTATTCTTTTAACAAATTCTGTGTGATTACTACTGGGTTACTTGCTGTAGGAAATAGAAAAATTGCTTTGACATAGATCCTCAAGAATCTGTCCCACTACAAGCTTATTTTTGTAGGAAGCTAAAAGATTTATATAAATAACCGTAATTAAAGAGACAAATGAAGAAGTGCAATGAAAGACGTAGGGAAAGTGCTAGAGGAGTTCGGGGTGGAGGAAAATTATCCTATAATAATATCTATGCGTAACATTATGCTATCTTCCCTAACCAGCGCTTGACCAGATTGTCACAGTGAACTTTGGTCCTTTCTTATATCTTAGTTTTGGTTCCCACATCCTTCTGTTTGGGGAAGTTCTTGTTTTCCTCATGTAATGACAACAACACTTAAACAATGTATACTAGATAAAAGGAACTATATTGCTTTATTTACATAGTTAATTTAATTTGTACAATGAACTATGAAGTAATCAGCATTATTTCCTTCATTTTACATATGAGAAAATGGAGAATCAGCGACATTGAATCATCTCAAGTTTCTAAAATATCCACTCTCACCAGGCTGTTTACCCTGTTTTTGTCTGTATGCTGCTATAACAAAATGCCACAGATTGAGTAATTCATAAAAAACAGAAATGTATTTCTCACAGTTCTGGGGCTGAGAAGTCCGAAATCAAGGCAGTGGAGATTTGGCAGTTGGTCCCGAGGTGGCACCTTCTTGCTTCGTCTTCACGTGACAAAAGTGGGCAAAAACGGACAATGTAACGACATGGCAGAAGAGACTGAGGAGCCCGGCATTCCTCTAAAGCATCTTTTACGAGGACGTTTATCTCATTCATGAGGGTGGATCCTTCTTCATTTAATCACTTAACCAAAAGCCCCATCTCTTGATGTCATTGTCCTGGGATTTTAGTTTCAACATACAAACTTTGGATGGGCACATAGGTTCAAATCATAGCACCCTCCAAATTATAATGCCTCTCTCATGCCTGTTCTCCTTGAAGTACCCTCTGGTTTTGCTCTCTTCATTCTTGCCATCACAGTTAACCCTTCAGTTCCATTTCTTTAAGTAATCTCTAAATTTGTAAGATGGTTCCATCTTTTTTTTTTGTATATGGCAGTCTCTCAAACATATTTGTCATATGAACTAAGCAGGTAAATATGTAAATGCCAGCTAAATTTTAGTGAATGATATAATGGCCTAAAGTTGTATCTACCCTTCAGCCAAATATATTTACTTTTAGTAGCAATCTCCTGTCATATACAAAGTCACGACTCTAGGGGTAAACATTTTAGCCTGTGGGTAAGATGTAAAGCAGTGGTATGTTATAGTGACAACTCACTGTCATAGCACTGGGACATGCTCCTCTATCTGCTACAAATTGAATCAACAAAATATATATGATTTTGTCAGATTTAAATGTATGCTCCTGTTAGTAAAATAAAAGTATGGGAAAACTTTACGGAGTAGATTTAATAGAAATGTTTTCCTGAGTTATCTGCCTTCTTTATTTTTATGTTATGCTTTAAGTCTATGGTCAATGTATAGAGCTATGATTGATGTGCTTTTCCAATTCTGTTCAGATCAGACAGGTTAATTTTCTTCTTTTAAATCTTCTTGAATTTTGTCTAACACTTTTTGTTCCAATTTCTTACTAGATTATACTCCCTTCCCTAACTGCTTCATGATTACTTATACACAAACAATATTATGATATTGACACATTGAATTCATTTTAGGTGATGATTTTGGTCATAAACATGAGCAGGTTGTGAAGTGTTTCAGCCATCCCAGGGCATGGCTGTGAGTCCCTTGTCTAATGTTTCAAAAAAATCTTGAATTTGTGATGATGCTGTGATGGTCCCTCAGATATTCTTACACACATCTTTGCCCCTTGTTCCCTCTAACTTTCCTCTTCTGATAAAAAAGCAAACACTGCCAAGCTCAAATGGAATTACATTTGGATGCAAGTGTCACTATGCAATGGTTGCCAATAAAAGTACACAAGGAATTTCATTATGGTGAATTAAAGGCAAACAGACTTCAGAGAAATGAGCACGAACATGAAAATGGCGCATGGTACGCGGATCTCACTGGAAAGTCATTCGGTACACAATGTTTTCACTAGAAAAATCCATTAGCTTTAGCTAGAAATTGAAATTACTTTGTAGGAAATCAGAATAAAATATGTGAAAACATTATATTCTGTGCAAGATTAATACCACGCCTGGTGTTGAAAGGTTTGTGGTCTTGCTTCGACGATGCTAAAAGGTCAGAAACCACAAAGATGCATATGTGTTGTCGTTTGCACAGTTACTAATTTTTCTCATTATTTCCATAATGCGATGTGCTGTTTCAACAGAGAAACCCTCTGGAGAGTGGCTTGCACTGTTTTCAGGCAGCTCTTTTGCTTTCATGTTTTGGCCTTGGCCAGGGAATTCAGACAGACTTTTCAGTTATTTTCGACAAGAATGTATTCATTGATTGTTTTAAATAATAATAAATAGATTTTAAAATTACTGTACATTACTGCACTTTAAACGCCATGAGGTCAAGGACTCTAAAGTCTGGACATCATTGTATACCCTACATCTTGCACAAGGTTTAGAAAAAATGGCATGGACACCTATTTTTTGAATCAATAAATGAATACATAAAAGAATTCCAAACTCTAGTCCAAGGTTTTAGATTAATAATGTATTAAAATGCGTAAAATTTATAGACAAAACTCTTCTTATTTAGAAGTTTATTCTTTAGTTGGAGAGATAAAATATATGCACATAAAAGCTTAAGGAAAAATAATAAGGGTTTTGAAGTACTTACTATGTGAAAAATTTAGCATAAATCTTACATCCATTTATTTAACACATTTTATACGTTGCATTATTTATATATAGTGCTGATTGGTAGAATTCATATGTGAACGGAACTATAAAAATTTTGAGGATAAGCACTAGAAACACAGAATAAATAGAGTGTTAACATGCAAAACACAGAAATACTTAAATTGACTAGGTGAAAGAAAAGATTTCTGGTTCCATGTACACTGATTATTGAGGGATGAGTATGACATTATTATGCCAGAATCAATAAATATTTTAAATAGGGAGAAAACTATAATTATATATCTTTGTGTTCAACAGGAGTAGCAGTACTGATAAAGTAGAAGTTTGTTATACCTTTTTTATGGTCTTTTAAAGTTGTTTATAAATAAAATCTACTCTTAGTTAATTAATGGTTGATGTTCATTGAAGTGTTTTCAAATTTTTGACCTCTGAATTGCCTTGTACATATGGAGAAATAAAGCTTGCCTAGCATAATTTCTTGAGTGGAGAATGAATGATCTGGATAGATTTGTTGACAATATGTCTGTACTTATTTTATTAATTCTTTAATCTTCATGAAGAAAAATATAAAAGTCATATTCTAGTATTTTATACCATGGAAAAAATGTCTTATCCTTTTCCTAAGGAAAAATACATCATGACACAAAAGTAAAGTTAATTAAATTACTTACTTTATTAATTAACTGTCTATTATTTCTATGGGTTGAAGTAAATTTGATACTCAATGCTATTTAATCTAATTCTAAAAGCTTGAATGAGTAATGATTTTTTCATGTAAGGTTAGTTGAAATAAATTATCACTGATTTTCAGATTTAATATTAATTAGCTATTGCATATTCTTAATGGGAAATAAGTGTTTAAAAAGCCCTTTTTGGTTGCGAAAAGACCACGCCCATTGTAGACTTCTTAGAATACATCACATCTGGCCTCCTTTTTAGAGTGGGGAATTCAACTCATAAGTGGCTGGACATTGATTCTGAACATTTTGAACATTATTTGCCTGTCTTCACTCATACTGGTTGCTGTTCTTTTATAAGTAATCACCATGTTTAGCATGCACTTGAACTATTGTTACTTAGGGTGCTTGACTATTTACAAGTCTCACTAGGATTCTAGGTATTCATTAGTCTCGTGGTGTGTATTTGCTGATGGTCCTATTATCTTTGTTGGTTCAGTTACACAGTACCATCCAAGATGCTGCAACACATTATACACAGGCTATGGGTTGTGGGAGCTACAGATTTCAGTTATTATTTAGGCTCAGAAACTTAGAATCTCTGCAAGGTTGGACATGATCCTTAGTCTTGTTTTAAGACCGTCTTGTTTTAAAAGTTAAACCCAAATTCTTAAAATATAGAATAGGGGTGCTAGTAGTGCTCACAGAATTGTAGTAAAGATCAGCTGGGAAAGAAGAGCCTATTAAACAGAGCCTGGTATTTAATAAGTATCAGCTGCCTTCAATTAGGAATCTGTGTTGTCATGATTAGAAGATTGCTGGTTTATTTTACAGATCTGTAAGTATAGCCAAAATATGTCAAAATAACCACCAGAAAGAATCATATACCGTCCCTTGAACATTTCATCCCTAGAATCTAGCCAGATTAGCATCTCTATACTGGCAATACTGTTAACACAGATTGTGCTCAAACCCCTCATTGACTTTTCAGCACCTGTAAATTACTGGAGATTTAGGAAGAAGTCTGGGGTTATGGCTTAGTTAAGCTGAGTGGCCAGAAAGTGTGAGATGCTGGATGCCTCCTCCAGTTCATTTCTCCAGCGGCCGCACCAGGCGTATCCATAGCTCCGCTCCCGGGAGCTCGTCTCCGGCGTGGGGTGTGTGCGCACCCCTGGCCGGGCGGAGCCTGGAGCCTGCTCATTAGCAGCGCGGGCAGCTCGTGCGCCCGCAGGAGGGAGGCGGAAGCACAGCCCTGAGCCGCCAGCAGGAGGAGGGAGCGCGGCGGCTGCAGGCAGGGGAGGGAGAGGAAAGAACGGAGGGACGGTTCCCGGACAGAGCGGGAGGAATCGGGGAGCGGCCAGTCCAGGGGGAGCTGCTCCGCTGCGCTGCGCTCGTTATTCACAGGACGCGGCGGCGCTTCCCGGGGCCGCTTCCCGGTCCCCTGGGTGGAGGCTGCCATCTAAACCTGACTCCAGGTGAGTTCCCCAAAGAGGCGAAGCGAGGGGTCTCGAACCAGAGACTTGGAACTGGCGAGGCTGCTCGGCTCCCCAAGCGCTGCTGCCTTGACATTTCCCGATTCACGGGAGGTTTTTGGGGCGGCTGCACAGGCTGGAGGGGCGGATGGGCGGTTGCGATCCTCAGCCGGCGTGGGGGCGTTCGGGAGGAATTCGCTTCAGTGAACGGGGTTTTAGGAGATGTCCGCAAGGCACGCGCTATGTACGCGTTTCTAGACGAGCTTTTGAGACAGAAATTTGGCTTCCCGGATGCCCGTTTTGGCCTTCTGTCCTTCCTTTTGCTTGCCTCATGCCCAATTTTCCAAGCCGAGGAAAGGACTGGAAGGGCGTGGAAGTAGGAGGTCTGGGCACAGCATTCGGCAGGGCAGCCCTGGTCTCCAAGTTTGGGGGTGGGGGGTGGGACTCTTTTCCTTTCAGCCTAATTTACCAGGGGAAAACCCGCAGAGCACCTTGAGGTGCCTTTGCTCCGCACCCTCCATAAGCTTATTAGAGGGAACTTGAGGCTCGCTAGACAACCTGTGACAGGTGACGGCAATTTAGCTTAAAAGCCATGTTGGTTCACTTCGTCTCCTCTTTATCCTTTGTTGCAAAATTGATACCTTTTTGGATTTCTTTAACAGCACAAAGTTTAAGTGGCCGGCTGACAGGAAATATTTCTTTTGAAAATGCTATGAGAAAAGTGATGAGTTAACGTTGAGAGAAAGGCAACTTTATTTTCTCGGAAGAACTTTGGGGAAAGAGATTGATAGGGAAATTCTGGGCATGAAATTATGGACATTTCCCACAGAACTTCCTTCATTTATTTATTTTTTTACATTTCCTTCATTTTTTTTTTAATCGTGTGTGTGTGTATCAGAGAGACAAAATTCGTTGGAGGTATTAGGACTTTATTTGGTTTAGAAGTTTCTTTCTTACTAATAGCACTAATTTGTGATCTTCATGATTATAAGAATTTACTAAGTGTTTTGCTTTTAGGTGTTTTGGGTCTGTTTTTTAAAAAAATTCAATACTTACTTTGTGGGCCTTGCTGAATACCTCTCAATAAAATCGGTGGGCATACAGTTAGTGACATGACCCCTGTGGATTTAATAGCAGGTAAGTATACAAATGATAAGTTTAGGAAATAAATGTCAGAATCAACATTTAGGTGTGAAATTGAAATATCTTTCAAATATTTACCAAACTCTCTTATAGGATCCAATGTCATTTTATGGTCAAGAGAGCTTAAAGGTTTCTCAGATTGAGATATATGTATCTACTTTGTTAATCCAAATGTAATGTTTTATTTTGTTCTTTAATGACTGTTTGAATTCAACAAATAAAACTTGCATATTTAATGTAAGGTTCTTTCACATATATTACTTCTCCAATTTTTAATATAAATTTAAGGAGAAAAGCAATATTCCATTTTGTAGATGAAGAGACTGTGTCACAGAAGTATTACTTTACCTAGATTTCTGTAATTATTATGTTATAAACTTAGAAATTACATATTATTCTGGAACATATAAAATATATGAATGTTATAAACCATAAGAATTCAGACCTATGCTATTTAACTTCAAGTTTAGTTCTTTACCCAAACAATTGCATGACTACATTGAGACTACTGAAGTAATTATATATGAACACGCTGTACGAAAAAATACTTAAAACATTTCTTATTTTTGTCGTTTCTCTTTGATATAAAATATACTATAATTTAATGGAGTTATATTCCATATTTAGATGCTCCTAACTTCCAAATAACACCTAAACTCCTAAAAACTGACCTGTGTCCTTCTTAATAGAAGTGGCTTGACCGGGAGACCCAATTTTTACTAAGAATATTCTTGGGATAATTTATGTCTTATAATCAAGATAAAGACAGGCCACATTTAGTTGTATTTTTAAACCACTTAGTGTGAAGTTGCAACGCAGACATAACTTGCTTTCAGGCTACACTGCCAGCTTTGCAGTGAATAGTCTTTAAGATTCCGTGGAAACATTGGCAGATATAGCTAATGTCTATCTGATGTAGGATTTATGAGAAAAGGAGAGGTAGAAACTGAATGCTCTTATATTTCATATGTGACCACATTCATAAAACTTTATTGATAAGTACTTTGTTGTCTGACACGGGCTGATACAAATAGGCTTCTTCAAGAGTTGAGGAAGAAAACTAAATCCCTATAATACAGCCTTTTTCCTCCTTTTCTTTCTTAAGCGGTAATAGTTGATCCTAGCTTTTGTGTGTCTATGCATGCTCAATACAGTTAGGGATATAAGGAGAAGTTAAGCAAGAATATTGAATGCTAGCTAGGAAAGTTTTTGGAGTCTCAAATACTTTGGAACGATTTTTCACATTATATACATAAAATTCCTAGTTACATTTGGGAACTAAGTATATTATACACAACTTTGCATCTGATTACAGGATTCCCTGTACATTTATAGCTCAGGTATTCTGGAAAGAGTCAAGATAATTAGTTTTATGGCTCTTGCCCGTGTGACCTGTTTCTTTCTGGTCCTGATATTAAAAGGATGACTTAAATTTTCTGGAATGTCAAAATTTTCTCTTCCCTTGGATCCTACAAAATACTTCAAGCAGTGTATGTGTGATACTCGCTGTCATTCCAACATTTCCAATCCTCCTGAGAATGCTAAACAATGCCCTAGATTTCTTCCTTTGTAATTCTTTCAGATAGAGGGTTAGCTGAGTTAGGAAGAAAGGAGAGAGGGAGAGAAGAAGAGAGATGACATTTTATCCCTCAGGAAAGAACAAGACCAATTGTATTCCTAATTTAGAAATATTATTCTACAAACATTCCTGAACAAGAGGGCTTTGCATATACATTAAAGCAGAATACCTAGTCAACTTCTAGTTATGCCATGTAGTGAAATGGAAGTAAGATGAGCAGGCCGAGATCATTTTTGTTGGAGAACTGAGACCACATGAAATAGGTAACAGAGTTACCCCAACTGGGGGGCAAGAGGACTTGAAAGTTTCCTCCATAAATTTGCAGTTAGTACAGGGCTGCTCCAGTGATCAGAGTCATGAATGCCCTAGAGTGTCTGTATAACCCTGTACACAGGCTGAGACAGCTCTAACGGCCCAGAAAAGCCTCTGGACAGAATCACTGCACCCTTGGACATTGTCCGACCGCATGTATGAGAATAGTGAGTGCTGAGGAGTTGTGGGTAGCTCGGTACAACTCTTGCTAAAGGAGTGTCATCAACATTCATTGCTGAAAGTGAATTTTTTCATTCACATATGTGATGCCTATTAGGTCATGATTTCTTGGATACCAATTTGTACAAGATATGAATTAATTTTTGAACATCCTTTCTTAAAAGTACCATGTTCATATAGTTGCTCATTTTAATATGAGTAGTTCAGATGGGACATAATAGAGTAAGGAAATGATTGAACATCCTAAAATCTAGTGTATATACCTTTGTTCATGATGAGATTCATCCCCTGTCCCCCTTTGTAGTGACACTGATGGCATAAGGAGTATTAGATGAAATTTAATGCAGAAAACAATGGGATATATGAATGGTAGATATGGTTGACAACCACCATTTTCACTGAAGTTGTTTCAAAGCAAAGAAATTTGGGATAAATTCATTTTATTTGCTCCTGAAGGGTAATTAGGAATAAGTAGGAATTGTGAAGAGGCTGTAGTGTTGACATTAAGAGAAGTTTTTGATTCTTAAAATAGGATATATTACACAAGAGTGAACAAACAGAAGATACTGAACAAATATTCTGTCATAAGTAAGTGATGGATTATTCGGACTTGTTGAACTATGTTTTTAAATGTATTATTTAAATATTTAAATATTATTAAAACCTTAAATAATATTTAAATATTATAAAAGTTGTAGAAAATTATGTTTTCAATACAAATATACACTTATAAGCTATATTGTAGATATGGGAGTAAACAATGCAATTTTTTTTAACTGAGTGAAAAATTTAGTTTTTTAAAATTCCAAATGGAGCTAACAGCTTAGTGTGATACATATTTTGAATTTCAAAATTTGTAACCAAATAGGACAAATGTGTTGAACTGTACTTTTCTTGAAGAACCGTGATAAGAATGAGCGGTGAAAAAATTACAGCATACTTACCAGGGATCAAATACTTGCTTAGGGTTAATAAGAAAAATCTCAGCAAACGCTAGAAATGAGGTACACGATCTATCAGAGACCCATGATTAAAGTGGTATCTTGTTAGGTATATGAGCTTGAAAAGAAACGGCATAGCTTCACTTTACCCCAGTTGCTTCTTTTGTAAAACGGGGAGACTAAGAGTGTGGTAACTCAAAATCCTTTGTTAATGATTTTCTTCTTAGAACAGTGCCAGGTCCAATTAGGATTAGATTGCTATTTTTATTATTGATATTTGCCCTAGTTCTGCCTTTTATTGACTGTGTGAAATTGGTGAAGATCCCTTTCTGAAGCTTTGTTTCTTACCTACAAGCTGGGAATAGAATGCTTGCTATGAAGAGTGGTTGTTAGTACATTAGAAAGGCTGGATATTTGTTGATATAAGGGGCTCAGCGCATGGTAGAAATTTGATAGCATTTTTTTCTTGCCCTCCCATGTATTACTGTGGAGACATCCCACATATTATGTCCAAGTTTTTATTTTCCCCTCAAATGCAATGTCAAGCACAAAACATTCCCATCTCCCAATTCTCTTCTGATGTTCTACAACCATTAAAGTATAGAAAACTAGAATGAGTGTTTTTATAACTTTTGCTGTACTTAAGCATGTGGAGAGAAGAGCGCTAGATCACAGGACACACTTTGATAGGAAAAGGGAAATATTTACACTGCAAACAACTTTCTCCTCATGCTTAACAGTTTTATGCTGTCATTCTGTCAGCACCAAGTGAGATTTTTCTATTTAAATAGTTTTCTATTTGTGGTATGATAATTCATGTATGGACTTCATGTAACTAACATAAATATAATGGATGGTTGAGAAGTGGTTTATTTTTACCAAGAGGAAAAAATGTGTACACGATTTTTTAAAATATTGCTTTGAAAATATTTAAAATTAATTTTGATTCAGTTGGTGGAAGATAGCGTCACAAATTCACTGCTAGTGGTATTCTTGAGAAGTAATGTTTGAATTTTCTAGGTATTGTCCCCAGACTGGCTTAAAAGAATTTAATTTTAGATGTAAATTTTCTGCTTAACATGGAAGATTTTCCCTGAAAATATTAGCTTCATCAGATACATAGTTGCTTAGGGGTAGCTGCATGGAATTATGGGAAGAGTGAAATAGAAAAAAATTTTCATGTCTAAGTTATACATACTGGTGTAATCATATTGATTGGATGATAATGATAATTACAGCAATAATGTGATTGAAAGGGTAAGCAAGTAACATATACTACAGTTACTAATATAATCCTGTGATTGAGTTTACCACTTCGTTTCTCTTTCCTGGAAACCCTTAAGTTTGTCACTATTGCACTTTATTTCCTTTGCTTATTGTAGTGGTGTATTAGTTGTATTACTGCTGCTATAACAAATTACGACACATTTACATAACTTAACACATATTTATTGTCTTGCAGTTTCAAAGGTCAGAAGTCCAAAATCACTTTAATATGGCTAAGTCAATGTGTCTGCAGTGTGGGTTCCTTCTGGAGGTGCTGAGGGGAGAATCCATTCTCTTGCATTTTCTGCTTCTGGTGGCACCTGTCTTCATTGTCTTTTCCCCATTCCTCCATTTTCAAGGTGCGTTGCTTTTATTTCTGTTTCTGTCTCCGCGCTGTCTCCTCCTTTAACTTTGAGTCCTTCTCTCCACTTCATCTAAGGACTCCTGTGATTACTTTGGACTCACGTGGATGATCTGGGATAATCACCTTGTCTCCAGATCCTTAAATGAATCGTATCTACAAGTCCTTTGGCTGTGTAAGGCAGCACATTCCCAGGGCCGGGAGATTAGGTGAAGAACATCTTTTGGGACTATTATGCAGCCTATCACAAGTGGTAATATCACTTTTATGCCTTGAGACCCTGAAATTAATGTACTTGCTTACGCATGGAAAAACAATGTATCTGTGGGGGTAACAGTTTATTTTTGAACCATTAGAAGGTATTGATGGGGAAGTTTTCATCTGACAACAGATACTGATAAATTAAATACCCCTAGATTTGTCAAAACTAGCTTTAGTAAAATATAAGTAAAAGTATTTGCACTGCTAGGGTCAAAAATATTAATTAAACCCATTATTTATCAAGGCCAAGTCCTGGATTAGTTAGGTTTAAATTAACCTAGAACATTATCTTCCATAGTGCTTAATTGTGAAGCTTAGTTCTTGTTGACAAAAGCTCATCCATATAAGAAAGCATCGAAAGGTTGGTGTTTTTTAACCTTTGCAGAATATAACTTTTCAAAGGGATGTTAGACAGTAGTTCCATCACAATTGATGCAGTTCACAGACATTCTTTGTGAATATTTTATCTCATGAGTTATATCTATGACACTAATCATAGACTTCTAGAAGAAATTTAGCAATGGTCATGTCAGCCTTTCAAATCTTTCTGTAACCTAGAAGAGGATCATTGCATAAGATAGATTCATTTTCCCCTTTATTCCATTGTTGCCAGAGAGAACTTGAAATGCCCTGTTCAAATTAATTTAATGCAAATGAATTCTTGCTGCCTCACAAGTAGTTTGTCCTTCATTTTTCTTAAAATTAGATTGAAAATGGATGTGACCTGCTTTACTGGTTGTTGTGCAGGAAGCGTTGTCCTTCCTGAAAGCTCCCTCAGTTGTCAAAATGAAGCCATTAAGAGTAAAGTAAATTATATTATCTGATCATAGTATCACAATTGACCTTAAAACAATAAATTTTATAATCAGTGCAAATTGCTGAATAGTGTTTGCAGTTGTAGAAATTTCAAAGGAAACCCTGGTTGAGATACAAAGCTGCTATAATCACTTTTAAAATCTTTGTTTTTCTTTTACTTTGGAACAGTAGTGCAGTAAGTACTTTTGCCTTATTGTTCTCTCTGCCTTCCAGAAACCCTCATTCAAATATTCTAAGTTTTTAAGTCTTTTTCATTTCTTTTAATATTGTAACATTTAACAATGTCAAAGAAAGTATAATTTTTCTGGAAATCAAGCTAAAAATAAAGAGAAGCCGATGTAAATGAACATCAAATTAACAAGATTGATTAGGAAAAGTAATTTTTGAAAAGGGCCCAAAATCCCTTTGCACATAAATGCAAAAGAATTTAGTGAAAGAAGGTGAAACTGGAGTAAAGAACTCTACGGATGCGTAAGTAACTCTTAATAAGAATGAGTAACGTACATGCATATCTTTAGCTCCCAGTTTCAGAGATACAGTAGTTGTACAACAAATGGTCCTTTCCTGCTCTTAAGGAAGCCTCTCCTCCTCCAGCCATGCCATTCCTCAGAGCAAGCTCTTCCACTGAGTTTTCAGCAACCATAAGTAAGAAGGATGGTACGATAGGCTGCGTGTACATATGGCCCTCATTAGCAGGCCAACTGTTCCTTTTGCCCACCCACATCACTGGGGACATATGGCGTTACTTTGACTGTTGAAACAAGTGTGTGTGGACATATCTTGGTATGAGTAAAAGACTGTTGATTGTCTTTCTCTTGTCGCTCGTGCAACCGTCTCCTTGTGGAGATCGTATTATCCATAACACTAGATTTGAGGATGATAAATGACGTTGTTATTATTAACTGAATTTGCCTCTCTAGTTTGATCACAAAACCAGCGAATGTTTGCTTATGGAACATGTAAAGCTTATAGAAGACGGAAAGCTTACAGAAAGAAATGATGGCTTTTCTAAGCATAAGAGTCAGGTCTTTTTCAATCAAAAACTAACTCATTCAAAAATTCAAGAGTTCTGTAAAACCAGAACAGCAGAGGTTTCAGAAATGCTATTGAGATCATTTATTATAAAATAGCCATTAATGAAATGTAATAGTGAGTCTGTTGTTGTGACTATGTGGAGAAATGAATGAGAAAATATAAGATAGGCTGGAATGAAGAGAGTCATCGGATCCCAGCAAAATTCATTTTGTATAGTTCACAGTATTGTAACTTTAAAAAATTATGAATTTTTTCAGTACTGTGAATTCTGAATTTGCAAAATGAGGCTTTTCAATCCTTGCAACAAGTGTGTATTTTTCAGTGGTTCTAGAATTATCGGGGCTTTCGAGCTGCTTCTGATAAGAAGGAAAGGCTAGAGGACTTGTGTTGAGGTGGCATTTGCACAGGACTTTAGATAACATACATCGATGATGTAGAGAGAAGAGCGGGTGATGTTGCTGTGGATTATAGGGGAAAGGCACCTTTTGCTCCCTCTGCTGACCTCTTTGTGTATTCAGCTGTGTAGCATATTTCTTGTATAATTACATAGTAATTTCACACACTACATTAAGAAAATCTGAACAATTTTTACTAAACTCATGTTTTCTAAATATTAAGTAAATAAAACCAATATTTGGCTAGGTAACATTTATAAAAACAGGATTTCTAGATAGATGATGATAAATTTTCATCTATATCTATAGAGCTGATAAATTTTCAAAACCCTTTGAATATCACTTGTACTACAAAGTCTCGTTTCAGTTTCAGTGCCATGGCACATTGATTAATCACCACTAAAGCGGTACATGAAATATTTGGCAATATAGGTATTTGGTAATGGTGATTGATGCACAGAATACGGCACCATTATTATGCACTGGCCTTGAGAACTTTAGTTTTCATCTTCGATCACCTGATAGAGAACAAACTAACAGCTTTTTTCTTTCACCTTGCTGGAGAATAAACTAACAACTTCAAATTATCTGATCCATCCAAAAACTTATTTCCGTGAAACTCACTGATTTATTTATTATTTCGTGGGGATCACTATTATTTGCTGTAGTAAAATATCAAATGATCGATGTTTTATACCAACATGGCAGCTCACATGGTAGGCAACAGAATGAAAACAAACAGGTTTACTACCAAGAATTATACTATATTGCTTTTATTGACAGAAAAAGCATACAGATAATTTTATTCAGAGATTTTATGTGAATTATTTTGATAAGTGTACACATATATTTATAACTGACCTTTCTTTGTCAAGTGTGTGCCCACACACGTATTCATACTAAATCAATCTTAGAGATCTTATCCAAAGATTGAATTTCTTAAAGTGACTGTTCCAAATATGTATAATTTATGGCAAAAAAGTCACAAAATGGCAATACAAGGAGGCATAAAACTGAAGATAAAGGGGGAGATGATGGTTAAAAACACCTGTAAATGAATAATTGATTTTGATTTAAATTCTTTTTAGTTCTTAGCTGATGAAATGAATATAAATGAAATTATTATGCAAAACACCTCTATTTGTTGTATATGCATGTACATATATGTGTTACAAATACAAAACTGATAGGATATTATTTAACATATATTCACACTCATAATGTGCATATATGTACAAAATGAAAATGAGTGCTTGTTTTATATGTATGTATACACACACATACACATATTGCATACTTTCATTTTTTAAAATTTTACTTTAAGTTCTGGGATACATGTGCTGAACATGCAGGTTTGTTACATAGGTATACTTGTGCCATGGTAATTTGCTGCACCCATCAACCCGTCATCTAGGTTTTAAGCTCCACATGCATTAGCTATTTGTCCTAATGCTCTCCCTCCCCTTTCCCCACACCCACCTACAGACCCCAGTGTGTGATGTTCCTCTCCCTGTGTCAACATGTTCTCATTGTTCAGCACCCACTTATGAGTGAGAACATGCAGTGTTTGGTTTTCTGTTCCTGTGTTAGTTTGCTGAGGATGATGGTTTCCAGCTTCATCCATATCCCCGCAAAGGACGTGAACTCATCCTTTTTTATGGCTGTGTAGTATTCCATGGTGAATATGTGCCACATTTTCTTCATCCAGTCTATCATTGATGGGCATTATGTTGGTTCCAAGTCTTTGCTATTGTAAATAGTCCCATGATAAACATATATGTACATGTGTCTTTAGAGTAGAATGATGTATAATCCTTTGGTATATACCCAGTAATGGGATTGCTGGGTCAAATGGTATTTCTGGTTTTATATCCTTGAGGAATCACCACATTGTATTCCACAATGGTTGAACTATTTTACAAGCCCACCAACAGTGTAAAAGTGTTCCTATTTCTCTGCATCTTCTCCAGCATCTGCTGTTTCCAGAATTTTTAATGATCACCATTCTAACTGGTGTGAGATGGTATGTCATTGTGGTTTTGATTTGCATTTCTCTAATGAACAGTGATAATGAGCTTTTTTCATATGTTTATTGGCCATATACATATCTTCTTTTGAGGAGTGTCTGTTCATATCCTTTGCCCACTTTTTGATGGGGTTGTTTGTTTTTTTTTTCTTGTAAATTTGTTTAAGTTCCTTCTAGATTCTGGATATTAGACCTTTGTCAGATGGATAGATTGCAAAAATTTTCTCATATTTTGTAGGTTGCCTGTTCACTCTTGTGATAGTTTATTTTACTGAGCAGAAGCTCTTTAGTTTGATTAGATTCCATCTGTCAATTTTGGCTGTTGTTTCAAGTGCTGTTGGTGATTTAGTCATGAAGTCTTTGCCCACACCTATGTCCTGAATCATATTGCCTAGGTTTTCTTCTAGGGTTTTTATAGTTTTAGGTTTTACATTTATGTTTTTAATCCACCTTGAGTTAATTCTTTTATAAGGTATAATGAAGGGGTCTAGTTTCTCTTTTCTGCATATGGCTACCCAGTTTTCCCAGCGCCATTAATTACATAGGGAATCCTTTCCCCATTGCTTGCTTTTGTCAGGTTTGTTGAAGATCAGATTGTTGTAGATGTGTGGTGTTATTTCTGAGGCCTCTATTCTGTTTCATTGGTCTATATATCTGTTTTGGTATTAGCACCATGCTGTTTTGGTTACTTTAGCTTTGTAATATAGTTTGAAGTCAGGCAGCGTCATGCCTCCAGCTTTGTTCTTTTTGCTTAGGTTAGCCTTGGCTCCACAGGCTCTTTTTTGCTTCCATATGAAATTTAACATAGTTTTTTTCTAGTTCTGTGAAGAAAGTCAATGGTAGCTTGATGGGAATAGCATTGAATCTATAAATTACTTTGGGCAATATGGCCATTTTCATGATATTGAGTCTTCCTATCCATGAGGATGGAGGGTTTCTCTATATGTTTGTGTCCTGTCATTTCCTTGAGCTCTGGTTTGTAGTTTTCTTTGAAGAGGTCCTTCACATCCCTTGTAGGTTGTATTCCTAGGTATTTTGTTTTCTTTATAGCAATTGTGAATGGGAGTTTACTAATGATTTGGCTCTCTGCTTGTCTGTTATTGGTATATAAGAATGATTGTGATTTTTGCACATTAATTTTATATCCTGAGACTTTGCCAAAGTTGCTTATCAGGTTAAGGAATTTTTGGGCTGAGGTGGTGGCGTTTTGTAAATATACAATCATGTCATCTGCAGACAGAGACAATTTGATTTCCTCTCTTCCTATTTGCATGCTTTTATTTCTTTCTCTTACTCGATTGCCCTGGCCAGAACTTCCAATACTATGTTGATAAGAGTGGGGAGAGAGGGCATCCTACTCTTGGGCCAGTTTTCAAAGGTAATGCTTCCAGCTTTCGGCCATTTAGCATGATATTAGCTATGCATTTGTCATAAATAGCTCTTATTTTTGTGAGATATGTTCCATCAATACCTAGTTTATTGAGAGTTTTTAGTATGAGGGGTGTTGAATTTTATTGAAGGCCTTTTCTGCATCTATTGAGATAATCATGTGGTTTTTGTCATTGGTTCTGTTTATGTGATGGATTATGTTTATTGATTTGCATATGTTGAACCAGCCTTTCATGCCAGGCATGAAGCCAACTTGATCGTGGTGGATAAGTTTTTGATGTGCTGCTGGATTCTCTTGCCAGTATTTTATTCAGGATTTTCGCATCGATGTTCATCAGTGATATTGGCCTGAAATTTTCTTTTTCTATTGGGTCTCCGCCAGGTTTTGGAATCAGAGTGATGCTGGCCTCATAAAATGATTTAGGGAGGAGTCTTTCTTTTTCTATTGTTCAGAATAGTTTCAGAAGGAATGGTACCAGCTCCTCTTTGTACCTCTGGTAGAACTCGGCTGTGAAGACATCTGGTCCTGGGCTTTTTTTGGTTGGTAGGCTAGTAATTACTGAGTCAATTTCAGAACTTGTTATTGGTCTATTCAGGGATTTGACTTCTTCCTGCTTTAGTCTTGGGAGGGTGTATGTGTCCAGGACTTTATCCATTTCTTCTAGATTTTCTAGTTTATTTGTGTAGAGGTGTTTACAGTATTCTCTAATAATAGTTTGTATTTCTGTGGGATCAGTGGTGATATCCCCTTTATCGTTTTTTAATGTGTCTATTTGATCTTTCTCTCTTTTCTTCCTTGTTAGTCTGGCTACCGGTCTATCTATTTTGTTAATCTTTTCAAAAAACCCACTCCTAGATTCATTGATTTTTTTTTGAAGGTTTTTTTGTGTTTCTCTCCCATTCGGTTCTGCTGTGATCTTAGTTATTTCTTGTTTTATACTAGGTTTTTAATGTGTTTTCCATTGCTTCTTTTGATTGTGATGTTAGGGTGTCTATTTTAGATCTTTCCCACTTTCTAATGTGGACATTTAATGCTGTAAATTTCCCTCTAAACACTGTTTTAACTGTATCCCAGAAATTCTGATATGTTGTGTCTTTGTTCTCATTGGTTTCAAAGAACTTATTTATTTCTGCCTTAATTTTGCTATTTACCCAGTAGTCATTCATAAGCAGGTTGTTCAGTTTCCATGTAGTTGTGCAGTTTTGAGTGAGCTTCTTAATTCTGAGTTCTAATTTGATTACACTGTGGTGTGAGAGATTGTTTGTTATGATTTTCATTCTTTTGCATTTGCTGAGGAGTGTTTTACTTCCAATTATGTGGTTGATTTTAGAATAAGTGCTATGTGGTGCTGAGAAGAATGTATATTCTGTTGATTTGGGGTGGAGAGTTCTGTAGGTATCTATTAGGTCCACTTGGACCAGAGCTGAGTTCAAGTCTGAATATCCTTGTTAATTTCCTTTCTTGTTGATCTGTCTAATATTGATAGTGGGTTGTTAAAGTTTCCCACTATTATTGTGTGGGAGTCTAAGTCTCCTTGTAGGTCTCTAGGAACTCGTTTTATGAATCCTGGTGCTCCTGTATTTGGCATATATATATATTTAGGATACTTAGCTCTTCTTGTTGCATTGATCCCTTTACTACTATGTAATGCCCTTCTTTGTCCTTTTTTATCCTTGTTGGTTTAAAGTCTGTTTTATTAGAGACTAGGATTGCAACTCCTGCTTTTTTTTTCTTTCTTTCCATTTGCTTGGTAAATATTCCTCCATCCCTTTATTTTGAGCCTATGTGTGACCTTGCAAGTGAGATGTGTCTCCTGAATACAGCACACCTGTGGGTATTGACTCTTTATCCAATTTGCCAGTGTATGTCTTTTAATTGGGGCATTTAGCTCATTTATATTTACCGTTAATATTGTTATGTGTGAATTTGGTCCTGTCATCATGATGTTAGCTGGTTATTCTGCACATTAGTTGAAGCAGTTTCTTCCTAGTTTCATTGGTTTATATATTTTGGTGTGTTTTTGCAGAGGCTGGTACTGGTTTTTCCTTTCCATGTTTAGTGCTTCCTTTAGGAGCTCTTGGAAGGCAGGTCTGATGGTGACTAAATCTGTCAGCATCTGCTTGTCTGTAAAGGATTTTATTTCTCATTCACTTATGAAGCTTAGTTTGGCTGGTTATGAAATTCCATATGTACATCATGGAAACGAGTGCATGTGATACACACACACACACACGCACACACATTGCATACTTTCATTTTTGTGTCCATTTCTTTTCTGATTTTATCAGCAGCCAACTAAAGAAAATAGAAAAAAAAATTGGTAATTCGATCTTTCATGTTCTGCATCTTCCAGCTTCACAACTTATAGTTTTCTATTTTTATTGTTATTGTGATCAGAATGAAAATGTATACAATAGAATCAGAATCAGGTCAGAATCAACAAAAATACTATAATGTTTGTACATGCTTTCAATGCAGTTTGTCTCTGCAAAGGGTGTGTGTGTTTCTATGCACATGTGCATGTACACAAGTGTGTAAATAAGTGTTTTATTCATGATGGAGAAAGGCTGGTCAAAATGATTCTGAATGAGATAGCACCACTACAGCAGATAATTAGGTCTCTATCAATAAAACAAGTCATTAAACATGTTTCTAAGCATCTACTCAGTATCTGGCACAATGTTAAGTAGTGTAAATATAATCATTAGCAAAATTCAGCTTCTACCCTCAATGGTATATGTGTAGAACAAATTGGTAAAGCTGGAGTACATTTCAGGACCAAAAACAGTTTCTGTGTAGTTCCCACTTCATCAAGACCATGTTGTATACCTCTCATACACTTAAGCCATAGGGAAGCAATTATTCCATCCATCCTTTTACAGGGTAGTGGTGGGGAAGAAGAGCTGACTGTCATGCTTGAATTCACATAATTTCATAATTAAATAATTTCATGTTACATAATCTCGATAAACCTAAAATCCAATATATGATAAAGATAGTGTTTCAAATCAGTGGATAAGTGATAAACAGTTCATAAAATGGTGTTCAGATAATTGGCTATATGTATTTTATAGTTGCACAAAGGTATAATATGTCATTAATAAATATTAATTCCATAGTGGATGTCAAATACACTTTTCCAAAATATAAAGAAAAAATACCATAGACAAATATCACTTGCAACATTACGGTTAAAATTAAATATCCAAACATAGCCCTAACCAATAACAGAAAATTTAAAAAAAAATTTATGGATTGGAATTTGTTAAAATATAAAACTTTTCTTTTTCAGAGGATACAATGAATATGTGTAAAAAGCAAATATCAAATCAGCAACAAGTGCTTGCAGTTCACTTGACATATTTAAAATATGAGTAGTTCCAACAAATCATAAATAAATGATTAGTAGTCCAATAAAAAAAAGACAAAGTACATTGACAGGAAACTGTATGAAACTCATGAACACTAAATGTCTTAGATTCTCTATTGTTAAACAAAATGCAAAAACAATAGAGAACATTATGAATATGGAGTTAATATTTAACAAAATTATTTTATCCATGTTATAAGTAAATATTTACATCCAAAAACCCTTGTTTTCTCTGAAAGTTGTCACTTATGAGTCTATTTTGAAAATGTTTAAAGACTAGTAATTAATTAACTTTAATAAATAGGTACTCCTATTGAGGGAAAACAGACATTTCCATAATTTTTCTTCTGTTTCTAATCTAGTAGATGGTAGGAAAATAATGACAATTGCATATTCATACCTGGAGAATATGCATTCCATTTCTTTTAAACTTTTGCATTCTCAAAACTATATTGATACCTCAAAGCATACCGTTTGCTGTTGAAAACAGCCTTTCAAGTATAAAGACACACACATCACTTTCCTTAAATCTTATATAAGGCAAGGGCCTAGATTCCTATCAGAAAATGTATTTCAAGAATGCTTTTTTAGTAGTTCCTGTGGCCTTATCTTATAGAGGAAGGTTTTTTTTTAAACATACACACAGTATTTGATGCACATTTTTATTGGAAAGAGCTTTTATTTCCTTAAATGTTTTGTTGTCTAAGTGTGAAAAGTATCCTGCAGTGGAATTTAGTGGCACAGATGCTTATTGTGATAGATGAGATGAACTTGCTTCCCTAAGCATGCATGGTCATGAAATGCATCTGGCTTCTGTACGTAAAAGTCAGTTATGTTCCCAAATGTGTCTCTGCATTTACACAGACGTTTAGGGGCAGACACCCTACTGTTCCCTCAAAAGGCGGCTCTGCTTAATTATGAAGTTCAAGTTAGACCAGAAGTTGGAAAATACTAAATTCCACATTGCAGACAGAGCCTGAGCAGGTGATGTCACCACTGCATTCTAAGGTGGCAAGTCCTCAGAGAAGTCACTTATCACCTTACCATGGAGAAAAATAACCGTGTCCAGAACACAAGAGGATGCTTTTAGGTAGCGTACAATCAAGTGTGCAAACCTGTGCAATACATACCAGATGAAATCCAGTTCAGAGGCTCAGGAAAACAAACAAATGAGGATATGCTTTAAAAAATAGGACTTAATATAAACAGTCGTGAGAGTAAAACTATTGCTAAGCACATAGGAAACATAAACCAGGCTTTCAGGAAGGAGTTTGGCACATGTGTGCACTGGTAGGAGGTGTAATGTGCAGAAATCCGGCCTTTTGTGGCATAGCAACTAAAGTTCCTTTTCTATTGTCCAGACAACCTTAAATATTCCTTTATGCAGTACTATTTTAAAAAGGCCATCTACTGTGCACAATGTGTTAGCATCAAGGACATGAAATTTATCTGGAATATACCAAAACTTTAATCAATAGACTAGGACCAAAGCTTTTAAAAACAGGTTTTCGTAGATAAATCATTATAAGTTATTATTTCCTCGCCATAGGTAAGGCATGATAGATAACTTTACTTTTTCTCAGTCACTTAGTGTGTAGGTAGAATAATGACCCTTAGCAGGATGACCTTTTGAATGTGTTGTTAGGCAGCATGGAAGCATTATGGTTAGAGGTGGAATTAAGATTGCTAATCACCTCACCTTAAACTGGAGCGATTATCCTGAATTATCTAGGTGGGCCCACTGTAGTCACAAAGAACCTTCAGACAGGAAGGCGGAGAGACCAGAGTGAGCAGAAGAGCTTGGGGAAACTGGAGCCGAGGCTGAAGTGATGTGCTGTGTCCAAGATGTGCAGAGGCCAAGAGCTCAGGGATACATGTGACCCCTCAAACCTGGTGAATTCTCTCCTGGAATCTCTAGACAAAATATACACTTGATGATACCTTGATTTTAGCACACTAAGACCCATTTTGGACTTCTGACCCCCAGAAGTATAAAGAAAAAAAATGTGTTGTTTTAAGCCTCTGAGTTTATGTTAATTTACTGTAACAGCAGTAAGAAACTAACACAGTAAGACGGCTTTTATTTTTATGTGATGTATAGAATTAAATTGGATATGCTAGGAAATATTGGAAATTTATTGATTTATTTTTTGTCTGAGCTGGAGTCTGGCTCTGTCGCCCAGGCTGGAGTGCAGTGGCGCGATCTCGGCTCACTGCATGCTCTGCCTCCCGGGTTCCCGCCATTCTCCTGCCTCAGCCTCCCGAGTAGCTGGGACTACAGGCGCCGCCACCACGCCGGCTAATTTTCTGTATTTTTAGTAGAGACGGGGTTTCACCGTGGTCTCGATCTCCTGACCTCGTGATCCGCCCGCCTCGGCCTCCCAAAGTGCTGGGATTACAAGTGTGAGCCACCGTGCCCGGCCGGGAATTTATTTTCTTAATATAGTTCTTCATATTAGAATAATGAGAACCATCGAGTAATGAAGTGTTCTATTTTGTGAAGGATGATTATATAAACAGTACGAAGGTTAAAAACCGGGCGGGACCGGCTGGGCACAATGGCTCGTTCATGTAATCCCAGCACTTTGGGAGGCCGGGGCAGGTGGATCTCTTGAGCCCAGGAGTCTCAGATCAGCCTGGGCAACATGTGAAACCCCATCTCCACAAAAATACAAAAACCAGGCAGACGTGGTGGCGGCGCCTGTGGTCCCAGCCACTCAGGAGGCTGCGGTGGAAGGATCGGAGCCCGGCAGGTGCAGGCTGCGGTGGACCGTGATTATGCCACTGCGCTCCAGTCTGGGTGACAGAGTGAGACCTTGTCTCCATTAAATAAATAGATAAATAAATATATATATAAGTAAAAGAGGAGGGTGTCTTTTGAAGGCTATTAAAGTCGTCTAAGTGTCCTCTGATTATATGAGGCTGGAATGGTGCATGGAATGTTGTGTTGAATAACCTGATACAGTCTCTGAAACTATAGAAGCATTAGTAATTTTAGCCTGAGAGTGCTATAATCTGGGATAATTTGGTCCAATACTTCCAGAGAGGGTTGAAGTTTTGAGATAGCTGGAGTTATTTCAGTTGAAGACCTGAATATGAGGCAACTGGATACTCAATTACAATTCAATTTCTACTCTTTATATAAGGTAGAAATGGGTAACATGTGGGACACTGTGTTAAAAGTAATGCAGCCATAGTGTAGTGGTAGAAGCAGATGAAAAGTACTATAATAGTCGTATAGATGAGGTACTGGAAAGAAGCAGAGTTGAAAAATTGGAGATAAATGTCAGTTTTCCAGAGCCATGGGATGAAAACCAAACAGGATTACAACAGATTCAATTCACTCAAGATGTCTAACTTGGTAATAGGTCAGAAAACTCAATTTGTCGTATTTTCTTAAAAGTACACAAAAATGTTCCTTTTGATAAAACACGTGTAGTGCACCTTCGGATTTGATTTTTCTTTATGTTCTGTAAACTGCTCACAGTAAAACAGAAAAAAAGTCTGACAAATATGATGGTCCTTAAATATTGTAGGAGTATGATGCTTCTCCAAAGAATAGAGGTTTTCCTAGGAAGGCCCTAAGCAAGGAATCAAGTTTCCTTTTGCAAGAAATAAAATTCTCAAAAGTTCCCTGCACCTTGGAAAGGCTCTGGTTGAAATTAATAGCACAACGTTATTTATTTAAATTTTAACTTTTAAGTTCAGGGGTACAAGTGTAGGTTTGTTACAGAGGTAAGCTTATGCCATGGGATTGGTTGTACAGTTTATTTCATCACCCAGATATTAAGCCTAATATCCATTAGTTGTTTTTCCTGATCCTCATAGCAAATATTACCCCCATAAAGTTTTATGGTTACTTTTTTCTTATCTTCTGATTAATGCCATTAGATTCACCAATTGAAATTATTTTTCAGTAGTTTAATTCCCTCTAGAAGGTTTAAAAAATGTTTCCGAATTTCCTAAGTCTTCTTTCTTTGTTAGTCTTCTAAAAAGCTATATTCAATAGAATTCATGTGCTTAGGTACAGTTTCACTAAAAGCGTATCTTCAACATTTGATCTGTTTAAAAGTTCTTAAGGTGTTAAGGAACATTAGGTATCAGAGTTTATGGCATTTGATTAATCTGAATAAATATTGGCATCAAATTGAATTCAGCAAAAGTAACAGTGATAAATCAGAGAGCAATATTTGAAATGTCTCCAGGAAACATTTTAAAACAATTTTTAAGTTCACTAATTTGAGTCATTACACTTGGCCCTAATATGGTAGATTTTAAGTGAAGCTCAGTCGAACCTGGCAGATATCATATACAAACTTTTAATAGTCCTAACAATTCCTGTACCTCATTTGGATAAAGATTATTTCCAGAGCATCAGTGCTTTGACCAGAAAGGCATTTATTATTCTGTAACACTTTTCTTGAGAAATTAGCATGATTCATCATTTGAGTACGCTCTCTCAGATAAGATTCTAATATTTGGGTGTGAATAAAACTTCAGGGCATTGAAAACAGCTGGAAGATAGACAATAGGGTGATCATCCTCTCTTGTCATTCTCTATCAAGGTCCTCTTTAATTATTGGCCTAAACAGCTATAACTTTATGGTGAAAACAAACCGCTCGGATATAGCGTTAAAGGTTGAAATAATGAATTATACATAAATCGATTTAGTTCAGTTATATTCTGTTGAATTGGGAGAACATCGAATTTTTAAATTTCTCTGCATTTCTTGAAGTTAGGAATAAAAGCTGGGGTGGGGTCTCCTGAAATAATGAGGTCTAGAATAATTTCTGTTAAATTTACTTTTTAGTAGGATAAGTCTACTAAAATCAATATGAATGGAACCTTCAATGTACCACTGAAGATAATTAATCTTTGAGAGGTTAAGTAACCATTACAAGGTAATTTACCTAATTAGCAACTAAACCAACCAAATTTTAGATTTCTTAACTTTAAGACTATTGCTCACATAGTCACGTAAAGTATATCTTCCACAGAGTCACAGGCAATCACAAGCTAACACGAGCAGTTAGCACAAAATAGATGTTCCACATAGAATGCAGAACAAAAAAAGACACTTTAAAAATCCTTTTCCCTTTTCCAAATTCATATTTAAAAAGTTTCTTGTGGAATTTCCCAAATGCCAGCATGGCCACATATAATACAGATTGATACTCAGACCTCTAATGAGAAACAGTTAGAATTATGCTAAACAAGGAACATTCTATATTGATTTCACAAATTCTCCTCTTTCCACTTATGGTTTCTCATAAAATGTAACATGTTTGTCTCGTGTGGAGTCTGTATAGAAAAAGTGTGATAACTGAAGATATAGACACACAGGTGTATGTATGTCTGTGTGTTCCTGTGTATTATAGCCTTTCTTTAATGGTTTTCTCTTTATATTTATATATATATATATATACTTTAAGTTCTAGGACACATGTGCACAACGTGCAGGTTTGTTACATATGTATACATGTGCCATGTTGGTGTGCTGCACCCAGTAACTCATCATTTACATTAGGTATATCTCCAAATGCTGTCCCTCCCCCTCACCCCACCCCATGACAGGCCCCGGAGTGTGATGTTCCCCTTCCTGGGTCCATGTGTTCTCATTGTTCAATTCACACCTATGAGTGAGAACATGCAGCGTTTGGTTTTTTTTGTCCTTGTGATAGTTTGCTGAGAATTATGGTTTCCAGCTTCATCCATGTGTCTACAAAGGACATGAACTCATCCTTTTTTATGGCTGCATAGTATTCCATGGTGTATATGTGCCACATTTTCTTTTTTTTTTATTATACTTTAGGTTTTAGGGTACATATGCACAATGTGCAGGTTTGTTACATATGTATCCAGCCACATTTTCTTAATCCAGTCTATCATCGTTGGACGTTTGGGTTGGTTCCAAGTCTTTGCTATTGTGAATAGTGCCACAATAAACATACGTGTGCATGTGTCTTTATAGCAGCATGACTTATAATCCTTTGGGTATATATACATATATATATAAAAAAACTATATATATATATTTTGGGGACGGAGTTTCTCTCTGTCACCCAGCTGGAGTGCAGTGGCGCGATCTCGGCTCACTGCAAGCTCCGCCTCCCGGGTTCACACCATTCTCCTGCCTCAGCCTCCAGAGTAGCTGGGACTACAGGTGCCCGCCACCATGCCCGGCTAATTTTTTGCATTTTTAGTACAGACGGGGTTTCACCGTGTTAGCCAGGATGGTCTCGATCTCCTGACCTCATGATCCACCCTCCTCGGCCTCCCAAAGTGCTGGGATTACAGGCATGAACCACCGCGCCAGGTCTCTATTTAAGTTAGCTCTGTCCAGGGCAAACCAGCATTTCAAAGATACAAACTGTTTTTGCAAAAAACAGGTATACACCTATCCATAGTGCAGACATTATGTCTACTTATTTCTCTCTAAATAGATCTTTCATTTTAACAAGTACTTCACCTTCACAAAATTTAGTTGAGTCAGTGAACTCTTATCCAGATGCTATATCTTGGCCAGATTATCAAGAATTAAGCCTCACAGATAGGCTGTTTCCATTTCCTTTAACAAAGTTTATCAGTCCTGAGTTACTTCTTGATTTCTTGCCAGTGGCATATAATGATGACTCAGCCAAGTCAGTTCCCAGAGTTGGACTCTTTTTTTTCTTATACACAGGAAACTTCTTTTCCAAGAATACTTGTTCCAGTTGCTCACAATCTTCATAGTTGATGATTATAGAATGATCTATGTACTTTCAGTGTACCTTCAAAAATGAGATCTGCAGCTGGATAAGACGTGTGTGTGTGTGTGTGTGTGTGTCTTAGTAGACTTAAACCGTTCATTGAATAAGAAGCCTAGTTGATAGTGTAAGGTGAGAGTTAGAAGAACAGGGAATTATTTGGTTTAAGGAATTGTGAAGAAATGTGCTATGCCATTAAAATTTTTCTCTACTTTTGTGTTAAATCTTAATTTTGTGCAGAATTTACTAAGCTGCAGGAAACTGTCAAAATTGACTCTTGCTAAGTTCCATATTGGTTTGTAATTATCTTAAAACAAAAGTTGGTTGATACTAAAGTGCAGTTTTTCCTCTAGCTTTCATAAATTGAGACAGGTCTTTTTCTCACCCTCCACATACCTATGGCTGGAAGCCGAGGTGGTTGTTCTTGGTTCCCGTTACAACTTCTAGACTGTTAATTTCTCCGCTCCTTGCAAATTAGACTGTTCCTTTGAAACTCAAACCCCTTGGAAATATCGGCCATGCCCCTTTGGTATTACCATCATCAACAGACCTCCCTCCTGGGCACTCTGGTCTTATTTTTTTTTTTTTTTGAGATGGAGTCTTGCTCTGTCACCCATGCTGGAGTGTAATGGTGTGATCTCGGCTCACTGCAACCTCCTCCTCCCGGTTTCAAGTGATTCTCCTGCCTCAGGTTCCTGAGTAACTGGGATTACAGGTGCATACCACCACACCCAGCTAATTTTTGTATTTTTGGTAGAGACGGGGTTTCGCCATGTTGGCCAGGCTGGTCTCGAACTCCTGACCTCAGGTGATATGCCTGCCTCAGCCCCCCAAAGTTCTGGGATTACAGGCATGATCCACTGCACCTGGCCTCTTGCCATTTATTTAAGGCTGTAGATCTTTTGCTCAATATCATCTTCAGGCAAGTTCAGCCATCATTTTAGTGGCTCAGCTTTCACGTGAAAGGACCAGTACAAACCTCGGTTCCCCGTTTTTTGACATCTTTATTTCCATTACTTTTTTTCTTTCCTCCACTTTATTGTCATCAAATCTGAAACATTTTCTATAAGGGTATATACCACCAGGATCTAGATGCAAATATTCTGCCTCCTGGACATCACTCCTTGCCAGCTCGTTGGCCCAGATGTCCTCATTCCTACAACCCTTCATTTTCACTGAGACTCTTCTTAGGACACAGCTGCTGCTGCTCCCTCACGATCCATCCGTACTCTCTTGCTTTCAGTTTCCACGTTTTCCTCCTCAAATGCCATAGTTCATTTTTAGCATTCCCTTGCAACTACCCTGAGCTTCATTTTCCCACAATTTATTTGTTTCTGTTTCTCTTCCCAAATTTTAAATATTGATGTTTCTAAGGGTTCTGTCCTAATTGCTCTTCTTTTCTCTCCACACACATACTCTCTCTAAGCTCTAAACACTACTAAACAGCTCATAATTTCCAGTCTTAGAGTTTGGCCCAGACCTTTATTCTGGGAGTTGATGATTTACATGACAATAGCACTCGAATAATTCAGAGGTAACATGTCCTGGTTTCCCACATGTCAGTAAGTGGCACTGCCAGCCATGCTAGACGCTTATAAGTCATTTTTGGCCCTTCCTCAATATTCTGACAATATCCAATTCAACATTCATTTAAAAAATATTTTGGTTCCAAATACATCTGTAATTTCCTCCACCTCTTTTGATTTCCAATGTCCCCAGCCTAGCCAGAGCCACATATTTTCTTACCTACACTTATTTTCTTAGGTCATCCTTAGTCAACCTACTTTAATTCTTAATCTCCTACACCCTGTTAGCTACAGAGAAACCAAAGTGATCTCTTAACATGTCTTTCAGTTTCCAACTCTCCCACTTTTCTGGTGTACTTGGACTAACATTTATGTTCCTCATGATTACTAATGAAGACCTGTACTGTTTCACATATCCTTCTCTTTCAGCCACGTCTCACATTAGTCTTTCTCCCTTCTGTACTTCATCCAGATTCCTACTTTTCAGTTTTTCATTTCATCCAATTCACAGGTTTCTTCTACATGCCAAGATCTTGCTCATATATTAGGGTCCATGAACACTGGGGGTTTTTCCTAAAAGACGAATCTTTCTGTAGTGTATGAAAAGCTAACTCTTTTTATTCTCAGGTCTTACCTTAAATATTCTCACTTGAAAGAAGTGGTTAGAATCTGTATAATCCAAATTAATATTTCTTTTTTTCTTTTTCTTTTGAGACAGGGTCTTGCTGTGTCACCCAGGCTGGAGTGCAGTGGCACAATCTTGGCTCACTGAAACCTCTGCCTCCTGGGTTCAAGCAGTTTTCCTTTCTCAGCCTCCTGAGTAGCTGGGACTACAAGCGCACACCACTACACCCGGCTAACTTTTTTATTTTTAGTAGAGATGGGGTTTTGCCATGTTGATCAGACTGGTCTGAAACTCCTGGACTGAAGTGATCCATCCGCCTTGGCCTCCCAAAATGCTGGGATTACAGGCATAAGCCACCACGCCCGGCCCAAATTAATATATCTATATATAAAAATTATATGTATGAATCTTATATAATCTGAATTAAGATTGTATCTAATGTTCGCCCCAAAACCCTTGTTGTATATTCAGTCCCTTGCTTCACTTTGCATGTGAACACATTTTGTAATAATCTCTTCTCTTTGCTCAGTTGGGTTTCTGTGCCTGTCTTCGTCTTCAGAATTGAAACCCTGGGAGTACAGGACTGTGGCTTTCTTATTCACCACTGCAGCTCCGTAACTAAGAGAGCATCTGATACATATGTGTGAAGGGAATTGGTTAAATATAGACCACTAGGTCCAGTGGAGTCCACAGCCTATTCACCTCATGTAGTTTCCAAGAAACAAAGGCTTCTCAACATATATTAATGAATGAGATATGGGCCAGGATATCTGGTCTGGCTGGAGATGGCTTAACTTTGAGTTCACTTGAGAGGGTATCAGTGTGAGCAGGGATGCTTTCACTCACTTCAAGAATTGCATGGTGTTTAGGGGGAAGAATCACCCTGCTTCTCTGGAGAGACATGAGGGCTCTGTGGCTCCTGTGGGCTCTCAAACTGTTGGAAGATGACTGCTAAACCTGAGTTTTCAGGTCTCCTAGTTATATTCATTTAAACTTATAGATGATTTGTCACTATTTTAAGTTGTTTTTCACTGAAAATTCAGTCTGAATATAGAGCCTTATTTCATTCAGAACAGAAAGAATGGGTTACGGTGAAATCTGTTTATCTATAATTTTTAAGTAAGTACAATTTTATAAACCAGTTATTCCTAACTTGAGAGGCCTGGAGGATTTATTACAATGTGTATTTCAGGGCCACATCTGCAGAAGTTTTGATACAACATTTCCTTACTAATCCCCCTGACAGCACATTTTAGCAGGCATCCTGTGTTATTGAGAAGCAGAACGTTTATGCACCACACTTTGGGAGAGAGAAGTGCATGTTATGTTACCATTTAAAGATGCCTGGTTCTTGTGGGGCAAATTGGCAAATGATTTATCTGAACTAATGGCAGAGTGGAATTTTAATATTTTAGGGTTTTCAGGAATCTTAGAGCTGTTTTCATTTGTCTCATACATAGAGCCTGAACCTTGAAGACATTAATGAATTTGTCACAGAAATTAAATTGGGCCAAAATTTACATTTCCAACCCATGTCTGTGCTCTTCATTCTAAAGCACAATGGCCTAGAGTCATATTTTAACCTCTAACTTTTATCTTATTAAAAAATAAAATAAAATAAATAATTGTAAATACATGCATGTATTATACCTATATATACAATTTATATACATTACAATATTAATTTGAACTACACATGACATCACTAGTAAAGGCCAGTTACAGTTTAGACTGAGATAAGCCCTGTGAGAATTTACTAAGATCAAAAAGACTCCTTTTAATAGTGACTCAGTGGCACCTAGTCTAAGGACAAAGGCTCCAGTATGTATCCTAATCTAAGTTATTACTGAATGTGAGTCCTGTGATAGCTTCTAATGAAAATTTCCCATTGGAAAAAATCAATGTTAATAACTGGAACTCGAGAGCTGTAATGGGTTCTGCTGTGTTTTTCGGGCTTAGACTGTGTGCTATAATATGCTAAGAAGAGGAGTTGATGACCTGTGAGCTCTGGTCACTTCCTGATCTCATTTGATTCTTTGGTCTTTAGTTTTAAAAGGGTGATCAGAGAGGTTGCTTTATAATGGAGAAGTTGAACAAAAGGACCATCAACCTGCAGGCTCACTGGCACAGCGCAAGTTTCACCGGATAAGCATTTCAGTAAAGAGGACTATTGCCAACAGCAATACTTGCAAGGAAGCTTTGTTCCAGAGAGGATTTTTGTTTTTAAAGAAGCTGCTAGAAAAACTGACACTAGAAGCTAACTAGAGTCACTCTTTCTAGATATCAATGAAATTGTAAGTCTGAAGACATTACTTACCTAGATACAGAAATGGACTTTATTTAAGAACCAACTTTATACATATCTAATATACCTAGGCTTGTTGATCAAGTTGGCTGGCTGGGGAAGAATAAGACCATCTAGAAGATCCACATGATGAGAGAAAGCATTCGGGGAGGGCAGACAGATACTTGATGCTGGCCACAGATAGAACCCAGAGACGCTCTGTGATTGAAGTGGTTCTAATACCTAGAAGCTTCGATTTGCTCTTATAACGTGTTCTAAAGCCATTTAATTCAAGACTACCCTTCCTGGTTGGTACCTGTAGATGTAATGCATCTCCTAAGGTATTACTCTAGGCTCCATCGGACAGAACAACTACATGGAGGTAGGTGGTGGAGCCTCCGGACTCCACGACACATTTCACAGTGCTGTTTACTCCAAAACACTGGCCTAATTGAACTAATGTAGCTATTGGGTAAGACGAGAAGTAATACACGAACATTCTTAAAGTCTGTTCTCTTTTGCCTTGTGACCTTAAACATTTGAAAGACCAAGATGAACACTATTGAATAGAATTGTGTTTCCATCGTCATAACTAACCTGAAAGCCTAAGTTTTACCTCTTTCACTGCACATCCGATCTATTTTATGGGCAGAAGAGCACAATGGGCTCAGCTATCCAGGCTTTAGGAGTTATTTTAATCTTTAAAGAACAATAGACACAAGTAAAAGTACATACATAAAGTAGGTATTTTATATTTAATTTTTATTTTCATATGCATGAAAAGGGTGTTCCAAAAAAAGATTAGAGAAGTCCATGGCATGTCTTTCTGGTTAATGTTACTTTATTTTTTGGTTCATCTACCATACTACTTACAAGTTACTTGATTTTGTTCGTGGAAAATTATTTTAAATGAATTGATTTTACTTTTCATCAGCACAGTTGTTGACTAATACCAAAGTTAGTTAGAAGGTTATGATTTTTGTATTTATAGAATGGCAGGGGCAGCATTTAGATAATACATCATAGTAACTTGGCATTTATGAAATATTAGTTTTCCATAAACATGAACTCAGAGAGGAAGGTTACATTTTTTTAAATTATAATAACATTTTGAAAAGCATCTGTCCTTTAAAATGTTACTGAAATATATATTGGAACTGGTGTTTTAGATGCCAGTCCTTCCTGAAGAGTGTTTTGAGATTTTTTTCAAATACTGCCTCAGTTCTATATAAAATAGAAAAAATTCTGCCTTGTAAAATGACTACTGGATGTAGGTAAGAAGAAGTTAAGGAAATATTACATAAAAATAGATTTGCAAAGGTAATTTGCTGGAGGATTATTTACACTTTGATGAGTGGATCTGGATATTTTGATACTAAGTGAAAGTGGTTCCACTGGAATTAGAAGGGAACAGAGATCTGCAAGCAGGAGTGAAAAGAATGTGTGTAAGCCGGGCACGGTGGCTCATGCCTGACCTCAGGTGAGCCGCCCACTTCAGCCTCCCAAAGTGCTGGGATGACACCCTTGTTAAGTGGTACTCTAATTAATCAGTAACTTAAACCTCAAAAGAGATTCATTATGTACACAAAATTAATCTTGTGTAATCAAGTGTATAAGTAAAATTAATTGAAGAAATCAAAAAACGCACGGTGGCTGACACCTGTAATCTCAGTGCTTTCGGAAGTCCAGGTGGGAGGATCCCTTGACTTAAGGAGGCTGAGACCAGTCAAGCAACACGGTGGGACCCATCTCTGTAAAAAAATTAGCCGGGGATGGTGGTGCATGCCTGTAGTCCGAGCTACTTGAGAGGCCGAGGCAAAAGTATCGCTTGAGCCTAGGACTTGGAGTCTGAAGTGAGCTATGATCACACCACTGACTCCAGCCAGAGCAACAGAGGGAGACAATGAGAACACGTGGACACAGGAAGGGGAACATCACACTCTGGGGACTGTGGTGGGGTGGGGGGAGGGGGCAGGGACAGCATTAGGAGATACACCTAATGCTATATGACGAGTTAATGGGTGCAGCACATCAACATGGCACATGGATACATATGTAACAAACCTGCACATTGTGCACATGTACCCCAAAACTCAAAGTATAATAATAAATAAATAATAAACCACAAAACACTTGTAATTCCACATCCAGATATATAAACCACAGGAATACTTAGATAAACACACGCTATACACACATATAGTATATATATGATAAAATATATTTGTATGTTCAACTTGGGAAAGGTTGATGATTTTAGAAACAAACTAATAATTCTTTTGCCTTGTGCTCTAATGATTTTCAATATGAAGATGTATTTGGGATCAAATACATGAGGCTCCACATACAAGACATCTTTCTTTCCCCTCTTCTCAGCACCATTTTTTGGCTGATTATTGGACTACAACTGGGAGATCTAGAACTAAATTCCTGCTTAGTGTTTACTTGTTCAGAGCATAGGCTTTGAAATCGTCCTGTTTTGCCTCAGTCTCCACAGTGGTACCTACTAACCTCATGACTAGGGGATCGTGTAGCATTTCTCTAAGCCTTGTTTTCTTAGCTGTGAAGTGGTAAATTTTGGAAGTGCTTTGTTCATAGGATTTCTGTGAAAACTGAATTGGGTAAAGAATGTAAGGCATTTAGCACAGTAAAATAACCTGGATTACAGTAACTTTTCCAGGAGTGTTTATTAGTACTTAAACTGTCATTGTCATCAAAATTCTGTTTTTACATATGAACTTAGAAATGTCATTGTAACCTTCTCAACTCATTTGGTCATTTAAAATGGAGAGGTTGAGTTAGGTGTTTCTTAAATTTCTCTTTAGCTCTGATACTATGAGTCTGACGTTAAGTAATGCAAAGTTGGTAATTAAATCTTCCCCTTTCGTGATGTAGGAGAAAGGCATAAAAAATTTCTGGGTGACTGGATTCCCTTGCAAGTTTATTAGAATTGTAATTACGTAGCATTTTGAATAAAGCATTCATTCTGGAAATCATTAAGTTTATTTTTCTTAACTCCGTTATTTTGTCAACTGTGGAAAAATTGGGATTTAGGAGTAACCTCTGATTTAAAATTCCACCTACTAACCATTTAAATTGTAGTCTTGTAATTTCCTAACTTTAGTCTTGAAGGTGTTTCTCATTCTTATGCGTTATTATACTGTATTATATATTTATGCAACATAAAATTTATAGTTTTAACTATTGCACATGTTTACATATGAAAGGTGTAATTTTGAACTTATCATTATTAAATTTGCTAGTTTTGCTTCACTATTCATTTTGGACACTTATCCATATTAGTACATGCAACTCAAGTTTATTCTTTTGAGCTACTGTATATCATTCAAATGTATGAATAAATAACCTTGCTTTGGTGGACATTTAAGTATTTTCATGTATCAGTATGAAAAGCAGTTTCAAAATGAACATTCAAATATACATTGTCATATATGTGTATAATATTTGTATATATGAAGGTTCCTGTGGGTCATATATCTGAAATCAAAATTACAAGTGTTTTGTACCTTCTATAATTAATTTTACTCTCAATTTTAAGTAAACAAGATTAGTTTTTGCACATGATGCATCTCTTTATTCAGTTAAAATTACTGACATAATTAGAATACCACTTAAAACTTGAGAATATTTTCAAGGGTATTTATGCAAAACTTACATAAATGTGTTGAAAAGTCCTTTTGTATATATGTAGAGATTACATGGTATGTTAAATTCATCAATTTGCCTAAATATCAAGTTATACTTAAGTAGTGTCCATACACCATGCTTTTGCTTGACTGAACTCCAATATGTATATCGGGAGTACTTTTTAACATTCATAGGTTAAGTGGCCTGTTTTGGAAAATGATATTAAAAATGGAATTCAGATGAATGCTTAAAGATTAAAAATGAATGAGCTTTCGTATTAATCATCAATATGACAACCCTAAAGGGAAGCATGATTTTCAAATGTACCTCCTTGTAGGCAGGATAATTCAGAAATGCACAGTGCATATTAGATATGGGATTTGAGTCGTAGTGTATTTCTCTAAGAATGTAATTTATTGTACTTTCACATCCACCCCACTGAATATGCAGAGTTTAAGATGCAATGGCCAGAAGACACGAGCGTGTCACTAGAAGGATGTGGACGTGGGCTCCGGGGCTGTTGATGATGACGGTGGTGTTTTGGGGTCATCTGGGGAATGGACAAGGCCAAGGTAAGTGCAAGGATTTTCTAATTCTTTGCGAGTTGGATGCGAATTTCACTTTGTGATGAAATTATGTTTAGTGTTTGGTTTGATGTTTAAGCAATTTGTTACAATCTTCCGTCAGGTTTTTGTTACAGGGTATTGTAATATCTCTGCAGTTAAATTGAAATAGAATTAAGTGTGAGTAAATGCATCAAAATTGAAGCCATGTTTCTGAAATTGGCTTTTCTCTGTTGTAATTGATGATATGTATATATATGTGAGGTATTATGAGGCCATATATATGCGTGTGTCTCTGTTGCATTTGGTGACATGTATATATATGTGAGGTATTACGAGGCCATATAAATTCGAGTGTGTGGGTTTTGGGTGGGTGGGTGTGCCTGTGAGTTTGTGTATGTGGTATTTTACAGGAACACGTAGCATATAAAGTTGTTGTGATTTTGAAGAAAAGTTTTTGGACGTTTGTCTGTTTAGGGTTTTTATGTTTTTGGATGTTTGTCTCTTTAGGGTTTTTATGTTTAACATTTTAAAATTTCAAGAACCTATTCTTAAAGGATGTGATGTTCTTTAGAAATTAAATGAAAAATGTGACGTTTCTCGTTCTTCTGCCAAGGGTATTTAGGGGAAATTAATGAGAGAGTGGAGCTGCAAGGTTGTGGCATCCTGAAATGTCAGTTGGAGAGTAGAAAAGGGCCATAGATTTTGGAATAAGGCTTTCAATACTGATTTCATCAATAGCTGTATGGAGTGGTTTGTGCCAAATCTAGTATCTGTGAATGTATTTTGTGATAAGTATTGTATTACTTTTGGAGATGTGTTGCCTGCTCATATACAAATTGCAATTCTGTACTTTATGTGATAAAACATCCTGACACCCCTGAAATTTTCTTTTCCTTTCGGGGCAAGTATATTCAGCATTGATTTTCTGCATTTTCAAGGCTTGAAATGAAATCTGTGAGCAGGAAGTTTACAGAGTTATTTCAAGGGATAGATATATTTCTCCAGATAAAATTGAAAGTGTGCAGTGTTATTATATAATTGTGATGAAGTTGAGCTTTGCTAGTTTGGAGTATCTAATAAAGTTTAACACTTTTTAAAAGATCCTTCAAAAAGATCAGTTTTCTTGCCATATGTAATATTGTTCAATGAAGATTTGAAATGAAATAGATATTTTTTCAAAACCACAAATGCATCTGTGCCTTTGTATATGAACAGTTGTATATACATGTAAGCAGATAATACATTTTGTTAATTAAGATCAGCTTTGATTTTAATTTTTCTTTCCTGTCATTCAGAATTTGTATTTGCATCTAATAGAATTCTCATTTTTCTTTTGTGATAAAACTAATGTAAAATATATTCAATACACATAGTAGTTTTTTTCACCAAAGGTCTAAAACAAGAATATGTAGACAGTAGCTACGTTGGATTTCTTTGGCTATAAGAGTTGTCTATTTCTCTGGTGATGTGTAGAATTACTAAAATGCAGCATGACATCTGTTTCTCTGTAATAGTGATCCAACATGACATGTAGTATTACACAGGGTTGCTAATACCTTCCTCTGACCATCATTTCCAGTAATTGTGGCTTGTTTTAGATGAGGAATAGGTTATTAGATATTTAAAATATTTGAGAAAAATAGGTATCTTCTCTCTTATTTACCCAAACCCTTTTATTTACTCAATATTGATGGCTCAAGTATTCTATCTTTCACTAGGGACCATCATTTATTAAAAAATGGCCTGAAATCAATTCCAAGTCTAGCTGTAGTGAAGCTTCTAGTGGGAAATGCAAGTTAAGTAATTTGTTTTCTTTCTAAAAGGATAAATTAAAATAGACAATGATTCAAAGAACAAAACAACTTAATAGAAAACATAATGGAATGCTTTGATACTATGATTCAGGGAATTTTGCTTCCTTAGTGGTAGCTAGATTGAGTGAAGGAGATTGCTTAGGTATAATGAGCAAATCTTATAATTGCAAGTATAACCCAAGCTGCATATCATCATTTAGCTCAATAAGCCTCATTAAATATTAAATATTACCTTTTAACTTTTATGCAATTAAGCAGAATTTAAAAATAAAAGTTTTAAAAATTAAAGTTTTTATTACTAAGTATCTTTTAAAATACAAATCTCACAGCTCCTTATTGTCAAGAAAAGAACACATGAAAATTTATAAATAAGGTTTTCTCTCTATTAAATTTACAGTCTTGCATTAAATATTGGTTATTGGGACCCACCATGTCCATGATTATGATTAAGTATCAATGAAAGATGACTTTTGCAGCAAATATGCATGCAAATGTTTTAAGATTATTTTCACATTATTTCACATAATTTCTTAAGCATAATAGGATAAGTAAATTATACTTTCTACACAAGCTCTTCATATTTATGAATAGACCATGTTCTAAATTTTTCAATCATTGGGGAATCCCAATGTCATATTTATGAATGGACCATGTTCTAAATGTTTCAGTCATTGGGGAATCCCAATGTCATATTTATGAATGGACCATGTTCTAAAAGTTTCAGTCATTGGGGAATCCCAGTGTCGTATTTATGAATGGACCATGTTCTAAATGTTTCAGTCATTGGGGAATCCCAGTGTCGTATTTATGAGTGGACCATGTTCTAAATGTTTCAGTCATTGGGGAATCCCAGTGTCGTATTTATGAATGGACCATGTTCAAAATGTTTCAGTCATTGGGGAATCCCAGTGTCGTATTTATGAATCGACCATGTTCTAAATGTTTCAGTCATTGAGGAATCTTCCTAGAGAAACCGTGTGAGAAATTGTAGCTAAGCTCAAAAACGGAAGACAAAAATCGATTTAACGAGGAATGTAGATTAATGTCATAGTATTATCGCGACTGTGTGCAACCACTACTTATAAACAATGATATAAGAAATGCAATCTGAAATCTGAATTCTAAATAGGAATGTAGTGCCATTATCCCTCTGGGACCCTTAGGGTCAAAATAAGATAAAAGTGATGAATGGTGGGTTGGAAGTCAGTCAGTGATCCTTGTCAAATTTTTGTATCTGTCAAGAAAAGCATCTGCTTGAGGACATCCATTTTCCTACTTCTGAGTTACAGAATAATAGGTACTTATCCTGAATGTGACATTCCCTGACGTGGACTCTGTCTTTGCTGCTTAGGTGGTGTGTGCATGAGAAAGTGCTTAACATCTGAAAACGGAGACAATCCTTAGAGAAAGATATATATGAATTTTAAAAGGAAATATACCTACGATGGAAATAAAACAAATAGCATAAATATCTAGCTGTATTTGGTCTTTTTGGTAACTATTACAATATATACATTTTCAAACAACTAAGTTCAGCACTGACTTTGGGAGAATCTAGATAAAACTGAACTGACATATAATAAGCATTGGTGTAATTAATAGCACAGCGGGCAGAACCATGGGGGTATTTCCTGAGGAAGAGGGACTATAGAGAGGCAAAAGAAAACCCAGCTCATTCTGGGGAGTGCCAGGAGCAGTTATTATATTCAGAACTGAGAACTTATTTCTAACTCACCAACCCATAGTTCTGGCTGAAGTGCAGTGGTGCAGTCATAGCTCATTCTCAGCCCCAAACTCCTGGGTTCATATGGTCCTCTCATCTCAGCCTCCTGGTAGCTATGACCACAGGTGTGCACTACTTTGTCCAGCCAGTTTATTTTATATTTTATTTTCATTTCATTTGTAAAGACTGGGTCTTGCTATGTTGCCCAGGCAGGTCACAAACTCCTATCCTCAAGCAGTCCTCTAACCTAGGCCTCCCAAAGTACTGACATTACAGGCATGAGCCATTGCATCTGGCTCAAAAATATTTCTGTCCTAATGGCTTTAACAAAGAAGTGCCGTTTTGGGGATATATACAATGGTGTGCTGCTTGGGAGTGACAAAAAAATAATTATAAGAAGAATGGAACGAATATGTCAGTATGTTTTCAAAAGCAAGTTAGCCCAAGTTTTTAAACAAGCATAATTTTAGGGTTTTTGTAACTAACTTAGGGTTTAAATGTAGCAAAAATTTTAAACATTATCATGAATACACAGAAAATTTTAATCAATTTGGTTTCCATGATGAATTTACATGCTTAAATTCCTAATTTCAATTTGCTGCTAGATATGAGAAAGTTTGAGATTTTGAAGAAGCAAGTGGTTCTTACAAATGTAGCAAACTTAAATTTTGAGGACAATTTAATTTAACTTCCATTTTTATGACCAGATTTTGGGTCAGCTGTTAAGCATTCAAAAAATAAAATCTGATAATATCTGGCAATTCCAATTTTCAGTTTTATTGATCTTCACCGTGAAATAATATATAAGCTAAGGGGCAAAATTTTGGAAAAGCAGATCACTTTGTTGTCCTATTTAGCAAGTTCTCAAATTATGCCATCTTGGAATCATTACAAGTAATTATACGAAGACAGTATCTTGTGTTTTGTATTTCATTGTTACACATCCAATTGTTCTCTAGAGATATCAGAGAAAACCCACTCAAGAAGGGAAGGTTAGATAAACAGCCCTCTCTCTCTCTCTCTCTGTCTTTGCCTCCATTTGGTTCCTTATGTTCATTTCTCAGTGCATTTCAGTTACTTTTATTGTTCCCTTCATTTTCTCTTTCATTCCAGAAGTTTAAGTGATTGCATAATTCTTTTGACAGCTGAAAGTAGTATCCGACTTTGAATGAAAGGTTTACAGCTACAGCTTTTCAATTAGAAAATCTCAGATCATGTGATCTATGAGTTTTAATATCTTAGGATCTCGACCAGTAAGGAATAATCACTTTGAAAAACCTTGATGCTACCTAGAGTTTGTGTTTTGTGAGGTTGCTTGGTAAATTATTTTCCTTTGATAATTGAATATTGCTTCAAGAGAGGTGAGCTCAGACGTTTGGCAATGAATATTGAATGTGTATTCCAAGAGACATGACCTTAAAATATCATCAAGCTAAGTAGTAGTGAAATTGAACTCTGCTGTATAATAGAAGTCAGTGTTTCTTACATCTTTGTGATATATAAATATTTTTACATTGTGGTAGATAATAATTTGTATGGGAACATTTAATTGAATTTAATTTATCCTATGGCAGAATTATGTTGCATAGGTCATTTTAGTTTTTGATTTAAGCATCTTAAAATTACAAATGCAAATATTCAACACGTAAAACCCACATGAATACACACTCCCAAACATTTGAAATCCTAACAGTCATTTCCAACAGCTTTTTCCTACAAAAGAAGTCAGCTCTTCTTAGAGAAGACATGCATTCCCATAGCTTGAGAGGTGCACACTATAAGGTAAACAGAGAAAGGATTACAGCAGTTTAAGTATACCAGCGGATTTACTTTATAGACAATAGACTTTTGAATTACTTGTCTTCAAAATTTGGTTTCTTGAGAAAATTATCTGTGTAGATTAATCATGCATTTCAGATACTTTCCAGACATCTGAATGTTGTTTTCTTAAAAGTAGCCAGCACGCCTTTTTATGCAGTCTGCATGGGAGATAGTAAGAGATGTGTATGCTGTATATCTACTAGTAGAGATTTGTTTATGAGTGCTTCCTTAAAAAATTATTTTTTCTGAAGAAAGGGATTTCTTTTTTATAATTTAGATTAGATGATTTTAAATGTTTTTAGGTTTTAACCTCTCTGATCATCAGGGTCATTGCCATGGAAAAAATGCAAGTTATAGCATATTTCATTTTTATAAGGAAAGAAGTTGATAATTTAGACTTTTTTCTTTTACTAAATTGAATTACATCACTCAATATTTGGATGGCATTAATTCACAATAGCAACAAAAAAATCTTACTATTCAACAAAATAAAGTATGATTTCCTTCACATTTAACTTAATTTGTTCTTTAAAACATCTCCTAACGAAGGTTTTCTCATCCTCTGAAGCTGAATTTATTTAGGAAAAAATATTTTAAACACCATCCCAAGTGATATAACTATTTTTATTGAGCTTTGATGTTCTATTTGAACATATTTGAAGACTGTACAAGCACTCAATTTAGAATTAAGATTTTATTTGGAGATTTTGGTTGTATTTGAAATCTGTTGTGGAATTAAACATGAAGAATACGTCAATTTACTAGATGTCATTGTCTATGACACATTTTAGTCTTATCTTTCTGCCTATATGTAAAGAGGAATAGAAATAATTGGTATAAACAGGAAAAAAGAAGTAAAGTGGTAGGATCAGATGTGAGAAATATATCAGCTAAGATACTCTTTTTTTGTTTGTTTGTTTTTTGTTTTTGTGAGACAGAGTCTTGCTCTGTTGCCCAGGCTGGAGTGCAGTGACACAATCTTGGCTCACTGCGGCCTCCACCTCCCAGGCTCAATGGTTCTCCTGCCTCAGCCTCCTGTGTAGCTGGGATTACAGGTACGCATCACCACACCCGGCTAATTTTTGGATTTTTAGTAGAGACTAGGTTTGACCATGTTGGCTAGGCTAGTCTCAAACTCCTGACTTCAGTTGATCCGCCCACTTCAGCCTCCCAAAATTCTGGGATTTCAAGTGTGAGCCACCAGGGCCAGCCTAAGCTAAGATATTCTAGAAGCTATTAATAGTAAAATATAATGTAAATTGTTTAAAATTAATCTGTATATGAAATTTTTTCTAGGACTTTCCTGCCAGAAAAGTAGGAATAGAATGGCAAAAGGAACGAGGTTCCTTCTACAAGTAGGCACACATCCTATTTCACTTTATCCTGTGATCAGTCTCATAACCATCTCCTGGTGTGAAGTGCTAAAACTGTGCTTTAAGAATAACTTAAGTCCTTTATGTACAAACTAAAGTATGAGAGCCTGAACCTTGGAAACCAAGAGATTCCAAAAAGCCTTATGTGTGAGACTGGGTGCCACAGATCTTGGCAGAAATTACTGCTTATTCTTAATTCTTATTGTTCCTTTCTAGCACTTCAATTTATAATGCCAATATCTACCTCAGCCTAAAGACAAGCTCTAGAATCACTTGTGTTACTTATTACATTTCTTTTAAAAAACTCATGAATTACACATGAATTTCAAAGTTGCCAACTGAGATTCCAAGGACTTAAAAAAGAAAAAACGTGGCACCTTTCCATTATAAAGGCTGTACGCAGTCTTCATAGTGTTTGTCTTTAAGGGACAACATGCCTCATCCATCAGCAACTTTTCTTCCTTAAATCATCATATCTTGCCTAAAAAGGTTTTCTGAAAACTAAGATTTGCAGATTGTTATATCACATCTTAATCTACGTATCAACTTTAGCATTATCAAAGCATGAACTGTTCTGGGTTTTCATAGTTAATTATGTTTGTGGTAATAACTGGGATGCAATTGTTTTTCTTCTGATGATTTTGTACTTGCTTTTCTTATGGTAACTTCTGATGCTTGTTTGTAAGATCTTCCTCTCTTTTCTCCATCTGGTTATCTTCTTACCTTCTGTCCTTTAACTCAGATGTCACCCACACTGTGTGTCTTTCTGGATTGCTTCTTATTTAACTGTTGCTTCTCATAGTTTACATACCTCCTCCTGTACCACACTATCAACATTTCTCAAGCTGCACTATATGCTGGGTTGTGTCTTTATTTATTTATAAGTTCCTTGATAATTCGGACTATATATTAGTATATTCAAAAAATACTTATGAAGTGTTTACTTTGGGTCAGGAATTATTGAGTGAAGGAAATTGACCAAAACTCTGCCATCATGAAGCTCGCATTCTAACTTAGGGAGACAGATAACAGACAATGAGCCACATAAATATGCAAAGTATCGTAAGTTAGATGGTGAAAAGTAATCCTGGATGGGGATCAGATAATTTTGATAGGATAATTTTTAACTGGGTAGTCAAGAAAGGCCGCACAGAGAAGATGGCAATTGGAAGAACAAGGTGGTGAGAACTGCTGAGTCTGGAGCAAACACACAATTTGGAGCAGTAGAAGATTCCAGAAGTAACAGTATAGAGGCGAAGAAGTGGGAATTGTGTGGAGTCTTTTACTTGCTGTTGTAATGACCTTGGCTATGCTTTGAAGTGAGGTGGAAAGTTGGCAGGGACCTTAGTTTTCTTTTTAATAATTCACTATGAATTTTGAACGGTCACTATTATAGACTCAATAATTTTGCTTTATTACTCTTGCAATTGACTACAAAAGAGCGTATTGAAGAAATGTTAAATTCTAATTTAAACTGATTGAAATAGGTTTTTATCTTTTTATGTTTCTCATCACTGAATATCTCATTTTTAATTAGTTTGAAAGCATTCTAAGATAGTGAGCCAATGCAATTTAGCATAATGCATAACTTATTATTCATCAGATTTAGGTATTTAACCGAGGATGCTAATTAGGAAAGTAACTTGTTCTGTTGGATGATTTTGATAAAGCTACTTTCAAATGATTATCACATCCATTGATGTCATATTAAGTTGTGTTTCTGGAAACCAAATTTAGGCAGTGGTAATGAGTTAATATCTCTAAGTGGATACCTTTTATCTCTACAGTCAAGGATACTTGAAAGTGGAAAAACATACTGGCTTCAAGTCTTGGGAACTAGGACTTACCGGAAATGTGTGTGTTTTTTTTGTTTCCTGGTGGAATTGTCTTCTTGGAAAGATGGTGTTTCCTTTTCAATAGGAAAAAATTGATCCTATGCTGCTTTACTTTAATGCTTTGCTTTTGTCAAAATAGTGTTTTCTTAGGAAAATTAACCTATCATAATATAATGAAAAGAGAAATGCTGAAGACACAAAATGATGTCCATGTTAATATTGAGTAGGAAGCATCAAGGGACATGAGAAGAGGGAAGCGAAGAGAGGGAGAAGAGAAATTTATAGTGTAACAACAATTAGTAAAAAGGATTAGCATATACATGTAGTCAATAAGTCAATAAATGGCTGTTTATAGAAAGCCTACCAGGCACTAGGGGATATAGCAGTGAAGAAGGCAAAGACACAATTGGCTATACTGTAGTGAGGAGGGAAAGAGGAGGAAGACATACAAATACCTAAAAAAAGCAATGGTGTGAAGGGCTATAAAGTACACTACTATGAAGAAGATTACATGTGATAACATGGCTGAGTAAAACTGTCAAGGAGGAAGGCACTGATCTGGCTGTAGGTATTTCAGAGCATTTTTCTCTCTGAGGAGGTAATATTTCATTTGAGAGTTGAGTGAAGACAAAGAGGAAGGTACTTTGAAGATCTGGGGTGCTCTGAGCAGAAAGAAGGGCAGATATAAAGATTCTGTAATTTAAAAAGAGAGCTTGATAGTTTCTTACAAAGAAAAGAAGGCCGGTTTGGCTGGAATGTCCATGAAGGAAGAGCATGGAGAGAGATTACATGAGTGTTCTCAGGGACCAAATCTAGATCTTATATCAAAATGTGAATATAAATTAACTACATTGAAAAGTGTATGATGGATGTGTGATACGATGAGGTTAGCTCTTAGGAGGGTGTACTATTGTGGAAGGGTACACTAGTGAAGGAAGGGGGTTCATTTAGCTGACTATTGCACCTGTCCAGTTGAAGGATGATGGTAGTTGGGATTATGAGTGTAGCAATAAAGTTGGAGAAAATCAGTTGAGATTGGAAGTTGATTTGAAGATGATTGAATTTACTGAGCAAGAATTATATCAAGGTATTTGGATTTAGGGACATGGGGGATTATGGTCACTTTTAGTGATATGGCAAAGTCTTGATGACATGAGGCAGTTTGCAAGTGACAGAGGTGTGGGTAGGTGCGTATGTGTGATTGATTTTACATTTTTTAATCTTAAATTAAGACGCTAGTTAGAATCCAAGTGGAGACATCAAGTAGGCACTGACAAGTTGACTTGGCTAGAGATGTGAGTTAGATCATCGTAGCCTATAGAGCATGCCTAAAGTCATGAATCTAGGTGAGGGGTTGGAAAACTATTATAGCCCATGAGCCAGATCTGGTCTGCCACCTATTTTTGTATGGCTCATGAGTTATAAGTACGTGTGGCATTTATAAGTCTAAAATGTAAAATACAGGGAAATTTTTCAGCAGGGAAAGTTCCATAAATTTGCCTCTTGGCAACACAAAGCCTGCAATATTTACTATCTGGCTCTTTGTCAAAAATGTTACTGACTCCTGATCTGGATGAAACCCTGTGAGGAGAGAGTGTTGACAGAAGAGAGAGAAGCATCACAGTGGAAATTAAAATTATGTCAACTGAAGTGTGTAGGGTAGAGAATTTAAGCCTGAGTATAACAGTAAGAGATTAAAATAACAGTAAATTCATTATCAGCGTGATCAATGAAACCTTTGGGGGCAAAGAGGAACTATCTTCGTCACACCTTTCACTCACTCATAGAAAGATCTTAGGCAGGAAATATAACTTGTTTGAAGATCTGAGATAAGGCTAATGTAGTTTGGACAAAGAAAGCCAATGGGAGGATGACATTACATCTGGCCAAAGATTTAGGGAAGAGCCAAATACTTCAGGCTTTTTAAAGTGATCTTTAGATAAAGAGGAGGTCATCAAGGCATTCCGAATTTGGAGGATCAAATCACATCTGATGGAAAAAATCTGGCTGTATGTGCATCTAGGATGTAAGGAAGCCAACATGGATGTGAAGTTAAAATTGTCCATTGCAAATAATAAAATGAAGGCCCCAGGTAGCCTTGGCAAGGGCAGATTTGGTATAAAATCCTTATTGGAATGGGCTTAAGCAGTAACGGGAATACGGATCTAGCTGTTGTGTTTAGTGGAATTTTATCAGTCTTTTTGTTGTGTATGATATATAGATGGTCAAAATAAGGAACTTCTACATTTTCGGTTTTTGTTTTATTTTAATTGAGATTTGAATTAAAAATAAGAAACTTTTATTTTGAAACTTGGAGACTGTGTTTAAAAAGTATAGAGTAGGGCTAGAAAAAAACCTAAAACTCTCCTGATGAGGAGAGTGCTAATCGTGACTCTAATAATAATAAAATACTTTTCTGATAATTTTTTGTGTGTTTCATTATTTATATATGTATGGGAAGTTGTACCCTAGCCACATGCCAATTCACCTGGTGAACTTGCTCTTCAACGTGGCACAAATATTTCCTTCTATCTTTAGCCTTCCGGGGTTTCTCACATGGACTATTGGCTCTTCCTACATGAACCTGCTGGTAGTACCCTGTAGGAGACATGCTACTCCATGACAACAGGCACCACGCTGTAGGGGAATTACCATACCTGTCAATCACTATCTCTAGAATGTGGCCTTTCATGAGCCCTGAGATTTCATACTGTTTCTCTGAGCTGTAACAATATTTATATTGAAAAAATAAACATGTTCTTCTATCTTTAATATTTTATATCTTATAATTTGAATATCCCATTTTCATTATACTACTTAGCTGCTAAGTTATGTTATAAAAACAAGTTTTAATTATCTGCAAACACCTTCAAATCTAATCCTTACCGGTGAAGACTGATGTCTGGTTACCATCTGTTAGGACATTTATTTCCATACAGTATTTATAGCGCCTTTTTGTTATTGATTGGTATGATAAATGTGTAACTCTTACACAAAGACAAAATTTTTAGATTTTTGTATTTAAAATACTGGTTATCAAAAGAAAAACCCAGATGTTATTTGTTTATGTTTCTGCTTGAGGTACTGAATCTATTTCAAGTCATATTTCTCAGTATTGATATACTTAATTTTGCTGAAATAATAACACACTAACTTTAGCTACTTTTTTTCTCAGTGTATCTCCTTGTCGCTCACCATTTCCGCCTCATTTCACTTCTCATCTTTATTTCTTTTTCTTTGGTCTTCTTTTACTTTAGGGATTCTTTCAATTTAGAAGTGTTCTTGTTTTCTGTTAATTACTATTCTTCTTGGATGTACACAGTTATCCTTTTCCATTTCATTTGTGAATTCATCTCAGAGGCATTTTGTATGTGCCTTTTACTCATAGCTTCTCAGAAGTCCCTTTCGAGGTTACCGATTTAACATGTCATGTACTATAAGGTTTGCATGGCATGGTGGCAGCTGACTTTGGTCTTTACAAGGATTGAAATGTTCACTCAACATGGATTGGTAGAATTTATTTTTTCCTTAAACATTTCATCGCCTTGTAAACAAACAAAAGCAAACCCAAGACTCAAAACTGACATTACTATTGGTGCCCCTGGAAATAGCTACCTTCTCACTAAAGTAGATTTTGTCATCCAACTTTATGTGTTGTTGAACACACATGGTGCTGTATGAGCACTCACTCACTAGTCTAGAAAACATTGCTGTGACCAGTTACCAGAAAAATAAATTCAGATTGCTCTTCACCTTCCACAGATGACCCTTCTGAAAGCCATTTGAATTCATTATAAATTATAGTTATATTAGTGTGACTTTAATTCACTTGTAATCTGAACTTTATGTGCAATGCATTTTTTCCCGTGTTTAATCATTTTTGAATGCTAAATCATTTGCAAACAAATGGCTTGTCCTTGAGAAAGAATTTAAGGCTGAAAGTACATTAAGTGCCATCTGGGTATCTGTGTCAATGGTTTTGTCACTACAAATGTGTGTGTGTGTGCATATCACCTACTTTATCACATTTATTTGATAAAATTGATATGCAATCTCTAAATCATTGTGTCTCCAACTTGTGTTATGCCACAAATACAAATTTTTGTCCTAAAGTTGATGGTACCCTTTGTAAAACTAGAAGTTCTCATTTGTGCAAAGGAAGGAAAAATAAAACAAGAAACAAATTCAATAAAAAAATTAAAGGTCAGATTTCTTTTATAGCTGCTGAATTCCTTTCTTTCCTTTCCATCATCCTCACATTCCCAAATCTCAACAAAGTTAAGAAATTAAAACACACATCATGAGATCATATGTTCACCTTGTTCAGGAACTGAAGGATTACATATACAAGACTATACCTTAATAAGTAGAGGGAGAAATATGAAGATATGAATAGAATATGAAAATTTATTATAATGCAGTTGTATTCTAAAGTGTTTCCTAGGCAGGCTAAGAGTATGTTGCCAGGAAATTTTAAGAGACCCACTCCATTATATAGAAGAGGATGTGTGTAGATCTCTTAATTCTGAAATGTTTAGAACTGAGTACAACAGGTCTTTGAATAACGACGTTTCATTCAATGTCATTTCATTATGATGTTGATGAGAAAAAACAAATTGATTCCAATTGGGGTTCACTGTCTGTGTAGAGCTTATGTATTCTCCCCATGTCTGCATTGATATTCTCTGGATGCTCCAGTTTCCTCTCACTTCCCAAGGCTGTGCATGTGAGGTTGATTGACGTGTCTATGTGGTCCCAGTCTGAGTAACCGTGGGTATGTGTGAGTGCACCTGCAATGCGACGGCACCCTGTCCAGGGCTGGTTCCCACATTGCGTCCTGAGCTGACAGGATAGGCTGCGGTCAACTGCAACCCTAAACTGAAATAAGTAGGTAAATAATGATTTTACTAGCTTTTATTAATCTTAAACGTATGAATAGCTGAAATTTATTTCAGCATTTAATATTAGAAGTGTTTTGATCTTTATTTACAAGTTTGTTGACGTTTTAGTTACCAAAAGCCATAGAAGCTGAACTCTTTTGATGTCAACCTATGGTAAAATGGGTTTCGCTGACTGTATTTTTGTACCGATTAACCATCCCCAATTTATCCCTCCCTATGCGTGTATCAAAACATCACGTGACCATAAATATATATACCTATGACCAGTTTTCAAGCACCTGTCAATGATGTTAAGTGAAGACTTATTGTAGTCCTTTTTTGGCATAACGAAAATGTGTGTGTTTTGTTCAAGATTGGAAAAGTTCTTTGTGTAAAGAACTAGACAGTAAATATTATAGGCTTTGCTGGCCATATGTAGTCTCTGTCTCTCCTTCATCTACTCATTCTTCTTCTCCCCTTCCTTCTCCTTCTTTAAACACTTCCAAAATGCCAAAACAATTTTTAGCTCTCAGCCATATGAAGCAAGCCATTGATTAAATTTGGCTTGTAGGCCCATAAGGTGTGAATTCCTTTACATCATCAGAATGCCGCATATATATGAAATGTTATCTATGAGAAATTAATGGGGCTCCCAGCAGAGAGAAATTAGCCTAAGTTAAGTTTGGGCTTTGGAATTCAGGGGAATGCCATGCACAAAAATGCTCTGCTTTTAAAACTAGTTACTAACAGTCCATTTCTGATATCAGAAATACATGAAAACTACCAATTGAACGGACATTATTCACTACTTTAGTGCTGCTACTCCTGTGTGGTGGAAAAAGAATCCAGAAAGTTTTCCTTTCCATTTGAACATTCATGCAATAAAAATTTCCAAATCTTTTTTTGAACAAATTTTTATCTTATAGCTCTCTTGTATACTTTATAAGTACGTTTTGCTGCTTATTCTCAGTAACTGTATTGAAACAATCTGTTTCCCTTTATCAATCAAAATAAAATAAGAAATTTAGCTTAATACTAATATTAAGCTGAAGTGCAAGATATATGAAAAAGAGAGAAAAGAAGCAGGATAAACTGACCTTTTGATAACTGCAGAGGACAGCAGATCAAAGACTGGACTTTAACGTCTGACATTTTCAGAATCTATCACAGTAAGTCCACTGGGTCCAGAAATAGGTTTTAATCCTAGATTGAAATGACAATGCTGTCATGACATTGAGTTTGATGGAAAAAGTGAAGTTAAAGTTTTTCTCAATATTTTTTTAAAATCAATGATTGATTTAACTATAAAATGGACTGATTCTGAAGAACTCATTCTGACGTTGGAGGTGAAAATGCTTTTACTCTAATCATTAAAATCAATTTCTCTAGATATCTGACTTTATTCTGCTTTATAACATAAAGAATGAAACTATATTTATTAATGAAGTGTAATCTAGCAAAGTGGCATAAGCATAATTATGAGTCACTTACTAAAGTTGTGTGTTTTTTTCCATTGCATGAAAACCCTGCCTTGTTTTAATTTTTATTGACTCTTTAAAAGCAATTTTAGGTTTGTAGAAAGAAGTGAATAAGCATTCACACGTCATCCTCAGCCTCTACCCCAATTTCCCCGATTTTTAACATCTTGCAATAGTGTGGTACATTTGTTATAGTTGATGAGTCAATATTGGTACATTACTATTGACTAAAGTATGTAGTTTGTATTAGAGTTTACTCCTTGTCTTATGAATTCTATAGGTTTTGTCAAATGTGTAATGACAAATAATCCTCATTACAGTGTCATACAGAATAATGGATTCACTCTCCTAAAATTCTTCCTTGCTCCATCCGTTCATCGTTTCCTCTACTAATTTATGTAGAAGATAAATTAGTAGATTGAGTTGATGGTTATAGCAGTTTAAAGCACAGATAGAAAACTAGATTGACCTGCCTACCCAGACTGTGCTTCTCACTCTCACTGTGCCCTTTCTTAACCTTTGGAAATGCTTTTATTCATATATAAAATAGGCTATGACTTCATATAGTTGTATTACAAAAAATTAATGCACAGAAAAAGACTTGTGCTAGGTATATGGTTTCTTCTCAGTTAAATGGAAGCCATTGCGTGTGTTTGTCAATAGAATTCGTCATACTTTATCTCACATATCTTTACGTCATTGTTGGCACATGACATGTTTAGACTGCACAAATCTCCTCCAAATCCCTAATAGCCACTGATCTCTTTACTGTCTCCATAGTTTTGCTTTCTCCAGAAGGTCATGTAGTTGAATCATACGGTATGTAGACTTTTCAGACTGGCTTCTTTCACTTGGCAATATGCATTTAAAGGTTCCTGTGTGTCTTCTGTAGCTTGACAGAATACTATTCCATTGCCTGGATATACCACAGTTTATTTTTCCATTCACTTCCTGAAGGACATTTCGATTTTAGTGATCATGAATAAGGCTCCTGTAACATTCATGGGAAGAAGGCTTTTGTGTGCATGTAAGTTTTCAAATCCTTTAAGTAAATACCGGGAATGTAATTGCTGGGTTGTGTGGTAGGAGTATGTTTAGTTTTATAAGAAACTGCCAAACTGACTGCCAAAGTAGCTGTACCATTCTGCATTCTCACAAGCAATGAATAAAAGTTCCTGTTTCTCCTCACATTTGCCAGCTTTTGGTATCATCAGACTTTTGGATATTGGTCATTTTAATAGTCATGTAATAATATCTCACGGTTGCTGTGACTTGCAGTTCCCTAATGATACATGACTAGTAACTTCAAAATCCCCATTTGACAGCTGTATTTAGACCTTTGGACTATTTTTTAAATGAGTTGTTTTCTTTCTTATTTTCGAGTTCTCTGTATACTTTAAATACCAGTAATTTATCTGATATGTTTTGAAAATGTTTTGAATATGTTTTGAAAAAATTTTCTCCCAACCTGTGGCTTTTGTTTTCATTCTAAGCACAGTTTTAATAACAAAAGTCTTTAATTTTAATGATGCTCAATTTCTCAATTTTTTCTTTGTCTAACCCAATAAATCAGAAAGCTTTTTATCATTTCACATGACTTAATATTCAGGCAAGGTCTATATAGGCCCCTTTCAAACAGTCATAAAGTTTAGAAGCTCTGACCTCACAAACAATAACAACGACAACATAGAAACAAAAATGACAGCTTTTGATGTTGTCTCAGTAATTTCTCAATTCAAGAACAGATTACTGAGCTTTATAAGCAATACGTATAGATATCAATTTCACAGTAAAATACCTTATGATATTTATCAAATCACCTTAGTTTTGGTCACTTATTACTATTAGACTAAAATGTAATTTGTCAGACATGAGAAATCCTTTGGAGTATTTTTTAGAGAACCAAGTATTTGTTTTAGCCTTTTCAGTTCTTCTCTTGCTGTTTCTCCAGTATAGTCATTCCAATTGTCTCTATAGATGTATTAATACCAGGTACATAGTAAACACAATTATCTCCCACGTGTACCCCAACCCCCTTCCCTGTTCATGCAGTGAACATAAAGGAAGCAGGTCAAAAGGAAGCAGGTCATGTACCCTGTGATGTGCTGGGTTGTAAGGAAAGGTACACAATTAATGTACCATGTCTGAGTTTTCTTCTTCTCTGTATTTGTTCCATTTAATGCATGTATGTTTTTTATTCCTTAGGCCTCTCCAGTCCTAACACACTCAGGGATACTTGATACAGCTATAAGGCTGTGTCTTTATCAGGTACCTTTGGGTTACCCCCGGCCAGGGGTGGGAAATAGAGGAAGTGAATGTCTGTATCCTCATTAAGTATCACACAGAGCAGAAACATAAAGAAGCCTGTGCCATGAATGGGTCTCTTCTTTCTCCAAAAACCACCTACCCCTTCAACTCCCACTGCTTAAAGGAAAATCTTGTATTAGTCTCCCCATTTGCTCCTCAAACTTGCTTTAGCAAAGCAGTTCCTAAACCTCTGTTAATGTATGTCCCCACCCCTAACTCAACACACAGTCTCATGTCACATCACAGAAAAGAAGTTCAAAACAAAACAAAACAAAGCCACAGTCTTATAAGAAAAATAGGTAAGTTTTACAAAAGTTGTGTACTGTATCTCTGCTTTGAATTTTGTCATTGGCCAAGGATAGTAAAACTCTTGGAAAACTATAAAACAGGAACTTACGTAATATGTTTTACCCAAGATTTTTCAAACATTTTTGGAAGGATACTTATTAACATCTTGCAGAGGTAATGTTACATGAAAAACTTAGCATAAGACCAATCAGGTATTCTATGCAATAATGCAGATATATGAAAAAATAATATAATGAAATAAATGACTTTTCAAAAGGTATTGATCCTAGATCCACATTCTTTTTTTGGTTCAGGTGAGGCAATTAGAATGTGAAAAAAAGAAGCATAGAACAACTGTCTAATGAGAGGGACGAATGCTCCTGGGTGGAAAGTTATTAGAAGATAAATTAGTAGATTGACCCTTTTGCTGTCTACGCAGGTTTTTTTTTTTTTTTGCTAGTACCAATAGAAACAAATTCATTTTATGGTTTGTGTCACTGGAAATGTATAACTTAGTGGTAGCTGTATAGCAAACTTTGAATATGTAATAATAAGAGATTAGATGTAGGTTTAATATCATTATTTAATTTATTTGCTTGAATACCAGTGAGGAATTTCCACTTAAGCTCTCGTTTTCCAGATGAGTGTTTAATTGAATTCCAGAATTCATTTTGAAATAGAACTTTGTGTAGAATATGAATTTCTTTGCAAGAAGGATCATTTGTACACTTGGGTTTGAGAGCAGTTTAATGTCAATATAACTTCTTTCCAGGCTTTCATTTCCTACTTTTTGATATGGGAATAATCTCATGCCGTGATTGTGAAAGTCTTAAAAGATAATGTTTGGGGGGAGGGGAAGGGATAGCAATAGGAGATATACCTAATGTTAAATGATGAGTTAATGGGTGCAGCACACCTACATGGCACATGTATACATCTGTAACAAACCTCCACGTTGTGCACATGTACCCTAAAACATAAAGTGTAATAAAAAAAGATAATGTTTGCAAAGATACTCTGTGCACTCAAAGCGTGCTCTATGAACTTCATTGCCGTTCACATTTTGGGTTTATGAGGCTTCCATTTGCTGGCAATTGAAATGTGACTCTGAGTTAGATGCCGTGGTGTGGGAGATGATGTTTATTGGAGTTTAAAGCACAGATAGACAACTAGATTGTCCTGCCCACCCAGACTGTGCTTCTCACTCTCACCGTGCCCTTTCTTAACCTTTGGAAACACCTTTATTTATATATAAAATAGTTTCATATACTATTTTATACTATATACTTCATATAGTTGTATTATGAAAAGTTAATGCACAGAAAAAGACTTGTGCTAGGTATACGGTTTCTTCTCAATTAAATGGAAGCTATTGCCTGTATTTGTCAATGGAATTCATCATACTTTATCTCACATATTCAGTGCTTTACATCATTTTTGGCACATGGTATGTTTAGACTGTGCAAGGGTTAATTACGCCAAATTTATCTATCTACAGTTAATATAGCCCAAGGTACCTTGTTTAGCTGAGCCAAAGTTTGCATTTATTAAAAATGTAAATTTATCTTGAAGTGATGCCTGATCTCACAGAACTATGGGTTCCAATCTCTAAATCACTGTGATCAGTAGTAAAACTATGTACTCTGTGTCTGTCCTACTAGCTATATTGCCGGAATCTGGAGCATGACTTTTGGGTCTTTCTGTAATGCCTTACCTCTCATCAAAATTCACAAAATTCACAAGACCTGCTCTCTGGATTGTGAGACTTTTGCATTACAAAGAAAAAGGTACTGTCCTAGTGGCATTCCAAAGCCATTTGAAATGAGTTGCTGTCGTTTCCAGGGAGTCATTTTTGTGTTGGTTATCATTACTTTACCATTACCTTTTAATTTGGAAATGTTAAAATCCATTGCCATGCTCCTTGGAATATAAAGATCATATAGGGTCATTGACATGAGTCTGAAAGTATCAGTCACTGGAGACCTTCTAGTGGGATAATGTTGTTAATATTGCTGGTATTCTATTCTTCACGTTTCCTCCAGTAAAATGTAAAGTGACCAAAATATAAGCGTCACGCAGGCAAAGATTCTTTTATTTGTTCAACGAACACTGCTTTCACAGAGTAGTCAGTTAATATTCACTACTAGAATGCATGTTGAATGGCAGCTCTTTTATTTGCCATTAGCGTTGGCCCACTTGATAGCAGTTGGACAAAAAAATTGGACAAAGTGTGTTGATCTTTTATGAAAAAATAGATATCTCTTTCTTTCTTTCATTGTTGCGTTTTCTCTGGGCAAGTTGATACACACTGTAGACCTGATGTTATTTTAGGGATACAGTTGAAGTTACTAGATACTTTAGAGTTTATTTAATTATAATATGAAGCTTTGAGTTTCTGTTTCATTATTAAATAATTTATTTTATGATAGTGTTGCTTAACTTAGTGTGCAAGGCCTACAAATAAACCTAATAAATATCTTACAAACTACCTTAAAATAAATCTAACATTTTTTACTGAAATATTTTTAAACATGTTGAAGTTGGAATGCCAGGTAATTGTATACATACACACACACACATTTTCTTTTGGTTTCTTTGTTCCTATTATTGAAATTCCTATGCTAATAACCATATCAATTTATGAAACTCATTTTGAGAAAAAAGGCCTAAAATATAACTCATTTTTAAAATGATTTTCTCTTAATTTATAATGTCATACTTTAATAAAATAGGGTAGGGCAATTTTGTATAAATATTTATGCTAAGTTTTCTACATAAGTTACTGCATGTAGTCTAGTTTTTAACAGAAGGGTTTTCTTTTTCTTCAGTATCCACTTTAAAGTCAATGACATTTAGTGTTTTTTACTTTACAGTTCTAAGTTACTTATGCTTAAAAAGACATCTGACTTTTAAGTTACTGTCCAACTTGATTGTTATCTCTCTGTATCTTATCGATGTGTTCTTGAAAGTAGTTAGATTTTGAAAGACATTACTAAGAGGGCTTTTTCTCATCTTTGGAGAGTAACTTGGGGTAAACGGTTGTCTTTCGTCTTTGTCCTCCTCTCTACCCACAACTCCCCATCCCAGATCATTAGCTGAACTTGTGTGCTCAGGTTAATGTTCTGTTTCACCTTTCTTGTCAAATTGCTAGATACAACTCTCTTCAGTTATATACTGTACAAACAGAATCTCATCTTTTTAATCTCTCTCTTTTAAACAAATGTGTTCACGCTCAGATTTGTTGTCATTTAGAACAGGACTTCCTATTAGAAATATAATAATTTTCCTTCATGTTGTATCTTCAATACAAAAAAAAAAACAGAAAAACACGTATCAATGGTTTGCATGTGTCATGCTGATAGTTGGAGGGCAACTGATATTAGAAAAAGTGACACTATATTTCTGAACACAAACCTTGTTTCATCTTAGAATTTGGTGTTGAACCAATTGTGTACCTCATAGCAATAAACTTTAATGAGTTGTTAATATGTGATTAACTGCCTTGGCCAAACTCAAAATCTTATTCACACATACAATACACACAGAGAACTTATTTTTATTTGTTCAGTCACTCCTTTAGTCCTTCATTTATTTCACAAACATTCATTGACACTTACGTGGCAGCACTCTTATAAGAATAGAATATACCTTGTTAAATCAGACATGATACTTGCTTTTGTGGAGCTTATGCTTTAATGGAGAAACAGAAAGTCAAGCAAAAACTCAAACTATATAACTTTAAATTGGATATGTGCTAATGAAGGAAAATGTGGCAGTGTAAGAAAAAATAATAGGGAGTTAAAGGATAAATAGGAGTTTGGTGGATGAAATTTATGAAGGGCTGAAGATTTCAAACAAAAGAAACTGATGCAGGAGGGTGCAGCTTTGGAGTCAAGAATGAAGTTCTAGGAGATAGCAAGGAAATGGTGGGAGAGGAGGTCAAAGTAGGTAGGATTTTATATATTATCAATGGGAAAATATTGAACAACCCTAAGCAGAAAGGCAATGATAGGGGGTCAAAGTAGGTAGGATTTTATATATTATCAATGGGAAAATATTGAACAACCCTAAGCAGAAAGGCAATGATAGGAGGTCAAAGTAGGTAGGATTTTATATATTATCAATGGGAAAATATTGAACAACCCTAAGCAGAAAGACAATGATATATATTCATCTTCATTACAAATTCTTATATCTTTAGTAGACCTGTTTTCAGGCAAAATTTCATGAGAGAATAGTAACAAAGAGAAAAAAAGTGGTGTTCTCAGATTATCTCTAACTCACCTGATGACTTTAAGCTAAATGACCTCAACATTTTGTGAGGCTTTTCCTTCTTATAAAGTAAGGAGTTTAGATGAGGTGAGGTGTCCAATTTCATTTAGCTTCAATTTCCTGTAATTTGACGGCTGTCAAGTCATGCTTTGATTTGTTCTGTTTGTGAGCCAGAGTAACTTTAAGGCAGTATATTAACTAGGAGAACTATTTCTTTACTTTTAAACTTCAAAATTATGATGACATAAGTATTTTAAAGAGCATTTAGGAAGTAGACAAATGAAAAATTTTTAACATTTTGGAATGCTTCTTGTATTTCTTTTTGAAACCTAGGTTTTTGGTGGTAGTGTTGATATTTATTTTTGCCAAACTAACCATTCCATGTAATTTTGTAGCATTTTGGGTTGATGACCACCGTAAGTCTAGTATTCCCATATGTGTTAAAATTTATCTTTACAATTAATATATTTTCACTGAATTATTTAATTAAAAATTAAACTACGATTTCTAATACATGTTCAGTGAGATATTATTAGGCATTACCTGAAAGGGATTTCTGGAGAAAGAAAGAATTTCTGGTTAAAAAGAGTTGAGCAGGTTTTCCTAGAGCGATTCTCTTGGTCTCTAGGATGGTGCTACAGCATAAAATATCCTCCTAATTTACTTCACAAATTAGCCCTTAGATTTCATGAATTACTTATAATTTTTTTTGTAGACCACAGTTTCTTTGCTCTTCAGTATTACACTTGCTTATGTGAGTTTCTAAAACTAAGTTTAATTTTGGAAATTCTTAATTTTATATTTATATTTTGAATTGTGTTTAAAATTAAGTTTAGTAAAAAGCTAGGTTTTTATTTCTACCTACAAATTCAGTGTCCCATCAATAGAAAAAAAATTCTCAATAATATTTTAAAGTTACTTACTTTAGTCTTTGTCATTAAAGAATAAAATTTACCAGGCAGAAATGCCCCAGAAGCTACCTATGGAGGAAATATAAATATTATTATTACCTACTAATAGTAATATACAAAATAGTCAATTATGTGTATAGAAGTTAAATATATATAAAAGTTAAATATTTATAAATGATACAGGACTCACGTGTTTGTATTCTCTGACTGCTGTGCAGTCACAGTCTGATAAATTGATAAACAGAGTTTGCAGTAAAGAAGGAGTTTAATGATTGCAGGACAGCTGAGTGAGGAGATGCGAGCACCCTCAAATCTGTCTTTCCAGAGAGTACTTGGTTGGGGTGAAGGGATTGTAGAGGACCAGGGGCTGGATAAATGGGGTCACTGACTGGTTTGGGTTAGGGGGATTAAATCTTAAATCACCAGGATATAGAAACTTCACCCTTTAGTGAGTCAGCTTCTCCTGGAGCCCTTCGGAGGAGCTGATGTCAGTAGTTTCACTGGTATGTAGGATCTGAAAGAATACCTCAGAGAGAAAACAACATTTCACAATGCTCAAGTTGTTATCTATGAGTAGTTAAGTTAAGGGATGAATATTCTGATATATGTAAGTCATCAATTCTGATATATGTAAATCATCTATTCTGATATATGTAAATCATCAGTTCTGATATATGTAAATCATCAGTTCTGATATATGTAAATCATCTATTCTGATATATGTAAATCATCTATTCAGATATATGTAAATCATCACTACTCACTATGCTGCATGATCCTTGACAAATTTTCTGATTTCCTTGTATTATTAAGTAATAGCTGCATTCTTTTAGGATACTATTTCATGATCAGCACTCTTCCTTCAGGCTCTACATAAAAATTATATAAGACTACTAAATCAGTTTATGATCTAATTATGTCATTTCTTTATTTGTCTATTATTTGCCACTGTAACTCAATTGTTCAAAGATTCAATGTAGGAGTCATATAATTCAGCCTGATTAATATAAGTATTTGCTCTAAATGACATTGGAAATATATATATCCATTATAGCTCATTTTAGCACATATGTTAATATTTCTGTTGCAGGATTCACTCAGTTATATCCTCATTAAATGTTGGTACACTTCGAAGATATCAAATGATATCAAATCAGCAATACTGAGCAGCTAGCTACATTTATGAATTTCTTATTTGCTAGTTGAAGTTACTTATATTTGTTACAATCTGGGAAGCTCTTAAAAATATAATTATGCCTTTAAATATATCTCTGCAAAAAAAACTTTTGGAAAGAATTTCTTTGGTGTCTCTGAGAACTGTGAAGTCTTAAGTCTGAACGGAATTAAAGGCATTTGTATTCATCCATTCTTTTTTTTTTTTTCCTGAGACGGAGTCTCGCTCTGTCGCCCAGGCTGGAGTGCAGTGGTGCAATCTCGGCTCACTGCAAGCTCCGCCTCCCGGGTTCACACCATTCTCCTGCCTCAGCCTCCCGAGTAGCTGGGACTACAGTTGTCCGCAACCACGCCTGGCTAATTTTTTTTTTGCATTTTTAGTAGAGACGGGGTTTCACCCTGTTAGCCAGGATGGTCTCGATCTCCTGACCTCGTGATCTGCCTGCCTCGGCCTCCCAAAGTGCTGGGATTACAGGCCTGAGCCACTGCACCTGGCAAGTGGTGTCTTTTCACTTAGTTTAAGTTTACTCAGTGATGAGGATATGAACATTTTTCTAATTGGCATTCACTTCCATAACTGTGAACTCTACCCAGTGACCAGTATCTGTGATGGTATTAAGTACCACCTGTTCAAGCTATTTATGTGTTGTAAATTAGTCCCTAATACCCCCTGTTTCCAAAGTCTTATGACATCTAAGATGAAATGATAATAGATAATTTCATTAATTTATAAAACTCTGACTGAAGATGGGAGAAAGATGTCTAAACTAATTCTTTAGATTATATTTATCAAGAACCAGACAGATTCTAATCATTCTACATGTACATTAAATATATTGAATTAGATTTCTCTTCTAACCTTTACAATAAATGCTATATGAGCTTGTGTGTTTATTTAGCTCCTGGAAAATATTAGCTCTAATCTCCCCTATTTCATGCTATTTATGTTTTAAACCTCGTTTCTGAATGTGCTTTGTTAATTTGAATTTTATTGGCCTAAACAAATTTTTTCTTATAATCAACATAAATTACATCGCCATAACTCATATGAAGTTTTCTTCCCTCCCTCAGAAAGTTGTGACCAAACAGGATTTTAATACATTGCAGTTTTTGTAGAACTCCTCTACCAACAATTTCATAGCTAGTTAACTGTTTAAATGCACACTTACTGTGCTAATGGCTGGAGAATAAGAGGTCAAGATGGTGGCTTTTACAAGGAACACATATTTCTGAGCTTATGGCCTGCAAAGCTAAGATAAATTTTAAGAGAGAGAAAAATATCCTAAGTATTTATATATTTAATTATGTTATATTTGAAGTCACATATTTAGGAAATGAAAGTAGGTGTTTTCAAACAATGTCAGTTTCTATCAGCATGCAGCAGGGGTATCCCTCTCCATGCACAGATGCACAGAAACGAGAGAAAAATTAAGTACTAAATTCTAGTGACTATTATAGGATGGTGCAAGTTTCAAGACATGTGAAAGAAAACACAAACTAAAATAATTAGTGAGGACTGTGATGTCCGATAAGGCAAGCAATGAATTCTCTCTTAGCCTCATCTTCTTCATTTGTAAAATTGTTAAATATTTTGCATGACTTCTTCATACTCAGACTTTAATTGTGGTTGGCTTAGAACTCTTTCTCTTTCAACATTGTCTTCATTTCTCCACCGTTTTACTAAATCTTAGTCGTGACTGTTGATATGTCCTCAAGTATCATATACGCACCACGTTCCTTGGAGGTGGTAGAGTGTAGTGAATAGTCAAACAGGTTCTGGGTTTAAATCCTGCATCCTCTGCTTTCTAGCTGTGTGATTTGGGTCAGGCTAGTTGCTATCTGAGCCTCATTTTCCTCATCTGATTGTTTTAAAGACAAAATAGTATATAAGACAAAAGAGTTAAACAATATGTGAAAATATTCCAGCCTCTGACACATCGAAATTCTCAAGAAATATTTACTGTTCTCAGAACAATATTCTATTCTATTCACAATAACAATTGTTACAATTTTTATGCCTGTTCTAAGTTAAAATCTCTACAAGTCCAAGGGTTAATCAAGAAACATTAAATGTCCCACAAATAATTATTTCTATTTAACATAATTTAATTTTAAAACAGTTTTAGGTTCACAGCAAAACTGAGCATTGAAGTGTAAAAGCTTTAAGATAATTTTTTGCCCTGTCAGTATTTAATTTATTTTATTTAGACCTGATTAATTATAAAATTATTTTTCCTTAGCCATGAGAATTCAATATTACGTTATAAAGATATTTCAACTGGAAAGCTTTTTTTTTTTTTTTTTTTTTTTTTTTTTTTTTTTTTTTTTTTTTGAGATGGAATCTGGCTCTGTCGCCCAGGCTGGAGTGCAGGGGCACGATCTCGGCTCACTGCAAGCTCCACCTCCCGGGTTCACCCTGTTCTCCTGCCTCAGCCTCCCTAGTAGCTGGGACTACAGGCGCCTGCCACCATGCCTGGCTAATTTTTTTGTATTTTTAGTAGAGATGGTATTTCACCATGTTAGCCAGGATGGTCTCGATCTGCTGACCTCTTGATCCACCCACCTCGGGCTCCCAAAGTTAATTTTTGAATATATTTCAGATTTTGCTCTAGCATATTTAATGAGATATTAATGTCACTATACAATCTAAATTTTGGCATATCATTTTATGTCCCTCAGCGTGTAAAAATCCTTTGTCATTATAGCTTGTACTCTCTGTCTTTTAATAGTGAACTTAATGTATTTATACTAAATATGATTTTGACACATATGGATATATTTCTGCATCTTTAATAAAATTTCACTGTATTTTTACTTCTTTACTTTTTTCGTTTGTTTTCTGCTTTTCATTGACTTGATTGCATATTTTTGGGGGGTGTGTTGTTTGTATATTTCCTTTTCCATTTAATCTGTGTCGCTTTTCATTGCTCTTTAGTTATTAAATGTTGAACAAAGTGCATTAGCACTAATGAAGCACAAGGTTGCATTAGCAAAGTACAACTTGAAACAATCATCTCCTTCTACCTGAACAATTTAAAGGCTGTAGAAAATTTTAGATATGATCATCTCTTCCAGTTTTTATATTATTGCAATTTGTAAATATAATTATGTATTGTTTTTTAAATTCCAAGCTAAATAGTCATTATCCTTAATGTTATTATTGCTGTTACTTTGGTTATTGATTATTTAGATACACCAACGTGTTTTCAAGTTCCTGTATAACTCAGTGCCACTTAGATCTCACTCTTTTCTTCTCATTGAAGCATATATTTTGGTGCTCTTTGGTATGTAAACTCAATCATTTATTTGAATATGTGTGTGTGTGTATGTGGCAGGGTCTCAGGCTGTCACCCAGGCTGCAGTGCTGTGGTGCAATCATGGTTCACTGCAGCCTTGACTTTCTGGGCTCAAGCAGGTCTCCCACCTCAGCCTCTTGGGTAACTGGGACTACAGGCATTTGCCACCATGCCCACACCAGGCTAATTGTTTGTATTTTTAGTAGAAATGAAGTTTCACTATCTTGTCCAGGCTGGTCTTGAACTCTTGAGCTCAAGCAGTCTGCTCTCCCGAGCCTCCCAAAGTGCTGAGATTACACGCATGAACAACCATGGCTGTCCTGAAAATTATCTTATTTTATATATCTTACTCTTAATAATTTAGAAAGGTTTAAAATAATAGATTGATGGATATTTTCTCTTAGCACTTTGAAGAGTTTAAAATCATAGGTTGATGGAAATTTTCTCTTAGCACTATTGTCTTTTATAATTTCAAGATGCTTTCATTTTAAATTATGAGTAGAAAACAGAAATTACCTAAAAGGGCACAATTACTAGACTGACAGTGTTATGGGTTGAATTGTGTACCTTCAGCAAATAATGAGGCGGTAATTCCAGTAGCTGTGAATGTGACCTTGTATGGAAATACAGCCTTTGCAGATGACCAAGTCAGGATGAAGTCATTAGGATGGGCCCAATCCAATATGACTCTGTAGTTACAAAAAGGAGAAATGTGGACACAGGGAAAGATAGGTATACAGAGAAGGCGATGTGAAGACACAGGAAGAATGCCATTGATAAGCCAAGCGATATGGTCTGTCTTAGCTCCTGTAACTCCCATGTGTTGTGGGAGGGATTTGGGGGAGGTAATTGAATCATGGTTGTAGTTTCCGTAACTCCCATGTGTTGTGGGAGGGATCTGGTGAGAGATCATTGAATCACGGGGTGGTTTTCCCCATACTGTTCTTGTGGTGGTGAATGAGTCTCACAAGATCTGTTGGTTTGATAAGGGGTCTCCTCTTTGCTTGGTTCTCATTCTCTCTTGCCTGCCGCCATGTGAAATGAGCCTTTCGTCTTCTGCCATGACTATGAGGCCTTCCCAGCACATGGAACTGTGAGTTCATTAAACCTCTTTTTCTGTATAAATTATCCAGTCTCTGGTATGTCTTCATGAGCAGCAGGAGAACAGACTAAAACACCAAGAAACACCCAAAGCTGCATGACATAAGGAGAGAGACTTCTCTGGAATAGCTTTTTCCTTGTGGCTCTCAGAAGGAGCCACCTTTTCAACACCATGATTTTAGACTTCTGCCTTCCAGAACTCTGAGACAGTACACTTATGGTTAAGCCACCCACTGTGCGCTGTTTTGTTAGGGCAGTCCCAGGAAACTACTACAGATACAAATCGTAAACAGAAACAAGAGCCAGGAGAAACCAGAACCTTCAACCCTCTATGCAGTACTCTGTCCTTTCTTTCTGGAGGTTTTCAGAAGGAATTTCAAGGATTCGGCAGGGGGTTGGTAGACCATGCTGGGCCCACTGTGTCCCATTCCTGCCAGATTCCTGCGGGAACTGCACGGTTTACTAGGTTACACTTTCTTTTCTGTTTATGGCTTCTCAGGATGCACACTTGACCCTATGCCCTCTCTTAATCCTGGCAACCCCCCATACTCTGCCTAAATAAATACCAGTGGACATAACTACCGACATGCCAAAGTCCTCAACATCTCATATTCCATGGAAGAGTACATAGACGGGTTCTTTATACTGTCATAGATTATACCAGCCGGGTATCCAAGTAATGTCAACAGGGCCCCAGTGTTTTTTAGACATTTTAATAAAAATTTCTTTTTAAAAAATCAGATTTTGCTATAGAGTCAGGCTTATAATCCCTATGTTCTTTTCTTGACAGTATGTTTTTCCAAAAGAATCCTCAGCCATCCACATAAAAACAGTTTCCATATATGCGAACTGGAAATTTTTATAACTGGTAGAAACAGACTAAAAACTGGACTTTCAAAAAATATAGTTGGCCTTTCCTGTGTACGAGCTCCGCATTCACAGATTCAACCAACTATGGATAGAAAATATAGTATTCCCAGATTGGGCAGCCCAAGGATGCAGAGGGCTCAGTTTTAATTTTCCCAGGTTATACAGGACCAATGTTGGAATTTTAGCATTTCTGGATTTTGGCATCCATCAGGGTTCTAGAACTAATCTCTCACGGAGAACGTGGAACCACTGTATATACCAATGGCAAATAAGCAGTGAAAATTTGCTTAACGCCACTAGTCATTAGGAAAATGCAATTAAAACTGCAATGAGATGCTCTATACATCTACTAGGACGGCTATAATCAAATCACAGAAGACGGAGTACTGATGAGGATATGTAGAAACATCAGTGGTATAGTTGCTTTGGATAACAATAGGGAAGTTTCTTTTAAATTTAAATATACATTTATCATATGACTCAACTGTCAATTCCTGGATGTTTACCCAAGAGAAATAAAAGCATGTTCATACAGAGACCCATTTGCTAATGTTTATAGCAACTTTATTTGCATGGCCTTAAACTAGAAATAATCCAGAGGCCCATGTATTAGTAAAGGTATAATCAAATGGAACACTAGTTTGCGATAAAAAAATACAATATAGACATATGTAACAGCATGAATAAATCTCCAACGCATTAAGTAAACTCAATAAAAAACAATCAAAGCTACATAGTATATGATTCAATTTTTGTGACATTATTTAATAGCCAAAACTGTAGCCACCCAAATCTGAGTGGGGTAGACAGGGGCTAGGTGTCAGGTTGGGGGCGAGGACTGATTACAAAGGGGCACCAGGTAACATAGTACTTTAGGTTGCTGTAACAGAATATCATAGACTGGGTAGTTTATAAACAACCAAAATTTATTTTTCACAGTTTTGGTGACCAGAAGTTCAAATTCACGTTACTGACAGATTCAGTGCCTGGTAATGACTCACTTCCTGATTCAGAGGTGGCTGTCATTCTTTTGTCTCCTCACATTGTAGAAGGACGGGATATCTCCAGGGTCTCTTATAAAAAGCACTAACTCCTTTGATTAAGTCTCTGTTCTTATGATCTAATCACCTTCCAAAGCCTCCAACTCGCAATACCATTATATTGGGTATTAGATTTCAGCATAAAATTTCAGAAGAATATAAAAATTGAATCTATAGAACAAGGGAATTTTTAGGATGAAACGTCTCCATTGAAGTGGTTGTTACACTACTGTAAACATTTGTCAAAATTCATCAAAATGAACACTTAGAAAATGCTGTTATATATCATTATCGTTTGGCTGTGTCCCTCCAAAAGGCATGTGTTGGAACATAATCCAATGAACCACTGTTGGGAGGTGGGGCCCAATGGGAGGTGTTTAGGTCATGAAGGCTGAAGCCTTGTGAACAGATTCATGCTGATTTAAAATAACTTAAAGCTGGGAGTTCAATCTCTTGCTGTCTCACCTTCCACCATGAGATGACACAGAAAGAAGGTCCTCACCAGACACTTGCCTTTGCATCTTGGATTTTCCAGTTTCCAGAACCATGAAGAATCTCTACAAATTGCCCAGTCTCTTATATTCCATTATAGCAGCACAGACTGAATGTAACTATACATGTATTGCATTTGAATGAATATTAGTAAGAAATTAAACATTCACCACAATAAAGGGATCTTTGAATGAGCACTGGGTCCCTCTGAGCAAGGCCATGGACAGATGTTATGTAAGAGAAAGGACTGGATCAGAACTTTGAGAGCAGAAAGCATCAAATATTCTACAGCTTGAGCCTTCTGTAATGGTAGCAGTAGGAACTGAAGATTCCTATGTTTTTGTTATCTTAGATGGTGAATTGGACTCCACTAATGGAGGGGCTTAAGATATCAGCAGCCATTTATTTTGTATAAACAGTTGTGCAAAATGAATGTGCCAATAAACCATAACAAAATAAATTGGGAGAGCTTCAAATCTAATCCACCTTTTAGGAAGTCTATGATGGATAGACTTGACCTACAGAATCTATGCACACTTTTGATAAGCCAATAATTTCCTCTCTATATAGATACCCCTAATTCAGGCTTCAGGGGCTAAAAAGTGTTCCCAGAGTTGCAACAAAATCATCAATACTTGAACAATATAACACACACTACAAGATTCCTTACTTTGAATGTTGAATATGTGTAGATATAGATACTAACAGAAGAAATTAAAGTTTGGCAGCTTTTGAAAGTGTAGTCATTCAAATATGTAAGGCACTGTTTGATGACACAACTAAAAATAAAGTTTTCATATTTCTTTTTTCAGCATTTTACATAATCTAGGGAGATATAAACTTCTGGCTAACAAAAAAATAAATGTTTGCTTAGGAAACAAGACTCCCAGACTTAAAAATCGTTACAAAAATACATATGTGACCAGCTATGTTTGGTTTCTCCGTTGTCTTTTGTTTGCATTCTAATTTTTCCAGCTTGAAGTATCTTGTCCTTACTCATTTTTAGACATCCAATACAGAGGTAATATTTATTTATTCAGTATTTGTCACTTTGAGAGTACTATGTTTTCTCAGATGTGAATCATCAAGTTGTTCTTGAATATTATACATTTCATTTTCAGGGTAGGATAAACTTTGTACCGATTATATTTGAATTTGTTACTTGAAGTGGAAATTGTATGTGATAGCAGAAAGGCTGAGTGCTTTGAAATGAGTAATACTGGATAGTGAAATATTGGTTAAAATTCTGGATCTTCCAGTGATAGCTGCCATCAAGGACACATTTCTTATCATTTTTAGCCTTAAGTCACTCACTTTGAACATGGAAATAATAAACACATTTTACAAAGTTATACTGGTGTGATGAGATCAGCATTCAGTAAAGGGAAGCTGATACGACTGTCAGTCAACGGATTCATCTAGCTATTTACCTACCGTTCTTTTGTTTTCCTCTCTGCAGCCAAAAGATTTAAGTTCAAATTCTGGATTGACAGTTTATTACATCTGTGACTTTTAGCAAATTATGTACTTTGCAGTCTAAAATTTCACATTTATAATGTATGATATTATTATTAAAGAGTCTATAAGAATCCAGTTTAGTGCCTGAAATATAGTAGGTGCTCATTTAATGACAGCTACTATTTCAACTTTTAGACATCACTATTACTACAAAACTGGCTTTGATATTTTACCTTTCTAAAATTTATTTTTTTGCTTCCTAAAATGCAGACTGTCCTACATCCAAACTATATTGGAAATTAAATATTTTAACGGAAAATAAAAATCACACACAGGTCAAGTAAGTTATAGTGGTTTTGAACAAAAGGCATACAATTTCTTTTTAAAAAAATATAAAAAGTACTAAAGCTATGTTCAACACGAATATACTTATATGTGTATTATATACATGCTGGAAATATCAGTTTTTAAGGGACTACATAGCAGCTACATGTTTTGATAATTGACATTATTCAGCAAATTATTCTAATACAGGAAGTATGTCAAATGATGAGTTCAGTATAACATTTTTATCTGCATTGCTTTGTTACTTTTGTGCATTACTATTAAATGCATTGTTATATGTTGCTGTAAGTTGTATTATTGCATATTAAAATCATTCTTAGATAAAATAAAAATCAACAAGGTCATTTGCACAGCTCGAGAAAATGTTTTTATCATACAGAGATTACGCATTTTTCTTTTAGCACTTTTTTTGCATGAAATCAATTGTTTCAGGGTTTTTTTTTTAAAAAAAACCCATCTTCCAGGTAAAGTAAATATTTTCACTTTTAGCTACACATGGATATCCTCCATTATTTATGTTGTCATATACTTATCTTAGTAAAAGTTTGCCTAAAAATAACTGCTTATCCAAAGTGTACTTATGTTAAGTGTAGATATATTTTGAGTAAATAAAAAGCAGGTATTGTTTTCAGAGATAATCTTAAAAATGCTTTATCATGAATCTGGAGGTTAAATAGCTGGAAATGAAATCCAGAAGTAAATGATACCACTTGTAAACATACCTCTGACATTAGGAGTATACAGGAAATTATGACAAGTATCTGTTATCATAGATAAGTAAGGGTATCCCATGGGTAACTAAAAATGAGCATATTTAATGGGAGCCAAGTTTCGTATTTTTAAAAGACATGGAGAAATTTATTTTATAAGAAAAATCTGTTTAAAATGGAAAATCTTTGTAAAAAAACTACTCTTTTTAAAATCCTTTGCTAATGGCCTTCTTGAACTTTATCTTAATGTATATAAGAATTCTTCAAAAGTCACATTATATAATTAATTAAGGATACTAGAGAAAATTAGATACTGCAATGTGTCAACAATGTTTAGAACTGATGTTAAATAAGTCTGGGTGCAGTGCCTCACTCCTGTAATCCCAGCACTTTCGTAGGCGGGTCACCTGAGGTCAGGAGTTCAAGACCAGCTTGGCCAACATGGTGATACCCCAACTCTACTAAAAATATGCAAATTACCTGGGTGTGGTGGCGGATACCTCTAGTTACAACTACTCTGGGAGGCTGAGGCAGGAGAATTGCTTGAACCTGGGAGGTGGAGGTTACAGTGAGCCGAGATCACGCCACTGCACTCCAGCCTGAGAGACAGAGCAAGACTGTTAAAAAAGAAAAAGAAAAAATATCGCTGCTAAATACGTTTCTGGCTATTACTAATTTCTATTTGTGATGGTCTAGTTTGTGCTTTTCTTTTTAATAAAGACTTGTTTTTTAAAAGAAAGCACAGTGATCTGGATGATGTCTTATGGTAAAGCCTTGGGGTAAACTCCAAAGGGTAAGTATTAGCAGTGTCGATGCCACCTCATTACGGTAACCACAATACCACATTTAAAGTGAAAAAAAAAATCAGACTTTTCTGAAGTGTCTTGCAAATTCAAATCCTTTCTATGATGGCAAATAAAACAGGAATTTGGAGCACCAAACTTGCCCCTTCCTCTGCAATAAAGTAAACAAAAGTTTCAAACATGTTTTAGAATGAATTCCTAATTTTATACATCAAATGACCACCCTCTCATCACATTGAATACCTATGGTAAGAAATTAGAATTCTCTCTCTCGTCCTTCCTTGTTAGTGTAGGGTAGAAGGGATTTTTTTTTCTCATCCATCACTAGGTTCATGGCTGAAGCACCTATAACAAAAGGCAGTTTAACAACAGAAAAGCATACATATTTATTTAATGTAAATTTTATGTGACATGTGGACCTTCAGAAATGAAGACCCAAAGAAATGGCGAAATCTATGTATATTTATGCTTAGGTTGGATGGGGAGTAGACAGTCATGAGGAAGCATGATTGAACAGAAGGAGTATGATCTAATGGTAATAAGCTGGGGGAACTTAGCAAGGCCTGTTTGTTCATATTATTTTCTGTGTCCCAGTGTGACATTCCTTGTCTCCAGATATGAGGCACATGAGGCTCTTATCACATACTTCAGAGGAAGATCAGATTCTTTTTTTTATTTTTTTTTTGAGACAGAGTCTCGCTCTGTCGCCCAGGCTGGAGGGCAGTGGCGTGATCTCCGCTCACTGCAAGCTCCACCTCCCGGATTCACACCGTTTTCCTACCTCAGCCTCCCGAGTAGCTGGGACTACAGGTGCCACCACCACACCCGGATAATTTTTTGTATTTTTAGTAGAGACGAGGTTTCACCGTGTTAGCCAGGATGGTCTCAATCTCCTGACCTCGTGATCCACCCACCTCGGCTTCCCAAAGTGCTGAGATTACAGGAGTGAGCCACCGCACCCAGCTGAAGATCAGATTCTTTTACAGCTTGCTTCAGAGAAGAAGGATTGGAGAAGGTCAGAGACCTTTCTCCTTTGTGATTTTCTCAAATGTGAAGGTGCCATCTTCTGGGGTAGCACGTTCTGAACCCAATGCTCTGGGGTAGCGTGTTTCTATTTGTAGAATATCAAGAGAATGGTGTTGCATCTTTCAGAAAACCCAGTCTAGAAAATCTTAGGAATGAAATATACAACCTAATTTTATACATTTTTCTAATTTCTATTTATGGTTAATATTTGAAGAAACATTCCCTCATGCATATAGAGTTTTAATTTAATGTAAGTGGATAATATACATAATAATGCTGGTTGCAAAGATTTTGTGTTCCAGAAGAGTTCAATAATATTTTCCTTAAAGGTTGGCGTGGAAGAAGAAAATTTATTTCCAACATTTTAATCTTTGACTCTGCATTAGCCATTTTCAAGTAGATAAATTAATTTTTTTCACTTGAGTTATTTACTGAAATTGGTGAACTTAATTGCTGAAAAGCTTTAGCTTTTGCTGTTTTTTTTTCGCTAATCATTGATTCAGTGATTACTATTTCTTTTCTATTTTCTTTATATGTACTGTAATTTCTCAATGGCATTCAAGAAACCCAGGAAAGCACATTGAAAGTGGAATTATTTGAGCTGGACATATACTTGTGCATTAAAAAATTCTCCAAATATGTCTTTAAAACTTAATTAAAAATGTCAACTTAGAAACTTAATGTGCCTGGGGCTTAGTCCAGAGGACAGTGGTATCAGCTGAAACAGGAAGATAATGGAAGGGGATTTGAACTTTATGATAAGGACTCCTGGTCAGTTTAAGAAAGACAATGGCAGGATCAGAATATACGTTACTGCCTGCTGTGTATATGCAGCAATAGTGGTTATACCTGGTTCTTTGTCTCCAAATCAGAGCACAGGCCCAACAAGAACAATCCTCGGTCCACTTATGAAGGAGGCTTATCCACTCAGTTGGAGGCTTATCCACTCAGTTGGAGGTATGGTTTCCCTGCATATTGCTGCCAACTTAGCGCTCCGAATGTCCACTTGCATTTTCTACAGAAAGAGTGTTCAGAACTGCGCAATCAAAAGTATGGTTTAACTCTGTTAGCTGAATGCACATATCAGAAATAAGTTTCACACAATTCTGCTGTGTAGCTTTTATTTGAAGATATTATTATTCCCAATATAGGCCTCTTAGAGCTGAGAATGTCCAATTGCAGTTTCTACAGAAAGAGTGTTTCAGAACGGCTCAATCAAAAGTAAGGTTCAACTCTGTTAGTTGAATGCACAGAACAGAAAGAAGTTTCATACAATGCTTCTGTGTTGTTTATATTTGAACATATTCCTTTTTCCATTATTACCCACTTAGCGCTCCGAATGTCCAGTTGCATTTTCTACAGTCAGAGTGTTTCAAATCTCCTCAATCAAAAGTATGGTTTAACTCTGTTAGCGGAATGCTCAGATCAGAAAGAAGTTTCACAGAATGCTTCTGTGTAGCTTATATTTGAATATATTCCTTTTTCCAATACTACCCTCTTAGCGCTCCAAATGTCCAGTTGCATTTTCTACAGAAAGAGTGTTCAGAACTGCACTATCAAAAGTATGGTTTAACTCTGTTAGCTGAATGCACATATCAGAAAGAAGTTTCACAGAATGATTCTGTGTAGTTTATATTTGAAGATAATCCTTTTTCCACTATTACCCTCTTAGCGCTCCGAATCTCCACTTTCATTTTCTACAGAAAGAGTGTTTCAGAACGGCTCAATCAAAACTAAGGTTCAACTCTTTTAGTTGAATGCACAGAACAGAAAGAAGTTTCACAGAATGCTTCTGTGTAGTATTTAGTTGAAGATATTCCTTTTTCGACTATTACCCTCTTAGCGCTCTGAATTTCCACTGGCAGTTTCTACACAAAGAGTGTTTCAGAACTGCTCCTCCAAAAGTAAGGCTCAGCTCTGTTAGTTGAATGCAGAGAACAGAAAGGAGTTTCAGAGAATGCTTCTGTGTAGTTTTTATTTGGAGATATTCCTTTTTCCACTATTACTAACTTAGCGCTCCGAATGTCCACTTGCATTTTCTACAGAAAGAGTGTTTCAGAACGGCTCAATCAAAACTAAGGTTCAACTCTGTTAGTTGAATGTACAGAACAGAAAGGTGTTTCATACAATGCTTCTGTGTAGTTTATATTTGAACATATTCCTTTTTCCACTATTACCCACTTAGCGCTCCGAATGTCCAGTTGCATTTTCTACAGACAGAGTGTTTCAAAACTGCTCAGTCAAAAGTATGGTTTAACTCTGTTAGCTGAATTCTCAGATCAGAAAGAAGTTTCACAGAATGCTTCCATGTAGTTTATATTTGAATATATTCCTTTTTCCACTACTACCCTCTTATCGCTCCAAATGTCTAGTTGCATTTTCTACAGAAAGAGTGTTCAGAACTGCTCAATGAAAAGTATGGTTTAATTCTGTTAGCTGAATGCACAGATCAGAAAGAAGTTTCACAGAATGATTCTGTGTAGTTTATATTTGAAGATATTACTTTTTCTAGTATTACCCTCTTAGCGCTCAGAATGTCCACTTGCATTTTCTACAGAAAGAGTGTTCAGAACGGCTCAATCAAAAGTATGGTTTTACTCTATTAGTTGAATGCCCATATCCGAAATAAGTTTCACAGAATGCTTCTGTGTAGTTTTTATTTGAAGATATTCTTTTTCAAAATATAGGCCTCTTAGCGCTCAGAATGTCCAATTGCAGTTTCTACAGAAAGAGATTTTCAGAACGGCTCCATCAAAAGTAAGGTTCAACTCAGTTAGTTGAATGCACAGAACAGAAATAAGTTTCACAGAATGCCTCTGTGTAGTTTATATTTGAATATATTCCTTTTCCAGTATTACCGTCTTAGCGCTGCGAATATCCACTTGCATTTTCTAAAGAAAGAGTGTTTCAGAACGGCTCAATCAAAAATAAGGTTCAACTCTGTTAGTTAAATGCACAGAAGAGAAAGGAGTTTCATACAATTCTTCTGTGTAGTTTATATTTGAATATATTACTTTTTCCACTACTACCCTCTTAGCGCTCCAAATGTCCAGTTGCATTTTCTACACAGAGTGTTCAGAACTGCTCAATCAAAAGTATGCTTTAACTCTGTTAGCTGAATGCACAGATCAGAAAGAAGTTTCACAGAATGATTCTGTGTAGTTTAAATTTGAAGATATTCCTTTTTCCACTATTACCCACATAGCGCTCCAAATGTCCAGTAGCATTTTCTACAGAAAGAGTGTTTCAGAACTGCTCAATCCAAAGTGTGGTTTAACTCTGTTAGCTGAATGCACAGATCAGAAAGAAGTTTCACAGAATGCTTCTGTGTAGTGTTTATATGAAAATATTCTTTTTACCAATATAGGCCTCTTAGCTCTCAGAATGTCCAATTGCAGTTTCTATAGAAAGAGTGTTTCAGAACGGCTCAATGAAAAGTAAGGTTCACCTCTTTTAGTTGAATGCACAGAACAGAAAGTAGTTTCACAGAATGCTTCTGTGTAGTATTTAGTTGAAGATATTCCTTTATTGACTATTACCCACTTAGCCCTCCGAATGTCCACTGGCAGTTTCTACACAAAGAGTGTTTCAGAACTGTTCCATCAAAAGTAAGGCTCAACTCTGTTAGTTGAATTCAGAAAACAGAAAGGAGTTTCAGAGAATGCTTCTGTGTGGTTTTTATTTGGAGATAATACTTTTTCCCCTATTACAATCTTAGCGCTCCGAAGGTCCACTTATATTTTCTACACAAAGAGAGTTTCATAACTGCTCAATCAAAAGTATGGTTTAGCTCTGTTAACTGAATGCACGTATCAGAAATATGTTTCACAGAATGCTTCTGTGTAGTTTTTATTTGAAGATATACTTTTTAACAATGTAGGCCTCTTTGCGCTTAGAAAGTCCAATTGCAGTTTCTACAGAAAGAGTGTTTCAGAACGGCTCAATCAAAAGTAAGGTTCAACTCTGTTAGTTGAATGCACAGAACGGAAAGAAGTTTCACAGAATGCTTCTGTGTAGTTTATATTTGAATATATTCCTTTTTCAACTATTACCCTCTTAGCGCTCCGAATGTCCACTTGCATTTTCTACAGAAAGAGTGTTCAGAACGGCTCAATCAAAAGTATGGTTTTACTCTGTTAGTTGAATGCACAGATCAGAAAGAAGTTTCACAGAATGCTTCTGTGTAGTTTTTATTTGTAGATATTCTTTTTCCCAATATAGGCCTTTCAGCGGTCAGAATGTCCAATTGCAGTTTCTACAGAAAGAGTGTTTCACAACGGCTCCATCAAAAGTAAGGTTCAACTCAGTTAGTTGAATGCACAGAACAGAAAGAAGTTTCACAGAATGCTTCTGTGTAGTTTATAATTGAATATATTCCTTTTTCCACTATTACCGTATTAGCGCTCCGAATGTCCACTTGCATTTTCTACAGAAAGAGTGTTCAGAACTGTGCAATCAAAAGTATGGTTTAACTCTGTTAGCTGAATGCACATATCAGAAATAAGTTTCACACAATGCTGCTGTGTAGTTTTTATTTGAAGATATTATTATTCCCAATATAGGCCTCTTAGAGCTGAGAATGTCCAATTGCAGTTTCTACAGAAAGAGTGTTTCAGAACGGCTCAATCAAAAGTATGTTTCAACTCTGTTAGTTGAATGCACAGAACAGAAAGAAGTTTCATACAATGCTTCTGTGTTGTTTATATTTGAACATATTCCTTTTTCCATTATTACCCACTTAGCGCTCCGAATGTCCGGTTGCATTTTCAACAGTCAGAGTGATTCAAATCTCCTCAATCAAAAGTATGGTTTAACTCTGTTAGCGGAATGCTCAGATCAGAAAGAAGTTTCACAGAATGCTTCTGTGTAGCTTATATTTGAATATATTCCTTTTTCCACTACTACCCTCTTAGCGCTCCAAATGTCCAGTTGCATTTTCTACAGAAAGAGTGTTCCAGAACGGCTCAATCAAAAGCAAGGTTCAACTCAGTTAGTTGAATGCAGAGAACAGAAAGAAGTTTCACAGAATGCTTCTTTGTAGTTTATATTTGAGTATATTGCTTTTTGCACTATTACCCTCTTAGCGCTCCGAATTTCAACTTGCATTTTCTACAGAAAGAGTGTTCAGAACTGCGCAATCAAAAGTATGGTTTAACTCTGTTAGCTGCATGCACATATCAGAAATAAGTTTCACACAATGCCTCTGTGTAGTTTTTATTTGAATATATTATTTTTCCCAATATAGGCCTCTTAGGGCTCAGAATGTCCAATTGCAGTTTCTACAGAAAGAGTGTTTCAGAACGGCTCAATCAAAAGTATGTTTCAACTCTGTTAGTTGAATGTACAGAACAGAAAGATGTTTCATACAATGCTTCTGTGTAGTTTATATTTGAACATATTCCTTTTTCCACTATTACCCACTTAGCGCTCCGAATGTCCAGTTGCATTTTCTACAGACAGAGTGTTTCAAAACTGCTCAGTCAAAAGTATGGTTTAACTCTGTTAGCTGAATGCTCAGATCAGAAAGAAGTTTCACAGAATGCTTCCGTGTAGTTTATATTTGAATATATTCCTTTTTCCACTACTACCCTCTTATCGCTCCAAATGTCTAGTTGCATTTTCTACAGAAAGAGTGTTCAGAAATGCTCAATGAAAAGTATGGTTTAATTCTGTTAGCTGAATGCACAGATCAGAAAGAAGTTTCACAGAATGATTCTGTGTAGTTTATATTTGAAGATATTACTTTTTCTAGTATTACCCTCTTAGCGCTCAGAATGTCCACTTGCATTTTCTACAGAAAGAGTGTTCAGAACGGCTCAATCAAAAGTATGGTTTTACTCTATTAGTTGAATGCCCATATCCGAAATAAGTTTCACAGAATGCTTCTGTGTAGTTTTTATTTGAAGATATTCTTTTTCAAAATATAGGCCTCTTAGCGCTCAGAATGTCCAATTGCAGTTTCTACAGAAAGAGATTTTCAGAACGGCTCCATCAAAAGTAAGGTTCAACTCAGTTAGTTGAATGCACAGAACAGAAATAAGTTTCACAGAATGCCTCTGTGTAGTTTATATTTGAATATATTCCTTTTCCAGTATTACCGTCTTAGCGCTGCGAATATCCACTTGCATTTTCTAAAGAAAGAGTGTTTCAGAACGGCTCAATCAAAAATAAGGTTCAACTCTGTTAGTTAAATGCACAGAAGAGAAAGGAGTTTCATACAATGCTTCTGTGAAGTTTATATTTGAATATATTACTTTTTCCACTACTACCCTCTTAGCGCTCCAAATGTCCAGTTGCATTTTCTACAGAAAGAGTGTTCAGAACTGCTCAATCAGAAGTATGCTTTAACTCTGTTAGCTGAATGCACAGATCAGAGAGAAGTTTCACACAATGATTCTGTGCAGTTTATATTTGAAGATAGTCCTTTTTCCACTATTACCCACTTAGCGCTCCAAATGTCCAGTAGCATTTTCTACAGAAAGAGTGTTTCAGAACTGCTCAATCCAAAGTATGGTTTAACTCTGTTAGCTGAATGCACAGATCAGAAAGAAGTTTCACAGAATGCTTCTGTGTAGTATTTATATGAAAATATTCTTTTTACCAATATAGGCTTCTTAGCGCTCAGAATGTCCAATTGCAGTTTCTATAGAAAGAGTGTTTCAGAACGGCTCAATGAAAAGTAAGGTTCACCTCTTTTAGTTGAATGCACAGAACAGAAAGTAGTTTCACAGAATGCTTCTGTGTAGTATTTAGTTGAAGATATTACATTATTGACTATTACCCACTTAGCGCTCTGAATGTCCACTGACAGTTTCTACACAAAGAGTGTTTCAGAACTGTTCCTTCAAAAGTAAGGCTCAATTCTATTAGTTGAATTCAGAGAACAGAAAGGAGTTTCAGAGAATGCTTCTGTGTGGTTTTTATTTGGAGATAATCCTTTTTCCCCTATTACAATCTTAGCGCTCCGAAAGTCCACTTATATTTTCTACACAAAGAGTGTTTCATAACTGCTCAATCAAAAGTATGGTTTAGCTCTGTTAACTGAATGCACATATCAGAAATATGTTTCACAGAATGCTTCTGTGTAGTTTTTATTTAAAGATATTCTTTTTAACAATGTAGGCCTCTTAGCGCTTAGAATGTCCAATTGCAGTTTCTACAGAAAGAGTGTTTCAGAACGGCTCAATCAAAAGTAAGGTTCAACTCTGTTAGTTGAATGCACAGAACAGAAAGAAGTTTCACAGAATGCTTCTGTGTAGTTTATATTTGAATATATTCCTTTTTCAACTATTACGCTCTTAGCGCTCCGAAAGTCCACTTGCATTTTCTACAGAAAGAGTGTTCAGAACGGCTCAATCAAAAGTATGGTTTTACTCTGTTAGTTGAATGCACAGATCCGAAAGAAGTTTCACAGAATGCTTCTGTGTAGTTTTTATTTGTAGATATTCTTTTTCCCAATATTGGCCTTTTAGCGGTCAGAATGTCCAATTGCAGTTTCTACAGAAAGAGTGTTTCAAAACGGCTCCATCAAAAGTAATGTTCAACTCAGTTAGTTGAATGCACAGAACAGAAAGAAGTTTCACAGAATGCTTCTGTGTAGTTTATAATTGAATATATTCCTTTTTCCACTATTACCGTATTAGCGCTCCGAATGTCCACTTGCATTTTCTACAGAAAGTGTGCTCAGAACTGCGCAATCAAAAGTATTGTTTAACTCTGTTAGCTGAATGCACATATCAGAAATAAGTTTCACACAATTCTGCTGTGTAGTTTTTATTTGAAGATATTATTATTCCCAATATAGGCCTCTTAGAGCTGAGAATGTCCAATTGCAGTTTCTACAGAAAGAGTGTTTCAGAACGGCTCAATCAAAAGTAAGGTTCAACTCTGTTAGTTGAATGCACAGAACAGAAAGAAGTTTCATACAATGCTTCTGTGTTGTTTATGTTTGAACATATTCCTTTTTCCATTATTACCCACTTAGCGCTCCGAATGTCCAGTTGCATTTTCTACAGTCAGAGTGTTTCAAATCTCGTCAATCAAAAGTATGGTTTAACTCTGTTAGCGGAATGCTCAGATCAGAAGTTTCACAGAATGCTTCTGTGTAGCTTATATTAGAATATATTCCTTTTTCCAATACTACCCTCTTAGCGCTCCAAATGTCCAGTTGCATTTTCTACAGAAAGAGTGTTCAGAACTGCACTATCAAAAGTATGGTTTAACTCTGTTAGCTGAATGCACATATCAGAAAGAAGTTTCACAGAATGATTCTGTGTAGTTTATATTTGAAGATAATCCTTTTTCCACTATTACCCTCTTAGCGCTCCGAATCTCCACTTTCATTTTCTACAGAAAGAGTGTTTCAGAACGGCTCAATCAAAACAAAGGTTCAACTCTTTTAGTTGAATGCACAGAACAGAAAGAAGTTTCACAGAATGCTTCTGTGTAGTATTTAGTTGAAGATATTCCTTTTTCGACTATTACCCTCTTAGCGCTCTGAATTTCCACTGGCAGTTTCTACAAAAAGAGTGTTTCAGAACTGCTCCTCCAAAAGTAAGGCTCAGCTCTGTTAGTTGAATGCAGAGAACAGAAAGGAGTTTCAGAGAATGCTTCTGTGTAGTTTTTATTTGGAGATATTCCTTTTTCCACTATTACTAATTTAGCGCTCCGAATGTCCACTTGCATTTTCTACAGAAAGAGTGTTTCAGAATGGCTCAATCAAAACTAAGGTTCAACTCTGTTAGTTGAGTGTACAGAACAGAAAGGTGTTTCATACAATGCTTCTGTGTAGTTTATATTTGAACATATTCCTTTTTCCACTATTACCCACTTAGCGCTACGAATGTCCAGTTGCATTTCCTACAGACAGAGTGTTTCAAAACTGCTCAATCAAAAGTATGGTTTAACTCTGTTAGCTGAATGCTCAGATCAGAAAGAAGTTTCACAGAATGCTTCTGTATAGTTTATATTTGAAGATATTACTTTTTCTAGTATTACCCTCTTAGCGCTCAGAATGTCCAATTGTATTTTCTACAGAAAGAGTGTTCAGAACGGCTCAATCAAAAGTATGGTTTTACTCTATTAGTTGAATGCCCATATCCGAAATAAGTTTCACAGAATGCTTCTGTGTAGTTTTTATTTGAAGATATTCTTTTTCAAAATATAGGCCTCTTAGCGCTCAGAATGTCCAATTGCAGTTTCTACAGAAAGAGCTTTTCAGAACGGCTCCATCAAAAGTAAGGTTCAACTCAGTTAGTTGATTGCACAGAACAGAAATAAGTTTCACAGAATGCTTCTGTGTAGTTTATATTTGAATATATTCCTTTTCCAGTATTACCGTCTTAGCGCTGCGAATATCCACTTGCATTTTCTACAGAAAGAGTGCTTCAGAACGGCTCAATCAAAAATAAGGTTCAACTCTGTTAGTTGAATGCACAGAAGAGAAAGAAGTTTCATACAATGCTTCTGTGTAGTTTATATTTGAATATATTCCTTTTTCCACTACTACCCTCTTAGCGCTCCAAATGTCCAGTTGCATTTTCTACAGAAAGAGTGTTCAGAACTGCTCAATCAAAAGTATGGTTTAACTATGTTAGCTGAATGCACAGATCAGAAAGAAGTTTCACAGAATGATTCTGTGTAGTTTATATTTGAAGATATTCCTTTTTCCACTATTACCCACTTAGTGCTCCAAATGTCCAGTAGCATTTTCTACAGAAAGAGTGTTTCAGAACTGCTCAATCAAAAGTATGGTTTAACTCTGTTAGCTGAATGCACAGATCAGAAAGAAGTTTCACAGAATGCTTCTGTGTAGTGTTTATATGAAAATATTCTTTTTACCAATATAGGCCTCTTAGCGCTCAGAATGTCCAATTGCAGTTTCTATAGAAAGAGTGTTTCAGAACGGCTCAATGAAAAGTAAGGTTCACCTCTTTTAGTTGAATGCACAGAACAGAAAGAAGTTTCAAAGAATGCTTCTGTGTAGTATTTAGTTGAAGATATACCTTTATTGACTATTACCCACTTAGCGCTCCGAATGTCCACTGGCAGTTTCTACACAAAGAGTGTTTCAGAACTTCTCCTTCAAAAGTAAGGCTAAACTCTGTTGGTTGAATTCAGAGAACAGAAAGGAGTTTCAGAGAATGCTTCTGTGTGGTTTTTATTTGGAGATATTACTTTTTCCTCTATTACAATCTTAGCGCTCCGAATGTCCACTTGCATTTTCTACACAAAGAGTGTTTCATAACTGCTCAATCAAAAGTATGGTTTAGCTCTCTTAACTGAATGCACAGATCAGAAATAAGTTTCACAGAATGCTTCTGTGTAGTTTTTATTTGAAGATATTCTTTTTAACAATGTAGGCCTCTTAGCGCTTAGAAAGTCCAATTGCAGTTTCTACAGAAAGAGTGTTTCAGAACGGCTCAATCAAAAGTAAGGTTCAACTCTGTTAGTTGAATGCACAGAACAGAAAGAAGTTTCACAGAATGCTTCTGTGTAGTTTATATTTGAATATATTCCTTTTTCAACTATTACCCTCTTAGCTCTCCGAATGTCCACTTGCATTTTCTACAGAAAGAGTGTTCAGAACGGCTCAATCAAAAATATGGTTTTACTCTGTTAGTTAAATGCACAGATCCGAAAGAAGTTTCACAGAATGCTTCTGTGTAGTTTTTATTTGTAGATATTCTTTTTCCCAATATTGGCCTTTTAGCGGTCAGAATGTCCAATTGCAGTTTCTACAGAAAGAGTGTTTCAAAACGGCTCCATCAAAAGTAAGGTTCAACTCAGTTAGTTGAATGCCCAGAACAGAAAGAAGTTTCACAGAATGCTTCTGTGTAGTTTATAATTGAATATATTCCTTTTTCCAATATTACCGTATTAACGCTCCGAATGTCCACTTGCATTTTCTACAGAAAGAATGTTCAGAACTGCGCAATCAAAAGTATGGTTTAACTCTGTTAGCTGAATGCACATATCAGAAATAAGTTTCACACAATGCTGCTGTGTAGTTTTTATTTGAAGATATTATTTTTCCCAATATAGGCCTCTTAGAGCTCAGAATGTCCAATTGCAGTTTCTACAGAAAGAGTGTTTCAGAACGGCTCAATCGAAAGTAAGGTTCAACTCTGTTAGTTGAATGCACAGAACAGAAAGAAGTTTCATACAATGCTTCTGTGTAGTTTATATTTGAACATATTCCTTTTTCCATTATTACCCACTTAGCGCTCCGAATGTAGAGTTGCATTTTCTACAGACAGAGTGTTTCAAATCTCCTCAATCAAAAGTATGGTTTAACTCTGTTAGCTGAGTGCTCAGATCAGAAAGATGTTTCACAGAATGCTTCTGTGTAGCTTATATTTGAATATATTCCTTTTTCCATTACTACCCTCTTAGCGCTCCAAATGTCCAGTTGCATTTTCTACAGAAAGAGTGTTCAGAACTGCTCTATCAAAAGTATGGTTTAACTCTGTTAGGTGAATGCACATATCAGAAAGAAGTTTCACAGAATGATTCTGTGTAGTTTATATTTGAATATAATCCTTTTTCCACTATTATCCTCTTAGCGCTACGAATCTCCACTTTCCTTTTCTACAGAAAGAGTGTTTCAGAACGGCTCAATCAAAACTAAGTTTCAACTCTTTTAATTGAATGCACAGAACAGAAAGCAGTTTCACAGAATGCTTCTGTGTAGTATTTAGTTGAAGATATTCCTTTTTCGACTATTACCCTCTTAGCGCTCTGAATTTCCACCGGCAGTTTCTACACAAAGAGTGTTTCAGAACTGCTCCTTCAAAAGTAAGGCTCAGCTCTGTTAGTTGAATGCAGAGAACAGAAAGGAGTTTCAGAGAATGCTTCTGTGTAGTTTTTATTTGGAGATATTCCTTTTTTCACTATTACTATCTTAGCGCTCGGAATGTCCACTTGCATTTCCTACAGAAAGAGTGTTTCAGAACGGCTCAATCAAAACAAAGGTTCAACACTTTTAGTTGAATGCACAGAATAGAAAGAAGTTTCACAGAATGCTTCTGTGTAGTTTTTATTTGTAGATATTCTTTTTCCCAATATAGGCCTCTTAGCGCTCAGAATGTCCAATTGCATTTTCTACAGAAAGAGTGTTCCAGAACGGCTCAATCAAAAGCAAGGTTCAACTCACTTAGTTGAATGCAGAGAACAGAAAGAAGTTTCACAGAATGCTTCTGTGTAGTTTATATTTGAGTATATTGCTTTTTCCACTATTACCCTCTTAGAGCTCCGAATGTCCACTTGCATTTTCTACAGAAAGAGTGTTCAGAACTGCGCAATCAAAAGTATGGTTTAACTCTGTTAGCTGAATGCACATATCAGAAATAAGTTTCACAGAATGTTTCTGTGTAGTTTTAATTTGTAGATATTCTTTTTCCCAATATAGGCCTTTTAGCGGTCAGAATGTCCAATTGCAGTTTCTACAGAAACAGTGTTTCACAACGGCTAAATCAAATTAAGGTTCAACTCTGTTAGTTGAATGCACAGAACAGAAAGACGTTTCATACAATGCTTCTGTGTAGTTTATATTTGAACATATTCCTTTTTCCACTATTACCCACTTAGCGCTCCGAATGTCCAGTTGCATTTTCTACAGACAGAGTGTTTCAAAACTGCTCAGTCAAAAGTATGGTTTAACTCTGTTAGCTGAATGCTCAGATCAGAAAGAAGTTTCACAGAATGCTTCTGTGTAGTTTATATTTGAATATATTCCTTTTTCCACTACTACCCTCTTAGCGCTCCAAATGTCCAGGTGCATTTTCTACAGAAAGAGTGTTCAGAACTGCTCAATGAAAAGTATGGTTTAATTCTGTTAGCTGAATGCACAGAACAGAAAGAAGTTTCACAGAATGATTCTGTGTGGTTTATATTTGAAGATATTACTATTTCCAGTATTACCCTCTTAGAGCTCCCAATGTCCACTTGCATTTTCTACAGAAAGAGTGTTCAGAACTGCTCAATCAAAAGTGTGGTTTTACTCTATTAGTTGAATGCACATATCAGAAATAAGTTTCACAGAATGCTTCTGTGTAGTTTTTATTTGAAGATATTCTTTTTCCCAATATAGGCCTCTTAGCGCTCAGAATGTCCAATTGCAGTTTCTAAAGAAAGAGTGTTTCAGAACGGCTCCATCAAAAGTAAGGTTCAACTCAGTTAGTTGAATGCACAGAACAGAAAGAAGTTTCACAGAATGCTTCTGTGTAGTTTATATTTGAATATATTCCTTTTCCGGTATTACCGTCTTAGCGCTCAGAATATCCACTTGCATTTTCTACAGAAAGAGTGTTTCAGAACGGCTGAATCAAAAATAAGGTTCAACTCTGTTAGTTGAATGCGCAGAAGAGAATGAAGTTTCATACAATGCTTCTGTGTAGTTTATAATTGAATATATTAATTTTTCCACTATTACCGTATTAGCGCTCCGAATGTCCACTTGCATTTTCTACAGAAAGAGTGTTCAGAACTGCGCAATCAAAAGTATGGTTTAACTCTGTTAGCTGAATGCTCAGATCAGAAAGAAGTTTCACAGAATGCTTCTGTGTAGCTTATATTTGAATATATTCCTTTTTCCACTACTACCCTCATAGCGCTCCAAATGTCCAGTTGCATTTTCTACAGAAAGAGTGTTCAGAACTGCACTATCAAAAGTATGGTTTAACTCTGTTAGCTGAATGCACATATCAGAAAGAAGTTTCACAGAATGATTCTGTGTAGTTTATATTTGAAGATAATCTTTTTTCCACTATTACCCTCTTAGCGCTCCGAATCTCCACTTTCATTTTCTACAGAAAGAGTGTTTCAGAACGGCTCAATCAAAACTAAGGTTCAGCTCTTTTAGTTGAATGCACAGAACAGAAAGAAGTTTCACAGAATGCTTCTGTGTAGTATTTAGTTGAAGATATTCCTTTTTCGACTATTACCCTCTTAGCGCTCTGAATTTCCACTGGCAGTTTCTACACAAAGAGTGTTTCAGAACTGCTCCTTCAAAAGTAAGGCTCAGCTCTGTTAGTTGAATGCAGAGAACAGAAAGGAGTTTCAGAGAATGCTTCTGTGTAGTTTTTATTTGGATATATTCCTTTTTCCACTATTACTATCTTAGCGCTCCGAATGTCCTGTTGCATTTTCTACAGAAAGAGTGTTTCAGAACGGCTCAATCAAAACTAAGGTTGAACACTTTTAGTTGAATGCACAGAACAGAAAGAAGTTTCACGGAATGATTCTGTGTAGTTTTTATTTGTAGATATTCTTTTTCCCAATATAGGCCTCTTAGCGCTCAGAATGTCCAATTGCATTTGCTACAGAAAGAGTGTTCCAGAACGGCTCAATCAAAAGCAAGGTTCAACTCAGTTAGTTGAATGCAGAGAACAGATGGAAGTTTCATAGAATGCTTCTGTGTAGTTTATATTTGGGTATATTGCTTTTGCCACTATTACCCTCTTAGCGCTCCGAATGTCCACTTGCATTTTCTACAGAAAGAGTGTTCAGAACAGCGCAATCAAAAGTATGGTTTAACTCTGTTAGCTGAATGCACATATCAGAAGTAAGTTTCACACAATGCTTCTGTGTAGTTTTTATTTGAATATATTATTTTTCCCAATATAAGCCTCTTTGGGCTCATATTGTCCAAATGCAGTTTCTAGAGAAAGAGTGTCAGAACGGCTCAATCAAAAGCAAGGTTCAACTCTGTTAGTTGAATGTACAGAACAGAAAGATGTTTCATACAATGCTTCTGTGTAGTTTATATTTGAACATATTCCTTTTTCCACTATTACCAACTTAGCCCTCCGAATGTCCAGTTGCATTTTCTACAGACAGAGTGTTTCAAAACTGCTCAGTCAAAAGTATGGTTTAACTCTGTTAGCTGAATGCTCAGATCAGAAAGAACTTTCACAGAATGCTTCTGTGTAGTTTATATTTGAATATATTTCTTTTTCCACTACTACAATCTTAGCGCTCCAAATGTACAGTTGCATTTTCTACAGAAAGAGTGTTCAGAACTGCTCAATCAAAATTATGGTTTAATTCTGTTAGCTGAATGCACAGATCAGAAAGAAGTTTCACAGAATGATTCTGTGTAGTTTATATTTGAAGATATTACTATTTCCAGTATTACCCTCTTAGAGCTCCGAATGTACACTTGCATTTTCTACAGAAAGAGTGTTCAGAACTGCTCAATCAAAAGTATGGTTTTACTCTGTTAGTTGAATGCCCATATCAGAAATAAGTTTCACAGAATGCTTCTGTGTAATTTTTATTTGAAAATATTCTTTTTCCCAATATAGGCCTCTTAGCTCTCAGAATGTCCAATTTCAGTTTCTACAGAAAGAGTGTTTCAGAACCCCTCCATCAAAAGTAAGGTTCAACTCAGTTATTTGAATGCACAGAACAGAAAGAAGTTTCACAGAATGCTTCTGTGTAGTTTATATTTGAATATATTCCTTTTCCAGTATTACCGTCTTAGCGCTCCGAATATCCACTTGCATTTTCTACAGAAAGAGTGTTTCAGAACGGCTCAATCAAAAATAAGGTTCAAATCTGTTAGTTGAATGCACAGAACAGAAAGAAGTTTCATACAATGCTTCTGTGTAGTTTATATTTGAAGACATTCCTATTTCCACTACTACCCTTTTAGCGCTCAAAATGTCCAGTTGCATTTTCCACAGAAAGAGTGTTCAGAACTGCTCAATCAAAAGTATGGTTTAACTCTGTTAGCTGAATGCACAGATCAGAAATAAGTTTCACAGAATGATTCTGTGTAGTTGATATTTGAAGATATTCCTTTTTCCACTATTACCCACTTAGCGCTCCAAATGTCCTGTAGCATTTTCTACAGAAAGAGTGTTTCAGAACTGCTCAATCAAAAGTATGGTTTAACTCTGTTAGCTGAATGCCCAGATCAGAAAGAAGTTTCACAGAATGCTTCTGTGTAGTGTTTATATGAAAATATTCTTTTTACCAATATAGGCCTCTTAGCGCTCAGAATGTCCAATTGCAGTTTCTATAGAAAGAGTGTTTCAGAACGGCTCAATGAAAAGTAAGGTTCACCTCTTTTAGTTGAATGCACAAAACAGGAAGAAGTTTCACAGAATGCTTCTGTGTAGTATTCAGTTGAAGATATCCCTTTATTGACTATTACACACTTAGCACTGCGAATGTCCACTGGCAGTTTCTACACAAAGAGTGTTTCAGAACTGTTCCTTCAAAAGTAAGGCTAAACTCTGTTAGTTGAATTCAGAGAACAGAAAGAGTTTCAGAGAATGCTTCTGTGTGGTTTTTATTTGGAGATAATCGTTTTTCCTCTATAAAAATCTTAGCGCACCGAAGGTCCACTTGCATTTTCTACACAAAGAATGTTTCATAACTGCTCAATCAAAAGTATGGTTTAGCTCTGTTAACTGAATGCACATATCAGAAATAAGTTTCACAGAATGCTTCTGTGTAGTTTTTATTTGAAGATATTCTTTTTAACAATGTAGGCCTCTTAGCGCTTAGAAAGTCCAATTGCAGTTTCTACAGAAAGAGTGTTTCAGAACGGCTCAATCAAAAGTAAGATTCAACTCTGTTAGTTGAATGCACAGAACAGAAAGAAGTTTCACAGAATGCTTCTGTGTAGTTTATATTTGAATATATTCCTTTTTCAACTATTACCCTCTTAGCGCTCCGAATGTCCACTTGCATTTTCTACAGAAAGAGTGTTCAGAACGGCTCAATCAAAAGTATGGTTTTACTCTGTTAGTTGAATGCACAGATCCGAAAGAAGTTTCACAGAATGCTTCTGTGTAGTTTTTATTTGTAGATATTCTTTTTCCCAATATAGGCCTTTTAGCGGTGAGAATGTCCAATTGCAATTTCTACAGAAAGAGTGTTTCACAACGGCTCCATCAAAAGAAAGGTTCAACTCAGTTAGTTGAATGCACAGAACAGAAAGAAGTTTCACAGAATGCTTCTGTGTAGTTTATAATTGAATATATTCCTTTTTCCACTATTACCGTATTAGCGCTGCGAATGTCCACTTGCATTTTCTACAGAAAGAGTGTTCAGAACTGCGCAATCAAAAGTATGGTTTAACTCTGTTAGCTGAATGCACAGATCAGAAATAAGTTTCACACAATGCTTCTGTGTAGTTTTTATTTGAAGATATTATTTTTCCCAATATAGGCCTCTTAGATCTCAGAATGTCCAATTACTCTTTCTACAGAAGGAGGGTTTCAGAACGGCTCAATCAAAAGTAAGCTTCAACTCTGTTACTTGAATGCACAGAACAGAAAGAAGTTTCATACAATGCTTCTGTGTAGTTTATATTGAACATATTCCTTTTTCCATTATTACCCACTTAGCGCTCCGAATGTCCAGTTGCATTTTCTCCAGACAGAGTGTTTCAAATCTCCTCAATCAAAAGTATGGTTTAACTCTGTTAGCTGAATGCTCAGATCAGAAAGAAGTTTCACAGAATGCTTCTGTGTAGCTTATATTTGAATATATTCCTTTTTCCACTACTACCCTCTTAGCGCTCCAAATGTCCAGTTGCATTTTCTACAGAAAGAGTGTTCAGAACTGCTCTATCAAAAGTATGCTTTAACTCTGTTAGCTGAATGCACATATCAGAAAGAAGTTTCACAGAATGATTCTGTGTAGTTTATATTTGAAGATAGTCCTTTTTCCACTATTACCCTCTTAGCGCTCCGAATCTCCACTTTCATTTTCTACAGAAAGAGTGTTTCAGAACGGCTCAATCAAAACTAAGTTTCAACTCTTTTAGTTGAATGCACAGAACAGAAAGTAGTTTCACAGAATGCTTCTGTGTAGTATTTAGTTGAAGATATTCTTTTCTCGACTATTACCGTCTTAGTGCTCCGAATGTCCACTGGCAGTTCCTACGCAAAGAGTGTTTCAGAACTGCTCCTTCAAAACTGAGACTCAGCTCTGTTGAATGCAGAGAACAGAAAGGAGTTTCAGAGAATGCTTCTGTGTAGTTTTTATTTGGAGATATTCCTTTTTCCACTATTACAATCTTAGCGTTCCGAATGTCCACTTGCATTTTCTACAGAAAGAGTGTTTCAGAAATGCTCAATCAAAACTAAGGTTCAACACTTTTAGTTGAATGCACAGAACAGAAAGAAGTTTCACAGAATGCTTCTGTGTAGTTTTTATTTGTAGATAGTCTTTTTCCCAGTATAGGCCTCTTAGCGCTCAGAATGTCCAATTGCATTTTCTACAGAAAGAGTGTTTCAGAACGGCTCAATCAAAAGCAAGGTTCAACACAGTTAGTTGAATGCCGAGAACAGAAAGAAGTTTCACAGAATGCTTCTGTGTAGTTTACATTTGGATATATTGCTTTTTCCACTATTACCCTCTTAGCGCTCGGAATGTCCACTTGCATTTTCTACAGAAAGAGTATTCAGAACTGTGCAATCAAAAGTATGGTTTAACTCTGTTAGCTGAATGCACATATCACAAATAAGTTTCACACAATGCTTCTGTGTAATTTTTATTTGAATATATTATTTTTCACAATATAGGCCTCTTAGTGCTCAGAATGTCCAATTACAGTTTCTACAGAAAGAGTGTTTAAGAACGGCTCAATCAAAAGTAAGGTTCAACTCTGTTAGTTGAATATATAGAAGAGAAAGATGTTTCATACAATGCTTCTGTGTAGTTTATATTTGAACATATCCCTTTTTCCACTATTACCCACTTAGCACTCCGAATGTCCAGTTGCATTTTCTACAGACAGAGTGTTTCAAAACTGCTCAATCAAAAGAATGGTTTAACTCTGTTAGCTGAATGCTCAGATCAGAAAGAAGTTTCAGAGAATGCTTCTGTGTAGTTTATATTTGAATATATTCTTTTTCCACTACTACCTTCTTAGCGCTCCAAATGTCCAGTTGCATTTTCTACAGAAAGAGTGTTCAGAACTTCTCAATCAAAAGTATGGTTTAACTCTGTTAGCTGAATGCACAGATCAGAAAGAAGTTTCACAGAATTATTCTGTGTAGTTTATATTTGAAGATATTACTTTTTCCAGTATTACCCTCTTAGCGCTCTGAATGTCCACTTGCATTTTCTACAGAAAGAGTGTTCAGAACGGCTCAATCAAAAGTATGGTTTTACTCTATTAGTTGAATGCCCATATCAGAAATAAGTTTCACAGAATGCTTCTGTGTAGTTTTTATTTGAAGATATTCTTTTTCCCAATATAGGCCTCTTAGCGCTCAGAATATCCAATTGCAGTTTCTACAGAAAGAGTGTTTCAGAATGGCTCCATCAAAAGTAAGGTTCAACTCAGTTATTTGAATGCACAGAACAGAAAGAAGTTTCACAGAATGCTTCTGTGTAGTTTATATTTGAACATATTCCTTTTTCCACTATTACCCACTTAGCGCTCCAAATGTCCAGTAGCATTTTCTACAGAAAGAGTGTTTCAGAACTGCTCAATCAAAAGTATGGTTTAACTCTATTAGCTGAATGCACAGATCAGAAAGAAGTTTAACAGAATGCTTCTGTGTAGTGTTTATATGAAAATATTCTTTTTACCAATATATGCCTCTTAGCGCTCAGAATGTCCAATTGCAGTTTCTATAGAAAGAGTGTTTCAGAACGGCTCAATGAAAAGTAAGGTTCACTTCTTTTAGTTGAATGCACAGAACAGAAAGAAGTTTCACAGAATGCTTCTGTGTAGTATTTAGTTGAAGATATTCCTTTATTGACTATTACCCACTTAGCGCTCCGAATGTCCACTGGCAGTTTCTACACAAAGAGTGTTTCAGAAATGTTCCTTCAAAAGTAAGGCTAAACTCTGTTAGTTGAATTCAGAGAACAGAAAGGAGTTTCTGAGAATGCTTCTGTGTAGTTTTTATTTGGAGATATTCCTTTTCCCTCTATTACAATCTTAGCGCTCCTTAGGTCCCCTTGCATTTTCTACACAAAGAGTGTTTCATAACTGCTCAATCAAAAGTATGGTTTAGATCTGTTAACTGAATGCACAGATCAGAAATAAGTTTCAGAGAATGCTTCTGTGTAGTTTTTATTTGGAGATATTCCTTTTTCCACTAATACAATCTTAGCGCTCAGAATGTCCACTTTCATTTTCTACAGAAAGAGTGTTTCAGAACGGCTCAATCAAAACAAAGGTTCAACACTTTTAGTTGAAAGCACAGAACAGAAAAAGTTTCACAAAAGGCTTCTGTGTAGTTTTTATGTGTAGATATTCTTTTTCCCAATATAGGCCTCTTAGCGCTCAGAATGTCCAATTGCATTTTCTACAGAAAGAGAGTTTGAGAACGGCTCAATCAAAAGCAAGGTTTAACTCAGTTAGTTGAATGCAGAGATCAGAAAGAAGTTTCACAGAATGCTTCTGTGTAGTTTATATATGAATATATTGCTTTTTCCACTATTACCCTCTTAGCGCTCCGAATGTCCACTTGCATTTTCTACAGAAAGAGTGTTCAGAACTGTGCAATCAAATGTATGCTTTAACTCTGTTAGCTGAATGCACATATCACAAATAAGTTTCACACAATGCTTCTGTGTAGTTTTTATTTGAATATATTATTTTTCGCAATATAGGCCTCCTAGCGCTAAGAATGTCCAATTACAGTTTCTACAGAAACAGTGTTTAAGAACGGCTCAATCAAAAGTAAGGTTCAACTCTGTTAGTTGAATGTACAGAACACAAAGTTGTTTCATACAATGCTTCTGTGTGGTTTATATTTGAACATATTCCTTTTTCCACTATTACCCACTTAACGCTCCGAATGTCCAGTTGCATTTTCTACAGACAGAGTGTTTCAAAACTGCTCAATCAAAAGTATGGTTTAACTCTGTTAGCTGAATGCTCAGATCAGAAAAAGTTTCACAGAATGTTTCTCTGTAGTTTATATTTGAATATATTCTTTTTCAACTACTACCCTCTTAGCGCTCCAAATGTCCAGTTGCATTTTCTACAGAAAGAGTGTTCAGAACTGCTCAATCAAAAGTATGGTTTAACTCTGTTAGCTGAATGCACATATCAGAAATAAGTTTCACACAATGCTGCTGTGTAATTTTTATTTGAAGATATTATTTTTCCCAATATAGGCCTCTTAGCGCTCAGAATGTCCAATTGCAGTTTCTACAGAAAGTGTTTCAGAACGGCTCAATCAAAAGTAAGTTTCAAATCTGTTAGTTGAATGCACAGAACAGAAAGAAGTTTCATACAATGCTTCTGTTTAGTTTATATTTGAACATATTCCCTTTCCATTATTACCCACTTAGCGCTCCGAATGACCAATTGCATTTTCTACAGACAGAGTTTTTCAAAACTGCTCAATCAAAAGAATGGTTTAACTCTGTTAGCTGAATGCTCAGATCAGAAAGAAGTTTCACAGAATGCTTCTGTGTAGTTTATATTTGAATATACACCTTTTTCCACTAATACCCTCGTAGCGCTCCAAATGTCCAGTTGCATTTTCTACAGAAAGAGTGTTCAGAACTGCTCATTCAAAAGTATGTTTTAACTCTGTTACCTGAATGCTCAGATCAGAAAGAAGTTTCACAGAATGATTCTTTGTAGTTTATATTTGAAGATATTCCTTTTTCCACTATTACACTGTTAGCGCTCCAAATCTCCACTTTCATTTTCTACAGAAAGAGTGTTTCAGAACGGCTCAATCAAAACTAATGTTCAACTCTTTTAGTTGAATGCACAGAACAGAAAGAATTTTCACAGAATGCTTCTGTGTAGTATTTAGTTGAAGATATTCCTTTTTCGACTATTACCGTCTTAGCGCTCCGAATGTCCACTCGCAGTTCCTACACAAAGAGTGTTTCAGAACTGCACCTTCAAAAGTAAGGCTCAGCTCTGTTAGTTGAATGCAGAGAACAGAAAGGAGGTTCAGAGAATGCTTCTGTGTAGTTTTTATTTGGAGATATTCCTTTTTTCACTATTACAATCTTAGCGCTCCGAATGTCCATTTGCATTTTCTACAGAAAGAGTGTTTCAGAACGGCTCAATCAAAACTAAGGTTCAACACTTTTAGTTGAATTCACAGAACAGAAAGAAGTTTCACAGAATGCTTCTGTGTAGTTTTCATGTGTAGATATTATTTTTCCCAATATAGGCCTCTTAGCGCTCAGAATGTCCAATTGCAATTTCTACAGAAAGAGTGTTTCAGAACGGCTCAATCAAAAGCAAGTTTTAACTCAGTTAGTTGAATGCAGAGATCAGAAAGAAGTTTCACAGAATGCTTCTGTGTAATTTATATTTGAATATATTCCTTTTTCCACTATTACCCTCTTAGCGCTCCGAAAGTCCACTTGCATTTTCTACAGAAAGAGTGTTCAGAACTGTGCAATCAAATGTATGGTTTAAATCTGTTAGCTGAATGCACATATCAGAAATAGGTTTCACACAATGCTTCTGTGTAGTTTTTATTTGAATATATTATTTTTCGCAATATAGGCCTCCTAGCGCTCAGAATGTCCAATTACAGTTTCTACAGAAACAGTGTTTAAGAACGGCTCAATCAAAAGTAAGGTTCAACTCTGTTAGTTGAATGTACAGAACACAAAGTTGTTTCATACAATGCTTCTGTGTAGTTTATAATTGAATATATTCCTTTTTCCACTATTACCGTATTAGCGCTCCGAATGTCCACTTGCATTTTCTACAGAAAGAGTGTTCAGAACTGCGCAATCAAAAGTATGGTTTAACTCTGTTAGCTGAATGGACATATGAGAAATAAGTTTCACACAATGCTGCTGTGTAGTTTTTATTTGAAGATATTATTTTTCCCAATATATGCCTCTTAGCGCTCAGAATATCCAATTGCAGTTTCTACACAAAGAGTGTTTCAGAACGGCTCAATCAAAAGTAAGGTTCAACTCTGTTAGTTGAATGCACAGAACATAAAGGAGTTTCATACAATGCTTCTGTGTAGTTTATATTTGAACATATTCCTTTTTCCATCATTACCCACTTAGCGCTCCGTATGTAAAGTTGCATTTTCTACAGACAGAGTGTTTCAAATCTCCTCAATCAAAAGTATGGTTTAACTCTGTTAGCTGAATGCTCAGATCAGAAAGAAGTTTCACAGAATGCTTCTGTGTAGCTTATATTTGAATATATTCCTTTTTCCACTACTACCCTCTTAGCGCTCCAAATGTCCAGTTGCGTTTTCTACAGAAAGAGTGTTCAGAACTGCTCTATCAAAAGTATGGTTTAATTCTGTTAGTTGAATGCACAGATCAGAAAGAAGTTTAACAGAATGATTCTGTGTAGTTTATATTTGAAGATATTACTTTTTCCAGTATTACCCTCTTAGCGCCCCGAAGGTCCACTTCCATTATCTACAGAAGGAGTGTTCACAACGGCTCAATCAAAAGTATTGTTTTACTCTATTAGTTGAATGCCCATATCAGAAATAAGTTTCACAGAATGCTTCTGTGTAGTTTTTATTTGAAGATATTCCTTTTCCCAATATAGGCCTCTTAGCGCTCAGAATGTCCAATTGCAGTTTCTACAGAAAGAGTGTTTGAGAACGGCTCCATCAAAAGTAAGGTTCAACTCAGTTATTTGAATGCACAGAACAGAAAGAAGTTTCACAGAATGCTTCTGTGTAGTTTATATTTGAACATATTCCTTTTTCCACTATTACCCACTTAGCGCTCCAATGTACAGTAGCATTTTCTACAGAAAGAGTGTTTCAGAACTGCTCAATCAAAAGTATGGTTTAACTCTGTTAGCTGAATGCACAGATCAGAAAGAAGTTTAACAGAATGCTTCTGTGTAGTGTTTATATGAAAATATTCTTTTTACCAATATATGCCTCTTAGCGCTCAGAATGTCCAATTGCAGTTTCTATAGAAAGAGTGTTTCAGAACGGCTCAATGAAAAGTAAGGTTCATTTCTTTTAATTGAATGCACAGAACAGAAAGAAGTTTCACAGAATGCTTCTGTGTAGTATTTAGTTGAAGATATTCCTTTATTGACTATTACCCACTTAGCGCTCCGAATGTCCACTGGCAGTTTCTACACAAAGAGTGTTTCAGAACTGTTCCTTCAAAAGTAAGGCTAAACTCTGTTAGTTGAATTCAGAGAACAGAAAGGAATTTCTGAGAATGCTTCTGTGTAGTTTTTATTTGGAGATATTCCTTTTTCCTCTATTACAATCTTAGCGCTCCGAAGGTCCCCTTGCATTTTCTACACAAAGAGTGTTTCATAACTGCTCAATCAAAAGTATGGTTTAGATCTGTTAACTGAATGCACAGATCAGAAATAAGTTTCAGAGAATGCTTCTGTGTAGTTTTTATTTGGAGATATTCCTTTTTCCACTAATACAATCTTAGCGCTCCGAATGTCCACTTTCATTTTCTACAGAAAGAGTGTTTCAGAACGGCTCAATCAAAACAAAGGTTCAACACTTTTAGTTGAAAGCACAGAACAGAAAAAGTTTCACAGAAGGCTTCTGTGTAGTTTTTATGTGTAGATATTCTTTTTCCCAATATAGGCCTCTTAGCGCTCAGAATGTCCAATTGCATTTTCTACAGAAAGAGAGTTTCAGAACGGCTCAATCAAAAGCAAGGTTTAACTCAGTTAGTTGAATGCAGAGATCAGAAAGAAGTTTCACAGAATGCTTCTGTGTAGTTTATATTTGAATATATTCCTTTTTCCACTACTACTCTCTTAGCGCTCCAAATGTCCAGTTGCATTTTCTACAGAAAGAGTGTTCAGATCTGCTCAATCAAAAGTATGGTTTAACTCTGTTAGCTGAATGCACAGATCAGAAAGAAGTTTCACAGAATGATTCTGTGTAGTTTATATTTGGAGACATTCCTTTTTCCACTATTACCCTCTTATTGCTCCGAATCTCCACTTGCATTTTCTACAGAAAGAGTGTTTCAGAACGGCTCAATCAAAACTAAGGTTCAACTATTTTAGTTGAACAAACAGAACAGAAAGAAGTTTCACACAATTCTTCTGTGTAGTTTTTATTTGTAGACATTCTTTTTCCCAATATAGGCCTCCTAGCGCTCAGAATTTCCAATTGCAGTTTCTACAGAAAGAGTGTTTCAGAACGGCTCAATCAAAAGTAAGGTTCAACTCTGTTAGTTGAATGCACAGAACAGAAAGAAGTTTCATACAATGCTTCTGTGTAGTTTATATTTCAAAATATTCTTTTTTCCACTATTACCCACTTAGTGCTACGTATGTCCAGTTGCATTTTCTACAGAAAGAGTGTTCAGATCTGCTCAATCAAAAGTATGGTTTAACTCTGTTAGCTGAATGCACAGATCAGAAAGAAGTTTCACTGAATGATTCTGTGTAGTTTATATTTGAAGACATTCCTTTTTCCACTATTACCCTCATAGTGCTCCGAATCTCCACTTGCATTTTCTACAAAAAGAGTGTTTCATAACTGCTCAATCAAAAATATGTTTTATCTCTGTTAACTGAATTTACAGATCAGAAATAAGTTTCACAGAATGCATCTGTGTAGTTTTTATTTGAAGATATTCTTTTTCCCAATGTAGGCCTCTTAGCGCTTGGCATGTCCAATTGCAGTTTCTACAGAAAGAGTGTTTCAGAACGGCTCAATCAAAAGTAAGGTTGAACTCTGTTAGTTGAATGCACAGAACAGAAAGAATTTTCACAGAATGCTACTGTGTAGTTTATATTTGAATATATTCCTTTTTCCACTATTACCCTCTTAGCGCTCCGAATGTCCACTTGCATTTTCTACAGAAAGAGTGTTCAGAACTGCGCAATCAAAAGTATGGTTTAACTCTGTTAGCTTAATGAACATATCAGAAATAAGTTTCACACAATGTTTCTGTGTAGTTTTTATTTGAAGATATTATTTTTCCCAATAGAGGCCTCTTAGCGCTCAGAATGTCCAATTGCAGTTTCTACAGAAAGAGTGTTTCAGAAAGGCTCAATCAAAAGGAAGGTTCAACTCTGTTAGTTGAATGCACAGAACAGAAAGAAGTTTCATACAATGCTTCTGTGTAGTTTATATTTGAACATATTCTTTTTTCCACTATTACCCACTTAGCGCTACGAATGTCCCGTTGCATTTTCTACAGACAGAGTGTTTCAAAACTGCTCAATCAAAAGTATGGTTTAATTCTGTTAGCTGAATGCTCAGATCAGAAAGAAGTTTCACAGAATGCTTCTGTGTAGTTTATATTTGAATATATTCCTTTTTCCACTACTACTCTCTTAGCGCTCCAAATGTCCAGTTGCATTTTCTACAGAAAGAGTGTTCAGATCTGCTCAATCAAAAGTATGGTTTAACTCTGTTAGCTGAATGCACAGATCAGAAAGAAGTTTCACAGAATGATTCTGTGTAGTTTATATTTGGAGACATTCCTTTTTCCACTATTACCCTCTTATTGCTCCGAATCTCCACATGCATTTTCTACAGAAAGAGTGTTTCAGAACGGCTCAATCAAAACTAAGGTTCAACTAGTTTAGTTGAACAAACAGAACAGAAAGAAGTTTCACACAATTCTTCTGTGTAGTTTTTATTTGTAGACATTCTTTTTCCCAATATAGGCCTCCTAGCGCTCAGAATGTCCAATTGCAGTTTCTACAGAAAGAGTGTTTCAGAACGGCTCAATCAAAAGTACGGTTCAACTTTGTTAGTTGAATGCACAGAACAGAAAGAAGTTTCATACAATGCTTCTTTGTAGTTTATATTTGAACATATTCTTTTTTCCACTATTACCCACTTAGTGCTACGAATTTCTAGTTGCATTTTCTACAGACAGAGTGTTTCAAAACTGCTCAATCAAAAGTATGGTATAACTCTGTTAGCTGAATGCTCATATCAGAAAGAAGTTTCACAGAATGCTTCTGTGTAGTTTATATTTGAATATATTCCTTTTTCCACTAGTACGCTCTTAGCACTCCAAATGTCCAGTTGCATTTTCTACAGAAAGAGTGTTCAGATCTGCTCAATCAAAAGTATGGTTTAACTCTGTTAGCTGAATGCACAGATCAGAAAGAAGTTTCACCGAATGATTCTGTGTAGTTTATATTTGAAGACATTCCTTTTTCCACTATTACCCTCTTAGCGCTCCGAATCTCCACTTGCATTTTCTACAAAAAGAGTGTTTCATAACTGCTCAATCAAAAATATGTTTTATCTCTGTTAACTGAATTTACAGATCAGAAATAAGTTTCACAGAATGCATCTGTGTAGTTTTTATTTGAAGATATTCTTTTTCCCAATGTAGGCCTCTTAGCACTTAGCATGTCCAATTGCAGTTTCTACAGAAAGAGTGTTTCAGAACGGCTCAATCAAAAGTAAGGTTCAACTCTGTTAGTTGAATGCACAGAACAGAAAGAATTTTCACAGAATCCTACTGTGTAGTTTATATTTGAATATATTCCTTTTTCCACTATTACCCTCTTAGCGCTCCGAATGTCCACTTGCATTTTCTACAGAAAGAGTGTTCAGAACTGCGCAATCAAAAGTATGGTTTAACTCTGTTAGCTTAATGAACATATCAGAAATAAGTTTCACACAATGCTTCTGTGTAGTTTTTATTTGAAGATATTATTTTTCCCAATAGAGGCCTCTTAGCGCTCAGAATGTCCAATTGCAGTTTCTAAAGAAAGAGTGTTTCAGAAAGGCTCAATCAAAAGTAAGGTTCAACTCTGTTAGTTGAATGCACAGAACAGAAAGAAGTTTCATACAATGCTTCTGTGTAGTTTATATTTGAACATATACTTTTTTCCACTATTACCCACGTAGCGCTACGAATGTCCAGTTGCATTTTCTACACACAGAGGGTTTCAAAACTGCTCAATCAAAAGTATGGTTTAACTCTGTTAGCTGAATGCTCAGATCAGAAAGAAGTTTCACAGAATGCTTCTGTGTAGTTTATATTTGAATATATTCCTTTTTCCACTACTACTCTCTTAGCGCTCCAAATGTCCAGTTGCATTTTCTACAGAAAGAGTGTTCAGATCTGCTCAATCAAAAGTATGGTTTAACTCTGTTAGCTGAATGCACAGATCAGAAAGAAGTTTCACAGAATGATTCTGTGTAGTTTATATTTGGAGACATTCCTTTTTCCACTATTACCCTCTTATTGCTCCGAATCTCCACTTGCATTTTCTACAGAAAGAGTGTTTCAGAACGGCTCAATCAAAACTAAGATTCAACTAGTTTAGTTGAACAAACAGAACAGAAAGAAGTTTCACACAATTCTTCTGTGTAGTTTTTATTTGTAGACATTCTTTTTCCCAATATAGGCCTCCTAGCGCTCAGAATGTCCAATTGCAGTTTCTACAGAAAGAGTGTTTCAGAACGGCTCAATCAAAAGTAAGGTTCAACTTTGTTAGTTGAATGCACAGAACAGAAAGAAGTTTCATACAATGCTTCTGTGTAGTTTATATTTGAACATATTCTTTTTTCCACTATTACCCACTTAGTGCTACGAATGTCCAGTTGCATTTTCTACAGACAGAGTGTTTCAAAACTGCTCAATCAAAAGTATGGTATAACTCTGTTAGCTGAATGCTCATATCAGAAAGAAGTTTCACAGAATGCTTCTGTGTAGTTTATATTTGAATATATTCCTTTTTCCACTACTACGCTCTTAGCACTCCAAATGTCCAGTTGCATTTTCTACAGAAAGAGTGTTCAGATCTGCTCAATCAAAAGTATGGTTTAACTCTGTTAGCTGAATGCACAGATCAGAAAGACGTTTCACCGAATGATTCTGTGTAGTTTATATTTGAAGACATTCCTTTTTCCACTAGTACCTTCTTAGCGCTCCGAATCTCCACTTGCATTTTCTACAAAAAGAGTGTTTCATAACTGCTCAATCAAAAATATGTTTTATCTCTGTTAACTGAATTTACAGATCAGAAATAAGTTTCACAGAATGCATCTGTGTAGTTTTTATTTGAAGATATTCTTTTTCCCAATGTAGGCCTCTTAGCGCTTAGCATGTCCAATTGCAGTTTCTACAGAAAGAGTGTTTCAGAACGGCTCAATCAAAAGTAAGGTTCAACTCTATTAGTTGAATGCACAGAACAGAAAGAATTTTCACAGAATGCTACTGTGTAGTTTATATTTGAATATATTCCTTTTTCCACTATTACCCTCTTAGCGCTCCGAATGTCCACTTGCATTTTCTACAGAAAGAGTGTTCAGAACTGCGCAATCAAAAGTATGGTTTAACTCTGTTAGCTTAATGAACATATCAGAAATAAGTTTCACACAATGCTTCTGTGTAGTTTTTATTTGAAGATATTATTTTTCCCAATAGAGGCCTCTTAGCGCTCAGAATGTCCAATTGCAGTTTCTATAGAAAGAGTGTTTCAGAAAGGCTCAATCAAAAGTAAGGTTCAACTCTGTTAGTTGAATGCACAGAACAGAAAGAAGTTTCATACAATGCTTCTGTGTAGTTTATATTTGAACATATTCTTTTTTCCACTATTACCCACTTAGCGCTACGAATGTCCAGTTGCATTTTCTACAGACAGAGTGTTTCAAAACTGCTCAATCAAAAGTATGGTTTAACTCTGTTAGCTGAATGCTCAGATCAGAAAGAAGTTTCACAGAATGCTTCTGTGTAGTTTATATTTGAATATATTCCTTTTTCCACTACTACTCTCTTAGCGCTCCAAATGTCCAGTTGCATTTTCTACAGAAAGAGTGTTCAGATCTGCTCAATCAAAAGTATGGTTTAACTCTGTTAGCTGAATGCACAGATCAGAAAGAAGTTTCACAGAATGATTCTGTGTAGTTTATATTTGGAGACATTCCTTTTTCCACTATTACCGTCTTAGCGCTCCGAATCTCCACTTGCATTTTCTACAGAAAGAGTGTTTCAGAACGGCTCAATCAAAAATATGTTTTATCTCTGTTAACTGAATTTACATATCAGAAATAAGTTTCACAGAATGCATCTGTGTAGTTTTTATTTGAAGATATTCTTTTTCCCACTGTAGGCCTCTTAGCGCTTAGCATGTCCAATTGCAGTTTCTACAGAAAGAGTGTTTCAGAACGGCTCAATCAAAAGTAAGGTTCAACTCTGTTAGTTGAATGCACAGAACAGAAAGAAGTTTCATACAATGCTTCTGTGTAGTTTATATTTGAACATATTCTTTTTTCCACTATTACCCACTTAGCGCTACGAATGTCCAGTTGCATTTTCTACAGACAGAGTGTTTCAAAACTGCTCAATCAAAAGTATGGTTTAACTCTGTTAGCTGAATGCTCAGATCAGAAAGAAGTTTCACAGAATGCTTCTGTGTAGTTTATATTTGAATATATCCCTTTTTCCACTACTACTCTCTTAGCGCTCCAAATGTCCAGTCGCATTTTCTACAGAAAGAGTGTTCAGATCTGCTCAATCAAAAGTATGGTTTAACTCTGTTAGCTGAATGCACAGATCAGAAAGAAGTTTCACAGAATGATTCTGTGTAGTTTATATTTGGAGACATTCCTTTTTCCACTATTACCCACTTATTGCTCCGAATCTCCACTTGCATTTTCTACAGAAAGAGTGTTTCAGAACGGCTCAATCAAAACTAAGTTTCAACTAGTTTAGTTGAACAAACAGAACAGAAAGAATTTTCACACAATTCTTCTGTGTAGTTTTTATTTGTAGACATTCTTTTTCCCAATATAGGCCTCCTAGCGCTCAGAATGTCCAATTGCAGTTTCTACAGAAAGAGTGTTTAAGAACGGCTCAATCAAAAGTAAGGTTCAACTCTGTTAGTTGAATGCACAGAACAGAAAGAAGTTTCATTCAATGCTTCTGTGTAGTTTATATTTCAACATATTCTTTTTTCCACTATTACCCACTTAGTGCTACGAATGTCCAGTTGCATTTTCTACAGAAAGAGTGTTCAGATCTGCTCAATCAAAAGTATGGTTTAACTCTGTTAGCTGAATGCACAGTTCAGAAAGAAGTTTCACTGAATGATTCTGTGTAGTTTATATTTGAAGACATTCCTTTTTCCACTATTACCCACTTAGCGCTCCGAATCTCCACTTGCATTTTCTACAAAAAGAGTGTTTCATAACTGCTCAATCAAAAATATGTTTTATCTCTGTTAACTGAATTTACAGATCAGAAATAAGTTTCACAGAATGCATCTGTGTAGTTTTTATTTGAAGATATTCTTTTTCCCAATGTAGGCCTCTTTGCGCTTAGCATGTCCAATTGCACTTTCTACAGAAAGTGTGTTTCAGAACGGCTCAATCAAAAGTAAGGTTCAACTCAGTTGAATGCACAGAACAGAAAGAATTTTCACAGAATGCTACTGTGTAGTTTATATTTGAATATATTCCTTTTTCCACTATTACCCTCTTAGCGCTCCGAATGTCCAATTGCATTTTCTACAGAAAGAGTGTTCAGAACTGCGCAATCAAAAGTATGGTTTAACTCTATTAGCTTAATGAACATATCAGAAATAAGTTTCACACAATGCTTCTGTGTAGTTTTTATTTGAAGATATTATTTATCCCAATAGAGGCCTCTTAGCGCTCAGAATGTCCAATTGCAGTTTCTACAGAAAGAGTGTTTCAGAAAGACTCAATCAAAAGTAAGGTTCAACTCTGTTCGTTGAATGCACAGAACAGAAAGACGTTTCATACAATGCTTCTGTGTAGTTTATATTTGAACATATTCTTTTTTCCACTATTACCCACTTAGCGCTACGAATGTCCAGTTGTATTTTCTACAGACAGAGTGTTTCAAAACTGCTCAATAAAAAGTATGGTTTAACTCTGTTAGCTGAAAGCTCAGATCAGAAAGAAGTTTCACAGAATGCTTCTGTGTAGTTTATATTTGAATATATTCCTTTTTCCGCTACTACTCTCTTAGAGCTCCAAATGTCCAGTTGCATTTTCTACAGAAAGAGTGTTCAGATCTGCTCAATCAAAAGTATGGTTTAACTCTGTTAGCTGAATGCACAGATCAGAAAGAAGTTTCACAGAATGATTCTGTGTAGTTTATATTTGGAGACATTCCTTTTTCCACTATTACCGTCTTAGCGCTCCGAATCTCCACTTGCATTTTCTACAGAAAGAGTGTTTCAGAACGGCTCAATCAAAAATATGTTTTATCTCTGTTAACTGAATTTACAGATCAGAAATAAGTTTCACAGAATGCATCTGTGTAGTTTTTATTTGAAGATATTCTTTTTCCCAATGTAGGCCTCTTAGCGCTTAGCATGTCCAATTGCAGTTTCTACAGAAAGAGTGTTTCAGAACGGCTCAATCAAAAGTAAGGTTCAACTCTGTTAGTTGAATGCAGAGAACAGAAAGTATTTTCACAGAATGCTACTGTGTAGTTTATATATGAATATATTCCTTTTTCCACTATTACCCTCTTAGCGCTCCGAATGTCCACTTGCATTTTCTACAGAAAGAGTGTTCAGAACTGCGCAATCAAAAGTATGGTTTAACTCTGTTAGCTTAATGAACATATCAGAAATAAGTTTCACACAATGCTTCTGTGTAGTTTTTATTTAAAGATATTATTTTTCCCAATAGAGGCCTCTTAGCGCTCAGGATGTCCAATTGCAGTTTCTACAGAAAGAGTGTTTCAGAAAGGCTCAATCAAAAGTAAGGTTCAACTCTGTTAATTGAATGCACAGAACAGAAAGAAGTTTCATACAATGCTTCTGTGTAGTTTATATTTGAACATATTCTTTTTTCCACTATTACCCACTTAGCGCTACGAATGTCCAGTTGCATTTTCTACAGACAGAGTGTTTCAAAACTGCTCAATCAAAAGTATGGTTTAACTCTGTTAGCTGAATGCTCAGATCAGAAAGAAGTTTCACAGAATGCTTCTGTGTAGTTTATATTTGAATATATCCCTTTTTCCACTACTACTCTCTTAGCGCTCCAAATGTCCAGTTGCATTTTCTACAGAAAGAGTGTTCAGATCTGCTCAATCAAAAGTATGGTTTAACTCTGTTAGCTGAATGCACAGATCAGAAAGAAGTTTCACAGAATGATTCTGTGTAGTTTATATTTGGAGACATTCCTTTTTCCACTATTACCCTCTTATTGCTCCGAATCTCCACTTGCATTTTCTACAGAAAGAGTGTTTCAGAACGGCTCAATCAAAACTAAGGTTCAACTAGTTTAGTTGAACAAACAGAACAGAAAGAAGTTTCACACAATTCTTCTGTGTAGTTTTTATTTGTAGACATTCTTTTTCCCAATATAGGCCTCCTAGCGCTCAGAATGTCCAAATGCAGTTTCTACAGAAAGAGTGTTTCAGAACGGCTCAATCAAAAGTAAGGTTCAACTCTGTTAGTTGAATGCACAGAACAGAAAGAAGTTTCATACAATGCTTCTGTGTAGTTTATATTTCAACATATTCTTTTTTCCACTATTACCCACTTAGTGCTACGAATGTCCAGTTGCATTTTCTACAGAAGGAGTGTTCAGATCTGCTCAATCAAAAGTATGGTTTAACTCTGTTAGCTGAATGCACAGATCAGAAAGAAGTTTCACCGAATGATTCTGTGTAGTTTATATTTGACGACATTCCTTTTTCCACTATTACCCTCTTAGCGCTCCGAATCTCCACTTGCATTTTCTACAAAAAGAGTGTTTCATAACTGCTCAATCAAAAATATGTTTTATCTCTGTTAACTGAATTTACAGATCAGAAATAAGTTTCACAGAATGCATCTGTGTAGTTTTTATTTGAAGATATTCTTTTTCCCAATGTAGGCCTCTTAGCGCTTAGCATGTCCAATTGCAGTTTCTACAGAAAGAGTGTTTCAGAACGGCTCAATCAAAAGTAAGGTTCAACTCTGTTAGTTGAATGCACAGAACAGAAAGAATTTTCACAGAATGCTACTGTGTAGTTTATATTTGAATATATTCCTTTTTCCACTATTACCCTCTTAGCGCTCCGAATGTCCACTTGCATTTTCTACAGAAAGAGTGTTCAGAACTGCGCAATCAAAAGTATGGTTTAACTCTGTTAGCTTAATGAACATATCAGAAATAAGTTTCACACAATGCTTCTGTGTAGTTTTTATTTGAAGATATTATTTTTCCCAATAGAGGCCTCTTAGCGCTCAGGATGTCCAATTGCAGTTTCTACAGAAAGAGTGTTTCAGAAAGGCTCAATCAAAAGTAAGGTTCAACTCTGTTAGTTGAATGCACAGAACAGAAAGAAGTTTCATACAATGCTTCTGTGTAGTTTATATTTGAACATATTCTTTTTTCCACTATTACCCACTTAGCGCTACGAATGTCCAGTTGCATTTTCTACAGACAGAGTGTTTCAAAACTGCTCAATCAAAAGTATGGTTTAACTCTGTTAGCTGAATGCTCAGATCAGAAAGAAGTTTCACAGAATGCTTCTGTGTAGTTTATATTTGAATATATTCCTTTTTCCACTACTACTCTCTTAGCGCTCCAAATGTCCAGTTGCATTTTCTACAGAAAGAGTGTTCAGATCTGCTCAATCAAAAGTATGGTTTAACTCTGTTAGCTGAATGCACAGATCAGAAAGAAGTTTCACAGAATGATTCTGTGTAGTTTATATTTGGAGACATTCCTTTTTCCACTATTACCGTCTTAGCGCTCCGAATCTCCACTTGCATTTTCTACAGAAAGAGTGTTTCAGAACGGCTCAATCAAAAATATGTTTTATCTCTGTTAACTGAATTTACATATCAGAAATAAGTTTCACAGAATGCATCTGTGTAGTTTTTATTTGAAGATATTCTTTTTCCCACTGTAGGCCTCTTAGCGCTTAGCATGTCCAATTGCAGTTTCTACAGAAAGAGTGTTTCAGAACGGCTCAATCAAAAGTAAGGTTCAACTCTGTTAGTTGAATGCACAGAACAGAAAGAAGTTTCATACAATGCTTCTGTGTAGTTTATATTTGAACATATTCTTTTTTCCACTATTACCCACTTAGCGCTACGAATGTCCAGTTGCATTTTCTACAGACAGAGTGTTTCAAAACTGCTCAATCAAAAGTATGGTTTAACTCTGTTAGCTGAATGCTCAGATCAGAAAGAAGTTTCACAGAATGCTTCTGTGTAGTTTATATTTGAATATATCCCTTTTTCCACTACTACTCTCTTAGCGCTCCAAATGTCCAGTCGCATTTTCTACAGAAAGAGTGTTCAGATCTGCTCAATCAAAAGTATGGTTTAACTCTGTTAGCTGAATGCACAGATCAGAAAGAAGTTTCACAGAATGATTCTGTGTAGTTTATATTTGGAGACATTCCTTTTTCCACTATTACCCTCTTATTGCTCCGAATCTCCACTTGCATTTTCTACAGAAAGAGTGTTTCAGAACGGCTCAATCAAAACTAAGTTTCAACTAGTTTAGTTGAACAAACAGAACAGAAAGAATTTTCACACAATTCTTCTGTGTAGTTTTTATTTGTAGACATTCTTTTTCCCAATATAGGCCTCCTAGCGCTCAGAATGTCCAATTGCAGTTTCTACAGAAAGAGTGTTTCAGAACGGCTCAATCAAAAGTAAGGTTCAACTCTGTTAGTTGAATGCACAGAACAGAAAGAAGTTTCATTCAATGCTTCTGTGTAGTTTATATTTCAACATATTCTTTTTTCCACTATTACCCACTTAGTGCTACGAATGTCCAGTTGCATTTTCTACAGAAAGAGTGTTCAGATCTGCTCAATCAAAAGTATGGTTTAACTCTGTTAGCTGAATGCACAGTTCAGAAAGAAGTTTCACTGAATGATTCTGTGTAGTTTATATTTGAAGACATTCCTTTTTCCACTATTACCCACTTAGCGCTCCGAATCTCCACTTGCATTTTCTACAAAAAGAGTGTTTCATAACTGCTCAATCAAAAATATGTTTTATCTCTGTTAACTGAATTTACAGATCAGAAATAAGTTTCACAGAATGCATCTGTGTAGTTTTTATTTGAAGATATTCTTTTTCCCAATGTAGGCCTCTTTGCGCTTAGCATGTCCAATTGCACTTTCTACAGAAAGTGTGTTTCAGAACGGCTCAATCAAAAGTAAGGTTCAACTCAGTTGAATGCACAGAACAGAAAGAATTTTCACAGAATGCTACTGTGTAGTTTATATTTGAATATATTCCTTTTTCCACTATTACCCTCTTAGCGCTCCGAATGTCCAATTGCATTTTCTACAGAAAGAGTGTTCAGAACTGCGCAATCAAAAGTATGGTTTAACTCTATTAGCTTAATGAACATATCAGAAATAAGTTTCACACAATGCTTCTGTGTAGTTTTTATTTGAAGATATTATTTATCCCAATAGAGGCCTCTTAGCGCTCAGAATGTCCAATTGCAGTTTCTACAGAAAGAGTGTTTCAGAAAGACTCAATCAAAAGTAAGGTTCAACTCTGTTCGTTGAATGCACAGAACAGAAAGACGTTTCATACAATGCTTCTGTGTAGTTTATATTTGAACATATTCTTTTTTCCACTATTACCCACTTAGCGCTACGAATGTCCAGTTGTATTTTCTACAGACAGAGTGTTTCAAAACTGCTCAATAAAAAGTATGGTTTAACTCTGTTAGCTGAAAGCTCAGATCAGAAAGAAGTTTCACAGAATGCTTCTGTGTAGTTTATATTTGAATATATTCCTTTTTCCGCTACTACTCTCTTAGAGCTCAAATGTCCAGTTGCATTTTCTACAGAAAGAGTGTTCAGATCTGCTCAATCAAAAGTATGGTTTAACTCTGTTAGCTGAATGCACAGATCAGAAAGAAGTTTCACAGAATGATTCTGTGTAGTTTATATTTGGAGACATTCCTTTTTCCACTATTACCGTCTTAGCGCTCCGAATCTCCACTTGCATTTTCTACAGAAAGAGTGTTTCAGAACGGCTCAATCAAAAATATGTTTTATCTCTGTTAACTGAATTTACAGATCAGAAATAAGTTTCACAGAATGCATCTGTGTAGTTTTTATTTGAAGATATTCTTTTTCCCAATGTAGGCCTCTTAGCGCTTAGCATGTCCAATTGCAGTTTCTACAGAAAGAGTGTTTCAGAACGGCTCAATCAAAAGTAAGGTTCAACTCTGTTAGTTGAATGCAGAGAACAGAAAGTATTTTCACAGAATGCTACTGTGTAGTTTATATATGAATATATTCCTTTTTCCACTATTACCCTCTTAGCGCTCCGAATGTCCACTTGCATTTTCTACAGAAAGAGTGTTCAGAACTGCGCAATCAAAAGTATGGTTTAACTCTGTTAGCTTAATGAACATATCAGAAATAAGTTTCACACAATGCTTCTGTGTAGTTTTTATTTAAAGATATTATTTTTCCCAATAGAGGCCTCTTAGCGCTCAGGATGTCCAATTGCAGTTTCTACAGAAAGAGTGTTTCAGAAAGGCTCAATCAAAAGTAAGGTTCAACTCTGTTAATTGAATGCACAGAACAGAAAGAAGTTTCATACAATGCTTCTGTGTAGTTTATATTTGAACATATTCTTTTTTCCACTATTACCCACTTAGCGCTACGAATGTCCAGTTGCATTTTCTACAGACAGAGTGTTTCAAAACTGCTCAATCAAAAGTATGGTTTAACTCTGTTAGCTGAATGCTCAGATCAGAAAGAAGTTTCACAGAATGCTTCTGTGTAGTTTATATTTGAATATATCCCTTTTTCCACTACTACTCTCTTAGCGCTCCAAATGTCCAGTTGCATTTTCTACAGAAAGAGTGTTCAGATCTGCTCAATCAAAAGTATGGTTTAACTCTGTTAGCTGAATGCACAGATCAGAAAGAAGTTTCACAGAATGATTCTGTGTAGTTTATATTTGGAGACATTCCTTTTTCCACTATTACCCTCTTATTGCTCCGAATCTCCACTTGCATTTTCTACAGAAAGAGTGTTTCAGAACGGCTCAATCAAAACTAAGGTTCAACTAGTTTAGTTGAACAAACAGAACAGAAAGAAGTTTCACACAATTCTTCTGTGTAGTTTTTATTTGTAGACATTCTTTTTCCCAATATAGGCCTCCTAGCGCTCAGAATGTCCAAATGCAGTTTCTACAGAAAGAGTGTTTCAGAACGGCTCAATCAAAAGTAAGGTTCAACTCTGTTAGTTGAATGCACAGAACAGAAAGAAGTTTCATACAATGCTTCTGTGTAGTTTATATTTCAACATATTCTTTTTTCCACTATTACCCACTTAGTGCTACGAATGTCCAGTTGCATTTTCTACAGAAGGAGTGTTCAGATCTGCTCAATCAAAAGTATGGTTTAACTCTGTTAGCTGAATGCACAGATCAGAAAGAAGTTTCACCGAATGATTCTGTGTAGTTTATATTTGACGACATTCCTTTTTCCACTATTACCCTCTTAGCGCTCCGAATCTCCACTTGCATTTTCTACAAAAAGAGTGTTTCATAACTGCTCAATCAAAAATATGTTTTATCTCTGTTAACTGAATTTACAGATCAGAAATAAGTTTCACAGAATGCATCTGTGTAGTTTTTATTTGAAGATATTCTTTTTCCCAATGTAGGCCTCTTAGCGCTTAGCATGTCCAATTGCAGTTTCTACAGAAAGAGTGTTTCAGAACGGCTCAATCAAAAGTAAGGTTCAACTCTGTTAGTTGAATGCACAGAACAGAAAGAATTTTCACAGAATGCTACTGTGTAGTTTATATTTGAATATATTCCTTTTTCCACTATTACCCTCTTAGCGCTCCGAATGTCCACTTGCATTTTCTACAGAAAGAGTGTTCAGAACTGCGCAATCAAAAGTATGGTTTAACTCTGTTAGCTTAATGAACATATCAGAAATAAGTTTCACACAATGCTTCTGTGTAGTTTTTATTTGAAGATATTATTTTTCCCAATAGAGGCCTCTTAGCGCTCAGGATGTCCAATTGCAGTTTCTACAGAAAGAGTGTTTCAGAAAGGCTCAATCAAAAGTAAGGTTCAACTCTGTTAGTTGAATGCACAGAACAGAAAGAAGTTTCATACAATGCTTCTGTGTAGTTTATATTTGAACATATTCTTTTTTCCACTATTACCCACTTAGCGCTACGAATGTCCAGTTGCATTTTCTACAGACAGAGTGTTTCAAAACTGCTAAATCAAAAGTATGGTTTAACTCTGTTAGCTGAATGCTCAGATCAGAAAGAAGTTTCACAGAATGCTTCTGTGTAGTTTATATTTGAATATATCCCTTTTTCCACTACTACTCTCTTAGCGCTCCAAATGTCCAGTTGCATTTTCTACAGAAAGAGTGTTCAGATCTGCTCAATCAAAAGTATGGTTTAACTCTGTTAGCTGAATGCACAGATCAGAAAGAAGTTTCACAGAATGATTCTGTGTAGTTTATATTTGGAGACATTCCTTTTTCCACTATTACCCTCTTATTGCTCCGAATCTCCACTTGCATTTTCTACAGAAAGAGTGTTTCAGAACGGCTCAATCAAAACTAAGGTTCAACTAGTTTAGTTGAACAAACAGAACAGAAAGAAGTTTCACACAATTCTTCTGTGTAGTTTTTATTTGTAGACATTCTTTTTCCCAATATAGGCCTCCTAGCGCTCAGAATGTCCAAATGCAGTTTCTACAGAAAGAGTGTTTCAGAACGGCTCAATCAAAAGTAAGGTTCAACTCTGTTAGTTGAATGCACAGAACAGAAAGAAGTTTCATACAATGCTTCTGTGTAGTTTATATTTCAACATATTCTTTTTTCCACTATTACCCACTTAGTGCTACGAATGTCCAGTTGCATTTTCTACAGAAGGAGTGTTCAGATCTGCTCAATCAAAAGTATGGTTTAACTCTGTTAGCTGAATGCACAGATCAGAAAGAAGTTTCACCGAATGATTCTGTGTAGTTTATATTTGACGACATTCCTTTTTCCACTATTACCCTCTTAGCGCTCCGAATCTCCACTTGCATTTTCTACAAAAAGAGTGTTTCATAACTGCTCAATCAAAAATATGTTTTATCTCTGTTAACTGAATTTACAGATCAGAAATAAGTTTCACAGAATGCATCTGTGTAGTTTTTATTTGAAGATATTCTTTTTCCCAATGTAGGCCTCTTAGCGCTTAGCATGTCCAATTGCAGTTTCTACAGAAAGAGTGTTTCAGAACGGCTCAATCAAAAGTAAGGTTCAACTCTGTTAGTTGAATGCACAGAACAGAAAGAATTTTCACAGAATGCTACTGTGTAGTTTATATTTGAATATATTCCTTTTTCCACTATTACCCTCTTAGCGCTCCGAATGTCCACTTGCATTTTCTACAGAAAGAGTGTTCAGAACTGCGCAATCAAAAGTATGGTTTAACTCTGTTAGCTTAATGAACATATCAGAAATAAGTTTCACACAATGCTTCTGTGTAGTTTTTATTTGAAGATATTATTTTTCCCAATAGAGGCCTCTTAGCGCTCAGGATGTCCAATTGCAGTTTCTACAGAAAGAGTGTTTCAGAAAGGCTCAATCAAAAGTAAGGTTCAACTCTGTTAGTTGAATGCACAGAACAGAAAGAAGTTTCATACAATGCTTCTGTGTAGTTTATATTTGAACATATTCTTTTTTCCACTATTACCCACTTAGCGCTACGAATGTCCAGTTGCATTTTCTACAGACAGAGTGTTTCAAAACTGCTCAATCAAAAGTATGGTTTAACTCTGTTAGCTGAATGCTCAGATCAGAAACAAGTTTCACAGAATGCTTCTGTGTAGTTTATATTTGAATATATCGCTTTTTCCACTACTACTCTCTTAGCGCTCCAAATGTCCAGTCGCATTTTCTACAGAAAGAGTGTTCAGATCTGCTCAATCAAAAGTATGGTTTGACTCTGTTAGCTGAATGCACATATCAGAAAGAAGTTTCACAGAATGATTCTGTGTAGTTTATATTTGGAGACATTCCTTTTTCCACTATTACCCTCTTATTGCTCCGAATCTCCACTTGCATTTTCTACAGAAAGAGTGTTTCAGAACGGCTCAATCAAAACTAAGGTTCAACTAGTTTAGTTGAACAAACAGAACAGAAAGAAGTTTCACACAATTCTTCTGTGTAGTTTTTATTTGTAGACATTCTTTTTCCCAATATAGGCCTCCTAGCGCTCAGAATGTCCAATTGCAGTTTCTACAGAAAGAGTGTTTCAGAACGGCTCAATCAAAAGTAAGGTTCAACTCTGTTAGTTGAATGCACAGAACAGAAAGAAGTTTCATTCAATGCTTCTGTGTAGTTTATATTTCAACATATTCTTTTTTCCACTATTACCCACTTAGTGCTACGAATGTCCAGTTGCATTTTCTACAGAAAGAGTGTTCAGATCTGCTCAATCAAAAGTATGGTTTAACTCTGTTAGCTGAATGCACAGATCAGAAAGAAGTTTCACTGAATGATTCTGTGTAGTTTATATTTGAAGACATTACTTTTTCCACTATTACCCACTTAGCGCTCCGAATCTCCACTTGCATTTTCTACAAAAAGAGTGTTTCATAACTGCTCAATCAAAAATATGTTTTATCTCTGTTAACTGAATTTACAGATCAGAAATAAGTTTCACAGAATGCATCTGTGTAGTTTTTATTTGAAGATATTCTTTTTCCCAATGTAGGCCTCTTAGCGCTTAGCATGTCCAATTGCACTTTCTACAGAAAGAGTGTTTCAGAACGGCTCAATCAAAAGTAAGGTTCAACTCAGTTGAATGCACAGAACAGAAAGAATTTTCACAGAATGCTACTGTGTAGTTTATATTTGAATATATTCCTTTTTCCACTATTACCCTCTTAGCGCTCCGAATGTCCACTTGCATTTTCTACAGAAAGAGTGTTCAGAACTGCGCAATCAAAAGTATGGTTTAACTCTGTTAGCTTAATGAACATATCAGAAATAAGTTTCACACAATGCTTCTGTGTAGTTTTTATTTGAAGATATTATTTTTCCCAATAGAGGCCTCTTAGCGCTCAGAATGTCCAATTGCAGTTTCTACAGAAAGAGTGTTTCAGAAAGGCTCAATCAAAAGTAAGGTTCAACTCTGTTAGTTGAATGCACAGAACAGAAAGGAGTTTCATACAATGCTTCTGTGTAGTTTATATTTGAACATATTCTTTTTTCCACTATTACCCACTTAGCGCTACGAATGTCCAGTTGCATTTTCTACAGACAGAGTGTTTCAAAACTGCTCAATCAAAAGTATGGTTTAACTCTGTTAGCTGAATGCTCAGATCAGAAAGAAGTTTCACAGAATGCTTCTGTGTAGTTTATATTTGAATATATTCCTTTTTCCACTACTACTCTCTTAGCGCTCCAAATGTCCAGTTGCATTTTCTACAGAAAGAGTGTTCAGATCTGCTCAATCAAAAGTATGGTTTAACTCTGTTAGCTGAATGCACAGATCAGAAAGAAGTTTCACAGAATGATTCTGTGTAGTTTATATTTGGAGACATTCCTTTTTCCACTATTACCGTCTTAGCGCTCCGAATCTCCACTTGCATTTTCTACAGAAAGAGTGTTTCAGAACGGCTCAATCAAAAATATGTTTTATCTCTGTTAACTGAATTTACAGATCAGAAATAAGTTTCACAGAATGCATCTGTGTAGTTTTTATTTGAAGATATTCTTTTTCCCAATGTAGGCCTCTTAGCGCTTAGCATGTCCAAAAGCAGTTTCTACAGAAAGAGTGTTTCAGAACGGCTCAATCAAAAGTAAGGTTCAACTCTGTTAGTTGAATGCACAGAACAGAAAGTATTTTCACAGAATGCTACTGTGTAGTTTATTTGAATATATTCCTTTTTCCACTATTACCCTCTTAGCGCTCCGAATGTCCACTTGCATTTTCTACAGAAAGAGTGTTCAGAACTGCGCAATCAAAAGTATGGTTTAACTCTGTTTGCTTAATGAACATATCAGAAATAAGTTTCACACAATGCTTCTGTGTAGTTTTTATTTGAAGATATTATTTTTCCCAATAGAGGCCTCTTAGCGCTCAGGATGTCCAATTGCAGTTTCTACAGAAAGAGTGTTTCAGAAAGGCTCAATCAAAAGTAAGGTTCAACTCTGTTAGTTGAATGCACAGAACAGAAAGAAGTTTCATACAATGCTTCTGTGTAGTTTATATTTGAACATATTCTTTTTTCCACTATTACCCACTTAGCGCTACGAATGTCCAGTTGCATTTTCTACAGACAGAGTGTTTCAAAACTGTTCAATCAAAAGTATGGTTTAACTCTGTTAGCTGAATGCTCAGATCAGAAAGAAGTTTCACAGAATGCTTCTGTGTAGTTTATATTTGAATATATCCCTTTTTCCACTACTACTCTCTTAGTGCTCCAAATGTCCAGTTGCATTTTCTACAGAAAGAGTGTTCAGATCTGCTCAATCAAAAGTATGGTTTAACTCTGTTAGCTGAATGCACAGATCAGAAAGAAGTTTCACAGAATGATTCTGTGTAGTTTATATTTGGAGACATTCCTTTTTCCACTATTATCCTCTTATTGCTCCGAATCTCCACTTGCATTTTCTACAGAAAGAGTGTTTCAGAACGGCTCAATCAAAACTAAGGTTCAACTAGTTTAGTTGAACAAACAGAACAGAAAGGAGTTTCACACAATTCTTCTGTGTAGTTTTTATTTGTAGACATTCTTTTTCCCAATATAGGCCTCCTAGCGCTCAGAATGTCCAATTGCAGTTTCTACAGAAAGAGTGTTTCAGAACGGCTCAATCAAAAGTAAGGTTCAACTCTGTTAGTTGAATGCACAGAACAGAAAGTAGTTTCATACAATGCTTCTGTGTAGTTTATATTTCAACATATTCTTTTTTCCACTATTACCCACTTAGTGCTACGAATGTCCAGTTGCATTTTCTACAGAAGGAGTGTTCAGATCTGCTCAATCAAAAGTATGGTTTAACTCTGTTAGCTGAATGCACAGATCAGAAAGAAGTTTCACCGAATGATTCTGTGTAGTTTATATTTGACGACATTCCTTTTTCCACTATTACCCTCTTAGCGCTCCGAATCTCCACTTGCATTTTCTACAAAAAGAGTGTTTCATAACTGCTCAATCAAAAATATGTTTTATCTCTGTTAACTGAATTTACAGATCAGAAATAAGTTTCACAGAATGCATCTGTGTAGTTTTTATTTGAAGATATTCTTTTTCCCAATGTAGGCCTCTTAGCGCTTAGCATGTCCAATTGCAGTTTCTACAGAAAGAGTGTTTCAGAACGGCTCAATCAAAAGTAAGGTTCAACTCTGTTAGTTGAATGCACAGAACAGAAAGAATTTTCACAGAATGCTACTGTGTAGTTTATATTTGAATATATTCCTTTTTCCACTATTACCCTCTTAGCGCTCCGAATGTCCACTTGCATTTTCTACAGAAAGAGTGTTCAGAACTGCGCAATCAAAAGTATGGTTTAACTCTGTTAGCTTAATGAACATATCAGAAATAAGTTTCACACAATGCTTCTGTGTAGTTTTTATTTGAAGATATTATTTTTCCCAATAGAGGCCTCTTAGCGCTCAGGATGTCCAATTGCAGTTTCTACAGAAAGAGAGTTTCAGAAAGGCTCAATCAAAAGTAAGGTTCAACTCTGTTAGTTGAATGCACAGAACAGAAAGAAGTTTCATACAATGCTTCTGTGTAGTTTATATTTGAACATATTCTTTTTCCACTATTACCCACTTAGCGCTACGAATGTCCAGTTGCATTTTCTACAGACAGAGTGTTTCAAAACTGCTCAATCAAAAGTATGGTTTAACTCTGTTAGCTGAATGCTCAAATCAGAAACAAGTTTCACAGAATGCTTCTGTGTAGTTTATATTTGAATATATCGCTTTTTCCACTACTACTCTCTTAGCGCTCCAAATGTCCAGTCGCATTTTCTACAGAAAGAGTGTTCAGATCTGCTCAATCAAAAGTATGGTTTAACTCTGTTAGCTGAATGCACATATCAGAAAGAAGTTTCACAGAATGATTCTGTGTAGTTTATATTTGGAGACATTCCTTTTTCCACTATTACCCTCTTATTGCTCCGAATCTCCACTTGCATTTTCTACAGAAAGAGTGTTTCAGAACGGCTCAATCAAAACTAAGGTTCAACTAGTTTAGTTGAACAAACAGAACAGAAAGAAGTTTCACACAATTCTTCTGTGTAGTTTTTATTTGTAGACATTCTTTTTCCCAATATAGGCCTCCTAGCGCTCAGAATGTCCAATTGCAGTTTCTACAGAAAGAGTGTTTCAGAACGGCTCAATCAAAAGTAAGGTTCAACTCTGTTAGTTGAATGCACAGAACAGAAAGAAGTTTCATTCAATGCTTCTGTGTAGTTTATATTTCAACATATTCTTTTTTCCACTATTACCCACTTAGTGCTACGAATGTCCAGTTGCATTTTCTACAGAAAGAGTGTTCAGATCTGCTCAATCAAAAGTATGGTTTAACTCTGTTAGCTGAATGCACAGATCAGAAAGAAGTTTCACTGAATGATTCTGTGTAGTTTATATTTGATGACATTACTTTTTCCACTATTACCCACTTAGCGCTCCGAATCTCCACTTGCATTTTCTACAAAAAGAGTGTTTCATAACTGCTCAATCAAAAATATGTTTTATCTCTGTTAACTGAATTTACAGATCAGAAATAAGTTTCACAGAATGCATCTGTGTAGTTTTTATTTGAAGATATTCTTTTTCCCAATGTAGGCCTCTTAGCGCTTAGCATGTCCAATTGCACTTTCTACAGAAAGAGTGTTTCAGAACGGCTCAATCAAAAGTAAGGTTCAACTCAGTTGAATGCACAGAACAGAAAGAATTTTCACAGAATGCTACTGTGTAGTTTATATTTGAATATATTCCTTTTTCCACTATTACCCTCTTAGCGCTCCGAATGTCCACTTGCATTTTCTACAGAAAGAGTGTTCAGAACTGCGCAATCAAAAGTATGGTTTAACTCTGTTAGCTTAATGAACATATCAGAAATAAGTTTCACACAATTCTTCTGTGTAGTTTTTATTTGTAGACATTCTTTTTCCCAATATAGGCCTCCTAGCGCTCAGAATGTCCAATTGCAGTTTCTACAGAAAGAGTGTTTCAGAACGGCTCAATCAAAAGTAAGGTTCAACTCTGTTAGTTGAATGCACAGAACAGAAAGAAGTTTCATTCAATGCTTCTGTGTAGTTTATATTTCAACATATTCTTTTTTCCACTATTACCCACTTAGTGCTACGAATGTCCAGGTGCATTTTCTACAGAAAGAGTGTTCAGATCTGCTCAATCAAAAGTATGGTTTAACTCTGTTAGCTGAATGCACAGATCAGAAAGAAGTTTCACTGAATGATTCTGTGTAGTTTATATTTGAAGACATTACTTTTTCCACTATTACCCACTTAGCGCTCCGAATCTCCACTTGCATTTTCTACAAAAAGAGTGTTTCATAACTGCTCAATCAAAAATATGTTTTATCTCTGTTAACTGAATTTACAGATCAGAAATAAGTTTCACAGAATGCATCTGTGTAGTTTTTATTTGAAGATATTCTTTTTCCCAATGTAGGCCTCTTAGCGCTTAGCATGTCCAATTGCACTTTCTACAGAAAGAGTGTTTCAGAACGGCTCAATCAAAAGTAAGGTTCAACTCAGTTGAATGCACAGAACAGAAAGAATTTTCACAGAATGCTACTGTGTAGTTTATATTTGAATATATTCCTTTTTCCACTATTACCCTCTTAGCGCTCCGAATGTCCACTTGCATTTTCTACAGAAAGAGTGTTCAGAACTGCGCAATCAAAAGTATGGTTTAACTCTGTTAGCTTAATGAACATATCAGAAATAAGTTTCACACAATGCTTCTGTGTAGTTTTTATTTGAAGATATTATTTTTCCCAATAGAGGCCTCTTAGCGCTCAGAATGTCCAATTGCAGTTTCTACAGAAAGAGTGTTTCAGAAAGGCTCAATCAAAAGTAAGGTTCAACTCTGTTAGTTGAATGCACAGAACAGAAAGGAGTTTCATACAATGCTTCTGTGTAGTTTATATTTGAACATATTCTTTTTTCCACTATTACCCACTTAGCGCTACGAATGTCCAGTTGCATTTTCTACAGACAGAGTGTTTCAAAACTGCTCAATCAAAAGTATGGTTTAACTCTGTTAGCTGAATGCTCAGATCAGAAAGAAGTTTCACAGAATGCTTCTGTGTAGTTTATATTTGAATATATTCCTTTTTCCACTACTACTCTCTTAGCGCTCCAAATGTCCAGTTGCATTTTCTACAGAAAGAGTGTTCAGATCTGCTCAATCAAAAGTATGGTTTAACTCTGTTAGCTGAATGCACAGATCAGAAAGAAGTTTCACAGAATGATTCTGTGTAGTTTATATTTGGAGACATTCCTTTTTCCACTATTACCGTCTTAGCGCTCCGAATCTCCACTTGCATTTTCTACAGAAAGAGTGTTTCAGAACGGCTCAATCAAAAATATGTTTTATCTCTGTTAACTGAATTTACAGATCAGAAATAAGTTTCACAGAATGCATCTGTGTAGTTTTTATTTGAAGATATTCTTTTTCCCAATGTAGGCCTCTTAGCGCTTAGCATGTCCAAAAGCAGTTTCTACAGAAAGAGTGTTTCAGAACGGCTCAATCAAAAGTAAGGTTCAACTCTGTTAGTTGAATGCACAGAACAGAAAGTATTTTCACAGAATGCTACTGTGTAGTTTATTTGAATATATTCCTTTTTCCACTATTACCCTCTTAGCGCTCCGAATGTCCACTTGCATTTTCTACAGAAAGAGTGTTCAGAACTGCGCAATCAAAAGTATGGTTTAACTCTGTTTGCTTAATGAACATATCAGAAATAAGTTTCACACAATGCTTCTGTGTAGTTTTTATTTGAAGATATTATTTTTCCCAATAGAGGCCTCTTAGCGCTCAGGATGTCCAATTGCAGTTTCTACAGAAAGAGTGTTTCAGAAAGGCTCAATCAAAAGTAAGGTTCAACTCTGTTAGTTGAATGCACAGAACAGAAAGAAGTTTCATACAATGCTTCTGTGTAGTTTATATTTGAACATATTCTTTTTTCCACTATTACCCACTTAGCGCTACGAATGTCCAGTTGCATTTTCTACAGACAGAGTGTTTCAAAACTGTTCAATCAAAAGTATGGTTTAACTCTGTTAGCTGAATGCTCAGATCAGAAAGAAGTTTCACAGAATGCTTCTGTGTAGTTTATATTTGAATATATCCCTTTTTCCACTACTACTCTCTTAGTGCTCCAAATGTCCAGTTGCATTTTCTACAGAAAGAGTGTTCAGATCTGCTCAATCAAAAGTATGGTTTAACTCTGTTAGCTGAATGCACAGATCAGAAAGAAGTTTCACAGAATGATTCTGTGTAGTTTATATTTGGAGACATTCCTTTTTCCACTATTATCCTCTTATTGCTCCGAATCTCCACTTGCATTTTCTACAGAAAGAGTGTTTCAGAACGGCTCAATCAAAACTAAGGTTCAACTAGTTTAGTTGAACAAACAGAACAGAAAGGAGTTTCACACAATTCTTCTGTGTAGTTTTTATTTGTAGACATTCTTTTTCCCAATATAGGCCTCCTAGCGCTCAGAATGTCCAATTGCAGTTTCTACAGAAAGAGTGTTTCAGAACGGCTCAATCAAAAGTAAGGTTCAACTCTGTTAGTTGAATGCACAGAACAGAAAGAAGTTTCATACAATGCTTCTGTGTAGTTTATATTTCAACATATTCTTTTTTCCACTATTACCCACTTAGTGCTACGAATGTCCAGTTGCATTTTCTACAGAAGGAGTGTTCAGATCTGCTCAATCAAAAGTATGGTTTAACTCTGTTAGCTGAATGCACAGATCAGAAAGAAGTTTCACCGAATGATTCTGTGTAGTTTATATTTGACGACATTCCTTTTTCCACTATTACCCTCTTAGCGCTCCGAATCTCCACTTGCATTTTCTACAAAAAGAGTGTTTCATAACTGCTCAATCAAAAATATGTTTTATCTCTGTTAACTGAATTTACAGATCAGAAATAAGTTTCACAGAATGCATCTGTGTAGTTTTTATTTGAAGATATTCTTTTTCCCAATGTAGGCCTCTTAGCGCTTAGCATGTCCAATTGCAGTTTCTACAGAAAGAGTGTTTCAGAACGGCTCAATCAAAAGTAAGGTTCAACTCTGTTAGTTGAATGCACAGAACAGAAAGAATTTTCACAGAATGCTACTGTGTAGTTTATATTTGAATATATTCCTTTTTCCACTATTACCCTCTTAGCGCTCCGAATGTCCACTTGCATTTTCTACAGAAAGAGTGTTCAGAACTGCGCAATCAAAAGTATGGTTTAACTCTGTTAGCTTAATGAACATATCAGAAATAAGTTTCACACAATGCTTCTGTGTAGTTTTTATTTGAAGATATTATTTTTCCCAATAGAGGCCTCTTAGCGCTCAGGATGTCCAATTGCAGTTTCTACAGAAAGAGAGTTTCAGAAAGGCTCAATCAAAAGTAAGGTTCAACTCTGTTAGTTGAATGCACAGAACAGAAAGAAGTTTCATACAATGCTTCTGTGTAGTTTATATTTGAACATATTCTTTTTTCCACTATTACCCACTTAGCGCTACGAATGTCCAGTTGCATTTTCTACAGACAGAGTGTTTCAAAACTGCTCAATCAAAAGTATGGTTTAACTCTGTTAGCTGAATGCACAGATCAGAAAGAAGTTTCACTGAATGATTCTGTGTAGTTTATATTTGAAGACATTACTTTTTCCACTATTACCCACTTAGCGCTCCGAATCTCCACTTGCATTTTCTACAAAAAGAGTGTTTCATAACTGCTCAATCAAAAATATGTTTTATCTCTGTTAACTGAATTTACAGATCAGAAATAAGTTTCACAGAATGCATCTGTGTAGTTTTTATTTGAAGATATTCTTTTTCCCAATGTAGGCCTCTTAGCGCTTAGCATGTCCAATTGCACTTTCTACAGAAAGAGTGTTTCAGAACGGCTCAATCAAAAGTAAGGTTCAACTCAGTTGAATGCACAGAACAGAAAGAATTTTCACAGAATGCTACTGTGTAGTTTATATTTGAATATATTCCTTTTTCCACTATTACCCTCTTAGCGCTCCGAATGTCCACTTGCATTTTCTACAGAAAGAGTGTTCAGAACTGCGCAATCAAAAGTATGGTTTAACTCTGTTAGCTTAATGAACATATCAGAAATAAGTTTCACACAATGCTTCTGTGTAGTTTTTATTTGAAGATATTATTTTTCCCAATAGAGGCCTCTTAGCGCTCAGAATGTCCAATTGCAGTTTCTACAGAAAGAGTGTTTCAGAAAGGCTCAATCAAAAGTAAGGTTCAACTCTGTTAGTTGAATGCACAGAACAGAAAGGAGTTTCATACAATGCTTCTGTGTAGTTTATATTTGAACATATTCTTTTTTCCACTATTACCCACTTAGCGCTACGAATGTCCAGTTGCATTTTCTACAGACAGAGTGTTTCAAAACTGCTCAATCAAAAGTATGGTTTAACTCTGTTAGCTGAATGCTCAGATCAGAAAGAAGTTTCACAGAATGCTTCTGTGTAGTTTATATTTGAATATATTCCTTTTTCCACTACTACTCTCTTAGCGCTCCAAATGTCCAGTTGCATTTTCTACAGAAAGAGTGTTCAGATCTGCTCAATCAAAAGTATGGTTTAACTCTGTTAGCTGAATGCACAGATCAGAAAGAAGTTTCACAGAATGATTCTGTGTAGTTTATATTTGGAGACATTCCTTTTTCCACTATTACCGTCTTAGCGCTCCGAATCTCCACTTGCATTTTCTACAGAAAGAGTGTTTCAGAACGGCTCAATCAAAAATATGTTTTATCTCTGTTAACTGAATTTACAGATCAGAAATAAGTTTCACAGAATGCATCTGTGTAGTTTTTATTTGAAGATATTCTTTTTCCCAATGTAGGCCTCTTAGCGCTTAGCATGTCCAAAAGCAGTTTCTACAGAAAGAGTGTTTCAGAACGGCTCAATCAAAAGTAAGGTTCAACTCTGTTAGTTGAATGCACAGAACAGAAAGTATTTTCACAGAATGCTACTGTGTAGTTTATTTGAATATATTCCTTTTTCCACTATTACCCTCTTAGCGCTGCGAATGTCCACTTGCATTTTCTACAGAAAGAGTGTTCAGAACTGCGCAATCAAAAGTATGGTTTAACTCTGTTTGCTTAATGAACATATCAGAAATAAGTTTCACACAATGCTTCTGTGTAGTTTTTATTTGAAGATATTATTTTTCCCAATAGAGGCCTCTTAGCGCTCAGGATGTCCAATTGCAGTTTCTACAGAAAGAGTGTTTCAGAAAGGCTCAATCAAAAGTAAGGTTCAACTCTGTTAGTTGAATGCACAGAACAGAAAGAAGTTTCATACAATGCTTCTGTGTAGTTTATATTTGAACATATTCTTTTTTCCACTATTACCCACTTAGCGCTACGAATGTCCAGTTGCATTTTCTACAGACAGAGTGTTTCAAAACTGTTCAATCAAAAGTATGGTTTAACTCTGTTAGCTGAATGCTCAGATCAGAAAGAAGTTTCACAGAATGCTTCTGTGTAGTTTATATTTGAATATATCCCTTTTTCCACTACTACTCTCTTAGTGCTCCAAATGTCCAGTTGCATTTTCTACAGAAAGAGTGTTCAGATCTGCTCAATCAAAAGTATGGTTTAACTCTGTTAGCTGAATGCACAGATCAGAAAGAAGTTTCACAGAATGATTCTGTGTAGTTTATATTTGGAGACATTCCTTTTTCCACTATTATCCTCTTATTGCTCCGAATCTCCACTTGCATTTTCTACAGAAAGAGTGTTTCAGAACGGCTCAATCAAAACTAAGGTTCAACTAGTTTAGTTGAACAAACAGAACAGAAAGGAGTTTCACACAATTCTTCTGTGTAGTTTTTATTTGTAGACATTCTTTTTCCCAATATAGGCCTCCTAGCGCTCAGAATGTCCAATTGCAGTTTCTACAGAAAGAGTGTTTCAGAACGGCTCAATCAAAAGTAAGGTTCAACTCTGTTAGTTGAATGCACAGAACAGAAAGAAGTTTCATACAATGCTTCTGTGTAGTTTATATTTCAACATATTCTTTTTTCCACTATTACCCACTTAGTGCTACGAATGTCCAGTTGCATTTTCTACAGAAGGAGTGTTCAGATCTGCTCAATCAAAAGTATGGTTTAACTCTGTTAGCTGAATGCACAGATCAGAAAGAAGTTTCACCGAATGATTCTGTGTAGTTTATATTTGACGACATTCCTTTTTCCACTATTACCCTCTTAGCGCTCCGAATCTCCACTTGCATTTTCTACAAAAAGAGTGTTTCATAACTGCTCAATCAAAAATATGTTTTATCTCTGTTAACTGAATTTACAGATCAGAAATAAGTTTCACAGAATGCATCTGTGTAGTTTTTATTTGAAGATATTCTTTTTCCCAATGTAGGCCTCTTAGCGCTTAGCATGTCCAATTGCAGTTTCTACAGAAAGAGTGTTTCAGAACGGCTCAATCAAAAGTAAGGTTCAACTCTGTTAGTTGAATGCACAGAACAGAAAGAATTTTCACAGAATGCTACTGTGTAGTTTATATTTGAATATATTCCTTTTTCCACTATTACCCTCTTAGCGCTCCGAATGTCCACTTGCATTTTCTACAGAAAGAGTGTTCAGAACTGCGCAATCAAAAGTATGGTTTAACTCTGTTAGCTTAATGAACATATCAGAAATAAGTTTCACACAATGCTTCTGTGTAGTTTTTATTTGAAGATATTATTTTTCCCAATAGAGGCCTCTTAGCGCTCAGGATGTCCAATTGCAGTTTCTACAGAAAGAGAGTTTCAGAAAGGCTCAATCAAAAGTAAGGTTCAACTCTGTTAGTTGAATGCACAGAACAGAAAGAAGTTTCATACAATGCTTCTGTGTAGTTTATATTTGAACATATTCTTTTTTCCACTATTACCCACTTAGCGCTACGAATGTCCAGTTGCATTTTCTACAGACAGAGTGTTTCAAAACTGCTCAATCAAAAGTATGGTTTAACTCTGTTAGCTGAATGCTCAGATCAGAAACAAGTTTCACAGAATGCTTCTGTGTAGTTTATATTTGAATATATCGCTTTTTCCACTACTACTCTCTTAGCGCTCCAAATGTCCAGTCGCATTTTCTACAGAAAGAGTGTTCAGATCTGCTCAATCAAAAGTATGGTTTAACTCTGTTAGCTGAATGCACATATCAGAAAGAAGTTTCACAGAATGATTCTGTGTAGTTTATATTTGGAGACATTCCTTTTTCCACTATTACCCTCTTATTGCTCCGAATCTCCACTTGCATTTTCTACAGAAAGAGTGTTTCAGAACGGCTCAATCAAAACTAAGGTTCAACTAGTTTAGTTGAACAAACAGAACAGAAAGAAGTTTCACACAATTCTTCTGTGTAGTTTTTATTTGTAGACATTCTTTTTCCCAATATAGGCCTCCTAGCGCTCAGAATGTCCAATTGCAGTTTCTACAGAAAGAGTGTTTCAGAACGGCTCAATCAAAAGTAAGGTTCAACTCTGTTAGTTGAATGCACAGAACAGAAAGAAGTTTCATTCAATGCTTCTGTGTAGTTTATATTTCAACATATTCTTTTTTCCACTATTACCCACTTAGTGCTACGAATGTCCAGTTGCATTTTCTACAGAAAGAGTGTTCAGATCTGCTCAATCAAAAGTATGGTTTAACTCTGTTAGCTGAATGCACAGATCAGAAAGAAGTTTCACTGAATGATTCTGTGTAGTTTATATTGGATGACATTACTTTTTCCACTATTACCCACTTAGCGCTCCGAATCTCCACTTGCATTTTCTACAAAAAGAGTGTTTCATAACTGCTCAATCAAAAATATGTTTTATCTCTGTTAACTGAATTTACAGATCAGAAATAAGTTTCACAGAATGCATCTGTGTAGTTTTTATTTGAAGATATTCTTTTTCCCAATGTAGGCCTCTTAGCGCTTAGCATGTCCAATTGCACTTTCTACAGAAAGAGTGTTTCAGAACGGCTCAATCAAAAGTAAGGTTCAACTCAGTTGAATGCACAGAACAGAAAGAATTTTCACAGAATGCTACTGTGTAGTTTATATTTGAATATATTCCTTTTTCCACTATTACCCTCTTAGCGCTCCGAATGTCCACTTGCATTTTCTACAGAAAGAGTGTTCAGAACTGCGCAATCAAAAGTATGGTTTAACTCTGTTAGCTTAATGAACATATCAGAAATAAGTTTCACACAATGCTTCTGTGTAGTTTTTATTTGAAGATATTATTTTTCCCAATAGAGGCCTCTTAGCGCTCAGAATGTCCAATTGCAGTTTCTACAGAAAGAGTGTTTCAGAAAGGCTCAATCAAAAGTAAGGTTCAACTCTGTTAGTTGAATGCACAGAACAGAAAGGAGTTTCATACAATGCTTCTGTGTAGTTTATATTTGAACATATTCTTTTTTCCACTATTACCCACTTAGCGCTACGAATGTCCAGTTGCATTTTCTACAGACAGAGTGTTTCAAAACTGCTCAATCAAAAGTATGGTTTAACTCTGTTAGCTGAATGCTCACATCAGAAAGAAGTTTCACAGAATGCTTCTGTGTAGTTTATATTTGAATATATTCCTTTTTCCACTACTACTCTCTTAGCGCTCCAAATGTCCAGTTGCATTTTCTACAGAAAGAGTGTTCAGATCTGCTCAATCAAAAGTATGGTTTAACTCTGTTAGCTGAATGCACAGATCAGAAAGAAGTTTCACAGAATGATTCTGTGTAGTTTATATTTGGAGACATTCCTTTTTCCACTATTACCGTCTTAGCGCTCCGAATCTCCACTTGCATTTTCTACAGAAAGAGTGTTTCAGAACGGCTCAGTCAAAAATATGTTTTATCTCTGTTAACTGAATTTACAGATCAGAAATAAGTTTCACAGAATGCATCTGTGTAGTTTTTATTTGAAGATATTCTTTTTCCCAATGTAGGCCTCTTAGCGCTTAGCATGTCCAAAAGCAGTTTCTACAGAAAGAGTGTTTCAGAACGGCTCAATCAAAAGTAAGGTTCAACTCTGTTAGTTGAATGCACAGAACAGAAAGTATTTTCACAGAATGCTACTGTGTAGTTTATTTGAATATATTCCTTTTTCCACTATTACCCTCTTAGCGCTGCGAATGTCCACTTGCATTTTCTACAGAAAGAGTGTTCAGAACTGCGCAATCAAAAGTATGGTTTAACTCTGTTTGCTTAATGAACATATCAGAAATAAGTTTCACACAATGCTTCTGTGTAGTTTTTATTTGAAGATATTATTTTTCCCAATAGAGGCCTCTTAGCGCTCAGGATGTCCAATTGCAGTTTCTACAGAAAGAGTGTTTCAGAAAGGCTCAATCAAAAGTAAGGTTCAACTCTGTTAGTTGAATGCACAGAACAGAAAGAAGTTTCATACAATGCTTCTGTGTAGTTTATATTTGAACATATTCTTTTTTCCACTATTACCCACTTAGCGCTACGAATGTCCAGTTGCATTTTCTACAGACAGAGTGTTTCAAAACTGTTCAATCAAAAGTATGGTTTAACTCTGTTAGCTGAATGCTCAGATCAGAAAGAAGTTTCACAGAATGCTTCTGTGTATTTTATATATGAATATATCCCTTTTTCCACTACTACTCTCTTAGTGCTCCAAATGTCCAGTTGCATTTTCTACAGAAAGAGTGTTCAGATCTGCTCAATCAAAAGTATGGTTTAACTCTGTTAGCTGAATGCACAGATCAGAAAGAAGTTTCACAGAATGATTCTGTGTAGTTTATATTTGGAGACATTCCTTTTTCCACTATTATCCTCTTATTGCTCCGAATCTCCACTTGCATTTTCTACAGAAAGAGTGTTTCAGAACGGCTCAATCAAAACTAAGGTTCAACTAGTTTAGTTGAACAAACAGAACAGAAAGGAGTTTCACACAATTCTTCTGTGTAGTTTTTATTTGTAGACATTCTTTTTCCCAATATAGGCCTCCTAGCGCTCAGAATGTCCAATTGCAGTTTCTACAGAAAGAGTGTTTCAGAACGGCTCAATCAAAAGTAAGGTTCAACTCTGTTAGTTGAATGCACAGAACAGAAAGAAGTTTCATACAATGCTTCTGTGTAGTTTATATTTCAACATATTATTTTTCCACTATTACCCACTTAGTGCTACGAATGTCCAGTTGCATTTTCTACAGAAAGAGTGTTCAGATCTGCTCAATCAAAAGTATGGTTTAACTCTGTTAGCTGAATGCACAGATCAGAAAGAAGTTTCACTGAATGATTCTGTGTAGTTTATATTTGAAGACATTCCTTTTTCCACTATTACCCTCTTAGCGCTCCGAATCTCCACTTGCATTTTCTACAAAAAGAGTGTTTCATAACTGCTCAATCAAAAATATGTTTTATCTCTGTTAACTGAATTTACAGATCAGAAATAAGTTTCACAGAATGCATCTGTGTAGTTTTTATTTGAAGATATACTTTTTCCCAATGTAGGCCTCTTAGCGCTTAGCATGTCCAATTGCACTTTCTACAGAAAGAGTGTTTCAGAACGGCTCAATCAAAAGTAAGGTTTAACTCAGTTGAATGCACAGAACAGAAAGAATTTTCACAGAATGCTACTGTGTAGTTTATATTTGAATATATTCCTTTTTCCACTATTACCCTCTTAGCGCTCCGAATGTCCACTTGCATTTTCTACAGAAAGAGTGTTCAGAACTGCGCAATCAAAAGTATGGTTTAACTCTGTTAGCTTAATGAACATATCAGAAATAAGTTTCACACAATGCTTCTGTGTAGTTTTTATTTGAAGATATTATTTTTCCCAATAGAGGCCTCTTAGTGCTCAGAATGTCCAATTGCAGTTTCTACAGAAAGAGTGTTTCAGAAAGGCTCAATCAAAAGTAAGGTTCAACTCTGTTAGTTGAATGCACAGAACAGAAAGAAGTTTCATACAATGCTTCTGTGTAGTTTATATTTGAACATATTCTTTTTTCCACTATTACCCACTTAGCGCTACGAATGTCCAGTTGCATTTTCTACAGACAGAATGTTTCAAAACTGCACAATCAAAAGTATGGTTTAACTCTGTTAGCTGAATGCTCAGATCAGAAAGAAGTTTCACAGAATGCTTCTGTGTAGTTTATATTTGAATATATTCCTTTTTCCACTACTACCCTCTTAGCGCTCCAAATGTCCAGTCGCATTTTCTACAGAAAGAGTGTTCAGATCTGCTCAATCAAAAGTATGGTTTAACTCTGTTAGCTGAAAGCACAGATCAGAAAGAAGTTTCACAGAATGATTCTGTGTAGTTTATATTTGGAGACATTCCTTTTTCCACTATTACCGTCTTAGCGCTCCGAATCTCCACTTGCATTTTCTACAGAAAGAGTGTTTCAGAACGGCTCAATCAAAAATATGTTTTATCTCTGTTAACTGAATTTACAGATCAGAAATAAGTTTCACAGAATGCATCTGTGTAGTTTTTATTTGAAGATATTCTTTTTCCCAATGTAGGCCTCTTAGCGCTTAGCATGTCCAATTGCAGTTTCTACAGAAAGAGTGTTTCAGAACGGCTCAATCAAAAGTAAGGTTCAACTCTGTTAGTTGAATGCACAGAACAGAAAGAATTTTCACAGAATGCTACTGTGTAGTTTATATTTGAATATATTCCTTTTTCCACTATTACCCTCTTAGCGTTCCGAATGTCCACTTGCATTTTCTACAGAAAGAGTGTTCAGAACTGCGCAATCAAAAGTATGGTTTAACTCTGTTAGCTTAATGAACATATCAGAAATAAGTTTCACACAATGCTTCTGTGTAGTTTTTATTTGAAGATATTATTTTTCCCAATAGAGGCCTCTTAGCGCTCAGAATGTCCAATTGCAGTTTCTACAGAAAGAGTGTTTCAGAAAGGCTCAATCAAAAGTAAGGTTCAACTCTGTTAGTTGAATGCACAGAACAGAAAGAAGTTTCATACAATGCTTCTGTGTAGTTTATATTTGAACATATTCTTTTTTCCACTGTTACCCACTTAGCGCTACGAATGTCCAGTTGCATTTTCTACAGACAGAGTGTTTCAAAACTGCTCAATCAAAGGTATGGTTTAACTCTGTTAGCTGAATGCTCAGATCAGAAAGAAGTTTCACAGAATGCTTCTGTGTAGTTTATATTTGAATATATCACTTTTTCCACTACTACTCTCTTAGCGCTCCAAATGTCCAGTTGCATTTTCTACAGAAAGAGTGTTCAGATCTGCTCAATCAAAGTATGGTTTAACTCTGTTAGCTGAATGCACAGATCAGAAAGAAGTTTCACAGAATGATTCTGTGTAGTTTATATTTGGAGACATTCCTTTTTCCACTATTACCCTCTTATTGCTCCGCATCTCCACTTGCATTTTCTACAGAAAGAGTGTTTCAGAACGGCTCAATCAAAACTAAGGTTCAACTAGTTTAGTTGAACAAACAGAACAGAAAGAAGTTTCACACAATTCTTCTGTGTAGTTTTTATTTGTAGACATTCTTTTTCCGAATATAGGCCTCCTAGCGCTCAGAATGTCCAATTGCAGTTTCTACAGAAAGAGTGTTTCAGAACCGCTCAATCAAAAGTAAGGTTCAACTCTGTTAGTTGAATGCACAGAACAGAAAGAATTTTCACAGAATGCTACTGTGTAGTTTATATTTGAATATATTCCTTTTTCCACTATTACCCTCTTAGCGCTCCGAATGTCCACTTGCATTTTCTACAGAAAGAGTGTTCAGAACTTCGCAATCAAAAGTATGGTTTAACTCTGTTAGCTTAATGAACATATCAGAAATAAGTTTCACACAATGCTTCTGTGTAGTTTTTATTTGAAGATATTATTTTTCCAAATAGAGGCCTCTTAGCGCTCAGAATGTCCAATTGCAGTTTCTACAGAAAGAGTGTTTCAGAAAGGCTCAATCAAAAGTAAGGTTCAACTCTGTTAGTTGAATGCACAGAACAGAAAGAAGTTTCATACAATGCTTCTGTGTAGTTTATATTTGAACATATTCTTTTTTCCACTGTTACCTACTTAGCGCTACGAATGTCCAGTTGCATTTTCTACAGACAGAGTGTTTCAAAACTGCTCAATCAAAAGTATGGTTTAACTCTGTTAGCTGAATGCTCAGATCAGAAAGAAGTTTCACAGAATGCTTCTGTGTAGTTTATATTTGAATATATCCCTTTTTCCACTACTACTCTCTTAGCGCTCCAATTGTCCAGTCGCATTTTCTACAGAAAGAGTGTTCAGATCTGCTCAATCAAAAGTATGGTTTAACTCTGTTAGCTGAATGCACAGATCAGAAAGAAGTTTCACAGAATGATTCTGTGTAGTTTATATTTGGAGACATTCCTTTTTCCACTATTACCCTCTTATTGCTCCGAATCTCCACTTACATTTTCTACAGAAAGAGTGTTCCAGAACGGCTCAATCAAAACTAAGGTTCAACTAGTTTAGTTGAACAAACAGAACAGAAAGAAGTTTCACACAATTCTTCTGTGTAGTTTTTATTTGTAGACATTCTTTTTCCCAATATAGGCCTCCTAGCGCTCAGAATGTCCAATTGCAGTTTCTACAGAAAGAGTGTTTCAGAACGGCTCAATCAAAAGTAAGGTTCAACTCTGTTAGTTGAATGCACAGAACAGAAAGAAGTTTCATACAATGTTTCTGTGTAGTTTATATTTCAACATATTCTTTTTTCCACTATTACCCACTTAGTGCTACGAATGTCCAGTTGCATTTTCTACAGAAAGAGTGTTCAGATCTGCTCAATAAAAAGTATGGTTTAACTCTGTTAGCTGAATGCACAGATCAGAAAGAAGTTTCACTGAATGATTCTGTGTAGTTTATATTTGAAGACACTCCTTTTTCCACTATTACCCTCTTAGCGCTCCGAATCTCCACTTGCATTTTCTACAGAAAGAGTGTTTCAGAACGGCTCAATCAAAAATATGTTTTATCTCTGTTAACTGAATTTACAGATCAGAAATAAGTTTCACAGAATGCATCTGTGTAGTTTTTATTTGAAGATATACTTTTTCCCAATGTAGGCCTCTTAGCGCTTAGCATGTCCAATTGCACTTTCTACAGAAAGAGTGTTTCGGAACGGCTCAATCAAAAGTAAGGTTCAACTCTGTTAGTTGAATGCACAGAACAGAAAGAATTTTCACAGAATGCTACTGTGTAGTTTATATTTGAATATATTCCTTTTTCCACTATTACCCTCTTAGCGCTCCGAATGTCCACTTGCATTTTCTACAGAAAGAGTGTTCAGAACTGCGCAATCAAAAGTATGGTTTAACTCTGTTAGCTTAATGAACATATCAGAAATAAGTTTCACACAATGCTTCTGTGTAGTTTTTATTTGAAGATATTATTTTTCCCAATAGAGGCCTCTTAGCGCTCAGAATGTCCAATTGCAGTTTCTACAGAAAGAGTGTTTCAGAAAGGCTCAATCAAAAGTAAGGTTCAACTCTGTTAGTTGAATGCACAGAACAGAAAGAAGTTTCATACAATGCTTCTGTGTAGTTTATATTTGAACATATTGTTTTTTCCACTGTTACCCACTTAGCGCTACGAATGTCCAGTTGCATTTTCTACAGACAGAGTGTTTCAAAACTGCTCAATCAAAAGTATGGTTTAACTCTGTTAGCTGAATGCTCAGATCAGAAAGAAGTTTCACAGAATGCTTCTGTGTAGTTTATATTTGAATATATCCCTTTTTCCACTACTACTCTCTTAGCGCTCCAATTGTCCAGTCGCATTTTCTACAGAAAGAGTGTTCAGATCTGCTCAATCAAAAGTATGGTTTAACTCTGTTAGCTGAATGCACAGATCAGAAAGAAGTTTCACAGAATGATTCTGTGTAGTTTATATTTGGAGACATTCCTTTTTCCACTATTACCCTCTTATTGCTCCGAATCTCCACTTACATTTTCTACAGAAAGAGTGTTTCAGAACGGCTCAATCAAAACTAAGGTTCAACTAGTTTAGTTGAACAAACAGAACAGAAAGAAGTTTCACACAATTCTTCTGTGTAGTTTTTATTTGTAGACATTCTTTTTCCCAATATAGGCCTCCTAGCGCTCAGAATGTCCAATTGCAGTTTCTACAGAAAGAGTGTTTCAGAACGGCTCAATCAAAAGTAAGGTTCAACTCTGTTAGTTGAATGCACAGAACAGAAAGAAGTTTCATACAATGTTTCTGTGTAGTTTATATTTCAACATATTCTTTTTTCCACTATTACCCACTTAGTGCTACGAATGTCCAGTTGCATTTTCTACAGAAAGAGTGTTCAGATCTGCTCAATCAAAAGTATGGTTTAACCCTGTTAGCTGAATGCACAGATCAGAAAGAAGTTTCACTGAATGATTCTGTGTAGTTTATATTTGAAGACACTCCTTTTTCCACTATTACCCTCTTAGCGCTCCGAATCTCCACTTGCATTTTCTACAAAAAGAGTGTTTCATAACTGCTCAATCAAAAATATGTTTTATCTCTGTTAACTGAATTTACAGATCAGAAATAAGTTTCACAGAATGCATCTGTGTAGTTTTTATTTGAAGATATTCTTTTTCCCAATGTAGGCCTCTTAGCGCTTAGCATGTCCAATTGCACTTTCTACAGAAAGAGTGTTTCAGAACGGCTCAATCAAAAGTAAGGTTTAACTCAGTTGAATGCACAGAACAGAAAGAATTTTCACAGAATGCTACTGTGTAGTTTATATTTGAATATATTCCTTTTTCCACTATTACCCTCTTAGCGCTCCGAATGTCCACTTGCATTTTCTACAGAAAGTGTGTTCAGAACTGCGCAATCAAAAGTATGGTTTAACTCTGTTAGCTTAATGAACATATCAGAAATAAGTTTCACACAATGCTTCTGTGTAGTTTTTATTTGAAGATATTATTTTTCCCAATAGAGGCCTCTTAGTGCTCAGAATGTCCCATTGCAGTTTCTACAGAAAGAGTGTTTCAGAAAGGCTCAATCAAAAGTAAGGTTCAACTCTGTTAGTTGAATGCACAGAACAGAAAGAAGTTTCATACAATGCTTCTGTGTAGTTTATATTTGAACATATTCTTTTTTCCACTATTACCCACTTAGCGCTACGAATGTCCAGTTGCATTTTCTACAGACAGAATGTTTCAAAACTGCACAATCAAAAGTATGGTTTAACTCTGTTAGCTGAATGCTCAGATCAGAAAGAAGTTTCACAGAATGCTTCTGTGTAGTTTATATTTGAATATATTCCTTTTTCCACTACTACTCTCTTAGCGCTCCAAATGTCCAGTTGCATTTTCTACAGAAAGAGTGTTCAGATCTGCTCAATCAAAAGTATGGTTTAACTCTGTTAGCTGAAAGCACAGATCAGAAAGAAGTTTCACAGAATGATTCTGTGTAGTTTATATTTGGAGACATTCCTTTTTCCACTATTACCGTCTTAGCGCTCCGAATCTCCACTTGCATTTTCTACAGAAAGAGTGTTTCAGAACGGCTCAATCAAAAATATGTTTTATCTCTGTTAACTGAATTTACAGATCAGAAATAAGTTTCACAGAATGCATCTGTGTAGTTTTTATTTGAAGATATTCTTTTTCCCAATGTAGGCCTCTTAGCGCTTAGCATGTCCAATTGCAGTTTCTACAGAAAGAGTGTTTCAGAACGGCTCAATCAAAAGTAAGGTTCAACTCTGTTAGTTGAATGCACAGAACAGAAAGAATTTTCACAGAATGCTACTGTGTAGTTTATATTTGAATATATTCCTTTTTCCACTATTACCCTCTTAGCGTTCCGAATGTCCACTTGCATTTTCTACAGAAAGAGTGTTCAGAACTGCGCAATCAAAAGTATGGTTTAACTCTGTTAGCTTAATGAACATATCAGAAATAAGTTTCACACAATGCTTCTGTGTAGTTTTTATTTGAAGATATTATTTTTCCCAATAGAGGCCTCTTAGCGCTCAGAATGTCCAATTGCAGTTTCTACAGAAAGAGTGTTTCAGAAAGGCTCAATCAAAAGTAAGGTTCAACTCTGTTAGTTGAATGCACAGAACAGAAAGAAGTTTCATACAATGCTTCTGTGTAGTTTATATTTGAACATATTCTTTTTTCCACTGTTACCCACTTAGCGCTACGAATGTCCAGTTGCATTTTCTACAGACAGAGTGTTTCAAAACTGCTCAATCAAAGGTATGGTTTAACTCTGTTAGCTGAATGCTCAGATCAGAAAGAAGTTTCACAGAATGCTTCTGTGTAGTTTATATTTGAATATATTCCTTTTTCCACTACTACTCTCTTAGCGCTCCAAATGTCCAGTTGCATTTTCTACAGAAAGAGTGTTCAGATCTGCTCAATCAAAAGTATGGTTTAACTCTGTTAGCTGAATGCACAGATCAGAAAGAAGTTTCACAGAATGATTCTGTGTAGTTTATATTTGGAGACATTCCTTTTTCCACTATTACCCTCTTATTGCTCCGCATCTCCACTTGCATTTTCTACAGAAAGAGTGTTTCAGAACGGCTCAATCAAAACTAAGGTTCAACTAGTTTAGTTGAACAAACAGAACAGAAAGAAGTTTCACACAATTCTTCTGTGTAGTTTTTATTTGTAGACATTCTTTTTCCGAATATAGGCCTCCTAGCGCTCAGAATGTCCAATTGCAGTTTCTACAGAAAGAGTGTTTCAGAACCGCTCAATCAAAAGTAAGGTTCAACTCTGTTAGTTGAATGCACAGAACAGAAAGAAGTTTCATACAATGCTTCTGTGTAGTTTATATTTCAACATATTCTTTTTTCCACTATTACCCACTTAGTGCTAAGAATGTCCAGTTGCATTTTCTACAGAAAGAGTGTTCAGATCTGCTCAATCAAAAGTATGGTTTAACTCTGTTAGCTGAATGCACAGATCAGAAAGAAGTTTCACTGAATGATTCTGTGTAGTTTATATTTGAAGACATTCCTTTTTCCACTATTACCCTCTTAGCGCTCTGAATCTCCACTTGCATTTTCTACAAAAAGAGTGTTTCATAACTGCTCAATCAAAAATATGTTTTATCTCTGTTAACTGAATTTACAGATCAGAAATAAGTTTCACAGAATGCATCTGTGTAGTTTTTATTTGAAGATATTCTTTTTCCCAATGTAGGCCTCTTTGCGCTTAGCATGTCCAATTGCACTTTCTACAGAAAGAGTGTTTCAGAACGGCTCAATCAAAAGTAAGGTTCAACTCTGTTAGTTGAATGCACAGAACAGAAAGTATTTTCACAGAATGCTACTGTGTAGTTTATATTTGATTATATTCCTTTTTCCACTATTACCCTCTTAGCGCTCCGAATGTCCACTTGCATTTTCTACAGAAAGAGTGTTCAGAACTGCGCAATCAAAAGTATGGTTTAACTCTGTTAGCTTAATGAACATATCAGAAATAAGTTTCACACAATGCTTCTGTGTAGTTTTTATTTGAAGATATTATTTTTCCCAATAGAGGCCTCTTAGCGCTCAGGATGTCCAATTGCAGTTTCTATAGAAAGAGTGTTTCAGAACGGCTCAATCAAAAGTAAGGTTCAACTCTGTTAGTTGAATGCACAGAACAGAAAGAAGTTTCATACAATGCTTCTGTGTAGTTTATATTTGAACATATTCTTTTTTCCACTATTACCCACTTAGCGCTACGAATGTCCAGTTGCATTTTCTACAGACAGAGTGTTTCAAAACTGCTCAATCAAAAGTATGGTTTAACTCTGTTAGCTGAATGCTCAGATCAGAAAGAAGTTTCACAGAATGCTTCTGTGTAGTTTATATTTGAATATATTCCTTTTTCCACTACTACTCTCTTAGCGCTCCAAATGTCCAGTTGCATTTTCTACAGAAAGAGTGTTCAGATCTGCTCAATCAAAAGTATGGTTTAACTCTGTTAGCTGAATGCACAGATCAGAAAGAAGTTTCACAGAATGATTCTGTGTAGTTTATATTTGGAGACATTCCTTTTTCCACTATTACCCTCTTATTGCTCCGAATCTCCACTTGCATTTTCTACAGAAAGAGTGTTTCAGAACGGCTCAATCAAAACTAAGGTTCAACTAGTTTAGTTGAACAAACAGAACAGAAAGGAGTTTCACACAATTCTTCTGTGTAGTTTTTATTTGTAGACATTCTTTTTCCCAATATAGGCCCCCTAGCGCTCAGAATGTCCAATTGCAGTTTCTACAGAAAGAGTGTTTCAGAACGGCTCAATCAAAAGTAAGGTTCAACTCTGTTAGTTGAATGCACAGAACAGAAAGAAGTTTCATACAATGCTTCTGTGTAGTTTATATTTCAACATATTGTTTTTTCCACTATTACCCACTTAGTGCTACGAATGTCCAGTTGCATTTTCTACAGAAAGAGTGTTCAGATCTGCTCAATCAAAAGTATGGTTTAACTCTGTTAGCTGAATGCACAGATCAGAAATAAGTTTCACTGAATTATTCTGTGTAGTTTATATTTGAAGACATTCCTTTTTCCACTATTACCCTCTTAGCGCTCCGAATCTCCACTTGCATTTTCTACAAAAAGGGTGTTTCATAACTGCTCAATCAAAAATATGTTTTATCTCTGTTAACTGAATTTACAGATCAGAAATAAGTTTCACAGAATGCATCTGTGTAGTTTTTATTTGAAGATATTCTTTTTCCCAATGTAGGCCTCTTAGCGCTTAGCATGTCCAATTGCACTTTCTACAGAAAGAGTGTATCAGAACGGCTCAATCAAAAGTAAGGTTCAACTCTGTTAGTTGAATGCACAGAACAGAAAGAATTTTCACAGAATGCTACTGTGTAGTTTATATTTGAATATATTCCTTTTTCCACTATTACCCTCTTAGCGCTCCGAATGTCCACTTGCATTTTCTACAGAAAGAGTGTTCAGAACTGCGCAATCAAAAGTATGGTTTAACTCTGTTAGCTTAATGAACATATCAGAAATAAGTTTCACACAATGCTTCTGTGTAGTTTTTATTTGAAGATATTATTTTTCCCAATAGAGGCCTCTTAGCGCTCAGAATGTCCAATTGCAGTTTCTACAGAAAGAGTGTTTCAGAACGGCTCAATCAAAAGTAAGGTTCAACTCTGTTAGTTGAATGCACAGAACAGAAAGAAGTTTCATACAATGCTTCTGTGTAGTTTATATTTGAACATATTCTTTTTTCCACTATTACCCACTTAGCGCTACGAATGTCCAGTTGCATTTTCTACAGACAGAGTGTTTCAAAACTGCTCAATCAAAAGTATGGTTTAACTCTGTTACCTGAATGCTCAGATCAGAAAGAAGTTTCACAGAATGCTTCTGTGTAGTTTATATTTGAATATATTCCTTTTTCCACTACTACTCTCTTAGCGCTCCAAATGTCCAGTTGCATTTTCTACAGAAAGAGTGTTCAGATCTGCTCAATCAAAAGTATGGTTTAACTCTGTTAGCTGAATGCACAGATCAGAAAGAAGTTTCACAGAATGATTCTGTGTAGTTTATATTTGGAGACATTCCTTTTTCCACTATTACCGTCTTAGCGCTCCGAATCTCCACTTGCATTTTCTACAGAAAGAGTGTTTCAGAACGGCTCAATCAAAAATATGTTTTATCTCTGTTAACTGAATTTACAGATCAGAAATAAGTTTCACAGAATGCATCTGTGTAGTTTTTATTTGAAGATATTCTTTTTCCCAATGTAGGCCTCTTAGCGCTTAGCATGTCCAATTGCAGTTTCTACAGAAAGAGTGTTTCAGAACGGCTCAATCAAAAGTAAGGTTCAACTCTGTTAGTTGAATGCACAGAACAGAAAGAATTTTCACAGAATGCTACTGTGTAGTTTATATTTGAATATATTCCTTTTTCCACTATTACCCTCTTAGCGCTCCGAATGTCCAGTTAAATTTTCTACAGAAAGAGTGTTCAGAACTGCGCAATCAAAAGTATGGTTTAACTCTGTTAGCTTAATGAACATATCAGAAATAAGTTTCACACAATGCTTCTGTGTAGTTTTTATTTGAAGATATTATTTTTCCCAATAGAGGCCTCTTAGCGCTCAGGATGTCCAATTGCAGTTTCTACAGAAAGAGTGTTTCAGAAAGGCTCAATCAAAAGTAAGGTTCAACTCTGTTAGTTGAATGCACAGCACAGAAAGAAGTTTCACAGAATGCTACTGTGTAGTTTATATTTCAATATATTCCTTTTTCCACTATTACCCTCTTAGCGCTCCGAATGTCCACTTGCATTTTCTACAGAAAGATTGTTCGGAACTGCGCAATCAAAAGTATGGTTTAACTCTGTTAGCTGAATGCTCAGATCAGAAAGAAGTTTCACAGAATGCTTCTGTGTAGTTTATATTTGAATATATCCCTTTTTCCACTACTACTCTTAGCGCTCCAAATGTCCAGTTGCATTTTCTACAGAAAGAGTGTTCAGATCTGCTCAATCAAAAGTATGGTTTAACTCTGTTAGCTGAATGCACAGATCAGAAAGTAGTTTCACAGAATGATTCTGTGTAGTTTATATTTGGAGACATTCCTTTTTCCACTATTACCCTCTTATTGCTCCGAATCTCCACTTGCATTTTCTACAGAAAGAGTGTTTCAGAACGGCTCAATCAAAACTAAGGTTCAACTAGTTTAGTTGAACAAACAGAACAGAAAGAAGTTTCACACAATTCTTCTGTGTAGTTTTTATTTGTAGACATTCTTTTTCCCAATATAGGCCTCCTAGCGCTCAGAATGTCCAATTGCAGTTTCTACAGAAAGAGTGTTTCAGAACGGCTCAATCAAAATTAAGGTTCAACTCTGTTAGTTGAATGCACAGAACAGAAAGAAGTTTCATACCATGCTTCTGTGTAGTTTATATTTCAACATATTCTTTTTTCCACTATTACCCACTTAGTGCTACGAATGTCCAGTTGCATTTTCTACAGAAAGAGTGTTCAGATCTGCTCAATCAAAAGTATGGTTTAACTCTGTTAGCTGAATGCACAGATCAGAAAGAAGTTTCACTGAATGATTCTGTGTAGTTTATATTTGAAGACATTCCTTTTTCCACTATTACCCTCTTAGCGCTCCGAATCTCCACTTGCATTTTCTACAAAAAGAGTGTTTCATAACTGCTCAATCAAAAATATGTTTTATCTCTGTTAACTGAATTTACAGATCAGAAATAAGTTTCACAGAATGCATCTGTGTAGTTTTTATTTGAAGATATTCTTTTTCCCAATGTAGGCCTCTTAGCGCTTAGCATGTCCAATTGCACGTTCTACAGAAAGAGTGTTTCAGAACGGCTCAATCAAAAGTAAGGTTCAACTCTGTTAGTTGAATGCACAGAACAGAAAGAATTTTCACAGAATGCTACTGTGTAGTTTATATTTGAATATATTCCTTTTTCCACTATTACCCTCTTAGCGCTCCGAATGTCCACTTGCATTTTCTACAGAAAGAGTGTTCAGAACTGCGCAATCAAAAGTATGGTTTAACTCAGTTAGCTTAATGAACATATCAGAAATAAGTTTCACACAATGCTTCTGTGTAGTTTTTATTTGAAGATATTATTTTTCCCAATATAGGCCTCTTAGCGCTCAGAATTTCCAATTGCAGTTTCTACAGAAAGAGTGTTTCAGAAAGGCTCAATAAAAAGTAAGGTTCAACTCTGTTAGTTGAATGCACAGAACAGAAAGAAGTTTCATACAATGCTTCTGTGTAGTTTGTATTTGAACATATTCTTTTTTCCACTATTACCCACTTAGCGCTACGAATGTCCAGTTGCATTTTCTAGAGACAGAGTGTTTCAAAACTGCTCAATCAAAAGTATGGTTTAACTCTGTTAGCTGAATGCTCAGATCAGAAAGAAGTTTCACAGAATGCTTCTGTGTAGTTTATATTTGAATATATTCCTTTTTCCACTACTACTGTCTTAGCGCTCCAAATGTCCAGTTGCATTTTCTACAGAAAGAGTGTTCAGATCTGCTCAATCAAAAGTAAGGTTTAACTCTGTTAGCTGAATGCACAGATCAGAAAGAAGTTTCACAGAATGATTCTGTGTAGTTTATATTTGGAGACATTCCTTTATCCACTATTACCCTCTTATTGCTCCGAATCTCCACTTGCATTTTCTACAGAAAGAGTGTTTCAGAACGGCTCAATCAAAACTAAGGTTCAACTAGTTTAGTTGAACAAACAGAACAGAAAGAAGTTTCACACAATTCTTCTGTGTAGTTTTTATTTGTAGACATTCTTTTTCCCAATATAGGCCTCCTAGCGCTCAGAATGTCCAATTGCAGTTTCTACAGAAAGAGTGTTTCAGAACGGCTCAATCAAAAGTAAGGTTCAACTCTGTTAGTTGAATGCACAGAACAGAAAGAAGTTTCATACAATGCTTCTGTGTAGTTTATATTTCAACATATTCTTTTTTCCACTATTACCCACTTAGTGCTACGAATGTCCAGTTGCATTTTCTACAGAAAGAGTGTTCAGATCTGCTCAATCAAAAGTATGGTTTAACTCTGTTAGCTGAATGCACAGATCAGAAAGAAGTTTCACTGAATGATTCTGTGTAGTTTATATTTGAAGACACTCCTTTTTCCACTATTACCCTCTTAGCGCTCCGAATCTCCACTTGCATTTTCTACAAAAAGAGTGTTTCATAACTGCTCAATCAAAAATATGTTTTATCTCTGTTAACTGAATTTACAGATCAGAAATAAGTTTCACAGAATGCATCTGTGTAGTTTTTATTTGAAGATATTCTTTTTCCCAATGTAGGCCTCTTAGCGCTTAGCATGTCCAATTGCACTTTCTACAGAAAGAGTGTTTCAGAACGGCTCAATCAAAAGTAAGGTTCAACTCTGTTAGTTGAATGCACAGAACAGAAAGAATTTTCACAGAATGCTACTGTGTAGTTTATATTTGAATATATTCCTTTTTCCACTATTACCCTCTTAGCGCTCCGAATGTCCACTTGCATTTTCTACAGAAAGAGTGTTCAGAACTGCGCATTCAAAAGTATGGTTTAACTCTGTTAGCTTAATGAACATATCAGAAATAAGTTTCACACAATGCTTCTGTGTAGTTTTTATTTGAAGATATTATTTTTCCCAATATAGGCCTCTTAGCGCTCAGAATGTCCAATTGCAGTTTCTACAGAAAGAGTGTTTCAGAAAGGCTCAATCAAAAGTAAGGTTCAACTCTGTTAGTTGAATGCACACAACAGAAAGAAGTTTCATACAATGAGTCTGTGTAGTTTGTATTTGAACATATTCTTTTTTCCACTATTACCCACTTAGCGCTACGAATGTCCAGTTGCATTTTCTACAGACAGAGTGTTTCAAAACTGCTCAATCAAAAGTATGGTTTAACTCGGTTAGCTGAATGCTCAGATCAGAAAGAAGTTTCACAGAATGCTTCTGTGTAGTTTATATTTGAATATATTACTTTTTCCACTACTACTCTCTTAGCGCTCCAAATGTCCAGTTGCATTTTCTACAGAAAGAGTGTTCAGATCTGCTCAATCAAAAGTATGGTTTAACTCTGTTAGCTGAATGCACAGATCAGAAAGAAGTTTCACAGAATGATTCTGTGTAGTTTATATTTGGAGACATTCGTTTTTCCACTATTACCCTCTTATTGCTCCGAATCTCCACTTGCATTTTCTACAGAAAGAGTGTTTCAGAACGGCTCAATCAAAACTAAGGTTCAACTAGTTTAGTTGAACAAACAGAACAGAAAGAAGTTTCACACAATTCTTCTGTGTAGTTTTTATTTGTAGACATTCTTTTTCCCAATATAGGCCCCCTAGCGCTCAGAATGTCCAATTGCAGTTTCTACATAAAGAGTGTTTCAGAACGGCTCAATCAAAAGTAAGGTTCAACTCTGTTAGTTGAATGCACAGAACAGAAAGAAGTTTCATACAATGCTTCTGTGTAGTTTATATTTCAACATATTCTTTTTTCCACTATTACCCACTTAGTGCTACGAATGTCCAGTTGCATTTCCTACAGAAAGAGTGTTCAGATCTGCTCAATCAAAAGTATGGTTTAACTCTGTTAGCTGAATGCACAGATCAGAAAGAAGATTCACTGAATGATTCTGTGTAGTTTATATTTGAAGACATTCCTTTTTCCACTATTACCCTCTTAGCGCTCCGAAACTCCACTTGCATTTTCTACAAAAGAGTGTTTCATAACTGCTCAATCAAAAATATATTTTATCTCTGTTAACTGAATTTACAGATCAGAAATAAGTTTCACAGAATGCATCTGTGTAGTTTTTATTTGAAGATATTCTTTTTCCCAATGTAGGCCTCTTAGCGCTTAGCATGTCCAATTGCACTTTCTACAGAAAGAGTGTTTCAGAACGGCTCAATCAAAAGTAAGGTTCAACTCTGTTAGTTGAATGCACAGAACAGAAAGAATTTTCACAGAATGCTACTGTGTAGTTTATATTTGAATATATTCCTTTTTCCACTATTACCCTCTTAGCGCTCCGAATGTCCACTTGCATTTTCTACAGAAAGAGTGTTCAGAACTGCGCAATCAAAAGTATGGTTTAACTCTGTTAGCTTAATGAACATATCAGAAATAAGTTTCACACAATGCTTCTGTGTAGTTTTTATTTGAAGATATTATTTTTCCCAATAGAGGCCTCTTAGCGCTCAGGATGTCCAATTGCAGTTTCTACAGAAAGAGTGTTTCAGAAAGGCTCAATCAAAAGTAAGGTTCAACTCTGTTAGTTGAATGCACAGAACAGAAAGAAGTTTCATACAATGCTTCTGTGTAGTTTATATTTGAACATATTCTTTTTTCCACTATTACCCACTTAGCGCTACGAATGTCCAGTTGCATTTTCTACAGACAGAGTGTTTCAAAACTGCTCAATCAAAAGTATGGTTTAACTCTGTTAGCTGAATGCTCAGATCAGAAATAAGTTTCACAGAATGCTTCTGTGTAGTTTATATTTGAATATATCCCTTTTTCCACTACTACTCTCTTAGTGCTCCAAATGTCCAGTTGCATTTTCTACAGAAAGAGTGTTCAGATCTGCTCAATCAAAAGTATGGTTTAAATCTCTTAGCTGAATGCACAGATCAGAAAGAAGTTTCACAGAATGATTCTGTGTAGTTTATATTTGGAGACATTCCTTTTTCCACTATTACCCTCTTATTGCTCCGAATCTCCACTTGCATTTTCTACAGAAAGAGTGTTTCAGAACGGCTCAATCAAAACTAAGGTTCAACTAGTTTAGTTGAACTAACAGAACAGAAAGAAGTTTCACAAAATTCTTCTGTGTAGTTTTTATTTGTAGACATTCTTTTTCCCAATATAGGCCTCCTAGCGCTCAGAATGTCCAATTGCAGTTTCTACAGAAAGAGTGTTTCAGAACGGCTCAATCAAAAGTAAGGTTCAACTCTGTTAGTTGAATGTACAGAACAGAAAGTAGTTTCATAAAATGCTTCTGTGTAGTTTATATTTCAACATATTCTTTTTTCCACTATTACCCACTTAGTGCTAAGAATGTCCAGTTGCATTTTCTACAGAAAGAGTGTTCAGATCTGCTCAATCAAAAGTATGGTTTAACTCTGTTAGCTGAATGCACAGATCAGAAAGAAGTTTCACAGAATGATTCTGTGTAGTTTGTATTTGGAGACATTCCTTTTTCCACTATTACCGTCTTAGCGCTCCGAATCTCCACTTGCATTTTCTACAGAAAGAGTGTTTCAGAACGGCTCAATCAAAAATATATTTTATCTCTGTTAACTGAATTTACAGATCAGAAATAAGTTTCACAGAATGCATCTGTGTAGTTTTTATTTGAAGATATTCTTTTTCCCAATGTAGGCCTCTTAGCGCTTAGCATGTCCAATTGCAGTTTCTACAGAAAGAGTGTTTCAGAACGGCTCAATCAAAAGTAAGGTTCAACTCTGTTAGTTGAATGCACAGAACAGAAAGAATTTTCACAGAATGCTACTGTGTAGTTTATATTTGAATATATTCCTTTTTCCACTATTACCCTCTTAGCGCTCCGAATGTACACTTGCATTTTCTACAGAAAGAGTGTTCAGAACTGCGCAATCAAAAGCATGGTTTAACTCTGTTAGCTTAATGAACATATCAGAAATAAGTTTCACACAATGCTTCTGTGTAGTTTTTATTTGAAGATATTATTTTTCCCAATAGAGGCCTCTTAGCGCTCAGAATGTCCAATTGCAGTTTCTACAGAAAGAGTGTTTCAGAAAGGCTCAATCAAAAGTAAGGTTCAACTCTGTTAGTTGAATGCACAGAACAGAAAGAAGTTTCATACAATGCTTCTCTGTAGTTTATATTTGAACATATTCATTTTTCCACTATTACCCACTTAGCGCTATGAATGTCCAGTTGCATTTTCTACAGACAGAGTGTTTCAAAACTGCTCAATCAAAAGTATGGTTTAACTCTGTTAGCTGAATGCTCAGATCAGAAAGAAGTTTCACAGAATGCTTCTGTGTAGTTTATATTTGAATATATTCCTTTTTCCACTACTACTCTCTTAGCGCTCCAAATGTCCAGTTGCATTTTCTAAAGAAAGAGTGTTCAGATCTGCTCAATCAAAAGTATGGTTTAACTCTGTTAGCTGAATGCACAGATCAGAAAGAAGTTTCACAGAATGATTCTGTGTAGTTTATATTTGGAGACATTCCTTTTTCCACTATTACCCTCTTAGCGCTCCGAATCTCCACTTGCATTTTCTACAGAAAGAGTGTTTCAGAACGGCTCAATCAAAACTAAGGTTCAACTCTTTTAGTTGGACAAACAGAACAGAAAGAAGTTTCACACAATTCTTCTGTGTAGTTTTTATTTGTAGACATTCTTTTTCCCAATATAGGCCTCTTAGCGCTCAGAATGTCCAATTGCAGTTTCTACAGAAAGAGTGTTTCAGTACGGCTCAATCAAAAGTAAGGTTCAACTCTGTTAGTTGAATGCACAGAACAGAAAGAAGTTTCATACAATGCTTCTATGTAGTTTATATTTGAACATATTCTTTTTTCCACTATTACCCACTTAGCGCTACGAATGTCCAGTTGCATTTTCTACAGACAGAGTGTTTCAAAACTGCTCAATCAAAAGTATGGTTTAACTCTGTTAGCTGAATGCTCAGATCAGAAAGAAGTTTCACAGAATGCTTCTGTGTAGTTTATATTTGAATATATTCCTTTTTCCACTACTACTCTCTTAGCGCTCCAAATGTCCAGTTGCATTTTCTACAGAAAGAGTGTTCAGATCTGCTCAATCAAAAGTATGGTTTAACTCTGTTAGCTGAATGCACAGATCAGAAAGAAGTTTCACAGAATGATTCTGTGTAGTTTATATTTGGAGACATTCCTTTTTCCACTATTACCGTCTTAGCGCTCCGAATCTCCACTTGCATTTTCTACAGAAAGAGTGTTTCAGAACGGCTCAATCAAAAATATGTTTTATCTCTGTTAACTGAATTTACAGATCAGAAATAAGTTTCACAGAATGCATCTGTGTAGTTTTTATTTGAAGATATTCTTTTTCCCAATGTAGGCCTCTTAGCGCTTAGCATGTCCAATTGCAGTTTCTACAGAAAGAGTGTTTCAGAACGGCTCAATCAAAAGTAAGGTTCAACTCTGTTAGTTGAATGCACAGAACAGAAAGAATTTTCACAGAATGCTACTGTGTAGTTTATATTTGAATATATTCCTTTTTCCACTATTACCCTCTTAGCGCTCCGAATGTCCAGTTAAATTTTCTACAGAAAGAGTGTTCAGAACTGCGCAATCAAAAGTATGGTTTAACTCTGTTAGCTTAATGAACATATCAGAAATAAGTTTCACACAATGCTTCTGTGTAGTTTTTATTTGAAGATATTATTTTTCCCAATAGAGGCCTCTTAGCGCTCAGGATGTCCAATTGCAGTTTCTACAGAAAGAGTGTTTCAGAAAGGCTCAATCAAAAGTAAGGTTCAACTCTGTTAGTTGAATGCACAGCACAGAAAGAAGTTTCACAGAATGCTACTGTGTAGTTTATATTTCAATATATTCCTTTTTCCACTATTACCCTCTTAGCGCTCCGAATGTCCACTTGCATTTTCTACAGAAAGATTGTTCGGAACTGCGCAATCAAAAGTATGGTTTAACTCTGTTAGCTGAATGCTCAGATCAGAAAGAAGTTTCACAGAATGCTTCTGTGTAGTTTATATTTGAATATATCCCTTTTTCCACTACTACTCTTAGCGCTCCAAATGTCCAGTTGCATTTTCTACAGAAAGAGTGTTCAGATCTGCTCAATCAAAAGTATGGTTTAACTCTGTTAGCTGAATGCACAGATCAGAAAGAAGTTTCACAGAATGATTCTGTGTAGTTTATATTTGGAGACATTCCTTTTTCCACTATTACCCTCTTATTGCTCCGAATCTCCACTTGCATTTTCTACAGAAAGAGTGTTTCAGAACGGCTCAATCAAAACTAAGGTTCAACTAGTTTAGTTGAACAAACAGAACAGAAAGAAGTTTCACACAATTCTTCTGTGTAGTTTTTATTTGTAGACATTCTTTTTCCCAATATAGGCCTCCTAGCGCTCAGAATGTCCAATTGCAGTTTCTACAGAAAGAGTGTTTCAGAACGGCTCAATCAAAAGTAAGGTTCAACTCTGTTAGTTGAATGCACAGAACAGAAAGAAGTTTCATACCATGCTTCTGTGTAGTTTATATTTCAACATATTCTTTTTTCCACTATTACCCACTTAGTGCTACGAATGTCCAGTTGCATTTTCTACAGAAAGAGTGTTCAGATCTGCTCAATCAAAAGTATGGTTTAACTCTGTTAGCTGAATGCACAGATCAGAAAGAAGTTTCACTGAATGATTCTGTGTAGTTTATATTTGAAGACATTCCTTTTTCCACTATTACCCTCTTAGCGCTCCGAATCTCCACTTGCATTTTCTACAAAAAGAGTGTTTCATAACTGCTCAATCAAAAATATGTTTTATCTCTGTTAACTGAATTTACAGATCAGAAATAAGTTTCACAGAATGCATCTGTGTAGTTTTTATTTGAAGATATTCTTTTTCCCAATGTAGGCCTCTTAGCGCTTAGCATGTCCAATTGCACGTTCTACAGAAAGAGTGTTTCAGAACGGCTCAATCAAAAGTAAGGTTCAACTCTGTTAGTTGAATGCACAGAACAGAAAGAATTTTCACAGAATGCTACTGTGTAGTTTATATTTGAATATATTCCTTTTTCCACTATTACCCTCTTAGCGCTCCGAATGTCCACTTGCATTTTCTACAGAAAGAGTGTTCAGAACTGCGCAATCAAAAGTATGGTTTAACTCAGTTAGCTTAATGAACATATCAGAAATAAGTTTCACACAATGCTTCTGTGTAGTTTTTATTTGAAGATATTATTTTTCCCAATATAGGCCTCTTAGCGCTCAGAATTTCCAATTGCAGTTTCTACAGAAAGAGTGTTTCAGAAAGGCTCAATAAAAAGTAAGGTTCAACTCTGTTAGTTGAATGCACAGAACAGAAAGAAGTTTCATACAATGCTTCTGTGTAGTTTGTATTTGAACATATTCTTTTTTCCACTATTACCCACTTAGCGCTACGAATGTCCAGTTGCATTTTCTAGAGACAGAGTGTTTCAAAACTGCTCAATCAAAAGTATGGTTTAACTCTGTTAGCTGAATGCTCAGATCAGAAAGAAGTTTCACAGAATGCTTCTGTGTAGTTTATATTTGAATATATTCCTTTTTCCACTACTACTCTCTTAGCGCTCCAAATGTCCAGTTGCATTTTCTACAGAAAGAGTGTTCAGATCTGCTCAATCAAAAGTAAGGTTTAACTCTGTTAGCTGAATGCACAGATCAGAAAGAAGTTTCACAGAATGATTCTGTGTAGTTTATATTTGGAGACATTCCTTTATCCACTAGTACCCTCTTATTGCTCCGAATCTCCACTTGCATTTTCTACAGAAAGAGTGTTTCAGAACGGCTCAATCAAAACTAAGGTTCAACTAGTTTAGTTGAACAAACAGAACAGAAAGAAGTTTCACACAATTCTTCTGTGTAGTTTTTATTTGTAGACATTCTTTTTCCCAATATAGGCCTCCTAGCGCTCAGAATGTCCAATTGCAGTTTCTACAGAAAGAGTGTTTCAGAACGGCTCAATCAAAAGTAAGGTTCAACTCTGTTAGTTGAATGCACAGAACAGAAAGAAGTTTCATACAATGCTTCTGTGTAGTTTATATTTCAACATATTCTTTTTTCCACTATTACCCACTTAGTGCTACGAATGTCCAGTTGCATTTTCTACAGAAAGAGTGTTCAGATCTGCTCAATCAAAAGTATGGTTTAACTCTGTTAGCTGAATGCACAGATCAGAAAGAAGTTTCACTGAATGATTCTGTGTAGTTTATATTTGAAGACACTCCTTTTTCCACTATTACCCTCTTAGCGCTCCGAATCTCCACTTGCATTTTCTACAAAAAGAGTGTTTCATAACTGCTCAATCAAAAATATGTTTTATCTCTGTTAACTGAATTTACAGATCAGAAATAAGTTTCACAGAATGCATCTGTGTAGTTTTTATTTGAAGATATTCTTTTTCCCAATGTAGGCCTCTTAGCGCTTAGCATGTCCAATTGCACTTTCTACAGAAAGAGTGTTTCAGAACGGCTCAATCAAAAGTAAGGTTCAACTCTGTTAGTTGAATGCACAGAACAGAAAGAATTTTCACAGAATGCTACTGTGTAGTTTATATTTGAATATATTCCTTTTTCCACTATTACCCTCTTAGCGCTCCGAATGTCCACTTGCATTTTCTACAGAAAGAGTGTTCAGAACTGCGCATTCAAAAGTATGGTTTAACTCTGTTAGCTTAATGAACATATCAGAAATAAGTTTCACACAATGCTTCTGTGTAGTTTTTATTTGAAGATATTATTTTTCCCAATATAGGCCTCTTAGCGCTCAGAATGTCCAATTGCAGTTTCTACAGAAAGAGTGTTTCAGAAAGGCTCAATCAAAAGTAAGGTTCAACTCTGTTAGTTGAATGCACACAACAGAAAGAAGTTTCATACAATGAGTCTGTGTAGTTTGTATTTGAACATATTCTTTTTTCCACTATTACCCACTTAGCGCTACGAATGTCCAGTTGCATTTTCTACAGACAGAGTGTTTCAAAACTGCTCAATCAAAAGTATGGTTTAACTCGGTTAGCTGAATGCTCAGATCAGAAAGAAGTTTCACAGAATGCTTCTGTGTAGTTTATATTTGAATATATTACTTTTTCCACTACTACTCTCTTAGCGCTCCAAATGTCCAGTTGCATTTTCTACAGAAAGAGTGTTCAGATCTGCTCAATCAAAAGTATGGTTTAACTCTGTTAGCTGAATGCACAGATCAGAAAGAAGTTTCACAGAATGATTCTGTGTAGTTTATATTTGGAGACATTCGTTTTTCCACTATTACCCTCTTATTGCTCCGAATCTCCACTTGCATTTTCTACAGAAAGAGTGTTTCAGAACGGCTCAATCAAAACTAAGGTTCAACTAGTTTAGTTGAACAAACAGAACAGAAAGAAGTTTCACACAATTCTTCTGTGTAGTTTTTATTTGTAGACATTCTTTTTCCCAATATAGGCCCCCTAGCGCTCAGAATGTCCAATTGCAGTTTCTACATAAAGAGTGTTTCAGAACGGCTCAATCAAAAGTAAGGTTCAACTCTGTTAGTTGAATGCACAGAACAGAAAGAAGTTTCATACAATGCTTCTGTGTAGTTTATATTTCAACATATTCTTTTTTCCACTATTACCCACTTAGTGCTACGAATGTCCAGTTGCATTTCCTACAGAAAGAGTGTTCAGATCTGCTCAATCAAAAGTATGGTTTAACTCTGTTAGCTGAATGCACAGATCAGAAAGAAGATTCACTGAATGATTCTGTGTAGTTTATATTTGAAGACATTCCTTTTTCCACTATTACCCTCTTAGCGCTCCGAAACTCCACTTGCATTTTCTACAAAAGAGTGTTTCATAACTGCTCAATCAAAAATATATTTTATCTCTGTTAACTGAATTTACAGATCAGAAATAAGTTTCACAGAATGCATCTGTGTAGTTTTTATTTGAAGATATTCTTTTTCCCAATGTAGGCCTCTTAGCGCTTAGCATGTCCAATTGCACTTTCTACAGAAAGAGTGTTTCAGAACGGCTCAATCAAAAGTAAGGTTCAACTCTGTTAGTTGAATGCACAGAACAGAAAGAATTTTCACAGAATGCTACTGTGTAGTTTATATTTGAATATATTCCTTTTTCCACTATTACCCTCTTAGCGCTCCGAATGTCCACTTGCATTTTCTACAGAAAGAGTGTTCAGAACTGCGCAATCAAAAGTATGGTTTAACTCTGTTAGCTTAATGAACATATCAGAAATAAGTTTCACACAATGCTTCTGTGTAGTTTTTATTTGAAGATATTATTTTTCCCAATAGAGGCCTCTTAGCGCTCAGGATGTCCAATTGCAGTTTCTACAGAAAGAGTGTTTCAGAAAGGCTCAATCAAAAGTAAGGTTCAACTCTGTTAGTTGAATGCACAGAACAGAAAGAAGTTTCATACAATGCTTCTGTGTAGTTTATATTTGAACATATTCTTTTTTCCACTATTACCCACTTAGCGCTACGAATGTCCAGTTGCATTTTCTACAGACAGAGTGTTTCAAAACTGCTCAATCAAAAGTATGGTTTAACTCTGTTAGCTGAATGCTCAGATCAGAAATAAGTTTCACAGAATGCTTCTGTGTAGTTTATATTTGAATATATCCCTTTTTCCACTACTACTCTCTTAGTGCTCCAAATGTCCAGTTGCATTTTCTACAGAAAGAGTGTTCAGATCTGCTCAATCAAAAGTATGGTTTAAATCTCTTAGCTGAATGCACAGATCAGAAAGAAGTTTCACAGAATGATTCTGTGTAGTTTATATTTGGAGACATTCCTTTTTCCACTATTACCCTCTTATTGCTCCGAATCTCCACTTGCATTTTCTACAGAAAGAGTGTTTCAGAACGGCTCAATCAAAACTAAGGTTCAACTAGTTTAGTTGAACTAACAGAACAGAAAGAAGTTTCACAAAATTCTTCTGTGTAGTTTTTATTTGTAGACATTCTTTTTCCCAATATAGGCCTCCTAGCGCTCAGAATGTCCAATTGCAGTTTCTACAGAAAGAGTGTTTCAGAACGGCTCAATCAAAAGTAAGGTTCAACTCTGTTAGTTGAATGTACAGAACAGAAAGTAGTTTCATAAAATGCTTCTGTGTAGTTTATATTTCAACATATTCTTTTTTCCACTATTACCCACTTAGTGCTAAGAATGTCCAGTTGCATTTTCTACAGAAAGAGTGTTCAGATCTGCTCAATCAAAAGTATGGTTTAACTCTGTTAGCTGAATGCACAGATCAGAAAAAAGTTTCACTGAATGATTCTGTGTAGTTTATATTTGAAGACATTCCTTTTTCCACTATTACCCTCTTAGCGCTCCGAATCTCCACTTGCATTTTCTACAAAAAGAGTGTTTCATAACTGCTCAATCAAAAATATATTTTATCTCTGTTAACTGAATTTACAGATCAGAAATAAGTTTCACAGAATGCATCTGTGTAGTTTTTATTTGAAGATATTCTTTTTCCCAATGTAGGCCTCTTAGCGCTTAGCATGTCCAATTGCACTTTCTACAGAAAGAGTGTTTCAGAACGGCTCAATCAAAAGTAAGGTTCAACTCTGTTAGTTGAATGCACAGAACAGAAAGAATTTTCACAGAATGCTACTGTGTAGTTTATATTTGAATATATTCCTTTTTCCACTATTACCCTCTTAGCGTTCCGAATGTCCACTTGCATTTTCTACAGAAAGAGTGTTCAGAACTGCGCAATCAAAAGTATGTTTTAACTCTGATAGCTTAATGAACATATCAGAAATAAGTTTCACACAATGCTTCTGTGTAGTTTTTATTTGAAGATATTTTTTTTCCCAATAGAGGCCTCTTAGCGCTCAGAATGTCCAATTGCAGTTTCTACAGAAAGAGTGTTTCAGAAAGGCTCAATCAAAAGTAAGGTTCAACTCTGTTAGTTGAATGCACAGAACAGAAAGAAGTTTCATACAATGCTTCTGTGTAGTTTATATTTGAACATATTCTTTTTTCCACTATTACCCACTTAGCGCTACGAATGTCCAGTTGCATTTTCTACAGACAGAGTGTTTCAAAACTGCTCAATCAAAAGTATGGTTTAACTCTGTTAGCTGAATGCTCAGATCAGAAAGAAGTTTCACAGAATGCTTCTGTGTAGTTTATATTTGAATATATTCCTTTTTCCACTACTACTCTCTTAGCGCTCCAAATGTCCAGTTGCATTTTCTACAGAAAGTGTGTTCAGATCTGCTCAATCAAAAGTATGGTTTAACTCTGTTAGCTGAATGCACAGATCAGAAAGAAGTTTCACAGAATGATTCTGTGTAGTTTGTATTTGGAGACATTCCTTTTTCCACTATTACCGTCTTAGCGCTCCGAATCTCCACTTGCATTTTCTACAGAAAGAGTGTTTCAGAACGGCTCAATCAAAAATATATTTTATCTCTGTTAACTGAATTTACAGATCAGAAATAAGTTTCACAGAATGCATCTGTGTAGTTTTTATTTGAAGATATTCTTTTTCCCAATGTAGGCCTCTTAGCGCTTAGCATGTCCAATTGCAGTTTCTACAGAAAGAGTGTTTCAGAACGGCTCAATCAAAAGTAAGGTTCAACTCTGTTAGTTGAATGCACAGAACAGAAAGAATTTTCACAGAATGCTACTGTGTAGTTTATATTTGAATATATTCCTTTTTCCACTATTACCCTCTTAGCGCTCCGAATGTACACTTGCATTTTCTACAGAAAGAGTGTTCAGAACTGCGCAATCAAAAGCATGGTTTAACTCTGTTAGCTTAATGAACATATCAGAAATAAGTTTCACACAATGCTTCTGTGTAGTTTTTATTTGAAGATATTATTTTTCCCAATAGAGGCCTCTTACCGCTCAGAATGTCCAATTGCAGTTTCTACAGAAAGAGTGTTTCAGAAAGGCTCAATCAAAAGTAAGGTTCAACTCTGTTAGTTGAATGCACAGAACAGAAAGAAGTTTCATACAATGCTTCTCTGTAGTTTATATTTGAACATATTCATTTTTCCACTATTACCCACTTAGCGCTATGAATGTCCATTTGCATTTTCTACAGACAGAGTGTTTCAAAACTGCTCAATCAAAAGTATGGTTTAACTCTGTTAGCTGAATGCTCAGATCAGAAAGAAGTTTCACAGAATGCTTCTGTGTAGTTTATATTTGAATATATTCCTTTTTCCACTACTACTCTCTTAGCGCTCCAAATGTCCAGTTGCATTTTCTAAAGAAAGAGTGTTCAGATCTGCTCAATCAAAAGTATGGTTTAACTCTGTTAGCTGAATGCACAGATCAGAAAGAAGTTTCACAGAATGATTCTGTGTAGTTTATATTTGGAGACATTCCTTTTTCCACTATTACCCTCTTAGCGCTCCGAATCTCCACTTGCATTTTCTACAGAAAGAGTGTTTCAGAACGGCTCAATCAAAACTAAGGTTCAACTCTTTTAGTTGGACAAACAGAACAGAAAGAAGTTTCACACAATTCTTCTGTGTAGTTTTTATTTGTAGACATTCTTTTTCCCAATATAGGCCTCTTAGCGCTCAGAATGTCCAATTGCAGTTTCTACAGAAAGAGTGTTTCAGTACGGCTCAATCAAAAGTAAGGTTCAACTCTGTTAGTTGAATGCACAGAACAGAAAGAAGTTTCATACAATGCTTCTGTGTAGTTTATATTTGAACATATTCTTTTTTCCACTATTACCCACTTAGCGCTACGAATGTCCAGTTGCATTTTCTACAGACAGAGTGTTTCAAAACTGCTCAATCAAAAGTATGGTTTAACTCTGTTAGCTGAATGCTCAGATCAGAAAGAAGTTTCACAGAATGCTTCTGTTTAGTTTATATTTGAATATATTCCTTTTTCCACTACTACGCTCTTAGCGCTCCAAATGTCCAGTTGCATTTTCTACAGAAAGAGTGTTCAGATCTGCTCAATCAAAAGTATGGTTTAACTCTGTTAGCTGAATGCACAGATCAGAAAGAAGTGTCACCGAATGATTCTGTGTAGTTTATATTTGAAGACATTCCTTTTTCCACTATTAACCTCTTAGCGCTCCGAATCTCCACTTGCATTTTCTACAAAAAGAGTGTTTCATAACTGCTCAATCAAAAATTTGTTTTATCTCTGTTAACTGAATTTACAGATCAGAAATAAGTTTCACAGAATGCATCAGTGTAGTTTTTATTTGAAGATATTCTTTTTCCCAATGTAGGCCTCTTAGCGCTTAGCATGTCCAATTGCAGTTTCTACAGAAAGAGTGTTTCAGAACGGCTCAATCAAAAGTAAGGTTCAACTCTGTTAGTTGAATGCACAGAACAGAAAGAATTTTCACAGAATGCTACTGTGTAGTTTATATTTGAATATATTCCTTTTTCCACTATTACCCTCTTAGCGCTCCGAATGTCCACTTGCATTTTCTACAGAAAGAGTGTTCAGAACTGCGCAATCAAAAGTATGGTTTAACTCTGTTAGCTTAATGAACATATCAGAAATAAGTTTCACACAATGCTTCTGTGTAGTTTTTATTTGAAGATATTATTTTTCCCAATAGAGGCCTCTTAGCGCTCAGAATGTCCAATTGCAGTTTCTACAGAAAGAGTGTTTCAGAAAGGCTCAATCAAAAGTAAGGTTCAACTCTGTTAGTTGAATGCACAGAACAGAAAGAAATTTCATACAATGCTTCTGTGTAGTTTATATTTGAACATATTCTATTTTCCACTATTACCCACTTAGCGCTACGAATGTCCAGTTGCATTTTCTACAGACAGAGTGTTTCAAAACTGCTCAATCAAATGTATGGTTTAACTCTGTTAGCTGAATTCTCAGATCAGAAAGAAGTTTCACAGAATGCTTCTGTGTAGTTTATATTTGAATATATTCCTTTTTCCACTACTACGCTCTTAGCGCTCCAAATGTCCAGTTGCATTTTCTACAGAAAGAGTGTTCAGATCTGCTCAATCAAAAGTATGGTTTAGCTCTGTTAGCTGAATGCACAGATCAGAAAGAAGTTTCACTGAATCATTCTGTGTAGTTTATATTTGAAGACATTCCTTTTTCCACTATTACCCTCTTAGCGCTCCGAATCTCCACTTGCATTTTCTACAAAAAGAGTGTTCAGATCTGCTCAATCAAAAGTATGGTTTAACTCTGTTAGCTGAATGCACAGATCAGAAAGAAGTTTCACCGAATGATTCTGTGTAGATTATATTTGAAGACATTCCTTTTTCCACTATTACCCTCTTAGCGCTCCGAATCTCCATTTGCATTTCTACAAAAAGAGTGTTTCATAACTGCTCAATCAAAAATATGTTTTATCTCTGTTAACTGAATTTACAGATCAGAAATAAGTTTCACAGAATGCATCTGTGTAGTTTTTATTTGAAGATATTCTTTTTCCCAAAGTAGGCCTCTTAGCGCTTAGCATGTCCAATTGCAGTTTCTACAGAAAGAGTGTTTCAGAACGGCTCAATCAAAAGTAAGGTTCAACTCTGTTAGTTGAATGCACAGAACAGAAAGAATTTTCACAGAATGCTACTGTGTAGTTTATATTTGAATATATTCCTTTTTCCACTATTACCCTCTTAGCGCTCCGAATGTCCACTTGCATTTTCTACAGAAAGAGTGTTCAGAACTGCGCAATCAAAAGTATGGTTTAACTCTGTTAGCTTAATGAACATATCAGAAATAAGTTTCACACAATGCTTCAGTGTAGCTTTTATTTGAAGATATTATTTTTCCCAATTGAGGCCTCTTAGCGCTCAGAATGTCCAATTGCAGTTTCTACAGAAAGAGTGTTTCAGAAAGGCTCAATCAAAAGAAAGGTTCAACTCTGTTAGTTGAATGCACAGAACAGAAAGAAGTTTCATACAACGCTTCTGTGTAGTTTATATTTGAACATATTCTTTTTTCCACTATTACCCACTTAGCGCTACGAATGTCCAGTTGCATTTTCTACAGACAGAGTGTTTCAAAACTGCTCAATCAAAAGTATGGTTTAACTCTGTTAGCTGAATGCTCAGATCAGAAAGAAGTTTCACAGAATGCTTCTGTGTAGTTTATATTTGAATATATTCCTTTTTCCACTACTACTCTCTTAGCGCTCCAAATGTCCAGTTGCATTTTCTACAGAAAGAGTGTTCAGATCTGCTCAATCAAAAGTATGGTTTAACTCTGTTCGCTGAATGCACAGATCAGAAAGAAGTTTCACAGAATGATTCTGTGTAGTTTATATTTGGAGACATTCATTTTTCCACTCTTACCCTCTTATTGCTCCGAATCTCCACTTGCATTTTCTACAGAAAGAGTGTTTCAGAACGGCTCAATCAAAACTAAGGTTCAACTCTTTTAGTTGAACAAACAGAACAGAAAGAAGTTTCACACAATTCTTCTGTGTAGTTTTTATTTGTAGACATTCTTTTTCCCAATATAGGCCTCCTAGCGCTCAGAATGTCCAATTGCAGTCTCTACAGAAAGAGTGTTTCAGAACGGCTCAATCAAATGTAAGGTTCAACTCTGTTAGTTGAATGCACAGAACAGAAAGAAGTTTCATACAATGCTTCTGTGTAGTTTATATTTGAACATATTCTTTTTTCCACTATTACCCACTTAGCGCTACGAATGTCCAGTTGCATTTTCTACAGACAGAGTGTTTCAAAACTGCTCAATCAAAAGTATGGTTTAACTCTGTTAGCTGAATGCTCAGATCAGAAAGAAGTTTCACAGAATGCTTCTGTGTAGTTTATATTTGAATATATTCCTTTTTCCACTACTACGCTCTTAGCGCTCCAAATGTCCAGTTGCATTTTCTACAGAAAGAGTGTTCAGATCTGCTCAATCAAAAGTATGGTTTAACTCTGTTAGCTGAATGCACAGATCAGAAAGAAGTTTCACCGAATGATTCTGTGTAGTTTATATTTGAAGACATTCCTTTTTCCACTATTACCCTCTTAGCGCTCCGAATCTCCACTTGCATTTTCTACAAAAAGAGTGTTTCATAACTGCTCAATCAAAAATATGTTTTATCTCTGTTAACTGAATTTACAGATCAGAAATAAGTTTCACAGAATGCATCTGTGTAGTTTTTATTTGAAGATATTTTTTTCCCAATGTAGGCCTCTTAGCGCTTAGCATGTCCAATTGCAGTTTCTACAGAAAGAGTGTTTCAGAACGGCTCAATCAAAAGTAAGGTTCAACTCTGTTAGTTGAATGCACAGAACAGAAAGAATTTTCACAGAATGCTACTGTGTACTTTATATTTGAATATATTCCTTTTTCCACTATTACCCTCTTAGCGCTCCGAATGTCCACTTGCATTTTCTACAGAAAGAGTGTTCAGAACTGCGCAATCAAAAGTATGGTTTAACTCTGTTAGCTTAATGAACATATCAGAAATAAGTTTCACACAATGCTTCTGTGTAGCTTTTATTTGAAGATATTATTTTTCCCAATTGAGGCCTCTTAGCGCTCAGAATGTCCAATTGCAGTTTCTACAGAAAGAGTGTTTCAGAAAGGCTCAATCAAAAGTAAGGTTCAACTCTGTTAGTTGAATGCACAGAACAGAAAGAAGTTTCATACAATGCTTCTGTGTAGTTTATATTTGAACATATTCTTTTTTCCACTATTACCCACTTAGCGCTACGAATGTCCAGTTGCATTTTCTACAGACAGAGTGTTTCAAAACTGCTCAATCAAAAGTATGGTTTAACTCTGTTAGCTGAATGCTCAGATCAGAAAGAAGTTTCACAGAATGCTTCTGTGTAGTTTATATTTGAATATATTCCTTTTTCCACTACTACTCTCTTAGCGCTCCAAATGTCCAGTTGCATTTTCTACAGAAAGAGTGTTCAGATCTGCTCAATCAAAAGTATGGTTTAACTCTGTTAGCTGAATGCACAGATCAGAAAGAAGTTTCACAGAATGATTCTGTGTAGTTTATATTTGGAGACATTCCTTTTTCCACTCTTACCCTCTTATTGCTCCGAATCTCCACTTGCATTTTCTACAGAAAGAGTGTTTCAGAACGGCTCAATCAAAACTAAGGTTCAACTCTTTTAGTTGAACAAACAGAACAGAAAGAAGTTTCACACAATTCTTCTGTGTAGTTTTTATTTGTAGACATTCTTTTTCCCAATATAGGCCTCCTAGCGCTCAGAATGTCCAATTGCAGTCTCTAAAGAAAGAGTGTTTCAGAACGGCTCAATCAAAAGTAAGGTTCAACTCTGTTAGTTGAATGCACAGAACAGAAAGAAGTTTCATACAATGCTTCTGTGTAGTTTATATTTGAACATATTCTTTTTTCCACTATTACCCACTTAGCGCTACGAATGTCCAGTTGCATTTTCTACAGACAGAGTGTTTCAAAACTGCTCAATCAAAAGTATGGTTTAACTCTGTTAGCTGAATGCTCAGAACAGAAAGAAGTTTCACAGAATGCTTCTGTGTAGTTTATATTTGAATATATTCCTTTTTCCACTACTACGCTCTTAGCGCTCCAAATGTCCAGTTGCATTTTCTACAGAAAGAGTGTTCAGATCTGCTCAATCAAAAGTATGGTTTAACTCTGTTAGCTGAATGCACAGATCAGAAAGAAGTTTCACCGAATGATTCTGTGTAGTTTATATTTGAAGACATTCCTTTTTCCACTATTACCCTCTTAGCGCTCCGAATCTCCACTTGCATTTTCTACAAAAAGAGTGTTTCATAACTGCTCAATCAAAAATATGTTTTATCTCTGTTAACTGAATTTACAGATCAGAAATAAGTTTCACAGAATGCATCTGTGTAGTTTTTACTTGAAGATATTCTTTTTCCCAATGTAGGCCTCTTAGCGCTTAGCATGTCCAATTGCAGTTTCTACAGAAAGAGTGTTTCAGAACGGCTCAATCAAAAGTAAGGTTCAACTCTGTTAGTTGAATGCACAGAACAGAAAGAATTTTCACAGAATGCTACTGTGTAGTTTATATTTGAATATATTCCTTTTTCCACTATTACCCTCTTAGCGCTCCGAATGTCCACTTGCATTTTCTACAGAAAGAGTGTTCAGAACTGCGCAATCAAAAGTATGGTTTAACTCTGTTAGCTGAATGCTCAGATCAGAAAGAAGTTTCACAGAATGCTTCTGTGTAGTTTATATTTGAATATATTCCTTTTTCCACTACTACTCTCTTAGCGCTCCAAATGTCCAGTTGCATTTTCTACAGAAAGAGTGTTCAGATCTGCTCAATCAAAAGTATGGTTTAACTCTGTTAGCTGAATGCACAGATCAGAAAGAAGTTTCACAGAATGATTCTGTGTAGTTTATATTTGGAGACATTCCTTTTTCCACTCTTACCCTCTTATTGCTCCGAATCTCCACTTGCATTTTCTACAGAAAGAGTGTTTCAGAACGGCTCAATCAAAACTAAGGTTCAACTCTTTTAGTTGAACAAACAGAACAGAAAGAAGTTTCACACAATTCTTCTGTGTAGTTTTTATTTGTAGACATTCTTTTTCCCAATATAGGCCTCCTAGCGCTCAGAATGTCCAATTGCAGTCTCTAAAGAAAGAGTGTTTCAGAACGGCTCAATCAAAAGTAAGGTTCAACTCTGTTAGTTGAATGCACAGAACAGAAAGAAGTTTCATACAATGCTTCTGTGTAGTTTATATTTGAACATATTCTTTTTTCCACTATTACCCACTTAGCGCTACGAATGTCCAGTTGCATTTTCTACAGACAGAGTGTTTCAAAACTGCTCAATCAAAAGTATGGTTTAACTCTGTTAGCTGAATGCTCAGATCAGAAAGAAGTTTCACAGAATGCTTCTGTGTAGTTTATATTTGAATATATTCCTTTTTCCACTACTACGCTCTTAGCGCTCCAAATGTCCAGTTGCATTTTCTACAGAAAGAGTGTTCAGATCTGCTCAATCAAAAGTATGGTTTAACTCTGTTAGCTGAATGCACAGATCAGAAAGAAGTTTCACCGAATGATTCTGTGTAGTTTATATTTGAAGACATTCCTTTTTCCACTATTACCCTCTTAGCGCTCCGAATCTCCACTTGCATTTTCTACAAAAAGAGTGTTTCATAACTGCTCAATCAAAAATATGTTTTATCTCTGTTAACTGAATTTACAGATCAGAAATAAGTTTCACAGAATGCATCTGTGTAGTTTTTATTTGAAGATATTCTTTTTCCCAATGTAGGCCTCTTAGCGCTTAGCATGTCCAATTGCAGTTTCTACAGAAAGAGTGTTTCAGAACGGCTCAATCAAAAGTAAGGTTCAACTCTGTTAGTTGAATGCACAGAACAGAAAGAATTTTCACAGAATGCTACTGTGTACTTTATATTTGAATATATTCCTTTTTCCAATATTACCCTCTTAGCGCTCCGAATGTCCACTTGCATTTTCTACAGAAAGAGTGTTCAGAACTGCGCAATCAAAAGTATGGTTTAACTCTGTTAGCTTAATGAACATATCAGAAATAAGTTTCACACAATGCTTCTGTGTAGATTTTATTTGAAGATATTATTTTTCCCAATTGAGGCCTCTTAGCGCTCAGAATGTCCAATTGCAGTTTCTACAGAAAGAGTGTTTCAGAAAGGCTCAATCAAATGTAAGGTTCAACTCTGTTAGTTGAATGCACAGAACAGAAAGAAGTTTCATACAATGCTTCTGTGTAGTTTATATTTGAACATATCCTTTTTTCCACTATTACCCACTTAGCGCTACGAATGTCCAGTTGCATTTTCTACAGACAGAGTGTTTCAAAACTGCTCAATCAAAAGTATGGTTTAACTCTGTTAGCTGAATGCTCAGATCAGAAAGAAGTTTCACAGAATGCTTCTGTGTAGTTTATATTTGAATATATTCCTTTTTCCACTACTACTCTCTTAGCGCTCCAAATGTCCAGTTGCATTTTCTACAGAAAGAGTGTTCAGATCTGCTCAATCAAAAGTATGGTTTAACTCTGTTAGCTGAATGCACAGATCAGAAAGAAGTTTCACAGAATGATTCTGTGTAGTTTATATTTGGAGACATTCCTTTTTCCACTCTCACCCTCTTATTGCTCCGAATCTCCACTTGCATTTTCTACAGAAAGAGTGTTTCAGAATGGCTCAATCAAAACTAAGGTTCAACTCTTTTAGTTGAACAAACAGAACAGAAAGAAGTTTCACACAATTCTTCTGTGTAGTTTTTATTTGTAGACATTCTTTTTCCCAATATAGGCCTCCTAGCGCTCAGAATGTCCAATTGCAGTCTCTAAAGAAAGAGTGTTTCAGAACGGCTCAATCAAAAGTAAGGTTCAACTCTGTTAGTTGAATGCACAGAACAGAAAGAAGTTTCATACAATGCTTCTGTGTAGTTTATATTTGAACATATTCTTTTTTCCACTATTACCCACTTAGCGCTACGAATGTCCAGTTGCATTTTCTACAGACAGAGTGTTTCAAAACTGCTCAATCAAAAGTATGGTTTAACTCTGTTAGCTGAATGCTCAGATCAGAAAGAAGTTTCACAGAATGCTTCTGTGTAGTTTATATTTGAATATATTCCTTTTTCCACTACTACGCTCTTAGCGCTCCAAATGTCCAGTTGCATTTTCTACAGAAAGAGTGTTCAGATCTGCTCAATCAAAAGTATGGTTTAACTCTGTTAGCTGAATGCACAGATCAGAAAGAAGTTTCACCGAATGATTCTGTGTAGTTTATATTTGAAGACATTCCTTTTTCCACTATTACCCTCTTAGCGCTCCGAATCTCCACTTGCATTTTCTACAAAAAGAGTGTTTCATAACTGCTCAATCAAAAATATGTTTTATCTCTGTTAACTGAATTTACAGATCAGAAATAAGTTTCACAGAATGCATCTGTGTAGTTTTTATTTGAAGATATACTTTTTCCCAATGTAGGCCTCTTAGCGCTTAGCATGTCCAATTGCAGTTTCTACAGAAAGAGTGTTTCAGAACGGCTCAATCAAAAGTAAGGTTCAACTCTGTTAGTTGAATGCACAGAACAGAAAGAATTTTCACAGAATGCTACTGTGTACTTTATATTTGAATATATTCCTTTTTCCACTATTACCCTCTTAGCGCTCCGAATGTCCACTTGCATTTTCTACAGAAAGAGTGTTCAGAACTGCGCAATCAAAAGTATGGTTTAACTCTGTTAGCTTAATGAACATATCAGAAATAAGTTTCACACAATGCTTCTGTGTAGCTTTTATTTGAAGATATTATTTTTCCCAATTGAGGCCTCTTAGCGCTCAGAATGTCCAATTGCAGTTTCTACAGAAAGAGTGTTTCAGAAAGGCTCAATCAAAAGTAAGGTTCAACTCTGTTAGTTGAATGCACAGAACAGAAAGAAGTTTCATACAATGCTTCTGTGTAGTTTATATTTGAACATATCCTTTTTTCCACTATTACCCACTTAGCGCTACGAATGTCCAGTTGCATTTTCTACAGACAGAGTGTTTCAAAACTGCTCAATCAAAAGTATGGTTTAACTCTGTTAGCTGAATGCTCAGATCAGAAAGAAGTTTCACAGAATGCTTCTGTGTAGTTTATATTTGAATATATTCCTTTTTCCACTACTACTCTCTTAGCGCTCCAAATGTCCAGTTGCATTTTCTACAGAAAGAGTGTTCAGATCTGCTCAATCAAAAGTATGGTTTAACTCTGTTAGCTGAATGCACAGATCAGAAAGAAGTTTCACAGAATGATTCTGTGTAGTTTATATTTGGAGACATTCCTTTTTCCACTCTCACCCTCTTATTGCTCCGAATCTCCACTTGCATTTTCTACAGAAAGAGTGTTTCAGAATGGCTCAATCAAAACTAAGGTTCAACTCTTTTAGTTGAACAAACAGAACAGAAAGAAGTTTCACACAATTCTTCTGTGTAGTTTTTATTTGTAGACATTCTTTTTCCCAATATAGGCCTCCTAGCGCTCAGAATGTCCAATTGCAGTCTCTAAAGAAAGAGTGTTTCAGAACGGCTCAATCAAAAGTAAGGTTCAACTCTGTTAGTTGAATGCACAGAACAGAAAGAAGTTTCATACAATGCTTCTGTGTAGTTTATATTTGAACATATTCTTTTTTCCACTATTACCCACTTAGCGCTACGAATGTCCAGTTGCATTTTCTACAGACAGAGTGTTTCAAAACTGCTCAATCAAAAGTATGGTTTAAATCTGTTAGCTGAATGCTCAGATCAGAAAGAAGTTTCACAGAATGCTTCTGTGTAGTTTATATTTGAATATATTCCTTTTTCCACTACTACGCTCTTAGCGCTCCAAATGTCCAGTTGCATTTTCTACAGAAAGAGTGTTCAGATCTGCTCAATCAAAAGTATGGTTTAACTCTGTTAGCTTAATGAACATATCAGAAATAAGTTTCACACAATGCTTCTGTGTAGCTTTTATTTGAAGATATTATTTTTCCCAATTGAGGCCTCTTAGCGCTCAGAATGTCCAATTGCAGTTTCTACAGAAAGAGTGTTTCAGAAAGGCTCAATCAAAAGTAAGGTTCAACTCTGTTAGTTGAATGCACAGAACAGAAAGAAGTTTCATACAATGCTTCTGTGTAGTTTATATTTGAACATATTCTTTTTTCCACTATTACCCACTTAGCGCTACGAATGTCCAGTTGCATTTTCTACAGACAGAGTGTTTCAAAACTGCTCAATCAAAAGTATGGTTTAACTCTGTTACTGAATGCTCAGATCAGAAAGAATTTTCACAGAATGCTTCTGTGTAGTTTATATTTGAATATATTCCTTTTTCCACTACTACTCTCTTAGCGCTCCAAATGTCCAGTTGCATTTTCTACAGAAAGAGTGTTCAGATCTGCTCAATCAAAAGTATGGTTTAACTCTGTTAGCTGAATGCACAGATCAGAAAGAAGTTTCACAGAATGATTCTGTGTAGTTTATATTTGGAGACATTCCTTTTTCCACTCTTACCCTCTTATTGCTCCGAATCTCCACTTGCATTTTCTACAGAAAGAGTGTTTCAGAACGGCTCAATCAAAACTAAGGTTCAACTCTTTTAGTTGAACAAACAGAACAGAAAGAAGTTTCACACAATTCTTCTGTGTAGTTTTTATTTGTAGACATTCTTTTTCCCAATATAGGCCTCCTAGCGCTCAGAATGTCCAATTGCAGTCTCTAAAGAAAGAGTGTTTCAGAACGGCTCAATCAAAAGTAAGGTTCAACTCTGTTAGTTGAATGCACAGAACAGAAAGAAGTTTCATACAATGCTTCTGTGTAGTTTATATTTGAACATATTCTTTTTTCCACTATTACCCACTTAGCGCTACGAATGTCCAGTTGCATTTTCTACAGACAGAGTGTTTCAAAACTGCTCAATCAAAAGTATGGTTTAACTCTGTTAGCTGAATGCTCAGATCAGAAAGAAGTTTCACAGAATGCTTCTGTGTAGTTTATATTTGAATATATTCCTTTTTCCACTACTACGCTCTTAGCGCTCCAAATGTCCAGTTGCATTTTCTACAGAAAGAGTGTTCAGATCTGCTCAATCAAAAGTATGGTTTAACTCTGTTAGCTGAATGCACAGATCAGAAAGAAGTTTCAACGAATGATTCTGTGTAGTTTATATTTGAAGACATTCCTTTTTCCACTATTACCCTCTTAGCGCTCCGAATCTCCACTTGCATTTTCTACAAAAAGAGTGTTTCATAACTGCTCAATCAAAAATATGTTTTATCTCTGTTAACTGAATTTACAGATCAGAAATAAGTTTCACAGAATGCATCTGTGTAGTTTTTATTTGAAGATATTCTTTTTCCCAATGTAGGCCTCTTAGCGCTTAGCATGTCCAATTGCAGTTTCTACAGAAAGAGTGTTTCAGAACGGCTCAATCAAAAGTAAGGTTCAACTCTGTTAGTTGAATGCACAGAACAGAAAGAATTTTCACAGAATGCTACTGTGTACTTTATATTTGAATATATTCCTTTTTCCACTATTACCCTCTTAGCGCTCCGAATGTCCACTTGCATTTTCTACAGAAAGAGTGTTCAGAACTGCGCAATCAAAAGTATGGTTTAACTCTGTTAGCTTAATGAACATATCAGAAATAAGTTTCACACAATGCTTCTGTGTAGCTTTTATTTGAAGATATTATTTTTCCCAATTGAGGCCTCTTAGCGCTCAGAATGTCCAATTGCAGTTTCTACAGAAAGAGTGTTTCAGAAAGGCTCAATCAAAAGTAAGGTTCAACTCTGTTAGTTGAATGCACAGAACAGAAAGAAGTTTCATACAATGCTTCTGTGTAGTTTATATTTGAACATATCCTTTTTTCCACTATTACCCACTTAGCGCTACGAATGTCCAGTTGCATTTTCTACAGACAGAGTGTTTCAAAACTGCTCAATCAAAAGTATGGTTTAACTCTGTTAGCTGAATGCTCAGATCAGAAAGAAGTTTCACAGAATGCTTCTGTGTAGTTTATATTTGAATATATTCCTTTTTCCACTACTACTCTCTTAGCGCTCCAAATGTCCAGTTGCATTTTCTACAGAAAGAGTGTTCAGATCTGCTCAATCAAAAGTATGGTTTAACTCTGTTAGCTGAATGCACAGATCAGAAAGAAGTTTCACAGAATGATTCTGTGTAGTTTATATTTGGAGACATTCCTTTTTCCACTCTCACCCTCTTATTGCTCCGAATCTCCACTTGCATTTTCTACAGAAAGAGTGTTTCAGAATGGCTCAATCAAAACTAAGGTTCAACTCTTTTAGTTGAACAAACAGAACAGAAAGAAGTTTCACACAATTCTTCTGTGTAGTTTTTATTTGTAGACATTCTTTTTCCCAATATAGGCCTCCTAGCGCTCAGAATGTCCAATTGCAGTCTCTAAAGAAAGAGTGTTTCAGAACGGCTCAATCAAAAGTAAGGTTCAACTCTGTTAGTTGAATGCACAGAACAGAAAGAAGTTTCATACAATGCTTCTGTGTAGTTTATATTTGAACATATTCTTTTTTCCACTATTACCCACTTAGCGCTACGAATGTCCAGTTGCATTTTCTACAGACAGAGTGTTTCAAAACTGCTCAATCAAAAGTATGGTTTAACTCTGTTAGCTGAATGCTCAGATCAGAAAGAAGTTTCACAGAATGCTTCTGTGTAGTTTATATTTGAATATATTCCTTTTTCCACTACTACGCTCTTAGCGCTCCAAATGTCCAGTTGCATTTTCTACAGAAAGAGTGTTCAGATCTGCTCAATCAAAAGTATGGTTTAACTCTGTTAGCTGAATGCACAGATCAGAAAGAAGTTTCACCGAATGATTCTGTGTAGTTTATATTTGAAGACATTCCTTTTTCCACTATTACCCTCTTAGCGCTCCGAATCTCCACTTGCATTTTCTACAAAAAGAGTGTTTCATAACTGCTCAATCAAAAATATGTTTTATCTCTGTTAACTGAATTTACAGATCAGAAATAAGTTTCACAGAATGCATCTGTGTAGTTTTTATTTGAAGATATTCTTTTTCCCAATGTAGGCCTCTTAGCGCTTAGCATGTCCAATTGCAGTTTCTACAGAAAGAGTGTTTCAGAACGGCTCAATCAAAAGTAAGGTTCAACTCTGTTAGTTGAATGCACAGAACAGAAAGAATTTTCACAGAATGCTACTGTGTACTTTATATTTGAATATATTCCTTTTTCCACTATTACCCTCTTAGCGCTCCGAATGTCCACTTGCATTTTCTACAGAAAGAGTGTTCAGAACTGCGCAATCAAAAGTATGGTTTAACTCTGTTAGCTTAATGAACATATCAGAAATAAGTTTCACACAATGCTTCTGTGTAGCTTTTATTTGAAGATATTATTTTTCCCAATTGAGGCCTCTTAGCGCTCAGAATGTCCAATTGCAGTTTCTACAGAAAGAGTGTTTCAGAAAGGCTCAATCAAAAGTAAGGTTCAACTCTGTTAGTTGAATGCACAGAACAGAAAGAAGTTTCATACAATGCTTCTGTGTAGTTTATATTTGAACATATTCTTTTTTCCACTATTACCCACTTAGCGCTACGAATGTCCAGTTGCATTTTCTACAGACAGAGTGTTTCAAAACTGCTCAATCAAAAGTATGGTTTAACTCTGTTAGCTGAATGCTCAGATCAGAAAGAAGTTTCACAGAATGCTTCTGTGTAGTTTATATTTGAATATATTCCTTTTTCCACTACTACTCTCTTAGCGCTCCAAATGTCCAGTTGCATTTTCTACAGAAAGAGTGTTCAGATCTGCTCAATCAAAAGTATGGTTTAACTCTGTTAGCTGAATGCACAGATCAGAAAGAAGTTTCACAGAATGATTCTGTGTAGTTTATATTTGGAGACATTCCTTTTTCCACTCTTACCCTCTTATTGCTCCGAATCTCCACTTGCATTTTCTACAGAAAGAGTGTTTCAGAACGGCTCAATCAAAACTAAGGTTCAACTCTTTTAGTTGAACAAACAGAACAGAAAGAAGTTTCACACAATTCTTCTGTGTAGTTTTTATTTGTAGACATTCTTTTTCCCAATATAGGCCTCCTAGCGCTCAGAATGTCCAATTGCAGTCTCTAAAGAAAGAGTGTTTCAGAACGGCTCAATCAAAAGTAAGGTTCAACTCTGTTAGTTGAATGCACAGAACAGAAAGAAGTTTCATACAATGCTTCTGTGTAGTTTATATTTGAACATATTCTTTTTTCCACTATTACCCACTTAGCGCTACGAATGTCCAGTTGCATTTTCTACAGACAGAGTGTTTCAAAACTGCTCAATCAAAAGTATGGTTTAACTCTGTTAGCTGAATGCTCAGATCAGAAAGAAGTTTCACAGAATGCTTCTGTGTAGTTTATATTTGAATATATTCCTTTTTCCACTACTACGCTCTTAGCGCTCCTAATGTCCAGTTGCATTTTCTACAGAAAGAGTGTTCAGATCTGCTCAATCAAAAGTATGGTTTAACTCTGTTAGCTGAATGCACAGATCAGAAAGAAGTTTCACCGAATGATTCTGTGTAGTTTATATTTGAAGACATTCCTTTTTCCACTATTACCCTCTTAGCGCTCCGAATCTCCACTTGCATTTTCTACAAAAAGAGTGTTTCATAACTGCTCAATCAAAAATATGTTTTATCTCTGTTAACTGAATTTACAGATCAGAAATAAGTTTCACAGAATGCATCTGTGTAGTTTTTATTTGAAGATATTCTTTTTCCCAATGTAGGCCTCTTAGCGCTTAGCATGTCCAATTGCAGTTTCTACAGAAAGAGTGTTTCAGAACGGCTCAATCAAAAGTAAGGTTCAACTCTGTTAGTTGAATGCACAGAACAGAAAGAATTTTCACAGAATGCTACTGTGTAGTTTATATTTGAATATATTCCTTTTTCCACTATTACCCTCTTAGCGCTCCGAATGTCCACTTGCATTTTCTACAGAAAGAGTGTTCAGAACTGCGCAATCAAAAGTATGGTTTAACTCTGTTAGCTGAATGCTCAGATCAGAAAGAAGTTTCACAGAATGCTTCTGTGTAGTTTATATTTGAATATATTCCTTTTTCCACTACTACTCTCTTAGCGCTCCAAATGTCCAGTTGCATTTTCTACAGAAAGAGTGTTCAGATCTGCTCAATCAAAAGTATGGTTTAACTCTGTTAGCTGAATGCACAGATCAGAAAGAAGTTTCACAGAATGATTCTGTGTAGTTTATATTTGGAGACATTCCTTTTTCCACTCTTACCCTCTTATTGCTCCGAATCTCCACTTGCATTTTCTACAGAAAGAGTGTTTCAGAACGGCTCAATCAAAACTAAGGTTCAACTCTTTTAGTTGAACAAACAGAACAGAAAGAAGTTTCACACAATTCTTCTGTGTAGTTTTTATTTGTAGACATTCTTTTTCCCAACATAGGCCTCCTAGCGCTCAGAATGTCCAATTGCAGTCTCTAAAGAAAGAGTGTTTCAGAACGGCTCAATCAAAAGTAAGGTTCAACTCTGTTAGTTGAATGCACAGAACAGAAAGAAGTTTCATACAATGCTTCTGTGTAGTTTATATTTGAACATATTCTTTTTTCCACTATTACCCACTTAGCGCTACGAATGTCCAGTTGCATTTTCTACAGACAGAGTGTTTCAAAACTGCTCAATCAAAAGTATGGTTTAACTCTGTTAGCTGAATGCTCAGATCAGAAAGAAGTTTCACAGAATGCTTCTGTGTAGTTTATATTTGAATATATTCCTTTTTCCACTACTATGCTCTTAGCGCTCCAAATGTCCAGTTGCATTTTCTACAGAAAGAGTGTTCAGATCTGCTCAATCAAAAGTATGGTTTAACTCTGTTAGCTGAATGCACAGATCAGAAAGAAGTTTCACCGAATGATTCTGTGTAGTTTATATTTGAAGACATTCCTTTTTCCACTATTACCCTCTTAGCGCTCCGAATCTCCACTTGCATTTTCTACAAAAAGAGTGTTTCATAACTGCTCAATCAAAAATATGTTTTATCTCTGTTAACTGAATTTACAGATCAGAAATAAGTTTCACAGAATGCATCTGTGTAGTTTTTATTTGAAGATATTCTTTTTCCCAATGTAGGCCTCTTAGCGCTTAGCATGTCCAATTGCAGTTTCTACAGAAAGAGTGTTTCAGAACGGCTCAATCAAAAGTAAGGTTCAACTCTGTTAGTTGAATGCACAGAACAGAAAGAATTTTCACAGAATGCTACTGTGTACTTTATATTTGAATATATTCCTTTTTCCACTATTACCCTCTTAGCGCTCCGAATGTCCACTTGCATTTTCTACAGAAAGAGTGTTCAGAACTGCGCAATCAAAAGTATGGTTTAACTCTGTTAGCTGAATGCTCAGATCAGAAAGAAGTTTCACAGAATGCTTCTGTGTAGTTTATATTTGAATATATTCCTTTTTCCACTACTACTCTCTTAGCGCTCCAAATGTCCAGTTGCATTTTCTACAGAAAGAGTGTTCAGATCTGCTCAATCAAAAGTATGGTTTAACTCTGTTAGCTGAATGCACAGATCAGAAAGAAGTTTCACAGAATGATTCTGTGTAGTTTATATTTGGAGACATTCCTTTTTCCACTCTTACCCTCTTATTGCTCCGAATCTCCACTTGCATTTTCTACAGAAAGAGTGTTTCAGAACGGCTCAATCAAAACTAAGGTTCAACTCTTTTATTTGAACAAACAGAACAGAAAGAAGTTTCACACAATTCTTCTGTGTAGTTTTTATTTGTAGACATTCTTTTTCCCAATATAGGCCTCCTAGCGCTCAGAATGTCCAATTGCAGTCTCTAAAGAAAGAGTGTTTCAGAACGGCTCAATCAAAAGTAAGGTTCAACTCTGTTAGTTGAATGCACAGAACAGAAAGAAGTTTCATACAATGCTTCTGTGTAGTTTATATTTGAACATATTCTTTTTTCCACTATTACCCACTTAGCGCTACGAATGTCCAGTTGCATTTTCTACAGACAGAGTGTTTCAAAACTGCTCAATCAAAAGTATGGTTTAACTCTGTTAGCTGAATGCTCAGATCAGAAAGAAGTTTCACAGAATGCTTCTGTGTAGTTTATATTTGAATATATTCCTTTTTCCACTACTACGCTCTTAGCGCTCCAAATGTCCAGTTGCATTTTCTACAGAAAGAGTGTTCAGATCTGCTCAATCAAAAGTATGGTTTAACTCTGTTAGCTGAATGCACAGATCAGAAAGAAGTTTCACCGAATGATTCTGTGTAGTTTATATTTGAAGACATTCCTTTTTCCACTATTACCCTCTTAGCGCTCCGAATCTCCACTTGCATTTTCTACAAAAAGAGTGTTTCATAACTGCTCAATCAAAAATATGTTTTATCTCTGTTAACTGAATTTACAGATCAGAAATAAGTTTCACAGAATGCATCTGTGTAGTTTTTATTTGAAGATATTCTTTTTCCCAATGTAGGCCTCTTAGCGCTTAGCATGTCCAATTGCAGTTTCTACAGAAAGAGTGTTTCAGAACGGCTCAATCAAAAGTAAGGTTCAACTCTGTTAGTTGAATGCACAGAACAGAAAGAATTTTCACAGAATGCTACTGTGTACTTTATATTTGAATATATTCCTTTTTCCACTATTACCCTCTTAGCGCTCCGAATGTCCACTTGCATTTTCTACAGAAAGAGTGTTCAGAACTGCGCAATCAAAAGTATGGTTTAACTCTGTTAGCTTAATGAACATATCAGAAATAAGTTTCACACAATGCTTCTGTGTAGCTTTTATTTGAAGATATTATTTTTCCCAATTGAGGCCTCTTAGCGCTCAGAATGTCCAATTGCAGTTTCTACAGAAAGAGTGTTTCAGAAAGGCTCAATCAAAAGTAAGGTTCAACTCTGTTAGTTGAATGCACAGAACAGAAAGAAGTTTCATACAATGCTTCTGTGTAGTTTATATTTGAACATATCCTTTTTTCCACTATTACCCACTTAGCGCTACGAATGTCCAGTTGCATTTTCTACAGACAGAGTGTTTCAAAACTGCTCAATCAAAAGTATGGTTTAACTCTGTTAGCTGAATGCTCAGATCAGAAAGAAGTTTCACAGAATGCTTCTGTGTAGTTTATATTTGAATATATTCCTTTTTCCACTACTACTCTCTTAGCGCTCCAAATGTCCAGTTGCATTTTCTACAGAAAGAGTGTTCAGATCTGCTCAATCAAAAGTATGGTTTAACTCTGTTAGCTGAATGCACAGATCAGAAAGAAGTTTCACAGAATGATTCTGTGTAGTTTATATTTGGAGACATTCCTTTTTCCACTCTCACCCTCTTATTGCTCCGAATCTCCACTTGCATTTTCTACAGAAAGAGTGTTTCAGAATGGCTCAATCAAAACTAAGGTTCAACTCTTTTAGTTGAACAAACAGAACAGAAAGAAGTTTCACACAATTCTTCTGTGTAGTTTTTATTTGTAGACATTCTTTTTCCCAATATAGGCCTCCTAGCGCTCAGAATATCCAATTGCAGTCTCTAAAGAAAGAGTGTTTCAGAACGGCTCAATCAAAAGTAAGGTTCAACTCTGTTAGTTGAATGCACAGAACAGAAAGAAGTTTCATACAATGCTTCTGTGTAGTTTATATTTGAACATATTCTTTTTTCCACTATTACCCACTTAGCGCTACGAATGTCCAGTTGCATTTTCTACAGACAGAGTGTTTCAAAACTGCTCAATCAAAAGTATGGTTTAACTCTGTTAGCTGAAAGCTCAGATCAGAAAGAAGTTTCACAGAATGCTTCTGTGTAGTTTATATTTGAATATATTCCTTTTTCCACTACTACGCTCTTAGCGCTCCAAATGTCCAGTTGCATTTTCTACAGAAAGAGTGTTCAGATCTGCTCAATCAAAAGTATGGTTTAACTCTGTTAGCTGAATGCACAGATCAGAAAGAAGTTTCACCGAATGATTCTGTGTAGTTTATATTTGAAGACATTCCTTTTTCCACTATTACCCTCTTAGCGGTCCGAATCTCCTCTTGCATTTTCTACAAAAAGAGTGTTTCATAACTGCTCAATCAAAAATATGTTTTATCTCTGTTAACTGAATTTACAGATCAGAAATAAGTTTCACAGAATGCATCTGTGTAGTTTTTATTTGAAGATATTCTTTTTCCCAATGTAGGCCTCTTAGCGCTTAGCATGTCCAATTGCAGTTTCTACAGAAAGAGTGTTTCAGAACGGCTCAATCAAAAGTAAGGTTCAACTCTGTTAGTTGAATGCACAGAACAGAAAGAATTTTCACAGAATGCTACTGTGTAGTTTATATTTGAATATATTCCTTTTTCCACTATTACCCTCTTAGCGCTCCGAATGTCCACTTGCATTTTCTACAGAAAGAGTGTTCAGAACAGCGCAATCAAAATTATGTTTTAACTCTGTTAGCTTAATGAACATATCAGAAATAAGTTTCACACAATGCTTCTGTGTAGTTTTTATTTGAAGATATTATTTTTCCCAATAGAGGCCTCTTAGCGCTCAGAATGTCCAATTGCAGTTTCTACAGAAAGAGTGTTTCAGAAAGGCTCAATCAAATGTAAGGTTCAACTCTGTTAGTTGAATGCACAGAACAGAAAGAAGTTTCATACAATGCTTCTGTGTAGTTTATATTTGAACATATTCTTTTTTCCACTATTACCCACTTAGCGCTACGAATGTCCAGTTGCATTTTCTACAGACAGAGTGTTTCAAAACTGCTCAATCAAATGTATGGTTTAACTCTGTTAGCGGAATGCTCAGATCAGAAAGAAGTTTCACAGAATGCTTCTGTGTAGTTTATTTTTGAATATATTCCTTTTTCCACTACTACGCTCTTAGCGCTCCAAATGTCCAGTTGCATTTTCTACAGAAAGAGTGTTCAGATCTTCTCAATCAAAAGTATGGTTTAACTCTGTTAGCTGAATGCACAGATCAGAAAGAAGTTTCACCGAATGATTCTGTGTAGTTTATATTTGAAGACATTCCTTTTTCCACTATTACCCTCTTAGCGCTCCGAATCTCCACTTGCATTTTCTACAAAAAGAGTGTTTCATAACTGCTCAATCAAAAATATGTTTTATCTCTGTTAACTGAATTTACAGATCAGAAATAAGTTTCACAGAATGCATCTGTGTAGTTTTTATTTGAAGATATTATTTTTCCCAATGTAGGCCTCTTAGCGCTTAGCATGTCCAATTGCACTTTCTACAGAAAGAGTGTTTCAGAACGGCTCAATCAAAAGTAAGGTTCAACTCTGTTAGTTGAATGCACAGAACAGAAAGAATTTTCACAGAATGCTACTGTGTAGTTTATATTTGAATATATTCCTTTTTCCACTATTACCCTCTTAGCGCTCCGAATGTCCACTTGCATTTTCTACAGAAAGAGTGTTCAGAACTGCGCAATCAAAAGTATGGTTTAACTCTGTTAGCTTAATGAACATATCAGAAATAAGTTTCACACAATGCTTCTGTGTAGTTTTTATTTGAAGATATTATTTTTCCCAATATAGGCCTCTTAACGCTCAGAATGTCCAATTGCAGTTTCTACAGAAAGAGTGTTTCAGAAAGGCTCAATCAAAAGTAAGGTTCAACTCTGTTAGTTGAATGCACAGAACAGAAAGAAGTTTCATACAATGCTTCTGTGTAGTTTATATTTGAACATATTCTTTTTTCCACTATTACCCACTTAGCGCTACGAATGTCCAGTTGCATTTTCTACAGACAGAGTGTTTCAAAACTGCTCAATCAAAAGTATGGTTTAACTCTGTTAGATGAATGCTCAGATCAGAAAGAAGTTTCACAGAATGCTTCTGTGTAGCTTATATTTGAATATATTCCTTTTTCCACTACTACTCTCTTAGCGCTCCAAATGTCCAGTTGCATTTTCTACAGAAAGAGTGTTCAGATCTGCTCAATCAAAAGTATGGTTTAACTCTGTTAGCTGAATGCACAGATCAGAAAGAAGTTTCACAGAATGATTCTGTGTAGTTTATATTTGGAGACATTCCTTTTTCCACTATTACCCTCTTAGCGCTCCGAATCTCCACTTGCATTTTCTACAGAAAGAGTGTTTCAGAACGGCTCAATCAAAACTAAGGTTCAACTAGTTTAGTTGAACAAACAGAACAGAAAGAAGTTTCACACAATTCTTCTGTGTAGTTTTTATTTGTAGACATTCCTTTTCCCAATATAGGCCTCCTAGCGCTCAGAATGTCCAATTGCAGTTTCTACAGAATGAGTGTTTCAGAACGGCTCAATCAAAAGTAAGGTTCAACTCTGTTAGTTGAATGCACAGAACAGAAAGAAGTTTCACACAATTCTTCTGTGTAGTTTTTATTTGTAGACATTCTTTTTTCCAATATAGGCCTCTTATCGCTCAGAATGTCCAATTGCAGTCTCTACAGAAAGAGTGTTTCAGAACGGCTCAATCAAAAGTAAGGTTCAACTCTGTTAGTTGAATGCACAGAACAGAAAGAAGTTTCATACAATGCTTCTGTGTAGTTTATATTTGAACATATTCTTTTTTCCACTATTACCCACTTAGCGCTACGAATGTCCAGTTGCATTTTCTACAGACAGAGTGTTTCAAAACTGCTCAATCAAAAGTATGGTTTAACTCTGTTAGCTGAATGCTCAGATCAGAAAGAAGTTTCACAGAATGCTTCTGTGTAGTTTATATTTGAATATATTCCTTTTTCCACTACTACGCTCTTAGCGCTCCAAATGTCCAGTTGCATTTTCTACAGAAAGAGTGTTTAGATCTGCTCAATCAAAAGTATGGTTTAACTCTGTTAGCTGAATGCACTGATCAGAAAGAAGTTTCACCGAATGATTCTGTGTAGTTTATATTTGAAGACATTCCTTTTTCCACTATTACCCTCTTAGCGCTCCGAATCTCCACTTGCATTTTCTACAAAAAGAGTGTTTCATAACTGCTCAATCAAAAATATGTTTTATCTCTGTTAACTGAATTTACAGATCAGAAATAAGTTTCACAGAATGCATCTGTGTAGTTTTTATTTGAAGATATTCTTTTTCCCAATGTAGGCCTCTTAGCGCTTAGCATGTCCAATTGCAGTTTCTACAGAAAGAGTGTTTCAGAACGGCTCAATCAAAAGTAAGGTTCAACTCTGTTAGTTGAATGCACAGAACAGAAAGAATTTTCACAGAATGCTACTGTGTACTTTATATTTGAATATATTCCTTTTTCCACTATTACCCTCTTAGCGCTCCGAATGTCCACTTGCATTTTCTACAGAAAGAGTGTTCAGAACTGCGCAATCAAAAGTATGTTTTAACTCTGTTAGCTTAATGAACATATCAGAAATAAGTTTCACACAATGCTTCTGTGTAGTTTTTATTTGAAGATATTATTTTTCCCAATAGAGGCCTCTTAGCGCTCAGAATGTCCAATTGCAGTTTCTACAGAAAGATTGTTTCAGAAAGGCTCAATCAAATGTAAGGTTCAACTCTGTTAGTTGAATGCACAGAACAGAAAGAAGTTTCATACAATGCTTCTGTGTAGTTTATATTTGAACATATTCTTTTTTCCACTATCACCCACTTAGCGCTACGAATGTCCAGTTGCATTTTCTACAGACAGAGTGTTTCAAAACTGCTCAATCAAATGTATGGTTTAACTCTGTTAGCTGAATGCTCAGATCAGAAAGAAGTTTCACAGAATGCTTCTGTGTAGTTTATATTTGAATATATTCCTTTTTCCACTACTACGCTCTTAGCGCTCCAAATGTCCAGTTGCATTTTCTACAGAAAGAGTGTTCAGATCTTCTCAATCAAAAGTATGGTTTAACTCTGTTAGCTGAATGCACAGATCAGAAAGAAGTTTCACCGAATGATTCTGTGTAGTTTATATTTGAAGACATTCCTTTTTCCACTATTACCCTCTTAGCGCTCCGAATCTCCACTTGCATTTTCTACAAAAAGAGTGTTTCATAACTGCTCAATCAAAAATATGTTTTATCTCTGTTAACTGAATTTACAGATCAGAAATAAGTTTCACAGAATGCATCTGTGTAGTTTTTATTTGAAGATATTCTTTTTCCCAATGTAGGCCTCTTAGCGCTTAGCATGTCCAATTGCAGTTTCTACAGAAAGAGTGTTTCAGAACGGCTCAATCAAAAGTAAGGTTCAACTCTGTTAGTTGAATGCACAGAACAGAAAGAATTTTCACAGAATGCTACTGTGTAGTTTATATTTGAATATATTCCTTTTTCCACTATTACCCTCTTAGCGCTCAGAATGTCCACTTGCATTTTCTACAGAAAGAGTGTTCAGAACTGCGCAATCAAAAGTATGGTTTAACTCTGTTAGCTTAATGAACATATCAGAAATAAGTTTCACACAATGCTTCTGTGTAGTTTTTATTTGAAGATATTATTTTTCCCAATATAGGCCTCTTAGCGCTCAGAATGTCCAATTGCAGTTTCTACAGAAAGAGTGTTTCAGAAAGGCTCAATCAAAAGTAAGGTTCAACTCTGTTAGTTGAATGCACAGAACAGAAAGACGTTTCATACAATGCTTCTGTGTAGTTTATATTTGAACATATTCTTTTTTCCACTATTACCCACTTAGCGCTACGAATGTCCAGTTGCATTTTCTACAGACAGAGTGTTTCAAAACTGCTCAATCAAAAGTATGGTTTAACTCTGTTAGATGAATGCTCAGATCAGAAAGAAGTTTCACAGAATGCTTCTGTGTAGCTTATATTTGAATATATTCCTTTTTCCACTGCTACTCTCTTAGCGCTCCAAATGTCCAGTTGCATTTTCTACAGAAAGAGTGTTCAGATCTGCTCAATCAAAAGTATGGTTTAACTCTGTTAGCTGAATGCACAGATCAGAAAGAAGTTTCACAGAATGATTCTGTGTAGTTTATATTTGGAGACATTCCTTTTTCCACTATTACCCTCTTAGCGCTCCGAATCTCCACTTGCATTTTCTACAGAAAGAGTGTTTCAGAACGGCTCAATCAAAACTAAGGTTCAACTAGTTTAGTTGAACAAACAGAACAGAAAGAAGTTTCACACAATTCTTCTGTGTAGTTTTTATTTGTAGACATTCCTTTTCCCAATATAGGCCTCCTAGCGCTCAGAATGTCCAATTGCAGTTTCTACAGAAAGAGTGTTTCAGAACGGCTCAATCAAAAGTAAGGTTCAACTCTGTTAGTTGAATGCACAGAACAGAAAGAAGTTTCACACAATTCTTCTGTGTAGTTTTTATTTGTAGACATTCTTTTTTCCAATATAGGCCTCTTATCGCTCAGAATGTCCAATTGCAGTCTCTACAGAAAGAGTGTTTCAGAACGGCTCAATCAAATGTAAGGTTCAACTCTGTTAGTTGAATGCACAGAACAGAAAGAAGTTTCATACAATGCTTCTGTGTAGTTTGTATTTGAACATATTCTTTTTTCCACTATTACCCACTTAGCGCTACGAATGTCCAGTTGCATTTTCTACAGACAGAATGTTTCAAAACTGCTCAATCAAAAGTATGGTTTAACTCTGTTAGCTGAATGCTCAGATAAGAAAGAAGTTTCACAGAATGCTTCTGTGTAGTTTATATTTGAATATATTCCTTTTTCCACTACTACGCTCTTAGCGCTCCAAATGTCCAGTTGCATTTTCTACAGAAAGAGTGTTCAGATCTGCTCAATCAAAAGTATGGTTTAACTCTGTTAGCTGAATGCACAGATCAGAAAGAAGTTTCACCGAATGATTCTGTGTAGTTTATATTTGAAGACATTCCTTTTTCCACTATTACCCTCTTAGCGCTCCGAATCTCCACTTGCATTTTCTACAAAAAGAGTGTTTCATAGCTGCTCAAACAAAAATATGTTTTATCTCTGTTAACTGAATTTACAGATCAGAAATAAGTTTCACAGAATGCATCTGTGTAGTTTTTATTTGAAGATATTCTTTTTCCCATTGTAGGCCTCTTAGCGCTTAGCATGTCCAATTGCAGTTTCTACAGAAAGAGTGTTTCAGAACGGCTCAATCAAAAGTAAGGTTCAACACTGTTAGTTGAATGCACAGAACAGAAAGAATTTTCACAGAATGCTACTGTGTAGTTTATATTTGAATATATTACTTTTTCCACTATTACCCTCTTAGCGCTCCGAATGTCCACTTGCATTTTCTACACAAAGAGTGTTCAGAACTGCGCAATCAAAAGTATGGTTTAACTCTGTTAGCTTAATGAACATATCAGAAATAAGTTTCACACAATGCTTCTGTGTAGTTTTTATTTGAAGATATTTTTTTTCCCAATATAGGCCTCTTAGCGCTCAGAATGTCCAATTGCAGTTTCTACAGAAAGAGTGTTTCAGAAAGGCTCAATCAAATGTAAGGTTCAACTCTGTTAGTTGAATGCACAGAACAGAAAGAATTTTCATACAATGCTTCTGTGTAGTTTATATTTGAACATATTCTTTTTTCCACTATTACCCACTTAGCGCTACGAATGTCCAGTTGCATTTTCTACAGACAGAGTGTTTCAAAACTGCTCAATCAAAACTATGGTTTAACTCTGTTAGATGAATGCTCAGATCAGAAAGAAGTTTCACAGAATGCTTCTGTGTAGCTTATATTTGAATATATTCCTTTTTCCACTACTACTCTCTTAGCGCTCCAAATGTCCAGTTGCATTTTCTACAGAAAGAGTGTTCAGATCTGCTCAATCAAAAGTATGGTTTAACTCTGTTAGCTGAATGCACAGATCAGAAAGAAGTTTCACCGAATGATTCTGTGTAGTTTATATTTGAAGACATTCCTTTTTCCACTATTACCCTCTTAGCGCTCCGAATCTCCACTTGCATTTTATACAAAAAGAGTGTTTCATAACTGCTCAATCAAAAATATGTTTTATCTCTGTTAACTGAATTTACAGATCAGAAATAAGTTTCACAGAATGCATCTGTGTAGTTTTTATTTGAAGATATTCTTTTTCCCAATGTAGGCCTCTTAGCGCTTAGCATGTCCAATTGCAGTTTCTACAGAAAGAGTGTTTCAGAACGGCTCAATCAAAAGTAAGGTTCAACTCTGTTAGTTGAATGCACAGAACAGAAAGAATTTTCACAGAATGCTACTGTGTAGTTTATATTTGAATATATTCCTTTTTCCACTATTACCCTCTTAGCGCTCAGAATGTCCACTTGCATTTTCTACAGAAAGAGTGTTCAGAACTGCGCAATCAAAAGTATGGTTTAACTCTGTTAGCTTAATGAACATATCAGAAATAAGTTTCACACAATGCTTCTGTGTAGTTTTTATTTGAAGATATTATTTTTCCCAATATAGGCCTCTTAGCGCTCAGAATGTCCAATTGCAGTTTCTACAGAAAGAGTGTTTCAGAAAGGCTCAATCAAAAGTAAGGTTCAACTCTGTTAGTTGAATGCACAGAACAGAAAGAAGTTTCATACAATGCTTCTGTGTAGTTTATATTTGAACATATTCTTTTTTCCACTATTACCCACTTAGCGCTACGAATGTCCAGTTGCATTTTCTACAGACAGAGTGTTTCAAAACTGCTCAATCAAAAGTATGGTTTAACTCTGTTAGATGAATGCTCAGATCAGAAAGAAGTTTCACAGAATGCTTCTGTGTAGCTTATATTTGAATATATTCCTTTTTCCACTGCTACTCTCTTAGCGCTCCAAATGTCCAGTTGCATTTTCTACAGAAAGAGTGTTCAGATCTGCTCAATCAAAAGTATGGTTTAACTCTGTTAGCTGAATGCACAGATCAGAAAGAAGTTTCACAGAATGATTCTGTGTAGTTTATATTTGGAGACATTCCTTTTTCCACTATTACCCTCTTAGCGCTCCGAATCTCCACTTGCATTTTCTACAGAAAGAGTGTTTCAGAACGGCTCAATCAAAACTAAGGTTCAACTAGTTTAGTTGAACAAACAGAACAGAAAGAAGTTTCACACAATTCTTCTGTGTAGTTTTTATTTGTAGACATTCCTTTTCCCAATATAGGCCTCCTAGCGCTCAGAATGTCCAATTGCAGTTTCTACAGAAAGAGTGTTTCAGAACGGCTCAATCAAAAGTAAGGTTCAACTCTGTTAGTTGAATGCACAGAACAGAAAGAAGTTTCACACAATTCTTCTGTGTAGTTTTTATTTGTAGACATTCTTTTTTCCAATATAGGCCTCTTATCGCTCAGAATGTCCAATTGCAGTCTCTACAGAAAGAGTGTTTCAGAACGGCTCAATCAAATGTAAGGTTCAACTCTGTTAGTTGAATGCACAGAACAGAAAGAAGTTTCATACAATGCTTCTGTGTAGTTTGTATTTGAACATATTCTTTTTTCCACTATTACCCACTTAGCGCTACGAATGTCCAGTTGCATTTTCTACAGACAGAATGTTTCAAAACTGCTCAATCAAAAGTATGGTTTAACTCTGTTAGCTGAATGCTCAGATAAGAAAGAAGTTTCACAGAATGCTTCTGTGTAGTTTATATTTGAATATATTCCTTTTTCCACTACTACGCTCTTAGCGCTCCAAATGTCCAGTTGCATTTTCTACAGAAAGAGTGTTCAGATCTGCTCAATCAAAAGTATGGTTTAACTCTGTTAGCTGAATGCACAGATCAGAAAGAAGTTTCACCGAATGATTCTGTGTAGTTTATATTTGAAGACATTCCTTTTTCCACTATTACCCTCTTAGCGCTCCGAATCTCCACTTGCATTTTCTACAAAAAGAGTGTTTCATAGCTGCTCAAACAAAAATATGTTTTATCTCTGTTAACTGAATTTACAGATCAGAAATAAGTTTCACAGAATGCATCTGTGTAGTTTTTATTTGAAGATATTCTTTTTCCCATTGTAGGCCTCTTAGCGCTTAGCATGTCCAATTGCAGTTTCTACAGAAAGAGTGTTTCAGAACGGCTCAATCAAAAGTAAGGTTCAACACTGTTAGTTGAATGCACAGAACAGAAAGAATTTTCACAGAATGCTACTGTGTAGTTTATATTTGAATATATTACTTTTTCCACTATTACCCTCTTAGCGCTCCGAATGTCCACTTGCATTTTCTACACAAAGAGTGTTCAGAACTGCGCAATCAAAAGTATGGTTTAACTCTGTTAGCTTAATGAACATATCAGAAATAAGTTTCACACAATGCTTCTGTGTAGTTTTTATTTGAAGATATTTTTTTTCCCAATATAGGCCTCTTAGCGCTCAGAATGTCCAATTGCAGTTTCTACAGAAAGAGTGTTTCAGAAAGGCTCAATCAAATGTAAGGTTCAACTCTGTTAGTTGAATGCACAGAACAGAAAGAATTTTCATACAATGCTTCTGTGTAGTTTATATTTGAACATATTCTTTTTTCCACTATTACCCACTTAGCGCTACGAATGTCCAGTTGCATTTTCTACAGACAGAGTGTTTCAAAACTGCTCAATCAAAACTATGGTTTAACTCTGTTAGATGAATGCTCAGATCAGAAAGAAGTTTCACAGAATGCTTCTGTGTAGCTTATATTTGAATATATTCCTTTTTCCACTACTACTCTCTTAGCGCTCCAAATGTCCAGTTGCATTTTCTACAGAAAGAGTGTTCAGATCTGCTCAATCAAAAGTATGGTTTAACTCTGTTAGCTGAATGCACAGATCAGAAAGAAGTTTCACCGAATGATTCTGTGTAGTTTATATTTGAAGACATTCCTTTTTCCACTATTACCCTCTTAGCGCTCCGAATCTCCACTTGCATTTTCTACAAAAAGAGTGTTTCATAACTGCTCAATCAAAAATATGTTTTATCTCTGTTAACTGAATTTACAGATCAGAAATAAGTTTCACAGAATGCATCTGTGTAGTTTTTATTTGAAGATATTCTTTTTCCCAATGTAGGCCTCTTAGCGCTTAGCATGTCCAATTGCAGTTTCTACAGAAAGAGTGTTTCAGAACGGCTCAATCAAAAGTAAGGTTCAACTCTGTTAGTTGAATGCACAGAACAGAAAGAATTTTCACAGAATGCTACTGTGTAGTTTATATTTGAATATATTCCTTTTTCCACTATTACCCTCTTAGCGCTCAGAATGTCCACTTGCATTTTCTACAGAAAGAGTGTTCAGAACTGCGCAATCAAAAGTATGGTTTAACTCTGTTAGCTTAATGAACATATCAGAAATAAGTTTCACACAATGCTTCTGTGTAGTTTTTATTTGAAGATATTATTTTTCCCAATATAGGCCTCTTAGCGCTCAGAATGTCCAATTGCAGTTTCTACAGAAAGAGTGTTTCAGAAAGGCTCAATCAAAAGTAAGGTTCAACTCTGTTAGTTGAATGCACAGAACAGAAAGAAGTTTCATACAATGCTTCTGTGTAGTTTATATTTGAACATATTCTTTTTTCCACTATTACCCACTTAGCGCTACGAATGTCCAGTTGCATTTTCTACAGACAGAGTGTTTCAAAACTGCTCAATCAAAAGTATGGTTTAACTCTGTTAGATGAATGCTCAGATCAGAAAGAAGTTTCACAGAATGCTTCTGTGTAGCTTATATTTGAATATATTCCTTTTTCCACTGCTACTCTCTTAGCGCTCCAAATGTCCAGTTGCATTTTCTACAGAAAGAGTGTTCAGATCTGCTCAATCAAAAGTATGGTTTAACTCTGTTAGCTGAATGCACAGATCAGAAAGAAGTTTCACAGAATGATTCTGTGTAGTTTATATTTGGAGACATTCCTTTTTCCACTATTACCCTCTTAGCGCTCCGAATCTCCACTTGCATTTTCTACAGAAAGAGTGTTTCAGAACGGCTCAATCAAAACTAAGGTTCAACTAGTTTAGTTGAACAAACAGAACAGAAAGAAGTTTCACACAATTCTTCTGTGTAGTTTTTATTTGTAGACATTCCTTTTCCCAATATAGGCCTCCTAGCGCTCAGAATGTCCAATTGCAGTTTCTACAGAAAGAGTGTTTCAGAACGGCTCAATCAAAAGTAAGGTTCAACTCTGTTAGTTGAATGCACAGAACAGAAAGAAGTTTCACACAATTCTTCTGTGTAGTTTTTATTTGTAGACATTCTTTTTTCCAATATAGGCCTCTTATCGCTCAGAATGTCCAATTGCAGTCTCTACAGAAAGAGTGTTTCAGAACGGCTCAATCAAATGTAAGGTTCAACTCTGTTAGTTGAATGCACAGAACAGAAAGAAGTTTCATACAATGCTTCTGTGTAGTTTGTATTTGAACATATTCTTTTTTCCACTATTACCCACTTAGCGCTACGAATGTCCAGTTGCATTTTCTACAGACAGAATGTTTCAAAACTGCTCAATCAAAAGTATGGTTTAACTCTGTTAGCTGAATGCTCAGATAAGAAAGAAGTTTCACAGAATGCTTCTGTGTAGTTTATATTTGAATATATTCCTTTTTCCACTACTACGCTCTTAGCGCTCCAAATGTCCAGTTGCATTTTCTACAGAAAGAGTGTTCAGATCTGCTCAATCAAAAGTATGGTTTAACTCTGTTAGCTGAATGCACAGATCAGAAAGAAGTTTCACCGAATGATTCTGTGTAGTTTATATTTGAAGACATTCCTTTTTCCACTATTACCCTCTTAGCGCTCCGAATCTCCACTTGCATTTTCTACAAAAAGAGTGTTTCATAGCTGCTCAAACAAAAATATGTTTTATCTCTGTTAACTGAATTTACAGATCAGAAATAAGTTTCACAGAATGCATCTGTGTAGTTTTTATTTGAAGATATTCTTTTTCCCATTGTAGGCCTCTTAGCGCTTAGCATGTCCAATTGCAGTTTCTACAGAAAGAGTGTTTCAGAACGGCTCAATCAAAAGTAAGGTTCAACACTGTTAGTTGAATGCACAGAACAGAAAGAATTTTCACAGAATGCTACTGTGTAGTTTATATTTGAATATATTACTTTTTCCACTATTACCCTCTTAGCGCTCCGAATGTCCACTTGCATTTTCTACACAAAGAGTGTTCAGAACTGCGCAATCAAAAGTATGGTTTAACTCTGTTAGCTTAATGAACATATCAGAAATAAGTTTCACACAATGCTTCTGTGTAGTTTTTATTTGAAGATATTTTTTTTCCCAATATAGGCCTCTTAGCGCTCAGAATGTCCAATTGCAGTTTCTACAGAAAGAGTGTTTCAGAAAGGCTCAATCAAATGTAAGGTTCAACTCTGTTAGTTGAATGCACAGAACAGAAAGAATTTTCATACAATGCTTCTGTGTAGTTTATATTTGAACATATTCTTTTTTCCACTATTACCCACTTAGCGCTACGAATGTCCAGTTGCATTTTCTACAGACAGAGTGTTTCAAAACTGCTCAATCAAAACTATGGTTTAACTCTGTTAGATGAATGCTCAGATCAGAAAGAAGTTTCACAGAATGCTTCTGTGTAGCTTATATTTGAATATATTCCTTTTTCCACTACTACTCTCTTAGCGCTCCAAATGTCCAGTTGCATTTTCTACAGAAAGAGTGTTCAGATCTGCTCAATCAAAAGTATGGTTTAACTCTGTTAGCTGAATGCACAGATCAGAAAGAAGTTTCACCGAATGATTCTGTGTAGTTTATATTTGAAGACATTCCTTTTTCCACTATTACCCTCTTAGCGCTCCGAATCTCCACTTGCATTTTCTACAAAAAGTGTGTTTCATAACTGCTCAATCAAAAATATGTTTTATCTCTGTTAACTGAATTTACAGATCAGAAATAAGTTTCACAGAATGCATCTGTGTAGTTTTTATTTGAAGATATTCTTTTTCCCAATGTAGGCCTCTTAGCGCTTAGCATGTCCAATTGCAGTTTCTACAGAAAGAGTGTTTCAGAACGGCTCAATCAAAAGTAAGGTTCAACTCTGTTAGTTGAATGCACAGAACAGAAAGTATTTTCACAGAATGCTACTGTGTAGTTTATATTTGAATATATTCCTTTTTCCACTATTACCCTCTTAGCGCTCAGAATGTCCACTTGCATTTTCTACAGAAAGAGTGTTCAGAACTGCGCAATCAAAAGTATGGTTTAACTCTGTTAGCTTAATGAACATATCAGAAATAAGTTTCACACAATGCTTCTGTGTAGTTTTTATTTGAAGATATTATTTTTCCCAATATAGGCCTCTTAGCGCTCAGAATGTCCAATTGCAGTTTCTACAGAAAGAGTGTTTCAGAAAGGCTCAATCAAAAGTAAGGTTCAACTCTGTTAGTTGAATGCACAGAACAGAAAGAAGTTTCATACAATGCTTCTGTGTAGTTTATATTTGAACATATTCTTTTTTCCACTATTACCCACTTAGCGCTAGGAATGTCCAGTTGCATTTTCTACAGACAGAGTGTTTCAAAACTGCTCAATCAAAAGTATGGTTTAACTCTGTTAGATGAATGCTCAGATCAGAAAGAAGTTTCACAGAATGCTTCTGTGTAGCTTATATTTGAATATATTCCTTTTTCCACTGCTACTCTCTTAGCGCTCCAAATGTCCAGTTGCATTTTCTACAGAAAGAGTGTTCAGATCTGCTCAATCAAAAGTATGGTTTAACTCTGTTAGCTGAATGCACAGATCAGAAAGAAGTTTCACAGAATGATTCTGTGTAGTTTATATTTGGAGACATTCCTTTTTCCACTATTACCCTCTTAGCGCTCCGAATCTCCACTTGCATTTTCTACAGAAAGAGTGTTTCAGAACGGCTCAATCAAAACTAAGGTTCAACTAGTTTAGTTGAACAAACAGAACAGAAAGAAGTTTCACACAATTCTTCTGTGTAGTTTTTATTTGTAGACATTCCTTTTCCCAATATAGGCCTCCTAGCGCTCAGAATGTCCAATTGCAGTTTCTACAGAAAGAGTGTTTCAGAACGGCTCAATCAAAAGTAAGGTTCAACTCTGTTAGTTGAATGCACAGAACAGAAAGAAGTTTCACACAATTCTTCTGTGTAGTTTTTATTTGTAGACATTCTTTTTTCCAATATAGGCCTCTTATCGCTCAGAATGTCCAATTGCAGTCTCTACAGAAAGAGTGTTTCAGAACGGCTCAATCAAATGTAAGGTTCAACTCTGTTAGTTGAATGCACAGAACAGAAAGAAGTTTCATACAATGCTTCTGTGTAGTTTGTATTTGAACATATTCTTTTTTCCACTATTACCCACTTAGCGCTACGAATGTCCAGTTGCATTTTCTACAGACAGAATGTTTCAAAACTGCTCAATCAAAAGTATGGTTTAACTCTGTTAGCTGAATGCTCAGATAAGAAAGAAGTTTCACAGAATGCTTCTGTGTAGTTTATATTTGAATATATTCCTTTTTCCACTACTACGCTCTTAGCGCTCCAAATGTCCAGTTGCATTTTCTACAGAAAGAGTGTTCAGATCTGCTCAATCAAAAGTATGGTTTAACTCTGTTAGCTGAATGCACAGATCAGAAAGAAGTTTCACCGAATGATTCTGTGTAGTTTATATTTGAAGACATTCCTTTTTCCACTATTACCCTCTTAGCGCTCCGAATCTCCACTTGCATTTTCTACAAAAAGAGTGTTTCATAGCTGCTCAAACAAAAATATGTTTTATCTCTGTTAACTGAATTTACAGATCAGAAATAAGTTTCACAGAATGCATCTGTGTAGTTTTTATTTGAAGATATTCTTTTTCCCATTGTAGGCCTCTTAGCGCTTAGCATGTCCAATTGCAGTTTCTACAGAAAGAGTGTTTCAGAACGGCTCAATCAAAAGTAAGGTTCAACACTGTTAGTTGAATGCACAGAACAGAAAGAATTTTCACAGAATGCTACTGTGTAGTTTATATTTGAATATATTACTTTTTCCACTATTACCCTCTTAGCGCTCCGAATGTCCACTTGCATTTTCTACACAAAGAGTGTTCAGAACTGCGCAATCAAAAGTATGGTTTAACTCTGTTAGCTTAATGAACATATCAGAAATAAGTTTCACACAATGCTTCTGTGTAGTTTTTATTTGAAGATATTTTTTTTCCCAATATAGGCCTCTTAGCGCTCAGAATGTCCAATTGCAGTTTCTACAGAAAGAGTGTTTCAGAAAGGCTCAATCAAATGTAAGGTTCAACTCTGTTAGTTGAATGCACAGAACAGAAAGAATTTTCATACAATGCTTCTGTGTAGTTTATATTTGAACATATTCTTTTTTCCACTATTACCCACTTAGCGCTACGAATGTCCAGTTGCATTTTCTACAGACAGAGTGTTTCAAAACTGCTCAATCAAAACTATGGTTTAACTCTGTTAGATGAATGCTCAGATCAGAAAGAAGTTTCACAGAATGCTTCTGTGTAGCTTATATTTGAATATATTCCTTTTTCCACTACTACTCTCTTAGCGCTCCAAATGTCCAGTTGCATTTTCTACAGAAAGAGTGTTCAGATCTGCTCAATCAAAAGTATGGTTTAACTCTGTTAGCTGAATGCACAGATCAGAAAGAAGTTTCACCGAATGATTCTGTGTAGTTTATATTTGAAGACATTCCTTTTTCCACTATTACCCTCTTAGCGCTCCGAATCTCCACTTGCATTTTCTACAAAAAGAGTGTTTCATAACTGCTCAATCAAAAATATGTTTTATCTCTGTTAACTGAATTTACAGATCAGAAATAAGTTTCACAGAATGCATCTGTGTAGTTTTTATTTGAAGATATTCTTTTTCCCAATGTAGGCCTCTTAGCGCTTAGCATGTCCAATTGCAGTTTCTACAGAAAGAGTGTTTCAGAACGGCTCATTCAAAAGTAAGGTTCAACTCTGTTAGTTGAATGCACAGAACAGAAAGAATTTTCACAGAATGCTACTGTGTAGTTTATATTTGAATATATTCCTTTTTCCACTATTACCCTCTTAGCGCTCAGAATGTCCACTTGCATTTTCTACAGAAAGAGTGTTCAGAACTGCGCAATCAAAAGTATGGTTTAACTCTGTTAGCTTAATGAACATATCAGAAATAAGTTTCACACAATGCTTCTGTGTAGTTTTTATTTGAAGATATTATTTTTCCCAATATAGGCCTCTTAGCGCTCAGAATGTCCAATTGCAGTTTCTACAGAAAGAGTGTTTCAGAAAGGCTCAATCAAAAGTAAGGTTCAACTCTGTTAGTTGAATGCACAGAACAGAAAGAAGTTTCATACAATGCTTCTGTGTAGTTTATATTGGAACATATTCTTTTTTCCACTATTACCCACTTAGCGCTACGAATGTCCAGTTGCATTTTCTACAGACAGAGTGTTTCAAAACTGCTCAATCAAATGTATGGTTTAACTCTGTTAGATGAATGCTCAGATCAGAAAGAAGTTTCACAGAATGCTTCTGTGTAGCTTATATTTGAATATATTCCTTTTTCCACTGCTACTCTCTTAGCGCTCCAAATGTCCAGTTGCATTTTCTACAGAAAGAGTGTTCAGATCTGCTCAATCAAAAATATGGTTTAACTCTGTTAGCTGAATGCACAGATCAGAAAGAAGTTTCACAGAATGATTCTGTGTAGTTTATATTTGGAGACATTCCTTTTTCCACTATTACCCTCTTAGCGCTCCGAATCTCCACTTGCATTTTCTACAGAAAGAGTGTTTCAGAACGGCTCAATCAAAACTAAGGTTCAACTAGTTTAGTTGAACAAACAGAACAGAAAGAAGTTTCACACAATTCTTCTGTGTAGTTTTTATTTGTAGACATTCCTTTTCCCAATATAGGCCTCCTAGCGCTCAGAATGTCCAATTGCAGTTTCTACAGAAAGAGTGTTTCAGAACGGCTCAATCAAAAGTAAGGTTCAACTCTGTTAGTTGAATGCACAGAACAGAAAGAAGTTTCACAAAATTATTCTGTGTAGTTTTTATTTGTAGACATTCTTTTTTCCAATATAGGCCTCTTATCGCTCAGAATGTCCAATTGCAGTCTCTACAGAAAGAGTGTTTCAGAACGGCTCAATCAAATGTAAGGTTCAACTCTGTTAGTTGAATGCACAGAACAGAAAGAAGTTTCATACAATGCTTCTGTGTAGTTTGTATTTGAACATATTCTTTTTTCCACTATTACCCACTTAGCGCTACGAATGTCCAGTTGCATTTTCTACAGATAGAATGTTTCAAAACTGCTCAATCAAAAGTATGGTTTAACTCTGTTAGCTGAATGCTCAGATAAGAAAGAAGTTTCACAGAATGCTTCTGTGTAGTTTATATTTGAATATATTCCTTTTTCCACTACTACGCTCTTAGCGCTCCAAATGTCCAGTTGCATTTTCTACAGAAAGAGTGTTCAGATCTGCTCAATCAAAAGTATGGTTTAACTCTGTTAGCTGAATGCACAGATCAGAAAGAAGTTTCACCGAATGATTCTGTGTAGTTTATATTTGAAGACATTCCTTTTTCCACTATTACCCTCTTAGCGCTCCGAATCTCCACTTGCATTTTCTACAAAAAGAGTGTTTCATAGCTGCTCAAACAAAAATATGTTTTATCTCTGTTAACTGAATTTACAGATCAGAAATAAGTTTCACAGAATGCATCTGTGTAGTTTTTATTTGAAGATATTCTTTTTCCCATTGTAGGCCTCTTAGCGCTTAGCATGTCCAATTGCAGTTTCTACAGAAAGAGTGTTTCAGAACGGCTCAATCAAAAGTAAGGTTCAACACTGTTAGTTGAATGTACAGAACAGAAAGAATTTTCACAGAATGCTACTGTGTAGTTTATATTTGAATATATTACTTTTTCCACTATTACCCTCTTAGCGCTCCGAATGTCCACTTGCATTTTCTACACAAAGAGTGTTCAGAACTGCGCAATCAAAAGTATGGTTTAACTCTGTTAGCTTAATGAACATATCAGAAATAAGTTTCACACAATGCTTCTGTGTAGTTTTTATTTGAAGATATTTTTTTTCCCAATATAGGCCTCTTAGCGCTCAGAATGTCCAATTGCAGTTTCTACAGAAAGAGTGTTTCAGAAAGGCTCAATCAAATGTAAGGTTCAACTCTGTTAGTTGAATGCACAGAACAGAAAGAATTTTCATACAATGCTTCTGTGTAGTTTATATTTGAACATATTCTTTTTTCCACTATTACCCACTTAGCGCTACGAATGTCCAGTTGCATTTTCTACAGACAGAGTGTTTCAAAACTGCTCAATCAAAACTATGGTTTAACTCTGTTAGATGAATGCTCAGATCAGAAAGAAGTTTCACAGAATGCTTCTGTGTAGCTTATATTTGAATATATTCCTTTTTCCACTACTACTCTCTTAGCGCTCCAAATGTCCAGTTGCATTTTCTACAGAAAGAGTGTTCAGATCTGCTCAATCAAAAGTATGGTTTAACTCTGTTAGCTGAATGCACAGATCAGAAAGAAGTTTCACCGAATGATTCTGTGTAGTTTATATTTGAAGACATTCCTTTTTCCACTATTACCCTCTTAGCGCTCCGAATCTCCACTTGCATTTTCTACAAAAAGAGTGTTTCATAACTGCTCAATCAAAAATATGTTTTATCTCTGTTAACTGAATTTACAGATCAGAAATAAGTTTCACAGAATGCATCTGTGTAGTTTTTATTTGAAGATATTCTTTTTCCCAATGTAGGCCTTTTAGCGCTTAGCATTTCCAATTGCAGTTTCTACAGAAAGAGTGTTTCAGAACGGCTCAATCAAAAGTAAGGTTCAACACTGTTAGTTGAATGCACAGAACAGAAAGAATTTTCACAGAATGCTACTGTGTAGTTTATATTTGAATATATTACTTTTTCCACTATTACCCTCTTAGCGCTCCGAATGTCCACTTGCATTTTCTACAGAAAGAGTGTTCAGAACTGCGCAATCAAAAGTATGGTTTAACTCTGTTAGCTTAATGAACATATCAGAAATAAGTTTCACACAATGCTTCTGTGTAGTTTTTATTTGAAGATATTATTTTTCCCAATATAGGCCTCTTAGCGCTCAGAATGTCCAATTGCAGTTTCTACAGAAAGAGTGTTTCAGAAAGGCTCAATCAAAAGTAAGGTTCAACTCTGTTAGTTGAATGCACAGAACAGAAAGAAGTTTCCCACAATGCTTCTGTGTAGTTTACATTTGAACATATTCTTTTTTCCACTATTACCCACTTAGCGCTACGAATGTCCAGTTGCATTTTCTACAGACAGAGTGTTTCAAAACTGCTCAATCAAAAGTATGGTTTAACTCTGTTAGATGAATGCTCAGATCAGAAAGAAGTTTCACAGAATGCTTCTGTGTAGCTTATATTTGAATATATTCCTTTTTCCACTACTACTCTCTTAGTGCTCCAAATGTCCAGTTGCATTTTCTACAGAAAGAGTGTTCAGATCTGCTCAATCAAAAGTATGGTTTAACTCTGTTAGCTGAATGCACAGATCAGAAAGAAGTTTCACAGAATGATTCTGTGTAGTTTATATTTGGAGACATTCCTTTTTCCACTATTACCCGCTTAGCGCTCCGAATCTCCACTTGCATTTTCTACAGAAAGAGTGTTTCAGAACGGCTCAATCAAAACTAAGGTTCAACTAGTTTAGTTGAACAAACAGAACAGAAAGAAGTTTCACACAATTCTTCTGTGTAGTTTTTATTTGTAGACATTCTTTTTCCCAATATAGGCCTCCTAGCGCTCAGAATGTCCAATTGCAGTTTCTACAGAAAGAGTGTTTCAGAACGGCTCAATCAAAAGTAAGGTTCAACTCTGTTAGTTGAATGCACAGAACAGAAAGAAGTTTCATACAATGCTTCTGTGTAGTTTATATTTGAACATATTCTTTTTTCCACTATTACCCACTTAGCGCTACGAATGTCCAGTTGCATTTTCTACAGACAGAGTGTTTCAAAACTGCCCAATCAAATGTATGGTTTAACTCTGTTAGCTGAATGCTCAGATCAGAAAGAAGTTTCACAGAATGCTTCTGTGTAGTTTATATTTGAATATATTCCTTTTTCCACTACTACGCTCTTAGCGCTCCAAATGTCCAGTTGCATTTTCTACAGAAAGAGTGTTCAGATCTTCTCAATCAAAAGTATGGTTTAACTCTGTTAGCTGAATGCACAGATCAGAAAGAAGTTTCACCGAATGATTCTGTGTAGTTTATATTTGAAGACATTCCTTTTTCCACTATTACCCTCTTAGCGCTCCGAATCTCCACTTGCATTTTCTACAAAAAGAGTGTTTCATAACTGCTCAATCAAAAATATGTTTTATCTCTGTTAACTGAATTTACAGATCAGAAATAAGTTTCACAGAATGCATCTGTGTAGTTTTTATTTGAAGATATTCTTTTTCCCAATGTAGGCCTCTTAGCGCTTTGCATGTCCAATTGCAGTTTCTACAGAAAGAGTGTTTCAGAACGGCTCAATCAAAAGTAAGGTTCAACTCTGTTAGTTGAATGCACAGAACAGAAAGAATTTTCACAGAATGCTACTGTGTAGTTTATATTTGAATATATTCCTTTTTCCACTATTACCCTCTTAGCGCTCAGAATGTCCACTTGCATTTTCTACAGAAAGAGTGTTCAGAACTGCGCAATCAAAAGTATGGTTTAACTCTGTTAGCTTAATGAACATATCAGAAATAAGTTTCACACAATGCTTCTGTGTAGTTTTTATTTGAAGATATTATTTTTCCCAATATAGGCCTCTTAGCGCTCAGAATGTCCAATTGCAGTTTCTACAGAAAGAGTGTTTCAGAAAGGCTCAATCAAAAGTAAGGTTCAACTCTGTTAGTTGAATGCACAGAACAGAAAGAAGTTTCATACAATGCTTCTGTGTAGTTTATATTTGAACATATTCTTTTTTCCACTATTACCCACTTAGCGCTACGAATGTCCAGTTGCATTTTCTACAGTCAGTGTGTTTCAAAACTGCTCAATCAAAAGTATGGTTTAACTCTGTTAGATGAATGCTCAGATCAGAAAGAAGTTTCACAGAATGCTTCTGTGTAGCTTATATTTGAATTTATTCCTTTTTCCACTGCTACTCTCTTAGCGCTCCAAATGTCCAGTTGCATTTTCTACAGAAAGAGTGTTCAGATCTGCTCAATCAAAAGTATGGTTTAACTCTGTTAGCTGAATGCACAGATCAGAAAGAAGTTTCACAGAATGATTCTGTGTAGTTTATATTTGGAGACATTCCTTTTTCCACTATTACCCTCTTAGCGCTCCGAATCTCCACTTGCATTTTCTACAGAAAGAGTGTTTCAGAACGGCTCAATCAAAACTAAGGTTCAAATAGTTTAGTTTAACAAACAGAACAGAAAGAAGTTTCACACAATTCTTCTGTGTAGTTTTTATTTGTAGACATTCCTTTTCCCAATATAGGCCTCCTAGCGCTCAGAATGTCCAATTGCAGTTTCTACAGAAAGAGTGTTTCAGAACGGCTCAATCAAAAGTAAGGTTCAACTCTGTTAGTTGAATGCACAGAACAGAAAGAAGTTTCACACAATTCTTCTGTTTAGTTTTTATTTGTAGACACTCTTTTTTCCAATATAGGCCTCTTATCGCTCAGAATGTCCAATTGCAGTCTCTACAGAAAGAGTGTTTCAGAACGGCTCAATCAAAAGTAAGGTTCAACTCTGTTAGTTGAATGCACAGAACAGAAAGAAGTTTCATACAATGCTTCTGTGTAGTTTGTATTTGAACATATTCTTTTTTCCACTATTACCCACTTAGCGCTACGAATGTCCAGTTGCATTTTCTACAGACAGAATGTTTCAAAACTGCTCAATCAAAAGTATGGTTTAACTCTGTTAGCTGAATGCTCAGATAAGAAAGAAGTTTCACAGAATGCTTCTGTGTAGTTTATATTTGAATATATTCCTTTTTCCACTACTACGCTCTTAGCGCTCCAAATGTCCAGTTGCATTTTCTACAGACAGAGTGTTCAGATCTGCTCAATCAAAAGTATGGTTTAACTCTGTTAGCTGAATGCACAGATCAGAAAGAAGTTTCACCGAATGATTCTGTGTAGTTTATATTTGAAGACATTCCTTTTTCCACTATTACCCTCTTAGCGCTCCGAATCTCCAATTGCATTTTCTACAAAAAGAGTGTTTCATAGCTGCTCAAACAAAAATATGATTTATCTCTGTTAACTGAATTTACAGATCAGAAATATGTTTCACAGAATGCATCTGTGTAGTTTTTATTTGAAGATATTCTTTTTCCCAATGTAGGCCGCTTAGCGCTTAGCATGTCCAATTGCAGTTTCTACAGAAAGAGTGTTTCAGAACGGCTCAATCAAAAGTAAGGTTCAACACTGTTAGTTGAATGCACAGAACAGAAAGAATTTTCACAGAATGCTACTGTGTAGTTTATATTTGAATATATTACTTTTTCCACTATTACCCTCTTAGCGCTCCGAATGTCCACTTGCATTTTCTACACAAAGAGTGTTCAGAACTGCGCAATCAAAAGTATGGTTTAACTCTGTTAGCTTAATGAACATATCAGAAATAAGTTTCACACAATGCTTCTGTGTAGTTTTTATTTGAAGATATTATTTTTCCCAATATAGGCCTCTTAGCGCTCAGAATGTCCAATTGCAGTTTCTACAGAAAGAGTGTTTCAGAAATGCTCAATCAAAAGTAAGGTTCAACTCTGTTAGTTGAATGCACAGAACAGAAAGAAGTTTCCCACAATGCTTCTGTGTAGTTTACATTTGAACATATTCTTTTTTCCACTATTACCCACTTAGCGCTACGAATGTCCAGTTGCATTTTCTACAGACAGAGTGTTTCAAAACTGCTCAATCAATAGTATGGTTTAACTCTGTTAGCTGAATTCTCAGATCAGAAACAAGTTTCACAGAATGCTTCTGTGTAGTTTAGATTTGAATATATTCCTTTTTCCACTACTACTATCTTAGCGCTCCAAATGTCCAGTTGCATTTTCTACAGAAAGAGTGTTCAGATCTGCTCAATCAAAAGTATGGTTTAACTCTGTTAGCTGAATGCACAGATCAGAAAGAAGTTTCACAGAATGATTCTGTGTAGTTTATATTTGGAGACATTCCTTTTTCCACTATTACCCTCTTAGCGCTCCGAATCTCCACTTGCATTTTCTACAGAAAGAGTGTTTCAGAACGGCTCAATCAAAACTAAGGTTCAACTCTTTTAGTTGAACAAACAGAACAGAAAGTATTTTCACACAATTCTTCTGTGTAGTTTTTATTTGTAGACATTCTTTTTCCCAATATAGGCCTCCTAGCGCTCAGAATGTCCAATTGCAGTTTCTACAGAAAGAGTGTTTCAGAACGGCTCAATCAAAAGTAAGGTTCAACTCTGTTAGTTGAATGCACAGAACAGAAAGAAGTTTCATACAATGCTTCTGTGTAGTTTATATTTGAACATATTCTTTTTTCCACTATTACCCACTTAGCGCTACGAATGTCCAGTTGCATTTTCTACAGACAGAGTGTTTCAAAACTGCTCAATCAAAAGTATGGTTTAACTCTGTTAGCTGAATGCTCAGATCAGAAAGAAGTTTCACAGAATGCTTCTGTGTAGTTTATATTTGAATATATTCCTTTTTCCACTACTACGCTCTTAGCGCTCGAAATGTCCAGTTGCATTTTCTACAGAAAGAGTGTTCAGATCTGCTCAATCAAAAGTATGGTTTAACTCTGTTAGCTGAATGCACAGATCAGAAAGAAGCTTCACCGAATGATTCTGTGTAGTTTATATTTGAAGACATTCCTTTTTCCACTATTACCCTCTTAGCGCTCCGAATCTCCACTTGCATTTTCTACAAAAAGAGTGTTTCATAACTGCTCAATCAAAAATATGTTTTATCTCTGTTAACTGAATTTACAGATCAGAAATAAGTTTCACAGAATGCATCTGTGTAGTTTTTATTTGAAGATATTCTTTTTCCCAATGTAGGCCTCTTAGCCCTTAGCATGTCCAATTGCAGTATCTACAGAAAGAGTGTTTCAGAACGGCTCAATGAAAAGTAAGGTTCAAATCTGTTAGTTGAATGCACAGAACAGAAAGAATTTTCACAGAATGCTACTGTGTAGTTTATATTTGAATATATTCCTTTTTCCACTATTACCCTCTTAGCGCTCAGAATGTCCACTTGCATTTTCTACAGAAAGAGTGTTCAGAACTGCGCAATCAAAAGTATGGTTTAACTCTGTTAGCTTAATGAACATATCAGAAATAAGTTTCACACAATGCTTCTGTGTAGTTTTTATTTGAAGATATTATTTTTCCCAATATAGGCCTCTTAGCGCTCAGAATGTCCAATTGCAGTTTCTACAGAAAGAGTGTTTCAGAAAGGCTCAATCAAAAGTAAGGTTCAACTCTGTTAGTTGAATGCACAGAACAGAAGGAATTTTCATACAATGCTTCTGTGTAGTTTATATTTGAACATATTCTTTTTTCCACTATTACCCACTTAGCGCTACGAATGTCCAGTTGCATTTTCTACAGACAGAGTGTTTCAAAACTGCTCAATCAAAACTATGGTTTAACTCTGTTAGATGAATGCTCAGATCAGAAAGAAGTTTCACAGAATGCTTCTGTGTAGCTTATATTTGAATATATTCCTTTTTCCACTACTACTCTCTTAGCGCTCCAAATGTCCAGTTGCATTTTCTACAGAAAGAGTGTTCAGATCTGCTCAATCAAAAGTATGGTTTAACTCTGTTAGCTGAATGCACAGATCAGAAAGAAGTTTCACCGAATGATTCTGTGTAGTTTATATTTGAAGACATTCCTTTTTCCACTATTACCCTCTTAGCGCTCCGAATCTCCACTTGCATTTTCTACAAAAAGAGTGTTTCATAGCTGCTCAAACAAAAATATGTTTTATCTCTGTTAACTGAATTTACAGATCAGAAATATGTTTCACAGAATGCATCTGTGTAGTTTTTATTTGAAGATATTCTTTTTCCCAATGTAGGCCTCTTAGCGCTTAGCATGTCCAATTGCAGTTTCTACAGAAAGAGTGTTTCAGAACGGCTCAATCAAAAGTAAGGTTCAACACTGTTAGTTGAATGCACAGAACAGAAAGAATTTTCACAGAATGCTACTGTGTACTTTATATTTGAATATATTACTTTTTCCACTATTACCCTCTTAGCGCTCCGAATGTCCACTTGCATTTTCTACACAAAGAGTGTTCAGAACTGCGCAATCAAAAGTATGGTTTAACTCTGTTAGCTTAATGAACATATCAGAAATAAGTTTCACACAATGCTTCTGTGTAGTTTTTGTTTGAAGATATTATTTTTCCCAATATAGGCCTCTTAGCGCTCAGAATGTCCAATTGCAGTTTCTACAGAAAGAGTGTTTCAGAAATGCTCAATCAAAAGTAAGGTTCAACTCTGTTAGTTGAATGCACAGAACAGAAAGAAGTTTCCCACAATGCTTCTGTGTAGTTTACATTTGAACATATTCTTTTTTCCACTATTACCCACTTAGCGCTACGAATGTCCAGTTGCATTTTCTACAGACAGAGTGTTTCAAAACTGCTCAATCAAAAGTATGGTTTAACTCTGTTAGCTGAATTCTCAGATCAGAAAGAAGTTTCACAGAATGCTTCTGTGTAGTTTAGATTTGAATATATTCCTTTTTCCACTACTACTATCTTAGCGCTCCAAATGTCCAGTTGCATTTTCTACAGAAAGAGTGTTCAGATCTGCTCAATCAAAAGTATGGTTTAACTCTGTTAGCTGAATGCACAGATCAGAAAGAAGTTTCACAGACTGATTCTGTGTAGTTTATATTTGGAGACATTCCTTTTTCCACTATTACCCTCTTAGCGCTCCGAATCTCCACTTGCATTTTCTACAGAAAGAGTGTTTCAGAACGGCTCAATCAAAACTAAGGTTCAACTCTTTTAGTTGAACAAACAGAACAGAAAGTATTTTCACACAATTCTTCTGTGTAGTTTTTATTTGTAGACATTCTTTTTCCCAATATAGGCCTCCTAGCGCTCAGAATGTCCAATTGCAGTTTCTACAGAAAGAGTGTTTCAGAACGGCTCAATCAAAAGTAAGGTTCAACTCTGTTAGTTGAATGCACAGAACAGAAAGAAGTTTCATACAATGCTTCTGTGTAGTTTATATTTGAACATATTCTTTTTTCCACTATTACCCACTTAGCGCTACGAATGTCCAGTTGCATTTTCTACAGACAGAGTGTTTCAAAACTGCTCAATCAAAAGTATGGTTTAACTCTGTTAGCTGAATGCTCAGATCAGAAAGAAGTTTCACAGAATGCTTCTGTGTAGTTTATATTTGAATATATTCCTTTTTCCACTACTACGCTCTTAGCGCTCCAAATGTCCAGTTGCATTTTCTACAGAAAGAGTGTTCAGATCTGCTCAATCAAAAGTATGGTTTAACTCTGTTAGCTGAATGCACAGATCAGAAAGAAGTTTCACCGAATGATTCTGTGTAGTTTATATTTGAAGACATTCCTTTTTCCACTATTACCCTCTTAGCGCTCCGAATCTCCACTTGCATTTTCTACAAAAAGAGTGTTTCATAACTGCTCAATCAAAAATATGTTTTATCTCTGTTAACTGAATTTACAGATCAGAAATAAGTTTCACAGAATGCATCTGTGTAGTTTTTATTTGAAGATATTCTTTTTCCCAATGTAGGCCTCTTAGCCCTTAGCATGTCCAATTGCAGTATCTACAGAAAGAGTGTTTCAGAACGGCTCAATCAAAAGTAAGGTTCAAATCTGTTAGTTGAATGCACAGAACAGAAAGAATTTTCACAGAATGCTACTGTGTAGTTTATATTTGAATATATTCCTTTTTCCACTATTACCCTCTTAGCGCTCAGAATGTCCACTTGCATTTTCTACAGAAAGAGTGTTCAGAACTGCGCAATCAAAAGTATGGTTTAACTCTGTTAGCTTAATGAACATATCAGAAATAAGTTTCACACAATGCTTCTATGTAGTTTTTATTTGAAGATATTATTTTTCCCAATATAGGCCTCTTAGCGCTCAGAATGTCCAATTGCAGTTTCTACAGAAAGAGTGTTTCAGAAAGGCTCAATCAAAAGTAAGGTTCAACTCTGTTAGTTGAATGCACAGAACAGAAAGAATTTTCATACAATGCTTCTGTGTAATTTATATTTGAACATATTCTTTTTTCCACTATTACCCACTTAGCGCTACGAATGTCCAGTTGCATTTTCTACAGACAGAGTGTTTCAAAACTGCTCAATCAAAACTATGGTTTAACTCTGTTAGATGAATGCTCAGATCAGAAAGAAGTTTCACAGAATGCTTCTGTGTAGCTTATATTTGAATATATTCCTTTTTCCACTACTACTCTCTTAGCGCTCCAAATGTCCAGTTGCATTTTCTACAGAAAGAGTGTTCAGATCTGCTCAATCAAAAGTATGGTTTAACTCTGTTAGCTGAATGCACAGATCAGAAAGAAGTTTCACCGAATGATTCTGTGTAGTTTATATTTGAAGACATTCCTTTTTCCACTATTACCCTCTTAGCGCTCCGAATCTCCACTTGCATTTTCTACAAAAAGAGTGTTTCATAGCTGCTCAAACAAAAATATGTTTTATCTCTGTTAACTGAATTTACAGATCAGAAATATGTTTCACAGAATGCATCTGTGTAGTTTTTATTTGAAGATATTCTTTTTCCCAATGTAGGCCTCTTAGCGCTTAGCATGTCCAATTGCAGTTTCTACAGAAAGAGTGTTTCAGAACGGCTCAATCAAAAGTAAGGTTCAACACTGTTAGTTGAATGCACAGAACAGAAAGAATTTTCACAGAATGCTACTGTGTAGTTTATATTTGAATATATTACTTTTTCCACTATTACCCTCTTAGCGCTCCGAATGTCCACTTGCATTTTCTACACAAAGAGTGTTCAGAACTGCGCAATCAAAAGTATGGTTTAACTCTGTTAGCTTAATGAACATATCAGAAATAAGTTTCACACAATGCTTCTGTGTAGTTTTTGTTTGAAGATATTATTTTTCCCAATATAGGCCTCTTAGCGCTCAGAATGTCCAATTGCAGTTTCTACAGAAAGAGTGTTTCAGAAATGCTCAATCAAAAGTAAGGTTCAACTCTGTTAGTTGAATGCACAGAACAGAAAGAAGTTTCCCACAATGCTTCTGTGTAGTTTACATTTGAACATATTCTTTTTTCCACTATTACCCACTTAGCGCTACGAATGTCCAGTTGCATTTTCTACAGACAGAGTGTTTCAAAACTGCTCAATCAAAAGTATGGTTTAACTCTGTTAGCTGAATTCTCAGATCAGAAAGAAGTTTCACAGAATGCTTCTGTGTAGTTTAGATTTGAATATATTCCTTTTTCCACTACTACTATCTTAGCGCTCCAAATGTCCAGTTGCATTTTCTACAGAAAGAGTGTTCAGATCTGCTCAATCAAAAGTATGGTTTAACTCTGTTAGCTGAATGCACAGATCAGAAAGAAGTTTCACAGACTGATTCTGTGTAGTTTATATTTGGAGACATTCCTTTTTCCACTATTACCCTCTTAGCGCTCCGAATCTCCACTTGCATTTTCTACAGAAAGAGTGTTTCAGAACGGCTCAATCAAAACTAAGGTTCAACTCTTTTAGTTGAACAAACAGAACAGAAAGTATTTTCACACAATTCTTCTGTGTAGTTTTTATTTGTAGACATTCTTTTTCCCAATATAGGCCTCCTAGCGCTCAGAATGTCCAATTGCAGTTTCTACAGAAAGAGTGTTTCAGAACGGCTCAATCAAAAGTAAGGTTCAACTCTGTTAGTTGAATGCACAGAACAGAAAGAAGTTTCATACAATGCTTCTGTGTAGTTTATATTTGAACATATTCTTTTTTCCACTATTACCCACTTAGCGCTACGAATGTCCAGTTGCATTTTCTACAGACAGAGTGTTTCAAAACTGCTCAATCAAAAGTATGGTTTAACTCTGTTAGCTGAATGCTCAGATCAGAAAGAAGTTTCACAGAATGCTTCTGTGTAGTTTATATTTGAATATATTCCTTTTTCCACTACTACGCTCTTAGCGCTCGAAATGTCCAGTTGCATTTTCTACAGAAAGAGTGTTCAGATCTGCTCAATCAAAAGTATGGTTTAACTCTGTTAGCTGAATGCACAGATCAGAAAGAAGTTTCACCGAATGATTCTGTGTAGTTTATATTTGAAGACATTCCTTTTTCCACTATTACCCTCTTAGCGCTCCGAATCTCCACTTGCATTTTCTACAAAAAGAGTGTTTCATAACTGCTCAATCAAAAATATGTTTTATCTCTGTTAACTGAATTTACAGATCAGAAATAAGTTTCACAGAATGCATCTGTGTAGTTTTTATTTGAAGATATTCTTTTTCCCAATGTAGGCCTCTTAGCCCTTAGCATGTCCAATTGCAGTATCTACAGAAAGAGTGTTTCAGAACGGCTCAATCAAAAGTAAGGTTCAAATCTGTTAGTTGAATGCACAGAACAGAAAGAATTTTCACAGAATGCTACTGTGTAGTTTATATTTGAATATATTCCTTTTTCCACTATTACCCTCTTAGCGCTCAGAATGTCCACTTGCATTTTCTACAGAAAGAGTGTTCAGAACTGCGCAATCAAAAGCATGGTTTAACTCTGTTAGCTTAATGAACATATCAGAAATAAGTTTCACACAATGCTTCTATGTAGTTTTTATTTGAAGATATTATTTTTCCCAATATAGGCCTCTTAGCGCTCAGAATGTCCAATTGCAGTTTCTACAGAAAGAGTGTTTCAGAAAGGCTCAATCAAAAGTAAGGTTCAACTCTGTTAGTTGAATGCACAGAACAGAAAGAATTTTCATACAATGCTTCTGTGTAATTTATATTTGAACATATTCTTTTTTCCACTATTACCCACTTAGCGCTACGAATGTCCAGTTGCATTTTCTACAGACAGAGTGTTTCAAAACTGCTCAATCAAAACTATGGTTTAACTCTGTTAGATGAATGCTCAGATCAGAAAGAAGTTTCACAGAATGCTTCTGTGTAGCTTATATTTGAATATATTCCTTTTTCCACTACTACTCTCTTAGCGCTCCAAATGTCCAGTTGCATTTTCTACAGAAAGAGTGTTCAGATCTGCTCAATCAAAAGTATGGTTTAACTCTGTTAGCTGAATGCACAGATCAGAAAGAAGTTTCACCGAATGATTCTGTGTAGTTTATATTTGAAGACATTCCTTTTTCCACTATTACCCTCTTAGCGCTCCGAATCTCCACTTGCATTTTCTACAAAAAGAGTGTTTCATAGCTGCTCAAACAAAAATATGTTTTATCTCTGTTAACTGAATTTACAGATCAGAAATATGTTTCACAGAATGCATCTGTGTAGTTTTTATTTGAAGATATTCTTTTTCCCAATGTAGGCCTCTTAGCGCTTAGCATGTCCAATTGCAGTTTCTACAGAAAGAGTGTTTCAGAACGGCTCAATCAAAAGTAAGGTTCAACACTGTTAGTTGAATGCACAGAACAGAAAGAATTTTCACAGAATGCTACTGTGTAGTTTATATTTGAATATATTACTTTTTCCACTATTACCCTCTTAGCGCTCCGAATGTCCACTTGCATTTTCTACACAAAGAGTGTTCAGAACTGCGCAATCAAAAGTATGGTTTAACTCTGTTAGCTTAATGAACATATCAGAAATAAGTTTCACACAATGCTTCTGTGTAGTTTTTGTTTGAAGATATTATTTTTCCCAATATAGGCCTCTTAGCGCTCAGAATGTCCAATTGCAGTTTCTACAGAAAGAGTGTTTCAGAAATGCTCAATCAAAAGTAAGGTTCAACTCTGTTAGTTGAATGCACAGAACAGAAAGAAGTTTCCCACAATGCTTCTGTGTAGTTTACATTTGAACATATTCTTTTTTCCACTATTACCCACTTAGTGCTACGAATGTCCAGTTGCATTTTCTACAGACAGAGTGTTTCAAAACTGCTCAATCAATAGTATGGTTTAACTCTGTTAGCTGAATTCTCAGATCAGAAAGAAGTTTCACAGAATGCTTCTGTGTAGTTTAGATTTGAATATATTCCTTTTTCCACTACTACTGTCTTAGCGCTCCAAATGTCCAGTTGCATTTTCTACAGAAAGAGTGTTCAGATCTGCTCAATCAAAAGTATGGTTTAACTCTGTTAGCTGAATGCACAGATCAGAAAGAAGTTTCACAGAATGATTCTGTGTAGTTTATATTTGGAGACATTCCTTTTTCCACTATTACCCTCTTAGCGCTCCGAATCTCCACTTGCATTTTCTACAGAAAGAGTGTTTCAGAACGGCTCAATCAAAACTAAGGTTCAACTCTTTTAGTTGAACAAACAGAACAGAAAGTATTTTCACACAATTCTTCTGTGTAGTTTTTATTTGTAGACATTCTTTTTCCCAATATAGGCCTCCTAGCGCTCAGAATGTCCAATTGCAGTTTCTACAGAAAGAGTGTTTCAGAACGGCTCAATCAAAAGTAAGGTTCAACTCTGTTAGTTGAATGCACAGAACAGAAAGAAGTTTCATACAATGCTTCTGTGTAGTTTATATTTGAACATATTCTTTTTTCCACTATTACCCACTTAGCGCTACGAATGTCCAGTTGCATTTTCTACAGACAGAGTGTTTCAAAACTGCTCAATCAAAAGTATGGTTTAACTCTGTTAGCTGAATGCTCAGATCAGAAAGAAGTTTCACAGAATGCTTCTGTGTAGTTTATATTTGAATATATTCCTTTTTCCACTACTACGCTCTTAGCGCTCGAAATGTCCAGTTGCATTTTCTACCGAAAGAGTGTTCAGATCTGCTCAATCAAAAGTATGGTTTAACTCTGTTAGCTGAATGCACAGATCAGAAAGAAGTTTCACCGAATGATTCTGTGTAGTTTATATTTGAAGACATTCCTTTTTCCACTATTACCCTCTTAGCGCTCCGAATCTCCACTTGCATTTTCTACAAAAAGAGTGTTTCATAACTGCTCAATCAAAAATATGTTTTATCTCTGTTAACTGAATTTACAGATCAGAAATAAGTTTCACAGAATGCATCTGTGTAGTTTTTATTTGAAGATATTCTTTTTCCCAATGTAGGCCTCTTAGCCCTTAGCATGTCCAATTGCAGTTTCTACAGAAAGAGTGTTTCAGAACGGCTCAATCAAAAGTAAGGTTCAAATCTGTTAGTTGAATGCACAGAACAGAAAGAATTTTCACAGAATGCTACTGTGTAGTTTATATTTGAATATATTCCTTTTTCCACTATTACCCTCTTAGCGCTCAGAATGTCCACTTGCATTTTCTACAGAAAGAGTGTTCAGAACTGCGCAATCAAAAGTATGGTTTAACTCTGTTAGCTTAATGAACATATCAGAAATAAGTTTCACACAATGCTTCTGTGTAGTTTTTATTTGAAGATATTATTTTTCCCAATATAGGCCTCTTAGCGCTCAGAATGTCCAATTGCAGTTTCTACAGAAAGAGTGTTTCAGAAAGGCTCAATCAAAAGTAAGGTTCAACTCTGTTAGTTGAATGCACAGAACAGAAAGAATTTTCATACAATGCTTCTGTGTAGTTTATATTTGAACATATTCTTTTTTCCACTATTACCCACTTAGCGCTACGAATGTCCAGTTGCATTTTCTACAGACAGAGTGTTTCAAAACTGCTCAATCAAAACTATGGTTTAACTCTGTTAGATGAATGCTCAGATCAGAAAGAAGTTTCACAGAATGCTTCTGTGTAGCTTATATTTGAATATATTCCTTTTTCCACTACTACTCTCTTAGCGCTCCAAATGTCCAGTTGCATTTTCTACAGAAAGAGTGTTCAGATCTGCTCAATCAAAAGTATGGTTTAACTCTGTTAGCTGAATGCACAGATCAGAAAGAAGTTTCACCGAATGATTCTGTGTAGTTTATATTTGAAGACATTCCTTTTTCCACTATTACCCTCTTAGCGCTCCGAATCTCCACTTGCATTTTCTACAAAAAGAGTGTTTCATAACTGCTCAATCAAAAATATGTTTTATCTCTGTTAACTGAATTTACAGATCAGAAATAAGTTTCACAGAATGCATCTGTGTAGTTTTTATTTGAAGATATTCTTTTTCCCAATGTAGGCCTCTTAGCGCTTAGCATGTCCAATTGCAGTTTCTACAGAAAGAGTGTTTCAGAACGGCTCAATCAAAAGTAAGGTTCAACACTGTTAGTTGAATGCACAGAACAGAAAGAATTTTCACAGAATGCTACTGTGTAGTTTATATTTGAATATATTACTTTTTCCACTATTACCCTCTTAGCGCTCCGAATTTCCACTTGCATTTTCTACAGAAAGAGTGTTCAGAACTGCGCAATCAAAAGTATGGTTTAACTCTGTTAGCTTAATGAACATATCAGAAATAAGTTTCACACAATGCTTCTGTGTAGTTTTTATTTGAAGATATTATTTTTCCCAATATAGGCCTCTTAGCGCTCAGAATGTCCAATTGCAGTTTCTACAGAAAGAGTGTTTCAGAAAGGCTCATTCAAAAGTAAGGTTCAACTCTGTTAGTTGAATGCACAGAACAGAAAGAAGTTTCCCACAATGCTTCTGTGTAGTTTATATTTGAACATATTCTTTTTTCCACTATTACCCACTTAGCGCTACGAATGTCCAGTTGCATTTTCTACAGACAGAGTGTTTCAAAACTGCTCAATCAAAAGTATGGTTTAACTCTGTTTGCTGAATGCTCAGATCAGAAAGAAGTTTCACAGAATGCTTCTGTGTAGTTTATATTTGAATATATTCCTTTTTCCACTACTACTCTCTTAGCGCTCCAAATGTCCAGTTGCATTTTCTACAGAAAGAGTGTTCAGATCTGCTCAATCAAAAGTATGGTTTAACTCTGTTAGCTGAATGCACAGATCAGAAAGAAGTTTCACAGAATGATTCTGTGTAGTTTATATTTGGAGACATTCCTTTTTCCACTATTACCCTCTTAGTGCTCCGAATCTCCACTTGCATTTTCTACAGAAAGAGTGTTTCAGAACGGCTCAATCAAAACTAAGGTTCAACTCTTTTAGTTGAACAAACAGAACAAAAGAAGTTTCACACAATTCTTCTGTGTAGTTTTTATTTGTAGACATTCTTTTTTCCAATATAGGTCTCTTATCGCTCAGAATGTCCAATTGCAGTTTCTACAGAAAGAGTGTTTCAGAACGGCTCAATCAAAAGTAAGGTTCAACTCTGTTAGTTGAATGCACAGAACAGAAAGAAATTTCATACAATGCTTCTGTGTAGTTTGTATTTGAACATATTCTTTTTTCCACTATTACCCACTTAGCGCTACGAATGTCCAGTTGCATTTTCTACAGACAGAATGTTTCAAAACTGCTCAATCAAAAGTATGGTTTACTCTGTTAGCTGAATGCTCAGATAAGAAAGAAGTTTCACAGAATGCTTCTGTGTAGTTTATATTTGAATATATTCCTTTTTCCACTTCTACGCTCTTAGCGCTCCAAATGTCCAGTTGCATTTTCTACAGAAAGAGTGTTCAGATCTGCTCAATCAAAAGTATGTTTTAACTCTGTTAGCTGAATGCACAGATCAGAAAGAAGTTTCACCGAATGATTCTGTGTAGTTTATATTTGAAGACATTCCTTTTTCCACTATTACCCTCTTAGCGCTCCGAAACTCCACTTGCATTTTCTACAAAAAGAGTGTTTCATAACTGCTCAATCAAAAATATGTTTTATCTCTGTTAACTGAATTTACAGATCAGAAATAAGTTTCACAGAATGCATCTGTGTAGTTTTTATTTGAAGATATTCTTTTTCCCAATGTAGGCCTCTTAGCGCTTAGCATGTCCAATTGCAGTTTCTACAGAAAGAGTGTTTCAGAACGGCTCAATCAAAAGTAAGGTTCAACACTGTTAGTTGAATGCACAGAACAGAAAGAATTTTCACAGAATGCTACTGTGTAGTTTATATTTGAATATATTACTTTTTCCACTATTACCCTCTTAGCGCTCCGAATGTCCACTTGCATTTTCTACAGAAAGAGTGTTCAGAACTGCGCAATCAAAAGTATGGTTTAACTCTGTTAGCTTAATGAACATATCAGAAATAAGTTTCACACAATGCTTCTGTGTAGTTTTTATTTGAAGATATTATTTTTCCCAATAGAGGCCTCTTAGCGCTCAGAATATCCAATTGCAGTTTCTACAGAAAGAGTGTTTCAGAAAGGCTCAATCAAAAGTAAGGTTCAACTCTGTTAGTTGAATGCCCAGAACAGAAAGAAGTTTCCCACAATGCTTCTGTGTAGTTTATATTTGAACATATTCTTTTTTCCACTATTACCCACTTAGCGCTACGAATGTCCAGTTGCATTTTCTACAGACAGAGTGTTTCAAAACTGCTCAATCAAAAGTATGGTTTAACTCTGTTAGCTGAATTCTCAGATCAGAAAGAAGTTTCACAGAATGCTTCCGTGTAGTTTATATTTGAATATATTCCTTTTTCCACTACTACTCTCTTAGCGCTCCAAATGTCCAGTTGCATTTTCCACAGAAAGAGTGTTCAGATCTGCTCAATCAAAAGTATGGTTTAACTCTGTTAGCTGAATGCACAGATCAGAAAGAAGTTTCAGAGAATGATTCTGTGTAGTTTATATTTGGAGACATTCCTTTTTCCACTATTACCCTCTTAGCGCTCCGAATCTCCACTTGCATTTTCTACAGAAAGAGTGTTTCAGAACGGCTCAATCAAAACTAAGGTTCAACTCTTTTAGTTGAACAAACAGAACAGAAAGAAGTTTCACATAATTCTTCTGTGTAGTTTTTATTTGTAGACATTCTTTTTCCCAATATAGGCCTCTTCGCGCTCAGAATGTCCAATTGCAGTTTCTACAGAAAGAGTGTTTCAGAACGGCTCAATCAAAAGTAAGGTTCAACTCTGTTAGTTGAATGCACAGAACAGAAAGAAGTTTCATACAATGCTTCTGTGTAGTTTGTATTTGAACATATTCTTTTTTCCACTATTACCCACTTAGCGCTACGAATGTTCAGTTGCATTTTCTACAGACAGAATGTTTCAAAACTGCTCAATCAAAAGTATGGTTTAACTCTGTTAGCTGAATGCTCAGATCAGAAAGAAGTTTCACAGAATGCTTCTGTGTAGTTTATATTTGAATATATTCCTTTTTCCACTAGTACGCTCTAAGCGCTCCAAATGTCCAGTTGCATTTTCTACAGAAAGAGTGTTCAGATCTGCTCAATCAAAAGTATGGTTTAACTCTGTTAGCTGAATGCACAGATCAGAAAGAAGTTTCCCCGAATGATTCTGTGTAGTTTATATTTGAAGACATTCCTTTTTCCACTATTACCCACTTAGCGCTCCGAATCTCCACTTGCATTTTCTACAAAAAGAGTGTTTCATAACTGCTCAATCAAAAATATGTTTTATCTCTGTTAACTGAATTTACAGATCAGAAATTAGTTTCACAGAATGCATCTGTGTAGTTTTTATTTGAAGATATTCTTTTTCCCAATGTAGGCCTCTTAGCGCTTAGCATGTCCAATTGCAGTTTCTACAGAAAGAGTGTTTCAGAACGGCTCAATCAAAAGTAAGGTTCAACTCTGTTAGTTGAATGCACAGAACAGAAAGAATTTTCACAGAATGCTACTGTGTAGTTTATATTTGAATATATTCCTTTTTCCATTATTACCCTCTTAGCGCTCCGAATGTCCACTTGCATTTTCTACAGAAAGAGTGTTCAGAACTGCGCAATCAAAAGTATGGTTTAAATCTGTTAGCTTAATGAACATATCAGAAATAAGTTTCACACAATGCTTCTGTGTAGTTTTTATTTGAAGATATTATTTTTCCCAATATAGGCCTCTTAGCGCTCAGAATGTCCAATTGCAGTTTCTACAGAAAGAGTGTTTCAGAAAGGCTCAATCAAAAGTAAGGTTCAACTCTGTTAGTTGAATGCACAGAACAGAAAGAAGTTTCATACAATGCTTCTGTGTAGTTTATATTTGAACATATTCTTTTTTCCACTATTACTCACTTAGCGCTACGAATGTCCAGTTGCATTTTCTACAGTCAGAGTGTTTCAAAACTGCTCAATCAAAAGTATGGTTTAACTCTGTTAGCTGGATGCTCAGATCAGAAAGAAGTTTCACAGAATGCTTCTGTGTAGTTTATATTTGAATATATTACTTTTTCCACTACTACTCTCTTAGCGCTCCAAATGTCCAGTTGCATTTTCTACAGAAAGAGTGTTCAGATCTGCTCAATCAAAAGTATGGTTTAACTCTGTTAGCTGAATGCACAGATCAGAAAGAAGTTTCACAGAATGATTCTGTGTAGTTTATATTTGGAGACATTCCTTTTTCCACTATTACCCTCTTAGCGCTCCGAATCTCCACTTGCATTTTCTACAGAAAGAGTGTTTCAGAACGGCTCAATCAAAACTAAGGTTCAACTCTTTTAGTTGAACAAACAGAACAGAAAGAAGTTTCACACAATTCTTCTGTGTAGTTTTTATTTGGAGACATTCTTTTTCCCAATATAGGCCTCTTCGCGCTCAGAATGTCCAATTGCAGTTTCTACAGAAAGAGTGTTTCAGAACGGCTCAATCAAAAGTAAGGTTCAAATCTGTTAGTTGAATGCACAGAACAGAAAGAAGTTTCATACAATGCTTCTGTGTAGTTTGTATTTGAACATATTCTTTTTTCCACTATTACCCACTTAGCGCTACGAATGTCCAGTTGCATTTTCTACAGACAGAATGTTTCAAAACTGCTCAATCAAAAGTATGGTTTAACTCTGTTAGCTGAATGCTCAGATCAGAAAGAAGTTTCACAGAATGCTTCTGTGTAGTTTATATTTGAATATATTCCTTTTTCCACAACTACGCTCTTAGCGCTCCAAATGTCCAGTTGCATTTTCTACAGAAAGAGTGTTCAGATCTGCTCAATCAAAAGTATGGTTTAACTCTGTTAGCTGAATGCACAGATCAGAAAGAAGTTTCACCGAATGATTCTGTGTAGTTTATATTTGAAGACATTCCTTTTTCCACTATTACCCCCTTAGCGCTCCGAATCTCCACTTGCATTTTCTACAAAAAGAGTGTTTCATAACTGCTCAATCAAAAATATGTTTTATCTCTGTTAACTGAATTTACAGATCAGAAATAAGTTTCACAGAATGCATCTGTGTAGTTTTTATTTGAAGATATTCTTTTTCCCAATGTAGGCCTCTTAGCGCTTAGCATGTCCAATTGCAGTTTCTACAGAAAGAGTGTTTCAGAACGGCTCAATCAAAAGTAAGGTTCAACTCTGTTAGTTGAATGCACAGAACACAAAGAGGTTTCACAGAATGCTACTGTGTAGTTTATATTTGAATATATTCCTTTTTCCACTATTACCCTCTTAGCGCTCCGAATGTCCAGTTGCATTTTCTACAGAAAGAGTGTTCAGATCTGCTCAATCAAAAGTATGGTTTAACTCTGTTAGCTGAATGCACAGATCAGAAAGAAGTTTCACCGAATGATTCTGTGTAGTTTATATTTGGAGACATTCCTTTTTCCACTATTACCCTCTTAGTGCTCCGAATCTCCACTTGCATTTTCTACAGAAAGAGTGTTTCCGAACGGCTCAATCAAAACTAAGGTTCAACTCTTTTAGTTGAACAAACAGAACAGAAAGAAGTTTCACACAATGCTTCTGTGTAGTTTTTATTTGAAGATATTATTTTTCCCAATATAGGCCTATAGCGCTCAGAATGTCCAATTGCAGTTTCTACAGAAAGAGTGTTTCAGAAAGGCTCAATCAAAAGTAAGGTTCAACTCTGTTAGTTGAATGCACAGAACAGAAAGTAGTTTCATACAATGCTTCTGTGTAGTTTATATTTGAACATATTCTTTTTTCCACTATTACCCACTTAGCGCTACGAATGTCCAGTTGCATTTTCTACAGTCAGAGTGTTTCAAAACTGCTCAATCAAAAGTATGGTTTAACTCTGTTAGCTGAATGCTCAGATCAGAAAGATGTTTCACAGAATGCTTCTGTGTAGTTTATATTTGAATATATTCCTTTTTCCACTACTACTCTCTTAGCGCTCCAAATGTCCAGTTGCATATTCTACAGAAAGAGTGTTCAGATCTGCTCAATCAAAAGTATGTTTTAACTCTGTTAGCTGAATGCACAGATCAGAAAGAAGTTTCACAGAATGATTCTGTGTAGTTTATATTTGGAGACATTCCTTTTTCCACTATTACTCTCTTAGCGCTCCGAATCTCCACTTGCATTTTCTACAGAAAGAGTGTTTCAGAACGGCTCAATCAAAACTAAGTTTCAACTCTTTTAGTTGAACAAACAGAACAGAAAGAAGTTTCACACAATTCTTCTGTGTAGTTTTTATTTGTAGACATTCTTTTTCCCAATATAGGCCTCTTAGCGCTCAGAATGTCCAATTGCAGTTTCTACAGAAAGAGTGTTTCAGAACGGCTCAATTAAAAGTAAGGTTCAACTCTGTTAGTTGAATGCACAGAACAGAAAGAAGTTTCATACAATGCTTCTGTGTAGTTTGTATTTGAACATATTCTTTTTTCCACTATTACCCACTTTGCGCTACGAATGTCCAGTTGCATTTTCTACAGACAGAATGTTTCAAAACTGCTCAATCAAAAGTATGGTTTAACTCTGTTAGCTGAATGCTCAGATCAGAAAGAAGTTTCACAGAATGCTTCTGTGTAGTTTATATTTGAATATATTCCTTTTTCCACTACTACGCTCTTAGCGCTCCAAATGTCCAGTTGCATTTTCTACAGAAAGAGTGTTCAGATCTGCTCAATCAAAAGTATGGTTTAACTCTGTTAGTTGAATGCACAGATCAGAAAGAAGTTTCACCGAATGATTCTGTGTAGTTTATATTTGAAGACATTCCTTTTTCCACTATTACCCTCTTAGCGCTCCGAATCTCCACTTGCATTTTCTACAAAAAGAGTGTTTCATAACTGGTCAATCAAAAATATGTTTTATCTCTGTTAACTGAATTTACAGATCAGAAATAAGTTTCACAGAATGCATCTGTGTAGTTTTTATTTGAAGATATTCTTTTTCCCAATGTAGGCCTCTTAGCGCTTAGCATGTCCAATTGCAGTTTCTACAGAAAGAGTGTTTCAGAACGGCTCAATCAAAAGTAAGGTTCAACTCTGTTAGTTGAATGCACAGAACACAAAGAGGTTTCACAGAATGCTACTGTGTAGTTTATATTTGAATATATTCCTTTTTCCATTATTACCCTCTTAGCGCTCCGAATGTCCACTTGCATTTTCTACAGAAAGAGTGTTCAGAACTGCGCAATCAAAAGTATGGTTTAAATCTGTTAGCTTAATGAACATATCAGAAATAAGTTTCACACAATGCTTCTGTGTAGTTTTTATTTGAAGATATTATTTTTCCCAATATAGGCCTCTTAGCGCTCAGAATGTCCAATTGCAGTTTCTACAGAAAGAGTGTTTCAGAAAGGCTCTATCAAAAGTAAGGTTCAACTCTGTTAGTTGAATGCACAGAACAGAAAGAAGTTTCATACAATGCTTCTGTGTAGTTTATATTTGAACATATTCTTTTTTCCACTATTACTCACTTAGCGCTACGAATGTCCAGTTGCATTTTCTACAGTCAGAGTGTTTCAAAACTGCTCAATCAAAAGTATGGTTTAACTCTGTTAGCTGGATGCTCAGATCAGAAAGAAGTTTCACAGAATGCTTCTGTGTAGTTTATATTTGAATATATTACTTTTTCCACTACTACTCTCTTAGCGCTCCAAATGTCCAGTTGCATTTTCTACAGAAAGAGTGTTCAGATCTGCTCAATCAAAAGTATGGTTTAACTCTGTTAGCTGAATGCACAGATCAGAAAGAAGTTTCACAGAATGATTCTGTGTAGTTTATATTTGGAGACATTCCTTTTTCCACTATTACCCTCTTAGCGCTCCGAATCTCCACTTGCATTTTCTACAGAAAGAGTGTTTCAGAACGGCTCAATCAAAACTAAGGTTCAACTCTTTTAGTTGAACAAACAGAACAGAAAGAAGTTTCACACAATTCTTCTGTGTAGTTTTTATTTGTAGACATTCTTTTTCCCAATATAGGCCTCTTCGCGCTGAGAATGTCCAATTGCAGTTTCTACAGAAAGAGTGTTTCAGAACGGCTCAATCAAAAGTAAGGTTCAAATCTGTTAGTTGAATGCACAGAACAGAAAGAAGTTTCATACAATGCTTCTGTGTAGTTTGTATTTGAACATATTCTTTTTTCCACTATTACCCACTTAGCGCTACGAATGTCCAGTTGCATTTTCTACAGACAGAATGTTTCAAAACTGCTCAATCAAAAGTATGGTTTAACTCTGTTAGCTGAATGCTCAGATCAGAAAGAAGTTTCACAGAATGCTTCTGTGTAGTTTATATTTGAATATATTCCTTTTTCCACTACTACGCTCTTAGCGCTCCAAATGTCCAGTTGCATTTTCTACAGAAAGAGTGTTCAGATCTGCTCAATCAAAAGTATGGTTTAACTCTGTTAGCTGAATGCACAGATCAGAAAGAAGTTTCACCGAATGATTCTGTGTAGTTTATATTTGAAGACATTCCTTTTTCCACTATTACCCTCTTAGCGCTCCGAAACTCCACTTGCATTTTCTACAAAAAGAGTGTTTCATAACTGCTCAATCAAAAATATGTTTTATCTCTGTTAACTGAATTTACAGATCAGAAATAAGTTTCACAGAATGCATCTGTGTAGTTTTTATTTGAAGATATTCTTTTTCCCAATGTAGGCCTCTTAGCGCTTAGCATGTCCAATTGCAGTTTCTACAGAAAGAGTGTTTCAGAACGGCTCAATCAAAAGTAAGGTTCAACTCTGTTAGTTGAATGCACAGAACAGAAAGAATTTTCACAAAATGCTACTGTGTACTTTATATTTGAATATATTCCTTTTTCCACTATTACCCTCTTAGCGCTCCGAATGTCCACTTGCATTTTCTACAGAAAGAGTGTTCAGAACTGCGCAATCAAAAGTATGGTTTAACTCTGTTAGCTTAATGAACATATCCGAAATAAGTTTCACACAATGCTTCTGTGTAGTTTTTATTTGAAGATATTATTTTTCCCAATATATGCCTCTTAGCGCTCAGAATGTCCAATTGCAGTTTCTACAGAAAGAGTGTTTCAGAAAGGCTCAATCAAAAGTAAGGTTCAACTCTGTTAGTTGAATGCACAGAACAGAAAGAAGTTTCACACAATGCTTCTGTGTAGTTTATATTTGAACATATTCTTTTTTCCACTATTACCCACTTAGCGCTACGAATGTCCAGTTGCATTTTCTACAGACAGAGTGTTTCAAAACTGCTCAATCAAAAGTATGGTTTAACTCTGTTAGCTGAATGCTCAGATCAGAAAGAAGTTTCACAGAATGCTTCTGTGTAGTTTATATTTGAATATATTCCTTTTTCCACTACTACTCTCTTAGCGCTCCAAATGTCCAGTTGCATTTTCTACAGAAAGAGGGTTCAGATCTGCTCAATCAAAAGAATGGTTTAACTCTGTTAGCTGAATGCACAAATCAGAAAGAAGTTTCACAGAATGATTCTGTGTAGTTTATATTTGGAGACATTCCTTTTTCCACTATTACCCTCTTAGTGCTCCGAATCTCCACTTGCATTTTCTACAGAAAGAGTGTTTCCGAACGGCTCAATCAAAACTAAGGTTCAACTCTTTTAGTTGAACAAACAGAACAGAAAGCAGTTTCACACAATTCTTCTGTGTAGTTTTTATTTGTAGACATTCTTTTTCCCAATATAGGCCTCCTAGCGCTCAGAATGTCCAATTGCAGTTTCTATAGAAAGAGTGTTTCAGAACGGCTGCAATCAAAAGTAAGGTTCAACTCTGTTAGTTGAATGCACAGAACAGAAAGAAGTTTCATACAATGCTTCTGTGTAGTTTATATTTGAACATATTCTTTTTTCCACTTTTACCCACTTAGCGCTACGAATGTCCAGTTGCATTTTCTACAGACAGAGTGTTTCAAAACTGCTCAATCAAAAGTATGGTTTAACTCTGTTAGCTGAATGCTCAGATCAGAAAGAAGTTTCACAGAATGCTTCTGTGTAGTTTATATTTGAATATATTCCTTTTTCCACTACTACGCTCTTAGCGCTCCAAATGTCCAGTTGCATTTTCTACAGAAAGAGTGTTCAGATCTGCTCAATCAAAAGTATGGTTTAACTCTGTTAGCTGAATGCACAGATCAGAAAGAAGTTTCACCGAATGATTCTGTGTAGTTTATATTTGAAGACATTCCTTTTTCCACTATTACCCCCTTAGCGCTCCGAATCTCCACTTGCATTTTCTACAAAAAGAGTGTTTCATAACTGCTCAATCAAAAATATGTTTTATCTCTGTTAACTGAATTTACAGATCAGAAATAAGTTTCACAGAATGCATCTGTGTAGTTTTTATTTGAAGATATTCTTTTTCCCAATGTAGGCCTCTTAGCGCTTAGCATGTCCAATTGCAGTTTCTACAGAAAGAGTGTTTCAGAACGGCTCAATCAAAAGTAAGGTTCAACTCTGTTAGTTGAATGCACAGAACAGAAAGAATTTTCACAAAATGCTACTGTGTACTTTATATTTGAATATATTCCTTTTTCCACTATTACCCTCTTAGCGCTCCGAATGTCCACTTGCATTTTCTACAGAAAGAGTGTTCAGAACTGCGCAATCAAAAGTATGGTTTAACTCTGTTAGCTTAATGAACATATCCGAAATAAGTTTCACACAATGCTTCTGTGTAGTTTTTATTTGAAGATATTTTTCCCAATATATGCCTCTTAGCGCTCAGAATGTCCAATTGCAGTTTCTACAGAAAGAGTGTTTCAGAAAGGCTCAATCAAAAGTAAGGTTCAACTCTGTTAGTTGAATGCACAGAACAGAAAGAAGTTTCATACAATGCTTCTGTGTAGTTTATATTTGAACATATTCTTTTTCCCACTATTACCCACTTAGCGCTACGAATGTCCAGTTGCATTTTCTACAGACAGAGTGTTTCAAAACTGCTCAATCAAAAGTATGGTTTAACTCTGTTAGCTGAATGCTCAGATCAGAAAGAAGTTTCACAGAATGCTTCTGTGTAGTTTATATTTGAATATATTCCTTTTTCCACTACTACGCTCTTAGCGCTCGAAATGTCCAGTTGCATTTTCTACAGAAAGAGTGTTCAGATCTGCTCAATCAAAAGTATGGTTTAACTCTGTTAGCTGAATGCACAGATCAGAAAGAAGTTTCACCGAATGATTCTGTGTAGTTTATATTTGAAGACATTCCTTTTTCCACTATTACCCACTTAGCGCTCCGAATCTCCACTTGCATTTTCTACAAAAAGAGTGTTTCATAACTGCTCAATCAAAAATATGTTTTATCTCTGTTAACTGAATTTACAGATCAGAAATAAGTTTCACAGAATGCATCTGTGTAGTTTTTATTTGAAGATATTCTTTTTCCCAATGTAGGCCTCTTAGCGCTTAGCATGTCCAATTGCAGTTTCTTCAGAAAGAGTGTTTCAGAACGGCTCAATCAAAAGTAAGGTTCAACTCTGTTAGTTGAATGCACAGAACAGAAAGAATTTTCACAGAATGCTACTGTGTAGTTTATATTTGAATATATTCCTTTTTCCACTATTACCCTCTTAGCGCTCTGAATGTCCACTTGCATTTTCTACAGAAAGAGTGTTCAGAACTGCGCAATCAAAAGTATGGTTTAACTCTGTTAGCTTAATGAACGTATCAGAAATAAGTTTCACACAATGCTTCTGTGTAGTTTTTATTTGAAGATATTATTTTTCCCAATATAGGCCTCTTAGCGCTCAGAATGTCCAATTGCAGTTTCTACAGAAAGAGTGTTTCAGAACGGCTCAATCAAAAGTAAGGTTCAACTCTGTTAGTTGAATGCACAGAACAGAAAGAAGTTTCATACAATGCTTCTGTGTAGTTTATATTTGAACATATTCTTTTTTCCACTATTACCCACTTAGCGCTACGAATGTCCAGTTGCATTTTCAACAGACAGAGTGTTTCAAAACTGCTCAATCAAAAGTATGGTTTAACTCTGTTAGCTGAATGCTCAGATCAGAAAGAAGTTTCACAGAATGCTTCTGTGTAGTTTATATTTGAATATATTCCTTTTTCCACTACTACTCTCTTAGCACTCCAAATGTCCAGTTGCATTTTCTACAGAAAGAGTGTTCAGATCTGCTCAATCAAAAGTATGGTTTAACTCTGTTAGCTGAATGCACAGATCAGAAAGAAGTTTCACAGAATGATTCTGTGTAGTTTATATTTGGAGACATTCATTTTCCACTATTTCCCTCTTAGCGCTCCGAATCTCCACTTGCATTTTCTACAGAAAGAGTGTTTCAGAACGGCTCAATCAAAACTAAGGTTCAACTCTTTTAGTTGAACAAACAGAACAGAAAGAAGTTTCACACAATTCTTCTGTGTAGTTTTTATTTGTAGACATTCATTTTCCCAATATAGGCCTCTTAGCGCTCAGAATGTCCAATTGCAGTTCCTACAGAAAGAGTGTTTCAGAACGGCTCAATCAAAAGTAAGGTTCAACTCTGTTAGTTGAATGCACAGAACAGAAAGAAGTTTCATACAATGCTTCTGTGTACTTTGTATTTGAACATATTCTTTTTTCCACTATTACCCACTTAGCGCTACGAATGTCCAGTTGCATTTTCTACAGACAGAATGTTTCAAAACTGCTCAATCAAAAGTATGGTTTAAATCTGTTAGCTGAATGCTCAGATCAGAAAGAAGTTTCACAGAATGCTTCTGTGTAGTTTATATTTGAATATATTACTTTTTCCACTACTACGCTCTTAGCGCTCCAAATGTCCAGTTGCATTTTCTACAGAAAGAGTGTTCAGATCTGCTCAATCAAAAGTATGGTTTAACTCTGTTAGCTGAATGCACAGATCAGAAAGAAGTTTCACCGAATGATTCTGTGTAGTTTATATTTGAAGACATTCCTTTTTCCACTATTACCCTCTTAGCGCTCCGAATCTCCACTTGCATTTTCTACAAAAAGAGTGTTTCATAACTGGTCAATCAAAAATATGTTTTATCTCTGTTAACTGAATTTACAGATCAGAAATAAGTTTCACAGAATGCATCTGTGTAGTTTTTATTTGAAGATATTCTTTTTCCCAATGTAGGCCTCTTAGCGCTTAGCATGTCCAATTGCAGTTTCTACAGAAAGAGTGTTTCAGAACGGCTGAATCAAAAGTAAGGTTCAACTCTGTTAGTTGAATGCACAGAACAGAAAGAATTTTCACAGAATGCTACTGTGTAGTTTATATTTGAATATATTCCTTTTTCCACTATTACCCTCTTAGCGCTCCGAATGTGCACTTGCATTTTCTACAGAAAGAGTGTTCAGAACTGCGCAATCAAAAGTATGGTTTAACTCTGTTAGCTTAATGAACATATCAGAAATAAGTTTCACACAATGCTTCTGTGTAGTTTTTATTTGAAGATATTATTTTTCCCAATATAGGCCTCTTAGCGCTCAGAATGTCCAATTGCAGTTTCTACAGAAAGAGTGTTTCAGAAAGGCTCAATCAAAAGTAAGGTTCAACTCTGTTAGCTGAATGCACAGAACAGAAAGAAGTTTCACACAATGCTTCTGTGTAGTTTATATTTGAACATATTCTTTTTTCCACTATTACCCACTTAGCGCTACGAATGTCCAGTTGCATTTTCTACAGACAGAGTGTTTCAAAACTGCTCAATCAAAAGTATGGTTTAACTCTGTTAGCTGAATGCTCAGATCAGAAAGAAGTTTCACAGAATGCTTCTGTGTAGTTTATATTTGAATATATTCCTTTTTCCAGTACTACTCTCTTAGCGCTCCAAATGTCCAGTTGCATTTTCTACAGAAAGAGTGTTCAGATCTGCTCAATCAAAAGTATGGTTTAACTCTGTTAGCTGAATGCACAGATCAGAAAGAAGTTTCACAGAATGATTCTGTGTAGTTTATATTTGGAGACATTCCTTTTTCCACTATTACCCTCTTAGTGCTCCGAATCTCCACTTGCATTTTCTACAGAAAGGGTGTTTCCGAACGGCTCAATCAAAACTAAGGTTCAACTCTTTTTTTGTTGAACAAACAGAACAGAAAGAAGTTTCACACAATTCTTCTGTGTAGTTTTTATTTGTAGACATTCTTTTTCCCAATATAGGCCTCCTAGCGCTCAGAATGTCCAATTGCAGTTTCTACAAAAAGAGTGTTTCAGAACGGCTCAATCAAAAGTAAGGTTCAACTCTGTTAGTTGAATGCACAGAACAGAAAGAAGTTTCATACAATGCTTCTGTGTAGTTTGTAATTGAACATATTCTTTTTTCCACTATTACCCCCTTAGCGCTACGAATGTCCAGTTGCATTTTCTACAGACAGAGTGTTTCAAAACTGCTCAATCAAAAGTATGGTTTAACTCTGTTAGCTGAATGCTCAGATCAGAAAGAAGTTTCACAGAATGCTTCTGTGTAGTTTATAATTGAATATATTCCTTTTTCCACTACTACTCTCTTAGCGCTCCAAATGTCCAGTTGCATTTTCTACAGAAAGAGTGTTCAGATCTGCTCAATCAAAACTATGGTTTAACTCTGTTAGCTGAATGCACAGATCAGAAAGAAGTTTCACAGAATGATTCTGTGTAGTTTATATTTGGAGACATTCCTTTTTCCACTATTACCCTCTTAGCGCTCCGAATCTCCACTTGCATTTTCTACAAAAAGAGTGTTTCATAACTGCTCAATCAAAAATATGTTTTATCTCTGTTAACTGAATTTACAGATCAGAAATAAGTTTCACAGAATGCATCTGTGTAGTTTTTATTTGAAGATATTCTTTTTCCCAATGTAGGCCTCTTAGCGCTTAGCATGTCCAGTTGCAGTTTCTACAGAAAGAGTGTTTCAGAACGGCTCAATCAAAAGTAAGGTTCAACTCTGTTAGTTGAATGCACAGAACAGAAAGAATTTTCACAGAATGCTACTGTGTAGTTTATATTTGAATATATTCCTTTTTCCACTATTACCCTCTTAGCGCTCCGAATGCCACTTGCATTTTCTACAGAAAGAGTGTTCAGAACTGCGCAATCAAAAGTATGGTTTAACTCTGTTAGCTTAATGAACGTATCAGAAATAAGTTTCACACAATGCTTCTGTGTAGTTTTTATTTGAAGATATTATTTTTCCCAATAGAGGCCTCTTAGCGCTCAGAATGTCCAATTGCAGTTTCTACAGAAAGAGTGTTTCAGAAAGGCTCAATCAAAAGTAAGGTTCAACTCTGTTAGTTGAATGCACAGAACAGAAAGAAGTTTCATACAATGCTTCTGTGTAGTTTATATTTGAACATATTCTTTTTTCCACTATTACCCACTTAGCGCTACGAATGTCCAGTTGCATTTTCTACAGACAGAGTGTTTCAAAACTGCTCAATCAAAAGTATGGTTTAACTCTGTTAGCTGAATGCTCAGATCAGAAAGAAGTTTCACAGAATGCTTCTGTGTAGTTTATATTTGAATATATTCCTTTTTCCACTACTACTCTCTTAGCGCTCCAAATGTCCAGTTGCATTTTCTACAGAAAGAGTGTTCAGATCTGCTCAATCAAAAGTATGGTTTAACACTGTTAGCTGAATGCACAGATCAGAAAGAAGTTTCACAGAATGATTCTGTGTAGTTTATATTTGGAGACATTCCTTTTTCCACTATTACCCTCTTAGCGCTCCGAATCTCCACTTGCATTTTCTACAGAAAGAGTGTTTCAGAACGGCTCAATCAAAACTAAGGTTCAACTCTTTTAGTTGAACAAACAGAACAGAAAGAAGTTTCACACAATTCTTCTGTGTAGTTTTTATTTGTAGACATTCTTTTTCCCAATATAGGCCTCTTAGCGCTCAGAATGTCCAATTGCAGTTTCTACAGAAAGAGTGTTTCAGAACGGCTCAATCAAAAGTAAGGTTCAACTCTGTTAGTTGAATGCACAGAACAGAAAGAAGTTTCATACAATGCTTCTGTGTAGTTTATATTTGAACATATTCTTTTTCCCACTATTACCCACTTAGCGCTACGAATGTCCAGTTGCATTTTCTACAGACAGAGTGTTTCAAAACTGCTCAATCAAAAGTATGGTTTAACTCTGTTAGCTGAATGCTCAGATCAGAAAGAAGTTTCACAGAATGCTTCTGTGTAGTTTATATTTGAATATATTCCTTTTTCCACTACTACGCTCTTAGCGCTCGAAATGTCCAGTTGCATTTTCTACAGAAAGAGTGTTCAGATCTGCTCAATCAAAAGTATGGTTTAACTCTGTTAGCTGAATGCACAGATCAGAAAGAAGTTTCACCGAATGATTCTGTGTAGTTTATATTTGAAGACATTCCTTTTTCCACTATTACCCACTTAGCGCTCCGAATCTCCACTTGCATTTTCTACAAAAAGAGTGTTTCATAACTGCTCAATCAAAAATATGTTTTATCTCTGTTAACTGAATTTACAGATCAGAAATAAGTTTCACAGAATGCATCTGTGTAGTTTTTATTTGAAGATATTCTTTTTCCCAATGTAGGCCTCTTAGCGCTTAGCATGTCCAATTGCAGTTTCTTCAGAAAGAGTGTTTCAGAACGGCTCAATCAAAAGTAAGGTTCAACTCTGTTAGTTGAATGCACAGAACAGAAAGAATTTTCACAGAATGCTACTGTGTAGTTTATATTTGAATATATTCCTTTTTCCACTATTACCCTCTTAGCGCTCTGAATGTCCACTTGCATTTTCTACAGAAAGAGTGTTCAGAACTGCGCAATCAAAAGTATGGTTTAACTCTGTTAGCTTAATGAACGTATCAGAAATAAGTTTCACACAATGCTTCTGTGTAGTTTTTATTTGAAGATATTATTTTTCCCAATATAGGCCTCTTAGCGCTCAGAATGTCCAATTGCAGTTTCTACAGAAAGAGTGTTTCAGAACGGCTCAATCAAAAGTAAGGTTCAACTCTGTTAGTTGAATGCACAGAACAGAAAGAAGTTTCATACAATGCTTCTGTGTAGTTTATATTTGAACATATTCTTTTTTCCACTATTACCCACTTAGCGCTACGAATGTCCAGTTGCATTTTCAACAGACAGAGTGTTTCAAAACTGCTCAATCAAAAGTATGGTTTAACTCTGTTAGCTGAATGCTCAGATCAGAAAGAAGTTTCACAGAATGCTTCTGTGTAGTTTATATTTGAATATATTCCTTTTTCCACTACTACTCTCTTAGCACTCCAAATGTCCAGTTGCATTTTCTACAGAAAGAGTGTTCAGATCTGCTCAATCAAAAGTATGGTTTAACTCTGTTAGCTGAATGCACAGATCAGAAAGAAGTTTCACAGAATGATTCTGTGTAGTTTATATTTGGAGACATTCATTTTCCACTATTTCCCTCTTAGCGCTCCGAATCTCCACTTGCATTTTCTACAGAAAGAGTGTTTCAGAACGGCTCAATCAAAACTAAGGTTCAACTCTTTTAGTTGAACAAACAGAACAGAAAGAAGTTTCACACAATTCTTCTGTGTAGTTTTTATTTGTAGACATTCATTTTCCCAATATAGGCCTCTTAGCGCTCAGAATGTCCAATTGCAGTTCCTACAGAAAGAGTGTTTCAGAACGGCTCAATCAAAAGTAAGGTTCAACTCTGTTAGTTGAATGCACAGAACAGAAAGAAGTTTCATACAATGCTTCTGTGTACTTTGTATTTGAACATATTCTTTTTTCCACTATTACCCACTTAGCGCTACGAATGTCCAGTTGCATTTTCTACAGACAGAATGTTTCAAAACTGCTCAATCAAAAGTATGGTTTAAATCTGTTAGCTGAATGCTCAGATCAGAAAGAAGTTTCACAGAATGCTTCTGTGTAGTTTATATTTGAATATATTACTTTTTCCACTACTACGCTCTTAGCGCTCCAAATGTCCAGTTGCATTTTCTACAGAAAGAGTGTTCAGATCTGCTCAATCAAAAGTATGGTTTAACTCTGTTAGCTGAATGCACAGATCAGAAAGAAGTTTCACCGAATGATTCTGTGTAGTTTATATTTGAAGACATTCCTTTTTCCACTATTACCCTCTTAGCGCTCCGAATCTCCACTTGCATTTTCTACAAAAAGAGTGTTTCATAACTGGTCAATCAAAAATATGTTTTATCTCTGTTAACTGAATTTACAGATCAGAAATAAGTTTCACAGAATGCATCTGTGTAGTTTTTATTTGAAGATATTCTTTTTCCCAATGTAGGCCTCTTAGCGCTTAGCATGTCCAATTGCAGTTTCTACAGAAAGAGTGTTTCAGAACGGCTGAATCAAAAGTAAGGTTCAACTCTGTTAGTTGAATGCACAGAACAGAAAGAATTTTCACAGAATGCTACTGTGTAGTTTATATTTGAATATATTCCTTTTTCCACTATTACCCTCTTAGCGCTCCGAATGTGCACTTGCATTTTCTACAGAAAGAGTGTTCAGAACTGCGCAATCAAAAGTATGGTTTAACTCTGTTAGCTTAATGAACATATCAGAAATAAGTTTCACACAATGCTTCTGTGTAGTTTTTATTTGAAGATATTATTTTTCCCAATATAGGCCTCTTAGCGCTCAGAATGTCCAATTGCAGTTTCTACAGAAAGAGTGTTTCAGAAAGGCTCAATCAAAAGTAAGGTTCAACTCTGTTAGCTGAATGCACAGAACAGAAAGAAGTTTCACACAATGCTTCTGTGTAGTTTATATTTGAACATATTCTTTTTTCCACTATTACCCACTTAGCGCTACGAATGTCCAGTTGCATTTTCTACAGACAGAGTGTTTCAAAACTGCTCAATCAAAAGTATGGTTTAACTCTGTTAGCTGAATGCTCAGATCAGAAAGAAGTTTCACAGAATGCTTCTGTGTAGTTTATATTTGAATATATTCCTTTTTCCAGTACTACTCTCTTAGCGCTCCAAATGTCCAGTTGCATTTTCTACAGAAAGAGTGTTCAGATCTGCTCAATCAAAAGTATGGTTTAACTCTGTTAGCTGAATGCACAGATCAGAAAGAAGTTTCACAGAATGATTCTGTGTAGTTTATATTTGGAGACATTCCTTTTTCCACTATTACCCTCTTAGTGCTCCGAATCTCCACTTGCATTTTCTACAGAAAGGGTGTTTCCGAACGGCTCAATCAAAACTAAGGTTCAACTCTTTTTTTGTTGAACAAACAGAACAGAAAGAAGTTTCACACAATTCTTCTGTGTAGTTTTTATTTGTAGACATTCTTTTTCCCAATATAGGCCTCCTAGCGCTCAGAATGTCCAATTGCAGTTTCTACAAAAAGAGTGTTTCAGAACGGCTCAATCAAAAGTAAGGTTCAACTCTGTTAGTTGAATGCACAGAACAGAAAGAAGTTTCATACAATGCTTCTGTGTAGTTTGTAATTGAACATATTCTTTTTTCCACTATTACCCCCTTAGCGCTACGAATGTCCAGTTGCATTTTCTACAGACAGAGTGTTTCAAAACTGCTCAATCAAAAGTATGGTTTAACTCTGTTAGCTGAATGCTCAGATCAGAAAGAAGTTTCACAGAATGCTTCTGTGTAGTTTATAATTGAATATATTCCTTTTTCCACTACTACTCTCTTAGCGCTCCAAATGTCCAGTTGCATTTTCTACAGAAAGAGTGTTCAGATCTGCTCAATCAAAACTATGGTTTAACTCTGTTAGCTGAATGCACAGATCAGAAAGAAGTTTCACAGAATGATTCTGTGTAGTTTATATTTGGAGACATTCCTTTTTCCACTATTACCCTCTTAGCGCTCCGAATCTCCACTTGCATTTTCTACAAAAAGAGTGTTTCATAACTGCTCAATCAAAAATATGTTTTATCTCTGTTAACTGAATTTACAGATCAGAAATAAGTTTCACAGAATGCATCTGTGTAGTTTTTATTTGAAGATATTCTTTTTCCCAATGTAGGCCTCTTAGCGCTTAGCATGTCCAGTTGCAGTTTCTACAGAAAGAGTGTTTCAGAACGGCTCAATCAAAAGTAAGGTTCAACTCTGTTAGTTGAATGCACAGAACAGAAAGAATTTTCACAGAATGCTACTGTGTAGTTTATATTTGAATATATTCCTTTTTCCACTATTACCCTCTTAGCGCTCCGAATGCCACTTGCATTTTCTACAGAAAGAGTGTTCAGAACTGCGCAATCAAAAGTATGGTTTAACTCTGTTAGCTTAATGAACGTATCAGAAATAAGTTTCACACAATGCTTCTGTGTAGTTTTTATTTGAAGATATTATTTTTCCCAATAGAGGCCTCTTAGCGCTCAGAATGTCCAATTGCAGTTTCTACAGAAAGAGTGTTTCAGAAAGGCTCAATCAAAAGTAAGGTTCAACTCTGTTAGTTGAATGCACAGAACAGAAAGAAGTTTCATACAATGCTTCTGTGTAGTTTATATTTGAACATATTCTTTTTTCCACTATTACCCACTTAGCGCTACGAATGTCCAGTTGCATTTTCTACAGACAGAGTGTTTCAAAACTGCTCAATCAAAAGTATGGTTTAACTCTGTTAGCTGAATGCTCAGATCAGAAAGAAGTTTCACAGAATGCTTCTGTGTAGTTTATATTTGAATATATTCCTTTTTCCACTACTACTCTCTTAGCGCTCCAAATGTCCAGTTGCATTTTCTACAGAAAGAGTGTTCAGATCTGCTCAATCAAAAGTATGGTTTAACACTGTTAGCTGAATGCACAGATCAGAAAGAAGTTTCACAGAATGATTCTGTGTAGTTTATATTTGGAGACATTCCTTTTTCCACTATTACCCTCTTAGCGCTCCGAATCTCCACTTGCATTTTCTACAGAAAGAGTGTTTCAGAACGGCTCAATCAAAACTAAGGTTCAACTCTTTTAGTTGAACAAACAGAACAGAAAGAAGTTTCACACAATTCTTCTGTGTAGTTTTTATTTGTAGACATTCTTTTTCCCAATATAGGCCTCTTAGCGCTCAGAATGTCCAATTGCAGTTTCTACAGAAAGAGTGTTTCAGAACGGCTCAATCAAAAGTAAGGTTCAACTCTGTTAGTTGAATGCACAGAACAGAAAGAAGTTTCATACAATGCTTCTGTGTAGTTTATATTTGAACATATTCTTTTTCCCACTATTACCCACTTAGCGCTACGAATGTCCAGTTGCATTTTCTACAGACAGAGTGTTTCAAAACTGCTCAATCAAAAGTATGGTTTAACTCTGTTAGCTGAATGCTCAGATCAGAAAGAAGTTTCACAGAATGCTTCTGTGTAGTTTATATTTGAATATATTCCTTTTTCCACTACTACGCTCTTAGCGCTCGAAATGTCCAGTTGCATTTTCTACAGAAAGAGTGTTCAGATCTGCTCAATCAAAAGTATGGTTTAACTCTGTTAGCTGAATGCACAGATCAGAAAGAAGTTTCACCGAATGATTCTGTGTAGTTTATATTTGAAGACATTCCTTTTTCCACTATTACCCACTTAGCGCTCCGAATCTCCACTTGCATTTTCTACAAAAAGAGTGTTTCATAACTGCTCAATCAAAAATATGTTTTATCTCTGTTAACTGAATTTACAGATCAGAAATAAGTTTCACAGAATGCATCTGTGTAGTTTTTATTTGAAGATATTCTTTTTCCCAATGTAGGCCTCTTAGCGCTTAGCATGTCCAATTGCAGTTTCTTCAGAAAGAGTGTTTCAGAACGGCTCAATCAAAAGTAAGGTTCAACTCTGTTAGTTGAATGCACAGAACAGAAAGAATTTTCACAGAATGCTACTGTGTAGTTTATATTTGAATATATTCCTTTTTCCACTATTACCCTCTTAGCGCTCTGAATGTCCACTTGCATTTTCTACAGAAAGAGTGTTCAGAACTGCGCAATCAAAAGTATGGTTTAACTCTGTTAGCTTAATGAACGTATCAGAAATAAGTTTCACACAATGCTTCTGTGTAGTTTTTATTTGAAGATATTATTTTTCCCAATATAGGCCTCTTAGCGCTCAGAATGTCCAATTGCAGTTTCTACAGAAAGAGTGTTTCAGAACGGCTCAATCAAAAGTAAGGTTCAACTCTGTTAGTTGAATGCACAGAACAGAAAGAAGTTTCATACAATGCTTCTGTGTAGTTTATATTTGAACATATTCTTTTTTCCACTATTACCCACTTAGCGCTACGAATGTCCAGTTGCATTTTCAACAGACAGAGTGTTTCAAAACTGCTCAATCAAAAGTATGGTTTAACTCTGTTAGCTGAATGCTCAGATCAGAAAGAAGTTTCACAGAATGCTTCTGTGTAGTTTATATTTGAATATATTCCTTTTTCCACTACTACTCTCTTAGCACTCCAAATGTCCAGTTGCATTTTCTACAGAAAGAGTGTTCAGATCTGCTCAATCAAAAGTATGGTTTAACTCTGTTAGCTGAATGCACAGATCAGAAAGAAGTTTCACAGAATGATTCTGTGTAGTTTATATTTGGAGACATTCATTTTCCACTATTTCCCTCTTAGCGCTCCGAATCTCCACTTGCATTTTCTACAGAAAGAGTGTTTCAGAACGGCTCAATCAAAACTAAGGTTCAACTCTTTTAGTTGAACAAACAGAACAGAAAGAAGTTTCACACAATTCTTCTGTGTAGTTTTTATTTGTAGACATTCATTTTCCCAATATAGGCCTCTTAGCGCTCAGAATGTCCAATTGCAGTTCCTACAGAAAGAGTGTTTCAGAACGGCTCAATCAAAAGTAAGGTTCAACTCTGTTAGTTGAATGCACAGAACAGAAAGAAGTTTCATACAATGCTTCTGTGTACTTTGTATTTGAACATATTCTTTTTTCCACTATTACCCACTTAGCGCTACGAATGTCCAGTTGCATTTTCTACAGACAGAATGTTTCAAAACTGCTCAATCAAAAGTATGGTTTAAATCTGTTAGCTGAATGCTCAGATCAGAAAGAAGTTTCACAGAATGCTTCTGTGTAGTTTATATTTGAATATATTACTTTTTCCACTACTACGCTCTTAGCGCTCCAAATGTCCAGTTGCATTTTCTACAGAAAGAGTGTTCAGATCTGCTCAATCAAAAGTATGGTTTAACTCTGTTAGCTGAATGCACAGATCAGAAAGAAGTTTCACCGAATGATTCTGTGTAGTTTATATTTGAAGACATTCCTTTTTCCACTATTACCCTCTTAGCGCTCCGAATCTCCACTTGCATTTTCTACAAAAAGAGTGTTTCATAACTGGTCAATCAAAAATATGTTTTATCTCTGTTAACTGAATTTACAGATCAGAAATAAGTTTCACAGAATGCATCTGTGTAGTTTTTATTTGAAGATATTCTTTTTCCCAATGTAGGCCTCTTAGCGCTTAGCATGTCCAATTGCAGTTTCTACAGAAAGAGTGTTTCAGAACGGCTGAATCAAAAGTAAGGTTCAACTCTGTTAGTTGAATGCACAGAACAGAAAGAATTTTCACAGAATGCTACTGTGTAGTTTATATTTGAATATATTCCTTTTTCCACTATTACCCTCTTAGCGCTCCGAATGTGCACTTGCATTTTCTACAGAAAGAGTGTTCAGAACTGCGCAATCAAAAGTATGGTTTAACTCTGTTAGCTTAATGAACATATCAGAAATAAGTTTCACACAATGCTTCTGTGTAGTTTTTATTTGAAGATATTATTTTTCCCAATATAGGCCTCTTAGCGCTCAGAATGTCCAATTGCAGTTTCTACAGAAAGAGTGTTTCAGAAAGGCTCAATCAAAAGTAAGGTTCAACTCTGTTAGCTGAATGCACAGAACAGAAAGAAGTTTCACACAATGCTTCTGTGTAGTTTATATTTGAACATATTCTTTTTTCCACTATTACCCACTTAGCGCTACGAATGTCCAGTTGCATTTTCTACAGACAGAGTGTTTCAAAACTGCTCAATCAAAAGTATGGTTTAACTCTGTTAGCTGAATGCTCAGATCAGAAAGAAGTTTCACAGAATGCTTCTGTGTAGTTTATATTTGAATATATTCCTTTTTCCAGTACTACTCTCTTAGCGCTCCAAATGTCCAGTTGCATTTTCTACAGAAAGAGTGTTCAGATCTGCTCAATCAAAAGTATGGTTTAACTCTGTTAGCTGAATGCACAGATCAGAAAGAAGTTTCACAGAATGATTCTGTGTAGTTTATATTTGGAGACATTCCTTTTTCCACTATTACCCTCTTAGTGCTCCGAATCTCCACTTGCATTTTCTACAGAAAGGGTGTTTCCGAACGGCTCAATCAAAACTAAGGTTCAACTCTTTTTTTGTTGAACAAACAGAACAGAAAGAAGTTTCACACAATTCTTCTGTGTAGTTTTTATTTGTAGACATTCTTTTTCCCAATATAGGCCTCCTAGCGCTCAGAATGTCCAATTGCAGTTTCTACAAAAAGAGTGTTTCAGAACGGCTCAATCAAAAGTAAGGTTCAACTCTGTTAGTTGAATGCACAGAACAGAAAGAAGTTTCATACAATGCTTCTGTGTAGTTTGTAATTGAACATATTCTTTTTTCCACTATTACCCCCTTAGCGCTACGAATGTCCAGTTGCATTTTCTACAGACAGAGTGTTTCAAAACTGCTCAATCAAAAGTATGGTTTAACTCTGTTAGCTGAATGCTCAGATCAGAAAGAAGTTTCACAGAATGCTTCTGTGTAGTTTATAATTGAATATATTCCTTTTTCCACTACTACTCTCTTAGCGCTCCAAATGTCCAGTTGCATTTTCTACAGAAAGAGTGTTCAGATCTGCTCAATCAAAACTATGGTTTAACTCTGTTAGCTGAATGCACAGATCAGAAAGAAGTTTCACAGAATGATTCTGTGTAGTTTATATTTGGAGACATTCCTTTTTCCACTATTACCCTCTTAGCGCTCCGAATCTCCACTTGCATTTTCTACAAAAAGAGTGTTTCATAACTGCTCAATCAAAAATATGTTTTATCTCTGTTAACTGAATTTACAGATCAGAAATAAGTTTCACAGAATGCATCTGTGTAGTTTTTATTTGAAGATATTCTTTTTCCCAATGTAGGCCTCTTAGCGCTTAGCATGTCCAGTTGCAGTTTCTACAGAAAGAGTGTTTCAGAACGGCTCAATCAAAAGTAAGGTTCAACTCTGTTAGTTGAATGCACAGAACAGAAAGAATTTTCACAGAATGCTACTGTGTAGTTTATATTTGAATATATTCCTTTTTCCACTATTACCCTCTTAGCGCTCCGAATGCCACTTGCATTTTCTACAGAAAGAGTGTTCAGAACTGCGCAATCAAAAGTATGGTTTAACTCTGTTAGCTTAATGAACGTATCAGAAATAAGTTTCACACAATGCTTCTGTGTAGTTTTTATTTGAAGATATTATTTTTCCCAATAGAGGCCTCTTAGCGCTCAGAATGTCCAATTGCAGTTTCTACAGAAAGAGTGTTTCAGAAAGGCTCAATCAAAAGTAAGGTTCAACTCTGTTAGTTGAATGCACAGAACAGAAAGAAGTTTCATACAATGCTTCTGTGTAGTTTATATTTGAACATATTCTTTTTTCCACTATTACCCACTTAGCGCTACGAATGTCCAGTTGCATTTTCTACAGACAGAGTGTTTCAAAACTGCTCAATCAAAAGTATGGTTTAACTCTGTTAGCTGAATGCTCAGATCAGAAAGAAGTTTCACAGAATGCTTCTGTGTAGTTTATATTTGAATATATTCCTTTTTCCACTACTACTCTCTTAGCGCTCCAAATGTCCAGTTGCATTTTCTACAGAAAGAGTGTTCAGATCTGCTCAATCAAAAGTATGGTTTAACACTGTTAGCTGAATGCACAGATCAGAAAGAAGTTTCACAGAATGATTCTGTGTAGTTTATATTTGGAGACATTCCTTTTTCCACTATTACCCTCTTAGCGCTCCGAATCTCCACTTGCATTTTCTACAGAAAGAGTGTTTCAGAACGGCTCAATCAAAACTAAGGTTCAACTCTTTTAGTTGAACAAACAGAACAGAAAGAAGTTTCACACAATTCTTCTGTGTAGTTTTTATTTGTAGACATTCTTTTTCCCAATATAGGCCTCTTAGCGCTCAGAATGTCCAATTGCAGTTTCTACAGAAAGAGTGTTTCAGAACGGCTCAATCAAAAGTAAGGTTCAACTCTGTTAGTTGAATGCACAGAACAGAAAGAAGTTTCATACAATGCTTCTGTGTAGTTTATATTTGAACATATTCTTTTTCCCACTATTACCCACTTAGCGCTACGAATGTCCAGTTGCATTTTCTACAGACAGAGTGTTTCAAAACTGCTCAATCAAAAGTATGGTTTAACTCTGTTAGCTGAATGCTCAGATCAGAAAGAAGTTTCACAGAATGCTTCTGTGTAGTTTATATTTGAATATATTCCTTTTTCCACTACTACGCTCTTAGCGCTCGAAATGTCCAGTTGCATTTTCTACAGAAAGAGTGTTCAGATCTGCTCAATCAAAAGTATGGTTTAACTCTGTTAGCTGAATGCACAGATCAGAAAGAAGTTTCACCGAATGATTCTGTGTAGTTTATATTTGAAGACATTCCTTTTTCCACTATTACCCACTTAGCGCTCCGAATCTCCACTTGCATTTTCTACAAAAAGAGTGTTTCATAACTGCTCAATCAAAAATATGTTTTATCTCTGTTAACTGAATTTACAGATCAGAAATAAGTTTCACAGAATGCATCTGTGTAGTTTTTATTTGAAGATATTCTTTTTCCCAATGTAGGCCTCTTAGCGCTTAGCATGTCCAATTGCAGTTTCTTCAGAAAGAGTGTTTCAGAACGGCTCAATCAAAAGTAAGGTTCAACTCTGTTAGTTGAATGCACAGAACAGAAAGAATTTTCACAGAATGCTACTGTGTAGTTTATATTTGAATATATTCCTTTTTCCACTATTACCCTCTTAGCGCTCTGAATGTCCACTTGCATTTTCTACAGAAAGAGTGTTCAGAACTGCGCAATCAAAAGTATGGTTTAACTCTGTTAGCTTAATGAACGTATCAGAAATAAGTTTCACACAATGCTTCTGTGTAGTTTTTATTTGAAGATATTATTTTTCCCAATATAGGCCTCTTAGCGCTCAGAATGTCCAATTGCAGTTTCTACAGAAAGAGTGTTTCAGAACGGCTCAATCAAAAGTAAGGTTCAACTCTGTTAGTTGAATGCACAGAACAGAAAGAAGTTTCATACAATGCTTCTGTGTAGTTTATATTTGAACATATTCTTTTTTCCACTATTACCCACTTAGCGCTACGAATGTCCAGTTGCATTTTCAACAGACAGAGTGTTTCAAAACTGCTCAATCAAAAGTATGGTTTAACTCTGTTAGCTGAATGCTCAGATCAGAAAGAAGTTTCACAGAATGCTTCTGTGTAGTTTATATTTGAATATATTCCTTTTTCCACTACTACTCTCTTAGCACTCCAAATGTCCAGTTGCATTTTCTACAGAAAGAGTGTTCAGATCTGCTCAATCAAAAGTATGGTTTAACTCTGTTAGCTGAATGCACAGATCAGAAAGAAGTTTCACAGAATGATTCTGTGTAGTTTATATTTGGAGACATTCATTTTCCACTATTTCCCTCTTAGCGCTCCGAATCTCCACTTGCATTTTCTACAGAAAGAGTGTTTCAGAACGGCTCAATCAAAACTAAGGTTCAACTCTTTTAGTTGAACAAACAGAACAGAAAGAAGTTTCACACAATTCTTCTGTGTAGTTTTTATTTGTAGACATTCATTTTCCCAATATAGGCCTCTTAGCGCTCAGAATGTCCAATTGCAGTTCCTACAGAAAGAGTGTTTCAGAACGGCTCAATCAAAAGTAAGGTTCAACTCTGTTAGTTGAATGCACAGAACAGAAAGAAGTTTCATACAATGCTTCTGTGTACTTTGTATTTGAACATATTCTTTTTTCCACTATTACCCACTTAGCGCTACGAATGTCCAGTTGCATTTTCTACAGACAGAATGTTTCAAAACTGCTCAATCAAAAGTATGGTTTAAATCTGTTAGCTGAATGCTCAGATCAGAAAGAAGTTTCACAGAATGCTTCTGTGTAGTTTATATTTGAATATATTACTTTTTCCACTACTACGCTCTTAGCGCTCCAAATGTCCAGTTGCATTTTCTACAGAAAGAGTGTTCAGATCTGCTCAATCAAAAGTATGGTTTAACTCTGTTAGCTGAATGCACAGATCAGAAAGAAGTTTCACCGAATGATTCTGTGTAGTTTATATTTGAAGACATTCCTTTTTCCACTATTACCCTCTTAGCGCTCCGAATCTCCACTTGCATTTTCTACAAAAAGAGTGTTTCATAACTGGTCAATCAAAAATATGTTTTATCTCTGTTAACTGAATTTACAGATCAGAAATAAGTTTCACAGAATGCATCTGTGTAGTTTTTATTTGAAGATATTCTTTTTCCCAATGTAGGCCTCTTAGCGCTTAGCATGTCCAATTGCAGTTTCTACAGAAAGAGTGTTTCAGAACGGCTGAATCAAAAGTAAGGTTCAACTCTGTTAGTTGAATGCACAGAACAGAAAGAATTTTCACAGAATGCTACTGTGTAGTTTATATTTGAATATATTCCTTTTTCCACTATTACCCTCTTAGCGCTCCGAATGTGCACTTGCATTTTCTACAGAAAGAGTGTTCAGAACTGCGCAATCAAAAGTATGGTTTAACTCTGTTAGCTTAATGAACATATCAGAAATAAGTTTCACACAATGCTTCTGTGTAGTTTTTATTTGAAGATATTATTTTTCCCAATATAGGCCTCTTAGCGCTCAGAATGTCCAATTGCAGTTTCTACAGAAAGAGTGTTTCAGAAAGGCTCAATCAAAAGTAAGGTTCAACTCTGTTAGCTGAATGCACAGAACAGAAAGAAGTTTCACACAATGCTTCTGTGTAGTTTATATTTGAACATATTCTTTTTTCCACTATTACCCACTTAGCGCTACGAATGTCCAGTTGCATTTTCTACAGACAGAGTGTTTCAAAACTGCTCAATCAAAAGTATGGTTTAACTCTGTTAGCTGAATGCTCAGATCAGAAAGAAGTTTCACAGAATGCTTCTGTGTAGTTTATATTTGAATATATTCCTTTTTCCAGTACTACTCTCTTAGCGCTCCAAATGTCCAGTTGCATTTTCTACAGAAAGAGTGTTCAGATCTGCTCAATCAAAAGTATGGTTTAACTCTGTTAGCTGAATGCACAGATCAGAAAGAAGTTTCACAGAATGATTCTGTGTAGTTTATATTTGGAGACATTCCTTTTTCCACTATTACCCTCTTAGTGCTCCGAATCTCCACTTGCATTTTCTACAGAAAGGGTGTTTCCGAACGGCTCAATCAAAACTAAGGTTCAACTCTTTTTTTGTTGAACAAACAGAACAGAAAGAAGTTTCACACAATTCTTCTGTGTAGTTTTTATTTGTAGACATTCTTTTTCCCAATATAGGCCTCCTAGCGCTCAGAATGTCCAATTGCAGTTTCTACAAAAAGAGTGTTTCAGAACGGCTCAATCAAAAGTAAGGTTCAACTCTGTTAGTTGAATGCACAGAACAGAAAGAAGTTTCATACAATGCTTCTGTGTAGTTTGTAATTGAACATATTCTTTTTTCCACTATTACCCCCTTAGCGCTACGAATGTCCAGTTGCATTTTCTACAGACAGAGTGTTTCAAAACTGCTCAATCAAAAGTATGGTTTAACTCTGTTAGCTGAATGCTCAGATCAGAAAGAAGTTTCACAGAATGCTTCTGTGTAGTTTATAATTGAATATATTCCTTTTTCCACTACTACTCTCTTAGCGCTCCAAATGTCCAGTTGCATTTTCTACAGAAAGAGTGTTCAGATCTGCTCAATCAAAACTATGGTTTAACTCTGTTAGCTGAATGCACAGATCAGAAAGAAGTTTCACAGAATGATTCTGTGTAGTTTATATTTGGAGACATTCCTTTTTCCACTATTACCCTCTTAGCGCTCCGAATCTCCACTTGCATTTTCTACAAAAAGAGTGTTTCATAACTGCTCAATCAAAAATATGTTTTATCTCTGTTAACTGAATTTACAGATCAGAAATAAGTTTCACAGAATGCATCTGTGTAGTTTTTATTTGAAGATATTCTTTTTCCCAATGTAGGCCTCTTAGCGCTTAGCATGTCCAGTTGCAGTTTCTACAGAAAGAGTGTTTCAGAACGGCTCAATCAAAAGTAAGGTTCAACTCTGTTAGTTGAATGCACAGAACAGAAAGAATTTTCACAGAATGCTACTGTGTAGTTTATATTTGAATATATTCCTTTTTCCACTATTACCCTCTTAGCGCTCCGAATGCCACTTGCATTTTCTACAGAAAGAGTGTTCAGAACTGCGCAATCAAAAGTATGGTTTAACTCTGTTAGCTTAATGAACGTATCAGAAATAAGTTTCACACAATGCTTCTGTGTAGTTTTTATTTGAAGATATTATTTTTCCCAATAGAGGCCTCTTAGCGCTCAGAATGTCCAATTGCAGTTTCTACAGAAAGAGTGTTTCAGAAAGGCTCAATCAAAAGTAAGGTTCAACTCTGTTAGTTGAATGCACAGAACAGAAAGAAGTTTCATACAATGCTTCTGTGTAGTTTATATTTGAACATATTCTTTTTTCCACTATTACCCACTTAGCGCTACGAATGTCCAGTTGCATTTTCTACAGACAGAGTGTTTCAAAACTGCTCAATCAAAAGTATGGTTTAACTCTGTTAGCTGAATGCTCAGATCAGAAAGAAGTTTCACAGAATGCTTCTGTGTAGTTTATATTTGAATATATTCCTTTTTCCACTACTACTCTCTTAGCGCTCCAAATGTCCAGTTGCATTTTCTACAGAAAGAGTGTTCAGATCTGCTCAATCAAAAGTATGGTTTAACACTGTTAGCTGAATGCACAGATCAGAAAGAAGTTTCACAGAATGATTCTGTGTAGTTTATATTTGGAGACATTCCTTTTTCCACTATTACCCTCTTAGCGCTCCGAATCTCCACTTGCATTTTCTACAGAAAGAGTGTTTCAGAACGGCTCAATCAAAACTAAGGTTCAACTCTTTTAGTTGAACAAACAGAACAGAAAGAAGTTTCACACAATTCTTCTGTGTAGTTTTTATTTGTAGACATTCTTTTTCCCAATATAGGCCTCTTAGCGCTCAGAATGTCCAATTGCAGTTTCTACAGAAAGAGTGTTTCAGAACGGCTCAATCAAAAGTAAGGTTCAACTCTGTTAGTTGAATGCACAGAACAGAAAGAAGTTTCATACAATGCTTCTGTGTAGTTTATATTTGAACATATTCTTTTTCCCACTATTACCCACTTAGCGCTACGAATGTCCAGTTGCATTTTCTACAGACAGAGTGTTTCAAAACTGCTCAATCAAAAGTATGGTTTAACTCTGTTAGCTGAATGCTCAGATCAGAAAGAAGTTTCACAGAATGCTTCTGTGTAGTTTATATTTGAATATATTCCTTTTTCCACTACTACGCTCTTAGCGCTCGAAATGTCCAGTTGCATTTTCTACAGAAAGAGTGTTCAGATCTGCTCAATCAAAAGTATGGTTTAACTCTGTTAGCTGAATGCACAGATCAGAAAGAAGTTTCACCGAATGATTCTGTGTAGTTTATATTTGAAGACATTCCTTTTTCCACTATTACCCACTTAGCGCTCCGAATCTCCACTTGCATTTTCTACAAAAAGAGTGTTTCATAACTGCTCAATCAAAAATATGTTTTATCTCTGTTAACTGAATTTACAGATCAGAAATAAGTTTCACAGAATGCATCTGTGTAGTTTTTATTTGAAGATATTCTTTTTCCCAATGTAGGCCTCTTAGCGCTTAGCATGTCCAATTGCAGTTTCTTCAGAAAGAGTGTTTCAGAACGGCTCAATCAAAAGTAAGGTTCAACTCTGTTAGTTGAATGCACAGAACAGAAAGAATTTTCACAGAATGCTACTGTGTAGTTTATATTTGAATATATTCCTTTTTCCACTATTACCCTCTTAGCGCTCTGAATGTCCACTTGCATTTTCTACAGAAAGAGTGTTCAGAACTGCGCAATCAAAAGTATGGTTTAACTCTGTTAGCTTAATGAACGTATCAGAAATAAGTTTCACACAATGCTTCTGTGTAGTTTTTATTTGAAGATATTATTTTTCCCAATATAGGCCTCTTAGCGCTCAGAATGTCCAATTGCAGTTTCTACAGAAAGAGTGTTTCAGAACGGCTCAATCAAAAGTAAGGTTCAACTCTGTTAGTTGAATGCACAGAACAGAAAGAAGTTTCATACAATGCTTCTGTGTAGTTTATATTTGAACATATTCTTTTTTCCACTATTACCCACTTAGCGCTACGAATGTCCAGTTGCATTTTCAACAGACAGAGTGTTTCAAAACTGCTCAATCAAAAGTATGGTTTAACTCTGTTAGCTGAATGCTCAGATCAGAAAGAAGTTTCACAGAATGCTTCTGTGTAGTTTATATTTGAATATATTCCTTTTTCCACTACTACTCTCTTAGCACTCCAAATGTCCAGTTGCATTTTCTACAGAAAGAGTGTTCAGATCTGCTCAATCAAAAGTATGGTTTAACTCTGTTAGCTGAATGCACAGATCAGAAAGAAGTTTCACAGAATGATTCTGTGTAGTTTATATTTGGAGACATTCATTTTCCACTATTTCCCTCTTAGCGCTCCGAATCTCCACTTGCATTTTCTACAGAAAGAGTGTTTCAGAACGGCTCAATCAAAACTAAGGTTCAACTCTTTTAGTTGAACAAACAGAACAGAAAGAAGTTTCACACAATTCTTCTGTGTAGTTTTTATTTGTAGACATTCATTTTCCCAATATAGGCCTCTTAGCGCTCAGAATGTCCAATTGCAGTTCCTACAGAAAGAGTGTTTCAGAACGGCTCAATCAAAAGTAAGGTTCAACTCTGTTAGTTGAATGCACAGAACAGAAAGAAGTTTCATACAATGCTTCTGTGTACTTTGTATTTGAACATATTCTTTTTTCCACTATTACCCACTTAGCGCTACGAATGTCCAGTTGCATTTTCTACAGACAGAATGTTTCAAAACTGCTCAATCAAAAGTATGGTTTAAATCTGTTAGCTGAATGCTCAGATCAGAAAGAAGTTTCACAGAATGCTTCTGTGTAGTTTATATTTGAATATATTACTTTTTCCACTACTACGCTCTTAGCGCTCCAAATGTCCAGTTGCATTTTCTACAGAAAGAGTGTTCAGATCTGCTCAATGAAAAGTATGGTTTAACTCTGTTAGCTGAATGCACAGATCAGAAAGAAGTTTCACCGAATGATTCTGTGTAGTTTATATTTGAAGACATTCCTTTTTCCACTATTACCCTCTTAGCGCTCCGAATCTCCACTTGCATTTTCTACAAAAAGAGTGTTTCATAACTGGTCAATCAAAAATATGTTTTATCTCTGTTAACTGAATTTACAGATCAGAAATAAGTTTCACAGAATGCATCTGTGTAGTTTTTATTTGAAGATATTCTTTTTCCCAATGTAGGCCTCTTAGCGCTTAGCATGTCCAATTGCAGTTTCTACAGAAAGAGTGTTTCAGAACGGCTGAATCAAAAGTAAGGTTCAACTCTGTTAGTTGAATGCACAGAACAGAAAGAATTTTCACAGAATGCTACTGTGTAGTTTATATTTGAATATATTCCTTTTTCCACTATTACCCTCTTAGCGCTCCGAATGTGCACTTGCATTTTCTACAGAAAGAGTGTTCAGAACTGCGCAATCAAAAGTATGGTTTAACTCTGTTAGCTTAATGAACATATCAGAAATAAGTTTCACACAATGCTTCTGTGTAGTTTTTATTTGAAGATATTATTTTTCCCAATATAGGCCTCTTAGCGCTCAGAATGTCCAATTGCAGTTTCTACAGAAAGAGTGTTTCAGAAAGGCTCAATCAAAAGTAAGGTTCAACTCTGTTAGCTGAATGCACAGAACAGAAAGAAGTTTCACACAATGCTTCTGTGTAGTTTATATTTGAACATATTCTTTTTTCCACTATTACCCACTTAGCGCTACGAATGTCCAGTTGCATTTTCTACAGACAGAGTGTTTCAAAACTGCTCAATCAAAAGTATGGTTTAACTCTGTTAGCTGAATGCTCAGATCAGAAAGAAGTTTCACAGAATGCTTCTGTGTAGTTTATATTTGAATATATTCCTTTTTCCAGTACTACTCTCTTAGCGCTCCAAATGTCCAGTTGCATTTTCTACAGAAAGAGTGTTCAGATCTGCTCAATCAAAAGTATGGTTTAACTCTGTTAGCTGAATGCACAGATCAGAAAGAAGTTTCACAGAATGATTCTGTGTAGTTTATATTTGGAGACATTCCTTTTTCCACTATTACCCTCTTAGTGCTCCGAATCTCCACTTGCATTTTCTACAGAAAGGGTGTTTCCGAACGGCTCAATCAAAACTAAGGTTCAACTCTTTTTTTGTTGAACAAACAGAACAGAAAGAAGTTTCACACAATTCTTCTGTGTAGTTTTTATTTGTAGACATTCTTTTTCCCAATATAGGCCTCCTAGCGCTCAGAATGTCCAATTGCAGTTTCTACAAAAAGAGTGTTTCAGAACGGCTCAATCAAAAGTAAGGTTCAACTCTGTTAGTTGAATGCACAGAACAGAAAGAAGTTTCATACAATGCTTCTGTGTAGTTTGTAATTGAACATATTCTTTTTTCCACTATTACCCCCTTAGCGCTACGAATGTCCAGTTGCATTTTCTACAGACAGAGTGTTTCAAAACTGCTCAATCAAAAGTATGGTTTAACTCTGTTAGCTGAATGCTCAGATCAGAAAGAAGTTTCACAGAATGCTTCTGTGTAGTTTATAATTGAATATATTCCTTTTTCCACTACTACTCTCTTAGCGCTCCAAATGTCCAGTTGCATTTTCTACAGAAAGAGTGTTCAGATCTGCTCAATCAAAACTATGGTTTAACTCTGTTAGCTGAATGCACAGATCAGAAAGAAGTTTCACAGAATGATTCTGTGTAGTTTATATTTGGAGACATTCCTTTTTCCACTATTACCCTCTTAGCGCTCCGAATCTCCACTTGCATTTTCTACAAAAAGAGTGTTTCATAACTGCTCAATCAAAAATATGTTTTATCTCTGTTAACTGAATTTACAGATCAGAAATAAGTTTCACAGAATGCATCTGTGTAGTTTTTATTTGAAGATATTCTTTTTCCCAATGTAGGCCTCTTAGCGCTTAGCATGTCCAGTTGCAGTTTCTACAGAAAGAGTGTTTCAGAACGGCTCAATCAAAAGTAAGGTTCAACTCTGTTAGTTGAATGCACAGAACAGAAAGAATTTTCACAGAATGCTACTGTGTAGTTTATATTTGAATATATTCCTTTTTCCACTATTACCCTCTTAGCGCTCCGAATGCCACTTGCATTTTCTACAGAAAGAGTGTTCAGAACTGCGCAATCAAAAGTATGGTTTAACTCTGTTAGCTTAATGAACGTATCAGAAATAAGTTTCACACAATGCTTCTGTGTAGTTTTTATTTGAAGATATTATTTTTCCCAATAGAGGCCTCTTAGCGCTCAGAATGTCCAATTGCAGTTTCTACAGAAAGAGTGTTTCAGAAAGGCTCAATCAAAAGTAAGGTTCAACTCTGTTAGTTGAATGCACAGAACAGAAAGAAGTTTCATACAATGCTTCTGTGTAGTTTATATTTGAACATATTCTTTTTTCCACTATTACCCACTTAGCGCTACGAATGTCCAGTTGCATTTTCTACAGACAGAGTGTTTCAAAACTGCTCAATCAAAAGTATGGTTTAACTCTGTTAGCTGAATGCTCAGATCAGAAAGAAGTTTCACAGAATGCTTCTGTGTAGTTTATATTTGAATATATTCCTTTTTCCACTACTACTCTCTTAGCGCTCCAAATGTCCAGTTGCATTTTCTACAGAAAGAGTGTTCAGATCTGCTCAATCAAAAGTATGGTTTAACACTGTTAGCTGAATGCACAGATCAGAAAGAAGTTTCACAGAATTATTCTGTGTAGTTTATATTTGGAGACATTCCTTTTTCCACTATTACCCTCTTAGCGCTCCGAATCTCCACTTGCATTTTCTACAGAAAGAGTGTTTCAGAACGGCTCAATCAAAACTAAGGTTCAACTCTTTTAGTTGAACAAACAGAACAGAAAGAAGTTTCACACAATTCTTCTGTGTAGTTTTTATTTGTAGACATTCTTTTTCCCAATATAGGCCTCTTAGCGCTCAGAATGTCCAATTGCAGTTTCTACAGAAAGAGTGTTTCAGAACGGCTCAATCAAAAGTAAGGTTCAACTCTGTTAGTTGAATGCACAGAACAGAAAGAAGTTTCATACAATGCTTCTGTGTAGTTTATATTTGAACATATTCTTTTTCCCACTATTACCCACTTAGCGCTACGAATGTCCAGTTGCATTTTCTACAGACAGAGTGTTTCAAAACTGCTCAATCAAAAGTATGGTTTAACTCTGTTAGCTGAATGCTCAGATCAGAAAGAAGTTTCACAGAATGCTTCTGTGTAGTTTATATTTGAATATATTCCTTTTTCCACTACTACGCTCTTAGCGCTCGAAATGTCCAGTTGCATTTTCTACAGAAAGAGTGTTCAGATCTGCTCAATCAAAAGTATGGTTTAACTCTGTTAGCTGAATGCACAGATCAGAAAGAAGTTTCACCGAATGATTCTGTGTAGTTTATATTTGAAGACATTCCTTTTTCCACTATTACCCACTTAGCGCTCCGAATCTCCACTTGCATTTTCTACAAAAAGAGTGTTTCATAACTGCTCAATCAAAAATATGTTTTATCTCTGTTAACTGAATTTACAGATCAGAAATAAGTTTCACAGAATGCATCTGTGTAGTTTTTATTTGAAGATATTCTTTTTCCCAATGTAGGCCTCTTAGCGCTTAGCATGTCCAATTGCAGTTTCTTCAGAAAGAGTGTTTCAGAACGGCTCAATCAAAAGTAAGGTTCAACTCTGTTAGTTGAATGCACAGAACAGAAAGAATTTTCACAGAATGCTACTGTGTAGTTTATATTTGAATATATTCCTTTTTCCACTATTACCCTCTTAGCGCTCTGAATGTCCACTTGCATTTTCTACAGAAAGAGTGTTCAGAACTGCGCAATCAAAAGTATGGTTTAACTCTGTTAGCTTAATGAACGTATCAGAAATAAGTTTCACACAATGCTTCTGTGTAGTTTTTATTTGAAGATATTATTTTTCCCAATATAGGCCTCTTAGCGCTCAGAATGTCCAATTGCAGTTTCTACAGAAAGAGTGTTTCAGAACGGCTCAATCAAAAGTAAGGTTCAACTCTGTTAGTTGAATGCACAGAACAGAAAGAAGTTTCATACAATGCTTCTGTGTAGTTTATATTTGAACATATTCTTTTTTCCACTATTACCCACTTAGCGCTACGAATGTCCAGTTGCATTTTCAACAGACAGAGTGTTTCAAAACTGCTCAATCAAAAGTATGGTTTAACTCTGTTAGCTGAATGCTCAGATCAGAAAGAAGTTTCACAGAATGCTTCTGTGTAGTTTATATTTGAATATATTCCTTTTTCCACTACTACTCTCTTAGCACTCCAAATGTCCAGTTGCATTTTCTACAGAAAGAGTGTTCAGATCTGCTCAATCAAAAGTATGGTTTAACTCTGTTAGCTGAATGCACAGATCAGAAAGAAGTTTCACAGAATGATTCTGTGTAGTTTATATTTGGAGACATTCATTTTCCACTATTTCCCTCTTAGCGCTCCGAATCTCCACTTGCATTTTCTACAGAAAGAGTGTTTCAGAACGGCTCAATCAAAACTAAGGTTCAACTCTTTTAGTTGAACAAACAGAACAGAAAGAAGTTTCACACAATTCTTCTGTGTAGTTTTTATTTGTAGACATTCATTTTCCCAATATAGGCCTCTTAGCGCTCAGAATGTCCAATTGCAGTTCCTACAGAAAGAGTGTTTCAGAACGGCTCAATCAAAAGTAAGGTTCAACTCTGTTAGTTGAATGCACAGAACAGAAAGAAGTTTCATACAATGCTTCTGTGTACTTTGTATTTGAACATATTCTTTTTTCCACTATTACCCACTTAGCGCTACGAATGTCCAGTTGCATTTTCTACAGACAGAATGTTTCAAAACTGCTCAATCAAAAGTATGGTTTAAATCTGTTAGCTGAATGCTCAGATCAGAAAGAAGTTTCACAGAATGCTTCTGTGTAGTTTATATTTGAATATATTACTTTTTCCACTACTACGCTCTTAGCGCTCCAAATGTCCAGTTGCATTTTCTACAGAAAGAGTGTTCAGATCTGCTCAATCAAAAGTATGGTTTAACTCTGTTAGCTGAATGCACAGATCAGAAAGAAGTTTCACCGAATGATTCTGTGTAGTTTATATTTGAAGACATTCCTTTTTCCACTATTACCCTCTTAGCGCTCCGAATCTCCACTTGCATTTTCTACAAAAAGAGTGTTTCATAACTGGTCAATCAAAAATATGTTTTATCTCTGTTAACTGAATTTACAGATCAGAAATAAGTTTCACAGAATGCATCTGTGTAGTTTTTATTTGAAGATATTCTTTTTCCCAATGTAGGCCTCTTAGCGCTTAGCATGTCCAATTGCAGTTTCTACAGAAAGAGTGTTTCAGAACGGCTGAATCAAAAGTAAGGTTCAACTCTGTTAGTTGAATGCACAGAACAGAAAGAATTTTCACAGAATGCTACTGTGTAGTTTATATTTGAATATATTCCTTTTTCCACTATTACCCTCTTAGCGCTCCGAATGTGCACTTGCATTTTCTACAGAAAGAGTGTTCAGAACTGCGCAATCAAAAGTATGGTTTAACTCTGTTAGCTTAATGAACATATCAGAAATAAGTTTCACACAATGCTTCTGTGTAGTTTTTATTTGAAGATATTATTTTTCCCAATATAGGCCTCTTAGCGCTCAGAATGTCCAATTGCAGTTTCTACAGAAAGAGTGTTTCAGAAAGGCTCAATCAAAAGTAAGGTTCAACTCTGTTAGCTGAATGCACAGAACAGAAAGAAGTTTCACACAATGCTTCTGTGTAGTTTATATTTGAACATATTCTTTTTTCCACTATTACCCACTTAGCGCTACGAATGTCCAGTTGCATTTTCTACAGACAGAGTGTTTCAAAACTGCTCAATCAAAAGTATGGTTTAACTCTGTTAGCTGAATGCTCAGATCAGAAAGAAGTTTCACAGAATGCTTCTGTGTAGTTTATATTTGAATATATTCCTTTTTCCAGTACTACTCTCTTAGCGCTCCAAATGTCCAGTTGCATTTTCTACAGAAAGAGTGTTCAGATCTGCTCAATCAAAAGTATGGTTTAACTCTGTTAGCTGAATGCACAGATCAGAAAGAAGTTTCACAGAATGATTCTGTGTAGTTTATATTTGGAGACATTCCTTTTTCCACTATTACCCTCTTAGTGCTCCGAATCTCCACTTGCATTTTCTACAGAAAGGGTGTTTCCGAACGGCTCAATCAAAACTAAGGTTCAACTCTTTTTTTGTTGAACAAACAGAACAGAAAGAAGTTTCACACAATTCTTCTGTGTAGTTTTTATTTGTAGACATTCTTTTTCCCAATATAGGCCTCCTAGCGCTCAGAATGTCCAATTGCAGTTTCTACAAAAAGAGTGTTTCAGAACGGCTCAATCAAAAGTAAGGTTCAACTCTGTTAGTTGAATGCACAGAACAGAAAGAAGTTTCATACAATGCTTCTGTGTAGTTTGTAATTGAACATATTCTTTTTTCCACTATTACCCCCTTAGCGCTACGAATGTCCAGTTGCATTTTCTACAGACAGAGTGTTTCAAAACTGCTCAATCAAAAGTATGGTTTAACTCTGTTAGCTGAATGCTCAGATCAGAAAGAAGTTTCACAGAATGCTTCTGTGTAGTTTATAATTGAATATATTCCTTTTTCCACTACTACTCTCTTAGCGCTCCAAATGTCCAGTTGCATTTTCTACAGAAAGAGTGTTCAGATCTGCTCAATCAAAACTATGGTTTAACTCTGTTAGCTGAATGCACAGATCAGAAAGAAGTTTCACAGAATGATTCTGTGTAGTTTATATTTGGAGACATTCCTTTTTCCACTATTACCCTCTTAGCGCTCCGAATCTCCACTTGCATTTTCTACAAAAAGAGTGTTTCATAACTGCTCAATCAAAAATATGTTTTATCTCTGTTAACTGAATTTACAGATCAGAAATAAGTTTCACAGAATGCATCTGTGTAGTTTTTATTTGAAGATATTCTTTTTCCCAATGTAGGCCTCTTAGCGCTTAGCATGTCCAGTTGCAGTTTCTACAGAAAGAGTGTTTCAGAACGGCTCAATCAAAAGTAAGGTTCAACTCTGTTAGTTGAATGCACAGAACAGAAAGAATTTTCACAGAATGCTACTGTGTAGTTTATATTTGAATATATTCCTTTTTCCACTATTACCCTCTTAGCGCTCCGAATGCCACTTGCATTTTCTACAGAAAGAGTGTTCAGAACTGCGCAATCAAAAGTATGGTTTAACTCTGTTAGCTTAATGAACGTATCAGAAATAAGTTTCACACAATGCTTCTGTGTAGTTTTTATTTGAAGATATTATTTTTCCCAATAGAGGCCTCTTAGCGCTCAGAATGTCCAATTGCAGTTTCTACAGAAAGAGTGTTTCAGAAAGGCTCAATCAAAAGTAAGGTTCAACTCTGTTAGTTGAATGCACAGAACAGAAAGAAGTTTCATACAATGCTTCTGTGTAGTTTATATTTGAACATATTCTTTTTTCCACTATTACCCACTTAGCGCTACGAATGTCCAGTTGCATTTTCTACAGACAGAGTGTTTCAAAACTGCTCAATCAAAAGTATGGTTTAACTCTGTTAGCTGAATGCTCAGATCAGAAAGAAGTTTCACAGAATGCTTCTGTGTAGTTTATATTTGAATATATTCCTTTTTCCACTACTACTCTCTTAGCGCTCCAAATGTCCAGTTGCATTTTCTACAGAAAGAGTGTTCAGATCTGCTCAATCAAAAGTATGGTTTAACACTGTTAGCTGAATGCACAGATCAGAAAGAAGTTTCACAGAATGATTCTGTGTAGTTTATATTTGGAGACATTCCTTTTTCCACTATTACCCTCTTAGCGCTCCGAATCTCCACTTGCATTTTCTACAGAAAGAGTGTTTCAGAACGGCTCAATCAAAACTAAGGTTCAACTCTTTTAGTTGAACAAACAGAACAGAAAGAAGTTTCACACAATTCTTCTGTGTAGTTTTTATTTGTAGACATTCTTTTTCCCAATATAGGCCTCTTAGCGCTCAGAATGTCCAATTGCAGTTTCTACAGAAAGAGTGTTTCAGAACGGCTCAATCAAAAGTAAGGTTCAACTCTGTTAGTTGAATGCACAGAACAGAAAGAAGTTTCATACAATGCTTCTGTGTAGTTTATATTTGAACATATTCTTTTTCCCACTATTACCCACTTAGCGCTACGAATGTCCAGTTGCATTTTCTACAGACAGAGTGTTTCAAAACTGCTCAATCAAAAGTATGGTTTAACTCTGTTAGCTGAATGCTCAGATCAGAAAGAAGTTTCACAGAATGCTTCTGTGTAGTTTATATTTGAATATATTCCTTTTTCCACTACTACGCTCTTAGCGCTCGAAATGTCCAGTTGCATTTTCTACAGAAAGAGTGTTCAGATCTGCTCAATCAAAAGTATGGTTTAACTCTGTTAGCTGAATGCACAGATCAGAAAGAAGTTTCACCGAATGATTCTGTGTAGTTTATATTTGAAGACATTCCTTTTTCCACTATTACCCACTTAGCGCTCCGAATCTCCACTTGCATTTTCTACAAAAAGAGTGTTTCATAACTGCTCAATCAAAAATATGTTTTATCTCTGTTAACTGAATTTACAGATCAGAAATAAGTTTCACAGAATGCATCTGTGTAGTTTTTATTTGAAGATATTCTTTTTCCCAATGTAGGCCTCTTAGCGCTTAGCATGTCCAATTGCAGTTTCTTCAGAAAGAGTGTTTCAGAACGGCTCAATCAAAAGTAAGGTTCAACTCTGTTAGTTGAATGCACAGAACAGAAAGAATTTTCACAGAATGCTACTGTGTAGTTTATATTTGAATATATTCCTTTTTCCACTATTACCCTCTTAGCGCTCTGAATGTCCACTTGCATTTTCTACAGAAAGAGTGTTCAGAACTGCGCAATCAAAAGTATGGTTTAACTCTGTTAGCTTAATGAACGTATCAGAAATAAGTTTCACACAATGCTTCTGTGTAGTTTTTATTTGAAGATATTATTTTTCCCAATATAGGCCTCTTAGCGCTCAGAATGTCCAATTGCAGTTTCTACAGAAAGAGTGTTTCAGAACGGCTCAATCAAAAGTAAGGTTCAACTCTGTTAGTTGAATGCACAGAACAGAAAGAAGTTTCATACAATGCTTCTGTGTAGTTTATATTTGAACATATTCTTTTTTCCACTATTACCCACTTAGCGCTACGAATGTCCAGTTGCATTTTCAACAGACAGAGTGTTTCAAAACTGCTCAATCAAAAGTATGGTTTAACTCTGTTAGCTGAATGCTCAGATCAGAAAGAAGTTTCACAGAATGCTTCTGTGTAGTTTATATTTGAATATATTCCTTTTTCCACTACTACTCTCTTAGCACTCCAAATGTCCAGTTGCATTTTCTACAGAAAGAGTGTTCAGATCTGCTCAATCAAAAGTATGGTTTAACTCTGTTAGCTGAATGCACAGATCAGAAAGAAGTTTCACAGAATGATTCTGTGTAGTTTATATTTGGAGACATTCATTTTCCACTATTTCCCTCTTAGCGCTCCGAATCTCCACTTGCATTTTCTACAGAAAGAGTGTTTCAGAACGGCTCAATCAAAACTAAGGTTCAACTCTTTTAGTTGAACAAACAGAACAGAAAGAAGTTTCACACAATTCTTCTGTGTAGTTTTTATTTGTAGACATTCATTTTCCCAATATAGGCCTCTTAGCGCTCAGAATGTCCAATTGCAGTTCCTACAGAAAGAGTGTTTCAGAACGGCTCAATCAAAAGTAAGGTTCAACTCTGTTAGTTGAATGCACAGAACAGAAAGAAGTTTCATACAATGCTTCTGTGTACTTTGTATTTGAACATATTCTTTTTTCCACTATTACCCACTTAGCGCTACGAATGTCCAGTTGCATTTTCTACAGACAGAATGTTTCAAAACTGCTCAATCAAAAGTATGGTTTAAATCTGTTAGCTGAATGCTCAGATCAGAAAGAAGTTTCACAGAATGCTTCTGTGTAGTTTATATTTGAATATATTACTTTTTCCACTACTACGCTCTTAGCGCTCCAAATGTCCAGTTGCATTTTCTACAGAAAGAGTGTTCAGATCTGCTCAATCAAAAGTATGGTTTAACTCTGTTAGCTGAATGCACAGATCAGAAAGAAGTTTCACCGAATGATTCTGTGTAGTTTATATTTGAAGACATTCCTTTTTCCACTATTACCCTCTTAGCGCTCCGAATCTCCACTTGCATTTTCTACAAAAAGAGTGTTTCATAACTGGTCAATCAAAAATATGTTTTATCTCTGTTAACTGAATTTACAGATCAGAAATAAGTTTCACAGAATGCATCTGTGTAGTTTTTATTTGAAGATATTCTTTTTCCCAATGTAGGCCTCTTAGCGCTTAGCATGTCCAATTGCAGTTTCTACAGAAAGAGTGTTTCAGAACGGCTGAATCAAAAGTAAGGTTCAACTCTGTTAGTTGAATGCACAGAACAGAAAGAATTTTCACAGAATGCTACTGTGTAGTTTATATTTGAATATATTCCTTTTTCCACTATTACCCTCTTAGCGCTCCGAATGTGCACTTGCATTTTCTACAGAAAGAGTGTTCAGAACTGCGCAATCAAAAGTATGGTTTAACTCTGTTAGCTTAATGAACATATCAGAAATAAGTTTCACACAATGCTTCTGTGTAGTTTTTATTTGAAGATATTATTTTTCCCAATATAGGCCTCTTAGCGCTCAGAATGTCCAATTGCAGTTTCTACAGAAAGAGTGTTTCAGAAAGGCTCAATCAAAAGTAAGGTTCAACTCTGTTAGCTGAATGCACAGAACAGAAAGAAGTTTCACACAATGCTTCTGTGTAGTTTATATTTGAACATATTCTTTTTTCCACTATTACCCACTTAGCGCTACGAATGTCCAGTTGCATTTTCTACAGACAGAGTGTTTCAAAACTGCTCAATCAAAAGTATGGTTTAACTCTGTTAGCTGAATGCTCAGATCAGAAAGAAGTTTCACAGAATGCTTCTGTGTAGTTTATATTTGAATATATTCCTTTTTCCAGTACTACTCTCTTAGCGCTCCAAATGTCCAGTTGCATTTTCTACAGAAAGAGTGTTCAGATCTGCTCAATCAAAAGTATGGTTTAACTCTGTTAGCTGAATGCACAGATCAGAAAGAAGTTTCACAGAATGATTCTGTGTAGTTTATATTTGGAGACATTCCTTTTTCCACTATTACCCTCTTAGTGCTCCGAATCTCCACTTGCATTTTCTACAGAAAGGGTGTTTCCGAACGGCTCAATCAAAACTAAGGTTCAACTCTTTTTTTGTTGAACAAACAGAACAGAAAGAAGTTTCACACAATTCTTCTGTGTAGTTTTTATTTGTAGACATTCTTTTTCCCAATATAGGCCTCCTAGCGCTCAGAATGTCCAATTGCAGTTTCTACAAAAAGAGTGTTTCAGAACGGCTCAATCAAAAGTAAGGTTCAACTCTGTTAGTTGAATGCACAGAACAGAAAGAAGTTTCATACAATGCTTCTGTGTAGTTTGTAATTGAACATATTCTTTTTTCCACTATTACCCCCTTAGCGCTACGAATGTCCAGTTGCATTTTCTACAGACAGAGTGTTTCAAAACTGCTCAATCAAAAGTATGGTTTAACTCTGTTAGCTGAATGCTCAGATCAGAAAGAAGTTTCACAGAATGCTTCTGTGTAGTTTATAATTGAATATATTCCTTTTTCCACTACTACTCTCTTAGCGCTCCAAATGTCCAGTTGCATTTTCTACAGAAAGAGTGTTCAGATCTCCTCAATCAAAACTATGGTTTAACTCTGTTAGCTGAATGCACAGATCAGAAAGAAGTTTCACAGAATGATTCTGTGTAGTTTATATTTGGAGACATTCCTTTTTCCACTATTACCCTCTTAGCGCTCCGAATCTCCACTTGCATTTTCTACAAAAAGAGTGTTTCATAACTGCTCAATCAAAAATATGTTTTATCTCTGTTAACTGAATTTACAGATCAGAAATAAGTTTCACAGAATGCATCTGTGTAGTTTTTATTTGAAGATATTCTTTTTCCCAATGTAGGCCTCTTAGCGCTTAGCATGTCCAGTTGCAGTTTCTACAGAAAGAGTGTTTCAGAACGGCTCAATCAAAAGTAAGGTTCAACTCTGTTAGTTGAATGCACAGAACAGAAAGAATTTTCACAGAATGCTACTGTGTAGTTTATATTTGAATATATTCCTTTTTCCACTATTACCCTCTTAGCGCTCCGAATGCCACTTGCATTTTCTACAGAAAGAGTGTTCAGAACTGCGCAATCAAAAGTATGGTTTAACTCTGTTAGCTTAATGAACGTATCAGAAATAAGTTTCACACAATGCTTCTGTGTAGTTTTTATTTGAAGATATTATTTTTCCCAATAGAGGCCTCTTAGCGCTCAGAATGTCCAATTGCAGTTTCTACAGAAAGAGTGTTTCAGAAAGGCTCAATCAAAAGTAAGGTTCAACTCTGTTAGTTGAATGCACAGAACAGAAAGAAGTTTCATACAATGCTTCTGTGTAGTTTATATTTGAACATATTCTTTTTTCCACTATTACCCACTTAGCGCTACGAATGTCCAGTTGCATTTTCTACAGACAGAGTGTTTCAAAACTGCTCAATCAAAAGTATGGTTTAACTCTGTTAGCTGAATGCTCAGATCAGAAAGAAGTTTCACAGAATGCTTCTGTGTAGTTTATATTTGAATATATTCCTTTTTCCACTACTACTCTCTTAGCGCTCCAAATGTCCAGTTGCATTTTCTACAGAAAGAGTGTTCAGATCTGCTCAATCAAAAGTATGGTTTAACACTGTTAGCTGAATGCACAGATCAGAAAGAAGTTTCACAGAATGATTCTGTGTAGTTTATATTTGGAGACATTCCTTTTTCCACTATTACCCTCTTAGCGCTCCGAATCTCCACTTGCATTTTCTACAGAAAGAGTGTTTCAGAACGGCTCAATCAAAACTAAGGTTCAACTCTTTTAGTTGAACAAACAGAACAGAAAGAAGTTTCACACAATTCTTCTGTGTAGTTTTTATTTGTAGACATTCTTTTTCCCAATATAGGCCTCTTAGCGCTCAGAATGTCCAATTGCAGTTTCTACAGAAAGAGTGTTTCAGAACGGCTCAATCAAAAGTAAGGTTCAACTCTGTTAGTTGAATGCACAGAACAGAAAGAAGTTTCATACAATGCTTCTGTGTAGTTTATATTTGAACATATTCTTTTTCCCACTATTACCCACTTAGCGCTACGAATGTCCAGTTGCATTTTCTACAGACAGAGTGTTTCAAAACTGCTCAATCAAAAGTATGGTTTAACTCTGTTAGCTGAATGCTCAGATCAGAAAGAAGTTTCACAGAATGCTTCTGTGTAGTTTATATTTGAATATATTCCTTTTTCCACTACTACGCTCTTAGCGCTCGAAATGTCCAGTTGCATTTTCTACAGAAAGAGTGTTCAGATCTGCTCAATCAAAAGTATGGTTTAACTCTGTTAGCTGAATGCACAGATCAGAAAGAAGTTTCACCGAATGATTCTGTGTAGTTTATATTTGAAGACATTCCTTTTTCCACTATTACCCACTTAGCGCTCCGAATCTCCACTTGCATTTTCTACAAAAAGAGTGTTTCATAACTGCTCAATCAAAAATATGTTTTATCTCTGTTAACTGAATTTACAGATCAGAAATAAGTTTCACAGAATGCATCTGTGTAGTTTTTATTTGAAGATATTCTTTTTCCCAATGTAGGCCTCTTAGCGCTTAGCATGTCCAATTGCAGTTTCTTCAGAAAGAGTGTTTCAGAACGGCTCAATCAAAAGTAAGGTTCAACTCTGTTAGTTGAATGCACAGAACAGAAAGAATTTTCACAGAATGCTACTGTGTAGTTTATATTTGAATATATTCCTTTTTCCACTATTACCCTCTTAGCGCTCTGAATGTCCACTTGCATTTTCTACAGAAAGAGTGTTCAGAACTGCGCAATCAAAAGTATGGTTTAACTCTGTTAGCTTAATGAACGTATCAGAAATAAGTTTCACACAATGCTTCTGTGTAGTTTTTATTTGAAGATATTATTTTTCCCAATATAGGCCTCTTAGCGCTCAGAATGTCCAATTGCAGTTTCTACAGAAAGAGTGTTTCAGAACGGCTCAATCAAAAGTAAGGTTCAACTCTGTTAGTTGAATGCACAGAACAGAAAGAAGTTTCATACAATGCTTCTGTGTAGTTTATATTTGAACATATTCTTTTTTCCACTATTACCCACTTAGCGCTACGAATGTCCAGTTGCATTTTCAACAGACAGAGTGTTTCAAAACTGCTCAATCAAAAGTATGGTTTAACTCTGTTAGCTGAATGCTCAGATCAGAAAGAAGTTTCACAGAATGCTTCTGTGTAGTTTATATTTGAATATATTCCTTTTTCCACTACTACTCTCTTAGCACTCCAAATGTCCAGTTGCATTTTCTACAGAAAGAGTGTTCAGATCTGCTCAATCAAAAGTATGGTTTAACTCTGTTAGCTGAATGCACAGATCAGAAAGAAGTTTCACAGAATGATTCTGTGTAGTTTATATTTGGAGACATTCATTTTCCACTATTTCCCTCTTAGCGCTCCGAATCTCCACTTGCATTTTCTACAGAAAGAGTGTTTCAGAACGGCTCAATCAAAACTAAGGTTCAACTCTTTTAGTTGAACAAACAGAACAGAAAGAAGTTTCACACAATTCTTCTGTGTAGTTTTTATTTGTAGACATTCATTTTCCCAATATAGGCCTCTTAGCGCTCAGAATGTCCAATTGCAGTTCCTACAGAAAGAGTGTTTCAGAACGGCTCAATCAAAAGTAAGGTTCAACTCTGTTAGTTGAATGCACAGAACAGAAAGAAGTTTCATACAATGCTTCTGTGTACTTTGTATTTGAACATATTCTTTTTTCCACTATTACCCACTTAGCGCTACGAATGTCCAGTTGCATTTTCTACAGACAGAATGTTTCAAAACTGCTCAATCAAAAGTATGGTTTAAATCTGTTAGCTGAATGCTCAGATCAGAAAGAAGTTTCACAGAATGCTTCTGTGTAGTTTATATTTGAATATATTACTTTTTCCACTACTACGCTCTTAGCGCTCCAAATGTCCAGTTGCATTTTCTACAGAAAGAGTGTTCAGATCTGCTCAATCAAAAGTATGGTTTAACTCTGTTAGCTGAATGCACAGATCAGAAAGAAGTTTCACCGAATGATTCTGTGTAGTTTATATTTGAAGACATTCCTTTTTCCACTATTACCCTCTTAGCGCTCCGAATCTCCACTTGCATTTTCTACAAAAAGAGTGTTTCATAACTGGTCAATCAAAAATATGTTTTATCTCTGTTAACTGAATTTACAGATCAGAAATAAGTTTCACAGAATGCATCTGTGTAGTTTTTATTTGAAGATATTCTTTTTCCCAATGTAGGCCTCTTAGCGCTTAGCATGTCCAATTGCAGTTTCTACAGAAAGAGTGTTTCAGAACGGCTGAATCAAAAGTAAGGTTCAACTCTGTTAGTTGAATGCACAGAACAGAAAGAATTTTCACAGAATGCTACTGTGTAGTTTATATTTGAATATATTCCTTTTTCCACTATTACCCTCTTAGCGCTCCGAATGTGCACTTGCATTTTCTACAGAAAGAGTGTTCAGAACTGCGCAATCAAAAGTATGGTTTAACTCTGTTAGCTTAATGAACATATCAGAAATAAGTTTCACACAATGCTTCTGTGTAGTTTTTATTTGAAGATATTATTTTTCCCAATATAGGCCTCTTAGCGCTCAGAATGTCCAATTGCAGTTTCTACAGAAAGAGTGTTTCAGAAAGGCTCAATCAAAAGTAAGGTTCAACTCTGTTAGCTGAATGCACAGAACAGAAAGAAGTTTCACACAATGCTTCTGTGTAGTTTATATTTGAACATATTCTTTTTTCCACTATTACCCACTTAGCGCTACGAATGTCCAGTTGCATTTTCTACAGACAGAGTGTTTCAAAACTGCTCAATCAAAAGTATGGTTTAACTCTGTTAGCTGAATGCTCAGATCAGAAAGAAGTTTCACAGAATGCTTCTGTGTAGTTTATATTTGAATATATTCCTTTTTCCAGTACTACTCTCTTAGCGCTCCAAATGTCCAGTTGCATTTTCTACAGAAAGAGTGTTCAGATCTGCTCAATCAAAAGTATGGTTTAACTCTGTTAGCTGAATGCACAGATCAGAAAGAAGTTTCACAGAATGATTCTGTGTAGTTTATATTTGGAGACATTCCTTTTTCCACTATTACCCTCTTAGTGCTCCGAATCTCCACTTGCATTTTCTACAGAAAGGGTGTTTCCGAACGGCTCAATCAAAACTAAGGTTCAACTCTTTTTTTGTTGAACAAACAGAACAGAAAGAAGTTTCACACAATTCTTCTGTGTAGTTTTTATTTGTAGACATTCTTTTTCCCAATATAGGCCTCCTAGCGCTCAGAATGTCCAATTGCAGTTTCTACAAAAAGAGTGTTTCAGAACGGCTCAATCAAAAGTAAGGTTCAACTCTGTTAGTTGAATGCACAGAACAGAAAGAAGTTTCATACAATGCTTCTGTGTAGTTTGTAATTGAACATATTCTTTTTTCCACTATTACCCCCTTAGCGCTACGAATGTCCAGTTGCATTTTCTACAGACAGAGTGTTTCAAAACTGCTCAATCAAAAGTATGGTTTAACTCTGTTAGCTGAATGCTCAGATCAGAAAGAAGTTTCACAGAATGCTTCTGTGTAGTTTATAATTGAATATATTCCTTTTTCCACTACTACTCTCTTAGCGCTCCAAATGTCCAGTTGCATTTTCTACAGAAAGAGTGTTCAGATCTGCTCAATCAAAACTATGGTTTAACTCTGTTAGCTGAATGCACAGATCAGAAAGAAGTTTCACAGAATGATTCTGTGTAGTTTATATTTGGAGACATTCCTTTTTCCACTATTACCCTCTTAGCGCTCCGAATCTCCACTTGCATTTTCTACAAAAAGAGTGTTTCATAACTGCTCAATCAAAAATATGTTTTATCTCTGTTAACTGAATTTACAGATCAGAAATAAGTTTCACAGAATGCATCTGTGTAGTTTTTATTTGAAGATATTCTTTTTCCCAATGTAGGCCTCTTAGCGCTTAGCATGTCCAGTTGCAGTTTCTACAGAAAGAGTGTTTCAGAACGGCTCAATCAAAAGTAAGGTTCAACTCTGTTAGTTGAATGCACAGAACAGAAAGAATTTTCACAGAATGCTACTGTGTAGTTTATATTTGAATATATTCCTTTTTCCACTATTACCCTCTTAGCGCTCCGAATGCCACTTGCATTTTCTACAGAAAGAGTGTTCAGAACTGCGCAATCAAAAGTATGGTTTAACTCTGTTAGCTTAATGAACGTATCAGAAATAAGTTTCACACAATGCTTCTGTGTAGTTTTTATTTGAAGATATTATTTTTCCCAATAGAGGCCTCTTAGCGCTCAGAATGTCCAATTGCAGTTTCTACAGAAAGAGTGTTTCAGAAAGGCTCAATCAAAAGTAAGGTTCAACTCTGTTAGTTGAATGCACAGAACAGAAAGAAGTTTCATACAATGCTTCTGTGTAGTTTATATTTGAACATATTCTTTTTTCCACTATTACCCACTTAGCGCTACGAATGTCCAGTTGCATTTTCTACAGACAGAGTGTTTCAAAACTGCTCAATCAAAAGTATGGTTTAACTCTGTTAGCTGAATGCTCAGATCAGAAAGAAGTTTCACAGAATGCTTCTGTGTAGTTTATATTTGAATATATTCCTTTTTCCACTACTACTCTCTTAGCGCTCCAAATGTCCAGTTGCATTTTCTACAGAAAGAGTGTTCAGATCTGCTCAATCAAAAGTATGGTTTAACACTGTTAGCTGAATGCACAGATCAGAAAGAAGTTTCACAGAATGATTCTGTGTAGTTTATATTTGGAGACATTCCTTTTTCCACTATTACCCTCTTAGCGCTCCGAATCTCCACTTGCATTTTCTACAGAAAGAGTGTTTCAGAACGGCTCAATCAAAACTAAGGTTCAACTCTTTTAGTTGAACAAACAGAACAGAAAGAAGTTTCACACAATTCTTCTGTGTAGTTTTTATTTGTAGACATTCTTTTTCCCAATATAGGCCTCTTAGCGCTCAGAATGTCCAATTGCAGTTTCTACAGAAAGAGTGTTTCAGAACGGCTCAATCAAAAGTAAGGTTCAACTCTGTTAGTTGAATGCACAGAACAGAAAGAAGTTTCATACAATGCTTCTGTGTAGTTTATATTTGAACATATTCTTTTTCCCACTATTACCCACTTAGCGCTACGAATGTCCAGTTGCATTTTCTACAGACAGAGTGTTTCAAAACTGCTCAATCAAAAGTATGGTTTAACTCTGTTAGCTGAATGCTCAGATCAGAAAGAAGTTTCACAGAATGCTTCTGTGTAGTTTATATTTGAATATATTCCTTTTTCCACTACTACGCTCTTAGCGCTCGAAATGTCCAGTTGCATTTTCTACAGAAAGAGTGTTCAGATCTGCTCAATCAAAAGTATGGTTTAACTCTGTTAGCTGAATGCACAGATCAGAAAGAAGTTTCACCGAATGATTCTGTGTAGTTTATATTTGAAGACATTCCTTTTTCCACTATTACCCACTTAGCGCTCCGAATCTCCACTTGCATTTTCTACAAAAAGAGTGTTTCATAACTGCTCAATCAAAAATATGTTTTATCTCTGTTAACTGAATTTACAGATCAGAAATAAGTTTCACAGAATGCATCTGTGTAGTTTTTATTTGAAGATATTCTTTTTCCCAATGTAGGCCTCTTAGCGCTTAGCATGTCCAATTGCAGTTTCTTCAGAAAGAGTGTTTCAGAACGGCTCAATCAAAAGTAAGGTTCAACTCTGTTAGTTGAATGCACAGAACAGAAAGAATTTTCACAGAATGCTACTGTGTAGTTTATATTTGAATATATTCCTTTTTCCACTATTACCCTCTTAGCGCTCTGAATGTCCACTTGCATTTTCTACAGAAAGAGTGTTCAGAACTGCGCAATCAAAAGTATGGTTTAACTCTGTTAGCTTAATGAACGTATCAGAAATAAGTTTCACACAATGCTTCTGTGTAGTTTTTATTTGAAGATATTATTTTTCCCAATATAGGCCTCTTAGCGCTCAGAATGTCCAATTGCAGTTTCTACAGAAAGAGTGTTTCAGAACGGCTCAATCAAAAGTAAGGTTCAACTCTGTTAGTTGAATGCACAGAACAGAAAGAAGTTTCATACAATGCTTCTGTGTAGTTTATATTTGAACATATTCTTTTTTCCACTATTACCCACTTAGCGCTACGAATGTCCAGTTGCATTTTCAACAGACAGAGTGTTTCAAAACTGCTCAATCAAAAGTATGGTTTAACTCTGTTAGCTGAATGCTCAGATCAGAAAGAAGTTTCACAGAATGCTTCTGTGTAGTTTATATTTGAATATATTCCTTTTTCCACTACTACTCTCTTAGCACTCCAAATGTCCAGTTGCATTTTCTACAGAAAGAGTGTTCAGATCTGCTCAATCAAAAGTATGGTTTAACTCTGTTAGCTGAATGCACAGATCAGAAAGAAGTTTCACAGAATGATTCTGTGTAGTTTATATTTGGAGACATTCATTTTCCACTATTTCCCTCTTAGCGCTCCGAATCTCCACTTGCATTTTCTACAGAAAGAGTGTTTCAGAACGGCTCAATCAAAACTAAGGTTCAACTCTTTTAGTTGAACAAACAGAACAGAAAGAAGTTTCACACAATTCTTCTGTGTAGTTTTTATTTGTAGACATTCATTTTCCCAATATAGGCCTCTTAGCGCTCAGAATGTCCAATTGCAGTTCCTACAGAAAGAGTGTTTCAGAACGGCTCAATCAAAAGTAAGGTTCAACTCTGTTAGTTGAATGCACAGAACAGAAAGAAGTTTCATACAATGCTTCTGTGTACTTTGTATTTGAACATATTCTTTTTTCCACTATTACCCACTTAGCGCTACGAATGTCCAGTTGCATTTTCTACAGACAGAATGTTTCAAAACTGCTCAATCAAAAGTATGGTTTAAATCTGTTAGCTGAATGCTCAGATCAGAAAGAAGTTTCACAGAATGCTTCTGTGTAGTTTATATTTGAATATATTACTTTTTCCACTACTACGCTCTTAGCGCTCCAAATGTCCAGTTGCATTTTCTACAGAAAGAGTGTTCAGATCTGCTCAATCAAAAGTATGGTTTAACTCTGTTAGCTGAATGCACAGATCAGAAAGAAGTTTCACCGAATGATTCTGTGTAGTTTATATTTGAAGACATTCCTTTTTCCACTATTACCCTCTTAGCGCTCCGAATCTCCACTTGCATTTTCTACAAAAAGAGTGTTTCATAACTGGTCAATCAAAAATATGTTTTATCTCTGTTAACTGAATTTACAGATCAGAAATAAGTTTCACAGAATGCATCTGTGTAGTTTTTATTTGAAGATATTCTTTTTCCCAATGTAGGCCTCTTAGCGCTTAGCATGTCCAATTGCAGTTTCTACAGAAAGAGTGTTTCAGAACGGCTGAATCAAAAGTAAGGTTCAACTCTGTTAGTTGAATGCACAGAACAGAAAGAATTTTCACAGAATGCTACTGTGTAGTTTATATTTGAATATATTCCTTTTTCCACTATTACCCTCTTAGCGCTCCGAATGTGCACTTGCATTTTCTACAGAAAGAGTGTTCAGAACTGCGCAATCAAAAGTATGGTTTAACTCTGTTAGCTTAATGAACATATCAGAAATAAGTTTCACACAATGCTTCTGTGTAGTTTTTATTTGAAGATATTATTTTTCCCAATATAGGCCTCTTAGCGCTCAGAATGTCCAATTGCAGTTTCTACAGAAAGAGTGTTTCAGAAAGGCTCAATCAAAAGTAAGGTTCAACTCTGTTAGCTGAATGCACAGAACAGAAAGAAGTTTCACACAATGCTTCTGTGTAGTTTATATTTGAACATATTCTTTTTTCCACTATTACCCACTTAGCGCTACGAATGTCCAGTTGCATTTTCTACAGACAGAGTGTTTCAAAACTGCTCAATCAAAAGTATGGTTTAACTCTGTTAGCTGAATGCTCAGATCAGAAAGAAGTTTCACAGAATGCTTCTGTGTAGTTTATATTTGAATATATTCCTTTTTCCAGTACTACTCTCTTAGCGCTCCAAATGTCCAGTTGCATTTTCTACAGAAAGAGTGTTCAGATCTGCTCAATCAAAAGTATGGTTTAACTCTGTTAGCTGAATGCACAGATCAGAAAGAAGTTTCACAGAATGATTCTGTGTAGTTTATATTTGGAGACATTCCTTTTTCCACTATTACCCTCTTAGTGCTCCGAATCTCCACTTGCATTTTCTACAGAAAGGGTGTTTCCGAACGGCTCAATCAAAACTAAGGTTCAACTCTTTTTTTGTTGAACAAACAGAACAGAAAGAAGTTTCACACAATTCTTCTGTGTAGTTTTTATTTGTAGACATTCTTTTTCCCAATATAGGCCTCCTAGCGCTCAGAATGTCCAATTGCAGTTTCTACAAAAAGAGTGTTTCAGAACGGCTCAATCAAAAGTAAGGTTCAACTCTGTTAGTTGAATGCACAGAACAGAAAGAAGTTTCATACAATGCTTCTGTGTAGTTTGTAATTGAACATATTCTTTTTTCCACTATTACCCCCTTAGCGCTACGAATGTCCAGTTGCATTTTCTACAGACAGAGTGTTTCAAAACTGCTCAATCAAAAGTATGGTTTAACTCTGTTAGCTGAATGCTCAGATCAGAAAGAAGTTTCACAGAATGCTTCTGTGTAGTTTATAATTGAATATATTCCTTTTTCCACTACTACTCTCTTAGCGCTCCAAATGTCCAGTTGCATTTTCTACAGAAAGAGTGTTCAGATCTGCTCAATCAAAACTATGGTTTAACTCTGTTAGCTGAATGCACAGATCAGAAAGAAGTTTCACAGAATGATTCTGTGTAGTTTATATTTGGAGACATTCCTTTTTCCACTATTACCCTCTTAGCGCTCCGAATCTCCACTTGCATTTTCTACAAAAAGAGTGTTTCATAACTGCTCAATCAAAAATATGTTTTATCTCTGTTAACTGAATTTACAGATCAGAAATAAGTTTCACAGAATGCATCTGTGTAGTTTTTATTTGAAGATATTCTTTTTCCCAATGTAGGCCTCTTAGCGCTTAGCATGTCCAGTTGCAGTTTCTACAGAAAGAGTGTTTCAGAACGGCTCAATCAAAAGTAAGGTTCAACTCTGTTAGTTGAATGCACAGAACAGAAAGAATTTTCACAGAATGCTACTGTGTAGTTTATATTTGAATATATTCCTTTTTCCACTATTACCCTCTTAGCGCTCCGAATGCCACTTGCATTTTCTACAGAAAGAGTGTTCAGAACTGCGCAATCAAAAGTATGGTTTAACTCTGTTAGCTTAATGAACGTATCAGAAATAAGTTTCACACAATGCTTCTGTGTAGTTTTTATTTGAAGATATTATTTTTCCCAATAGAGGCCTCTTAGCGCTCAGAATGTCCAATTGCAGTTTCTACAGAAAGAGTGTTTCAGAAAGGCTCAATCAAAAGTAAGGTTCAACTCTGTTAGTTGAATGCACAGAACAGAAAGAAGTTTCATACAATGCTTCTGTGTAGTTTATATTTGAACATATTCTTTTTTCCACTATTACCCACTTAGCGCTACGAATGTCCAGTTGCATTTTCTACAGACAGAGTGTTTCAAAACTGCTCAATCAAAAGTATGGTTTAACTCTGTTAGCTGAATGCTCAGATCAGAAAGAAGTTTCACAGAATGCTTCTGTGTAGTTTATATTTGAATATATTCCTTTTTCCACTACTACTCTCTTAGCGCTCCAAATGTCCAGTTGCATTTTCTACAGAAAGAGTGTTCAGATCTGCTCAATCAAAAGTATGGTTTAACACTGTTAGCTGAATGCACAGATCAGAAAGAAGTTTCACAGAATGATTCTGTGTAGTTTATATTTGGAGACATTCCTTTTTCCACTATTACCCTCTTAGCGCTCCGAATCTCCACTTGCATTTTCTACAGAAAGAGTGTTTCAGAACGGCTCAATCAAAACTAAGGTTCAACTCTTTTAGTTGAACAAACAGAACAGAAAGAAGTTTCACACAATTCTTCTGTGTAGTTTTTATTTGTAGACATTCTTTTTCCCAATATAGGCCTCTTAGCGCTCAGAATGTCCAATTGCAGTTTCTACAGAAAGAGTGTTTCAGAACGGCTCAATCAAAAGTAAGGTTCAACTCTGTTAGTTGAATGCACAGAACAGAAAGAAGTTTCATACAATGCTTCTGTGTAGTTTATATTTGAACATATTCTTTTTCCCACTATTACCCACTTAGCGCTACGAATGTCCAGTTGCATTTTCTACAGACAGAGTGTTTCAAAACTGCTCAATCAAAAGTATGGTTTAACTCTGTTAGCTGAATGCTCAGATCAGAAAGAAGTTTCACAGAATGCTTCTGTGTAGTTTATATTTGAATATATTCCTTTTTCCACTACTACGCTCTTAGCGCTCGAAATGTCCAGTTGCATTTTCTACAGAAAGAGTGTTCAGATCTGCTCAATCAAAAGTATGGTTTAACTCTGTTAGCTGAATGCACAGATCAGAAAGAAGTTTCACCGAATGATTCTGTGTAGTTTATATTTGAAGACATTCCTTTTTCCACTATTACCCACTTAGCGCTCCGAATCTCCACTTGCATTTTCTACAAAAAGAGTGTTTCATAACTGCTCAATCAAAAATATGTTTTATCTCTGTTAACTGAATTTACAGATCAGAAATAAGTTTCACAGAATGCATCTGTGTAGTTTTTATTTGAAGATATTCTTTTTCCCAATGTAGGCCTCTTAGCGCTTAGCATGTCCAATTGCAGTTTCTTCAGAAAGAGTGTTTCAGAACGGCTCAATCAAAAGTAAGGTTCAACTCTGTTAGTTGAATGCACAGAACAGAAAGAATTTTCACAGAATGCTACTGTGTAGTTTATATTTGAATATATTCCTTTTTCCACTATTACCCTCTTAGCGCTCTGAATGTCCACTTGCATTTTCTACAGAAAGAGTGTTCAGAACTGCGCAATCAAAAGTATGGTTTAACTCTGTTAGCTTAATGAACGTATCAGAAATAAGTTTCACACAATGCTTCTGTGTAGTTTTTATTTGAAGATATTATTTTTCCCAATATAGGCCTCTTAGCGCTCAGAATGTCCAATTGCAGTTTCTACAGAAAGAGTGTTTCAGAACGGCTCAATCAAAAGTAAGGTTCAACTCTGTTAGTTGAATGCACAGAACAGAAAGAAGTTTCATACAATGCTTCTGTGTAGTTTATATTTGAACATATTCTTTTTTCCACTATTACCCACTTAGCGCTACGAATGTCCAGTTGCATTTTCAACAGACAGAGTGTTTCAAAACTGCTCAATCAAAAGTATGGTTTAACTCTGTTAGCTGAATGCTCAGATCAGAAAGAAGTTTCACAGAATGCTTCTGTGTAGTTTATATTTGAATATATTCCTTTTTCCACTACTACTCTCTTAGCACTCCAAATGTCCAGTTGCATTTTCTACAGAAAGAGTGTTCAGATCTGCTCAATCAAAAGTATGGTTTAACTCTGTTAGCTGAATGCACAGATCAGAAAGAAGTTTCACAGAATGATTCTGTGTAGTTTATATTTGGAGACATTCATTTTCCACTATTTCCCTCTTAGCGCTCCGAATCTCCACTTGCATTTTCTACAGAAAGAGTGTTTCAGAACGGCTCAATCAAAACTAAGGTTCAACTCTTTTAGTTGAACAAACAGAACAGAAAGAAGTTTCACACAATTCTTCTGTGTAGTTTTTATTTGTAGACATTCATTTTCCCAATATAGGCCTCTTAGCGCTCAGAATGTCCAATTGCAGTTCCTACAGAAAGAGTGTTTCAGAACGGCTCAATCAAAAGTAAGGTTCAACTCTGTTAGTTGAATGCACAGAACAGAAAGAAGTTTCATACAATGCTTCTGTGTACTTTGTATTTGAACATATTCTTTTTTCCACTATTACCCACTTAGCGCTACGAATGTCCAGTTGCATTTTCTACAGACAGAATGTTTCAAAACTGCTCAATCAAAAGTATGGTTTAAATCTGTTAGCTGAATGCTCAGATCAGAAAGAAGTTTCACAGAATGCTTCTGTGTAGTTTATATTTGAATATATTACTTTTTCCACTACTACGCTCTTAGCGCTCCAAATGTCCAGTTGCATTTTCTACAGAAAGAGTGTTCAGATCTGCTCAATCAAAAGTATGGTTTAACTCTGTTAGCTGAATGCACAGATCAGAAAGAAGTTTCACCGAATGATTCTGTGTAGTTTATATTTGAAGACATTCCTTTTTCCACTATTACCCTCTTAGCGCTCCGAATCTCCACTTGCATTTTCTACAAAAAGAGTGTTTCATAACTGGTCAATCAAAAATATGTTTTATCTCTGTTAACTGAATTTACAGATCAGAAATAAGTTTCACAGAATGCATCTGTGTAGTTTTTATTTGAAGATATTCTTTTTCCCAATGTAGGCCTCTTAGCGCTTAGCATGTCCAATTGCAGTTTCTACAGAAAGAGTGTTTCAGAACGGCTGAATCAAAAGTAAGGTTCAACTCTGTTAGTTGAATGCACAGAACAGAAAGAATTTTCACAGAATGCTACTGTGTAGTTTATATTTGAATATATTCCTTTTTCCACTATTACCCTCTTAGCGCTCCGAATGTGCACTTGCATTTTCTACAGAAAGAGTGTTCAGAACTGCGCAATCAAAAGTATGGTTTAACTCTGTTAGCTTAATGAACATATCAGAAATAAGTTTCACACAATGCTTCTGTGTAGTTTTTATTTGAAGATATTATTTTTCCCAATATAGGCCTCTTAGCGCTCAGAATGTCCAATTGCAGTTTCTACAGAAAGAGTGTTTCAGAAAGGCTCAATCAAAAGTAAGGTTCAACTCTGTTAGCTGAATGCACAGAACAGAAAGAAGTTTCACACAATGCTTCTGTGTAGTTTATATTTGAACATATTCTTTTTTCCACTATTACCCACTTAGCGCTACGAATGTCCAGTTGCATTTTCTACAGACAGAGTGTTTCAAAACTGCTCAATCAAAAGTATGGTTTAACTCTGTTAGCTGAATGCTCAGATCAGAAAGAAGTTTCACAGAATGCTTCTGTGTAGTTTATATTTGAATATATTCCTTTTTCCAGTACTACTCTCTTAGCGCTCCAAATGTCCAGTTGCATTTTCTACAGAAAGAGTGTTCAGATCTGCTCAATCAAAAGTATGGTTTAACTCTGTTAGCTGAATGCACAGATCAGAAAGAAGTTTCACAGAATGATTCTGTGTAGTTTATATTTGGAGACATTCCTTTTTCCACTATTACCCTCTTAGTGCTCCGAATCTCCACTTGCATTTTCTACAGAAAGGGTGTTTCCGAACGGCTCAATCAAAACTAAGGTTCAACTCTTTTTTTGTTGAACAAACAGAACAGAAAGAAGTTTCACACAATTCTTCTGTGTAGTTTTTATTTGTAGACATTCTTTTTCCCAATATAGGCCTCCTAGCGCTCAGAATGTCCAATTGCAGTTTCTACAAAAAGAGTGTTTCAGAACGGCTCAATCAAAAGTAAGGTTCAACTCTGTTAGTTGAATGCACAGAACAGAAAGAAGTTTCATACAATGCTTCTGTGTAGTTTGTAATTGAACATATTCTTTTTTCCACTATTACCCCCTTAGCGCTACGAATGTCCAGTTGCATTTTCTACAGACAGAGTGTTTCAAAACTGCTCAATCAAAAGTATGGTTTAACTCTGTTAGCTGAATGCTCAGATCAGAAAGAAGTTTCACAGAATGCTTCTGTGTAGTTTATAATTGAATATATTCCTTTTTCCACTACTACTCTCTTAGCGCTCCAAATGTCCAGTTGCATTTTCTACAGAAAGAGTGTTCAGATCTGCTCAATCAAAACTATGGTTTAACTCTGTTAGCTGAATGCACAGATCAGAAAGAAGTTTCACAGAATGATTCTGTGTAGTTTATATTTGGAGACATTCCTTTTTCCACTATTACCCTCTTAGCGCTCCGAATCTCCACTTGCATTTTCTACAAAAAGAGTGTTTCATAACTGCTCAATCAAAAATATGTTTTATCTCTGTTAACTGAATTTACAGATCAGAAATAAGTTTCACAGAATGCATCTGTGTAGTTTTTATTTGAAGATATTCTTTTTCCCAATGTAGGCCTCTTAGCGCTTAGCATGTCCAGTTGCAGTTTCTACAGAAAGAGTGTTTCAGAACGGCTCAATCAAAAGTAAGGTTCAACTCTGTTAGTTGAATGCACAGAACAGAAAGAATTTTCACAGAATGCTACTGTGTAGTTTATATTTGAATATATTCCTTTTTCCACTATTACCCTCTTAGCGCTCCGAATGCCACTTGCATTTTCTACAGAAAGAGTGTTCAGAACTGCGCAATCAAAAGTATGGTTTAACTCTGTTAGCTTAATGAACGTATCAGAAATAAGTTTCACACAATGCTTCTGTGTAGTTTTTATTTGAAGATATTATTTTTCCCAATAGAGGCCTCTTAGCGCTCAGAATGTCCAATTGCAGTTTCTACAGAAAGAGTGTTTCAGAAAGGCTCAATCAAAAGTAAGGTTCAACTCTGTTAGTTGAATGCACAGAACAGAAAGAAGTTTCATACAATGCTTCTGTGTAGTTTATATTTGAACATATTCTTTTTTCCACTATTACCCACTTAGCGCTACGAATGTCCAGTTGCATTTTCTACAGACAGAGTGTTTCAAAACTGCTCAATCAAAAGTATGGTTTAACTCTGTTAGCTGAATGCTCAGATCAGAAAGAAGTTTCACAGAATGCTTCTGTGTAGTTTATATTTGAATATATTCCTTTTTCCACTACTACTCTCTTAGCGCTCCAAATGTCCAGTTGCATTTTCTACAGAAAGAGTGTTCAGATCTGCTCAATCAAAAGTATGGTTTAACACTGTTAGCTGAATGCACAGATCAGAAAGAAGTTTCACAGAATGATTCTGTGTAGTTTATATTTGGAGACATTCCTTTTTCCACTATTACCCTCTTAGCGCTCCGAATCTCCACTTGCATTTTCTACAGAAAGAGTGTTTCAGAACGGCTCAATCAAAACTAAGGTTCAACTCTTTTAGTTGAACAAACAGAACAGAAAGAAGTTTCACACAATTCTTCTGTGTAGTTTTTATTTGTAGACATTCTTTTTCCCAATATAGGCCTCTTAGCGCTCAGAATGTCCAATTGCAGTTTCTACAGAAAGAGTGTTTCAGAACGGCTCAATCAAAAGTAAGGTTCAACTCTGTTAGTTGAATGCACAGAACAGAAAGAAGTTTCATACAATGCTTCTGTGTAGTTTATATTTGAACATATTCTTTTTCCCACTATTACCCACTTAGCGCTACGAATGTCCAGTTGCATTTTCTACAGACAGAGTGTTTCAAAACTGCTCAATCAAAAGTATGGTTTAACTCTGTTAGCTGAATGCTCAGATCAGAAAGAAGTTTCACAGAATGCTTCTGTGTAGTTTATATTTGAATATATTCCTTTTTCCACTACTACGCTCTTAGCGCTCGAAATGTCCAGTTGCATTTTCTACAGAAAGAGTGTTCAGATCTGCTCAATCAAAAGTATGGTTTAACTCTGTTAGCTGAATGCACAGATCAGAAAGAAGTTTCACCGAATGATTCTGTGTAGTTTATATTTGAAGACATTCCTTTTTCCACTATTACCCACTTAGCGCTCCGAATCTCCACTTGCATTTTCTACAAAAAGAGTGTTTCATAACTGCTCAATCAAAAATATGTTTTATCTCTGTTAACTGAATTTACAGATCAGAAATAAGTTTCACAGAATGCATCTGTGTAGTTTTTATTTGAAGATATTCTTTTTCCCAATGTAGGCCTCTTAGCGCTTAGCATGTCCAATTGCAGTTTCTTCAGAAAGAGTGTTTCAGAACGGCTCAATCAAAAGTAAGGTTCAACTCTGTTAGTTGAATGCACAGAACAGAAAGAATTTTCACAGAATGCTACTGTGTAGTTTATATTTGAATATATTCCTTTTTCCACTATTACCCTCTTAGCGCTCTGAATGTCCACTTGCATTTTCTACAGAAAGAGTGTTCAGAACTGCGCAATCAAAAGTATGGTTTAACTCTGTTAGCTTAATGAACGTATCAGAAATAAGTTTCACACAATGCTTCTGTGTAGTTTTTATTTGAAGATATTATTTTTCCCAATATAGGCCTCTTAGCGCTCAGAATGTCCAATTGCAGTTTCTACAGAAAGAGTGTTTCAGAACGGCTCAATCAAAAGTAAGGTTCAACTCTGTTAGTTGAATGCACAGAACAGAAAGAAGTTTCATACAATGCTTCTGTGTAGTTTATATTTGAACATATTCTTTTTTCCACTATTACCCACTTAGCGCTACGAATGTCCAGTTGCATTTTCAACAGACAGAGTGTTTCAAAACTGCTCAATCAAAAGTATGGTTTAACTCTGTTAGCTGAATGCTCAGATCAGAAAGAAGTTTCACAGAATGCTTCTGTGTAGTTTATATTTGAATATATTCCTTTTTCCACTACTACTCTCTTAGCACTCCAAATGTCCAGTTGCATTTTCTACAGAAAGAGTGTTCAGATCTGCTCAATCAAAAGTATGGTTTAACTCTGTTAGCTGAATGCACAGATCAGAAAGAAGTTTCACAGAATGATTCTGTGTAGTTTATATTTGGAGACATTCATTTTCCACTATTTCCCTCTTAGCGCTCCGAATCTCCACTTGCATTTTCTACAGAAAGAGTGTTTCAGAACGGCTCAATCAAAACTAAGGTTCAACTCTTTTAGTTGAACAAACAGAACAGAAAGAAGTTTCACACAATTCTTCTGTGTAGTTTTTATTTGTAGACATTCATTTTCCCAATATAGGCCTCTTAGCGCTCAGAATGTCCAATTGCAGTTCCTACAGAAAGAGTGTTTCAGAACGGCTCAATCAAAAGTAAGGTTCAACTCTGTTAGTTGAATGCACAGAACAGAAAGAAGTTTCATACAATGCTTCTGTGTACTTTGTATTTGAACATATTCTTTTTTCCACTATTACCCACTTAGCGCTACGAATGTCCAGTTGCATTTTCTACAGACAGAATGTTTCAAAACTGCTCAATCAAAAGTATGGTTTAAATCTGTTAGCTGAATGCTCAGATCAGAAAGAAGTTTCACAGAATGCTTCTGTGTAGTTTATATTTGAATATATTACTTTTTCCACTACTACGCTCTTAGCGCTCCAAATGTCCAGTTGCATTTTCTACAGAAAGAGTGTTCAGATCTGCTCAATCAAAAGTATGGTTTAACTCTGTTAGCTGAATGCACAGATCAGAAAGAAGTTTCACCGAATGATTCTGTGTAGTTTATATTTGAAGACATTCCTTTTTCCACTATTACCCTCTTAGCGCTCCGAATCTCCACTTGCATTTTCTACAAAAAGAGTGTTTCATAACTGGTCAATCAAAAATATGTTTTATCTCTGTTAACTGAATTTACAGATCAGAAATAAGTTTCACAGAATGCATCTGTGTAGTTTTTATTTGAAGATATTCTTTTTCCCAATGTAGGCCTCTTAGCGCTTAGCATGTCCAATTGCAGTTTCTACAGAAAGAGTGTTTCAGAACGGCTGAATCAAAAGTAAGGTTCAACTCTGTTAGTTGAATGCACAGAACAGAAAGAATTTTCACAGAATGCTACTGTGTAGTTTATATTTGAATATATTCCTTTTTCCACTATTACCCTCTTAGCGCTCCGAATGTGCACTTGCATTTTCTACAGAAAGAGTGTTCAGAACTGCGCAATCAAAAGTATGGTTTAACTCTGTTAGCTTAATGAACATATCAGAAATAAGTTTCACACAATGCTTCTGTGTAGTTTTTATTTGAAGATATTATTTTTCCCAATATAGGCCTCTTAGCGCTCAGAATGTCCAATTGCAGTTTCTACAGAAAGAGTGTTTCAGAAAGGCTCAATCAAAAGTAAGGTTCAACTCTGTTAGCTGAATGCACAGAACAGAAAGAAGTTTCACACAATGCTTCTGTGTAGTTTATATTTGAACATATTCTTTTTTCCACTATTACCCACTTAGCGCTACGAATGTCCAGTTGCATTTTCTACAGACAGAGTGTTTCAAAACTGCTCAATCAAAAGTATGGTTTAACTCTGTTAGCTGAATGCTCAGATCAGAAAGAAGTTTCACAGAATGCTTCTGTGTAGTTTATATTTGAATATATTCCTTTTTCCAGTACTACTCTCTTAGCGCTCCAAATGTCCAGTTGCATTTTCTACAGAAAGAGTGTTCAGATCTGCTCAATCAAAAGTATGGTTTAACTCTGTTAGCTGAATGCACAGATCAGAAAGAAGTTTCACAGAATGATTCTGTGTAGTTTATATTTGGAGACATTCCTTTTTCCACTATTACCCTCTTAGTGCTCCGAATCTCCACTTGCATTTTCTACAGAAAGGGTGTTTCCGAACGGCTCAATCAAAACTAAGGTTCAACTCTTTTTTTGTTGAACAAACAGAACAGAAAGAAGTTTCACACAATTCTTCTGTGTAGTTTTTATTTGTAGACATTCTTTTTCCCAATATAGGCCTCCTAGCGCTCAGAATGTCCAATTGCAGTTTCTACAAAAAGAGTGTTTCAGAACGGCTCAATCAAAAGTAAGGTTCAACTCTGTTAGTTGAATGCACAGAACAGAAAGAAGTTTCATACAATGCTTCTGTGTAGTTTGTAATTGAACATATTCTTTTTTCCACTATTACCCCCTTAGCGCTACGAATGTCCAGTTGCATTTTCTACAGACAGAGTGTTTCAAAACTGCTCAATCAAAAGTATGGTTTAACTCTGTTAGCTGAATGCTCAGATCAGAAAGAAGTTTCACAGAATGCTTCTGTGTAGTTTATAATTGAATATATTCCTTTTTCCACTACTACTCTCTTAGCGCTCCAAATGTCCAGTTGCATTTTCTACAGAAAGAGTGTTCAGATCTGCTCAATCAAAACTATGGTTTAACTCTGTTAGCTGAATGCACAGATCAGAAAGAAGTTTCACAGAATGATTCTGTGTAGTTTATATTTGGAGACATTCCTTTTTCCACTATTACCCTCTTAGCGCTCCGAATCTCCACTTGCATTTTCTACAAAAAGAGTGTTTCATAACTGCTCAATCAAAAATATGTTTTATCTCTGTTAACTGAATTTACAGATCAGAAATAAGTTTCACAGAATGCATCTGTGTAGTTTTTATTTGAAGATATTCTTTTTCCCAATGTAGGCCTCTTAGCGCTTAGCATGTCCAGTTGCAGTTTCTACAGAAAGAGTGTTTCAGAACGGCTCAATCAAAAGTAAGGTTCAACTCTGTTAGTTGAATGCACAGAACAGAAAGAATTTTCACAGAATGCTACTGTGTAGTTTATATTTGAATATATTCCTTTTTCCACTATTACCCTCTTAGCGCTCCGAATGCCACTTGCATTTTCTACAGAAAGAGTGTTCAGAACTGCGCAATCAAAAGTATGGTTTAACTCTGTTAGCTTAATGAACGTATCAGAAATAAGTTTCACACAATGCTTCTGTGTAGTTTTTATTTGAAGATATTATTTTTCCCAATAGAGGCCTCTTAGCGCTCAGAATGTCCAATTGCAGTTTCTACAGAAAGAGTGTTTCAGAAAGGCTCAATCAAAAGTAAGGTTCAACTCTGTTAGTTGAATGCACAGAAGAGAAAGAAGTTTCATACAATGCTTCTGTGTAGTTTATATTTGAACATATTCTTTTTTCCACTATTACCCACTTAGCGCTACGAATGTCCAGTTGCATTTTCTACAGACAGAGTGTTTCAAAACTGCTCAATCAAAAGTATGGTTTAACTCTGTTAGCTGAATGCTCAGATCAGAAAGAAGTTTCACAGAATGCTTCTGTGTAGTTTATATTTGAATATATTCCTTTTTCCACTACTACTCTCTTAGCGCTCCAAATGTCCAGTTGCATTTTCTACAGAAAGAGTGTTCAGATCTGCTCAATCAAAAGTATGGTTTAACACTGTTAGCTGAATGCACAGATCAGAAAGAAGTTTCACAGAATGATTCTGTGTAGTTTATATTTGGAGACATTCCTTTTTCCACTATTACCCTCTTAGCGCTCCGAATCTCCACTTGCATTTTCTACAGAAAGAGTGTTTCAGAACGGCTCAATCAAAACTAAGGTTCAACTCTTTTAGTTGAACAAACAGAACAGAAAGAAGTTTCACACAATTCTTCTGTGTAGTTTTTATTTGTAGACATTCTTTTTCCCAATATAGGCCTCTTAGCGCTCAGAATGTCCAATTGCAGTTTCTACAGAAAGAGTGTTTCAGAACGGCTCAATCAAAAGTAAGGTTCAACTCTGTTAGTTGAATGCACAGAACAGAAAGAAGTTTCATACAATGCTTCTGTGTAGTTTATATTTGAACATATTCTTTTTCCCACTATTACCCACTTAGCGCTACGAATGTCCAGTTGCATTTTCTACAGACAGAGTGTTTCAAAACTGCTCAATCAAAAGTATGGTTTAACTCTGTTAGCTGAATGCTCAGATCAGAAAGAAGTTTCACAGAATGCTTCTGTGTAGTTTATATTTGAATATATTCCTTTTTCCACTACTACGCTCTTAGCGCTCGAAATGTCCAGTTGCATTTTCTACAGAAAGAGTGTTCAGATCTGCTCAATCAAAAGTATGGTTTAACTCTGTTAGCTGAATGCACAGATCAGAAAGAAGTTTCACCGAATGATTCTGTGTAGTTTATATTTGAAGACATTCCTTTTTCCACTATTACCCACTTAGCGCTCCGAATCTCCACTTGCATTTTCTACAAAAAGAGTGTTTCATAACTGCTCAATCAAAAATATGTTTTATCTCTGTTAACTGAATTTACAGATCAGAAATAAGTTTCACAGAATGCATCTGTGTAGTTTTTATTTGAAGATATTCTTTTTCCCAATGTAGGCCTCTTAGCGCTTAGCATGTCCAATTGCAGTTTCTTCAGAAAGAGTGTTTCAGAACGGCTCAATCAAAAGTAAGGTTCAACTCTGTTAGTTGAATGCACAGAACAGAAAGAATTTTCACAGAATGCTACTGTGTAGTTTATATTTGAATATATTCCTTTTTCCACTATTACCCTCTTAGCGCTCTGAATGTCCACTTGCATTTTCTACAGAAAGAGTGTTCAGAACTGCGCAATCAAAAGTATGGTTTAACTCTGTTAGCTTAATGAACGTATCAGAAATAAGTTTCACACAATGCTTCTGTGTAGTTTTTATTTGAAGATATTATTTTTCCCAATATAGGCCTCTTAGCGCTCAGAATGTCCAATTGCAGTTTCTACAGAAAGAGTGTTTCAGAACGGCTCAATCAAAAGTAAGGTTCAACTCTGTTAGTTGAATGCACAGAACAGAAAGAAGTTTCATACAATGCTTCTGTGTAGTTTATATTTGAACATATTCTTTTTTCCACTATTACCCACTTAGCGCTACGAATGTCCAGTTGCATTTTCAACAGACAGAGTGTTTCAAAACTGCTCAATCAAAAGTATGGTTTAACTCTGTTAGCTGAATGCTCAGATCAGAAAGAAGTTTCACAGAATGCTTCTGTGTAGTTTATATTTGAATATATTCCTTTTTCCACTACTACTCTCTTAGCACTCCAAATGTCCAGTTGCATTTTCTACAGAAAGAGTGTTCAGATCTGCTCAATCAAAAGTATGGTTTAACTCTGTTAGCTGAATGCACAGATCAGAAAGAAGTTTCACAGAATGATTCTGTGTAGTTTATATTTGGAGACATTCATTTTCCACTATTTCCCTCTTAGCGCTCCGAATCTCCACTTGCATTTTCTACAGAAAGAGTGTTTCAGAACGGCTCAATCAAAACTAAGGTTCAACTCTTTTAGTTGAACAAACAGAACAGAAAGAAGTTTCACACAATTCTTCTGTGTAGTTTTTATTTGTAGACATTCATTTTCCCAATATAGGCCTCTTAGCGCTCAGAATGTCCAATTGCAGTTCCTACAGAAAGAGTGTTTCAGAACGGCTCAATCAAAAGTAAGGTTCAACTCTGTTAGTTGAATGCACAGAACAGAAAGAAGTTTCATACAATGCTTCTGTGTACTTTGTATTTGAACATATTCTTTTTTCCACTATTACCCACTTAGCGCTACGAATGTCCAGTTGCATTTTCTACAGACAGAATGTTTCAAAACTGCTCAATCAAAAGTATGGTTTAAATCTGTTAGCTGAATGCTCAGATCAGAAAGAAGTTTCACAGAATGCTTCTGTGTAGTTTATATTTGAATATATTACTTTTTCCACTACTACGCTCTTAGCGCTCCAAATGTCCAGTTGCATTTTCTACAGAAAGAGTGTTCAGATCTGCTCAATCAAAAGTATGGTTTAACTCTGTTAGCTGAATGCACAGATCAGAAAGAAGTTTCACCGAATGATTCTGTGTAGTTTATATTTGAAGACATTCCTTTTTCCACTATTACCCTCTTAGCGCTCCGAATCTCCACTTGCATTTTCTACAAAAAGAGTGTTTCATAACTGGTCAATCAAAAATATGTTTTATCTCTGTTAACTGAATTTACAGATCAGAAATAAGTTTCACAGAATGCATCTGTGTAGTTTTTATTTGAAGATATTCTTTTTCCCAATGTAGGCCTCTTAGCGCTTAGCATGTCCAATTGCAGTTTCTACAGAAAGAGTGTTTCAGAACGGCTGAATCAAAAGTAAGGTTCAACTCTGTTAGTTGAATGCACAGAACAGAAAGAATTTTCACAGAATGCTACTGTGTAGTTTATATTTGAATATATTCCTTTTTCCACTATTACCCTCTTAGCGCTCCGAATGTGCACTTGCATTTTCTACAGAAAGAGTGTTCAGAACTGCGCAATCAAAAGTATGGTTTAACTCTGTTAGCTTAATGAACATATCAGAAATAAGTTTCACACAATGCTTCTGTGTAGTTTTTATTTGAAGATATTATTTTTCCCAATATAGGCCTCTTAGCGCTCAGAATGTCCAATTGCAGTTTCTACAGAAAGAGTGTTTCAGAAAGGCTCAATCAAAAGTAAGGTTCAACTCTGTTAGCTGAATGCACAGAACAGAAAGAAGTTTCACACAATGCTTCTGTGTAGTTTATATTTGAACATATTCTTTTTTCCACTATTACCCACTTAGCGCTACGAATGTCCAGTTGCATTTTCTACAGACAGAGTGTTTCAAAACTGCTCAATCAAAAGTATGGTTTAACTCTGTTAGCTGAATGCTCAGATCAGAAAGAAGTTTCACAGAATGCTTCTGTGTAGTTTATATTTGAATATATTCCTTTTTCCAGTACTACTCTCTTAGCGCTCCAAATGTCCAGTTGCATTTTCTACAGAAAGAGTGTTCAGATCTGCTCAATCAAAAGTATGGTTTAACTCTGTTAGCTGAATGCACAGATCAGAAAGAAGTTTCACAGAATGATTCTGTGTAGTTTATATTTGGAGACATTCCTTTTTCCACTATTACCCTCTTAGTGCTCCGAATCTCCACTTGCATTTTCTACAGAAAGGGTGTTTCCGAACGGCTCAATCAAAACTAAGGTTCAACTCTTTTTTTGTTGAACAAACAGAACAGAAAGAAGTTTCACACAATTCTTCTGTGTAGTTTTTATTTGTAGACATTCTTTTTCCCAATATAGGCCTCCTAGCGCTCAGAATGTCCAATTGCAGTTTCTACAAAAAGAGTGTTTCAGAACGGCTCAATCAAAAGTAAGGTTCAACTCTGTTAGTTGAATGCACAGAACAGAAAGAAGTTTCATACAATGCTTCTGTGTAGTTTGTAATTGAACATATTCTTTTTTCCACTATTACCCCCTTAGCGCTACGAATGTCCAGTTGCATTTTCTACAGACAGAGTGTTTCAAAACTGCTCAATCAAAAGTATGGTTTAACTCTGTTAGCTGAATGCTCAGATCAGAAAGAAGTTTCACAGAATGCTTCTGTGTAGTTTATAATTGAATATATTCCTTTTTCCACTACTACTCTCTTAGCGCTCCAAATGTCCAGTTGCATTTTCTACAGAAAGAGTGTTCAGATCTGCTCAATCAAAACTATGGTTTAACTCTGTTAGCTGAATGCACAGATCAGAAAGAAGTTTCACAGAATGATTCTGTGTAGTTTATATTTGGAGACATTCCTTTTTCCACTATTACCCTCTTAGCGCTCCGAATCTCCACTTGCATTTTCTACAAAAAGAGTGTTTCATAACTGCTCAATCAAAAATATGTTTTATCTCTGTTAACTGAATTTACAGATCAGAAATAAGTTTCACAGAATGCATCTGTGTAGTTTTTATTTGAAGATATTCTTTTTCCCAATGTAGGCCTCTTAGCGCTTAGCATGTCCAGTTGCAGTTTCTACAGAAAGAGTGTTTCAGAACGGCTCAATCAAAAGTAAGGTTCAACTCTGTTAGTTGAATGCACAGAACAGAAAGAATTTTCACAGAATGCTACTGTGTAGTTTATATTTGAATATATTCCTTTTTCCACTATTACCCTCTTAGCGCTCCGAATGCCACTTGCATTTTCTACAGAAAGAGTGTTCAGAACTGCGCAATCAAAAGTATGGTTTAACTCTGTTAGCTTAATGAACGTATCAGAAATAAGTTTCACACAATGCTTCTGTGTAGTTTTTATTTGAAGATATTATTTTTCCCAATAGAGGCCTCTTAGCGCTCAGAATGTCCAATTGCAGTTTCTACAGAAAGAGTGTTTCAGAAAGGCTCAATCAAAAGTAAGGTTCAACTCTGTTAGTTGAATGCACAGAACAGAAAGAAGTTTCATACAATGCTTCTGTGTAGTTTATATTTGAACATATTCTTTTTTCCACTATTACCCACTTAGCGCTACGAATGTCCAGTTGCATTTTCTACAGACAGAGTGTTTCAAAACTGCTCAATCAAAAGTATGGTTTAACTCTGTTAGCTGAATGCTCAGATCAGAAAGAAGTTTCACAGAATGCTTCTGTGTAGTTTATATTTGAATATATTCCTTTTTCCACTACTACTCTCTTAGCGCTCCAAATGTCCAGTTGCATTTTCTACAGAAAGAGTGTTCAGATCTGCTCAATCAAAAGTATGGTTTAACACTGTTAGCTGAATGCACAGATCAGAAAGAAGTTTCACAGAATGATTCTGTGTAGTTTATATTTGGAGACATTCCTTTTTCCACTATTACCCTCTTAGCGCTCCGAATCTCCACTTGCATTTTCTACAGAAAGAGTGTTTCAGAACGGCTCAATCAAAACTAAGGTTCAACTCTTTTAGTTGAACAAACAGAACAGAAAGAAGTTTCACACAATTCTTCTGTGTAGTTTTTATTTGTAGACATTCTTTTTCCCAATATAGGCCTCTTAGCGCTCAGAATGTCCAATTGCAGTTTCTACAGAAAGAGTGTTTCAGAACGGCTCAATCAAAAGTAAGGTTCAACTCTGTTAGTTGAATGCACAGAACAGAAAGAAGTTTCATACAATGCTTCTGTGTAGTTTATATTTGAACATATTCTTTTTCCCACTATTACCCACTTAGCGCTACGAATGTCCAGTTGCATTTTCTACAGACAGAGTGTTTCAAAACTGCTCAATCAAAAGTATGGTTTAACTCTGTTAGCTGAATGCTCAGATCAGAAAGAAGTTTCACAGAATGCTTCTGTGTAGTTTATATTTGAATATATTCCTTTTTCCACTACTACGCTCTTAGCGCTCGAAATGTCCAGTTGCATTTTCTACAGAAAGAGTGTTCAGATCTGCTCAATCAAAAGTATGGTTTAACTCTGTTAGCTGAATGCACAGATCAGAAAGAAGTTTCACCGAATGATTCTGTGTAGTTTATATTTGAAGACATTCCTTTTTCCACTATTACCCACTTAGCGCTCCGAATCTCCACTTGCATTTTCTACAAAAAGAGTGTTTCATAACTGCTCAATCAAAAATATGTTTTATCTCTGTTAACTGAATTTACAGATCAGAAATAAGTTTCACAGAATGCATCTGTGTAGTTTTTATTTGAAGATATTCTTTTTCCCAATGTAGGCCTCTTAGCGCTTAGCATGTCCAATTGCAGTTTCTTCAGAAAGAGTGTTTCAGAACGGCTCAATCAAAAGTAAGGTTCAACTCTGTTAGTTGAATGCACAGAACAGAAAGAATTTTCACAGAATGCTACTGTGTAGTTTATATTTGAATATATTCCTTTTTCCACTATTACCCTCTTAGCGCTCTGAATGTCCACTTGCATTTTCTACAGAAAGAGTGTTCAGAACTGCGCAATCAAAAGTATGGTTTAACTCTGTTAGCTTAATGAACGTATCAGAAATAAGTTTCACACAATGCTTCTGTGTAGTTTTTATTTGAAGATATTATTTTTCCCAATATAGGCCTCTTAGCGCTCAGAATGTCCAATTGCAGTTTCTACAGAAAGAGTGTTTCAGAACGGCTCAATCAAAAGTAAGGTTCAACTCTGTTAGTTGAATGCACAGAACAGAAAGAAGTTTCATACAATGCTTCTGTGTAGTTTATATTTGAACATATTCTTTTTTCCACTATTACCCACTTAGCGCTACGAATGTCCAGTTGCATTTTCAACAGACAGAGTGTTTCAAAACTGCTCAATCAAAAGTATGGTTTAACTCTGTTAGCTGAATGCTCAGATCAGAAAGAAGTTTCACAGAATGCTTCTGTGTAGTTTATATTTGAATATATTCCTTTTTCCACTACTACTCTCTTAGCACTCCAAATGTCCAGTTGCATTTTCTACAGAAAGAGTGTTCAGATCTGCTCAATCAAAAGTATGGTTTAACTCTGTTAGCTGAATGCACAGATCAGAAAGAAGTTTCACAGAATGATTCTGTGTAGTTTATATTTGGAGACATTCATTTTCCACTATTTCCCTCTTAGCGCTCCGAATCTCCACTTGCATTTTCTACAGAAAGAGTGTTTCAGAACGGCTCAATCAAAACTAAGGTTCAACTCTTTTAGTTGAACAAACAGAACAGAAAGAAGTTTCACACAATTCTTCTGTGTAGTTTTTATTTGTAGACATTCATTTTCCCAATATAGGCCTCTTAGCGCTCAGAATGTCCAATTGCAGTTCCTACAGAAAGAGTGTTTCAGAACGGCTCAATCAAAAGTAAGGTTCAACTCTGTTAGTTGAATGCACAGAACAGAAAGAAGTTTCATACAATGCTTCTGTGTACTTTGTATTTGAACATATTCTTTTTTCCACTATTACCCACTTAGCGCTACGAATGTCCAGTTGCATTTTCTACAGACAGAATGTTTCAAAACTGCTCAATCAAAAGTATGGTTTAAATCTGTTAGCTGAATGCTCAGATCAGAAAGAAGTTTCACAGAATGCTTCTGTGTAGTTTATATTTGAATATATTACTTTTTCCACTACTACGCTCTTAGCGCTCCAAATGTCCAGTTGCATTTCCTACAGAAAGAGTGTTCAGATCTGCTCAATCAAAAGTATGGTTTAACTCTTTTAGCTGAATGCACAGATCAGAAAGAAGTTTCACCGAATGATTCTGTGTAGTTTATATTTGAAGACATTCCTTTTTCCACTATTACCCACTTAGCGCTCCGAATCTCCACTTGCATTTTCTACAAAAAGAGTGTTTCATAACTGCTCAATCAAAAATATGTTTTATCTCTGTTAACTGAATTTACAGATCAGAAATAAGTTTCACAGAATGCATCTGTGTAGTTTTTATTTGAAGATATTCTTTTTCCCAATGTAGGCCTCTTAGCGCTTAGCATGTCCAATTGCAGTTTCTTCAGAAAGAGTGTTTCAGAACGGCTCAATCAAAAGTAAGGTTCAACTCTGTTAGTTGAATGCACAGAACAGAAAGAATTTTCACAGAATGCTACTGTGTAGTTTATATTTGAATATATTCCTTTTTCCACTATTACCCTCTTAGCGCTCCGAATGTCCACTTGCATTTTCTACAGAAAGAGTGTTCAGAACTGCGCAATCAAAAGTATGGTTTAACTCTGTTAGCTTAATGAACATATCAGAAATAAGTTTCACACAATGCTTCTGTGTAGTTTTTATTTGAAGATATTATTTTTCCCAATATACGCCTCTGAGCGCTCAGAATGTCCAATTGCAGTTTCTACAGAAAGAGTGTTTCAGAAAGGCTCCATCAAAAGTAAGGTTCAACTCTGTTAGTTGAATGCACAGAACAGAAAGCAGTTTCATACAATGCTTCTGTGTAGTTTATATTTGAACATATTCTTTTTTCCACTATTACCCACTTAGCGCTACGAATGTCCAGTTGCATTTTCAACAGACAGAGTGTTTCAAAACTGCTCAATCAAAAGTATGGTTTAACTCTGTTAGCTGAATGCTCAGATCAGAAAGAAGTTTCACAGAATGCTTCTGTGTAGTTTATATTTGAATATATTCCTTTTTCCACTACTACTCTCTTAGCACTCCAAATGTCCAGTTGCATTTTCTACAGAAAGAGTGTTCAGATCTGCTCAATCAAAAGTATGGTTTAACTCTGTTAGCTGAATGCACAGATCAGAAAGAAGTTTCACAGAATGATTCTGTGTAGTTTATATTTGGAGACATTCCTTTTTCCACTATTACCCTCTTAGCGCTCCGAATCTCCACTTGCATTTTCTACAGAAAGAGTGTTTCAGAACGGCTCAATCAAAACTAAGGTTCAACTCTTTTAGTTGAACAAACAGAACAGAAAGAAGTTTCACACAATTCTTCTGTGTAGTTTTTATTTGTAGACATTCTTTTTCCCAATATAGGCCTCTTAGCGCTCAGAATGTCCAATTGCAGTTCCTACAGAAAGAGTGTTTCAGAACGGCTCAATCAAAAGTAAGGTTCAACTCTGTTAGTTGAATGCACAGAACAGAAAGAAGTTTCATACAATGCTTCTGTGTAGTTTGTATTTGAACATATTCTTTTTTCCACTATTTCCCACTTAGCGCTACGAATGTCCAGTTGCATTTTCTACAGACAGAATGTTTCAAAACTGCTCAATCAAAAGTATGGTTTAAATCTGTTAGCTGAATGCTCAGATCAGAAAGAAGTTTCACAGAATGCTTCTGTGTAGTTTATATTTGAATATATTACTTTTTCCACTACTACGCTCTTAGCGCTCCAAAAGTCCAGTTGCATTTTCTACAGAAAGAGTGTTCAGATCTGCTCAATCAAAAGTATGCTTTAACTCTGTTAGCTGAATGCACAGATCAGAAAGAAGTTTCACCGAATGATTCTGTGTAGTTTATATTTGAAGACATTCCTTTTTCCACTATTACCCTCTTAGCGCTCCGAATCTCCACTTGCATTTTCTACAAAAAGAGTGTTTCATAACTGCTGAATCAAAAATATGTTTTATCTCTGTTAACTGAATTTACAGATCAGAAATAAGTTTCACAGAATGCATCTGTGTAGTTTTTATTTGAAGATATTCTTTTTCCCAATGTAGGCCTCTTAGCGCTTAGCATGTTCAACTGCAGTTTCTACAGAAAGAGTGTTTCAGAACGGCTCAATCAAAAGTAAGGTTCAACACTGTTAGTTGAATGCACAGAACAGAAAGAGGTTTCACAGAATGCTACTGTGTACTTTATATTTGAATATATTCCTTTTTCCACTATTACCCTCCTAGACCTCCGAATGTCCACTTGCATTTTCTACAGAAAGAGTGTTCAGAACTGCACAATCAAAAGTATGGTTTAACTCTGTTAGCTTAATGAACATATCAGAAATAAGTTTCACACAATGCTTCTGTGCAGTTTTTATTTGAAGATATTATTTTTCCCAATAGAGGCCTCTTAGCGCTCAGAATGTCCAATTGCAGTTTCTACAGAAAGAGTGTTTCAGAAAGGCTCAATCAAAAGTAAGGTTCAACTCTGTTAGTTGAATGCACAGAACAGAAAGAAGTTTCATACAATGCTTCTGTGTAGTTTATATTTGAACATATTCTTTTTTCCACTATTACCCACTTAGCGCTACGAAAGTCCAGTTGCATTTTCTACAGACAGAGTGTTTCAAAACTGCTCAATCAAAAGTATGGTTTAACTCTGTTAGCTGAATGCTCAGATCAGAATGAAGTTTCACAGAATGCTTCTGTGTAGTTTATATTTGAATATATTCCTTTTTCCACTACTACTCTCTTAGCGCTCCAAATGTCCAGTTGCATTTTCTACAGAAAGAGTGTTCAGATCTGCTCAATCAAAAGTATGGTTTAACTCTGTTAGCTGAATGCACAGATCAGAAAGAAGTTTCACAGAATGATTCTGTGTAGTTTATATTTGGAGACATTCCTTTTTCCACTATTACCCTCTTAGCGCTCCGAATCTCCACTTGCATTTTCTACAGAAAGAGTGTTTCAGAACGGCTCAATCAAAACTAAGGTTCAACTCTTTTAGTTGAACAAACAGAACAGAAAGAAGTTTCACACAATTCTTCTGTGTAGTTTTTATTTGTAGACATTCTTTTTTCCAATATAGGCCTCTTAGCGCTCAGAATGTCCAATTGCAGTTTCTACAGAAAGAGTGTTTCAGAACGGCTCAATCAAAAGTAAGGTTCAACTCTGTTAGTTGAATGCACAGAACACAAAGAAGTTTCATACAATGCTTCTGTGTAGTTTGTATTTGAACATATTCTTTTTTCCACAATTACCCACTTAGCGCTATGAATGTCCAGTTGCATTTTCTACAGACAGAATGTTTCAAAACTGCTCAATCAAAAGTATGGTTTAACTCTGTTAGCTGAATGCTCAGATCAGAAAGAAGGTTCACAGAATGCTTCTGTGTAGTTTATATTTGAATATATTCCTTTTTCCACTACTACGCTCTTAGCGCTCCAAATGTCCAGTTGCATTTTCTACAGAAAGAGTGTTCAGATCTGCTCAATCAAAAGTATGCTTTAACTCTGTTAGCTGAATGCACAGATCAGAAAGAAGTTTCACCGAATGATTCTGTGTAGTTTATATTTGAAGACATTCCTTTTTCCACTATTACCCTCTTAGCGCTCCGAATCTCCACTTGCATTTTCTACAAAAAGAGTGTTTCATAACTGCTCAATCAAAAATATGTTTTATCTCTGTTAACTGAATTTACAGATCAGAAATAAGTTTCACAGAATGCATCTGTGTAGTTTTTATTTGAAGATATTCTTTTTCCCAATGTAGGCCTCTTAGCGCTTAGCATGTCCAATTGCAGTTTCTACAGAAAGAGTGTTTCAGAACGGCTGAATCAAAAGTAAGGTTCAACTCTGTTAGTTGAATGCACAGAACAGAAATAATTTTCACAGAATGCTACTGTGTAGTTTATATTTGAATATATTCCTTTTTCCCCTATTACCCTCTTAGCGCTCTGAATGTCCACTTGCATTTTCTACAGAAAGAGTGTTCAGAACTGCGCAATCAAAAGTATGGTTTAACTCTGTTAGCTTAATGAACGTATCAGAAATAAGTTTCACACAATGCTTCTGTGTAGTTTTTATTTGAAGATATTATTTTTCCCAATATAGGCCTCTTAGCGCTCAAAATGTCCAATTGCAGTTTCTACAGAAAGAGTGTTTCAGAAAGGCTCAATCAAAAGTAAGGTTCAACTCTGTTAGTTGAATGCACAGAACAGAAAGAAGTTTCATACAATGCTTCTGTGTAGTTTATATTTGAACATATTCTTTTTTCACTATTACCCACTTAGCGCTACGAATGTCCAGTTGCATTTTCTACAGACAGAGTGTTTCAAAACTGCTCAATCAAAAGTATGGTTTAACTCTGTTAGCTGAATGCTCAGATCAGAAAGAAGTTTCACAGAATGCTTCTGTGTAGTTTATATTTGAATATATTCCTTTTTCCACTACTACTCTCTTAGCGCTCCAAATGTCCAGTTGCATTTTCTACAGAAAGAGTGTTCAGATCTGCTCAATCAAAAGTATGGTTTAACCCTGTTAGCTGAATGCACAGATCAGAAAGAAGTTTCACAGAATGATTCTGTGTAGTTTATATTTGGAGACATTCCTTTTTCCACTATTACCCTCTTAGCGCTCCGAATCTCCACTTGCATTTTCTACAGAAAGTGTGTTTCAGAACGGCTCAATCAAAACTAAGGTTCAACTCTTTTAGTTGAACAAACAGAACAGAAAGAAGTTTCACAGAATTCTTCTGTGTAGTTTTTATTTGTAGACATTCTTTTTCCCAATATAGGCCTCTTAGCGCTCAGAATGTCCAATTGCAGTTCCTACAGAAAGAGTGTTTCAGAACGGCTCAATCAAAAGTAAGGTTCAACTCTGTTAGTTGAATGCACAGAACAGAAAGAAGTTTCATACAATGCTTCTGTGTACTTTGTATTTGAACATATTCTTTTTTCCACTATTACCCACTTAGCGCTACGAATGTCCAGTTGCATTTTCTACAGACAGAATGTTTCAAAACTGCTCAATCAAAAGTATGGTTTAAATCTGTTAGCTGAATGCTCAGATCAGAAAGAAGTTTCACAGAATGCTTCTGTGTAGTTTATATTTGAATATATTACTTTTTCCACTACTACGCTCTTAGCGCTCCAAATGTCCAGTTGCATTTCCTACAGAAAGAGTGTTCAGATCTGCTCAATCAAAAGTATGGTTTAACTCTTTTAGCTGAATGCACAGATCAGAAAGAAGTTTCACCGAATGATTCTGTGTAGTTTATATTTGAAGACATTCCTTTTTCCACTATTACCCACTTAGCGCTCCGAATCTCCACTTGCATTTTCTACAAAAAGAGTGTTTCATAACTGCTCAATCAAAAATATGTTTTATCTCTGTTAACTGAATTTACAGATCAGAAATAAGTTTCACAGAATGCATCTGTGTAGTTTTTATTTGAAGATATTCTTTTTCCCAATGTAGGCCTCTTAGCGCTTAGCATGTCCAATTGCAGTTTCTTCAGAAAGAGTGTTTCAGAACGGCTCAATCAAAAGTAAGGTTCAACTCTGTTAGTTGAATGCACAGAACAGAAAGAATTTTCACAGAATGCTACTGTGTAGTTTATATTTGAATATATTCCTTTTTCCACTATTACCCTCTTAGCGCTCCGAATGTCCACTTGCATTTTCTACAGAAAGAGTGTTCAGAACTGCGCAATCAAAAGTATGGTTTAACTCTGTTAGCTTAATGAACATATCAGAAATAAGTTTCACACAATGCTTCTGTGTAGTTTTTATTTGAAGATATTATTTTTCCCAATATACGCCTCTGAGCGCTCAGAATGTCCAATTGCAGTTTCTACAGAAAGAGTGTTTCAGAAAGGCTCCATCAAAAGTAAGGTTCAACTCTGTTAGTTGAATGCACAGAACAGAAAGCAGTTTCATACAATGCTTCTGTGTAGTTTATATTTGAACATATTCTTTTTTCCACTATTACCCACTTAGCGCTACGAATGTCCAGTTGCATTTTCAACAGACAGAGTGTTTCAAAACTGCTCAATCAAAAGTATGGTTTAACTCTGTTAGCTGAATGCTCAGATCAGAAAGAAGTTTCACAGAATGCTTCTGTGTAGTTTATATTTGAATATATTCCTTTTTCCACTACTACTCTCTTAGCACTCCAAATGTCCAGTTGCATTTTCTACAGAAAGAGTGTTCAGATCTGCTCAATCAAAAGTATGGTTTAACTCTGTTAGCTGAATGCACAGATCAGAAAGAAGTTTCACAGAATGATTCTGTGTAGTTTATATTTGGAGACATTCCTTTTTCCACTATTACCCTCTTAGCGCTCCGAATCTCCACTTGCATTTTCTACAGAAAGAGTGTTTCAGAACGGCTCAATCAAAACTAAGGTTCAACTCTTTTAGTTGAACAAACAGAACAGAAAGAAGTTTCACACAATTCTTCTGTGTAGTTTTTATTTGTAGACATTCTTTTTCCCAATATAGGCCTCTTAGCGCTCAGAATGTCCAATTGCAGTTCCTACAGAAAGAGTGTTTCAGAACGGCTCAATCAAAAGTAAGGTTCAACTCTGTTAGTTGAATGCACAGAACAGAAAGAAGTTTCATACAATGCTTCTGTGTAGTTTGTATTTGAACATATTCTTTTTTCCACTATTTCCCACTTAGCGCTACGAATGTCCAGTTGCATTTTCTACAGACAGAATGTTTCAAAACTGCTCAATCAAAAGTATGGTTTAAATCTGTTAGCTGAATGCTCAGATCAGAAAGAAGTTTCACAGAATGCTTCTGTGTAGTTTATATTTGAATATATTACTTTTTCCACTACTACGCTCTTAGCGCTCCAAAAGTCCAGTTGCATTTTCTACAGAAAGAGTGTTCAGATCTGCTCAATCAAAAGTATGCTTTAACTCTGTTAGCTGAATGCACAGATCAGAAAGAAGTTTCACCGAATGATTCTGTGTAGTTTATATTTGAAGACATTCCTTTTTCCACTATTACCCTCTTAGCGCTCCGAATCTCCACTTGCATTTTCTACAAAAAGAGTGTTTCATAACTGCTGAATCAAAAATATGTTTTATCTCTGTTAACTGAATTTACAGATCAGAAATAAGTTTCACAGAATGCATCTGTGTAGTTTTTATTTGAAGATATTCTTTTTCCCAATGTAGGCCTCTTAGCGCTTAGCATGTTCAACTGCAGTTTCTACAGAAAGAGTGTTTCAGAACGGCTCAATCAAAAGTAAGGTTCAACTCTGTTAGTTGAATGCACAGAACAGAAAGAGGTTTCACAGAATGCTACTGTGTACTTTATATTTGAATATATTCCTTTTTCCACTATTACCCTCCTAGACCTCCGAATGTCCACTTGCATTTTCTACAGAAAGAGTGTTCAGAACTGCACAATCAAAAGTATGGTTTAACTCTGTTAGCTTAATGAACATATCAGAAATAAGTTTCACACAATGCTTCTGTGCAGTTTTTATTTGAAGATATTATTTTTCCCAATAGAGGCCTCTTAGCGCTCAGAATGTCCAATTGCAGTTTCTACAGAAAGAGTGTTTCAGAAAGGCTCAATCAAAAGTAAGGTTCAACTCTGTTAGTTGAATGCACAGAACAGAAAGAAGTTTCATACAATGCTTCTGTGTAGTTTATATTTGAACATATTCTTTTTTCCACTATTACCCACTTAGCGCTACGAAAGTCCAGTTGCATTTTCTACAGACAGAGTGTTTCAAAACTGCTCAATCAAAAGTATGGTTTAACTCTGTTAGCTGAATGCTCAGATCAGAATGAAGTTTCACAGAATGCTTCTGTGTAGTTTATATTTGAATATATTCCTTTTTCCACTACTACTCTCTTAGCGCTCCAAATGTCCAGTTGCATTTTCTACAGAAAGAGTGTTCAGATCTGCTCAATCAAAAGTATGGTTTAACTCTGTTAGCTGAATGCACAGATCAGAAAGAAGTTTCACAGAATGATTCTGTGTAGTTTATATTTGGAGACATTCCTTTTTCCACTATTACCCTCTTAGCGCTCCGAATCTCCACTTGCATTTTCTACAGAAAGAGTGTTTCAGAACGGCTCAATCAAAACTAAGGTTCAACTCTTTTAGTTGAACAAACAGAACAGAAAGAAGTTTCACACAATTCTTCTGTGTAGTTTTTATTTGTAGACATTCTTTTTCCCAATATAGGCCTCTTAGCGCTCAGAATGTCCAATTGCAGTTTCTACAGAAAGAGTGTTTCAGAACGGCTCAATCAAAAGTAAGGTTCAACTCTGTTAGTTGAATGCACAGAACACAAAGAAGTTTCATACAATGCTTCTGTGTAGTTTGTATTTGAACATATTCTTTTTTCCACAATTACCCACTTAGCGCTATGAATGTCCAGTTGCATTTTCTACAGACAGAATGTTTCAAAACTGCTCAATCAAAAGTATGGTTTAACTCTGTTAGCTGAATGCTCAGATCAGAAAGAAGGTTCACAGAATGCTTCTGTGTAGTTTATATTTGAATATATTCCTTTTTCCACTACTACGCTCTTAGCGCTCCAAATGTCCAGTTGCATTTTCTACAGAAAGAGTGTTCAGATCTGCTCAATCAAAAGTATGCTTTAACTCTGTTAGCTGAATGCACAGATCAGAAAGAAGTTTCACCGAATGATTCTGTGTAGTTTATATTTGAAGACATTCCTTTTTCCACTATTACTCTCTTAGCGCTCCGAATCTCCACTTGCATTTTCTACAAAAAGAGTGTTTCATAACTGCTCAATCAAAAATATGTTTTATCTCTGTTAACTGAATTTACAGATCAGAAATAAGTTTCACAGAATGCATCTGTGTAGTTTTTATTTGAAGATATTCTTTTTCCCAATGTAGGCCTCTTAGCGCTTAGCATGTCCAATTGCAGTTTCTACAGAAAGAGTGTTTCAGAACGGCTGAATCAAAAGTAAGGTTCAACTCTGTTAGTTGAATGCACAGAACAGAAATAATTTTCACAGAATGCTACTGTGTAGTTTATATTTGAATATATTCCTTTTTCGCCTATTACCCTCTTAGCGCTCTGAATGTCCACTTGCATTTTCTACAGAAAGAGTGTTCAGAACTGCGCAATCAAAAGTATGGTTTAACTCTGTTAGCTTAATGAACGTATCAGAAATAAGTTTCACACAATGCTTCTGTGTAGTTTTTATTTGAAGATATTATTTTTCCCAATATAGGCCTCTTAGCGCTCAAAATGTCCAATTGCAGTTTCTACAGAAAGAGTGTTTCAGAAAGGCTCAATCAAAAGTAAGGTTCAACTCTGTTAGTTGAATGCACAGAACAGAAAGAAGTTTCATACAATGCTTCTGTGTAGTTTATATTTGAACATATTCTTTTTTCACTATTACCCACTTAGCGCTACGAATGTCCAGTTGCATTTTCTACAGACAGAGTGTTTCAAAACTGCTCAATCAAAAGTATGGTTTAACTCTGTTAGCTGAATGCTCAGATCAGAAAGAAGTTTCACAGAATGCTTCTGTGTAGTTTATATTTGAATATATTCCTTTTTCCACTACTACTCTCTTAGCGCTCCAAATGTCCAGTTGCATTTTCTACAGAAAGAGTGTTCAGATCTGCTCAATCAAAAGTATGGTTTAACCCTGTTAGCTGAATGCACAGATCAGAAAGAAGTTTCACAGAATGATTCTGTGTAGTTTATATTTGGAGACATTCCTTTTTCCACTATTACCCTCTTAGCGCTCCGAATCTCCACTTGCATTTTCTACAGAAAGTGTGTTTCAGAACGGCTCAATCAAAACTAAGGTTCAACTCTTTTAGTTGAACAAACAGAACAGAAAGAAGTTTCACAGAATTCTTCTGTGTAGTTTTTATTTGTAGACATTCTTTTTCCCAATATAGGCCTCTTAGCGCTCAGAATGTCCAATTGCAGTTTCTACAGAAAGAGTGTTTCAGAACGGCTCAATCAAAAGTAAGGTTCAACTCTGTTAGTTGAATGCACAGAACAGAAAGAAGTTTCATACAATGCTTCTGTGTAGTTTATATTTGAACATATTCTTTTTTCCACTATTACCCACTTAGCGCTACGAATGTCCAGTTGCATTTTCAACAGACAGAGTGTTTCAAAACTGCTAAATCAAATGTATGGTTTAACTCTGTTAGCTGAATGCTCAGATCAGAAAGAAGTTTCACAGAATGCTTCTGTGTAGTTTATATTTGAATATATTCCTTTTTCCACTACTACTCTCTTAGCACTCCAAATGTCCAGTTGCATTTTCTACAGAAAGAGTGTTCAGATCTGCTCAATCAAAAGTATGGTTTAACTCTGTTAGCTGAATGCACAGATCAGAAAGAAGTTTCACAGAATTATTCTGTGTAGTTTATATTTGGAGACATTCATTTTCCACTATTTCCCTCTTAGCGCTCCGAATCTCCACTTGCATTTTCTACAGAAAGAGTGTTTCAGAACGGCTCAATCAAAACTAAGGTTCAACTCTTTTAGTTGAACAAACAGAACAGAAAGAAGTTTCACACAATTCTTCTGTGTAGTTTTTATTTGTAGACATTCATTTTCCCAATATAGGCCTCTTAGCGCTCAGAATGTCCAATTGCAGTTCCTACAGAAAGAGTGTTTCAGAACGGCTCAATCAAAAGTAAGGTTCAACTCTGTTAGTTGAATGCACAGAACAGAAAGAAGTTTCATACAATGCTTCTGTGTAGTTTGTATTTGAACATATTCTTTTTTCCACTATTACCCACTTAGCGCTACGAATGTCCAGTTGCATTTTCTACAGACAGAATGTTTCAAAACTGCTCAATCAAAAGTATGGTTTAAATCTGTTAGCTGAATGCTCAGATCAGAAAGAAGTTTCACAGAATGCTTCTGTGTAGTTTATATTTGAATATATTACTTTTTCCACTACTACGCTCTTAGCGCTCCAAATGTCCAGTTGCATTTCCTACAGAAAGAGTGTTCAGATCTGCTCAATCAAAAGTATGGTTTAACACTTTTAGCTGAATGCACAGATCAGAAAGAAGTTTCACCGAATGATTCTGTGTAGTTTATATTTGAAGACATTCCTTTTTCCACTATTACCCACTTAGCGCTCCGAATCTCCACTTGCATTTTCTACAAAAAGAGTGTTTCATAACTGCTCAATCAAAAATATGTTTTATCTCTGTTAACTGAATTTACAGATCAGAAATAAGTTTCACAGAATGCATCTGTGTAGTTTTTATTTGAAGATATTCTTTTTCCCAATGTAGGCCTCTTAGCGCTTAGCATGTCCAATTGCAGTTTCTTCAGAAAGAGTGTTTCAGAACGGCTCAATCAAAAGTAAGGTTCAACTCTGTTAGTTGAATGCACAGAACAGAAAGAATTTTCACAGAATGCTACTGTGTAGTTTATATTTGAATATATTCCTTTTTCCACTATTACCCTCTTAGCGCTCCGAATGTCCACTTGCATTTTCTACAGAAAGAGTGTTCAGAACTGCGCAATCAAAAGTATGGTTTAACTCTGTTAGCTTAATGAACATATCAGAAATAAGTTTCACACAATGCTTCTGTGTAGTTTTTATTTGAAGATATTATTTTTCCCAATATACGCCTCTGAGCGCTCAGAATGTCCAATTGCAGTTTCTACAGAAAGAGTGTTTCAGAAAGGCTCCATCAAAAGTAAGGTTCAACTCTGTTAGTTGAATGCACAGAACAGAAAGCAGTTTCATACAATGCTTCTGTGTAGTTTATATTTGAACATATTCTTTTTTCCACTATTACCCACTTAGCGCTACGAATGTCCAGTTGCATTTTCAACAGACAGAGTGTTTCAAAACTGCTCAATCAAAAGTATGGTTTAACTCTGTTAGCTGAATGCTCAGATCAGAAAGAAGTTTCACAGAATGCTTCTGTGTAGTTTATATTTGAATATATTCCTTTTTCCACTACTACTCTCTTAGCACTCCAAATGTCCAGTTGCATTTTCTACAGAAAGAGTGTTCAGATCTGCTCAATCAAAAGTATGGTTTAACTCTGTTAGCTGAATGCACAGATCAGAAAGAAGTTTCACAGAATGATTCTGTGTAGTTTATATTTGGAGACATTCCTTTTTCCACTATTACCCTCTTAGCGCTCCGAATCTCCACTTGCATTTTCTACAGAAAGAGTGTTTCAGAACGGCTCAATCAAAACTAAGGTTCAACTCTTTTAGTTGAACAAACAGAACAGAAAGAAGTTTCACACAATTCTTCTGTGTAGTTTTTATTTGTAGACATTCTTTTTCCCAATATAGGCCTCTTAGCGCTCAGAATGTCCAATTGCAGTTCCTACAGAAAGAGTGTTTCAGAACGGCTCAATCAAAAGTAAGGTTCAACTCTGTTAGTTGAATGCACAGAACAGAAAGAAGTTTCATACAATGCTTCTGTGTAGTTTGTATTTGAACATATTCTTTTTTCCACTATTTCCCACTTAGCGCTACGAATGTCCAGTTGCATTTTCTACAGACAGAATGTTTCAAAACTGCTCAATCAAAAGTATGGTTTAAATCTGTTAGCTGAATGCTCAGATCAGAAAGAAGTTTCACAGAATGCTTCTGTGTAGTTTATATTTGAATATATTACTTTTTCCACTACTACGCTCTTAGCGCTCCAAAAGTCCAGTTGCATTTTCTACAGAAAGAGTGTTCAGATCTGCTCAATCAAAAGTATGCTTTAACTCTGTTAGCTGAATGCACAGATCAGAAAGAAGTTTCACCGAATGATTCTGTGTAGTTTATATTTGAAGACATTCCTTTTTCCACTATTACCCTCTTAGCGCTCCGAATCTCCACTTGCATTTTCTACAAAAAGAGTGTTTCATAACTGCTGAATCAAAAATATGTTTTATCTCTGTTAACTGAATTTACAGATCAGAAATAAGTTTCACAGAATGCATCTGTGTAGTTTTTATTTGAAGATATTCTTTTTCCCAATGTAGGCCTCTTAGCGCTTAGCATGTCCAACTGCAGTTTCTACAGAAAGAGTGTTTCAGAACGGCTCAATCAAAAGTAAGGTTCAACTCTGTTAGTTGAATGCACAGAACAGAAAGTGGTTTCACAGAATGCTACTGTGTACTTTATATTTGAATATATTCCTTTTTCCACTATTACCCTCCTAGCCCTCCGAATGTCCACTTGCATTTTCTACAGAAAGAGTGTTCAGAACTGCACAATCAAAAGTATGGTTTAACTCTGTTAGCTTAATGAACATATCAGAAATAAGTTTCACACAATGCTTCTGTGCAGTTTTTATTTGAAGATATTATTTTTCCCAATAGAGGCCTCTTAGCGCTCAGAATGTCCAATTGCAGTTTCTACAGAAAGAGTGTTTCAGAAAGGCTCAATCAAAAGTAAGGTTCAACTCTGTTAGTTGAATGCACAGAACAGAAAGAAGTTTCATACAATGCTTCTGTGTAGTTTATATTTGAACATATTCTTTTTTCCACTATTACCCACTTAGCGCTACGAAAGTCCAGTTGCATTTTCTACAGACAGAGTGTTTCAAAACTGCTCAATCAAAAGTATGGTTTAACTCTGTTAGCTGAATGCTCAGATCAGAATGAAGTTTCACAGAATGCTTCTGTGTAGTTTATATTTGAATATATTCCTTTTTCCACTACTACTCTCTTAGCGCTCCAAATGTCCAGTTGCATTTTCTACAGAAAGAGTGTTCAGATCTGCTCAATCAAAAGTATGGTTTAACTCTGTTAGCTGAATGCACAGATCAGAAAGAAGTTTCACAGAATGATTCTGTGTAGTTTATATTTGGAGACATTCCTTTTTCCACTATTACCCTCTTAGCGCTCCGAATCTCCACTTGCATTTTCTACAGAAAGAGTGTTTCAGAACGGCTCAATCAAAACTAAGGTTCAACTCTTTTAGTTGAACAAACAGAACAGAAAGAAGTTTCACACAATTCTTCTGTGTAGTTTTTATTTGTAGACATTCTTTTTCCCAATATAGGCCTCTTAGCGCTCAGAATGTCCAATTGCAGTTTCTACAGAAAGAGTGTTTCAGAACGGCTCAATCAAAAGTAAGGTTCAACTCTGTTAGTTGAATGCACAGAACACAAAGAAGTTTCATACAATGCTTCTGTGTAGTTTGTATTTGAACATATTCTTTTTTCCACAATTACCCACTTAGCGCTATGAATGTCCAGTTGCATTTTCTACAGACAGAATGTTTCAAAACTGCTCAATCAAAAGTATGGTTTAACTCTGTTAGCTGAATGCTCAGATCAGAAAGAAGGTTCACAGAATGCTTCTGTGTAGTTTATATTTGAATATATTCCTTTTTCCACTACTACGCTCTTAGCGCTCCAAATGTCCAGTTGCATTTTCTACAGAAAGAGTGTTCAGATCTGCTCAATCAAAAGTATGCTTTAACTCTGTTAGCTGAATGCACAGATCAGAAAGAAGTTTCACCGAATGATTCTGTGTAGTTTATATTTGAAGACATTCCTTTTTCCACTATTACCCTCTTAGCGCTCCGAATCTCCACTTGCATTTTCTACAAAAAGAGTGTTTCATAACTGCTCAATCAAAAATATGTTTTATCTCTGTTAACTGAATTTACAGATCAGAAATAAGTTTCACAGAATGCATCTGTGTAGTTTTTATTTGAAGATATTCTTTTTCCCAATGTAGGCCTCTTAGCGCTTAGCATGTCCAATTGCAGTTTCTACAGAAAGAGTGTTTCAGAACGGCTGAATCAAAAGTAAGGTTCAACTCTGTTAGTTGAATGCACAGAACAGAAATAATTTTCACAGAATGCTACTGTGTAGTTTATATTTGAATATATTCCTTTTTCCCCTATTACCCTCTTAGCGCTCTGAATGTCCACTTGCATTTTCTACAGAAAGAGTGTTCAGAACTGCGCAATCAAAAGTATGGTTTAACTCTGTTAGCTTAATGAACGTATCAGAAATAAGTTTCACACAATGCTTCTGTGTAGTTTTTATTTGAAGATATTATTTTTCCCAATATAGGCCTCTTAGCGCTCAAAATGTCCAATTGCAGTTTCTACAGAAAGAGTGTTTCAGAAAGGCTCAATCAAAACTAAGGTTCAACTCTTTTAGTTGAACAAACAGAACAGAAAGAAGTTTCACAGAATTCTTCTGTGTAGTTTTTATTTGTAGACATTCTTTTTCCCAATATAGGCCTCTTAGCGCTCAGAATGTCCAATTGCAGTTTCTACAGAAAGAGTGTTTCAGAACGGCTCAATCAAAAGTAAGGTTCAACTCTGTTAGTTGAATGCACAGAACAGAAAGAAGTTTCATACAATGCTTCTGTGTAGTTTATATTTGAACATATTCTTTTTTCCACTATTACCCACTTAGCGCTACGAATGTCCAGTTGCATTTTCTACAGACAGAGTGTTTCAAAACTGCTCAATCAAATGTATGGTTTAACTCTGTTAGCTGAATGCTCAGATCAGAAAGATGTTTCACAGAATGCTTCTGTGTAGTTTATATTTGAATATATTCCTTTTTCCACTACTACGCTCTTAGCGCTCCAAATGTCCAGTTGCATTTCCTACAGAAAGAGTGTTCAGATCTGCTCAATCAAAAGTATGGTTTAACTCTGTTAGCTGAATGCACAGATCAGAAAGAAGTTTCACCGAATGATTCTTTGTAGTTTATATTTGAAGACATTCCTTTTTCCACTATTACCCACTTAGCGCTCCGAATCTCCACTTGCATTTTCTACAAAAAGAGTGTTTCATAACTGCTCAATCAAAAATATGTTTTATCTCTGTTAACTGAATTTACAGATCAGAAATAAGTTTCACAGAATGCATCTGTGTAGTTTTTATTTGAAGATATTCTTTTTCCCAATGTAGGCCTCTTAGCGCTTAGAATGTCCAATTGCAGTTTCTTCAGAAAGAGTGTTTCAGAACGGCTCAATCAAAAGTAAGGTTCAACTCTGTTAGTTGAATGCAAAGAACAGACAGAATTTTCACAGAATGCTACTGTGTAGTTTATATTTGAATATATTCCTTTTTCCACTATTACCCTCTTAGCGCTCCGAATGTCCACTTGCATTTTCTACAGAAAGAGTGTTCAGAACTGCGCAATCAAAAGTATGGTTTAACTCTGTTAGCTTAATGAACGTATCAGAAATAAGTTTCACACAATGCTTCTGTGTAGTTTTTATTTGAAGATATTATTTTTCCCAATATAGGCCTCTTAGCGCTCAGAATGTCCAATTGCAGTTTCTACAGAAAGAGTGTTTCAGAAAGGCTCAATCAAAAGTAAGGTTCAACTCTGTTAGTTGAATGCACAGAACAGAAAGAAGTTTCATACAATGCTTCTGTGTAGTTTATATTTGAATATATTCCTTTTTCCACTACTACTCTCTTAGCACTCCAAATGTCCAGTTGCATTTTCTACAGAAAGAGTGTTCAGATCTGCTCAATCAAAAGTATGGTTTAACTCTGTTAGCTGAATGCACAGATCAGAAAGATGTTTCACAGAATGATTCTGTGTAGTTTATATTTGGAGACATTCCTTTTTCCACTATTACCCTCTTAGCGCTCCGAATCTCCACTTGCATTTTCTACAGAAAGAGTGTTTCAGAACGGCTCAATCAAAACTAAGGTTCAACTCTTTTAGTTGAACAAACAGAACAGAAAGAAGTTTCACACAATTCTTCTGTGTAGTTTTTATTTGTAGACATTCTTTTTCCCAATATAGGCCTCTTAGCGCTCAGAATGTCCAATTGCAGTTCCTACAGAAAGAGAGTTTCAGAACGGCTCAATCAAAAGTAAGGTTCAACTCTGTTAGTTGAATGCACAGAACAGAAAGAAGTTTCATACAATGCTTCTGTGTAGTTTGTATTTGAACATATTCTTTTTTCCACTATTACCCACTTAGCGCTACGAATGTCCAGTTGCATTTTCTACAGACAGAATGTTTCAAAACTGCTCAATCAAAAGTATGGTTTAAATCTGTTAGCTGAATTCTCAGATCAGAAAGAAGTTTCACAGAATGCTTCTGTGTAGTTTATATTTGAATATATTCCTTTTTCCACTACTACGCTCTTAGCGCTCCAAACGTCCAGTTGCATTTTCTACAGAAAGAGTGTTCAGATCTGCTCAATCAAAAGTATGCTTTAACTCTGTTAGCTGAATGCACAGATCAGAAAGAAGTTTCACCGAATGATTCTGTGTAGTTTATATTTGAAGACATTCCTTTTTCCACTATTACCCTCTTAGCGCTCCGAATCTCCACTTGCATTTTCTACAAAAAGAGTGTTTCATAACTGCTGAATCAAAAATATGTTTTATCTCTGTTAACTGAATTTACAGATCAGAAATAAGTTTCACAGAATGCATCTGTGTAGTTTTTATTTGAAGATATTCTTTTTCCCAATGTAGGCCTCTTAGCGCTTAGCATGTCCAACTGCAGTTTCTACAGAAAGAGTGTTTCAGAACGGCTCAATCAAAAGTAAGGTTCAAGTCTGTTAGTTGAATGCACAGAACAGAAAGAGGTTTCACAGAATGCTACTGTGTACTTTATATTTGAATATATTCCTTTTTCCACTATTACCCTCCTAGCCCTCCGAATGTCTACTTGCATTTTCTACAGAAAGAGTGTTCAGAACTGCACAATCAAAAGTATGGTTTAACTCTGTTAGCTTAATGAACATATCAGAAATAAGTTTCACACAATGCTTCTGTGCAGTTTTTATTTGAAGATATTATTTTTCCCAATAGAGGCCTCTTAGCGCTCAGAATGTCCAATTGCACTTTCTACAGAAAGAGTGTTTCAGAAAGGCTCAATCAAAAGTAAGGTTCAACTCTGTTAGTTGAATGCACAGAACAGAAAGAAGTTTCATACAATGCTTCTGTGTAGTTTATAATTGAACATATACTTTTTTCCACTATTACCCACTAAGCGCTACGAAAGTCCAGTTGCATTTTCTACAGACAGAGTGTTTCAAAACTGCTCAATCAAAAGTATGGTTTAACTCTGTTAGCTGAATGCTCAGATCAGAAAGAAGTTTCACAGAATGCTTCTGTGTAGTTTATATTTGAATATATTCCTTTTTCCACTACTATTCTCTTAGCGCTCCAAATGTCCAGTTGCATTTTCTACAGAAAGAGTGTTCAGATCTGCTCAATCAAAAGTATGGTTTAACCCTGTTAGCTGAATGCACAGATCAGAAAGAAGTTTCACAGAATGATTCTGTGTAGTTTATATTTGGAGACATTCCTTTTTCCACTATTACCCTCTTAGCGCTCCGAATCTCCACTTGCATTTTCTACAGAAAGAGTGTTTCAGAACGGCTCAATCAAAACTAAGGTTCAACTCTTTTAGTTGAACAAACAGAACAGAAAGAAGTTTCACAGAATTCTTCTGTGTAGTTTTTATTTGTAGACATTCTTTTTCCCAATATAGGCCTCTTAGCGCTCAGAATGTCCAATTGCAGTTTCTACAGAAAGAGTGTTTCAGAACGGCTCAATCAAAAGTAAGGTTCAACTCTGTTAGTTGAATGCACAGAACAGAAAGAAGTTTCATACAATGCTTCTGTGTAGTTTATATTTGAACATATTCTTTTTTCCACTATTATCCACTTAGCGCTACGAATGTCCAGTTTCATTTTCAACAGACAGAGTGTTTCAAAACTGCTCAATCAAAAGTATGGTTTAACTCTGTTAGCTGAATGCTCAGATCAGAAAGAAGTTTCACAGAATGCTTCTGTGTAGTTTATATTTGAATATATTCCTTTTTCCACTACTACGCTCTTAGCACTCCAAATGTCCAGTTGCATTTTCTACAGAAAAAGTGTTCAGATCTGCTCAATCAAAAGTATGGTTTAACCCTGTTAGCTGAATGCACAGATCAGAAAGAAGTTTCACAGAATGATTCTGTGTAGTTTATATTTGGAGACATTCCTTTTTCCACTATTACCCTCTTAGCGCTCCGAATCTCCACTTGCATTTTCTACAGAAAGTGTGTTTCAGAACGGCTCAATCAAAACTAAAGTTCAACTCTTTTAGTTGAACAAACAGAACAGAAAGAAGTTTCACAGAATTCTTCTGTGTAGTTTTTATTTGTAGACATTCTTTTTCCCAATATAGGCCTCTTAGCGCTCAGAATGTCCAATTGCAGTTTCTACAGAAAGAGTGTTTCAGAACGGCTCAATCAAAAGTAAGGTTCAACTCTGTTAGTTGAATGCACAGAACAGAAAGAAGTTTCATACAATGCTTCTGTGTAGTTTATATTTGAACATATTCTTTTTTCCACTATTACCCACTTAGCGCTACGAATGTCCAGTTGCATTTTCTACAGACAGAGTGTTTCAAAACTGCTCAATCAAATGTATGGTTTAACTCTGTTAGCTGAATGCTCAGATCAGAAAGAAGTTTCACAGAATGCTTCTGTGTAGTTTATATTTGAATATATTCCCTTTTCCACTACTACGCTCTTAGCGCTCCAAATGTCCAGTTGCATTTCCTACAGAAAGAGTGTTCAGATCTGCTCAATCAAAAGTATGGTTTAACTCTTTTAGCTGAATGCACAGATCAGAAAGAAGTTTCACCGAATGATTCTGTGTAGTTTATATTTGAAGACATTCCTTTTTCCACTATTACCCACTTAGCGCTCCGAATCTCCACTTGCATTTTCTACAAAAAGAGTGTTTCATAACTGCTCAATCAAAAATATGTTTTATCTCTGTTAACTGAATTTACAGATCAGAAATAAGTTTCACAGAATGCATCTGTGTAGTTTTTATTTGAAGATATTCTTTTTCCCAATGTAGGCCTCTTAGCGCTTAGCATGTCCAATTGCAGTTTCTTCAGAAAGAGTGTTTCAGAACGGCTCAATCAAAAGTAAGGTTCAACTCTGTTAGTTGAATGCACAGAACAGAAAGAATTTTCACAGAATGCTACTGTGTAGTTTATATTTGAATATATTCCTTTTTCCACTATTACCCTCTTAGCGCTCCGAATGTCCACTTGCATTTTCTACAGAAAGAGTGTTCAGAACTGCGCAATCAAAAGTATGGTTTAACTCTGTTAGCTTAATGAACGTATCAGAAATAAGTTTCACACAATGCTTCTGTGTAGTTTTTATTTGAAGATATTATTTTTCCCAATATAGGCCTCTTAGCGCTCAGAATGTCCAATTGCAGTTTCTACAGAAAGAGTGTTTCAGAAAGGCTCAATCAAAAGTAAGGTTCAACTCTGTTAGTTGAATGCACAGAACAGAAAGAAGTTTCATACAATGCTTCTGTGTAGTTTATATTTGAACATATTCTTTTTTGCACTATTACCCACTTAGCGCTACGAATGTCCAGTTGCATTTTCTACAGACAGAGTGTTTCAAAACTGCTCAATCAAAAGTATGGTTTAACTCTGTTAGCTGAATGCTCAGATCAGAAAGATGTTTCACAGAATGCTTCTGTGTAGTTTATATTTGAATATATTCCTTTTTCCACTACTACGCTCTTAGCGCTCCAAATGTCCAGTTGCATTTCCTACAGAAAGAGTGTTCAGATCTGCTCAATCAAAAGTATGGTTTAACTCTGTTAGCTGAATGCACAGATCAGAAAGAAGTTTCACCGAATGATTCTTTGTAGTTTATATTTGAAGACATTCCTTTTTCCACTATTACCCACTTAGCGCTCCGAATCTCCACTTGCATTTTCTACAAAAAGAGTGTTTCATAACTGCTCAATCAAAAATATGTTTTATCTCTGTTAACTGAATTTACAGATCAGAAATAAGTTTCACAGAATGCATCTGTGTAGTTTTTATTTGAAGATATTCTTTTTCCCAATGTAGGCCTCTTAGCGCTTAGCATGTCCAATTGCAGTTTCTTCAGAAAGAGTGTTTCAGAACGGCACAATCAAAAGTAAGGTTCAACTCTGTTAGTTGAATGCAAAGAACAGACAGAATTTTCACAGAATGCTACTGTGTAGTTTATATTTGAATATATTCCTTTTTCCACTATTACCCTCTTAGCGCTCCGAATGTCCACTTGCATTTTCTACAGAAAGAGTGTTCAGAACTGCGCAATCAAAAGTATGGTTTAACTCTGTTAGCTTAATGAACGTATCTGAAATAAGTTTCACACAATGCTTCTGTGTAGTTTTTATTTGAAGATATTATTTTTCCCAATATAGGCCTCTTAGCGCTCAGAATGTCCAATTGCAGTTTCTACAGAAAGAGTGTTTCAGAAAGGCTCAATCAAAAGTAAGGTTCAACTCTGTTAGTTGAATGCACAGAACAGAAAGAAGTTTCATACAATGCTTCTGTGTAGTTTATATTTGAATATATTCCTTTTTCCACTACTACTCTCTTAGCACTCCAAATGTCCAGTTGCATTTTCTACAGAAAGAGTGTTTCAAAACTGCTCAATCAAAAGTATGGTTTAACTCTGTTAGCGGAATGCTCAGATCAGAAAGAAGTTTCACAGAATGCTTCTGTGTAGTTTATATTTGAATATATTCCTTTTTCCACTACTACTCTCTTAGCACTCCAAATGTCCAGTTGCATTTTCTACAGAAAGAGTGTTCAGATCTGCTCAATCAAAAGTATGGTTTAACTCTGTTAGCTGAATGCACAGATCAGAAAGAAGTTTCACAGAATGATTCTGTGTACTTTATATTTGGAGACATTCCTTTTTCCACTATTACCCTCTTAGCGCTCCGAATCTCCACTTGCATTTTCTACAGAAAGAGTGTTTCAGAACGGCTCAATCAAAACTAAGGTTCAACTCTTTTAGTTGAACAAACAGAACAGAAAGAAGTTTCACACAATTCTTCTGTGTAGTTTTTATTTGTAGACATTCTTTTTCCCAATATAGGCCTCTTAGCGCTCAGAATGTCCAATTGCAGTTCCTACAGAAAGAATGTTTCAGAACGGCTCAATCAAAAGTAAGGTTCAACTCTGTTAGTTGAATGCACAGAACAGAAAGAAGTTTCATACAATGCTTCTGTGTAGTTTGTATTTGAACATATTCTTTATTCCACTATTTCCCACTTAGCGCTACGAATGTCCAGTTGCATTTTCTACAGACAGAATGTTTCAAAACTGCTCAATCAAAAGTATGGTTTAAATCTGTTAGCTGAATGCTCAGATCAGAAAGAAGTTTCACAGAATGCTTCTGTGTAGTTTATATTTGAATATATTACTTTTTCCACTACTACGCTCTTAGCGCTCCAAACGTCCAGTTGCATTTTCTACAGAAAGAGTGTTCAGATCTGCTCAATCAAAAGTATGCTTTAACTCTGTTAGCTGAATGCACAGATCAGAAAGAAGTTTCACCGAATGATTCTGTGTAGTTTATATTTGAAGACATTCCTTTTTCCACTATTACCCTCTTAGCGCTCCGAATCTCCACTTGCATTTTCTACAAAAAGAGTGTTTCATAACTGCTGAATCAAAAATATGTTTTATCTCTGTTAACTGAATTTACAGATCAGAAATAAGTTTCACAGAATGCATCTGTGTAGTTTTTATTTGAAGATATTCTTTTTCCCAATGTAGGCCTCTTAGCGCTTAGCATGTCCAACTGCAGTTTCTACAGAAAGAGTGTTTCAGAACGGCTCAATCAAAAGTAAGGTTCAACTCTGTTAGTTGAATGCACAGAACAGAAAGAGGTTTCACAGAATGCTACTGTGTACTTTATATTTGAATATATTCCTTTTTCCACTATTACCCTCCTAGCCCTCCGAATGTCCACTTGCATTTTCTACAGAAAGAGTGTTCAGAACTGCACAATCAAAAGTATGGTTTAACTCTGTTAGCTTAATGAACATATCAGAAATAAGTTTCACACAATGCTTCTGTGCAGTTTTTATTTGAAGATATTATTTTTCCCAATAGAGGCCTCTTAGCGCTCAGAATGTCCAATTGCACTTTCTACAGAAAGAGTGTTTCAGAAAGGCTCAATCAAAAGTAAGGTTCAACTCTGTTAGTTGAATGCACAGAACAGAAAGAAGTTTCATACAATGCTTCTGTGTAGTTTATAATTGAACATATACTTTTTTCCACTATTACCCACTAAGCGCTACGAAAGTCCAGTTGCATTTTCTACAGACAGAGTGTTTCAAAACTGCTCAATCAAAAGTATGGTTTAACTCTGTTAGCTGAATGCTCAGATCAGAAAGAAGTTTCACAGAATGCTTCTGTGTAGTTTATATTTGAATATATTCCTTTTTCCACTACTATTCTCTTAGCGCTCCAAATGTCCAGTTGCATTTTCTACAGAAAGAGTGTTCAGATCTGCTCAATCAAAAGTATGGTTTAACCCTGTTAGCTGAATGCACAGATCAGAAAGAAGTTTCACAGAATGATTCTGTGTAGTTTATATTTGGAGACATTCCTTTTTCCACTATTACCCTCTTAGCGCTCCGAATCTCCACTTGCATTTTCTACAGAAAGAGTGTTTCAGAACGGCTCAATCAAAACTAAGGTTCAACTCTTTTAGTTGAACAAACAGAACAGAAAGAAGTTTCACAGAATTCTTCTGTGTAGTTTTTATTTGTAGACATTCTTTTTCCCAATATAGGCCTCTTAGCGCTCAGAATGTCCAATTGCAGTTTCTACAGAAAGAGTGTTTCAGAACGGCTCAATCAAAAGTAAGGTTCAACTCTGTTAGTTGAATGCACAGAACAGAAAGAAGTTTCATACAATGCTTCTGTGTAGTTTATATTTGAACATATTCTTTTTTCCACTATTATCCACTTAGCGCTACGAATGTCCAGTTTCATTTTCAACAGACAGAGTGTTTCAAAACTGCTCAATCAAAAGTATGGTTTAACTCTGTTAGCTGAATGCTCAGATCAGAAAGAAGTTTCACAGAATGCTTCTGTGTAGTTTATATTTGAATATATTCCTTTTTCCACTACTACTCTCTTAGCACTCCAAATGTCCAGTTGCATTTTCTACAGAAAGAGTGTTCAGATCTGCTCAATCAAAAGTATGGTTTAACCCTGTTAGCTGAATGCACAGATCAGAAAGAAGTTTCACAGAATGATTCTGTGTAGTTTATATTTGGAGACATTCCTTTTTCCACTATTACCCTCTTAGCGCTCCGAATCTCCACTTGCATTTTCTACAGAAAGTGTGTTTCAGAACGGCTCAATCAAAACTAAGGTTCAACTCTTTTAGTTGAACAAACAGAACAGAAAGAAGTTTCACAGAATTCTTCTGTGTAGTTTTTATTTGTAGACATTCTTTTTCCCAATATAGGCCTCTTAGCGCTCAGAATGTCCAATTGCAGTTTCTACAGAAAGAGTGTTTCAGAACGGCTCAATCAAAAGTAAGGTTCAACTCTGTTAGTTGAATGCACAGAACAGAAAGAAGTTTCATACAATGCTTCTGTGTAGTTTATATTTGAACATATTCTTTTTTCCACTATTACCCACTTAGCGCTACGAATGTCCAGTTGCATTTTCTACAGACAGAGTGTTTCAAAACTGCTCAATCAAATATATGGTTTAACTCTGTTAGCTGAATGCTCAGATCAGAAAGAAGTTTCACAGAATGCTTCTGTGTAGTTTATATTTGAATATATTCCTTTTTCCACTACTACGCTCTTAGCGCTCCAAATGTCCAGTTGCATTTCCTACAGAAAGAGTGTTCATATCTGCTCAATCAAAAGTATGGTTTAACTCTTTTAGCTGAATGCACAGATCAGAAAGAAGTTTCACCGAATGATTCTGTGTAGTTTATATTTGAAGACATTCCTTTTTCCACTATTACCCACTTAGCGCTCCGAATCTCCACTTGCATTTTCTACAAAAAGAGTGTTTCATAACTGCTCAATCAAAAATATGTTTTATCTCTGTTAACTGAATTTACAGATCAGAAATAAGTTTCACAGAATGCATCTGTGTAGTTTTTATTTGAAGATATTCTTTTTCCCAATGTAGGCCTCTTAGCGCTTAGCATGTCCAATTGCAGTTTCTACAGAAAGAGTGTTTCAGAACGGCTCAATCAAAAGTAAGGTTCAACTCTGTTAGTTGAATGCACAGAACAGAAAGAATTTTCACAGAATGCTACTGTGTAGTTTATATTTGAATATATTCCTTTTTCCACTATTACCCTCTTAGCGCTCCGAATGTCCACTTGCATTTTCTACAGAAAGAGTGTTCAGAACTGCGCAATCAAAAGTATGGTTTAACTCTGTTAGCTTAATGAACGTATCAGAAATAAGTTTCACACAATGCTTCTGTGTAGTTTTTATTTGAAGATATTATTTTTCCCAATATAGGCCTCTTAGCGCTCAGAATCTCCAATTGCAGTTTCTACAGAAAGAGTGTTTCAGAAAGGCTCAATCAAAAGTAAGGTTCAACTCTGTTAGTTGAATGCACAGAACAGAAAGAAGTTTCATACAATGCTTCTGTGTAGTTTATATTTGAACATATTCTTTTTTGCACTATTACCCACTTAGCGCTACGAATGTCCAGTTGCATTTTCTACAGACAGAGTGTTTCAAAACTGCTCAATCAAAAGTATGGTTTAACTCTGTTAGCTGAATGCTCAGATCAGAAAGATGTTTCACAGAATGCTTCTGTGTAGTTTATATTTGAATATATTCCTTTTTCCACTACTACGCTCTTAGCGCTCCAAATGTCCAGTTGCATTTCCTACAGAAAGAGTGTTCAGATCTGCTCAATCAAAAGTATGGTTTAACTCTGTTAGCTGAATGCACAGATCAGAAAGAAGTTTCACCGAATGATTCTTTGTAGTTTATATTTGAAGACATTCCTTTTTCCACTATTACCCACTTAGCGCTCCGAATCTCCACTTGCATTTTCTACAAAAAGAGTGTTTCATAACTGCTCAATCAAAAATATGTTTTATCTCTGTTAACTGAATTTACAGATCAGAAATAAGTTTCACAGAATGCATCTGTGTAGTTTTTATTTGAAGATATTCTTTTTCCCAATGTAGGCCTCTTAGCGCTTAGCATGTCCAATTGCAGTTTCTTCAGAAAGAGTGTTTCAGAACGGCTCAATCAAAAGTAAGGTTCAACTCTGTTAGTTGAATGCAAAGAACAGACAGAATTTTCACAGAATGCTACTGTGTAGTTTATATTTGAATATATTCCTTTTTCCACTATTACCCTCTTAGCGCTCCGAATGTCCACTTGCATTTTCTACAGAAAGAGTGTTCAGAACTGCGCAATCAAAAGTATGGTTTAACTCTGTTAGCTTAATGAACGTATCAGAAATAAGTTTCACACAATGCTTCTGAGTAGTTTTTATTTGAAGATATTATTTTTCCCAATATAGGCCTCTTAGCGCTCAGAATGTCCAATTGCAGTTTCTACAGAAAGAGTGTTTCAGAAAGGCTCAATCAAAAGTAAGGTTCAACTCTGTTAGTTGAATGCACAGAACAGAAAGAAGTTTCATACAATGCTTCTGTGTAGTTTATATTTGAATATATTCTTTTTCCACTACTACTCTCTTAGCATTCCAAATGTCCAGTTGCATTTTCTACAGAAAGAGTGTTTCAAAACTGCTCAATCAAAAGTATGGTTTAACTCTGTTAGCGGAATGCTCAGATCAGAAAGAAGTTTCACAGAATGCTTCTGTGTAGTTTATATTTGAATATATTCCTTTTTCCACTACTACTCTCTTAGCACTCCAAATGTCCAGTTGCATTTTCTACAGAAAGAGTGTTCAGATCTGCTCAATCAAAAGTATGGTTTAACTCTGTTAGCTGAATGCACAGATCAGAAAGAAGTTTCACAGAATGATTCTGTGTAGTTTATATTTGGAGACATTCCTTTTTCCACTATTACCCTCTTAGCGCTCCGAATCTCCACTTGCATTTTCTACAGAAAGAGTGTTTCAGAACGGCTCAATCAAAACTAAGGTTCAACTCTTTTAGTTGAACAAACAGAACAGAAAGAAGTTTCACACAATTCTTCTGTGTAGTTTTTATTTGTAGACATTCTTTTTCCCAATATAGGCCTCTTAGCGCTCAGAATGTCCAATTGCAGTTCCTACAGAAAGAATGTTTCAGAACGGCTCAATCAAAAGTAAGGTTCAACTCTGTTAGTTGAATGCACAGAACAGAAAGAAGTTTCATACAATGCTTCTGTGTAGTTTGTATTTGAACATATTCTTTATTCCACTATTTCCCACTTAGCGCTACGAATGTCCAGTTGCATTTTCTACAGACAGAATATTTCAAAACTGCTCAATCAAAAGTATGGTTTAAATCTGTTAGCTGAATGCTCAGATCAGAAAGAAGTTTCACAGAATGCTTCTGTGTAGTTTATATTTGAATATATTACTTTTTCCACTACTACGCTCTTAGCGCTCCAAACGTCCAGTTGCATTTTCTACAGAAAGAGTGTTCAGATCTGCTCAATCAAAAGTATGCTTTAACTCTGTTAGCTGAATGCACAGATCAGAAAGAAGTTTCACCGAATGATTCTGTGTAGTTTATATTTGAAGACATTCCTTTTTCCACTATTACCCTCTTAGCGCTCCGAATCTCCACTTGCATTTTCTACAAAAAGAGTGTTTCATAACTGCTGAATCAAAAATATGTTTTATCTCTGTTAACTGAATTTACAGATCAGAAATAAGTTTCACAGAATGCATCTGTGTAGTTTTTATTTGAAGATATTCTTTTTCCCAATGTAGGCCTCTTAGCGCTTAGCATGTCCAACTGCAGTTTCTACAGAAAGAGTGTTTCAGAACGGCTCAATCAAAAGTAAGGTTCAACTCTGTTAGTTGAATGCACAGAACAGAAAGAGGTTTCACAGAATGCTACTGTGTACTTTATATTTGAATATATTCCTTTTTCCACTATTACCCTCCTAGCCCTCCGAATGTCCACTTGCATTTTCTACAGAAAGAGTGTTCAGAACTGCACAATCAAAAGTATGGTTTAACTCTGTTAGCTTAATGAACATATCAGAAATAAGTTTCACACAATGCTTCTGTGCAGTTTTTATTTGAAGATATTATTTTTCCCAATAGAGGCCTCTTAGCGCTCAGAATGTCCAATTGCACTTTCTACAGAAAGAGTGTTTCAGAAAGGCTCAATCAAAAGTAAGGTTCAACTCTGTTAGTTGAATGCACAGAACAGAAAGAAGTTTCATACAATGCTTCTGTGTAGTTTATAATTGAACATATACTTTTTTCCACTATTACCCACTAAGCGCTACGAAAGTCCAGTTGCATTTTCTACAGACAGAGTGTTTCAAAACTGCTCAATCAAAAGTATGGTTTAACTCTGTTAGCTGAATGCTCAGATCAGAAAGAAGTTTCACAGAATGCTTCTGTGTAGTTTATATTTGAATATATTACTTTTTCCACTACTATTCTCTTAGCGCTCCAAATGTCCAGTTGCATTTTCTACAGAAAGAGTGTTCAGATCTGCTCAATCAAAAGTATGGTTTAACCCTGTTAGCTGAATGCACAGATCAGAAAGAAGTTTCACAGAATGATTCTGTGTAGTTTATATTTGGAGACATTCCTTTTTCCACTATTACCCTCTTAGCGCTCCGAATCTCCACTTGCATTTTCTACAGAAAGAGTGTTTCAGAACGGCTCAATCAAAACTAAGGTTCAACTCTTTTAGTTGAACAAACAGAACAGAAAGAAGTTTCACAGAATTCTTCTGTGTAGTTTTTATTTGTAGACATTCTTTTTCCCAATATAGGCCTCTTAGCGCTCAGAATGTCCAATTGCAGTTTCTACAGAAAGAGTGTTTCAGAACGGCTCAATCAAAAGTAAGGTTCAACTCTGTTAGTTGAATGCACAGAACAGAAAGAAGTTTCATACAATGCTTCTGTGTAGTTTATATTTGAACATATTCTTTTTTCCACTATTACCCACTTAGCGCTACGAATGTCCAGTTTCATTTTCAACAGACAGAGTGTTTCAAAACTGCTCAATCAAAAGTATGGTTTAACTCTGTTAGCTGAATGCTCAGATCAGAAAGAAGTTTCACAGAATGCTTCTGTGTAGTTTATATTTGAATATATTCCTTTTTCCACTACTACTCTCTTAGCACTCCAAATGTCCAGTTGCATTTTCTACAGAAAGAGTGTTCAGATCTGCTCAATCAAAAGTATGGTTTAACCCTGTTAGCTGAATGCACAGATCAGAAAGAAGTTTCACAGAATGATTCTGTGTAGTTTATATTTGGAGACATTCCTTTTTCCACTATTACCCTCTTAGCGCTCCGAATCTCCACTTGCATTTTCTACAGAAAGAGTGTTTCAGAACGGCTCAATCAAAACTAAGGTTCAACTCTTTTAGTTGAACAAACAGAACAGAAAGAAGTTTCACACAATTCTTCTGTGTAGTTTTTATTTGTAGACATTCTTTTTCCCAATATAGGCCTCTTAGCGCTCAGAATGTCCAATTGCAGTTCCTACAGAAAGAGTGTTTCAGAACGGCTCAATCAAAAGTAAGGTTCAACTCTTTTAGTTGAATGCACAGAACAGAAAGAAGTTTCATACAATGCTTCTGTGTAGTTTGTATTTGAACATATTCTTTTTTCCACTATTACCCACTTAGTGCTACGAATGTCCAGTTGCATTTTCTACAGACAGAATGTTTCAAAACTGCTCAATCAAAAGTATGGTTTAAATCCGTTAGCTGAATTCTCAGATCAGAAAGAAGTTTCACAGAATGCTTCTGTGTAGTTTATATTTGAATATATTCCTTTTTCCACTACTACGCTCTTAGCGCTCCAAATGTACAGTTGCATTTTCTACAGAAAGAGTGTTCAGATCTGCTCAATCAAAAGTATGGTTTAACTCTGTTAGCTGAATGCACAGATCAGATAGAAGTTTCACCGAATGATTCTGTGTAGTTTATATTTGAAGACATTCCTTTTTCCACTATTACCCTCTTAGCGCTCCGAATCTCCACTTGCATTTTCTACAAAAAGAGTGTTTCATAACTGCTCAATCAAAAATATGTTTTATCTCTGTTAACTGAATTTTCAGATCAGAAATAAGTTTCACAGAATGCATCTGTGTAGTTTTTATTTGAAGATATTCTTTTTCCCACTGTAGGCCTCTTAGAGCTTAGCATGTCCAATTGCAGTTTCTTCAGAAAGAGTGTTTCAGAACGGCTCAATCAAAAGTAAGGTTCAACTCTGTTAGTTGAATGCACAGAACAGAAAGAATTTTCACAGAATGCTACTGTGTAGTTTATATTTGAATATATTCCTTTTTCCACTATTACCCTCTTAGCGCTCCGAATGTCCACTTGCATTTTCTACAGAAAGAGTGTTCAGAACTGCGCAATCAAAAGTATGGTTTAACTCTGTTAGCTTAATGAACATATCAGAAATAAGTTTCACACAATGCTTCTGTGTAGTTTTTATTTGAAGATATTATTTTTCCCAATATAGGCCTCTTAGCGCTCAGAATGAACAATTGCAGTTTCTACAGAAAGAGTGTTTCAGAAAGGCTCAATCAAAAGTAAGGTTCAACTCTGTTAGTTGAATGCACAGAACAGAAAGAAGTTTCATACAATGCTTCTGTGTAGTTTATATTTGAACATATTCTTTTTTCCACTATTACCCACTTAGCGCTACGAATGTCCAGTTGCATTTCCAACAGACAGAGTGTTTAAAAACTGCTCAATCAAAAGTATGGTTTAACTCTGTTAGCTGAATGCTCAGATCAGAAAGAAGTTTCACAGAATGCTTCTGTGTAGTTTATATTTGAATATATTCCTTTTTCCACTACTACTCTCTTAGCACTCCAAATGTCCAGTTGCATTTTCTACAGAAAGAGTGTTCAGATCTGCTCAATCAAAAGTATGGTTTAACTCTGTTAGCTGAATGCACAGATCAGAAAGAAGTTTCACAGAATGATTCTCTGTAGTTTATATTTGGAGACATTCCTTTTTCCACTATTACCCTCTTAGCGCTCCGAATCTCCACTTGCATTTTCTACAGAAAGAGTGTTTCAGAACGGCTCAATCAAAACTAAGGTTCAACTCTTTTAGTTGAACAAACAGAACAGAAAGAAGTTTCACACAATTCTTCTGTGTAGTTTTTATTTGTAGACATTCTTTTTCCCAATATAGGCCTCTTAGCGCTCAGAATGTCCAATTGCAGTTCCTACAGAAAGAGTGTTTCAGAACGGCTCAATCAAAAGTAAGGTTCAACTCTGTTAGTTGAATGCACAGAACAGAAAGAAGTTTCATACAATGCTTCTGTGTAGTTTGTATTTGAACATATTCTTTTTTCCACTATTACCCACTTAGTGCTACGAATGTCCAGTTGCATTTTCTACAGACAGAATGTTTCAAAACTGCTCAATCAAAAGTATGGTTTAAATCTGTTAGCTGAATTCTCAGATCAGAAAGAAGTTTCACAGAATGCTTCTGTGTAGTTTATATTTGAATATATTCCTTTTTCCACTACTACGCTCTTAGCGCTCCAAATGTACAGTTGCATTTTCTACAGAAAGAGTGTTCAGATCTGCTCAATCAAAAGTATGGTTTAACTCTGTTAGCTGAATGCACAGATCAGATAGAAGTTTCACCGAATGATTCTGTGTAGTTTATATTTGAAGACATTCCTTTTTCCACTATTACCCTCTTAGCGCTCCGAATCTCCACTTGTATTTTCTACAAAAAGAGTGTTTCATAACTGCTCAATCAAAAATATGTTTTATCTCTGTTAACTGAATTTTCAGATCAGAAATAAGTTTCACAGAATGCATCTGTGTAGTTTTTATTTGAAGATATTATTTTTCCCACTGTAGGCCTCTTAGAGCTTAGCATGTCCAATTGCAGTTTCTTCAGAAAGAGTGTTTCAGAACGGCTCAATCAAAAGTAAGGTTCAACTCTGTTAGTTGAATGCACAGAACAGAAAGAATTTTCACAGAATGCTACTGTGTAGTTTATATTTGAATATATTCCTTTTTCCACTATTACCCTCTTAGCGCTCCGAATGTCCACTTGCATTTTCTACAGAAAGAGTGTTCAGAACTGCGCAATCAAAAGTATGGTTTAACTCTGTTAGCTTAATGAACATATCAGAAATAAGTTTCACACAATGCTTCTGTGTAGTTTTTATTTGAAGATATTATTTTTCCCAATATAGGCCTCTTAGCGCTCAGAATGAACAATTGCAGTTTCTACAGAAAGAGTGTTTCAGAAAGGCTCAATCAAAAGTAAGGTTCAACTCTGTTAGTTGAATGCACAGAACAGAAAGAAGTTTCATACAATGCTTCTGTGTAGTTTATATTTGAACATATTCTTTTTTCCACTATTACCCACTTAGCGCTACGAATGTCCAGTTGCATTTCCAACAGACAGAGTGTTTAAAAACTGCTCAATCAAAAGTATGGTTTAACTCTGTTAGCTGAATGCTCAGATCAGAAAGAAGTTTCACAGAATGCTTCTGTGTAGTTTATATTTGAATATATTCCTTTTTCCACTACTACTCTCTTAGCACTCCAAATGTCCAGTTGCATTTTCTACAGAAAGAGTGTTCAGATCTGCTCAATCAAAAGTATGGTTTAACTCTGTTAGCTGAATGCACAGATCAGAAAGAAGTTTCACAGAATGATTCTGTGTAGTTTATATTTGGAGACATTCCTTTTTCCACTATTACCCTCTTAGCGCTCCGAATCTCCACTTGCATTTTCTACAGAAAGAGTGTTTCAGAACGGCTCAATCAAAACTAAGGTTCAACTCTTTTAGTTGAACAAACAGAACAGAAAGAAGTTTCACACAATTCTTCTGTGTAGTTTTTATTTGTAGACATTCTTTTTCCCAATATAGGCCTCTTAGCGCTCAGAATGTCCAATTGCAGTTCCTACAGAAAGAGTGTTTCAGAACGGCTCAATCAAAAGTAAGGTTCAACTCTGTTAGTTGAATGCACAGAACAGAAAGAAGTTTCATACAATGCTTCTGTGTAGTTTGTATTTGAACATATTCTTTTTTCCACTATTACCCACTTAGTGCTACGAATGTCCAGTTGCATTTTCTACAGACAGAATGTTTCAAAACTGCACAATCAAAAGTATGGTTTAAATCTGTTAGCTGAATTCTCAGATCAGAAAGAAGTTTCACAGAATGCTTCTGTGTAGTTTATATTTGAATATATTCCTTTTTCCACTACTACGCTCTTAGCGCTCCAAATGTACAGTTGCATTTTCTACAGAAAGAGTGTTCAGATCTGCTCAATCAAAAGTATGGTTTAACTCTGTTAGCTGAATGCACAGATCAGATAGAAGTTTCACCGAATGATTCTGTGTAGTTTATATTTGAAGACATTCCTTTTTCCACTATTACCCTCTTAGCGCTCCGAATCTCCACTTGCATTTTCTACAAAAAGAGTGTTTCATAACTGCTCAATCAAAAATATGTTTTATCTCTGTTAACTGAATTTTCAGATCAGAAATAAGTTTCACAGAATGCATCTGTGTAGTTTTTATTTGAAGATATTCTTTTTCCCACTGTAGGCCTCTTAGAGCTTAGCATGTCCAATTGCAGTTTCTTCAGAAAGAGTGTTTCAGAACGGCTCAATCAAAAGTAAGGTTCAACTCTGTTAGTTGAATGCACAGAACAGAAAGAATTTTCACAGAATGCTACTGTGTAGTTTATATTTGAATATATTCCTTTTTCCACTATTACCCTCTTAGCGCTCCGAATGTCCACTTGCATTTTCTACAGAAAGAGTGTTCAGAACTGCGCAATCAAAAGTATGGTTTAACTCTGTTAGCTTAATGAACATATCAGAAATAAGTTTCACACAATGCTTCTGTGTAGTTTTTATTTGAAGATATTATTTTTCCCAATATAGGCCTCTTAGCGCTCAGAATGAACAATTGCAGTTTCTACAGAAAGAGTGTTTCAGAAAGGCTCAATCAAAAGTAAGGTTCAACTCTGTTAGTTGAATGCACAGAACAGAAAGAAGTTTCATACAATGCTTCTGTGTAGTTTATATTTGAACATATTCTTTTTTCCACTATTACCCACTTAGCGCTACGAATGTCCAGTTGCATTTCCAACAGACAGAGTGTTTAAAAACTGCTCAATCAAAAGTATGGTTTAACTCTGTTAGCTGAATGCTCAGATCAGAAAGAAGTTTCACAGAATGCTTCTGTGTAGTTTATATTTGAATATATTCCTTTTTCCACTACTACTCTCTTAGCACTCCAAATGTCCAGTTGCATTTTCTACAGAAAGAGTGTTCAGATCTGCTCAATCAAAAGTATGGTTTAACTCTGTTAGCTGAATGCACAGATCAGAAAGAAGTTTCACAGAATGATTCTGTGTAGTTTATATTTGGAGACATTCCTTTTTCCACTATTACCCTCTTAGCGCTCCGAATCTCCACTTGCATTTTCTACAGAAAGAGTGTTTCAGAACGGCTCAATCAAAACTAAGGTTCAACTCTTTTAGTTGAACAAACAGAACAGAAAGAAGTTTCACACAATTCTTCTGTGTAGTTTTTATTTGTAGACATTCTTTTTCCCAATATAGGCCTCTTAGCGCTCAGAATGTCCAATTGCAGTTCCTACAGAAAGAGTGTTTCAGAACGGCTCAATCAAAAGTAAGGTTCAACTCTGTTAGTTGAATGCACAGAACAGAAAGAAGTTTCATACAATGCTTCTGTGTAGTTTGTATTTGAACATATTCTTTTTTCCACTATTACCCACTTAGTGCTACGAATGTCCAGTTGCATTTTCTACAGACAGAATGTTTCAAAACTGCTCAATCAAAAGTATGGTTTAAATCTGTTAGCTGAATTCTCAGATCAGAAAGAAGTTTCACAGAATGCTTCTGTGTAGTTTATATTTGAATATATTCCTTTTTCCACTACTACGCTCTTAGCGCTCCAAATGTACAGTTGCATTTTCTACAGAAAGAGTGTTCAGATCTGCTCAATCAAAAGTATGGTTTAACTCTGTTAGCTGAATGCACAGATCAGATAGAAGTTTCACCGAATGATTCTGTGTAGTTTATATTTGAAGACATTCCTTTTTCCACTATTACCCTCTTAGCGCTCCGAATCTCCACTTGTATTTTCTACAAAAAGAGTGTTTCATAACTGCTCAATCAAAAATATGTTTTATCTCTGTTAACTGAATTTTCAGATCAGAAATAAGTTTCACAGAATGCATCTGTGTAGTTTTTATTTGAAGATATTATTTTTCCCACTGTAGGCCTCTTAGAGCTTAGCATGTCCAATTGCAGTTTCTTCAGAAAGAGTGTTTCAGAACGGCTCAATCAAAAGTAAGGTTCAACTCTGTTAGTTGAATGCACAGAACAGAAAGAATTTTCACAGAATGCTACTGTGTAGTTTATATTTGAATATATTCCTTTTTCCACTATTACCCTCTTAGCGCTCCGAATGTCCACTTGCATTTTCTACAGAAAGAGTGTTCAGAACTGCGCAATCAAAAGTATGGTTTAACTCTGTTAGCTTAATGAACATATCAGAAATAAGTTTCACACAATGCTTCTGTGTAGTTTTTATTTGAAGATATTATTTTTCCCAATATAGGCCTCTTAGCGCTCAGAATGAACAATTGCAGTTTCTACAGAAAGAGTGTTTCAGAAAGGCTCAATCAAAAGTAAGGTTCAACTCTGTTAGTTGAATGCACAGAACAGAAAGAAGTTTCATACAATGCTTCTGTGTAGTTTATATTTGAACATATTCTTTTTTCCACTATTACCCACTTAGCGCTACGAATGTCCAGTTGCATTTCCAACAGACAGAGTGTTTAAAAACTGCTCAATCAAAAGTATGGTTTAACTCTGTTAGCTGAATGCTCAGATCAGAAAGAAGTTTCACAGAATGCTTCTGTGTAGTTTATATTTGAATATATTCCTTTTTCCACTACTACTCTCTTAGCACTCCAAATGTCCAGTTGCATTTTCTACAGAAAGAGTGTTCAGATCTGCTCAATCAAAAGTATGGTTTAACTCTGTTAGCTGAATGCACAGATCAGAAAGAAGTTTCACAGAATGATTCTGTGTAGTTTATATTTGGAGACATTCCTTTTTCCACTATTACCCTCTTAGCGCTCCGAATCTCCACTTGCATTTTCTACAGAAAGAGTGTTTCAGAACGGCTCAATCAAAACTAAGGTTCAACTCTTTTAGTTGAACAAACAGAACAGAAAGAAGTTTCACACAATTCTTCTGTGTAGTTTTTATTTGTAGACATTCTTTTTCCCAATATAGGCCTCTTAGCGCTCAGAATGTCCAATTGCAGTTCCTACAGAAAGAGTGTTTCAGAACGGCTCAATCAAAAGTAAGGTTCAACTCTGTTAGTTGAATGCACAGAACAGAAAGAAGTTTCATACAATGCTTCTGTGTAGTTTGTATTTGAACATATTCTTTTTTCCACTATTACCCACTTAGTGCTACGAATGTCCAGTTGCATTTTCTACAGACAGAATGTTTCAAAACTGCACAATCAAAAGTATGGTTTAAATCTGTTAGCTGAATTCTCAGATCAGAAAGAAGTTTCACAGAATGCTTCTGTGTAGTTTATATTTGAATATATTCCTTTTTCCACTACTACGCTCTTAGCGCTCCAAATGTACAGTTGCATTTTCTACAGAAAGAGTGTTCAGATCTGCTCAATCAAAAGTATGGTTTAACTCTGTTAGCTGAATGCACAGATCAGATAGAAGTTTCACCGAATGATTCTGTGTAGTTTATATTTGAAGACATTCCTTTTTCCACTATTACCCTCTTAGCGCTCCGAATCTCCACTTGCATTTTCTACAAAAAGAGTGTTTCATAACTGCTCAATCAAAAATATGTTTTATCTCTGTTAACTGAATTTTCAGATCAGAAATAAGTTTCACAGAATGCATCTGTGTAGTTTTTATTTGAAGATATTATTTTTCCCACTGTAGGCCTCTTAGAGCTTAGCATGTCCAATTGCAGTTTCTTCAGAAAGAGTGTTTCAGAACGGCTCAATCAAAAGTAAGGTTCAACTCTGTTAGTTGAATGCACAGAACAGAAAGAATTTTCACAGAATGCTACTGTGTAGTTTATATTTGAATATATTCCTTTTTCCACTATTACCCTCTTAGCGCTCCGAATGTCCACTTGCATTTTCTACAGAAAGAGTGTTCAGAACTGCGCAATCAAAAGTATGGTTTAACTCTGTTAGCTTAATGAACATATCAGAAATAAGTTTCACACAATGCTTCTGTGTAGTTTTTATTTGAAGATATTATTTTTCCCAATATAGGCCTCTTAGCGCTCAGAATGAACAATGGCAGTTTCTACAGAAAGAGTGTTTCAGAAAGGCTCAATCAAAAGTAAGGTTCAACTCTGTTAGTTGAATGCACAGAACAGAAAGAAGTTTCATACAATGCTTCTGTGTAGTTTATATTTGAACATATTCTTTTTTCCACTATTACCCACTTAGCGCTACGAATGTCCAGTTTCATTTCCAACAGACAGAGTGTTTAAAAACTGCTCAATCAAAAGTATGGTTTAACTCTGTTAGCTGAATGCTCAGATCAGAAAGAAGTTTCACAGAATGCTTCTGTGTAGTTTATATTTGAATATATTCCTTTTTCCACTACTACTCTCTTAGCACTCCAAATGTCCAGTTACATTTTCTACAGAAAGAGTGTTCAGATCTGCTCAATCAAAAGTATGGTTTAACTCTGTTAGCTGAATGCACAGATCAGAAAGAAGTTTCACAGAATGATTCTGTGTAGTTTATATTTGGAGACATTCCTTTTTCCACTATTACCCTCTTAGCGCTCCGAATCTCCACTTGCATTTTCTACAGAAAGAGTGTTTCAGAACGGCTCAATCAAAACTAAGGTTCAACTCTTTTAGTTGAACAAACAGAACAGAAAGAAGTTTCACACAATTCTTCTGTGTAGTTTTTATTTGTAGACATTCTTTTTCCCAATATAGGCCTCTTAGCGCTCAGAATGTCCAATTGCAGTTCCTACAGAAAGAGTGTTTCAGAACGGCTCAATCAAAATTAAGGTTCAACTCTGTTAGTTGAATGCACAGAACAGAAAGAAGTTTCATACAATGCTTCTGTGTAGTTTGTATTTGAACATATTCTTTTTTCCACTATTACCCACTTAGCGCTATGAATGTCCAGTTGCATTTTCTACAGACAGAATGTTTCAAAACTGCTCAATCAAAAGTATGGTTTAAATCTGTTAGCTGAATTCTCAGATCAGAAAGAAGTTTCACAGAATGCTTCTGTGTAGTTTATATTTGAATATATTCCTTTTTCCACTACTACGCTCTTAGCGCTCCAAATGTCCAGTTGCATTTTCTACAGAAAGAGTGTTCAGATCTGCTCAATCAAAAGTATGGTTTAACTCTGTTAGCTGAATGCACAGATCAGATAGAAGTTTCACCGAATGATTCTGTGTAGTTTATATTTGAAGACATTCCTTTTTCCACTATTACCCTCTTAGCCCTCCGAATATCCACTTGCATTTTCTACAAAAAGAGTGTTTCATAACTGCTGAATCAAAAATATGTTTTATCTCTGTTAACTGAATTTACAGATCAGAAATAAGTTTCACAGAATGCATCTGTGTAGTTTTTATTTGAAGATATTCTTTTTCCCAATGTAGGCCTCTTAGCGCTTAGCATGTCCAATTGCAGTTTCTCCAGAAAGAGTGTTTCAGAACGGCTCAATCAAAAGTAAGGTTCAACTCTGTTAGTTGAATGCACAGAACAGAAAGAGGTTTCACAGAATGCTACTGTGTACTTTATATTTGAATATATTCCTTTTTCCACTATTACCCTCTTAGCCCTCCGAATGTCCACTTGCATTTTCTACAAAAAGAGTGTTCAGAACTGCGCAATCAAAAGTACGGTTTAACTCTGTTAGCTTAATGAACATATCAGAAACAAGTTTCACACAATGCTTCTGTGTAATTTTTATTTGAAGATATTATTTTTCCCAATATAGGCCTCTTAGCGCTCAGAATGTCCAATTGCAGTTTCTACAGAAAGAGTGTTTCAGAAAGGCTCAATCAAAAGTAAGGTTCAACTCTGTTAGTTGAATGCACAGAACAGAAAGAAGTTTCATACAATGCTTCTGTGTAGTTTATATTTGAACATATTCTTTTTTCCACTATTACCCACTTAGCGCTACGAATGTCCAGTTGCATTTTCTACAGACAGAGTGTTTCAAAACTGCTCAATCAAAAGTATGGTTTAACTCTGTTAGCTGAATGCTCAGATCAGAAAGAAGTTTCACAGAATGATTCTGTGTAGTTTATATTTGAATATATTCCTTTTTCCACTACTACTCTCTTAGCGCTCCAAATGTCCAGTTGCATTTTCTACAGAAAGAGTGTTCAGATCTGCTCAATCAAAAGTATGGTTTAACTCTGTTAGCTGAATGCACAGATCAGAAAGAAGTTTCACAGAATGATTCTGTGTAGTTTATATTTGGAGACATTCCTTTTTACACTATTACCCTCTTAGCGCTCCGAATCTCCACTTGCATTTTCTACAGAAAGAGTGTTTCAGAACGGCTCAATCAAAACTAAGGTTCAACTCTTTTAGTTGAACAAACAGAACAGAAAGAAGTTTCACACAATTCTTCTGTGTAGTTTTTATTTGTAGACATTCTTTTTCCCAATATAGGCCTCTTAGCGCTCAGAATGTCCAATTGCAGTTTCTACAGAAAGAGTGTTTCAGAACGGCTCAATCAAAAGTAAGGTTCAACTCTGTTAGTTGAATGCACAGAACAGAAAGAAGTTTCATACAATGCTTCTGTGTAGTTTATATTTGAACATATTCTTTTTTCCACTATTACCCACTTAGCGCTACGAATGTCCAGTTGCATTTTCTACAGACAGAGTGTTTCAAAACTGCTCAATCAAATGTATGGTTTAACTCTGTTAGCTGAATGCTCAGATCAGAAAGAAGTTTCACAGAATGCTTCTGTGTAGTTTATATTTGAATATATTCCTTTTTCCACTACTACGCTCTTAGCGCTCCAAATGTCCAGTTGCATTTCCTACAGAAAGAGTGTTCAGATCTGCTCAATCAAAAGTATGGTTTAACTCTTTTAGCTGAATGCACAGATCAGAAAGAAGTTTCACCGAATGATTCTGTGTAGTTTATATTTGAAGACATTCCTTTTTCCACTATTACCCACTTAGCGCTCCGAATCTCCACTTGCATTTTCTACAAAAAGAGTGTTTCATAACTGCTCAATCAAAAATATGTTTTATCTCTGTTAACTGAATTTACAGATCAGAAATAAGTTTCACAGAATGCATCTGTGTAGTTTTTATTTGAAGATATTCTTTTTCCCAATGTAGGCCTCTTAGCGCTTAGCATGTCCAATTGCAGTTTCTTCAGAAAGAGTGTTTCAGAACGGCTCAATCAAAAGTAAGGTTCAACTCTGTTAGTTGAATGCACAGAACAGAAAGAATTTTCACAGAATGCTACTGTGTAGTTTATATTTGAATATATTCCTTTTTCCACTATTACCCTCTTAGCGCTCCGAATGTCCACTTGCATTTTCTACAGAAAGAGTGTTCAGAACTGCGCAATCAAAAGTATGGTTTAACTCTGTTAGCTTAATGAACGTATCAGAAATAAGTTTCACACAATGCTTCTGTGTAGTTTTTATTTGAAGATATTATTTTTCCCAATATAGGCCTCTTAGCGCTCAGAATGTCCAATTGCAGTTTCTACAGAAAGAGTGTTTCAGAAAGGCTCAATCAAAAGTAAGGTTCAACTCTGTTAGTTGAATGCACAGAACAGAAAGAAGTTACATACAATGCTTCTGTGTAGTTTATATTTGAATATATTCCTTTTTCCACTACTACTCTCTTAGCACTCCAAATGTCCAGTTGCATTTTCTACAGAAAGAGTGTTTCAAAACTGCTCAATCAAAAGTATGGTTTAACTCTGTTAGCGGAATGCTCAGATCAGAAAGAAGTTTCACAGAATGCTTCTGTGTAGTTTATATTTGAATATATTCCTTTTTCCACTACTACTCTCTTAGCACTCCAAATGTCCAGTTGCATTTTCTACAGAAAGAGTGTTCAGATCTGCTCAATCAAAAGTATGGTTTAACTCTGTTAGCTGAATGCACAGATCAGAAAGAAGTTTCACAGAATGATTCTGTGTAGTTTATATTTGGAGACATTCCTTTTTCCACTATTACCCTCTTAGCGCTCCGAATCTCCACTTGCATTTTCTACAGAAAGAGTGTTTCAGAACGGCTCAATCAAAACTAAGGTTCAACTCTTTTAGTTGAACAAACAGAACAGAAAGAAGTTTCACACAATTCTTCTGTGTAGTTTTTATTTGTAGACATTCTTTTTCCCAATATAGGCCTCTTAGCGCTCAGAATGTCCAATTGCAGTTCCTACAGAAAGAATGTTTCAGAACGGCTCAATCAAAAGTAAGGTTCAACTCTGTTAGTTGAATGCACAGAACAGAAAGAAGTTTCATACAATGCTTCTGTGTAGTTTGTATTTGAACATATTCTTTATTCCACTATTTCCCACTTAGCGCTACGAATGTCCAGTTGCATTTTCTACAGACAGAATGTTTCAAAACTGCTCAATCAAAAGTATGGTTTAAATCTGTTAGCTGAATGCTCAGATCAGAAAGAAGTTTCACAGAATGCTTCTGTGTAGTTTATATTTGAATATATTACTTTTTCCACTACTACGCTCTTAGCGCTCCAAACGTCCAGTTGCATTTTCTACAGAAAGAGTGTTCAGATCTGCTCAATCAAAAGTATGCTTTAACTCTGTTAGCTGAATGCACAGATCAGAAAGAAGTTTCACCGAATGATTCTGTGTAGTTTATATTTGAAGACATTCCTTTTTCCACTATTACCCTCTTAGCGCTCCGAATCTCCACTTGCATTTTCTACAAAAAGAGTGTTTCATAACTGATGAATCATAAATATGTTTTATCTCTGTTAACTGAATTTACAGATCAGAAATCAGTTTCACAGAATGCATCTGTGTAGTTTTTATTTGAAGATATTCTTTTTCCCAATGTAGGCCTCTTAGCGCTTAGCATGTCCAACTGCAGTTTCTACAGAAAGAGTGTTTCAGAACGGCTCAATCAAAAGTAAGGTTCAACTCTGTTAGTTGAATGCACAGAACAGAAAGAGGTTTCACAGAATGCTACTGTGTACTTTATATTTGAATATATTCCTTTTTCCACTATTACCCTCCTAGCCCTCCGAATGTCCACTTGCATTTTCTACAGAAAGAGTGTTCAGAACTGCACAATCAAAAGTATGGTTTAACTCTGTTAGCTTAATGAACATATCAGAAATAAGTTTCACACAATGCTTCTGTGCAGTTTTTATTTGAAGATATTATTTTTCCCAATAGAGGCCTCTTAGCGCTTAGCATGTCCAATTGCACTTTCTACAGAAAGAGTGTTTCAGAAAGGCTCAATCAAAAGTAAGGTTCAACTCTGTTAGTTGAATGCACAGAACAGAAAGAAGTTTCATACAATGCTTCTGTGTAGTTTATAATTGAACATATACTTTTTTCCACTATTACCCACTAAGCGCTACGAAAGTCCAGTTGCATTTTCTACAGACAGAGTGTTTCAAAACTGCTCAATCAAAAGTATGGTTTAACTCTGTTAGCTGAATGCTCAGATCAGAAAGAAGTTTCACAGAATGCTTCTGTGTAGTTTATATTTGAATATATTACTTTTTCCACTACTATTCTCTTAGCGCTCCAAATGTCCAGTTGCATTTTCTACAGAAAGAGTGTTCAGATCTGCTCAATCAAAAGTATGGTTTAACCCTGTTAGCTGAATGCACAGATCAGAAAGAAGTTTCACAGAATGATTCTGTGTAGTTTATATTTGGAGACATTCCTTTTTCCACTATTACACTCTTAGCGCTCCGAATCTCCACTTGCATTTTCTACAGAAAGAGTGTTTCAGAACGGCTCAATCAAAACTAAGGTTCAACTCTTTTAGTTGAACAAACAGAACAGAAAGAAGTTTCACAGAATTCTTCTGTGTAGTTTTTATTTGTAGACATTCTTTTTCCCAATATAGGCCTCTTAGCGCTCAGAATGTCCAATTGCAGTTTCTACAGAAAGAGTGTTTCAGAACGGCTCAATCAAAAGTAAGGTTCAACTCTGTTAGTTGAATGCACAGAACAGAAAGAAGTTTCATACAATGCTTCTGTGTAGTTTATATTTGAACATATTCTTTTTTCCACTATTACCCACTTAGCGCTACGAATGTCCAGTTTCATTTTCAACAGACAGAGTGTTTAAAAACTGCTCAATCAAAAGTATGGTTTAACTCTGTTAGCTGAATGCTCAGATCAGAAAGAAGTTTCACAGAATGCTTCTGTGTAGTTTATATTTGAATATATTCCTTTTTCCACTACTACGCTCTTAGCGCTCCAAATGTCCAGTTGCATTTTCTACAGAAAGAGTGTTCAGATCTGCTCAATCAAAAGTATGGTTTAACTCTGTTAGCTGAATGCACAGATCAGATAGAAGTTTCACCGAATGATTCTGTGTAGTTTATATTTGAAGACATTCCTTTTTCCACTATTACCCTCTTAGCGCTCCGAATATCCACTTGCATTTTCTACAAAAAGAGTGTTTCATAACTGCTGAATCAAAAATATGTTTTATCTCTGTTAACTGAATTTACAGATCAGAAATAAGTTTCACAGAATGCATCTGTGTAGTTTTTATTTGAAGATATTCTTTTTCCCAATGTAGGCCTCTTAGCGCTTAGCATGTCCAATTGCAGTTTCTCCAGAAAGAGTGTTTCAGAACGGCTCAATCAAAAGTAAGGTTCAACTCTGTTAGTTGAATGCACAGAACAGAAAGAATTTTCACAGAATGCTACTGTGTAGTTTATATTTGAATATATTCCTTTTTCCACTATTACCCTCTTAGCGCTCCGAATGTCCACTTGCATTTTCTACAGAAAGAGTGTTCAGAACTGCGCAATCAAAAGTATGGTTTAACTCTGTTAGCTTAATGAACATATCAGAAATCAGTTTCACACAATGCTTCTGTGTAGTTTTTATTTGAAGATATTATTTTTCCCAATAGAGGCCTCTTAGCGCTCAGAATGTCCAATTGCAGTTTCTACAGAAAGAATGTTTCAGAAAGGCTCAATCAAAAGTAAGGTTCAACTCTGTTAGTTGAATGCACAGAACAGAAAGAAGTTTCATACAATGCTTCTGTGTAGTTTATATTTGAACATATTCTTTTTTCCACTATTACCCACTTAGCGCTACGAATGTCCAGTTGCATTTTCTACAGACAGAGTGTTTCAAAACTGCTCAATCAAAAGTATGGTTTAACTCTGTTAGCTGAATGCTCAGATCAGAAAGAAGTGTCACAGAATGCTTCTGTGTAGTTTATATTTGAATATATTCCTTTTTCCACTACTACTCTTAGCGCTCAAAATGTCCAGTTGCATTTTCTACAGAAAGAGGGTTCAGATCTGCTCAATCAAAAGTATGGTTTAACTCTGTTAGCTGAATGCACAGATCAGAAAGAAGTTTCACAGAATGATTCTGTGTAGTTTATATTTGGAGACATTCCTTTTTCCACTATTACCCTCTTAGCGCTCCGAATCTCCACTTGCATTTTCTACAGAAAGAGTGTTTCAGAACGGCTCAATCAAAACTAAGGTTCAAATCTTTTAGTTGAACAAACAGAACAGAAAGAAGTTTCACACAATTCTTCTGTGTAGTTTTTATTTGTAGACATTCTTTTTCCCAATATAGGCCTCTTAGCGCTCAGAATGTCCAATTGCAGTTTCTACAGAAAGAGTGTTTCAAAACTGCTCAATCAAAAGTATGGTTTAAATCTGTTAGCTGAATGCTCAGATCAGAAAGAAGTTTCACAGAATGCTTCTGTGTAGTTTATATTTGAACATATTCTTTTTTCCACTATTACCCACTTAGCGCTACGAATGTCCAGTTGCATTTTCTACAGACAGAGTGTTTCAAAACTGCTCAATCAAAAGTATGGTTTAACTCTGTTAGCTGAATGCTCAGATCAGAAAGAAGTTTCACAGAATGCTTCTGTGTAGTTTATATTTGAATATATTCCTTTTTCCACTACTACTCTCTTAGCGCTCCAAATGTCCAGTTGCATTTTCTACAGAAAGAGTGTTCAGATCTGCTCAATCAAAAGTATGGTTTAACTCTGTTAGCTGAATGCACAGATCAAAAAGAAGTTTCACAGAATCATTCTGTGTAGTTTATATTTGGAGACATTCCTTTTTCCACTATTACCCTCTTAGCGCTCCGAATCTCCACTTGCACTTTCTACAGAAAGAGTGTTTCAGAACGGCTCAATCAAAACTAAGGTTCAACTCTTTTAGTTGAACAAACAGAACAGAAAGAAGTTTCACACAATTCTTCTGTGTAGTTTTTATTTGTAGACATTCTTTTTCCCAATATAGGCCTCTTAGCGCTCAGAATGTCCAATTGCAGTTTCTACAGAAAGAGTGTTTCAAAACTGCTCAATCAAAAGTATGGTTTAAATCTGTTAGCTGAATGCTCAGATCAGAAAGAAGTTTCACAGAATGCTTCTGTGTAGTTTATATTTGAACATATTCTTTTTTCCACTATTACCCACTTAGCGCTACGAATGTCCAGTTGCATTTTCTACAGACAGAGTGTTTCAAAACTGCTCAATCAAAAGTATGGTTTAACTCTGTTAGCTGAATGCTCAGATCAGAAAGAAGTTTCACAGAATGCTTCTGTGTAGTTTATATTTGAATATATTCCTTTTTCCACTACTACTCTCTTAGCGCTCCAAATGTCCAGTTGCATTTTCTACAGAAAGAGTGTTCAGATCTGCTCAATCAAAAGTATGGTTTAACTCTGTTAGCTGAATGCACAGATCAAAAAGAAGTTTCACAGAATCATTCTGTGTAGTTTATATTTGGAGACATTCCTTTTTCCACTATTACCCTCTTAGCGCTCCGAATCTCCACTTGCACTTTCTACAGAAAGAGTGTTTCAGAACGGCTCAATCAAAACTAAGGTTCAACTCTTTTAGTTGAACAAACAGAACAGAAAGAAGTTTCACACAATTCTTCTGTGTAGTTTTTATTTGTAGACATTCTTTTTCCCAATATAGGCCTCTTAGCGCTCAGAATGTCCAATTGCAGTTTCTACAGAAAGAGTGTTTCAGAACGGCTCAATCAAATGTAAGGTTCAATTCTGTTAGTTGAATGCACAGAACAGAAAGAAGTTTCATACAATGCTTCTGTGTAGTTTGTATTTGAACATATTCTTTTTTCCACTATTACCCACTTAGCGCTACGAATGTCCAGTTGCATTTTCTACAGACAGAATGTTTCAAAACTGCTCAATCAAAAGTATGGTTTAACTCTGTTAGCTGAATGCTCAGATCAGAAAGAAGTTTCACAGAATGCTTCTGTGTAGTTTATATTTGAATATATTCCTTTTTCCACTATTACGCTCTTAGCGCTCCAAATGTCCAGTTGCATTTTCTACAGAAAGAGTGTTCAGATCTGCTCAATCAAAAGTATGGTTTAACTCTGTTAGCTGAATGCACAGATCAGAAAGAAGTTTCACCGAATGATTCTGTGTAGTTTATATTTGAAGACATTCCTTTTTCCACTATTACCCACTTAGCGCTCCGAATCTCCACTTGCATTTTCTACAAAAAGAGTGTTTCATAAGTGCTCAATCAAAAATATGTTTTATCTCTGTTAACTGAATTTACAGATCAGAAATAAGTTTCACAGAATGCATCTGTGTAGTTTTTATTTGAAGATATTCTTTTTCCCAATGTAGGCCTCTTAGCGCTTAGCATGTCCAATTGCAGTTTCTACAGAAAGAGTGTTTCAGAACGGCTCAATCAAAAGTAAGGTTCAACTCTGTTAGTTGAATGCACAGAACAGAAAGAATTTTCACAGAATGCTACTGTGTAGTTTATATTTGAATATATTCCTTTTTCCACTATTACCCTCTTAGCGCTCCGAATGTCCACTTGCATTTTCTACAGAAAGAGTGTTCAGAACTGCGCAATCAAAAGTATGGTTTAACTCTGTTAGCTTAATGAACATATCAGAAATCAGTTTCACACAATGCTTCTGTGTAGTTGTTATTTGAAGATATTATTTTTCCCAATAGAGGCCTCTTAGCGCTCAGAATGTCCAATTGCAGTTTCTACAGAAAGAATGTTTCAGAAAGGCTCAATCAAAAGTAAGGTTCAACTCTGTTAGTTGAATGCACAGAACAGAAAGAAATTTCATACAATGCTTCTGTGTAGTTTATATTTGAACATATTCTTTTTTCCACTATTACCCACTTAGCGCTACGAATGTCCAGTTGCATTTTCTACAGACAGAGTGTTTCAAAACTGCTCAATCAAAAGTATGGTTTAACTCTGTTAGCTGAATGCTCAGATCAGAAAGAAGTTTCACAGAATGCTTCTGTGTAGTTTATATTTGAATATATTCCTTTTTCCACTACTACTCTCTTAGCGCTCCAAATGTCCAGTTGCATTTTCTACAGAAAGAGTGTTCAGATCTGCTCAATCAAAAGTTTGGTTTAACTCTGTTAGCTGAATGCACAGATCAGAAAGAAGTTTCACAGAATGATTCTGTGTAGTTTATATTTGGAGACATTCCTTTTTCCACTATTACCCTCTTAGCGCTCCGAATCTCCACTTGCATTTTCTACAGAAAGAGTGTTTCAGAACGGCTCAATCAAAACTAAGGTTCAACTCTTTTAGTTGAACAAACAGAACAGAAAGAAGTTTCACACAATTCTTCTGTGTAGTTTTTATTTGTAGACATTCATTTTCCCAATATCGGCCTCTTAGCGCTCAGAATGTCCAATTGCAGTTCCTACAGAAAGAGTGTTTCAGAACGGCTTAATCAAAAGTAAGGTTCAACTCTGTTAGTTGAATGCACAGAACAGAAAGAAGTTTCATACAATGCTTCTGTGTAGTTTGTATTTGAACATATTCTTTTTTCCACTATTACCCACTTAGCGCTACGAATGTCCAGTTGCATTTTCTACAGACAGAATGTTTCAAAACTGCTCAATCAAAAGTATGGTTTAAATCTGTTAGCTGAATGCTCAGATCAGAAAGAAGTTTCACAGAATGCTTCTGTGTAGTTTATATTTGAATATATACCTTTTTCCACTACTACGCTCTTAGCGCTCCAAATGTCCAGTTGCATTTTCTACAGAAAGAGTGTACAGATCTGCTCAATCAAAAGTATGGTTTAACTCTGTTAGCTGAATGCACAGATCAGAAAGAAGTTTCACCGAATGATTCTGTGTAGTTTATATTTGAAGACATTCCTTTTTCCACTATTACCCTCTTAGCGCTCCGAATCTCCACTTGCATTTTCTACAAAAAGAGTGTTTCATAACTGCTGAATCAAAAATATGTTTTATCTCTGTTAACTGAATTTACAGATCAGAAATAAGTTTCACAGAATGCATCTGTGTAGTTTTTATTTGAAGATATTCTTTTTCCCAATGTAGGCCTCTTAGCGCTTAGCATGTCCAATTGCAGTTTCTACAGAAAGAGTGTTTCAGAACGGCTCAATCAAAAGTAAGGTTCAACTCTGTTAGTTGAATGCACGGAACAGAAAGAGGTTTCACAGAATGCTACTGTGTACTTTATATTTGAATATATTCCTTTTTCCACTATTACCCTCTTAGCCCTCCGAATGTCCACTTGCATTTTCTACAGAAAGAGTGTTCAGAACTGCGCAATGAAAAGTATGGTTTAACTCTGTTAGCTTAATGAACATATCAGAAATCAGTTTCACACAATGCTTCTGTGTAGTTTTTATTTGAAGATATTATTTTTCCCAATAGAGGCCTCTTAGCGCTCAGAATGTCCAATTGCAGTTTCTACAGAAAGAATGTTTCAGAAAGGCTCAATCAAAAGTAAGTTCAACTCTGTTAGTTGAATGCACAGAACAGAAAGAAGTTTCATACAATGCTTCTGTGTAGTTTATATTTGAACATATTCTTTTTTCCACTATTACCCACTTAGCGCTACAAATGTCCAGTTGCATTTTCTACAGACAGAGTGTTTCAAAACTGCTCAATCAAAAGTATGGTTTAACTCTGTTAGCTGAATGCTCAGATCAGAAAGAAGTTTCACAGAATGCTTCTGTGTAGTTTATATTTGAATATATTCCTTTTTCCACTACTACTCTCTTAGCGCTCCAAATGTCCAGTTGCATTTTCTACAGAAAGAGTGTTCAGATCTGCTCAATCAAAAGTATGGTTGAACTCTGTTAGCTGAATGCACAGATCAGAAAGAAGTTTCACAGAATGATTCTGTGTAGTTTATATTTGGAGACATTTCTTTTTCCACTATTACCCTCTTAGCGCTCCGAATCTCCACTTGAATTTTCTACAGAAAGAGTGTTTCAGAACGGCTCAATCAAAACTAAGGTTCAACTCTTTTAGTTGAACAAACAGAACAGAAAGAAGTTTCACACAATTCTTCTGTGTAGATTTTATTTGTAGACATTCTTTTTCCCAATATAGGCCTCTTAGCGCTCAGAATGTCCAATTGCTGTTTCTACAGAAAGAGTGTTTCAGAACGGCTCAATCAAAAGTAAGGTTCAACTCTGTTAGTTGAATGCACAGAACAGAAAGAAGTTTCATACAATGCTTCTGTGTAGTTTGTATTTGAACATATTCTTTTTTCCACTATTACCCACTTAGCGCTACGAATGTCCAGTTGCATTTTCTACAGACAGAGTGTTTCAAAACTGCTCAATAAAAAGTATGGTTTAACTCTGTTAGCTGAATGCTCAGATCAGAAAGAAGTTTCACAGAATGCTTCTGTGTAGTTTATATTTGAATATATTCCTTTTTCCACTACTACGCTCTTAGCGCTCCAAATGTCCAGTTGCATTTTCTACAGAAAGAGTGTTCAGATCTGCTCAATCAAAAGTATTGTTTAACTCTGTTAGCTGAATGCACAGATCAGAAAGAAGTTTCACCGAATGATTCTGTGTAGTTTATATTTGAAGACATTCCTTTTTCCACTATTACCCTCTTAGCGCTCCGAATCTCCACTTGCATTTTCTACAAAAAGAGTGTTTCATAACTGCTCAATCAAAAATATGTTTTATCTCTGTTAACTGAATTTACAGATCAGAAATAAGTTTCACAGAATGCATCTGTGTAGTTTTTATTTGAAGATATTCTTTTTCCCAATGTAGGCCTCTTAGCGCTTAGCATGTCCAATTGCAGTTTCTACAGAAAGAGTGTTTCAGAACGGCTCAATCAAAAGTAAGGTTCAACTCTGTTAGTTGAATGCACAGAACAGAAAGAATTTTCACAGAATGCTACTGTGTAGTTTATATTTGAATATATTCCTTTTTCCACTATTACCCTCTTAGCGCTCCGAATGTCCACTTGCATTTTCTACAGAAAGAGTGTTCAGAACTGCGCAATCAAAAGTATGGTTTAACTCTGTTAGCTTAATGAACATATCAGTAATACGTTTCACACAATGCTTCTGTGTAGTTTTTATTTGAAGATATTATTTTCCCCAATATAGGCCTCTTAGCGCTCAGAATGTCCAATTGCAGTTTCTACAGAAAGAGTGTTTCAGAAAGGCTCAATCAAAAGTAAGGTTCAACTCTGTTAGTTGAATGCACAGAACAGAAAGAAGTTTCATACAATGCTTCTGTGTAGTTTATATTTGTACATATTCTTTTTTCCACTATTACCCACTTAGCGCTACGAATGTCCAGTTACATTTTCTACAGACAGACTGTTTCAAAACTGCTCAATCAAAAGTATGGTTTAACTCTGTTAGCTGAATGCTCAGATCAGAAAGAAGTTTCACAGAATGCTTCTGTGTAGTTTATATTTGAATATATTCCTTTTTCCACTACTACGCTCTTAGCGCTCCAAATGTCCAGTTGCATTTTCTACAGAAAGATCGTTCAGATCTGCTCAATCAAAAGTATGGTTTAACTCTGTTAGCTGCATGCACAGATCAGAAAGAAGTTTCACCGAATGTTTCTGTGTAGTTTATATTTGAAGACATTCCTTTTTCCACTATTACCCTCTTAGCGCTCCGAATCTCCACTTGCATTTTCTACAAAAAGAGTGTTTCATAACTGCTCAATCAAAAATATGTTTTATCTCTGTTAACTGAATTTACAGATCAGAAATAAGTTTCACAGAATGCATCTGTGTAGTTTTTATTTGAAGATATTCTTTTTCCCAATATAGGCCTCTTAGCGCTTAGCATGTCCAATTGCAGTTTCTACAGAAAGAGTGTTTCAGAACGGCTCAATCAAAAGTAAGGTTCAACTCTGTTAGTTGAATGCACAGAACAGAAAGAATTTTCACAGAATGCTACTGTGTAGTTTATATTTGAATATATTCCTTTTTCCACTATTACCCTCTTAGCGCTCCGAACGTCCACTTGCATTTTCTACAGAAAGAGTGTTCAGAACTGCGCAATCAAAAGTATGGTTTAACTCTGTTAGCTTAATGAATATATCAGTAATAAGTTTCACACAATGCTTCTGTGTATTTTTTATTTGAAGATATTATTTTTCCCAATATAGGCCTCTTAGCGCTCAGAATGTCCAATTGCAGTTTCTACAGAAAGAGTGTTTCAGAAAGGCTCAATCAAAAGTAAGGTTCAACTCTCTTAGTTGAATGCACAGAACAGAAAGAAGTTTCATACAATGCTTCTGTGTAGTTTATATTTGAACATATTCTTTTTTCCACTATTACCCACTTAGCGCTACGAATGTCCAGTTGCATTTTCTACAGACAGTGTGTTTCAAAACTGCTCAATCAAAAGTATGGTTTAACTCTGTTAGCTGAATGCTCAGATCAGAAAGAAGTTTCACAGAATGCTTCTGTGTAGTTTATATTTGAATATATTCCTTTTTCCACTACTACTCTCTTAGCGCTCCAAATGTCCAGTTGCATTTTCTACAGAAAGAGTGTTCAGATCTGCTCAATCAAAAGTATGGTTTAACTCTGTTAGCTGAATGCACAGATCAGAAAGAAGTTTCACAGAATGATTCCGTGTAGTTTATATTTGGAGACATTCCTTTTTCCACTATTACCCTCTTAGCGCTCCGAATCTCCACTTGAATTTTCTACAGAAAGAGTGTTTCAGAACGGCTCAATCAAAACTAAGGTTCAACACTTTAAGTTGAACAAACAGAACAGAAAGAAGTTTCACACAATACTTCTGTGTAGTTTTTATTTGTAGACATTCTTTTTCCCAATATAGGCCTCTTAGCGCTCAGAATGTCCAATTGCAGTTTCTACAGAAAGAGTGTTTCAGAATGGCTCAATCAAAAGTAAGGTTCAACTCTGTTAGTTGAATGCACAGAACAGAAAGAAGTTTCATACAATGCTTCTGTGTAGTTTGTATTTGAACATATTCTTTTTTCCACTATTACCCACTTAGCGCTACGAATGTCCAGTTGCATTTTCTACAGACAGAGTGTTTCAAAACTGCTCAATCAAAAGTATGGTTTAACTCTGTTAGCTGAATGCTCAGATCAGAAAGAAGTTTCACAGAATGCTTCTGTGTAGTTTATATTTGAATATATTCCTTTTTCCACTACTACGCTCTGAGCGCTCCAAATGTCCAGTTGCATTTTCTACAGAAAGAGTGTTCAGATCTGCTAAATCAAAAGTATGGTTTAAATCTGTTAGCTGAATGCACAGATCAGAAAGAAGTTTCACCGAATGATTCTGCGTAGTTTATATTTGAAGACATTCCTTTTTCCACTATTACCCTCTTAGCGCTCCGAATCTCCACTTGCATTTTCTACAGAAAGAGTGTTTCAGAACGGCTCAATCAAAACAAATGTTCAACTCTTTTAGTTGAACAAACAGAACAGAAAGAAGTTTCACACAATTCTTCTGTGTAGTTTTTATTTGTAGGCATTCTTTTTCCCAATATAGGCCTCTTAGCGCTCAGAATGACCAATTGCAGTTTCTACAGAAAGAGTGTTTCAGAAAGGCTCAATCAAAAGTAAGGTTCAACTCTGTTAGTTGAATGCACAGAACAGAAAGAAATTTCATACAATGCTTCTGTGTAGTTTATATTTGAACATATTATTTTTTCCACTATTACCCACTTAGTGCTACGAATGTCCAGTTGCATTTTCTACAGACAGAGTGTTTCAAAACTGCTCAATCAAATATATGGTTTAACTCTGTTAGCTGAATGCTCAGATCAGAAAGAAGTTTCACAGAATGCTTATGTGTAGTTTATATTTGAATATATTACTTTTTCCACTACTACGCTCTTAGCGCTCCAAATGTCCAGTTGCATTTTCTACAGAAAGAGCGTTCAGATCTGCTCAATCAAAAGTATGGTTTAACTCTGTTAGCTGAATGCACAGATCAGAAAGAAGTTTCACCGAATGATTCTGTGTAGTTTATATTTGAAGACATTCCTTTTTCCACTATTACCCTCTTAGCGCTCCGAATCTCCACTTGCATTTTCTACAAAAAGATTGTTTCATAACTGCTCAATCAAAAATATGTTTTATCTCTGTTAACTGAATTTACAGATCAGAAATAAGTTTCACAGAATGCATCTGTGTAGTTTTTATTTGAAGATATTCTTTTTCCCAATATAGGCCTCTTAGTGCTTAGCATGTCCAATTGCAGTTTCTACAGAAAGAGTGTTTCAGAACGGCTCAATCAAAAGTAAGGTTCAACTCTGTTAGTTGAATGCACAGAACAGAAAGAATTTTCACAGAATGCTACTGTGTAGTTTATATTTGAATATATTCCTTTTTCCACTATTACCCTCTTAGCGCTCCGAATGTCCACTTGCATTTTCTACAGAAAGAGTGTTCAGAACTGCGCAATCAAAAGTATGGTTTATCTCTGTTAGCTTAATGAACATATCAGTAATAAGTTTCACACAATGCTTCTGTGTAGTTTTTATTTGAAGATATTACTTTTCCCAATATAGGCCTCTTAGCGCTCAGAATGTCCAATTGCAGTTTCTACAGAAAGAGTGTTTCAGAAAGGCTTAATCAAAAGTAAGGTTCAACTCTGTTAGTTGAATGCACAGAACAGAAAGTAGTTTCATACAATGCTTCTGTGTAGTTTATATTTGAACATATTCTTTTTATCACTATTACCCACTTAGCGCTACGAATGTCCAGTTGCATTTTCTACAGACAGAGTGTTTCAAAACTGCTCAATCAAAAGTATGGTTTAATTCTGTTAGCTGAATGCTCAGATCAGAAAGAAGTTTCACAGAATGCTTCTGTGTAGTTTATATTTGAATATATTCCTTTTTCCACTACTACTCTCTTAGCGCTCCAAATGTCCAGTTGCATTTTCTACAGAAAGAGTGTTCAGATCTGCTCAATCAAAAGTATGGTTTAACTCTGTTAGCTGAATGCACAGATCAGAAAGAAGTTTCACAGAATGATCCTGTGTAGTTTATATTTGGAGACATTCCTTTTTCCACTATTACCCTCTTAGCGCTCCGAATCTCCACTTGCATTTTCTACAGAAAGAGTGTTTCAGAACGGCTCAATCAAAACTAAGGTTCAACTCTTTTAGTTGAGCAAACAGAACAGAAAGAAGTTTCACACGATTCTTCTGTGTAGTTTTTATTTGTAGACATTCTTTTTCCCAATATAGGCCTCTTAGCGCTCAGAATGTCCAATTGCAGTTTCTACAGAAAGAGTGTTTCAGAACGGCTCAATCAAAAGTAAGGTTCAACTCTGTTAGTTGAATGCACAGAACAGAAAGAAGTTTCATACAATGCTTCTGTGTAGTTTATATTTGAACATATTCTTTTTTCCACTATTACCCACTTAGCGCTACGAATGTCCAGTTGCATTTTCTACAGACAGAGTGTTTCAAAACTGCTCAATCAAAAGTATGGTTTAACTCTGTTAGCTGAATGCTCAGATCAGAAAGATGTTTCACAGAATGCTTCTGTGTAGTTTATATTTGAATATATTCCTTTTTCCACTACTACGCTCTTAGCGCTCCAAATGTCCAGTTGCAATTTCTACAGAAAGAGTGTTCAGATCTGCTCAATCAAAAGTATGGTTTAACTCTGTTAGCTGAATGCACAGATCAGAAAGAAGTTTCACCGAATGATTCTGTGTAGTTTATATTTGAAGACATTCCTTTTTCCACTATTACCCTCTTAGCGCTCCGAATCTCCAATTGCATTTTCTACAGAAAGAGTGTTTCACAACTGCTCAATCAAAAATATGTTTTATCTCTGTTAACTGAATTTACAGATCAGAAATAAGTTTCACAGAATGCATCTGTGTAGTTTTTATTTGAAGATATTCTTTTTCCCAATGTAGGCCTCTTAGCGCTTAGCATGTCCAATTGCCGTTTCTACAGAAAGAGTGTTTCAGAACGGCTCAATCAAAAGTAAGGTTCAACTCTGTTAGTTGAATGCACAGAACAGAAAGAATTTTCACAGAATTCTACTGTGTAGTTTATATTTGAATATATTCTTTTTTCCACTATTACCCACTTAGCGCTACGAATGTCCACTTGCATTTTCAACAGAAAGAGTGTTCAGAAGTGCGCAATCAAAAGTATGGTTTAACTCTGTTAGCTTAATGAACATATCAGAAATAAGTTTCACACAATGCTTCTGTGTAGTTTTTATTTGAAGATATTATTTTTCCCAATATAGGCCTCTTAGCGCTCAGAATGTCCAATTGCAGTTTCTACAGAAAGAGTGTTTCAGAAAGGCTCAATCAAAAGTCAGGTTCAACTCTGTTAATTGAATGCTCAGAACAGAAAGAAGTTTCATACAATGCTTCTGTGTAGTTTATATTTGAACATATTCTTTTTTCCACTATTACCCACTTAGCGCTACGAATGTCCAGTTGCATTTTCTACAGACAGAGTGTTTCAAAACTGCTCAATCAAAAGTATGGTTTAACTCTGTTAGCTGAATGCTCAGATCAGAAAGAAGTTTCACAGAATGCTTCTGTGTAGTTTATATTTGAATATATTCCTTTTTCCACTACTACTCTCTTAGCGCTCCAAATGTCCAGTTGCATTTTCTACAGAAAGAGTGTTCAGATCTGCTCAATCAAAAGTATGGTTTAACTCTGTTAGCTGAATGCACAGATCAGAAAGAAATTTCACCGAATGATTCTGTGTAGTTTATATTTGGAGACATTCCTTTTTCCACTATTACCCTCTTAGCGCTCCGAATCTCCACTTGCATTTTCTACAGAAAGAGTGTTTCAGAACGGCTCAATCAAAACTAAGGTTCAACTCTTTTAGTTGAACAAACAGAACAGAAAGAAGTTTCACACAATTCTTCTGTGTAGTTTTTATTTGTAGACATTCTTTTTCCCAATATAGGCCTCTTAGCGCTCAGAATGTCCAATTGCAGTTTCTACAGAAAGAGTGTTTCAGAACGGCTCAATCAAAAGTAAGGTTCAACTCTGTTAGTTGAATGCACAGAACAGAAAGAAGTTTCATACAATGCCTCTGTGTAGTTTATATTTGAACATATTCTTTTTTCCACTATTATCCACTTAGCGCTACGAATGTCCAGTTGCATTTTCTACAGACAGAGTGTTTCAAAACTGCTCAATCAAAAGTATGGTTTAACTCTGTTAGCTGAATGCTCAGATCAGAAAGAAGTTTCACAGAATGCTTCTGTGTAGTTTATATTTGTATATATTCCTTTTTCCACTACTACGCTCTTAGCGCTCCAAATGTCCAGTTGCATTTTCTACAGAAAGAGTGTTCAGATCTGCTCAATCAAAAGTATGGTTTAACTCTGTTAGCTGAATGCACAGATCAGAAAGAAGTTTCACCGAATGATTCTGTGTAGTTTATATTTGAAGACATTCCTTTTTCCACTATTACCCACTTAGCGCTCCGAATCTCCACTTGCATTTTCTACAAAAAGAGTGTTTCATAACTGCTCAATCAAAAATATGTTTTATCTCGGTTAACTGAATTTACAGATCAGAAATAAGTTTCACAGAATGCATCTGTGTAATTTTTATTTGTAGATATTCTTTTTCCCAATGTAGGCCTCTTAGCGCTTAGCATGTCCAATTGCAGTTTCTACAGAAAGAGTGTTTCAGAACGGCACAATCAAAAGTAAGGTTCAACTCTGTTAGTTGAATGCACAGAACAGAAAGAATTTTCACAGAATGCTACTGAGTAGTTTATATTTGCATATATTCCTTTTTCCACTATTACCCTCTTAGCGCTCCGAATGTCCACTTGCATTTTCTACAGAAAGAGTGTTCAGAACTGCGCAATCAAAAGTATGGTTTAACTCTGTTAGCTTAATGAACATATCAGAAATAAGTTTCACACAATGCTTCTGTGTAGTTTTTATTTGAAGATATTATTTTTCCCAATATAGGCCTCTTAGCGCTCAGAATGTCCAATTGCAGTTTCTACAGAAAGAGTGTTTCAGAAAGGCTCAATCAAAAGTAAGGTTCAACTCTGTTAGTTGAATGCACAGAACAGAAAGAAGTTTCATACAATGCTTCTGTGTAGTTTATATTTGAACATATTATTTTTTCCACTATTACCCACTTAGCGCTACGAATGTCCAGTTGCATTTTCTACAGACAGAGTGTTTCAAAACTGCTCAATCAAAAGTATGGTTTAACTCTGTTAGCTGAATGCTCAGATCAGAAAGAAGTTTCACAGAATGCTTCTGTGTAGTTTATATTTGAATATATTCCTTTTTCCACTACTACTCTCTTAGCGCTCCAAATGTCCAGTTGCATTTTCTACAGAAATAGTGTTCAGATCTGCTCAATCAAAAGTACGGTTTAACTCTGTTAGCTGAATGCACAGATCAGAAAGAAGTTTCACAGAATGATTCTGTGTAGTTTATATTTGGAGACATTCCTTTTTCCACTATTACCCTCTTAGCGCTCCGAATCTCCACTTGCATTTTCTACAGAAAGAGTGTTTCAGAACGGCTCAATCAAAACTAAGTTTCAACTCTTTTAGTTGAAAAAACAGAACAGAAAGAAGTTTCACACAATCCTTCTGTGTAGTTTTTATTTGTAGACATTCTTTTTCCCAATATAAGCCTCTTAGCGCTCAGAATGTCCAATTGCAGTTTCTACAGAAAGAGTGTTTCAGAACGGCTCAATCAAAAGTAAGTTTCAACTCTGTTAGTTGAATGCACAGAACAGAAAGAAGTTTCATACAATGCTTCTGTGTAGTTTGTATTTGAACATATTCTTTTTTCCACTATTACCCACTTAGCGCTACGAATGTCCAGTTGCATTTTCTACAGACAGAATGTTTCAAACTGCTCAATCAAAAGTATGGTTTAACTCTGTTAGCTGAATGCTCAGATCAGAAAGAAGTTTCACAGAATGCTTCTGTGTAGTTTATATTTGAATATATTCCTTTTTCCACTACTACGCTCTTAGCGCTCCAAATGTCCAGTTGCATTTTCTACAGAAAGAGTGTTCAGATCTGCTCAATCAAAAGTATGGTTTAACTCTGTTAGCTGAATGCACAGATCAGAAAGAAGTTTCACCGAATGATTCTGTGTAGTTTATATTTGAAGACATTCCTTTTTCCACTATAACGCTCTTAGCGCTCCGAATCTCCACTTGCATTTTCTACAGAAAGAGTGTTTCATAACTGCTCAATCAAAAATATGTTTTATCTCTGTTAACTGAATTTACAGATCAGAAATAAGTTTCACAGAATGCATCTGTGTAGTTTTTATTTGAAGATATTCTTTTTCCCAATGTAGGCCTCTTAGCGCTTAGCATGTCCAATTGCAGTTTCTACAGAAAGAGTGTTTCAGAACGGCTCAATCAAAAGTAAGGTTCAACTCTGTTAGTTGAATGCACAGAACAGAAAGAATTTTCACAGAATTCTACTGTGTAGTTTATATTTGAATATATTCCTTTTTCCACTATTACCCTCTTAGCGCTCCGAAAGTCCACTTGCATTTTCTACAGAAAGAGTGTTCAGAACTGCGCAATCAAAAGTATGGTTTAACTCTGTTAGCTTAATGAACATATCAGAAATAAGTTTCACACAATGCTTCTGTGTAGTTTTTATTTGAAGATATTATTTTTCCCAATATAGGCCTCTTAGCGCTCAGAATGTCCAATTGCAGTTTCTACAGAAAGAGTGTTTCAGAAAGGCTCAATCAAAAGTCAGGTTCAACTCTGTTAATTGAATGCACAGAACAGAAAGAAGTTTCATACAATGCTTCTGTGTAGTTTATATTTGAACATATTCTTTTTTCCACTATTACCCACTTAGCGCTACGAATGTCCAGTTGCATTTTCTACAGACAGAGTGTTTCAAAACTGCTCAATCAATAGAATGGTTTAACTCTGTTAGCTGAATGCTCAGATCAGAAAGAAGTTTCACAGAATGCTTCTGTGTAGTTTATATTTGAATATATTCCTTTTTCCACTACTACTCTCTTAGGGCTCCAAATGTCCAGTTGCATTTTCTACAGAAAGAGTGTTCAGATCTGCTCAATCAAAAGTATGGTTTAACTCTGTTAGCTGAATGCACAGATCAGAAAGAAGTTTCACAGAATGATTCTGTGTAGTTTATATTTGGAGACATTCCTTTTTCCACTATTACCCTCTTAGCGCTCCGAATCTCCACTTGCATTTTCTACAGAAAGAGTGTTTCAGAACGGCTCAATCAAAACTAAGGTTCAACTCTTTTAGTTGAACAAACACAACAGAAAGAAGTTTCACACAATTCTTCTGTGTAGTTTTTATTTGTAGACATTCTTTTTCCCAATATAGGCCTCTTAGCGCTCAGAATGTCCAATTGCAGTTTCTACAGAAAGAGTGTTTCAGAACGGCTCAATCAAAAGTAAGGTTCAACTCTGTTAGTTGAATGCACAGAACAGAAAGAAGTTTCATACAATGCTTCTGTGTAGTTTATATTTGAACATATTCTTTTTTCCACTATTACCCACTTAGCGCTACGAATGTCCAGTTGCATTTTCTACAGACAGAGTGTTTCAAAACTGCTCAATCAAAAGTATGGTTTAACTCTGTTAGCTGAATCCTCAGATCAGAAAGAAATTTCACAGAATGCTTCTGTGTAGTTTATATTTGAATATATTCCTTTTTCCACTACTACGCTCTTAGCGCTCCAAATGTCCAGTTGCATTTTCTACAGAAAGAGTGTTCAGATCTGCTCAATCAAAAGTATGGTTTAACTCTGTTAGCTGAATGCACAGATCAGAAAGAAGTTTCACCGAATGATTCTGTGTATTTTATATTTGAAGACATTCCTTTTTCCACTATTACCCACTTAGCGCTCCGAATATACACTTGCATTTTCTACAAAAAAAGGGTTTCATAACTGCTCAATCAAAAATATGTTTTATCTCTGTTAACTGAATTTACAGATCAGAAATAAGTTTCACAGAATGCATCTGTGTAGTTTTTATTTGAAGATATTCCTTTTCCCAATGTAGGCCTCTTAGCGCTTAGCATGTCCAATTGCAGATTCTACAGAAAGAGTGTTTCAGAACGGCTCAATCAAAAGTAAGGTTCAACTCTGTTAGTTGAATGCACAGAACAGAAAGAATTTTCACAGAATGCTACTGTGTAGTTTATATTTGTATATATTCCTTTTTCCACTCTTACCCTCTTAGCGCTCCGAATGTCCACTTGCATTTTCTACAGAAAGAGTGTTCAGAACTGCGCAATCAAAAGTATGGTTTAACTCTGTTAGCTTAATCAACATATCAGAAATAAGTTTCACACAATGCTTCTGTGTAGTTTTTATTTGAAGATATTATTTTTCCCAATATAGGCCTCTTAGCGCTCAGAATGTCCAATTGCAGTTTCTACAGAAGAGTGTTTCAGAAAGGCTCAATCAAAAGTAAGGTTCAACTCTGTTAGTTGAATGCACAGAACAGAAAGAAGTTTCATACAATGCTTCTGTGTAGTTTATATTTGAACATATTCTTTTTTCCACTATTACCCACATAGCGCTACGAATGTCCAGTTGCATTTTCTACAGACAGAGTGTTTCAAAACTGCTCAATCAAAAGTATGGTTAACTCTGTTAGCTGAATGCTCAGATCAGAAAGAAGTTTCACAGAATGCTTCTGTGTAGTTTATATTTGAATATATTCCTTTTTCCACTACTACTCTCTTAGCGCTCCAAATGTCCAGTTGCATTTTCTACAGAAAGAGTGTTCAGATCTGCTCAATCAAAAGTATGGTTTAACTCTGTTAGCTGAATGCACAGATCGGAAAGAAGTTTCACAGAATGATTCTGTGTAGTTTATATTTGGAGACATTCCCTTTTCCACTATTACCCTCTTAGCGCTCCGAATCTCCACTTGCATTTTCTACAGAAAGAGTGTTTCAGAACGGCTCAATCAAATCTAAGGTTCAACTCTTTTAGTTGAACAAACAGAACAGAAAGAAGTTTCACAAAATACTTCTGTGTAATTTTTATTTGTAGACATTCTTTTTCCCAATATAGGCCTCTTAGCGCTCAGAATGTCCAATTGCAGTTTCTACAGAAAGAGTGTTTCAGAACGGCTCAATCAAAAGTAAGGTTCAACTCTGTTAGTTGAATGCACAGAACAGAAAGAAGTTTCATACAATGCTTCTGTGTAGTTTATATTTGAACATATTCTTTTTTCCACTATTACCCACTTAGCGCTACGAATGTCCAGTTGCATTTTCTACAGACAGAGTGTTTCAAAACTGCTCAATCAAAAGTATGGTTTAACTCTGTTAGCTGAATGCTCAGATCAGAAAGAAGTTTCACAGAATGCTTCTGTGTAGTTTATATTTGAATATATTCCTTTTTCCACTACGACGCTCTTAGCGCTCCAAATGTCCAGTTGCATTTCCTACAGAAAGAGTGTTCAGATCTGCTCAATCAAAAGTATGGTTTAACTCTGTTAGCTGAATGCACAGATCAGAAAGAAGTTTCACCAAATGATTCTGTGTAGTTTATATTTGAAGACATTCCTTTTTCCACAATTACCCACTTAGCACTCCGAATCTCCACTTGCATTTTCTACAAAAAGAGTGTTTCATAACTGCTCAATCAAAAATATGTTTTATCTCTGTTAACTGAATTTACAGATCAGAAATACGTTTCACAGAATGCATCTGTGTAGTTTTTATTTGAAGATATTCTTTTTCCCAATGTAGGCCTCTTAGCGCTTAGCATGTCCAATTGCAGTTTCTACAGAAAGAGTGTTTCAGAACGGCTCAATCAAAAGTAAGGTTCAACTCTGTTAGTTGAATGCACAGAACAGAAAGAATTTTCACAGAATGCTACTGTGTAGTTTATATTTGAATATATTCCTTTTTCCACTATTACCCACTTAGCGCTACGAATGTCCAGTTGCATTTTCTACAGACAGAGTGTTTCAAAACTGCTCAATCAAAAGTATGGTTTAACTCTGTTAGTTGAATGCTCAGATCAGAAAGAAGTTTCACAGAATGCTTCTGTGTAGTTTATATTTGAATATATTCCTTTTTCCACTACTACTCTCTTAGCGCTCCAAATGTCCAGTTGCATTTTCTACAGAAAGAGTGTTCAGATCTGCTCAATCAAAAGTATGGTTTAACTCTCTTAGCTGAATGCACAGATCAGAAAGAAGTTTCACCGAATGATTCTGTGTAGTTTATATTTGGAGACATTCCTTTTTCCACTATTACCCTCTTAGCGCTCCGAATCTCCACTTGCATTTTCTACAGAAAGAGTGTTTCAGAACGGCTCAATCAAAACTAAGGTTCAACTCTTTTAGTTGAACAAACAGAACAGAAAGAAGTTTCACAAAATTCTTCTGTGTAGTTTTTATTTGTAGACATTCTTTTTCCCAATATAGGCCTCTTAGCGCTCAGAATGTCCAATTGAAGTTTCTACAGAAAGAGTGTTTCAGAACGGCTCAATCAAAAGTAAGGTTCAACTCTGTTAGTTGAATGCACAGAACAGAAAGAATTTTCATACAATGCTTCTGTGTAGTTTATATTTGAACATATTCTTTTTTCCAGTATTACCCACTTAGCGCTACGAATGTCCAGTTGCATTTTCTACAGACAGAGTGTTTCAAAACTGCTCAATCAAAAGTATGGTTTAACTCTGCTAGCTGAATGCTCAGATCAGAAAGAAGTTTCACAGAATGCTTCTGTGTAGTTTATATTTGAATATATTCCTTTTTCCACTACTACGATCTTAGCGCTCCAAATGTCCAGTTGCATTTTCTACAGAAAGAGTGTTCAGATCTGCTCAATCAAAAGTATGGTTTAACTCTGTTAGCTGAATGCACAGATCAGAAAGAAGTTTCACAGAATGATTCTGTGTAGTTTATATTTGGAGACATTCCTTTTTCCACTATTACCCACTTAGCGCTCCGAATCTCCACTTGCATTTTCTACAAAAAGAGTGTTTCATAACTGCTCAATCAAAAATATGTTTTATCTCTGTTAACTGAATTTACAGATCAGAAATAAGTTTCACAGAATGCATCTGTGTAGTTTTTATTTGAAGAGATTCTTTTTCCCAATGTAGGCCTCTTAGCGCTTAGCATGTCCAATTGCAGTATCTACAGAAAGAGTGTTTCAGAACGGCTCAATCAAAAGTAAGGTTCAACTCTGTTAGTTGAATGCACAGAACAGAAAGAATTTTCACAGAATGCTACTGTGTAGTTTATATTTGAATATATTCCTTTCTCCACTATTACCCTCTTAGCGCTCCGAATGTCCACTTGCATTTTCTACAGAAAGAGTGTTCAGAACTGCGCAATCAAAAGTATGGTTTAAATCTGTTAGCTTAATGAACATATCAGAAATAAGTTTCACACAATGCTTCTGTGTAGTTTTTATTTGAAGATACTTTTTTTTCCCAATATAGGCCTCTTAGCGCTCAGAATGTCCAATTGCAGTTTCTACAGAAAGAGTGTTTCAGAACGGCTCAATCAAAAGTAAGGTTCAACTCTGTTAGTTGAATGCACAGAACAGAAAGAAGTTTCATACAATGCTTCTGTGTAGTTTATATTTGAACATATTCTTTTTTCCACTATTACCCACTTAGCGCTACGAATGTCCAGTTGCATTTTCTACAGACAGAGTGTTTCAAAACTGCTCAATCAAAAGTATGGTTTAACTCTGTTAGCTGAATGCTCAGATCAGAAAGAAGTTTCACAGAATGCTTCTGTGTAGTTTATATTTGAATATATTCCTTTTTCCACTACGACGCTCTTAGCGCTCCAAATGTCCAGTTGCATTTCCTACAGAAAGAGTGTTCAGATCTGCTCAATCAAAAGTATGGTTTAACTCTGTTAGCTGAATGCACAGATCAGAAAGAAGTTTCACCAAATGATTCTGTGTAGTTTATATTTGAAGACATTCCTTTTTCCACAATTACCCACTTAGCACTCCGAATCTCCACTTGCATTTTCTACAAAAAGAGTGTTTCATAACTGCTCAATCAAAAATATGTTTTATCTCTGTTAACTGAATTTACAGATCAGAAATACGTTTCACAGAATGCATCTGTGTAGTTTTTATTTGAAGATATTCTTTTTCCCAATGTAGGCCTCTTAGCGCTTAGCATGTCCAATTGCAGTTTCTACAGAAAGAGTGTTTCAGAACGGCTCAATCAAAAGTAAGGTTCAACTCTGTTAGTTGAATGCACAGAACAGAAAGAATTTTCACAGAATGCTACTGTGTAGTTTATATTTGAATATATTCCTTTTTCCACTATTACCCACTTAGCGCTACGAATGTCCAGTTGCATTTTCTACAGACAGAGTGTTTCAAAACTGCTCAATCAAAAGTATGGTTTAACTCTGTTAGTTGAATGCTCAGATCAGAAAGAAGTTTCACAGAATGCTTCTGTGTAGTTTATATTTGAATATATTCCTTTTTCCACTACTACTCTCTTAGCGCTCCAAATGTCCAGTTGCATTTTCTACAGAAAGAGTGTTCAGATCTGCTCAATCAAAAGTATGGTTTAACTCTGTTAGCTGAATGCACAGATCAGAAAGAAGTTTCACCGAATGATTCTGTGTAGTTTATATTTGGAGACATTCCTTTTTCCACTATTACCCTCTTAGCGCTCCGAATCTCCACTTGCATTTTCTACAGAAAGAGTGTTTCAGAACGGCTCAATCAAAACTAAGGTTCAACTCTTTTAGTTGAACAAACAGAACAGAAAGACGTTTCACAAAATTCTTCTGTGTAGTTTTTATTTGTAGACATTCTTTTTCCCAATATAGGCCTCTTAGCGCTCAGAATGTCCAATTGAAGTTTCTACAGAAAGAGTGTTTCAGAACGGCTCAATCAAAAGTAAGGTTCAACTCTGTTAGTTGAATGCACAGAACAGAAAGAATTTTCATACAATGCTTCTGTGTAGTTTATATTTGAACATATTCTTTTTTCCAGTATTACCCACTTAGCGCTACGAATGTCCAGTTGCATTTTCTACAGACAGAGTGTTTCAAAACTGCTCAATCAAAAGTATGGTTTAACTCTGCTAGCTGAATGCTCAGATCAGAAAGAAGTTTCACAGAATGCTTCTGTGTAGTTCATATTTGAATATATTCCTTTTTCCACTACTACGATCTTAGCGCTCCAAATGTCCAGTTGCATTTTCTACAGAAAGAGTGTTCAGATCTGCTCAATCAAAAGTATGGTTTAACTCTGTTAGCTGAATGCACAGATCAGAAAGAAGTTTCACAGAATGATTCTGTGTAGTTTATATTTGGAGACATTCCTTTTTCCACTATTACCCACTTAGCGCTCCGAATCTCCACTTGCATTTTCTACAAAAAGAGTGTTTCATAACTGCTCAATCAAAAATATGTTTTATCTCTGTTAACTGAATTTACAGATCAGAAATAAGTTTCACAGAATGCATCTGTGTAGTTTTTATTTGAAGAGATTCTTTTTCCCAATGTAGGCCTCTTAGCGCTTAGCATGTCCAATTGCAGTATCTACAGAAAGAGTGTTTCAGAACGGCTCAATCAAAAGTAAGGTTCAACTCTGTTAGTTGAATGCACAGAACAGAAAGAATTTTCACAGAATGCTACTGTGTAGTTTATATTTGAATATATTCCTTTCTCCACTATTACCCTCTTAGCGCTACGAATGTCCAGTTGCATTTTCTACAGACAGAGTGTTTCAAAACTGCTCAATCAAAAGTATGGTTTAACTCTGTTAGCTGAATGCTCAGATCAGAAAGAAGTTTCACAGAATGCTTCTGTGTAGTTTATATTTGAATATATTCCTTTTTCCACTACTACTCTCTTAGCGCTCCAAATGTCCAGTTGCATTTTCTACAGAAAGAGTGTTCAGATCTGCTCAATCAAAAGTATGGTATAACTCTGTTAGCTGAATGCACAGATCAGAAAGAAGTTTCACAGAATGATTCTGTGTAGTTTATATTTGGAGACATTCCTTTTTCCACTATTACCCTCTTAGCGCTCCGAATCTCCACTTGCATTTTCTACAGAAAGAGTGTTTCAGAACGGCTCAATCAAAACTAAGGTTCAACTCTTTTAGTTGAACAAACAGAACAGAAAGAAGTTTCACACAATTCTTCTGTGTAGTTTTTATTTGTAGACATTCTTTTTCCCAATATAGGCCTCTTAGCGCTCAGAATGTCCAATTGCAGTTTCTACAGAAAGAGTGTTTCAGAACGGCTCAATCAAAAGTAAGGTTCAACTCTGTTAGTTGAATGCACAGAAGAGAAAGAAGTTTCATACAATGCTTCTGTGTAGTTTATATTTGAACATATTCTTTTTTCCACTATTACCCACTTAGCGCTACGAATGTCCAGTTGCATTTTCTACAGACAGAGTGTTTCAAAACTGCTCAATCAAAAGTATGGTTTAACTCTGCTAGCTGAATGCTCAGATCAGAAAGAAGTTTCACAGAATGCTTCTGTGTAGTTTATATTTGACTATATTCCTTTTTCCACTAGTACGCTCTTAGCGCTCCAAATGTCCAGTTGCATTTTCTACAGAAAGAGTGTTCAGATCTGCTCAATCAAAAGTATGGTTTAACTCTGTTAGCTGAATGCACAGATCAGAAAGAAGTTTCACCAAAAGATTCTGTGTAGTTTATATTTGAAGACATTCCTTTTTCCACTATTACCCACTTAGCGCTCCGAATCTACACTTGCATTTTCTACAAAAAAAGTGTTTCATAACTGCTCAATCAAAAATATGTTTTATCTCTGTTAACTGAATTTACAGATCAGAAATAAGTTTCACAGAATGCATCTGTGTAGTTTTTATTTCAAGATATTATTTTTCCCAATGTAGGCCTCTTAGCGCTTAGCATGTCCAATTGCAGTTTCTACAGAAAGAGTGTTTCAGAACGGCTCAATCAAAAGTAAGGTTCAACTCTGTTAGTTGAATGCACAGAACAGAAAGAATTTTCACAGAATGCTACTGTGTAGTTTATATTTGAATATATTCCTTTTTCCACTATTACCCACTTAGCGCTACGAATGTCCAGTTGCATTTTCTACAGACAGAGTGTTTCAAAACTGCTCAATCAAAAGTATGGTTTAACTCTGTTAGCTGAATGCTCAGATCAGAAAGAAGTTTCACAGAATTCTTCTGTGTAGTTTATATTTGAATATATTCCTTTTTCCACTACTACTCTCTTAGCGCTCCAAATGTCCAGTTGCATTTTCTACAGAAAGAGTGTTCAGATCTGCTCAATCAAAAGTATGGTTTAACTCTGTTAGCTGAATGCACAGATCAGAAAGAAGTTTCACCGAATGATTCTGTGTAGTTTATATTTGGAGACATTCCTTTTTCCACTATTACCCTCTTAGCGCTCCGAATCTCCACTTGCATTTTCTACAGAAAGAGTGTTTCAGAACGGCTCAATCAAAACTAAGGTTCAACTCTTTTAGTTGAACAAACAGAACAGAAAGAAGTTTCACACAATTCTTCTGTGTAGTTTTTATTTGTAGACATTCTTTTTCCCAATATAGGCCTCTTAGCGCTCAGAATGTCCAATTGCAGTTTCTACAGAAAGAGTGTTTCAGAACGGCTCAATCAAAGTAAGGTTCAACTCTGTTAGTTGAATGCACAGAACAGAAAGAATTTTCACAGAATGCTACTGTGTAGTTTATATTTGAATATATTCCTTTTTCCACTATTACCCTCTTAGCGCTCCGAATGTCCACTTGCATTTTCTACAGAAAGAGTGTTCAGAACTGCGCAATCAAAAGTATGGTTTAAATCTGTTAGCTTAATGAACATATCAGAAATAAGTTTCACACAATGCTTCTGTGTAGTTTTTATTTGAAGATACTTTTTTTTCCCAATATAGGCCTCTTAGCGCTCAGAATGTCCAATTGCAGTTTCTACAGAAAGAGTGTTTCAGAACGGCTCAATCAAAAGTAAGGTTCAACTCTGTTAGTTGAATGCACAGAACAGAAAGAAGTTTCATACAATGCTTCTGTGTAGTTTATATTTGAACATATTCTTTTTTCCACTATTACCCACTTAGCGCTACGAATGTCCAGTTGCATTTTCTACAGACAGAGTGTTTCAAAACTGCTCAATAAAAAGTATGGTTTAACTCTGTTAGCTGAATGCTCAGATCAGAAAGAAGTTTCACAGAATGCTTCTGTGTAGTTTATATTTGAATATATTCCTTTTTCCACTAGTACGCTCTTAGCGCTCCAAATGTCCAGTTGCATTTTCTACAGAAAGAGTGTTCAGATCTGCTCAATCAAAAGTATGGTTTAACTCTGTTAGCTGAATGCACAGATCAGAAAGAAGTTTCACAGAATGATTCTGTGTAGTTTATATTTGAAGACATTCCTTTTTCCACTATTTCCCACTTAGCGCTCTGAATGTCCACTTGCATTTTCTACAAAAAGTGTGTTTCATAACTGCTCAATCAAAAATATGTTTTATCTCTGTTAACTGAATTTACAGATCAGAAATAAGTTTCACAGAATGCATCTGTGTAGTTTTTATTTGAAGATATTCTTTTTCCCAATGTAGGCCTCTTAGCGCTTAGCATGTCCAATTGCAGTTTCTACAGAAAGAGTGTTTCAGAATGGCTCAATCAAAAGTAAGGTTCAACTCTGTTAGTTGAATGCACAGAACAGAAAGAATTTTCACAGAATACTACTGTGTAGTTTATATTTGAATATATACCTTTTTTCACTATTACCCTCTTAGCGCTCAGAATGTCCACTTGCATTTTCTACAGAAAGAGTGTTCAGAACTGCGCAATCAAAAGTATGGTTTAACTCTGTTAGCTTAATGAACGTATCAGAAATAAGTTACACACAATGCTTCTGTGTAGTTTTTATTTGAAGGTATTATTTTTCCCAATATAGGCCTCTTAGCGCTCAGAATGTCCAATTGCACTTTCTACAGAAAGAGTGTTTCAGAAAGGCTCAATCAAAAGTAAGGTTCAACTCTGTTAGTTGAATGCACAGAACAGAAAGAAGTTTCATACAATGCTTCTGTGTAGTTTATATTTGAACATATTCTTTTTTCCACTATTACCCACTTAGCGCTACGAATGTCCAGTTGCATTTTCTACAGACAGAGTGTTTCAAAACTGCTCAATCAAAAGTATGGTTTAACTCTGTTAGCTGAATGCTCAGATCAGAAAGAAGTTTCACAGAATGCTTCTGTGTAGTTTATATTTGAATATATTCCTTTTTCCACTACTACGCTCTTAGCGCTCCAAAACTCCAGTTGCATTTTCTAAAGAAAGAGTGTTCAGATCTGCTCAATAAAAAGTATGTTTTAACTCTGTTAGCTGAATGCACAGATCAGAAAGAAGTTTCACAGAATGATTCTGTGTAGTTTATATTTGGAGACATTCCTTTTTCCACTATTACCCTCTTAGCGCTCCGAATCTCCACTTGCATTTTCTACAGAAAGAGTGTTTCAGAACGGCTCAATCAAAACTAAGGTTCAACTCTTTTAGTTGAACAAACAGAACAGAAAGAAGTTTCACACAATTCTTCTGTGTAGTTTTTATTTGTAGACATTCTTTTTCCCAATATAGGCCTCTTAGCGCTCAGAATGTCCAATTGCAGTTTCTACAGAAAAAGTGTTTCAGAACGGCTCAATCAAAAGTAAGGTTCAACTCTGTTAGTTGAATGCACAGAAGAGAAAGTAGTTTCATACAATGCTTCTGTGTAGTTTATATTTGAACATATTCTTTTTTCCACTATTACCCACTTAGCGCTACGAATGTCCAGTTGCATTTTCTACAGACAGAGTGTTTCAAAACTGCTCAATCAAAAGTATGGTTTAACTCTGTTAGCTGAATGCTCAGATCAGAAAGAAGTTTCACAGAATGCTTCTGTGTAGTTTATATTTGAATATATTCCTTTTTCCACTACTACGCTCTTAGCGCTCCAAATGTCCAGTTGCATTTTCTACAGAAAGAGTGTTCAGATCTGCTCAATCAAAAGTATGGTTTAACGCTGTCAGCTGAATGCACAGATCAGAAAGAAGTTTCACCGAATGTTTCTGTGTAGTTTATATTTGAAGACATTGCTTTTTCCACTATTACCCTCTTAGCGCTCCGAATCTCCACTTGCATTTTCTACAAAAAGAGTGTTTCATAACTGCTCAATCAAAAATATGTTTTATCTCTGTTAACTGAATTTACAGATCAGAAATAAGTTTCACAGAATGCATCTGTGTAGTTTTTATTTGAAGATATTCTTTTTCCCAATGTAGGCCTCTTAGCGCTTAGCATGTCCAATTGCAGTTTCTCCAGAAAGAGTGTTTCAGAACGGCTCAATCAAAACTAAGGTTCAACTCTTTTAGTTGAACAAACAGAACAGAAAGAAGTTTCACACAATTCTTCTGTGTAGTTTTTATTTGTGGACATTCTTTTTCCCAATATAGGCCTCTTAGCGCTCAGAATGTCCAATTGCTGTTTCTACAGAAAGAGTGTTTAAGAACGGCTCAATCAAATGTAAGGTTCAACTCTGTTAGTTGAATGCACAGAACAGAAAGTATTTTCACAGAATGCTACTGTGTAGTTTATATTTGAATATATTCCTTTTTCCACTATTACCCTCTTAGCGCTCCGAATGTCCACTTGCATTTTCTACAGAAAGAGTGTTCAGAACTGCGCAATCAAAAGTATGGTTTCACTCTGTTAGCTTAATGAACATATCAGAAATAAGTTTCACACAATGCTTCTGTGTAGTTTTTATTTGAAGATATTATTTTTCCTAATAGAGGCCTCTTAGCGCTCAGAATGTCCAATTGCAGTTTCTACAGAAAGAGTGTTTCAGAACGGCTCAATCAAAAGTGTGGTTCAACTCTGTTATTTGAATGCACAGAACAGAAAGAAGTTTCATACAATGCTTCTGTGTAGTTTATATTTGAACATATTCTTTTTTCCACTATTACCCACTTAGCGCTACGAATGTCCAGTTGCATTTTCTACAGACAGAGTGTTTCAAAACTGCTCAATCAAAAGTATGGTTTAACTCTGTTAGCTGAATGCTCAGATCAGAAAGAAGTTTCACAGAATGCTTCTGTGTAGTTTATATTTGAATATATTCCTTTTTCCACTACTACTCTCTTAGCGCTCCAAATGTCCAGTAGCATTTTCTACAGAAAGAGTGTTCCGATCTGCTCAATCAATAGTATGGTTTAACTCTGTTAGCTGAATGCACAGATCAGAAAGAAGTTTCACCGAATGATTCTGTGTAGTTTATATTTGGAGACATTCCTTTTTCCACTATTACCCTCTTAGCGCTCCGAATCTCCACTTGCATTTTCTACAGAAAGAGTGTTTCTGAACGGCTCAATCAAAAGTAAGGTTCAATTCTGTTAGTTGAATGCACAGAACAGAAAGAATTTTCACAGAATGCTACTGTGTAGTTTATATTTGAATATAATCCTTTTTCCACTATTACCCTCTTAGCGCTCCGAATGTCCACTTGCATTTTCTACAGAAAGAGTGTTCAGAACTGCGCAATCAAAAGTATGGTTTAACTCTGTTAGCTTAATGAACATATCAGAAATAAGTTTCACACAATGCTTCTGTGTAGTTTTTATTTGAAGATATTATTTTTCCCAATATAGGCCTCTTAGCGCTCAGAATGTCCAATTGCAGTTTCTACAGAAAGAGTGTTTCAGAAAGGCTCAATCAAATGTAAGGTTCAACTCTGTTAGTTGAATGCACAGAACAGAAAGAAGTTTCATACAATGCTTCTGTGTAGTTTATATTTGAACATATTCTTTTTTCCACTATTACCCACTTAGCGCTACGAATGTCCAGTTGCATTTTCTACAGACAGAGTGTTTCAAAACTGCTCAATCAAAAGTATGGTTAAAGTCTGTTAGCTGAATGCTCAGATCAGAAAGAAGTTTCACAGAATGCTTCTGTGTAGTTTATATTTGAATATATTCCTTTTTCCACTACTACTCTCTTAGCGCTCCAAATGTCCAGTTGCAATTTCTACAGAAAGAGTGTTCAGATCTGCTCAATCAAAAGTATGGTTTAACTCTGTTTGCTGAATGCACAGATCAGAAAGAAGTTTCACAGAATGATTCTGTGTAGTTTATATTTGGAGACCTTCTTTTTACACTATTACCTTCTTAGCACTCCAAATCTCCACTTGCATTTTCTACAGAAAGAGTGTTTCAGAACGGCTCAATCAAAACTAAGGTTCAACTAGTTTAGTTGAACAAACAGAACAGAAAGAAGTTTCACACAATTCTTCTGTGTTGTTTTTATTTGTAGACATTCTTTTTCCCAATATAGGCCTCTTAGCGCTCAGAATGTCCAATTGCAGTTTCTACAGAAAAAGTGTTTCAGAACGGCTCAATCAAAAGTAAGGTTCAACTCTGTTAGTTGAATGCACAGAAGAGAAAGTAGTTTCATACAATGCTTCTGTGTAGTTTATATTTTAACATATTCTTTTTTCCACTATTACCCACTTAGCGCTACGAATGTCCAGTTGCATTTTCTACAGACAGAGTGTTTCAAAACTGCTCAATCAAAAGTATGGTTTAACTCTGTTAGCTGAATGCTCAGATCAGAAAGAAGTTTCACAGAATGCTTCTGTGTAGTTTATATTTGAATATATTCCTTTTTCCACTACTACGCTCTTAGCGCTCCAAATGTCCAGTTGCATTTTCTACAGAAAGAGTGTTCAGATCTGCTCAATCAAAAGTATGGTTTAACGCTGTCAGCTGAATGCACAGATCAGAAAGAAGTTTCACCGAATGTTTCTGTGTAGTTTATATTTGAAGACATTGCTTTTTCCACTATTACCCTCTTAGCGCTCCGAATCTCCACTTGCATTTTCTACAAAAAGAGTGTTTCATAACTGCTCAATCAAAAATATGTTTTATCTCTGTTAACTGAATTTACAGATCAGAAATAAGTTTCACAGAATGCATCTGTGTAGTTTTTATTTGAAGATATTCTTTTTCCCAATGTAGGCCTCTTAGCGCTTAGCATGTCCAATTGCAGTTTCTCCAGAAAGAGTGTTTCAGAACGGCTCAATCAAAACTAAGGTTCAACTCTTTTAGTTGAACAAACAGAACAGAAAGAAGTTTCACACAATTCTTCTGTGGAGTTTTTTTGTGGACATTCTTTTTCCCAATATAGGCCTCTTAGCGCTCAGAATGTCCAATTGCTGTTTCTACAGAAAGAGTGTTTCAGAACGGCTCAATCAAATGTAAGGTTCAACTCTGTTAGTTGAATGCACAGAACAGAAAGTATTTTCACAGAATGCTACTGTGTAGTTTATATTTGAATATATTCCTTTTTCCACTATTACCCTCTTAGCGCTCCGAATGTCCACTTGCATTTTCTACAGAAAGAGTGTTCAGAACTGCGCAATCAAAAGTATGGTTTCACTCTGTTAGCTTAATGAACATATCAGAAATAAGTTTCACACAATGCTTCTGTGTAGTTTTTATTTGAAGATATTATTTTTCCTAATAGAGGCCTCTTAGCGCTCAGAATGTCCAATTGCAGTTTCTACAGAAAGAGTGTTTCAGAACGGCTCAATCAAAAGTGTGGTTCAACTCTGTTATTTGAATGCACAGAACAGAAAGAAGTTTCATACAATGCTTCTGTGTAGTTTATATTTGAACATATTCTTTTTTCCACTATTACCCACTTAGCGCTACGAATGTCCAGTTGCATTTTCTACAGACAGAGTGTTTCAAAACTGCTCAATCAAAAGTATGGTTTAACTCTGTTAGCTGAATGCTCAGATCAGAAAGAAGTTTCACAGAATGCTTCTGTGTAGTTTATATTTGAATATATTCCTTTTTCCACTACTACTCTCTTAGCGCTCCAAATGTCCAGTAGCATTTTCTACAGAAAGAGTGTTCCGATCTGCTCAATCAAAAGTATGGTTTAACTCTGTTAGCTGAATGCACAGATCAGAAAGAAGTTTCACCGAATGATTCTGTGTAGTTTATATTTGGAGACATTCCTTTTTCCACTATTACCCTCTTAGCGCTCCGAATCTCCACTTGCATTTTCTACAGAAAGAGTGTTTCTGAACGGCTCAATCAAAAGTAAGGTTCAATTCTGTTAGTTGAATGCACAGAACAGAAAGAATTTTCACAGAATGCTACTGTGTAGTTTATATTTGAATATAATCCTTTTTCCACTATTACCCTCTTAGCGCTCCGAATGTCCACTTGCATTTTCTACAGAAAGAGTGTTCAGAACTGCGCAATCAAAAGTATGGTTTAACTCTGTTAGCTTAATGAACATATCAGAAATAAGTTTCACACAATGCTTCTGTGTAGTTTTTATTTGAAGATATTATTTTTCCCAATATAGGCCTCTTAGCGCTCAGAATGTCCAATTGCAGTTTCTACAGAAAGAGTGTTTCAGAAAGGCTCAATCAAATGTAAGGTTCAACTCTGTTAGTTGAATGCACAGAACAGAAAGAAGTTTCATACAATGCTTCTGTGTAGTTTATATTTGAACATATTCTTTTTTCCACTATTACCCACTTAGCGCTACGAATGTCCAGTTGCATTTTCTACAGACAGAGTGTTTCAAAACTGCTCATTCAAAAGTATGGTTAAAGTCTGTTAGCTGAATGCTCAGATCAGAAAGAAGTTTCACAGAATGCTTCTGTGTAGTTTATATTTGAATATATTCCTTTTTCCACTACTACTCTCTTAGCGCTCCAAATGTCCAGTTGCATTTTCTACAGAAAGAGTGTTCAGATCTGCTCAATCAAAAGTATGGTTTAACTCTGTTTGCTGAATGCACAGATCAGAAAGAAGTTTCACAGAATGATTCTGTGTAGTTTATATTTGGAGACCTTCTTTTTACACTATTACCTTCTTAGCACTCCAAATCTCCACTTGCATTTTCTACAGAAAGAGTGTTTCAGAACGGCTCAATCAAAACTAAGGTTCAACTAGTTTAGTTGAACAAACAGAACAGAAAGAAGTTTCACACAATTCTTCTGTGTTGTTTTTATTTGTAGACATTCTTTTTCCCAATATAGGCCTCCTAGCGCTCAGAATGTCCAATTGCAGTTTCTACAGAAAGAGTGTTTCAGAACGGCTCAATCAAAAGTAAGGTTCAACTCTGTTAGTTGAATGCACAGAACAGAAAGAAGTTTCATACAATGCTTCTGTGTAGTTTATATTTGAACATATTCTTTTTTCCACTATTACCCACTTATTGCTACGAATGTCCAGTTGCATTTTCTACAGACAGAGTGTTTCAAAACTGCTCAATCAAAAGTATGGTTTAACTCTGTTAGCTGAATGCTCAGATCAGAAAGAAGTTTCACAGAATGCTTCTGTGTAGTTTATATTTGAATATATTCCTTTTTCCACTACTACGCTCTTAGCGCTCCAAATGTCCAGTTGCATTTTCTACAGAAAGAGTGTTCAGATCTGCTCAATCAAAAGTATGGTTTAACTCTGTTAGCTGAATGCACAGATCAGAAAGAAGTTTCACCGAATGATTCTGTGTATTTTATATTTGAAGACATTCCTTTTTCCACTATTACCCACTTAGCGCTCCGAATATACACTTGCATTTTCTACAAAAAAAGTGTTTCATAACTGCTCAATCAAAAATATGTTTTATCTCTGTTAACTGAATTTACAGATCAGAAATAAGTTTCACAGAATGCATCTGTGTAGTTTTTATTTGAAGATATTCCTTTTCCCAATGTAGGCCTCTTAGCGCTTAGCATGTCCAATTGCAGATTCTACAGAAAGAGTGTTTCAGAACGGCTCAATCAAAAGTAAGGTTCAACTCTGTTAGTTGAATGCACAGAACAGAAAGAATTTTCACAGAATGCTACTGTGTAGTTTATATTTGTATATATTCCTTTTTCCACTCTTACCCTCTTAGCGCTCCGAATGTCCACTTGCATTTTCTACAGAAAGAGTGTTCAGAACTGCGCAATCAAAAGTATGGTTTAACTCTGTTAGCTTAATCAACATATCAGAAATAAGTTTCACACAATGCTTCTGTGTAGTTTTTATTTGAAGATATTATTTTTCCCAATATAGGCCTCTTAGCGCTCAGAATGTCCAATTGCAGTTTCTACAGAAGAGTGTTTCAGAAAGGCTCAATCAAAAGTAAGGTTCAACTCTGTTAGTTGAATGCACAGAACAGAAAGAAGTTTCATACAATGCTTCTGTGTAGTTTATATTTGAACATATTCTTTTTTCCACTATTACCCACATAGCGCTACGAATGTCCAGTTGCATTTTCTACAGACAGAGTGTTTCAAAACTGCTCAATCAAAAGTATGGTTTAACTCTGTTAGCTGAATGCTCAGATCAGAAAGAAGTTTCACAGAATGCTTCTGTGTAGTTTATATTTGAATATATTCCTTTTTCCACTACTACTCTCTTAGCGCTCCAAATGTCCAGTTGCATTTTCTACAGAAAGAGTGTTCAGATCTGCTCAATCAAAAGTATGGTTTAACTCTGTTAGCTGAATGCACAGATCGGAAAGAAGTTTCACAGAATGATTCTGTGTAGTTTATATTTGGAGACATTCCCTTTTCCACTATTACCCTCTTAGCGCTCCGAATCTCCACTTGCATTTTCTACAGAAAGAGTGTTTCAGAACGGCTCAATCAAATCTAAGGTTCAACTCTTTTAGTTGAACAAACAGAACAGAAAGAAGTTTCACAAAATACTTCTGTGTAGTTTTTATTTGTAGACATTCTTTTTCCCAATATAGGCCTCTTAGCGCTCAGAATGTCCAATTGCAGTTTCTACAGAAGGAGTGTTTCAGAACGGCTCAATCAAAAGTAAGGTTCAACTCTGTTAGTTGAATGCACAGAACAGAAAGAAGTTTCATACAATGCTTCTGTGTAGTTTATATTTGAACATATTCTTTTTTCCACTATTACCCACTTAGCGCTACGAATGTCCAGTTGCATTTTCTACAGACAGAGTGTTTCAAAACTGCTCAATCAAAAGTATGGTTTAACTCTGTTAGCTGAATGCTCAGATCAGAAAGAAGTTTCACAGAATGCTTCTGTGTAGTTTATATTTGAATATATTCCTTTTTCCACTACGACGCTCTTAGCGCTCCAAATGTCCAGTTGCATTTCCTACAGAAAGAGTGTTCAGATCTGCTCAATCAAAAGTATGGTTTAACTCTGTTAGCTGAATGCACAGATCAGAAAGAAGTTTCACCAAATGATTCTGTGTAGTTTATATTTGAAGACATTCCTTTTTCCACAATTACCCACTTAGCACTCCGAATCTCCACTTGCATTTTCTACAAAAAGAGTGTTTCATAACTGCTCAATCAAAAATATGTTTTATCTCTGTTAACTGAATTTACAGATCAGAAATACGTTTCACAGAATGCATCTGTGTAGTTTTTATTTGAAGATATTCTTTTTCCCAATGTAGGCCTCTTAGCGCTTAGCATGTCCAATTGCAGTTTCTACAGAAAGAGTGTTTCAGAACGGCTCAATCAAAAGTAAGGTTCAACTCTGTTAGTTGAATGCACAGAACAGAAAGAATTTTCACAGAATGCTACTGTGTAGTTTATATTTGAATATATTCCTTTTTCCACTATTACCCACTTAGCGCTACGAATGTCCAGTTGCATTTTCTACAGACAGAGTGTTTCAAAACTGCTCAATCAAAAGTATGGTTTAACTCTGTTAGTTGAAAGCTCAGATCAGAAAGAAGTTTCACAGAATGCTTCTGTGTAGTTTATATTTGAATATATTCCTTTTTCCACTACTACTCTCTTAGCGCTCCAAATGTCCAGTTGCATTTTCTACAGAAAGAGTGTTCAGATCTGCTCAATCAAAAGTATGGTTTAACTCTGTTAGCTGAATGCACAGATCAGAAAGAAGTTTCACCGAATGATTCTGTGTAGTTTATATTTGGAGACATTCCTTTTTCCACTATTACCCTCTTAGCGCTCCGAATCTCCACTTGCATTTTCTACAGAAAGAGTGTTTCAGAACGGCTCAATCAAAACTAAGGTTCAACTCTTTTAGTTGAACAAACAGAACAGAAAGAAGTTTCACACAATTCTTCTGTGTAGTTTTTATTTGTAGACATTCTTTTTCCCAATATAGGCCTCTTAGCGCTCAGAATGTCCAATTGCAGTTTCTACAGAAAGAGTGTTTCAGAACGGCTCAATCAAAAGTAAGGTTCAACTCTGTTAGTTGAATGCACAGAACAGAAAGAAGTTTCATACAATGCTTCTGTGTAGTTTACATTTGAACATATTCTTTTTTCCACTATTACCCACTTAGCGCTACGAATGTCCAGTTGCATTTTCTACAGACAGAGTGTTTCAAAACTGCTCAATCAAAAGTATGGTTTAACTCTGTTAGCTGAATGCTCAGATCAGAAAGAAGTTTCACAGAATGCTTCTGTGTAGTTTATATTTGAATATATTAGTTTTTCCACTACTACGCTCTTAGCGCTCCAAATGTCCAGTTGCATTTTCTACAGAAAGAGTGTTCAGATCTGCTCAATCAAAAGTATGGTTTAACTCTGTTAGCTGAATGCACAGATCAGAAAGAATTTTCACCGAATGATTCTGTGTAGTTTATATTTGAAGACATTCCTTTTTCCACTATTACCCATTTAGCGCTCCGAATCTCCACTTGCATTTTTTAAACAAAAAGAGTGTTTCATAACAGCTCAATCAAAAATATGTTTTATCTCTGTTAACTGAATTTACAGATCAGCAATAAGTTTCACAGAATGCATCTGTGTAGTTTTTATTTGAAGAGATTCTTTTTCCCAATGTAGGCCTCTTAGCGCTTAGCATGTCCAATTGCAGTATCTACAGAAAGAGTGTTTCAGAACGGCTCAATCAAAAGTAAGGTTCAACTCTGTTAGTTGAATGCACAGAACAGAAAGAATTTTCACAGAATGCTACTGTGTAGTTTATATTTGAATATATTCCTTTCTCCACTATTACCCTCTTAGCGCTCCGAATGTCCACTTGCATTTTCTACAGAAAGAGTGTTCAGAACTGCGCAATCAAAAGTATGGTTTAACTCTGTTAGCTTAATGAACATATCAGAAATAAGTTTCACACAATGCTTCTGTGTAGTTTTTATTTGAAGATATTATTTTTCCCAATAGAGGCCTCTTAGCGCTCAGAATGTCCAATTGCAGTTTCTACAGAAAGAGTGTTTCAGAACGGCTCAATCAAAAGTAAGGTTCATCTCTGTTAGTTGAATGCACAGAACAGAAAGAAATTTCATACAATGCTTCTGTGTAGTTTATATTTGAACATATTCTTTTTTCCACTATTACCCACTTAGCGCTACGAATGTCCAGTTGCATTTTCTACAGACAGAGTGTTTCAAAACTGCTCAATCAAAAGTATGGTTTAACTCTGTTAGCTGAATGCTCAGATCAGAAAGGAGTTTCACAGAATGCTTCTGTGTAGTTTATATTTGAATATATTCCTTTTTCCACTACTACTCTCTTAGCGCTCCAAATGTCCAGTTGCATTTTCTACAGAAAGAGTGTTCAGATCTGCTCAATCAAAAGTATGGTATAACTCTGTTAGCTGAATGCACAGATCAGAAAGAAGTTTCACAGAATGATTCTGTGTAGTTTATATTTGGAGACATTCCTTTTTCCACTATTACCCTCTTAGCGCTCCGAATCTCCACTTGCATTTTCTACAGAAAGAGTGTTTCAGAACGGCTCAATCAAAACTAAGGTTCAACTCTTTTAGTTGAACAAACAGAACAGAAAGAAGTTTCACACAATTCTTCTGTGTAGTTTTTATTTGTAGACATTCTTTTTCCCAATATAGGCCTCTTAGCGCTCAGAATGTCCAATTGCAGTTTCTACAGAAAGAGTGTTTCAGAACGGCTCAATCAAAAGTAAGGTTCAACTCTGTTAGTTGAATGCACAGAACAGAAAGAAGTTTCATACAATGCTTCTGTGTAGTTTATATTTGAACATATTCTTTTTTCCACTATTACCCACTTAGCGCTACGAATGTCCAGTTGCATTTTCTACAGACAGAGTGTTTCAAAACTGCTCAATCAAAAGTATGGTTTAACTCTGCTAGCTGAATGCTCAGATCAGAAAGAAGTTTCACAGAATGCTTCTGTGTAGTTTATATTTGAATATATTCCTTTTTCCACTACGACGCTCTTAGCGCTCCAAATGTCCAGTTGCATTTCCTACAGAAAGAGTGTTCAGATCTGCTCCATCAAAAGTATGGTTTAACTCTGTTAGCTGAATGCACAGATCAGAAAGAAGTTTCACCAAATGATTCTGTGTAGTTTATATTTGAAGACATTCCTTTTTCCACAATTACCCACTTAGCACTCCGAATCTCCACTTGCATTTTCTACAAAAAGAGTGTTTCATATCTGCTCAATCAAAAATATGTTTTATCTCTGTTAACTGAATTTACAGATCAGAAATACGTTTCACAGAATGCATCTGTGTAGTTTTTATTTGAAGATATTCTTTTTCCCAATGTAGGCCTCTTAGCGCTTAGCATGTCCAATTGCAGTTTCTACAGAAAGAGTGTTTCAGAACGGCTCAATCAAAAGTAAGGTTCAACTCTGTTAGTTGAATGCACAGAACAGAAAGAATTTTCACAGAATGCTACTGTGTAGTTTATATTTGAATATATTCCTTTTTCCACTATTACCCACTTAGCGCTACGAATGTCCAGTTGCATTTTCTACAGACAGAGTGTTTCAAAACTGCTCAATCAAAAGTATGGTTTAACTCTGTTAGTTGAAAGCTCAGATCAGAAAGAAGTTTCACAGAATGCTTCTGTGTAGTTTATATTTGAATATATTCCTTTTTCCACTACTACTCTCTTAGCGCTCCAAATGTCCAGTTGCATTTTCTACAGAAAGAGTGTTCAGATCTGCTCAATCAAAAGTATGGTTTAACTCTGTTAGCTGAATGCACAGATCAGAAAGAAGTTTCACCGAATGATTCTGTGTAGTTTATATTTGGAGACATTCCTTTTTCCACTATTACCCTCTTAGCGCTCCGAATCTCCACTTGCATTTTCTACAGAAAGAGTGTTTCAGAACGGCTCAATCAAAACTAAGGTTCAACTCTTTTAGTTGAACAAACAGAACAGAAAGAAGTTTCACACAATTCTTCTGTGTAGTTTTTATTTGTAGACATTCTTTTTCCCAATATAGGCCTCTTAGCGCTCAGAATGTCCAATTGCAGTTTCTACAGAAAGAGTGTTTCAGAACGGCTCAATCAAAAGTAAGGTTCAACTCTGTTAGTTGAATGCACAGAACAGAAAGAAGTTTCATACAATGCTTCTGTGTAGTTTACATTTGAACATATTCTTTTTTCCACTATTACCCACTTAGCGCTACGAATGTCCAGTTGCATTTTCTACAGACAGAGTGTTTCAAAACTGCTCAATCAAAAGTATGGTTTAACTCTGTTAGCTGAATGCTCAGATCAGAAAGAAGTTTCACAGAATGCTTCTGTGTAGTTTATATTTGAATATATTAGTTTTTCCACTACTACGCTCTTAGCGCTCCAAATGTCCAGTTGCATTTTCTACAGAAAGAGTGTTCAGATCTGCTCAATCAAAAGTATGGTTTAACTCTGTTAGCTGAATGCACAGATCAGAAAGAATTTTCACCGAATGATTCTGTGTAGTTTATATTTGAAGACATTCCTTTTTCCACTATTACCCATTTAGCGCTCCGAATCTCCACTTGCATTTTTTAAACAAAAAGAGTGTTTCATAACAGCTCAATCAAAAATATGTTTTATCTCTGTTAACTGAATTTACAGATCAGCAATAAGTTTCACAGAATGCATCTGTGTAGTTTTTATTTGAAGAGATTCTTTTTCCCAATGTAGGCCTCTTAGCGCTTAGCATGTCCAATTGCAGTATCTACAGAAAGAGTGTTTCAGAACGGCTCAATCAAAAGTAAGGTTCAACTCTGTTAGTTGAATGCACAGAACAGAAAGAATTTTCACAGAATGCTACTGTGTAGTTTATATTTGAATATATTCCTTTCTCCACTATTACCCTCTTAGCGCTCCGAATGTCCACTTGCATTTTCTACAGAAAGAGTGTTCAGAACTGCGCAATCAAAAGTATGGTTTAACTCTGTTAGCTTAATGAACATATCAGAAATAAGTTTCACACAATGCTTCTGTGTAGTTTTTATTTGAAGATATTATTTTTCCCAATAGAGGCCTCTTAGCGCTCAGAATGTCCAATTGCAGTTTCTACAGAAAGAGTGTTTCAGAACGGCTCAATCAAAAGTAAGGTTCATCTCTGTTAGTTGAATGCACAGAACAGAAAGAAATTTCATACAATGCTTCTGTGTAGTTTATATTTGAACATATTCTTTTTTCCACTATTACCCACTTAGCGCTACGAATGTCCAGTTGCATTTTCTACAGACAGAGTGTTTCAAAACTGCTCAATCAAAAGTATGGTTTAACTCTGTTAGCTGAATGCTCAGATCAGAAAGGAGTTTCACAGAATGCTTCTGTGTAGTTTATATTTGAATATATTCCTTTTTCCACTACTACTCTCTTAGCGCTCCAAATGTCCAGTTGCATTTTCTACAGAAAGAGTGTTCAGATCTGCTCAATCAAAAGTATGGTATAACTCTGTTAGCTGAATGCACAGATCAGAAAGAAGTTTCACAGAATGATTCTGTGTAGTTTATATTTGGAGACATTCCTTTTTCCACTATTACCCTCTTAGCGCTCCGAATCTCCACTTGCATTTTCTACAGAAAGAGTGTTTCAGAACGGCTCAATCAAAACTAAGGTTCAACTCTTTTAGTTGAACAAACAGAACAGAAAGAAGTTTCACACAATTCTTCTGTGTAGTTTTTATTTGTAGACATTCTTTTTCCCAATATAGGCCTCTTAGCGCTCAGAATGTCCAATTGCAGTTTCTACAGAAAGAGTGTTTCAGAACGGCTCAATCAAAAGTAAGGTTCAACTCTGTTAGTTGAATGCACAGAACAGAAAGAAGTTTCATACAATGCTTCTGTGTAGTTTATATTTGAACATATTCTTTTTTCCACTATTACCCACTTAGCGCTACGAATGTCCAGTTGCATTTTCTACAGACAGAGTGTTTCAAAACTGCTCAATCAAAAGTATGGTTTAACTCTGCTAGCTGAATGCTCAGATCAGAAAGAAGTTTCACAGAATGCTTCTGTGTAGTTTATATTTGAATATATTCCTTTTTCCACTAGTACGCTCTTAGCGCTCCAAATGTCCAGTTGCATTTTCTACAGAAAGAGTGTTCAGATCTGCTCAATCAAAAGTATGGTTTAACTCTGTTAGCTGAATGCACAGATCAGAAAGAAGTTTCACCAAAAGATTCTGTGTAGTTTATATTTGAAGACATTCCTTTTTCCACTATTACCCACTTAGCGCTCCGAATCTACACTTGCATTTTCTAAAAAAAAGTGTTTCATAACTGCTCAATCAAAAATATGTTTTATCTCTGTTAACTGAATTTACAGATCAGAAATAAGTTTCACAGAATGCATCTGTGTAGTTTTTATTTCAAGATATTATTTTTCCCAATGTAGGCCTCTTAGCGCTTAGCATGTCCAATTGCAGTTTCTACAGAAAGAGTGTTTCAGAACGGCTCAATCAAAAATAAGGTTCAACTCTGTTAGTTGAATGCACAGAACAGAAAGAATTTTCACAGAATGCTACTGTGTAGTTTATATTTGAATATATTCCTTTTTCCACTATTACCCACTTAGCGCTACGAATGTCCAGTTGCATTTTCTACAGACAGAGTGTTTCAAAACTGCTCAATCAAAAGTATGGTTTAACTCTGTTAGCTGAATGCTCAGATCAGAAAGAAGTTTCACAGAATGCTTCTGTGTAGTTTATATTTGAATATATTCCTTTTTCCACTACTACTCTCTTAGCGCTCCAAATGTCCAGTTGCATTTTCTACAGAAAGAGTGTTCAGATCTGCTCAATCAAAAGTATGGTTTAACTCTGTTAGCTGAATGCACAGATCAGAAAGAAGTTTCACCGAATGATTCTGTGTAGTTTATATTTGGAGACATTCCTTTTTCCACTATTACCCTCTTAGCGCTCCGAATCTCCACTTGCATTTTCTACAGAAAGAGTGTTTCAGAACGGCTCAATCAAAACTAAGGTTCAACTCTTTTAGTTGAACAAACAGAACAGAAAGAAGTTTCACACAATTCTTCTGTGTAGTTTTTATTTGTAGACATTCTTTTTCCCAATATAGTCCTCTTAGCGCTCAGAATGTCCAATTGCAGTTTCTACAGAAAGAGTGTTTCAGAACGGCTCAATCAAAGTAAGGTTCAACTCTGTTAGTTGAATGCACAGAACAGAAAGAATTTTCACAGAATGCTACTGTGTAGTTTATATTTGAATATATTCCTTTTTCCACTATTACCCTCTTAGCGCTCCGAATGTCCACTTGCATTTTCTACAGAAAGAGTGTTCAGAACTGCGCAATCAAAAGTATGGTTTAAATCTGTTAGCTTAATGAACATATCAGAAATAAGTTTCACACAATGCTTCTGTGTAGTTTTTATTTGAAGATATTTTTTTTCCCAATATAGGCCTCTTAGCGCTCAGAATGTCCAATTGCAGTTTCTACAGAAAGAGTGTTTCAGAACGGCTCAATCAAAAGTAAGGTTCAACTCTGTTAGTTGAATGCACAGAACAGAAAGAAGTTTCATACAATGCTTCTGTGTAGTTTATATTTGAACATATTCTTTTTTCCACTATTACCCACTTAGCGCTACGAATGTCCAGTTGCATTTTCTACAGACAGAGTGTTTCAAAACTGCTCAATCAAAAGTATGGTTTAACTCTGTTAGCTGAATGCTCAGATCAGAAAGAAGTTTCACAGAATGCTTCTGTGTAGTTTATATTTGAATATATTCCTTTTTCCACTAGTACGCTCTTAGCGCTCCAAATGTCCAGTTGCATTTTCTACAGAAAGAGTGTTCAGATCTGCTCAATCAAAAGTATGGTTTAACTCTGTTAGCTGAATGCACAGATCAGAAAGAAGTTTCACCGAATGATTCTGTGTAGTTTATATTTGAAGACATTCCTTTTTCCACTATTTCCCACTTAGCGCTCTGAATGTCCACTTGCATTTTCTACAAAAAGTGTGTTTCATAACTGCTCAATCAAAAATATGTTTTATCTCTGTTAACTGAATTTACAGATCAGAAATAAGTTTCACAGAATGCATCTGTGTAGTTTTTATTTGAAGATATTCTTTTTCCCAATGTAGGCCTCTTAGCGCTTAGCATGTCCAATTGCAGTTTCTACAGAAAGAGTGTTTCAGAATGGCTCAATCAAAAGTAAGGTTCAACTCTGTTAGTTGAATGCACAGAACAGAAAGAATTTTCACAGAATGCTACTGTGTAGTTTATATTTGAATATATTCCTTTTTTCACTATTACCCTCTTAGCGCTCAGAATGTCCACTTGCATTTTCTACAGAAAGAGTGTTCAGAACTGCGCAATCAAAAGTATGGTTTAACTCTGTTAGCTTAATGAACGTATCAGAAATAAGTTTCACACAATGCTTCTGTGTAGTTTTTATTTGAAGGTATTATTTTTCCCAATATAGGCCTCTTAGCGCTCAGAATGTCCAATTGCACTTTCTACAGAAAGAGTGTTTCAGAAAGGCTCAATCAAAAGTAAGGTTCAACTCTGTTAGTTGAATGCACAGAACAGAAAGAAGTTTCATACAATGCTTCTGTGTAGTTTATATTTGAACATATTCTTTTTTCCACTATTACCCACTTAGCGCTACGAATGTCCAGTTGCATTTTCTACAGACAGAGTGTTTCAAAACTGCTCAATCAAAAGTATGGTTTAACTCTGTTAGCTGAATGCTCAGATCAGAAAGAAGTTTCACAGAATGCTTCTGTGTAGTTTATATTTGAATATATTCCTTTTTCCACTACTACGCTCTTAGCGCTCCAAAACTCCAGTTGCATTTTCTAAAGAAAGAGTGTTCAGATCTGCTCAATAAAAAGTATGTTTTAACTCTGTTAGCTGAATGCACAGATCAGAAAGAAGTTTCACAGAATGATTCTGTGTAGTTTATATTTGGAGACATTCCTTTTTCCACTATTACCCTCTTAGCGCTCCGAATCTCCACTTGCATTTTCTACAGAAAGAGTGTTTCAGAACGGCTCAATCAAAACTAAGGTTCAACTCTTTTAGTTGAACAAACAGAACAGAAAGAAGTTTCACACAATTCTTCTGTGTAGTTTTTATTTGTAGACATTCTTTTTCCCAATATAGGCCTCTTAGCGCTCAGAATGTCCAATTGCAGTTTCTACAGAAAAAGTGTTTCAGAACGGCTCAATCAAAAGTAAGGTTCAACTCTGTTAGTTGAATGCACAGAAGAGAAAGTAGTTTCATACAATGCTTCTGTGTAGTTTATATTTGAACATATTCTTTTTTCCACTATTACCCACTTAGCGCTACGAATGTCCAGTTGCATTTTCTACAGACAGAGTGTTTCAAAACTGCTCAATCAAAAGTATGGTTTAACTCTGTTAGCTGAATGCTCAGATCAGAAAGAAGTTTCACAGAATGTTTCTGTGTAGTTTATATTTGAATATATTCCTTTTTCCACTACTACGCTCTTAGCGCTCCAAATGTCCAGTTGCATTTTCTACAGAAAGAGTGTTCAGATCTGCTCAATCAAAAGTATGGTTTAACGCTGTCAGCTGAATGCACAGATCAGAAAGAAGTTTCACCGAATGTTTCTGTGTAGTTTATATTTGAAGACATTGCTTTTTCCACTATTACCCTCTTAGCGCTCCGAATCTCCACTTGCATTTTCTACAAAAAGAGTGTTTCATAACTGCTCAATCAAAAATATGTTTTATCTCTGTTAACTGAATTTACAGATCAGAAATAAGTTTCACAGAATGCATCTGTGTAGTTTTTATTTGAAGATATTCTTTTTCCCAATGTAGGCCTCTTAGCGCTTAGCATGTCCAATTGCAGTTTCTCCAGAAAGAGTGTTTCAGAACGGCTCAATCAAAACTAAGGTTCAACTCTTTTAGTTGAACAAACAGAACAGAAAGAAGTTTCACACAATTCTTCTGTGTAGTTTTTATTTGTGGACATTCTTTTTCCCAATATAGGCCTCTTAGCGCTCAGAATGTCCAATTGCTGTTTCTACAGAAAGAGTGTTTCAGAACGGCTCAATCAAATGTAAGGTTCAACTCTGTTAGTTGAATGCACAGAACAGAAAGTATTTTCACAGAATGCTACTGTGTAGTTTATATTTGAATATATTCCTTTTTCCACTATTACCCTCTTAGCGCTCCGAATGTCCACTTGCATTTTCTACAGAAAGAGTGTTCAGAACTGCGCAATCAAAAGTATGGTTTAACTCTGTTAGCTTAATGAACATATCAGAAATAAGTTTCACACAATGCTTCTGTGTAGTTTTTATTTGAAGATATTATTTTTCCTAATAGAGGCCTCTTAGCGCTCAGAATGTCCAATTGCAGTTTCTACAGAAAGAGTGTTTCAGAACGGCTCAATCAAAAGTGTGGTTCAACTCTGTTATTTGAATGCACAGAACAGACAGAAGTTTCATACAATGCTTCTGTGTAGTTTATATTTGAACATATTCTTTTTTCCACTATTACCCACTTAGCGCTACGAATGTCCAGTTGCATTTTCTACAGACAGAGTGTTTCAAAACTGCTCAATCAAAAGTATGGTTTAACTCTGTTAGCTGAATGCTCAGATCAGAAAGAAGTTTCACAGAATGCTTCTGTGTAGTTTATATTTGAATATATTCCTTTTTCCACTACTACTCTCTTAGCGCTCCAAATGTCCAGTTGCATTTTCTCCAGAAAGAGTGTTCAGATCTGCTCAATCAAAAGTATGGTTTAACTCTGTTAGCTGAATGCACAGATCAGAAAGAAGTTTCACCGAATGATTCTGTGTAGTTTATATTTGGAGACATTCCTTTTTCCACTATTACCCTCTTAGCGCTCCGAATCTCCACTTGCATTTTCTACAGAAAGAGTGTTTCCGAACGGCTCAATCAAAAGTAAGGTTCAACTCTGTTAGTTGAATGCACAGAACAGAAAGAATTTTCACAGAATGCTACTGTGTAGTTTATATTTGAATATAATCCTTTTTCCACTATTACCCTCTTAGCGCTCCGAATGTCCACTTGCATTTTCTACAGAAAGAGTGTTCAGAACTGCGCAATCAAAAGTATGGTTTAACTCTGTTAGCTTAATGAACATATCAGAAATAAATTTCACACAATGCTTCTGTGTAGTTTTTATTTGAAGATATTATTTTTCCCAATATAGGCCTCTTAGCGCTCAGAATGTCCAATTGCAGTTTCTACAGAAAGAGTGTTTCAGAAAGGCTCAATCAAATGTAAGGTTCAACTCTGTTAGTTGAATGCACAGAACAGAAAGAAGTTTCATACAATGCTTCTGTGTAGTTTATATTTGAACATATTCTTTTTTCCACTATTACCCACTTAGCGCTACGAATGTCCAGTTGCATTTTCTACAGACAGAGTGTTTCAAAACTGCTCAATCAAAAGTATGGTTAAAGTCTGTTAGCTGAATGCTCAGATCAGAAAGAAGTTGCACAGAATGCTTCTGTGTAGTTTATATTTGAATATATTCCTTTTTCCACTACTACTCTCTTAGCGTTCCAAATGTCCAGTTGCATTTTCTACAGAAAGAGTGTTCAGATCTGCTCAATCAAAAGTATGGTTTAACTCTGTTAGCTGAATGCACAGATCAGAAAGAAGTTTCACAGAATGATTCTGTGTAGTTTATATTTGGAGACCTTCTTTTTACACTATTACCTTCTTAGCACTCCAAATCTCCACTTGCATTTTCTACAGAAAGAGTGTTTCAGAACGGCTCAATCAAAACTAAGGTTCAACTAGTTTAGTTGAACAAACAGAACAGAAAGAAGTTTCACACAATTCTTCTGTGTTGTTTTTATTTGTAGACATTCTTTTTCCCAATATAGGCCTCCTAGCGCTCAGAATGTCCAATTGCAGTTTCTACAGAAAGAGTGTTTCAGAACGGCTCAATCAAAAGTAAGGTTCAACTCTGTTAGTTGAATGCACAGAACAGAAAGAAGTTTCATACAATGCTTCTGTGTAGTTTATATTTGAACATATTCTTTTTTCCACTATTACCCACTTAGCGCTACGAATGTCCAGTTGCATTTTCTACAGACAGAGTGTTTCAAAACTGCTCAATCAAAAGTATGGTTTAACTCTGTTAGCTGAATGCTCAGATCAGAAAGAAGTTTCACAGAATGCTTCTGTGTAGTTTATATTTGAATATATTCCTTTTTCCACTACTACGCTCTTAGCGCTCCAAATGTCCAGTTGCATTTTCTACAGAAAGAGTGTTCAGATCTGCTCAATCAAAAGTATGGTTTAACTCCATTAGCTGAATGCACAGATCAGAAAGAAGTTTCACCGAATGATTCTGTGTAGTTTATATTTGAAGACATTCCTTTTTCCACTATTACCCCCTTAGCGCTCCGAATCTCCACTTGCATTTTCTACAAAAAGAGTGTTTCATAACTGCTCAATCAAAAATATGTTTTATCTCTGTTAACTGAATTTACAGATCAGAAATAAGTTTCACAGAATGCATCTGTGTAGTTTTTATTTGAAGATATTGTTTTTCCCAATGTAGGCCTCTTAGCGCTTAGCATGTCCAATTGCAGTTTCTACAGAAAGAGTGTTTCAGAACGGCTCAATCAAATGTAAGGTTCAACTCTGTTAGTTGAATGCACAGAACAGAAAGTATTTTCACATAATGCTACTGTGTAGTTTATATTTGAATATATTCCTTTTTCCACTATTACCCTCTTAGCGCTCCGAATGTCCACTTGCATTTTCTACAGAAAGAGTGTTCAGAACTGCGCAATCAAAAGTATGGTTTAAATCTGTTAGCTTAATGAACATATCAGAAATAAGTTTCACACAATGCTTCTGTGTAGTTTTTATTTGAAGATATTATTTTTCCCAATAGAGGCCTCTTAGCGCTCAGAATGTCCAATTGCAGTTTCTACAGAAAGAGTGTTTCAGAACGGCTCAATCAAAAGTGTGGTTCAACTCTGTTAGTTGAATGCACAGAACAGAAAGAAGTTTCATACAATGCTTCTGTGTAGTTTATATTTGAACATATTCTTTTTTCCACTATTACCCACTTAGCGCTACGAATGTCCAGTTGCATTTTCTACAGACAGAGTGTTTCAAAACTGCTCAATCAAAAGTATGGTTTAACTCTGTTAGCTGAATGCTCAGATCAGAAAGAAGTTTCACAGAATGCTTCTGTGTAGTTTATATTTGAATATATTCCTTTTTCCACTACTACTCTCTTAGCGCTCCAAATGTCCAGTTGCATTTTCTACAGAAAGAGTGTTCAGATCTGCTCAATCAAAAGTATGGTTTAACTCTGTTAGCTGAATGCACAGATCAGAAAGAAGTTTCACCGAATGATTCTGTGTAGTTTATATTTGGAGACATTCCTTTTTCCACTATTACCCTCTTAGCGCTCCGAATCTCCACTTGCATTTTCTACAGGAAGAGTGTTTCCGAACGGCTCAATCAAAAGTAAGGTTCAACTCTGTTAGTTGAATGCACAGAACAGAAAGAATTTTCACAGAATGCTACTGTGTAGTTTATATTTGAATATAATCCTTTTTCCACTATTACCCTCTTAGCGCTCCGAATGTCCACTTGCATTTTCTACAGAAAGAGTGTTCAGAACTGCGCAATCAAAAGTATGGTTTAACTCTGTTAGCTTAATGAACATATCAGAAATAAGTTTCACACAATGCTTCTGTGTAGTTTTTATTTGAAGATATTATTTTTCCCAATATAGGCCTCTTAGCGCTCAGAATGTCCAATTGCAGTTTCTACAGAAAGAGTGTTTCAGAAAGGCTCAATCAAATGTAAGGTTCAACTCTGTTAGTTGAATGCGCAGAACAGAAAGAAGTTTCATACAATGCTTCTGTGTAGTTTATATTTGAACATATCCTTTTTTCCACTATTACCCACTTAGCGCTACGAATGTCCAGTTGCATTTTCTACAGACAGAGTGTTTCAAAACTGCTCAATCAAAAGTATGGTTAAAGTCTGTTAGCTGAATGCTCAGATCAGAAAGAAGTTTCACAGAATGCTTCTGTGTAGTTTATATTTGAATATATTCCTTTTTCAACTACTACTCTCTTAGCGCTCCAAATGTCCAGTTGCATTTTCTACAGAAAGAGTGTTCAGATCTGCTCAATCAAAAGTATGGTTTAACTCTGTTAGCTGAATGCACAGATCAGAAAGAAGTTTCACAGAATGATTCTGTGTAGTTTATATTTGGAGACCTTCTTTTTACACTATTACCTTCTTAGCACTCCAAATCTCCACTTGCATTTTCTACAGAAAGAGTGTTTCAGAACGGCTCAATCAAAACTAAGGTTCAACTAGTTTAGTTGAACAAACAGAACAGAAAGAAGTTTCACACAATTCTTCTGTGTTGTTTTTATTTGTAGACATTCTTTTTCCCAATATAGGCCTCCTAGCGCTCAGAATGTCCAATTGCAGTTTCTACAGAAAGAGTGTTTCAGTACGGCTCAATCAAAAGTAAGGTTCAACTCTGTTAGTTGAATGCACAGAACAGAAAGAAGTTTCATACAATGCTTCTGTGTATTTTATGTTTGAACATATTCTTTTTTCCACTATTACCCACTTATTGCTACGAATGTCCAGTTGCATTTTCTACAGACAGAGTGTTTCAAAACTGCTCAATCAAAAGTATGGTTTAACTCTGTTAGCTGAATGCTCAGATCAGAAAGAAGTTTCACAGAATGCTTCTGTGTAGTTTATATTTGGATATATTAATTTTTCAACTACTACGCTCTTAGCGCTCCAAATGTCCAGTTGCATTTTCTACAGAAAGAGTGTTCAGATCTGCTCAATCAAAAGTATGGTTTAACTCTGTTAGCTGAATGCACAGATCAGAAAGAAGTTTCACCGAATGATTCTGTGTAGTTTATATTTGAAGACATTCCTTTTTCCACTATTACCCTCTTAGCGCTCCGAATCTCCACTTGCATTTTCTACAAAAAGAGTGTTTCATAACGGCTCAATCAAAAATATGTTTTATCTCTGTTAACTGAATTTACAGATCAGAAATAAGTTTCACAGAATGCATCTGTGTAGTTTTTATTTGAAGATATTCTTTTTCCCAATGTAGGCCTCTTAGCGCTTAGCATGTCCAATTGCAGTTTCTACAGAAAGAGTGTTTCAGAACGGCTCAATCAAAAGTAAGGTTCAACTCTGTTAGTTGAATGCACAGAACAGAAAGAATTTTCACAGAATGCTACTGTGTAGTTTATATTTGAATATATTCCTTTTTCCACTATTACCCTCTTAGCGCTCCGAATGTCCACTTGCATTTTCTACAGAAAGAGTGTTCAGAACTGTGCAATCAAAAGTATGGTTTAACTCTGTTAGCTTAATGAACATATCAGAAATAAGTTTCACACAATGCTTCTGTGTAGTTTTTATTTGAAGATATTATTTTTCCCAATAGAGGCCTCTTAGCGCTCAGAATGTCCAATTGCAGTTTCTACAGAAAGAGTGTTTCAGAAAGGCTCAATCAAAAGTAAGGTTCAACTCTGTTAGTTGAATGCACAGAACAGAAAGAAGTTTCATACAATGCTTCTGTGTAGTTTATATTTGAACATATTCTTTTTTCCACTATTACCCACTTAGCGCTACGAATGTCCAGTTGCATTATCTACAGACAGAGTGTTTCAAAACTGCTCAATCAAAAGTATGGTTTAACTCTGTTAGCTGAATGCTCAGATCAGAAAGAAGTTTCACAGAATGCTTCTGTGTAGTTTATATTTGAATATATTCCTTTTTCCACTACTACGCTCTTAGCGCTCCAAATGTCCAGTTGCATTTTCTACAGAAAGAGTGTTCAGATCTGCTCAATCAAAAGTATGGTTTAACTCTGTTAGCTGAATGCACAGATCAGAAAGAAGTTTCACCGAATGATTCTGTGTAGTTTATATTTGAAGACATTCCTTTTTCCACTATTACCCTCTTAGCGCTCCGAATCTCCACTTGCATTTTCTACAAAAAGAGTGTTTCATAACTGCTCAATCAAAAATATGTTTTATCTCTGTTAACTGAATTTACAGATCAGAAATAAGTTTCACAGAATGCATCTGTGTAGTTTTTATTTGAAGATATTGTTTTTCCCAATGTAGGCCTCTTAGCGCTTAGCATGTCCAATTGCAGTTTCTACAGAAAGAGTGTTTCAGAACGGCTCAATCAAATGTAAGGTTCAACTCTGTTAGTTGAATGCACAGAACAGAAAGTATTTTCACAGAATGCTACTGTGTAGTTTATATTTGAATATATTCCTTTTTCCACTATTACCCTCTTAGCGCTCCGAATGTCCACTTGCATTTTCTACAGAAAGAGTGTTCAGAACTGCGCAATCAAAAGTATGGTTTAACTCTGTTAGCTTAATGAACATATCAGAAATAAGTTTCACACAATGCTTCTGTGTAGTTTTTATTTGAAGATATTATTTTTCCCAATAGAGGCCTCTTAGCGCTCAGAATGTCCAATTGCAGTTTCTACAGAAAGAGTGTTTCAGAACGGCTCAATCAAAAGTGTGGTTCAACTCTGTTAGTTGAATGCACAGAACAGAAAGAAGTTTCATACAATGCTTCTGTGTAGTTTATATTTGAACATATTCTTTTTTCCACTATTACCCACTTAGCGCTACGAATGTCCAGTTGCATTTTCTACAGACAGAGTGTTTCAAAACTGCTCAATCAAAAGTATGGTTTAACTCTGTTAGCTGAATGCTCAGATCAGAAAGAAGTTTCACAGAATGCTTCTGTGTAGTTTATATTTGAATATATTCCTTTTTCCACTACTACTCTCTTAGCGCTCCAAATGTCCAGTTGCATTTTCTACAGAAAGAGTGTTCAGATCTGCTCAATCAAAAGTATGGTTTAACTCTGTTAGCTGAATGCACAGATCAGAAAGAAGTTTCACCGAATGATTCTGTGTAGTTTATATTTGGAGACATTCCTTTTTCCACTATTACCCTCTTAGCGCTCCGAATCTCCACTTGCATTTTCTACAGAAAGAGTGTTTCAGAATGGCTCAATCAAAAGTAAGGTTCAACTCTGTTAGTTGAATGCACAGAACAGAAAGAATTTTCACAGAATGCTACTGTGTAGTTTATATTTGAATATAATCCTTTTTCCACTATTACCCTCTTAGCGCTCCGAATGTCCACTTGCATTTTCTACAGAAAGAGTGTTCAGAACTGCGCAATCAAAAGTATGGTTTAACTCTGTTAGCTTAATGAACATATCAGAAATAAGTTTCACACAATGCTTCTGTGTAGTTTTTATTTGTAGATATTATTTTTCCCAATATAGGCCTCTTAGCGCTCAGAATGTCCAATTGCAGTTTCTACAGAAAGAGTGTTTCAGAAAGGCTCAATCAAATGTAAGGTTCAACTCTGTTAGTTGAATGCACAGAACAGAAAGAAGTTTCATACAATGCTTCTGTGTAGTTTATATTTGAACATATTCTTTTTTCCACTATTACCCACTTAGCGCTACGAATGTCCAGTTGCATTTTCTACAGACAGAGTGTTTCAAAACTGCTCAATCAAAAGTATGGTTAAAGTCTGTTAGCTGAATGCTCAGATCAGAAAGAAGTTTCACAGAATGCTTCTGTGTAGTTTATATTTGAATATATTCCTTTTTCCACTACTACTCTCTTAGCGCTCCAAATGTCCAGTTGCATTTTCTACAGAAAGAGTTTTCAGATCTGCTCAATCAAAAGTATGTTTTAACTCTGTTAGCTGAATGCACAGATCAGAAAGAAGTTTCACAGAATGATTCTGTGTAGTTTATATTTGGAGACCTTCTTTTTACACTATTACCTTATTAGCACTCCAAATCTCCACTTGCATTTTCTACAGAAAGAGTGTTTCAGAAAGGCTCAATCAAAAGTCACGTCCAACTCTGTTATTTGAATGCACAGAACAGAAAGAAGTTTCATACAATGCTTCTGTGTAGTTTATATTTGAACATATTCTTTTTTCCACTTTTACCCACTTAGCGCTACGAATGTCCAGTTGCATTTCCTACAGACAGAGTGTTTCAAAACTGCTCAATCAAAAGTATGGTTTAACTCTGTTAGATGAATGCTCAGATCAGAAAGAAGTTTCACAGAATGCTTCTGTGTAGTTTATATTTGAATATATTCCTTTTTCCACTACTACTCTCTTAGTGCTCCAAATGTCCAGTTGCATTTTCTACAGAAAGAGTGTTCAGATCTGCTCAATCAAAAGTATGGTTTAAATCTGTTAGCTGAATGCACAGATCAGAAAGAAGTTTCACACAATGATTCTGTGTAGTTTATATTTGGAGACATTCCTTTTTCCACTATTACCCTCTTAGCGCTCCGAATCTCCACTTGCATTTTCTACAGAAAGAGTGTTTCAGAACGGCTCAATCAAAACTAAGGTTCAACTCTTTTAGTTGAACAAACAGAACAGAAAGAAGTTTCACACAATTCTTCTGTGTAGTTTTTATTTGTAGACATTCTTTTTCCCAATATAGGCCTCTTAGCGCTCAGAATGTCCGATTGCAGTTTCTACAGAAAGAGTGTTTCAGAACGGCTCAATCAAAAGTAAGGTTCAACTCTGTTAGTTGAATGCACAGAACAGAAAGAAGTTTCATACAATGCTTCTGTGTAGTTTATATTTGAACATATTCTTTTTTCCACTATTACCCACTTAGCGCTACGAATGTCCAGTTGCATTTTCGACAGACAGAGTGTTTCAAAACTGCTCAATCAAAAGTATGGTTTAACTCTGTTAGCTGAATGCTCAGATCAGAAAGAAGTTTCACAGAATGCTTCTGTGTAGTTTATATTTGAATATATTCCTTTTTCCACTACTACGCTCTTAGCGCTCCAAATGTCCAGTTGCATTTTCTACAGAAAGAGTGTTCAGATCTGCTCAATCAAAAATATGGTTTAACTCTGTTAGCTGAATGCACAGATCAGAAAGAAGTTTCACCGAATGATTCTGTGTAGTTTATATTTGAAGACATTCCTTTTTCCACTATTACCCTCTTAGCGCTCCGAATCTCCACTTGCATTTTCTACAAAAAGAGTGTTTCATAACTGCTCAATCAAAAATATGTTTTATCTCTGTTAACTGAATTTACAGATCAGAAATAAGTTTCACAGAATGCATCTGTGTAGTTTTTATTTGAAGATATTCTTTTTCCCAATGTAGGCCTCTTAGAGCTTAGCATGTCCAATTGCAGTTTCTACAGAAAGAGTTTTTCACAACGGCTCAATCAAAAGTAAGGTTCAACTCTGTTAGTTGAATGCACAGAACAGAAAGAATTTTCACAGAATGCTACTGTGTAGTTTATATTTGAATATATTCCTTTTTCCACTATTACCCTCTTAGCGCTCCGAATGTCCACTTGCATTTTCTACAGAAAGAGTGTTCAGAACTGTGCAATCAAAAGTATGGTTTAACTCTGTTAGCTTAATGAACATATCAGAAATAAGTTTCACACAATGCTTCTGTGTAGTTTTTATTTGAAGATATTATTTTTCCCAATATAGGCCTCTTAGCGCTCAGAATGTTCAATTGCATTTTCTACAGAAAGAGTGTTTCAGAAAGGCTCAATCAAAAGTAAGGTTCAACTCTGTTAGTTGAATGCACAGAACAGAAAGAAGTTTCATACAATGCTTCTGTGTAGTTTATATTTGAACATATTCTTTTTTCCACTATTACCCACTTAGCGCTACGAATGTCCAGTTGCATTTTCTACAGACAGAGTGTTTCAAAACTGCTCAATCAAAAGTATGGTTTAACTCTGTTAGCTGAATGCTCAGATCAGAAAGAAGTTTCACAGAATGCTTCTGTGTAGTTTATATTTGAATATATTCCTTTTTCCACTACTACTCTCTTAGCGCTCCAAATGTCCAGTTGCATTTTCTACACAAAGAGTGTTCAGATCTGCTCAATCAAAAGTATGGTTTAACTCTGTTAGCTGAATGCACAGATCAGAAAGAAGTTTCACCGAATGATTCTGTGTAGTTTATATTTGGAGACATTCCTTTTTCCACTATTACCCTCTTAGCGCTCCGAATCTCCACTTGCATTTTCTACAGAAAGAGTGTTTCAGAATGGCTCAATCAAAAGTAAGGTTCAACTCTGTTAGTTGAATGCACAGAACAGAAAGAATTTTCACAGAATGCTACTGTGTAGTTTATATTTGAATATAATCCTTTTTCCACTATTACCCTCTTAGCGCTCCGAATGTCCACTTGCATTTTCTACAGAAAGAGTGTTCAGAACTGCGCAATCAAAAGTATGGTTTAACTCTGTTAGCTTAATGAACATATCAGAAATAAGTTTCACACAATGCTTCTGTGTAGTTTTTATTTGAAGATATTATTTTTCCCAATATAGGCCTCTTAGCGCTCAGAATGTCCAATTGCAGTTTCTACAGAAAGAGTGTTTCAGAAAGGCTCAATCAAATGTAAGGTTCAACTCTGTTAGTTGAATGCACAGAACAGAAAGAAGTTTCATACAATGCTTCTGTGTAGTTTATATTTGAACATATTCTTTTTTCCACTATTACCCACTTAGCGCTACGAATGTCCAGTTGCATTTTCTACAGACAGAGTGTTTCAAAACTGCTCAATCAAAAGTATGGTTAAAGTCTGTTAGCTGAATGCTCAGATCAGAAAGAAGTTTCACAGAATGCTTCTGTGTAGTTTATATTTGAATATATTCCTTTTTCCACTACTACTCTCTTAGCGCTCCAAATGTCCAGTTGCATTTTCTACAGAAAGAGTGTTCAGATCTGCTCAATCAAAAGTATGGTTTAACTCTGTTAGCTGAATGCACAGATCAGAAAGAAGTTTCACAGAATGATTCTGTGTAGTTTATATTTGGAGACCTTCTTTTTACACTATTACCTTCTTAGCACTCCAAATCTCCACTTGCATTTTCTACAGAAAGAGTGTTTCAGAACGGCTCAATCAAAACTAAGGTTCAACTAGTTTAGTTGAACAAACAGAACAGAAAGAAGTTTCACACAATTCTTCTGTGTTGTTTTTATTTGTAGACATTCTTTTTCCCAATATAGGCCTCCTAGCGCTCAGAATGTCCAATTGCAGTTTCTACAGAAAGAGTGTTTCAGAACGGCTCAATCAAAAGTAAGGTTCAACTCTGTTAGTTGAATGCACAGAACAGAAAGAAGTTTCATACAATGCTTCTGTGTAGTTTATATTTGAACATATTCTTTTTTCCACTATTACCCACTTATTGCTACGAATGTCCAGTTGCATTTTCTACAGACAGAGTGTTTCAAAACTGCTCAATCAAAAGTATGGTTTAACTCTGTTAGCTGAATGCTCAGATCAGAAAGAAGTTTCACAGAATGCTTCTGTGTAGTTTATATTTGGATATATTCCTTTTTCAACTACTACGCTCTTAGCGCTCCAAATGGCCAGTTGCATTTTCTACAGAAAGAGTGTTCAGATCTGCTCAATCAAAAGTATGGTTTAACTCTGTTAGCTGAATGCACAGATCAGAAAGAAGTTTCACCGAATGATTCTGTGTAGTTTATATTTGAAGACATTCCTTTTTCCACTATTACCCTCTTAGCGCTCCGAATCTCCACTTGCATTTTCTACAAAAAGAGTGTTTCATAACGGCTCAATCAAAAATATGTTTTATCTCTGTTAACTGAATTTACAGATCAGAAATAAGTTTCACAGAATGCATCTGTGTAGTTTTTATTTGAAGATATTCTTTTTCCCAAAGTAGGCGTCTTAGCGCTTAGCATGTCCAATTGCAGTTTCTACAGAAAGAGTGTTTCAGAACGGCTCAATCAAAAGTAAGGTTCAACTCTGTTAGTTGAATGCACAGAACAGAAAGAATTTTCACAGAATGCTACTGTGTAGTTTATATTTGAATATATTCCTTTTTCCACTATTACCCTCTTAGCGCTCCGAATGTCCACTTGCATTTTCTACAGAAAGAGTGTTCAGAACTGTGCAATCAAATGTATGGTTTAACTCTGTTAGCTTAATGAACATATCAGAAATAAGTTTCACACAATGCTTCTGTGTAGTTTTTATTTGAAGATATTATTTTTCCCAATAGAGGCCTCTTAGCGCTCAGAATGTCCAATTGCAGTTTCTACAGAAAGAGTGTTTCAGAAAGGCTCAATCAAAAGTAAGGTTCAACTCTGTTAGTTGAATGCACAGAACAGAAAGGAGTTTCATACAATGCTTCTGTGTAGTTTATATTTGAACATATTCTTTTTTCCACTATTACCCACTTAGCGCTACGAATGTCCAGTTGCATTTTCTACAGACAGAGTGTTTCAAAACTGCTCAATCAAAAGTATGGTTTAACTCTGTTAGCTGAATGCTCAGATCAGAAAGAAGTTTCACAGAATGCTTCTGTGTAGTTTATATTTGAATATATTCCTTTTTCCACTACTACGCTCTTAGCGCTCCAAATGTCCAGTTGCATTTTCTACAGAAATAGTGTTCAGATCTGCTCAATCAAAAGTATGGTTTAACTCTGTTAGCTGAATGCACAGATCAGAAAGAAGTTTCACCGAATGATTCTGTGTAGTTTATATTTGAAGACATTCCTTTTTCCACTATTACCCTCTTAGCGCTCCGAATCTCCTCTTGCATTTTCTACAAAAAGAGTGTTTCATAACTGCTCAATAAAAATATGTTTTATCTCTGTTAACTGAATTTACAGATCAGAAATAAGTTTCACAGAATGCATCTGTGTAGTTTTTATTTGAAGATATTCTTTTACCCAATGTAGGCCTCTTAGCGCTTAGCATGTCCAATTGCAGTTTCTACAGAAAGAGTGTTTCAGAACGGCTCAATCAAAAGTAAGGTTCAACTCTTTTAGTTGAATGCACAGAACAGAAAGAATTTTCACAGAATGCTACTGTGTAGTTTATATTTGAATATATTCCTTTTTCCACTATTACCCTCTTAGCGCTCCGAATGTAAACTTGCATTTTCTACAGAAAGAGTGTTCAGAACTGCGCAATCAAAAGTATGGTTTAACTCTGTTAGCTTAATGAACATATCAGAAATAAGTTTCACACAATGCTTCTGTGTAGTTTTTATTTGAAGATATTATTTTTCCCAATATAGGCCTCTTAGCGCTCAGAATGTCCAATGGCAGTTTCTACAGAAAGAGTGTTTCAGAAAGGCTCAATCAAAAGTCAGGTCCAACTCTGTTATTTGAATGCACAGAACAGAAAGAAGTTTCATACAATGCTTCTGTGTAGTTTATATTTGAACATATTCTTTTTTCCACTTTTACCCACTTAGCGCTACGAATGTCCAGTTGCATTTTCTACAGACAGAGTGTTTCAAAACTGCTCAATCAAAAGTATGGTTTAACTCTGTTAGATGAATGCTCAGATCAGAAAGAAGTTTCACAGAATGCTTCTGTGTAGTTTATATTTGAATATATTCCTTTTTCCACTACTACTCTCTTAGTGCTCCAAATGTCCAGTTGCATTTTCTACAGAAAGAGTGTTCAGATCTGCTCAATCAAAAGTATGGTTTAACTCTGTTAGCTGAATGCACAGATCAGAAATAAGTTTCACACAATGATTCTGTGTAGTTTATATTTGGAGACATTCCTTTTTCCACTATTACCCTCTTAGCGCTCCGAATCTCCACTTGCATTTTCTACAGAAAGAGTGTTTCAGAACGGCTCAATCAAAACTAAGGTTCAACTCTTTTAGTTGAACAAACAGAACAGAAAGAAGTTTCACACAATTCTTCTGTGTAGTTTTTATTTGTAGACATTCTTTTTCCCAATATAGGCCTCTTAGCGCTCAGAATGTCCGATTGCAGTTTCTACAGAAAGAGTGTTTCAGAACGGCTCAATCAAAAGTAAGGTTCAACTCTGTTAGTTGAATGCACAGAACAGAAAGAAGTTTCATACAATGCTTCTGTGTAGTTTATATTTGAACATATTCTTTTTTCCACTATTACCCACTTAGCGCTACGAATGTCCAGTTGCATTTTCGACAGACAGAGTGTTTCAAAACTGCTCAATCAAAAGTATGGTTTAACTCTGTTAGCTGAATGCTCAGATCAGAAAGAAGTTTCACAGAATGCTTCTGTGTAGTTTATATTTGAATATATTCCTTTTTCCACTACTACGCTCTTAGCGCTCCAAATGTCCAGTTGCATTTTCTACAGAAAGAGTGTTCAGATCTGCTCAATCAAAAATATGGTTTAACTCTGTTAGCTGAATGCACAGATCAGAAAGAAGTTTCACCGAATGATTCTGTGTAGTTTATATTTGAAGACATTCCTTTTTCCACTATTACCCTCTTAGCGCTCCGAATCTCCACTTGCATTTTCTACAAAAAGAGTGTTTCATAACTGCTCAATCAAAAATATGTTTTATCTCTGTTAACTGAATTTACAGATCAGAAATAAGTTTCACAGAATGCATCTGTGTAGTTTTTATTTGAAGATATTCTTTTTCCCAATGTAGGCCTCTTAGAGCTTAGCATGTCCAATTGCAGTTTCTACAGAAAGAGTTTTTCACAACGGCTCAATCAAAAGTAAGGTTCAACTCTGTTAGTTGAATGCACAGAACAGAAAGAATTTTCACAGAATGCTACTGTGTAGTTTATATTTGAATATATTCCTTTTTCCACTATTACCCTCTTAGCGCTCCGAATGTCCACTTGCATTTTCTACAGAAAGAGTGTTCAGAACTGTGCAATCAAAAGTATGGTTTAACTCTGTTAGCTTAATGAACATATCAGAAATAAGTTTCACACAATGCTTCTGTGTAGTTTTTATTTGAAGATATTATTTTTCCCAATATAGGCCTCTTAGCGCTCAGAATGTTCAATTGCATTTTCTACAGAAAGAGTGTTTCAGAAAGGCTCAATCAAAAGTAAGGTTCAACTCTGTTAGTTGAATGCACAGAACAGAAAGAAGTTTCATACAATGCTTCTGTGTAGTTTATATTTGAACATATTCTTTTTTCCACTATTACCCACTTAGCGCTACGAATGTCCAGTTGCATTTTCTACAGACAGAGTGTTTCAAAACTGCTCAATCAAAAGTATGGTTTAACTCTGTTAGATGAATGCTCAGATCAGAAAGAAGTTTCACAGAATGCTTCTGTGTAGTTTATATTTGAATATATTCCTTTTTCCACTACTACTCTCTTAGTGCTCCAAATGTCCAGTTGCATTTTCTACAGAAAGAGTGTTCAGATCTGCTCAATCAAAAGTATGGTTTAACTCTGTTAGCTGAATGCACAGATCAGAAATAAGTTTCACACAATGATTCTGTGTAGTTTATATTTGGAGACATTCCTTTTTCCACTATTACCCTCTTAGCGCTCCGAATCTCCACTTGCATTTTCTACAGAAAGAGTGTTTCAGAACGGCTCAATCAAAACTAAGGTTCAACTCTTTTAGTTGAACAAACAGAACAGAAAGAAGTTTCACACAATTCTTCTGTGTAGTTTTTATTTGTAGACATTCTTTTTCCCAATATAGGCCTCTTAGCGCTCAGAATGTCCGATTGCAGTTTCTACAGAAAGAGTGTTTCAGAACGGCTCAATCAAAAGTAAGGTTCAACTCTGTTAGTTGAATGCACAGAACAGAAAGAAGTTTCATACAATGCTTCTGTGTAGTTTATATTTGAACATATTCTTTTTTCCACTATTACCCACTTAGCGCTACGAATGTCCAGTTGCATTTTCGACAGACAGAGTGTTTCAAAACTGCTCAATCAAAAGTATGGTTTAACTCTGTTAGCTGAATGCTCAGATCAGAAAGAAGTTTCACAGAATGCTTCTGTGTAGTTTATATTTGAATATATTCCTTTTTCCACTACTACGCTCTTAGCGCTCCAAATGTCCAGTTGCATTTTCTACAGAAAGAGTGTTCAGATCTGCTCAATCAAAAATATGGTTTAACTCTGTTAGCTGAATGCACAGATCAGAAAGAAGTTTCACCGAATGATTCTGTGTAGTTTATATTTGAAGACATTCCTTTTTCCACTATTACCCTCTTAGCGCTCCGAATCTCCACTTGCATTTTCTACAAAAAGAGTGTTTCATAACTGCTCAATCAAAAATATGTTTTATCTCTGTTAACTGAATTTACAGATCAGAAATAAGTTTCACAGAATGCATCTGTGTAGTTTTTATTTGAAGATATTCTTTTTCCCAATGTAGGCCTCTTAGAGCTTAGCATGTCCAATTGCAGTTTCTACAGAAAGAGTTTTTCACAACGGCTCAATCAAAAGTAAGGTTCAACTCTGTTAGTTGAATGCACAGAACAGAAAGAATTTTCACAGAATGCTACTGTGTAGTTTATATTTGAATATATTCCTTTTTCCACTATTACCCTCTTAGCGCTCCGAATGTCCACTTGCATTTTCTACAGAAAGAGTGTTCAGAACTGTGCAATCAAAAGTATGGTTTAACTCTGTTAGCTTAATGAACATATCAGAAATAAGTTTCACACAATGCTTCTGTGTAGTTTTTATTTGAAGATATTATTTTTCCCAATATAGGCCTCTTAGCGCTCAGAATGTTCAATTGCATTTTCTACAGAAAGAGTGTTTCAGAAAGGCTCAATCAAAAGTAAGGTTCAACTCTGTTAGTTGAATGCACAGAACAGAAAGAAGTTTCATACAATGCTTCTGTGTAGTTTATATTTGAACATATTCTTTTTTCCACTATTACCCACTTAGCGCTACGAATGTCCAGTTGCATTTTCTACAGACAGAGTGTTTCAAAACTGCTCAATCAAAAGTATGGTTTAACTCTGTTAGCTGAATTCTCAGATCAGAAAGAAGTTTCACAGAATGCTTCTGTGTAGTTTATATTTGAATATATTCCTTTTTCCACTACTACGCTCTTAGCGCTCCAAATGTCCAGTTGCATTTTCTACAGAAAGAGTGTTCAGATCTGCTCAATCAAAAGTATGGTTTAACTCTGTTAGCTGAATGCACAGATCAGAAAGAAGTTTCACCGAATGATTCTGTGTAGTTTTTATTTGAAGATATTATTTTTCCCAATATAGGCCTCTTAGCGCTCAGAATGTCCAATGGCAGTTTCTACAGAAAGAGTGTTTCAGAAAGGCTCAATCAAAAGTCAGGTCCAACTCTGTTATTTGAATGCACAGAACAGAAAGAAGTTTCATACAATGCTTCTGTGTAGTTTATATTTGAACATATTCTTTTTTCCACTTTTACCCACTTAGCGCTACGAATGTCCAGTTGCATTTTCTACAGACAGAGTGTTTCAAAACTGCTCAATCAAAAGTATGGTTTAACTCTGTTAGATGAATGCTCAGATCAGAAAGAAGTTTCACAGAATGCTTCTGTGTAGTTTATATTTGAATATATTCCTTTTTCCACTACTACTCTCTTAGTGCTCCAAATGTCCAGTTGCATTTTCTACAGAAAGAGTGTTCAGATCTGCTCAATCAAAAGTATGGTTTAACTCTGTTAGCTGAATGCACAGATCAGAAATAAGTTTCACACAATGATTCTGTGTAGTTTATATTTGGAGACATTCCTTTTTCCACTATTACCCTCTTAGCGCTCCGAATCTCCACTTGCATTTTCTACAGAAAGAGTGTTTCAGAACGGCTCAATCAAAACTAAGGTTCAACTCTTTTAGTTGAACAAACAGAACAGAAAGAAGTTTCACACAATTCTTCTGTGTAGTTTTTATTTGTAGACATTCTTTTTCCCAATATAGGCCTCTTAGCGCTCAGAATGTCCGATTGCAGTTTCTACAGAAAGAGTGTTTCAGAACGGCTCAATCAAAAGTAAGGTTCAACTCTGTTAGTTGAATGCACAGAACAGAAAGGAGTTTCATACAATGCTTCTGTGTAGTTTATATTTGAACATATTCTTTTTTCCACTATTACCCACTTAGCGCTACGAATGTCCAGTTGCATTTTCGACAGACAGAGTGTTTCAAAACTGCTCAATCAAATGTATGGTTTAACTCTGTTAGCTGAATGCTCAGATCAGAAAGAAGTTTCACAGAATGCTTCTGTGTAGTTTATATTTGAATATATTCCTTTTTCCACTACTACGCTCTTAGCGCTCCAAATGTCCAGTTGCATTTTCTACAGAAAGAGTGTTCAGATCTGCTCAATCAAAAATATGGTTTAACTCTGTTAGCTGAATGCACAGATCAGAAAGAAGTTTCACCGAATGATTCTGTGTAGTTTATATTTGAAGACATTCCTTTTTCCACTATTACCCTCTTAGCGCTCCGAATCTCCACTTGCATTTTCTACAAAAAGAGTGTTTCATAACTGCTCAATCAAAAATATGTTTTATCTCTGTTAACTGAATTTACAGATCAGAAATAAGTTTCACAGAATGCATCTGTGTAGTTTTTATTTGAAGATATTCTTTTTCCCAATGTAGGCCTCTTAGAGCTTAGCATGTCCAATTGCAGTTTCTACAGAAAGAGTTTTTCACAACGGCTCAATCAAAAGTAAGGTTCAACTCTGTTAGTTGAATGCACAGAACAGAAAGAATTTTCACAGAATGCTACTGTGTAGTTTATATTTGAATATATTCCTTTTTCCACTATTACCCTCTTAGCGCTCCGAATGTCCACTTGCATTTTCTACAGAAAGAGTGTTCAGAACTGTGCAATCAAAAGTATGGTTTAACTCTGTTAGCTTAATGAACATATCAGAAATAAGTTTCACACAATGCTTCTGTGTAGTTTTTATTTGAAGATATTATTTTTCCCAATATAGGCCTCTTAGCGCTCAGAATGTTCAATTGCATTTTCTACAGAAAGAGTGTTTCAGAAAGGCTCAATCAAAAGTAAGGTTCAACTCTGTTAGTTGAATGCACAGAACAGAAAGAAGTTTCATACAATGCTTCTGTGTAGTTTATATTTGAACATATTCTTTTTTCCACTATTACCCACTTAGCGCTACGAATGTCCAGTTGCATTTTCTACAGACAGAGTGTTTCAAAACTGCTCAATCAAAAGTATGGTTTAACTCTGTTAGCTGAATTCTCAGATCAGAAAGAAGTTTCACAGAATGCTTCTGTGTAGTTTATATTTGAATATATTCCTTTTTCCACTACTACGCTCTTAGCGCTCCAAATGTCCAGTTGCATTTTCTACAGAAAGAGTGTTCAGATCTGCTCAATCAAAAGTATGGTTTAACTCTGTTAGCTGAATGCACAGATCAGAAAGAAGTTTCACCGAATGATTCTGTGTAGTTTATATTTGAAGACATTCCTTTTTCCACTATTACCCTCTTAGCGCTCCGAATCTCCACTTGCATTTTCTACAAAAAGAGTGTTTCATAACTGCTCAATCAAAAATATGTTTTATCTCTGTTAACTGAATTTACAGATCAGAAATAAGTTTCACAGAATGCATCTGTGTAGTTTTTATTTGAAGATATTCTTTTTCCCAATTTAGGCCTCTTAGCGCTTAGCATGTCCAATTGCAGTTTCTACAGAAAGAGTGTTTCAGAACGGCTCAATCAAAAGTAAGGTTCAACTCTGTTAGTTGAATGCACAGAACAGAAAGAATTTTCACAGAATGCTACTGTGTAGTTTATATTTGAATATAATCCTTTTTCCACTATTACCCTCTTAGCGCTCCGAATGTCCACTTGCATTTTCTACAGAAAGAGTGTTCAGAACTGCGCAATCAAAAGTATGGTTTAACTCTGTTAGCTTAATGAACAAATCAGAAATAAGTTTCACACAATGCTTCTGTGTAGTTTTTATTTGAAGATATTATTTTTCCCAATATAGGCCTCTTAGCGCTCAGAATGTCCAATTGCAGTTTCTACAGAAAGAGTGTTTCAGAAAGGCTCAATCAAATGTAAGGTTCAACTCTGTTAGTTGAATGCACAGAACAGAAAGAAGTTTCATACAATGCTTCTGTGTAGTTTATATTTGAACATATTCTTTTTTCCACTATTACCCACTTAGCGCTACGAATGTCCAGTTGCATTTTCTACAGACAGAGTGTTTCAAAACTGCTCAATCAAAAGTATGGTTTAACTCTGTTAGCTGAATGCTCAGATCAGAAAGAAGTTTCACAGAATGATTCTGTGTAGTTTATATTTGAATATATTCCTTTTTCCACTACTACTCTCTTAGCGCTCCAAATGTCCAGTTGCATTTTCTACAGAAAGAGTGTTCAGATCTGCTCAATCAAAAGTATGGTTTAAATCTGTTAGCTGAATGCACAGATCAGAAACAAGTTTCACAAAATGATTCTGTGTAGTTTATATTTGGAGACATTCCTTTTTCCACTATTACCCTCTTAGCGCTCCGAATCTCCACTTGCATTTTCTACAGAAAGAGTGTTTCAGAACGACTCAATCAAAACTAATGTTCAACTCTTTTAGTTGAACAAACAGAACAGAAAGAAGTTTCACACAATTCTTCTGTGTAGTTTTTATTTGTAGACATTCTTTTTCCCAATATAGGCCTCTTAGCGCTCAGAATGTCCAATTGCATTTTCTACAGAAAGAGTGTTTCAGAACGGCTCAATCAAAAGTAAGGTTCAACTCTGTTAGTTGAATGCACAGAACAGAAAGAAGTTTCATACAATGCTTCTGTGTAGTTTATATTTGAACATATTCTTTTTTCCACTATTACCCACTTAGCGCTACGAATGTCCAGTTGCATTTTCTACAGACAGAGTGTTTCAAAACTGCTCAATCAAAAGTATGGTTTAACTCTGTTAGCTGAATGCTCAGATCAGAAAGAAGTTTCACAGAATGCTTCTGTGTAGTTTATATTTGAATATATTCCTTTTTCCACTACTACGCTCTTAGCGCTCAAAATGTCCAGTTGCATTTTCTACAGAAAGAGTGTTCAGATCTGCTCAATCAAAAATATGTTTTAACTCTGTTAGCTGAATGCACAGATCAGAAAGAAGTTTCACCGAATGATTCTGTGTAGTTTATATTTGAAGACATTCCTTTTTCCACTATTACCCTCTTAGCGCTCCGAATCTCCACTTGCATTTTATACAAAAAGAGTGTTTCATAACTGCTCAATCAAAAATATGTTTTATCTCTGTTAACTGAATTTACAGATCAGAAATAAGTTTCACAGAATGCACCTGTGTAGTTTTTATTTGAAGATATTCTTTTTCCCAATGTAGGCCTCTTAGCGCTTAGCATGTCCAATTGCAGTTTGTACAGAAAGAGTTTTTCAGAACGGCTCAATCAAAATTAAGGTTCAACTCTGTTAGTTGAATGCACAGAACAGAAAGAATTTTCACAGAATGCTACTGTGTAGTTTATATTTGAATATATTCCTTTTTCCACTAATACCCTCTTAGCGCTCCGAATGTCCACTTGCATTTTCTACAGAAAGAGTGTTCAGAACTGCGCAATCAAAAGTATGGTTTAACTCTATTAGCTTAATGAACATATCAGAAATAAGTTTCACAAAATGCTTCTGTGTAGTTTTTATTTGAAGATATTATTTTTCCCAATAGAGGCCTCTTAGCGCTCAGAATGTCCAATTGCAGTTTCTACAGAAAGAGTGTTTCAGAAAGGCTCAATCAAAAGTAAGGTTCAACTGTGTTAGTTGAATGCACAGAACAGAAAGAAGTTTCATACAATGCTTCTGTGTAGTTTATATTTGAACATATTCTTTTTTCCACTATTACCCACTTAGCGCTACGAATGTCCAGTTGCATTTTCTACAGACAGAGTGTTTCAAAACTGCTCAATCAAAAGTATGGTTTAACTCTGTTAGCTGAATGCACAGATCAGAAAGAAGTTTCACAGAATGATTCTGTGTAGTTTATATTTGGAGACATTCCTTTTTCCACTATTAACCTCTTAGCGCTCCGAATCTCCACTTGCATTTTCTACAGAAAGAGTGTTTCAGAACGGCTCAATCAAAACTAAGGTTCAACTCTTTTAGTTGAACAAAGAGAACAGAAAGAAGTTTCACACAATTCTTCTGTGTAGTTTTTATTTGTAGACATTCTTTTTCCCAATATAGGCCTCTTAGCGCTCAGAATGTCCAATTGCAGTTTCTACAGAAAGAGTGTTTCAGAACGGCTCAATCAAAAGTAAGGTTCAACTCTGTTAGTTGAATGCACAGAACAGAAAGAAGTTTCATACAATGCTTCTGTGTAGTTTATATTTGAACATATTCTTTTTTCCACTATTACCCACTTAGCGCTACGAATGTCTAGTTGCATTTTCTACAGACAGAGTGTTTCAAAAGTGCTCAATCAAATGTATGGTTTAACTCTGTTAGCTGAATGCTCAGATCAGAAAGAAGTTTCACAGAATGCTTCTGTGTAGTTTATATTTGAATATATTCCTTTTTCCACTACTACTCTCTTAGCGCTCCAAATGTCCAGTTGCATTTTCTACAGAAAGAGTGTTCAGATCTGCTCAATCAAAAGTATGGTTTAACTCTGTTAGCTGAATGCACAGATCAGAAAGAAGTTTCACACAATGATTCTGTGTAGTTTATATTTGGAGACATTCCTTTTTCCACTATTACCCTCTTAGCGCTCCGAATCTCCACTTGCATTTTCTACAGAAAGAGTGTTTCAGAACGGCTCAATCAAAACTAAGGTTCAACTCTTTTAGTTGAACAAACAGAACAGAAAGAAGTTTCACACAATTCTTCTGTGTAGTTTTTATTTGTAGACATTCTTTTTCCCAATATAGGCCTCTTAGCGCTCAGAATGTCCGATTGCAGTTTCTACAGAAAGAGTGTTTCAGAACGGCTCAATCAAAAGTAAGGTTCAACTCTGTTAGTTGAATGCACAGAACAGAAAGAAGTTTCATACAATGCTTCTGTGTAGTTTATATTTGAACATATTCTTTTTTCCACTATTACCCACTTAGCGCTACGAATGTCCAGTTGCATTTTCTACAGACAGAGTGTTTCAAAACTGCTCAATCAAAAGTATGGTTTAACTCTGTTAGCTGAATGCTCAGATCAGAAAGAAGTTTCACAGAATGCTTCTGTGTAGTTTATATTTGAATATATTCCTTTTTCCACTACTACGCTCTTAGCGCTCCAAATGTCCAGTTGCATTTTCTACAGAAAGAGTGTTCAGATCTGCTCAATCAAAAATATGGTTTAACTCTGTTAGCTGAATGCACAGATCAGAAAGAAGTTTCACCGAATGATTCTGTGTAGTTTATATTTGAAGACATTCCTTTTTCCACTATTACCCCCTTAGCGCTCCGAATCTCCACTTGCATTTTCTACAAAAAGAGTGTTTCATAACTGCTCAATCAAAAATATGTTTTATCTCTGTTAACTGAATTTACAGATCAGAAATAAGTTTCACAGAATGCATCTGTGTAGTTTTATTTGAAGATATTCTTTTTCCCAATGTAGGCCTCTTAGAGCTTAGCATGTCCAATTGCAGTTTCTACAGAAAGAGTTTTTCACAACGGCTCAATCAAAAGTAAGGTTCAACTCTGTTAGTTGAATGCACAGAACAGAAAGAATTTTCACAGAATGCTACTGTGTAGTTTATATTTGAATATATTCCTTTTTCCACTATTACCCTCTTAGCGCTCCGAATGTCCACTTGCATTTTCTACAGAAAGAGTGTTCAGAACTGCGCAATCAAAAGTATGGTTTAACTCTGTTAGCTTAATGAACATATCAGAAATAAGTTTCACACAATGCTTCTGTGTAGTTTTTATTTGAAGATATTATTTTTCCCAATATAGGCCTCTTAGCGCTCAGAATGTTCAATTGCATTTTCTACAGAAAGAGTGTTTCAGAAAGGCTCAATCAAAAGTAAGGTTCAACTCTGTTAGTTGAATGCACAGAACAGAAAGAAGTTTCATACAATGCTTCTGTGTAGTTTATATTTGAACATATTCTTTTTTCCACTATTACCCACTTAGCGCTACGAATGTCCAGTTGCATTTTCTACAGACAGAGTGTTTCAAAACTGCTCAATCAAAAGTATGGTTTAACTCTGTTAGCTGAATTCTCAGATCAGAAAGAAGTTTCACAGAATGCTTCTGTGTAGTTTATATTTGAATATATTCCTTTTTCCACTACTACGCTCTTAGCGCTCCAGATGTCCAGTTGCATTTTCTACAGAAAGAGTGTTCAGATCTGCTCAATCAAAAGTATGGTTTAACTCTGTTAGCTGAATGCACAGATCAGAAAGAAGTTTCACCGAATGATTCTGTGTAGTTTATATTTGAAGACATTCCTTTTTCCACTAATACCCTCTTAGCGCTCCGAATCTCCACTTGCATTTTCTACAAAAAGAGTGTTTCATAACTGCTCAATCGAAAATATGTTTTATCTCTGTTAACTGAATTTACAGATCAGAAATAAGTTTCACAGAATGCATCTGTGTAATTTTTATTTGAAGATATTCTTTTTCCCAATTTAGGCCTCTTAGCGCTTAGCATGTCCAATTGCAGTTTCTACAGAAAGAGTGTTTCAGAACGGCTCAATCAAAAGTAAGGTTCAACTCTGTTAGTTGAATGCACAGAACAGAAAGAATTTTCACAGAATGCTACTGTGTAGTTTATATTTGAATATAATCCTTTTTCCACTATTACCCTCTTAGCGCTCCGAATGTCCACTTGCATTTTCTACAGAAAGAGTGTTCAGAACTGCGCAATCAAAAGTATGGTTTAACTCTGTTAGCTTAATGAACAAATCAGAAATAAGTTTCACACAATGCTTCTGTGTAGTTTTTATTTGAAGATATTATTTTTCCCAATAGAGGCCTCTTAGCGCTCAGAATGTCCAATTGCAGTTTCTACAGAAAGAGTGTTTCAGAAAGGCTCAATCAAATGTAAGATTCAACTCTGTTAGTTGAATGCACAGAACAGAAAGAAGTTTCATACAATGCTTCTGTGTAGTTTATATTTGAACATATTCTTTTTTCCACTATTACCCACTTAGCGCTACGAATGTCCAGTTGCATTTTCTACAGACAGAGTGTTTCAAAACTGCTCAATCAAAAGTATGGTTTAACTCTGTTAGCTGAATGCTCAGATCAGAAAGAAGTTTCACAGAATGATTCTGTTTAGTTTATATTTGAATATATTCCTTTTTCCACTACTACTCTCTTAGCGCTCCAAATGTCCAGTTGCATTTTCTACAGAAAGAGTGTTCAGATCTGCTCAATCAAAAGTATGGTTTAAATCTGTTAGCTGAATGCACAGATCAGAAACAAGTTTCACAAAATGATTCTGTGTAGTTTATATTTGGAGACATTCCTTTTTCCACTATTACCCTCTTAGCGCTCCGAATCTCCACTTGCATTTTCTACAGAAAGAGTGTTTCAGAACGACTCAATCAAAACTAAGGTTCAACTCTTTTAGTTGAACAAACAGAACAGAAAGAAGTTTCACACAATTCTTCTGTGTAGTTTTTATTTGTAGACATTCTTTTTCCCAATATAGGCCTCTTAGCGCTCAGAATGTCCAATTGCAGTTTCTACAGAAAGAGTGTTTCAGAACGGCTCAATCAAAAGTAAGGTTCAACTCTGTTAGTTGAATGCACAGAACAGAAAGAAGTTTCATACAATGCTTCTGTGTAGTTTATATTTGAACATATTCTTTTTTCCACTATTACCCACTTAGCGCTACGAATGTCCAGTTGCATTTTCTACAGACAGAGTGTTTCAAAACTGCTCAATCAAAAGTATGGTTTAACTCTGTTAGCTGAATGCTCAGATCAGAAAGAAGTTTCACAGAATGATTCTGTGTAGTTTATATTTGAATATATTCATTTTTCCACTACTACGCTCTTAGCGCTCAAAATGTCCAGTTGCATTTTCTACAGAAAGAGTGTTCAGATCTGCTCAATCAAAAATATGTTTTAACTCTGTTAGCTGAATGCACAGATCAGAAAGAAGTTTCACCGAATGATTCTGTGTAGTTTATATTTGAAGACATTAATTTTTCCACTATTACCCTCCTAGCGCTCCGAATCTCCAGTTGCATTTTCTACAAAAAGAGTGTTTCATAACTGCTCAATCAAAAATATGTTTTATCTCTGTTAACTGAATTTACAGATCAGAAATAAGTTTCACAGAATGCACCTGTGTAGATTTATTTGAAGATATTCTTTTTCCCAATGTAGGCCTCTTAGCGCTTAGCATGTCCAATTGCAGTTTGTACAGAAAGAGTTTTTCAGAACGGCTTAATCAAAAGTAAGGTTCAACTCTGTTAGTTGAATGCACAGAACAGAAAGAATTTTCACAGAATGCTACTGTGTAGTTTATATTTGAATATATTCCTTTTTCCACTAATACCCTCTTAGCGCTCCGAATGTCCACTTGCATTTTCTACAGAAAGAGTGTTCAGAACTGCGCAATCAAAAGTATGGTTTAACTCTGTTAGCTTAATGAACATATCAGAAATAAGTTTCACAAAATGCTTCTGTGTAGTTTTTATTTGAAGATATTATTTTTCCCAATAGAGGCCTCTTAGCGCTCAGAATGTCCATTTGCAGTTTCTACAGAAAGAGTGTTTCAGAAAGGCTCAATCAAAAGTAAGGTTCAACTGTGTTAGTTGAATGCACAGAACAGAAAGAAGTTTCATACAATGCTTCTGTGTAGTTTATATTTGAACATATTCTTTTTTCCACTATTACCCACTTAGCGCTACGAATGTCCAGTTGCATTTTCTACAGACAGAGTGTTTCAAAACTGCTCAATCAAAGGTATGGTTTAACTCTGTTAGCTGAATGCACAGATCAGAAAGAAGTTTCACAGAATGATTCTGTGTAGTTTATATTTGGAGACATTCCTTTTTCCACTATTACCCTCTTAGCGCTCCGAATCTCCACTTGCATTTTCTACAGAAAGAGTGTTTCAGAACGGCTCAATCAAAACTAAGGTTCAACTCTTTTAGTTGAACAAAGAGAACAGAAAGAAGTTTCACACAATTCTTCTGTGTAGTTTTTATTTGTAGACATTCTTTTTCCCAATATAGGCCTCTTAGCGCTCAGAATGTCCAATTGCAGTTTCTACAGAAAGAGTGTTTCAGAACGGCTCAATCAAAAGTAAGGTTCAACTCTGTTTGTTGAATGCACAGAACAGAAAGAAGTTTCATACAATGCTTCTGTGTAGTTTATATTTGAACATATTCTTTTTTCCACTATTACCCACTTAGCGCTACGAATGTCAAGTTGCATTTTCTACAGACAGAGTGTTTCAAAACTGCTCAATCAAAAGTATGGTTTAACTCTGTTAGCTGAATGCTCAGATCAGAAAGAAGTTTCACAGAATGCTTCTGTGTAGTTTATATTTGAATATATTCCTTTTTCCACTACTACTCTCTTAGCGCTCCAAATGTCCAGTTGCATTTTCTACAGAAAGAGTGTTCAGATCTGCTCAATCAAAAGTATGGTTTAACACTGTTAGCTGAATGCACAGATCAGAAAGAAGTTTCACAGAATGATTCTGTGTAGTTTATATTTGGAGATATTCCTTTTTCCACTATTACCCTCTTAGCGCTCCGAATCTCCACTTGCATTTTCTACAGAAAGAGTGTTTCAGAACGGCTCAATCAAAACTAAGGTTCAACTCTTTTAGTTGAACAAACAGAACAGAAAGAAGTTTCACACAATTCTTCTGTGTAGTTTTTATTTGTAGATATTCTTTTTCCCAATATAGGCCTCTTAGCGCTCAGAATGTCCAATTGCAGTTTCTACAGAAAGAGTGTTTCAGAACGGCTCAATCAAAAGTAAGGTTCAACTCTGTTAGTTGAATGCACAGAACAGAAAGAAGTTTCATACAATGCTTCTGTGTAGTTTATATTTGAACATATTCTTTTTTCCACTATTACCCACTTAGCGCTACGAATGTCCAGTTGCATTTTCTACAGACAGAGTGTTTCAAAACTGCTCAATCAAAAGTATGGTTTAACTCTGTTAGCTGAATGCTCAGATCAGAAAGACGTTTCACAGAATGCTTCTGTGTAGTTTATATTTGAATATATTCCTTTTTCCACTACTACTCTCTTAGCGCTCCAAAAGTCCAGTTGCATTTTCTACAGAAAGAGTGTTCAGATCTGCTCAATCAAAAGTATGGTTTAACTCTGTTAGCTGAATGCACAGATCAGAAAGAAGTTTCACAGAATGATTCTGTGTAGTTTATATTTGGAGACATTCCTTTTTCCACTATTACCCTCTTAGCGCTCCGAATCTCCACTTGCATTTTCTACAGAAAGAGTGTTTCAGAACGGCTCAATCAAAACTAAGGTTCAAATCTTTTAGTTGAACAAACAGAACAGAAAGTAGTTTCACACAATTCTTCTGTGTAGTTTTTATTTGTAGACATTCTTTTTCCCAATATAGGCCTCTTAGCGCTCAGAATGTCCAATTGCAGTCTCTACAGAAAGAGTGTTTCAGAACGGCTCAATCAAAAGTAAGGTTCAACTCTGTTAGTTGAATGCACAGAACAGAAAGAAGTTTCATACAATGCGTAAGGTTCAACTCTGTTAGTTGAATGCACAGAACAGAAAGAATTTTCATACAATGCTTCTGTGTAGTTTATATTTGAACTTATTCTTTTTTCCACTATTATGCACTTAGTGCTACGAATGTCCAGTTGCATTTTCTACAGACAGAGTGTTTCAAAACTGCTCAATCAAAAATATGGTTTAACTCTGTTAGCTGAATGCTCAGATCAGAAAGAAGTTTCACAGAATGATTCTGTGTAGTTTATATTTGGATATATTACTTTTTCCACTACTACGCTCTTAGCGCTCCAAATGTCCAGTTGCATTTTCTACAGAAAGAGTGTTCAGATCTGCTCAATCAAAAGTATGGTTTAACTCTGTTAGCTGAATGCACAGATCAGAAAGAAGTTTCACCGAATGATTCGGTGTAGTTTATATTTGAAGACATTCCTTTTTCCACTATTACCCTCTTAGCGCTCCGAATCTCCACTTGCATTTTCTACAAAAAGAGTGTTTCATAACTGCTCAATCAAAAATATGTTTTATCTCTGTTAACTGAATTTACAGATCAGAAATAAGTTTCACAAAATGCATCTTTGTAGTTTTTATTTGAAGATATTCTTTTTCCCAATGTAGGCCTCTTAGCGCTTAGCATGTCCAATTGCAGTTTCTACAGAAAGAGTGTTTCAGAACGGCTCAATCAAAAGTAAGGTTCAACTCTGTTAGTTGAATGCACAGAACAGAAAGAATTTTCACAGAATGCTACTGTGTAGTTTATATTTGAATATATTCCTTTTTCCACTATTACCCTCTTAGCGCTCCGAATGTCCACTTGCATTTTCTACAGAAAGAGTGTTCAGAACTGCGCAATCAAAAGTATGGTTTAACTCTGTTAGCTTAATGAACAAATCAGAAATAAGTTTCACACAATGCTTCTGTGTAGTTTTTATTTGAAGATATTATTTTTCCCAATATAGGCCTCTTAGCGCTCAGAATGTCCAATTGCAGTTTCTACAGAAAGAGTGTTTCAGAAAGGCTCAATCAAATGTAAGGTTCAACTCTGTTAGTTGAATGCACAGAACAGAAAGAAGTTTCATACAATGCTTCTGTGTAGTTTATATTTGAACATATTCTTTTTTCCACTATTACCCACTTAGCGCTACGAATGTCCAGTTGCATTTTCTACAGACAGAGTGTTTCAAAACTGCTCAATCAAAAGTATGGTTTAACTCTGTTAGCTGAATGCTCAGATCAGAAAGAAGTTTCACAGAATGATTCTGTGTAGTTTATATTTGAATATATTCCTTTTTCCACTACTACTCTCTTAGCGCTCCAAATGTCCAGTTGCATTTTCTACAGAAAGAGTGTTCAGATCTGCTCAATCAAAAGTATGGTTTAAATCTGTTAGCTGAATGCACAGATCAGAAACAAGTTTCACAAAATGATTCTGTGTAGTTTATATTTGGAGATATTCCTTTTTCCACTATTACCCACTTAGCGCTACGAATGTCCAGTTGCATTTTCTACAGACAGAGTGTTTCAAAACTGCTCAATCAAAAGTATGGTTTAACTCTGTTAGCTGAATGCTCAGATCAGAAAGAAGTTTCACAGAATGCTTCTGTGTAGTTTATATTTGAATATATTCCTTTTTCCACTACTACGCTCTTAGCGCTCAAAATGTCCAGTTGCATTTTCTACAGAAAGAGTGTTCAGATCTGCTCAATCAAAAATATGTTTTAACTCTGTTAGCTGAATGCACAGATCAGAAAGAAGTTTCACCGAATGATTCTGTGTAGTTTATATTTGAAGACATTCCTTTTTCCACTATTACCCTCTTAGCGCTCCGAATCTCCACTTGCATTTTCTACAAAAAGAGTGTTTCATAACTGCTCAATCAAAAATATGTTTTATCTCTGTTAACTGAATTTACAGATCAGAAATAAGTTTCACAGAATGCACCTGTGTAGTTTTTATTTGAAGATATTGTTTTTCCCAATGTAGGCCTCTTAGCGCTTAGCATGTCCAATTGCAGTTTGTACAGAAAGAGTTTTTCAGAACGGCTCAATCAAAAGTAAGGTTCAACACTGTTAGTTGAATGCACAGAACAGAAAGAATTTTCACAGAATGCTACTGTGTAGTTTATATTTGAATATATTCCTTTTTCCACTAATACCCTCTTAGCGCTCCGAATGTCCACTTGCATTTTCTACAGAAAGAGTGTTCAGAACTGCGCAATCAAAAGTATGCTTTAACTCTGTTAGCTTAATGAACATATCAGAAATAAGTTTCACAAAATGCTTCTGTGTAGTTTTTATTTGAAGATATTATTTTTCCCAATAGAGGCCTCTTAGCGCTCAGAATGTCCAATTGCAGTTTCTACAGAAAGAGTGTTTCAGAAAGGCTCAATCAAAAGTAAGGTTCAACTGTGTTAGTTGAATGCACAGAAAAGAAAGAAGTTTCATACAATGCTTCTGTGTAGTTTATATTTGAACATATTCTTTTTTCCACTATTACCCACTTAGCGCTACGAATGTCCAGTTGCATTTTCTACAGACAGAGTGTTTCAAAACTGCTCAATCAAAAGTATGGTTTAACTCTGTTAGCTGAATGCACAGATCAGAAAGAAGTTTCACAGAATGATTCTGTGTAGTTTATATTTGGAGACATTCCTTTTTCCAATATTACCCTCTTAGCGCTCCGAATCTCCACTTGCATTTTCTACAGAAAGAGTGTTTCAGAACGGCTCAATCAAAACTAAGGTTCAACTCTTTTAGTTGAACAAAGAGAACAGAAAGAAGTTTCACACAATTCTTCTGTGTAGTTTTTATTTGTAGACATTCTTTTTCCCAATATAGGCCTCTTAGCGCTCAGAATGTCCAATTGCAGTTTCTACAGAAAGAGTGTTTCAGAACGGCTCAATCAAAAGTAAGGTTCAACTCTGTTAGTTGAATGCACAGAACAGAAAGGAGTTTCATACAATGCTTCTGTGTAGTTTATATTTGAACATATTCTTTTTTCCACTATTACCCACTTAGCGCTACGAATGTCCAGTTGCATTTTCTACAGACAGAGTGTTTCAAAACTGCTCAATCAAAAGTATGGTTTAACTCTGTTAGCTGAATGCTCAGATCAGAAAGAAGTTTCACAGAATGCTTCTGTGTAGTTTATATTTGAATATATTCCTTTTTCCACTACTACTCTCTTAGCGCTCCAAATGTCCAGTTGCATTTTCTACAGAAAGAGTGTTCAGATCTGCTCAATCAAAAGTATGGTTTAACTCTGTTAGCTGAATGCACAGATCAGAAAGAAGTTTCACCAAATGATTCTGTGTAGTTTATATTTGAAGGCATTCCTTTTTCCACTATAACCCTCTTAGCGCTCCGAATCTCCACTTGCATTTTCTACAAAAAGAGTGTTTCATAACTGCTCAATCAAAAATATGTTTTATCTCTGTTAACTGAATTTACAGATCAGAAATAAGTTTCACAGAATGCATCTGTGTAGTTTTTATTTGAAGATATTCTTTTTCCCAATGTAGGCCTCTTAGCGCTTAGCATGTCCAATTGCAGTTTCTACAGAAAGAGTGTTTCAGAACGGCTCAATCAAAAGTAAGGTTCAACTCTGTTAGTTGAATGCACAGAACAGAAAGAATTTTCACAGAATGCTACTGTGTAGTTTATATTTGAATATATTCCTTTTTCCACTATTACCCTCTTAGCGCTCCGAATGTCCACTTGCATTTTCTACAGAAAGAGTGTTCAGAACTGCGCAATCAAAAGTATGGTTTAACTCTGTTAGCTTAATGAACATATCAGAAATAAGTTTCACACAATGCTTCTGTGTAGTTTTTATTTGAAGGTATTATTTTTCCCAATAGACTCCTCTTAGCGCTCAGAATGTCCAATTGCAGTTTCTACAGAAAGAGTGTTTCAGAACGGCTCAATCAAAAGTAAGGTTCAACTCTGTTAGTTGAATGCACAGAACAGAAAGAAGTTTCATACAATGCTTCTGTGTAGTTTATATTTGAACATATTCTTTTTTCCACTATTACCCACTTAGCGCTACGAATGTCCAGTTGCATTTTCTACAGACAGAGTGTTTCAAAACTGCTCAATCAAAAGTATGGTTTAACTCTGTTAGCTGAATGCTCAGATCAGAAAGAAGTTTCACAGAATGCTTCTGTGTAGTTTATATTTGAATATATTCCTTTTTCCACTACTACTCTCTTAGCGCTCCAAATGTCCAGTTGCATTTTCTACAGAAAGAGTGTTCAGATCTGCTCAATCAAAAGTATGGTTTAACTCTGTTAGCTGAATGCACAGATCAGAAAGAAGTTTCACAGAATGATTCTGTGTAGTTTATATTTGGAGACATTCCTTTTTCCACTATTACCCTCTTAGCGCTCCGAATCTCCACTTGCATTTTCTACAGAAAGATTGTTTCAGAACGGCTCAATCAAAACTAAGGTTCAACTCTTTTAGTTGAACAAACAGAACAGAAAGAAGTTTCACACAATTCTTCTGTGTAGTTTTTATTTGTAGACATTCTTTTTCCCAATATAGGCCTCTTAGCACTCAGAATGTCCAATTGCAGTTTCTACAGAAAGAGTGTTTCAGAACGGCTCAATCAAAAGTAAGGTTCAACTCTGTTAGTTGAATGCACAGAACAGAAAGAAGTTTCATACAATGCTTCTGTGTAGTTTATATTTGAACATATTCTTTTTTCCACTATTACCCACTTAGCGCTACGAATGTCCAGTTGCATTTTCTACAGACAGAGTGTTTCAAAACTGCTCAATCAAAAGTATGGTTTAACTCTGTTAGCTGAATGCTCAGATCAGAAAGAAGTTTCACAGAATGCTTCTGTGTAGTTTATATTTGAATATATTCCTTTTTCCAGTACTACGCTCTTAGCGCTCAAAATGTCCAGTTGCATTTTCTACAGAAAGAGTGTTCAGATCTGCTCAATCAAAAGTATGGTTTAACTCTGTTAGCTGAATGCACAGATCAGAAAGAAGTTTCACCGAATGATTCTGTGTAGTTTATATTTGAAGACATTCCTTTTTCCACTATTACCCTCTTAGCGCTCCGAATCTCCACTTGCATTTTCTACAAAAAGAGTGTTTCATAACTGCTCAATCAAAAATATGTTTTATCTCTGTTTACTGAATTTACAGATCAGAAATAAGTTTCACAGAATGCATCTGTGTAGTTTTTATTTGAAGATATTCTTTTTCCCAGTGTAGGCCTCTTAGCGCTTAGCATGTCCAATTGCAGTTTCTACAGAAAGAGTGTTTCAGAACGGCTCAATCAAAAGTAAGGTTCAACTCTGTTAGTTGAATGCACAGAACAGAAAGAATTTTCACAGAATGCTACTGTGTAGTTTATATTTGAATATATTCCTTTTTCCACTATTACCCTCTTAGCGCTCCGAATGTCCACTTGCATTTTCTACAGAAAGAGTGTTCAGAACTGCGCAATCAAAAGTATGGTTTAACTCTGTTAGCTTAATGAACATATCAGAAATAAGTTTCACACAATGCTTCTGTGTAGTTTTTATTTGAAGGTATTATTTTTCCCAATAGAGGCCTCTTAGCGCTCAGAATGTCCAATTGCAGTTTCTACAGAAAGAGTGTTTCAGAACGGCTCAATCAAAAGTAAGGTTCAACTCTGTTAGTTGAATGCACAGAACAGAAAGAAGTTTCATTCAATGCTTCTGTGTAGTTTATATCTGAACATATTCTTTTTTCAACTATTACCCACTTAGCGCTACGAATGTCCAGTTGCATTTTCGACAGACAGAGTGTTTCAAAACTGCTCAATCAAAAGTATGGTTTAACTCTATTAGCTGAATGCTCAGATCAGAAAGAAGTTTCACAGAATGCTTCTGTGTAGTTTATATTTGAATATATTCCTTTTTCCACTACTACTCTCTTAGCGCTCCAAATGTCCAGTTGCATTTTCTACAGAAAGAGTGTTCAGATCTGCACAATCAAAAGTATGGTTTAACTCTGTTAACTGAATGCACAGATCAGAAAGAAGTTTCACAGAATGATTCTGTGTAGTTTATATTTGGAGACATTCCTTTTTCCACTATTACCCTCTTAGCGCTCCGAATCTCCACTTGCATTTTCTACAGAAAGAGTGTTTCATAACTGCTCAATCAAAAATATGTTTTATCTCTGTTAACTGAATTTACAGATCAGAAATAATTTTCACAGAATGCATCTGTGTAGTTTTTATTTGAAGATATTCTTTTTCCCAGTGTAGGCCTCTTAGCGCTTAGCATGTCCAATTGCAGTTTCTACAGAAAGAGTGTTTTAGAACGGCTCAATCAAAAGTAAGGTTCAACTCTGTTAGTTGAATGCACAGAACAGAAAGAATTTTCACAGAATGCTACTGTGTAGTTTATATTTGAATATATTCCTTTTTCCACTATTACCCTCTTAGCGCTCAGAATGTCCAGTTGCATTTTCTACACAAAGAGTGTTCAGAACTGCGCAATCAAAAGTATGGTTTAACTGTGTTAGCTTAATGAACATATCAGAAATAAGTTTCACACAATGCTTCTGTGTAGTTTTTATTTGAAGGTATTATTTTTCCCAATAGAGGCCTCTTAGCGCTCAGAATGTCCAATTGCAGTTTCTACAGAAAGAGTGTTTCAGAACGGCTCAATCAAAAGTAAGGTTCAACTCTGTTACTTGAATGCACAGAACAGAAAGAAGTTTCATACAATGCTTCTGTGTAGTTTATATTTGAACATATTCTTTTTTCCACTATGAACCACTTAGCGCTACGAATGTCCAGTTGCATTTTCTACAGACAGAGTGTTTCAAAACTGCTCAATCAAAAGTATGGTTTAACTCTGTTAGCTGAATGCTCAGATCAGAATAAATTTCACAGAATGCTTCTGTGTAGTTTATATTTGAATATATTCCTTTTTCCACTACTACCCTCTTAGCGCTCCAAATGTCCAGTTGCATTTTCTACAGAAAGAATGTTCAGATCTGCTCAATCAAAAGTATGGTTTAACTCTGTTAGCTGAATGCACAGATCAGAAAGAAGTTTCACAGAATGATTCTCTGTAGTTTATATTTGGAGACATTCCTTTTTCCACTATTACCCTCTTAGCGCTCCGAATCTCCACTTGCATTTTCTACAGAAAGAGTGTTTCAGAACGGCTCAATCAAAACTAAGGTTCAACTCTTTTAGTTGAACAAACAGAACAGAAAGAAGTTTCACACAATTCTTCTGTGTAGTTTTTATTTGTAGACATTCTTTTTCCCAATATAGGCCTCTTAGCGCTCAGAATGTCCAATTGCAGTTTCTACAGAAAGAGTGTTTCAGAACGGCTCAATCAAAAGTAAGGTTCAACTCTGTTAGTTGAATGCACAGAACAGAAAGAAATTTCATACAATGCTTCTGTGTAGTTTATATTTGAACATATTCTTTTTTCCACTATTACCCACTTAGCGCTACGAATGTCCAGTTGCATTTTCTACAGACAGAGTGTTTCAAAACTGCTCAATCAAAACTATGGTTTAACTCTGTTAGCTGAATGCTCAGATCAGAAAGAAGTTTCACAGAATGCTTCTGTGTAGTTTATATTTGAATATATTCCTTTTTCCACTACTACGCTCTTAGCGCTCCAAATGTCCAGTTGCATTTTCTACAGAAAGAGTGTTCAGATCTGCTCAATCAAAAGTATGGTTTAACTCTGTTAGCTGAATGCACAGATCAGAAAGAAGTTATACCGAATGATTCTGTGTAGTTTATATTTGAAGACATTCCTTTTTCCACTGTTACCCTCTTAGCGCTCCGAATCTCCACTTGCATTTTCTACAAAAAGAGTGTTTCATAACTGCTCAATCAAAAATATGTTTTATCTCTGTTAACTGAATTTACAGATCAGAAATAAGTTTCACAGAATGCATCTGTGTAGTTTTTATTTGAAGATATTCTTTTTCCCAGTGTAGGCCTCTCAGCGCTTAGCATGCCCAATTGTAGTTTCTACATAAAGAGTGTTTCAGAACGGCTCAATCAAAAGTAAGGTTCAACTCTGTTATTTGAATGCACAGAACAGAAAGTATTTTCACAGAATGCTACTGTGTAGTTTATATTTGAATATATTCCTTTTTCCACTATTACACTCTTAGCGCTCAGAATGTCCACTTGCATTTTCTACAGAAAGAGTGTTCAGAACTGCGCAATCAAAAGTATGGTTTAACTCTGTTAGCTTAATGAACATATCAGAAATAAGTTTCACACAATGCTTCTGTGTAGGTTTTATTTGAAGGTATTATTTTTCCCAATAGAGGCCTCTTAGCGCTCAGAATGTCCAATTGCAGTTTCTACAGAAAGAGTGTTTCAGAACGGCTCAATCCAAAGTAAGGTTCAACTCTGTTAGTTGAATGCACAGAACAGAAAGAAGTTTCATACAATGCTTTTGTGTAGTTTATATTTGAACATATTCTTTTTTCCACTATTACCCACTTAGCGCTACGAATGTCCAGTTGCATTTTCTACAGACAGAGTGTTTCAAAACTGCTCAATCAAAAGTATGGTTTAACTCTGTTAGCTGAATGCTCAGATCAGAAAGAAGATTCACAGAATGCTTCTGTGTAGTTTATATTTGAATATATTCCTTTTTCCACTACTACTCTCTTAGTGCTCCAAATGTCCAGTTGCATTTTCTACAGAAAGAGTGTTCAGATCTGCTCAATCAAAAGTATGGTTTAACTCTGTTAGCTGAATGCACAGATCAGAAAGAAGTTTCACAGAATGATTCTGTGTAGTTTATATTTGGAGACATTCCTTTTTCCACTATTACCCTCTTAGCGCTCCGAATCTCCACTTGCATTTTCTACAGAAAGAGTGTTTCAGAACGGCTCAATCAAAACTAAGGTTCAACACTTTTAGTTGAACAAACAGAACAGAAAGAAATTTCACACAATTCTTCTGTGTAGTTTTTATTTGTAGACATTCTTTTTCCCAATATAGGCCTCTTAGCGCTCAGAATGTCCAATTGCAGTTTCTACAGAAAGAGTGTTTCAGAACGGCTCAATCAAATGTAAGGTTCAACTCTGTTAGTTGAATGCACAGAACAGAAAGAAGTTTCATACAATGCTTCTGTGTAGTTTATATTTGAACATATTCTTTTTTCCACTATTACCCACTTAGCGCTACGAATGTCCAGTTGCATTTTCTACAGACAGAGTGTTTCAAAACTGCTCAATCAAAAGTATGGTTTAACTCTGTTAGCTGAATGCTCAGATCAGAAAGAAGTTTCACAGAATGCTTCTGTGTAGTTTATATTTGAATATATTCCTTTTTCCACTACTACGCTCTTAGCGCTCCAAAAGTCCAGTTGCATTTTCTACAGAAAGAGTGTTCAGATCTGCTCAATCAAAAGTATGGTTTAACTCTGTTAGCTGAATGCACAGATCAGAAAGAAGTTTCACCGAATGATTCTGTGTAGTTTATATTTGGAGACATTCCTTTTTCCACTAGTACCCACTTAGCGCTCCGTATCTCCACTTGCATTTTCTACAAAAAGAGTGTTTCATAACTGCTCAATCAAAAATATGTTTTATCTCTGTTAACTGAATTTACAGATCAGAAATAAGTTTCACAGAATGCATCTGTGTAGTTTTTATTTGAAGATATTCTTTTTCCCAATGTAGGCCTCTTAGCGCTTAGCATGTCCAATTGCAGTTTCTACAGAAAGAGTGTTTCAGAACGGCTCAATCAAAAGTAAGGTTCAACTCCGTTAGTTGAATGCACAGAACAGAAAGAATTTTCACAGAATGCTACTGTGTAGTTTATATTTGAATATATTCCTTTTTCCACTATTACCCTCTTAGTGCTCCGAATGTCCACTTGCATTTTCTACAGAAAGAGTGTTCAGAACTGCGGAATCAAAAGTATGGTTTAACTCTGTTAGCTTAATGAACATATCAGAAATAAGTTTCACACAATGCTTCTGTGTAGTTTTTATTTGAAGGTATTATTTTTCCCAATAGAGGCCTCTTAGCGCTCAGAATGTCCAATTGCAGTTTCTGCAGAAAGAGTGTTTCAGAACGGCTCAATCAAAAGTAAGGTTCAACTCTGTTAGTTGAATGCACAGAACATAAAGAAGTTTCATACAATGCTTCTGTGTAGTTTATATTTGAACATATTCTTTTTTCCACTATTACCCACTTAGCGCTACGAATGTCCAGTTGCATTTTCTACAGACAGAGTGTTTCAAAACTGCTCAATCAATAGTATGGTTTAACTCTGTTAGCTGAATGCTCAGATCAGAAAGAAGTTTCACAGAATGCTTCTGTGTAGTTTATATTTGAATATATTCCTTTTTCCACTACTACTCTCTTAGCGCTCCAAATGTCCAGTTGTATTTTCTACAGAAAGAGTGTTCAGATCTGCTCAATCAAAAGTATGGTTTAACTCTGTTAGCTGAATGCACGGATCAGAAAGAAGTTTCACAGAATGATTCTGTGTAGTTTATATTTGGAGACATTCCTTTTTCCACTATTACCCTCTTAGCGCTCCGAATCTCCACTTGCATTTCCTACAGAAAGAGTGTTTCTGAACGGCTCAATCAAAACTAAGGTTCAACTCTTTTAGTTGAAAAAACAGAACAGAAAGAAGTTTCACACAATTCTTCTGTGTAGTTTTTATTTGTAGACATTCTTTTTCCCAATATATGCCTCTTAGCGCTCAGAATGTCCAATTGCAGTTTCTACAGAAAGAATGTTTCAGAACGGCTCAATCAAAAGTAAGGTTCAACTCTGTTAGTTGAATGCACAGAACAGAAAGAAGTTTCATACAATGCTTCTGTGTAGTTTATATTTGAACATATTCTTTTTTCCACTATTACCCACTTAGCGCTACGAATGTCCAGTTGCATTTTCTACAGACAGAGTGTTTCAAAACTGCTCAATCAAAAGTATGGTTTAACTCTGTTAGCTGAATGCTCAGATCAGAAAGAAGTTTCACAGAATGCTTCTGTGTAGTTTATATTTGAATATATTCCTTTTTCCACTACTACGCTCTTAGCGCTCCAAAAGTCCAGTTGCATTATCTACAGAAAGAGTGTTCAGATCTGCTCAATCAAAAGTATCGTGTAACTCTGTTAGCAGAATGCACAGATCAGAAAGAAGTTTCACCGAATGATACTGTGTAGTTTATATTTGGAGACATTCCTTTTTCCACTAGTACCCACTTAGCGCTCCGAATCTCCACTTGCATTTTCTACAAAAAGAGTGTTTCATAACTGCTCAATCAAAAATATGTTTTATCTCTGTTAACTGAATTTACAGATCAGAAATAAGTTTCACAGAATGCATCTGTGTAGTTTTTATTTGAAGATATTCTTTTTCCCAATGTAGGCCTCTTAGCGCTTAGCATGTCCAATTGCAGTTTCTACAGAAAGAGTGTTTCAGAACGGCTCAATCAAAAGTAAGGTTCAACTCTGTTAGTTGAATGCACAGAACAGAAAGAATTTTCACAGAATGCTACTGTGTAGTTTATATTTGAATATATTCCTTTTTCCACTATTACCCTCTTAGTGCTCCGAATGTCCACTTGCATTTTCTACAGAAAGAGTGTTCAGAACTGCGCAATCAAAAGTATGGTTTAACTCTGTTAGCTAAATGAACATATCAGAAATAAGTTTCACACAATGCTTCTGTGTAGTTTTTATTTGAAGGTATTATTTTTCCCAATAGAGGCCTCTTAGCGCTCAGAATGTCCAATTGCAGTTTCTGCAGAAAGAGTGTTTCAGAACGGCTCAATCAAAAGTAAGGTTCAACTCTGTTAGTTGAATGCACAGAACATAAAGAAGTTTCATACAATGCTTCTGTGTAGTTTATATTTGAACATATTCTTTTTTCCACTATTACCCGCTTAGCGCTACGAATGTCCAGTTGCATTTTCTACAGACAGAGTGTTTCAAAACTGCTCAATCAAAAGTATGGTTTAACTCTGTTAGCTGAATGCTCAGATCAGAAAGAAGTTTCACAGAATGCTTCTGTGTAGTTTATATTTGAATATATTCCTTTTTCCACTACTACTCTCTTAGCGCTCCAAATGTCCAGTTGCATTTTCTACAGAAAGAGTGTTCAGATCTGCTCAATCAAAAGTATGGTTTAACTCTGTTAGCTGAATGCACAGATCAGAAAGAAGTTTCACAGAATGATTCTGTGTAGTTTATATTTGGAGACATTCCTTTTTCCACTATTACCCTCTTAGCGCTCCGAATCTCCACTTGCATTTCCTACAGAAAGAGTGTTTCTGAACGTCTCAATCAAAACTAAGGTTCAACTCTTTTAGTTGTAAAAACAGAACAGAAAGAAGTTTCACACAATTCTTCTGTGTAGTTTTTATTTGTAGACATTCTTTTTCCCAATATAGGCCTCTTAGCGCTCAGAATGTCCAATTGCAGTTTCTACAGAAAGAGTGTTTCAGAACGGCTCAATCAAAAGTAAGGTTCAACTCTGTTAGTTGAATGCACAGAACAGAAAGAAGTTTCATACAATGCTCCTGTGTAGTTTATATTTGAACATATTCTTTTTTCCACTATTACCCACTTAGCGCTACGAATGTCCAGTTGCATTTTCTACAGACAGAGTGTTTCAAAACTGCTCAATCAAAAGTATGGTTTAATTCTGTTAGCTGAATGCTCAGATCAGAAAGAAGTTTCACAGAATGCTTCTGTGTAGTTTATATTTGAATATATTCCTTTTTCCACTACTATGCTCTTAGCGCTCCAAATGTCCAGTTGCATTTTCTACAGAAAGAGTGTTCAGATCTGCTCAATCAAAAGTATGGTTTAACTCTGTTAGCTGAATGCACAGATCAGAAAGAAGTTTCACCGAATGATTCTGTGTAGTTTATATTTGGAGACATTCCTTTTTCCACTAGTACCCACTTAGCGCTCCGTATCTCCACTTGCATTTTCTACAAAAAGAGTGTTTCATAACTGCTCAATCAAAAATATGTTTTATCTCTGTTAACTGAATTTACAGATCAGAAATAAGTTTCACAGAATGCATCTGTGTAGTTTTTATTTGAAGATATTCTTTTTCCCAATGTAGGCCTCTTAGCGCTTAGCATGTCCAATTGCAGTTTCTACAGAAAGAGTGTTTCAGAACGGCTCAATCAAAAGTAAGGTTCAACTCCGTTAGTTGAATGCACAGAACAGAAAGAATTTTCACAGAATGCTACTGTGTAGTTTATATTTGAATATATTCCTTTTTCCACTATTACCCTCTTAGTGCTCCGAATGTCCACTTGCATTTTCTACAGAAAGAGTGTTCAGAACTGCGGAATCAAAAGTATGGTTTAACTCTGTTAGCTTAATGAACATATCAGAAATAAGTTTCACACAATGCTTCTGTGTAGTTTTTATTTGAAGGTATTATTTTTCCCAATAGAGGCCTCTTAGCGCTCAGAATGTCCAATTGCAGTTTCTGCAGAAAGAGTGTTTCAGAACGGCTCAATCAAAAGTAAGGTTCAACTCTGTTAGTTGAATGCACAGAACATAAAGAAGTTTCATACAATGCTTCTGTGTAGTTTATATTTGAACATATTCTTTTTTCCACTATTACCCACTTAGCGCTACGAATGTCCAGTTGCATTTTCTACAGACAGAGTGTTTCAAAACTGCTCAATCAATAGTATGGTTTAACTCTGTTAGCTGAATGCTCAGATCAGAAAGAAGTTTCACAGAATGCTTCTGTGTAGTTTATATTTGAATATATTCCTTTTTCCACTACTACTCTCTTAGCGCTCCAAATGTCCAGTTGTATTTTCTACAGAAAGAGTGTTCAGATCTGCTCAATCAAAAGTATGGTTTAACTCTGTTAGCTGAATGCACGGATCAGAAAGAAGTTTCACAGAATGATTCTGTGTAGTTTATATTTGGAGACATTCCTTTTTCCACTATTACCCTCTTAGCGCTCCGAATCTCCACTTGCATTTCCTACAGAAAGAGTGTTTCTGAACGGCTCAATCAAAACTAAGGTTCAACTCTTTTAGTTGAAAAAACAGAACAGAAAGAAGTTTCACACAATTCTTCTGTGTAGTTTTTATTTGTAGACATTCTTTTTCCCAATATATGCCTCTTAGCGCTCAGAATGTCCAATTGCAGTTTCTACAGAAAGAATGTTTCAGAACGGCTCAATCAAAAGTAAGGTTCAACTCTGTTAGTTGAATGCACAGAACAGAAAGAAGTTTCATACAATGCTTCTGTGTAGTTTATATTTGAACATATTCTTTTTTCCACTATTACCCACTTAGCGCTACGAATGTCCAGTTGCATTTTCTACAGACAGAGTGTTTCAAAACTGCTCAATCAAAAGTATGGTTTAACTCTGTTAGCTGAATGCTCAGATCAGAAAGAAGTTTCACAGAATGCTTCTGTGTAGTTTATATTTGAATATATTCCTTTTTCCACTACTACGCTCTTAGCGCTCCAAAAGTCCAGTTGCATTATCTACAGAAAGAGTGTTCAGATCTGCTCAATCAAAAGTATCGTGTAACTCTGTTAGCAGAATGCACAGATCAGAAAGAAGTTTCACCGAATGATACTGTGTAGTTTATATTTGGAGACATTCCTTTTTCCACTAGTACCCACTTAGCGCTCCGAATCTCCACTTGCATTTTCTACAAAAAGAGTGTTTCATAACTGCTCAATCAAAAATATGTTTTATCTCTGTTAACTGAATTTACAGATCAGAAATAAGTTTCACAGAATGCATCTGTGTAGTTTTTATTTGAAGATATTCTTTTTCCCAATGTAGGCCTCTTAGCGCTTAGCATGTCCAATTGCAGTTTCTACAGAAAGAGTGTTTCAGAACGGCTCAATCAAAAGTAAGGTTCAACTCTGTTAGTTGAATGCACAGAACAGAAAGAATTTTCACAGAATGCTACTGTGTAGTTTATATTTGAATATATTCCTTTTTCCACTATTACCCTCTTAGTGCTCCGAATGTCCACTTGCATTTTCTACAGAAAGAGTGTTCAGAACTGCGCAATCAAAAGTATGGTTTAACTCTGTTAGCTAAATGAACATATCAGAAATAAGTTTCACACAATGCTTCTGTGTAGTTTTTATTTGAAGGTATTATTTTTCCCAATAGAGGCCTCTTAGCGCTCAGAATGTCCAATTGCAGTTTCTGCAGAAAGAGTGTTTCAGAACGGCTCAATCAAAAGTAAGGTTCAACTCTGTTAGTTGAATGCACAGAACATAAAGAAGTTTCATACAATGCTTCTGTGTAGTTTATATTTGAACATATTCTTTTTTCCACTATTACCCGCTTAGCGCTACGAATGTCCAGTTGCATTTTCTACAGACAGAGTGTTTCAAAACTGCTCAATCAAAAGTATGGTTTAACTCTGTTAGCTGAATGCTCAGATCAGAAAGAAGTTTCACAGAATGCTTCTGTGTAGTTTATATTTGAATATATTCCTTTTTCCACTACTACTCTCTTAGCGCTCCAAATGTCCAGTTGCATTTTCTACAGAAAGAGTGTTCAGATCTGCTCAATCAAAAGTATGGTTTAACTCTGTTAGCTGAATGCACAGATCAGAAAGAAGTTTCACAGAATGATTCTGTGTAGTTTATATTTGGAGACATTCCTTTTTCCACTATTACCCTCTTAGCGCTCCGAATCTCCACTTGCATTTCCTACAGAAAGAGTGTTTCTGAACGTCTCAATCAAAACTAAGGTTCAACTCTTTTAGTTGTAAAAACAGAACAGAAAGAAGTTTCACACAATTCTTCTGTGTAGTTTTTATTTGTAGACATTCTTTTTCCCAATATAGGCCTCTTAGCGCTCAGAATGTCCAATTGCAGTTTCTACAGAAAGAGTGTTTCAGAACGGCTCAATCAAAAGTAAGGTTCAACTCTGTTAGTTGAATGCACAGAACAGAAAGAAGTTTCATACAATGCTCCTGTGTAGTTTATATTTGAACATATTCTTTTTTCCACTATTACCCACTTAGCGCTACGAATGTCCAGTTGCATTTTCTACAGACAGAGTGTTTCAAAACTGCTCAATCAAAAGTATGGTTTAATTCTGTTAGCTGAATGCTCAGATCAGAAAGAAGTTTCACAGAATGCTTCTGTGTAGTTTATATTTGAATATATTCCTTTTTCCACTACTATGCTCTTAGCGCTCCAAATGTCCAGTTGCATTTTCTACAGAAAGAGTGTTCAGATCTGCTCAATCAAAAGTATGGTTTAACTCTGTTAGCTGAATGCACAGATCAGAAAGAAGTTTCACCGAATGATTCTGTGTAGTTTATATTTGAAGACATTCCTTTTTCCACTATTACCCTCTTAGCGCTCCGAATCTCCACTTGCATTTTCTACAAAAAGAGAGTTTCATAACTGCTCAATCAAAAATATGTTTTATCTCTGTTAACTGAATTTACAGATCAGAAATTAGTTTCACAGAATGCATCTGTGTAGTTTTTATTTGAAGATATTCTTTTTCCCAATGTAGCCCTCTAAGCGCTTAGCATGTCCAATTGCAGTTTCTACAGAAAGAGTGTTTCAGAACGGCTCAATCAAAAGTAAGGTTCAACTCTGTTAGTTGAATGCACAGAACAGAAAGAATTTTCACAGAATGCTACTGTGTAGTTTATATTTGAATATATTACTTTTTCCACTATTACCCTCTTAGCGCTCCGAATGTCCACTTGCATTTTCTACAGAAAGAGTGTTCAGAACTGCGCAATCAAAAGTATGGTTTAACTCTGTTAGCTTAATGAACATATCAGAAATAAATTTCACACATTGCTTCTGTGTAGTTTTTATTTGAAGATATTATTTTTCCCAATAGAGGCCTCTTTGCGCTCAGAATGTCCAATTGCAGTTTCTACAGAAAGAGTGTTTCAGAACGGCTCAATCAAAAGTAAGTTTCAACTCTGTTATTTGAATGCACAGAACAGAAAGAAGTTTCATACAATGCTTCTGTGTAGTTTATATTTGAACATATTCTTTTTTCCACTATTACCCACTTAGCGCTACGAATGTCCAGTTGCATTTTCTACAGACAGAGTTTTTCAAAACTGCTCAATCAAAAGTATGGTTTAACACTGTTAGCTGAATGCTCAGATCAGAAAGAAGTTTCACAGAATGCTTCTGTGTACTTTATATTTGAATATGTTCCTTTTTCCACTACTACTCTCTTAGCGCTCCAAATGTCCAGTTGCATTTTCTACAGAAAGAGTGTTCAGATCTGCTCAATCAAAAGTATGGTTTAACTCTGTTAGCTGAATGCACAGATCAGAAAGAAGTTTCACAGAATGATTCTGTGTAGTTTATATTTGGAGACATTCCTTTTTCCACTATCACCCTCTTAGCGCTCCGAATCTCCACTTGCATTTTCTACAGAAAGAGTGTTTCAGAACGGCTCAATCAAAACTAAGGTTCAACTCTTTTAGTTGAACAAACAGAACAGAAAGAAGTTTCACACAATTCTTCTGTGTAGTTTTTATTTGTAGACATTCTTTTTCCCAATATAGGCCTCTTAGCGCTCAGAATGTCCAATTGCAGTTTCTACAGAAAGAGTGTTTCAGAACGGCTCAATCAAAAGTAAGGTTCAACTCTGTTAGTTGAACAAACAGAACAGAAAGAAGTTTCATACAATGCTTCTGTGTAGTTTATATTTGAACATATTTTTTTTCCACTATTACCCACTTAGCGCTACGAATGTCCATTTGCATTTTTTGCAGACAGAGTGTTTCAAAACTGCTCAATCAAAAGTATGGTTTAACTCTGTTAGCTGAATGCTCAGATCAGAAAGAAGTTTCACAGAATGCTTCTGTGTAGTTTATATTTGAATATAGTCCTTTTTCCACTACTACGCTCTTAGCGCTCCAAATGTCCAGTGGCATTTTCTACAGAAAGAGTGTTCAGATCTGCTCAATCAAATTATGGTTTAACTCTGTTAGCTGAATGCACAGATCAGAAAGAAATTTCACCGAATGATTCTGTGTAGTTTATATTTGAAGACATTCCTTTTTCCACTATTACCCACTTAGCGCTCCGAATCTCCACTTGCATTATCTACAAAAAGAGTGTTTCATAACTGCTCAATCAAAACTATGTTTTATCTCTGTTAACTGAATTTACAGATCAGAAATAAGTTTCACAGAATGCATCTGTGTAGTTTTTATTTGAAGATATTCTTTTTCCCAATGTAGGCCTCTTAGCGCTTAGCATGTCCAATTGCAGTTTCTACAGAAAGAGTGTTTCAGAACGGCTCAATCAAAAATAAGGTTCAACTCTGTTAGTTGAATGCACAGAACAGAAAGAATTTTCACAGAATGCTACTGTGTAGTTTATATTTGAATATATTCCTTTTTCGACTATTACCCTCTTAGCGCTCCGAATGTCCACTTGCATTTTCTACAGAAAGAGTGTTCAGAACTGCGCAATCAAAAGTATGGTGTAACTCTGTTAGCTTAATGAACATATCAGAAATAAGTTTCACACAATGCTTCTGTGTAGTTTTTATTTGAAGATATTATTTTTCCCAATAGAGGCCTCTTAGCGCTCAGAATGTCCAATTGCAGTTTCTACAGAAAGAGTGTTTCAGAACGGCTCAATCAAAAGTAAGGTTCAACTCTGTTAGTTGAATGCACAGAACAGAAAGAAGTTTCATACAATGCTTCTGTGTAGTTTATATTTGAACATATTCTTTTTTCCACTATTACCCACTTAGCGCTACGAATGTCCAGTTGCATTTTCTACAGACAGAGTGTTTCAAAACTGCTCAATCAAAAGTATGGTTTAACTCTGTTAGCTGAATGCTCAGATCAGAAAGAAGTTTCACAGAATGCTTCTGTGTAGTTTATATTTGAATATATTCCTTTTTCCACTACTACTCTCTTAGCGCTCCAAATGTCCAGTTGCATTTTCTACAGAAAGAGTGTTCAGATCTGCTCAATCAAAAGTATGGTTTAACTCTGTTAGCTGAATGCACAGATCAGAAAGAAGTTTCACAGAATGATTCTGTGTAGTTTATATTTGGAGACATTCCTTTTTCCACTATTACCCTCTTAGCGCTCCGAATCTCCACTTGCATTTTCTACAGAAAGAGTGTTTCAGAACGGCTCAATCAAAACTAAGCTTCAACTCTTTTAGTTGAACAAACAGAACAGAAAGAAGTTTCACACAATTCTTCTGTGTAGTTTTTATTTCTAGACATTCTTTTTCCCAATATAGGCCTCTTAGCGCTCAGAATGTCCAATTGCAGTTTCTACAGAAAGAGTGTTACAGAACGGCTCAATCAAAAGTAAGGTTCAACTCTGTTAGTTGAATGCACAGAACAGAAAGAAGTTTCATACAATGCTTCTGTGTAGTTTATATTTGAACATATTCTTTTTTCCACTATTACCCACTTAGCGCTACGAATGTCCAGTTGCATTTTCTACAGACAGAGTGTTTCAAAACTGCTCAATCAAAAGTATGGTTTAACTCTGTTAGCTGAATGCTCAGATCAGAAAGAAGTTTCACAGAATGCTTCTGTGTAGTTTATATTTGAATATATTCCTTTTTCCACTACTACGCTCTTAGCGCTCCAAATGTCCAGTTGCATTTTCTACAGAAAGAGTGTTCAGATCTGCTCAATCAAAAGTATGGTTTAACTCTGTTAGCTGAATGCACAGATCAGAAACAAGTTTCACCGAATGATTCTGTGTAGTTTATATTTGAAGACATTCCTTTTTCCACTAGTACCCACTTAGCGCTCCGAATCTCCACTTGCATTTTCTACAAAAAGAGTGTTTCATAACTGCTCAATCAAAAATATGTTTTATCTCTGTTAACTGAATTTACAGATCAGAAATAAGTTTCACAGAATGCATCTGTGTAGTTTTTATTTGAAGATATTCTTTTTCCCAATGTAGGCCTCTTAGCGCTTAGCATGTCCAATTGCAGTTTCTACAGAAAGAGTGTTTCAGAACGGCTCAATCAAAAGTAAGGTTCAACTCTGTTAGTTGAATGCACAGAACAGAAAGAATTTTCACAGAATGCTACTGTGTAGTTTATATTTGATTATAACCCTTTTTCCACTATTACCCTCTTAGCGCTCCGAATGTCCACTTGCATTTTCTACAGAAAGAGTGTTCAGAACTGCGCAATCAAAAGTATGGTTTAACTCTGTTAGCTTAATGAACATATCAGAAATAAGTTTCACACAATGCTTCTGTGTAGTTTTTATTTGAAGATATTATTTTTCCCAATAGAGGCCTCTTAGCGCTCAGAATGTCCAATTGCAGTTTCTACAGAAAGAGTGTTTCAGAACGGCTCAATCAAAAGTAAGGTTCAACTCTGTTAGTTGAATGCACAGAACAGAAAGAAGTTTCATACAATGCTTCTGTGTAGTTTATATTTGAACATATTCTTTTTTCCACTATTACCCACTTAGCGCTACGAATGTCCAGTTGCATTTTCTACAGACAGAGTGTTTCACAACTGCTCAATCAAAAGTATGGTTTAACTCTCTTAGCTGAATGCTCAGGTCAGAAAGAAGTTTCACAGAATGCTTCTGTGTAGTTTATATTTGAATATATTCCTTTTTCCACTACTACTCTCTTAGCGCTCCAAATGTCCAGTTGCATTTTCTACAGAAAGAGTGTTCAGATCTGCTCAATCAAAAGTATGGTTTAACTCTGTTAGCTGAATGCACAGATCAGAAAGAAGTTTCACAGAATGATTCTGTGTAGTTTATATTTGGAGACATTCCTTTTTCCACTATTACCCTCTTAGCGCTCCGAATCTCCACTTGCATTTTCTACAGAAAGAGTGTTTCAGAACGGCTCAATCAAAACTAAGGTTCAACTCTTTTAGTTGAACAAACAGAACAGAAAGAAGTTTCACACAATTCTTCTGTGTAGTTTTTATTTGTAGACATTCTTTTTCCCAATATAGGCCTCCTAGCGCTCAGAATGTCCAATTGCAGTTTCTACAGAAAGAGTGTTTCAGAACGGCTTAATCAAAAGTAAGGTTCAACTCTGTTAGTTGAATGCACAGAACAGAAAGAAGTTTCATACAATGCTTCTGTGTAGTTTATATTTGAACATATTCTTTTTTCCACTATTACCCACTTAGCGCTACGAATGTCCAGTTGCATTTTCTACAGACAGAGTGTTTCAAAACTGCTCAATCAAAAGTATGGTTTAACTCTGTTAGCTGAAAACTCAGAGCAGAAAGAAGTTTCACAGAATGCTTCTGTGTAGTTTATATTTGAATATATTCCTTTTTCCACTACTACGCTCTTAGCGCTCCAAATGTCCAGTTGCATTTTCTACAGAAAGAGTGTTCAGATCTGCTCAATCAAAAGTATGGTTTAACTCTGTTAGCTGAATGCACAGATCAGAAAGAAGTTTCACCGAATGATTCTGTGTAGTTTATATTTGAAGGTATTCCTTTTTCCACTAGTACCCTCTTAGCGCTCCGAATCTCCACTTGCATTTTCTACAAAAAGAGTGTTTCATAACTGCTCAATCAAAAATATGTTTTATCTCTGTTAACTGAATTTACAGATCAGAAATAAGTTTCACAGAATGCATCTGTGTAGTTTTTATTTGAAGATATTCTTTTTCCCAATGTAGGCCTCTTAGCGCTTAGCATGTCCACTTGCAGTTTCTACAGAAAGAGTGTTTCAGAACGGCTCAATCAAAAGTAAGGTTCAACTCTGTTAGTTGAATGCACAGAACAGAAAGAATTTTCACAGAATGCTACTGTGTAGTTTATATTTGAATATATTCCTTTTTCCACTATTACCCTCTTAGCGCTCCGAATGTCCACTTGCATTTTCTACAGAAAGAGTGTTCAGAACTGCGCAATCAAAAGTAGGGTTTAACTCTGTTAGCTTAATGAACATATCAGAAATAAGTTTCACACAATGCTTCTGTGTAGTTTTTATTTGAAGATATTATTTTTCCCAATAGAGGCCTCTTAGCGCTCAGAATGTCCAATTGCAGTTTCTACAGAAAGAGTGTTTCAGAACGGCTCAATCAAAAGTAAGCTTCAACTCTGTTAGTTGAATGCACAGAACAGAAAGATGTTTCATACAATGCTTCTGTGTAGTTTATATTTGAACATATTCTTTTTTCCACTATTACCCACTTAGCACTACGAATGTCCAGTTGCATTTTCTACAGACAGAGTGTTTCAAAACTGCTCAATCAAAAGTATGGTTTAACTCTGTTAGCTGAATGCTCAGATCAGAAAGAAGTTTCACAGAATGCTTCTGTGTAGTTTATATTTGAATATATTCCTTTTTCCACTACTACTCTCTTAGCGCTCCAAATGTCCAGTTGCATTTTCTACAGAAAGAGTGTTCAGATCTGCTCAATCAAAAGTATGGTTTAACTCTGTTAGCTGAATGCACAGATCAGAAAGAAGTTTCACAGAATGATTCTGTGTAGTTTATATTTGGAGACTTTCCTTTTTCCACTATTACCCTCTTAGCGCTCCGAATCTCCACTTGCATTTTCTACAGAAAGAGTGTTTCAGAACGGCTCAATCAAAACTAAGGTTCAACTCTTTTAGTTGAAAAAACAGAACAGAAAGAAGTTTCACACAATTCTTCTGTGTAGTTTTTATTTGTAGACATTCTTTTTCCCAATATAGGCCTCTTAGCGCTCAGAATGTCCAATTGCAGTTTCTACAGAAAGAGTGTTTCAGAACGGCTCAATCAAAAGTAAGGTTCAACTCTGTTAGTTGAATGCACAGGACAGAAAGAAGTTTCATACAATGCTCCTGTGTAGTTTATATTTGAACATATTCTTTTTTCCACTATTACCCACTTAGCGCTACGAATGTCCAGTTGCATTTTCTACAGACAGAGTGTTTCAAAACTGCTCAATCAAAAGTATGGTTTAATTCTGTTAGCTGAATGCTCAGATCAGAAAGAAGTTTCACAGAATGCTTCTGTGTAGTTTATATTTGAATATATTCCTTTTTCCACTACTATGCTCTTAGCGCTCCAAATGTCCAGTTGCATTTTCTACAGAAAGAGTGTTCAGATCTGCTCAATCAAAAGTATGGTTTAACTCTGTTAGCTGAATGCACAGATCAGAAAGAAGTTTCACCGAATGATTCTGTGTAGTTTATATTTGAAGACATTCCTTTTTCCACTATTACCCTCTTAGCGCTCCGAATCTCCACTTGCATTTTCTACAAAAAGAGAGTTTCATAACTGCTCAATCAAAAATATGTTTTATCTCTGTTAACTGAATTTACAGATCAGAAATTAGTTTCACAGAATGCATCTGTGTAGTTTTTATTTGAAGATATTCTTTTTCCCAATGTAGCCCTCTTAGCGCTTAGCATGTCCAATTGCAGTTTCTACAGAAAGAGTGTTTCAGAACGGCTCAATCAAAAGTAAGGTTCAACTCTGTTAGTTGAATGCACAGAACAGAAAGAATTTTCACAGAATGCTACTGTGTAGTTTATATTTGAATATATTCCTTTTTCCACTATTAAACTCTTAGCGCTCCGAATGTCCACTTGCATTTTCTACAGAAAGAGTGTTCAGAACTGCGCAATCAAAAGTATGGTTTAACTCTGTTAGCTTAATGAACATATCAGAAATAAGTTTCACACAATGCTTCTGTGTAGTTTTTATTTGAAGATATTATTTTTCCCAATAGAGGCCTCTTAGCGCTCAGAATGTCCAATTGCAGTTTCTACAGAAAGAGTGTTTCAGAACGGCTCAATCAAAAGTAAGGTTCAACTCTGTTAGTTGAATGCACAGAACAGAAAGAAGTTTCATACAATGCTTCTGTGTAGTTTATATTTGAACATATTCTTTTTTCCACTATTACCCACTTAGCGCTACGAATGTCCAGTTGCATTTTCTACAGACAGAGTGTTTCACAGCTGCTCAATCAAAAGTATGGTTTAACTCTCTTAGCTGAATGCTCAGGTCAGAAAGAAGTTTCACAGAATGCTTCTGTGTAGTTTATATTTGAATATATTCCTTTTTCCACTACTACTCTCTTAGCGCTCCAAATGTCCAGTTGCATTTTCTACAGAAAGAGTGTTCAGATCTGCTCAATCAAAAGTATGGTTTAACTCTGTTAGCTCAATGCACAGATCAGAAAGAAGTTTCACAGAATGATTCTGTGTAGTTTATATTTGGAGACATTCCTTTTTCCACTATTACCCTCTTAGCGCTCCGAATCTCCACTTGCATTTTCTACAGAAAGAGTGTTTCAGAACGGCTCAATCAAAACTAAGGTTCAACTCTTTTAGTTGAACAAACAGAACAGAAAGAAGTTTCACACAATTCTTCTGTGTAGTTTTTATTTGTAGACATTCTTTTTCCCAATATAGGCCTCTTAGCGCTCAGAATGTCCAATTGCAGTTTCTACAGAAAGAGTGTTTCAGAACGGCTCAATCAAAAGTAAGGTTCAACTCTGTTAGTTGAATGCACAGAACAGAAAGAATTTTCACAGAATGCTACTGTGTAGTTTATATTTGAATATATTCCTTTTTCCACTATTACCCTCTTAGCGCTCCGAATGTCCACTTGCATTTTCTACAGAAAGAGTGTTCAGAACTGCGCAATCAAAAGTATGGTTTAACTCTGTTAGCTTAATGAACATATCAGAAATAATTTTCACACAATGCTTCTGTGTAGTTTTTATTTGAAGATATTATTTTTCCCAATAGAGGCCTCTTAGCGCTCAGAATGTCCAATTGCAGTTTCTACAGAAAGAGAGTTTCAGAACGGCTTAATCAAATGTAAGGTTCAACTCTGTTAGTTGAATGCACAGAACAGAAAGAAGTTTCATACAATGCTTCTGTGTAGTTTATATTTGAACATATTCTTTTTTCCACTATTACCCACTTAGCGCTACGAATGTCCAGTTGCATTTTCTACAGACAGAGTGTTTCAAAACTGCTCAATCAAAAGTATGGTTTAACTATGTTAGCTGAATGCTCAGGTCAGAAAGAAGTTTCACAGAATGCTTCTGTGTAGTTTATATTTGAATATATTCCTTTTTCCACTACTACTCTCTGAGCGCTCCAAATGTCCAGTTGCATTTTCTACAGAAAGAGTGTTCAGATCTGCTCAATCAAAATTATGGTTTAACTCTGTTAGCTGAATGCACAGATCAGAAAGAAGTTTCACAGAATGATTCTGTGTAGTTTATATTTGGAGACATTCCTTTTTCCACTATTACCCTCTTAGCGCTCCGAATCTCCACTTGCATTTTCTACAGAAAGAGTGTTTCAGAACGGCTCAATCAAAACTAAGGTTCAACTCTTTTAGTTGAACAAACAGAACAGAAAGAAGTTTCACACAATTCTTCTGTGTAGTTTTTATTTGTAGACATTCTTTTTCCCAATATAGGCCTCCTAGCGCTCAGAATGTCCAATTGCAGTTTCTACAGAAAGAGTGTTTCAGAACGGCTTAATCAAAAGTAAGGTTCAACTCTGTTAGTTGAATGCACAGAACAGAAAGAAGTTTCATACAATGCTTCTGTGTAGTTTATATTTGAACATATTCTTTTTTCCACTATTACCCACTTAGCGCTACGAATGTCCAGTTGCATTTTCTACAGACAGAGTGTTTCAAAACTGCTCAATCAAAAGTATGGTTTAACTCTGTTAGCTGAAAACTCAGAGCAGAAAGAAGTTTCACAGAATGCTTCTGTGTAGTTTATATTTGAATATATTCCTTTTTCCACTACTACGCTCTTAGCGCTCCAAATGTCCAGTTGCATTTTCTACAGAAAGAGTGTTCAGATCTGCTCAATCAAAAGTATGGTTTAACTCTGTTAGCTGAATGCACAGATCAGAAAGAAGTTTCACCGAATGATTCTGTGTAGTTTATATTTGAAGGTATTACTTTTTCCACTAGTACCCTCTTAGCGCTCTGAATCTCCACTTGCATTTTCTACAAAAAGAGTGTTTCATAACTGCTCAATCAAAAATATGTTTTATCTCTGTTAACTGAATTTACAGATCAGAAATAAGTTTCACAGAATGCATCTGTGTAGTTTTTATTTGAAGATATTCTTTTTCCCAATGTAGGCCTCTTAGCGCTTAGCATGTCCACTTGCAGTTTCTACAGAAAGAGTGTTTCAGAACGGCTCAATCAAAAGTAAGGTTCAACTCTGTTAGTTGAATGCACAGAACGGAAAGAATTTTCACAGAATGCTACTGTGTAGTTTATATTTGAATATATTCCTTTTTCCACTATTACCCTCTTAGCGCTCCGAATGTCCACTTGCATTTTCTACAGAAAGAGTGTTCAGAACTGCGCAATCAAAAGTAGGGTTTAACTCTGTTAGCTTAATGAACATATCAGAAATAAGTTTCACACAATGCTTCTGTGTAGTTTTTATTTGAAGATATTATTTTTCCCAATAGAGGCCTCTTAGCGCTCAGAATGTCCAATTGCAGTTTCTACAGAAAGAGTGTTTCAGAACGGCTCAATCAAAAGTAAGCTTCAACTCTGTTAGTTGAATGCACAGAACAGAAAGATGTTTCATACAATACTTCTGTGTAGTTTATATTTGAACATATTCTTTTTTCCACTATTACCCACTTAGCACTACGAATGTCCAGTTGCATTTTCTACAGACAGAGTGTTTCAAAACTGCTCAATCAAAAGTATGGTTTAACTCTGTTAGCTGAATGCTCAGATCAGAAAGAAGTTTCACAGAATGCTTCTGTGTAGTTTATATTTGAATATATTCCTTTTTCCACTACTACTCTCTTAGCGCTCCAAATGTCCAGTTGCATTTTCTACAGAAAGAGTGTTCAGATCTGCTCAATCAAAAGTATGGTTTAACTCTGTTAGCTGAATGCACAGATCAGAAAGAAGTTTCACAGAATGATTCTGTGTAGTTTATATTTGGAGACTTTCCTTTTTCCACTATTACCCTCTTAGCGCTCCGAATCTCCACTTGCATTTTCTACAGAAAGAGTGTTTCAGAACGGCTCAATCAAAACTAAAGTTCAACTCTTTTAGTTGAACAAACAGAACAGAAAGAAGTTTCACACAATTCTTCTGTGTAGTTTTTATTTGTAGACATTCTTTTTCCCAAAACAGGCCTCTTAGCGCTCAGAATGTCCAATTGCAGTTTCTACAGAAAGAGTGTTTCAGAACGGCTCAATCAAAAGTAAGGTTCAACTCTGTTAGTTGAATGCACAGAACAGAAAGAAGTTTCATACAATGCTTCTGTGTAGTTTATATTTGAACATATTCTTTTTTCCACTATTACCCACTTAGCGCTACGAATGTCCAGTTGCATTTTCTACAGACAGAGTGTTTCAAAACTACTCAATCAAAAGTATGGTTTAACTCTGTTAGCTGAATGCTCAGATCAGAAAGAAGTTTCACAGAATGCTTCTGTGTAGTTTATATTTGAATATATTCCTTTTTCCACTACTACGCTCTTAGCGCTCCAAATGTCCAGTTGCATTTTCTACAGAAAGAGTGTTCAGATCTGCTCAATCAAAAGTATGGTTTAACTCTGTTAGCTGAATGCACAGATCAGAAAGAAGTTTCACCGAATGATTCTGTGTAGTTTATATTTGAAGACATTCCTTTTTCCACTAGTACCCTCTTAGCGCTCCGAATCTCCACTTGCATTTTCTACAAAAAGAGTGTTTCATAACTGCTCAATCAAAAATATGTTTTATCTCTGTTAACTGAATTTACAGATCAGAAATAAGTTTCACAGAATGCATCTGTGTAGTTTTTATTTGAAGATATTCTTTTTCCCAATGTAGGCCTCTTAGCGCTTAGCATGTCCAATTGCAGTTTCTACAGAAAGAGTGTTTCAGAACGGCTCAATCAAAAGTAAGGTTCAACTCTGTTAGTTGAATGCACAGAACAGAAAGAAGTTTCATACAATGCTTCTGTGTAGTTTATATTTGAACATATTCTTTTTTCCACTATTACCCACTTAGCGCTACGAATGTCCAGTTGCATTTTCTACAGACAGAGTGTTTCAAAACTGCTCAATCAAAAGTATGGTTTAACTCTCTTAGCTGAATGCTCAGGTCAGAAAGAAGTTTCACAGAATGCTTCTGTGTAGTTTATATTTGAATATATTCCTTTTTCCACTACTACTCTCTTAGCGCTCCAAATGTCCAGTTGCATTTTCTACAGAAAGAGTGTTCAGATCTGCTCAATCAAAAGTATGGTTTAACTCTGTTAGCTGAATGCACAGATCAGAAAGAAGTTTCACAGAATGATTCTGTGTAGTTTATATTTGGAGACATTCCTTTTTCCACTATTACCCTCTTAGCGCTCCGAATCTCCACTTGCATTTTCTACAGAAAGAGTGTTTCAGAACGGCTCAATCAAAACTAAGGTTCAACTCTTTTAGTTGAACAAACAGAACAGAAAGAAGTTTCACACAATGCTTCTGTGTAGTTTTTATTTGTAGACATTCTTTTTCCCAATATAGGCCTCCTAGCGCTCAGAATGTCCAATTGCAGTTTCTACAGAAAGAGTGTTTCAGAACGGCTCAATCAAAAGTAAGGTTCAACTCTGTTAGTTGAATGCACAGAACAGAAAGAAGTTTCATACAATGCTTCTGTGTAGTTTATATTTGAACATATTCTTTTTTCCACTATTACCCACTTAGCGCTACGAATGTCCAGTTGCATTTTCTACAGACAGAGTGTTTCAAAACTGCTCAATCAAAAGTATGGTTTAACTCTGTTAGCTGAATGCTCAGATCAGAAAGAAGTTTCACAGAATGCTTCTGTGTAGTTTATATTTGAATATATTCCTTTTTCCACTACTACGCTCTTAGCGCTCCAAATGTCCAGTTGCATTTTCTACAGAAAGAGTGTTCAGATCTGCTCAATCAAAAGTATGGTTTAACTCTGTTAGCTGAATGCACAGATCAGAAAGAAGTTTCACCGAATGATTCTGTGTAGTTTATATTTGAAGACATTCCTTTTTCCACTATTACCCTCTTAGCGCTCCGAATCTCCACTTGCATTTTCCACAAAAAGAGTGTTTCATAACTGCTCAATCAAAAATATGTTTTATCTCTGTTAACTGAATTTACAGATCAGAAATAAGTTTCACAGAATGCATCTGTGTAGTTTTTATTTGAAGATATTCTTTTTCCCAAAGTAGGCCTCTTAGCGCTTAGCATGTCCAATTGCAGTTTCTACAGAAAGAGTGTTTCAGAACGGCTCAATCAAAAGTAAGGTTCAACTCTGTTAGTTGAATGCACAGAACAGAAAGAAGTTTAATACAATGCTTCTGTGTAGTTTATATTTGAACATATTCTTTTTTCCACTATTACCCACTTAGCGCTACGAATGTCCAGTTGCATTTTCTACAGACAGAGTGTTTCAAAAGTGCTCAATCAAAAGTATGGTTTAACTCTGTTAGCTGAATGCTCAGATCAGAAAGAAGTTTCACAGAATGATTCTGTTTAGTTTATATATGAATATATTCCTTTTTCCACTACTACTCTCTTAGCGCTCCAAATGTCCAGTTGCATTTTCTACAGAAAGAGTGTTCAGATCTGCTCAATCAAAAGTATGGTTTAAATCTGTTAGCTGAATGCACAGATCAGAAACAAGTTTCACAAAATGATTCTGTGTAGTTTATATTTGGAGACATTAATTTTTCCACTATTACCCTCTTAGCGCTCCGAATCTCCACTTGCATTTTCTACAAAAAGAGTGTTTCATAACTGCTCAATCAAAAATATGTTTTATCTCTGTTAACTGAATTTACAGATCAGAAATAAGTTTCACAGAATGCACCTGTGTAGATTTATTTGAAGATATTCTTTTTCCCAATGTAGGCCTCTTAGCGCTTAGCATGTCCAATTGCAGTTTGTACAGAAAGAGTTTTTCAGAACGGCTCAATCAAAAGTAAGGTTCAACTCTGTTAGTTGAATGCACAGAACAGAAAGAATTTTCACAGAATGCTACTGTGTAGTTTATATTTGAATATATTCCTTTTTCCACTAATACCCTCTTAGCGCTCCGAATGTCCACTTGCATTTTCTACAGAAAGAGTGTTCAGAACTGCGCAATCAAAAGTATGGTTTAACTCTGTTAGCTTAATGAACATATCAGAAATAAGTTTCACAAAATGCTTCTGTGTAGTTTTTATTTGAAGATATTATTTTTCCCAATAGAGGCCTCTTAGCGCTCAGAATGTCCAATTGCAGTTTCTACAGAAAGAGTGTTTCAGAAAGGCTCAATCAAAAGTAAGGTTCAACTGTGTTAGTTGAATGCACAGAACAGAAAGAAGTTTCATACAATGCTTCTGTGTAGTTTATATTTGAACATATTCTTTTTTCCACTATTACCCACTTAGCGCTACGAATGTCCAGTTGCATTTTCTACAGACAGAGTGTTTCAAAACTGCTCAATCAAAAGTATGGTTTAACTCTGTTAGCTGAATGCACAGATCAGAAAGAAGATTCACAGAATGATTCTGTGTAGTTTATATTTGGAGACATTCCTTTTTCCACTATTACCCTCTTAGCGCTCCGAATCTCCACTTGCATTTTCTACAGAAAGAGTGTTTCAGAACGGCTCAATCAAAACTAAGGTTCAACTCTTTTAGTTGAACAAAGAGAACAGAAAGAAGTTTCACACAATTCTTCTGTGTAGTTTTTATTTGTAGACATTCTTTTTCCCAATATAGGCCTCTTAGCGCTCAGAATGTCCAATTGCAGTTTCTACAGAAAGAGTGTTTCAGAACGGCTCAATCAAAAGTAAGGTTCAACTCTGTTAGTTGAATGCACAGAACAGAAAGAAGTTTCATACAATGCTTCTGTGTAGTTTATATTTGAACATATTCTTTTTTCCACTATTACCCACTTAGCGCTACGAATGTCCAGTTGCATTTTCTACAGACAGAGTGTTTCAAAACTGCTCAATCAAAAGTATGGTTTAACTCTGTTAGCTGAATGCTCAGATCAGAAAGAAGTTTCACAGAATGCTTCTGTGTAGTTTATATTTGAATATATTCCTTTTTCCACTACTACTCTCTTAGCGCTCCAAATGTCCAGTTGCATTTTCTACAGAAAGAGTGTTCAGATCTGCTCAATCAAAAGTATGGTTTAACACTGTTAGCTGAATGCACAGATCAGAAAGAAGTTTCACAGAATGATTCTGTGTAGTTTATATTTGGAGATATTCCTTTTTCCACTATTACCCTCTTAGCGCTCCGAATCTCCACTTGCATTTTCTACAGAAAGAGTGTTTCAGAACGGCTCAATCAAAACTAAGGTTCAACTCTTTTAGTTGAACAAACAGAACAGAAAGAAGTTTCACACAATTCTTCTGTGTAGTTTTTATTTGTAGATATTCTTTTTCCCAATATAGGCCTCTTAGCGCTCAGAATGTCCAATTGCAGTTTCTACAGAAAGAGTGTTTCAGAACGGCTCAATCAAAAGTAAGGTTCAACTCTGTTAGTTGAATGCACAGAACAGAAAGAAGTTTCATACAATGCTTCTGTGTAGTTTATATTTGAACATATTCTTTTTTCCACTATTACCCACTTAGCGCTACGAATGTCCAGTTGCATTTTCTACAGACAGAGTGTTTCAAAACTGCTCAATCAAAAGTATGGTTTAACTCTGTTAGCTGAATGCTCAGATCAGAAAGACGTTTCACAGAATGCTTCTGTGTAGTTTATATTTGAATATATTCCTTTTTCCACTACTACTCTCTTAGCGCTCCAAATGTCCAGTTGCATTTTCTACAGAAAGAGTGTTCAGATCTTCTCAATCAAAAGTATGGTTTAACTCTGTTAGCTGAATGCACAGATCAGAAAGAAGTTTCACAGAATGATTCTGTGTAGTTTATATTTGGAGACATTCCTTTTTCCACTATTACCCTCATAGCGCTCCGAATCTCCACTTGCATTTTCTACAGAAAGAGTGTTTCAGAACGGCTCAATCAAAACTAAGGTTCAACTCTTTTAGTTGAACAAACAGAACAGAAAGTAGTTTCACACAATTCTTCTGTGTAGTTTTTATTTGTAGACATTCTTTTTCCCAATATAGGCCTCTTAGCGCTCAGAATGTCCAATTGCAGTCTCTACAGAAAGAGTGTTTCAGAACGGCTCAATCAAAAGTAAGGTTCAACTCTGTTAGTTGAATGCACAGAACAGAAAGAAGTTTCATACAATGCGTAAGGTTCAACTCTGTTAGTTGAATGCACAGAACAGAAAGAAGTTTCATACAATGCTTCTGTGTAGTTTATATTTGAACATATTCTTTTTTCCACTATTACGCACTTAGTGCTACGAATGTCCAGTTGCATTTTCTACAGACAGAGTTTTTCAAAACTGCTCAATCAAAAGTATGGTTTACCTCTGTTAGCTGAATGCTCAGATCAGAAAGAAGTTTCACAGAATGATTCTGTGTAGTTTATATTTGGATATATTACTTTTTCCACTACTACGCTCTTAGCGCTCCAAATGTCCAGTTGCATTTCCTACAGAAAGAGTGTTCAGATCTGCTCAATCAAAAGTATGGTTTAACTCTGTTAGCTGAATGCACAGATCAGAAAGAAGTTTCACCGAATGATTCGGTGTAGTTTATATTTGAAGACATTCCTTTTTCCACTATTACCCTCTTAGCGCTCCGAATCTCCACTTGCATTTTCTACAAAAAGAGTGTTTCATAACTGCTCAATCAAAAATATGTTTTATCTCTGTTAACTGAATTTACAGATCAGAAATAAGTTTCACAAAATGCATCTGTGTAGTTTTTATTTGAAGATATTCTTTTTCCCAATGTAGGCCTCTTAGCGCTTAGCATGTCCAATTGCAGTTTCTACAGAAAGAGTGTTTCAGAACGGCTCAATCAAAAGTAAGGTTCAACTCTGTTAGTTGAATGCACAGAACAGAAAGAATTTTCACAGAATGCTACTGTGTAGTTTATATTTGAATATATTCCTTTTTCCACTATTACCCTGTTAGCGCTCCGAATGTCCACTTGCATTTTCTACAGAAAGAGTGTTCAGAACTGCGCAATCAAAAGTATGGTTTAACTCTGTTAGCTTAATGAACATATCAGAAATAAGTTTCACACAATGCTTCTGTGTAGTTTTTATTTGAAGATATTTTTTTTCCCAATAGATGCCTCTTAGCGCTCAGAATGTCCAATTGCAGTTTCTACAGAAAGAGTGTTTCAGAAAGGCTCAATCAAAAGTAAGGTTCAACACTGTTAGTTGAATGCACAGAACCGAAAGAAGTTTCATACAATGCTTCTGTGTAGTTTATATTTGAACATATTCTTTTTTCCACTATTACCCACTTAGCACTACGAATGTCCAGTTGCATTTTCTACAGACAGAGTGTTTCAAAACTGCTCAATCAAAAGTATGTTTTATCTCTGTTAACTGAATTTACAGATCAGAAATAAGTTTCACAGAATGCATCTGTGTAGTTTTTATTTGAAGATATTCTTTTTCCCAATGTAGGCCTCTTAGCGCTTAGCATGTCCAATTGCAGTTTCTACAGAAAGAGTGTTTCAGAACGGCTCAATCAAAAGTAAGGTTCAACTCTGTTAGTTGAATGCACAGAACAGAAAGAATTTTCACAGAATGCTACTGTGTAGTTTATATTTGAATATATTCCTTTTTCCACTATTACCCTCTTAGCGCTCCAAATGTCCACTTGCATTTTCTACAGAAAGAGTGTTCAGAAATACGCAATCAAAAGTATGGTTTAACTCTGTTAGCTTAATGAACATATCAGAAATAAGTTTCACACAATGCTTCTGTGTAGTTTTTATTTGAAGATATTATTTTTCCCAATATAGGCCTCTTAGCGCTCAGAATGTCCAATTGCAGTTTCTACAGAAAGAGTGTTTCAGAAAGGCTCAATCAAAAGTAAGGTTCAACTCTGTTAGTTGAATGCACAGAACAGAAAGAAGTTTCATACAATGCTTCTGTGTAGTTTATATTTGAACATATTCTTTTTTCCACTATTACCCACTTAGCGCTACGAATGTCCAGTTGCATTTTCTACAGACAGAGTGTTTCAAAACTGCTCAATCAAAAGTATGGTTTAACTCTGTTAGCTGAATGCTCAGATCAGAAAGAAGTTTCACAGAATGCTTCTGTGTAGTTTATATTTGAATATATTCCTTTTTCCACTACTAATCTCTTAGCGCTCCAAATGTCCAGTTGCATTTTCTACAGAAAGAGTGTTCAGATCTGCTCAATCAAAAGTATGGTTTAACTCTGTTAGCTGAATGCACAGATCAGAAAGAAGTTTCACAGAATGATTCTGTGTAGTTTATATTTGGAGACATTCCTTTTTCCACTATTACCCTCTTAGCGCTCCGAATCTCCACTTGCATTTTCTACAGAAAGAGTGATTCAGAACGGCTCAATCAAAACTAAGGTTCAACTCTTTTATTTGAACAAACAGAACAGAAAGTAGTTTCACACAATTCTTCTGTGTAGTTTTTATTTGTAGACATTCATTTTCCCAATGTAGGCCTCTTAGCGCTCAGAATGTCCAATTGCAGTTTCTACAGAAAGAGTGTTTCAGAACGGCTCAATCAAAAGTAAGGTTCAACTCTGTTAGTTGAATGCACAGAACAGAAAGAAGTTTCATACAATGCTTCTGTGTAGTTTCTATTTGAACATATTCTTTTTTCCACTATTACCCACTTAGCGCTACGAATGTCCAGTTGCATTTTCTACAGACAGAGTGTTTCAAAACTGCTCAATCAAAAGTATGCTTTAACTCTGTTAGCTGAATGCTCAGATCAGAAAGAAGTTTCACAGAATGCTTCTGTGTAGTTTATATTTGAATATATTCCTTTTTCCACTACTACGCTCTTAGCGCTCCAAATGTCCAGTTGCATTTTCTACAGAAAGAGTGTTCAGATCTGCTCAATCAAAAGTATGCTTTAACTCTGTTAGCTGAATGCACAGATCAGAAAGAAGTTTCACCGAATGATTCTGTGTAGTTTATATTTGAAGACATTCCTTTTTCCACTATGACCCTCTTAGCGCTCCGAATCTCCACTTGCATTTTCTACAAAAAGAGTGTTTCATAACTGCTCAATCAAAAATATGTTTTATCTCTGTTAACTGAATTTACAGATCAGAAATAAGTTTCACAGAATGCATCTGTGTAGTTTTTATTTGAAGATATTCTTTTTCCCAATGTAGGCCTCTTAGCGCTTAGCATGTCCAATTGCAGTTTCTACAGAAAGAGTGTTTCAGAACGGCTCAATCAAAAGTAAGGTTCAACTCTGTTAGTTGAATGCACAGAACAGAAAGAATTTTCACAGAATGCTACTGTGTAGTTTATATTTGATTATATTCCTTTTTCCACTATTACCTTCTTAGCGCTCCGAATCTCCACTTGCATTTTCTAGAGAAAGAGTGTTCAGAACTGCGCAATCAAAAGTATGGTTTAACTCTGCTAGCTTAATGAACATATCAGAAATAAGTTTCACACAATGCTTCTGTGTAGTTTTTATTTGAAGATATTATTTTTCCCAATAGAGGCCTCTTAGCGCTCAGAATGTCCAATTGCAGTTTCTACAGAAAGAGTGTTTCAGAAAGGCTCAATCAAAAGTAAGGTTCAACTCTGTTAGTTGAATGCACAGAACAGAAAGAAGTTTCATACAATGCTTCTGTGTAGTTTATATTTGAACATATTCTTTTTTCCACTATTACCCACTTAGCGCTACGAATCTCCAGTTGCATTTTCTACAGACAGAGTGTTTCAAAACTCCTCAATCAAATGTATGGTTTAACTCTGTTAGCTGAATGCTCAGATCAGAAAGAATTTTCACAGAATGCTTCTGTGTAGTTTATATTTGAATATATTCCTTTTTCCACTACAACTCACTTAGCGCTCCAAATGTCCAGTTGCATTTTCTACAGAAAGAGTGTTCAGATCTGCTCAATCAAAAGTATGGTTTAACTCTCTTAGCTGAATGCACAGATCAGAAAGAAGTTTCACAGAATGATTCTGTGTAGTTTATATTTGGAGATATTCCTTTTTCCACTATTACCCTCTTAGCGGTCCGAATCTCCACTTGCATTTTCTACAGAAAGAGTGTTTCAGAACGGCTCAATCAAAACTAAGGTTCAACTCTTTTAGTTGAACAAACAGAACAGAAAGAAGTTTCACACAATTCTTCTGTGTAGTTTTTATTTGTAGACATTCTTTTTCCCAATATAGGCCTCTTAGCGCTCAGAATGTCCAATTGCTGTTTCTACAGAAGGAGTGTTTCAGAACGGCTCAATCAAAAGTAAGGTTCAACTCTGTTAGTTGAATGCACAGAACAGAAAGAAGTTTCATACAATGCTTCTGTGTAGTTTATATTTGAACATATTCTTTTTTCCACTATTACCCACTTAGCGCTACGAATGTCCAGTTGCATTTTCTACAGACAGAGTGTTTCAAAACTGCTCAATCAAAAGTATGGTTTAACTCTGTTAGCTGAATGCTCAGATCAGAAAGAAGTTTCACAGAATGCTTCTGTGTAGTTTATATTTGAATATATTCCTTTTTCCACTACTACGCTCTTAGCGCTCCAAATGTCCAGTTGCATTTTCTACAGAAAGAGTGTTCAGATCTGCTCAATCAAAAGTATGTTTTTACTCTGTTAGCTGAATGCACAGATCAGAAAGAAGTTTCACCGAATGATTCTGTGTAGTTTATATTTGAAGACATTCCTTTTTCCACTATTACCCTCTTAGCGCTCCGAATCTCAACTTGCATTTTCTACAAAAAGAGTGTTTCATAACTGCTCAATCAAAAATATGTTTTATCTCTGTTAACTGAATTTACAGATCAGAAATAAGTTTCACAGAATGCATCTGTGTAGTTTTTATTTGAAGATATTGTTTTTCCCAATGTAGGCCTCTTAGCGCTTAGCATGTCCAATTGCAGTTTCTACAGAAAGAGTGTTTCAGAACGGCTCAATCAAAAGTAAGGTTCAACTCTGTTAGTTGAATGCACAGAACAGAAAGTATTTTCACAGAATGCTACTGTGTAGTTTATATTTGAATATATTCCTTTTTCCACTATTACCCTCTTAGCGCTCAGAATGTCCACTTGCATTTTCTACAGAAAGAGTGTTCAGAACTGCGCAATCAAAAGTATGGTTTAACTCTGTTAGCTTAATGAACATATCAGAAATAAGTTTCACACAATGCTTCTGTGTAGTTTTTATTTGAAGATATTATTTTTCCCAATAGAGGCCTCTTAGCGCTCAGAATGTCCAATTGCAGTTTCTACAGAAAGAGTGTTTCAGAACGGCTCAATCAAAGTATGGTTCAACTCTGTTAGTTGAATGCACAGAACAGAAAGAAGTTTCATACAATGCTTCTGTGTAGTTTATATTTGAACATATTCTTTTTTCCACTATTACCCACTTAGCGCTACGAATGTCCAGTTGCATTTTCTACAGACAGAGTGTTTCAAAACTGCTCAATCAAAAGTATGGTTTAACTCTGTTAGCTGAATGCTCAGATCAGAAAGAAGTTTCACAGAATGCTTCTGTGTAGTTTATATTTGAATATATTCCTTTTTTCACTACTACTCTCTTAGCGCTCCAAATGTCCAGTTGCATTTTCTACAGAAAGAGTGTTCAGATCTGCTCAATCAAAAGTATGGTTTAACTCTGTTAGCTGAATGCACAGATCAGAAAGAAGTTTCACCGAATGATTCTGTGTAGTTTATATTTGGAGACATTCCTTTTTCCACTATTACCCTCTTAGCGCTCCGAATCTCCACTTGCATTTTCTACAGAAAGAGTGTTTCAGAACGGCTCAATCAAAACTAAGGTTCAACTCTTTTAGTTGAACAAACAGAACAGAAATAAGTTTCACACAATGCTTCTGTGTAGTTTTTATTTGAAGGTATTATTTTTCCCAATAGAGGCCTCTTAGCGCTCAGAATGTCCAATTGCAGTTTCTACAGAAAGAGTGTTTCAGAACGGCTCAATCAAAAGTAAGGTTCAACTCTGTTAGTTGAATGCACAGAACAGAAAGAAGTTTCATACAATGCTTCTGTGTAGTTTATATTTGAACATATTCTTTTTTCAACTATTACCCACTTAGCGGTACGAATGTCCAGTTGCATTTTCTACAGACAGAGTGTTTCAAAACTGCTCAATCAAAAGTATGGTTTAACTCTGTTAGCTGAATGCTCAGATCAGAAAGAAGTTTCACAGAATGCTTCTGTGTAGTTTATATTTGAATATATTCCTTTTTCCAGTACGACTCTCTTAGCGCTCCAAATGTCCAGTTGCATTTTCTACAGAAAGAGTGTTCAGATCTGCACAATCAAAAGTATGGTTTAACTCTGTTTACTGAATGCACAGATCAGAAAGAAGTTTCACAGAATGATTCTGTGTAGTTTATATTTGGAGACATTCCTTTTTCCACTATTACCCTCTTAGCGCTCCGAATCTCCACTTGCATTTTCTACAGAAAGAGTGTTTCATAACTGCTCAATCAAAAATATGTTTTATCTCTGTTAACTGAATTTACAGATCAGAAATAATTTTCACAGAATGCATCTGTGTAGTTTTTATTTGAAGATATTCTTTTTCCCAGTGTAGGCCTCTTAGCGCTTAGCATGTCCAATTGCAGTTTCTACAGAAAGAGTGTTTCAGAACGGCTCAATCAAAAGTAAGGTTCAACTCTGTTAGTTGAATGCACAGAACAGAAAGAATTTTCACAGAATGCTACTGTGTAGTTTATATTTGAATATATTCCTTTTTCCACTATTACCCTCTTAGCGCTCAGAATGTCCACTTGCATTTTCTACAGAAAGAGTGTTCAGAACTGCGCAATCAAAAGTATGGTTTAACTGTGTTAGCTTAATGAACATATCAGAAATAAGTTTCACACAATGCTTCTGTGTAGTTTTTATTTGAAGGTATTATTTTTCCCAATAGAGGCCTCTTAGCGCTCAGAATGTCCAATTGCAGTTTCTACAGAAAGAGTGTTTCAGAACGGCTCAATCAAAAGTAAGGTTCAACTCTGTTACTTTAATGCACAGAACAGAAAGAAGTTTCATACAATGCTTCTGTGTAGTTTATACTTGAACATATTCTTTTTTCCACTATTAACCACTTAGCGCTACGAATGTCCAGTTGCATTTTCTACAGACAGAGTGTTTCAAAACTGCTCAATCAAAAGTATGGTTTAACTCTGTTAGCTGAATGCTCAGATCAGAAAGAAATTTCACAGAATGCTTCTGTGTAGTTTATATTTGAATATATTCCTTTTTCCACTACTACCCTCTTAGCGCTCCAAATGTCCAGTTGCATTTTCTACAGAAAGAGTGTTCAGATCTGCTCAATCAAAAGTATGGTTTAACTCTGTTAGCTGAATGCACAGATCAGAAAGAAGTTTCACAGAATGATTCTCTGCAGTTTATATTTGGAGACATTCCTTTTTCCACTATTACCCTCTTAGCGCTCCGAATCTCCACTTGCATTTTCTACAGAAAGAGTGTTTCAGAACGGCTCAATCAAAACTAAGGTTCAACTCTTTTAGTTGAACAAACAGAACAGAAAGAAGTTTCACACAATTCTTCTGTGTAGTTTTTATTTGTAGACATTATTTTTCCCAATATAGGCCTCTTAGCGCTCAGAATGTCCAATTGCAGTTTCTACAGAAAGAGTGTTTCAGAACGGCTCAATCAAAAGTAAGGTTCAACTCTGATAGTTGAATGCACAGAACAGAAAGAAATTTCATACAATGCTTCTGTGTAGTTTATATTTGAACATATTCTTTTTTCCACTATTACCCACTTAGCGCTACGAATGTCCAGTTGCATTTTCTACAGACAGAGTGTTCCAAAACTGCTCAATCAAAAGTATGGTTTAACTCTGTTAGCTGAATGCTCAGATCAGAAAGAATTTTCACAGAATGCTTCTGTGTAGTTTATATTTGAATATATTCCTTTTTCCACTACTACGCTCTTAGCGCTCCAAATGTCCAGTTGCATTTTCTACAGAAAGAGTGTTCAGATCTGCTCAATAAAAAGTATGGTTTAACTCTGTTAGCTGAATGCACAGATCAGAAAGAAGTTTCACCGAATGATTCTGTGTAGTTTATATTTGAAGACATTCCTTTTTCCACTGTTACCCTCTTAGCGCTCCGAATCTCCACTTGCATTTTCTACAAAAAGAGTGTTTCATAACTGCTCAATCAAAAATATGTTTTATCTCTGTTAACTGAATTTACAGATCAGAAATAAGTTTCACAGAATGCATCTGTGTAGTTTTTATTTGAAGATATTCTTTTTCCCAGTGTAGGCCTCTCAGCGCTTAGCATGCCCAATTGTAGTTTCTACATAAAGAGTGTTTCAGAACGGCTCAATCAAAAGTAAGGTTCAACTCTGTTATTTGAATGCACAGAACAGAAAGAATTTTCACAGAATGCTACTGTGTAGTTTATATTTGAATATATTCCTTTTTCCACTATTACCCTCTTAGCGCTCCGAATGTCCACTTGCATTTTCTACAGAAAGAGTGTTCAGAACTGCGCAATCAAAAGTATGGTTTAACTCTGTTAGCTTAATGAACATATCAGAAATAAGTTTCACACAATGCTTCTGTGTAGGTTTTATTTGAAGGTATTATTTTTCCCAATAGAGGCCTCTTAGCGCTCAGAATGTCCAATTGCAGTTTCTACAGAAAGAGTGTTTCAGAACGGCTCAATCCAAAGTAAGGTTCAACTCTGTTAGTTGAATGCACAGAACAGAAAGAAGTTTCATACAATGCTTCTGTGTAGTTTATATTTGAACATATTCTTTTTTCCACTATTACCCACTTAGCGCTACGAATGTCCAGTTGCATTTTCTACAGACAGAGTGTTTCAAAACTGCTCAATCAAAAGTATGGTTTAACTCTGTTAGCTGAATGCTCAGATCAGAAAGAAGTTTCACAGAATGCTTCTGTGTAGTTTATATTTGAATATATTCCTTTTTCCACTACTACTCTCTTAGTGCTCCAAATGTCCAGTTGCATTTTCTACAGAAAGAGTGTTCAGATCTGCTCAATCAAAAGTATGGTTTAACTCTGTTAGCTGAATGCACAGATCAGAAAGAAGTTTCACAGAATGATTCTGTGTAGTTTATATTTGGAGACATTCCTTTTTCCACTATTACCCTCTTAGCGCTCCGAATCTCCACTTGCATTTTCTACAGAAAGAGTGTTTCAGAACGGCTCAATCAAAACTAAGGTTCAACTCTTTTAGTTGAACAAACAGAACAGAAAGAAATTTCACACAATTCTTCTGTGTAGTTTTTATTTGTAGACATTCTTTTTCCCAATATAGGCCTCTTAGCGCTCAGAATGTCCAATTGCAGTTTCTACAGAAAGAGTGTTTCAGAACGGCTCAATCAAATGTAAGGTTCAACTCTGTTAGTTGAATGCACAGAACAGAAAGAAGTTTCATACAATGCTTCTGTGTAGTTTATATTTGAACATATTCTTTTTTCCACTATTACCCACTTAGCGCTACGAATGCCCAGTTGCATTTTCTACAGACAGAGTGTTTCAAAACTGCTCAATCAAAAGTATGGTTTAACTCTGTTAGCTGAATGCTCAGATCAGAAAGAAGTTTCACAGAATGCTTCTGTGTAGTTTATATTTGAATATATTCCTTTTTCCAGTACTACGCTCTTAGCGCTCCAAATGTCCAGTTGCATTTTCTACAGAAAGAGTGTTCAGATCTGCTCAATCAAAAGTATGGTTTAACTCTGTTAGCTGAATGCACAGATCAGAAAGAAGTTTCACCGAATGATTCTGTGTAGTTTATATTTGAAGACATTCCTTTTTCCACTATTACCCTCTTAGCGCTCCGAATCTCCACTTGCATTTTCTACAAAAAGAGTGTTTCATAACTGCTCAATCAAAAATATGTTTTATCTCTGTTTACTGAATTTACAGATCAGAAATAAGTTTCACAGAATGCATCTGTGTAGTTTTTATTTGAAGATATTCTTTTTCCCAGTGTAGGCCTCTTAGCGCTTAGCATGTCCAATTGCAGTTTCTACAGAAAGAGTGTTTCAGAACGGCTCAATCAAAAGTAAGGTTCAACTCTGTTAGTTGAATGCACAGAACAGAAAGAATTTTCACAGAATGCTACTGTGTAGTTTATATTTGAATATATTCCTTTTTCCACTATTACCCTCTTAGCGCTCCGAATGTCCACTTGCATTTTCTACAGAAAGAGTGTTCAGAACTGCGCAATCAAAAGTATGGTTTAACTCTGTTAGCTTAATGAACATATCAGAAATAAGTTTCACACAATGCTTCTGTGTAGTTTTTATTTGAAGGTATTATTTTTCCCAATAGAGGCCTCTTAGCGCTCAGAATGTCCAATTGCAGTTTCTACAGAAAGAGTGTTTCAGAACGGCTCAATCAAAAGTAAGGTTCAACTCTGTTAGTTGAATGCACAGAACAGAAAGAAGTTTCATACAATGCTTCTGTGTAGTTTATATTTGAACATATTCTTTTTTCAACTATTACCCACTTAGCGCTACGAATGTCCAGTTGCATTTTCTACAGACAGAGTGTTTCAAAACTGCTCAATCAAAAGTATGGTTTAACTCTGTTAGCTGAATGCTCAGATCAGAAAGAAGTTTCACAGAATGCTTCTGTGTAGTTTATATTTGAATATATTCCTTTTTCCACTACTACTCTCTTAGCGCTCCAAATGTCCAGTTGCATTTTCTACAGAAAGAGTGTTCAGATCTGCACAATCAAAAGTATGGTTTAACTCTGTTAACTGAATGCACAGATCAGAAAGAAGTTTCACAGAATGATTCTCTGTAGTTTATATTTGGAGACATTCCTTTTTCCACTATTACCCTCTTAGCGCTCCGAATCTCCACTTGCATTTTCTACAGAAAGAGTGTTTCATAACTGCTCAATCAAAAATATGTTTTATCTCTGTTAACTGAATTTACAGATCAGAAATAATTTTCACAGAATGCATCTGTGTAGTTTTTATTTGAAGATATTCTTTTTCCCAGTGTAGGCCTCTTAGCGCTTAGCATGTCCAATTGCAGTTTCTACAGAAAGAGTGTTTCAGAACGGCTCAATCAAAAGTAAGGTTCAACTCTGTTAGTTGAATGCACAGAACAGAAAGAATTTTCACAGAATGCTACTGTGTAGTTTATATTTGAATATATTCCTTTTTCCACTATTACCCTCTTAGCGCTCAGAATGTCCACTTGCATTTTCTACACAAAGAGTGTTCAGAACTGCGCAATCAAAAGTATGGTTTAACTGTGTTAGCTTAATGAACATATCAGAAATAAGTTTCACACAATGCTTCTGTGTAGTTTTTATTTGAAGGTATTATTTTTCCCAATAGAGGCCTCTTAGCGCTCAGAATGTCCAATTGCAGTTTCTACAGAAAGAGTGTTTCAGAACGGCTCAATCAAAAGTAAGGTTCAACTCTGTTACTTGAATGCACAGAACAGAAAGAAGTTTCATACAATGTTTCTGTGTAGTTTATATTTGAACATATTCTTTTTTCCACTATTAACCACTTAGCGCTACGAATGTCCAGTTGCATTTTCTACAGACAGAGTGTTTCAAAACTGCTCAATCAAAAGTATGGTTTAACTCTGTTAGCTGAATGCTCAGATCAGAAAGAAATTTCACAGAATGCTTCTGTGTAGTTTATATTTGAATATATTCCTTTTTCCACTACTACCCTCTTAGCGCTCCAAATGTCCAGTTGCATTTTCTACAGAAAGAGTGTTCAGATCTGCTCAATCAAAAGTATGGTTTAACTCTGTTAGCTGAATGCACAGATCAGAAAGAAGTTTCACAGAATGATTCTCTGTAGTTTATATTTGGAGACATTCCTTTTTCCACTATTACCCTCTTAGCGCTCCGAATCTCCACTTGCATTTTCTACAGAAAGAGTGTTTCAGAACGGCTCAATCAAAACTAAGGTTCAACTCTTTTAGTTGAACAAACAGAACAGAAAGAAGTTTCACACAATTCTTCTGTGTAGTTTTTATTTGTAGACATTATTTTTCCCAATATAGGCCTCTTAGCGCTCAGAATGTCCAATTGCAGTTTCTACAGAAAGAGTGTTTCAGAACGGCTCAATCAAAAGTAAGGTTCAACTCTGTTAGTTGAATGCACAGAACAGAAAGAAATTTCATACAATGCTTCTGTGTAGTTTATATTTGAACATATTCTTTTTTCCACTATTACCCAATTAGCGCTACGAACGTCCAGTTGCATTTTCTACAGACAGAGTGTTTCAAAACTGCTCAATCAAAAGTATGGTTTAACTCTGTTAGCTGAATGCTCAGATCAGAAAGAATTTTCACAGAATGCTTCTGTGTAGTTTATATTTGAATATATTCCTTTTTCCACTACTACGCTCTTAGCGCTCCAAATGTCCAGTTGCATTTTCTACAGAAAGAGTGTTCAGATCTGCTCAATCAAAAGTATGGTTTAACTCTGTTAGCTGAATGCACAGATCAGAAAGAAGTTTCACCGAATGATTCTGTGTAGTTTATATTTGAAGACATTCCTTTTTCCACTGTTACCCTCTTAGCGCTCCGAATCTCCACTTGCATTTTCTACAAAAAGAGTGTTTCATAACTGCTCAATCAAAAATATGTTTTATCTCTGTTAACTGAATTTACAGATCAGAAATAAGTTTCACAGAATGCATCTGTGTGGTTTTTATTTGAAGATATTCTTTTTCCCAGTGTAGGCCTCTCAGCGCTTAGCATGCCCAATTGTAGTTTCTACATAAAGAGTGTTTCAGAACGGCTCAATCAAAAGTAAGGTTCAACTCTGTTATTTGAATGCACAGAACAGAAAGAATTTTCACAGAATGCTACTGTGTAGTTTATATTTGAATATATTCCTTTTTCCACTATTACCCTCTTAGCGCTCCGAATGTCCACTTGCATTTTCTACACAAAGAGTGTTCAGAACTGCGCAATCAAAAGTATGGTTTAACTCTGTTAGCTTAATGAACATATCAGAAATAAGTTTCACACAATGCTTCTGTGTAGGTTTTATTTGAAGGTATTATTTTTCCCAATAGAGGCCTCTTAGCGCTCAGAATGTCCAATTGCAGTTTCTACAGAAAGAGTGTTTCAGAACGGCTCAATCCAAAGTAAGGTTCAACTCTGTTAGTTGAATGCACAGAACAGAAAGAAGTTTCATACAATGCTTCTGTGTAGTTTATATTTGAACATATTCTTTTTTCCACTATTACCCACTTAGCGCTACGAATGTCCAGTTGCATTTTCTACAGACAGAGTGTTTCAAAACTGCTCAATCAAAAGTATGGTTTAACTCTGTTAGCTGAATGCTCAGATCAGAAAGAAGTTTCACAGAATGCTTCTGTGTAGTTTATATTTGAATATATTCCTTTTTCCACTACTACTCTCTTAGTGCTCCAAATGTCCAGTTGCATTTTCTACAGAAAGAGTGTTCAGATCTGCTCAATCAAAAGTATGGTTTAACTCTGTTAGCTGAATGCACAGATCAGAAAGAAGTTTCACAGAATGATTCTGTGTAGTTTATATTTGGAGACATTCCTTTTTCCACTATTACCCTCTTAGCGCTCCGAATCTCCACTTGCATTTTCTACAGAAAGAGTGTTTCAGAACGGCTCAATCAAAACTAAGGTTCAACTCTTTTAGTTGAACAAACAGAACAGAAAGAAATTTCACACAATTCTTCTGTGTAGTTTTTATTTGTAGACATTCTTTTTCCCAATATAGGCCTCTTAGCGCTCAGAATGTCCAATTGCAGTTTCTACAGAAAGAGTGTTTCAGAACGGCTCAATCAAATGTAAGGTTCATCTCTGTTAGTTGAATGCACAGAACAGAAAGAAGTTTCATACAATGCTTCTGTGTAGTTTATATTTGAACATATTCATTTTTCCACTATTACCCACTTAGCGCTACGAATGTCCAGTTGCATTTTCTACAGACAGAGTGTTTCAAAACTGCTCAATCAAAAGTATGGTTTAACTCTGTTAGCTGAATGCTCAGATCAGAAAGAAGTTTCACAGAATGCTTCTGTGTAGTTTATATTTGAATATATTCCTTTTTGCACTACTACGCTCTTAGCGCTCCAAAAGTCCAGTTGCATTTTCTACAGAAAGAGTGTTCAGATCTGCTCAATCAAAAGTATGGTTTAACTCTGTTAGCTGAATGCACAGATCAGAAAGAAGTTTCACCGAATGATTCTGTGTAGTTTATATTTGGAGACATTCCTTTTTCCACTAGTACCCACTTAGCGCTCCGAATCTCCACTTGCATTTTCTACAAAAAGAGTGTTTCATAACTGCTCAATCAAAAATATGTTTTATCTCTGTTAACTGAATTTACAGATCAGAAATAAGTTTCACAGAATGCATCTGTGTAGTTTTTATTTGAAGATATTCTTTTTCCCAATGTAGGCCTCTTAGCGCTTAGCATGTCCAATTGCAGTTTCTACAGAAAGAGTGTTTCAGAACGGCTCAATCAAAAGTAAGGTTCAACTCCGTTAGTTGAATGCACAGAACAGAAAGAATTTTCACAGAATGCTACTGTGTAGTTTATATTTGAATATATTCCTTTTTCCACTATTACCCTCTTAGTGCTCCGAATGTCCACTTGCATTTTCTACAGAAAGAGTGTTCAGAACTGCGCAATCAAAAGTATGGTTTAACTCTGTTAGCTTAATGAACATATCAGAAATAAGTTTCACACAATGCTTCTGTGTAGTTTTTATTTGAAGGTATTATTTTTCCCAATAGAGGCCTCTTAGCGCTCAGAATGTCCAATTGCAGTTTCTGCAGAAAGAGTGTTTCAGAACGGCTCAATCAAAAGTAAGGTTCAACTCTGTTAGTTGAATGCACAGAACATAAAGAAGTTTCATACAATGCTTCTGTGTAGTTTATATTTGAACATATTCTTTTTTCCACTATTACCCACTTAGCGCTACGAATGTCCAGTTGCATTTTCTACAGACAGAGTGTTTCAAAACTGCTCAATCAAAACTATGGTTTAACTCTGTTAGCTGAATGCTCAGATCAGAAAGAAGTTTCACAGAATGCTTCTGTGTAGTTTATATTTGAATATATTCCTTTTTCCACTACTACTCTCTTAGCGCTCCAAATGTCCAGTTGAATTTTCTACAGAAAGAGTGTTCAGATCTGCTCAATCAAAAGTATGGTTTAACTCTGTTAGCTGAATGCACGGATCCGAAAGAAGTTTCACAGAATGATTCTGTGTAGTTTATATTTGGAGACATTCCTTTTTCCACTATTACCCTCTTAGCGCTCCGAATCTCCACTTGCATTTCCTACAGAAAGAGTGTTTCTGAACGGCTCAATCAAAACTAAGGTTCAACTCTTTTAGTTGAAAAAACAGAACAGAAAGAAGTTTCACACAATTCTTCTGTGTAGTTTTTATTTGTAGACATTCTTTTTCCCAATATATGCCTCTTAGCGCTCAGAATGTCCAATTGCAGTTTCTACAGAAAGAATGTTTCAGAACGGCTCAATCAAAAGTAAGGTTCAACTCTGTTAGTTGAATGCACAGAACAGAAAGAAGTTTCATACAATGCTTCTGTGTAGTTTATATTTGAACATATTCTTTTTTCCACTATTACCCACTTAGCGCTACGAATGTCCAGTTGCATTTTCTACAGACAGAGTGTTTCAAAACTGCTCAATCAAAAGTATGGTTTAACTCTGTTAGCTGAATGCTCAGATCAGAAAGAAGTTTCACAGAATGCTTCTGTGTAGTTCATATTTGAATATATTCCTTTTTCCACTACTACGCTCTTAGCGCTCCAAAAGTACAGTTGCATTATCTACAGAAAGAGTGTTCAGATCTGCTCAATCAAAAGTATCGTGTAACTCTGTTAGCAGAATGCACAGATCAGAAAGAAGTTTCACCGAATGATTCTGTGTAGTATATATTTGGAGACATTCCTTTTTCCACTAGTACCCACTTAGCGCTCCGAATCTCCACTTGCATTTTCTACAAAAAGAGTGTTTCATAACTGCTCAATCAAAAATATGTTTTATCTCTGTTAACTGAATTTACAGATCAGAAATAAGTTTCACAGAATGCATCTGTGTAGTTTTTATTTGAAGATATTCTTTTTCCCAATGTAGGCCTCTTAGCGTTTAGCATGTCCAATTGCAGTTTCTACAGAAACAGTGTTTCAGAACGGCTCAATCAAAAGTAAGGTTCAACTCTGTTAGTTGAATGCACAGAACAGAAAGAATTTTCACAGAATGCTACTGTGTAGTTTATATTTGAATATATTCCTTTTTCCACTATTACCCTCTTAGTGCTCCGAATGTCCACTTGCATTTTCTACAGAAAGAGTGTTCAGAACTGCGCAATCAAAAGTATGGTTTAACTCTGTTAGCTTAATGAACATATCAGAAATAAGTTTCACACAATGCTTCTGTGTAGTTTTTATTTGAAGGTATTATTTTTCCCAATAGAGGCCTCTTAGCGCTCAGAATGTCCAATTGCAGTTTCTGCAGAAAGAGTGTTTCAGAACGGCTCAATCAAAAGTAAGGTTCAACTCTGTTAGTTGAATGCACAGAACATAAAGAAGTTTCATACAATGCTTCTGTGTAGTTTATATTTGAACATATTCTTTTTTCCACTATTACCCACTTAGCGCTACGAATGTCCAGTTGCATTTTCTACAGACAGAGTGTTTCAAAACTGCTCAATCAAAAGTATGGTTTAACTCTGTTAGCTGAATGCTCAGATCAGAAAGAAGTTTCACAGAATGCTTCTGTGTAGTTTATATTTGAATATATTCCTTTTTCCACTACTACTCTCTTAGTGCTCCAAATGTCCAGTTGCATTTTCTACAGAAAGAGTGTTCAGATCTGCTCAATCAAAAGTATGGTTTAACTCTGTTAGCTGAATGCACAGATCAGAAAGAAGTTTCACAGAATGATTCTGTGTAGTTTATATTTGGAGACATTCCTTTTTCCACTATTACCCTCTTAGCGCTCCGAATCTCCACTTGCATTTTCTACAGAAAGAGTGTTTCAGAACGGCTCAATCAAAACTAAGGTTCAACTCTTTTAGTTGAACAAACAGAACAGAAAGAAATTTCACACAATTCTTCTGTGTAGTTTTTATTTGTAGACATTCTTTTTCCCAATATAGGCCTCTTAGCGCTCAGAATGTCCAATTGCAGTTTCTACAGAAAGAGTGTTTCAGAACGGCTCAATCAAATGTAAGGTTCATCTCTGTTAGTTGAATGCACAGAACAGAAAGAAGTTTCATACAATGCTTCTGTGTAGTTTATATTTGAACATATTCATTTTTCCACTATTACCCACTTAGCGCTACGAATGTCCAGTTGCATTTTCTACAGACAGAGTGTTTCAAAACTGCTCAATCAAAAGTATGGTTTAACTCTGTTGGCTGAATGCTCAGATCAGAAAGAAGTTTCACAGAATGCTTCTGTGTAGTTTATATTTGAATATATTCCTTTTTCCACTACTACGCTCTTAGCGCTCCAAAAGTCCAGTTGCATTTTCTACAGAAAGAGTGTTCAGATCTGCTCAATCAAATGTATGGTTTAACTCTGTTAGCTGAATGCACAGATCAGAAAGAAGTTTCACCGAATGACTCTGTGTAGTTTATATTTGGAGACATTCCTTTTTCCACTAGTACCCACTTAGCGCTCCGAATCTCCACTTGCATTTTCTACAAAAAGAGTGTTTCATAACTGCTCAATCAAAAATATGTTTTATCTCTGTTAACTGAATTTACAGATCAGAAATAAGTTTCACAGAATGCATCTGTGTAGTTTTTATTTGAAGATATTCTTTTTCCCAATGTAGGCCTCTTAGCGCTTAGCATGTCCAATTGCAGTTTCTACAGAAAGAGTGTTTCAGAACGGCTCAATCAAAAGTAAGGTTCAACTCCGTTAGTTGAATGCACAGAACAGAAAGAATTTTCACAGAATGCTACTGTGTAGTTTATATTTGAATATATTCCTTTTTCCACTATTACCCTCTTAGTGCTCCGAATGTCCACTTGCATTTTCTACAGAAAGAGTGTTCAGAACTGCGCAATCAAAAGTATGGTTTAACTCTGTTAGCTTAATGAACATATCAGAAATAAGTTTCACACAATGCTTCTGTGTAGTTTTTATTTGAAGGTATTATTTTTCCCAATAGAGGCCTCTTAGCGCTCAGAATGTCCAATTGCAGTTTCTGCAGAAAGAGTGTTTCAGAACGGCTCAATCAAAAGTAAGGTTCAACTCTGTTAGTTGAATGCACAGAACATAAAGAAGTTTCATACAATGCTTCTGTGTAGTTTATATTTGAACATATTCTTTTTTCCACTATTACCCACTTAGCGCTACGAATGTCCAGTTGCATTTTCTACAGACAGAGTGTTTCAAAACTGCTCAATCAAAACTATGGTTTAACTCTGTTAGCTGAATGCTCAGATCAGAAAGAAGTTTCACAGAATGCTTCTGTGTAGTTTATATTTGAATATATTCCTTTTTCCACTACTACCCTCTTAGCGCTCCAAATGTCCAGTTGTATTTTCTACAGAAAGAGTGTTCAGATCTGCTCAATCAAAAGTATGGTTTAACTCTGTTAGCTGAATGCACGGATCCGAAAGAAGTTTCACAGAATGATTCTGTGTAGTTTATATTTGGAGACATTCCTTTTTCCACTATTACCCTCTTAGCGCTCCGAATCTCCACTTGCATTTCCTACAGAAAGAGTGTTTCTGAACGGCTCAATCAAAACTAAGGTTCAACTCTTTTAGTTGAAAAAACAGAACAGAAAGAAGTTTCACACAATTCTTCTGTGTAGTTTTTATTTGTAGACATTCTTTTTCCCAATATAGGCCTCTTAGCGCTCAGAATGTCCAATTGCAGTTTCTACAGAAAGAGTGTTTCAGAACGGCTCAATCAAAAGTAAGGTTCAACTCTGTTAGTTGAATGCACAGAACAGAAAGAAGTTTCATACAATGCTCCTGTGTAGTTTATATTTGAACATATTCTTTTTTCCACTATTACCCACTTAGCGCTACGAATGTCCAGTTGCATTTTCTACAGACAGAGTGTTTCAAAACTGCTCAATCAAAAGTATGGTTTAATTCTGTTAGCTGAATGCTCAGATCAGAAAGAAGTTTCACAGAATGCTTCTGTGTAGTTTATATTTGAATATATTCCCTTTTCCACTACTATGCTCTTAGCGCTCCAAATGTCCAGTTGCATTTTCTACAGAAAGAATGTTCAGATCTGCTCAATCAAAAGTATGGTTTAACTCTGTTAGCTGAATGCACAGATCAGAAAGAAGTTTCACCGAATGATTCTGTGTAGTTTATATTTGAAGACATTCCTTTTTCCACTATTACCCTCTTAGCGCTCCGAATCTCCACTTGCATTTTCTACAAAAAGAGAGTTTCATAACTGCTCAATCAAAAATATGTTTTATCTCTGTTAACTGAATTTACAGATCAGAAATTAGTTTCACAGAATGCATCTGTGTAGTTTTTATTTGAAGATATTCTTTTTCCCAATGTAGCCCTCTTAGCGCTTAGCATGTCCAATTGCAGTTTCTACAGAAAGAGTGTTTCAGAACGGCTCAATCAAAAGTAAGGTACAACTCTGTTAGTTGAATGCACAGAACAGAAAGAATTTTCACAGAATGCTACTGTGTAGTTTATATTTGAATATATTCCTTTTTCCACTATTACCCTCTTAGTGCTCCGAATGTCCACTTGCATTTTCTACAGAAAGAGTGTTCAGAACTGCGCAATCAAAAGTATGGTTTAACTCTGTTAGCTTAATGAATATATCAGAAATAAATTTCACACAATGCTTCTGTGTAGTTTTTATTTGAAGATATTATTTTTCCCAATAGAGACCTCTTAGCGCTCAGAATGTCCAATTGCAGTTTCTACAGAAAGAGTGTTTCAGAACGGCTCAATCAAAAGTAAGTTTCAACTCTGTTATTTGAATGCACAGAACAGAAAGAAGTTTCATACAATGCTTCTGTGTAGTTTATATTTGAACATATTCTTTTTTCCACTATTACCCACTTAGCGCTACGAATGTCCAGTTGCATTTTCTACAGACAGAGTTTTTCAAAACTGCTCAATCAAAAGTATGGTTTAACACTGTTAGCTGAATGCTCAGATCAGAAAGAAGTTTCACAGAATGCTTCTGTGTAGTTTATATTTGAATATATTCCTTTTTCCACTACTACTCTCTTAGCGCTCCAAATGTCCAGTTGCATTTTCTACAGAAAGAGTGTTCAGATCTGCTCAATCAAAAGTATGGTTTAACTCTGTTAGCTGAATGCACAGATCAGAAAGAAGTTTCACAGAATGATTCTGTGTAGTTTATATTTGGAGACATTCCTTTTTCCACTATCACCCTCTTAGCGCTCCGAATCTCCACTTGCATTTTCTACAGAAAGAGTGTTTCAGAACGGCTCAATCAAAACTAAGGTTCAACTCTTTTAGTTGAACAAACAGAACAGAAAGAAGTTTCACACAATTCTTCTGTGTAGTTTTTATTTGTAGACATTCTTTTTCCCAATATAGGCCTCTTAGCGCTCAGAATGTCCAATTGCAGTTTCTACAGAAAGAGTGTTTCAGAACGGCTCAATCAAAAGTAAGGTTCAACTCTGTTAGTTGAACAAACAGTACAGAAAGAATTTTCATACAATGCTTCTGTGTAGTTTATATTTGAACATATTTTTTTTCCACTATTACCCACTTAGCGCTACGAATGTCCAGTTGCATTTTTTGCAGACAGAGTGTTTCAAAACTGCTCAATCAAAAGTATGGTTTAACTCTGTTAGCTGAATGCTCAGATCAGAAAGAAGTTTCACAGAATGCTTCTGTGTAGTTTATATTTGAATATAGTCCTTTTTCCACTACTACGCTCTTAGCGCTCCAAATGTCCAGTGGCATTTTCTACAGAAAGAGTGTTCAGATCTGCTCAATCAAATTATGGTTTAACTCTGTTAGCTGAATGCACAGATCAGAAAGAAGTTTCACCGAATGATTCTGTGTAGTTTATATTTGAAGACATTCCTTTTTCCACTATTACCCACTTAGCGCTCCGAATCTCCACTTGCATTTTCTACAAAAAGAGTGTTTCATAACTGCTCAATCAAAAATATGTTTTATCTCTGTTAACTGAATTTACAGATCAGAAATAAGTTTCACAGAATGCATCTGTGTAGTTTTTATTTGAAGATATTCTTTTTCCCAATGTAGGCCTCTTAGCGCTTAGCATGTCCAATTGCAGTTTCTACAGAAAGAGTGTTTCAGAACGGCTCAATCAAAAATAAGGTTCAACTCTGTTAGTTGAATGCACAGAACAGAAAGAATTTTCACAGAATGCTACTGTGTAGTTTATATTTGAATATATTCCTTTTTCGACTATTACCCTCTTAGCGCTCCGAATGTCCACTTGCATTTTCTACAGAAAGAGTGTTCAGAACTGCGCAATCAAAAGTATGGTGTAACTCTGTTAGCTTAATGAACATATCAGAAATAAGTTTCACACAATGCTTCTGTGTAGTTTTTATTTGAAGATATTATTTTTCCCAATAGAGACCTCTTAGCGCTCAGAATGTCCAATTGCAGTTTCTACAGAAAGAGTGTTTCAGAACGGCTCAATCAAAAGTAAGGTTCAACTCTGTTAGTTGAATGCACAGAACAGAAAGAAGTTTCATACAATGCTTCTGTGTAGTTTATATTTGAACATATTCTTTTTTCCACTATTACCCACTTAGCGCTACGAATGTCCAGTTGCATTTTCTACAGACAGAGTGTTTCAAAACTGCTCAATCAAAAGTATGGTTTAACTCTGTTAGCTGAATGCTCAGATCAGAAAGAAGTTTCACAGAATGCTTCTGTGTAGTTTATATTTGAATATATTCCTTTTTCCACTACTACAATCTTAGCGCTCCAAATGTGCAGTTGCATTTTCTAAAGAAAGAGTGTTCAGATCTGCTCAATCAAAAGTATGGTTTAACTCTGTTAGCTGAATGCACAGATCAGAAAGAAGTTTCACAGAATGATTCTGTGTAGTTTATATTTGGAGACATTCCTTTTTCCACTATTACCCTCTTAGCGCTCCGAATCTCCACTTGCATTTTCTACAGAAAGAGTGTTTCAGAACGGCTCAATCAAAACTAAGCTTCAACTCTTTTAGTTGAACAAACAGAACAGAAAGAAGTTTCACACAATTCTTCTGTGTAGTTTTTATTTCTAGACATTCTTTTTCCCAATATAGGCCTCTTAGCGCTCAGAATGTCCAATTGCAGTTTCTACAGAAAGAGTGTTTCAGAACGGCTCAATCAAAAGTAAGGTTCAACTCTGTTAGTTGAATGCACAGAACAGAAAGAAGTTTCATACAATGCTTCTGTGTAGTTTATATTTGAACATATTCTTTTTTCCACTATTACCCACTTAGCGCTACGAATGTCCAGTTGCATTTTCTACAGACAGAGTGTTTCAAAACTGCTCAATCAAAAGTATGGTTTAACTCTGTTAGCTGAATGCTCAGATCAGAAAGAAGTTTCACAGAATGCTTCTGTGTAGTTTATATTTGAATATATTCCTTTTTCCACTACTACGCTCTTAGCGCTCCAAATGTCCAGTTGCATTTTCTACAGAAAGAGTGTTCAGATCTGCTCAATCAAAAGTATGGTTTAACTCTGTTAGCTGAATGCACAGATCAGAAAGAAGTTTCACCGAATGATTCTGTGTAGTTTATATTTGAAGACATTCATTTTCCAATATTACCCTCTTAGCGCTCCGAATCTCCACTTGCATTTTCTACAAAAAGAGTGTTTCATAACTGCTCAATCAAAAATATGTTTTATCTCTGTTAACTGAATTTACAGATCAGAAATAAGTTTCACAGAATGCATCTGTGTAGTTTTTATTTGAAGATATTCTTTTTCCCAATGTAGGCCTCTTAGCGCTTAGCATGTCCAATTGCAGTTTCTACAGAAAGAGTGTTTCAGAACGGCTCAATCAAAAGTAAGGTTCAACTCTGTTAGTTGAATGCACAGAACAGAAAGAATTTTCACAGAATGCTACTGTGTAGTTTATATTTGAATATATTCCTTTTTCCACTATTACCCTCTTAGCGCTCCGAATGTCCACTTGCATTTTCTACAGAAAGAGTATTCAGAACTGCGCAATCAAAAGTATGGTTTAACTCTGTTAGCTTAATGAACATATCAGAAATAAGTTTCACACAATGCTTCTGTGTAGTTTTTATTTGAAGATATTATTTTTCCCAATAGAGGCCTCTTAGCGCTCAGAATGTCCAATTGCAGTTTCTACAGAAAGAGTGTTTCAGAACGGCTCAATCAAAAGTAAGGTTCAACTCTGTTAGTGGAATGCACAGAACAGAAAGAAGTTTCATACAATGCTTCTGTGTAGTTTATATTTGAACATATTCTTTTTTCCACTATTACCCACTTAGCGCTACGAATGTCCAGTTGCATTTTCTACAGACAGAGTGTTTCAAAACTGCTCAATCAAAAGTATGGTTTAACTCTCTTAGCTGAATGCTCAGATCAGAAAGAAGTTTCACAGAATGCTTCTGTGTAGTTTATATTTGAATATATTCCTTTTTCCACTACTACTCTCTTAGCGCTCCAAATGTCCGGTTGCATTTTCTACAGAAAGAGTGTTCAGATCTGCTCAATCAAAAGTATGGTTTAACTCTGTTAGCTGAATGCACAGATCAGAAAGAAGTTTCACAGAATGATTCTGTGTAGTTTATATTTGGAGACATTCCTTTTTCCACTATTACACTCTTAGCGCTCCGAATCTCCACTTGCATTTTCTACAGAAAGAGTGTTTCAGAACGGCTCAATCAAAACTAAGGTTCAACTCTTTTAGTTGAACAAACAGAACAGAAAGCAGTTTCACACAATTCTTCTGTGTAGTTTTTATTTGTAGATATTCTTTTTCCCAATATAGGCCTCTTAGCGCTCAGAATGTCCAATTGCAGTTTCTACAGAAAGAGTGTTTCAGAACGGCTCAATTAAAAGTAAGGTTCAACTCTGTTAGTTGAATGCACAGAACAGAAAGAAGTTTCATACAATGCTTCTGTGTAGTTTATATTTGAACATATTCTTTTTTCCACTATTACCCACTTAGCGCTACGAATGTCCAGTTGCATTTTCTACAGACAGAGTGTTTCAAAACTGCTCAATCAAAAGTATGGTTTAACTCTGTTAGCTGAATGCTCAGATCAGAAAGAAGTTTCACAGAATGCTTCTGTGTAGTTTATATTTGAATATATTCCTTTTTCCACTACTACGCTCTTAGCGCTCCAAATGTCCAGTTGCATTTTCTACAGAAAGAGTGTTCAGATCTGCTCAATCAAAAGTATGGTTTAACTCTGTTAGCTGAATGCACAGATCAGAAAGAAGTTTCACCGAATGATTCTGTGTAGTTTATATTTGAAGACATTCATTTCTCCACTATTACCCTCTTAGCGCTCCGAATCTCCACTTGCATTTTCTACAAAAAGAGTGTTTCATAACTGCTCAATCAAAAAAATGTTTTATCTCTGTTAACTGAATTTACAGATCAGAAATAAGTTTCACAGAATGCATCTGTGTAGTTTTTATTTGAAGATATTCTTTTTCCCAATGTAGGCCTCTTAGCGCTTAGCATGTCCAATTGCAGTTTCTACAGAAAGAGTGTTTCAGAACGGCTCAATCAAAAGTAAGGTTCAACTCTGTTAGTTGAATGCACAGAACAGAAAGAATTTTCACAGAATGCTACTGTGTAGTTTATATTTGAATATATTACTTTTTCCACTATTACCCTCTTAGCGCTCCGAATGTCCACTTGCATTTTCTACAGAAAGAGTGTTCAGAACTGCGCAATTAAAAGTATGGTTTAACTCTGTTAGCTTAATGAACATATCAGAAATAAGTTTCACACAATGCTTCTGTGTAGTTTTTATTTGAAGATATTATTTTTCCCAATAGAGGCCTCTTAGCGCTCAGAATGTCCAATTGCAGTTTCTACAGAAAGAGTGTTTCAGAAAGGCTCAATCAAAAGTAAGGTTCAACTCTGTTAGTTGAATGCACAGAACAGAAAGAAGTTTCATACAATGCTTCTGTGTAGTTTATATTTGAACATATTCTTTTTTCCACTATTACCCACTTAGCACTACGAATGTCCAGTTGCATTTTCTACAGACAGAGTGTTTCAAAACTGCTCAATCAAAAGTATGGTTTAACTCTGTTAGCTGAATGCTCAGATCAGAAAGAAGTTTCACAGAATGCTTCTGTGTAGTTTATATTTGAATATATTCCTTTTTCCACTACTACTCTCTTAGCGCTCCAAATGTCCAGTTGCATTTTCTACAGAAAGAGTGTTCAGATCTGCTCAATCAAAAGTATGGTTTAACTCTCTTAGCTGAATGCACAGATCAGAAAGAAGTTTCACAGAATGATTCTGTGTAGTTTATATTTGGAGACATTCCTTTTTCCACTATTACCCTCTTAGCGCTCCGAATCTCCACTTGCATTTTCTACAGAAAGAGTGTTTCAGAACGGCTCAATCAAAACTAAGGTTCAACTCTTTTAGTTGAACAAACAGAACAGAAAGAAGTTTCACACAATTCTTCTGTGTAGTTTTTATTTGTAGACATTCTTTTTCCCAATATAGGCCTCTTAGCGCTCAGAATGTCCAATTGCAGTTTCTACAGAAAGAGTGTTTCAGAACGGCTCAATTAAAAGTAAGGTTCAACTCTGTTAGTTGAATGCACAGAACAGAAAGAAGTTTCATACAATGCTTCTGTGTAGTTTATATTTGAACATATTCTTTTTTCCACTATTACCCACTTAGCGCTACGAATGTCCAGTTGCATTTTCTACAGACAGAGTGTTTCAAAACTGCTCAATCAAAAGTATGGTTTAACTCTGTTAGCTGAATGCTCAGATCAGAAAGAAGTTTCACAGAATGCTTCTGTGTAGTTTATATTTGAATATATTCCTTTTTCCACTACTACGCTCTTAGCGCTCCAAATGTCCAGTTGCATTTTCTACAGAAAGAGTGTTCAGATCTGCTCAATCAAAAGTATGGTTTAACTCTGTTAGCTGAATGCACAGATCAGAAAGAAGTTTCACCGAATGATTCTGTGTAGTTTATATTTGAAGACATTCATTTCTCCACTATTACCCTCTTAGCGCTCCGAATCTCCACTTGCATTTTCTACAAAAAGAGTGTTTCATAACTGCTCAATCAAAAAAATGTTTTATCTCTGTTAACTGAATTTACAGATCAGAAATAAGTTTCACAGAATGCATCTGTGTAGTTTTTATTTGAAGATATTCTTTTTCCCAATGTAGGCCTCTTAGCGCTTAGCATGTCCAATTGCAGTTTCTACAGAAAGAGTGTTTCAGAACGGCTCAATCAAAAGTAAGGTTCAACTCTGTTAGTTGAATGCACAGAACAGAAAGAATTTTCACAGAATGCTACTGTGTAGTTTATATTTGAATATATTACTTTTTCCACTATTACCCTCTTAGCGCTCCGAATGTCCACTTGCATTTTCTACAGAAAGAGTGTTCAGAACTGCGCAATTAAAAGTATGGTTTAACTCTGTTAGCTTAATGAACATATCAGAAATAAGTTTCACACAATGCTTCTGTGTAGTTTTTATTTGAAGATATTATTTTTCCCAATAGAGGCCTCTTAGCGCTCAGAATGTCCAATTGCAGTTTCTACAGAAAGAGTGTTTCAGAAAGGCTCAATCAAAAGTAAGGTTCAACTCTGTTAGTTGAATGCACAGAACAGAAAGAAGTTTCATACAATGCTTCTGTGTAGTTTATATTTGAACATATTCTTTTTTCCACTATTACCCACTTAGCACTACGAATGTCCAGTTGCATTTTCTACAGACAGAGTGTTTCAAAACTGCTCAATCAAAAGTATGGTTTAACTCTGTTAGCTGAATGCTCAGATCAGAAAGAAGTTTCACAGAATGCTTCTGAATAGTTTATATTTGAATATATTCCTTTTTCCACTACTACTCTCTTAGCGCTCCAAATGTCCAGTTGCATTTTCTACAGAAAGAGTGTTCAGATCTGCTCAATCAAAAGTATGGTTTAACTCTGTTAGCTGAATGCACAGATCAGAAAGAAGTTTCACAGAATGATTCTGTGTAGTTTATATTTGGAGACATTCCTTTTTCCACTATTACCCTCTTAGCGCTCCGAATCTCCACTTGCATTTTCTACAGAAAGAGTGTTTCAGAACGGCTCAATCAAAACTAAGGTTCAACTCTTTTAGTTGAACAAACAGAACAGAAAGAAGTTTCACACAATTCTTCTGTGTAGTTTTTATTTGTAGACATTCTTTTTCCCAATATAGGCCTCTTAGCGCTCAGAATGTCCAATTGCAGTTTCTACAGAAAGAGTGTTACAGAACGGCTCAATCAAAAGTAAGGTTCAACTCTGTTAGTTGAATGCACAGAACAGAAAGAAGTTTCATACAATGCTTCTGTGTAGTTTATATTTGAACATATTCTTTTTTCCACTATTACCCACTTAGCGCTACGAATGTCCAGTTGCATTTTCTACAGACAGAGTGTTTCAAAACTGCTCAATCAAAAGTATGGTTTAACTCTGTTAGCTGAATGCTCAGATCAGAAAGAAGTTTCACAGAATGCTTCTGTGTAGTTTATATTTGAATATATTCCTTTTTCCACTACTACGCTCTTAGCGCTCCAAATGTCCAGTTGCATTTTCTACAGAAAGAGTGTTCAGATCTGCTCAATCAAAAGTATGGTTTAACTCTGTTAGCTGAATGCACAGATCAGAAACAAGTTTCACCGAATGATTCTGTGTAGTTTATATTTGAAGACATTCCTTTTTCCACTAGTACCCTCTTAGCGCTCCGAATCTCCACTTGCATTTTCTACAAAAAGAGTGTTTCATAACTGCTCAATCAAAAATATGTTTTATCTTTGTTAACTGAATTTACAGATCAGAAATAAGTTTCACAGAATGCATCTGTGTAGTTTTTATTTGAAGATATTCTTTTTCCCAATGTAGGCCTCTTAGCGCTTAGCATGTCCAATTGCAGTTTCTACAGAAAGAGTGTTTCAGAACGGCTCAATCAAAAGTAAGGTTCAACTCTGTTAGTTGAATGCACAGAACAGAAAGAATTTTCACAGAATGCTACTGTGTAGTTTATATTTGAATATAACCCTTTTTCCACTATTACCCTCTTAGCGCTCCGAATGTCCACTTGCATTTTCTACAGAAAGAGTGTTCAGAACTGCGCAATCAAAAGTATGGTTTAACTCTGTTAGCTTAATGAACATATCAGAAATAAGTTTCACACAATGCTTCTGTGTAGTTTTTATTTGAAGATATTATTTTTCCCAATAGAGGCCTCTTAGCGCTCAGAATGTCCAATTGCAGTTTCTACAGAAAGAGTGTTTCTGAACGGCTCAATCAAAAGTAAGGTTCAATTCTGTTAGTTAAATGCACAGAACAGAAAGAAGTTTAATACAATGCTTCTGTGTAGTTTATATTTGAACATATTCTTTTTTCCACTATTACCCACTTAGCGCTACGAATGTCCAGTTGCATTTTCTACAGACAGAGTGTTTCACAACTGCTCAATCAAAAGTATGGTTTAACTCTCTTAGCTGAATGCTCAGGTCAGAAAGAAGTTTCACAGAATGCTTCTGTGTAGTTTATATTTGAATATATTCCTTTTTCCACTACTACTCTCTTAGCGCTCCAAATGTCCAGTTGCATTTTCTACAGAAAGAGTGTTCAGATCTGCTCAATCAAAAGTATGGTTTAACTCTGTTAGCTCAATGCACAGATCAGAAAGAAGTTTCACAGAATGATTCTGTGTAGTTTATATTTGGAGACATTCCTTTTTCCACTATTACCCTCTTAGCGCTCCGAATCTCCACTTGCATTTTCTACAGAAAGAGTGTTTCAGAACGGCTCAATCAAAACTAAGGTTCAACTCTTGTAGTTGAACAAACAGAACAGAAAGAAGTTTCACACAATTCTTCTGTGTAGTTTTTATTTGTAGACATTCTATTTCCCAATATAGGCCTCTTAGCGCTCAGAATGTCCAATTGCAGTTTCTACAGAAAGAGTGTTTCAGAACGGCTCAATCAAAAGTAAGGTTCAACTCTGTTAGTTGAATGCACAGAACAGAAAGAAGTTTCATACAATGCTTCTGTGTAGTTTATATTTGAACATATTCTTTTTTCCACTATTACCCACTTAGCGCTACGAATGTCCAGTTGCATTTTCTACAGACAGAGTGTTTCAAAACTGCTCAATCAAAAGTATGGTTTAACTATGTTAGCTGAATGCTCAGGTCAGAAAGAAGTTTCACAGAATGCTTCTGTGTAGTTTATATTTGAATATATTCCTTTTTCCACTACTACTCTCTGAGCGCTCCAAATGTCCAGTTGCATTTTCTACAGAAAGAGTGTTCAGATCTGCTCAATCAAAAGTATGGTTTAACTCTGTTAGCTGAATGCACAGATCAGAAAGAAGTTTCACAGAATGATTCTGTGTAGTTTATATTTGGAGACATTCCTTTTTCCACTATTAATCTCTTAGCGCTCCGAATCTCCACTTGCATTTTCTACAGAAAGAGTGTTTCAGAACGGCTCAATCAAAACTAAGGTTCAACTCTTTTAGTTGAACAAACAGAACAGAAAGAAGTTTCACACAATTCTTCTGTGTAGTTTTTATTTGTAGACATTCTTTTTCCCAATATAGGCCTCCTAGCGCTCAGAATGTCCAATTGCAGCTTCTACAGAAAGAGTGTTTCAGAACGGCTTAATCAAAAGTAAGGTTCAACTCTGTTAGTTGAATGCACAGAACAGAAAGAAGTTTCATACAATGCTTCTGTGTAGTTTATATTTGAACATATTCTTTTTTCCACTATTACCCACTTAGCGCTACGAATGTCCAGTTGCATTTTCTACAGACAGAGTGTTTCAAAACTGCTCAATCAAAAGTATGGTTTAACTCTGTTAGCTGAAAACTCAGAGCAGAAAGAAGTTTCACAGAATGCTTCTGTGTAGTTTATATTTGAATATATTCCTTTTTCCACTACTACGCTCTTAGCGCTCCAAATGTCCAGTTGCATTTTCTACAGAAAGAGTGTTCAGATCTGCTCAATCAAAAGTATGGTTTAACTCTGTTAGCTGAATGCACAGATCAGAAAGAAGTTTCACCGAATGATTCTGTGTAGTTTATATTTGAAGGTATTCCTTTTTCCACTAGTACCCTCTTAGCGCTCCGAATCTCCACTTGCATTTTCTACAAAAAGAGTGTTTCATAACTGCTCAATCAAAAATATGTTTTATCTCTGTTAACTGAATTTACAGATCAGAAATAAGTTTCACAGAATGCATCTGTGTAGTTTTTATTTGAAGATATTCTTTTTCCCAATGTAGGCCTCTTAGCGCTTAGCATGTCCACTTGCAGTTTCTACAGAAAGAGTGTTTCAGAACGGCTCAATCAAAAGTAAGGTTCAACTCTGTTAGTTGAATGCACAGAACAGAAAGAATTTTCACAGAATGCTACTGTGTAGTTTATATTTGAATATATTCCTTTTTCCACTATTACCCTCTTAGCGCTCCGAATGTCCACTTGCATTTTCTACAGAAAGAGTGTTCAGAACTGCGCAATCAAAAGTAGGGTTTAACTCTGTTAGCTTAATGAACATATCAGAAATAAGTTTCACACAATGCTTCTGTGTAGTTTTTATTTGAAGATATTATTTTTCCCAATAGAGGCCTCTTAGCGCTCAGAATGTCCAATTGCAGTTTCTACAGAAAGATTGTTTCAGAACGGCTCAATCAAAAGTAAGCTTCAACTCTGTTAGTTGAATGCACAGAACAGAAAGATGTTTCATACAATGCTTCTGTGTAGTTTATATTTGAACATATTCTTTTTTCCACTATTACCCACTTAGCACTACGAATGTCCAGTTGCATTTTCTACAGACAGAGTGTTTCAAAACTGCTCAATCAAAAGTATGGTTTAACTCTGTTAGCTGAATGCTCAGATCAGAAAGAAGTTTCACAGAATGCTTCTGTGTAGTTTATATTTGAATATATTCCTTTTTCCACTACTACTCTCTTAGCGCTCCAAATGTCCAGTTGCATTTTCTACAGAAAGAGTGTTCAGATCTGCTCAATCAAAAGTATGGTTTAACTCTGTTAGCTGAATGCACAGATCAGAAAGAAGTTTCACAGAATGATTCTGTGTAGTTTATATTTGGAGACTTTCCTTTTTCCACTATTACCCTCTTAGCGCTCCGAATCTCCACTTGCATTTTCTACAGAAAGAGTGTTTCAGAACGGCTCAATCAAAACTAAGGTTCAACTCTTTTAGTTGAACAAACAGAACAGAAAGAAGTTTCACACAATTCTTCTGTGTAGTTTTTATTTGTAGACATTCTTTTTCCCAAAACAGGCCTCTTAGCGCTCAGAATGTCCAATTGCAGTTTCTACAGAAAGAGTGTTTCAGAACGGCTCAATCAAAAGTAAGGTTCAACTCTGTTAGTTGAATGCACAGAACAGAAAGAAGTTTCATACAATGCTTCTGTGTAGTTTATATTTGAACATATTCTTTTTTCCACTATTACCCACTTAGCGCTACGAATGTCCAGTTGCATTTTCTACAGACAGAGTGTTTCAAAACTACTCAATCAAAAGTATGGTTTAACTCTGTTAGCTGAATGCTCAGATCAGAAAGAAGTTTCACAGAATGCTTCTGTGTAGTTTATATTTGAATATATTCCTTTTTCCACTACTACGCTCTTAGCGCTCCAAATGTCCAGTTGCATTTTCTACAGAAAGAGTGTTCAGATCTGCTCAATCAAAAGTATGGTTTAACTCTGTTAGCTGAATGCACAGATCAGAAAGAAGTTTCACCGAATGATTCTGTGTAGTTTATATTTGAAGACATTCCTTTTTCCACTAGTACCCTCTTAGCGCTCCGAATCTCCACTTGCATTTTCTACAAAAAGAGTGTTTCATAACTGCTCAATCAAAAATATGTTTTATCTCTGTTAACTGAATTTACAGATCAGAAATAAGTTTCACAGAATGCATCTGTGTAGTTTTTATTTGAAGATATTCTTTTTCCCAATGTAGGCCTCTTAGCGCTTAGCATGTCCAATTGCAGTTTCTACAGAAAGAGTGTTTCAGAACGGCTCAATCAAAAGTAAGGTTCAACTCTGTTAGTTGAATGCACAGAACAGAAAGAATTTTCACAGAATGCTACTGTGCAGTTTATATTTGAATATATTCCTTTTTCCACTATTACCCTCTTAGCGCTCCGAATGTCCACTTGCATTTTCTACAGAAAGAGTGTTCAGAACTGCGCAATCAAAAGTATGGTTTAACTCTGTTAGCTTAATGAACATATCAGAAATAGGTTTCACACAATGCTTCTGTGTAGTTTTTATTTGAAGATATTATTTTTCCCAATAGAGGCCTCTTAGCGCTCAGAATGTCCAATTGCAGTTTCTACAGAAAGAGTGTTTCATAAAGGCTCAATCAAAGTAAGGTTCAACTCTGTTAGTTGAATGCACAGAACAGAAAGAAGTTTCATACAATGCTTCTGTGTAGTTTATATTTGAACATATTCTTTTTTCCACTATTACCCACTTAGCGCTACGAATGTCCAGTTCCATTTTCTACAGACAGAGTGTTTCAAAACTGCTCAATCAAAAGTATGGTTTAACTCTCTTAGCTGAATGCTCAGGTCAGAAAGAAGTTTCACAGAATGCTTCTGTGTAGTTTATATTTGAATATATTCCTTTTTCCACTACTACTCTCTTAGCGCTCCAAATGTCCAGTTGCATTTTCTACAGAAAGAGTGTTCAGATCTGCTCAATCAAAAGTATGGTTTAACTCTGTTAGCTGAATGCACAGATCAGAAAGAAGTTTCACAGAATGATTCTGTGTAGTTTATATTTGGAGACATTCCTTTTTCCACTATTACCCCCTTAGCGCTCCGAATCTCCACTTGCATTTTCTACAGAAAGAGTGTTTCAGAACGGCTCAATCAAAACTAAGGTTCAACTCTTTTAGTTGAACAAACAGAACAGAAAGAAGTTTCACACAATGCTTCTGTGTAGTTTTTATTTGTAGACATTCTTTTTCCCAATATAGGCCTCCTAGCGCTCAGAATGTCCAATTGCAGTTTCTACAGAAAGAGTGTTTCAGAACGGCTCAATCAAAAGTAAGGTTCAACTCTGTTAGTTGAATGCACAGAACAGAAAGAAGTTTCATACAATGCTTCTGTGTAGTTTATATTTGAACATATTCTTTTTTCCACTATTACCCACTTAGCGCTACGAATGTCCAGTTGCATTTTCTACAGACAGAGTGTTTCAAAACTGTTCAATCAAAAGTATGGTTTAACTCTGTTAGCTGAATGCTCAGATCAGAAAGAAGTTTCACAGAATGCTTCTGTGTAGTTTATATTTGAATATATTCCTTTTTCCACTACTACGCTCTTAGCACTCCAAATGTCCAGTTGCATTTTCTACAGAAAGAGTGTTCAGATCTGCTCAATCAAAAGTATGGTTTAACTCTGTTAGCTGAATGCACAGATCAGAAAGAAGTTTCACCGAATGATTCTGTGTAGTTTATATTTGAAGACATTGCTTTTTCCACTATTACCCCCTTAGCGCTCCGAATCTCCACTTGCATTTTCCACAAAAAGAGTGTTTCATAACTGCTCAATCAAAAATATGTTTTATCTCTGTTAACTGAATTTACAGATCAGAAATAAGTTTCACAGAATGCATCTGTGTAGTTTTTATTTGAAGATATTCTTTTTCCCAAAGTAGGCCTCTTAGCGCTTAGCATGTCCAATTGCAGTTTCTACAGAAAGAGTGTTTCAGAACGGCTCAATCAAAAGTAAGGTTCAACTCTGTTAGTTGAATGCACAGAACAGAAAGAGGTTTCACAGAATGCTACTGTGTAGTTTATATTTGAATATATTCCTTTTTCCACTATTACCCTCTTAGCGCTCCGAATGTCCACTTGCATTTTCTACAGAAAGAGTGTTCAGAACTGCGCAATCAAAAGTATGGTTTTACTCTGTTAGCTTAATGAACATATCAGAAATAAGTTTCACACAATGCTTCTGTTTAGTTTTTATTTGAAGATATTATTTTTCCCAATATAGGCCTCTTAGCGCTCAGAATGTCCAATTGCAGTTTCTACAGAAAGAGTGTTTCAGAAAGGCTCAATCAAAAGTAAGGTTCAACTCTGTTAGTTGAATGCACAGAACAGAAAGAAGTTTCATACAATGCTTCTGTGTAGTTTATATTTGAACATATTCTTTTTTCCACTATTACCCACTTAGCGCTACGAATGTCCAGTTGCATTTTCTACAGACAGAGTGTTTCAAAACTGCTCAATCAAAAGTATGGTTTAACTCTGTTAGCTGAATGCTCAGATCAGAAAGAAGTTTCACAGAATGCTTCTGTGTAGTTTATATTTGAATATATTCCTTTTTCCACTACTACTCTCTTAGCGCTCCAAATGTCCAGTTGCATTTTCTACAGAAAGAGTGTTCAGATCTGCTCAATCAAAAGTATGGTTTAACTCTGTTAGCTGAATGCACAGATCAGAAAGAAGTTTCACAGAATGATTCTGTGTAGTTTATATTTGGAGACATTCCTTTTTCCACTATTACCCTCTTAGCGCTCCGAATCTCCACTTCCATTTTCTACAGAAAGAGTGTTTCAGAACGGCTCAATCAAAACTAAGGTTCAACTCTTTTAGTTGAACAAACAGAACAGAAAGAAGTTTCACACAATTCTTCTGTGTAGTTTTTATTTGTAGACATTCTTTTTCCCAATATAGGCCTCCTAGCGCTCAGATTGTCCAATTGCAGTTTCTACAGAAAGAGTGTTTCAGAACGGCTCAATCAAAAGTAAGGTTCAACTCTGTTAGTTGAATGCACAGAACAGAAAGAAGTTTCATACAATGCTTCTGTGTAGTTTATATTTGAACATATTCTTTTTTCCACTATTACCCACTTAGCGCTACGAATGTCCAGTTGCATTTTCTACAGACAGAGTGTTTCAAAACTGCTCAATCAAAAGTATGGTTTAACTCTGTTAGCTGAATGCTCAGATCAGAAAGAAGTTTCACAGAATGCTTCTGTGTAGTTTATATTTGAATATATTCCTTTTTCCACTACTACGCTCTTAGCGCCCCAAATGTCCAGTTGCATTTTCTACAGAAAGAGTGTTCAGATCTGCTCAATCAAAAGTATGGTTTAACTCTGTTAGCTGAATGCACAGATCAGAAAGAAGTTTCACAGAATGATTCTGTGTAGTTTATATTTGGAGACATTCTTTTTCCACTATTACCTTCTTAGCGCTCCAAATCTCCACTTGCATTTTCTACAGAAAGAGTGTTTCAGAACGGCTCAATCAAAACTAAGTTTCAACTCTTTTAGTTGAACAAACAGAACAGAAAGAAGTTTCACACAATTCTTCTGTGTAGTTTTTATTTGTAGACATTCTTTTTCCCAATATAGGCCTCTTAGCGCTCAGAATGTCCAATTGCAGTTTCTACAGAAAGAGTGTTTCAGAACGGCTCAATCAAAAGTAAGGTTCAACTCTGTTAGTTGAATGCACAGAACAGAAAGAAGTTTCATACAATGCTTCTGTGTAGTTTATATTTGAACATATTCTTTTTTCCACTATTACCCACTTAGCGCTACGAATGTCCAGTTGCATTTTCTACAGACAGAGTGTTTCAAAACTGTTCAATCAAAAGTATGGTTTAACTCTGTTAGCTGAATGCTCAGATCAGAAAGAAGTTTCACAGAATGCTTCTGTGTAGTTTATATTTGAATATATTCCTTTTTCCACTACTACGCTCTTAGCACTCCAAATGTCCAGTTGCATTTTCTACAGAAAGAGTGTTCAGATCTGCTCAATCAAAAGTATGGTTTAACTCTGTTAGCTGAATGCACAGATCAGAAAGAAGTTTCACCGAATGATTCTGTGTAGTTTATATTTGAAGACATTGCTTTTTCCACTATTACCCCCTTAGCGCTCCGAATCTCCACTTGCATTTTCCACAAAAAGAGTGTTTCATAACTGCTCAATCAAAAATATGTTTTATCTCTGTTAACTGAATTTACAGATCAGAAATAAGTTTCACAGAATGCATCTGTGTAGTTTTTATTTGAAGATATTCTTTTTCCCAAAGTAGGCCTCTTAGCGCTTAGCATGTCCAATTGCAGTTTCTACAGAAAGAGTGTTTCAGAACGGCTCAATCAAAAGTAAGGTTCAACTCTGTTAGTTGAATGCACAGAACAGAAAGAGGTTTCACAGAATGCTACTGTGTAGTTTATATTTGAATATATTCCTTTTTCCACTATTACCCTCTTAGCGCTCCGAATGTCCACTTGCATTTTCTACAGAAAGAGTGTTCAGAACTGCGCAATCAAAAGTATGGTTTTACTCTGTTAGCTTAATGAACATATCAGAAATAAGTTTCACACAATGCTTCTGTTTAGTTTTTATTTGAAGATATTATTTTTCCCAATATAGGCCTCTTAGCGCTCAGAATGTCCAATTGCAGTTTCTACAGAAAGAGTGTTTCAGAAAGGCTCAATCAAAAGTAAGGTTCAACTCTGTTAGTTGAATGCACAGAACAGAAAGAAGTTTCATACAATGCTTCTGTGTAGTTTATATTTGAACATATTCTTTTTTCCACTATTACCCACTTAGCGCTACGAATGTCCAGTTGCATTTTCTACAGACAGAGTGTTTCAAAACTGCTCAATCAAAAGTATGGTTTAACTCTGTTAGCTGAATGCTCAGATCAGAAAGAAGTTTCACAGAATGCTTCTGTGTAGTTTATATTTGAATATATTCCTTTTTCCACTACTACTCTCTTAGCGCTCCAAATGTCCAGTTGCATTTTCTACAGAAAGAGTGTTCAGATCTGCTCAATCAAAAGTATGGTTTAACTCTGTTAGCTGAATGCACAGATCAGAAAGAAGTTTCACAGAATGATTCTGTGTAGTTTATATTTGGAGACATTCCTTTTTCCACTATTACCCTCTTAGCGCTCCGAATCTCCACTTCCATTTTCTACAGAAAGAGTGTTTCAGAACGGCTCAATCAAAACTAAGGTTCAACTCTTTTAGTTGAACAAACAGAACAGAAAGAAGTTTCACACAATTCTTCTGTGTAGTTTTTATTTGTAGACATTCTTTTTCCCAATATAGGCCTCCTAGCGCTCAGATTGTCCAATTGCAGTTTCTACAGAAAGAGTGTTTCAGAACGGCTCAATCAAAAGTAAGGTTCAACTCTGTTAGTTGAATGCACAGAACAGAAAGAAGTTTCATACAATGCTTCTGTGTAGTTTATATTTGAACATATTCTTTTTTCCACTATTACCCACTTAGCGCTACGAATGTCCAGTTGCATTTTCTACAGACAGAGTGTTTCAAAACTGCTCAATCAAAAGTATGGTTTAACTCTGTTAGCTGAATGCTCAGATCAGAAAGAAGTTTCACAGAATGCTTCTGTGTAGTTTATATTTGAATATATTCCTTTTTCCACTACTACGCTCTTAGCGCCCCAAATGTCCAGTTGCATTTTCTACAGAAAGAGTGTTCAGATCTGCTCAATCAAAAGTATGGTTTAACTCTGTTAGCTGAATGCACAGATCAGAAAGAAGTTTCACAGAATGATTCTGTGTAGTTTATATTTGGAGACATTCTTTTTCCACTATTACCTTCTTAGCGCTCCAAATCTCCACTTGCATTTTCTACAGAAAGAGTGTTTCAGAACGGCTCAATCAAAACTAAGTTTCAACTCTTTTAGTTGAACAAACAGAACAGAAAGAAGTTTCACACAATTCTTCTGTGTAGTTTTTATTTGTAGACATTCTTTTTCCCAATATAGGCCTCTTAGCGCTCAGAATGTCCAATTGCAGTTTCTACAGAAAGAGGGTTTCAGAACGGCTCAATCAAAAGTAAGGTTCAACTCTGTTAGTTGAATGAACAGAACAGAAAGAAGTTTCATACAATGCTTCTGTGTAGTTTATATTTGAACATATTCTTTTTTCCACTATTACCCACTTAGCGCTACGAATGTCCAGTTGCATTTTCTACAGACAGAGTGTTTCAAAACTGCTCAATCAAAAGTATGGTTTAACTCTGTTAGCTGAATGCTCAGATCAGAAAGAAGTTTCACAGAATGCTTCTGTGTAGTTTATATTTGAATATATTCCTTTTTCCAATACTACGCTCTTAGCGCTCCAAATGTCCAGTTGCATTTTCTACAGAAAGAGTGTTCAGATCTGCTCAATCAAAAGTATGGTTTAACTCTGTTAGCTGAATGCACAGATCAGAAAGAAGTTTCTCCGAATGATTCTGTGTAGTTTATATTTGAAGACATTCCTTTTTCCACTATTACCCTCTTAGCGCTCCGAATCTCCACTTGCATTTTCTACAAAAAGAGTGTTTCATAACTGCTCAATCAAAAATATGTTTTATCTCTGTTAACTGAATTTACAGATCAGAAATAAGTTTCACAGAATGCATCTGTGTAGTTTTTATTTGAAGTTATTCTTTTTCCCAATGTAGGCCTCTTAGCGCTTAGCATGTCCAATTGCAGTTTCTACAGAAAGAGTGTTTCAGGACGGCTCAATCAAAAGTAAGGTTCAACTCTGTTAGTTGAATGCACAGAACAGAAAGAATTTTCACAGAATGCTACTGTGTAGTTTATATTTGAATATAATCCTTTTTCCACTATTACCCTCTTAGCGCTCCGAATGTCCACTTGCATTTTCTACAGAAAGAGTGTTCAGAACTGCGCAATCAAAAGTATGGTTTAACTCTGTTAGCTTAATGAACATATCAGAAATAAGTTTCACACAATGCTTCTGTGTAGTTTTTATTTGAAGATATTATTTTTCCCAATATAGGCCTCTTAGCGCTCAGAATGTCCAATTGCAGTTTCTACAGAAAGAGTGTTTCAGAAAGGCTCAATCAAAAGTAAGGTTCAACTCTGTTAGTTGAATGTACAGAACAGAAAGAAGTTTCATACAATGCTTCTGTGTAGTTTATATTTGAACATATTCTTTTTTCCACTATTACCCACTTAGCGCTACGAATGTCCAGTTGCATTTTCTACAGACAGAGTGTTTCAAAACTGCTCAATCAAAAGTATGGTTTAACTCTGTTAGCTGAATGCTCAGATCAGAAAGAAGTTTCACAGAATGCTTCTGTGTAGTTTATATTTGAATATATTCCTTTTTCCACTACTACGCTCTTAGCGCCCCAAATGTCCAGTCGCATTTTCTACAGAAAGAGTGTTCAGATCTGCTCAATCAAAAGTATGGTTTAACTCTGTTAGCTGAATGCACAGATCAGAAAGAAGTTTCACAGAATGATTCTGTGTAGTTTATATTTGGAGACATTCTTTTTCCACTATTACCTTCTTAGCGCTCCAAATCTGCACTTGCATTTTCTACAGAAAGAGTGTTTCAGAACGGCTCAATCAAAACTAAGGTTCAACTCTTTTAGTTGAACAAACAGAACAGAAAGAAGTTTCACACAATTCTTCTGTGTAGTTTTTATTTGTAGACATTCTTTTTCCCAATATAGGCCTCTTAGCGCTCAGAATGTCCAATTGCAGTTTCTACAGAAAGAGGGTTTCAGAACGGCTCAATCAAAAGTAAGGTTCAACTCTGTTAGTTGAATGAACAGAACAGAAAGAAGTTTCATACAATGCTTCTGTGTAGTTTATATTTGAACATATTCTTTTTTCCACTATTACCCACTTAGCGCTACGAATGTCCAGTTGCATTTTCTACAGACAGAGTGTTTCAAAACTGCTCAATCAAAAGTATGGTTTAACTCTGTTAGCTGAATGCTCAGATCAGAAAGAAGTTTCACAGAATGCTTCTGTGTAGTTTATATTTGAATATATTCCTTTTTCCACTACTACGCTCTTAGCGCTCCAAATGTCCAGTTGCATTTTCTACAGAAAGAGTGTTCAGATCTGCTCAATCAAAAGTATGGTTTAACTCTGTTAGCTGAATGCACAGATCAGAAAGAAGTTTCACCGAATGATTCTGTGTAGTTTATATTTGAAGACATTCCTTTTTCCACTATTACCCTCTTAGCGCTCCGAATCTCCTCTTGCATTTTCTACAAAAAGAGTGTTTCATAACTGCTCAATCAAAAATATGTTTTATCTCTGTTAACTGAATTTACAGATCAGAAATAAGTTTCACAGAATGCATCTGTGTAGTTTTTATTTGAAGATATTCTTTTACCCAATGTAGGCCTCTTAGCGCTTAGCATGTCCAATTGCAGTTTCTACAGAAAGAGTGTTTCAGAACGGCTCAATCAAAAGTAAGGTTCAACTCTGTTAGTTGAATGCACAGAACAGAAAGAATTTTCACAGAATGCTACTGTGTAGTTTATATTTGAATATATTCCTTTTTCCACTATTACCCTCTTAGCGCTCCGAATGTACACTTGCATTTTCTACAAAAAGAGTGTTTCATAACTGCTCAATCAAAAATATGTTTTATCTCTGTTAACTGAATTTACAGATCAGAAATAAGTTTCACAGAATGCATCTGTGTAGTTTTTATTTGAAGATATTCTTTTTCCCAATGTAGGCCTCTTAGCGCTTAGCATGTCCAATTGCAGTTTCTACAGAAAGAGTGTTTCAGAACGGCTCAATCAAAAGTAAGGTTCAACTCTGTTAGTTGAATGCACAGAACAGAAAGAATTTTCACAGAATGCTACTGTGTAGTTTATATTTGAATATAATTCTTTTTCCACTATTACCCTCTTAGCGCTCCGAACGTCCACTTGCATTTTCTACAGAAAGAGTGTTCAGAACTGCGCAATCAAAAGTATGGTTTAACTCTGTTAGCTTAATGAACATATCAGAAATAAGTTTCACACAATGCTTCTGTGTAGTTTTTATTTGAAGATATTATTTTTCCCAATATAGGCCTCTTAGCGCTCAGAATGTCCAATTGCATTTTCTACAGAAAGAGTGTTTCTGAAAGGCTCAATCAAAAGTAAGGTTCAACTCTGTTAGTTGAATGCACAGAACAGAAAGAAGTTTCATACAATGCTTCTGTGTAGTTTATATTTGAACATATTCTTTTTTCCACTATTACCCACTTAGCGCTACGAATGTCCAGTTGCATTTTCTACAGACAGAGTGTTTCAAAACTGCTCAATCAAAAGTATGGTTTAACTCTGTTAGCTGAATGCTCAGATCAGAAAGAAGTTTCACAGAATGCTTCTGTGTAGTTTATATTTGAATATATTCCTTTTTCCACTACTACTCTCTTAGCGCTCCAAAAGTCCAGTTGCATTTTCTACAGAAAGAGTGTTCAGATCTGCTCAATCAAAAGTATGGTTTAACTCTGTTAGCTGAATGCACAGATCAGAAAGAAGTTTCACAGAATGATTCTGTGTAGTTTATATTTGGAGACATTCCTTTTTCCACTATTACCCCCTTAGCGCTCCGAATCTCCACTTGCATTTTCTACAGAAAGAGTGTTTCAGAACGGCTCAATCAAAACTAAGGTTCAACTCTTTTAGTTGAACAAACAGAACAGAAAGAAGTTTCACACAATGCTTCTGTGTAGTTTTTATTTGTAGACATTCTTTTTCCCAATATAGGCCTCCTAGCGCTCAGAATGTCCAATTGCAGTTTCTACAGAAAGAGTGTTTCAGAACGGCTCAATCAAAAGTAAGGTTCAACTCTGTTAGTTGAATGCACAGAACAGAAAGAAGTTTCATACAATGCTTCTGTGTAGTTTATATTTGAACATATTCTTTTTTCCACTATTACCCACTTAGCGCTACGAATGTCCAGTTGCATTTTCTACAGACAGAGTGTTTCAAAACTGTTCAATCAAAAGTATGGTTTAACTCTGTTAGCTGAATGCTCAGATCAGAAAGAAGTTTCACAGAATGCTTCTGTGTAGTTTATATTTGAATATATTCCTTTTTCCACTACTACGCTCTTAGCACTCCAAATGTCCAGTTGCATTTTCTACAGAAAGAGTGTTCAGATCTGCTCAATCAAAAGTATGGTTTAACTCTGTTAGCTGAATGCACAGATCAGAAAGAAGTTTCACCGAATGATTCTGTGTAGTTTATATTTGAAGACATTGCTTTTTCCACTATTACCCCCTTAGCGCTCCGAATCTCCACTTGCATTTTCCACAAAAAGAGTGTTTCATAACTGCTCAATCAAAAATATGTTTTATCTCTGTTAACTGAATTTACAGATCAGAAATAAGTTTCACAGAATGCATCTGTGTAGTTTTTATTTGAAGATATTCTTTTTCCCAAAGTAGGCCTCTTAGCGCTTAGCATGTCCAATTGCAGTTTCTACAGAAAGAGTGTTTCAGAACGGCTCAATCAAAAGTAAGGTTCAACTCTGTTAGTTGAATGCACAGAACAGAAAGAGGTTTCACAGAATGCTACTGTGTAGTTTATATTTGAATATATTCCTTTTTCCACTATTACCCTCTTAGCGCTCCGAATGTCCACTTGCATTTTCTACAGAAAGAGTGTTCAGAACTGCGCAATCAAAAGTATGGTTTTACTCTGTTAGCTTAATGAACATATCAGAAATAAGTTTCACACAATGCTTCTGTTTAGTTTTTATTTGAAGATATTATTTTTCCCAATATAGGCCTCTTAGCGCTCAGAATGTCCAATTGCAGTTTCTACAGAAAGAGTGTTTCAGAAAGGCTCAATCAAAAGTAAGGTTCAACTCTGTTAGTTGAATGCACAGAACAGAAAGAAGTTTCATACAATGCTTCTGTGTAGTTTATATTTGAACATATTCTTTTTTCCACTATTACCCACTTAGCGCTACGAATGTCCAGTTGCATTTTCTACAGACAGAGTGTTTCAAAACTGCTCAATCAAAAGTATGGTTTAACTCTGTTAGCTGAATGCTCAGATCAGAAAGAAGTTTCACAGAATGCTTCTGTGTAGTTTATATTTGAATATATTCCTTTTTCCACTACTACTCTCTTAGCGCTCCAAATGTCCAGTTGCATTTTCTACAGAAAGAGTGTTCAGATCTGCTCAATCAAAAGTATGGTTTAACTCTGTTAGCTGAATGCACAGATCAGAAAGAAGTTTCACAGAATGATTCTGTGTAGTTTATATTTGGAGACATTCCTTTTTCCACTATTACCCTCTTAGCGCTCCGAATCTCCACTTCCATTTTCTACAGAAAGAGTGTTTCAGAACGGCTCAATCAAAACTAAGGTTCAACTCTTTTAGTTGAACAAACAGAACAGAAAGAAGTTTCACACAATTCTTCTGTGTAGTTTTTATTTGTAGACATTCTTTTTCCCAATATAGGCCTCCTAGCGCTCAGATTGTCCAATTGCAGTTTCTACAGAAAGAGTGTTTCAGAACGGCTCAATCAAAAGTAAGGTTCAACTCTGTTAGTTGAATGCACAGAACAGAAAGAAGTTTCATACAATGCTTCTGTGTAGTTTATATTTGAACATATTCTTTTTTCCACTATTACCCACTTAGCGCTACGAATGTCCAGTTGCATTTTCTACAGACAGAGTGTTTCAAAACTGCTCAATCAAAAGTATGGTTTAAATCTGTTAGCTGAATGCTCAGATCAGAAAGAAGTTTCACAGAATGCTTCTGTGTAGTTTATATTTGAATATATTCCTTTTTCCACTACTACGCTCTTAGCGCCCCAAATGTCCAGTTGCATTTTCTACAGAAAGAGTGTTCAGATCTGCTCAATCAAAAGTATGGTTTAACTCTGTTAGCTGAATGCACAGATCAGAAAGAAGTTTCACAGAATGATTCTGTGTAGTTTATATTTGGAGACATTCTTTTTCCACTATTACCTTCTTAGCGCTCCAAATCTCCACTTGCATTTTCTACAGAAAGAGTGTTTCAGAACGGCTCAATCAAAACTAAGTTTCAACTCTTTTAGTTGAACAAACAGAACAGAAAGAAGTTTCACACAATTCTTCTGTGTAGTTTTTATTTGTAGACATTCTTTTTCCCAATATAGGCCTCTTAGCGCTCAGAATGTCCAATTGCAGTTTCTACAGAAAGAGGGTTTCAGAACGGCTCAATCAAAAGTAAGGTTCAACTCTGTTAGTTGAATGAACAGAACAGAAAGAAGTTTCATACAATGCTTCTGTGTAGTTTATATTTGAACATATTCTTTTTTCCACTATTACCCACTTAGCGCTACGAATGTCCAGTTGCATTTTCTACAGACAGAGTGTTTCAAAACTGCTCAATCAAAAGTATGGTTTAACTCTGTTAGCTGAATGCTCAGATCAGAAAGAAGTTTCACAGAATGCTTCTGTGTAGTTTATATTTGAATATATTCCTTTTTCCAATACTACGCTCTTAGCGCTCCAAATGTCCAGTTGCATTTTCTACAGAAAGAGTGTTCAGATCTGCTCAATCAAAAGTATGGTTTAACTCTGTTAGCTGAATGCACAGATCAGAAAGAAGTTTCTCCGAATGATTCTGTGTAGTTTATATTTGAAGACATTCCTTTTTCCACTATTACCCTCTTAGCGCTCCGAATCTCCACTTGCATTTTCTACAAAAAGAGTGTTTCATAACTGCTCAATCAAAAATATGTTTTATCTCTGTTAACTGAATTTACAGATCAGAAATAAGTTTCACAGAATGCATCTGTGTAGTTTTTATTTGAAGTTATTCTTTTTCCCAATGTAGGCCTCTTAGCGCTTAGCATGTCCAATTGCAGTTTCTACAGAAAGAGTGTTTCAGAACGGCTCAATCAAAAGTAAGGTTCAACTCTGTTAGTTGAATGCACAGAACAGAAAGAATTTTCACAGAATGCTACTGTGTAGTTTATATTTGAATATAATCCTTTTTCCACTATTACCCTCTTAGCGCTCCGAATGTCCACTTGCATTTTCTACAGAAAGAGTGTTCAGAACTGCGCAATCAAAAGTATGGTTTAACTCTGTTAGCTTAATGAACATATCAGAAATAAGTTTCACACAATGCTTCTGTGTAGTTTTTATTTGAAGATATTATTTTTCCCAATATAGGCCTCTTAGCGCTCAGAATGTCCAATTGCAGTTTCTACAGAAAGAGTGTTTCAGAAAGGCTCAATCAAAAGTAAGGTTCAACTCTGTTAGTTGAATGTACAGAACAGAAAGAAGTTTCATACAATGCTTCTGTGTAGTTTATATTTGAACATATTCTTTTTTCCACTATTACCCACTTAGCGCTACGAATGTCCAGTTGCATTTTCTACAGACAGAGTGTTTCAAAACTGCTCAATCAAAAGTATGGTTTAACTCTGTTAGCTGAATGCTCAGATCAGAAAGAAGTTTCACAGAATGCTTCTGTGTAGTTTATATTTGAATATATTCCTTTTTCCACTACTACGCTCTTAGCGCCCCAAATGTCCAGTTGCATTTTCTACAGAAAGAGTGTTCAGATCTGCTCAATCAAAAGTATGGTTTAACTCTGTTAGCTGAATGCACAGATCAGAAAGAAGTTTCACAGAATGATTCTGTGTAGTTTATATTTGGAGACATTCTTTTTCCACTATTACCTTCTTAGCGCTCCAAATCTGCACTTGCATTTTCTACAGAAAGAGTGTTTCAGAACGGCTCAATCAAAACTAAGGTTCAACTCTTTTAGTTGAACAAACAGAACAGAAAGAAGTTTCACACAATTCTTCTGTGTAGTTTTTATTTGTAGACATTCTTTTTCCCAATATAGGCCTCTTAGCGCTCAGAATGTCCAATTGCAGTTTCTACAGAAAGAGGGTTTCAGAACGGCTCAATCAAAAGTAAGGTTCAACTCTGTTAGTTGAATGAACAGAACAGAAAGAAGTTTCATACAATGCTTCTGTGTAGTTTATATTTGAACATATTCTTTTTTCCACTATTACCCACTTAGCGCTACGAATGTCCAGTTGCATTTTCTACAGACAGAGTGTTTCAAAACTGCTCAATCAAAAGTATGGTTTAACTCTGTTAGCTGAATGCTCAGATCAGAAAGAAGTTTCACAGAATGCTTCTGTGTAGTTTATATTTGAATATATTCCTTTTTCCACTACTACGCTCTTAGCGCTCCAAATGTCCAGTTGCATTTTCTACAGAAAGAGTGTTCAGATCTGCTCAATCAAAAGTATGGTTTAACTCTGTTAGCTGAATGCACAGATCAGAAAGAAGTTTCACCGAATGATTCTGTGTAGTTTATATTTGAAGACATTCCTTTTTCCACTATTACCCTCTTAGCGCTCCGAATCTCCTCTTGCATTTTCTACAAAAAGAGTGTTTCATAACTGCTCAATCAAAAATATGTTTTATCTCTGTTAACTGAATTTACAGATCAGAAATAAGTTTCACAGAATGCATCTGTGTAGTTTTTATTTGAAGATATTCTTTTACCCAATGTAGGCCTCTTAGCGCTTAGCATGTCCAATTGCAGTTTCTACAGAAAGAGTGTTTCAGAACGGCTCAATCAAAAGTAAGGTTCAACTCTGTTAGTTGAATGCACAGAACAGAAAGAATTTTCACAGAATGCTACTGTGTAGTTTATATTTGAATATATTCCTTTTTCCACTATTACCCTCTTAGCGCTCCGAATGTACACTTGCATTTTCTACAAAAAGAGTGTTTCATAACTGCTCAATCAAAAATATGTTTTATCTCTGTTAACTGAATTTACAGATCAGAAATAAGTTTCACAGAATGCATCTGTGTAGTTTTTATTTGAAGATATTCTTTTTCCCAATGTAGGCCTCTTAGCGCTTAGCATGTCCAATTGCAGTTTCTACAGAAAGAGTGTTTCAGAACGGCTCAATCAAAAGTAAGGTTCAACTCTGTTAGTTGAATGCACAGAACAGAAAGAATTTTCACAGAATGCTACTGTGTAGTTTATATTTGAATATAATTCTTTTTCCACTATTACCCTCTTAGCGCTCCGAACGTCCACTTGCATTTTCTACAGAAAGAGTGTTCAGAACTGCGCAATCAAAAGTATGGTTTAACTCTGTTAGCTTAATGAACATATCAGAAATAAGTTTCACACAATGCTTCTGTGTAGTTTTTATTTGAAGATATTATTTTTCCCAATATAGGCCTCTTAGCGCTCAGAATGTCCAATTGCATTTTCTACAGAAAGAGTGTTTCAGAAAGGCTCAATCAAAAGTAAGGTTCAACTCTGTTAGTTGAATGCACAGAACAGAAAGAAGTTTCATACAATGCTTCTGTGTAGTTTATATTTGAACATATTCTTTTTTCCACTATTACCCACTTAGCGCTACGAATGTCCAGTTGCATTTTCTACAGACAGAGTGTTTCAAAACTGCTCAATCAAAAGTATGGTTTAACTCTGTTAGCTGAATGCTCAGATCAGAAAGAAGTTTCACAGAATGCTTCTGTGTAGTTTATATTTGTATATATTCCTTTTTCCACTACTACTCTCTTAGAGCTCCAAAAGTCCAGTTGCATTTTCTACAGAAAGAGTGTTCAGATCTGCTCAATCAAAAGTATGGTTTAAATCTGTTAGCTGAATGCACAGATAAGAAACAAGTTTCACAAAATGATTCTGTGTAGTTTATATTTGGAGACATTCCTTTTTCCACTATTACCCTCTTAGCGCTCCGAATCTCCACTTGCATTTTCTACAGAAAGAGTGTTTCAGAACGGCTCAATCAAAACTAAGGTTCAACTCTTTTAGTTGAACAAACAGAACAGAAAGAAGTTTCACACAATTCTTCTGTGTAGTTTTTATTTGTAGACATTCTTTTTCCCAATATAGGCCTCTTAGCGCTCAGAATGTCCAATTGCAGTTTCTACAGAAAGAGGGTTTCAGAACGGCTCAATCAAAAGTAAGGTTCAACTCTGTTAGTTGAATGAACAGAACAGAAAGAAGTTTCATACAATGCTTCTGTGTAGTTTATATTTGAACATATTCTTTTTTCCACTATTACCCACTTAGCGCTACGAATGTCCAGTTGCATTTTCTACAGACAGAGTGTTTCAAAACTGCTCAATCAAAAGTATGGTTTAACTCTGTTAGCTGAATTCTCAGATCAGAAAGAAGTTTCACAGAATGCTTCTGTGTAGTTTATATTTGAATATATTCCTTTTTCCACTACTACGCTCTTAGCGCTCCAAATGTCCAGTTGCATTTTCTACAGAAAGAGTGTTCAGATCTGCTCAATCAAAAGTATGGTTTAACTCTGTTAGCTGAATGCACAGATCAGAAAGAAGTTTCACCGAATGATTCTGTGTAGTTTATATTTGAAGACATTCCTTTTTCCACTATTACCCTCTTAGCGCTCCGAATCTCCACTTGCATTTTCTACAAAAAGAGTGTTTCATAACGGCTCAATCAAAAATATGTTTTATCTCTGTTAACTGAATTTACAGATCAGAAATAAGTTTCACAGAATGCATCTGTGTAGTTTTTATTTGAAGATATTCTTTTTCCCAATGTAGGCCTCTTAGCGCTTAGCATGTCCAATTGCAGTTTCTACAGAAAGAGTGTTTCAGAACGGCTCAATCAAAAGTAAGGTTCAACTCTGTTAGTTGAATGCACAGAACAGAAAGAATTTTCACAGAATGCTACTGTGCAGTTAATATTTGAATATAATCCTTTTTCCACTATTACCCTCTTAGCGCTCCGAATGTCCACTTGCATTTTCTACAGAAAGAGTGTTCAGAACTGCGCAATCAAAAGTATGGTTTTACTCTGTTAGCTTAATGAACATATCAGAAATAAGTTTCACACAATGCTTCTGTTTAGTTTTTATTTGAAGATATTATTTTTCCCAATATAGGCCTCTTAGCGCTCAGAATGTCCAATTGCAGTTTCTACAGAAAGAGTGTTTCAGAAAGGCTCAATCAAAAGTAAGGTTCAACTCTGTTAGTTGAATGCACAGAACAGAAAGAAGTTTCATACAATGCTTCTGTGTAGTTTATATTTGAACATATTCTTTTTTCCACTATTACCCACTTAGCGCTACGAATGTCCAGTTGCATTTTCTACAGACAGAGTGTTTCAAAACTGCTCAATCAAAAGTATGGTTTAACTCTGTTAGCTGAATGCTCAGATCAGAAAGAAGTTTCACAGAATGCTTCTGTGTAGTTTATATTTGAATATATTCCTTTTTCCACTACTACTCTCTTAGCGCTCCAAATGTCCAGTTGCATTTTCTACAGAAAGAGTGTTCAGATCTGCTCAATCAAAAGTATGGTTTAACTCTGTTAGCTGAATGCACAGATCAGAAAGAAGTTTCACAGAATGATTCTGTGTAGTTTATATTTGGAGACATTCCTTTTTCCACTATTACCCTCTTAGCGCTCCGAATCTCCACTTCCATTTTCTACAGAAAGAGTGTTTCAGAACGGCTCAATCAAAACTAAGGTTCAACTCTTTTAGTTGAACAAACAGAACAGAAAGAAGTTTCACACAATTCTTCTGTGTAGTTTTTATTTGTAGACATTCTTTTTCCCAATATAGGCCTCCTAGCGCTCAGATTGTCCAATTGCAGTTTCTACAGAAAGAGTGTTTCAGAACGGCTCAATCAAAAGTAAGGTTCAACTCTGTTAGTTGAATGCACAGAACAGAAAGAAGTTTCATACAATGCTTCTGTGTAGTTTATATTTGAACATATTCTTTTTTCCACTATTACCCACTTAGCGCTACGAATGTCCAGTTGCATTTTCTACAGACAGAGTGTTTCAAAACTGCTCAATCAAAAGTATGGTTTAACTCTGTTAGCTGAATGCTCAGATCAGAAAGAAGTTTCACAGAATGCTTCTGTGTAGTTTATATTTGAATATATTCCTTTTTCCACTACTACGCTCTTAGCGCCCCAAATGTCCAGTTGCATTTTCTACAGAAAGAGTGTTCAGATCTGCTCAATCAAAAGTATGGTTTAACTCTGTTAGCTGAATGCACAGATCAGAAAGAAGTTTCACAGAATGATTCTGTGTAGTTTATATTTGGAGACATTCTTTTTCCACTATTACCTTCTTAGCGCTCCAAATCTCCACTTGCATTTTCTACAGAAAGAGTGTTTCAGAACGGCTCAATCAAAACTAAGTTTCAACTCTTTTAGTTGAACAAACAGAACAGAAAGAAGTTTCACACAATTCTTCTGTGTAGTTTTTATTTGTAGACATTCTTTTTCCCAATATAGGCCTCTTAGCGCTCAGAATGTCCAATTGCAGTTTCTACAGAAAGAGGGTTTCAGAACGGCTCAATCAAAAGTAAGGTTCAACTCTGTTAGTTGAATGAACAGAACAGAAAGAAGTTTCATACAATGCTTCTGTGTAGTTTATATTTGAACATATTCTTTTTTCCACTATTACCCACTTAGCGCTACGAATGTCCAGTTGCATTTTCTACAGACAGAGTGTTTCAAAACTGCTCAATCAAAAGTATGGTTTAACTCTGTTAGCTGAATGCTCAGATCAGAAAGAAGTTTCACAGAATGCTTCTGTGTAGTTTATATTTGAATATATTCCTTTTTCCAATACTACGCTCTTAGCGCTCCAAATGTCCAGTTGCATTTTCTACAGAAAGAGTGTTCAGATCTGCTCAATCAAAAGTATGGTTTAACTCTGTTAGCTGAATGCACAGATCAGAAAGAAGTTTCACCGAATGATTCTGTGTAGTTTATATTTGAAGACATTGCTTTTTCCACTATTACCCCCTTAGCGCTCCGAATCTCCACTTGCATTTTCCACAAAAAGAGTGTTTCATAACTGCTCAATCAAAAATATGTTTTATCTCTGTTAACTGAATTTACAGATCAGAAATAAGTTTCACAGAATGCATCTGTGTAGTTTTTATTTGAAGATATTCTTTTTCCCAAAGTAGGCCTCTTAGCGCTTAGCATGTCCAATTGCAGTTTCTACAGAAAGAGTGTTTCAGAACGGCTCAATCAAAAGTAAGGTTCAACTCTGTTAGTTGAATGCACAGAACAGAAAGAGGTTTCACAGAATGCTACTGTGTAGTTTATATTTGAATATATTCCTTTTTCCACTATTACCCTCTTAGCGCTCCGAATGTCCACTTGCATTTTCTACAGAAAGAGTGTTCAGAACTGCGCAATCAAAAGTATGGTTTTACTCTGTTAGCTTAATGAACATATCAGAAATAAGTTTCACACAATGCTTCTGTTTAGTTTTTATTTGAAGATATTATTTTTCCCAATATAGGCCTCTTAGCGCTCAGAATGTCCAATTGCAGTTTCTACAGAAAGAGTGTTTCAGAAAGGCTCAATCAAAAGTAAGGTTCAACTCTGTTAGTTGAATGCACAGAACAGAAAGAAGTTTCATACAATGCTTCTGTGTAGTTTATATTTGAACATATTCTTTTTTCCACTATTACCCACTTAGCGCTACGAATGTCCAGTTGCATTTTCTACAGACAGAGTGTTTCAAAACTGCTCAATCAAAAGTATGGTTTAACTCTGTTAGCTGAATGCTCAGATCAGAAAGAAGTTTCACAGAATGCTTCTGTGTAGTTTATATTTGAATATATTCCTTTTTCCACTACTACTCTCTTAGCGCTCCAAATGTCCAGTTGCATTTTCTACAGAAAGAGTGTTCAGATCTGCTCAATCAAAAGTATGGTTTAACTCTGTTAGCTGAATGCACAGATCAGAAAGAAGTTTCACAGAATGATTCTGTGTAGTTTATATTTGGAGACATTCCTTTTTCCACTATTACCCTCTTAGCGCTCCGAATCTCCACTTCCATTTTCTACAGAAAGAGTGTTTCAGAACGGCTCAATCAAAACTAAGGTTCAACTCTTTTAGTTGAACAAACAGAACAGAAAGAAGTTTCACACAATTCTTCTGTGTAGTTTTTATTTGTAGACATTCTTTTTCCCAATATAGGCCTCCTAGCGCTCAGATTGTCCAATTGCAGTTTCTACAGAAAGAGTGTTTCAGAACGGCTCAATCAAAAGTAAGGTTCAACTCTGTTAGTTGAATGCACAGAACAGAAAGAAGTTTCATACAATGCTTCTGTGTAGTTTATATTTGAACATATTCTTTTTTCCACTATTACCCACTTAGCGCTACGAATGTCCAGTTGCATTTTCTACAGACAGAGTGTTTCAAAACTGCTCAATCAAAAGTATGGTTTAACTCTGTTAGCTGAATGCTCAGATCAGAAAGAAGTTTCACAGAATGCTTCTGTGTAGTTTATATTTGAATATATTCCTTTTTCCACTACTACGCTCTTAGCGCCCCAAATGTCCAGTTGCATTTTCTACAGAAAGAGTGTTCAGATCTGCTCAATCAAAAGTATGGTTTAACTCTGTTAGCTGAATGCACAGATCAGAAAGAAGTTTCACAGAATGATTCTGTGTAGTTTATATTTGGAGACATTCTTTTTCCACTATTACCTTCTTAGCGCTCCAAATCTCCACTTGCATTTTCTACAGAAAGAGTGTTTCAGAACGGCTCAATCAAAACTAAGTTTCAACTCTTTTAGTTGAACAAACAGAACAGAAAGAAGTTTCACACAATTCTTCTGTGTAGTTTTTATTTGTAGACATTCTTTTTCCCAATATAGGCCTCTTAGCGCTCAGAATGTCCAATTGCAGTTTCTACAGAAAGAGGGTTTCAGAACGGCTCAATCAAAAGTAAGGTTCAACTCTGTTAGTTGAATGAACAGAACAGAAAGAAGTTTCATACAATGCTTCTGTGTAGTTTATATTTGAACATATTCTTTTTTCCACTATTACCCACTTAGCGCTACGAATGTCCAGTTGCATTTTCTACAGACAGAGTGTTTCAAAACTGCTCAATCAAAAGTATGGTTTAACTCTGTTAGCTGAATGCTCAGATCAGAAAGAAGTTTCACAGAATGCTTCTGTGTAGTTTATATTTGAATATATTCCTTTTTCCAATACTACGCTCTTAGCGCTCCAAATGTCCAGTTGCATTTTCTACAGAAAGAGTGTTCAGATCTGCTCAATCAAAAGTATGGTTTAACTCTGTTAGCTGAATGCACAGATCAGAAAGAAGTTTCACCGAATGATTCTGTGTAGTTTATATTTGAAGACATTGCTTTTTCCACTATTACCCCCTTAGCGCTCCGAATCTCCACTTGCATTTTCCACAAAAAGAGTGTTTCATAACTGCTCAATCAAAAATATGTTTTATCTCTGTTAACTGAATTTACAGATCAGAAATAAGTTTCACAGAATGCATCTGTGTAGTTTTTATTTGAAGATATTCTTTTTCCCAAAGTAGGCCTCTTAGCGCTTAGCATGTCCAATTGCAGTTTCTACAGAAAGAGTGTTTCAGAACGGCTCAATCAAAAGTAAGGTTCAACTCTGTTAGTTGAATGCACAGAACAGAAAGAGGTTTCACAGAATGCTACTGTGTAGTTTATATTTGAATATATTCCTTTTTCCACTATTACCCTCTTAGCGCTCCGAATGTCCACTTGCATTTTCTACAGAAAGAGTGTTCAGAACTGCGCAATCAAAAGTATGGTTTTACTCTGTTAGCTTAATGAACATATCAGAAATAAGTTTCACACAATGCTTCTGTTTAGTTTTTATTTGAAGATATTATTTTTCCCAATATAGGCCTCTTAGCGCTCAGAATGTCCAATTGCAGTTTCTACAGAAAGAGTGTTTCAGAAAGGCTCAATCAAAAGTAAGGTTCAACTCTGTTAGTTGAATGCACAGAACAGAAAGAAGTTTCATACAATGCTTCTGTGTAGTTTATATTTGAACATATTCTTTTTTCCACTATTACCCACTTAGCGCTACGAATGTCCAGTTGCATTTTCTACAGACAGAGTGTTTCAAAACTGCTCAATCAAAAGTATGGTTTAACTCTGTTAGCTGAATGCTCAGATCAGAAAGAAGTTTCACAGAATGCTTCTGTGTAGTTTATATTTGAATATATTCCTTTTTCCACTACTACTCTCTTAGCGCTCCAAATGTCCAGTTGCATTTTCTACAGAAAGAGTGTTCAGATCTGCTCAATCAAAAGTATGGTTTAACTCTGTTAGCTGAATGCACAGATCAGAAAGAAGTTTCACAGAATGATTCTGTGTAGTTTATATTTGGAGACATTCCTTTTTCCACTATTACCCTCTTAGCGCTCCGAATCTCCACTTCCATTTTCTACAGAAAGAGTGTTTCAGAACGGCTCAATCAAAACTAAGGTTCAACTCTTTTAGTTGAACAAACAGAACAGAAAGAAGTTTCACACAATTCTTCTGTGTAGTTTTTATTTGTAGACATTCTTTTTCCCAATATAGGCCTCCTAGCGCTCAGATTGTCCAATTGCAGTTTCTACAGAAAGAGTGTTTCAGAACGGCTCAATCAAAAGTAAGGTTCAACTCTGTTAGTTGAATGCACAGAACAGAAAGAAGTTTCATACAATGCTTCTGTGTAGTTTATATTTGAACATATTCTTTTTTCCACTATTACCCACTTAGCGCTACGAATGTCCAGTTGCATTTTCTACAGACAGAGTGTTTCAAAACTGCTCAATCAAAAGTATGGTTTAACTCTGTTAGCTGAATGCTCAGATCAGAAAGAAGTTTCACAGAATGCTTCTGTGTAGTTTATATTTGAATATATTCCTTTTTCCACTACTACGCTCTTAGCGCCCCAAATGTCCAGTTGCATTTTCTACAGAAAGAGTGTTCAGATCTGCTCAATCAAAAGTATGGTTTAACTCTGTTAGCTGAATGCACAGATCAGAAAGAAGTTTCACAGAATGATTCTGTGTAGTTTATATTTGGAGACATTCTTTTTCCACTATTACCTTCTTAGCGCTCCAAATCTCCACTTGCATTTTCTACAGAAAGAGTGTTTCAGAACGGCTCAATCAAAACTAAGTTTCAACTCTTTTAGTTGAACAAACAGAACAGAAAGAAGTTTCACACAATTCTTCTGTGTAGTTTTTATTTGTAGACATTCTTTTTCCCAATATAGGCCTCTTAGCGCTCAGAATGTCCAATTGCAGTTTCTACAGAAAGAGGGTTTCAGAACGGCTCAATCAAAAGTAAGGTTCAACTCTGTTAGTTGAATGAACAGAACAGAAAGAAGTTTCATACAATGCTTCTGTGTAGTTTATATTTGAACATATTCTTTTTTCCACTATTACCCACTTAGCGCTACGAATGTCCAGTTGCATTTTCTACAGACAGAGTGTTTCAAAACTGCTCAATCAAAAGTATGGTTTAACTCTGTTAGCTGAATGCTCAGATCAGAAAGAAGTTTCACAGAATGCTTCTGTGTAGTTTATATTTGAATATATTCCTTTTTCCAATACTACGCTCTTAGCGCTCCAAATGTCCAGTTGCATTTTCTACAGAAAGAGTGTTCAGATCTGCTCAATCAAAAGTATGGTTTAACTCTGTTAGCTGAATGCACAGATCAGAAAGAAGTTTCACCGAATGATTCTGTGTAGTTTATATTTGAAGACATTGCTTTTTCCACTATTACCCCCTTAGCGCTCCGAATCTCCACTTGCATTTTCCACAAAAAGAGTGTTTCATAACTGCTCAATCAAAAATATGTTTTATCTCTGTTAACTGAATTTACAGATCAGAAATAAGTTTCACAGAATGCATCTGTGTAGTTTTTATTTGAAGATATTCTTTTTCCCAAAGTAGGCCTCTTAGCGCTTAGCATGTCCAATTGCAGTTTCTACAGAAAGAGTGTTTCAGAACGGCTCAATCAAAAGTAAGGTTCAACTCTGTTAGTTGAATGCACAGAACAGAAAGAGGTTTCACAGAATGCTACTGTGTAGTTTATATTTGAATATATTCCTTTTTCCACTATTACCCTCTTAGCGCTCCGAATGTCCACTTGCATTTTCTACAGAAAGAGTGTTCAGAACTGCGCAATCAAAAGTATGGTTTTACTCTGTTAGCTTAATGAACATATCAGAAATAAGTTTCACACAATGCTTCTGTTTAGTTTTTATTTGAAGATATTATTTTTCCCAATATAGGCCTCTTAGCGCTCAGAATGTCCAATTGCAGTTTCTACAGAAAGAGTGTTTCAGAAAGGCTCAATCAAAAGTAAGGTTCAACTCTGTTAGTTGAATGCACAGAACAGAAAGAAGTTTCATACAATGCTTCTGTGTAGTTTATATTTGAACATATTCTTTTTTCCACTATTACCCACTTAGCGCTACGAATGTCCAGTTGCATTTTCTACAGACAGAGTGTTTCAAAACTGCTCAATCAAAAGTATGGTTTAACTCTGTTAGCTGAATGCTCAGATCAGAAAGAAGTTTCACAGAATGCTTCTGTGTAGTTTATATTTGAATATATTCCTTTTTCCACTACTACTCTCTTAGCGCTCCAAATGTCCAGTTGCATTTTCTACAGAAAGAGTGTTCAGATCTGCTCAATCAAAAGTATGGTTTAACTCTGTTAGCTGAATGCACAGATCAGAAAGAAGTTTCACAGAATGATTCTGTGTAGTTTATATTTGGAGACATTCCTTTTTCCACTATTACCCTCTTAGCGCTCCGAATCTCCACTTCCATTTTCTACAGAAAGAGTGTTTCAGAACGGCTCAATCAAAACTAAGGTTCAACTCTTTTAGTTGAACAAACAGAACAGAAAGAAGTTTCACACAATTCTTCTGTGTAGTTTTTATTTGTAGACATTCTTTTTCCCAATATAGGCCTCCTAGCGCTCAGATTGTCCAATTGCAGTTTCTACAGAAAGAGTGTTTCAGAACGGCTCAATCAAAAGTAAGGTTCAACTCTGTTAGTTGAATGCACAGAACAGAAAGAAGTTTCATACAATGCTTCTGTGTAGTTTATATTTGAACATATTCTTTTTTCCACTATTACCCACTTAGCGCTACGAATGTCCAGTTGCATTTTCTACAGACAGAGTGTTTCAAAACTGCTCAATCAAAAGTATGGTTTAACTCTGTTAGCTGAATGCTCAGATCAGAAAGAAGTTTCACAGAATGCTTCTGTGTAGTTTATATTTGAATATATTCCTTTTTCCACTACTACGCTCTTAGCGCCCCAAATGTCCAGTTGCATTTTCTACAGAAAGAGTGTTCAGATCTGCTCAATCAAAAGTATGGTTTAACTCTGTTAGCTGAATGCACAGATCAGAAAGAAGTTTCACAGAATGATTCTGTGTAGTTTATATTTGGAGACATTCTTTTTCCACTATTACCTTCTTAGCGCTCCAAATCTCCACTTGCATTTTCTACAGAAAGAGTGTTTCAGAACGGCTCAATCAAAACTAAGTTTCAACTCTTTTAGTTGAACAAACAGAACAGAAAGAAGTTTCACACAATTCTTCTGTGTAGTTTTTATTTGTAGACATTCTTTTTCCCAATATAGGCCTCTTAGCGCTCAGAATGTCCAATTGCAGTTTCTACAGAAAGAGGGTTTCAGAACGGCTCAATCAAAAGTAAGGTTCAACTCTGTTAGTTGAATGAACAGAACAGAAAGAAGTTTCATACAATGCTTCTGTGTAGTTTATATTTGAACATATTCTTTTTTCCACTATTACCCACTTAGCGCTACGAATGTCCAGTTGCATTTTCTACAGACAGAGTGTTTCAAAACTGCTCAATCAAAAGTATGGTTTAACTCTGTTAGCTGAATGCTCAGATCAGAAAGAAGTTTCACAGAATGCTTCTGTGTAGTTTATATTTGAATATATTCCTTTTTCCAATACTACGCTCTTAGCGCTCCAAATGTCCAGTTGCATTTTCTACAGAAAGAGTGTTCAGATCTGCTCAATCAAAAGTATGGTTTAACTCTGTTAGCTGAATGCACAGATCAGAAAGAAGTTTCACCGAATGATTCTGTGTAGTTTATATTTGAAGACATTGCTTTTTCCACTATTACCCCCTTAGCGCTCCGAATCTCCACTTGCATTTTCCACAAAAAGAGTGTTTCATAACTGCTCAATCAAAAATATGTTTTATCTCTGTTAACTGAATTTACAGATCAGAAATAAGTTTCACAGAATGCATCTGTGTAGTTTTTATTTGAAGATATTCTTTTTCCCAAAGTAGGCCTCTTAGCGCTTAGCATGTCCAATTGCAGTTTCTACAGAAAGAGTGTTTCAGAACGGCTCAATCAAAAGTAAGGTTCAACTCTGTTAGTTGAATGCACAGAACAGAAAGAGGTTTCACAGAATGCTACTGTGTAGTTTATATTTGAATATATTCCTTTTTCCACTATTACCCTCTTAGCGCTCCGAATGTCCACTTGCATTTTCTACAGAAAGAGTGTTCAGAACTGCGCAATCAAAAGTATGGTTTTACTCTGTTAGCTTAATGAACATATCAGAAATAAGTTTCACACAATGCTTCTGTTTAGTTTTTATTTGAAGATATTATTTTTCCCAATATAGGCCTCTTAGCGCTCAGAATGTCCAATTGCAGTTTCTACAGAAAGAGTGTTTCAGAAAGGCTCAATCAAAAGTAAGGTTCAACTCTGTTAGTTGAATGCACAGAACAGAAAGAAGTTTCATACAATGCTTCTGTGTAGTTTATATTTGAACATATTCTTTTTTCCACTATTACCCACTTAGCGCTACGAATGTCCAGTTGCATTTTCTACAGACAGAGTGTTTCAAAACTGCTCAATCAAAAGTATGGTTTAACTCTGTTAGCTGAATGCTCAGATCAGAAAGAAGTTTCACAGAATGCTTCTGTGTAGTTTATATTTGAATATATTCCTTTTTCCACTACTACTCTCTTAGCGCTCCAAATGTCCAGTTGCATTTTCTACAGAAAGAGTGTTCAGATCTGCTCAATCAAAAGTATGGTTTAACTCTGTTAGCTGAATGCACAGATCAGAAAGAAGTTTCACAGAATGATTCTGTGTAGTTTATATTTGGAGACATTCCTTTTTCCACTATTACCCTCTTAGCGCTCCGAATCTCCACTTCCATTTTCTACAGAAAGAGTGTTTCAGAACGGCTCAATCAAAACTAAGGTTCAACTCTTTTAGTTGAACAAACAGAACAGAAAGAAGTTTCACACAATTCTTCTGTGTAGTTTTTATTTGTAGACATTCTTTTTCCCAATATAGGCCTCCTAGCGCTCAGATTGTCCAATTGCAGTTTCTACAGAAAGAGTGTTTCAGAACGGCTCAATCAAAAGTAAGGTTCAACTCTGTTAGTTGAATGCACAGAACAGAAAGAAGTTTCATACAATGCTTCTGTGTAGTTTATATTTGAACATATTCTTTTTTCCACTATTACCCACTTAGCGCTACGAATGTCCAGTTGCATTTTCTACAGACAGAGTGTTTCAAAACTGCTCAATCAAAAGTATGGTTTAACTCTGTTAGCTGAATGCTCAGATCAGAAAGAAGTTTCACAGAATGCTTCTGTGTAGTTTATATTTGAATATATTCCTTTTTCCACTACTACGCTCTTAGCGCCCCAAATGTCCAGTTGCATTTTCTACAGAAAGAGTGTTCAGATCTGCTCAATCAAAAGTATGGTTTAACTCTGTTAGCTGAATGCACAGATCAGAAAGAAGTTTCACAGAATGATTCTGTGTAGTTTATATTTGGAGACATTCTTTTTCCACTATTACCTTCTTAGCGCTCCAAATCTCCACTTGCATTTTCTACAGAAAGAGTGTTTCAGAACGGCTCAATCAAAACTAAGTTTCAACTCTTTTAGTTGAACAAACAGAACAGAAAGAAGTTTCACACAATTCTTCTGTGTAGTTTTTATTTGTAGACATTCTTTTTCCCAATATAGGCCTCTTAGCGCTCAGAATGTCCAATTGCAGTTTCTACAGAAAGAGGGTTTCAGAACGGCTCAATCAAAAGTAAGGTTCAACTCTGTTAGTTGAATGAACAGAACAGAAAGAAGTTTCATACAATGCTTCTGTGTAGTTTATATTTGAACATATTCTTTTTTCCACTATTACCCACTTAGCGCTACGAATGTCCAGTTGCATTTTCTACAGACAGAGTGTTTCAAAACTGCTCAATCAAAAGTATGGTTTAACTCTGTTAGCTGAATGCTCAGATCAGAAAGAAGTTTCACAGAATGCTTCTGTGTAGTTTATATTTGAATATATTCCTTTTTCCAATACTACGCTCTTAGCGCTCCAAATGTCCAGTTGCATTTTCTACAGAAAGAGTGTTCAGATCTGCTCAATCAAAAGTATGGTTTAACTCTGTTAGCTGAATGCACAGATCAGAAAGAAGTTTCACCGAATGATTCTGTGTAGTTTATATTTGAAGACATTGCTTTTTCCACTATTACCCCCTTAGCGCTCCGAATCTCCACTTGCATTTTCCACAAAAAGAGTGTTTCATAACTGCTCAATCAAAAATATGTTTTATCTCTGTTAACTGAATTTACAGATCAGAAATAAGTTTCACAGAATGCATCTGTGTAGTTTTTATTTGAAGATATTCTTTTTCCCAAAGTAGGCCTCTTAGCGCTTAGCATGTCCAATTGCAGTTTCTACAGAAAGAGTGTTTCAGAACGGCTCAATCAAAAGTAAGGTTCAACTCTGTTAGTTGAATGCACAGAACAGAAAGAGGTTTCACAGAATGCTACTGTGTAGTTTATATTTGAATATATTCCTTTTTCCACTATTACCCTCTTAGCGCTCCGAATGTCCACTTGCATTTTCTACAGAAAGAGTGTTCAGAACTGCGCAATCAAAAGTATGGTTTTACTCTGTTAGCTTAATGAACATATCAGAAATAAGTTTCACACAATGCTTCTGTTTAGTTTTTATTTGAAGATATTATTTTTCCCAATATAGGCCTCTTAGCGCTCAGAATGTCCAATTGCAGTTTCTACAGAAAGAGTGTTTCAGAAAGGCTCAATCAAAAGTAAGGTTCAACTCTGTTAGTTGAATGCACAGAACAGAAAGAAGTTTCATACAATGCTTCTGTGTAGTTTATATTTGAACATATTCTTTTTTCCACTATTACCCACTTAGCGCTACGAATGTCCAGTTGCATTTTCTACAGACAGAGTGTTTCAAAACTGCTCAATCAAAAGTATGGTTTAACTCTGTTAGCTGAATGCTCAGATCAGAAAGAAGTTTCACAGAATGCTTCTGTGTAGTTTATATTTGAATATATTCCTTTTTCCACTACTACTCTCTTAGCGCTCCAAATGTCCAGTTGCATTTTCTACAGAAAGAGTGTTCAGATCTGCTCAATCAAAAGTATGGTTTAACTCTGTTAGCTGAATGCACAGATCAGAAAGAAGTTTCACAGAATGATTCTGTGTAGTTTATATTTGGAGACATTCCTTTTTCCACTATTACCCTCTTAGCGCTCCGAATCTCCACTTCCATTTTCTACAGAAAGAGTGTTTCAGAACGGCTCAATCAAAACTAAGGTTCAACTCTTTTAGTTGAACAAACAGAACAGAAAGAAGTTTCACACAATTCTTCTGTGTAGTTTTTATTTGTAGACATTCTTTTTCCCAATATAGGCCTCCTAGCGCTCAGAATGTCCAATTGCAGTTTCTACAGAAAGAGGGTTTCAGAACGGCTCAATCAAAAGTAAGGTTCAACTCTGTTAGTTGAATGCACAGAACAGAAAGAAGTTTCATACAATGCTTCTGTGTAGTTTATATTTGAACATATTCTTTTTTCCACTATTACCCACTTAGCGCTACGAATGTCCAGTTGCATTTTCTACAGACAGAGTGTTTCAAAACTGCTCAATCAAAAGTATGGTTTAACTCTGTTAGCTGAATGCTCAGATCAGAAAGAAGTTTCACAGAATGCTTCTGTGTAGTTTATATTTGAATATATTCCTTTTTCCACTACTACGCTCTTAGCGCCCCAAATGTCCAGTTGCATTTTCTACAGAAAGAGTGTTCAGATCTGCTCAATCAAAAGTATGGTTTAACTCTGTTAGCTGAATGCACAGATCAGAAAGAAGTTTCACAGAATGATTCTGTGTAGTTTATATTTGGAGACATTCTTTTTCCACTATTACCTTCTTAGCGCTCCAAATCTCCACTTGCATTTTCTACAGAAAGAGTGTTTCAGAACGGCTCAATCAAAACTAAGTTTCAACTCTTTTAGTTGAACAAACAGAACAGAAAGAAGTTTCACACAATTCTTCTGTGTAGTTTTTATTTGTAGACATTCTTTTTCCCAATATAGGCCTCTTAGCGCTCAGAATGTCCAATTGCAGTTTCTACAGAAAGAGGGTTTCAGAACGGCTCAATCAAAAGTAAGGTTCAACTCTGTTAGTTGAATGAACAGAACAGAAAGAAGTTTCATACAATGCTTCTGTGTAGTTTATATTTGAACATATTCTTTTTTCCACTATTACCCACTTAGCGCTACGAATGTCCAGTTGCATTTTCTACAGACAGAGTGTTTCAAAACTGCTCAATCAAAAGTATGGTTTAACTCTGTTAGCTGAATGCTCAGATCAGAAAGAAGTTTCACAGAATGCTTCTGTGTAGTTTATATTTGAATATATTCCTTTTTCCAATACTACGCTCTTAGCGCTCCAAATGTCCAGTTGCATTTTCTACAGAAAGAGTGTTCAGATCTGCTCAATCAAAAGTATGGTTTAACTCTGTTAGCTGAATGCACAGATCAGAAAGAAGTTTCACCGAATGATTCTGTGTAGTTTATATTTGAAGACATTGCTTTTTCCACTATTACCCCCTTAGCGCTCCGAATCTCCACTTGCATTTTCCACAAAAAGAGTGTTTCATAACTGCTCAATCAAAAATATGTTTTATCTCTGTTAACTGAATTTACAGATCAGAAATAAGTTTCACAGAATGCATCTGTGTAGTTTTTATTTGAAGATATTCTTTTTCCCAAAGTAGGCCTCTTAGCGCTTAGCATGTCCAATTGCAGTTTCTACAGAAAGAGTGTTTCAGAACGGCTCAATCAAAAGTAAGGTTCAACTCTGTTAGTTGAATGCACAGAACAGAAAGAGGTTTCACAGAATGCTACTGTGTAGTTTATATTTGAATATATTCCTTTTTCCACTATTACCCTCTTAGCGCTCCGAATGTCCACTTGCATTTTCTACAGAAAGAGTGTTCAGAACTGCGCAATCAAAAGTAAGGTTTTACTCTGTTAGCTTAATGAACATATCAGAAATAAGTTTCACACAATGCTTCTGTTTAGTTTTTATTTGAAGATATTATTTTTCCCAATATAGGCCTCTTAGCGCTCAGAATGTCCAATTGCAGTTTCTACAGAAAGAGTGTTTCAGAAAGGCTCAATCAAAAGTAAGGTTCAACTCTGTTAGTTGAATGCACAGAACAGAAAGAAGTTTCATACAATGCTTCTGTGTAGTTTATATTTGAACATATTCTTTTTTCCACTATTACCCACTTAGCGCTACGAATGTCCAGTTGCATTTTCTACAGACAGAGTGTTTCAAAACTGCTCAATCAAAAGTATGGTTTAACTCTGTTAGCTGAATGCTCAGATCAGAAAGAAGTTTCACAGAATGCTTCTGTGTAGTTTATATTTGAATATATTCCTTTTTCCACTACTACTCTCTTAGCGCTCCAAATGTCCAGTTGCATTTTCTACAGAAAGAGTGTTCAGATCTGCTCAATCAAAAGTATGGTTTAACTCTGTTAGCTGAATGCACAGATCAGAAAGAAGTTTCACAGAATGATTCTGTGTAGTTTATATTTGGAGACATTCCTTTTTCCACTATTACCCTCTTAGCGCTCCGAATCTCCACTTCCATTTTCTACAGAAAGAGTGTTTCAGAACGGCTCAATCAAAACTAAGGTTCAACTCTTTTAGTTGAACAAACAGAACAGAAAGAAGTTTCACACAATTCTTCTGTGTAGTTTTTATTTGTAGACATTCTTTTTCCCAATATAGGCCTCCTAGCGCTCAGATTGTCCAATTGCAGTTTCTACAGAAAGAGTGTTTCAGAACGGCTCAATCAAAAGTAAGGTTCAACTCTGTTAGTTGAATGCACAGAACAGAAAGAAGTTTCATACAATGCTTCTGTGTAGTTTATATTTGAACATATTCTTTTTTCCACTATTACCCACTTAGCGCTACGAATGTCCAGTTGCATTTTCTACAGACAGAGTGTTTCAAAACTGCTCAATCAAAAGTATGGTTTAACTCTGTTAGCTGAATGCTCAGATCAGAAAGAAGTTTCACAGAATGCTTCTGTGTAGTTTATATTTGAATATATTCCTTTTTCCACTACTACGCTCTTAGCGCCCCAAATGTCCAGTTGCATTTTCTACAGAAAGAGTGTTCAGATCTGCTCAATCAAAAGTATGGTTTAACTCTGTTAGCTGAATGCACAGATCAGAAAGAAGTTTCACAGAATGATTCTGTGTAGTTTATATTTGGAGACATTCTTTTTCCACTATTACCTTCTTAGCGCTCCAAATCTCCACTTGCATTTTCTACAGAAAGAGTGTTTCAGAACGGCTCAATCAAAACTAAGTTTCAACTCTTTTAGTTGAACAAACAGAACAGAAAGAAGTTTCACACAATTCTTCTGTGTAGTTTTTATTTGTAGACATTCTTTTTCCCAATATAGGCCTCTTAGCGCTCAGAATGTCCAATTGCAGTTTCTACAGAAAGAGGGTTTCAGAACGGCTCAATCAAAAGTAAGGTTCAACTCTGTTAGTTGAATGAACAGAACAGAAAGAAGTTTCATACAATGCTTCTGTGTAGTTTATATTTGAACATATTCTTTTTTCCACTATTACCCACTTAGCGCTACGAATGTCCAGTTGCATTTTCTACAGACAGAGTGTTTCAAAACTGCTCAATCAAAAGTATGGTTTAACTCTGTTAGCTGAATGCTCAGATCAGAAAGAAGTTTCACAGAATGCTTCTGTGTAGTTTATATTTGAATATATTCCTTTTTCCAATACTACGCTCTTAGCGCTCCAAATGTCCAGTTGCATTTTCTACAGAAAGAGTGTTCAGATCTGCTCAATCAAAAGTATGGTTTAACTCTGTTAGCTGAATGCACAGATCAGAAAGAAGTTTCACCGAATGATTCTGTGTAGTTTATATTTGAAGACATTGCTTTTTCCACTATTACCCCCTTAGCGCTCCGAATCTCCACTTGCATTTTCCACAAAAAGAGTGTTTCATAACTGCTCAATCAAAAATATGTTTTATCTCTGTTAACTGAATTTACAGATCAGAAATAAGTTTCACAGAATGCATCTGTGTAGTTTTTATTTGAAGATATTCTTTTTCCCAAAGTAGGCCTCTTAGCGCTTAGCATGTCCAATTGCAGTTTCTACAGAAAGAGTGTTTCAGAACGGCTCAATCAAAAGTAAGGTTCAACTCTGTTAGTTGAATGCACAGAACAGAAAGAGGTTTCACAGAATGCTACTGTGTAGTTTATATTTGAATATATTCCTTTTTCCACTATTACCCTCTTAGCGCTCCGAATGTCCACTTGCATTTTCTACAGAAAGAGTGTTCAGAACTGCGCAATCAAAAGTATGGTTTTACTCTGTTAGCTTAATGAACATATCAGAAATAAGTTTCACACAGTGCTTCTGTTTAGTTTTTATTTGAAGATATTATTTTTCCCAATATAGGCCTCTTAGCGCTCAGAATGTCCAATTGCAGTTTCTACAGAAAGAGTGTTTCAGAAAGGCTCAATCAAAAGTAAGGTTCAACTCTGTTAGTTGAATGCACAGAACAGAAAGAAGTTTCATACAATGCTTCTGTGTAGTTTATATTTGAACATATTCTTTTTTCCACTATTACCCACTTAGCGCTACGAATGTCCAGTTGCATTTTCTACAGACAGAGTGTTTCAAAACTGCTCAATCAAAAGTATGGTTTAACTCTGTTAGCTGAATGCTCAGATCAGAAAGAAGTTTCACAGAATGCTTCTGTGTAGTTTATATTTGAATATATTCCTTTTTCCACTACTACTCTCTTAGCGCTCCAAATGTCCAGTTGCATTTTCTACAGAAAGAGTGTTCAGATCTGCTCAATCAAAAGTATGGTTTAACTCTGTTAGCTGAATGCACAGATCAGAAAGAAGTTTCACAGAATGATTCTGTGTAGTTTATATTTGGAGACATTCCTTTTTCCACTATTACCCTCTTAGCGCTCCGAATCTCCACTTCCATTTTCTACAGAAAGAGTGTTTCAGAACGGCTCAATCAAAACTAAGGTTCAACTCTTTTAGTTGAACAAACAGAACAGAAAGAAGTTTCACACAATTCTTCTGTGTAGTTTTTATTTGTAGACATTCTTTTTCCCAATATAGGCCTCCTAGCGCTCAGATTGTCCAATTGCAGTTTCTACAGAAAGAGTGTTTCAGAACGGCTCAATCAAAAGTAAGGTTCAACTCTGTTAGTTGAATGCACAGAACAGAAAGAAGTTTCATACAATGCTTCTGTGTAGTTTATATTTGAACATATTCTTTTTTCCACTATTACCCACTTAGCGCTACGAATGTCCAGTTGCATTTTCTACAGACAGAGTGTTTCAAAACTGCTCAATCAAAAGTATGGTTTAACTCTGTTAGCTGAATGCTCAGATCAGAAAGAAGTTTCACAGAATGCTTCTGTGTAGTTTATATTTGAATATATTCCTTTTTCCACTACTACGCTCTTAGCGCCCCAAATGTCCAGTTGCATTTTCTACAGAAAGAGTGTTCAGATCTGCTCAATCAAAAGTATGGTTTAACTCTGTTAGCTGAATGCACAGATCAGAAAGAAGTTTCACAGAATGATTCTGTGTAGTTTATATTTGGAGACATTCTTTTTCCACTATTACCTTCTTAGCGCTCCAAATCTCCACTTGCATTTTCTACAGAAAGAGTGTTTCAGAACGGCTCAATCAAAACTAAGTTTCAACTCTTTTAGTTGAACAAACAGAACAGAAAGAAGTTTCACACAATTCTTCTGTGTAGTTTTTATTTGTAGACATTCTTTTTCCCAATATAGGCCTCTTAGCGCTCAGAATGTCCAATTGCAGTTTCTACAGAAAGAGGGTTTCAGAACGGCTCAATCAAAAGTAAGGTTCAACTCTGTTAGTTGAATGAACAGAACAGAAAGAAGTTTCATACAATGCTTCTGTGTAGTTTATATTTGAACATATTCTTTTTTCCACTATTACCCACTTAGCGCTACGAATGTCCAGTTGCATTTTCTACAGACAGAGTGTTTCAAAACTGCTCAATCAAAAGTATGGTTTAACTCTGTTAGCTGAATGCTCAGATCAGAAAGAAGTTTCACAGAATGCTTCTGTGTAGTTTATATTTGAATATATTCCTTTTTCCAATACTACGCTCTTAGCGCTCCAAATGTCCAGTTGCATTTTCTACAGAAAGAGTGTTCAGATCTGCTCAATCAAAAGTATGGTTTAACTCTGTTAGCTGAATGCACAGATCAGAAAGAAGTTTCACCGAATGATTCTGTGTAGTTTATATTTGAAGACATTGCTTTTTCCACTATTACCCCCTTAGCGCTCCGAATCTCCACTTGCATTTTCCACAAAAAGAGTGTTTCATAACTGCTCAATCAAAAATATGTTTTATCTCTGTTAACTGAATTTACAGATCAGAAATAAGTTTCACAGAATGCATCTGTGTAGTTTTTATTTGAAGATATTCTTTTTCCCAAAGTAGGCCTCTTAGCGCTTAGCATGTCCAATTGCAGTTTCTACAGAAAGAGTGTTTCAGAACGGCTCAATCAAAAGTAAGGTTCAACTCTGTTAGTTGAATGCACAGAACAGAAAGAGGTTTCACAGAATGCTACTGTGTAGTTTATATTTGAATATATTCCTTTTTCCACTATTACCCTCTTAGCGCTCCGAATGTCCACTTGCATTTTCTACAGAAAGAGTGTTCAGAACTGCGCAATCAAAAGTATGGTTTTACTCTGTTAGCTTAATGAACATATCAGAAATAAGTTTCACACAGTGCTTCTGTTTAGTTTTTATTTGAAGATATTATTTTTCCCAATATAGGCCTCTTAGCGCTCAGAATGTCCAATTGCAGTTTCTACAGAAAGAGTGTTTCAGAAAGGCTCAATCAAAAGTAAGGTTCAACTCTGTTAGTTGAATGCACAGAACAGAAAGAAGTTTCATACAATGCTTCTGTGTAGTTTATATTTGAACATATTCTTTTTTCCACTATTACCCACTTAGCGCTACGAATGTCCAGTTGCATTTTCTACAGACAGAGTGTTTCAAAACTGCTCAATCAAAAGTATGGTTTAACTCTGTTAGCTGAATGCTCAGATCAGAAAGAAGTTTCACAGAATGCTTCTGTGTAGTTTATATTTGAATATATTCCTTTTTCCACTACTACTCTCTTAGCGCTCCAAATGTCCAGTTGCATTTTCTACAGAAAGAGTGTTCAGATCTGCTCAATCAAAAGTATGGTTTAACTCTGTTAGCTGAATGCACAGATCAGAAAGAAGTTTCACAGAATGATTCTGTGTAGTTTATATTTGGAGACATTCCTTTTTCCACTATTACCCTCTTAGCGCTCCGAATCTCCACTTCCATTTTCTACAGAAAGAGTGTTTCAGAACGGCTCAATCAAAACTAAGGTTCAACTCTTTTAGTTGAACAAACAGAACAGAAAGTAGTTTCACACAATTCTTCTGTGTAGTTTTTATTTGTAGACATTCTTTTTCCCAATATAGGCCTCCTAGCGCTCAGATTGTCCAATTGCAGTTTCTACAGAAAGAGTGTTTCAGAACGGCTCAATCAAAAGTAAGGTTCAACTCTGTTAGTTGAATGCACAGAACAGAAAGAAGTTTCATACAATGCTTCTGTGTAGTTTATATTTGAACATATTCTTTTTTCCACTATTACCCACTTAGCGCTACGAATGTCCAGTTGCATTTTCTACAGACAGAGTGTTTCAAAACTGCTCAATCAAAAGTATGGTTTAACTCTGTTAGCTGAATGCTCAGATCAGAAAGAAGTTTCACAGAATGCTTCTGTGTAGTTTATATTTGAATATATTCCTTTTTCCACTACTACGCTCTTAGCGCCCCAAATGTCCAGTTGCATTTTCTACAGAAAGAGTGTTCAGATCTGCTCAATCAAAAGTATGGTTTAACTCTGTTAGCTGAATGCACAGATCAGAAAGAAGTTTCACAGAATGATTCTGTGTAGTTTATATTTGGAGACATTCTTTTTCCACTATTACCTTCTTAGCGCTCCAAATCTCCACTTGCATTTTCTACAGAAAGAGTGTTTCAGAACGGCTCAATCAAAACTAAGTTTCAACTCTTTTAGTTGAACAAACAGAACAGAAAGAAGTTTCACACAATTCTTCTGTGTAGTTTTTATTTGTAGACATTCTTTTTCCCAATATAGGCCTCTTAGCGCTCAGAATGTCCAATTGCAGTTTCTACAGAAAGAGGGTTTCAGAACGGCTCAATCAAAAGTAAGGTTCAACTCTGTTAGTTGAATGAACAGAACAGAAAGAAGTTTCATACAATGCTTCTGTGTAGTTTATATTTGAACATATTCTTTTTTCCACTATTACCCACTTAGCGCTACGAATGTCCAGTTGCATTTTCTACAGACAGAGTGTTTCAAAACTGCTCAATCAAAAGTATGGTTTAACTCTGTTAGCTGAATGCTCAGATCAGAAAGAAGTTTCACAGAATGCTTCTGTGTAGTTTATATTTGAATATATTCCTTTTTCCAATACTACGCTCTTAGCGCTCCAAATGTCCAGTTGCATTTTCTACAGAAAGAGTGTTCAGATCTGCTCAATCAAAAGTATGGTTTAACTCTGTTAGCTGAATGCACAGATCAGAAAGAAGTTTCTCCGAATGATTCTGTGTAGTTTATATTTGAAGACATTCCTTTTTCCACTATTACCCTCTTAGCGCTCCGAATCTCCACTTGCATTTTCTACAAAAAGAGTGTTTCATAACTGCTCAATCAAAAATATGTTTTATCTCTGTTAACTGAATTTACAGATCAGAAATAAGTTTCACAGAATGCATCTGTGTAGTTTTTATTTGAAGTTATTCTTTTTCCCAATGTAGGCCTCTTAGCGCTTAGCATGTCCAATTGCAGTTTCTACAGAAAGAGTGTTTCAGAACGGCTCAATCAAAAGTAAGGTTCAACTCTGTTAGTTGAATGCACAGAACAGAAAGAATTTTCACAGAATGCTACTGTGTAGTTTATATTTGAATATAATCCTTTTTCCACTATTACCCTCTTAGCGCTCCGAATGTCCACTTGCATTTTCTACAGAAAGAGTGTTCAGAACTGCGCAATCAAAAGTATGGTTTAACTCTGTTAGCTTAATGAACATATCAGAAATAAGTTTCACACAATGCTTCTGTGTAGTTTTTATTTGAAGATATTATTTTTCCCAATATAGGCCTCTTAGCGCTCAGAATGTCCAATTGCAGTTTCTACAGAAAGAGTGTTTCAGAAAGGCTCAATCAAAAGTAAGGTTCAACTCTGTTAGTTGAATGTACAGAACAGAAAGAAGTTTCATACAATGCTTCTGTGTAGTTTATATTTGAACATATTCTTTTTTCCACTATTACCCACTTAGCGCTACGAATGTCCAGTTGCATTTTCTACAGACAGAGTGTTTCAAAACTGCTCAATCAAAAGTATGGTTTAACTCTGTTAGCTGAATGCTCAGATCAGAAAGAAGTTTCACAGAATGCTTCTGTGTAGTTTATATTTGAATATATTCCTTTTTCCACTACTACGCTCTTAGCGCCCCAAATGTCCAGTCGCATTTTCTACAGAAAGAGTGTTCAGATCTGCTCAATCAAAAGTATGGTTTAACTCTGTTAGCTGAATGCACAGATCAGAAAGAAGTTTCACAGAATGATTCTGTGTAGTTTATATTTGGAGACATTCTTTTTCCACTATTACCTTCTTAGCGCTCCAAATCTGCACTTGCATTTTCTACAGAAAGAGTGTTTCAGAACGGCTCAATCAAAACTAAGGTTCAACTCTTTTAGTTGAACAAACAGAACAGAAAGAAGTTTCACACAATTCTTCTGTGTAGTTTTTATTTGTAGACATTCTTTTTCCCAATATAGGCCTCTTAGCGCTCAGAATGTCCAATTGCAGTTTCTACAGAAAGAGGGTTTCAGAACGGCTCAATCAAAAGTAAGGTTCAACTCTGTTAGTTGAATGAACAGAACAGAAAGAAGTTTCATACAATGCTTCTGTGTAGTTTATATTTGAACATATTCTTTTTTCCACTATTACCCACTTAGCGCTACGAATGTCCAGTTGCATTTTCTACAGACAGAGTGTTTCAAAACTGCTCAATCAAAAGTATGGTTTAACTCTGTTAGCTGAATGCTCAGATCAGAAAGAAGTTTCACAGAATGCTTCTGTGTAGTTTATATTTGAATATATTCCTTTTTCCACTACTACGCTCTTAGCGCTCCAAATGTCCAGTTGCATTTTCTACAGAAAGAGTGTTCAGATCTGCTCAATCAAAAGTATGGTTTAACTCTGTTAGCTGAATGCACAGATCAGAAAGAAGTTTCACCGAATGATTCTGTGTAGTTTATATTTGAAGACATTCCTTTTTCCACTATTACCCTCTTAGCGCTCCGAATCTCCTCTTGCATTTTCTACAAAAAGAGTGTTTCATAACTGCTCAATCAAAAATATGTTTTATCTCTGTTAACTGAATTTACAGATCAGAAATAAGTTTCACAGAATGCATCTGTGTAGTTTTTATTTGAAGATATTCTTTTACCCAATGTAGGCCTCTTAGCGCTTAGCATGTCCAATTGCAGTTTCTACAGAAAGAGTGTTTCAGAACGGCTCAATCAAAAGTAAGGTTCAACTCTGTTAGTTGAATGCACAGAACAGAAAGAATTTTCACAGAATGCTACTGTGTAGTTTATATTTGAATATATTCCTTTTTCCACTATTACCCTCTTAGCGCTCCGAATGTACACTTGCATTTTCTACAAAAAGAGTGTTTCATAACTGCTCAATCAAAAATATGTTTTATCTCTGTTAACTGAATTTACAGATCAGAAATAAGTTTCACAGAATGCATCTGTGTAGTTTTTATTTGAAGATATTCTTTTTCCCAATGTAGGCCTCTTAGCGCTTAGCATGTCCAATTGCAGTTTCTACAGAAAGAGTGTTTCAGAACGGCTCAATCAAAAGTAAGGTTCAACTCTGTTAGTTGAATGCACAGAACAGAAAGAATTTTCACAGAATGCTACTGTGTAGTTTATATTTGAATATAATTCTTTTTCCACTATTACCCTCTTAGCGCTCCGAACGTCCACTTGCATTTTCTACAGAAAGAGTGTTCAGAACTGCGCAATCAAAAGTATGGTTTAACTCTGTTAGCTTAATGAACATATCAGAAATAAGTTTCACACAATGCTTCTGTGTAGTTTTTATTTGAAGATATTATTTTTCCCAATATAGGCCTCTTAGCGCTCAGAATGTCCAATTGCATTTTCTACAGAAAGAGTGTTTCAGAAAGGCTCAATCAAAAGTAAGGTTCAACTCTGTTAGTTGAATGCACAGAACAGAAAGAAGTTTCATACAATGCTTCTGTGTAGTTTATATTTGAACATATTCTTTTTTCCACTATTACCCACTTAGCGCTACGAATGTCCAGTTGCATTTTCTACAGACAGAGTGTTTCAAAACTGCTCAATCAAAAGTATGGTTTAACTCTGTTAGCTGAATGCTCAGATCAGAAAGAAGTTTCACAGAATGCTTCTGTGTAGTTTATATTTGAATATATTCCTTTTTCCACTACTACTCTCTTAGCGCTCCAAAAGTCCAGTTGCATTTTCTACAGAAAGAGTGTTCAGATCTGCTCAATCAAAAGTATGGTTTAACTCTGTTAGCTGAATGCACAGATCAGAAAGAAGTTTCACAGAATGATTCTGTGTAGTTTATATTTGGAGACATTCCTTTTTCCACTATTACCCCCTTAGCGCTCCGAATCTCCACTTGCATTTTCTACAGAAAGAGTGTTTCAGAACGGCTCAATCAAAACTAAGGTTCAACTCTTTTAGTTGAACAAACAGAACAGAAAGAAGTTTCACACAATGCTTCTGTGTAGTTTTTATTTGTAGACATTCTTTTTCCCAATATAGGCCTCCTAGCGCTCAGAATGTCCAATTGCAGTTTCTACAGAAAGAGTGTTTCAGAACGGCTCAATCAAAAGTAAGGTTCAACTCTGTTAGTTGAATGCACAGAACAGAAAGAAGTTTCATACAATGCTTCTGTGTAGTTTATATTTGAACATATTCTTTTTTCCACTATTACCCACTTAGCGCTACGAATGTCCAGTTGCATTTTCTACAGACAGAGTGTTTCAAAACTGTTCAATCAAAAGTATGGTTTAACTCTGTTAGCTGAATGCTCAGATCAGAAAGAAGTTTCACAGAATGCTTCTGTGTAGTTTATATTTGAATATATTCCTTTTTCCACTACTACGCTCTTAGCACTCCAAATGTCCAGTTGCATTTTCTACAGAAAGAGTGTTCAGATCTGCTCAATCAAAAGTATGGTTTAACTCTGTTAGCTGAATGCACAGATCAGAAAGAAGTTTCACCGAATGATTCTGTGTAGTTTATATTTGAAGACATTGCTTTTTCCACTATTACCCCCTTAGCGCTCCGAATCTCCACTTGCATTTTCCACAAAAAGAGTGTTTCATAACTGCTCAATCAAAAATATGTTTTATCTCTGTTAACTGAATTTACAGATCAGAAATAAGTTTCACAGAATGCATCTGTGTAGTTTTTATTTGAAGATATTCTTTTTCCCAAAGTAGGCCTCTTAGCGCTTAGCATGTCCAATTGCAGTTTCTACAGAAAGAGTGTTTCAGAACGGCTCAATCAAAAGTAAGGTTCAACTCTGTTAGTTGAATGCACAGAACAGAAAGAGGTTTCACAGAATGCTACTGTGTAGTTTATATTTGAATATATTCCTTTTTCCACTATTACCCTCTTAGCGCTCCGAATGTCCACTTGCATTTTCTACAGAAAGAGTGTTCAGAACTGCGCAATCAAAAGTATGGTTTTACTCTGTTAGCTTAATGAACATATCAGAAATAAGTTTCACACAATGCTTCTGTTTAGTTTTTATTTGAAGATATTATTTTTCCCAATATAGGCCTCTTAGCGCTCAGAATGTCCAATTGCAGTTTCTACAGAAAGAGTGTTTCAGAAAGGCTCAATCAAAAGTAAGGTTCAACTCTGTTAGTTGAATGCACAGAACAGAAAGAAGTTTCATACAATGCTTCTGTGTAGTTTATATTTGAACATATTCTTTTTTCCACTATTACCCACTTAGCGCTACGAATGTCCAGTTGCATTTTCTACAGACAGAGTGTTTCAAAACTGCTCAATCAAAAGTATGGTTTAACTCTGTTAGCTGAATGCTCAGATCAGAAAGAAGTTTCACAGAATGCTTCTGTGTAGTTTATATTTGAATATATTCCTTTTTCCACTACTACTCTCTTAGCGATCCAAATGTCCTGTTGCATTTTCTACAGAAAGAGTGTTCAGATCTGCTCAATCAAAAGTATGGTTTAACTCTGTTAGCTGAATGCACAGATCAGAAAGAAGTTTCACAGAATGATTCTGTGTAGTTTATATTTGGAGACATTCCTTTTTCCACTATTACCCTCTTAGCGCTCCGAATCTCCACTTCCATTTTCTACAGAAAGAGTGTTTCAGAACGGCTCAATCAAAACTAAGGTTCAACTCTTTTAGTTGAACAAACAGAACAGAAAGAAGTTTCACACAATTCTTCTGTGTAGTTTTTATTTGTAGACATTCTTTTTCCCAATATAGGCCTCCTAGCGCTCAGATTGTCCAATTGCAGTTTCTACAGAAAGAGTGTTTCAGAACGGCTCAATCAAAAGTAAGGTTCAACTCTGTTAGTTGAATGCACAGAACAGAAAGAAGTTTCATACAATGCTTCTGTGTAGTTTATATTTGAACATATTCTTTTTTCCACTATTACCCACTTAGCGCTACGAATGTCCAGTTGCATTTTCTACAGACAGAGTGTTTCAAAACTGCTCAATCAAAAGTATGGTTTAACTCTGTTAGCTGAATGCTCAGATCAGAAAGAAGTTTCACAGAATGCTTCTGTGTAGTTTATATTTGAATATATTCCTTTTTCCACTACTACGCTCTTAGCGCCCCAAATGTCCAGTTGCATTTTCTACAGAAAGAGTGTTCAGATCTGCTCAATCAAAAGTATGGTTTAACTCTGTTAGCTGAATGCACAGATCAGAAAGAAGTTTCACAGAATGATTCTGTGTAGTTTATATTTGGAGACATTCTTTTTCCACTATTACCTTCTTAGCGCTCCAAATCTCCACTTGCATTTTCTACAGAAAGAGTGTTTCAGAACGGCTCAATCAAAACTAAGTTTCAACTCTTTTAGTTGAACAAACAGAACAGAAAGAAGTTTCACACAATTCTTCTGTGTAGTTTTTATTTGTAGACATTCTTTTTCCCAATATAGGCCTCTTAGCGCTCAGAATGTCCAATTGCAGTTTCTACAGAAAGAGGGTTTCAGAACGGCTCAATCAAAAGTAAGGTTCAACTCTGTTAGTTGAATGAACAGAACAGAAAGAAGTTTCATACAATGCTTCTGTGTAGTTTATATTTGAACATATTCTTTTTTCCACTATTACCCACTTAGCGCTACGAATGTCCAGTTGCATTTTCTACAGACAGAGTGTTTCAAAACTGCTCAATCAAAAGTATGGTTTAACTCTGTTAGCTGAATGCTCAGATCAGAAAGAAGTTTCACAGAATGCTTCTGTGTAGTTTATATTTGAATATATTCCTTTTTCCAATACTACGCTCTTAGCGCTCCAAATGTCCAGTTGCATTTTCTACAGAAAGAGTGTTCAGATCTGCTCAATCAAAAGTATGGTTTAACTCTGTTAGCTGAATGCACAGATCAGAAAGAAGTTTCTCCGAATGATTCTGTGTAGTTTATATTTGAAGACATTCCTTTTTCCACTATTACCCTCTTAGCGCTCCGAATCTCCACTTGCATTTTCTACAAAAAGAGTGTTTCATAACTGCTCAATCAAAAATATGTTTTATCTCTGTTAACTGAATTTACAGATCAGAAATAAGTTTCACAGAATGCATCTGTGTAGTTTTTATTTGAAGTTATTCTTTTTCCCAATGTAGGCCTCTTAGCGCTTAGCATGTCCAATTGCAGTTTCTACAGAAAGAGTGTTTCAGAACGGCTCAATCAAAAGTAAGGTTCAACTCTGTTAGTTGAATGCACAGAACAGAAAGAATTTTCACAGAATGCTACTGTGTAGTTTATATTTGAATATAATCCTTTTTCCACTATTACCCTCTTAGCGCTCCGAATGTCCACTTGCATTTTCTACAGAAAGAGTGTTCAGAACTGCGCAATCAAAAGTATGGTTTAACTCTGTTAGCTTAATGAACATATCAGAAATAAGTTTCACACAATGCTTCTGTGTAGTTTTTATTTGAAGATATTATTTTTCCCAATATAGGCCTCTTAGCGCTCAGAATGTCCAATTGCAGTTTCTACAGAAAGAGTGTTTCAGAAAGGCTCAATCAAAAGTAAGGTTCAACTCTGTTAGTTGAATGTACAGAACAGAAAGAAGTTTCATACAATGCTTCTGTGTAGTTTATATTTGAACATATTCTTTTTTCCACTATTACCCACTTAGCGCTACGAATGTCCAGTTGCATTTTCTACAGACAGAGTGTTTCAAAACTGCTCAATCAAATGTATGGTTTAACTCTGTTAGCTGAATGCTCAGATCAGAAAGAAGTTTCACAGAATGCTTCTGTGTAGTTTATATTTGAATATATTCCTTTTTCCACTACTACGCTCTTAGCGCCCCAAATGTCCAGTTGCATTTTCTACAGAAAGAGTGTTCAGATCTGCTCAATCAAAAGTATGGTTTAACTCTGTTAGCTGAATGCACAGATCAGAAAGAAGTTTCACAGAATGATTCTGTGTAGTTTATATTTGGAGACATTCTTTTTCCACTATTACCTTCTTAGCGCTCCAAATCTGCACTTGCATTTTCTACAGAAAGAGTGTTTCAGAACGGCTCAATCAAAACTAAGGTTCAACTCTTTTAGTTGAACAAACAGAACAGAAAGAAGTTTCACACAATTCTTCTGTGTAGTTTTTATTTGTAGACATTCTTTTTCCCAATATAGGCCTCTTAGCGCTCAGAATGTCCAATTGCAGTTTCTACAGAAAGAGGGTTTCAGAACGGCTCAATCAAAAGTAAGGTTCAACTCTGTTAGTTGAATGAACAGAACAGAAAGAAGTTTCATACAATGCTTCTGTGTAGTTTATATTTGAACATATTCTTTTTTCCACTATTACCCACTTAGCGCTACGAATGTCCAGTTGCATTTTCTACAGACAGAGTGTTTCAAAACTGCTCAATCAAAAGTATGGTTTAACTCTGTTAGCTGAATGCTCAGATCAGAAAGAAGTTTCACAGAATGCTTCTGTGTAGTTTATATTTGAATATATTCCTTTTTCCACTACTACGCTCTTAGCGCTCCAAATGTCCAGTTGCATTTTCTACAGAAAGAGTGTTCAGATCTGCTCAATCAAAAGTATGGTTTAACTCTGTTAGCTGAATGCACAGATCAGAAAGAAGTTTCACCGAATGATTCTGTGTAGTTTATATTTGAAGACATTCCTTTTTCCACTATTACCCTCTTAGCGCTCCGAATCTCCTCTTGCATTTTCTACAAAAAGAGTGTTTCATAACTGCTCAATCAAAAATATGTTTTATCTCTGTTAACTGAATTTACAGATCAGAAATAAGTTTCACAGAATGCATCTGTGTAGTTTTTATTTGAAGATATTCTTTTACCCAATGTAGGCCTCTTAGCGCTTAGCATGTCCAATTGCAGTTTCTACAGAAAGAGTGTTTCAGAACGGCTCAATCAAAAGTAAGGTTCAACTCTGTTAGTTGAATGCAAAGAACAGAAAGAATTTTCACAGAATGCTACTGTGTAGTTTATATTTGAATATATTCCTTTTTCCACTATTACCCTCTTAGCGCTCCGAATGTACACTTGCATTTTCTACAAAAAGAGTGTTTCATAACTGCTCAATCAAAAATATGTTTTATCTCTGTTAACTGAATTTACAGATCAGAAATAAGTTTCACAGAATGCATCTGTGTAGTTTTTATTTGAAGATATTCTTTTTCCCAATGTAGGCCTCTTAGCGCTTAGCATGTCCAATTGCAGTTTCTACAGAAAGAGTGTTTCAGAACGGCTCAATCAAAAGTAAGGTTCAACTCTGTTAGTTGAATGCACAGAACAGAAAGAATTTTCACAGAATGCTACTGTGTAGTTTATATTTGAATATAATTCTTTTTCCACTATTACCCTCTTAGCGCTCCGAACGTCCACTTGCATTTTCTACAGAAAGAGTGTTCAGAACTGCGCAATCAAAAGTATGGTTTAACTCTGTTAGCTTAATGAACATATCAGAAATAAGTTTCACACAATGCTTCTGTGTAGTTTTTATTTGAAGATATTATTTTTCCCAATATAGGCCTCTTAGCGCTCAGAATGTCCAATTGCATTTTCTACAGAAAGAGTGTTTCAGAAAGGCTCAATCAAAAGTAAGGTTCAACTCTGTTAGTTGAATGCACAGAACAGAAAGAAGTTTCATACAATGCTTCTGTGTAGTTTATATTTGAACATATTCTTTTTTCCACTATTACCCACTTAGCGCTACGAATGTCCAGTTGCATTTTCTACAGACAGAGTGTTTCAAAACTGCTCAATCAAAAGTATGGTTTAACTCTGTTAGCTGAATGCTCAGATCAGAAAGAAGTTTCACAGAATGCTTCTGTGTAGTTTATATTTGAATATATTCCTTTTTCCACTACTACTCTCTTAGAGCTCCAAAAGTCCAGTTGCATTTTCTACAGAAAGAGTGTTCAGATCTGCTCAATCAAAAGTATGGTTTAAATCTGTTAGCTGAATGCACAGATAAGAAACAAGTTTCACAAAATGATTCTGTGTAGTTTATATTTGGAGACATTCCTTTTTCCACTATTACCCTCTTAGCGCTCCGAATCTCCACTTGCATTTTCTACAGAAAGAGTGTTTCAGAACGGCTCAATCAAAACTAAGGTTCAACTCTTTTAGTTGAACAAACAGAACAGAAAGAAGTTTCACACAATTCTTCTGTGTAGTTTTTATTTGTAGACATTCTTTTTCCCAATATAGGCCTCTTAGCGCTCAGAATGTCCAATTGCAGTTTCTACAGAAAGAGGGTTTCAGAACGGCTCAATCAAAAGTAAGGTTCAACTCTGTTAGTTGAATGAACAGAACAGAAAGAAGTTTCATACAATGCTTCTGTGTAGTTTATATTTGAACATATTCTTTTTTCCACTATTACCCACTTAGCGCTACGAATGTCCAGTTGCATTTTCTACAGACAGAGTGTTTCAAAACTGCTCAATCAAAAGTATGGTTTAACTCTGTTAGCTGAATTCTCAGATCAGAAAGAAGTTTCACAGAATGCTTCTGTGTAGTTTATATTTGAATATATTCCTTTTTCCACTACTACGCTCTTAGCGCTCCAAATGTCCAGTTGCATTTTCTACAGAAAGAGTGTTCAGATCTGCTCAATCAAAAGTATGGTTTAACTCTGTTAGCTGAATGCACAGATCAGAAAGAAGTTTCACCGAATGATTCTGTGTAGTTTATATTTGAAGACATTCCTTTTTCCACTATTACCCTCTTAGCGCTCCGAATCTCCACTTGCATTTTCTACAAAAAGAGTGTTTCATAACGGCTCAATCAAAAATATGTTTTATCTCTGTTAACTGAATTTACAGATCAGAAATAAGTTTCACAGAATGCATCTGTGTAGTTTTTATTTGAAGATATTCTTTTTCCCAATGTAGGCCTCTTAGCGCTTAGCATGTCCAATTGCAGTTTCTACAGAAAGAGTGTTTCAGAACGGCTCAATCAAAAGTAAGGTTCAACTCTGTTAGTTGAATGCACAGAACAGAAAGAATTTTCACAGAATGCTACTGTGCAGTTAATATTTGAATATAATCCTTTTTCCACTATTACCCTCTTAGCGCTCCGAACGTCCACTTGCATTTTCTACAGAAAGAGTGTTCAGAACTGCGCAATCAAAAGTATGGTTTAACTCTGTTAGCTTAATGAACATATCAGAAATAAGTTTCACACAATGCTTCTGTGTAGTTTTTATTTGAAGATATTATTTTTCCCAATATAGGCCTCTAAGCGCTCAGAATGTCCAATTGCAGTTTCTACAGAAAGAGTGTTTCAGAAAGGCTCAATCAAATGTAAGGTTCAACTCTGTTAGTTGAATGCACAGAACAGAAAGAAGTTTCATACAATGCTTCTGTGTTGTTTATATTTGAACATATTATTTTTTCCACTATTACCCACTTAGCGCTACGAATGTCCAGTTGCATTTTCTACAGACAGAGTGTTTCAAAACTGCTCAATCAAAAGTATGGTTTAACTCTGTTAGCTGAATGCTCAGATCAGAAAGAAGTTTCACAGAATGCTTCTGTGTAGTTTATATTTGAATATATTCCTTTTTCCACTACTACTCTCTTAGCGCTCCAAATGTCCAGTTGCATTTTCTACAGAAAGAGTGTTCAGATCTACACAATCAAAAGTATGGTTTAAATCTGTTAGCTGAATGCACAGATCAGAAACAAGTTTCACAAAATGATTCTGTGTAGTTTATATTTGGAGACATTCCTTTTTCCACTATTACCCTCTTAGCGCTCCAAATCTCCACTTGCATTTTCTACAGAAAGAGTGTTTCAGAACGACTCAATCAAAACTAAGTTTCAACTCTTTTAGGTGAACAAACAGAACAGAAAGAAGTTTCACACAATTCTTCTGTGTAGTTTTTATTTGTAGACATTCTTTTTCCCAATATAGGCCTCTTAGCGCTCAGAATGTCCAATTGCAGTTTCTACAGAAAGAGTGTTTCAGAACGGCTCAATCAAAATAAGGTTCAACTCTGTTAGTTGAATGCACAGAACAGAAAGAAGTTTCATACATTGCTTCTGTGTAGTTTATATTTGAACATATTCTTTTTTCCACTATTACCCACTTAGCGCTACGAATGTCCAGTTGCATTTTCTACAGACAGAGTGTTTCAAAACTGCTCAATCAAAAGTATGGTTTAACTCTGTTAGCTGAATGCTCAGATCAGAAAGAAGTTTCACAGAATGCTTCTGTGTAGTTTATATTTGAATATATTCCTTTTTCCATTACTACGCTCTTAGCGCTCCAAATGTCCAGTTGCATTTTCTACAGAAAGAGTGTTCAGATCTGCTCAATCAAAAATATGTTTTAACTCTGTTAGCTGAATGCACAGATCAGAAAGAAGTTTCACCGAATGATTCTGTGTAGTTTATATTTGAAGAAATTCCTTTTTCCACTATTACCCTCTTAGCGCTCCGAATCTCCACTTGCATTTTCTACAAAAAGAGTGTTTCATAACTGCTCAATCAAAAATATGTTTTATCTCTGTTAACTGAATTTACAGATCAGAAATAAGTTTCACAGAATGCATCTGTGTAGTTTTTATTTGAAGATATTCTTTTTCCCAATGTAGGCCTCTTAGCGCTTAGCATGTCCAATTGCAGTTTCTACAGAAAGAGTTTTTCAGAACAGCTCAATCAAAAGTAAGGTTCAACTCTGTTAGTTGAATGCACAGAACAGAAAGAATTTTCACAGAATGCTACTGTGTAGTTTATATTTGAATATATTCCTTTTTCCACTAATACCCTCTTAGCGCTCCGAATGTCCACTTGCATTTTCTACAGAAAGAGTGTTCAGAACTGCGCAATCAAAAGTATGGTTTAACTCTGTTAGCTTAATGAACATATCAGAAATAAGTTTCACACAATGCTTCTGTGTAGTTTTTATTTGAAGATATTATTTTTCCCAATATAGGCCTCTTAGCGCTCAGAATGTCCAATTGCAGTTTCTACAGAAAGAGTGTTTCAGAAAGGCTCAATCAAAAGTAAGGTTCAACTGTGTTAGTTGAATGCACAGAACAGAAAGAAGTTTCATACAATGCTTCTGTGTAGTTTATATTTGAACATATTCTTTTTTCCACTATTACCCACTTAGCGCTACGAATGTCCAGTTGCATTTCCTACAGACAGAGTGTTTCAAAACTGCTCAATCAAAAGTATGTTTTAACTCTGTTAGCTGAATGCACAGATCAGAAAGAAGTTTCACACAATGATTCTGTGTAGTTTATATTTGGAGACATTCCTTTTTCCACTATTACCCTCTTAGCGCTCCGAATCTCCACTTGCATTTTCTACAGAAAGAGTGTTTCAGAACGGCTCAATCAAAACTATGGTTCAACACTTTTAGTTGAACAAACAGAACAGAAAGAAGTTTCACACAATTCTTCTGTGTAGTTTTTATTTGTAGACATTCTTTTTCCCAATATAGGCCTCTTAGCGCTCAGAATGTCCAATTGCAGTTTCTACAGAAAGAGTGTTTCAGAACGGCTCAATCAAAAGTAAGGTTCAACTCTGTTAGTTGAATGCACAGAACAGAAAGAAGTTTCATACAATGCTTCTGTGTAGTTTATATTTGAACATATTCTTTTTTCCACTATTACCCACTTAGCGCTACGAATGTCCAGTTGCATTTTCTACAGACAGAGTGTTTCAAAACTGCTCAATCAAAAGTATGGTTTAACTCTGTTAGCTGAATGCTCAGATCAGAAAGAAGTTTCACAGAATGCTTCTGTGTAGTTTATATTTGAATATATTCCTTTTTCCACTACAACTCTCTTAGCGCTCCAAATGTCCAGTTGCATTTTCTACAGAAAGAGTGTTCAGATCTGCTCAATCAAAAGTATGGTTTAACTCTGTTAGCTGAATGCACAGATCAGAAAGAAGTTTCACAGAATGATTCTGTGTAGTTTATATTTGGAGATATTCCTTTTTCCACTATTACCCTCTTAGCGCTCCGAATCTCCACTTGCATTTTCTACAGAAAGAGTGTTTCAGAACGGCTCAATCAAAACTAAGGTTCAACTCTTTTAGTTGAACAAACAGAACAGAAAGAAGTTTCACACAATTCTTCTGTGTAGTTTTTATTTGTAGATAATCTTTTTCCCAATATAGGCCTCTTAGCGCTCAGAATGTCCAATTGCAGTTTCTACAGAAAGAGTGTTTCAGAACGGCTCAATCAAAAGTAAGGTTCAACTCTGTTAGTTGAATGCACAGAACAGAAAGAAGTTTCATACAATGCTTCTGTGTAGTTTATATTTGAACATATTCTTTTTTCCACTATTACCCACTTAGCGCTACGAATGTCCAGTTGCATTTTCTACAGACAGAGTGTTTCAAAACTGCTCAATCAAAAGTATGGTTTAACTCTGTTAGCTGAATGCTCAGATCAGAAAGAAGTTTCACAGAATGCTTCTGTGTAGTTTATATTTGAATATATTCCTTTTTCCACTACTACGCTCTTAGCGCTCCAAATGTCCAGTTGCATTTTCTACAGAAAGAGTGTTCAGATCTGCTCAATCAAAAGTATGGTTTAACTCTGTTAGCTGAATGCACAGATCAGAAAGAAGTTTCACCAAATGATTCTGTGTAGTTTATATTTGAAGACATTCATTTTTCCACTATTACCCTCTTAGTGCTCCGAATCTCCACTTGCATTTTCTACAAAAAGAGTGTTTCATAACTGCTCAATCAAAAATATGTTTTATCTCTGTTAACTGAATTTACAGATCAGAAATAAGTTTCACAGAATGCATCTGTGTAGTTTTGATTTGAAGATATTCTTTTTCCCAGTGTAGGCCTCTTAGCGCTTAGCATGTCCAATTGCAGTTTCTACAGAAAGAGTGTTTCAGAACGGCTCAATCAAAAGTAAGGTTCAACTCTGTTAGTTGAATGCACAGAACAGAAAGAATTTTCACAGAATGCTACTGTGTAGTTTATATTTGAATATATTCCTTTTTCCACTATTACCCTCTTAGCGCTCCGAATGTCCACTTGCATTTTCTACAGAAAGAGTGTTCAGAACTGCGCAATCAAAAGTATGGTTTAACTCTGCTAGCTTAATGAACATATAAGAAATAAGTTTCACACAATGCTTCTGTGTAGTTTTTATTTGAAGATATTATTTTTCCCAATATAGGCCTCTTAGCGCTCAGAATGTCCAATTGCAGTTTCTACAGAAAGAGTGTTTCAGAAAGGCTCAATCAAAAGTAAGGTTCAACTCTGTTAGTTGAATGCACAGAACAGAAAGAAGTTTCATACAATGCTTCTGTGTAGTTTATATTTGAACATATTCTTTTTTCCACTATTACCCACTTAGCGCTACGAATGTCCAGTTGCATTTTCTACAGACAGAGTGTTTCAAAACTCCTCAATCAAAAGTATGGTTTAACTCTGTTAGCTGAATGCTCAGATCAGAAAGAAGTTTCACAGAATGCTTCTGTGTAGTTTATATTTGAATATACTCCTTTTTCCACTACAACTCTCTTAGCGCTCCAAATGTCCAGTTGCATTTTCTACAGAAAGAGTGTTCAGATCTGCTCAATAAAAAGTATGGTTTAACTCTGTTAGCTGAATGCACAGATCAGAAAGAAGTTTCACAGAATGATTCTGTGTAGTTTATATTTGGAGATATTCCTTTTTCCACTATTACCCTCTTAGCGGTAAGAATCTCCACTTGCATTTTCTACAGAAAGAGTGTTTCAGAAGGGCTCAATCAAAACTAAGGTTCAACTCTTTTAGTTGAACAAACAGAACAGAAAGTAGTTTCACACAATTCTTCAATGTAGTTTTTATTTGTAGACATTCTTTTTCCCAATATAGGCCTCTTAGGGCTCAGAATGTCCAATTGCAGTTTCTACAGAAAGAGTGTTTCAGAACGGCTCAATCAAAAGTAAGGTTCAACTCTGTTAGTTGAATGCACAGAACAGAAAGAATTTTCACAGAATGCTACTGTGTAGTTTATATTTGAATATATTCCTTTTTCCACTATTACCCACTTAGCGCTACGAATGTCCAGTTGCATTTTCTACAGACAGAGTGTTTCAAAACTGCTCAATCAAAAGTATGGTTTAACTCTGTTAGCTGAATGCTCAGATCAGAAAGAAGTTTCACAGAATGCTTCTGTGTAGTTTATATTTGAATATATTCCTTTTTCCACTACTACGCTCTTAGCGCTCCAAATGTCCAGTTGCATTTTCTACAGAAAGAGTGTTCAGATCTGCTCAATCAAAAGTATGGTTTAACTCTGTTAGCTGAATGCACAGATCAGAAAGAAGTTTCACCGAATGATTCTGTGTAGTTTATATTTGAAGACATTCATTTTTCCACTATTACCCTCTTAGTGCTCCGAATCTCCACTTGCATTTTCTACAAAAAGAGTGTTTCATAACTGCTCAATCAAAAATATGTTTTATCTCTGTTAACTGAATTTACAGATCAGAAATAAGTTTCACAGAATGCATCTGTGTAGTTTTGATTTGAAGACATTCTTTTTCCCAGTGTAGGCCTCTTAGCGCTTAGCATGTCCAATTGCAGTTTCTACAGAAAGAGTGTTTCAGAACGGCTCAATCAAAAGTAAGGTTCAAATCTGTTAGTTGAATGCACAGAACAGAAAGAATTTTCACAGAATGCTACTGTGTAGTTTATATTTGAATATATTCCTTTTTCCACTATTACCCTCTTAGCGCTCCGAATGTCCACTTGCATTTTCTACAGAAAGAGTGTTCAGAACTGCGCAATCAAAAGTATGGTTTAACTCTGCTAGCTTAATGAACATATCAGAAATAAGTTTCACACAATGCTTCTGTGTAGTTTTTATTTGAAGATATTATTTTTCCCAATAGAGCCCTCTTAGCGCTCAGAATGTCCAATTGCAGTTTCTACAGAAAGAGTGTTTCAGAACGGCTCAATCAAAAGTAAGGTTCAACTCTGTTAGCTGAATGCACAGAACAGAAAGAAGTTTCATACAATGCTTCTGTGTAGTTTATATTTGAACATATTCTTTTTTCCACTATTACCCACTTAGCGCTACGAATGTCCAGTTGCATTTTCTACAGACAGAGTGTTTCAAAACTGCTCAATCAAAAGTATGGTTTAACTCTGTTAGCTGAATGCTCAGATCAGAAAGAAGTTTCACAGAATGCTTCTGTGTAGTTTATATTTGAATATATTCCTTTTTCCACTACTACTCTCTTAGCGCTCCAAATGTCCAGTTGCATTTTCTACAGAAAGAGTGTTCAGATCTGCTCAATCAAAAGTATGGTTTAACTCTGTTAGCTGAATGCTCAGATCAGAAAGAAGTTTCACAGAATGCTTCTGTGTAGTTTATATTTGAATATATTCCTTTTTCCACTACTATTCTCTTAGCGCTCCAAATGTCCAGCTGCATTTTCTACAGAAAGAGAGTTCAGATCTGCTCAATCAAAAGTATGGTTTAACTCTGTTAGCTGAATGCACAGATCAGAAAGAAGTTTCACAGAATGATTCTGTGTAGTTTATATTTGGAGACATTCCTTTTTCCACTATTACCATCTTAGCGCTCCGAATCTCCACTTGCATTTTCTACAGAAAGAGTGTTTCAGAACGGCTCAATCAAAACTAAGGTTCAACACTTTTAATTGAACAAACAGAACAGAAAGAAGTTTCACACAATTTTTCTGTGTAGTTTTTATTTCTACACGTTCTTTTTCCCAATATAGGCCTCTTAGCGCTCAGAATGTCCAATTGCAGTTTCTACAGAAAGAGTGTTTCAGAACGGCTCAATCAAAAGTAAGGTTCAACTCTGTTAGTTGAATGCACAGAACAGAAAGAAGTTTCATACAATGCTTCTGTGTAGTTTATATTTGAACATATTCTTTTTTCCACTATTACCCACTTAGCGCTACGAATGTCCAGTTGCATTTTCTACAGACAGAGTGTTTCAAAACTGCTCAATCAAAAGTATGGTTTAACTCTGTTAGCTGAATGCTCAGATCAGAAAGAAGTTTCACAGAATGCTTCTGTGTAGTTTATATTTGAATATATTCCTTTTTCCACTACTACGCTCTTAGCGCTCCAAATGTCCAGTTGCATTTTCTACAGGAAGCGTGTTCAGATCTGCTCAATCAAAAGTATGGTTTAACTCTGTTAGCTGAATGCACAGATCAGAAAGAAGTTTCACCGAATGCTTCTGTGTAGTTTATATTTGAAGACATTCCTTTTTCCACTATTACCCTCTTAGCGCTCCGAATCTCCACTTGCATTTTCTACAAAAAGAGTGTTTCATAACTGCTCAATCAAAAATATGTTTTATCTCTGTTAACTGAATTTCAGATCAGAAATAAGTTTCACAGAATGCATCTGTGTAGTTTTTATTTGAAGATATTCTTTTTCCCAATGTAGGCCTCTTAGCGCTTAGCATGTCCAATTGCAGTTTCTACAGAAAGAGTGTTTCAGAACGGCTCAATCAAAAGTAAGGTTCAACTCTGTTAGTTGAATGCACAGAACAGAAAGAATTTTCACAGAATGCTACTGTGTAGTTTATATTTGAATATATTCCTTTTTCCACTATTACCCTCTTAGCGCTCCGAATGTCCACTTGCATTTTCTACAGAAAGAGTGTTCAGAACTGCGCAATCAAAAGTATGGTTTAACTCTGTTAGCTTAATGAACATATCAGAAATAAGTTTCACACAATGCTTCTGTGTAGTTTTTATTTGAAGATATTATTTTTCCCAATAGAGGCCACTTAGCGCTCAGAATGTCCAATTGCAGTTTCTACAGAAAGAGTGTTTCAGAAAGGCTCAATCAAAAGTAAGGTTCAACTCTGTTAGTTGAATGCACAGAACAGAAAGAAGTTTCATACAATGCTTCTGTGTAGTTTATATTTGAACATATTCTTTTTTCCACTATTACCCACTTAGCGCTACGAAGGTCCAGTTGAATTTTCTACAGACAGAGTGTTTCAAAACTGCTCAATCAAAAGTATGGTTTAACTCTGTTAGCTGAATGCTCAGATCAGAAAGAAGTTTCACAGAATGCTTCTGTGTAGTTTATATTTGAATATATTCCTTTTTTAGTCTACTACTCTCTTAGCGCTCCAAATGTCCAGTTGCATTTTCTACAGAAAGAGTGTTCAGATCTGCTCAATCAAAAGTATGGTTTAACTCCGTTAGCTGAATGCACAGATCAGAAAGAAGTTTCACAGAATGATTCTGTGTAGTTTATATTTGGAGACATTCCTTTTTCCACTATTACCCTCTTAGCGCTCCGAATCTCCACTTGCATTTTCTACAGAAAGAGTGTTTCAGAACGGCTCAATCAAAACTAAGGTTCAACTCTTTTAGTTGAACAAACAGAACAGAAAGAAGTTTCACACAATTCTTCTGTGTAGTTTTTATTTGTAGACATTCTTTTTCCCAATATAGGCCTCTTTGCGCTCAGAATGTCCAATTGCAGTTTCTACAGAAAGAGTGTTTCAGAACGGCTCAATCAAAAGTAAGGTTCAATTCTGTTAGTTGAATGCACAGAACAGAAAGATGTTTCGTACAATGCTTCTGTGTAGTTTATATTTGAACATATTCTTTTTTCCACTATTACCCACTTAGCGCTACGAATGTCCAATTGCATTTTCTACAGACAGAGTGTTTCAAAACTGCTCAATCAAAAGTATGGTTTAACTCTGTTAGCTGAATGCTCAGATCAGAAAGATGTTTCACAGAATGCTTCTGTGTAGTTTATATTTGAATATATTCCTTTTTCCACTAGTACGCTCTTAGCGCTCCAAATGTCCAGTTGCATTATCTACAGAAAGAGTGTTCAGATCTGCTCAATCAAAAGTATGGTTTAACTCTGTTAGCTGAATGCACAAATCAGAAAGAAGTTTCACCGAATGATTCTGTGTAGTTTATATTTGAAGACATTCCTTTTTCCACTATTACCCTCTTAGCGCTCCGAATGTCCACTTGCATTTTCTACAAAAAGAGTGTTTCATAACTGCTCAATCAAAAATATGTTTTATCTCTGTTAACTGAATTTACAGATCAGAAATAAGTTTCACAGAATGCATCTGTGTAGTTTTTATTTGAAGATATTCTTTTTCCCAATGTAGGCCTCTTAGCGCTTAGCATGTCCAATTGCAGTTTCTACAGAAAGAGTGTTTCAGAACGGCTCAATCAAAAGTAAGGTTCAACTCTGTTAGTTGAATGCACAGAACAGAAAGAATTTTCACAGAATGCTACTGTGTAGTTTATATATGAATATATTCCTTTTTCGACTATTACCCTCTTAGCGCTCCGAATGTCCACTTGCATTTTCTACAGAAAGAGTGTTCAGAAATGCGCAATCAAAAGTATGGTGTAACTCTGTTAGCTTAATGAACATATCAGAAATAAGTTTCACACAATGCTTCTGTGTAGTTTTTATTTGAAGATATTATTTTTCCCAATAGAGGCCTCTTAGCGCTCAGAATGTCCAATTGCAGTTTCTACAGAAAGAGTGTTTCAGAACGGCTCAATCAAAAGTAAGGTTCAACTCTGTTAGTTGAATGCACAGAACAGAAAGAAGTTTCATACAATGCTTCTGTGTAGTTTATATTTGAACATATTCTTTTTTCCACTATTACCCACTTAGCGCTACGAATGTCCAGTTGCATTTTCTACAGACAGAGTGTTTCAAAACGGCTCAATCAAAAGTATGGTTTAACTCTGTTAGCTGAATGCTCAGATCAGAAAGAAGTTTCACAGAATGCTTCTGTGTAGTTTATATTTGAATATATTCCTTTTTCCACTACTACTCTCTTAGCGCTCCAAATGTCCAGTTGCATTTTCTACAGAAAGAGTGTTCAGATCTGCTCAATCAAAAGTATGGTTTAACTCTGTTAGCTGAATGCACAGATCAGAAAGAAGTTTCACAGAATGATTCTGTGTAGTTTATATTTGGAGACATTCCTTTTTCCACTATTACCCTCTTAGCGCTCCGAATCTCCACTTGCATTTTCTACAGAAAGAGTGTTTCAGAACGGCTCAATCAAAACTAAGGTTCAACTCTTTTAGTTGAACAAACAGAACAGAAAGAAGTTTCACACAATTTTTCTGTGTAGTTTTTATTTCTACACATTCTTTTTCCCAATATAGGCCTCTTAGCGCTCAGAATGTCCAATTGCAGTTTCTACAGAAAGAGTGTTTCAGAACGGCTCAATCAAAAGTAAGGTTCAACTCTGTTAGTTGAATGCACAGAACAGAAAGAAGTTTCATACAATGCTTCTGTGTAGTTTATATTTGAACATATTCTTTTTTCCACTATTACCCACTTAGCGCTACAAATGTCCAGTTGCATTTTCTACAGACAGAGTGTTTCAAAACTGCTCAATCAAAAGTATGGTTTAACTCTGTTAGCTGAATGCTCAGATCAGAAAGAAGTTTCACAGAATGCTTCTGTGTAGTTTATGTTTGAATATATTCCTTTTTCCACTACTACGCTCTTAGCGCTCCAAATGTCCAGTTGCATTTTCTACAGAAAGAGTGTTCAGATCTGCTCAATAAAAAGTATGGTTTAACTCTGTTAGCTGAATGCACAGATCAGAAAGAAGTTTCACCAAATGATTCTGTGTAGTTTATATTTGAAGACATTAATTTTTCCACTATTACCCTCTTAGTGCTCCGAATCTCCACTTGCATTTTCTACAAAAAGAGTGTTTCATAACTGCTCAATCAAAAATATGTTTTATCTCTGTTAACTGAATTTACAGATCAGAAATAAGTTTCACAGAATGCATCTGTGTAGTTTTGATTTGAAGATATTCTTTTTCCCAGTGTAGGCCTCTTAGCGCTTAGCATGTCCAATTGCAGTTTCTACAGAAAGAGTGTTTCAGAACGGCTCAATCAAAAGTAAGGTTCAACTCTGTTAGTTGAATGCACAGAACAGAAAGAATTTTCACAGAATGCTACTGTGTAGTTTATATTTGAATATATTCCTTTTTCAACTATTACCCTCTTAGCGCTCCGAATGTCCACTTGCATTTTCTACAGAAAGAGTGTTCAGAACTGCGCAATCAAAAGTATGGTTTAACTCTGCTAGCTTAATGAACATATCAGAAATAAGTTTCACACAATGCTTCTGTGTAGTTTTTATTTGAAGATATTATTTTTCCCAATATAGGCCTCTTAGCGCTCAGAATGTCCAATTGCAGTTTCTACAGAAAGAGTGTTTCAGAAAGGCTCAATCAAAAGTAAGGTTCAACTCTGTTAGTTGAATGCACAGAACAGAAAGAAGTTTCATACAATGCTTCTGTGTAGTTTATATTTGAACATATTCTTTTTTCCACTATTACCCACTTTGCGCTACGAATGTCCAGTTGCATTTTCTACAGACAGAGTGTTTCAAAACTCCTCAATCAAAAGTATGGTTTAACTCTGTTAGCTGAATGCTCAGATCAGAAAGAAGTTTCACAGAATGCTTCTGTGTAGTTTATATTTGAATATATTCCTTTTTCCACTACAACTCTCTTAGCGCTCCAAATGTCCAGTTGCATTTTCTACAGAAAGAGTGTTCAGATCTGCTCAATAAAAAGTATGGTTTAACTCTGTTAGCTGAATGCACAGATCAGAAAGAAGTTTCACAGAATGATTCTGTGTAGTTTATATTTGGAGATATTCCTTTTTCCACTATTACCCTCTTAGCGGTAAGAATCTCCACTTGAATTTTCTACAGAAAGAGTGTTTCAGAAGGGCTCAATCAAAACTAAGGTTCAACTCTTTTAGTTGAACAAACAGAACAGAAAGTAGTTTCACACAATTCTTCTGTGTAGTTTTTATTTGTAGACATTCTTTTTCCCAATATAGGCCTCTTAGGGCTCAGAATGTCCAATTGCAGTTTCTACAGAAAGAGTGTTTCAGAACGGCTCAATCAAAAGTAAGGTTCAACTCTGTTAGTTGAATGCACAGAACAGAAAGAATTTTCACAGAATGGTACTGTGTAGTTTATATTTGAATATATTCCTTTTTCCACTATTACCCTCTTAGCGCTCCGAATGTCCACTTGCATTTTCTACAGAAAGAGTGTTCAGAACTGCGCAATCAAAAGTATGTTTTAACTCTGTCAGCTTAATGAACATATCAGAAATAAGTTTCACACAATGCTTCTGTGTAGTTTTTATTTGAAGATATTATTTTTCCCAATAGAGGCCTCTTAGCGCTCAGAATGTCCAATTGCAGTTTCTACAGAAAGAGTGTTTCAGAAAGGCTCAATCAAAAGTAAGGTTCAACTCTGTTAGTTGAATGCACAGAACAGAAAGAAGTTTCATACAATGCTTCTGTGTAGTTTATATTTGAACATATTCTGTTTTCCACTATTACCCACTTAGCGCTACGAATGTCCAGTTGCATTTTCTACAGACAGAGTGTTTCAAAACTGCTCAATCAAAAGTATGGTTTAACTCTGTTAGCTGAATGCTCAGATCAGAAAGAAGTTTCACAGAATGCTTCTGTGTAGTTTATATTTGAATATATTCCTTTTTCCACTACTACTCTCTTAGCGCTCCAAATATCCAGTTGCATTTTCTACAGAAAGAGTGTTCAGATGTGCTCAATCAAAAGTATGGTTTAACTCTGTTAGCTGAATGCACAGATCAGAAAGAGGTTTCACTGAATGATTCTGTGTAGTTTATATTTGGAGACATTCCTTTTTCCACTATTTCCCTCTTAGCGCTCCGAATGTCCACTTGCATTTTCTACAGAAAGTGTGTTCAGAACTGCGCAATCAAAAGTATGGTTTAACTCTGTTAGCTTAATGAACATATCAGGAATATGTTTCACACAATGCTTCTGTGTAGTTTTTATTTGAAGATATTATTTTTCCCAATAGAGGCCTCTTAGCGCTCAGAATGTCCAATTGCAGTTTCTACAGAAAGAGTGTTTCAGAAAGGCTCAATCAAAAGTAAGGTTCAACTGTGTTAGTTGAATGCACAGAGCAGAAAGAAGTTTCATACAATGCTTCTGTGTATTTTATATTTGAACATATTCTTTTTTCCACTATTACCCACTTAGCGCTACGAAGGTCCAGTTGCATTTTCTACAGAAAGAGTGTTCAGATCTGCTCAATCAAAAGTATGGTTTAACTCTGTTAGCTGAATGCACAGATCAGAAAGAAGTTTCACAGAATGATTCTGTGTAGTTTATATTTGGAGACATTCCTTTTTCCACTATTACCCTCTTAGCGCTCCGAATCTCCACTTGCATTTTCTACAGAAAGAGTGTTTCAGAACGGCTCAATCAAAACTAAGCTTCGACTCTTTTAGTTGAACAAACAGAACAGAAAGAAGTTTCACACAATTCTTCTGTGTAGTTTTTATTTCTAGACATTCTTTTTCCCAATATAGGCCTCTTAGCGCTCAGAATGTCCAATTGCAGTTTCTACAGAAAGAGTGTTTCAGAACGGCTCAATCAAAAGTAAGGTTCAACTCTGTTAGTTGAATGCACAGAACAGAAAGAAGTTTCATACAATGCTTCTGTGTAGTTTATATTTGAACATATTCTTTTTTCCACTATTACCCACTTAGCGCTACGAATGTCCAGTTGCATTTTCTACAGACAGAGTGTTTCAAAACTGCTCAATCAAAAGTATGGTTTAACTCTGTTAGCTGAATGCTCAGATCAGAAAGAAGTTTCACAGAATGCTTCTGTGTAGTTTATATTTGAATATATTCCTTTTTCCACTACTACGCTCTTAGCGCTCCAAATGTCCAGTTGCATTTTCTACAGAAAGAGTGTTCAGATCTGCTCAATAAAAAGTATGGTTTAACTCTGTTAGCTGAATGCACAGATCAGAAAGAAGTTTCACCAAATGATTCTGTGTAGTTTATATTTGAAGACATTCATTTTTCCACTATTACCCTATTAGTGCTCCGAATCTCCACTTGCATTTTCTACAAAAAGAGTGTTTCATAACTGCTCAATCAAAAATATGTTTTATCTCTGTTAACTGAATTTACAGATAAGAAATAAGTTTCACAGAATGCATCTGTGTAGTTTTGATTTGAAGATATTCTTTTTCCCAGTGTAGGCCTCTTAGCGCTTAGCATGTCCAATTGCAGTTTCTACAGAAAGAGTGTTTCAGAACGGCTCAATCAAAAGTAAGGTTCAACTCTGTTAGTTGAATGCACAGAACAGAAAGAATTTTCACAGAATGCTACTGTGTAGTTTATATTTGAATATATTCCTTTTTCCACTATTACCCTCTTAGCGCTCCGAATGTCCACTTGCATTTTGTACAGAAGAGTGTTCAGAACTGCGCAATCAAAAGTATGGTTTAACTCTGCTAGCTTAATGAACATATCAGAAATAAGTTTCACACAATGCTTCTGTGTAGTTTTTATTTGAAGATATTATTTTTCCCAATAGAGGCCTCTTAGCGCTCAGAATGTCCAATTGCAGTTTCTACAGAAAGAGTGTTTCAGAAAGGCTCAATCAAAAGTAAGGTTCAACTCTGTTAGTTGAATGCACAGAACAGAAAGAAGTTTCATACAATGCTTCTGTGTAGTTTATATTTGAACATATTCTTTTTTCCACTATTACCCACTTAGCGCTACGAATGTCCAGTTGCATTTTCTACAGACAGAGTGTTTCAAAACTCCTCAATCAAAAGTATGGTTTAACTCTGTTAGCTGAATGCTCAGATCAGAAAGAAGTTTCACAGAATGCTTCTGTGTAGTTTATATTTGAATATATTCCTTTTTCCACTACAACTCTCTTAGCGCTCCAAATGTCCAGTTGCATTTTCTACAGAAAGAGTGTTCAGATCTGCTCAATAAAAAGTATGGTTTAACTCTGTTAGCTGAATGCACAGATCAGAAAGAAGTTTCACAGAATGATTCTGTGTAGTTTATATTTGGAGATATTCCTTTTTCCACTATTACCCTCTTAGCGGTAAGAATCTCCACTTGCATTTTCTACAGAAAGAGTGTTTCAGAAGGGCTCAATCAAAACTAAGGTTCAACTCTTTTAGTTGAACAAACAGAACAGAAAGTAGTTTCACACAATTCTTCTGTGTAGTTTTTATTTGTAGACATTCTTTTTCCCAATATAGGCCTCTTAGGGCTCAGAATGTCCAATTGCAGTTTCTACAGAAAGAGTGTTTCAGAACGGCTCAATCAAAAGTAAGGTTCAACTCTGTTAGTTGAATGCACAGAACAGAAAGAATTTTCACAGAATGGTACTGTGTAGTTTATATTTGAATATATTCCTTTTTCCACTATTACCCTCTTAGCGCTCCGAATGTCCACTTGCATTTTCTACAGAAAGAGTGTTCAGAACTGCGCAATCAAAAGTATGTTTTAACTCTGTTAGCTTAATGAACATATCAGAAATAAGTTTCACACAATGCTTCTGTGTAGTTTTTATTTGAAGATATTATTTTTCCCAATAGAGGCCTCTTAGCGCTCAGAATGTCCAATTGCAGTTTCTACAGAAAGAGTGTTTCAGAAAGGCTCAATCAAAAGTAAGGTTCAACTCTGTTAGTTGAATGCACAGAACAGAAAGAAGTTTCATACAATGCTTCTGTGTAGTTTATATTTGAACATATTCTGTTTTCCACTATTACCCACTTAGCGCTACGAATGTCCAGTTGCATTTTCTACAGACAGAGTGTTTCAAAACTGCTCAATCAAAAGTATGGTTTAACTCTTTTAGCTGAATGCTCAGATCAGAAAGAAGTTTCACAGAATGCTTCTGTGTAGTTTATATTTGAATATATTCCTTTTTCCACTACTACTCTCTTAGCGCTCCAAATGTCCAGTTGCATTTTCTACAGAAAGAGTGTTCAGATGTGCTCAATCAAAAGTATGGTTTAATTCTGTTAGCTGAATGCACAGATCAGAAAGAGGTTTCACTGAATGATTCTGTGTAGTTTATATTTGGAGACATTCCTTTTTCCACTATTACCCTCTTAGCGCTCCGAATGTCCACTTGCATTTTCTACAGAAAGTGTGTTCAGAACTGCGCAATCAAAAGTATGGTTTAACTCTGTTAGCTTAATGAACATATCAGAAATAAGTTTCACACAATGCTTCTGTGTAGTTTTTATTTGAAGATATTATTTTTCCCAATAGAGGCCTCTTAGCGCTCAGAATGTCCAATTGCAGTTTCTACAGAAAGAGTGTTTCAGAAAGGCTCAATCAAAAGTAAGGTTCAACTGTGTTAGTTGAATGCACAGAACAGACAGAAGTTTCATACAATGCTTCTGTGTAGTTTATATTTGAACATATTCTTTTTTCCACTATTACCCACTTAGCGCTACGAATGTCCAGTTGCATTTTCTACAGAAAGAGTGTTCAGATCTGCTCAATCAAAAGTATGGTTTAACTCTGTTAGCTGAATGCACAGATCAGAAAGAAGTTTCACAGAATGATTCTGTGTAGTTTATATTTGGAGACATTCCTTTTTCCACTATTACCCTCTTAGCGCTCCGAATCTCCACTTGCATTTTCTACAGAAAGAGTGTTTCAGAACGGCTCAATCAAAACTAAGCTTCGACTCTTTTAGTTGAACAAACAGAACAGAAAGAAGTTTCACACAATTCTTCTGTGTAGTTTTTATTTCTAGACATTCTTTTTCCCAATATAGGCCTCTTAGCGCTCAGAATGTCCAATTGCAGTTTCTACAGAAAGAGTGTTTCAGAACGGCTCAATCAAAAGTAAGGTTCAACTCTGTTAGTTGAATGCACAGAACAGAAAGAAGTTTCATACAATGCTTCTGTGTAGTTTATATTTGAACATATTCTTTTTTCCACTATTACCCACTTTGCGCTACGAATGTCCAGTTGCATTTTCTACAGACAGAGTGTTTCAAAACTCCTCAATCAAAAGTATGGTTTAACTCTGTTAGCTGAATGCTCAGATCAGAAAGAAGTTTCACAGAATGCTTCTGTGTAGTTTATATTTGAATATATTCCTTTTTCCACTACAACTCTCTTAGCGCTCCAAATGTCCAGTTGCATTTTCTACAGAAAGAGTGTTCAGATCTGCTCAATAAAAAGTATGGTTTAACTCTGTTAGCTGAATGCACAGATCAGAAAGAAGTTTCACAGAATGATTCTGTGTAGTTTATATTTGGAGATATTCCTTTTTCCACTATTACCCTCTTAGCGGTAAGAATCTCCACTTGAATTTTCTACAGAAAGAGTGTTTCAGAAGGGCTCAATCAAAACTAAGGTTCAACTCTTTTAGTTGAACAAACAGAACAGAAAGTAGTTTCACACAATTCTTCTGTGTAGTTTTTATTTGTAGACATTCTTTTTCCCAATATAGGCCTCTTAGGGCTCAGAATGTCCAATTGCAGTTTCTACAGAAAGAGTGTTTCAGAACGGCTCAATCAAAAGTAAGGTTCAACTCTGTTAGTTGAATGCACAGAACAGAAAGAATTTTCACAGAATGGTACTGTGTAGTTTATATTTGAATATATTCCTTTTTCCACTATTACCCTCTTAGCGCTCCGAATGTCCACTTGCATTTTCTACAGAAAGAGTGTTCAGAACTGCGCAATCAAAAGTATGTTTTAACTCTGTCAGCTTAATGAACATATCAGAAATAAGTTTCACACAATGCTTCTGTGTAGTTTTTATTTGAAGATATTATTTTTCCCAATAGAGGCCTCTTAGCGCTCAGAATGTCCAATTGCAGTTTCTACAGAAAGAGTGTTTCAGAAAGGCTCAATCAAAAGTAAGGTTCAACTCTGTTAGTTGAATGCACAGAACAGAAAGAAGTTTCATACAATGCTTCTGTGTAGTTTATATTTGAACATATTCTGTTTTCCACTATTACCCACTTAGCGCTACGAATGTCCAGTTGCATTTTCTACAGACAGAGTGTTTCAAAACTGCTCAATCAAAAGTATGGTTTAACTCTGTTAGCTGAATGCTCAGATCAGAAAGAAGTTTCACAGAATGCTTCTGTGTAGTTTATATTTGAATATATTCCTTTTTCCACTACTACTCTCTTAGCGCTCCAAATATCCAGTTGCATTTTCTACAGAAAGAGTGTTCAGATGTGCTCAATCAAAAGTATGGTTTAACTCTGTTAGCTGAATGCACAGATCAGAAAGAGGTTTCACTGAATGATTCTGTGTAGTTTATATTTGGAGACATTCCTTTTTCCACTATTTCCCTCTTAGCGCTCCGAATGTCCACTTGCATTTTCTACAGAAAGTGTGTTCAGAACTGCGCAATCAAAAGTATGGTTTAACTCTGTTAGCTTAATGAACATATCAGGAATATGTTTCACACAATGCTTCTGTGTAGTTTTTATTTGAAGATATTATTTTTCCCAATAGAGGCCTCTTAGCGCTCAGAATGTCCAATTGCAGTTTCTACAGAAAGAGTGTTTCAGAAAGGCTCAATCAAAAGTAAGGTTCAACTGTGTTAGTTGAATGCACAGAGCAGAAAGAAGTTTCATACAATGCTTCTGTGTATTTTATATTTGAACATATTCTTTTTTCCACTATTACCCACTTAGCGCTACGAAGGTCCAGTTGCATTTTCTACAGAAAGAGTGTTCAGATCTGCTCAATCAAAAGTATGGTTTAACTCTGTTAGCTGAATGCACAGATCAGAAAGAAGTTTCACAGAATGATTCTGTGTAGTTTATATTTGGAGACATTCCTTTTTCCACTATTACCCTCTTAGCGCTCCGAATCTCCACTTGCATTTTCTACAGAAAGAGTGTTTCAGAACGGCTCAATCAAAACTAAGCTTCGACTCTTTTAGTTGAACAAACAGAACAGAAAGAAGTTTCACACAATTCTTCTGTGTAGTTTTTATTTCTAGACATTCTTTTTCCCAATATAGGCCTCTTAGCGCTCAGAATGTCCAATTGCAGTTTCTACAGAAAGAGTGTTTCAGAACGGCTCAATCAAAAGTAAGGTTCAACTCTGTTAGTTGAATGCACAGAACAGAAAGAAGTTTCATACAATGCTTCTGTGTAGTTTATATTTGAACATATTCTTTTTTCCACTATTACCCACTTAGCGCTACGAATGTCCAGTTGCATTTTCTACAGACAGAGTGTTTCAAAACTGCTCAATCAAAAGTATGGTTTAACTCTGTTAGCTGAATGCTCAGATCAGAAAGAAGTTTCACAGAATGCTTCTGTGTAGTTTATATTTGAATATATTCCTTTTTCCACTACTACGCTCTTAGCGCTCCAAATGTCCAGTTGCATTTTCTACAGAAAGAGTGTTCAGATCTGCTCAATAAAAAGTATGGTTTAACTCTGTTAGCTGAATGCACAGATCAGAAAGAAGTTTCACCAAATGATTCTGTGTAGTTTATATTTGAAGACATTCATTTTTCCACTATTACCCTATTAGTGCTCCGAATCTCCACTTGCATTTTCTACAAAAAGAGTGTTTCATAACTGCTCAATCAAAAATATGTTTTATCTCTGTTAACTGAATTTACAGATAAGAAATAAGTTTCACAGAATGCATCTGTGTAGTTTTGATTTGAAGATATTCTTTTTCCCAGTGTAGGCCTCTTAGCGCTTAGCATGTCCAATTGCAGTTTCTACAGAAAGAGTGTTTCAGAACGGCTCAATCAAAAGTAAGGTTCAACTCTGTTAGTTGAATGCACAGAACAGAAAGAATTTTCACAGAATGCTACTGTGTAGTTTATATTTGAATATATTCCTTTTTCCACTATTACCCTCTTAGCGCTCCGAATGTCCACTTGCATTTTGTACAGAAGAGTGTTCAGAACTGCGCAATCAAAAGTATGGTTTAACTCTGCTAGCTTAATGAACATATCAGAAATAAGTTTCACACAATGCTTCTGTGTAGTTTTTATTTGAAGATATTATTTTTCCCAATAGAGGCCTCTTAGCGCTCAGAATGTCCAATTGCAGTTTCTACAGAAAGAGTGTTTCAGAAAGGCTCAATCAAAAGTAAGGTTCAACTCTGTTAGTTGAATGCACAGAACAGAAAGAAGTTTCATACAATGCTTCTGTGTAGTTTATATTTGAACATATTCTTTTTTCCACTATTACCCACTTAGCGCTACGAATGTCCAGTTGCATTTTCTACAGACAGAGTGTTTCAAAACTCCTCAATCAAAAGTATGGTTTAACTCTGTTAGCTGAATGCTCAGATCAGAAAGAAGTTTCACAGAATGCTTCTGTGTAGTTTATATTTGAATATATTCCTTTTTCCACTACAACTCTCTTAGCGCTCCAAATGTCCAGTTGCATTTTCTACAGAAAGAGTGTTCAGATCTGCTCAATAAAAAGTATGGTTTAACTCTGTTAGCTGAATGCACAGATCAGAAAGAAGTTTCACAGAATGATTCTGTGTAGTTTATATTTGGAGATATTCCTTTTTCCACTATTACCCTCTTAGCGGTAAGAATCTCCACTTGCATTTTCTACAGAAAGAGTGTTTCAGAAGGGCTCAATCAAAACTAAGGTTCAACTCTTTTAGTTGAACAAACAGAACAGAAAGTAGTTTCACACAATTCTTCTGTGTAGTTTTTATTTGTAGACATTCTTTTTCCCAATATAGGCCTCTTAGGGCTCAGAATGTCCAATTGCAGTTTCTACAGAAAGAGTGTTTCAGAACGGCTCAATCAAAAGTAAGGTTCAACTCTGTTAGTTGAATGCACAGAACAGAAAGAATTTTCACAGAATGGTACTGTGTAGTTTATATTTGAATATATTCCTTTTTCCACTATTACCCTCTTAGCGCTCCGAATGTCCACTTGCATTTTCTACAGAAAGAGTGTTCAGAACTGCGCAATCAAAAGTATGTTTTAACTCTGTTAGCTTAATGAACATATCAGAAATAAGTTTCACACAATGCTTCTGTGTAGTTTTTATTTGAAGATATTATTTTTCCCAATAGAGGCCTCTTAGCGCTCAGAATGTCCAATTGCAGTTTCTACAGAAAGAGTGTTTCAGAAAGGCTCAATCAAAAGTAAGGTTCAACTCTGTTAGTTGAATGCACAGAACAGAAAGAAGTTTCATACAATGCTTCTGTGTAGTTTATATTTGAACATATTCTGTTTTCCACTATTACCCACTTAGCGCTACGAATGTCCAGTTGCATTTTCTACAGACAGAGTGTTTCAAAACTGCTCAATCAAAAGTATGGTTTAACTCTTTTAGCTGAATGCTCAGATCAGAAAGAAGTTTCACAGAATGCTTCTGTGTAGTTTATATTTGAATATATTCCTTTTTCCACTACTACTCTCTTAGCGCTCCAAATGTCCAGTTGCATTTTCTACAGAAAGAGTGTTCAGATGTGCTCAATCAAAAGTATGGTTTAATTCTGTTAGCTGAATGCACAGATCAGAAAGAGGTTTCACTGAATGATTCTGTGTAGTTTATATTTGGAGACATTCCTTTTTCCACTATTACCCTCTTAGCGCTCCGAATGTCCACTTGCATTTTCTACAGAAAGTGTGTTCAGAACTGCGCAATCAAAAGTATGGTTTAACTCTGTTAGCTTAATGAACATATCAGAAATAAGTTTCACACAATGCTTCTGTGTAGTTTTTATTTGAAGATATTATTTTTCCCAATAGAGGCCTCTTAGCGCTCAGAATGTCCAATTGCAGTTTCTACAGAAAGAGTGTTTCAGAAAGGCTCAATCAAAAGTAAGGTTCAACTGTGTTAGTTGAATGCACAGAACAGACAGAAGTTTCATACAATGCTTCTGTGTAGTTTATATTTGAACATATTCTTTTTTCCACTATTACCCACTTAGCGCTACGAATGTCCAGTTGCATTTTCTACAGAAAGAGTGTTCAGATCTGCTCAATCAAAAGTATGGTTTAACTCTGTTAGCTGAATGCACAGATCAGAAAGAAGTTTCACAGAATGATTCTGTGTAGTTTATATTTGGAGACATTCCTTTTTCCACTATTACCCTCTTAGCGCTCCGAATCTCCACTTGCATTTTCTACAGAAAGAGTGTTTCAGAACGGCTCAATCAAAACTAAGCTTCGACTCTTTTAGTTGAACAAACAGAACAGAAAGAAGTTTCACACAATTCTTCTGTGTAGTTTTTATTTCTAGACATTCTTTTTCCCAATATAGGCCTCTTAGCGCTCAGAATGTCCAATTGCAGTTTCTACAGAAAGAGTGTTTCAGAACGGCTCAATCAAAAGTAAGGTTCAACTCTGTTAGTTGAATGCACAGAACAGAAAGAAGTTTCATACAATGCTTCTGTGTAGTTTATATTTGAACATATTCTTTTTTCCACTATTACCCACTTTGCGCTACGAATGTCCAGTTGCATTTTCTACAGACAGAGTGTTTCAAAACTCCTCAATCAAAAGTATGGTTTAACTCTGTTAGCTGAATGCTCAGATCAGAAAGAAGTTTCACAGAATGCTTCTGTGTAGTTTATATTTGAATATATTCCTTTTTCCACTACAACTCTCTTAGCGCTCCAAATGTCCAGTTGCATTTTCTACAGAAAGAGTGTTCAGATCTGCTCAATAAAAAGTATGGTTTAACTCTGTTAGCTGAATGCACAGATCAGAAAGAAGTTTCACAGAATGATTCTGTGTAGTTTATATTTGGAGATATTCCTTTTTCCACTATTACCCTCTTAGCGGTAAGAATCTCCACTTGAATTTTCTACAGAAAGAGTGTTTCAGAAGGGCTCAATCAAAACTAAGGTTCAACTCTTTTAGTTGAACAAACAGAACAGAAAGTAGTTTCACACAATTCTTCTGTGTAGTTTTTATTTGTAGACATTCTTTTTCCCAATATAGGCCTCTTAGGGCTCAGAATGTCCAATTGCAGTTTCTACAGAAAGAGTGTTTCAGAACGGCTCAATCAAAAGTAAGGTTCAACTCTGTTAGTTGAATGCACAGAACAGAAAGAATTTTCACAGAATGGTACTGTGTAGTTTATATTTGAATATATTCCTTTTTCCACTATTACCCTCTTAGCGCTCCGAATGTCCACTTGCATTTTCTACAGAAAGAGTGTTCAGAACTGCGCAATCAAAAGTATGTTTTAACTCTGTCAGCTTAATGAACATATCAGAAATAAGTTTCACACAATGCTTCTGTGTAGTTTTTATTTGAAGATATTATTTTTCCCAATAGAGGCCTCTTAGCGCTCAGAATGTCCAATTGCAGTTTCTACAGAAAGAGTGTTTCAGAAAGGCTCAATCAAAAGTAAGGTTCAACTCTGTTAGTTGAATGCACAGAACAGAAAGAAGTTTCATACAATGCTTCTGTGTAGTTTATATTTGAACATATTCTGTTTTCCACTATTACCCACTTAGCGCTACGAATGTCCAGTTGCATTTTCTACAGACAGAGTGTTTCAAAACTGCTCAATCAAAAGTATGGTTTAACTCTGTTAGCTGAATGCTCAGATCAGAAAGAAGTTTCACAGAATGCTTCTGTGTAGTTTATATTTGAATATATTCCTTTTTCCACTACTACTCTCTTAGCGCTCCAAATATCCAGTTGCATTTTCTACAGAAAGAGTGTTCAGATGTGCTCAATCAAAAGTATGGTTTAACTCTGTTAGCTGAATGCACAGATCAGAAAGAGGTTTCACTGAATGATTCTGTGTAGTTTATATTTGGAGACATTCCTTTTTCCACTATTACCCTCTTAGCGCTCCGAATGTCCACTTGCATTTTCTACAGAAAGTGTGTTCAGAACTGCGCAATCAAAAGTATGGTTTAACTCTGTTAGCTTAATGAACATATCAGGAATATGTTTCACACAATGCTTCTGTGTAGTTTTTATTTGAAGATATTATTTTTCCCAATAGAGGCCTCTTAGCGCTCAGAATGTCCAATTGCAGTTTCTACAGAAAGAGTGTTTCAGAAAGGCTCAATCAAAAGTAAGGTTCAACTGTGTTAGTTGAATGCACAGAGCAGAAAGAAGTTTCATACAATGCTTCTGTGTATTTTATATTTGAACATATTCTTTTTTCCACTATTACCCACTTAGCGCTACGAAGGTCCAGTTGCATTTTCTACAGAAAGAGTGTTCAGATCTGCTCAATCAAAAGTATGGTTTAACTCTGTTAGCTGAATGCACAGATCAGAAAGAAGTTTCACAGAATGATTCTGTGTAGTTTATATTTGGAGACATTCCTTTTTCCACTATTACCCTCTTAGCGCTCCGAATCTCCACTTGCATTTTCTACAGAAAGAGTGTTTCAGAACGGCTCAATCAAAACTAAGCTTCGACTCTTTTAGTTGAACAAACAGAACAGAAAGAAGTTTCACACAATTCTTCTGTGTAGTTTTTATTTCTAGACATTCTTTTTCCCAATATAGGCCTCTTAGCGCTCAGAATGTCCAATTGCAGTTTCTACAGAAAGAGTGTTTCAGAACGGCTCAATCAAAAGTAAGGTTCAACTCTGTTAGTTGAATGCACAGAACAGAAAGAAGTTTCATACAATGCTTCTGTGTAGTTTATATTTGAACATATTCTTTTTTCCACTATTACCCACTTAGCGCTACGAATGTCCAGTTGCATTTTCTACAGACAGAGTGTTTCAAAACTGCTCAATCAAAAGTATGGTTTAACTCTGTTAGCTGAATGCTCAGATCAGAAAGAAGTTTCACAGAATGCTTCTGTGTAGTTTATATTTGAATATATTCCTTTTTCCACTACTACGCTCTTAGCGCTCCAAATGTCCAGTTGCATTTTCTACAGAAAGAGTGTTCAGATCTGCTCAATAAAAAGTATGGTTTAACTCTGTTAGCTGAATGCACAGATCAGAAAGAAGTTTCACCAAATGATTCTGTGTAGTTTATATTTGAAGACATTCATTTTTCCACTATTACCCTATTAGTGCTCCGAATCTCCACTTGCATTTTCTACAAAAAGAGTGTTTCATAACTGCTCAATCAAAAATATGTTTTATCTCTGTTAACTGAATTTACAGATAAGAAATAAGTTTCACAGAATGCATCTGTGTAGTTTTGATTTGAAGATATTCTTTTTCCCAGTGTAGGCCTCTTAGCGCTTAGCATGTCCAATTGCAGTTTCTACAGAAAGAGTGTTTCAGAACGGCTCAATCAAAAGTAAGGTTCAACTCTGTTAGTTGAATGCACAGAACAGAAAGAATTTTCACAGAATGCTACTGTGTAGTTTATATTTGAATATATTCCTTTTTCCACTATTACCCTCTTAGCGCTCCGAATGTCCACTTGCATTTTGTACAGAAGAGTGTTCAGAACTGCGCAATCAAAAGTATGGTTTAACTCTGCTAGCTTAATGAACATATCAGAAATAAGTTTCACACAATGCTTCTGTGTAGTTTTTATTTGAAGATATTATTTTTCCCAATAGAGGCCTCTTAGCGCTCAGAATGTCCAATTGCAGTTTCTACAGAAAGAGTGTTTCAGAAAGGCTCAATCAAAAGTAAGGTTCAACTCTGTTAGTTGAATGCACAGAACAGAAAGAAGTTTCATACAATGCTTCTGTGTAGTTTATATTTGAACATATTCTTTTTTCCACTATTACCCACTTAGCGCTACGAATGTCCAGTTGCATTTTCTACAGACAGAGTGTTTCAAAACTCCTCAATCAAAAGTATGGTTTAACTCTGTTAGCTGAATGCTCAGATCAGAAAGAAGTTTCACAGAATGCTTCTGTGTAGTTTATATTTGAATATATTCCTTTTTCCACTACAACTCTCTTAGCGCTCCAAATGTCCAGTTGCATTTTCTACAGAAAGAGTGTTCAGATCTGCTCAATAAAAAGTATGGTTTAACTCTGTTAGCTGAATGCACAGATCAGAAAGAAGTTTCACAGAATGATTCTGTGTAGTTTATATTTGGAGATATTCCTTTTTCCACTATTACCCTCTTAGCGGTAAGAATCTCCACTTGCATTTTCTACAGAAAGAGTGTTTCAGAAGGGCTCAATCAAAACTAAGGTTCAACTCTTTTAGTTGAACAAACAGAACAGAAAGTAGTTTCACACAATTCTTCTGTGTAGTTTTTATTTGTAGACATTCTTTTTCCCAATATAGGCCTCTTAGGGCTCAGAATGTCCAATTGCAGTTTCTACAGAAAGAGTGTTTCAGAACGGCTCAATCAAAAGTAAGGTTCAACTCTGTTAGTTGAATGCACAGAACAGAAAGAATTTTCACAGAATGGTACTGTGTAGTTTATATTTGAATATATTCCTTTTTCCACTATTACCCTCTTAGCGCTCCGAATGTCCACTTGCATTTTCTACAGAAAGAGTGTTCAGAACTGCGCAATCAAAAGTATGTTTTAACTCTGTTAGCTTAATGAACATATCAGAAATAAGTTTCACACAATGCTTCTGTGTAGTTTTTATTTGAAGATATTATTTTTCCCAATAGAGGCCTCTTAGCGCTCAGAATGTCCAATTGCAGTTTCTACAGAAAGAGTGTTTCAGAAAGGCTCAATCAAAAGTAAGGTTCAACTCTGTTAGTTGAATGCACAGAACAGAAAGAAGTTTCATACAATGCTTCTGTGTAGTTTATATTTGAACATATTCTGTTTTCCACTATTACCCCCTTAGCGCTACGAATGTCCAGTTGCATTTTCTACAGACAGAGTGTTTCAAAACTGCTCAATCAAAAGTATGGTTTAACTCTGTTAGCTGAATGCTCAGATCAGAAAGAAGTTTCACAGAATGCTTCTGTGTAGTTTATATTTGAATATATTCCTTTTTCCACTACTACTCTCTTAGCGCTCCAAATGTCCAGTTGCATTTTCTACAGAAAGAGTGTTCAGATGTGCTCAATCAAAAGTATGGTTTAATTCTGTTAGCTGAATGCACAGATCAGAAAGAAGTTTCACTGAATGATTCTGTGTAGTTTATATTTGGAGACATTCCTTTTTCCACTATTACCCTCTTAGCGCTCCGAATGTCCACTTGCATTTTCTACAGAAAGTGTGTTCAGAACTGCGCAATCAAAAGTATGGTTTAACTCTGTTAGCTTAATGAACATATCAGAAATAAGTTTCACACAATGCTTCTGTGTAGTTTTTATTTGAAGATATTATTTTTCCCAATAGAGGCCTCTTAGCGCTCAGAATGTCCAATTGCAGTTTCTACAGAAAGAGTGTTTCAGAACGGCTCAATCAAAAGTAAGGTTCAACTCTGTTAGTTGAATGCACAGAACAGAAAGAATTTTCACAGAATGCTACTGTGTAGTTTATATTTGAACATATTCTTTTTTCCACTATTACCCACTTAGCGCTACGAATGTCCAGTTGCATTTTCTACAGACAGAGTGTTTCAAAACTCCTCAATCAAAAGTATGGTTTAACTCTGTTAGCTGAATGCTCAGATCAGAAAGAAGTTTCACAGAATGCTTCTGTGTAGTTTATATTTGTATATATTCCTTTTTCCACTACAACTCTCTTAGCGCTCCAAATGTCCAGTTGCATTTTCTACAGAAAGAGTGTTCAGATCTGCTCAATAAAAAGTATGGTTTAATTCTGTTAGCTGAATGCACAGATCAGAAAGAAGTTTCACAGAATGATTCTGTGTAGTTTATATTTGTAGATATTCCTTTTTCCACTATTACCCTCTTAGCGGTAAGAATCTCCACTTGCATTTTCTACAGAAAGAGTGTTTCAGAAGGGCTCAATCAAAACTAAGGTTCAACTCTTTTAGTTGAACAAACAGAACAGAAAGTAGTTTCACACAATTCTTCTGTGTAGTTTTTATTTGTAGACATTCTTTTTCCCAATATAGGCCTCTTAGGGCTCAGAATGTCCAATTGCAGTTTCTACAGAAAGAGTGTTTCAGAACGGCTCAATCAAAAGTAAGGTTCAACTCTGTTAGTTGAATGCACCGAACAGAAAGAATTTTCACAGAATGGTACTGTGTAGTTTATATTTGAATATATTCCTTTTTCCACTATTACCCTCTTAGCGCTCCGAATGTCCACTTGCATTTTCTACAGAAAGAGTGTTCAGAACTGCGCAATCAAAAGTATGTTTTAACTCTGTTAGCTTAATGAACATATCAGAAATAAGTTTCACACAATGCTTCTGTGTAGTTTTTATTTGAAGATATTATTTTTCCCAATAGAGGCCTCTTAGCGCTCAGAATGTCCAATTGCAGTTTCTACAGAAAGAGTGTTTCAGAAAGGCTCAATCAAAAGTAAGGTTCAACTGTGTTAGTTGAATGCACAGAACAGAAAGAAGTTTCATACAATGCTTCTGTGTAGTTTATATTTGAACATATTCTTTTTTCCACTATTACCCACTTAGCGCTACGAATGTCCAGTTGCATTTTCTACAGAAAGAGTGTTCAGATCTGCTCAATCAAAAGTATGGTTTAACTCTGTTAGCTGAATGCACAGATCAGAAAGAAGTTTCACAGAATGATTCTGTGTAGTTTATATTTGGAGACATTCCTTTTTCCACTATTACCCTCTTAGCGCTCCGAATCTCCACTTGCATTTTCTACAGAAAGAGTGTTTCAGAACGGCTCAATCAAAATTAAGCTTCGACTCTTTTAGTTGAACAAACAGAACAGAAAGAAGTTTCACACAATTCTTCTGTGTAGTTTTTATTTCTAGACATTCTTTTTCCCAATATAGGCCTCTTAGCGCTCAGAATGTCCAATTGCAGTTTCTACAGAAAGAGTGTTTCAGAACGGCACAATCAAAAGTAAGGTTCAACTCTGTTAGTTGAATGCACAGAACAGAAAGAAGTTTCATACAATGCTTCTGTGTAGTTTATATTTGAACATATTCTTTTTTCCACTATTACCTACTTAGCGCTACGAATGTCCAGTGGCATTTTCTACAGACAGAGTGTTTCAAAACTGCTCAATCAAAAGTATGGTTTAACTCTGTTAGCTGAATGCTCAGATCAGAAAGAAGGTTCACAGAATGCTTCTGTGTAGTTTATATTTGAATATATTCCTTTTTCCACTACTACGCTCTTAGCGCTCCAAATGTCCAGTTGCATTTTCTACAGAAAGAGTGTTCAGATCTGCTCAATCAAAAGTATGGTTTAACTCTGTTAGCTGAATGCACAGATCATAAAGAAGTTTCACAGAATGATTCTGTGTAGTTTATATTTGAAGACATTCCTTTTTCCACTATTACCCTCTTAGCGCTCCGAATCTCCACTTGCATTTTCTACAAAAAGAGTGTTTCATAACTGCTCAATCAAAAATATGTTTTATCTCTGTTAACTGAATTTACAGATCAGAAATAAGTTTCACAGAATGCATCTGTGTAGTTTTTATTTGAAGATATTCGTTTTCCCAATGTAGGCCTCTTAGCGCTTAGCATGTCCAATTGCAGTTTCTACAGAAAGAGTGTTTCAGAACGGCTCAATCAAAAGTAAGGTTCAACTCTGTTAGTTGAATGCACAGAACAGAAAGAATTTTCACAGAATGCTACTGTGTAGTTTATATTTGAATATATTCCTTTTTCCACTATTACCCTCTTAGCGCTAAGAATGTCCACTTGCATTTTCTACAGAAAGAGTGTTCAGAACTGCGCAATCAAAAGTATGGTTTAACTCTGTTAGCTTAATGAACATATCAGAAATAAGTTTCACACAATGCTTCTGTGTAGTTTTTATTTGAAGATATTATTTTTCCCAATAGAGGCCTCTTAGCGCTCAGAATGTCCAATTGCAGTTTCTACAGAAAGAGTGTTTCAGAACGGCTCAATCAAAAGTAAGGTTCAACTCTGTTAGTTGAATGCATAGAACAGAAAGAAGTTTCATACAATGCTTCTGTGTAGTTTATATTTGAACATATTCTTTTTTCCACTATTACCCACTTAGCGCTACGAATGTCCAGTTGCATTTTATACAGACAGAGTGTTTCAAAACTGCTCAATCAAAAGTATGGTTTAACTCTCTTAGCTGAATGCTCAGATCAGAAAGAAGTTTCACAGAATGCTTCTGTGTAGTTTATATTTGAATATATTCCTTTTTCCACTACTACTCTCTTAGTGCTCCAAATGTCCGGTTGCATTTTCTACAGAAAGAGTGTTCAGATGTGCTCAATCAAAAGTATGGTTTAACTCTGTTAGCTGAATGCACAGATCAGAAAGAAGTTTCACAAAATGATTCTGTGTAGTTTATATTTGGAGACATTCCTTTCTCCACTATTACCCTCTTAGCGCTCCGAATCTCCACTTGCATTTTCTACAGAAAGAGTGTTTCAGAACGGCTCAATCAAAACTAAGGTTCAACTCTTTTAGTTGAACAAACAGAACAGAAAGCAGTTTCACACAATTCTTCTGTGTAGTTTTTATTTGTAGATATTCTTTTTCCCAATATAGGCCTCTTAGCGCTCAGAATGTCCAATTGCAGTTTCTACAGAAAGAGTGTTTCAGAACGGCTCAATCAAAATTAAGGTTCAACTCTGTTAGTTGAATGCACAGAACAGAAAGAAGTTTCATACAATGCTTCTGTGTAGTTTATATTTGAACATATTCTTTTTTCCACTATTACCCACTTAGCGCTACGAATGTCCAGTTGCATTTTCTACAGACAGAGTGTTTCAAAACTGCTCAATCAAAAGTATGGTTTAACTCTGTTAGCTGAATGCTCAGATCAGAAAGAAGTTTCACAGAATGCTTCTGTGTAGTTTATATTTGAATATATTCCTTTTTCCACTACTACGCTCTTAGCGCTCCAAATGTCCAGTTGCATTTTCTACAGAAAGAGTGTTCAGATCTGCTCAATCAAAAGTATGGTTTAACTCTGTTAGCTGAATGCACAGATCAGAAAGAAGTTTCACCGAATGATTCTGTGTAGTTTATATTTGAAGACATTCATTTTTCCACTATTACCCTCTTAGTGCTCCGAATCTCCACTTGCATTTTCTACAAAAAGAGTGTTTCATAACTGCTCAATCAAAAATATGTTTTATCTCTGTTAACTGAATTTACAGATCAGAAATAAGTTTCACAGAATGCATCTGTGTAGTTTTGATTTGAAGATATTCTTTTTCCCAGTGTAGGCCTCTTAGCGCTTAGCATGTCCAATTGCAGTTTCTACAGAAAGAGTGTTTCAGAACGGCTCAATCAAAAGTAAGGTTCAACTCTGTTAGTTGAATGCACAGAACAGAAAGAATTTTCACAGAATGCTACTGTGTAGTTTATATTTGAATATATTCCTTTTTCCACTATTACCCTCTTAGCGCTCCGAATGTCCACTTGCATTTTCTACAGAAAGAGTGTTCAGAACTGCGCAATCAAAAGTATGGTTTAACTCTGCTAGCTTAATGAACATATCAGAAATAAGTTTCACACAATGCTTCTGTGTAGTTTTTATTTGAAGATATTATTTTTCCCAATAGAGGCCTCTTAGCGCTCAGAATGTCCAATTGCAGTTTCTACAGAAAGAGTGTTTCAGAACGGCTCAATCAAAAGTAAGGTTCAACTCTGTTAGTTGAATGCACAGAACAGAAAGAAGTTTCATACAATGCTTCTGTGTAGTTTATATTTGAACATATTCTTTTTTCCACTATTACCCACTTAGCGCTACGAATGTCCAGTTGCATTTTCTACAGACAGAGTGTTTCAAAACTGCTCAATCAAAAGTATGGTTTAACTCTGTTAGCTGAATGCTCAGATCAGAAAGAAGTTTCACAGAATGCTTCTGTGTAGTTTATATTTGACTATATTCCTTTTTCCACTACTACTCTCTTAGCGCTCCAAATGTCCAGTTGCATTTTCTACAGAAAGAGTGTTCAGATCTGCTCAATCAAAAGTATGGTTTAACTCTGTTAGCTGAATGCACAGATCAGAAAGAAGTTTCACAGAATGATTCTGTGTAGTTTATATTTGGAGACATTCCTTTTTCCACTATTACCCTCTTAGCGCTCCGAATCTCCACTTGCATTTTCTACAGAAAGAGTGTTTCAGAACGGCTCAATCAAAACTAAGGTTCAACTCTTTTAGTTGAACAAACAGAACAGAAAGAAGTTTCACACAATTTTTCTGTGTAGTTTTTATTTCTACACATTCTTTTTCCCAATATAGGCCTCTTAGCGCTCAGAATGTCCAATTGCAGTTTCTACAGAAAGAGTGTTTCAGAACGGCTCAATCAAAAGTAAGGTTCAACTCTGTTAGTTGAATGCACAGAACAGAAAGAAGTTTCATACAATGCTTCTGTGTAGTTTATATTTGAACATATTCTTTTTTCCACTATTACCCACTTAGCGCTACGAATGTCCAGTTGCATTTTCTACAGACAGAGTGTTTCAAAACTGCTCAATTAAAAGTATGGTTTAACTCTGTTAGCTGAATGCTCAGATCAGAAAGAAGTTTCACAGAATGCTTCTGTGTAGTTTATATTTGAATATATTCCTTTTTCCACTACTACGCTCTTAGCGCTCCAAATGTCCAGTTGCATTTTCTACAGAAAGAGTGTTCAGATCTGCTCAATCAAAAGTATGGTTTAACTCTGTTAGCTGAATGCACAGATCAGAAAGAAGTTTCACCGAATGATTCTGTGTAGTTTATATTTGAAGACATTCCTTTTTCCACTATTACCCTCTTAGCGCTCCGAATCTCCACTTGCATTTTCTACAAAAAGAGTGTTTCATAACTGCTCAATCAAAAATATGTTTTATCTCTGTTAACTGAATTTCAGATCAGAAATAATTTTCACAGAATGCATCTGTGTAGTTTTTATTTGAAGATATTCTTTTTCCCAATGTAGACCTCTTAGCGCTTAGCATGTCCAATTGCAGTTTCTACAGAAAGAGTGTTTCAGAACGGCTCAATCAAAAGTAAGGTTCAACTCTGTTAGTTGAATGCACAGAACAGAAAGAATTTTCACAGAATGCTACTGTGTAGTTTATATTTGAATATATTCCTTTTTCCACTATTACCCTCTTAGCGCTCCGAATGTCCACTTGCATTTTCTACAGAAAGAGTGTTCAGAACTGCGCAATCAAAAGTATGGTTTAACTCTGTTAGCTTAATGAACATATCAGAAATAAGTTTCACACAATGCTTCTGTGTAGTTTTTATTTGAAGATATTATTTTTCCCAATATAGGCCTCTTAGCGCTCAGAATGTCCAATTGCAGTTTCTACAGAAAGAGTGTTTCAGAAAGGCTCAATCAAAAGTAAGGTTCAACTCTGTTAGTTGAATGCACAGAACAGAAAGAAGTTTCATACAATGCTTCTGTGTAGTTTATATTAGAACATATTCTTTTTTCCACTATTACCCACTTAGCGCTACGAAGGTCCAGTTGAATTTTCTACAGACAGAGTGTTTCAAAACTGCTCAATCAAAAGTATGGTTTAACTCTGTTAGCTGAATGCTCAGATCAGAAAGAAGTTTCACAGAATGCTTCTGTGTAGTTTATATTTGAATATATTCCTTTTTTAATCTACTACTCTCTTAGCGCTCCAAATGTCCAGTTGCATTTTCTACAGAAAGAGTGTTCAGATCTGCTCAATCAAAAGTATGTTTTAACTCCGTTAGCTGAATGCACAGATCAGAAAGAAGTTTCACAGAATGATTCTGTGTAGTTTATATTTGGAGACATTCCTTTTTCCACTATTACCCTCTTAGCGCTCCGAATCTCCACTTGCATTTTCTACAGAAAGAGTGTTTCAGAACGGCTCAATCAAAACTAAGGTTCAACTCTTTTAGTTGAACAAACAGAACAGAAAGAAGTTTCACACAATTCTTCTGTGTAGTTTTTATTTGTAGACATTCTTTTTCCCAATATAGGCCTCTTTGCGCTCAGAATGTCCAATTGCAGTTTCTACAGAAAGAGTGTTTCAGAACGGCTCAATCATAAGTAAGGTTCAATTCTGTTAGTTGAATGCACAGAACAGAAAGAAGTTTCGTACAATGCTTCTGTGTAGTTTATATTTGAACATATTCTTTTTTCCACTATTACCCACTTAGCGCTACGAATGTCCAATTGCATTTTCTACAGACAGAGTGTTTCAAAACTGCTCAATCAAAAGTAGGGTTTAACTCTGTTAGCTGAATGCTCAGATCAGAAAGATGTTTCACAGAATGCTTCAGTGTAGTTTATATTTGAATATATTCCTTTTTCCACTAGTACGCTCTTAGCGCTCCAAATGTCCAGTTGCATTTTCTACAGAAAGAGTGTTCAGATCTGCTCAATCAAAAGTATGGTTTAACTCTGTTAGCTGAATGCACAAATCAGAAAGAAGTTTCACCGAATGATTCTGTGTAGTTTATATTTGAAGACATTCCTTTTTCCACTATTACCCTCTTAGCGCTCCGAATCTCCACTTGCATTTTCTACAAAAAGAGTGTTTCATAACTGCTCAATCAAAAATATGTTTTATCTCTGTTAACTGAATTTACAGATCAGAAATAAGTTTCACAGAATGCATCTGTGTAGTTTTTATTTGAAGATATTCTTTTTCCCAATGTAGGCCTCTTAGCGCTTAGCATGTCCAATTGCAGATTCTACAGAAAGAGTGTTTCAGAACGGCTCAATCAAAAGTAAGGTTCAACTCTGTTAGTTGAATGCACAGAACAGAAAGAATTTTCACAGAATGCTACTGTGTAGTTTATATTTGAATATATTCCTTTTTCGACTATTACCCTCTTAGCGCTCCGAATGTCCACTTGCATTTTCTACAGAAAGAGTGTTCAGAACTGCGCAATCAAAAGTATGGTGTAACTCTGTTAGCTTAATGAACATATCAGAAATAAGTTTCACACAATGCTTCTGTGTAGTTTTTATTTGAAGATATTATTTTTCCCAATATAGGCCTCTTAGCGCTCAGAATGTCCAATTGCAGTTTCTACAGAAAGAGTGTTTCAGAACGGCTCAATCAAAACTAAGGTTCAACTCTTTTAGTTGAACAAACAGAACAGAAAGAAGTTTCACACAATTTTTCTGTGTAGTTTTTATTTCTACACATTCTTTTTCCCAATATAGGCCTCTTAGCGCTCAGAATGTTCAATTGCAGTTTCTACAGAAAGAGTGTTTCAGAACGGCTCAATCAAAAGTAAGGTTCAACTCTGTTAGTTGAATGCACAGAACAGAAAGAAGTTTCATACAATGCTTCTGTGTAGTTTATATTTGAACATATTCTTTTTTCCACTATTACCCACTTAGCGCTACGAATGTCCAGTTGCATTTTCTACAGACAGAGTGTTTCAAAACTGCTCAATTAAAAGTATGGTTTAACTCTGTTAGCTGAATGCTCAGATCAGAAAGAAGTTTCACAGAATGCTTCAGTGTAGTTTATATTTGAATATATTCCTTTTTCCACTAGTACGCTCTTAGCGCTCCAAATGTCCAGTTGCATTTTCTACAGAAAGAGTGTTCAGATCTGCTCAATCAAAAGTATGGTTTAACTCTGTTAGCTGAATGCACAAATCAGAAAGAAGTTTCACCGAATGACTCTGTGTAGTTTATATATGAAGACATTCCTTTTTCCACTATTACCCTCTTAGCGCTCCGAATCTCCACTTGCATTTTCTACAAAAAGAGTGTTTCATAACTGCTCAATCAAAAATATGTTTTATCTCTGTTAACTGAATTTACAGATCAGAAATAAGTTTCACAGAATGCATCTGTGTAGTTTTTATTTGAAGATATTCTTTTTCCCAATGTAGGCCTCTTAGCGCTTAGCATGTCCAATTGCAGATTCTACAGAAAGAGTGTTTCAGAACGGCTCAATCAAAAGTAAGGTTCAACTCTGTTAGTTGAATGCACAGAACAGAAAGAATTTTCACAGAATGCTACTGTGTAGTTTATATTTGAATATATTCCTTTTTCGACTATTACCCTCTTAGCGCTCCGAATGTCCACTTGCATTTTCTAAAGAAAGAGTGTTCAGAACTGCGCAATCAAAAGTATGGTGTAACTCTGTTAGCTTAATGAACATATCAGAAATAAGTTTCACACAATGCTTCTGTGTAGTTTTTATTTGAAGATATTATTTTTCCCAATATAGGCCTCTTAGCGCTCAGAATGTCCAATTGCAGTTTCTACAGAAAGAGTGTTTCAGAAAGGCTCAATCAAAAGTAAGGTTCAACTCTGTTAGTTGAATGCACAGAACAGAAAGAAGTTTCATACAATGCTTCTGTGTAGTTTATATTAGAACATATTCTTTTTTCCACTATTACCCACTTAGCGCTACGAAGGTCCAGTTGAATTTTCTACAGACAGAGTGTTTCAAAACTGCTCAATCAAAAGTATGGTTTAACTCTGTTAGCTGAATGCTCAGATCAGAAAGAAGTTTCACAGTATGCTTCTGTGTAGTTTATATTTGAATATATTCCTTTTTTAATCTACTACTCTCTTAGCGCTCCAAATGTCCAGTTGCATTTTCTACAGAAAGAGTGTTCAGATCTGCTCAATCAAAAGTATGGTTTAACTCCGTTAGCTGAATGCACAGATCAGAAAGAAGTTTCACAGGATGATTCTGTGTAGTTTATATTTGGAGACATTCCTTTTTCCACTATTACCCTCTTAGCGCTCCGAATCTCCACTTGCATTTTCTACAGAAAGAGTGTTTCAGAACGGCTCAATCAAAACTAAGGTTCAACTCTTTTATTTGAACAAACAGAACAGAAAGAAGTTTCACACAATTCTTCTGTGTAGTTTTTATTTGTAGACATTCTTTTTCCCAATATAGGCCTCTTTGCGCTCAGAATGTCCAATTGCAGTTTCTACAGAAAGAGTGTTTCAGAACGGCTCAATCATAAGTAAGGTTTAATTCTGTTAGTTGAATGCACAGAACAGAAAGAAGTTTCGTACAATGCTTCTGTGTAGTTTATATTTGAACATATTCTTTTTTCCACTATTACCCACTTAGCGCTACGAATGTCCAATTGCATTTTCTACAGACAGAGTGTTTCAAAACTGCTCAATCAAAAGTATGGTTTAACTCTGTTAGCTGAATGCTCAGATCAGAAAGAAGTTTCACAGAATGCTTCTGTGTAGTTTATATTTGAATATATTCCTTTTTCCACTACTACGCTCTTAGCGCTCCAAATGTCCAGTTGCATTTTCTACAGAAAGAGTGTTCAGATCTGCTCAATAAAAAGTATGGTTTAACTCTGTTAGCTGAATGCACAGATCAGAAAGAAGTTTCACCAAATGATTCTGTGTAGTTTATATTTGAAGACATTCATTTTTCCACTATTACCCTATTAGTGCTCCGAATCTCCACTTGCATTTTCTACAAAAAGAGTGTTTCATAACTGCTCAATCAAAAATATGTTTTATCTCTGTTAACTGAATTTACAGATAAGAAATAAGTTTCACAGAATGCATCTGTGTAGTTTTGATTTGAAGATATTCTTTTTCCCAGTGTAGGCCTCTTAGCGCTTAGCATGTCCAATTGCAGTTTCTACAGAAAGAGTGTTTCAGAACGGCTCAATCAAAAGTAAGGTTCAACTCTGTTAGTTGAATGCACAGAACAGAAAGAATTTTCACAGAATGCTACTGTGTAGTTTATATTTGAATATATTCCTTTTTCCACTATTACCCTCTTAGCGCTCCGAATGTCCACTTGCATTTTGTACAGAAGAGTGTTCAGAACTGCGCAATCAAAAGTATGGTTTAACTCTGCTAGCTTAATGAACATATCAGAAATAAGTTTCACACAATGCTTCTGTGTAGTTTTTATTTGAAGATATTATTTTTCCCAATAGAGGCCTCTTAGCGCTCAGAATGTCCAATTGCAGTTTCTACAGAAAGAGTGTTTCAGAAAGGCTCAATCAAAAGTAAGGTTCAACTCTGTTAGTTGAATGCACAGAACAGAAAGAAGTTTCATACAATGCTTCTGTGTAGTTTATATTTGAACATATTCTTTTTTCCACTATTACCCACTTAGCGCTACGAATGTCCAGTTGCATTTTCTACAGACAGAGTGTTTCAAAACTCCTCAATCAAAAGTATGGTTGAACTCTGTTAGCTGAATGCTCAGATCAGAAAGAAGTTTCACAGAATGCTTCTGTGTAGTTTATATTTGAATATATTCCTTTTTCCACTACAACTCTCTTAGCGCTCCAAATGTCCAGTTGCATTTTCTACAGAAAGAGTGTTCAGATCTGCTCAATAAAAAGTATGGTTTAACTCTGTTAGCTGAATGCACAGATCAGAAAGAAGTTTCACAGAATGATTCTGTGTAGTTTATATTTGGAGATATTCCTTTTTCCACTATTACCCTCTTAGCGGTAAGAATCTCCACTTGCATTTTCTACAGAAAGAGTGTTTCAGAAGGGCTCAATCAAAACTAAGGTTCAACTCTTTTAGTTGAACAAACAGAACAGAAAGTAGTTTCACACAATTCTTCTGTGTAGTTTTTATTTGTAGACATTCTTTTTCCCAATATAGGCCTCTTAGGGCTCAGAATGTCCAATTGCAGTTTCTACAGAAAGAGTGTTTCAGAACGGCTCAATCAAAAGTAAGGTTCAACTCTGTTAGTTGAATGCACAGAACAGAAAGAATTTTCACAGAATGGTACTGTGTAGTTTATATTTGAATATATTCCTTTTTCCACTATTACCCTCTTAGCGCTCCGAATGTCCACTTGCATTTTCTACAGAAAGAGTGTTCAGAACTGCGCAATCAAAAGTATGTTTTAACTCTGTTAGCTTAATGAACATATCAGAAATAAGTTTCACACAATGCTTCTGTGTAGTTTTTATTTGAAGATATTATTTTTCCCAATAGAGGCCTCTTAGCGCTCAGAATGTCCAATTGCAGTTTCTACAGAAAGAGTGTTTCAGAAAGGCTCAATCAAAAGTAAGGTTCAACTCTGTTAGTTGAATGCACAGAACAGAAAGAAGTTTCATACAATGCTTCTGTGTAGTTTATATTTGAACATATTCTGTTTTCCACTATTACCCACTTAGCGCTACGAATGTCCAGTTGCATTTTCTACAGACAGAGTGTTTCAAAACTGCTCAATCAAAAGTATGGTTTAACTCTGTTAGCTGAATGCTCAGATCAGAAAGAAGTTTCACAGAATGCTTCTGTGTAGTTTATATTTGAATATATTCCTTTTTCCACTACTACTCTCTTAGCGCTCCAAATGTCCAGTTGCATTTTCTACAGAAAGAGTGTTCAGATGTGCTCAATCAAAAGTATGGTTTAATTCTGTTAGCTGAATGCACAGATCAGAAAGAGGTTTCACTGAATGATTCTGTGTAGTTTATATTTGGAGACATTCCTTTTTCCACTATTACCCTCTTAGCGCTCCGAATGTCCACTTGCATTTTCTACAGAAAGTGTGTTCAGAACTGCGCAATCAAAAGTATGGTTTAACTCTGTTAGCTTAATGAACATATCAGAAATAAGTTTCACACAATGCTTCTGTGTAGTTTTTATTTGAAGATATTATTTTTCCCAATAGAGGCCTCTTAGCGCTCAGAATGTCCAATTGCAGTTTCTACAGAAAGAGTGTTTCAGAAAGGCTCAATCAAAAGTAAGGTTCAACTGTGTTAGTTGAATGCACAGAACAGACAGAAGTTTCATACAATGCTTCTGTGTAGTTTATATTTGAACATATTCTTTTTTCCACTATTACCCACTTAGCGCTACGAATGTCCAGTTGCATTTTCTACAGAAAGAGTGTTCAGATCTGCTCAATCAAAAGTATGGTTTAACTCTGTTAGCTGAATGCACAGATCAGAAAGAAGTTTCACAGAATGATTCTGTGTAGTTTATATTTGGAGACATTCCTTTTTCCACTATTACCCTCTTAGCGCTCCGAATCTCCACTTGCATTTTCTACAGAAAGAGTGTTTCAGAACGGCTCAATCAAAACTAAGCTTCGACTCTTTTAGTTGAACAAACAGAACAGAAAGAAGTTTCACACAATTCTTCTGTGTAGTTTTTATTTCTAGACATTCTTTTTCCCAATATAGGCCTCTTAGCGCTCAGAATGTCCAATTGCAGTTTCTACAGAAAGAGTGTTTCAGAACGGCTCAATCAAAAGTAAGGTTCAACTCTGTTAGTTGAATGCACAGAACAGAAAGAAGTTTCATACAATGCTTCTGTGTAGTTTATATTTGAACATATTCTTTTTTCCACTATTACCTACTTAGCGCTACGAATGTCCAGTGGCATTTTCTACAGACAGAGTGTTTCAAAACTGCTCAATCAAAAGTATGGTTTAACTCTGTTAGCTGAATGCTCAGATCAGAAAGAAGTTTCACAGAATGCTTCTGTGTAGTTTATATTTGAATATATTCCTTTTTCCACTACTACGCTCTTAGCGCTCCAAATGTCCAGTTGCATTTTCTACAGAAACAGTGTTCAGATCTGCTCAATCAAAAGTATGGTTTAACTCTGTTAGCTGAATGCACAAATCAGAAAGAAGTTTCACCGAATGATTCTGTGTAGTTTATATTTGAAGACATTCCTTTTTTCACTATTACCCTCTTAGCGCTCCGAATCTCCACTTGCATTTTCTACAAAAAGAGTGTTTCATAACTGCTCAATCAAAAATATGTTTTATCTCTGTTAACTGAATTTACAGATCAGAAATAAGTTTCACAGAATGCATCTGTGTAGTTTTTATTTGAAGATATTCTTTTTCCCAATATAGGCCTCTTAGCGCTTAGCATGTCCAATTGCAGTTTCTACAGAAAGAGTGTTTCAGAACGGCTCAATCAAAAGTAAGGTTCAACTCTGTTAGTTGAATGCACAGAACAGAAAGAATTTTCACAGAATGCTACTGTGTAGTTTATATTTGAACATATTCTTTTTTCCACTATTACCCACTTAGCGCTACGAATGTCCAGTTGCATTTTCTACAGACAGAGTGTTTCAAAACTCCTCAATCAAAAGTATGGTTTAACTCTGTTAGCTGAATGCTCAGATCAGAAAGAAGTTTCACAGAATGCTTCTGTGTAGTTTATATTTGTATATATTCCTTTTTCCACTACAACTCTCTTAGCGCTCCAAATGTCCAGTTGCATTTTCTACAGAAAGAGTGTTCAGATCTGCTCAATAAAAAGTATGGTTTAATTCTGTTAGCTGAATGCACAGATCAGAAAGAAGTTTCACAGAATGATTCTGTGTAGTTTATATTTGTAGATATTCCTTTTTCCACTATTACCCTCTTAGCGGTAAGAATCTCCACTTGCATTTTCTACAGAAAGAGTGTTTCAGAAGGGCTCAATCAAAACTAAGGTTCAACTCTTTTAGTTGAACAAACAGAACAGAAAGTAGTTTCACACAATTCTTCTGTGTAGTTTTTATTTGTAGACATTCTTTTTCCCAATATAGGCCTCTTAGGGCTCAGAATGTCCAATTGCAGTTTCTACAGAAAGAGTGTTTCAGAACGGCTCAATCAAAAGTAAGGTTCAACTCTGTTAGTTGAATGCACCGAACAGAAAGAATTTTCACAGAATGGTACTGTGTAGTTTATATTTGAATATATTCCTTTTTCCACTATTACCCTCTTAGCGCTCCGAATGTCCACTTGCATTTTCTACAGAAAGAGTGTTCAGAACTGCGCAATCAAAAGTATGTTTTAACTCTGTTAGCTTAATGAACATATCAGAAATAAGTTTCACACAATGCTTCTGTGTAGTTTTTATTTGAAGATATTATTTTTCCCAATAGAGGCCTCTTAGCGCTCAGAATGTCCAATTGCAGTTTCTACAGAAAGAGTGTTTCAGAAAGGCTCAATCAAAAGTAAGGTTCAACTGTGTTAGTTGAATGCACAGAACAGAAAGAAGTTTCATACAATGCTTCTGTGTAGTTTATATTTGAACATATTCTTTTTTCCACTATTACCCACTTAGCGCTACGAATGTCCAGTTGCATTTTCTACAGAAAGAGTGTTCAGATCTGCTCAATCAAAAGTATGGTTTAACTCTGTTAGCTGAATGCACAGATCAGAAAGAAGTTTCACAGAATGATTCTGTGTAGTTTATATTTGGAGACATTCCTTTTTCCACTATTACCCTCTTAGCGCTCCCAATCTCCACTTGCATTTTCTACAGAAAGAGTGTTTCAGAACGGCTCAATCAAAATTAAGCTTCGACTCTTTTAGTTGAACAAACAGAACAGAAAGAAGTTTCACACAATTCTTCTGTGTAGTTTTTATTTCTAGACATTCTTTTTCCCAATATAGGCCTCTTAGCGCTCAGAATGTCCAATTGCAGTTTCTACAGAAAGAGTGTTTCAGAACGGCACAATCAAAAGTAAGGTTCAACTCTGTTAGTTGAATGCACAGAACAGAAAGAAGTTTCATACAATGCTTCTGTGTAGTTTATATTTGAACATATTCTTTTTTCCACTATTACCTACTTAGCGCTACGAATGTCCAGTGGCATTTTCTACAGACAGAGTGTTTCAAAACTGCTCAATCAAAAGTATGGTTTAACTCTGTTAGCTGAATGCTCAGATCAGAAAGAAGGTTCACAGAATGCTTCTGTGTAGTTTATATTTGAATATATTCCTTTTTCCACTACTACGCTCTTAGCGCTCCAAATGTCCAGTTGCATTTTCTACAGAAAGAGTGTTCAGATCTGCTCAATCAAAAGTATGGTTTAACTCTGTTAGCTGAATGCACAGATCATAAAGAAGTTTCACAGAATGATTCTGTGTAGTTTATATTTGAAGACATTCCTTTTTCCACTATTACCCTCTTAGCGCTCCGAATCTCCACTTGCATTTTCTACAAAAAGAGTGTTTCATAACTGCTCAATCAAAAATATGTTTTATCTCTGTTAACTGAATTTACAGATCAGAAATAAGTTTCACAGAATGCATCTGTGTAGTTTTTATTTGAAGATATTCGTTTTCCCAATGTAGGCCTCTTAGCGCTTAGCATGTCCAATTGCAGTTTCTACAGAAAGAGTGTTTCAGAACGGCTCAATCAAAAGTAAGGTTCAACTCTGTTAGTTGAATGCACAGAACAGAAAGAATTTTCACAGAATGCTACTGTGTAGTTTATATTTGAATATATTCCTTTTTCCACTATTACCCTCTTAGCGCTAAGAATGTCCACTTGCATTTTCTACAGAAAGAGTGTTCAGAACTGCGCAATCAAAAGTATGGTTTAACTCTGTTAGCTTAATGAACATATCAGAAATAAGTTTCACACAATGCTTCTGTGTAGTTTTTATTTGAAGATATTATTTTTCCCAATAGAGGCCTCTTAGCGCTCAGAATGTCCAATTGCAGTTTCTACAGAAAGAGTGTTTCAGAACGGCTCAATCAAAAGTAAGGTTCAACTCTGTTAGTTGAATGCATAGAACAGAAAGAAGTTTCATACAATGCTTCTGTGTAGTTTATATTTGAACATATTCTTTTTTCCACTATTACCCACTTAGCGCTACGAATGTCCAGTTGCATTTTATACAGACAGAGTGTTTCAAAACTGCTCAATCAAAAGTATGGTTTAACTCTCTTAGCTGAATGCTCAGATCAGAAAGAAGTTTCACAGAATGCTTCTGTGTAGTTTATATTTGAATATATTCCTTTTTCCACTACTACTCTCTTAGTGCTCCAAATGTCCGGTTGCATTTTCTACAGAAAGAGTGTTCAGATGTGCTCAATCAAAAGTATGGTTTAACTCTGTTAGCTGAATGCACAGATCAGAAAGAAGTTTCACAAAATGATTCTGTGTAGTTTATATTTGGAGACATTCCTTTCTCCACTATTACCCTCTTAGCGCTCCGAATCTCCACTTGCATTTTCTACAGAAAGAGTGTTTCAGAACGGCTCAATCAAAACTAAGGTTCAACTCTTTTAGTTGAACAAACAGAACAGAAAGCAGTTTCACACAATTCTTCTGTGTAGTTTTTATTTGTAGATATTCTTTTTCCCAATATAGGCCTCTTAGCGCTCAGAATGTCCAATTGCAGTTTCTACAGAAAGAGTGTTTCAGAACGGCTCAATCAAAATTAAGGTTCAACTCTGTTAGTTGAATGCACAGAACAGAAAGAAGTTTCATACAATGCTTCTGTGTAGTTTATATTTGAACATATTCTATTTTCCACTATTACCCACTTAGCGCTACGAATGTCCAGTTGCATTTTCTACAGACAGAGTGTTTCAAAACTGCTCAATCAAAAGTATGGTTTAACTCTGTTAGCTGAATGCTCAGATCAGAAAGAAGTTTCACAGAATGCTTCTGTGTAGTTTATATTTGAATATATTCCTTTTTCCACTACTACGCTCTTAGCGCTCCAAATGTCCAGTTGCATTTTCTACAGAAAGAGTGTTCAGATCTGCTCAATCAAAAGTATGGTTTAACTCTGTTAGCTGAATGCACAGATCAGAAAGAAGTTTCACCGAATGATTCTGTGTAGTTTATATTTGAAGACATTCATTTTTCCACTATTACCCTCTTAGTGCTCCGAATCTCCACTTGCATTTTCTACAAAAAGAGTGTTTCATAACTGCTCAATCAAAAATATGTTTTATCTCTGTTAACTGAATTTACAGATCAGAAATAAGTTTCACAGAATGCATCTGTGTAGTTTTGATTTGAAGATATTCTTTTTCCCAGTGTAGGCCTCTTAGCGCTTAGCATGTCCAATTGCAGTTTCTACAGAAAGAGTGTTTCAGAACGGCTCAATCAAAAGTAAGGTTCAACTCTGTTAGTTGAATGCACAGAACAGAAAGAATTTTCACAGAATGCTACTGTGTAGTTTATATTTGAATATATTCCTTTTTCCACTATTACCCTCTTAGCGCTCCGAATGTCCACTTGCATTTTCTACAGAAAGAGTGTTCAGAACTGCGCAATCAAAAGTATGGTTTAACTCTGCTAGCTTAATGAACATATCAGAAATAAGTTTCACACAATGCTTCTGTGTAGTTTTTATTTGAAGATATTATTTTTCCCAATAGAGGCCTCTTAGCGCTCAGAATGTCCAATTGCAGTTTCTACAGAAAGAGTGTTTCAGAACGGCTCAATCAAAAGTAAGGTTCAACTCTGTTAGTTGAATGCACAGAACAGAAAGATGTTTCATACAATGCTTCTGTGTAGTTTATATTTGAACATATTCTTTTTTCCACTATTACCCACTTAGCGCTACGAATGTCCAGTTGCATTTTCTACAGACAGAGTGTTTCAAAACTGCTCAATCAAAAGTATGGTTTAACTCTGTTAGCTGAATGCTCAGATCAGAAAGAAGTTTCACAGAATGCTTCTGTGTAGTTTATATTTGACTATATTCCTTTTTCCACTACTACTCTCTTAGCGCTCCAAATGTCCAGTTGCATTTTCTACAGAAAGAGTGTTCAGATCTGCTCAATCAAAAGTATGGTTTAACTCTGTTAGCTGAATGCACAGATCAGAAAGAAGTTTCACAGAATGATTCTGTGTAGTTTATATTTGGAGACATTCCTTTTTCCACTATTACCCTCTTAGCGCTCCGAATCTCCACTTGCATTTTCTACAGAAAGAGTGTTTCAGAACGGCTCAATCAAAACTAAGGTTCAACTCTTTTAGTTGAACAAACAGAACAGAAAGAAGTTTCACACAATTTTTCTGTGTAGTTTTTATTTCTACACATTCTTTTTCCCAATATAGGCCTCTTAGCGCTCAGAATGTCCAATTGCAGTTTCTACAGAAAGAGTGTTTCAGAACGGCTCAATCAAAAGTAAGGTTCAACTCTGTTAGTTGAATGCACAGAACAGAAAGAAGTTTCATACAATGCTTCTGTGTAGTTTATATTTGAACATATTCTTTTTTCCACTATTACCCACTTAGCGCTACGAATGTCCAGTTGCATTTTCTACAGACAGAGTGTTTCAAAACTGCTCAATTAAAAGTATGGTTTAACTCTGTTAGCTGAATGCTCAGATCAGAAAGAAGTTTCACAGAATGCTTCTGTGTAGTTTATATTTGAATATATTCCTTTTTCCACTACTACGCTCTTAGCGCTCCAAATGTCCAGTTGCATTTTCTACAGAAAGAGTGTTCAGATCTGCTCAATCAAAAGTATGTTTTAACTCTGTTAGCTGAATGCACAGATCAGAAAGAAGTTTCACCGAATGATTCTGTGTAGTTTATATTTGAAGACATTCCTTTTTCCACTATTACCCTCTTAGCGCTCCGAATCTCCACTTGCATTTTCTACAAAAAGAGTGTTTCATAACTGCTCAATCAAAAATATGTTTTATCTCTGTTAACTGAATTTCAGATCAGAAATAATTTTCACAGAATGCATCTGTGTAGTTTTTATTTGAAGATATTCTTTTTCCCAATGTAGACCTCTTAGCGCTTAGCATGTCCAATTGCAGTTTCTACAGAAAGAGTGTTTCAGAACGGCTCAATCAAAAGTAAGGTTCAACTCTGTTAGTTGAATGCACAGAACAGAAAGAATTTTCACAGAATGCTACTGTGTAGTTTATATTTGAATATATTCCTTTTTCCACTATTACCCTCTTAGCGCTCCGAATGTCCACTTGCATTTTCTACAGAAAGAGTGTTCAGAACTGCGCAATCAAAAGTATGGTTTAACTCTGTTAGCTTAATGAACATATCAGAAATAAGTTTCACACAATGCTTCTGTGTAGTTTTTATTTGAAGATATTATTTTTCCCAATATAGGCCTCTTAGCGCTCAGAATGTCCAATTGCAGTTTCTACAGAAAGAGTGTTTCAGAAAGGCTCAATCAAAAGTAAGGTTCAACTCTGTTAGTTGAATGCACAGAACAGAAAGAAGTTTCATACAATGCTTCTGTGTAGTTTATATTAGAACATATTCTTTTTTCCACTATTACCCACTTAGCGCTACGAAGGTCCAGTTGAATTTTCTACAGACAGAGTGTTTCAAAACTGCTCAATCAAAAGTATGGTTTAACTCTGTTAGCTGAATGCTCAGATCAGAAAGAAGTTTCACAGAATGCTTCTGTGTAGTTTATATTTGAATATATTCCTTTTTTAATCTACTACTCTCTTAGCGCTCCAAATGTCCAGTTGCATTTTCTACAGAAAGAGTGTTCAGATCTGCTCAATCAAAAGTATGGTTTAACTCCGTTAGCTGAATGCACAGATCAGAAAGAAGTTTCACAGAATGATTCTGTGTAGTTTATATTTGGAGACATTCCTTTTTCCACTATTACCCTCTTAGCGCTCCGAATCTCCACTTGCATTTTCTACAGAAAGAGTGTTTCAGAACGGCTCAATCAAAACTAAGGTTCAACTCTTTTAGTTGAACAAACAGAACAGAAAGAAGTTTCACACAATTCTTCTGTGTAGTTTTTATTTGTAGACATTCTTTTTCCCAATATAGGCCTCTTTGCGCTCAGAATGTCCAATTGCAGTTTCTACAGAAAGAGTGTTTCAGAACGGCTCAATCATAAGTAAGGTTCAATTCTGTTAGTTGAATGCACAGAACAGAAAGAAGTTTCGTACAATGCTTCTGTGTAGTTTATATTTGAACATATTCTTTTTTCCACTATTACCCACTTAGCGCTACGAATGTCCAATTGCATTTTCTACAGACAGAGTGTTTCAAAACTGCTCAATCAAAAGTATGGTTTAACTCTGTTAGCTGAATGCTCAGATCAGAAAGATGTTTCACAGAATGCTTCAGTGTAGTTTATATTTGAATATATTCCTTTTTCCACTAGTACGCTCTTAGCGCTCCAAATGTCCAGTTGCATTTTCTACAGAAAGAGTGTTCAGATCTGCTCAATCAAAAGTATGGTTTAACTCTGTTAGCTGAATGCACAAATCAGAAAGAAGTTTCACCGAATGATTCTGTGTAGTTTATATTTGAAGACATTCCTTTTTCCACTATTACCCTCTTAGCGCTCCGAATCTCCACTTGCATTTTCTACAAAAAGAGTGTTTCATAACTGCTCAATCAAAAATATGTTTTATCTCTGTTAACTGAATTTACAGATCAGAAATAAGTTTCACAGAATGCATCTGTGTAGTTTTTATTTGAAGATATTCTTTTTCCCAATGTAGGCCTCTTAGCGCTTAGCATGTCCAATTGCAGATTCTACAGAAAGAGTGTTTCAGAACGGCTCAATCAAAAGTAAGGTTCAACTCTGTTAGTTGAATGCACAGAACAGAAAGAATTTTCACAGAATGCTACTGTGTAGTTTATATTTGAATATATTCCTTTTTCGACTATTACCCTCTTAGCGCTCCGAATGTCCACTTGCATTTTCTACAGAAAGAGTGTTCAGAACTGCGCAATCAAAAGTATGGTGTAACTCTGTTAGCTTAATGAACATATCAGAAATAAGTTTCACACAATGCTTCTGTGTAGTTTTTATTTGAAGATATTATTTTTCCCAATATAGGCCTCTTAGCGCTCAGAATGTCCAATTGCAGTTTCTACAGAAAGAGTGTTTCAGAACGGCTCAATCAAAACTAAGGTTCAACTCTTTTAGTTGAACAAACAGAACAGAAAGAAGTTTCACACAATTTTTCTGTGTAGTTTTTATTTCTACACATTCTTTTTCCCAATATAGGCCTCTTAGCGCTCAGAATGTTCAATTGCAGTTTCTACAGAAAGAGTGTTTCAGAACGGCTCAATCAAAAGTAAGGTTCAACTCTGTTAGTTGAATGCACAGAACAGAAAGAAGTTTCATACAATGCTTCTGTGTAGTTTATATTTGAACATATTCTTTTTTCCACTATTACCCACTTAGCGCTACGAATGTCCAGTTGCATTTTCTACAGACAGAGTGTTTCAAAACTGCTCAATTAAAAGTATGGTTTAACTCTGTTAGCTGAATGCTCAGATCAGAAAGAAGTTTCACAGAATGCTTCAGTGTAGTTTATATTTGAATATATTCCTTTTTCCACTAGTACGCTCTTAGCGCTCCAAATGTCCAGTTGCATTTTCTACAGAAAGAGTGTTCAGATCTGCTCAATCAAAAGTATGGTTTAACTCTGTTAGCTGAATGCACAAATCAGAAAGAAGTTTCACCGAATGATTCTGTGTAGTTTATATTTGAAGACATTCCTTTTTCCACTATTACCCTCTTAGCGCTCCGAATCTCCACTTGCATTTTCTACAAAAAGAGTGTTTCATAACTGCTCAATCAAAAATATGTTTTATCTCTGTTAACTGAATTTACAGATCAGAAATAAGTTTCACAGAATGCATCTGTGTAGTTTTTATTTGAAGATATTCTTTTTCCCAATGTAGGCCTCTTAGCGCTTAGCATGTCCAATTGCAGATTCTACAGAAAGAGTGTTTCAGAACGGCTCAATCAAAAGTAAGGTTCAACTCTGTTAGTTGAATGCACAGAACAGAAAGAATTTTCACAGAATGCTACTGTGTAGTTTATATTTGAATATATTCCTTTTTCGACTATTACCCTCTTAGCGCTCCGAATGTCCACTTGCATTTTCTAAAGAAAGAGTGTTCAGAACTGCGCAATCAAAAGTATGGTGTAACTCTGTTAGCTTAATGAACATATCAGAAATAAGTTTCACACAATGCTTCTGTGTAGTTTTTATTTGAAGATATTATTTTTCCCAATATAGGCCTCTTAGCGCTCAGAATGTCCAATTGCAGTTTCTACAGAAAGAGTGTTTCAGAAAGGCTCAATCAAAAGTAAGGTTCAACTCTGTTAGTTGAATGCACAGAACAGAAAGAAGTTTCATACAATGCTTCTGTGTAGTTTATATTAGAACATATTCTTTTTTCCACTATTACCCACTTAGCGCTACGAAGGTCCAGTTGAATTTTCTACAGACAGAGTGTTTCAAAACTGCTCAATCAAAAGTATGGTTTAACTCTGTTAGCTGAATGCTCAGATCAGAAAGAAGTTTCACAGTATGCTTCTGTGTAGTTTATATTTGAATATATTCCTTTTTTAATCTACTACTCTCTTAGCGCTCCAAATGTCCAGTTGCATTTTCTACAGAAAGAGTGTTCAGATCTGCTCAATCAAAAGTATGGTTTAACTCCGTTAGCTGAATGCACAGATCAGAAAGAAGTTTCACAGAATGATTCTGTGTAGTTTATATTTGGAGACATTCCTTTTTCCACTATTACCCTCTTAGTGCTCCGAATCTCCACTTGCATTTTCTACAGAAAGAGTGTTTCAGAACGGCTCAATCAAAACTAAGGTTCAACTCTTTTATTTGAACAAACAGAACAGAAAGAAGTTTCACAAAATTCTTCTGTGTAGTTTTTATTTGTAGACATTCTTTTTCCCAATATAGGCCTCTTTGCGCTCAGAATGTCCAATTGCAGTTTCTACAGAAAGAGTGTTTCAGAACGGCTCAATCATAAGTAAGGTTTAATTCTGTTAGTTGAATGCACAGAACAGAAAGAAGTTTCGTACAATGCTTCTGTGTAGTTTATATTTGAACATATTCTTTTTTCCACTATTACCCACTTAGCGCTACGAATGTCCAATTGCATTTTCTACAGACAGAGTGTTTCAAAACTGCTCAATCAAAAGTATGGTTTAACTCTGTTAGCTGAATGCTCAGATCAGAAAGATGTTTCACAGAATGCTTCAGTGTAGTTTATATTTGAATATATTCCTTTTTCCACTAGTACGCTCTTAGCGCTCCAAATGTCCAGTTGCATTTTCTACAGAAAGAGTGTTCAGATCTGCTCAATCAAAAGTATGGTTTAACTCTGTTAGCTGAATGCACAAATCAGAAAGAAGTTTCATCGAATGATTCTTTGTAGTTTATATTTGAAGACATTCCTTTTTCCACTATTACCCTCTTAGCGCTCCGAATCTCCACTTGCATTTTCTACAAAAAGAGTGTTTCATAACTGCTCAATCAAAAATATGTTTTATCTCTGTTAACTGAATTTACAGATCAGAAATAAGTTTCACAGAATGCATCTGTGTAGTTTTTATTTGAAGATATTCTTTTTCCCAATGTAGGCCTCTTAGCGCTTAGCATGTCCAATTGCAGATTCTACAGAAAGAGTGTTTCAGAACGGCTCAATCAAAAGTAAGGTTCAACTCTGTTAGTTGAATGCACAGAACAGAAAGAATTTTCACAGAATGCTACTGTGTAGTTTATATTTGAATATATTCCTTTTTCGACTATTACCCTCTTAGCGCTCCGAATGTCCACTTGCATTTTCTACAGAAAGAGTGTTCATAAATGCGCAATCAAAAGTATGGTGTAACTCTGTTAGCTTAATGAACATATCAGAAATAAGTTTCACACAATGCTTCTGTGTAGTTTTTATTTGAAGATATTATTTTTCCCAATAGAGGCCTCTTAGCGCTCAGAATGTCCAATTGCAGTTTCTACAGAAAGAGTGTTTCAGAACGGCTCAATCAAAAGTAAGGTTCAACTCTGTTAGTTGAATGCACAGAACAGAAAGAAGTTTCATACAATGCTTCTGTGTAGTTTATATTTGAACATATTCTTTTTTCCACTATTACCCACTTAGCGCTACGAATGTCCAGTTGCATTTTCTACAGACAGAGTGTTTCAAAACTGCTCAATCAAAAGTATGGTTTAACTCTGTTAGCTGAATGCTCAGATCAGAAAGAAGTTTCACAGAATGCTTCTGTGTAGTTTATATTTGACTATATTCCTTTTTCCACTACTACTCTCTTAGCGCTCCAAATGTCCAGTTGCATTTTCTACAGAAAGAGTGTTCAGATCTGCTCAATCAAAAGTATGGTTTAACTCTGTTAGCTGAATGCACAGATCAGAAAGAAGTTTCACAGAATGATTCTGTGTAGTTTATATTTGGAGACATTCCTTTTTCCACTATTACCCTCTTAGCGCTCCGAATCTCCACTTGCATTTTCTACAGAAAGAGTGTTTCAGAACGGCTCAATCAAAACTAAGGTTCAACTCTTTTAGTTGAACAAACAGAACAGAAAGAAGTTTCACACAATTTTTCTGTGTAGTTTTTATTTCTACACATTCTTTTTCCCAATATAGGCCTCTTAGCGCTCAGAATGTCCAATTGCAGTTTCTACAGAAAGAGTGTTTCAGAACGGCTCAATCAAAAGTAAGGTTCAACTCTGTTAGTTGAATGCACAGAACAGAAAGAAGTTTCATACAATGCTTCTGTGTAGTTTATATTTGAACATATTCTTTTTTCCACTATTACCCACTTAGCGCTACGAATGTCCAGTTGCATTTTCTACAGACAGAGTGTTTCAAAACTGCTCAATTAAAAGTATGGTTTAACTCTGTTAGCTGAATGCTCAGATCAGAAAGAAGTTTCACAGAATGCTTCTGTGTAGTTTATATTTGAATATATTCCTTTTTCCACTACTACGCTCTTAGCGCTCCAAATGTCCAGTTGCATTTTCTACAGAAAGAGTGTTCAGATCTGCTCAATCAAAAGTATGGTTTAACTCTGTTAGCTGAATGCACAGATCAGAAAGAAGTTTCACCGAATGATTCTGTGTAGTTTATATTTGAAGACATTCCTTTTTCCACTATTACCCTCTTAGCGCTCCGAATCTCCACTTGCATTTTCTACAAAAAGAGTGTTTCATAACTGCTCAATCAAAAATATGTTTTATCTCTGTTAACTGAATTTCAGATCAGAAATAATTTTCACAGAATGCATCTGTGTAGTTTTTATTTGAAGATATTCTTTTTCCCAATGTAGACCTCTTAGCGCTTAGCATGTCCAATTGCAGTTTCTACAGAAAGAGTGTTTCAGAACGGCTCAATCAAAAGTAAGGTTCAACTCTGTTAGTTGAATGCACAGAACAGAAAGAATTTTCACAGAATGCTACTGTGTAGTTTATATTTGAATATATTCCTTTTTCCACTATTACCCTCTTAGCGCTCCGAATGTCCACTTGCATTTTCTACAGAAAGAGTGTTCAGAACTGCGCAATCAAAAGTATGGTTTAACTCTGTTAGCTTAATGAACATATCAGAAATAAGTTTCACACAATGCTTCTGTGTAGTTTTTATTTGAAGATATTATTTTTCCCAATATAGGCCTCTTAGCGCTCAGAATGTCCAATTGCAGTTTCTACAGAAAGAGTGTTTCAGAAAGGCTCAATCAAAAGTAAGGTTCAACTCTGTTAGTTGAATGCACAGAACAGAAAGAAGTTTCATACAATGCTTCTGTGTAGTTTATATTAGAACATATTCTTTTTTCCACTATTACCCACTTAGCGCTACGAAGGTCCAGTTGAATTTTCTACAGACAGAGTGTTTCAAAACTGCTCAATCAAAAGTATGGTTTAACTCTGTTAGCTGAATGCTCAGATCAGAAAGAAGTTTCACAGAATGCTTCTGTGTAGTTTATATTTGAATATATTCCTTTTTTAATCTACTACTCTCTTAGCGCTCCAAATGTCCAGTTGCATTTTCTACAGAAAGAGTGTTCAGATCTGCTCAATCAAAAGTATGGTTTAACTCCGTTAGCTGAATGCACAGATCAGAAAGAAGTTTCACAGAATGATTCTGTGTAGTTTATATTTGGAGACATTCCTTTTTCCACTATTACCCTCTTAGCGCTCCGAATCTCCACTTGCATTTTCTACAGAAAGAGTGTTTCAGAACGGCTCAATCAAAACTAAGGTTCAACTCTTTTAGTTGAACAAACAGAACAGAAAGAAGTTTCACACAATTCTTCTGTGTAGTTTTTATTTGTAGACATTCTTTTTCCCAATATAGGCCTCTTTGCGCTCAGAATGTCCAATTGCAGTTTCTACAGAAAGAGTGTTTCAGAACGGCTCAATCATAAGTAAGGTTCAATTCTGTTAGTTGAATGCACAGAACAGAAAGAAGTTTCGTACAATGCTTCTGTGTAGTTTATATTTGAACATATTCTTTTTTCCACTATTACCCACTTAGCGCTACGAATGTCCAATTGCATTTTCTACAGACAGAGTGTTTCAAAACTGCTCAATCAAAAGTATGGTTTAACTCTGTTAGCTGAATGCTCAGATCAGAAAGATGTTTCACAGAATGCTTCAGTGTAGTTTATATTTGAATATATTCCTTTTTCCACTAGTACGCTCTTAGCGCTCCAAATGTCCAGTTGCATTTTCTACAGAAAGAGTGTTCAGATCTGCTCAATCAAAAGTATGGTTTAACTCTGTTAGCTGAATGCACAAATCAGAAAGAAGTTTCACCGAATGATTCTGTGTAGTTTATATTTGAAGACATTCCTTTTTCCACTATTACCCTCTTAGCGCTCCGAATCTCCACTTGCATTTTCTACAAAAAGAGTGTTTCATAACTGCTCAATCAAAAATATGTTTTATCTCTGTTAACTGAATTTACAGATCAGAAATAAGTTTCACAGAATGCATCTGTGTAGTTTTTATTTGAAGATATTCTTTTTCCCAATGTAGGCCTCTTAGCGCTTAGCATGTCCAATTGCAGATTCTACAGAAAGAGTGTTTCAGAACGGCTCAATCAAAAGTAAGGTTCAACTCTGTTAGTTGAATGCACAGAACAGAAAGAATTTTCACAGAATGCTACTGTGTAGTTTATATTTGAATATATTCCTTTTTCGACTATTACCCTCTTAGCGCTCCGAATGTCCACTTGCATTTTCTACAGAAAGAGTGTTCAGAACTGCGCAATCAAAAGTATGGTGTAACTCTGTTAGCTTAATGAACATATCAGAAATAAGTTTCACACAATGCTTCTGTGTAGTTTTTATTTGAAGATATTATTTTTCCCAATATAGGCCTCTTAGCGCTCAGAATGTCCAATTGCAGTTTCTACAGAAAGAGTGTTTCAGAACGGCTCAATCAAAACTAAGGTTCAACTCTTTTAGTTGAACAAACAGAACAGAAAGAAGTTTCACACAATTTTTCTGTGTAGTTTTTATTTCTACACATTCTTTTTCCCAATATAGGCCTCTTAGCGCTCAGAATGTTCAATTGCAGTTTCTACAGAAAGAGTGTTTCAGAACGGCTCAATCAAAAGTAAGGTTCAACTCTGTTAGTTGAATGCACAGAACAGAAAGAAGTTTCATACAATGCTTCTGTGTAGTTTATATTTGAACATATTCTTTTTTCCACTATTACCCACTTAGCGCTACGAATGTCCAGTTGCATTTTCTACAGACAGAGTGTTTCAAAACTGCTCAATTAAAAGTATGGTTTAACTCTGTTAGCTGAATGCTCAGATCAGAAAGAAGTTTCACAGAATGCTTCAGTGTAGTTTATATTTGAATATATTCCTTTTTCCACTAGTACGCTCTTAGCGCTCCAAATGTCCAGTTGCATTTTCTACAGAAAGAGTGTTCAGATCTGCTCAATCAAAAGTATGGTTTAACTCTGTTAGCTGAATGCACAAATCAGAAAGAAGTTTCACCGAATGATTCTGTGTAGTTTATATTTGAAGACATTCCTTTTTCCACTATTACCCTCTTAGCGCTCCGAATCTCCACTTGCATTTTCTACAAAAAGAGTGTTTCATAACTGCTCAATCAAAAATATGTTTTATCTCTGTTAACTGAATTTACAGATCAGAAATAAGTTTCACAGAATGCATCTGTGTAGTTTTTATTTGAAGATATTCTTTTTCCCAATGTAGGCCTCTTAGCGCTTAGCATGTCCAATTGCAGATTCTACAGAAAGAGTGTTTCAGAACGGCTCAATCAAAAGTAAGGTTCAACTCTGTTAGTTGAATGCACAGAACAGAAAGAATTTTCACAGAATGCTACTGTGTAGTTTATATTTGAATATATTCCTTTTTCGACTATTACCCTCTTAGCGCTCCGAATGTCCACTTGCATTTTCTAAAGAAAGAGTGTTCAGAACTGCGCAATCAAAAGTATGGTGTAACTCTGTTAGCTTAATGAACATATCAGAAATAAGTTTCACACAATGCTTCTGTGTAGTTTTTATTTGAAGATATTATTTTTCCCAATATAGGCCTCTTAGCGCTCAGAATGTCCAATTGCAGTTTCTACAGAAAGAGTGTTTCAGAAAGGCTCAATCAAAAGTAAGGTTCAACTCTGTTAGTTGAATGCACAGAACAGAAAGAAGTTTCATACAATGCTTCTGTGTAGTTTATATTAGAACATATTCTTTTTTCCACTATTACCCACTTAGCGCTACGAAGGTCCAGTTGAATTTTCTACAGACAGAGTGTTTCAAAACTGCTCAATCAAAAGTATGGTTTAACTCTGTTAGCTGAATGCTCAGATCAGAAAGAAGTTTCACAGTATGCTTCTGTGTAGTTTATATTTGAATATATTCCTTTTTTAATCTACTACTCTCTTAGCGCTCCAAATGTCCAGTTGCATTTTCTACAGAAAGAGTGTTCAGATCTGCTCAATCAAAAGTATGGTTTAACTCCGTTAGCTGAAAGCACAGATCAGAAAGAAGTTTCACAGAATGATTCTGTGTAGTTTATATTTGGAGACATTCCTTTTTCCACTATTACCCTCTTAGTGCTCCGAATCTCCACTTGCATTTTCTACAGAAAGAGTGTTTCAGAACGGCTCAATCAAAACTAAGGTTCAACTCTTTTATTTGAACAAACAGAACAGAAAGAAGTTTCACACAATTCTTCTGTGTAGTTTTTATTTGTAGACATTCTTTTTCCCAATATAGGCCTCTTTGCGCTCAGAATGTCCAATTGCAGTTTCTACAGAAAGAGTGTTTCAGAACGGCTCAATCATAAGTAAGGTTTAATTCTGTTAGTTGAATGCACAGAACAGAAAGAAGTTTCGTACAATGCTTCTGTGTAGTTTATGTTTGAACATATTCTTTTTTCCACTATTACCCACTTAGCGCTACGAATGTCCAATTGCATTTTCTACAGACAGAGTGTTTCAAAACTGCTCAATCAAAAGTATGGTTTAACTCTGTTAGCTGAATGCTCAGATCAGAAAGATGTTTCACAGAATGCTTCAGTGTAGTTTATATTTGAATATATTCCTTTTTCCACTAGTACGCTCTTAGCGCTCCAAATGTCCAGTTGCATTTTCTACAGAAAGAGTGTTCCGATCTGCTCAATCAAAAGTATGGTTTAACTCTGTTAGCTGAATGCACAAATCAGAAAGAAGTTTCACCGAATGATTCTTTGTAGTTTATATTTGAAGACATTCCTTTTTCCACTATTACCCTCTTAGCGCTCCGAATCTCCACTTGCATTTTCTACAAAAAGAGTGTTTCATAACTGCTCAATCAAAAATATGTTTTATCTCTGTTAACTGAATTTACAGATCAGAAATAAGTTTCACAGAATGCATCTGTGTAGTTTTTATTTGAAGATATTCTTTTTCCCAATGTAGGCCTCTTAGCGCTTAGCATGTCCAATTGCAGATTCTACAGAAAGAGTGTTTCAGAACGGCTCAATCAAAAGTAAGGTTCAACTCTGTTAGTTGAATGCACAGAACAGAAAGAATTTTCACAGAATGCTACTGTGTAGTTTATATTTGAATATATTCCTTTTTCGACTATTACCCTCTTAGCGCTCCGAATGTCCACTTGCATTTTCTACAGAAAGAGTGTTCATAAATGCGCAATCAAAAGTATGGTGTAACTCTGTTAGCTTAATGAACATATCAGAAATAAGTTTCACACAATGCTTCTGTGTAGTTTTTATTTGAAGATATTATTTTTCCCAATAGAGGCCTCTTAGCGCTAAGAATGTCCAATTGCAGTTTCTACAGAAAGAGTGTTTCAGAACGGCTCAATCAAAAGTAAGGTTCAACTCTGTTAGTTGAATGCACAGAACAGAAAGAAGTTTCATACAATGCTTCTGTGTAGTTTATATTTGAACATATTCTTTTTTCCACTATTACCCATTTAGCGCTACGAATGTCCAGTTGCATTTTCTACAGACAGAGTGTTTCAAAACTGCTCAATCAAAAGTATGGTTTAACTCTGTTAGCTGAATGCTCAGATCAGAAAGAAGTTTCACAGAATGCTTCTGTGTAGTTTATATTTGAATATATTCCTTTTTCCACTACTACTCTCTTAGCGCTCCAAATGTCCAGTTGCATTTTCTACAGAAAGAGTGTTCAGATCTGCTCAATCAAAAGTATGGTTTAACTCTGTTAGCTGAATGCACAGATCAGAAAGAAGTTTCACAGAATGATTCTGTGTAGTTTATATTTGGAGACATTCCTTTTTCCACTATTACCCTCTTAGCGCTCCGAATCTCCACTTGCATTTTCTACAGAAAGAGTGTTTCAGAACGGCTCAATCAAAACTAAGCTTCAACTCTTTTAGTTGAACAAACAGAACAGAAAGAAGTTTCACACAATTCTTCTGTGTAGTTTTTATTTCTAGACATTCTTTTTCCCAATATAGGCCTCTTAGCGCTCAGAATGTCCAATTGCAGTTTCTACAGAAAGAGTGTTTCAGAACGGCTCAATCAAAAGTAAGGTTCAACTCTGTTAGTTGAATGCACAGAACAGAAAGAAGTTTCATACAATGCTTCTGTGTAGTTTATATTTGAACATATTCTTTTTTCCACTATTACCCACTTAGCGCTACGAATGTCCAGTTGCATTTTCTTCAGACAGAGTGTTTCAAAACTGCTCAATCAAAAGTATGGTTTAACTCTGTTAGCTGAATGCACAGATCATAAAGAAGTTTCACCGAATGATTCTGTGTAGTTTATATTTGAAGACATTCCTTTTTCCACTATTACCCTCTTAGCGCTCCGAATCTCCACTTGCATTTTCTACAAAAAGAGTGTTTCATAACTGCTCAATCAAAAATATGTTTTATCTCTGTTAACTGAATTTACAGATCAGAAATAAGTTTCACAGAATGCATCTGTGTAGTTTTTATTTGAAGATATTCTTTTTCCCAATGTAGGCCTCTTAGCGCTTAGCATGTCCAATTGCAGTTTCTACAGAAAGAGTGTTTCAGAACGGCTCAATCAAAAGTAAGGTTCAACTCTGTTAGTTGAATGCACAGAACAGAAAGAATTTTCACAGAATGCTACTGTGTAGTTTGTATTTGAATATATTCCTTTTTCCACTATTACCCTCTTAGCGCTCCGAATGTCCACTTGCATTTTCTACAGAAAGAGTGTTCAGAACTGCGCAATCAAAAGTATGGTTTAACTCTGTTAGCTTAATGAACATATCAGAAATAAGTTTCACACAATGCTTCTGTGTAGTTTTTATTTGAAGATATTATTTTTCCCAATATAGGCCTCTTAGCGCTCAGAATGTCCAATTGCAGTTTCTACAGAAAGAGTGTTTCAGAAAGGCTCAATCAAAAGTAAGGTTCAACTCTGTTAGTTGAATGCACAGAACAGAAAGAAGTTTCATACAATGCTTCTGTGTAGTTTATATTAGAACATATTCTTTTTTCCACTATTACCCACTTAGCGCTACGAAGGTCCAGTTGAATTTTCTACAGACAGAGTGTTTCAAAACTGCTCAATCAAAAGTATGGTTTAACTCTGTTAGCTGAATGCTCAGATCAGAAAGAAGTTTCACAGAATGCTTCTGTGTAGTTTATATTTGAATATATTCCTTTTTTAATCTACTACTCTCTTAGCGCTCCAAATGTCCAGTTGCATTTTCTACAGAAAGAGTGTTCAGATCTGCTCAATCAAAAGTATGGTTTAACTCCGTTAGCTGAATGCACAGATCAGAAAGAAGTTTCACAGAATGATTCTGTGTAGTTTATATTTGGAGACATTCCTTTTTCCACTATTACCCTCTTAGCGCTCCGAATCTCCACTTGCATTTTCTACAGAAAGAGTGTTTCAGAACAGCTCAATCAAAACTAAGGTTCAACTCTTTTAGTTGAACAAACAGAACAGAAAGAAGTTTCACACAATTCTTCTGTGTAGTTTTTATTTGTAGACATTCTTTTTCCCAATATAGGCCTCTTTGCGCTCAGAATGTCCAATTGCAGTTTCTACAGAAAGAGTGTTTCAGAACGGCTCAATCATAAGTAAGGTTCAATTCTGTTAGTTGAATGCACAGAACAGAAAGAAGTTTCGTACAATGCTTCTGTGTAGTTTATATTTGAACATATTCTTTTTTCCACTATTACCCACTTAGCGCTACGAATGTCCAATTGCATTTTCTACAGACAGAGTGTTTCAAAACTGCTCAATCAAAAGTATGGTTTAACTCTGTTAGCTGAATGCTCAGATCAGAAAGATGTTTCACAGAATGCTTCAGTGTAGTTTATATTTGAATATATTCCTTTTTCCACTAGTACGCTCTTAGCGCTCCAAATGTCCAGTTGCATTTTCTACAGAAAGAGTGTTCAGATCTGCTCAATCAAAAGTATGGTTTAACTCTGTTAGCTGAATGCACAAATCAGAAAGAAGTTTCACCGAATGATTCTGTGTAGTTTATATTTGAAGACATTCCTTTTTCCACTATTACCCTCTTAGCGCTCCGAATCTCCACTTGCATTTTCTACAAAAAGAGTGTTTCATAACTGCTCAATCAAAAATATGTTTTATCTCTGTTAACTGAATTTACAGATCAGAAATAAGTTTCACAGAATGCATCTGTGTAGTTTTTATTTGAAGATATTCTTTTTCCCAATGTAGGCCTCTTAGCGCTTAGCATGTCCAATTGCAGATTCTACAGAAAGAGTGTTTCAGAACGGCTCAATCAAAAGTAAGGTTCAACTCTGTTAGTTGAATGCACAGAACAGAAAGAATTTTCACAGAATGCTACTGTGTAGTTTATATTTGAATATATTCCTTTTTCGACTATTACCCTCTTAGCGCTCCGAATGTCCACTTGCATTTTCTACAGAAAGAGTGTTCATAAATGCGCAATCAAAAGTATGGTGTAACTCTGTTAGCTTAATGAACATATCAGAAATAAGTTTCACACAATGCTTCTGTGTAGTTTTTATTTGAAGATATTATTTTTCCCAATAGAGGCCTCTTAGCGCTAAGAATGTCCAATTGCAGTTTCTACAGAAAGAGTGTTTCAGAACGGCTCAATCAAAAGTAAGGTTCAACTCTGTTAGTTGAATGCACAGAACAGAAAGAAGTTTCATACAATGCTTCTGTGTAGTTTATATTTGAACATATTCTTTTTTCCACTATTACCCATTTAGCGCTACGAATGTCCAGTTGCATTTTCTACAGACAGAGTGTTTCAAAACTGCTCAATCAAAAGTATGGTTTAACTCTGTTAGCTGAATGCTCAGATCAGAAAGAAGTTTCACAGAATGCTTCTGTGTAGTTTATATTTGAATATATTCCTTTTTCCACTACTACTCTCTTAGCGCTCCAAATGTCCAGTTGCATTTTCTACAGAAAGAGTGTTCAGATCTGCTCAATCAAAAGTATGGTTTAACTCTGTTAGCTGAATGCACAGATCAGAAAGAAGTTTCACAGAATGATTCTGTGTAGTTTATATTTGGAGACATTCCTTTTTCCACTATTACCCTCTTAGCGCTCCGAATCTCCACTTGCATTTTCTACAGAAAGAGTGTTTCAGAACGGCTCAATCAAAACTAAGCTTCAACTCTTTTAGTTGAACAAACAGAACAGAAAGAAGTTTCACACAATTCTTCTGTGTAGTTTTTATTTCTAGACATTCTTTTTCCCAATATAGGCCTCTTAGCGCTCAGAATGTCCAATTGCAGTTTCTACAGAAAGAGTGTTTCAGAACGGCTCAATCAAAAGTAAGGTTCAACTCTGTTAGTTGAATGCACAGAACAGAAAGAAGTTTCATACAATGCTTCTGTGTAGTTTATATTTGAACATATTCTTTTTTCCACTATTACCCACTTAGCGCTACGAATGTCCAGTTGCATTTTCTTCAGACAGAGTGTTTCAAAACTGCTCAATCAAAAGTATGGTTTAACTCTGTTAGCTGAATGCACAGATCATAAAGAAGTTTCACCGAATGATTCTGTGTAGTTTATATTTGAAGACATTCCTTTTTCCACTATTACCCTCTTAGCGCTCCGAATCTCCACTTGCATTTTCTACAAAAAGAGTGTTTCATAACTGCTCAATCAAAAATATGTTTTATCTCTGTTAACTGAATTTACAGATCAGAAATAAGTTTCACAGAATGCATCTGTGTAGTTTTTATTTGAAGATATTCTTTTTCCCAATGTAGGCCTCTTAGCGCTTAGCATGTCCAATTGCAGTTTCTACAGAAAGAGTGTTTCAGAACGGCTCAATCAAAAGTAAGGTTCAACTCTGTTAGTTGAATGCACAGAACAGAAAGAATTTTCACAGAATGCTACTGTGTAGTTTGTATTTGAATATATTCCTTTTTCCACTATTACCCTCTTAGCGCTCCGAATGTCCACTTGCATTTTCTACAGAAAGAGTGTTCAGAACTGCGCAATCAAAAGTATGGTTTAACTCTGTTAGCTTAATGAACATATCAGAAATAAGTTTCACACAATGCTTCTGTGTAGTTTTTATTTGAAGATATTATTTTTCCCAATATAGGCCTCTTAGCGCTCAGAATGTCCAATTGCAGTTTCTACAGAAAGAGTGTTTCAGAAAGGCTCAATCAAAAGTAAGGTTCAACTCTGTTAGTTGAATGCACAGAACAGAAAGAAGTTTCATACAATGCTTCTGTGTAGTTTATATTAGAACATATTCTTTTTTCCACTATTACCCACTTAGCGCTACGAAGGTCCAGTTGAATTTTCTACAGACAGAGTGTTTCAAAACTGCTCAATCAAAAGTATGGTTTAACTCTGTTAGCTGAATGCTCAGATCAGAAAGAAGTTTCACAGAATGCTTCTGTGTAGTTTATATTTGAATATATTCCTTTTTTAATCTACTACTCTCTTAGCGCTCCAAATGTCCAGTTGCATTTTCTACAGAAAGAGTGTTCAGATCTGCTCAATCAAAAGTATGGTTTAACTCCGTTAGCTGAATGCACAGATCAGAAAGAAGTTTCACAGAATGATTCTGTGTAGTTTATATTTGGAGACATTCCTTTTTCCACTATTACCCTCTTAGCGCTCCGAATCTCCACTTGCATTTTCTACAGAAAGAGTGTTTCAGAACAGCTCAATCAAAACTAAGGTTCAACTCTTTTAGTTGAACAAACAGAACAGAAAGAAGTTTCACACAATTCTTCTGTGTAGTTTTTATTTGTAGACATTCTTTTTCCCAATATAGGCCTCTTTGCGCTCAGAATGTCCAATTGCAGTTTCTACAGAAAGAGTGTTTCAGAACGGCTCAATCATAAGTAAGGTTCAATTCTGTTAGTTGAATGCACAGAACAGAAAGAAGTTTCGTACAATGCTTCTGTGTAGTTTATATTTGAACATATTCTTTTTTCCACTATTACCCACTTAGCGCTACGAATGTCCAATTGCATTTTCTACAGACAGAGTGTTTCAAAACTGCTCAATCAAAAGTATGGTTTAACTCTGTTAGCTGAATGCTCAGATCAGAAAGATGTTTCACAGAATGCTTCAGTGTAGTTTATATTTGAATATATTCCTTTTTCCACTAGTACGCTCTTAGCGCTCCAAATGTCCAGTTGCATTTTCTACAGAAAGAGTGTTCAGATCTGCTCAATCAAAAGTATGGTTTAACTCTGTTAGCTGAATGCACAAATCAGAAAGAAGTTTCACCGAATGATTCTGTGTAGTTTATATTTGAAGACATTCCTTTTTCCACTATTACCCTCTTAGCGCTCCGAATCTCCACTTGCATTTTCTACAAAAAGAGTGTTTCATAACTGCTCAATCAAAAATATGTTTTATCTCTGTTAACTGAATTTACAGATCAGAAATAAGTTTCACAGAATGCATCTGTGTAGTTTTTATTTGAAGATATTCTTTTTCCCAATGTAGGCCTCTTAGCGCTTAGCATGTCCAATTGCAGATTCTACAGAAAGAGTGTTTCAGAACGGCTCAATCAAAAGTAAGGTTCAACTCTGTTAGTTGAATGCACAGAACAGAAAGAATTTTCACAGAATGCTACTGTGTAGTTTATATTTGAATATATTCCTTTTTCGACTATTACCCTCTTAGCGCTCCGAATGTCCACTTGCATTTTCTACAGAAAGAGTGTTCAGAACTGCGCAATCAAAAGTATGGTGTAACTCTGTTAGCTTAATGAACATATCAGAAATAAGTTTCACACAATGCTTCTGTGTAGTTTTTATTTGAAGATATTATTTTTCCCAATATAGGCCTCTTAGCGCTCAGAATGTCCAATTGCAGTTTCTACAGAAAGAGTGTTTCAGAACGGCTCAATCAAAACTAAGGTTCAACTCTTTTAGTTGAACAAACAGAACAGAAAGAAGTTTCACACAATTTTTCTGTGTAGTTTTTATTTCTACACATTCTTTTTCCCAATATAGGCCTCTTAGCGCTCAGAATGTCCAATTGCAGTTTCTACAGAAAGAGTGTTTCAGAACGGCTCAATCAAAAGTAAGGTTCAACTCTGTTAGTTGAATGCACAGAACAGAAAGAAGTTTCATACAATGCTTCTGTGTAGTTTATATTTGAACATATTCTTTTTTCCACTATTACCCACTTAGCGCTACGAATGTCCAGTTGCATTTTCTACAGACAGAGTGTTTCAAAACTGCTCAATTAAAAGTATGGTTTAACTCTGTTAGCTGAATGCTCAGATCAGAAAGAAGTTTCACAGAATGCTTCAGTGTAGTTTATATTTGAATATATTCCTTTTTCCACTAGTACGCTCTTAGCGCTCCAAATGTCCAGTTGCATTTTCTACAGAAAGAGTGTTCAGATCTGCTCAATCAAAAGTATGGTTTAACTCTGTTAGCTGAATGCACAAATCAGAAAGAAGTTTCACCGAATGATTCTGTGTAGTTTATATTTGAAGACATTCCTTTTTCCACTATTACCCTCTTAGCGCTCCGAATCTCCACTTGCATTTTCTACAAAAAGAGTGTTTCATAACTGCTCAATCAAAAATATGTTTTATCTCTGTTAACTGAATTTACAGATCAGAAATAAGTTTCACAGAATGCATCTGTGTAGTTTTTATTTGAAGATATTCTTTTTCCCAATGTAGGCCTCTTAGCGCTTAGCATGTCCAATTGCAGATTCTACAGAAAGAGTGTTTCAGAACGGCTCAATCAAAAGTAAGATTCAACTCTGTTACTTGAATGCACAGAACAGAAAGAATTTTCACAGAATGCTACTGTGTAGTTTATATTTGAATATATTCCTTTTTCGACTATTACCCTCTTAGCGCTCCGAATGTCCACTTGCATTTTCTACAGAAAGAGTGTTCAGAACTGCGCAATCAAAAGTATGGTGTAACTCTGTTAGCTTAATGAACATATCAGAAATAAGTTTCACACAATGCTTCTGTGTAGTTTTTATTTGAAGATATTATTTTTCCCAATATAGGCCTCTTAGCGCTCAGAATGTCCAATTGCAGTTTCTACAGAAAGAGTGTTTCAGAAAGGCTCAATCAAAAGTAAGGTTCAACTCTGTTAGTTGAATGCACAGAACAGAAAGAAGTTTCATACAATGCTTCTGTGTAGTTTATATTAGAACATATTCTTTTTTCCACTATTACCCACTTAGCGCTACGAAGGTCCAGTTGAATTTTCTACAGACAGAGTGTTTCAAAACTGCTCAATCAAAAGTATGGTTTAACTCTGTTAGCTGAATGCTCAGATCAGAAAGAAGTTTCACAGAATGCTTCTGTGTAGTTTATATTTGAATATATTCCTTTTTTAATCTACTACTCTCTTAGCGCTCCAAATGTCCAGTTGCATTTTCTACAGAAAGAGTGTTCAGATCTGCTCAATCAAAAGTATGGTTTAACTCCGTTAGCTGAATGCACAGATCAGAAAGAAGTTTCACAGAATGATTCTGTGTAGTTTATATTTGGAGACATTCCTTTTTCCACTATTACCCTCTTAGCGCTCCGAATCTCCACTTGCATTTTCTACAGAAAGAGTGTTTCAGAACGGCTCAATCAAAACTAAGGTTCAACTCTTTTAGTTGAACAAACAGAACAGAAAGAAGTTTCACACAATTCTTCTGTGTAGTTTTTATTTGTAGACATTCTTTTTCCCAATATAGGCCTCTTTGCGCTCAGAATGTCCAATTGCAGTTTCTACAGAAAGAGTGTTTCAGAACGGCTCAATCATAAGTAAGGTTCAATTCTGTTAGTTGAATGCACAGAACAGAAAGAAGTTTCGTACAATGCTTCTGTGTAGTTTATATTTGAACATATTCTTTTTTCCACTATTACCCACTTAGCGCTACGAATGTCCAATTGCATTTTCTACAGACAGAGTGTTTCAAAACTGCTCAATCAAAAGTATGGTTTAACTCTGTTAGCTGAATGCTCAGATCAGAAAGATGTTTCACAGAATGCTTCAGTGTAGTTTATATTTGAATATATTCCTTTTTCCACTAGTACGCTCTTAGCGCTCCAAATGTCCAGTTGCATTTTCTACAGAAAGAGTGTTCAGATCTGCTCAATCAAAAGTATGGTTTAACTCTGTTAGCTGAATGCACAAATCAGAAAGAAGTTTCACCGAATGATTCTGTGTAGTTTATATTTGAAGACATTCCTTTTTCCACTATTACCCTCTTAGCGCTCCGAATCTCCACTTGCATTTTCTACAAAAAGAGTGTTTCATAACTGCTCAATCAAAAATATGTTTTATCTCTGTTAACTGAATTTACAGATCAGAAATAAGTTTCACAGAATGCATCTGTGTAGTTTTTATTTGAAGATATTCTTTTTCCCAATGTAGGCCTCTTAGCGCTTAGCATGTCCAATTGCAGATTCTACAGAAAGAGTGTTTCAGAACGGCTCAATCAAAAGTAAGGTTCAACTCTGTTAGTTGAATGCACAGAACGGAAAGTATTTTCACAGAATGCTACTGTGTAGTTTATATTTGAATATATTCCTTTTTCGACTATTACCCTCTTAGCGCTCCGAATGTCCACTTGCATTTTCTACAGAAAGAGTGTTCATAAATGCGCAATCAAAAGTATGGTGTAACTCTGTTAGCTTAATGAACATATCAGAAATAAGTTTCACACAATGCTTCTGTGTAGTTTTTATTTGAAGATATTATTTTTCCCAATAGAGGCCTCTTAGCGCTCAGAATGTCCAATTGCAGTTTCTACAGAAAGAGTGTTTCAGAACGGCTCAATCAAAACTAAGGTTCAACTCTGTTAGTTGAATGCACAGAACAGAAAGAAGTTTCATACAATGCTTCTGTGTAGTTTATATTTGAACATATTCTTTTTTCCACTATTACCCACTTAGCGCTACGAATGTCCAGTTGCATTTTCTACAGACAGAGTGTTTCAAAACTGCTCAATCAAAAGTATGGTTTAACTCTGTTAGCTGAATGCTCAGATCAGAAAGAAGTTTCACAGAATGCTTCTGTGTAGTTTATATTTGAATATATTCCTTTTTCCACTACTACTCTCTTAGCGCTCCAAATGTCCAGTTGCATTTTCTACAGAAAGAGTGTTCAGATCTGCTCAATCAAAAGTATGTTTTAACTCTGTTAGCTGAATGCACAGATCAGAAAGAAGTTTCACAGAATGATTCTGTGTAGTTTATATTTGGAGACATTCCTTTTTCCACTATTACCCTCTTAGCGCTCCGAATCTCCACTTGCATTTTCTACAGAAAGAGTGTTTCAGAACGGCTCAATCAAAACTAAGCTTCAACTCTTTTAGTTGAACAAACAGAACAGAAAGAAGTTTCACACAATTCTTCTGTGTAGTTTTTATTTCTAGACATTCTTTTTCCCAATATAGGCCTCTTAGCGCTCAGAATGTCCAATTGCAGTTTCTACAGAAAGAGTGTTTCAGAACGGCTCAATCAAAAGTAAGGTTCAACTCTGTTAGTTGAATGCACAGAAAAGAAAGAAGTTTCATACAATGCTTCTGTGTAGTTTATATTTGAACATATTCTTTTTTCCACTATTACCCACTTAGCGCTACGAATGTCCAGTTGCATTTTCTTCAGACAGAGTGTTTCAAAACTGCTCAATCAAAAGTATGGTTTAACTCTGTTAGCTGAATGCTCAGATCAGAAAGAAGTTTCACAGAATGCTTCTGTGTAGTTTATATTTGAATATATTCCTTTTTCCACTACTACGCTCTTAGCGCTCCAATTGTCCAGTTGCATTTTCTACAGAAAGAGTGTTCAGATCTGCTCAATCAAAAGTATGGTTTAACTCTGTTAGCTGAATGCACAGATCATAAAGAAGTTTCACCGAATGATTCTGTGTAGTTTATATTTGAAGACATTCCTTTTTCCACTATTACCCTCTTAGCGCTCCGAATCTCCACTTGCATTTTCTACAAAAAGAGTGTTTCATAACTGCTCAATCAAAAATATGTTTTATCTCTGTTAACTGAATTTACAGATCAGAAATAAGTTTCACAGAATGCATCTGTGTAGTTTTTATTGGAAGATATTCTTTTTCCCAATGTAGGCCTCTTAGCGCTTAGCATGTCCAATTGCAGTTTCTACAGAAAGAGTGTTTCAGAACGGCTCAATCAAAAGTAAGGTTCAACTCTGTTAGTTGAATGCACAGAACAGAAAGAATTTTCACAGAATGCTACTGTGTAGTTTGTATTTGAATATATTCCTTTTTCCACTATTACCCTCTTAGCGCTCCGAATGTCCACTTGCATTTTCTACAGAAAGAGTGTTCAGAACTGCGCAATCAAAAGTATGGTTTAACTCTGTTAGCTTAATGAACATATCAGAAATAAGTTTCACACAATGCTTCTGTGTAGTTTTTATTTGAAGATATTATTTTTCCCAATATAGGCCTCTTAGCGCTCAGAATGTCCAATTGCAGTTTCTACAGAAAGAGTGTTTCAGAAAGGCTCAATCAAAAGTAAGGTTCAACTCTGTTAGTTGAATGCACAGAACAGAAAGAAGTTTCATACAATGCTTCTGTGTAGTTTATATTAGAACATATTCTTTTTTCCACTATTACCCACTTAGCGCTACGAAGGTCCAGTTGAATTTTCTACAGACAGAGTGTTTCAAAACTGCTCAATCAAAAGTATGGTTTAACTCTGTTAGCTGAATGCTCAGATCAGAAAGAAGTTTCACAGAATGCTTCTGTGTAGTTTATATTTGAATATATTCCTTTTTTAATCTACTACTCTCTTAGCGCTCCAAATGTCCAGTTGCATTTTCTACAGAAAGAGTGTTCAGATCTGCTCAATCAAAAGTATGGTTTAACTCCGTTAGCTGAATGCACAGATCAGAAAGAAGTTTCACAGAATGATTCTGTGTAGTTTATATTTGGAGACATTCCTTTTTCCACTATTACCCTCTTAGCGCTCCGAATCTCCACTTGCATTTTCTACAGAAAGAGTGTTTCAGAACGGCTCAATCAAAACTAAGGTTCAACTCTTTTAGTTGAACAAACAGAACAGAAAGAAGTTTCACACAATTCTTCCGTGTAGTTTTTATTTGTAGACATTCTTTTTCCCAATATAGGCCTCTTTGCGCTCAGAATGTCCAATTGCAGTTTCTACAGAAAGAGTGTTTCAGAACGGCTCAATCATAAGTAAGGTTCAATTCTGTTAGTTGAATGCACAGAACAGAAAGAAGTTTCGTACAATGCTTCTGTGTAGTTTATATTTGAACATATTCTTTTTTCCACTATTACCCACTTAGCGCTACGAATGTCCAATTGCATTTTCTACAGACAGAGTGTTTCAAAACTGCTCAATCAAAAGTATGGTTTAACTCTGTTAGCTGAATGCTCAGATCAGAAAGATGTTTCACAGAATGCTTCAGTGTAGTTTATATTTGAATATATTCCTTTTTCCACTAGTACGCTCTTAGCGCTCCAAATGTCCAGTTGCATTTTCTACAGAAAGAGTGTTCAGATCTGCTCAATCAAAAGTATGGTTTAACTCTGTTAGCTGAATGCACAAATCAGAAAGAAGTTTCACCGAATGATTCTGTGTAGTTTATATTTGAAGACATTCCTTTTTCCACTATTACCCTCTTAGCGCTCCGAATCTCCACTTGCATTTTCTACAAAAAGAGTGTTTCATAACTGCTCAATCAAAAATATGTTTTATCTCTGTTAACTGAATTTACAGATCAGAAATAAGTTTCACAGAATGCATCTGTGTAGTTTTTATTTGAAGATATTCTTTTTCCCAATGTAGGCCTCTTAGCGCTTAGCATGTCCAATTGCAGATTCTACAGAAAGAGTGTTTCAGAACGGCTCAATCAAAAGTAAGGTTCAACTCTGTTAGTTGAATGCACAGAACAGAAAGAATTTTCACAGAATGCTACTGTGTAGTTTATATTTGAATATATTCCTTTTTCGACTATTACCCTCTTAGCGCTCCGAATGTCCACTTGCATTTTCTACAGAAAGAGTGTTCATAAATGCGCAATCAAAAGTATGGTGTAACTCTGTTAGCTTAATGAACATATCAGAAATAAGTTTCACACAATGCTTCTGTGTAGTTTTTATTTGAAGATATTATTTTTCCCAATAGAGGCCTCTTAGCACTCAGAATGTCCAATTGCAGTTTCTACAGAAAGAGTGTTTCAGAAAGGCTCAATCAAAAGTAAGGTTCAACTCTGTTAGTTGAATGCACAGAACAGAAAGAAGTTTCATACAATGCTTCTGTTAGTTTATATTTGAACATATTCTTTTTTCCACTATTACCCACTTAGCGCTACGAATGTCCAGTTGCATTTTCTACAGACAGAGTGTTTCAAAACTGCTCAATCAAAAGTATGGTTTAACTCTGTTAGCTGAATGCTCAGATCAGAAAGAAGTTTCACAGAATGCTTCTGTGTAGTTTATATTTGAATATATTCCTTTTTCCACTACTACTCTCTTAGCTCTCCAAATGTCCAGTTGCATTTTCTACAGAAAGTGTGTTCAGATCTGCTCAATCAAAAGTATGGTTTAACTCTGTTAGCTGAATGCACAGATCAGAAAGAAGTTTCACAGAATGATTCTGTGTAGTTTATATTTGGAGACATTCCTTTTTCCACTATTACCCTCTTAGCGCTCCGAATCTCCACTTGCATTTTCTACAGAAAGAGTGTTTCAGAACGGCTCAATCAAAACTAAGCTTCAACTCTTTTAGTTGAACAAACAGAACAGAAAGAAGTTTCACACAATTCTTCTGTGTAGTTTTTATTTCTAGACATTCTTTTTCCCAATATAGGCCTCTTAGCGCTCAGAATGTCCAATTGCAGTTTCTACAGAAAGAGTGTTTCAGAACGGCTCAATCAAAAGTAAGGTTCAACTCTGTTAGTTGAATGCACAGAACAGAAAGAAGTTTCATACAATGCTTCTGTGTAGTTTATATTTGAACATATTCTTTTTTCCACTATTACCCACTTAGCGCTACTAATGTCCAGTTGCATTTTCTTCAGACAGAGTGTTTCAAAACTGCTCAATCAAAAGTATGGTTTAACTCTGTTAGCTGAATGCTCAGATCAGAAAGAAGTTTCACAGAATGCTTCTGTGTAGTTTATATTTGAATATATTCCTTTTTCCACTACTACGCTCTTAGTGCTCCAAATGTCCAGTTGCATTTTCTACAGAAAGAGTGTTCAGATCTGCTCAATCAAAAGTATGGTTTAACTCTGTTAGCTGAATGCACAGATCAGAAAGAAGTTTCACCGAATGATTCTGTGTAGTTTATATTTGAAGACATTCCTTTTTCCACTATTACCCTCTTAGCGCTCCGAATCTCCACTTGCATTTTCTACAAAAAGAGTGTTTCATAACTGCTCAATCAAAAATATGTTTTATCTCTGTTAACTGAATTTACAGATCAGAAATAAGTTTCACAGAATGCATCTGTGTAGTTTTTATTTGAAGATATTCTTTTTCCCAATGTAGGCCTCTTAGCGCTTAGCATGTCCAATTGCAGTTTCTACAGAAAGAGTGTTTCAGAACGGCTCAATCAAAAGTAAGGTTCAACTCTGTTAGTTGAATGCACAGAACAGAAAGAATTTTCACAGAATGCTACTGTGTAGTTTGTATTTGAATATATTCCTTTTTCCACTATTAACCTCTTAGCGCTCCGAATGTCCACTTGCATTTTCTACAGAAAGAGTGTACAGAACTGCGCAATCAAAAGTATGGTTTAACTCTGTTAGCTTAATGAACATATCAGAAATAAGTTTCACACAATGCTTCTGTGTAGTTTTTATTTGAAGATATTATTTTTCCCAATAGAGGCCTCTTAGCGCTCAGAATGTCCAATTGCAGTTTCTACACAAAGAGTGTTTCAGAACGGCTCAATCAAAAGTAAGGTTCAACTCTGTTAGTTGAATGCACAGAACAGAAAGAAGTTTCATACAATGCTTCTGTGTAGTTTATATTTGAACATATTCTTTTTTCCACTATTACCCACTTAGCGCTACGAATGTCCAGTTGCATTTTCTACAGACAGAGTGTTTCAAAACTGCTCAATCAAAAGTATGGTTTAACTCTCTTAGCTGAATGCTCAGATCAGAAAGAAGTTTCACAGAATGCTTCTGTGTAGTTTATATTTGAATATATTCCTTTTTCCACTACTAGTCTCTTAGCGCTCCAAATGTCCGGTTGCATTTTCTACAGAAAGAGTGTTCAGATCTGCTCAATCAAAAGTATGGTTTAACTCTGTTAGCTGAATGCACAGATCAGAAAGAAGTTTCACAGAATGATTCTGTGTAGTTTATATTTGGAGACATTCCTTTTTCCACTATTATCCTCTTAGCGCTCCGAATATCCACTTGCATTTTCTACAGAAAGAGTGTTTCAGAACGGCTCAATCAAAACTAAGGTTCAACTCTTTTAGTTGAACAAACAGAACAGAAAGCAGTTTCACACAATTCTTCTGTGTAGTTTTTATTTGTAGATATTCTTTTTCCCAATATAGGCCTCTTAGCGCTCAGAATGTCCAATTGCAGTTTCTACAGAAAGAGTGTTTCAGAACGGCTCAATCAAAAGTAAGGTTCAACTCTGTTAGTTGAATGCACAGAACAGAAAGAAGTTTCATACAATGCTTCTGTGTAGTTTATATTTGAACATATTCTTTTTTCCACTATTACCCACTTAGCGCTACGAATGTCCAGTTGCATTTTCTACAGACAGAGTGTTTCAAAACTGCTCAATCAAAAGTATGGTTTAACTCTGTTAGCTGAATGCTCAGATCAGAAAGAAGTTTCACAGAATGCTTCTGTGTAGTTTATATTTGAATATATTCCTTTTTCCACTACTACGCTCTTAGCGCTCCAAATGTCCAGTTGCATTTTCTACAGAAAGAGTGTTCAGATCTGCTCAATCAAAAGTATGGTTTAACTCTGTTAGCTGAATGCACAGATCAGAAAGAAGTTTCACCGAATGATTCTGTGTAGTTTATATTTGAAGACATTCCTTTTTCCACTATTACCCTCTTAGCGCTCCGAATCTCCACTTGCATTTTCTACAAAAAGAGTGTTTCATAACTGCTCAATCAAAAATATGTTTTATCTCTGTTAACTGAATTTCAGATCAGAAATAAGTTTCACAGAATGCATCTGTGTAGTTTTTATTTGAAGATATTCTTTTTCCCAATGTAGGCCTCTTAGCGCTTAGCATGTCCAATTGCAGTTTCTACAGAAAGAGTGTTTCAGAACGGCTCAATCAAAAGTAAGGTTCAACTCTGTTAGTTGAATGCACAGAACAGAAAGAATTTTCACAGAATGCTACTGTGTAGTTTATATTTGAATATATTCCTTTTTCCACTATTACCCTCTTAGCGCTCCGAATGTCCACTTGCATTTTCTACAGAAAGAGTGTTCAGAACTGCGCAATCAAAAGTATGGTTTAACTCTGTTAGCTTAATGAACATATCAGAAATAAGTTTCACACAATGCTTCTGTGTAGTTTTTATTTGAAGATATTATTTTTCCCAATAGAGGCCTCTTAGCGCTCTGAATGTCCAATTGCAGTTTCTACAGAAAGAGTGTTTCAGAAAGGCTCAATAAAAAGTAAGGTTCAACTCTGTTAGTTGAATGCACAGAACAGAAAGAAGTTTCATACAATGCTTCTGTGTAGTTTATATTTGAACATATTCTTTTTTCCACTATTACCCACTTAGCGCTACGAATGTCCAGTTGCATTTTCTACAGACAGAGTGTTTCAAAACTGCTCAATCAAAAGTATGGCTTAACTCTCTTAGCTGAATGCTCAGATCAGAAAGAAGTTTCACAGAATGCTTCTGTGTAGTTTATATTTGAATATATTCCTTTTTCCACTACTACTCTCTTAGCGCTCCAAATGTCCGGTTGCATTTTCTACAGAAAGAGTGTTCAGATCTGCTAAATCAAAAGTATGGTTTAACTCTGTTAGCTGAATGCACAGATCAGAAAGAAGTTTCACAGAATGATTCTGTGTAGTTTATATTTGGAGACATTCCTTTTTCCACTATTACCCTCTTAGCGCTCCGAATCTCCACTTGCATTTTCTACAGAAAGAGTGTTTCAGAACGGCTCAATCAAAACTAAGGTTCAACTCTTTTAGTTGAACAAACAGAACAGAAAGCAGTTTCACACAATTCTTCTGTGTAGTTTTTATTTGTAGATATTCTTTTTCCCAATATAGGCCTCTTAGCGCTCAGAATGTCCAATTACAGTTTCTACAGAAAGAGTGTTTCAGAACGGCTCAATCAAAAGTAAGGTTAAACTCTGTTAGTTGAATGCACAGAACAGAAAGAAGTTTCATACAATGCTTCTGTGTAGTTTATATTTGAACATATTCTTTTTTCCACTATTACCCACTTATCGCTACGAATGTCCAGTTGCATTTTCTACAGACAGAGTGTTTCAAAACTGCTCAATCAAAAGTATGGTTTAAATCTGTTAGCTGAATGCTCAGATCAGAAAGAAGTTTCAGAGAATGCTTCTGTGTAGTTTATATTTGAATATATTCCTTTTTCCACTACTACGCTCTTAGCGCTCCAAATGTCCAGTTCCATTTTCTACAGAAAGAGTGTTCAGATCTGCTCAATCAAAAGTATGGTTTAACTCTGTTAGCTGAATGCACAGATCAGAAAGAAGTTTCACCGAATGATTCTGTGTAGTTTATATTTGAAGACATTCCTTTTTCCACTATTACCCTCTTAGCGCTCCGAATCTCCACTTGCATTTTCTACAAAAAGAGTGTTTCATAACTGCTCAATCAAAAATATGTTTTATCTCTGTTAACTGAATTTCAGATCAGAAATAAGTTTCACAGAATGCATCTGTGTAGTTTTTATTTGAAGATATTCTTTTTCCCAATGTAGGCCTCTTAGCGCTTAGCATGTCCAATTGCAGTTTCTACAGAAAGAGTGTTTCAGAACGGCTCAATCAAAAGTAAGGTTCAACTCTGTTAGTTGAATGCACAGAACAGAAAGAATTTTCACAGAATGCTACTGTGCAGTTTATATTTGAATATATTCCTTTTTCCACTATTACCCTCTTAGCGCTCCGAATGTCCACTTGCATTTTCTACAGAAAGAGTGTTCAGAACTGCGCAATCAAAAGTATGGTTTAACTCTGTTAGCTTAATGAACATATCAGAAATAAGTTTCACACAATGCTTCTGTGTAGTTTTTATTTGAAGATATTATTTTTCCCAATAGAGGCCTCTTAGCGCTCAGAATGTCCAATTGCAGTTTCTACAGAAAGAGTGTTTCAGAACGGCTCAATCAAAAGTAAGGTTCAACTCTGTTAGTTGAATGCACAGAACAGAAAGAAGTTTCATACAATGCTTCTGTGTAGTTTATATTTGAACATATTCTTTTTTCCACTATTACCCACTTAGCGCTACGAATGTCCAGTTGCATTTTCTACAGACAGAGTGTTTCAAAACTGCTCAATCAAAAGTATGGTTTAACTCTGTTAGCTGAATGCTCAGATCAGAAAGAAGTTTCACAGAATGCTTCTGTGTAGTTTATATTTGAATATATTCCTTTTTCCACTACTACTCTCTTAGCGCTCCAAATGTCCATTTGCATTTTCTACAGAAAGAGTGTTCAGATCTGCTCAATCAAAAGTATGGTTTAACTCTGTTAGCTGAATGCACAGATCAGAAAGAAGTTTCACAGAATGATTCTGTGTAGTTTATATTTGGAGACATTCCTTTTTCCACTATTACCCTCTTAGCGCTCCGAATCTCCACTTGCATTTTCTACAGAAAGAGTGTTTCAGAACGGCTCAATCAAAACTAAGGTTCAACTCTTTTAGTTGAACAAACAGAACAGAAAGAAGTTTCACACAATTCTTCTGTGTAGTTTTTATTTGTAGACATTCTTTTTCCCAATATAGGCCTCTTAGCGCTCAGAATGTCCAATTGCAGTTTCTACAGAAAGAGTGTTTCAGAACGGCTCAATCAAAAGTAAGGTTCAACTCTGTTAGTTGAATGCACAGAACAGAAAGAAGTTTCATACAATGCTTCTGTGTAGTTTATATTTGAACATATTCTTTTTTCCACTATTACCCACTTAGCGCTACGAATGTCCAGTTGCATTTTCTACAGACAGAGTGTTTCAAAACTGCTCAATCAAAAGTATGGTTTAACTCTGTTAGCTGAATGCTCAGATCAGAAAGAAGTTTCACAGAATGCTTCTGTGTAGTTTATATTTGAATATATTCCTTTTTCCACTACTACGCTCTTAGCGCTCCAAATGTCCAGTTGCATTTTCTACAGAAAGAGTGTTCAGATCTGCTCAATCAAAAGTATGGTTTAACTCTGTTAGCTGAATGCACAGATCAGAAAGAAGTTTCACCGAATGATTCTGTGTAGTTTATATTTGAAGACATTCCTTTTTCCACTATTACCCTCTTAGCGTTCCGAATCTCCACTTGCATTTTCTACAAAAAGAGTGTTTCATAACTGCTCAATCAAAAATATGTTTTATCTCTGTTAACTGAATTTACAGATCAGAAATAAGTTTCACAGAATGCATCTGTGTAGTTTTTATTTGAAGATATTCTTTTTCCCTATGTAGGCCTCTTAGCGCTTAGCATGTCCAATTGCAGTTTCTACAGAAAGAGTGTTTCAGAACGGCTCAATCAAATTAAGGTTCAACTCTGTTAGTTGAATGCACAGAACAGAAAGAATTTTCACAGAATGCTACTGTGTAGTTTATATTTGAATATATTCCTTTTTCCACTATTACCCTCTTAGCGCTCCGAATGTCCACTTGCATTTTCTACAGAAAGAGTGTTCAGAACTGCGCAATCAAAAGTATGGTTTAACTCTGTTAGCTTAATGAACATATCAGAAATAAGTTTCACACAATGCTTCTGTGTAGTTTTTATTTGAAGATATTATTTTTCCCAATAGAGGCCTCTTAGCGCTCAGAATGTCCAATTGCAGTTTCTACAGAAAGAGTGTTTCAGAACGGCTCAATCAAAAGTAAGGTTCAACTCTGTTAGTTGAATGCACAGAACAGAAAGAAGTTTCATACAATGATTCTGTGTAGTTTATATTTGAACATATTCTTTTTTCCACTATTACCCACTTAGCGCTACGAATGTCCAGTTGCATTTTCTACAGACAGAGTGTTTCAAAACTGCTCAATCAAAAGTATGGTTTAACTCTCTTAGCTGAATGCTCAGATCAGAAAGAAGTTTCACAGAATGCTTCTGTGTAGTTTATATTTGAATATATTCCTTTTTCCACTACTACTCTCTTAGCGCTCCAAATGTCCGGTTGCATTTTCTACAGAAAGAGTGTTCAGATCTGCTCAATCAAAAGTATGGTTTAACTCTGTTAGCTGAATGCACAGATCAGAAAGAAGTTTCACAGAATGATTCTGTGTAGTTTATATTTGGAGACATTCCTTTTATCACTATTACCCTCTTAGCGCTCCGAATCTCCACTTGCATTTTCTACAGAAAGAGTGTTTCAGAACGGCGCAATCAAAACTAAGGTTCAACTCTTTTAGTTGAACAAACAGAACAGAAAGCAGTTTCACACAATTCTTCTGCGTAGTTTTTATTTGTAGACATTATTTTTCCCAATATAGGCCTCTTAGCGCTCAGAATGTCCAATTGCAGTTTCTACAGAAAGAGTGTTTCAGAACGGCTCAATCAAAAGTAAGGTTCAACTCTGTTAGTTGAATGCACAGAACAGAAAGAAGTTTCATACAATGCTTCTGTGTAGTTTATATTTGAACATATTCTTTTTTCCACTATTACCCACTTAGCGCTACGAATGTCCAGTTGCATTTTCTACAGACAGAGTGTTTCAAAACTGCTCAATCAAAAGTATGGTTTAACTCTGTTAGCTGAATGCTCAGATCAGAAAGAAGTTTCACAGAATGCTTCTGTGTAGTTTATATTTTAATATATTCCTTTTTTAATCTACTACTCTCTTAGCGCTCCAAATGTCCAGTTGCATTTTCTACAGAAAGAGTGTTCAGATCTGCTCAATCAAAAGTATGTTTTAACTCCGTTAGCTGAATGCACAGATCAGAAAGAAGTTTCACAGAATGATTCTGTGTAGTTTATATTTGGAGACATTCCTTTTTCCACTATTACCCTCTTAGCGCTCCGAATCTCCACTTGCATTTTCTACAGAAAGAGTGTTTCAGAACGGCTCAATCAAAACTAAGGTTCAACTCTTTTAGTTGAACAAACAGAACAGAAAGAAGTTTCACACAATTCTTCTGTGTAGTTTTTATTTGTAGACATTCTTTTTCCCAATATAGGCCTCTTTGCGCTCAGAATGTCCAATTGCAGTTTCTACAGAAAGAGTGTTTCAGAACGGCTCAATCAAAAGTAAGGTTCAACTCTGTTAGTTGAATGCACAGAACAGAAAGGAGTTTCGTACAATGCTTCTGTGTAGTTTATATTTGAACATATTCTTTTTTCCACTATTACCCACTTAGCGCTACGAATGTCCAATTGCATTTTCTACAGACAGAGTGTTTCAAAACTGCTCAATCAAAAGTATGGTTTAACTCTGTTAGCTGAATGCTCAGATCAGAAAGATGTTTCACAGAATGCTTCAGTGTAGTTTACATTTGAATATATTCCTTTTTCCACTAGTACGCTCTTAGCGCTCCAAATGTCCAGTTGCATTTTCTACAGAAAGAGTGTTCAGATCTGCTCAATCAAAAGTATGGTTTAACTCTGTTAGCTGAATGCACATATCAGAAAGAAGTTTCACCGAATGATTCTGTGTAGTTTATATTTGAAGACATTCCTTTTTCCACTATTACCCTCTTAGCGCTCCGAATCTCCACTTGCATTTTCTACAAAAAGAGTGTTTCATAACTGCTCAATCAAAAATATGTTTTATCTCTGTTAACTGAATTTACAGATCAGAAATAAGTTTCACAGAATGCATCTGTGTAGTTTTTATTTGAAGATATTCTTTTTCCCAATGTAGGCCTCTTAGCGCTTAGCATGTCCAATTGCAGTTTCTACAGAAAGAGTGTTTCAGAACGGCTCAATCAAAAGTAAGGTTCAACTCTGTTAGTTGAATGCACAGAACAGAAAGAATTTTCACAGAATGCTACTGTGTAGTTTATATTTGAATATATTCCCTTTTCGACTATTACCCTCTTAGCGCTCCGAATGTCCACTTGCATTTTCTACAGAAAGAGTGTTCAGAAATGCGCAATCAAAAGTATGGTGTAACTCTGTTAGCTTAATGAACATATCAGAAATAAGTTTCACACAATGCTTCTGTGTAGTTTTTATTTGAAGATATTATTTTTCCCAATAGAGGCCTCTTAGCGCTCAGAATGTCCAATTGCAGTTTCTACAGAAAGAGTGTTTCAGAACGGCTCAATCAAAAGTAAGGTTCAACTCTGTTAGTTGAATGCACAGAACAGAAAGAAGTTTCATACAATGCTTCTGTGTAGTTTATATTTGAACATATTCTTTTTTCCACTATTACCCACTTAGCGCTACGAATGTCCAGTTGCATTTTCTACAGACAGAGTGTTTCAAAACTGCTCAATCAAAAGTATGGTTTAACTCTGTTAGCTGAATGCTCAGATCAGAAAGAAGTTTCACAGAATGCTTCTGTGTAGTTTATATTTGAATATATTCCTTTTTCCACTACTACTCTCTTAGCGCTCCAAATGTCCAGTTGCATTTTCTACAGAAAGAGTGTTCAGATCTGCTCAATCAAAAGTATGGTTTAACTCTGTTAGCTGAATGCACAGATCAGAAAGAAGTTTCACAGAATGATTCTGTGTAGTTTATATTTGGAGACATTCCTTTTTCCACTATTACCCTCTTAGCGCTCCGAATCTCCACTTGCATTTTCTACAGAAAGAGTGTTTCAGAACGGCTCAATCAAAACTAAGCTTCAAATCTTTTAGTTGAACAAACAGAACAGAAAGAAGTTTCACACAATTCTTCTGTGTAGTTTTTATTTGTAGACATTCTTTTTCCCAATATAGGCCTCTTAGCGCTCAGAATGTCCAATTGCAGTTTCTACAGAAAGAGTGTTTCAGAACGGCTCAATCAAAAGTAAGGTTCAACTCTGTTAGTTGAATGCACAGAACAGAAAGAAGTTTCATACAATGCTTCTGTGTAGTTTATATTTGAACATATTCTTTTTTCCACTATTACCCACTTAGCGCTACGAATGTCCAGTTGCATTTTCTTCAGACAGAGTGTTTCAAAACTGCTCAATCAAAAGTATGGTTTAACTCTGTTAGCTGAATGCTCAGATCAGAAAGAAGTTTCACAGAATGCTTCTGTGTAGTTTATATTTGAATATATTCCTTTTTCCACTACTACGCTCTTAGCGCTCCAAATGTCCATTTGCATTTTCTACAGAGAGAGTGTTCAGATCTGCTCAATCAAAAGTATGGTTTAACTCTGTTAGCTAAATGCACAGATCATAAAGAAGTTTCACCGAATGATTCTGTGTAGTTTATATTTGAAGACATTCCTTTTTCCACTATTACCCTCTTAGCGCTCCGAATCTCCACTTGCATTTTCTACAAAAAGAGTGTTTCATAACTGCTCAATCAAAAATATGTTTTAACTCTGTTAACTGAATTTACAGATCAGAAATAAGTTTCACAGAATGCATCTGTGTAGTTTTTATTTGAAGATATTCTTTTTCCCAATGTAGGCCTCTTAGCGTTTAGCATGTCCAATTGCAGTTTCTACAGAAAGAGTGTTTCAGAACGGCTCAATCAAAAGTAAGGTTCAACTCTGTTAGTTGAATGCACAGAACAGAAAGAATTTTCACAGAATGCTACTGTGTAGTTTATATTTGAATATATTCCTTTTTCCACTATTACCCTCTTAGCGCTCCGAATGTCCACTTGCATTTTCTACAGAAAGAGTGTTCAGAACTGCGCAATCAAAAGTATGGTTTAACTCTGTTAGCTTAATGAACATATCAGAAATATGTTTCACACAATGCTTCTGTGTAGTTTTTATTTGAAGATATTATTTTTCCCAATAGAGGCCTCTTAGCGCTCAGAATGTCCAATTGCAGTTTCTACAGAAAGAGTGTTTCAGAACGGCTCAATCAAAAGTAAGGTTCAACTCTGTTAGTTGAATGCACAGAACAGAAAGAAGTTTCATACAATGCTTCTGTGTAGTTTATATTTGAACATATTCTTTTTTCCACTATTACCCACTTAGCGCTACGAATGTCCAGTTGCATTTTCTACAGACAGAGTGTTTCAAAACTGCTCAATCAAAAGTATGGTTTAACTCTCTTAGCTGAATGCTCAGATCAGAAAGAAGTTTCACAGAATGCTTCTGTGTAGTTTATATATGAATATATTCCTTTTTCCACTACTACTCTCTTAGCGCTCCAAATGTCCGGTTGCATTTTCTACAGAAAGAGTGTTCAGATCTGCTCAATCAAAAGTATGATTTAACTCTGTTAGCTGAATGCACAGATCAGAAAGAAGTTTCACAGAATGATTCTGTGTAGTTTATATTTGGAGACATTCCTTTTTCCACTATCACCCTCTTAGCGCTCCGAATCTCCACTTGCATTTTCTACAGAAAGAGTGTTTCAGAACGGCTCAATCAAAACTAAGGTTCAACTCTTTTAGTTGAACAAACAGAACAGAAAGCAGTTTCACACAATTCTTCTGTGTAGTTTTTATTTGTTGATATTCTTTTTCCCAATATAGGCCTCTTAGCGCTCAGAATGTCCAATTGCAGTTTCTACAGAAAGAGTGTTTCAGAACGGCTCAATCAAAAGTAAGGTTCAACTCTGTTAGTTGAATGCACAGAACAGAAAGAAGTTTCATACAATGCTTCTGTGTAGTTTATATTTGAACATATTCTTTTTTCCACTATTACCCACTTAGCGCTACGAATGTCCAGTTGCATTTTCTACAGACAGAGTGTTTCAAAACTGCTCAATCAAAAGTATGGTTTAACTCTGTTAGCTGAATGCTCAGATCAGAAAGAAGTTTCACAGAATGCTTCTGTGTAGTTTATATTTGAATATATTCCTTTTTCCACTACTACGCTCTTAGCGCTCCAAATGTCCAGTTGCATTTTCTACAGAAAGAGTGTTCAGATCTGCTCAATCAAAAGTATGGTTTAACTCTGTTAGCTGAATGCACAGATCAGAAATAAGTTTCACCGAATGATTCTGTGTAGTTTATATTTGAAGACATTCCTTTTTCCACTATTACCCTCTTAGCGCTCCGAATCTCCACTTGCATTTTCTACAAAAAGAGTGTTTCATAACTGCTCAATCAAAAATATGTTTTATCTATGTTAACTGAATTTCAGATCAGAAATAAGTTTCACAGAATGCATCTGTGTAGTTTTTATTTGAAGATAATCTTTTTCCCAATGTAGGCCTCTTAGCGCTTAGCATGTCCAATTGCAGTTTCTACAGAAAGAGTGTTTCAGAACGGCTCAATCAAAAGTAAGGTTCAACTCTGTTAGTTGAATGCACAGAACAGAAAGAATTTTCACAGAATGCTACTGTGCAGTTTATATTTGAATATATTCCTTTTTCCACTATTACCCTCTTAGCGCTCCGAATGTCCACTTGCATTTTCTACAGAAAGAGTGTTCAGAACTGCGCAATCAAAAGTATGGTTTAACTCTGTTAGCTTAATGAACATATCAGAAATAAGTTTCACACAATGCTTCTGTGTAGTTTTTATTTGAAGATATTATTTTTCCCAATAGAGGCCTCTTAGCGCTCAGAATGTCCAATTGCAGTTTCTACAGAAAGAGTGTTTCAGAACGGCTCAATCAAAAGTAAGGTTCAACTCTGTTAGTTGAATGCACAGAACAGAAAGAAGTTTCATACAATGCTTCTGTGTAGTTTATATTTGAACATATTCTCTTTTCCACTATTACCCACTTAGCGCTACGAATGTCCAGTTGCATTTTCTACAGACAGAGTGTTTCAAAACTGCTCAATCAAAAGTATGGTTTAACTCTGTTAGCTGAATATTCAGAGCAGAAAGAAGTTTCACAGAATGCTTCTGTGTAGTTTATATTTGAATATATTCCTTTTTCCACTACTACTCCCTTAGCGCTCCAAATGTCCGGTTGCATTTTCTACAGAAAGAGTGTTCAGATCTGCTCAATCAAAAGTATGGTTTAACTCTGTTAGCTGAATGCACAGATCAGAAAGAAGTTTCACAGAATGATTCTATGTAGTTTATATTTGGAGACATTCCTTTTTCCACTATCACCCTCTTAGCGCTCCGAATCTCCACTTGCATTTTCTACAGAAAGAGTGTTTCAGAACGGCTCAATCAAAACTAAGGTTCAACACTTTTAGTTGAACAAACAGAACAGAAAGCAGTTTCACACAATTCTTCTGTGTAGTTTTTATTTGTAGATATTCTTTTTCCCAATATAGGCCTCTTAGCGCTCAGAATGTCCAATTGCAGTTTCTACAGAAAGAGTGTTTCAGAACGGCTCAATCAAAAGTAAGGTTCAACTCTGTTAGTTGAATGCACAGAACAGAAAGAAGTTTCATACAATGCTTCTGTGTAGTTTATATTTGAACATATTCTTTTTTCCAGTATTACCCACTTAGCGCTACGAATGTCCAGTTGCATTTTCTACAGACAGAGTGTTTCAAAACTGCTCAATCAAAAGTATGGTTTAACTCTGTTAGCTGAATGCTCAGATCAGAAAGAAGTTTCACAGAATGCTTCTGTGTAGTTTATATTTGAATATATTCCTTTTTCCACTACTACGCTCTTAGCGCTCCAAATGTCCAGTTGCATTTTCTACAGAAAGAGTGTTCAGATCTGCTCAATCAAAAGTATGGTTTAACTCTGTTAGCTGAATGCACAGATCAGAAATAAGTTTCACCGAATGATTCTGTGTAGTTTATATTTGAAGACATTCCTTTTTCCAGTATTACCCTCTTAGCGCTCCGAATCTCCACTTGCATTTTCTACAAAAAGAGTGTTTCATAACTGCTCAATCAAAAATATGTTTTATCTATGTTAACTGAATTTCAGATCAGAAATAAGTTTCACAGAATGCATCTGTGTAGTTTTTATTTGAAGATAATCTTTTTCCCAATGTAGGCCTCTTAGCGCTTAGCATGACCAATTGCAGTTTCTACAGAAAGAGTGTTTCAGAACGGCTCAATCAAAAGTAAGGTTCAACTCTGTTAGTTGAATGCACAGAACAGAAAGAATTTTCACAGAATGCTACTGTGCAGTTTATATTTGAATATATTCCTTTTTCCACTATTACCCTCTTAGCGCTCCGAATGTCCACTTGCATTTTCTACAGAAAGAGTGTTCAGAACTGCGCAATCAAAAGTATGGTTTAACTCTGTTAGCTTAATGAACATATCAGAAATAAGTTTCACACAATGCTTCTGTGTAGTTTTTATTTGAAGATATTATTTTTCCCAATAGAGGCCTCTTAGCGCTCAGAATGTCCAATTGCACTTTCTACAGAAAGAGTGTTTCAGAACGGCTCAATCAAAAGTAAGGTTCAACTCTGTTAGTTGAATGCACAGAACAGAAAGAAGTTTCATACAATGCTTCTGTGTAGTTTATATTTGAACATATTCTTTTTTCCACTATTACCCACTTAGCGCTACGAATGTCCAGTTGCATTTTCTACAGACAGAGTGTTTCAAAACTGCTCAATCAAAAGTATGGTTTAACTCTGTTAGCTGAATACTCAGAGCAGAAAGAAGTTTCACAGAATGCTTCTGTGTAGTTTATATTTGAATATATTCCTTTTTCCACTACTACTCTCTTAGCGCTCCAAATGTCCAGTTGCATTTTCTACAGAAAGAGTGTTCAGATCTGCTCAATCAAAAGTATGGTTTAACTCTGTTAGCTGAATGCACAGATCAGAAAGAAGTTTCACAGAATGATTCTGTGTAGTTTATATTTGGAGACATTCCTTTTTCCACTATTACCCTCTTAGCGCTCCGAATCTCCACTTGCATTTTCTACAGAAAGAGTGTTTCAGAACGGCTCAATCAAAACTAAGGTTCAACTCTTTTAGTTGAACAAACAGAACAGAAAGAAGTTTCACACAATTCTTCTGTGTAGTTTTTATTTGTAGACATTCTTTTTCCCAATATAGGCCTCTTAGCGCTCAGAATGTCCAATTGCAGTTTCTACAGAAAGAGTGTTTCAGAACGGCTCAATCAAAAGTAAGGTTCAACTCTGTTAGTTGAATGCACAGAACAGAAAGAAGTTTCATACAATGCTTCTGTGTAGTTTATATTTGAACATATTATTTTTTCCACTATTACCCACTTAGCGCTACGAATGTCCAGTTGCATTTTCTACAGACAGAGTGTTTCAAAACTGCTCAATCAAAAGTATGGTTTAACTCTGTTAGCTGAATGCTCAGATCAGAAAGAAGTTTCACAGAATGCTTCTGTGTAGTTTATATTTGAATATATTCCTTTTTTAATCTACTACTCTCTTAGCGCTCCAAATGTCCAGTTGCATTTTCTACAGAAAGAGTGTTCAGATCTGCTCAATCAAAAGTATGGTTTAACTCCGTTAGCTGAATGCACAGATCAGAAAGAAGTTTCACAGAATGATTCTGTGTAGTTTATATTTGGAGACATTCCTTTTTCCACTATTACCCCCTTAGCGCTCCGAATCTCCACTTGCATTTTCTACAGAAAGAGTGTTTCAGAACGGCTCAATCAAAACTAAGGTTCAACTCTTTTAGTTGAACAAACAGAACAGAAAGAAGTTTCACACAATTCTTCTGTGTAGTTTTTATTTGTAGACATTCTTTTTCCCAATATAGGCCTCCTTGCGCTCAGAATGTCCAATTGCAGTTTCTACAGAAAGAGTGTTTCAGAACGGCTCAATCAAAAGTAAGGTTCAACTCTGTTAGTTGAATGCACAGAACAGAAAGAAGTTTCATACATTGCTTCTGTGTAGTTTATATTTGAACATATTCTTTTTTCCACTATTACCCACTTAGCGCTACGAATGTCCAGTTGCATTTTCTACAGACAGAGTGTTTCAAAACTGCTCAATCAAAAGTATGGTTTAACTCTGTTAGCTGAATGCTCAGATCAGAAAGAAGTTTCACAGAATGCTTCTGTGTAGTTTATATTTGAATATATTCCTTTTTCCACTACTACGCTCTTAGCGCTCCAAATGTCCAGTTGCATTTTCTACAGAAAGAGTGTTCAGATCTGCTCAATCAAAAGTATGGTTTAACTCTGTTAGCTGAATGCACAGATCAGAAAGAAGTTTCACCGAATGATTCTGTGTAGTTTATATTTGAAGACATTCATTTTTCCACTATTACTCTCTTAGCGCTCCGAATCTCCACTTGCATTTTCTACAAAAAGAGTGTTTCATAACTGCTCAATCAAAAATATGTTTTATCTCTGTTAACTGAATTTACGGATCAGAAATAAGTTTCACAGAATGCATCTGTGTAGTTTTTATTTGAAGATATTCTTTTTCCCAGTGTAGGCCTCTTAGCGCTTAGCATGTCCAATTGCAGTTTCTACAGAAAGACTGTTTCAGAACGGCTCAATCAAAAGTAAGTTTCAACTCTGTTAGTTGAATGCACAGAACAGAAAGAATTTTCACAGAATGCTACTGTGTAGTTTATATTTGAATATATTCCTTTTTCCACTATTACCCTCTTAGCGCTCCGAATGTCCACTTGCATTTTCTACAGAAAGAGTGTTCAGAACTGCGCAATCAAAAGTATGGTTTAACTCTGTTAGCTTAATGAACATATCAGAAATAAGTTTCACACAATGCTTCTGTGTAGTTTTTATTTGAAGATATTATTTTTCCCAATAGAGGCCTCTTAGCGCTCAGAATGTCCAATTGCAGTTTCTACAGAAAGAGTGTTTCAGAACGGCTCAATCAAAAGTAAGGTTCAACTCTGTTAGTTGAATGCACAGAACAGAAAGTAGTTTCATACAATGCTTCTGTGTAGTTTATATTTGAACATATTCTTTTTTCCACTATTACCCACTTAGCGCTACGAATGTCCAGTTGCATTTTCTACAGACAGAGTGTTTCAAAACTGCTCAATCAAAAGTATGGTTTAAATCTGTTACCTGAATGCTCAGATCAGAAAGAAGTTTCACAGAATGCTTCTGTGTAGTTTATATATGAATATATTCCTTTTTCCACTACTACTCTCTTAGCGCTCCAAATGTCCAGTTGCATTTTCTACAGAAAGAGTGTTCAGATCTGCTCAATCAAAAGTATGGTTTAACTCTGTTAGCTGAATGCACAGATCAGAAAGAAGTTTCACAGAATGATTCTGTGTAGTTTATATTTGGAGACATTCCTTTTTCCACTATTACCCTCTTAGCGCTCCGAATCTCCACTTGCATTTTCTACAGAAAGAGTGTTTCAGAACGGCTCAATCAAAACTAAGCTTCAACTCTTTTAGTTGAACAAACAGAACAGAAAGATGTTTCACACAATTCTTCTGTGTAGTTTTTATTTCTAGACATTCTTTTTCCCAATATAGGCCTCTTAGCGCTCAGAATGTCCAATTGCAGTTTCTACAGAAAGAGTGTTTCAGAACGGCTCAATCAAAAGTAAGGTTCAACTCTGTTAGTTGAATGCACAGAACAGAAAGAAGTTTCATCCAATGCTTCTGTGTAGTTTATATTTGAACATATTCTTTTTTCCACTATTACCCACTTAGCGCTACGAATGTCCAGTTGCATTTTCTACAGACAGAGTGTTTCAAAACTGCTCAATCAAAAGTATGGTTTAACTCTGTTAGCTGAATGCTCAGATCAGAAAGAAGTTTCACAGAATGCTTCTGTGTAGTTTATATTTGAATATATTCCTTTTTCCACAACTACGCTCTTAGCGCTCCAAATGTCCAGTTGCATTTTCTACAGAAAGAGTGTTCAGATCTGCTCAATCAAAAGTATGGTTTAACTCTGTTAGCTGAATGCACAGATCAGAAAGAAGTTTCACCGAATGATTCTGTGTAGTTTATATTTGAAGACATTCCTTTTTCCACTATTACCCTCTTAGCGCTCCGAATCTCCACTTGCATTTTCTACAAAAAGAGTGTTTCATAACTGCTCAATCAAAAATATGTTTTATCTCTGTTAACTGAATTTACAGATCAGAAATAAGTTTCACAGAATGCATCTGTGTAGTTTTTATTTGAAGATATTCTTTTTCCCAATGTAGGCCTCTTAGCGCTTAGCATGTCCAATTGCAGTTTCTACAGAAAGAGTGTTTCAGAACGGCTCAATCAAAAGTAAGGTTCAACTCTGTTAGTTGAATGCACAGAACAGAAAGAATTTTCACAGAATGCTACTGTGTAGTTTATATTTGAATATATTCCTTTTTCCACTATTACCCTCTTAGCGCTCCGAATGTCCACTTGCATTTTCTACAGAAAGAGTGTTCAGAACTGCGCAATCAAAAGTATGGTTTAACTCTGTTAGCTTAATGAACATATCAGAAATAAGTTTCACACAATGCTTCTGTGTAGTTTTTATTTGAAGATATTATTTTTCCCAATAGAGGCCTCTTAGCGCTCAGAATGTCCAATTGCAGTTTCTACAGAAAGAGTGTTTCAGAACGGCTCAATCAAAAGTAAGGTTCAACTCTGTTAGTTGAATGCACAGAACAGAAAGATGTTTCATACAATGCTTCTGTGTAGTTTATATTTGAACATATTCTTTTTTCCACTATTACCCACTTAGCGCTACGAATGTCCAGTTGCATTTTCTACAGACAGAGTGTTTCAAAACTGCTCAATCAAAAGTATGGTTTAACTCTGTTAGCTGAATGCCCAGATCAGAAAGAAGTTTCACAGAATGCTTCTGTGTAGTTTATATTTGAATATATTCCTTTTTCCACTACTACTCTCTTAGCGCTCCAAATGTCCAGTTGCATTTTCTACAGAAAGAGTGTTCAGATCTGCTCAATCAAAAGTATGGTTTAACTCTGTTAGCTGAATGCACAGATCAGAAAGAAGTTTCACAGAATGATTCTGTGTAGTTTATATTTGGAGACATTCCTTTTTCCACTATTACCCTCTTAGCGCTCCGAATCTCCACTTGCATTTTCTACAGAAAGAGTGTTTCAGAACGGCTCAATCAAAACTAAGCTTCAACTCTTTTAGTTGAACAAACAGAACAGAAAGAAGTTTCACACAATTCTTCTGTATAGTTTTTATTTCTAGACATTCTTTTTCCCAATATAGGCCTCTTAGCGCTCAGAATGTCCAATTGCAGTTTCTACAGAAAGAGTGTTTCAGAACGGCTCAATCAAAAGTAAGGTTCAACTCTGTTAGTTGAATGCACAGAACAGAAAGGAGTTTCATCCAATGCTTCTGTGTAGTTTATATTTGAACATATTATTTTTTCCACTATTACCCACTTAGCGCTACGAATGTCCAGTTGCATTTTCTACAGACAGAGTGTTTCAAAACTGCTCAATCAAAAGTATGGTTTAACTCTGTTAGCTGAATGCTCAGATCAGAAAGAAGTTTCACAGAATGCTTCTGTGTAGTTTATATTTGAATATATTCCTTTTTCCACAACTACGCTCTTAGCGCTCCAAATGTCCAGTTGCATTTTCTACAGAAAGAGTGTTCAGATCTGCTCAATCAAAAGTATGGTTTAACTCTGTTAGCTGAATGCACAGATCAGAAAGAAGTTTCACCGAATGATTCTGTGTAGTTTATATTTGAAGACATTCCTTTTTCCACTATTACCCTCTTAGCGCTCCGAATCTCCACTTGCATTTTCTACAAAAAGAGTGTTTCATAACTGCTCAATCAAAAATATGTTTTATCTCTGTTAACTGAATTTACAGATCAGAAATAAGTTTCACAGAATGCATCTGTGTAGTTTTTATTTGAAGATATTCTTTTTCCCAATGTAGGCCTCTTAGCGCTTAGCATGTCCAATTGCAGTTTCTACAGAAAGAGTGTTTCAGAACGGCTCAATCAAAAGTAAGGTTCAACTCTGTTAGTTGAATGCACAGAACAGAAAGAATTTTCACAGAATGCTACTGTGTAGTTTATATTTGAATATATTCCTTTTTCCACTATTACCCTCTTAGCGCTCCGAATGTCCACTTGCATTTTCTACAGAAAGAGTGTTCAGAACTGCGCAATCAAAAGTATGGTTTAACTCTGTTAGCTTAATGAACATATCAGAAATAAGTTTCACACAATGCTTCTGTGTAGTTTTTATTTGAAGATATTATTTTTCCCAATAGAGGCCTCTTAGCGCTCAGAATGTCCAATTGCAGTTTCTACAGAAAGAGTGTTTCAGAACGGCTCAATCAAATGTAAGATTCAACTCTGTTAGTTGAATGCACAGAACAGAAAGAAGTTTCATACAATGCTTCTGTTTAGTTTATATTTGAACATATTCTTTTTTCCACTATTACCCACTTAGCGCTACGAATGTCCAGTTGCATTTTCTACAGACAGAGTTTTTCAAAACTGCTCAATCAAAACTATGGTTTAACTCTGTTAGCTGAATGCCCATATCAGAAAGAAGTTTCACAGAATGCTTCTGTGTAGTTTATATTTGAATATATTCCTTTTTCCACTACTACTCTCTTAGCGCTCCAAATGTCCAGTTGCATTTTCTACAGAAGGAGTGTTCAGATCTGCTCAATCAAAAGTATGGTTTAACTCTGTTAGCTGAATGCACAGATCAGAAAGAAGTTTCACAGAATGATTCTGTGTAGTTTATATTTGGAGACATTCCTTTTTCCACTATTACCCTCTTAGCGCTCCGAATCTCCACTTGCATTTTCTACAGAAAGAGTGTTTCAGAACGGCTCAATCAAAACTAAGCTTCAACTCTTTTAGTTGAACAAACAGAACAGAAAGAAGTTTCACACAATTCTTCTGTGTAGTTTTTATTTCTAGACATTCTTTTTCCCAATATAGGCCTCTTAGCGCTCAGAATGTCCAATTGCAGTTTCTACAGAAAGAGTGTTTCAGAACGGCTCAATCAAAAGTAAGGTTCAACTCTGTTAGTTGAATGCACAGAACAGAAAGAAGTTTCATACAATGCTTCTGTGTAGTTTATATTTGAACATATTCTTTTTTCCACTATTACCCACTTAGCGCTACGAATGTCCAGTTGCATTTTCTACAGACAGAGTGTTTCAAAACTGCTCAATCAAAAGTATGGTTTAACTCTGTTAGCTGAATGCTCAGATCAGAAAGAAGTTTCACAGAATGCTTCTGTGTAGTTTATATTTGAATATATTCCTTTTTCCACTACTACGCTCTTAGCGCTCCAAATGTCCAGTTGCATTTTCTACAGAAAGAGTGTTCAGATCTGCTCAATCAAAAGTATGGTTTAACTCTGTTAGCTGAATGCACAGATCAGAAAGAAGTTTCACCGAATGATTCTGTGTAGTTTATATTTGAAGGCATTCCTTTTTCCACTATTACCCTCTTAGCGCTCCGAATCTCCACTTGCATTTTCTACAAAAAGAGTGTTTCATAACTGCTCAATCAAAAATATGTTTTATCTCTGTTAACTGAATTTACAGATCAGAAATAAGTTTCACAGAATGCATCTGTGTAGTTTTTATTTGAAGATATTCTTTTTCCCAAAGTAGGCCTCTTAGCGCTTAGCATGTCCAATTGCAGTTTCTACAGAAAGAGTGTTTCAGAACGGCTCAATCAAAAGTAAGGTTCAACTCTGTTAGTTGAATGCACAGAACAGAAAGTATTTTCACAGAATGCTACTGTGTAGTTTATATTTGAATATATTCCTTTTTCCACTATTACCCTCTTAGCGCTCCGAATGTCCACTTGCATTTTCTACAGAAAGAGTGTTCAGAACTGCGCAATCAAAAGTATGGTTTAACTCTGTTAGCTTAATGAACATATCAGAAATAAGTTTCACACAATGCTTCTGTGTAGTTTTTATTTGAAGATATTATTTTTCCCAATAGAGGCCTCTTAGCGCTCAGAATGTCCAATTGCAGTTTCTACAGAAAGAGTGTTTCAGAACGGCTCAATCAAAAGTAAGGTTCAACTCTGTTAGTTGAATGCACAGAAGAGAAAGATGTTTCATACAATGCTTCTGTGTAGTTTATATTTGAACATATTCTTTTTTCCACTATTACCCACTTAGCGCTACGAATGTCCAGTTGCATTTTCTACAGACAGAGTGTTTCAAAACTGCTCAATCAAAAGTATGGTTTAACTCTGTTAGCTGAATGCCCAGATCAGAAAGAAGTTTCACAGAATGCTTCTGTGTAGTTTATATTTGAATATATTCCTTTTTCCACTACTACTCTCTTAGCGCTCCAAATGTCCAGTTGCATTTTCTACAGAAAGAGTGTTCAGATCTGCTCAATCAAAAGTATGGTTTAACTCTGTTAGCTGAATGCACAGATCAGAAAGAAGTTTCACAGAATGATTCTGTGTAGTTTATATTTGGAGACATTCCTTTTTCCACTATTACCCTCTTAGCGCTCCGAATCTCCACTTGCATTTTCTACAGAAAGAGTGTTTCAGAACGGCTCAATCAAAACTAAGCTTCAACTCTTTTAGTTGAACAAACAGAACAGAAAGAAGTTTCACACAATTCTTCTGTATAGTTTTTATTTCTAGACATTCTTTTTCCCAATATAGGCCTCTTAGCGCTCAGAATGTCCAATTGCAGTTTCTACAGAAAGAGTGTTTCAGAACGGCTCAATCAAAAGTAAGGTTCAACTCTGTTAGTTGAATGCACAGAACAGAAAGTAGTTTCATCCAATGCTTCTGTGTAGTTTATATTTGAACATATTATTTTTTCCACTATTACCCACTTAGCGCTACGAATGTCCAGTTGCATTTTCTACAGACAGAGTGTTTCAAAACTGCTCAATCAAAAGTATGGTTTAACTCTGTTAGCTGAATGCTCAGATCAGAAAGAAGTTTCACAGAATGCTTCTGTGTAGTTTATATTTGAATATATTCCTTTTTCCACAACTACGCTCTTAGCGCTCCAAATGTCCAGTTGCATTTTCTACAGAAAGAGTGTTCAGATCTGCTCAATCAAAAGTATGGTTTAACTCTGTTAGCTGAATGCACAGATCATAAAGAAGTTTCACCGAATGATTCTGTGTAGTTTATATTTGAAGACATTCCTTTTTCCACTATTACCCTCTTAGCGCTCCGAATCTCCACTTGCATTTTCTACAAAAAGAGTGTTTCATAACTGCTCAATCAAAAATATGTTTTATCTCTGTTAACTGAATTTACAGATCAGAAATAAGTTTCACAGAATGCATCTGTGTAGTTTTTATTTGAAGATATTCTTTTTCCCAATGTAGGCCTCTTAGCGCTTAGCATGTCCAATTGCAGTTTCTACAGAAAGAGTGTTTCAGAACGGCTCAATCAAAAGTAAGGTTCAACTCTGTTAGTTGAATGCACAGAACAGAAAGAATTTTCACAGAATGCTACTGTGTAGTTTATATTTGAATATATTCCTTTTTCCACTATTACCCTCTTAGCGCTCCGAATGTCCACTTGCATTTTCTACAGAAAGAGTGTTCAGAACTGCGCAATCAAAAGTATGGTTTAACTCTGTTAGCTTAATGAACATATCAGAAATAAGTTTCACACAATGCTTCTGTGTAGTTTTTATTTGAAGATATTATTTTTCCCAATAGAGGCCTCTTAGCGCTCAGAATGTCCAATTGCAGTTTCTACAGAAAGAGTGTTTCAGAACGGCTCAATCAAATGTAAGATTCAACTCTGTTAGTTGAATGCACAGAACAGAAAGAAGTTTCATACAATGCTTCTGTTTAGTTTATATTTGAACATATTCTTTTTTCCACTATTACCCACTTAGCGCTACGAATGTCCAGTTGCATTTTCTACAGACAGAGTTTTTCAAAACTGCTCAATCAAAACTATGGTTTAACTCTGTTAGCTGAATGCCCATATCAGAAAGAAGTTTCACAGAATGCTTCTGTGTAGTTTATATTTGAATATATTCCTTTTTCCACTACTACTCTCTTAGCGCTCCAAATGTCCAGTTGCATTTTCTACAGAAGGAGTGTTCAGATCTGCTCAATCAAAAGTATGGTTTAACTCTGTTAGCTGAATGCACAGATCAGAAAGAAGTTTCACAGAATGATTCTGTGTAGTTTATATTTGGAGACATTCCTTTTTCCACTATTACCTTCTTAGCGCTCCGAATCTCCACTTGCATTTTCTACAGAAAGAGTGTTTCAGAACGGCTCAATCAAAACTAAGCTTCAACTCTTTTAGTTGAACAAACAGAACAGAAAGAAGTTTCACACAATTCTTCTGTGTAGTTTTTATTTCTAGACATTCTTTTTCCCAATATAGGCCTCTTAGCGCTCAGAATGTCCAATTGCAGTTTCTACAGAAAGAGTGTTTCAGAACGGCTCAATCAAAAGTAAGGTTCAACTCTGTTAGTTGAATGCACAGAACAGAAAGAAGTTTCATACAATGCTTCTGTGTAGTTTATATTTGAACATATTCTTTTTTCCACTATTACCCACTTAGCGCTACGAATGTCCAGTTGCATTTTCTACAGACAGAGTGTTTCAAAACTGCTCAATCAAAAGTATGGTTTAACTCTGTTAGCTGAATGCTCAGATCAGAAAGAAGTTTCACAGAATGCTTCTGTGTAGTTTATATTTGAATATATTCCTTTTTCCACTACTACGCTCTTAGCGCTCCAAATGTCCAGTTGCATTTTCTACAGAAAGAGTGTTCAGATCTGCTCAATCAAAAGTATGGTTTAACTCTGTTAGCTGAATGCACAGATCAGAAAGAAGTTTCACCGAATGATTCTGTGTAGTTTATATTTGAAGGCATTCCTTTTTCCACTATTACCCTCTTAGCGCTCCGAATCTCCACTTGCATTTTCTACAAAAAGAGTGTTTCATAACTGCTCAATCAAAAATATGTTTTATCTCTGTTAACTGAATTTACAGATCAGAAATAAGTTTCACAGAATGCATCTGTGTAGTTTTTATTTGAAGATATTCTTTTTCCCAAAGTAGGCCTCTTAGCGCTTAGCATGTCCAATTGCAGTTTCTACAGAAAGAGTGTTTCAGAACGGCTCAATCAAAAGTAAGGTTCAACTCTGTTAGTTGAATGCACAGAACAGAAAGTATTTTCACAGAATGCTACTGTGTAGTTTATATTTGAATATATTCCTTTTTCCACTATTACCCTCTTAGCGCTCCGAATGTCCACTTGCATTTTCTACAGAAAGAGTGTTCAGAACTGCGCAATCAAAAGTATGGTTTAACTCTGTTAGCTTAATGAACATATCAGAAATAAGTTTCACACAATGCTTCTGTGTAGTTTTTATTTGAAGATATTATTTTTCCCAATAGAGGCCTCTTAGCGCTCAGAATGTCCAATTGCAGTTTCTACAGAAAGAGTGTTTCAGAACGGCTCAATCAAAAGTAAGGTTCAACTCTGTTAGTTGAATGCACAGAACAGAAAGATGTTTCATACAATGCTTCTGTGTAGTTTATATTTGAACATATTCTTTTTTCCACTATTACCCACTTAGCGCTACGAATGTCCAGTTGCATTTTCTACAGACAGAGTGTTTCAAAACTGCTCAATCAAAAGTATGGTTTAACTCTGTTAGCTGAATGCCCAGATCAGAAAGAAGTTTCACAGAATGCTTCTGTGTAGTTTATATTTGAATATATTCCTTTTTCCACTACTACTCTCTTAGCGCTCCAAATGTCCAGTTGCATTTTCTACAGAAAGAGTGTTCAGATCTGCTCAATCAAAAGTATGGTTTAACTCTGTTAGCTGAATGCACAGATCAGAAAGAAGTTTCACAGAATGATTCTGTGTAGTTTATATTTGGAGACATTCCTTTTTCCACTATTACCCTCTTAGCGCTCCGAATCTCCACTTGCATTTTCTACAGAAAGAGTGTTTCAGAACGGCTCAATCAAAACTAAGCTTCAACTCTTTTAGTTGAACAAACAGAACAGAAAGAAGTTTCACACAATTCTTCTGTATAGTTTTTATTTCTAGACATTCTTTTTCCCAATATAGGCCTCTTAGCGCTCAGAATGTCCAATTGCAGTTTCTACAGAAAGAGTGTTTCAGAACGGCTCAATCAAAAGTAAGGTTCAACTCTGTTAGTTGAATGCACAGAACAGAAAGGAGTTTCATAAAATGCTTCTGTGTAGTTTATATTTGAACATATTATTTTTTCCACTATTACCCACTTAGCGCTACGAATGTCCAGTTGCATTTTCTACAGACAGAGTGTTTCAAAACTGCTCAATCAAAAGTATGGTTTAACTCTGTTAGCTGAATGCTCAGATCAGAAAGAAGTTTCACAGAATGCTTCTGTGTAGTTTATATTTGAATATATTCCTTTTTTAATCTACTACTCTCTTAGCGCTCCAAATGTCCAGTTGCATTTTCTACAGAAAGAGTGTTCAGATCTGCTCAATCAAAAGTATGGTTTAACTCCGTTAGCTGAATGCACAGATCAGAAAGAAGTTTCACAGAATGATTCTGTGTAGTTTATATTTGGAGACATTCCTTTTTCCACTATTACCCCCTTAGCGCTCCGAATCTCCACTTGCATTTTCTACAGAAAGAGTGTTTCAGAACGGCTCAATCAAAACTAAGGTTCAACTCTTTTAGTTGAACAAACAGAACAGAAAGAAGTTTCACACAATTCTTCTGTGTAGTTTTTATTTGTAGACATTCTTTTTCCCAATATAGGCCTCTTTGTGCTCAGAATGTCCAATTGCAGTTTCTACAGAAAGAGTGTTTCAGAACGGCTCAATCAAAAGTAAAGTTCAATTCTGTTAGTTGAATGCACAGAACAGAAAGAAGTTTTGTACAATGCTTCTGTGTAGTTTATATTTGAACATATTCTTTTTTCCACTATTACCCACTTAGCGCTACGAATGTCCAGTTGCATTTTCTACAGACAGAGTGTTTCAAAACTGCTCAATCAAAAGTATGGTTTAACTCTGTTAGCTGAATGCTCAGATCAGAAAGAAGTTTCACAGAATGCTTCTATGTAGTTTGTATTTGAATATATTCCTTTTTCCACAACTACGCTCTTAGCGCTCCAAATGTCCAGTTGCATTTTCTACAGAAAGAGTGTTCAGATCTGCTCAATCAAAAGTATGGTTTAACTCTGTTAGCTGAATGCACAGATCAGAAAGAAGTTTCACCGAATGATTCTGTGTAGTTTATATTTGAAGACATTCCTTTTTCCACTATTACCCTCTTAGCGCTCCGAATCTCCACTTGCATTTTCTACAAAAAGAGTGTTTCATAACTGCTCAATCAAAAATATGTTTTATCTCTGGTAACTGAATTTACAGATCAGAAATAAGTTTCACAGAATGCATCTGTGTAGTTTTTATTTGAAGATATTCTTTTTCCCAATGTAGGCCTCTTAGCGCTTAGCATGTCCAATTGCAGTTTCTACAGAAAGAGTGTTTCAGAACGGCTCAATCAAAAGTAAGGTTCAACTCTGTTAGTTGAATGCACAGAACAGAAAGAATTTTCACAGAATGCTACTGTGTAGTTTATATTTGAATATATTCCTTTTTCCACTATTACCCTCTTAGCGCTCCGAATGTCCACTTGCATTTTCTACAGAAAGAGTGTTCAGAACTGCGCAATCAAAAGTATGGTTTAACTCTGTTAGCTTTATGAACATATCAGAAATAAGTTTCACACAATACTTCTGTGTAGTTTTTATTTGAAGATATTATTTTTCCCAATAGAGGCCTCTTAGCGCTCAGAATGTCCAATTGCAGTTTCTACAGAAAGAGTGTTTCAGAAAGGCTCAATCAAAAGTAAGGTTCAACTCTGTTAGTTGAATGCACAGAACAGAAAGAAGTTTCATACAATGCTTCTGTGTAGTTTATATTTGAACATATTCTTTTTTCCACTATTACCCACTTAGCGCTACGAATGTCCAGTTGCATTTTCTACAGACAGAGTGTTTCAAAACTGCTCAATCAAAAGTATGGTTTAACTCTCTTAGCTGAATGCTCAGATCAGAAAGAATTTTCACAGAATGCTTCTGTGTAGTTTATATTTGAATATAATCCTTTTTCCACTACTATTCTCTTAGCGCTCCAAATGTCCGGTTGCATTTTCTACAGAAAGAGTGTTCAGATCTGCTCAATCAAAAGTATGGTTTAACTCTGTTAGCTGAATGCACAGATCAGAAAGAAGTTTCACAGAATGATTCTGTGTAGTTTTTATTTGAAGATATTCTTTTTCCCAATGTAGGCCTCTTAGCGCTTAGCATGTCCAATTGCAGTTTCTACAGAAAGAGTGTTTCAGAACGGCTCAATCAAAAGTAAGGTTCAACTCTTTTAGTTGAATGCACAGAACAGAAAGAATTTTCACAGAATGCTACTGTGTAGTTTATATTTGAATATATTCCTTTTTCCACTATTACCCTCTTAGCGCTCCGAATGTCCACTTGCATTTTCTACAGAAAGAGTGTTCAGAACTGCGCGATCAAAAGTATGGTTTAACTCTGTTAGCTTAATGAACATATCAGAAATAAGTTTCACACAATGCTTCTGTGTAGTTTTTATTTGAAGATATTATTTTTCCCAATAGAGGCCTCTTAGCGCTCAGAATGTCCAATTGCAGTTTCTACAGAAAGAGTGTTTCAGAACGGCTCAATCAAAAGTAAGGTTCAACTCTGTTAGTTGAATGCACAGAACAGAAAGAAGTTTCATACAATGCTTCTGTGTAGTTTATATTTGAACATATTATTTTTTCCACTATTACCCACTTAGCGCTACGAATGTCCAGTTGCATTTTCTACAGACAGAGTGTTTCAAAACTGCTCAATCAAAAGTATGGTTTAACTCTGTTAGCTGAATGCCCAGATCAGAAAGAAGTTTCACAGAATGCTTCTGTGTAGTTTATATTTGAATATATTCCTTTTTTAATCTACTACTCTCTTAGCGCTCCAAATGTCCAGTTGCATTTTCTACAGAAAGAGTGTTCAGATCTGCTCAATCAAAAGTATGGTTTAACTCTGTTAGCTGAATGCACAGATCAGAAAGAAGTTTCACATAATGATTCTGTGTAGTTTATATATGGAGACATTCCTTTTTCCACTATTACCCTCTTAGCGCTCCGAATCTCCACTTGCATTTTCTACAGAAAGAGTGTTTCAGAACGGCTCAATCAAAACTAAGGTTCAACTCTTTTAGTTGAACAAACAGAACAGAAAGAAGTTTCACACAATTCTTCTGTGTAGTTTTTATTTGTAGACATTCTTTTTCCCAATATAGGCCTCCTTGCACTCAGAATGTCCAATTGCAGTTTCTACAGAAAGAGTGTTTCAGAACGGCTCAATCAAAAGTAAGGTTCAACTCTGTTAGTTGAATGCACAGAACAGAAAGAAGTTTCATACATTGCTTCTGTGTAGTTTATATTTGAACATATTCTTTTTTCCACTATTACCCACTTAGCGCTACGAATGTCCAGTTGCATTTTCTACAGACAGAGTGTTTCAAAACTGCTCAATCAAAAGTATGGTTTAACTCTGTTAGCTGAATGCTCAGATCAGAAAGAAGTTTCACAGAATGCTTCTGTGTAGTTTATATTTGAATATATTCCTTTTTCCACTACTACGCTCTTAGCGCTCCAAATGTCCAGTTGCATTTTCTACAGAAAGAGTGTTCAGATCTGCTCAATCAAAAGTATGGTTTAACTCTGTTAGCTGAATGCACAGATCAGAAAGAAGTTTCACCGAATGATTCTGTGTAGTTTATATTTGAAGACATTCATTTTTCCACTATTACCCCCTTAGCGCTCCGAATCTCCACTTGCATTTTCTACAAAAAGAGTGTTTCATAACTGCTCAATCAAAAATATGTTTTATCTCTGTTAACTGAATTTACAGATCAGAAATAAGTTTCACAGAATGCATCTGTGTAGTTTTTATTTGAAGATATTCTTTTTCCCAGTGTAGGCCTCTTAGCGCTTAGCATGTCCAATTGCAGTTTCTACAGAAAGACTGTTTCAGAACGGCTCAATCAAAAGTAAGGTTCAACTCTGTTAGTTGAATGCACAGAACAGAAAGAATTTTCACAGAATGCTACTGTGTAGTTTATATTTGAATATATTCCTTTTTCCACTATTACCCTCTTAGCGCTCCGAATGTCCACTTGCATTTTCTACAGAAAGAGTGTTCAGAACTGCGCAATCAAAAGTATGGTTTAACTCTGTTAGCTTAATGAACATATCAGAAATAAGTTTCACACAATATTTCTGTGTAGTTTTTATTTGAAGATATTATTTTTCCCAATAGAGGCCTCTTAGCGCTCAGAATGTCCAATTGCAGTTTCTACAGAAAGAGTGTTTCAGAAAGGCTCAATCAAAAGTAAGGTTCAACTCTGTTAGTTGAATGCACAGAACAGAAAGAAGTTTCATACAATGCTTCTGTGTAGTTTATATTTGAACATATTCTTTTTTCCACTATTACCCACTTAGCGCTACGAATGTCCAGTTGCATTTTCTACAGACAGAGTGTTTCAAAACTGCTCAATCAAAAGTATGGTTTAACTCTGTTAGCTGAATGCACAGATCAGAAAGAAGTTTCACAGAATGATTCTGTGTAGTTTTTATTTGAAGATATTCTTTTTCCCAATGTAGGCCTCTTAGCGCTTAGCATGTCCAATTGCAGTTTCTACAGAAAGAGTGTTTCAGAACGGCTCAATCAAAAGTAAGGTTCAACTCTTTTAGTTGAATGCACAGAACAGAAAGAATTTTCACAGAATGCTACTGTGTAGTTTATATTTGAATATATTCCTTTTTCCACTATTACCCTCTTAGCGCTCCGAATGTCCACTTGCATTTTCTACAGAAAGAGTGTTCAGAACTGCGCGATCAAAAGTATGGTTTAACTCTGTTAGCTTAATGAACATATCAGAAATAAGTTTCACACAATGCTTCTGTGTAGTTTTTATTTGAAGATATTATTTTTCCCAATAGAGGCCTCTTAGCGCTCAGAATGTCCAATTGCAGTTTCTACAGAAAGAGTGTTTCAGAACGGCTCAATCAATAGTAAGGTTCAACTCTGTTAGTTGAATGCACAGAACAGAAAGAAGTTTCATACAATGCTTCTGTGTAGTTTATATTTGAACATATTATTTTTTCCACTATTACCCACTTAGCGCTACGAATGTCCAGTTGCATTTTCTACAGACAGAGTGTTTCAAAACTGCTCAATCAAAAGTATGGTTTAACTCTGTTAGCTGAATGCCCAGATCAGAAAGAAGTTTCACAGAATGCTTCTGTGTAGTTTATATTTGAATATATTCCTTTTTTAATCTACTACTCTCTTAGCGCTCCAAATGTCCAGTTGCATTTTCTACAGAAAGAGTGTTCAGATCTGCTCAATCAAAAGTATGGTTTAACTCTGTTAGCTGAATGCACAGATCAGAAAGAAGTTTCACATAATGATTCTGTGTAGTTTATATATGGAGACATTCCTTTTTCCACTATTACCCCCTTAGCGCTCCGAATCTCCACTTGCATTTTCTACAAAAAGAGTGTTTCATAACTGCTCAATCAAAAATATGTTTTATCTCTGTTAACTGAATTTACAGATCAGAAATAAGTTTCACAGAATGCATCTGTGTAGTTTTTATTTGAAGATATTCTTTTTCCCAGTGTAGGCCTCTTAGCGCTTAGCATGTCCAATTGCAGTTTCTACAGAAAGACTGTTTCAGAACGGCTCAATCAAAAGTAAGGTTCAACTCTGTTAGTTGAATGCACAGAACAGAAAGAATTTTCACAGAATGCTACTGTGTAGTTTATATTTGAATATATTCCTTTTTCCACTATTACCCTCTTAGCGCTCCGAATGTCCACTTGCATTTTCTACAGAAAGAGTGTTCAGAACTGCGCAATCAAAAGTATGGTTTAACTCTGTTAGCTTAATGAACATATCAGAAATAAGTTTCACACAATACTTCTGTGTAGTTTTTATTTGAAGATATTATTTTTCCCAATAGAGGCCTCTTAGCGCTCAGAATGTCCAATTGCAGTTTCTACAGAAAGAGTGTTTCAGAAAGGCTCAATCAAAAGTAAGGTTCAACTCTGTTAGTTGAATGCACAGAACAGAAAGAAGTTTCATACAATGCTTCTGTGTAGTTTATATTTGAACATATTCTTTTTTCCACTATTACCCACTTAGCGCTACGAATGTCCAGTTGCATTTTCTACAGACAGAGTGTTTCAAAACTGCTCAATCAAAAGTATGGTTTAACTCTCTTAGCTGAATGCTCAGATCAGAAAGAAGTTTCACAGAATGCTTCTGTGTAGTTTATATTTGAATATAATCCTTTTTCCACTACTATTCTCTTAGCGCTCCAAATGTCCGGTTGCATTTTCTACAGAAAGAGTGTTCAGATCTGCTCAATCAAAAGTATGGTTTAACTCTGTTAGCTGAATGCACAGATCAGAAAGAAGTTTCACAGAATGATTCTGTGTAGTTTTTATTTGAAGATATTCTTTTTCCCAATGTAGGCCTCTTAGCGCTTAGCATGTCCAATTGCAGTTTCTACAGAAAGAGTGTTTCAGAACGGCTCAATCAAAAGTAAGGTTCAACTCTTTTAGTTGAATGCACAGAACAGAAAGAATTTTCACAGAATGCTACTGTGTAGTTTATATTTGAATATATTCCTTTTTCCACTATTACCCTCTTAGCGCTCCGAATGTCCACTTGCATTTTCTACAGAAAGAGTGTTCAGAACTGCGCGATCAAAAGTATGGTTTAACTCTGTTAGCTTAATGAACATATCAGAAATAAGTTTCACACAATGCTTCTGTGTAGTTTTTATTTGAAGATATTATTTTTCCCAATGGAGGCCTCTTAGCGCTCAGAATGTCCAATTGCAGTTTCTACAGAAAGAGTGTTTCAGAACGGCTCAATCAAAAGTAAGGTTCAACTCTGTTAGTTGAATGCACAGAACAGAAAGAAGTTTCATACAATGCTTCTGTGTAGTTTATATTTGAACATATTATTTTTTCCACTATTACCCACTTAGCGCTACGAATGTCCAGTTGCAATTTCTACAGACAGAGTGTTTCAAAACTGCTCAATCAAAAGTATGGTTTAACTCTGTTAGCTGAATGCCCAGATCAGAAAGAAGTTTCACAGAATGCTTCTGTGTAGTTTATATTTGAATATATTCCTTTTTTAATCTACTACTCTCTTAGCGCTCCAAATGTCCAGTTGCATTTTCTACAGAAAGAGTGTTCAGATCTGCTCAATCAAAAGTATGGTTTAACTCTGTTAGCTGAATGCACAGATCAGAAAGAAGTTTCACATAATGATTCTGTGTAGTTTATATATGGAGACATTCCTTTTTCCACTATTACCCTCTTAGCGCTCCGAATCTCCACTTGCATTTTCTACAGAAAGAGTGTTTCAGAACGGCTCAATCAAAACTAAGGTTCAACTCTTTTAGTTGAACAAACAGAACAGAAAGAAGTTTCACACAATTCTTCTGTGTAGTTTTTATTTGTAGACATTCTTTTTCCCAATATAGGCCTCCTTGCGCTCAGAATGTCCAATTGCAGTTTCTACAGAAAGAGTGTTTCAGAACGGCTCAATCAAAAGTAAGGTTCAAATCTGTTAGTTGAATGCACAGAACAGAAAGAAGTTTCATACATTGCTTCTGTGTAGTTTATATTTGAACATATTCTTTTTTCCACTATTACCCACTTAGCGCTACGAATGTCCAGTTGCATTTTCTACAGACAGAGTGTTTCAAAACTGCTCAATCAAAAGTATGGTTTAACTCTGTTAGCTGAATGCTCAGATCAGAAAGAAGTTTCACAGAATGCTTCTGTGTAGTTTATATTTGAATATATTCCTTTTTCCACTACTACGCTCTTAGCGCTCCAAATGTCCAGTTGCATTTTCTACAGAAAGAGTGTTCAGATCTGCTCAATCAAAAGTATGGTTTAACTCTGTTAGCTGAATGCACAGATCAGAAAGAAGTTTCACCGAATGATTCTGTGTAGTTTATATTTGAAGACATTCATTTTTCCACTATTACCCTCTTAGCGCTCCGAATCTCCACTTGCATTTTCTACAAAAAGAGTGTTTCATAACTGCTCAATCAAAAATATGTTTTATCTCTGTTAACTGAATTTACAGATCAGAAATAAGTTTCACAGAATGCATCTGTGTAGTTTTTATTTGAAGATATTATTTTTCCCAGTGTAGGCCTCTTAGCCCTTAGCATGTCCAATTGCAGTTTCTACAGAAAGACTGTTTCAGAACGGCTCAATCAAAAGTAAGGTTCAACTCTGTTAGTTGAATGCACAGAACAGAAAGAATTTTCACAGAATGCTACTGTGTAGTTTATATTTGAATATATTCCTTTTTCCACTATTACCATCTTAGCGCTCCGAATGTCCACTTGCATTTTCTACAGAAAGAGTGTTCAGAACTGCGCAATCAAAAGTATGGTTTAACTCTGTTAGCTTAATGAACATATCAGAAATAAGTTTCACACAATGCTTCTGTGTAGTTTTTATTTGAAGATATTATTTTTCCCAATAGAGGCCTCTTAGCGCTCTGAATGTCCAATTGCAGTTTCTACAGAAAGAGTGTTTCAGAACGGCTCAATCAAAAGTAAGGTTCAACTCTGTTTGTTGAATGCACAGAACAGAAAGAAGTTTCATACAATGCTTCTGTGTAGTTTATATTTGAACATATTCTTTTTTCCACTATTACCCACTTAGCGCTACGAATGTCCAGTTGCATTTTCTACAGACAGAGTGTTTCAAAACTGCTCAATCAAAAGTATGGTTTAACTCTGTTAGCTGAATGCTCAGATCAGAAAGAAGTTTCACAGAATGCTTCTGTGTAGTTTATATTTGAATATATTCCTTTTTCCACTACTACTCTCTTAGCGCTCCAAATGTCCAGTTGCATTTTCTACAGAAAGAGTGTTCAGATCTGCTCAATCAAAAGTATGGTTTAACTCTGTTAGCTGAATGCACAGATCAGAAAGAAGTTTCACAGAATGATTCTGTGTAGTTTATATTTGGAGACATTCCTTTTTCCACTATTACCCTCTTAGCGCTCCGAATCTCCACTTGCATTTTCTACAGAAAGAGTGTTTCAGAACGGCTCAATCAAAACTAAGCTTCAACTCTTTTAGTTGAACAAACAGAACAGAAAGAAGTTTCACACAATTCTTCTGTGTAGTTTTTATTTCTAGACATTCTTTTTCCCAATATAGGCCTCTTAGCGCTCAGAATGTCCAATTGCAGTTTCTACAGAAAGAGTGTTTCAGAACGGCTCAATCAAAAGTAAGGTTCAACTCTGTTAGTTGAATGCACAGAACAGAAAGAAGTTTCATCCAATGCTTCTGTGTAGTTTATATTTGAACATATTCTTTTTTCCACTATTACCCACTTAGCGCTACGAATGTCCAGTTGCATTTTCTACAGACAGAGTGTTTCAAAACTGCTCAATCAAAAGTATGGTTTAACTGTGTTAGCTGAATGCTCAGATCAGAAAGAAGATTCACAGAATGCTTCTGTGTAGTTTATATTTGAATATATTACTTTTTCCACAACTACGCTCTTAGCGCTCCAAATGTCCAGTTGCATTTTCTACAGAAAGAGTGTTCAGATCTGCTCAATCAAAAGTATGGTTTAACTCTGTTAGCTGAATGCACAGATCAGAAAGAAGTTTCACCGAATGATTCTGTGTAGTTTATATTTGAAGACATTCCTTTTTCCACTATTACCTTCTTAGCGCTCCGAATCTCCACTTGCATTTTCTACAAAAAGAGTGTTTCATAACTGCTCAATCAAAAATATGTTTTATCTCTGTTAACTGAATTTACAGATCAGAAATAATTTTCACAGAATGCATCTGTGTAGTTTTTATTTGAAGATATTCTTTTTCCCAATGTAGGCCTCTTAGCGCTTAGCATGTCCAATTGCAGTTTCTACAGAAAGAGTGTTTCAGAACGGCTCAATCAAAAGTAAGGTTCAACTCTGTTAGTTGAATGCACAGAACAGAAAGAATTTTCACAGAATGCTACTGTGTAGTTTATATTTGAATATATTCCTTTTTCCACTATTACCCTCTTAGCGCTCCGAATGTCCACTTGCATTTTCTACAGAAAGAGTGTTCAGAACTGCGCAATCAAAAGTATGGTTTAACTCTGTTAGCTTAATGAACGTATCAGAAATAAGTTTCACACAATGCTTCTGTGTAGTTTTTATTTGAAGATATTATTTTTCCCAATAGAGGCCTCTTAGCGCTCAGAATGTCCAATTGCAGTTTCTACAGAAAGAGTGTTTCAGAACGGCTCAATCAAATGTAAGATTCAACTCTGTTAGTTGAATGCACAGAACAGAAAGAAGTTTCATACAATGCTTCTGTGTAGTTTATATTTGAACATATTCTTTTTTCCACTATTACCCACTTAGCGCTACGAATGTCCAGTTGCATTTTCTACAGACAGAGTGTTTCAAAACTGCTCAATCAAAACTATGGTTTAACTCTGTTAGCTGAATGCCCATATCAGAAAGAAGTTTCACAGAATGCTTCTGTGTAGTTTATATTTGAATATATTCCTTTTTCCACTACTACTCTCTTAGCGCTCCAAATGTCCAGTTGCATTTTCTACAGAAAGAGTGTTCAGATCTGCTCAATCAAAAGTATGGTTTAACTCTGTTAGCTGAATGCACAGATCAGAAAGAAGTTTCACAGAATGATTCTGTGTAGTTTATATTTGGAGACATTCCTTTTTCCACTATTACCCTCTTAGCGCTCCGAATCTCCACTTGCATTTTCTACAGAAAGAGTGTTTCAGAACGGCTCAATCAAAACTAAGCTTCAACTCTTTTAGTTGAACAAACAGAACAGAAAGAAGTTTCACACAATTCTTCTGTGTAGTTTTTATTTCTAGACATTCTTTTTCCCAATATAGGCCTCTTAGCGCTCAGAATGTCCAATTGCAGTTTCTACAGAAAGAGTGTTTCAGAACGGCTCAATCAAAAGTAAGGTTCAACTCTGTCAGTTGAATGCACAGAACAGAAAGAAGTTTCATCCAATGCTTCTGTGTAGTTTATATTTGAACATATTCTTTTTTCCACTATTACCCACTTAGCGCTACGAATGTCCAGTTGCATTTTCTACAGACAGAGTGTTTCAAAACTGCTCAATCAAAAGTATGGTTTAACTCTGTTAGCTGAATGCTCAGATCAGAAAGAAGTTTCACAGAATGCTTCTGTGTAGTTTATATTTGAATATATTACTTTTTCCACAACTACGCTCTTAGCGCTCCAAATGTCCAGTTGCATTTTCTACAGAAAGAGTGTTCAGATCTGCTCAATCAAAAGTATGGTTTAACTCTGTTAGCTGAATGCACAGATCAGAAAGAAGTTTCACCGAATGATTCTGTGTAGTTTATATTTGAAGACATTCCTTTTTCCACTATTACCCTCTTAGCGCTCCGAATCTCCACTTGCATTTTCTACAAAAAGAGTGTTTCATAACTGCTCAATCAAAAATATGTTTTATCTCTGTTAACTGAATTTACAGATCAGAAATAAGTTTCACAGAATGCATCTGTGTAGTTTTTATTTGAAGATATTCTTTTTCCCAATGTAGGCCTCTTAGCGCTTAGCATGTCCAATTGCAGTTTCTACAGAAAGAGTGTTTCAGAACGGCTCAATCAAAAGTAAGGTTCAACTCTGTTAGTTGAATGCACAGAACAGAAAGAATTTTCACAGAATGCTACTGTGTAGTTTATATTTGAATATATTCCTTTTTCCACTATTACCCTCTTAGCGCTCCGAATGTCCACTTGCATTTTCTACAGAAAGAGTGTTCAGAACTGCGCAATCAAAAGTATGGTTTAACTCTGTTAGCTTAATGAACATATCAGAAATAAGTTTCACAAAATGCTTCTGTGTAGTTTTTATTTGAAGATATTATTTTTCCCAATAGAGGCCTCTTAGCGCTCAGAATGTCCAATTGCAGTTTCTACAGAAAGAGTGTTTCAGAACGGCTCAATCAAATGTAAGATTCAACTCTGTTAGTTGAATGCACAGAACAGAAAGAAGTTTCATACAATGCTTCTGTGTAGTTTATATTTGAACATATTCTTTTTTCCACTATTACCCACTTAGCGCTACGAATGTCCAGTTGCATTTTCTACAGACAGAGTGTTTCAAAACTGCTCAATCAAAACTATGGTTTAACTCTGTTAGCTGAATGCCCATATCAGAAAGAAGTTTCACAGAATGCTTCTGTGTAGTTTATATTTGAATATATTCCTTTTTCCACTACTACTCTCTTAGCGCTCCAAATGTCCAGTTGCATTACCTACAGAAAGAGTGTTCAGATCTGCTCAATCAAAAGTATGGTTTAACTCTGTTAGCTGAATGCACAGATCAGAAAGAAGTTTCACAGAATGATTCTGTGTAGTTTATATTTGGAGACATTCCTTTTTCCACTATTACCCTCTTAGCGCTCCGAATCTCCACTTGCATTTTCTACAGAAAGAGTGTTTCAGAACGGCTCAATCAAAACTAAGCTTCAACTCTTTTAGTTGAACAAACAGAACAGAAAGAAGTTTCACACAATTCTTCTGTGTAGTTTTTATTTCTAGACATTCTTTTTCTAATATAGGCCTCTTAGCGCTCAGAATGTCCAATTGCAGTTTCTACAGAAAGAGTGTTTCAGAACGGCTCAATCAAAAGTAAGGTTCAACTCTGTTAGTTGAATGCACAGAACAGAAAGAAGTTTCATACAATGCTTCTGTGTAGTTTATATTTGAACATATTCTTTTTTCCACTATTACCCACTTAGCGCTACGAATGTCCAGTTGCATTATCTACAGACAGAGTGTTTCAAAACTGCTCAATCAAAAGTATGGTTTAACTCTGTTAGCTGAATGCTCAGATCAGAAAGAAGTTTCACAGAATGCTTCTGTGTAGTTTATATTTGAATATATTCCTTTTTCCACTACTACGCTCTTAGCGCTCCAAATGTCCAGTTGCATTTTCTACAGAAAGAGTGTTCAGATCTGCTCAATCAAAAGTATGGTTTAACTCTGTTAGCTGAATGCACAGATCAGAAAGAAGTTTCACCGAATGATTCTGTGTAGTTTATATTTGAAGACATTCCTTTTTCCACTATTACCCTCTTAGCGCTCCGAATCTCCACTTGCATTTTCTACAAAAAGAGTGTTTCATAACTGCTCAATCAAAAATATGTTTTATCTCTGTTAACTGAATTTACAGATCAGAAATAAGTTTCACAGAATGCATCTGTGTAGTTTTTATTTGAAGATATTCTTTTTCCCAATGTAGGCCTCTTAGCGCTTAGCATGTCCAATTGCAGTTTCTACAGAAAGAGTGTTTCAGAACGGCTCAATCAAAAGTAAGGTTCAACTCTGTTAGTTGAATGCACAGAACAGAAAGAATTTTCACAGAATGCTACTGTGTAGTTTATATTTGAATATATTCCTTTTTCCACTATTACCCTCTTAGCGCTCCGAATGTCCACTTGCATTTTCTACAGAAAGAGTGTTCAGAACTGCGCAATCAAAAGTATGGTTTAACTCTGTTAGCTTAATGAACATATCAGAAATAAGTTTCACACAATGCTTCTGTGTAGTTTTTATTTGAAGATATTATTTTTCCCAATAGAGGCCTCTTAGCGCTCAGAATGTCCAATTGCAGTTTCTACAGAAAGAGTGTTTCAGAAAGGCTCAATCAAAAGTAAGGTTCAACTCTGTTAGTTGAATGCACAGAACAGAAAGAAGTTTCATACAATGCTTCTGTGTAGTTTATATTTGAACATATTCTTTTTTCCACTATTACCCAATTAGCGCTACGAATGTCCAGTTGCATTTTCTACAGACAGAGTGTTTCAAAACTGCTCAATCAAAAGTATGGTTTAACTCTCTTAGCTGAATGCTCAGATCAGAAAGAAGTTTCACAGAATGCTTCTGTGTAGTTTATATTTGAATATAATCCTTTTTCCACTACTATTCTCTTAGCGCTCCAAATGTCCGGTTGCATTTTCTACAGAAAGAGTGTTCAGATCTGCTCAATCAAAAGTATGGTTTAACTCTGTTAGCTGAATGCACAGATCAGAAAGAAGTTTCACAGAATTATTCTGTGTAGTTTTTATTTGAAGATATTCTTTTTCCCAATGTAGGCCTCTTAGCGCTTAGCATGTCCAATTGCAGTTTCTACAGAAAGAGTGTTTCAGAACGGCTCAATCAAAAGTAAGGTTCAACTCTGTTAGTTGAATGCACAGAACAGAAAGAATTTTCACAGAATGCTACTGTGTAGTTTATATTTGAATATATTCCTTTTTCCACTATTACCCTCTTAGCGCTCCGAATGTCCACTTGCATTTTCTACAGAAAGAGTGTTCAGAACTGCGCGATCAAAAGTATGGTTTAACTCTGTTAGCTTAATGAACATATCAGAAATAAGTTTCACACAATGCTTCTGTGTAGTTTTTATTTGAAGATATTATTTTTCCCAATAGAGGCCTCTTAGCGCTCAGAATGTCCAATTGCAGTTTCTACAGAAAGAGTGTTTCAGAACGGCTCAATCAAATGTAAGATTCAACTCTGTTAGTTGAATGCACAGAACAGAAAGAAGTTTCATAAAATGCTTCTGTGTAGTTTATATTTGAACATATTCTTTTTTCCACTATTACCCACTTAGCGCTACGAATGTCCAGTTGCATTTTCTACAGACAGAGTGTTTCAAAACTGCTCAATCAAAACTATGGTTTAACTCTGTTAGCTGAATGCCCATATCAGAAAGAAGTTTCACAGAATGCTTCTGTGTAGTTTATATTTGAATATATTCCTTTTTCCACTACTACTCTCTTAGCGCTCCAAATGTCCAGTTGCATTTTCTACAGAAAGAGTGTTCAGATCTGCTCAATCAAAAGTATGGTTTAAGTCTGTTAGCTGAATGCACAGATCAGAAAGAAGTTTCACAGAATGATTCTGTGTAGTTTATATTTGGAGACATTCCTTTTTCCACTATTACCCTCTTAGCGCTCCGAATCTCCACTTGCATTTTCTACAGAAAGAGTGTTTCAGAACGGCTCAATCAAAACTAAGCTTCAACTCTTTTAGTTGAACAAACAGAACAGAAAGAAGTTTCACACAATTCTTCTGTGTAGTTTTTATTTCTAGACATTCTTTTTCCCAATATAGGCCTCTTAGCGCTCCGAATGTCCAATTGCAGTTTCTACAGAAAGAGTGTTTCAGAACGGCTCAATCAAAAGTAAGGTTCAACTCTGTTAGTTGAATGCACAGAACAGAAAGAAGTTTCATACAATGCTTCTGTGTAGTTTATATTTGAACATATTCTTTTTTCCACTATTACCCACTTAGCGCTACGAATGTCCAGTTGCATTTTCTACAGACAGAGTGTTTCAAAACTGCTCAATCAAAAGTATGGTTTAACTCTGTTAGCTGAATGCTCAGATCAGAAAGAAGTTTCACAGAATGCTTCTGTGTAGTTTATATTTGAATATATTCCTTTTTCCACTACTACGCTCTTAGCGCTCCAAATGTCCAGTTGCATTTTCTACAGAAAGAGTGTTCAGATCTGCTCAATCAAAAGTATGGTTTAACTCTGTTAGCTGAATGCACAGATCAGAAAGAAGTTTCACCGAATGATTCTGTGTAGTTTATATTTGAAGACATTCCTTTTTCCACTATTACCCTCTTAGCGCTCCGAATCTCCACTTGCATTTTCTACAAAAAGAGTGTTTCATAACTGCTCAATCAAAAATATGTTTTATCTCTGTTAACTGAATTTACAGATCAGAAATAAGTTTCACAGAATGCATCTGTGTAGTTTTTATTTGAAGATATTCTTTTTCCCAATGTAGGCCTCTTAGCGCTTAGCATGTCCAATTGCAGTTTCTACAGAAAGAGTGTTTCAGAACGGCTCAATCAAAAGTAAGGTTCAACTCTGTTAGTTGAATGCACAGAACAGAAAGAATTTTCACAGAATGCTACTGTGTAGTTTATATTTGAATATATTCCTTTTTCCACTATTACCCTCTTAGCGCTCCGAATGTCCACTTGCATTTTCTACAGAAAGAGTGTTCAGAACTGCGCAATCAAAAGTATGGTTTAACTCTGTTAGCTTAATGAACATATCAGAAATAAGTTTCACACAATGCTTCTGTGTAGTTTTTATTTGAAGATATTATTTTTCCCAATAGAGGCCTCTTAGCGCTCAGAATGTCCAATTGCAGTTTCTACAGAAAGAGTGTTTCAGAACGGCTCAATCAAAAGTAAGGTTCAACTCTGTTAGTTGAATGCACAGAACAGAAAGAAGTTTCATACAATGCTTCTGTGTAGTTTATATTTGAACATATTCTTTTTTCCACTATTACCCACTTAGCGCTACGAATGTCCAGTTGCATTTTCTACAGACAGAGTGTTTCAAAACTGCTCAATCAAAAGTATGGTTTAACTCTGTTAGCTGAATGCCCAGATCAGAAAGAAGTTTCACAGAATGCTTCTGTGTAGTTTATATTTGAATATATTCCTTTTTCCACTACTACTCTCTTAGCGCTCCAAATGTCCAGTTGCATTTTCTACAGAAAGAGTGTTCAGATCTGCTCAATCAAAAGTATGTTTTAACTCTGTTAGCTGAATGCACAGATCAGAAAGAAGTTTCACAGAATGATTCTGTGTAGTTTATATTTGGAGACATTCCTTTTTCCACTATTACCCTCTTAGCGCTCCGAATCTCCACTTGCATTTTCTACAGAAAGAGTGTTCAGAACTGCGCAATCAAAAGTATGGTTTAACTCTGTTAGCTTAATGAACATATCAGAAATAAGTTTCACACAATGCTTCTGTGTAGTTTTTATTTGAAGATATTATTTTTCCCAATAGAGGCCTCTTAGCGCTCTGAATGTCCAATTGCAGTTTCTACAGAAAGAGTGTTTCAGAACGGCTCAATCAAAAGTAAGGTTCAACTCTGTTAGTTGAATGCACAGAACAGAAAGAAGTTTCATACAATGCTTCTGTGTAGTTTATATTTGAACATATTCTTTTTTCCACTATTACCCACTTAGCGCTACGAATGTCCAGTTGCATTTTCTACAGAAAGAGTGTTCAGAACTGCGCAATCAAAAGTATGGTTTAACTCTGTTAGCTGAATGCACAGATCAGAAAGAAGTTTCACAGAATTATTCTGTGTAGTTTATATTTGAAGATATTCTTTTTCCCAATGTAGGCCTCTTAGCGCTTAGCATGTCCAATTGCAGTTTCTACAGAAAGAGTGTTTCAGAACGACTCAATCAAAAGTAAGGTTCAACTCTGTTAGTTGAATGCACAGAACAGAAAGAATTTTCACAGAATGCTACTGTGTAGTTTATATTTGAATATATTCCTTTTTCCACTATTACCCTCTTAGCGCTCCGAATGTCCACTTGCATTTTCTACAGAAAGAGTGTTCAGAACTGCGCAATCAAAAGTATGGTTTAACTCTGTTAGCTTAATGAACATATCAGAAATAAGTTTCACACAATGCTTCTGTGTAGTTTTTATTTGAAGATATTATTTTTCCCAATAGAGGCCTCTTAGCGCTCAGAATGTCCAATTGCAGTTTCTACAGAAAGAGTGTTTCAGAAAGGCTCAATCAAAAGTAAGGTTCAACTCTGTTAGTTGAATGCACAGAACAGAAAGAAGTTTCATACAATGCTTCTGTGTAGTTTATATTTGAACATATTCTTTTTTCCACTATTACCCAATTAGCGCTACGAATGTCCAGTTGCATTTTCTACAGACAGAGTGTTTCAAAACTGCTCAATCAAAAGTATGGTTTAACTCTCTTAGCTGAATGCTCAGATCAGAAAGAAGTTTCACAGAATGCTTCTGTGTAGTTTATATTTGAATATAATCCTTTTTCCACTACTATTCTCTTAGCGCTCCAAATGTCCGGTTGCATTTTCTACAGAAAGAGTGTTCAGATCTGCTCAATCAAAAGTATGGTTTAACTCTGTTAGCTGAATGCACAGATCAGAAAGAAGTTTCACAGAATTATTCTGTGTAGTTTTTATTTGAAGATATTCTTTTTCCCAATGTAGGCCTCTTAGCGCTTAGCATGTCCAATTGCAGTTTCTACAGAAAGAGTGTTTCAGAACGGCTCAATCAAAAGTAAGGTTCAACTCTGTTAGTTGAATGCACAGAACAGAAAGAATTTTCACAGAATGCTACTGTGTAGTTTATATTTGAATATATTCCTTTTTCCACTATTACCCTCTTAGCGCTCCGAATGTCCACTTGCATTTTCTACAGAAAGAGTGTTCAGAACTGCGCGATCAAAAGTATGGTTTAACTCTGTTAGCTTAATGAACATATCAGAAATAAGTTTCACACAATGCTTCTGTGTAGTTTTTATTTGAAGATATTATTTTTCCCAATAGAGGCCTCTTAGCGCTCAGAATGTCCAATTGCAGTTTCTACAGAAAGAGTGTTTCAGAACGGCTCAATCAAATGTAAGATTCAACTCTGTTAGTTGAATGCACAGAACAGAAAGAAGTTTCATAAAATGCTTCTGTGTAGTTTATATTTGAACATATTCTTTTTTCCACTATTACCCACTTAGCGCTACGAATGTCCAGTTGCATTTTCTACAGACAGAGTGTTTCAAAACTGCTCAATCAAAACTATGGTTTAACTCTGTTAGCTGAATGCCCATATCAGAAAGAAGTTTCACAGAATGCTTCTGTGTAGTTTATATTTGAATATATTCCTTTTTCCACTACTACTCTCTTAGCGCTCCAAATGTCCAGTTGCATTTTCTACAGAAAGAGTGTTCAGATCTGCTCAATCAAAAGTATGGTTTAAGTCTGTTAGCTGAATGCACAGATCAGAAAGAAGTTTCACAGAATGATTCTGTGTAGTTTATATTTGGAGACATTCCTTTTTCCACTATTACCCTCTTAGCGCTCCGAATCTCCACTTGCATTTTCTACAGAAAGAGTGTTTCAGAACGGCTCAATCAAAACTAAGCTTCAACTCTTTTAGTTGAACAAACAGAACAGAAAGAAGTTTCACACAATTCTTCTGTGTAGTTTTTATTTCTAGACATTCTTTTTCCCAATATAGGCCTCTTAGCGCTCCGAATGTCCAATTGCAGTTTCTACAGAAAGAGTGTTTCAGAACGGCTCAATCAAAAGTAAGGTTCAACTCTGTTAGTTGAATGCACAGAACAGAAAGAAGTTTCATACAATGCTTCTGTGTAGTTTATATTTGAACATATTCTTTTTTCCACTATTACCCACTTAGCGCTACGAATGTCCAGTTGCATTTTCTACAGACAGAGTGTTTCAAAACTGCTCAATCAAAAGTATGGTTTAACTCTGTTAGCTGAATGCTCAGATCAGAAAGAAGTTTCACAGAATGCTTCTGTGTAGTTTATATTTGAATATATTCCTTTTTCCACTACTACGCTCTTAGCGCTCCAAATGTCCAGTTGCATTTTCTACAGAAAGAGTGTTCAGATCTGCTCAATCAAAAGTATGGTTTAACTCTGTTAGCTGAATGCACAGATCAGAAAGAAGTTTCACCGAATGATTCTGTGTAGTTTATATTTGAAGACATTCCTTTTTCCACTATTACCCTCTTAGCGCTCCGAATCTCCACTTGCATTTTCTACAAAAAGAGTGTTTCATAACTGCTCAATCAAAAATATGTTTTATCTCTGTTAACTGAATTTACAGATCAGAAATAAGTTTCACAGAATGCATCTGTGTAGTTTTTATTTGAAGATATTCTTTTTCCCAATGTAGGCCTCTTAGCGCTTAGCATGTCCAATTGCAGTTTCTACAGAAAGAGTGTTTCAGAACGGCTCAATCAAAAGTAAGGTTCAACTCTGTTAGTTGAATGCACAGAACAGAAAGAATTTTCACAGAATGCTACTGTGTAGTTTATATTTGAATATATTCCTTTTTCCACTATTACCCTCTTAGCGCTCCGAATGTCCACTTGCATTTTCTACAGAAAGAGTGTTCAGAACTGCGCAATCAAAAGTATGGTTTAACTCTGTTAGCTTAATGAACATATCAGAAATAAGTTTCACACAATGCTTCTGTGTAGTTTTTATTTGAAGATATTATTTTTCCCAATAGAGGCCTCTTAGCGCTCAGAATGTCCAATTGCAGTTTCTACAGAAAGAGTGTTTCAGAACGGCTCAATCAAAAGTAAGGTTCAACTCTGTTAGTTGAATGCACAGAACAGAAAGAAGTTTCATACAATGCTTCTGTGTAGTTTATATTTGAACATATTCTTTTTTCCACTATTACCCACTTAGCGCTACGAATGTCCAGTTGCATTTTCTACAGACAGAGTGTTTCAAAACTGCTCAATCAAAAGTATGGTTTAACTCTGTTAGCTGAATGCCCAGATCAGAAAGAAGTTTCACAGAATGCTTCTGTGTAGTTTATATTTGAATATATTCCTTTTTCCACTACTACTCTCTTAGCGCTCCAAATGTCCAGTTGCATTTTCTACAGAAAGAGTGTTCAGATCTGCTCAATCAAAAGTATGTTTTAACTCTGTTAGCTGAATGCACAGATCAGAAAGAAGTTTCACAGAATGATTCTGTGTAGTTTATATTTGGAGACATTCCTTTTTCCACTATTACCCTCTTAGCGCTCCGAATCTCCACTTGCATTTTCTACAGAAAGAGTGTTCAGAACTGCGCAATCAAAAGTATGGTTTAACTCTGTTAGCTTAATGAACATATCAGAAATAAGTTTCACACAATGCTTCTGTGTAGTTTTTATTTGAAGATATTATTTTTCCCAATAGAGGCCTCTTAGCGCTCTGAATGTCCAATTGCAGTTTCTACAGAAAGAGTGTTTCAGAACGGCTCAATCAAAAGTAAGGTTCAACTCTGTTAGTTGAATGCACAGAACAGAAAGAAGTTTCATACAATGCTTCTGTGTAGTTTATATTTGAACATATTCTTTTTTCCACTATTACCCACTTAGCGCTACGAATGTCCAGTTGCATTTTCTACAGACAGAGTGTTTCAAAACTGCTCAATCAAAAGTATGGTTTAACTCTGATAGCTGAATACTCAGATCAGAAAGAAGTTTCACATAATGCTTCTGTGTAGTTTATATTTGAATATATTCCTTTTTCCACTACTACTCTCTTAGCGCTCCAAATGTCCAGTTGCATTTTCTACAGAAAGAGTGTTCAGATCTGCTCAATCAAAAGTATGGTTTAACTCTGTTAGCAGAATGCACAGATCAGAAAGTAGTTTCACCGAATGATTCCGTGTAGTTTATATTTGGAGACATTCCTTTTTCCACTATTACCCTCTTAGCGCTCCGAATCTCCACTTGCATTTTCTACAAAAAGAGTGTTTCATAACTGCTCAATCAAAAATATGTTTTATCTCTGTTAACTGAATTTACAGATCAGAAATAAGTTTCACAGAATGCATCTGTGTAGTTTTTATTTGAAGATATTCTTTTTCCCAATGTAGGCCTCTTAGCGCTTAGCATGTCCAATTGCAGTTTCTACAGAAAGAGTGTTTCAGAACGGCTCAATCAAAAGTAAGGTTCAACTCTGTTAGTTGAATGCACAGAACAGAAAGAATTTTCACAGAATGCTACTGTGTAGTTTATATTTGAATATATTACTTTTTCCACTATTACCCTCTTAGCGCTCCGAATGTCCACTTGCATTTTCTACAGAAAGAGTGTTCAGAACTGCGCAATCAAAAGTATGGTTTAACTCTGTTAGCTTAATGAACATATCAGAAATAAGTTTCACACAATACTTCTGTGTAGTTTTTATTTGAAGATATTATTTTTCCCAATAGAGGCCTCTTAGCGCTCAGAATGTCCAATTGCAGTTTCTACAGAAAGAGTGTTTCAGAAAGGCTCAATCAAAAGTAAGGTTCAACTCTGTTAGTTGAATGCACAGAACAGAAAGAAGTTTCATACAATGCTTCTGTGTAGTTTATATTTGAACATATTCTTTTTTCCACTATTACCCACTTAGCGCTACGAATGTCCAGTTGCATTTTCTACAGACAGAGTGTTTCAAAACTGCTCAATCAAAAGTATGGTTTAACTCTCTTAGCTGAATGCTCAGATCAGAAAGAAGTTTCACAGAATGCTTCTGTGTAGTTTATATTTGAATATAATCCTTTTTCCACTACTATTCTCTTAGCGCTCCAAATGTCCGGTTGCATTTTCTACAGAAAGAGTGTTCAGATCTGCTCAATCAAAAGTATGGTTTAACTCTGTTAGCTGAATGCACAGATCAGAAAGAAGTTTCACAGAATTATTCTGTGTAGTTTTTATTTGAAGATATTCTTTTTCCCAATGTAGGCCTCTTAGCGCTCAGAATGTCCAATTGCAGTTTCTACAGAAAGAGTGTTTCAGAAAGGCTGAATCAAAAGTAAGGTTCAACTCTGTTAGTTGAATGCACAGAAGAGAAAGAAGTTTCATCCAATGCTTCTGTGTAGTTTATATTTGAACATATTCTTTTTTCCACTATTACCCACTTAGCGCTACGAATGTCCAGTTGCATTTTCTACAGACAGAGTGTTTCAAAACTGCTCAATCAAAAGTATGGTTTAACTGTGTTAGCTGAATGCTCAGATCAGAAAGAAGATTCACAGAATGCTTCTGTGTAGTTTATATTTGAATATATTACTTTTTCCACAACTACGCTCTTAGCGCTCCAAATGTCCAGTTGCATTTTCTACAGAAAGAGTGTTCAGATCTGCTCAATCAAAAGTATGGTTTAACTCTGTTAGCTGAATGCATAGATCAGAAAGAAGTTTCACCGAATGATTCTGTGTAGTTTATATTTGAAGACATTCCTTTTTCCACTATTACCTTCTTAGCGCTCCGAATCTCCACTTGCATTTTCTACAAAAAGAGTGTTTCATAACTGCTCAATCAAAAATATGTTTTATCTCTGTTAACTGAATTTACAGATCAGAAATAATTTTCACAGAATGCATCTGTGTAGTTTTTATTTGAAGATATTCTTTTTCCCAATGTAGGCCTCTTAGCGCTTAGCATGTCCAATTGCAGTTTCTACAGAAAGAGTGTTTCAGAACGGCTCAATCAAAAGTAAGGTTCAACTCTGTTAGTTGAATGCACAGAACAGAAAGAATTTTCACAGAATGCTACTGTGTAGTTTATATTTGAATATATTCCTTTTTCCACTATTACCCTCTTAGCGCTCCGAATGTCCACTTGCATTTTCTACAGAAAGAGTGTTCAGAACTGCGCAATCAAAAGTATGGTTTAACTCTGTTAGCTTAATGAACGTATCAGAAATAAGTTTCACACAATGCTTCTGTGTAGTTTTTATTTGAAGATATTATTTTTCCCAATAGAGGCCTCTTAGCGCTCAGAATGTCCAATTGCAGTTTCTACAGAAAGAGTGTTTCAGAACGGCTCAATCAAATGTAAGATTCAACTCTGTTAGTTGAATGCACAGAACAGAAAGAAGTTTCATACAATGCTTCTGTGTAGTTTATATTTGAACATATTCTTTTTTCCACTATTACCCACTTAGCGCTACGAATGTCCAGTTGCATTTTCTACAGACAGAGTGTTTCAAAACTGCTCAATCAAAACTATGGTTTAACTCTGTTAGCTGAATGCCCATATCAGAAAGAAGTTTCACAGAATGCTTCTGTGTAGTTTATATTTGAATATATTCCTTTTTCCACTACTACTCTCTTAGCGCTCCAAATGTCCAGTTGCATTTTCTACAGAAAGAGTGTTCAGATCTGCTCAATCAAAAGTATGGTTTAACTCTGTTAGCTGAATGCACAGATCAGAAAGAAGTTTCACAGAATGATTCTGTGTAGTTTATATTTGGAGACATTCCTTTTTCCACTATTACCCTCTTAGCGCTCCGAATCTCCACTTGCATTTTCTACAGAAAGAGTGTTTCAGAACGGCTCAATCAAAACTAAGCTTCAACTCTTTTAGTTGAACAAACAGAACAGAAAGAAGTTTCACACAATTCTTCTGTGTAGTTTTTATTTCTAGACATTCTTTTTCCCAATATAGGCCTCTTAGCGCTCAGAATGTCCAATTGCAGTTTCTACAGAAAGAGTGTTTCAGAAAGGCTCAATCAAAAGTAAGGTTCAACTCTGTTAGTTGAATGCACAGAACAGAAAGAAGTTTCATACAATGCTTCTGTGTAGTTTATATTTGAACATATTCTTTTTTCCACTATTACCCAATTAGCGCTACGAATGTCCAGTTGCATTTTCTACAGACAGAGTGTTTCAAAACTGCTCAATCAAAAGTATGGTTTAACTCTCTTAGCTGAATGCTCAGATCAGAAAGAAGTTTCACAGAATGCTTCTGTGTAGTTTATATTTGAATATAATCCTTTTTCCACTACTATTCTCTTAGCGCTCCAAATGTCCGGTTGCATTTTCTACAGAAAGAGTGTTCAGATCTGCTCAATCAAAAGTATGGTTTAACTCTGTTAGCTGAATGCACAGATCAGAAAGAAGTTTCACAGAATTATTCTGTGTAGTTTTTATTTGAAGATATTCTTTTTCCCAATGTAGGCCTCTTAGCGCTTAGCATGTCCAATTGCAGTTTCTACAGAAAGAGTGTTTCAGAACGGCTCAATCAAAAGTAAGGTTCAACTCTGTTAGTTGAAAGCACAGAACAGAAAGAATTTTCACAGAATGCTACTGTGTAGTTTATATTTGAATATATTCCTTTTTCCACTATTACCCTCTTAGCGCTCCGAATGTCCACTTGCATTTTCTACAGAAAGAGTGTTCAGAACTGCGCGATCAAAAGTATGGTTTAACTCTGTTAGCTTAATGAACATATCAGAAATAAGTTTCACACAATGCTTCTGTGTAGTTTTTATTTGAAGATATTATTTTTCCCAATAGAGGCCTCTTAGCGCTCAGAATGTCCAATTGCAGTTTCTACAGAAAGAGTGTTTCAGAACGGCTCAATCAAATGTAAGATTCAACTCTGTTAGTTGAATGCACAGAACAGAAAGAAGTTTCATAAAATGCTTCTGTGTAGTTTATATTTGAACATATTCTTTTTTCCACTATTACCCACTTAGCGCTACGAATGTCCAGTTGCATTTTCTACAGACAGAGTGTTTCAAAACTGCTCAATCAAAACTATGGTTTAACTCTGTTAGCTGAATGCCCATATCAGAAAGAAGTTTCACAGAATGCTTCTGTGTAGTTTATATTTGAATATATTCCTTTTTCCACTACTACTCTCTTAGCGCTCCAAATGTCCAGTTGCATTTTCTACAGAAAGAGTGTTCAGATCTGCTCAATCAAAAGTATGGTTTAACTCTGTTAGCTGAATGCACAGATCAGAAAGAAGTTTCACAGAATGATTCTGTGTAGTTTATATTTGGAGACATTCCTTTTTCCACTATTACCCTCTTAGCGCTCCGAATCTCCACTTGCATTTTCTACAGAAAGAGTGTTTCAGAACGGCTCAATCAAAACTAAGCTTCAACTCTTTTAGTTGAACAAACAGAACAGAAAGAAGTTTCACACAATTCTTCTGTGTAGTTTTTATTTCTAGACATTCTTTTTCCCAATATAGGCCTCTTAGCGCTCCGAATGTCCAATTGCAGTTTCTACAGAAAGAGTGTTTCAGAACGGCTCAATCAAAAGTAAGGTTCAACTCTGTTAGTTGAATGCACAGAACAGAAAGAAGTTTCATACAATGCTTCTGTGTAGTTTATATTTGAACATATTCTTTTTTCCACTATTACCCACTTAGCGCTACGAATGTCCAGTTGCATTTTCTACAGACAGAGTGTTTCAAAACTGCTCAATCAAAAGTATGGTTTAACTCTGTTAGCTGAATGCTCAGATCAGAAAGAAGTTTCACAGAATGCTTCTGTGTAGTTTATATTTGAATATATTCCTTTTTCCACTACTACGCTCTTAGCGCTCCAAATGTCCAGTTGCATTTTCTACAGAAAGAGTGTTCAGATCTGCTCAATCAAAAGTATGGTTTAACTCTGTTAGCTGAATGCACAGATCAGAAAGAAGTTTCACCGAATGATTCTGTGTAGTTTATATTTGAAGACATTCCTTTTTCCACTATTACCCTCTTAGCGCTCCGAATCTCCACTTGCATTTTCTACAAAAAGAGTGTTTCATAACTGCTCAATCAAAAATATGTTTTATCTCTGTTAACTGAATTTACAGATCAGAAATAAGTTTCACAGAATGCATCTGTGTAGTTTTTATTTGAAGATATTCTTTTTCCCAATGTAGGCCTCTTAGCGCTTAGCATGTCCAATTGCAGTTTCTACAGAAAGAGTGTTTCAGAACGGCTCAATCAAAAGTAAGGTTCAACTCTGTTAGTTGAATGCACAGAACAGAAAGAATTTTCACAGAATGCTACTGTGTAGTTTATATTTGAATATATTCCTTTTTCCACTATTACCCTCTTAGCGCTCCGAATGTCCACTTGCATTTTCTACAGAAAGAGTGTTCAGAACTGCGCAATCAAAAGTATGGTTTAACTCTGTTAGCTTAATGAACATATCAGAAATAAGTTTCACACAATGCTTCTGTGTAGTTTTTATTTGAAGATATTATTTTTCCCAATAGAGGCCTCTTAGCGCTCAGAATGTCCAATTGCAGTTTCTACAGAAAGAGTGTTTCAGAACGGCTCAATCAAAAGTAAGGTTCAACTCTGTTAGTTGAATGCACAGAACAGAAAGAAGTTTCATACAATGCTTCTGTGTAGTTTATATTTGAACATATTCTTTTTTCCACTATTACCCACTTAGCGCTACGAATGTCCAGTTGCATTTTCTACAGACAGAGTGTTTCAAAACTGCTCAATCAAAAGTATGGTTTAACTCTGTTAGCTGAATGCCCAGATCAGAAAGAAGTTTCACAGAATGCTTCTGTGTAGTTTATATTTGAATATATTCCTTTTTCCACTACTACTCTCTTAGCGCTCCAAATGTCCAGTTGCATTTTCTACAGAAAGAGTGTTCAGATCTGCTCAATCAAAAGTATGTTTTAACTCTGTTAGCTGAATGCACAGATCAGAAAGAAGTTTCACAGAATGATTCTGTGTAGTTTATATTTGGAGACATTCCTTTTTCCACTATTACCCTCTTAGCGCTCCGAATCTCCACTTGCATTTTCTACAGAAAGAGTGTTCAGAACTGCGCAATCAAAAGTATGGTTTAACTCTGTTAGCTTAATGAACATATCAGAAATAAGTTTCACACAATGCTTCTGTGTAGTTTTTATTTGAAGATATTATTTTTCCCAATAGAGGCCTCTTAGCGCTCTGAATGTCCAATTGCAGTTTCTACAGAAAGAGTGTTTCAGAACGGCTCAATCAAAAGTAAGGTTCAACTCTGTTAGTTGAATGCACAGAACAGAAAGAAGTTTCATACAATGCTTCTGTGTAGTTTATATTTGAACATATTCTTTTTTCCACTATTACCCACTTAGCGCTACGAATGTCCAGTTGCATTTTCTACAGACAGAGTGTTTCAAAACTGCTCAATCAAAAGTATGGTTTAACTCTGATAGCTGAATACTCAGATCAGAAAGAAGTTTCACATAATGCTTCTGTGTAGTTTATATTTGAATATATTCCTTTTTCCACTACTACTCTCTTAGCGCTCCAAATGTCCAGTTGCATTTTCTACAGAAAGAGTGTTCAGATCTGCTCAATCAAAAGTATGGTTTAACTCTGTTAGCAGAATGCACAGATCAGAAAGTAGTTTCACCGAATGATTCCGTGTAGTTTATATTTGGAGACATTCCTTTTTCCACTATTACCCTCTTAGCGCTCCGAATCTCCACTTGCATTTTCTACAAAAAGAGTGTTTCATAACTGCTCAATCAAAAATATGTTTTATCTCTGTTAACTGAATTTACAGATCAGAAATAAGTTTCACAGAATGCATCTGTGTAGTTTTTATTTGAAGATATTCTTTTTCCCAATGTAGGCCTCTTAGCGCTTAGCATGTCCAATTGCAGTTTCTACAGAAAGAGTGTTTCAGAACGGCTCAATCAAAAGTAAGGTTCAACTCTGTTAGTTGAATGCACAGAACAGAAAGAATTTTCACAGAATGCTACTGTGTAGTTTATATTTGAATATATTACTTTTTCCACTATTACCCTCTTAGCGCTCCGAATGTCCACTTGCATTTTCTACAGAAAGAGTGTTCAGAACTGCGCAATCAAAAGTATGGTTTAACTCTGTTAGCTTAATGAACATATCAGAAATAAGTTTCACACAATACTTCTGTGTAGTTTTTATTTGAAGATATTATTTTTCCCAATAGAGGCCTCTTAGCGCTCAGAATGTCCAATTGCAGTTTCTACAGAAAGAGTGTTTCAGAAAGGCTCAATCAAAAGTAAGGTTCAACTCTGTTAGTTGAATGCACAGAACAGAAAGAAGTTTCATACAATGCTTCTGTGTAGTTTATATTTGAACATATTCTTTTTTCCACTATTACCCACTTAGCGCTACGAATGTCCAGTTGCATTTTCTACAGACAGAGTGTTTCAAAACTGCTCAATCAAAAGTATGGTTTAACTCTCTTAGCTGAATGCTCAGATCAGAAAGAAGTTTCACAGAATGCTTCTGTGTAGTTTATATTTGAATATAATCCTTTTTCCACTACTATTCTCTTAGCGCTCCAAATGTCCGGTTGCATTTTCTACAGAAAGAGTGTTCAGATCTGCTCAATCAAAAGTATGGTTTAACTCTGTTAGCTGAATGCACAGATCAGAAAGAAGTTTCACAGAATTATTCTGTGTAGTTTTTATTTGAAGATATTCTTTTTCCCAATGTAGGCCTCTTAGCGCTCAGAATGTCCAATTGCAGTTTCTACAGAAAGAGTGTTTCAGAAAGGCTGAATCAAAAGTAAGGTTCAACTCTGTTAGTTGAATGCACAGAACAGAAAGAAGTTTCATCCAATGCTTCTGTGTAGTTTATATTTGAACATATTCTTTTTTCCACTATTACCCACTTAGCGCTACGAATGTCCAGTTGCATTTTCTACAGACAGAGTGTTTCAAAACTGCTCAATCAAAAGTATGGTTTAACTGTGTTAGCTGAATGCTCAGATCAGAAAGAAGATTCACAGAATGCTTCTGTGTAGTTTATATTTGAATATATTACTTTTTCCACAACTACGCTCTTAGCGCTCCAAATGTCCAGTTGCATTTTCTACAGAAAGAGTGTTCAGATCTGCTCAATCAAAAGTATGGTTTAACTCTGTTAGCTGAATGCATAGATCAGAAAGAAGTTTCACCGAATGATTCTGTGTAGTTTATATTTGAAGACATTCCTTTTTCCACTATTACCTTCTTAGCGCTCCGAATCTCCACTTGCATTTTCTACAAAAAGAGTGTTTCATAACTGCTCAATCAAAAATATGTTTTATCTCTGTTAACTGAATTTACAGATCAGAAATAATTTTCACAGAATGCATCTGTGTAGTTTTTATTTGAAGATATTCTTTTTCCCAATGTAGGCCTCTTAGCGCTTAGCATGTCCAATTGCAGTTTCTACAGAAAGAGTGTTTCAGAACGGCTCAATCAAAAGTAAGGTTCAACTCTGTTAGTTGAATGCACAGAACAGAAAGAATTTTCACAGAATGCTACTGTGTAGTTTATATTTGAATATATTCCTTTTTCCACTATTACCCTCTTAGCGCTCCGAATGTCCACTTGCATTTTCTACAGAAAGAGTGTTCAGAACTGCGCAATCAAAAGTATGGTTTAACTCTGTTAGCTTAATGAACGTATCAGAAATAAGTTTCACACAATGCTTCTGTGTAGTTTTTATTTGAAGATATTATTTTTCCCAATAGAGGCCTCTTAGCGCTCAGAATGTCCAATTGCAGTTTCTACAGAAAGAGTGTTTCAGAACGGCTCAATCAAATGTAAGATTCAACTCTGTTAGTTGAATGCACAGAACAGAAAGAAGTTTCATACAATGCTTCTGTGTAGTTTATATTTGAACATATTCTTTTTTCCACTATTACCCACTTAGCGCTACGAATGTCCAGTTGCATTTTCTACAGACAGAGTGTTTCAAAACTGCTCAATCAAAACTATGGTTTAACTCTGTTAGCTGAATGCCCATATCAGAAAGAAGTTTCACAGAATGCTTCTGTGTAGTTTATATTTGAATATATTCCTTTTTCCACTACTACTCTCTTAGCGCTCCAAATGTCCAGTTGCATTTTCTACAGAAAGAGTGTTCAGATCTGCTCAATCAAAAGTATGGTTTAACTCTGTTAGCTGAATGCACAGATCAGAAAGAAGTTTCACAGAATGATTCTGTGTAGTTTATATTTGGAGACATTCCTTTTTCCACTATTACCCTCTTAGCGCTCCGAATCTCCACTTGCATTTTCTACAGAAAGAGTGTTTCAGAACGGCTCAATCAAAACTAAGCTTCAACTCTTTTAGTTGAACAAACAGAACAGAAAGAAGTTTCACACAATTCTTCTGTGTAGTTTTTATTTCTAGACATTCTTTTTCCCAATATAGGCCTCTTAGCGCTCAGAATGTCCAATTGCAGTTTCTACAGAAAGAGTGTTTCAGAACGGCTCAATCAAAAGTAAGGTTCAACTCTGTCAGTTGAATGCACAGAACAGAAAGAAGTTTCATCCAATGCTTCTGTGTAGTTTATATTTGAACATATTCTTTTTTCCACTATTACCCACTTAGCGCTACGAATGTCCAGTTGCATTTTCTACAGACAGAGTGTTTCAAAACTGCTCAATCAAAAGTATGGTTTAACTCTGTTAGCTGAATGCTCAGATCAGAAAGAAGTTTCACAGAATGCTTCTGTGTAGTTTATATTTGAATATATTCCTTTTTCCACAACTACGCTCTTAGCGCTCCAAATGTCCAGTTGCATTTTCTACAGAAAGAGTGTTCAGATCTGCTCAATCAAAAGTATGGTTTAACTCTGTTAGCTGAATGCACAGATCAGAAAGAAGTTTCACCGAATGATTCTGTGTAGTTTATATTTGAAGACATTCCTTTTTCCACTATTACCCTCTTAGCGCTCCGAATCTCCACTTGCATTTTCTACAAAAAGAGTGTTTCATAACTGCTCAATCAAAAATATGTTTTATCTCTGTTAACTGAATTTACAGATCAGAAATAAGTTTCACAGAATGCATCTGTGTAGTTTTTATTTGAAGATATTCTTTTTCCCAATGTAGGCCTCTTAGCGCTTAGCATGTCCAATTGCAGTTTCTACAGAAAGAGTGTTTCAGAACGGCTCAATCAAAAGTAAGGTTCAATTCTGTTAGTTGAATGCACAGAACAGAAAGAATTTTCACAGAATGCTACTGTGTAGTTTATATTTGAATATATTCCTTTTTCCACTATTACCCTCTTAGCGCTCCGAATGTCCACTTGCATTTTCTACAGAAAGAGTGTTCAGAACTGCGCAATCAAAAGTATGGTTTAACTCTGTTAGCTTAATGAACATATCAGAAATAAGTTTCACACAATGCTTCTGTGTAGTTTTTATTTGAAGATATTATTTTTCCCAATAGAGGCCTCTTAGCGCTCAGAATGTCCAATTGCAGTTTCTACAGAAAGAGTGTTTCAGAACGGCTCAATCAAATGTAAGATTCAACTCTGTTAGTTGAATGCACAGAACAGAAAGAAGTTTCATACAATGCTTCTGTGTAGTTTATATTTGAACATATTCTTTTTTCCACTATTACCCACTTAGCGCTACGAATGTCCAGTTGCATTTCCTACAGACAGAGTGTTTCAAAACTGCTCAATCAAAACTATGGTTTAACTCTGTTAGCTGAATGCCCATATCAGAAAGAAGTTTCACAGAATGCTTCTGTGTAGTTTATATTTGAATATATTCCTTTTTCCACTACTACTCTCTTAGCGCTCCAAATGTCCAGTTGCATTACCTACAGAAAGAGTGTTCAGATCTGCTCAATCAAAAGTATGGTTTAACTCTGTTAGCTGAATGCACAGATCAGAAAGAAGTTTCACAGAATGATTCTGTGTAGTTTATATTTGGAGACATTCCTTTTTCCACTATTACCCTCTTAGCGCTCCGAATCTCCACTTGCATTTTCTACAGAAAGAGTGTTTCAGAACGGCTCAATCAAAACTAAGCTTCAACTCTTTTAGTTGAACAAACAGAACAGAAAGAAGTTTCACACAATTCTTCTGTGTAGTTTTTATTTCTAGACATTCTTTTTCTAATATAGGCCTCTTAGCGCTTAGCATGTCCAATTGCAGTTTCTACAGAAAGAGTGTTTCAGAACGGCTCAATCAAAAGTAAGGTTCAACTCTGTTAGTTGAATGCACAGAACAGAAAGAATTTTCACAGAATGCTACTGTGTAGTTTATATTTGAATATATTCCTTTTTCCACTATTACCCTCTTAGCGCTCCGAATGTCCACTTGCATTTTCTACAGAAAGAGTGTTCAGAACTGCGCAATCAAAAGTATGGTTTAACTCTGTTAGCTTAATGAACGTATCAGAAATAAGTTTCACACAATGCTTCTGTGTAGTTTTTATTTGAAGATATTATTTTTCCCAATAGAGGCCTCTTAGCGCTCAGAATGTCCAATTGCAGTTTCTACAGAAAGAGTGTTTCAGAACGGCTCAATCAAATGTAAGATTCAACTCTGTTAGTTGAATGCACAGAACAGAAAGAAGTTTCATACAATGCTTCTGTGTAGTTTATATTTGAACATATTCTTTTTTCCACTATTACCCACTTAGCGCTACGAATGTCCAGTTGCATTTTCTACAGACAGAGTGTTTCAAAACTGCTCAATCAAAACTATGGTTTAACTCTGTTAGCTGAATGCCCATATCAGAAAGAAGTTTCACAGAATGCTTCTGTGTAGTTTATATTTGAATATATTCCTTTTTCCACTACTACTCTCTTAGCGCTCCAAATGTCCAGTTGCATTTTCTACAGAAAGAGTGTTCAGATCTGCTCAATCAAAAGTATGGTTTAACTCTGTTAGCTGAATGCACAGATCAGAAAGAAGTTTCACAGAATGATTCTGTGTAGTTTATATTTGGAGACATTCCTTTTTCCACTATTACCCTCTTAGCGCTCCGAATCTCCACTTGCATTTTCTACAGAAAGAGTGTTTCAGAACGGCTCAATCAAAACTAAGCTTCAACTCTTTTAGTTGAACAAACAGAACAGAAAGAAGTTTCACACAATTCTTCTGTGTAGTTTTTATTTCTAGACATTCTTTTTCCCAATATAGGCCTCTTAGCGCTCAGAATGTCCAATTGCAGTTTCTACAGAAAGAGTGTTTCAGAACGGCTCAATCAAAAGTAAGGTTCAACTCTGTTAGTTGAATGCACAGAACAGAAAGAAGTTTCATACAATGCTTCTGTGTAGTTTATATTTGAACATATTCTTTTTTCCACTATTACCCACTTAGCGCTACGAATGTCCAGTTGCATTTTCTACAGACAGAGTGTTTCAAAACTGCTCAATCAAAAGTATGGTTTAACTCTGTTAGCTGAATGCTCAGATCAGAAAGAAGTTTCACAGAATGCTTCTGTGTAGTTTATATTTGAATATATTCCTTTTTCCACTACTACGCTCTTAGCGCTCCAAATGTCCAGTTGCATTTTCTACAGAAAGAGTGTTCAGATCTGCTCAATCAAAAGTATGGTTTAACTCTGTTAGCTGAATGCACAGATCAGAAAGAAGTTTCACCGAATGATTCTGTGTAGTTTATATTTGAAGACATTCCTTTTTCCACTATTACCCTCTTAGCGCTCCGAATCTCCACTTGCATTTTCTACAAAAAGAGTGTTTCATAACTGCTCAATCAAAAATATGTTTTATCTCTGTTAACTGAATTTACAGATCAGAAATAAGTTTCACAGAATGCATCTGTGTAGTTTTTATTTGAAGATATTCTTTTTCCCAATGTAGGCCTCTTAGCGCTTAGCATGTCCAATTGCAGTTTCTACAGAAAGAGTGTTTCAGAACGGCTCAATCAAAAGTAAGGTTCAACTCTGTTAGTTGAATGCACAGAACAGAAAGAATTTTCACAGAATGCTACTGTGTAGTTTATATTTGAATATATTCCTTTTTCCACTATTACCCTCTTAGCGCTCCGAATGTCCACTTGCATTTTCTACAGAAAGAGTGTTCAGAACTGCGCAATCAAAAGTATGGTTTAACTCTGTTAGCTTAATGAACATATCAGAAATAAGTTTCACACAATGCTTCTGTGTAGTTTTTATTTGAAGATATTATTTTTCCCAATAGAGGCCTCTTAGCGCTCAGAATGTCCAATTGCAGTTTCTACAGAAAGAGTGTTTCAGAAAGGCTCAATCAAAAGTAAGGTTCAACTCTGTTAGTTGAATGCACAGAACAGAAAGAAGTTTCATACAATGCTTCTGTGTAGTTTATATTTGAACATATTCTTTTTTCCACTATTACCCAATTAGCGCTACGAATGTCCAGTTGCATTTTCTACAGACAGAGTGTTTCAAAACTGCTCAATCAAAAGTATGGTTTAACTCTCTTAGCTGAATGCTCAGATCAGAAAGAAGTTTCACAGAATGCTTCTGTGTAGTTTATATTTGAATATAATCCTTTTTCCACTACTATACTCTTAGCGCTCCAAATGTCCGGTTGCATTTTCTACAGAAAGAGTGTTCAGATCTGCTCAATCAAAAGTATGGTTTAACTCTGTTAGCTGAATGCACAGATCAGAAAGAAGTTTCACAGAATTATTCTGTGTAGTTTTTATTTGAAGATATTCTTTTTCCCAATGTAGGCCTCTTAGCGCTTAGCATGTCCAATTGCAGTTTCTACAGAAAGAGTGTTTCAGAACGGCTCAATCAAAAGTAAGGTTCAACTCTGTTAGTTGAATGCACAGAACAGAAAGAATTTTCACAGAATGCTACTGTGTAGTTTATATTTGAATATATTTCTTTTTCCACTATTACCCTCTTAGCGCTCCGAATGTCCACTTGCATTTTCTACAGAAAGAGTGTTCAGAACTGCGCGATCAAAAGTATGGTTTAACTCTGTTAGCTTAATGAACATATCAGAAATAAGTTTCACACAATGCTTCTGTGTAGTTTTTATTTGAAGATATTATTTTTCCCAATAGAGGCCTCTTAGCGCTCAGAATGTCCAATTGCAGTTTCTACAGAAAGAGTGTTTCAGAACGGCTCAATCAAATGTAAGATTCAACTCTGTTAGTTGAATGCACAGAACAGAAAGAAGTTTCATAAAATGCTTCTGTGTAGTTTATATTTGAACATATTCTTTTTTCCACTATTACCCACTTAGCGCTACGAATGTCCAGTTGCATTTTCTACAGACAGAGTGTTTCAAAACTGCTCAATCAAAACTATGGTTTAACTCTGTTAGCTGAATGCCCATATCAGAAAGAAGTTTCACAGAATGCTTCTGTGTAGTTTATATTTGAATATATTCCTTTTTCCACTACTACTCTCTTAGCGCTCCAAATGTCCAGTTGCATTTTCTACAGAAAGAGTGTTCAGATCTGCTCAATCAAAAGTATGGTTTAACTCTGTTAGCTGAATGCACAGATCAGAAAGAAGTTTCACAGAATGATTCTGTGTAGTTTATATTTGGAGACATTCCTTTTTCCACTATTACCCTCTTAGCGCTCCGAATCTCCACTTGCATTTTCTACAGAAAGAGTGTTTCAGAACGGCTCAATCAAAACTAAGCTTCAACTCTTTTAGTTGAACAAACAGAACAGAAAGAAGTTTCACACAATTCTTCTGTGTAGTTTTTATTTCTAGACATTCTTTTTCCCAATATAGGCCTCTTAGCGCTCCGAATGTCCAATTGCAGTTTCTACAGAAAGAGTGTTTCAGAACGGCTCAATCAAAAGTAAGGTTCAACTCTGTTAGTTGAATGCACAGAACAGAAAGAAGTTTCATACAATGCTTCTGTGTAGTTTATATTTGAACATATTCTTTTTTCCACTATTACCCACTTAGCGCTACGAATGTCCAGTTGCATTTTCTACAGACAGAGTGTTTCAAAACTGCTCAATCAAAAGTATGGTTTAACTCTGTTAGCTGAATGCTCAGATCAGAAAGAAGTTTCACAGAATGCTTCTGTGTAGTTTATATTTGAATATATTCCTTTTTCCACTACTACGCTCTTAGCGCTCCAAATGTCCAGTTGCATTTTCTACAGAAAGAGTGTTCAGATCTGCTCAATCAAAAGTATGGTTTAACTCTGTTAGCTGAATGCACAGATCAGAAAGAAGTTTCACCGAATGATTCTGTGTAGTTTATATTTGAAGACATTCCTTTTTCCACTATTACCCTCTTAGCGCTCCGAATCTCCACTTGCATTTTCTACAAAAAGAGTGTTTCATAACTGCTCAATCAAAAATATGTTTTATCTCTGTTAACTGAATTTACAGATCAGAAATAAGTTTCACAGAATGCATCTGTGTAGTTTTTATTTGAAGATATTCTTTTTCCCAATGTAGGCCTCTTAGCGCTTAGCATGTCCAATTGCAGTTTCTACAGAAAGAGTGTTTCAGAACGGCTCAATCAAAAGTAAGGTTCAACTCTGTTAGTTGAATGCACAGAACAGAAAGAATTTTCACAGAATGCTACTGTGTAGTTTATATTTGAATATATTCCTTTTTCCACTATTACCCTCTTAGCGCTCCGAATGTCCACTTGCATTTTCTACAGAAAGAGTGTTCAGAACTGCGCAATCAAAAGTATGGTTTAACTCTGTTAGCTTAATGAACATATCAGAAATAAGTTTCACACAATGCTTCTGTGTAGTTTTTATTTGAAGATATTATTTTTCCCAATAGAGGCCTCTTAGCGCTCAGAATGTCCAATTGCAGTTTCTACAGAAAGAGTGTTTCAGAACGGCTCAATCAAAAGTAAGGTTCAACTCTGTTAGTTGAATGCACAGAACAGAAAGAAGTTTCATACAATGCTTCTGTGTAGTTTATATTTGAACATATTCTTTTTTCCACTATTACCCACTTAGCGCTACGAATGTCCAGTTGCATTTTCTACAGACAGAGTGTTTCAAAACTGCTCAATCAAAAGTATGGTTTAACTCTGTTAGCTGAATGCCCAGATCAGAAAGAAGTTTCACAGAATGCTTCTGTGTAGTTTATATTTGAATATATTCCTTTTTCCACTACTACTCTCTTAGCGCTCCAAATGTCCAGTTGCATTTTCTACAGAAAGAGTGTTCAGATCTGCTCAATCAAAAGTATGTTTTAACTCTGTTAGCTGAATGCACAGATCAGAAAGAAGTTTCACAGAATGATTCTGTGTAGTTTATATTTGGAGACATTCCTTTTTCCACTATTACCCTCTTAGCGCTCAGAATCTCCACTTGCATTTTCTACAGAAAGAGTGTTCAGAACTGCGCAATCAAAAGTATGGTTTAACTCTGTTAGCTTAATGAACATATCAGAAATAAGTTTCACACAATGCTTCTGTGTAGTTTTTATTTGAAGATATTATTTTTCCCAATAGAGGCCTCTTAGCGCTCTGAATGTCCAATTGCAGTTTCTACAGAAAGAGTGTTTCAGAACGGCTCAATCAAAAGTAAGGTTCAACTCTGTTAGTTGAATGCACAGAACAGAAAGAAGTTTCATACAATGCTTCTGTGTAGTTTATATTTGAACATATTCTTTTTTCCACTATTACCCACTTAGCGCTACGAATGTCCAGTTGCATTTTCTACAGACAGAGTGTTTCAAAACTGCTCAATCAAAAGTATGGTTTAACTCTGATAGCTGAATACTCAGATCAGAAAGAAGTTTCACAGAATGCTTCTGTGTAGTTTATATTTGAATATATTCCTTTTTCCACTACTACTCTCTTAGCGCTCCAAATGTCCAGTTGCATTTTCTACAGAAAGAGTGTTCAGATCTGCTCAATCAAAAGTATGGTTTAACTCTGTTAGCAGAATGCACAGATCAGAAAGTAGTTTCACCGAATGATTCCGTGTAGTTTATATTTGAAGACATTCCTTTTTCCACTATTACCCTCTTAGCGCTCCGAATCTCCACTTGCATTTTCTACAAAAAGAGTGTTTCATAACTGCTCAATCAAAAATATGTTTTATCTCTGTTAACTGAATTTACAGATCAGAAATAAGTTTCACAGAATGCATCTGTGTAGTTTTTATTTGAAGATATTCTTTTTCCCAATGTAGGCCTCTTAGCGCTTAGCATGTCCAATTGCAGTTTCTACAGAAAGAGTGTTTCAGAACGGCTCAATCAAAAGTAAGGTTCAACTCTGTTAGTTGAATGCACAGAACAGAAAGAATTTTCACAGAATGCTACTGTGTAGTTTATATTTGAATATATTACTTTTTCCACTATTACCCTCTTAGCGCTCCGAATGTCCACTTGCATTTTCTACAGAAAGAGTGTTCAGAACTGCGCAATCAAAAGTATGGTTTAACTCTGTTAGCTTAATGAACATATCAGAAATAAGTTTCACACAATACTTCTGTGTAGTTTTTATTTGAAGATATTATTTTTCCCAATAGAGGCCTCTTAGCGCTCAGAATGTCCAATTGCAGTTTCTACAGAAAGAGTGTTTCAGAAAGGCTCAATCAAAAGTAAGGTTCAACTCTGTTAGTTGAATGCACAGAACAGAAAGAAGTTTCATACAATGCTTCTGTGTAGTTTATATTTGAACATATTCTTTTTTCCACTATTACCCACTTAGCGCTACGAATGTCCAGTTGCATTTTCTACAGACAGAGTGTTTCAAAACTGCTCAATCAAAAGTATGGTTTAACTCTCTTAGCTGAATGCTCAGATCAGAAAGAAGTTTCACAGAATGCTTCTGTGTAGTTTATATTTGAATATAATACTTTTTCCACTACTATTCTCTTAGCGCTCCAAATGTCCGGTTGCATTTTCTACAGAAAGAGTGTTCAGATCTGCTCAATCAAAAGTATGGTTTAACTCTGTTAGCTGAATGCACAGATCAGAAAGAAGTTTCACAGAATGATTCTGTGTAGTTTTTATTTGAAGATATTCTTTTTCCCAATGTAGGCCTCTTAGCGCTTAGCATGTCCAATTGCAGTTTCTACAGAAAGAGTGTTTCAGAACGGCTCAATCAAAAGTAAGGTTCAACTCTTTTAGTTGAATGCACAGAACAGAAAGAATTTTCACAGAATGCTACTGTGTAGTTTATATTTGAATATATTCCTTTTTCCACTATTACCCTCTTAGCGCTCCGAATGTCCACTTGCATTTTCTACAGAAAGAGTGTTCAGAACTGCGCGATCAAAAGTATGGTTTAACTCTGTTAGCTTAATGAACATATCAGAAATAAGTTTCACACAATGCTTCTGTGTAGTTTTTATTTGAAGATATTATTTTTCCCAATAGAGGCCTCTTAGCGCTCAGAATGTCCAATTGCAGTTTCTACAGAAAGAGTGTTTCAGAACGGCTCAATCAAAAGTAAGGTTCAACTCTGTTAGTTGAATGCACAGAACAGAAAGAAGTTTCATACAATGCTTCTGTGTAGTTTGTATTTGAACATATTATTTTTTCCACTATTACCCACTTAGCGCTACGAATGTCCAGTTGCATTTTCTACAGACAGAGTGTTTCAAAACTGCTCAATCAAAAGTATGGTTTAACTCTGTTAGCTGAATGCCCAGATCAGAAAGAAGTTTCACAGAATGCTTCTGTGTAGTTTATATTTGAATATATTCCTTTTTTAATCTACTACTCTCTTAGCGCTCCAAATGTCCAGTTGCATTTTCTACAGAAAGAGTGTTCAGATCTGCTCAATCAAAAGTATGGTTTAACTCTGTTAGCTGAATGCACAGATCAGAAAGAAGTTTCACATAATGATTCTGTGTAGTTTATATTTGGAGACATTCCTTTTTCCACTATTACCCTCTTAGCGCTCCGAATCTCCACTTGCATTTTCTACAGAAAGAGTGTTTCAGAACGGCTCAATCAAAACTAAGGTTCAACTCTTTTAGTTGAACAAACAGAACAGAAAGAAGTTTCACACAATTCTTCTGTGTAGTTTTTGTTTGTAGACATTCTTTTTCCCAATATAGGCCTCCTTGCGCTCAGAATGTCCAATTGCAGTTTCTACAGAAAGAGTGTTTCAGAACGGCTCAATCAAAAGTAACGTTCAACTCTGTTAGTTGAATGCACAGAACAGAAAGAAGTTTCATACATTGCTTCTGTGTAGTTTATATTTGAACATATACTTTTTTCCACTATTACCCACTTAGCGCTACGAATGTCCAGTTGCATTTTCTACAGACAGAGTGTTTCAAAACTGCTCAATCAAAAGTATGGTTTAACTCTGTTAGCTGAATGCTCAGATCAGAAAGAAGTTTCACAGAATGCTTCTGTGTAGTTTATATTTGAATATATTCCTTTTTCCACTACTACGCTCTTAGCGCTCCAAATGTCCAGTTGCATTATCTACAGAAAGAGTGTTCAGATCTGCTCAATCAAAAGTATGGTTTAACTCTGTTAGCTGAATGCACAGATCAGAAAGAAGTTTCACCGAATGATTCTGTGTAGTTTATATTTGAAGACATTCATTTTTCCACTATTACCCTCTTAGCGCTCCGAATCTCCACTTGCATTTTCTACAAAAAGAGTGTTTCATAACTGCTCAATCAAAAATATGTTTTATCTCTGTTAACTGAATTTACAGATCAGAAATAAGTTTCACAGAATGCATCTGTGTAGTTTTTATTTGAAGATATTCTTTTTCCCAGTGTAGGCCTCTTAGCGCTTAGCATGTCCAATTGCAGTTTCTACAGAAAGACTGTTTCAGAACGGCTCAATCAAAAGTAAGGTTCAACTCTGTTAGTTGAATGCACAGAACAGAAAGAATTTTCACAGAATGCTACTGTGTAGTTTATATTTGAATATATTCCTTTTTCCACTATTACCCTCTTAGCGCTCCGAATGTCCACTTGCATTTTCTACGGAAAGGGTGTTCAGAACTGCGCAATCAAAAGTATGGTTTAACTCTGTTAGCTTAATGAACGTATCAGAAATAAGTTTCACACAATGCTTCTGTGTAGTTTTTATTTGAAGATATTATATTTCCCAATAGAGGCCTCTTAGCGCTCAGAATGTCCAATTGCAGTTTCTACAGAAAGAGTGTTTCAGAACGGCTCAATCAAATGTAAGATTCAACTCTGTTAGTTGAATGCACAGAACAGAAAGAAGTTTCATACAATGCTTCTGTGTAGTTTATATTTGAACATATTCTTTTTTCCACTATTACCCACTTAGCGCTACGAATGTCCAGTTGCATTTTCTACAGACAGAGTGTTTCAAAACTGCTCAATCAAAACTATGGTTTAACTCTGTTAGCTGAATGCCCATATCAGAAAGAAGTTTCACAGAATGCTTCTGTGTAGTTTATATTTGAATATATTCCTTTTTCCACTACTACTCTCTTAGCGCTCCAAATGTCCAGTTGCATTTTCTACAGAAAGAGTGTTCAGATCTGCTCAATCAAAAGTATGGTTTAACTCTGTTAGCTGAATGCACAGATCAGAAAGAAGTTTCACAGAATGATTCTGTGTAGTTTATATTTGGAGACATTCCTTTTTCCACTATTACCCTCTTAGCGCTCCGAATCTCCACTTGCCTTTTCTACAGAAAGAGTGTTTCAGAACGGCTCAATCAAAACTAAGCTTCAACTCTTTTAGTTGAACAAACAGAACAGAAAGAAGTTTCACACAATTCTTCTGTGTAGTTTTTATTTCTAGACATTCTTTTTCCCAATATAGGCCTCTTAGCGCTCAGAATGTCCAATTGCAGTTTCTACAGAAAGAGTGTTTCAGAACGGCTCAATCAAAAGTAAGGTTCAACTCTGTTAGTTGAATGCACAGAACAGAAAGAAGTTTCATCCAATGCTTCTGTGTAGTTTATATTTGAACATATTCTTTTTTCCACTATTACCCACTTAGCGCTACGAATGTCCAGTTGCATTTTCTACAGACAGAGTGTTTCAAAACTGCTCAATCAAAAGTATGGTTTAACTCTGTTAGCTGAATGCTCAGATCAGAAAGAAGTTTCACAGAATGCTTCTGTGTAGTTTATATTTGAATATATTCCTTTTTCCACAACTACGCTCTTAGCGCTCCAAATGTCCAGTTGCATTTTCTACAGAAAGAGTGTTCAGATCTGCTCAATCAAAAGTATGGTTTAACTCTGTTAGCTGAATGCACAGATCAGAAAGAAGTTTCACCGAATGATTCTGTGTAGTTTATATTTGAAGACATTCCTTTTTCCACTATTACCCTCTTAGCGCTCCGAATCTCCACTTGCATTTTCTACAAAAAGAGTGTTTCATAACTGCTCAATCAAAAATATGTTTTATCTCTGTTAACTGAATTTACAGATCAGAAATAAGTTTCACAGAATGCATCTGTGTAGTTTTTATTTGAAGATATTCTTTTTCCCAATGTAGGCCTCTTAGCGCTTAGCATGTCCAATTGCAGTTTCTACAGAAAGAGTGTTTCAGAACGGCTCAATCAAAAGTAAGGTTCAACTCTGTTAGTTGAATGCACAGAACAGAAAGAATTTTCACAGAATGCTACTGTGTAGTTTATATTTGAATATATTCCTTTTTCCACTATTACCCTCTTAGCGCTCCGAATGTCCACTTGCATTTTCTACAGAAAGAGTGTTCAGAACTGCGCAATCAAAAGTATGGTTTAACTCTGTTAGCTTAATGAACATATCAGAAATAAGTTTCACACAATGCTTCTGTGTAGTTTTTATTTGAAGATATTATTTTTCCCAATAGAGGCCTCTTAGCGCTCAGAATGTCCAATTGCAGTTTCTACAGAAAGAGTGTTTCAGAACGGCTCAATCAAATGTAAGATTCAACTCTGTTAGTTGAATGCACAGAACAGAAAGACGTTTCATACAATGCTTCTGTGTAGTTTATATTTGAACATATTCTTTTTTCCACTATTACCCACTTAGCGCTACGAATGTCCAGTTGCATTTTCTACAGACAGAGTGTTTCAAAACTGCTCAATCAAAACTATGGTTTAACTCTGTTAGCTGAATGCCCATATCAGAAAGAAGTTTCACAGAATGCTTCTGTGTAGTTTATATTTGAATATATTCCTTTTTCCACTACTACTCTCTTAGCGCTCCAAATGTCCAGTTGCATTATCTACAGAAAGAGTGTTCAGATCTGCTCAATCAAAAGTATGGTTTAACTCTGTTAGCTGAATGCACAGATCAGAAAGAAGTTTCACAGAATGATTCTGTGTAGTTTATATTTGGAGACATTCCTTTTTCCACTATTACCCTCTTAGCGCTCCGAATCTCCACTTGCATTTTCTACAGAAAGAGTGTTTAAGAACGGCTCAATCAAAACTAAGCTTCAACTCCTTTAGTTGAACAAACAGAACAGAAAAAAGTTTCACACAATTCTTCTGTGTAGTTTTTATTTCTAGACATTCTTTTTCCCAATATAGGCCTCTTAGCGCTCAGAATGTCCAATTGCAGTTTCTACAGAAAGAGTGTTTCAGAACGGCTCAATCAAAAGTAAGGTTCAACTCTGTTAGTTGAATGCACAGAACAGAAAGTAGTTTCATACAATGCTTCTGTGTAGTTTATATTTGAACATATTCTTTTTTCCACTATTACCCACTTAGCGCTACGAATGTCCAGTTGCATTTTCTACAGACAGAGTGTTTCAAAACTGCTCAATCAAAAGTATGGTTTAACTCTGTTAGCTGAATGCTCAGATCAGAAAGAAGTTTCACAGAATGCTTCTGTGTAGTTTATATTTGAATATATTCCTTTTTCCACTACTACGCTCTTAGCGCTCCAAATGTCCAGTTGCATTTTCTACAGAAAGAGTGTTCAGATCTGCTCAATCAAAAGTATGGTTTAACTCTGTTAGCTGAATGCACAGATCAGAAAGAAGTTTCACCGAATGATTCTGTGTAGTTTATATTTGAAGACATTCCTTTTTCCACTATTACCCTCTTAGCGCTCCGAATCTCCACTTGCATTTTCTACAAAAAGAGTGTTTCATAACTGCTCAATCAAAAATATGTTTTATCTCTGTTAACTGAATTTACAGATCAGAAATAAGTTTCACAGAATGCATCTGTGTAGTTTTTATTTGAAGATATTCTTTTTCCCAATGTAGGCCTCTTAGCGCTTAGCATGTCCAATTGCAGTTTCTACAGAAAGAGTGTTTCAGAACGGCTCAATCAAAAGTAAGGTTCAACTCTGTTAGTTGAATGCACAGAACAGAAAGAATTTTCACAGAATGCTACTGTGTAGTTTATATTTGAATATATTCCTTTTTCCACTATTACCCTCTTAGCGCTCCGAATGTCCACTTGCATTTTCTACAGAAAGAGTGTTCAGAACTGCGCAATCAAAAGTATGGTTTAACTCTGTTAGCTTAATGAACATATCAGAAATAAGTTTCACACAATGCTTCTGTGTAGTTTTTATTTGAAGATATTATTTTTCCCAATAGAGGCCTCTTAGCGCTCAGAATGTCCAATTGCAGTTTCTACAGAAAGAGTGTTTCAGAACGGCTCAATCAAATGTAAGGTTCAACTCTGTTAGTTGAATGCACAGAACAGAAAGAAGTTTCATACAATGCTTCTGTGTAGTTTATATTTGAACATATTCTTTTTTCCACTATTACCCACTTAGCGCTACGAATGTCCAGTTGCATTTTCTACAGACAGAGTGTTTCAAAACTGCTCAATCAAAAGTATGGTTTAACTCTGTTAGCTGAATGCACAGATCAGAAAGAAGTTTCACAGAATGATTCTGTGTAGTTTATATTTGGAGACATTCCTTTTTCCACTATTACCCTCTTAGCGCTCCGAATCTCCACTTGCATTTTCTACAGAAAGAGTGTTTCAGAACGGCTCAATCAAAACTAAGCTTCAACTCTTTTAGTTGAACAAACAGAACAGAAAGAAGTTTCACACAATTCTTCTGTATAGTTTTTATTTCTAGACATTCTTTTTCCCAATATAGGCCTCTTAGCGCTCAGAATGTCCAATTGCAGTTTCTACAGAAAGAGTGTTTCAGAACGGCTCAATCAAAAGTAAGGTTCAACTCTGTTAGTTGAATGCACAGAACAGAAAGGAGTTTCATACAATGCTTCTGTGTAGTTTATATTTGAACATATTCTTTTTTCCACTATTACCCACTTAGCGCTACGAATGTCCAGTTGCATTTTCTACAGACAGAGTGTTTCAAAACTGCTCAATCAAAAGTATGGTTTAACTCTGTTAGCTGAATGCTCAGATCAGAAAGAAGTTTCACAGAATGCTTCTATGTAGTTTATATTTGAATATATTCCTTTTTCCACAACTACGCTCTTAGCGCTCCAAATGTCCAGTTGCATTTTCTACAGAAAGAGTGTTCAGATCTGCTCAATCAAAAGTATGGTTTAACTCTGTTAGCTGAATGCACAGATCAGAAAGAAGTTTCACCGAATGATTCTGTGTAGTTTATATTTGAAGACATTCCTTTTTCCACTATTAACCTCTTAGCGCTCCGAATCTCCACTTGCATTTTCTACAAAAAGAGTGTTTCATAACTGCTCAATCAAAAATATGTTTTATCTCTGTTAACTGAATTTACAGATCAGAAATAAGTTTCACAGAATGCATCTGTGTAGTTTTTATTTGAAGATATTCTTTTTCCCAATGTAGGCCTCTTAGCGCTTAGCATGTCCAATTGCAGTTTCTACAGAAAGAGTGTTTCAGAACGGCTCAATCAAAAGTAAGGTTCAACTCTGTTATTTGAATGCACATAACAGAAAGAATTTTCACAGAATGCTACTGTGTAGTTTATATTTGAATATATTCCTTTTTCCACTATTACCCTCTTAGCGCTCCGAATGTCCACTTGCATTTTCTACAGAAAGAGTGTTCAGAACTGCGCAATCAAAAGTATGGTTTAACTCTGTTAGCTTAATGAACATATCAGAAATAAGTTTCACACAATGCTTCTGTGTAGTTTTTATTTGAAGATATTATTTTTCCCAATAGAGGCCTCTTAGCGCTCAGAATGTCCAATTGCAGTTTCTACAGAAAGAGTGTTTCAGAAAGGCTCAATCAAAAGTAAGGTTCAACTCTGTTAGTTGAATGCACAGAACAGAAAGAAGTTTCATACAATGCTTCTGTGTAGTTTATATTTGAACATATTCTTTTTTCCACTATTACCCAATTAGCGCTACGAATGTCCAGTTGCATTTTCTACAGACAGAGTGTTTCAAAACTGCTCAATCAAAAGTATGGTTTAACTCTCTTAGCTGAATGCTCAGATCAGAAAGAAGTTTCACAGAATGCTTCTGTGTAGTTTATATTTGAATATAATCCTTTTTCCACTACTATTCTCTTAGCGCTCCAAATGTCCGGTTGCATTTTCTACAGAAAGAGTGTTCAGATCTGCTCAATCAAAAGTATGGTTTAACTCTGTTAGCTGAATGCACAGATCAGAAAGAAGTTTCACAGAATGATTCTGTGTAGTTTTTATTTGAAGATATTCTTTTTCCCAATGTAGGCCTCTTAGCGCTTAGCATGTCCAATTGCAGTTTCTACAGAAAGAGTGTTTCAGAATGGCTCAATCAAAAGTAAGGTTCAACTCTGTTAGTTGAATGCACAGAACAGAAAGAATTTTCACAGAATGCTACTGTGTAGTTTATATTTGAATATATTCCTTTTTCCACTATTACCCTCTTAGCGCTCCGAATGTCCACTTGCATTTTCTACAGAAAGAGTGTTCAGAACTGCGCGATCAAAAGTATGGTTTAACTCTGTTAGCTTAATGAACATATCAGAAATAAGTTTCACACAATGCTTCTGTGTAGTTTTTATTTGAAGATATTATTTTTCCCAATAGGGGCCTCTTAGCGCTCAGAATGTCCAATTGCAGTTTCTACAGAAAGAGTGTTTCAGAACGGCTCAATCAAAAGTAAGGTTCAACTCTGTTAGTTGAATGCACAGAACAGAAAGAAGTTTCATACAATGCTTCTGTGTAGTTTATATTTGAACATATTATTTTTTCCACTATTACCCACTTAGCGCTACGAATGTCCAGTTGCATTTTCTACAGACAGAGTGTTTCAAAACTGCTCAATCAAAAGTATGGTTTAACTCTGTTAGCTGAATGCCCAGATCAGAAAGAAGTTTCACAGAATGCTTCTGTGTAGTTTATATTTGAATATATTCCTTTTTTAATCTACTACTCTCTTAGCGCTCCAAATGTCCAGTTGCATTTTCTACAGAAAGAGTGTTCAGATCTGCTCAATCAAAAGTATGGTTTAACTCTGTTAGCTGAATGCACAGATCAGAAAGAAGTTTCACATAATGATTCTGTGTAGTTTATATTTGGAGACATTCCTTTTTCCACTATTACCCTCTTAGCGCTCCGAATCTCCACTTGCATTTTCTACAGAAAGAGTGTTTCAGAACGGCTCAATCAAAACTAAGGTTCAACTCTTTTAGTTGAACAAACAGAACAGAAAGAAGTTTCACACAATTCTTCTGTGTAGTTTTTATTTGTAGACATTCTTTTTCCCAATATAGGCCTCCTTGCGCTCAGAATGTCCAATTGCAGTTTCTACAGAAAGAGTGTTCAGATCTGCTCAATCAAAAGTATGGTTTAATTCTGTTAGCTGAATGCACAGATCAGAAAGAAGTTTCACCGAATGATTCTGTGTAGTTTATATTTGAAGACATTCATTTTTCCACTATTACCCTCTTAGCGCTCTGAATCTCCACTTGCATTTTCTACAAAAAGAGTGTTTCATAACTGCTCAATCAAAAATATGTTTTATCTCTGTTAACTGAATTTACAGATCAGAAATAAGTTTCACAGAATGCATCTGTGTGGTTTTTATTTGAAGATATTCTTTTTCCCAGTGTAGGCCTCTTAGCGCTTAGCATGTCCAATTGCAGTTTCTACAGAAAGACTGTTTCAGAACGGCTCAATCAAAAGTAAGGTTCAACTCTGTTAGTTGAATGCACAGAACAGAAAGAATTTTCACAGAATGCTACTGTGTAGTTTATATTTGAATATATTCCTTTTTCCACTATTACCCTCTTAGCGCTCCGAATGTCCACTTGCATTTTCTACAGAAAGAGTGTTCAGAACTGCGCAATCAAAAGTATGGTTTAACTCTGTTAGCTTAATGAACATATCAGAAATAAGTTTCACACAATGCTTCTGTGTAGTTTTTATTTGAAGATATTATTTTTCCCAATAGAGGCCTCTTAGCGCTCAGAATATCCAATTGCAGTTTCTACAGAAAGAGTGTTTCAGAACGGCTCAATCAAAAGTAAGGTTCAACTCTGTTAGTTGAATGCACAGAACAGAAAGAAGTTTCATACAATGCTTCTGTGTAGTTTATATTTGAACATATTCTTTTTTCCACTATTACCCACTTAGCGCTACGAATGTCCAGTTGCATTTTCTACAGACAGAGTGTTTCAAAACTGCTCAATCAAAAGTATGGTTTAACTCTGTTAGCTGAATGCTCAGATCAGAAAGAAGTTTCACAGAATGCTTCTGTGTAGTTTATATTTGAATATATTCCTTTTTCCACTACTACTCTCTTAGCGCTCCAAATGTCCAGTTGCATTTTCTACAGAAAGAGTGTTCAGATCTGCTCAATCAAAAGTATGGTTTAACTCTGTTAGCTGAATGCACAGATCAGAAAGAAGTTTCACAGAATGATTCTTTGTAGTTTATATTTGGAGACATTCCTTTTTCCACTATTACCCTCTTAGCGCTCCGAATCTCCACTTGCATTTTCTACAGAAAGAGTGTTTCAGAACGGCTCAATCAAAACTAAGCTTCAACTCTTTTAGTTGAACAAACAGAACAGAAAGAAGTTTCACACAATTCTTCTGTGTAGTTTTTATTTCTAGACATTCTTTTTCCCAATATAGGCCTCTTAGCGCTCAGAATGTCCAATTGCAGTTTCTACAGAAAGAGTGTCTCAGAACGGCTCAATCAAAAGTAAGGTTCAACTCTGTTAGTTGAATGCACAGAACAGAAAGAAGTTTCATACAATGCTTCTGTGTAGTTTATATTTGAACATATTCTTTTTTCCACTATTACCCACTTAGCGCTACGAATGTCCAGTTGCATTTTATACAGACAGAGTGTTTCAAAACTGCTCAATCAAAAGTATGGTTTAACTCTGTTAGCTGAATGCTCAGATCAGAAAGAAGTTTCACAGAATGCTTCTGTGTAGTTTATATTTGAATATATTCCTTTTTCCACAACTACGCTCTTAGCGCTCAAAATGTCCAGTTGCATTTTCTACAGAAAGAGTGTTCAGATCTGCTCAATCAAAAGTATGGTTTAACTCTGTTAGCTGAATGCACAGATCAGAAAGAAGTTTCACCGAATGATTCTGTGTAGTTTATATTTGAAGACATTCCTTTTTCCACTATTACCTTCTTAGCGCTCCGAATCTCCACTTGCATTTTCTACAAAAAGAGTGTTTCATAACTGCTCAATCAAAAATATGTTTTATCTCTGTTAACTGAATTTACAGATCAGAAATAATTTTCACAGAATGCATCTGTGTAGTTTTTATTTGAAGATATTCTTTTTCCCAATGTAGGCCTCTTAGCGCTTAGCATGTCCAATTGCAGTTTCTACAGAAAGAGTGTTTCAGAACGGCTCAATCAAAAGTAAGGTTCAACTCTGTTAGTTGAATGCACAGAACAGAAAGAATTTTCACAGAATGCTACTGTGTAGTTTATATTTGAATATATTCCTTTTTCCACTATTACCCTCTTAGCGCTCCGAATGTCCACTTGCATTTTCTACAGAAAGAGTGTTCAGAACTGCGCAATCAAAAGTATGGTTTAACTCTGTTAGCTTAATGAACGTATCAGAAATAAGTTTCACACAATGCTTCTGTGTAGTTTTTATTTGAAGATATTATTTTTCCCAATAGAGGCCTCTTAGCGCTCAGAATGTCCAATTGCAGTTTCTACAGAAAGAGTGTTTCAGAACGGCTCAATCAAATGTAAGATTCAACTCTGTTAGTTGAATGCACAGAACAGAAAGAAGTTTCATACAATGCTTCTGTGTAGTTTATATTTGAACATATTCTTTTTTCCACTATTACCCACTTAGCGCTACGAATGTCCAGTTGCATTTTCTACAGACAGAGTGTTTCAAAACTGCTCAATCAAAACTATGGTTTAACTCTGTTAGCTGAATGCCCATATCAGAAAGAAGTTTCACAGAATGCTTCTGTGTAGTTTATATTTGAATATATTCCTTTTTCCACTACTACTCTCTTAGCGCTCCAAATGTCCAGTTGCATTTTCTACAGAAAGAGTGTTCAGATCTGCTCAATCAAAAGTATGGTTTAACTCTGTTAGCTGAATGCACAGATCAGAAAGAAGTTTCACAGAATGATTCTGTGTATTTTATATTTGGAGATATTCCTTTTTCCACTATTACCCTCTTAGCGCTCCGAATCTCCACTTGCATTTTCTACAGAAAGAGTGTTTCAGAACGGCTCAATCAAAACTAAGCTTCAACTCTTTTAGTTGAACAAACAGAACAGAAAGAAGTTTCACACAATTCTTCTGTGTAGTTTTTATTTCTAGACATTCTTTTTCCCAATATAGGCCTCTTAGCGCTCAGAATGTCCAATTGCAGTTTCTACAGAAAGAGTGTTTCAGAACGGCTCAATCAAAAGTAAGGTTCAACTCTGTTAGTTGAATGCACAGAACAGAAAGAAGTTTCATACAATGCTTCTGTGTAGTTTATATTTGAACATATTCTTTTTTCCACTATTACCCACTTAGCGCTACGAATGTCCAGTTGCATTTTCTACAGAGAGAGTGTTTCAAAACTGCTCAATCAAAAGTATGGTTTAACTCTGTTAGCTGAATGCTCAGATCAGAAAGAAGTTTCACAGAATGCTTCTGTGTAGTTTATATTTGAATATATTCCTTTTTCCACTACTACGCTCTTAGCGCTCCAAATGTCCAGTTGCATTTTCTACAGAAAGAGTGTTCAGATCTGCTCAATCAAAAGTATGGTTTAACTCTGTTAGCTGAATGCACAGATCAGAAAGAAGTTTCACAGAATGATTCTGTGTAGTTTATATTTGGAGACATTCCTTTTTCCACTATTACCCTCTTAGCGCTCCGAATCTCCACTTGCATTTTCTACAGAAAGAGTGTTTCAGAATGGCTCAATCAAAACTAAGCTTCAACTCTTTTAGTTGAACAAACAGAACAGAAAGAAGTTTCACACAATTCTTCTGTGTAGTTTTTATTTCTAGACATTCTTTTTCCCAATATAGGCCTCTTAGCGCTCAGAATGTCCAATTGCAGTTTCTACAGAAAGAGTGTTTCAGAACGGCTCAATCAAAAGTAAGGTTCAACTCTGTTAGTTGAATGCACAGAACAGAAAGAAGTTTCATACAATGCTTCTGTGTAGTTTATATTTGAACATATTCTTTTTTCCACTATTACCCACTTAGCGCTACGAATGTCCAGTTGCATTTTCTACAGACAGAGTGTTTCAAAACTGCTCAATCAAAAGTATGGTTTAACTCTGTTAGCTGAATGCTCAGATCAGAAAGAAGTTTCACAGAATGCTTCTGTGTAGTTTATATTTGAATATATTCCTTTTTCCACAACTACGCTCTTAGCGCTCAAAATGTCCAGTTGCATTTTCTACAGAAAGAGTGTTCAGATCTGCTCAATCAAAAGTATGGTTTAACTCTGTTAGCTGAATGCACAGATCAGAAAGAAGTTTCACCGAATTATTCTGTGTAGTTTATATTTGAAGACATTCCTTTTTCCACTATTACCTTCTTAGCGCTCCGAATCTCCACTTGCATTTTCTACAAAAAGAGTGTTTCATAACTGCTCAATCAAAAATATGTTTTATCTCTGTTAACTGAATTTACAGATCAGAAATAATTTTCACAGAATGCATCTGTGTAGTTTTTATTTGAAGATATTCTTTTTCCCAATGTAGGCCTCTTAGCGCTTAGCATGTCCAATTGCAGTTTCTACAGAAAGAGTGTTTCAGAACGGCTCAATCAAAAGTAAGGTTCAACTCTGTTAGTTGAATGCACAGAACAGAAAGAATTTTCACAGAATGCTACTGTGTAGTTTATATTTGAATATATTCCTTTTTCCACTATTACCCTCTTAGCGCTCCGAATGTCCACTTGCATTTTCTACAGAAAGAGTGTTCAGAACTGCGCAATCAAAAGTATGGTTTAACTCTGTTAGCTTAATGAACATATCAGAAATAAGTTTCACACAATGCTTCTGTGTAGTTTTTATTTGAAGATATTATTTTTCCCAATAGAGGCCTCTTAGCGCTCAGAATGTCCAATTGCAGTTTCTACAGAAAGAGTGTTTCAGAACGGCTCAATCAAATGTAAGATTCAACTCTGTTAGTTGAATGCACAGAACAGAAAGAAGTTTCATACAATGCTTCTGTGTAGTTTATATTTGAACATATTCTTTTTTCCACTATTACCCACTTAGCGCTACGAATGTCCAGTTGCATTTTCTACAGACAGAGTGTTTCAAAACTGCTCAATCAAAACTATGGTTTAACTCTGTTAGCTGAATGCACAGATCAGAAAGAAGTTTCACAGAATGATTCTGTGTAGTTTTTATTTGAAGATATTCTTTTTCCCAATGTAGGCCTCTTAGCGCTTAGCATGTCCAATTGCAGTTTCTACAGAAAGAGTGTTTCAGAATGGCTCAATCAAAAGTAAGGTTCAACTCTGTTAGTTGAATGCACAGAACAGAAAGAATTTTCACAGAATGCTACTGTGTAGTTTATATTTGAATATATTCCTTTTTCCACTATTACCCTCTTAGCGCTCCGAATGTCCACTTGCATTTTCTACAGAAAGAGTGTTCAGAACTGCGCGATCAAAAGTATGGTTTAACTCTGTTAGCTTAATGAACATATCAGAAATAAGTTTCACACAATGCTTCTGTGTAGTTTTTATTTGAAGATATTATTTTTCCCAATAGGGGCCTCTTAGCGCTCAGAATGTCCAATTGCAGTTTCTACAGAAAGAGTGTTTCAGAACGGCTCAATCAAAAGTAAGGTTCAACTCTGTTAGTTGAATGCACAGAACAGAAAGAAGTTTCATACAATGCTTCTGTGTAGTTTATATTTGAACATATTATTTTTTCCACTATTACCCACTTAGCGCTACGAATGTCCAGTTGCATTTTCTACAGACAGAGTGTTTCAAAACTGCTCAATCAAAAGTATGGTTTAACTCTGTTAGCTGAATGCCCAGATCAGAAAGAAGTTTCACAGAATGCTTCTGTGTAGTTTATATTTGAATATATTCCTTTTTTAATCTACTACTCTCTTAGCGCTCCAAATGTCCAGTTGCATTTTCTACAGAAAGAGTGTTCAGATCTGCTCAATCAAAAGTATGGTTTAACTCTGTTAGCTGAATGCACAGATCAGAAAGAAGTTTCACATAATGATTCTGTGTAGTTTATATTTGGAGACATTCCTTTTTCCACTATTACCCTCTTAGCGCTCCGAATCTCCACTTGCATTTTCTACAGAAAGAGTGTTTCAGAACGGCTCAATCAAAACTAAGGTTCAACTCTTTTAGTTGAACAAACAGAACAGAAAGAAGTTTCACACAATTCTTCTGTGTAGTTTTTATTTGTAGACATTCTTTTTCCCAATATAGGCCTCCTTGCGCTCAGAATGTCCAATTGCAGTTTCTACAGAAAGAGTGTTCAGATCTGCTCAATCAAAAGTATGGTTTAATTCTGTTAGCTGAATGCACAGATCAGAAAGAAGTTTCACCGAATGATTCTGTGTAGTTTATATTTGAAGACATTCATTTTTCCACTATTACCCTCTTAGCGCTCTGAATCTCCACTTGCATTTTCTACAAAAAGAGTGTTTCATAACTGCTCAATCAAAAATATGTTTTATCTCTGTTAACTGAATTTACAGATCAGAAATAAGTTTCACAGAATGCATCTGTGTGGTTTTTATTTGAAGATATTCTTTTTCCCAGTGTAGGCCTCTTAGCGCTTAGCATGTCCAATTGCAGTTTCTACAGAAAGACTGTTTCAGAACGGCTCAATCAAAAGTAAGGTTCAACTCTGTTAGTTGAATGCACAGAACAGAAAGAATTTTCACAGAATGCTACTGTGTAGTTTATATTTGAATATATTCCTTTTTCCACTATTACCCTCTTAGCGCTCCGAATGTCCACTTGCATTTTCTACAGAAAGAGTGTTCAGAACTGCGCAATCAAAAGTATGGTTTAACTCTGTTAGCTTAATGAACATATCAGAAATAAGTTTCACACAATGCTTCTGTGTAGTTTTTATTTGAAGATATTATTTTTCCCAATAGAGGCCTCTTAGCGCTCAGAATATCCAATTGCAGTTTCTACAGAAAGAGTGTTTCAGAACGGCTCAATCAAAAGTAAGGTTCAACTCTGTTAGTTGAATGCACAGAACAGAAAGAAGTTTCATACAATGCTTCTGTGTAGTTTATATTTGAACATATTCTTTTTTCCACTATTACCCACTTAGCGCTACGAATGTCCAGTTGCATTTTCTACAGACAGAGTGTTTCAAAACTGCTCAATCAAAAGTATGGTTTAACTCTGTTAGCTGAATGCTCAGATCAGAAAGAAGTTTCACAGAATGCTTCTGTGTAGTTTATATTTGAATATATTCCTTTTTCCACTACTACTCTCTTAGCGCTCCAAATGTCCAGTTGCATTTTCTACAGAAAGAGTGTTCAGATCTGCTCAATCAAAAGTATGGTTTAACTCTGTTAGCTGAATGCACAGATCAGAAAGAAGTTTCACAGAATGATTCTTTGTAGTTTATATTTGGAGACATTCCTTTTTCCACTATTACCCTCTTAGCGCTCCGAATCTCCACTTGCATTTTCTACAGAAAGAGTGTTTCAGAACGGCTCAATCAAAACTAAGCTTCAACTCTTTTAGTTGAACAAACAGAACAGAAAGAAGTTTCACACAATTCTTCTGTGTAGTTTTTATTTCTAGACATTCTTTTTCCCAATATAGGCCTCTTAGCGCTCAGAATGTCCAATTGCAGTTTCTACAGAAAGAGTGTCTCAGAACGGCTCAATCAAAAGTAAGGTTCAACTCTGTTAGTTGAATGCACAGAACAGAAAGAAGTTTCATACAATGCTTCTGTGTAGTTTATATTTGAACATATTCTTTTTTCCACTATTACCCACTTAGCGCTACGAATGTCCAGTTGCATTTTATACAGACAGAGTGTTTCAAAACTGCTCAATCAAAAGTATGGTTTAACTCTGTTAGCTGAATGCTCAGATCAGAAAGAAGTTTCACAGAATGCTTCTGTGTAGTTTATATTTGAATATATTCCTTTTTCCACAACTACGCTCTTAGCGCTCAAAATGTCCAGTTGCATTTTCTACAGAAAGAGTGTTCAGATCTGCTCAATCAAAAGTATGGTTTAACTCTGTTAGCTGAATGCACAGATCAGAAAGAAGTTTCACCGAATGATTCTGTGTAGTTTATATTTGAAGACATTCCTTTTTCCACTATTACCTTCTTAGCGCTCCGAATCTCCACTTGCATTTTCTACAAAAAGAGTGTTTCATAACTGCTCAATCAAAAATATGTTTTATCTCTGTTAACTGAATTTACAGATCAGAAATAATTTTCACAGAATGCATCTGTGTAGTTTTTATTTGAAGATATTCTTTTTCCCAATGTAGGCCTCTTAGCGCTTAGCATGTCCAATTGCAGTTTCTACAGAAAGAGTGTTTCAGAACGGCTCAATCAAAAGTAAGGTTCAACTCTGTTAGTTGAATGCACAGAACAGAAAGAATTTTCACAGAATGCTACTGTGTAGTTTATATTTGAATATATTCCTTTTTCCACTATTACCCTCTTAGCGCTCCGAATGTCCACTTGCATTTTCTACAGAAAGAGTGTTCAGAACTGCGCAATCAAAAGTATGGTTTAACTCTGTTAGCTTAATGAACGTATCAGAAATAAGTTTCACACAATGCTTCTGTGTAGTTTTTATTTGAAGATATTATTTTTCCCAATAGAGGCCTCTTAGCGCTCAGAATGTCCAATTGCAGTTTCTACAGAAAGAGTGTTTCAGAACGGCTCAATCAAATGTAAGATTCAACTCTGTTAGTTGAATGCACAGAACAGAAAGAAGTTTCATACAATGCTTCTGTGTAGTTTATATTTGAACATATTCTTTTTTCCACTATTACCCACTTAGCGCTACGAATGTCCAGTTGCATTTTCTACAGACAGAGTGTTTCAAAACTGCTCAATCAAAACTATGGTTTAACTCTGTTAGCTGAATGCCCATATCAGAAAGAAGTTTCACAGAATGCTTCTGTGTAGTTTATATTTGAATATATTCCTTTTTCCACTACTACTCTCTTAGCGCTCCAAATGTCCAGTTGCATTTTCTACAGAAAGAGTGTTCAGATCTGCTCAATCAAAAGTATGGTTTAACTCTGTTAGCTGAATGCACAGATCAGAAAGAAGTTTCACAGAATGATTCTGTGTATTTTATATTTGGAGATATTCCTTTTTCCACTATTACCCTCTTAGCGCTCCGAATCTCCACTTGCATTTTCTACAGAAAGAGTGTTTCAGAACGGCTCAATCAAAACTAAGCTTCAACTCTTTTAGTTGAACAAACAGAACAGAAAGAAGTTTCACACAATTCTTCTGTGTAGTTTTTATTTCTAGACATTCTTTTTCCCAATATAGGCCTCTTAGCGCTCAGAATGTCCAATTGCAGTTTCTACAGAAAGAGTGTTTCAGAACGGCTCAATCAAAAGTAAGGTTCAACTCTGTTAGTTGAATGCACAGAACAGAAAGAAGTTTCATACAATGCTTCTGTGTAGTTTATATTTGAACATATTCTTTTTTCCACTATTACCCACTTAGCGCTACGAATGTCCAGTTGCATTTTCTACAGAGAGAGTGTTTCAAAACTGCTCAATCAAAAGTATGGTTTAACTCTGTTAGCTGAATGCTCAGATCAGAAAGAAGTTTCACAGAATGCTTCTGTGTAGTTTATATTTGAATATATTCCTTTTTCCACTACTACGCTCTTAGCGCTCCAAATGTCCAGTTGCATTTTCTACAGAAAGAGTGTTCAGATCTGCTCAATCAAAAGTATGGTTTAACTCTGTTAGCTGAATGCACAGATCAGAAAGAAGTTTCACAGAATGATTCTGTGTAGTTTATATTTGGAGACATTCCTTTTTCCACTATTACCCTCTTAGCGCTCCGAATCTCCACTTGCATTTTCTACAGAAAGAGTGTTTCAGAATGGCTCAATCAAAACTAAGCTTCAACTCTTTTAGTTGAACAAACAGAACAGAAAGAAGTTTCACACAATTCTTCTGTGTAGTTTTTATTTCTAGACATTCTTTTTCCCAATATAGGCCTCTTAGCGCTCAGAATGTCCAATTGCAGTTTCTACAGAAAGAGTGTTTCAGAACGGCTCAATCAAAAGTAAGGTTCAACTCTGTTAGTTGAATGCACAGAACAGAAAGAAGTTTCATACAATGCTTCTGTGTAGTTTATATTTGAACATATTCTTTTTTCCACTATTACCCACTTAGCGCTACGAATGTCCAGTTGCATTTTCTACAGACAGAGTGTTTCAAAACTGCTCAATCAAAAGTATGGTTTAACTCTGTTAGCTGAATGCTCAGATCAGAAAGAAGTTTCACAGAATGCTTCTGTGTAGTTTATATTTGAATATATTCCTTTTTCCACAACTACGCTCTTAGCGCTCAAAATGTCCAGTTGCATTTTCTACAGAAAGAGTGTTCAGATCTGCTCAATCAAAAGTATGGTTTAACTCTGTTAGCTGAATGCACAGATCAGAAAGAAGTTTCACCGAATTATTCTGTGTAGTTTATATTTGAAGACATTCCTTTTTCCACTATTACCTTCTTAGCGCTCCGAATCTCCACTTGCATTTTCTACAAAAAGAGTGTTTCATAACTGCTCAATCAAAAATATGTTTTATCTCTGTTAACTGAATTTACAGATCAGAAATAATTTTCACAGAATGCATCTGTGTAGTTTTTATTTGAAGATATTCTTTTTCCCAATGTAGGCCTCTTAGCGCTTAGCATGTCCAATTGCAGTTTCTACAGAAAGAGTGTTTCAGAACGGCTCAATCAAAAGTAAGGTTCAACTCTGTTAGTTGAATGCACAGAACAGAAAGAATTTTCACAGAATGCTACTGTGTAGTTTATATTTGAATATATTCCTTTTTCCACTATTACCCTCTTAGCGCTCCGAATGTCCACTTGCATTTTCTACAGAAAGAGTGTTCAGAACTGCGCAATCAAAAGTATGGTTTAACTCTGTTAGCTTAATGAACATATCAGAAATAAGTTTCACACAATGCTTCTGTGTAGTTTTTATTTGAAGATATTATTTTTCCCAATAGAGGCCTCTTAGCGCTCAGAATGTCCAATTGCAGTTTCTACAGAAAGAGTGTTTCAGAACGGCTCAATCAAATGTAAGATTCAACTCTGTTAGTTGAATGCACAGAACAGAAAGAAGTTTCATACAATGCTTCTGTGTAGTTTATATTTGAACATATTCTTTTTTCCACTATTACCCACTTAGCGCTACGAATGTCCAGTTGCATTTTCTACAGACAGAGTGTTTCAAAACTGCTCAATCAAAACTATGGTTTAACTCTGTTAGCTGAATGCCCATATCAGAAAGAAGTTTCACAGAATGCTTCTGTGTAGTTTATATTTGAATATATTCCTTTTTCCACTACTACTCTCTTAGCGCTCAAAATGTCCAGTTGCATTTTCTACAGAAAGAGTGTTCAGATCTGCTCAATCAAAAGTATGGTTTAACTCTGTTAGCTGAATGCACAGATCAGAAAGAAGTTTCACAGAATGATTCTGTGTAGTTTATATTTGGAGACATTCCTTTTTCCACTATTACCCTCTTAGCGCTCCGAATCTCCACTTGCATTTTCTACAGAAAAAGTGTTTCAGAACGGCTCAATCAAAACTAAGCTTCAACTCTTTTAGTTGAACAAACAGAACAGAAAGAAGTTTCACACAATTCTTCTGTGTAGTTTTTATTTCTAGACATTCTTTTTCCCAATATAGGCCTCTTAGCGCTCAGAATGTCCAATTGCAGTTTCTACAGAAAGAGTGTTTCAGAACGGCTCAATCAAAAGTAAGGTTCAACTCTGTTAGTTGAATGCACAGAACAGAAAGAAGTTTCATACAATGCTTCTGTGTAGTTTATATTTGAACATATTCTTTTTTCCACTATTACCCACTTAGCGCTACGAATGTCCAGTTGCATTTTCTACAGACAGAGTGTTTCAAAACTGCTCAATCAAAAGTATGGTTTAACTCTGTTAGCTGAATGCTCAGATCAGAAAGAAGTTTCACAGAATGCTTCTGTGTAGTTTATATTTGAATATATTCCTTTTTCCACTACTACGCTCTTAGCGCTCCAAATGTTCAGTTGCATTTTCTACAGAAAGAGTGTTCAGATCTGCTCAATCAAAAGTATGGTTTAACTCTGTTAGCTGAATGCACAGATCAGAAAGAAGTTTCACCGAATGATTCTGTGTAGTTTATATTTGAAGACATTCCTTTTTCCACTATTACCCTCTTAGCGCTCCGAATCTCCACTTGCATTTTCTACAAAAAGAGTGTTTCATAACTGCTCAATCAAAAATATGTTTTATCTCTGTTAACTGAATTTACAGATCAGAAATAAGTTTCACAGAATGCATCTGTGTAGTTTTTATTTGAAGATATTCTTTTTCCCAATGTAGGCCTCTTAGCGCTTAGCATGTCCAATTGCAGTTTCTACAGAAAGAGTGTTTCAGAACGGCTCAATCAAAAGTAAGGTTCAACTCTGTTAGTTGAATGCACAGAACAGAAAGAATTTTCACAGAATGCTACTGTGTAGTTTATATTTGAATATATTCCTTTTTCCACTATTACCCTCTTAGCGCTCCGAATGTCCACTTGCATTTTCTACAGAAAGAGTGTTCAGAACTGCGCAATCAAAAGTATGGTTTAACTCTGTTAGCTTAATGAACATATCAGAAATAAGTTTCACACAATCCTTCTGTGTAGTTTTTATTTGAAGATATTATTTTTCCCAATAGAGGCCTCTTAGCGCTCAGAATGTCCAATTGCAGTTTCTACAGAAAGAGTGTTTCAGAACGGCTCAATCAAAAGTAAGGTTCAACTCTGTTAGTTGAATGCACAGAACAGAAAGAAGTTTCATACAATGCTTCTGTGTAGTTTATATTTGAACATATTCTTTTTTCCACTATTACCCACTTAGCGCTACGAATGTCCAGTTGCATTTTCTACAGACAGAGTGTTTCAAAACTGCTCAATCAAAAGTATGGTTTAACTCTGTTAGCTGAATGCCCAGATCAGAAAGAAGTTTCACAGAATGCTTCTGTGTAGTTTATATTTGAATATATTCCTTTTTCCACTACTACTCTCTTAGCGCTCCAAATGTCCAGTTGCATTTCCTACAGAAAGAGTGTTCAGATCTGCTCAATCAAAAGTATGGTTTAACTCTGTTAGCTGAATGCACAGATCAGAAAGAAGTTTCACAGAATGATTCTGTGTAGTTTATATTTGGAGACATTCCTTTTTCCACTATTACCCTCTTAGCGCTCCGAATCTCCACTTGCATTTTCTACAGAAGGAGTGTTTCAGAACGGCTCAATCAAAACTAAGCTTCAACTCTTTTAGTTGAACAAACAGAACAGAAAGAAGTTTCACACAATTCTTCTGTATAGTTTTTATTTCTAGACATTCTTTTTCCCAATATAGGCCTCTTAGCGCTCAGAATGTCCAATTGCAGTTTCTACAGAAAGAGTGTTTCAGAACGGCTCAATCAAAAGTAAGGTTCAACTCTGTTAGTTGAATGCACAGAACAGAAAGGGGTTTCATACAATGCTTCTGTGTAGTTTATATTTGAACATATTCTTTTTTCCACTATTACCCACTTAGCGCTACGAATGTCCAGTTGCATTTTATACAGACAGAGTGTTTCAAAACTGCTCAATCAAAAGTATGGTTTAACTCTGTTAGCTGAATGCTCAGATCAGAAAGAAGTTTCACAGAATGCTTCTATGTAGTTTATATTTGAATATATTCCTTTTTCCACAACTACGCTCTTAGCGCTCCAAATGTCCAGTTGCATTTTCTACAGAAAGAGTGTTCAGATCTGCTCAATCAAAAGTATGGTTTAACTCTGTTAGCTGAATGCACAGATCAGAAAGAAGTTTCACCGAATGATTCTGTGTAGTTTATATTTGAAGACATTCCTTTTTCCACTATTACCTTCTTAGCGCTCCGAATCTCCACTTGCATTTTCTACAAAAAGAGTGTTTCATAACTGCTCAATCAAAAATATGTTTTATCTCTGTTAACTGAATTTACAGATCAGAAATAATTTTCACAGAATGCATCTGTGTAGTTTTTATTTGAAGATATTCTTTTTCCCAATGTAGGCCTCTTAGCGCTTAGCATGTCCAATTGCAGTTTCTACAGAAAGAGTGTTTCAGAACAGCTCAATCAAAAGTAAGGTTCAACTCTGTTAGTTGAATGCACAGAACAGAAAGAATTTTCACAGAATGCTACTGTGTAGTTTATATTTGAATATATTCCTTTTTCCACTATTACCCTCTTAGCGCTCCGAATGTCCACTTGCATTTTCTACAGAAAGAGTGTTCAGAACTGCGCAATCAAAAGTATGGTTTAACTCTGTTAGCTTAATGAACATATCAGAAATAAGTTTCACACAATGCTTCTGTGTAGTTTTTATTTGAAGATATTATTTTTCCCAATAGAGGCCTCTTAGCGCTCAGAATGTCCAATTGCAGTTTCTACAGAAAGAGTGTTTCAGAACGGCTCAATCAAAAGTAAGGTTCAACTCTGTTAGTTGAATGCACAGAACAGAAAGAAGTTTCATACAATGCTTCTGTGTAGTTTATATTTGAACATATTCTTTTTTCCACTATTACCCACTTAGCGCTACGAATGTCCAGTTGCATTTTCTACAGACAGAGTGTTTCAAAACTGCTCAATCAAAAGTATGGTTTAACTCTGTTAGCTGAATGCCCAGATCAGAAAGAAGTTTCACAGAATGCTTCTGTGTAGTTTATATTTGAATATATTCCTTTTTCCACTACTACTCTCTTAGCGCTCCAAATGTCCAGTTGCATTTCCTACAGAAAGAGTGTTCAGATCTGCTCAATCAAAAGTATGGTTTAACTCTGTTAGCTGAATGCACAGATCAGAAAGAAGTTTCACAGAATGATTCTGTGTAGTTTATATTTGGAGACATTCCTTTTTCCACTATTACCCTCTTAGCGCTCCGAATCTCCACTTGCATTTTCTACAGAAGGAGTGTTTCAGAACGGCTCAATCAAAACTAAGCTTCAACTCTTTTAGTTGAACAAACAGAACAGAAAGAAGTTTCACACAATTCTTCTGTATAGTTTTTATTTCTAGACATTCTTTTTCCCAATATAGGCCTCTTAGCGCTCAGAATGTCCAATTGCAGTTTCTACAGAAAGAGTGTTTCAGAACGGCTCAATCAAAAGTAAGGTTCAACTCTGTTAGTTGAATGCACAGAACAGAAAGGGGTTTCATACAATGCTTCTGTGTAGTTTATATTTGAACATATTCTTTTTTCCACTATTACCCACTTAGCGCTACGAATGTCCAGTTGCATTTTATACAGACAGAGTGTTTCAAAACTGCTCAATCAAAAGTATGGTTTAACTCTGTTAGCTGAATGCTCAGATCAGAAAGAAGTTTCACAGAATGCTTCTATGTAGTTTATATTTGAATATATTCCTTTTTCCACAACTACGCTCTTAGCGCTCCAAATGTCCAGTTGCATTTTCTACAGAAAGAGTGTTCAGATCTGCTCAATCAAAAGTATGGTTTAACTCTGTTAGCTGAATGCACAGATCAGAAAGAAGTTTCACCGAATGATTCTGTGTAGTTTATATTTGAAGACATTCCTTTTTCCACTATTACCTTCTTAGCGCTCCGAATCTCCACTTGCATTTTCTACAAAAAGAGTGTTTCATAACTGCTCAATCAAAAATATGTTTTATCTCTGTTAACTGAATTTACAGATCAGAAATAATTTTCACAGAATGCATCTGTGTAGTTTTTATTTGAAGATATTCTTTTTCCCAATGTAGGCCTCTTAGCGCTTAGCATGTCCAATTGCAGTTTCTACAGAAAGAGTGTTTCAGAACGGCTCAATCAAAAGTAAGGTTCAACTCTGTTAGTTGAATGCACAGAACAGAAAGAATTTTCACAGAATGCTACTGTGTAGTTTATATTTGAATATATTCCTTTTTCCACTATTACCCTCTTAGCGCTCCGAATGTCCACTTGCATTTTCTACAGAAAGAGTGTTCAGAACTGCGCAATCAAAAGTATGGTTTAACTCTGTTAGCTTAATGAACATATCAGAAATAAGTTTCACACAATGCTTCTGTGTAGTTTTTATTTGAAGATATTATTTTTCCCAATAGAGGCCTCTTAGCGCTCAGAATGTCCAATTGCAGTTTCTACAGAAAGAGTGTTTCAGAACGGCTCAATCAAATGTAAGGTTCAACTCTGTTAGTTGAATGCACAGAACAGAAAGAAGTTTCATACAATGCTTCTGTGTAGTTTATATTTGAACATATTCTTTTTTCCACTATTACCCACTTAGCGCTACGAATGTCCAGTTGCATTTTCTACAGACAGAGTGTTTCAAAACTGCTCAATCAAAACTATGGTTTAACTCTGTTAGCTGAATGCCCATATCAGAAAGAAGTTTCACAGAATGCTTCTGTGTAGTTTATATTTGAATATATTCCTTTTTCCACTACTACTCTCTTAGCGCTCCAAATGTCCAGTTGCATTTTCTACAGAAAGAGTGTTCAGATCTGCTCAATCAAAAGTATGGTTTAACTCTGTTAGCTGAATGCACAGATCAGAAAGAAGTTTCACAGAATGATTCTGTGTAGTTTATATTTGGAGACATTCCTTTTTCCACTATTACCCTCTTAGCGCTCCGAATCTCCACTTGCATTTTCTACAGAAAGAGTGTTTCAGAACGGCTCAATCAAAACTAAGCTTCAACTCTTTTAGTTGAACAAACAGAACAGAAAGAAGTTTCACACAATTCTTCTGTGTAGTTTTTATTTCTAGACATTCTTTTTCCCAATATAGGCCTCTTAGCGCTCAGAATGTCCAATTGCAGTTTCTACAGAAAGAGTGTTTCAGAACGGCTCAATCAAAAGTAAGGTTCAACTCTGTTAGTTGAATGCACAGAACAGAAAGAAGTTTCATACAATGCTTCTGTGTAGTTTATATTTGAACATATTCTTTTTTCCACTATTACCCACTTAGCGCTACGAATGTCCAGTTGCATTTTCTACAGACAGAGTGTTTCAAAACTGCTCAATCAAAAGTATGGTTTAACTCTGTTAGCTGAATGCTCAGATCAGAAAGAAGTTTCACAGAATGCTTCTGTGTAGTTTATATTTGAATATATTCCTTTTTCCACTACTACGCTCTTAGCGCTCAAAATGTCCAGTTGCATTTTCTACAGAAAGAGTGTTCAGATCTGCTCAATCAAAAGTATGGTTTAACTCTGTTAGCTGAATGCACAGATCAGAAAGAAGTTTCACCGAATGATTCTGTGTAGTTTATATTTGAAGACATTCCTTTTTCCACTATTACCCTCTTAGCGCTCCGAATCTCCACTTGCATTTTCTACAAAAAGAGTGTTTCAGAACTGCTCAATCAAAAATATGTTTTATCTCTGTTAACTGAATTTACAGATCAGAAATAAGTTTCACAGAATGCATCTGTGTAGTTTTTATTTGAAGATATTCTTTTTCCCAATGTAGGCCTCTTAGCGCTTAGCATGTCCAATTGCAGTTTCTACAGAAAGAGTGTTTCAGAACGGCTCAATCAAAAGTAAGGTTCAACTCTGTTAGTTGAATGCACAGAACAGAAAGAATTTTCACAGAATGCTACTGTGTAGTTTATATTTGAATATATTCCTTTTTCCACTATTACCCTCTTAGCGCTCCGAATGTCCACTTGCATTTTCTACAGAAAGAGTGTTCAGAACTGCGCAATCAAAAGTATGGTTTAACTCTGTTAGCTTAATGAACATATCAGAAATAAGTTTCACACAATGCTTCTGTGTAGTTTTTATTTGAAGATATTATTTTTCCCAATAGAGGCCTCTTAGCGCTCAGAATGTCCAATTGCAGTTTCTACAGAAAGAGTGTTTCAGAACGGCTCAATCAAAAGTAAGGTTCAACTCTGTTAGTTGAATGCACAGAACAGAAAGAAGTTTCATACAATGCTTCTGTGTAGTTTATATTTGAACATATTCTTTTTTCCACTATTACCCACTTAGCGCTACGAATGTCCAGTTGCATTTTCTACAGACAGAGTGTTTCAAAACTGCTCAATCAAAAGTATGGTTTAACTCTGTTAGCTGAATGCCCAGATCAGAAAGAAGTTTCACAGAATGCTTCTGTGTAGTTTATATTTGAATATATTCCTTTTTCCACTACTACTCTCTTAGCGCTCCAAATGTCCAGTTGCATTTCCTACAGAAAGAGTGTTCAGATCTGCTCAATCAAAAGTATGGTTTAACTCTGTTAGCTGAATGCACAGATCAGAAAGAAGTTTCACAGAATGATTCTGTGTAGTTTATATTTGGAGACATTCCTTTTTCCACTATTACCCTCTTAGCGCTCCGAATCTCCACTTGCATTTTCTACAGAAAGAGTGTTTCAGAACGGCTCAATCAAAACTAAGCTTCAACTCTTTTAGTTGAACAAACAGAACAGAAAGAAGTTTCACACAATTCTTCTGTATAGTTTTTATTTCTAGACATTCTTTTTCCCAATATAGGCCTCTTAGCGCTCAGAATGTCCAATTGCAGTTTCTACAGAAAGAGTGTTTCAGAACGGCTCAATCAAAAGTAAGGTTCAACTCTGTTAGTTGAATGCACAGAACAGAAAGGAGTTTCATACAATGCTTCTGTGTAGTTTATATTTGAACATATTCTTTTTTCCACTATTACCCACTTAGCGCTACGAATGTCCAGTTGCATTTTCTACAGACAGAGTGTTTCAAAACTGCTCAATCAAAAGTATGGTTTAACTCTGTTAGCTGAATGCTCAGATCAGAAAGAAGTTTCACAGAATGCTTCTATGTAGTTTATATTTGAATATATTCCTTTTTCCACAACTACGCTCTTAGCGCTCCAAATGTCCAGTTGCATTTTCTACAGAAAGAGTGTTCAGATCTGCTCAATCAAAAGTATGGTTTAACTCTGTTAGCTGAATGCACAGATCAGAAAGAAGTTTCACCGAATGATTCTGTGTAGTTTATATTTGAAGACATTCCTTTTTCCACTATTACCTTCTTAGCGCTCCGAATCTCCACTTGCATTTTCTACAAAAAGAGTGTTTCATAACTGCTCAATCAAAAATATGTTTTATCTCTGTTAACTGAATTTACAGATCAGAAATAATTTTCACAGAATGCATCTGTGTAGTTTTTATTTGAAGATATTCTTTTTCCCAATGTAGGCCTCTTAGCGCTTAGCATGTCCAATTGCAGTTTCTACAGAAAGAGTGTTTCAGAACGGCTCAATCAAAAGTAAGGTTCAACTCTGTTAGTTGAATGCACAGAACAGAAAGAATTTTCACAGAATGCTACTGTGTAGTTTATATTTGAATATATTCCTTTTTCCACTATTACCCTCTTAGCGCTCCGAATGTCCACTTGCATTTTCTACAGAAAGAGTGTTCAGAACTGCGCAATCAAAAGTATGGTTTAACTCTGTTAGCTTAATGAACATATCAGAAATAAGTTTCACACAATGCTTCTGTGTAGTTTTTATTTGAAGATATTATTTTTCGCAATAGAGGCCTCTTAGCGCTCAGAATGTCCAATTGCAGTTTCTACAGAAAGAGTGTTTCAGAACGGCTCAATCAAATGTAAGGTTCAACTCTGTTAGTTGAATGCACAGAACAGAAAGAAGTTTCATACAATGCTTCTGTGTAGTTTATATTTGAACATATTCTTTTTTCCACTATTACCCACTTAGCGCTACGAATGTCCAGTTGCATTTTCTACAGACAGAGTGTTTCAAAACTGCTCAATCAAAAGTATGGTTTAACTCTGTTAGCTGAATGCCCATATCAGAAAGAAGTTTCACAGAATGCTTCTGTGTAGTTTATATTTGAATATATTCCTTTTTCCACTACTACTCTCTTAGCGCTCCAAATGTCCAGTTGCATTTTCTACAGAAAGAGTGTTCAGATCTGCTCAATCAAAAGTATGGTTTAACTCTGTTAGCTGAATGCACAGATCAGAAAGAAGTTTCACAGAATGATTCTGTGTAGTTTATATTTGGAGACATTCCTTTTTCCACTATTACCCTCTTAGCGCTCCGAATCTCCACTTGCATTTTCTACAGAAAGAGTGTTTCAGAACGGCTCAATCAAAACTAAGCTTCAACTCTTTTAGTTGAACAAACAGAACAGAAAGAAGTTTCACACAATTCTTCTGTGTAGTTTTTATTTCTAGACATTCTTTTTCCCAATATAGGCCTCTTAGCGCTCAGAATGTCCAATTGCAGTTTCTACAGAAAGAGTGTTTCAGAACGGCTCAATCAAAAGTAAGGTTCAACTCTGTTAGTTGAATGCACAGAACAGAAAGAAGTTTCATACAATGCTTCTGTGTAGTTTATATTTGAACATATTCTTTTTTCCACTATTACCCACTTAGCGCTACGAATGTCCAGTTGCATTTTCTACAGACAGAGTGTTTCAAAACTGCTCAATCAAAAGTATGGTTTAACTCTGTTAGCTGAATGCTCAGATCAGAAAGAAGTTTCACAGAATGCTTCTGTGTAGTTTATATTTGAATATATTCCTTTTTCCACTACTACGCTCTTAGCGCTCAAAATGTCCAGTTGCATTTTCTACAGAAAGAGTGTTCAGATCTGCTCAATCAAAAGTATGGTTTAACTCTGTTAGCTGAATGCACAGATCAGAAAGAAGTTTCACCGAATGATTCTGTGTAGTTTATATTTGAAGACATTCCTTTTTCCACTATTACCCTCTTAGCGCTCCGAATCTCCACTTGCATTTTCTACAAAAAGAGTGTTTCAGAACTGCTCAATCAAAAATATGTTTTATCTCTGTTAACTGAATTTACAGATCAGAAATAAGTTTCACAGAATGCATCTGTGTAGTTTTTATTTGAAGATATTCTTTTTCCCAATGTAGGCCTCTTAGCGCTTAGCATGTCCAATTGCAGTTTCTACAGAAAGAGTGTTTCAGAAGGGCTCAATCAAAAGTAAGGTTCAACTCTGTTAGTTGAATGCACAGAACAGAAAGAATTTTCACAGAATGCTACTGTGTAGTTTATATTTGAATATATTCCTTTTTCCACTATTACCCTCTTAGCGCTCCGAATGTCCACTTGCATTTTCTACAGAAAGAGTGTTCAGAACTGCGCAATCAAAAGTATGGTTTAACTCTGTTAGCTTAATGAACATATCAGAAATAAGTTTCACACAATGCTTCTGTGTAGTTTTTATTTGAAGATATTATTTTTCCCAATAGAGGCCTCTTAGCGCTCAGAATGTCCAATTGCAGTTTCTACAGAAAGAGTGTTTCAGAACGGCTCAATCAAAAGTAAGGTTCAACTCTGTTATTTGAATGCACAGAACAGAAAGAAGTTTCATACAATGCTTCTGTGTAGTTTATATTTGAACATATTCTTTTTTCCACTATTACCCACTTAGCGCTACGAATGTCCAGTTGCATTTTCTACAGACAGAGTGTTTCAAAACTGCTCAATCAAAAGTATGGTTTAATTCTGTTAGCTGAATGCCCAGATCAGAAAGAAGTTTCACAGAATGCTTCTGTGTAGTTTATATTTGAATATATTCCTTTTTCCACTACTACTCTCTTAGCGCTCCAAATGTCCAGTTGCATTTCCTACAGAAAGAGTGTTCAGATCTGCTCAATCAAAAGTATGGTTTAACTCTGTTAGCTGAATGCACAGATCAGAAAGAAGTTTCACAGAATGATTCTGTGTAGTTTATATTTGGAGACATTCCTTTTTCCACTATTACCCTCTTAGCGCTCCGAATCTCCACTTGCATTTTCTACAGAAAGAGTGTTTAAGAACGGCTCAATCAAAACTAAGCTTCAACTCTTTTAGTTGAACAAACAGAACAGAAAGAAGTTTCACACAATTCTTCTGTATAGTTTTTATTTCTAGACATTCTTTTTCCCAATATAGGCCTCTTAGCGCTCAGAATGTCCAATTGCAGTTTCTACAGAAAGAGTGTTTCAGAACGGCTCAATCAAAAGTAAGGTTCAACTCTGTTAGTTGAATGCACAGAACAGAAAGGAGTTTCATACAATGCTTCTGTGTAGTTTATATTTGAACATATTCTTTTTTCCACTATTACCCACTTAGCGCTACGAATGTCCAGTTGCATTTTCTACAGACAGAGTGTTTCAAAACTGCTCAATCAAAAGTATGGTTTAACTCTGTTAGCTGAATGCTCAGATCAGAAAGAAGTTTCACAGAATGCTTCTATGTAGTTTATATTTGAATATATTCCTTTTTCCACAACTACGCTCTTAGCGCTCCAAATGTCCAGTTGCATTTTCTACAGAAAGAGTGTTCAGATCTGCTCAATCAAAAGTATGGTTTAACTCTGTTAGCTGAATGCACAGATTAGAAAGAAGTTTCACCGAATGATTCTGTGTAGTTTATATTTGAAGACATTCCTTTTTCCACTATTACCCTCTTAGCGCTCCGAATCTCCACTTGCATTTTCTACAAAAAGAGTGTTTCATAACTGCTCAATCAAAAATATGTTTTATCTCTGTTAACTGAATTTACAGATCAGAAATAAGTTTCACAGAATGCATCTGTGTAGTTTTTATTTGAAGATATTCTTTTTCCCAATGTAGGCCTCTTAGCGCTTAGCATGTCCAATTGCAGTTTCTACAGAAAGAGTGTTTCAGAACGGCTCAATCAAAAGTAAGGTTCAACTCTGTTATTTGAATGCACAGAACAGAAAGAATTTTCACAGAATGCTACTGTGTAGTTTATATTTGAATATATTCCTTTTTCCACTATTACCATCTTAGCGCTCCCAATGTCCACTTGCATTTTCTACAGAAAGAGTGTTCAGAACTGCGCAATCAAAAGTATGGTTTAACTCTGTTAGCTTAATGAACATATCAGAAATAAGTTTCACACAATGCTTCTGTGTAGTTTTTATTTGAAGATATTATTTTTCCCAATAGAGGCCTCTTAGCGCTCAGAATGTCCAATTGCAGTTTCTACAGAAAGAGTGTTTCAGAAAGGCTCAATCAAAAGTAAGGTTCAACTCGGTTAGTTGAATGCACAGAACAGAAAGAAGTTTCATACAATGCTTCTGTGTAGTTTATATTTGAACATATTCTTTTTTCCACTATTACCCACTTAGCGCTACGAATGTCCAGTTGCATTTTCTACAGACAGAGTGTTTCAAAACTGCTCAATCAAAAGTATGGTTTAACTCTGTTAGCTGAATGCTCAGATCAGAAAGAAGTTTCACAGAATGCTTCTGTGTAGTTTATATTTGAATATATTCCTTTTTCCACTACTACGCTCTTAGCGCTCCAAATGTCCAGTTGCATTTTCTACAGAAAGAGTGTTCAGATCTGCTCAATCAAAAGTATGGTTTAACTCTGTTAGCTGAATGCACAGATCAGAAAGAAGTTTCACCGAATGATTCTGTGTAGTTTATATTTGAAGACATTCCTTTTTCCACTATTACCCTCTTAGCGCTCCGAATCTCCACTTGCATTTTCTACAAAAAGAGTGTTTCATAACTGCTCAATCAAAAATATGTTTTATCTCTGTTAACTGAATTTACAGATCAGAAATAAGTTTCACAGAATGCATCTGTGTAGTTTTTATTTGAAGATATTCTTTTTCCCAATGTAGGCCTCTTAGCGCTTAGCATGTCCAATTGCAGTTTCTACAGAAAGAGTGTTTCAGAACGGCTCAATCAAAAGTAAGGTTCAACTCTGTTAGTTGAATGCACAGAACAGAAAGAATTTTCACAGAATGCTACTGTGTAGTTTATATTTGAATATATTCCTTTTTCCACTATTACCCTCTTAGCGCTCCGAATGTCCACTTGCATTTTCTACAGAAAGAGTGTTCAGAACTGCGCAATCAAAAGTATGGTTTAACTCTGTTAGCTTAATGAACATATCAGAAATAAGTTTCACACAATGCTTCTGTGTAGTTTTTATTTGAAGATATTATTTTTCCCAATAGAGGCCTCTTAGCGCTCAGAATGTCCAATTGCAGTTTCTACAGAAAGAGTGTTTCAGAACGGCTCAATCAAAAGTAAGATTCAACTCCGTTAGTTGAATGCACAGAACAGAAAGTAGTTTCATACAATGCTTCTGTGTAGTTTATATTTGAACATATTCTTTTTTCCACTATTACCCACTTAGCGCTACGAATGTACAGTTGCATTTTCTACAGACAGAGTGTTTCAAAACTGCTCAATCAAAAGTATGGTTTAACTCTGTTAGCTGAATGCCCATATCAGAAAGAAGTTTCACAGAATGCTTCTGTGTAGTTTATATTTGAATATATTCCTTTTTCCACTGCTACTCTCTTAGCGCTCCAAATGTCCAGTTGCATTTTCTACAGAAAGAGTGTTCAGATCTGCTCAATCAAAAGTATGGTTTAACTCTGTTAGCTGAATGCCCAGATCAGAAAGAAGTTTCACAGAATGCTTCTGTGTAGTTTATATTTGAATATATTCCTTTTTTAATCTACTACTCTCTTAGTGCTCCAAATGTCCAGTTGCATTTTCTACAGAAAGAGTGTTCAGATCTGCTGAATCAAAAGTATGGTCTAACTCTGTTAGCTGAATGCACAGATCAGAAAGAAGTTTCACAGAATGATTCTGTGTAGTTTATATTTGGAGACATTCCTTTTTCCACTATTACCCTCTTAGCGCTCCGAATCTCCACTTGCATTTTCTACAGAAAGAGTGTTTCAGAACGGCTCAATCAAAACTAAGGTTCAACTCTTTTAGTTGAACAAACAGAACAGAAAGAAGTTTCACACAATTCTTCTGTGTAGTTTTTATTTGTAGACATTCTTTTTCCCAATATAGGCCTCCTTGCGCTCAGAATGTCCAATTGCAGTTTCTACAGAAAGAGTGTTTCAGAACGGCTCAATCAAAAGTAAGGTTCAACTCTGTTAGTTGAATGCACAGAACAGAAAGAAGTTTCATACATTGCTTCTGTGTAGTTTATATTTGAACATATTCTTTTTTCCACTATTACCCACTTAGCGCTACGAATGTCCAGTTGCATTTTCTACAGACAGAGTGTTTCAAAACTGCTCAATCAAAAGTATGGTTTAACTCTGTTAGCTGAATGCTCAGATCAGAAAGAAGTTTCACAGAATGCTTCTGTGTAGTTTATATTTGAATATATTCCTTTTTCCACTACTACGCTCTTAGCGCTCAAAATGTCAAGTTGCATTTTCTACAGAAAGAGTGTTCAGATCTGCTCAATCAAAAGTATGGTTTAACACTGTTAGCTGAATGCACAGATCAGAAAGAAGTTTCACCGAATGATTCTGTGTAGTTTATATTTGAAGACATTCCTTTTTCCACTATTACCCTCTTAGCGCTCCGAATCTCCACTTGCATTTTCTACTAAAAGAGTGTTTCATATCTGCTCAATCAAAAATATGTTTTATCTCTGTTAACTGAATTTACAGATCAGAAATAAGTTTCACAGAATGCATCTGTGTAGTTTTTATTTGAAGATATTCTTTTTCCCAATGTAGGCCTCTTAGCGCTTAGCATGTCCAATTGCAGTTTCTACAGAAAGAGTGTTTCAGAACGACTCAATCAAAAGTAAGGTTCAACTCTGTTAGTTGAATGCACAGAACAGAAAGAATTTTCACAGAATGCTACTGTGTAGTTTATATTTGAATATATTCCTTTTTCCACTATTACCCTCTTAGCGCTCCGAATGTCCACTTGCATTTTCTACAGAAAGAGTGTTCAGAACTGCGCAATCAAAAGTATGGTTTAACTCTGTTAGCTTAATGAACATATCAGAAATAAGTTTCACACAATGCTTCTGTGTAGTTTTTATTTGAAGATATTATTTTTCCCAATAGAGGCCTCTTAGCGCTCAGAATGTCCAATTGCAGTTTCTACAGAAAGAGTGTTTCAGAACGGCTCAATCAAAAGTAAGGTTCAACTCTGTTAGTTGAATGCACAGAACAGAAAGAAGTTTCATACAATGCTTCTGTGTAGTTTATATTTGAACATATTTTTTTTTCCACTATTACCCACTTAGCGCTACGAATGTCCAGTTGCATTTTCTACAGACAGAGTGTTTCAAAACTGCTCAATCAAAAGTATGGTTTAACTCTGTTAGCTGAATGCTCAGGTCAGAAAGAAGTTTCACAGAATGCTTCTGTGTAGTTTATATTTGAATATATTCCTTTTTCCACTACTACTCTCTTAGCGCTCCAAATGTCCAGTTGCATTTTCTACAGAAAGAGTGTTCAGATCTGCTCAATCAAAAGTATGGTTTAACTCTGTTAGCTGAATGCACAGATCAGAAAGAAGTTTCACAGAATGATTCTGTGTAGTTTATATTTGGAGACATTCCTTTTTCCACTATTACCCTCTTAGCGCTCCGAATCTCCACTTGCATTTTCTACAGAAAAAGTGTTTCAGAACGGCTCAATCAAAACTAAGGTTCAACTCTTTTAGTTGAACAAACAGAACAGAAAGAAGTTTCACACAATTCTTCTGTGTAGTTTTTATTTGTAGACATTCTTTTTCCCAATATAGGCCTCTTAGCGCTCAGAATGTCCAATTGCAGTTTCTGCAGAAAGAGTGTTTCAGAACGGCTCAATCAAAAGTAAGGTTCAACTCTGTTAGTTGAATGCACAGAACAGAAAGAAGTTTCATACAATGCTTCTGTGTAGTTTATATTTGAACATATTCTTTTTTCCACTATTACCCACTTAGCGCTACGAATGTCCAGTTGCATTTTCTACAGACAGAGTGTTTCAAAACTGCTCAATCAAAAGTATGGTTTAACTCTGTTAGCTGAATGCTCAGATCAGAAAGAAGTTTCACAGAATGCTTCTGTGTAGTTTATATTTGAATATATTCCTTTTTCCACTACTACGCTCTTAGCGCTCCAAATGTCCAGTTGCATTTTCTACAGAAAGAGTGTTCAGGTCTGCTCAATCAAAAGTATGGTTTAACTCTGTTAGCTGAATGCACAGATCAGAAAGAAGTTTCACCGAATGATTCTGTGTAGTTTATATTTGAAGACATTCCCTTTTCCACTATTACCCTCTTAGCGCTCCGAATCTCCACTTGCATTTTCTACAAAAAGAGTGTTTCATAACTGCTCAATCAAAAATATGTTTTATCTCTGTTAACTGAATTTACAGATCAGAAATAAGTTTCACAGAATGCATCTGTGAAGTTTTTATTTGAAGATATTCTTTTTCCCAATGTAGGCCTCTTAGCGCTTAGCATGTCCAATTGCAGTTTCTACAGAAAGAGTGTTTCAGAACGGCTCAATCAAAAGTAAGGTTCAACTCTGTTAGTTGAATGCACAGAACAGAAAGAATTTTCACAGAATGCTACTGTGTAGTTTATATTTGAATATATTCCTTTTTCCACTATTACCCTCTTAGCGCTCCGAATGTCCACTTGCATTTTCTACAGAAAGAATGTTCAGAACTGCGCAATCAAAAGTATGGTTTAACTCTGTTAGCTTAATGAACATATCAGAAATAAGTTTCACACAATGCTTCTGTGTAGTTTTTATTTGAAGATATTATTTTTCCCAATAGAGGCCTCTTAGCGCTCAGAATGTCCAATTGCAGTTTCTTCAGAAAGAGTGTTTCAGAACGACTCAATCAAAAGTAAGGTTCAACTCTGTTATTTGAATGCACAGAACAGAAAGAAGTTTCATACAATGCTTCTGTGTAGTTTATATTTGAACATATTCTTTTTTCCACTATTACCCACTTAGCGCTACGAATGTCCAGTTGCATTTTCTACAGACAGAGTGTTTCAAAACTGCTCAATCAAAAGTATGGTTTAACTCTGTTAGCTGAATGCTCAGAGCAGAAAGTAGTTTCACAGAATGCTTCTGTGTAGTTTATATTTGAGTATATTCCTTTTTCCACTACTACACTCTTAGCGCTCCAAATGTCCAGTTGCATTTTCTACAGAAAGAGTGTTCAGATCTGCTCAATCAAAAGTATGGTTTAACTCTGTTAGCTGAATGCACAGATCAGAAAGAAGTTTCACAGAATGATTCTGTGTAGTTTATATTTGGAGACATTCCTTTTTCCACTATTACCCTCTTAGCGCTCCGAATCTCCACTTGCATTTTCTACAGAAAGAGTGTTTCAGAACGGCTCAATCAAAACTAATGTTCAACTCTTTTAGTTGAACAAACAGAACAGAAAGAAGTTTCACACAATTCTTCTGTGTAGTTTTTATTTGTAGACATTCTTTTTCCCAATATAGGCCTCTTAGCGCTCAGAATGTCCAATTGCACTTTCTACAGAAAGAGTGTTTCAGAACGGCTCAATCAAAAGTAAGGTTCAACTCTGTTAGTTGAATGCACAGAACAGAAAGAAGTTTCATACAATGCTTCTGTGTAGTTTATATTTGAACATATTCTTTTTTCCACTATTACCCACTTAGCGCTACGAATGTCCAGTTGCATTTTCTACAGACAGAGTGTTTCAAAACTGCTCAATCAAAAGTATGGTTTAACTCTGTTAGCTGAATGCTCAGATCAGAAAGAAGTTTCACAGAATGCTTCTGTGTAGTTTATATTTGAATATATTCCTTTTTCCACTACTACGCTCTTAGCGCTCCAAATGTCCAGTTGCATTTTCTACAGAAAGAGTGTTCAGATCTGCTCAATCAAAAGTATGGTTTAACTCTGTTAGCTGAATGCACAGATCAGAAAGAAGTTTCACCGAATGATTCTGTGTAGTTTATATTTGAAGACATTCCTTTTTCCACTATTACCCTCTTAGCGCTCCGAATCTCCACTTGCATTTTCTACAGAAAGAGTGTTCAGATCTGCTCAATCAAAAGTATGGTTTAACTCTGTTAGCTGAATGCACAGATCAGAAAGAAGTTTCACCGAATGATTCTGTGTAGTTTATATTTGAAGACATTCCTTTTTCCACTATTACCCTCTGAGCACTCCGAATGTCCACTTGCATTTTCTACAGAAAGAGTGTTCAGAACTGCGCAATCAAAAGTATAGTTTAACTCTGTTAGCTTAATGAACATATCAGAAATAAGTTTCACACAATGCTTCTGTGTAGTTTTTATTTGAAGATATTATTTTTCCCAATACAGGCCTCTTAGCGCTCAGAATGTCCAATTGCAGTTTCTACAGAAAGAGTGTTTCAGAACGGCTCAATCAAAAGTAAGGTTCAACTCTGTTAGTTGAATGCACAGAACAGAAAGAAGTTTCATACAATGCTTCTGTGTAGTTTATATTTGAACATATTCTTTTTTCCACTATTACCCACTTAGCGCTACGAATGTCCAGTTGCATTTTCTACAGACAGAGTGTTTCAAAACTGCTCAATCAAAAGTATGGTTTAACTCTCTTAGCTGAATGCTCAGATCAGAAAGAAGTTTCACAGAATGCTTCTGTGTAGTTTATATTTGAATATATTCCTTTTTCCACTACTATTCTCTTAGCGCTCCAAATGTCCGGTTGCATTTTCTACGGAAAGAGTGTTCAGATCTGCTCAATCAAAAGTATGGTTTAACTCTGTTAGCTGAATGCACAGATCAGAAAGAAGTTTCACAGAATGATTCTGTGTCGTTTATATTTGGAGACATTCCTTTTTCCACTATTACCCTCTTAGCGCTCCGAATCTCCACTTGCATTTTCTACAGAAAGAGTGTTTCAGAACGGCTCAATCAAAACTAAGGTTCAACTCTTTTAGTTGAACAAACAGAACAGAAAGCAGTTTCACACAATTCTTCAGTGTAGTTTTTATTTGTAGATATTCTTTTTCCCAATATAGGCCTCTTAGCGCTCAGAATGTCCAATTGCAGTTTCTACAGAAAGAGTGTTTCAGAACGGCTCAATCAAAAGTAAGGTTCAACTCTGTTAGTTGAATGCACAGAACAGAAAGAAGTTTCATACAATGCTTCTGTGTAGTTTATATTTGAACATATTCTTTTTTCCACTATTACCCACTTAGCGCTACGAATGTCCAGTTGCATTTTCTACAGACAGAGTGTTTCAAAACTGCTCAATCAAAAGTATGGTTTAACTCTGTTAGCTGAATGCTCAGATCAGAAAGAAGTTTCACAGAATGCTTCTGTGTAGTTTATATTTGAATATATTCCTTTTTTAATCTACTACTCTCTTAGCGCTCCAAATGTCCAGTTGCATTTTCTACAGAAAGAGTGTTCAGATCTGCTCAATCAAAAGTATGATTTAACTCCGTTAGCTGAATGCACAGATCAGAAAGAAGTTTCACAGAATGATTCTGTGTAGTTTATATTTGGAGACATTCCTTTTTCCACTATTACCCTCTTAGCGCTCCGAATCTCCTCTTGCATTTTCTACAGAAAGAGTGTTTCAGAACGGCTCAATCAAAACTAAGGTTCAACTCTTTTAGTTGAACAAACAGAACAGAAAGAAGTTTCACACAATTCTTCTGTGTAGTTTTTATTTGTAGACATTCTTTTTCCCAATATAGGCCTCTTTGCGCTCAGAATGTCCAATTGCAGTTTCTACAGAAAGAGAGTTTCAGAACGGCTCAATCAAAAGTAAGGTTCAATTCTGTTAGTTGAATGCACAGAACAGAAAGAAGTTTCGTACAATGCTTCTGTGTAGTTTATATTTGAACATATTCTTTTTTCCACTATTACAAACTTAGCGCTACGAATGTCCAATTGCATTTTCTACAGACAGAGTGTTTCAAAACTGCTCAATCAAAAGTATGGTTTAACTCTGTTAGCTGAATGCTCAGATCAGAAAGATGTTTCACAGAATGCTTCTGTGTAGTTTATATTTGAATATATTCCTTTTTCCACTAGTACGCTCTTAGCGCTCCAAATGTCCTGTTGCATTTTCTACAGAAAGAGTGTTCATATCTGCTCAATCAAAAGTATGGTTTAACTCTGTTAGCTGAATGCACAAATCAGAAAGAAGTTTCACCGAATGATTCTGTGTAGTTTATATTTGAAGACATTCCTTTTTCCACTATTACCCTCTTAGCGCTCCGAATCTCCACTTGCATTTTCTACAAAAAGAGTGTTTCATAACTGCTCAATCAAAAATATGTATTACCTCTGTTAACTGAATTTACCGATCAGAAATAAGTTTCACAGAATGCATCTGTGTAGTTTTTATTTGAAGATATTCTTTTTCCCAATGTAGGCCTCTTAGCGCTTAGCATGTCCAATTGCAGTTTCTACAGAAAGAGTGTTTCAGAACGGCTCAATCAAAAGTAAGGTTCAACTCTGTTAGTTGAATGCACAGAACAGAAAGAATTTTCACAGAATGCTACTGTGTAGTTTATATTTGAATATATTCCTTTTTCCACTATTACCCTCTTAGCGCTCCGAATGTCCACTTGCATTTTCTACAGAAATAGTGTTCAGAACTGCGCAATCAAAAGTATGGTTTAACTCTGTTAGCTTAATGAACATATCAGAAATAAGTTTCACACAATGCTTCTGTGTAGTTTTTATTTGAAGATATTATTTTTCCCAATAGAGGCCTCTTAGCGCTCAGAATGTCCAATTGCAGTTTCTACAGAAAGAGTGTTTCAGAAAGGCTCAATCAAAAGTAAGGTTCAACTCTGTTAGTTGAATGCACAGAACAGAAAGAAGTTTCATACAATGCTTCTGTGTAGTTTATATTTGAACATATTCTTTTTTCCACTATTACCCACTTAGCGCTACGAATGTCCAGTTGCATTTTCTACAGACAGAGTGTTTCAAAACTGCTCAATCAAAAGTATGGTTTAACTCTGTTAGCTGAATGCCCAGATCAGAAAGAAGTTTCACAGAATGCTTCTGTGTAGTTTATATTTGAATATATTCCTTTTTTAATCTACTACTCTCTTAGTGCTCCAAATGTCCAGTTGCATTTTCTACAGAAAGAGTGTTCAGATCTGCTGAATCAAAAGTATGGTCTAACTCTGTTAGCTGAATGCACAGATCAGAAAGAAGTTTCACAGAATGATTCTGTGTAGTTTATATTTGGAGACATTCCTTTTTCCACTATTACCCTCTTAGCGCTCCGAATCTCCACTTGCATTTTCTACAGAAAGAGTGTTTCAGAACGGCTCAATCAAAACTAAGGTTCAACTCTTTTAGTTGAACAAACAGAACAGAAAGAAGTTTCACACAATTCTTCTGTGTAGTTTTTATTTGTAGACATTCTTTTTCCCAATATAGGCCTCCTTGCGCTCAGAATGTCCAATTGCAGTTTCTACAGAAAGAGTGTTTCAGAACGGCTCAATCAAAAGTAAGGTTCAACTCTGTTAGTTGAATGCACAGAACAGAAAGAAGTTTCATACATTGCTTCTGTGTAGTTTATATTTGAACATATTCTTTTTTCCACTATTACCCACTTAGCGCTACGAATGTCCAGTTGCATTTTCTACAGACAGAGTGTTTCAAAACTGCTCAATCAAAAGTATGGTTTAACTCTGTTAGCTGAATGCTCAGATCAGAAAGAAGTTTCACAGAATGCTTCTGTGTAGTTTATATTTGAATATATTCCTTTTTCCACTAGTACGCTCTTAGCGCTCCAAATGTCAAGTTGCATTTTCTTCAGAAAGAGTGTTCAGATCTGCTCAATCAAAAGTATGGTTTAACACTGTTAGCTGAATGCACAGATCAGAAAGAAGTTTCACCGAATGATTCTGTGTAGTTTATATTTGAAGACATTCCTTTTTCCACTATTACCCTCTTAGCGCTCCGAATCTCCACTTGCATTTTCTACAAAAAGAGTGTTTCATAACTGCTCAATCAAAAATATGTTTTATCTCTGTTAACTGAATTTACAGATCAGAAATAAGTTTCACAGAATGCATCTGTGTAGTTTATATTTGAAGATATTCTTTTTCCCAATGTAGGCCTCTTAGCGCTTAGCATGTCCAATTGCAGTTTCTACAGAAAGAGTGTTTCAGAACGACTCAATCAAAAGTAAGGTTCAACTCTGTTAGTTGAATGCACAGAACAGAAAGAATTTTCACAGAATGCTACTGTGTAGTTTATATTTGAATATATTCCTTTTTCCACTATTACCCTCTTAGCGCTCCGAATGTCCACTTGCATTTTCTACAGAAAGAGTGTTCAGAACTGCGCAATCAAAAGTATGGTTTAACTCTGTTAGCTTAATGAACATATCAGAAATAAGTTTCACACAATGCTTCTGTGTAGTTTTTATTTGAAGATATTATTTTTCCCAATAGAGGCCTCTTAGCGCTCAGAATGTCCAATTTCAGTTTCTACAGAAAGAGTGTTTCAGAACGGCTCAATCAAAAGTAAGGTTCAACTCTGTTAGTTGAATGCACAGAACAGAAAGAAGTTTCATACAATGCTTCTGTGTAGTTTATATTTGAACATATTTTTTTTTCCACTATTACCCACTTAGCGCTACGAATGTCCAGTTGCATTTTCTACAGACAGAGTGTTTCAAAACTGCTCAATCAAAAGTATGGTTTAACTCTGTTAGCTGAATGCTCAGGTCAGAAAGAAGTTTCACAGAATGCTTCTGTGTAGTTTATATTTGAATATATTCCTTTTTCCACTACTACTCTCTTAGCGCTCCAAATGTCCAGTTGCATTTTCTACAGAAAGAGTGTTCAGATCTGCTCAATCAAAAGTATGGTTTAACTCTGTTAGCTGAATGCACAGATCAGAAAGAAGTTTCACAGAATGATTCTGTGTAGTTTATATTTGGAGACATTCCTTTTTCCACTATTACCCTCTTAGCGCTCCGAATCTCCACTTGCATTTTCTACAGAAAGAGTGTTTCAGAACGGCTCAATCAAAACTAAGGTTCAACTCTTTTAGTTGAACAAACAGAACAGAAAGAAGTTTCACACAATTCTTCTGTGTAGTTTTTATTTGTAGACATTCTTTTTCCCAATATAGGCCTCTTAGCGCTCAGAATGTCCAATTGCAGTTTCTGCAGAAAGAGTGTTTCAGAACGGCTCAATCAAAAGTAAGGTTCAACTCTGTTAGTTGAATGCACAGAACAGAAAGAAGTTTCATACAATGCTTCTGTGTAGTTTATATTTGAACATATTCTTTTTTCCACTATTACCCACTTAGCGCTACGAATGTCCAGTTGCATTTTCTACAGACAGAGTGTTTCAAAACTGCTCAATCAAAAGTATGGTTTAACTCTGTTAGCTGAATGCTCAGATCAGAAAGAAGTTTCACAGAATGCTTCTGTGTAGTTTATATTTGAATATATTCCTTTTTCCACTACTACGCTCTTAGCGCTCCAAATGTCCAGTTGCATTTTCTACAGAAAGAGTGTTCAGGTCTGCTCAATCAAAAGTATGGTTTAACTCTGTTAGCTGAATGCACAGATCAGAAAGAAGTTTCACCGAATGATTCTGTGTAGTTTATATTTGAAGACATTCCCTTTTCCACTATTACCCTCTTAGCGCTCCGAATCTCCACTTGCATTTTCTACAAAAAGAGTGTTTCATAACTGCTCAATCAAAAATATGTTTTATCTCTGTTAACTGAATTTACAGATCAGAAATAAGTTTCACAGAATGCATCTGTGAAGTTTTTATTTGAAGATATTCTTTTTCCCAATGTAGGCCTCTTAGCGCTTAGCATGTCCAATTGCAGTTTCTACAGAAAGAGTGTTTCAGAACGGCTCAATCAAAAGTAAGGTTCAACTCTGTTAGTTGAATGCACAGAACAGAAAGAATTTTCACAGAATGCTACTGTGTAGTTTATATTTGAATATATTCCTTTTTCCACTATTACCCTCTTAGCGCTCCGAATGTCCACTTGCATTTTCTACAGAAAGAATGTTCAGAACTGCGCAATCAAAAGTATGGTTTAACTCTGTTAGCTTAATGAACATATCAGAAATAAGTTTCACACAATGCTTCTGTGTAGTTTTTATTTGAAGATATTATTTTTCCCAATAGAGGCCTCTTAGCGCTCAGAATGTCCAATTGCAGTTTCTACAGAAAGAGTGTTTCAGAACGACTCAATCAAAAGTAAGGTTCAACTCTGTTATTTGAATGCACAGAACAGAAAGAAGTTTCATACAATGCTTCTGTGTAGTTTATATTTGAACATATTCTTTTTTCCACTATTACCCACTTAGCGCTACGAATGTCCAGTTGCATTTTCTACAGACAGAGTGTTTCAAAACTGCTCAATCAAAAGTATGGTTTAACTCTGTTAGCTGAATGCTCAGAGCAGAAAGTAGTTTCACAGAATGCTTCTGTGTAGTTTATATTTGAGTATATTCCTTTTTCCACTACTACACTCTTAGCGCTCCAAATGTCCAGTTGCATTCTCTACAGAAAGAGTGTTCAGATCTGCTCAATCAAAAGTATGGTTTAACTCTGTTAGCTGAATGCACAGATCAGAAAGAAGTTTCACAGAATGATTCTGTGTAGTTTATATTTGGAGACATTCCTTTTTCCACTATTACCCTCTTAGCGCTCCGAATCTCCACTTGCATTTTCTACAGAAAGAGTGTTTCAGAACGGCTCAATCAAAACTAATGTTCAACTCTTTTAGTTGAACAAACAGAACAGAAAGAAGTTTCACACAATTCTTCTGTGTAGTTTTTATTTGTAGACATTCTTTTTCCCAATATAGGCCTCTTAGCGCTCAGAATGTCCAATTGCACTTTCTACAGAAAGAGTGTTTCAGAACGGCTCAATCAAAAGTAAGGTTCAACTCTGTTAGTTGAATGCACAGAGCAGAAAGAAGTTTCATACAATGCTTCTGTGTAGTTTATATTTGAACATATTCTTTTTTCCACTATTACCCACTTAGCGCTACGAATGTCCAGTTGCATTTTCTACAGACAGAGTGTTTCAAAACTGCTCAATCAAAAGTATGGTTTAACTCTGTTAGCTGAATGCTCAGATCAGAAAGAAGTTTCACAGAATGCTTCTGTGTAGTTTATATTTGAATATATTCCTTTTTCCACTACTACGCTCTTAGCGCTCCAAATGTCCAGTTGCATTTTCTACAGAAAGAGTGTTCAGATCTGCTCAATCAAAAGTATGGTTTAACTCTGTTAGCTGAATGCACAGATCAGAAAGAAGTTTCACCGAATGATTCTGTGTAGTTTATATTTGAAGACATTCCTTTTTCCACTATTACCCTCTTAGCGCTCCGAATCTCCACTTGCATTTTCTACAAAAAGAGTGTTTCATAACTGCTCAATCAAAAATATGTTTTATCTCTGTTAACTGAATTTACAGATCAGAAATAAGTTTCACAGAATGCATCTGTGTAGTTTTTATTTGAAGATATTCTTTTTCCCAATGTAGGCCTCTTAGCGCTTAGCATGTCCAATTGCAGTTTCTACAGAAAGAGTGTTTCAGAACGGCTCAATCAATAGTAAGGTTCAACTCTGTTAGTTGAATGCACAGAACAGAAAGAATTTTCACAGAATGCTACTGTGTAGTTTATATTTGAATATATCCCTTTTTCCACTATTACCCTCTGAGCACTCCGAATGTCCACTTGCATTTTCTACAGAAAGAGTGTTCAGAACTGCGCAATCAAAAGTATAGTTTAACTCTGTTAGCTTAATGAACATATCAGAAATAAGTTTCACACAATGCTTCTGTGTAGTTTTTATTTGAAGATATTATTTTTCCCAATAGAGGCCTCTTAGCGCTCAGAATGTCCAATTGCAGTTTCTACAGAAAGAGTGTTTCAGAACGGCTCAATCAAAAGTAAGGTTCAACTCTGTTAGTTGAATGCACAGAACAGAAAGAAGTTTCATACAATGCTTCTGTGTAGTTTATATTTGAACATATTCTTTTTTCCACTATTACCCACTTAGCGCTACGAATGTCCAGTTGCATTTTCTACAGACAGAGTGTTTCAAAACTGCTCAATCAAATGTATGGTTTAACTCTGTTAGCTGAATGCTCAGATCAGAAAGGAGTTTCACAGAATGCTTCTGTGTAGTTTATAATTGAATATATTCCTTTTTCCACTACTACGCTCTTAGCGCTCCAAATGTCCAGTTGCATTTTCTACAGAAAGAGTGTTCAGATCTGCTCAATCAAAAGTATGGGTTAACTCTGTTAGCTGAATGCACAGATCAGAAAGAAGTTTCACAGAATGATTTTGTGTAGTTTATATTTGGAGACATTCCTTTTTCCACTATTACCCTCTTAGCGCTCCGAATCTCCACTTGCATTTTCTACAAAAAGAGTGTTTCATAACTGCTCAATCAAAAATATGTTTTATCTCTGTTAACTGAATTTACAGATCAGAAATAAGTTTCACAGAATGCATCTGTGTAGTTTTTATTTGAAGATATTCTTTTTCCCAATGTAGGCCTCTTAGCGCTTAGCATGTCCAATTGCAGTTTCTACAGAAAGAGTGTTTCAGAACGGCTCAATCAAAAGTAAGGTTCAACTCTGTTATTTGAATGCACAGAACAGAAAGAATTTTCACAGAATGCTACTGTGTAGTTTATATTTGAATATATTCCTTTTTCCACTATTACCATCTTAGCGCTCCCAATGTCCACTTGCATTTTCTACAGAAAGAGTGTTCAGAACTGCGCAATCAAAAGTATGGTTTAACTCTGTTAGCTTAATGAACGTATCAGAAATAAGTTTCACACAATGCTTCTGTGTAGTTTTTATTTGAAGATATTATTTTTCCCAATAGAGGCCTCTTAGCGCTCAGAATGTCCAATTGCAGTTTCTACAGAAAGAGTGTTTCAGAAAGGCTCAATCAAAAGTAAGGTTCAACTCGGTTAGTTGAATGCACAGAACAGAAAGAAGTTTCATACAATGCTTCTGTGTAGTTTATATTTGAACATATTCTTTTTTCCACTATTACCCACTTAGCGCTACGAATGTCCAGTTGCATTTTCTACAGACAGAGTGTTTCAAAACTGCTCAATCAAAAGTATGGTTTAACTCTGTTAGCTGAATGCTCAGATCAGAAAGAAGTTTCACAGAATGCTTCTGTGTAGTTTATATTTGAATATATTCCTTTTTCCACTACTACGCTCTTAGCGCTCCAAATGTCCAGTTGCATTTTCTACAGAAAGAGTGTTCAGATCTGCTCAATCAAAAGTATGGTTTAACTCTGTTAGCTGAATGCACAGATCAGAAAGAAGTTTCACCGAATGATTCTGTGTAGTTTATATTTGAAGACATTCCTTTTTCCACTATTACCCTCTTAGCGCTCCGAATCTCCACTTGCATTTTCTACAAAAAGAGTGTTTCATAACTGCTCAATCAAAAATATGTTTTATCTCTGTTAACTGAATTTACAGATCAGAAATAAGTTTCACAGAATGCATCTGTGTAGTTTTTATTTAAAGATATTCTTTTTCCCAATGTAGGCCTCTTAGCGCTTAGCATGTCCAATTGCAGTTTCTACAGAAAGAGTGTTTCAGAACGGCTCAATCAAAAGTAAGGTTCAACTCTGTTAGTTGAATGCACAGAACAGAAAGAATTTTCACAGAATGCTACTGTGTAGTTTATATTTGAATATATTCCTTTTTCCACTATTACCCTCTTAGCGCTCCGAATGTCCACTTGCATTTTCTACAGAAAGAGTGTTCAGAACTGCGCAATCAAAAGTATGGTTTAACTCTGTTAGCTTAATGAACATATCAGAAATAAGTTTCACACAATGCTTCTGTGTAGTTTTTATTTGAAGATATTATTTTTCCCAATAGAGGCCTCTTAGCGCTCAGAATGTCCAATTGCAGTTTCTACAGAAAGAGTGTTTCAGAACGGCTCAATCAAAAGTAAGATTCAACTCTGTTAGTTGAATGCACAGAACAGAAAGTAGTTTCATACAATGCTTCTGTGTAGTTTATATTTGAACATATTCTTTTTTCCACTATTACCCACTTAGCGCTACGAATGTCCAGTTGCATTTTCTACAGACAGAGTGTTTCAAAACTGCTCAATCAAAAGTATGGTTTAACTCTGTTAGCTGAATGCCCATATCAGAAAGAAGTTTCACAGAATGCTTCTGTGTAGTTTATATTTGAATATATTCCTTTTTCCACTGCTACTCTCTTAGCGCTCCAAATGTCCAGTTGCATTTTCTACAGAAAGAGTGTTCAGATCTGCTCAATCAAAAGTATGGTTTAACTCGGTTAGCTGAATGCACAGATCAGAAAGAAGTTTCACAGAATGATTCTGTGTAGTTTATATTTGGAGACATTCCTTTTTCCACTATTACCCTCTTAGCGCTCCGAATCTCCACTTGCATTTTCTACAGAAAGAGTGTTTCAGAACGGCTCAATCAAAACTAAGCTTCAACTCTTTTAGTTGAACAAACAGAACCTAAAGAAGTTTCACACAATTCTTCTGTGTAGTTTTTATTTCTAGACATTCTTTTTCCCAATATAGGCCTCTTAGCGCTCAGAATGTCCAATTGCAGTTTCTACAGAAAGAGTGTTTCAGAGCGGCTCAATCAAAAGTAAGGTTCAACTCTGTTAGTTGAATGCACAGAACAGAAAGAAGTTTATTACAATGCTTCTGTGTAGTTTATATTTGAACATATTCTTTTTTCCACTATTACACACTTAGCGCTACGAAAGTCCAGTTGCATTTTCTACAGACAGAGTGTTTCAAAACTGCTCAATCAAAAGTATGGTTTAACTCTGTTAGCTGAATGCTCAGATCAGAAAGAAGTTTCACAGAATGCTTCTGTGTAGTTTATATTTGAATATATTCCTTTTTCCACTACTACGCTCTTAGCGCTCCAAATGTCCAGTTGCATTTTCTACAGAAAGAGTGTTCAGATCTGCTCAATCAAAAGTATGGTTTAACTCTGTTAGCTGAATGCACAGATCAGAAAGAAGTTTCACCGAATGATTCTGTGTAGTTTATATTTGAAGACATTCCTTTTTCCACTATTACCCTCTTAGCGCTCCGAATCTCCACTTGCATTTTCTACAAAAAGAGTGTTTCATAACTGCTCAATCAAAAATATGTTTTATCTCTGTTAACTGAATTTACAGATCAGAAATAAGTTTCACAGAATGCATCTGTGTAGTTTTTATTTGAAGATATTCTTTTTCCCAATGTAGGCCTCTTAGCGCTTAGCATGTCCAATTGCAGTTTCTACAGAAAGAGTGTTTCAGAACGGCTCAATCAAAAGTAAGGTTCAACTCTGTTAGTTGAATGCACAGAACAGAAAGAATTTTCACAGAATGCTACTGTGTAGTTTATATTTGAATATATTCCTTTTTCCACTATTACCCTCTTAGCGCTCCGAATGTCCACTTGCATTTTCTACAGAAAGAGTGTTCAGAACTGCGCAATCAAAAGTATGGTTTAACTCTGTTAGCTTAATGAACATATCAGAAATAAGTTTCACACAATGCTTCTGTGTAGTTTTTATTTGAAGATATTATTTTTCCCAATACAGGCCTCTTAGCGCTCAGAATGTCCAATTGCAGTTTCTACAGAAAGAGTGTTTCAGAACGGCTCAATCAAAAGTAAGGTTCAACTCTGTTAGTTGAATGCACAGAACAGAAAGAAGTTTCATACAATGCTTCTGTGTAGTTTATATTTGAACATATTCTTTTTTCCACTATTACCCACTTAGCGCTACGAATGTCCAGTTGCATTTTCTACAGACAGAGTGTTTCAAAACTGCTCAATCAAAAGTATGGTTTAACTCTCTTAGCTGAATGCTCAGATCAGAAAGAAGTTTCACAGAATGCTTCTGTGTAGTTTATATTTGAATATATTCCTTTTTCCACTACTATTCTCTTAGCGCTCCAAATGTCCGGTTGCATTTTCTACAGAAAGAGTGTTCAGATCTGCTCAATCAAAAGTATGGTTTAACTCTGTTAGCTGAATGCACAGATCAGAAAGAAGTTTCACAGAATGATTCTGTGTCGTTTATATTTGGAGACATTCCTTTTTCCACTATTACCCTATTAGCGCTCCGAATCTCCACTTGCATTTTCTACAGAAAGAGTGTTTCAGAACGGCTCAATCAAAACTAAGGTTCAACTCTTTTAGTTGAACAAACCTAACAGAAAGCAGTTTCACACAATTCTTCTGTGTAGTTTTTATTTGTAGATATTCTTTTTCCCAATATAGGCCTCTTAGCGCTCAGAATGTCCAATTGCAGTTTCTACAGAAAGAGTGTTTCAGAACGGCTCAATCAAAAGTAAGGTTCAACTCTGTTAGTTGAATGCACAGAACAGAAAGAAGTTTCATACAATGCTTCTGTGTAGTTTATATTTGAACATATTCTTTTTTCCACTATTACCCACTTAGCGCTACGAAGGTCCAGTTGCATTTTCTACAGACAGAGTGTTTCAAAACTGCTCAATCAAAAGTATGGTTTAACTCTGTTAGCTGAATGCTCAGATCAGAAAGAAGTTTCACAGAATGCTTCTGTGTAGTTTATATTTGAATATATTCCTTTTTTAATCTACTACTCTCTTAGCGCTCCAAATGTCCAGTTGCATTTTCTACAGAAAGAGTGTTCAGATCTGCTCAATCAAAAGTATGATTTAACTCCGTTAGCTGAATGCACAGATCAGAAAGAAGTTTCACAGAATGATTCTGTGTAGTTTATATTTGGAGACATTCCTTTTTCCACTATTACCCTCTTAGCGCTCCGAATCTCCTCTTGCATTTTCTACAGAAATAGTGTTTCAGAACGGCTCAATCAAAACTAAGGTTCAACTCTTTTAGTTGAACAAACAGAACAGAAAGAAGTTTCACACAATTCTTCTGTGTAGTTTTTATTTGTAGACATTCTTTTTCCCAATATAGGCCTCTTTGCGCTCAGAATGTCCAATTGCAGTTTCTACAGAAAGAGAGTTTCAGAACGGCTCAATCAAAAGTAAGGTTCAATTCTGTTAGTTGAATGCACAGAACAGAAAGAAGTTTCGTACAATGCTTCTGTGTAGTTTATATTTGAACATATTCTTTTTTCCACTATTACAAACTTAGCGCTACGAATGTCCAATTGCATTTTCTACAGACAGAGTGTTTCAAAACTGCTCAATCAAAAGTATGGTTTAACTCTGTTAGCTGAATGCTCAGATCAGAAAGATGTTTCACAGAATGCTTCTGTGTAGTTTATATTTGAATATATTCCTTTTTCCACTAGTACGCTCTTAGCGCTCCAAATGTCCAGTTGCATTTTCTACAGAAAGTGTGTTCATATCTGCTCAATCAAAAGTATGGTTTAACTCTGTTAGCTGAATGCACAAATCAGAAAGAAGTTTCACCGAATGATTCTGTGTAGTTTATATTTGAAGACATTCCTTTTTCCACTATTACCCTCTTAGCGCTCCGAATCTCCACTTGCATTTTCTACAAAAAGAGTGTTTCATAACTGCTCAATCAAAAATATGTATTACCTCTGTTAACTGAATTTACCGATCAGAAATAAGTTTCACAGAATGCATCTGTGTAGTTTTTATTTGAAGATATTCTTTTTCCCAATGTAGGCCTCTTAGCGCTTAGCATGTCCAATTGCAGTTTCTACAGAAAGAGTGTTTCAGAACGGCTCAATCAAAAGTAAGGTTCAACTCTGTTAGTTGAATGCACAGAACAGAAAGAATTTTCACAGAATGCTACTGTGTAGTTTATATTTGAATATATTCCTTTTTCCACTATTACCCTCTTAGCGCTCCGAATGTCCACTTGCATTTTCTACAGAAATAGTGTTCAGAACTGCGCAATCAAAAGTATGGTTTAACTCTGTTAGCTTAATGAACATATCAGAAATAAGTTTCACACAATGCTTCTGTGTAGTTTTTATTTGAAGATATTATTTTTCCCAATAGAGGCCTCTTAGCGCTCAGAATGTCCAATTGCAGTTTCTACAGAAAGAGTGTTTCAGAACGGCTCAATCAAAAGTAAGGTTCAACTCTGTTAGTTGAATGCACAGAACAGAAAGAAGTTTCATACAATGCTTCTGTGTAGTTTATATTTGAACATATTCTTTTTTCCACTATTACCCACTTAGCGCTACGAATGTCCAGTTGCATTTTCTACAGACAGAGTGTTTCAAAACTGCTCAATCAAAAGTATGGTTTAACTCTGTTAGCTGAATGCCCAGATCAGAAAGAAGTTTCACAGAATGCTTCTGTGTAGTTTATATTTGAATATATTCCTTTTTTAATCTACTACTCTCTTAGTGCTCCAAATGTCCAGTTGCATTTTCTACAGAAAGAGTGTTCAGATCTGCTGAATCAAAAGTATGGTCTAACTCTGTTAGCTGAATGCACAGATCAGAAAGAAGTTTCACAGAATGATTCTGTGTAGTTTATATTTGGAGACATTCCTTTTTCCACTATTACCCTCTTAGCGCTCCGAATCTCCACTTGCATTTTCTACAAAAAGAGTGTTTCAGAACGGCTCAATCAAAACTAAGGTTCAACTCTTTTAGTTGAACAAACAGAACAGAAAGAAGTTTCACACAATTCTTCTGTGTAGTTTTTATTTGTAGACATTCTTTTTCCCAATATAGGCCTCCTTGCGCTCAGAATGTCCAATTGCAGTTTCTACAGAAAGAGTGTTTCAGAACGGCTCAATCAAAAGTAAGGTTCAACTCTGTTAGTTGAATGCACAGAACAGAAAGAAGTTTCATACATTGCTTCTGTGTAGTTTATATTTGAACATATTCTTTTTTCCACTATTACCCACTTAGCGCTACGAATGTCCAGTTGCATTTTCTACAGACAGAGTGTTTCAAAACTGCTCAATCAAAAGTATGGTTTAACTCTGTTAGCTGAATGCTCAGATCAGAAAGAAGTTTCACAGAATGCTTCTGTGTAGTTTATATTTGAATATATTCCTTTTTCCACTACTACGCTCTTAGCGCTCCAAATGTCAAGTTGCATTTTCTACAGAAAGAGTGTTCAGATCTGCTCAATCAAAAGTATGGTTTAACACTGTTAGCTGAATGCACAGATCAGAAAGAAGTTTCACCGAATGATTCTGTGTAGTTTATATTTGGAGACATTCCTTTTTCCACTATTACCCTCTTAGCGCTCCGAATCTCCACTTGCATTTTCTACAAAAAGAGTGTTTCAGAACGGCTCAATCAAAACTAAGGTTCAACTCTTTTAGTTGAACAAACAGAACAGAAAGAAGTTTCACACAATTCTTCTGTGTAGTTTTTATTTGTAGACATTCTTTTTCCCAATATAGGCCTCCTTGCGCTCAGAATGTCCAATTGCAGTTTCTACAGAAAGAGTGTTTCAGAACGGCTCAATCAAAAGTAAGGTTCAACTCTGTTAGTTGAATGCACAGAACAGAAAGAAGTTTCATACATTGCTTCTGTGTAGTTTATATTTGAACATATTCTTTTTTCCACTATTACCCACTTAGCGCTACGAATGTCCAGTTGCATTTTCTACAGACAGAGTGTTTCAAAACTGCTCAATCAAAAGTATGGTTTAACTCTGTTAGCTGAATGCTCAGATCAGAAAGAAGTTTCACAGAATGCTTCTGTGTAGTTTATATTTGAATATATTCCTTTTTCCACTAGTACGCTCTTAGCGCTCCAAATGTCAAGTTGCATTTTCTACAGAAAGAGTGTTCAGATCTGCTCAATCAAAAGTATGGTTTAACACTGTTAGCTGAATGCACAGATCAGAAAGAAGTTTCACCGAATGATTCTGTGTAGTTTATATTTGAAGACATTCCCTTTTCCACTATTACCCTCTTAGCGCTCCGAATCTCCACTTGCATTTTCTACAAAAAGAGTGTTTCATAACTGCTCAATCAAAAATATGTTTTATCTCTGTTAACTGAATTTACAGATCAGAAATAAGTTTCACAGAATGCATCTGTGAAGTTTTTATTTGAAGATATTCTTTTTCCCAATGTAGGCCTCTTAGCGCTTAGCATGTCCAATTGCAGTTTCTACAGAAAGAGTGTTTCAGAACGGCTCAATCAAAAGTAAGGTTCAACTCTGTTAGTTGAATGCACAGAACAGAAAGAATTTTCACAGAATGCTACTGTGTAGTTTATATTTGAATATATTCTTTTTTCCACTATTACCCTCTTAGCGCTCCGAATGTCCACTTGCATTTTCTACAGAAAGAATGTTCAGAACTGCGCAATCAAAAGTATGGTTTAACTCTGTTAGCTTAATGAACATATCAGAAATAAGTTTCACACAATGCTTCTGTGTAGTTTTTATTTGAAGATATTATTTTTCCCAATAGAGGCCTCTTAGCGCTCAAAATGTCCAATTGCAGTTTCTACAGAAAGAGTGTTTCAGAACGACTCAATCAAAAGTAAGGTTCAACTCTGTTATTTGAATGCACAGAACAGAAAGAAGTTTCATACAATGCTTCTGTGTAGTTTATATTTGAACATATTCTTTTTTCCACTATTACCCACTTAGCGCTACGAATGTCCAGTTGCATTTTCTACAGACAGAGTGTTTCAAAACTGCTCAATCAAAAGTATGGTTTAACTCTGTTAGCTGAATGCTCAGAGCAGAAAGTAGTTTCACAGAATGCTTCTGTGTAGTTTATATTTGAGTATATTCCTTTTTCCACTACTACACTCTTAGCGCTCCAAATGTCCAGTTGCATTTTCTACAGAAAGAGTGTTCAGATCTGCTCAATCAAAAGTATGGTTTAACTCTGTTAGCTGAATGCACAGATCAGAAAGAAGTTTCACAGAATGATTCTGTGTAGTTTATATTTGGAGACATTCCTTTTTCCACTATTACCCTCTTAGCGCTCCGAATCTCCACTTGCATTTTCTACAGAAAGAGTGTTTCAGAACGGCTCAATCAAAACTAATGTTCAACTCTTTTAGTTGAACAAACAGAACAGAAAGAAGTTTCACACAATTCTTCTGTGTAGTTTTTATTTGTAGACATTCTTTTTCCCAATATAGGCCTCTTAGCGCTCAGAATGTCCAATTGCACTTTCTACAGAAAGAGTGTTTCAGAACGGCTCAATCAAAAGTAAGGTTCAACTCTGTTAGTTGAATGCACAGAACAGAAAGAAGTTTCATACAATGCTTCTGTGTAGTTTATATTTGAACATATTCTTTTTTCCACTATTACCCACTTAGCGCTACGAATGTCCAGTTGCATTTTCTACAGACAGAGTGTTTCAAAACTGCTCAATCAAAAGTATGGTTTAACTCTGTTAGCTGAATGCTCAGATCAGAAAGAAGTTTCACAGAATGCTTCTGTGTAGTTTATATTTGAATATATTCCTTTTTCCACTACTACGCTCTTAGCGCTCCAAATATCCAGTTGCATTTTCTACAGAAAGAGTGTTCAGATCTGCTCAATCAAAAGTATGGTTTAACTCTGTTAGCTGAATGCACAGATAAGAAAGAAGTTTCACCGAATGATTCTGTGTAGTTTATATTTGAAGACATTCCTTTTTCCACTATTACCCTCTTAGCGCTCCGAATCTCCACTTGCATTTTCTACAAAAAGAGTGTTTCATAACTGCTCAATCAAAAATATGTTTTATCTCTGTTAACTGAATTTACAGATCAGAAATAAGTTTCACAGAATGCATCTGTGTAGTTTTTATTTGAAGATATTCTTTTTCCCAATGTAGGCCTCTTAGCGCTTAGCATGTCCAATTGCAGTTTCTACAGAAAGAGTGTTTCAGAACGGCTCAATCAAAAGTAAGGTTCAACTCTGTTAGTTGAATGCACAGAACAGAAAGAATTTTCACAGAATGCTACTGTGTAGTTTATATTTGAATATATCCCTTTTTCCACTATTACCCTCTGAGCACTCCGAATGTCCACTTGCATTTTCTACAGAAAGAGTGTTCAGAACTGCGCAATCAAAAGTATAGTTTAACTCTGTTAGCTTAATGAACATATCAGAAATAAGTTTCACACAATGCTTCTGTGTAGTTTTTATTTGAAGATATTATTTTTCCCAATAGAGGCCTCTTAGCGCTCAGAATGTCCAATTGCAGTTTCTACAGAAAGAGTGTTTCAGAACGGCTCAATCAAAAGTAAGGTTCAACTCTGTTAGTTGAATGCACAGAACAGAAAGAAGTTTCATACAATGCTTCTGTGTAGTTTATATTTGAACATATTCTTTTTTCCACTATTACCCACTTAGCGCTACGAATGTCCAGTTGCATTTTCTACAGACAGAGTGTTTCAAAACTGCTCAATCAAATGTATGGTTTAACTCTGTTAGCTGAATGCTCAGATCAGAAAGGAGTTTCACAGAATGCTTCTGTGTAGTTTATATTTGAATATATTCCTTTTTCCACTACTACGCTCTTAGCGCTCCAAATGTCCAGTTGCATTTTCTACAGAAAGAGTGTTCAGATCTGCTCAATCAAAAGTAGGGGTTAACTCTGTTAGCTGAATGCACAGATCAGAAAGAAGTTTCACAGAATGATTCTGTGTAGTTTATATTTGGAGACATTCCTTTTTCCACTATTACCCTCTTAGCGCTCCGAATCTCCACTTGCATTTTCTACAAAAAGAGTGTTTCATAACTGCTCAATCAAAAATATGTTTTATCTCTGTTAACTGAATTTACAGATCAGAAATAAGTTTCACAGAATGCATCTGTGTAGTTTTTATTTGAAGATATTCTTTTTCCCAATGTAGGCCTCTTAGCGCTTAGCATGTCCAATTGCAGTTTCTACAGAAAGAGTGTTTCAGAACGGCTCAATCAAAAGTAAGGTTCAACTCTGTTAGTTGAATGCACAGAACAGAAAGAATTTTCACAGAATGCTACTGTGTAGTTTATATTTGAATATATTCCTTTTTCCACTATTACCCTCTTAGCTCTCCGAATGTCCACTTGCATTTTCTACAGAGTGTTCAGAACTGCGTAATCAAAAGTATGGTTTAACTCTGTTAGCTTAATGAACATATCAGAAATAAGTTTCACACAATGCTTCTGTGTAGTTTTTATTTGAAGATATTATTTTTCCCAATAGAGGCCTCTTAGCGCTCAGAATGTCCAATTGCAGTTTCTACAGAAAGAGTGTTTCAGAACGGCTCAATCAAAAGTAAGGTTCAACTCTGTTAGTTGAATGCACAGAAGAGAAAGAAGTTTCATACACGGCTTCTGTGTAGTTTATATTTGAACATATTCTTTTTTCCACTATTACCCACTTAGTGCTACGAATGTCCAGTTGCATTTTCTACAGACAGAGTGTTTCAAAACTGCTCAATGAAAAGTATGGTTTAACGCTGTTAGCTGAATGCTCAGATCAGAAAGAAGTTTCACAGAATGCTTCTGTGTAGTTTATATTTGAATATATTCCTTTTTCCACTACTACTCTCTTAGCGCTCCAAATGTCCAGTTGCATTTTCTACAGAAAGAGTGTTCAGATCTGCTCCATCAAAAGTATGGTTTAACTCTGTTAGCTGAATGCACAGATTAGAAAGAAGTTTCACAGAATGATCCTGTGTAGTTTATATTTGGAGACAGTCCATTTTCCACTATTACCCTCTTAGCGCTCCGAATCTCCACTTGCATTTTCTACAGAAAGAGTGTTTCACAAGGGCTCAATCAAAACTAAGGTTCAACTCTTTTAGTTGAACAAACAGAACAGAAAGTAGTTTCACACAATTCTTCTGTGTAGTTTTTATTTGTAGACATTCTTTTTCCCAATATAGGCCTCTTAGCGCTCAGGATGTCCAAATGCAGTTTCTACAGAAAGAGTGTTTCAGAAAGGCTCAATCAAAAGTAAGGTTCAACTCTGTTAGTTGAATGCACAGAACAGAAAGAAGTTTCATACAATGCTTCTGTGTAGTTTATATTTGAACATATTCTTTTTTCCACTATTACCCACTTAGCGCTACGAATGTCCAGTTGCATTTTCTACAGACAGAGTGTTTCAAAACTGCTCAATCAAAAGTATGGTTTAACTCTGTTAGCTGAATGCTCAGATCAGAAAGGAGTTTCACAGAATGCTTCTGTGTAGTTTATATTTGAATATATTCCTTTTTCCACTACTACGCTCTTAGCGCTCCAAATGTCCAGTTGCATTTTCTACAGAAAGAGTGTTCAGATCTGCTCAATCAAAAGTATGGTTTAACTCTGTTAGCTGAATGCTCAGATCAGAAAGAAGTTTCACAGAATGATTCTGTGTAGTTTATATTTGAAGACATTCCTTTTTCCACTAGTACCCTCTTAGCGCTCCGAATCTCCACTTGCATTTTCTACAAAAAGAGTGTTTCATAACTGCTCAATCAAAAATATGTTTTATCTCTGTTAACTGAATTTACAGATCAGAAATAAGTTTCACAGAATGCATCTGTGTAGTTTTTATTTGAAGATATTCTTTTTCCCAATGTAGGCCTCTTAGCGCTTAGCATGTCCAATTGCAGTTTCTACAGAAAGAGTGTTTCAGAACGGCTCAATCAAAAGTAAGGTTCAACTCTGTTATTTGAATGCACAGAACAGAAAGAATTTTCACAGAATGCTACTGTGTAGTTTATATTTGAATATATTCCTTTTTCCACTATTACCCTCTTAGCGCTCCGAATGTCCACTTGCATTTTCTACAGAAAGAGTGTTCAGAACTGCGCAATCAAAAGTATGGTTTAACTCTGTTAGCTTAATGAACATATCAGTAATAAATTTCACACAATACTTCTGTGTAGTTTTTATTTGAAGATATTACTTTTCCCAATATAGGCCTCTTAGCGCTCAGAATGTCCAATTGCAGTTTCTACAGAAAGAGTGTTTCAGAAAGGCTCAATCAAAAGTAAGGTTCAACTCTGTTAGTTGAATGCACAGAACAGAAAGAAGTTTCATACAATGCTTCTGTGTAGTTTATATTTGAACATATTCTTTTTTCCACTATTACCCACTTAGCGCTACGAATGTCAGTTGCATTTTCTACAGACAGAGAGTTTCAAAACTGCTCAATCAAAAGTATGGTTTAACTCTGTTAGCTGAATGCTCAGATCAGAAAGAAGTTTCACAGAATGCTTCTGTGTAGTTTATATTTGAATATATTCCTTTTTCCACTACTACTCTCTTAGCGCTCCAAATGTCCAGTTGCATTTTCTACAGAAAGAGTGTTCAGATCTGCTCAATCAAAAGTATGGTTTAACTCTGGTAGCTGAATGCACAGATCAGAAAGAAGTTTCACCGAATGATTCTGTGTAGTTTATATTTGGAGGCATTCCTTTTTCCACTATTACCCTCTTAGCGCTCCGAATCTCCACTTGCATTTTCTACAGAAAGAGTGTTTCAGAACGGCTCAATCAAAACTAAGGTTCAACTCTTTTAGTTGAACAAACAGAACAGAAAGATGTTTCACACAATTCTTCTGTGTAGTTTTTATTTGTAGACATTCTTTTTCCCAATATAGGCCTCCTAGCGCTCAGAATGTCCAATTGCAGTTTCTACAGAAAGAGTGTTTCAGAACGGCTCAATCAAAAGTAAGGTTCAACTCTGTTAGTTGAATGCACAGAACAGAAAGAAGTTTCATACAATGCTTCTGTGTAGTTTATATTTGAACATATTCTTTTTTCCACTATTACCCACTTAGCGCTACGAATGTCCAGTTGCCTTTTCTACAGACAGAGTGTTTCAAAACTGCTCAATCAAAAGTATGGTTTAACTCTGTTAGCTGAATGCTCAGATCAGAAAGAAGATTCACAGAATGCTTCTGTGTAGTTTATATTTGAATATATTCCTTTTTCCACTACTACGCTCTTAGCGCTCCAAATGTCCAGTTGCATTTTCTACAGAAAGAGTGTTCAGATCTGCTCAATCAAACGTATGGTTTAACTCTGTTAGCTGAATGCACAGAGCAGAAGGAAGTTTCACCGAATGATTCTGTGTAGTTTATATTTGAAGACATTACTTTTTCCACTATTACCCTCTTAGCGCTCCGAATCTCCACTTGCATTTTCTACAAAAAGAGTGTTTCATAACTGCTCAATCAAAAATATGTTTTATCTCTGTTAACTGAATTTACAGATCAGAAATAAGTTTCACAGAATGCATCTGTGTAGTTTTTATTTGAAGATATTCTTTTTCCCAATGTAGGCCTCTTAGCGCTTAGCATGTCCAATTGCAGTTTCTACAGAAAGAGTGTTTCAGAACGGCTCAATCAAAAGTAAGGTTCAACTCTGTTAGTTGAATGCACAGAACAGAAAGAATTTTCACAGAATGCTACTGTGTAGTTTATATTTAAATATATTCCTTTTTCCACTATTACCCTCTTAGCGCTCCGAATCTCCACTTGCATTTTCTACAAAAAGAGTGTTTCATAACTGCTCAATCAAAAATATGTTTTATCTGTGTTAACTGAATTTACAGATCAGAAATAATTTTCACAGAATGCATCTGTGTAGTTTTTATTTGAAGATATTCTTTTTCCCAATGTAGGCCTCTTAGCGCTTAGCATGTCCAATTGCAGTTTCTACAGAAAGAGTGTTTCAGAACGGCTCAATCAAAAGTAAGGTTCAACTCTGTTAGTTGAATGCACAGAACAGAAAGAATTTTCACAGAATGCTACTGTGTAGTTTATATTTGAATATATTACTTTTTCCACTATTACCCTCTTAGCGCTCCGAATGTCCACTTGCATTTTCTACAGAAAGAGTGTTCAGAACTGCGCAATCAAAAGTATGGTTTAACTCTGTTAGCTTAATGAACATATCAGAAATAAGTTTCACACAATGCTTCTGTGTAGTTTTTATTTGAAGATATTATTTTTCCCAATAGAGGCCTCTTAGCGCTCAGAATGTCCAATTGCAGTTTCTACAGAAAGAGTGTTTCAGAACGGCTCAATCAAATGTAAGATTCAACTCTGTTAGTTGAATGCACAGAACAGAAAGAAGTTTCATACAATGCTTCTGTGTAGTTTATATTTGAACATATTTTTTTTTCCACTATTACCCACTTAGCGCTACGAATGTCCAGTTGCATTTTCTACAGACAGAGTGTTTCAAAACTGCTCAATCAAAACTATGGTTTAACTCTGTTAGCTGAATGCCCATATCAGAAAGAAGTTTCACAGAATGCTTCTGTGTAGTTTATATTTGAATATATTCCTTTTTCCACTACTACTCTCTTAGCGCTCCAAATGTCCAGTTGCATTTTCTACAGAAAGAGTGTTCAGATCTGCTCAATCAAAAGTATGGTTTAACTCTGTTAGCTGAATGCACAGATCAGAAAGAAGTTTCACAGAATGATTCTGTGTAGTTTATATTTGGAGACATTCCTTTTTCCACTATTACCCTCTTAGCGCTCCGAATCTCCACTTGCATTTTCTACAGAAAGAGTGTTTCAGAACGGCTCAATCAAAACTAAGCTTCAACTCTTTTAGTTGAACAAACAGAACAGAAAGAAGTTTCACACAATTCTTCTGTGTAGTTTTTATTTCTAGACATTCTTTTTCCCAATATAGGCCTCTTAGCACTCAGAATGTCCAATTGCAGTTTCTACAGAAAGAGTGTTTCAGAACGGCTCAATCAAAAGTAAGGTTCAACTCTGTTAGTTGAATGCACAGAACAGAAAGAAGTTTCATACAATGCTTCTGTGTAGTTTATATTTGAACATATTCTTTTTTCCACTATTACCCACTTAGCGCTACGAATGTCCAGTTGCATTTTCTACAGACAGAGTGTTTCAAAACTGCTCAATCAAAAGTATGGTTTAACTCTGTTAGCTGAATGCTCAGATCAGAAAGAAGTTTCACAGAATGCTTCTGTGTAGTTTATATTTGAATATATTCCTTTTTCCACTACTACGCTCTTAGCGCTCCAAATGTCCAGTTGCATTTTCTACAGAAAGAGTGTTCAGATCTGCTCAATCAAAAGTATGGTTTAACTCTGTTAGCTGAATGCACAGATCAGAAAGAAGTTTCACCGAATGATTCTGTGTAGTTTATATTTGAAGGCATTCCTTTTTCCACTATTACCCTCTTAGCGCTCCGAATCTCCACTTGCATTTTCTACAAAAAGAGTGTTTCATAACTGCTCAATCAAAAATATGTTTTATCTCTGTTAACTGAATTTACAGATCAGAAATAAGTTTCACAGAATGCATCTGTGTAGTTTTTATTTGAAGATATTCTTTTTCCCAATGTAGGCCTCTTAGCGCTTAGCATGTCCAATTGCAGTTTCTACAGAAAGAGTGTTTCAGAACGGCTCAATCAAAAGTAAGGTTCAACTCTGTTAGTTGAATGCACAGAACAGAAAGAATTTTCACAGAATGCTACTGTGTAGTTTATATTTGAATATATTCCTTTTTCCACTATTACCCTCTTAGCGCTCCGAATGTCCACTTGCATTTTCTACAGAAAGAGTGTTCAGAACTGCGCAATCAAAAGTATGGTTTAACTCTGTTAGCTTAATGAACATATCAGAAATAAGTTTCACACAATGCTTCTGTGTAGTTTTTATTTGAAGATATTATTTTTCCCAATAGAGGCCTCTTAGCGCTCAGAATGTCCAATTGCAGTTTCTACAGAAAGAGTGTTTCAGAACGGCTCAATCAAATGTAAGATTCAACTCTGTTAGTTGAATGCACAGAACAGAAAGAAGTTTCATACAATGCTTCTGTGTAGTTTATATTTGAACATATTCTTTTTTCCACTATTACCCACTTAGCGCTACGAATGTCCAGTTGCATTTTCTACAGACAGAGTGTTTCAAAACTGCTCAATCAAAACTATGGTTTAACTCTGTTAGCTGAATGCCCATATCAGAAAGAAGTTTCACAGAATGCTTCTGTGTAGTTTATATTTGAATATATTCCTTTTTCCACTACTACTCTCTTAGCGCTCCAAATGTCCAGTTGCATTTTCTACAGAAAGAGTGTTCAGATCTGCTCAATCAAAAGTATGGTTTAACTCTGTTAGCTGAATGCACAGATCAGAAAGAAGTTTCACAGAATGATTCTGTGTAGTTTATATTTGGAGACATTCCTTTTTCCACTATTACCCTCTTAGCGCTCCGAATCTCCACTTGCATTTTCTACAGAAAGAGTGTTTCAGAACGGCTCAATCAAAACTAAGCTTCAACTCTTTTAGTTGAACAAACAGAACAGAAAGAAGTTTCACACAATTCTTCTGTGTAGTTTTTATTTCTAGACATTCTTTTTCCCAATATAGGCCTCTTAGCACTCAGAATGTCCAATTGCAGTTTCTACAGAAAGAGTGTTTCAGAACGGCTCAATCAAAAGTAAGGTTCAACTCTGTTAGTTGAATGCACAGAACAGAAAGAAGTTTCATACAATGCTTCTGTGTAGTTTATATTTGAACATATTCTTTTTTCCACTATTACCCACTTAGCGCTACGAATGTCCAGTTGCATTTTCTACAGACAGAGTGTTTCAAAACTGCTCAATCAAAAGTATGGTTTAACTCTGTTAGCTGAATGCTCAGATCAGAAAGAAGTTTCACAGAATGCTTCTGTGTAGTTTATATTTGAATATATTCCTTTTTCCACTACTACGCTCTTAGCGCTCCAAATGTCCAGTTGCATTTTCTACAGAAAGAGTGTTCAGATCTGCTCAATCAAAAGTATGGTTTAACTCTGTTAGCTGAATGCACAGATCAGAAAGAAGTTTCACCGAATGATTCTGTGTAGTTTATATTTGAAGGCATTCCTTTTTCCACTATAACCCTCTTAGCGCTCCGAATCTCCACTTGCATTTTCTACAAAAAGAGTGTTTCATAACTGCTCAATCAAAAATATGTTTTATCTCTGTTAACTGAATTTACAGATCAGAAATAAGTTTCACAGAATGCATCTGTGTAGTTTTTATTTGAAGATATTTTTTTCCCAATGTAGGCCTCTTAGCGCTTAGCATGTCCAATTGCAGTTTCTACAGAAAGAGTGTTTCAGAACGGCTCAATCAAAAGTAAGGTTCAACTCTGTTAGTTGAATGCACAGAACAGAAAGAATTTTCACAGAATGCTACTGTGTAGTTTATATTTGAATATATTCCTTTTTCCACTATTACCCTCTTAGCGCTCCGAATGTCCACTTGCATTTTCTACAGAAAGAGTGTTCAGAACTGCGCAATCAAAAGTATGGTTTAACTCTGTTAGCTTAATGAACATATCAGAAATAAGTTTCACACAATGCTTCTGTGTAGTTTTTATTTGAAGATATTATTTTTCCCAATAGAGGCCTCTTAGCGCTCAGAATGTCCAATTGCAGTTTCTACAGAAAGAGTGTTTCAGAACGGCTCAATCAAAAGTAAGGTTCAACTCTGTTAGTTGAATGCACAGAACAGAAAGAAGTTTCATACAATGCTTCTGTGTAGTTTATATTTGAACATATTCTTTTTTCCACTATTACCCACTTAGCGCTACGAATGTCCAGTTGCATTTTCTACAGACAGAGTGTTTCAAAACTGCTCAATCAAAAGTATGGTTTAACTCTGTTAGCTGAATGCCCAGATCAGAAAGAAGTTTCACAGAATGCTTCTGTGTAGTTTATATTTGAATATATTCCTTTTTCCACTACTACTCTCTTAGCGCTCCAAATGTCCAGTTGCATTTTCTACAGAAAGAGTGTTCAGATCTGCTCAATCAAAAGTATGGTTTAACTCTGTTAGCTGAATGCACAGATCAGAAAGAAGTTTCACAGAATGATTCTGTGTAGTTTATATTTGGAGACATTCCTTTTTCCACTATTACCCTCTTAGCGCTCCGAATCTCCACTTGCATTTTCTACAGAAAGAGTGTTTCAGAACGGCTCAATCAAAACTAAGGTTCAACTCTTTTAGTTGAACAAACAGAACAGAAAGAAGTTTCACACAATTCTTCTGTGTAGTTTTTATTTGTAGACATTCTTTTTCCCAATATAGGCCTCCTAGCGCTCAGAATGTCCAATTGCAGTTTCTACAGAAAGAGTGTTTCAGAACGGCTCAATCAAAAGTAAGGTTCAACTCTGTTAGTTGAATGCACAGAACAGAAAGAAGTTTCATACAATGCTTCTGTGTAGTTTATATTTGAACATATTCTTTTTTCCACTATTACCCACTTAGCGCTACGAATGTCCAGTTGCCTTTTCTACAGACAGAGTGTTTCAAAACTGCTCAATCAAAAGTATGGTTTAACTCTGTTAGCTGAATGCTCAGATCAGAAAGAAGTTTCACAGAATGCTTCTGTGTAGTTTATATTTGAATATATTCCTTTTTCCACTACTACGCTCTTAGCGCTCCAAATGTCCAGTTGCATATTCTACAGAAAGAGTGTTCAGATCTGCTCAATCAAACGTATGGTTTAACTCTGTTAGCTGAATGCACAGAGCAGAAGGAAGTTTCACCGAATGATTCTGTGTAGTTTATATTTGAAGACATTCCTTTTTCCACTATTACCCTCTTAGCGCTCCGAATCTCCACTTGCATTTTCTACAAAAAGAGTGTTTCATAACTGCTCAATCAAAAATATGTTTTATCTCTGTAAACTGAATTTACAGATCAGAAATAAGTTTCACAGAATGCATCTGTGTAGTTTTTATTTGAAGATATTCTTTTTCCCAATGTATGCCTCTAAGCGCTTAGCATGTCCAATTGCAGTTTCTACAGAAAGAGTGTTTCAGAACGGCTCAATCAAAAGTAAGGTTCAACTCTGTTAGTTGAATGCACAGAACAGAAAGAATTTTCACAGAATGCTACTGTGTAGTTTATATTTGAATATATTCCTTTTTCCACTATTACCCTCTTAGCGCTCCGAATGTCCACTTGCATTTTCTACAGAAAGAGTGTTCAGAACTGCGCAATCAAAAGTATGGTTTAACTCTGTTAGCTTAATGAACATATCAGAAATAAGTTTCACACAATGCTTCTGTGTAGTTTTTATTTGAAGATATTATTTTTCCCAATAGAGGCCTCTTAGCGCTCAGAATGTCCAATTGCAGTTTCTACAGAAAGAGTGTTTCAGAACGGCTCAATCAAATGTAAGATTCAACTCTGTTAGTTGAATGCACAGAACAGAAAGAAGTTTCATACAATGCTTCTGTGTAGTTTATATTTGAACATATTCTTTTTTCCACTATTACCCACTTAGCGCTACGAAAGTCCAGTTGCATTTTCTACAGACAGAGTGTTTCAAAACTGCTCAATCAAAACTATGGTTTAACTCTGTTAGCTGAATGCCCATATCAGAAAGAAGTTTCACAGAATGCTTCTGTGTAGTTTATATTTGAATATATTCCTTTTTCCACTACTACTCTCTTAGCGCTCCAAATGTCCAGTTGCATTTTCTACAGAAAGAGTGTTCAGATCTGCTCAATCAAAAGTATGGTTTAACTCTGTTAGCTGAATGCACAGATCAGAAAGAAGTTTCACAGAATGATTCTGTGTAGTTTATATTTGGAGACATTCCTTTTTCCACTATTACCCTCTTAGCGCTCCGAATCTCCACTTGCATTTTCTACAGAAAGAGTGTTTCAGAACGGCTCAATCAAAACTAAGCTTCAACTCTTTTAGTTGAACAAACAGAACAGAAAGAAGTTTCACACAATTCTTCTGTGTAGTTTTTCTTTCTAGACATTCTTTTTCCCAATATAGGCCTCTTAGCGCTCAGAATGTCCAATTGCAGTTTCTACAGAAAGAGTGTTTCAGAACGGCTCAATCAAAAGTAAGGTTCAACTCTGTTAGTTGAATGCACAGAACAGAAAGAAGTTTCATACAATGCTTCTGTGTAGTTTATATTTGAACATATTCTTTTTTCCACTATTACCCACTTAGCGCTACGAATGTCCAGTTGCATTTTCTACAGACAGAGTGTTTCAAAACTGCTCAATCAAAAGTATGGTTTAACTCTGTTAGCTGAATGCTCAGATCAGAAAGAAGTTTCACAGAATGCTTCTGTGTAGTTTATATTTGAATATATTCCTTTTTCCACTACTACGCTCTTAGCGCTCCAAATGTCCAGTTGCATTTTCTACAGAAAGAGTGTTCAGTTCTGCTCAATCAAAAGTATGGTTTAACTCTGTTAGCTGAATGCACAGATCAGAAAGAAGTTTCACCGAATGATTCTGTGTAGTTTATATTTGAAGGCATTCCTTTTTCCACTATTACCCTCTTAGCGCTCCGAATCTCCACTTGCATTTTCTACAAAAAGAGTGTTTCATAACTGCTCAATCAAAAATATGTTTTATCTCTGTTAACTGAATTTACAGATCAGAAATAAGTTTCACAGAATGCATCTGTGTAGTTTTTATTTGAAGATATTCTTTTTCCCAATGTATGCCTCTAAGCGCTTAGCATGTCCAATTGCAGTTTCTACAGAAAGAGTGTTTCAGAACGGCTCAATCAAAAGTAAGGTTCAACTCTGTTAGTTGAATGCACAGAACAGAAAGAATTTTCACAGAATGCTACTGTGTAGTTTATATTTGAATATATTCCTTTTTCCACTATTACCCTCTTAGCGCTCCGAATGTCCACTTGCATTTTCTACAGAAAGAGTGTTCAGAACTGCGCAATCAAAAGTATGGTTTAACTCTGTTAGCTTAATGAACATATCAGAAATAAGTTTCACACAATGCTTCTGTGTAGTTTTTATTTGAAGATATTATTTTTCCCAATAGAGGCCTCTTAGCGCTCAGAATGTCCAATTGCAGTTTCTACAGAAAGAGTGTTTCAGAACGGCTCAATCAAATGTAAGATTCAACTCTGTTAGTTGAATGCACAGAACAGAAAGAAGTTTCATACAATGCTTCTGTGTAGTTTATATTTGAACATATTCTTTTTTCCACTATTACCCACTTAGCGCTACGAATATCCAGTTGCATTTTCTACAGACAGAGTGTTTCAAAACTGCTCAATCAAAACTATGTTTTAACTCTGTTAGCTGAATGCCCATATCAGAAAGAAGTTTCACAGAATGCTTCTGTGTAGTTTATATTTGAATATATTCCTTTTTCCACTACTACTCTCTTAGCGCTCCAAATGTCCAGTTGCATTTTCTACAGAAAGAGTGTTCAGATCTGCTCAATCAAAAGTATGGTTTAACTCTGTTAGCTGAATGCACAGATCAGAAAGAAGTTTCACAGAATGATTCTGTGTAGTTTATATTTGGAGACATTCCTTTTTCCACTATTACCCTCTTAGCGCTCCGAATCTCCACTTGCATTTTCTACAGAAAGAGTGTTTCAGAACGGCTCAATCAAAACTAAGCTTCAACTCTTTTAGTTGAACAAACAGAACAGAAAGAAGTTTCACACAATTCTTCTGTGTAGTTTTTATTTCTAGACATTCTTTTTCCCAATATAGGCCTCTTAGCGCTCAGAATGTCCAATTGCAGTTTCTACAGAAAGAGTGTTTCAGAACGGCTCAATCAAAAGTAAGGTTCAACTCTGTTAGTTGAATGCACAGAACAGAAAGAAGTTTCATACAATGCTTCTGTGTAGTTTATATTTGAACATATTCTTTTTTCCACTATTACCCACTTAGCGCTACGAATGTCCAGTTGCATTTTCTACAGACAGAGTGTTTCAAAACTGCTCAATCAAAAGTATGGTTTAACTCTGTTAGCTGAATGCTCAGATCAGAAAGAAGTTTCACAGAATGCTTCTGTGTAGTTTATATTTGAATATATTCCTTTTTCCACTACTACGCTCTTAGCGCTCCAAATGTCCAGTTGCATTTTCTACAGAAAGAGTGTTCAGTTCTGCTCAATCAAAAGTATGGTTTAACTCTGTTAGCTGAATGCACAGATCAGAAAGAAGTTTCACCGAATGATTCTGTGTAGTTTATATTTGAAGGCATTCCTTTTTCCACTATTACCCTCTTAGCGCTCCGAATCTCCACTTGCATTTTCTACAAAAAGAGTGTTTCATAACTGCTCAATCAAAAATATGTTTTATCTCTGTTAACTGAATTTACAGATCAGAAATAAGTTTCACAGAATGCATCTGTGTAGTTTTTATTTGAAGATATTCTTTTTCCCAATGTAGGCCTCTTAGCGCTTAGCATGTCCAATTGCAGTTTCTACAGAAAGAGTGTTTCAGAACGGCTCAATCAAAAGTAAGGTTCAACTCTGTTAGTTGAATGCACAGAACAGAAAGAATTTTCACAGAATGCTACTGTGTAGTTTATATTTGAATATATTCCTTTTTCCACTATTACCCTCTTAGCGCTCCGAATGTCCACTTGCATTTTCTACAGAAAGAGTGTTCAGAACTGCGCAATCAAAAGTATGGTTTAACTCTGTTAGCTTAATGAACATATCAGAAATAAGTTTCACACAATGCTTCTGTGTAGTTTTTATTTGAAGATATTATTTTTCCCAATAGAGGCCTCTTAGCGCTCAGAATGTCCAATTGCAGTTTCTACAGAAAGAGTGTTTCAGAACGGCTCAATCAAATGTAAGATTCAACTCTGTTAGTTGAATGCACAGAACAGAAAGAAGTTTCATACAATGCTTCTGTGTAGTTTATATTTGAACATATTCTTTTTTCCACTATTACCCACTTAGCGCTACGAATGTCCAGTTGCATTTTCTACAGACAGAGTGTTTCAAAACTGCTCAATCAAAACTATGGTTTAACTCTGTTAGCTGAATGCCCATATCAGAAAGAAGTTTCACAGAATGCTTCTGTGTAGTTTATATTTGAATATATTCCTTTTTCCACTACTACTCTCTTAGCGCTCCAAATGTCCAGTTGCATTTTCTACAGAAAGAGTGTTCAGATCTGCTCAATCAAAAGTATGGTTTAACTCTGTTAGCTGAATGCACAGATCAGAAAGAAGTTTCACAGAATGATTCTGTGTAGTTTATATTTGGAGACATTCCTTTTTCCACTATTACCCTCTTAGCGCTCCGAATCTCCACTTGCATTTTCTACAGAAAGAGTGTTTCAGAACGGCTCAATCAAAACTAAGCTTCAACTCTTTTAGTTGAACAAACAGAACAGAAAGAAGTTTCACACAATACTTCTGTGTAGTTTTTATTTCTAGACATTCTTTTTCCCAATATAGGCCTCTTAGCGCTCAGAATGTCCAATTGCAGTTTCTACAGAAAGAGTGTTTCAGAACGGCTCAATCAAAAGTAAGGTTCAACTCTGTTAGTTGAATGCACAGAACAGAAAGAAGTTTCATACAATGCTTCTGTGTAGTTTATATTTGAACATATTCTTTTTTCCACTATTACCCACTTAGCGCTACGAATGTCCAGTTGCATTTTCTACAGACAGAGTGTTTCAAAACTGCTCAATCAAAAGTATGGTTTAACTCTGTTAGCTGAATGCTCAGATCAGAAAGAAGTTTCACAGAATGCTTCTGTGTAGTTTATATTTGAATATATTCCTTTTTCCACTACTACGCTCTTAGCGCTCCAAATGTCCAGTTGCATTTTCTACAGAAAGAGTGTTCAGATCTGCTCAATCAAAAGTATGGTTTAACTCTGTTAGCTGAATGCACAGATCAGAAAGAAGTTTCACCGAATGATTCTGTGTAGTTTATATTTGAAGGCATTCCTTTTTCCACTATTACCCTCTTAGCGCTCCGAATCTCCACTTGCATTTTCTACAAAAAGAGTGTTTCATAACTGCTCAATCAAAAATATGTTTTATCTCTGTTAACTGAATTTACAGATCAGAAATAAGTTTCACAGAATGCATCTGTGTAGTTTTTATTTGAAGATATTCTTTTTCCCAATGTAGGCCTCTTAGCGCTTAGCATGTCCAATTGCAGTTTCTACAGAAAGAGTGTTTCAGAACGGCTCAATCAAAAGTAAGGTTCAACTCTGTTAGTTGAATGCACAGAACAGAAAGAATTTTCACAGAATGCTACTGTGTAGTTTATATTTGAATATATTCCTTTTTCCACTATTACCCTCTTAGCGCTCCGAATGTCCACTTGCATTTTCTACAGAAAGAGTGTTCAGAACTGCGCAATCAAAAGTATGGTTTAACTCTGTTAGCTTAATGAACATATCAGAAATAAGTTTCACACAATGCTTCTGTGTAGTTTTTATTTGAAGATATTATTTTTCCCAATAGAGGCCTCTTAGCGCTCAGAATGTCCAATTGCAGTTTCTACAGAAAGAGTGTTTCAGAACGGCTCAATCAAAAGTAAGGTTCAACTCTGTTAGTTGAATGCACAGAACAGAAAGAAGTTTCATACAATGCTTCTGTGTAGTTTATATTTGAACATATTCTTTTTTCCACTATTACCCACTTAGCGCTACGAATGTCCAGTTGCCTTTTCTACAGACAGAGTGTTTCAAAACTGCTCAATCAAAAGTATGGTTTAACTCTGTTAGCTGAATGCTCAGATCAGAAAGAAGTTTCACAGAATGCTTCTGTGTAGTTTATATTTGAATATATTCCTTTTTCCACTACTACGCTCTTAGCGCTCCAAATGTCCAGTTGCATTTTCTACAGAAAGAGTGTTCAGATCTGCTCAATCAAACGTATGGTTTAACTCTGTTAGCTGAATGCACAGAGCAGAAGGAAGTTTCACCGAATGATTCTGTGTAGTTTATATTTGAAGACATTCCTTTTTCCACTATTACCCTCTTAGCGCTCCGAATCTCCACTTGCATTTTCTACAAAAAGAGTGTTTCATAACTGCTCAATCAAAAATATGTTTTATCTCTGTAAACTGAATTTACAGATCAGAAATAAGTTTCACAGAATGCATCTGTGTAGTTTTTATTTGAAGATATTCTTTTTCCCAATGTATGCCTCTAAGCGCTTAGCATGTCCAATTGCAGTTTCTACAGAAAGAGTGTTTCAGAACGGCTCAATCAAAAGTAAGGTTCAACTCTGTTAGTTGAATGCACAGAACAGAAAGAATTTTCACAGAATGCTACTGTGTAGTTTATATTTGAATATATTCCTTTTTCCACTATTACCCTCTTAGCGCTCCGAATGTCCACTTGCATTTTCTACAGAAAGAGTGTTCAGAACTGCGCAATCAAAAGTATGGTTTAACTCTGTTAGCTTAATGAACATATCAGAAATAAGTTTCACACAATGCTTCTGTGTAGTTTTTATTTGAAGATATTATTTTTCCCAATAGAGGCCTCTTAGCGCTCAGAATGTCCAATTGCAGTTTCTACAGAAAGAGTGTTTCAGAACGGCTCAATCAAATGTAAGATTCAACTCTGTTAGTTGAATGCACAGAACAGAAAGAAGTTTCATACAATGCTTCTGTGTAGTTTATATTTGAACATATTCTTTTTTCCACTATTACCCACTTAGCGCTACGAATGTCCAGTTGCATTTTCTACAGACAGAGTGTTTCAAAACTGCTCAATCAAAACTATGGTTTAACTCTGTTAGCTGAATGCCCATATCAGAAAGAAGTTTCACAGAATGCTTCTGTGTAGTTTATATTTGAATATATTCCTTTTTCCACTACTACTCTCTTAGCGCTCCAAATGTCCAGTTGCATTTTGTACAGAAAGAGTGTTCAGATCTGCTCAATCAAAAGTATGGTTTAACTCTGTTAGCTGAATGCACAGATCAGAAAGAAGTTTCACAGAATGATTCTGTGTAGTTTATATTTGGAGACATTCCTTTTTCCACTATTACCCTCTTAGCGCTCTGAATCTCCACTTGCATTTTCTACAGAAAGAGTGTTTCAGAACGGCTCAATCAAAACTAAGCTTCAACTCTTTTAGTTGAACAAACAGAACAGAAAGAAGTTTCACACAATTCTTCTGTATAGTTTTTATTTCTAGACATTCTTTTTCCCAATATAGGCCTCTTAGCGCTCAGAATGTCCAATTGCAGTTTCTACAGAAAGAGTGTTTCAGAACGGCTCAATCAAAAGTAAGGTTCAACTCTGTTAGTTGAATGCACAGAACAGAAAGGAGTTTCATACAATGCTTCTGTGTAGTTTATATTTGAACATATTCTTTTTTCCACTATTACCCACTTAGCGCTACGAATGTCCAGTTGCATTTTCTACAGACAGAGTGTTTCAAAACTGCTCAATCAAAAGTATGGTTTAACTCTGTTAGCTGAATGCTCAGATCAGAAAGAAGTTTCACAGAATGCTTCTATGTAGTTTATATTTGAATATATTCCTTTTTCCACAACTACGCTCTTAGCGCTCCAAATGTCCAGTTGCATTTTCTACAGAAAGAGTGTTCAGATCTGCTCAATCAAAAGTATGGTTTAACTCTGTTAGCTGAATGCACAGATCAGAAAGAAGTTTCACCGAATGATTCTGTGTAGTTTATATTTGAAGACATTCCTTTTTCCACTATTACCCTCTTAGCGCTCCGAATCTCCACTTGCATTTTCTACAAAAAGTGTGTTTCAGAACTGCTCAATCAAAAATATGTTTTATCTCTGTTAACTGAATTTACAGATCAGAAATAAGTTTCACAGAATGCATCTGTGTAGTTTTTATTTGAAGATATTCTTTTTCCCAATATAGGCCTCTTAGCGCTTAGCATGTCCAATTGCAGTTTCTACAGAAAGAGTGTTTCAGAACGGCTCAATCAAAAGTAAGGTTCAACTCTGTTATTTGAATGCACAGAACAGAAAGAATTTTCACAGAATGCTACTGTGTAGTTTATATTTGAATATATTCCTTTTTCCACTATTACCCTCTTAGCGCTCCGAATGTCCACTTGCATTTTCTACAGAAAGAGTGTTCAGAACTGCGCATTCAAAAGTATGGTTTAACTCTGTTAGCTTAATGAACATATCAGAAATAAGTTTCACACAATGCTTCTGTGTAGTTTTTATTTGAAGATATTATTTTTCCCAATAGAGGCCTCTTAGCGCTCAGAATGTCCAATTGCAGTTTCTACAGAAAGAGTGTTTCAGAAAGGCTCAATCAAAAGTAAGGTTCAACTCTGTTAGTTGAATGCACAGAACAGAAAGAAGTTTCATACAATGCTTCTGTGTAGTTTATATTTGAACATATTCTTTTTTCCACTATTACCCACTTAGCGCTACGAATGTCCAGTTGCATTTTCTACAGACAGAGTGTTTCAAAACTGCTCAATCAAAAGTATGGTTTAACTCTCTTAGCTGAATGCTCAGATCAGAAAGAAGTTTCACAGAATGCTTCTGTGTAGTTTATATTTGAATATAATCCTTTTTCCACTACTATTCTCTTAGCGCTCCAAATGTCCGGTTGCATTTTCTACAGAAAGAGTGTTCAGATCTGCTCAATCAAAAGTATGGTTTAACTCTGTTAGCTGAATGCACAGATCAGAAAGAAGTTTCACAGAATGATTCTGTGTAGTTTTTATTTGAAGATATTCTTTTTCCCAATGTAGGCCTCTTAGCGCTTAGCATGTCCAATTGCAGTTTCTACAGAAAGAGTGTTTCAGAACGGCTCAATCAAAAGTAAGGTTCAACTCTTTTAGTTGAATGCACAGAACAGAAAGAATTTTCACAGAATGCTACTGTGTAGTTTATATTTGAATATATTCCTTTTTCCACTATTACCCTCTTAGCGCTCCGAATGTGCACTTGCATTTTCTACAGAAAGAGTGTTCAGAACTGCGCGATCAAAAGTATGGTTTAACTCTGTTAGCTTAATGAACATATCAGAAATAAGTTTCACACAATGCTTCTGTGTAGTTTTTATTTGAAGATATTATTTTTCCCAATAGAGGCCTCTTAGCGCTCAGAATGTCCAATTGCAGTTTCTACAGAAAGAGTGTTTCAGAACGGCTCAATCAAAAGTAAGGTTCAACTCTGTTAGTTGAATGCACAGAACAGAAAGAAGTTTCATACAATGCTTCTGTGTAGTTTATATTTGAACATATTCTTTTTTCCACTATTACCCACTTAGCGCTACGAATGTCCAGTTGCATTTTCTACAGACAGAGTGTTTCAAAACTGCTCAATCAAAAGTATGGTTTAACTCTGTTAGCTGAATGCCCAGATCAGAAAGAAGTTTCACAGAATGCTTCTGTGTAGTTTATATTTGAATATATTCCTTTTTTAATCTACTACTCTCTTAGCGCTCCAAATGTCCAGTTGCATTTTCTACAGAAAGAGTGTTCAGATCTGCTCAATCAAAAGTATGGTTTAACTCTGTTAGCTGAATGCACAGATCAGAAAGAAGTTTCACATAATGATTCTGTGTAGTTTATATTTGGAGACATTCCTTTTTCCACTATTACCCTCTTAGCGCTCCGAATCTCCACTTGCATTTTCTACAGAAAGAGTGTTTCAGAACGGCTCAATCAAAACTAAGGTTCAACTCTTTTAGTTGAACAAACAGAACGGAAAGAAGTTTCACACAATTCTTCTGTGTAGTTTTTATTTGTAGACATTCTTTTTCCCAATATAGGCCTCCTTGCGCTCAGAATGTCCAATTGCAGTTTCTACAGAAAGAGTGTTTCAGAACGGCTCAATCAAAAGTAAGGTTCAACTCTGTTAGTTGAATGCACAGAACAGAAAGAAGTTTCATACATTGCTTCTGTGTAGTTTATATTTGAACATATTCTTTTTTCCACTATTACCCACTTAGCGCTACGAATGTCCAGTTGCATTTTCTACAGACAGAGTGTTTCAAAACTGCTCAATCAAAAGTATGGTTTAACTCTGTTAGCTGAATGCTCAGATCAGAAAGAAGTTTCACAGAATGCTTCTGTGTAGTTTATATTTGAATATATTCCTTTTTCCACTACTACGCTCTTAGCGCTCCAAATGTCCAGTTGCATTTTCTACAGAAAGAGTGTTCAGATCTGCTCAATCAAAAGTATGGTTTAACTCTGTTAGCTGAATGCACAGATCAGAAAGAAGTTTCACCGAATGATTCTGTGTAGTTTATATTTGAAGACATTCATTTTTCCACTATTACACTCTTAGCGCTCCGAATCTCCACTTGCATTTTCTACAAAAAGAGTGTTTCATAACTGCTCAATCAAAAATATGTTTTATCTCTGTTAACTGAATTTACAGATCAGAAATAAGTTTCACAGAATGCATCTGTGTAGTTTTTATTTGAAGATATTCTTTTTCCCAGTGTAGGCCTCTTAGCGCTTAGCATGTCCAATTGCAGTTTCTACAGAAAGACTGTTTCAGAACGGCTCAATCAAAAGTAAGGTTCAACTCTGTTAGTTGAATGCACAGAACAGAAAGAATTTTCACAGAATGCTACTGTGTAGTTTATATTTGAATATATTCCTTTTTCCACTATTACCATCTTAGCGCTCCGAATGTCCACTTGCATTTTCTACAGAAAGAGTGTTCAGAACTGCGCAATCAAAAGTATGGTTTAACTCTGTTAGCTTAATGAACATATCAGAAATAAGTTTCACACAATGCTTCTGTGTAGTTTTTATTTGAAGATATTATTTTTCCCAATAGAGGCCTCTTAGCGCTCAGAATGTCCAATTGCAGTTTCTACAGAAAGAGTGTTTCAGAACGGCTCAATCAAAAGTAAGGTTCAACTCTGTTAGTTGAATGCACAGAACAGAAAGAAGTTTCATACAATGCTTCTGTGTAGTTTATATTTGAACGTATTCTTTTTTCCACTATTACCCACTTAGCGCTACGAATGTCCAGTTGCATTTTCTACAGACAGAGTGTTTCAAAACTGCTCAATCAAAAGTATGGTTTAACTCTGTTAGCTGAATGCTCAGATCAGAAAGAAGTTTCACAGAATGCTTCTGTGTAGTTTATATTTGAATATATTCCTTTTTCCACTACTACTCTCTTAGCGCTCCAAATGTCCAGTTGCATTTTCTACAGAAAGAGTGTTCAGATCTGCTCAATCAAAAGTATGGTTTAACTCTGTTAGCTGAATGCACAGATCAGAAAGAAGTTTCACAGAATGATTCTGTGTAGTTTATATTTGGAGACATTCCTTTTTCCACTATTCCCCTCTTAGCGCTCCGAAACTCCACTTGCATTTTCTACAGAAAGAGTGTTTCAGAACGGCTCAATCAAAACTAAGCTTCAACTCTTTTAGTTGAACAAACAGAACAGAAAGAAGTTTCACACAATTCTTCTGTGTAGTTTTTATTTCTAGACATTCTTTTTCCCAATATAGGCCTCTTAGCGCTCAGAATGTCCAATTGCAGTTTCTACAGAAAGAGTGTTTCAGAACGGCTCAATCAAAAGTAAGGTTCAACTCTGTTAGTTGAATGCACAGAACAGAAAGAAGTTTCATACAATGCTTCTGTGTAGTTTATATTTGAACATATTCTTTTTTCCACTATTACCCACTTAGCGCTACGAATGTCCAGTTGCATTTTCTACAGACAGAGTGTTTCAAAACTGCTCAATCAAAAGTATGGTTTAACTCTGTTAGCTGAATGCTCAGATAAGAAAGAAGTTTCACAGAATGCTTCTGTGTAGTTTATATTTGAATATATTCCTTTTTCCACAACTACGCTCTTAGCGCTCCAAATGTCCAGTTGCATTTTCTACAGAAAGAGTGTTCAGATCTGCTCAATCAAAAGTATGGTTTAACTCTGTTAGCTGAATGCACAGATCAGAAAGAAGTTTCACCGAATGATTCTGTGTAGTTTATATTTGAAGACATTCCTTTTTCCACTATTACCTCCTTAGCGCTCCGAATCTCCACTTGCATTTTCTACAAAAAGAGTGTTTCATAACTGCTCAATCAAAAATATGTTTTATCTCTGTTAACTGAATTTACAGATCAGAAATAATTTTCACAGAATGCATCTGTGTAGTTTTTATTTGAAGATATTCTTTTTCCCAATGTAGGCCTCTTAGCGCTTAGCATGTCCAATTGCAGTTTCTACAGAAAGAGTGTTTCAGAACGGCTCAATCAAAAGTAAGGTTCAACTCTGTTAGTTGAATGCACAGAACAGAAAGAATTTTCACAGAATGCTACTGTGTAGTTTATATTTGAATATATTCCTTTTTCCACTATTACCCTCTTAGCGCTCCGAATGTCCACTTGCATTTTCTACAGAAAGAGTGTTCAGAACTGCGCAATCAAAAGTATGGTTTAACTCTGTTAGCTTAATGAACATATCAGAAATAAGTTTCACACAATGCTTCTGTGTAGTTTTTATTTGAAGATATTATTTTTCCCAATAGAGGCCTCTTAGCGCTCAGAATGTGCAATTGCAGTTTCTACAGAAAGAGTGTTTCAGAACGGCTCAATCAAATGTAAGATTCAACTCTGTTAGTTGAATGCACAGAACAGAAAGAAGTTTCATACAATGCTTCTGTGTAGTTTATATTTGAACATATTCTTTTTTCCACTATTACCCACTTAGCGCTACGAATGTCCAGTTGCATTTTCTACAGACAGAGTGTTTCAAAACTGCTCAATCAAAACTATGGTTTAACTCTGTTAGCTGAATGCCCATATCAGAAAGAAGTTTCACAGAATGCTTCTGTGTAGTTTATATTTGAATATATTCCTTTTTCCACTACTACTCTCTTAGCGCTCCAAATGTCCAGTTGCATTTTCTACAGAAAGAGTGTTCAGATCTGCTCAATCAAAAGTATGGTTTAACTCTGTTAGCTGAATGCACAGATCAGAAAGAAGTTTCACAGAATGATTCTGTGTAGTTTATATTTGGAGACATTCCTTTTTCCACTATTACCCTCTTAGCGCTCCGAATCTCCACTTGCATTTTCTACAGAAAGAGTGTTTCAGAACGGCTCAATCAAAACTAAGCTTCAACTCTTTTAGTTGAACAAACAGAACAGAAAGAAGTTTCACACAATTCTTCTGTGTAGTTTTTATTTCTAGACATTCTTTTTCCCAATATAGGCCTCTTAGCGCTCAGAATGTCCAATTGCAGTTTCTACAGAAAGAGTGTTTCAGAACGGCTCAATCAAAAGTAAGGTTCAACTCTGTTAGTTGAATGCACAGAACAGAAAGAAGTTTCATCCAATGCTTCTGTGTAGTTTATATTTGAACATATTCTTTTTTCCACTATTACCCACTTAGCGCTACGAATGTCCAGTTGCATTTTCTACAGACAGAGTGTTTCAAAACTGCTCAATCAAAAGTATGGTTTAACTCTGTTAGCTGAATGCTCAGATCAGAAAGAAGTTTCACAGAATGCTTCTGTGTAGTTTATATTTGAATATATTCCTTTTTCCACAACTACGCTCTTAGCGCTCCAAATGTCCAGTTGCATTTTCTACAGAAAGAGTGTTCAGATCTGCTCAATCAAAAGTATGGTTTAACTCTGTTAGCTGAATGCACAGATCAGAAAGAAGTTTCACCGAATGATTCTGTGTAGTTTATATTTGAAGACATTCCTTTTTCCACTATTACCCTCTTAGCGCTCTGAATCTCCACTTGCATTTTCTACAAAAAGAGTGTTTCATAACTGCTCAATCAAAAATATGTTTTATCTCTGTTAACTGAATTTACAGATCAGAAATAAGTTTCACAGTATGCATCTGTGTAGTTTTTATTTGAAGATATTCTTTTTCCCAATGTAGGCCTCTTAGCGCTTAGCATGTCCAATTGCAGTTTCTACAGAAAGAGTGTTTCAGAACGGCTCAATCAAAAGTAAGGTTCAACTCTTTTAGTTGAATGCACAGAACAGAAAGAATTTTCACAGAATGCTACTGTGTAGTTTATATTTGAATATATTCCTTTTTCCACTATTACCCTCTTAGCGCTCCGAATGTCCACTTGCATTTTCTACAGAAAGAGTGTTCAGAACTGCGCGATCAAAAGTATGGTTTAACTCTGTTAGCTTAATGAACATATCAGAAATAAGTTTCACACAATGCTTCTGTGTAGTTTTTATTTGAAGATATTATTTTTCCCAATAGAGGCCTCTTAGCGCTCAGAATGTCCAATTGCAGTTTCTACAGAAAGAGTGTTTCAGAACGGCTCAATCAAAAGTAAGGTTCAACTCTGTTAGTTGAATGCACAGAACAGAAAGAAGTTTCATACAATGCTTCTGTGTAGTTTATATTTGAACATATTATTTTTTCCACTATTACCCACTTAGCGCTACGAATGTCCAGTTGCATTTTCTACAGACAGAGTGTTTCAAAACTGCTCAATCAAAAGTATGGTTTAACTCTGTTAGCTGAATGCCCAGATCAGAAAGAAGTTTCACAGAATGCTTCTGTGTAGTTTATATTTGAATATATTCCTTTTTTAATCTACTACTCTCTTAGCGCTCCAAATGTCCAGTTGCATTTTCTACAGAAAGAGTGTTCAGATCTGCTCAATCAAAAGTATGGTTTAACTCTGTTAGCTGAATGCACAGATCAGAAAGAAGTTTCACATAATGATTCTGTGTAGTTTATATTTGGAGACATTCCTTTTTCCACTATTACCCTCTTAGCGCTCCGAATCTCCACTTGCATTTTCTACAGAAAGAGTGTTTCAGAACGGCTCAATCAAAACTAAGGTTCAACTCTTTTAGTTGAACAAACAGAACAGAAAGAAGTTTCACACAATTCTTCTGTGTAGTTTTTATTTGTAGACATTCTTTTTCCCAATATAGGCCTCCTTGCGCTCAGAATATCCAATTGCAGTTTCTACAGAAAGAGTGTTTCAGAACGGCTCAATCAAAAGTAAGGTTCAACTCTGTTAGTTGAATGCACAGAACAGAAAGAAGTTTCATACATTGCTTCTGTGTAGTTTATATTTGAACATATTCTTTTTTCCACTATTACCCACTTAGCGCTACGAATGTCCAGTTGCATTTTCTACAGACAGAGTGTTTCAAAACTGCTCAATCAAAAGTATGGTTTAACTCTGTTAGCTGAATGCTCAGATCAGAAAGAAGTTTCACAGAATGCTTCTGTGTAGTTTATATTTGAATATATTCCTTTTTCCACTACTACGCTCTTAGCGCTCCAAATGTCCAGTTGCATTTTCTACAGAAAGAGTGTTCAGATCTGCTCAATCAAAAGTATGGTTTAACTCTGTTAGCTGAATGCACAGATCAGAAAGAAGTTTCACCGAATGATTCTGTGTAGTTTATATTTGAAGACATTCATTTTTCCACTATTACACTCTTAGCGCTCCGAATCTCCACTTGCATTTTCTACAAAAAGAGTGTTTCATAACTGCTCAATCAAAAATATGTTTTATCTCTGTTAACTGAATTTACAGATCAGAAATAAGTTTCACAGAATGCATCTGTGTAGTTTTTATTTGAAGATATTCTTTTTCCCAGTGTAGGCCTCTTAGCGCTTAGCATGTCCAATTGCAGTTTCTACAGAAAGACTGTTTCAGAACGGCTCAATCAAAAGTAAGGTTCAACTCTGTTAGTTGAATGCACAGAACAGAAAGAATTTTCACAGAATGCTACTGTGTAGTTTATATTTGAATATATTCCTTTTTCCACTATTACCATCTTAGCGCTCCGAATGTCCACTTGCATTTTCTACAGAAAGAGTGTTCAGAACTGCGCAATCAAAAGTATGGTTTAACTCTGTTAGCTTAATGAACATATCAGAAATAAGTTTCACACAATGCTTCTGTGTAGTTTTTATTTGAAGATATTATTTTTCCCAATAGAGGCCTCTTAGCGCTCAGAATGTCCAATTGCAGTTTCTACAGAAAGAGTGTTTCAGAACGGCTCAATCAAAAGTAAGGTTCAACTCTGTTAGTTGAATGCACAGAACAGAAAGAAGTTTCATACAATGCTTCTGTGTAGTTTATATTTGAACGTATTCTTTTTTCCACTATTACCCACTTAGCGCTACGAATGTCCAGTTGCATTTTCTACAGACAGAGTGTTTCAAAACTGCTCAATCAAAAGTATGGTTTAACTCTGTTAGCTGAATGCTCAGATCAGAAAGAAGTTTCACAGAATGCTTCTGTGTAGTTTATATTTGAATATATTCCTTTTTCCACTACTACTCTCTTAGCGCTCCAAATGTCCAGTTGCATTTTCTACAGAAAGAGTGTTCAGATCTGCTCAATCAAAAGTATGGTTTAACTCTGTTAGCTGAATGCACAGATCAGAAAGAAGTTTCACAGAATGATTCTGTGTAGTTTATATTTGGAGACATTCCTTTTTCCACTATTCCCCTCTTAGCGCTCCGAAACTCCACTTGCATTTTCTACAGAAAGAGTGTTTCAGAACGGCTCAATCAAAACTAAGCTTCAACTCTTTTAGTTGAACAAACAGAACAGAAAGAAGTTTCACACAATTCTTCTGTGTAGTTTTTATTTCTAGACATTCTTTTTCCCAATATAGGCCTCTTAGCGCTCAGAATGTCCAATTGCAGTTTCTACAGAAAGAGTGTTTCAGAACGGCTCAATCAAAAGTAAGGTTCAACTCTGTTAGTTGAATGCACAGAACAGAAAGAAGTTTCATACAATGCTTCTGTGTAGTTTATATTTGAACATATTCTTTTTTCCACTATTACCCACTTAGCGCTACGAATGTCCAGTTGCATTTTCTACAGACAGAATGTTTCAAAACTGCTCAATCAAAAGTATGGTTTAACTCTGTTAGCTGAATGCTCAGATCAGAAAGAAGTTTCACAGAATGCTTCTGTGTAGTTTATATTTGAATATATTCCTTTTTCCACAACTACGCTCTTAGCGCTCCAAATGTCCAGTTGCATTTTCTACAGAAAGAGTGTTCAGATCTGCTCAATCAAAAGTATGGTTTAACTCTGTTAGCTGAATGCACAGATCAGAAAGAAGTTTCACCGAATGATTCTGTGTAGTTTATATTTGAAGACATTCCTTTTTCCACTATTACCTCCTTAGCGCTCCGAATCTCCACTTGCATTTTCTACAAAAAGAGTGTTTCATAACTGCTCAATCAAAAATATGTTTTATCTCTGTTAACTGAATTTACAGATCAGAAATAATTTTCACAGAATGCATCTGTGTAGTTTTTATTTGAAGATATTCTTTTTCCCAATGTAGGCCTCTTAGCGCTTAGCATGTCCAATTGCAGTTTCTACAGAAAGAGTGTTTCAGAACGGCTCAATCAAAAGTAAGGTTCAACTCTGTTAGTTGAATGCACAGAACAGAAAGAATTTTCACAGAATGCTACTGTGTAGTTTATATTTGAATATATTCCTTTTTCCACTATTACCCTCTTAGCGCTCCGAATGTCCACTTGCATTTTCTACAGAAAGAGTGTTCAGAACTGCGCAATCAAAAGTATGGTTTAACTCTGTTAGCTTAATGAACATATCAGAAATAAGTTTCACACAATGCTTCTGTGTAGTTTTTATTTGAAGATATTATTTTTCCCAATAGAGGCCTCTTAGCGCTCAGAATGTCCAATTGCAGTTTCTACAGAAAGAGTGTTTCAGAACGGCTCAATCAAAAGTAAGGTTCAACTCTGTTAGTTGAATGCACAGAACAGAAAGAAGTTTCATACAATGCTTCTGTGTAGTTTATATTTGAACATATTCTTTTTTCCACTATTACCCACTTAGCGCTACGAATGTCCAGTTGCATTTTCTACAGACAGAGTGTTTCAAAACTGCTCAATCAAAAGTATGGTTTAACTCTGTTAGCTGAATGCACAGAGCAGAAGGAAGTTTCACCGAATGATTCTGTGTAGTTTATATTTGAAGACATTCCTTTTTCCACTATTACCCTCTTAGCGCTCCGAATCTCCACTTGCATTTTCTACAAAAAGAGTGTTTCATAACTGCTCAATCAAAAATATGTTTTATCTCTGTTAACTGAATTTACAGATCAGAAATAAGTTTCACAGAATGCATCTGTGTAGTTTTTATTTGAAGATATTCTTTTTCCCAATGTAGGCCTCTTAGCGCTTAGCATGTCCAATTGCAGTTTCTACAGAAAGAGTGTTTCAGAACGGCTCAATCAAAAGTAAGGTTCAACTCTGTTAGTTGAATGCACAGAACAGAAAGAATTTTCACAGAATGCTACTGTGTAGTTTATATTTGAATATATTCCTTTTTCCACTATTACCCTCTTAGCGCTCCGAATGTCCACTTGCATTTTCTACAGAAAGAGTGTTCAGAACTGCGCAATCAAAAGTATGGTTTAACTCTGTTAGCTTAATGAACATATCAGAAATAAGTTTCACACAATGCTTCTGTGTAGTTTTTATTTGAAGATATTATTTTTCCCAATAGAGGCCTCTTAGCGCTCAGAATGTCCAATTGCAGTTTCTACAGAAAGAGTGTTTCAGAACGGCTCAATCAAATGTAAGATTCAACTCTGTTAGTTGAATGCACAGAACAGAAAGATGTTTCATACAATGCTTCTGTGTAGTTTATATTTGAACATATTCTTTTTTCCACTATTACCCACTTAGCGCTACGAATGTCCAGTTGCATTTTCTACAGACAGAGTGTTTCAAAACTGCTCAATCAAAACTATGGTTTAACTCTGTTAGCTGAATGCCCATATCAGAAAGAAGTTTCACAGAATGCTTCTGTGTAGTTTATATTTGAATATATTCCTTTTTCCACTACTACTCTCTTAGCGCTCCAAATGTCCAGTTGCATTTTCTACAGAAAGAGTGTTCAGATCTGCTCAATCAAAAGTATGGTTTAACTCTGTTAGCTGAATGCACAGATCAGAAAGAAGTTTCACAGAATGATTCTGTGTAGTTTATATTTGGAGACATTCCTTTTTCCACTATTACCCTCTTAGCGCTCCGAATCTCCACTTGCATTTTCTACAGAAAGAGTGTTTCAGAACGGCTCAATCAAAACTAAGCTTCAACTCTTTTAGTTGAACAAACAGAACAGAAAGAAGTTTCACACAATTCTTCTGTGTAGTTTTTATTTCTAGACATTCTTTTTCCCAATATAGGCCTCTTAGCGCTCAGAATGTCCAATTGCAGTTTCTACAGAAAGAGTGTTTCAGAACGGCTCAATCAAAAGTAAGGTTCAACTCTGTTAGTTGAATGCACAGAACAGAAAGAAGTTTCATCCAATGCTTCTGTGTAGTTTATATTTGAACATATTCTTTTTTCCACTATTACCCACTTAGCGCTACGAATGTCCAGTTGCATTTTCTACAGACAGAGTGTTTCAAAACTGCTCAATCAAAAGTATGGTTTAACTCTGTTAGCTGAATGCTCAGATCAGAAAGAAGTTTCACAGAATGCTTCTGTGTAGTTTATATTTGAATATATTCCTTTTTCCACAACTACGCTCTTAGCGCTCCAAATGTCCAGTTGCATTTTCTACAGAAAGAGTGTTCAGATCTGCTCAATCAAAAGTATGGTTTAACTCTGTTAGCTGAATGCACAGATCAGAAAGAAGTTTCACCGAATGATTCTGTGTAGTTTATATTTGAAGACATTCCTTTTTCCACTATTACCCTCTTAGCGCTCCGAATCTCCACTTGCATTTTCTACAAAAAGAGTGTTTCATAACTGCTCAATCAAAAATATGTTTTATCTCTGTTAACTGAATTTACAGATCAGAAATAAGTTTCACAGAATGCATCTGTGTAGTTTTTATTTGAAGATATTCTTTTTCCCAATGTAGGCCTCTTAGCGCTTAGCATGTCCAATTGCAGTTTCTACAGAAAGAGTGTTTCAGAACGGCTCAATCAAAAGTAAGGTTCAACTCTGTTAGTTGAATGCACAGAACAGAAAGAATTTTCACAGAATGCTACTGTGTAGTTTATATTTGAATATATTCCTTTTTCCACTATTACCCTCTTAGCGCTCCGAATGTCCACTTGCATTTTCTACAGAAAGAGTGTTCAGAACTGCGCAATCAAAAGTATGGTTTAACTCTGTTAGCTTAATGAACATATCAGAAATAAGTTTCACACAATGCTTCTGTGTAGTTTTTATTTGAAGATATTATTTTTCCCAATAGAGGCCTCTTAGCGCTCAGAATGTCCAATTGCAGTTTCTACAGAAAGAGTGTTTCAGAACGGCTCAATCAAATGTAAGATTCAACTCTGTTAGTTGAATGCACAGAACAGAAAGAAGTTTCATACAATGCTTCTGTGTAGTTTATATTTGAACATATTCTTTTTTCCACTATTACCCACTTAGCGCTACGAATGTCCAGTTGCATTTTCTACAGACAGAGTGTTTCAAAACTGCTCAATCAAAACTATGGTTTAACTCTGTTAGCTGAATGCCCATATCAGAAAGAAGTTTCACAGAATGCTTCTGTGTAGTTTATATTTGAATATATTCCTTTTTCCACTACTACTCTCTTAGCGCTCCAAATGTCCAGTTGCATTATCTCCAGAAAGAGTGTTCAGATCTGCTCAATCAAAAGTATGGTTTAACTCTGTTAGCTGAATGCACAGATCAGAAAGAAGTTTCACAGAATGATTCTGTGTAGTTTATATTTGGAGACATTCCTTTTTCCACTATTACCCTCTTAGCGCTCCGAATCTCCACTTGCATTTTCTACAGAAAGAGTGTTTCAGAAAGGCTCAATCAAAACTAAGCTTCAACTCTTTTAGTTGAACAAACAGAACAGAAAGAAGTTTCACACAATTCTTCTGTGTAGTTTTTATTTCTAGACATTCTTTTTCCCAATATAGGCCTCTTAGCGCTCAGAATGTCCAATTGCAGTTTCTACAGAAAGAGTGTTTCAGAACGGCTCAATCAAAAGTAAGGTTCAACTCTGTTAGTTGAATGCACAGAACAGAAAGAAGTTTCATACAATGCTTCTGTGTAGTTTATATTTGAACATATTCTTTTTTCCACTATTACCCACTTAGCGCTACGAATGTCCAGTTGCATTTTCTACAGACAGAGTGTTTCAAAACTGCTCAATCAAAAGTATGGTTTAACTCTGTTAGCTGAATGCTCAGATCAGAAAGAAGTTTCACAGAATGCTTCTGTGTAGTTTATATTTGAATATAATCCTTTTTCCACTACTATTCTCTTAGCGCTCCAAATGTCCGGTTGCATTTTCTACAGAAAGAGTGTTCAGATCTGCTCAATCAAAAGTATGGTTTAACTCTGTTAGCTGAATGCACAGATCAGAAAGAAGTTTCACAGAATGATTCTGTGTAGTTTTTATTTGAAGATATTCTTTTTCCCAATGTAGGCCTCTTAGCGCTTAGCATGTCCAATTGCAGTTTCTACAGAAAGAGTGTTTCAAAACTGCTCAATCAAAAGTATGGTTTAACTCTGTTAGCTGAATGCACAGATCAGAAAGAAGTTTCACCGAATGATTCTGTGTAGTTTATATTTGAAGACATTCCTTTTTCCACTATTACCCTCTTAGCGCTCCGAATCTCCACTTGCATTTTCTACAAAAAGAGTGTTTCATAACTGCTCAATCAAAAATATGTTTTATCTCTGTTAACTGAATTTACAGATCAGAAATAAGTTTCACAGAATGCATCTGTGTAGTTTTTATTTGAAGATATTCTTTTTCCCAATGTAGGCCTCTTAGCGCTTAGCATGTCCAATTGCAGTTTCTACAGAAAGAGTGTTTCAGAACGGCTCAATCAAAAGTAAGGTTCAACTCTGTTAGTTGAATGCACAGAACAGAAAGAATTTTCACAGAATGCTACTGTGTAGTTTATATTTGAATATATTCCTTTTTCCACTATTACCCTCTTAGCGCTCCGAATGTCCACTTGCATTTTCTACAGAAAGAGTGTTCAGAACTGCGCAATCAAAAGTATGGTTTAACTCTGTTAGCTTAATGAACATATCAGAAATAAGTTTCACACAATGCTTCTGTGTAGTTTTTATTTGAAGATATTATTTTTCCCAATAGAGGCCTCTTAGCGCTCAGAATGTCCAATTGCAGTTTCTACAGAAAGAGTGTTTCAGAACGGCTCAATCAAATGTAAGATTCAACTCTGTTAGTTGAATGCACAGAACAGAAAGAAGTTTCATACAATGCTTCTGTGTAGTTTATATTTGAACATATTCTTTTTTCCACTATTACCCACTTAGCGCTACGAATGTCCAGTTGCATTTTCTACAGACAGAGTGTTTCAAAACTGCTCAATCAAAACTATGGTTTAACTCTGTTAGCTGAATGCCCATATCAGAAAGTAGTTTCACAGAATGCTTCTGTGTAGTTTATATTTGAATATATTCCTTTTTCCACTACTACTCTCTTAGCGCTCCAAATGTCCAGTTGCATTATCTACAGAAAGAGTGTTCAGATCTGCTCAATCAAAAGTATGGTTTAACTCTGTTAGCTGAATGCACAGATCAGAAAGAAGTTTCACAGAATGATTCTGTGTAGTTTATATTTGGAGACATTCCTTTTTCCACTATTACCCTCTTAGCGCTCCGAATCTCCACTTGCATTTTCTACAGAAAGAGTGTTTCAGAACGGCTCAATCAAAACTAAGCTTCAACTCTTTTAGTTGAACAAACAGAACAGAAAGAAGTTTCACACAATTCTTCTGTGTAGTTTTTATTTCTAGACATTCTTTTTCCCAATATAGGCCTCTTAGCGCTCAGAATGTCCAATTGCAGTTTCTACAGAAAGAGTGTTTCAGAACGGCTCAATCAAAAGTAAGGTTCAACTCTGTTAGTTGAATGCACAGAACAGAAAGAAGTTTCATACAATGCTTCTGTGTAGTTTATATTTGAACATATTCTTTTTTCCACTATTACCCACTTAGCGCTACGAATGTCCAGTTGCATTTTCTACAGACAGAGTGTTTCAAAACTGCTCAATCAAAAGTATGGTTTAACTCTGTTAGCTGAATGCTCAGATCAGAAAGAAGTTTCACAGAATGCTTCTGTGTAGTTTATATTTGAATATAATCCTTTTTCCACTACTATTCTCTTAGCGCTCCAAATGTCCGGTTGCATTTTCTACAGAAAGAGTGTTCAGATCTGCTCAATCAAAAGTATGGTTTAACTCTGTTAGCTGAATGCACAGATCAGAAAGAAGTTTCACAGAATGATTCTGTGTAGTTTTTATTTGAAGATATTCTTTTTCCCAATGTAGGCCTCTTAGCGCTTAGCATGTCCAATTGCAGTTTCTACAGAAAGAGTGTTTCAGAACGGCTCAATCAAAAGTAAGGTTCAACTCTGTTAGTTGAATGCACAGAACAGAAAGAATTTTCACAGAATGCTACTGTGTAGTTTATATTTGAATATATTCCTTTTTCCACTATTACCCTCTTAGCGCTCCGAATGTCCACTTGCATTTTCTACAGAAAGAGTGTTCAGAACTGCGCGATCAAAAGTATGGTTTAACTCTGTTAGCTTAATGAACATATCAGAAATAAGTTTCACACAATGCTTCTGTGTAGTTTTTATTTGAAGATATTATTTTTCCCAATAGAGGCCTCTTAGCGCTCAGAATGTCCAATTGCAGTTTCTACAGAAAGAGTGTTTCAGAACGGCTCAATCAAAAGTAAGGTTCAACTCTGTTAGTTGAATGCACAGAACAGAAAGAAGTTTCATACAATGCTTCTGTGTAGTTTATATTTGAACATATTCTTTTTTCCACTATTACCCACTTAGCGCTACGAATGTCCAGTTGCATTTTCTACAGACAGAGTGTTTCAAAACTGCTCAATCAAAAGTATGGTTTAACTCTGTTAGCTGAATGCCCAGATCAGAAAGAAGTTTCACAGAATGCTTCTGTGTAGTTTATATTTGAATATATTCCTTTTTTAATCTACTACTCTCTTAGCGCTCCAAATGTCCAGTTGCATTTTCTACAGAAAGAGTGTTCAGATCTGCTCAATCAAAAGTATGGTTTAACTCTGTTAGCTGAATGCACAGATCAGAAAGAAGTTTCACATAATGATTCTGTGTAGTTTATATTTGGAGACATTCCTTTTTCCACTATTACCCTCTTAGCGCTCCGAATCTCCACTTGCATTTTCTACAGAAAGAGTGTTTCAGAACGGCTCAATCAAAACTAAGGTTCAACTCTTTTAGTTGAACAAACAGAACAGAAAGAAGTTTCACACAATTCTTCTGTGTAGTTTTTATTTGTAGACATTCTTTTTCCCAATATAGGCCTCCTTGCGCTCAGAATGTCCAATTGCAGTTTCTACAGAAAGAGTGTTTCAGAACGGCTCAATCAAAAGTAAGGTTCAACTCTGTTAGTTGAATGCACAGAACAGAAAGAAGTTTCATACATTGCTTCTGTGTAGTTTATATTTGAACATATTCTTTTTTCCACTATTACCCACTTAGCGCTACGAATGTCCAGTTGCATTTTCTACAGACAGAGTGTTTCAAAACTGCTCAATCAAAAGTATGGTTTAACTCTGTTAGCTGAATGCTCAGATCAGAAAGAAGTTTCACAGAATGCTTCTGTGTAGTTTATATTTGAATATATTCCTTTTTCCACTACTACGCTCTTAGCGCTCCAAATGTCCAGTTGCATTTTCTACAGAAAGAGTGTTCAGATCTGCTCAATCAAAAGTATGGTTTAACTCTGTTAGCTGAATGCACAGATCAGAAAGAAGTTTCACCGAATGATTCTGTGTAGTTTATATTTGAAGACATTCATTTTTCCACTATTACCCTCTTAGCGCTCCGAATCTCCACTTGCATTTTCTACAAAAAGAGTGTTTCATAACTGCTCAATCAAAAATATGTTTTATCTCTGTTAACTGAATTTACAGATCAGAAATAAGTTTCACAGAATGCATCTGTGTGGTTTTTATTTGAAGATATTCTTTTTCCCAGTGTAGGCCTCTTAGCGCTTAGCATGTCCAATTGCAGTTTCTACAGAAAGACTGTTTCAGAACGGCTCAATCAAAAGTAAGGTTCAACTCTGTTAGTTGAATGCACAGAACAGAAAGAATTTTCACAGAATGCTACTGTGTAGTTTATATTTGAATATATTCCTTTTTCCACTATTACCCTCTTAGCGCTCCGAATGTCCACTTGCATTTTCTACAGAAAGAGTGTTCAGAACTGCGCAATCAAAAGTATGGTTTAACTCTGTTAGCTTAATGAACATATCAGAAATAAGTTTCACACAATGCTTCTGTGTAGTTTTTATTTGAAGATATTATTTTTCCCAATAGAGGCCTCTTAGCGCTCAGAATGTCCAATTGCAGTTTCTACAGAAAGAGTGTTTCAGAACGGCTCAATCAAAAGTAAGGTTCAACTCTGTTAGTTGAATGCACAGAACAGAAAGAAGTTTCATACAATGCTTCTGTGTAGTTTATATTTGAACATATTCTTTTTTCCACTATTACCCACTTAGCGCTACGAATGTCCAGTTGCATTTTCTACAGACAGAGTGTTTCAAAACTGCTCAATCAAAAGTATGGTTTAACTCTGTTAGCTGAATGCTCAGATCAGAAAGAAGTTTCACAGAATGCTTCTGTGTAGTTTATATTTGAATATATTCCTTTTTCCACTACTACTCTCTTAGCGCTCCAAATGTCCAGTTGCATTTTCTACAGAAAGAGTGTTCAGATCTGCTCAATCAAATGTATGGTTTAACTCTGTTAGCTGAATGCACAGATCAGAAAGAAGTTTCACAGAATGATTCTGTGTAGTTTATATTTGGAGACATTCCTTTTTCCACTATTACCCTCTTAGCGCTCCGAATCTCCACTTGCATTTTCTACAGAAAGAGTGTTTCAGAACGGCTCAATCAAAACTAAGCTTCAACTCTTTTAGTTGAACAAACAGAACAGAAAGAAGTTTCACACAATTCTTCTGTGTAGTTTTTATTTCTAGACATTCTTTTTCCCAATATAGGCCTCTTAGCGCTCAGAATGTCCAATTGCAGTTTCTACAGAAAGAGTGTTTCAGAACGGCTCAATCAAAAGTAAGGTTCAACTCTGTTAGTTGAATGCACAGAACAGAAAGAAGTTTCATACAATGCTTCTGTGTAGTTTATATTTGAACATATTCTTTTTTCCACTATTACCCACTTAGCGCTACGAATGTCCAGTTGCATTTTCTACAGACAGAGTGTTTCAAAACTGCTCAATCAAAAGTATGGTTTAACTCTGTTAGCTGAATGCTCAGATCAGAAAGAAGTTTCACAGAATGCTTCTGTGTAGTTTATATTTGAATATATTCCTTTTTCCACAACTACGCTCTTAGCGCTCCGAATGTCCACTTGCATTTTCTACAGAAAGAGTGTTCAGAACTGCGCAATCAAAAGTATGGTTTAACTCTGTTAGCTTAATGAACATATCAGAAATAAGTTTCACACAATGCTTCTGTGTAGTTTTTATTTGAAGATATTATTTTTCCCAATAGAGGCCTCTTAGCGCTCAGAATGTCCAATTGCAGTTTCTACAGAAAGAGTGTTTCAGAACGGCTCAATCAAATGTAAGATTCAACTCTGTTAGTTGAATGCACAGAACAGAAAGAAGTTTCATACAATGCTTCTGTGTAGTTTATATTTGAACATATTCTTTTTTCCACTATTACCCACTTAGCGCTACGAATGTCCAGTTGCATTTTCTACAGACAGAGTGTTTCAAAACTGCTCAATCAAAACTATGGTTTAACTCTGTTAGCTGAATGCCCATATCAGAAAGAAGTTTCACAGAATGCTTCTGTGTAGTTTATATTTGAATATATTCCTTTTTCCACTACTACTCTCTTAGCGCTCCAAATGTCCAGTTGCATTTTCTACAGAAAGAGTGTTCAGATCTGCTCAATCAAAAGTATGGTTTAACTCTGTTAGCTGAATGCACAGATCAGAAAGAAGTTTCACAGAATGATTCTGTGTAGTTTATATTTGGAGACATTCCTTTTTCCACTATTACCCTCTTAGCGCTCCGAATCTCCACTTGCATTTTCTACAGAAAGAGTGTTTCAGAACGGCTCAATCAAAACTAAGCTTCAACTCTTTTAGTTGAACAAACAGAACAGAAAGAAGTTTCACACAATTCTTCTGTGTAGTTTTTATTTCTAGACATTCTTTTTCCCAATATAGGCCTCTTAGCGCTCAGAATGTCCAATTGCAGTTTCTACAGAAAGAGTGTTTCAGAACGGCTCAATCAAAAGTAAGGTTCAACTCTGTTAGTTGAATGCACAGAACAGAAAGAAGTTTCATACAATGCTTCTGTGTAGTTTATATTTGAACATATTCTTTTTTCCACTATTACCCACTTAGCGCTACGAATGTCCAGTTGCATTTTCTACAGACAGAGTGTTTCAAAACTGCTCAATCAAAAGTATGGTTTAACTCTGTTAGCTGAATGCTCAGATCAGAAAGAAGTTTCACAGAATGCTTCTGTGTAGTTTATATTTGAATATATTCCTTTTTCCACTACTACTCTCTTAGCGCTCCAAATGTCCAGTTGCATTTTCTACAGAAAGAGTGTTCAGATCTGCTCAATCAAAAGTATGGTTTAACTCTGTTAGCTGAATGCACAGATCAGAAAGAAGTTTCACAGAATGATTCTGTGTAGTTTATATTTGGAGACATTCCTTTTTCCACTATTACCCTCTTAGCGCTCCGAATCTCCACTTGCATTTTCTACAGAAAGAGTGTTTCAGAACGGCTCAATCAAAACTAAGGTTCAACTCTTTTAGTTGAACAAACAGAACAGAAAGAAGTTTCACACAATTCTTCTGTGTAGTTTTTATTTGTAGACATTCTTTTTCCCAATATAGGCCTCCTTGCGCTCAGAATGTCCAATTGCAGTTTCTACAGAAAGAGTGTTTCAGAACGGCTCAATCAAAAGTAAGGTTCAACTCTGTTAGTTGAATGCACAGAACAGAAAGAAGTTTCATACATTGCTTCTGTGTAGTTTATATTTGAACATATTCTTTTTTCCACTATTACCCACTTAGCGCTACGAATGTCCAGTTGCATTTTCTACAGACAGAGTGTTTCAAAACTGCTCAATCAAAAGTATGGTTTAACTCTGTTAGCTGAATGCTCAGATCAGAAAGAAGTTTCACAGAATGCTTCTGTGTAGTTTATATTTGAATATATTCCTTTTTCCACTACTACGCTCTTAGCGCTCCAAATGTCCAGTTGCATTTTCTACAGAAAGAGTGTTCAGATCTGCTCAATCAAAAGTATGGTTTAACTCTGTTAGCTGAATGCACAGATCAGAAAGAAGTTTCACCGAATGATTCTGTGTAGTTTATATTTGAAGACATTCATTTTTCCACTATTACCCTCTTAGCGCTCCGAATCTCCACTTGCATTTTCTACAAAAAGAGTGTTTCATAACTGCTCAATCAAAAATATGTTTTATCTCTGTTAACTGAATTTACAGATCAGAAATAAGTTTCACAGAATGCATCTGTGTGGTTTTTATTTGAAGATATTCTTTTTCCCAGTGTAGGCCTCTTAGCGCTTAGCATGTCCAATTGCAGTTTCTACAGAAAGACTGTTTCAGAACGGCTCAATCAAAAGTAAGGTTCAACTCTGTTAGTTGAATGCACAGAACAGAAAGAATTTTCACAGAATGCTACTGTGTAGTTTATATTTGAATATATTCCTTTTTCCACTATTACCCTCTTAGCGCTCCGAATGTCCACTTGCATTTTCTACAGAAAGAGTGTTCAGAACTGCGCAATCAAAAGTATGGTTTAACTCTGTTAGCTTAATGAACATATCAGAAATAAGTTTCACACAATGCTTCTGTGTAGTTTTTATTTGAAGATATTATTTTTCCCAATAGAGGCCTCTTAGCGCTCAGAATGTCCAATTGCAGTTTCTACAGAAAGAGTGTTTCAGAACGGCTCAATCAAAAGTAAGGTTCAACTCTGTTAGTTGAATGCACAGAACAGAAAGAAGTTTCATACAATGCTTCTGTGTAGTTTATATTTGAACATATTCTTTTTTCCACTATTACCCACTTAGCGCTACGAATGTCCAGTTGCATTTTCTACAGACAGAGTGTTTCAAAACTGCTCAATCAAAAGTATGGTTTAACTCTGTTAGCTGAATGCTCAGATCAGAAAGAAGATTCACAGAATGCTTCTGTGTAGTTTATATTTGAATATATTCCTTTTTCCACTACTACTCTCTTAGCGCTCCAAATGTCCAGTTGCATTTTCTACAGAAAGAGTGTTCAGATCTGCTCAATCAAAAGTATGGTTTAACTCTGTTAGCTGAATGCACAGATCAGAAAGAAGTTTCACAGAATGATTCTGTGTAGTTTATATTTGGAGACATTCCTTTTTCCACTATTACCCTCTTAGCGCTCCGAATCTCCACTTGCATTTTCTACAGAAAGAGTGTTTCAGAACGGCTCAATCAAAACTAAGCTTCAACTCTTTTAGTTGAACAAACAGAACAGAAAGAAGTTTCACACAATTCTTCTGTGTAGTTTTTATTTCTAGACATTCTTTTTCCCAATATAGGCCTCTTAGCGCTCAGAATGTCCAATTGCAGTTTCTACAGAAAGAGTGTTTCAGAACGGCTCAATCAAAAGTAAGGTTCAACTCTGTTAGTTGAATGCACAGAACAGAAAGAAGTTTCATACAATGCTTCTGTGTAGTTTATATTTGAACATATTCTTTTTTCCACTATTACCCACTTAGCGCTACGAATGTCCAGTTGCATTTTCTACAGACAGAGTGTTTCAAAACTGCTCAATCAAAAGTATGGTTTAACTCTGTTACCTGAATGCTCAGATCAGAAAGAAGTTTCACAGAATGCTTCTGTGTAGTTTATATTTGAATATATTCCTTTTTCCACAACTACGCTCTTAGCGCTCAAAATGTCCAGTTGCATTTTCTACAGAAAGAGTGTTCAGATCTGCTCAATCAAAAGTATGGTTTAACTCTGTTAGCTGAATGCACAGATCAGAAAGAAGTTTCACCGAATGATTCTGTGTAGTTTATATTTGAAGACATTCCTTTTTCCACTATTACCTTCTTAGCGCTCCGAATCTCCACTTGCATTTTCTACAAAAAGAGTGTTTCATAACTGCTCAATCAAAAATATGTTTTATCTCTGTTAACTGAATTTACAGATCAGAAATAATTTTCACAGAATGCATCTGTGTAGTTTTTATTTGAAGATATTCTTTTTCCCAATGTAGGCCTCTTAGCGCTTAGCATGTCCAATTGCAGTTTCTACAGAAAGAGTGTTTCAGAACGGCTCAATCAAAAGTAAGGTTCAACTCTGTTAGTTGAATGCACAGAACAGAAAGAATTTTCACAGAATGCTACTGTGTAGTTTATATTTGAATATATTCCTTTTTCCACTATTACCCTCTTAGCGCTCCGAATGTCCACTTGCATTTTCTACAGAAAGAGTGTTCAGAACTGCGCAATCAAAAGTATGGTTTAACTCTGTTAGCTTAATGAACATATCAGAAATAAGTTTCACACAATGCTTCTGTGTAGTTTTTATTTGAAGATATTATTTTTCCCAATAGAGGCCTCTTAGCGCTCAGAATGTCCAATTGCAGTTTCTACAGAAAGAGTGTTTCAGAACGGCTCAATCAAATGTAAGATTCAACTCTGTTAGTTGAATGCACAGAACAGAAAGAAGTTTCATACAATGCTTCTGTGTAGTTTATATTTGAACATATTCTTTTTTCCACTATTACCCACTTAGCGCTACGAATGTCCAGTTGCATTTTCTACAGACAGAGTGTTTCAAAACTGCTCAATCAAAACTATGGTTTAACTCTGTTAGCTGAATGCCCATATCAGAAAGAAGTTTCACAGAATGCTTCTGTGTAGTTTATATTTGAATATATTCCTTTTTCCACTACTACTCTCTTAGCGCTCCAAATGTCCAGTTGCATTTTCTACAGAAAGAGTGTTCAGATCTGCTCAATCAAAAGTATGGTTTAACTCTGTTAGCTGAATGCACAGATCAGAAAGAAGTTTCACAGAATGATTCTGTGTAGTTTATATTTGGAGACATTCCTTTTTCCACTATTACCCTCTTAGCGCTCCGAATCTCCACTTGCATTTTCTACAGAAAGAGTGTTTCAGAACGGCTCAATCAAAACTAAGCTTCAACTCTTTTAGTTGAACAAACAGAACAGAAAGAAGTTTCACACAATTCTTCTGTGTAGTTTTTATTTCTAGACATTCTTTTTCCCAATATAGGCCTCTTAGGGCTCAGAATGTCCAATTGCAGTTTCTACAGAAAGAGTGTTTCAGAACGGCTCAATCAAAAGTAAGGTTCAACTCTGTTAGTTGAATGCACAGAACAGAAAGAAGTTTCATACAATGCTTCTGTGTAGTTTATATTTGAACATATTCTTTTTTCCACTATTACCCACTTAGCGCTACGAATGTCCAGTTGCATTTTCTACAGACAGAGTGTTTCAAAACTGCTCAATCAAAAGTATGGTTTAACTCTGTTAGCTGAATGCTCAGATCAGAAAGAAGTTTCACAGAATGATTCTGTGTAGTTTATATTTGAATATATTCCTTTTTCCACTACTACTCTCTTAGCGCTCCAAATGTCCAGTTGCATTTTCTACAGAAAGAGTGTTCAGATCTGCTCAATCAAAAGTATGGTTTAACTCTGTTAGCTGAATGCACAGATCAGAAAGAAGTTTCACAGAATGATTCTGTGTAGTTTATATTTGGAGACATTCCTTTTTCCACTATTACCCTCTTAGCGCTCCGAATCTCCACTTGCATTTTCTACAGAAAGAGTGTTTCAGAACGGCTCAATCAAAACTAAGCTTCAACTCTTTTAGTTGAACAAACAGAACAGAAAGAAGTTTCACACAATTCTTCTGTGTAGTTTTTATTTCTAGACATTCTTTTTCCCAATATAGGCCTCTTAGCGCTCAGAATGTCCAATTGCAGTTTCTACAGAAAGAGTGTTTCAGAACGGCTCAATCAAAAGTAAGGTTCAACTCTGTTAGTTGAATGCACAGAACAGAAAGAAGTTTCATACAATGCTTCTGTGTAGTTTATATTTGAACATATTCTTTTTTCCACTATTACCCACATAGCGCTACGAATGTCCAGTTGCATTTTCTACAGACAGAGTGTTTCAAAACTGCTCAATCAAAAGTATGGTTTAACTCTGTTAGCTGAATGCTCAGATCAGAAAGAAGTTTCACAGAATGCTTCTGTGTAGTTTATATTTGAATATATTCCTTTTTCCACAACTACGCTCTTAGCGCTCAAAATGTCCAGTTGCATTTTATACAGAAAGAGTGTTCAGATCTGCTCAATCAAAAGTATGGTTTAACTCTGTTAGCTGAATGCACAGATCAGAAAGAAGTTTCACCGAATGATTCTGTGTAGTTTATATTTGAAGACATTCCTTTTTCCACTATTACCTTCTTAGCGCTCCGAATCTCCACTTGCATTTTCTACAAAAAGAGTGTTTCATAACTGCTCAAACAAAAATATGTTTTATCTCTGTTAACTGAATTTACAGATCAGAAATAATTTTCACAGAATGCATCTGTGTAGTTTTTATTTGAAGATATTCTTTTTCCCAATGTAGGCCTCTTAGGGCTTAGCATGTCCAATTGCAGTTTCTACAGAAAGAGTGTTTCAGAACGGCTCAATCAAAAGTAAGGTTCAACTCTGTTAGTTGAATGCACAGAACAGAAAGAATTTTCACAGAATGCTACTGTGTAGTTTATATTTGAATATATTCCTTTTTCCACTATTACCCTCTTAGCGCTCCGAATGTCCACTTGCATTTTCTACAGAAAGAGTGTTCAGAACTGCGCAATCAAAAGTATGGTTTAACTCTGTTAGCTTAATGAACATATCAGAAATAAGTTTCACACAATGCTTCTGTGTAGTTTTTATTTGAAGATATTATTTTTCCCAATAGAGGCCTCTTAGCGCTCAGAATGTCCAATTGCAGTTTCTACAGAAAGAGTGTTTCAGAACGGCTCAATCAAATGTAAGATTCAACTCTGTTAGTTGAATGCACAGAACAGAAAGAAGTTTCATACAATGCTTCTGTGTAGTTTATATTTGAACATATTCTTTTTTCCACTATTACCCACTTAGCGCTACGAATGTCCAGTTGCATTTTCTACAGACAGAGTGTTTCAAAACTGCTCAATCAAAAGTATGGTTTAACTCTGTTAGCTGAATGCTCAGATCAGAAAGAAGTTTCACAGAATGCTTCTGTGTAGTTTATATTTGAATATATTCCTTTTTCCACTACTACTCTCTTAGCGCTCCAAATGTCCAGTTGCATTTTCTACAGAAAGAGTGTTCAGATCTGCTCAATCAAAAGTATGGTTTAACTCTGTTATCTGAATGCACAGATCAGAAAGAAGTTTCACCGAATGATTCTGTGTAGTTTATATTTGAAGACATTCCTTTTTCCACTATTAACCTCTTAGCGCTCGGAATCTCCACTTGCATTTTCTACAAAAAGAGTGTTTCATAACTGCTCAATCAAAAATATGTTTTATCTCTGTTAACTGAATTTACAGATCAGAAATAAGTTTCACAGAATGCATCTGTGTAGTTTTTATTTGAAGATATTCTTTTTCCCAATGTAGGCCTCTTAGCGCTTAGCATGTCCAATTGCAGTTTCTACAGAAAGAGTGTTTCAGAACGGCTCAATCAAAAGTAAGGTTCAACTCTGTTATTTGAATGCACAGAACAGAAAGAATTTTCACAGAATGCTACTGTGTAGTTTATATTTGAATATATTCCTTTTTCCACTATTACCCTCTTAGCGCTCCGAATGTCCACTTGCATTTTCTACAGAAAGAGTGTTCAGAACTGCGCAATCAAAAGTATGGTTTAACTCTGTTAGCTTAATGAACATATCAGAAATAAGTTTCACACAATGCTTCTATGTAGTTTTTATTTGAAGATATTATTTTTCCCAATAGAGGCCTCTTAGCGCTCAGAATGTCCAATTGCAGTTTCTACAGAAAGAGTGTTTCAGAAAGGCTCAATCAAAAGTAAGGTTCAACTCTGTTAGTTGAATGCACAGAACAGAAAGAAGTTTCATACAATGCTTCTGTGTAGTTTATATTTGAACATATTCTTTTTTCCACTATTACCCAATTAGCGCTACGAATGTCCAGTTGCATTTTCTACAGACAGAGTGTTTCAAAACTGCTCAATCAAAAGTATGGTTTAACTCTCTTAGCTGAATGCTCAGATCAGAAAGAAGTTTCACAGAATGCTTCTGTGTAGTTTATATTTGAATATAATCCTTTTTCCACTACTATTCTCTTAGCGCTCCAAATGTCCGGTTGCATTTTCTACAGAAAGAGTGTTCAGATCTGCTCAATCAAAAGTATGGTTTAACTCTGTTAGCTGAATGCACAGATCAGAAAGAAGTTTCACAGAATGATTCTGTGTAGTTTTTATTTGAAGATATTCTTTTTCCCAATGTAGGCCTCTTAGCGCTTAGCATGTCCAATTGCAGTTTCTACAGAAAGAGTGTTTCAGAACGGCTCAATCAAAAGTAAGGTTCAACTCTGTTAGTTGAATGCACAGAACAGAAAGAATTTTCACAGAATGCTACTGTGTAGTTTATATTTGAATATATTCCTTTTTCCACTATTACCCTCTTAGCGCTCCGAATGTCCACTTGCATTTTCTACAGAAAGAGTGTTCAGAACTGCGCGATCAAAAGTATGGTTTAACTCTGTTAGCTTAATGAACATATCAGAAATAAGTTTCACACAATGCTTCTGTGTAGTTTTTATTTGAAGATATTATTTTTCCCAATAGAGGCCTCTTAGCGCTCAGAATGTCCAATTGCAGTTTCTACAGAAAGAGTGTTTCAGAACGGCTCAATCAAAAGTAAGGTTCAACTCTGTTAGTTGAATGCACAGAACAGAAAGAAGTTTCATACAATGCTTCTGTGTAGTTTATATTTGAACATATTATTTTTTCCACTATTACCCACTTAGCGCTACGAATGTCCAGTTGCATTTTCTACAGACAGAGTGTTTCAAAACTGCTCAATCAAAAGTATGGTTTAACTCTGTTAGCTGAATGCCCAGATCAGAAAGAAGTTTCACAGAATGCTTCTGTGTAGTTTATATTTGAATATATTCCTTTTTTAATCTACTACTCTCTTAGCGCTCCAAATGTCCAGTTGCATTTTCTACAGAAAGAGTGTTCAGATCTGCTCAATCAAAAGTATGGTTTAACTCTGTTAGCTGAATGCACAGATCAGAAAGAAGTTTCACATAATGATTCTGTGTAGTTTATATTTGGAGACATTCCTTTTTCCACTATTACCCTCTTAGCGCTCCGAATCTCCACTTGCATTTCCTACAGAAAGAGTGTTTCAGAACGGCTCAATCAAAACTAAGGTTCAACTCTTTTAGTTGAACAAACAGAACAGAAAGTAGTTTCACACAATTCTTCTGTGTAGTTTTTATTTGTAGACATTCTTTTTCCCAATATAGGCCTCCTTGCGTTCAGAATGTCCAATTGCAGTTTCTACAGAAAGAGTGTTTCAGAACGGCTCAATCAAAAGTAAGGTTCAACTCTGTTAGTTGAATGCACAGAACAGAAAGAAGTTTCATACATGGCTTCTGTGTAGTTTATATTTGAACATATTCTTTTTTCCACTATTACCCACTTAGCGCTACGAATGTCCAGTTGCATTTTCTACAGACAGAGTGTTTCAAAACTGCTCAATCAAAAGTATGGTTTAACTCTGTTAGCTGAATGCTCAGATCAGAAAGAAGTTTCACAGAATGCTTCTGTGTAGTTTATATTTGAATATATTCCTTTTTCCACTACTACGCTCTTAGCGCTCCAAATGTCCAGTTGCATTTTCTACAGAAAGAGTGTTCAGATCTGCTCAATCAAAAGTATGGTTTAACTCTGTTAGCTGAATGCACAGATCAGAAAGAAGTTTCACCGAATGATTCTGTGTAGTTTATATTTGAAGACATTCATTTTTCCACTATTACCCTCTTAGCGCTCCGAATCTCCACTTGCATTTTCTACAAAAAGAGTGTTTCATAACTGCTCAATCAAAAATATGTTTTATCTCTGTTAACTGAATTTACAGATCAGAAATAAGTTTCACAGAATGCATCTGTGTGGTTTTTATTTGAAGATATTCTTTTTCCCAGTGTAGGCCTCTTAGCGCTTAGCATGTCCAATTGCAGTTTCTACAGAAAGACTGTTTCAGAACGGCTCAATCAAAAGTAAGGTTCAACTCTGTTAGTTGAATGCACAGAACAGAAAGAATTTTCACAGAATGCTACTGTGTAGTTTATATTTGAATATATTCCTTTTTCCACTATTACCCTCTTAGCGCTCCGAATGTCCACTTGCATTTTCTACAGAAAGAGTGTTCAGAACTGCGCAATCAAAAGTATGGTTTAACTCTGTTAGCTTAATGAACATATCAGAAATAAGTTTCACACAATGCTTCTGTGTAGTTTTTATTTGAAGATATTATTTTTCCCAATAGAGGCCTCTTAGCGCTCAGAATGTCCAATTGCAGTTTCTACAGAAAGAGTGTTTCAGAACGGCTCAATCAAAAGTAAGGTTCAACTCTGTTAGTTGAATGCACAGAACAGAAAGAAGTTTCATACAATGCTTCTGTGTAGTTTATATTTGAACATATTCTTTTTTCCACTATTACCCACTTAGCGCTACGAATGTCCAGTTGCATTTTCTACAGACAGAGTGTTTCAAAACTGCTCAATCAAAAGTATGGTTTAACTCTGTTAGCTGAATGCTCAGATCAGAAAGAAGATTCACAGAATGCTTCTGTGTAGTTTATATTTGAATATATTCCTTTTTCCACTACTACTCTCTTAGCGCTCCAAATGTCCAGTTGCATTTTCTACAGAAAGAGTGTTCAGATCTGCTCAATCAAAAGTATGGTTTAACTCTGTTAGCTGAATGCACAGATCAGAAAGAAGTTTCACAGAATGATTCTGTGTAGTTTATATTTGGAGACATTCCTTTTTCCACTATTACCCTCTTAGCGCTCCGAATCTCCACTTGCATTTTCTACAGAAAGAGTGTTTCAGAACGGCTCAATCAAAACTAAGCTTCAACTCTTTTAGTTGAACAAACAGAACAGAAAGAAGTTTCACACAATTCTTCTGTGTAGTTTTTATTTCTAGACATTCTTTTTCCCAATATAGGCCTCTTAGCGCTCAGAATGTCCAATTGCAGTTTCTACAGAAAGAGTGTTTCAGAACGGCTCAATCAAAAGTAAGGTTCAACTCTGTTAGTTGAATGCACAGAACAGAAAGAAGTTTCATACAATGCTTCTGTGTAGTTTATATTTGAACATATTCTTTTTTCCACTATTACCCACTTAGCGCTACGAATGTCCAGTTGCATTTTCTACAGACAGAGTGTTTCAAAACTGCTCAATCAAAAGTATGGTTTAACTCTGTTACCTGAATGCTCAGATCAGAAAGAAGTTTCACAGAATGCTTCTGTGTAGTTTATATTTGAATATATTCCTTTTTCCACAACTACGCTCTTAGCGCTCAAAATGTCCAGTTGCATTTTCTACAGAAAGAGTGTTCAGATCTGCTCAATCAAAAGTATGGTTTAACTCTGTTAGCTGAATGCACAGATCAGAAAGAAGTTTCACCGAATGATTCTGTGTAGTTTATATTTGAAGACATTCCTTTTTCCACTATTACCTTCTTAGCGCTCCGAATCTCCACTTGCATTTTCTACAAAAAGAGTGTTTCATAACTGCTCAATCAAAAATATGTTTTATCTCTGTTAACTGAATTTACAGATCAGAAATAATTTTCACAGAATGCATCTGTGTAGTTTTTATTTGAAGATATTCTTTTTCCCAATGTAGGCCTCTTAGCGCTTAGCATGTCCAATTGCAGTTTCTACAGAAAGAGTGTTTCAGAACGGCTCAATCAAAAGTAAGGTTCAACTCTGTTAGTTGAATGCACAGAACAGAAAGAATTTTCACAGAATGCTACTGTGTAGTTTATATTTGAATATATTCCTTTTTCCACTATTACCCTCTTAGCGCTCCGAATGTCCACTTGCATTTTCTACAGAAAGAGTGTTCAGAACTGCGCAATCAAAAGTATGGTTTAACTCTGTTAGCTTAATGAACATATCAGAAATAAGTTTCACACAATGCTTCTGTGTAGTTTTTATTTGAAGATATTATTTTTCCCAATAGAGGCCTCTTAGCGCTCAGAATGTCCAATTGCAGTTTCTACAGAAAGAGTGTTTCAGAACGGCTCAATCAAATGTAAGATTCAACTCTGTTAGTTGAATGCACAGAACAGAAAGAAGTTTCATACAATGCTTCTGTGTAGTTTATATTTGAACATATTCTTTTTTCCACTATTACCCACTTAGCGCTACGAATGTCCAGTTGCATTTTCTACAGACAGAGTGTTTCAAAACTGCTCAATCAAAACTATGGTTTAACTCTGTTAGCTGAATGCCCATATCAGAAAGAAGTTTCACAGAATGCTTCTGTGTAGTTTATATTTGAATATATTCCTTTTTCCACTACTACTCTCTTAGCGCTCCAAATGTCCAGTTGCATTTTCTACAGAAAGAGTGTTCAGATCTGCTCAATCAAAAGTATGGTTTAACTCTGTTAGCTGAATGCACAGATCAGAAAGAAGTTTCACAGAATGATTCTGTGTAGTTTATATTTGGAGACATTCCTTTTTCCACTATTACCCTCTTAGCGCTCCGAATCTCCACTTGCATTTTCTACAGAAAGAGTGTTTCAGAACGGCTCAATCAAAACTAAGCTTCAACTCTTTTAGTTGAACAAACAGAACAGAAAGAAGTTTCACACAATTCTTCTGTGTAGTTTTTATTTCTAGACATTCTTTTTCCCAATATAGGCCTCTTAGGGCTCAGAATGTCCAATTGCAGTTTCTACAGAAAGAGTGTTTCAGAACGGCTCAATCAAAAGTAAGGTTCAACTCTGTTAGTTGAATGCACAGAACAGAAAGAAGTTTCATACAATGCTTCTGTGTAGTTTATATTTGAACATATTCTTTTTTCCACTATTACCCACTTAGCGCTACGAATGTCCAGTTGCATTTTCTACAGACAGAGAGTTTCAAAACTGCTCAATCAAAAGTATGGTTTAACTCTGTTAGCTGAATGCTCAGATCAGAAAGAAGTTTCACAGAATGATTCTGTGTAGTTTATATTTGAATATATTCCTTTTTCCACTACTACTCTCTTAGCGCTCCAAATGTCCAGTTGCATTTTCTACAGAAAGAGTGTTCAGATCTGCTCAATCAAAAGTATGGTTTAACTCTGTTAGCTGAATGCACAGATCAGAAAGAAGTTTCACAGAATGATTCTGTGTAGTTTATATTTGGAGACATTCCTTTTTCCACTATTACCCTCTTAGCGCTCCGAATCTCCACTTGCATTTTCTACAGAAAGAGTGTTTCAGAACGGCTCAATCAAAACTAAGCTTCAACTCTTTTAGTTGAACAAACAGAACAGAAAGAAGTTTCACACAATTCTTCTGTGTAGTTTTTATTTCTAGACATTCTTTTTCCCAATATAGGCCTCTTAGCGCTCAGAATGTCCAATTGCAGTTTCTACAGAAAGAGTGTTTCAGAACGGCTCAATCAAAAGTAAGGTTCAACTCTGTTAGTTGAATGCACAGAACAGAAAGAAGTTTCATACAATGCTTCTGTGTAGTTTATATTTGAACATATTCTTTTTTCCACTATTACCCACTTAGCGCTACGAATGTCCAGTTGCATTTTCTACAGACAGAGTGTTTCAAAACTGCTCAATCAAAAGTATGGTTTAACTCTGTTAGCTGAATGCTCAGATCAGAAAGAAGTTTCACAGAATGCTTCTGTGTAGTTTATATTTGAATATATTCCTTTTTCCACAACTACGCTCTTAGCGCTCAAAATGTCCAGTTGCATTTTATACAGAAAGAGTGTTCAGATCTGCTCAATCAAAAGTATGGTTTAACTCTGTTAGCTGAATGCACAGATCAGAAAGAAGTTTCACCGAATGATTCTGTGTAGTTTATATTTGAAGACATTCCTTTTTCCACTATTACCTTCTTAGCGCTCCGAATCTCCACTTGCATTTTCTACAAAAAGAGTGTTTCATAACTGCTCAAACAAAAATATGTTTTATCTCTGTTAACTGAATTTACAGATCAGAAATAATTTTCACAGAATGCATCTGTGTAGTTTTTATTTGAAGATATTCTTTTTCCCAATGTAGGCCTCTTAGGGCTTAGCATGTCCAATTGCAGTTTCTACAGAAAGAGTGTTTCAGAACGGCTCAATCAAAAGTAAGGTTCAACTCTGTTAGTTGAATGCACAGAACAGAAAGAATTTTCACAGAATGCTACTGTGTAGTTTATATTTGAATATATTCCTTTTTCCACTATTACCCTCTTAGCGCTCCGAATGTCCACTTGCATTTTCTACAGAAAGAGTGTTCAGAACTGCGCAATCAAAAGTATGGTTTAACTCTGTTAGCTTAATGAACATATCAGAAATAAGTTTCACACAATGCTTCTGTGTAGTTTTTATTTGAAGATATTATTTTTCCCAATAGAGGCCTCTTAGCGCTCAGAATGTCCAATTGCAGTTTCTACAGAAAGAGTGTTTCAGAACGGCTCAATCAAATGTAAGATTCAACTCTGTTAGTTGAATGCACAGAACAGAAAGAAGTTTCATACAATGCTTCTGTGTAGTTTATATTTGAACATATTCTTTTTTCCACTATTACCCACTTAGCGCTACGAATGTCCAGTTGCATTTTCTACAGACAGAGTGTTTCAAAACTGCTCAATCAAAAGTATGGTTTAACTCTGTTAGCTGAATGCTCAGATCAGAAAGAAGTTTCACAGAATGCTTCTGTGTAGTTTATATTTGAATATATTCCTTTTTCCACTACTACTCTCTTAGCACTCCAAATGTCCAGTTGCATTTTCTACAGAAAGAGTGTTCAGATCTGCTCAATCAAAAGTATGGTTTAACTCTGTTATCTGAATGCACAGATCAGAAAGAAGTTTCACCGAATGATTCTGTGTAGTTTATATTTGAAGACATTCCTTTTTCCACTATTAACCTCTTAGCGCTCCGAATCTCCACTTGCATTTTCTACAAAAAGAGTGTTTCATAACTGCTCAATCAAAAATATGTTTTATCTCTGTTAACTGAATTTACAGATCAGAAATAAGTTTCACAGAATGCATCTGTGTAGTTTTTATTTGAAGATATTCTTTTTCCCAATGTAGGCCTCTTAGCGCTTAGCATGTCCAATTGCAGTTTCTACAGAAAGAGTGTTTCAGAACGGCTCAATCAAAAGTAAGGTTCAACTCTGTTATTTGAATGCACAGAACAGAAAGAATTTTCACAGAATGCTACTGTGTAGTTTATATTTGAATATATTCCTTTTTCCACTATTACCCTCTTAGCGCTCCGAATGTCCACTTGCATTTTCTACAGAAAGAGTGTTCAGAACTGCGCAATCAAAAGTATGGTTTAACTCTGTTAGCTTAATGAACATATCAGAAATAAGTTTCACACAATGCTTCTATGTAGTTTTTATTTGAAGATATTATTTTTCCCAATAGAGGCCTCTTAGCGCTCAGAATGTCCAATTGCAGTTTCTACAGAAAGAGTGTTTCAGAAAGGCTCAATCAAAAGTAAGGTTCAACTCTGTTAGTTGAATGCACAGAACAGAAAGAAGTTTCATACAATGCTTCTGTGTAGTTTATATTTGAACATATTCTTTTTTCCACTATTACCCAATTAGCGCTACGAATGTCCAGTTGCATTTTCTACAGACAGAGTGTTTCAAAACTGCTCAATCAAAAGTATGGTTTAACTCTCTTAGCTGAATGCTCAGATCAGAAAGAAGTTTCACAGAATGCTTCTGTGTAGTTTATATTTGAATATAATCCTTTTTCCACTACTATTCTCTTAGCGCTCCAAATGTCCGGTTGCATTTTCTACAGAAAGAGTGTTCAGATCTGCTCAATCAAAAGTATGGTTTAACTCTGTTAGCTGAATGCACAGATCAGAAAGAAGTTTCACAGAATGATTCTGTGTAGTTTTTATTTGAAGATATTCTTTTTCCCAATGTAGGCCTCTTAGCGCTTAGCATGTCCAATTGCAGTTTCTACAGAAAGAGTGTTTCAGAACGGCTCAATCAAAAGTAAGGTTCAACTCTGTTAGTTGAATGCACAGAACAGAAAGAATTTTCACAGAATGCTACTGTGTAGTTTATATTTGAATATATTCCTTTTTCCACTATTACCCTCTTAGCGCTCCGAATGTCCACTTGCATTTTCTACAGAAAGAGTGTTCAGAACTGCGCGATCAAAAGTATGGTTTAACTCTGTTAGCTTAATGAACATATCAGAAATAAGTTTCACACAATGCTTCTGTGTAGTTTTTATTTGAAGATATTATTTTTCCCAATAGAGGCCTCTTAGCGCTCAGAATGTCCAATTGCAGTTTCTACAGAAAGAGTGTTTCAGAACGGCTCAATCAAAAGTAAGGTTCAACTCTGTTAGTTGAATGCACAGAACAGAAAGAAGTTTCATACAATGCTTCTGTGTAGTTTATATTTGAACATATTATTTTTTCCACTATTACCCACTTAGCGCTACGAATGTCCAGTTGCATTTTCTACAGACAGAGTGTTTCAAAACTGCTCAATCAAAAGTATGGTTTAACTCTGTTAGCTGAATGCCCAGATCAGAAAGAAGTTTCACAGAATGCTTCTGTGTAGTTTATATTTGAATATATTCCTTTTTTAATCTACTACTCTCTTAGCGCTCCAAATGTCCAGTTGCATTTTCTACAGAAAGAGTGTTCAGATCTGCTCAATCAAAAGTATGGTTTAACTCTGTTAGCTGAATGCACAGATCAGAAAGAAGTTTCACATAATGATTCTGTGTAGTTTATATTTGGAGACATTCTTTTTTCCACTATTACCCTCTTAGCGCTCCGAATCTCCACTTGCATTTCCTACAGAAAGAGTGTTTCAGAACGGCTCAATCAAAACTAAGGTTCAACTCTTTTAGTTGAACAAACAGAACAGAAAGTAGTTTCACACAATTCTTCTGTGTAGTTTTTATTTGTAGACATTCTTTTTCCCAATATAGGCCTCCTTGCGTTCAGAATGTCCAATTGCAGTTTCTACAGAAAGAGTGTTTCAGAACGGCTCAATCAAAAGTAAGGTTCAACTCTGTTAGTTGAATGCACAGAACAGAAAGAAGTTTCATACATGGCTTCTGTGTAGTTTATATTTGAACATATTCTTTTTTCCACTATTACCCACTTAGCGCTACGAATGTCCAGTTGCATTTTCTACAGACAGAGTGTTTCAAAACTGCTCAATCAAAAGTATGGTTTAACTCTGTTAGCTGAATGCTCAGATCAGAAAGAAGTTTCACAGAATGCTTCTGTGTAGTTTATATTTGAATATATTCCTTTTTCCACTACTACGCTCTTAGCGCTCCAAATGTCCAGTTGCATTTTCTACAGAAAGAGTGTTCAGATCTGCTCAATCAAAAGTATGGTTTAACTCTGTTAGCTGAATGCACAGATCAGAAAGAAGTTTCACCGAATGATTCTGTGTAGTTTATATTTGAAGACATTCATTTTTCCACTATTACCCTCTTAGCGCTCCGAATCTCCACTTGCATTTTCTACAAAAAGAGTGTTTCATAACTGCTCAATCAAAAATATGTTTTATCTCTGTTAACTGAATTTACAGATCAGAAATAAGTTTCACAGAATGCATCTGTGTGGTTTTTATTTGAAGATATTCTTTTTCCCAGTGTAGGCCTCTTAGCGCTTAGCATGTCCAATTGCAGTTTCTACAGAAAGACTGTTTCAGAACGGCTCAATCAAAAGTAAGGTTCAACTCTGTTAGTTGAATGCACAGAACAGAAAGAATTTTCACAGAATGCTACTGTGTAGTTTATATTTGAATATATTCCTTTTTCCACTATTACCCTCTTAGCGCTCCGAATGTCCACTTGCATTTTCTACAGAAAGAGTGTTCAGAACTGCGCAATCAAAAGTATGGTTTAACTCTGTTAGCTTAATGAACATATCAGAAATAAGTTTCACACAATGCTTCTGTGTAGTTTTTATTTGAAGATATTATGTTTCCCAATAGAGGCCTCTTAGCGCTCAGAATGTCCAATTGCAGTTTCTACAGAAAGAGTGTTTCAGAACGGCTCAATCAAAAGTAAGGTTCAACTCTGTTAGTTGAATGCACAGAACAGAAAGAAGTTTCATACAATGCTTCTGTGTAGTTTATATTTGAACATATTCTTTTTTCCACTATTACCCACTTAGCGCTACGAATGTCCAGTTGCATTTTCTACAGACAGAGTGTTTCAAAACTGCTCAATCAAAAGTATGGTTTAACTCTGTTAGCTGAATGCTCAGATCAGAAAGAAGATTCACAGAATGCTTCTGTGTAGTTTATATTTGAATATATTCCTTTTTCCACTACTACTCTCTTAGCGCTCCAAATGTCCAGTTGCATTTTCTACAGAAAGAGTGTTCAGATCTGCTCAATCAAAAGTATGGTTTAACTCTGTTAGCTGAATGCACAGATCAGAAAGAAGTTTCACAGAATGATTCTGTGTAGTTTATATTTGGAGACATTCCTTTTTCCACTATTACCCTCTTAGCGCTCCGAATCTCCACTTGCATTTTCTACAGAAAGAGTGTTTCAGAACGGCTCAATCAAAACTAAGCTTCAACTCTTTTAGTTGAACAAACAGAACAGAAAGAAGTTTCACACAATTCTTCTGTGTAGTTTTTATTTCTAGACATTCTTTTTCCCAATATAGGCCTCTTAGCGCTCAGAATGTCCAATTGCAGTTTCTACAGAAAGAGTGTTTCAGAACGGCTCAATCAAAAGTAAGGTTCAACTCTGTTAGTTGAATGCACAGAACAGAAAGAAGTTTCATACAATGCTTCTGTGTAGTTTATATTTGAACATATTCTTTTTTCCACTATTACCCACTTAGCGCTACGAATGTCCAGTTGCATTTTCTACAGACAGAGTGTTTCAAAACTGCTCAATCAAAAGTATGGTTTAACTCTGTTACCTGAATGCTCAGATCAGAAAGAAGTTTCACAGAATGCTTCTGTGTAGTTTATATTTGAATATATTCCTTTTTCCACAACTACGCTCTTAGCGCTCAAAATGTCCAGTTGCATTTTCTACAGAAAGAGTGTTCAGATCTGCTCAATCAAAAGTATGGTTTAACTCTGTTAGCTGAATGCACAGATCAGAAAGAAGTTTCACCGAATGATTCTGTGTAGTTTATATTTGAAGACATTCCTTTTTCCACTATTACCTTCTTAGCGCTCCGAATCTCCACTTGCATTTTCTACAAAAAGAGTGTTTCATAACTGCTCAATCAAAAATATGTTTTATCTCTGTTAACTGAATTTACAGATCAGAAATAATTTTCACAGAATGCATCTGTGTAGTTTTTATTTGAAGATATTCTTTTTCCCAATGTAGGCCTCTTAGCGCTTAGCATGTCCAATTGCAGTTTCTACAGAAAGAGTGTTTCAGAACGGCTCAATCAAAAGTAAGGTTCAACTCTGTTAGTTGAATGCACAGAACAGAAAGAATTTTCACAGAATGCTACTGTGTAGTTTATATTTGAATATATTCCTTTTTCCACTATTACCCTCTTAGCGCTCCGAATGTCCACTTGCATTTTCTACAGAAAGAGTGTTCAGAACTGCGCAATCAAAAGTATGGTTTAACTCTGTTAGCTTAATGAACATATCAGAAATAAGTTTCACACAATGCTTCTGTGTAGTTTTTATTTGAAGATATTATTTTTCCCAATAGAGGCCTCTTAGCGCTCAGAATGTCCAATTGCAGTTTCTACAGAAAGAGTGTTTCAGAACGGCTCAATCAAATGTAAGATTCAACTCTGTTAGTTGAATGCACAGAACAGAAAGAAGTTTCATACAATGCTTCTGTGTAGTTTATATTTGAACATATTCTTTTTTCCACTATTACCCACTTAGCGCTACGAATGTCCAGTTGCATTTTCTACAGACAGAGTGTCTCAAAACTGCTCAATCAAAAGTATGGTTTAACTCTGTTAGCTGAATGCCCAGATCAGAAAGAAGTTTCACAGAATGCTTCTGTGTAGTTTATATTTGAATATATTCCTTTTTTAATCTACTACTCTCTTAGCGCTCCAAATGTCCAGTTGCATTTTCTACAGAAAGAGTGTTCAGATCTGCTCAATCAAAAGTATGGTTTAACTCTGTTAGCTGAATGCACAGATCAGAAAGAAGTTTCACATAATGATTCTGTGTAGTTTATATTTGGAGACATTCCTTTTTCCACTATTACCCTCTTAGCGCTCCGAATCTCCACTTGCATTTTCTACAGAAAGAGTGTTTCAGAACGGCTCAATCAAAACTAAGGTTCAACTCTTTTAGTTGAACAAACAGAACAGAAAGAAGTTTCACACAATTCTTCTGTGTAGTTTTTATTTGTAGACATTCTTTTTCCCAATATAGGCCTCCTTGCGCTCAGAATGTCCAATTGCAGTTTCTACAGAAAGAGTGTTTCAGAACGGCTCAATCAAAAGTAAGGTTCAACTCTGTTAGTTGAATGCACAGAACAGAAAGAAGTTTCATACATTGCTTCTGTGTAGTTTATATTTGAACATATTCTTTTTTCCACTATTACCCACTTAGCGCTACGAATGTCCAGTTGCATTTTCTACAGACAGAGTGTTTCAAAACTGCTCAATCAAAAGTATGGTTTAACTCTGTTAGCTGAATGCTCAGATCAGAAAGAAGTTTCACAGAATGCTTCTGTGTAGTTTATATTTGAATATATTCCTTTTTCCACTACTACGCTCTTAGCGCTCCAAATGTCCAGTTGCATTTTCTACAGAAAGAGTGTTCAGATCTGCTCAATCAAAAGTATGGTTTAACTCTGTTAGCTGAATGCACAGATCAGAAAGAAGTTTCACCGAATGATTCTGTGTAGTTTATATTTGAAGACATTCATTTTTCCACTATTACCCTCTTAGCGCTCCGAATCTCCACTTGCATTTTCTACAAAAAGAGTGTTTCATAACTGCTCAATCAAAAATATGTTTTATCTCTGTTAACTGAATTTACAGATCAGAAATAAGTTTCACAGAATGCATCTGTGTGGTTTTTATTTGAAGATATTCTTTTTCCCAGTGTAGGCCTCTTAGCGCTTAGCATGTCCAATTGCAGTTTCTACAGAAAGACTGTTTCAGAACGGCTCAATCAAAAGTAAGGTTCAACTCTGTTAGTTGAATGCACAGAACAGAAAGAATTTTCACAGAATGCTACTGTGTAGTTTATATTTGAATATATTCCTTTTTCCACTATTACCCTCTTAGCGCTCCGAATGTCCACTTGCATTTTCTACAGAAAGAGTGTTCAGAACTGCGCAATCAAAAGTATGGTTTAACTCTGTTAGCTTAATGAACATATCAGAAATAAGTTTCACACAATGCTTCTGTGTAGTTTTTATTTGAAGATATTATTTTTCCCAATAGAGGCCTCTTAGCGCTCAGAATGTCCAATTGCAGTTTCTACAGAAAGAGTGTTTCAGAACGGCTCAATCAAAAGTAAGGTTCAACTCTGTTAGTTGAATGCACAGAACAGAAAGAAGTTTCATACAATGCTTCTGTGTAGTTTATATTTGAACATATTCTTTTTTCCACTATTACCCACTTAGCGCTACGAATGTCCAGTTGCATTTTCTACAGACAGAGTGTTTCAAAACTGCTCAATCAAAAGTATGGTTTAACTCTGTTAGCTGAACGCTCAGATCAGAAAGAAGTTTCACAGAATGCTTCTGTGTAGTTTATATTTGAATATATTCCTTTTTCCACTACTACTCTCTTAGCGCTCCAAATGTCCAGTTGCATTTTCTACAGAAAGAGTGTTCAGATCTGCTCAATCAAATGTATGGTTTAACTCTGTTAGCTGAATGCACAGATCAGAAAGAAGTTTCACAGAATGATTCTGTGTAGTTTATATTTGGAGACATTCCTTTTTCCACTATTACCCTCTTAGCGCTCCGAATCTCCACTTGCATTTTCTACAGAAAGAGTGTTTCAGAACGGCTCAATCAAAACTAAGCTTCAACTCTTTTAGTTGAACAAACAGAACAGAAAGAAGTTTCACACAATTCTTCTGTGTAGTTTTTATTTCTAGACATTCTTTTTCCCAATATAGGCCTCTTAGCGCTCAGAATGTCCAATTGCAGTTTCTACAGAAAGAGTGTTTCAGAACGGCTCAATCAAAAGTAAGGTTCAACTCTGTTAGTTGAATGCACAGAACAGAAAGAAGTTTCATACAATGCTTCTGTGTAGTTTATATTTGAACATATTCTTTTTTCCACTATTACCCACTTAGCGCTACGAATGTCCAGTTGCATTTTCTACAGACAGAGTGTTTCAAAACTGCTCAATCAAAATTATGGTTTAACTCTGTTAGCTGAATGCTCAGATCAGAAAGAAGTTTCACAGAATGCTTCTGTGTAGTTTATATTTGAATATATTCCTTTTTCCACAACTACGCTCTTAGCGCTCCGAATGTCCACTTGCATTTTCTACAGAAAGAGTGTTCAGAACTGCGCAATCAAAAGTATGGTTTAACTCTGTTAGCTTAATGAACATATCAGAAATAAGTTTCACACAATGCTTCTGTGTAGTTTTTATTTGAAGATATTATTTTTCCCAATAGAGGCCTCTTAGCGCTCAGAATGTCCAATTGCAGTTTCTACAGAAAGAGTGTTTCAGAACGGCTCAATCAAATGTAAGATTCAACTCTGTTAGTTGAATGCACAGAACAGAAAGAAGTTTCATACAATGCTTCTGTGTAGTTTATATTTGAACATATTCTTTTTTCCACTATTACCCACTTAGCGCTACGAATGTCCAGTTGCATTTTCTACAGACAGAGTGTTTCAAAACTGCTCAATCAAAACTATGGTTTAACTCTGTTAGCTGAATGCCCATATCAGAAAGAAGTTTCACAGAATGCTTCTGTGTAGTTTATATTTGAATATATTCCTTTTTCCACTACTACTCTCTTAGCGCTCCAAATGTCCAGTTGCATTTTCTACAGAAAGAGTGTTCAGATCTGCTCAATCAAAAGTATGGTTTAACTCTGTTAGCTGAATGCACAGATCAGAAAGAAGTTTCACAGAATGATTCTGTGTAGTTTATATTTGGAGACATTCCTTTTTCCACTATTACCCTCTTAGCGCTCCGAATCTCCACTTGCATTTTCTACAGAAAGAGTGTTTCAGAACGGCTCAATCAAAACTAAGGTTCAACTCTTTTAGTTGAACAAACAGAACAGAAAGAAGTTTCACACAATTCTTCTGTGTAGTTTTTATTTGTAGACATTCTTTTTCCCAATATAGGCCTCCTTGCGCTCAGAATGTCCAATTGCAGTTTCTACAGAAAGAGTGTTTCAGAACGGCTCAATCAAAAGTAAGGTTCAACTCTGTTAGTTGAATGCACAGAACAGAAAGAAGTTTCATACATTGCTTCTGTGTAGTTTATATTTGAACATATTCTTTTTTCCACTATTACCCACTTAGCGCTACGAATGTCCAGTTGCATTTTCTACAGACAGAGTGTTTCAAAACTGCTCAATCAAAAGTATGGTTTAACTCTGTTAGCTGAATGCTCAGATCAGAAAGAAGTTTCACAGAATGCTTCTGTGTAGTTTATATTTGAATATATTCCTTTTTCCACTACTACGCTCTTAGCGCTCCAAATGTCCAGTTGCATTTTCTACAGAAAGAGTGTTCAGATCTGCTCAATCAAAAGTATGGTTTAACTCTGTTAGCTGAATGCACAGATCAGAAAGAAGTTTCACCGAATGATTCTGTGTAGTTTATATTTGAAGACATTCATTTTTCCACTATTACCCTCTTAGCGCTCCGAATCTCCACTTGCATTTTCTACAAAAAGAGTGTTTCATAACTGCTCAATCAAAAATATGTTTTATCTCTGTTAACTGAATTTACAGATCAGAAATAAGTTTCACAGAATGCATCTGTGTGGTTTTTATTTGAAGATATTCTTTTTCCCAGTGTAGGCCTCTTAGCGCTTAGCATGTCCAATTGCAGTTTCTACAGAAAGACTGTTTCAGAACGGCTCAATCAAAAGTAAGGTTCAACTCTGTTAGTTGAATGCACAGAACAGAAAGAATTTTCACAGAATGCTACTGTGTAGTTTATATTTGAATATATTCCTTTTTCCACTATTACCCTCTTAGCGCTCCGAATGTCCACTTGCATTTTCTACAGAAAGAGTGTTCAGAACTGCGCAATCAAAAGTATGGTTTAACTCTGTTAGCTTAATGAACATATCAGAAATAAGTTTCACACAATGCTTCTGTGTAGTTTTTATTTGAAGATATTATTTTTCCCAATAGAGGCCTCTTAGCGCTCAGAATGTCCAATTGCAGTTTCTACAGAAAGAGTGTTTCAGAACGGCTCAATCAAAAGTAAGGTTCAACTCTGTTAGTTGAATGCACAGAACAGAAAGAAGTTTCATACAATGCTTCTGTGTAGTTTATATTTGAACATATTCTTTTTTCCACTATTACCCACTTAGCGCTACGAATGTCCAGTTGCATTTTCTACAGACAGAGTGTTTCAAAACTGCTCAATCAAAAGTATGGTTTAACTCTGTTAGCTGAATGCTCAGATCAGAAAGAAGATTCACAGAATGCTTCTGTGTAGTTTATATTTGAATATATTCCTTTTTCCACTACTACTCTCTTAGCGCTCCAAATGTCCAGTTGCATTTTCTACAGAAAGAGTGTTCAGATCTGCTCAATCAAAAGTATGGTTTAACTCTGTTAGCTGAATGCACAGATCAGAAAGAAGTTTCACAGAATGATTCTGTGTAGTTTATATTTGGAGACATTCCTTTTTCCACTATTACCCTCTTAGCGCTCCGAATCTCCACTTGCATTTTCTACAGAAAGAGTGTTTCAGAACGGCTCAATCAAAACTAAGCTTCAACTCTTTTAGTTGAACAAACAGAACAGAAAGAAGTTTCACACAATTCTTCTGTGTAGTTTTTATTTCTAGACATTCTTTTTCCCAATATAGGCCTCTTAGCGCTCAGAATGTCCAATTGCAGTTTCTACAGAAAGAGTGTTTCAGAACGGCTCAATCAAAAGTAAGGTTCAACTCTGTTAGTTGAATGCACAGAACAGAAAGAAGTTTCATACAATGCTTCTGTGTAGTTTATATTTGAACATATTCTTTTTTCCACTATTACCCACTTAGCGCTACGAATGTCCAGTTGCATTTTCTACAGACAGAGTGTTTCAAAACTGCTCAATCAAAAGTATGGTTTAACTCTGTTACCTGAATGCTCAGATCAGAAAGAAGTTTCACAGAATGCTTCTGTGTAGTTTATATTTGAATATATTCCTTTTTCCACAACTACGCTCTTAGCGCTCAAAATGTCCAGTTGCATTTTCTACAGAAAGAGTGTTCAGATCTGCTCAATCAAAAGTATGGTTTAACTCTGTTAGCTGAATGCACAGATCAGAAAGAAGTTTCACCGAATGATTCTGTGTAGTTTATATTTGAAGACATTCCTTTTTCCACTATTACCTTCTTAGCGCTCCGAATCTCCACTTGCATTTTCTACAAAAAGAGTGTTTCATAACTGCTCAATCAAAAATATGTTTTATCTCTGTTAACTGAATTTACAGATCAGAAATAATTTTCACAGAATGCATCTGTGTAGTTTTTATTTGAAGATATTCTTTTTCCCAATGTAGGCCTCTTAGCGCTTAGCATGTCCAATTGCAGTTTCTACAGAAAGAGTGTTTCAGAACGGCTCAATCAAAAGTAAGGTTCAACTCTGTTAGTTGAATGCACAGAACAGAAAGAATTTTCACAGAATGCTACTGTGTAGTTTATATTTGAATATATTCCTTTTTCCACTATTACCCTCTTAGCGCTCCGAATGTCCACTTGCATTTTCTACAGAAAGAGTGTTCAGAACTGCGCAATCAAAAGTATGGTTTAACTCTGTTAGCTTAATGAACATATCAGAAATAAGTTTCACACAATGCTTCTGTGTAGTTTTTATTTGAAGATATTATTTTTCCCAATAGAGGCCTCTTAGCGCTCAGAATGTCCAATTGCAGTTTCTACAGAAAGAGTGTTTCAGAACGGCTCAATCAAATGTAAGATTCAACTCTGTTAGTTGAATGCACAGAACAGAAAGAAGTTTCATACAATGCTTCTGTGTAGTTTATATTTGAACATATTCTTTTTTCCACTATTACCCACTTAGCGCTACGAATGTCCAGTTGCATTTTCTACAGACAGAGTGTTTCAAAACTGCTCAATCAAAACTATGGTTTAACTCTGTTAGCTGAATGCCCATATCAGAAAGAAGTTTCACAGAATGCTTCTGTGTAGTTTATATTTGAATATATTCCTTTTTCCACTACTACTCTCTTAGCGCTCCAAATGTCCAGTTGCATTTTCTACAGAAAGAGTGTTCAGATCTGCTCAATCAAAAGTATGGTTTAACTCTGTTAGCTGAATGCACAGATCAGAAAGAAGTTTCACAGAATGATTCTGTGTAGTTTATATTTGGAGACATTCCTTTTTCCACTATTACCCTCTTAGCGCTCCGAATCTCCACTTGCATTTTCTACAGAAAGAGTGTTTCAGAACGGCTCAATCAAAACTAAGCTTCAACTCTTTTAGTTGAACAAACAGAACAGAAAGAAGTTTCACACAATTCTTCTGTGTAGTTTTTATTTCTAGACATTCTTTTTCCCAATATAGGCCTCTTAGGGCTCAGAATGTCCAATTGCAGTTTCTACAGAAAGAGTGTTTCAGAACGGCTCAATCAAAAGTAAGGTTCAACTCTGTTAGTTGAATGCACAGAACAGAAAGAAGTTTCATACAATGCTTCTGTGTAGTTTATATTTGAACATATTCTTTTTTCCACTATTACCCACTTAGCGCTACGAATGTCCAGTTGCATTTTCTACAGACAGAGTGTTTCAAAACTGCTCAATCAAAAGTATGGTTTAACTCTGTTAGCTGAATGCTCAGATCAGAAAGAAGTTTCACAGAATGATTCTGTGTAGTTTATATTTGAATATATTCCTTTTTCCACTACTACTCTCTTAGCGCTCCAAATGTCCAGTTGCATTTTCTACAGAAAGAGTGTTCAGATCTGCTCAATCAAAAGTATGGTTTAACTCTGTTAGCTGAATGCACAGATCAGAAAGAAGTTTCACAGAATGATTCTGTGTAGTTTATATTTGGAGACATTCCTTTTTCCACTATTACCCTCTTAGCGCTCCGAATCTCCACTTGCATTTTCTACAGAAAGAGTGTTTCAGAACGGCTCAATCAAAACTAAGCTTCAACTCTTTTAGTTGAACAAACAGAACAGAAAGAAGTTTCACACAATTCTTCTGTGTAGTTTTTATTTCTAGACATTCTTTTTCCCAATATAGGCCTCTTAGCGCTCAGAATGTCCAATTGCAGTTTCTACAGAAAGAGTGTTTCAGAACGGCTCAATCAAAAGTAAGGTTCAACTCTGTTAGTTGAATGCACAGAACAGAAAGAAGTTTCATACAATGCTTCTGTGTAGTTTATATTTGAACATATTCTTTTTTCCACTATTACCCACTTAGCGCTACGAATGTCCAGTTGCATTTTCTACAGACAGAGTGTTTCAAAACTGCTCAATCAAAAGTATGGTTTAACTCTGTTAGCTGAATGCTCAGATCAGAAAGAAGTTTCACAGAATGCTTCTGTGTAGTTTATATTTGAATATATTCCTTTTTCCACAACTACGCTCTTAGCGCTCAAAATGTCCAGTTGCATTTTATACAGAAAGAGTGTTCAGATCTGCTCAATCAAAAGTATGGTTTAACTCTGTTAGCTGAATGCACAGATCAGAAAGAAGTTTCACCGAATGATTCTGTGTAGTTTATATTTGAAGACATTCCTTTTTCCACTATTACCTTCTTAGCGCTCCGAATCTCCACTTGCATTTTCTACAAAAAGAGTGTTTCATAACTGCTCAAACAAAAATATGTTTTATCTCTGTTAACTGAATTTACAGATCAGAAATAATTTTCACAGAATGCATCTGTGTAGTTTTTATTTGAAGATATTCTTTTTCCCAATGTAGGCCTCTTAGCGCTTAGCATGTCCAATTGCAGTTTCTACAGAAAGAGTGTTTCAGAACGGCTCAATCAAAAGTAAGGTTCAACTCTGTTAGTTGAATGCACAGAACAGAAAGAATTTTCACAGAATGCTACTGTGTAGTTTATATTTGAATATATTCCTTTTTCCACTATTACCCTCTTAGCGCTCCGAATGTCCACTTGCATTTTCTACAGAAAGAGTGTTCAGAACTGCGCAATCAAAAGTATGGTTTAACTCTGTTAGCTTAATGAACATATCAGAAATAAGTTTCACACAATGCTTCTGTGTAGTTTTTATTTGAAGATATTATTTTTCCCAATAGAGGCCTCTTAGCGCTCAGAATGTCCAATTGCAGTTTCTACAGAAAGAGTGTTTCAGAACGGCTCAATCAAATGTAAGATTCAACTCTGTTAGTTGAATGCACAGAACAGAAAGAAGTTTCATACAATGCTTCTGTGTAGTTTATATTTGAACATATTCTTTTTTCCACTATTACCCACTTAGCGCTACGAATGTCCAGTTGCATTTTCTACAGACAGAGTGTTTCAAAACTGCTCAATCAAAAGTATGGTTTAACTCTGTTAGCTGAATGCTCAGATCAGAAAGAAGTTTCACAGAATGCTTCTGTGTAGTTTATATTTGAATATATTCCTTTTTCCACTACTACTCTCTTAGCGCTCCAAATGTCCAGTTGCATTTTCTACAGAAAGAGTGCTCAGATCTGCTCAATCAAAAGTATGGTTTAACTCTGTTATCTGAATGCACAGATCAGAAAGAAGTTTCACCGAATGATTCTGTGTAGTTTATATTTGAAGACATTCCTTTTTCCACTATTAACCTCTTAGCGGTCCGAATCTCCACTTGCATTTTCTACAAAAAGAGTGTTTCATAACTGCTCAATCAAAAATATGTTTTATCTCTGTTAACTGAATTTACAGATCAGAAATAAGTTTCACAGAATGCATCTGTGTAGTTTTTATTTGAAGATATTCTTTTTCCCAATGTAGGCCTCTTAGCGCTTAGCATGTCCAATTGCAGTTTCTACAGAAAGAGTGTTTCAGAACGGCTCAATCAAAAGTAAGGTTCAACTCTGTTATTTGAATGCACAGAACAGAAAGAATTTTCACAGAATGCTACTGTGTAGTTTATATTTGAATATATTCCTTTTTCCACTATTACCCTCTTAGCGCTCCGAATGTCCACTTGCATTTTCTACAGAAAGAGTGTTCAGAACTGCGCAATCAAAAGTATGGTTTAACTCTGTTAGCTTAATGAACATATCAGAAATAAGTTTCACACAATGCTTCTATGTAGTTTTTATTTGAAGATATTATTTTTCCCAATAGAGGCCTCTTAGCGCTCAGAATGTCCAATTGCAGTTTCTACAGAAAGAGTGTTTCAGAAAGGCTCAATCAAAAGTAAGGTTCAACTCTGTTAGTTGAATGCACAGAACAGAAAGAAGTTTCATACAATGCTTCTGTGTAGTTTATATTTGAACATATTCTTTTTTCCACTATTACCCAATTAGCGCTACGAATGTCCAGTTGCATTTTCTACAGACAGAGTGTTTCAAAACTGCTCAATCAAAAGTATGGTTTAACTCTCTTAGCTGAATGCTCAGATCAGAAAGAAGTTTCACAGAATGCTTCTGTGTAGTTTATATTTGAATATAATCCTTTTTCCACTACTATTCTCTTAGCGCTCCAAATGTCCGGTTGCATTTTCTACAGAAAGAGTGTTCAGATCTGCTCAATCAAAAGTATGGTTTAACTCTGTTAGCTGAATGCACAGATCAGAAAGAAGTTTCACAGAATGATTCTGTGTAGTTTTTATTTGAAGATATTCTTTTTCCCAATGTAGGCCTCTTAGCGCTTAGCATGTCCAATTGCAGTTTCTACAGAAAGAGTGTTTCAGAACGGCTCAATCAAAAGTAAGGTTCAACTCTGTTAGTTGAATGCACAGAACAGAAAGAATTTTCACAGAATGCTACTGTGTAGTTTATATTTGAATATATTCCTTTTTCCACTATTACCCTCTTAGCGCTCCGAATGTCCACTTGCATTTTCTACAGAAAGAGTGTTCAGAACTGCGCGATCAAAAGTATGGTTTAACTCTGTTAGCTTAATGAACATATCAGAAATAAGTTTCACACAATGCTTCTGTGTAGTTTTTATTTGAAGATATTATTTTTCCCAATAGAGGCCTCTTAGCGCTCAGAATGTCCAATTGCAGTTTCTACAGAAAGAGTGTTTCAGAACGGCTCAATCAAAAGTAAGGTTCAACTCTGTTAGTTGAATGCACAGAACAGAAAGAAGTTTCATACAATGCTTCTGTGTAGTTTATATTTGAACATATTATTTTTTCCACTATTACCCACTTAGCGCTACGAATGTCCAGTTGCATTTTCTACAGACAGAGTGTTTCAAAACTGCTCAATCAAAAGTATGGTTTAACTCTGTTAGCTGAATGCCCAGATCAGAAAGAAGTTTCACAGAATGCTTCTGTGTAGTTTATATTTGAATATATTCCTTTTTTAATCTACTACTCTCTTAGCGCTCCAAATGTCCAGTTGCATTTTCTACAGAAAGAGTGTTCAGATCTGCTCAATCAAAAGTATGGTTTAACTCTGTTAGCTGAATGCACAGATCAGAAAGAAGTTTCACATAATGATTCTGTGTAGTTTATATTTGGAGACATTCCTTTTTCCACTATTACCCTCTTAGCGCTCCGAATCTCCACTTGCATTTCCTACAGAAAGAGTGTTTCAGAACGGCTCAATCAAAACTAAGGTTCAACTCTTTTAGTTGAACAAACAGAACAGAAAGTAGTTTCACACAATTCTTCTGTGTAGTTTTTATTTGTAGACATTCTTTTTCCCAATATAGGCCTCCTTGCGTTCAGAATGTCCAATTGCAGTTTCTACAGAAAGAGTGTTTCAGAACGGCTCAATCAAAAGTAAGGTTCAACTCTGTTAGTTGAATGCACAGAACAGAAAGAAGTTTCATACATGGCTTCTGTGTAGTTTATATTTGAACATATTCTTTTTTCCACTATTACCCACTTAGCGCTACGAATGTCCAGTTGCATTTTCTACAGACAGAGTGTTTCAAAACTGCTCAATCAAAAGTATGGTTTAACTCTGTTAGCTGAATGCTCAGATCAGAAAGAAGTTTCACAGAATGCTTCTGTGTAGTTTATATTTGAATATATTCCTTTTTCCACTACTACGCTCTTAGCGCTCCAAATGTCCAGTTGCATTTTCTACAGAAAGAGTGTTCAGATCTGCTCAATCAAAAGTATGGTTTAACTCTGTTAGCTGAATGCACAGATCAGAAAGAAGTTTCACCGAATGATTCTGTGTAGTTTATATTTGAAGACATTCATTTTTCCACTATTACCCTCTTAGCGCTCCGAATCTCCACTTGCATTTTCTACAAAAAGAGTGTTTCATAACTGCTCAATCAAAAATATGTTTTATCTCTGTTAACTGAATTTACAGATCAGAAATAAGTTTCACAGAATGCATCTGTGTGGTTTTTATTTGAAGATATTCTTTTTCCCAGTGTAGGCCTCTTAGCGCTTAGCATGTCCAATTGCAGTTTCTACAGAAAGACTGTTTCAGAACGGCTCAATCAAAAGTAAGGTTCAACTCTGTTAGTTGAATGCACAGAACAGAAAGAATTTTCACAGAATGCTACTGTGTAGTTTATATTTGAATATATTCCTTTTTCCACTATTACCCTCTTAGCGCTCCGAATGTCCACTTGCATTTTCTACAGAAAGAGTGTTCAGAACTGCGCAATCAAAAGTATGGTTTAACTCTGTTAGCTTAATGAACATATCAGAAATAAGTTTCACACAATGCTTCTGTGTAGTTTTTATTTGAAGATATTATGTTTCCCAATAGAAGCCTCTTAGCGCTCAGAATGTCCAATTGCAGTTTCTACAGAAAGAGTGTTTCAGAACGGCTCAATCAAAAGTAAGGTTCAACTCTGTTAGTTGAATGCACAGAACAGAAAGAAGTTTCATACAATGCTTCTGTGTAGTTTATATTTGAACATATTCTTTTTTCCACTATTACCCACTTAGCGCTACGAATGTCCAGTTGCATTTTCTACAGACAGAGTGTTTCAAAACTGCTCAATCAAAAGTATGGTTTAACTCTGTTAGCTGAATGCTCAGATCAGAAAGAAGATTCACAGAATGCTTCTGTGTAGTTTATATTTGAATATATTCCTTTTTCCACTACTACTCTCTTAGCGCTCCAAATGTCCAGTTGCATTTTCTACAGAAAGAGTGTTCAGATCTGCTCAATCAAAAGTATGGTTTAACTCTGTTAGCTGAATGCACAGATCAGAAAGAAGTTTCACAGAATGATTCTGTGTAGTTTATATTTGGAGACATTCCTTTTTCCACTATTACCCTCTTAGCGCTCCGAATCTCCACTTGCATTTTCTACAGAAAGAGTGTTTCAGAACGGCTCAATCAAAACTAAGCTTCAACTCTTTTAGTTGAACAAACAGAACAGAAAGAAGTTTCACACAATTCTTCTGTGTAGTTTTTATTTCTAGACATTCTTTTTCCCAATATAGGCCTCTTAGCGCTCAGAATGTCCAATTGCAGTTTCTACAGAAAGAGTGTTTCAGAACGGCTCAATCAAAAGTAAGGTTCAACTCTGTTAGTTGAATGCACAGAACAGAAAGAAGTTTCATACAATGCTTCTGTGTAGTTTATATTTGAACATATTCTTTTTTCCACTATTACCCACTTAGCGCTACGAATGTCCAGTTGCATTTTCTACAGACAGAGTGTTTCAAAACTGCTCAATCAAAAGTATGGTTTAACTCTGTTACCTGAATGCTCAGATCAGAAAGAAGTTTCACAGAATGCTTCTGTGTAGTTTATATTTGAATATATTCCTTTTTCCACAACTACGCTCTTAGCGCTCAAAATGTCCAGTTGCATTTTCTACAGAAAGAGTGTTCAGATCTGCTCAATCAAAAGTATGGTTTAACTCTGTTAGCTGAATGCACAGATCAGAAAGAAGTTTCACCGAATGATTCTGTGTAGTTTATATTTGAAGACATTCATTTTTCCACTATTACCCTCTTAGCGCTCCGAATCTCCACTTGCATTTTCTACAAAAAGAGTGTTTCATAACTGCTCAATCAAAAATATGTTTTATCTCTGTTAACTGAATTTACAGATCAGAAATAAGTTTCACAGAATGCATCTGTGTGGTTTTTATTTGAAGATATTCTTTTTCCCAGTGTAGGCCTCTTAGCGCTTAGCATGTCCAATTGCAGTTTCTACAGAAAGACTGTTTCAGAACGGCTCAATCAAAAGTAAGGTTCAACTCTGTTAGTTGAATGCACAGAACAGAAAGAATTTTCACAGAATGCTACTGTGTAGTTTATATTTGAATATATTCCTTTTTCCACTATTACCCTCTTAGCGCTCCGAATGTCCACTTGCATTTTCTACAGAAAGAGTGTTCAGAACTGCGCAATCAAAAGTATGGTTTAACTCTGTTAGCTTAATGAACATATCAGAAATAAGTTTCACACAATGCTTCTGTGTAGTTTTTATTTGAAGATATTATGTTTCCCAATAGAGGCCTCTTAGCGCTCAGAATGTCCAATTGCAGTTTCTACAGAAAGAGTGTTTCAGAACGGCTCAATCAAAAGTAAGGTTCAACTCTGTTAGTTGAATGCACAGAACAGAAAGAAGTTTCATACAATGCTTCTGTGTAGTTTATATTTGAACATATTCTTTTTTCCACTATTACCCACTTAGCGCTACGAATGTCCAGTTGCATTTTCTACAGACAGAGTGTTTCAAAACTGCTCAATCAAAAGTATGGTTTAACTCTGTTAGCTGAATGCTCAGATCAGAAAGAAGATTCACAGAATGCTTCTGTGTAGTTTATATTTGAATATATTCCTTTTTCCACTACTACTCTCTTAGCGCTCCAAATGTCCAGTTGCATTTTCTACAGAAAGAGTGTTCAGATCTGCTCAATCAAAAGTATGGTTTAACTCTGTTAGCTGAATGCACAGATCAGAAAGAAGTTTCACAGAATGATTCTGTGTAGTTTATATTTGGAGACATTCCTTTTTCCACTATTACCCTCTTAGCGCTCCGAATCTCCACTTGCATTTTCTACAGAAAGAGTGTTTCAGAACGGCTCAATCAAAACTAAGCTTCAACTCTTTTAGTTGAACAAACAGAACAGAAAGAAGTTTCACACAATTCTTCTGTGTAGTTTTTATTTCTAGACATTCTTTTTCCCAATATAGGCCTCTTAGCGCTCAGAATGTCCAATTGCAGTTTCTACAGAAAGAGTGTTTCAGAACGGCTCAATCAAAAGTAAGGTTCAACTCTGTTAGTTGAATGCACAGAACAGAAAGAAGTTTCATACAATGCTTCTGTGTAGTTTATATTTGAACATATTCTTTTTTCCACTATTACCCACTTAGCGCTACGAATGTCCAGTTGCATTTTCTACAGACAGAGTGTTTCAAAACTGCTCAATCAAAAGTATGGTTTAACTCTGTTACCTGAATGCTCAGATCAGAAAGAAGTTTCACAGAATGCTTCTGTGTAGTTTATATTTGAATATATTCCTTTTTCCACAACTACGCTCTTAGCGCTCAAAATGTCCAGTTGCATTTTCTACAGAAAGAGTGTTCAGATCTGCTCAATCAAAAGTATGGTTTAACTCTGTTAGCTGAATGCACAGATCAGAAAGAAGTTTCACCGAATGATTCTGTGTAGTTTATATTTGAAGACATTCCTTTTTCCACTATTACCTTCTTAGCGCTCCGAATCTCCACTTGCATTTTCTACAAAAAGAGTGTTTCATAACTGCTCAATCAAAAATATGTTTTATCTCTGTTAACTGAATTTACAGATCAGAAATAATTTTCACAGAATGCATCTGTGTAGTTTTTATTTGAAGATATTCTTTTTCCCAATGTAGGCCTCTTAGCGCTTAGCATGTCCAATTGCAGTTTCTACAGAAAGAGTGTTTCAGAACGGCTCAATCAAAAGTAAGGTTCAACTCTGTTAGTTGAATGCACAGAACAGAAAGAATTTTCACAGAATGCTACTGTGTAGTTTATATTTGAATATATTCCTTTTTCCACTATTACCCTCTTAGCGCTCCGAATGTCCACTTGCATTTTCTACAGAAAGAGTGTTCAGAACTGCGCAATCAAAAGTATGGTTTAACTCTGTTAGCTTAATGAACATATCAGAAATAAGTTTCACACAATGCTTCTGTGTAGTTTTTATTTGAAGATATTATTTTTCCCAATAGAGGCCTCTTAGCGCTCAGAATGTCCAATTGCAGTTTCTACAGAAAGAGTGTTTCAGAACGGCTCAATCAAATGTAAGATTCAACTCTGTTAGTTGAATGCACAGAACAGAAAGAAGTTTCATACAATGCTTCTGTGTAGTTTATATTTGAACATATTCTTTTTTCCACTATTACCCACTTAGCGCTACGAATGTCCAGTTGCATTTTCTACAGACAGAGTGTTTCAAAACTGCTCAATCAAAACTATGGTTTAACTCTGTTAGCTGAATGCCCATATCAGAAAGAAGTTTCACAGAATGCTTCTGTGTAGTTTATATTTGAATATATTCCTTTTTCCACTACTACTCTCTTAGCGCTCCAAATGTCCAGTTGCATTTTCTACAGAAAGAGTGTTCAGATCTGCTCAATCAAAAGTATGGTTTAACTCTGTTAGCTGAATGCACAGATCAGAAAGAAGTTTCACAGAATGATTCTGTGTAGTTTATATTTGGAGACATTCCTTTTTCCACTATTACCCTCTTAGCGCTCCGAATCTCCACTTGCATTTTCTACAGAAAGAGTGTTTCAGAACGGCTCAATCAAAACTAAGCTTCAACTCTTTTAGTTGAACAAACAGAACAGAAAGAAGTTTCACACAATTCTTCTGTGTAGTTTTTATTTCTAGACATTCTTTTTCCCAATATAGGCCTCTTAGGGCTCAGAATGTCCAATTGCAGTTTCTACAGAAAGAGTGTTTCAGAACGGCTCAATCAAAAGTAAGGTTCAACTCTGTTAGTTGAATGCACAGAACAGAAAGAAGTTTCATACAATGCTTCTGTGTAGTTTATATTTGAACATATTCTTTTTTCCACTATTACCCACTTAGCGCTACGAATGTCCAGTTGCATTTTCTACAGACAGAGTGTTTCAAAACTGCTCAATCAAAAGTATGGTTTAACTCTGTTAGCTGAATGCTCAGATCAGAAAGAAGTTTCACAGAATGATTCTGTGTAGTTTATATTTGAATATATTCCTTTTTCCACTACTACTCTCTTAGCGCTCCAAATGTCCAGTTGCATTTTCTACAGAAAGAGTGTTCAGATCTGCTCAATCAAAAGTATGGTTTAACTCTGTTAGCTGAATGCACAGATCAGAAAGAAGTTTCACAGAATGATTCTGTGTAGTTTATATTTGGAGACATTCCTTTTTCCACTATTACCCTCTTAGCGCTCCGAATCTCCACTTGCATTTTCTACAGAAAGAGTGTTTCAGAACGGCTCAATCAAAACTAAGCTTCAACTCTTTTAGTTGAACAAACAGAACAGAAAGAAGTTTCACACAATTCTTCTGTGTAGTTTTTATTTCTAGACATTCTTTTTCCCAATATAGGCCTCTTAGCGCTCAGAATGTCCAATTGCAGTTTCTACAGAAAGAGTGTTTCAGAACGGCTCAATCAAAAGTAAGGTTCAACTCTGTTAGTTGAATGCACAGAACAGAAAGAAGTTTCATACAATGCTTCTGTGTAGTTTATATTTGAACATATTCTTTTTTCCACTATTACCCACTTAGCGCTACGAATGTCCAGTTGCATTTTCTACAGACAGAGTGTTTCAAAACTGCTCAATCAAAAGTATGGTTTAACTCTGTTAGCTGAATGCTCAGATCAGAAAGAAGTTTCACAGAATGCTTCTGTGTAGTTTATATTTGAATATATTCCTTTTTCCACAACTACGCTCTTAGCGCTCAAAATGTCCAGTTGCATTTTATACAGAAAGAGTGTTCAGATCTGCTCAATCAAAAGTATGGTTTAACTCTGTTAGCTGAATGCACAGATCAGAAAGAAGTTTCACCGAATGATTCTGTGTAGTTTATATTTGAAGACATTCCTTTTTCCACTATTACCTTCTTAGCGCTCCGAATCTCCACTTGCATTTTCTACAAAAAGAGTGTTTCATAACTGCTCAAACAAAAATATGTTTTATCTCTGTTAACTGAATTTACAGATCAGAAATAATTTTCACAGAATGCATCTGTGTAGTTTTTATTTGAAGATATTCTTTTTCCCAATGTAGGCCTCTTAGCGCTTAGCATGTCCAATTGCAGTTTCTACAGAAAGAGTGTTTCAGAACGGCTCAATCAAAAGTAAGGTTCAACTCTGTTAGTTGAATGCACAGAACAGAAAGAATTTTCACAGAATGCTACTGTGTAGTTTATATTTGAATATATTCCTTTTTCCACTATTACCCTCTTAGCGCTCCGAATGTCCACTTGCATTTTCTACAGAAAGAGTGTTCAGAACTGCGCAATCAAAAGTATGGTTTAACTCTGTTAGCTTAATGAACATATCAGAAATAAGTTTCACACAATGCTTCTGTGTAGTTTTTATTTGAAGATATTATTTTTCCCAATAGAGGCCTCTTAGCGCTCAGAATGTCCAATTGCAGTTTCTACAGAAAGAGTGTTTCAGAACGGCTCAATCAAATGTAAGATTCAACTCTGTTAGTTGAATGCACAGAACAGAAAGAAGTTTCATACAATGCTTCTGTGTAGTTTATATTTGAACATATTCTTTTTTCCACTATTACCCACTTAGCGCTACGAATGTCCAGTTGCATTTTCTACAGACAGAGTGTTTCAAAACTGCTCAATCAAAAGTATGGTTTAACTCTGTTAGCTGAATGCTCAGATCAGAAAGAAGTTTCACAGAATGCTTCTGTGTAGTTTATATTTGAATATATTCCTTTTTCCACTACTACTCTCTTAGCGCTCCAAATGTCCAGTTGCATTTTCTACAGAAAGAGTGTTCAGATCTGCTCAATCAAAAGTATGGTTTAACTCTGTTATCTGAATGCACAGATCAGAAAGAAGTTTCACCGAATGATTCTGTGTAGTTTATATTTGAAGACATTCCTTTTTCCACTATTAACCTCTTAGCGCTCCGAATCTCCACTTGCATTTTCTACAAAAAGAGTGTTTCATAACTGCTCAATCAAAAATATGTTTTATCTCTGTTAACTGAATTTACAGATCAGAAATAAGTTTCACAGAATGCATCTGTGTAGTTTTTATTTGAAGATATTCTTTTTCCCAATGTAGGCCTCTTAGCGCTTAGCATGTCCAATTGCAGTTTCTACAGAAAGAGTGTTTCAGAACGGCTCAATCAAAAGTAAGGTTCAACTCTGTTATTTGAATGCACAGAACAGAAAGAATTTTCACAGAATGCTACTGTGTAGTTTATATTTGAATATATTCCTTTTTCCACTATTACCCTCTTAGCGCTCCGAATGTCCACTTGCATTTTCTACAGAAAGAGTGTTCAGAACTGCGCAATCAAAAGTATGGTTTAACTCTGTTAGCTTAATGAACATATCAGAAATAAGTTTCACACAATGCTTCTATGTAGTTTTTATTTGAAGATATTATTTTTCCCAATAGAGGCCTCTTAGCGCTCAGAATGTCCAATTGCAGTTTCTACAGAAAGAGTGTTTCAGAAAGGCTCAATCAAAAGTAAGGTTCAACTCTGTTAGTTGAATGCACAGAACAGAAAGAAGTTTCATACAATGCTTCTGTGTAGTTTATATTTGAACATATTCTTTTTTCCACTATTACCCAATTAGCGCTACGAATGTCCAGTTGCATTTTCTACAGACAGAGTGTTTCAAAACTGCTCAATCAAAAGTATGGTTTAACTCTCTTAGCTGAATGCTCAGATCAGAAAGAAGTTTCACAGAATGCTTCTGTGTAGTTTATATTTGAATATAATCCTTTTTCCACTACTATTCTCTTAGCGCTCCAAATGTCCGGTTGCATTTTCTACAGAAAGAGTGTTCAGATCTGCTCAATCAAAAGTATGGTTTAACTCTGTTAGCTGAATGCACAGATCAGAAAGAAGTTTCACAGAATGATTCTGTGTAGTTTTTATTTGAAGATATTCTTTTTCCCAATGTAGGCCTCTTAGCGCTTAGCATGTCCAATTGCAGTTTCTACAGAAAGAGTGTTTCAGAACGGCTCAATCAAAAGTAAGGTTCAACTCTGTTAGTTGAATGCACAGAACAGAAAGAATTTTCACAGAATGCTACTGTGTAGTTTATATTTGAATATATTCCTTTTTCCACTATTACCCTCTTAGCGCTCCGAATGTCCACTTGCATTTTCTACAGAAAGAGTGTTCAGAACTGCGCGATCAAAAGTATGGTTTAACTCTGTTAGCTTAATGAACATATCAGAAATAAGTTTCACACAATGCTTCTGTGTAGTTTTTATTTGAAGATATTATTTTTCCCAATAGAGGCCTCTTAGCGCTCAGAATGTCCAATTGCAGTTTCTACAGAAAGAGTGTTTCAGAACGGCTCAATCAAAAGTAAGGTTCAACTCTGTTAGTTGAATGCACAGAACAGAAAGAAGTTTCATACAATGCTTCTGTGTAGTTTATATTTGAACATATTATTTTTTCCACTATTACCCACTTAGCGCTACGAATGTCCAGTTGCATTTTCTACAGACAGAGTGTTTCAAAACTGCTCAATCAAAAGTATGGTTTAACTCTGTTAGCTGAATGCCCAGATCAGAAAGAAGTTTCACAGAATGCTTCTGTGTAGTTTATATTTGAATATATTCCTTTTTTAATCTACTACTCTCTTAGCGCTCCAAATGTCCAGTTGCATTTTCTACAGAAAGAGTGTTCAGATCTGCTCAATCAAAAGTATGGTTTAACTCTGTTAGCTGAATGCACAGATCAGAAAGAAGTTTCACATAATGATTCTGTGTAGTTTATATTTGGAGACATTCCTTTTTCCACTATTACCCTCTTAGCGCTCCGAATCTCCACTTGCATTTCCTACAGAAAGAGTGTTTCAGAACGGCTCAATCAAAACTAAGGTTCAACTCTTTTAGTTGAACAAACAGAACAGAAAGTAGTTTCACACAATTCTTCTGTGTAGTTTTTATTTGTAGACATTCTTTTTCCCAATATAGGCCTCCTTGCGTTCAGAATGTCCAATTGCAGTTTCTACAGAAAGAGTGTTTCAGAACGGCTCAATCAAAAGTAAGGTTCAACTCTGTTAGTTGAATGCACAGAACAGAAAGAAGTTTCATACATGGCTTCTGTGTAGTTTATATTTGAACATATTCTTTTTTCCACTATTACCCACTTAGCGCTACGAATGTCCAGTTGCATTTTCTACAGACAGAGTGTTTCAAAACTGCTCAATCAAAAGTATGGTTTAACTCTGTTAGCTGAATGCTCAGATCAGAAAGAAGTTTCACAGAATGCTTCTGTGTAGTTTATATTTGAATATATTCCTTTTTCCACTACTACGCTCTTAGCGCTCCAAATGTCCAGTTGCATTTTCTACAGAAAGAGTGTTCAGATCTGCTCAATCAAAAGTATGGTTTAACTCTGTTAGCTGAATGCACAGATCAGAAAGAAGTTTCACCGAATGATTCTGTGTAGTTTATATTTGAAGACATTCATTTTTCCACTATTACCCTCTTAGCGCTCCGAATCTCCACTTGCATTTTCTACAAAAAGAGTGTTTCATAACTGCTCAATCAAAAATATGTTTTATCTCTGTTAACTGAATTTACAGATCAGAAATAAGTTTCACAGAATGCATCTGTGTGGTTTTTATTTGAAGATATTCTTTTTCCCAGTGTAGGCCTCTTAGCGCTTAGCATGTCCAATTGCAGTTTCTACAGAAAGACTGTTTCAGAACGGCTCAATCAAAAGTAAGGTTCAACTCTGTTAGTTGAATGCACAGAACAGAAAGAATTTTCACAGAATGCTACTGTGTAGTTTATATTTGAATATATTCCTTTTTCCACTATTACCCTCTTTGCGCTCCGAATGTCCACTTGCATTTTCTACAGAAAGAGTGTTCAGAACTGCGCAATCAAAAGTATGGTTTAACTCTGTTAGCTTAATGAACATATCAGAAATAAGTTTCACACAATGCTTCTGTGTAGTTTTTATTTGAAGATATTATGTTTCCCAATAGAGGCCTCTTAGCGCTCAGAATGTCCAATTGCAGTTTCTACAGAAAGAGTGTTTCAGAACGGCTCAATCAAAAGTAAGGTTCAACTCTGTTAGTTGAATGCACAGAACAGAAAGAAGTTTCATACAATGCTTCTGTGTAGTTTATATTTGAATATATTCTTTTTTCCACTATTACCCACTTAGCGCTACGAATGTCCAGTTGCATTTTCTACAGACAGAGTGTTTCAAAACTGCTCAATCAAAAGTATGGTTTAACTCTGTTAGCTGAATGCTCAGATCAGAAAGAAGTTTCACAGAATGCTTCTGTGTAGTTTATATTTGAATATATTCCTTTTTCCACTACTACTCTCTTAGCGCTCCAAATGTCCAGTTGCATTTTCTACAGAAAGAGTGTTCAGATCTGCTCAATCAAAAGTATGGTTTAACTCTGTTAGCTGAATGCACAGATCAGAAAGAAGTTTCACAGAATGATTCTGTGTAGTTTATATTTGGAGACATTCCTTTTTCCACTATTACCCTCTTAGCGCTCCGAATCTCCACTTGCATTTTCTACAGAAAGAGTGTTTCAGAACGGCTCAATCAAAACTAAGGTTCAACTCTTTTAGTTGAACAAACAGAACAGAAAGAAGTTTCACACAATTCTTCTGTGTAGTTTTTATTTCTAGACATTCTTTTTCCCAATATAGGCCTCTTAGCGCTCAGAATGTCCAATTGCAGTTTCTACAGAAAGAGTGTTTCAGAACGGCTCAATCAAAAGTAAGGTTCAACTCTGTTAGTTGAATGCACAGAACAGAAAGAAGTTTCATACAATGCTTCTGTGTAGTTTATATTTGAACATATTCTTTTTTCCACTATTACCCACTTAGCGCTACGAATGTCCAGTTGCATTTTCTACAGACAGAGTGTTTCAAAACTGCTCAATCAAAAGTATGGTTTAACTCTGTTAGCTGAATGCTCAGATCAGAAAGAAGTTTCACAGAATGCTTCTGTGTAGTTTATATTTGAATATATTCCTTTTTCCACAACTACGCTCTTAGCGCTCAAAATGTCCAGTTGCATTTTCTACAGAAAGAGTGTTCAGATCTGCTCAATCAAAAGTATGGTTTAACTCTGTTAGCTGAATGCACAGATCAGAAAGAAGTTTCACCGAATGATTCTGTGTAGTTTATATTTGAAGACATTCCTTTTTCCACTATTACCTTCTTAGCGCTCCGAATCTCCACTTGCATTTTCTACAAAAAGAGTGTTTCATAACTGCTCAATCAAAAATATGTTTTATCTCTGTTAACTGAATTTACAGATCAGAAATAATTTTCACAGAATGCATCTGTGTAGTTTTTATTTGAAGATATTCTTTTTCCCAATGTAGGCCTCTTAGCGCTTAGCATGTCCAATTGCAGTTTCTACAGAAAGAGTGTTTCAGAACGGCTCAATCAAAAGTAAGGTTCAACTCTGTTAGTTGAATGCACAGAACAGAAAGAATTTTCACAGAATGCTACTGTGTAGTTTATATTTGAATATATTCCTTTTTCCACTATTACCCTCTTAGCGCTCCGAATGTCCACTTGCATTTTCTACAGAAAGAGTGTTCAGAACTGCGCAATCAAAAGTATGGTTTAACTCTGTTAGCTTAATGAACATATCAGAAATAAGTTTCACACAATGCTTCTGTGTAGTTTTTATTTGAAGATATTATTTTTCCCAATAGAGGCCTCTTAGCGCTCAGAATGTCCAATTGCAGTTTCTACAGAAAGAGTGTTTCAGAACGGCTCAATCAAATGTAAGATTCAACTCTGTTAGTTGAATGCACAGAACAGAAAGAAGTTTCATACAATGCTTCTGTGTAGTTTATATTTGAACATATTCTTTTTTCCACTATTACCCACTTAGCGCTACGAATGTCCAGTTGCATTTTCTACAGACAGAGTGTTTCAAAACTGCTCAATCAAAACTATGGTTTAACTCTGTTAGCTGAATGCCCATATCAGAAAGAAGTTTCACAGAATGCTTCTGTGTAGTTTATATTTGAATATATTCCTTTTTCCACTACTACTCTCTTAGCGCTCCAAATGTCCAGTTGCATTTTCTACAGAAAGAGTGTTCAGATCTGCTCAATCAAAAGTATGGTTTAACTCTGTTAGCTGAATGCACAGATCAGAAAGAAGTTTCACAGAATGATTCTGTGTAGTTTATATTTGGAGACATTCCTTTTTCCACTATTACCCTCTTAGCGCTCCGAATCTCCACTTGCATTTTCTACAGAAAGAGTGTTTCAGAACGGCTCAATCAAAACTAAGCTTCAACTCTTTTAGTTGAACAAACAGAACAGAAAGAAGTTTCACACAATTCTTCTGTGTAGTTTTTATTTCTAGACATTCTTTTTCCCAATATAGGCCTCTTAGCGCTCAGAATGTCCAATTGCAGTTTCTACAGAAAGAGTGTTTCAGAACGGCTCAATCAAAAGTAAGGTTCAACTCTGTTAGTTGAATGCACAGAACAGAAAGAAGTTTCATACAATGCTTCTGTGTAGTTTATATTTGAACATATTCTTTTTTCCACTATTACCCACTTAGCGCTACGAATGTCCAGTTGCATTTTCTACAGACAGAGTGTTTCAAAACTGCTCAATCAAAAGTATGGTTTAACTCTGTTAGCTGAATGCTCAGATCAGAAAGAAGTTTCACAGAATGTTTCTGTGTAGTTTATATTTGAATATATTCCTTTTTCCACTACTACTCTCTTTGCGCTCCAAATGTCCAGTTGCATTTTCTACAGAAAGAGTGTTCAGATCTGCTCAATCAAAAGTATGGTTTAACTCTGTTAGCTGAATGCACAGATCAGAAAGAAGTTTCACAGAATGATTCTGTGTAGTTTATATTTGGAGACATTCCTTTTTCCACTATTACCCTCTTAGCGCTCCGAATCTCCACTTGCATTTTCTACAGAAAGAGTGTTTCAGAACGGCTCAATCAAAACTAAGCTTCAACTCTTTTAGTTGAACAAACAGAACAGAAAGAAGTTTCACACAATTCTCCTGTGTAGTTTTTATTTCTAGACATTCTTTTTCCCAATATAGGCCTCTTAGCGCTCAGAATGTCCAATTGCAGTTTCTACAGAAAGAGTGTTTCAGAACGGCTCAATCAAAAGTAAGGTTCAACTCTGTTAGTTGAATGCACAGAACAGAAAGAAGTTTCATACAATGCTTCTGTGTAGTTTATATTTGAACATATTCTTTTTTCCACTATTACCCACTTAGCGCTACGAATGTCCAGTTGCATTTTCTACAGACAGAGTGTTTCAAAACTGCTCAATCAAAAGTATGGTTTAACTCTGTTAGCTGAATGCTCAGATCAGAAAGAAGTTTCACAGAATGCTTCTGTGTAGTTTATATTTGAATATATTCCTTTTTCCACAACTACGCTCTTAGCGCTCAAAATGTCCAGTTGCATTTTCTACAGAAAGAGTGTTCAGATCTGCTCAATCAAAAGTATGGTTTAACTCTGTTAGCTGAATGCACAGATCAGAAAGAAGTTTCACCGAATGATTCTGTGTAGTTTATATTTGAAGACATTCCTTTTTCCACTATTACCTTCTTAGCGCTCCGAATCTCCACTTGCATTTTCTACAAAAAGAGTGTTTCATAACTGCTCAAACAAAAATATGTTTTATCTCTGTTAACTGAATTTACAGATCAGAAATAATTTTCACAGAATGCATCTGTGTAGTTTTTATTTGAAGATATTCTTTTTCCCAATGTAGGCCTCTTAGCGCTTAGCATGTCCAATTGCAGTTTCTACAGAAAGAGTGTTTCAGAACGGCTCAATCAAAAGTAAGGTTCAACTCTGTTAGTTGAATGCACAGAACAGAAAGAATTTTCACAGAATGCTACTGTGTAGTTTATATTTGAATATATTCCTTTTTCCACTATTACCCTCTTAGCGCTCCGAATGTCCACTTGCATTTTCTACAGAAAGAGTGTTCAGAACTGCGCAATCAAAAGTATGGTTTAACTCTGTTAGCTTAATGAACATATCAGAAATAAGTTTCACACAATGCTTCTGTGTAGTTTTTATTTGAAGATATTATTTTTCCCAATAGAGGCCTCTTAGCGCTCAGAATGTCCAATTGCAGTTTCTACAGAAAGAGTGTTTCAGAACGGCTCAATCAAATGTAAGATTCAACTCTGTTAGTTGAATGCACAGAACAGAAAGAAGTTTCATACAATGCTTCTGTGTAGTTTATATTTGAACATATTCTTTTTTCCACTATTACCCACTTAGCGCTACGAATGTCCAGTTGCATTTTCTACAGACAGAGTGTTTCAAAACTGCTCAATCAAAAGTATGGTTTAACTCTGTTAGCTGAATGCCCAGATCAGAAAGAAGTTTCACAGAATGCTTCAGTGTAGTTTATATTTGAATATATTCCTTTTTTAATCTAATACTCTCTTAGCGCTCCAAATGTCCAGTTGCATTTTCTACAGAAAGAGTGTTCAGATCTGCTCAATCAAAAGTATGGTTTAACTCTGTTAGCTGAATGCACAGATCAGAAAGAAGTTTCACATAATGATTCTGTGTAGTTTATATTTGGAGACATTCCTTTTTCCACTATTACCCTCTTAGCGCTCCGAATCTCCACTTGCATTTTCTACAGAAAGAGTGTTTCAGAACGGCTCAATCAAAACTAAGGTTCAACTCTTTTAGTTGAACAAACAGAACAGAAAGAAGTTTCACACAATTCTTCTGTGTAGTTTTTATTTGTAGATATTCTTTTTCCCAATATAGGCCTCCTTGCGCTCAGAATGTCCAATTGCAGTTTCTACAGAAAGAGTGTTTCAGAACGGCTCAATCAAAAGTAAGGTTCAACTCTGTTAGTTGAATGCACAGAACAGAAAGAAGTTTCATACATTGCTTCTGTGTAGTTTATATTTGAACATATTCTTTTTTCCACTATTACCCACTTAGCGCTACGAATGTCCAGTTGCATTTTCTACAGACAGAGTGTTTCAAAACTGCTCAATCAAAAGTATGGTTTAACTCTGTTAGCTGAATGCTCAGATCAGAAAGAAGTTTCACAGAATGCTTCTGTGTAGTTTATATTTGAATATATTCCTTTTTCCACTACTACGCTCTTAGCGCTCCAAATGTCCAGTTGCATTTTCTACAGAAAGAGTGTTCAGATCTGCTCAATCAAAAGTATGGTTTAACTCTGTTAGCTGAATGCACAGATCAGAAAGAAGTTTCACCGAATGATTCTGTGTAGTTTATATTTGAAGACATTCATTTTTCCACTATTACCCTCTTAGCGCTCCGAATCTCCACTTGCATTTTCTACAAAAAGAGTGTTTCATAACTGCTCAATCAAAAATATGTTTTATCTCTGTTAACTGAATTTACAGATCAGAAATAAGTTTCACAGAATGCATCTGTGTGGTTTTTATTTGAAGATATTCTTTTTCCCAGTGTAGGCCTCTTAGCGCTTAGCATGTCCAATTGCAGTTTCTACAGAAAGACTGTTTCAGAACGGCTCAATCAAAAGTAAGGTTCAACTCTGTTAGTTGAATGCACAGAACAGAAAGAATTTTCACAGAATGCTACTGTGTAGTTTATATTTGAATATATTCCTTTTTCCACTATTACCCTCTTAGCGCTCCGAATGTCCACTTGCATTTTCTACAGAAAGAGTGTTCAGAACTGCGCAATCAAAAGTATGGTTTAACTCTGTTAGCTTAATGAACATATCAGAAATAAGTTTCACACAATGCTTCTGTGTAGTTTTTATTTGAAGATATTATTTTTCCCAATAGAGGCCTCTTAGCGCTCAGAATGTCCAATTGCAGTTTCTACAGAAAGAGTGTTTCAGAACGGCTCAATCAAATGTAAGATTCAACTCTGTTAGTTGAATGCACAGAACAGAAAGAAGTTTCATACAATGCTTCTGTGTAGTTTATATTTGAACATATTCTTTTTTCCACTATTACCCACTTAGCGCTACGAATGTCCAGTTGCATTTTCTACAGACAGAGTGTTTCAAAACTGCTCAATCAAAACTATGGTTTAACTCTGTTAGCTGAATGCCCATATCAGAAAGAAGTTTCACAGAATGCTTCTGTGTAGTTTATATTTGAATATATTCCTTTTTCCACTACTACTCTCTTAGCGCTCCAAATGTCCAGTTGCATTTTCTACAGAAAGAGTGTTCAGATCTGCTCAATCAAAAGTATGGTTTAACTCTGTTAGCTGAATGCACAGATCAGAAAGAAGTTTCACAGAATGATTCTGTGTAGTTTATATTTGGAGACATTCCTTTTTCCACTATTACCCTCTTAGCGCTCCGAATCTCCACTTGCATTTTCTACAGAAAGAGTGTTTCAGAACGGCTCAATCAAAACTAAGCTTCAACTCTTTTAGTTGAACAAACAGAACAGAAAGAAGTTTCACACAATTCTTCTGTGTAGTTTTTATTTCTAGACATTCTTTTTCCCAATATAGGCCTCTTAGCGCTCAGAATGTCCAATTGCAGTTTCTACAGAAAGAGTGTTTCAGAACGGCTCAATCAAAAGTAAGGTTCAACTCTGTTAGTTGAATGCACAGAACAGAAAGAAGTTTCATACAATGCTTCTGTGTAGTTTATATTTGAACATATTCTTTTTTCCACTATTACCCACTTAGCGCTACGAATGTCCAGTTGCATTTTCTACAGACAGAGTGTTTCAAAACTGCTCAATCAAAAGTATGGTTTAACTCTGTTAGCTGAATGCTCAGATCAGAAAGAAGTTTCACAGAATGTTTCTGTGTAGTTTATATTTGAATATATTCCTTTTTCCACTACTACTCTCTTTGCGCTCCAAATGTCCAGTTGCATTTTCTACAGAAAGAGTGTTCAGATCTGCTCAATCAAAAGTATGGTTTAACTCTGTTAGCTGAATGCACAGATCAGAAAGAAGTTTCACAGAATGATTCTGTGTAGTTTATATTTGGAGACATTCCTTTTTCCACTATTACCCTCTTAGCGCTCCGAATCTCCACTTGCATTTTCTACAGAAAGAGTGTTTCAGAACGGCTCAATCAAAACTAAGCTTCAACTCTTTTAGTTGAACAAACAGAACAGAAAGAAGTTTCACACAATTCTTCTGTGTAGTTTTTATTTCTAGACATTCTTTTTCCCAATATAGGCCTCTTAGCGCTCAGAATGTCCAATTGCAGTTTCTACAGAAAGAGTGTTTCAGAACGGCTCAATCAAAAGTAAGGTTCAACTCTGTTAGTTGAATGCACAGAACAGAAAGAAGTTTCATACAATGCTTCTGTGTAGTTTATATTTGAACATATTCTTTTTTCCACTATTACCCACTTAGCGCTACGAATGTCCAGTTGCATTTTCTACAGACAGAGTGTTTCAAAACTGCTCAATCAAAAGTATGGTTTAACTCTGTTAGCTGAATGCTCAGATCAGAAAGAAGTTTCACAGAATGCTTCTGTGTAGTTTATATTTGAATATATTCCTTTTTCCACAACTACGCTCTTAGCGCTCAAAATGTCCAGTTGCATTTTCTACAGAAAGAGTGTTCAGATCTGCTCAATCAAAAGTATGGTTTAACTCTGTTAGCTGAATGCACAGATCAGAAAGAAGTTTCACCGAATGATTCTGTGTAGTTTATATTTGAAGACATTCCTTTTTCCACTATTACCTTCTTAGCGCTCCGAATCTCCACTTGCATTTTCTACAAAAAGAGTGTTTCATAACTGCTCAAACAAAAATATGTTTTATCTCTGTTAACTGAATTTACAGATCAGAAATAATTTTCACAGAATGCATCTGTGTAGTTTTTATTTGAAGATATTCTTTTTCCCAATGTAGGCCTCTTAGCGCTTAGCATGTCCAATTGCAGTTTCTACAGAAAGAGTGTTTCAGAACGGCTCAATCAAAAGTAAGGTTCAACTCTGTTAGTTGAATGCACAGAACAGAAAGAATTTTCACAGAATGCTACTGTGTAGTTTATATTTGAATATATTCCTTTTTCCACTATTACCCTCTTAGCGCTCCGAATGTCCACTTGCATTTTCTACAGAAAGAGTGTTCAGAACTGCGCAATCAAAAGTATGGTTTAACTCTGTTAGCTTAATGAACATATCAGAAATAAGTTTCACACAATGCTTCTGTGTAGTTTTTATTTGAAGATATTATTTTTCCCAATAGAGGCCTCTTAGCGCTCAGAATGTCCAATTGCAGTTTCTACAGAAAGAGTGTTTCAGAACGGCTCAATCAAATGTAAGATTCAACTCTGTTAGTTGAATGCACAGAACAGAAAGAAGTTTCATACAATGCTTCTGTGTAGTTTATATTTGAACATATTCTTTTTTCCACTATTACCCACTTAGCGCTACGAATGTCCAGTTGCATTTTCTACAGACAGAGTGTTTCAAAACTGCTCAATCAAAAGTATGGTTTAACTCTGTTAGCTGAATGCCCAGATCAGAAAGAAGTTTCACAGAATGCTTCAGTGTAGTTTATATTTGAATATATTCCTTTTTTAATCTAATACTCTCTTAGCGCTCCAAATGTCCAGTTGCATTTTCTACAGAAAGAGTGTTCAGATCTGCTCAATCAAAAGTATGGTTTAACTCTGTTAGCTGAATGCACAGATCAGAAAGAAGTTTCACATAATGATTCTGTGTAGTTTATATTTGGAGACATTCCTTTTTCCACTATTACCCTCTTAGCGCTCCGAATCTCCACTTGCATTTTCTACAGAAAGAGTGTTTCAGAACGGCTCAATCAAAACTAAGGTTCAACTCTTTTAGTTGAACAAACAGAACAGAAAGAAGTTTCACACAATTCTTCTGTGTAGTTTTTATTTGTAGATATTCTTTTTCCCAATATAGGCCTCCTTGCGCTCAGAATGTCCAATTGCAGTTTCTACAGAAAGAGTGTTTCAGAACGGCTCAATCAAAAGTAAGGTTCAACTCTGTTAGTTGAATGCACAGAACAGAAAGAAGTTTCATACATTGCTTCTGTGTAGTTTATATTTGAACATATTCTTTTTTCCACTATTACCCACTTAGCGCTACGAATGTCCAGTTGCATTTTCTACAGACAGAGTGTTTCAAAACTGCTCAATCAAAAGTATGGTTTAACTCTGTTAGCTGAATGCTCAGATCAGAAAGAAGTTTCACAGAATGCTTCTGTGTAGTTTATATTTGAATATATTCCTTTTTCCACTACTACGCTCTTAGCGCTCCAAATGTCCAGTTGCATTTTCTACAGAAAGAGTGTTCAGATCTGCTCAATCAAAAGTATGGTTTAACTCTGTTAGCTGAATGCACAGATCAGAAAGAAGTTTCACCGAATGATTCTGTGTAGTTTATATTTGAAGACATTCATTTTTCCACTATTACCCTCTTAGCGCTCCGAATCTCCACTTGCATTTTCTACAAAAAGAGTGTTTCATAACTGCTCAATCAAAAATATGTTTTATCTCTGTTAACTGAATTTACAGATCAGAAATAAGTTTCACAGAATGCATCTGTGTGGTTTTTATTTGAAGATATTCTTTTTCCCAGTGTAGGCCTCTTAGCGCTTAGCATGTCCAATTGCAGTTTCTACAGAAAGACTGTTTCAGAACGGCTCAATCAAAAGTAAGGTTCAACTCTGTTAGTTGAATGCACAGAACAGAAAGAATTTTCACAGAATGCTACTGTGTAGTTTATATTTGAATATATTCCTTTTTCCACTATTACCCTCTTAGCGCTCCGAATGTCCACTTGCATTTTCTACAGAAAGAGTGTTCAGAACTGCGCAATCAAAAGTATGGTTTAACTCTGTTAGCTTAATGAACATATCAGAAATAAGTTTCACACAATGCTTCTGTGTAGTTTTTATTTGAAGATATTATTTTTCCCAATAGAGGCCTCTTAGCGCTCAGAATGTCCAATTGCAGTTTCTACAGAAAGAGTGTTTCAGAACGGCTCAATCAAAAGTAAGGTTCAACTCTGTTAGTTGAATGCACAGAACAGAAAGAAGTTTCATACAATGCTTCTGTGTAGTTTATATTTGAACATATTCTTTTTTCCACTATTACCCACTTAGCGCTACGAATGTCCAGTTGCATTTTCTACAGACAGAGTGTTTCAAAACTGCTCAATCAAAAGTATGGTTTAACTCTGTTAGCTGAATGCTCAGATCAGAAAGAAGTTTCACAGAATGCTTCTGTGTAGTTTATATTTGAATATATTCCTTTTTCCACTACTACTCTCTTAGCGCTCCAAATGTCCAGTTGCATTTTCTACAGAAAGAGTGTTCAGATCTGCTCAATCAAAAGTATGGTTTAACTCTGTTAGCTGAATGCACAGATCAGAAAGAAGTTTCACAGAATGATTCTGTGTAGTTTATATTTGGAGACATTCCTTTTTCCACTATTACCCTCTTAGCGCTCCGAATCTCCACTTGCATTTTCTACAGAAAGAGTGTTTCAGAACGGCTCAATCAAAACTAAGCTTCAACTCTTTTAGTTGAACAAACAGAACAGAAAGAAGTTTCACACAATTCTTCTGTGTAGTTTTTATTTCTAGACATTCTTTTTCCCAATATAGGCCTCTTAGCGCTCAGAATGTCCAATTGCAGTTTCTACAGAAAGAGTGTTTCAGAACGGCTCAATCAAAAGTAAGGTTCAACTCTGTTAGTTGAATGCACAGAACAGAAAGAAGTTTCATACAATGCTTCTGTGTAGTTTATATTTGAACATATTCTTTTTTCCACTATTACCCACTTAGCGCTACGAATGTCCAGTTGCATTTTCTACAGACAGAGTGTTTCAAAACTGCTCAATCAAAAGTATGGTTTAACTCTGTTAGCTGAATGCTCAGATCAGAAAGAAGTTTCACAGAATGCTTCTGTGTAGTTTATATTTGAATATATTCCTTTTTCCACAACTACGCTCTTAGCGCTCAAAATGTCCAGTTGCATTTTCTACAGAAAGAGTGTTCAGATCTGCTCAATCAAAAGTATGGTTTAACTCTGTTAGCTGAATGCACAGATCAGAAAGAAGTTTCACCGAATGATTCTGTGTAGTTTATATTTGAAGACATTCCTTTTTCCACTATTACCTTCTTAGCGCTCCGAATCTCCACTTGCATTTTCTACAAAAAGAGTGTTTCATAACTGCTCAATCAAAAATATGTTTTATCTCTGTTAACTGAATTTACAGATCAGAAATAATTTTCACAGAATGCATCTGTGTAGTTTTTATTTGAAGATATTCTTTTTCCCAATGTAGGCCTCTTAGCGCTTAGCATGTCCAATTGCAGTTTCTACAGAAAGAGTGTTTCAGAACGGCTCAATCAAAAGTAAGGTTCAACTCTGTTAGTTGAATGCACAGAACAGAAAGAATTTTCACAGAATGCTACTGTGTAGTTTATATTTGAATATATTCCTTTTTCCACTATTACCCTCTTAGCGCTCCGAATGTCCACTTGCATTTTCTACAGAAAGAGTGTTCAGAACTGCGCAATCAAAAGTATGGTTTAACTCTGTTAGCTTAATGAACATATCAGAAATAAGTTTCACACAATGCTTCTGTGTAGTTTTTATTTGAAGATATTATTTTTCCCAATAGAGGCCTCTTAGCGCTCAGAATGTCCAATTGCAGTTTCTACAGAAAGAGTGTTTCAGAACGGCTCAATCAAATGTAAGATTCAACTCTGTTAGTTGAATGCACAGAACAGAAAGAAGTTTCATACAATGCTTCTGTGTAGTTTATATTTGAACATATTCTTTTTTCCACTATTACCCACTTAGCGCTACGAATGTCCAGTTGCATTTTCTACAGACAGAGTGTTTCAAAACTGCTCAATCAAAACTATGGTTTAACTCTGTTAGCTGAATGCCCATATCAGAAAGAAGTTTCACAGAATGCTTCTGTGTAGTTTATATTTGAATATATTCCTTTTTCCACTACTACTCTCTTAGCGCTCCAAATGTCCAGTTGCATTTTCTACAGAAAGAGTGTTCAGATCTGCTCAATCAAAAGTATGGTTTAACTCTGTTAGCTGAATGCACAGATCAGAAAGAAGTTTCACAGAATGATTCTGTGTAGTTTATATTTGGAGACATTCCTTTTTCCACTATTACCCTCTTAGCGCTCCGAATCTCCACTTGCATTTTCTACAGAAAGAGTGTTTCAGAACGGCTCAATCAAAACTAAGCTTCAACTCTTTTAGTTGAACAAACAGAACAGAAAGAAGTTTCACACAATTCTTCTGTGTAGTTTTTATTTCTAGACATTCTTTTTCCCAATATAGGCCTCTTAGCGCTCAGAATGTCCAATTGCAGTTTCTACAGAAAGAGTGTTTCAGAACGGCTCAATCAAAAGTAAGGTTCAACTCTGTTAGTTGAATGCACAGAACAGAAAGAAGTTTCATACAATGCTTCTGTGTAGTTTATATTTGAACATATTCTTTTTTCCACTATTACCCACTTAGCGCTACGAATGTCCAGTTGCATTTTCTACAGACAGAGTGTTTCAAAACTGCTCAATCAAAAGTATGGTTTAACTCTGTTAGCTGAATGCTCAGATCAGAAAGAAGTTTCACAGAATGCTTCTGTGTAGTTTATATTTGAATATATTCCTTTTTCCACTACTACGCTCTTAGCGCTCCAAATGTCCAGTTGCATTTTCTACAGAAAGAGTGTTCAGATCTGCTCAATCAAAAGTATGGTTTAACTCTGTTAGCTGAATGCACAGATCAGAAAGAAGTTTCACCGAATGATTCTGTGTAGTTTATATTTGAAGACATTACTTTTTCCACTATTACCCTCTTAGCGCTCCGAATCTCCACTTGCATTTTCTACAAAAAGAGTGTTTCATAACTGCTCAATCAAAAATATGTTTTATCTCTGTTAACTGAATTTACAGATCAGAAATAAGTTTCACAGAATGCATCTGTGTAGTTTTTATTTGAAGATATTATTTTTCCCAATGTAGGCCTCTTAGCGCTTAGCATGTCCAATTGCAGTTTCTACAGAAAGAGTGTTTCAGAACGGCTCAATCAAAAGTAAGGTTCAACTCTGTTAGTTGAATGCACAGAACAGAAAGAATTTTCACAGAATGCTACTGTGTAGTTTATATTTGAATATATTCCTTTTTCCACTATTACCCTCTTAGCGCTCCGAATGTCCACTTGCATTTTCTACAGAAAGAGTGTTCAGAACTGCGCAATCAAAAGTATGGTTTAACTCTGTTAGCTTAATGAACATATCAGAAATAAGTTTCACACAATGCTTCTGTGTAGTTTTTATTTGAAGATATTATTTTTCCCAATAGAGGCCTATTAGCGCTCAGAATGTCCAATTGCAGTTTCTACAGAAAGAGTGTTTCAGAACGGCTCAATCAAAAGTAAGTTTCAACTCTGTTAGTTGAATGCACAGAACAGAAAGAAGTTTCATACAATGCTTCTGTGTAGTTTATATTTGAACATATTCTTTTTTCCACTATTACTCACTTAGCGCTACGAATGTCCAGTTGCATTTTCTACAGACAGAGTGTTTCAAAACTGCCCAATCAAAAGTATGGTTTAACTCTGTTAGCTGAATGCCCAGATCAGAAAGAAGTTTCACAGAATGCTTCTGTGTAGTTTATATTTGAATATATTCCTTTTTCCACTAGTACTCTCTTAGCGCTCCAAATGTCCAGTTGCATTTTCTACAGAAAGAGTGTTCAGATCTGCTCAATCAAAAGTATGGTTTAACTCTGTTAGCTGAATGCACAGATCAGAAAGAAGTTTCACAGAATGATTCTGTGTAGTTTATATTTGGAGACATTCCTTTTTCCACTATTACCCTCTTAGCGCTCCGAATCTCCACTTGCATTTTCTACAGAAAGAGTGTTTCAGAACGGCTCAATCAAAACTAAGCTTCAACTCTTTTAGTTGAACAAACAGAACAGAAAGAAGTTTCACACAATTCTTCTGTATAGTTTTTATTTCTAGACATTCTTTTTCCCAATATAGGCCTCTTAGCACTCAGAATGTCCAATTGCAGTTTCTACAGAAAGAGTGTTTCAGAACGGCTCAATCAAAAGTAAGGTTCAACTCTGTTAGTTGAATGCACAGAACAGAAAGGAGTTTCATACAATGCTTCTGTGTAGTTTATATTTGAACATATTCTTTTTTCCACTATTACCCACTTAGCGCTACGAATGTCCAGTTGCATTTTCTACAGACAGAGTGTTTCAAAACTGCTCAATCAAAAGTATGGTTTAACTCTGTTAGCTGAATGCTCAGATCAGAAAGAAGTTTCACAGAATGCTTCTATGTAGTTTATATTTGAATATATTCCTTTTTCCACAACTACGCTCTTAGCGCTCCAAATGTCCAGTTGCATTTTCTACAGAAAGAGTGTTCAGATCTGCTCAATCAAAAGTATGGTTTAACTCTGTTAGCTGAATGCACAGATCAGAAAGAAGTTTCACCGAATGATTCTGTGTAGTTTATATTTGAAGACATTCCTTTTTCCACTATTAACATCTTAGCGCACCGAATCTCCACTTGCATTTTCTACAAAAAGAGTGTTTCATAACTGCTCAATCAAAAATATGTTTTATCTCTGTTAACTGAATTTACAGATCAGAAATAAGTTTCACAGAATGCATCTGTGTAGTTTTTATTTGAAGATATTCTTTTTCCCAATGAAGGCCTCTTAGCGCTTAGCATGTCCAATTGCAGTTTCTACAGAAAGAGTGTTTCAGAACGGCTCAATCAAAAGTAAGGTTCAACTCTGTTATTTGAATGCACAGAACAGAAAGAATTTTCACAGAATGCTACTGTGTAGTTTATATTTGAATATATTCCTTTTTCCACTATTACCCTCTTAGCGCTCGGAATGTCCACTTGCATTTTCTACAGAAAGAGTGTTCAGAACTGCGCAATCAAAAGTATGGTTTAACTCTGTTAGCTTAATGAACATATCAGAAATAAGTTTCACACAATGCTTCTGTGTAGTTTTTATTTGAAGATATTATTTTTCCCAATAGAGGCCTCTTAGCGCTCAGAATGTCCAATTGCAGTTTCTACAGAAAGAGTGTTTCAGAAAGGCTCAATCAAAAGTAAGGTTCAACTCTGTTAGTTGAATGCACAGAACAGAAAGAAGTTTCATACAATGCTTCTGTGTAGTTTATATTTGAACATATTCTTTTTTCCACTATTACCCAATTAGCGCTACGAATGTCCAGTTGCATTTTCTACAGACAGAGTGTTTCAAAACTGCTCAATCAAAAGTATGGTTTAACTCTCTTAGCTGAATGCTCAGATCAGAAAGAAGTTTCACAGAATGCTTCTGTGTAGTTTATATTTGAATATAATCCTTTTTCCACTACTATTCTCTTAGCGCTCCAAATGTCCGGTTGCATTTTCTACAGAAAGAGTGTTCAGATCTGCTCAATCAAAAGTATGGTTTAACTCTGTTAGCTGAATGCACAGATCAGAAAGAAGTTTCACAGAATGATTCTGTGTAGTTTTTATTTGAAGATATTCTTTTTCCCAATGTAGGCCTCTTAGCGCTTAGCATGTCCAATTGCAGTTTCTACAGAAAGAGTGTTTCAGAACGGCTCAATCAAAAGTAAGGTTCAACTCTGTTAGTTGAATGCACAGAACAGAAAGAATTTTCACAGAATGCTACTGTGTAGTTTATATTTGAATATATTCCTTTTTCCACTATTACCCTCTTAGCGCTCCGAATGTCCACTTGCATTTTCTACAGAAAGAGTGTTCAGAACTGCGCGATCAAAAGTATGGTTTAACTCTGTTAGCTTAATGAACATATCAGAAATAAGTTTCACACAATGCTTCTGTGTAGTTTTTATTTGAAGATATTATTTTTCACAATAGAGGCCTCTTAGCGCTCAGAATGTCCAATTGCAGTTTCTACAGAAAGAGTGTTTCAGAACGGCTCAATCAAAAGTAAGGTTCAACTCTGTTAGTTGAATGCACAGAACAGAAAGAAGTTTCATACAATGCTTCTGTGTAGTTTATATTTGAACATATTATTTTTTCCACTATTACCCACTTAGCGCTACGAATGTCCAGTTGCATTTTCTACAGACAGAGTGTTTCAAAACTGCTCAATCAAAAGTATGGTTTAACTCTGTTATCTGAATGCCCAGATCAGAAAGAAGTTTCACAGAATGCTTCTGTGTAGTTTATATTTGAATATATTCCTTTTTTAATCTACTACTCTCTTAGCGCTCCAAATGTCCAGTTGCATTTTCTACAGAAAGAGTGTTCAGATCTGCTCAATCAAAAGTATGGTTTAACTCTGTTAGCTGAATGCACAGATCAGAAAGAAGTTTCACATAATGATTCTGTGTAGTTTATATTTGGAGACATTCCTTTTTCCACTATTACCCTCTTAGCGCTCCGAATCTCCACTTGCATTTTCTACAGAAAGAGTGTTTCAGAACGGCTCAATCAAAACTAAGGTTCAACTCTTTTAGTTGAACAAACAGAACAGAAAGAAGTTTCACACAATTCTTCTGTGTAGTTTTTATTTGTAGACATTCTTTTTCCCAATATAGGCCTCCTTGCGCTCAGAATGTCCAATTGCAGTTTCTACAGAAAGAGTGTTTCAGAACGGCTCAATCAAAAGTAAGGTTCAACTCTGTTAGTTGAATGCACAGAACAGAAAGAAGTTTCATACATTGCTTCTGTGTAGTTTATATTTGAACATATTCTTTTTTCCACTATTACCCACTTAGCGCTACGAATGTCCAGTTGCATTTTCTACAGACAGAGTGTTTCAAAACTGCTCAATCAAAAGTATGGTTTAACTCTGTTAGCTGAATGCTCAGATCAGAAAGAAGTTTCACAGAATGCTTCTGTGTAGTTTATATTTGAATATATTCCTTTTTCCACTACTACGCTCTTAGCGCTCCAAATGTCCAGTTGCATTTTCTACAGAAAGAGTGTTCAGATCTGCTCAATCAAAAGTATGGTTTAACTCTGTTAGCTGAATGCACAGATCAGAAAGAAGTTTCACCGAATGATTCTGTGTAGTTTATATTTGAAGACATTCATTTTTCCACTATTACCCTCTTAGCGCTCCGAATCTCCACTTGCATTTTCTACAAAAAGAGTGTTTCATAACTGCTCAATCAAAAATATGTTTTATCTCTGTTAACTGAATTTACAGATCAGAAATAAGTTTCACAGAATGCATCTGTGTGGTTTTTATTTGAAGATATTCTTTTTCCCAGTGTAGGCCTCTTAGCGCTTAGCATGTCCAATTGCAGTTTCTACAGAAAGACTGTTTCAGAACGGCTCAATCAAAAGTAAGGTTCAACTCTGTTAGTTGAATGCACAGAACAGAAAGAATTTTCACAGAATGCTACTGTGTAGTTTATATTTGAATATATTCCTTTTTCCACTATTACCCTCTTAGCGCTCCGAATGTCCACTTGCATTTTCTACAGAAAGAGTGTTCAGAACTGCGCAATCAAAAGTATGGTTTAACTCTGTTAGCTTAATGAACATATCAGAAATAAGTTTCACACAATGCTTCTGTGTAGTTTTTATTTGAAGATATTATTTTTCCCAATAGAGGCCTCTTAGCGCTCAGAATGTCCAATTGCAGTTTCTACAGAAAGAGTGTTTCAGAACGGCTCAATCAAAAGTAAGGTTCAACTCTGTTAGTTGAATGCACAGAACAGAAAGAAGTTTCATACAATGCTTCTGTGTAGTTTATATTTGAACATATTCTTTTTTCCACTATTACCCACTTAGCGCTACGAATGTCCAGTTGCATTTTCTACAGACAGAGTGTTTCAAAACTGCTCAATCAAAAGTATGGTTTAACTCTGTTAGCTGAATGCTCAGATCAGAAAGAAGTTTCACAGAATGCTTCTGTGTAGTTTATATTTGAATATATTCCTTTTTCCACTACTACTCTCTTAGCGCTCCAAATGTCCAGTTGCATTTTCTACAGAAAGAGTGTTCAGATCTGCTCAATCAAAAGTATGGTTTAACTCTGTTAGCTGAATGCACAGATCAGAAAGAAGTTTCACAGAATGATTCTGTGTAGTTTATATTTGGAGACATTCCTTTTTCCACTATTACCCTCTTAGCGCTCCGAATCTCCACTTGCATTTTCTACAGAAAGAGTGTTTCAGAACGGCTCAATCAAAACTAAGCTTCAACTCTTTTAGTTGAACAAACAGAACAGAAAGAAGTTTCACACAATTCTTCTGTGTAGTTTTTATTTCTAGACATTCTTTTTCCCAATATAGGCCTCTTAGCGCTCAGAATGTCCAATTGCAGTTTCTACAGAAAGAGTGTTTCAGAACGGCTCAATCAAAAGTAAGGTTCAACTCTGTTAGTTGAATGCACAGAACAGAAAGAAGTTTCATACAATGCTTCTGTGTAGTTTATATTTGAACATATTCTTTTTTCCACTATTACCCACTTAGCGCTACGAATGTCCAGTTGCATTTTCTACAGACAGAGTGTTTCAAAACTGCTCAATCAAAAGTATGGTTTAACTCTGTTAGCTGAATGCTCAGATCAGAAAGAAGTTTCACAGAATGCTTCTGTGTAGTTTATATTTGAATATATTCCTTTTTCCACAAATACGCTCTTAGCGCTCAAAATGTCCAGTTGCATTTTCTACAGAAAGAGTGTTCAGATCTGCTCAATCAAAAGTATGGTTTAACTCTGTTAGCTGAATGCACAGATCAGAAAGAAGTTTCACCGAATGATTCTGTGTAGTTTATATTTGAAGACATTCCTTTTTCCACTATTACCTTCTTAGCGCTCCGAATCTCCACTTGCATTTTCTACAAAAAGAGTGTTTCATAACTGCTCAATCAAAAATATGTTTTATCTCTGTTAACTGAATTTACGGATCAGAAATAATTTTCACAGAATGCATCTGTGTAGTTTTTATTTGAAGATATACTTTTTCCCAATGTAGGCCTCTTAGCGCTTAGCATGTCCAATTGCAGTTTCTACAGAAAGAGTGTTTCAGAACGGCTCAATCAAAAGTAAGGTTCAACTCTGTTAGTTGAATGCACAGAACAGAAAGAAGTTTCATACAATGCTTCTGTGTAGTTTATATTTGAACATATTCTTTTTTCCACTATTACCCTCTTAGCGCTCCGAATGTCCACTTGCATTTTCTACAGAAAGAGTGTTCAGAACTGCGCAATCAAAAGTATGGTTTAACTCTGTTAGCTTAATGAACATATCAGAAATAAGTTTCACACAATGCTTCTGTGTAGTTTTTATTTGAAGATATTATTTTTCCCAATAGAGGCCTCTTAGCGCTCAGAATGTCCAATTGCAGTTTCTACAGAAAGAGTGTTTCAGAACGGCTCAATCAAATGTAAGATTCAACTCTGTTAGTTGAATGCACAGAACAGAAAGAAGTTTCATACAATGCTTCTGTGTAGTTTATATTTGAACATATTCTTTTTTCCACTATTACCCACTTAGCGCTACGAATGTCCAGTTGCATTTTCTACAGACAGAGTGTTTCAAAACTGCTCAATCAAAACTATGGTTTAACTCTGTTAGCTGAATGCCCATATCAGAAAGAAGTTTCACAGAATGCTTCTGTGTAGTTTATATTTGAATATATTCCTTTTTCCACTACTACTCTCTTAGCGCTCCAAATGTCCAGTTGCATTTTCTACAGAAAGAGTGTTCAGATCTGCTCAATCAAAAGTATGGTTTAACTCTGTTAGCTGAATGCACAGATCAGAAAGAAGTTTCACAGAATGATTCTGTGTAGTTTATATTTGGAGACATTCCTTTTTCCACTATTACCCTCTTAGCGCTCCGAATCTCCACTTGCATTTTCTACAGAAAGAGTGTTTCAGAACGGCTCAATCAAAACTAAGCTTCAACTCTTTTAGTTGAACAAACAGAACAGAAAGAAGTTTCACACAATTCTTCTGTGTAGTTTTTATTTCTAGACATTCTTTTTCCCAATATAGGCCTCTTAGCGCTCAGAATGTCCAATTGCAGTTTCTACAGAAAGAGTGTTTCAGAACGGCTCAATCAAAAGTAAGGTTCAACTCTGTTAGTTGAATGCACAGAACAGAAAGAAGTTTCATACAATGCTTCTGTGTAGTTTATATTTGAACATATTCTTTTTTCCACTATTACCCACTTAGCGCTACGAATGTCCAGTTGCATTTTCTACAGGCAGAGTGTTTCAAAACTGCTCAATCAAAAGTATGGTTTAACTCTGTTAGCTGAATGCTCAGATCAGAAAGAAGTTTCACAGAATGCTTCTGTGTAGTTTATATTTGAATATATTCCTTTTTCCACTACTACGCTCTTAGCGCTCCAAATGTCCAGTTGCATTTTCTACAGAAAGAGTGTTCAGATCTGCTCAATCAAAAGTATGGTTTAACTCTGTTAGCTGAATGCACAGATCAGAAAGAAGTTTCACCGAATGATTCTGTGTAGTTTATATTTGAAGACATTCCTTTTTCCACTATTACCCTCTTAGCGCTCCGAATCTCCACTTGCATTTTCTACAAAAAGAGTGTTTCATAACTGCTCAATCAAAAATATGTTTTATCTCTGTTAACTGAATTTACAGATCAGAAATAAGTTTCACAGAATGCATCTGTGTAGTTTTTATTTGAAGATATTCTTTTTCCCAATGTAGGCCTCTTAGCGCTTAGCATGTCCAATTGCAGTTTCTACAGAAAGAGTGTTTCAGAACGGCTCAATCAAAAGTAAGGTTCAACTCTGTTAGTTGAATGCACAGAACAGAAAGAATTTTCACAGAATGCTACTGTGTAGTTTATATTTGAATATATTCCTTTTTCCACTATTACCCTCTTAGCGCTCCGAATGTCCACTTGCATTTTCTACAGAAAGAGTGTTCAGAACTGCGCAATCAAAAGTATGGTTTAACTCTGTTAGCTTAATGAACATATCAGAAATAAGTTTCACACAATGCTTCTGTGTAGTTTTTATTTGAAGATATTATTTTTCCCAATAGAGGCCTCTTAGCGCTCAGAATGTCCAATTGCAGTTTCTACAGAAAGAGTGTTTCAGAACGGCTCAATCAAAAGTAAGGTTCAACTCTGTTAGTTGAATGCACAGAACAGAAAGAAGTTTCATACAATGCTTCTGTGTAGTTTATATTTGAACATATTCTTTTTTCCACTATTACCCACTTAGCGCTACGAATGTCCAGTTGCATTTTCTACAGACAGAGTGTTTCAAAACTGCTCAATCAAAAGTATGGTTTAACTCTGTTAGCTGAATGCCCAGATCAGAAAGAAGTTTCACAGAATGCTTCTGTGTAGTTTATATTTGAATATATTCCTTTTTCCACTACTACTCTCTTAGCGCTCCAAATGTCCAGTTGCATTTTCTACAGAAAGAGTGTTCAGATCTGCTCAATCAAAAGTATGGTTTAACTCTGTTAGCTGAATGCACAGATCAGAAAGAAGTTTCACAGAATGATTCTGTGTAGTTTATATTTGGAGACATTCCTTTTTCCACTATTACCCTCTTAGCGCTCCGAATCTCCACTTGCATTTTCTACAGAAAGAGTGTTTCAGAACGGCTCAATCAAAACTAAGCTTCAACTCTTTTAGTTGAACAAACAGAACAGAAAGAAGTTTCACACAATTCTTCTGTATAGTTTTTATTTCTAGACATTCTTTTTCCCAATATCGGCCTCTTAGCGCTCAGAATGTCCAATTGCAGTTTCTACAGAAAGAGTGTTTCAGAACGGCTCAATCAAAAGTAAGGTTCAACTCTGTTAGTTGAATGCACAGAACAGAAATGAGTTTCATACAATGCTTCTGTGTAGTTTATATTTGAACATATTCTTTTTTCCACTATTACCCACTTAGCGCTACGAATGTCCAGTTGCATTTTCTACAGACAGAGTGTTTCAAAACTGCTCAATCAAAAGTATGGTTTAACTCTGTTAGCTGAATGCTCAGATCAGAAAGAAGTTTCACAGAATGCTTCTATGTAGTTTATATTTGAATATATTCCTTTTTCCACAACTACGCTCTTAGCGCTCCAAATGTCCAGTTGCATTTTCTACAGAAAGAGTGTTCAGATCTGCTCAATCAAAAGTATGGTTTAACTCTGTTAGCTGAATGCACAGATCAGAAAGAAGTTTCACCGAATGATTCTGTGTAGTTTATATTTGAAGACATTCCTTTTTCCACTATTACCCTCTTAGCGCTCCGAATCTCCACTTGCATTTTCTACAAAAAGAGTGTTTCATAACTGCTCAATCAAAAATATGTTTTATCTCTGTTAACTGAATTTACAGATCAGAAATAAGTTTCACAGAATGCATCTGTGTAGTTTTTATTTGAAGATATTCTTTTTCCCAATGTAGGCCTCTTAGCGCTTAGCATGTCCAATTGCAGTTTCTACAGAAAGAGTGTTTCAGAACGGCTCAATCAAAAGTAAGGTTCAACTCTGTTATTTGAATGCACAGAACAGAAAGAATTTTCACAGAATGCTACTGTGTAGTTTATATTTGAATATATTCCTTTTTCCACTATTACCCTCTTAGCGCTCCCAATGTCCACTTGCATTTTCTACAGAAAGAGTGTTCAGAACTGCGCAATCAAAAGTATGGTTTAACTCTGTTAGCTTAATGAACATATCAGAAATAAGTTTCACACAATGCTTCTGTGTAGTTTTTATTTGAAGATATTATTTTTCCCAATAGAGGCCTCTTAGCGCTCAGAATGTCCAATTGCAGTTTCTACAGAAAGAGTGTTTCAGAAAGGCTCAATCAAAAGTAAGGTTCAACTCGGTTAGTTGAATGCACAGAACAGAAAGAAGTTTCATACAATGCTTCTGTGTAGTTTATATTTGAACATATTCTTTTTTCCACTATTACCCACTTAGCGCTACGAATGTCCAGTTGCATTTTCTACAGACAGAGTGTTTCAAAACTGCTCAATCAAAAGTATGGTTTAACTCTGTTAGCTGAATGCTCAGATCAGAAAGAAGTTTCACAGAATGCTTCTGTGTAGTTTATATTTGAATATATTCCTTTTTCCACTACTACGCTCTTAGCGCTCCAAATGTCCAGTTGCATTTTCTACAGAAAGAGTGTTCAGATCTGCTCAATCAAAAGTATGGTTTAACTCTGTTAGCTGAATGCACAGATCAGAAAGAAGTTTCACCGAATGATTCTGTGTAGTTTATATTTGAAGACATTCCTTTTTCCACTATTACCCTCTTAGCGCTCCGAATCTCCACTTGCATTTTCTACAAAAAGAGTGTTTCATAACTGCTCAATCAAAAATATGTTTTATCTCTGTTAACTGAATTTACAGATCAGAAATAAGTTTCACAGAATGCATCTGTGTAGTTTTTATTTGAAGATATTCTTTTTCCCAATGTAGGCCTCTTAGCGCTTAGCATGTCCAATTGCAGTTTCTACAGAAAGAGTGTTTCAGAACGGCTCAATCAAAAGTAAGGTTCAACTCTGTTAGTTGAATGCACAGAACAGAAAGAATTTTCACAGAATGCTACTGTGTAGTTTATATTTGAATATATTCCTTTTTTCGACTATTACCCTCTTAGCGCTCCGAATGTCCACTTGCATTTTCTACAGAAAGAGTGTTCAGAACTGCGCAATCAAAAGTATGGTTTAACTCTGTTAGCTTAATGAACATATCAGAAATAAGTTTCACACAATGCTTCTGTGTAGTTTTTATTTGAAGATATTATTTTTCCCAATAGAGGCCTCTTAGCGCTCAGAATGTCCAATTGCAGTTTCTACAGAAAGAGTGTTTTAGAACGGCTCAATCAAAAGTAAGGTTCAACTCTGTTAGTTGAATGCACAGAACAGAAAGAAGTTTCATACAATGCTTCTGTGTAGTTTATATTTGAACATATTCTTTTTTCCACTATTACCCACTTAGCGCTACGAATGTCCAGTTGCATTTTCTACAGACAGAGTGTTTCAAAACTGCTCAATCAAAAGTATGGTTTAACTCTGTTAGCTGAATGCCCATATCAGAAAGAAGTTTCACAGAATGCTTCTGTGTAGTTTATATTTGAATATATTCCTTTTTCCACTGCTACTCTCTTAGCGCTCCAAATGTCCAGTTGCATTTTCTACAGAAAGAGTGTTCAGATCTGCTCAATCAAAAGTATGGTTTAACTCTGTTAGCTGAATGCACAGATCAGAAAGAAGTTTCACAGAATGATTCTGTGTAGTTTATATTTGGAGACATTCCTTTTTCCACTATTACCCTCTTAGCGCTCCGAATCTCCACTTGCATTTTCTACAGAAAGAGTGTTTCAGAACGGCTCAATCAAAACTAAGCTTCAACTCTTTTAGTTGAACAAACAGAACCTAAAGAAGTTTCACACAATTCTTCTGTGTAGTTTTTATTTCTAGACATTCTTTTTCCCAATATAGGCCTCTTAGCGCTCAGAATGTCCAATTGCAGTTTCTACAGAAAGAGTGTTTCAGAGCGGCTCAATCAAAAGTAAGGTTCAACTCTGTTAGTTGAATGCACAGAACAGAAAGAAGTTTCATACAATGCTTCTGTGTAGTTTATATTTGAACATATTCTTTTTTCCACTATTACACACTTAGCGCTACGAATGTCCAGTTGCATTTTCTACAGACAGAGTGTTTCAAAACTGCTCAATCAAAAGTATGGTTTAACTCTGTTAGCTGAATGCTCAGATCAGAAAGAAGTTTCACAGAATGCTTCTGTGTAGTTTATATTTGAATATATTCCTTTTTCCACTACTACGCTCTTAGCGCTCCAAATGTCCAGTTGCATTTTCTACAGAAAGAGTGTTCAGATCTGCTCAATCAAAAGTATGGTTTAACTCTGTTAGCTGAATGCACAGATCAGAAAGAAGTTTCACCGAATGATTCTGTGTAGTTTATATTTGAAGACATTCCTTTTTCCACTATTACCCTCTTAGCGCTCCGAATCTCCACTTGCATTTTCTACAAAAAGAGTGTTTCATAACTGCTCAATCAAAAATATGTTTTATCTCTGTTAACTGAATTTACAGATCAGAAATAAGTTTCACAGAATGCATCTGTGTAGTTTTTATTTGAAGATATTCTTTTTCCCAATGTAGGCCTCTTAGCGCTTAGCATGTCCAATTGCAGTTTCTACAGAAAGAGTGTTTCAGAACGGCTCAATCAAAAGTAAGGTTCAACTCTGTTAGTTGAATGCACAGAACAGAAAGAATTTTCACAGAATGCTACTGTGTAGTTTATATTTGAATATATTCCTTTTTCCACTATTACCCTCTTAGCGCTCCGAATGTCCACTTGCATTTTCTACAGAAAGAGTGTTCAGAACTGCGCAATCAAAAGTATGGTTTAACTCTGTTAGCTTAATGAACATATGAGAAATAAGTTTCACACAATGCTTCTGTGTAGTTTTTATTTGAAGATATTATTTTTCCCAATAGAGGCCTCTTAGCGCTCAGAATGTCCAATTGCAGTTTCTACAGAAAGAGTGTTTCAGAACGGCTCAATCAAAAGTAAGGTTCAACTCTGTTAGTTGAATGCACAGAACAGAAAGAAGTTTCATACAATGCTTCTGTGTAGTTTATATTTGAACATATTCTTTTTTCCACTATTACCCACTTAGCGCTACGAATGTCCAGTTGCATTTTCTACAGACAGAGTGTTTCAAAACTGCTCAATCAAAAGTATGGTTTAACTCTGTTAGCTGAATGCTCAGATCAGAAAGAAGTTTCACAGAATGCTTCTGTGTAGTTTATATTTGAATATATTCCTTTTTCCACTACTATTCTCTTTGCGCTCCAAATGTCCGGTTGCATTTTCTACAGAAAGAGTGTTCAGATCTGCTCAATCAAAAGTATGGTTTAACTCTGTTAGCTGAATGCACAGATCAGAAAGAAGTTTCACAGAATGATTCTGTGTCGTTTATATTTGGAGACATTCCTTTTTCCACTATTACCCTATTAGCGCTCCGAATCTCCACTTGCATTTTCTACAGAAAGAGTGTTTCAGAACGGCTCAATCAAAACTAAGGTTCAACTCTTTTAGTTGAACAAACAGAACAGAAAGAAGTTTCACACAATTCTTCTGTGTAGTTTTTATTTGTAGATATTCTTTTTCCCAATATAGGCCTCTTAGCGCTCAGAATGTCCAATTGCAGTTTCTACAGAAAGAGTGTTTCAGAACGGCTCAATCAAAAGTAAGGTTCAACTCTGTTAGTTGAATGCACAGAACAGAAAGAAGTTTCATACAATGCTTCTGTGTAGTTTATATTTGAACATATTCTTTTTTCCACTATTACCCACTTAGCGCTACGAAGGTCCAGTTGCATTTTCTACAGACAGAGTGTTTCAAAACTGCTCAATCAAAAGTATGGTTTAACTCTGTTAGCTGAATGCTCAGATCAGAAAGAAGTTTCACAGAATGCTTCTGTGTAGTTTATATTTGAATATATTCCTTTTTTAATCTACTACTCTCTTAGCGCTCCAAATGTCCAGTTGCATTTTCTACAGAAAGAGTGTTCAGATCTGCTCAATCAAAAGTATGGTTTAACTCCGTTAGCTGAATGCACAGATCAGAAAGAAGTTTCACAGAATGATTCTGTGTAGTTTATATTTGGAGACATTCCTTTTTCCACTATTACCCTCTTAGCGCTCCGAATCTCCACTTGCATTTTCTACAGAAAGAGTGTTTCAGAACGGCTCAATCAAAACTAAGGTTCAACTCTTTTAGTTGAACAAACAGAACAGAAAGCAGTTTCACACAATTCTTCTGTGTAGTTTTTATTTGTAGACATTCTTTTTCCCAATATAGGCCTCTTTGCGCTCAGAATGTCCAATTGCAGTTTCTACAGAAAGAGAGTTTCAGAACGGCTCAATCAAAAGTAAGGTTCAATTCTGTTAGTTGAATGCACAGAACAGAAAGAAGTTTCGTACAATGCTTCTGTGTAGTTTATATTTGAACATATTCTTTTTTCCACTATTACAAACTTAGCGCTACGAATGTCCAATTGCATTTTCTACAGACAGAGTGTTTCAAAACTGCTCAATCAAAAGTATGGTTTAACTCTGTTAGCTGAATGCTCAGATCAGAAAGATGTTTCACAGAATGCTTCTGTGTAGTTTATATTTGAATATATTCCTTTTTCCACTAGTACGCTCTTAGCGCTCCAAATGTCCAGTTGCATTTTCTACAGAAAGAGTGTTCATATCTGCTCAATCAAAAGTATGGTTTAACTCTGTTAGCTGAATGCACAAATCAGAAAGAAGTTTCACCGAATGATTCTGTGTAGTTTATATTTGAAGACATTCCTTTTTCCACTATTACCCTCTTAGTGCTCCGAATCTCCACTTGCATTTTCTACAAAAAGAGTGTTTCATAACTGCTCAATCAAAAATATGTATTACCTCTGTTAACTGAATTTACCGATCAGAAATAAGTTTCACAGAATGCATCTGTGTAGTTTTTATTTGAAGATATTCTTTTTCCCAATGTATGCCTCTTAGCGCTTAGCATGTCCAATTGCAGTTTCTACAGAAAGAGTGTTTCAGAACGGCTCAATCAAAAGTAAGGTTCAACTCTGTTAGTTGAATGCACAGAACAGAAAGAATTTTCACAGAATGCTACTGTGTAGTTTATATTTGAATATATTCCTTTTTCCACTATTACCCTCTTAGCGCTCCGAATGTCCACTTGCATTTTCTACAGAAAGAGTGTTCAGAACTGCGCAATCAAAAGTATGGTTTAACTCTGTTAGCTTAATGAACATATCAGAAATAAGTTTCACACAATGGTTCTGTGTAGTTTTTATTTGAAGATATTATTTTTCTCAATAGAGGCCTCTTAGCGCTCAGAATGTCCAATTGCAGTTTCTACAGAAAGAGTGTTTCAGAACGGCTCAATCAAAAGTAAGGTTCAACTCTGTTAGTTGAATGCACAGAACAGAAAGAAGTTTCATACAATGCTTCTGTGTAGTTTATATTTGAACATATTCTTTTTTCCACTATTACCCACTTAGCGCTACGAATGTCCAGTTGCATTTTCTACAGACAGAGTGTTTCAAAACTGCTCAATCAAAAGTATGGTTTAACTCTGTTAGCTGAATGCCCAGATCAGAAAGAAGTTTCACAGTATGCTTCTGTGTAGTTTATATTTGAATATATTCCTTTTTTAATCTACTACTCTCTTAGCGCTCCAAATGTCCAGTTGCATTTTCTACAGAAAGAGTGTTCAGATCTGCTGAATCAAAAGTATGGTCTAACTCTGTTAGCTGAATGCACAGATCAGAAAGAAGTTTCACAGAATGATTCTGTGTAGTTTATATTTGGAGACATTCCTTTTTCCACTATTACCCTCTTAGCGCTCCGAATCTCCACTTGCATTTTCTACAGAAAGAGTGTTTCAGAACGGCTCAATCAAAACTAAGGTTCAACTCTTTTAGTTGAACAAACAGAACAGAAAGAAGTTTCACACAATTCTTCTGTGTAGTTTTTATTTGTAGACATTCTTTTTCCCAATATAGGCCTCCTTGCGCTCAGAATGTCCAATTGCAGTTTCTACAGAAAGAGTGTTTCAGAACGGCTCAATCAAAAGTAAGGTTCAACTCTGTTAGTTGAATGCACAGAACAGAAAGAAGTTTCATACATTGCTTCTGTGTAGTTTATGTTTGAACATATTCTTTTTTCCACTATTACCCACTTAGCGCTACGAATGTCCAGTTGCATTTTCTACAGACAGAGTGTTTCAAAACTGCTCAATCAAAAGTATGGTTTAACTCTGTTAGCTGAATGCACAGATCAGAAAGAAGTTTCACAGAATGCTTCTGTGTAGTTTATATTTGAATATATTCCTTTTTCCACTAGTACGCTCTTAGCGCTCCAAATGTCAAGTTGCATTTTCTACAGAAAGAGTGTTCAGATCTGCTCAATCAAAAGTATGGTTTAACACTGTTAGCTGAATGCACAGTTCAGAAAGAAGTTTCACCGAATGATTCTGTGTAGTTTATATTTGAAGACATTCCTTTTTCCACTATTACCCTCTTAGCGCTCCGAATCTCCACTTGCATTTTCTACTAAAAGTGTGTTTCATAACTGCTCAATCAAAAATATGTTTTATCTCTGTTAACTGAATTTACAGATCAGAAATAAGTTTCACAGAATGCATCTGTGTAGTTTTTATTTGAAGATATTCTTTTTCCCAATGTAGGCCTCTTAGCGCTTAGCATGTCCAATTGCAGTTTCTACAGAAAGAGTGTTTCAGAACGACTCAATCAAAAGTAAGGTTCAACTCTGTTAGTTGAATGCACAGAACAGAAAGAATTTTCACAGAATGCTACTGTGTAGTTTATATTTGAATATATTCCTTTTTCCACTATTACCCTCTTAGCGCTCCGAATGTCCACTTGCATTTTCTACAGAAAGAGTGTTCAGAACTGCGCAATCAAAAGTATGGTTTAACTCTGTTAGCTTAATGAACATATCAGAAATAAGTTTCACACAATGCTTCTGTGTAGTTTTTATTTGAAGATATTATTTTTCCCAATAGAGGCCTCTTAGCGCTCAGAATGTCCAATTTCAGTTTATACAGAAAGAGTGTTTCAGAACGGCTCAATCAAAAGTAAGGTTCAACTCTGTTAGTTGAATGCACAGAACAGAAAGAAGTTTCATACAATGCTTCTGTGTAGTTTATATTTGAACATATTCTTTTTTCCACTATTACCCACTTAGCGCTACGAATGTCCAGTTGCATTTTCTACAGACAGAGTGTTTCAAAACTGCTCAATCAAAAGTATGGTTTAACTCTGTTAGCTGAATTCTCAGGTCAGAAAGAAGTTTCACAGAATGCTTCTGTGTAGTTTATATTTGAATATATTCCTTTTTCCACTACTACTCTCTTAGCACTCCAAATGTCCAGTTGCATTTTCTACAGAAAGAGTGTTCAGATCTGCTCAATCAAAAGTATGGTTTAACTCTGTTAGCTGAATGCACAGATCAGAAAGAAGTTTCACAGAATGATTCTGTGTAGTTTATATTTGGAGACATTCCTTTTTCCACTATTACCCTCTTAGCGCTCCGAATCTCCACTTGCATTTTCTACAGAAAGAGTGTTTCAGAACGGCTCAATCAAAACTAAGGTTCAACTCTTTTAGTTGAACAAACAGAACAGAAAGAAGTTTCACACAATTCTTCTGTGTAGTTTTTATTTGTAGACATTCTTTTTCCCAATATAGGCCTCTTAGCGCTCAGAATGTCCAATTGCAGTTTCTGCAGAAAGAGTGTTTCAGAACGGCTCAATCAAAAGTAAGGTTCAACTCTGTTAGTTGAATGCACAGAACAGAAAGAAGTTTCATACAATGCTTCTGTGTAGTTTATATTTGAACATATTCTTTTTTCCACTATTACCCACTTAGCGCTACGAATGTCCAGTTGCATTTTCTACAGACAGAGTGTTTCAAAACTACTCAATCAAAAGTATGGTTTAACTCTGTTAGCTGAATGCTCAGATCAGAAAGATGTTTCACAGAATGCTTCTGTGTAGTTTATATTTGAATATATTCCTTTTTCCACTACTACGCTCTTAGCGCTCCAAATGTCCAGTTGCATTTTCTACAGAAAGAGTGTTCAGGTCTGCTCAATCAAAAGTATGGTTTAACTCTGTTAGCTGAATGCACAGATCAGAAAGAAGTTTCACCGAATGATTCTGTGTAGTTTATATTTGAAGACATTCCCTTTTCCACTATTACCCTCTTAGCGCTCCGAATCTCCACTTGCATTTTCTACAAAAAGAGTGTTTCATAACTGCTCAATCAAAAATATGTTTTATCTCTGTTAACTGAATTTACAGATCAGAAATAAGTTTCACAGAATGCATCTGTGAAGTTTTTATTTGAAGATATTCTTTTTCCCAATGTAGGCCTCTTAGCGCTTAGCATGTCCAATTGCAGTTTCTACAGAAAGAGTGTTTCAGAACGGCTCAATCAAAAGTAAGGTTCAACTCTGTTAGTTGAATGCACAGAACAGAAAGAATTTTCACAGAATGCTACTGTGTAGTTTATATTTGAATATATTCCTTTTTCCACTATTACCCTCTTAGCGCTCCGAAAGTCCACTTGCATTTTCTACAGAAAGAGTGTTCAGAACTGCGCAATCAAAAGTATGGTTTAACTCTGTTAGCTTAATGAACATATCAGAAATAAGTTTCACACAATGCTTCTGTGTAGTTTTTATTTGAAGATATTATTTTTCCCAATAGAGGCCTCTTAGCGCTCAGAATGTCCAATTGCAGTTTCTACAGAAAGAGTGTTTCAGAACGGCTCAATCAAAAGTAAGGTTCAACTCTGTTATTTGAATGCACAGAACAGAAAGAAGTTTCATACAATGCTTCTGTGTAGTTTATATTTGAACATATTCTTTTTTCCACTATTACCCACTTAGCGCTACGAATGTCCAGTTGCATTTTCTACAGACAGAGTGTTTCAAAACTGCTCAATCAAAAGTATGGTTTAACTCTGTTAGCTGAATGCTCAGAGCAGAAAGTAGTTTCACAGAATGCTTCTGTGTAGTTTATATTTGAGTATATTCCTTTTTCCACTACTACACTCTTAGCGCTCCAAATGTCCAGTTGCATTTTCTACAGAAAGAGTGTTCAGATCTGCTCAATCAAAAGTATGGTTTAACTCTGTTAGCTGAATGCACAGATCAGAAAGAAGTTTCACAGAATGATTCTGTGTAGTTTATATTTGGAGACATTCCTTTTTCCACTATTACCCTCTTAGCGCTCCGAATCTCCACTTGCATTTTCTACAGAAAGAGTGTTTCAGAACGGCTCAATCAAAACTAATGTTCAACTCTTTTAGTTGAACAAACAGAACAGAAAGAAGTTTCACACAATTCTTCTGTGTAGTTTTTATTTGTAGACATTCTTTTTCCCAATATAGGCCTCTTAGCGCTCAGAATGTCCAATTGCACTTTCTACAGAAAGAGTGTTTCAGAACGGCTCAATCAAAAGTAAGGTTCAACTCTGTTAGTTGAATGCACAGAACAGAAAGAAGTTTCATACAATGCTTCTGTGTAGTTTATATTTGAACGTATTCTTTTTTCCACTATTACCCACTTAGCGCTACGAATGTCCAGTTGCATTTTCTACAGACAGAGTGTTTCAAAACTGCTCAATCAAAAGTATGGTTTAACTCTGTTAGCTGAATGCTCAGATCAGAAAGAAGTTTCACAGAATGCTTCTGTGTAGTTTATATTTGAATATATTCCTTTTTCCACTACTACGCTCTTAGCGCTCCAAATGTCCAGTTGCATTTTCTACAGAAAGAGTGTTCAGATCTGCTCAATCAAAAGTATGGTTTAACTCTGTTAGCTGAATGCACAGATCAGAAAGAAGTTTCACCGAATGATTCTGTGTAGTTTATATTTGAAGACATTCCTTTTTCCACTATTACCCTCTTAGCGCTCCGAATCTCCACTTGCATTTTCTACAAAAAGAGTGTTTCATAACTGCTCAATCAAAAATATGTTTTATCTCTGTTAACTGAATTTACAGATCAGAAATAAGTTTCACAGAATGCATCTGTGTAGTTTTTATTTGAAGATATTCTTTTTCCCAATGTAGGCCTCTTAGCGCTTAGCATGTCCAATTGCAGTTTCTACAGAAAGAGTGTTTCAGAACGGCTCAATCAAAAGTAAGGTTCAACTCTGTTAGTTGAATGCACAGAACAGAAAGAATTTTCACAGAATGCTACTGTGTAGTTTATATTTGAATATATCCCTTTTTCCACTATTACCCTCTGAGCACTCCGAATGTCCACTTGCATTTTCTACAGAAAGAGTGTTCAGAACTGCGCAATCAAAAGTATAGTTTAACTCTGTTAGCTTAATGAACATATCAGAAATAAGTTTCACACAATGCTTCTGTGTAGTTTTTATTTGAAGATATTATTTTTCCCAATAGAGGCCTCTTAGCGCTCAGAATGTCCAATTGCAGTTTCTACAGAAAGAGTGTTTCAGAACGGCTCAATCAAAAGTAAGGTTCAACTCTGTTAGTTGAATGCACAGAACAGAAAGGAGTTTCATACAATGCTTCTGTGTAGTTTATATTTGAACATATTCTTTTTTCCACTATTACCCACTTAGCGCTACGAATGTCCAGTTGCATTTTCTACAGACAGAGTGTTTCAAAACTGCTCAATCAAATGTATGGTTTAACTCTGTTAGCTGAATGCTCAGATCAGAAAGGAGTTTCACAGAATGCTTCTGTGTAGTTTATATTTGAATATATTCCTTTTTCCACTACTACGCTCTTAGCGCTCCAAATGTCCAGTTGCATTTTCTACAGAAAGAGTGTTCAGATCTGCTCAATCAAAAGTATGGTTTAACTCTGTTAGCTGAATGCACAGATCAGAAAGAAGTTTCACAGAATGATTCTGTGTAGTTTATATTTGGAGACATTCCTTTTTCCACTATTACCCTCTTAGCGCTCCGAATCTCCACTTGCATTTTCTACAAAAAGAGTGTTTCATAACTGCTCAATCAAAAATATGTTTTATCTCTGTTAACTGAATTTACAGATCAGAAATAAGTTTCACAGAATGCATCTGTGTAGTTTTTATTTGAAGATATTCTTTTTCCCAATGTAGGCCTCTTAGCGCTTAGCATGTCCAATTGCAGTTTCTACAGAAAGAGTGTTTCAGAACGGCTCAATCAAAAGTAAGGTTCAACTCTGTTAGTTGAATGCACAGAACAGAAAGAATTTTCACAGAATGCTACTGTGTAGTTTATATTTGAATATATTCCTTTTTCCACTATTACCCTCTTAGCGCTCCGAATGTCCACTTGCATTTTCTACAGAAAGAGTATTCAGAACTGCGTAATCAAAAGTATGGTTTAACTCTGTTAGCTTAATGAACATATCAGAAATAAGTTTCACACAATGCTTCTGTGTAGTTTTTATTTGAAGATATTATTTTTCCCAATAGAGGCCTCTTAGCGCTCAGAATGTCCAATTGCAGTTTCTACAGAAAGAGTGTTTCAGAACGGCTCAATCAAAAGTAAGGTTCAACTCTGTTAGTTGAATGCACAGAAGAGAAAGAAGTTTCATACACTGCTTCTGTGTAGTTTATATTTGAACATATTCATTTTTCCACTATTACCCACTTAGTGCTACGAATGTCCAGTTGCATTTTCTACAGACAGAGTGTTTCAAAACTGCTCAATCAAAAGTATGGTTTAACTCTGTTAGCTGAATGCTCAGATCAGAAAGAAGTTTCACAGAATGCTTCTGTGTAGTTTATATTTGAATATATTCCTTTTTCCACTACTACTCTCTTAGCGCTCCAAATGTCCAGTTGCATTTTCTACAGAAAGAGTGTTCAGATCTGCTCAATCAAAAGTATGGTTTAACTCTGTTAGCTGAATGCACAGATTAGAAAGAAGTTTCACAGAATGATCCTGTGTAGTTTATATTTGGAGACAGTCCTTTTTCCACTATTACCCTCTTAGCGCTCCGAATCTCCACTTGCATTTTCTACAGAAAGAGTGTTTCACAACGGCTCAATCAAAACTAAGGTTCAACTCTTTTAGTTGAACAAACAGAGCAGAAAGTAGTTTCACACAATTCTTCTGTGTAGTTTTTATTTGTAGACATTCTTTTTCCCAATATAGGCCTCTTAGCGCTCAGGATGTCCAAATGCAGTTTCTACAGAAAGAGTGTTTCAGAAAGGCTCAATCAAAAGTAAGGTTCAACTCTGTTAGTTGAATGCACAGAACAGAAAGAAGTTTCATACAATGCTTCTGTGTAGTTTATATTTGAACATATTCTTTTTTCCACTATTACCCACTTAGCGCTACGAATGTCCAGTTGCATTTTCTACAGACAGAGTGTTTCAAAACTGCTCAATCAAAAGTATGGTTTAACTCTGTTAGCTGAATGCTCAGATCAGAAAGGAGTTTCACAGAATGCTTCTGTGTAGTTTATATTTGAATATATTCCTTTTTCCACTACTACGCTCTTAGCGCTCCAAATGTCCAGTTGCATTTTCTACAGAAAGAGTGTTCAGATCTGCTCAATCAAAAGTATGGTTTAACTCTGTTAGCTGAATGCTCAGATCAGAAAGAAGTTTCACAGAATGATTCTGTGTAGTTTATATTTGAAGACATTCCTTTTTCCACTATTACCCTCTTAGCGCTCCGAATCTCCACTTGCATTTTCTACAAAAAGAGTGTTTCATAACTGCTCAATCAAAAATATGTTTTATCTCTGTTAACTGAATTTACAGATCAGAAATAAGTTTCACAGAATGCATCTGTGTAGTTTTTATTTGAAGATATTCTTTTTCCCAATGTAGGCCTCTTAGCGCTTAGCATGTCCAATTGCAGTTTCTACAGAAAGAGTGTTTCAGAACGGCTCAATCAAAAGTAAGGTTCAACTCTGTTAGTTGAATGCACAGAACAGAAAGCATTTTCACAGAATGCTACTGTGTAGTTTATATTTGAATATATTCCTTTTTCCACTATTACCCTCTTAGCGCTCCGAATGTCCACTTGCATTTTCTACAGAAAGAGTGTTCAGAACTGCGCAATCAAAAGTATGGTTTAACTCTGTTAGCTTAATGAACATATCAGTAATAAGTTTCACACAATACTTCTGTGTAGTTTTTATTTGAAAATATTATTTTTCCCAATATAGGCCTCTTAGCGCTCAGAATGTCCAATTGCAGATTCTACAGAAAGAGTGTTTCAGAAAGGCTCAATCAAAAGTAAGGTTCAACTCTGTTAGTTGAATGCACAGAACAGAAAGAAGTTTCATACAATGCTTCTGTGTAGTTTATATTTGAACATATTCTTTTTTCCACTATTACCCACTTAGCGCTACGAATGTCAGTTGCATTTTCTACAGACAGAGTGTTTCAAAACTGCTCAATCAAAAGTATTTTTTAACTCTGTTAGCTGAATGCTCAGATCAGAAAGAAGTTTCACAGAATGCTTCTGTGTAGTTTATATTTGAATATATTCCTTTTTCCACTACTACGCTCTTAGCGCTCCAAATGTACAGTTGCATTTTCTACAGAAAGAGTGTTCAGATCTGCTCAATCAAACGTATGGTTTAACTCTGTTAGCTGAATGCACAGAGCAGAAGGAAGTTTCACCGAATGATTCTGTGTAGTTTATATTTGAAGACATTCCTTTTTCCACTATTACCCTCTTAGCGCTCCGAATCTCCACTTGCATTTTCTACAAAAAGAGTGTTTCATAACTGCTCAATCAAAAATATGTTTTATCTCTGTTAACTGAATTTACAGATCAGAAATAAGTTTCACAGAATGCATCTGTGTAGTTTTTATTTGAAGATATTCTTTTTCCCAATGTAGGCCTCTTAGCGCTTAGCATGTCCAATTGCAGTTTCTACAGAAAGAGTGTTTCAGAACGGCTCAATCAAAAGTAAGGTTCAACTCTGTTAGTTGAATGCACAGAACAGAAAGAATTTTCACAGAATGCTACTGTGTAGTTTATATTTAAATATATTCCTTTTTCCACTATTACCCTCTTAGCGCTCCGAATCTCCACTTGCATTTTCTACAAAAAGAGTGTTTCATAACTGCTCAATCAAAAATATGTTTTATCTCTGTTAACTGAATTTACAGATCAGAAATATGTTTCACAGAATGCATCTGTGTAGTTTTTATTTGAAGATATTCTTTTTCCGAATGTAGGCCTCTTAGCGCTTAGCATGTCCAATTGCAGTTTCTACAGAAAGAGTGTTTCAGAACGGCTCAATCAAAAGTACGGTTCAACTCTGTTAGTTGAATGCACAGAACACAGAGAATTTTCACAGAATGCTACTGTGTAGTTTATATTTAAATATATTCCTTTTTCCACTATTACCCTCTTAGCGCTCCGAATGTCCACTTGCATTTTCTACAGAAATAGTGTTCAGAACTGCGCAATCAAAAGTATGATTTAACTCTGTTAGCTTAATAAACATATCAGAAATAAGTTTCACACAATGCTTCTGTGTAGTTTTTATTTGAAGATATTATTTTTCCCAATAGAGGCCTCTTAGCGCTCAGAATGTCCAATTGCAGTTTCTACAGAAAGAGTGTTTCAGAAAGACTCAATCAAAAGTAAGGTTCAACTCTGTTAGTTGAATGCACAGAACAGAAAGAATTTTCATACAATGCTTCTGTGTAGTTTATATTTGAACATATTCTTTTTTCCACTATTACCCACTTAGCGCTACGAATGTCCAGTTGCATTTTCTACAGACAGAGTGTTTCAAAACTGCTCAATCAAAAGTATGGTTTAACTCTGTTAGCTGAATGCTCAGATCAGAAAGAAGTTTCACAGAATGCTTCTGTGTAGTTTATATTTGAATATATTCCTTTTTCCACTACTACTCTCTTAGCGCTCCAAATGTCCAGTTGCATTTTCTACAGAAAGAGTGTTCAGATCTGCTCAATCAACGGTATGGTTTAACTCTGTTAGCTGAATGCACAGATCAGAAAGAAGTTTCACCGAATGATTCTGTGTAGTTTATATTTGGAGACATTCCTTTTTCCACTATTACCCTCTTAGCGCTCCGAATCTCCACTTGCATTTTCTACAGAAAGAGTGTTTCAGAACGGCTCAATCAAAACTAAGGTTCAACTCTTTTAGTTGAACAAACAGAACAGAAAGAAGTTTCACACAATTCTTCTGTGTAGTTTTTATTTGTAGACATTCTTTTTCCCAATATAGGCCTCCTAGCGCTCAGAATGTCCAATTGCAGTTTCTACAGAAAGAGTGTTTCAGAACGGCTCAATCAAAAGTAAGGTTCAACTCTGTTAGTTGAATGCACAGAACAGAAAGAAGTTTCATACAATGCTTCTGTGTAGTTTATATTTGAACATATTCTTTTTTCCACTATTACCCACTTAGCGCTACGAATGTCCAGTTGCATTTTCTACAGACAGAGTGTTTCAAAACTGCTCAATCAAAAGTATGGTTTAACTCTGTTAGCTGAATGCTCAGATCAGAAAGAAGTTTCACAGAATGCTTCTGTGTAGTTTATATTTGAATATATTCCTTTTTCCACTACTACGCTCTTAGCGCTCCAAATGTCCAGTTGCATTTTCTACAGAAAGAGTGTTCAGGTCTGCTCAATCAAATGTATGGTTTAACTCTGTTAGCTGAATGCACAGATCAGAAAGAAGTTTCACCGAATGATTCTGTGTAGTTTATATTTGAAGACATTCCCTTTTCCACTATTACCCTCTTAGCGCTCCGAATCTCCACTTGCATTTTCTACAAAAAGAGTGTTTCATAACTGCTCAATCAAAAATATGTTTTATCTCTGTTAACTGAATTTACAGATCAGAAATAAGTTTCACAGAATGCATCTGTGAAGTTTTTATTTGAAGATATTCTTTTTCCCAATGTAGGCCTCTTAGCGCTTAGCATGTCCAATTGCAGTTTCTACAGAAAGAGTGTTTCAGAACGGCTCAATCAAAAGTAAGGTTCAACTCTGTTAGTTGAATGCACAGAACAGAAAGAATTTTCACAGAATGCTACTGTGTAGTTTATATTTGAATATATTCCTTTTTCCACTATTACCCTCTTAGCGCTCCGAATGTCCACTTGCATTTTCTACAGAAAGAGTGTTCAGAACTGCGCAATCAAAAGTATGGTTTAACTCTGTTAGCTTAATGAACATATCAGAAATAAGTTTCACACAATGCTTCTGTGTAGTTTTTATTTGAAGATATTATTTTTCCCAATAGAGGCCTCTTAGCGCTCAGAATGTCCAATTGCAGTTTCTACAGAAAGAGTGTTTCAGAACGGCTCAATCAAAAGTAAGTTTCAACTCTGTTATTTGAATGCACAGAACAGAAAGAAGTTTCATACAATGCTTCTGTGTAGTTTATATTTGAACATATTCTTTTTTCCACTATTACCCACTTAGCGCTACGAATGTCCAGTTGCATTTTCTACAGACAGAGTGTTTCAAAACTGCTCAATCAAAAGTATGGTTTAACTCTGTTAGCTGAATGCTCAGAGCAGAAAGTAGTTTCACAGAATGCTTCTGTGTAGTTTATATTTGAGTATATTCCTTTTTCCACTACTACTCTCTTAGCGCTCCAAATGTCCAGTTGCATTTTCTACAGAAAGAGTGTTCAGATCTGCTCAATCAAAAGTATGGTTTAACTCTGTTAGCTGAATGCACAGATTAGAAAGAAGTTTCACAGAATGATCCTGCGTAGTTTATATTTGGAGACAGTCCTTTTTCCACTATTACCCTCTTAGCGCTCCGAATCTCCACTTGCATTTTCTACAGAAAGAGTGTTTCACAACGGCTCAATCAAAACTAAGGTTCAACTCTTTTAGTTGAACAAACAGAACAGAAAGTAGTTTCACACAATTCTGCTGTGTAGTTTTTATTTGTAGACATTCTTTTTCCCAATATAGGCCTCTTAGCGCTCAGGATGTCCAAATGCAGTTTCTACAGAAAGAGTGTTTCAGAAAGGCTCAATCAAAAGTAAGGTTCAACTCTGTTAGTTGAATGCACAGAACAGAAAGAAGTTTCATACAATGCTTCTGTGTAGTTTATATTTGAACATATTCTTTTTTCCACTATTACCCACTTAGCGCTACGAATGTCCAGTTGCATTTTCTACAGACAGAGTGTTTCAAAACTGCTCAATCAAAAGTATGGTTTAACTCTGTTAGCTGAATGCTCAGATCAGAAAGGAGTTTCACAGAATGCTTCTGTGTAGTTTATATTTGAATATATTCCTTTTTCCACTACTACGCTATTAGCGCTCCAAATGTCCAGTTGCATTTTCTACAGAAAGAGTGTTCAAATCTGCTCAATCAAAAGTATGGTTTAACTCTGTTAGCTGAATGCTCAGATCAGAAAGAAGTTTCACAGAATGATTCTGTGTAGTTTATATTTGAAGACATTCCTTTTTCCACTATTACCCTCTTAGCGCTCCGAATCTCCACTTGCATTTTCTACAAAAAGAGTGTTTCATAACTGCTCAATCAAAAATATGTTTTATCTCTGTTAACTGAATTTACAGATCAGAAATAAGTTTCACAGAATGCATCTGTGTAGTTTTTATTTGAAGATATTCTTTTTCCCAATGTAGGCCTCTTAGCGCTTAGCATGTCCAATTGCAGTTTCTACAGAAAGAGTGTTTCAGAACGGCTCAATCAAAAGTAAGGTTCAACTCTGTTAGTTGAATGCACAGAACAGAAAGAATTTTCACAGAATGCTACTGTGTAGTTTATATTTGAATATATTCCTTTTTCCACTATTACCCTCTTAGCGCTCTGAATGTCCACTTGCATTTTCTACAGAAAGAGTGTTCAGAACTGCGCAATCAAAAGTATGGTTTAACTCTGTTAGCTTAATGAACATATCAGTAATAAGTTTCACACAATACTTCTGTGTAGTTTTTATTTGAAGATATTATTTTTCCCAATATAGGCCTCTTAGCGCTCAGAATGTCCAATTGCAGTTTCTACAGAAAGAGTGTTTCAGAAAGGCTCAATCAAAAGTAAGGTTCAACTCTGTTAGTTGAATGCACAGAACAGAAAGAAGTTTCATACAATGCTTCTGTGTAGTTTATATTTGAACATATTCTTTTTTCCACTATTACCCACTTAGCGCTACGAATGTCAGTTGCATTTTCTACAGACAGAGTGTTTCAAAACTGCTCAATCAAAAGTATGGTTTAACTCTGTTAGCTGAATGCTCAGATCAGAAAGAAGTTTCACAGAATGCTTCTGTGTAGTTTATATTTGAATATATTCCTTTTTCCACTACTACTCTCTTAGCGCTCCAAATGTCCAGTTGCATTTTCTACAGAAAGAGTGTTCAGATCTGCTCAATCAAAAGTATGGTTTAACTCTGGTAGCTGAATGCACAGATCAGAAAGAAGTTTCACCGAATGATTCTGTGTAGTTTATATTTGGAGGCATTCCTTTTTCCACTATTACCCTCTTAGCGCTCCGAATCTCCACTTGCATTTTCTACAGAAAGAGTGTTTCAGAACGGCTCAATCAAAACTAAGGTTCAACTCTTTTAGTTGAACAAACAGAACAGAAAGAAGTTTCACACAATTCTTCTGTGTAGTTTTTATTTGTAGACATTCTTTTTCCCAATATAGGCCTCCTAGCGCTCAGAATGTCCAATTGCAGTTTCTACAGAAAGAGTGTTTCAGAACGGCTCAATCAAAAGTAAGGTTCAACTCTGTTAGTTGAATGCACAGAACAGAAAGAAGTTTCATACAATGCTTCTGTGTAGTTTATATTTGAACATATTCTTTTTTCCACTATTACCCACTTGGCGCTACGAATGTCCAGTTGCCTTTTCTACAGACAGAGTGTTTCAAAACTGCTCAATCAAAAGTATGGTTTAACTCTGTTAGCTGAATGCTCAGATCAGAAAGAAGTTTCACAGAATGCTTCTGTGTAGTTTATATTTGAATATATTCCTTTTTCCACTACTACGCTCTTAGCGCTCCAAATGTCCAGTTGCATTTTCTACAGAAAGAGTGTTCAGATCTGCTCAATCAAACGTATGGTTTAACTCTGTTAGCTGAATGCACAGAGCAGAAGGAAGTTTCACCGAATGATTCTGTGTAGTTTATATTTGAAGACATTCCTTTTTCCACTATTACCCTCTTAGCGCTCCGAATCTCCACTTGCATTTTCTACAAAAAGAGTGTTTCATAACTGCTCAATCAAAAATATGTTTTATCTCTGTTAACTGAATTTACAGATCAGAAATAAGTTTCACAGAATGCATCTGTGTAGTTTTTATTTGAAGATATTCTTTTTCCCAATGTAGGCCTCTTAGCGCTTAGCATGTCCAATTGCAGTTTCTACAGAAAGAGTGTTTCAGAACGGCTCAATCAAAAGTAAGGTTCAACTCTGTTAGTTGAATGCACAGAACAGAAAGAATTTTCACAGAATGCTACTGTGTAGTTTATATTTAAATATATTCCTTTTTCCACTATTACCCTCTTAGCGCTCCGAATCTCCACTTGCATTTTCTACAAAAAGAGTGTTTCATAACTGCTCAATCAAAAATATGTTTTATCTCTGTTAACTGAATTTACAGATCAGAAATATGTTTCACAGAATGCATCTGTGTAGTTTTTATTTGAAGATATTCTTTTTCCCAATGTAGGCCTCTTAGCGCTTAGCATGTCCAATTGCAGTTTCTACAGAAAGAGTGTTTCAGAACGGCTCAATCAAAAGTAAGGTTCAACTCTGTTAGTTGAATGCACAGAACACAGAGAATTTTCACAGAATGCTACTGTGTAGTTTATATTTAAATATATTCCTTTTTCCACTATTACCCTCTTAGCGCTCCGAATGTCCACTTGCATTTTCTACAGAAATAGTGTTCAGAACTGCGCAATCAAAAGTATGGTTTAACTCTGTTAGCTTAATGAACATATCAGAAATAAGTTTCACACAATGCTTCTGTGTAGTTTTTATTTGAAGATATTATTTTTCCCAATAGAGGCCTCTTAGCGCTCAGAATGTCCAATTGCAGTTTCTACAGAAAGAGTGTTTCAGAAAGACTCAATCAAAAGTAAGGTTCAACTCTGTTAGTTGAATGCACAGAACAGAAAGAATTTTCATACAATGCTTCTGTGTAGTTTATATTTGAACATATTCTTTTTTCCACTATTACCCACTTAGCGCTACGAATGTCCAGTTGCATTTTCTACAGACAGAGTGTTTCAAAACTGCTCAATCAAAAGTATGGTTTAACTCTGTTAGCTGAATGCTCAGATCAGAAAGAAGTTTCACAGAATGCTTCTGTGTAGTTTATATTTGAATATATTCCTTTTTCCACTACTACTCTCTTAGCGCTCCAAATGTCCAGTTGCATTTTCTACAGAAAGAGTGTTCAGATCTGCTCAATCAACGGTATGGTTTAACTCTGTTAGCTGAATGCACAGATCAGAAAGAAGTTTCACCGAATGATTCTGTGTAGTTTATATTTGGAGACATTCCTTTTTCCACTATTACCCTCTTAGCGCTCCGAATCTCCACTTGCATTTTCTACAGAAAGAGTGTTTCAGAACGGCTCAATCAAAACTAAGGTTCAACTCTTTTAGTTGAACAAACAGAACAGAAAGAAGTTTCACACAATTCTTCTGTGTAGTTTTTATTTGTAGACATTCTTTTTCCCAATATAGGCCTCCTAGCGCTCAGAATGTCCAATTGCAGTTTCTACAGAAAGAGTGTTTCAGAACGGCTCAATCAAAAGTAAGGTTCAACTCTGTTAGTTGAATGCACAGAACAGAAAGAAGTTTCATACAATGCTTCTGTGTAGTTTATATTTGAACATATTCTTTTTTCCACTATTACCCACTTAGCGCTACGAATGTCCAGTTGCCTTTTCTACAGACAGAGTGTTTCAAAACTGCTCAATCAAAAGTATGGTTTATCTCTGTTAGCTGAATGCTGAGATCAGAAAGAAGTTTCACAGAATGCTTCTGTGTAGTTTATATTTGAATATATTCCTTTTTCCACTACTACGCTCTTAGCGCTCCAAATGTCCAGTTGCATTTTCTACAGAAAGAGTGTTCAGATCTGCCCAATCAAACGTATGGTTTAACTCTGTTAGCTGAATGCACAGAGCAGAAGGAAGTTTCACCGAATGATTCTGTGTAGTTTATATTTGAAGACATTCCTTTTTCCACTATTACCCACTTAGCGCTCCGAATCTCCACTTGCATTTTCTACAAAAAGAGTGTTTCATAACTGCTCAATCAAAAATATGTTTTATCTCTGTTAACTGAATTTACAGATCAGAAATAAGTTTCACAGAATGCATCTGTGTAGTTTTTATTTGAAGATATCCTTTTTCCCAATGTAGGCCTCTTAGCGCTTAGCATGTCCAATTGCAGTTTCTACAGAAAGAGTGTTTCAGAACGGCTCAATCAAAAGTAAGGTTCAACTCTGTTAGTTGAATGCACAGAACAGAAAGAATTTTCACAGAATGCTACTGTGTAGTTTATATTTAAATATATTCCTTTTTCCACTATTACCCTCTTAGCGCTCCGAATCTCCACTTGCATTTTCTACAAAAAGAGTGTTTCATAACTGCTCAATCAAAAATATGTTTTATCTCTGTTAACTGAATTTACAGATCAGAAATATGTTTCACAGAATGCATCTGTGTAGTTTTTATTTGAAGATATTCTTTTTCCGAATGTAGGCCTCTTAGCGCTTAGCATGTCCAATTGCAGTTTCTACAGAAAGAGTGTTTCAGAACGGCTCAATCAAAAGTAAGGTTCAACTCTGTTAGTTGAATGCACAGAACACAGAGAATTTTCACAGAATGCTACTGTGTAGTTTATATTTAAATATATTCCTTTTTCCACTATTACCCTCTTAGCGCTCCGAATGTCCACTTGCATTTTCTACAGAAATAGTGCTCAGAACTGCGCAATCAAAAGTATGGTTTAACTCTGTTAGCTTAATGAACATATCAGAAATAAGTTTCACACAATGCTTCTGTGTAGTTTTTATTTGAAGATATTATTTTTCCCAATAGAGGCCTCTTAGCGCTCAGAATGTCCAATTGCAGTTTCTACAGAAAGAGTGTTTCAGAAAGACTCAATCAAAAGTAAGGTTCAACTCTGTTAGTTGAATGCACAGAACAGAAAGAATTTTCATACAATGCTTCTGTGTAGTTTATATTTGAACGTATTCTTTTTTCCACTATTACCCACTTAGCGCTACGAATGTCCAGTTGCATTTTCTACATACAGAGTGTTTCAAAACTGCTCAATCAAAGTATGGTTTAACTCTGTTAGCTGAATGCTCAGATCAGAAAGAAGTTTCACAGAATGCTTCTGTGTAGTTTATATTTGAATATATTCCTTTTTCCACTACTACTCTCTTAGCGCTCCAAATGTCCAGTTGCATTTTCTACAGAATGAGTGTTCAGATCTGCTCAATCAACGGTATGGTTTAACTCTGTTAGCTGAATGCACAGATCAGAAAGAAGTTTCACCGAATGATTCTGTGTAGTTTATATTTGGAGACATTCCTTTTTCCACTATTACCCTCTTAGCGCTCCGAATCTCCACTTGCATTTTCTACAGAAAGAGTGTTTCAGAACGGCTCAATCAAAACTAAGGTTCAACTCTTTTAGTTGAACAAACAGAACAGAAAGAAGTTTCACACAATTCTTCTGTGTAGTTTTTATTTGTAGACATTCTTTTTCCCAATATAGGCCTCCTAGCGCTCAGAATGTCCAATTGCAGTTTCTACAGAAAGAGTGTTTCAGAACGGCTCAATCAAAAGTAAGGTTCAACTCTGTTAGTTGAATGCACAGAACAGAAAGAAGTTTCATACAATGCTTCTGTGTAGTTTATATTTGAACATATTCTTTTTTCCACTATTACCCACTTAGCGCTACGAATGTCCAGTTGCCTTTTCTACAGACAGAGTGTTTCAAAACTGCTCAATCAAAAGTATGGTTTAATTCTGTTAGCTGAATGCTCAGATCAGAAAGAAGTTTCACAGAATGCTTCTGTGTAGTTTATATTTGAATATATTCCTTTTTCCACTACTACTCTCTTAGCGCTCGAAATGTCCAGTTGCATTTTCTACAGAAAGAGTGTTCAGATCTGCTCAATCAAAAGTATGGTTTAACTCTGTTAGCTGAATGCACAGATTAGAAAGAAGTTTCACAGAATGATCCTGTGTAGTTTATATTTGGAGACAGTCCTTTTTCCACTATTACCCTCTTAGCGCTCCGAATCTCCACTTGCATTTTCTACAGAAAGAGTGTTTCACAACGGCTCAATCAAAATTAAGGTTCAACTCTTTTAGTTGAACAAACAGAACAGAAAGAAGTTTCACACAATTCTTCTGTGTAGTTTTTATTTGTAGACATTCATTTTCCCAATATAAGCCTCTTAGCGCTCAGAATGTCCAATTGCAGTTTCTACAGAAAGAGTGTTTCAGAACGGCTCAATCAAAAGTAAGGTTCAACTCTGTTAGTTGAATGCACAGAACAGAAAGAAGTTTCATACAATGCTTCTGTGTAGTTTATATTTGAACATATTCTTTTTTCCACTATTACCCACTTAGCGCTACGAATGTCCAGTTGCATTTTCTACAGACAGAGAGTTTCAAAACTGCTCAATCAAAAGTATGGTTTAACTCTGTTAGCTGAATGCTCAGATCAGAAAGGAGTTTCACAGAATGCTTCTGTGTAGTTTATATTTGAATATATTCCTTTTTCCACTACTACGCTCTTAGCGCTCCAAATGTCCAGTTGCATTTTCTACAGAAAGAGTGTTCAGATCTGCTCAATCAAAAGTATGGTTTAACTCTGTTAGCTGAATGCTCAGATCAGAAAGAAGTTTCACAGAATGATTCTGTGTAGTTTATATTTGAAGACATTCCTTTTTCCACTATTACCCTCTTAGCGCTCCGAATCTCCACTTGCATTTTCTACAAAAAGAGTGTTTCATAACTGCTCAATCAAAAATATGTTTTATCTCTGTTAACTGAATTTACAGATCAGAAATAAGTTTCACAGAATGCATCTGTGTAGTTTTTATTTGAAGATATTCTTTTTCCCAATGTAGGCCTCTTAGCGCTTAGCATGTCCAATTGCAGTTTCTACAGAAAGAGTGTTTCAGAACGGCTCAATCAAAAGTAAGGTTCAACTCTGTTAGTTGAATGCACAGAACAGAAAGAATTTTCACAGAATGCTACTGTGTAGTTTATATTTGAATATATTCCTTTTTCCACTATTACCCTCTTAGCGCTCCGAATGTCCACTTGCATTTTCTACAGAAAGAGTGTTCAGAACTGCGCAATCAAAAGTATGGTTTAACTCTGTTAGCTTAATGAACATATCAGTAATAAGTTTCACACAATACTTCTATGTAGTTTTTATTTGAAGATATTATTTTCCCCAATATAGGCCTCTTAGCGCTCAGAATGTCCAATTGCAGTTTCTACAGAAAGAGTGTTTCAGAAAGGCTCAATCAAAAGTAAGGTTCAACTCTGTTAGTTGAATGCACAGAACAGAAAGAAGTTTCATACAATGCTTCTGTGTAGTTTATATTTGAACATATTCTTTTTTCCACTATTACCCACTTAGCGCTACGAATGTCCAGTTGCATTTTCTACAGACAGAGTGTTTCAAAACTGCTCAATCAAAAGTATGGTTTAACTCTGTTAGCTGAATGCTCAGATCAGAAAGAAGTTTCACAGAATGCTTCTGTGTAGTTTATATTTGAATATATTCCTTTTTCCACTACTACTCTCTTAGCGCTCCAAATGTCCAGTTGCATTTTCTACAGAAAGAGTGTTCAGATCTGCTCAATCAAAAGTATGGTTTAACTCTGTTAGCTGAATGCACAGATCAGAAAGAAGTTTCACCGAATGATTCTGTGTAGTTTATATTTGGAGGCATTCCTTTTTCCACTATTACCCTCTTAGCGCTCCGAATCTCCACTTGCATTTTCTACAGAAAGAGGGTTTTAGAACGGCTCAATCAAAACTAACGTTCAACTCTTTTAGTTGAACAAACAGAACAGAAAGAAGTTTCACAGAATTCTTCTGTGTAGTTTTTATTTGTAGACATTCTTTTTCCCAATATAGGCCTCCTAGCGCTCAGAATGTCCAATTGCAGTTTCTACAGAAGGAGTGTTTCAGAACGGCTCAATCAAAAGTAAGGTTCAACTCTGTTAGTTGAATGCACAGAACAGAAAGAAGTTTCATACAATGCTTCTGTGTAGTTTATATTTGAACATATTTTTTTTCCACTATTACCCACTTAGCGCTACGAATGTCCAGTTGCATTTTCTACAGACAGAGTGTTTCAAAACTGCTCAATCAAAAGTATGGTTTAACTCTGTTAGCTGAATGCTCAGATCAGAAAGAAGTTTCACAGAATGCTTCTGTGTAGTTTATATTTGAATATATTCCTTTTTCCACTACTACGCTCTTAGCGCTCCAAATGTCCAGTTGCATTTTCTACAGAAAGAGTGTTCAGATCTGCTCAATCAAAAGTATGGTTTAACTCTGTTAGCTGAATGCACAGATCAGAAGGAAGTTTCACCGAATGATTCTGTGTAGTTTATATTTGAAGACATTCCTTTTTCCACTATTACCCACTTAGCGCTCCGAATCTCCACTTGCATTTTCTACAAAAAGAGTGTTTCATAACTGCTCAATCAAAAATATGTTTTATCTCTGTTAACTGAATTTACAGATCAGAAATAAGTTTCACAGAATGCATCTGTGTAGTTTTTATTTGAAGATATTCTTTTTCCCAATGTAGGCCTCTTAGCGCTTAGCATGTCCAATTGCAGTTTCTACAGAAAGAGTGTTTCAGAACGGCTCAATCAAAAGTAAGGTTCAACTCTGTTAGTTGAATGCACAGAACAGAAAGAATTTTCACAGAATGCTACTATGTAGTTTATATTTAAATATATTCCTTTTTCCACTATTACCCTCTTAGCGCTCCGAATCTCCACTTGCATTTTCTACAAAAAGAGTGTTTCATAACTGCTCAATCAAAAATATGTTTTATCTCTGTTAACTGAATTTACAGATCAGAAATATGTTTCACAGTATGCATCTGTGTAGTTTTTATTTGAAGATATTCTTTTTCCCAATGTAGGCCTCTTAGCGCTTAGCATGTCCAATTGCAGTTTCTACAGAAAGATTGTTTCAGAACGGCTCAATCAAAAGTAAGGTTCAACTCTGTTAGTTGAATGCACAGAACAGAAAGAATTTTCACAGAATGCTACTGTGTAGTTTATATTTAAATATATTCCTTTTTCCACTATTACCCTCTTAGCGCTCCGAATGTCCACTTGCATTTTCTACAGAAATAGTGTTCAGAACTGCGCAATCAAAAGTATGGTTTAACTCTGTTAGCTTAATGAACATATCAGAAATAAGTTTCACACAATGCTTCTGTGTAGTTTTTATTTGAAGATATTATTTTTCCCAATAGAGGCCTCTTAGCGCTCAGAATGTCCAATTGCAGTTTCTACAGAAAGAGTGTTTCAGAAAGACTCAATCAAAAGTAAGGTTCAACTCTGTTAGTTGAATGCACAGAACAGAAAGAAGTTTCATACAATGCTTCTGTGTAGTTTATATTTGAACATATTCTTTTTTCCACTATTACCCTCTTAGCGCTACGAATGTCCAGTTGCATTTTCTACAGACAGAGTGTTTCAAAACTGCTCAATCAAAAGTATGGTTTAACTCTGTTAGCTGAATGCTCAGATCAGAAAGGAGTTTCACAGAATGCTTCTGTGTAGTTTATATTTGAATATATTCCTTTTTCCACTACTACGCTCTTAGCGCTCCAAATGTCCAGTTGCATTTTCTACAGAAAGAGTGTTCAGATCTGCTCAATCAAAAGTATGGTTTAACTCTGTTAGCTGAATGCACAGATCAGAAAGAAGTTTCACAGAATGATTCTGTGTAGTTTATATTTGGAGACATTCCTTTTTCCACTATTACCCTCTTAGCGCTCCGAATCTCCACTTGCATTTTCTACAAAAAGAGTGTTTCATAACTGCTCAATCAAAAATATGTTTTATCTCTGTTAACTGAATTTATAGATCAGAAATAAGTTTTACAGAATGCATCTGTGTAGTTTTTATTTGAAGATATTCTTTTTCCCAATGTAGGCCTCTTAGCGCTTAGCATGTCCAATTGCAGTTTCTACAGAAAGAGTGTTTCAGAACGGCTCAATAAAAAGTAAGGTTCAACTCTGTTAGTTGAATGCACAGAACAGAAAGAATTTTCACAGAATGCTACTGTGTAGTTTATATTTGAATATATTCCTTTTTCCACTATTACCCTCTTAGCGCTCCGAATGTCCACTTGCATTTTCTACAGAAAGAGTGTTCAGAACTGCGTAATCAAAAGTATGGTTTAACTCTGTTAGCTTAATGAACATATCAGAAATAAGTTTCACACAATGCTTCTGTGTAGTTTTTATTTGAAGATATTATTTTTCCCAATAGAGGCCTCTTAGCGCTCAGAATGTCCAATTGCAGTTTCTACAGAAAGAGTGTTTCAGAACGGCTCAATCAAAAGTAAGGTTCAACTCTGTTAGTTGAATGCACAGAAGAGAAAGAAGTTTCATACACTGCTTCTGTGTAGTTTATATTTGAACATATTCTTTTTTCCACTATTACCCACTTAGTGCTACGAATGTCCAGTTGCATTTTCTACAGACAGAGTGTTTCAAAACTGCTCAATCAAAAGTATGGTTTAACTCTGTTAGCTGAATGCTCAGATCAGAAAGAAGTTTCACAGAATGCTTCTGTGTAGTTTATATTTGAATATATTCCTTTTTCCACTACTACACTCTTAGCGCTCCAAATGTCCAGTTGCATTTTCTACAGAAAGAGTGTTCAGATCTGCTCAATCAAAAGTATGGTTTAACTCTGTTAGCTGAATGCACAGATTAGAAAGAAGTTTCACAGAATGATCCTGTGTAGTTTACATTTGGAGACAGTCCTTTTTCCACTATTACCCTCTTAGCGCTCCGAATCTCCACTTGCATTTTCTACAGAAAGAGTGTTTCACAACGGCTCAATCAAAACTAAGGTTCAACTCTTTTAGTTGAACAAACAGAACAGAAAGTAGTTTCACACAATTCTTCTGTGTAGTTTTTATTTGTAGACATTCTTTTTCCCAATATAGGCCTCTTAGCGCTCAGGATGTCCAAATGCAGTTTCTACAGAAAGAGTGTTTCAGAAAGGCTCAATCAAAAGTAAGGTTCAACTCTGTTAGTTGAATGCACAGAACAGAAAGAAGTTTCATACAATGCTTCTGTGTAGTTTATATTTGAACATATTCTTTTTTCCACTATTACCCACTTAGCGCTACGAATGTCCAGTTGCATTTTCTACAGACAGAGTGTTTCAAAACTGCTCAATCAAAAGTATGGTTTAACTCTGTTAGCTGAATGCTCAGATCAGAAAGGAGTTTCACAGAATGCTTCTGTGTAGTTTATATTTGAATATATTCCTTTTTCCACTACTACGCTCTTAGCGCTCCAAATGTCCAGTTGCATTTTCTACAGAAAGAGTGTTCAGATCTGCTCAATCAAACGTATGGTTTAACTCTGTTAGCTGAATGCACAGAGCAGAAGGAAGTTTCACCGAATGATTCTGTGTAGTTTATATTTGAAGACATTCCTTTTTCCACTATTAACCTCTTAGCGCTCCGAATCTCCACTTGCATTTTCTACAAAAAGAGTGTTTCATAACTGCTCAATCAAAAATATGTTTTATCTCTGTTAACTGAATTTACAGATCAGAAATAAGTTTCACAGAATGCATCTGTGTAGTTTTTATTTGAAGATATTCTTTTTCCCAATGTAGGCCTCTTAGCGCTTAGCATGTCCAATTGCAGTTTCTACAGAAAGAGTGTTTCAGAACGGCTCAATCAAAAGTAAGGTTCAACTCTGTTAGTTGAATGCACAGAACAGAAAGAATTTTCACAGAATGCTACTGTGTAGTTTATATTTAAATATATTCCTTTTTCCACTATTACCCTCTTAGCGCTCCGAATCTCCACTTGCATTTTCTACAAAAAGAGTGTTTCATAACTGCTCAATCAAAAATATGTTTTATCTCTGTTAACTGAATTTACAGATCAGAAATAAGTTTCACAGAATGCATCTGTGTAGTTTTTATTTGAAGATATTCTTTTTCCCAATGTAGGCCTCTTAGCGCTTAGCATGTCCAATTGCAGTTTCTACAGAAAGAGTGTTTCAGAACGGCTCAATCAAAAGTAAGGTTCAACTCTGTTAGTTGAATGCACAGAACAGAAAGAATTTTCACAGAATGCTACTGTGTAGTTTATATTTAAATATATTCCTTTTTCCACTATTACCCTCTTAGCGCTCCGAATCTCCACTTGCATTTTCTACAAAAAGAGTGTTTCATAACTGCTCAATCAAAAATATGTTTTATCTCTGTTAACTGAATTTACAGATCAGAAATATGTTTCACAGAATGCATCTGTGTAGTTTTTATTTGAAGATATTCTTTTTCCCAATGTAGGCCTCTTAGCGCTTAGCATGTCCAATTGCAGTTTCTACAGAAAGAGTGTTTCAGAACGGCTCAATCAAAAGTAAGGTTCAACTCTGTTAGTTGAATGCACAGAACACAGAGAATTTTCACAGAATGCTACTGTGTAGTTTATATTTAAATATATTCCTTTTTCCACTATTACCCTCTTAGCGCTCCGAATGTCCACTTGCATTTTCTACAGAAATAGTGTTCAGAACTGCGCAATCAAAAGTATGGTTTAACTCTGTTAGCTTAATGAACATATCAGAAATAAGTTTCACACAATGCTTCTGTGTAGTTTTTATTTGAAGATATTATTTTTCCCAATAGAGGCCTCTTAGCGCTCAGAATGTCCAATTGCAGTTTCTACAGAAAGAGTGTTTCAGAAAGACTCAATCAAAAGTAAGGTTCAACTCTGTTAGTTGAATGCACAGAACAGAAAGAATTTTCATACAATGCTTCTGTGTAGTTTATATTTGAACATATTCTTTTTTCCACTATTACCCACTTAGCGCTACGAATGTCCAGTTGCATTTTCTACAGACAGAGTGTTTCAAAACTGCTCAATCAAAAGTATGGTTTAACTCTGTTAGCTGAATGCTCAGATCAGAAAGAAGTTTCACAGAATGTTTCTGTGTAGTTTATATTTGAATATATTCCTTTTTCCACTACTACTCTCTTAGCGCTCCAAATGTCCAGTTGCATTTTCTACAGAAAGAGTGTTCAGATCTGCTCAATCAACGGTATGGTTTAACTCTGTTAGCTGAATGCACAGATCAGAAAGAAGTTTCACCGAATGATTCTGTGTAGTTTATATTTGGAGACATTCCTTTTTCCACTATTACCCTCTTAGCGCTCCGAATCTCCACTTGCATTTTCTACAGAAAGAGTGTTTCAGAACGGCTCAATCAAAACTAAGGTTCAACTCTTTTAGTTGAACAAACAGAACAGAAAGAAGTTTCACACAATTCTTCTGTGTAGTTTTTATTTGTAGACATTCTTTTTCCCAATATAGGCCTCCTAGCGCTCAGAATGTCCAATTGCAGTTTCTACAGAAAGAGTGTTTCAGAACGGCTCAATCAAAAGTAAGGTTCAACTCTGTTAGTTGAATGCACAGAACAGAAAGAAGTTTCATACAATGCTTCTGTGTAGTTTATATTTGAATATATTCTTTTTTCCACTATTACCCACTTAGCGCTACGAATGTCCAGTTGCATTTTCTACAGACAGAGAGTTTCAAAACTGCTCAATCAAAAGTATGGTTTAACTCTGTTAGCTGAATGCTCAGATCAGAAAGGAGTTTCACAGAATGCTTCTGTGTAGTTTATATTTGAATATATTCCTTTTTCCACTACTACGCTCTTAGCGCTCCAAATGTCCAGTTGCATTTTCTACAGAAAGAGTGTTCAGATCTGCTCAATCAAAAGTATGGTTTAACTCTGTTAGCTGAATGCTCAGATCAGAAAGAAGTTTCACAGAATGATTCTGTGTAGTTTATATTTGAAGACATTCCTTTTTCCACTATTACCCTCTTAGCGCTCCGAATCTCCACTTGCATTTTCTACAAAAAGAGTGTTTCATAACTGCTCAATCAAAAATATGTTTTATCTCTGTTAACTGAATTTACAGATCAGAAATAAGTTTCACAGAATGCATCTGTGTAGTTTTTATTTGAAGATATTCTTTTTCCCAATGTAGGCCTCTTAGCGCTTAGCATGTCCAATTGCAGTTTCTACAGAAAGAGTGTTTCAGAACGGCTCAATCAAAAGTAAGGTTCAACTCTGTTAGTTGAATGCACAGAACAGAAAGAATTTTCACAGAATGCTACTGTGTAGTTTATATTTGAATATATTCCTTTTTCCACTATTACCCTCTTAGCGCTCCGAATGTCCACTTGCATTTTCTACAGAAAGAGTGTTCAGAACTGCGCAATCAAAAGTATGGTTTAACTCTGTTAGCTTAATGAACATATCAGTAATAAGTTTCACACAATACTTCTATGTAGTTTTTATTTGAAGATATTATTTTCCCCAATATAGGCCTCTTAGCGCTCAGAATGTCCAATTGCAGTTTCTACAGAAAGAGTGTTTCAGAAAGGCTCAATCAAAAGTAAGGTTCAACTCTGTTAGTTGAATGCACAGAACAGAAAGAAGTTTCATACAATGCTTCTGTGTAGTTTATATTTGAACATATTCTTTTTTCCACTATTACCCACTTAGCGCTACGAATGTCCAGTTGCATTTTCTACAGACAGAGTGTTTCAAAACTGCTCAATCAAAAGTATGGTTTAACTCTGTTAGCTGAATGCTCAGATCAGAAAGAAGTTTCACAGAATGCTTCTGTGTAGTTTATATTTGAATATATTCCTTTTTCCACTACTACTCTCTTAGCGCTCCAAATGTCCAGTTGCATTTTCTACAGAAAGAGTGTTCAGATCTGCTCAATCAAAAGTATGGTTTAACTCTGTTAGCTGAATGCACAGATCAGAAAGAAGTTTCACCGAATGATTCTGTGTAGTTTGTATTTGGAGGCATTCCTTTTTCCACTATTACCCTCTTAGCGCTGCGAATCTCCACTTGCATTTTCTACAGAAAGAGTGTTTCAGAACGGCTCAATCAAAACTAAGGTTCAACTCTTTTAGTTGAACAAACAGAACAGAAAGAAGTTTCACACAATTCTTCTGTGTAGTTTTTATTTGTAGACATTCTTTTTCCCAATATAGGCCTCCTAGCGCTCAGAATGTCCAATTGCAGTTTCTACAGAAGGAGTGTTTCAGAACGGCTCAATCAAAAGTAAGGTTCAACTCTGTTAGTTGAATGCACAGAACAGAAAGAAGTTTCATACAATGCTTCTGTGTAGTTTATATTTGAACATATTCTTTTTTCCACTATTACCCACTTAGCGCTACGAATGTCCAGTTGCATTTTCTACAGACAGAGTGTTTCAAAACTGCTCAATCAAAAGTATGGTTTAACTCTGTTAGCTGAATGCTCAGATCAGAAAGAAGTTTCGCAGAATGCTTCTGTGTAGTTTATATTTGAATATATTCCTTTTTCCACTACTACGCTCTTAGCGCTCCAAATGTCCAGTTGCATTTTCTACAGAAAGAGTGTTCAGATCTGTTCAATCAAAAGTATGGTTTAACTCTGTTAGCTGAATGCACAGATCAGAAGGAAGTTTCACCGAATGATTCTGTGTAGTTTATATTTGAAGACATTCCTTTTTCCACTGTTACCCACTTAGCGCTCCGAATCTCCACTTGCATTTTCTACAAAAAGAGTGTTTCATAACTGCTCAATCAAAAATATGTTTTATCTCTGTTAACTGAATTAACAGATCAGAAATATGTTTCACAGAATGCATCTGTGTAGTTTTTATTTGAAGATATTCTTTTTCCCAATGTAGGCCTCTTAGCGCTTAGCATGTCCAATTGCAGTTTCTACAGAAAGAGTGTTTCAGAACGGCTCAATCAAAAGTAAGGTTCAACTCTGTTAGTTGAATGCACAGAACAGAAAGAATTTTCACAGAATGCTACTGTGTAGTTTATATTTAAATATATTCCTTTTTAAACTATTACCCTCTTAGCGCTCCGAATCTCCACTTGCATTTTCTACAAAAAGAGTGTTTCATAACTGCTCAATCAAAAATATGTTTTATCTCTGTTAACTGAATTTACAGATCAGAAATATGTTTCACAGTATGCATCTGTGTAGTTTTTATTTGAAGATATTCTTTTTCCCAATGTAGGCCTCTTAGCGCTTAGCATGTCCAATTGCAGTTTCTACAGAAAGAGTGTTTCAGAACGGCTCAATCAAAAGTAAGGTTCAACTCTGTTAGTTGAATGCACAGAACAGAAAGAATTTTCACAGAATGCTACTGTGTAGTTTATATTTAAATATATTCCTTTTTCCACTACTACCCTCTTAGCGCTCCGAATGTCCACTTGCATTTTCTACAGAAATAGTGTTCAGAACTGCGCAATCAAAAGTATGGTTTAACTCTGTTAGCTTAATGAACATATCAGAAATAAGTTTCACACAATGCTTCTGTGTAGTTTTTATTTGAAGATATTATTTTTCCCAATAGAGGCCTCTTAGCGCTCAGAATGTCCAATTGCAGTTTCTACAGAAAGAGTGTTTCAGAAAGACTCAATCAAAAGTAAGGTTCAACTCTGTTAGTTGAATGCACAGAACAGAAAGAAGTTTCATACAATGCTTCTGTGTAGTTTATATTTGAACATATTCTTTTTTCCACTATTACCCACTTAGCGCTACGAATGTCCAGTTGCATTTTCTACAGAGAGAATGTTTCAAAACTGCTCAATCAAAAGTATGGTTTAACTCTGTTAGCTGAATGCTCAGATCAGAAAGAAGTTTCACAGAATGCTTCTGTGTAGTTTATATTTGAATATATTCCTTTTTCCACTACTACTCTCTTAGCGCTCCAAATGTCCAGTTGCATTTTCTACAGAAAGAGTGTTCAGATCTGCTCAATCACCGGTATGGTTTAACTCTGTTAGCTGAATGCACAGATCAGAAAGAAGTTTCACCGAATGATTCTGTGTAGTTTATATTTGGAGATATTCCTTTTTCCACTATTACCCTCTTAGCGCTCCGAATCTCCACTTGCATTTTCTACAGAAAGAGTGTTTCAGAACGGCTCAATCAAAACTAAGGTTCAACTCTTTTAGTTGAACAAACAGAACAGAAAGAAGTTTCACACAATTCTTCTGTGTAGTTTTTATTTGTAGACATTCTTTTTCCCAATATAGGCCTCCTAGCGCTCAGAATGTCCAATTGCAGTTTCTACAGAAAGAGTGTTTCAGAACGGCTCAATCAAAAGTAAGGTTCAACTCTGTTAGTTGAATGCACAGAACAGAAAGAAGTTTCATACAATGCTTCTGTGTAGTTTATATTTGAACATATTCTTTTTTCCACTATTACCCACTTAGCGCTACGAATGTCCAGTTGCCTTTTCTACAGACAGAGTGTTTCAAAACTGCTCAATCAAAAGTATGGTTTAATTCTGTTAGCTGAATGCTCAGATCAGAAAGAAGTTTCACAGAATGCTTCTGTGTAGTTTATATTTGAATATATTCCTTTTTCCACTACTACGCTCTTAGCGCTCCAAATGTCCAGTTGCATTGTCTACAGAAAGAGTGTTCAGATCTGCTCAATCAAAAGTATGGTTTAACTCTGTTAGCTGAATGCACAGATCAGAAGGAAGTTTCACCGAATTATTCTGTGTAGTTTATATTTGAAGACATTCTTTTTTCCACTATTACCCCCTTAGCGCTCCGAATCTCCACTTGCATTTTCTACAAAAAGAGTGTTTCATAACTGCTCAATCAAAAATATGTTTTATCTCTGTTAACTGAATTTACAGATCAGAAATAAGTTTCACAGAATGCATCTGTGTAGTTTTTATTTGAAGATATTCTTTTTCCCAATGTAGGCCTCTTAGCGCTTAGCATGTCCAATTGCAGTTTCTACAGAAAGAGTGTTTCAGAACGGCTCAATCAAAAGTAAGGTTCAACTCTGTTAGTTGAATGCACAGAACAGAAAGAATTTTCACAGAATGCTACTGTGTAGTTTATATTTAAATATATTCCTTTTTCCAGTATTACCCTCTTAGCGCTCCGAATCTCCACTTGCATTTTCTACAAAAAGAGTGTTTCATAACTGCTCAATCAAAAATATGTTTTATCTCTGTTAACTGAATTTACAGATCAGAAATATGTTTCACAGTATGCATCTGTGTAGTTTTTATTTGAAGATATTCTTTTTCCCAATGTAGGCCTCTTAGCGCTTAGCATGTCCAATTGCAGTTTCTACAGATAGAGTGTTTCAGAACGGCTCAATCAAAAGTAAGGTTCAACTCTGTTAGTTGAATGCACAGAACAGAAAGAATTTTCACAGAATGCTACTGTGTAGTTTATATTTAAATATATTCCTTTTTCCACTATTACCCTCTTAGAGCTCCGAATGTCCACTTGCATTTTCTACAGAAATAGTGTTCAGAACTGCGCAATCAAAAGTATGGTTTAACTCTGTTAGCTTAATGAACATATCAGAAATAAGTTTCACACAATGCTTCTGTGTAGTTTTTATTTGAAGATATTATTTTTCCCAATAGAGGCCTCTTAGCGCTCAGAATGTCCAATTGCAGTTTCTACAGAAAGAGTGTTTCAGAAAGACTCAATCAAAAGTAAGGTTCAACTCTGTTAGTTGAATGCACAGAACAGAAAGAAGTTTCATACAATGCTTCTGTGTAGTTTATATTTGAACATATTCTTTTTTCCACTATTACCCACTTAGCGCTACGAATGTCCAGTTGCATTTTCTACAGACAGAGTGTTTCAAAACTGCTCAATCAAAAGTATGGTTTAACTCTGTTAGCTGAATGCTCAGATCAGAAAGAAGTTTCACAGAATGCTTCTGTGTAGTTTATATTTGAATATATTCCTTTTTCCACTACTACTCTCTTAGCGCTCCAAATGTCCAGTTGCATTTTCTACAGAAAGAGTGTTCAGATCTGCTCAATCAACGGTATGGTTTAACTCTGTTAGCTGAATGCACAGATCAGAAAGAAGTTTCACCGGATGATTCTGTGTAGTTTATATTTGGAGATATTCCTTTTTCCACTATTACCCTCTTAGCGCTCCGAATCTCCACTTGCATTTTCTACAGAAAGAGTGTTTCAGAACGGCTCAATCAAAACTAAGGTTCAACTCTTTTAGTTGAACAAACAGAACAGAAAGAAGTTTCACACAATTCTTCTGTGTGGTTTTTATTTGTAGACATTCTTTTTCCCAATATAGGCCTCCTAGCGCTCAGAATGTCCAATTGCAGTTTCTACAGAAAGAGTGTTTCAGAACGGCTCAATCAAAAGTAAGGTTCAACTCTGTTAGTTGAATGCACAGAACAGAAAGAAGTTTCATACAATGCTTCTGTGTAGTTTATATTTGAACATATTTTTTTTTCCACTATTACCCACTTAGCGCTACGAATGTCCAGTTGTCTTTTCTACAGACAGAGTGTTTCAAAACTGCTCAATCAAAAGTATGGTTTAATTCTGTTAGCTGAATGCTCAGATCAGAAAGAATTTTCACAGAATGCTTCTGTGTAGTTTATATTTGAATATATTCCTTTTTCCACTACTACGCTCTTAGCGCTCCAAATGTCCAGTTGCATTTTCTACAGAAAGAGTGTTCAGATCTGCTCAATCAAAAGTATGGTTTAACTCTGTTAGCTGAATGCACAGATCAGAAGGAAGTTTCACCGAATGATTCTGTGTAGTTTATATTTGAAGACATTCCTTTTTCCACTATTACCCCCTTAGCGCTCCGAATCTCCACTTGCATTTTCTACAAAAAGAGTGTTTCATAACTGCTCAATCAAAAATATGTTTTATCTCTGTTAACTGAATTTACAGATCAGAAATAAGTTTCACAGAATGCATCTGTGTAGTTTTTATTTGAAGATATTCTTTTTCCCAATGTAGGCCTCTTAGCGCTTAGCATGTCCAATTGCAGTTTCTACAGAAAGAGTGTTTCAGAACGGCTCAATCAAAAGTAAGGTTCAACTCTGTTAGTTGAATGCACAGAACAGAAAGAATTTTCACAGAATGCTACTGTGTAGTTTATATTTGAATATATTCCTTTTTCCACTATTACCCTCTTAGCGCTCCGAATGTACACTTGCATTTTCTACAGAAAGAGTGTTCAGAACTGCGCAATCAAAAGTATGGTTTAAATCTGTTAGCTTAATGAACATATCAGAAATATGTTTCACACAATGCTTCTGTGTAGTTTTTATTTGAAGATATTATTTTTCCCAATAGAGGCCTCTTAGCGCTCAGAATGTCTAATTGCAGTTTCTACAGAAAGAGTGTTTCAGAAAGGCTCAATGAAAAGTAAGGTTCAACTCTTTTAGTTGAATGCACAGAACAGAAAGTAGTTTCGTACAATGCTTCTGTGTAGTTTATATTTGAACATATTCTTTTTTCCACTATTACCCACTTAGCGCTACGAATGTCCAGTTGCATTTTCTACAGACAGAGGGTTTCAAAACTGCTCAATCAAAAGTATGGTTTAACTCTGTTAGCTGAATGCTCAGATCAGAAAGAAGTTTCACAGAATGCTTCTGTGTAGTTTATATTTGAATATATTCCTTTTTCCACTACTACGCTCTTAGCGCTCCAAATGTCCAGTTGCATTTTCTACAGAAAGAGTGTTCAGATCTGCTCAATCAAAAGTATGGTTTAACTCTGTTAGCTGAATGCACAGATCAGAAAGAAGTTTCACAGAATGATTCTGTGTAGTTTATATTTGGAGACATTCCTTTTTCCACTATTACCCTCTTAGCGCTCCGAATCTCCACTTGCATTTTCTACAGAAAGAGTGTTTCAGAACGGCTCAATCAAAACTAAGATTCAACTCTTTTAGTTGAACAAACAGAACAGAAAGAAGTTTCACACAATTCTTCTGTGTAGTTTTTATTTGTAGACATTCTTTTTCCCAATATAGGCCTCTTAGCGCTCAGAATGTCCAATTGCAGTTTCTACAGAAAGAGTGTTTCAGAACGGCTCAATCAAAAGTAAGGTTCAACTCTATTAGTTGAATGCACAGAACAGAAAGAAGTTTCATACAATGCTTCTGTGTAGTTTATATTTGAACATATTCTTTTGTCCACTATTACCCACTTAGCGCTACGAATGTCCAGTTGCATTTTCTACAGACAGAGTGTTTCAAAACTGCTCAATCAAAAGTATGGTTTAACTCAGTTAGCTGAATGCTCAGATCAGAAAGAAGTTTCACAGAATGCTTCTGTGTAGTTTATATTTGAATATATTCCTTTTTCCACTACTACGCTCTTAGCGCTCCAAATGTCCAGTTGCATTTTCTACAGAAAGAGTGTTCAGATCTGCTCAATCAAAAGTATGATTTAACTCTGTCAGCTGAATGCACAGATCAGAAAGAAGTTTCACCGAATGATTCTGTGTAGTTTATAATTGAAGACATTCCTTTTTCCACTATTACCCTCTTAGCGCTCCGAATCTCCACTTGCATTTTCTACAGAAAGAGTGTTTCAGAACCGCTCAATCAAAACTAAGGTTCAACACTTTTAGTTGAATGAACAGAACAGAAAGAAGTTTCACAGAATGCTTCTGTGTAGTTTTTATTTGTAGATATTCTTTTTCCCAATATAGGCCTCTTAGCGCTCAGAATGTCCAATTGCAGTTTCTACAGAAAGAGTGTTTCAGAACGGCTCAATCAAAAGTAAGGTTCAACCCCGGTAGTTGAATGCAGAGAACAGAAAGACGTTTCACAGAATGCTTCTGTGTAGTTTATATTTTATATATTCCTTTTTCCAATATTACCCTCTTAGCGCTCCGAATGTCCACTTGCATTTTCTACAAAAGAGTGTTCTGAACTGCGCAATCAAAAGTATGGTTTAACTCTGTTAGCTGAATGCACATATCAGAAATAAGTTTCAAACAATGCTTCTGTGTAGTTTTTATTTGAAGATATTATTTTTCCCAATATAGGCCTCTTAGCGCTCAGAATGTCCAATTGCAGTTTCTACAGAAAGAGTGTTTCAGAACGGCTCAATCAAATGTAAGGTTCAACTCTCTTAGTTGAATGCACAGAACAGAAAGCAGTTTCACAGAATGCTTCTGTGTAGTATTTAGTTGAAGATACTCCTTTTTGGACTATTACCCACTTAGCGCTCCGAATATCCACTGGCAGTTTCTACAAAAACAGTGTTTCAGAACTGCTCCTTCAAAAGTAAGGTTCAACTCTGTTAGTTGAATGCGGAGAACAGAGGGGGTTTCAGAGAATGCTTCCGTGTAGTTTTTAATTGGAGATATTCCTTTTTCCTCTATTACAATCTTAGCGCTCCGAATGTCCACTTGCATTTTCAACAAAAAGAGTATTTCATAACTGCCCAATCAAAAATATGGTTAAGCTCTGTTAACTGAATTTACAGATCATAAATAAGTTTCACAGAATGCATCTGTGTAGTTTTTATTTGAAGATATTCTTTTTCCCAATGTAGGCCTCTTAGCGATTAGAATATCCAATTGCAGTTCCTACAAAAAGAGTGTTTCAGAACGGCTCAATCAAAAGTAAGGTTCAACCCTGTTAGTTCAATGCACAGAACAGAAAGAAGTTTCACAGAATGCTACTGTGTAGTTTATATTTGAATATATTACTTTTTCCACTATTACCCTCTTAGCGCTCCGAATGTCCACTTGCATTTTCTACAGAAATAGTGTTCGGAACTGCGCAATCAAAAGTATGGTTTAACTCTGTTAGCTGAATGCACATATCAGAAATAAGTTTCACACAATGCTTCTGTGTAGTTTGTATTTGAAGATTTTATTTTACCCAATATAGGCCTCTTAGCGCTCAGAATGTCCAATTGCAGTTTCTACAGAAAGAGTGTTTCAGAACGGCTCAAACAAAAGTAAGGTTCAACTCTTTTAGTTGAATGAACAGAACAGAATGAAGTTTCACAGAATGCTTCTGTGTAGTTTTTATTTGTAGATATACTTTTTCCCAATATAGGCCTCTTAGCGCTCAGAATGTCCAATTGCAGTTACTACAGAAAGAGTGTTTCAGAACGGCTCAATCAAAAGTAAGGTTCAAATCTGTTTGTTGAATGCACAGAACAGAAAGGAGTTTCATACAATGCTTCTGTGTAGTTTATATTTGAACATATTCTTTTTTCCACTATTACCCACTTAGCGCTACGAATGTCCAGTTGCATTTTCTACAGACAGAGTGTTTCAAAACTGCTCAATCAAAAGTATGGTTTAACTCTGTTAGCTTAATGCTCAGATCAGAAAGAATTTTCACAGAATGCTTCTGTGTAGTTTATATTTGAATATATTACTTTTTCCACTCCTACCCTCTTAGCTCTCCAAATGTCCAGTTGCATTTTCTATAGAAAGAGTGTTCAGATCTGCTCAATCAAAAGTATGGTTTAACTCTGTTAGCTGAATGCACAGATCAGAAATAAGTATCACAGAATGCTTCTGTGTAGTTTTTATTTGTAGATATTCTTTTTCCCAATATAGGCCTCTTAGCGCTCAGAATGTCCAATTGCATTTTCTACAGAAAGAGTGTTTCAGAACGGCTCAATCAAACTAAGGTACAACTCTTTTACTTGAATGAACAGAACAGAAAGAAGTTTCACAGAATGCTTCTGTGTACTTTTTATTTGTAGATATTCATTTTCCCAATATAGGCCTCTTAGCGCTCAGAATGTCCAATTGCAGTTTCTACAGAAAGAGTGTTTCAGAACGGCTCAATCATAAGTAAGGTTCAACCCTGGAAATTGAATGCGTAGAACAGAAAGAAGTTTCACAGAATGCTTCTGTGTAGTTTATATTTGAATATATTCCTTTTTCCACTATTACCCTCTTAGCGCTCCGAATGTCCACTTGCATTTTCTACAGAAAGTGTGTTCTGAACTGCGCAATCAAAAGTATGGTTTAACTCTGTTAGCTGAATGCACATATCAGAAATAAGTTTCAAACAATGCTTCTGTGTAGTTTTTATTTGAAGATATTATTTTTCCCAATATAGGCCTCTTAGCGCTCAGAATGTCCAATTGCAGTTTCTACAGAAAGAGTGTTTCAGAACGGCTCAATCAAATGTAAGGTTCAACTCTCTTAGTTGAATGCACAGAACAGAAAAAAGTTTCACAGAATGCTTCTGTGTAGTATTTAGTTGAAAATACTCCTTTTTGGACTATTACCCACTTAGCGTTCCGAATATCCACTGGCAGTTTCTGCACAAAGAGTGTTTCAGAACTGCTCCTTCAAAAGTAAGCCTCAACTCTGTTAGTTGAATGCGGAGAACAGAAAGGGGTTTCAGAGAATGCTTCTGTGTAGTTTTTATTTGGAGATATTCCTTTTTCCTCTATTACAATCTTAACACTCCGAATGTCCACTTGCATTTTCTACAGAAAGAGTGCTTCATAACTGCTCAATCAAAAATATGGTTTAGCTCTTTTAACTGAATTTACAGATCAGAAATAAGTTTCACAGAATGCATCTGTGTAGTTTTTATTTGAAGATATTCTTTTTCCCAATGTAGGCCTCTTAGCCCTTAGAATGTAAAATTGCAGTTTCTACAGAAAGAGTGTTTCAGAACGGCTCAATCAAAAGTAAGGTTCAACTCTGTTAGTTGAATGCAGAGAACAGAAAGAAGTTTCACAGAATGCTACTGTGTAGTTTATATTTGAATATATTCCTTTTTCCACTATTACCCTCTTAGCGCTCCGAATGTCCACTTGCATTTTCTACAGAAAGAGTGTTCGGAACTGCGCAATCAAAAGTATGGTTTAACTCTGTTTGGTGAATGCACATATCAGAAATAAGTCTCACACAATGCTTCTGTGTAGTTTTTATTTGAAGATATTATTTTTCCCAATATAGGCCTCTTAGCGCTCAGAATGTCCAATTGCATTTTCTACAGAAAGAGTGTTTCAGAACGGCTCAATCAAAAGTAAGGTTCAACTCTGTTAGTTGAATGCACAGAACAGAAAGAAGTTTCATACAATGCTTCTGTGTAGTTTATATTTGAACATATTCTTTTTTCCACTATTACCCACTTAGCGCTACGAATATCCAGTTGCATTTTCTACAGACAGAGTGTTTCAAAACTGCTCAATCAAAAGTATGGTTTAACTCTGTTAGCTGAATGCTCAGATCAGAAAGAAGTTTCACAGAATGCTTCTGTGTAGTTTATATTTGAATATATTCCTTTTCCACTACTACACTCTTAGCGCTCCAAATATCCAGTTGCATTTTCTACAGAAAGAGTGTTCAGATCTGCTGAATCAAAAGTATGGTTTAACTCTGTTAGCTGAATGCACAGATCAGAAAGAAGTTTCACCGAATGATTCTGTGTAGTTTATATTTGCAGACATTCCTTTTTCCACTATTACCCTCTTAGCGCTCCGAATCTCCACTTGCATTTTCTACAGAAAGAGTGTTTCAGAACGGCTCATTCAAAACTAAGGTTCAACTCTTTTAGTTGAATGAACAGAACAGAAAGAAGTTTCACAGAATGCTTCTGTGTAGTTTTTATTTGTAGATATTCTCTTTCCCAATATAGGCCTCTTAGCGCTCAGAATGTCCAATTGCAGTTTCTACAGAAAGAGTGTTTCAGAACGGCTCAATCAAAACTAAGGTTCAACTCTTTTAGTTGAATGAACAGAACAGAAAGATGTTTCACAGAATGCTACTGTGTAGTTTATATTTGAATATGTTCCTTTTTCCACTCTTACCCTCATAGCGCTCCGAATGTCCACTTGCATTTTCCACAGAAAGAGTGTTCTGAACTGCGCAATCAAAAGTATGGTTTAACTCTGTTAGCTGAATGCACATATCAGAAATAAGTTACAAACAATGCTTCTGTGTAGTTTTTATTTGTAGATATTATTTTTCCCAATATAGGCCTCTTAGCACTCAGAATGTCCAATTCCAGTTTCTACAGAAAGAGTGTTTCAGAACGGCTCAATCAAATGAAAGGTTCAACTCTCTTAGTTGAATGCACAGAACAGAAAGAAGTTTCACAGAATGCTTCTGTGTAGTATTTAGTTGAAGATACTCCTTTTTGGACTATTACCCAATTAGCGCTCCGAATATCCACTGGCAGTTTCTACACAAAGAGTGTTTCAGAACTGCTCCTTCGAAAGTAAGGCTCAAATCTCTTAGTTGAATGCGGAGAACAGAAAGGGGTTTCAGAGAATGCTTCTGTGTAGTTTTTAATTGGAGATATTCCTTTTTCCTCTATTACAATCTTAGCGCTCCGAATGTCCACTTGCATTTTCTACAAAAAGAGTGTTTCATAACTGCTCAATCAAAAATATGGTTTAGCTCTGTTATCTGAATTTACAGATCAGAAATAAGTTTCACAGAATGCATCTGTGTAGTTTTTATTTGAAGATATTATTTTTCCCAATGTAGGTCTCTTAGCGCTTAGAATGTCCAATTGCAGTTTCTACAGAAAGAGTGTTTCAGAACGGCTCAATCAAAAGTAAGGTTCAACTCTTTTATTTGAATGCACAGAACAGAAAGTAGTTTCATACAATGCTTCTGTGTAGTTTATATTTGAACATATTCTTTTTTCCAATATTACCCACTTAGCGCTACGAATGACCAGTTGCATTTTCTACAGACAGAGTGTTTCAAAACTGCTCAATCAAAAGTATGGTTTAACTCTGTTAGCTGAATGCTCAGATCAGAAAGAAGTTTCACAGAATGCTTCTGTGTAGTTTATATTTGAATATATTCCTTTTTCCACTACTACCCTCTTAGCGCTCCAAATGTCCAGTTGCATTTTCTACAGAAAGAGTGTTCAGATCTGCTGAATCAAAAGTATGGTTTAACTCTGTTAGCTTAATGCACAGATCAGAAAGAAGTTTCACAGAATCATTCTGTGCAGTTTATATTTGAAGACATTCCATTTTCCACTATTACCCTCTTAGCGCTCCGAATCTCCACTTGCATTTTCTACAGAAAGAGTGTTTCAGAACGGCTCAATCAAATCTCAGGTTCAAATCTGTTAGTTGAATGCACAGAACAGAATGTAGTTTCACAGATTGCTTCTGTGTAGTTTGTAGTTGAAGATATTCCTTTTTCCACTGTTACCCTCTTAGAGCTCAGAATGTCCACTTGCATTTTCTACAGAAAGTGTGTTCAGACCTGCTCTATCAAAAGTATGATTTAACTCTGTTAGGTGAATGCACAAATCAGAAATAAGTTTCACAGAATTCTTCTGTGTAGTTTATATATGAAGATATTCCATTTTCCACTATTACCCACTTAGCTCTCTGAATGTCCAGTTGCATTTTCTACAAAAAGAGTGTTTCAGAACTGCTCAATCAAAAGTATGGTTTAGCTCTCTTAGCTGAATGCACAGATCAGAAAGATGTTTCACAGAATGCTGCTGTGTAGTGTTTATATGGAGATATTCTTTTTACCAATATTGGCCTCTTAGCGCACAGAATGTCCAATTGCAGTTTCTACAGAAAGAGTGTTTCAGAAAGGCTCAATCAAAAGTAAGGTTCAACTCTGTTAGTTGAATGAACAGAACAGAAAGATGTTTCAGAGAATGATTCTGTGTAGTTTATATTTGAAGATATTCCTTTTTCCACTATTACCTTCTAAGCGCTCCGAATGTCCACTTGCATTTTCTACAGAAAGAGTGTTTCCGAACTGCTCAATCAAAAGTATGGTTTAACTCTGTTAGCTGAATGCACAGATCAGTACGAAGTTTCACAGAATGTTTCTGTGTAGTTTTCATTTGAAGATAGTCCTTTCTCATATATAGGCCTCTTAGCGCTCCGAATATCCAATTGCAGTTTCTACAGAAAGAGTGTTTCAGAACGGCTCAATGAAAAGTAGGGTTCAACTCTTTTAGTTGAATTCACAGAACAGAAAGATGTTTCACAGAATGCTTCTGTGTAGTATTTATTTGAAGGTATTCCTTTTTCCACTATTGACCTCTTAGCGCTCCAAATGTCCAGTTGCATTTTCTACAGAAGGAGTGTTCAGAACTGCTCAAACATAAGTGTGGTTTAACCCTGTTAGGTGAATGCACAGATCAGAAAGAAGTTTCACAGAATTCTTCTGTGTAGTTTATATTTGAAGATATTCCATTTTTCACTATTACCCACTTAGCGCTCTGAATCTCCAGTTGCATTATCCACAGAAAGATTGTTTCAGAACTGCTCAATCAAAAGAATGGTTTAACTCTGTTAGCTGAATGCACAGAACAGAAAGAAGTTTCACAGAATGCTGCGGTGTAATGTTTATATGAAGATATTCTTTTTACCTATATAGGCCTCTTAGCGCTCAGAATGTCCAATTGCAGTTTCTACAGAAAGGGTGTTTCAGAAAAGCTCAATCAAAAGTAAGGTTCAACTATGTTAGTTGAATGCACAGAACAAAAAGAAGTTTCACAGAATGCTTCTGTGTAGTTTATATTTGAATATGTTGCTTTTTCCAATACTACCCTCTTAGCGCTCCAAATGTCCAGTTGCATTTTCTACAGAAAGAGTGTTCAGAACTGCTCAATCAAATGTATGATTTAACTCTCTTAGCTGAATGCACAGATTAGAAAGAAGTTGCACAGAATGCTTCTGTGTAGTTTTTATTTGAAGATATACTTTTTCCCAATATAGGCCTCTAGCGCTCAGATTGTCCAATTGCAGTTTCTACACAAAGAGTGTTTCAGAACTGCTCCTTCAAAAGTAGGGCTCAACTCTGTTATTTGAATGCACAGAACAGAAAGTAGTTTCACAGAATGCTTCTCTGTAATTCATATTTGACGATATTACTTTTTCCACTATTACCCACTTAGAGCTCCGAATGTCCACTTGCATTTTCTACAGAAAGAGTGTTCAGAACTGCTCAATCAAAAGTATGTTTTAACTCTGTTAGTTGAATGCACAGATCAGAAAGAAGTTTCACAGAATTCTTCTGTGTAGTTTTTATTTGAAGATATTCCTTTTTCCAATATAGGTCTCTTAGCGCTCAGAATGTCCAATTGCAGTATCTGCAGAAAGAGAGTTTCAGAACTGCTCAATCAAAAGTAAGGTTCAATACTGTTTGTTGAATGCACGGAACAGAAAGAAATTTCAGAGAATGCTTCTGTGTAGTTTATATTTGAAGATATTCCTTTTTTCACTATTACCCTCTTAGCGCTCCGAATCACCACTTGCATTTTCTACAGAAAGAGTGTTTCAGAATGGCTCAATCAAAAGTAAGGTTCAACTCTTTTAGTAGAATGAACAGAACAGAAGGAAGTTTCACAGAATGCTTCTGTGTAGTATTTAGTTATAGATATTCCTTTTTCAACTATTACCCTCTTATCGTTCCGAATGTCCACTGGCAGTTTCTACACAATGAGTGTTTCAGAACAGCTCCTTCAAAGTAAGGCTCAAATCTGTTAGTTGAATGCAGAGAACAGAAAAGAGTTTCAGAGAATGCTTCTGTGTAGCTTTAATTTGGGGATATTCCTTTTTCCACTAATACAATCTTAGCGCTCCGAATGTCCACTTGCATTTTCTACAGAAAGAGTGTCTCATAAATTCTCAATCAAAAGTATCGTTTAACTCTGTTAGCTGAATGCACAGATCAGAAATAAGTTTCACAGAATGCTTCTGAGTAGTTTTTATTTGGAGATGTTCTTTTTCCCAATATAGGCCACTTAGCGCTCAGAATGTCCAATTGCAGTTTCTACAGAATGAGTGTTTCAGAAGGCTCAATCAAAAGTAAGGTTCAACTCTGTTAGTTGAATGCACAGAACAGAAAGCAGTTTCACAGAATGCTTCTGTGTAGTTTATATTTGAATGTATTCCTTTTTCCACTATTACCATCTTAGCGCTCCGAATGTCCACTTGCATTTTCTACAGAAAGAGGGTTTCAGAACGGTTCCATCAAAAGTAAGGTTCAACTCTGTTACTTGAATGCACAGAACAGCAAGAAGTTTCACAGAATGCTTCTGTGTAGTTTATATTTGAATATATTCCTTTTTCCAGTAATACCCTCTTAGTGCTCCGAATGTCCACTTGCATTTTCTACAGAAAGAGTGTTCAGAACGGCTCAATCAAAAGTATGGTTTTACTCTGTTATTTGAATGCACATATCAGAAATAAGTTTCACAGAATCCTTCCGTGTAGTATTTTGTTGAAGATATTCCTTTTTCGACTATTATCCTCTTAGCTCTCCGAATGTCCAATTTCAGTTTCTACACAAAGAGTGTTTCAGAACTGTTCCTTCAAAAGTAGGGCTCAACTCTGTTAGTTGAATGCAGAGAACAGAAAGGAGTTACACAGAATGCCTCTGTGTAGTTTATATTTGAATATATTCCCTTTTTCAGTATTACCCTCTTAGCGCTCCGAATGTCCACTTGCATTTTCTACAGAAAGAGTGTTCAGAATTGCTCAATCAAAAGTATGGTTTAACTCTGTTAGCTGAATGCACAGATCAGAAAGAATTTTCACAGAATGCTTCTGTGTACTTTTTATTTGAAGATATTCCTTTCTCCAATATAGGAGTCTTAGCGCTCAGTATGTCCAATTGCAGTATCTACAGAAAGAGTGTTTCTGAACTGCTCAATCAAATGTAAGGTTCAACTCTGTTAGTTGAATGAACGGAACAGAAAGAAGTTTCATAGAATGCTTCTGTGTAGTTTATATTTGAAGATGTTCCTTTTTCCACTGTTACCTTCTAAGCGCTCCGAATGTCCACTTGCATTTTCTACAGAAAGAGTGTTTCCGAACTGCTCAATCAAAAGTATGGTTTAATTCTGTTAGCTGAATGCACAGATCAGTACGAAGTTTCACGGAATGCTTCTGTGTAGTTTTTATTTGAAGATAGTCCTTTTTCCAATATAGGCCTCTTAGCGCTCCGAATATCCAATTGCAGTTTCTACAGAAAGAGTGTTTCAGAATGGCTCAATCAAAAGTAGGGTTCAACTCTTTTAGTTGAATGCACAGAACAGAAAGTAGTTTCACAGAATGCTTCTGTGTAGTATTTATATGAATATATTCCTTTTTCCACTATTACCCTCTTAGCGCTCCGAATGTCCACTTGCAGTTTCTACAGAAAGAGTGTTTCAGGACTGCTCCTTCAAAAATAAGGCTCAACCCTGTAAGTTGAAAGCAGAGAACAGAAACAAGTTTCAGAGAATGCCTCTGTGTAGTTTTTATTTGAAGATATTCCTTTTTCCACAAATACCATCTTAGCGCACCGAATGACCACTTGCATTTTCTACAGAAAGAGTGTTTCAGAACTGCTAAATCAAAAGTATCGTTTAACTCTGTTAGCTGAATGCACAGATAAGAAAGAAGTTTCACAGAATGCATCTGTTTAGTTTTTATTTTAAGATATTCTTTATCCCAATATAGGCATCATAGCGCTCAGTATGTTAAATTGCAGTTTCTACAGAAAGAGTGTTTCAGAACGGCTCAATCAAAAGTAAGGTTCAACTCTGTTAGTTGAATGCACAGAACAGAAAGAAGTTTCACAGAATTCTTCTGTGTAGTTTATATTTGAATATATTCCTTTTTCCTGTATTACCTTCTTAGTGCTCCGAATGTCCACTTGCATTTTCTTCAGAAAGAGTGTTCATAATGGCTCAATCAAAAGTATGGTTTTACTCTGTTAGTTGAATGCACATATCAGAAATAAGTTTCACAGAATGCTTCTGTGTAGTATTTAGCTGAAGATATTCCTTTTTCGACTTTTATCCTCTTAGCTCTCCGAATGTCCAATTTCAGTTTCTACACAAAGAGTGTTTCGGAACTGCTCCTTCAAAAGTAAGGCTCAACTCTGTTAGTTGAATGCAGAGAACAGAAAGAAGTTGCAGAGAACAGAAAGAAATTTCACAGAATGCTTCTGTTTACTTTATATTTGAATATATTCCTTTTTCCACTACTACCCTCTTAGCGCTGCAAATGTCCAGTTGCATTTTCTACAGAAAGAGTGTTCAGAACTGCTCAATCAAAAGTACGGTTTATCTCTGTTAGCTGAATGCACAGATCAGAAAGATGTTTCACAGAATGATTCTGTGTAGTTTATATTTGAAGATATTCCTTTCTCTTCTCTGCATTAAAATCAATCAAAAAATTATATTGAAATTGAAATACTGAATTTTATACTAAAGACAAGGCATACAACTGAAAATGAAATTTTCCAGGTGAAAATTTCCAAATCATAAATATGTAGGGACAAAAAACTTTATTTATAAAGAAAAAGATAATTCTAATTAATTGATGATTCAAAGGTTTACAACTTTAAAAGTAAATATTATCTTTGAAGTAAAGTCCATTTAAATTATTTATGCCGCCAAAATTTTAGTAATTGTATATGTATATCATGTAAACTTTTTCGAGAAAGATGGAATTGGAAATGTTAGAGTATTATGCGGAAAAAATCACCTAAAGGAAAAAATTATCTCCTCATGAAATATTACTTTAGCCACTTTGACAGGTGTAGGTAAAAGAACACTTAATGCACATCAATATGATTAGGAGATGCGCGCTTAGAAATACGTTATCATTGAAAAGAGAATTGTATTATCAGGTTTGCAGGGGCCCTTCTTATCCTTCATATTTATGTAACTTTGTCATCTATAGAAAGATTATAAGAATTTTAAAAATAGCTGATAGTTAAGAAACATCACCATAACACTGTGCTGAATGCATAATAAAACATTTCCCTTCTCTCTAAAAGCCTTTTAAAATTATGTACCATAATCAGTATGGCCAGCAGAGGGTCATTTCCATGTTCAAGTTCCTCTGTTTCTCGAGGGTGAGAATCCTTCTATAGTCTTCTGAGGGTGACACTGTAGTGTTTTCTTAGCCTGATTATTTTTATCTATTTTTTCCGATCCTTTCCTTTGTATATTTACATTTTACATATTGAAAGTTATTTTTTCAAATATTTTATATGCAAATTTACAAAGTACAACGACTGTACATTAAAATAACTTATTTATGCCATATGGAAGATTAAATATAATTTTACAATATCTAATATTGATTGTTTAGTTTCTAATCATTGATACTTGACATGATTTTTCCCAGCATACCTCAAAATATTCTTCAAAATCCTGCGAATTAATTCCTGTAACACTTCTGAGGTGTATTAATAAGCTAGAGATGTAAAGAAGATTTGCAGAGAAAATTAGGTTCCCAAATTAGAAATTTTGTCCCACTATCGACTAGAAACCTCTTGAAATGATCAAAAACAATAATAATGCATGTCATAGAGGAAAACCAATAAGGCTGCTGCAGCATGACTACCTCTGTGACCTCATACAAGTTACGTGTGGGTCCCTACTTCTGTGACCTCAGACAAGTTACGTGTGGGTCCGCACTTATTTTCTTCATCTCTAATAAATATTTGACAAATCTCATTTTCAAAAGTCTTTTAAGGCCTATCCACCTTTATTTTTCAGATGGAGTTTTGCTCTCATTGCCCAGGCTGCAGTGCAATGTCATGGTCTCGGCTCACACAACCTCCGACTCCCGGGTTCATGTGATTCTCCTGCCTCCACCTCCTGAGTAGCTGGGATTACAGGTGCGCAACACAACGCCCAGCTAATTTTTTGTATTTTTAGTAGAGATGGGGTTTCACCATGTTGGTCAGGCTGGTCTTGAACTCCCGACTTCAGGTGATCTGCACGCCTCGGCCTCTCAAAGTGCTGGGATTACAGGCATGAGCAACCGCGGCCTGTGAGGGCTTTCTACTTTTAAGATGTCAGGACGTATAGCCTGGGAGGTAAATGGTAGTATATATATATATATATGTATATATATATACACACACACACTGTATATATATACATATATACGGTATATTATACTATATATACATATATACTGAATATTATACTCTATATATACATATCTACTGTATATTATATGTATATATATATATATACACATACACACATACACACATACACACATGAGACAGAGAGAAGAGATAGATAATTTCATGTGAAAATATAAACTGTTAACATAATATTTTGCTTCTCTGAGGAATATTTAGCATTGTTCTCAATCTTCTCTGCAGAATTTAAGCATTTTTCTCAGAACTCACCAGATAGAATGAGGGAGGGGCCATATGATACGAGCCAGAGATGAAGGGAGAACAATAGAGAGGGTGCTTTGGGAAAAATAGTACAGTAAGGCTAGGGAATACTTCTCTCCAACAAAAAGACCAAGGTCACAGCTGTATCTCTTCAGAAGCCAAACTTTCTTTTAAAATGTCAATTTCCATCTATTTCTTGCTTCACAGACATTCCATTCATTGCTGGATTTCAAATAAAGCCTTTCCATGTGCAACCTTTCTATAGAAAAAGAGAAATATGGGGGACAGTACAGTCTAAGAAGTGATTAAGAATATCTAGTGGACTTTCCCAGACTGTAAATCTTTACATATATCTCAGCCTAATGAGGTGATTTATTGTGCTATAATGCACAGTGAACTATACAGATGCTTCTTTTTGATCATGCTGCAGAATGGAACTAAATACTAAATACCAAATAGCACTCCCATGATTCTTATACATGTCATTCATATGGCATATTTATGCTTTTTTATATAGCAATTCTTATTCTTAGCTCTTAGGCAATTACGGAATCTTTTTGTCATTTTAATAATCATGCTCCATTTGAGTTATGCAAGGTAGAAATTCTAAGTAGAAAATCTTGTTTTTATTGAAAGTTTTTAGTAAACATTTTGGAAAAAGTCTGTTTTTTGATGCTACTTCTGCACGCTTTCTCAACATGATATTACTTGGTATTGTCCTTATTAACCATAGTACACCATATTCTGCAAATGTTAGAGAGGGTTAAAAATCAGTCATGTATAAGTAAAGCTAATGAAATAGAAAGGAAACCATATTTAGGAAATGGAAGGCAGAAGCAAATGTATTAACCGTGAGTTAGAAACGGTTTAGTCTTTGGAATGAAGCAGCAAGAGTTTAAAAATCTGGTTTGTGATTCACTAGCTTTGTGACCTTGGAGAATTACTTCAGATTTCTGAGTATCAGTTTAGTAGGTGATATCAATTGCAACTTCGCAGAAATATCACAAGTATTAAATAAAGGACTTAGTATCTGGGAGAGCATAGAAAATTACTAATAGTTACATTTTTGTTAATATTACCGTTATTATTATCATACGTATAGTATTTTCTTTCACTGACAATGCATTTAGGACATAAGGAGAACTATAGAACAGTGCTTCTCCAACTTAAATGCAGAGCATGAATCACCTGGAGTTTTGTCAAAATGCGAATTCTGACTCAGTAGCCCTGCAAACTAAGGAAATCTTGATAATGCTGGTGCTGCTAGTTCACCAACAGACCACACGTTTTGCAACAGCTATATAGAATGTCCTGTTTCTTTTTTTAATCACAAAACATGGCAAGCTCTAAAATAAAGCAGAATAACAGATTTAAATGTTAATACTCATGTCCTCAATTTATAATTTCTCCCTCCCTAACAATGGTATAATTCTGATTAAAAATTAGCAAAGAAAAAAATGGAAATTAATCTTCCTATGTTTATTCTTTTAACAAATTCTGTGTGATTACTACTGGGTTACTTGCTGTAGGAAATAGAAAAATTGCTTTGACATAGATCCTCAAGAATCTGTCCCACTACAAGCTTATTTTTGTAGGAAGCTAAAAGATTTATATAAATAACCGTAATTAAAGAGACAAATGAAGAAGTGCAATGAAAGACGTAGGGAAAGTGCTAGAGGAGTTCGGGGTGGAGGAAAATTATCCTATAATAATATCTATGCGTAACATTATGCTATCTTCCCTAACCAGCGCTTGACCAGATTGTCACAGTGAACTTTGGTCCTTTCTTATATCTTAGTTTTGGTTCCCACATCCTTCTGTTTGGGGAAGTTCTTGTTTTCCTCATGTAATGACAACAACACTTAAACAATGTATACTAGATAAAAGGAACTATATTGCTTTATTTACATAGTTAATTTAATTTGTACAATGAACTATGAAGTAATCAGCATTATTTCCTTCATTTTACATATGAGAAAATGGAGAATCAGCGACATTGAATCATCTCAAGTTTCTAAAATATCCACTCTCACCAGGCTGTTTACCCTGTTTTTGTCTGTATGCTGCTATAACAAAATGCCACAGATTGAGTAATTCATAAAAAACAGAAATGTATTTCTCACAGTTCTGGGGCTGAGAAGTCCGAAATCAAGGCAGTGGAGATTTGGCAGTTGGTCCCGAGGTGGCACCTTCTTGCTTCGTCTTCACGTGACAAAAGTGGGCAAAAACGGACAATGTAACGACATGGCAGAAGAGACTGAGGAGCCCGGCATTCCTCTAAAGCATCTTTTACGAGGACGTTTATCTCATTCATGAGGGTGGATCCTTCTTCATTTAATCACTTAACCAAAAGCCCCATCTCTTGATGTCATTGTCCTGGGATTTTAGTTTCAACATACAAACTTTGGATGGGCACATAGGTTCAAATCATAGCACCCTCCAAATTATAATGCCTCTCTCATGCCTGTTCTCCTTGAAGTACCCTCTGGTTTTGCTCTCTTCATTCTTGCCATCACAGTTAACCCTTCAGTTCCATTTCTTTAAGTAATCTCTAAATTTGTAAGATGGTTCCATCTTTTTTTTTTGTATATGGCAGTCTCTCAAACATATTTGTCATATGAACTAAGCAGGTAAATATGTAAATGCCAGCTAAATTTTAGTGAATGATATAATGGCCTAAAGTTGTATCTACCCTTCAGCCAAATATATTTACTTTTAGTAGCAATCTCCTGTCATATACAAAGTCACGACTCTAGGGGTAAACATTTTAGCCTGTGGGTAAGATGTAAAGCAGTGGTATGTTATAGTGACAACTCACTGTCATAGCACTGGGACATGCTCCTCTATCTGCTACAAATTGAATCAACAAAATATATATGATTTTGTCAGATTTAAATGTATGCTCCTGTTAGTAAAATAAAAGTATGGGAAAACTTTACGGAGTAGATTTAATAGAAATGTTTTCCTGAGTTATCTGCCTTCTTTATTTTTATGTTATGCTTTAAGTCTATGGTCAATGTATAGAGCTATGATTGATGTGCTTTTCCAATTCTGTTCAGATCAGACAGGTTAATTTTCTTCTTTTAAATCTTCTTGAATTTTGTCTAACACTTTTTGTTCCAATTTCTTACTAGATTATACTCCCTTCCCTAACTGCTTCATGATTACTTATACACAAACAATATTATGATATTGACACATTGAATTCATTTTAGGTGATGATTTTGGTCATAAACATGAGCAGGTTGTGAAGTGTTTCAGCCATCCCAGGGCATGGCTGTGAGTCCCTTGTCTAATGTTTCAAAAAAATCTTGAATTTGTGATGATGCTGTGATGGTCCCTCAGATATTCTTACACACATCTTTGCCCCTTGTTCCCTCTAACTTTCCTCTTCTGATAAAAAAGCAAACACTGCCAAGCTCAAATGGAATTACATTTGGATGCAAGTGTCACTATGCAATGGTTGCCAATAAAAGTACACAAGGAATTTCATTATGGTGAATTAAAGGCAAACAGACTTCAGAGAAATGAGCACGAACATGAAAATGGCGCATGGTACGCGGATCTCACTGGAAAGTCATTCGGTACACAATGTTTTCACTAGAAAAATCCATTAGCTTTAGCTAGAAATTGAAATTACTTTGTAGGAAATCAGAATAAAATATGTGAAAACATTATATTCTGTGCAAGATTAATACCACGCCTGGTGTTGAAAGGTTTGTGGTCTTGCTTCGACGATGCTAAAAGGTCAGAAACCACAAAGATGCATATGTGTTGTCGTTTGCACAGTTACTAATTTTTCTCATTATTTCCATAATGCGATGTGCTGTTTCAACAGAGAAACCCTCTGGAGAGTGGCTTGCACTGTTTTCAGGCAGCTCTTTTGCTTTCATGTTTTGGCCTTGGCCAGGGAATTCAGACAGACTTTTCAGTTATTTTCGACAAGAATGTATTCATTGATTGTTTTAAATAATAATAAATAGATTTTAAAATTACTGTACATTACTGCACTTTAAACGCCATGAGGTCAAGGACTCTAAAGTCTGGACATCATTGTATACCCTACATCTTGCACAAGGTTTAGAAAAAATGGCATGGACACCTATTTTTTGAATCAATAAATGAATACATAAAAGAATTCCAAACTCTAGTCCAAGGTTTTAGATTAATAATGTATTAAAATGCGTAAAATTTATAGACAAAACTCTTCTTATTTAGAAGTTTATTCTTTAGTTGGAGAGATAAAATATATGCACATAAAAGCTTAAGGAAAAATAATAAGGGTTTTGAAGTACTTACTATGTGAAAAATTTAGCATAAATCTTACATCCATTTATTTAACACATTTTATACGTTGCATTATTTATATATAGTGCTGATTGGTAGAATTCATATGTGAACGGAACTATAAAAATTTTGAGGATAAGCACTAGAAACACAGAATAAATAGAGTGTTAACATGCAAAACACAGAAATACTTAAATTGACTAGGTGAAAGAAAAGATTTCTGGTTCCATGTACACTGATTATTGAGGGATGAGTATGACATTATTATGCCAGAATCAATAAATATTTTAAATAGGGAGAAAACTATAATTATATATCTTTGTGTTCAACAGGAGTAGCAGTACTGATAAAGTAGAAGTTTGTTATACCTTTTTTATAGTCTTTTAAAGTTGTTTATAAATAAAATCTACTCTTAGTTAATTAATGGTTGATGTTCATTGAAGTGTTTTCAAATTTTTGACCTCTGAATTGCCTTGTACATATGGAGAAATAAAGCTTGCCTAGCATAATTTCTTGAGTGGAGAATGAATGATCTGGATAGATTTGTTGACAATATGTCTGTACTTATTTTATTAATTCTTTAATCTTCATGAAGAAAAATATAAAAGTCATATTCTAGTATTTTATACCATGGAAAAAATGTCTTATCCTTTTCCTAAGGAAAAATACATCATGACACAAAAGTAAAGTTAATTAAATTACTTACTTTATTAATTAACTGTCTATTATTTCTATGGGTTGAAGTAAATTTGATACTCAATGCTATTTAATCTAATTCTAAAAGCTTGAATGAGTAATGATTTTTTCATGTAAGGTTAGTTGAAATAAATTATCACTGATTTTCAGATTTAATATTAATTAGCTATTGCATATTCTTAATGGGAAATAAGTGTTTAAAAAGCCCTTTTTGGTTGCGAAAAGACCACGCCCATTGTAGACTTCTTAGAATACATCACATCTGGCCTCCTTTTTAGAGTGGGGAATTCAACTCATAAGTGGCTGGACATTGATTCTGAACATTTTGAACATTATTTGCCTGTCTTCACTCATACTGGTTGCTGTTCTTTTATAAGTAATCACCATGTTTAGCATGCACTTGAACTATTGTTACTTAGGGTGCTTGACTATTTACAAGTCTCACTAGGATTCTAGGTATTCATTAGTCTCGTGGTGTGTATTTGCTGATGGTCCTATTATCTTTGTTGGTTCAGTTACACAGTACCATCCAAGATGCTGCAACACATTATACACAGGCTATGGGTTGTGGGAGCTACAGATTTCAGTTATTATTTAGGCTCAGAAACTTAGAATCTCTGCAAGGTTGGACATGATCCTTAGTCTTGTTTTAAGACCGTCTTGTTTTAAAAGTTAAACCCAAATTCTTAAAATATAGAATAGGGGTGCTAGTAGTGCTCACAGAATTGTAGTAAAGATCAGCTGGGAAAGAAGAGCCTATTAAACGGAGCCTGGTATTTAATAAGTATCAGCTGCCTTCAATTAGGAATCTGTGTTGTCATGATTAGAAGATTGCTGGTTTATTTTACAGATCTGTAAGTATAGCCAAAATATGTCAAAATAACCACCAGAAAGAATCATATACCGTCCCTTGAACATTTCATCCCTAGAATCTAGCCAGATTAGCATCTCTATACTGGCAATACTGTTAACACAGATTGTGCTCAAACCCCTCATTGACTTTTCAGCACCTGTAAATTACTGGAGATTTAGGAAGAAGTCTGGGGTTATGGCTTAGTTAAGCTGAGTGGCCAGAAAGTGTGAGATGCTGGATGCCTCCTCCAGTTCATTTCTCCAGCGGCCGCACCAGGCGTATCCATAGCTCCGCTCCCGGGAGCTCGTCTCCGGCGTGGGGTGTGTGTGCACCCCTGGCCGGGCGGAGCCTGGAGCCTGCTCATTAGCAGCGCGGGCAGCTCGTGCGCCCGCAGGAGGGAGGCGGAAGCACAGCCCTGAGCCGCCAGCAGGAGGAGGGAGCGCGGCGGCTGCAGGCAGGGGAGGGAGAGGAAAGAACGGAGGGACGGTTCCCGGACAGAGCGGGAGGAATCGGGGAGCGGCCAGTCCAGGGGGAGCTGCTCCGCTGCGCTGCGCTCGTTATTCACAGGACGCGGCGGCGCTTCCCGGGGCCGCTTCCCGGTCCCCTGGGTGGAGGCTGCCATCTAAACCTGACTCCAGGTGAGTTCCCCAAAGAGGCGAAGCGAGGGGTCTCGAACCAGAGACTTGGAACTGGCGAGGCTGCTCGGCTCCCCAAGCGCTGCTGCCTTGACATTTCCCGATTCACGGGAGGTTTTTGGGGCGGCTGCACAGGCTGGAGGGGCGGATGGGCGGTTGCGATCCTCAGCCGGCGTGGGGGCGTTCGGGAGGAATTCGCTTCAGTGAACGGGGTTTTAGGAGATGTCCGCAAGGCACGCGCTATGTACGCGTTTCTAGACGAGCTTTTGAGACAGAAATTTGGCTTCCCGGATGCCCGTTTTGGCCTTCTGTCCTTCCTTTTGCTTGCCTCATGCCCAATTTTCCAAGCCGAGGAAAGGACTGGAAGGGCGTGGAAGTAGGAGGTCTGGGCACAGCATTCGGCAGGGCAGCCCTGGTCTCCAAGTTTGGGGGTGGGGGGTGGGACTCTTTTCCTTTCAGCCTAATTTACCAGGGGAAAACCCGCAGAGCACCTTGAGGTGCCTTTGCTCCGCACCCTCCATAAGCTTATTAGAGGGAACTTGAGGCTCGCTAGACAACCTGTGACAGGTGACGGCAATTTAGCTTAAAAGCCATGTTGGTTCACTTCGTCTCCTCTTTATCCTTTGTTGCAAAATTGATACCTTTTTGGATTTCTTTAACAGCACAAAGTTTAAGTGGCCGGCTGACAGGAAATATTTCTTTTGAAAATGCTATGAGAAAAGTGATGAGTTAACGTTGAGAGAAAGGCAACTTTATTTTCTCGGAAGAACTTTGGGGAAAGAGATTGATAGGGAAATTCTGGGCATGAAATTATGGACATTTCCCACAGAACTTCCTTCATTTATTTATTTTTTTACATTTCCTTCATTTTTTTTTTAATCGTGTGTGTGTGTATCAGAGAGACAAAATTCGTTGGAGGTATTAGGACTTTATTTGGTTTAGAAGTTTCTTTCTTACTAATAGCACTAATTTGTGATCTTCATGATTATAAGAATTTACTAAGTGTTTTGCTTTTAGGTGTTTTGGGTCTGTTTTTTAAAAAAATTCAATACTTACTTTGTGGGCCTTGCTGAATACCTCTCAATAAAATCGGTGGGCATACAGTTAGTGACATGACCCCTGTGGATTTAATAGCAGGTAAGTATACAAATGATAAGTTTAGGAAATAAATGTCAGAATCAACATTTAGGTGTGAAATTGAAATATCTTTCAAATATTTACCAAACTCTCTTATAGGATCCAATGTCATTTTATGGTCAAGAGAGCTTAAAGGTTTCTCAGATTGAGATATATGTATCTACTTTGTTAATCCAAATGTAATGTTTTATTTTGTTCTTTAATGACTGTTTGAATTCAACAAATAAAACTTGCATATTTAATGTAAGGTTCTTTCACATATATTACTTCTCCAATTTTTAATATAAATTTAAGGAGAAAAGCAATATTCCATTTTGTAGATGAAGAGACTGTGTCACAGAAGTATTACTTTACCTAGATTTCTGTAATTATTATGTTATAAACTTAGAAATTACATATTATTCTGGAACATATAAAATATATGAATGTTATAAACCATAAGAATTCAGACCTATGCTATTTAACTTCAAGTTTAGTTCTTTACCCAAACAATTGCATGACTACATTGAGACTACTGAAGTAATTATATATGAACACGCTATACGAAAAAATACTTAAAACATTTCTTATTTTTGTCGTTTCTCTTTGATATAAAATATACTATAATTTAATGGAGTTATATTCCATATTTAGATGCTCCTAACTTCCAAATAACACCTAAACTCCTAAAAACTGACCTGTGTCCTTCTTAATAGAAGTGGCTTGACCGGGAGACCCAATTTTTACTAAGAATATTCTTGGGATAATTTATGTCTTATAATCAAGATAAAGACAGGCCACATTTAGTTGTATTTTTAAACCACTTAGTGTGAAGTTGCAACGCAGACATAACTTGCTTTCAGGCTACACTGCCAGCTTTGCAGTGAATAGTCTTTAAGATTCCGTGGAAACATTGGCAGATATAGCTAATGTCTATCTGATGTAGGATTTATGAGAAAAGGAGAGGTAGAAACTGAATGCTCTTATATTTCATATGTGACCACATTCATAAAACTTTATTGATAAGTACTTTGTTGTCTGACACGGGCTGATACAAATAGGCTTCTTCAAGAGTTGAGGAAGAAAACGAAATCCCTATAATACAGCCTTTTTCCTCCTTTTCTTTCTTAAGCGGTAATAGTTGATCCTAGCTTTTGTGTGTCTATGCATGCTCAATACAGTTAGGGGTATAAGGAGAAGTTAAGCAAGAATATTGAATGCTAGCTAGGAAAGTTTTTGGAGTCTCAAATACTTTGGAACGATTTTTCACATTATATACATAAAATTCCTAGTTACATTTGGGAACTAAGTATATTATACACAACTTTGCATCTGATTACAGGATTCCCTGTACATTTATAGCTCAGGTATTCTGGAAAGAGTCAAGATAATTAGTTTTATGGCTCTTGCCCGTGTGACCTGTTTCTTTCTGGTCCTGATATTAAAAGGATGACTTAAATTTTCTGGAATGTCAAAATTTTCTCTTCCCTTGGATCCTACAAAATACTTCAAGCAGTGTATGTGTGATACTCGCTGTCATTCCAACATTTCCAATCCTCCTGAGAATGCTAAACAATGCCCTAGATTTCTTCCTTTGTAATTCTTTCAGATAGAGGGTTAGCTGAGTTAGGAAGAAAGGAGAGAGGGAGAGAAGAAGAGAGATGACATTTTATCCCTCAGGAAAGAACAAGACCAATTGTATTCCTAATTTAGAAATATTATTCTACAAACATTCCTGAACAAGAGGGCTTTGCATATACATTAAAGCAGAATACCTAGTCAACTTCTAGTTATGCCATGTAGTGAAATGGAAGTAAGATGAGCAGGCCGAGATCATTTTTGTTGGAGAACTGAGACCACATGAAATAGGTAACAGAGTTACCCCAACTGGGGGGCAAGAGGACTTGAAAGTTTCCTCCATAAATTTGCAGTTAGTACAGGGCTGCTCCAGTGATCAGAGTCATGAATGCCCTAGAGTGTCTGTATAACCCTGTACACAGGCTGAGACAGCTCTAACGGCCCAGAAAAGCCTCTGGACAGAATCACTGCACCCTTGGACATTGTCCGACCGCATGTATGAGAATAGTGAGTGCTGAGGAGTTGTGGGTAGCTCGGTACAACTCTTGCTAAAGGAGTGTCATCAACATTCATTGCTGAAAGTGAATTTTTTCATTCACATATGTGATGCCTATTAGGTCATGATTTCTTGGATACCAATTTGTACAAGATATGAATTAATTTTTGAACATCCTTTCTTAAAAGTACCATGTTCATATAGTTGCTCATTTTAATATGAGTAGTTCAGATGGGACATAATAGAGTAAGGAAATGATTGAACATCCTAAGATCTAGTGTATATACCTTTGTTCATGATGAGATTCATCCCCTGTCCCCCTTTGTAGTGACACTGATGGCATAAGGAGTATTAGATGAAATTTAATGCAGAAAACAATGGGATATATGAATGGTAGATATGGTTGACAACCACCATTTTCACTGAAGTTGTTTCAAAGCAAAGAAATTTGGGATAAATTCATTTTATTTGCTCCTGAAGGGTAATTAGGAATAAGTAGGAATTGTGAAGAGGCTGTAGTGTTGACATTAAGAGAAGTTTTTGATTCTTAAAATAGGATATATTACACAAGAGTGAACAAACAGAAGATACTGAACAAATATTCTGTCATAAGTAAGTGATGGATTATTCGGACTTGTTGAACTATGTTTTTAAATGTATTATTTAAATATTTAAATATTATTAAAACCTTAAATAATATTTAAATATTATAAAAGTTGTAGAAAATTATGTTTTCAATACAAATATACACTTATAAGCTATATTGTAGATATGGGAGTAAACAATGCAATTTTTTTTAACTGAGTGAAAAATTTAGTTTTTTAAAATTCCAAATGGAGCTAACAGCTTAGTGTGATACATATTTTGAATTTCAAAATTTGTAACCAAATAGGACAAATGTGTTGAACTGTACTTTTCTTGAAGAACCGTGATAAGAATGAGTGGTGAAAAAATTACAGCATACTTACCAGGGATCAAATACTTGCTTAGGGTTAATAAGAAAAATCTCAGCAAACGCTAGAAATGAGGTACACGATCTATCAGAGACCCATGATTAAAGTGGTATCTTGTTAGGTATATGAGCTTGAAAAGAAACGGCATAGCTTCACTTTACCCCAGTTGCTTCTTTTGTAAAACGGGGAGACTAAGAGTGTGGTAACTCAAAATCCTTTGTTAATGATTTTCTTCTTAGAACAGTGCCAGGTCCAATTAGGATTAGATTGCTATTTTTATTATTGATATTTGCCCTAGTTCTGCCTTTTATTGACTGTGTGAAATTGGTGAAGATCCCTTTCTGAAGCTTTGTTTCTTACCTACAAGCTGGGAATAGAATACTTGCTATGAAGAGTGGTTGTTAGTACATTAGAAAGGCTGGATATTTGTTGATATAAGGGGCTCAGCGCATGGTAGAAATTTGATAGCATTTTTTTCTTGCCCTCCCATGTATTACTGTGGAGACATCCCACATATTATGTCCAAGTTTTTATTTTCCCCTCAAATGCAATGTCAAGCACAAAACATTCCCATCTCCCAATTCTCTTCTGATGTTCTACAACCATTAAAGTATAGAAAACTAGAATGAGTGTTTTTATAACTTTTGCTGTACTTAAGCATGTGGAGAGAAGAGCGCTAGATCACAGGACACACTTTGATAGGAAAAGGGAAATATTTACACTGCAAACAACTTTCTCCTCATGCTTAACAGTTTTGTGCTGTCATTCTGTCAGCACCAAGTGAGATTTTTCTATTTAAATAGTTTTCTATTTGTGGTATGATAATTCATGTATGGACTTCATGTAACTAACATAAATATAATGGATGGTTGAGAAGTGGTTTATTTTTACCAAGAGGAAAAAATGTGTACACGATTTTTTAAAATATTGCTTTGAAAATATTTAAAATTAATTTTGATTCAGTTGGTGGAAGATAGCGTCACAAATTCACTGCTAGTGGTATTCTTGAGAAGTAATGTTTGAATTTTCTAGGTATTGTCCCCAGACTGGCTTAAAAGAATTTAATTTTAGATGTAAATTTTCTGCTTAACATGGAAGATTTTCCCTGAAAATATTAGCTTCATCAGATACATAGTTGCTTAGGGGTAGCTGCATGGAATTATGGGAAGAGTGAAATAGAAAAAAATTTTCATGTCTAAGTTATACATACTGGTGTAATCATATTGATTGGATGATAATGATAATTACAGCAATAATGTGATTGAAAGGGTAAGCAAGTAACATATACTACAGTTACTAATATAATCCTGTGATTGAGTTTACCACTTCGTTTCTCTTTCCTGGAAACCCTTAAGTTTGTCACTATTGCACTTTATTTCCTTTGCTTATTGTAGTGGTGTATTAGTTGTATTACTGCTGCTATAACAAATTACGACACATTTACATAACTTAACACATATTTATTGTCTTGCAGTTTCAAAGGTCAGAAGTCCAAAATCACTTTAATATGGCTAAGTCAATGTGTCTGCAGTGTGGGTTCCTTCTGGAGGTGCTGAGGGGAGAATCCATTCTCTTGCATTTTCTGCTTCTGGTGGCACCTGTCTTCATTGTCTTTTCCCCATTCCTCCATTTTCAAGGTGCGTTGCTTTTATTTCTCTTTCTGTCTCCGCGCTGTCTCCTCCTTTAACTTTGAGTCCTTCTCTCCACTTCATCTAAGGACTCCTGTGATTACTTTGGACTCACGTGGATGATCTGGGATAATCACCTTGTCTCCAGATCCTTAAATGAATCGTATCTACAAGTCCTTTGGCTGTGTAAGGCAGCACATTCCCAGGGCCGGGAGATTAGGTGAAGAACATCTTTTGGGACTATTATGCAGCCTATCACAAGTGGTAATATCACTTTTATGCCTTGAGACCCTGAAATTAATGTACTTGCTTACGCATGGAAAAACAATGTATCTGTGGGGGTAACAGTTTATTTTTGAACCATTAGAAGGTATTGATGGGGAAGTTTTCATCTGACAACAGATACTGATAAATTAAATACCCTTAGATTTGTCAAAACTAGCTTTAGTAAAATATAAGTAAAAGTATTTGCACTGCTAGGGTCAAAAATATTAATTAAACCCATTATTTATCAAGGCCAAGTCCTGGATTAGTTAGGTTTAAATTAACCTAGAACATTATCTTCCATAGTGCTTAATTGTGAAGCTTAGTTCTTGTTGACAAAAGCTCATCCATATAAGAAAGCATCGAAAGGTTGGTGTTTTTTTAACCTTTGCAGAATATAACTTTTCAAAGGGATGTTAGACAGTAGTTCCATCACAATTGATGCAGTTCACAGACATTCTTTGTGAATATTTTATCTCATGAGTTATATCTATGACACTAATCATAGACTTCTAGAAGAAATTTAGCAATGGTCATGTCAGCCTTTCAAATCTTTCTGTAACCTAGAAGAGGATCATTGCATAAGATAGATTCATTTTCCCCTTTATTCCATTGTTGCCAGAGAGAACTTGAAATGCCCTGTTCAAATTAATTTAATGCAAATGAATTCTTGCTGCCTCACAAGTAGTTTGTCCTTCATTTTTCTTAAAATTAGATTGAAAATGGATGTGACCTGCTTTACTGGTTGTTGTGCAGGAAGCGTTGTCCTTCCTGAAAGCTCCCTCAGTTGTCAAAATGAAGCCATTAAGAGTAAAGTAAATTATATTATCTGATCATAGTATCACAATTGACCTTAAAACAATAAATTTTATAATCAGTGCAAATTGCTGAATAGTGTTTGCAGTTGTAGAAATTTCAAAGGAAACCCTGGTTGAGATACAAAGCTGCTATAATCACTTTTAAAATCTTTGTTTTTCTTTTACTTTGGAACAGTAGTGCAGTAAGTACTTTTGCCTTATTGTTCTCTCTGCCTTCCAGAAACCCTCATTCAAATATTCTAAGTTTTTAAGTCTTTTTCATTTCTTTTAATATTGTAACATTTAACAATGTCAAAGAAAGTATAATTTTTCTGGAAATCAAGCTAAAAATAAAGAGAAGCCGATGTAAATGAACATCAAATTAACAAGATTGATTAGGAAAAGTAATTTTTGAAAAGGGCCCAAAATCCCTTTGCACATAAATGCAAAAGAATTTAGTGAAAGAAGGTGAAACTGGAGTAAAGAACTCTACGGATGTGTAAGTAACTCTTAATAAGAATGAGTAACGTACATGCATATCTTTAGCTCCCAGTTTCAGAGATACAGTAGTTGTACAACAAATGGTCCTTTCCTGCTCTTAAGGAAGCCTCTCCTCCTCCAGCCATGCCATTCCTCAGAGCAAGCTCTTCCACTGAGTTTTCAGCAACCATAAGTAAGAAGGATGGTACGATAGGCTGCGTGTACATATGGCCCTCATTAGCAGGCCAACTGTTCCTTTTGCCCACCCACATCACTGGGGACATATGGCGTTACTTTGACTGTTGAAACAAGTGTGTGTGGACATATCTTGGTATGAGTAAAAGACTGTTGATTGTCTTTCTCTTGTCACTCGTGCAACCGTCTCCTTGTGGAGATCGTATTATCCATAACACTAGATTTGAGGATGATAAATGACGTTGTTATTATTAACTGAATTTGCCTCTCTAGTTTGATCACAAAACCAGCGAATGTTTGCTTATGGAACATGTAAAGCTTATAGAAGACGGAAAGCTTACAGAAAGAAATGATGGCTTTTCTAAGCATAAGAGTCAGGTCTTTTTCAATCAAAAACTAACTCATTCAAAAATTCAAGAGTTCTGTAAAACCAGAACAGCAGAGGTTTCAGAAATGCTATTGAGATCATTTATTATAAAATAGCCATTAATGAAATGTAATAGTGAGTCTGTTGTTGTGACTATGTGGAGAAATGAATGAGAAAATATAAGATAGGCTGGAATGAAGAGAGTCATCGGATCCCAGCATAATTCATTTTGTATAGTTCACAGTATTGTAACTTTAAAAAATTATGAATTTTTTCAGTACTGTGAATTCTGAATTTGCAATATGAGGCTTTTCAATCCTTGCAACAAGTGTGTATTTTTCAGTGGTTCTAGAATTATCGGGGCTTTCGAGCTGCTTCTGATAAGAAGGAAAGGCTAGAGGACTTGTGTTGAGGTGGCATTTGCACAGGACTTTAGATAACATACATCGATGATGTAGAGAGAAGAGCGGGTGATGTTGCTGTGGATTATAGGGGAAAGGCACCTTTTGCTCCCTCTGCTGACCTCTTTGTGTATTCAGCTGTGTAGCATATTTCTTGTATAATTACATAGTAATTTCACACACTACATTAAGAAAATCTGAACAATTTTTACTAAACTCATGTTTTCTAAATATTAAGTAAATAAAACCAATATTTGGCTAGGTAACATTTATAAAAACAGGATTTCTAGATAGATGATGATAAATTTTCATCTATATCTATAGAGCTGATAAATTTTCAAAACCCTTTGAATATCACTTGTACTACAAAGTCTCGTTTCAGTTTCAGTGCCGTGGCACATTGATTAATCACCACTAAAGCGGTACATGAAATATTTGGCAATATAGGTATTTGGTAATGGTGATTGATGCACAGAATACGGCACCATTATTATGCACTGGCCTTGAGAACTTTAGTTTTCATCTTCGATCACCTGATAGAGAACAAACTAACAGCTTTTTTCTTTCACCTTGCTGGAGAATAAACTAACAACTTCAAATTATCTGATCCATCCAAAAACTTATTTCCGTGAAACTCACTGATTTATTTATTATTTCGTGGGGATCACTATTATTTGCTGTAGTAAAATATCAAATGATCGATGTTTTATACCAACATGGCAGCTCACATGGTAGGCAACAGAATGAAAACAATCAGGTTTACTACCAAGAATTATACTATATTGCTTTTATTGACAGAAAAAGCATACAGATAATTTTATTCAGAGATTTTATGTGAATTATTTTGATAAGTGTACACATATATTTATAACTGACCTTTCTTTGTCAAGTGTGTGCCCACACACGTATTCATACTAAATCAATCTTAGAGATCTTATCCAAAGATTGAATTTCTTAAAGTGACTGTTCCAAATATGTATAATTTATGGCAAAAAAGTCACAAAATGGCAATACAAGGAGGCATAAAACTGAAGATAAAGGGGGAGATGATGGTTAAAAACACCTGTAAATGAATAATTGATTTTGATTTAAATTCTTTTTAGTTCTTAGCTGATGAAATGAATATAAATGAAATTATTATGCAAAACACCTCTATTTGTTGTATATGCATGTACATATATGTGTTACAAATACAAAACTGATAGGATATTATTTAACATATATTCACACTCATAATGTGCATATATGTACAAAATGAAAATGAGTGCTTGTTTTATATGTATGTATACACACACATACACATATTGCATACTTTCATTTTTTAAAATTTTACTTTAAGTTCTGGGATACATGTGCTGAACATGCAGGTTTGTTACATAGGTATACTTGTGCCATGGTAATTTGCTGCACCCATCAACCCGTCATCTAGGTTTTAAGCTCCACATGCATTAGCTATTTGTCCTAATGCTCTCCCTCCCCTTTCCCCACACCCACCTACAGACCCCAGTGTGTGATGTTCCTCTCCCTGTGTCAACATGTTCTCATTGTTCAGCACCCACTTATGAGTGAGAACATGCAGTGTTTGGTTTTCTGTTCCTGTGTTAGTTTGCTGAGGATGATGGTTTCCAGCTTCATCCATATCCCCGCAAAGGACGTGAACTCATCCTTTTTTATGGCTGTGTAGTATTCCATGGTGAATATGTGCCACATTTTCTTCATCCAGTCTATCATTGATGGGCATTATGTTGGTTCCAAGTCTTTGCTATTGTAAATAGTCCCATGATAAACATATATGTACATGTGTCTTTAGAGTAGAATGATGTATAATCCTTTGGTATATACCCAGTAATGGGATTGCTGGGTCAAATGGTATTTCTGGTTTTATATCCTTGAGGAATCACCACATTGTATTCCACAATGGTTGAACTATTTTACAAGCCCACCAACAGTGTAAAAGTGTTCCTATTTCTCTGCATCTTCTCCAGCATCTGCTGTTTCCAGAATTTTTAATGATCACCATTCTAACTGGTGTGAGATGGTATGTCATTGTGGTTTTGATTTGCATTTCTCTAATGAACAGTGATAATGAGCTTTTTTCATATGTTTATTGGCCATATACATATCTTCTTTTGAGGAGTGTCTGTTCATATCCTTTGCCCACTTTTTGATGGGGTTGTTTTTTTTTTCTTGTAAATTTGTTTAAGTTCCTTCTAGATTCTGGATATTAGACCTTTGTCAGATGGATAGATTGCAAAAATTTTCTCATATTTTGTAGGTTGCCTGTTCACTCTTGTGATAGTTTATTTTACTGAGCAGAAGCTCTTTAGTTTGATTAGATTCCATCTGTCAATTTTGGCTGTTGTTTCAAGTGCTGTTGGTGATTTAGTCATGAAGTCTTTGCCCACACCTATGTCCTGAATCATATTGCCTAGGTTTTCTTCTAGGGTTTTTATAGTTTTAGGTTTTACATTTATGTTTTTAATCCACCTTGAGTTAATTCTTTTATAAGGTATAATGAAGGGGTCTAGTTTCTCTTTTCTGCATATGGCTACCCAGTTTTCCCAGCGCCATTAATTACATAGGGAATCCTTTCCCCATTGCTTGCTTTTGTCAGGTTTGTTGAAGATCAGATTGTTGTAGATGTGTGGTGTTATTTCTGAGGCCTCTATTCTGTTTCATTGGTCTATATATCTGTTTTGGTATTAGCACCATGCTGTTTTGGTTACTTTAGCTTTGTAATATAGTTTGAAGTCAGGCAGCGTCATGCCTCCAGCTTTGTTCTTTTTGCTTAGGTTAGCCTTGGCTCCACAGGCTCTTTTTTGCTTCCATATGAAATTTAACATAGTTTTTTTCTAGTTCTGTGAAGAAAGTCAATGGTAGCTTGATGGGAATAGCATTGAATCTATAAATTACTTTGGGCAATATGGCCATTTTCATGATATTGAGTCTTCCTATCCATGAGGATGGAGTGTTTCTCTATATGTTTGTGTCCTGTCATTTCCTTGAGCTCTGGTTTGTAGTTTTCTTTGAAGAGGTCCTTCACATCCCTTGTAGGTTGTATTCCTAGGTATTTTGTTTTCTTTATAGCAATTGTGAATGGGAGTTTACTAATGATTTGGCTCTCTGCTTGTCTGTTATTGGTATATAAGAATGATTGTGATTTTTGCACATTAATTTTATATCCTGAGACTTTGCCAAAGTTGCTTATCAGGTTAAGGAATTTTTGGGCTGAGGTGGTGGCGTTTTGTAAATATACAATCATGTCATCTGCAGACAGAGACAATTTGATTTCCTCTCTTCCTATTTGCATGCTTTTATTTCTTTCTCTTACTCGATTGCCCTGGCCAGAACTTCCAATACTATGTTGATAAGAGTGGGGAGAGAGGGCATCCTACTCTTGGGCCAGTTTTCAAAGGTAATGCTTCCAGCTTTCGGCCATTTAGCATGATATTAGCTATGCATTTGTCATAAATAGCTCTTATTTTTGTGAGATATGTTCCATCAATACCTAGTTTATTGAGAGTTTTTAGTATGAGGGGTGTTGAATTTTATTGAAGGCCTTTTCTGCATCTATTGAGATAATCATGTGGTTTTTGTCATTGGTTCTGTTTATGTGATGGATTATGTTTATTGATTTGCATATGTTGAACCAGCCTTTCATGCCAGGCATGAAGCCAACTTGATCGTGGTGGATAAGTTTTTGATGTGCTGCTGGATTCTCTTGCCAGTATTTTATTCAGGATTTTCGCATCGATGTTCATCAGTGATATTGGCCTGAAATTTTCTTTTTCTATTGGGTCTCCGCCAGGTTTTGGAATCAGAGTGATGCTGGCCTCATAAAATGATTTAGGGAGGAGTCTTTCTTTTTCTATTGTTCAGAATAGTTTCAGAAGGAATGGTACCAGCTCCTCTTTGTACCTCTGGTAGAACTCGGCTGTGAAGACATCTGGTCCTGGGCTTTTTTTGGTTGGTAGGCTAGTAATTACTGAGTCAATTTCAGAACTTGTTATTGGTCTATTCAGGGATTTGACTTCTTCCTGCTTTAGTCTTGGGAGGGTGTATGTGTCCAGGGCTTTATCCATTTCTTCTAGATTTTCTAGTTTATTTGTGTAGAGGTGTTTACAGTATTCTCTAATAATAGTTTGTATTTCTGTGGGATCAGTGGTGATATCCCCTTTATCGTTTTTTAATGTGTCTATTTGATCTTTCTCTCTTTTCTTCCTTGTTAGTCTGGCTACCGGTCTATCTATTTTGTTAATCTTTTCAAAAAACCCACTCCTAGATTCATTGATTTTTTTTTGAAGGTTTTTTTGTGTTTCTCTCCCATTCGGTTCTGCTGTGATCTTAGTTATTTCTTGTTTTATACTAGGTTTTTAATGTGTTTTCCATTGCTTCTTTTGATTGTGATGTTAGGGTGTCTATTTTAGATCTTTCCCACTTTCTAATGTGGACATTTAATGCTGTAAATTTCCCTCTAAACACTGTTTTAACTGTATCCCAGAAATTCTGATATGTTGTGTCTTTGTTCTCATTGGTTTCAAAGAACTTATTTATTTCTGCCTTAATTTTGCTATTTACCCAGTAGTCATTCATAAGCAGGTTGTTCAGTTTCCATGTAGTTGTGCAGTTTTGAGTGAGCTTCTTAATTCTGAGTTCTAATTTGATTACACTGTGGTGTGAGAGATTGTTTGTTATGATTTTCATTCTTTTGCATTTGCTGAGGAGTGTTTTACTTCCAATTATGTGGTTGATTTTAGAATAAGTGCTATGTGGTGCTGAGAAGAATGTATATTCTGTTGATTTGGGGTGGAGAGTTCTGTAGGTATCTATTAGGTCCACTTGGACCAGAGCTGAGTTCAAGTCTGAATATCCTTGTTAATTTCCTTTCTTGTTGATCTGTCTAATATTGATAGTGGGTTGTGAAAGTTTCCCACTATTATTGTGTGGGAGTCTAAGTCTCCTTGTAGGTCTCTAGGAACTCGTTTTATGAATCCTGGTGCTCCTGTATTTGGCATATATATATATTTAGGATACTTAGCTCTTCTTGTTGCATTGATCCCTTTACTACTATGTAATGCCCTTCTTTGTCCTTTTTTATCCTTGTTGGTTTAAAGTCTGTTTTATTAGAGACTAGGATTGCAACTCCTGCTTTTTTTTTCTTTCTTTCCATTTGCTTGGTAAATATTCCTCCATCCCTTTATTTTGAGCCTATGTGTGACCTTGCAAGTGAGATGTGTCTCCTGAATACAGCACACCTGTGGGTATTGACTCTTTATCCAATTTGCCAGTGTATGTCTTTTAATTGGGGCATTTAGCTCATTTATATTTACCGTTAATATTGTTATGTGTGAATTTGGTCCTGTCATCATGATGTTAGCTGGTTATTCTGCACATTAGTTGAAGCAGTTTCTTCCTAGTTTCATTGGTTTATATATTTTGGTGTGTTTTTGCAGAGGCTGGTACTGGTTTTTCCTTTCCATGTTTAGTGCTTCCTTTAGGAGCTCTTGGAAGGCAGGTCTGATGGTGACTAAATCTGTCAGCATCTGCTTGTCTGTAAAGGATTTTATTTCTCATTCACTTATGAAGCTTAGTTTGGCTGGTTATGAAATTCCATATGTACATCATGGAAACGAGTGCATGTGATACACACACACACACACGCACACACATTGCATACTTTCATTTTTGTGTCCATTTCTTTTCTGATTTTATCAGCAGCCAACTAAAGAAAATAGAAAAAAAAATTGGTAATTCGATCTTTCATGTTCTGCATCTTCCAGCTTCACAACTTATAGTTTTCTATTTTTATTGTTATTGTGATCAGAATGAAAATGTATACAATAGAATCAGAATCAGGTCAGAATCAACAAAAATACTATAATGTTTGTACATGCTTTCGATGCAGTTTGTCTCTGCAAAGGGTGTGTGTGTTTCTATGCACATGTGCATGTACACAAGTGTGTAAATAAGTGTTTTATTCATGATGGAGAAAGGCTGGTCAAAATGATTCTGAATGAGATAGCACCACTACAGCAGATAATTAGGTCTCTAGCAATAAAACAAGTCATTAAACATGTTTCTAAGCATCTACTCAGTATCTGGCACAATGTTAAGTAGTGTAAATATAATCATTAGCAAAATTCAGCTTCTACCCTCAATGGTATATGTGTAGAACAAATTGGTAAAGCTGGAGTACATTTCAGGACCAAAAACAGTTTCTGTGTAGTTCCCACTTCATCAAGACCATGTTGTATACCTCTCATACACTTAAGCCATAGGGAAGCAATTATTCCATCCATCCTTTTACAGGGTAGTGGTGGGGAAGAAGAGCTGACTGTCATGCTTGAATTCACATAATTTCATAATTAAATAATTTCATGTTACATAATCTCGATAAACCTAAAATCCAATATATGATAAAGATAGTGTTTCAAATCAGTGGATAAGTGATAAACAGTTCATAAAATGGTGTTCAGATAATTGGCTATATGTATTTTATAGTTGCACAAAGGTATAATATGTCATTAATAAATATTAATTCCATAGTGGATGTCAAATACACTTTTCCAAAATATAAAGAAAAAATACCATAGACAAATATCACTTGCAACATTACGGTTAAAATTAAATATCCAAACATAGCCCTAACCAATAACAGAAAATTTAAAAAAAAATTTATGGATTGGAATTTGTTAAAATATAAAACTTTTCTTTTTCAGAGGATACAATGAATATGTGTAAAAAGCAAATATCAAATCAGCAACAAGTGCTTGCAATTCACTTGACATATTTAAAATATGAGTAGTTCCAACAAATCATAAATAAATGATTAGTAGTCCAATAAAAAAAAGACAAAGTACATTGACAGGAAACTGTATGAAACTCATGAACACTAAATGTCTTAGATTCTCTATTGTTAAACAAAATGCAAAAACAATAGAGAACATTATGAATATGGAGTTAATATTTAACAAAATTATTTTATCCATGTTATAAGTAAATATTTACATCCAAAAACCCTTGTTTTCTCTGAAAGTTGTCACTTATGAGTCTATTTTGAAAATGTTTAAAGAATAGTAATTAATTAACTTTAATAAATAGGTACTCCTATTGAGGGAAAACAGACATTTCCATAATTTTTCTTCTGTTTCTAATCTAGTAGATGGTAGGAAAATAATGACAATTGCATATTCATACCTGGAGAATATGCATTCCATTTCTTTTAAACTTTTGCATTCTCAAAACTATATTGATACCTCAAAGCATACCGTTTGCTGTTGAAAACAGCCTTTCAAGTATAAAGACACACACATCACTTTCCTTAAATCTTATATAAGGCAAGGGCCTAGATTCCTATCAGAAAATGTATTTCAAGAATGCTTTTTTAGTAGTTCCTGTGGCCTTATCTTATAGAGGAAGGTTTTTTTTTAAACATACACACAGTATTTGATGCACATTTTTATTGGAAAGAGCTTTTATTTCCTTAAATGTTTTGTTGTCTAAGTGTGAAAAGTATCCTGCAGTGGAATTTAGTGGCACAGATGCTTATTGTGATAGATGAGATGAACTTGCTTCCCTAAGCATGCATGGTCATGAAATGCATCTGGCTTCTGTACGTAAAAGTCAGTTATGTTCCCAAATGTGTCTCTGCATTTACACAGACGTTTAGGGGCAGACACCCTACTGTTCCCTCAAAAGGCGGCTCTGCTTAATTATGAAGTTCAAGTTAGACCAGAAGTTGGAAAATACTAAATTCCACATTGCAGACAGAGCCTGAGCAGGTGATGTCACCACTGCATTCTAAGGTGGCAAGTCCTCAGAGAAGTCACTTATCACCTTACCATGGAGAAAAATAACCGTGTCCAGAACACAAGAGGATGCTTTTAGGTAGCGTACAATCAAGTGTGCAAACCTGTGCAATACATACCAGATGAAATCCAGTTCAGAGGCTCAGGAAAACAAACAAATGAGGATATGCTTTAAAAAATAGGACTTAATATAAACAGTCGTGAGAGTAAAACTATTGCTAAGCACATAGGAAACATAAACCAGGCTTTCAGGAAGGAGTTTGGCACATGTGTGCACTGGTAGGAGGTGTAATGTGCAGAAATCCGGCCTTTTGTGGCATAGCAACTAAAGTTCCTTTTCTATTGTCCAGACAACCTTAAATATTCCTTTATGCAGTACTATTTTAAAAAGGCCATCTACTGTGCACAATGTGTTAGCATCAAGGACATGAAATTTATCTGGAATATACCAAAACTTTAATCAATAGACTAGGACCAAAGCTTTTAAAAACAAGTTTTCGTAGATAAATCATTATAAGTTATTATTTCCTCGCCATAGGTAAGGCATGATAGATAACTTTACTTTTTCTCAGTCACTTAGTGTGTAGGTAGAATAATGACCCTTAGCAGGATGACCTTTTGAATGTGTTGTTAGGCAGCATGGAAGCATTATGGTTAGAGGTGGAATTAAGATTGCTAATCACCTCACCTTAAACTGGAGCGATTATCCTGAATTATCTAGGTGGGCCCACTGTAGTCACAAAGAACCTTCAGACAGGAAGGCGGAGAGACCAGAGTGAGCAGAAGAGCTTGGGTAAACTGGAGCCGAGGCTGAAGTGATGTGCTGTGTCCAAGATGTGCAGAGGCCAAGAGCTCAGGGATACATGTGACCCCTCAAACCTGGTGAATTCTCTCCTGGAATCTCTAGACAAAATATACACTTGATGATACCTTGATTTTAGCACACTAAGACCCATTTTGGACTTCTGACCCCCAGAAGTATAAAGAAAAAAAATGTGTTGTTTTAAGCCTCTGAGTTTATGTTAATTTACTGTAACAGCAGTAAGAAACTAACACAGTAAGACGGCTTTTATTTTTATGTGATGTATAGAATTAAATTGGATATGCTAGGAAATATTGGAAATTTATTGATTTATTTTTTTGTCTGAGCTGGAGTCTGGCTCTGTCGCCCAGGCTGGAGTGCAGTGGCGCGATCTCGGCTCACTGCATGCTCTGCCTCCCGGGTTCCCGCCATTCTCCTGCCTCAGCCTCCCGAGTAGCTGGGACTACAGGCGCCGCCACCACGCCGGCTAATTTTCTGTATTTTTAGTAGAGACGGGGTTTCACCGTGGTCTCGATCTCCTGACCTCGTGATCCGCCCGCCTCGGCCTCCCAAAGTGCTGGGATTACAAGTGTGAGCCACCGCGCCCGGCCAGGAATTTATTTTCTTAATATAGTTCTTCATATTAGAATAATGAGAACCATCGAGTAATGAAGTGTTCTATTTTGTGAAGGATGATTATATAAACAGTACGAAGGTTAAAAACCGGGCGGGACCGGCTGGGCACAATGGCTCGTTCATGTAATCCCAGCACTTTGGGAGGCCGGGGCAGGTGGATCTCTTGAGCCCAGGAGTCTCAGATCAGCCTGGGCAACATGTGAAACCCCATCTCCACAAAAATACAAAAACCAGGCAGACGTGGTGGCGGCGCCTGTGGTCCCAGCCACTCAGGAGGCTGCGGTGGAAGGATCGGAGCCCGGCAGGTGCAGGCTGCGGTGGACCGTGATTATGCCACTGCGCTCCAGTCTGGGTGACAGAGTGAGACCTTGTCTCCATTAAATAAATAGATAAATAAATATATATATAAGTAAAAGAGGAGGGTGTCTTTTGAAGGCTATTAAAGTCGTCTAAGTGTCCTCTGATTATATGAGGCTGGAATGGTGCATGGAATGTTGTGTTGAATAACCTGATACAGTCTCTGAAACTATAGAAGCATTAGTAATTTTAGCCTGAGAGTGCTATAATCTGGGATAATTTGGTCCAATACTTCCAGAGAGGGTTGAAGTTTTGAGATAGCTGGAGTTATTTCAGTTGAAGACCTGAATATGAGGCAACTGGATACTCAATTACAATTCAATTTCTACTCTTTATATAAGGTAGAAATGGGTAACATGTGGGACACTGTGTTAAAAGTAATGCAGCCATAGTGTAGTGGTAGAAGCAGATGAAAAGTACTATCATAGTCGTATAGATGAGGTACTGGAAAGAAGCAGAGTTGAAAAATTGGAGATAAATGTCAGTTTTCCAGAGCCATGGGATGAAAACCAAACAGGATTACAACAGATTCAATTCACTCAAGATGTCTAACTTGGTAATAGGTCAGAAAACTCAATTTGTCGTATTTTCTTAAAAGTACACAAAAATGTTCCTTTTGATAAAACACGTGTAGTGCACCTTCGGATTTGATTTTTCTTTATGTTCTGTAAACTGCTCACAGTAAAACAGAAAAAAAGTCTGACAAATATGATGGTCCTTAAATCTTGTAGGAGTATGATGCTTCTCCAAAGAATAGAGGTTTTCCTAGGAAGGCCCTAAGCAAGGAATCAAGTTTCCTTTTGCAAGAAATAAAATTCTCAAAAGTTCCCTGCACCTTGGAAAGGCTGTGGTTGAAATTAATAGCACAACGTTATTTATTTAAATTTTAACTTTTAAGTTCAGGGGTACAAGTGTAGGTTTGTTACAGAGGTAAGCTTATGCCATGGGATTGGTTGTACAGTTTATTTCATCACCCAGATATTAAGCCTAATATCCATTAGTTGTTTTTCCTGATCCTCATAGCAAATATTACCCCCATAAAGTTTTATGGTTACTTTTTTCTTATCTTCTGATTAATGCCATTAGATTCACCAATTGAAATTATTTTTCAGTAGTTTAATTCCCTCTAGAAGGTTTAAAAAATGTTTCCGAATTTCCTAAGTCTTCTTTCTTTGTTAGTCTTCTAAAAAGCTATATTCAATAGAATTCATGTGCTTAGGTACAGTTTCACTAAAAGCGTATCTTCAACATTTGATCTGTTTAAAAGTTCTTAAGGTGTTAAGGAACATTAGGTATCAGAGTTTATGGCATTTGATTAATCTGAATAAATCTTGGCATCAAATTGAATTCAGCAAAAGTAACAGTGATAAATCAGAGAGCAATATTTGAAATGTCTCCAGGAAACATTTTAAAACAATTTTTAAGTTCACTAATTTGAGTCATTACACTTGGCCCTAATATGGTAGATTTTAAGTGAAGCTCAGTCGAACCTGGCAGATATCATATACAAACTTTTAATAGTCCTAACAATTCCTGTACCTCATTTGGATAAAGATTATTTCCAGAGCATCAGTGCTTTGACCAGAAAGGCATTTATTATTCTGTAACATTTTTCTTGAGAAATTAGCATGATTCATCATTTGAGTACGCTCTCTCAGATAAGATTCTAATATTTGGGTGTGAATAAAACTTCAGGGCATTGAAAACAGCTGGAAGATAGACAATAGGGTGATCATCCTCTCTTGTCATTCTCTATCAAGGTCCTCTTTAATTATTGGCCTAAACAGCTATAACTTTATGGTGAAAACAAACCGCTCGGATATAGCGTTAAAGGTTGAAATAATGAATTATACATAAATCGATTTAGTTCAGTTATATTCTGTTGAATTGGGAGAACATCGAATTTTTAAATTTCTCTGCATTTCTTGAAGTTAGGAATAAAAGCTGGGGTGGGGTCTCCTGAAATAATGAGGTCTAGAATAATTTCTGTTAAATTTACTTTTTAGTAGGATAAGTCTACTAAAATCAATATGAATGGAACCTTCAATGTACCACTGAAGATAATTAATCTTTGAGAGGTTAAGTAACCATTACAAGGTAATTTACCTAATTAGCAACTAAACCAACCAAATTTTAGATTTCTTAACTTTAAGACTATTGCTCACATAGTCACGTAAAGTATATCTTCCACATAGTCACAGGCAATCACAAGCTAACACGAGCAGTTAGCACAAAATAGATGTTCCACATAGAATGCAGAACAAAAAAAGACACTTTAAAAATCCTTTTCCCTTTTCCAAATTCATATTTAAAAAGTTTCTTGTGGAATTTCCCAAATGCCAGCATGGCCACATATAATACAGATTGATACTCAGACCTCTAATGAGAAACAGTTAGAATTATGCTAAACAAGGAACATTCTATATTGATTTCACAAATTCTCCTCTTTCCACTTATAGTTTCTCATAAAATGTAACATGTTTGTCTCGTGTGGAGTCTGTATAGAAAAAGTGTGATAACTGAAGATATAGACACACAGGTGTATGTATGTCTGTGTGTTCCTGTGTATTATAGCCTTTCTTTAATGGTTTTCTCTTTATATATATATATATATATATATATATATATATATATATATATATATATATATACTTTAAGTTCTAGGACACATGTGCACAACGTGCAGGTTTGTTACATATGTATACATGTGCCATGTTGCTGTGCTGCACCCAGTAACTCATCATTTACATTAGGTATATCTCCAAATGCTGTCCCTCCCCCTCACCCCACCCCATGACAGGCCCCGGAGTGTGATGTTCCCCTTCCTGGGTCCATGTGTTCTCATTGTTCAATTCACACCTATGAGTGAGAACATGCAGCGTTTGGTTTTTTTTGTCCTTGTGATAGTTTGCTGAGAATTATGGTTTCCAGCTTCATCCATGTGTCTACAAAGGACATGAACTCATCCTTTTTTATGGCTGCATAGTATTCCATGGTGTATATGTGCCACATTTTCTTTTTTTTTTATTATACTTTAGGTTTTAGGGTACATATGCACAATGTGCAGGTTTGTTACATATGTATCCAGCCACATTTTCTTAATCCAGTCTATCATCGTTGGACGTTTGGGTTGGTTCCAAGTCTTTGCTATTGTGAATAGTGCCACAATAAACATACGTGTGCATGTGTCTTTATAGCAGCATGACTTATAATCCTTTGGGTATATATACATATATATATAAAAAAACTATATATATATATTTTGGGGACGGAGTTTCTCTCTGTCACCCAGCTGGAGTGCAGTGGCGCGATCTCGGCTCACTGCAAGCTCCGCCTCCCGGGTTCACACCATTCTCCTGCCTCAGCCTCCAGAGTAGCTGGGACTACAGGTGCCCGCCACCATGCCCGGCTAATTTTTTGCATTTTTAGTACAGACGGGGTTTCACCGTGTTAGCCAGGATGGTCTCGATCTCCTGACCTCATGATCCACCCTCCTCGGCCTCCCAAAGTGCTGGGATTACAGGCATGAACCACCGCGCCAGGTCTCTATTTAAGTTAGCTCTGTCCAGGGCAAACCAGCATTTCAAAGATACAAACTGTTTTTGCAAAAAACAGGTATACACCTATCCATAGTGCAGACATTATGTCTACTTATTTCTCTCTAAATAGATCTTTCATTTTAACAAGTACTTCACCTTCACAAAATTTAGTTGAGTCAGTGAACTCTTATCCAGATGCTATATCTTGGCCAGATTATCAAGAATTAAGCCTCACAGATAGGCTGTTTCCATTTCCTTTAACAAAGTTTATCAGTCCTGAGTTACTTCTTGATTTCTTGCCAGTGGCATATAATGATGACTCAGCCAAGTCAGTTCCCAGAGTTGGACTCTTTTTTTTCTTATACACAGGAAACTTCTTTTCCAAGAATACTTGTTCCAGTTGCTCACAATCTTCATAGTTGATGATTATAGAATGATCTATGTACTTTCAGTGTACCTTCAAAAATGAGATCTGCAGCTGGATAAGACGTGTGTGTGTGTGTGTGTGTGTGTCTTAGTAGACTTAAACCGTTCATTGAATAAGAAGCCTAGTTGATAGTGTAAGGTGAGAGTTAGAAGAACAGGGAATTATTTGGTTTAAGGAATTGTGAAGAAATGTGCTATGCCATTAAAATTTTTCTCTACTTTTGTGTTAAATCTTAATTTTGTGCAGAATTTACTAAGCTGCAGGAAACTGTCAAAATTGACTCTTGCTAAGTTCCATATTGGTTTGTAATCTTATCTTAAAACAAAAGTTGGTTGATACTAAAGTGCAGTTTTTCCTCTAGCTTTCATAAATTGAGACAGGTCTTTTTCTCACCCTCCACATACCTATGGCTGGAAGCCGAGGTGGTTGTTCTTGGTTCCCGTTACAACTTCTAGACTGTTAATTTCTCCGCTCCTTGCAAATTAGACTGTTCCTTTGAAACTCAAACCCCTTGGAAATATCGGCCATGCCCCTTTGGTATTACCATCATCAACAGACCTCCCTCCTGGGCACTCTGGTCTTATTTTTTTTTTTTTTTGAGATGGAGTCTTGCTCTGTCACCCATGCTGGAGTGTAATGGTGTGATCTCGGCTCACTGCAACCTCCTCCTCCCGGTTTCAAGTGATTCTCCTGCCTCAGGTTCCTGAGTAACTGGGATTACAGGTGCATACCACCACACCCAGCTAATTTTTGTATTTTTGGTAGAGACGGGGTTTCGCCATGTTGGCCAGGCTGGTCTCGAACTCCTGACCTCAGGTGATATGCCTGCCTCAGCCCCCCAAAGTTCTGGGATTACAGGCATGATCCACTGCACCTGGCCTCTTGCCATTTATTTAAGGCTGTAGATCTTTTGCTCAATATCATCTTCAGGCAAGTTCAGCCATCATTTTAGTGGCTCAGCTTTCACGTGAAAGGACCAGTACAAACCTCGGTTCCCCGTTTTTTGACATCTTTATTTCCATTACTTTTTTTCTTTCCTCCACTTTATTGTCATCAAATCTGAAACATTTTCTATAAGGGTATATACCACCAGGATCTAGATGCAAATATTCTGCCTCCTGGACATCACTCCTTGCCAGCTCGTTGGCCCAGATGTCCTCATTCCTACAACCCTTCATTTTCACTGAGACTCTTCTTAGGACACAGCTGCTGCTGCTCCCTCACGATCCATCCGTACTCTCTTGCTTTCAGTTTCCACGTTTTCCTCCTCAAATGCCATAGTTCATTTTTAGCATTCCCTTGCAACTACCCTGAGCTTCATTTACCCACAATTTATTTGTTTCTGTTTCTCTTCCCAAATTTTAAATATTGATGTTTCTAAGGGTTCTGTCCTAATTGCTCTTCTTTTCTCTCCACACACATACTCTCTCTAAGCTCTAAACACTACTAAACAGCTCATAATTTCCAGTCTTAGAGTTTGGCCCAGACCTTTATTCTGGGAGTTGATGATTTACATGACAATAGCACTCGAATAATTCAGAGGTAACATGTCCTGGTTTCCCACATGTCAGTAAGTGGCACTGCCAGCCATGCTAGACGCTTATAAGTCATTTTTGGCCCTTCCTCAATATTCTGACAATATCCAATTCAACATTCATTTAAAAAATATTTTGGTTCCAAATACATCTGTAATTTCCTCCACCTCTTTTGATTTCCAATGTCCCCAGCCTAGCCAGAGCCACATATTTTCTTACCTACGCTTATTTTCTTAGGTCATCCTTAGTCAACCTACTTTAATTCTTAATCTCCTACACCCTGTTAGCTACAGAGAAACCAAAGTGATCTCTTAACATGTCTTTCAGTTTCCAACTCTCCCACTTTTCTGGTGTACTTGGACTAACATTTATGTTCCTCATCATTACTAATGAAGACCTGTACTGTTTCACATATCCTTCTCTTTCAGCCACGTCTCACATTAGTCTTTCTCCCTTCTGTACTTCATCCAGATTCCTACTTTTCAGTTTTTCATTTCATCCAATTCACAGGTTTCTTCTACATGCCAAGATCTTGCTCATATATTAGGGTCCATGAACACTGGGGGTTTTTCCTAAAAGACGAATCTTTCTGTAGTGTATGAAAAGCTAACTCTTTTTATTCTCAGGTCTTACCTTAAATATTCTCACTTGAAAGAAGTGGTTAGAATCTGTATAATCCAAATTAATATTTCTTTTTTTCTTTTTCTTTTGAGACAGGGTCTTGCTGTGTCACCCAGGCTGGAGTGCAGTGGCACAATCTTGGCTCACTGAAACCTCTGCCTCCTGGGTTCAAGCAGTTTTCCTTTCTCAGCCTCCTGAGTAGCTGGGACTACAAGCGCACACCACTACACCCGGCTAACTTTTTTATTTTTAGTAGAGATGGGGTTTTGCCATGTTGATCAGACTGGTCTGAAACTCCTGGACTGAAGTGATCCATCCGCCTTGGCCTCCCAAAATGCTGGGATTACAGGCATAAGCCACCACGCCCGGCCCAAATTAATATATCTATATATAAAAATTATATGTATGAATCTTATATAATCTGAATTAAGATTGTATCTAATGTTCGCCCCAAAACCCTTGTTGTATATTCAGTCCCTTGCTTCACTTTGCATGTGAACACATTTTGTAATAATCTCTTCTCTTTGCTCAGTTGGGTTTCTGTGCCTGTCTTCGTCTTCAGAATTGAAACCCTGGGAGTACAGGACTGTGGCTTTCTTATTCACCACTGCAGCTCCGTAACTAAGAGAGCATCTGATACATATGTGTGAAGGGAATTGGTTAAATATAGACCACTAGGTCCAGTGGAGTCCACAGCCTATTCACTTCATGTAGTTTCCAAGAAACAAAGGCTTCTCAACATATATTAATGAATGAGATATGGGCCAGGATATCTGGTCTGGCTGGAGATGGCTTAACTTTGAGTTCACTTGAGAGGGTATCAGTGTGAGCAGGGATGCTTTCACTCACTTCAAGAATTGCATGGTGTTTAGGGGGAAGAATCACCCTGCTTCTCTGGAGAGACATGAGGGCTCTGTGGCTCCTGTGGGTTCTCAAACTGTTGGAAGATGACTGCTAAACCTGAGTTTTCAGGTCTCCTAGTTATATTCATTTAAACTTATAGATGATTTGTCACTATTTTAAGTTGTTTTTCACTGAAAATTCAGTCTGAATATAGAGCCTTATTTCATTCAGAACAGAAAGAATGGGTTACGGTGAAATCTGTTTATCTATAATTTTTAAGTAAGTACAATTTTATAAACCAGTTATTCCTAACTTGAGAGGCCTGGAGGATTTATTACAATGTGTATTTCAGGGCCACATCTGCAGAAGTTTTGATACAACATTTCCTTACTAATCCCCCTGACAGCACATTTTAGCAGGCATCCTGTGTTATTGAGAAGCAGAACGTTTATGCACCACACTTTGGGAGAGAGAAGTGCATGTTATGTTACCATTTAAAGATGCCTGGTTCTTGTGGGGCAAATTGGCAAATGATTTATCTGAACTAATGGCAGAGTGGAATTTTAATATTTTAGGGTTTTCAGGAATCTTAGAGCTGTTTTCATTTGTCTCATACATAGAGCCTGAACCTTGAAGACATTAATGAATTTGTCACAGAAATTAAATTGGGCCAAAATTTACATTTCCAACCCATGTCTGTGCTCTTCATTCTAAAGCACAATGGCCTAGAGTCATATTTTAACCTCTAACTTTTATCTTATTAAAAAATAAAATAAAATAAATAATTGTAAATACATGCATGTATTATACCTATATATACAATTTATATACATTACAATATTAATTTGAACTACACATGACATCACTAGTAAAGGCCAGTTACAGTTTAGACTGAGATAAGCCCTGTGAGAATTTACTAAGATCAAAAAGACTCCTTTTAATAGTGACTCAGTGGCACCTACTCTAAGGACAAAGGCTCCAGTATGTATCCTAATCTAAGTTATTACTGAATGTGAGTCCTGTGATAGCTTCTAATGAAAATTTCCCATTGGAAAAAATCAATGTTAATAACTGGAACTCGAGAGCTGTAATGGGTTCTGCTGTGTTTTTCGGGCTTAGACTGTGTGCTATAATATGCTAAGAAGAGGAGTTGATGACCTGTGAGCTCTGGTCACTTCCTGATCTCATTTGATTCTTTGGTCTTTAGTTTTAAAAGGGTGATCAGAGAGGTTGCTTTATAATGGAGAAGTTGAACAAAAGGACCATCAACCTGCAGGCTCACTGGCACAGCGCAAGTTTCACCGGATAAGCATTTCAGTAAAGAGGACTATTGCCAACAGCAATACTTGCAAGGAAGCTTTGTTCCAGAGAGGATTTTTGTTTTTAAAGAAGCTGCTAGAAAAACTGACACTAGAAGCTAACTAGAGTCACTCTTTCTAGATATCAATGAAATTGTAAGTCTGAAGACATTACTTACCTAGATACAGAAATGGACTTTATTTAAGAACCAACTTTATACATATCTAATATACCTAGGCTTGTTGATCAAGTTGGCTGGCTGGGGAAGAATAAGACCATCTAGAAGATCCACATGATGAGAGAAAGCATTCGGGGAGGGCAGACAGATATTTGATGCTGGCCACAGATAGAACCCAGAGACGCTCTGTGATTGAAGTGGTTCTAATACCTAGAAGCTTCGATTTGCTCTTATAACGTGTTCTAAAGCCATTTAATTCAAGACTACCCTTCCTGGTTGGTACCTGTAGATGTAATGCATCTCCTAAGGTATTACTCTAGGCTCCATCGGACAGAACAACTACATGGAGGTAGGTGGTGGAGCCTCCGGACTCCACGACACATTTCACAGTGCTGTTTACTCAAAAACACTGGCCTAATTGAACTAATGTAGCTATTGGGTAAGACGAGAAGTAATACACGAACATTCTTAAAGTCTGTTCTCTTTTGTCTTGTGACCTTAAACATTTGAAAGACCAAGATGAACACTATTGAATAGAATTGTGTTTCCATCGTCATAACTAACCTGAAAGCCTAAGTTTTACCTCTTTCACTGCACATCCGATCTATTTTATGGGCAGAAGAGCACAATGGGCTCAGCTATCCAGGCTTTAGGAGTTATTTTAATCTTTAAAGAACAATAGACACAAGTAAAAGTACATACATAAAGTAGGTATTTTATATTTAATTTTTATTTTCATATGCATGAAAAGGGTGTTCCAAAAAAAGATTAGAGAAGTCCATGGCATGTCTTTCTGGTTAATGTTACTTTATTTTTTGGTTCATCTACCATACTACTTACAAGTTACTTGATTTTGTTCATGGAAAATTATTTTAAATGAATTGATTTTACTTTTCATCAGCACAGTTGTTGACTAATACCAAAGTTAGTTAGAAGGTTATGATTTTTGTATTTATAGAATGGCAGGGGCAGCATTTAGATAATACATCATAGTAACTTGGCATTTATGAAATATTAGTTTTCCATAAACATGAACTCAGAGAGGAAGGTTACATTTTTTTAAATTATAATAACATTTTGAAAAGCATCTGTCCTTTAAAATGTTACTGAAATATATATTGGAACTGGTGTTTTAGATGCCAGTCCTTCCTGAAGAGTGTTTTGAGATTTTTTTCAAATACTGCCTCAGTTCTATATAAAATAGAAAAAATTCTGCCTTGTAAAATGACTACTGGATGTAGGTAAGAAGAAGTTAAGGAAATATTACATAAAAATAGATTTGCAAAGGTAATTTGCTGGAGGATTATTTACACTTTGATGAGTGGATCTGGATATTTTGATACTAAGTGAAAGTGGTTCCACTGGAATTAGAAGGGAACAGAGATCTGCAAGCAGGAGTGAAAAGAATGTGTGTAAGCCGGGCACGGTGGCTCATGCCTGACCTCAGGTGAGCCGCCCACTTCAGCCTCCCAAAGTGCTGGGATGACACCCTTGTTAAGTGGTACTCTAATTAATCAGTAACTTAAACCTCAAAAGAGATTCATTATGTACACAAAATTAATCTTGTGTAATCAAGTGTATAAGTAAAATTAATTGAAGAAATCAAAAAACGCACGGTGGCTGACACCTGTAATCTCAGTGCTTTCGGAAGTCCAGGTGGGAGGATCCCTTGACTTAAGGAGGCTGAGACCAGTCAAGCAACACGGTGGGACCCATCTCTGTAAAAAAATTAGCCGGGGATGGTGGTGCATGCCTGTAGTCCGAGCTACTTGAGAGGCCGAGGCAAAAGTATCGCTTGAGCCTAGGACTTGGAGTCTGAAGTGAGCTATGATCACACCACTGACTCCAGCCAGAGCAACAGAGGGAGACAATGAGAACACGTGGACACAGGAAGGGGAACATCACACTCTGGGGACTGTGGTGGGGTGGGGGGAGGGGGCAGGGACAGCATTAGGAGATACACCTAATGCTATATGACGAGTTAATGGGTGCAGCACATCAACATGGCACATGGATACATATGTAACAAACCTGCACATTGTGCACATGTACCCCAAAACTCAAAGTATAATAATAAATAAATAATAAACCACAAAACACTTGTAATTCCACATCCAGATATATAAACCACAGGAATACTTAGATAAACACACGCTATACACACATATAGTATATATATGATAAAATATATTTGTATGTTCAACTTGGGAAAGGTTGATGATTTTAGAAACAAACTAATAATTCTTTTGCCTTGTGCTCTAATGATTTTCAATATGAAGATGTATTTGGGATCAAATACATGAGGCTCCACATACAAGACATCTTTCTTTCCCCTCTTCTCAGCACCATTTTTTGGCTGATTATTGGACTACAACTGGGAGATCTAGAACTAAATTCCTGCTTAGTGTTTACTTGTTCAGAGCATAGGCTTTGAAATCGTCCTGTTTTGCCTCAGTCTCCACAGTGGTACCTACTAACCTCATGACTAGGGGATCGTGTAGCATTTCTCTAAGCCTTGTTTTCTTAGCTGTGAAGTGGTAAATTTTGGAAGTGCTTTGTTCATAGGATTTCTGTGAAAACTGAATTGGGTAAAGAATGTAAGGCATTTAGCACAGTAAAATAACCTGGATTACAGTAACTTTTCCAGGAGTGTTTATTAGTACTTAAACTGTCATTGTCATCAAAATTCTGTTTTTACATATGAACTTAGAAATGTCATTGTAACCTTCTCAACTCATTTGGTCATTTAAAATGGAGAGGTTGAGTTAGGTGTTTCTTAAATTTCTCTTTAGCTCTGATACTATGAGTCTGACGTTAAGTAATGCAAAGTTGGTAATTAAATCTTCCCCTTTCGTGATGTAGGAGAAAGGCATAAAAAATTTCTGGGTGACTGGATTCCCTTGCAAGTTTATTAGAATTGTAATTACGTAGCATTTTGAATAAAGCATTCATTCTGGAAATCATTAAGTTTATTTTTCTTAACTCCGTTATTTTGTCAACTGTGGAAAAATTGGGATTTAGGAGTAACCTCTGATTTAAAATTCCACCTACTAACCATTTAAATTGTAGTCTTGTAATTTCCTAACTTTAGTCTTGAAGGTGTTTCTCATTCTTATGCGTTATTATACTGTATTATATATTTATGCAACATAAAATTTATAGTTTTAACTATTGCACATGTTTACATATGAAAGGTGTAATTTTGAACTTATCATTATTAAATTTGCTAGTTTTGCTTCACTATTCATTTTGGACACTTATCCATATTAGTACATGCAACTCAAGTTTATTCTTTTGAGCTACTGTATATCATTCAAATGTATGAATAAATAACCTTGCTTTGGTGGACATTTAAGTATTTTCATGTATCAGTATGAAAAGCAGTTTCAAAATGAACATTCAAATATACATTGTCATATATGTGTATAATATTTGTATATATGAAGGTTCCTGTGGGTCATATATCTGAAATCAAAATTACAAGTGTTTTGTACCTTCTATAATTAATTTTACTCTCAATTTTAAGTAAACAAGATTAGTTTTTGCACATGATGCATCTCTTTATTCAGTTAAAATTACTGACATAATTAGAATACCACTTAAAACTTGAGAATATTTTCAAGGGTATTTATGCAAAACTTACATAAATGTGTTGAAAAGTCCTTTTGTATATATGTAGAGATTACATGGTATGTTAAATTCATCAATTTGCCTAAATATCAAGTTATACTTAAGTAGTGTCCATACACCATGCTTTTGCTTGACTGAACTCCAATATGTATATCGGGAGTACTTTTTAACATTCATAGGTTAAGTGGCCTGTTTTGGAAAATGATATTAAAAATGGAATTCAGATGAATGCTTAAAGATTAAAAATGAATGAGCTTTCGTATTAATCATCAATATGACAACCCTAAAGGGAAGCATGATTTTCAAATGTACCTCCTTGTAGGCAGGATAATTCAGAAATGCACAGTGCATATTAGATATGGGATTTGAGTCGTAGTGTATTTCTCTAAGAATGTAATTTATTGTACTTTCACATCCACCCCACTGAATATGCAGAGTTTAAGATGCAATGGCCAGAAGACACGAGCGTGTCACTAGAAGGATGTGGACGTGGGCTCCGGGGCTGTTGATGATGACGGTGGTGTTTTGGGGTCATCTGGGGAATGGACAAGGCCAAGGTAAGTGCAAGGATTTTCTAATTCTTTGCGAGTTGGATGCGAATTTCACTTTGTGATGAAATTATGTTTAGTGTTTGGTTTGATGTTTAAGCAATTTGTTACAATCTTCCGTCAGGTTTTTGTTACAGGGTATTGTAATATCTCTGCAGTTAAATTGAAATAGAATTAAGTGTGAATAAATGCATCAAAATTGAAGCCATGTTTCTGAAATTGGCTTTTCTCTGTTGTAATTGATGATATGTATATATATGTGAGGTATTATGAGGCCATATATATGCGTGTGTCTCTGTTGCATTTGGTGACATGTATATATATGTGAGGTATTACGAGGCCATATAAATTCGAGTGTGTGGGTTTTGGGTGGGTGGGTGTGCCTGTGAGTTTGTGTATGTGGTATTTTACAGGAACACGTAGCATATAAAGTTGTTGTGATTTTGAAGAAAAGTTTTTGGACGTTTGTCTGTTTAGGGTTTTTATGTTTTTGGATGTTTGTCTCTTTAGGGTTTTTATGTTTAACATTTTAAAATTTCAAGAACCTATTCTTAAAGGATGTGATGTTCTTTAGAAATTAAATGAAAAATGTGACGTTTCTCGTTCTTCTGCCAAGGGTATTTAGGGGAAATTAATGAGAGAGTGGAGCTGCAAGGTTGTGGCATCCTGAAATGTCAGTTGGAGAGTAGAAAAGGGCCATAGATTTTGGAATAAGGCTTTCAATACTGATTTCATCAATAGCTGTATGGAGTGGTTTGTGCCAAATCTAGTATCTGTGAATGTATTTTGTGATAAGTATTGTATTATTTTTGGAGGTGTGTTGCCTGCTCATATACAAATTGCAATTCTGTACTTTATGTGATAAAACATCCTGACACCCCTGAAATTTTCTTTTCCTTTCGGGGCAAGTATATTCAGCATTGATTTTCTGCATTTTCAAGGCTTGAAATGAAATCTGTGAGCAGGAAGTTTACAGAGTTATTTCAAGGGATAGATATATTTCTCCAGATAAAATTGAAAGTGTGCAGTGTTATTATATAATTGTGATGAAGTAGAGCTTTGCTAGTTTGGAGTATCTAATAAAGTTTAACACTTTTTAAAAGATCCTTCAAAAAGATCAGTTTTCTTGCCATATGTAATATTGTTCAATGAAGATTTGAAATGAAATAGATATTTTTTCAAAACCACAAATGCATCTGTGCCTTTGTATATGAACAGTTGTATATACATGTAAGCAGATAATACATTTTGTTAATTAAGATCAGCTTTGATTTTAATTTTTCTTTCCTGTCATTCAGAATTTGTATTTGCATCTAATAGAATTCTCATTTTTCTTTTGTGATAAAACTAACGTAAAATATATTCAATACACATAGTAGTTTTTTTCACCAAAGGTCTAAAACAAGAATATGTAGACAGTAGCTACGTTGGATTTCTTTGGCTATAAGAGTTGTCTATTTCTCTGGTGATGTGTAGAATTACTAAAATGCAGCATGACATCTGTTTCTCTGTAATAGTGATCCAACATGACATGTAGTATTACACAGGGTTGCTAATACCTTCCTCTGACCATCATTTCCAGTAATTGTGGCTTGTTTTAGATGAGGAATAGGTTATTAGATATTTAAAATATTTGAGAAAAATAGGTATCTTCTCTCTTATTTACCCAAACCCTTTTATTTACTCAATATTGATGGCTCAAGTATTCTATCTTTCACTAGGGACCATCATTTATTAAAAAATGGCCTGAAATCAATTCCAAGTCTAGCTGTAGTGAAGCTTCTAGTGGGAAATGCAAGTTAAGTAATTTGTTTTCTTTCTAAAAGGATAAATTAAAATAGACAATGATTCAAAGAACAAAACAACTTAATAGAAAACATAATAGAATGCTTTGATACTATGATTCAGGGAATTTTGCTTCCTTAGTGGTAGCTAGATTGAGTGAAGGAGATTGCTTAGGTATAATGAGCAAATCTTATAATTGCAAGTATAACCCAAGCTGCATATCATCATTTAGCTCAATAAGCCTCATTAAATATTAAATATTACCTTTTAACTTTTATGCAATTAAGCAGAATTTAAAAATAAAAGTTTTAAAAATTAAAGTTTTTATTACTAAGTATCTTTTAAAATACAAATCTCACAGCTCCTTATTTTCAAGAAAAGAACACATGAAAATTTATAAATAAGGTTTTCTCTCTATTAAATTTACAGTCTTGCATTAAATATTGGTTATTGGGACCCACCATGTCCATGATTATGATTAAGTATCAATGAAAGATGACTCTTGCAGCAAATATGCATGCAAATGTTTTAAGATTATTTTCACATTATTTCACATAATTTCTTAAGCATAATAGGATAAGTAAATTATACTTTCTACACAAGCTCTTCATATTTATGAATAGACCATGTTCTAAATTTTTCAATCATTGGGGAATCCCAATGTCATATTTATGAATGGACCATGTTCTAAATGTTTCAGTCATTGGGGAATCCCAATGTCATATTTATGAATGGACCATGTTCTAAAAGTTTCAGTCATTGGGGAATCCCAGTGTCGTATTTATGAATGGACCATGTTCTAAATGTTTCAGTCATTGGGGAATCCCAGTGTCGTATTTATGAGTGGACCATGTTCTAAATGTTTCAGTCATTGGGGAATCCCAGTGTCGTATTTATGAATGGACCATGTTCAAAATGTTTCAGTCATTGGGGAATCCCAGTGTCGTATTTATGAATCGACCATGTTCTAAATGTTTCAGTCATTGAGGAATCTTCCTAGAGAAACCGTGTGAGAAATTGTAGCTAAGCTCAAAAACGGAAGACAAAAATCGATTTAACGAGGAATGTAGATTAATGTCATAGTATTATCGCGACTGTGTGCAACCACTACTTATAAACAATGATATAAGAAATGCAATCTGAAATCTGAATTCTAAATAGGAATGTAGTGCCATTATCCCTCTGGGACCCTTAGGGTCAAAATAAGATAAAAGTGATGAATGGTGGGTTGGAAGTCAGTCAGTGATCCTTGTCAAATTTTTGTATCTGTCAAGAAAAGCATCTGCTTGAGGACATCCATTTTCCTACTTCTGAGTTACAGAATAATAGGTACTTATCCTGGATGTGACATTCCCTGACGTGGACTCTGTCTTTGCTGCTTAGGTGGTGTGTGCATGAGAAAGTGCTTAACATCTGAAAACGGAGACAATCCTTAGAGAAAGATATATATGAATTTTAAAAGGAAATATACCTACGATGGAAATAAAACAAATAGCATAAATATCTAGCTGTATTTGGTCTTTTTGGTAACTATTACAATATATACATTTTCAAACAACTAAGTTCAGCACTGACTTTGGGAGAATCTAGATAAAACTGAACTGACATATAATAAGCATTGGTGTAATTAATAGCACAGCGGGCAGAACCATGGGGGTATTTCCTGAGGAAGAGGGACTATAGAGAGGCAAAAGAAAACCCAGCTCATTCTGGGGAGTGCCAGGAGCAGTTATTATATTCAGAACTGAGAACTTATTTCTAACTCACCAACCCATAGTTCTGGCTGAAGTGCAGTGGTGCAGTCATAGCTCATTCTCAGCCCCAAACTCCTGGGTTCATATGGTCCTCTCATCTCAGCCTCCTGGTAGCTATGACCACAGGTGTGCACTACTTTGTCCAGCCAGTTTATTTTATATTTTATTTTCATTTCATTTGTAAAGACTGGGTCTTGCTATGTTGCCCAGGCAGGTCACAAACTCCTATCCTCAAGCAGTCCTCTAACCTAGGCCTCCCAAAGTACTGACATTACAGGCATGAGCCATTGCATCTGGCTCAAAAATATTTCTGTCCTAATGGCTTTAACAAAGAAGTGCCGTTTTGGGGATATATACAATGGTGTGCTGCTTGGGAGTGACAAAAAAATAATTATAAGAAGAATGGAACGAATATGTCAGTATGTTTTCAAAAGCAAGTTAGCCCAAGTTTTTAAACAAGCATAATTTTAGGGTTTTTGTAACTAACTTAGGGTTTAAATGTAGCAAAAATTTTAAACATTATCATGAATACACAGAAAATTTTAATCAATTTGGTTTCCATGATGAATTTACATGCTTAAATTCCTAATTTCAATTTGCTGCTAGATATGAGAAAGTTTGAGATTTTGAAGAAGCAAGTGGTTCTTACAAATGTAGCAAACTTAAATTTTGAGGACAATTTAATTTAACTTCCATTTTTATGACCAGATTTTGGGTCAGCTGTTAAGCATTCAAAAAATAAAATCTGATAATATCTGGCAATTCCAATTTTCAGTTTTATTGATCTTCACCATGAAATAATATATAAGCTAAGGGGCAAAATTTTGGAAAAGCAGATCACTTTGTTGTCCTATTTAGCAAGTTCTCAAATTATGCCATCTTGGAATCATTACAAGTAATTATACGAAGACAGTATCTTGTGTTTTGTATTTCATTGTTACACATCCAATTGTTCTCTAGAGATATCAGAGAAAACCCACTCAAGAAGGGAAGGTTAGATAAACAGCCCTCTCTCTCTCTCTCTCTCTGTCTTTGCCTCCATTTGGTTCCTTATGTTCATTTCTCAGTGCATTTCAGTTACTTTTATTGTTCCCTTCATTTTCTCTTTCATTCCAGAAGTTTAAGTGATTGCATAATTCTTTTGACAGCTGAAAGTAGTATCCGACTTTGAATGAAAGGTTTACAGCTACAGCTTTTCAATTAGAAAATCTCAGATCATGTGATCTATGAGTTTTAATATCTTAGGATCTCGACCAGTAAGGAATAATCACTTTGAAAAACCTTGATGCTACCTAGAGTTTGTGTTTTGTGAGGTTGCTTGGTAAATTATTTTCCTTTGATAATTGAATATTGCTTCAAGAGAGATGAGCTCAGACGTTTGGCAATGAATATTGAATGTGTATTCCAAGAGACATGACCTTAAAATATCATCAAGCTAAGTAGTAGTGAAATTGAACTCTGCTGTATAATAGAAGTCAGTGTTTCTTACATCTTTGTGATATATAAATATTTTTACATTGTGGTAGATAATAATTTGTATGGGAACATTTAATTGAATTTAATTTATCCTATGGCAGAATTATGTTGCATAGGTCATTTTAGTTTTTGATTTAAGCATCTTAAAATTACAAATGCAAATATTCAACACGTAAAACCCACATGAATACACACTCCCAAACATTTGAAATCCTAACAGTCATTTCCAACAGCTTTTTCCTACAAAAGAAGTCAGCTCTTCTTAGAGAAGACATGCATTCCCATAGCTTGAGAGGTGCACACTATAAGGTAAACAGAGAAAGGATTACAGCAGTTTAAGTATACCAGCGGATTTACTTTATAGACAATAGACTTTTGAATTACTTGTCTTCAAAATTTGGTTTCTTGAGAAAATTATCTGTGTAGATTAATCATGCATTTCAGATACTTTCCAGACATCTGAATGTTGTTTTCTTAAAAGTAGCCAGCACGCCTTTTTATGCAGTCTGCATGGGAGATAGTAAGAGATGTGTATGCTGTATATCTACTAGTAGAGATTTGTTTATGAGTGCTTCCTTAAAAAATTATTTTTTCTGAAGAAAGGGATTTCTTTTTTATAATTTAGATTAGATGATTTTAAATGTTTTTAGGTTTTAACCTCTCTGATCATCAGGGTCATTGCCATGGAAAAAATGCAAGTTATAGCATATTTCATTTTTATAAGGAAAGAAGTTGATAATTTAGACTTTTTTCTTTTACTAAATTGAATTACATCACTCAATATTTGGATGGCATTAATTCACAATAGCAACAAAAAAATCTTACTATTCAACAAAATAAAGTATGATTTCCTTCACATTTAACTTAATTTGTTCTTTAAAACATCTCCTAACGAAGGTTTTCTCATCCTCTGAAGCTGAATTTATTTAGGAAAAAATATTTTAAACACCATCCCAAGTGATATAACTATTTTTATTGAGCTTTGATGTTCTATTTGAACATATTTGAAGACTGTACAAGCACTCAATTTAGAATTAAGATTTTATTTGGAGATTTTGGTTGTATTTGAAATCTGTTGTGGAATTAAACATGAAGAATACGTCAATTTACTAGATGTCATTGTCTATGACACATTTTAGTCTTATCTTTCTGCCTATATGTAAAGAGGAATAGAAATAATTGGTATAAACAGGAAAAAAGAAGTAAAGTGGTAGGATCAGATGTGAGAAATATATCAGCTAAGATACTCTTTTTTTGTTTGTTTGTTTTTTGTTTTTGTGAGACAGAGTCTTGCTCTGTTGCCCAGGCTGGAGTGCAGTGACACAATCTTGGCTCACTGCGGCCTCCACCTCCCAGGCTCAATGGTTCTCCTGCCTCAGCCTCCTGTGTAGCTGGGATTACAGGTACGCATCACCACACCCGGCTAATTTTTGGATTTTTAGTAGAGACTAGGTTTGACCATGTTGGCTAGGCTAGTCTCAAACTCCTGACTTCAGTTGATCCGCCCACTTCAGCCTCCCAAAATTCTGGGATTTCAAGTGTGAGCCACCAGGGCCAGCCTAAGCTAAGATATTCTAGAAGCTATTAATAGTAAAATATAATGTAAATTGTTTAAAATTAATCTGTATATGAAATTTTTTCTAGGACTTTCCTGCCAGAAAAGTAGGAATAGAATGGCAAAAGGAACGAGGTTCCTTCTACAAGTAGGCACACATCCTATTTCACTTTATCCTGTGATCAGTCTCATAACCATCTCCTGGTGTGAAGTGCTAAAACTGTGCTTTAAGAATAACTTAAGTCCTTTATGTACAAACTAAAGTATGAGAGCCTGAACCTTGGAAACCAAGAGATTCCAAAAAGCCTTATGTGTGAGACTGGGTGCCACAGATCTTGGCAGAAATTACTGCTTATTCTTAATTCTTATTGTTCCTTTCTAGCACTTCAATTTATAATGCCAATATCTACCTCAGCCTAAAGACAAGCTCTAGAATCACTTGTGTTACTTATTACATTTCTTTTAAAAAGCTCATGAATTACACATGAATTTCAAAGTTGCCAACTGAGATTCCAAGGACTTAGAAAAGAAAAAACGTGGCACCTTTCCATTATAAAGGCTGTACGCAGTCTTCATAGTGTTTGTCTTTAAGGGACAACATGCCTCATCCATCAGCAACTTTTCTTCCTTAAATCATCATATCTTGCCTAAAAAGGTTTTCTGAAAACTAAGATTTGCAGATTGTTATATCACATCTTAATCTACGTATCAACTTTAGCATTATCAAAGCATGAACTGTTCTGGGTTTTCATAGTTAATTATGTTTGTGGTAATAACTGGGATGCAATTGTTTTTCTTCTGATGATTTTGTACTTGCTTTTCTTATGGTAACTTCTGATGCTTGTTTGTAAGATCTTCCTCTCTTTTCTCCATCTGGTTATCTTCTTACCTTCTGTCCTTTAACTCAGATGTCACCCACACTGTGTGTCTTTCTGGATTGCTTCTTATTTAACTGTTGCTTCTCATAGTTTACATACCTCCTCCTGTACCACACTATCAACATTTCTCAAGCTGCACTATATGCTGGGTTGTGTCTTTATTTATTTATAAGTTCCTTGATAATTCGGACTATATATTAGTATATTCAAAAAATACTTATGAAGTGTTTACTTTGGGTCAGGAATTATTGAGTGAAGGAAATTGACCAAAACTCTGCCATCATGAAGCTCGCATTCTAACTTAGGGAGACAGATAACAGACAATGAGCCACATAAATATGCAAAGTATCGTAAGTTAGATGGTGAAAAGTAATCCTGGATGGGGATCAGATAATTTTGATAGGATAATTTTTAACTGGGTAGTCAAGAAAGGCCGCACAGAGAAGATGGCAATTGGAAGAACAAGGTGGTGAGAACTGCTGAGTCTGGAGCAAACACACAATTTGGAGCAGTAGAAGATTCCAGAAGTAACAGTATAGAGGCGAAGAAGTGGGAATTGTGTGGAGTCTTTTACTTGCTGTTGTAATGACCTTGGCTATGCTTTGAAGTGAGGTGGAAAGTTGGCAGGGACCTTAGTTTTCTTTTTAATAATTCACTATGAATTTTGAACGGTCACTATTATAGACTCAATAATTTTGCTTTATTACTCTTGCAATTGACTACAAAAGAGCGTATTGAAGAAATGTTAAATTCTAATTTAAACTGATTGAAATAGGTTTTTATCTTTTTATGTTTCTCATCACTGAATATCTCATTTTTAATTAGTTTGAAAGCATTCTAAGATAGTGAGCCAATGCAATTTAGCATAATGCATAACTTATTATTCATCAGATTTAGGTATTTAACCGAGGATGCTAATTAGGAAAGTAACTTGTTCTGTTGGATGATTTTGATAAAGCTACTTTCAAATGATTATCACATCCATTGATGTCATATTAAGTTGTGTTTCTGGAAACCAAATTTAGGCAGTGGTAATGAGTTAATATCTCTAAGTGGATACCTTTTATCTCTACAGTCAAGGATACTTGAAAGTGGAAAAACATACTGGCTTCAAGTCTTGGGAACTAGGACTTACCGGAAATGTGTGTGTTTTTTTTGTTTCCTGGTGGAATTGTCTTCTCGGAAAGATGGTGTTTCCTTTTCAATAGGAAAAAATTGATCCTATGCTGCTTTACTTTAATGCTTTGCTTTTGTCAAAATAGTGTTTTCTTAGGAAAATTAACCTATCATAATATAATGAAAAGAGAAATGCTGAAGACACAAAATGATGTCCATGTTAATATTGAGTAGGAAGCATCAAGGGACATGAGAAGAGGGAAGCGAAGAGAGGGAGAAGAGAAATTTATAGTGTAACAACAATTAGTAAAAAGGATTAGCATATACATGTAGTCAATAAGTCAATAAATGGCTGTTTATAGAAAGCCTACCAGGCACTAGGGGATATAGCAGTGAAGAAGGCAAAGACACAATTGGCTATACTGTAGTGAGGAGGGAAAGAGGAGGAAGACATACAAATACCTAAAAAAAGCAATGGTGTGAAGGGCTATAAAGTACACTACTACGAAGAAGATTACATGTGATAACATGGCTGAGTAAAACTGTCAAGGAGGAAGGCACTGATCTGGCTGTAGGTATTTCAGAGCATTTTTCTCTCTGAGGAGGTAATATTTCATTTGAGAGTTGAGTGAAGACAAAGAGGAAGGTACTTTGAAGATCTGGGGTGCTCTGAGCAGAAAGAAGGGCAGATATAAAGATTCTGTAATTTAAAAAGAGAGCTTGATAGTTTCTTACAAAGAAAAGAAGGCCGGTTTGGCTGGAATGTCCATGAAGGAAGAGCATGGAGAGAGATTACATGAGTGTTCTCAGGGACCAAATCTAGATCTTATATCAAAATGTGAATATAAATTAACTACATTGAAAAGTGTATGATGAATGTGTGATACGATGAGGTTAGCTCTTAGGAGGGTGTACTATTGTGGAAGGGTACACTAGTGAAGGAAGGGGGTTCATTTAGCTGACTATTGCACCTGTCCAGTTGAAGGATGATGGTAGTTGGGATTATGAGTGTAGCAATAAAGTTGGAGAAAATCAGTTGAGATTGGAAGTTGATTTGAAGATGATTGAATTTACTGAGCAAGAATTATATCAAGGTATTTGGATTTAGGGACATGGGGGATTATGGTCACTTTTAGTGATATGGCAAAGTCTTGATGACATGAGGCAGTTTGCAAGTGACAGAGGTGTGGGTAGGTGCGTATGTGTGACTGATTTTACATTTTTTAATCTTAAATTAAGACGCTAGTTAGAATCCAAGTGGAGACATCAAGTAGGCACTGACAAGTTGACTTGGCTAGAGATGTGAGTTAGATCATCGTAGCCTATAGAGCATGCCTAAAGTCATGAATCTAGGTGAGGGGTTGGAAAACTATTATAGCCCATGAGCCAGATCTGGTCTGCCACCTATTTTTGTATGGCTCATGAGTTATAAGTACGTGTGGCATTTATAAGTCTAAAATGTAAAATACAGGGAAATTTTTCAGCAGGGAAAGTTCCATAAATTTGCCTCTTGGCAACACAAAGCCTGCAATATTTACTATCTGGCTCTTTGTCAAAAATGTTACTGACTCCTGATCTGGATGAAACCCTGTGAGGAGAGAGTGTTGACAGAAGAGAGAGAAGCATCACAGTGGAAATTAAAATTATGTCAACTGAAGTGTGTAGGGTAGAGAATTTAAGCCTGAGTATAACAGTAAGAGATTAAAATAACAGTAAATTCATTATCAGCGTGATCAATGAAACCTTTGGGGGCAAAGAGGAACTATCTTCGTCACACCTTTCACTCACTCATAGAAAGATCTTAGGCAGGAAATATAACTTGTTTGAAGATCTGAGATAAGGCTAATGTAGTTTGGACAAAGAAAGCCAATGGGAGGATGACATTACATCTGGCCAAAGATTTAGGGAAGAGCCAAATACTTCAGGCTTTTTAAAGTGATCTTTAGATAAAGAGGAGGTCATCAAGGCATTCCGAATTTGGAGGATCAAATCACATCTGATGGAAAAAATCTGGCTGTATGTGCATCTAGGATGTAAGGAAGCCAACATGGATGTGAAGTTAAAATTGTCCATTGCAAATAATAAAATGAAGGCCCCAGGTAGCCTTGGCAAGGGCAGATTTGGTATAAAATCCTTATTGGAATGGGCTTAAGCAGTAACGGGAATACGGATCTAGCTGTTGTGTTTAGTGGAATTTTATCAGTCTTTTTGTTGTGTATGATATATAGATGGTCAAAATAAGGAACTTCTACATTTTCGGTTTTTGTTTTATTTTAATTGAGATTTGAATTAAAAATAAGAAACTTTTATTTTGAAACTTGGAGACTGTGTTTAAAAAGTATAGAGTAGGGCTAGAAAAAAACCTAAAACTCTCCTGATGAGGAGAGTGCTAATCGTGACTCTAATAATAATAAAATACTTTTCTGATAATTTTTTGTGTGTTTCATTATTTATATATGTATGGGAAGTTGTACCCTAGCCACATGCCAATTCACCTGGTGAACTTGCTCTTCAACGTGGCACAAATATTTCCTTCTATCTTTAGCCTTCCGGGGTTTCTCACATGGACTATTGGCTCTTCCTACATGAACCTGCTGGTAGTACCCTGTAGGAGACATGCTACTCCATGACAACAGGCACCACGCTGTAGGGGAATTACCATACCTGTCAATCACTATCTCTAGAATGTGGCCTTTCATGAGCCCTGAGATTTCATACTGTTTCTCTGAGCTGTAACAATATTTATATTGAAAAAATAAACATGTTCTTCTATCTTTAATATTTTATATCTTATAATTTGAATATCCCATTTTCATTATACTACTTAGCTGCTAAGTTATGTTATAAAAACAAGTTTTAATTATCTGCAAACACCTTCAAATCTAATCCTTACCGGTGAAGACTGATGTCTGGTTAACATCTGTTAGGACATTTATTTCCATACAGTATTTATAGCGCCTTTTTGTTATTGATTGGTATGATAAATGTGTAACTCTTACACAAAGACAAAATTTTTAGATTTTTGTATTTAAAATACTGGTTATCAAAAGAAAAACCCAGATGTTATTTGTTTATGTTTCTGCTTGAGGTACTGAATCTATTTCAAGTCATATTTCTCAGTATTGATATACTTAATTTTGCTGAAATAATAACACACTAACTTTAGCTACTTTTTTTCTCAGTGTATCTCCTTGTCGCTCACCATTTCCGCCTCATTTCACTTCTCATCTTTATTTCTTTTTCTTTGGTCTTCTTTTACTTTAGGGATTCTTTCAATTTAGAAGTGTTCTTGTTTTCTGTTAATTACTATTCTTCTTGGATGTACACAGTTATCCTTTTCCATTTCATTTGTGAATTCATCTCAGAGGCATTTTGTATGTGCCTTTTACTCATAGCTTCTCAGAAGTCCCTTTCGAGGTTACCGATTTAACATGTCATGTACTATAAGGTTTGCATGGCATGGTGGCAGCTGACTTTGGTCTTTACAAGGATTGAAATGTTCACTCAACATGGATTGGTAGAATTTATTTTTTCCTTAAACATTTCATCGCCTTGTAAACAAACAAAAGCAAACCCAAGACTCAAAACTGACATTACTATTGGTGCCCCTGGAAATAGCTACCTTCTCACTAAAGTAGATTTTGTCATCCAACTTTATGTGTTGTTGAACACACATGGTGCTGTATGAGCACTCACTCACTAGTCTAGAAAACATTGCTGTGACCAGTTACCAGAAAAATAAATTCAGATTGCTCTTCACCTTCCACAGATGACCCTTCTGAAAGCCATTTGAATTCATTATAAATTATAGTTATATTAGTGTGACTTTAATTCACTTGTAATCTGAACTTTATGTGCAATGCATTTTTTCCCGTGTTTAATCATTTTTGAATGCTAAATCATTTGCAAACAAATGGCTTGTCCTTGAGAAAGAATTTAAGGCTGAAAGTACATTAAGTGCCATCTGGGTATCTGTGTCAATGGTTTTGTCACTACAAATGTGTGTGTGTGTGCATATCACCTACTTTATCACATTTATTTGATAAAATTGATATGCAATCTCTAAATCATTGTGTCTCCAACTTGTGTTATGCCACAAATACAAATTTTTGTCCTAAAGTTGATGGTACCCTTTGTAAAACTAGAAGTTCTCATTTGTGCAAAGGAAGGAAAAATAAAACAAGAAACAAATTCAATAAAAAAATTAAAGGTCAGATTTCTTTTATAGCTGCTGAATTCCTTTCTTTCCTTTCCATCATCCTCACATTCCCAAATCTCAACAAAGTTAAGAAATTAAAACACACATCATGAGATCATATGTTCACCTTGTTCAGGAACTGAAGGATTACATATACAAGACTATACCTTAATAAGTAGAGGGAGAAATATGAAGATATGAATAGAATATGAAAATTTATTATAATGCAGTTGTATTCTAAAGTGTTTCCTAGGCAGGCTAAGAGTATGTTGCCAGGAAATTTTAAGAGACCCACTCCATTATATAGAAGAGGATGTGTGTAGATCTCTTAATTCTGAAATGTTTAGAACTGAGTACAACAGGTCTTTGAATAACGACGTTTCATTCAATGTCATTTCATTATGATGTTGATGAGAAAAAACAAATTGATTCCAATTGGGGTTCACTGTCTGTGTAGAGCTTATGTATTCTCCCCATGTCTGCATTGATATTCTCTGGATGCTCCAGTTTCCTCTCACTTCCCAAGGCTGTGCATGTGAGGTTGATTGACGTGTCTATGTGGTCCCAGTCTGAGTAACCGTGGGTATGTGTGAGTGCACCTGCAATGCGACGGCACCCTGTCCAGGGCTGGTTCCCACATTGCGTCCTGAGCTGACAGGATAGGCTGCGGTCAACTGCAACCCTAAACTGAAATAAGTAGGTAAATAATGATTTTACTAGCTTTTATTAATCTTAAACGTATGAATAGCTGAAATTTATTTCAGCATTTAATATTAGAAGTGTTTTGATCTTTATTTACAAGTTTGTTGACGTTTTAGTTACCAAAAGCCATAGAAGCTGAACTCTTTTGATGTCAACCTATGGTAAAATGGGTTTCGCTGACTGTATTTTTGTACCGATTAACCATCCCCAATTTATCCCTCCCTATGCGTGTATCAAAACATCACGTGACCATAAATATATATACCTATGACCAGTTTTCAAGCACCTGTCAATGATGTTAAGTGAAGACTTATTGTAGTCCTTTTTTGGCATAACGAAAATGTGTGTGTTTTGTTCAAGATTGGAAAAGTTCTTTGTGTAAAGAACTAGACAGTAAATATTATAGGCTTTGCTGGCCATATGTAGTCTCTGTCTCTCCTTCATCTACTCATTCTTCTTCTCCCCTTCCTTCTCCTTCTTTAAACACTTCCAAAATGCCAAAACAATTTTTAGCTCTCAGCCATATGAAGCAAGCCATTGATTAAATTTGGCTTGTAGGCCCATAAGGTGTGAATTCCTTTACATCATCAGAATGCCGCATATATATGAAATGTTATCTATGAGAAATTAATGGGGCTCCCAGCAGAGAGAAATTAGCCTAAGTTAAGTTTGGGCTTTGGAATTCAGGGGAATGCCATGCACAAAAATGCTCTGCTTTTAAAACTAGTTACTAACAGTCCATTTCTGATATCAGAAATACATGAAAACTACCAATTGAACGGACATTATTCACTACTTTAGTGCTGCTACTCCTGTGTGGTGGAAAAAGAATCCAGAAAGTTTTCCTTTCCATTTGAACATTCATGCAATAAAAATTTCCAAATCTTTTTTTGAACAAATTTTTATCTTATAGCTCTCTTGTATACTTTATAAGTACGTTTTGCTGCTTATTCTCAGTAACTGTATTGAAACAATCTGTTTCCCTTTATCAATCAAAATAAAATAAGAAATTTAGCTTAATACTAATATTAAGCTGAAGTGCAAGATATATGAAAAAGAGAGAAAAGAAGCAGGATAAACTGACCTTTTGATAACTGCAGAGGACAGCAGATCAAAGACTGGACTTTAACGTCTGACATTTTCAGAATCTATCACAGTAAGTCCACTGGGTCCAGAAATAGGTTTTAATCCTAGATTGAAATGACAATGCTGTCATGACATTGAGTTTGATGGAAAAAGTGAAGTTAAAGTTTTTCTCAATATTTTTTTAAAATCAATGATTGATTTAACTATAAAATGGACTGATTCTGAAGAACTCATTCTGACGTTGGAGGTGAAAATGCTTTTACTCTAATCATTAAAATCAATTTCTCTAGATATCTGACTTTATTCTGCTTTATAACATAAAGAATGAAACTATATTTATTAATGAAGTGTAATCTAGCAAAGTGGCATAAGCATAATTATGAGTCACTTACTAAAGTTGTGTGTTTTTTTCCATTGCATGAAAACCCTGCCTTGTTTTAATTTTTATTGACTCTTTAAAAGCAATTTTAGGTTTGTAGAAAGAAGTGAATAAGCATTCACACGTCATCCTCAGCCTCTACCCCAATTTCCCCGATTTTTAACATCTTGCAATAGTGTGGTACATTTGTTATAGTTGATGAGTCAATATTGGTACATTACTATTGACTAAAGTATGTAGTTTGTATTAGAGTTTACTCCTTGTCTTATGAATTCTATAGGTTTTGTCAAATGTGTAATGACAAATAATCCTCATTACAGTGTCATACAGAATAATGGATTCACTCTCCTAAAATTCTTCCTTGCTCCATCCGTTCATCGTTTCCTCTACTAATTTATGTAGAAGATAAATTAGTAGATTGAGTTGATGGTTATAGCAGTTTAAAGCACAGATAGAAAACTAGATTGACCTGCCTACCCAGACTGTGCTTCTCACTCTCACTGTGCCCTTTCTTAACCTTTGGAAATGCTTTTATTCATATATAAAATAGGCTATGACTTCATATAGTTGTATTACAAAAAATTAATGCACAGAAAAAGACTTGTGCTAGGTATATGGTTTCTTCTCAGTTAAATGGAAGCCATTGCGTGTGTTTGTCAATAGAATTCGTCATACTTTATCTCACATATCTTTACGTCATTGTTGGCACATGACATGTTTAGACTGCACAAATCTCCTCCAAATCCCTAATAGCCACTGATCTCTTTACTGTCTCCATAGTTTTGCTTTCTCCAGAAGGTCATGTAGTTGAATCATACGGTATGTAGACTTTTCAGACTGGCTTCTTTCACTTGGCAATATGCATTTAAAGGTTCCTGTGTGTCTTCTGTAGCTTGACAGAATACTATTCCATTGCCTGGATATACCACAGTTTATTTTTCCATTCACTTCCTGAAGGACATTTCGATTTTAGTGATCATGAATAAGGCTCCTGTAACATTCATGGGAAGAAGGCTTTTGTGTGCATGTAAGTTTTCAAATCCTTTAAGTAAATACCGGGAATGTAATTGCTGGGTTGTGTGGTAGGAGTATGTTTAGTTTTATAAGAAACTGCCAAACTGACTGCCAAAGTAGCTGTACCATTCTGCATTCTCACAAGCAATGAATAAAAGTTCCTGTTTCTCCTCACATTTGCCAGCTTTTGGTATCATCAGACTTTTGGATATTGGTCATTTTAATAGTCATGTAATAATATCTCACGGTTGCTGTGACTTGCAGTTCCCTAATGATACATGACTAGTAACTTCAAAATCCCCATTTGACAGCTGTATTTAGACCTTTGGACTATTTTTTAAATGAGTTGTTTTCTTTCTTATTTTCGAGTTCTCTGTATACTTTAAATACCAGTAATTTATCTGATATGTTTTGAAAATGTTTTGAATATGTTTTGAAAAAATTTTCTCCCAACCTGTGGCTTTTGTTTTCATTCTAAGCACAGTTTTAATAACAAAAGTCTTTAATTTTAATGATGCTCAATTTCTCAATTTTTTCTTTGTCTAACCCAATAAATCAGAAAGCTTTTTATCATTTCACATGACTTAATATTCAGGCAAGGTCTATATAGGCCCCTTTCAAACAGTCATAAAGTTTAGAAGCTCTGACCTCACAAACAATAACAACGACAACATAGAAACAAAAATGACAGCTTTTGATGTTGTCTCAGTAATTTCTCAATTCAAGAACAGATTACTGAGCTTTATAAGCAATACGTATAGATATCAATTTCACAGTAAAATACCTTATGATATTTATCAAATCACCTTAGTTTTGGTCACTTATTACTATTAGACTAAAATGTAATTTGTCAGACATGAGAAATCCTTTGGAGTATTTTTTAGAGAACCAAGTATTTGTTTTAGCCTTTTCAGTTCTTCTCTTGCTGTTTCTCCAGTATAGTCATTCCAATTGTCTCTATAGATGTATTAATACCAGGTACATAGTAAACACAATTATCTCCCACGTGTACCCCAACCCCCTTCCCTGTTCATGCAGTGAACATAAAGGAAGCAGGTCAAAAGGAAGCAGGTCATGTACCCTGTGATGTGCTGGGTTGTAAGGAAAGGTACACAATTAATGTACCATGTCTGAGTTTTCTTCTTCTCTGTATTTGTTCCATTTAATGCATGTATGTTTTTTATTCCTTAGGCCTCTCCAGTCCTAACACACTCAGGGATACTTGATACAGCTATAAGGCTGTGTCTTTATCAGGTACCTTTGGGTTACCCCCGGCCAGGGGTGGGAAATAGAGGAAGTGAATGTCTGTATCCTCATTAAGTATCACACAGAGCAGAAACATAAAGAAGCCTGTGCCATGAATGGGTCTCTTCTTTCTCCAAAAACCACCTACCCCTTCAACTCCCACTGCTTAAAGGAAAATCTTGTATTAGTCTCCCCATTTGCTCCTCAAACTTGCTTTAGCAAAGCAGTTCCTAAACCTCTGTTAATGTATGTCCCCACCCCTAACTCAACACACAGTCTCATGTCACATCACAGAAAAGAAGTTCAAAACAAAACAAAACAAAGCCACAGTCTTATAAGAAAAATAGGTAAGTTTTACAAAAGTTGTGTACTGTATCTCTGCTTTGAATTTTGTCATTGGCCAAGGATAGTAAAACTCTTGGAAAACTATAAAACAGGAACTTACGTAATATGTTTTACCCAAGATTTTTCAAACATTTTTGGAAGGATACTTATTAACATCTTGCAGAGGTAATGTTACATGAAAAACTTAGCATAAGACCAATCAGGTATTCTATGCAATAATGCAGATATATGAAAAAATAATATAATGAAATAAATGACTTTTCAAAAGGTATTGATCCTAGATCCACATTCTTTTTTTGGTTCAGGTGAGGCAATTAGAATGTGAAAAAAAGAAGCATAGAACAACTGTCTAATGAGAGGGACGAATGCTCCTGGGTGGAAAGTTATTAGAAGATAAATTAGTAGATTGACCCTTTTGCTGTCTACGCAGGTTTTTTTTTTTTTTTGCTAGTACCAATAGAAACAAATTCATTTTATGGTTTGTGTCACTGGAAATGTATAACTTAGTGGTAGCTGTATAGCAAACTTTGAATATGTAATAATAAGAGATTAGATGTAGGTTTAATATCATTATTTAATTTATTTGCTTGAATACCAGTGAGGAATTTCCACTTAAGCTCTCGTTTTCCAGATGAGTGTTTAATTGAATTCCAGAATTCATTTTGAAATAGAACTTTGTGTAGAATATGAATTTCTTTGCAAGAAGAATCATTTGTACACTTGGGTTTGAGAGCAGTTTAATGTCAATATAACTTCTTTCCAGGCTTTCATTTCCTACTTTTTGATATGGGAATAATCTCATGCCGTGATTGTGAAAGTCTTAAAAGATAATGTTTGGGGGGAGGGGAAGGGATAGCAATAGGAGATATACCTAATGTTAAATGATGAGTTAATGGGTGCAGCACACCTACATGGCACATGTATACATCTGTAACAAACCTCCACGTTGTGCACATGTACCCTAAAACATAAAGTGTAATAAAAAAAGATAATGTTTGCAAAGATACTCTGTGCACTCAAAGCGTGCTCTATGAACTTCATTGCCGTTCACATTTTGGGTTTATGAGGCTTCCATTTGCTGGCAATTGAAATGTGACTCTGAGTTAGATGCCGTGGTGTGGGAGATGATGTTTATTGGAGTTTAAAGCACAGATAGACAACTAGATTGTCCTGCCCACCCAGACTGTGCTTCTCACTCTCACCGTGCCCTTTCTTAACCTTTGGAAACACCTTTATTTATATATAAAATAGTTTCATATACTATTTTATACTATATACTTCATATAGTTGTATTATGAAAAGTTAATGCACAGAAAAAGACTTGTGCTAGGTATACGGTTTCTTCTCAATTAAATGGAAGCTATTGCCTGTATTTGTCAATGGAATTCATCATACTTTATCTCACATATTCAGTGCTTTACATCATTTTTGGCACATGGTATGTTTAGACTGTGCAAGGGTTAATTACGCCAAATTTATCTATCTACAGTTAATATAGCCCAAGGTACCTTGTTTAGCTGAGCCAAAGTTTGCATTTATTAAAAATGTAAATTTATCTTGAAGTGATGCCTGATCTCACAGAACTATGGGTTCCAATCTCTAAATCACTGTGATCAGTAGTAAAACTATGTACTCTGTGTCTGTCCTACTAGCTATATTGCCGGAATCTGGAGCATGACTTTTGGGTCTTTCTGTAATGCCTTACCTCTCATCAAAATTCACAAAATTCACAAGACCTGCTCTCTGGATTGTGAGACTTTTGCATTACAAAGAAAAAGGTACTGTCCTAGTGGCATTCCAAAGCCATTTGAAATGAGTTGCTGTCGTTTCCAGGGAGTCATTTTTGTGTTGGTTATCATTACTTTACCATTACCTTTTAATTTGGAAATGTTAAAATCCATTGCCATGCTCCTTGGAATATAAAGATCATATAGGGTCATTGACATGAGTCTGAAAGTATCAGTCACTGGAGACCTTCTAGTGGGATAATGTTGTTAATATTGCTGGTATTCTATTCTTCACGTTTCCTCCAGTAAAATGTAAAGTGACCAAAATATAAGCGTCACGCAGGCAAAGATTCTTTTATTTGTTCAACGAACACTGCTTTCACAGAGTAGTCAGTTAATATTCACTACTAGAATGCATGTTGAATGGCAGCTCTTTTATTTGCCATTAGCGTTGGCCCACTTGATAGCAGTTGGACAAAAAAATTGGACAAAGTGTGTTGATCTTTTATGAAAAAATAGATATCTCTTTCTTTCTTTCATTGTTGCGTTTTCTCTGGGCAAGTTGATACACACTGTAGACCTGATGTTATTTTAGGGATACAGTTGAAGTTACTAGATACTTTAGAGTTTATTTAATTATAATATGAAGCTTTGAGTTTCTGTTTCATTATTAAATAATTTATTTTATGATAGTGTTGCTTAACTTAGTGTGCAAGGCCTACAAATAAACCTAATAAATATCTTACAAACTACCTTAAAATAAATCTAACATTTTTTACTGAAATATTTTTAAACATGTTGAAGTTGGAATGCCAGGTAATTGTATACATACACACACACACATTTTCTTTTGGTTTCTTTGTTCCTATTATTGAAATTCCTATGCTAATAACCATATCAATTTATGAAACTCATTTTGAGAAAAAAGGCCTAAAATATAACTCATTTTTAAAATGATTTTCTCTTAATTTATAATGTCATACTTTAATAAAATAGGGTAGGGCAATTTTGTATAAATATTTATGCTAAGTTTTCTACATAAGTTACTGCATGTAGTCTAGTTTTTAACAGAAGGGTTTTCTTTTTCTTCAGTATCCACTTTAAAGTCAATGACATTTAGTGTTTTTTACTTTACAGTTCTAAGTTACTTATGCTTAAAAAGACATCTGACTTTTAAGTTACTGTCCAACTTGATTGTTATCTCTCTGTATCTTATCGATGTGTTCTTGAAAGTAGTTAGATTTTGAAAGACATTACTAAGAGGGCTTTTTCTCATCTTTGGAGAGTAACTTGGGGTAAACGGTTGTCTTTCGTCTTTGTCCTCCTCTCTACCCACAACTCCCCATCCCAGATCATTAGCTGAACTTGTGTGCTCAGGTTAATGTTCTGTTTCACCTTTCTTGTCAAATTGCTAGATACAACTCTCTTCAGTTATATACTGTACAAACAGAATCTCATCTTTTTAATCTCTCTCTTTTAAACAAATGTGTTCACGCTCAGATTTGTTGTCATTTAGAACAGGACTTCCTATTAGAAATATAATAATTTTCCTTCATGTTGTATCTTCAATACAAAAAAAAAAACAGAAAAACACGTATCAATGGTTTGCATGTGTCATGCTGATAGTTGGAGGGCAACTGATATTAGAAAAAGTGACACTATATTTCTGAACACAAACCTTGTTTCATCTTAGAATTTGGTGTTGAACCAATTGTGTACCTCATAGCAATAAACTTTAATGAGTTGTTAATATGTGATTAACTGCCTTGGCCAAACTCAAAATCTTATTCACACATACAATACACACAGAGAACTTATTTTTATTTGTTCAGTCACTCCTTTAGTCCTTCATTTATTTCACAAACATTCATTGACACTTACGTGGCAGCACTCTTATAAGAATAGAATATACCTTGTTAAATCAGACATGATACTTGCTTTTGTGGAGCTTATGCTTTAATGGAGAAACAGAAAGTCAAGCAAAAACTCAAACTATATAACTTTAAATTGGATATGTGCTAATGAAGGAAAATGTGGCAGTGTAAGAAAAAATAATAGGGAGTTAAAGGATAAATAGGAGTTTGGTGGATGAAATTTATGAAGGGCTGAAGATTTCAAACAAAAGAAACTGATGCAGGAGGGTGCAGCTTTGGAGTCAAGAATGAAGTTCTAGGAGATAGCAAGGAAATGGTGGGAGAGGAGGTCAAAGTAGGTAGGATTTTATATATTATCAATGGGAAAATATTGAACAACCCTAAGCAGAAAGGCAATGATAGGGGGTCAAAGTAGGTAGGATTTTATATATTATCAATGGGAAAATATTGAACAACCCTAAGCAGAAAGGCAATGATAGGAGGTCAAAGTAGGTAGGATTTTATATATTATCAATGGGAAAATATTGAACAACCCTAAGCAGAAAGACAATGATATATATTCATCTTCATTACAAATTCTTATATCTTTAGTAGACCTGTTTTCAGGCAAAATTTCATGAGAGAATAGTAACAAAGAGAAAAAAAGTGGTGTTCTCAGATTATCTCTAACTCACCTGATGACTTTAAGCTAAATGACCTCAACATTTTGTGAGGCTTTTCCTTCTTATAAAGTAAGGAGTTTAGATGAGGTGAGGTGTCCAATTTCATTTAGCTTCAATTTCCTGTAATTTGACGGCTGTCAAGTCATGCTTTGATTTGTTCTGTTTGTGAGCCAGAGTAACTTTAAGGCAGTATATTAACTAGGAGAACTATTTCTTTACTTTTAAACTTCAAAATTATGATGACATAAGTATTTTAAAGAGCATTTAGAAAGTAGACAAATGAAAAATTTTTAACATTTTGGAATGCTTCTTGTATTTCTTTTTGAAACCTAGGTTTTTGGTGGTAGTGTTGATATTTATTTTTGCCAAACTAACCATTCCATGTAATTTTGTAGCATTTTGGGTTGATGACCACCGTAAGTCTAGTATTCCCATATGTGTTAAAATTTATCTTTACAATTAATATATTTTCTCTGAATTATTTAATTAAAAATTAAACTACGATTTCTAATACATGTTCAGTGAGATATTATTAGGCATTACCTGAAAGGGATTTCTGGAGAAAGAAAGAATTTCTGGTTAAAAAGAGTTGAGCAGGTTTTCCTAGAGCGATTCTCTTGGTCTCTAGGATGGTGCTACAGCATAAAATATCCTCCTAATTTACTTCACAAATTAGCCCTTAGATTTCATGAATTACTTATAATTTTTTTTGTAGACCACAGTTTCTTTGCTCTTCAGTATTACACTTGCTTATGTGAGTTTCTAAAACTAAGTTTAATTTTGGAAATTCTTAATTTTATATTTATATTTTGAATTGTGTTTAAAATTAAGTTTAGTAAAAAGCTAGGTTTTTATTTCTACCTACAAATTCAGTGTCCCATCAATAGAAAAAAAATTCTCAATAATATTTTAAAGTTACTTACTTTAGTCTTTGTCATTAAAGAATAAAATTTACCAGGCAGAAATGCCCCAGAAGCTACCTATGGAGGAAATATAAATATTATTATTACCTACTAATAGTAATATACAAAATAGTCAATTATGTGTATAGAAGTTAAATATATATAAAAGTTAAATATTTATAAATGATACAGGACTCACGTGTTTGTATTCTCTGACTGCTGTGCAGTCACAGTCTGATAAATTGATAAACAGAGTTTGCAGTAAAGAAGGAGTTTAATGATTGCAGGACAGCTGAGTGAGGAGATGCGAGCACCCTCAAATCTGTCTTTCCAGAGAGTACTTGGTTGGGGTGAAGGGATTGTAGAGGACCAGGGGCTGGATAAATGGGGTCACTGACTGGTTTGGGTTAGGGGGATTAAATCTTAAATCACCAGGATATAGAAACTTCACCCTTTAGTGAGTCAGCTTCTCCTGGAGCCCTTCGGAGGAGCTGATGTCAGTAGTTTCACTGGTATGTAGGATCTGAAAGAATACCTCAGAGAGAAAACAACATTTCACAATGCTCAAGTTGTTATCTATGAGTAGTTAAGTTAAGGGATGAATATTCTGATATATGTAAGTCATCAATTCTGATATATGTAAATCATCTATTCTGATATATGTAAATCATCAGTTCTGATATATGTAAATCATCAGTTCTGATATATGTAAATCATCTATTCTGATATATGTAAATCATCTATTCAGATATATGTAAATCATCACTACTCACTATGCTGCATGATCCTTGACAAATTTTCTGATTTCCTTGTATTATTAAGTAATAGCTGCATTCTTTTAGGATACTATTTCATGATCAGCACTCTTCCTTCAGGCTCTACATAAAAATTATATAAGACTACTAAATCAGTTTATGATCTAATTATGTCATTTCTTTATTTGTCTATTATTTGCCACTGTAACTCAATTGTTCAAAGATTCAATGTAGGAGTCATATAATTCAGCCTGATTAATATAAGTATTTGCTCTAAATGACATTGGAAATATATATATCCATTATAGCTCATTTTAGCACATATGTTAATATTTCTGTTGCAGGATTCACTCAGTTATATCCTCATTAAATGTTGGTACACTTCGAAGATATCAAATGATATCAAATCAGCAATACTGAGCAGCTAGCTACATTTATGAATTTCTTATTTGCTAGTTGAAGTTACTTATATTTGTTACAATCTGGGAAGCTCTTAAAAATATAATTATGCCTTTAAATATATCTCTGCAAAAAAAACTTTTGGAAAGAATTTCTTTGGTGTCTCTGAGAACTGTGAAGTCTTAAGTCTGAACGGAATTAAAGGCATTTGTATTCATCCATTCTTTTTTTTTTTTTCCTGAGACGGAGTCTCGCTCTGTCGCCCAGGCTGGAGTGCAGTGGTGCAATCTCGGCTCACTGCAAGCTCCGCCTCCCGGGTTCACACCATTCTCCTGCCTCAGCCTCCCGAGTAGCTGGGACTACAGTTGTCCGCAACCACGCCTGGCTAATTTTTTTTTTGCATTTTTAGTAGAGACGGGGTTTCACCCTGTTAGCCAGGATGGTCTCGATCTCCTGACCTCGTGATCTGCCTGCCTCGGCCTCCCAAAGTGCTGGGATTACAGGCCTGAGCCACTGCACCTGGCAAGTGGTGTCTTTTCACTTAGTTTAAGTTTACTCAGTGATGAGGATATGAACATTTTTCTAATTGGCATTCACTTCCATAACTGTGAACTCTACCCAGTGACCAGTATCTGTGATGGTATTAAGTACCACCTGTTCAAGCTATTTATGTGTTGTAAATTAGTCCCTAATACCCCCTGTTTCCAAAGTCTTATGACATCTAAGATGAAATGATAATAGATAATTTCATTAATTTATAAAACTCTGACTGAAGATGGGAGAAAGATGTCTAAACTAATTCTTTAGATTATATTTATCAAGAACCAGACAGATTCTAATCATTCTACATGTACATTAAATATATTGAATTAGATTTCTCTTCTAACCTTTACAATAAATGCTATATGAGCTTGTGTGTTTATTTAGCTCCTGGAAAATATTAGCTCTAATCTCCCCTATTTCATGCTATTTATGTTTTAAACCTCGTTTCTGAATGTGCTTTGTTAATTTGAATTTTATTGGCCTAAACAAATTTTTTCTTATAATCAACATAAATTACATCGCCATAACTCATATGAAGTTTTCTTCCCTCCCTCAGAAAGTTGTGACCAAACAGGATTTTAATACATTGCAGTTTTTGTAGAACTCCTCTACCAACAATTTCATAGCTAGTTAACTGTTTAAATGCACACTTACTGTGCTAATGGCTGGAGAATAAGAGGTCAAGATGGTGGCTTTTACAAGGAACACATATTTCTGAGCTTATGGCCTGCAAAGCTAAGATAAATTTTAAGAGAGAGAAAAATATCCTAAGTATTTATATATTTAATTATGTTATATTTGAAGTCACATATTTAGGAAATGAAAGTAGGTGTTTTCAAACAATGTCAGTTTCTATCAGCATGCAGCAGGGGTATCCCTCTCCATGCACAGATGCACAGAAACGAGAGAAAAATTAAGTACTAAATTCTAGTGACTATTATAGGATGGTGCAAGTTTCAAGACATGTGAAAGAAAACACAAACTAAAATAATTAGTGAGGACTGTGATGTCCGATAAGGCAAGCAATGAATTCTCTCTTAGCCTCATCTTCTTCATTTGTAAAATTGTTAAATATTTTGCATGACTTCTTCATACTCAGACTTTAATTGTGGTTGGCTTAGAACTCTTTCTCTTTCAACATTGTCTTCATTTCTCCACCGTTTTACTAAATCTTAGTCGTGACTGTTGATATGTCCTCAAGTATCATATACGCACCACGTTCCTTGGAGGTGGTAGAGTGTAGTGAATAGTCAAACAGGTTCTGGGTTTAAATCCTGCATCCTCTGCTTTCTAGCTGTGTGATTTGGGTCAGGCTAGTTGCTATCTGAGCCTCATTTTCCTCATCTGATTGTTTTAAAGACAAAATAGTATATAAGACAAAAGAGTTAAACAATATGTGAAAATATTCCAGCCTCTGACACATCGAAATTCTCAAGAAATATTTACTGTTCTCAGAACAATATTCTATTCTATTCACAATAACAATTGTTACAATTTTTATGCCTGTTCTAAGTTAAAATCTCTACAAGTCCAAGGGTTAATCAAGAAACATTAAATGTCCCACAAATAATTATTTCTATTTAACATAATTTAATTTTAAAACAGTTTTAGGTTCACAGCAAAACTGAGCATTGAAGTGTAAAAGCTTTAAGATAATTTTTTGCCCTGTCAGTATTTAATTTATTTTATTTAGACCTGATTAATTATAAAATTATTTTTCCTTAGCCATGAGAATTCAATATTACGTTATAAAGATATTTCAACTGGAAAGCTTTTTTTTTTTTTTTTGAGATGGAATCTGGCTCTGTCGCCCAGGCTGGAGTGCAGGGGCACGATCTCGGCTCACTGCAAGCTCCACCTCCCGGGTTCACCCTGTTCTCCTGCCTCAGCCTCCCTAGTAGCTGGGACTACAGGCGCCTGCCACCATGCCTGGCTAATTTTTTTGTATTTTTAGTAGAGATGGTATTTCACCATGTTAGCCAGGATGGTCTCGATCTGCTGACCTCTTGATCCACCCACCTCGGGCTCCCAAAGTTAATTTTTGAATATATTTCAGATTTTGCTCTAGCATATTTAATGAGATATTAATGTCACTATACAATCTAAATTTTGGCATATCATTTTATGTCCCTCAGCGTGTAAAAATCCTTTGTCATTATAGCTTGTACTCTCTGTCTTTTAATAGTGAACTTAATGTATTTATACTAAATATGATTTTGACACATATGGATATATTTCTGCATCTTTAATAAAATTTCACTGTATTTTTACTTCTTTACTTTTTTCGTTTGTTTTCTGCTTTTCATTGACTTGATTGCATATTTTTGGGGGGTGTGTTGTTTGTATATTTCCTTTTCCATTTAATCTGTGTCGCTTTTCATTGCTCTTTAGTTATTAAATGTTGAACAAAGTGCATTAGCACTAATGAAGCACAAGGTTGCATTAGCAAAGTACAACTTGAAACAATCATCTTCTACCTGAACAATTTAAAGGCTGTAGAAAATTTTAGATATGATCATCTCTTCCAGTTTTTATATTATTGCAATTTGTAAATATAATTATGTATTGTTTTTTAAATTCCAAGCTAAATAGTCATTATCCTTAATGTTATTATTGCTGTTACTTTGGTTATTGATTATTTAGATACACCAACGTGTTTTCAAGTTTCTGTATAACTCAGTGCCACTTAGATCTCACTCTTTTCTTCTCATTGAAGCATATATTTTGGTGCTCTTTGGTATGTAAACTCAATCATTTATTTGAATATGTGTGTGTGTGTATGTGGCAGGGTCTCAGGCTGTCACCCAGGCTGCAGTGCTGTGGTGCAATCATGGTTCACTGCAGCCTTGACTTTCTGGGCCCAAGCAGGTCTCCCACCTCAGCCTCTTGGGTAACTGGGACTACAGGCATTTGCCACCATGCCCACACCAGGCTAATTGTTTGTATTTTTAGTAGAAATGAAGTTTCACTATCTTGTCCAGGCTGGTCTTGAACTCTTGAGCTCAAGCAGTCTGCTCTCCCGAGCCTCCCAAAGTGCTGAGATTACATGCATGAACAACCATGGCTGTCCTGAAAATTATCTTATTTTATATATCTTACTCTTAATAATTTAGAAAGGTTTAAAATAATAGATTGATGGATATTTTCTCTTAGCACTTTGAAGAGTTTAAAATCATAGGTTGATGGAAATTTTCTCTTAGCACTATTGTCTTTTATAATTTCAAGATGCTTTCATTTTAAATTATGAGTAGAAAACAGAAATTACCTAAAAGGGCACAATTACTAGACTGACAGTGTTATGGGTTGAATTGTGTACCTTCAGCAAATAATGAGGCGGTAATTCCAGTAGCTGTGAATGTGACCTTGTATGGAAATACAGCCTTTGCAGATGACCAAGTCAGGATGAAGTCATTAGGATGGGCCCAATCCAATATGACTCTGTAGTTACAAAAAGGAGAAATGTGGACACAGGGAAAGATAGGTATACAGAGAAGGCGATGTGAAGACACAGGAAGAATGCCATTGATAAGCCAAGCGATATGGTCTGTCTTAGCTCCTGTAACTCCCATGTGTTGTGGGAGGGATTTGGGGGAGGTAATTGAATCATGGTTGTAGTTTCCGTAACTCCCATGTGTTGTGGGAGGGATCTGGTGAGAGATCATTGAATCACGGGGTGGTTTTCCCCATACTGTTCTTGTGGTGGTGAATGAGTCTCACAAGATCTGTTGGTTTGATAAGGGGTCTCCTCTTTGCTTGGTTCTCATTCTCTCTTGCCTGCCGCCATGTGAAATGAGCCTTTCGTCTTCTGCCATGACTATGAGGCCTTCCCAGCACATGGAACTGTGAGTTCATTAAACCTCTTTTTCTGTATAAATTATCCAGTCTCTGGTATGTCTTCATGAGCAGCAGGAGAACAGACTAAAACACCAAGAAACACCCAAAGCTGCATGACATAAGGAGAGAGACTTCTCTGGAATAGCTTTTTCCTTGTGGCTCTCAGAAGGAGCCACCTTTTCAACACCATGATTTTAGACTTCTGCCTTCCAGAACTCTGAGACAGTACACTTATGGTTAAGCCACCCACTGTGCGCTGTTTTGTTAGGGCAGTCCCAGGAAACTACTACAGATACAAATCGTAAACAGAAACAAGAGCCAGGAGAAACCAGAACCTTCAACCCTCTATGCAGTACTCTGTCCTTTCTTTCTGGAGGTTTTCAGAAGGAATTTCAAGGATTCGGCAGGGGGTTGGTAGACCATGCTGGGCCCACTGTGTCCCATTCCTGCCAGATTCCTGCGGGAACTGCACGGTTTACTAGGTTACACTTTCTTTTCTGTTTATGGCTTCTCAGGATGCACACTTGACCCTATGCCCTCTCTTAATCCTGGCAACCCCCCATACTCTGCCTAAATAAATACCAGTGGACATAACTACCGACATGCCAAAGTCCTCAACATCTCATATTCCATGGAAGAGTACATAGACGGGTTCTTTATACTGTCATAGATTATACCAGCCGGGTATCCAAGTGATGTCAACAGGGCCCCAGTGTTTTTTAGACATTTTAATAAAAATTTCTTTTTAAAAAATCAGATTTTGCTATAGAGTCAGGCTTATAATCCCTATGTTCTTTTCTTGACAGTATGTTTTTCCAAAAGAATCCTCAGCCATCCACATAAAAACAGTTTCCATATATGCGAACTGGAAATTTTTATAACTGGTAGAAACAGACTAAAAACTGGACTTTCAAAAAATATAGTTGGCCTTTCCTGTGTACGAGCTCCGCATTCACAGATTCAACCAACTATGGATAGAAAATATAGTATTCCCAGATTGGGCAGCCCAAGGATGCAGAGGGCTCAGTTTTAATTTTCCCAGGTTATACAGGACCAATGTTGGAATTTTAGCATTTCTGGATTTTGGCATCCATCAGGGTTCTAGAACTAATCTCTCACGGAGAACGTGGAACCACTGTATATACCAATGGCAAATAAGCAGTGAAAATTTGCTTAACGCCACTAGTCATTAGGAAAATGCAATTAAAACTGCAATGAGATGCTCTATACAGCTACTAGGACGGCTATAATCAAATCACAGAAGACGGAGTACTGATGAGGATATGTAGAAACATCAGTGGTATAGTTGCTTTGGATAACAATAGGGAAGTTTCTTTTAAATTTAAATATACATTTATCATATGACTCAACTGTCAATTCCTGGATGTTTACCCAAGAGAAATAAAAGCATGTTCATACAGAGACCCATTTGCTAATGTTTATAGCAACTTTATTTGCATGGCCTTAAACTAGAAATAATCCAGAGGCCCATGTATTAGTAAAGGTATAATCAAATGGAACACTAGTTTGCGATAAAAAAATACAATATAGACATATGTAACAGCATGAATAAATCTCCAACGCATTAAGTAAACTCAATAAAAAACAATCAAAGCTACATAGTATATGATTCAATTTTTGTGACATTATTTAATAGCCAAAACTGTAGCCACCCAAATCTGAGTGGGGTAGACAGGGGCTAGGTGTCAGGTTGGGGGCGAGGACTGATTACAAAGGGGCACCAGGTAACATAGTACTTTAGGTTGCTGTAACAGAATATCATAGACTGGGTAGTTTATAAACAACCAAAATTTATTTTTCACAGTTTTGGTGACCAGAAGTTCAAATTCACGTTACTGACAGATTCAGTGCCTGGTAATGACTCACTTCCTGATTCAGAGGTGGCTGTCATTCTTTTGTCTCCTCACATTGTAGAAGGACGGGATATCTCCAGGGTCTCTTATAAAAAGCACTAACTCCTTTGATTAAGTCTCTGTTCTTATGATCTAATCACCTTCCAAAGCCTCCAACTCGCAATACCATTATATTGGGTATTAGATTTCAGCATAAAATTTCAGAAGAATATAAAAATTGAATCTATAGAACAAGGGAATTTTTAGGATGAAACGTCTCCATTGAAGTGGTTGTTACACTACTGTAAACATTTGTCAAAATTCATCAAAATGAACACTTAGAAAATGCTGTTATATATCATTATCGTTTGGCTGTGTCCCTCCAAAAGGCATGTGTTGGAACATAATCCAATGAACCACTGTTGGGAGGTGGGGCCCAATGGGAGGTGTTTAGGTCATGAAGGCTGAAGCCTTGTGAACAGATTCATGCTGATTTAAAATAACTTAAAGCTGGGAGTTCAATCTCTTGCTGTCTCACCTTCCACCATGAGATGACACAGAAAGAAGGTCCTCACCAGACACTTGCCTTTGCATCTTGGATTTTCCAGTTTCCAGAACCATGAAGAATCTCTACAAATTGCCCAGTCTCTTATATTCCATTATAGCAGCACAGACTGAATGTAACTATACATGTATTGCATTTGAATGAATATTAGTAAGAAATTAAACATTCACCACAATAAAGGGATCTTTGAATGAGCACTGGGTCCCTCTGAGCAAGGCCATGGACAGATGTTATGTAAGAGAAAGGACTGGATCAGAACTTTGAGAGCAGAAAGCATCAAATATTCTACAGCTTGAGCCTTCTGTAATGGTAGCAGTAGGAACTGAAGATTCCTATGTTTTTGTTATCTTAGATGGTGAATTGGACTCCACTAATGGAGGGGCTTAAGATATCAGCAGCCATTTATTTTGTATAAACAGTTGTGCAAAATGAATGTGCCAATAAACCATAACAAAATAAATTGGGAGAGCTTCAAATCTAATCCACCTTTTAGGAAGTCTATGATGGATAGACTTGACCTACAGAATCTATGCACACTTTTGATAAGCCAATAATTTCCTCTCTATATAGATACCCCTAATTCAGGCTTCAGGGGCTAAAAAGTGTTCCCAGAGTTGCAACAAAATCATCAATACTTGAACAATATAACACACACTACAAGATTCCTTACTTTGAATGTTGAATATGTGTAGATATAGATACTAACAGAAGAAATTAAAGTTTGGCAGCTTTTGAAAGTGTAGTCATTCAAATATGTAAGGCACTGTTTGATGACACAACTAAAAATAAAGTTTTCATATTTCTTTTTTCAGCATTTTACATAATCTAGGGAGATATAAACTTCTGGCTAACAAAAAAATAAATGTTTGCTTAGGAAACAAGACTCCCAGACTTAAAAATCGTTACAAAAATACATATGTGACCAGCTATGTTTGGTTTCTCCGTTGTCTTTTGTTTGCATTCTAATTTTTCCAGCTTGAAGTATCTTGTCCTTACTCATTTTTAGACATCCAATACAGAGGTAATATTTATTTATTCAGTATTTGTCACTTTGAGAGTACTATGTTTTCTCAGATGTGAATCATCAAGTTGTTCTTGAATATTATACATTTCATTTTCAGGGTAGGATAAACTTTGTACCGATTATATTTGAATTTGTTACTTGAAGTGGAAATTGTATGTGATAGCAGAAAGGCTGAGTGCTTTGAAATGAGTAATACTGGATAGTGAAATATTGGTTAAAATTCTGGATCTTCCAGTGATAGCTGCCATCAAGGACACATTTCTTATCATTTTTAGCCTTAAGTCACTCACTTTGAACATGGAAATAATAAACACATTTTACAAAGTTATACTGGTGTGATGAGATCAGCATTCAGTAAAGGGAAGCTGATACGACTGTCAGTCAACGGATTCATCTAGCTATTTACCTACCGTTCTTTTGTTTTCCTCTCTGCAGCCAAAAGATTTAAGTTCAAATTCTGGATTGACAGTTTATTACATCTGTGACTTTTAGCAAATTATGTACTTTGCAGTCTAAAATTTCACATTTATAATGTATGATATTATTATTAAAGAGTCTATAAGAATCCAGTTTAGTGCCTGAAATATAGTAGGTGCTCATTTAATGACAGCTACTATTTCAACTTTTAGACATCACTATTACTACAAAACTGGCTTTGATATTTTACCTTTCTAAAATTTATTTTTTTGCTTCCTAAAATGCAGACTGTCCTACATCCAAACTATATTGGAAATTAAATATTTTAACGGAAAATAAAAATCACACACAGGTCAAGTAAGTTATAGTGGTTTTGAACAAAAGGCATACAATTTCTTTTTAAAAAAATATAAAAAGTACTAAAGCTATGTTCAACACGAATATACTTTTATGTGTATTATATACATGCTGGAAATATCAGTTTTTAAGGGACTACATAGCAGCTACATGTTTTGATAATTGACATTATTCAGCAAATTATTCTAATACAGGAAGTATGTCAAATGATGAGTTCAGTATAACATTTTTATCTGCATTGCTTTGTTACTTTTGTGCATTACTATTAAATGCATTGTTATATGTTGCTGTAAGTTGTATTATTGCATATTAAAATCATTCTTAGATAAAATAAAAATCAACAAGGTCATTTGCACAGCTCGAGAAAATGTTTTTATCATACAGAGATTACGCATTTTTCTTTTAGCACTTTTTTTGCATGAAATCAATTGTTTCAGGGTTTTTTTTTTAAAAAAAACCCATCTTCCAGGTAAAGTAAATATTTTCACTTTTAGCTACACATGGATATCCTCCATTATTTATGTTGTCATATACTTATCTTAGTAAAAGTTTGCCTAAAAATAACTGCTTATCCAAAGTGTACTTATGTTAAGTGTAGATATATTTTGAGTAAATAAAAAGCAGGTATTGTTTTCAGAGATAATCTTAAAAATGCTTTATCATGAATCTGGAGGTTAAATAGCTGGAAATGAAATCCAGAAGTAAATGATACCACTTGTAAACATACCTCTGACATTAGGAGTATACAGGAAATTATGACAAGTATCTGTTATCATAGATAAGTAAGGGTATCCCATGGGTAACTAAAAATGAGCATATTTAATGGGAGCCAAGTTTCGTATTTTTAAAAGACATGGAGAAATTTATTTTATAAGAAAAATCTGTTTAAAATGGAAAATCTTTGTAAAAAAACTACTCTTTTTAAAATCCTTTGCTAATGGCCTTCTTGAACTTTATCTTAATGTATATAAGAATTCTTCAAAAGTCACATTATATAATTAATTAAGGATACTAGAGAAAATTAGATACTGCAATGTGTCAACAATGTTTAGAACTGATGTTAAATAAGTCTGGGTGCAGTGCCTCACTCCTGTAATCCCAGCACTTTCGTAGGCGGGTCACCTGAGGTCAGGAGTTCAAGACCAGCTTGGCCAACATGGTGATACCCCAACTCTACTAAAAATATGCAAATTACCTGGGTGTGGTGGTGGATACCTCTAGTTACAACTACTCTGGGAGGCTGAGGCAGGAGAATTGCTTGAACCTGGGAGGTGGAGGTTACAGTGAGCCGAGATCACGCCACTGCACTCCAGCCTGAGAGACAGAGCAAGACTGTTAAAAAAGAAAAAGAAAAAATATCGCTGCTAAATACGTTTCTGGCTATTACTAATTTCTATTTGTGATGGTCTAGTTTGTGCTTTTCTTTTTAATAAAGACTTGTTTTTTAAAAGAAAGCACAGTGATCTGGATGATGTCTTATGGTAAAGCCTTGGGGTAAACTCCAAAGGGTAAGTATTAGCAGTGTCGATGCCACCTCATTACGGTAACCACAATACCACATTTAAAGTGAAAAAAAAAATCAGACTTTTCTGAAGTGTCTTGCAAATTCAAATCCTTTCTATGATGGCAAATAAAACAGGAATTTGGAGCACCAAACTTGCCCCTTCCTCTGCAATAAAGTAAACAAAAGTTTCAAACATGTTTTAGAATGAATTCCTAATTTTATACATCAAATGACCACCCTCTCATCACATTGAATACCTATGGTAAGAAATTAGAATTCTCTCTCTCGTCCTTCCTTGTTAGTGTAGGGTAGAAGGGATTTTTTTTTCTCATCCATCACTAGGTTCATGGCTGAAGCACCTATAACAAAAGGCAGTTTAACAACAGAAAAGCATACATATTTATTTAATGTAAATTTTATGTGACATGTGGACCTTCAGAAATGAAGACCCAAAGAAATGGCGAAATCTATGTATATTTATGCTTAGGTTGGATGGGGAGTAGACAGTCATGAGGAAGCATGATTGAACAGAAGGAGTATGATCTAATGGTAATAAGCTGGGGGAACTTAGCAAGGCCTGTTTGTTCATATTATTTTCTGTGTCCCAGTGTGACATTCCTTGTCTCCAGATATGAGGCACATGAGGCTCTTATCACATACTTCAGAGGAAGATCAGATTCTTTTTTTATTTTTTTTTTGAGACAGAGTCTCGCTCTGTCGCCCAGGCTGGAGGGCAGTGGCGTGATCTCCGCTCACTGCAAGCTCCACCTCCCGGGTTCACACCGTTTTCCTACCTCAGCCTCCCGAGTAGCTGGGACTACAGGTGCCACCACCACACCCGGATAATTTTTTGTATTTTTAGTAGAGACGAGGTTTCACCGTGTTAGCCAGGATGGTCTCAATCTCCTGACCTCGTGATCCACCCACCTCGGCGTCCCAAAGTGCTGAGATTACAGGAGTGAGCCACCGCACCCAGCTGAAGATCAGATTCTTTTACAGCTTGCTTCAGAGAAGAAGGATTGGAGAAGGTCAGAGACCTTTCTCCTTTGTGATTTTCTCAAATGTGAAGGTGCCATCTTCTGGGGTAGCACGTTCTGAACCCAATGCTCTGGGGTAGAGTGTTTCTATTTGTAGAATATCAAGAGAATGGTGTTGCATCTTTCAGAAAACCCAGTCTAGAAAATCTTAGGAATGAAATATACAACCTAATTTTATACATTTTTCTAATTTCTATTTATGGTTAATATTTGAAGAAACATTCCCTCATGCATATAGAGTTTTAATTTAATGTAAGTGGATAATATACATAATAATGCTGGTTGCAAAGATTTTGTGTTCCAGAAGAGTTCAATAATATTTTCCTTAAAGGTTGGCGTGGAAGAAGAAAATTTATTTCCAACATTTTAATCTTTGACTCTGCATTAGCCATTTTCAAGTAGATAAATTAATTTTTTTCACTTGAGTTATTTACTGAAATTGGTGAACTTAATTGCTGAAAAGCTTTAGCTTTTGCTGTTTTTTTTTCGCTAATCATTGATTCAGTGATTACTATTTCTTTTCTATTTTCTTTATATGTACTGTAATTTCTCAATGGCATTCAAGAAACCCAGGAAAGCACATTGAAAGTGGAATTATTTGAGCTGGACATATACTTGTGCATTAAAAAATTCTCCAAATATGTCTTTAAAACTTAATTAAAAATGTCAACTTAGAAACTTAATGTGCCTGGGGCTTAGTCCAGAGGACAGTGGTATCAGCTGAAACAGGAAGACAATGGAAGGGGATGTGAACTTTATGATAAGGACTCCTGGTCAGTTTAAGAAAGACAATGGCAGGATCAGAATATACGTTACTGCCTGCTGTGTATATGCAGCAATAGTGGTTATACCTGGTTCTTTGTCTCCAAATCAGAGCACAGGCCCAACAAGAACAATCATCGGTCCACTTATGAAGGAGGCTTATCCACTCAGTTGGAGGCTTATCCACTGAGTTGGAGGTATGGTTTCCCTGCATATTGCTGCCAACTTAGCGCTCCGAATGTCCACTTGCATTTTCTACAGAAAGAGTGTTCAGAACTGCGCAATCAAAAGTATGGTTTAACTCTGTTAGCTGAATGCACATATCAGAAATAAGTTTCACACAATTCTGCTGTGTAGTTTTTATTTGAAGATATTATTATTCCCAATATAGGCCTCTTAGAGCTGAGAATGTCCAATTGCAGTTTCTACAGAAAGAGTGTTTCAGAACGGCTCAATCAAAAGTAAGGTTCAACTCTGTTAGTTGAATGCACAGAACAGAAAGAAGTTTCATACAATGCTTCTGTGTTGTTTACATTTGAATATATTCCTTTTTCCATTATTACCCACTTAGCGCTCCGAATGTCCAGTTGCATTTTCTACAGTCAGAGTGTTTCAAATCTCCTCAATCAAAAGTATGGTTTAACTCTGTTAGCGGAATGCTCAGATCAGAAAGAAGTTTCACAGAATGCTTCTGTGTAGCTTATATTTGAATATATTCCTTTTTCCAATACTACCCTCTTAGCGCTCCAAATGTCCAGTTGCATTTTCTACAGAAAGAGTGTTCAGAACTGCACTATCAAAAGTATGGTTTAACACTGTTAGCTGAATGCACATATCAGAAAGAAGTTTCACAGAATAATTCTGTGTAGTTTATATTTGAAGATAATCCTTTTTCCACTATTACCCTCTTAGCGCTCCGAATCTCCACTTTCATTTTCTACAGAAAGAGTGTTTCAGAACGGCTCAATCAAAACTAAGGTTCAACTCTTTTAGTTGAATGCACAGAACAGAAAGAAGTTTCACAGAATGCTTCTGTGTAGTATTTAGTTGAAGATATTCCTTTTTCGACTATTACCCTCTTAGCGCTCTGAATTTCCACTGGCAGTTTCTACACAAAGAGTGTTTCAGAACTGCTCCTCCAAAAGTAAGGCTCAGCTCTGTTAGTTGAATGCAGAGAACAGAAAGGAGTTTCAGAGAATGCTTCTGTGTAGTTTTTATTTGGAGATATTCCTTTTTCCACTATTACTAACTTAGCGCTCCGAATGTCCACTTGCATTTTCTACAGAAAGAGTGTTTCAGAACGGCTCAATCAAAACTAAGGTTCAACTCTGTTAGTTGAATGTACAGAACAGAAAGGTGTTTCATACAATGCTTCTGTGTAGTTTATATTTGAACATATTCCTTTTTCCACTATTACCCACTTAGCGCTCCGAATGTCCAGTTGCATTTTCTACAGACAGAGTGTTTCAAAACTGCTCAGTCAAAAGTATGGTTTAACTCTGTTAGCTGAATTCTCAGATCAGAAAGAAGTTTCACAGAATGCTTCCGTGTAGTTTATATTTGAATATATTCCTTTTTCCACTACCACCCTCTTATCGCTCCAAATGTCTAGTTGCATTTTCTACAGAAAGAGTGTTCAGAACTGCTCAATGAAAAGTATGGTTTAATTCTGTTAGCTGAATGCACAGATCAGAAAGAAGTTTCACAGAATGATTCTGTGTAGTTTATATTTGAAGATATTACTTTTTCTAGTATTACCCTCTTAGCGCTCAGAATGTCCACTTGCATTTTCTACAGAAAGAGTGTTCAGAACAGCTCAATCAAAAGTATGGTTTTACTCTATTAGTTGAATGCCCATATCCGAAATAAGTTTCACAGAATGCTTCTGTGTAGTTTTTATTTGAAGATATTCTTTTTCAAAATATAGGCCTCTTAGCGCTCAGAATGTCCAATTGCAGTTTCTACAGAAAGAGCTTTTCAGAACGGCTCCATCAAAAATAAGGTTCAACTCAGTTAGTTGAATGCACAGAACAGAAATAAGTTTCACAGAATGCTTCTGTGTAGTTTATATTTGAATATATTCCTTTCCCAGTATTACCGTCTTAGCGCTGCGAATATCCACTTGCATTTTCTAAAGAAAGAGTGTTTCAGAACGGCTCAATCAAAAATAAGGTTCAACTCTGTTAGTTAAATGCACAGAAGAGAAAGTAGTTTCATAGAATTCTTCTGTGTAGTTTATATTTGAATATATTACTTTTTCCACTACTACCCTCTTAGCGCTCCAAATGTCCAGTTGCATTTTCTACACAAAGAGTGTTCAGAACTGCTCAATCAAAAGTATGCTTTAACTCTGTTAGCTGAATGCACAGATCAGAAAGAAGTTTCACAGAATGATTCTGTGTAGTTTAAATTTGAAGATATTCCGTTTTCCACTATTACCCACATAGCGCTCCAAATGTCCAGTAGCATTTTCTACAGAAAGAGTGTTTCAGAACTGCTCAATCCAAAGTGTGGTTTAACTCTGTTAGCTGAATGCACAGATCAGAAAGAAGTTTCAGAGAATGCTTCTGTGTAGTGTTTATATGAAAATATTCTTTTTACCAATATAGGCCTCTTAGCGCTCAGAATGTCCAATTGCAGTTTCTATAGAAAGAGTGTTTCAGAACGGCTCAATGAAAAGTAAGGTTCACCTCTATTAGTTGAATGCACAGAACAGAAAGTAGTTTCACAGAATGCTTCTGTGTAGTATTTAGTTGAAGATATTCCTTTATTGACTATTACCCACTTAGCCCTCCGAATGTCCACTGGCAGTTTCTACACAAAGAGTGTTTCAGAACTGTTCCTTCAAAAGTAAGGCTCAACTCTGTTAGTTGAATTCAGAAAACAGAAAGGAGTTTCAGAGAATGCTTCTGTGTGGTTTTTATTTGGAGATAATCCTTTTTCCCCTATTACAATCTTAGCGCTCCGAAGGTCCACTTATATTTTCTACACAAAGAGTGTTTCATAACTGCTCAATCAAAAGTATGGTTTAGCTCTGTTAACTGAATGCACGTATCAGAAATATGTTTCACAGAATGCTTCTGTGTAGTTTTTATTTGAAGATATTCTTTTTAACAATGTAGGCCTCTTAGCGCTTAGAAAGTCCAATTGCAGTTTCTACAGAAAGAGTGTTTCAGAACGGCTCAATCAAAAGTAAGGTTCAACTCTGTTAGTTGAATGCACAGAACGGAAAGAAGTTTCACAGAATGCTTCTGTGTAGTTTATATTTGAATATATTCCTTTTTCAACTATTACCCTCTTAGCGCTCCGAATGTCCACTTGCATTTTCTACAGAAAGAATGTTCAGAACGGCTCAATCAAAAGTATGGTTTTACTCTGTTAGTTGAATGCACAGATCAGAAAGAAGTTTCACAGAATGCTTCTGTGTAGTTTTTATTTGTAGATATTCTTTTTCCCAATATAGGCCTTTTAGCGGTCAGAATGTCCAATTGCAGTTTCTACAGAAAGAGTGTTTCACAACGGCTCAATCAAAAGTAAGGTTCAACTCAGTTAGTTGAATGCACAGAACAGAAAGAAGTTTCACAGAATGCTTCTGTGTAGTTTATAATTGAATATATTCCTTTTTCCACTATTACCGTATTAGCGCTCCGAATGTCCACTTGCATTTTCTACAGAAAGAGTGTTCAGAACTGTGCAATCAAAAGTATGGTTTAACTCTGTTAGCTGAATGCACATATCAGAAATAAGTTTCACACAATGCTGCTGTGTAGTTTTTATTTGAAGATATTATTATTCCCAATATAGGCCTCTTAGAGCTGAGAATGTCAAATTGCAGTTTCTACAGAAAGAGTGTTTCAGAACGGCTCAATCAAAAGTAAGGTTCAACTCTGTTAGTTGAATGCACAGAACAGAAAGAAGTTTCATACAATGCTTCTGTGTTGTTTATATTTGAACATATTCCTTTTTCCATTATTACCCACTTAGCGCTCCGAATGTCCAGTTGCATTTTCAACAGTCAGAGTGTTTCAAATCTCCTCAATCAAAAGTATGGTTTAACTCTGTTAGCGGAATGCTCAGATCAGAAAGAAGTTTCACAGAATGCTTCTGTGTAGCTTATATTTGAATATATTCCTTTTTCCACTACTACTCTCTTAGCGCTCCAAATGTCCAGTTGCATTTTCTACAGAAAGAGTGTTCAGAACTGCTCAATCAAAAGTATGGTTTAACTCTGTTAGCTGAATGCACATATCAGAAAGAAGTTTCACAGAATGATTCTGTGTAGTTTATATTTGAAGATAATCCTTTTTCCACTATTACCCTCTTAGCGCTCCGAATCTCCACTTTTATTTTCTACAGAAAGAGTGTTTCAGAACGGCTCAATCAAAACTAAGTTTCAACTCTTTTAGTTGAATGCACAGAACAGAAAGAAGTTTCACAGAATGCTTCTGTGTAGTATTTAGTTGAAGATATTCCTTTTTCGACTATTACCCTCTTAGCGCTCTGAATTTCCACTGGCAGTTTCTACACAAAGAGTGTTTCAGAACTGCTCCTCCAAAAGTAAGGCTCAGACCTGTTAGTTGAATGCAGAGAACAGAAAGGAGTTTCAGAGAATGCTTCTGTGTAGTTTTTATATGGAGATATTCCTTTTTCCACTATTACTAACTCAGCGCTCAGAATGTCCACTTGCGTTTTCTACAGAAAGAGTGTTTCAGAACGGCTCAATCAAAACTAAGGTTCAACACTTTTAGTTGAATGCACAGAACAGAAAGAAGTTTCACAGAATGCTTCTGTGTAGTTTTTATTTGTAGATATTATTTTTCCCAATATAGGCCTCTTAGCGCTCAGAATGTCCAATTGCATTTTCTACAGAAAGAGTGTCCCAGAACGGCTCAATCAAAAGCAAGGTTCAACTCAGTTAGTTGAATGCAGAGAACAGAAAGAAGTTTCACAGAATGCTTCTTTGTAGTTTATATTTGAGTATATTGCTTTTTCCACTATTACCCTCTTAGCGCTCCGAATTTCAACTTGCATTTTCTACAGAAAGAGTGTTCAGACATGCGCAATCAAAAGTATGGTTTAACTCTGTTAGCTGAATGCACATATCAGAAATAAGTTTCACACAATGCCTCTGTGTAGTTTTTATTTGAATATATTATTTTTCCCAATATAGGCCTCTTAGGGCTCAGAATGTCCAATTGCAGTTTCTACAGAAAGAGTGTTTCAGAACGGCTCAATCAAAAGTATGTTTCAACTCTGTTAGTTGAATGTACAGAACAGAAAGATGTTTCATACAATGCTTCTGTGTAGTTTATATTTGAACATATTCCTTTTTCCACTATTACCCACTTAGCGCTCCGAATGTCCAGTTGCATTTTCTACAGACAGAGTGTTTCAAAACTGCTCAGTCAAAAGTATGGTTTAACTCTGTTAGCTGAATGCTCAGATCAGAAAGAAGTTTCACAGAATGCTTCCGTGTAGTTTATATTTGAATATATTCCTTTTTTCACTACTACCCTCTTATCGCTCCAAATGTCTAGTTGCATTTTCTACAGAAAGAGTGTTCAGAAATGCTCAATGAAAAGTATGTTTTAATTCTGTTAGCTGAATGCACAGATCAGAAAGAAGTTTCACAGAATGATTCTGTGTAGTTTATATTTGAAGATATTACTTTTTCTAGTATTACCCTCTTAGCGCTCAGAATGTCCACTTGCATTTTCTACAGAAAGAGTGTTCAGAACGGCTCAATCAAAAGTATGGTTTTACTCTATTAGTTGAATGCCCATATCCGAAATAAGTTTCACAGAATGCTTCTGTGTAGTTTTTATTTGAAGATATTCTTTTTCAAAATATAGGCCTCTTAGCGCTCAGAATGTCCAATTGCAGTTTCTACAGAAAGAGCTTTTCAGAACGGCTCCATCAAAAGTAAGGTTCAACTCAGTTAGTTGAATGCACAGAACAGAAATAAGTTTCACAGAATGCTTCTGTGTAGTTTATATTTGAATATATTCCTTTTCCAGTATTACCGTCTTAGCGCTGCGAATATCCACTTGCATTTTCTAAAGAAAGAGTGTTTCAGAACGGCTCAATCAAAAATAAGGTTCAACTCTGTTAGTTAAATGCACAGAAGAGAAAGGAGTTTCATACAATTCTTCTGTGTAGTTTATATTTGAATATATTACTTTTTCCACTACTACCCTCTTAGCGCTCCAAATGTCCAGTTGCATTTCTACACAAAGAGTGTTCAGAACTGCTCAATCAAAAGTATGCTTTAACTCTGTTAGGTGAATGCACAGATCAGAGAGAAGTTTCACAGAATGATTCTGTGTAGTTTATATTTGAAGATATTCCTTTTTCCACTATTACCCACTTAGCGCTCCAAATGTCCAGTAGCATTTTCTACAGAAAGAGTGTTTCAGAACTGCTCAATCCAAAGTATGGTTTATCTCTGTTAGCTGAATGCACAGATCAGAAAGAAGTTTCACAGAATGCTTCTGTGTAGTGTTTATATGAAAATATTCTTTTTACCAATATAGGCTTCTTAGCGCTCAGAATGTCCAATTGCAGTTTCTATAGAAAGAGTGTTTCAGAACGGCTCAATGAAAAGTAAGGTTCACCTCTTTTAGTTGAAAGCACAGAACAGAAAGTAGGTTCACAGAATGCTTCTGTGTAGTATTTAGTTGAAGATATTACTTTATTGACTATTACCCACTTAGCGCTCTGAATGTCCACTGGCAGTTTCTACACAAAGAGTGTTTCAGAACTGTTCCTTCAAAAGTAAGGCTCAACACTATTAGTTGAATTCAGAGAACAGAAAGGAGTTTCAGAGAATGCTTCTGTGTGGTTTTTATTTGGAGATAATCCTTTTTCCCCTATTACAATCTTAGCGCTCCGAAGGTCCACTTATATTTTCTACACAAAGAGTGTTTCATAACTGCTCAATCAAAAGTATGGTTTAGCTCTGTTAACTGAATGCACATATCAGAAATATGTTTCACAGAATGCTTCTGTGTAGTTTTTATTTGAAGATATTCTTTTTAACAATGTAGGCCTCTTAGCGCTTAGAAAGTCCAATTGCAGTTTCTACAGAAAGAGTGTTTCAGAACGGCTCAATCAAAAGTAAGGCTCAACTCTGTTAGTTGAATGCACAGAACAGAAAGAAGTTTCACAGAATGCTTCTGTGTAGTTTATATTTGAATATATTCCTTTTTCAACTATTACGCTCTTAGCGCTCCGAAAGTCCACTTGCATTTTCTACAGAAAGAGTGTTCAGAAAGGCTCAATCAAAAGTATGGTTTTACTCTGTTAGTTGAATGCACAGATCCGAAAGAAGTTTCACAGAATGCTTCCGTGTAGTTTTTATTTGTAGATATTCTTTTTCCCAATATAGGCCTTTTAGCGGTCAGAATGTCCAATTGCAGTTTCTACAGAAAGAGTGTTTCACAACGGCTCCATCAAAAGTAAGGTTCAACTCAGTTAGTTGAATGCACAGAACAGAAAGAAGTTTCACAGAATGCTTCTGTGTAGTTTATAATTGAATATATTCCTTTTTCCACTATTACCGTATTAGCGCTCCGAATGTCCACTTGCATTTTCTACAGAAAGAGTGCTCAGAACTGCGCAATCAAAAGTATGGTTTAACTCTGTTAGCTGAATGAACATATCAGAAATAAGTTTCACACAATTCTGCTGTGTAGTTTTTATTTGAAGATATTATTATTCCCAATATAGGCCTCTTAGAGCTGAGAATGTCCAATTGCAGTTTCTACAGAAAGAGTGTTTCAGAACGGCTCAATCAAAAGTAAGGTTCAACTCTGTTAGTTGAATGCACAGAACAGAAAGAAGTTTCATACAATGCTTCTGTGTTGTTTATATTTGAACATATTCCTTTTTCCATTATTACCCACTTAGCGCTCCGAATGTCCAGTTGCATTTTCTACAGTCAGAGTGTTTCAAATCTCCTCAATCAAAAGTATGGTTTAACTCTGTAAGTGGAATGCTCAGATCAGAAGTTTCACAGAATGCTTCTGTGTAGCTTATATTTGAATATATTCCTTTTTCCAATACTACCCTCTTAGCGCTCCAAATGTCCAGTTGCATTTTCTACAGAAAGAGTGTTCAGAACTGCACTATCAAAAGTATGGTTTAACTCTGTTAGCTGAATGCACATATCAGAAAGAAGTTTCACAGAATGATTCTGTGTAGGTTATATTTGAAGATAATCCTTTTTCCACTATTACCCTCTTAGCGCTCCGAATCTCCACTTTCATTTTCTACAGAAAGAATGTTTCAGAACGGCTCAATCAAAACAAAGGTTCAACTCTTTTAGTTGAATGCACAGAACAGAAAGAAGTTTCACAGAATGCTTCTGTGTAGTATTTAGTTGAAGATATTCCTTTTTCGACTATTACCCTCTTAGCGCTCTGAATTTCCACTGGCAGTTTCTACAAAAAGAGTGTTTCAGAACTACTCCTCAAAAAGTAAGGCTCAGCTCTGTTAGGTGAATGCAGAGAACAGAAAGGAGTTTCAGAGAATGCTTCTGTGTAGTTTTTATTTGGAGATATTCCTTTTTCCACTATTACTAACTTAGCGCTCCGAATGTCCACTTGCATTTTCTACAGAAAGAGTGTTTCAGAATGGCTCAATCAAAACTAAGGTTCAACTCTGTTAGTTGAGTGTACAGAACAGAAAGGTGTTTCATACAATGCTTCTGTGTAGTTTATATTTGAACATATTCCTTTTTCCACTATTACCCACTTAGCGCTACGAATGTCCAGTTGCATTTCCTACAGACAGAGTGTTTCAAAACTGCTCAATCTAAAGTATGGTTTAACTCTGTTAGCTGAATGCTCAGATCAGAAAGAAGTTTCACAGAATGCTTCCGTGTAGTTTATATTTGAATATATTCCTTTTTCCACTACTACCCTCTTATCGCTCCAAATGTCTAGTTGCATTTTCTACAGAAAGAGTGTTCAGAACTGCTCAATGAAAAGTATGGTTTAATTCTGTTTCCTGAATGCACAGATCAGAAAGAAGTTTCACAGAATGATTCTGTGTAGTTTATATTTGAAGATATTACTTTTTCTAGTATTACCCTCTTAGCGCTCAGAATGTCCAATTGCATTTTCTACAGAAAGAGTGTTCAGAACGGCTCAATCAAAAGTATGGTTTTACTCTATTAGTTGAATGCCCATATCCGAAATAAGTTTCACAGAATGCTTCTGTGTAGTTTTTATTTGAAGATATTCTTTTTCAAAATATAGGCCTCTTAGCGCTCAGAATGTCCAATTGCAGTTTCTACAGAAAGAGATTTTCAGAACGGCTCCATCAAAAGTAAGGTTCAATTCAGTTAGTTGAATGCACAGAACAGAAATAAGTTTCACAGAATGCTTCTGTGTAGTTTATATTTGAATATATTCCTTTTCCAGTATTACCGTCTTAGCGATGCGAATATCCACTTGCATTTTCTACAGAAAGAGTGCTTCAGAACGGCTCAATCAAAAATAAGGTTCAACTCTGTTAGTTGAATGCACAGAAGAGAAAGAAGTTTCATACAATGCTTCTGTGTAGTTTATATTTGAATATATTCCTTTTTCCACTACTACCCTCTTAGCGCTCCAAATGTCCAGTTGCATTTTCTACAGAAAGAGTGTTCAGAACTGCTCAATCAAATGTATGGTTTAACTATGTTAGCTGAATGCACAGATCAGAAAGAAGTTTCACAGAATGATTCTGTGTAGTTTATATTTGAAGATATTCCTTTTTCCACTATTACCCACTTAGTGCTCCAAATGTCCAGTAGCATTTTCTACAGAAAGAGTGTTTCAGAACTGCTCAATCAAAAGTATGGTTTAACTCTGTTAGCTGAATGCACAGATCAGAAAGAAGTTTCACAGAATGCTTCTGTGTAGTGTTTATATGAAAATATTCTTTTTACCAATATAGGCCTCTTAGCGCTCAGAATGTCCAATTGCAGTTTCTATAGAAAGAGTGTTTCAGAACGGCTCAATGAAAAGTCAGGTTCACCTCTTTTAGTTGAATGCACAGAACAGAAAGAAGTTTCAAAGAATGCTTCTGTGTAGTATTTAGTTGAAGATATACCTTTATTGACTATTACCCACTTAGCGCTCCGAATGTCCACTGGCAGTTTCTACACAAAGAGTGTTTCAGAACTGCTCCTTCAAAAGTAAGGCTAAACTCTGTTGGTTGAATTCAGAGAACAGAAAGGAGTTTCAGAGAATGCTTCTGTGTGGTTTTTATTTGGAGATATTCCTTTTTCCTCTATTACAATCTTAGCGCTCCGAATGTCCACTTGCATTTTCTACACAAAGAGTGTTTCATAACTGCTCAATCAAAAGTATGGTTTAGCTCTTTTAACTGAATGCACAGATCAGAAATAAGTTTCACAGAATGATTCTGTGTAGTTTTTATTTGAAGATATTCTTTTTAACAATGTAGGCCTCTTAGCGCTTAGAAAGTCCAATTGCAGTTTCTACAGAAAGAGGGTTTCAGAACGGCTCAATCAAAAGTAAGGTTCAACTCTGTTAGTTGAATGCACAGAACAGAAAGAAGTTTCACAGAATGCTTCTGTGTAGTTTATATTTGAATATATTCCTTTTTCAACTATTACCCTCTTAGCGCTCCGAATGTCCACTTGCATTTTCTACAGAAAGAGTGTTCAGAACGGCTCAATCAAAAATATGGTTTTACTCTGTTAGTTAAATGCACAGATCCGAAAGAAGTTTCACAGAATGCTTCTGTGTAGTTTTTATTTGTAGATATTCTTTTTCCCAATATAGGCCTTTTAGCGGTCAGAATGTCCAATTGCAGTTTCTACAGAAAGAGTGTTTCACAACGGCTCCATCAAAAGTAAGGTTCAACTCAGTTAGTTGAATGCACAGAACAGAAAGAAGTTTCACAGAATGCTTCTGTGTAGTTTAGAATTGAATATATTCCTTTTTCCACTATTACCGTATTAGCGCTCCGAATGTCCACTTGCATTTTCTACAGAAAGAGTGTTCAGAACTGCGCAATCAAAAGTATGGTTTAACTCTGTTAGCTGAATGCACATATCAGAAATAAGTTTCACACAATGCTGCTGTGTAGTTTTTATTTGAAGATATTATTTTTCCCAATATAGGCCTCTTAGAGCTCAGAATGTCCAATTGCAGTTTCTACAGAAAGAGTGTTTCAGAACGGCTCAATCGAAAGTAAGGTTCAACTCTGTTAGTTGAATGCACAGAACAGAAAGAAGTTTCATACAATGCTTCTGTGTAGTTTATATTTGAACATATTCCTTTTTCCATTATTACCCACTTAGCGCTCCGAATGTAGAGTTGCATTTTCTACAGACAGAGTGTTTCAAATCTCCTCAATCAAAAGTATGGTTTAACTCTGTTAGCTGAGTGCTCAGATCAGAAAGAAGTTTCACAGAATGCTTCTGTGTAGCTTATATTTGAATATATTCCTTTTTCCATTACTACCCTCTTAGCGCTCCAAATGTCCAGTTGCATTTTCTACAGAAAGAGTGTTCAGAACTGCTCTATCAAAAATATGGTTTAACTCTGTTAGGTGAATGCACATATCAGAAAGAAGTTTCACAGGATGATTCTGTGTAGTTTATATTTGAATATAATCCTTTTTCCACTATTATCCCCTTAGCGCTACGAATCTCCACTTTCCTTTTCTACAGAAAGAGTGTTTCAGAACGGCTCAATCAAAACTAAGTTTCAACTCTTTTAATTGAAGGCACAGAACAGAAAGCAGTTTCACAGAATGCTTCTGTGTAGTATTTAGTTGAAGATATTCCTTTTTCGACTATTACCCTCTTAGCCCTCTGAATTTCCACCGGCAGTTTCTACACAAAGAGTGTTTCAGAACTGCTCCTTCAAAAGTAAGGCTCAGCTCTGTTAGTTGAATGCAGAGAACAGAAAGGAGTTTCAGAGAATGCTTCTGTGTAGTTTTTATTTGGAGATATTCCTTTTTTCACTATTACTATCTTAGCGCTCGGAATGTCCACTTGCATTTCCTACAGAAAGAGTGTTTCAGAACGGCTCAATCAAAACAAAGGTTCAACACTTTTAGTTGAATGCACAGAATAGAAAGAAGTTTCACAGAATGCTTCTGTGTAGTTTTTATTTGTAGATATTCTTTTTCCCAATATAGGCCTCTTAGCGCTCAGAATGTCCAATTGCATTTTCTACAGAAAGAGTGTTCCAGAACGGCTCAATCAAAAGCAAGGTTCAACTCAGTTAGTTGAATGCAGAGAACAGAAAGAAGTTTCACAGAATGCTTCTGTGTAGTTTATATTTGAGTATATTGCTTTTTCCACTATTACCCTCTTAGCGCTCCGAATGTCCACTTGCATTTTCTACAGAAAGAGTGTTCAGAACTGCGCAATCAAAAGTATGGTTTAACTCTGTTAGCTGAATGCACAGATCAGAAAGAAGTTTCACCGAATGATTCTGTGTAGTTTATATTTGAAGATAATCCTTTTTCCACTATTACCCTCTTAGCGCTCCGAATCTCCACTTTCATTTTCTACAGAAAGAATGTTTCAGAACGGCTCAATCAAAACAAAGGTTCAACTCTTTTAGTTGAATGCACAGAACAGAAAGAAGTTTCACAGAATGCTTCTGTGTAGTATTTAGTTGAAGATATTCCTTTTTCGACTATTACCCTCTTAGCGCTCTGAATTTCCACTGGCAGTTTCTACAAAAAGAGTGTTTCAGAACTGCTCCTCCAAAAGTAAGGCTCAGCTCTGTTAGGTGAATGCAGAGAACAGAAAGGAGTTTCAGAGAATGCTTCTGTGTAGTTTTTATTTGGAGATATTCCTTTTTCCACTATTACTAACTTAGCGCTCCGAATGTCCACTTGCATTTTCTACAGAAAGAGTGTTTCAGAATGGCTCAATCAAAACTAAGGTTCAACTCTGTTAGTTGAGTGTACAGAACAGAAAGGTGTTTCATACAATGCTTCTGTGTAGTTTATATTTGAACATATTCCTTTTTCCACTATTACCCACTTAGCGCTACGAATGTCCAGTTGCATTTCCTACAGACAGAGTGTTTCAAAACTGCTCAATCTAAAGTATGGTTTAACTCTGTTAGCTGAATGCTCAGATCAGAAAGAAGTTTCACAGAATGCTTCCGTGTAGTTTATATTTGAATATATTCCTTTTTCCACTACTACCCTCTTATCGCTCCAAATGTCTAGTTGCATTTTCTACAGAAAGAGTGTTCAGAACTGCTCAATGAAAAGTATGGTTTAATTCTGTTTCCTGAATGCACAGATCAGAAAGAAGTTTCACAGAATGATTCTGTGTAGTTTATATTTGAAGATATTACTTTTTCTAGTATTACCCTCTTAGCGCTCAGAATGTCCAATTGCATTTTCTACAGAAAGAGTGTTCAGAACGGCTCAATCAAAAGTATGGTTTTACTCTATTAGTTGAATGCCCATATCCGAAATAAGTTTCACAGAATGCTTCTGTGTAGTTTTTATTTGAAGATATTCTTTTTCAAAATATAGGCCTCTTAGCGCTCAGAATGTCCAATTGCAGTTTCTACAGAAAGAGATTTTCAGAACGGCTCCATCAAAAGTAAGGTTCAATTCAGTTAGTTGAATGCACAGAACAGAAATAAGTTTCACAGAATGCTTCTGTGTAGTTTATATTTGAATATATTCCTTTTCCAGTATTACCGTCTTAGCGATGCGAATATCCACTTGCATTTTCTACAGAAAGAGTGCTTCAGAACGGCTCAATCAAAAATAAGGTTCAACTCTGTTAGTTGAATGCACAGAAGAGAAAGAAGTTTCATACAATGCTTCTGTGTAGTTTATATTTGAATATATTCCTTTTTCCACTACTACCCTCTTAGCGCTCCAAATGTCCAGTTGCATTTTCTACAGAAAGAGTGTTCAGAACTGCTCAATCAAATGTATGGTTTAACTATGTTAGCTGAATGCACAGATCAGAAAGAAGTTTCACAGAATGATTCTGTGTAGTTTATATTTGAAGATATTCCTTTTTCCACTATTACCCACTTAGTGCTCCAAATGTCCAGTAGCATTTTCTACAGAAAGAGTGTTTCAGAACTGCTCAATCAAAAGTATGGTTTAACTCTGTTAGCTGAATGCACAGATCAGAAAGAAGTTTCACAGAATGCTTCTGTGTAGTGTTTATATGAAAATATTCTTTTTACCAATATAGGCCTCTTAGCGCTCAGAATGTCCAATTGCAGTTTCTATAGAAAGAGTGTTTCAGAACGGCTCAATGAAAAGTCAGGTTCACCTCTTTTAGTTGAATGCACAGAACAGAAAGAAGTTTCAAAGAATGCTTCTGTGTAGTATTTAGTTGAAGATATACCTTTATTGACTATTACCCACTTAGCGCTCCGAATGTCCACTGGCAGTTTCTACACAAAGAGTGTTTCAGAACTGCTCCTTCAAAAGTAAGGCTAAACTCTGTTGGTTGAATTCAGAGAACAGAAAGGAGTTTCAGAGAATGCTTCTGTGTGGTTTTTATTTGGAGATATTCCTTTTTCCTCTATTACAATCTTAGCGCTCCGAATGTCCACTTGCATTTTCTACACAAAGAGTGTTTCATAACTGCTCAATCAAAAGTATGGTTTAGCTCTTTTAACTGAATGCACAGATCAGAAATAAGTTTCACAGAATGATTCTGTGTAGTTTTTATTTGAAGATATTCTTTTTAACAATGTAGGCCTCTTAGCGCTTAGAAAGTCCAATTGCAGTTTCTACAGAAAGAGGGTTTCAGAACGGCTCAATCAAAAGTAAGGTTCAACTCTGTTAGTTGAATGCACAGAACAGAAAGAAGTTTCACAGAATGCTTCTGTGTAGTTTATATTTGAATATATTCCTTTTTCAACTATTACCCTCTTAGCGCTCCGAATGTCCACTTGCATTTTCTACAGAAAGAGTGTTCAGAACGGCTCAATCAAAAATATGGTTTTACTCTGTTAGTTAAATGCACAGATCCGAAAGAAGTTTCACAGAATGCTTCTGTGTAGTTTTTATTTGTAGATATTCTTTTTCCCAATATAGGCCTTTTAGCGGTCAGAATGTCCAATTGCAGTTTCTACAGAAAGAGTGTTTCACAACGGCTCCATCAAAAGTAAGGTTCAACTCAGTTAGTTGAATGCACAGAACAGAAAGAAGTTTCACAGAATGCTTCTGTGTAGTTTAGAATTGAATATATTCCTTTTTCCACTATTACCGTATTAGCGCTCCGAATGTCCACTTGCATTTTCTACAGAAAGAGTGTTCAGAACTGCGCAATCAAAAGTATGGTTTAACTCTGTTAGCTGAATGCACATATCAGAAATAAGTTTCACACAATGCTGCTGTGTAGTTTTTATTTGAAGATATTATTTTTCCCAATATAGGCCTCTTAGAGCTCAGAATGTCCAATTGCAGTTTCTACAGAAAGAGTGTTTCAGAACGGCTCAATCGAAAGTAAGGTTCAACTCTGTTAGTTGAATGCACAGAACAGAAAGAAGTTTCATACAATGCTTCTGTGTAGTTTATATTTGAACATATTCCTTTTTCCATTATTACCCACTTAGCGCTCCGAATGTAGAGTTGCATTTTCTACAGACAGAGTGTTTCAAATCTCCTCAATCAAAAGTATGGTTTAACTCTGTTAGCTGAGTGCTCAGATCAGAAAGAAGTTTCACAGAATGCTTCTGTGTAGCTTATATTTGAATATATTCCTTTTTCCATTACTACCCTCTTAGCGCTCCAAATGTCCAGTTGCATTTTCTACAGAAAGAGTGTTCAGAACTGCTCTATCAAAAATATGGTTTAACTCTGTTAGGTGAATGCACATATCAGAAAGAAGTTTCACAGGATGATTCTGTGTAGTTTATATTTGAATATAATCCTTTTTCCACTATTATCCCCTTAGCGCTACGAATCTCCACTTTCCTTTTCTACAGAAAGAGTGTTTCAGAACGGCTCAATCAAAACTAAGTTTCAACTCTTTTAATTGAAGGCACAGAACAGAAAGCAGTTTCACAGAATGCTTCTGTGTAGTATTTAGTTGAAGATATTCCTTTTTCGACTATTACCCTCTTAGCCCTCTGAATTTCCACCGGCAGTTTCTACACAAAGAGTGTTTCAGAACTGCTCCTTCAAAAGTAAGGCTCAGCTCTGTTAGTTGAATGCAGAGAACAGAAAGGAGTTTCAGAGAATGCTTCTGTGTAGTTTTTATTTGGAGATATTCCTTTTTTCACTATTACTATCTTAGCGCTCGGAATGTCCACTTGCATTTCCTACAGAAAGAGTGTTTCAGAACGGCTCAATCAAAACAAAGGTTCAACACTTTTAGTTGAATGCACAGAATAGAAAGAAGTTTCACAGAATGCTTCTGTGTAGTTTTTATTTGTAGATATTCTTTTTCCCAATATAGGCCTCTTAGCGCTCAGAATGTCCAATTGCATTTTCTACAGAAAGAGTGTTCCAGAACGGCTCAATCAAAAGCAAGGTTCAACTCAGTTAGTTGAATGCAGAGAACAGAAAGAAGTTTCACAGAATGCTTCTGTGTAGTTTATATTTGAGTATATTGCTTTTTCCACTATTACCCTCTTAGCGCTCCGAATGTCCACTTGCATTTTCTACAGAAAGAGTGTTCAGAACTGCGCAATCAAAAGTATGGTTTAACTCTGTTAGCTGAATGCACAGATCAGAAAGAAGTTTCACCGAATGATTCTGTGTAGTTTATATTTGAAGATAATCCTTTTTCCACTATTACCCTCTTAGCGCTCCGAATCTCCACTTTCATTTTCTACAGAAAGAATGTTTCAGAACGGCTCAATCAAAACAAAGGTTCAACTCTTTTAGTTGAATGCACAGAACAGAAAGAAGTTTCACAGAATGCTTCTGTGTAGTATTTAGTTGAAGATATTCCTTTTTCGACTATTACCCTCTTAGCGCTCTGAATTTCCACTGGCAGTTTCTACAAAAAGAGTGTTTCAGAACTGCTCCTCCAAAAGTAAGGCTCAGCTCTGTTAGGTGAATGCAGAGAACAGAAAGGAGTTTCAGAGAATGCTTCTGTGTAGTTTTTATTTGGAGATATTCCTTTTTCCACTATTACTAACTTAGCGCTCCGAATGTCCACTTGCATTTTCTACAGAAAGAGTGTTTCAGAATGGCTCAATCAAAACTAAGGTTCAACTCTGTTAGTTGAGTGTACAGAACAGAAAGGTGTTTCATACAATGCTTCTGTGTAGTTTATATTTGAACATATTCCTTTTTCCACTATTACCCACTTAGCGCTACGAATGTCCAGTTGCATTTCCTACAGACAGAGTGTTTCAAAACTGCTCAATCTAAAGTATGGTTTAACTCTGTTAGCTGAATGCTCAGATCAGAAAGAAGTTTCACAGAATGCTTCCGTGTAGTTTATATTTGAATATATTCCTTTTTCCACTACTACCCTCTTATCGCTCCAAATGTCTAGTTGCATTTTCTACAGAAAGAGTGTTCAGAACTGCTCAATGAAAAGTATGGTTTAATTCTGTTTCCTGAATGCACAGATCAGAAAGAAGTTTCACAGAATGATTCTGTGTAGTTTATATTTGAAGATATTACTTTTTCTAGTATTACCCTCTTAGCGCTCAGAATGTCCAATTGCATTTTCTACAGAAAGAGTGTTCAGAACGGCTCAATCAAAAGTATGGTTTTACTCTATTAGTTGAATGCCCATATCCGAAATAAGTTTCACAGAATGCTTCTGTGTAGTTTTTATTTGAAGATATTCTTTTTCAAAATATAGGCCTCTTAGCGCTCAGAATGTCCAATTGCAGTTTCTACAGAAAGAGATTTTCAGAACGGCTCCATCAAAAGTAAGGTTCAATTCAGTTAGTTGAATGCACAGAACAGAAATAAGTTTCACAGAATGCTTCTGTGTAGTTTATATTTGAATATATTCCTTTTCCAGTATTACCGTCTTAGCGATGCGAATATCCACTTGCATTTTCTACAGAAAGAGTGCTTCAGAACGGCTCAATCAAAAATAAGGTTCAACTCTGTTAGTTGAATGCACAGAAGAGAAAGAAGTTTCATACAATGCTTCTGTGTAGTTTATATTTGAATATATTCCTTTTTCCACTACTACCCTCTTAGCGCTCCAAATGTCCAGTTGCATTTTCTACAGAAAGAGTGTTCAGAACTGCTCAATCAAATGTATGGTTTAACTATGTTAGCTGAATGCACAGATCAGAAAGAAGTTTCACAGAATGATTCTGTGTAGTTTATATTTGAAGATATTCCTTTTTCCACTATTACCCACTTAGTGCTCCAAATGTCCAGTAGCATTTTCTACAGAAAGAGTGTTTCAGAACTGCTCAATCAAAAGTATGGTTTAACTCTGTTAGCTGAATGCACAGATCAGAAAGAAGTTTCACAGAATGCTTCTGTGTAGTGTTTATATGAAAATATTCTTTTTACCAATATAGGCCTCTTAGCGCTCAGAATGTCCAATTGCAGTTTCTATAGAAAGAGTGTTTCAGAACGGCTCAATGAAAAGTAAGGTTCACCTCTTTTAGTTGAATGCACAGAACAGAAAGAAGTTTCAAAGAATGCTTCTGTGTAGTATTTAGTTGAAGATATACCTTTATTGACTATTACCCACTTAGCGCTCCGAATGTCCACTGGCAGTTTCTACACAAAGAGTGTTTCAGAACTGCTCCTTCAAAAGTAAGGCTAAACTCTGTTGGTTGAATTCAGAGAACAGAAAGGAGTTTCAGAGAATGCTTCTGTGTGGTTTTTATTTGGAGATATTCCTTTTTCCTCTATTACAATCTTAGCGCTCCGAATGTCCACTTGCATTTTCTACACAAAGAGTGTTTCATAACTGCTCAATCAAAAGTATGGTTTAGCCCTTTTAACTGAATGCACAGATCAGAAATAAGTTTCACAGAATGATTCTGTGTAGTTTTTATTTGAAGATATTCTTTTTAACAATGTAGGCCTCTTAGCGCTTAGAAAGTCCAATTGCAGTTTCTACAGAAAGAGTGTTTCAGAACGGCTCAATCAAAAGTAAGGTTCAACTCTGTTAGTTGAATGCACAGAACAGAAAGAAGTTTCACAGAATGCTTCTGTGTAGTTTATATTTGAATATATTCCTTTTTCAACTATTACCCTCTTAGCGCTCCGAATGTCCACTTGCATTTTCTACAGAAAGAGTGTTCAGAACGGCTCAATCAAAAATATGGTTTTACTCTGTTAGTTAAATGCACAGATCCGAAAGAAGTTTCACAGAATGCTTCTGTGTAGTTTTTATTTGTAGATATTCTTTTTCCCAATATAGGCCTTTTAGCGGTCAGAATGTCCAATTGCAGTTTCTACAGAAAGAGTGTTTCACAACGGCTCCATCAAAAGTAAGGTTCAACTCAGTTAGTTGAATGCACAGAACAGAAAGAAGTTTCACAGAATGCTTCTGTGTAGTTTAGAATTGAATATATTCCTTTTTCCACTATTACCGTATTAGCGCTCCGAATGTCCACTTGCATTTTCTACAGAAAGAGTGTTCAGAACTGCGCAATCAAAAGTATGGTTTAACTCTGTTAGCTGAATGCACATATCAGAAATAAGTTTCACACAATGCTGTTGTGTAGTTTTTATTTGAAGATATTATTTTTCCCAATATAGGCCTCTTAGAGCTCAGAATGTCCAATTGCAGTTTCTACAGAAAGAGTGTTTCAGAACGGCTCAATCGAAAGTAAGGTTCAACTCTGTTAGTTGAATGCACAGAACAGAAAGAAGTTTCATACAATGCTTCTGTGTAGTTTATATTTGAACATATTCCTTTTTCCATTATTACCCACTTAGCGCTCCGAATGTAGAGTTGCATTTTCTACAGACAGAGTGTTTCAAATCTCCTCAATCAAAAGTATGGTTTAACTCTGTTAGCTGAGTGCTCAGATCAGAAAGAAGTTTCACAGAATGCTTCTGTGTAGCTTATATTTGAATATATTCCTTTTTCCATTACTACCCTCTTAGCGCTCCAAATGTCCAGTTGCATTTTCTACAGAAAGAGTGTTCAGAACTGCTCTATCAAAAATATGGTTTAACTCTGTTAGGTGAATGCACATATCAGAAAGAAGTTTCACAGGATGATTCTGTGTAGTTTATATTTGAATATAATCCTTTTTCCACTATTATCCCCTTAGCGCTACGAATCTCCACTTTCCTTTTCTACAGAAAGAGTGTTTCAGAACGGCTCAATCAAAACTAAGTTTCAACTCTTTTAATTGAAGGCACAGAACAGAAAGCAGTTTCACAGAATGCTTCTGTGTAGTATTTAGTTGAAGATATTCCTTTTTCGACTATTACCCTCTTAGCCCTCTGAATTTCCACCGGCAGTTTCTACACAAAGAGTGTTTCAGAACTGCTCCTTCAAAAGTAAGGCTCAGCTCTGTTAGTTGAATGCAGAGAACAGAAAGGAGTTTCAGAGAATGCTTCTGTGTAGTTTTTATTTGGAGATATTCCTTTTTTCACTATTACTATCTTAGCGCTCGGAATGTCCACTTGCATTTCCTACAGAAAGAGTGTTTCAGAACGGCTCAATCAAAACAAAGGTTCAACACTTTTAGTTGAATGCACAGAATAGAAAGAAGTTTCACAGAATGCTTCTGTGTAGTTTTTATTTGTAGATATTCTTTTTCCCAATATAGGCCTCTTAGCGCTCAGAATGTCCAATTGCATTTTCTACAGAAAGAGTGTTCCAGAACGGCTCAATCAAAAGCAAGGTTCAACTCAGTTAGTTGAATGCAGAGAACAGAAAGAAGTTTCACAGAATGCTTCTGTGTAGTTTATATTTGAGTATATTGCTTTTTCCACTATTACCCTCTTAGCGTTCCGAATGTCCACTTGCATTTTCTACAGAAAGAGTGTTCAGAACTGCGCAATCAAAAGTATGGTTTAACTCTGTTAGCTGAATGCACATATCAGAAATAAGTTTCACAGAATGTTTCTGTGTAGTTTTAATTTGTAGATATTCTTTTTCCCAATATAGGCCTTTTAGCGGTCAGAATGTCCAATTGCAGTTTCTACAGAAACAGTGTTTCACAACGGCTAAATCAAATTAAGGTTCAACTCTGTTAGTTGAATGCACAGAACAGAAAGAAGTTTCATACAATGCTTCTGTGTAGTTTATATTTGAACATATTCCTTTTTCCACTATTACTCACTTAGCGCTCCGAATGTCCAGTTGCATTTTCTACAGACAGAGTGTTTCAAAACTGCTCAGTCAAAAGTATGGTTTAACTCTGTTAGCTGAATGCTCAGATCAGAAAGAAGTTTCACAGAATGCTTCTGTGTAGTTTATATTTGAATATATTCCTTTTTCCACTACTACCCTCTTAGCGCTCCAAATGTCCAGTTGCATTTTCTACAGAAAGAGTGTTCAGAACTGCTCAATGAAAAGTATGGTTTAATTCTGTTAGCTGAATGCACAGAACAGAAAGAAGTTTCACAGAATGATTCTGTGTGGTTTATATTTGAAGATATTACTATTTCCAGTATTACCCTCTTAGAGCTCCCAATGTCCACTTGCATTTTCTACAGAAAGAGTGTTCAGAACTGCTCAATCAAAAGTGTGGTTTTACTCTATTTGTTGAATGCACATATCAGAAATAAGTTTCACAGGATGCTTCTGTGTAGTTTTTATTTGAAGATATTCTTTTTCCCAATATAGGCCTCTTAGCGCTCAGAATGTCCAATTGCAGTTTCTAAAGAAAGAGTGTTTCAGAACGGCTCCATCAAAAGTAAGGTTCAACTCAGTTAGTTGAATGCACAGAACAGAAAGAAGTTTCACAGAATGCTTCTGTGTAGTTTATATTTGAATATATTCCTTTTCCAGTATTACCGTCTTAGCGCTCAGAATATCCACTTGCATTGTCTACAGAAAGAGTGTTTCAGAACGGCTGAATCAAAAATATGGTTCAACTCTGTTAGTTGAATGCGCAGAAGAGAATGAAGTTTCATACAATGCTTCTGTGTAGTTTATAATTGAATATATTAATTTTTCCACTATTACCGTATTAGCGCTCCGAATGTCCACTTGCATTTTCTACAGAAAGAGTGTTCAGAACTGCGCAATCAAAAGTATGTTTTAACTCTGTTAGCTGAATGCTCAGATCAGAAAGAAGTTTCACAGAATGCTTCTGTGTAGCTTATATTTGAATATATTCCTTTTTCCACTACTACCCTCATAGCGCTCCAAATGTCCAGTTGCATTTTCTACAGAAAGAGTGTTCAGAACTGCACTATCAAAAGTGTGGTTTAACTCTGTTAGCTGAATGCACATATCAGAAAGAAGTTTCACAGAATGATTCTGTGCAGTTTATATTTGAAGATAATCTTTTTTCCACTATTACCCTCTTAGCGCTCCGAATCTCCACTTTCATTTTCTACAGAAAGAGTGTTTCAGAACGGCTCAATCAAAACTAAGGTTCAGCTCTTTTAGTTGAATGCACAGAACACAAAGTAGTTTCACAGAATGCTTCTGTGTAGTATTTAGTTGAAGATATTCCTTTTTCGACTATTACCGTCTTAGCGCTCCGAATGTCCACTGGCAGTTCCTACGCAAAGAGTGTTTCAGAACTGCTCCTTCAAAACTGAGACTCAGCTCTGTTAGTTGAATGCAGAGAACAGAAAGGAGTTTCAGAGAATGCTTCTGTGTAGTTTTTATTTGGAGATATTCCTTTTTCCACTATTACAATCTTAGCGTTCCGAATGTCCACTTGCATTTTCTACAGAAAGAGTGTTTCAGAACGGCTCAATCAAAACTAAGGTTCAACACTTTTAGTTGAATGCACAGAACAGAAAGAAGTTTCACAGAATGCTTCTGTGTAGTTTTTATTTGTAGATATTTTTTTTTCCCAATATAGGCCTCTTAGCGCTCAGAATGTCCAATTGCATTTTCTACAGAAAGAGTGTTTCAGAACGGCTCAATCAAAAGCAAGGTTCAACACAGATAGTTGAATGCAGAGAACAGAAAGAAGTTTCACAGAATGCTTCTGTGTAGTTTACATTTGGATATATTGCTTTTTCCACTATTACCCTCTTAGCGCTCGGAATGTCCACTTGCATTTTCTACAGAAAGAGTATTCAGAACTGTGCAATCAAAAGTATGGTTTAACTCTGTTAGCTGAATGCACATATCACAAATAAGTTTCACACAATGCTTCTGTGTAATTTTTATTTGAATATATTATTTTTCACAATATAGGCCTCTTAGCGCACAGAATGTCCAATTACAGTTTCTACAGAAAGAGTGTTTAAGAACGGCTCAATCAAAAGTAAGGTTCAACTCTGTTAGTTGAATGTACAGAAGAGAAAGATGTTTCATACAATGCTTCTGTGTAGTTTATATTTGAACATATTCCTTTTTCCACTATTACCCACTTAGCACTCCGAATGTCCAGTTGCATTTTCTACAGACAGAGTGTTTCAAAACTGCTCAATCAAAAGAATGGTTTAACTCTGTTAGCTGAATGCTCAGATCAGAAAGAAGTTTCACAGAATGCTTCTGTGTAGTTTATATTTGAATATATTCTTTTTCCACTACTACCTTCTTAGCGCTCCAAATGTCCAGTTGCATTTTCTACAGAAAGAGTGTTCAGAACTTCTCAATCAAAAGTATGGTTTAACTCTGTTAGCTGAATGCACAGATCAGAAAGAAGTTTCACAGAATGATTCTGTGTAGTTTATATTTGAAGATATTACTTTTTCCAGTATTACCCTCTTAGCGCTCCGAATGTCCACTTGCATTTTCTACAGAAAGAGTGTTCAGAACGGCTCAATCAAAAGTATGGTTTTACTCTATTAGTTGAATGCCCATATCAGAAATAAGTTTCACAGAATGCTTCTGTGTAGTTTTTATTTGAAGATATTATTTTTCCCAGTATAGGCCTCTTAGCGCTCAGAATATCCAATTGCAGTTTCTACAGAAAGAGTGTTTCAGAACGGCTCCATCAAAAGTAAGGTTCAACTCAGTTATTTGAATGCACAGAACAGAAAGAAGTTTCACAGAATGCTTCTGTGTAGTTTATATTTGAACATATTCCTTTTTCCACTATTACCCACTTAGCGCTCCAAATGTCCAGTAGCATTTTCTACAGAAAGAGTGTTTCAGAACTGCTCAATCAAAAGTATGGTTTAACTCTATTAGCTGAATGCACAGATCAGAAAGAAGTTTAACAGAATGCTTCTGTGTAGTGTTTATATGAAAATATTCTTTTTACCAATATATGACTCTTAGCGCTCAGAATGTCCAATTGCAGTTTCTATAGAAAGAGTGTTTCAGAACGGCTCAATGAAAAGTAAGGTTCACTTCTTTTAGTTGAATGCACAGAACAGAAAGAAGTTTCACAGAATGCTTCTGTGTAGTATTTAGTTGAAGATATTCCTTTATTGACTATTACCCACTTAGCGCTCCGAATGTCCACTGGCAGTTTCTACACAAAGAGTGTTTCAGAACTGTTCCTTCAAAAGTAAGGCTAAACTCTGTTAGTTGAATTCAGAGAACAGAAAGGAGTTTCTGAGAATGCTTCTGTGTAGTTTTTATTTGGAGATATTCCTTTTTCCTCTATTACAATCTTAGCGCTCCGAAGGTCCCCTTGCATTTTCTACACAAAGAGTGTTTCATAACTGCTCAATCAAAAGTATGGTTTAGATCTGTTAACTGAATGCACATATCAGAAATATGTTTCAGAGAATGCTTCTGTGTAGTTTTTATTTGGAGATATTCCTTTTTCCACTAATAAAATCTTAGCGCTCAGAATGTCCACTTTCATTTTCTACAGAAAGAGTGTTTCAGAACGGCTCAATCAAAACAAAGGTTCAACACTTTTAGTTGAAAGCACAGAACAGAAAAAGTTTCACAGAAGTCTTCTGTGTAGTTTTTATGTGTAGATATTCTTTTTCCCAATATAGGCCTCTTAGCGCTCAGAATGTCCAATTGCATTTTCTACAGAAAGAGAGTTTCAGAACGGCTCAATCAAAAGCAAGGTTTAACTCAGTTAGTTGAATGCAGAGATCAGAAAGAAGTTTCACAGAATGCTTCTGTGTAGTTTATATATGAATATATTGCTTTTTCCACTATTACCCTCTAAGCGCTCCGAATGTCCACTTGCATTTTCTACAGAAAGAGTGTTCAGAACTGTGCAATCAAATGTATGCTTTAACTCTGTTAGCTGAATGCACATATCACAAATAAGTTTCACACAATGCTTCTGTGTAGTTTTTATTTGAATATATTATTTTTCGCAATATAGGCCTCCTAGTGCTCAGAATGTCCAATTACAGTTTCTACAGAAACAGTGTTTAAGAACGGCTCAATCAAAAGTAAGGTTCAACTCTGTTATTTGAATGTACAGAACACAAAGTTGTTTCATACAATGCTTCTGTGTAGTTTATATTTGAACATATTCCTTTTTCCACTATTACCCACTTAATGCTCCGAATGTCCAGTTGCATTTTCTACAGACAGAGTGCTTCAAAACTGCTCAATCAAAAGTATGGTTTAACTCTGTTAGCTGAATGCTCAGATCAGAAAAAGTTTCACAGAATGTTTCTCTGTAGTTTATATTTGAATATATACTTTTTCAACTACTACCCTCTTAGCGCTCCAAATGTCCAGCTGCATTTTCTACAGAAAGAGTGTTCAGAACTGCTCAATCAAAAGTATGGTTTAACTCTGTTAGCTGAAAGCACATATCAGAAATAAGTTTCACACAATGCTGCTGTGTAATTTTTATTTGAAGATATTATTTTTCCCAATATAGGCCTCTTAGCGCTCAGAATGTCCAATTGCAGTTTCTACAGAAAGTGTTTCAGAACGGCTCAATCAAAAGTAAGTTTCAAATCTGTTAGTTGAATGCACAGAACAGAAAGAAGTTTCATACAATGCTTCTGTTTAGTTTATATTTGAACATATTCCTTTTTCCATTATTACCCACTTAGCGCTCCGAATGTCCAATTGCATTTTCTACAGACAGAGTTTTTCAAAACTGCTCAATCAAAAGTATGGTTTAACTCTGTTAGCTGAATGCTCAGATCAGAAAGAAGTTTCACAGAATGCTTCTGTGTAGTTTATATTTGAATATACACCTTTTTCCACTACTACCCTCGTAGCGCTCCAAATGTCCAGTTGCATTTTCTACAGAAAGAGTGTTCAGAACTGCTCAATCAAAAGTATGTTTTAACTCTGTTACCTGAATGCTCAGATCAGAAAGAAGTTTCACAGAATGATTCTGTGTAGTTTATATTTGAAGATATTCCTTTTTCCACTATTAAACTGTTAGCGCTCCAAATCTCCACTTTCATTTTCTACAGAAAGAGTGTTTCAGAACGGCTCAATCAAAACTAATGTTCAACTCTTTTAGTTGAATGCACAGAACAGAAAGAAGTTTCACAGAATGCTTCTGTGTAGTATTTAGTTGAAGATATTCCTTTTTCGACTATTACCGTCTTAGCGCTCCGAATGTCCACTGGCAGTTCCTACACAAAGAGTGTTTCAGAACTGCTCCTTCAAAAGTAAGGCTCAGCTCTGTTAGTTGAATGCAGAGAACAGAAAGGAGTTTCAGAGAATGCTTCTGTGTAGTTTTTATTTGGAGATATTCCTTTTTTCACTATTACAATCTTAGCGCTCCGAATGTCCACTTGCATTTTCTACAGAAAGAGTGTTTCAGAACGGCTCAATCAAAACTAAGGTTCAACACTTTTAGTTGAATTCACAGAACAGAAAGAAGTTTCACAGATTGCTTCTGTGTAGTTTTCATGTGTAGATATTATTTTTCCCAATATAGGCCTCTTAGCGCTCAGAATGTCCAATTGCAATTTCTACAGAAAGAGTGTTTCAGAACGGCTCAATCAAAAGCAAGTTTTAACTCAGTTAGTTGAATGCAGAGATGAGAAAGTAGTTTCACAGATGCTTCTGTGTAATTTATATTTGAATATATGCCTTTTTCCACTATTACCCTCTTAGCGCTCCGAAAGTCCACTTGCATTTTCTACCGAAAGAGTGTTCAGAACTGTGCAATCAAATGTATGGTTTAAATCTGTTAGCTGAATGCACATATCAGAAATAGGTTTCACACAATGCTTCTGTGTAGTTTTTATTTGAATATATTATTTTTCGCAATATAGGCCTCCTAGCGCTCAGAATGTCCAATTACAGTTTCTACAGAAACAGTGTTTAAGAACGGCTCAATCAAAAGTAAGGTTCAACTCTGTTAGTTGAATGTACAGAACACAAAGTTGTTTCATACAATGCTTCTGTGTAGTTTATAAATGAATATATTCCTTTTTCAACTATTACCGTATTAGCGCTCCGAATGTCCACTTGCATTTTCTACAGAAAGAGTGTTCAGAACTGCGCAATCAAAAGTATGTTTTAACTCTGTTAGCTGAATGGACATATCAGAAATAAGTTTCACACAATGCTGCTGTGTAGTTTTTATTTGAAGATACTATTTTTCCCAATATATGCCTCTTAGCGCTCAGAATATCCAATTGCAGTTTCTACACAAAGAGTGTTTCAGAACGGCTCAATCAAAAGTAAGGTTCAACTCTGTTAGTTGAATGCACAGAACATAAAGGAGTTTCATACAATGCTTCTGTGTAGTTTATATTTGAACATATTCCTTTTTCCATTATTACCCACTTAGCGCTCCGTATGTAAAGTTGCATTTTCTACAGACAGAGTGTTTCAAATCTCCTCAATCAAAAGTATGGTTTAACTCTGTTAGCTGAATGCTCAGATCAGAAAGAAGTTTCACAGAATGCTTCTGTGTAGCTTATATTTGAATATATTCCTTTTTCCACTACTACCCTCTTAGCGCTCCAAATGTCCAGTTGCATTTTCTACAGAAAGAGTGTTCAGAACTGCTCTATCAAAAGTATGGTTTAATTCTGTTAGTTGAATGCACAGATCAGAAAGAAGTTTAACAGAATGATTCTGTGTAGTTTATATTTGAAGATATTACTTTTTCCAGTATTACCCTCTTAGCGCTCCGAAGGTCCACTTCCATTATCTACAGAAGGAGTGTTCACAACGGCTCAATCAAAAGTATGGTTTTACTCTATTAGTTGAATGCTCATATCAGAAATAAGTTTCACAGAATGCTTCTGTGTAGTTTTTATTTGAAGATATTCCTTTTCCCAATATAGGCCTCTTAGCGCTCAGAATGTCCAATTGCAGTTTCTACAGAAAGAGTGTTTGAGAACGGCTCCATCAAAAGTAAGGTTCAACTCAGTTATTTGAATGCACAGAACAGAAAGAAGTTTCACAGAATGCTTCTGTGTAGTTTATATTTGAACATATTCCTTTTTCCACTATTACCCACTTAGCGCTCCAATGTCCAGTAGCATTTTCTACAGAAAGAGTGTTTCAGAACTGCTCAATCAAAAGTATGGTTTAACTCTGTTAGCTGAATGCACAGATCAGAAAGAAGTTTAACAGAATTCTTCTGTGTAGTGTTTATATGAAAATATTCTTTTTACCAATATATGCCTCTTAGCGCTCAGAATGTCCAATTGCAGTTTCTATAGAAAGAGTGTTTCAGAACAGCTCAATGAAAAGTAAGGTTCACTTCTTTTAGTTGAATGCACAGAACAGAAAGAAGTTTCACAGAATGCTTCTGTGTAGTATTTAGTTGAAGATATTCCTTTATTGACTATTACCCACTTAGCGCTCCGAATGTCCACTGGCAGTTTCTACACAAAGAGTGTTTCAGAACTGTTCCTTCAAAAGTAAGGCTAAACTCTGTTAGTTGAATTCAGAGAACAGAAAGGAGTTTCTGAGAATGCTTCTGTGTAGTTTTTATTTGGAGATATTCCTTTTTCCTCTATTACAATCTTAGCGCTCCAAATGTCCCCTTGCATTTTCTACACAAAGAGTGTTTCATAACTGCTCAATCAAAAGTATGGTTTAGATCTGTTAACTGAATGCACAGATCAGAAATAAGTTTCAGAGAATGCTTCTGTGTAGTTTTTATTTGGAGATATTCCTTTTTCCACTAATACAATCTTAGCGCTCCGAATGTCCACTTTCATTTTCTACAGAAAGAGTGTTTCAGAACGGCTCAATCAAAACAAAGTTCAACACTTTTAGTTGAAAGCACAGAACAGAAAAAGTTTCACAGAAGGCTTCTGTGTAGTTTTTATGTGTAGATATTCTTTTTCCCAATATAGGCCTCTTAGCGCTCAGAATGTCCAATTGCATTTTCTACAGAAAGAGAGTTTCAGAACGGCTCAATCAAAAGCAAGGTTTAACTCAGTTAGTTGAATGCAGACATCAGAAAGAAGTTTCACAGAATGCTTCTATGTAGTTTATATATGAATATATTGCTTTTTCCACTATTACCCTCTTAGCGCTCCGAAAGTCCACTTGCATTTTCTACAGAAAGAGTGTTCAGAACTGTGCAATCAAATGTATGGTTTAACTCTGTTACCTGAATGCACATATCACAAATAAGTTTCACACAATGCTTCTGTGTAGTTTTTATTTGAATATATTATTTTTCGCAATATAGGCCTCCTAGCGCTCAGAATGTAAAATTACAGTTTCTACAGAAACAGTGTTTAAGAACGGCTCAATCAAAAGTAAGGTTCAACTCTGTTAGTTGAATGTACAGAACACAAAGTTGTTTCATACAATGCTTCTGTGTAGTTTATATTTGAACATATTCCTTTTTCCACTATTACCCACTTAGCGCTCCGAATGTCCACTTGCATTTTCTACAGACAGAGTGTTTCAAAACTGCTCAATCAAAAGTATGGTTTAACTCTGTTAGCTGAATGCTCAGATCAGAAAAAGTTTCACAGAATGTTTCTCTGTAGTTTACATTTGAATATATTCTTTTTCAACTACTACCCTCTTAGCGCTCCAAATGTCCAGTTGCATTTTCTACAGAAAGAGTGTTCAGAACTGCTCAATCAAAAGTATGGTTTAACTCTGTTAGCTGAATGCACATATCACAAATAAGTTTCACACAATGCTGCTGTGTAATTTTTATTTGAAGATATTATTTTTCCCAATATAGGCCTCTTAGCGCTCAGAATGTCCAATTGCAGTTTCTACAGAAAGTGTTTCAGAACGGCTCAATCAAAAGTAAGTTTCAAATCTGTTAGTTGAATGCACAGAACAGAAAGAAGTTTCATACAATGCTTCTGTGTAGTTTATATTTGAACATATTCCTTTTTCCATTATTACCCACTTAGCGCTCCGAATGTCCAACTGCATTTTCTACAGACAGAGTTTTTCAAAACTGCTCAATCAAAAGTATGGTTTAACTCTGTTAGCTGAATGCTCAGATCAGAAAGAAGTTTCACAGCATGCTTCCGTGTAGTTTATATTTGAATATACACCTTTTTCCACTACTACCCTCTTAGCGCTCCAAATGTCCAGTTGCATTTTCTACAGAAAGAGTGTTCAGAACTGCTCAATCAAAAGTATGTTTTAACTCTGTTACCTGAATGCTCAGATCAGAAAGAAATTTCACAGAATGATTCTGTGTAGTTTATATTTGAAGATATTCCTTTTTCCACTATTACACTGTTAGTGCTCCAAATCTCCACTTTCATTTTCTACAGAAAGAGTGTTTCAGAACGGCTCAATCAAAACTAATGTTCAACTCTTTTAGTTGAATGCACAGAACAGAAAGAAGTTTCACAGAATGCTTCTGTGTAGTATTTAGTTGAAGATATTCCTTTTTCGACTATTACCGTCTTAGCGCTCCGAATGTCCACTGGCAGTTCCTACACAAAGAGTGTTTCAGAACTGCTCCTTCAAAAGTAAGGCTCAGCTCTGTTAGTTGAATGCAGAGAACAGAAAGGTGTTTCAGAGAATGCTTCTGTGTAGTTTTCATTTGGAGGTATTCCTTTTTTCACTATTACAATCTTAGCGCTCCGAATGTCCACTTGCATTTTCTACAGAAAGAGTGTTTCAGAACGGCTCAATCAAAACTAAGGTTCAACACTTTTAGTTGAATTCACAGAACAGAAAGAAGTTTCACAGAATGCTTCTGTGTAGTTTTCATGCGTAGATATTCTTTTCCCCAATATAGGCCTCTTAGCGCTCAGAATGTCCAATTGCATTTTCTACAGAAATAGTGTTTCAGAACGGCTCAATCAAAAGCAAGTTTTAACTCAGTTAGTTGAATGCAGAGATCAGAAAGAAGTTTCACAGAATGCTTCTGTGTAATTTATATTTGAATATATTCCTTTTTCCACTATTACCCTCTTTGCGCTCCGAAAGTCCACTTGCATTTTCTACAGAAAGAGTGTTCAGAACTGTGCAATCAAATGTATGGTTTAAATCTGTTAGCGGAATGCACATATCAGAAATAAGTTTCACACAATGCTTCTGTGTAGTTTTTATTTGAATATATTATTTTTCACAATATAGGCCTCCTTGCGCTCAGAATGTCCAATTACAGTTTCTACAGAAACAGTGTTTAAGAACGGCTCAATCAAAAGTAAGGTTCAACTCTGTTAGTTGAATGTACAGAACACAAAGTTGTTTCATACAATGCTTCTGTGTAGTTTATATTTGAACATATTCCTTTTTCCACTATTACCCAATTAGCGCTCCGAATGTCCAGTTGCATTTTCTACAGACAGAGTGTTTCAAAACTGCTCAATCAAAAGTATGGTTTAACTCTGTTAGCTGAATGCTCTTATCAGAAAGAAGTTTCACAGAATGTTTCTGTGTAGTTTATATTTGAATATATTCTTTTTCCACTACTACCCTCCTAGCGCTCCAAATGTCCAGTTGCATTTTCTACAGAAAGAGTGTTCAGAACTGCTCAATCCAAAGTACGGTTTAACTCTGTTAGCTGAATGCACAGATCAGAAAGAAATTTCACAGAATGATTCTGTGTAGTTCATATTTGAAGATATTACGTTTTCCAGTATTACCCTCTTAGCGCTCCGAATGTCCACTTGCATTTTCTACAGAAAGAGTGTTGAGAACGGCTCAATCAAAAGTATGGTTTTACTCTATTAGTTGAATGCCCATATCAGAAATTAGTTTCACAGAATGCTTCTGTGTAATTTTTATTTGAAGATATTCTTTTTCCCAATAGAGGCCTCTTAGCACTCAGAATGTCCAATTGCAGTTTCTACAGAAAGAGTGTTTCAGAACGGCTCCATCAAAAGTAAGGTTCAACTCAGTTAGTTGAATGCACAGAATAGAAAGAAGTTTCACAGAATGCTTCTGTGTAGTTTATAGTTGCATATATTCTTTTTCCAGTATTACCGTCTTAGCGCCCCGAATATCCACTTGCATTTTCTGCAGAAAGAGTGTTTCAGAACGGCTCAATCAAAAATAAGGTTCAACTCTGTTAGTTGAATGCACAGAACAGAAAGAAGTTTCATACAATGCTTCTGTGTAGTTTATATTTGAATATATTACTTTTTCCACTACTACCCACTTAGCGCTCCTAATATACATTTGCATTTTCTACAGAAAGAGTGTTCAGAACTGCTCAATCAAAATATGGTTTAATTCTGTTAGCTGAATGCACAGATCAGAAATAAGTTTCACAGAATGATTCTGTGTAGTTTATATTTGATGATATTCCTTTTTCCACTATTACCCACTTAGCACTCCAAATGTCCAGTTGCATTTTCTACAGAAAGAGTGTTTCAGAACTGCTCAATCAAAAGTATGGTTTAACTCTGTTAGCTGAATGCACAGATCAGAAAGAAGTTTCACAGAATGCTTCTGTGTAGTGTTTATATGAGATATTCTTTTTACCAATATAGGCCTCTTAGCGCTCAGAATGTCCAATTGCAGTTCCTATAGAAAGAGTGTTTCAGAACGGCTCAATCAAAAGTAAGGTTCAACTCTGTTAGTTTAATGCACAGAACAGAAAGAAGTTTCACAGAATGCTACTGTGTAGTTTATATTTGAATATATTCCTTTTTTCCACTATTACCCACTTAGCGCTCCGAATATCCACTTGCAGTTTCTACACAAAGATTGTTTCAGAACTGATCCTTCAAAAGTAAGGCTCAACTCTGTTAGTTGAATGCAGAGAACAGAAAGGAGATTCAGAGAATGCTTCTGTGTAGTTTTTATTTGGAGATATTCCTTTTTCCTCTATTACAATCTTAGCGCTCCGAAGGTCCACTTGCATTTTCTACACAAAGAGTCTCATAACTGCTCAATCAAAAGTATGGTTTAGCTCTGTTAACTGAATGCACAGTTCAGAAATAAGTTTCACAGAATGCTTCTCTGTAGTTTTTATTTGAAGATATTCTTTTTCCCAGTGTAGGCCTCTTAGCTCTCAAAATGTCCAATTGCAGTTAATACAGAAAGAGTGTTTCAGAACGGCTCAATCAAAAGTAAGGTTCAACTCTGTTAGTTGAATGCACAGAACAGAAAGAAGTTTCATACAATGCTTCCGTGTAGTTTATATTTGAACATATTCCTTTTTCCATTATTACCCACTTAGCGCTCCGAATGTCCAATTGCATTTTCTACAGACAGAGTTTTTCAAAACTGCTCAATCAAAAGTATGGTTTAACTCTGTTAGCTGAATGCTCAGATCAGAAAGAAGTTTCACAGAATGCTTCTGTGTAGTTTATATTTGAATATATACCTTTTTCCACTACTACCCTCTTAGCGCTCCAAATGTCCAGTTGCATTTTCTACAGAAAGAGTGTTCAGAACTGCTCAATCAAAAGTATGTTTTAACTCTGTTACCTGAATGCTCAGATCAGAAAGAAGTTTCACAGAATGATTCTGTGTAGTTTATATTTGAAGATATTCCTTTTTCCACTATTACACTGTTAGCGCTCCAAATCTCCACTTTCATTTTCTACAGAAAGAGTGTTTCAGAACGGCTCAATCAAAACTAATGTTCAACTCTTTTAGTTGAATGCACAGAATAGAAAGAAGTTTCACAGAATGCTTCTGTGTAGTATTTAGTTGAAGATATTCCTTTTTCGACCATTACCGTCTTAGCGCTCCGAATGTCACCTGGCAGTTCCTACACAAAGAGTGTTTCAGAACTGCTCCTTCAAAAGTAAGGCTCAGCTCTGTTAGTTGAATGCAGAGAACAGAAAGAAGTTTCAGAGAATGCTTCTGTGTAGTTTTCATTTGGAGATATTCCTTTTTTCACTATTACAATCGTAGCGCTCCGAATGTCCACTTGCATTTTCTACAGAAAGAGTGTTTCAGAACGGCTCAATCAAAACAAAGGTTCAACACTTTTAGTTGAATTCACAGAACAGAAAGAAGTTTCACAGAATGCTTCTGTGTAGTTTTCATGTGTAGATATTATTTTTCCCAATATAGGCCTCTTAGCGCTCAGAATGTCCAATTGCATTTTCTACAGAAAGAGTGTTTCAGAACGGCTCAATCAAAAGCAAGTTTTAACTCAGTTAGTTGAATGCAGAGATCAGAAAAAAGTTTCACAGAATGCTTCTGTGTAATTTATATTTGAATATATTCCTTTTTCCACTATTACCCTCTTAGCGCTCCGAATCTCCACTTTCATTTTCTACAGAAAGAGTGTTTCAGAACGGCTCAATCAAAACTAATGTTCAACTCTTTTAGTTGAATGTACAGAACAGAAAGAAGTTTCACAGAATGCTTCTGTGTAGTTTTTATGTGTAGATATACTTTTTCCCAATATAGGCCTCTTAGCGCTAAGAATGTCCAATTGCATTTTCTACAGAAAGAGTGTTTCAGAACGGCTCAATCAAAAATAAGGTTCAACTCTGTTAGTTGAATGCACAGAACAGAAAGAAGTTTCATACAATGCTTCTGTGTAGTTTATATTTGAATATATTACTTTTTCCACTACTACCCACTTAGCGATCCTAATATCCAGTTGCATTTTCTACAGAAAGAGTGTTCAGAACTGCTCAATCAAAAGTATGCTTTAATTCTGTAAGCTGAATGCACAGATCAGAAACAAGTTTCACAGAATTATTCTGTGTAGTTTATATTTGAAGATATTCCTTTTTCCACTATTACCCACTTAGCGCTCCAAATGTCCAGTTGCATTTTCTACAGAAAGAGTGTTTCAGAACTGCTCAATCAAAAGTATGGTTTAACTCTGTTAGCTGAATGCACAGATCAGAAAGAAGTTTCACAGAATGCTTCTGTGTAGTGTTTATATGAAGATATTCTTTTTACCAATATAGGCCTCTTAGCGCTCAGAATGTCCAACTGCAGTTTCTATAGAAAGAGTGTTTCAGAACGGCTCAATGAAAAGTAAGGTTCACCTCTTTTAGTTGAATGCACAGTACAGAAAGAAGTTTCACAGAATGCTTCTCTGTAGAATTTAGTTGAAGATATTACTTTTTTGACTATTACCCACTTAGCACTTCGAATATCCACTTCCAGTTTCTACACAAAGAGTGTTTCAGAACTGTTCCTTCAAAAGTAAGGCTTAACTCTGTTAGTTGAATGCAGAGAACAGAAAGGGGTTTCAGAGAATGCTTCTGTGTAGTTTTTATTTGGAGATATTCCTTTTTCCTCTATTACAATCTTAGCGCTCCGAAGGTCCACTTGCATTTTCTACACAAAGAGTCTTTCATAACTGCTCAATCAAAAGTATGGTTTAGCTCTGTTAACTGAATGCAAAGATCAGAAATAAGTTTCACAGAATGCTTCTGTGTAGTTTTTATTTGAAGATATTCTTTTTCCCAAAGTAGGCCTCTTAGCTCTCAGAATGTCCAATTGCAGTTTCTACAGAAAGAGTGTTTCAGAACGGCTCAATCAAAAGCAAGGTTTATCTCAGTTAGTTGAATGCAGAGATCAGAAAGAAGTTTCACAGAATGCTTCTGTGTAGTTTATATTTGAATATATTGCTTTTTCCACTGTTACCCTCTTAGCGCTCCGAATGTCCACTTGCATTTTCTACAGAAGGAGTGTTCAGAACTGCGCAATCAAATGTATGGTTTAACTCTGTTAGCTGAAAGCACATATCACAAATAAGTTTCACACAATGCTTCTGTGTAGTTTTTATTTGAATATATTATTTTTCGCAATATAGGCCTCCTAGCGCTCACAATGTCCAATTACAGTTTCTACAGAAAGAGTGTTTAAGAACGGCTCAATCAAAAGTAAGGTTCAACTCTGTTAGTTGAATGTACAGAACAGAAATATGTTTCATACAGTGATTCTGTGTAGTTTATATTTGAACATATTCCTTTTTCCACTATTACCCACTTAGCGCTCCGAATGTCCAGTTGCATTTTCTACAGACAGAGTGTTTCAAAACTGCTCAATCAAAAGTATGGTTTCACTCTGTTAGCTGAATGCACAGATCAGAAAGATGTTTAACAGAATGCTTCTGTGTAGTTTATATTTGAATATATTCTTTTTCCACTACTACCCTCTTAGCGCTCCAAATGTCCAGTTGCATTTTCTACAGAAAGAGTGTTCAGAACTGCTCAATCAAAAGTATGGTTTAACTCTGTTAGCTGAATGCACAGATCAGAAAGAAATTTCACAGAATGATTCAGTGTAGTTCATATTTGAAGGTATTACTTTTTCCAGTATTACCCTCTTAGCGCTCCGAATGTCCACTTGCATTTTCTACAGAAAGAGTGTTCAGAACAGCTCAATCAAAAGTATGGTTTTACTGTATTATTTGAATGCCCATATCAGAAATAAGTTTCACAGAATTCTTCCGTGTAGTTTTTATTTGAAGATATTCTTTTTCCCAATATAGGCCTCTTAGCTCTCAGAATGTCCAATTGCAGTTTCTACAGAAAGAGTGTTTCAAAACGGCTCCATCAAAAGTAAGGTTCAACTCAGTTAGTTGAATGCACAGAACAGAAAGAAGTTTCACAGAATGCTTCTGTGTAGTTTATAGTTGAATATATTCTTTTTCCAGTATTACCGTCTTAGCGCTCCGAATATCCACTTGCATTTTCTACAGAAAGAGTGTTTCAGAACGGCTCAATCAAAAATAAGGTTCAACTCTGTTAGTTGAATGCACAGAACAGAAAGACGTTTCATACAATGCTTCTGTGTAGTTTATATTTGAATATATTACTTTTTCCACTACTACCCACTTAGCGATCCCAATATCCAGTTGCATTTTCTACAGAAAGTGTGTTCAGAACTGCTCAATCAAAAGTATGGTTTAATTCTGTAAGCTGAATGCACAGATCAGAAACAAGTTTCACAGAATTATTCTGTGTAGTTTATATTTGAAGATATTCCTTTTTCCACTATTACCCACTTAGCGCTCCAAATGTCCAGTTGCATTTTCTACAGAAAGACTGTTTCAGAACTGCTCAATCAAAAGTATGGTTTAACTCTGTTAGCTGAATGCACAGATCAGAAAGAAGTTTCACAGAATGCTTCTGTGTAGTGTTTATATGAAGATATTATTTTACCATTATAGGCCTCTTAGCGCTCAGAATGTCCAACTGCAGTTTCTATAGAAAGAGTGTTTCAGAACGGCTCAATGAAAAGTAAGGTTCACCTCTTTTAGTTGAATGCACAGTACAGAAAGAAGTTTCACAGAATGCTTCTCTGTAGAATTTAGTTGAAGATATTCCTTTTTTGACTATTACCCACTTAGCACTCCGAATATCCACTTCCAGTTTCTACACAAAGAGTGTTTCAGAACTGCTCCTTCAAAAGTAAGGCTAAACTCTGTTAGTTGAATGCAGAGAACAGAAAGGGGTTTCACAGAATGCTTCTGTGTAGTTTTTATTTGGAGATATTCCTTTTTCCTCTATTACAATCTTAGCGCTCCGAAGGTCCACTTGCATTTTCTACACAAAGAGTCTTTCATAACTGCTCAATCAAAAGTATGGTTTAGCTCTGTTAACTGAATGCACAGATCAGAAATAAGTTTCACAGAATGCTTCTGTGTAGTTTTTATTTGAAGATATTCTTTTTCCCAACGTAGGCCTCTTAGCTCTCAGAATGTCCAATTGCAGTTTCTACAGAAAGAGTGATTCAGAACGGCTCAATCAAAAGTAAGTTTCAACTCTGTTAGTTGAATGCACAGAACAGAAAGAAGTTTCATACAATGCTTCTGTGTAGTTTATATTTGAACATATTCTTTTTTCCATTTTTACCCACTTAGCGCTCCGAATGTCCAGTTGCATTTTCTATAGACAGAGTGTTTCAAAACTGCTCAATCAAAAGTATGGTTTAACTCTGTTAGCTGAATGCTCAGATCAGAAAGAAGTTTCACAGAATGCTTCTGTGTAGTTTATATTGAATATATACCTTTTTCTACTACTACCCTCTTAGCGCTCCAAATGTCCAATTGCATTTTCTACAGAAAGAGTGTTCAGAACTGCTCAATCAAAAGTATGTTTTAACTCTGTTAGCTGAATGCACAGATCAGAAAGTAGTTTCACAGAATGATTCTGTGTAGTTTATATTTGAAGATATTCCTTTTTCCACTATTACCTACTTAGCGCTCCGAATCTCCACTTTCATTTTCTACAGAAAGAGTGTTTCAGAACGGCTCAATCAAAACTAAGGTTCAACTCTTTTAGTTGAATGCACAGAACAGAAAGTAGTTTCACAGAATGCTTCTGTGTAGTTTTAATGTGTAGATATTCTTTTTCCCAATATAGGCCTCTTAGCGCTCAGAATATCCAATTGCATTTTCTACAGAAAGAGTGTTTCAGAACGGCTCAATCAAAAGCAAGGTTTATCTCAGTTAGTTGAATGCAGAGATCAGAAAGTAGTTTCACAGAATGCTTCTGTGTAGTTTATGTTTGAATATATTGCTTTTTCCACTATTACTCTCTTAGCGCTCCGAATCTCCACTTTCATTTTCTACAGAAAGAGTGTTTCAGAACGGCTCAATCAAAACTAAGGTTCAACTCTTTTAGTTGAATGCACAGAACAGAAAGAAGTTTCACAGAATGCTTCTGTGTAGTATTTAGTTGAAGATATTCCTTTTTCGACTATTACCGTCTTAGCGCTCCGAATGTCCACTGGCAGTTCCTACACAAAGAGTGTTTCAGAACTGCTCCTTCAACAGTAAGGTTCAGCTCTGTTAGTTGAATGCAGAGAACAGAAAGGAGTTTCAGAGAATGCTTCTGTGTAGTTTTTATTTGGAGATATTCCTTTTTCCACTATTACAATCTTAGCGCTCCGAATGTCCACTTGCATTTTCTACAGAAAGAGTGTTTCAGAACGGCTCAATCAAAACTAAGGTTCAACACTTTTAGTTGAATGCACAGAACAGAAAGAAGTTTCACAGAATGCTTCTGTGTAGTTTTTATGTGTAGATATTCTTTTTCCCAATATAGGCCTCTTAGCGCTCAGAATCTCCAATTGCATTTTCTACAGAAAGAGTGTTTCAGAACGGCTCAATCAAAAGCAAGGTTTATCTCAGTTAGTTGAATGCAGAGATCAGAAAGAAGTTTCACAGAATGCTTCTGTGTAGTTTATATTTGAATATATTGCTTTTTCCACTATTACCCTCTTAGCGCTCCGAATGTCCACTTGCATTTTCTACAGAAGGAGTGTTCAGAACTGCGCAATCAAATGTATGGTTTAATCTGTTAGCTGAATGCACATATCACAAATAAGTTTCACACAATGCTTCTGTGTAGTTTTTATTTGAATATATTATTTTTCGCAATATAGGCCTCCTAGCGCTCATAATGTCCAATTACAGTTTCTACGGAAAGAGTGTTTAAGAACGGCTCAATCAAAAGTAAGGTTCAACGCTGTTAGTTGAATGTACAGAACAGAAATATGTTTCATACAATGCTTCTGTGTAGTTTATATTTGAACATATTCCTTTTTCCACTATTACCCACTTAGCGCTCCGAATGTCCAGTTGCATTTTCTACAGACAGAGTGTTTCAAAACTGCTCAATCAAAAGTATGGTTTCACTCTGTTAGCTGAATGCTCATATCAGAAAGAAGTTTAACAGAATGCTTCTGTGTAGTTTATATTTGAATATATTCTTTTTCCACTACTACCCTCTTAGCGCTCCAAATGTCCAGTTGCATTTTCTACAGAAAGAGTGTTCCGAACTGCTCAATCAAAAGTATGGTTTAACTCTGTTAGCTGAATGCACAGATCAGAAAGAAATTTCACATAATGATTCAGTGTAGTTCATATTTGAAGGTATTACTTTTTCCAGTATTACCCTTTTAGCGCTCCGAATGTCCACTTGCATTTTCTACAGAAAGAGTGTTCAGAACGGCTCAATCAAAAGTATGGTTTTACTGTATTATTTGAATGCCCATAACAGAAATAAGTTTCACAGAATTCTTCCGTGTAGTTTTTATTTGAAGATATTCTTTTTCCCAATATAGGCCTCTTAGCTCTCAGAATGTCCAATTGCAGTTTCTACAGAAAGAGTGTTTCAAAACGGCTCCATCAAAAGTAAGGTTCAACACAGTTAGTTGAATGCACAGATCAGAAAGAAGTTTCACAGAATGATTCTGTGTAGTTTATATTTGGAGACATTCCTTTTTCCACTATTACCCTCTTATTGCTCCGAATCTCCACTTGCAATTTCTACAGAAAGAGTGTTTCAGAACGGCTCAATCAAAACTAAGGTTCAACTAGTTTAGTTGAACAAACAGAACAGAAAGAAGTTTCACACAATTCTTCTGTGTAGTTTTTATTTGTAGACATTCTTTTTCCCAATATAGGCCTCCTAGCGCTCAGAATGTCCAATTGCAGTTTCTACAGAAAGAGTGTTTCAGAACGGCTCAATCAAAAGTAAGGTTCAACTCTGTTAGTTGAATGCACAGAACAGAAAGAAGTTTCATACAATGCTTCTGTGTAGTTTATATTTGAACGTATTCTTTTTTCCACTATTACCCACTTAGCGCTACGAATGTCCAGTTGCATTTTCTACAGACAGAGTGTTTCAAAACTGCTCAATCAAAAGTATGGTTTAACTCTGTTAGCTGAATGCTCAGATCAGAAAGAAGTTTCACAGAATGCTTCTGTGTAGCTTATATTTGAATATATTCCTTTTTCCACTAATACGCTCTTAGCGCTCCAAATGTCCAGTTGCATTTTCTACAGAAAGAGTGTTCAGATCTGCTCAATCAAAAGTATGGTTTAACTCTGTTAGCTGAATGCACAGATCAGAAAGAAGTTTCACCGAATGATTCTGTGTAGTTTATATTTGAAGACATTCCTTTTTCCACTATTACCCTCTTAGCGCTCCGAATCTAAACTTGCATTTTCTACAAAAAGAGTGTTTCATAACTGCTCAATCAAAAATATGTTTTATCTCTGTTAACTGAATTTACACATCAGAAATAAGTTTCACAGAATGCATCTGTGTAGTTTTTATTTGAAGATATTCTTTTTCCCAATGTAGGCCTCTTAGCGCTTAGCATGTCCAATTGCAGTTTCTACTGAAAGAGTGTTTCAGAACGGCTCAATCAAAAGTAAGGTTCAACTCTGTTAGTTGAATGCACAGAACAAAAAGAATTTTCACAGAATGCTACTGTGTAGTTTATATTTGAATATATTCCTTTTTCCACTATTACCCTCTTAGCGCTCCGAATGTCCACTTGCATTTTCTACAGAAAGAGTGTTCAGAACTGCGCAATCAGAAGTATGGTTTAACTCTGTTAGCTTAATGAACATATCAGAAATAAGTTTCACACAATGCTTCTGTGTAGTTTTTATTTGAAGATATTATTTTTCCCAATAGAGGCCTCTTAGCGCTCAGAATGTCCAATTGCAGTTTCTACAGAAAGATTGTTTCAGAAAGGCTCAATCAAAAGTAAGGTTCAACTCTGTTAGTTGAATGCACAGAACAGAAAGAAGTTTCATACAATGCTTCTGTGTAGTTTATATTTGAACATATTCTTTTTTCCACTATTACCCACTTAGCGCTACGAATGTCCAGTTGCATTTTCTACAGACAGAGTGTTTCAAAACTGCTCAATCAAAAGTATGTTTTAACTCTGTTAGCTGAATGCTCAGATCAGAAAGAAGTTTCACAGAATGCTTCTGTGTAGTTTATATTTGAATATATTCCTTTTTCCACTACTACTCTCTTAGCGCTCAAAATGTCCAGTTGCATTTTCTACAGAAAGAGTGTTCAGATCTGCTCAATCAAAAGTATGGTTTAACTCTGTTAGCTGAATGCACAGATCAGAAAGAAGTTTCACAGAATGATTCTGTGTAGTTTATATTTGGAGACATTACTTTTTATACTATTACCCTCTTATTGCTCCGAATCTCCACTTGCATTTTCTACAGAAAGAGTGTTTCAGAACGGCTCAATCAAAACTAAGGTTCAACTAGTTTAGTTGAACAAACAGAACAGAAAGAAGTTTCACACAATTCTTCTGTGTAGTTTTTATTTGTAGACATTCTTTTTCCCAATATAGGCCTCCTAGCGCTCAGAATGTCCAATTGCAGTTTCTACAGAAAGAGTGTTTCAGAACGGCTCAATCAAAAGTAAGGTTCAAATCTGTTAGTTGAATGCACAGAACAGAAAGAATTTTCACAGAATGCTACTGTGTAGTTTATATTTGAATATATTCCTTTTTCCACTATTACCCTCTTAGCGCTCCGAATGTCCACTTGCATTTTCTACAGAAAGAGTGTTCAGAACTGCGCAATCAAAAGTATGGTTTAACTCTGTTAGCTTAATGAACATATCAGAAATAAGTTTCACACAATGCTTCTGTGTAGTTTTTATTTGAAGATATTATTTTTCCCAATAGAGGCCTCTTAGCGCTCAGAATGTCCTATTGCAGTTTCTACAGAAAGATTGTTTCAGAAAGGCTCAATCAAAAGTAAGGTTCAACTCTGTTAGTTGAATGCACAGAACAGAAAGAAGTTTCATACAATGCTTCTGTGTAGTTTATATTTGAACATATTCTTTTTTCCACTATTACCCACTTAGCGCTACGAATGTCCAGTTGCATTTTCTACAGACAGAGTGTTTCAAAACTGCTCAATCAAAAGTATGGCTTAACTCTGTTAGCTGAATGCTCAGATAAGAAAGAAGTTTCACAGAATGCTTCTGTGTAGTTTATATTTGAATATATTCCTTTTTCCACTACTACTCTCTTAGCGCTCCAAATGTCCAGTTGCATTTTCTACAGAAAGAGTGTTCAGATCTGCTCAATCAAAAGTATGGTTTAACTCTGTTAGCTGAATGCACAGATCAGAAAGAAGTTTCACAGAATGATTCTGTGTAGTTTATATTTGGAGACATTCCTTTTTCCACTATTACCCTCTTATTGCTCCGAATCTCCACTTGCATTTTCTACAGAAAGAGTGTTTCAGAACGGCTCAATCAAAACTAAGGTTCAACTAGTTTAGTTGAACAAACAGAACAGAAAGAAGTTTCACACAATTCTTCTGTGTAGTTTTTATTTGTAGACATTCTTTTTCCAATATAGGCCTCCAAGTGCTCAGAATGTCCAATTGCAGTTTCTACAGAAAGAGTGTTTCAGAAAGGCTCAATCAAAAGTAAGGTTCAACTTTGTTAGTTGAATGCACAGAACAGAAAGAAGTTTCATACAATGCTTCTGTGTAGTTTATATTTGAACATATTCTTTTTTCCACTATTACCCACTTAGTGCTACGAATGTCCAGTTGCATTTTCTACAGACAGAGTGTTTCAAAACTGCTCAATCAAAAGTATGGTATAACTCTGTTAGCTGAATGCTCATATCAGAAAGAAGTTTCACAGAATGCTTCTGTGTAGTTTATATTTGAATATATTCCTTTTTCCACTACTACGCTCTTAGCGCTCCAAACGTCCAGTTGCATTTTCTACAGAAAGAGTGTTCAGATCTGCTCAATCCAAAGTATGGTTTAACTCTGTTAGCTGAATGCACAGATCAGAACGAAATTTCACCGAATGATTCTGTGTAGTTTATATTTGAAGACATTCCTTTTTCCACTATTACCCTCTTAGCGCTCCGAATCTCCACTTGCATTTTCTACAAAAAGTGTGTTTCATAACTGCTCAATCAAAAATATGTTTTATCTCTGTTAACTGAATTTACAGATCAGAAATAAGTTTCACAGAATGCATCTGTGTAGTTTTTATTTGAAGATATTCTTTTTCCCAATGTAGGCCTCTTAGCGCTTAGCATGTCCAATTGCAGTTTCTACAGAAAGAGTGTTTCAGAACGGCTCAATCAAAAGTAAGGTTCAAATCTGTTAGTTGAATGCACAGAACAGAAAGAATTTTCACAGAATGCTACTGTGTAGTTTATATTTTAATATATTCCTTTTTCCACTATTACCCTCTTAGCGCTCCGAATGTCCACATGCATTTTCTACAGAAAGAGTGTTCAGAACTGCGCAATCAAAAGTATGGTTTAACTCTGTTAGCTTAATGAAGATATCAGAAATAAGTTTCACACAATGCTTCTGTGTAGTTTTTATTTGAAGATATTATTTTCCCCAATAGAGGCCTCTTAGCGCTCAGAATGTCCAATTGCAGTTTCTACAGAAAGATTGTTTCAGAAAGGCTCAATCAAAAGTAAGGTTCAACTCTGTTAGTTGAATGCACAGAACAGAAAGAAGTTTCATACAATGCTTCTCTGTAGTTTATATTTGAACATATTCTTTTTTCCACTATTACCCACTTAGCGCTACGAATGTCCAGTTGCATTTTCTACAGACAGAGTGTTTCAAAACTGCTCAATCAAAAGTATGTTTTAACTCTGTTAGCTGAATGCTCAGATCAGAAAGAAGTTTCACAGAATGCTTCTGTGTAGTTTATATTTGAATATATTCCTTTTTCCACTACTACTCTCTTAGCGCTCCAAATGTCCAGTTGCATTTTCTACAGAAAGACTGTTCAGATCTGCTCAATCAAAAGTATGGTTTAACTCTGTTAGCTGAATGCACAGATCAGAAAGAAGTTTCACAGAATGATTCTGTGTAGTTTATATTTGGAGACATTCCTTTTTCCACTATTACCCTCTTATTGCTCCGAATCTCCACTTGCATTTTCTACAGAAAGAGTGTTTCAGAACGGCTCAATCAAAACTAAGGTTCAACTAGTTTAGTTGAACAAACAGAACGGAAAGAAGTTTCACACAATTCTTCTGTGTAGTTTTTATTTGTAGACATTCTTTTTCCCAATATAGGCCTCCTAGCGCTCAGAATGTCCAATTGCAGTTTCTACAGAAAGAGTGTTTCAGAACGGCTCAATCAAAAGTAAGGTTCAACTTTGTTAGTTGAATGCACAGAACAGAAAGAAGTTTCATACAATGCTTCTGTGTAGTTTATATTTGAACATATTCTTTTTTCCACTATTACCCACTTAGTGCTACGAATGTCCAGTTGCATTTTCTACAGACAGAGTGTTTCAAAACTGCTCAATCAAAAGTATGGTATAACTCTGTTAGCTGAATGCTCATATCAGAAAGAAGTTTCACAGAATGCTTCTGTGTAGTTTATATTTGAATATATTCCTTTTTCCACTACTACGCTCTTAGCGCTCCAAATGTCCAGTTGCATTTTCGACAGAAAGAGTGTTCAGATCTGCTCAATCAAAAGTATGGTTTAACTCTGTTAGCTGAATGCACAGATCAGAAAGAAGTTTCACCGAATGATTATGTGTAGTTTATATTTGAAGACATTCCTTTTTCCACTATTACCCTCTTAGCGCTCCGAATCTCCACTTGCATTTTCTACAAAAAGAGTGTTTCATAACTGCTCAATCAAAAATATGTTTTATCTCTGTTAACTGAATTTACAGATCAGAAATAAGTTTCACAGAATGCATCTGTGTAGTTTTTATTTGAAGATATTCTTTTTCCCAATGTAGGCCTCTTAGCGCTTAGCATGTCCAATTGCAGTTTCTACAGAAAGAGTGTTTCAGAACGGCTCAATCAAAAGTAAGGTTCAACTCTGTTAGTTGAATGCACAGAACAGAAAGAATTTTCACAGAATGCTACTGTGTAGTTTATATTTGAATATATTCCTTTTTCCACTATTACCCTCTTAGCGCTCCGAATGTCCACTTGCATTTTCTACAGAAAGAGTGTTCAGAACTGCGCAATCAAAAGTATGGTTTAACTCTGTTAGCTTAATGAACATATCAGAAATAAGTTTCACACAATGCTTCTGTGTAGTTTTTATTTGAAGATATTATTTTTCCCAATAGAGGCCTCTTAGCGCTCAGAATGTCCAATTGCAGTTTCTACAGAAAGAGTGTTTCAGAAAGGCTCAATCAAAAGTAAGGTTCAACTCTGTTAGTTGAATGCACAGAACAGAAAGAAGTTTCATACAATGCTTCTGTGTAGTTTATATTTGAACATATTCTTTTTTCCACTATTACCCACTTAGCGCTACGAATGTCCAGTTGCATTTTCTACAGACAGAGTGTTTCAAAACTGCTCAATCAAAAGTATGTTTTAACTCTGTTAGCTGAATGCTCAGATCAGAAAGACGTTTCACAGAATGCTTCTGTGTAGTTTATATTTGAATATATTCCTTTTTCCACTACTACTCTCTTAGCGCTCCAAATGTCCAGTTGCATTTTCTACAGAAAGAGTGTTCAGATCTGCTCAATCAAAAGTATGGTTTAACTCTGTTAGCTGAATGCACAGATCAGAAAGAAGTTTCACAGAATGATTCTGTGTAGTTTATATTTGGAGACATTCCTTTTTCCACTATTACCCTCTTATTGCTCCGAATCTCCACTTGCATTTTCTACAGAAAGAGTGTTTCAGAACGGCTCAATCAAAACTAAGGTTCAACTAGTTTAGTTGAACAAACAGAACAGAAAGAAGTTTCATACAATTCTTCTGTGTAGTTTTTATTTGTAGACATTCTTTTTCCCAATATAGGCCTCCTAGCGCTCAGAATGTCCAATTGCAGTTTCTACAGAAAGAGTGTTTCAGAAAGGCTCAATCAAAAGTAAGGTTCAACTTTGTTAGTTGAATGCACAGAACAGAAAGAAGTTTCATACAATGCTTCTGTGTAGTTTATATTTGAACATATACTTTTTTCCACTATTACCCACTTAGTGCTACGAATGTCCAGTTGCATTTTCTACAGACAGAGTGTTTCAAAACTGCTCAATCAAAAGTATGGTATAACTCTGTTAGCTGAATGCTCATATCAGAAAGAAGTTTCACAGAATGCTTCTGTGTAGTTTATATTTGAATATATTCCTTATTCCACTACTACGCTCTTAGCGCTCCAAAAGTCCAGTTGCATTTTCTACAGAAAGAGTGTTCAGATCTGCTCAATCAAAAGTATGGTTCAACTTTGTTAGCTGAATGCACAGATCAGAAAGAAGTTTCACCGAATGATTCTGTGTAGTTTATATTTGAAGACATTCCTTTTTCCACTATTACCCTCTTAGTGCTCCGAATCTCCACTTGCATTTTCTACAAAAAGATTGTTTCATAACTGCTCAATCAAAAATATGTTTTATCTCTGTTAACTGAATTTACAGATCAGAAATAAGTTTCACAGAATGCATCTGTGTAGTTTTTATTTGAAGATATTCTTTTTCCCAATGTAGGCCTCTTAGCGCTTAGCATGTCCAATTGCAGTTTCTACAGAAAGAGTGTTTCAGAACGGCTCAATCAAAAGTAAGGTTCAAATCTGTTAGTTGAATGCACAGAACAGAAAGAATTTTCACAGAATGCTACTGTGTAGTTTATATTTGAATATATTCCTTTTTCCACTATTACCCTCTTAGCGCTCCGAATGTCCACTTGCATTTTCTACAGAAAGAGTGTTCAGAACTGCGCAATCAAAAGTATGGTTTAACTCTGTTAGCTTAATGAACATATCAGAAATAAGTTTCACACAATGCTTCTGTGTAGTTTTTATTTGAAGATATTATTTTTCCCAATAGAGGCCTCTTAGCGCTCAGAATGTCCAATTGCAGTTTCTACAGAAAGATTGTTTCAGAAAGGCTCAATCAAAACTAAGGTTCAACTCTGTTAGTTGAATGCACAGAACAGAAAGAAGTTTCATACAATGCTTCTGTGTAGTTTATATTTGAACATATTCTTTTTTCCACTATTACCCACTTAGCGCTACGAATGTCCAGTTGCATTTTCTACAGACAGAGTGTTTCAAAACTGCTCAATCAAAAATATGTTTTAACTCTGTTAGCTGCATGCTCAGATCAGAAAGAAGTTTCACGGAATGCTTCTGTGTAGTTTATATTTGAATATATTACTTTTTCCACTACTACTCTCTTAGCGCTCCAAATGTCCAGTTGCATTTTCTAGAGAAAGACTGTTCAGATCTGCTCAATCAAAAGTATGGTTTAACTCTGTTAGCTGAATGCACAGATCAGAAAGAAGTTTCACAGAATGATTCTGTGTAGTTTATATTTGGAGACATTCCTTTTTCCACCATTACCCTCTTATTGCTCCGAATCTCCACTTGCATTTTCTACAGAAAGAGTGTTTCAGAACGGCTCAATCAAAACTAAGGTTCAACTAGTTTAGTTGAACAAACAGAACGGAAAGAAGTTTCACACAATTCTTCTGTGTAGTGTTTATTTGTAGACATTCTTTTTCCCAATATAGGCCTCCTAGCGCTCAGAATGTCCAATTGCAGTTTCTACAGAAAGAGTGTTTCAGAACGGCTCAATCAAAAGTAAGGTTCAACTTTGTTAGTTGAATGCACAGAACAGAAAGAAGTTTCATACAATGCTTCTGTGTAGTTTATATTTGAACATATTATTTTTTCCACTATTACCCACTTAGTGCTACGAATGTCCAGTTGCATTTTCTACACACAGAGTGTTTCAAAACTGCTCAATCAAAAGTATGGTATAACTCTGTTAGCTGAATGCTCATATCAGAAAGAAGTTTCACAGAATGCTTCTGTGTAGTTTATATTTGAATATATTCCTTTTTCCACTACTACGCTCTTAGCGCTCCAAATGTCCAGTTGCATTTTCGACAGAAAGAGTGTTCAGATCTGCTCAATCAAAAGTATGGTTTAACTCTGTTAGCTGAATGCACAGATCAGAAAGAAGTTTCACCGAATGATTCTGTGTAGTTTATATTTGAAGACATTCCTTTTTCCACTATTACCCTCTTAGCGCTCCGAATCTCCACTTGCATTTTCTACAAAAAGAGTGTTTCATAACTGCTCAATCAAAAATATGTTTTATCTCTGTTAACTGAATTTACAGATCAGAAATAAGTTTCACAGAATGCATCTGTGTAGTTTTTATTTGAAGATATTCTTTTTCCCAATGTAGGCCTCTTAGCGCTTAGCATGTCCAATTGCAGTTTCTACAGAAAGAGTGTTTCAGAACGGCTCAATCAAAAGTAAGGTTCAACTCTGTTAGTTGAATGCACAGAACAGAAAGAATTTTCACAGAATGCTACTGTGTAGTTTATATTTGAATATATTCCTTTTTCCACTATTACCCTCTTAGCGCTCCGAATGTCCACTTGCATTTTCTACAGAAAGAGTGTTCAGAACTGCGCAATCAAAAGTATGGTTTAACTCTGTTAGCTTAATGAACTTATCAGAAATAAGTTTCACACAATGCTTCTGTGTAGTTTTTATTTGAAGATATTATTTTTCCCAATATAGGCCTCTTAGCGCTCAGAATGTCCAATTGCAGTTTCCACAGAAAGAGTGTTTCAGAAAGGCTCAATCAAAAGTAAGGTTCAACTCTGTTAGTTGAATGCACAGAACAGAAAGTAGTTTCATACAATGCTTCTGTGTAGTTTATATTTGAACATATTCTTTTTTCCACTATTACCCACTTAGCGCTACGAATGTCCAGTTGCATTTTCTACAGACAGAGTGTTTCAAAACTGCTCAATCAAAAGTATGGTTTAACTCTGTTAGCTGAATGCTCAGATCAGAAAGAAGTTTCACAGAATGCTTCTGTGTAGTTTATATTTGAATATATTTTTTTTCCACTACTACTCTCTTAGCGCTCCAAATGTCCAGTTGCATTTTCTACAGAAAGAGTGTTCAGATCTGCTCAATCAAAAGTATGGTTTAACTCTGTTAGCTGAATGCACAGATCAGAAAGAAGTTTCACAGAATGATTCTGTGTAGTTTATATTTGGAGACATTCCTTTTTCCACTATTACCGTCTTAGCGCTCCGAATCTCCACTTGCATTTTCTACATAAAGACTGTTTCAGAACGGCTCAATCAAAACTAAGGTTCAACTAGTTTAGTTGAACAAACAGAACAGAAAGAAGTTTCACACAATTCTTCTGTGTAGTTTTTATTTGTAGACATTCTTTTTCCCAATATAGGCCTCCTAGCGCTCAGAATGTCCAATTGCAGTTTCTACAGAAAGAGTGTTTCAGAACGGCTCAATGAAAAGTAAGGTTCAACTCTGTTAGTTGAATGCAGAGAACAGAAAGAAGTTTCATAAAATGCTTCTGTGTAGTTTATACTTGAACATATTCTTTTTTCCACTATTACCCTCTTAGCGCTACGAATGTCCAGTTGCATTTTCTACAGACAGAGTGTTTCAAAACTGCTCAATCAAAAGTATGGTTTAACTCTGTTAGCTGAATGCTCAGATCAGAAAGAAGTTTCACAGAATGCTTCTGTGTAGTTTATATTTGAATATATTCCTTTTTCCACTACTACGCTCTTAGCGCTCCAAATGTCCAGTTGCATTTTCTACAGAAAGAGTGTTCAGATCTGCTCAATCAAAAGTATGGTTTAACTCTGTTAGCTGAATGCACAGATCAGAAAGAAGTTTCACCGAATGATTCTGTGTAGTTTATATTTGAAGACATTCCTTTTTCCACTATTACCCTCTTAGCGCTCCGAATCTCCACTTGCATTTTCTACAAAAAGAGTGTTTCATAACTGCTCAATCAGAAATATGTTTTATCTCTGTTAACTGAATTTACAGATCAGAAATAAGTTTCACAGAATGCATCTGTGTAGTTTTTATTTGAAGATATTCTTTTTCCCAATGTAGGCCTCTTAGCGCTTAGCATGTCCAATTGCAGTTTCTACAGAAAGAGTGTTTCAGAACGGCTCAATCAAAAGTAAGGTTCAACTCTGTTAGTTGAATGCACAGAACAGAAAGAATTTTCACAGAATGCTACTGTGTAGTTTATATTTGAATATATTCCTTTTTCCACTATTACCCTCTTAGCGCTCCGAATGTCCACTTGCATTTTCTACAGAAAGAGTGTTCAGAACTGCGCAATCAAAAGTATGTTTTAACTCTGTTAGCTTAATGAACATATCAGAAATAAGTTTCACACAATGCTTCTGTGTAGTTTTTATTTGAAGATATTATTTTTCCCAATAGAGTCCTCTTAGCGCTCAGAATGTCCAATTGCAGTTTCTACAGAAAGAGTGTTTCAGAAAGGCTCAATCAAAAGTAAGGTTCAACTCTGTTAGTTGAATGCACAGAACAGAAAGAAGTTTCATACAATGCTTCTGTGTAGTTTATATTTGAACATATTCTTTTTTCCACTATTACCCACTTAGCGGTAAGAATGTCCAGTTGCATTTTCTACAGAGTGTTTCAAAACTGCTCAATCAAATGTATGGTTTAACTCTGTTAGCTGAATGCTCAGATCAGAAAGAAGTTTCACAGAATGCTTCTGTGTAGTTTATATTTGAATATATTCCTTTTTCCACTACTACGCTCTTAGCGCTCCAAATGTCCAGTTGCATTTTCTACAGAAAGAGTGTTCAGATCTGCTCAATCAAAAGTATGGTTTAACTCTGTTAGCTGAATGCACAGATCAGAAAGAAGTTTCACCGAATGATTCTGTGTAGTTTATATTTGAAGACATTCCTTTTTCCACTATTACCCTCTTAGCGCTCCGAATCTCCACTTGCATTTTCTACAAAAAGAGTGTTTCATAACTGCTCAATCAAAAATATGTTTTATCTCTGTTAACTGAATTTACAGATCAGAAATAATTTTCACAGATTGCATCTGTGTAGTTTTTATTTGAAGATATTCTTTTTCCCAATGTAGGCCTCTTAGCGCTTAGCATGTCCAATTTCAGTTTCTACAGAAAGAGTGTTTCAGAACGGCTCAATCAAAAGTAAGGTTCAACTCTGTTAGTTGAATGCACAGAACAGAAAGAATTTTCACAGAATGCTACTGTGTAGTTTATATTTCAATATATTCCTTTTTCCACTATTACCCTCTTAGCGCTCCGAATGTCCATATGCATTTTCTACAGAAAGAGTGTTGAGAACTGCGCAATCAAAAGTATGGTTTAACTCTGTTAGCTTAATGAACATATCAGAAATAAGTTTCACACAATGCTTCTGTGTAGCTTTTATTTGAAGATATTATTTTTCCCAATTGAGGCCTCTTAGCGCTCAGAATGTCCAATTGCAGTTTCTACAGAAAGAGTGTTTCAGAACGGCTCAATCAAAAGTAAGGTTCAACTCTGTTAGTTGAATGCACAGAACAGAAAGTAGTTTCATACAATGCTTCTGTGTAGTTTATATTTGAATATGTTCTTTTTTCCACTATTACCCACTTAGCGCTACGAATGTCCAGTTGCATTTTCTACAGACAGAGTGTTTCAAAACTGCTCAATCAAAAGTATGGTTTAACTCTGTTAGCTGAATGCTCAGATCAGAAAGAAGTTTCACAGAATGCTTCTGTGTAGTTTATATTTGAATATATTACTTTTTCCACTACTACGCTCTTAGCGCTCCAAATGTCCAGTTGCATTTTCTACAGAAAGAGTGTTCAGATCTGCTCAATCAAAAGTATGGTTTAACTCTGTTAGCTGAATGCACAGATCAGAAAGAAATTTCACCGAATGATTCTGTGTAGTTTATATTTGAAGATATTCCTTTTTCCACTATTACCCTCTTAGCGCTCCGAATCTCCACTTGCATTTTCTACAAAAAGAGTGTTTCATAACAGCTCAATCAAAAATATGTTTTATCTCTGTTAACTGAATTTACAGATAAGAAATAAGTTTCACAGAATGCATCTGTGTAGTTTTTATTTGAAGATATTCTTTTTCCCAATGTAGGCCTCTTTGCGCTTAGCATGTCCAATTGCAGTTTCTACAGAAAGAGTGTTTCAGAACGGCTCAATCAAAAGTAAGGTTCAACTCTGTTAGTTGAATGCACAGAACAGAAAGAATTTTCACAGAATGCTACTGTGTAGTTTATATTTGAATATATTGCTTTTTCCACTATTACCCTCTTAGCGCTCCGAATGTCCACTTGCATTTTCTACAGAAAGAGTGTTCAGAACTGCGCAATCAAAAGTATGTTTTAACTCTGTTAGCTTAATGAACATATCAGAAATAAGTTTCACACAATGCTTCTGTGTAGTTTTTATTTGAAGATATTATTTTTCCCAATAGAGGCCTCTTAGCGCTCAGAATGTCCAATTGCAGTTTCTACAGAAAGAGTGTTTCAGAAAGGCTCAATCAAATGTAAGGTTCAACTCTGTTAGTTGAATGCACAGAACAGAAAGAAGTTTCATACAATGCTTCTGTGTAGTTTATATTTGAACATATTCTTTTTTCCAGTATTACCCACTTAGCGCTACGAATGTCCAGTTGCATTTTCTACAGACAGACTGTTTCAAAACTGCTCAAACAAATGTATGGTTTAACTCTGTTAGCTGAATGCTCAGATCAGAAAGAAGTTTCACAGAATGCTTCTGTGTAGTTTATATTTGAATATATTCCTTTTTCCACTACTACGCTCTTAGCGCTCCAAATGTCCAGTTGCATTTTCTACAGAAAGAGTGTTCAGATCTGCTCAATCAAAAGTATGGTTTAACTCTGTTAGCTGAATGCACAGATCAGAAAGAAGTTTCACCGAATGATTCTGTGTAGTTTATATTTGAAGACATTCCTTTTTCCACTATTACCCTATTAGCGCTCCGAATCTCCACTTGCATTTTCTACAAAAAGAGTGTTTCATAACTGCTCAATCAAAAATATGTTTTATCTCTGTTAACTGAATTTACAGATCAGAAATAAGTTTCACAGAATGCATCTGTGTAGTTTTTATTTGAAGATATTCTTTTTCCCAATGTAGGCCTCTTAGCGCTTAGCATGTCCAATTGCAGTTTCTACAGAAAGAGTGTTTCAGAACGGCTCAATCAAAAGTAAGGTTCAACTCTGTTAGTTGAATGCACAGAACAGAAAGAATTTTCACAGAATGCTACTGTGTAGTTTATATTTAAATATATTACTTTTTCCACTATTACCCTCTTAGCGCTCCGAATGTCCACTTGCATTTTCTACAGAAAGAGTGTTCAGAACTGCGCAATCAAAAGTATGGTTTAACTCTGTTAGCTTAATGAACATATCAGAAATAAATTTCACACAATGCTTCTGTGTAGCTTTTATTTGAAGATATTATTTTTCCCAATTGAGGCCTCTTAGCGCTCAGAATGTCCAATTGCAGTTTCTACAGAAAGAGTGTTTCAGAAAGGCTCAATCAAAAGTAAGGTTCAACTCTGTTAGTTGAAGGCACAGAACAGAAAGAAGTTTCATACAATGCTTCTGTGTAGTTTATATTTGAACATATTCTTTTTTCCACTATTACCCACTTAGCGCAACGAATGTCCAGTTGCATTTTCTACAGACAGAGTGTTTCAAAACTGCTCAATCAAAAGTATGGTTTAACTCTGTTAGCTGAATGCTCAGATCAGAAAGATGTTTCACAGCATGCTTCTGTGTAGTTTATATTTGAATATATTCCTTTTTCCACTACTACTCTCTTAGCGCTCCAAATGTCCAGTTGCATTTTCTACAGAAAGAGTGTTCAGATCTGCTCAATCAAAAGTATGGTTTAACTCTGTTAGCTGAATGCACAGATCAGAAAGAAGTTTCACAGAATGATTCTGTGTAGTTTATATTTGGAGACATTCCTTTTTCCACTATTACCCTCTTAGCGCTCCGAATGTCCACTTGCATTTTCTACAGAAAGAGTGTTCAGAACTGCGCAATCAAAAGTATGGTTTAACTCTGTTAGCTTAATGAACATATCAGAAATAAGTTTCACACAATGCTTCTGTGTAGTTTTTATTTGAAGATATTATTTTTCCCAATAGAGGCCTCTTAGCGCTCAGAATGTCCAATTGCAGTTTCTACAGAAAGAGTGTTTCAGAAAGGCTCAATCAAAAGTAAGGTTCAACTCTGTTAGTTGAATGCACAGAACAGAAAGAAGTTTCACACAATGCTTCTGTGTAGTTTTTATCTGAACATATCATTTTTTCCACTATTACCCACTTAGCGCTACGAATGTCCAGTTGCATTTTCTACAAACAGAGTGTTTCAAAACTGCTCAATCAAAAGTGTGGTTTAACTCTGTTAGCTGAATGCTCAGATCAGAAAGAAGTTTCACAGAATGCTTCTGTGTAGTTTATATTTGAATATATTCCTTTTTCCACTACTACTCTCTTAGCGCTCCAAATGTCCAGTTGCATTTTCTACAGAAAGAGTGTTCAGATCTGCTCAATCAAAAGTATGGTTTAACTCTGTTAGCTGAATGCACAGATCAGAAAGATGTTTCACCGAATGATTCTGTGTAGTTTATATTTGAAGACATTCCTTTTTCCACTATTACCCTCTTAGCGCTCCGAATCTCCACTTGCATTTTCTACAAAAAGAGTGTTTCATAACTGCTCAATCAAAAATATGTTTTATCTCTGTTAACTGAATTTACATATCAGAAATAAGTTTCACAGAATGCATCTGTGTAGTTTTTATTTGAAGATATTCTTTTTCCCAATGTAGGCCTCCTAGCGCTTAGCATGTCCAATTGCAGTTTCTACAGAAAGAGTGTTTCAGAACGGCTCAATCAAAAGTAAGGTTCAACTCTGTTAGTTCAATGCATAGAACAGAAAGAGGTTTCACAGAATGCTACTGTGGAGTTTATATTTGAATATATTCCTTTTTCCACTATTACCCTCTTAGCGCTCCGAATGTCCACTTGCATTTTCTACAGAAAGAGTGTTCAGAACTGCGCAATCAAAAGTATGGTTTAACTCTGTTAGCTTAATGAATATATCAGAAATAAGTTTCACACAATGCTTCTGTGTATTTTTTATTTGAAGATATTATTTTTCCCAATATAGGCCTCTTAGCACTCAGAATGTCCAATTGCAGTTTCTACAGAAAGAGTGTTTCAGAAAGGCTCAATCAAAAGTAAGGTTCAACTCTGTTAGTTGAATGCACAGAACAGAAAGAAGTTTCATACAATGCTTCTGTGTAGTTTATATTTGAACATATTCTTTTTTCCACTATTACCCACTTAGCGCTACGAATGTCCAGTTGCATTTTCTACAGACAGAGTGTTTCAAAACTGCTCAATCAAAAGTATGGTTTAACTCTGTTAGCTGAATGCTCAGATCAGAAAGAAGTTTCACAGAATGCTTCTGTGTAGTTTATATTTGAATATATTCCTTTTTCCACTACTACTCTCTTAGCGCTCCAAATGTCCAGTTGCATTTTCTACAGAAAGAGTGTTCAGATCTGCTCAATCAAAAGTATGGTTTAACTCTGTTAGCTGAATGCACAGATCAGAAAGAAGTTTCACAGAATGATTCTGTGTAGTTTATATTTTGAGACATTCCTTTTTCCACTATTACCATCTTAGCGCTCCGAATATCCACTTGCATTTTCTACAGAAAGAGTGTTTCAGAACGGCTCAATCAAAACTAAGGTTCAACTCTTTTAGTTGAACAAACAGAACAGAAAGAAGTTTCACACAATTCTTCTGTGTAGTTTTTATTTGTAGACATTCTTTTTCCCAATATAGGCCTCTTAGCGCTCAGAATGACCAATTGCAGTTTCTACAGAAAGAGTGTTTCAGAACGGCTCAATCAAAAGTAAGGTTCAACTCTGTTAGTTGAATGCACAGAAGAGAAAGAAGTTTCATACAATGCTTCTGTGTAGTTTGTATTTGAACATATTCTTTTTTCCACTATTACCCACTTAGCGCTACGAATGTCCAGTTGCATTTTCTACAGACAGAATGTTTCAAAACTGCTCAATCAAAAGTATGGTTTAACTCTGTTAGCTGAATGCTCAGATCAGAAAGAAGTTTCACAGAATGCTTCTGTGTAGTTTATATTTGAATATATTCCTTTTTCCACTACTACGCTCTTAGCGCTCCAAATGTCAAGTTGCATTTTCTACAGAAAGAGTGTTCAGATCTGCTCAATCAAAACTATGGTTTAACTCTGTTAGCTGAATGCACAGATCAGAAAGAAGTTTCACCGAATGTATCTGTGTAGTTTATATTTGAAGACATTCCTTTTTCCACTATTACCCTCTTAACGCTCCGAATCTCCACTTGCATTTTCTACAAAAAGAGTGTTTCATAACTGCTCAATCAAAAATATGTTTTATCTCTGTTAACTGAATTTACAGATCAGAAATACGTTTCACAGAATGCATCTGTGTAGTTTTTATTTGAAGATATTCTTTTTCCCAATGTAGGCCTCTTAGCGCTTAGCATGTCCAATTGCAGTTTCTACAGAAAGAGTGTTTCAGAACGGCTCAATCAAAAGTAAGGTTCAACTCTGTTAGTTGAATGCACAGAACAGAAAGAATTTTCACAGAATGCTACTGTGTAGTTTATATTTGAATATATTCCTTTTTCCACTATTACCCTCTTAGCGCTCCGAATGTCCACTTGCATTTTCTACAGAAAGAGTGTTCAGAACTGCGCAATCAAAAGTATGGTTTAACTCTGTTAGCTTAATGAACATATCAGAAATAAGTTTCACACAATGCTTCTGTGTAGTTTTTATTTGAAGATATTATTTTTCCCAATATAGGCCTCTTAGCGCTCAGAATGTCCAATTGCAGTTTCTACAGAAAGAGTGTTTCAGAAATGCTCAATCAAAAGTAAGGTTCAACTCTGTTAGTTGAATGCACAGAACAGAAAGAAGTTTCACACAATGCTTCTGTGTAGTTTATATTTGAACATATTCTTTTTTCCACTATTACCCACTTAGCGCTACGAATGTCCAGTTGCATTTTCTACAGACAGAGTGTTTCAAAACTGCTCAATCAAAAGTATGGTTTAACTCTGTTAGCTGAATGCTCAGATCAGAAAGAAGTTTCACAGAATGCTTCTGTGTAGTTTATATTTGAATATAATCCTTTTTCCACTACTAATCTCTTAGCACTCCAAATGTCCAGTTGCATTTTCTACAGAAAGAGTGTTCAGATCTGCTCAATCAAAAGTATGGTTTAACTCTGTTAGCTGAATGCACAGATCAGAAAGAAGTTTCACAGAATGATTCTGTGTAGTTTATATTTGGAGACATTCCTTTTTCCACTATTACCCTCTTAGCGCTCCGAATCTCCACTTGCATTTTCTACAGAAAGAGTGTTTCAGAACGGCTCAATCAAAACTAAGGTTCAACTCTTTTAGTTGAACAAACAGAACAGAAAGAAGTTTCACACAATTCTTCTGTGTAGTTTTTATTTGTAGACATTCTTTTTCCCAATATAGGCCTCCTAGCGCTCAGAATGTCCAATTGCAGTTTCTACAGAAAGAGTGTTTCAGAACGGCTCAATCAAAAGTAAGGTTCAACTCTGTTAGTTGAATGCACAGAACAGAAAGAAGTTTCATACAATGCTTCTGTGTAGTTTATATTTGAACATATTCTTTTTTCCACTATTACCCACTTAGTGCTACGAATGTCCAGTTGCATTTTCTACAGACAGAGTGTTTCAAAACTGCTCAATCAAAAGTATGGTTTAACTCTGTTAGCTGAATGCTCAGATCAGAAAGAAGTTTCACAGAATGCTTCTGTGTAGTTTATATTTGAATATATTCCTTTTTCCACTACTACGCTCTTAGCGCTCCAAATGTCCAGTTGCATTTTCTACAGAAAGAGTGTTCAGATCTGCTCAATCAAAAGTATGGTTTAACTCTGTTAGCTGAATGCACAGATCAGAAAGAAGTTTCACCGAATGATTCTGTGTAGTTTATATTTGAAGACATTCCTTTTTCCACTATTACCCTCTTAGCGCTCCGAATCTCCACTTGCATTTTCTACAAAAAGAGTGTTTCATAACTGCTCAATCAAAAATATGTTTTATCTCTGTTAACTGAATTTACAGATCAGAAATAAGTTTCACAGAATGCATCTGTGTAGTTTTTATTTGAAGATATTCTTTTTCCCAATGTAGGCCTCTTAGCGCTTAGCATGTCCAATTGCAGTTTCTACAGAAAGAGTGTTTCAGAACGGCTCAATCAAAAGTAAGGTTCAACTCTGTTAGTTCAACGCACAGAACAGAAAGTGGTTTCACAGAATGCTACTGTGGAGTTTATATTTGAATATATTGCTTTTTCCACTATTACCCTCTTAGCGCTCCGAATGTCCACTTGCATTTTCTACAGAAAGAGTGTTCAGAACTGCGCAATCAAAAGTATGGTTTAACTCTGTTAGCTTAATGAACATATCAGAAATAAGTTTCACACAATGCTTCTGTGTATTTTTTATTTGAAGATATTATTTTTCCCAATATAGGCCTCTTAGCGCTCAGAATTTCCAATTGCAGTTTCTACAGAAAGAGTGTTTCAGAAAGGCTCAATCAAAAGTAAGGTTCAACTCTGTTAGTTGAATGCACAGAACAGAAAGAATTTTCATACAATGCTTCTGTGTAGTTTATATTTGAACATATTCTTTTTTCCACTATTACCCACTTAGCGCTACGAATGTCCAGTTGCATTTTCTACAGACAGAGTGTTTCAAAACTGCTCAATCAAAAGTATGGTTTAACTCTGTTAGCTGAATGCTCAGATCAGAAAGAAGTTTCACAGAATGCTTCTGTGTAGTTTATATTTGAATATATTCCTTTTTCCACTACTACTCTCTTAGTGCTCCAAATGTCCAGTTGCATTTTCTACAGAAAGAGTGTTCAGATCTGCTCAATCAAAAGTATGGTTTAACCCTGTTAGCTGAATGCACAGATCAGAAAGAAGTTTCACAGAATGATTCTGTGTAGTTTATATTTGGAGACATTCCTTTTTCCACTATTACCATCTTAGCGCTCCGAATCTCCACTTGCATTTTCTACAGAAAGAGTGTTTCAGAACGGCTCATTCAAAACTAAGGTTCAACTCTTTTAGTTGAACAAGCAGAACAGAAAGAAGTTTCACACAATTCTTCTGTGTAGTTTTTATTTGTAGACATTCTTTTTCCCAATATAGGCCTCTTAGCGCTCAGAATGTCCAATTGCAGTTTCTACAGAAAGAGTGTTTCAGAACGGCTCAATCAAAAGTAAGGTTCAACTCTGTTAGTTGAATGCACAGAACAGAAAGAAGTTTCATACAATGCTTCTGTGTAGTTTGTATTTGAACATATTCTTTTTTCCACTATTACCCACTTAGCGCTACGAATGTCCAGTTGCATTTTCTACAGACAGAATGTTTCAAAACTGCTCAATCAAAAGTATGGTTTAACTCTGTTAGCTGAATGCTCAGATCAGAAAGAAGTTTCACAGAATGCTTCTGTGTAGTTTATATTTGAATATATTCCTTTTTCCACTACTACGCTCTTAGCGCTCCAAATGTCCAGTTGCATTTTCTACAGAAAGAGTGTTCAGATCTGCTCAATCAAAACTATGGTTTAACTCTGTTAGCTGAATGCACAGATCAGAAAGAAGTTTCACCGAATGTATCTGTGTAGTTTATATTTGAAGACATTCCTTTTTCCACTATTACCCTCTTAGCGCTCCGAATCTCCACTTGCATTTTCTACAAAAAGAGTGTTTCATAACTGCTCAATCAAAAATATGTTTTATCTCTGTTAACTGAATTTACAGATCAGAAATACGTTTCACAGAATGCATCTGTGTAGTTTTTATTTGAAGATATTCTTTTTCCCAATGTAGGCCTCTTAGCGCTTAGCATGTCCAATTGCAGTTTCTACAGAAAGAGTGTTTCAGAACGGCTCAATCAAAAGTAAGGTTCAACTCTGTTAGTTGAATGCACAGAACAGAAAGAATTTTCACAGAATGCTACTGTGTAGTTTATATTTGTATATATTCCTTTTTCCACTATTACCCTCTTAGCGCTCCGAATGTCCACTTGCATTTTCTACAGAAAGAGTGTTCAGAACTGCGCAATCAAAAGTATGGTTTAACTCTGTTAGCTTAATGAACATATCAGAAATAAGTTTCACACAATGCTTCTGTGTAGTTTTTATTTGAAGATATTATTTTTCCCAATATAGGCCTCTTAGCGCTCAGAATGTCCAATTGCAGTTTCTACAGAAAGAGTGTTTCAGAAATGCTCAATCAAAAGTAAGGTTCAACTCTGTTAGTTGAATGCACAGAACAGAAAGAAGTTTCACACAATGCTTCTGTGTAGTTTATATTTGAACATATTCTTTTTTCCACTATTACCCACTTAGCGCTACGAATGTCCAGTTGCATTTTCTACAGACAGAGTGTTTCAAAACTGCTCAATCAAAAGTATGGTTTAACTCTGTTAGCTGAATGCTCAGATCAGAAAGAAGTTTCACAGAATGCTTCTGTGTAGTTTATATTTGAATATAATCCTTTTTCCACTACTAATCTCTTAGCACTCCAAATGTCCAGTTGCATTTTCTACAGAAAGAGTGTTCAGATCTGCTCAATCAAAAGTATGGTTTAACTCTGTTAGCTGAATGCACAGATCAGAAAGAAGTTTCACAGAATGATTCTGTGTAGTTTATATTTGGAGACATTCCTTTTTCCACTATTACCCTCTTAGCGCTCCGAATCTCCACTTGCATTTTCTACAGAAAGAGTGTTTCAGAACGGCTCAATCAAAACTAAGGTTCAACTCTTTTAGTTGAACAAACAGAACAGAAAGAAGTTTCACACAATTCTTCTGTGTAGTTTTTATTTGTAGACATTCTTTTTCCCAATATAGGCCTCCTAGCGCTCAGAATGTCCAATTGCAGTTTCTACAGAAAGAGTGTTTCAGAACGGCTCAATCAAAAGTAAGGTTCAACTCTGTTAGTTGAATGCACAGAACAGAAAGAAGTTTCATACAATGCTTCTGTGTAGTTTATATTTGAACATATTCTTTTTTCCACTATTACCCACTTAGTGCTACGAATGTCCAGTTGCATTTTCTACAGACAGAGTGTTTCAAAACTGCTCAATCAAAAGTATGGTTTAACTCTGTTAGCTGAATGCTCAGATCAGAAAGAAGTTTCACAGAATGCTTCTGTGTAGTTTATATTTGAATATATTCCTTTTTCCACTACTACGCTCTTAGCGCTCCAAATGTCCAGTTGCATTTTCTACAGAAAGAGTGTTCAGATCTGCTCAATCAAAAGTATGGTTTAACTCTGTTAGCTGAATGCACAGATCAGAAAGAAGTTTCACCGAATGATTCTGTGTAGTTTATATTTGAAGACATTCCTTTTTCCACTATTACCCTCTTAGCGCTCCGAATCTCCACTTGCATTTTCTACAAAAAGAGTGGTTCATAACTGCTCAATCAAAAATATGTTTTATCTCTGTTAACTGAATTTACAGATCAGAAATAAGTTTCACGGAATGCATCTGTGTAGTTTTTATTTGAAGATATTCTTTTTCCCAATGTAGGCCTCTTAGCGCTTAGCATGTCCAATTGCAGTTTCTACAGAAAGAGTGTTTCAGAACGGCTCAATCAAAAGTAAGGTTCAACTCTGTTAGTTCAACGCACAGAACAGAAAGTGGTTTCACAGAATGCTACTGTGGAGTTTATATTTGAATATATTGCTTTTTCCACTATTACCCTCTTAGCGCTCCGAATGTCCACTTGCATTTTCTACAGAAAGAGTGTTCAGAACTGCGCAATCAAAAGTATGGTTTAAATCTGTTAGCTTAATGAACATATCAGAAATAAGTTTCACACAATGCTTCTGTGTATTTTTTATTTGAAGATATTATTTTTCCCAGGATAGGCCTCTTAGCGCTCAGAATTTCCAATTGCAGTTTCTACAGAAAGAGTGTTTCAGAAAGGCTCAATCAAAAGTAAGGTTCAACTCTGTTAGTTGAATGCACAGAACAGAAAGAATTTTCATACAATGCTTCTGTGTAGTTTATATTTGAACATATTCTTTTTTCCACTATTACCCACTTAGCGCTACGAATGTCCAGTTGCATTTTCTACAGACAGAGTGTTTCAAAACTGCTCAATCAAAAGTATGGTTTAACTCTGTTAGCTGAATGCTCAGATCAGAAAGAAGTTTCACAGAATGCTTCTGTGTAGTTTATATTTGAATATATTCCTTTTTCCACTACTACTCTCTTAGTGCTCCAAATGTCCAGTTGCATTTTCTACAGAAAGAGTGTTCAGATCTGCTCAATCAAAAGTATGGTTTAACCCTGTTAGCTGAATGCACAGATCAGAAAGAAGTTTCACAGAATGATTCTGTGTAGTTTATATTTGGAGACATTCCTTTTTCCACTATTACCATCTTAGCGCTCCGAATCTCCACTTGCATTTTCTACAGAAAGAGTGTTTCAGAACGGCTCATTCAAAACTAAGGTTCAACTCTTTTAGTTGAACAAGCAGAACAGAAAGATGTTTCACACAATTCTTCTGTGTAGTTTTTATTTGTAGACATTCTTTTTCCCAATATAGGCCTCTTAGCGCTCAGAATGTCCAATTGCAGTTTCTACAGAAAGAGTGTTTCAGAACGGCTCAATCAAAAGTAAGGTTCAACTCTGTTAGTTGAATGCACAGAACAGAAAGAAGTTTCATACAATGCTTCTGTGTAGTTTGTATTTGAACATATTCTTTTTTCCACTATTACCCACTTAGCGCTACGAATGTCCAGTTGCATTTTCTACAGACAGAATGTTTCAAAACTGCTCAATCAAAAGTATGGTTTAACTCTGTTAGCTGAATGCTCAGATCAGAAAGAAGTTTCACAGAATGCTTCTGTTTAGTTTATATTTGAATATATTCCTTTTTCCACTACTACGCTCTTAGCGCTCCAAATGTCCAGTTGCATTTTCTACAGAAAGAGTGTTCAGATCTGCTCAATCAAAAGTATGATTTAACTCTGTTAGCTGAATGCACAGATCAGAAAGTAGTTTCACCGAATGATTCTGTGTAGTTTATATTTGAAGACATTCCTTTTTCCACTATTACCCTCTTAGCGCTCCGAATCTCCACTTGCATTTTCTACAAAAAGAGTGTTTCATAACTGCTCAATCAAAAATATGTTTTATCTCTGTTAACTGAATTTACAGATCAGAAATAAGTTTCACAGAATGCATCTGTGTAGTTTTTATTTGAAGATATTCTTTTTCCCAATGTAGGCCTCTTAGCGCTTAGCATGTCCAATTGCAGTTTCTACAGAAAGAGTGTTTCAGAACGGCTCAATCAAAAGTAAGGTTCAACTCTGTTAGTTGAATGCACAGAACAGAAAGAATTTTCACAGAATGCTACTGTGTAGTTTATATTGGAATATATTCCTTTTTCCACTATTACCCTCTTAGCGCTCCGAATGTCCACTTGCATTTTCTACAGAAAGAGTGTTCAGAACTGCGCAATCAAAAGTATGGTTTAACTCTGTTAGCTTAATGAACATATCAGAAATAAGTTTCACACAATGCTTCTGTGTACTTTTTATTTGAAGATATTATTTTTCCCAATATAGGCCTCTTAGCGCTCAGAATGTCCAATTGCAGTTTCTACAGAAAGAGTGTTTCAGAAAGGCTCAATCAAAAGTAAGGTTCAACTCTGTTAGTTGAATGCACAGAACAGAAAGAAGTTTCACACAATGTTTCTGTGTAGTTTATATTTGAACATATTCTTTTTTCCACTATTACCCACTTAGCGCTACGAATGTCCAGTTGCATTTTCTACAGACAGAGTGTTTCAAAACTGCTCAATCAAAAGTATGGTTTAACTCTGTTAGCTGAATGCTCAGATCAGAAAGAAGTTTCACAGAATGCTTCTGTGTAGTTTATATTTGAATATATTCCTTTTTCCACTACTACGCTCTTAGCGCTCCAAATGTCCAGTTGCATTTTCTACAGAAAGAGTGTTCAGATCTGCTCAATCAAAATTATGGTTTAACTCTGTTAGCTGAATGCACAGATCAGAAAGATGTTTCACCGAATGATTCTGTGTAGTTTATATTTGAAGACATTCCTTTTTCCACTATTACCCTCTTAGCGCTCCGAATCTCCACTTGCATTTTCTACAAAAAGAGTGTTTCATAACTGCTCAATCAAAAATATGTTTTATCTCTGTTAACTGAATTTACAGATCAGAAATAAGTTTCACAGAATGCATCTGTGTAGTTTTTATTTGAAGATATTCTTTTTCCCAATGTAGGCCTCTTAGCGCTTAGCATGTCCAATTGCAGTTTCTACAGAAAGAGTATTTCAGAACGGCTCAATCAAAAGTAAGGTTCAACTCTGTTAGTTGAATGCACAGAACAGAAAGAATTTTCACAGAATGCTACTGTGTAGTTTATATTTGAATATATTCCTTTTTCCACTATTACCCTCTTAGCGCTCCGAATGTCCACTTGAATTTTCTACAGAAAGAGTGTTCAGAACTGCGCAATCAAAAGTATGGTTTAACTCTGTTAGCTTAATGAACATATCAAAAATAAGTTTCACACAATGCTTCTGTGTAGTTTTTATTTGAAGATATTATTTTTCCCAATAGAGGCCTCTTAGCGCTCAGAATGTCCAATTGCAGTTTCTACAGAAAGAGTGTTTCAGAAAGGCTCAATCAAAAGTAAGGTTCAACTCTGTTAGTTGAATGCACAGAACAGAAAGAAGTTTCACACAATGCTTCTGTGTAGTTTATATTTGAACATATTCTTTTTTCCACTATTACTCACTTAGCGCTACGAATGTCCAGTTGCATTTTCTACAAACAGAGGGTTTCAAAACTGCTCAATCAAAAGTATGGTTTAACTCTGTTAGCTGAATGCTCAGATTAGAAAGAAGTTTCACAGAATGCTTCTGTGTAGTTTATATTTGAATATATTCCTTTTTCCACTACTACTCTCTTAGCGCTCCAAATGTCCAGTTGCATTTTCTACAGAAAGAGTGTTCAGATCTGCTCAATCAAAAGTACGGTTTAACTCTGTTAGCTGAATGCACAGATCAGAAAGAAGTTTCACAGAATGATTCTGTGTAGTTTATATTTGGAGACATTCCTTTTTCCACTATTACCCTCTTAGCGCTCCGAATCTCCACTTGCATTTTCTACAGAAAGAGTGTTTCAGAACGGCTCAATCAAAACTAAGGTTCAACTCTTTTAGTTGAACAAACAGAACAGAAAGAAGTTTCACACAATTCTTCTGTGTAGTTTTTATTTGTAGACATTCTTTTTCCCAATATAGGCCTCCTAGCGCTCAGAATGTCCAATTGCAGTTTCTACAGAAAGAGTGTTTCAGAACGGCTCAATCAAAAGTAAGGTTCAACTCTGTTAGTTGAATGCACAGAACAGAAAGAAGTTTCATACAATGCTTCTGTGTAGTTTATATTTGAACATATTCTTTTTTCCACTATTACCCACTTAGCGCTACGAATGTCCAGTTGCATTTTCTACAGACAGAGTGTTTCAAAACTGCTCAATCAAAAGTATGGTTTAACTCTGTTAGCTGAATGCTCAGATCAGAAAGAAGTTTCACAGAATGCTTCTGTGTAGTTTATATTGGAATATATTCCTTTTTCCACTACTACGCTCTTAGCGCTCCAAATGTCCAGTTGCATTTTCTACAGAAAGAGTGTTCAGATCTGCTCAATCAAAAGTATGGTTTAACTCTGTTAGCTGAATGCACAGATCAGAAAGATGTTTCACCGAATGATTCTGTGTCGTTTATATTTGAAGACATTCCTTTTTCCACTATTACCCTCTTAGCGCTCCGAATCTCCACTTGCATTTTCTACAAAAAGAGTGTTTCATAACTGCTCAATCAAAAATATGTTTTATCTCTGTTAACTGAATTTACAGATCAGAAATAAGTTTCACAGAATGCATCTGTGTAGTTTTTATTTGAAGATATTCTTTTTCCCAATGTAGGCCTCTTAGCGCTTAGCATGTCCAATTGCAGTTTCTACAGAAAGAGTGTTTCAGAACGGCTCAATCAAAAGTAAGGTTCACCTCTGTTAGTTGAATGCACAGAACAGAAAGTATTTTCACAGAATGCTACTGTGTAGTTTATATTTGAATATATTCCTTTTTCCACTATTACCCTCTTAGCGCTCCGAATGTCCACTTGAATTTTCTACAGAAAGAGTGTTCAGAACTGCGCAATCAAAAGTATGGTTTAACTCTGTTAGCTTAATGAACATATCAAAAATAAGTTTCACACAATGCTTCTGTGTAGTTTTTATTTGAAGATATTATTTTTCCCAATAGAGGCCTCTTAGCGCTCAGAATGTCCAATTGCAGTTTCTACAGAAAGAGTGTTTCAGAAAGGCTCAATCAAAAGTAAGGTTCAACTCTGTTAGTTGAATGCACAGAACAGAAAGAAGTTTCACACAATGCTTCTGTGTAGTTTATATTTGAACATATTCTTTTTTCCACTATTACCCACTTAGCGCTACGAATGTCCAGTTGCATTTTCTACAAACAGAGTGTTTCAAAACTGCTCAATCAAAAGTATGGTTTAACTCTGTTAGCTGAATGCTCAGATCAGAAAGAAGTTTCACAGAATGCTTCTGTGTAGTTTATATTTGAATATATTCCTTTTTCCACTACTACTCTCTTAGCGCTCCAAATGTCCAGTTGCATTTTCTACAGAAAGAGTGTTCAGATCTGCTCAATCAAAAGTATGGTTTAACTCTGTTAGCTGAATGCACAGATCAGAAAGAAGTTTCACAGAATGATTCTGTGTAGTTTATATTTGGAGACATTCCTTTTTCCACTATTACCCTCTTAGCGCTCCGAATCTCCACTTGCATTTTCTACAGAAAGAGTGTTTCAGAACGGCTCAATCAAAACTAAGGTTCAACTCTTTTAGTTGAACAAACAGAACAGAAAGAAGTTTCACACAATTCTTCTGTGTAGTTTTTATTTGTAGACATTCTTTTTCCCAATATAGGCCTCCTAGCGCTCAGAATGTCCAATTGCAGTTTCTACAGAAAGAGTGTTTCAGAACGGCTCAATCAAAAGTAAGGTTCAACTCTGTTAGTTGAATGCACAGAACAGAAAGAAGTTTCATACAATGCTTCTGTGTAGTTTATATTTGAACATATTCTTTTTTCCACTATTACCCACTTAGTGCTACGAATGTCCAGTTGCATTTTCTACAGACAGAGTGTTTCAAAACTGCTCAATCAAAAGTATGGTTTAACTCTGTTAGCTGAATGCTCAGATCAGAAAGAAGTTTCACAGAATGCTTCTGTGTAGTTTATATTTGAATATATTCCTTTTTCCACTACTACGCTCTTAGCGCTCCAAATGTCCAGTTGCATTTTCTACAGAAAGAGTGTTCAGATCTGCTCAATCAAAAGTATGGTTTAACTCTGTTAGCTGAATGCACAGATCAGAAAGAAGTTTCACCGAATGATTCTGTGTAGTTTATATTTGAAGACATTCCTTTTTCCACTATTACCCTCTTAGCGCTCCGAATCTCCACTTGCATTTTCTACAAAAAGAGTGTTTCATAACTGCTCAATCAAAAATATGTTTTATCTCTGTTAACTGAATTTACAGATCAGAAATAAGTTTCACAGAATGCATCTGTGTAGTTTTTATTTGAAGATATTCTTTTTCCCAATGTAGGCCTCTTAGCGCTTAGCATGTCCAATTGCAGTTTCTACAGAAAGAGTGTTTCAGAACGGCTCAATCAAAAGTAAGGTTCAACTCTGTTAGTTCAACGCACAGAACAGAAAGTGGTTTCACAGAATGCTACTGTGGAGTTTATATTTGAATATATTGCTTTTTCCACTATTACCCTCTTAGCGCTCCGAATGTCCACTTGCATTTTCTACAGAAAGAGTGTTCAGAACTGCGCAATCAAAAGTATGGTTTAACTCTGTTAGCTTAATGAACATATCAGAAATAAGTTTCACACAATGCTTCTGTGTATTTTTTATTTGAAGATATTATTTTTCCCAATATAGGCCTCTTAGCGCTCAGAATTTCCAATTGCAGTTTCTACAGAAAGAGTGTTTCAGAAAGGCTCAATCAAAAGTAAGGTTCAACTCTGTTAGTTGAATGCACAGAACAGAAAGAAGTTTCATACAATGCTTCTGTGTAGTTTATATTTGAACATATTCTTTTTTCCACTATTACCCACTTAGCGCTACGAATGTCCAGTTGCATTTTCTACAGACAGAGTGTTTCAAAACTGCTCAATCAAAAGTATGGTTTAACTCTGTTAGCTGAATGCTCAGATCAGAAAGAAGTTTCACAGAATGCTTCTGTGTAGTTTATATTTGAATATATTCCTTTTTCCACTACTACTCTCTTAGCGCTCCAAATGTCCAGTTGCATTTTCTACAGAAAGAGTGTTCAGATCTGCTCAATCAAAAGTATGGTTTAACCCTGTTAGCTGAATGCACAGATCAGAAAGAAGTTTCACAGAATGATTCTGTGTAGTTTATATTTGGAGACATTCCTTTTTCCACTATTACCATCTTAGCGCTCCGAATCTCCACTTGCATTTTCTACAGAAAGAGTGTTTCAGAACGGCTCAATCAAAACTAAGGTTCAACTCTTTTAGTTGAACAAGCAGAAGAGAAAGAAGTTTCACACAATTCTTCTGTGTAGTTTTTATTTGTAGACATTCTTTTTCCCAATATAGGCCTCTTAGCGCTCAGAATGTCCAATTGCAGTTTCTACAGAAAGAGTGTTTCAGAACGGCTCAATCAAAAGTAAGGTTCAACTCTGTTAGTTGAATGCACAGAACAGAAAGAAGTTTCATACAATGCTTCTGTGTAGTTTGTATTTGAACATATTCTTTTTTCCACTATTACCCACTTAGCGCTACGAATGTCCAGTTGCATTTTCTACAGACAGAATGTTTCAAAACTGCTCAATCAAAAGTATGGTTTAACTCTGTTAGCTGAATGCTCAGATCAGAAAGAAGTTTCACAGAATGCTTCTGTGTAGTTTATATTTGAATATATTCCTTTTTCCACTACTACGCTCTTAGCGCTCCAAATGTCCAGTTGCATTTTCTACAGAAAGAGTGTTCAGATCTGCTCAATCAAAAGTATGTTTTAACTCTGTTAGCTGAATGCACAGATCAGAAAGTAGTTTCACCGAATGATTCTGTGTAGTTTATATTTGAAGACATTCCTTTTTCCACTATTACCCTCTTAGCGCTCCGAATCTCCACTTGCATTTTCTACAAAAAGAGTGTTTCATAACTGCTCAATCAAAAATATGTTTTATCTCTGTTAACTGAATTTACAGATCAGAAATAAGTTTCACAGAATGCATCTGTGTAGGTTTTATTTGAAGATATTCTTTTTCCCAATGTAGGCCTCTTAGCGCTTAGCATGTCCAATTGCAGTTTCTACAGAAAGAGTGTTTCAGAACGGCTCAATCAAAAGTAAGGTTCAACTCTGTTAGTTGAATGCACAGAACAGAAAGGATTTTCACAGAATGCTACTGTGTAGTTTATATTGGAATATATTCCTTTTTCCACTATTACCCTCTTAGCGCTCCGAATGTCCACTTGCATTTTCTACAGAAAGAGTGTTCAGAACTGCGCAATCAAAAGTATGGTTTAACTCTGTTAGCTTAATGAACATATCAGAAATAAGTTTCACACAATGCTTCTGTGTACTTTTTATTTGAAGATATTATTTTTCCCAATATAGGCCTCTTAGCGCTCAGAATGTCCAATTGCAGTTTCTACAGAATGAGTGTTTCAGAAAGGCTCAATCAAAAGTAAGGTTCAACTCTGTTAGTTGAATGCACAGAACAGAAAGAAGTTTCACACAATGTTTCTGTGTAGTTTATATTTGAACATATTCTTTTTTCCACTATTACCCACTTAGCGCTACGAATGTCCAGTTGCATTTTCTACGGACAGAGTGTTTCAAAACTGCTCAATCAAAAGTATGGTTTAACTCTGTTAGCTGAATGCTCAGATCAGAAAGAAGTTTCACAGAATGCTTCTGTGTAGTTTATATTTGAATATATTCCTTTTTCCACTACTACGCTCTTAGCGCTCCAAATGTCCAGTTGCATTTTCTACAGAAAGAGTGTTCAGATCTGCTCAATCAAAAGTATGGTTTAACTCTGTTAGCTGAATGCACAGATCAGAAAGATGTTTCACCGAATGATTCTGTGTAGTTTATATTTGAAGACATTCCTTTTTCCACTATTACCCTCTTAGCGCTCCGAATCTCCACTTGCATTTTCTACAAAAAGAGTGTTTCATAACTGCTCAATCAAAAATATGTTTTATCTCTGTTAACTGAATTTACAGATCAGAAATAAGTTTCACAGAATGCATCTGTGTAGTTTTTATTTGAAGATATTCTTTTTCCCAATGTAGGCCTCTTAGCGCTTAGCATGTCCAATTGCAGTTTCTACAGAAAGAGTATTTCAGAACGGCTCAATCAAAAGTAAGGTTCAACTCTGTTAGTTGAATGCACAGAACAGAAAGAATTTTCACAGAATGCTACTGTGTAGTTTATATTTGAATATATTCCTTTTTCCACTATTACCCTCTTAGCGCTCCGAATGTCCACTTGAATTTTCTACAGAAAGAGTGTTCAGAACTGCGCAATCAAAAGTATGGTTTAACTCTGTTAGCTTAATGAACATATCAAAAATAAGTTTCACACAATGCTTCTGTGTAGTTTTTATTTGAAGATATTATTTTTCCCAATAGAGGCCTCTTAGCGCTCAGAATGTCCAATTGCAGTTTCTACAGAAAGAGTGTTTCAGAAAGGCTCAATCAAAAGTAAGGTTCAACTCTGTTAGTTGAATGCACAGAACAGAAAGAAGTTTCACACAATGCTTCTGTGTAGTTTATATTTGAACATATTCTTTTTTCCACTATTACCCACTTAGCGCTACGAATGTCCAGTTGCATTTTCTACAAACAGAGTGTTTCAAAACTGCTCAATCAAAAGTATGGTTTAACTCTGTTAGCTGAATGCTCAGATTAGAAAGAAGTTTCACAGAATGCTTCTGTGTAGTTTATATTTGAATATATTCCTTTTTCCACTACTACTCTCTTAGCGCTCCAAATGTCCAGTTGCATTTTCTACAGAAAGAGTGTTCAGATCTGTTCAATCAAAAGTACGGTTTAACTCTGTTAGCTGAATGCACAGATCAGAAAGAAGTTTCACAGAATGATTCTGTGTAGTTTATATTTGGAGACATTCCTTTTTCCACTATTACCCTCTTAGCGCTCCGAATCTCCACTTGCATTTTCTACAGAAAGAGTGTTTCAGAACGGCTCAATCAAAACTAAGGTTCTACTCTTTTAGTTGAACAAACAGAACAGAAAGAAGTTTCACACAATTCTTCTGTGTAGTTTTTATTTGTAGACATTCTTTTTCCCAATATAGGCCTCCTAGCGCTCAGAATGTCCAATTGCAGTTTCTACAGAAAGAGTGTTTCAGAACGGCTCAATCAAAAGTAAGGTTCAACTCTGTTAGTTGAATGCACAGAACAGAAAGAAGTTTCATACAATGCTTCTGTGTAGTTTATATTTGAACATATTCTTTTTTCCACTATTACCCACTTAGCGCTACGAATGTCCAGTTGCATTTTCTACAGACAGAGTGTTTCAAAACTGCTCAATCAAAAGTATGGTTTAACTCTGTTAGCTGAATGCTCAGATCTGAAAGAAGTTTCACAGAATGCTTCTGTGTAGTTTATATTGGAATATATTCCTTTTTCCACTACTACGCTCTTAGCGCTCCAAATGTCCAGTTGCATTTTCTACAGAAAGAGTGTTCAGATCTGCTCAATCAAAAGTATGGTTTAACTCTGTTAGCTGAATGCACAGATCAGAAAGATGTTTCACCGAATGATTCTGTGTAGTTTATATTTGAAGACATTCCTTTTTCCACTATTACCCTCTTAGCGCTCCGAATCTCCACTTGCATTTTCTACAAAAAGAGTGTTTCATAACTGCGCAATCAAAAATATGTTTTATCTCTGTTAACTGAATTTACAGATCAGAAATAAGTTTCACAGAATGCATCTGTGTAGTTTTTATTTGAAGATATTCTTTTTCCCAATGTAGGCCTCTTAGCGCTTAGCATGTCCAATTGCAGTTTCTACAGAAAGAGTGTTTCAGAACGGCTCAATCAAAAGTAAGGTTCACCTCTGTTAGTTGAATGCACAGAACAGAAAGAATTTTCACAGAATGCTACTGTGTAGTTTATATTTGAATATATTCCTTTTTCCACTATTACCCTCTTAGCGCTCCGAATGTCCACTTGAATTTTCTACAGAAAGAGTGTTCAGAACTGCGCAATCAAAAGTATGGTTTAACTCTGTTAGCTTAATGAATATATCAAAAATAAGTTTCACACAATGCTTCTGTGTAGTTTTTATTTGAAGATATTATTTTTCCCAATAGAGGCCTCTTAGCGCTCAGAATGTCCAATTGCAGTTTCTACAGAAAGAGTGTTTCAGAAAGGCTCAATCAAAAGTAAGGTTCAACTCTGTTAGTTGAATGCACAGAACAGAAAGAAGTTTCACACAATGCTTCTGTGTAGTTTATATTTGAACATATTCTTTTTTCCACTATTACCCACTTAGCGCTACGAATGTCCAGTTGCATTTTCTACAGAGTGTTTCAAAACTGCTCAATCAAAAGTATGGTTTAACTCTGTTAGCTGAATGCTCAGATCAGAAAGAAGTTTCACAGAATGCTTCTGTGTAGTTTATATTTGAATATATTCCTTTTTCCACTACTACTCTCTTAGCGCTCCAAATGTCCAGTTGCATTTTCTACAGAAAGAGTGTTCAGATCTGCTCAATCAAAAGTATGGTTTAACTCTGTTAGCTGAATGCACAGATCAGAAAGAAGTTTCACAGAATGATTCTGTGTAGTTTATATTTGGAGACATTCCTTTTTCCACTATTACCCTCTTAGTGCTCCGAATCTCCACTTGCATTTTCTACAGAAAGAGTGTTTCAGAACGGCTCAATCAAAACTAAGGTTCAACTCTTTTAGTTGAACAAACAGAACAGAAAGAAGTTTCACACAATTCTTCTGTGTAGTTTTTATTTGTAGACATTCTTTTTCCCAATATAGGCCTCCTAGCGCTCAGAATGTCCAATTGCCGTTTCTACAGAAAGAGTGTTTCAGAACGGCTCAATCAAAAGTAAGGTTCAACTCTGTTAGTTGAATGCACAGAACAGAAAGAAGTTTCATACAATGCTTCTGTGTAGTTTATATTTGAACATATTCTTTTTTCCACTATTACCCACTTAGCGCTACGAATGTCCAGTTGCATTTTCTACAGACAGAGTGTTTCAAAACTGCTCAATCAAAAGTATGGTTTAACTCTGTTAGCTGAATGCTCAGATCAGAAAGAAGTTTCACAGAATGCTTCTGTGTAGTTTATATTGGAATATATTCCTTTTTCCACTACTACGCTCTTAGCGCTCCAAATGTCCAGTTGCATTTTCTACAGAAAGAGTGTTCAGATCTGCTCAATCAAAAGTATGGTTTAACTCTGTTAGCTGAATGCACAGATCAGAAAGATGTTTCAACGAATGATTCTGTGTAGTTTATATTTGAAGACATTCCTTTTTCCACTATTACCCTCTTAGCGCTCCGAATCTCCACTTGCATTTTCTACAAAAAGAGTGTTTCATAACTGCGCAATCAAAAATATGTTTTATCTCTGTTAACTGAATTTACAGATCAGAAATAAGTTTCACAGAATGCATCTGTGTAGTTTTTATTTGAAGATATTCTTTTTCCCAATGTAGGCCTCTTAGCGCTTAGCATGTCCAATTGCAGTTTCTACAGAAAGAGTGTTTCAGAACGGCTCAATCAAAAGTAAGGTTCACCTCTGTTAGTTGAATGCACAGAACAGAAAGAATTTTCACAGAATGCTACTGTGTAGTTTATATTTGAATATATTCCTTTTTCCACTATTACCCTCTTAGCGCTCCGAATGTCCACTTGAATTTTCTACAGAAAGAGTGTTCAGAACTGCGCAATCAAAAGTATGGTTTAACTCTGTTAGCTTAATGAATATATCAAAAATAAGTTTCACACAATGCTTCTGTGTAGTTTTTATTTGAAGATATTATTTTTCCCAATAGAGGCCTCTTAGCGCTCAGAATGTCCAATTGCAGTTTCTACAGAAAGAGTGTTTCAGAAAGGCTCAATCAAAAGTAAGGTTCAACTCTGTTAGTTGAATGCACAGAACAGAAAGAAGTTTCACACAATGCTTCTGTGTAGTTTATATTTGAACATATTCTTTTTTCCACTATTACCCACTTAGCGCTATGAATGTCCAGTTGCATTTTCTACAGACAGAGTGTTTCAAAACTGCTCAATCAAAAGTATGGTTTCACTCTGTTAGCTGAATGCTCAGATCAGAAAGAAGTTTCACAGAATGCTTCTGTGTAGTTTATATTTGAATATATTCCTTTTTCCACTACTACGCTCTTAGCGCTCCAAATGTCCAGTTGCATTTTCTACAGAAAGAGTGTTCAGATCTGCTCAATCAAAATTATGGTTTAACTCTGTTAGCTGAATGCACAGATCAGAAAGATGTTTCACCGAATGATTCTGTGTAGTTTATATTTGAAGACATTCCTTTTTCCACTATTACCCTCTTAGCGCTCCGAATCTCCACTTGCATTTTCTACAAAAAGAGTGTTTCATAACTGCTCAATCAAAAATATGTTTTATCTCTGTTAACTGAATTTACAGATCAGAAATAAGTTTCACAGAATGCATCTGTGTAGTTTTTATTTGAAGATATTCTTTTTCCCAATGTAGGCCTCTTAGCGCTTAGCATGTCCAATTGCAGTTTCTACAGAAAGAGTATTTCAGAACGGCTCAATCAAAAGTAAGGTTCAACTCTGTTAGTTGAATGCACAGAACAGAAAGAATTTTCACAGAATGCTACTGTGTAGTTTATATTTGAATATATTCCTTTTTCCACTATTACCCTCTTAGCGCTCCGAATGTCCACTTGAATTTTCTACAGAAAGAGTGTTCAGAACTGCGCAATCAAAAGTATGGTTTAACTCTGTTAGCTTAATGAACATATCAAAAATAAGTTTCACACAATGCTTCTGTGTAGTTTTTATTTGAAGATATTATTTTTCCCAATAGAGGCCTCTTAGCGCTCAGAATGTCCAATTGCAGTTTCTACAGAAAGAGTGTTTCAGAAAGGCTCAATCAAAAGTAAGGTTCAACTCTGTTAGTTGAATGCACAGAACAGAAAGAAGTTTCACACAATGCTTCTGTGTAGTTTATATTTGAACATATTCTTTTTTCCACTATTACCCACTTAGCGCTACGAATGTCCAGTTGCATTTTCTACAAACAGAGTGTTTCAAAACTGCTCAATCAAAAGTATGGTTTAACTCTGTTAGCTGAATGCTCAGATTAGAAAGAAGTTTCACAGAATGCTTCTGTGTAGTTTATATTTGAATATATTCCTTTTTCCACTACTACTCTCTTAGCGCTCCAAATGTCCAGTTGCATTTTCTACAGAAAGAGTGTTCAGATCTGCTCAATCAAAAGTACGGTTTAACTCTGTTAGCTGAATGCACAGATCAGAAAGAAGTTTCACAGAATGATTCTGTGTAGTTTATATTTGGAGACATTCCTTTTTCCACTATTACCCTCTTAGCGCTCCGAATCTCCACTTGCATTTTCTACAGAAAGAGTGTTTCAGAACGGCTCAATCAAAACTAAGGTTCAACTCTTTTAGTTGAACAAACAGAACAGAAAGAAGTTTCACACAATTCTTCTGTGTAGTTTTTATTTGTAGACATTCTTTTTCCCAATATAGGCCTCCTAGCGCTCAGAATGTCCAATTGCAGTTTCTACAGAAAGAGTGTTTCAGAACGGCTCAATCAAAAGTAAGGTTCAACTCTGTTAGTTGAATGCACAGAACAGAAAGAAGTTTCATACAATGCTTCTGTGTAGTTTATATTTGAACATATTCTTTTTTCCACTATTACCCACTTAGCGCTACGAATGTCCAGTTGCATTTTCTACAGACAGAGTGTTTCAAAACTGCTCAATCAAAAGTATGGTTTAACTCTGTTAGCTGAATGCTCAGATCAGAAAGAAGTTTCACAGAATGCTTCTGTGTAGTTTATATTGGAATATATTCCTTTTTCCACTACTACGCTCTTAGCGCTCCAAATGTCCAGTTGCATTTTCTACAGAAAGAGTGTTCAGATCTGCTCAATCAAAAGTATGGTTTAACTCTGTTAGCTGAATGCACAGATCAGAAAGATGTTTCACCGAATGATTCTGTGTAGTTTATATTTGAAGACATTCCTTTTTCCACTATTACCCTCTTAGCGCTCCGAATCTCCACTTGCATTTTCTACAAAAAGAGTGTTTCATAACTGCTCAATCAAAAATATGTTTTATCTCTGTTAACTGAATTTACAGATCAGAAATAAGTTTCACAGAATGCATCTGTGTAGTTTTTATTTGAAGATATTCTTTTTCCCAATGTAGGCCTCTTAGCGCTTAGCATGTCCAATTGCAGTTTCTACAGAAAGAGTGTTTCAGAACGGCTCAATCAAAAGTAAGGTTCACCTCTGTTAGTTGAATGCACAGAACAGAAAGAATTTTCACAGAATGCTACTGTGTAGTTTATATTTGAATATATTCCTTTTTCCACTATTACCCTCTTAGCGCTCCGAATGTCCACTTGAATTTTCTACAGAAAGAGTGTTCAGAACTGCGCAATCAAAAGTATGGTTTAACTCTGTTAGCTTAATGAACATATCAAAAATAAGTTTCACACAATGCTTCTGTGTAGTTTTTATTTGAAGATATTATTTTTCCCAATAGAGGCCTCTTAGCGCTCAGAATGTCCAATTGCAGTTTCTACAGAAAGAGTGTTTCAGAAAGGCTCAATCAAAAGTAAGGTTCAACTCTGTTAGTTGAATGCACAGAACAGAAAGAAGTTTCACACAATGCTTCTGTGTAGTTTATATTTGAACATATTCTTTTTTCCACTATTACCCACTTAGCGCTACGAATGTCCAGTTGCATTTTCTACAAACAGTGTGTTTCAAAACTGCTCAATCAAAAGTATGGTTTAACTCTGTTAGCTGAATGCTCAGATCAGAAAGAAGTTTCACAGAATGCTTCTGTGTAGTTTATATTTGAATATATTCCTTTTTCCACTACTACTCTCTTAGCGCTCCAAATGTCCAGTTGCATTTTCTACAGAAAGAGTGTTCAGATCTGCTCAATCAAATGTATGGTTTAACTCTGTTAGCTGAATGCACAGATCAGAAAGAAGTTTCACAGAATGATTCTGTGTAGTTTATATTTGGAGACATTCCTTTTTCCACTATTACCCTCTTAGCGCTCCGAATCTCCACTTGCATTTTCTACAGAAAGAGTGTTTCAGAACGGCTCAATCAAAACTAAGGTTCAACTCTTTTAGTTGAACAAACAGAACAGAAAGAAGTTTCACACAATTCTTCTGTGTAGTTTTTATTTGTAGACATTCTTTTTCCCAATATAGGCCTCCTAGCGCTCAGAATGTCCAATTGCAGTTTCTACAGAAAGAGTGTTTCAGAACGGCTCAATCAAAAGTAAGGTTCAACTCTGTTAGTTGAATGCACAGAACAGAAAGAAGTTTCATACAATGCTTCTGTGTAGTTTATATTTGAACATATTCTTTTTTCCACTATTACCCACTTAGCGCTACGAATGTCCAGTTGCATTTTCTACAGACAGAGTGTTTCAAAACTGCTCAATCAAAAGTATGGTTTAACTCTGTTAGCTGAATGCTCAGATCAGAAAGAAGTTTCACAGAATGCTTCTGTGTAGTTTATATTTGAATATATTCCTTTTTCCACTACTACTCTCTTAGCGCTCCAAATGTCCAGTTGCATTTTCTACAGAAAGAGTGTTCAGATCTGCTCAATCAAAAGTATGGTTTAACTCTGTTAGCTGAATGCACAGATCAGAAAGATGTTTCACCGAATGATTCTGTGTAGTTTATATTTGAAGACATTCCTTTTTCCACTATTACCCTCTTAGCGCTCCGAATCTCCACTTGCATTTTCTACAAAAAGAGTGTTTCATAACTGCTCAATCAAAAATATGTTTTATCTCTGTTAACTGAATTTACAGATCAGAAATAAGTTTCACAGAATGCATCTGTGTAGTTTTTATTTGAAGATATTCTTTTTCCCAATGTAGCCCTCTTAGCGCTTAGCATGTCCAATTGCAGTTTCTACAGAAAGAGTGTTTCAGAACGGCTCAATCAAAAGTAAGGTTCAACTCTGTTAGTTCAACGCACAGAACAGAAAGTGGTTTCACAGAATGCTACTGTGGAGTTTATATTTGAATATATTGCTTTTTCCACTATTACCCTCTTAGCGCTCCGAATGTCCACTTGCATTTTCTACAGAAAGAGTGTTCAGAACTGCGCAATCAAAAGTATGGTTTAACTCTGTTAGCTTAATGAACATATCAGAAATAAGTTTCACACAATGCTTCTGTGTATTTTTTATTTGAAGATATTATTTTTCCCAATATAGGCCTCTTAGCGCTCAGAATGTCCAATTGCAGTTTCTACAGAAAGAGTGTTTCAGAAAGGCTCAATCAAAAGTAAGGTTCAACTCTGTTAGTTGAATGCACAGAACAGAAAGAAGTTTCATACAATGCTTCTGTGTAGTTTATATTTGAACATATTCTTTTTTCCACTATTACCCACTTAGCGCTACGAATGTCCAGTTGCATTTTCTACAGACAGAGTGTTTCAAAACTGCTCAATCAAAAGTATGGTTTAACTCTGTTAGCTGAATGCTCAGATCAGAAAGAAGTTTCACAGAATGCTTCTGTGTAGTTTATATTTGAATATATTCCTTTTTTCCACTACTACTCTCTTAGCGCTCCAAATGTCCAGTTGCATTTTCTACAGAAAGAGTGTTCAGATCTGCTCAATCAAAAGTATGGTTTAACCCTGTTAGCTGAATGCACAGATCAGAAAGAAGTTTCACAGAATGATTCTGTGTAGTTTATATTTGGAGACATTCCTTTTTCCACTATTACCATCTTAGCGCTCCGAATCTCCACTTGCATTTTCTACAGAAAGAGTGTTTCAGAACGGCTCAATCAAAACTAAGGTTCAACTCTTTTAGTTGAACAAGCAGAACAGAAAGAAGTTTCACACAATTCTTCTGTGTAGTTTTTATTTGTAGACATTCTTTTTCCCAATATAGGCCTCTTAGCGCTCAGAATGTCCAATTGCAGTTTCTACAGAAAGAGTGTTTCAGAACGGCTCAATCAAAAGTAAGGTTCAACTCTGTTAGTTGAATGCACAGAACAGAAAGAAGTTTCATACAATGCTTCTGTGTAGTTTGTATTTGAACATATTCTTTTTTCCACTATTACCCACTTAGCGCTACGAATGTCCAGTTGCATTTTCTACAGACAGAATGTTTCAAAACTGCTCAATCAAAAGTATGGTTTAACTCTGTTAGCTGAATGCTCAGATCAGAAAGAAGTTTCACAGAATGCTTCTGTGTAGTTTATATTTGAATATATTCCTTTTTCCACTACTACGCTCTTAGCGCTCCAAATGTCCAGTTGCATTTTCTACAGAAAGAGTGTTCAGATCTGCTCAATCAAAAGTATGTTTTAACTCTGTTAGCTGAATGCACAGATCAGAAAGTAGTTTCACCGAATGATTCTGTGTAGTTTATATTTGAAGACATTCCTTTTTCCACTATTACCCTCTTAGCGCTCCGAATCTCCACTTGCATTTTCTACAAAAAGAGTGTTTCATAACTGCTCAATCAAAAATATGTTTTATCTCTGTTAACTGAATTTACAGATCAGAAATAAGTTTCACAGAATGCATCTGTGTAGTTTTTTTTTGAAGATATTCTTTTTCCCAATGTAGGCCTCTTAGCGCTTAGCATGTCCAATTGCAGTTTCTACAGAAAGAGTGTTTCAGAACGGCTCAATCAAAAGTAAGGTTCAACTCTGTTAGTTGAATGCACAGAACAGAAAGAATTTTCACAGAATGCTACTGTGTAGTTTATATTGGAATATATTCCTTTTTCCACTATTACCCTCTTAGCGCTCCGAATGTCCACTTGCATTTTCTACAGAAAGAGTGTTCAGAACTGCGCAATCAAAAGTATGGTTTAACTCTGTTAGCTTAATGAACATATCAGAAATAAGTTTCACACAATGCTTCTGTGTACTTTTTATTTGAAGATATTATTTTTCCCAATATAGGCCTCTTAGCGCTCAGAATGTCCAATTGCAGTTTCTACAGAAAGAGTGTTTCAGAAAGGCTCAATCAAAAGTAAGGTTCAACTCTGTTAGTTGAATGCACAGAACAGAAAGAAGTTTCACACAATGTTTCTGTGTAGTTTATATTTGAACATATTCTTTTTTCCACTATTACCCACTTAGCGCTACGAATGTCCAGTTGCATTTTCTACAGACAGAGTGTTTCAAAACTGCTCAATCAAAAGTATGGTTTAACTCTGTTAGCTGAATGCTCAGATCAGAAAGAAGTTTCACAGAATGCTTCTGTGTAGTTTATATTTGAATATATTCCTTTTTCCACTACTACGCTCTTAGCGCTCCAAAGTCCAGTTGCATTTTCTACAGAAAGAGTGTTCAGATCTGCTCAATCAAAATTATGGTTTAACTCTGTTAGCTGAATGCACAGATCAGAAAGATGTTTCACCGAATGATTCTGTGTAGTTTATATTTGAAGACATTCCCTTTTCCACTATTACCCTCTTAGCGCTCCGAATCTCCACTTGCATTTTCTACAAAAAGAGTGTTTCATAACTGCTCAATCAAAAATATGTTTTATCTCTGTTAACTGAATTTACAGATCAGAAATAAGTTTCACAGAATGCATCTGTGTAGTTTTTATTTGAAGATATTCTTTTTCCCAATGTAGGCCTCTTAGCGCTTAGCATGTCCAATTGCAGTTTCTACAGAAAGAGTATTTCAGAACGGCTCAATCAAAAGTAAGGTTCAACTCTGTTAGTTGAATGCACAGAACAGAAAGAATTTTCACAGAATGCTACTGTGTAGTTTATATTTGAATATATTCCTTTTTCCACTATTACCCTCTTAGCGCTCCGAATGTCCACTTGAATTTTCTACAGAAAGAGTGTTCAGAACTGCGCAATCAAAAGTATGGTTTAACTCTGTTAGCTTAATGAACATATCAAAAATAAGTTTCACACAATGCTTCTGTGTAGTTTTTATTTGAAGATATTATTTTTCCCAATAGAGGCCTCTTAGCGCTCAGAATGTCCAATTGCAGTTTCTACAGAAAGAGTGTTTCAGAAAGGCTCAATCAAAAGTAAGGTTCAACTCTGTTAGTTGAATGCACAGAGCAGAAAGAAGTTTCACACAATGCTTCTGTGTAGTTTATATTTGAACATATTCTTTTTTCCACTATTACCCACTTAGCGCTACGAATGTCCAGTTGCATTTTCTACAAACAGAGTGTTTCAAAACTGCTCAATCAAAAGTATGGTTTAACTCTGTTAGCTGAATGCTCAGATTAGAAAGAAGTTTCACAGAATGCTTCTGTGTAGTTTATATTTGAATATATTCCTTTTTCCACTACTACTCTCTTAGCGCTCCAAATGTCCAGTTGCATTTTCTACAGAAAGAGTGTTCAGATCTGCTCAATCAAAAGTATGGTTTAACTCTGTTAGCTGAATGCACAGATCAGAAAGAAGTTTCACAGAATGATTCTGTGTAGTTTATATTTGGAGACATTCCTTTTTCCACTATTACCCTCTTAGCGCTCCGAATCTCCACTTGCATTTTCTACAGAAAGAGTGTTTCAGAACGGCTCAATCAAAACTAAGGTTCAACTCTTTTAGTTGAACAAACAGAACAGAAAGAAGTTTCACACAATTCTTCTGTGTAGTTTTTATTTGTAGACATTCTTTTTCCCAATATAGGCCTCCTAGCGCTCAGAATGTCCAATTGCAGTTTCTACAGAAAGAGTGTTTCAGAACGGCTCAATCAAAAGTAAGGTTCAACTCTGTTAGTTGAATGCACAGAACAGAAAGAAGTTTCATACAATGCTTCTGTGTAGTTTATATTTGAACATATTCTTTTTTCCACTATTACCCACTTAGCGCTACGAATGTCCAGTTGCATTTTCTACAGACAGAGTGTTTCAAAACTGCTCAATCAAAAGTATGGTTTAACTCTGTTAGCTGAATGCTCAGATCAGAAAGAAGTTTCACAGAATGCTTCTGTGTAGTTTATATTGGAATATATTCCTTTTTCCACTACTACGCTCTTAGCGCTCCAAATGTCCAGTTGCATTTTCTACAGAAAGAGTGTTCAGATCTGCTCAATCAAAAGTATGGTTTAACTCTGTTAGCTGAATGCACAGATCAGAAAGATGTTTCACCGAATGATTCTGTGTAGTTTATATTTGAAGACATTCCTTTTTCCACTATTACCCTCTTAGCGCTCCGAATCTCCACTTGCATTTTCTACAAAAAGAGTGTTTCATAACTGCTCAATCAAAAATATGTTTTATCTCTGTTAACTGAATTTACAGATCAGAAATAAGTTTCACAGAATCCATCTGTGTAGTTTTTATTTGAAGATATTCTTTTTCCCAATGTAGGCCTCTTAGCGCTTAGCATGTCCAATTGCAGTTTCTACAGAAAGAGTGTTTCAGAACGGCTCAATCAAAAGTAAGGTTCACCTCTGTTAGTTGAATGCACAGAACAGAAAGAATTTTCACAGAATGCTACTGTGTAGTTTATATTTGAATATATTCCTTTTTCCACTATTACCCTCTTAGCGCTCCGAATGTCCACTTGAATTTTCTACAGAAAGAGTGTTCAGAACTGCGCAATCAAAAGTATGGTTTAACTCTGTTAGCTTAATGAACATATCAAAAATAAGTTTCACACAATGCTTCTGTGTAGTTTTTATTTGAAGATATTATTTTTCCCAATAGAGGCCTCTTAGCGCTCAGAATGTCCAATTGCAGTTTCTACAGAAAGAGTGTTTCAGAAAGGCTCAATCAAAAGTAAGGTTCAACTCTGTTAGTTGAATGCACAGAACAGAAAGAAGTTTCACACAATGCTTCTGTGTAGTTTATATTTGAACATATTCTTTTTTCCACTATTACCCACTTAGCGCTACGAATGTCCAGTTGCATTTTCTACAAACAGAGTGTTTCAAAACTGCTCAATCAAAAGTATGGTTTAACTCTGTTAGCTGAATGCTCAGATCAGAAAGAAGTTTCACAGAATGCTTCTGTGTAGTTTATATTTGAATATATTCCTTTTTCCACTACTACTCTCTTAGCGCTCCAAATGTCCAGTTGCATTTTCTACAGAAAGAGTGTTCAGATCTGCTCAATCAAAAGTATGGTTTAACTCTGTTAGCTGAATGCACAGATCAGAAAGAAGTTTCACAGAATGATTCTGTGTAGTTTATATTTGGAGACATTCCTTTTTCCACTATTACCCTCTTAGCGCTCCGAATCTCCACTTGCATTTTCTACAGAAAGAGTGTTTCAGAACGGCTCAATCAAAACTAAGGTTCAACTCTTTTAGTTGAACAAACAGAACAGAAAGAAGTTTCACACAATTCTTCTGTGTAGTTTTTATTTGTAGACATTCTTTTTCCCAATATAGGCCTCCTAGCGCTCAGAATGTCCAATTGCAGTTTCTACAGAAAGAGTGTTTCAGAACGGCTCAATCAAAAGTAAGGTTCAACTCTGTTAGTTGAATGCACAGAACAGAAAGAAGTTTCATACAATGCTTCTGTGTAGTTTATATTTGAACATATTCTTTTTTCCACTATTACCCACTTAGCGCTACGAATGTCCAGTTGCATTTTCTACAGACAGAGTGTTTCAAAACTGCTCAATCAAAAGTATGGTTTAACTCTGTTAGCTGAATGCTCAGATCAGAAAGAAGTTTCACAGAATGCTTCTGTGTAGTTTATATTTGAATATATTCCTTTTTCCACTACTACGCTCTTAGCGCTCCAAATGTCCAGTTGCATTTTCTACAGAAAGAGTGTTCAGATCTGCTCAATCAAAAGTATGGTTTAACTCTGTTAGCTGAATGCACAGATCAGAAAGATGTTTCACCGAATGATTCTGTGTAGTTTATATTTGAAGACATTCCTTTTTCCACTATTTCCCTCTTAGCGCTCCGAATCTCCACTTGCATTTTCTACAAAAAGAGTGTTTCATAACTGCTCAATCAAAAATATGTTTTATCTCTGTTAACTGAATTTACAGATCAGAAATAAGTTTCACAGAATGCATCTGTGTAGTTTTTATTTGAAGATATTCTTTTTCCCAATGTAGGCCTCCTAGCGCTTAGCATGTCCAATTGCAGTTTCTACAGAAAGAGTGTTTCAGAACGGCTCAATCAAAAGTAAGGTTCAACTCTGTTAGTTCAGTGCACAGGACAGAAAGAGGTTTCACAGAATGCTACTGTGGAGTTTATATTTGAATATATTCCTTTTTCCACTATTACCCTCTTAGCGCTCCGAATGTCCACTTGCATTTTCTACAGAAAGAGTGTTCAGAACTGCGCAATCAAAAGTATGGTTTAACTCTGTTAGCTTAATGAACATATCAGAAATAAGTTTCACACAATGCTTCTGTGTATTTTTTATTTGAAGATATTATTTTTCCCAATCTAGTCCTCTTAGCGCTCAGAATGTCCAATTGCAGTTTCTACAGAAAGAGTGTTTCAGAAAGGCTCAATCAAAAGTAAGGTTCAACTCTGTTAGTTGAATGCACAGAACAGAAAGAAGTTTCATACAATGCTTCTGTGTAGTTTATATTTGAACATATTCTTTTTTCCACTATTACCCACTTAGCGCTACGAATGTCCAGTTGCATTTTCTACAGACAGAGTGTTTCAAAACTGCTCAATCAAAAGTATGGTTTAACTCTGTTAGCTGAATGCTCAGATCAGAAAGAAGTTTCACAGAATGCTTCTGTGTAGTTTATATTTGAATATATTCCTTTTTCCACTACTACTCTCTTAGCGCTCCAAATGTCCAGTTGCATTTTCTACAGAAAGAGTGTTCAGATCTGCTCAATCAAAAGTATGGTTTAACTCTGTTAGCTGAATGCACAGATCAGAAAGAAGTTTCACAGAATGATTCTGTGTAGTTTATATTTGGAGACATTCCTTTTTCCACTATTACCATCTTAGCGCTCCGAATCTCCACTTGCATTTTCTACAGAAAGAGTGTTTCAGAACGGCTCAATCAAAACTAAGGTTCATCTCTTTTAGTTGAACAAGCAGAACAGAAAGAAGTTTCACACAATTCTTCTGTGTAGTTTTTATTTGTAGACATACTTTTTCCCAATACAGGCCTCTTAGCGCTCAGAATGTCCAATTGCAGTTTCTACAGAAAGAGTGTTTCAGAACGGCTCAATCAAAAGTAAGTTTCAACTCTCTTAGTTGAATGCACAGAACAGAAAGAAGTTTCATACAATGCTTCTCTGTAGTTTGTATTTGAACATATTCTTTTTTCCACTATTACCCACTTAGCGCTACGAATGTCCAGTTGCATTTTCTACAGACAGAATGTTTCAAAACTGCTCAATCAAAAGTATGGTTTAACTCTGTTAGCTGAATGCTCAGATCAGAAAGAAGTTTCACAGAATGCTTCTGTGTAGTTTATATTTGAATATATTCCTTTTTCCACTACTACGCTCTTAGCGCTCCAAATGTCCAGTTGCATTTTCTACAGAAAGAGTGTTCAGATCTGCTCAATCAAAAGTATGTTTTAACTCTGTTAGCTGAATGCACAGATCAGAAAGTAGTTTCACCGAATGATTCTGTGTAGTTTATATTTGAAGACATTCCTTTTTCCACTATTACCCTCTTAGCGCTCCGAATCTCCACTTGCATTTTCTACAAAAAGAGTGTTTCATAACTGCTCAATCAAAAATATGTTTTATCTCTGTTAACTGAATTTACAGATCAGAAATAAGTTTCACAGAATGCATCTGTGTAGTTTTTTTTTGAAGATATTCTTTTTCCCAATGTAGGCCTCTTAGCGCTTAGCATGTCCAATTGCAGTTTCTACAGAAAGAGTGTTTCAGAACGGCTCAATCAAAAGTAAGGTTCAACTCTGTTAGTTGAATGCACAGAACAGAAAGAATTTTCACAGAATGCTACTGTGTAGTTTATATTGGAATATATTCCTTTTTCCACTATTACCCTCTTAGCGCTCCGAATGTCCACTTGCATTTTCTACAGAAAGAGTGTTCAGAACTGCGCAATCAAAAGTATGGTTTAACTCTGTTAGCTTAATGAACATATCAGAAATAAGTTTCACACAATGCTTCTGTGTACTTTTTATTTGAAGATATTATTTTTCCCAATATAGGCCTCTTAGCGCTCAGAATGTCCAATTGCAGTTTCTACAGAAAGAGTGTTTCAGAAAGGCTCAATCAAAAGTAAGGTTCAACTCTGTTAGTTGAATGCACAGAACAGAAAGAAGTTTCACACAATGTTTCTGTGTAGTTTATATTTGAACATATTCTTTTTTCCACTATTACCCACTTAGCGCTACGAATGTCCAGTTGCATTTTCTACAGACAGAGTGTTTCAAAACTGCTCAATCAAAAGTATGGTTTAACTCTGTTAGCTGAATGCTCAGATCAGAAAGAAGTTTCACAGAATGCTTCTGTGTAGTTTATATTTGAATATATTCCTTTTTCCACTACTACGCTCTTAGCGCTCCAATGTCCAGTTGCATTTTCTACAGAAAGAGTGTTCAGATCTGCTCAATCAAAATTATGGTTTAACTCTGTTAGCTGAATGCACAGATCAGAAAGATGTTTCACCGAATGATTCTGTGTAGTTTATATTTGAAGACATTCCCTTTTCCACTATTACCCTCTTAGCGCTCCGAATCTCCACTTGCATTTTCTACAAAAAGAGTGTTTCATAACTGCTCAATCAAAAATATGTTTTATCTCTGTTAACTGAATTTACAGATCAGAAATAAGTTTCACAGAATGCATCTGTGTAGTTTTTATTTGAAGATATTCTTTTTCCCAATGTAGGCCTCTTAGCGCTTAGCATGTCCAATTGCAGTTTCTACAGAAAGAGTATTTCAGAACGGCTCAATCAAAAGTAAGGTTCAACTCTGTTAGTTGAATGCACAGAACAGAAAGAATTTTCACAGAATGCTACTGTGTAGTTTATATTTGAATATATTCCTTTTTCCACTATTACCCTCTTAGCGCTCCGAATGTCCACTTGAATTTTCTACAGAAAGAGTGTTCAGAACTGCGCAATCAAAAGTATGGTTTAACTCTGTTAGCTTAATGAACATATCAAAAATAAGTTTCACACAATGCTTCTGTGTAGTTTTTATTTGAAGATATTATTTTTCCCAATAGAGGCCTCTTAGCGCTCAGAATGTCCAATTGCAGTTTCTACAGAAAGAGTGTTTCAGAAAGGCTCAATCAAAAGTAAGGTTCAACTCTGTTAGTTGAATGCACAGAGCAGAAAGAAGTTTCACACAATGCTTCTGTGTAGTTTATATTTGAACATATTCTTTTTTCCACTATTACCCACTTAGCGCTACGAATGTCCAGTTGCATTTTCTACAAACAGAGTGTTTCAAAACTGCTCAATCAAAAGTATGGTTTAACTCTGTTAGCTGAATGCTCAGATTAGAAAGAAGTTTCACAGAATGCTTCTGTGTAGTTTATATTTGAATATATTCCTTTTTCCACTACTACTCTCTTAGCGCTCCAAATGTCCAGTTGCATTTTCTACAGAAAGAGTGTTCAGATCTGCTCAATCAAAAGTATGGTTTAACTCTGTTAGCTGAATGCACAGATCAGAAAGAAGTTTCACAGAATGATTCTGTGTAGTTTATATTTGGAGACATTCCTTTTTCCACTATTACCCTCTTAGCGCTCCGAATCTCCACTTGCATTTTCTACAGAAAGAGTGTTTCAGAACGGCTCAATCAAAACTAAGGTTCAACTCTTTTAGTTGAACAAACAGAACAGAAAGAAGTTTCACACAATTCTTCTGTGTAGTTTTTATTTGTAGACATTCTTTTTCCCAATATAGGCCTCCTAGCGCTCAGAATGTCCAATTGCAGTTTCTACAGAAAGAGTGTTTCAGAACGGCTCAATCAAAAGTAAGGTTCAACTCTGTTAGTTGAATGCACAGAACAGAAAGAAGTTTCATACAATGCTTCTGTGTAGTTTATATTTGAACATATTCTTTTTTCCACTATTACCCACTTAGCGCTACGAATGTCCAGTTGCATTTTCTACAGACAGAGTGTTTCAAAACTGCTCAATCAAAAGTATGGTTTAACTCTGTTAGCTGAATGCTCAGATCAGAAAGAAGTTTCACAGAATGCTTCTGTGTAGTTTATATTGGAATATATTCCTTTTTCCACTACTACGCTCTTAGCGCTCCAAATGTCCAGTTGCATTTTCTACAGAAAGAGTGTTCAGATCTGCTCAATCAAAAGTATGGTTTAACTCTGTTAGCTGAATGCACAGATCAGAAAGATGTTTCACCGAATGATTCTGTGTAGTTTATATTTGAAGACATTCCTTTTTCCACTATTACCCTCTTAGCGCTCCGAATCTCCACTTGCATTTTCTACAAAAAGAGTGTTTCATAACTGCTCAATCAAAAATATGTTTTATCTCTGTTAACTGAATTTACAGATCAGAAATAAGTTTCACAGAATCCATCTGTGTAGTTTTTATTTGAAGATATTCTTTTTCCCAATGTAGGCCTCTTAGCGCTTAGCATGTCCAATTGCAGTTTCTACAGAAAGAGTGTTTCAGAACGGCTCAATCAAAAGTAAGGTTCACCTCTGTTAGTTGAATGCACAGAACAGAAAGAATTTTCACAGAATGCTACTGTGTAGTTTATATTTGAATATATTCCTTTTTCCACTATTACCCTCTTAGCGCTCCGAATGTCCACTTGAATTTTCTACAGAAAGAGTGTTCAGAACTGCGCAATCAAAAGTATGGTTTAACTCTGTTAGCTTAATGAACATATCAAAAATAAGTTTCACACAATGCTTCTGTGTAGTTTTTATTTGAAGATATTATTTTTCCCAATAGAGGCCTCTTAGCGCTCAGAATGTCCAATTGCAGTTTCTACAGAAAGAGTGTTTCAGAAAGGCTCAATCAAAAGTAAGGTTCAACTCTGTTAGTTGAATGCACAGAACAGAAAGAAGTTTCACACAATGCTTCTGTGTAGTTTATATTTGAACATATTCTTTTTTCCACTATTACCCACTTAGCGCTACGAATGTCCAGTTGCATTTTCTACAAACAGAGTGTTTCAAAACTGCTCAATCAAAAGTATGGTTTAACTCTGTTAGCTGAATGCTCAGATCAGAAAGAAGTTTCACAGAATGCTTCTGTGTAGTTTATATTTGAATATATTCCTTTTTCCACTACTACTCTCTTAGCGCTCCAAATGTCCAGTTGCATTTTCTACAGAAAGAGTGTTCAGATCTGCTCAATCAAAAGTATGGTTTAACTCTGTTAGCTGAATGCACAGATCAGAAAGAAGTTTCACAGAATGATTCTGTGTAGTTTATATTTGGAGACATTCCTTTTTCCACTATTACCCTCTTAGCGCTCCGAATCTCCACTTGCATTTTCTACAGAAAGAGTGTTTCAGAACGGCTCAATCAAAACTAAGGTTCAACTCTTTTAGTTGAACAAACAGAACAGAAAGAAGTTTCACACAATTCTTCTGTGTAGTTTTTATTTGTAGACATTCTTTTTCCCAATATAGGCCTCCTAGCGCTCAGAATGTCCAATTGCAGTTTCTACAGAAAGAGTGTTTCAGAACGGCTCAATCAAAAGTAAGGTTCAACTCTGTTAGTTGAATGCACAGAACAGAAAGTAGTTTCATACAATGCTTCTGTGTAGTTTATATTTGAACATATTCTTTTTTCCACTATTACCCACTTAGCGCTACGAATGTCCAGTTGCATTTTCTACAGACAGAGTGTTTCAAAACTGCTCAATCAAAAGTATGGTTTAACTCTGTTAGCTGAATGCTCAGATCAGAAAGAAGTTTCACAGAATGCTTCTGTGTAGTTTATATTTGAATATATTCCTTTTTCCACTACTACGCTCTTAGCGCTCCAAATGTCCAGTTGCATTTTCTACAGAAAGAGTGTTCAGATCTGCTCAATCAAAAGTATGGTTTAACTCTGTTAGCTGAATGCACAGATCAGAAAGATGTTTCACCGAATGATTCTGTGTAGTTTATATTTGAAGACATTCCTTTTTCCACTATTTCCCTCTTAGCGCTCCGAATCTCCACTTGCATTTTCTACAAAAAGAGTGTTTCATAACTGCTCAATCAAAAATATGTTTTATCTCTGTTAACTGAATTTACAGATCAGAAATAAGTTTCACAGAATGCATCTGTGTAGTTTTTATTTGAAGATATTCTTTTTCCCAATGTAGGCCTCCTAGCGCTTAGCATGTCCAATTGCAGTTTCTACAGAAAGAGTGTTTCAGAACGGCTCAATCAAAAGTAAGGTTCAACTCTGTTAGTTCAGTGCACAGGACAGAAAGAGGTTTCACAGAATGCTACTGTGGAGTTTATATTTGAATATATTCCTTTTTCCACTATTACCCTCTTAGCGCTCCGAATGTCCACTTGCATTTTCTACAGAAAGAGTGTTCAGAACTGCGCAATCAAAAGTATGGTTTAACTCTGTTAGCTTAATGAACATATCAGAAATAAGTTTCACACAATGCTTCTGTGTATTTTTTATTTGAAGATATTATTTTTCCCAATCTAGTCCTCTTAGCGCTCAGAATGTCCAATTGCAGTTTCTACAGAAAGAGTGTTTCAGAAAGGCTCAATCAAAAGTAAGGTTCAACTCTGTTAGTTGAATGCACAGAACAGAAAGAAGTTTCATACAATGCTTCTGTGTAGTTTATATTTGAACATATTCTTTTTTCCACTATTACCCACTTAGCGCTACGAATGTCCAGTTGCATTTTCTACAGACAGAGTGTTTCAAAACTGCTCAATCAAAAGTATGGTTTAACTCTGTTAGCTGAATGCTCAGATCAGAAAGAAGTTTCACAGAATGCTTCTGTGTAGTTTATATTTGAATATATTCCTTTTTCCACTACTACTCTCTTAGCGCTCCAAATGTCCAGTTGCATTTTCTACAGAAAGAGTGTTCAGATCTGCTCAATCAAAAGTATGGTTTAACTCTGTTAGCTGAATGCACAGATCAGAAAGAAGTTTCACAGAATGATTCTGTGTAGTTTATATTTGGAGACATTCCTTTTTCCACTATTACCATCTTAGCGCTCCGAATCTCCACTTGCATTTTCTACAGAAAGAGTGTTTCAGAACGGCTCAATCAAAACTAAGGTTCATCTCTTTTAGTTGAACAAGCAGAACAGAAAGAAGTTTCACACAATTCTTCTGTGTAGTTTTTATTTGTAGACATTCTTTTTCCCAATACAGGCCTCTTAGCGCTCAGAATGTCCAATTGCAGTTTCTACAGAAAGAGTGTTTCAGAACGGCTCAATCAAAAGTAAGTTTCAACTCTCTTAGTTGAATGCACAGAACAGAAAGAAGTTTCATACAATGCTTCTCTGTAGTTTGTATTTGAACATATTCTTTTTTCCACTATTACCCACTTAGCGCTACGAATGTCCAGTTGCATTTTCTACAGACAGAATGTTTCAAAACTGCTCAATCAAAAGTATGGTTTAACTCTGTTAGCTGAATGCTCAGATCAGAAAGAAGTTTCACAGAATGCTTTTGTGTAGTTTATATTTGAATATATTCCTTTTTCCACTACTACGCTCTTAGCGCTCCAAATGTCCAGTTGCATTTTCTACAGAAAGAGTGTTCAGATCTGCTCAATCAAAAGTATGTTTTAACTCTGTTAGCTGAATGCACAGATCAGAAAGCAGTTTCACCGAATGATTCTGTGTAGTTTATATTTGAAGACATTCCTTTTTCCACTATTACCCTCTTAGCGCTCCGAATCTCCACTTGCATTTTCTACAAAAAGAGTGTTTCATAACTGCTCAATCAAAAATATGTTTTATCTCTGTTAACTGAAGTTACAGATCAGAAATAAGTTTCACAGAATGCATCTGTGTAGTTTTTATTTGAAGATATTCTTTTTCCCAATGTAGGCCTCTTAGCGCTTAGCATGTCCAATTGCAGTTTCTACAGAAAGAGTGTTTCAGAACGGCTCAATCAAAAGTAAGGTTCAACTCTGTTAGTTGAATGCACAGAACAGAAAGAATTTTCACAGAATGCTACTGTGTAGTTTATATTTGAATATATTCCTTTTTCCACTATTACCCTCTTAGCGCTCCGAATGTCCACTTGCATTTTCTACAGAAAGAGTGTTCAGAACTGCGCAATCAAAAGTATGGTTTAACTCTGTTAGCTTAATGAACATATCAGAAATAAGTTTCACACAATGCTTCTGTGTAGTTTTTATTTGAAGATATTATTTTTCCCAATATAGGCCTCTTAGCGCTCAGAATGTCCAATTGCAGTTTCTACAAAAGAGTGTTTCAGAAAGGCTCAATCAAAAGTAAGGTTCAACTCTGTTAGTTGAATGCACAGAACAGAAAGAAGTTGCACACAATGCTTCTGTGTAGTTTATATTTGAACATATTCTTTTTTCCACTATTACCCACTTAGCGCTACGAATGTCCAGTTGCATTTTCTACAGACAGAGTGTTTCAAAACTGCTCAATCAAAAGTATGGTTTAACTCTGTTAGCTGAATGCTCAGATCAGAAAGAAGTTTCACAGAATGCTTCTGTGTAGTTTATATTTGAATATATTCCTTTTTCCACTACTACGCTCTTAGCGCTCCAAATGTCCAGTTGCATTTTCTACAGAAAGAGTGTTCAGATCTGCTCAATCAAAAGTATGGTTTAACTCTGTTAGCTGAATGCACAGATCAGAAAGAAGTTTCACCGAATGATTCTGTGTAGTTTATATTTGAAGACATTCCTTTTTCCACTATTACCCTCTTAGCGCTCCGAATCTCCACTTGCATTTTCTACAAAAAGAGTGTTTCATAACTGCTCAATCAAAAATATGTTTTATCTCTGTTAACTGAATTTACAGATCAGAAATAAGTTTCACAGAATGCATCTGTGTAGTTTTCATTTGAAGATATTCTTTTTCCCAATGTAGGCCTCTTAGCGCTTAGCATGTCCAATTGCAGTTTCTACAGAAAGAGTGTTTCAGAACGGCTCAATCAAAAGTAAGGTTCAACTCTGTTAGTTGAATGCACAGAACAGAAAGAATTTTCACAGAATGCTACTGTGTAGTTTATATTGGAATATATTCCTTTTTCCACTATTACCCTCTTAGCGCTCCGAATGTCCACTTGAATTTTCTACAGAAAGAGTGTTCAGAACTGCGCAATCAAAAGTATGGTTTAACTCTGTTAGCTTAATGAACATATCAGAAATAAGTTTCACACAATGCTTCTGTGTAGTTTTTATTTGAAGATATTATTTTTCCCAATAGAGGCCTCTTAGCGCTCAGAATGTCCAATTGCAGTTTCTACAGAAAGAGTGTTTCAGAAAGGCTCAATCAAAAGTAAGGTTCAACTCTGTTAGTTGAATGCACAGAACAGAAAGAAGTTGCACACAATGCTTCTGTGTAGTTTATATTTGAACATATTCTTTTTTCCACTATTACCCACTTAGCGCTACGAATGTCCAGTTGCATTTTCTACAGACAGAGTGTTTCAAAACTGCTCAATCAAAAGTATGGTTTAACTCTGTTAGCTGAATGCTCAGATCAGAAAGAAGTTTCACAGAATGCTTCTGTGTAGTTTATATTTGAATATATTCCTTTTTCCACTACTACGCTCTTAGCGCTCCAAATGTCCAGTTGCATTTTCTACAGAAAGAGTGTTCAGATCTGCTCAATCAAAAGTATGGTTTAACTCTGTTAGCTGAATGCACAGATCAGAAAGAAGTTTCACCGAATGATTCTGTGTAGTTTATATTTGAAGACATTCCTTTTTCCACTATTACCCTCTTAGCGCTCCGAATCTCCACTTGCATTTTCTACAAAAAGAGTGTTTCATGACTGCTCAATCAAAAATATGTTTTATCTCTGTTAACTGAATTTACAGATCAGAAATAAGTTTCACAGAATGCATCTGTGTAGTTTTCATTTGAAGATATTCTTTTTCCCAATGTAGGCCTCTTAGCGCTTAGCATGTCCAATTGCAGTTTCTACAGAAAGAGTGTTTCAGAACGGCTCAATCAAAAGTAAGGTTCAACTCTGTTAGTTGAATGCACAGAACAGAAAGAATTTTCACAGAATGCTACTGTGTAGTTTATATTGGAATATATTCCTTTTTCCACTATTACCCTCTTAGCGCTCCGAATGTCCACTTGAATTTTCTACAGAAAGAGTGTTCAGAACTGCGCAATCAAAAGTATGGTTTAACTCTGTTAGCTTAATGAACATATCAGAAATAAGTTTCACACAATGCTTCTGTGTAGTTTTTATTTGAAGATATTATTTTTCCCAATAGAGGCCTCTTAGCGCTCAGAATGTCCAATTGCAGTTTCTACAGAAAGAGTGTTTCAGAAAGGCTCAATCAAAAGTAAGGTTCAACTCTGTTATTTGAATGCACAGAACAGAAAGAAGTTTCACACAATGTTTCTGTGTAGTTTATATTTGAACATATTCTTTTTTCCACTATTACCCACTTAGTGCTACGAATGTCCAGTTGCATTTTCTACAGACAGAGTGTTTCAAAACTGCTCAATCAAAAGTATGGTTTAACTCTGTTAGCTGAATGCTCAGATCAGAAAGAAGTTTCACAGAATGCTTCTGTGTAGTTTATATTTGAATATATTCCTTTTTCCACTACTACTCTCTTAGCGCTCCAAATGTCCAGTTGCATTTTCTACAGAAAGAGTGTTCAGATCTGCTCAATCAAAAGTATGGTTTAACTCTGTTAGCTGAATGCACAGATCAGAAAGAAGTTTCACAGAATGATTCTGTGTAGTTTATATTTGGAGGCATTCCTTTTTCCACTATTACCCTCTTAGTGCTCCGAATCTCCACTTGCATTTTCTACAGAAAGAGTGTTTCAGAACGGCTCAATCAAAACTAAGGTTCAACTCTTTTAGTTGAACAAACAGAACAGAAAGAAGTTTCACACAATTCTTCTGTGTAGTTTTTATTTGTAGACATTCTTTTTCCCAATATAGGCCTCCTAGCGCTCAGAATGTCCAATTGCAGTTTCTACAGAAAGAGTGTTTCAGAACGGCTCAATCAAAAGTAGGGTTCAACTCTGTTAGTTGAATGCAAAGAACAGAAAGAAGTTTCATACAATGCTTCTGTGTAGTTTATATTTGAACATATTCTTTTTTCCACTATTACCCACTTAGCGCTACGAATGTCCAGTTGCATTTACTACAGACAGAGTGTTTCAAAACTGCTGAATCAAAAGTATGGTTTCACTCTCTTAGCTGAATGCTCAGATCAGAAAGAAGTTTCACAGAATGCTTCTGTGTAGTTTATATTTGAATATATTCCTTTTTCCACTACTACGCTCTTAGCGCTCCAAATGTCCAGTTGCATTTTCTACAGAAAGAGTGTTCAGATCTGCTCAATCAAAAGTATGGTTTAACTCTGTTAGCTGAATGCACAGATCAGAAAGAAGTTTCACCGAATGATTCTGTGTAGTTTATATTTGAAGACATTACTTTTTCCACTATTACCCTCTTAGCGCTCCGAATCTCCGCTTGCATTTTCTACAAAAAGAGTGTTTCATAACTGCTCAATCAAAAATATGTTTTATCTCTGTTAACTGAATTTACAGATCAGAAATAAGTTTCACAGAATGCATCTGTGTAGTTTTTATTTGAAGATATTCTTTTTCCCAATGTAGGCCTCTTGGCGCTTAGCATGTCCAATTGCAGTTTCTACAGAAAGAGTGTTTCAGAACGGCTCAATCAAAAGTAAGGTTCAACTCTGTTAGTTGAATGCACAGAACAGAAAGAATTTTCACAGAATGCTGCTGTGTAGTTTATATTTGAATATATTCCTTTTTCCACTATTACCCTCTTAGCGCTCCGAATGTCCACTTGCATTTTCTACAGAAAGAGTGTTCAGAACTGCGCAATCAAAAGTATGGTTTAACTCTGTTAGCTTAATGAACGTATCAGAAATAAGTTTCACACAATGCTTCTGTGTAGTTTTTATTTGAAGATATTATTTTTCCCAATATAGGCCTCTTAGCGCTCAGAATGTCCAATTGCAGTTTCTACAGAAAGAGTGTTTCAGAAAGGCTCAATCAAAAGTAAGGTTCAACTCTGTTAGTTGAATGCACAGAACAGAAAGAAGTTTCATACAATGCTTCTGTGTAGTTTATATTTGAACATATTCTTTTTTCCACTATTACCCACTTAGCGCTACGAATGTCCAGTTGCATTTTCTACAGACAGAGTGTTTCAAAACTGCTCAATCAAAAGTATGGTTTAACTCTGTTAGCTGAATGCTCAGATCAGAAAGAAGTTTCACAGAATGCTTCTGTGTAGTTTATATTTGAATATATTCCTTTTTCCACTACTACTCTCTTAGCGCTCCAAATGTCCAGTTGCATTTTCTACAGAAAGAGTGTTCAGATCTGCTCAATCAAAAGTATGGTTTAACCCTGTTAGCTGAATGCACAGATCAGAAAGAAGTTTCACAGAATGATTCTGTGTAGTTTATATTTGGAGACATTCCTTTTTCCACTATTACCCTCTTAGCGCTCCGAATCTCCACTTGCATTTTCTACAGAAAGAGTGTTTCAGAACGGCTCAATCAAAACTAAGGTTCAACTCTTTTAGTTGAACAAACAGAACAGAAAGAAGTTTCACAGAATTCTTCTGTATAGTTTTTATGTGTAGACATTCTTTTTCCCAATATAGGCCTCTTAGCGCTCAGAATGTCCAATTGCAGTTTCTACAGAAAGAGTGTTTCAGAACGGCTCAATCAAAAGTAAGGTTCAACTCTGTTAGTTGAATGCACAGAACAGAAAGGAGTTTCATACAATGCTTCTGTGTAGTTCATATTTGAACATATTCTTTTTTCCACTATTACCCACTTAACGCTACGAATGTCCAGTTGCATTATCTACAGACAGAGTGTTTCAAAACTGCTCAATCAAATGTATGGTTTAACTCTGTTAGCTGAATGCTCAGATCAGAAAGAAGTTTCACAGAATGCTTCTGTGTAGTTTATATTTGAATATATTCCTTTTTCCACTACTACGCTCTTAGCGCTCCAAATGTCCAGTTGCATTTCCTACAGAAAGAGTGTTCAGATCTGCTCAATCAAAAGTATGGTTTAACTCTGTTAGCTGAATGCACAGATCAGAAAGAAGTTTCACCGAATGATTCTGTGTAGTTTATATTTGAAGACATTCCTTTTTCCACTATAACCCACTTAGCGCTCCGAATCTCCACTTGCATTTTCTACAAAAAGAGTGTTTCATAACTGCTCAATCAAAAATATGTTTTATCTCTGTTAACTGAATTTACAGATCAGAAATAAGTTTCACAGAATGCATCTGTGTAGTTTTTATTTGAAGATATTCTTTTTCCCAATGTAGGCCTCTTAGCGCTTAGCATGTCCAATTGCAGTTTCTTCAGAAAGAGTGTTTCAGAACGGCTCAATCAAAAGTAAGGTTCAACTCTGTTAGTTGAATGCACAGAACAGAAAGAATTTTCACAGAATGCTACTGTGTAGTTTATATTTGAATATATTCCTTTTTCCACTATTACCCTCTTAGCGCTCCGAATGTCCACTTGCATTTTCTACAGAAAGAGTGTTCAGAACTGCGCAATCAAAAGTATGGTTTAATTCTCTTAGCTTAATGAACATATCAGAAATAAGTTTCACACAATGCTTCTGTGTAGTTTTTATTTGAAGATATTATTTTTCCCAATATAGGCCTCTTAGCGCTCAGAATGTCCAATTGCAGTTTCTACAGAAAGAGTGTTTCAGAAAGGCTCAATCAAAAGTAAGGTTCAACTCTGTTAGTTGAATGCACAGAACAGAAAGTAGTTTCATACAATGCTTCTGTGTAGTTTATATTTGAACATATTTTTTTTTCCACTGTTACCCACTTAGCGCTACGAATGTCCAGTTGCATTTTCAACAGACAGAGTGTTTCAAAACTGCTCAATCAAAAGTATGGTTTAACTCTGTTAGCTGAATGCTCAGAAGAGAAAGAAGTTTCACAGAATGCTTCTGTGTAGTTTATATTTGAATATATTCCTTTTTCCACTACTACGCTCTTAGCGCTCCAAATGTCCAGTTGCATTTTCTACAGAAAGAGAGTTCAGATCTGCTCAATCAAAAGTATGGTTTAACTCTGTTAGCTGAATGCACAGATCAGAAAGAAGTTTCACCGAATGATTCTGTGTAGTTTATATTTGAAGACATTCCTTTTTCCACTATTACCCTCTTAGCGCTCCGAATCTCCACTTGCATTTTTTACAAAAAGAGTGTTTCATAACTGCTCAATCAAAAATATGTTTTATCTCTGTTAACTGAATTTACAGATCAGAAATAAGTTTCACAGAATGCATCTGTGTAGTTTTTATTTGAAGATATTCTTTTTCCCAATGTAGGCCTCTTAGCGCTTAGCATGTCCAATTGCAGTTTCTACAGAAAGAGTGTTTCAGAACGGCTCAATCAAAAGTAAGGTTCAACTCTGTTAGTTGAATGCACAGAACAGAAAGAGGTTTCATACAATGCTTCTGTGTAGTTTATATTTGAACATATTCTTTTTTCCACTATTACCCACTTAGCGCTACGAATGTCCAGTTGCATTTTCTACAGACAGAGTGTTTCAAAACTGCTCAATCAAAAGTATGGTTTAACTCTGTTAGTTGAATGCTCAGATCAGAAAGAAGTTTCACAGAATGCTTCTGTGTAGTTTATATTTGAATATATTCCTTTTTCCACTACTACGCTCTTAGCGCTCCAAATGTCCAGTTGCATTTTCTACAGAAAGAGTGTTCAGATCTGCTCAATCAAAAGTATGGTTTAACTCTGTTAGCTGAATGCACAGATCAGAAAGAAGTTTCACCGAATGATTCTCTGTAGTTTATATTTGAAGACATTCCTTTTTCCACTATTACCCACTTAGCGCTCCGAATCTCCACTTGCATTTTCTACAAAAAGAGTGTTTCATAACTGCTCCATCAAAAATATGTTTTATCTCTGTGAACTGAATTTACAGATCAGAAATAAGTTTCACAGAATGCATCTGTGTAGTTTTTATTTGAAGATATTCTTTTTCCCAATGTAGGCCTCTTAGCGCTTAGCATGTCCAATTGCAGTTTCTTCAGAAAGAGTGTTTCAGAACGGCTCAATCAAAAGTAAGGTTCAACTCTGTTAGTTGAATGCACAGAACAGAAAGAATTTTCACAGAATGCTACTGTGTAGTTTATATTTGAATATATTCCTTTTTCCACTATTACCCTCTTAGCGCTCCGAATGTCCACTTGCATTTTCTACAGAAAGAGTGTTCAGAACTGCGCAATCAAAAGTATGGTTTAAACCTGTTAGCTGAATGCACAGATCAGAAAGAAGTTTCACAGAATGATTCTGTGTAGTTTACATTTGGAGACATTCCTTTTTCCACTATTACCCTCTTAGCGCTCCGAATCTCCACTTGCATTTTTTACAGAAAGAGTGTTTCAGAACGGCTCAATCAAAACTAAGGTTCAACTCTTTTAGTTGAACAAACAGAACAGAAAGAAGTTTCACACAATTCTTCTGTGTAGTTTTTATTTGTAGACATTCTTTTTCCCAATATAGGCCTCTTAGCGCTCAGAATGTCCAATTGCAGTTTCTACAGAAAGAGTGTTTCAGAAAGGCTCAATCAAAAGTAAGGTTCAACTCTGTTAGTTGAATGCACAGAACAGAAAGAAGTTTCATACAATGCTTCTGTGTAGTTTATATTTGAACATATTCTTTTTTCCACTATTACCCACTTAGCGCTACGAATGTCCAGTTGCATTTTCTACAGACAGAGTGTTTCAAAACTGCTCAATCAAAAGTATGGTTTAACTCTGTTAGCTGAATGCTCAGATCAGAAAGAAGTTTCACAGAATGCTTCTGTGTAGTTTATATTTGAATATATTCCTTTTTCCACTACTACTCTCTTAGCGCTCCAAATGTCCAGTTGCATTTTCTACAGAAAGAGTGTTCAGATCTGCTCAATCAAAAGTATGGTTTAACCCTGTTAGCTGAATGCACAGATCAGAAAGAAGTTTCACAGAATGATTCTGTGTAGTTTATATTTGGAGACATTCCTTTTTCCACTATTACCCTCTTAGCGCTCCGAATCTCCACTTGCATTTTCTACAGAAAGAGTGTTTCAGAACGGCTCAATCAAAACTAAGGTTCAACTCTTTTAGTTGAACAAACAGAACAGAAAGAAGTTTCACAGAATTCTTCTGTATAGTTTTTATGTGTAGACATTCTTTTTCCCAATATAGGCCTCTTAGCGCTCAGAATGTCCAATTGCAGTTTCTACAGAAAGAGTGTTTCAGAACGGCTCAATCAAAAGTAAGGTTCAACTCTGTTAGTTGAATGCACAGAACAGAAAGGAGTTTCATACAATGCTTCTGTGTAGTTCATATTTGAACATATTCTTTTTTCCACTATTACCCACTTAACGCTACGAATGTCCAGTTGCATTATCTACAGACAGAGTGTTTCAAAACTGCTCAATCAAATGTATGGTTTAACTCTGTTAGCTGAATGCTCAGATCAGAAAGAAGTTTCACAGAATGCTTCTGTGTAGTTTATATTTGAATATATTCCTTTTTCCACTACTACGCTCTTAGCGCTCCAAATGTCCAGTTGCATTTCCTACAGAAAGAGTGTTCAGATCTGCTCAATCAAAAGTATGGTTTAACTCTGTTAGCTGAATGCACAGATCAGAAAGAAGTTTCACCGAATGATTCTGTGTAGTTTATATTTGAAGACATTCCTTTTTCCACTATTACCCACTTAGCGCTCCGAATCTCCACTTGCATTTTCTACAAAAAGAGTGTTTCATAACTGCTCAATCAAAAATATGTTTTATCTCTGTTAACTGAATTTACAGATCAGAAATAAGTTTCACAGAATGCATCTGTGTAGTTTTTATTTGAAGATATTCTTTTTCCCAATGTAGGCCTCTTAGCGCTTAGCATGTCCAATTGCAGTTTCTTCAGAAAGAGTGTTTCAGAACGGCTCAATCAAAAGTAAGGTTCAACTCTGTTAGTTGAATGCACAGAACAGAAAGAATTTTCACAGAATGCTACTGTGTAGTTTATATTTGAATATATTCCTTTTTCCACTATTACCCTCTTAGCGCTCCGAATGTCCACTTGCATTTTCTACAGAAAGAGTGTTCAGAACTGCGCAATCAAAAGTATGGTTTAATTCTCTTAGCTTAATGAACATATCAGAAATAAGTTTCACACAATGCTTCTGTGTAGTTTTTATTTGAAGATATTATTTTTCCCAATATAGGCCTCTTAGCGCTCAGAATGTCCAATTGCAGTTTCTACAGAAAGAGTGTTTCAGAAAGGCTGAATCAAAAGTAAGGTTCAACTCTGTTAGTTGAATGCACAGAACAGAAAGTAGTTTCATACAATGCTTCTGTGTAGTTTATATTTGAACATATTTTTTTTTCCACTATTACCCACTTAGCGCTACGAATGTCCAGTTGCATTTTCAACAGACAGAGTGTTTCAAAACTGCTCAATCAAAAGTATGGTTTAACTCTGTTAGCTGAATGCTCAGAAGAGAAAGAAGTTTCACAGAATGCTTCTGTGTAGTTTATATTTGAATATATTCCTTTTTCCACTACTACGCTCTTAGCGCTCCAAATGTCCAGTTGCATTTTCTACAGAAAGAGAGTTCAGATCTGCTCAATCAAAAGTATGGTTTAACTCTGTTAGCTGAATGCACAGATCAGAAAGAAGTTTCACCGAATGATTCTCTGTAGTTTATATTTGAAGACATTCCTTTTTCCACTATTACCCACTTAGCGCTCCGAATCTCCACTTGCATTTTCTACAAAAAGAGTGTTTCATAACTGCTCCATCAAAAATATGTTTTATCTCTGTGAACTGAATTTACAGATCAGAAATAAGTTTCACAGAATGCATCTGTGTAGTTTTTATTTGAAGATATTCTTTTTCCCAATGTAGGCCTCTTAGCGCTTAGCATGTCCAATTGCAGTTTCTTCAGAAAGAGTGTTTCAGAACGGCTCAATCAAAAGTAAGGTTCAACTCTGTTAGTTGAATGCACAGAACAGAAAGAATTTTCACAGAATGCTACTGTGTAGTTTATATTTGAATATATTCCTTTTTCCACTATTACCCTCTTAGCGCTCCGAATGTCCACTTGCATTTTCTACAGAAAGAGTGTTCAGAACTGCGCAATCAAAAGTATGGTTTAAACCTGTTAGCTGAATGCACAGATCAGAAAGAAGTTTCACAGAATGATTCTGTGTAGTTTACATTTGGAGACATTCCTTTTTCCACTATTACCCTCTTAGCGCTCCGAATCTCCACTTGCATTTTTTACAGAAAGAGTGTTTCAGAACGGCTCAATCAAAACTAAGGTTCAACTCTTTTAGTTGAACAAACAGAACAGAAAGAAGTTTCACACAATTCTTCTGTGTAGTTTTTATTTGTAGACATTCTTTTTCCCAATATAGGCCTCTTAGCGCTCAGAATGTCCAATTGCATTTTCTACAGAAAGAGTGTTTCAGAAAGGCTCAATCAAAAGTAAGGTTCAACTCTGTTAGTTGAATGCACAGAACAGAAAGAAGTTTCATACAATGCTTCTGTGTAGTTTATATTTGAACATATTCTTTTTTCCACTATTACCCACTTAGCGCTACGAATGTCCAGTTGCATTTTCTACAGACAGAGTGTTTCAAAACTGCTCAATCAAAAGTATGGTTTAACTCTGTTAGCTGAATGCTCAGATCAGAAAGAAGTTTCACAGAATGCTTCTGTGTAGTTTATATTTGAATATATTCCTTTTTCCACTACTACTCTCTTAGCGCTCCAAATGTCCAGTTGCATTTTCTACAGAAAGAGTGTTCAGATCTGCTCAATCAAAAGTATGGTTTAACCCTGTTAGCTGAATGCACAGATCAGAAAGAAGTTTCACAGAATGATTCTGTGTAGTTTATATTTGGAGACATTCCTTTTTCCACTATTACCCTCTTAGCGCTCCGAATCTCCACTTGCATTTTCTACAGAAAGAGTGTTTCAGAACGGCTCAATCAAAACTAAGGTTCAACTCTTTTAGTTGAACAAACAGAACAGAAAGAAGTTTCACAGAATTCTTCTGTATAGTTTTTATGTGTAGACATTCTTTTTCCCAATATAGGCCTCTTAGCGCTCAGAATGTCCAATTGCAGTTTCTACAGAAAGAGTGTTTCAGAACGGCTCAATCAAAAGTAAGGTTCAACTCTGTTAGTTGAATGCACAGAACAGAAAGGAGTTTCATACAATGCTTCTGTGTAGTTCATATTTGAACATATTCTTTTTTCCACTATTACCCACTTAACGCTACGAATGTCCAGTTGCATTATCTACAGACAGAGTGTTTCAAAACTGCTCAATCAAATGTATGGTTTAACTCTGTTAGCTGAATGCTCAGATCAGAAAGAAGTTTCACAGAATGCTTCTGTGTAGTTTATATTTGAATATATTCCTTTTTCCACTACTACGCTCTTAGCGCTCCAAATGTCCAGTTGCATTTCCTACAGAAAGAGTGTTCAGATCTGCTCAATCAAAAGTATGGTTTAACTCTGTTAGCTGAATGCACAGATCAGAAAGAAGTTTCACCGAATGATTCTGTGTAGTTTATATTTGAAGACATTCCTTTTTCCACTATTACCCACTTAGCGCTCCGAATCTCCACTTGCATTTTCTACAAAAAGAGTGTTTCATAACTGCTCAATCAAAAATATGTTTTATCTCTGTTAACTGAATTTACAGATCAGAAATAAGTTTCACAGAATGCATCTGTGTAGTTTTTATTTGAAGATATTCTTTTTCCCAATGTAGGCCTCTTAGCGCTTAGCATGTCCAATTGCAGTTTCTTCAGAAAGAGTGTTTCAGAACGGCTCAATCAAAAGTAAGGTTCAACTCTGTTAGTTGAATGCACAGAACAGAAAGAATTTTCACAGAATGCTACTGTGTAGTTTATATTTGAATATATTCCTTTTTCCACTATTACCCTCTTAGCGCTCCGAATGTCCACTTGCATTTTCTACAGAAAGAGTGTTCAGAACTGCGCAATCAAAAGTATGGTTTAATTCTCTTAGCTTAATGAACATATCAGAAATAAGTTTCACACAATGCTTCTGTGTAGTTTTTATTTGAAGATATTATTTTTCCCAATATAGGCCTCTTAGCGCTCAGAATGTCCAATTGCAGTTTCTACAGAAAGAGTGTTTCAGAAAGGCTCAATCAAAAGTAAGGTTCAACTCTGTTAGTTGAATGCACAGAACAGAAAGTAGTTTCATACAATGCTTCTGTGTAGTTTATATTTGAACATATTTTTTTTTCCACTATTACCCACTTAGCGCTACGAATGTCCAGTTGCATTTTCAACAGACAGAGTGTTTCAAAACTGCTCAATCAAAAGTATGGTTTAACTCTGTTAGCTGAATGCTCAGAAGAGAAAGAAGTTTCACAGAATGCTTCTGTGTAGTTTATATTTGAATATATTCCTTTTTCCACTACTACGCTCTTAGCGCTCCAAATGTCCAGTTGCATTTTCTACAGAAAGAGAGTTCAGATCTGCTCAATCAAAAGTATGGTTTAACTCTGTTAGCTGAATGCACAGATCAGAAAGAAGTTTCACCGAATGATTCTGTGTAGTTTATATTTGAAGACATTCCTTTTTCCACTATTACCCTCTTAGCGCTCCGAATCTCCACTTGCATTTTTTACAAAAAGAGTGTTTCATAACTGCTCAATCAAAAATATGTTTTATCTCTGTTAACTGAATTTACAGATCAGAAATAAGTTTCACAGAATGCATCTGTGTAGTTTTTATTTGAAGATATTCTTTTTCCCAATGTAGGCCTCTTAGCGCTTAGCATGTCCAATTGCAGTTTCTACAGAAAGAGTGTTTCAGAACGGCTCAATCAAAAGTAAGGTTCAACTCTGTTAGTTGAATGCACAGAACAGAAAGAGGTTTCATACAATGCTTCTGTGTAGTTTATATTTGAACATATTCTTTTTTCCACTATTACCCACTTAGCGCTACGAATGTCCAGTTGCATTTTCTACAGACAGAGTGTTTCAAAACTGCTCAATCAAAAGTATGGTTTAACTCTGTTAGTTGAATGCTCAGATCAGAAAGAAGTTTCACAGAATGCTTCTGTGTAGTTTATATTTGAATATATTCCTTTTTCCACTAATACGCTCTTAGCGCTCCAAATGTCCAGTTGCATTTTCTACAGAAAGAGTGTTCAGATCTGCTCAATCAAAAGTATGGTTTAACTCTGTTAGCTGAATGCACAGATCAGAAAGAAGTTTCACCGAATGATTCTCTGTAGTTTATATTTGAAGACATTCCTTTTTCCACTATTACCCACTTAGCGCTCCGAATCTCCACTTGCATTTTCTACAAAAAGAGTGTTTCATAACTGCTCCATCAAAAATATGTTTTATCTCTGTGAACTGAATTTACAGATCAGAAATAAGTTTCACAGAATGCATCTGTGTAGTTTTTATTTGAAGATATTCTTTTTCCCAATGTAGGCCTCTTAGCGCTTAGCATGTCCAATTGCAGTTTCTTCAGAAAGAGTGTTTCAGAACGGCTCAATCAAAAGTAAGGTTCAACTCTGTTAGTTGAATGCACAGAACAGAAAGAATTTTCACAGAATGCTACTGTGTAGTTTATATTTGAATATATTCCTTTTTCCACTATTACCCTCTTAGCGCTCCGAATGTCCACTTGCATTTTCTACAGAAAGAGTGTTCAGAACTGCGCAATCAAAAGTATGGTTTAAACCTGTTAGCTGAATGCACAGATCAGAAAGAAGTTTCACAGAATGATTCTGTGTAGTTTACATTTGGAGACATTCCTTTTTCCACTATTACCCTCTTAGCGCTCCGAATCTCCACTTGCATTTTTTACAGAAAGAGTGTTTCAGAACGGCTCAATCAAAACTAAGGTTCAACTCTTTTAGTTGAACAAACAGAACAGAAAGAAGTTTCACACAATTCTTCTGTGTAGTTTTTATTTGTAGACATTCTTTTTCCCAATATAGGCCTCTTAGCGCTCAGAATGTCCAATTGCAGTTTCTACAGAAAGAGTGTTTCAGAACGGCTCAATCAAAAGTAACGTTCAACTCTGTTAGTTGAATGCACAGAACAGAAAGAAGTTTCATACAATGCTTCTGTGTAGTTTATATTTGAACATATTCTTTTTTCCACTATTACCCACTTAGCACTACGAATGTCCAGTTGCATTTTCTACAGACAGAGTGTTTCAAAACTGCTCAATCAAAAGTATGATTTAACTCTGTTAGCTGAATGCTCAGATCAGAAAGAAGTTTCACAGAATGCTTCTGTGTAGTTTATATTTGAATATATTCCTTTTTCCACTAGTACTCTCTAAGCGCTCCAAATATCCAGTTGCATTTCCTACAGAAAGAGTGTTCAGATCTGCTCAATCAAAAGTATGGTTTAACTCTGTTAGCTGAATGCACAGATCAGAAAGAAGTTTCACCGAATGATTCTGTGTAGTTTATATTTGAAGACATTCCTTTTTCCACTATTACCCACTTAGCGCTCCGAATCTCCACTTGCATTTTCTACAAAAAGGGTGTTTCATAACTGCTCAATCAAAAATATGTTTTATCTCTGTTAACTGAATTTACAGATCAGAAGTAAGTTTCACAGAATGCATCTGTGTAGTTTTTATTTGAAGATATTCTTTTTCCCAATGTAGGGCTCTTAGCGCTTAGCATGTCCAATTGCAGTTTCTACAGAAAGAGTGTTTCAGAACGGCTCAATCAAAAGTAAGGTTCAACTCTGTTAGTTGAATGCACAGAACAGAAAGAATTTTCACAGAATGCTACTGTGTAGTTTATATTTGAATATATTCCTTTTTCCACTATTACCCTCTTAGCGCTCCGAATGTCCACTTGCATTTTCTACAGAAAGAGTGTTCAGAACTGAGCAATCAAAAGTATGGTTTAACTCTGTTAGCTTAATGAACATATCAGAAATAAGTTTCACACAATGCTTCTGTGTAGTTTTTATTTGAAGATATTATTTTTCCCAATAGAGGCCTCTTAGCTCTCAGAATGTCCAATTGCAGTTTCTACAGAAAGAGTGTTTCAGAAAGGCTCAATCAAAAGTAAGGTTCAACTCTGTTAGTTGAATGCACAGAACAGAAAGAAATTTCATACAATGCTTCTGTGTAGTTTATATTTGAACATATTCTTTTTTCCACTATTACCCACTTAGCGCTACGAATGTCCAGTTGCATTTTCTACAGACAGAGTGTTTCAAAACTGCTCAATCAAAAGTATGGTTTAACTCTGTTAGCTGAATGCTCAGATCAGAAAGAAGTTTCACAGAATGCTTCTGTGTAGTTTATATTTGAATATATTCCTTTTTCCACTACTACTCTCTTAGCGCTCCAAATGTCCAGTTGCATTTTCTACAGAAAGAGTGTTCAGATCTGCTCAATCAAAAGTATGGTTTAAACCTGTTAGCTGAATGCACAGATCAGAAAGAAGTTTCACAGAATGATTCTGTGTAGTTTATATTTGGAGACATTCCTTTTTCCACTATTACCCTCTTAGCGCTCCGAATCTCCACTTGCATTTTCTACAGAAAGAGTGTTTCAGAACGGCTCAATCAAAACTAAGGTTCAACTCTTTTAGTTGAACAAACAGAACAGAAAGAAGTTTCACAGAATTCTTCTGTGTAGTTTTTATTTGTAGACATTCTTTTTCCCAATATAGGCCTCTTAGCGCTCAGAATGTCCAATTGCAGTTTCTACAGAAAGAGTGTTTCAGAACGGCTCAATCAAAAGTAAGGTTCAACTCTGTTAGTTGAATGCACAGAACAGAAAGAAGTTTCATACAATGCTTCTGTGTAGTTTATATTTGAACATATTCTTTTTTCCACTATTACAAACTTAGCGCTACGAATGTCCAGTTGCATTTTCTACAGACAGAGTGTTTCAAAACTGCTCAATCAAAAGTATGGTTTAACTCTGTTAGCTGAATGCTCAGATCAGAAAGTAGTTTCACAGAATGCTTCTGTGTAGTTTATATTTGAATATATTCCTTTTTCCACTACTACGCTCTTAGCGCTCCAAATGTCCAGTTGCATTTCCTACAGAAAGAGTGTTCAGATCTGCTCAATCAAAAGTATGGTTTAACTCTGTTAGCTGAATGCACAGATCAGAAAGAAGTTTCACCGAATGATTCTGTGTAGTTTATATTTGAAGACATTCCTTTTTCCACTATTACCCACTTAGCGCTCCGAATCTCCACTTGCATTTTCTACAAAAAGAGTGTTTCATAACTGCTCAATCAAAAATATGTTTTATCTCTGTTAACTGAATTTACGGATCAGAAATAAGTTTCACAGAATGCATCTGTGTAGTTTTTATTTGAAGATATTCTTTTTCCCAATGTAGGCCTCTTAGCGCTTAGCATGTCCAATTGCAGTTTCTTCAGAAAGAGTGTTTCAGAACGGCTCAATCAAAAGTAAGGTTCAACTCTGTTAGTTGAATGCACAGAACAGAAAGAATTTTCACAGAATGCTACTGTGTAGTTTATATTTGAATATATTCCTTTTTCCACTATTACCCTCTTAGCGCTCCGAATATCCACTTGCATTTTCTACAGAAAGAGTGTTCAGAACTGCGCAATCAAAAGTATGGTTTAACTCTGTTAGCTTAATGAACATATCAGAAATAAGTTTCACACAATGCTTCTGTGTAGTTTTTATTTGAAGATATTATTTTTCCCAATATAGGCCTCTTAGCGCTCAGAATGTCCAATTGCAGTTTCTACAGAAAGAATGTTTCAGAAAGGCTCAATCAAAAGTAAGGTTCAACTCTGTTAGTTGAATGCACAGAACAGAAAGAAGTTTCATACAATGCTTCTGTGTAGTTTATATTTGAACATATTCGTTTTTCCACTATTACCCACTTAGCGCTACGAATGTCCAGTTGCATTTTCAACAGACAGAGTGTTTCAAAACTGCTCAATCAAAAGTATGGTTTAACTCTGTTAGCTGAATGCTCAGATCAGAAAGAAGTTTCACAGAATGCTTCTGTGTAGTTTATATTTGAATATATTCCTTTTTCCACTACTACTCTCTTAGCGCTCCAAATGTCCAGTTGCATTTTCTACAGAAAGAGTGTTCAGATCTGCTCAATCAAAAGTATGGTTTAACTCTGTTAGCTGAATGCACAGATCAGAAAGAAGTTTCACAGAATGATTCTGTGTAGTTTATATTTGGAGACATTCCTTTTTCCACTATTACCCTCTTAGCGCTCCGAATCTCCACTTGCATTTTCTACAGAAAGAGTGTTTCAGAACGGCTCAATCAAAACTAAGGTTCAACTCTTTTAGTTGAACAAACAGAACAGAAAGAAGTTTCACAGAATTCTTCTGTATAGTTTTTATGTGTAGACATTCTTTTTCCCAATATAGGCCTCTTAGCGCTCAGAATGTCCAATTGCAGTTTCTACAGAAAGAGTGTTTCAGAACGGCTCAATCAAAAGTAAGGTTCAACTCTGTTAGTTGAATGCACAGAACAGAAAGGAGTTTCATACAATGCTTCTGTGTAGTTCATATTTGAACATATTCTTTTTTCCACTATTACCCACTTAACGCTACGAATGTCCAGTTGCATTTTCTACAGACAGAGTGTTTCAAAACTGCTCAATCAAAAGTATGGTTTAACTCTGTTAGCTGAATGCTCAGATCAGAAAGAAGTTTCACAGAATGCTTCTGTGTAGTTTATATTTGAATATATTCCTTTTTCCACTACTACGCTCTTAGCTCTCCAAATGTCCAGTTGCATTTCCTACAGAAAGAGTGTTCAGATCTGCTCAATCAAAAGTATGGTTTAACTCTGTTAGCTGAATGCACAGATCAGAAAGAAGTTTCACCGAATGATTCTGTGTAGTTTATATTTGAAGACATTCCTTTTTCCACTATTACCCACGTAGCGCTCCGAATCTCCACTTGCATTTTCTACAAAAAGAGTGTTTCATAACTGCTCAATCAAAAATATGTTTTATCTCTGTTAACTGAATTTACAGATCAGAAATAAGTTTCACAGAATGCATCTGTGTAGTTTTTATTTGAAGATATTCTTTTTCCCAATGTAGGCCTCTTAGCGCTTAGCATGTCCAATTGCAGTTTCTTCAGAAAGAGTGTTTCAGAACGGCTCAATCAAAAGTAAGGTTCAACTCTGTTAGTTGAATGCACAGAACAGAAAGAATTTTCACAGAATGCTACTGTGTAGTTTATATTTGAATATATTCCTTTTTCCACTATTACCCTCTTAGCGCTCCGAATGTCCACTTGCATTTTCTACAGAAAGAGTGTTCAGAACTGCGCAATCAAAAGTATGGTTTAATTCTCTTAGCTTAATGAACATATCAGAAATAAGTTTCACACAATGCTTCTGTGTAGTTTTTATTTGAAGATATTATTTTTCCCAATATAGGCCTCTTAGCGCTCAGAATGTCCAATTGCAGTTTCTACACAAAGAGTGTTTCAGAAAGGCTCAATCAAAAGTAAGGTTCAACTCTGTTAGTTGAATGCACAGAACAGAAAGTAGTTTCATACAATGCTTCTGTGTAGTTTATATTTGAACATATTTTTTTTTCCACTATTACCCACTTAGCGCTACGAATGTCCAGTTGCATTTTCAACAGACAGAGTGTTTCAAAACTGCTCAATCAAAAGTATGGTTTAACTCTGTTAGCTGAATGCTCAGAAGAGAAAGAAGTTTCACAGAATGCTTCTGTGTAGTTTATATTTGAATATATTCCTTTTTCCACTACTACGCTCTTAGCGCTCCAAATGTCCAGTTGCATTTTCTACAGAAAGAGAGTTCAGATCTGCTCAATCAAAAGTATGGTTTAACTCTGTTAGCTGAATGCACAGATCAGAAAGAAGTTTCACCGAATGATTCTGTGTAGTTTATATTTGAAGACATTCCTATTTCCACTATTACCCTCTTAGCGCTCCGAACCTCCACTTGCATTTTTTACAAAAAGAGTGTTTCATAACTGCTCAATCAAAAATATGTTTTATCTCTGTTAACTGAATTTACAGATCAGAAATAAGTTTCACAGAATGCATCTGTGTAGTTTTTATTTGAAGATATTCTTTTTCCCAATGTAGGCCTCTTAGCGCTTAGCATGTCCAATTGCAGTTTCTACAGAAAGAGTGTTTCAGAACGGCTCAATCAAAAGTAAGGTTCAACTCTGTTAGTTGAATGCACAGAACAGAAAGCGGTTTCATACAATGCTTCTGTGTAGTTTATATTTGAACATATTCTTTTTTCCACTATTACCCACTTAGCGCTACGAATGTCCAGTTGCATTTTCTACAGACAGAGTGTTTCAAAACTGCTCAATCAAAAGTATGGTTTAACTCTGTTAGTTGAATGCTCAGATCAGAAAGAAGTTTCACAGAATGCTTCTGTGTAGTTTATATTTGAATATATTCCTTTTTCCACTACTACGCTCTTAGCGCTCCAAATGTCCAGTTGCATTTTCTACAGAAAGAGTGTTCAGATCTGCTCAATCAAAAGTATGGTTTAACTCTGTTAGCTGAATGCACAGATCAGAAAGAAGTTTCACCGAATGATTCTCTGTAGTTTATATTTGAAGACATTCCTTTTTCCACTATTACCCACTTAGCGCTCCGAATCTCCACTTGCATTTTCTACAAAAAGAGTGTTTCATAACTGCTCCATCAAAAATATGTTTTATCTCTGTTAACTGAATTTACAGATCAGAAATAAGTTTCACAGAATGCATCTGTGTAGTTTTTATTTGAAGATATTCTTTTTCCCAATGTAGGCCTCTTAGCGCTTAGCATGTCCAATTGCAGTTTCTTCAGAAAGAGTGTTTCAGAACGGCTCAATCAAAAGTAAGGTTCAACTCTGTTAGTTGAATGCACAGAACAGAAAGAATTTTCACAGAATGCTACTGTGTAGTTTATATTTGAATATATTCCTTTTTCCACTATTACCCTCTTAGCGCTCCGAATGTCCACTTGCATTTTCTACAGAAAGAGTGTTCAGAACTGCGCAATCAAAAGTATGGTTTAAACCTGTTAGCTGAATGCACAGATCAGAAAGAAGTTTCACAGAATGATTCTGTGTAGTTTACATTTGGAGACATTCCTTTTTCCACTATTACCCTCTTAGCGCTCCGAATCTCCACTTGCATTTTTTACAGAAAGAGTGTTTCAGAACGGCTCAATCAAAACTAAGGTTCAACTCTTTTAGTTGAACAAACAGAAGAGAAAGAAGTTTCACACAATTCTTCTGTGTAGTTTTTATTTGTAGACATTCTTTTTCCCAATATAGGCCTCTTAGCGCTCAGAATGTCCAATTGCAGTTTCTACAGAAAGAGTGTTTCAGAACGGCTCAATCAAAAGTAACGTTCAACTCTGTTAGTTGAATGCACAGAACAGAAAGAAGTTTCATACAATGCTTCTGTGTAGTTTATATTTGAACATATTCTTTTTTCCACTATTACCCACTTAGCGCTACGAATGTCCAGTTGCATTTTCTACAGACAGAGTGTTTCAAAACTGCTCAATCAAAAGTATGATTTAACTCTGTTAGCTGAATGCTCAGATCAGAAAGAAGTTTCACAGAATGCTTCTGTGTAGTTTATATTTGAATATATTCCTTTTTCCACTAGTACTCTCTTAGCGCTCCAAATGTCCAGTTGCATTTCCTACAGAAAGAGTGTTCAGATCTGCTCAATCAAAAGTATGGTTTAACTCTGTTAGCTGAATGCACAGATCAGAAAGAAGTTTCACCGAATGATTCTGTGTAGTTTATATTTGAAGACATTCCTTTTTCCACTATTACCCACTTAGCGCTCCGAATCTCCACTTGCATTTTCTACAAAAAGGGTGTTTCATAACTGCTCAATCAAAAATATGTTTTATCTCTGTTAACTGAATTTACAGATCAGAAGTAAGTTTCACAGAATGCATCTGTGTAGTTTTTATTTGAAGATATTCTTTTTCCCAATGTAGGGCTCTTATCGCTTAGCATGTCCAATTGCAGTTTCTACAGAAAGAGTGTTTCAGAACGGCTCAATCAAAAGTAAGGTTCAACTCTGTTAGTTGAATGCACAGAACAGAAAGAATTTTCACAGAATGCTACTGTGTAGTTTATATTTGAATATATTCCTTTTTCCACTATTACCCTCTTAGCGCTCCGAATGTCCACTTGCATTTTCTACAGAAAGAGTGTTCAGAACTGCGCAATCAAAAGTATGGTTTAACTCTGTTAGCTTAATGAACATATCAGAAATAAGTTTCACACAATGCTTCTGTGTAGTTTTTATTTGAAGATATTATTTTTCCCAATAGAGGCCTCTTAGCTCTCAGAATGTCCAATTGCAGTTTCTACAGAAAGAGTGTTTCAGAAAGGCTCAATCAAAAGTAAGGTTCAACTCTGTTAGTTGAATGCACAGAACAGAAAGAAGTTTCATACAATGCTTCTGTGTAGTTTATATTTGAACATATTCTTTTTTCCACTATTACCCACTTAGCGCTACGAATGTCCAGTTGCATTTTCTTCAGACAGAGTGTTTCAAAACTGCTCAATCAAAAGTATGGTTTAACTCTGTTAGCTGAATGCTCAGATCAGAAAGAAGTTTCACAGAATGCTTCTGTGTAGTTTATATTTGAATATATTCCTTTTTCCACTACTACTCTCTTAGCGCTCCAAATGTCCAGTTGCATTTTCTACAGAAAGAGTGTTCAGATCTGCTCAATCAAAAGTATGGTTTAAACCTGTTAGCTGAATGCACAGATCAGAAAGAAGTTTCACAGAATGATTCTGTGTAGTTTATATTTGGAGACATTCCTTTTTCCACTATTACCCTCTTAGCGCTCCGAATCTCCACTTGCATTTTCTACAGAAAGAGTGTTTCAGAACGGCTCAATCAAAACTAAGGTTCAACTCTTTTAGTTGAAGAAACAGAACAGAAAGAAGTTTCACAGAATTCTTCTGTGTAGTTTTTATTTGTAGACATTCTTTTTCCCAATATAGGCCTCTTAGCGCTCAGAATGTCCAATTGCAGTTTCTACAGAAAGAGTGTTTCAGAACGGCTCAATCAAAAGTAAGGTTCAACTCTGTTAGTTGAATGCACAGAACAGAAAGAAGTTTCATACAATGCTTCTGTGTAGTTTATATTTGAACATATTCTTTTTTCCACTATTACAAACTTAGCGCTACGAATGTCCAGTTGCATTTTCTACAGACAGAGTGTTTCAAAACTGCTCAATCAAAAGTATGGTTTAACTCTGTTAGCTGAATGCTCAGATCAGAAAGTAGTTTCACAGAATGCTTCTGTGTAGTTTATATTTGAATATATTCCTTTTTCCACTACTACGCTCTTAGCGCTCCAAATGTCCAGTTGCATTTCCTACAGAAAGAGTGTTCAGATCTGCTCAATCAAAAGTATGGTTTAACTCTGTTAGCTGAATGCACAGATCAGAAAGAAGTTTCACCGAATGATTCTGTGTAGTTTATATTTGAAGACATTCCTTTTTCCACTATTACCCACTTAGCGCTCCGAATCTCCACTTGCATTTTCTACAAAAAGAGTGTTTCATAACTGCTCAATCAAAAATATGTTTTATCTCTGTTAACTGAAATTACGGATCAGAAATAAGTTTCACAGAATGCATCTGTGTAGTTTTTATTTGAAGATATTCTTTTTCCCAATGTAGGCCTCTTAGCGCTTAGCATGTCCAATTGCAGTTTCTTCAGAAAGAGTGTTTCAGAACGGCTCATTCAAAAGTAAGGTTCAACTCTGTTAGTTGAATGCACAGAACAGAAAGAATTTTCACAGAATGCTACTGTGTAGTTTATATTTGAATATATTCCTTTTTCCACTATTACCCTCTTAGCGCTCCGAATGTCCACTTGCATTTTCTACAGAAAGAGTGTTCAGAACTGCGCAATCAAAAGTATGGTTTAACTCTGTTAGCTTAATGAACATATCAGAAATAAGTTTCACACAATGCTTCTGTGTAGTTTTTATTTGAAGATATTATTTTTCCCAATATAGGCCTCTTAGCGCTCAGAATGTCCAATTGCAGTTTCTACAGAAAGAGTGTTTCAGAAAGGCTCAATCAAAAGTAAGGTTCAACTCTGTTAGTTGAATGCACAGAACAGAAAGAAGTTTCATACAATGCTTCTGTGTAGTTTATATTTGAACATATTCGTTTTTCCACTATTACCCACTTAGCGCTACGAATGTCCAGTTGCATTTTCAACAGACAGAGTGTTTCAAAACTGCTCAATCAAAAGTATGGTTTAACTCTGTTAGCTGAATGCTCAGATCAGAAAGAAGTTTCACAGAATGCTTCTGTGTAGTTTATATTTGAATATATTCCTTTTTCCACTACTACTCTCTTAGCGCTCCAAATGTCCAGTTGCATTTTCTACAGAAAGAGTGTTCAGATCTGCTCAATCAAAAGTATGGTTTAACTCTGTTAGCTGAATGCACAGATCAGAAAGAAGTTTCACAGAATGATTCTGTGTAGTTTATATTTGGAGACATTCCTTTTTCCACTATTACCCTCTTAGCGCTCCGAATCTCCACTTGCATTTTCTACAGAAAGAGTGTTTCAGAACGGCTCAATCAAAACTAAGGTTCAACTCTTTTAGTTGAACAAACAGAACAGAAAGAAGTTTCACACAATTCTTCTGTGTAGTTTTTATTTGTAGACATTCTTTTTCCCAATATAGGCCTCTTAGCGCTCAGAATGTCCAATTGCAGTTTCTACAGAAAGAGTGTTTCAGAACGGCTCAATCAAAAGTAAGGTTCAACTCTGTTAGTTGAATGCACAGAAGAGAAAGAAGTTTCATACAATGCTTCTGTGTAGTTTATATTTGAACATATTCTTTTTTCCACTATTACCCACTTATCGCTCCGAATCTCCACTTGCATTTTCTACAAAAAGAGTGTTTCATAACTGCTCAATCAAAAATATGTTTTATCTCTGTTAACTGAATTTACAGATCAGAAATAAGTTTCACAGAATGCATCTGTGTAGTTTTTATTTGAAGATATTCTTTTTCCCAATGTAGGCCTCTTAGCGCTTAGCATGTCCAATTGCAGTTTCTACAGAAAGAGTGTTTCAGAACGGCTCAATCAAAAGTAAGGTTCAACTCTGTTAGTTGAATGCACAGAACAGAAAGAATTTTCACAGAATGCTACTGTGTAGTTTATATTTGAATATATTACTTTTTCCAATATTACCCTCTTAGCGCTCCGAATGTCCACTTGCATTTTCTACAGAAAGAGTGTTCAGAACTGCGCAATCAAAAGTATGGTTTAACTCTGTTAGCTTAATGAACATATCAGAAATAAGTTTCACACAATGCTTCTGTGTAGTTTTTAGTTGAAGATATTATTTTTCCCAATATAGGCCTCTTAGCGCTCAGAATGTCCAATTGCAGTTTGTACAGAAAGAGTGTTTCAGAAAGGCTCAATCAAAAGTAAGGTTCAACTCTGTTAGTTGAATGCACAGAACATAAAGAAGTTTCATACAATGCTTCTGTGTAGTTTATATTTGAACATATTCTTTTTTCCACTATTACCCACTTAGCGCTACGAATGTCCAGTTGCATTTTCTACAGACAGAGTGTTTCAAAACTGCTCAATCAAAAGTATGGTTTAACTCTGTTAGCTGAATGCTCAGATCAGAAAGAAGTTTCACAGAATGCTTCTGTGTAGTTTATATTTGAATATATTCCTTTTCCACTACTACTCTCTTAGCGCTCAAAATGTCCAGTTGCATTTTCTACAGAAAGAGTGTTCAGATCTGCTCAATCAAAAGTATGGTTTAACTCTGTTAGCTGAATGCACAGATCAGAAAGAAGTTTCAGAGAATGATTCTGTGTAGTTTATATTTGGAGACATTCCTTTTTCCACTATTACCGTCTTAGCGCTCCGAATCTCCACTTGCATTTTCTACAGGAAGAGTGTTTCAGAATGGCTCAATCAAAACTAAGGTTCAACTAGTTTAGTTGAACAAACAGAACAGAAAGAAGTTTCACACAATTCTTCTGTGTAGTTTTTATTTGTAGACATTCTTTTTCCCAATATAGGCCTCCTAGCGCTCAGAATGTCCAATTGCAGTTTCTACAGAAAGAGTGTTTCAGAAAGGCTCAATCAAAAGTAAGGTTCAACTCTGTTAGTTGAATGCACAGAACAGAAAGAAGTTTCATACAATGCTTCTGTGTAGTTTATATTTGAACATATTCTTTTTTCCACTATTACCCACTTAGTGCCTCGAATGTCCAGTTGCATTTTCTACAGACAGAGTGTTTCAAAACTGCTCAATCAAAAGTATGGTTTAACTCTGTTAGCTGAATGCTCAGATCAGAAAAAAGTTTCACAGAATGCTTCTGTGTAGTTTATATTTGAATATATTCCTTTTTCCACTACTACGCTCTTAGCGCTCCAAATGTCCAGTTGCATTTTCTACAGAAAGAGTGTTCAGATCTGCTCAATCAAAAGCATGGTTTAACTCTGTTAGCTGAATGCGCAGATCAGAAAGAAGTTTCACCGAATGATTCTGTGTAGTTTATATTTGAAGACATTCCTTTTTCCACTATAACCCTCTTAGCGCTCCGAATCTCCACTTGCATTTTCTACAAAAAGAGTGTTTCATAACAGCTCAATCAAAAATATATTTTATCTCTGTTAACTGAATTTACAGATCAGAAATAAGTTTCACAGAATGCATCTGTGTAGTTTTTATTTGAAGATATTCTTTTTCCCAATGTAGGCCTCTTAGCGCTTAGCATGTCCAATTGCAGTTTCTACAGAAAGAGTGTTTCAGAAAGGCTCAATCAAATTAAGGTTCAACTCTGTTAGTTGAATGCACAGAACAGAAAGAATTTTCACAGAATGCTACTGTGTAGTTTATATTTGAATATATTCCTTTTTCCACTATTACCCTCTTAGCGCTCCGAATGTCCACTTGCATTTTCTACAGAAAGTGTGTTCAGAACTGCGCAATCAAAAGTATGTTTTAACTCTGTTAGCTTAATGAACATATCAGAAATAAGTTTCACACAATGCTTCTGTGTAGTTTTTATTTGAAGATATTATTTTTCCCAATAGAGGCCTCTTAGCGCTCAGAATGTCCAATTTCAGTTTCTACAGAAAGAGTGTTTCAGAACGGCTCAATCAAAAGTAAGGTTCAACTCTGTTAGTTGAATGCACAGAACAGAAAGATGTTTCATACAATGCTTCTGTGTAGTTTATATTTGAACATATTCTTTTTTCCACTATTACCCACTTAGTGCTACGAATGTCCAGTTGCATTTTCTACAGACAGAGTGTTTCAAAACTGCTCAATCAAAAGTATGGTTAACTCTGTTAGCTGAATGCTCAGATCAGAAAGAAGTTTCACAGAATGCTTCTGTGTAGTTTATATTTGAATATATTCCTTTTTCCACTACTACGCTCTTAGCGCTCCAAATGTCCAGTTGCATTTTCTACAGAAAGAGTGTTCAGATCTGCTCAATCAAAAGTATGGTTTAACTCTGTTAGCTGAATGCACAGATCAGAAAAAAGTTTCACCGAATGATTCTGTGTAGTTTATATTTGAAGACATTCCTTTTTCCACTATTACCCTCTTAGCGCTCCGAATCTCCACTTGCATTTTCTACAAAAAGAGTGTTTCATAACTGCTCAATCAAAAATATGTTTTATCTCTGTTAACTGAATTTACAGATCAGAAATAAGTTTCACAGAATGCATCTGTGTAGTTTTTATTTGAAGATATTCTTTTTCCCAATGTAGGCCTCTTAGCGCTTAGCATGTCCAATTGCACTTTCTACAGAAAGAGTGTTTCAGAACGGCTCAATCAAAAGTAAGGTTCAACTCTGTTAGTTGAATGCACAGAACAGAAAGAATTTTCACAGAATGCTACTGTGTGGTTTATATTTGAATATATTCCTTTTTCCACTATTACCCTCTTAGCGCTCCGAATGTCCACTTGCATTTTCTACAGAAAGAGTGTTCAGAACTGCACAATCAAAAGTATGGTTTAACTCTGTTAGCTTAATGAACATATCAGAAATAAGTTTCACCCAATGCTTCTGTGTAGTTTTTATTTGAAGATATTATTTTTCCCAATATAGGCCTCTTAGCGCTCAGAATGTCCAATTGCAGTTTGTACAGAAAGAGTGTTTCAGAAAGGCTCAATCAAAAGTAAGGTTCAACTCTGTTAGTTGAATGCACAGAACAGAAAGAAGTTTCATACAATGCTTCTGTGTAGTTTATATTTGAACATATTCTTTTTTCCACTATTACCCACTTAGCGCTACGAATGTCCAGTTGCATTTTCTACAGACAGAGTGTTTCAAAACTGCTCAATCAAAAGTATGGTTTAATTCTGTTAGCTGAATGCTCAGATCAGAAAGAAGTTTCACAGAATGCTTCTGTGTAGTTTATATTTGAATATATTCCTTTTTCCACTACTACTCTCTTAGCGCTCCGAATGTCCAGTTGCATTTTCTACAGAAAGAGTGTTCAGATCTGCTCAATCAAAAGTATGGTTTAACTCTGTTAGCTGAATGCACAGATCAGAAAGACGTTTCAGAGAATGATTCTGTGTAGTTTATATTTGGAGACATTCCTTTTTCCACTATTACCGTCTTAGCGCTCCGAATCTCCACTTGCATTTTCTACAGGAAGAGTGTTTCAGAACGGCTCAATCAAAACTAAGGTTCAAGTAGTTTAGTTGAACAAACAGAACAGAAAGAAGTTTCACACAATTCTTCTGTGTAGTTTTTATTTGTAGACATTCTTTTTCCCAATATAGGCCTCCTAGCGCTCAGAATGTCCAATTGCAGTTTCTACAGAAAGAGTGTTTCAGAAAGGCTCAATCAAAAGTAAGGTTCAACTCTGTTAGTTGAATGCACAGAACAGAAAGAAGTTTCATACAATGCTTCTGTGTAGTTTATATTTGAACATATTCTTTTTCCACTATTACCCACTTAGTGCTACGAATGTCCAGTTGCATTTTCTACAGACAGAGTGTTTCAAAACTGCTCAATCAAAAGTATGGTTTAACTCTGTTAGCTGAATGCTCAGATCAGAAAAAAGTTTCACAGAATGCTTCTGTGTAGTTTATATTTGAATATATTCCTTTTTCCACTACTACGCTCTTAGCGCTCCAAATGTCCAGTTGCATTTTCTACAGAAAGAGTGTTCAGATCTGCTCAATCAAAAGCATGGTTTAACTCTGTTAGCTGAATGCGCAGATCAGAAAGAAGTTTCACCGAATGATTCTGTGTAGTTTATATTTGAAGACATTCCTTTTTCCACTATTACCCTCTTAGCGCTCCGAATCTCCACTTGCATTTTCTACAAAAAGAGTGTTTCATAACAGCTCAATCAAAAATATATTTTATCTCTGTTAACTGAATTTACAGATCAGAAATAAGTTTCACAGAATGCATCTGTGTAGTTTTTATTTGAAGATATTCTTTTTCCCAATGTAGGCCTCTTAGCGCTTAGCATGTCCAATTGCAGTTTCTACAGAAAGAGTGTTTCAGAACGGCTCAATCAAAAGTAAGGTTCAACTCTGTTAGTTGAATGCACAGAACAGAAAGAATTTTCACAGAATGCTACTGTGTAGTTTATATTTGAATATATTCCTTTTTCCACTATTACCCTCTTAGCGCTCCGAATGTCCACTTGCATTTTCTACAGAAAGTGTGTTCAGAACTGCGCAATCAAAAGTATGTTTTAACTCTGTTAGCTTAATGAACATATCAGAAATAAGTTTCACACAATGCTTCTGTGTAGTTTTTATTTGAAGATATTATTTTTCCCAATAGAGGCCTCTTAGCGCTCAGAATGTCCAATTTCAGTTTCTACAGAAAGAGTGTTTCAGAACGGCTCAATCAAAAGTAAGGTTCAACTCTGTTAGTTGAATGCACAGAACAGAAAGATGTTTCATACAATGCTTCTGTGTAGTTTATATTTGAACATATTCTTTTTTCCACTATTACCCACTTAGTGCTACGAATGTCCAGTTGCATTTTCTACAGACAGAGTGTTTCAAAACTGCTCAATCAAAAGTATGGTTAACTCTGTTAGCTGAATGCTCAGATCAGAAAGAAGTTTCACAGAATGCTTCTGTGTAGTTTATATTTGAATATATTCCTTTTTCCACTACTACGCTCTTAGCGCTCCAAATGTCCAGTTGCATTTTCTACAGAAAGAGTGTTCAGATCTGCTCAATCAAAAGTATGGTTTAACTCTGTTAGCTGAATGCACAGATCAGAATAAAGTTTCACCGAATGATTCTGTGTAGTTTATATTTGAAGACATTCCTTTTTCCACTATTACCCTCTTAGCGCTCCGAATCTCCACTTGCATTTTCTACAAAAAGAGTGTTTCATAACTGCTCAATCAAAAATATGTTTTATCTCTGTTAACTGAATTTACAGATCAGAAATAAGTTTCACAGAATGCATCTGTGTAGTTTTTATTTGAAGATATTCTTTTTCCCAATGTAGGCCTCTTAGCGCTTAGCATGTACAATTGCACTTTCTACAGAAAGAGTGTTTCAGAACGGCTCAATCAAAAGTAAGGTTCAACTCTGTTAGTTGAATGCACAGAACAGAAAGAATTTTCACAGAATGCTACTGTGTGGTTTATATTTGAATATATTCCTTTTTCCACTATTACCCTCTTAGCGCTCCGAATGTCCACTTGCATTTTCTACAGAAAGAGTGTTCAGAACTGCGCAATCAAAAGTATGGTTTAACTCTGTTAGCTTAATGAACATATCAGAAATAAGTGTCACACAATGCTTCTGTGTAGTTTTTATTTGAAGATATTATTTTTCCCAATATAGGCCTCTTAGCGCTCAGAGTGTCCAATTGCAGTTTGTACAGAAAGAGTGTTTCAGAAAGGCTCAATCAAAAGTAAGGTTCAACTCTGTTAGTTGAATGCACAGAACAGAAAGAAGTTTCATACAATGCTTCTGTGTAGTTTATATTTGAACATATTCTTTTTTCCACTATTACCCACTTAGCGCTACGAATGTCCAGTTGCATTTTCTACAGACAGAGTGTTTCAAAACTGCTCAATCAAAAGTACGGTTTAATTCTGTTAGCTGAATGCTCAGATCAGAAAGAAGTTTCACAGAATGCTTCTGTGTAGTTTATATTTGAATATATTCCTTTTTCCACTACTACTCTCTTAGCGCTCCGAATGTCCAGTTGCATTTTCTACAGAAAGAGTGTTCAGATCTGCTCAATCAAAAGTATGGTTTAACTCTGTTAGCTGAATGCACAGATCAGAAAAAAGTTTCACAGAATGATTCTGTGTAGTTTATATTTGGAGACATTCCTTTTTCCACTATTACCCTCTTAGCACTCCGAATCTCCACTTGCATTTTCTACAGAAAGAGTGTTTCAGAACGGCTCAATCAAAACTAAGGTTCAACTAGTTTAGTTGAACAAACAGAACAGAAAGTAGTTTCACACAATTCTTCTGTGTAGTTTTTAATTGTAGACATTCTTTTTCCCAATATAGGCCTCCTAGCGCTCAGAATGTCCAATTGCAGTTTCTACAGAAAGAGTGTTTCAGAACGGCTCAATCAAAAGTAAGGTTCAACTCTGTTAGTTGAATGCACAGAACAGAAAGAAGTTTCATACAATGCTTCTGTGTAGTTTATATTTGAACATATTCTTTTTTCCACTATTACCCACTTAGCGCTACGAATGTCCAGTTGCATTTTCTACAGACAGAGTGTTTCAAAACTGCTCAATCAAAAGTATGGTTTAACTCTGTTAGCTGAATGCTCAGATCAGAAAGAAGTTTCACAGAATGCTTCTGTGTAGTTTATATTTGAATATATTCCTTTTTCCACTACTACGCTCTTAGCGCTCAAAATGTCCAGTTGCATTTTCTACAGAAAGAGTGTTCAGATCTGCTCAATCAAAAGTATGGTTTAACTCTGTTAGCTGAATGCACAGATCAGAAAGAAGTTTCACCGAATGATTCTGTGTAGTTTATATTTGAAGACATTCCTTTTTCCACTAGTACCCTCTTAGCGCTCCGAATCTCCACTTGCATTTTCTACAAAAAGAGTGTTTCATAACTGCTCAATCAAAAATATGTTTTATCTCTGTTAACTGAATTTACAGATCAGAAATAAGTTTCACAGAATGCATCTGTGTAGTTTTTATTTGAAGGTATTCTTTTTCCCAATGTAGGCCTCTTAGCGCTTAGCATGTCCAATTGCAGTTTCTAAAGAAAGAGTGTTTCAGAACGGCTCAATCAAAAGTAAGGTTCAACAATGTTAGTTGAATGCACAGAACAGAAAGAATTTTCACAGAATGCTACTGTGTAGTTTATATTTGAATATATTCCTTTTTCCACTATTACCCACTTAGCGCTCCGAATGTCCACTTGCATTTTCTGCAGAAAGTGTGTTCATAACTGCGCAATCAAAAGTATGTTTTAACTCTGTTAGCTTAATGAACATATCAGAAATAAGTTTCACACAATGCTTCTGTGTAGTTTTTATTTGAAGATATTATTTTTCCCAATAGAGGCCTCTTAGCGCTCAGAATGTCCAATTGCAGTTTCTACAGAAAGAGTGTTTCACAACGGCTCAATCAAAAGTAAGGTTCAACTCTGTTAGTTGAATGCACAGAACAGAAAGAAGTTTCATACAATGCTTCTGTGTAGTTTATATTTGAACATATTCTTTTTTCCACTATTACCCACTTAGCGCTATGAATGTCCAGTTGCATTTTCTACAGGCAGAGTGTTTCAAAACTGCTCAATCAAATGTATGGTTTAACTCTGTTAGCTGAATGCTCAGATCAGAAAGAAGTTTCACAGAATGCTTCTGTGTAGTTTATATTTGAATATATTCCTTTTTCCACTACTACGCTCTTAGCGCTCCAAATGTCCAGTTGCATTTTCTACAGAAAGAGTGTTCAGATCTGCTCAATCAAAAGTATGGTTTAACTCTGTTAGCTGAATGCACAGATCAGAAAGAAGTTTCACCGAATGATTCTGTGTAGTTTATATTTGCAGACATTCCTTTTTCCACTATTACCCTCTTAGCGCTGCGAATCTCCACTTGCATTTTCTACAAAAAGAGTGTTTCATAACTGCTCTATCAAAAATATGTTTTATCTCTGTTAACTGTATTTACAGATCAGAAATAAGTTTCACAGAATGCATCTGTGTAGTTTTTATTTGAAGATATTCTTTTTCCCAATGTAGGCCTCTTAGCGCTTAGCATGTCCAATTGCAGTTTCTACAGAAAGAGTGTTTCAGAACGGCTCAATCAAAAGTAAGGTTCAAATCTGTTAGTTGAATGCACAGAACAGAAAGAATTTTCACAGAATGCTACTGTGTAGTTTATATTTGAATATATTCCTTTTTCCACTATTACCCTCTTAGCGCTCCGAATGTCCACTTGCATTTTCTACAGAAAGAGTGTTCAGAACTGCGCAATCAAAAGTATGGTTTAACTCTGATAGCTTAATGAACATATCAGAAATAAGTTTCACACAATGCTTCTGTGTAGTTTTTATTTGAAGATATTATTTTTCCCAATATAGGCCTCTTAGCGCTCAGAATGTCCAATTGCAGTTTCTACAGAAAGAGTGTTTCAGAAAGGCTCAATCAAAAGTAAGGTTCAACTCTGTTAGTTGAATGCACAGAACAGAAAGAAGTTTCATACAATGCTTCTGTGTAGTTTATATTTGAACATATTCTTTTTTCCACTATTACCCACTTAGCGCTACGAATGTCCAGTTGCATTTTCTACAGACAGAGTGTTTCAAAACTGCTCAATCAAAAGTACGGTTTAACTCTGTTAGCTGAATGCTCAGATCAGAAAGAAGTTTCACAGAATGCTTCTGTGTAGTTTATATTTGAATATATTCCTTTTTCCACTACTACTCTCTTAGCGCTCCAAATGTCCAGTTGCATTTTCTACAGAAAGAGTGTTCAGATCTGCTCAATCAAAAGTATGTTTTAACAATGTTAGTTGAATGCACAGATCAGAAAGAAGTTTCACAGAATGATTCTGTGTAGTTTATATTTGGAGACATTCCTTTTTCCACTATTACCCTCTTAGCGCTCCGAATCTCCACTTGCATTTTCTACAGAAAGAGTGTTTCAGAACGGCTCAATCAAAACTAAGGTTCAACTAGTTTAGTTGAACAAACAGAACAGAAAGAAGTTTCACACAATTCTTCTGTGTAGTTTTTATTTGTAGACATTCTTTTTCCCAATATAGGCCTCCTAGCGCTCAGAATGTCCAATTGCAGTTTCTACAGAAAGAGTGTTTCAGAACGGCTCAATCAAAAGTAAGGTTCAACTCTGTTAGTTGAATGCACAGAACAGAAAGAAGTTTCATACAATGCTTCTGTGTAGTTTATATTTGAACATATTCTTTTTTCCACTATTACCCACTTAGTGCTACGAATGTCCAGTTGCATTTTCTACAGACAGAGTGTTTCAAAACTGCTCAATCAAAAGTATGGTTTAACTCTGTTAGCTGAATGCTCAGATCAGAAAGTAGTTTCACAGAATGCTTCTGTGTAGTTTATATTTGAATTTATTACTTTTTCCACTACTACGCTCTTAGCGCTCCAAGTGTCCAGTTGCATTTTCTACAGAAAGAGTGTTCAGATCTGCTCAATCAAAAGTATGGTTTAACTCTGTTAGCTGAATGCACAGATCAGAAAGAAGTTTCACCGAATGATTCTGTGTAGTTTATATTTGAAGACATTCCTTTTTCCACTATTACCCTCTTAGCGCTCCGAATCTCCGCTTGCATTTTCTACAAAAAGAGTGTTTCATAACTGCTCAATCAAAAATATGTTTTATCTCTGTTAACTGAATTTACAGATCAGAAATAAGTTTCACAGAATGCATCTGTGTAGTTTTTATTTGAAGATATTCTTTTTCCCAATGTAGGCCTCTTAGCGCTTAGCATGTCCAATTGCAGTTTCTACAGAAAGAGTGTTTCAGAACGGCTCAATGAAAATTAAGGTTCAACTCTGTTAGTTGAATGCACAGAACAGAAACAATTTTCACAGAATGCTACTGTGTAGTTTATATTTGAATATATTCCTTTTTCCACTATTACCCTCTTAGCGCTCCGAATGTCCACTTGCATTTTCTACAGAAAGAGTGTTCAGAACTGCGCAATCAAAAGTATGGTTTAACTCTGTTAGCTTAATGAACATATCAGAAATAAGTTTCACACAATGCTTCTGTGTAGTTTTTATTTGAAGATATTATTTTTCCCAATATAGGCCTCTTAGCGCTCAGAATGTCCAATTGCAGTTTCTACAGAAAGAGTGTTTCAGAAAGGCTCAATCAAAAGTAAGGTTCAACTCTGTTAGTTGAATGCACAGAACAGAAAGAAGTTTCATACAATGCTTCTGTGTAGTTTATATTTGAACATATTCTTTTTTCCACTATTACCCACTTAGCGCTACGAATGTCCAGTTGCATTTTCTACAGACAGAGTGTTTCAAAACTGCTCAATCAAAAGTATGGTTTAATTCTGTTAGCTGAATGCTCAGATCAGAAAGAAGTTTCACAGAATGCTTCTGTGTAGTTTATATTTGAATATATTCCTTTTTCCACTACTACTCTCTTAGCGCTCCGAATGTCCAGTTGCATTTTCTACAGAAAGAGTGTTCAGATCTGCTCAATCAAAAGTATGGTTTAACTCTGTTTGCTGAATGCACAGATCAGAAAAAAGTTTCACAGAATGATTCTGTGTAGTTTATATTTGGAGACATTCCTTTTTCCACTATCACCCTCTTAGCGCTCCGAATCTCCACTTGCATTTTCTACAGAAAGAGTGTTTCAGAACGGCTCAATCAAAACTAAGATTCAACTAGTTTAGTTGAACAAACAGAACAGAAAGTAGTTTCACACAATTCTTCTGTGTAGTTTTTAATTGTAGACATTCTTTTTCCCAATATAGGCCTCCTAGCGCTCAGAATGTCCAATTGCAGTTTCTACAGAAAGAGTGTTTCAGAACGGCTCAATCAAAAGTAAGGTTCAACTCTGTTAGTTGAATGCACAGAACAGAAAGAAGTTTCATACAATGCTTCTGTGTAGTTTATATTTGAACATATTCTTTTTTCCACTATTACCCACTTAGCGCTACGAATGTCCAGTTGCATTTTCTACAGACAGAGTGTTTCAAAACTGCTCAATCAAAAGTATGGTTTAACTCTGTTAGCTGAATGCTCAGATCAGAAAGAAGTTTCACAGAATGCTTCTGTGTAGTTTATATTTGAATATATTCCTTTTTCCACTACTACGCTCTTAGCGCTCAAAATGTCCAGTTGCATTTTCTACAGAAAGAGTGTTCAGATCTGCTCAATCAAAAGTATGGTTTAACTCTGTTAGCTGAATGCACAGATCAGAAAGAAGTTTCACCGAATGATTCTGTGTAGTTTATATTTGAAGACATTCCTTTTTCCACTAGTACCCTCTTAGCGCTCCGAATCTCCACTTGCATTTTCTACAAAAAGAGTGTTTCATAACTGCTCAATCAAAAATATGTTTTATCTCTGTTAACCGAATTTACAGATCAGAAATAAGTTTCACAGAATGCATCTGTGTAGTTTTTATTTGAAGATATTCTTTTTCCCAATGTAGGCCTCTTAGCGCTTAGCATGTCCAATTGCAGTTTCTACAGAAAGAGTGTTTCAGAACGGCTCAATCAAAAGTAAGGTTCAACTCTGTTAGTTGAATGCACAGAACAGAAAGAATTTTCACAGAATGCTACTGTGTAGTTTATATTTGGATATATTCCTTTTTCCACTATTACCCTCTTAGCGCTCCGAATGTCCACTTGCATTTTCTACAGAAAGAGTGTTCAGAACTGCGCAATCAAAAGTATGGTTTAACTCTGTTAGCTTAATGAACATATCAGAAATAAGTTTCACACAATGCTTCTGTGTATTTTTTATTTGAAGATATTATTTTTCCCAATATAGGCCTCTTAGCGCTCAGAATGTCCAATTGCAGTTTCTACAGAAAGAGTGTTTCAGAAAGGCTCAATCAAAAGTAAGGTTCAACTCTGTTAGTTGAATGCACAGAACAGAAAGAAGTTTCATACAATGCTTCTGTGTAGTTTATATTTGAACATATTCTTTTTTGCACTATTACCCACTTAGCGCTACGACTGTCCAGTTCCATTTTCTACAGACAGAGTGTTTCAAAACTGCTCAATCAAATGTATGGTTTAACTCTGTTAGCTGAATGCTCAGATCAGAAAGAAGTTTCACAGAATGCTTCTGTGTAGTTTATATTTGAATATATTCCTTTTTCCACTACTACTCTCTTAGCGCTCCAAATGTCCAGTTGCATTTTCTACAGAAAGAGTGTTCAGATCTGCTCAATCAAAAGTATGGTTTAACTCTGTTAGCTGAATGCACAGATCAGAAAGAAGTTTCTCAGAATGATTCTGTGTAGTTTATATTTGGAGACATTCCTTTTTCCACTATTACCCTCTTAGCGCTCCGAATCTCCACTTGCATTTTCTACAGAAAGAGTGTTTCAGAACGGCTCAATCAAAACTAAGGTTCAACTCTTTTAGTTGAACAAACAGAACAGAAAGAAGTTTCACACAATTCTTCTGTGTAGTTTTTATTTGTAGACATTCTTTTTCCCAATATAGGCCTCTTAGCGCTCAGAATGTCCAATTGCAGTTTCTACAGAAAGAGTGTTTCAGAACGGCTCAATCCAAAGTAAGGTTCAACTCTGTTAGTTGAATGCACAGAACAGAAAGAAGTTTCATACAATGCTTCTGTGTAGTTTGTATTTGAACATATTCTTTTTTCCACTATTACCCACTTAGCGCTACGAATGTCCAGTTGCATTTTCTACAGACAGAGTGTTTCAAAACTGCTCAATCAAAAGTATGGTTTAACTCTGTTGGCTGAATGCTCAGATGAGAAAGAAGTTTCACAGAATGCTTCTGTGTAGTTTATATTTGAATATATTACTTTTTCCACTACTACGCTCTTAGCGCTCCAAATGTCCAGTTGCATTTTCTACAGAAAGAGTGTTCAGATCTGCTCAATCAAAAGTATGGTTTAACTCTGTTAGCTGAATGCACAGATCAGAAAGAAGTTTCACCGAATGATTCTGTGTAGTTTATATTTGAAGACATTCCTTTTTCCACTATTACCCTCTTAGCGCTCCGAATCTCCACTTGCATTTTCTACAAAAAGAGTGTTTCATAACTGCTCAATCAAAAATATGTTTTATCTCTGTTAACTGAATTTACAGATCAGAAATAAGTTTCACAGAATGCATCTGTGTAGTTTTTATTTGAAGATATTCTTTTTCCCAATATAGGCCTCTTAGCGCTTAGCATGTCCAATTGCAGTTTCTACAGAAAGAGTGTTTCAGAACGGCTCAATCAAAAGTAAGGTTCAACTCTGTTAGTTGAATGCACAGAACAGAAAGAATTTTCACAGAATGCTACTGTGTAGTTTATATTTGAATATATTCCTTTTTCCACTATTACCCTCTTAGCGCTCCGAATCTCCACTTGCATTTTCTACAGAAAGAGTGTTTCAGAACGGCTCAATCAAAACTAAGGTTCAACTCTTTTAGTTGAACAAACAGAACAGAAAGAAGTTTCACACAATTCTTCTGTGTAGTTTTTATTTGTAGACATTCTTTTTCCCAATATAGGCCTCTTAGCGCTCAGAATGTCCAATTGCAGTTTCTACAGAAAGAGTGTTTCACAACGGCTCAATCAAAAGTAAGGTTCAACTCTGTTAGTTGAATGCACAGAACAGAAAGAAGTTTCATACAATGCTTCTGTGTAGTTTATATTTGAACATATTCTTTTTTCCACTATTACCCACTTAGCGCTACGAGTGTCCAGTTGCATTTTCTACAGACAGAGTGTTTCCAAACTGCTCAATCAAAGTATGGTTTAACTCTGTTAGCTGAATGCTCAGATCAGAAAGAAGTTTCACAGAATGCTTCTGTGTAGTTTATATATGAATATATTCCTTTTTCCACTACTACGCTCTTAGCGCTCCAAATGTCCAGTTGCATTTTCTACAGAAAGAGTGTTCAGATCTGCTCAATCAAAAGTATGGTTTAACTCTGTTAGCTGAATGCACAGATCAGAAAGAAGTTTCACCGAATGATTCTGTGTAGTTTATATTTGAAGACATTCCTTTTTCCACTATTACCCTCTTAGCGCTCCGAATCTCCACTTGCATTTTCTACAAAAAGAGTGTTTCATAACTGCTCAATCAAAAATATGTTTTATCTCTGTTAACTGAATTTACAGATCAGAAATAAGTTTCACAGAATGCATCTGTGTAGTTTTTATTTGAAGATATTCTTTTTCCCAATGTAGGCCTCTTAGCGCTTAGCATGTCCAATTGCAGTTTCTACAGAAAGAGTGTTTCAGAACGGCTCAATCAAAAGTAAGGTTCAACTCTGTTAGTTGAATGCACAGAACAGAAAGAATTTTCACAGAATGCTACTGTGTAGTTTATATTTGAATATATTAATTTTTCCACTATTACCCTCTTAGCGCTCCGAATGTCCACTTGCATTTTCTACAGAAAGAGTGTTCAGAACTGCGCAATCAAAAGTATGGTTTAACTCTGTTAGCTTAATGAACATATCAGTAATAAGTTTCACACAATGCTTCTGTGTATTTTTTATTTGAAGATATTATTTTTCCCAATATAGGCCTCTTGGGCTCAGAATGTCCAATTGCAGTTTCTACAGAAAGAGTGTTTCAGAAAGGCTCAATCAAAAGTAAGGTTCAACTCTGTTAGTTGAATGCACAGAACAGAAAGAAGTTTCATACAATGCTTCTGTGTAGTTTATATTTGAACATATTCTTTTTTCCACTATTACCCACTTAGCGCTACGAATGTCCAGTTGCATTTTCTACAGACAGAGTGTTTCAAAACTGCTCAATCAAATGTATGGTTTAACTCTGTTAGCTGAATGCTCAGATCAGAAAGAAGTTTCACAGAATGCTTCTGTGTAGTTTATATTTGAATATATTCCTTTTTCCACTACTACTCTCATAGCGCTCCAAATGTCCAGTTGCATTTTCTACAGAAAGAGTGTTCAGATCTGCTCAATCAAAAGTATGGTTTAACTCTGTTAGCTGAATGCACAGATCAGAAAGAAGTTTCACAGAATGATTCTGTGTAGTTTATATTTGGAGACATTCCTTTTTCCACTATTATCCTCTTAGCGCTCCGAATCTCCACTTGCATTTTCTACAGAAAGAGTGTTTCAGAACGGCTCAATCAAAACTAAGGCTCAACTCTTTTAGTTGAACAAACAGAACAGAAAGAAGTTTCACACAATTCTTCTGTGTAGTTTTTATTTGTAGACATTCTTTTTCCCAATATAGGCCTCTTAGCGCTCAGAATGTCCAATTGTAGTTTCTACAGAAAGAGTGTTTCAGAACGGCTCAATCAAAAGTAAGGTTCAACTCTGTTAGTTGAATGCACAGAACAGAAAGAAGTTTCATACAATGCTTCTGTGTAGTTTGTATTTGAACATATTCTTTTTTCCACTATTACCCACTTAGCGCTACGAATGTCCAGTTGCATTTTCTACAGACAGAATGTTTCAAAACTGCTCAATCAAAAGTATGGTTTAACTCTGTTAGCTGAATGCTCAGATCAGAAAGAATTTTCACAGAATGCTTCTGTGTAGTTTATATTTGAATATATTCCTTTTTCCACTACTACACTCTTAGCTCTCCAAATGTCCAGTTGCATTTTCTACAGAAAGAGTGTTCAGATCTGCTCAATCAAAAGTATGGTTTAACTCTGTTAGCTGAATGCACAGATCAGAAAGAAGTTTCACCGAATGATTCTGTGTAGTTTATATTTGAAGACATTCCTTTTTCCACTATTACCCCCTTAGCGCTCCGAATCTCCAGTTGCATTTTCTACAAAAAGAGTGTTTCATAACTGCTCAATCAAAAATATGTTTTATCTCTGTTAACTGAATTTACAGATCAGAAATAAGTTTCACAGAATGCATCTGTGTAGTTTTTATTTGAAGATATTCTTTTTCCCAATATAGGCCTCTTAGCGCTTAGCATGTCCAATTGCAGTTTCTACAGAAAGAGTGTTTCAGAACGGCTCAATCAAAAGTAAGGTTCAACTCTGTTAGTTGAATGCACAGAACAGAAAGAATTTTCACAGAATGCTACTGTGTAGTTTATATTTGAATATATTCCTTTTTCCACTATTACCCTCTTAGCGCTCCGAATGTCCACTTGCATTTTCTACAGAAAGAGTGTTCAGAACTGCGCAATAAAAAGTATGGTTTATCTCTCTTATCTTAATGAACATATCAGTAATAAGTTTCACACAATGCTTCTGTGTAGTTTTTATTTGAAGATATTATTTTTCCCAATATAGGCCTCTTAGCGCTCAGAATGTCCAATTGCAGTTTCTACAGAAAGAGGGTTTCAGAAAGCCTCAATCAAAAGTAAGGTTCAACACTGTTAGTTGAATGCACAGAACAGAAAGAAGTTTCATACAATGCTTCTGTGTAGTTTATATTTGAACATATTCTTTTTTCCACTATTACCCACTTAGCGATACGAATGTCCAGTTGCATTTTCTACAGACAGAGTGTTTCAAAACTGCTCAATCAAAAGTATGGTTTAACTCTGTTAGCTGAATGCTCAGATCAGAAAGAAGTTTCACAGAATGCTTCTGTGTAGTTTATATTTGAATATATTCCTTTTTCCACTACTACTCTCTTAGCGCTCCAAATGTCCAGTTGCATTTTCTACAGAAAGAGTGTTCAGATCTGCTCAATCAAAAGTATGGTTTAAATCTGTTAGCTGAATGCACAGATCAGAAAGAAGTTTCACAGAATGATCCTGCGTAGTTTATATTTGGAGACATTCCTTTTTCCACTATTACCCTCTTAGCGCTCCGAATCTCCACTTGCATTTTCTACAGAAAGAGTGTTTCAGAACGGCTCAATCAAAACTAAGGTTCAACTCTTTTAGTTGAGCAAACAGAACAGAAAGAAGTTTCACACAATTCTTCTGTGTAGTTTTTATTTGTAGACATTCTTTTTCCCAATATAGGCCTCTTAGCGCTCAGAATGTCCAATTGCAGTTTCTACAGAAAGAGTGTTTCAGAACGGCTCAATCAAAAGTAAGGTTCAACTCTGTTAGTTGAATGCACAGAACAGAAAGAAGTTTCATACAATGCTTCTGTGTAGTTTATATTTGAACATATTCTTTTTTCCACTATTACCCACTTAGCGCTACGAATGTCCAGTTGCATTTTCTACAGACAGAGTGTTTCAAAACTGCTCAATCAAAAGTATGGTTTAACTCTGTTAGCTGAATGCTCAGATCAGAAAGAAGTTTCACAGAATGCTTCTGTGTAGTTTATATTTGAATATATTCCTTTTTCCACTACTACGCTCTTAGCGCTCCAAATGTCCAGTTGCATTTTCTACAGAAAGAATGTTCAGATCTGCTCAATCAAAAGTATGGTTTAACTCTGTTAGCTGAATGCACAGATCAGAAAGAAGTTTCACCGAATGATTCTGTGTAGTTTATATTTGAAGACATTCCTTTTTCCACTATTACCCTCTTAGCGCTCCGAATCTCCACTTGCATTTTCTACAAAAAGAGTGTTTCATAACTGCTCAATCAAAAATATGTTTTATCTCTGTTAACTGAATTTACAGATCAGAAATAAGTTTCACAGAATGCATCTGTGTAGTTTTTATTTGAAGATATTCTTTTTCCCAATATAGGCCTCTTAGCGCTTAGCATGTCCAATTGCAGTTTCTACAGAAAGAGTGTTTCAGAACGGCTCAATCAAAAGTAAGGTTCAACTCTGTTAGTTGAATGCACAGAACAGAAAGAATTTTCACAGAATGCTACTGTGTAGTTTATATTTGAATATATTCCTTTTTCCACTATTACCCTCTTAGCGCTCCGAATGTCCACTTGCATTTTTTACAGAAAGAGTGTTCAGAACTGCGCAATCAAAAGTATGGTTTATCTCTCTTAGCTTAATGAACATATCAGTAATAAGTTTCACACAATGCTTCTGTGTAGTTTTTATTTGAAGATATTATTTTTCCCAATATAGGCCTCTTAGCGCTCAGAATGTCCAATTGCAGTTTCTACAGAAAGAGTGTTTCAGAAAGGCTCAATCAAAAGTAAGGTTCAACACTGTTAGTTGAATGCACAGAACAGAAAGAAGTTTCATACAATGCTTCTGTGTAGTTTATATTTGAACATATTCTTTTTTCCACTATTACCCACTTAGCGCTACGAATGTCCAGTTGCATTTTCTACAGACAGAGTGTTTCCAAACTGCTCAATCAAAGGTATGGTTTAACTCTGTTAGCTGAATGCTCAGATCAGAAAGAAGTTTCACAGAATGCTTCTGTGTAGTTTATATTTGAATATATTCCTTTTTCCACTACTACTCTCTTAGCGCTCCAAATGTCCAGTTGCATTTTCGACAGAAAGAGTGTTCAGATCTGCTCAATCAAAAGTATGGTTTAACTCTGTTAGCTGAATGCACAGATCAGAAAGAAGTTTCACAGAATGATCCTGCGTAGTTTATATTTGGAGACATTCCTTTTTCCACTATTACACTCTTAGCGCTCCGAATCTCCACTTGCATTTTCTACAGAAAGAGTGTTTCAGAACGGCTCAATCAAAACTAAGGTTCAACCCTTTTAGTTGAGCAAACAGAACAGAAAGAAGTTTCACACAATTCTTCTGTGTAGTTTTTATTTGTAGACATTCTTTTTCCCAATATAGGCCTCTTAGCGCTCAGAATGTCCAATTGCAGTTTCTACAGAAAGAGTGTTTCAGAACGGCTCAATCAAAAGTAAGGTTCAACTCTGTTAGTTGAATGCACAGAACAGAAAGAAGTTTCATACAATGCTTCTGTGTAGTTTATATTTGAACATATTCTTTTTTCCACTATTACCCACTTAGCGCTACGAATGTCCAGTTGCATTTTCTACAGACAGAGTGTTTCAAAACTGCTCAATCAAAAGTATGGTTTAACTCTGTTAGCTGAATGCTCAGATCAGAAAGAAGTTTCACAGAATGCTTCTGTGTAGTTTATATTTGAATATATTCCTTTTTCCACTACTACGCTCTTAGCGCTCCAAATGTCCAGTTGCATTTTCTACAGAAAGAGTGTTCAGATCTGCTCAATCAAAAGTATGGTTTAACTCTGTTAGCTGAATGCACAGATCAGAAAGAAGTTTCACAGAATGATTCTGTGTAGTTTATATTTGGAGACATTCTTTTTCCACTATTACCCTCTTAGCGCTCCGAATCTCCACTTGCATTTTCTACAGAAAGAGTGTTTCAGAACGGCTCAATCAAAACTAAGGTTCAACTCTTTTAGTTGAACAAACAGAACAGAAAGAAGTTTCACACAATTCTTCTGTGTAGTTTTTATTTGTAGACATTCTTTTTCCCAATATAGGCCTCTTAGCGCTCAGAATGTCCAATTGCAGTTTCTACAGAAAGAGTGTTTCACAACGGCTCAATCAAAAGTAAGGTTCAACTCTGTTAGTTGAATGCACAGAACAGAAAGAAGTTTCATACAATGCTTCTGTGTAGTTTATATTTGAACATATTCTTTTTTACACTATTACCCACTTAGCGCTACGAGTGTCCAGTTGCATTTTCTACAGACAGAGTGTTTCCAAACTGCTCAATCAAAGTATGGTTTAACTCTGTTAGCTGAATGCTCAGATCAGAAAGAAGTTTCACAGAATGCTTCTGTGTAGTTTATTTATGAATATATTCCTTTTTCCACTACTACGCTCTTAGCGCTCCAAATGTCCAGTTGCATTTTCTACAGAAAGAGTGTTCAGATCTGCTCAATCAAAAGTATGGTTTAACTCTGTTAGCTGAATGCACAGAACAGAAAGAAGTTTCACCGAATGATTCTGTGTAGTTTATATTTGAAGACATTCCTTTTTCCACTATTACCCTCTTAGCGCTCCGAATCTCCACTTGCATTTTCTACAAAAAGAGTGTTTCATAACTGCTCAATCAAAAATATGTTTTATCTCTGTTAACTGAATTTACAGATCAGAAATAAGTTTCACAGAATGCATCTGTGTAGTTTTTATTTGAAGATATTCTTTTTCCCAATGTAGGCCTCTTAGCGCTTAGCATGTCCAATTGCAGTTTCTACAGAAAGAGTGTTTCAGAACGGCTCAATCAAAAGTAAGGTTCAACTCTGTTAGTTGAATGCACAGAACAGAAAGAATTTTCACAGAATGCTACTGTGTAGTTTATATTTGAATATATTAATTTCTCCACTATTACCCTCTTAGCGCTCCGAATGTCCACTTGCATTTTCTACAGAAAGAGTGTTCAGAACTGCGCAATCAAAAGTATGGTTTAACTCTGTTAGCTTAATGAACATATCAGTAATAAGTTTCACACAATGCTTCTGTGTAGTTTTTATTTGAAGATATTATTTTTCCCAATATAGGCCTCTTGGGCTCAGAATGTCCAATTGCAGTTTCTACAGAAAGAGTGTTTCAGAAAGGCTCAATCAAAAGTAAGGTTCAAATCTGTTAGTTGAATGCACAGAACAGAAAGAAGTTTCATACAATGCTTCTGTGTAGTTTATATTTGAACATATTCTTTTTTCCACTATTACCCACTTAGCGCTACGAATGTCCAGTTGCATTTTCTACAGACAGAGTGTTTCAAAACTGCTCAATCAAAAGTATGGTTTAACTCTGTTAGCTGAATGCTCAGATCAGAAAGAAGTTTCACAGAATGCTTCTGTGTAGTTTATATTTGAATATATTCCTTTTTCCACTACTACTCTCTTAGCGCTCCAAATGTCCAGTTGCATTTTCTACAGAAAGAGTGTTCAGATCTGCTCAATCAAAAGTATGGTTTAACTCTGTTAGCTGAATGCACAGATCAGAAAGAAGTTTCACAGAATGATTCTGTGTAGTTTATATTTGGAGACATTCCTTTTTCCACTATTACCCTCTTAGCGCTCCGAATCTCCACTTGCATTTTCTACAGAAAGGGTGTTTCAGAACGGCTCAATCAAAACTAAGGTTCAACTCTTTTAGTTGAACAAACAGAACAGAAAGAAGTTTCACACAATTCTTCTGTGTAGTTTTTATTTGTAGACATTCTTTTTCCCAATATAGGCCTCTTAGCGCTCAGAATGTCCAATTGCAGTTTCTACAGAAAGAGTGTTTCAGAACGGCTCAATCAAAAGTAAGGTTCAACTCTGTTAGTTGAATGCACAGAACAGAAAGAAGTTTCATACAATGCTTCTGTGTAGTTTATATTTGAACATATTCTTTTTTCCACTATTACCCACTTAGCGCTACGAATGTCCAGTTGCATTTTCTACAGACAGAGTGTTTCAAAACTGCTCAATCAAAAGTATGGTTTAACTCTGTTAGCTGAATGCTCAGATCAGAAAGAAGTTTCACAGAATGCTTCTGTGTAGTTTATATTTGAATATATTCCTTTTTCCACTACTACGCTCTTAGCGCTCCAAATGTCCAGTTGCATTTTCTACAGAAAGAGTGTTCAGATCTGCTCAATCAAAAGTATGGTTTAACTCTGTTAGCTGAATGCACAGATCAGAAAGAAGTTTCACCGAATGATTCTGTGTAGTTTATATTTGAAGACATTCCTTTTTCCACTATTACCCTCTTAGCGCTCCGAATCTCCACTTGCATTTTCTACAAAAAGAGTGTTTCATAACTGCTCAATCAAAAATATGTTTTATCTCTGTTAACTGAATTTACAGATCAGAAATAAGTTTCACAGAATGCATCTGTGTAGTTTTTATTTGAAGATATTCTTTTTCCCAATATAGGCCTCTTAGCGCTTAGCATGTCCAATTGCAGTTTCTACAGAAAGAGTGTTTCAGAACGGCTCAATCAAAAGTAAGGTTCAACTCTGTTAGTTGAATGCACAGAACAGAAAGAATTTTCACAGAATGCTACTGTGTAGTTTATATTTGAATATATTCCTTTTTCCACTATTACCCTCTTAGCGCTCCGAATGTCCACTTGCATTTTCTACAGAAAGAGTGTTCAGAACTGCGCAATCAAAAGTATGGTTTATCTCTCTTAGCTTAATGAACATATCAGTAATAAGTTTCACACAATGCTTCTGTTTAGTTTTTATTTGAAGATATTATTTTTCCCAATATAGGCCTCTTAGCGCTCACAATGTCCAATTGCAGTTTCTACAGAAAGAGTGTTTCGGAACGGCTCAATCAAAAGTAAGGTTCAACTCTGTTAGTTGAATGCACAGAACAGAAAGAAGTTTCATACAATGCTTCTGTGTAGTTTATATTTGAACATATTCTTTTTTCCACTATTACCCACTTAGCGCTACGAATGTCCAGTTGCATTTTCTACAGACAGAGTGTTTCAAAACTGCTCAATCAAAAGTATGGTTTAACTCTGTTAGCTGAATGCTCAGATCAGAAAGAAGTTTCACAGAATGCTTCTGTGTAGTTTATATTTGAATATATTCCTTTTTCCACTACTACGCTCTTAGCGCTCCAAATGTCCAGTTGCATTTTCTACAGAAAGAGTGTTCAGATCTGCTCAATCAAAAGTATGGTTTAACTCTGTTAGCTGAATGCACAGATCAGAAAGAAGTTTCACAGAATGATTCTGTGTAGTTTATATTTGGAGACATTCTTTTTCCACTATTACCCTCTTAGCGCTCCGAATCTCCACTTGCATTTTCTACAGAAAGAGTGCTTCAGAACGGCTCAATCAAAACTAAGGTTCAACTCTTTTAGTTGAACAAACAGAACAGAAAGAAGTTTCAAACAATTCTTCTGTGTAGTTTTTATTTGTAGACATTCTTTTTCCCAATATAGGCCTCTTAGCGCTCAGAATGTCCAATTGCAGTTTCTACAGAAAGAGTGTTTCACAACGGCTCAATCAAAAGTAAGGTTCAACTCTGTTAGTTGAATGCACAGAACAGAAAGAAGTTTCATACAATGCTTCTGTGTAGTTTATATTTGAACATATTCTTTTTTACACTATTACCCACTTAGCGCTACGAGTGTCCAGTTGCATTTTCTACAGACAGAGTGTTTCCAAACTGCTCAATCAAAGTATGGTTTAACTCTGTTAGCTGAATGCTCAGATCAGAAAGAAGTTTCACAGAATGCTTCTGTGTAGTTTATATATGAATATATTCCTTTTTCCACTACTACGCTCTTAGCGCTCCAAATGTCCAGTTGCATTTTCTACAGAAAGAGTGTTCAGATCTGCTCAATCAAAAGTATGGTTTAACTCTGTTAGCTGAATGCACAGATCAGAAAGAAGTTTCACCGAATGATTCTGTGTAGTTTATATTTGAAGACATTCCTTTTTCCACTATTACCCTCTTAGCGCTCCGAATCTCCACTTGCATTTTCTACAAAAAGAGTGTTTCATAACTGCTCAATCAAAAATATGTTTTATCTCTGTTAACTGAATTTACAGATCAGAAATAAGTTTCACAGAATGCATCTGTGTAGTTTTTATTTGAAGATATTCTTTTTCCCAATGTAGGCCTCTTAGCGCTTAGCATGTCCAATTGCAGTTTCTACAGAAAGAGTGTTTCAGAACGGCTCAATCAAAAGTAAGGTTCAACTCTGTTAGTTGAATGCACAGAACAGAAAGAATTTTCACAGAATGCTACTGTGTAGTTTATATTTGAATATATTAATTTTTCCACTATTACCCTCTTAGCGCTCCGAATGTCCACTTGCATTTTCTACAGAAAGAGTGTTCAGAACTGCGCAATCAAAAGTATGGTTTAACTCTGTTAGCTTAATGAACATATCAGTAATAAGTTTCACACAATGCTTCTGTGTAGTTTTTATTTGAAGATATTATTTTTCCCAATATAGGCCTCTTGGGCTCAGAATGTCCAATTGCAGTTTCTACAGAAAGAGTGTTTCAGAAAGGCTCAATCAAAAGTAAGGTTCAACTCTGTTAGTTGAATGCACAGAACAGAAAGAAGTTTCATACAATGCTTCTGTGTAGTTTATATTTGAACATATTCTTTTTTCCACTATTACCCACTTAGCGCTACGAATGTCCAGTTGCATTTTCTACAGACAGAGTGTTTCAAAACTGCTCAATCAAAAGTATGGTTTAACTCTGTTAGCTGAATGCTCAGATCAGAAAGAAGTTTCACAGAATGCTTCTGTGTAGTTTATATTTGAATATATTCCTTTTTCCACTACTACTCTCTTAGCGCTCCAAATGTCCAGTTGCATTTTCTACAGAAAGAGTGTTCAGATCTGCTCAATCAAAAGTATGGTTTAACTCTGTTAGCTGAATGCACAGATCAGAAAGAAGTTTCACAGAATGATTCTGTGTAGTTTATATTTGGAGACATTCCTTTTTCCACTATTACCCTCTTAGCGCTCCGAATCTCCACTTGCATTTTCTACAGAAAGGGTGTTTCAGAACGGCTCAATCAAAACTAAGGTTCAACTCTTTTAGTTGAACAAACAGAACAGAAAGAAGTTTCACACAATTCTTCTGTGTAGTTTTTATTTGTAGACATTCTTTTTCCCAATATAGGCCTCTTAGCGCTCAGAATGTCCAATTGCAGTTTCTACAGAAAGAGTGTTTCAGAACGGCTCAATCAAAAGTAAGGTTCAACTCTGTTAGTTGAATGCACAGAACAGAAAGAAGTTTCATACAATGCTTCTGTGTAGTTTGTATTTGAACATATTCTTTTTTCCACTATTACCCACTTAGCGCTACGAATGTCCAGTTGCATTTTCTACAGACAGAGTGTTTCAAAACTGCTCAATCAAAAGTATGGTTTAACTCTGTTAGCTGAATGCTCAGATCAGAAAGAAGTTTCACAGAATGCTTCTGTGTAGTTTATATTTGAATATATTACTTTTTCCACTACTACGCTCTTAGCGGTCCAAATGTCCAGTTGCATTTTCTACAGAAAGAGTGTTCAGATCTGCTCAATCAAAAGTATGGTTTAACTCTGTTAGCTGAATGCACAGATCAGAAAGAAGTTTCACCGAATGATTCTGTGTAGTTTATATTTGAAGACATTCCTTTTTCCACTATTACCCTCTTAGCGCTCCGAATCTCCACTTGCATTTTCTACAAAAAGTGTGTTTCATAACTGCTCAATCAAAAATATGTTTTATCTCTGTTAACTGAATTTACAGATCAGAAATAAGTTTCACAGAATGCATCTGTGTAGTTTTTATTTGAAGATATTCTTTTTCCCAATATAGGCCTCTTAGCGCTTAGCATGTCCAATTGCAGTTTCTACAGAAAGAGTGTTTCAGAACGGCTCAATCAAAAGTAAGGTTCAACTCTGTTAGTTGAATGCACAGAACAGAAAGAATTTTCACAGAATGCTACTGTGTAGTTTATATTTGAATATATTCCTTTTTCCACTATTACCCTCTTAGCGCTCCGAATGTCCACTTGCATTTTCTACAGAAAGAGTGTTCAGAACTGCGCAATCAAAAGTATGGTTTATCTCTCTTAGCTTAATGAACATATCAGTAATAAGTTTCACACAATGCTTCTGTGTAGTTTTTATTTGAAGATATTATTTTTCCCAATATAGGCCTCTTAGCGCTCAGAATGTCCAATTGCAGTTTCTACAGAAAGAGTGTTTCAGAAAGGCTCAATCAAAAGTAAGGTTCAACACTGTTAGTTGAATGCACAGAACAGAAAGAAGTTTCATACAATGCTTCTGTGTAGTTTATATTTGAACATATTCTTTTTTCCACTATTACCCACTTAGCGCTACGAATGTCCAGTTGCATTTTCTACAGACAGAGTGTTTCAAAACTGCTCAATCAAAAGTATGGTTTAACTCTGTTAGCTGAATGCTCAGATCAGAAAGAAGTTTCACAGAATGCTTCTGTGTAGTTTATATTTGAATATATTCCTTTTTCCACTACTACTCTCTTAGCGCTCCAAATGTCCAGTTGCATTTTCTACAGAAAGAGTGTTCAGATCTGCTCAATCAAAAGTATGGTTTAACTCTGTTAGCTGAATGCACAGATCAGAAAGAAGTTTCACAGAATGATCCTGCGTAGTTTATATTTGGAGACATTCCTTTTTCCACTATTACCCTCTTAGCGCTCCGAATCTCCACTTGCATTTTCTACAGAAAGAGTGTTTCAGAACGGCTCAATCAAAACTAAGGTTCAACTCTTTTTGTTGAGCAAACAGAACAGAAAGAAGTTTCACACAATTCTTCTGTGTAGTTTTTATTTGTAGACATTCTTTTTCCCAATATAGGCCTCTTAGCGCTCAGAATGTCCAATTGCAGTTTCTACAGAAAGAGTGTTTCAGAACGGCTCAATCAAAAGTAAGGTTCAACTCTGTTAGTTGAATGCACAGAACAGAAAGAAGTTTCATACAATGCTTCTGTGTAGTTTATATTTGAACATATTCTTTTTTCCACTATTACCCACTTAGCGCTACGAATGTCCAGTTGCATTTTCTACAGACAGAGTGTTTCAAAACTGCTCAATCAAAAGTATGGTTTAACTCTGTTAGCTGAATGCTCAGATCAGAAAGAAGTTTCACAGAATGCTTCTGTGTAGTTTATATTTGAATATATTCCTTTTTCCACTACTACGCTCTTAGCGCTCCAAATGTCCAGTTGCATTTTCTACAGAAAGAGTGTTCAGATCTGCTCAATCAAAAGTATGTTTTAACTCTGTTAGCTGAATGCACAGATCAGAAAGAAGTTTCACCGAATGATTCTGTGTAGTTTATATTTGAAGACATTCCTTTTTCCACTATTACCCTCTTAGCGCTCCGAATCTCCACTTGCATTTTCTACAAAAAGAGTGTTTCATAACTGCTCAATCAAAAATATGTTTTATCTCTGTTAACTGAATTTACAGATCAGAAATAAGTTTCACAGAATGCATCTGTGTAGTTTTTATTTGAAGATATTCTTTTTCCCAATATAGGCCTCTTAGCGCTTAGCATGTCCAATTGCAGTTTCTACAGAAAGAGTGTTTCAGAACGGCTCAATCAAAAGTAAGGTTCAACTCTGTTAGTTGAATGCACAGAACAGAAAGAATTTTCACAGAATGCTACTGTGTAGTTTATATTTGAATATATTCCTTTTTCCACTATTACCCTCTTAGCGCTCCGAATGTCCACTTGCATTTTCTACAGAAAGAGTGTTCAGAACTGCGCAATCAAAAGTATGGTTTATCTCTCTTAGCTTAATGAACATATCAGTAATAAGTTTCACACAATGCTTCTGTGTAGTTTTTATTTGAAGATATTATTTTTCCCAATATAGGCCTCTTAGCGCTCAGAATGTCCAATTGCAGTTTCTACAGAAAGAGTGTTTCAGAAAGGCTCAATCAAAAGTAAGGTTCAACACAGTTAGTTGAATGCACAGAACAGAAAGAAGTTTCATACAATGCTTCTGTGTAGTTTATATTTGAACATATTCTTTTTTCCACTATTACCCACTTAGCGCTACGAATGTCCAGTTGCATTTTCTACAGACAGAGTGTTTCAAAACTGCTCAATCAAAAGTATGGTTTAACTCTGTTAGCTGAATGCTCAGATCAGAAAGAAGTTTCACAGAATGCTTCTGTGTAGTTTATATTTGAATATATTCCTTTTTCCACTACTACTCTCTTAGCGCTCCAAATGTCCCGTTGCATTTTCTACAGAAAGAGTGTTCAGATCTGCTCAATCAAATGTATGGTTTAACTCTGTTAGCTGAATGCACAGATCAGAAAGAAGTTTCACAGAATGATCCTGCGTAGTTTATATTTGGAGACATTCCTTTTTCCACTATTACCCTCTTAGCGCTCCGAATCTCCACTTGCATTTTCTACAGAAAGAGTGTTTCAGAACGGCTCAATCAAAACTAAGGTTCAACTCTTTTAGTTGAGCAAACAGAACAGAAAGAAGTTTCACACAATTCTTCTGTGTAGTTTTTATTTGTAGACATTCTTTTTCCCAATATAGGCCTCTTAGCGGTCAGAATGTCCAATTGCAGTTTCTACAGAAAGAGTGTTTCAGAACGGCTCAATCAAAAGTAAGGTTCAACTCTGTTAGTTGAATGCTCAGAACAGAAAGAAGTTTCATACAATGCTTCTGTGTAGTTTATATTTGAACATATTCTTTTTTCCACTATTACCCACTTAGCGCTACGAATGTCCAGTTGCATTTACTACAGACAGAGTGTTTCAAAACTGCTCAATCAAAAGTATGGTTTAACTCTGTTAGCTGAATGCTCAGATCAGAAAGAAGTTTCACAGAATGCTTCTGTGTAGTTTATATTTGAATATATTCCTTTTTCCACTACTACGCTCTTAGCGCTCCAAATGTCCAGTTGCATTTTCTACAGAAAGAATGTTCAGATCTGCTCAATCAAAAGTATGGTTTAACTCTGTTAGCTGAATGCACAGATCAGAAAGAAGTTTCACAGAATGATTCTGTGTAGTTTATATTTGGAGACATTCTTTTTCCACTATTACCCTCTTAGCGCTCCGAATCTCCACTTGCATTTTCTACAGAAAGAGTGTTTCAGAACGGCTCAATCAAAACTAAGGTTCAACTCTTTTAGTTGAACAAACAGAACAGAAAGAAGTTTCACACAATTCTTCTGTGTAGTTTTTATTTGTAGACATTCTTTTTCCCAATATAGGCCTCTTAGCGCTCAGAATGTCCAATTGCAGTTTCTACAGAAAGAGTGTTTCACAACGGCTCAATCAAAAGTAAGGTTCAACTCTGTTAGTTGAATGCACAGAACAGAAAGAAGTTTCATACAATGATTCTGTGTACTTTATATTTGAACATATTCTTTTTTCCACTATTACCCAATTAGCGCTAGGAGTGTCCAGTTGCATTTTCTACAGACAGAGTGTTCCAAACTGCTCAATCAAAGTATGGTTTAACTCTGTTAGCTGAATGCTCAGATCAGAAAGAAGTTTCACAGAATGCTTCTGTGTAGTTTATATTTGAATATATTCCTTTTTCCACTACTACGCTCTTAGCGCTCCAAATGTCCAGTTGCATTTTCTACAGAAAGAGTGTTCAGATCTGCTCAATCAAAAGTATGGTTTAACTCTGTTAGCTGAATGCACAGATCAGAAAGAAGTTTCACCGAATGATTCTGTGTAGTTTATATTTGAAGACATTCCTTTTTCCACTATTACCCTCTTAGCGCTCCGAATCTCCACTTGCATTTTCTACAAAAAGAGTGTTTCATAACTGCTCAATCAAAAATATGTTTTATCTCTGTTAACTGAATTTACAGATCAGAAATAAGTTTCACAGAATGCATCTGTGTAGTTTTTATTTGAAGATATTCTTTTTCCCAATGTAGGCCTCTTAGCGCTTAGCATGTCCAATTGCAGTTTCTACAGAAAGAGTGTTTCAGAACGGCTCAATCAAAAGTAAGGTTCAACTCTGTTAGTTGAATGCACAGAACAGAAAGAATTTTCACAGAATGCTACTGTGTAGTTTATATTTGAATATATTAATTTTTCCACTATTACCCTCTTAGCGCTCCGAATGTCCACTTGCATTTTCTACAGAAAGAGTGTTCAGAACTGCGCAATCAAAAGTATGGTTTAACTCTGTTAGCTTAATGAACATATCAGTAATAAGTTTCACACAATGCTTCTGTGTATTTTTTATTTGAAGATATTATTTTTCCCAATATAGGCCTCTTGGGCTCAGAATGTCCAATTGCAGTTTCTACAGAAAGAGTGTTTCAGAAAGGCTCAATCAAAAGTAAGGTTCAACTCTGTTAGTTGAATGCACAGAACAGAAAGAAGTTTCATACAATGCTTCTTTGTAGTTTATATTTGAACATATTCTTTTTTCCACTATTACCCACTTAGCGCTACGAATGTCCAGTTGCATTTTCTACAGACAGAGTGTTTCAAAACTGCTCAATCAAATGTATGGTTTAATTCTGTTAGCTGAATGCTCAGATCAGAAAGAAGTTTCACAGAATGCTTCTGTGTAGTTTATATTTGAATATATTCCTTTTTCCACTACTACTCTCTTAGCGCTCCAAATGTCCAGTTGCATTTTCTACAGAAAGAGTGTTCAGATCTGCTCAATCAAAAGTATGGTTTAACTCTGTTAGCTGAATGCACAGATCAGAAAGAAGTTTCACAGAATGATTCTGTGTAGTTTATATTTGGAGACATTCCTTTTTCCACTATTACCCTCTTAGCGCTCCGAATCTCCACTTGCATTTTCTACAGAAAGAGTGTTTCAGAACGGCTCAATCAAAACTAAGGCTCAACTCTTTTAGTTGAACAAAGAGAACAGAAAGAAGTTTCACACAATTCTTCTGTGTAGTTTTTATTTGTAGACATTCTTTTTCCCAATATAGGCCTCTTAGCGCTCAGAATGTCCAATTGCAGTTTCTACAGAAAGAGTGTTTCAGAACGGCTCAATCAAAAGTAAGGTTCAACTCTGTTAGTTGAATGCACACAACAGAAAGAAGTTTCATACAATGCTTCTGTGTAGTTTGTATTTGAACATATTCTTTTTTCCACTATTACCCACTTAGCGCTACGAATGTCCAGTTGCATTTTCTACAGACAGAATGTTTCAAAACTGCTCAATCAAAAGTATGGTTTAACTCTGTTAGCTGAATGCTCAGATCAGAAAGAAGTTTCACAGAATGCTTCTGTGTAGTTTATATTTGAATATATTCCTTTTTCCACTACTACGCTCTTAGCTCTCCAAATGTCCAGTTGCATTTTCTACAGAAAGAGTGTTCAGATCTGCTCAATCAAAAGTATGGTTTAACTCTGTTAGCTGAATGCACAGATCAGAAAGAAGTTTCACCGAATGATTCTGTGTAGTTTATATATGAAGACATTCCTTTTTCCACTATTACCCCCTTAGGGCTCCGAATCTCCAGTTGCATTTTCTACAAAAAGAGTGTTTCATAACTGCTCAATCAAAAATATGTTTTATCTCTGTTAATTGAATTTACAGATCAGAAATAAGTTTCACAGAATGCATCTGTGTAGTTTTTATTTGAAGATATTCTTTTTCCCAATGTAGGCCTCTTAGCGCTTAGCATGTCCAATTGCAGTTCCTACAGAAAGAGTGTTTCAGAACGGCTCAATCAAAAGTAAGGTTCAACTCTGTTAGTTGAATGCACAGAACAGAAAGAATTTTCACAGAATGCTACTGTGTAGTTTATATTTGAATATATTTATTTTTCCACTATTACCCTCTTAGCGCTCCGAATGTCCACTTGCATTTTCTACAGAAAGAGTGTTCAGAACTGCGCAATCAAAAGTATGGTTTAACTCTGTTAGCTTAATGAACATATCAGTAATAAGTTTCACACAATGCTTCTGTGTAGTTTTTATTTGAAGATATTTTTTTTCCCAATATAGGCCTCTTGGGCTCAGAATGTCCAATTGCAGTTTCTACAGAAAGAGTGTTTCAGAAAGGCTCAATCAAAAGGAAGGTTCAACTCTGTTAGTTGAATGCACAGAACAGAAAGAAGTTTCATACAATGCTTCTGTGTAGTTTATATTTGAACATATTCTTTTTTCCACTATTACCCACTTAGCGCTACGAATGTCCAGTTGCATTTTCTACAGACAGAGTGTTTCAAAACTGCTCAATCAAAAGTATGGTTTAACTCTGTTAGCTGAATGCTCAGATCAGAAAGAAGTTTCACAGAATGCTTCTGTGTAGTTTATATTTGAATATATTCCTTTTTCCACTACTACTCTCTTAGCGCTCCAAATGTCCAGTTGCATTTTCTACAGAAAGAGTGTTCAGATCTGCTCAATCAAAAGTATGGTTTAACTCTGTTAGCTGAATGCACAGATCAGAAAGAAGTTTCACAGAATGATTCTGTGTAGTTTATATTTGGAGACATTCCTTTTTCCACTATTACCATCTTAGCGCTCCGAATCTCCACTTGCATTTTCTACAGAAAGAGTGTTTCAGAACGGCTCAATCAAAACTAAGGTTCAACTCTTTTAGTTGAACAAACAGAACAGAAAGAAGTTTCACACAATTCTTCTGTGTAGTTTTTATTTGTAGACATTCTTTTTCCCAATATAGGCCTCTTAGCGCTCAGAATGTCCAATTGCAGTTTCTACAGAAAGAGTGTTTCAGAACGGCTCAATCAAAAGTAAGGTTCAACTCTGTTAGTTGAATGCACAGAACAGAAAGAAGTTTCATACAATGCTTCTGTGTAGTTTGTATTTGAACATATTCTTTTTTCCACTATTACCCACTTAGCGCTACGAATGTCCAGTTGCATTTTCTACAGACAGAGTGTTTCAAAACTGCTCAATCAAAAGTATGGTTTAACTCTGTTAGCTGAATGCTCAGATCAGAAAGAAGTTTCACAGAATGCTTCTGTGTAGTTTATATTTGAATATATTACTTTTTCCACTACTACGCTCTTAGCGCTCCAAATGTCCAGTTGCATTTTCTACAGAAAGAGTGTTCAGATCTGCTCAATCAAAAGTATGGTTTAACTCTGTTAGCTGAATGCACAGATCAGAAAGAAGTTTCACCGAATGATTCTGTGTAGTTTATATTTGAAGACATTCCTTTTTCCACTATTACCCTCTTAGCGCTCCGAATCTCCACTTGCATTTTCTACAAAAAGAGTGTTTCATAACTGCTCAATCAAAAATATGTTTTATCTCTGTTAACTGAATTTACAGATCAGAAATAAGTTTCACAGAATGCATCTGTGTAGTTTTTATTTGAAGATATTCTTTTTCCCAATATAGGCCTCTTAGCGCTCAGAATGTCCAATTGCAGTTTCTACAGAAAGAGTGTTTCAGAACGGCTCAATCAAAAGTAAGGTTCAACTCTGTTAGTTGAATGCACACAACAGAAGGAAGTTTCATACAATGCTTCTGTGTAGTTTGTATTTGAACATATTCTTTTTTCCACTATTACCCACTTAGCGCTACGAATGTCCAGTTGCATTTTCTACAGACAGAATGTTTCAAAACTGCTCAATCAAAAGTATGGTTTAACTCTGTTAGCTGAATGCTCAGATCAGAAAGAAGTTTCACAGAATGCTTCTGTGTAGTTTATATTTGAATATATTCCTTTTTCCACTACTACGCTCTTAGCTCTCCAAATGTCCAGTTGCATTTTCTACAGAAAGAGTGTTCAGATCTGCTCAATCAAAAGTATGGTTTAACTCTGTTAGCTGAATGCACAGATCAGAAAGAAGTTTCACCGAATGATTCTGTGTAGTTTATATATGAAGACATTCCTTTTTCCACTATTACCCACTTAGCGCTCCGAATCTCCAGTTGCATTTTCTACAAAAAGAGTGTTTCATAACTGCTCAATCAAAAATATGTTTTATCTCTGTTAATTGAATTTACAGATCAGAAATAAGTTTCACAGAATGCATCTGTGTAGTTTTTATTTGAAGATATTCTTTTTCCCAATGTAGGCCTCTTAGCGCTTAGCATGTCCAATTGCAGTTTCTACAGAAAGAGTGTTTCAGAACGGCTCAATCAAAAGTAAGGTTCAACTCTGTTAGTTGAATGCACAGAACAGAAAGAATTTTCACAGAATGCTACTGTGTAGTTTATATTTGAATATATTAATTTTTCCACTATTACCCTCTTAGCGCTCCGAATGTCCACTTGCATTTTCTACAGAAAGAGTGTTCAGAACTGCGCAATCAAAAGTATGGTTTAACTCTGTTAGCTTAATGAACATATCAGTAATAAGTTTCACACAATGCTTCTGTGTAGTTTTTATTTGAAGATATTATTTTTCCCAATATAGGCCTCTTGGGCTCAGAATGTCCAATTGCAGTTTCTACAGAAAGAGTGTTTCAGAAAGGCTCAATCAAAAGGAAGGTTCAACTCTGTTAGTTGAATGCACAGAACAGAAAGAAGTTTCATACAATGCTTCTGTGTAGTTTATATTTGAACATATTCTTTTTTCCACTATTACCCACTTAGCGCTACGAATGTCCAGTTGCATTTTCTACAGACAGAGTGTTTCAAAACTGCTCAATCAAAAGTATGGTTTAACTCTGTTAGCTGAATGCTCAGATCAGAAAGAAGTTTCACAGAATGCTTCTGTGTAGTTTATATTTGAATATATTCCTTTTTCCACTTCTACTCTCTTAGCGCTCCAAATGTCCAGTTGCATTTTCTACAGAAAGAGTGTTCAGATCTGCTCAATCAAAAGTATGGTTTAACTCTGTTAGCTGAATGCACAGATCAGAAAGAAGTTTCACAGAATGATTCTGTGTAGTTTATATTTGGAGACATTCCTTTTTCCACTATTACCATCTTAGCGCTCCGAATCTCCACTTGCATTTTCTACAGAAAGAGTGTTTCAGAACGGCTCAATCAAAACTAAGGTTCAACTCTTTTAGTTGAACAAACAGAACAGAAAGAAGTTTCACACAATTCTTCTGTGTAGTTTTTATTTGTAGACATTCTTTTTCCCAATATAGGCCTCTTAGCGCTCAGAATGTCCAATTGCAGTTTCTACAGAAAGAGTGTTTCAGAACGGCTCAATCAAAAGTAAGGTTCAACTCTGTTAGTTGAATGCACAGAACAGAAAGAAGTTTCATACAATGCTTCTGTGTAGTTTGTATTTGAACATATTCTTTTTTCCACTATTACCCACTTAGCGCTACGAATGTCCAGTTGCATTTTCTACAGACAGACTGTTTCAAAACTGCTCAATCAAAAGTATGGTTTAACTCTGTTAGCTGAATGCTCAGATCAGAAACAAGTTTCACAGAATGCTTCTGTGTAGTTTATATTTGAATATATTACTTTTTCCACTACTACGCTCTTAGCGCTCCAAATGTCCAGTTGCATTTTCTACAGAAAGAGTGTTCAGATCTGCTCAATCAAAAGTATGGTTTAACTCTGTTAGCTGAATGCACAGATCAGAAAGAAGTTTCACCGAATGATTCTGTGTAGTTTATATTTGAAGACATTCCTTTTTCCACTATTACCCTCTTAGCGCTCCGAATCTCCACTTGCATTTTCTACAAAAAGAGTGTTTCATAACTGCTCAATCAAAAATATGTTTTATCTCTGTTAACTGAATTTACAGATCAGAAATAAGTTTCACAGAATGCATCTGTGTAGTTTTTATTTGAAGATATTCTTTTTCCCAATATAGGCCTCTTAGCGCTCAGAATGTCCAATTGCAGTTTCTACAGAAAGAGTGTTTCAGAACGGCTCAATCAAAAGTAAGGTTCAACTCTGTTAGTTGAATGCACAGAACAGAAGGAAGTTTCATACAATGCTTCTGTGTAGTTTATATTTGAACATATTCTTTTTTCCACTATTACCCACTTAGCGCTACGAATGTCCAGTTGCATTTTCTACAGACAGAGTGTTTCAAAACTGCTCAATCAAAAGTATCGTTTTACTCTGTTAGCTGAATGCTCAGATCAGAAAGAAGTTTCACAGAATGCTTCTGTGTAGTTTATATTTGAATATATTCCTTTTTCCACTTCTACTCTCTTAGCGCTCCAAATGTCCAGTTGCATTTTCTACAGAAAGAGTGTTCAGATCTGCTCAATCAAAAGTATGGTTTAACTCTGTTAGTTGAATGCACAGATCAGAAAGAAGTTTCACAGAATGATTCTGTGTAGTTTATATTTGGAGACATTCCTTTTTCCACTATTACCCTCTTAGCGCTCCGAATCTCCACTTGCATTTTCTACAGAAAGAGTGTTTCAGAACGGCTCAATCAAAACTAAGGTTCAACTCTTTTAGTTGAACAAACAGAACAGAAAGAAGTTTCACACAATTCTTCTGTGTAGTTTTTATTTGTAGACATTCTTTTTCCCAATATAGGCCTCTTAGCGCTCAGAATGTCCAATTGCAGTTTCTACAGAAAGAGTGTTTCAGAACGGCTCAATCAAAAGTAAGGTTCAACTCTGTTAGTTGAATGCACAGAACAGAAAGAAGTTTCATACAATGCTCCTGTGTAGTTTGTATTTGAACATATTCTTTTTTCCACTATTACCCACTTAGCGCTACGAATGTCCAGTTGCATTTTCTACAGACAGAGTGTTTCCAAACTGCTCAATCAAAAGTATGGTTTAACTCTGTTAGCTGAATGCTCAGATCAGAAAGAAGTTTCACAGAATGCTTCTGTGTAGTTTATATTTGAATATATTCCTTTTTCCACTACTACGCTCTTAGCGCTCCAAATGTCCAGTTGCATTTTCTACAGAAAGAGTGTTCAGATCTGCTCAATCAAAAGTATGGTTTAACTCTGTTAGCTGAATGCACAGATCAGAAAGAAGTTTCACCGAATGATTCTGTGTAGTTTATATTTGAAGACATTCCTTTTTCCACTATTACCCACTTAGCGCTCCGAATCTCCACTTGCATTTTCTACAAAAAGAGTGTTTCATAACTGCTCAATCAAAAATATGTTTTATCTCTGTTAACTGAATTTACAGATCAGAAATAAGTTTCACAGAATGCATCTGTGTAGTTTTTATTTGAAGATATTCTTTTTCCCAATATAGGCCTCTTAGCGCTTAGCATGTCCAATTGCAGTTTCTACAGAAAGAGTGTTTCAGAACGGCTCAATCAAAAGTAAGGTTCAACTCTGTTAGTTGAATGCACAGAACAGAAAGAATTTTCACAGAATGCTACTGTGTAGTTTATATTTGATTATATTCCTTTTTCCACTATTACCCTCTTAGCGCTCCGAATGTCCACTTGCATTTTCTACAGAAAGAGTGTTCAGAACTGCGCAATCAAAAGTATGGTTTATCTCTCTTAGCTTAATGAACATATCAGTAATAAGTTTCACACAATTCTTCTGTGTAGTTTTTATTTGAAGATATTATTTTTCCCAAAATAGGCCTCTTAGCGCTCAGAATGTCCAATTGCAGTTTCTACAGAAAGAGTGTTTCAGAACGGCTCAATCAAAAGTAAGGTTCAACTCTGTTAGTTGAATGCACAGAACAGAAAGAAGTTTCATACAATGATTCTGTGTAGTTTATATTTGAACCTATTCTTTTTTCCACTATTACCCACTTAGCGCTACGAATGTCCAGTTGCGTTTTCTACAGACAGAGTGTTTCCAAACTGCTCAATCAAAAGTATGGTTTAACTCTGTTAGCTGAATGCTCAGATCAGAAAGAAGTTTCACAGAATGCTTCTGTGTAGTTTATATTTGAATATATTCCTTTTTCCACTACTACGCTCTTAGCGCTCCAAATGTCCAGTTGCATTTTCTACAGAAAGAGTGTTCAGATCTGCTCAATCAAAAGTATGGTTTAACTCTGTTAGCTGAATGCACAGATCTGAAAGAAGTTTCACCGAATGATTCTGTGTAGTTTATATTTCAAGACATTCCTTTTTCCACTGTTACCTTCTTAGCGCTCCGAATCTCCACTTGCATTTTCTACAAAAAGAGTGTTTCATAACTGCTCAATCAAAAATATGTTTTATCTCTGTTAACTGAATTTACAGATCAGAAATAAGTTTCACAGAATGCATCTGTGTAGTTTTTATTTGAAGATATTCTTTTTCCCAATATAGGCCTCTTAGCGCTTAGCATGTCCAATTGCAGTTTCTACCGAAAGAGTGTTTCAGAACGGCTCAATCAAAAGTAAGGTTCAACTCTGTTAGTTGAATGCACAGAACAGAAAGAATTTTCACAGAATGCTACTGTGTAGTTTATATTTGAATATATTCCTTTTTCCACTATTACCCTCTTAGCGCTCCGAATGTCCACTTGCATTTTCTACAGAAAGAGTGTTCAGAACTGCGCAATCAAAAGTATGGTTTATCTCTCTTAGCTTAATGAACATATCAGTAATAAGTTTCACACAATGCTTCTGTGTAGTTTTTATTTGAAGATATTATTTTTCCCAATATAGGCCTCTTAGCGCTCAGAATGTCCAATTGCAGTTTCTACAGAAAGAGTGTTTCAGAAAGGCTCAATCAAAAGTAAGGTTCAACACTGTTAGTTGAATGCACAGAACAGAAAGAAGTTTCATACAATGCTTCTGTGTAGTTTATATTTGAACATATTCTTTTTTCCACTATTACCCACTTAGCGCTACGAATGTCCAGTTGCATTTTCTACAGACAGAGTGTTTCAAAACTGCTCAATCAAAAGTATGGTTTAACTCTGTTAGCTGAATGCTCAGATCAGAAAGAAGTTTCACAGAATGCTTCTGTGTAGTTTATATTTGAATATATTCCTTTTTCCACTACTACTCTCTTAGCGCTCCAAATGTCCAGTTGCATTTTCTACAGAAAGAGTGTTCAGATCTGCTCAATCAAAAGTATGGTTTAACTCTGTTAGCTGAATGCACAGATCAGAAAGAAGTTTCACAGAATGATCCTGCGTAGTTTATATTTGGAGACATTCCTTTTTCCACTATTACCCTCTTAGCGCTCCGAATCTCCACTTGCATTTTCTACAGAAAGAGTGTTTCAGAACGGCTCAATCAAAACTAAGGTTCAACTCTTTTAGTTGAGCAAACAGAACAGAAAGAAGTTTCACACAATTCTTCTGTGTAGTTTTTATTTGTAGACATTCTTTTTCCCAATATAGGCCTCTTAGCGCTCAGAATGTCCAATTGCAGTTTCTACAGAAAGAGTGTTTCAGAACGGCTCAATCAAAAGTAAGGTTCAACTCTGTTAGTTGAATGCACAGAACAGAAAGAAGTTTCATACAATGATTCTGTGTAGTTTATATTTGAACATATTCTTTTTTCCACTATTACCCACTTAGCGCTACGAATGTCCAGTTGCATTTTCTACAGACAGAGTGTTTCAAAACTGCTCAATCAAAAGTATGGTTTAACTCTGTTAGCTGAATGCTCAGATCAGAAAGAAATTTCACAGAATGCTTCTGTGTAGTTTATATTTGAATATATTCCTTTTTCCACTACTACGCTCTTAGCGCTCCAAATGTCCAGTTGCATTTTCTACAGAAAGAGTGTTCAGATCTGCTCAATCAAAAGTATGGTTTAACTCTGTTAGCTGAATGCACAGATCAGAAAGAAGTTTCACAGAATGATTCTGTGTAGTTTATATTTGGAGACATTCTTTTTCCACTATTACCCTCTTAGCGCTCCGAATCTCCACTTGCATTTTCTACAGAAAGAGTGTTTCAGAACGGCTCAATCAAAACTAAGGTTCAACTCTTTTAGTTGAACAAACAGAACAGAAAGAAGTTTCACACAATTCTTCTGTGTAGTTTTTATTTGTAGACATTCTTTTTCCCAATATAGGCCTCTTAGCGCTCAGAATGTCCAATTGCAGTTTCTACAGAAAGAGTGTTTCACAACGGCTCAATCAAAAGTAAGGTTCAACTCTGTTAGTTGAATGCACAGAACAGAAAGAAGTTTCATACAATGCTTCTGTGTAGTTTATATTTGAACATATTCTTTTTTACACTATTACCCACTTAGCGCTACGAATGTCCAGTTGCATTTTCTACAGACAGAGTGTTTCAAAACTGCTCAATCAAAAGTATGGTTTAACTCTGTTAGCTGAATGCTCAGATCAGAAAGAAGTTTCACAGAATGCTTCTGTGTAGTTTATATTTGAATATATTCCTTTTTCCACTACTACGCTCTTAGCGCTCCAAATGTCCAGTTGCATTTTCTACAGAAAGAGTGTTCAGATCTGCTCAATCAAAAGTATGGTTTAACTCTGTTAGCTGCATGCACAGATCAGAAAGAAGTTTCACCGAATGATTCTGTGTAGTTTATATTTGAAGACATTCCTTTTTCCACTATTACCCTCTTAGCGCTCCGAATCTCCACTTGCATTTTCTACAAAAAGAGTGTTTCATAACTGCTCAATCAAAAATATGTTTTATCTCTGTTAACTGAATTTACAGATCAGAAATAAGTTTCACAGAATGCATCTGTGTAGTTTTTATTTGAAGATATTCTTTTTCCCAATATAGGCCTCTTAGCGCTTAGCATGTCCAATTGCAGTTTCTACCGAAAGGGTGTTTCAGAACGGCTCAATCAAAAGTAAGGTTCAACTCTGTTAGTTGAATGCACAGAACAGAAAGAATTTTCACAGAATGCTACTGTGTAGTTTATATTTGAATATATTCCTTTTTCCACTATTACCCTCTTAGCGCTCCGAATGTCCACTTGCATTTTCTACAGAAAGAGTGTTCAGAACTGCGCAATCAAAAGTATGGTTTATCTCTCTTAGCTTAATGAACATATCAGTAATAAGTTTCACACAATGCTTCTGTGTAGTTTTTATTTGAAGATATTATTTTTCCCAATATAGGCCTCTTAGCGCTCAGAATGTCCAATTGCAGTTTCTACAGAAAGAGTGTTTCAGAAAGGCTCAATCAAAAGTAAGGTTCAACACTGTTAGTTGAATGCACAGAGCAGAAAGAAGTTTCATACAATGCTTCTGTGTAGTTTATATTTGAACATATTCTTTTTTCCACTATTACCCACTTAGCGCTACGAATGTCCAGTTGCATTTTCTACAGACAGAGTGTTTCAAAACTGCTCAATCAAAAGTATGGTTTAACTCTGTTAGCTGAATGCTCAGATCAGAAAGAAGTTTCACAGAATGCTTCTGTGTAGTTTATATTTGAATATATTCCTTTTTCCACTACTACTCTCTTAGCGCTCCAAATGTCCAGTTGCATTTTCTACAGAAAGAGTGTTCAGATCTGCTCAATCAAAAGTATGGTTTAACTCTGTTAGCTGAATGCACAGATCAGAAAGAAGTTTCACAGAATGATCCTGCGTAGTTTATATTTGGAGACATTCCTTTTTCCACTATTACCCTCTTAGCGCTCCGAATCTCCACTTGCATTTTCTACAGAAAGAGTGTTTCAGAACGGCTCAATCAAAACTAAGGTTCAACTCTTTTAGTTGAGCAAACAGAACAGAAAGAAGTTTCACACAATTCTTCTGTGTAGTTTTTATTTGTAGACATTCTTTTTCCCAATATAGGCCTCTTAGCGCTCAGAATGTCCAATTGCAGTTTCTACAGAAAGAGTGTTTCAGAACGGCTCAATCAAAAGTAAGGTTCAAATCTGTTAGTTGAATGCACAGAACAGAAAGAAGTTTCATACAATGCTTCTGTGTAGTTTATATTTGAACATATTCTTTTTTCCACTATTACCCACTTAGCGCTACGAATGTCCAGTTGCATTTTCTACAGACAGAGTGTTTCAAAACTGCTCAATCAATAGTATGGTTTAACTCTGTTAGCTGAATGCTCAGAGCAGAAAGAAGTTTCACAGAATGCTTCTGTGTAGTTTATATTTGAATATATTCCTTTTTCCACTACTACGCTCTTAGCGCTCCAAATGTCCAGTTGCATTTTCTACAGAAAGAGTGTTCAGATCTGCTCAATCAAAAGTATGGTTTAACTCTGTTAGCTGAATGCACAGATCAGAAAGAAGTTTCACAGAATGATTCTTTGTAGTTTATATTTGGAGACATTCTTTTTCCACTATTACCCTCTTAGCGCTCCGAATCTCCACTTGCATTTTCTACAGAAAGAGTGTTTCAGAACGGCTCAATCAAAACTAAGGTTCAACTCTTTTAGTTGAACAAACAGAACAGAAAGAAGTTTCACACAATTCTTCTGTGTAGTTTTTATTTGTAGACATTCTTTTTCCCAATATAGGCCTCTTAGCGCTCAGAATGTCCAATTGCAGTTTCTACAGAAAGAGTGTTTCACAACGGCTCAATCAAAAGTAAGGTTCAACTCTGTTAGTTGAATGCACAGAACAGAAAGAAGTTTCATACAATGCTTCTGTGTAGTTTATATTTGAACATATTCTTTTTTCCACTATTACCCACTTAGCGCTACGAGTGTCCAGTTGCATTTTCTACAGACAGAGTGTTCCAAACTGCTCAATCAAAGTATGGTTTAACTCTGTTAGCTGAATGCTCAGATCAGAAAGAAGTTTCACAGAATGCTTCTGTGTAGTTTATATTTGAATATATTCCTTTTTCCACTACTACTCTCTTAGCGCTCCAAATGTCCAGTTGCATTTTCTACAGAAAGAGTGTTCAGATCTGCTCAATCAAAAGTATGGTTTAACTCTGTTAGCTGAATGCACAGATCAGAAAGAAGTTTCACAGAATGATCCTGCGTAGTTTATATTTGGAGACATTCCTTTTTCCACTATTACCCTCTTAGCGCTCCGAATCTCCACTTGCATTTTCTACAGAAAGAGTGTTTCAGAACGGCTCAATCAAAACTAAGGTTCAACTCTTTTAGTTGAGCAAACAGAACAGAAAGAAGTTTCACACAATTCTTCTGTGTAGTTTTTATTTGTAGACATTCTTTTTCCCAATATAGGCCTCTTAGCGCTCAGAATGTCCAATTGCAGTTTCTACAGAAAGAGTGTTTCAGAACGGCTCAATCAAAAGTAAGGTTCAACTCTGTTAGTTGAATGCACAGAACAGGAAGAAGTTTCATACAATGCTTCTGTGTAGTTTATATTTGAACATATTCTTTTTTCCACTATTACCCACTTAGCGCTACGAATGTCCAGTTGCATTTTCTACAGACAGAGTGTTTCAAAACTGCTCAATCAAAAGTATGGTTTAACTCTGTTAGCTGAATGCTCAGATCAGAAAGAAGTTTCACAGAATGCTTCTGTGTAGTTTATATTTGAATATATTCCTTTTTCCACTACTACGCTCTTAGCGCTCCAAATGTCCAGTTGCATTTTCTACAGAAAGAGTGTTCAGATCTGCTCAATCAAAAGTATGGTTTAATTCTGTTAGCTGAATGCACAGATCAGAAAGAAGTTTCACAGAATGATTCTGTGTAGTTTATATTTGGAGACATTCTTTTTCCACTATTACCCTCTTAGCGCTCCGAATCTCCACTTGCATTTTCTACAGAAAGAGTGTTTCAGAACGGCTCAATCAAAACTAAGGTTCAACTCTTTTAGTTGAACAAACAGAACAGAAAGAAGTTTCACACAATTCTTCTGTGTAGTTTTTATTTGTAGACATTCTTTTTCCCAATATAGGCCTCTTAGCGCTCAGAATGTCCAATTGCAGTTTCTACAGAAAGAGTGTTTCACAACGGCTCAATCAAAAGTAAGGTTCAACTCTGTTAGTTGAATGCACAGAACAGAAAGAAGTTTCATACAATGCTTCTGTGTAGTTTATATTTGAACATATTCTTTTTTCCACTATTACCCACTTAGCGCTACGAGTGTCCAGTTGCATTTTCTACAGACAGAGTGTTCCAAACTACTCAATCAAAGTATGGTTTAACTCTGTTAGCTGAATGCTCAGATCAGAAAGAAGTTTCACAGAATGCTTCTGTGTAGTTTATATTTGAATATATTCCTTTTTCCACTACTACGCTCTTAGCGCTCCAAATGTCCAGTTGCATTTTCTACAGAAAGAGTGTTCAGATCTGCTCAATCAAAAGTATGGTTTAACTCTGTTAGCTGAATGCACAGATCAGAAAGAAGTTTCACCGAATGATTCTGTGTAGTTTATATTTGAAGACATTCCTTTTTCCAGTATTACCCTCTTAGCGCTCCGAATCTCCACTTGCATTTTCTACAAAAAGAGTGTTTCATAACTGCTCAATCAAAAATATGTTTTATCTCTGTTAACTGAATTTACAGATCAGAAATAAGTTTCACAGAATGCATCTGTGTAGTTTTTATTTGAAGATATTCTTTTTCCCAATGTAGGCCTCTTAGCGCTTAGCATGTCCAATTGCAGTTTCTACAGAAAGAGTGTTTCAGAACGGCTCAATCAAAAGTAAGGTTCAACTCTGTTAGTTGAATGCACAGAACAGAAAGAATTTTCACAGAATGCTACTGTGTAGTTTATATTTGAATATATTAATTTTTCCACTATTACCCTCTTAGCGCTCCGAATGTCCACTTGCATTTTCTACAGAAAGAGTGTTCAGAACTGCGCAATCAAAAGTATGGTTTAACTCTGTTAGCTTAATGAACATATCAGTAATAAGTTTCACACAATGCTTCTGTGTATTTTTTATTTGAAGATATTATTTTTCCCAATATAGGCCTCTTGGGCTCAGAATGTCCAATTGCAGTTTCTACAGAAAGAGTGTTTCAGAAAGGCTCAATCAAAAGTAAGGTTCAACTCTGTTAGTTGAATGCACAGAACAGAAAGAAGTTTCATACAATGCTTCTGTGTAGTTTATATTTGAACATATTCTTTTTTCCACTATTACCCACTTAGCGCTACGAATGTCCAGTTGCATTTTCTACAGACAGAGTGTTTCAAAACTGCTCAATCAAATGTATGGTTTAACTCTGTTAGCTGAATGCTCAGATCAGAAAGAAGTTTCACAGAATGCTTCTGTGTAGTTTATATTTGAATATATTCCTTTTTCCACTACTACTCTCTTAGCGCTCCAAATGTCCAGTTGCATTTTCTACAGAAAGAGTGTTCAGATCTGCTCAATCAAAAGTATGGTTTAACTCTGTTAGCTGAATGCACAGATCAGAAAGAAGTTTCACAGAATGATTCTGTGTAGTTTATATTTGGAGACATTCCTTTTTCCACTATTACCCTCTTAGCGCTCCGAATCTCCACTTGCATTTTCTACAGAAAGAGTGTTTCAGAACGGCTCAATCAAAACTAAGGCTCAACTCTTTTAGTTGAACAAACAGAACAGAAAGAAGTTTCACACAATTCTTCTGTGTAGTTTTTATTTGTAGACATTCTTTTTCCCAATATAGGCCTCTTAGCGCTCAGAATGTCCAATTGCAGTTTCTACAGAAAGAGTGTTTCAGAACGGCTCAATCAAAAGTAAGGTTCAACTCTGTTAGTTGAATGCACAGAACAGAAAGAAGTTTCATACAATGCTTCTGTGTAGTTTGTATTTGAACATATTCTTTTTTCCACTATTACCCACTTAGCGCTACGAATGTCCAGTTGCATTTTCTACAGACAGAATGTTTCAAAACTGCTCAATCAAAAGTATGGTTTAACTCTGTTAGCTGAATGCTCAGATCAGAAAGAAGTTTCACAGAATGCTTCTGTGTAGTTTATATTTGAATATATTCCTTTTTCCACTAATACGCTCTTAGCTCTCCAAATGTCCAGTTGCATTTTCTACAGAAAGAGTGTTCAGATCTGCTCAATCAAAAGTATGGTTTAACTCTGTTAGCTGAATGCACAGATCAGAAAGAAGTTTCACCGAATGATTCTGTGTAGTTTATATTTGAAGACATTCCTTTTTCCACTATTACCCCCTTAGCGCTCCGAATCTCCAGTTGCATTTTCTACAAAAAGAGTGTTTCATAACTGCTCAATCAAAAATATGTTTTATCTCTGTTAATTGAATTTACAGATCAGAAATAAGTTTCACAGAATGCATCTGTGTAGTTTTTATTTGAAGATATTCTTTTTCCCAATGTAGGCCTCTTAGCGCTTAGCATGTCCAATTGCAGTTTCTACAGAAATAGTGTTTCAGAACGGCTCAATCAAAAGTAAGGTTCAACTCTGTTAGTTGAATGCACAGAACAGAAAGAATTTTCACAGAATGCTACTGTGTAGTTTATATTTGAATATATTAATTTTTCCACTATTACCCTCTTAGCGCTCCGAATGTCCACTTGCATTTTCTACAGAAAGAGTGTTCAGAACTGCGCAATCAAAAGTATGGTTTAACTCTGTTAGCTTAATGAACATATCAGTAATAAGTTTCACACAATGCTTCTGTGTAGTTTTTATTTGAAGATATTATTTTTCCCAATATAGGCCTCTTGGGCTCAGAATGTCCAATTGCAGTTTCTACAGAAAGAGTGTTTCAGAAAGGCTCAATCAAAATTAAGGTTCAACTCTGTTAGTTGAATGCACAGAACAGAAAGAAGTTTCATACAATGCTTCTGTGTAGTTTATATTTGAACATATTCTTTTTTCCACTATTACCCACTTAGCGCTACGAATGTCCAGTTGCATTTTCTACAGACAGAGTGTTTCAAAACTGCTCAATCAAAAGTATGGTTTAACTCTGTTAGCTGAATGCTCAGATCAGAAAGAAGTTTCACAGAATGCTTCTGTGTAGTTTATATTTGAATATATTCCTTTTTCCACTACTACGCTCTTAGCGCTCCAAATGTCCAGTTGCATTTTCTACAGAAAGAGTGTTCAGATCTGCTCAATCAAAAGTATGGTTTAACTCTGTTAGCTGAATGCACAGATCAGAAAGAAGTTTCACAGAATGATTCTGTGTAGTTTATATTTGGAGACATTCTTTTTCCACTATTACCCTCTTAGCGCTCCGAATCTCCACTTGCATTTTCTACAGAAAGAGTGTTTCAGAACGGCTCAATCAAAACTAAGGTTCAACTCTTTTAGTTGAACAAACAGAACAGAAAGAAGTTTCACACAATTCTTCTGTGTAGTTTTTATTTGTAGACATTCTTTTTCCCAATATAGGCCTCTTAGCGCTCAGAATGTCCAATTGCAGTTTCTACAGAAAGAGTGTTTCACAACGGCTCAATCAAAAGTAAGGTTCAACTCTGTTAGTTGAATGCACAGAACAGAAAGAAGTTTCATACAATGCTTCTGTGTAGTTTATATTTGAACATATTCTTTTTTCCACTATTACCCACTTAGCGCTACGAGTGTCCAGTTGCATTTTCTACAGACAGAGTGTTCCAAACTGCTCAATCAAAGTATGGTTTAACTCTGTTAGCTGAATGCTCAGATCAGAAAGAAGTTTCACAGAATGCTTCTGTGTAGTTTATATTTGAATATATTCCTTTTTCCACTACTACTCTCTTAGCGCTCCAAATGTCCAGTTGCATTTTCTACAGAAAGAGTGTTCAGACCTGCTCAATCAAAAGTATGGTTTAACTCTGTTAGCTGAATGCACAGATCAGAAAGAAGTTTCACAGAATGATCCTGCGTAGTTTATATTTGGAGACATTCCTTTTTCCACTATTACCCTCTTAGCGCTCCGAATCTCCACTTGCATTTTCTACAGAAAGAGTGTTTCAGAACGGCTCAATCAAAACTAAGGTTCAACTCTTTTAGTTGAGCAAACAGAACAGAAAGAAGTTTCACACAATTCTTCTGTGTAGTTTTTATTTGTAGACATTCTTTTTCCCAATATAGGCCTCTTAGCGCTCAGAATGTCCAATTGCAGTTTCTACAGAAAGAGTGTTTCAGAACGGCTCAATCAAAAGTAAGGTTCAACTCTGTTAGTTGAATGCACAGAACAGAAAGAAGTTTCATACAATGCTTCTGTGTAGTTTATATTTGAACATATTCTTTTTTCCACTATTACCCACTTAGCGCTACGAATGTCCAGTTGCATTTTCTACAGACAGAGTGTTTCAAAACTGCTCAATCAAAAGTATGGTTTAACTCTGTTAGCTGAATGCTCAGATCAGAAAGAAGATTCACAGAATGCTTCTGTGTAGTTTATATTTGAATATATTCCTTTTTCCACTACTACGCTCTTAGCGCTCCAAATGTCCAGTTGCATTTTCTACAGAAAGAGTGTTCAGATCTGCTCAATCAAAAGTATGGTTTAATTCTGTTAGCTGAATGCACAGATCAGAAAGAAGTTTCACAGAATGATTCTGTGTAGTTTATATTTGGAGACATTCTTTTTCCACTATTACCCTCTTAGCGCTCCGAATCTCCACTTGCATTTTCTACAGAAAGAGTGTTTCAGAACGGCTCAATCAAAACTAAGGTTCAACTCTTTTAGTTGAACAAACAGAACAGAAAGAAGTTTCACACAATTCTTCTGTGTAGTTTTTATTTGTAGACATTCTTTTTCCCAATATAGGCCTCTTAGCGCTCAGAATGTCCAATTGCAGTTTCTACAGAAAGAGTGTTTCACAACGGCTCAATCAAAAGTAAGGTTCAACTCTGTTAGTTGAATGCACAGAACAGAAAGAAGTTTCATACAATGCTTCTGTGTAGTTTATATTTGAACATATTCTTTTTTCCACTATTACCCACTTAGCGCTACGAGTGTCCAGTTGCATTTTCTACAGACAGAGTGTTCCAAACTGCTCAATCAATGTATGGTTTAACTCTGTTAGCTGAATGCTCAGATCAGAAAGAAGTTTCACAGAATGCTTCTGTGTAGTTTATATTTGAATATATTCCTTTTTCCACTACTACGCTCTTAGCGCTCCAAATGTCCAGTTGCATTTTCTACAGAAAGAGTGTTCAGATCTGCTCAATCAAAAGTATGGTTTAACTCTGTTAGCTGAATGCACAGATCAGAAAGAAGTTTCACCGAATGATTCTGTGTAGTTTATATTTGAAGACATTCCTTTTTCCAGTATTACCCTCTTAGCGTTCCGAATCTCCACTTGCATTTTCTACAAAAAGAGTGTTTCATAACTGCTCAATCAAAAATATGTTTTATCTCTGTTAACTGAATTTACAGATCAGAAATAAGTTTCACAGAATGCATCTGTGTAGTTTTTATTTGAAGATATTCTTTTTCCCAATGTAGGCCTCTTAGCGCTTAGCATGTCCAATTGCAGTTTCTACAGAAAGAGTGTTTCAGAACGGCTCAATCAAAAGTAAGGTTCAACTCTGTTAGTTGAATGCACAGAACAGAAAGAATTTTCACAGAATGCTACTGTGTAGTTTATATTTGAATATATTAATTTTTCCACTATTACCCTCTTAGCGCTCCGAATGTCCACTTGCATTTTCTACAGAAAGAGTGTTCAGAACTGCGCAATCAAAAGTATGGTTTAACACTGTTAGCTTAATGAACATATCAGTAATAAGTTTCACACAATGCTTCTGTGTATTTTTTATTTGAAGATATTATTTTTCCCAATATAGGCCTCTTGGGCTCAGAATGTCCAATTGCAGTTTCTACAGAAAGAGTGTTTCAGAAAGGCTCAATCAAAAGTAAGGTTCAACTCTGTTAGTTGAATGCACAGAACAGAAAGAAGTTTCATACAATGCTTCTGTGTAGTTTATATTTGAACATATTCTTTTTTCCACTATTACCCACTTAGCGCTACGAATGTCCAGTTGCGTTTTCTACAGACAGAGTGTTTCAAAACTGCTCAATCAAATGTATGGTTTAACTCTGTTAGCTGAATGCTCAGATCAGAAAGAAGTTTCACAGAATGCTTCTGTGTAGTTTATATTTGAATATATTCCTTTTTCCACTACTACTCTCTTAGCGCTCCAAATGTCCAGTTGCATTTTCTACAGAAAGAGTGTTCAGATCTGCTCAATCAAAAGTATGGTTTAACTCTGTTAGCTGAATGCACAGATCAGAAAGAAGTTTCACAGAATGATTCTGTGTAGTTTATATTTGGAGACATTGCTTTTTCCACTATTACCCTCTTAGCGCTCCGAATCTCCACTTGCATTTTCTACAGAAAGAGTGTTTCAGAACGGCTCAATCAAAACTAAGGCTCAACTCTTTTAGTTGAACAAACAGAACAGAAAGAAGTTTCACACAATTCTTCTGTGTAGTTTTTATTTGTAGACATTCTTTTTCCCAATATAGGCCTCTTAGCGCTCAGAATGTCCAATTGCAGTTTCTACAGAAAGAGTGTTTCAGAACGGCTCAATCAAAAGTAAGGTTCAACTCTGTTAGTTGAATGCACAGAACAGAAAGAAGTTTCATACACTGCTTCTGTGTAGTTTGTATTTGAACATATTCTTTTTTCCACTATTACCCACTTAGCGCTACGAATGTCCAGTTGCATTTTCTACAGACAGAATGTTTCAAAACTGCTCAATCAAAAGTATGGTTTAACTCTGTTTGCTGAATGCTCAGATCAGAAAGAAGTTTCACAGAATGCTTCTGTGTAGTTTATATTTGAATATATTCCTTTTTCCACTACTACGCTCTTAGCTCTCCAAATGTCCAGTTGCATTTTCTACAGAAAGAGTGTTCAGATCTGCTCAATCAAAAGTATGGTTTAACTCTGTTAGCTGAATGCACAGATCAGAAAGAAGTTTCACCGAATGATTCTGTGTAGTTTATATTTGAAGACATTCCTTTTTCCACTATTACCCCCTTAGCGCTCCGAATCTCCAGTTGCATTTTCTACAAAAAGAGTGTTTCATAACTGCTCAATCAAAAATATGTTTTATCTCTGTTAATTGAATTTACAGATCAGAAATAAGTTTCACAGAATGCATCTGTGTAGTTTTTATTTGAAGATATTCTTTTTCCCAATGTAGGCCTCTTAGCGCTTAGCATGTCCAATTGCAGTTTCTACAGAAAGAGTGTTTCAGAACGGCTCAATCAAAAGTAAGGTTCAACTCTGTTAGTTGAATGCACAGAACAGAAAGAATTTTCACAGAATGCTACTGTGTAGTTTATATTTGAATATATTAATTTTTCCACTATTACCCTCTTAGCGCTCCGAATGTCCACTTGCATTTTCTACAGAAAGAGTGTTCAGAACTGCGCAATCAAAAGTATGGTTTAACTCTGTTAGCTTAATGAACATATCAGTAATAAGTTTCACACAATGCTTCTGTGTAGTTTTTATTTGAAGATATTATTTTTCCCAATATAGGCCTCTTGGGCTCAGAATGTCCAATTGCAGTTTCTACAGAAAGAGTGTTTCAGAAAGGCTCAATCAAAAGTAAGGTTCAACTCTGTTAGTTGAATGCACAGAACAGAAAGAAGTTTCATACAATGCTTCTGTGTAGTTTATATTTGAACATATTCTTTTTTCCACTATTACCCACTTAGCGCTACGAATGTCCAGTTGCATTTTCTACAGACAGAGTGTTTCAAAACTGCTCAATCAAAAGTATGGTTTAACTCTGTTAGCTGAATGCTCAGATCAGAAAGAAGTTTCACAGAATGCTTCTGTGTAGTTTATATTTGAATATATTCCTTTTTCCACTACTAGTCTCTTAGCGCTCCAAATGTCCAGTTGCATTTTCTACAGAAAGAGTGTTCAGATCTGCTCAATCAAAAGTATGGTTTAACTCTGTTAGCTGAATGCACAGATCAGAAAGAAGTTTCACAGAATGATTCTGTGTAGTTTATATTTGGAGACATTCTTTTTCCACTATTACCCTCTTAGCGCTCCGAATCTCCACTTGCATTTTCTACAGAAAGAGTGTTTCAGAACGGCTCAATCAAAACTAAGGTTCAACTCTTTTAGTTGAACAAACAGAACAGAAAGAAGTTTCACACAATTCTTCTGTGTAGTTTTTATTTGTAGACATTCTTTTTCCCAATATAGGCCTCTTAGCGCTCAGAATGTCCAATTGCAGTTTCTACAGAAAGAGTGTTTCACAACGGCTCAATCAAAAGTAAGGTTCAACTCTGTTAGTTGAATGCACAGAACAGAAAGAAGTTTCATACAATGCTTCTGTGTAGTTTATATTTGAACATATTCTTTTTTCCACTATTACCCACTTAGCGCTACGAGTGTCCAGTTGCATTTTCTACAGACAGAGTGTTCCAAACTGCTCAATCAAAGTATGGTTTAACTCTGTTAGCTGAATGCTCAGATCAGAAAGAAGTTTCACAGAATGCTTCTGTGTAGTTTATATTTGAATATATTCCTTTTTCCACTACTACTCTCTTAGCGCTCCAAATGTCCAGTTGCATTTTCTACAGAAAGAGTGTTCAGATCTGCTCAATCAAAAGTATGGTTTAACTCTGTTAGCTGAATGCACAGATCAGAAAGAAGTTTCACAGAATGATCCTGCGTAGTTTATATTTGGAGACATTCCTTTTTCCACTATTACCCTCTTAGCGCTCCGAATCTCCACTTGCATTTTCTACAGAAAGAGTGTTTCAGAACGGCTCAATCAAAACTAAGGTTCAACTCTTTTAGTTGAGCAAACAGAACAGAAAGAAGTTTCACACAATTCTTCTGTGTAGTTTTTATTTGTAGACATTCTTTTTCCCAATATAGGCCTCTTAGCGCTCAGAATGTCCAATTGCAGTTTCTACAGAAAGAGTGTTTCAGAACGGCTCAATCAAAAGTAAGGTTCAACTCTGTTAGTTGAATGCACAGAACAGAAAGAAGTTTCATACAATGCTTCTGTGTAGTTTATATTTGAACATATTCTTTTTTCCACTATTACCCACTTAGCGCTACGAATGTCCAGTTGCATTTTCTACAGACAGAGTGTTTCAAAACTGCTCAATCAAAAGTATGGTTTAACTCTGTTAGCTGAATGCTCAGATCAGAAAGAAGTTTCACAGAATGCTTCTGTGTAGTTTATATTTGAATATATTCCTTTTTCCACTACTACGCTCTTAGCGCTCCAAATGTCCAGTTGCATTTTCTACAGAAAGAGTGTTCAGATCTGCTCAATCAAAAGTATGGTTTAATTCTGTTAGCTGAATGCACAGATCAGAAAGAAGTTTCACAGAATGATTCTGTGTAGTTTATATTTGGAGACATTCTTTTTCCACTATTACCCTCTTAGCGCTCCGAATCTCCACTTGCATTTTCTACAGAAAGAGTGTTTCAGAACGGCTCAATCAAAACTAAGGTTCAACTCTTTTAGTTGAACAAACAGAACAGAAAGAAGTTTCACACAATTCTTCTGTGTAGTTTTTATTTGTAGACATTCTTTTTCCCAATATAGGCCTCTTAGCGCTCAGAATGTCCAATTGCAGTTTCTACAGAAAGAGTGTTTCACAACGGCTCAATCAAAAGTAAGGTTCAACTCTGTTAGTTGAATGCACAGAACAGAAAGAAGTTTCATACAATGCTTCTGTGTAGTTTATATTTGAACATATTCTTTTTTCCACTATTACCCACTTAGCGCTACGAGTGTCCAGTTGCATTTTCTACAGACAGAGTGTTCCAAACTGCTCAATCAATGTATGGTTTAACTCTGTTAGCTGAATGCTCAGATCAGAAAGAAGTTTCACAGAATGCTTCTGTGTAGTTTATATTTGAATATATTCCTTTTTCCACTACTACGCTCTTAGCGCTCCAATTGTCCAGTTGCATTTTCTACAGAAAGAGTGTTCAGATCTGCTCAATCAAAAGTATGGTTTAACTCTGTTAGCTGAATGCACAGATCAGAAAGAAGTTTCACCGAATGATTCTGTGTAGTTTATATTTGAAGACATTCCTTTTTCCACTATTACCCTCTTAGCGCTCCGAATCTCCACTTGCATTTTCTACAAAAAGAGTGTTTCATAACTGCTCAATCAAAAATATGTTTTATCTCTGTTAACTGAATTTACAGATCAGAAATAAGTTTCACAGAATGCATCTGTGTAGTTTTTATTTGAAGATATTCTTTTTCCCAATGTAGGCCTCTTAGCGCTTAGCATGTCCAATTGCAGTTTCTACAGAAAGAGTGTTTCAGAACGGCTCAATCAAAAGTAAGGTTCAACTCTGTTAGTTGAATGCACAGAACAGAAAGAATTTTCACAGAATGCTACTGTGTAGTTTATATTTGAATATATTAATTTTTCCACTATTACCCTCTTAGTGCTCCGAATGTCCACTTGCATTTTCTACAGAAAGAGTGTTCAGAACTGCGCAATCAAAAGAATGGTTTAACTCTGTTAGCTTAATGAACATATCAGTAATAAGTTTCACACAATGCTTCTGTGTAGTTTTTATTTGAAGATATTATTTTTCCCAATATAGGCCTCTTGGGCTCAGAATGTCCAATTGCAGTTTCTACAGAAAGAGTGTTTCAGAAAGGCTCAATCAAAAGTAAGGTTCAACTCTGTTAGTTGAATGCACAGAACAGAAAGAAGTTTCATACAATGCTTCTGTGTAGTTTATATTTGAACATATTCTTTTTTCCACTATTACCCACTTAGCGCTACGAATGTCCAGTTGCATTTTCTACAGACAGAGTGTTTCAAAACTGCTCAATCAAAAGTATGGTTTTACTCTGTTAGCTGAATGCTCAGATCAGAAAGAAGTTTCACAGAATGCTTCTGTGTAGTTTATATTTGAATATATTCCTTTTTCCACTTCTACTCTCTTAGCGCTCCAAATGTCCAGTTGCATTTTCTACAGAAAGAGTGTTCAGATCTGCTCAATCAAAAGTATGGTTTAACTCTGTTAGCTGAATGCACAGATCAGAAAGAAGTTTCACAGAATGATTCTGTGTAGTTTATATTTGGAGACATTCCTTTTTCCACTATTACCCTCTTAGCGCTCCGAATCTCCACTTGCATTTTCTACAGAAAGAGTGTTTCAGAACGGCTCAATCAAAACTAAGGTTCAACTCTTTTAGTTGAACAAACAGAACAGAAAGAAGTTTCACACAATTCTTCTGTGTAGTTTTTATTTGTAGACATTCTTTTTCCCAATATAGGCCTCTTAGCGCTCAGAATGTCCAATTGCAGTTTCTACAGAAAGAGTGTTTCAGAACGGCTCAATCAAAAGTAAGGTTCAACTCTGTTAGTTGAATGCACAGAACAGAAAGAAGTTTCATACAATGCTCCTGTGTAGTTTGTATTTGAACATATTCTTTTTTCCACTATTACCCACTTAGCGCTACGAATGTCCAGTTGCATTTTCTACAGACAGAGTGTTTCCAAACTGCTCAATCAAAAGTATGGTTTAACTCTGTTAGCTGAATGCTCAGATCAGAAAGAAGTTTCACAGAATGCTTCTGTGTAGTTTATATTTGAATATATTCCTTTTTCCACTACTACGCTCTTAGCGCTCCAAATGTCCAGTTGCATTTTCTACAGAAAGAGTGTTCAGATCTGCTCAATCAAAAGTATGGTTTAACTCTGTTAGCTGAATGCACAGATCAGAAAGAAGTTTCACCGAATGATTCTGTGTAGTTTATATTTGAAGACATTCCTTTTTCCACTATTACCCACTTAGCGCTCGGAATCTCCACTTGCATTTTCTACAAAAAGAGTGTTTCATAACTGCTCAATCAAAAATATGTTTTATCTCTGTTAACTGAATTTACAGATCAGAAATAAGTTTCACAGAATGCATCTGTGTAGTTTTTATTTGAAGATATTTTTTTTCCCAATATAGGCCTCTTAGCGCTTAGCATGTCCAATTGCAGTTTCTACAGAAAGAGTGTTTCAGAACGGCTCAATCAAAAGTAAGGTTCAACTCTGTTAGTTGAATGCACAGAACAGAAAGAATTTTCACAGAATGCTACTGTGTAGTTTATATTTGATTATATTCCTTTTTCCACTATTACCCTCTTAGCGCTCCGAATGTCCACTTGCATTTTCTACAGAAAGAGTGTTCAGAACTTCGCAATCAAAAGTATGGTTTATCTCTCTTAGCTTAATGAACATATCAGTAATAAGTTTCACACAATTCTTCTGTGTAGTTTTTATTTGAAGATATTATTTTTCCCAATATAGGCCTCTTAGCGCTCAGAATGTCCAATTGCAGTTTCTACAGAAAGAGTTTTTCAGAAAGGCTCAATCAAAAGTAAGGTTCAACTCTGTTAGTTGAATGCACAGAACAGAAAGAAGTTTCATAAAATGCTTCTGTGTAGTTTATATTTGAACATATTCTTTTTTCCACTATTTCCCACTTGGCGCTACGAATGTCCAGTTGCATTTTCTACAGACAGAGTGTTTCAAAACTGCTCAATCAAAATTATGGTTTAACTCTGTTAGCTGAATGCTCAGATCAGAAAGAAGTTTCACAGAATGCTTCTGTGTAGTTTATATTTGAATATATTCCTTTTTCCACTACTACTCTCTTAGCGCTCCAAATGTCCAGTTGCATTTTCTACAGAAAGAGTGTTCAGATCTGCTCAATCAAAAGTATGGTTTAACTCTGTTAGCTGAATGCACAGATCAGAAAGAAGTTTCACAGAATGATTCTGTGTAGTTTATATTTGGAGACATTCCTTTTTCCACTATTACCCTCTTAGCGCTCCGAATCTCCATTGCATTTTCTACAGAAAGAGTGTTTCAGAACGGCTCAATCAAAACTAAGGTTCAACTCTTTTAGTTGAACAAACAGAACAGAAAGAAGTTTCACACAATTCTTCTGTGTAGTATTTATTTGTAGACATTCTTTTTCCCAATATAGGCCTCTTAGCGCTCAGAATGTCCAATTGCAGTTTCCACAGAAAGAGTGTTTCAGAACGGCTCAATCAAAAGTAAGGTTCAACTCTGTTAGTTGAATGCACAGAACAGAAAGAAGTTTCATACAATGATTCTGTGTAGTTTATATTTGAACCTATTCTTTTTTCCACTATTACCCACTTAGCGCTACGAATGTCCAGTTGCATTTTCTACAGACAGAGTGTTTCCAAACTGCTCAATCAAAAGTATGGTTTAACTCTGTTAGCTGAATGCTCAGATCAGAAAGAAGTTTCACAGAATGCTTCTGTGTAGTTTATATTTGAATATATTCCTTTTTCCACTACTACGCTCTTAGCGCTCCAAATGTCCAGTTGCATTTTCTACAGAAAGAGTGTTCAGATCTGCTCAATCAAAAGTATGGTTTAACTCTGTTAGCTGAATGCACAGATCAGAAAGAAGTTTCACCGAATGATTCTGTGTAGTTTATATTTGAAGACATTCCTTTTTCCACTATTACCCTCTTAGCGCTCCGAATCTCCACTTGCATTTTCTACAAAAAGAGTGTTTCATAACTGCTCAATCAAAAATATGTTTTATCTCTGTTAACTGAATTTACAGATCAGAAATAAGTTTCACAGAATGCATCTGTGTAGTTTTTATTTGAAGATATTCTTTTTCCCAATGTAGGCCTCTTAGCGCTTAGCATGTCCAATTGCAGTTTCTACAGAAAGAGTGTTTCAGAACGGCACAATCAAAAGTAAGGTTCAACTCTGTTAGTTGAATGCACAGAACAGAAAGAATTTTCACAGAATGCTACTGTGTAGTTTATATTTGAATATATTCCTTTCTCCACTATTACCCTCTTAGCGCTCCGAATGTCCACTTGCATTTTCTACAGAAATAGTGTTCAGAACTGCGCAATCAAAAGTATGGTTTAACTCTGTTAGCTTAATGAACATATCAGAAATAAGTTTCACACAATGCTTCTGTGTAGTTTTTATTTGAAGATATTATTTTTCCCAGTAGAGACCTCTTAGCGCTCAGAACGCCAATTGCAGATTCTACAGAAAGAGTGTCTCAGAAAGGCTCAATCAAAAGTAAGGTTCAACTCTGTTAGTTGAATGCACAGAACAGAAAGAAGTTTCATACAATGCTTCTGTGTAGTTTATATTTGAACATATTCTTTTTTCCACTATTACAAACTTGGCGCTACGAATGTCCAGTTGCATTTTCTACAGACAGAGTGTTTCAAAACTGCTCAATCAAAAGTATGGTTTAACTCTGTTAGCTGAATGCTCAGATCAGAAAGAAGTTTCACAGAATGCTTCTGTGTAGTTTATATTTGAATATATTCCTTTTTCCACTACTACTCTCTTAGCGCTCCAAATGTCCAGTTGCATTTTCTACAGAAAGAGTGTTCAGATCTGCTCAATCAAAAGTATGGTTTAACTCTGTTAGCTGAATGCAGAGATCAGAAAGAAATTTCACAGAATGATTCTGTGTAGTTTATATTTGGAGACATTCCTTTTTCCACTATTACCCTCTTAGCGCTGCGAATCTCCACTTGCATTTTCTACAGAAAGAGTGTTTCAGAACGGCTCAATCAAAACTAAGGTTCAACTCTTTTAGTTGAACAAACAGAACAGAAAGAAGTTTCACACAATTCTTCTGTGTAGTTTTTATTTGTAGACATTCTTTTTCCCAATATAGGCCTCTTAGCGCTCAGAATGTCCAATTGCAGTTTCTACAGAAAGAGTGTTTCAGAACGGCTCAATCAAAAGTAAGGTTCAACTCTGTTATTTGAATGCACAGAACAGAAAGAAGTTTCATACAATGCTTCTGTGTAGTTTATATTTGAACCTATTCTTTTTTCCACTATTACCCACTTAGCGCTACGAATGTCCAGTTGCATTTTCTACAGACAGAGTGTTTCCAAACTGCTCAATCAAAAGTATGGTTTAAATCTGTTAGCTGAATGCTCAGATCAGAAAGAAGTTTCACAGAATGCTTCTGTGTAGTTTATATTTGAATATATTCCTTTTTCCACTACTACTCTCTTAGCGCTCCAAATGTCCAGTTGCATTTTCTACAGAAAGAGTGTTCAGATCTGCTCAATCAAAAGTATGGTTTAACTCTGTTAGCTGAATGCACAGATCAGAAAGAAGTTTCACAGAATGATTCTGTGTAGTTTATATTTGGAGACATTCCTTTTTCCACTATTACCCTCTTAGCGCTCCGAATCTCCACTTGCATTTTCTAAAGAAAGAGTGTTTCAGAACGGCTCAATCAAAACTAAGGTTCAACTCTTTTAGTTGAACAAACAGAACAGAAAGAAGTTTCACACAATTCTTCTGTGTAGTTTTTATTAGTAGACATTCTTTTTCCCAATATAGGCCTCTTAGCGCTCAGAATGTCCAATTGCAGTTTCTACAGAAAGAGTGTTTCAGAACGGCTCAATCAAAAGTAAGGTTGAACTCTGTTAGTTGAATGCACGGAACAGAAAGAAGTTTCATACAATGCTTCTGTGTAGTTTATATTTGAACATATTCTTTTTTCCACTATTACCCACTTAGCGCTACGAGTGTCCAGTTGCATTTTCTACAGACAGAGTGTTTCCAAACTGCTCAATCAAAGTATGGTTTAACTCTGTTAGCTGAATGCTCAGATCAGAAAGAAGTTTCACAGAATGCTTCTGTGTAGTTTATATTTGAATATATTCCTTTTTCCACTACTACGCTCTTAGCGCTCCAAATGTCCAGTTGCATTTTCTACAGAAAGAGTGTTCAGATCTGCTCAATCAAAAGTATGGTTTAAATCTGTTTGCTGAATGCACAGATCAGAAAGAAGTTTCACCGAATGATTCTGTGTAGTTTATATTTGAAGACATTCCTTTTTCCATTATTACCCTCTTAGCGCTCCGAATCTCCACTTGCATTTTCTACAAAAAGAGTGTTTCATAACTGCTCAATCAAAAATATGTTTTATCTCTGTTAACTGAATTTACAGATCAGAAATAAGTTTCACAGAAGGCATCTGTGTAGTTTTTATTTGAAGATATTCTTTTTCCCAATGTAGGCCTCTTAGCGCTTAGCATTTCCAATTGCAGTTTCTACAGAAAGAGTGTTTCAGAACGGCTCAATCAAAAGTAAGGTTCAACTCTGTTAGTTGAATGCACAGAACAGAAAGAATTTTCACAGAATGCTACTGTGTAGTTTATATTTGAATATATTCCTTTTTCCACTATTACCCTCTTAGCGCTCCGAATGTCCACTTGCATTTTCTACAGAAAGAGTGTTCAGAACTGCGCAATCAAAAGTATGGTTTAACTCTGTTAGCTTAATGAACATATCAGAAATAAGTTTCACACAATGCTTCTGTGTAGTTTTTATTTGAAGATATTATTTTTCCCAATAGAGGCCTCTTAGCGCTCAGAATGTTCAATTGCAGTTTCTACAGAAAGAGTGTTTCAGAAAGGCTCAATCAAAAGTAAGGTTCAACTCTGTTAGTTGAATGCACAGAACAGAAAGAAGTTTCATACAATGCTTCTGTGTAGTTTATATTTGAACATATTCTTTTTTCCACTATTACCCACTTGGCGCTACGAATGTCCAGTTGCATTTTCTACAGACAGAGTGTTTCAAAACTGCTCAATCAAAATTATGGTTTAACTCTGTTAGCTGAATGCTCAGATCAGAAAGAAGTTTCACAGAATGCTTCTGTGTAGTTTATATTTGAATATATTCCTTTTTCCACTACTACTCTCTTAGCGCTCCAAATGTCCAGTTGCATTTTCTACAGAAAGAGTGTTCAGATCTGCTCAATCAAAAGTATGGTTTAAGTCTTTTAGCTGAATGCACAGATCAGAAAGAAGTTTCACAGAATGATTCTGTGTAGTTTATATTTGGAGACATTCCTTTTTCCACTATTACCCTCTTAGCGCTCCGAATCTCTACTTGCATTTTCTACAGAAAGAGTGTTTCAGAACGGCTCAATCAAAACTAAGGTTCAACTCTTTTAGTTGAACAAACAGAACAGAAAGAAGTTTCACACAATTCTTCTTTGTAGTTTTTATTTGTAGACATTCTTTTTCCCAATATAGGCCTCTTAGCGCTCAGAATGTCCAATTGCAGTTTCTACAGAAAGAGTGTTTCAGAACGGCTCAATCAAAAGTAAGGTTCAACTCTGTTAGTTGAATGCACAGAACAGAAAGAAGTTTCATACAATGCTTCTGTGTAGTTTATATTTGAACCTATTCTTTTTTCCACTATTACCCACTTAGCGCTACGAATGTCCAGTTGCATTTTCTACAGACAGAGTGTTTCCAAACTGCTCAATCAAAAGTATGGTTTAACTCTGTTAGCTGAATGCTCAGATCAGAAAGAAGTTTCACAGAATGCTTCTGTGTAGTTTATATTTGAATATATTCCTTTTTCCACTACTACTCTCTTAGCGCTCCAAATGTCCAGTTGCATTTTCTACAGAAAGAGTGTTCAGATCTGCTCAATCAAAAGTATGGTTTAACTCTGTTAGCTGAATGCACAGATCAGAAAGAAGTTTCACAGAATGATTCTGTGTAGTTTATATTTGGAGACATTCCTTTTTCCACTATTACCCTCATAGCGCTCCGAATCTCCACTTGCATTTTCTACAGAAAGAGTGTTTCAGAACGGCTCAATCAAAACTAAGGTTCAACTCTTTTAGTTGAACAAACAGAACAGAAAGAAGTTTCACACAATTCTTCTGTGTAGTTTTTATTAGTAGACATTCTTTTTCCCAATATAGGCCTCTTAGCGCTCAGAATGTCCAATTGCAGTTTCTTCAGAAAGAGTGTTTCAGAACGGCTCAATCAAAAGTAAGGTTCAACTCTGTTAGTTGAATGCACAGAACAGAAAGAAGTTTCATACAATGCTTCTGTGTAGTTTATATTTGAACATATTCTTTTTTCCACTATTACCCACTTAGCGCTACGAGTGTCCAGTTGCATTTTCTACAGACAGAGTGTTTCCAAACTGCTCAATCAAAGTATGGTTTAACTCTGTTAGCTGAATGCTCAGATCAGAAAGAAGTTTCACAGAATGCTTCTGTGTAGTTTATATTTGAATATATTCCTTTTTCCACTACTACGCTCTTAGCGCTCCAAATGTCCAGTTGCATTTTCTACAGAAAGAGTGTTCAGATCTGCTCAATCAAAAGTATGGTTTAACTCTGTTTGCTGAATGCACAGATCAGAAAGAAGTTTCACCGAATGATTCTGTGTAGTTTATATTTGAAGACATTCCTTTTCCCACTATTACCCTCTTAGCGCTCCGAATCTCCACTTGCATTTTCTACAAAAAGAGTGTTTCATAACTGCTCAATCAAAAATATGTTTTATCTCTGTTAACTGAATTTACAGATCAGAAATAAGTTTCACAGAATGCATCTGTGTAGTTTTTATTTGAAGATATTCTTTTTCCCAATGTAGGCCTCTTAGCGCTTAGCATGTCCAATTGCAGTTTCTACAGAAAGAGTGTTTCAGAACGGCTCAATCAAAAGTAAGGTTCAACTCTGTTAGTTGAATGCACAGAACAGAAAGAATTTTCACAGAATGCTACTGTGTAGTTTATATTTGAATATATTCCTTTTTCCACTATTACCCTCTTAGCGCTCCGAATGTCCACTTGCATTTTCTACAGAAAGAGTGTTCAGAACTGCGCAATCAAAAGTATGGTTTAACTCTGTTAGCTTAATGAACATATCAGAAATAAGTTTCACACAATGCTTCTGTGTAGTTTTTATTTGAAGGTATTATTTTTCCCAATAGAGGCCTCTTAGCGCTCAGAATGTTCAATTGCAGTTTCTACAGAAAGAGTGTTTCAGAAAGGCTCAATCAAAAGTAAGGTTCAACTCTGTTAGTTGAATGCACAGAACAGAAAGAAGTTTCATACAATGCTTCTGTGTAGTTTATATTTGAACATATTCTTTTTTCCACTATTACCCACTTGGCGCTACGAATGTCCAGTTGCATTTTCTACAGACAGAGTGTTTCAAAACTGCTCAATCAAAATTATGGTTTAACTCTGTTAGCTGAATGCTCAGATCAGAAAAAAGTTTCACAGAATGCTTCTGTGTAGTTTATATTTGAATATATTCCTTTTTCCACTACTACTCTCCTAGCGCTCCAAATGTCCAGTTGCATTTTCTACAGAAAGAGTGTTCAGATCTGCTCAATCAAAAGTATGGTTTAAGTCTTTTAGCTGAATGCACAGATCAGAAAGAAGTTTCACAGAATGATTCTGTGTAGTTTATATTTGGAGACATTCCTTTTTCCACTATTACCCTCTTAGCGCTCCGAATCTCTACTTGCATTTTCTACAGAAAGAGTGTTCAGAACTGCGCAATCAAAAGTATGGTTTAACTCTGTTAGCTTAATGAACATATCAGAAATAAGTTTCACACAATGCTTCTGTGTAGTTTTTATTTGAAGATATTATTTTTCCCAATATAGGCCTCTTAGCGCTCAGAATGTCCAATTGCAGTTTCTACAGAAAGAGTGTTTCAGAACGGCTCAATCAAAAGTAAGGTTCAACTCTGTTAGTTGAATGCACAGAACAGAAAGAAGTTTCATACAATGCTTCTGTGTAGTTTATATTTGAACCTATTCTTTTTTCCACTATTACCCACTTAGCGCTACGAATGTCCAGTTGCATTTTCTACAGACAGAGTGTTTCCAAACTGCTCAATCAAAAGTATGGTTTAACTCTGTTAGCTGAATGCTCAGATCAGAAAGAAGTTTCACAGAATGCTTCTGTGTAGTTTATATTTGAATATATTCCTTTTTCCACTACTACTCTCTTAGCGCTCCAAATGTCCAGTTGCATTTTCTACAGAAAGAGTGTTCAGATCTGCTCAATAAAAAGTATGGTTTAACTCTGTTAGCTGAATGCACAGATCAGAAAGAAGTTTCACAGAATGATTCTGTGTAGTTTATATTTGGAGACATTCCTTTTTCCACTATTACCCTCTTAGCGCTCCGAATCTCCACTTGCATTTTCTACAGAAAGAGTGTTTCAGAACGGCTCAATCAAAACTAAGGTTCAACTCTTTTAGTTGAACAAACAGAACAGAAAGAAGTTTCACACAATTCTTCTGTGTAGTTTTTATTTGTAGACATTCTTTTTCCCAATATAGGCCTCCTAGCGCTCAGAATGTCCAATTGCAGTTTCTACAGAAAGAGTGTTTCAGAACGGCTCAATCAAAAGTAAGGTTCAACTCTGTTAGTTGAATGCACAGAACAGAAAGAATTTTCACAGAATGCTACTGTGTAGTTTATATTTGAATATATTCCTTTTTCCACTATTACCCTCTTAGCGCTCCGAATGTCCACTTGCATTTTCTACAGAAAGAGTGTTCAGAACTGCGCAATCAAAAGTATGGTTTAACTCTGTTAGCTTAATGAACATATCAGAAATAAGTTTCACACAATGCTTCTGTGTAGTTTTTATTTGAAGATATTATTTTTCCCAATAGAGGCCTCTTAGCGCTCAGAATGTTCAATTGCAGTTTCTACAGAAAGAGTGTTTCAGAAAGGCTCAATCAAAAGTAAGGTTCAACTCTGTTAGTTGAATGCACAGAACAGAAAGTAGTTTCATACAATGCTTCTGTGTAGTTTATATTTGAACATATTCTTTTTTCCACTATTACCCACTTGGCGCTACGAATGTCCAGTTGCATTTTCTACAGACAGAGTGTTTCAAAACTGCTCAATCAAAATTATGGTTTAACTCTGTTAGCTGAATGCTCAGATCAGAAAGAAGTTTCACAGAATGCTTCTGTGTAGTTTATATTTGAATATATTCCTTTTTCCACTACTACTCTCTTAGCGCTCCAAATGTCCAGTTGCATTTTCTACAGAAAGAGTGTTCAGATCTCCTCAATCAAAAGTATGGTTTAAGTCTTTTAGCTGAATGCACAGATCAGAAAGAAGTTTCACAGAATGATTCTGTGTAGTTTATATTTGGAGACATTCCTTTTTCCACTATTACCCTCTTAGCGCTCCGAATCTCTACTTGCATTTTCTACAGAAAGAGTGTTTCAGAACGGCTCAATCAAAACTAAGGTTCAACTCTTTTAGTTGAACAAACAGAACAGAAAGAAGTTTCACACAATTCTTCTGTGTAGTTTTTATTTGTAGACATTCTTTTTCCCAATATAGGCCTCTTAGCGCTCAGAATGTCCAATTGCAGTTTCTACAGAAAGAGTGTTTCAGAACGGCTCAATCAAAAGTAAGGTTCAACTCTGTTAGTTGAATGCACAGAACAGAAAGAAGTTTCATACAATGATTCTGTGTAGTTTATATTTGAACCTATTCTTTTTTCCACAATTACCCACTTAGCGCTACGAATGTCCAGTTGCATTTTCTACAGACAGAGTGTTTCCAAACTGCTCAATCAAAAGTATGGTTTAACTCTGTTAGCTGAATGCTCAGATCAGAAAGAAGTTTCACAGAATGCTTCTGTGTAGTTTATATTTGAATATATTCCTTTTTCCACTACTACTCTCTTAGCGCTCCAAATGTCCAGTTGCATTTTCTACAGAAAGAGTGTTCAGATCTGCTCAATAAAAAGTATGGTTTAACTCTGTTAGCTGAATGCACAGATCAGAAAGAAGTTTCACAGAATGATTCTGTGTAGTTTATATTTGAAGACATTCCTTTTTCCACTATTACCCTCTTAGCGCTCCGAATCTCCACTTGCATTTTCTACAAAAAGCGTGTTTCATAACTGCTCAATCAAAAATATGTTTTATCTCTGTTAACTGAATTTACAGATCAGAAATAAGTTTCACAGAATGCATCTGTGTAGTTTTTATTTGAAGATATTCTTTTTCCCAATGTAGGCCTCTTAGCGCTTAGCATGTCCAATTGCAGTTTCTACAGAAAGAGTGTTTCAGAACGGCTCAATCAAAAGTAAGGTTCAACTCTGTTAGTTGAATGCACAGAACAGAAAGAAGTTTCACAGAATGCTACTGTGTAGTTTATATTTGAATATATTCCTTTTTCCACTATTACCCTCTTAGCGCTCCGAATGTCCACTTGCATTTTCTACAGAAAGAGTGTTCAGAACTGCGCAATCAAAAGTATGGTTTAACTCTGTTAGCTTAATGAACATATCAGAAATAAGTTTCACACAATGCTTCTGTGTAGTTTTTATTTGAAGATATTATTTTTCCCAATAGAGGCCTCTTAGCGCTCAGAATGTTCAATTGCAGTTTCTACAGAAAGAGTGTTTCAGAAAGGCTCAATCAAAAGTAAGGTTCAACTCTGTTAGTTGAATGCACAGAACAGAAAGAAGTTTCATACAATGCTTCTGTGTAGTTTATATTTGAACATATTCTTTTTTCCACTATTACCCACTTGGCGCTACGAATGTCCAGTTGCATTTTCTACAGACAGAGTGTTTCAAAACTGCTCAATCAAAATTATGGTTTAACTCTGTTAGCTGAATGCTCAGATCAGAAAGAAGTTTCACAGAATGCTTCTGTGTAGTTTATATTTGAATATATTCCTTTTTCCACTACTACTCTCTTAGCGCTCCAAATGTCCAGTTGCATTTTCTACAGAAAGAGTGTTCAGATCTGCTCAATCAAAAGTATGGTTTAAGTCTTTTAGCTGAATGCACAGATCAGAAAGAAGTTTCACAGAATGATTCTGTGTAGTTTATATTTGGAGACATTCCTTTTTCCACTATTACCCTCTTAGCGCTCCGAATCTCTACTTGCATTTTCTACAGAAAGAGTGTTTCAGAACGGCTCAATCAAAACTAAGGTTCAACTCTTTTAGTTGAACAAACAGAATAGAAAGAAGTTTCACACAATTCTTCTGTGTAGTTTTTATTTGTAGACATTCTTTTTCCCAATATAGGCCTCTTAGCGCTCAGAATGTCCAATTGCAGTTTCTACAGAAAGAGTGTTTCAGAACGGCTCAATCAAAAGTAAGGTTCAACTCTGTTAGTTGAATGCACAGAACAGAAAGAATTTTCATACAATGCTTCTGTGTAGTTTATATTTGAACCTATTCTTTTTTCCACTATTACCCACTTAGCGCTACGAATGTCCAGTTGCATTTTCTACAGACAGAGTGTTTCCAAACTGCTCAATCAAAAGTATGGTTTAACTCTGTTAGCTGAATGCTCAGATCAGAAAGAAGTTTCACAGAATGCTTCTGTGTAGTTTATATTTGAATATATTCCTTTTTCCACTACTACTCTCTTAGCGCTCCAAATGTCCAGTTGCATTTTCTACAGAGAGAGTGTTCAGATCTGCTCAATCAAAAGTATGGTTTAACTCTGTTAGCTGAATGCACAGATCAGAAAGAAGTTTCACAGAATGATTCTGTGTAGTTTATATTAGGAGACATTCCTTTTTCCACTATTACCCTCTTAGCGCTCCGAATCTCTACTTGCATTTTCTACAGAAAGAGTGTTTCAGAACGGCTCAATCAAAACTAAGGTTCAACTCTTTTAGTTGAACAAACAGAACAGAAAGAAGTTACACAATTCTTCTGTGTAGTTTTTATTTGTAGACATTCTTTTTCCCAATATAGGCCTCTTAGCGCTCAGAATGTCCAACTGCAGTTTCTACAGAAAGAGTGTTTCAGAACGGCTCAATCAAAAGTAAGGTTCAACTCTGTTAGTTGAATGCACAGAACAGAAAGAAGTTTCATACAATGCTTCTGTGTAGTTTATATTTGAACCTATTCTTTTTTCCTCTATTACCCACTTAGCGCTACGAATGTCCAGTTGCATTTTCTACAGACAGAGTGTTTCCAAACTGCTCAATCAAAAGTATGGTTTAACTCTGTTAGCTGAATGCTCAGATCAGAAAGAAGTTTCACAGAATGCTTCTGTGTAGTTTATATTTGAATATATTCCTTTTTCCACTACTACTCTCTTAGCGCTCCAAATGTCCAGTTGCATTTTCTACAGAAAGAGTGTTCAGATCTGCTCAATCAAAAGTATGGTTTAACTCTGTTAGCTGAATGCACAGATCAGAAAGAAGTTTCACAGAATGATTCTGTGTAGTTTATATTTGGAGACATTCCTTTTTCCACTATTACCCTCTTAGCGCTCCGAATCTCTACTTGCATTTTCTACAGAAAGAGTGTTTCAGAACGGCTCAATCAAAACTAAGGTTCAACTCTTTTAGTTGAACAAACAGAACAGAAAGAAGTTTCACACAATTCTTCTGTGTAGTTTTTATTTGTAGACATTCTTTTTCCCAATATAGGCCTCTTAGCGCTCAGAATGTCCAATTGCAGTTTCTACAGAAAGAGTGTTTCAGAACGGCTCAATCAAAAGTAAGGTTCAACTCTGTTAGTTGAATGCACAGAACAGAAAGAAGTTTCATACAATGCTTCTGTGTAGTTTATATTTGAGCCTATTCTTTTTTCCACAATTACCCACTTAGCGCTACGAATGTCCAGTTGCATTTTCTACAGACAGAGTGTTTCCAAACTGCTCAATCAAAAGTATGGTTTAACTCTGTTAGCTGAATGCTCAGATCAGAAAGAAGTTTCACAGAATGCTTCTGTGTAGTTTATATTTGAATATATTCCTTTTTCCACTACTACTCTCTTAGCGCTCCAAATGTCCAGTTGCATTTTCTACAGAAAGAGTGTTCAGATCTGCTCAATAAAAAGTATGGTTTAACTCTGTTAGCTGAATGCACAGATCAGAAACAAGTTTCACAGAATGATTCTGTGTAGTTTATATTTGGAGACATTCCTTTTTCCACTATTACCCTCTTAGCGCTCCGAATCTCCACTTGCATTTTCTACAGAAAGAGTGTTTCAGAACGGCTCAATCAAAACTAAGGTTCAACTCTTTTAGTTGAACAAACAGAATAGAAAGAATTTTCACACAATTCTTCTGTGTAGTTTTTATTAGTAGACATTCTTTTTCCCAATATAGGCCTCTTAGCGCTCAGAATGTCCAATTGCAGTTTCTACAGAAAGAGTGTTTCAGAACGGCTCAATCAAAAGTAAGGTTCAACTCTGTTAGTTGAATGCACAGAACAGAAAGAAGTTTCATACAATGCTTCTGTGTAGTTTATATTTGAACATATTCTTTTATCCACTATTACCCACTTAGCGCTACGAGTGTCCAGTTGCATTTTCTACAGACAGAGTGTTTCCAAACTGCTCAATCAAATTATGGTTTAACTCTGTTAGCTGAATGCTCAGATCAGAAAGAAGTTTCACAGAATGCTTCTGTGTAGTTTATATTTGAATATATTCCTTTTTCCACTACTGCGCTCTTAGCGCTCCAAATGTCCAGTTGCATTTTCTACAGAAAGAGTGTTCAGATCTGCTCAATCAAAAGTATGGTTTAACTCTGTTTGCTGAATGCACAGATCAGAAAGAAGTTTCACCGAATGATTCTGTGTAGTTTATATTTGAAGACATTCCTTTTTCCACTATTACCCTCTTAGCGCTCCGAATCTCCACTTGCATTTTCTACAAAAAGAGTGTTTCATAACTGCTCAATCAAAAATATGTTTTATCTCTGTTAACTGAATTTACAGATCAGAAATAAGTTTCACAGAATGCATCTGTGTAGTTTTTATTTGAAGATATTCTTTTTCCCAATGTAGGCCTCTTAGCGCTTAGCATGTCCAATTGCAGTTTCTACAGAAAGAGTGTTTCAGAACGGCTCAATCAAAAGTAAGGTTCAACTCTGTTAGTTGAATGCACAGAACAGAAAGAATTTTCACAGAATGCTACTGTGTAGTTTATATTTGAATATATTCCTTTTTCCACTATTACCCTCTTAGCGCTCCGAATGTCCACTTGCATTTTCTACAGAAAGAGTGTTCAGAACTGCGCAATCAAAAGTATGTTTTAACTCTGTTAGCTTAATGAACATATCAGAAATAAGTTTCACACAATGCTTCTGTGTAGTTTTTATTTGAAGATATTATTTTTCCCAATAGAGGCCTCTTAGCGCTCAGAATGTTCAATTGCAGTTTCTACAGAAAGAGTGTTTCAGAAAGGCTCAATCAAAAGTAAGGTTCAACTCTGTTAGTTGAATGCACAGAACAGAAAGAAGTTTCATACAATGCTTCTGTGTAGTTTATATTTGAACATATTCTTTTTTCCACTATTACCCACTTGGCGCTACGAATGTCCAGTTGCATTTTCTACAGACAGAGTGTTTCAAAACTGCTCAATCAAAATTATGGTTTAACTCTGTTAGCTGAATGCTCAGATCAGAAAGAAGTTTCACAGAATGCTTCTGTGTAGTTTATATTTGAATATATTCCTTTTTCCACTACTACTCTCTTAGCGCTCCAAATGTCCAGTTGCATTTTCTACAGAAAGAGTGTTCAGATCTGCTCAATCAAAAGTATGGTTTAAGTCTTTTAGCTGAATGCACAGATCAGAAAGAAGTTTCACAGAATGATTCTGTGTAGTTTATATTTGGAGACATTCCTTTTTCCACTATTACCCTCTTAGCGCTCCGAATCTCTACTTGCATTTTCTACAGAAAGAGTGTTTCAGAACGGCTCAATCAAAACTAAGGTTCAACTCTTTTAGTTGAACAAACAGAACAGAAAGAAGTTTCACACAATTCTTCTGTGTAGTTTTTATTTGTAGACATTCTTTTTCCCAATATAGGCCTCTTAGCGCTCAGAATGTCCAATTGCAGTTTCTACAGAAAGAGTGTTTCAGAACGGCTCAATCAAAAGTAAGGTTCAACTCTGTTAGTTGAATGCACAGAACAGAAAGAAGTTTCATACAATGCTTCTGTGTAGTTTATATTTGAACCTATTCTTTTTTCCACTATTACCCACTTAGCGCTACGAATGTCCAGTTGCATTTTCTACAGACAGAGTGTTTCCAAACTGCTCAATCAAAAGTATGGTTTAACTCTGTTAGCTGAATGCTCAGATCAGAAAGAAGTTTCACAGAATGCTTCTGTGTAGTTTATATTTGAATATATTCCTTTTTCCACTACTACTCTCTTAGCGCTCCAAATGTCCAGTTGCATTTTCTACAGAAAGAGTGTTCAGATCTGCTCAATCAAAAGTATGGTTTAACTCTGTTAGCTGAATGCACAGATCAGAAAGAAGTTTCACAGAATGATTCTGTGTAGTTTATATTTGGAGACATTCCTTTTTCCACTATTACCCTCTTAGCGCTCCGAATCTCCACTTGCATTTTCTACAGAAAGAGTGTTTCAGAACGGCTCAATCAAAACTAAGGTTCAACTCTTTTAGTTGAACAAACAGAACAGAAAGAAGTTTCACACAATTCTTCTGTGTAGTTTTTATTTGTAGACATTCTTTTTCCCAATATAGGCCTCTTAGCGCTCAGAATGTCCAATTGCAGTTTCTACAGAAAGAGTGTTTCAGAACGGCTCAATCAAAAGTAAGGTTCAACTCTGTTAGTTGAATGCACAGAACAGAAAGAAGTTTCATACAATGCTTCTGTGTAGTTTATATTTGAACCTATTCTTTTTTCCACTATTACCCACTTAGCGCTACGAATGTCCAGTTGCATTTTCTACAGACAGAGTGTTTCCAAACTGCTCAATCAAAAGTATGATTTAACTCTGTTAGCTGAATGCTCAGATCAGAAAGAAGTTTCACAGAATGCTTCTGTGTAGTTTATATTTGAATATATTCCTTTTTCCACTACTACTCTCTTAGCGCTCCAAATGTCCAGTTGCATTTTCTACAGAAAGAGTGTTCAGATCTGCTCAATCAAAAGTATGGTTTAACTCTGTTAGCTGAATGCACAGATCAGAAAGAAGTTTCACAGAATGATTCTGTGTAGTTTATATTTGGAGACATTCCTTTTTCCACTATTACCCTCTTAGCGCTCCGAATCTCCACTTGCATTTTCTACAGAAAGAGTGTTTCAGAACGGCTCAATCAAAACTAAGGTTCAACTCTTTTAGTTGAACAAACAGAACAGAAAGAAGTTTCACACAATTCTTCTGTGTAGTTTTTATTAGTAGACATTCTTTTTCCCAATATAGGCCTCTTAGCGCTCAGAATGTCCAATTGCAGTTTCTACAGAAAGAGTGTTTCAGAACGGCTCAATCAAAAGTAAGGTTCAACTCTGTTAGTTGAATGCACAGAACAGAAAGAAGTTTCATACAATGCTTCTGTGTAGTTTATATTTGAACCTATTCTTTTTTCCACTATTACCCACTTAGCGCTACGAATGTCCAGTTGCATTTTCTACAGACAGAGTGTTTCCAAACTGCTCAATCAAAAGTATGGTTTAACTCTGTTAGCTGAATGCTCAGATCAGAAAGAAGTTTCACAGAATGCTTCTGTGTAGTTTATATTTGAATATATTCCTTTTTCCACTACTACTCTCTTAGCGCTCCAAATGTCCAGTTGCATTTTCTACAGAAAGAGTGTTCAGATCTGCTCAATCAAAAGTATGGTTTAACTCTGTTAGCTGAATGCACAGATCAGAAAGAAGTTTCACAGAATGATTCTGTGTAGTTTATATTTGGAGACATTCCTTTTTCCACTATTACCCTCTTAGCGCTCCGAATCTCCACTTGCATTTTCTACAGAAAGAGTGTTTCAGAACGGCTCAATCAAAACTAAGGTTCAACTCTTTTAGTTGAACAAACAGAACAGAAAGAAGTTTCACACAATTCTTCTGTGTAGTTTTTATTTGTAGACATTCTTTTTCCCAATATAGGCCTCTTAGCGCTCAGAATGTCCAATTGCAGTTTCTACAGAAAGAGTGTTTCAGAACGGCTCAATCAAAAGTAAGGTTCAACTCTGTTAGTTGAATGCACAGAACAGAAAGAAGTTTCATACAATGCTTCTGTGTAGTTTATATTTGAACCTATTCTTTTTTCCACTATTACCCACTTAGCGCTACGAATGTCCAGTTGCATTTTCTACAGACAGAGTGTTTCCAAACTGCTCAATCAAAAGTATGGTTTAACTCTGTTAGCTGAATGCTCAGATCAGAAAGAAGTTTCACAGAATGCTTCTGTGTAGTTTATATTTGAATATATTCCTTTTTCCACTACTACTCTCTTAGCGCTCCAAATGTCCAGTTGCATTTTCTACAGAAAGAGTGTTCAGATCTGCTCAATCAAAAGTATGGTTTAACTCTGTTAGCTGAATGCACAGATCAGAAAGAAGTTTCACAGAATGATTCTGTGTAGTTTATATTTGGAGACATTCCTTTTTCCACTATTACCCTCTTAGCGCTCCGAATCTCCACTTGCATTTTCTACAGAAAGAGTGTTTCAGAACGGCTCAATCAAAACTAAGGTTCAACTCTTTTAGTTGAACAAACAGAACAGAAAGAAGTTTCACACAATTCTTCTGTGTAGTTTTTATTAGTAGACATTCTTTTTCCCAATATAGGCCTCTTAGCGCTCAGAATGTCCAATTGCAGTTTCTACAGAAAGAGTGTTTCAGAACGGCTCAATCAAAAGTAAGGTTCAACTCTGTTAGTTGAATGCACAGAACAGAAAGAAGTTTCATACAATGCTTCTGTGTAGTTTATATTTGAACATATTCTTTTTTCCACTATTACCCACTTAGCGCTACGAGTGTCCAGTTGCATTTTCTACAGACAGAGTGTTTCCAAACTGCTCAATCAAAGTATGGTTTAACTCTGTTAGCTGAATGCTCAGATCAGAAAGAAGTTTCACAGAATGCTTCTGTGTAGTTTATATTTGAATATATTCCTTTTTCCACTACTACGCTCTTAGCGCTCCAAATGTCCAGTTGCATTTTCTACAGAAAGAGTGTTCAGATCTGCTCAATCAAAAGTATGGTTTAACTCTGTTTCCTGAATGCACAGATCAGAAAGAAGTTTCACCGAATGATTCTGTGTAGTTTATATTTGAAGACATTCCTTTTTCCACTATTACCCTCTTAGCGCTCCGAATCTCCACTTGCATTTTCTACAAAAAGAGTGTTTCATAACTGCTCAATCAAAAATATGTTTTATCTCTGTTAACTGAATTTACAGATCAGAAATAAGTTTCACAGAATGCATCTGTGTAGTTTTTATTTGAAGATATTCTTTTTCCCAATGTAGGCCTCTTAGCGCTTAGCATGTCCAATTGCAGTTTCTACAGAAAGAGTGTTTCAGAACGGCTCAATCAAAAGTAAGGTTCAACTCTGTTAGTTGAATGCACAGAACAGAAAGAATTTTCACACAATGCTACTGTGTAGTTTATATTTGAATATATTCCTTTTTCCACTATTACCCTCTTAGCGCTCCGAATGTCCACTTGCATTTTCTACAGAAAGAGTGTTCAGAACTGCGCAATCAAAAGTATGGTTTAACTCTTAGCTTAATGAACATATCAGAAATAAGTTTCACAAAATGCTTCTGTGTAGTTTTTATTTGAAGATATTATTTTTCCCAATAGAGGCCTCTTAGCGCTCAGAATGTTCAATTGCAGTTTCTACAGAAAGAGTGTTTCAGAAAGGCTCAATCAAAAGTAAGGTTCAACTCTGTTAGTTGAATGCACAGAACAGAAAGAAGTTTCATACAATGCTTCTGTGTAGTTTATATTTGAACATATTCTTTTTTCCACTATTTCCCACTTGGCGCTACGAATGTCCAGTTGCATTTTCTACAGACAGAGTGTTTCAAAAGTGCTCAATCAAAATTATGGTTTAACTCTGTTAGCTGAATGCTCAGATCAGAAAGAAGTTTCACAGAATGCTTCTGTGTAGTTTATATTTGAATATATTCCTTTTTCCACTACTACTCTCCTAGCGCTCCAAATGTCCAGTTGCATTTTCTACAGAAAGAGTGTTCAGATCTGCTCAATCAAAAGTATGGTTTAAGTCTTTTAGCTGAATGCACAGATCAGAAAGAAGTTTCACAGAATGATTCTGTGTAGTTTATATTTGGAGACATTCCTTTTTCCACTATTACCCTCTTAGCGCTCCGAATCTCTACTTGCATTTTCTACACAAAGAGTGTTTCAGAACGGCTCAATCAAAACTAAGGTTCAACTCTTTTAGTTGAACAAACAGAAGAGAAAGAAGTTTCACACAATTCTTCTGTGTAGTTTTTATTTGTAGACTTTCTTTTTCCCAATATAGGCCTCTTAGCGCTCAGAATGTCCAATTGCAGTTTCTACAGAAAGAGTGTTTCAGAACGGCTCAATCAAAAGTAAGGTTCAACTCTGTTAGTTGAATGCACAGAACAGAAAGAAGTTTCATACAATGCTTCTGTGTAGTTTATATTTGAACCTATTCTTTTTTCCACTATTACCCACTTAGCGCTACGAATGTCCAGTTGCATTTTCTACAGACAGAGTGTTTCCAAACTGCTCAATCAAAAGTATGGTTTAACTCTGTTAGCTGAATGCTCAGATCAGAAAGAAGTTTCACAGAATGCTTCTGTGTAGTTTATATTTGAATATATTCCTTTTTCCACTACTACTCTCTTAGCGCTCCAAATGTCCAGTTGCATTTTCTACAGAAAGAGTGTTCAGATCTGCTCAATAAAAAGTATGGTTTAACTCTGTTAGCTGAATGCACAGATCAGAAAGAAGTTTCACAGAATGATTCTGTGTAGTTTATATTTGGAGACATTCCTTTTTCCACTATTACCCTCTTAGCGCTCCGAATCTCCACTTGCATTTTCTACAGAAAGAGTGTTTCAGAACGGCTCAATCAAAACTAAGGTTCAACTCTTTTAGTTGAACAAACAGAACAGAAAGAAGTTTCACACAATTCTTCTGTGTAGTTTTTATTAGTAGACATTCTTTTTCCCAATATAGGCCTCTTAGCGCTCAGAATGTCCAATTGCAGTTTCTTCAGAAAGAGTGTTTCAGAACGGTTCAATCAAAAGTAAGGTTCAACTCTATTAGTTGAATGCACAGAACAGAAAGAAGTTTCATACAATGTTTCTATGTAGTTTATATTTGAACATATTCTTTTTTCCACTATTACCCACTTAGCGCTACGAGTGTCCAGTTGCATTTTCTACAGACAGAGTGTTTCCAAACTGCTCAATCAAAGTATGGTTTAACTCTGTTAGCTGAATGCTCAGATCAGAAAGAAGTTTCACAGAATGCTTCTGTGTAGTTTATATTTGAATATATTCCTTTTTCCACTACTACGCTCTTAGCGCTCCAAATGTCCAGTTGCATTTTCTACAGAAAGAGTGTTCAGATCTGCTCAATCAAAAGTATGGTTTAACTCTGTTTGCTGAATGCACAGATCAGAAAGAAGTTTCACCGAATGATTCTGTGTAGTTTATATTTGAAGACATTCCTTTTTCCACTATTACCCTCTTAGCGCTCCGAATCTCCACTTGCATTTTCTACAAAAAGAGTGTTTCATAACTGCTCAATCAAAAATATGTTTTATCTCTGTTAACTGAATTTACAGATCAGAAATAAGTTTCACAGAATGCATCTGTGTAGTTTTTATTTGAAGATATTCTTTTTCCCAATGTAGGCCTCTTAGCGCTTAGCATGTCCAATTGCAGTTTCTACAGAAAGAGTGTTTCAGAACGGCTCAATCAAAAGTAAGGTTCAACTCTGTTAGTTGAATGCACAGAACAGAAAGAATTTTCACAGAATGCTACTGTGTAGTTTATATTTGAATATATTCCTTTTTCCACTATTACCCTCTTAGCGCTCCGAATGTCCACTTGCATTTTCTACAGAAAGAGTGTTCAGAACTGCGCAATCAAAAGTATGGTTTAACTCTGTTAGCTTAATGAACATATCAGAAATAAGTTTCACACAATGCTTCTGTGTAGTTTTTATTTGAAGATATTATTTTTCCCAATAGAGGCCTCTTAGCGCTCAGAATGTTCAATTGCAGTTTCTACAGAAAGAGTGTTTCAGAAAGGCTCAATCAAAAGTAAGGTTCAACTCTGTTAGTTGAATGCACAGAACAGAAAGTAGTTTCATACAATGATTCTGTGTAGTTTATATTTGAACATATTCTTTTTTCCACTATTACCCACTTGGCGCTACGAATGTCCAGTTGCATTTTCTACAGACAGAGTGTTTCAAAACTGCTCAACCAAAATTATGGTTTAACTCTGTTAGCTGAATGATCAGATCAGAAAGAAGTTTCACAGAATGCTTCTGTGTAGTTTATATTTGAATATATTCCTTTTTCCACTACTACTCTCTTAGCGCTCCAAATGTCCAGTTGCATTTTCTACAGAAAGAGTGTTCAGATCTCCTCAATCAAAAGTATGGTTTAAGTCTTTTAGCTGAATGCACAGATCAGAAAGAAGTTTCACAGAATGATTCTGTGTAGTTTATATTTGGAGACATTCCTTTTTCCACTATTACCCTCTTAGCGCTCCGAATCTCTACTTGCATTTTCTACAGAAAGAGTGTTTCAGAACGGCTCAATCAAAACTAAGGTTCAACTCTTTTAGTTGAACAAACAGAATAGAAAGAAGTTTCACACAATTCTTCTGTGTAGTTTTTATTTGTAGACATTCTTTTTCCCAATATAGGCCTCTTAGCGCTCAGAATGTCCAATTGCAGTTTCTACAGAAAGAGTGTTTCAGAACGGCTCAATCAAAAGTAAGGTTCAACTCTGTTAGTTGAATGCACAGAACAGAAAGAAGTTTCATACAATGCTTCTGTGTAGTTTATATTTGAACATATTCTTTTTTCCACTATTACCCACTTAGCGCTACGAATGTCCAGTTGCATTTTCTACAGACAGAGTGTTTCCAAACTGCTCAATCAAAAGTATGGTTTAACTCTGTTAGCTGAATGCTCAGATCAGAAAGAAGTTTCACAGAATGCTTCTGTGTAGTTTATATTTGAATATATTCCTTTTTCCACTACTACTCTCTTAGCGCTCCAAATGTCCAGTTGCATTTTCTACAGAAAGAGTGTTCAGATCTGCTCAATAAAAAGTATGGTTTAACTCTGTTAGCTGAATGCACAGATCAGAAAGAAGTTTCACAGAATGATTCTGTGTAGTTTATATCTGGAGACATTCCTTTTTCCACTATTACCCTCTTAGCGCTCCGAATCTCCACTTGCATTTTCTACAGAAAGAGTGTTTCAGAACGGCTCAATCAAAACTAAGGTTCAACTCTTTTAGTTGAACAAACAGAACAGAAAGAAGTTTCACACAATTCTTCTGTGTAGTTTTTATTAGTAGACATTCTTTTTCCCAATATAGGCCTCTTAGCGCTCAGAATGTCCAATTGCAGTTTCTACAGAAAGAGTGTTTCAGAACGGCTCAATCAAAAGTAAGGTTCAACTCTGTTAGTTGAATGCACAGAACAGAAAGAAGTTTCATACAATGCTTCTGTGTAGTTTATATTTGAACATATTCTTTTATCCACTATTACCCACTTAGCGCTACGAGTGTCCAGTTGCATTTTCTACAGACAGAGTGTTTCCAAACTGCTCAATCAAAGTATGGTTTAACTCTGTTAGCTGAATGCTCAGATCAGAAAGAAGTTTCACAGAATGCTTCTGTGTAGTTTATATTTGAATATATTCCTTTTTCCACTACTACGCTCTTAGCGCTCCAAATGTCCAGTTGCATTTTCTACAGAAAGAGTGTTCAGATCTGCTCAATCAAAAGTATGGTTTAACTCTGTTTGCTGAATGCACAGATCAGAAAGAAGTTTCACCGAATGATTCTGTGTAGTTTATATTTGAAGACATTCCTTTTTCCACTATTACCCTCTTAGCGCTCCGAATCTCCACTTGCATTTTCTACAAAAAGAGTGTTTCATAACTGCTCAATCAAAAATATGTTTTATCTCTGTTAACTGAATTTACAGATCAGAAATAAGTTTCACAGAATGCATCTGTGTAGTTTTTATTTGAAGATATTCTTTTTCCCAATGTAGGCCTCTTAGCGCTTAGCATGTCCAATTGCAGTTTCTACAGAAAGAGTGTTTCAGAACGGCTCAATCAAAAGTAAGGTTCAACTCTGTTAGTTGAATGCACAGAACAGAAAGAATTTTCACAGAATGCTACTGTGTAGTTTATATTTGAATATATTCCTTTTTCCACTATTACCCTCTTAGCGCTCCGAATGTCCACTTGCATTTTCTACAGAAAGAGTGTTCAGAACTGCGCAATCAAAAGTATGGTTTAACTCTTAGCTTAATGAACATATCAGAAATAAGTTTCACACAATGCTTCTGTGTACTTTTTATTTGAAGATATTATTTATCCCAGTAGAGGCCTCTTAGCGCTCAGAACGCCAATTGCAGATTCTACAGAAAGAGTGTTTCAGAAAGGCTCAATCAAAAGTAAGGTTCAACTCTGTTAGTTGAATGCACAGAACAGAAAGGAGTTTCATACAATGGTTCTGTGTAGTTTATATTTGAACATATTCTTTTTTCCACTATTACCCACTTAGTGCTACGAATGTCCAGTTGCATTTTCTACAGACAGAGTGTTTCAAAACAGCTCAATCAAAAGTATGGTTTAACTCTGTTAGCTGAATGCTCAGATCAGAAAGAAGTTTCACAGAATGCTTCTGTGTAGTTTATATTTGAATATATTCCTTTTTCCACTACTACTCTCTTAGCGCTCCAAATGTCCAGTTGCATTTTCTACAGAAAGAGTGTTCAGATCTGCTCAATCAAAAGTATGGTTTAACTCGTTTAGCTGAATGCACAGATCAGAAAGAAGTTTCACAGAATGATTCTGTGTAGTTTATATTTGGAGACATTCCTTTTTCCACTATTACCCTCTTAGCGCTCCGAATCTCCACTTGCATTTTCTACAGAAGGAATGTTTCAGAACGGCTCAATCAAAACTAAGGTTCAACTCTTTTAGTTGAACAAACAGAACAGAAAGAAGTTTCACAGAATTCTTCTGTGTAGTTTTTATTTGTAGACATTCTTTTTCCCAATATAGGCCTCTTAGCGCTCAGAATGTCCAACTGCAGTTTCTACAGAGAGAGAGTTTCAGAACGGCTCAATCAAAAGTAAGGTTCAACTCTGTTAGTTGAATGCACAGAACAGAAAGAAGTTTCATACAATGCTTCTGTGTAGTTTATATTTGAACATATTCTTTTTTCCACTATTACCCACTTAGCGCTACGAATGTCCAGTTGCATTTTCTACAGACAGAGTGTTTCAAAACTGCTCAATCAAAAGTATGGTTTAACTCTGTTAGCTGAATGCTCAGATCAGAAAGAAGTTTCACAGAATGCTTCTGTGTAGTTTATATTTGAATATATTCCTTTTTCCACTACTACGCTCTTAGCGCTCCAAATGTCCAGTTGCATTTTCTACAGAAAGAGTGTTCAGATCTGCTCAATCAAAAGTATGGTTTAACTCTGTTAGCTGAATGCACAGATCAGAAAGAAGTTTCACCGAATGATTCTGTGTAGTTTTTATTTGAAGACATTCCTTTTTCCACTATTACCCTCTTAGCGCTCCGAATCTCCACTTGCATTTTCTACAAAAAGAGTGTTTCATAACTGCTCAATCAAAAATATGTTTTATCTCTGTTAACTGAATTTACAGATCAGAAATAAGTTTCACAGAATGCATCTGTGTAGTTTTTATTTGAAGATATTCCTTTTCCCAATGTAGGCCTCTTAGCGCTTAGCATGTCCAATTGCAGTTTCTACAGAAAGAGTGTTTCAGAACGGCTCAATCAAAAGTAAGGTTCAACTCTGTTAGTTGAATGCACAGAACAGAAAGGATTTTCACAGAATTCTACTGTGTAGTTTATATTTGAATATATTCCTTTTTCCACTATTACCCTCTTAGCGCTGCGAATGTCCACTTGCATTTTCTACAGAAAGAGTGTACAGAACTGCGCAATCAAAAGTATGGTTTAACTCTGTTAGCTTAATGAACATATCAGAAATAAGTTTCACACAATGCTTCTGTGTAGTTTTTATTTGAAGATATTATTTTTCCCAATAGAGGCCTCTTAGCGCTCAGAATGTCCAATTGCAGTTTCTACAGAAAGAGTGTTTCAGAAAGGCTCAATCAAAAGTAAGGTTCAACTCTGTTAGTTGAATGCACAGAACAGAAAGGAATTTCATACAATGCTTCTGTGTAGTTTATATTTGAACATAATCTTTTTTCCACTATTACCCACTTGGCGCTACGAATGTCCAGTTGCATTTTCTACAGACAGAGTGTTTCAAAACTGCTCAATCAAAAGTATGGTTTAACTCTGTTAGCTGAATGCTCAGATCAGAAAGAAGTTTCACAGAATGCTTCTGTGTAGTTTATATTTGAATATATTCCTTTTTCCACTACTACTCTCTTAGCGCTCCAAATGTCCAGTTGCATTTTCTACAGAAAGAGTGTTCAGATCTGCTCAATCAAAAGTATGGTTTAACTCTGTTAGCTGAATGCACAGATCAGAAAGAAATTTCACAGAATGATTCTGTGTAGTTTATACTTGGAGACATTCCTTTTTCCACTATTACCCTCTTAGCGCTGCGAATCTCCACTTGAATTTTCTACAGAAAGAGTGTTTCAGAACGGCTCAATCAAAACTAAGGATCAACTCTTTTAGTTGAACAAACAGAACAGAAAGAAGTTTCACACAATTCTTCTGTGTAGTTTTTATTTGTAGACATTCTTTTTCCCAATATAGGCCTCTTAGCGCTCAGAATGTCCAATTGCAGTTTCTACAGAAAGAGTGTTTCAGAACGGCTCAATCAAAAGTAAGGTTCAACTCTGTTAGTTGAATGCACAGAACAGAAAGAATTTTCATACAATGCTTCTGTGTAGTTTATATTTGAACCTATTCTTTTTTCCACTATTACCCACTTAGCGGTACGAATGTCCAGTTGCATTTTCTACAGACAGAGTGTTTCCAAACTGCTCAATCAAAAGTATGGTTTAACTCTGTTAGCTGAATGCTCAGATCAGAAAGAAGTTTCACAGAATGCTTCTGTGTAGTTTATATTTGAATATATTCCTTTTTCCACTACTACGCTCTTAGCGCTCCAAATGTCCAGTTGCATTTTCTACAGAAAGAGTGTTCAGATCTGCTCAATCAAAAGTATGGTTTAACTCTGTTTGCTGAATGCACAGATCAGAAAGAAGTTTCACCGAATGATTCTGTGTAGTTTATATTTGAAGACATTCCTTTTTCCACTATTACCCTCTTAGCGCTCCGAATCTCCACTTGCATTTTCTACAAAAAGAGTGTTTCATAACTGCTCAATCAAAAATATGTTTTATCTCTGTTAACTGAATTTACAGATCAGAAATAAGTTTCACAGAATGCATCTGTGTAGTTTTTATTTGAAGATATTCTTTTTCCCAATGTAGGCCTCTTAGCGCTTAGCATGTCCAATTGCAGTTTCTACAGAAAGAGTGTTTCAGAACGGCTCAATCAAAAGTAAGGTTCAACTCTGTTAGTTGAATGCACAGAACAGAAAGAATTTTCACAGAATGCTACTGTGTAGTTTATATTTGAATATATTCCTTTTTCCACTATTACCCTCTTAGCGCTCCGAATGTCCACTTGCATTTTCTACAGAAAGAGTGTTCAGAACTGCGCAATCAAAAGTATGGTTTAACTCTGTTAGCTTAATGAACATATCAGAAATAAGTTTCACACAATGCTTCTGTGTAGTTTTTATTTGAAGATATTATTTTTCCCAATAGAGGCCTCTTAGCGCTCAGAATGTTCAATTGCAGTTTCTACAGAAAGAGTGTTTCAGAAAGGCTCAATCAAAAGTAAGGTTCAACTCTGTTAGTTGAATGCACAGAACAGAAAGTAGTTTCATACAATGATTCTGTGTAGTTTATATTTGAACATATTCTTTTTTCCACTATTACCCACTTGGCGCTACGAATGTCCAGTTGCATTTTCTACAGACAGAGTGTTTCAAAACTGCTCAACCAAAATTATGGTTTAACTCTGTTAGCTGAATGATCAGATCAGAAAGAAGTTTCACAGAATGCTTCTGTGTAGTTTATATTTGAATATATTCCTTTTTCCACTACTACTCTCTTAGCGCTCCAAATGTCCAGTTGCATTTTCTACAGAAAGAGTGTTCAGATCTCCTCAATCAAAAGTATGGTTTAAGTCTTTTAGCTGAATGCACAGATCAGAAAGAAGTTTCACAGAATGATTCTGTGTAGTTTATATTTGGAGACATTCCTTTTTCCACTATTACCCTCTTAGCGCTCCGAATCTCTACTTGCATTTTCTACAGAAAGAGTGTTTCAGAACGGCTCAATCAAAACTAAGGTTCAACTCTTTTAGTTGAACAAACAGAATAGAAAGAAGTTTCACACAATTCTTCTGTGTAGTTTTTATTTGTAGACATTCTTTTTCCCAATATAGGCCTCTTAGCGCTCAGAATGTCCAATTGCAGTTTCTACAGAAAGAGTGTTTCAGAACGGCTCAATCAAAAGTAAGGTTCAACTCTGTTAGTTGAATGCACAGAACAGAAAGAAGTTTCATACAATGCTTCTGTGTAGTTTATATTTGAACATATTCTTTTTTCCACTATTACCCACTTAGCGCTACGAATGTCCAGTTGCATTTTCTACAGACAGAGTGTTTCCAAACTGCTCAATCAAAAGTATGGTTTAACTCTGTTAGCTGAATGCTCAGATCAGAAAGAAGTTTCACAGAATGCTTCTGTGTAGTTTATATTTGAATATATTCCTTTTTCCACTACTACTCTCTTAGCGCTCCAAATGTCCAGTTGCATTTTCTACAGAAAGAGTGTTCAGATCTGCTCAATAAAAAGTATGGTTTAACTCTGTTAGCTGAATGCACAGATCAGAAAGAAGTTTCACAGAATGATTCTGTGTAGTTTATATTTGGAGACATTCCTTTTTCCACTATTACCCTCTTAGCGCTCCGAATCTCCACTTGCATTTTCTACAGAAAGAGTGTTTCAGAACGGCTCAATCAAAACTAAGGTTCAACTCTTTTAGTTGAACAAACAGAACAGAAAGAAGTTTCACACAATTCTTCTGTGTAGTTTTTATTAGTAGACATTCTTTTTCCCAATATAGGCCTCTTAGCGCTCAGAATGTCCAATTGCAGTTTCTACAGAAAGAGTGTTTCAGAACGGCTCAATCAAAAGTAAGGTTCAACTCTGTTAGTTGAATGCACAGAACAGAAAGAAGTTTCATACAATGCTTCTGTGTAGTTTATATTTGAACATATTCTTTTATCCACTATTACCCACTTAGCGCTACGAGTGTCCAGTTGCATTTTCTACAGACAGAGTGTTTCCAAACTGCTCAATCAAAGTATGGTTTAACTCTGTTAGCTGAATGCTCAGATCAGAAAGAAGTTTCACAGAATGCTTCTGTGTAGTTTATATTTGAATATATTCCTTTTTCCACTACTACGCTCTTAGCGCTCCAAATGTCCAGTTGCATTTTCTACAGAAAGAGTGTTCAGATCTGCTCAATCAAAAGTATGGTTTAACTCTGTTTGCTGAATGCACAGATCAGAAAGAAGTTTCACCGAATGATTCTGTGTAGTTTATATTTGAAGACATTCCTTTTTCCACTATTACCCTCTTAGCGCTCCGAATCTCCACTTGCATTTTCTACAAAAAGAGTGTTTCATAACTGCTCAATCAAAAATATGTTTTATCTCTGTTAACTGAATTTACAGATCAGAAATAAGTTTCACAGAATGCATCTGTGTAGTTTTTATTTGAAGATATTCTTTTTCCCAATGTAGGCCTCTTAGCGCTTAGCATGTCCAATTGCAGTTTCTACAGAAAGAGTGTTTCAGAACGGCTCAATCAAAAGTAAGGTTCAACTCTGTTAGTTGAATGCACAGAACAGAAAGAATTTTCACAGAATGCTACTGTGTAGTTTATATTTGAATATATTCCTTTTTCCACTATTACCCTCTTAGCGCTCCGAATGTCCACTTGCATTTTCTACAGAAAGAGTGTTCAGAACTGCGCAATCAAAAGTATGGTTTAACTCTTAGCTTAATGAACATATCAGAAATAAGTTTCACACAATGCTTCTGTGTACTTTTTATTTGAAGATATTATTTATCCCAGTAGAGGCCTCTTAGCGCTCAGAACGCCAATTGCAGATTCTACAGAAAGAGTGTTTCAGAAAGGCTCAATCAAAAGTAAGGTTCAACTCTGTTAGTTGAATGCACAGAACAGAAAGGAGTTTCATACAATGGTTCTGTGTAGTTTATATTTGAACATATTCTTTTTTCCACTATTACCCACTTAGTGCTACGAATGTCCAGTTGCATTTTCTACAGACAGAGTGTTTCAAAACAGCTCAATCAAAAGTATGGTTTAACTCTGTTAGCTGAATGCTCAGATCAGAAAGAAGTTTCACAGAATGCTTCTGTGTAGTTTATATTTGAATATATTCCTTTTTCCACTACTACTCTCTTAGCGCTCCAAATGTCCAGTTGCATTTTCTACAGAAAGAGTGTTCAGATCTGCTCAATCAAAAGTATGGTTTAACTCGTTTAGCTGAATGCACAGATCAGAAAGAAGTTTCACAGAATGATTCTGTGTAGTTTATATTTGGAGACATTCCTTTTTCCACTATTACCCTCTTAGCGCTCCGAATCTCCACTTGCATTTTCTACAGAAGGAATGTTTCAGAACGGCTCAATCAAAACTAAGGTTCAACTCTTTTAGTTGAACAAACAGAACAGAAAGAAGTTTCACAGAATTCTTCTGTGTAGTTTTTATTTGTAGACATTCTTTTTCCCAATATAGGCCTCTTAGCGCTCAGAATGTCCAACTGCAGTTTCTACAGAGAGAGAGTTTCAGAACGGCTCAATCAAAAGTAAGGTTCAACTCTGTTAGTTGAATGCACAGAACAGAAAGAAGTTTCATACAATGCTTCTGTGTAGTTTATATTTGAACATATTCTTTTTTCCACTATTACCCACTTAGCGCTACGAATGTCCAGTTGCATTTTCTACAGACAGAGTGTTTCAAAACTGCTCAATCAAAAGTATGGTTTAACTCTGTTAGCTGAATGCTCAGATCAGAAAGAAGTTTCACAGAATGCTTCTGTGTAGTTTATATTTGAATATATTCCTTTTTCCACTACTACGCTCTTAGCGCTCCAAATGTCCAGTTGCATTTTCTACAGAAAGAGTGTTCAGATCTGCTCAATCAAAAGTATGGTTTAACTCTGTTAGCTGAATGCACAGATCAGAAAGAAGTTTCACCGAATGATTCTGTGTAGTTTTTATTTGAAGACATTCCTTTTTCCACTATTACCCTCTTAGCGCTCCGAATCTCCACTTGCATTTTCTACAAAAAGAGTGTTTCATAACTGCTCAATCAAAAATATGTTTTATCTCTGTTAACTGAATTTACAGATCAGAAATAAGTTTCACAGAATGCATCTGTGTAGTTTTTATTTGAAGATATTCCTTTTCCCAATGTAGGCCTCTTAGCGCTTAGCATGTCCAATTGCAGTTTCTACAGAAAGAGTGTTTCAGAACGGCTCAATCAAAAGTAAGGTTCAACTCTGTTAGTTGAATGCACAGAACAGAAAGGATTTTCACAGAATTCTACTGTGTAGTTTATATTTGAATATATTCCTTTTTCCACTATTACCCTCTTAGCGCTGCGAATGTCCACTTGCATTTTCTACAGAAAGAGTGTACAGAACTGCGCAATCAAAAGTATGGTTTAACTCTGTTAGCTTAATGAACATATCAGAAATAAGTTTCACACAATGCTTCTGTGTAGTTTTTATTTGAAGATATTATTTTTCCCAATAGAGGCCTCTTAGCGCTCAGAATGTCCAATTGCAGTTTCTACAGAAAGAGTGTTTCAGAAAGGCTCAATCAAAAGTAAGGTTCAACTCTGTTAGTTGAATGCACAGAACAGAAAGGAATTTCATACAATGCTTCTGTGTAGTTTATATTTGAACATAATCTTTTTTCCACTATTACCCACTTGGCGCTACGAATGTCCAGTTGCATTTTCTACAGACAGAGTGTTTCAAAACTGCTCAATCAAAAGTATGGTTTAACTCTGTTAGCTGAATGCTCAGATCAGAAAGAAGTTTCACAGAATGCTTCTGTGTAGTTTATATTTGAATATATTACTTTTTCCACTACTACTCTCTTAGCGCTCCAAATGTCCAGTTGCATTTTCTACAGAAAGAGTGTTCAGATCTGCTCAATCAAAAGTATGGTTTAACTCTGTTAGCTGAATGTACAGATCAGAAAGAAGTTTCACAGAATGATTCTGTGTAGTTTATATTTGGAGACATTCCTTTTTCCACTATTACCCTCTTAGCGCTCCGAATCTCCACTTGCATTTTCTACAGAAAGAGTGTTTCAGAACGGCTCAATCAAAACTAAGGTTCAACTCTTTTAGTTGAACAAACAGAACAGAAAGAAGTTTCACACAATTCTTCTGTGTAGTTTTTATTTGTAGACATTCTTTTTCCCAATATAGGCCTCTTAGCGCTCAGAATGTCCAATTGCAGTTTCTACAGAAAGAGTGTTTCAGAACGGCTCAATCAAAAGTAAGGTTCAACTCTGTTAGTTGAATGCACAGAACAGAAAGAAGTTTCATACAATGCTTCTGTGTAGTTTATATTTGAACATATTCTTTTTTCCACTATTACCCACTTAGCGCTACGAATGTCCAGTTGCATTTTCTACAGACAGAGTGTTTCAAAACTGCTCAATCAAAAGTATTTTTTAACTCTGTTAGCTGAATGCTCAGATCAGAAAGAAGTTTCACAGAATGCTTCTGTGTAGTTTATATTTGAATATATACCTTTTTCCACTACTACTCTCTTAGCGCTCCAAATGTCCAGTTGCATTTTCTACAGAAAGAGTGTTCAGATCTGCTCAATCAAAAGTATGGTTTAACTCTGTTAGCTGAATGCACAGATCAGAAAGAAGTTTCACAGAATGATTCTGTGTAGTTTTTATTTGGAGACATTCCTTTTTCCACTATTACCCTCTTAGCGCTCCGAATCTCCACTTGCATTTTCTACAAAATGAGTGTTTCATAACTGCTCAATCAAAAATATGTTTTATCTCTGTTAACTGAATTTACAGATCAGAAATAAGTTTCACAGAATGCATCTGTGTAGTTTTTATTTGAAGATATTCTTTTTCCCAATGTAGGCCTCTTAGCGCTTAGCATGTCCAGTTGCAGTTTCTACAGAAAGAGTGTTTCAGAACGGCTCAATCAAAAGTAAGGTTCAACTCTGTTAGTTGAATGCACAGAACAGAAAGAATTTTCACAGAATGCTACTGTGTAGTTTATATTTGAATATATTACTTTTTCCACTATTACCCTCTTAGCGCTCCGAATGTCCACTTGCATTTTCTACAGAAAGAGTGTTCAGAACTGCGCAATCAAAAGTATGGTTTAACTCTGTTAGCTTAATGAACATATCAGAAATAAGTTTCACACAATGCTTCTGTGTAGTTTTTATTTGAAGATATTATTTTTCCCAATAGAGGCCTCTTAGCGCTCAGAATGTCCAATTGCAGTTTCTACAGAAAGAGTGTTTCAGAAAGGCTCAATCAAAAGTAAGGTTCAACTCTGTTAGTTGAATGCACAGAACAGAAAGAAGTTTCATACAATGCTTCTGTGTAGTTTATATTTGAACCTATACTTTTTTCCACTATTACCCACTTGGCGCTACGAATATCCAGTTGCATTTTCTACAGACAGAGTGTTTCAAAACTGCTCAATCAAAAGTATGGTTTAACTCTGTTAGCTGAATGCTCAGATCAGAAAGAAGTTTCACAGAATGCTTCTGTGTAGTTTATATTTGGAGACATTCCTTTTTCCACTATTACCCTCTTAGCGCTCCGAATCTCCACTTGCATTTTCTACAGAAAGAGTGTTTCAGAACGGCTCAATCAAAACTAAGGTTCAACTCTTTTACTTGAACAAACAGAACAGAAAGAAGTTTCACACAATTCTTCTGTGTAGTTTTTATGTGTAGACATTCTTTTTCCCAATATAGGCCTCTTAGCGCTCAGAATGTCCAATTGCAGTTTCTACAGAAAGAGTGTTTCAGAACGGCTCAATCAAAAGTAAGGTTCAACTCTGTTAGTTGAATGCACAGAACACAAAGAAGTTTCATACAAGGCTTCTGTGTAGTTTATATTTGAACATATTCTTTTTTCCACTATTACCCACTTAGCGCTACGAATGTCCAGTTGCATTTTCTACAGACAGAGTGTTTCAAAACTGCTCAATCAAAAGTATGGTTTAACTCTGTTAGCTGAATGCTCAGATCAGAAAGAAGTTTCACAGAATGCTTCTGTGTAGTTTATATTTGAATATATTCCTTTTTCCACTACTACGCTCTTAGCGCTCCAAATGTCCAGTTGCATTTTCTACAGAAAGAGTGTTCAGATCTGCTCAATCAAAAGTATGGTTTAACTCTGTTAGCTGAATGCACAGATCAGAAAGAAGTTTCACCGAATGATTCTGTGTAGTTTATATTTGAAGACATTCCTTTTTCCACTATTACCCTCTTAGCGCTCCGAATCTCCACTTGCATTTTCTACAAAAAGAGTGTTTCATAACTGCTCAATCAAAAATATGTTTTATCTCTGTTAACTGAATTTACAGATCAGAAATAAGTTTCACAGAATGCATCTGTGTAGTTTTTATTTGAAGATATTCTTTTTCCCAATGTAGGCCTCTTAGCGCTTAGCATGTCCAATTGCAGTTTCTACAAAAAGAGTGTTTCAGAACGGCTCAATCAAAAGTAAGGTTCAACTCTGTTAGTTGAATGCACAGAACAGAAAGAATTTTCACAGAATGCTACTGTGTAGTTTATATTTGAATATATTACTTTTTCCACTATTACCCTCTTAGCGCTCCGAATGTCCACTTGCATTTTCTACAGAAAGAGTGTTCAGAACTGCGCAATCAAAAGTATGGTTTAACTCTGTTAGCTTAATGAACATATCAGAAATAAGTTTCACACAATGCTTCTGTGTAGTTTTTATTTGAAGATATTATTTTTCCCAATAGAGGCCTCAGCGCTCAGAATGTCCAATTGCAGTTTCTACAGAAAGAGTGTTTCAGAAAGGCTCAATCAAAAGTAAGGTTCAACTCTGTTAGTTGAATGCACAGAACAGAAAGAAGTTTCATACAATGCTTCTGTGTAGTTTATATTTGAACCTATTCTTTTTTCCACTATTACCCACTTGGCGCTACGAATGTCCAGTTGCATTTTCTACAGACAGAGTGTTTCAAAACTGCTCAATCAAAAGTATGGTTTAACTCTGTTAGCTGAATGCTCAGATCAGAAAGAAGTTTCACAGAATGCTTCTGTGTAGTTTATATTTGAATATATTCCTTTTTCCACTACTACTCTCTTAGCGCTCCAAATGTCCAGTTGCATTTTCTACAGAAAGAGTGTTCAGATCTGCTCAATCAAAAGTATGGTTTAACTCTGTTAGCTGAATGCACAGATCAGAAAGAAGTTTCACAGAATGATTCTGTGTAGTTTATATTTGGAGACATTCCTTTTTCCACTATTACCCTCTTAGCGCTCCGAATCTCCACTTGCATTTTCTACAGAAAGAGTGTTTCAGAACGGCTCAATCAAAACTAAGGTTCAACTCTTTTAGTTGAACAAACAGAACAGAAAGAAGTTTCACACAATTCTTCTGTGTAGTTTTTATTTGTAGACATTCTTTTTCCCAATATAGGCCTCTTAGCGCTCAGAATGTCCAATTGCAGTTTCTACAGAAAGAGTGTTTCAGAACGGCTCAATCAAAAGTAAGGTTCAACTCTGTTAGTTGAATGCACAGAACAGAAAGAAGTTTCACACAAGGCTTCTGTGTAGTTTATATTTGAACATATTCTTTTTTCCACTATTACCCACTTAGCGCTACGAATGTCCAGTTGCATTTTCTACAGACAGAGTGTTTCAAAACTGCTCAATCAAAAGTATGGTTTAACTCTGTTAGCTGAATGCTCAGATCAGAAAGAAGTTTCACAGAATGCTTCTGTGTAGTTTATATTTGAATATATTCCTTTTTCCACTACTACGCTCTTAGCGCTCCAAATGTCCAGTTGCATTTTCTACAGAAAGAGTGTTCAGATCTGCTCAATCAAAAGTATGGTTTAAATCTGTTAGCTGAATGCACAGATCAGAAAGAAGTTTCACAGAATGATTCTGTGTAGTTTATATGTGGAGACATTCCTTTTTCCACTATTACCCTCTTAGCGCTCCGAATCTCCACTTGCATTTTCTACAGAAAGAGTGTTTTAGAACGGCTCAATCAAAACTAAGGTTCAACTCTTTTAGTTGAACAAACAGAACAGAAAGAAGTTTCACACAATTCTTCTGTGTAGTTTTTATTTGTAGACATTCTTTTTCCCAATATAGGCCTCTTAGCGCTCAGAATGTCCAATTGCAGTTTCTACAGAAAGAGTGTTTCAGAACGGCTCAATCAAAAGTAAGGTTCAACTCTGTTAGCTGAATGCACAGAACAGAAAGAAGTTTCAAACAATGATTCTGTGTAGTTTATATTTGAACATATTTTATTTCCACTATTACCCACTTAGCGCTACGAATGTCCAGTTGCATTTTCTACAGACAAAGTGTTTCAAAACTGCTCAATCAAAAGTATGGTTTAACTCTGTTAGCTGAATGCTCAGATCAGAAAGAAGTTTCACAGAATGCTTCTGTGTAGTTTATATTTGAATATATTCCTTTTTCCACTACTACGCTCTTAGCGCTCCAATTGTCCAGTTGCATTTTCTACAGAAAGAGTGTTCAGATCTGCTCAATCAAAAGTATGGTTTAACTCTGTTAGCTGAATGCACAGATCAGAAAGAAGTTTCACCGAATGATTCTGTGTAGTTTATATTTGAAGACATTCCTTTTTCAACTATTACCCTCTTAGCGCTCCGAATCTCCACTTGCATTTTCTACAAAAACAGTGTTTCATAACTGCTCAATCAAAAATATGTTTTATCTCTGTTAACTGAATTTACAGATCAGAAATAAGTTTCACAGAATGCATCTGTGTAGTTTTTATTTGAAGATATTCTTTTTCCCAATGTAGGCCTCTTAGCGCTTAGCATGTCCAATTGCAGTTTCTACAAAAAGAGTGTTTCAGAACGGCTCAATCAAAAGTAAGGTTCAACTCTGTTAGTTGAATGCACAGAACAGAAAGAATTTTCACAGAATGCTACTGTGTAGTTTATATTTGAATATATTACTTTTTCCACTATTACCCTCTTAGCGCTCCGAATGTCCACTTGCATTTTCTACAGAAAGAGTGTTCAGAACTGCGCAATCAAAAGTATGGTTTAACTCTGTTAGCTTAATGAACATATCAGAAATAAGTTTCACACAATGCTTCTGTGTAGTTTTTATTTGAAGATATTATTTTTCCCAATAGAGGCCTCAGCGCTCAGAATGTCCAATTGCAGTTTCTACAGAAAGAGTGTTTCAGAAAGGCTCAATCAAAAGTAAGGTTCAACTCTGTTAGTTGAATGCACAGAACAGAAAGAAGTTTCATACAATGCTTCTGTGTAGTTTATATTTGAACCTATTCTTTTTTCCACTATTACCCACTTGGCGCTACGAATGTCCAGTTGCATTTTCTACAGACAGAGTGTTTCAAAACTGCTCAATCAAAAGTATGGTTTAACTCTGTTAGCTGAATGCTCAGATCAGAAAGAAGTTTCACAGAATGCTTCTGTGTAGTTTATATTTGAATATATTCCTTTTTCCACTACTACTCTCTTAGCGCTCCAAATGTCCAGTTGCATTTTCTACAGAAAGAGTGTTCAGATCTGCTCAATCAAAAGTATGGTTTAACTCTGTTAGCTGAATGCACAGATCAGAAAGAAGTTTCACAGAATGATTCTGTGTAGTTTATATTTGGAGACATTCCTTTTTCCACTATTACCCTCTTAGCGCTCCGAATCTCCACTTGCATTTTCTACAGAAAGAGTGTTTCAGAACGGCTCAATCAAAACTAAGGTTCAACTCTTTTAGTTGAACAAACAGAACAGAAAGAAGTTTCACACAATTCTTCTGTGTAGTTTTTATTTGTAGACATTCTTTTTCCCAATATAGGCCTCTTAGCGCTCAGAATGTCCAATTGCAGTTTCTACAGAAAGAGTGTTTCAGAACGGCTCAATCAAAAGTAAGGTTCAACTCTGTTAGCTGAATGCACAGAACAGAAAGAAGTTTCATACAATGATTCTGTGTAGTTTATATTTGAACATATTCTTTTTTCCACTATTACCCACTTAGCGCTACGAATGTCCAGTTGCATTTTCTACAGACAGAGTGTTTCAAAACTGCTCAATCAAAAGTATGGTTTAACTCTGTTAGCTGAATGCTCAGATCAGAAAGAAGTTTCACAGAATGCTTCTGTGTAGTTTATATTTGAATATATTCCTTTTTCCACTACTACGCTCTTAGCGCTCCAAATGTCCAGTTGCATTTTCTACAGAAAGAGTGTTCAGATCTGCTCAATCAAAAGTATGGTTTAACTCTGTTAGCTGAATGCACAGATCAGAAAGAAGTTTCACCGAATGATTCTGTGTAGTTTATATTTGAAGACATTCCTTTTTCCACTATTACCCTCTTAGCGCTCCGAATCTCCACTTGCATTTTCTACAAAAAGAGTGTTTCATAACTGCTCAATCAAAAATATGTTTTATCTCTGTTAACTGAATTTACAGATCAGAAATAAGTTTCACAGAATGCATCTGTGTAGTTTTTATTTGAAGATATTCTTTTTCCCAATGTAGGCCTCTTAGCGCTTAGCATGTCCAATTGCAGTTTCTACAGAAAGAGTGTTTCAGAACGGCTCAATCAAAAGTAAGGTTCAACTCTGTTAGTTGAATGCACAGAACAGAAAGAATTTTCACAGAATGCTACTGTGTAGTTTATATTTGAATATATTACTTTTTCCACTATTACCCTCTTAGCGCTCCGAATGTCCACTTGCATTTTCTACAGAAAGAGTGTTCAGAACTGCGCAATCAAAAGTATGGTTTAACTCTGTTAGCTTAATGAACATATCAGAAATAAGTTTCACACAATGCTTCTGTGTAGTTTTTATTTGAAGAGATTATTTTTCCCAATAGAGGCCTCTTAGCGCTCAGAATGTCCAATTGCAGTTTCTACAGAAAGAGTGTTTCAGAAAGGCTCAATCAAAAGTAAGGTTCAACTCTGTTAGTTGAATGCACAGAACAGAAAGAAGTTTCATACAATGCTTCTGTGTAGTTTATATTTGAACCTATTCTTTTTTCCACTATTACCCACTTGGCGCTACGAATGTCCAGTTGCATTTTCTACAGACAGAGTGTTTCAAAACTGCTCAATCAAAATTATGGTTTAACTCTGTTAGCCGAATGCTCAGATCAGAAAGAAGTTTCACAGAATGCTTCTGTGTAGTTTATATTTGAATATATTACTTTTTCCACTACTACTCTCTTAGCGCTCCAAATGTCCAGTTGCATTTTCTACAGAAAGAGTGTTCAGATCTGCTCAATCAAAAGTATGGTTTAACTCTGTTAGCTGAATGTACAGATCAGAAAGAAGTTTCACAGAATGATTCTGTGTAGTTTATATTTGGAGACATTCCTTTTTCCACTATTACCCTCTTAGCGCTCCGAATCTCCACTTGCATTTTCTACAGAAAGAGTGTTTCAGAACGGCTCAATCAAAACTAAGGTTCAACTCTTTTAGTTGAACAAACAGAACAGAAAGAAGTTTCACACAATTCTTCTGTGTAGTTTTTATTTGTAGACATTCTTTTTCCCAATATAGGCCTCTTAGCGCTCAGAATGTCCAATTGCAGTTTCTACAGAAAGAGTGTTTCAGAACGGCTCAATCAAAAGTAAGGTTCAACTCTGTTAGTTGAATGCACAGAACAGAAAGAAGTTTCATACAATGCTTCTGTGTAGTTTATATTTGAACATATTCTTTTTTCCACTATTACCCACTTAGCGCTACGAATGTCCAGTTGCATTTTCTACAGACAGAGTGTTTCAAAACTGCTCAATCAAAAGTATTTTTTAACTCTGTTAGCTGAATGCTCAGATCAGAAAGAAGTTTCACAGAATGCTTCTGTGTAGTTTATATTTGAATATATACCTTTTTCCACTACTACTCTCTTAGCGCTCCAAATGTCCAGTTGCATTTTCTACAGAAAGAGTGTTCAGATCTGCTCAATCAAAAGTATGGTTTAACTCTGTTAGCTGAATGCACAGATCAGAAAGAAGTTTCACAGAATGATTCTGTGTAGTTTTTATTTGGAGACATTCCTTTTTCCACTATTACCCTCTTAGCGCTCCGAATCTCCACTTGCATTTTCTACAGAAAGAGTGTTTCAGAACGGCTCAATCAAAACTAAGGTTCAACTCTTTTAGTTGAACAAACAGAACAGAAAGAAGTTTCACAAAATTCTTCTGTGTAGTTTTTATTTGTAGACATTCTTTTTCCCAATATAGGCCTCTTAGCGCTCAGAATGTCCAATTGCAGTTTCTACAGAAAGAGTGTTTCAGAACGGCTCAATCAAAAGTAAGGTTCAACTCTGTTAGCTGAATGCACAGAACAGAAAGAAGTTTCATACAATGATTCTGTGTAGTTTATATTTGAACATATTCTTTTTTCCACTATTACCCACTTAGCGCTACGAATGTCCAGTTGCATTTTCTACAGACAGAGTGTTTCAAAACTGCTCAATCAAAAGTATGGTTTAACTCTGTTAGCTGAATGCTCAGATCAGAAAGAAGTTTCACAGAATGCTTCTGTGTAGTTTATATTTGAATATATTCCTTTTTCCACTACTACGCTCTTAGCGCTCCAAATGTCCAGTTGCATTTTCTACAGAAAGAGTGTTCAGATCTGCTCAATCAAAAGTATGGTTTAACTCTGTTAGCTGAATGCACAGATCAGAAAGAAGTTTCACCGAATGATTCTGTGTAGTTTATATTTGAAGACATTCCTTTTTCCACTATTACCCTCTTAGCGCTCCGAATCTCCACTTGCATTTTCTACAAAAAGAGTGTTTCATAACTGCTCAATCAAAAATATGTTTTATCTCTGTTAACTGAATTTACAGATCAGAAATAAGTTTCACAGAATGCATCTGTGTAGTTTTTATTTGAAGATATTCTTTTTCCCAATGTAGGCCTCTTAGCGCTTAGCATGTCCAATTGCAGTTTCTACAGAAAGAGTGTTTCAGAACGGCTCAATCAAAAGTAAGGTTCAACTCTGTTAGTTGAATGCACAGAACAGAAAGAATTTTCACAGAATGCTACTGTGTAGTTTATATTTGAATATATTCCTTTTTCCACTATTAAGCTCTTAGCGCTCCGAATGTCCACTTGCATTTTCTACAGAAAGAGTGTTCAGAACTGCGCAATCAAAAGTATGATTTAACTCTGTTAGCTTAATGAACATATCAGAAATAAGTTTCACACAATGCTTCTGTGTAGTTTTTATTTGAAGATATTATTTTTCCCAATAGAGGCCTCTTAGCGCTCAGAATGTCCAATTGCAGTTTCTACAGAAAGAGTGTTTCAGAAAGGCTCAATCAAAAGTAAGGTTCAACTCTGTTAGTTGAATGCACAGAACAGAAAGAAGTTTCATACAATGCTTCTGTGTAGTTTATATTTGAACCTATTCTTTTTTCCACTATTACCCACTTGGCGCAACGAATGTCCAGTTGCATTTTCTACAGACAGAGTGTTTCAAAACTGCTCAATCAAAAGTATGGTTTAACTCTGTTACCTGAATGCTCAGATCAGAAAGAAGTTTCACAGAATGCTTCTGTGTAGTTTATATTTGAATATATTCCTTTTTCCACTACTACTCTCTTAGCGCTCCAAATGTCCAGTTGCATTTTCTACAGAAAGAGTGTTCAGATCTGCTCAATCAAAAGTATGGTTTAACTCTGTTAGCTGAATGTACAGATCAGAAAGAAGTTTCACAGAATGATTCTGTGTAGTTTATATTTGGAGACATTCCTTTTTCCACTATTACCCTCTTAGCGCTCCGAATCTCCACTTGCATTTTCTACAGAAAGTGTGTTTCAGAACGGCTCAATGAAAACTAAGGTTGAACTCTTTTACTTGAACAAACAGAACAGAAAGAAGTTTCACACAATTCTTCTGTGTAGTTTTTATTTGTAGACATTCTTTTTCCCAATATAGGCCTCTTAGCGCTCAGAATGTCCAATTGCAGTTTCTACAGAAAGAGTGTTTCAGAACGGCTCAATCAAAAGTAAGGTTCAACTCTGTTAGTTGAATGCACAGAACACAAAGAAGTTTCATACAAGGCTTCTGTGTAGTTTATATTTGAACATATTCTTTTTTCCACTATTACCCACTTAGCGCTACGAATGTCCAGTTGCATTTTCTACAGACAGAGTGTTTCAAAACTGCTCCATCAAAAGTATGGTTTAACTCTGTTAGCTGAATGCTCAGATCAGAAAGAAGTTTCACAGAATGCTTCTGTGTAGTTTATATTTGAATATATTCCTTTTTCCACTACTACGCTCTTAGCGCTCCAAATGTCCAGTTGCATTTTCTACAGAAAGAGTGTTCAGATCTGCTCAATCAAAAGTATGGTTTAACTCCGTTAGCTGAATGCACAGATCAGAAAGAAGTTTCACCTAATGATTCTGTGTAGTTTATATTTGAAGACATTCCTTTTTCCACTATTACCCTCTTAGCGCTCCGAATCTCCACTTGCATTTTCTACAAAAAGAGTGTTTCATAACTGCTCAATCAAAAATATGTTTTATCTCTGTTAACTGAATTTACAGATCAGAAATAAGTTTCACAGAATGCATCTGTGTAGTTTTTATTTGAAGATATTCTTTTTCCCAATGTAGGCCTCTTAGCGCTTAGCATGTCCAATTGCAGTTTCTACAGAAAGAGTGTTTCAGAACGGCTCAATCAAAAGTAAGGTTCAACTCTGTTAGTTGAATGCACAGAACAGAAAGAATTTTCACAGAATGCTACTGTGTAGTTTATATTTGAATATATTCCTTTTTCCACTATTACCCTCTTAGCGCTCCGATTGTCCACTTGCATTTTCTACAGAAAGAGTGTTCAGAACTGCGCAATCAAAAGTATGGTTTAACTCTGTTAGCTTAATGAACATATCAGAAATAAGTTTCACACAATGCTTCTGTGTAGTTTTTATTTGAAGATATTATTTTTCCCAATAGAGGCCTCTTAGCGCTCAGAATGTCCAATTGCAGTTTCTACAGAAAGAGGGTTTCAGAAAGGCTCAATCAAAAGTAAGGTTCAACTCTGTTAGTTGAATGCACAGAACAGAAAGAAGTTTCATACAATGCTTCTGTGTAGTTTATATTTGAACATATTCTTTTTTCCACTATTACCCACTTAGCGCTACGAATGTCCAGTTGCATTTTCTACAGACAGAGTGTTTCAAAACTGCTCAATCAAAAGTATGGTTTAACTCAGTTAGCTGAATGCTCAGATCAGAAAGAAGTTTCACAGAATGCTTCTGTGTAGTTTATATTTGAATATATTCCTTTTTCCACTACTACTCTCTTAGCGCTCCAAATGTCCAGTTGCATTTTCTACAGAAAGAGTGTTCAGATCTGCTCAATCAAAAGTATGGTTTAACTCTGTTAGCTGAATGCACAGATCAGAAAGAAGTTTCACAGAATGATTCTGTGTAGTTTATATTTGGAGACATTCCTTTTTCCACTATTACCCTCTTAGCGCTCCGAATCTCCACTTACATTTTCTACAGAAAGAGTGTTTCAGAACGGCTCAATCAAAACTAAAGTTCAACTCTTTTAGTTGAACAAACAGAACAGAAAGAAGTTTCACACAATTCTTCTGTGTAGTTTTTATTTGTAGACATTCTTTTTCCCAATATAGGCCTCTTAGCACTCAGAATGTCCAATTGCAGTTTCTACAGAAAGAGTGTTTCAGAACGGCTCAATCAAAAGTAAGGTTCAACTCTGTTAGTTGAATGCACAGAACAGAAAGAAGTTTCATACAATGCTTCTGTGTAGTTTATATTTGAACGTATTTTTTTTTCCACTATTACCCACTTAGCGCTACGAATGTCCAGTTGCATTTTCTACAGACAGAGTGTTTCAAAACTGCTCAATCAAAAGTATGGTTTAACTCAGTTAGCTGAATGCTCAGATCAGAAAAAGTTTCACAGAATGCTTCTGTGTAGTTTATATTTGAATATATTCCTTTTTCCACTACTACCCTCTTAGCGCTCCAAATGTCCAGTTGCATTTTCTACAGAAAGAGTGTTCAGATCTGCTCAATCAAAAGTATGGTTTAACTCTGTTAGCTGAATGCACAGATCAGAAAGAAGTTTCACAGAATGGTTCTGTGTAGTTTATATTTGAAGACATTCCTTTTTCCACTATTACCCTCTTAGCGCTCCGAATCTCCACTTGCATTTTCTACAGAAAGAGTGTTTCAGAACGTCTCAATCAAAACTATGGTTCAAATCTGTTAGTTGAAGGCACATAAGAGAATGTAGTTTCACAGATTGCTTCTGTGTAGTTTGTATTTGAAGATATTCCTTTTTCCACTGTTACCCTCTTAGAGCTCAGAATGTCCACTTGCATTTTCTACAGAAAGTGTGTTCAGAACTGCTCTATCAAAAGTATGTTTTAACTCTTTAGGTGAATGCACAGATTAGAAATAAGTTTCACAGAATTTTTCTGTGTAGTTTATAATTGAAGATATTACATTTTCCACTATTACCCACTTAGCGCTCTGAATGTCCAGTTGCATTTTCTACAGAAAGAGTGTTTCAGAACTGCTCAATCAAAAGTATGGTTTAACTCTGTTAGCTGAATGCACAGATCAGAAAGAAGTTTCACAGAATGCTGCTGTGTAGTGTTTATATGAAGTTATTCTTTTTACCAATATAGGCCTCTTAGCGCACAGAATGTCCAATTGCAGTTTCTACAGAGAGAGTGTTTCAGAAAGGCTCAATCAAAAGTAAGGTTCAACTCTTTTAGTTGAATGAACAGAACAGAAAGAAGTTTCAGAGAATGATTCTGTGTAGTTTATATTTGAAGATATTCCTTTTTCCACTATTACCTTCTAAGCTCTCCGAATGTCCACTTGCATTTTCTACAGAAAGAGTGTTTCCGAACTGCTCAATCAAAAGTATGGTTTAACTCTTTTAGCTGAATGCACAGATCAGTACGAAGTTTCACAGAATGTTTCTGTGTAGTTTTTATTTGAAGATAGTCCTTTCCCAAATATAGGCCTCTTAGCGCTCCGAATATCCAATTTCAGTTTCTACAGAAAAAGTGTTTCAGAACGCCTCAATGAAAAGTAGGGTTCAACTCTTTTAGTCGAATTCACAGAACGGAAAGAAGTTTCACAGAATGCTTCTGTGTAGTATTTATTTGAAGGTATTCCTTTTTCCACCAGTAACCTCTTAGCGCTCCAAATGTCCAGTTGCATTTTCTACAGAAGGAGTGTTCAGAACTGCTCAATCATAAGTGTGGTTTAACCCTGTTAGGTGAATGCACAGATCAGAAAGAAGTTTCACAGAATTCTTCAGTGTAGTTTATATTTGAAGATATTCCATTTTCCACTATTACCCACTTAGCGCTCTGAATCTCCAGTTGCATTTTCTACAGAAAGAGTGTTTCAGAACTGCTCAATCAAAAGAATGGTTTAACTCTGTTAGCTGAATGCACAGAACAGAAAGAAGTTTCACAGAATGCTGCGGTGTAATGTTTATATGAAGATATTCTTTTTACCAATATAGGCCTCTTAGCACTCAGAATGTCCAATTGCAGTTTCTACAGAAAGAGTGTTTCAGAAAGGCTCAATCAAAAGTAAGGTTCAACCCTGTTAGTTGAATGCACAGAACAGAAAGTAGTTTCACAGAATGCTTCTGTGTAGTTTATATTTGAATATATTACTTTTTCCACTACTACCCTCTTAGCGCTCCAAATGTCCAGTTGCATTTTCTACAGAAAGAGTGTTCAGAACTGCTCAATCAAATGTATGATTTAACTCTCTTAGCTGAATGCACAGATTAGAAAGAAGTTGCACAGAATGCTTCTGTGTAGTTTTTATTTGAAGATATACTTTTTCCCAATATAGGCCTCTTAGTGCTCAGATTGTCCAATTGCAGTTTCTACAGAAAGAGTGTTTCAGAATGGCTCTTTCAATAGTAAGGTTCAACTCTGCTATTTCAATGCACAGAACAGAAAGTAGTTTCACAGAATGCTTCTCTGTAGTTCATATTTGACGATATTACTTTTTCCACTATTACCCTCTTAGAGCTCTAAATGTCCACTTGCATTTTCTACAGAAAGAGTGTTCAGAACTGCTCCTTCAAAAGTATGGTTTAACTCTGTTAGTTGAATGCACAGATCAGAAAGAAGTTTCACAGAATTCTTCTGTGTAGTTTTTATTTGAAGATATTCCTTTTTCCAATATAGGTCTCTTAGCGCTCAGAATGTCCAATTGCAGTATCTACAGAAAGAGAGTTTCAGAACTGCTCAATCAAAAGTAAGGTTCAATACTGTTAGTTGAATGCACGGAACAGAAAGAAGTTTCAGAGAATGCTTCTGTGTAGTTTATATTTGAAGATCTTCCTTTTTCCACTATTACCCTCTTAGCGCTCCGAATCACCACTTGCATTTTCTACAGAAAGAGTGTTTCAGAACGGCTCAATCAAAAGTAAGGTTGAACTCGTTTAGTTGAATGCACAGAACAGAAAGAAGTTTCACACAATGCTTCTGTGTAGTATTTAGTTATAGATATTCCTTTTTCGACTATTACCCTCTTAGCGTTCCGAATGTCCACTGGCAGTTTCTACACAAAGAGTGTTTCAGAACAGCTCCTTCAAAGTAAGGCTCAAATCTGTTAGTTAAATGCAGAGAACAGAAAGGAGTTTCAGAGAATGCTTCTGTGTAGTTTTAATTTGGGGATATTCCTTTTTCCACTAATACAATTTTAGCGCTCCGAATGTCCACTTGCGTTTTCTACAGAAAGAGTGTCTCATAACTTCTCAATCAAAAGTATGGTTTAACTCTGTTAGCTGAATGCACAGATCAGAAATAAGTTTCACAGAATGCTTCTGAGTAGTTTTTATTTGGAGATATTCTTTTTCCCAATATAGGCCACTTAGCGCTCAGAATGTCCAATTGCCGTTTCTACAAAATGAGTGTTTCAGAAGGCTCAATCAAAAGTAAGGTTCAACTCTGTTAGTTGAATGCACAGAACAGAAAGAAGTTTCACAGAATGCTTCTGTGTAGTTTATATTTGAATGTATTCCTTTTTCCACTATTACCATCTTAGCGCTCCGAATGTCCACTTGCATTTTCTACAGAAAGAGAGTTTCAGAAAGGCTCAATCAAAAGTAAGGTTCAACTCTGTTACTTGAATGCACAGAACAGCAAGAAGTTTCACAGAATGCTTCTGTGTAGTTTATATTTGAATATATTCCTTTTTCCAGTATTACCCTCTTAGTGCTCCGAATGTCCACTTGCATTTTCTACAGAAAGAGTGTTCTGAACGGCTCAATCAAAAGTATGGTTTTACTCTGTTATTTGAATGCACATATCAGAAATAAGTTTCACAGAATCCTTCCGTGTAGTATTTTGTTGAAGATATTCCTTTTTCGACTATTATCCTCTTAGCTCTCCGAATGTCCAATTTCAGTTTCTAAACAAAGAGTGTTTCAGAACTACTCCTTCAAAAGTAGGGCTCAACTCTTTTAGTTGAATGCAGAGAACAGAAAGGAGTTTCACACAATGACTCTGTGTAGTTTATATTTGCATATATTCCCTTTTTCAGTATTACCCTCTTAGCGCTCCGAATGTCCACTTGCATTTTCTACAGAAAGAGTGTTCAGAACTGCTCAATCCAAAGTATGGTTTAACTCTGTTAGCTGAATGCACAGATCAGAAAGAATTTTCACAGAATGCTTCTGTGTACTTTTTATTTGAAGATATTCCTTTCTCCAATATAGGAGTCTTAGCGCTCAGAATGTCCAATTGCAGTATCTACAGAAAGAGTGTTTCTGAACTGCTTAATCAAATGTAAGGTTCAACTCTGTTAGTTGAATGAACGGAACAGAAAGAAGTTTCATAGAATGCTTCTGTGTAGTTTATATTTGAAGATGTTCCTTTTTCCACTATTACCTTCTAAGCGCTCCGAATGTCCACTTGCATTTTCTACAGAATGAGTGTTTCCGAACTGCTCAATCAAAAGTATGGTTTAATTCTGTTAGCTGAATGCACAGATCAGTACGAAGTTTCACGGAATGCTTCTGTGTAGTTTTTATTTGAAGATAGTCCTTTTTCCAATATAGGCCTCTTAGCGCTCCGAATATCCAATTGCAGTTTCTACAGAAAGAGTGTTTCAGAATGGCTCAATCAAAAGTAGGGTTCAACTCATTTAGTTGAATGCACAGAACAGAGAGTAGTTTCACAGAATGCTTCTGTGTAGTATTTATTTGAAGATATTCCTTTTTCCACTATTACCCTCTTAGCGCTCCGAATGTCCACTTGCAGTTTCTACAGAAAGAGTGTTTCAGGACTGCTCCTTCAAAAATAAGGCTCAACCCTTTTAGTTGAAAGCAGAGAACAGAAACAAGTTTCAGAGAATTCCTCTTTGTAGTTTTTATTTGAAGATATTCCTTTTTCCACAATTACCATCTTAGCGCACCGAATGACCACTTGCATTTTCTACAGAAAGAGTGTTTCAGAACTGCTAAATCAAAAGTATCGTTTAACTCTGTTAGCTGAATGCACAGATAAGAAAGAAGTTTCAGAGAATGCATCTGTGTAGTTTTTATTTGAAGATATTCTTTATCCCAATATAGGCATCATAGCGCTCAGTATGTTAAATTGCAGTTTCTACAGAAAGAGTGTTTCAGAACGGCTGAATCAAAAGTAAGGTTCAACTCTGTTAGTTGAATGCACAGAACAAAAAGAAGTTTCACAGAATGCTTCTGAGTAGTTTATATTTGAATATATTCCTTTTTGCACTATTACCCTCTTAGCGCTCCGAATGTCCACTTGCATTTTCTACATAAAGAGTGTTCAGAACGGCTCAATCAAAAATATGTTTTCACTCTGTTAGTTATATGCACATATCAGAAATAAGTTTCAGAGAAGGCTTCTGTGTAGTATTTAGTTGAAGATATTCCTTTTTCGAATATTACCCTCTTAGCGCTCCGAATGTCCACTGGCAGTTTCTACACAAAGTGTTTTTCAGAACTGGTCCTTCAAAAGTAATGCTCAACACTGTAAGTTGAATGCAGAGAACAGAAAGAAGCTTCACAGAATGCTTCTGTGTAGTTTATATTTGAATATATTCCTTTTTTCAGTATTACCCTCTTAGCGCTCCGAATGTCCACCTGCATTTTCTACAAAAAGAGTGTTCAGAACTGCTCAATCAAAAGTTGGTTTATCTCTGTTAGCTGAATGCACATATCAGTACGAAGTTTCACAGAATGCTTCTGTGTAGTTTTTATTTGAAGATAGTCCTTTTTCAAATATAGGCCTCTTAGCGCTCCAAATATCCAATTGCAGTTTCTACAGAAAGAGTGTTTCAGAACGGCAAAATGAAAAGTAAGGTTCAACACTTTTCGTTGAATTCACAGAACAGAAAGTAGTTTCACAGATTGCTTCTGTGTAGTATTTATTTGAAGGTATTCCTTTTTCCACTATTACCCTAGTAGCGCTCGGAATGTCCACTTGCAGTTTCTACAGAAAGTGTGTTTCAGGGCTGCTCCTTCAAAAATAAGGCTCAACTCTGTTAGTTGAATGCAGAGAACAGAAAGAAGTTTCAGAGAATGCCTCTGTGTAGTTTTTATTTGAAGATATTCCTTTTTCCACAATTACCAACTTAGCACACCGAATGTCCACTTGCATTTTCTACAGAAAGAGTGTTTCAGAACTGCTAAATCAAATGTATCGTTTAATTCTGTTAGCTGAATGCACAGAACAGAAAGAAGTTTCAGAGAATGCATCTCTGTAGTTTTTATTTGAAGATATTATTTTTCTCAATATAGGCCTCTTAGCGTTCAGAAATCCTATTACAGTTTCTACAGAAAGAGTGTTTCAGAACTGCTCAATCAAAATTAAGGTTCAACTCTGTTAGTTGAATGCACAGAACAGAATGTAGTTTCACAGATTGCTTCTGTGTAGTTTATATTTGAAGATATTCCTTTTTCCACTGTTACCCTCTTAGATCTCCGAATGTCCACTTGCATTTTCTACAGAAAGTGTGTTCAGAACTGCTCTATCAAAAGTATGGTTTAACTCTGTTAGGTGAATGCACAGATCAGAAATAAGTTTCACAGAATTCTTCTGTGTGGTTTTTATTTGAAGATATTCCATTTTCCACTATTACCCACTTAGCGCTCTGAATGTCCAGTTGCATTTTCTACAGAAAGAGTGTTTCAGAACTGCTCAATCAAAAGTATGGTTTAAGTCTGTTAGCTGAATGCACAGATCAGAAAGAAGTTTCACAGAATGCTGCTGTGCAGTGTTTATATGAAGATATTCTTTTTACCAATATAGGCCTCTTCGCGCTCAGAATGTCCAATTGCAGTTTCTACAGAAAGAGTGTTTCAGAAAGGCTCAATCAAAAGTAAGGTTCAACTATGTTAGTTGAATGCACAGAACAGAAAGAAGTTTCACAGAATGCTTCTGTGTAGTTTATATTGGAATATATTCCTTTTTGCACTACTACCCTCTTAGCGCTCCAAATGTCCAGTTGCATTTTCTACAGAAAGAGTGTTCAGAACTGATCAATCAAATGTATGATTTAACTCTGTTAGCTGAATGCACAGATCAGAAAAAGTTTCACAGAATGCTTCTGTGTAGTTTTTATTTGAAGATATTCTTTTTCCCAATATAGGCCTCTTATCGCTCAGATTGTCCAATTGAATTTTCTACAGAAAGAGTGTTTCAGAATGGCTCTATCATAAGTAAGGTTCAACTCTGTTATTTGAATGCACAGAACAGAAAGTAGTTTCACAGAATGCCTGTCTGTAGTTCTTATTTGACGATATTACTTTTTCCACTATTACCCTCTTAGAGCTCGGAATGTCCACTTGCATTTTCTACAGAAAGAGTGTTCAGAACTGCTCAATCAAAAGTATGGTTTAACTCTGTTAGTTGAATGCACAGATCAGAAAGGAGTTTCACAGAATTCTTCTGTGTAGTTTTTATTTGAACATATTCCTTTTTCCAATATAGGACTCTTAGCGCTCAGAATTTCCAATTGCAGTATCTACAGAAAGAGAGTTTCAGAACTGGTCAATCAAAAGTAAGGTTCAATATTGTTAGTTGAATGCAAGGAACAGAAAGAAGTTTTACAGAATGCTTCTGTGTAGTTTATATTTGAAGATACTCCTTTTTCCACTATTACCCTCTTAGCGCTCCGAATCACCACTTGCATTTTCTACAGAAAGAGTGTTTCAGAACGGCTCAATCAAAAGTAAGGTTCAACTCTTTTAGTTGAATGCACAGAACAGAAAGAAGTTTCACAGAATGCTTCTGTTTAGTATTTAGTTGAAGATATTCCTTTTTCGACTATTACACTCTTAGCGTTCCGCATATCCACTGGCAGTTTCTACACAAAGAGTGTTTCAGAACAGCACCTTCAAAAGTAAGGCTCAACTCTGTTAGTTTAATGCAGAGAACAGAAAGGAGTTTCAGAGAATGCTTCTGTGTAGTTTTTATTTGGGGATATTCCTTTTTCCACTATTACAATCTTAGCGCTCCTAATGTCCACTTGCATTTCCTACAGAAACAGTGTTTAATAACTGCTCAATCAAAAGTGTGGTTTAACTCTGTTAGCTGAATGCACAGATCAGAAATAAGTTTCACAGAATTCTTCTGAGTAGTTTTTATTTGGAGATATTCTTTTTCCCAATATAGGCCACTTAGCGCTCAGAATGTCCAATTGCAGTTTCTACAGAATGAGTGTTTCAGGACGGCTCAATCAAAAGTAAGGTTCAACTCTGTTAGTTGAATGCACAGAACAGATAGTAGTTTCACAGAATGCCTGTCTGTAGTTCTTATTTGACGATATTACTTTTTCCACTATTACCCTCTTAGAGCTCCGAATGTCCACTTGCATTTTCTACAGAAAGAGTGTTCAGAACTGCTCAATCAAAAGTATGGTTTAACTCTGTTAGTTGAATGCACAGATCAGAAAGAAGTTTCACAGAATTCTTCTGTGTAGTTTTTATTTGAACATATTCCTTTTTCCAATATAGGACTCTTAGCGCTCAGAATTTCCAATTGCAGTGTCTACAGAAAGAGAGTTTCAGAACTGGTCAATCAAAAGTAAGGTTCAATATTGTTAGTTGAATGCAAGGAACAGAAAGAAGTTTTACAGAATGCTTCTGTGTAGTTTATATTTGAAGATACTCCTTTTTCCACTATTACCCTCTTAGCGCTCCGAATCACCACTTGCATTTTCTACAGAAAGAGTGTTTCAGAACGGCTCAATCAAAAGTAAGGTTCAACTCTTTTAGTTGAATGCACAGAACAGAAAGAAGTTTCACAGAATGCTTCTGTTTACTATTTAGTTGAAGATATTCCTTTTTCGACTATTACCCTCTTAGGGTTCCGCATATCCACTGGCAGTTTCTACACAAAGAGTGTTTCAGAACAGCACCTTCAAAAGTAAGGCTCAACTCTGTTAGTTTAATGCAGAGAACAGAAAGGAGTTTCAGAGAATGCTTCTGTGTAGTTTTTATTTGGGGATATTCCTTTTTCCACTATTACAATCTTAGCGCTCCTAATGTCCACTTGCATTTCCTACAGAAACAGTGTTTAATAACTGCTCAATCAAAAGTGTGGTTTAACTCTGTTAGCTGAATGCACAGATCAGAAATAAGTTTCACAGAATTCTTCTGAGTAGTTTTTATTTGGAGATATTCTTTTTCCCAATATAGGCCACTTAGCGCTCAGAATGTCCAATTGCAGTTTCTACATAATGAGTGTTTCAGGACGGCTCAATCAAAAGTAAGGTTCAACTCTGTTAGTTGAATGCACAGAACAGAAAGAAGTTTCACAGAATTCTTCTGTGTAGTTTATATTTGAATATATTCCTTTTTCCAGTATTACCTTCTTAGTGCTCCGAATGTCCACTTGCATTTTCTTCAGAAAGAGTGTTCATAACGGCTCAATCAAAAGTATGGTTTTACTCTGTTAGTTGAATTCACATATCAGAAATACGTTTCACAGAATGCTTCTGTGTAGTATTTAGCTGAAGATATTCCTTTTTCGACTATTATCCTCTTAGCTCTCCGAATGTCCAATTTCAGTTTCTACACAAAGAGTGTTTCAGAACTGCTCCTTCAAAAGTAAGGCTCAACTCTGTTAGTTGAATGCAGAGAACAGAAAGAAGTTGCAGAGAACAGAAAGAAATTTCACAGAATGCTTCTGTGTACTTTATATTTGAATATATTCCTTTTTCCACTACTACCCTCTTAGCGCTCCAAATGTCCAGTTGCATTTTCTACAGAAAGAGTGTTCAGAACTGCTCAATCAAATGTACGGTTTAACTCTGTTAGCTGAATGCACAGATCAGAAAGAAGTTTCACAGAATGATTCTGTGTAGTTTATATTTGAAGATATTCCTTTCTGTTCTCTGCATTAAAATCAATCAAAAAATTATATTGAAATTGAAATACTGAATTTTATACTAAAGACAAGGCATCCAACTGAAAATGAAATTTTCCAGGTGAAAATTTCCAAATCATAAATATGTAGGGACAAAAAACTTTATTTATAAAGAAAAAGATAATTCTAATTAATTGATGATTCAAAGGTTTACAACTTTAAAAGTAAATATTATCTTTGAAGTAAAGTCCATTTAAATTATTTATGCCGCCAAAATTTTAGTAATTGTATATGTATATCATGTAAACTTTTTCGAGAATGATGGAATTGGAAATGTTAGGGTATTATGCGGAAAAAATCACCTAAAGAAAAAAATTATCTCCTCATGAAGGATTACTTTAGCCACTTTGACAGGTGTAGGTAAAAGAACACTTAATGCACATCAATATGATTAGGAGATGCGCGCTTAGATATACGTTATCATTGAAAAGAGAATTGTATTATCAGGTTTGCAGGGGCCCTTCTTATCCTTCATATTTATGTAACTTTGTCATCTATAGAAAGATTATAGGAATTTTAAAAATAGCTGATAGTTAAGAAACATCACCATAACACTGTGCTGAATGCATAATAAAACATTTCCCTTCTCTCTAAAAGCCTTTTAAAATTATGTACCATAATCAGTATGGCCAGCAGAGGGTCATTTCCATGTTCAAGTTCCTCTGTTTCTCGAGGGTGAGAATCCTTCTATAGTCTTCTGAGGGTGACACTGTAGTGTTTTCTTAGCCTGATTATTTTTATCTATTTTTTCCGACGCTTTCCTTTGTATATTTACATTTTACATATTGAAAGTTATTTTTTCAAATATTTTATATGCAAGTTTACAAAGTACAACGACTGTACATTAAAATAACTTATTTATGCCATATGGAAGATTAAATATAATTTTACAATATCTAATATTGATTGTTTAGTTTCTAATCATTGATACTTGACATGATTTTTCCCAGCATACCTCAAAATATTCTTCAAAATCCTGCGAATTAATTCCTGTAACACTTCTGAGGTGTATTAATAAGCTAGAGATGTAAAGAAGATTTGCAGAGAAAATTAGGTTCCCAAATTAGAAATTTTGTCCCACTATCGACTAGAAACCTCTTGAAATGATCAAAAACAATAATAATGCATGTCATAGAGGAAAACCAATAAGGCTGCTGCAGCATGACTACCTCTGTGACCTCAGACAAGTTACGTGTGGGTCCCTACTTCTGTGACCTCAGACAAGTTACGTGTGGGTCCGCACTTATTTTCTTCATCTCTAATAAATATTCGACAAATCTCATTTTCAAAAGTCTTTTAAGGCCTATCCACCTTTCTTTTTCTGATGGAGTTTTGCTCTCATTGCCCAGGCTGCAGTGCAATGTCATGGTCTCGGCTCACACAACCTCCGACTCCCGGGTTCATGTGATTCTCCTGCCTCCACCTCCTGAGTAGCTGGGATTACAGGTGCGCAACACAACGCCCAGCTAATTTTTTGTATTTTTAGTAGAGATGGGGTTTCACCATGTTGGTCAGGCTGGTCTTGAACTCCCGACCTCAGGTGATCTGCACGCCTCGGCCTCTCAAAGTGCTGGGATTACAGTCATGAGCAACCGCGGCCTGTGAGGGCTTTCTACTTTTAAGATGTCAGGACGTATAGCCTGGGAGGTAAATGGTAGTATATATATACATATATATATGTATATATATATACACACACACACACTGTATATATATACATATATACGGTATATTATACTATATATACATATATACTGAATATTATACTCTATATATACATATCTACTGTATATTATGTATATATATATATACACATACACACATACACACATACACACATGAGACAGAGAGAAGAGATAGACAATTTCATGTGAAAATATAAACTGTTAACATAATATTTTGCTTCTCTGAGGAATATTTAGCATTGTTCTCAATCTTCTCTGCAGAATTTAAGCATTTTTCTCAGAACTCACCAGATAGAATGAGGGAGGGGCCATATGATACGAGCCAGAGATGAAGGGAGAACAATAGAGAGGGTGCTTTGGGAAAAATAGTACAGTAAGGCTAGGGAATACTTCTCTCCAACAAAAAGACCAAGGTCACAGCTGTATCTCTTCAGAAGCCAAACTTTCTTTTAAAATGTCAATTTCCATCTATTTCTTGCTTCACAGACATTCCATTCATTGCTGGATTTCAAATAAAGCCTTTCCATGTGCAACCTTTCTATAGAAAAAGAGAAATATGGGGGACAGTACAGTCTAAGAAGTGATTAAGAATATCTAGTGGACTTTCCCAGACTGTAAATCTTTACATATATCTCAGCCTAATGAGGTGATTTATTGTGCTATAATGCACAGTGAACTATACAGATGCTTCTTTTTGATCATGCTGCAGAATGGAACTAAATACTAAATACCAAATAGCACTCCCATGATTCTTATACATGTCATTCATATGGCATATTTATGCTTTTTTATATAGCAATTCTTATTCTTAGCTCTTAGGCAACTACGGAATCTATTTGTCATTTTAATAGTCATGCTCCATTTGAGTTATGCAAGGTAGAAATTCTAAGTAGAAAATCTTGTTTTTATTGAAAGTTTTTAGTAAACATTTTGGAAAAAGTCTGTTTTTTGATGCTACTTCTGCACGCTTTCTCAACATGATATTACTTGGTATTGTCCTTATTAACCATAGTACACCATATTCTGCAAATGTTAGAGAGGGTTAAAAATCAGTCATGTATAAGTAAAGCTAATGAAATAGAAAGGAAACCATATTTAGGAAATGGAAGGCAGAAGCAAATGTATTAACCGTGAGTTAGAAACGGTTTAGTCTTTGGAATGAAGCAGCAAGAGTTTAAAAATCTGGTTTGTGATTCACTAGCTTTGTGACCTTGGAGAATTACCTCAGATTTCTGAGTATCAGTTTAGTAGGTGATATCAATTGCAACTTCGCAGAAATATCACAAGTATTAAATAAAGGACTTAGTATCTGGGAGAGCATAGAAAATTACTAATAGTTACATTTTTGTTAATATTACCGTTATTATTATCATACGTATAGTATTTTCTTTCACTGACAATGCATTTAGGACATAAGGAGAACTATAGAACAGTGCTTCTCCAACTTAAATGCAGAGCATGAATCACCTGGAGTTTTGTCAAAATGCGAATTCTGACTCAGTAGCCCTGCAAACTAAGGAAATCTTGGTAATGCTGGTGCTGCTAGTTCACCAACAGACCACACGTTTTGCAACAGCTATATAGAATGTCCTGTTTCTTTTTTTAATCACAAAACATGGCAAGCTCTAAAATAAAGCAGAATAACAGATTTAAATGTTAATACTCATGTCCTCAATTTATAATTTCTCCCTCCCTAACAATGGTATAATTCTGATTAAAAATTAGCAAAGAAAAAAATGGAAATTAATCTTCCTATGTTTATTCTTTTAACAAATTCTGTGTGATTACTACTGGGTTACTTGCTGTAGGAAATAGAAAAATTGCTTTGACATAGATCCTCAAGAATCTGTCCCACTACAAGCTTATTTTTGTAGGAAGCTAAAAGATTTATATAAATAACCGTAATTAAAGAGACAAATGAAGAAGTGCAATGAAAGACGTAGGGAAAGTGCTAGAGGAGTTCGGGGTGGAGGAAAATTATCCTCAAATAATATCTATGCGTAACATTATGCTATCTTCCCTAACCAGCGCTTGACCAGATTGTCACAGTGAACTTTGGTCCTTTCTTATATCTTAGTTTTGGTTCCCACATCCTTCTGTTTGGGGAAGTTCTTGTTTTCCTCATGTAATGACAACAACACTTAAACAATGTATACCAGATAAAAGGAACTATATTGCTTGCTTTATTTACATAGTTAATTTAATTTGTACAATGAACTATGAAGTAATCAGCATTATTTCCTTCATTTTACATATGAGAAAATGGAGAATCAGCGACATTGAATCATCTCAAGTTTCTAAAATATCCACTCTCACCAGGCTGTTTACCCTGTTTTTGTCTGTATGCTGCTATAACAAAATGCCACAGATTGAGTAATTCATAAAAAACAGAAATGTATTTCTCACAGTTCTGGGGCTGAGAAGTCCGAAATCAAGGCAGCGGAGATTTGGCAGTTGGTCCCGAGGTGGCACCTTCTTGCTTCGTCTTCACGTGACAAAAGTGGGCAAAAACGGACAATGTGACGACATGGCAGAAGAGACTGAGGAGCCCGGCATTCCTCTAAAGCATCTTTTACGAGGACGTTTATCTCATTCATGAGGGTGGATCCTTCTTCACTTAATCACTTAACCAAAAGCCCCATCTCTTGATGTCATTGTCCTGGGATTTTAGTTTCAACATACAAACTTTGGATGGGCACATAGGTTCAAATCATAGCACCCTCCAAATTATAATGCCTCTCTCATGCCTGTTCTCCTTGAAGTACCCTCTGGTTTTGCTCTCTTCATTCTTGCCATCACAGTTAACCCTTCAGTTCCATTTCTTTAAGTAATCTCTAAATTTGTAAGATGGTTCCATCTTTTTTTTTGTATATGGCAGTCTCTCAAACATATTTGTCATATGAACTAAGCAGGTAAATATGTAAATGCCAGCTAAATTTTAGTGAATGATATAATGGCCTAAAGTTGTATCTACCCTTCAGCCAAATATATTTACTTTTAGTAGCAATCTCCTGTCATATACAAAGTCACGACTCTAGGGGTAAACATTTTAGCCTGTGGGTAAGATGTAAAGCAGTGGTATGTTATAGTGACAACTCACTGTCATAGCACTGGGACATGCTCCTCTATCTGCTACAAATTGAATCAACAAAATATATATGATTTTGTCAGATTTAAATGTATGCTCCTGTTAGTGAAATAAAAGTATGGGAAAACTTTACGGAGTAGATTTAATAGAAATGTTTTCCTGAGTTATCTGCCTTCTTTATTTTTATGTTATGCTTTAAGTCTATGGTCAATGTATAGAGCTATGATTGATGTGCTTTTCCAATTCTGTTCAGATCAGACAGGTTAATTTTCTTCTTTTAAATCTTCTTGAATTTTGTCTAACACTTTTTGTTCCAATTTCTTACTAGATTATACTCCCTTCCCTAACTGCTTCATGATTACTTATACACAAACAATATTATGATATTGACACATTGAATTCATTTTAGGTGATGATTTTGGTCATAAACATGAGCAGATTGTGAAGTGTTTCAGCCATCCCAGGGCATGGCTGTGAGTCCCTTGTCTAATGTTTCAAAAAAATCTTGAATTTGTGATGATGCTGTGATGGTCCCTCAGATATTCTTACACACATCTTTGCCCCTTGTTCCCTCTAACTTTCCTCTTCTGATAAAAAAGCAAACACTGCCAAGCTCAAATGGAATTACATTTGGATGCAAGTGTCACTATGCAATGGTTGCCAATAAAAGTACACAAGGAATTTCATTATGGTGAATTAAAGGCAAACAGACTTCAGAGAAATGAGCACGAACATGAAAATGGCGCATGGTACGCGGATCTCACTGGAAAGTCATTCGGTACACAATGTTTTCACTAGAAAAATCCATTAGCTTTAGCTAGAAATTGAAATTACTTTGTAGGAAATCAGAATAAAATATGTGAAAACATTATATTCTGTGCAAGATTAATACCACGCCTGGTGTTGAAAGGTTTGTGGTCTTGCTTCGACGATGCTAAAAGGTCAGAAACCACAAAGATGCATATGTGTTGTCGTTTGCACAGTTACTAATTTTTCTCATTATTTCCATAATGCGATGTGCTGTTTCAACAGAGAAACCCTCTGGAGAGTGGCTTGCACTGTTTTCAGGCAGCTCTTTTGCTTTCATGTTTTGGCCTTGGCCAGGGAATTCAGACAGACTTTTCAGTTATTTTCGACAAGAATGTATTCATTTATTGTTTTAAATAATAATAAATAGATTTTAAAATTACTGTACATTACTGCACTTTAAACGCCATGAGGTCAAGGACTCTAAAGTCTGGACATCATTGTATACCCTACATCTTGCACAAGGTTTAGAAAAAATGGCATGGACACCTATTTTTTGAATCAATAAATGAATACATAAAAGAATTCCAAACTCTAGTCCAAGGTTTTAGATTAATAATGTATTAAAATGCGTAAAATTTATAGACAAAACTCTTCTTATTTAGAAGTTTATTCTTTAATTGGAGAGATAAAATATATGCACATAAAAGCTTAAGGAAAAATAATAAGGGTTTTGAAGTACTTACTATGTGAAAAATTTAGCATAAATCTTACATCCATTTATTTAACACATTTTATACGTTGCATTATTTATATATAGTGCTGATTGGTAGAATTCATATGTGAACGGAACTATAAAAATTTTGAGGATAAGCACTAGAAACACAGAATAAATAGAGTGTTAACATGCAAAACACAGAAATACTTCAATTGACTAGGTGAAAGAAAAGATTTCTGGTTCCATGTACACTGATTATTGAGGGATGAGTATGACATTATTATGCCAGAATCAATAAATATTTTAAATAGGGAGAAAACTATAATTATATATCTTTGTGTTCAACAGGAGTAGCAGTACTGATAAAGTAGAAGTTTGTTATACCTTTTTTATAGTCTTTTAAAGTTGTTTATAAATAAAATCTACTCTTAGTTAATTAATGGTTGATGTTCATTGAAGTGCTTTCAAATTTTTGACCTCTGAATTGCCTTGTACATATGGAGAAATAAAGCTTGCCTAGCATAATTTCTTGAGTGGGGAATGAATGATCTGGATAGATTTGTTGACAATATGTCTGTACTTATTTTATTAATTCTTTAATCTTCATGAAGAAAAATATAAAAGTCATATTCTAGTGTTTTATACCATGGAAAAAATGTCTTATCCTTTTCCTAAGGAAAAATACATCATGACACAAAAGTAAAGTTAATTAAATTACTTACTTTATTAATTAACTGTCTATTATTTCTATGGGTTGAAGTAAATTTGATACTCAATGCTATTCAATCTAATTCTAAAAGCTTGAATGAGTAATGATTTTTTCATGTAAGGTTAGTTGAAATAAATTATCACTGATTTTCAGATTTAATATTAATTAGCTATTGCATATTCTTAATGGGATATAAGTGTTTAAAAAGCCCTTTTTGGTTGCGAAAAGACCACGCCCATTGTAGACTTCTTAGAATACATCACATCTGGCCTCCTTTTTAGAGTGGGGAATTCAACTCATAAGTGGCTGGACATTGATTCTGAACATTTTGAACATTATTTGCCTGTCTTCACTCATACTGGTTGCTGTTCTTTTATAAGTAATCACCATGTTTAGCATGCACTTGAACTATTGTTACTTAGGGTGCTTGACTATTTACAAGTCTCACTAGGATTCTAGGTATTCATTAGTCTCGTGGTGTGTATTTGCTGATGGTCCTATTATCTTTGTTGGTTCAGTTACACAGTACCATCCAAGATGCTGCAACACATTATACACAGGGTATGGGTTGTGGGAGCTACAGATATCAGTTATTATTTAGGCTCAGAAACTTAGAATCTCTGCAAGGTTGGACATGATCCTTAGTCTTGTTTTAAGACCGTCTTGTTTTAAAAGTTAAACCCAAATTCTTAAAATATAGAATAGGGGTGCTAGTAGTGCTCACAGAATTGTAGTAAAGATCAGCTGGGAAAGAAGAGCCTATTAAACAGAGCCTGGTATTTAATAAGTATCAGCTGCCTTCAATTAGGAATCTGTGTTGTCATGATTAGAAGATTGCTGGTTTATTTTACAGATCTGTAAGTATAGCCAAAATATGTCAAAATAACCACCAGAAAGAATCATATACCGTCCCTTGAACATTTCATCCCTAGAATCTAGCCAGATTAGCATCTCTATACTGGCAATACTGTTAACACAGATTGTGCTCAAACCCCTCATTGACTTTTCAGCACCTGTAAATTACTGGAGATTTAGGAAGAAGTCTGGGGTTATGGCTTAGTTAAGCTGAGTGGCCAGAAAGTGTGAGATGCTGGATGCCTCCTCCAGTTCATTTCTCCAGCGGCCGCACCAGGCGTATCCATAGCTCCGCTCCCGGGAGCTCGTCTCCGGCGTGGGGCGTGTGCGCACCCCTGGCCGGGCGGAGCCTGGAGCCTGCTCATTAGCAGCGCGGGCAGCTCGTGCGCCCGCAGGAGGGAGGCGGAAGCACAGCCCTGAGCCGCCAGCAGGAGGAGGGAGCGCGGCGGCTGCAGGCAGGGGAGGGAGAGGAAAGAACGGAGGGACGGTTCCCGGACAGAGCGGGAGGAATCGGGGAGCGGCCAGTCCAGGGGGAGCTGCTCCGCTGCGCTGCGCTCGTTATTCACAGGACGCGGCGGCGCTTCCCGGGGCCGCTTCCCGGTCCCCTGGGTGGAGGCTGCCATCTAAACCTGACTCCAGGTGAGTTCCCCAAAGAGGCGAAGCGAGGGGTCTCGAACCAGAGACTTGGAACTGGCGAGGCTGCTCGGCTCCCCAAGCGCCGCTGCCTTGACATTTCCCGATTCACGGGAGGTTTTGGGGGCGGCTGCACAGGCTGGAGGGGCGGATGGGCGGTTGCGATCCTCAGCCGGCGTGGGGGCGTTCGGGAGGAATTAGCTTCAGTGAACGGGGTTTTAGGAGATGTCCGCAAGGCACGCGCTATGTACGCGTTTCTAGACGAGCTTTTGAGACAGAAATTTGGCTTCCCGGATGCCCGTTTTGGCCTTCTGTCCTTCCTTTTGCTTGCCTCATGCCCAATTTTCCAAGCCGAGGAAAGGACTGGAAGGGCGTGGAAGTAGGAGGTCTGGGCACAGCATTCGGCAGGGCAGCCCTGGTCTCCAAGTTTGGGGGTGGGGGGTGGGACTCTTTTCCTTTCAGCCTAATTTACCAGGGGAAAACCCGCAGAGCACCTTGAGGTGCCTTTGCTCCGCACCCTCCATAAGCTTATTAGAGGGAACTTGAGGCTCGCTAGACAACCTGTGACAGGTGACGGCAATTTAGCTTAAAAGCCATGTTGGTTCACTTCGTCTCCTCTTTATCCTTTGTTGCAAAATTGATACCTTTTTGGATTTCTTTAACAGCACAAAGTTTAAGTGGCCGGCTGACAGGAAATATTTCTTTTGAAAATGCTATGAGAAAAGTGATGAGTTAACGTTGAGAGAAAGGCAACTTTATTTTCTCGGAAGAACTTTGGGGAAAGAGATTGATAGGGAAATTCTGGGCATGAAATTATGGACATTTCCCACAGAACTTCCTTCATTTATTTATTTTTTTACATTTCCTTCATTTTTTTTTTTAATCGTGTGTGTGTGTATCAGAGAGACAAAATTCGTTGGAGGTATTAGGACTTTATTTGGTTTAGAAGTTTCTTTCTTACTAATAGCACTAATTTGTGATCTTCATGATTATAAGAATTTACTAAGTGTTTTGCTTTTAGGTGTTTTGGGTCTGTTTTTTAAAAAAATTCAATACTTACTTTGTGGGCCTTGCTGAATACCTCTCAATAAAATCGGTGGGCATACAGTTAGTGACATGACCCCTGTGGATTTAATAGCAGGTAAGTATACAAATGATAAGTTTAGGAAATAAATGTCAGAATCAACATTTAGGTGTGAAATTGAAATATCTTTCAAATATTTACCAAACTCTCTTATAGGATCCAATGTCATTTTATGGTCAAGAGAGCTTAAAGGTTTCTCAGATTGAGATATATGTATCTACTTTGTTAATCCAAATGTAATGTTTTATTTTGTTCTTTAATGACTGTTTGAATTCAACAAATAAAACTTGCATATTTAATGTAAGGTTCTTTCACATATATTACTTCTCCAATTTTTAATATAAATTTAAGGAGAAAAGCAATATTCCATTTTGTAGATGAAGAGACTGTGTCACAGAAGTATTACTTTACCTAGATTTCTGTAATTATTATGTTATAAACTTAGAAATTACATATTATTCTGGAACATATAAAATATATGAATGTTATAAACCATAAGAATTCAGACCTATGCTATTTAACTTCAAGTTTAGTTCTTTACCCAAACAATTGCATGACTACATTGAGACTACTGAAGTAATTATATATGAACACGCTATACGAAAAAATACTTAAAACATTTCTTATTTTTGTCGTTTCTCTTCGATATAAAATATACTATAATTTAATGGAGTTATATTCCATATTTAGATGCTCCTAACTTCCAAATAACACCTAAACTCCTAAAAACTGACCTGTGTCCTTCTTAATAGAAGTGGCTTGACCGGGAGACCCAATTTTTACTAAGAATATTCTTGGGATAATTTATGTCTTATAATCAAGATAAAGACAGGCCACATTTAGTTGTATTTTTAAACCACTTAGTGTGAAGTTGCAACGCAGACATAACTTGCTTTCAGGCTACACTGCCAGCTTTGCAGTGAATAGTCTTTAAGATTCCGTGGAAACATTGGCAGATATAGCTAATGTCTATCTGATGTAGGATTTATGAGAAAAGGAGAGGTAGAAACTGAATGCTCTTATATTTCATATGTGACCACATTCATAAAACTTTATTGATAAGTACTTTGTTGTCTGACACGGGCTGATACAAATAGGCTTCTTCAAGAGTTGAGGAAGAAAACTAAATCCCTATAATACAGCCTTTTTCCTCCTTTTCTTTCTTAAGCGGTAATAGTTGATCCTAGCTTTTGTGTGTCTATGCATGCTCAATACAGTTAGGGGTATAAGGAGAAGTTAAGCAAGAATATTGAATGCTAGCTAGGAAAGTTTTTGGAGTCTCAAATACTTTGGAACGATTTTTCACATTATATACATAAAATTCCTAGTTACATTTGGGAACTAAGTATATTATACACAACTTTGCATCTGATTACAGGATTCCCTGTACATTTATAGCTCAGGTATTCTGGAAAGAGTCAAGATAATTAGTTTTATGGCTCTTGCCCGTGTGACCTGTTTCTTTCTGGTCCTGATATTAAAAGGATGACTTAAATTTTCTGGAATGTCAAAATTTTCTCTTCCCTTGGATCCTACAAAATACTTCAAGCAGTGTATGTGTGATACTCGCTGTCATTCCAACATTTCCAATCCTCCTGAGAATGCTAAACAATGCCCTAGATTTCTTCCTTTGTAATTCTTTCAGGTAGAGGGTTAGCTGAGTTAGGAAGAAAGGAGAGAGGGAGAGAAGAAGAGAGATGACATTTTATCCCTCAGGAAAGAACAAGACCAATTGTATTCCTAATTTAGAAATATTATTCTACAAACATTCCTGAACAAGAGGGCTTTGCATATACATTAAAGCAGAATACCTAGTCAACTTCTAGTTATGCCATGTAGTGAAATGGAAGTAAGATGAGCAGGCCGAGATCATTTTTGTTGGAGAACTGAGACCACATGAAATAGGTAACAGAGTTACCCCAACTGGGGGGCAAGAGGACTTGAAAGTTTCCTCCATAAATTTGCAGTTAGTACAGGGCTGCTCCAGTGATCAGAGTCATGAATGCCCTAGAGTGTCTGTATAACCCTGTACACAGGCTGAGACAGCTCTAACGGCCCAGAAAAGCCTCTGGACAGAATCACTGCACCCTTGGACATTGTCCGACCGCATGTATGAGAATAGTGAGTGCTGAGGAGTTGTGGGTAGCTCGGTACAACTCTTGCTAAAGGAGTGTCATCAACATTCATTGCTGAAAGTGAATTTTTTCATTCACATATGTGATGCCTATTAGGTCATGATTTCTTGGATACCAATTTGTACAAGATATGAATTAATTTTTGAACATCCTTTCTTAAAAGTACCATGTTCATATAGTTGCTCATTTTAATATGAGTAGTTCAGATGGGACATAATAGAGTAAGGAAATGATTGAACATCCTAAGATCTAGTGTATATACCTTTGTTCATGATGAGATTCATCCCCTGTCCCCCTTTGTAGTGACACTGATGGCATAAGGAGTATTAGATGAAATTTAATGCAGAAAACAATGGGATATATGAATGGTAGATATGGTTGACAACCACCATTTTCACTGAAGTTGTTTCAAAGCAAAGAAATTTGGGATAAATTCATTTTATTTGCTCCTGAAGGGTAATTAGGAATAAGTAGGAATTGTGAAGAGGCTGTAGTGTTGACATTAAGAGAAGTTTTTGATTCTTAAAATAGGATATATTACACAAGAGTGAACAAACAGAAGATACTGAACAAATATTCTGTCATAAGTAAGTGATGGATTATTCGGACTTGTTGAACTATGTTTTTAAATGTATTATTTAAATATTTAAATATTATTAAAACCTTAAATAATATTTAAATATTATAAAAGTTGTAGAAAATTATGTTTTCAATACAAATATACACTTATAAGCTATATTGTAGATATGGGAGTAAACAATGCAATTTTTTTTAACTGAGTGAAAAATTTAGTTTTTTAAAATTCCAAATGGAGCTAACAGCTTAGTGTGATACATATTTTGAATTTCAAAATTTGTAACCAAATAGGACAAATGTGTTGAAGTGTACTTTTCTTGAAGAACCGTGATAAGAATGAGCGGTGAAAAAATTACAGCATACTTACCAGGGATGAAATACTTGCTTAGGGTTAATAAGAAAAATCTCAGCAAACGCTAGAAATGAGGTACACGATCTATCAGAGACCCATGATTAAAGTGGTATCTTGTTAGGTATATGAGCTTGAAAAGAAACGGCATAGCTTCACTTTACCCCAGTTGCTTCTTTTGTAAAACGGGGAGACTAAGAGTGTGGTAACTCAAAATCCTTTGTTAATGATTTTCTTCTTAGAACAGTGCCAGGTCCAATTAGGATTAGATTGCTATTTTTATTATTGATATTTGCCCTAGTTCTGCCTTTTATTGACTGTGTGAAATTGGTGAAGATCCCTTTCTGAAGCTTTGTTTCTTACCTACAAGCTGGGAATAGAATACCTGCTATGAAGAGTGGTTGTTAGTACATTAGAAAGGCTGGATATTTGTTTATATAAGGGGCTCAGCGCATGGTAGAAATTTGATAGCATTTTTTGCTTGCCCTCCCATGTATTACTGTGAAGACATCCCACATATTATGTCCAAGTTTTTATTTTCCCCTCAAATGCAATGTCAAGCACAAAACATTCCCATCTCCCAATTCTCTTCTGATGTTCTACAACCATTAAAGTATAGAAAACTAGAATGAGTGTTTTTATAACTTTTGCTGTACTTAAGCATGTGGAGAGAAGAGCGCTAGATCACAGGACACACTTTGATAGGAAAAGGGAAATATTTACACTGCAAACAACTTTCTCCTCATGCTTAACAGTTTTATGCTGTCATTCTGTCAGCACCAAGTGAGATTTTTCTATTTAAATAGTTTTCTATTTGTGGTATGATAATTCATGTATGGACTTCATGTAACTAACATAAATATAATGGATGGTTGAGAAGTGGTTTATTTTTACCAAGAGGAAAAAATGTGTACACGATTTTTTAAAATATTGCTTTGAAAATATTTAAAATTAATTTTGATTCAGTTGGTGGAAGATAGCGTCACAAATTCACTGCTAGTGGTATTCTTGAGAAGTAATGTTTGAATTTTCTAGGTATTGTCCCCAGACTGGCTTAAAAGAATTTAATTTTAGATGTAAATTTTCTGCTTAACATGGAAGATTTTCCCTGAAAATATTAGCTTCATCAGATACATAGTTGCTTAGGGGTAGCTGCATGGAATTATGGGAAGAGTGAAATAGAAAAAAATTTTCATGTCTAAGTTATACATACTGGTGTAATCATATTGATTGGATGATAATGATAATTACAGCAATAATGTGATTGAAAGGGTAAGCAAGTAACATATACTACAGTTACTAATATAATCCTGTGATTGAGTTTACCACTTCGTTTCTCTTTCCTGGAAACCCTTAAGTTTGTCACTATTGCACTTTATTTCCTTTGCTTATTGTAGTGGTGTATTAGTTGTATTACTGCTGCTATAACAAATTACGACACATTTACATAACTTAACACATATTTATTGTCTTGCAGTTTCAAAGGTCAGAAGTCCAAAATCACTTTAATATGGCTAAGTCAATGTGTCTGCAGTGTGGGTTCCTTCTCGAGGTGCTGAGGGGAGAATCCATTCTCTTGCATTTTCTGCTTCTGGTGGCACCTGTCTTCATTGTCTTTTCCCCATTCCTCCATTTTCAAGGTGCGTTGCTTTTATTTCTGTTTCTGTCTCCGCGCTGTCTCCTCCTTTAACTTTGAGTCCTTCTCTCCACTTCATCTAAGGACTCCTGTGATTACTTTGGACTCACGTGGATGATCTGAGATAATCACCTTGTCTCCAGATCCTTAAATGAATCGTATCTACAAGTCCTTTGGCTGTGTAAGGCAGCACATTCCCAGGGCCGGGAGATTAGGTGAAGAACATCTTTTGGGACTATTATGCAGCCTATCACAAGTGGTAATATCACTTTTATGCCTTGAGACCCTGAAATTAATGTACTTGCTTACGCATGGAAAAACAATGTATCTGTGGGGGTAACAGTTTATTTTTGAACCATTAGAAGGTATTGATGGGGAAGTTTTCATCTGACAACAGATACTGATAAATTAAATACCCTTAGATTTGTCAAAACTAGCTTTAGTAAAATATAAGTAAAAGTATTTGCACTGCTAGGGTCAAAAATATTAATTAAACCCATTATTTATCAAGGCCAAGTCCTGGATTAGTTAGGTTTAAATTAACCTAGAACATTATCTTCCATAGTGCTTAATTGTGAAGCTTAGTTCTTGTTGACAAAAGCTCATCCATATAAGAAAGCATCGAAAGGTTGGTGTTTTTTTAACCTTTGCAGAATATAACTTTTCAAAGGGATGTTAGACAGTAGTTCCATCACAATTGATGCAGTTCACAGACATTCTTTGTGAATATTTTATCTCATGAGTTATATCTATGACACTAATCATAGACTTCTAGAAGAAATTTAGCAATGGTCATGTCAGCCTTTCAAATCTTTCTGTAACCTAGAAGAGGATCATTGCATAAGATAGATTCATTTTCCCCTTTATTCCATTGTTGCCAGAGAGAACTTGAAATGCCCTGTTCAAATTAATTTAATGCAAATGAATTCTTGCTGCCTCACAAGTAGTTTGTCCTTCATTTTTCTTAAAATTAGATTGAAAATGGATGTGACCTGCTTTACTGGTTGTTGTGCAGGAAGCATTGTCCTTCCTGAAAGCTCCCTCCGTTGTCAAAATGAAGCCATTAAGAGTAAAGTAAATTATATTATCTGATCATAGTATCACAATTGACCTTAAAACAATAAATTTTATAATCAGTGCAAATTGCTGAATAGTGTTTGCAGTTGTAGAAATTTCAAAGGAAACCCTGGTTGAGATACAAAGCTGCTGTAATCATTTTTAAAATCTTTGTTTTTCTTTTACTTTGGAACAGTAGTGCAGTAAGTACTTTTGCCTTATTGTTCTCTCTGCCTTCCAGAAACCCTCATTCAAATATTCTAAGTTTTTAAGTCTTTTTCATTTCTTTTAATATTGTAACATTTAACAATGTCAAAGAAAGTATAATTTTTCTGGAAATCAAGCTAAAAATAAAGAGAAGCCGATGTAAATGAACATCAAATTAACAAGATTGATTAGGAAAAGTAATTTTTGAAAAGGGCCCAAAATCCCTTTGCACATAAATGCAAAAGAATTTAGTGAAAGAAGGTGAAACTGGAGTAAAGAACTCTACGGATGCGTAAGTAACTCTTAATAAGAATGAGTAACGTACATGCGTATCTTTAGCTCCCAGTTTCAGAGATACAGTAGTTGTACAACAAATGGTCCTTTCCTGCTGTTAAGGAAGCCTCTCCTCCTCCAGCCATGCCATTCCTCAGAGCAAGCTCTTCCACTGAGTTTTCAGCAACCATAAGTAAGAAGGATGGTACGATAGGCTGCGTGTACATATGGCCCTCATTAGCAGGCCAACTGTTCCTTTTGCACACCCACATCACTGGGGACATATGGCGTTACTTTGACTGTTGAAACAAGTGTGTGTGGACATATCTTGGTATGAGTAAAAGACTGTTGATTGTCTTTCTCTTGTCGCTCATGCAACCGTCTCCTTGTGGAGATCGTATTATCCATAACACTAGATTTGAGGATGATAAATGACGTTGTTATTATTAACTGAATTTGCCTCTCTAGTTTGATCACAAAACCAGCGAATGTTTGCTTATGGAACATGTAAAGCTTATAGAAGACGGAAAGCTTACAGAAAGAAATGATGGCTTTTCTAAGCATAAGAGTCAGGTCTTTTTCAATCAAAAACTAACTCATTCAAAAATTCAAGAGTTCTGTAAAACCAGAACAGCAGAGGTTTCAGAAATGCTATTGAGATCATTTATTATAAAATAGCCATTAATGAAATGTAATAGTGAGTCTGTTGTTGTGACTATGTGGAGAAATGAATGAGAAAATATAAGATAGGCTGGAATGAAGAGAGTCATCGGATCCCAACATAATTCATTTTGTATAGTTCACAGTATTGTAGCTTTAAAAAAATTATGAATTTTTTCAGTACTGTGAATTCTGAATTTGCAATATGAGGCTTTTCAATCCTTGCAACAAGTGTGTATTTTTCAGTGGTTCTAGAATTATCGGGGCTTTCGAGCTGCTTCTGATAAGAAGGCAAGGCTAGAGGACTCGTGTTGAGGTGGCATTTGCACAGGACTTTAGATAACATACATCGATGATGTAGAGAGAAGAGCGGGTGATGTTGCTGTGGATTATAGTGGAAAGGCACCTTTTGCTCCCTCTGCTGACCTATTTGTGTATTCAGCTGTGTAGCATATTTCTTGTATAATTACATAGTAATTTCACACACTACATTAAGAAAATCTGAACAATTTTTACTAAACTCATGTTTTCTAAATATTAAGTAAATAAAACCAATATTTGGCTAGGTAACATTTATAAAAACAGGATTTCTAGATAGATGATGATAAATTTTCATCTATATCTATAGAGCTGATAAATTTTCAAAACCCTTTGAATATCACTTGTACTACAAAGTCTCGTTTCAGTTTCAGTGCCATGGCACATTGATTAATCACCACTAAAGCGGTACATGAAATATTTGGCAATATAGGTATTTGGTAATGGTGATTGATGCACAGAATACGGCACCGTTATTATGCACTGGCCTTGAGAACTTTAGTTTTCATCTTCGATCACCTGATAGAGAACAAACTAACAGCTTTTTTCTTTCACCTTGCTGGAGAATAAACTAACAACTTCAAATTATCTGATCCATCCAAAAACTTATTTCCGTGAAACTCACTGATTTATTTATTATTTCGTGGGGATCACTATTATTTGCTGTAGTAAAATATCAAATGATCGATGTTTTATACCAACATGGCAGCTCACATGGTAGGCAACAGAATGAAAACAAACAGGTTTACTACCAAGAATTATACTATATTGCTTTTATTGACAGAAAAAGCATACAGATAATTTTATTCAGAGATTTTATGTGAATTATTTTGATAAGTGTACACATATATTTATAACTGACCTTTCTTTGTCAAGTGTGTGCCCACACACGTATTCATACTAAATCAATCTTAGAGATCTTATCCAAAGATTGAATTTCTTAAAGTGACTGTTCCAAATATGTATAATTTATGGCAAAAAAGTCACAAAATGGCAATACAAGGAGGCATAAAACTGAAGATAAAGGGGGAGATGATGGTTAAAAACACCTGTAAATGAATAATTGATTTTGATTTAAATTCTTTTTAGTTCTTAGCTGATGAAATGAATATAAATGAAATTATTATGCAAAACACCTCTATTTGTTGTATATGCATGTACATATATGTGTTACAAATACAAAACTGATAGGATATTATTTAACATATATTCACACTCATAATGTGCATATATGTACATAATGAAAATGAGTGCTTGTTTTATATGTATGTATACACACACATACACATATTGCATACTTTCATTTTTTAAAATTTTACTTTAAGTTCTGGGATACATGTGCTGAACATGCAGGTTTGTTACATAGGTATACTTGTGCCATGGTAATTTGCTGCACCCATCAACCCGTCATGTAGGTTTTAAGCTCCACATGCATTAGCTATTTGTCCTAATGCTCTCCCTCCCCTTTCCCCACACCCACCTACAGACCCCAGTGTGTGATGTTCCTCTCCCTGTGTCAACATGTTCTCATTGTTCAGCACCCACTTATGAGTGAGAACATGCAGTGTTTGGTTTTCTGTTCCTGTGTTAGTTTGCTGAGGATGATGGTTTCCAGCTTCATCCATATCCCCGCAAAGGACGTGAACTCATCCTTTTTTATGGCTGTGTAGTATTCCATGGTGAATATGTGCCACATTTTCTTCATCCAGTCTATCATTGATGGGCATTATGTTGGTTCCAAGTCTTTGCTATTGTAAATAGTCCCATGATAAACATATATGTACATGTGTCTTTAGAGTAGAATGATGTATAATCCTTTGGTATATACCCAGTAATGGGATTGCTGGGTCAAATGGTATTTCTGGTTTTATATCCTTGAGGAATCACCACATTGTATTCCACAATGGTTGAACTATTTTACAAGCCCACCAACAGTGTAAAAGTGTTCCTATTTCTCTGCATCTTCTCCAGCATCTGTTTCCAGAATTTTTAATGATCACCATTCTAACTGGTGTGAGATGGTATGTCATTGTGGTTTTGATTTGCATTTCTCTAATGAACAGTGATAATGAGCTTTTTTCATATGTTTATTGGCCACATACATATCTTCTTTTGAGGAGTGTCTGTTCATATCCTTTGCCCACTTTTTGATGGGGTTGTTTGTTTTTTTTTTCTTGTAAATTTGTTTAAGTTCCTTCTAGATTCTGGATATTAGACCTTTGTCAGATGGATAGATTGCAAAAATTTTCTCATATTTTGTAGGTTGCCTGTTCACTCTTGTGATAGTTTATTTTACTGAGCAGAAGCTCTTTAGTTTGATTAGATTCCATCTGTCAATTTTGGCTGTTGTTTCAAGTGCTGTTGGTGATTTAGTCATGAAGTCTTTGCCCACACCTATGTCCTGAATCATATTGCCTAGGTTTTCTTCTAGGGTTTTTATAGTTTTAGGTTTTACATTTATGTTTTTAATCCACCTTGAGTTAATTCTTTTATAAGGTATAATGAAGGGGTCTAGTTTCTCTTTTCTGCATATGGCTACCCAGTTTTCCCAGCGCCATTTATTACATAGGGAATCCTTTCCCCATTGCTTGCTTTTGTCAGGTTTGTTGAAGATCAGATTGTTGTAGATGTGTGGTGTTATTTCTGAGGCCTCTATTCTGTTTCATTGGTCTATATATCTGTTTTGGTATTAGCACCATGCTGTTTTGGTTACTTTAGCTTTGTAATATAGTTTGAAGTCAGGCAGCGTCATGCCTCCAGCTTTGTTCTTTTTGCTTAGGTTAGCCTTGGCTCCACAGGCTCTTTTTTGCTTCCATATGAAATTTAACATAGTTTTTTTCTAGTTCTGTGAAGAAAGTCAATGGTAGCTTGATGGGAATAGCATTGAATCTATAAATTACTTTGGGCAATATGGCCATTTTCATGATATTGAGTCTTCCTATCCATAAGGATGGAGTGTTTCTCTATATGTTTGTGTCCTGTCATTTCCTTGAGCTCTGGTTTGTAGTTTTCTTTGAAGAGGTCCTTCACATCCCTTGTAGGTTGTATTCCTAGGTATTTTGTTTTCTTTTTAGCAATTGTGAATGGGAGTTTACTAATGATTTGGCTCTCTGCTTGTCTGTTATTGGTATATAAGAATGATTGTGATTTTTGCACATGAATTTTATATCCTGAGACTTTGCCAAAGTTGCTTATCAGGTTAAGGAATTTTTGGGCTGAGGTGGTGGCGTTTTGTAAATATACAATCATGTCATCTGCAGACAGAGACAATTTGATTTCCTCTCTTCCTATTTGCATGCTTTTATTTCTTTCTCTTACTCGATTGCCCTGGCCAGAACTTCCAATACTATCTTGATAAGAGTGGGGAGAGAGGGCATCCTACTCTTGGGCCAGTTTTCAAAGGTAATGCTTCCAGCTTTTGGCCATTTAGCATGATATTAGCTATGCATTTGTCATAAATAGCTCTTATTTTTGTGAGATATGTTCCATCAATACCTAGTTTATTGAGAGTTTTTAGTATGAGGGGTGTTGAATTTTATTGAAGGCCTTTTCTGCATCTATTGAGATAATCATGTGGTTTTTGTCATTGGTTCTGTTTATGTGATGGATTATGTTTATTGATTTGCATATGTTGAACCAGCCTTGCATGCCAGGCATGAAGCCAACTTGATCGTGGTGGATAAGTTTTTGATGTGCTGCTGGATTCTCTTGCCGGTATTTTATTCAGGATTTTCGCATCGATGTTCATCAGTGATATTGGCCTGAAATTTTCTTTTTCTATTGGGTCTCTGCCAGGTTTTGGAATCAGAGTGATGCTGGCCTCATAAAATGATTTAGGGAGGAGTCTTTCTTTTTCTATTGTTCAGAATAGTTTCAGAAGGAATGGTACCAGCTCCTCTTTGTACCTCTGGTAGAACTCGGCTGTGAAGACATCTGGTCCTGGGCTTTTTTTGGTTGGTAGGCTAGTAATTACTGAGTCAATTTCAGAACTTGTTATTGGTCTATTCAGGGATTTGACTTCTTCCTGCTTTAGTCTTGGGAGGGTGTATGTGTCCAGGACTTTATCCATTTCTTCTAGATTTTCTAGTTTATTTGTGTAGAGGTGTTTACAGTATTCTCTAATAATAGTTTGTATTTCTGTGGGATCAGTGGTGATATACCCTTTATCGTTTTTTAATGTGTCTATTTGATCTTTCTCTCTTTTCTTCCTTGTTAGTCTGGCTACCGGTCTATCTATTTTTTTAATCTTTTCAAAAAACCCACTCCTAGATTCATTGATTTTTTTTTGAAGGTTTTTTTTGTGTTTCTCTCCCATTCGGTTCTGCTGTGATCTTAGTTATTTCTTGTTTTATACTAGGTTTTTAATGTGTTTTCCATTGCTTCTTTTGATTGTGATGTTAGGGTGTCTATTTTAGATCTTTCCCACTTTCTAATGTGGACATTTAATGCTGTAAATTTCCCTCTAAACACTGTTTTAACTGTATCCCAGAAATTCTGATATGTTGTGTCTTTGTTCTCATTGGTTTCAAAGAACTTATTTATTTCTGCCTTAATTTTGCTATTTACCCAGTAGTCATTCATAAGCAGGTTGTTCAGTTTCCATGTAGTTGTGCAGTTTTGAGTGAGCTTCTTAATTCTGAGTTCTAATTTGATTACACTGTGGTGTGAGAGATTGTTTGTTATGATTTTCATTCTTTTGCATTTGCTGAGGAGTGTTTTACTTCCAATTATGTGGTTGATTTCAGAATAAGTGCTATGTGGTGCTGAGAAGAATGTATATTCTGTTGATTTGGGGTGGAGGGTTCTGTAGGTATCTATTAGGTCCACTTGGACCAGAGCTGAGTTCAAGTCTGAATATCCTTGTTAATTTCCTTTCTTGTTGATCTGTCTAATATTGATAGTGGGTTGTTAAAGTTTCCCACTATTATTGTGTGGGAGTCTAAGTCTCCTTGTAGGTCTCTAGGAACTCGTTTTATGAATCCTGGTGCTCCTGTATTTGGCATATATATATATATTTAGGATACTCAGCTCTTCTTGTTGCATTGATCCCTTTACTACTATGTAATGCCCTTCTTTGTCCTTTTTTATCCTTGTTGGTTTAAAGTCTGTTTTATTAGAGACTAGGATTGCAACTCCTGCTTTTTTTTTCTTTCTTTCCATTTGCTTGGTAAATATTCCTCCATCCCTTTATTTTGAGCCTATGTGTGTCCTTGCAAGTGAGATGTGTCTCCTGAATACAGCACACCTGTGGGTATTGACTCTTTATCCAATTTGCCAGTGTATGTCTTTTAATTGGGGCATTTAGCTCATTTATATTTACCGTTAATATTGTTATGTGTGAATTTGGTCCTGTCATCATGATGTTAGCTGGTTATTCTGCACATTAGTTGAAGCAGTTTCTTCCTAGTTTCATTGGTTTATATATTTTGGTGTGTTTTTGCAGTGGCTGGTACTGGTTTTTCCTTTCCATGTTTAGTGCTTCCTTTAGGAGCTCTTGGAAGGCAGGTCTGATGGTGACTAAATCTGTCAGCATCTGCTTGTCTGTAAAGGATTTTATTTCTCATTCACTTATGAAGCTTAGTTTGGCTGGTTATGAAATTCCATATGTACATCATGGAAATGAGTGCATGTGATACACACACACACACACGCACACACATTGCATACTTTCATTTTTGTGTCCATTACTTTTCTGATTTTATCAGCAGCCAACTAAAGAAAATAGAAAAAAAAATTGGTAATTCGATCTTTCATGTTCTGCATCTTCCAGCTTCACAACTTATAGTTTTCTATTTTTATTGTTATTGTGATCAGAATGAAAATGTATACAATAGAATCAGAATCAGGTCAGAATCAACAAAAATACTATAATGTTTGTACATGCTTTCAATGCAGTTTGTCTCTGCAAAGGGTGTGTGTGTTTCTATGCACATGTGCATGTACACAAGTGTGTAAATAAGTGTTTTATTCATGATGGAGAAAGGCTGGTCAAAATGATTCTGAATGAGATAGCACCACTACAGCAGATAATTAGGTCTCTAGCAATAAAACAAGTCATTAAACATGTTTCTAAGCATCTACTCAGTATCTGGCACAATGTTAAGTAGTGTAAATATAATCATTAGCAAAATTCAGCTTCTACCCTCAATGGTATATGTGTAGAACAAATTGGTAAAGCTGGAGTACATTTCAGGACCAAAAACAGTTTCTGTGTAGTTCCCACTTCATCAAGACCATGTTGTATACCTCTCATACACTTAAGCCATAGGGAAGCAATTATTCCATCCATCCTTTTACAGGGTAGTGGTGGGGAAGAAGAGCTGACTGTCATGCTTGAATTCACATAATTTCATAATTAAATAATTTCATGTTACATAATCTCGATAAACCTAAAATCCAATATATGATAAAGATAGTGTTTCAAATCAGTGGATAAGTGATAAACAGTTCATAAAATGGTGTTCAGATAATTGGCTATATGTATTTTATAGTTGCACAAAGGTATAATATGTCATTAATAAATATTAATTCCATAGTGGATGTCAAATACACTTTTTCAAAATATAAAGAAAAAATACCATAGACAAATATCACTTGCAACATTACGGTTAAAATTAAATATCCAAACATAGCCCTAACCAATAACAGAAAATTTAAAAAAAAAATTATGGATTGGAATTTGTTAAAATATAAAACTTTTCTTTTTCAGAGGATACAATGAATATGTGTAAAAAGCAAATATCAAATCAGCAACAAGTGCTTGCAATTCACTTGACATATTTAAAATATGAGTAGTTCCAACAAATCATAAATAAATGATTAGTAGTCCAATAAAAAAAAGACAAAGTACATTGACAGGAAACTGTATGAAACTCATGAACACTAAATGTCTTAGATTCTCTATTGTTAAACAAAATGCAAAAACAATAGAGAACATTATGAATATGGAGTTAATATTTAACAAAATTATTTTATCCATGTTATAAGTAAATATTTACATCCAAAAACCCTTGTTTTCTCTGAAAGTTGTCACTTATGAGTCTATTTTGAAAATGTTTAAAGAATAGTAATTAATTAACTTTAATAAATAGGTACTCCTATTGAGGGAAAACAGACATTTCCATAATTTTTCTTCTGTTTCTAATCTAGTAGATGGTAGGAAAATAATGACAATTGCATGTTCATACCTGGAGAATATGCATTCCATTTCTTTTAAACTTTTGCATTCTCAAAACTATATTGATACCTCAAAGCATACCCTTTGCTGTTGAAAACAGCCTTTCAAGTATAAAGACACACACATCACTTTCCTTAAATCTTATATAAGGCAAGGGCCTAGATTCCTATCAGAAAATGTATTTCAAGAATGCTTTTTTAGTAGTTCCTGTGGCCTTATCTTATAGAGGAAGGTTTTTTTTTAAACATACACACAGTATTTGATGCACATTTTTATTGGAAAGAGCTTTTATTTCCTTAAATGTTTTGTTGTCTAAGTGTGAAAAGTATCCTGCAGTGGAATTCAGTGGCACAGATGCTTATTGTGATAGATGAGATGAACTTGCTTCCCTAAGCATGCATGGGCATGAAATGCATCTGGCTTCTGTACATAAAAGTCAGTTATGTTCCCAAATGTGTCTCTGCATTTACACAGACGTTTAGGGGCAGACACCCTACTGTTCCCTCAAAAGGCGGCTCTGCTTAATTATGAAGTTCAAGTTAGACCAGAAGTTGGAAAATACTAAATTCCACATTGCAGACAGAGCCTGAGCAGGTGATGTCACCACTGCATTCTAAGGTGGCAAGTCCTCAGAGAAGTAACTTATCACCTTACCATGGAGAAAAATAACCGTGTCCAGAACACAAGAGGATGCTTTAAGGTAGCGTACAATCAAGTGTGCAAACCTGTGCAATACATACCAGATGAAATCCAGTTCAGAGGCTCAGGAAAACAAACAAATGAGGATATGCTTTAAAAAATAGGACTTAATATAAACAGTCGTGAGAGTAAAACTATTGCTAAGCACATAGGAAACATAAACCAGGCTTTCAGGAAGGAGTTTGGCACATGTGTGCACTGGTAGGAGGTGTAATGTGCAGAAATCCGGCCTTTTGTGGCATAGCAACTAAAGTTCCTTTTCTATTGTCCAGACAACCTTAAATATTCCTTTATGCAGTACTATTTTAAAAAGGCCATCTACTGTGCACAATGTGTTAGCATCAAGGACATGAAATTTATCTGGAATATACCAAAACTTTAATCAATAGACTAGGACCAAAGCTTTTAAAAACAGGTTTTCGTAGATAAATCATTATAAGTTATTATTTCCTCGCCATAGGTAAGGCATGATAGATAACTTTACTTTTTCTCAGTCACTTAGTGTGTAGGTAGAATAATGACCCTTAGCAGGATGACCTTTTGAATGTGTTGTTAGGCAGCATGGAAGCATTATGGTTAGAGGTGGAATTAAGATTGCTAATCACCTCACCTTAAACTGGAGCGATTATCCTGAATTATCTAGGTGGGCCCACTGTAGTCACAAAGAACCTTCAGACAGGAAGGCGGAGAGACCAGAGTGAGCAGAAGAGCTTGGGGAAACTGGAGCCGAGGCTGAAGTGATGTGCTGTGTCCAAGATGTGCAGAGGCCAAGAGCTCAGGGATACATGTGACCCCTCAAACCTGGTGAATTCTCTCCTGGAATCTCTAGACAAAATATACACTTGATGATACCTTGATTTTAGCACACTAAGACCCATTTTGGACTTCTGACCCCCAGAAGTATAAAGAAAAAAAATGTGTTGTTTTAAGCCTCTGAGTTTATGTTAATTTACTGTAACAGCAGTAAGAAACTAACACAGTAAGACGGCTTTTATTTTTATGTGATGTATAGAATTAAATTGGATATGCTAGGAAATATTGGAAATTTATTGATTTATTTTTTTGTCTGAGCTGGAGTCTGGCTCTGTCGCCCAGGCTGGAGTGCAGTGGCGCGATCTCGGCTCACTGCATGCTCTGCCTCCCGGGTTCCCGCCATTCTCCTGCCTCAGCCTCCCGAGTAGCTGGGACTACAGGCGCCGCCACCACGCCAGCTAATTTTCTGTATTTTTAGTAGAGACGGGGTTTCACCGTGGTCTCGATCTCCTGACCTTGTGATCCGCCCGCCTCGGCCTCCCAAAGTGCTGGGATTACAAGTGTGAGCCACCGCGCCCGGCCAGGAATTTATTTTCTTAATATAGTTCTTCATATTAGAATAATGAGAACCATCGAGTAATGAAGTGTTCTATTTTGTGAAGGATGATTATATAAACAGTACGAAGGTTAAAAACCGGGCGGGACCGGCTGGGCACAATGGCTCGTTCATGTAATCCCAGCACTTTGGGAGGCCCGGGCAGGTGGATCTCTTGAGCCCAGGAGTCTCAGATCAACCTGGGCAACATGTGAAACCCCATCTCCACAAAAATACAAAAACCAGGCAGACGTGGTGGCGGCGCCTGTGGTCCCAGCCACTCAGGAGGCTGCGGTGGAAGGATCGGAGCCCGGCAGGTGCAGGCTGCGGTGGACCGTGATTATGCCACTGCGCTCCAGTCTGGGTGACAGAGTAAGACCCTGTCTCCATTAAATAAATAGATAAATAAATATATATATAAGTAAAAGAGGAGGTTGTCTTTTGAAGGCTATTAAAGTCGTCTAAGTGTCCTCTGATTATATGAGGCTGGAATGGTGCATGGAATGTTGTGTTGAATAACCTGATACAGTCTCTGAAACTATAGAAGCATTAGTAATTTTAGCCTGAGAGTGCTATAATCTGGGATAATTTGGTCCAATACTTCCAGAGAGGGTTGAAGTTTTGAGATAGCTGGAGTTATTTCAGTTGAAGACCTGAATATGAGGCAACTGCATACTCAATTACAATTCAATTTCTACTCTTTATATAAGGTAGAAATGGGTAACATGTGGGACACTGTGTTAAAAGTAATGCAGCCATAGTGTAGTGGTAAAAGCAGATGAAAAGTACTATAATAGTCGTATAGATGAGGTACTGGAAAGAAGCAGATTTGAAAAATTAGAGATAAATGTCAGTTTTCCGGAGCCATGGGATGAAAACCAAACCGGATTACAACAGATTCAATTCACTCAAGATGTCTAACTTGGTAATAGGTCAGAAAACTCAATTTGTCGTATTTTCTTAAAAGTACACAAAAATGTTCCTTTTGATAAAACACGTGTAGTGCACCTTCGGATTTGATTTTTCTTTATGTTCTGTAAACTGCTCACAGTAAAACAGAAAAAAAGTCTGACAAATATGATGGTCCTTAAATCTTGTAGGAGTATGATGCTTCTCCAAAGAATAGAGGTTTTCCTAGGAAGGCCCTAAGCAAGGAATCAAGTTTCCTTTTGCAAGAAATAAAATTCTCAAAAGTTCCCTGCACCTTGGAAAGGCTCTGGTTGAAATTAATAGCACAACGTTATTTATTTAAATTTTAACTTTTAAGTTCAGGGGTACAAGTGTAGGTTTGTTACAGAGGTAAGCTTATGCCATGGGATTGGTTGTACAGTTTATTTCATCACCCAGATATTAAGCCTAATATCCATTAGTTGTTTTTCCTGATCCTCATAGCAAATATTACCCCCATAAAGTTTTATGGTTACTTTTTTCTTATCTTCTGATTAATGCCATTAGATTCACCAATTGAAATTATTTTTCAGTAGTTTAATTCCCTCTAGAAGGTTTAAAAAATGTTTCCGAATTTCCTAAGTCTTCTTTCTTTGTTAGTCTTCTAAAAAGCTATATTCAATAGAATTCATGTGCTTAGGTACAGTTTCACTAAAAGCGTATCTTCAACATTTGATCTGTTTAAAAGTTCTTAAGGTGTTAAGGAACATTAGGTATCAGAGTTTATGGCATTTGATTAATCTGAATAAATCTTGGCATCAAATTGAATTCAGCAAAAGTAACAGTGATAAATCAGAGAGCAATATTTGAAATGTCTCCAGGAAACATTTTAAAACAATTTTTAAGTTCACTAATTTGAGTCATTACACTTGGCCCTAATATGGTAGATTTTAAGTGAAGCTCAGTCGAACCTGGTAGATATCATATACAAACTTTTAATAGTCCTAACAATTCCTGTACCTCATTTGGATAAAGATTATTTCCAGAGCATCAGTGCTTTGACCAGAAAGGCATTTATTATTCTGTAACACTTTTCTTGAGAAATTAGCATGATTCATCATTTGAGTACGCTCTCTCAGATAAGATTCTAATATTTGGGTGTGAATAAAACTTCAGGGCATTGAAAACAGCTGGAAGATAGACAATAGGGTGATCATCCTCTCTTGTCATTCTCTATCAAGGTCCTCTTTAATTATTGGCCTAAACAGCTATAACTTTATGGTGAAAACAAACCGCTCGGATATAGCGTTAAAGGTTGAAATAATGAATTATACATAAATCGATTTAGTTCAGTTATATTCTGTTGAATTGGGAGAACATCGAATTTTTAAATTTCTCTGCATTTCTTGAAGTTAGGAATAAAAGCTGGGGTGGGGTCTCCTGAAATAATGAGGTCTAGAATAATTTCTGTTAAATTTACTTTTTAGTAGGATAAGTCTACTAAAATCAATATGAATGGAACCTTCAATGTACCACTGAAGATAATTAATCTTTGAGAGGTTAAGTAACCATTACAAGGTAATTTACCTAATTAGCAACTAAACCAACCAAATTTTAGATTTCTTAACTTTAAGACTATTGCTCACATAGTCACGTAAAGTATATCTTCCACATAGTCACAGGCAATCACAAGCTAACACGAGCAGTTAGCACAAAATAGATGTTCCACATAGAATGCAGAACAAAAAAAGACACTTTAAAAATCCTTTTCCCTTTTCCAAATTCATATTTAAAAAGTTTCTTGTGGAATTTCCCAAATGCCAGCATGGCCACATATAATACAGATTGATACTCAGACCTCTAATGAGAAACAGTTAGAATTATGCTAAACAAGGAACATTCTATATTGATTTCACAAATTCTCCTCTTTCCACTTATAGTTTCTCATAAAATGTAACATGTTTGTCTTGTGTGGAGTCTGTATAGAAAAAGTGTGATAACTGAAGATATAGACACACAGGTGTATGTATGTCTGTGTGTTCCTGTGTATTATAGCCTTTCTTTAATGGTTTTCTCTTTATATATATATATACTTTAAGTTCTAGGACACATGTGCACAACGTGCAGGTTTGTTACATATGTATACATGTGCCATGTTGGTGTGCTGCACCCAGTAACTCATCATTTACATTAGGTATATCTCCAAATGCTGTCCCTCCCCCTCACCCCACCCCATGACAGGCCCCGGAGTGTGATGTTCCCCTTCCTGGGTCCATGTGTTCTCATTGTTCAATTCACACCTATGAGTGAGAACATGCAGTGTTTGGTTTTTTTTGTCCTTGTGATAGTTTGCTGAGAATTATGGTTTCCAGCTTCATCCATGTGTCTACAAAGGACATGAACTCATCCTTTTTTATGGCTGCATAGTATTCCATGGTGTATATGTGCCACATTTTCTTTTTTTTTTCTTTTTTTTATTATACTTTAGGTTTTAGGGTACATATGCACAATGTGCAGGTTTGTTACATATGTATCCAGCCACATTTTCTTAATCCAGTCTATCATCGTTGGACGTTTGGGTTGGTTCCAAGTCTTTGCTATTGTGAATAGTGCCACAATAAACATACGTGTGCATGTGTCTTTATAGCAGCATGACTTATAATCCTTTGGGTATATATACATATATATATAAAAAAACTATATATATATATTTTGGGGACGGAGTTTCGCTCTGTCACCCAGCTGGAGTGCAGTGGCGCGATCTCGGCTCACTGCAAGCTCCGCCTCCCGGGTTCACACCATTCTCCTGCCTCAGCCTCCAGAGTAGGTGGGACTACAGGTGCCCGCCACCATGCCCGGCTAATTTTTTGCATTTTTACTACAGACGGGGTTTCACCGTGTTAGCCAGGATGGTCTCGATCTCCTGACCTCATGATCCACCCTCCTCGGCCTCCCAAAGTGCTGGGATTACAGGCATGAACCACCGCGCCTGGTCTCTATTTAAGTTAGCTCTGTCCAGGGCAAACCAGCATTTCAAAGATACAAACTGTTTTTGCAAAAAACAGGTATACACCTATCCATAGTGCAGACATTATGTCTACTTATTTCTCTCTAAATAGATCTTTCATTTTAACAAGTACTTCACCTTCACAAAATTTAGTTGAGTCAGTGAACTCTTATCCAGATGCTATATCTTGGCCAGATTATCAAGAATTAAGCCTCACAGATAGGCTGTTTCCATTTCCTTTAACAAAGTTTATCAGTCCTGAGTTACTTCTTGATTTCTTGCCAGTGGCATATAATGATGACTCAGCCAAGTCAGTTCCCAGAGTTGGACTCTTTTTTTTCTTATACACAGGAAACTTCTTTTCCAAGAATACTTGTTCCAGTTGCTCACAATCTTCATAGCTGATGATTATAGAATGATCTATGTACCTTCAATGTACCTTCAAAAATGAGATCTGCAGCTGGATAAGACGTGTGTGTGTGTGTGTGTGTGTGTGTGTCTTAGTAGACTTAAACCTTTCATTGAATAAGAAGCCTAGTTGATAGTGTAAGGTGAGAGTTAGAAGAACAGGGAATTATTTGGTTTAAGGAATTGTGAAGAAATGTGCTATGCCATTAAAATTTTTCTCTACTTTTGTGTTAAATCTTAATTTTGTGCAGAATTTACTAAGCTGCAGGAAACTGTCAAAATTGACTCTTGCTAAGTTCCATATTGGTTTGTAATTATCTTAAAACAAAAGTTGGTTGATACTAAAGTGCAGTTTTTCCTCTAGCTTTCATAAATTGAGACAGGTCTTTTTCTCACCCTCCACATACCTATGGCTGGAAGCCGAGGTGGTTGTTCTTGGTTCCCGTTACAACTTCTAGACTGTTAATTTCTCCGCTCCTTGCAAATTAGACTGTTCCTTTGAAACTCAAACCCCTTGGAAATATCAGCCATGCCCCTTTGGTATTACCATCATCAACAGACCTCCCTCCTGGGCACTCTGGTCTTATTTTTTTTTTTTTTGAGATGGAGTCTTGCTCTGTCACCCATGCTGGAGTGTAATGGTGTGATCTCGGCTCACTGCAAACTCCTCCTCCCGGTTTCAAGTGATTCTCCTGCCTCAGGTTCCTGAGTAACTGGGATTACAGGTGCATACCACCACACCCAGCTAATTTTTGTATTTTTGGTAGAGACGGGGTTTCGTCATGTTGGCCAGGCTGGTCTCGAACTCCTGACCTCAGGTGATATGCCTGCCTCAGCCCCCCAAAGTGCTGGGATTACAGGCATGATCCACTGCACCTGGCCTCTTGCCATTTATTTAAGGCTTTAGATCTTTTGCTCAATATCATCTTCAGGCAAGTTCAGCCATCATTTTAGTGGCTCAGCTTTCACGTGAAAGGACCAGTACAAACCTCGGTTCCCCGTTTTTTGACATCTTTATTTCCATTACTTTTTTTCTTTCCTCCACTTTATTGTCATCAAATCTGAAACATTTTCTATAAGGGTATGTACCACCAGGATCTAGATGCAAATATTCTGCCTCCTGGACATCACTCCTTGCCAGCTCGTTGGCCCAGATGTCCTCATTCCTACAACCCTTCATTTTCACTGAGACTCTCCTTAGGACACAGATGCTGCTGCTCCCTCACGATCCATCCGTACTCTCTTGCTTTCAGTTTCCACGTTTTCCTCCTCAAATGCCATAGTTCATTTTTAGCATTCCCTTGCAACTACCCTGAGCTTCATTTTCCCACAATTTATTTGTTTCTCTTTCTCTTCCCAAATTTTAAATGTTGATGTTTCTAAGGGTTCTGTCCTAATTGCTCTTCTTTTCTCTCCACACACATACTCTCTCTAAGCTCTAAACACTACTAAACAGCTCATAATTTCCAGTCTTAGAGTTTGGTCCAGACCTTTATTCTGGGAGTTGATGATTTACGTGACAATAGCACTCGAATAATTCAGAGGTAACATGTCCTGGTTTCCCACATGATAGTAAGTGGCACTGCCAGCCATGCTAGATGCTTATAAGTCATTTTTGGCCCTTCCTCAATATTCTGACAATATCCAATTCAACATTCATTTAAAGAATATTTTGGTTCCAAATACATCTGTAATTTCCTCCACCTATTTTGATTTCCAATGTCCCCAGCCTAGCCAGAGCCACATATTTTCTTACCTACGCTTATTTTCTTAGGTCATCCTTAGTCAACTTACTTTAATTCTTATCTCCGACACCCTGTTAGCTACAGAGAAACCAAAGTGATCTCTTAACATGTCTTTCAGTTTCCAACTCTCCCACTTTTCTGGTGTACTTGGACTAAGATTTATGTTCCTCATCATTACTAATGAAGACCTGTACTGTTTCACATATCCTTCTCTTTCAGCCACGTCTCACATTACTCTTTCTCCCTTCTGTACTTCATCCAGATTCCTACTTTTCAGTTTTTCATTTCATCCAATTCACAGGTTTCTTCTACATGCCAAGATCTTGCTCATATATTAGGGTCCTTGAACACTGGGGGTTTTTCCTATAAGACGAATCTTTCTGTATTGTATGAAAAGCTAACTCTTTTTATTCTCAGGTCTTAGCTTAAATATTCTCACTTGAAAGAAGTGGTTAGAGTCTGTATAATCCAAATTAATATTTCTTTTTTTCTTTTTCTTTTGAGACAGGGTCTTGCTGTGTCACCCAGGCTGGAGTGCAGTGCCACAATCTTGGCTCACGGAAACCTCTGCCTCCTGGGTTCAAGCAGTTTTCCTTTCTCAGCCTCCTGAGTAGCTGGGACTACAAGCGCACACCACTACACCCGGCTAACTTTTTTATTTTTAGTAGAGATGGGGTTTTGCCATGTTGATCAGACTGGTCTCAAACTCCTGGACTCAAGTGATCCATCCGCCTTGGCCTCCCAAAATGCTGGCATTACAGGCATAAGCCACCACGCCCGGCCCAAATTAATATATCTATATATAAAAATTATATGTATGAATCTTATATAATGTGAATTAAGATTATATCTAATGTTCGCCCCAACACCCTTGTTGGATATTCAGTCCCTTGCTTCACTTTGCATGTGAACACATTTTGTAATAATCTCTTCACTTTGCTCAGTTGGATTTCTGTGCCTGTCTTCGTCTTCAGAATTGAAACCCTAGGAGTACAGGACTGTGGCTTTCTTATTCACCACTGCAGCTCCGTAACTAAGAGAGCATCTGATACATATGTGTGAAGGGAATTGGTTAAATATAGACCACTAGGTCCAGTGGAGTCCACAGCCTATTCACTTCATGTAGTTTCCAAGAAACAAATGCTTCTCAACATATATTAATGAATGAGATATGGGCCAGGGTATCTGGTCTGGCTGGAGATGGCTTAACTTTGAGTTCACTTGAGAGGGTATCAGTGTGAGCAGGAATGCTTTCACTCACTTCAAGAATTGCATGGTGTTGGCCGGGCGCGGTGGCTCTCGCTTGTAATCCCAGCACTTTGGGAGGCCGAGGCGGGCGGATCACGAGGGCAGAAGATCGAGACCACGGTGAAACCCCGTCTCCACTAAAAATACAAAAAAAATTAGCCAGTCGTGGTGTCGGGCGCCTGTGGTCCCAGCTACTTCGAGAGGCTGAGGCAGGAGAACGGCGTGAACACAGGAGGCGGAGCTTGCAGTGAGCCGAGATTGCACCACTGCACTCCAGCCTGGGTGACAGAGCGAGACTCCGTCTCAAAAAAAAAAAAAAGAAGAAGAATTGCATGGTGTTTAGGGGGAAGAATCACCCCGCTTCTCTGGGGAGACATGAGGGCTCTGTGGCTCCTGTGGGCTCTCAAACTGTTGGAAGATGATTGCTAAACCTGAGTTTTCAGGTCTCCTAGTTATATTCATTTAAACTTATACATGATTTGTCACTATTTTAAGTTGTTTTTCACTGAAAAGTCAGTCTGAATATAGAGCCTTATTTCATTCAGATCAGAAAAACTGGGTTTTGGTAAAATCTGTTTATCTATAATTTTTAAGTAAGTACAATTTTATAAACCAGTTATTCCTAACTTGAGAGGCCTGGAGGATTTATTACAATGTGTATTTCAGGGCCACATCTGCAGAAGTTTTGATACAACATTTCCTTACTAATACCCCTGACAGCACATTTTAGCAGGCATCCTGTGTTATTCAGAAGCAGAACGTTTATGCACTACACTTTGGGAGAGAGAAGTGCATGTTATGTTACCATTTAAAGATGCCTGGTTCTTGTGGGGCAAATTGGCAAATGATTTATCTGAACTAATGGCAGAGTGGAATTTTAATACTTTAGGGTTTTCAGGAATCTTAGAGCTGTTTTCATTTGTCTCACACATACAGCCTGAACCTTGAAGACATTAATGAATTTGTCACAGAAATTAAATTGGGCCAAAATTTACATTTGCAACCCATGTCTGTGCTCTTCATTCTAAAGCACAATGGCCTAGAGTCATATTTTAACCTCTAAGTTTCATCTTATTAAAAAATAAAATAAAATAAATGTAAATACATGCATGTATTATACTATATATACAATTTATATACATTACAATATTAATTTGAATTACACATGACATCACTAGTAAAGGCCAGTTACAGTTTAGACTGAGATAAGCCCTGTGAGAATTTACTAAGGTCAAAAAGACTCCTTTTAATAGTGACTCAGTGGTACCTACTCTAAGGACAAAGGCTCCAGTATGTATCCTAATCTAAGTTATTACTGAATGTGAGTCCTGTGATAGCTTCTAATGAAAATTTTCCATTGAAAAAAATCAATGTTAATAACTGGAACTCGAGAGCTGTAATGGGTTCTGCTGTGTTTTTCGGGCTTAGACTGTGTGCTATAATATGCTAAGAAGAGGAGTTGATGACCTGTGAGCTCTGGTCACTTCCTGATCTCATTTGACTCTTTGGTCTTTAGTTTTAAAAGGGTGATCAGAGAGGTTGCTTTATAATGGAGAAGTTGAACAAAAGGACCATCAACCTGCAGGCTCACTGGCACAGCGCAAGTTTCACCGGATAAGCATTTCAGTAAAGAGGACTATTGCCAACAGCAATACTTGCAAGGAAGCTTTGTTACAGAGAGGATTTTTTTTTTTAAAGAAGCTGCTAGGAAAACTGACACTAGAAGCTAACTAGAGTCACTCTTTATAGATATCAATGAAATTGTAAGTCTGAAGACATTACTTACCTAGATACAGTAATGGACTTTATTTAAGAACCAACTTTATACATACCTAATATACCTAGGCTTGTTGATCAAGTTGGCTGGCTGGGGAAGAATAAAACCATCTAGAAGATCCACATGATGAGAGAAAGCATTCGGGGAGGGCAGACAGAGACATGATGCTGGCCACAGATAGAACCCAGAGACGCTCTGTGATTGAAGTAGTTCTAATACCTGGAAGCTTCGATTTGCTCTTATAACGTGTCTAAAGCCATTTAATTCAAGACTACCCTTCCTAGTTGGTACCTGTAGATGTAATGCATCTCCTAAGGTATTAGTCTAGGCTCCACCGGACAGAACAACTACCTGGAGGTAGGTGGTGGAGCCTCCGGACTCCGCGACACATTTCACAATGCTGTTTACTCCAAAACACTGGCCTTATTGAACTAATCTAGCTATTGGGTAAGACGAGAAGTAATACACGAACATTCTTAAAGTCTGTTCTCTTTTGCCTTGTGACCTTAAACATTTCAAAGACCAACATGAACACTATTGAATAGAATTGTGTTTCCATCGTCATAACTAATCTGAAAGCCTAAGTTATACCTCTTTCACTGCACATCCAATCTATTTTATGGGCAGAAGAGCACAATGGGCTCAGCTATGCAGGCTTTAGGAGTTATTTTAACCTTTAAAGAACAATAGACACAAGTAAAAGTACATACATAAAGTAGGCATTTTATATTTAATTTTTATTTTCATATGCATGAAAAGTGTGTTCCAAAAAAAGATTAGAGAAATCCATGGCATGTCTTTCTGGTTAATGTTACTTTGTTTTTTGGTTCATCTACGCTACTACTTACAAGTTACTTGTTTTTTTTTTCATGGAAAATTTTTTTTAAATGAATTGATTTTGCTTTTCATCAGCACAGTTGTTGACTAATACCAAAGTTAGTTAGAAGGTTATGATTTTTACATTTATAGAATGTCAGGGGCAGCATTTAGACAATACATCATAGTAACTTGGCATTTATGAAATATTAGTTTTCCATAAACATGAACTCAGAGAGGAAGGTTACATTTTTTTAAATTATAATAACATTTTGAAAACCATCTGTCCTTTAAAATGTTACTAAAATATATATTGGAACTGGTGTTTTAGATGCCAGTCCTTCCTGAAGAGTGTTTTGAGATTTTTTTCAAATACTGCCTCAGTTCTATATAAAATAGAAAATATTCTGCCTTGTAAAATGACTACTGGATGTAGGTAAGAAGAAGTTAAGGAAATATTACATAAAAGTAGATTTGCAAAGGTAATTTGCTGAAGGATTATTTACACTTTGATGAGTGGATCTGGATATTTTGATACTAAGTGAAAGTGGTTCCACTGGAATTAGAAGGGAATAGAGATCTGAAAGCAGGAGTGAAAAGAATGTGTGTAAGCCGGGCACGGTGGCTCATGCCTGACCTCAGGTGAGCCGCCCACCTCAGCCTCCCAAAGTGCTGGGATGACACGCTTGTTAAGTGGTACTCTAATTAATCAGTAACTTAAACCTCAAAAGAGATTCATTATGTACACAAAATTAATCTTGTGTAATCAAGTGTATAAGTAAAATTAATTGAAGAAATCAAAAAACGCAAGGTGGCTGACACCTGTAATCTCAGTGCTTTCGGAAGTCTAGGTGGGAGGATCCCTTGACTTAAGGAGGCTGAGACCAGTCAAGCAACACGGTGGGACCCCATCTCTGTAAAACAATTAGCCGGGGATGGTGGTGCGTGCCTGTAGTCCGAGCTACTTGAGAGGCTGAGGCAAAAGTATCGCTTGAGCCTAGGACTTGGAGTCTGCAGTGAGCTATGATCACACCACTGACTCCAGCCAGAGCAACAGAGGGAGACAATGAGAACACGTGGACACAGGAAGGGGAACATCACACTCTGGGGACTGTTGTGGGGTGGGGGGAGGGGGCAGGGACAGCATTAGGAGATACACCTAATGCTAAATGACGAGTTAATGGGTGCATCACACCAACATGGCACATGGATACATATGTAAGAATCCTGCACGTTGTGCACATGTACCCCAAAACTCAAAGTATAATAATAAATAAATAATAAACCACAAAACACTTGTAATTCCAAATCCAGATATATAAACCACAGGAATACTTAGATAAACACACGTTATACACACATATAGTATATGTATGATAAAATATACTTGTATGTTCAACTTGGGAAAGGTTGATGATTTTAGAAACTAATAATTCTATTGCCTTGTGCTCTAATGATTTTCAATTTGAAGATTTATTTGGGATCAAATATATGAGGCTCCATATACAAGACATCTTTCTTTCCCCTCTTCTCAGCACCATTTTTTGGCTGATTATTGGACTACAACTGGGAGATCTAGAACTAAATTCCTGCTTAGTGTTTACTTGTTCAGAGCATAGGCTTTGAAATCGTCCTGTTTTGCCTCAGTCTCCACAGTGGTACCTACTAACCTCATGACTAGGGGATCGTGTAGCATTTCTCTAAGCCTTGTTTTCTTAGCTGTGAAGTGGTAAATTTTGGAAGTGCTTTGTTCATAGGATTTCTGTGGAAACTGAATTGGGTAAAGAATGTAAGGCATTTAGCACAGTAAAATAACCTGGATTACAGTAACTTTTCAAGGAGTGTTTATTAGTACTTAAACTGCCATTGTCATCAAAATTCTGTTTTTACATATGAACTTAGAAATGCCATTGTAACCTTCTCAACTCATTTGGTCATTTAAAATAGAGAGGTTGAGTTAGGTGTTTCTTAAATTTCTCTTTAGCTCTGATACTATGTGTCTGACGTTAAGTAATGCAAAGTTGGTAATTAAATCTTCCCCTTTCGTGATGTAGGAGAAAGGCATAAAAAATTTCTGGGTGACTGGATTCCCTTGCAAGTTTATTAGAATTGTAATTACGTAGCATTTTGAATAAAGCGTTCATTCTGGAAATCATTAAGTTTATTTTTCTTAACTCCGTATTTTGTCAACTGTGGAAAAATTGGGATTTAGGAGTAACCTCTGATTTAAAATTCCACCTAGTAACCATCTAAATTGTAGTCTTGTAATTTCCTAACTTTGGTCTTGAAGGTGTTTATCATTCTTATGCGTTATCATACTGTATTATATATTTATGCAACATAAAATGTATAGTTTTAACTATTGCACATGTTTACATATGAAAGGTGTAGTTTTGAACTTATCATTATTAAATTTGCTAATTTTGCTTCACTATTCATTTTGGACACTTATCCATATTAGTACATGCAACTCAAGTTTATTCTTTTGAGCTACTGTATATCATTCAAATGTATGAATAAATAACCTTGCTTTGGTGGACATTTAAGTATTTTCATGTATCAGTATGAAAAACAGTTTCAAAATGAACATTCAAATATACATTGCATATATGTGTATAATATTTGTATATATGAAGGTTCCTGTGGGTCATATATCTGAAATCAAAATTACAAGTGTTTTGTACCTTCTATAATTAATTTTACTCTCAATTTTAAGTAAACAAGATTAGTTTTTGCACATGATGCATCTCTTTATTCAGTTAAAATTACTGACATAATTAGAATACCACTTAAAACTTGAGAATATTTTCAGGGGTATTTATGCAAAACTTACATAAATGTGTTGAAAAGTCCTTTTGTATATATGTAGAGATTACATGGTATGTTAAATTCATCAATTTGCCTAAATATCAAGTTATACTTAAGTAGTGTCCATACACCATGCTTTTGCTTGACTGAACTCCAATATGTATATCCGGAGTACTTTTTAACATTCATAGGTTAAGTGGCCTGTTTTGGAAAATGATATTAAAAATGTAATTCAGATGAATGCTTAAAGATTAAAAATGAATGAGCTTTCGTATTAATCATCAATATGACAACCCTAAAGGGAAGCATGATTTTCAAATATACCTCCTTGTAGGCAGGATAATTCAGAAATGCACAGTGCATATTAGATATGGGATTTGAGTCATAGTGTATTTCTCTAAGAATGTAATTTATTGTACTTTCACATCCACCCCACTGAATATGCAGAGTTTAAGATGCAATGGCCAGAAGACATGAGCGTGTCACTAGAAGGATGTGGACGTGGGCTCCGGGGCTGTTGATGATGACGGTGGTCTTTTGGGGTCATCTGGGGAATGGACAAGGCCAAGGTAAGTGCAAGGATTTTCTAATTCTTTGCGAGTTGGATGCGAATTTCACTTTGTGATGAAATTATGTTGAGTCTTTGGTTTGATGTTTAAGCAATTTTTTACAATCTTCCGTCAGGTTTTTGTTACAGGGTATTGTAATATCTCTGCACCAGTTAAATTGAAATAGAATTAGGTGTGAGTAAATGCATCAAAATTGAAGCCATCTTTCTGAAATTGGCTTTTCTCTGTTGTAATTGATGATATGTATATATATGTGAGGTTTTATGAAGCCATATATATGCGTGTGTCTCTGTTGTAGTTGGTGGTATGTATATATATGTGAGGTGTTACGAGGCCATAAATATGCGTGTGTGTGGGTTTTGGGTGGGTGGGTGTGCCTGTGAGTTTGTGTGTGTGGTATTTTACAAGAACACGTAGCATATAAAGTTGTCGTGATTTTGAAGAAAAGTTTTTGGACGTTTGTCTGTTTAGGGTTTTTATGTTTTTGGATGTTTGTCTCTTTAGGGTTTTTATGTTTTACATTTTAAAATTTCAAGAACCTATTCTTAAAGGATGCGATGTTCTTTAGAAATTAAATGAAAAATGTGACGTTTCTCATTCTTCTGCCAAGTGTATTTAGGGGAAATTAATGAGAGAGTGGAGCTGCAAGGTTGTGGCATCCTGAAATGTCTGTTGGAGCGTAGAAAAAGGCCATAGATTTTGTAATAAGGCTTTCAATACTGATTTCATCAATAGCTGTATGGAGTGGTTTGTGCCAAATCTAGTATCTGTGAATGTATTTTGTGATAAGTATTGTATTATTTTTGGAGGTGTGTTGCCTGCTCAGATACAAATTGCAATTCTGTATTTTATGTGATAAAACATCCTGACATCGCTGAAATTTTCTTTTCCTTTCCGGGCAAGTATATTCGGCATTGATTTCCTGCATTTTCAAGGCTTGAAATGAAATCTGTGAGCAGGAAGTTTACAGAGTTATTTCAAGGGATAGGTATATTTCTCCAGATAAAATTGAAAGTGTGCAGTGTTATTATATAATTGTGATGAAGTTGAGCTTTGCTAGTTTGAAGTATCTAATAAAGTTTAACACTTTTTAAAAGATCCTTCAAAAAAAGCAGTTTTCTTGCCATATGTAATATTGTTCAATGAAGTTTTGAAATGAAATAGATATTTTTCAAAACCACAAATGCATCTGTGCCTTTATATGAACAGTTGTATATACATGTAAGCAGATAATACATTTTGTTAATTAAGATCAGCTTTGATTTTAATTTTTCTTTCCTGTCATTCAGAATTTGTATTTGCATCTAATAGAATTCTCATTTTTCTTTTTTGTCATAAAACTAATGTAAAATATATTCAATACACATAGTAGTTTTTTTCACCAAAGGTCTAAAACAAGAATATGTAGACAGTAGCTACGTTGGATTTCTTTGGCTATAAGAGTTGTCTATTTCTCTGGTGATGTGTAGAATTACTAAAATGCAGCATGACAACTCTTTCTCTGTAATAGTGATCCAACATGACATGTAGTATTACACAGGGTTGCTAATACCTTCCTCTGACCATCATTTCCAGTAATTGTGGCTTGTTTTAGATGAGGAATAGGTTATTAGATATTTAAAATATTTGAGAAAAATAGGTATCTTCTCTCTTATTTACCCAAACCCTTTTATTTACTCAATATTGATGGCTCAAGTATTCTATCTTTCACTAGGGACCATCATTTATTAAAAAATGGCCTGAAATCAATTCCAAGTCTAGCTGTAGTGAAGCTTCTAGTGGGAAATGCAAATTAAGTAATTTGTTTTCTTTCTAAAAGGATAAATTAAAATAGACAATGATTCAAAGAACAAAACAACTTAATAGAAAACATAATGGAATGCTTTGATACTATGATTCAGGGAATTTTGCTTCCTTAGTGGTAGCTAGATTGAGTGAAGGAGATTGCTTAGGTATAATGAGCAAATCTTATAATTGCAAGTATAACCCAAGCTGCATATCATCATTTAGCTCAATAAGCCTCATTAAATATTAAATATTACCTTTTAACTTTTATGCAATTAAGCAGAATTTAAAAATAAAAGTTTTAAAAATTAAAGTTTTTATTACTAAGTATCTTTTAAAATACAAATCTCACAGCTCCTTATTGTCAAGAAAAGAACACATGAAAATTTATAAATAAGGTTTTCTCTCTATTAAATTTACAGTCTTGCATTAAATATTGGTTATTGGGACCCACCATGTCCATGATTATGATTAAGTATCAATGAAAGATGACTCTTGCAGCAAATATGCATGCAAATGTTTTAAGATTATTTTCACATTATTTCACATAATTTCTTAAGCATAATAGGATAAGTAAATTATACTTTCTACACAAGCTCTTCATATTTATGAATAGACCATGTTCTAAATTTTTCAATCATTGGGGAATCCCAATGTCATATTTATGAATGGACCATGTTCTAAATGTTTCAGTCATTGGGGAATCCCAATGTCATATTTATGAATGGACCATGTTCTAAAAGTTTCAGTCATTGGGGAATCCCAGTGTCGTATTTATGAATGGACCATGTTCTAAATGTTTCAGTCATTGGGGAATCCCAGTGTCGTATTTATGAGTGGACCATGTTCTAAATGTTTCAGTCATTGGGGAATCCCAGTGTCGTATTTATGAATGGACCATGTTCAAAATGTTTCAGTCACTGGGGAATCCCAGTGTCGTATTTATGAATCGACCATGTTCTAAATGTTTCAGTCATTGAGGAATCTTCCTAGAGAAACCGTGTGAGAAATTGTAGCTAAGCTCAAAAACGGAAGACAAAAATCGATTTAACGAGGAATGTAGATTAATGTCATAGTATTATCGCGACTGTGTGCAACCACTACTTATAAACAATGATATAAGAAATGCAATCTGAAATCTGAATTCTAAATAGGAATGTAGTGCCATTATCCCTCTGGGACCCTTAGGGTCAAAATAAGATAAAAGTGATGAATGGTGGGTTGGAAGTCAGTCAGTGATCCTTGTCAAATTTTTGTATCTGTCAAGAAAAGCATCTGCTTGAGGACATCCATTTTCCTACTTCTGAGTTACAGAATAATAGGTACTTATCCTGAATGTGACATTCCCTGACGTGGACTCTGTCTTTGCTGCTTAGGTGGTGTGTGCATGAGAAAGTGCTTAACATCTGAAAACGGAGACAATCCTTAGAGAAAGATATATATGAATTTTAAAAGGAAATATACCTACGATGGAAATAAAACAAATAGCATAAATATCTAGCTGTATTTGGTCTTTTTGGTAACTATTACAATATATACATTTTCAAACAACTAAGTTCAGCACTGACTTTGGGAGAATCTAGATAAAACTGAACTGACATATAATAAGCATTGGTGTAATTAATAGCACAGCGGGCAGAACCATGGGGGTATTTCCTGAGGAAGAGGGACTATAGAGAGGCAAAAGAAAACCCAGCTCATTCTGGGGAGTGCCAGGAGCAGTTATTATATTCAGAACTGAGAACTTATTTCTAACTCACCAACCCATAGTTCTGGCTGAAGTGCAGTGGTGCAGTCATAGCTCATTCTCAGCCCCAAACTCCTGGGTTCATATGGTCCTCTCATCTCAGCCTCCTGGTAGCTATGACCACAGGTGTGCACTACTTTGTCCAGCCAGTTTATTTTATATTTTATTTTCATTTCATTTGTAAAGACTGGGTCTTGCTATGTTGCCCAGGCAGGTCACAAACTCCTATCCTCAAGCAGTCCTCTAACCTAGGCCTCCCAAAGTACTGACATTACAGGCATGAGCCATTGCATCTGGCTCAAAAATATTTCTGTCCTAATGGCTTTAACAAAGAAGTGCCGTTTTGGGGATATATACAATGGTGTGCTGCTTGGGAGTGACAAAAAAATAATTATAAGAAGAATGGAACGAATATGTCAGTATGTTTTCAAAAGCAAGTTAGCCCAAGTTTTTAAACAAGCATAATTTGAGGGTTTTTGTAACTAACTTAGGGTTTAAATGTAGCAAAAATTTTAAACATTATCATGAATACACAGAAAATTTTAATCAATTTGGTTTCCATGATGAATTTACATGCTTAAATTCCTAATTTCAATTTGCTGCTAGATATGAGAAAGTTTGAGATTTTGAAGAAGCAAGTGGTTCTTACAAATGTAGCAAACTTAAATTTTGAGGACAATTTAATTTAACTTCCATTTTTATGACCAGATTTTGGGTCAGCTGTTAAGCATTCAAAAAATAAAATCTGATAATATCTGGCAATTCCAATTTTCAGTTTTATTGATCTTCACCATGAAATAATATATAAGGTAAGGGGCAAAATTTTGGAAAAGCAGATCACTTTGTTGTCCTATTTAGCAAGTTCTCAAATTATGCCATCTTGGAATCATTACAAGTAATTATACGAAGACAGTATCTTGTGTTTTGTATTTCATTGTTACACATCCAATTGTTCTCTAGAGATATCAGAGAAAACCCACTCAAGAAGGGAAGGTTAGATAAACAGCCCTCTCTCTCTCTCTCTCTCTGTCTTTGCCTCCATTTGGTTCCTTATGTTCATTTCTCAGTGCATTTCAGTTACTTTTATTGTTCCCTTCATTTTCTCTTTCATTCCAGAAGTTTAAGTGATTGCATAATTCTTTTGACAGCTGAAAGTAGTATCCGACTTTGAATGAAAGGTTTACAGCTACAGCTTTTCAATTAGAAAATCTCAGATCATGTGATCTATGAGTTTTAATATCTTAGGATCTCGACCAGTAAGGAATAATCACTTTGAAAAACCTTGATGCTACCTAGAGTTTGTGTTTTGTGAGGTTGCTTGGTAAATTATTTTCCTTTGATAATTGAATATTGCTTCAAGAGAGGTGAGCTCAGACGTTTGGCAATGAATATTGAATGTGTATTCCAAGAGACATGACCTTAAAATATCATCAAGCTAAGTAGTAGTGAAATTGAACTCTGCTGTATAATAGAAGTCAGTGTTTCTTACATCTTTGTGATATATAAATATTTTTACATTGTGGTAGATAATAATTTGTATGGGAACATTTAATTGAATTTAATTTATCCTATGGCAGAATTATGTTGCATAGGTCATTTTAGTTTTTGATTTAAGCATCTTAAAATTACAAATGCAAATATTCAACACGTAAAACCCACATGAATACACACTCCCAAACATTTGAAATCCTAACAGTCATTTCCAACAGCTTTTTCCTACAAAAGAAGTCAGCTCTTCTTAGAGAAGACATGCATTCCCATAGCTTGAGAGGTGCACACTATAAGGTAAACAGAGAAAGGATTACAGCAGTTTAAGTATACCAGCGGATTTACTTTATAGACAATAGACTTTTGAATTACTTGTCTTCAAAATTTGGTTTCTTGAGAAAATTATCTGTGTAGATTAATCATGCATTTCAGATACTTTCCAGACATCTGAATGTTGTTTTCTTAAAAGTAGCCAGCACGCCTTTTTATGCAGTCTGCATGGGAGATAGTAAGAGATGTGTATGCTGTATATCTACTAGTAGAGATTTGTTTATGAGTGCTTCCTTAAAAAATTATTTTTTCTGAAGAAAGGGATTTCTTTTTTATAATTTAGATTAGATGATTTTAAATGTTTTTAGGTTTTAACCTCTCTGATCATCAGGGTCATTGCCATGGAAAAAATGCAAGTTATAGCATATTTCATTTTTATAAGGAAAGAAGTTGATAATTTAGACTTTTTTCTTTTACTAAATTGAATTACATCACTCAATATTTGGATGGCATTAATTCACAATAGCAACAAAAAAATCTTACTATTCAACAAAATAAAGTATGATTTCCTTCACATTTAACTTAATTTGTTCTTTAAAACATCTCCTAACGAAGGTTTTCTCATCCTCTGAAGCTGAATTTATTTAGGAAAAAATATTTTAAACACCATCCCAAGTGATATAACTATTTTTATTGAGCTTTGATGTTCTATTTGAACATATTTGAAGACTGTACAAGCACTCAATTTAGAATTAAGATTTTATTTGGAGATTTTGGTTGTATTTGAAATCTGTTGTGGAATTAAACATGAAGAATACGTCAATTTACTAGATGTCATTGTCTATGACACATTTTAGTCTTATCTTTCTGCCTATATGTAAAGAGGAATAGAAATAATTGGTATAAACAGGAAAAAAGAAGTAAAGTGGTAGGATCAGATGTGAGAAATATATCAGCTAAGATACTCTTTTTTTGTTTGTTTGTTTTTTGTTTTTGTGAGACAGAGTCTTGCTCTGTTGCCCAGGCTGGAGTGCAGTGACACAATCTTGGCTCACTGCGGCCTCCACCTCCCAGGCTCAATGGTTCTCCTGCCTCAGCCTCCTGTGTAGCTGGGATTACAGGTACGCATCACCACACCCGGCTAATTTTTGGATTTTTAGTAGAGACTAGGTTTGACCATGTTGGCTAGGCTAGTCTCAAACTCCTGACTTCAGTTGATCCGCCCACTTCAGCCTCCCAAAATTCTGGGATTTCAAGTGTGAGCCACCAGGGCCAGCCTAAGCTAAGATATTCTAGAAGCTATTAATAGTAAAATATAATGTAAATTGTTTAAAATTAATCTGTATATGAAATTTTTTCTAGGACTTTCCTGCCAGAAAAGTAGGAATAGAATGGCAAAAGGAACGAGGTTCCTTCTACAAGTAGGCACACATCCTATTTCACTTTATCCTGTGATCAGTCTCATAACCATCTCCTGGTGTGAAGTGCTAAAACTGTGCTTTAAGAATAACTTAAGTCCTTTATGTACAAACTAAAGTATGAGAGCCTGAACCTTGGAAACCAAGAGATTCCAAAAAGCCTTATGTGTGAGACTGGGTGCCACAGATCTTGGCAGAAATTACTGCTTATTCTTAATTCTTATTGTTCCTTTCTAGCACTTCAATTTATAATGCCAATATCTACCTCAGCCTAAAGACAAGCTCTAGAATCACTTGTGTTACTTATTACATTTCTTTTAAAAAGCTCATGAATTACACATGAATTTCAAAGTTGCCAACTGAGATTCCAAGGACTTAGAAAAGAAAAAACGTGGCACCTTTCCATTATAAAGGCTGTACGCAGTCTTCATAGTGTTTGTCTTTAAGGGACAACATGCCTCATCCATCAGCAACTTTTCTTCCTTAAATCATCATATCTTGCCTAAAAAGGTTTTCTGAAAACTAAGATTTGCAGATTGTTATATCACATCTTAATCTACGTATCAACTTTAGCATTATCAAAGCATGAACTGTTCTGGGTTTTCATAGTTAATTATGTTTGTGGTAATAACTGGGATGCAATTGTTTTTCTTCTGATGATTTTGTACTTGCTTTTCTTATGGTAACTTCTGATGCTTGTTTGTAAGATCTTCCTCTCTTTTCTCCATCTGGTTATCTTCTTACCTTCTGTCCTTTAACTCAGATGTCACCCACACTGTGTGTCTTTCTGGATTGCTTCTTATTTAACTGTTGCTTCTCATAGTTTACATACCTCCTCCTGTACCACACTATCAACATTTCTCAAGCTGCACTATATGCTGGGTTGTGTCTTTATTTATTTATAAGTTCCTTGATAATTCGGACTATATATTAGTATATTCAAAAAATACTTATGAAGTGTTTACTTTGGGTCAGGAATTATTGAGTGAAGGAAATTGACCAAAACTCTGCCATCATGAAGCTCGCATTCTAACTTAGGGAGACAGATAACAGACAATGAGCCACATAAATATGCAAAGTATCGTAAGTTAGATGGTGAAAAGTAATCCTGGATGGGGATCAGATAATTTTGATAGGATAATTTTTAACTGGGTAGTCAAGAAAGGCCGCACAGAGAAGATGGCAATTGGAAGAACAAGGTGGTGAGAACTGCTGAGTCTGGAGCAAACACACAATTTGGAGCAGTAGAAGATTCCAGAAGTAACAGTATAGAGGCGAAGAAGTGGGAATTGTGTGGAGTCTTTTACTTGCTGTTGTAATGACCTTGGCTATGCTTTGAAGTGAGGTGGAAAGTTGGCAGGGACCTTAGTTTTCTTTTTAATAATTCACTATGAATTTTGAACGGTCACTATTATAGACTCAATAATTTTGCTTTATTACTCTTGCAATTGACTACAAAAGAGCGTATTGAAGAAATGTTAAATTCTAATTTAAACTGATTGAAATAGGTTTTTATCTTTTTATGTTTCTCATCACTGAATATCTCATTTTTAATTAGTTTGAAAGCATTCTAAGATAGTGAGCCAATGCAATTTAGCATAATGCATAACTTATTATTCATCAGATTTAGGTATTTAACCGAGGATGCTAATTAGGAAAGTAACTTGTTCTGTTGGATGATTTTGATAAAGCTACTTTCAAATGATTATCACATCCATTGATGTCATATTAAGTTGTGTTTCTGGAAACCAAATTTAGGCAGTGGTAATGAGTTAATATCTCTAAGTGGATACCTTTTATCTCTACAGTCAAGGATACTTGAAAGTGGAAAAACATACTGGCTTCAAGTCTTGGGAACTAGGACTTACCGGAAATGTGTGTGTTTTTTTTGTTTCCTGGTGGAATTGTCTTCTCGGAAAGATGGTGTTTCCTTTTCAATAGGAAAAAATTGATCCTATGCTGCTTTACTTTAATGCTTTGCTTTTGTCAAAATAGTGTTTTCTTAGGAAAATTAACCTATCATAATATAATGAAAAGAGAAATGCTGAAGACACAAAATGATGTCCATGTTAATATTGAGTAGGAAGCATCAAGGGACATGAGAAGAGGGAAGCGAAGAGAGGGAGAAGAGAAATTTATAGTGTAACAACAATTAGTAAAAAGGATTAGCATATACATGTAGTCAATAAGTCAATAAATGGCTGTTTATAGAAAGCCTACCAGGCACTAGGGGATATAGCAGTGAAGAAGGCAAAGACACAATTGGCTATACTGTAGTGAGGAGGGAAAGAGGAGGAAGACATACAAATACCTAAAAAAAGCAATGGTGTGAAGGGCTATAAAGTACACTACTACGAAGAAGATTACATGTGATAACATGGCTGAGTAAAACTGTCAAGGAGGAAGGCACTGATCTGGCTGTAGGTATTTCAGAGCATTTTTCTCTCTGAGGAGGTAATATTTCATTTGAGAGTTGAGTGAAGACAAAGAGGAAGGTACTTTGAAGATCTGGGGTGCTCTGAGCAGAAAGAAGGGCAGATATAAAGATTCTGTAATTTAAAAAGAGAGCTTGATAGTTTCTTACAAAGAAAAGAAGGCCGGTTTGGCTGGAATGTCCATGAAGGAAGAGCATGGAGAGAGATTACATGAGTGTTCTCAGGGACCAAATCTAGATCTTATATCAAAATGTGAATATAAATTAACTACATTGAAAAGTGTATGATGAATGTGTGATACGATGAGGTTAGCTCTTAGGAGGGTGTACTATTGTGGAAGGGTACACTAGTGAAGGAAGGGGGTTCATTTAGCTGACTATTGCACCTGTCCAGTTGAAGGATGATGGTAGTTGGGATTATGAGTGTAGCAATAAAGTTGGAGAAAATCAGTTGAGATTGGAAGTTGATTTGAAGATGATTGAATTTACTGAGCAAGAATTATATCAAGGTATTTGGATTTAGGGACATGGGGGATTATGGTCACTTTTAGTGATATGGCAAAGTCTTGATGACATGAGGCAGTTTGCAAGTGACAGAGGTGTGGGTAGGTGCGTATGTGTGACTGATTTTACATTTTTTAATCTTAAATTAAGACGCTAGTTAGAATCCAAGTGGAGACATCAAGTAGGCACTGACAAGTTGACTTGGCTAGAGATGTGAGTTAGATCATCGTAGCCTATAGAGCATGCCTAAAGTCATGAATCTAGGTGAGGGGTTGGAAAACTATTATAGCCCATGAGCCAGATCTGGTCTGCCACCTATTTTTGTATGGCTCATGAGTTATAAGTACGTGTGGCATTTATAAGTCTAAAATGTAAAATACAGGGAAATTTTTCAGCAGGGAAAGTTCCATAAATTTGCCTCTTGGCAACACAAAGCCTGCAATATTTACTATCTGGCTCTTTGTCAAAAATGTTACTGACTCCTGATCTGGATGAAACCCTGTGAGGAGAGAGTGTTGACAGAAGAGAGAGAAGCATCACAGTGGAAATTAAAATTATGTCAACTGAAGTGTGTAGGGTAGAGAATTTAAGCCTGAGTATAACAGTAAGAGATTAAAATAACAGTAAATTCATTATCAGCGTGATCAATGAAACCTTTGGGGGCAAAGAGGAACTATCTTCGTCACACCTTTCACTCACTCATAGAAAGATCTTAGGCAGGAAATATAACTTGTTTGAAGATCTGAGATAAGGCTAATGTAGTTTGGACAAAGAAAGCCAATGGGAGGATGACATTACATCTGGCCAAAGATTTAGGGAAGAGCCAAATACTTCAGGCTTTTTAAAGTGATCTTTAGATAAAGAGGAGGTCATCAAGGCATTCCGAATTTGGAGGATCAAATCACATCTGATGGAAAAAATCTGGCTGTATGTGCATCTAGGATGTAAGGAAGCCAACATGGATGTGAAGTTAAAATTGTCCATTGCAAATAATAAAATGAAGGCCCCAGGTAGCCTTGGCAAGGGCAGATTTGGTATAAAATCCTTATTGGAATGGGCTTAAGCAGTAACGGGAATACGGATCTAGCTGTTGTGTTTAGTGGAATTTTATCAGTCTTTTTGTTGTGTATGATATATAGATGGTCAAAATAAGGAACTTCTACATTTTCGGTTTTTGTTTTATTTTAATTGAGATTTGAATTAAAAATAAGAAACTTTTATTTTGAAACTTGGAGACTGTGTTTAAAAAGTATAGAGTAGGGCTAGAAAAAAACCTAAAACTCTCCTGATGAGGAGAGTGCTAATCGTGACTCTAATAATAATAAAATACTTTTCTGATAATTTTTTGTGTGTTTCATTATTTATATATGTATGGGAAGTTGTACCCTAGCCACATGCCAATTCACCTGGTGAACTTGCTCTTCAACGTGGCACAAATATTTCCTTCTATCTTTAGCCTTCCGGGGTTTCTCACATGGACTATTGGCTCTTCCTACATGAACCTGCTGGTAGTACCCTGTAGGAGACATGCTACTCCATGACAACAGGCACCACGCTGTAGGGGAATTACCATACCTGTCAATCACTATCTCTAGAATGTGGCCTTTCATGAGCCCTGAGATTTCATACCGTTTCTCTGAGCTGTAACAATATTTATATTGAAAAAATAAACATGTTCTTCTATCTTTAATATTTTATATCTTATAATTTGAATATCCCATTTTCATTATACTACTTAGCTGCTAAGTTATGTTATAAAAACAAGTTTTAATTATCTGCAAACACCTTCAAATCTAATCCTTACCGGTGAAGACTGATGTCTGGTTACCATCTGTTAGGACATTTATTTCCATACAGTATTTATAGCGCCTTTTTGTTATTGATTGGTATGATAAATGTGTAACTCTTACACAAAGACAAAATTTTTAGATTTTTGTATTTAAAATACTGGTTATCAAAAGAAAAACCCAGATGTTATTTGTTTATGTTTCTGCTTGAGGTACTGAATCTATTTCAAGTCATATTTCTCAGTATTGATATACTTAATTTTGCTGAAATAATAACACACTAACTTTAGCTACTTTTTTTCTCAGTGTATCTCCTTGTCGCTCACCATTTCTGCCTCATTTCACTTCTCATCTTTATTTCTTTTTCTTTGGTCTTCTTTTACTTTAGGGATTCTTTCAATTTAGAAGTGTTCTTGTTTTCTGTTAATTACTATTCTTCTTGGATGTACACAGTTATCCTTTTCCATTTCATTTGTGAATTCATCTCAGAGGCATTTTGTATGTGCCTTTTACTCATAGCTTCTCAGAAGTCCCTTTCGAGGTTACCGATTTAACATGTCATGTACTATAAGGTTTGCATGGCATGGTGGCAGCTGACTTTGGTCTTTACAAGGATTGAAATGTTCACTCAACATGGATTGGTAGAATTTATTTTTTCCTTAAACATTTCATCGCCTTGTAAACAAACAAAAGCAAACCCAAGACTCAAAACTGACATTACTATTGGTGCCCCTGGAAATAGCTACCTTCTCACTAAAGTAGATTTTGTCATCCAACTTTATGTGTTGTTGAACACACATGGTGCTGTATGAGCACTCACTCACTAGTCTAGAAAACATTGCTGTGACCAGTTACCAGAAAAATAAATTCAGATTGCTCTTCACCTTCCACAGATGACCCTTCTGAAAGCCATTTGAATTCATTATAAATTATAGTTATATTAGTGTGACTTTAATTCACTTGTAATCTGAACTTTATGTGCAATGCATTTTTTCCCGTGTTTAATCATTTTTGAATGCTAAATCATTTGCAAACAAATGGCTTGTCCTTGAGAAAGAATTTAAGGCTGAAAGTACATTAAGTGCCACCTGGGTATCTGTGTCAATGGTTTTGTCACTACAAATGTGTGTGTGTGTGCATATCACCTACTTTATCACATTTATTTGATAAAATTGATATGCAATCTCTAAATCATTGTGTCTCCAACTTGTGTTATGCCACAAATACAAATTTTTGTCCTAAAGTTGATGGTACCCTTTGTAAAACTAGAAGTTCTCATTTGTGCAAAGGAAGGAAAAATAAAACAAGAAACAAATTCAATAAAAAAATTAAAGGTCAGATTTCTTTTATAGCTGCTGAATTCCTTTCTTTCCTTTCCATCATCCTCACATTCCCAAATCTCAACAAAGTTAAGAAATTAAAACACACATCATGAGATCATATGTTCACCTTGTTCAGGAACTGAAGGATTACATATACAAGACTATACCTTAATAAGTAGAGGGAGAAATATGAAGATATGAATAGAATATGAAAATTTATTATAATGCAGTTGTATTCTAAAGTGTTTCCTAGGCAGGCTAAGAGTATGTTGCCAGGAAATTTTAAGAGACCCACTCCATTATATAGAAGAGGATGTGTGTAGATCTCTTAATTCTGAAATGTTTAGAACTGAGTACAACAGGTCTTTGAATAACGACGTTTCATTCAATGTCATTTCATTATGATGTTGATGAGAAAAAACAAATTGATTCCAATTGGGGTTCACTGTCTGTGTAGAGCTTATGTATTCTCCCCATGTCTGCATTGATATTCTCTGGATGCTCCAGTTTCCTCTCACTTCCCAAGGCTGTGCATGTGAGGTTGATTGACGTGTCTATGTGGTCCCAGTCTGAGTAACTGTGGGTATGTGTGAGTGCACCTGCAATGCGACGGCACCCTGTCCAGGGCTGGTTCCCACATTGCGTCCTGAGCTGACAGGATAGGCTGCGGTCAACTGCAACCCTAAACTGAAATAAGTAGGTAAATAATGATTTTACTAGCTTTTATTAATCTTAAACGTATGAATAGCTGAAATTTATTTCAGCATTTAATATTAGAAGTGTTTTGATCTTTATTTACAAGTTTGTTGACGTTTTAGTTACCAAAAGCCATAGAAGCTGAACTCTTTTGATGTCAACCTATGGTAAAATGGGTTTCGCTGACTGTATTTTTGTACCAATTAACCATCCCCAATTTATCCCTCCGTATGCGTGTATCAAAACATCACGTGACCATAAATATATATACCTATGACCAGTTTTCAAGCACCTGTCAATGATGTTAAGTGAAGACTTATTGTAGTCCTTTTTTGGCATAACGAAAATGTGTGTGTTTTGTTCAAGATTGGAAAAGTTCTTTGTGTAAAGAACTAGACAGTAAATATTATAGGCTTTGCTGGCCATATGTAGTCTCTGTCTCTCCTTCATCTACTCATTCTTCTTCTCCCCTTCCTTCTCCTTCTTTAAACACTTCCAAAATGCCAAAACAATTTTTAGCTCTCAGCCACATGAAGCAAGCCATTGATTAAATTTGGCTTGTAGGCCCATAAGGTGTGAATTCCTTTACATCATCAGAATGCCGCATATATATGAAATGTTATCTATGAGAAATTAATGGGGCTCCCAGCAGAGAGAAATTAGCCTAAGTTAAGTTTGGGCTTTGGAATTCAGGGGAATGCCATGCACAAAAATGCTCTGCTTTTAAAACTAGTTACTAACAGTCCATTTCTGATATCAGAAATACATGAAAACTACCAATTGAACGGACATTATTCACTACTTTAGTGCTGCTACTCCTGTGTGGTGGAAAAAGAATCCAGAAAGTTTTCCTTTCCATTTGAACATTCATGCAATAAAAATTTCCAAATCTTTTTTTGAACAAATTTTTTATCTTATAGCTCTCTTGTGTACTTTATAAGTACGTTTTGCTGCTTATTCTCAGTAACTGTATTGAAACAATCTGTTTTCCTTTATCAATCAAAATAAAATAAGAAATTTAGCTTAATACTAATATTAAGCTGAAGTGCAAGATATATGAAAAAGAGAGAAAAGAAGCAGGATAAACTGACCTTTTGATAACTGCAGAGGACAGCAGATCAAAGACTGGACTTTAACGTCTGACATTTTCAGAATCTATCACAGTAAGTCCACTGGGTCCAGAAATAGGTTTTAATCCTAGATTGAAATGACAATGCTGTCATGACATTGAGTTTGATGGAAAAAGTGAAGTTAAAGTTTTTCTCAATATTTTTTTAAAATCAATGATTGATTTAACTATAAAATGGACTGATTCTGAAGAACTCATTCTGACGTTGGAGGTGAAAATGCTTTTACTCTAATCATTAAAATCAATTTCTCTAGATATCTGACTTTATTCTGCTTTATAACATAAAGAATGAAACTATATTTATTAATGAAGTGTAATCTAGCAAAGTGGCATAAGCATAATTATGAGTCACTTACTAAAGTTGTGTGTTTTTTTCCATTGCATGAAAACCCTGCCTTGTTTTAATTTTTATTGACTCTTTAAAAGCAATTTTAGGTTTGTAGAAAGAAGTGAATAAGCATTCACACGTCATCCTCAGCCTCTACCCCAATTTCCCCGATTTTTAACATCTTGCAATAGTGTGGTACATTTGTTATAGTTGATGAGTCAATATTGGTACATTACTATTGACTAAAGTATGTAGTTTGTATTAGAGTTTACTCCTTGTCTTATGAATTCTGTAGGTTTTGTCAAATGTGTAATGACAAATAATCCTCATTACAGTGTCATACAGAATAATGGATTCACTCTCCTAAAATTCTTCCTTGCTCCATCCGTTCATCGTTTCCTCTACTAATTTATGTAGAAGATAAATTAGTAGATTGAGTTGATGGTTATAGCAGTTTAAAGCACAGATAGAAAACTAGATTGACCTGCCTACCCAGACTGTGCTTCTCACTCTCACTGTGCCCTTTCTTAACCTTTGGAAATGCTTTTATTCATATATAAAATAGGCTATAACTTCATATAGTTGTATTACAAAAAGTTAATGCACAGAAAAAGACTTGTGCTAGGTATATGGTTTCTTCTCAGTTAAATGGAAGCCATTGCGTGTGTTTGTCAATAGAATTCGTCATACTTTATCTCACATATCTTTACGTCATTGTTGGCACATGACATGTTTAGACTGCACAAATCTCCTCCAAATCCCTAATAGTCACTGATCTCTTTACTGTCTCCATAGTTTTGCTTTCTCCAGAAGGTCATGTAGTTGAATCATACGGTATGTAGACTTTTCAGACTGGCTTCTTTCACTTGGCAATATGCATTTAAAGGTTCCTGTGTGTCTTCTGTAGCTTGACAGAATACTATTCCATTGCCTGGATATACCACAGTTTATTTTTCCATTCACTTCCTGAAGGACATTTCGATTTTAGTAATCATGAATAAGGCTCCTGTAACATTCATGGGAAGAAGGCTTTTGTGTGCATGTAAGTTTTCAAATCCTTTAAGTAAATACCGGGAATGTAATTGCTGGGTTGTGTGGTAGGAGTATGTTTAGTTTTATAAGAAACTGCCAAACTGACTGCCAAAGTAGCTGTACTATTCTGCATTCTCACAAGCAATGAATAAAAGTTCCTGTTTCTCCTCACATTTGCCAGCTTTTGGTATCATCAGACTTTTGGATATTGGTCATTTTAATAGTCATGTAATAATATCTCACGGTTGCTGTGACTTGCAGTTCCCTAATGATACATGACTAGTAACTTCAAAATCCCCATTTGACAGCTGTATTTAGACCTTTGGACTATTTTTTAAATGAGTTGTTTTCTTTCTTATTTTCGAGTTCTCTGTATACTTTAAATACCAGTAATTTATCTGATATGTTTTGAAAATGTTTTGAATATGTTTTGAAAAAATTTTCTCCCAACCTGTGGCTTTTGTTTTCATTCTAAGCACAGTTTTAATAACAAAAGTCTTTAATTTTAATGATGCTCAATTTCTCAATTTTTTCTTTGTCTAACCCAATAAATCAGAAAGCTTTTTATCATTTCACATGACTTAATATTCAGGCAAGGTCTATATAGGCCCCTTTCAAACAGTCATAAAGTTTAGAAGCTCTGACCTCACAAACAATAACAACGACAACATAGAAACAAAAATGACAGCTTTTGATGTTGTCTCAGTAATTTCTCAATTCAAGAACAGATTACTGAGCTTTATAAGCAATACGTATAGATATCAATTTCACAATAAAATACCTTATGATATTTATCAAATCACCTTAGTTTTGGTCACTTATTACTATTAGACTAAAATGTAATTTGTCAGACATGAGAAATCCTTTGGAGTATTTTTTAGAGAACCAAGTATTTGTTTTAGCCTTTTCAGTTCTTCTCTTGCTGTTTCTCCAGTATAGTCATTCCAATTGTCTCTATAGATGTATTAATACCAGGTACATAGTAAACACAATTATCTCCCACGTGTACCCCAACCCCCTTCCCTGTTCATGCAGTGAACATAAAGGAAGCAGGTCAAAAGGAAGCAGGTCATGTACCCTGTGATGTGCTGGGTTGTAAGGAAAGGTACACAATTAATGTACCATGTCTGAGTTTTCTTCTTCTCTGTATTTGTTCCATTTAATGCATGTATGTTTTTTATTCCTTAGGCCTCTCCAGTCCTAACACACTCAGGGATACTTGATACAGCTATAAGGCTGTGTCTTTATCAGGTACCTTTGGGTTACCCCCGGCCAGGGGTGGGAAATAGAGGAAGTGAATGTCTGTATCCTCATTAAGTATCACACAGAGCAGAAACATAAAGAAGCCTGTGCCATGAATGGGTCTCTTCTTTCTCCAAAAACCACCTACCCCTTCAACTCCCACTGCTTAAAGGAAAATCTTGTACTAGTCTCCCCATTTGCTCCTCAAACTTGCTTTAGCAAAGCAGTTCCTAAACCTCTGTTAATGTATGTCCCCACCCCTAACTCAACACACAGTCTCATGTCACATCACAGAAAAGAAGTTCAAAACAAAACAAAACAAAGCCACAGTCTTATAAGAAAAATAGGTAAGTTTTACAAAAGTTGTGTACTGTATCTCTGCTTTGAATTTTGTCATTGGCCAAGGATAGTAAAACTCTTGGAAAACTATAAAACAGGAACTTACGTAATATGTTTTACCCAAGATTTTTCAAACATTTTTGGAAGGATACTTATTAACATCTTGCAGAGTTAATGTTACATGAAAAACTTAGCATAAGACCAATCAGGTATTCTATGCAATAATGCAGATATATGAAAAAATAATATAATGAAATAAATGACTTTTCAAAAGGTATTGATCCTAGATCCACATTCTTTTTTTGGTTCAGGTGAGGCAATTAGAATGTGAAAAAAAGAAGCATAGAACAACTGTCTAATGAGAGGGACGAATGCTCCTGGGTGGAAAGTTATTAGAAGATAAATTAGTAGATTGACACTTTTGTGTAGTTTATATTTGGAGACATTCCTTTTTCCACTATTACCCTCTTAGCGCTCCGAATCTCCACTTGCATTTTATACAGAAAGTGTGTTTCAGAACGGCTCAATCAAAACTAAGGTTCAACTCTTTTAGTTGAACAAACAGAACAGAAAGAAGTTTCACACAATTCTTCTGTGTAGTTTTTATTTGTAGACATTCTTTTTCCCAATATAGGCCTCTTAGCGCTCAGAATGTCCAATTGCAGTTTCTACAGAAAGAGTGTTTCAGAACGGCTCAATCAAAAGTAAGGTTCAACTCTGTTAGTTGAATGCACAGAACAGAAAGAAGTTTCATACAATGCTTCTGTGTAGTTTATATTTGAACATATTCTTTTTTCCACTATTACCCACTTAGCGCTACGAATGTCCAGTTGCATTTTCTACAGACAGAGTGTTTCAAAACTGCTCAATCAAAAGTATGGTTTAACTCTGTTAGCTGAATGCTCAGATCAGAAAGAAGTTTCACAGAATGCTTCTGTGTAGTTTATATTTGAATATATTCCTTTTTCCACTACTACGCTCTTAGCGCTCCAAATGTCCAGTTGCATTTTCTACAGAAAGAGTGTTCAGATCTGCTCAATCAAAAGTATGGTTTAACTCTGTTAGCTGAATGCACAGATCAGAAAGAAGTTTCACCGAATGATTCTGTGTAGTTTATATTTGAAGACATTCCTTTTTCCACTATTACCCTCTTAGCGCTCCGAATCTCCACTTGCATTTTCTACAAAAAGAGTGTTTCATAACTGCTCAATCAAAAATAAGTTTTATCTCTGTTAACTGAATTTACAGATCAGAAATAAGTTTCACAGAATGCATCTGTGTAGTTTTTATTTGAAGATATTCTTTTTCCCAATGTAGGCCTCTTAGCGCTTAGCATGTCCAATTGCAGTTTCTACAGACAGAGTGTTTCAGAACGGCTCAATCAAAAGTAAGGTTCAACTCTGTTAGTTGAATGCACAGAACAGAAAGAATTTTCACAGAATGCTACTGTGTAGTTTATATTTGAATATATTCCTTTTTCCACTATTACCCTCTTAGCGCTCCGAATGTCCACTTGCATTTTCTACAGAAAGAGTTTTCAGAATTGCGCAACCAAAAGTATGGTTTAACTCTGTTAGCTTAATGAACATATCAGAAATAAGTTTCACACAATGCTTCTGTGTAGTTTTTATTTGAAGATATTATTTTTCCCAATAGAGGCCTCTTCGCGCTCAGAATGTCCAATTGCAGTTTCTACAGAAAGAGTGTTTCAGAAAGGCTCAATCAAAAGTAAGGTTCAACTCTGTTAGTTGAATGCACAGAACAGAAAGAAGTTTCATACAATGCTTCTGTGTAGTTTATATTTGAACATATTCTTTTTTCCACTATTACCCACTTAGCGCTACGAATGTCCAGTTGCATTTTCTACAGACAGAGTGTTTCAAAACTGCTCAATCAAAAGAATGGTTTAACTCTGTTAGCTGAATGCTCAGATCAGAAAGAAGTTACACAGAATGCTTCTGTGTAGTTTATATTTGAATATATTCCTTTTTCCACTACTACTCTCTTAGCGCTCCAAATGTCCAGTTGCATTTTCTACAGAAAGAGAGTTCAGATCTGCTCAATCAAAAGTATGGTTTAACTCTGTTAGCTGAATGCACAGATCAGAAAGAAGTTTCACAGAATGATTCTGTGTAGTTTATATTTGGAGACATTCCTTTTTCCACTATTACCCTCTTAGCGCTCCGAATCTCCACTTGCATTTTCTACAGAAAGAGTGTTTCAGAACGGCTCAATCAAAACTAAGGTTCAACTCTTTTAGTTGAACAAACAGAACAGAAAGAAGTTTCACACAATTATTCTGTGTAGTTTTTATTTGTAGACATTCTTTTTCCCAATATAGGCCTCTTAGCGCTCAGAATGTCCAATTGCAGTTTCTACAGAAAGAGTGTTTCAGATCGGCTCAATCAAAAGTAAGGTTCAACTCTGTTAGTTGAATGCACAGAACAGAAAGAAGTTTCATACAATGCTTCTGTGTAGTTTATATTTGAACATATTCTTTTTTCCACTATTGCCCACTTAGCGCTACGAATGTCCAGTTGCATTTTCTACAGACACAGTGTTTCAAAACTGCTCAATCAAAAGTATGGTTTAACTCTGTTAGCTGAATGCTCAGATCAGAAAGAAGTTTCACAGAATGCCTCTGTGTAGTTTATATTTGAATATATTCCTTTTTCCACTACTACGCTCTTAGCGCTCGAAATGTCCAGTTGCATTTTCTACAGAAAGAGTGTTCAGATCTGCTCAATCAAAAGTATGGTTTAACTCTGTTAGCTGAATGCACAGATCAGAAAGAAGTTTCACAGAATGATTCTGTGTAGTTTATATTTGGAGACATTCCTTTTTCCACTATTACCCTCTTAGCGCTCCGAATCTCCACTTGCATTTTCTACAGAAAGAGTGTTTCAGAACGGCTCAATCAAAACTAAGGTTCAACTCTTTTAGTTGAACAAACAGAACAGAAAGAAGTTTCACACAATTCTTCTGTGTAGTTTTTATTTGTAGACATTCTTTTTCCCAATATAGGCCTCTTAGCGCTCAGAATGTCCAATTGCAGTTTCTACAGAAAGAGTGTTTCAGAACGGCTCAATCAAAAGTAATGTTCAACTCTGTTAGTTGAATGCACAGAACACAAAGAAGTTTCATACAATGCTTCCGTGTAGTTCATATTTGAACATATTCTTTTTCCACTATTACCCACTTAGCGCTACGAATGTCCAGTTGGATTTTCTACAGACAGAGTGTTTCAAAACTGCTCAATCAAAAGTATGGTTTAACTCTGTTAGCTGAATGCTCAGATCAGAAAGAAGTTTCACAGAATGCTTCTGTGTAGTTTATATTTGAATATATTCCTTTTTCCACTACTACGCTCTTAGCACTCCAAATGTCCAGTTGCATTTTCTACAGAAAGAGTGTTCAGATCTGCTCAATCAAAAGTATGGTTTAACTCTGTTAGCTGAATGCACAGATCAGAAAGAAGTTTTACCGAATGATTCTGTGTAGTTTATATTTGAAGACATTCCTTTTTCCACTATTACCCTCTTAGCGCTCCGAATCTCCACTTGCATTTTCTACAAAAAGAGTGTTTCATAACTGCTCAATCAAAAATATGTTTTATCTCTGTTAACTGAATTTACAGATCAGAAATAAGTTTCACAGAATGCATCTGTGTAGTATTTATTTGAAGATATTCTTTTTCCCAATGTACGCCTCTTAGCGCTTAGCATGTCCAATTGCAGTTTCTACAGAAAGAGTGTTTCAGAACGGCTCAATCAAAAGTAAGGTTCAACTCTGTTAGTTGAATGCACAGAACAGACAGAATTTTCACAGAATGCTACTGTGTAGTTTATATTTGAATATATTCCTTTTTCCACTATTACCCTCTTAGCGCTCCGAATGTCCACTTGCATTTTCTACAGAAAGAGTGTTCAGAACTGCGCAATCAAAAGTATGGTTTAACTCTGTTAGCTTAATGAACATATCAGAAATAAGTTTCACACAATGCTTCTGTGTAGTTTTTATTTGAAGATATTATTTTTCCCAATATAGGCCTCTTAGCGCTCAGAATGTCCAATTGCAGTTTCTACAGAAAGAGTGTTTCAGAAAGGCTCAATCAAAAGTAAGGTTCAACTCTGTTAGTTGAATGCACAGAACAGAAAGAAGTTTCATACAATGCTTCTGTGTAGTTTATATTTGAACATATTCTTTTTTCCACTATTACCCACTTAGCGCTACGAATGTCCAGTTGCATTTTCTACAGACAGAGTGTTTCAAAACTGCTCAATCAAAAGTATGGTTTAACTCTGTTAGCTGAATGCTCAGATCAGAAAGAAGTTTCACAGAATGCTTCTGTGTAGTTTATATTTGAATATATTCCTTTTTCCACTACTACTCTCTTAGCGCTCCAAATGTCCAGTTGCATTTTCTACAGAAAGAGAGTTCAGATCTGCTCAATCAAAAGTATGGTTTAACTCTGTTAGCTGAATGCTCAGATCAGAAAGAAGTTTTACCGAATGATTCTGTGTAGTTTATATTTGAAGACATTCCTTTCTCCACTATTACCCTCTTAGCGCTCCGAATCTCCACTTGCATTTTCTACAAAAAGAGTGTTTCATAACTGCTCAATCAAAAATATGTTTTATCTCTGTTAACTGAATTTACAGATCAGAAATAAGTTTCACAGAATGCATCTGTGTAGTTTTTATTTGAAGATATTCTTTTTCCCAATGTACACCTCTTAGCGCTTAGCATGTCCAATTGCAGTTTCTACAGAAAGAGTGTTTCAGAACGGCTCAATCAAAAGTAAGGTTCAACTCTGTTAGTTGAATGCACAGAACAGAAAGAATTTTCACAGAATGCTACTGTGTAGTTTATATTTGAATATATTACTTTTTCCACTATAACCCTCTTAGCGCTCCGAATGTCCACTTGCATTTTCTACAGAAAGAGTGTTCAGAACTGCGCAATCAAAAGTATGGTTTAACTCTGTTAGCTTAATGAACATATCAGAAATAAGTTTCACACAATGCTTCTGTGTAGTTTTTATTTGAAGATATTATATTTCCCAATAGAGGCCTCTTAGCGCTCAGAATGTCCAATTGCAGTTTCTACAGAAAGAGTGTTTCAGAACGGCTCAATCAAAACTAAGGTTCAACTCTTTTAGTTGAACAAACAGAACAGAAAGAAGTTTCACACAATTCTTCTGTGTAGTTTTTATTTGTAGACATTCTTTTTCCCAATATAGGCCTCTTAGCGCTCAGAATGTCCAATTGCAGTTTCTACAGAAAGAGTGTTTCAGAACGGCTCAATCAAAAGTAATGTTCAACTCTGTTAGTTGAATGCACAGAACACAAAGTAGTTTCATACAATGCTTCTGTGTAGTTCATATTTGAACATATACTTTTTCCACTATTACCCACTTAGCGCTACGAATGTCCAGTTGCATTTTCTACAGAAAGAGTGTTTCAAAACTGCTCAATCAAAAGTATGGTTTAACTCTGTTAGCTGAATGCTCAGATCAGAAAGAAGTTTCACAGAATGCTTCTGTGTAGTTTATATTTGAATATATTCCTTTTTCCACTACTACGCTCTTAGCGCTCGAAATGTCCAGTTGCATTTTCTACAGAAAGAGTGTTCAGATCTGCTCAATCAAAAGTATGGTTTAACTCTGTTAGCTGAATGCACAGATCAGAAAGAAGTTTTACCGAATGAGTCTGTGTAGTTTATATTTGAAGACATTCCTTTCTCCACTATTACACTCTTAGCGCTCCGAATCTCCACTTGCATTTTCTACAAAAAGAGTGTTTCATAACTGCTCAATCAAAAATATGTTTTATCTCTGTTAACTGAATTTACAGATCAGAAATAAGTTTCACAGAATGCATCTGTGTAGTTTTTATTTGAATATATTCTTTTTCCCAATGTACGCCTCTTAGCGCTTAGCATGTCCAATTGCAGTTTCTACAGAAAGAGTGTTTCAGAACGGCTCAATCAAAAGTAAGGTTCAACTCTGTTAATTGAATGCACAGAACAGAAAGAATTTTCACAGAATGCTACTGTGTAGTTTATATTTGAATATATTCCTTTTTCCACTATTATCCTCTTAGCGCTCCGAATGTCCACTTGCATTTTCTACAGAAAGAGTGTTCAGAACTGCGCAATCAAAAGTATGGTTTAACTCTGTTAGCTTAATGAACATATCAGAAATAAGTTTCACACAATGCTTCTGTGTAGTTTTTATTTGAAGATATTATTTTTCCCAATATAGGCCTCTTAGCGCTCAGAATGTCCAATTGCAGTTTCTACAGAAAGAGTGTTTCAGAAAGGCTCAATCAAAAGTAAGGTTCAACTCTGTTAGTTGAATGCACAGAACAGAAAGAAGTTTCATACAATGCTTCTGTGTAGTTTATATTTGAACATATTCTTTTTTCCACTATTACCCACTTAGTGCTACGAATGTCCAGTTGCATTTTCTACAGACAGAGTGTTTCAAAACTGCTCAATCAAAAGTATGGTTTAACTCTGTTAGCTGAATGCTCAGATCAGAAAGAAGTTTCACAGAATGCTTCTGTGTAGTTTATATTTGAATATATTCCTTTTCCCACTACTACTCTCTTAGCGCTCCAAATGTCCAGGTGCATTTTCTACAGAAAGAGAGTTCAGATCTGCTCAATCAAAAGTATGGTTTAACTCTGTTAGCTGAATGCACAGATCAGAAAGAAGTTTCACAGAATGATTCTGTGTAGTTTATATTTGGAGACATTCCTTTTTCCACTATTACCCTCTTAGCGCTCCGAATCTCCACTTGCATTTTCTACAGAAATTGTGTTTCAGAACGGCTCAATCAAAACTAAGGTTCAACTCTTTTAGTTGAACAAACAGAACAGAAAGAAGTTTCACACAATTCTTCTGTGTAGTTTTTATTTGTAGACATTCTTTTTCCCAATATAGGCCTCTTAGCGCTCAGAATGTCCAATTGCAGTTTCTACAGAAAGAGTGTTTCAGAACGGCTCAATCAAAAGTAATGTTCAACTCTGTTAGTTGAATGCACAGAACAGAAAGAAGTTTCATACAATGCTTCTGTGTAGTTCATATTTGAACATATTCTTTTTCCACTATTACCCACTTAGCGCTACGAATGTCCAGTTGCATTTTCTACAGACAGAGTGTTTCAAAACTGCTCAATCAAAAGTATGGTTTAACTCTGTTAGCTGAATGCTCAGATCAGAAAGAAGTTTCACAGAATGCTTCTGTGTAGTTTATATTTGAATATATTCCTTTTTCCACTACTACGCTCTTAGCGCTCCAAATGTCCAGTTGCATTTTCTACAGAAAGAGTGTTCAGATCTGCTCAATCAAAAGTATGGTTTAACTCTGTTAGCTGAATGCACAGATCAGAAAGAAGTTTCACCGAATGATTCTGTGTAGTTTATATTTGAAGACATTCCTTTTTCCACTATTACCCTCTTAGCGCTCCGAATCTCCACTTGCATTTTCTACAAAAAGAGTGTTTCATAACTGCTCAATCAAAAATATGTTTTATCTCTGTTAACTGAATTTACAGATCAGAAATAAGTTTCACAGAATGCATCTGTGTAGTTTTTATTTGAAGATATTCTTTTTCCCAATGTACGCCTCTTAGCGCTTAGCATGTCCAATTGCAGTTTCTACAGAAAGAGTGTTTCAGAACGGCTCAATCAAAAGTAAGGTTCAACTCTGTTAGTTGAATGCACAGAACAGAAAGAATTTTCACAGAATGTTACTGTGTAGTTTATATTTGAATATATTCCTTTTTCCACTATTACCCTCTTAGCGCTCCGAATGTCCACTTGCATTTTCTACAGAAAGAGTGTTCAGAACTGCGCAATCAAAAGTATGGTTTAACTCTGTTAGCTTAATGAACATATCAGAAATAAGTTTCACACAATGCTTCTGTGTAGTTTTTATTTGAAGATATTATTTTTCCCAATATAGGCCTCTTAGCGCTCAGAATGTCCAATTGCAGTTTCTACAGAAAGAGTGTTTCAGAAAGGCTCAATCAAAAGTAAGGTTCAACTCTGTTAGTTGAATGCACAGAACAGAAAGAAGTTTCATACAATGATTCTGTGTAGTTTATATTTGAACATATTCTTTTTTCCCCTATTACCCACTTAGCGCTACGAATGTCCAGTTGCATTTTCTACAGACAGAGTGTTTCAAAACTGCTCAATCAAAAGTATGGTTTAACTCTGTTAGCTGAATGCTCAGATCAGAAAGAAGTTTCACAGAATGCTTCTGTGTAGTTTATATTTGAATATATTCCTTTTTCCACTACTACTCTCTTAGCGCTCCAAATGTCCAGTTGCATTTTCTACAGAAAGAGAGTTCAGATCTGCTCAATCAAAAGTATGGTTTAACTCTGTTAGCTGAATGCACAGATCAGAAAGAAGTTTCACAGAATGATTCTGTGTAGTTTATATTTGGAGACATTCCTTTTTCCACTATTACCCTCTTAGCGCTCCGAATCTCCACTTGCATTTTCTACAGAAAGAGTGTTTCAGAACGGCTCAATCAAAACTAAGGTTCAACTCTTTTAGTTGAACAAACAGAACAGAAAGAAGTTTCACGCAATTATTCTGTGTAGTTTTTATTTGTAGACATTCTTTTTCCCAATATAGGCCTCTTAGCGCTCAGAATGTCCAATTGCAGTTTCTACAGAAAGAGTGTTTCAGATCGGCTCAATCAAAAGTAAGGTTCAACTCTGTTAGTTGAATGCACAGAACAGAAAGAAGTTTCATACAATGCTTCTGTGTAGTTTATATTTGAACATATTCTTTTTTCCACTATTACCCACATAGCGCTACGAATGTCCAGTTGCATTTTCTACAGACAGAGTGTTTCAAAACTGCTCAATCAAAAGTATGGTTTAACTCTGTTAGCTGAATGCTCAGATCAGAAAGAAGTTTCACAGAATGCCTCTGTGTAGTTTATATTTGAATATATTCCTTTTTCCACTACTACGCTCTTAGCGCTCGAAATGTCCAGTTGCATTTTCTACAGAAAGAGTGTTCAGATCTGCTCAATCAAAAGTATGGTTTAACTCTGTTAGCTGAATGCACAGATCAGAAAGAAGTTTCACCGAATGATTCTGTGTAGTTTATATTTGGAGACATTCCTTTTTCCACTATTACCCTCTTAGCGCTCCGAATATCCACTTGCATTTTCTACAGAAAGAGTGTTTCAGAACGGCTCAATCAAAACTAAGGTTCAACTCTTTTAGTTGAACAAACAGAACAGAAAGAAGTTTCACACAATTCTTCTGTGTAGTTTTTATTTGTAGACATTCTTTTTCCCAATATAGGCCTCTTAGCGCTCAGAATGTCCAATTGCAGTTTCTACAGAAAGAGTGTTTCAGAACGGCTCAATCAAAAGTAATGTTCAACTCTGTTAGTTGAATGCACAGAACAGAAAGAAGTTTCATACAATGCTTCTGTGTAGTTCATATTTGAACATATTCTTTTTCCACTATTACCCACTTAGCGCTACGAATGTCCAGTTGCATTTTCTACAGACAGAGTGTTTCAAAACTGCTCAATCAAAAGTATGGTTTAACTGTGTTAGCTGAATGCTCAGATCAGAAAGAAGTTTCACAGAATGCTTCTGTGTAGTTTATATTTGAATATATTCCTTTTTCCACTACTACGCTCTTAGCGCTCGAAATGTCCAGTTGCATTTTCTACAGAAAGAGTGTTCAGATCTGCTCAATCAAAAGTATGGTTTAACTCTGTTAGCTGAATGCACAGATCAGAAAGAAGTTTCACCGAATGATTCTGTGTAGTTTATATTTGAAGACATTCCTTTTTCCACTATTACCCTCTTAGCGCTCCGAATCTCCACTTGCATTTTCTACAGAAAGAGTGTTTCATAACTGCTCAATCAAAAATATGTTTTATCTCTGTTAACTGAATTTACAGATCAGAAATAAGTTTCACAGAATGCATCTGTGTAGTTTTTATTTGAAGATATTCTTTTTCCCAATGTAGGCCTCTTAGCGCTTAGCATGTCCAATTACAGTTTCTACAGAAAGAGTGTTTCAGAACGGCTCAATCAAAAGTAAGGTTCAACTATGTTAGTTGAATGCACAGAACAGAAAGAATTTTCACAGAATGCTACTGTGTAGTTTATATTTGAATATATTCCTTTTTCCACTATTACCCTCTTAGCGCTCCGAATGTCCACTTGCATTTTCTACAGAAAGAGTGTTCAGAACTGCGCAATCAAAAGTATGGTTTAACTCTGTTAGCTGAATTCACATATCAGAAATAAGTTTCACACAATGCTTCTGTGTAGTTTTTATTTGAAGATATTATTTTTCCCAATATAGGCCTCTTAGCGCTCAAAATGTCCAATTGCAGTTTCTACAGAAAGAGTGTTTCAGAAAGGCTCAATCAAAAGTAAGGTTCAACTCTGTTAGTTGAATGCACAGAACAGAAAGAAGTTTCATACAATGCTTCTGTGTAGTTTATATTTGAACATATTCTTTTTTCCACTATTACCCACTTAGCGCTACGAATGTCCAGTTGCATTTTCTACAGACAGAGTGTTTCAAAACTGCTCAATCAAAAGTATGGTTTAACTCTGTTAGCTGAATGCTCAGATCAGAAAGAAGTTTCACAGAATGCTTCTGTGTAGTTTATATTTGAATATATTCCTTTTTCCACTACTATTCTCTTAGCGCTCCAAATGTCCAGCTGCATTTTCTACAGAAAGAGAGTTCAGATCTGCTCAATCAAAAGTATGGTTTAACTCTGTTAGCTGAATGCACAGATCAGAAAGAAGTTTCACAGAATGATTCTGTGTAGTTTATATTTGGAGACATTCCTTTTTCCACTATTACCCTCTTAGCGCTCCGAATCTCCACTTGCATTTTCTACAGAAAGAGTGTTTCAGAACGGCTCAATCAAAATTAAGGTTCAACTCTTTTAGTTGAACAAACAGAACAGAAAGAAGTTTCACACAATTCTTCTGTGTAGTTTTTATTTGTAGACATTCTTTTTCCCAATATAGGCCTCTTAGCGCTCAGAATGTCCAATTGCAGTTTCTACAGAAAGAGTGTTTCAGAACGGCTCAATCAAAAGTAATGTTCAACTCTGTTAGTTGAATGCACAGAACACAAAGAAGTTTCATACAATGCTTCTGTGTAGTTCATATTTGAACATATTCTTTTTCCACTATTACCCACTTAGCGCTACGAATGTCCAGTTGGATTTTCTACAGACAGAGTGTTTCAAAACTGCTCAATCAAAAGTATGGTTTAACTCTGTTAGCTGAATGCTCAGATCAGAAAGAAGTTTCACAGAATGCTTCTGTGTAGTTTATATTTGAATATATTCCTTTTTCCACTACTACGCTCTTAGCGCTCCAAATGTCCAGTTGCATTTTCTACAGAAAGAGTGTTCAGATCTGCTCAATCAAAAGTATGGTTTAACTCTGTTAGCTGAATGCACAGATCAGAAAGAAGTTTTACCGAATGATTCTGTGTAATTTATATTTGAAGACATTCCTTTTTCCACTATTACCCTCTTAGCGCTCCGAATCTCCACTTGCATTTTCTACAAAAAGAGTGTTTCATAACTGCTCAATCAAAAATATGTTTTATCTCTGTTAACTGAATTTACAGATCAGAAATAAGTTTCACAGAATGCATCTGTGCAGTTTTTATTTGAAGATATTCTTTTTCCCAATGTACGCCTCTTAGCGCTTAGCATGTCCAATTGCAGTTTCTACAGAAAGAGTGTTTCAGAACGGCTCAATCAAAAGTAAGGTTCAACTCTGTTAGTTGAATGCACAGAACAGACAGAATTTTCACAGAATGCTACTGTGTAGTTTATATTTGAATATATTCCTTTTTCCACTATTACCCTCTTAGCGCTCCGAATGTCCACTTGCATTTTCTACAGAAAGAGTGTTCAGAACTGCGCAATCAAAAGTATGGTTTAACTCTGTTAGCTTAATGAACATATCAGAAATAAGTTTCACACAATGCTTCTTTGTAGTTTTTATTTGAAGATATTATTTTTCCCAATATAGGCCTCTTAGCGCTCAGAATGTCCAATTGCAGTTTCTACAGAAAGAGTGTTTCAGAAAGGCTCAATCAAAAGTAAGGTTCAACTCTGTTAGTTGAATGCACAGAACAGAAAGAAGTTTCATACAATGCTTCTGTGTAGTTTATATTTGAACTTATTCTTTTTTCCACTATTACCCACTTAGCGCTACGAATGTCCAGTTGCATTTTCTACAGACAGAGTGTTTCAAAACTGCTCAATCAAAAGTATGGTTTAACTCTGTTAGCTGAATGCTCAGATCAGAAAGAAGTTTCACAGAATGCTTCTGTGTAGTTTATATTTGAATATATTCCTTTTTCAACTACTACTCTCTTAGCGCTCCAAATGTCCAGTTGCATTTTCTACAGAAAGAGAGTTCAGATCTGCTCAATCAAAAGTATGGTTTAACTCTGTTAGCTGAATGCACAGATCAGAAAGAAGTTTTACCGAATGATTCTGTGTAGTTTATATTTGAAGACATTCCTTTCTCCACTATTACCCTCTTAGCGCTCCGAATCTCCACTTGCATTTTCTACAAAAAGAGTGTTTCATAACTGCTCAATCAAAAATATGTTTTATCTCTGTTAACTGAATTTACAGATCAGAAATAAGTTTCACAGAATGCATCTGTGTAGTTTTTATTTGAAGATATTCTTTTTCCCAATGTACGCCTCTTAGCGCTTAGCATGTCCAATTGCAGTTTCTACAGAAAGAGTGTTTCAGAACGGCTCAATCAAAAGTAAGGTTCAACTCTGTTAGCTGAATGCACAGAACAGAAAGAATTTTCACAGAATGCTACTGTGTAGTTTATATTTGAATATATTCCTTTTTCCACTATAACCCTCTTAGCGCTCCGAATGTCCACTTGCATTTTCTACAGAAAGAGTGTTCAGAACTGCGCAAACAAAAGTATGGTTTAACTCTGTTAGCTTAATGAATATATCAGAAATAAGTTTCACACAATGCTTCTGTGTAGTTTTTATTTGAAGATATTATATTTCCCAATAGAGGCCTCTTAGCGCTCAGAATGTCCAATTGCAGTTTCTACAGAAAGAGTGTTTCAGAACGGCACAATCAAAACTAAGGTTCAACTCTTTTAGTTGAACAAACAGAACAGAAAGAAGTTTCACACAATTCTTCTGTGTAGTTTTTATTTGTAGACATTCTTTTTCCCAATATAGGCCTCTTAGCGCTCAGAATGTCCAATTGCAGTTTCTACAGAAAGAGTGTTTCAGAACGGCTCAATGAAAAGTAATGTTCAACTCTGTTAGTTGAATGCACAGAACACAAAGAAGTTTCATACAATGCTTCTGTGTAGTTCATATTTGAACATATTCTTTTTCCACTATTACCCACTTAGCGCTACGAATGTCCAGTTGCATTTTCTACAGACAGAGTGTTTCAAAACTGCTCAATCAAAAGTATGGTTTAACTCTGTTAGCTGAATGCTCAGATCAGAAAGAAGTTTCACAGAATGCTTCTGTGTAGTTTATATTTGAATATATTCCTTTTTCCACTACTACGCTCTTAGCGCTCCAAATGTCCAGTTGCATTTTCTACAGAAAGAGAGTTCAGATCTGCTCAATCAAAAGTATGGTTTAACTCTGTTAGCTGAATGCACAGATCAGAAAGAAGTTTCACAGAATGATTCTGTGTAGTTTATATTTGGAGACATTCCTTTTTCCACTATTACCCTCTTAGCGCTCCGAATCTCCACTTGCATTTTCTACAGAAAGTGTGTTTCAGAACCGCTCAATCAAAACTAAGGTTCAACTCTTTTAGTTGAACAAACAGAACAGAAAGAAGTTTCACACAATTCTTCTGTGTAGTTTTTATTTGTAGACATTCTTTTTCCCAATATAGGCCTCTTAGCGCTCAGAATGTCCAATTGCAGTTTCTACAGAAAGAGTGTTTCAGAACGGCTCAATCAAAAGTAATGTTCAACTCTGTTAGTTGAATGCACAGAACAGAAAGAAGTTTCATACAATGCTTCTGTGTAGTTCATATTTGAACATATTCTTTTTCCACTATTACCCACTTAGCGCTACGAATGTCCAGTTGCATTTTCTACAGACAGAGTGTTTCAAAACTGCTCAATCAAAAGTATGGTTTAACTCTGTTAGCTGAATGCTCAGATCAGAAAGAAGTTTCACAGAATGCTTCTGTGTAGTTTATATTTGAATATATTCCTTTTTCCACTACTACGCTCTTAGCGCTCCAAATGTCCAGTTGCATTTTCTACAGAAAGAGTGTTCAGATCTGCTCAATCAAAAGTATGGTTTAACTCTGTTAGCTGAATGCACAGATCAGAAAGAAGTTTCACCGAATGATTCTGTGTAGTTTATATTTGAAGACATTCCTTTTTCCACTATTACCCTCTTAGCGCTCCGAATCTCCACTTGCATTTTCTACAAAAAGTGTGTTTCATAACTGCTCAATCAAAAATATGTTTTATCTCTGTTAACTGAATTTACAGATCAGAAATAAGTTTCACAGAATGCATCTGTGTAGTTTTTATTTGAAGATATTCTTTTTCCCAATGTACGCCTCTTAGCGCTTAGCATGTCCAATTGCAGTTTCTACAGAAAGAGTGTTTCAGAACGGCGCAATCAAAAGTAAGGTTCAACTCTGTTAGTTGAATGCACAGAACAGAAAGAATTTTCACAGAATGTTACTGTGTAGTTTATATTTGAATATATTCCTTTTTCCACTATAACCCTCTTAGCGCTCCGAATGTCCACTTGCATTTTCTACAGAAAGAGTGTTCAGAACTGCGCAATCAAAAGTATGGTTTAACTCTGTTAGCTTAATGAATATATCAGAAATAAGTTTCACACAATGCTTCTGTGTAGTTTTTATTTGAAGATATTATATTTCCCAATAGAGGCCTCTTAGCGCTCAGAATGTCCAATTGCAGTTTCTACAGAAAGAGTGTTTCAGAACGGCACAATCAAAACTAAGGTTCAACTCTTTTAGTTGAACAAACAGAACAGAAAGAAGTTTCACACAATTCTTCTGTGTAGTTTTTATTTGTAGACATTCTTTTTCCCAATATAGGCCTCTTAGCGCTCAGAATGTCCAATTGCAGTTTCTACAGAAAGAGTGTTTCAGAACGGCTCAATCAAAAGTAATGTTCAACTCTGTTAGTTGAATGCACAGAACACAAAGAAGTTTCATACAATGCTTCTGTGTAGTTCATATTTGAACATATTCTTTTTCCACTATTACCCACTTAGCGCTACGAATGTCCAGTTGCATTTTCTACAGACAGAGTGTTTCAAAACTGCTCAATCAAAAGTATGGTTTAACTCTGTTAGCTGAATGCTCAGATCAGAAAGAAGTTTCACAGAATGCTTCTGTGTAGTTTATATTTGAATATATTCCTTTTTCCACTACTACGCTCTTAGCGCTCCAAATGTCCAGTTGCATTTTCTACAGAAAGAGAGTTCAGATCTGCTCAATCAAAAGTATGGTTTAACTCTGTTAGCTGAATGCACAGATCAGAAAGAAGTTTCACAGAATGATTCTGTGTAGTTTATATTTGGAGACATTCCTTTTTCCACTATTACCCTCTTAGCGCTCCGAATCTCCACTTGCATTTTCTACAGAAAGTGTGTTTCAGAACCGCTCAATCAAAACTAAGGTTCAACTCTTTTAGTTGAACAAACAGAACAGAAAGAAGTTTCACACAATTCTTCTGTGTAGTTTTTATTTGTAGACATTCTTTTTCCCAATATAGGCCTCTTAGCGCTCAGAATGTCCAATTGCAGTTTCTACAGAAAGAGTGTTTCAGAACGGCTCAATCAAAAGTAATGTTCAACTCTGTTAGTTGAATGCACAGAACAGAAAGAAGTTTCATACAATGCTTCTGTGTAGTTCATATTTGAACATATTCTTTTTCCACTATTACCCACTTAGCGCTACGAATGTCCAGTTGCATTTTCTACAGACAGAGTGTTTCAAAACTGCTCAATCAAAAGTATGGTTTAACTCTGTTAGCTGAATGCTCAGATCAGAAAGAAGTTTCACAGAATGCTTCTGTGTAGTTTATATTTGAATATATTCCTTTTTCCACTACTACGCTCTTAGCGCTCCAAATGTCCAGTTGCATTTTCTACAGAAAGAGTGTTCAGATCTGCTCAATCAAAAGTATGGTTTAACTCTGTTAGCTGAATGCACAGATCAGAAAGAAGTTTCACCGAATGATTCTGTGTAGTTTATATTTGAAGACATTCCTTTTTCCACTATTACCCTCTTAGCGCTCCGAATCTCCACTTGCATTTTCTACAAAAAGTGTGTTTCATAACTGCTCAATCAAAAATATGTTTTATCTCTGTTAACTGAATTTACAGATCAGAAATAAGTTTCACAGAATGCATCTGTGTAGTTTTTATTTGAAGATATTCTTTTTCCCAATGTACGCCTCTTAGCGCTTAGCATGTCCAATTGCAGTTTCTACAGAAAGAGTGTTTCAGAACGGCTCAATCAAAAGTAAGGTTCAACTCTGTTAGTTGAATGCACAGAACAGAAAGAATTTTCACAGAATGTTACTGTGTAGTTTATATTTGAATATATTCCTTTTTCCAATATTACCCTCTTAGCGCTCCGAATGTCCACTTGCATTTTCTACAGAAAGAGTGTTCAGAACTGCGCAATCAGAAGTATGGTTTAACTCTGTTAGCTTAATGAACATATCAGAAATAAGTTTCACACAATGCTTCTGTGTAGTTTTTATTTGAAGATATTATTTTTCCCAATATAGGCCTCTTAGCGCTCAGAATGTCCAATTGCAGTTTCTACAGAAAGAGTGTTTCAGAAAGGCTCAATCAAAAGTAAGGTTCAACTCTGTTAGTTGAATGCACAGAACAGAAAGAAGTTTCATACAGTGCTTCTGTGTAGTTTATATTTGAACATATTCTTTTTTCCACTATTACCCACTTAGCGCTACGAATGTCCAGTTGCATTTTCTACAGACAGAGTGTTTCAAAACTGCTCAATCAAAAGTATGGTTTAACTCTGTTAGCTGAATGCTCAGATCAGAAAGAAGTTTCACAGAATGCTTCTGTGTAGTTTATATTTGAATATATTCCTTTCTCCACTACTACTCTCTTAGCGCTCCAAATGTCCAGTTGCATTTTCTACAGAAAGAGAGTTCAGATCTGCTCAATCAAAAGTATGGTTTAACTCTGTTAGCTGAATGCACAGATCAGAAAGAAGTTTCACAGAATGATTCTGTGTAGTTTATATTTGGAGACATTCCTTTTTCCACTATTACCCTCTTAGCGCTCCGAATCTCCACTTGCATTTTCTACAGAAAGAGTGTTTCAGAACCACTCAATCAAAACTAAGGTTCAACTCTTTTAGTTGAACAAACAGAACAGAAAGAAGTTTCACACAATTCTTCTGTGTAGTTTTTATTTGTAGACATTCTTTTTCCCAATATAGGCCTCTTAGTGCTCAGAATGTCCAATTGCAGTTTCTACAGAAAGAGTGTTTCAGAACGGCTCAATCAAAAGTAATGTTCAACTCTGTTAGTTGAATGCACAGAACACAAAGAAGTTTCATACAATGCTTCTGTGTAGTTCATATTTGAACATATTCTTTTTCCACTATTACCCACTTAGCGCTACGAATGTCCAGTTGCATTTTCTACAGACAGAGTGTTTCAAACCTGCTCAATCAAAAGTATGGTTTAACTCTGTTAGCTGAATGCTCAGATCAGAAAGAAGTTTCACAGAATGCTTCTGTGTAGTTTATATTTGAATATATTCCTTTTTCCACTACTACGCTCTTAGCGCTCCAAATGTCCAGTTGCATTTTCTACAGAAAGAGTGTTCAGATCTGCTCAATCAAAAGTATGGTTTAACTCTGTTAGCTGAATGCACAGATCAGAAAGAAGTTTCACCGAATGATTCTGTGTAGTTTATATTTGAAGACATTCCTTTTTCCACTATTACCCTCTTAGCGCTCCGAATCTCCACTTGCATTTTCTACAGAAAGAGTGTTTCAGAACCGCTCAATCAAAACTAAGGTTCAACTCTTTTAGTTGAACAAACAGAACAGAAAGATGTTTCACACAATTCTTCTGTGTAGTTTTTATTTGTAGACATTCTTTTTCCCAATATAGGCCTCTTAGCGCTCAGAATGTCCAATTGCAGTTTCTACAGAAAGAGTGTTTCAGAACGGCTCAATCAAAAGTAATGTTCAACTCTGTTAGTTGAATGCACAGAACACAAAGAAGTTTCATACAATGCTTCTGTGTATTTCATATTTGAACATATTCTTTTTCCACTATTACCCACTTAGCGCTACGAATGTCCAGTTGCATTTTCTACAGACAGAGTGTTTCAAAACTGCTCAATCAAAAGTATGGTTTAAATCTGTTAGCTGAATGCTCAGATCAGAAAGAAGTTTCACAGAATGCTTCTGTGTAGTTTATATTTGAATATATTCCTTTTTCCACTACTACTCTCTTAGCGCTCCAAATGTCCAGGTGCATTTTCTACAGAAAGAGAGTTCAGATCTGCTCAATCAAAAGTATGGTTTAACTCTGTTAGCTGAATGAACAGATCAGAAAGAAGTTTCACAGAATGATTCTGTGTAGTTTATATTTGGAGACATTCCTTTTTCCACTATTACCCTCTTAGCGCTCCGAATCTCCACTTGCATTTTCTACAGAAAGTGTGTTTCAGAACGGCTCAATCAAAACTAAGGTTCAACTCTTTTAGTTGAACAAACAGAACAGAAAGAAGTTTCACACAATTCTTCTGCGTAGTTTTTATTTGTAGACATTCTTTTTCCCAATATAGGCCTCTTAGCGCTCAGAATGTCCAATTGCAGTTTCTACAGAAAGAGTGTTTCAGAACGGCTCAATCAAAAGTAATGTTCAACTCTGTTAGTTGAATGCACAGAACAGAAAGAAGTTTCATACAATGCTTCTGTGTAGTTCATATTTGAACATATTCTTTTTCCACTATTACCCACTTAGCGCTACGAATGTCCAGTTGCATTTTCTACAGACAGAGTGTTTCAAAACTGCTCAATCAAAAGTATGGTTTAACTCTGTTAGCTGAATGCTCAGATCAGAAAGAAGTTTCACAGAATGCTTCTGTGTAGTTTATATTTGAATATATTCCTTTTTCCACTACTACGCTCTTAGCGCTCCAAATGTCCAGTTGCATTTTCTACAGAAAGAGTGTTCAGATCTGCTCAATCAAAAGTATGGTTTAACTCTGTTAGCTGAATGCACAGATCAGAAAGAAGTTTCACCGAATGATTCTGTGTAGTTTATATTTGAAGACATTCCTTTTTCCACTATTACCCTCTTAGCGCTCCGAATCTCCACTTGCATTTTCTACAAAAAGAGTGTTTCATAACTGCTCAATCAAAAATATGTTTTATCTCTGTTAACTGAATTTACAGATCAGAAATAAGTTTCACAGAATGCATCTGTGTAGTTTTTATTTGAAGATATTCTTTTTCCCAATGTACGCCTCTTAGCGCTTAGCATGTCCAATTGCAGTTTCTACAGAAAGAGTGTTTCAGAACGGCTCAATCAAAAGTAAGGTTCAACTCTGTTAGTTGAATGCACAGAACAGAAAGAATTTTCACAGAATGTTACTGTGTAGTTTATATTTGAATATATTCCTTTTTCCACTATTACCCTCTTAGCGCTCCGAATGTCCACTTGCATTTTCTACAGAAAGAGTGTTCAGAACTGCGCAATCAAAAGTATGGTTTAACTCTGTTAGCTTAATGAACATATCAGAAATAAGTTTCACACAATGCTTCTGTGTAGTTTTTATTTGAAGATATTATTTTTCCCAATATAGGCCTCTTAGCGCTCAGAATGTCCAATTGCAGTTTCTACAGAAAGAGTGTTTCAGAAAGGCTCAATCAAAAGTAAGGTTCAACTCTGTTAGTTGAATGCACAGAACAGAAAGAAGTTTCATACAATGCTTCTGTGTAGTTTATATTTGAACATATTCTTTTTTCCACTATTACCCACTTAGCGCTACGAATGTCCAGTTGCATTTTATACAGACAGAGTGTTTCAAAACTGCTCAATCAAAAGTATGGTTTAACTCTGTTAGCTGAATGCTCAGATCAGAAAGAAGTTTCACAGAATGCTTCTGTGTAGTTTATATTTGAATATATTCCTTTTTCCACTACTACTCTCTTAGCGCTCCAAATGTCCAGTTGCATTTTCTACAGAAAGAGAGTTCAGATCTGCTCAATCAAAAGTATGGTTTAACTCTGTTAGCTGAATGCACAGATCAGAAAGAAGTTTCACAGAATGATTCTGTGTAGTTTATATTTGGAGACATTCCTTTTTCCACTATTACCCTCTTAGCGCTCCGAATCTCCACTTGCATTTTCTACAGAAAGAGTGTTTCAGAACGGCTCAATCAAAACTAAGGTTCAACTCTTTTAGTTGAACAAACAGAACAGAAAGAAGTTTCACGCAATTATTCTGTGTAGTTTTTATTTGTAGACATTCTTTTACCCAATATAGGCCTCTTAGCGCTCAGAATGTCCAATTGCAGTTTCTACAGAAAGAGTGTTTCAGATCGGCTCAATCAAAAGTAAGGTTCAACTCTGTTAGTTGAATGCGCAGAACAGAAAGAAGTTTCATACAATGCTTCTGTGTAGTTTATATTTGAACATATTCTTTTTTCCACTATTACCCACTTAGCGCTACGAATGTCCAGTTGCATTTTCTACAGACAGAGTGTTTCAAAACTGCTCAATCAAAAGTATGGTTTAACTCTGTTAGCTGAATGCTCAGATCAGAAAGAAGTTTCACAGAATGCCTCTGTGTAGTTTATATTTGAATATATTCCTTTTTCCACTACTACGCTCTTAGCGCTCGAAATGTCCAGTTGCATTTTCTACAGAAAGAGTGTTCAGATCTGCTCAATCAAAAGTATGGTTTAACTCTGTTAGCTGAATGCACAGATCAGAAAGAAGTTTCACCGAATGATTCTGTGTAGTTTATATTTGGAGACATTCCTTTTTCCACTATTACCCACTTAGCGCTCCGAATCTCCACTTGCATTTTCTACAGAAAGAGTGTTTCAGAACGGCTCAATCAAAACTAAGGTTCAACTCTTTTAGTTGAACAAACAGAACAGAAAGAAGTTTCACACAATTCTTCTGTGTAGTTTTTATTTGTAGACATTCTTTTTCCCAATATAGGCCTCTTAGCGCTCAGAATGTCCAATTGCAGTTTCTACAGAAAGAGTGTTTCAGAACGGCTCAATCAAAAGTAATGTTCAACTCTGTTAGTTGAATGCACAGAACAGAAAGAAGTTTCATACAATGCTTCTGTGTAGTTCATATTTGAACATATTCTTTTTCCACTATTACCCACTTAGCGCTACGAATGTCCAGTTGCATTTTCTACAGACAGAGTGTTTCAAAACTGCTCAATCAAAAGTATGGTTTAACTGTGTTAGCTGAATGCTCAGATCAGAAAGAAGTTTCACAGAATGCTTCTGTGTAGTTTATATTTGAATATATTCCTTTTTCCACTACTACGCTCTTAGCGCTCGAAATGTCCAGTTGCATTTTCTACAGAAAGAGTGTTCAGATCTGCTCAATCAAAAGTATGGTTTAACTCTGTTAGCTGAATGCACAGATCAGAAAGAAGTTTCACCGAATGATTCTGTGTAGTTTATATTTGAAGACATTCCTTTTTCCACTATTACCCTCTTAGCGCTCCGAATCTCCACTTGCATTTTCTACAGAAAGAGTGTTTCATAACTGCTCAATCAAAAATATGTTTTATCTCTGTTAACTGAATTTACAGATCAGAAATAAGTTTCACAGAATGCATCTGTGTAGTTTTTATTTGAAGATATTCTTTTTCCCAATGTAGGCCTCTTAGCGCTTAGCATGTCCAATTACAGTTTCTACAGAAAGAGTGTTTCAGAACGGCTCAATCAAAAGTAAGGTTCAACTCTGTTAGTTGAATGCACAGAACAGAAAGAATTTTCACAGAATGCTACTGTGTAGTTTATATTTGAATATATTCCTTTTTCCACTATTACCCTCTTAGCGCTCCGAATGTCCACTTGCATTTTCTACAGAAAGAGTGTTCAGAACTGCGCAATCAAAAGTATGGTTTAACTCTGTTAGCTGAATGCACATATCAGAAATAAGTTTCACACAATGCTTCTGTGTAGTTTTTATTTGAAGATATTATTTTTCCCAATATAGGCCTCTTAGCGCTCAGAATGTCCAATTGCAGTTTCTACAGAAAGAGTGTTTCAGAAAGGCTCAATCAAAAGTAAGGTTCAACTCTGTTAGTTGAATGCACAGAACAGAAAGAAGTTTCATACAATGCTTCTGTGTAGTTTATATTTGAACATATTCTTTTTTCCACTATTACCCACTTAGCGCTACGAATGTCCAGTTGCATTTTCTACAGACAGAGTGTTTCAAAACTGCTCAATCAAAAGTATGGTTTAACTCTGTTAGCTGAATGCTCAGATCAGAAAGAAGTTTCACAGAATGCTTCTGTGTAGTTTATATTTGAATATATTCCTTTTTCCACTACTATTCTCTTAGCGCTCCAAATGTCCAGCTGCATTTTCTACAGAAAGAGAGTTCAGATCTGCTCAATCAAAAGTATGGTTTAACTCTGTTAGCTGAATGCACAGATAAGAAAGAAGTTTCACAGAATGATTCTGTGTAGTTTATATTTGGAGACATTCCTTTTTCCACTATTACCCTCTTAGCGCTCCGAATCTCCACTTGCATTTTCTACAGAAAGAGTGTTTCAGAACGGCTCAATCAAAACTAAGGTTCAACTCTTTTAGTTGAACAAACAGAACAGAAAGAAGTTTCACACAATTCTTCTGTGTAGTTTTTATTTGTAGACATTCTTTTTCCCAATATAGGCCTCTTAGCGCTCAGAATGTCCAATTGCAGTTTCTACAGAAAGAGTGTTTCAGAACGGCTCAATCAAAAGTAATGTTCAACACTGTTAGTTGAATGCACAGAACACAAAGAAGTTTCATACAATGCTTCTGTGTAGTTCATATTTGAACATATTCTTTTTCCACTATTACCCACTTAGCGCTACGAATGTCCAGTTGGATTTTCTACAGACAGAGTGTTTCAAAACTGCTCAATCAAAAGTATGGTTTAACTCTGTTAGCTGAATGCTCAGATCAGAAAGAAGTTTCACAGAATGCTTCTGTGTAGTTTATATTTGAATATATTCCTTTTTCCACTACTACTCTCTTAGCGCTCCAAATGTCCAGTTGCATTTTCTACAGAAAGAGAGTTCAGATCTGCTCAATCAAAAGTATGGTTTAACTCTGTTAGCTGAATGCACAGATCAGAAAGAAGTTTCACCGAATGATTCTGTGTAGTTTATATTTGAAGACATTCCTTTTTCCACTATTACCCTCTTAGCGCTCCGAATCTCCACTTGCATGTTCTACAAAAAGAGTGTTTCATAACTGCTCAATCAAAAATATGTTTTATCTCTGTTAACTGAATTTACAGATCAGAAATAAGTTTCACAGAATGCATCTGTGTAGTTTTTATTTGAAGATATTCTTTTTCCCAATGTACGCCTCTTAGCGCTTAGCATGTCCAATTGCAGTTTCTACAGAAAGAGTGTTTCAGAACGGCTCAATCAAAAGTAAGTTTCAACTCTGTTAGTTGAATGCACAGAACAGAAAGAATTTTCACAGAATGCTACTGTGTAGTTTATATTTGAATATATTCCCTTTTCCACTATTACCCTCTTAGCGCTCCGAATGTCCACTTGCATTTTCTACAGAAAGAGTGTTCAGAACTGCGCAATCAAAAGTATGGTTTAACTCTGTTAGCTTAATGAACATATCAGAAATAAGTTTCACACAATGCTTCTGTGTAGTTTTTATTTGAAGATATTATTTTTCCCAATATAGGCCTCTTAGCGCTCAGAATGTCCAATTGCAGTTTCTACAGAAAGAGTGTTTCAGAAAGGCTCAATCAAAAGTAAGGTTCAACTCTGTTAGTTGAATGCACAGAACAGAAAGAAGTTTCATACAATGATTCTGTGTAGTTTATATTTGAACATATTCTTTTTTCCACTATTACCCACTTAGCGCTACGAATGTCCAGTTGCATTTTCTACAGACAGAGTGTTTCAAAACTGCTCAATCAAAAGTATGGTTTAACTCTGTTAGCTGAATGCTCAGATCAGAAAGAAGTTTCACAGAATGCTTCTGTGTAGTTTATATTTGAATATATTCCTTTTTTCACTACTATTCTCTTAGCGCTCCAAATGTCCAGTTGCATTTTCTACAGAAAGAGAGTTCAGATCTGCTCAATCAAAAGTATGGTTTAACTCTCTTAGCTGAATGCACAGATCAGAAAGAAGTTTCACAGAATGATTCCTTGTAGTTTATATTTGGAGACATTCCTTTTTCCACTATTACCCTCTTAGCGCTCCGAATCTCCACTTGCATTTTCTACAGAAAGAGTGTTTCAGAACGGCTCAATCAAAACTAAGGTTCAACTCTTTTAGTTGAACAAACAGAACAGAAAGAAGTTTCACACAATTCTTCTGTGTAGTTTTTATTTGTAGACATTCTTTTTCCCAATATAGGCCTCTTAGCGCTCAGAATGTCCAATTGCAGTTTCTACAGAAAGAGTGTTTCAGAACGGCTCAATCAAAAGTAATGTTCAACTCTGTTAGTTGAATGCACAGAACACAAAGAAGTTTCATACAATGCTTCTGTGTAGTTCATATTTGAACATATTCTTTTTCCACTATTACCCACTTAGCGCTACGAATGTCCAGTTGCATTTACTACAGACAGAGTGTTTCAAAACTGCTCAATCAAAAGTATGGTTTAACTCTGTTAGCTGAATGCTCAGATCAGAAAGAAGTTTCACAGAATGCTTCTGTGTAGTTTATATTTGAATATATTCCTTTTTCCACTACTACGCACTTAGCGCTCAAAATGTCCAGTTGCATTTTCTACAGAAAGAGTGTTCAGATCTGCTCAATCAAAAGTATGGTTTAACTCTGTTAGCTGAATGCACAGATTAGAAAGAAGTTTTATCGAATGATTCTGTGTAGTTTATATTTGAAGACATTCCTTTTTCCACTATTACCCTCTTAGCGCTCCGAATCTCCACTTGCATTTTCTACAAAAAGAGTGTTTCATAACTGCTCAATCAAAAATATGTTTTATCTCTGTTAACTGAATTTACAGATCAGAAATAAGTTTCACAGAATGCATCTGTGTAGTTTTTATTTGAAGATATTCTTTTTCCCGATGTACGCCTCTTAGCGCTTAGCATGTCCAATTGCAGTTTCTACAGAAAGAGTGTTTCAGAACGGCTCAATCAAAAGTAAGGTTCAACTCTGTTACTTGAATGCACAGAACAGAAAGAATTTTCACAGAATGCTACTGTGTAGTTTATATTTGAATATATTCCTTTTTCCACTATTACCTTCTTAGCGCTCCGAATGTCCACTTGCATTTTCTACAGAAAGAGTGTTCAGAACTGCGCAATCAAAAGTATGGTTTAACTCTGTTAGCTTAATGAACATATCAGAAATAAGTTTCACACAATGCTTCTGTGTAGTTTTTATTTGAAGATATTATTTTTCCCAATATAGGCCTCTTAGCGCTCAGAATGTCCAATTGCAGTTTCTACAGAAAGAGTGTTTCAGAAAGGCTCAATCAAAAGTAAGGTTCAACTCTGTTAGTTGAATGCACAGAACAGAAAGATGTTTCATACAATGTTTCTGTGTAGTTTATATTTGAACATATTCTTTTTTCCACTATTACCCACTTAGCGCTACGAATGTCCAGTTGCATTTTCTACAGACACAGTGTTTCAAAACTGCTCAATCAAAAGTATGGTTTAACTCTGTTAGCTGAATGCTCAGATCAGAAAGAAGTTTCACAGAATGCTTCTGTGTAGTTTATATTTGAATATATTCCTTTTTCCACTACTACTCTCTTAGCGCTCCAAATGTCCAGTTGCATTTTCTACAGAAAGAGTGTTCAGATCTGCTCAATCAAAAGTATGATTTAACTCTGTTAGCTGAATGCACAGATCAGAAAGAAGTTTCACAGAATGATTCTGTGTAGTTTATATTTGGAGACATTCCTTTTTCCACTATTACCCTCTTAGCGCTCCGAATCTCCACTTGCATTTTCTACAGAAAGAGTGTTTCAGAACGGCTCAATCAAAACTAAGGTTCAACTCTTTTAGTTAAACAAACAGAACAGAAAGAAGTTTCACACAATTTTTCTGTGTAGTTTTTATTTGTAGACATTCTTTTTCCCAATATAGGCCTCTTAGCGCTCAGAATGTCCAATTGCAGTTTCTACAGAAAGAGTGTTTCAGAACGGCTCAATCAAAAGTAATGTTCAACTCTGTTAGTTGAATGCACAGAACACAAAGAAGTTTCATACAATGCTTCTGTGTAGTTCATATTTGAACATATTCTTTTTCCACTATTACCCACTTAGCGCTACGAATGTCCAGTTGGATTTTCTACAGACAGAGTGTTTCAAAACTGCTCAATCAAAAGTATGGTTTAACTCTGTTAGCTGAATGCTCAGATCAGAAAGAAGTTTCACAGAATGCTTCTGTGTAGTTTATATTTGAATATATTCCTTTTTCCACTACTACTCTCTTAGCGCTCCAAATGTCCAGTTGCATTTTCTACAGAAAGAGAGTTCAGATCTGCTCAATCAAAAGTATGGTTTAACTCTGTTAGCTGAATGCACAGATCAGAAAGAAGTTTCACCGAATGATTCTGTGTAGTTTATATTTGAAGACATTCCTTTTTCCACTATTACCCTCTTAGCGCTCCGAATCTCCACTTGCATGTTCTACAAAAAGAGTGTTTCATAACTGCTCAATCAAAAATATGTTTTATCTCTGTTAACTGAATTTACAGATCAGAAATAAGTTTCACAGAATGCATCTGTGTAGTTTTTATTTGAAGATATTCTTTTTCCCAATGTACGCCTCTTAGCGCTTAGCATGTCCAATTGCAGTTTCTACAGAAAGAGTGTTTCAGAACGGCTCAATCAAAAGTAAGTTTCAACTCTGTTAGTTGAATGCACAGAACAGAAAGAATTTTCACAGAATGCTACTGTGTAGTTTATATTTGAATATATTCCTTTTTCCACTATTACCCTCTTAGCGCTCCGAATGTCCACTTGCATTTTCTACAGAAAGAGTGTTCAGAACTGCGCAATCAAAAGTATGGTTTAACTCTGTTAGCTTAATGAACATATCAGAAATAAGTTTCACACAATGCTTCTGTGTAGTTTTTATTTGAAGATATTATTTTTCCCAATATAGGCCTCTTAGCGCTCAGAATGTCCAATTGCAGTTTCTACAGAAAGAGTGTTTCAGAAAGGCTCAATCAAAAGTAAGGTTCAACTCTGTTAGTTGAATGCACAGAACAGAAAGAAGTTTCATACAATGATTCTGTGTAGTTTATATTTGAACATATTCTTTTTTCCACTATTACCCACTTAGCGCTACGAATGTCCAGTTGCATTTTCTACAGACAGAGTGTTTCAAAACTGCTCAATCAAAAGTATGGTTTAACTCTGTTAGCTGAATGCTCAGATCAGAAAGAAGTTTCACAGAATGCTTCTGTGTAGTTTATATTTGAATATATTCCTTTTTCCACTACTATTCTCTTAGCGCTCCAAATGTCCAGTTGCATTTTCTACAGAAAGAGAGTTCAGATCTGCTCAATCAAAAGTATGGTTTAACTCTCTTAGCTGAATGCACAGATCAGAAAGAAGTTTCACAGAATGATTCCTTGTAGTTTATATTTGGAGACATTCCTTTTTCCACTATTACCCTCTTAGCGCTCCGAATCTCCACTTGCATTTTCTACAGAAAGAGTGTTTCAGAACGGCTCAATCAAAACTAAGGTTCAACTCTTTTAGTTGAACAAACAGAACAGAAAGAAGTTTCACACAATTCTTCTGTGTAGTTTTTATTTGTAGACATTCTTTTTCCCAATATAGGCCTCTTAGCGCTCAGAATGTCCAATTGCAGTTTCTACAGAAAGAGTGTTTCAGAACGGCTCAATCAAAAGTAATGTTCAACTCTGTTAGTTGAATGCACAGAACACAAAGAAGTTTCATACAATGCTTCTGTGTAGTTCATATTTGAACATATTCTTTTTCCACTATTACCCACTTAGCGCTACGAATGTCCAGTTGCATTTACTACAGACAGAGTGTTTCAAAACTGCTCAATCAAAAGTATGGTTTAACTCTGTTAGCTGAATGCTCAGATCAGAAAGAAGTTTCACAGAATGCTTCTGTGTAGTTTATATTTGAATATATTCCTTTTTCCACTACTACGCACTTAGCGCTCAAAATGTCCAGTTGCATTTTCTACAGAAAGAGTGTTCAGATCTGCTCAATCAAAAGTATGGTTTAACTCTGTTAGCTGAATGCACAGATTAGAAAGAAGTTTTATCGAATGATTCTGTGTAGTTTATATTTGAAGACATTCCTTTTTCCACTATTACCCTCTTAGCGCTCCGAATCTCCACTTGCATTTTCTACAAAAAGAGTGTTTCATAACTGCTCAATCAAAAATATGTTTTATCTCTGTTAACTGAATTTACAGATCAGAAATAAGTTTCACAGAATGCATCTGTGTAGTTTTTATTTGAAGATATTCTTTTTCCCGATGTACGCCTCTTAGCGCTTAGCATGTCCAATTGCAGTTTCTACAGAAAGAGTGTTTCAGAACGGCTCAATCAAAAGTAAGGTTCAACTCTGTTACTTGAATGCACAGAACAGAAAGAATTTTCACAGAATGCTACTGTGTAGTTTATATTTGAATATATTCCTTTTTCCACTATTACCTTCTTAGCGCTCCGAATGTCCACTTGCATTTTCTACAGAAAGAGTGTTCAGAACTGCGCAATCAAAAGTATGGTTTAACTCTGTTAGCTTAATGAACATATCAGAAATAAGTTTCACACAATGCTTCTGTGTAGTTTTTATTTGAAGATATTATTTTTCCCAATATAGGCCTCTTAGCGCTCAGAATGTCCAATTGCAGTTTCTACAGAAAGAGTGTTTCAGAAAGGCTCAATCAAAAGTAAGGTTCAACTCTGTTAGTTGAATGCACAGAACAGAAAGATGTTTCATACAATGTTTCTGTGTAGTTTATATTTGAACATATTCTTTTTTCCACTATTACCCACTTAGCGCTACGAATGTCCAGTTGCATTTTCTACAGACACAGTGTTTCAAAACTGCTCAATCAAAAGTATGGTTTAACTCTGTTAGCTGAATGCTCAGATCAGAAAGAAGTTTCACAGAATGCTTCTGTGTAGTTTATATTTGAATATATTCCTTTTTCCACTACTACTCTCTTAGCGCTCCAAATGTCCAGTTGCATTTTCTACAGAAAGAGTGTTCAGATCTGCTCAATCAAAAGTATGATTTAACTCTGTTAGCTGAATGCACAGATCAGAAAGAAGTTTCACAGAATGATTCTGTGTAGTTTATATTTGGAGACATTCCTTTTTCCACTATTACCCTCTTAGCGCTCCGAATCTCCACTTGCATTTTCTACAGAAAGAGTGTTTCAGAACGGCTCAATCAAAACTAAGGTTCAACTCTTTTAGTTAAACAAACAGAACAGAAAGAAGTTTCACACAATTTTTCTGTGTAGTTTTTATTTGTAGACATTCTTTTTCCCAATATAGGCCTCTTAGCGCTCAGAATGTCCAATTGCAGTTTCTACAGAAAGAGTGTTTCAGAACGGCTCAATCAAAAGTAATGTTCAACTCTGTTAGTTGAATGCACAGAACACAAAGAAGTTTCATACAATGCTTCTGTGTAGTTCATATTTGAACATATTCTTTTTCCACTATTACCCACTTAGCGCTACGAATGTCCAGTTGCATTTTCTACAGACAGAGTGTTTCAAAACTGCTCAATCAAAAGTATGGTTTAACTCTGTTAGCTGAATGCTCAGATCAGAAAGAAGTTTCACAGAATGCTTCTGTGTAGTTTATATTTGAATATATTCCTTTTTCCACTACTACGCTCTTAGCGCTCGAAATGTCCAGTTGCATTTTCTACAGAAAGAGTGTTCAGATCTGCTCAATCAAAAGTATGGTTTAACTCTGTTAGCTGAATGCACAGATCAGAAAGAAGTTTTACCGAATGATTCTGTGTAGTTTATATTTGAAGACATTCCTTTCTCCACTATTACCCTCTTAGCGCTCCGAATCTCCACTTGCATTTTCTACAAAAAGAGTGTTTCATAACTGCTCAATCAAAAATATGTTTTATCTCTGTTAACTGAATTTACAGATCAGAAATAAGTTTCACAGAATGAATCTGTGTAGTTTTAATTTGAAGATATTCTTTTTCCATTGTACGCCTCTTAGCGCTTAGCATGTCCAATTGCAGTTTCTACAGAAAGAGTATTTCAGAACGGCTCAATCAAAAGTAAGGTTCAACTCTGTTAGTTGAATGCACAGAACAGAAGGAATTTTCACAGAATGCTACTGTGTAGTTTATATTTGAATATATTCCTTTTTCCACTATTACCCTCTTAGCGCTCCGAATGTCCACTTGCATTTTCTACAGAAAGAGTGTTCAGAACTGCGCAATCAAAAGTATGGTTTAACTCTGTTAGCTTAATGAACATATCAGAAATAAGTTTCACACAATGCTTCTGTGTAGTTTTTATTTGAAGATATTATTTTTCCCAATATAGGTCTCTTAGCGCTCAGAATGTCCAATTGCAGTTTCTACAGAAAGAGTGTTTCAGAAACGCTCAATCAAAAGTAAGGTTCAACTCTGTTAGTTGAATGCACAGAACAGAAAGAAGTTTCATACAATGCTTCTGTGTAGTTTATATTTGAACATATTCTTTTTTCCACTATTACCCACTTAGCGCTACGAATGTCCAGTTGCATTTTCTACAGACAGAGTGTTTCAAAACTGCTCAATCAAAAGTATGGTTTAACTCTGTTAGCTGAATGCTCAGATCAGAAAGAAGTTTCACAGAATGCTTCTGTGTAGTTTATATTTGAATATATTCCTTTTTCCACTACTATTCTCTTAGCGCTCCAAATGTCCAGCTGCATTTTCTACAGAAAGAGAGTTCAGATCTGCTCAATCAAAAGTATGGTTTAACTCTGTTAGCTGAATGCACAGATCAGAAAGAAGTTTCACAGAATGATTCTGTGTAGTTTATATTTGGAGACATTCCTTTTTCCACTATTACCCTCTTAGCGCTCCGAATCTCCACTTGCATTTTCTACAGAAAGAGTGTTTCAGAACGGCTCAATCAAAACTAAGGTTCAACTCTTTTAGTTGAACAAACAGAACAGAAAGAAGTTTCACACAATTCTTCTGTGTAGTTTTTATTTGTAGACATTCTTTTTCCCAATATAGGCCTCTTAGCGCTCAGAATGTCCAATTGCAGTTTCTACAGAAAGAGTGTTTCAGAACGGCTCAATCAAAAGTAATGTTCAACTCTGTTAGTTGAATGCACAGAACACAAAGAAGTTTCATACAATGCTTCTGTGTAGTTCATATTTGAACATATTCTTTTTCCACTATTACCCACTTAGCGCTACGAATGTCCAGTTGCATTTTCTACAGACAGAGTGTTTCAAAACTGCTCAATCAATAGTATGGTTTAACTCGGTTAGCTGAATGCTCAGATCAGAAAGAAGTTTCACAGAATGCTTCTGTGTAGTTTATATTTGAATATATTCCTTTTTCCACTACTACGCTCTTAGCGCTCGAAATGTCCAGTTGCATTGTCTACAGAAAGAGTGTTCAGATCTGCTCAATCAAAAGTATGGTTTAACTCTGTTAGCTGAATGCACAGATCAGAAAGAAGTTTTACTGAATGATTCTGTGTAGTTTATATTTGAAGACATTCCTTTCTCCACTATTACCCTCTTAGCGCTCCGAATCTCCACTTGCATTTTCTACAAAAAGAGTGTTTCATAACTGCTCAATCAAAAATATGTTTTATCTCTGTTAACTGAATTTACAGATCAGAAATAAGTTTCACAGAATGCATCTGTGTAGTTTTTATTTGAAGATATTCTTTTTCCCGATGTACGCCTCTTAGCGCTTAGCATGTCCAACTGCAGTTTCTACAGAAAGAGTGTTTCAGAACGGCTCAATCAAAAGTAAGGTTCAACTCTGTTACTTGAATGCACAGAACAGAAAGAATTTTCACAGAATGCTACTGTGTAGTTTATATTTGAATATATTCCTTTTTCCACTATTACCCTCTTAGCGCTCCGAATGTCCACTTGCATTTTCTACAGAAAGAGTGTTCAGAACTGCGCAATCAAAAGTATGGTTTAACTCTGTTAGCTTAATGAACATATCAGAAATAAGTTTCACACAATGCTTCTGTGTAGTTTTTATTTGAAGATATTATTTTTCCCAATATAGGCCTCTTAGCGCTCAGAATGTCCAATTGCAGTTTCTACAGAAAGAGTGTTTCAGAAAGGCTCAATCAAAAGTAAGGTTCAACTCTGTTAGTTGAATGCACAGAACAGAAAGAAGTTTCATACAATGATTCTGTGTAGTTTATATTTGAACATATTCTTTTTTCCACTATTACCCACTTAGCGCTACGAATGTCCAGTTGCATTTTCTACAGACAGAGTGTTTCAAAACTGCTCAATCAAAAGTATGGTTTAACTCTGTTAGCTGAATGCTCAGATCAGAAAGAAGTTTCACAGAATGCTTCTGTGTAGTTTATATTTGAATATATTCCTTTTTCCACTACTATTCTCTTAGCGCTCCAAATGTCCAGTTGCATTTTCTACAGAAAGAGAGTTCAGATCTGCTCAATCAAAAGTATGGTTTAACTCTCTTAGCTGAATGCACAGATCAGAAAGAAGTTTCACAGAATGATTCCTTGTAGTTTATATTTGGAGACATTCCTTTTTCCACTATTACCCTCTTAGCGCTCCGAATCTCCACTTGCATTTTCTACAGAAAGAGTGTTTCAGAACGGCTCAATCAAAACTAAGGTTCAACTCTTTTAGTTGAACAAACAGAACAGAAAGAAGTTTCACACAATTCTTCTGTGTAGTTTTTATTTGTAGACATTCTTTTTCCCAATATAGGCCTCTTAGCGCTCAGAATGTCCAATTGCAGTTTCTACAGAAAGAGTGTTTCAGAACGGCTCAATCAAAAGTAATGTTCAACTCTGTTAGTTGAATGCACAGAACACAAAGAAGTTTCATACAATGCTTCTGTGTAGTTCATATTTGAACATATTCTTTTTCCACTATTACCCACTTAGCGCTACGAATGTCCAGTTGCATTTACTACAGACAGAGTGTTTCAAAACTGCTCAATCAAAAGTATGGTTTAACTCTGTTAGCTGAATGCTCAGATCAGAAAGAAGTTTCACAGAATGCTTCTGTGTAGTTTATATTTGAATATATTCCTTTTTCCACTACTACGCTCTTAGCGCTCAAAATGTCCAGTTGCATTTTCTACAGAAAGAGTGTTCAGATCTGCTCAATCAAAAGTATGGTTTAACTCTGTTAGCTGAATGCACAGATTAGAAAGAAGTTTTATCGAATGATTCTGTGTAGTTTATATTTGAAGACATTCCTTTTTCCACTATTACCCTCTTAGCGCTCCGAATCTCCACTTGCATTTTCTACAAAAAGAGTGTTTCATAACTGCTCAATCAAAAATATGTTTTATCTCTGTTAACTGAATTTACAGATCAGAAATAAGTTTCACAGAATGCATCTGTGTAGTTTTTATTTGAAGATATTCTTTTTCCCGATGTACGCCTCTTAGCGCTTAGCATGTCCAATTGCAGTTTCTACAGAAAGAGTGTTTCAGAACGGCTCAATCAAAAGTAAGGTTCAACTCTGTTACTTGAATGCACAGAACAGAAAGAATTTTCACAGAATGCTACTGTGTAGTTTATATTTGAATATATTCCTTTTTCCACTATTACCTTCTTAGCGCTCCGAATGTCCACTTGCATTTTCTACAGAAAGAGTGTTCAGAACTGCGCAATCAAAAGTATGGTTTAACTCTGTTAGCTTAATGAACATATCAGAAATAAGTTTCACACAATGCTTCTGTGTAGTTTTTATTTGAAGATATTATTTTTCCCAATATAGGCCTCTTAGCGCTCAGAATGTCCAATTGCAGTTTCTACAGAAAGAGTGTTTCAGAAAGGCTCAATCAAAAGTAAGGTTCAACTCTGTTAGTTGAATGCACAGAACAGAAAGATGTTTCATACAATGTTTCTGTGTAGTTTATATTTGAACATATTCTTTTTTCCACTATTACCCACTTAGCGCTACGAATGTCCAGTTGCATTTTCTACAGACACAGTGTTTCAAAACTGCTCAATCAAAAGTATGGTTTAACTCTGTTAGCTGAATGCTCAGATCAGAAAGAAGTTTCACAGAATGCTTCTGTGTAGTTTATATTTGAATATATTCCTTTTTCCACTACTACTCTCTTAGCGCTCCAAATGTCCAGTTGCATTTTCTACAGAAAGAGTGTTCAGATCTGCTCAATCAAAAGTATGATTTAACTCTGTTAGCTGAATGCACAGATCAGAAAGAAGTTTCACAGAATGATTCTGTGTAGTTTATATTTGGAGACATTCCTTTTTCCACTATTACCCTCTTAGCGCTCCGAATCTCCACTTGCATTTTCTACAGAAAGAGTGTTTCAGAACGGCTCAATCAAAACTAAGGTTCAACTCTTTTAGTTGAACAAACAGAACAGAAAGAAGTTTCACACAATTTTTCTGTGTAGTTTTTATTTGTAGACATTCTTTTTCCCAATATAGGCCTCTTAGCGCTCAGAATGTCCAATTGCAGTTTCTACAGAAAGAGTGTTTCAGAACGGCTCAATCAAAAGTAATGTTCAACTCTGTTAGTTGAATGCACAGAACACAAAGAAGTTTCATACAATGCTTCTGTGTAGTTCATATTTGAACATATTCTTTTTCCACTATTACCCACTTAGCGCTACGAATGTCCAGTTGCATTTTCTACAGACAGAGTGTTTCAAAACTGCTCAATCAAAAGTATGGTTTAACTCTGTTAGCTGAATGCTCAGATCAGAAAGAAGTTTCACAGAATGCTTCTGTGTAGTTTATATTTGAATATATTCCTTTTTCCACTACTACGCTCTTAGCGCTCGAAATGTCCAGTTGCATTTTCTACAGAAAGAGTGTTCAGATCTGCTCAATCAAAAGTATGGTTTAACTCTGTTAGCTGAATGCACAGATCAGAAAGAAGTTTTACCGAATGATTCTGTGTAGTTTATATTTGAAGACATTCCTTTCTCCACTATTACCCTCTTAGCGCTCCGAATCTCCACTTGCATTTTCTACAAAAAGAGTGTTTCATAACTGCTCAATCAAAAATATGTTTTATCTCTGTTAACTGAATTTACAGATCAGAAATAAGTTTCACAGAATGAATCTGTGTAGTTTTAATTTGAAGATATTCTTTTTCCATTGTACGCCTCTTAGCGCTTAGCATGTCCAATTGCAGTTTCTACAGATAGAGTATTTCAGAACGGCTCAATCAAAAGTAAGGTTCAACTCTGTTAGTTGAATGCACAGAACAGAAGGAATTTTCACAGAATGCTACTGTGTAGTTTATATTTGAATATATTCCTTTTTCCACTATTACCCTCTTAGCGCTCCGAATGTCCACTTGCATTTTCTACAGAAAGAGTGTTCAGAACTGCGCAATCAAAAGTATGGTTTAACTCTGTTAGCTTAATGAACATATCAGAAATAAGTTTCACACAATGCTTCTGTGTAGTTTTTATTTGAAGATATTATTTTTCCCAATATAGGTCTCTTAGCGCTCAGAATGTCCAATTGCAGTTTCTACAGAAAGAGTGTTTCAGAAACGCTCAATCAAAAGTAAGGTTCAACTCTGTTAGTTGAATGCACAGAACAGAAAGAAGTTTCATACAATGCTTCTGTGTAGTTTATATTTGAACATATTCTTTTTTCCACTATTACCCACTTAGCGCTACGAATGTCCAGTTGCATTTTCTACAGACAGAGTGTTTCAAAACTGCTCAATCAAAAGTATGGTTTAACTCTGTTAGCTGAATGCTCAGATCAGAAAGAAGTTTCACAGAATGCTTCTGTGTAGTTTATATTTGAATATATTCCTTTTTCCACTACTATTCTCTTAGCGCTCCAAATGTCCAGCTGCATTTTCTACAGAAAGAGAGTTCAGATCTGCTCAATCAAAAGTATGGTTTAACTCTGTTAGCTGAATGCACAGATCAGAAAGAAGTTTCACAGAATGATTCTGTGTAGTTTATATTTGGAGACATTCCTTTTTCCACTATTACCCTCTTAGCGCTCCGAATCTCCACTTGCATTTTCTACAGAAAGAGTGTTTCAGAACGGCTCAATCAAAACTAAGGTTCAACTCTTTTAGTTGAACAAACAGAACAGAAAGAAGTTTCACACAATTCTTCTGTGTAGTTTTTATTTGTAGACATTCTTTTTCCCAATATAGGCCTCTTAGCGCTCAGAATGTCCAATTGCAGTTTCTACAGAAAGAGTGTTTCAGAACGGCTCAATCAAAAGTAATGTTCAACTCTGTTAGTTGAATGCACAGAACACAAAGAAGTTTCATACAATGCTTCTGTGTAGTTCATATTTGAACATATTCTTTTTCCACTATTACCCACTTAGCGCTACGAATGTCCAGTTGCATTTTCTACAGACAGAGTGTTTCAAAACTGCTCAATCAATAGTATGGTTTAACTCGGTTAGCTGAATGCTCAGATCAGAAAGAAGTTTCACAGAATGCTTCTGTGTAGTTTATATTTGAATATATTCCTTTTTCCACTACTACGCTCTTAGCGCTCGAAATGTCCAGTTGCATTGTCTACAGAAAGAGTGTTCAGATCTGCTCAATCAAAAGTATGGTTTAACTCTGTTAGCTGAATGCACAGATCAGAAAGAAGTTTTACTGAATGATTCTGTGTAGTTTATATTTGAAGACATTCCTTTCTCCACTATTACCCTCTTAGCGCTCCGAATCTCCACTTGCATTTTCTACAAAAAGAGTGTTTCATAACTGCTCAATCAAAAATATGTTTTATCTCTGTTAACTGAATTTACAGATCAGAAATAAGTTTCACAGAATGCATCTGTGTAGTTTTTATTTGAAGATATTCTTTTTCCCGATGTACGCCTCTTAGCGCTTAGCATGTCCAATTGCAGTTTCTACAGAAAGAGTGTTTCAGAACGGCTCAATCAAAAGTAAGGTTCAACTCTGTTACTTGAATGCACAGAACAGAAAGAATTTTCACAGAATGCTACTGTGTAGTTTATATTTGAATATATTCCTTTTTCCACTATTACCCTCTTAGCGCTCCGAATGTCCACTTGCATTTTCTACAGAAAGAGTGTTCAGAACTGCGCAATCAAAAGTATGGTTTAACTCTGTTAGCTTAATGAACATATCAGAAATAAGTTTCACACAATGCTTCTGTGTAGTTTTTATTTGAAGATATTATTTTTCCCAATATAGGTCTCTTAGCGCTCAGAATGTCCAATTGCAGTTTCTACAGAAAGAGTGTTTCAGAAACGCTCAATCAAAAGTAAGGTTCAACTCTGTTAGTTGAATGCACAGAACAGAAAGAAGTTTCATACAATGCTTCTGTGTAGTTTATATTTGAACATATTCTTTTTTCCACTATTACCCACTTAGCGCTACGAATGTCCAGTTGCATTTTCTACAGACAGAGTGTTTCAAAACTGCTCAATCAAAAGTATGGTTTAACTCTGTTAGCTGAATGCTCAGATCAGAAAGAAGTTTCACAGAATGCTTCTGTGTAGTTTATATTTGAATATATTCCTTTTTCCACTACTATTCTCTTAGCGCTCCAAATGTCCAGCTGCATTTTCTACAGAAAGAGAGTTCAGATCTGCTCAATCAAAAGTATGGTTTAACTCTGTTAGCTGAATGCACAGATCAGAAAGAAGTTTCACAGAATGATTCTGTGTAGTTTATATTTGGAGACATTCCTTTTTCCACTATTACCCTCTTAGCGCTCCGAATCTCCACTTGCATTTTCTACAGAAAGAGTGTTTCAGAACGGCTCAATCAAAACTAAGGTTCAACTCTTTTAGTTGAACAAACAGAACAGAAAGAAGTTTCACACAATTCTTCTGTGTAGTTTTTATTTGTAGACATTCTTTTTCCCAATATAGGCCTCTTAGCGCTCAGAATGTCCAATTGCAGTTTCTACAGAAAGAGTGTTTCAGAACGGCTCAATCAAAAGTAATGTTCAACTCTGTTAGTTGAATGCACAGAACACAAAGAAGTTTCATACAATGCTTCTGTGTAGTTCATATTTGAACATATTCTTTTTCCACTATTACCCACTTAGCGCTACGAATGTCCAGTTGCATTTTCTACAGACAGAGTGTTTCAAAACTGCTCAATCAATAGTATGGTTTAACTCGGTTAGCTGAATGCTCAGATCAGAAAGAAGTTTCACAGAATGCTTCTGTGTAGTTTATATTTGAATATATTCCTTTTTCCACTACTACGCTCTTAGCGCTCGAAATGTCCAGTTGCATTGTCTACAGAAAGAGTGTTCAGATCTGCTCAATCAAAAGTATGGTTTAACTCTGTTAGCTGAATGCACAGATCAGAAAGAAGTTTTACTGAATGATTCTGTGTAGTTTATATTTGAAGACATTCCTTTCTCCACTATTACCCTCTTAGCGCTCCGAATCTCCACTTGCATTTTCTACAAAAAGAGTGTTTCATAACTGCTCAATCAAAAATATGTTTTATCTCTGTTAACTGAATTTACAGATCAGAAATAAGTTTCACAGAATGCATCTGTGTAGTTTTTATTTGAAGATATTCTTTTTCCCGATGTACGCCTCTTAGCGCTTAGCATGTCCAATTGCAGTTTCTACAGAAAGAGTGTTTCAGAACGGCTCAATCAAAAGTAAGGTTCAACTCTGTTACTTGAATGCACAGAACAGAAAGAATTTTCACAGAATGCTACTGTGTAGTTTATATTTGAATATATTCCTTTTTCCACTATTACCTTCTTAGCGCTCCGAATGTCCACTTGCATTTTCTACAGAAAGAGTGTTCAGAACTGCGCAATCAAAAGTATGGTTTAACTCTGTTAGCTTAATGAACATATCAGAAATAAGTTTCACACAATGCTTCTGTGTAGTTTTTATTTGAAGATATTATTTTTCCCAATATAGGCCTCTTAGCGCTCAGAATGTCCAATTGCAGTTTCTACAGAAAGAGTGTTTCAGAAAGGCTCAATCAAAAGTAAGGTTCAACTCTGTTAGTTGAATGCACAGAACAGAAAGATGTTTCATACAATGTTTCTGTGTAGTTTATATTTGAACATATTCTTTTTTCCACTATTACCCACTTAGCGCTACGAATGTCCAGTTGCATTTTCTACAGACACAGTGTTTCAAAACTGCTCAATCAAAAGTATGGTTTAACTCTGTTAGCTGAATGCTCAGATGAGAAAGAAGTTTCACAGAATGCTTCTGTGTAGTTTATATTTGAATATATTCCTTTTTCCACTACTACTCTCTTAGCGCTCCAAATGTCCAGTTGCATTTTCTACAGAAAGAGTGTTCAGATCTGCTCAATCAAAAGTATGATTTAACTCTGTTAGCTGAATGCACAGATCAGAAAGAAGTTTCACAGAATGATTCTGTGTAGTTTATATTTGGAGACATTCCTTTTTCCACTATTACCCTCTTAGCGCTCCGAATCTCCACTTGCATTTTCTACAGAAAGAGTGTTTCAGAACGGCTCAATCAAAACTAAGGTTCAACTCTTTTAGTTGAACAAACAGAACAGAAAGAAGTTTCACACAATTTTTCTGTGTAGTTTTTATTTGTAGACATTCTTTTTCCCAATATAGGCCTCTTAGCGCTCAGAATGTCCAATTGCAGTTTCTACAGAAAGAGTGTTTCAGAACGGCTCAATCAAAAGTAATGTTCAACTCTGTTAGTTGAATGCACAGAACACAAAGAAGTTTCATACAATGCTTCTGTGTAGTTCATATTTGAACATATTCTTTTTCCACTATTACCCACTTAGCGCTACGAATGTCCAGTTGCATTTTCTACAGACAGAGTGTTTCAAAACTGCTCAATCAAAAGTATGGTTTAACTCTGTTAGCTGAATGCTCAGATCAGAAAGAAGTTTCACAGAATGCTTCTGTGTAGTTTATATTTGAATATATTCCTTTTTCCACTACTACGCTCTTAGCGCTCGAAATGTCCAGTTGCATTTTCTACAGAAAGAGTGTTCAGATCTGCTCAATCAAAAGTATGGTTTAACTCTGTTAGCTGAATGCACAGATCAGAAAGAAGTTTTACCGAATGATTCTGTGTAGTTTATATTTGAAGACATTCCTTTCTCCACTATTACCCTCTTAGCGCTCCGAATCTCCACTTGCATTTTCTACAAAAAGAGTGTTTCATAACTGCTCAATCAAAAATATGTTTTATCTCTGTTAACTGAATTTACAGATCAGAAATAAGTTTCACAGAATGAATCTGTGTAGTTTTAATTTGAAGATATTCTTTTTCCATTGTACGCCTCTTAGCGCTTAGCATGTCCAATTGCAGTTTCTACAGAAAGAGTATTTCAGAACGGCTCAATCAAAAGTAAGGTTCAACTCTGTTAGTTGAATGCACAGAACAGAAGGAATTTTCACAGAATGCTACTGTGTAGTTTATATTTGAATATATTCCTTTTTCCACTATTACCCTCTTAGCGCTCCGAATGTCCACTTGCATTTTCTACAGAAAGAGTGTTCAGAACTGCGCAATCAAAAGTATGGTTTAACTCTGTTAGCTTAATGAACATATCAGAAATAAGTTTCACACAATGCTTCTGTGTAGTTTTTATTTGAAGATATTATTTTTCCCAATATAGGTCTCTTAGCGCTCAGAATGTCCAATTGCAGTTTCTACAGAAAGAGTGTTTCAGAAACGCTCAATCAAAAGTAAGGTTCAACTCTGTTAGTTGAATGCACAGAACAGAAAGAAGTTTCATACAATGCTTCTGTGTAGTTTATATTTGAACATATTCTTTTTTCCACTATTACCCACTTAGCGCTACGAATGTCCAGTTGCATTTTCTACAGACAGAGTGTTTCAAAACTGCTCAATCAAAAGTATGGTTTAACTCTGTTAGCTGAATGCTCAGATCAGAAAGAAGTTTCACAGAATGCTTCTGTGTAGTTTATATTTGAATATATTCCTTTTTCCACTACTATTCTCTTAGCGCTCCAAATGTCCAGCTGCATTTTCTACAGAAAGAGAGTTCAGATCTGCTCAATCAAAAGTATGGTTTAACTCTGTTAGCTGAATGCACAGATCAGAAAGAAGTTTCACAGAATGATTCTGTGTAGTTTATATTTGGAGACATTCCTTTTTCCACTATTACCCTCTTAGCGCTCCGAATCTCCACTTGCATTTTCTACAGAAAGAGTGTTTCAGAACGGCTCAATCAAAACTAAGGTTCAACTCTTTTAGTTGAACAAACAGAACAGAAAGAAGTTTCACACAATTCTTCTGTGTAGTTTTTATTTGTAGACATTCTTTTTCCCAATATAGGCCTCTTAGCGCTCAGAATGTCCAATTGCAGTTTCTACAGAAAGAGTGTTTCAGAACGGCTCAATCAAAAGTAATGTTCAACTCTGTTAGTTGAATGCACAGAACACAAAGAAGTTTCATACAATGCTTCTGTGTAGTTCATATTTGAACATATTCTTTTTCCACTATTACCCACTTAGCGCTACGAATGTCCAGTTGCATTTTCTACAGACAGAGTGTTTCAAAACTGCTCAATCAATAGTATGGTTTAACTCGGTTAGCTGAATGCTCAGATCAGAAAGAAGTTTCACAGAATGCTTCTGTGTAGTTTATATTTGAATATATTCCTTTTTCCACTACTACGCTCTTAGCGCTCGAAATGTCCAGTTGCATTGTCTACAGAAAGAGTGTTCAGATCTGCTCAATCAAAAGTATGGTTTAACTCTGTTAGCTGAATGCACAGATCAGAAAGAAGTTTTACTGAATGATTCTGTGTAGTTTATATTTGAAGACATTCCTTTCTCCACTATTACCCTCTTAGCGCTCCGAATCTCCACTTGCATTTTCTACAAAAAGAGTGTTTCATAACTGCTCAATCAAAAATATGTTTTATCTCTGTTAACTGAATTTACAGATCAGAAATAAGTTTCACAGAATGCATCTGTGTAGTTTTTATTTGAAGATATTCTTTTTCCCGATGTACGCCTCTTAGCGCTTAGCATGTCCAATTGCAGTTTCTACAGAAAGAGTGTTTCAGAACGGCTCAATCAAAAGTAAGGTTCAACTCTGTTACTTGAATGCACAGAACAGAAAGAATTTTCACAGAATGCTACTGTGTAGTTTATATTTGAATATATTCCTTTTTCCACTATTACCCTCTTAGCGCTCCGAATGTCCACTTGCATTTTCTACAGAAAGAGTGTTCAGAACTGCGCAATCAAAAGTATGGTTTAACTCTGTTAGCTTAATGAACATATCAGAAATAAGTTTCACACAATGCTTCTGTGTAGTTTTTATTTGAAGATATTATTTTTCCCAATATAGGCCTCTTAGCGCTCAGAATGTCCAATTGCAGTTTCTACAGAAAGAGTGTTTCAGAAAGGCTCAATCAAAAGTAAGGTTCAACTCTGTTAGTTGAATGCACAGAACAGAAAGATGTTTCATACAATGTTTCTGTGTAGTTTATATTTGAACATATTCTTTTTTCCACTATTACCCACTTAGCGCTACGAATGTCCAGTTGCATTTTCTACAGACAGAGTGTTTCAAAACTGCTCAATCAAAAGTATGGTTTAACGCTGTTAGCTGAATGCTCAGATCAGAAAGAAGTTTCACAGAATGCTTCTGTGTAGTTTATATTTGAATATATTCCTTTTTCCACTACTACTCTCTTAGCGCTCCAAATGTCCAGTTGCATTTTCTACAGAAAGAGTGTTCAGATCTGCTCAATCAAAAGTATGATTTAACTCTGTTAGCTGAATGCACAGATCAGTAAGAAGTTTCACAGAATGATTCTGTGTAGTTTATATTTGGAGACATTCCTTTTTCCACTATTACCCTCTTAGCGCTCCGAATCTCCACTTGCATTTTCTACAGAAAGAGTGTTTCAGAACGGCTCAATCAAAACTAAGGTTCAACTCTTTTAGTTGAACAAACAGAACAGAAAGAAGTTTCACACAATTTTTCTGTGTAGTTTTTATTTGTAGACATTCTTTTTCCCAATATAGGCCTCTTAGCGCTCAGAATGTCCAATTGCAGTTTCTACAGAAAGAGTGTTTCAGAACGGCTCAATCAAAAGTAATGTTCAACTCTGTTAGTTGAATGCACAGAACACAAAGAAGTTTCATACAATGCTTCTGTGTAGTTCATATTTGAACATATTCTTTTTCCACTATTACCCACTTAGCGCTACGAATGTCCAGTTGCATTTTCTACAGACAGAGTGTTTCAAAACTGCTCAATCAAAAGTATGGTTTAACTCTGTTAGCTGAATGCTCAGATCAGAAAGAAGTTTCACAGAATGCTTCTGTGTAGTTTATATTTGAATATATTCCTTTTTCCACTACTACGCTCTTAGCGCTCGAAATGTCCAGTTGCATTTTCTACAGAAAGGGTGTTCAGATCTGCTCAATCAAAAGTATGGTTTAACTCTGTTAGCTGAATGCACAGATCAGAAAGAAGTTTTACCGAATGATTCTGTGTAGTTTATATTTGAAGACATTCCTTTCTCCACTATTACCCTCTTAGCGCTCCGAATCTCCACTTGCATTTTCTACAAAAAGTGTGTTTCATAACTGCTCAATCAAAAATATGTTTTATCTCTGTTAACTGAATTTACAGATCAGAAATAAGTTTCACAGAATGCATCTGTGTAGTTTTTATTTGAAGATATTCTTTTTCCCAATGTACGCCTCTTAGAGCTCAGCATGTCCAATTGCAGTTTCTACAGAAAGAGTGTTTCAGAACGGCTCAATCAAAAGTAAGGTTCAACTCTGTTAGTTGAATGCACAGAACAGAAAGTATTTTCACAGAATGCTACTCTGTAGTTTATATTTGAATATATTCCTTTTTCCACTATTACCCTCTTAGCGCTCCGAATGTCCACTTGCATTTTCTACAGAAAGAGTGTTCAGAACTGCGCAATCAAAAGTATGGTTTAACTCTGTTAGCTTAATGAACATATCAGAAATAAGTTTCACACAATGCTTCTGTGTAGTTTTTATTTGAAGATATTATTTTTCCTAATAGAGGCCTCTTAGCGCTCAGAATGTCCAATTGCAGTTTCTACAGAAAGAGTGTTTCAGAACGGCTCAATCAAAACTAAGGTTCAACTCTTTTAGTAGAACAAACAGAACAGAAAGAAGTTTCACACAATTCTTCTGTGTAGTTTTTATTTGTAGACATTCTTTTTCCCAATATAGGCCTCTTAGCGCTCAGAATGTCCAATTGCAGTTTCTACAGAAAGAGTGTTTCAGAACGGCTCAATCAAAAGTAATGTTCAACTCTGTTAGTTGAATGCACAGAACACAAAGATGTTTCATACAATGCTTCTGTGTAGTTCATATTTGAACATATTCTTTTTCCACTATTACCCACTTAGCGCTACGAATGTCCAGTTGCATTTTCTACAGACAGAGTGTTTCAAAACTGCTCAATCAAAAGTATGGTTTAACTCTGTTAGCTGAATGCTCAGATCAGAAAGAAGTTTCACAGAATGCTTCTGTGTAGTTTATATTTGAATATATTCCTTTTTCCACTACTACGCTCTTAGCGCTCGAAATGTCCAGTTGCATTTTCTACGGAAAGAGTGTTCAGATCTGCTCAATCAAAAGTATGGTTTAACTCTGTTAGCTGAATGCACAGATCAGAAAGAAGTTTTACCGAATGAGTCTGTGTAGTTTATATTTGAAGACGTTCCTTTCTCCACTATTACCCCCTTAGCGCTCCGAATCTCCACTTGCATTTTCTACAAAAAGAGTGTTTCATAACTGCTCAATCAAAAATATGTTTTATCTCTGTTAACTGAATTTACAGATCAGAAATAAGTTTCACAGAATGCATCTGTGTAGTTTTTATTTGAAGATATTCTTTTTCCCAATGTACGCCTCTTAGCGCTTAGCATGTCCAATTGCAGTTTCTACAGAAAGAGTGTTTCAGAACGGCTCAATCAAAAGTAAGGTTCAACTCTGTTAATTGAATGCACAGAACAGAAAGAATTTTCACAGAATGCTACTCTGTAGTTTATATTTGAATATATTCCTTTTTCCACTATTACCCTCTTAGCGCTCCGAATGTCCACTTGCATTTTCTACAGAAAGAGTGTTCCGAACTGCGCAATCAAAAGTATGGTTTAACTCTGTTAGCTTAATGAACATATCAGAAATAAGTTTCACACAATGCTTCTGTGTAGTTTTTATTTGAAGATATTATTTTTCCCAATATAGGCCTCTTAGCGCTCAGAATGTCCAAATGCAGTTTCTACAGAAGGAGTGTATCAGAAAGGCTCAATCAAAAGTAAGGTTCAACTCTGTTAGTTGAATGCACAGAACAGAAAGAAGTTTCATACAATGCTTCTGTGTAGTTTATATTTGAACATATTCTTTTTTCCACTATTACCCACTTAGCGCTACGAATGTCCAGTTGCATTTTCTACAGACAGAGTGTTTCAAAACTGCTCAATCAAAAGTATGGTTTAACTCTGTTAGCTGAATGCTCAGATCAGAAAGAAGTTTCACAGAATGCTTCTGTGTAGTTTATATTTGAATATATTCCTTTTTCCACTACTACTCTCTTAGCGCTCCAAATGTCCAGTTGCATTTTCTACAGAAAGAGAGTTCAGATCTGCTCAATCAAAAGTATGGTTTAACTCTGTTAGCTGAATGCACAGATCAGAAAGAAGTTTCACAGAATGATTCTGTGTAGTTTATATTTGAAGACATTCCTTTTTCCACTATTACCCTCTTAGCGCTCCGAATCTCCACTTGCATTTTCTACAAAAAGAGTGTTTCATAACTGCTCAATCAAAAATATGTTTTATCTCTGTTAACTGAATTTACAGATCAGAAATAAGTTTCACAGAATGCATCTGTGTAGTTTTTATTTGAAGATATTCTTTTTCCCAATGTACGCCTCTTAGCGCTTAGCATGTCCAATTGCAGTTTCTACAGAAAGAGTGTTTCAGAACGGCTCAATCAAAATAAGGTTCAACTCTGTTAGTTGAATGCACAGAACAGAAAGAATTTTCACAGAATGTTACTGTGTAGTATATATTTGAATATATTCCTTTTTCCACTATTACCCTCTTAGCGCTCCGAATGTCCACTTGCATTTTCTACAGAAAGAGTGTTCAGAACTGCGCAATCAAAAGTATGGTTTAACTCTGTTAGCTTAATGAACATATCAGAAATAAGTTTCACACAATGCTTCTGTGTAGTTTTTATTTGAAGATATTATTTTTCCCAATATAGGCCTCTTAGCGCTCAGAATGTCCAATTGCAGTTTCTACAGAAAGAGTGTTTCAGAAAGGCTCAATCAAAAGTAAGGTTCAACTCTGTTAGTTGAATGCACAGAACAGAAAGAAGTTTCATACAATGCTTCTGTGTAGTTTATATTTGAACATATTCTTTTTTCCACTATTACCCACTTAGCGCTACGAATGTCCAGTTGCATTTTCTACAGACAGAGTGTTTCAAAACTGCTCAATCAAAAGTATGGTTTAACTCTGTTAGCTGAATGCTCAGATCAGAAAGAAGTTTCACAGAATGCTTCTGTGTAGTTTATATTTGAATATATTCCTTTTTCCACTACTACTCTCTTAGCGCTCCAAATGTCCAGTTGCATTTTCTACAGAAAGAGAGTTCAGATCTGCTCAATCAAAAGTATGGTTTAACTCTGTTAGCTGAATGCACAGATCAGAAAGAAGTTTCACAGAATGATTCTGTGTAGTTTATATTTGGAGACATTCCTTTTTCCACTATTACCCTCTTAGCGCTCCGAATCTCCACTTGCATTTTCTACAGAAAGAGTGTTTCAGAACCACTCAATCAAAACTAAGGTTCAACTCTTTTAGTTGAACAAACAGAACAGAAAGAAGTTTCACACAATTCTTCTGTGTAGTTTTTATTTGTAGACATTCTTTTTCCCAATATAGGCCTCTTAGCGCTCAGAATGTCCAATTGCAGTTTCTACAGAAAGAGTGTTTCAGAACGGCTCAATCAAAAGTAATGTTCAACTCTGTTAGTTGAATGCACAGAACACAAAGAAGTTTCATACAATGCTTCTGTGTAGTTCATATTTGAACATATTCTTTTTCCACTATTACCCACTTAGCGCTACGAATGTCCAGTTGCATTTTCTACAGACAGAGTGTTTCAAAACTGCTCAATCAAAAGTATGGTTTAACTCTGTTAGCTGAATGCTCAGATCAGAAAGAAGTTTCACAGAATGCTTCTGTGTAGTTTATATTTGAATATATTCCTTTTTCCACTACTACGCTCTTAGCGCTCCAAATGTCCAGTTGCATTTTCTACAGAAAGAGTGTTCAGATCTGCTCAATCAAAAGTATGGTTTAACTTTGTTAGCTGAATGCACAGATCAGAAAGAAGTTTCACCGAATGATTCTGTGTAGTTTATATTTGAAGACATTCCTTTTTCCACTATTACCCCCTTAGCGCTCCGAATCTCCACTTGCATTTTCTACAAAAAGAGTGTTTCATAACTGCTCAATCAAAAATATGTTTTATCTCTGTTAACTGAATTTACAGATCAGAAATAAGTTTCACAGAATGCATCTGTGTAGTTTTTATTTGAAGATATTCTTTTTCCCAATGTACGCCTCTTAGCGCTTAGCATGTCCAATTGCAGTTTCTACAGAAAGAGTGTTTCAGAACGGCTCAATCAAAAGTAAGGTTCAACTCTGTTAGTTGAATGCACAGAACAGAAAGAATTTTCACAGAATGTTACTGTGTAGTTTATATTTGAATATATTCCTTTTTCCACTATTACCCTCTTAGCGCTCCGAATGTCCACTTGCATTTTCTACAGAAAGAGTGTTCAGAACTGCGCAATCAAAAGTATGGTTTAACTCTGTTAGCTTAATGAACATATCAGAAATAAGTTTCACACAATGCTTCTGTGTAGTTTTTATTTGAAGTTATTATTTTTCCCAATATAGGCCTCTTAGCGCTCAGAATGTCCAATTGCAGTTTCTACAGAAAGAGTGTTTCAGAAAGGCTCAATCAAAAGTAAGGTTCAACTCTGTTAGTTGAATGCACAGAACAGAAAGAAGTTTCATACAATGCTTCTGTGTAGTTTATATTTGAACATATTCTTTTTTCCACTATTACCCACTTAGCGCTACGAATGTCCAGTTGCATTTTCTACAGACAGAGTGTTTCAAAACTGCTCAATCAAAAGTATGGTTTAACTCTGTTAGCTGAATGCTCAGATCAGAAAGAAGTTTCACAGAATGCTTCTGTGTAGTTTATATTTGAATATATTCCTTTTTCCACTACTACTCTCTTAGCGCTCCAAATGTCCAGTTGCATTTTCTACAGAAAGAGAGTTCAGATCTGCTCAATCAAAAGTATGGTTTAACTCTGTTAGCTGAATGCACAGATCAGAAAGAAGTTTCACAGAATGATTCTGTGTAGTTTATATTTGGAGACATTCCTTTTTCCACTATTATCCTCTTAGCGCTCCGAATCTCCACTTGCATTTTCTACAGAAAGAGTGTTTCAGAACCACTCAATCAAAACTAAGGTTCAACTCTTTTAGTTGAAGAAACAGAACAGAAAGAAGTTTCACACAATTCTTCTGTGTAGTTTTTATTTGTAGACATTCTTTTTCCCAATATAGGCCTCTTAGCGCTCAGAATGTCCAATTGCAGTTTCTACAGAAAGAGTGTTTCAGAACGGCTCAATCAAAAGTAATGTTCAACTCTGTTAGTTGAATGCACAGAACACAAAGAAGTTTCATACAATGCTTCTGTGTAGTTCATATTTGAACATATTCTTTTTCCACTATTACCCACTTAGCGCTACGAATGTCCAGTTGCATTTTCTACAGACAGAGTGTTTCAAAACTGCTCAATCAAAAGTATGGTTTAACTCTGTTAGCTGAATGCTCAGATCAGAAAGAAGTTTCACAGAATGCTTCTGTGTAGTTTATATTTGAATATATTCCTTTTTCCACTACTACGCTCTTAGCTCTCCAAATGTCCAGTTGCATTTTCTACAGAAAGAGTGTTCAGATCTGCTCAATCAAAAGTATGGTTTAACTCTGTTAGCTGAATGCACAGATCAGAAATAAGTTTCACCCAATGATTCTGTGTAGTTTATATTTGAAGACATTCCTTTTTCCACTATTACCCTCTTAGCGCTCCGAATCTCCACTTGCATTTTCTACAGAAAGAGTGTTTCAGAACCGCTCAATCAAAACTAAGGTTCAACTCTTTTAGTTGAACAAACAGAACAGAAAGAATTTTCACACAATTCTTCTGTGTAGTTTTTATTTGTAGACATTCTTTTTCCCAATATAGGCCTCTTAGCGCTCAGAATGTCCAATTGCAGTTTCTACAGAAAGAGTGTTTCAGAACGGCTCAATCAAAAGTAATGTTCAACTCTGTTAGTTGAATGCACAGAACACAAAGAAGTTTCATACAATGCTTCTGTGTAGTTCATATTTGAACATATTCTATTTCCACTATTACCCACTTTGCGCTACGAATGTCCAGTTGCATTTTCTACAGACAGAGTGTTTCAAAACTGCTCAATCAAAAGTATGGTTTAAATCTGTTAGCTGAATGCTCAGATCTGAAAGAAGTTTCACAGAATGCTTCTGTGTAGTTTATATTTGAATATATTCCTTTTTCCACTACTACGCTCTTAGCGCTCGAAATGTCCAGTTGCATTTTCTACAGAAAGAGTGTTCAGATCTGCTCAATCAAAAGTATGGTTTAACTCTGTTAGCTGAATGCACAGATCAGAAAGAAGTTTTACCGAATGATTCTGTGTAGTTTATATTTGAAGACATTCCTTTTTCCACTATTACCATCTTAGTGCTCCGAATCTCCACTTGCATTTTCTACAAAAAGAGTGTTTCATAACTGCTCAATCAAAAATATGTTTTATCTCTGTTAACTGAATTTACAGATCAGAAATAAGTTTCACAGAATGCATCTGTGTAGTTTTTATTTGAAAATATTCTTTTTCCCAATGTAGGCCTCTTAGCGCTTAGCATGTCCAATTGCAGTTTCTACAGAAAGAGAGTTTCAGAACGGCTCAATCAAAAGTAAGGTTCAACTCTGTTAGTTGAATGCACAGAACAGAAAGAATTTTCACAGAATGCTACTGTGTAGTTTATATTTGAATATATTCCTTTTTCCAATATTACCCTCTTAGCGCTCCGAATGTCCACTTGCATTTTCTACAGAAAGAGTGTTCAGAACTGCGCAATCAGAAGTATGGTTTAACTCTGTTAGCTTAATGAACATATCAGAAATAAGTTTCACACAATGCTTCTGTGTAGTTTTTATTTGAAGATATTATTTTTCCCAATATAGGCCTCTTAGCGCTCAGAATGTCCAATTGCAGTTTCTACAGAAAGAGTGTTTCAGAAAGGCTCAATCAAAAGTAAGGTTCAACTCTGTTAGTTGAATGCACAGAACAGAAAGAAGTTTCATACAGTGCTTCTGTGTAGTTTATATTTGAACATATTCTTTTTTCCACTATTACCCACTTAGCGCTACGAATGTCCAGTTGCATTTTCTACAGACAGAGTGTTTCAAAACTGCTCAATCAAAAGTATGGTTTAACTCTGTTAGCTGAATGCTCAGATCAGAAAGAAGTTTCACAGAATGCTTCTGTGTAGTTTATATTTGAATATATTCCTTTCTCCACTACTACTCTCTTAGCGCTCCAAATGTCCAGTTGCATTTTCTACAGAAAGAGAGTTCAGATCTGCTCAATCAAAAGTATGGTTTAACTCTGTTAGCTGAATGCACAGATCAGAAAGAAGTTTCACAGAATGATTCTGTGTAGTTTATATTTGGAGACATTCCTTTTTCCACTATTACCCTCTTAGCGCTCCGAATCTCCACTTGCATTTTCTACAGAAAGAGTGTTTCAGAACCACTCAATCAAAACTAAGGTTCAACTCTTTTAGTTGAACAAACAGAACAGAAAGAAGTTTCACACAATTCTTCTGTGTAGTTTTTATTTGTAGACATTCTTTTTCCCAATATAGGCCTCTTAGTGCTCAGAATGTCCAATTGCAGTTTCTACAGAAAGAGTGTTTCAGAACGGCTCAATCAAAAGTAATGTTCAACTCTGTTAGTTGAATGCACAGAACACAAAGAAGTTTCATACAATGCTTCTGTGTAGTTCATATTTGAACATATTCTTTTTCCACTATTACCCACTTAGCGCTACGAATGTCCAGTTGCATTTTCTACAGACAGAGTGTTTCAAACCTGCTCAATCAAAAGTATGGTTTAACTCTGTTAGCTGAATGCTCAGATCAGAAAGAAGTTTCACAGAATGCTTCTGTGTAGTTTATATTTGAATATATTCCTTTTTCCACTACTACGCTCTTAGCGCTCCAAATGTCCAGTTGCATTTTCTACAGAAAGAGTGTTCAGATCTGCTCAATCAAAAGTATGGTTTAACTCTGTTAGCTGAATGCACAGATCAGAAAGAAGTTTCAACGAATGATTCTGTGTAGTTTATATTTGAAGACATTCCTTTTTCCACTATTACCCTCTTAGCGCTCCGAATCTCCACTTGCATTTTCTACAGAAAGAGTGTTTCAGAACCGCTCAATCAAAACTAAGGTTCAACTCTTTTAGTTGAACAAACAGAACAGAAAGATGTTTCACACAATTCTTCTGTGTAGTTTTTATTTGTAGACATTCTTTTTCCCAATATAGGCCTCTTAGCGCTCAGAATGTCCAATTGCAGTTTCTACAGAAAGAGTGTTTCAGAACGGCTCAATCAAAAGTAATGTTCAACTCTGTTAGTTGAATGCACAGAACACAAAGAAGTTTCATACAATGCTTCTGTGTATTTCATATTTGAACATATTCTTTTTCCACTATTACCCACTTAGCGCTACGAATGTCCAGTTGCATTTTCTACAGACAGAGTGTTTCAAAACTGCTCAATCAAAAGTATGGTTTAAATCTGTTAGCTGAATGCTCAGATCAGAAAGAAGTTTCACAGAATGCTTCTGTGTAGTTTATATTTGAATATATTCCTTTTTCCACTACTACTCTCTTAGCGCTCCAAATGTCCAGGTGCATTTTCTACAGAAAGAGAGTTCAGATCTGCTCAATCAAAAGTATGGTTTAACTCTGTTAGCTGAATGCACAGATCAGAAAGAAGTTTCACAGAATGATTCTGTGTAGTTTATATTTGGAGACATTCCTTTTTCCACTATTACCCTCTTAGCGCTCCGAATCTCCACTTGCATTTTCTACAGAAAGTGTGTTTCAGAACGGCTCAATCAAAACTAAGGTTCAACTCTTTTAGTTGAACAAACAGAACAGAAAGAAGTTTCACACAATTCTTCTGCGTAGTTTTTATTTGTAGACATTCTTTTTCCCAATATAGGCCTCTTAGCGCTCAGAATGTCCAATTGCAGTTTCTACAGAAAGAGTGTTTCAGAACGGCTCAATCAAAAGTAATGTTCAACTCTGTTAGTTGAATGCACAGAACAGAAAGAAGTTTCATACAATGCTTCTGTGTAGTTCATATTTGAACATATTCTTTTTCCACTATTACCCACTTAGCGCTACGAATGTCCAGTTGCATTTTCTACAGACAGAGTGTTTCAAAACTGCTCAATCAAAAGTATGGTTTAACTCTGTTAGCTGAATGCTCAGATCAGAAAGAAGTTTCACAGAATGCTTCTGTGTAGTTTATATTTGAATATATTCCTTTTTCCACTACTACGCTCTTAGCGCTCCAAATGTCCAGTTGCATTTTCTACAGAAAGAGTGTTCAGATCTGCTCAATCAAAAGTATGGTTTAACTCTGTTAGCTGAATGCACAGATCAGAAAGAAGTTTCACCGAATGATTCTGTGTAGTTTATATTTGAAGACATTCCTTTTTCCACTATTACCCTCTTAGCGCTCCGAATCTCCACTTGCATTTTCTACAAAAAGAGTGTTTCATAACTGCTCAATCAAAAATATGTTTTATCTCTGTTAACTGAATTTACAGATCAGAAATAAGTTTCACAGAATGCATCTGTGTAGTTTTTATTTGAAGATATTCTTTTTCCCAATGTACGCCTCTTAGCGCTTAGCATGTCCAATTGCAGTTTCTACAGAAAGAGTGTTTCAGAACGGCTCAATCAAAAGTAAGGTTCAACTCTGTTAGTTGAATGCACAGAACAGAAAGAATTTTCACAGAATGTTACTGTGTAGTTTATATTTGAATATATTCCTTTTTCCACTATTACCCTCTTAGCGCTCCGAATGTCCACTTGCATTTTCTACAGAAAGAGTGTTCAGAACTGCGCAATCAAAAGTATGGTTTAACTCTGTTAGCTTAATGAACATATCAGAAATAAGTTTCACACAATGCTTCTGTGTAGTTTTTATTTGAAGATATTATTTTTCCCAATATAGGCCTCTTAGCGCTCAGAATGTCCAATTGCAGTTTCTACAGAAAGAGTGTTTCAGAAAGGCTCAATCAAAAGTAAGGTTCAACTCTGTTAGTTGAATGCACAGAACAGAAAGAAGTTTCATACAATGCTTCTGTGTAGTTTATATTTGAACATATTCTTTTTTCCACTATTACCCACTTAGCGCTACGAATGTCCAGTTGCATTTTATACAGACAGAGTGTTTCAAAACTGCTCAATCAAAAGTATGGTTTAACTCTGTTAGCTGAATGCTCAGATCAGAAAGAAGTTTCACAGAATGCTTCTGTGTAGTTTATATTTGAATATATTCCTTTTTCCACTACTACTCTCTTAGCGCTCCAAATGTCCAGTTGCATTTTCTACAGAAAGAGAGTTCAGATCTGCTCAATCAAAAGTATGGTTTAACTCTGTTAGCTGAATGCACAGATCAGAAAGAAGTTTCACAGAATGATTCTGTGTAGTTTATATTTGGAGACATTCCTTTTTCCACTATTACCCTCTTAGCGCTCCGAATCTCCACTTGCATTTTCTACAGAAAGAGTGTTTCAGAACGGCTCAATCAAAACTAAGGTTCAACTCTTTTAGTTGAACAAACAGAACAGAAAGAAGTTTCACGCAATTATTCTGTGTAGTTTTTATTTGTAGACATTCTTTTACCCAATATAGGCCTCTTAGCGCTCAGAATGTCCAATTGCAGTTTCTACAGAAAGAGTGTTTCAGATCGGCTCAATCAAAAGTAAGGTTCAACTCTGTTAGTTGAATGCGCAGAACAGAAAGAAGTTTCATACAATGCTTCTGTGTAGTTTATATTTGAACATATTCTTTTTTCCACTATTACCCACTTAGCGCTACGAATGTCCAGTTGCATTTTCTACAGACAGAGTGTTTCAAAACTGCTCAATCAAAAGTATGGTTTAACTCTGTTAGCTGAATGCTCAGATCAGAAAGAAGTTTCACAGAATGCCTCTGTGTAGTTTATATTTGAATATATTCCTTTTTCCACTACTACGCTCTTAGCGCTCGAAATGTCCAGTTGCATTTTCTACAGAAAGAGTGTTCAGATCTGCTCAATCAAAAGTATGGTTTAACTCTGTTAGCTGAATGCACAGATCAGAAAGAAGTTTCACCGAATGATTCTGTGTAGTTTATATTTGGAGACATTCCTTTTTCCACTATTACCCACTTAGCGCTCCGAATCTCCACTTGCATTTTCTACAGAAAGAGTGTTTCAGAACGGCTCAATCAAAACTAAGGTTCAACTCTTTTAGTTGAACAAACAGAACAGAAAGAAGTTTCACACAATTCTTCTGTGTAGTTTTTATTTGTAGACATTCTTTTTCCCAATATAGGCCTCTTAGCGCTCAGAATGTCCAATTGCAGTTTCTACAGAAAGAGTGTTTCAGAACGGCTCAATCAAAAGTAATGTTCAACTCTGTTAGTTGAATGCACAGAACAGAAAGAAGTTTCATACAATGCTTCTGTGTAGTTCATATTTGAACATATTCTTTTTCCACTATTACCCACTTAGCGCTACGAATGTCCAGTTGCATTTTCTACAGACAGAGTGTTTCAAAACTGCTCAATCAAAAGTATGGTTTAACTGTGTTAGCTGAATGCTCAGATCAGAAAGAAGTTTCACAGAATGCTTCTGTGTAGTTTATATTTGAATATATTCCTTTTTCCACTACTACGCTCTTAGCGCTCGAAATGTCCAGTTGCATTTTCTACAGAAAGAGTGTTCAGATCTGCTCAATCAAAAGTATGGTTTAACTCTGTTAGCTGAATGCACAGATCAGAAAGAAGTTTCACCGAATGATTCTGTGTAGTTTATATTTGAAGACATTCCTTTTTCCACTATTACCCTCTTAGCGCTCCGAATCTCCACTTGCATTTTCTACAGAAAGAGTGTTTCATAACTGCTCAATCAAAAATATGTTTTATCTCTGTTAACTGAATTTACAGATCAGAAATAAGTTTCACAGAATGCATCTGTGTAGTTTTTATTTGAAGATATTCTTTTTCCCAATGTAGGCCTCTTAGCGCTTAGCATGTCCAATTACAGTTTCTACAGAAAGAGTGTTTCAGAACGGCTCAATCAAAAGTAAGGTTCAACTCTGTTAGTTGAATGCACAGAACAGAAAGAATTTTCACAGAATGCTACTGTGTAGTTTATATTTGAATATATTCCTTTTTCCACTATTACCCTCTTAGCGCTCCGAATGTCCACTTGCATTTTCTACAGAAAGAGTGTTCAGAACTGCGCAATCAAAAGTATGGTTTAACTCTGTTAGCTGAATGCACATATCAGAAATAAGTTTCACACAATGCTTCTGTGTAGTTTTTATTTGAAGATATTATTTTTCCCAATATAGGCCTCTTAGCGCTCAGAATGTCCAATTGCAGTTTCTACAGAAAGAGTGTTTCAGAAAGGCTCAATCAAAAGTAAGGTTCAACTCTGTTAGTTGAATGCACAGAACAGAAAGAAGTTTCATACAATGCTTCTGTGTAGTTTATATTTGAACATATTCTTTTTTCCACTATTACCCACTTAGCGCTACGAATGTCCAGTTGCATTTTCTACAGACAGAGTGTTTCAAAACTGCTCAATCAAAAGTATGGTTTAACTCTGTTAGCTGAATGCTCAGATCAGAAAGAAGTTTCACAGAATGCTTCTGTGTAGTTTATATTTGAATATATTCCTTTTTCCACTACTACTCTCTTAGCGCTCCAAATGTCCAGTTGCATTTTCTACAGAAAGAGAGTTCAGATCTGCTCAATCAAAAGTATGGTTTAACTCTGTTAGCTGAATGCACAGATCAGAAAGAACTTTCACAGAATGATTCTGTGTAGTTTATATTTGGAGACATTCCTTTTTCCACTATTACCCTCTTAGCGCTCCGAATCTCCACTTGCATTTTCTACAGAAAGAGTGTTTCAGAACGGCTCAATCAAAACTAAGGTTCAACTCTTTTAGTTGAACAAACAGAACAGAAAGAAGTTTCACGCAATTATTCTGTGTAGTTTTTATTTGTAGACATTCTTTTACCCAATATAGGCCTCTTAGCGCTCAGAATGTCCAATTGCAGTTTCTACAGAAAGAGTGTTTCAGATCGGCTCAATCAAAAGTAAGGTTCAACTCTGTTAGTTGAATGCGCAGAACAGAAAGAAGTTTCATACAATGCTTCTGTGTAGTTTATATTTGAACATATTCTTTTTTCCACTATTACCCACTTAGCGCTACGAATGTCCAGTTGCATTTTCTACAGACAGAGTGTTTCAAAACTGCTCAATCAAAAGTATGGTTTAACTCTGTTAGCTGAATGCTCAGATCAGAAAGAAGTTTCACAGAATGCCTCTGTGTAGTTTATATTTGAATATATTCCTTTTTCCACTACTACGCTCTTAGCGCTCGAAATGTCCAGTTGCATTTTCTACAGAAAGAGTGTTCAGATCTGCTCAATCAAAAGTATGGTTTAACTCTGTTAGCTGAATGCACAGATCAGAAAGAAGTTTCACCGAATGATTCTGTGTAGTTTATATTTGGAGACATTCCTTTTTCCACTATTACCCACTTAGCGCTCCGAATCTCCACTTGCATTTTCTACAGAAAGAGTGTTTCAGAACGGCTCAATCAAAACTAAGGTTCAACTCTTTTAGTTGAACAAACAGAACAGAAAGAAGTTTCACACAATTCTTCTGTGTAGTTTTTATTTGTAGACATTCTTTTTCCCAATATAGGCCTCTTAGCGCTCAGAATGTCCAATTGCAGTTTCTACAGAAAGAGTGTTTCAGAACGGCTCAATCAAAAGTAATGTTCAACTCTGTTAGTTGAATGCACAGAACAGAAAGAAGTTTCATACAATGCTTCTGTGTAGTTCATATTTGAACATATTCTTTTTCCACTATTACCCACTTAGCGCTACGAATGTCCAGTTGCATTTTCTACAGACAGAGTGTTTCAAAACTGCTCAATCAAAAGTATGGTTTAACTGTGTTAGCTGAATGCTCAGATCAGAAAGAAGTTTCACAGAATGCTTCTGTGTAGTTTATATTTGAATATATTCCTTTTTCCACTACTACGCTCTTAGCGCTCGAAATGTCCAGTTGCATTTTCTACAGAAAGAGTGTTCAGATCTGCTCAATCAAAAGTATGGTTTAACTCTGTTAGCTGAATGCACAGATCAGAAAGAAGTTTCACCGAATGATTCTGTGTAGTTTATATTTGAAGACATTCCTTTTTCCACTATTACCCTCTTAGCGCTCCGAATCTCCACTTGCATTTTCTACAGAAAGAGTGTTTCATAACTGCTCAATCAAAAATATGTTTTATCTCTGTTAACTGAATTTACAGATCAGAAATAAGTTTCACAGAATGCATCTGTGTAGTTTTTATTTGAAGATATTCTTTTTCCCAATGTAGGCCTCTTAGCGCTTAGCATGTCCAATTACAGTTTCTACAGAAAGAGTGTTTCAGAACGGCTCAATCAAAAGTAAGGTTCAACTCTGTTAGTTGAATGCACAGAACAGAAAGTATTTTCACAGAATGCTACTGTGTAGTTTATATTTGAATATATTCCTTTTTCCACTATTACCCTCTTAGCGCTCCGAATGTCCACTTGCATTTTCTACAGAAAGAGTGTTCAGAACTGCGCAATCAAAAGTATGGTTTAACTCTGTTAGCTGAATGCACATATCAGAAATAAGTTTCACACAATGCTTCTGTGTAGTTTTTATTTGAAGATATTATTTTTCCCAATATAGGCCTCTTAGCGCTCAGAATGTCCAATTGCAGTTTCTACAGAAAGAGTGTTTCAGAAAGGCTCAATCAAAAGTAAGGTTCAACTCTGTTAGTTGAATGCACAGAACAGAAAGAAGTTTCATACAATGCTTCTGTGTAGTTTATATTTGAACATATTCTTTTTTCCACTATTACCCACTTAGCGCTACGAATGTCCAGTTGCATTTTCTACAGACAGAGTGTTTCAAAACTGCTCAATCAAAAGTATGGTTTAACTCTGTTAGCTGAATGCTCAGATCAGAAAGAAGTTTCACAGAATGCTTCTGTGTAGTTTATATTTGAATATATTCCTTTTTCCACTACTATTCTCTTAGCGCTCCAAATGTCCAGCTGCATTTTCTACAGAAAGAGAGTTCAGATCTGCTCAATCAAAAGTATGGTTTAACTCTGTTAGCTGAATGCACAGATAAGAAAGAAGTTTCACAGAATGATTCTGTGTAGTTTATATTTGGAGACATTCCTTTTTCCACTATTACCCTCTTAGCGCTCCGAATCTCCACTTGCATTTTCTACAGAAAGAGTGTTTCAGAACGGCTCAATCAAAACTAAGGTTCAACTCTTTTAGTTGAACAAACAGAACAGAAAGAAGTTTCACACAATTCTTCTGTGTAGTTTTTATTTGTAGACATTCTTTTTCCCAATATAGGCCTCTTAGCGCTCAGAATGTCCAATTGCAGTTTCTACAGAAAGAGTGTTTCAGAACGGCTCAATCAAAAGTAATGTTCAACTCTGTTAGTTGAATGCACAGAACATAAAGAAGTTTCATACAATGCTTCTGTGTAGTTCATATTTGAACATATTCTTTTTCCACTATTACCCACTTAGCGCTACGAATGTCCAGTTGGATTTTCTACAGACAGAGTGTTTCAAAACTGCTCAATCAAAAGTATGGTTTAACTCTGTTAGCTGAATGCTCAGATCAGAAAGAAGTTTCACAGAATGCTTCTGTGTAGTTTATATTTGAATATATTCCTTTTTCCACTACTACTCTCTTAGCGCTCCAAATGTCCAGTTGCATTTTCTACAGAAAGAGAGTTCAGATCTGCTCAATCAAAAGTATGGTTTAACTCTGTTAGCTGAATGCACAGATCAGAAAGAAGTTTCACCGAATGATTCTGTGTAGTTTATATTTGAAGACATTCCTTTTTCCACTATTACCCTCTTAGCGCTCCGAATCTCCACTTGCATGTTCTACAAAAAGAGTGTTTCATAACTGCTCAATCAAAAATATGTTTTATCTCTGTTAACTGAATTTACAGATCAGAAATAAGTTTCACAGAATGCATCTGTGTAGTTTTTATTTGAAGATATTCTTTTTCCCAATGTACGCCTCTTAGCGCTTAGCATGTCCAATTGCAGTTTCTACAGAAAGAGTGTTTCAGAACGGCTCAATCAAAAGTAAGTTTCAACTCTGTTAGTTGAATGCACAGAACAGAAAGAATTTTCACAGAATGCTACTGTGTAGTTTATATTTGAATATATTCCTTTTTCCACTATTACCCTCTTAGCGCTCCGAATGTCCACTTGCATTTTCTACAGAAAGAGTGTTCAGAACTGCGCAATCAAAAGTATGGTTTAACTCTGTTAGCTTAATGAACATATCAGAAATAAGTTTCACACAATGCTTCTGTGTAGTTTTTATTTGAAGATATTATTTTTCCCAATATAGGCCTCTTAGCGCTCAGAATGTCCAATTGCAGTTTCTACAGAAAGAGTGTTTCAGAAAGGCTCAATCAAAAGTAAGGTTCAACTCTGTTAGTTGAATGCACAGAACAGAAAGAAGTTTCATACAATGATTCTGTGTAGTTTATATTTGAACATATTCTTTTTTCCACTATTACCCACTTAGCGCTACGAATGTCCAGTTGCATTTTCTACAGACAGAGTGTTTCAAAACTGCTCAATCAAAAGTATGGTTTAACTCTGTTAGCTGAATGCTCAGATCAGAAAGAAGTTTCACAGAATGCTTCTGTGTAGTTTATATTTGAATATATTCCTTTTTCCACTACTATTCTCTTAGCGCTCCAAATGTCCAGTTGCATTTTCTACAGAAAGAGAGTTCAGATCTGCTCAATCAAAAGTATGGTTTAACTCTCTTAGCTGAATGCACAGATCAGAAAGAAGTTTCACAGAATGATTCCTTGTAGTTTATATTTGGAGACATTCCTTTTTCCACTATTACCCTCTTAGCGCTCCGAATCTCCACTTGCATTTTCTACAGAAAGAGTGTTTCAGAACGGCTCAATCAAAACTAAGGTTCAACTCTTTTAGTTGAACAAACAGAACAGAAAGAAGTTTCACACAATTCTTCTGTGTAGTTTTTATTTGTAGACATTCTTTTTCCCAATATAGGCCTCTTAGCGCTCAGAATGTCCAATTGCAGTTTCTACAGAAAGAGTGTTTCAGAACGGCTCAATCAAAAGTAATGTTCAACTCTGTTAGTTGAATGCACAGAACACAAAGAAGTTTCATACAATGCTTCTGTGTAGTTCATATTTGAACATATTCTTTTTCCACTATTACCCACTTAGCGCTACGAATGTCCAGTTGCATTTACTACAGACAGAGTGTTTCAAAACTGCTCAATCAAAAGTATGGTTTAACTCTGTTAGCTGAATGCTCAGATCAGAAAGAAGTTTCACAGAATGCTTCTGTGTAGTTTATATTTGAATATATTCCTTTTTCCACTACTACGCTCTTAGCGCTCAAAATGTCCAGTTGCATTTTCTACAGAAAGAGTGTTCAGATCTGCTCAATCAAAAGTATGGTTTAACTCTGTTAGCTGAATGCACAGATTAGAAAGAAGTTTTATCGAATGATTCTGTGTAGTTTATATTTGAAGCCATTCCTTTTTCCACTATTACCCTCTTAGCGCTCCGAATCTCCACTTGCATTTTCTACAAAAAGAGTGTTTCATAACTGCTCAATCAAAAATATGTTTTATCTCTGTTAACTGAATTTACAGATCAGAAATAAGTTTCACAGAATGCATCTGTGTAGTTTTTATTTGAAGATATTCTTTTTCCCGATGTACGCCTCTTAGCGCTTAGCATGTCCAATTGCAGTTTCTACAGAAAGAGTGTTTCAGAACGGCTCAATCAAAAGTAAGGTTCAACTCTGTTACTTGAATGCACAGAACAGAAAGAATTTTCACAGAATGCTACTGTGTAGTTTATATTTGAATATATTCCTTTTTCCACTATTACCTTCTTAGCGCTCCGAATGTCCACTTGCATTTTCTACAGAAAGAGTGTTCAGAACTGCGCAATCAAAAGTATGGTTTAACTCTGTTAGCTTAATGAACATATCAGAAATAAGTTTCACACAATGCTTCTGTGTAGTTTTTATTTGAAGATATTATTTTTCCCAATATAGGCCTCTTAGCGCTCAGAATGTCCAATTGCAGTTTCTACAGAAAGAGTGTTTCAGAAAGGCTCAATCAAAAGTAAGGTTCAACTCTGTTAGTTGAATGCACAGAACAGAAAGATGTTTCATACAATGTTTCTGTGTAGTTTATATTTGAACATATTCTTTTTTCCACTATTACCCACTTAGCGCTACGAATGTCCAGTTGCATTTTCTACAGACACAGTGTTTCAAAACTGCTCAATCAAAAGTATGGTTTAACTCTGTTAGCTGAATGCTCAGATCAGAAAGAAGTTTCACAGAATGCTTCTGTGTAGTTTATATTTGAATATATTCCTTTTTCCACTACTACTCTCTTAGCGCTCCAAATGTCCAGTTGCATTTTCTACAGAAAGAGTGTTCAGATCTGCTCAATCAAAAGTATGATTTAACTCTGTTAGCTGAATGCACAGATCAGAAAGAAGTTTCACAGAATGATTCTGTGTAGTTTATATTTGGAGACATTCCTTTTTCCACTATTACCCTCTTAGCGCTCCGAATCTCCACTTGCATTTTCTACAGAAAGAGTGTTTCAGAACGGCTCAATCAAAACTAAGGTTCAACTCTTTTAGTTAAACAAACAGAACAGAAAGAAGTTTCACACAATTTTTCTGTGTAGTTTTTATTTGTAGACATTCTTTTTCCCAATATAGGCCTCTTAGCGCTCAGAATGTCCAATTGCAGTTTCTACAGAAAGAGTGTTTCAGAACGGCTCAATCAAAAGTAATGTTCAACTCTGTTAGTTGAATGCACAGAACACAAAGAAGTTTCATACAATGCTTCTGTGTAGTTCATATTTGAACATATTCTTTTTCCACTATTACCCACTTAGCGCTACGAATGTCCAGTTGCATTTTCTACAGACAGAGTGTTTCAAAACTGCTCAATCAAAAGTATGGTTTAACTCTGTTAGCTGAATGCTCAGATCAGAAAGAAGTTTCACAGAATGCTTCTGTGTAGTTTATATTTGAATATATTCCTTTTTCCACTACTACGCTCTTAGCGCTCGAAATGTCCAGTTGCATTTTCTACAGAAAGAGTGTTCAGATCTGCTCAATCAAAAGTATGGTTTAACTCTGTTAGCTGAATGCACAGATCAGAAAGAAGTTTTACCGAATGATTCTGTGTAGTTTATATTTGAAGACATTCCTTTCTCCACTATTACCCTCTTAGCGCTCCGAATCTCCACTTGCATTTTCTACAAAAAGAGTGTTTCATAACTGCTCAATCAAAAATATGTTTTATCTCTGTTAACTGAATTTACAGATCAGAAATAAGTTTCACAGAATGAATCTGTGTAGTTTTAATTTGAAGATATTCTTTTTCCATTGTACGCCTCTTAGCGCTTAGCATGTCCAATTGCAGTTTCTACAGAAAGAGTATTTCAGAACGGCTCAATCAAAAGTAAGGTTCAACTCTGTTAGTTGAATGCACAGAACAGAAGGAATTTTCACAGAATGCTACTGTGTAGTTTATATTTGAATATATTCCTTTTTCCACTATTACCCTCTTAGCGCTCCGAATGTCCACTTGCATTTTCTACAGAAAGAGTGTTCAGAACTGCGCAATCAAAAGTATGGTTTAACTCTGTTAGCTTAATGAACATATCAGAAATAACTTTCACACAATGCTTCTGTGTAGTTTTTATTTGAAGATATTATTTTTCCCAATATAGGTCTCTTAGCGCTCAGAATGTCCAATTGCAGTTTCTACAGAAAGAGTGTTTCAGAAACGCTCAATCAAAAGTAAGGTTCAACTCTGTTAGTTGAATGCACAGAACAGAAAGAAGTTTCATACAATGCTTCTGTGTAGTTTATATTTGAACATATTCTTTTTTCCACTATTACCCACTTAGCGCTACGAATGTCCAGTTGCATTTTCTACAGACAGAGTGTTTCAAAACTGCTCAATCAAAAGTATGGTTTAACTCTGTTAGCTGAATGCTCAGATCAGAAAGAAGTTTCACAGAATGCTTCTGTGTAGTTTATATTTGAATATATTCCTTTTTCCACTACTATTCTCTTAGCGCTCCAAATGTCCAGCTGCATTTTCTACAGAAAGAGAGTTCAGATCTGCTCAATCAAAAGTATGGTTTAACTCTGTTAGCTGAATGCACAGATCAGAAAGAAGTTTCACAGAATGATTCTGTGTAGTTTATATTTGGAGACATTCCTTTTTCCACTATTACCCTCTTAGCGCTCCGAATCTCCACTTGCATTTTCTACAGAAAGAGTGTTTCAGAACGGCTCAATCAAAACTAAGGTTCAACTCTTTTAGTTGAACAAACAGAACAGAAAGAAGTTTCACACAATTCTTCTGTGTAGTTTTTATTTGTAGACATTCTTTTTCCCAATATAGGCCTCTTAGCGCTCAGAATGTCCAATTGCAGTTTCTACAGAAAGAGTGTTTCAGAACGGCTCAATCAAAAGTAATGTTCAACTCTGTTAGTTGAATGCACAGAACACAAAGAAGTTTCATACAATGCTTCTGTGTAGTTCATATTTGAACATATTCTTTTTCCACTATTACCCACTTAGCGCTACGAATGTCCAGTTGCATTTTCTACAGACAGAGTGTTTCAAAACTGCTCAATCAATAGTATGGTTTAACTCGGTTAGCTGAATGCTCAGATCAGAAAGAAGTTTCACAGAATGCTTCTGTGTAGTTTATATTTGAATATATTCCTTTTTCCACTACTACGCTCTTAGCGCTCGAAATGTCCAGTTGCATTGTCTACAGAAAGAGTGTTCAGATCTGCTCAATCAAAAGTATGGTTTAACTCTGTTAGCTGAATGCACAGATCAGAAAGAAGTTTTACTGAATGATTCTGTGTAGTTTATATTTGAAGACATTCCTTTCTCCACTATTACCCTCTTAGCGCTCCGAATCTCCACTTGCATTTTCTACAAAAAGAGTGTTTCATAACTGCTCAATCAAAAATATGTTTTATCTCTGTTAACTGAATTTACAGATCAGAAATAAGTTTCACAGAATGCATCTGTGTAGTTTTTATTTGAAGATATTCTTTTTCCCGATGTACGCCTCTTAGCGCTTAGCATGTCCAATTGCAGTTTCTACAGAAAGAGTGTTTCAGAACGGCTCAATCAAAAGTAAGGTTCAACTCTGTTACTTGAATGCACAGAACAGAAAGAATTTTCACAGAATGCTACTGTGTAGTTTATATTTGAATATATTCCTTTTTCCACTATTACCCTCTTAGCGCTCCGAATGTCCACTTGCATTTTCTACAGAAAGAGTGTTCAGAACTGCGCAATCAAAAGTATGGTTTAACTCTGTTAGCTTAATGAACATATCAGAAATAAGTTTCACACAATGCTTCTGTGTAGTTTTTATTTGAAGATATTATTTTTCCCAATATAGGCCTCTTAGCGCTCAGAATGTCCAATTGCAGTTTCTACAGAAAGAGTGTTTCAGAAAGGCTCAATCAAAAGTAAGGTTCAACTCTGTTAGTTGAATGCACAGAACAGAAAGAAGTTTCATACAATGATTCTGTGTAGTTTATATTTGAACATATTCTTTTTTCCACTATTACCCACTTAGTGCTACGAATGTCCAGTTGCATTTTCTACAGACAGAGTGTTTCAAAACTGCTCAATCAAAAGTATGGTTTAACTCTGTTAGCTGAATGCTCAGATCAGAAAGAAGTTTCACAGAATGCTTCTGTGTAGTTTATATTTGAATATATTCCTTTTTCCACTACTATTCTCTTAGCGCTCCAAATGTCCAGTTGCATTTTCTACAGAAAGAGAGTTCAGATCTGCTCAATCAAAAGTATGGTTTAACTCTCTTAGCTGAATGCACAGATCAGAAAGAAGTTTCACAGAATGATTCCTTGTAGTTTATATTTGGAGACATTCCTTTTTCCACTATTACCCTCTTAGCGCTCCGAATCTCCACTTGCATTTTCTACAGAAAGAGTGTTTCAGAACGGCTCAATCAAAACTAAGGTTCAACTCTTTTAGTTGAACAAACAGAACAGAAAGAAGTTTCACACAATTCTTCTGTGTAGTTTTTATTTGTAGACATTCTTTTTCCCAATATAGGCCTCTTAGCGCTCAGAATGTCCAATTGCAGTTTCTACAGAAAGAGTGTTTCAGAACGGCTCAATCAAAAGTAATGTTCAACTCTGTTAGTTGAATGCACAGAACACAAAGAAGTTTCATACAATGCTTCTGTGTAGTTCATATTTGAACATATTCTTTTTCCACTATTACCCACTTAGCGCTACGAATGTCCAGTTGCATTTACTACAGACAGAGTGTTTCAAAACTGCTCAATCAAAAGTATGGTTTAACTCTGTTAGCTGAATGCTCAGATCAGAAAGAAGTTTCACAGAATGCTTCTGTGTAGTTTATATTTGAATATATTCCTTTTTCCACTACTACGCTCTTAGCGCTCAAAATGTCCAGTTGCATTTTCTACAGAAAGAGTGTTCAGATCTGCTCAATCAAAAGTATGGTTTAACTCTGTTAGCTGAATGCACAGATTAGAAAGAAGTTTTATCGAATGATTCTGTGTAGTTTATATTTGAAGACATTCCTTTTTCCACTATTACCCTCTTAGCGCTCCGAATCTCCACTTGCATTTTCTACAAAAAGAGTGTTTCATAACTGCTCAATCAAAAATATGTTTTATCTCTGTTAACTGAATTTACAGATCAGAAATAAGTTTCACAGAATGCATCTGTGTAGTTTTTATTTGAAGATATTCTTTTTCCCGATGTACGCCTCTTAGCGCTTAGCATGTCCAATTGCAGTTTCTACAGAAAGAGTGTTTCAGAACGGCTCAATCAAAAGTAAGGTTCAACTCTGTTACTTGAATGCACAGAACAGAAAGAATTTTCACAGAATGCTACTGTGTAGTTTATATTTGAATATATTCCTTTTTCCACTATTACCTTCTTAGCGCTCCGAATGTCCACTTGCATTTTCTACAGAAAGAGTGTTCAGAACTGCGCAATCAAAAGTATGGTTTAACTCTGTTAGCTTAATGAACATATCAGAAATAAGTTTCACACAATGCTTCTGTGTAGTTTTTATTTGAAGATATTATTTTTCCCAATATAGGCCTCTTAGCGCTCAGAATGTCCAATTGCAGTTTCTACAGAAAGAGTGTTTCAGAAAGGCTCAATCAAAAGTAAGGTTCAACTCTGTTAGTTGAATGCACAGAACAGAAAGATGTTTCATACAATGTTTCTGTGTAGTTTATATTTGAACATATTCTTTTTTCCACTATTACCCACTTAGCGCTACGAATGTCCAGTTGCATTTTCTACAGACACAGTGTTTCAAAACTGCTCAATCAAAAGTATGGTTTAACTCTGTTAGCTGAATGCTCAGATCAGAAAGAAGTTTCACAGAATGCTTCTGTGTAGTTTATATTTGAATATATTCCTTTTTCCACTACTACTCTCTTAGCGCTCCAAATGTCCAGTTGCATTTTCTACAGAAAGAGTGTTCAGATCTGCTCAATCAAAAGTATGATTTAACTCTGTTAGCTGAATGCACAGATCAGAAAGAAGTTTCACAGAATGATTCTGTGTAGTTTATATTTGGAGACATTCCTTTTTCCACTATTACCCTCTTAGCGCTCCGAATCTCCACTTGCATTTTCTACAGAAAGAGTGTTTCAGAACGGCTCAATCAAAACTAAGGTTCAACTCTTTTAGTTGAACAAACAGAACAGAAAGAAGTTTCACACAATTTTTCTGTGTAGTTTTTATTTGTAGACATTCTTTTTCCCAATATAGGCCTCTTAGCGCTCAGAATGTCCAATTGCAGTTTCTACAGAAAGAGTGTTTCAGAACGGCTCAATCAAAAGTAATGTTCAACTCTGTTAGTTGAATGCACAGAACACAAAGAAGTTTCATACAATGCTTCTGTGTAGTTCATATTTGAACATATTCTTTTTCCACTATTACCCACTTAGCGCTACGAATGTCCAGTTGCATTTTCTACAGACAGAGTGTTTCAAAACTGCTCAATCAAAAGTATGGTTTAACTCTGTTAGCTGAATGCTCAGATCAGAAAGAAGTTTCACAGAATGCTTCTGTGTAGTTTATATTTGAATATATTCCTTTTTCCACTACTACGCTCTTAGCGCTCGAAATGTCCAGTTGCATTTTCTACAGAAAGAGTGTTCAGATCTGCTCAATCAAAAGTATGGTTTAACTCTGTTAGCTGAATGCACAGATCAGAAAGAAGTTTTACCGAATGATTCTGTGTAGTTTATATTTGAAGACATTCCTTTCTCCACTATTACCCTCTTAGCGCTCCGAATCTCCACTTGCATTTTCTACAAAAAGAGTGTTTCATAACTGCTCAATCAAAAATATGTTTTATCTCTGTTAACTGAATTTACAGATCAGAAATAAGTTTCACAGAATGAATCTGTGTAGTTTTAATTTGAAGATATTCTTTTTCCATTGTACGCCTCTTAGCGCTTAGCATGTCCAATTGCAGTTTCTACAGAAAGAGTATTTCAGAACGGCTCAATCAAAAGTAAGGTTCAACTCTGTTAGTTGAATGCACAGAACAGAAGGAATTTTCACAGAATGCTACTGTGTAGTTTATATTTGAATATATTCCTTTTTCCACTATTACCCTCTTAGCGCTCCGAATGTCCACTTGCATTTTCTACAGAAAGAGTGTTCAGAACTGCGCAATCAAAAGTATGGTTTAACTCTGTTAGCTTAATGAACATATCAGAAATAAGTTTCACACAATGCTTCTGTGTAGTTTTTATTTGAAGATATTATTTTTCCCAATATAGGTCTCTTAGCGCTCAGAATGTCCAATTGCAGTTTCTACAGAAAGAGTGTTTCAGAAACGCTCAATCAAAAGTAAGGTTCAACTCTGTTAGTTGAATGCACAGAACAGAAAGAAGTTTCATACAATGCTTCTGTGTAGTTTATATTTGAACATATTCTTTTTTCCACTATTACCCACTTAGCGCTACGAATGTCCAGTTGCATTTTCTACAGACAGAGTGTTTCAAAACTGCTCAATCAAAAGTATGGTTTAACTCTGTTAGCTGAATGCTCAGATCAGAAAGAAGTTTCACAGAATGCTTCTGTGTAGTTTATATTTGAATATATTCCTTTTTCCACTACTATTCTCTTAGCGCTCCAAATGTCCAGCTGCATTTTCTACAGAAAGAGAGTTCAGATCTGCTCAATCAAAAGTATGGTTTAACTCTGTTAGCTGAATGCACAGATCAGAAAGAAGTTTCACAGAATGATTCTGTGTAGTTTATATTTGGAGACATTCCTTTTTCCACTATTACCCTCTTAGCGCTCCGAATCTCCACTTGCATTTTCTACAGAAAGAGTGTTTCAGAACGGCTCAATCAAAACTAAGGTTCAACTCTTTTAGTTGAACAAACAGAACAGAAAGAAGTTTCACACAATTCTTCTGTGTAGTTTTTATTTGTAGACATTCTTTTTCCCAATATAGGCCTCTTAGCGCTCAGAATGTCCAATTGCAGTTTCTACAGAAAGAGTGTTTCAGAACGGCTCAATCAAAAGTAATGTTCAACTCTGTTAGTTGAATGCACAGAACACAAAGAAGTTTCATACAATGCTTCTGTGTAGTTCATATTTGAACATATTCTTTTTCCACTATTACCCACTTAGCGCTACGAATGTCCAGTTGCATTTTCTACAGACAGAGTGTTTCAAAACTGCTCAATCAATAGTATGGTTTAACTCGGTTAGCTGAATGCTCAGATCAGAAAGAAGTTTCACAGAATGCTTCTGTGTAGTTTATATTTGAATATATTCCTTTTTCCACTACTACGCTCTTAGCGCTCGAAATGTCCAGTTGCATTGTCTACAGAAAGAGTGTTCAGATCTGCTCAATCAAAAGTATGGTTTAACTCTGTTAGCTGAATGCACAGATCAGAAAGAAGTTTTACTGAATGATTCTGTGTAGTTTATATTTGAAGACATTCCTTTCTCCACTATTACCCTCTTAGCGCTCCGAATCTCCACTTGCATTTTCTACAAAAAGAGTGTTTCATAACTGCTCAATCAAAAATATGTTTTATCTCTGTTAACTGAATTTACAGATCAGAAATAAGTTTCACAGAATGCATCTGTGTAGTTTTTATTTGAAGATATTCTTTTTCCCGATGTACGCCTCTTAGCGCTTAGCATGTCCAATTGCAGTTTCTACAGAAAGAGTGTTTCAGAACGGCTCAATCAAAAGTAAGGTTCAACTCTGTTACTTGAATGCACAGAACAGAAAGAATTTTCACAGAATGCTACTGTGTAGTTTATATTTGAATATATTCCTTTTTCCACTATTACCCTCTTAGCGCTCCGAATGTCCACTTGCATTTTCTACAGAAAGAGTGTTCAGAACTGCGCAATCAAAAGTATGGTTTAACTCTGTTAGCTTAATGAACATATCAGAAATAAGTTTCACACAATGCTTCTGTGTAGTTTTTATTTGAAGATATTATTTTTCCCAATATAGGCCTCTTAGCGCTCAGAATGTCCAATTGCAGTTTCTACAGAAAGAGTGTTTCAGAAAGGCTCAATCAAAAGTAAGGTTCAACTCTGTTAGTTGAATGCACAGAACAGAAAGATGTTTCATACAATGTTTCTGTGTAGTTTATATTTGAACATATTCTTTTTTCCACTATTACCCACTTAGCGCTACGAATGTCCAGTTGCATTTTCTACAGACAGAGTGTTTCAAAACTGCTCAATCAAAAGTATGGTTTAACTCTGTTAGCTGAATGCTCAGATCAGAAAGAAGTTTCACAGAATGCTTCTGTGTAGTTTATATTTGAATATATTCCTTTTTCCACTACTACTCTCTTAGCGCTCCAAATGTCCAGTTGCATTTTCTACAGAAAGAGTGTTCAGATCTGCTCAATCAAAAGTATGATTTAACTCTGTTAGCTGAATGCACAGATCAGTAAGAAGTTTCACAGAATGATTCTGTGTAGTTTATATTTGGAGACATTCCTTTTTCCACTATTACCCTCTTAGCGCTCCGAATCTCCACTTGCATTTTCTACAGAAAGAGTGTTTCAGAACGGCTCAATCAAAACTAAGGTTCAACTCTTTTAGTTGAACAAACAGAACAGAAAGAAGTTTCACACAATTTTTCTGTGTAGTTTTTATTTGTAGACATTCTTTTTCCCAATATAGGCCTCTTAGCGCTCAGAATGTCCAATTGCAGTTTCTACAGAAAGAGTGTTTCAGAACGGCTCAATCAAAAGTAATGTTCAACTCTGTTAGTTGAATGCACAGAACACAAAGAAGTTTCATACAATGCTTCTGTGTAGTTCATATTTGAACATATTCTTTTTCCACTATTACCCACTTAGCGCTACGAATGTCCAGTTGCATTTTCTACAGACAGAGTGTTTCAAAACTGCTCAATCAAAAGTATGGTTTAACTCTGTTAGCTGAATGCTCAGATCAGAAAGAAGTTTCACAGAATGCTTCTGTGTAGTTTATATTTGAATATATTCCTTTTTCCACTACTACGCTCTTAGCGCTCGAAATGTCCAGTTGCATTTTCTACAGAAAGAGTGTTCAGATCTGCTCAATCAAAAGTATGGTTTAACTCTGTTAGCTGAATGCACAGATCAGAAAGAAGTTTTACCGAATGAGTCTGTGTAGTTTATATTTGAAGACGTTCCTTTCTCCACTATTACCCCCTTAGCGCTCCGAATCTCCACTTGCATTTTCTACAAAAAGAGTGTTTCATAACTGCTCAATCAAAAATATGTTTTATCTCTGTTAACTGAATTTACAGATCAGAAATAAGTTTCACAGAATGCATCTGTGTAGTTTTTATTTGAAGATATTCTTTTTCCCAATGTACGCCTCTTAGCGCTTAGCATGTCCAATTGCAGTTTCTACAGAAAGAGTGTTTCAGAACGGCTCAATCAAAAGTAAGGTTCAACTCTGTTAATTGAATGCACAGAACAGAAAGAATTTTCACAGAATGCTACTCTGTAGTTTATATTTGAATATATTCCTTTTTCCACTATTACCCTCTTAGCGCTCCGAATGTCCACTTGCATTTTCTACAGAAAGAGTGTTCAGAACTGCGCAATCAAAAGTATGGTTTAACTCTGTTAGCTTAATGAACATATCAGAAATAAGTTTCACACAATGCTTCTGTGTAGTTTTTATTTGAAGATATTATTTTTCCCAATATAGGCCTCTTAGCGCTCAGAATGTCCAATTGCAGTTTCTACAGAAAGAGTGTTTCAGAAAGGCTCAATCAAAAGTAAGGTTCAACTCTGTTAGTTGAATGCACAGAACAGAAAGAAGTTTCATACAATGATTCTGTGTAGTTTATATTTGAACATATTCTTTTTTCCACTATTACCCACTTAGCGCTACGAATGTCCAGTTGCATTTTCTACAGACAGAGTGTTTCAAAACTGCTCAATCAAAAGTATGGTTTAACTCTGTTAGCTGAATGCTCAGATCAGAAAGAAGTTTCACAGAATGCTTCTGTGTAGTTTATATTTGAATATATTCCTTTTTCCACTACTATTCTCTTAGCGCTCCAAATGTCCAGTTGCATTTTCTACAGAAAGAGAGTTCAGATCTGCTCAATCAAAAGTATGGTTTAACTCTCTTAGCTGAATGCACAGATCAGAAAGAAGTTTCACAGAATGATTCCTTGTAGTTTATATTTGGAGACATTCCTTTTTCCACTATTACCCTCTTAGCGCTCCGAATCTCCACTTGCATTTTCTACAGAAAGAGTGTTTCAGAACGGCTCAATCAAAACTAAGGTTCAACTCTTTTAGTTGAACAAACAGAAGAGAAAGAAGTTTCACACAATTCTTCTGTGTAGTTTTTATTTGTAGACATTCTTTTTCCCAATATAGGCCTCTTAGCGCTCAGAATGTCCAATTGCAGTTTCTACAGAAAGAGTGTTTCAGAACGGCTCAATCAAAAGTAATGTTCAACTCTGTTAGTTGAATGCACAGAACACAAAGAAGTTTCATACAATGCTTCTGTGTAGTTCATATTTGAACATATTCTTTTTCCACTATTACCCACTTAGCGCTACGAATGTCCAGTTGCATTTACTACAGACAGAGTGTTTCAAAACTGCTCAATCAAAAGTATGGTTTAACTCTGTTAGCTGAATGCTCAGATCAGAAAGAAGTTTCACAGAATGCTTCTGTGTAGTTTATATTTGAATATATTCCTTTTTCCACTACTACGCTCTTAGCGCTCAAAATGTCCAGTTGCATTTTCTACAGAAAGAGTGTTCAGATCTGCTCAATCAAAAGTATGGTTTAACTCTGTTAGCTGAATGCACAGATTAGAAAGAAGTTTTATCGAATGATTCTGTGTAGTTTATATTTGAAGACATTCCTTTTTCCACTATTACCCTCTTAGCGCTCCGAATCTCCACTTGCATTTTCTACAAAAAGAGTGTTTCATAACTGCTCAATCAAAAATATGTTTTATCTCTGTTAACTGAATTTACAGATCAGAAATAAGTTTCACAGAATGCATCTGTGTAGTTTTTATTTGAAGATATTCTTTTTCCCGATGTACGCCTCTTAGCGCTTAGCATGTCCAATTGCAGTTTCTACAGAAAGAGTGTTTCAGAACGGCTCAATCAAAAGTAAGGTTCAACTCTGTTACTTGAATGCACAGAACAGAAAGAATTTTCACAGAATGCTACTGTGTAGTTTATATTTGAATATATTCCTTTTTCCACTATTACCTTCTTAGCGCTCCGAATGTCCACTTGCATTTTCTACAGAAAGAGTGTTCAGAACTGCGCAATCAAAAGTATGGTTTAACTCTGTTAGCTTAATGAACATATCAGAAATAAGTTTCACACAATGCTTCTGTGTAGTTTTTATTTGAAGATATTATTTTTCCCAATATAGGCCTCTTAGCGCTCAGAATGTCCAATTGCAGTTTCTACAGAAAGAGTGTTTCAGAAAGGCTCAATCAAAAGTAAGGTTCAACTCTGTTAGTTGAATGCACAGAACAGAAAGATGTTTCATACAATGTTTCTGTGTAGTTTATATTTGAACATATTCTTTTTTCCACTATTACCCACTTAGCGCTACGAATGTCCAGTTGCATTTTCTACAGACACAGTGTTTCAAAACTGCTCAATCAAAAGTATGGTTTAACTCTGTTAGCTGAATGCTCAGATCAGAAAGAAGTTTCACAGAATGCTTCTGTGTAGTTTATATTTGAATATATTCCTTTTTCCACTACTACTCTCTTAGCGCTCCAAATGTCCAGTTGCATTTTCTACAGAAAGAGTGTTCAGATCTGCTCAATCAAAAGTATGATTTAACTCTGTTAGCTGAATGCACAGATCAGAAAGAAGTTTCACAGAATGATTCTGTGTAGTTTATATTTGGAGACATTCCTTTTTCCACTATTACCCTCTTAGCGCTCCGAATCTCCACTTGCATTTTCTACAGAAAGAGTGTTTCAGAACGGCTCAATCAAAACTAAGGTTCAACTCTTTTAGTTGAACAAACAGAACAGAAAGAAGTTTCACACAATTTTTCTGTGTAGTTTTTATTTGTAGACATTCTTTTTCCCAATATAGGCCTCTTAGCGCTCAGAATGTCCAATTGCAGTTTCTACAGAAAGAGTGTTTCAGAACGGCTCAATCAAAAGTAATGTTCAACTCTGTTAGTTGAATGCACAGAACACAAAGAAGTTTCATACAATGCTTCTGTGTAGTTCATATTTGAACATATTCTTTTTCCACTATTACCCACTTAGCGCTACGAATGTCCAGTTGCATTTTCTACAGACAGAGTGTTTCAAAACTGCTCAATCAAAAGTATGGTTTAACTCTGTTAGCTGAATGCTCAGATCAGAAAGAAGTTTCACAGAATGCTTCTGTGTAGTTTATATTTGAATATATTCCTTTTTCCACTACTACGCTCTTAGCGCTCGAAATGTCCAGTTGCATTTTCTACAGAAAGAGTGTTCAGATCTGCTCAATCAAAAGTATGGTTTAACTCTGTTAGCTGAATGCACAGATCAGAAAGAAGTTTTACCGAATGATTCTGTGTAGTTTATATTTGAAGACATTCCTTTCTCCACTATTACCCTCTTAGCGCTCCGAATCTCCACTTGCATTTTCTACAAAAAGAGTGTTTCATAACTGCTCAATCAAAAATATGTTTTATCTCTGTTAACTGAATTTACAGATCAGAAATAAGTTTCACAGAATGAATCTGTGTAGTTTTAATTTGAAGATATTCTTTTTCCATTGTACGCCTCTTAGCGCTTAGCATGTCCAATTGCAGTTTCTACAGAAAGAGTATTTCAGAACGGCTCAATCAAAAGTAAGGTTCAACTCTGTTAGTTGAATGCACAGAACAGAAGGAATTTTCACAGAATGCTACTGTGTAGTTTATATTTGAATATATTCCTTTTTCCACAATTACCCTCTTAGCGCTCCGAATGTCCACTTGCATTTTCTACAGAAAGAGTGTTCAGAACTGCGCAATCAAAAGTATGGTTTAACTCTGTTAGCTTAATGAACATATCAGAAATAAGTTTCACACAATGCTTCTGTGTAGTTTTTATTTGAAGATATTATTTTTCCCAATATAGGTCTCTTAGCGCTCAGAATGTCCAATTGCAGTTTCTACAGAAAGAGTGTTTCAGAAACGCTCAATCAAAAGTAAGGTTCAACTCTGTTAGTTGAATGCACAGAACAGAAAGAAGTTTCATACAATGCTTCTGTGTAGTTTATATTTGAACATATTCTTTTTTCCACTATTACCCACTTAGCGCTACGAATGTCCAGTTGCATTTTCTACAGACAGAGTGTTTCAAAACTGCTCAATCAAAAGTATGGTTTAACTCTGTTAGCTGAATGCTCAGATCAGAAAGAAGTTTCACAGAATGCTTCTGTGTAGTTTATATTTGAATATATTCCTTTTTCCACTACTATTCTCTTAGCGCTCCAAATGTCCAGCTGCATTTTCTACAGAAAGAGAGTTCAGATCTGCTCAATCAAAAGTATGGTTTAACTCTGTTAGCTGAATGCACAGATCAGAAAGAAGTTTCACAGAATGATTCTGTGTAGTTTATATTTGGAGACATTCCTTTTTCCACTATTACCCTCTTAGCGCTCCGAATCTCCACTTGCATTTTCTACAGAAAGAGTGTTTCAGAACGGCTCAATCAAAACTAAGGTTCAACTCTTTTAGTAGAACAAACAGAACAGAAAGAAGTTTCACACAATTCTTCTGTGTAGTTTTTATTTGTAGACATTCTTTTTCCCAATATAGGCCTCTTAGCGCTCAGAATGTCCAATTGCAGTTTCTACAGAAAGAGTGTTTCAGAACGGCTCAATCAAAAGTAATGTTCAACTCTGTTAGTTGAATGCACAGAACACAAAGATGTTTCATACAATGCTTCTGTGTAGTTCATATTTGAACATATTCTTTTTCCACTATTACCCACTTAGCGCTACGAATGTCCAGTTGCATTTTCTACAGACAGAGTGTTTCAAAACTGCTCAATCAAAAGTATGGTTTAACTCTGTTAGCTGAATGCTCAGATCAGAAAGAAGTTTCACAGAATGCTTCTGTGTAGTTTATATTTGAATATATTCCTTTTTCCACTACTACGCTCTTAGCGCTCGAAATGTCCAGTTGCATTTTCTACAGAAAGAGTGTTCAGATCTGCTCAATCAAAAGTATGGTTTAACTCTGTTAGCTGAATGCACAGATCAGAAAGAAGTTTTACCGAATGAGTCTGTGTAGTTTATATTTGAAGACGTTCCTTTCTCCACTATTACCCCCTTAGCGCTCCGAATCTCCACTTGCATTTTCTACAAAAAGAGTGTTTCATAACTGCTCAATCAAAAATATGTTTTATCTCTGTTAACTGAATTTACAGATCAGAAATAAGTTTCACAGAATGCATCTGTGTAGTTTTTATTTGAAGATATTCTTTTTCCCAATGTACGCCTCTTAGCGCTTAGCATGTCCAATTGCAGTTTCTACAGAAAGAGTGTTTCAGAACGGCTCAATCAAAAGTAAGGTTCAACTCTGTTAATTGAATGCACAGAACAGAAAGAATTTTCACAGAATGCTACTCTGTAGTTTATATTTGAATATATTCCTTTTTCCACTATTACCCTCTTAGCGCTCCGAATGTCCACTTGCATTTTCTACAGAAAGAGTGTTCCGAACTGCGCAATCAAAAGTATGGTTTAACTCTGTTAGCTTAATGAACATATCAGAAATAAGTTTCACACAATGCTTCTGTGTAGTTTTTATTTGAAGATATTATTTTTCCCAATATAGGCCTCTTAGCGCTCAGAATGTCCAAATGCAGTTTCTACAGAAGGAGTGTTTCAGAAAGGCTCAATCAAAAGTAAGGTTCAACTCTGTTAGTTGAATGCACAGAACAGAAAGAAGTTTCATACAATGCTTCTGTGTAGTTTATATTTGAACATATTCTTTTTTCCACTATTACCCACTTAGCGCTACGAATGTCCAGTTGCATTTTCTACAGACAGAGTGTTTCAAAACTGCTCAATCAAAAGTATGGTTTAACTCTGTTAGCTGAATGCTCAGATCAGAAAGAAGTTTCACAGAATGCTTCTGTGTAGTTTATATTTGAATATATTCCTTTTTCCACTACTACTCTCTTAGCGCTCCAAATGTCCAGTTGCATTTTCTACAGAAAGAGAGTTCAGATCTGCTCAATCAAAAGTATGGTTTAACTCTGTTAGCTGAATGCACAGATCAGAAAGAAGTTTCACAGAATGATTCTGTGTAGTTTATATTTGAAGACATTCCTTTTTCCACTATTACCCTCTTAGCGCTCCGAATCTCCACTTGCATTTTCTACAAAAAGAGTGTTTCATAACTGCTCAATCAAAAATATGTTTTATCTCTGTTAACTGAATTTACAGATCAGAAATAAGTTTCACAGAATGCATCTGTGTAGTTTTTATTTGAAGATATTCTTTTTCCCAATGTACGCCTCTTAGCGCTTAGCATGTCCAATTGCAGTTTCTACAGAAAGAGTGTTTCAGAACGGCTCAATCAAAATAAGGTTCAACTCTGTTAGTTGAATGCACAGAACAGAAAGAATTTTCACAGAATGTTACTGTGTAGTATATATTTGAATATATTCCTTTTTCCACTATTACCCTCTTAGCGCTCCGAATGTCCACTTGCATTTTCTACAGAAAGAGTGTTCAGAACTGCGCAATCAAAAGTATGGTTTAACTCTGTTAGCTTAATGAACATATCAGAAATAAGTTTCACACAATGCTTCTGTGTAGTTTTTATTTGAAGATATTATTTTTCCCAATATAGGCCTCTTAGCGCTCAGAATGTCCAATTGCAGTTTCTACAGAAAGAGTGTTTCAGAAAGGCTCAATCAAAAGTAAGGTTCAACTCTGTTAGTTGAATGCACAGAACAGAAAGAAGTTTCATACAATGCTTCTGTGTAGTTTATATTTGAACATATTCTTTTTTCCACTATTACCCACTTAGCGCTACGAATGTCCAGTTGCATTTTCTACAGACAGAGTGTTTCAAAACTGCTCAATCAAAAGTATGGTTTAACTCTGTTAGCTGAATGCTCAGATCAGAAAGAAGTTTCACAGAATGCTTCTGTGTAGTTTATATTTGAATATATTCCTTTTTCCACTACTACTCTCTTAGCGCTCCAAATGTCCAGTTGCATTTTCTACAGAAAGAGAGTTCAGATCTGCTCAATCAAAAGTATGGTTTAACTCTGTTAGCTGAATGCACAGATCAGAAAGAAGTTTCACAGAATGATTCTGTGTAGTTTATATTTGGAGACATTCCTTTTTCCACTATTACCCTCTTAGCGCTCCGAATCTCCACTTGCATTTTCTACAGAAAGAGTGTTTCAGAACCACTCAATCAAAACTAAGGTTCAACTCTTTTAGTTGAACAAACAGAACAGAAAGAAGTTTCACACAATTCTTCTGTGTAGTTTTTATTTGTAGACATTCTTTTTCCCAATATAGGCCTCTTAGCGCTCAGAATGTCCAATTGCAGTTTCTACAGAAAGAGTGTTTCAGAACGGCTCAATCAAAAGTAATGTTCAACTCTGTTAGTTGAATGCACAGAACACAAAGAAGTTTCATACAATGCTTCTGTGTAGTTCATATTTGAACATATTCTTTTTCCACTATTACCCACTTAGCGCTACGAATGTCCAGTTGCATTTTCTACAGACAGAGTGTTTCAAAACTGCTCAATCAAAAGTATGGTTTAACTCTGTTAGCTGAATGCTCAGATCAGAAAGAAGTTTCACAGAATGCTTCTGTGTAGTTTATATTTGAATATATTCCTTTTTCCACTACTACGCTCTTAGCGCTCCAAATGTCCAGTTGCATTTTCTACAGAAAGAGTGTTCAGATCTGCTCAATCAAAAGTATGGTTTAACTTTGTTAGCTGAATGCACAGATCAGAAAGAAGTTTCACCGAATGATTCTGTGTAGTTTATATTTGAAGACATTCCTTTTTCCACTATTACCCCCTTAGCGCTCCGAATCTCCACTTGCATTTTCTACAAAAAGAGTGTTTCATAACTGCTCAATCAAAAATATGTTTTATCTCTGTTAACTGAATTTACAGATCAGAAATAAGTTTCACAGAATGCATCTGTGTAGTTTTTATTTGAAGATATTCTTTTTCCCAATGTACGCCTCTTAGCGCTTAGCATGTCCAATTGCAGTTTCTACAGAAAGAGTGTTTCAGAACGGCTCAATCAAAAGTAAGGTTCAACTCTGTTAGTTGAATGCACAGAACAGAAAGAATTTTCACAGAATGTTACTGTGTAGTTTATATTTGAATATATTCCTTTTTCCACTATTACCCTCTTAGCGCTCCGAATGTCCACTTGCATTTTCTACAGAAAGAGTGTTCAGAACTGCGCAATCAAAAGTATGGTTTAACTCTGTTAGCTTAATGAACATATCAGAAATAAGTTTCACACAATGCTTCTGTGTAGTTTTTATTTGAAGTTATTATTTTTCCCAATATAGGCCTCTTAGCGCTCAGAATGTCCAATTGCAGTTTCTACAGAAAGAGTGTTTCAGAAAGGCTCAATCAAAAGTAAGGTTCAACTCTGTTAGTTGAATGCACAGAACAGAAAGAAGTTTCATACAATGCTTCTGTGTAGTTTATATTTGAACATATTCTTTTTTCCACTATTACCCACTTAGCGCTACGAATGTCCAGTTGCATTTTCTACAGACAGAGTGTTTCAAAACTGCTCAATCAAAAGTATGGTTTAACTCTGTTAGCTGAATGCTCAGATCAGAAAGAAGTTTCACAGAATGCTTCTGTGTAGTTTATATTTGAATATATTCCTTTTTCCACTACTACTCTCTTAGCGCTCCAAATGTCCAGTTGCATTTTCTACAGAAAGAGAGTTCAGATCTGCTCAATCAAAAGTATGGTTTAACTCTGTTAGCTGAATGCACAGATCAGAAAGAAGTTTCACAGAATGATTCTGTGTAGTTTATATTTGGAGACATTCCTTTTTCCACTATTACCCTCTTAGCGCTCCGAATCTCCACTTGCATTTTCTACAGAAAGAGTGTTTCAGAACCACTCAATCAAAACTAAGGTTCAACTCTTTTAGTTGAACAAACAGAACAGAAAGAAGTTTCACACAATTCTTCTGTGTAGTTTTTATTTGTAGACATTCTTTTTCCCAATATAGGCCTCTTAGCGCTCAGAATGTCCAATTGCAGTTTCTACAGAAAGAGTGTTTCAGAACGGCTCAATCAAAAGTAATGTTCAACTCTGTTAGTTGAATGCACAGAACACAAAGAAGTTTCATACAATGCTTCTGTGTAGTTCATATTTGAACATATTCTTTTTCCACTATTACCCACTTAGCGCTACGAATGTCCAGTTGCATTTTCTACAGACAGAGTGTTTCAAAACTGCTCAATCAAAAGTATGGTTTAACTCTGTTAGCTGAATGCTCAGATCAGAAAGAAGTTTCACAGAATGCTTCTGTGTAGTTTATATTTGAATATATTCCTTTTTCCACTACTACGCTCTTAGCTCTCCAAATGTCCAGTTGCATTTTCTACAGAAAGAGTGTTCAGATCTGCTCAATCAAAAGTATGGTTTAACTCTGTTAGCTGAATGCACAGATCAGAAATAAGTTTCACCCAATGATTCTGTGTAGTTTATATTTGAAGACATTCCTTTTTCCACTATTACCCTCTTAGCGCTCCGAATCTCCACTTGCATTTTCTACAGAAAGAGTGTTTCAGAACCGCTCAATCAAAACTAAGGTTCAACTCTTTTAGTTGAACAAACAGAACAGAAAGAATTTTCACACAATTCTTCTGTGTAGTTTTTATTTGTAGACATTCTTTTTCCCAATATAGGCCTCTTAGCGCTCAGAATGTCCAATTGCAGTTTCTACAGAAAGAGTGTTTCAGAACGGCTCAATCAAAAGTAATGTTCAACTCTGTTAGTTGAATGCACAGAACACAAAGAAGTTTCATACAATGCTTCTGTGTAGTTCATATTTGAACATATTCTATTTCCACTATTACCCACTTTGCGCTACGAATGTCCAGTTGCATTTTCTACAGACAGAGTGTTTCAAAACTGCTCAATCAAAAGTATGGTTTAAATCTGTTAGCTGAATGCTCAGATCTGAAAGAAGTTTCACAGAATGCTTCTGTGTAGTTTATATTTGAATATATTCCTTTTTCCACTACTACGCTCTTAGCGCTCGAAATGTCCAGTTGCATTTTCTACAGAAAGAGTGTTCAGATCTGCTCAATCAAAAGTATGGTTTAACTCTGTTAGCTGAATGCACAGATCAGAAAGAAGTTTTACCGAATGATTCTGTGTAGTTTATATTTGAAGACATTCCTTTTTCCACTATTACCATCTTAGTGCTCCGAATCTCCACTTGCATTTTCTACAAAAAGAGTGTTTCATAACTGCTCAATCAAAAATATGTTTTATCTCTGTTAACTGAATTTACAGATCAGAAATAAGTTTCACAGAATGCATCTGTGTAGTTTTTATTTGAAAATATTCTTTTTCCCAATGTAGGCCTCTTAGCGCTTAGCATGTCCAATTGCAGTTTCTACAGAAAGAGAGTTTCAGAACGGCTCAATCAAAAGTAAGGTTCAACTCTGTTAGTTGAATGCACAGAACAGAAAGAATTTTCACAGAATGCTACTGTGTAGTTTATATTTGAATATATTCCTTTTTCCACTATTACCCTCTTAGCGCTCCGAATGTCCACTTGCATTTTCTACAGAAAGAGTGTTCAGAACTGCGCAATCAAAAGTATGGTTTAACTCTGTTAGCTTAATGAACATATCAGAAATAAGTTTCACACAATTCTTCTGTGTAGTTTTTATTTGAAGATATTATTTTTCCCAATATAGGCCTCTTAGCGCTCAGAATGTCCAATTGCAGTTTCTACAGAAAGAGTGTTTCAGAAAGGCTCAATCAAAAGTAAGGTTCAACTCTGTTAGTTGAATGCACAGAACAGAAAGAAGTTTCATACAATGCTTCTGTGTAGTTTATATTTGAACATATTCTTTTTTCCACTATTACCCACTTAGCGCTACGAATGTCCAATTGCATTTTCTACAGACAGAGTGTTTCAAAACTGCTCAATCAAAAGTATGGTTTAACTCTGTTAGCTGAATGCTCAGATCAGAAAGAAGTTTCACAGAATGCTTCTGTGTAGTTTATATTTGAATATATTCCTTTTTCCACTACTACTCTCTTAGCGCTCCAAATGTCCAGTTGCATTTTCTACAGAAAGAGAGTTCAGATCTGCTCAATCAAAAGTATGGTTTAACTCTGTTAGCTGAATGCACAGATCAGAAAGAAGTTTCACAGAATGATTCTGTGTAGTTTATATTTGGAGACATTCCTTTTTCCACTATTACCCTCTTAGCGCTCCGAATCTCCACTTGCATTTTCTACAGAAAGAGTGTTTCAGAACCGCTCAATCAAAACTAAGGTTCATCTCTTTTAGTTGAACAAACAGAACAGAAAGAAGTTTCACGCAATTCTTCTGTGTAGTTTTTATTTGTAGACATTCTTTTTCCCAATATAGGCCTCTTAGCGCTCAGAATGTCCAATTGCAGTTTCTACAGAATGAGTGTTTCAGAACGGCTCAATCAAAAGTAATGTTCAACTCTGTTAGTTGAATGCACAGAACACAAAGAAGTTTCATACAATGCTTCTGTGTAGTTCATATTTGAACATATTCTTTTTCCACTATTACCCACTTAGCGCTACGAATGTCCAGTTGCATTTTCTACAGACAGAGTGTTTCAAAACTGCTCAATCAAAAGTATGGTTTAATTCTGTTAGCTGAATGCTCAGATCAGAAAGAAGTTTCACAGAATGCTTCTGTGTAGTTTATATTTGAATATATTCCTTTTTCCACTACTACGCTCTTAGCGCTCCAAATGTCCAGTTGCATTGTCTACAGAAAGAGTGTTCAGATCTGCTCAATCAAAAGTATGGTTTAACTCTGTTAGCTGAATGCACAGATCAGAAAGAAGTTTCACCGAATGATTCTGTGTAGTTTATATTTGAAGACATTCCTTTTTCCACTATTACCCTCTTAGCGCTCCGAATCTCCACTTGCATTTTCTACAAAAAGAGTGTTTCATAACTGCTCAATCAAAAATATGTTTTATCTCTGTTAACTGAATTTACAGATCAGAAATAAGTTTCACAGAATGCATCTGTGTAGTTTTTATTTGAAGATATTCTTTTTCCCAATGTACTCCTCTTAGCGCTTAGCATGTCCAATTGCAGTTTCTACAGAAAGAGTGTTTCAGAACGGCTCAATAAAAAGTAAGGTTCAACTCTGTTAGTTGAATGCACAGAACAGAAAGAATTTTCACAGAATGCTACTGTGTAGTTTATATTTGAATATATTCCTTTTTCCACTATTACCCTCTTAGCGCTCCGAATGTCCACTTGCATTTTCTACAGAAAGAGTGTTCAGAACTGCGCAATCAAAAGTATGGTTTAACTCTGTTAGCTTAATGAACATATCAGAAATAAGTTTCACACAATGCTTCTGTGTAGTTTTTATTTGAAGTTATTATTTTTCCCAATATAGGCCTCTTAGCGCTCAGAATGTCCAATTGCAGTTTCTACAGAAAGAGTGTTTCAGAAAGGCTCAATCAAAAGTAAGGTTCAACTCTGTTAGTTGAATGCACAGAACAGAAAGAAGTTTCATACAATGCTTCTGTGTAGTTTATATTTGAACATATTCTTTTTTCCACTATTACCCACTTAGCGCTACGAATGTCCAGTTGCATTTTCTACAGACAGAGTGTTTCAAAACTGCTCAATCAAAAGTATGGTTTCACTCTGTTAGCTGAATGCTCAGATCAGAAAGAAGTTTCACAGAATGCTTCTGTGTAGTTTATATTTGAATATATTCCTTTTTCCACTACTACGCTCTTAGCTCTCCAAATGTCCAGTTGCATTTTCTACAGAAAGAGTGTTCAGATCTGCTCAATCAAAAGTATGGTTTAACTCTGTTAGCTGAATGCACAGATCAGAAAGAAGTTTCACCCAATGATTCTGTGTAGTTTATATTTGAAGACATTCCTTTTTCCACTATTACCCTCTTAGCGCTCCGAATCTCCACTTGCATTTTCTACAGAAAGAGTGTTTCAGAACCGCTCAATCAAAACTAAGGTTCAACTCTTTTAGTTGAACAAACAGAACAGAAAGAAGTTTCACACAATTCTTCTGTGTAGTTTTAATTTGTAGACATTCTTTTTCCCAATATAGGCCTCTTAGCGCTCAGAATGTCCAATTGCAGTTTCTACAGAAAGAGTGTTTCAGAACGGCTCAATCAAAAGTAATGTTCAACTCTGTTAGTTGAATGCACAGAACACAAAGAAGTTTCATACAATGCTTCTGTGTAGTTCATATTTGAACATATTCTATTTCCACTATTACCCACTTTGCGCTACGAATGTCCAGTTGCATTTTCTACAGACAGAGTGTTTCAAAACTGCTCAATCAAAAGTATGGTTTAAATCTGTTAGCTGAATGCTCAGATCTGAAAGAAGTTTCACAGAATGCTTCTGTGTAGTTTATATTTGAATATATTCCTTTTTCCACTACTACGCTCTTAGCGCTCGAAATGTCCAGTTGCATTTTCTACAGAAAGAGTGTTAAGAACTGCTCAATCAAAAGTATGGTTTAACTCTGTTAGCTGAATGCACAGATCAGAAAGAAGTTTCACCGAATGATTCTGTGTAGTTTATATTTGAAGACATTCCTTTTTCCACTATTACCATCTTAGTGCTCCGAATCTCCACTTGCATTTTCTACAAAAAGAGTGTTTCATAACTGCTCAATCAAAAATATGTTTTATCTCTGTTAACTGAATTTACAGATCAGAAATAAGTTTCACAGAATGCATCTGTGTAGTTTTTATTTGAAAATATTCTTTTTCCCAATGTAGGCCTCTTAGCGCTTAGCATGTCCAATTGCAGTTTCTACAGAAAGAGAGTTTCAGAACGGCTCAATCAAAAGTAAGGTTCAACTCTGTTAGTTGAATGCACAGAACAGAAAGAATTTTCACAGAATGCTACTGTGTAGTTTATATTTGAATATATTCCTTTTTCCACTATTACCCTCTTAGCGCTCCGAATGTCCACTTGCATTTTCTACAGAAAGAGTGTTCAGAACTGCGCAATCAAAAGTATGGTTTAACTCTGTTAGCTTAATGAACATATCAGAAATAAGTTTCACACAATGCTTCTGTGTAGTTTTTATTTGAAGATATTATTTTTCCCAATATAGGCCTCTTAGCGCTCAGAATGTCCAATTGCAGTTTCTACAGAAAGAGTGTTTCAGAAAGGCTCAATCAAAAGTAAGGTTCAACTCTGTTAGTTGAATGCACAGAACAGAAAGAAGTTTCATACAATGCTTCTGTGTAGTTTATATTTGAACATATTCTTTTTTCCACTATTACCCACTTAGCGCTACGAATGTCCAGTTGCATTTTCTACAGACAGAGTGTTTCAAAACTGCTCAATCAAAAGTATGGTTTAACTCTGTTAGCTGAATGCTCAGATCAGAAAGTAGTTTCACAGAATGCTTCTGTGTAGTTTATATTTGAATATATTCCTTTTTCCACTACTACTCTCTTAGCGCTCCAAATGTCCAGTTGCATTTTCTACAGAAAGAGAGTTCAGATCTGCTCAATCAAAAGTATGGTTTAACTCTGTTAGCTGAATGCACAGATCAGAAAGAAGTTTCACAGAATGATTCTGTGTAGTTTATATTTGGAGACATTCCTTTTTCCACTATTACCCTCTTAGCGCTCCGAATCTCCCCTTGCATTTTCTACAGAAAGAGTGTTTCAGAACCGCTCAATCAAAACTAAGGTTCAACTCTTTTAGTTGAACAAACAGAACAGAAAGAAGTTTCACACAATTCTTCTGTGTAGTTTTTATTTGTAGACATTCTTTTTCCCAATATAGGCCTCTTAGCGCTCAGAATGTCCAATTGCAGTTTCTACAGAAAGAGTGTTTCAGAACGGCTCAATCAAAAGTAATGTTCAACTCTGTTAGTTGAATGCACAGAACACAAAGAAGTTTCATACAATGCTTCTGTGTAGTTCATATTTGAACATATTCTTTTACCACTATTACCCACTTAGCGCTACGAATGTCCAGTTGCATTTTCTACAGACAGAGGGTTTCAAAACTGCTCAATCAAAAGTATGGTTTAACTCTGTTAGCTGAATGCTCAGATCAGAAAGAAGTTTCACAGAATGCTTCTGTGTAGTTTATATTTGAATATATTCCTTTTTCCACTACTACGCTCTTATCGCTCGAAATGTCCAGTTGCATTTTCTACAGAAAGAGTGTTCAGATCTGCTCAATCAAAAGTATGGTTTAACTCTGTTAGCTGAATGCACAGATCAGAAAGAAGTTTTACCGAATGATTCTGTGTAGTTTATATTTGAAGACATTCCTTTCTCCACTATTACCCTCTTAGCGCTCCGAATCTCCACTTGCATTTTCTACAAAAAGAGTGTTTCATAACTGCTCAATCAAAAATATGTTTTATCTCTGTTAACTGAATTTACAGATCAGAAATAAGTTTCACAGAATGCATCTCTGTAGTTTTTATTTGAAGATATTCTTTTTCCCAATGTACGCCTCTTAGCGCTTAGCATGTCCAATTGCAGTTTCTACAGAAAGAGTGTTTCAGAACGGCTCAATCAAAAGTAAGGTTCAACTCTGTTAGTTGAATGCACAGAACAGAAAGAATTTTCACAGAATGCTACTGTGTAGTTTATATTTGAATATATTCCTTTTTCAACTATTACCCTCTTAGCGCTCCGAATGTCCACTTGCATTTTCTACAGAAAGAGTGTTCAGAACTGCGCAATCAAAAGTATGGTTTAACTCTGTTAGCTTAATGAACATATCAGAAATAAGTTTCACACAATGCTTCTGTGTAGTTTTTATTTGAAGATATTATTTTTCCCAATAGAGGCCTCTTAGCGCTCAGAATGTCCAATTGCAGTTTCTACAGAAAGAGTGTTTCAGAAAGGCTCAATCAAAAGTAAGGTTCAACTCTGTTAGTTGAATGCACAGAACAGAAAGAAGTTTCATACAATGCTTCTGTGTAGTTTATATTTGAACATATTCTTTTTTCCACTATTACCCACTTAGCGCTACGAATGTCCAGTTGCATTTTCTACAGACAGAGTGTTTCCAAACTGCTCAATCAAAAGTATGGTTTAACTCTGTTAGCTGAATGCTCAGATCAGAAAGAAGTTTCACAGAATGCTTCTGTGTAGTTTATATTTTTATATATTCCTTTTTCCACTACTACTCTCTTAGCGCTCCAAATGTCCAGTTGCATTTTCTACAGAAAGAGAGTTCAGATCTGCTCAATCAAAAGTATGGTTTAACTCTGTTAGCTGAATGCACAGATCAGAAAGAAGTTTCACAGAATGATTCTGTGTAGTTTATATTTGGAGACATTCCTTTTTCCACTATTACCCTCTTAGCGCTCCGAATCTCCACTTGCATTTTCTACAGAAAGAGTGTTTCAGAACGGCTCAATCAAAACTAAGGTTCATCTCTTTTAGTTGAACAAACAGAACAGAAAGAAGTTTCACACAATTCTTCTGTGTTGTTTTTATTTGTAGACATTCTTTTTCCCAATATAGGCCTCTTAGCGCTCAGAATGTCCAATTGCAGTTTCTACAGAAAGAGTGTTTCAGAACGGCTCAATCAAAAGTAATGTTCAACTCTGTTAGTTGAATGCACAGAACACAAAGAAGTTTCATACAATGCTTCTGTGTAGTTCATATTTGAACATATTCTATTTCCACTATTACCCACTTTGCGCTACGAATGTCCAGTTGCATTTTCTACAGACAGAGTGTTTCAAAACTGCTCAATCAAAAGTATGGTTTAAATCTGTTAGCTGAATGCTCAGATCTGAAAGAAGTTTCACAGAATGCTTCTGTGTAGTTTATATTTGAATATATTCCTTTTTCCACTACTACGCTCTTAGCGCTCGAAATGTCCAGTTGCATTTTCTACAGAAAGAGTGTTAAGAACTGCTCAATCAAAAGTATGGTTTAACTCTGTTAGCTGAATGCACAGATCAGAAAGAAGTTTCACCGAATGATTCTGTGTAGTTTATATTTGAAGACATTCCTTTTTCCACTATTACCATCTTAGTGCTCCGAATCTCCACTTGCATTTTCTACAAAAAGAGTGTTTCATAACTGCTCAATCAAAAATATGTTTTATCTCTGTTAACTGAATTTACAGATCAGAAATAAGTTTCACAGAATGCATCTGTGTAGTTTTTATTTGAAAATATTCTTTTTCCCAATGTAGGCCTCTTAGCGCTTAGCATGTCCAATTGCAGTTTCTACAGAAAGAGAGTTTCAGAACGGCTCAATCAAAAGTAAGGTTCAACTCTGTTAGTTGAATGCACAGAACAGAAAGAATTTTCACAGAATGCTACTGTGTAGTTTATATTTGAATATATTCCTTTTTCCACTATTACCCTCTTAGCGCTCCGAATGTCCACTTGCATTTTCTACAGAGTGTTCAGAACTGCGCAATCAAAAGTATGGTTTAACTCTGTTAGCTTAATGAACATATCAGAAATAAGTTTCACACAATGCTTCTGTGTAGTTTTTATTTGAAGATATTATTTTTCCCAATATAGGCCTCTTAGCGCTCAGAATGTCCAATTGCAGTTTCTACAGAAAGAGTGTTTCAGAAAGGCTCAATCAAAAGTAAGGTTCAACTCTGTTAGTTGAATGCACAGAACAGAAAGAAGTTTCATACAATGCTTCTGTGTAGTTTATATTTGAACATATTCTTTTTTCCACTATTACCCACTTAGCGCTACGAATGTCCAGTTGCATTTTCTACAGACAGAGTGTTTCAAAACTGCTCAATCAAAAGTATGGTTTAACTCTGTTAGCTGAATGCTCAGATCAGAAAGTAGTTTCACAGAATGCTTCTGTGTAGTTTATATTTGAATATATTCCTTTTTCCACTACTACTCTCTTAGCGCTCCAAATGTCCAGTTGCATTTTCTACAGAAAGAGAGTTCAGATCTGCTCAATCAAAAGTATGGTTTAACTCTGTTAGCTGAATGCACAGATCAGAAAGAAGTTTCACAGAATGATTCTGTGTAGTTTATATTTGGAGACATTCCTTTTTCCACTATTACCCTCTTAGCGCTCCGAATCTCCCCTTGCATTTTCTACAGAAAGAGTGTTTCAGAACCGCTCAATCAAAACTAAGGTTCAACTCTTTTAGTTGAACAAACAGAACAGAAAGAAGTTTCACACAATTCTTCTGTGTAGTTTTTATTTGTAGACATTCTTTTTCCCAATATAGGCCTCTTAGCGCTCAGAATGTCCAATTGCAGTTTCTACAGAAAGAGTGTTTCAGAACGGCTCAATCAAAAGTAACGTTCAACTCTGTTATTTGAATGCACAGAACACAAAGAAGTTTCATACAATGCTTCTGTGTAGTTCATATTTGAACATATTCTTTTACCACTATTACCCACTTAGCGCTACGAATGTCCAGTTGCATTTTCTACAGACAGAGGGTTTCAAAACTGCTCAATCAAAAGTATGGTTTAACTCTGTTAGCTGAATGCTCAGATCAGAAAGAAGTTTCACAGAATGCTTCTGTGTAGTTTATATTTGAATATATTCCTTTTTCCACTACTACGCTCTTATCGCTCGAAATGTCCAGTTGCATTTTCTACAGAAAGAGTGTTCAGATCTGCTCAATCAAAAGTATGGTTTAACTCTGTTAGCTGAATGCACAGATCAGAAAGAAGTTTTACCGAATGATTCTGTGTAGTTTATATTTGAAGACATTCCTTTCTCCACTATTACCCTCTTAGCGCTCCGAATCTCCACTTGCATTTTCTACAAAAAGAGTGTTTCATAACTGCTCAATCAAAAATATGTTTTATCTCTGTTAACTGAATTTACAGATCAGAAATAAGTTTCACAGAATGCATCTCTGTAGTTTTTATTTGAAGATATTCTTTTTCCCAATGTACGCCTCTTAGCGCTTAGCATGTCCAATTGCAGTTTCTACAGAAAGAGTGTTTCAGAACGGCTCAATCAAAAGTAAGGTTCAACTCTGTTAGTTGAATGCACAGAACAGAAAGAATTTTCACAGAATGCTACTGTGTAGTTTATATTTGAATATATTCTTTTTTCAACTATTACCCTCTTAGCGCTCCGAATGTCCACTTGCATTTTCTACAGAAAGAGTGTTCAGAACTGCGCAATCAAAAGTATGGTTTAACTCTGTTAGCTTAATGAACATATCAGAAATAAGTTTCACACAATGCTTCTGTGTAGTTTTTATTTGAAGATATTATTTTTCCCAATAGAGGCCTCTTAGCGCTCAGAATGTCCAATTGCAGTTTCTACAGAAAGAGTGTTTCAGAAAGGCTCAATCAAAAGTAAGGTTCAACTCTGTTAGTTGAATGCACAGAACAGAAAGAAGTTTCATACAATGCTTCTGTGTAGTTTATATTTGAACATATTCTTTTTTCCACTATTACCCACTTAGCGCTACGAATGTCCAGTTGCATTTTCTACAGACAGAGTGTTTCCAAACTGCTCAATCAAAAGTATGGTTTAACTCTGTTAGCTGAATGCTCAGATCAGAAAGAAGTTTCACAGAATGCTTCTGTGTAGTTTATATTTTTATATATTCCTTTTTCCACTACTACTCTCTTAGCGCTCCAAATGTCCAGTTGCATTTTCTACAGAAAGAGAGTTCAGATCTGCTCAATCAAAAGTATGGTTTAACTCTGTTAGCTGAATGCACAGATCAGAAAGAAGTTTCACAGAATGATTCTGTGTAGTTTATATTTGGAGACATTCCTTTTTCCACTATTACCCTCTTAGCGCTCCGAATCTCCACTTGCATTTTCTACAGAAAGAGTGTTTCAGAACGGCTCAATCAAAACTAAGGTTCATCTCTTTTAGTTGAACAAACAGAACAGAAAGAAGTTTCACACAATTCTTCTGTGTAGTTTTTATTTGTAGACATTCTTTTTCCCAATATAGGCCTCTTAGCGCTCAGAATGTCCAATTGCAGTTTCTACAGAAAGAGTGTTTCAGAACGGCTCAATCAAAAGTAATGTTCAACTCTGTTAGTTGAATGCACAGAACACAAAGTAGTTTCATACAATGCTTCTGTGTAGTTCATATTTGAACATATTCTTTTTCCACTATTACCCACTTAGCGCTACGAATGTCCAGTTGCATTTTCTACAGACAGAGTGTTTCAAAACTGCTCAATCAAAAGTATGGTTTAACTCTGTTAGCTGAATGCTCAGATCAGAAAGAAGTTTCACAGAATGCTTCTGTGTAGTTTATATTTGAATATATTCCTTTTTCCACTACTACGCTCTTAGCGCTCGAAATGTCCAGTTGCATTGTCTACAGAAAGAGTGTTCAGATCTGCTCAATCAAAAGTATGGTTTAACTCTGTTAGCTGAATGCACAGATCAGAAAGAAGTTTCACCGAATGATTCTGTGTAGTTTATATTTGAAGACATTCCTTTTTCCACTATTACCCTCTTAGCGCTCCGAATCTCCACTTGCATTTTCTACAAAAAGAGTGTTTCATAACTGCTCAATCAAAAATATGTTTTATCTCTGTTAACTGAATTTACAGATCAGAAATAAGTTTCACAGAATGCATCTGTGTAGTTTTTATTTGAAGATATTCTTTTTCCCAATGTACTCCTCTTAGCGCTTAGCATGTCCAATTGCAGTTTCTACAGAAAGAGTGTTTCAGAACGGCTCAATAAAAAGTAAGGTTCAACTCTGTTAGTTGAATGCACAGAACAGAAAGAATTTTCACAGAATGCTACTGTGTAGTTTATATTTGAATATATTCCTTTTTCCACTATTACCCTCTTAGCGCTCCGAATGTCCACTTGCATTTTCTACAGAAAGAGTGTTCAGAACTGCGCAATCAAATGTATGGTTTAACTCTGTTAGCTTAATGAACATATCAGAAATAAGTTTCACACAATGCTTCTGTGTAGTTTTTATTTGAAGTCATTATTTTTCCCAATATAGGCCTCTTAGCGCTCAGAATGTCCAATTGCAGTTTGTACAGAAAGAGTGTTTCAGAAAGGCTCAATCAAAAGTAAGGTTCAACTCTGTTAGTTGAATGCACAGAACAGAAAGAAGTTTCATACAATGCTTCTGTGTAGTTTATATTTGAACATATTCTTTTTTCCACTATTACCCACTTAGCGCTACGAATGTCCAGTTGCATTTTCTACAGACAGAGTGTTTCAAAACTGCTCAATCAAAAGTATGGTTTCACTCTGTTAGCTGAATGCTCAGATCAGAAAGAAGTTTCACAGAATGCTTCTGTGTAGTTTATATTTGAATATATTCCTTTTTCCACTACTACGCTCTTAGCTCTCCAAATGTCCAGTTGCATTTTCTACAGAAAGAGTGTTCAGATCTGCTCAATCAAAAGTATGGTTTAACTCTGTTAGCTGAATGCACAGATCAGAAAGAAGTTTCACCCAATGATTCTGTGTAGTTTATATTTGAAGACATTCCTTTTTCCACTATTACCCTCTTAGCGCTCCGAATCTCCACTTGCATTTTCTACAGAAAGAGTGTTTCAGAACCGCTCAATCAAAACTAAGGTTCAACTCTTTTAGTTGAACAAACAGAACAGAAAGAAGTTTCACACAATTCTTCTGTGTAGTTTTAATTTGTAGACATTCTTTTTCCCAATATAGGCCTCTTAGCGCTCAGAATGTCCAATGGCAGTTTCTACAGAAAGAGTGTTTCAGAACGGCTCAATCAAAAGTAATGTTCAACTCTGTTAGTTGAATGCACAGAACACAAAGAAGTTTCATACAATGCTTCTGTGTAGTTCATATTTGAACATATTCTATTTCCACTATTACCCACTTTGCGCTACGAATGTCCAGTTGCATTTTCTACAGACAGAGTGTTTCAAAACTGCTCAATCAAAAGTATGGTTTAAATCTGTTAGCTGAATGCTCAGATCTGAAAGAAGTTTCACAGAATGCTTCTGTGTAGTTTATATTTGAATATATTCCTTTTTCCACTACTACGCTCTTAGCGCTCGAAATGTCCAGTTGCATTTTCTACAGAAAGAGTGTTCAGAACTGCTCAATCAAAAGTATGGTTTAACTCTGTTAGCTGAATGCACAGATCAGAAAGAAGTTTCACCGAATGATTCTGTGTAGTTTATATTTGAAGACATTCCTTTTTCCACTATTACCATCTTAGTGCTCCGAATCTCCACTTGCATTTTCTACAAAAAGAGTGTTTCATAACTGCTCAATCAAAAATATGTTTTATCTCTGTTAACTGAATTTACAGATCAGAAATAAGTTTCACAGAATGCATCTGTGTAGTTTTTATTTGAAAATATTCTTTTTCCCAATGTAGGCCTCTTAGCGCTTAGCATGTCCAATTGCAGTTTCTACAGAAAGAGAGTTTCAGAACGGCTCAATCAAAAGTAAGGTTCAACTCTGTTAGTTGAATGCACAGAACAGAAAGAATTTTCACAGAATGCTACTGTGTAGTTTATATTTGAATATATTCCTTTTTCCACTATTACCCTCTTAGCGCTCCGAATGTCCACTTGCATTTTCTACAGAAAGAGTGTTCAGAACTGCGCAATCAAAAGTATGGTTTAACTCTGTTAGCTTAATGAACATATCAGAAATAAGTTTCACACAATGCTTCTGTGTAGTTTTTATTTGAAGATATTATTTTTCCCAATATAGGCCTCTTAGCGCTCAGAATGTCCAATTGCAGTTTCTACAGAAAGAGTGTTTCAGAAAGGCTCAATCAAAAGTAAGGTTCAACTCTGTTAGTTGAATGCACAGAACAGAAAGAAGTTTCATACAATGCTTCTGTGTAGTTTATATTTGAACATATTCTTTTTTCCACTATTACCCACTTAGCGCTACGAATGTCCAGTTGCATTTTCTACAGACAGAGTGTTTCAAAACTGCTCAATCAAAAGTATGGTTTAACTCTGTTAGCTGAATGCTCAGATCAGAAAGTAGTTTCACAGAATGCTTCTGTGTAGTTTATATTTGAATATATTCCTTTTTCCACTACTACTCTCTTAGCGCTCCAAATGTCCAGTTGCATTTTCTACAGAAAGAGAGTTCAGATCTGCTCAATCAAAAGTATGGTTTAACTCTGTTAGCTGAATGCACAGATCAGAAAGAAGTTTCACAGAATGATTCTGTGTAGTTTATATTTGGAGACATTCCTTTTTCCACTATTACCCTCTTAGCGCTCCGAATCTCCCCTTGCATTTTCTACAGAAAGAGTGTTTCAGAACCGCTCAATCAAAACTAAGGTTCAACTCTTTTAGTTGAACAAACAGAACAGAAAGAAGTTTCACACAATTCTTCTGTGTAGTTTTTATTTGTAGACATTCTTTTTCCCAATATAGGCCTCTTAGCGCTCAGAATGTCCAATTGCAGTTTCTACAGAAAGAGTGTTTCAGAACGGCTCAATCAAAAGTAATGTTCAACTCTGTTAGTTGAATGCACAGAACACAAAGAAGTTTCATACAATGCTTCTGTGTAGTTCATATTTGAACATATTCTTTTTCCACTATTACCCACTTAGCGCTACGAATGTCCAGTTGCATTTTCTACAGACAGAGTGTTTCAAAACTGCTCAATCAAAAGTATGGTTTAACTCTGTTAGCTGAATGCTCAGATCAGAAAGAAGTTTCACAGAATGCTTCTGTGTAGTTTATATTTGAATATATTCCTTTTTCCACTACTACGCTCTTATCGCTCGAAATGTCCAGTTGCATTTTCTACAGAAAGAGTGTTCAGATCTGCTCAATCAAAAGTATGGTTTAACTCTGTTAGCTGAATGCACAGATCAGAAAGAAGTTTTACCGAATGATTATGTGTAGTTTATATTTGAAGACATTCCTTTCTCCACTATTACCCTCTTAGCGCTCCGAATCTCCACTTGCATTTTCTACAAAAAGAGTGTTTCATAACTGCTCAATCAAAAATATGTTTTATCTCTGTTAACTGAATTTACAGATCAGAAATAAGTTTCACAGAATGCATCTGTGTAGTTTTTATTTGAAGATATTCTTTTTCCCAATGTACGCCTCTTAGCGCTTAGCATGTCCAATTGCAGTTTCTACAGAAAGAGTGTTTCAGAACGGCTCAATCAAAAGTAAGGTTCAACTCTGTTAGTTGAATGCACAGAACAGAAAGAATTTTCACAGAATGCTACTGTGTAGTTTATATTTGAATATATTCCTTTTTCCACTATTACCCTCTTAGCGCTCCGAATGTCCACTTGCATTTTCTACAGAAAGAGTGTTCAGAACTGCGCAATCAAAAGTATGGTTTAACTCTGTTAGCTTAATGAACATATCAGAAATAAGTTTCACACAATGCTTCTGTGTAGTTTTTATTTGAAGATATTATTTTTCCCAATATAGGCCTCTTAGCGCTCATAATGTCCAATTGCAGTTTCTACAGAAAGAGTGTTTCAGAACGGCTCAATCAAAAGTAATGTTCAACTCTGTTAGTTGAATGCACAGAACACAAGGAAGTTTCATACAATGCTTCTGTGTAGTTCATATTTGAACATATTCTTTTTCCACTATTACCCACTTAGCGCTACGAATGTCCAGTTGAATTTTCTACAGACAGAGTGTTTCAAAACTGCTCAATCAAAAGTATGGTTTAACTCTGTTAGCTGAATGCTCAGATCAGAAAGAAGTTTCACAGAATGCTTCTGTGTAGTTTATATTTGAATATATTCCTTTTTCCACTACTACGCTCTTAGCGCTCCAAATGTCCAGTAGCATTTTCTACAGAAAGAGTGTTCAGATCTGCTCAATCAAAAGTATGGTTTAACTCTGTTAGCTGAATGCACAGATCAGAAAGAAGTTTTACCGAATGATTCTGTGTAGTTTATATTTGAAGACATTCCTTTTTCCACTATTACCCTCTTAGCGCTCCGAATCTCCACTTGCATTTTCTACAAAAAGAGTGTTTCATAACTGCTCAATCAAAAATATGTTTTATCTCTGTTAACTGAATTTACAGATCAGAAATAAGTTTCACAGAATGCATCTGTGTAGTTTTAATTTGAAGATATTCTTTTTCCATTGTACGCCTCTTAGCGCTTAGCATGTCCAATTGCAGTTTCTACAGAAAGAGTATTTCAGAACGGCTCAATCAAAAGTAAGGTTCAACTCTGTTAGTTGAATGCACAGAACAGAAAGAATTTTCACAGAATGCTACTGTGTAGTTTATATTTGAATATATTCCTTTTTCCACTATTACCCTCTTAGCGCTCCGAATGTCCACTTGCATTTTCTACAGAAAGAGTGTTCAGAACTGCGCAATCAAAAGTATGGTTTAACTCTGTTAGCTTAATGAACACATCAGAAATAAGTTTCACACAATGCTTCTGTGTAGTTTTTATTTGAAGATATTATTTTTCCCAATATAGGTCTCTTAGCGCTCAGAATGTCCAATTGCAGTTTCTACAGAAAGAGTGTTTCAGAAACGCTCAATCAAAAGTAAGGTTCAACTCTGTTAGTTGAATGCACAGAACAGAAAGAAGTTTCATACAATGCTTCTGTGTAGTTTATATTTGAACATATTCTTTTTTCCACTATTACCCACTTAGCGCTACGAATGTCCAGTTGCATTTTCTACAGACAGAGTGTTTCAAAACTGCTCAATCAATAGTATGGTTTAACTCTGTTAGCTGAATGCTCAGATCAGAAAGAAGTTTCACAGAATGCTTCTGTGTAGTTTATATTTGAATATATTCCTTTTTCCACTACTATTCTCTTAGCGCTCCAAATGTCCAGCTGCATTTTCTACAGAAAGAGAGTTCAGATCTGCTCATTCAAAAGTATGGTTTAACTCTGTTAGCTGAATGCACAGATCAGAAAGAAGTTTCACAGAATGATTCTGTGTAGTTTATATTTGGAGACATTCCTTTTTCCACTATTACCCTCTTAGCGCTCCGAATCTCCACTTGCATTTTCTACAGAAAGTGTGTTTCAGAACGGCTCAATCAAAACTAAGGTTCAACTCTTTTAGTTGAACAAACAGAACAGAAAGAAGTTTCACACAATTCTTCTGTGTAGTTTTTATTTGTAGACATTCTTTTTCCCAATATAGGCCTCTTAGCGCTCAGAATGTCCAATTGCAGTTTCTACAGAAAGAGTGTTTCAGAACGGCTCAATCAAAAGTAATGTTCAACTCTGTTAGTTGAAAGAACAGAACACAAAGAAGTTTCATACAATGCTTCTGTGTAGTTCATATTTGAACATATTCTTTTTCCACTATTACCCACTTAGCGCTACGAATGTCCAGTTGCATTTTCTACAGACAGAGTGTTTCAAAACTGCTCAATCAAAAGTATGGTTTAACTCGGTTAGCTGAATGCTCAGATCAGAAAGAAGTTTCACAGAATGCTTCTGTGTAGTTTATATTTGAATATATTCCTTTTTCCACTACTACGTTCTTAGCGCTCGAAATGTCCAGTTGCATTGTCTACAGAAAGAGTGTTCAGATCTGCTCAATCAAAAGTATGGTTTAACTCTGTTAGCTGAGTGCACAGATCAGAAAAAAGTTTTACTGAATGAGTCTGTGTAGTTTATATTTGAAGACATTCCTTTCTCCACTATTACCCTCTTAGCGCTCCGAATCTCCACTTGCATTTTCTACAAAAAGAGTGTTTCATAACTGCTCAATCAAAAATATGTTTTATCTCTGTTAACTGAATTTACAGATCAGAAATAAGTTTCACAGAATGCATCTGTGTAGTTTTTATTTGAAGATATTCTTTTTCCCAATGTACGCCTCTTAGCGCTTAGCATGTCCAATTGCAGTTTCTACAGAAAGAGTGTTTCAGAACGGCTCAATCAAAAGTAAGGTTCAACTCTGTTACTTGAATGCACAGAACAGAAAGAATTTTCACAGAATGCTACTGTGTAGTTTATATTTGAATATATTCCTTTTTCCACTATTACCCTCTTAGCGCTCCGAATGTCCACTTGCATTTTCTACAGAAAGAGTGTTCAGAACTGCGCAATCAAAAGTATGGTTTAACTCTGTTAGCTTAATGAACATATCAGAAATAAGTTTCACACAATGCTTCTGTGTAGTTTTTATTTGAAGATATTATTTTTCCCAATATAGGCCTCTTCGCGCTCAGAATGTCCAATTGCAGTTTCTACAGAAAGAGTGTTTCAGAAAGGCTCAATCAAAAGTAAGGTTCAACTCTGTTAGTTGAATGCACAGAACAGAAAGAAGTTTCATACAATGTTTCTGTGTAGTTTATATTTGAACATATTCTTTTTTCCACTATTACCCACTTAGCGCTACGAATGTCCAGTTGCATTTTCTACAGACAGAGTGTTTCAAAACTGCTCAATCAAAAGTATGGTTTAACTCTGTTAGCTGAATGCTCAGATCAGAAAGAAGTTTCACAGAATGCTTCTGTGTAGTTTATATTTGAATATATTCCTTTTTCCACTACTACTCTCTTAGCGCTCCAAATGTCCAGTTGCATTTTCTACAGAAAGAGAGTTCAGATCTGCTCAATCAAAAGTATGGTTTAACTCTGTTAGCTGAATGCACAGATCAGAAAGAAGTTTCACAGAATGATTCTGTGTAGTTTATATTTGGAGACATTCCTTTTTCCACTATTACCCTCTTAGCGCTCCGAATCTCCACTTGCATTTTCAACAGAAAGAGTGTTTCAGAACGGCTCAATCAAAACTAAGGTTCAACTCTTTTAGTTGAACAAAGAGAACAGAAAGAAGTTTCACACAATTCTTCTGTGTAGTTTTTATTTGTAGACATTCTTTTTCCCAATATAGGCCTCTTAGCGCTCAGAATGTCCAATTGCAGTTTCTACAGAAAGAGTGTTTCAGAACGGCTCAATCAAAAGTAATGTTCAACTCTGTTAGTTGAATGCACAGAACACAAAGAAGTTTCATACAATGCTTCTGTGTAGTTCATATTTGAACATATTCTTTTTCCACTATTACCCACTTAGCGCTACGAATGTCCAGTTGCATTTTCTACAGACAGAGTGTTTCAAAACTGCTCAATCAAAAGTATGGTTTAACTCTGTTAGCTGAATGCTCAGATCAGAAAGAAGTTTCACAGAATGCTTCTGTGTAGTTTATATTTGAATATATAACTTTTTCCACTACTACGCTCTTAGCGCTCCAAATGTCCAGTTGCATTTTCTACAGAAAGAGTGTTCAGATCTGCTCAATTAAAAGTATGGTTTAACCCTGTTAGCTGAATGCACAGATCAGAAAGAAGTTTCACCGAATGATTCTGTGTAGTTTATATTTGAAGACATTCCTTTTTCCACAATTACCCTCTTAGCGCTCCGAATCTCCACTTGCATTTTCTACAAAAAGAGTGTTTCATAACTGCTCAATCAAAAATATGTTTTATCTCTGTTAACTGAATTTACAGATCAGAAATAAGTTTCACAGAATGCATCTGTGTAGTTTTTATTTGAAGATATTTTTTTTCCCAATGTACGCCTCTTAGCGCTTAGCATGTCCAATTGCAGTTTCTACAGAAAGAGTGTTTCAGAACGGCTCAATCAAAAGTAAGGTTCAACTCTGTTAGTTGAATGCACAGAACAGAAAGAATTTTCACAGAATGCTACTGTGTAGTTTATATTTGAATATATTCCTTTTTCCACTATTACCCTCTTAGCGCTCCGAATGTCCACTTGCATTTTCTACAGAAAGAGTGTTCAGAACTGCGCAATCAAAAGTATGGTTTAACTCTTTTAGCTTAATGAACATATCAGAAATAAGTTTCACACAATGCTTCTGTGTAGTTTTTATTTGAAGATATTATTTTTCCCAATATAGGCCTCTTAGCGCTCAGAATGTCCAATTGCAGTTTCTACAGAAAGAGTGTTTCAGAAAGGCTCAATCAAAAGTAAGGTTCAACTCTGTTAGTTGAATGCACAGAACAGAAAGAAGTTTCATACAATGCTGCTGTGTAGTTTATATTTGAACATATTCTTTTTTCCACTATTACCCACTTAGCGCTACGAATGTCCAGTTGCATTTTCTACAGACAGAGTGTTTCAAAACTGCTCAATCAAAAGTATGGTTTAACTCTGTTAGCTGAATGCTCAGATCAGAAAGAAGTTTCACAGAATGCTTCTGTGTAGTTTATATTTGAATATATTACTTTTTCCACTACTACTCTCTTAGCGCTCCAAATGTCCAGTTGCATTTTCTACAGAAAGAGAGTTCAGATCTGCTCAATCAAAAGTATGGTTTAACTCTGTTAGCTGAATGCACAGATCAGAAAGAAGTTTCACAGAATGATTCTGTGTAGTTTATATTTGGAGACATTCCTTTTTCCACTATTACCCTCTTAGCGCTCCGAATCTCCACTTGCATTTTCTACAGAAAGAGTGTTTCAGAACGGCTCAATCAAAACTAAGGTTCAACCCTTTTAGTTGAACAAACAGAACAGAAAGAAGTTTCACAAAATTCTTCTGTGTAGTTTTTATTTGTAGACATTCTTTTTCCCAATATAGGCCTCTTAGCGCTCAGAATGTCCAATTGCAGTTTCTACAGAAAGAGTGTTTCAGAACGGCTCAATCAAAAGTAATGTTCAACTCTGTTAGTTGAATGCACAGAACACAAAGAAGTTTCATACAATGCTTCTGTGTAGTTCATATTTGAACATATTCTTTTTCCACTATTACCCACTTAGCGCTACGAATGTCCAGTTGCATTTTCTACAGACAGAGTGTTTCAAAACTGCTCAATCAAAAGTATGGTTTAACTCTGTTAGCTGAATGCTCAGATCAGAAAGAAGTTTAACAGAATGCTTCTGTGTAGTTTATATTTGAATATATTCCTTTTTCCACTACTACGCTCTTAGCGCTCGAAATGTCCAGTTGCATTTTCTACAGAAAGAGTGTTCAGATCTGCTCAATCAAAAGTATGGTTTAACTCTGTTAGCTGAATGCACAGATCAGAAAGAAATTTTACCGAATGATTCTGTGTAGTTTATATTTGAAGACATTCCTTTTTCCACTATTACCCTCTTAGCGCTCCGAATCTCCACTTGCATTTTCTACAAAAAGAGTGTTTCATAACTGCTCAATCAAAAATATGTTTTATCTCTGTTAACTGAATTTACAGATCAGAAATAAGTTTCACAGAATGCATCTGTGTAGTTTTAATTTGAAGATATTATTTTTCCCAATGTACGCCTCTTAGCGCTTAGAATGTCCAATTGCAGTTTCTACAGAAAGAGTGTTTCAGAACGGCTCAATCAAAAGTAAGGTTCAACTCTGTTAGTTGAATGCACAGAACAGAAAGAATTTTCACAGAATGCTACTGTGTAGTTTATATTTGAATATATTCCTTTTTCCACTATTACCCTGTTAGCGCTCCGAATGTCCACTTGCATTTTCTACAGAAAGAGTGTTCAGAACTGCGCAATCAAAAGTATGGTTTAACTCTGTTAGCTTAATGAACATATCAGAAATAAGTTTCACACAATGCTTCTGTGTAGTTTTTATTTGAAGATATTATTTTTCCCAATATAGGCCTCTTAGCGCTCAGAATGTCCAATTGCAGTTTCTACAGAAAGAGTGTTTCAGAAACGCTCAATCAAAAGTAAGGTTCAACTCTGTTAGTTGAATGCACAGAACAGAAAGAAGTTTCATACAATGCTTCTGTGTAGTTTATATTTGAACATATTCTTTTTTCCACTATTACCCACTTAGCGCTACGAATGTCCAGTTGCATTTTCTACAGACAGAGTGTTTCAAAACTGCTCAATCAAAAGTATGGTTTAACTCTGTTAGCTGAATGCTCAGATCAGAAAGAAGTTTCACAGAATGCTTCTGTGTAGTTTATATTTGAATATATTCCTTTTTCCACTACTATTCTCTTAGCGCTCCAAATGTCCAGCTGCATTTTCTACAGAAAGAGAGTTCAGATCTGCTCAATCAAAAGTATGGTTTAACTCTGTTAGCTGAATGCACAGATCAGAAAGAAGTTTCACAGAATGATTCTGTGTAGTTTATATTTGGAGACATTCCTTTTTCCACTATTACCCTCTTAGCGCTCCGAATCTCCACTTGCATTTTCTACAGAAAGAGTGTTTCAGAACGGCTCAATCAAAACTAAGGTTCAACTCTTTTAGTTGAACAAACAGAACAGAAAGAAGTTTCACACAATTCTTCTGTGTAGTTTTTATTTGTAGACATTCTTTTTCCCAATATAGGCCTCTTAGCGCTCAGAATGTCCAATTGCAGTTTCTACAGAAAGAGTGTTTCAGAACGGCTCAATCAAAAGTAATGTTCAACTCTGTTAGTTGAATGCACAGAACACAAAGAAGTTTCATACAATGCTTCTGTGTAGTTCATATTTGAACATATTCTTTTTCCACTATTACCCACTTAGCGCTACGAATGTCCAGTTGCATTTTCTACAGACAGAGTGTTTCAAAACTGCTCAATCAAAAGTATGGTTTAACTCTGTTAGCTGAATGCTCAGATCAGAAAGAAGTTTCACAGAATGCTTCTGTGTAGTTTATATATGAATATATTCCTTTTTCCACTACTACGCTCTTAGCGCTCGAAATGTCCAGTTGCATTTTCTACAGAAAGAGTGTTCAGATCTGCTCTATCAAAAGTATGGTTTAACTCTGTTAGCTGAATGCTCAGATCAGAAAGAAGTTTCACAGAATGCTTCTGTGTAGTTTATATTTGAATATATTCCTTTTTCCACTACTACGCTCTTAGCGCTCCAAATGTCCAGTTGCATTTTCTACAGAAAGAGTGTTCAGATCTGCTCAATCAAAAGTATGGTTTAACTCTGTTAGCTGAATGCACAGATCAGAAAGAAGTTTTACCGAATGATTCTGTGTAGTTTATATTTGAAGACATTCCTTTTTCCACTATTACCCTCTTAGCGCTCCGAATCTCCACTTGCATTTTCTACAAAAAGAGTGTTTCATAACTGCTCAAACAAAAATATGTTTTATCTCTGTTAACTGAATTTACAGATCAGAAATAAGTTTCACAGAATGCATCTGTGTAGTTTTAATTTGAAGATATTCTTTTTCCATGGTTCTCCTCTTAGCGCTTAGCATGTCCAATTGCAGTTTCTACAGAAAGAGTATTTCAGAACGGCTCAATCAAAAGTAAGGTTCAACTCTGTTAGTTGAATGCACAGAACAGAAAGAATTTTCACAGAATGCTACTGTGTAGTTTATATTTGAATATATTCCTTTTTCCACTATTACCCTCTTAGCGCTCCGAATGTCCACTTGCATTTTCTACAGAAAGAGTGTTCAGAACTGCGCAATCAAAAGTATGGTTTAACTCTGTTAGCTTAATGAACATATCAGAAATAAGTTTCACACAATGCTTCTGTGTAGTTTTTATTTGAAGATATTATTTTTCCCAATATAGGTCTCTTTGCGCTCAGAATGTCCAATTGCAGTTTCTACAGAAAGAGTGTTTCAGAAACGCTCAATCAAAAGTAAGGTTCAACTCTGTTAGTTGAATGCACAGAACAGAAAGAAGTTTCATACAATGCTTCTGTGTAGTTTATATTTGAACATATTCTTTTTTCCACTATTACCCACTTAGCGCTACGAATGTCCAGTTGCATTTTCTACAGACAGAGTGTTTCAAAACTGCTCAATCAAAAGTATGGTTTAACTCTGTTAGCTGAATGCTCAGATCAGAAAGAAGTTTCACAGAATGCTTCTGTGTAGTTTATATTTGAATATATTCCTTTTTCCACTACTATTCTCTTAGCGCTCCAAATGTCCAGCTGCATTTTCTACAGAAAGAGAGTTCAGATCTGCTCAATCAAAAGTATGGTTTAACTCTGTTAGCTGAATGCACAGATCAGAAAGAAGTTTCACAGAATGATTCTGTGTAGTTTATATTTGGAGACGTTCCATTTTCCACTATTACCCTCTTAGCGCTCCGAATCTCCACTTGCATTTTCTACAGAAAGTGTGTTTCAGAACGGCTCAATCAAAACTAAGGTTCAACTCTTTTAGTTGAACAAACAGAACAGAAAGAAGTTTCACACAATTCTTCTGTGTAGTTTTTATTTGTAGACATTCTTTTTCCCAATATAGGCCTCTTAGCGCTCAGAATGTCCAATTGCAGTTTCTACAGAAAGAGTGTTTCAGAACGGCTCAATCAAAAGTAATGTTCAACTCAGTTAGTTGAATGCACAGAACACAAAGAAGTTTCATACAATGCTTCTGTGTAGTTCATATTTGAACATATTCTTTTTCCACTATTACCCACTTAGCGCTACGAATGTCCAGTTGCATTTTCTACAGACAGAGTGTTTCAAAACTGCTCAATCAAAGTATGGTTTAACTCGGTTAGCTGAATGCTCAGATAAGAAAGAAGTTTCACAGAATGCTTCTGTGTAGTTTATATTTGAATATATTCCTTTTTCCACTACTACGCTCTTAGCGCTCGAAATGTCCAGTTGCATTGTCTACAGAAAGAGTGTTCAGATCTGCTCAATCAAAAGTATGGTTTAACTCTGTTAGCTGAATGCACAGATCAGAAAGAAGTTTTACTGAATGAGTCTGTGTAGTTTATATTTGAAGACATTCCTTTCTCCACTATTACCCTCTTAGCGCTCCGAATATCCACTTGCATTTTCTACAAAAAGAGTGTTTCATAACTGCTCAATCAAAAATATGTTTTATCTCTGTTAACTGAATTTACAGATCAGAAATAAGTTTCACAGAATGCATCTGTGTAGTTTTTATTTGAAGATATTCTTTTTCCCAATGTACGCCTCTTAGCGCTTAGCATGTCCAATTGCAGTTTCTACAGAAAGAGTGTTTCAGAACGGCTCAATCAAAAGTAAGGTTCAACTCTGTTACTTGAATGCACAGAACAGAAAGAATTTTCACAGAATGCTACTGTGTAGTTTATATTTGAATATATTCCTTTTTCCACTATTACCCTCTTAGCGCTCCGAATGTCCACTTGCATTTTCTACAGAAAGAGTGTTCAGAACTGCGCAATCAAAAGTATGGTTTAACTCTGTTAGCTTAATGAACATATCAGAAATAAGTTTCACACAATGCTTCTGTGTAGTTTTTATTTGAAGATATTATTTTTCCCAATATAGGCCTCTTAGCGCTCAGAATGTCCAATTGCAGTTTCTACAGAAAGAGTGTTTCAGAAAGGCTCAATCAAAAGTAAGGTTCAACTCTGTTAGTTGAATGCACAGAACAGAAAGAAGTTTCATACAATGTTTCTGTGTAGTTTATATTTGAACATATTCTTTTTTCCACTATTACCCACTTAGCGCTACGAATGTCCAGTTGCATTTTCTACAGACAGAGTGTTTCAAAACTGCTCAATCAAAAGTATGGTTTAACTCTGTTAGCTGAATGCTCAGATCAGAAAGAAGTTTCACAGAATGCTTCTGTGTAGTTTATATTTGAATATATTCCTTTTTCCACTACTACTCTCTTAGCGCTCCAAAGGTCCAGTTGCATTTTCTACAGAAAGAGAGTTCAGATCTGCTCAATCAAAAGTATGGTTTAACTCTGTTAGCTGAATGCACAGATCAGAAAGAAGTTTCACAGAATGATTCTGTGTAGTTTATATTTGGAGACATTCCTTTTTCCACTATTACCCTCTTAGCGCTCCGAATCTCCACTTGCATTTTCTACAGAAAGAGTGTTTCAGAACGGCTCAATCAAAACTAAGGTTCAACTCTTTTAGTTGAACAAACAGAACAGAAAGAAGTTTCACACAATTCTTCTGTGTAGTTTTTATTTGTAGACATTCTTTTTCCCAATATAGGCCTCTTAGCGCTCAGAATGTCCAATTGCAGTTTCTACAGAAAGAGTGTTTCAGAACGGCTCAATCAAAAGTAATGTTCAACTCTGTTAGTTGAATGCACAGAACACAAAGAAGTTTAATACAATGCTTCTGTGTAGTTCATATTTGAACATATTCTTTTTCCACTATTACCCACTTAGCGCTACGAATGTCCAGTTGCATTTTCTACAGACAGAGTGTTTCAAAACTGCTCAATCAAAAGTATGGTTTAACTCTGTTAGCTGAATGCTCAGATCAGAAAGAAGTTTCACAGAATGCTTCTGTGTAGTTTATATTTCAATATATTCCTTTTTCCACTACTACGCTCTTAGCGCTCCAAATGTCCAGTTGCATTTTCTACAGAAAGAGTGTTCAGATCTGCTCAATTAAAAGTATGGTTTAACTCTGTTAGCTGAATGCACAGATCAGAAAGAAGTTTCACCGAATGATTCTGTGTAGTTTATATTTGAAGACATTCCTTTTTCCACTATTACCCTCTTAGCGCTCCGAATCTCCACTTGCATTTTCTACAAAAAGAGTGTTTCATAACTGCTCAATCAAAAATATGTTTTATCTCTGTTAACTGAATTTACAGATCAGAAATAAGTTTCACAGAATGCATCTGTGTAGTTTTTATTTGAAGATATTCTTTTTCCCAATGTACGCCTCTTAGCGCTTAGCATGTCCAATTGCAGTTTCTACAGAAAGAGTGTTTCAGAACGGCTCAATCAAAAGTAAGGTTCAACTCTGTTAGTTGAATGCACAGAACAGAAAGAATTTTCACAGAATGCTACTGTGTAGTTTATATTTGAATATATTCCTTTTTCCACTATTACCCTCTTAGCGCTCCGAATGTCCACTTGCATTTTCTACAGAAAGAGTGTTCAGAACTGCGCAATCAAAAGTATGGTTTAACTCTGTTAGCTTAATGAACATATCAGAAATAAGTTTCACACAATGCTTCTGTGTAGTTTTTATTTGAAGATATCATTTTTCCCAATATAGGCCTCTTAGCGCTCAGAATGTCCAATTGCAGTTTCTACAGAAAGAGTGTTTCAGAAAGGCTCAATCAAAAGTAAGGTTCAACTCTGTTAGTTGAATGCACAGAACAGAAAGAAGTTTCATACAATGCTTCTGTGTAGTTTATATTTGAACATATTCTTTTTTCCACTATTACCCACTTAGCGCTACGAATGTCCAGTTGCATTTTCTACAGACAGAGTGTTTCAAAACTGCTCAATCAAAAGTATGGATTAACTCTGTTAGCTGAATGCTCAGATCAGAAAGAAGTTTCACAGAATGCTTCTGTGTAGTTTATATTTGAATATATTCCTTTTTCCACTACTACTCTCTTAGCGCTCCAAATGTCCAGTTGCATTTTCTACAGAAAGAGAGTTCAGATCTGCTCAATCAAAAGTATGGTTTCAATCTGTTAGCTGAATGCACAGATCAGAAAGAAGTTTCACAGAATGATTCTGTGTAGTTTATATTTGGAGACATTCCTTTTTCCACTATTACCCTCTTAGCGCTCCGAATCTCCACTTGCATTTTCTACAGAAAGAGGGTTTCAGAACCGCTCAATCAAAACTAAGGTCCAAATCTTTTAGTTGAACAAACAGAACAGAAAGAAGTTTCACACAATTCTTCTGTGTAGTTTTTATTTGTAGACATTCTTTTTCCCAATATAGGCCTCTTAGCGCTCAGAATGTCCAATTGCAGTTTCTACAGAAAGAGTGTTTCAGAACGGCTCAATCAAAAGTAATGTTCAACTCTGTTAGTTGAATGCACAGAACACAAAGAAGTTTCATACAATGCTTCTGTGTAGTTCATATTTGAACATATTCTTTTTCCACTATTACCCACTTAGCGCTACGAATGTCCAGTTGCATTTTCTACAGACAGAGTGTTTCAAAACTGCTCAATCAAAAGTATGGTTTAACTCTGTTAGCTGAATGCTCAGATCAGAAAGAAGTTTCACAGAATGCTTCTGTGTAGTTTATATTTGAATATATTCCTTTTTCCACTACTACGCTCTTAGCGCTCCAAATGTCCAGTTGCATTTTCTACAGAAAGAGTGTTCAGATCTGCTCAATCAAAAGTATGGTTTAACTCTGTTAGCTGAATGCACAGATCAGAAAGAAGTTTTACCGAATGATTCTGTGTAGTTTATATTTGAAGACATTCCTTTTTCCACTATTACAATCTTAGCGCTCCGAATCTCCACTTGCATTTTCTACAAAAAGAGTGTTTCATAACTGCTCAATCAAAAATATGTTTTATCTCTGTTAACTGAATTTACAGATCAGAAATAAGTTTCACAGAATGCATCTGTGTAGTTTTTATTTGAAGATATTCTTTTTCCCAATGTACGCCTCTTAGCGCTTAGCATGTCCAATTGCAGTTTCTACAGAAAGAGTGTTTCAGAACGGCTCAATCAAAAGTAAGGTTCAACTCTGTTAGTTGAATGCACAGAACAGAAAGAATTTTCACAGAATGCTACTGTGTAGTTTATATTTGAATATATTCCTTTTTCCACTATTACCCTCTTAGCGCTCCGAATGTCCACTTGCATTTTCTACAGAAAGAGTGTTCAGAACTGCGCAATCAAAAGTATGGTTTAACTCTGTTAGCTTAATGAACATATCAGAAGTAAGTTTCACACAATGCTTCTGTGTAGTTTTTATTTGAAGATATTATTTTTCCCAATATAGGCCTCTTAGCGCTCAGAATGTCCAATTGCAGTTTCTACAGAAAGAGTGTTTCAGAAAGGCTCAATCAAAAGTAAGGTTCAACTCTGTTAGTTGAATGCACAGAACAGAAAGAAGTTTCATACAATGCTTCTGTGTAGTTTATATTTGAACATATTCTTTTTTCCACTATTACCCACTTAGCGCTACGAATGTCCAGTTGCATTTTCTACAGACAGAGTGTTTCAAAACTGCTCAATCAAAAGTATGGTTTAACTCTGTTAGCTGAATGCTCAGATCAGAAAGAAGTTTCACAGAATGCTTCTGTGTAGTTTATATTTGAATATATTCCTTTTTCCACTACTACTCTCTTAGCGCTCCAAATGTCCAGTTGCATTTTCTACAGAAAGAGAGTTCAGATCTGCTCAATCAAAAGTATGGTTTAACTCTGTTAGCTGAATGCACAGATCAGAAAGAAGTTTCACAGAATGATTCTGTGTAGTTTATATTTGGAGACATTCCTTTTTCCACTATTACCCTCTTAGCGCTCCGAATCTCCACTTGCATTTTCTGCAGAAAGAGTGTTTCAGAACGGCTCAATCAAAACTAAGGTTCAACTCTTTTAGTTGAACAAACAGAACAGAAAGAAGTTTCACACAATTCTTCTGTGTAGTTTTTATTTGTAGACATTCTTTTTCCCAATATAGGCCTCTTAGCGCTCAGAATGTCCAATTGCAGTTTCTACAGAAAGAGTGTTTCAGAACGGCTCAATCAAAAGTAATGTTCAACTCTGTTAGTTGAATGCACAGAACACAAAGAAGTTTCATACAATGCTTCTGTGTAGTTCATATTTGAACATATTCTTTTTCCACTATTACCCACTTAGCGCTACGAACGTCCAGTTGCATTTTCTACAGACAGAGTGTTTCAAAACTGCTCAATCAAAAGTATGGTTTAACTCTGTTAGCTGAATGCTCAGATCAGAAAGAAGTTTCACAGAATGCGTCTGTGTAGTTTATATTTGAATATATTCCTTTTTCCACTACTACGCTCTTAGCGCTCGAAATGTCCAGTTGCATTTTCTACAGAAAGAGTATTCAGATCTGCTCAATCAAAAGTATGGTTTAACTCTGTTAGCTGAATGCACAGATCAGAAAGAAGTTTTACCGAATGATTCTGTGTAGTTTATATTTGAAGACATTCCTTTTTCCACTATTACCCTCTTAGCGCTCCGAATCTCCACTTGCATTTTCCACAAAAAGAGTGTTTCATAACTGCTCAATCAAAAATATGTTTTATCTCTGTTAACTGAATTTACAGATCAGAAATAAGTTTCACAGAATGCATCTGTGTAATTTTTATTTGAAGATATTCTTTTTCCCAATGTACGCCTCTTAGCGCTTAGCATGTCCAATTGCAGTTTCTACAGAAAGAGTGTTTCAGAACGGCTCAATCAAAAGTAAGGTTCAATTCTGTTAGTTGAATGCACAGAACAGAAAGAATTTTCGCAGAATGCTACTGTGTAGTTTATATTTGAATATATTCCTTTTTCCACTATTACCCTCTTAGCGCTCCGAATGTCCACTTGCATTTTCTACAGAAAGAGTGTTCAGAACTGCGCAATCAAAAGTATGGTTTAACTCTGTTAGCTTAATGAACATATCAGAAATAAGTTTCACACAATGCTTCTGTGTAATTTTTATTTGAAGATATTATTTTTCCCAATATGGGCCTCTTAGCGCTCAGAATGTCCAATTGCAGTTTCTACAGAAAGAGTGTTTCAGAAAGGCTCAATCAAAAGTAAGTTTCAACTCTGTTAGTTGAATGCACAGAACAGAAAGAAGTTTCATACAATGCTTCTGTGTAGTTTATATTTGAACATATTCTTTTTTCCACTATTACCCACTTAGCGCTACGAATGTCCAGTTGCATTTTCTACAGACAGAGTGTTTCAAAACTGCTCAATCAAAAGTATGGTTTAACTCTGTTAGCTGAATGCTCAGATCAGAAAGAAGTTTCACAGAATGCTTCTGTGTAGTTTATATTTGAATATATTCCTTTTTCCACTACTACTCTCTTAGCGCTCCAAATGTCCTGTTGCATTTTCTACAGAAAGAGAGTTCAGATCTGCTCAATCAAAAGTATGGTTTAACTCTGTTAGCTGAATGCACAGATCAGAAAGAAGTTTCACAGAATGATTCTGTGTAGTTTATATTTGGAGACATTCCTTTTTCCACTATTACCCTCTTAGCGCTCCGAATCTCCACTTGCATTTTCTACAGAAAGAGTGTTTCAGAACGGCTCAATCAAAACTAAGGTTCAACTCTTTTAGTTGAACAAACAGAACAGAAAGAAGTTACACAAAATTCTTCTGTGTAGTTTTTATTTGTAGACATTCTTTTTCCCAATATAGGCCTCTTAGCGCTCAGAAGGTCCAATTGCAGTTTCTACAGAAAGAGTGTTTCAGAACGGCTCAATCAAAAGTAATGTTCAACTCTGTTAGTTGAATGCACAGAACACAAAGAAGTTTCATACAATGCTTCTGTGTAGTTCATATTTGAACATATTCTTTTTCCACTATTACCCACTTAGCGCTACGAATGTCCAGTTGCATTTTCTACAGACAGAGTGTTTCAAAACTGCTCAATCAAATGTATGGTTTAACTCTGTTAGCTGAATGCTCAGATCAGAAAGAAGTTTCACAGAATGCTTCTGTGTAGTTTATATTTGAATATATTCCTTTTTCCACTACTACGCTCTTAGCGCTCCAAATGTCCAGTTGCATTTTCTACAGAAAGAGTGTTCAGATCTGCTCAATCAAAAGTATGGTTTAACTCTGTTAGCTGAATGCACAGATCAGAAATAAGTTTCACCGAATGATTCTGTGTAGTTTATATTTGAAGACATTCCTTTTTCCACTATTACCCTCTTAGCGCTCCGAATCTCCACTTGCATTTTCTACAAAAAGAGTGTTTCATAACTGCTCAATCAAAAATATGTTTTATCTCTGTTAACTGAATTTACAGATCAGAAATAAGTTTCACAGAATGCATCTGTGTAGTTTTTATTTGAAGATATTCTTTTTCCCAATGTAGGCCTCTTAGCGCTTAGCATGTCCAATTGCAATTTCTACAGAAAGAGTGTTTCAGAACGGCTCAATCAAAAGTAAGGTTCAACTCTGTTAGTTGAATGCACAGAACAGAAAGAATTTTCACAGAATGCTACTGTGTAGTTTATATTTGAATATATTCCTTTTTCCACTATTACCCTCTTAGCGCTCCGAATCTCCACTTGCATTTTCTACAGAAAGAGTGTTCAGAACTGCGCAATCAAAAGTATGGTTTAACTCTCTTAGCTTAATGAACATATCAGAAATAAGTTTCACACAATGCTTCTGTGTAGTTTTTATTTGAAGATATTATTTTTCCCAATATAGGCCTCTTAGCGCTCAGAATGTCCAATTGCAGTTTCTACAGAAAGAGTGTTTCAGAAAGGCTGAATCAAAAGTAAGGTTCAACTCTGTTAGTTGAATGCACAGAACAGAAAGAAGTTTCATACAATGCTTCTGTGTAGTTTATATTTGAACATATTCTTTTTTCCACTATTACCCACTTAGCGCTACGAATGTCCAGTTGCATTTTCTACAGACAGAGTGTTTCAAAACTGCTCAATCAAAAGTATGGTTTAACTCTGTTAGCTGAATGCTCAGATCAGAAAGAAGTTTCACAGAATGCTTCTGTGTAGTTTATATTTGAATATATTCCTTTTTCCACTACTACTCTCTTAGCGCTCCAAATGTCCAGTTGCATTTTCTACAGAAAGAGAGTTCAGATCTGCTCAATCAAATGTATGGTTTAACTCTGTTAGCTGAATGCACAGATCAGAAAGAAGTTTCACAGAATGATTCTGTGTAGTTTATATTTGGAGACATTCCTTTTTCCACTATTACCCTCTTAGCGCTCCGAATCTCCACTTGCATTTTCTACAGAAAGAGTGTTTCAGAACGGCTCAATCAAAACTAAGGTTCAACTCTTTTAGTTGAACAAACAGAACAGAAAGAAGTTTCACAAAATTCTTCTGTGTAGTTTTTATTTGTAGACATTCTTTTTCCCAATATAGGCCTCTTAGCGCTCAGAATGTCCAATTGCAGTTTCTACAGAAAGAGTGTTTCAGAACGGCTCAATCAAAAGTAATGTTCAACTCTGTTAGTTGAATGCACAGAACACAAAGAAGTTTCATACAATGCTTCTGTGTAGTTCATATTTGAACATATTCTTTTTCCACTATTACCCACTTAGCGCTACGAATGTCCAGTTGCATTTTCTACAGACAGAGTGTTTCAAAACTGCACAATCAAAAGTATGGTTTAACTCTGTTAGCTTAATGAACATATCAGAAATAAGTTTCACACAATGCTTCTGTGTAGTTTTTATTTGAAGATATTATTTTTCCCAATATAGGCCTCTTAGCGCTCAGAATGTCCAATTGCAGTTTCTACAGAAAGAGTGTTTCAGAAAGGCTCAATCAAAAGTAAGGTTCAACTCTGTTAGTTGAATGCACAGAACAGAAAGAAGTTTCATACAATGCTTCTATGTAGTTTATATTTGAACATATTCTTTTTTCCACTATTACCCACTTAGCGCTACGAATGTCCAGTTACATTTTCTACAGACAGAGTGTTTCAAAACTGCTCAATTAAAAGTATGGTTTAACTCTGTTAGCTGAATGGTCAGATCAGAAAGAAGTTTCACAGAATGCTTCTGTGTAGTTTATATTTGAATATATTACTTTTTCCACTACTACTCTCTTAGCGCTCCAAATGTCCAGTTGCATTTTCTACAGAAAGAGAGTTCAGATCTGCTCAATCAAAAGTATGGTTTAACTCTTTTAGCTGAATGCACAGATCAGAAAGAAGTTTCACAGAATGATTCTGTGTAGTTTATATTTGGAGACATTCCTTTTTCCACTATTACCCTCTTAGCGCTCCGAATCTCCACTTGCATTTTCTACAGAAAGAGTGTTTCAGAACGGCTCAATCAAAACTAAGGTTCAACTCTTTTAGTTGAACAAACAGAACAGAAAGAAGTTACACAAAATTCTTCTGTGTAGTTTTTATTTGTAGACATTCTTTTTCCCAATATAGGCCTCTTAGCGCTCAGAATGTCCAATTGCAGTTTCTACAGAAAGAGTGTTTCAGAACGGCTCAATCAAAAGTAATGTTCAACTCTGTTAGTTGAATGCACAGAACACAAAGAAGTTTCATACAATGCTTCTGTGTAGTTCATATTTGAACATATTCTTTTTCCACTATTACCCACTTAGCGCTACGAATGTCCAGTTGCATTTTCTACAGACAGAGTGTTTCAAAACTGCTCAATCAAATGTATGGTTTAACTCTGTTAGCTGAATGCTCAGATCAGAAAGAAGTTTCACAGAATGCTTCTGTGTAGTTTATATTTGAATATATTCCTTTTTCCACTACTACGCTCTTAGCGCTCCAAATGTCCAGTTGCATTTTCTACAGAAAGAGTGTTCAGATCTGCTCAATCAAAAGTATGGTTTAACTCTGTTAGCTGAATGCACAGATCAGAAATAAGTTTCACCGAATGATTCTGTGTAGTTTATATTTGAAGACATTCCTTTTTCCACTATTACCCTCTTAGCGCTCCGAATCTCCACTTGCATTTTCTACAAAAAGAGTGTTTCATAACTGCTCAATCAAAAATATGTTTTATCTCTGTTAACTGAATTTACAGATCAGAAATAAGTTTCACAGAATGCATCTGTGTAGTTTTTATTTGAAGATATTCTTTTTCCCAATGTAGGCCTCTTAGCGCTTAGCATGTCCAATTGCAATTTCTACAGAAAGAGTGTTTCAGAACGGCTCAATCAAAAGTAAGGTTCAACTCTGTTAGTTGAATGCACAGAACAGAAAGAATTTTCACAGAATGCTACTGTGTAGTTTATATTTGAATATATTCCTTTTTCCACTATTACCCTCTTAGCGCTCCGAATCTCCACTTGCATTTTCTACAGAAAGAGTGTTCAGAACTGCGCAATCAAAAGTATGGTTTAACTCTGTTAGCTTAATGAACATATCAGAAATAAGTTTCACACAATGCTTCTGTGTAGTTTTTATTTGAAGATATTATTTTTCCCAATATAGGCCTCTTAGCGCTCAGAATGTCCAATTGCAGTTTCTACAGAAAGAGTGTTTCAGAAAGGCTGAATCAAAAGTAAGGTTCAACTCTGTTAGTTGAATGCACAGAACAGAAAGAAGTTTCATACAATGCTTCTGTGTAGTTTATATTTGAACATATTCTTTTTTCCACTATTACCCACTTAGCGCTACGAATGTCCAGTTGCATTTTCTACAGACAGAGTGTTTCAAAACTGCTCAATCAAAAGTATGGTTTAACTCTGTTAGCTGAATGCTCAGATCAGAAAGAAGTTTCACAGAATGCTTCTGTGTAGTTTATATTTGAATATATTCCTTTTTCCACTACTACTCTCTTAGCGCTCCAAATGTCCAGTTGCATTTTCTACAGAAAGAGAGTTCAGATCTGCTCAATCAAATGTATGGTTTAACTCTGTTAGCTGAATGCACAGATCAGAAAGAAGTTTCACAGAATGATTCTGTGTAGTTTATATTTGGAGACATTCATTTTTCCACTATTACCCTCTTAGCGCTCCGAATCTCCACTTGCATTTTCTACAGAAAGAGTGTTTCAGAACCGCTCAATCAAAACTAAGGTTCAACTCTTTTAGTTGAACAAACAGAACAGAAAGAAGTTTCACACAATTCTTCTGTGTAGTTTTTATTTGTAGACATTATTTTTCCCAATATAGGCCTCTTAGCGCTCAGAATGTCCAATTGCAGTTTCTTCAGAAAGAGTGTTTCAGATCGGCTCAATCAAAAGTAAGGTTCAACTCTGTTAGTTGAATGCACAGAACAGAAAGAAGTTTCATACAATGCTTCTGTGTAGTTTATATTTGAACATATTCTTTTTTCCACTATTACCCACTTAGCGCTACGAATGTCCAGTTGCATTTTCTACAGACAGAGTGTTTCAAAACTGCTGAATCAAAAGTATGGTTTAACTCTGTTAGCTGAATGCTCAGATCAGAAAGAAGTTTCACAGAATGCTTCTGTGTAGTTTATATTTGAATATATTCCTTTTTCCGCTACTACTCTCTTAGCGCTCCAAATGTCCAGTTGCATTTTCTACAGAAAGAGAGTTCAGATCTGCTCAATCAAAAGTATGGTTTAACTCTGTTAGCTGAATGCACAGATCAGAAAGAAGTTTCACAGAATGATTCTGTGTAGTTTATATTTGGAGACATTCCTTTTTCCACTATTACCCTCTTAGCGCTCCGAATCTCCACTTGCATTTTCTACAGAAAGAGTGTTTCAGAACGGCTCAATCAAAACTAAGGTTCAACTCTTTTAGTTGAACAAACAGAACAGAAAGAAGTTTCACAAAATTCTTCTGTGTAGTTTTTATTTGTAGACATTCTTTTTCCCAATATAGGCCTCTTAGCGCTCAGAATGTCCAATTGCAGTTTCTACAGAAAGAGTGTTTCAGAACGGCTCAATCAAAAGTAATGTTCAACTCTGTTAGTTGAATGCACAGAACACAAAGAAGTTTCATACAATGCTTCTGTGTAGTTCATATTTGAACATATTCTTTTTCCACTATTACCCACTTAGCGCTACGAATGTCCAGTTGCATTTTCTACAGACAGAGTGTTTCAAAACTGCTCAATCAAAAGTATGGTTTAACTCTGTTAGCTTAATGAACATATCAGAAATAAGTTTCACACAATGCTTCTGTGTAGTTTTTATTTGAAGATATTATTTTTCCCAATATAGGCCTCTTAGCGCTCAGAATGTCCAATTGCAGTTTCTACAGAAAGAGTGTTTCAGAAAGGCTCAATCAAAAGTAAGGTTCAACTCTGTTAGTTGAATGCACAGAACAGAAAGAAGTTTCATACAATGCTTCTATGTAGTTTATATTTGAACATATTCTTTTTTCCACTATTACCCACTTAGCGCTACGAATGTCCAGTTACATTTTCTACAGACAGAGTGTTTCAAAACTGCTCAATTAAAAGTATGGTTTAACTCTGTTAGCTGAATGGTCAGATCAGAAAGAAGTTTCACAGAATGCTTCTGTGTAGTTTATATTTGAATATATTACTTTTTCCACTACTACTCTCTTATCGCTCCAAATGTCCAGTTGCATTTTCTACAGAAAGAGAGTTCAGATCTGCTCAATCAAAAGTATGGTTTAACTCTTTTAGCTGAATGCACAGATCAGAAAGAAGTTTCACAGAATGATTCTGTGTAGTTTATATTTGGAGACATTCCTTTTTCCACTATTACCCTCTTAGCGCTCCGAATCTCCACTTGCATTTTCTACAGAAAGAGTGTTTCAGAACGGCTCAATCAAAACTAAGGTTCAACTCTTTTAGTTGAACAAACAGAACAGAAAGAAGTTTCACACAATTCTTCTGTGTAGTTTTTATTTGTAGACATTCTTTTTCCCAATATAGGCCTCTTAGCGCTCAGAATGTCCAATTGCAGTTTCTACAGAAAGAGTGTTTCAGAACGGCTCAATCAAAAGTAATGTTCAACTCTGTTAGTTGAATGCACAGAACACAAAGAAGTTTCATACAATGCTTCTGTGTAGTTCATATTTGAACATATTCTTTTTCCACTATTACCCACTTAGCGCTACGAACGTCCAGTTGCATTTTCTACAGACAGAGTGTTTCAAAACTGCTCAATCAAAAGTATGGTTTAACTCTGTTAGCTGAATGCTCAGATCAGAAAGAAGTTTCACAGAATGCGTCTGTGTAGTTTATATTTGAATATATTCCTTTTTCCACTACTACGCTCTTAGCGCTCGAAATGTCCAGTTGCATTTTCTACAGAAAGAGTATTCAGATCTGCTCAATCAAAAGTATGGTTTAACTCTGTTAGCTGAATGCACAGATCAGAAAGAAGTTTTACCGAATGATTCTGTGTAGTTTATATTTGAAGACATTCCTTTTTCCACTATTACCCTCTTAGCGCTCCGAATCTCCACTTGCATTTTCCACAAAAAGAGTGTTTCATAACTGCTCAATCAAAAATATGTTTTATCTCTGTTAACTGAATTTACAGATCAGAAATAAGTTTCACAGAATGCATCTGTGTAATTTTTATTTGAAGATATTCTTTTTCCCAATGTACGCCTCTTAGCGCTTAGCATGTCCAATTGCAGTTTCTACAGAAAGAGTGTTTCAGAACGGCTCAATCAAAAGTAAGGTTCAATTCTGTTAGTTGAATGCACAGAACAGAAAGAATTTTCACAGAATGCTACTGTGTAGTTTATATTTGAATATATTCCTTTTTCCACTATTACCCTCTTAGCGCTCCGAATGTCCACTTGCATTTTCTACAGAAAGAGTGTTCAGAACTGCGCAATCAAAAGTATGGTTTAACTCTGTTAGCTTAATGAACATATCAGAAATAAGTTTCACACAATGCTTCTGTGTAATTTTTATTTGAAGATATTATTTTTCCCAATATGGGCCTCTTAGCGCTCAGAATGTCCAATTGCAGTTTCTACAGAAAGAGTGTTTCAGAAAGGCTCAATCAAAAGTAAGTTTCAACTCTGTTAGTTGAATGCACAGAACAGAAAGAAGTTTCATACAATGCTTCTGTGTAGTTTATATTTGAACATATTCTTTTTTCCACTATTACCCACTTAGCGCTACGAATGTCCAGTTGCATTTTCTACAGACAGAGTGTTTCAAAACTGCTCAATCAAAAGTATGGTTTAACTCTGTTAGCTGAATGCTCAGATCAGAAAGAAGTTTCACAGAATGCTTCTGTGTAGTTTATATTTGAATATATTCCTTTTTCCACTACTACTCTCTTAGCGCTCCAAATGTCCTGTTGCATTTTCTACAGAAAGAGAGTTCAGATCTGCTCAATCAAAAGTATGGTTTAACTCTGTTAGCTGAATGCACAGATCAGAAAGAATTTTCACAGAATGATTCTGTGTAGTTTATATTTGGAGACATTCCTTTTTCCACTATTACCCTCATAGCGCTCCGAATCTCCACTTGCATTTTCTACAGAAAGAGTGTTTCAGAACGGCTCAATCAAAACTAAGGTTCAACTCTTTTAGTTGAACAAACAGAACAGAAAGAAGTTACACAAAATTCTTCTGTGTAGTTTTTATTTGTAGACATTCTTTTTCCCAATATAGGCCTCTTAGCGCTCAGAATGTCCAATTGCAGTTTCTACAGAAAGAGTGTTTCAGAACGGCTCAATCAAAAGTAATGTTCAACTCTGTTAGTTGAATGCACAGAACACAAAGAAGTTTCATACAATGCTTCTGTGTAGTTCATATTTGAACATATTCTTTTTCCACTATTACCCACTTAGCGCTACGAATGTCCAGTTGCATTTTCTACAGACAGAGTGTTTCAAAACTGCTCAATCAAATGTATGGTTTAACTCTGTTAGCTGAATGCTCAGATCAGAAAGAAGTTTCACAGAATGCTTCTGTGTAGTTTATATTTGAATATATTCCTTTTTCCACTACTACGCTCTTAGCGCTCCAAATGTCCAGTTGCATTTTCTACAGAAAGAGTGTTCAGATCTGCTCAATCAAAAGTATGGTTTAACTCTGTTAGCTGAATGCACAGATCAGAAATAAGTTTCACCGAATGATTCTGTGTAGTTTATATTTGAAGACATTCCTTTTTCCACTATTACCCTCTTAGCGCTCCGAATCTCCACTTGCATTTTCTACAAAAAGAGTGTTTCATAACTGCTCAATCAAAAATATGTTTTATCTCTGTTAACTGAATTTACAGATCAGAAATAAGTTTCACAGAATGCATCTGTGTAGTTTTTATTTGAAGATATTCTTTTTCCCAATGTAGGCCTCTTAGCGCTTAGCATGTCCAATTGCAATTTCTACAGAAAGAGTGTTTCAGAACGGCTCAATCAAAAGTAAGGTTCAACTCTGTTAGTTGAATGCACAGAACAGAAAGAATTTTCACAGAATGCTACTGTGTAGTTTATATTTGAATATATTCCTTTTTCCACTATTACCCTCTTAGCGCTCCGAATCTCCACTTGCATTTTCTACAGAAAGAGTGTTCAGAACTGCGCAATCAAAAGTATGGTTTAACTCTGTTAGCTTAATGAACATATCAGAAATAAGTTTCACACAATGCTTCTGTGTAGTTTTTATTTGAAGATATTATTTTTCCCAATATAGGCCTCTTAGCGCTCAGAATGTCCAATTGCAGTTTCTACAGAAAGAGTGTTTCAGAAAGGCTCAATCAAAAGTAAGGTTCAACTCTGTTAGTTGAATGCACAGAACAGAAAGAAGTTTCATACAATGCTTCTGTGTAGTTTATATTTGAACATATTCTTTTTTCCACTATTACCCACTTAGCGCTACGAATGTCCAGTTGCATTTTCTACAGACAGAGTGTTTCAAAACTGCTCAATCAAAAGTATGGTTTAACTCTGTTAGCTGAATGCTCAGATCAGAAAGAAGTTTCACAGAATGCTTCTGTGTAGTTTATATTTGAATATATTCCTTTTTCCACTACTACTCTCTTAGCGCTCCAAATGTCCAGTTGCATTTTCTACAGAAAGAGAGTTCAGATCTGCTCAATCAAATGTATGGTTTAAGTCTGTTAGCTGAATGCACAGATCAGAAAGAAGTTTCACAGAATGATTCTGTGTAGTTTATATTTGGAGACATTCCTTTTTCCACTATTACCCTCTTAGCGCTCCGAATCTCCACTTGCATTTTCTACAGAAAGAGTGTTTCAGAACCGCTCAATCAAAACTAAGGTTCAACTCTTTTAGTTGAACAAACAGAACAGAAAGAAGTTTCACACAATTCTTCTGTGTAGTTTTTATTTGTAGACATTATTTTTCCCAATATAGGCCTCTTAGCGCTCAGAATGTCCAATTGCAGTTTCTACAGAAAGAGTGTTTCAGATCGGCTCAATCAAAAGTAAGGTTCAACTCTGTTAGTTGAATGCACAGAACAGAAAGAAGTTTCATACAATGCTTCTGTGTAGTTTATATTTGAACATATTCTTTTTTCCACTATTACCCACTTAGCGCTACGAATGTCCAGTTGCATTTTCTACAGACAGAGTGTTTCAAAACTGCTCAATCAAAAGTACGGTTTAACTCTGTTAGCTGAATGCTCAGATCAGAAAGAAGTTTCACAGAATGCTTCTGTGTAGTTTATATTTGAATATATTCCTTTTTCCACTACTACTCTCTTAGCGCTCCAAATGTCCAGTTGCATTTTCTACAGAAAGAGAGTTCAGATCTGCTCAATCAAAAGTATGGTTTAACTCTGTTAGCTGAATGCACAGATCAGAAAGAAGTTTCACAGAATGATTCTGTGTAGTTTATATTTGGAGACATTCCTTTTTCCACTATTACCCTCTTAGCGCTCCGAATCTCCACTTGCATTTTCTACAGAAAGAGTGTTTCAGAACGGCTCAATCAAAACTAAGGTTCAACTCTTTTAGTTGAACAAACAGAACAGAAAGAAGTTTCACAAAATTCTTCTGTGTAGTTTTTATTTGTAGACATTCTTTTTCCCAATATAGGCCTCTTAGCGCTCAGAATGTCCAATTGCAGTTTCTACAGAAAGAGTGTTTCAGAACGGCTCAATCAAAAGTAATGTTCAACTCTGTTAGTTGAATGCACAGAACACAAAGAAGTTTCATACAATGCTTCTGTGTAGTTCATATTTGAACATATTCTTTTTCCACTATTACCCACTTAGCGCTACGAATGTCCAGTTGCATTTTCTACAGACAGAGTGTTTCAAAACTGCTCAATCAAAAGTATGGTTTAACTCTGTTAGCTTAATGAACATATCAGAAATAAGTTTCACACAATGCTTCTGTGTAGTTTTTATTTGAAGATATTATTTTTCCCAATATAGGCCTCTTAGCGCTCAGAATGTCCAATTGCAGTTTCTACAGAAAGAGTGTTTCAGAAAGGCTCAATCAAAAGTAAGGTTCAACTCTGTTAGTTGAATGCACAGAACAGAAAGAAGTTTCATACAATGCTTCTGTGTAGTTTATATTTGAACATATTCTTTTTTCCACTATTACCCACTTAGCGCTACGAATGTCCAGTTACATTTTCTACAGACAGAGTGTTTCAAAACTGCTCAATTAAAAGTATGGTTTAACTCTGTTAGCTGAATGGTCAGATCAGAAAGAAGTTTCACAGAATGCTTCTGTGTAGTTTATATTTGAATATATTCCTTTTTCCACTACTACTCTCTTAGCGCTCCAAATGTCCAATTGCATTTTCTACAGAAAGAGAGTTCAGATCTGCTCAATCAAAAGTATGGTTTAACTCTTTTAGCTGAATGCACAGATCAGAAAGAAGTTTCACAGAATGATTCTGTGTAGTTTATATTTGGAGACATTCCTTTTTCCACTATTACCCTCTTAGCGCTCCGAATCTCCACTTGCATTTTCTACAGAAAGAGTGTTTCAGAATGGCTCAATCAAAACTAAGGTTCAACTCTTTTAGTTGAACAAACAGAACAGAAAGAAGTTTCACACAATTCTTCTGTGTAGTTTTTATTTGTAGACATTCTTTTTCCCAATATAGGCCTCTAAGCGCTCAGAATGTCCAATTGCAGTTTCTACAGAAAGAGTGTTTCAGAACGGCTCAATCAAAAGTAAGGTTCAACTCTGTTAGTTGAATGCACAGAACAGAAAGTAGTTTCATACAATGCTTCTGTGTAATTTATATTTGAACATTCTCTTTTTTCCACTATTACCCACTTAGCGCTACGAATGTCCAGTTGCATTTTCTACAGACAGAGTGTTTCAAAACTGCTCAATCAAAAGTATGGTTTAACTCTGTTAGCTGAATGCTCAGATCAGAAAGAAGTTTCACAGAATGCTTCTGTGTAGTTTATATTTGAATATATTCCTTTTTCCACTACTACGCTCTTAGCGCTCCAAATGTCCAGTTGCATTTTCTACAGAAAGAGTGTTCAGATCTGCTCAATCAAAAGTATGGTTTAACTCTGTTAGCTGAATGCACAGATCAGAAAGAAGTTTCACCGAATGATTCTGTGTAGTTTATATTTGAAGACATTCCTTTTTCCACTATTACCCTCTTAGCGCTCCGAATCTCCACTTGCATTTTCTACAAAAAGAGTGTTTCATAACTGCTCAATCAAAAATATGTTTTATCTCTGTTAACTGAATTTACAGATCAGAAATAAGTTTCACAGAATGCATCTGTGTAGTTTTTATTTGAAGATATTATTTTTCCCAATATAGGCCTCTTAGCGCTTAGCATGTCCAATTGCAGTTTCTACAGAAAGAGTGTTTCAGAACGGCTCAATCAAAAGTAAGGTTCAACTCTGTTAGTTGAATGCACAGAACAGAAAGAATTTTCACAGAATGCTACTGTGTAGTTTATATTTGAATATATTCCTTTTTCCACTATTACCCTCTTAGCGCTCCGAATGTCCACTCGCATTTTCTACAGAAAGAGTGTTCAGAACTGCGCAATCAAAAGTATGGTTTAACTCTGTTAGCTTAATGAACATATCAGAAATAAGTTTCACACAATGCTTCTGTGTAGTTTTTATTTGAAGATATTATTTTTCCCAATATAGGCCTCTTAGCGCTCAGAATGTCCAATTGCAGTTTCTACAGAAAGAGTGTTTCAGAAAGGCTCAATCAAAAGTAAGGTTCAACTCTGTTAGTTGAATGCACAGAACAGAAAGAAGTTTCATACAATGCTTCTGTGTAGTTTATATTTGAACATATTCTTTTTTCCACTATTACCCACTTAGCGCTACGAATGTCCAGTTGCATTTTCTACAGACAGAGTGTTTCAAAACTGCTCAATCAAATGTATGGTTTAACTCTGTTAGCTGAATGCTCAGATCAGAAAGAAGTTTCACAGAATGCTACTGTGTAGTTTATATTTGAATATATCCCTTTTTCCACTACTACTCTCTTAGCGCTCCAAATGTCCAGTTGCATTTTCTACAGAAAGAGAGTTCAGATCTGCTCAATCAAAAGTATGGTTTAATTCTGTTACCTGAATGCACAGATCAGAAAGAAGTTTCAGAGAATGATTCTGTGTAGTTTATATTTGGAGACATTCCTTTTTCCACTATTACCCTCTTAGCGCTCCGAATCTCCACTTGCATTTTCTACAGAAAGAGTGTTTCAGAACGGCTCAATCAAAACTAATGTTCAACTCTTTTAGTTGAACAAACAGAACAGAAGGAAGTTTCACACAATTCTTCTGTGTAGTTTTTATTTGTAGACATTCTTTTTCCCAATATAGGCCTCTTAGCCCTCAGAATGTCCAATTGCAGTTTCTACAGAAAGAGTGTTTCAGAAAGGCTCAATCAAAAGTAAGGTTCAACTCTGTTAGTTGAATGCACAGAACAGAAAGAAGTTTCATACAATGCTTCTGTGTAGTTTATATTTGAACATATTCTTTTTTCCACTATTACCCACTTCGCGCTACGAATGTCCAGTTGCATTATCTATAGACAGAGTGTTTCAAAACTGCTCAATCAAATGTATGGTTTAACTCTGTTAGCTGAATGCTCAGATCAGAAAGAAGTTTCACAGAATGCTTCTGTGTAGTTTATATTTGAATATATTCCTTTTTCCACTACTACTCTCTTAGCGCTCAAAATGTCCAGTTGCATTTTCTACAGAAAGAGAGTTCAGATCTGCTCAATCAAAAGTATGGTTTAACTCTGTTAGCTGAATGCACAGATCAGAAAGAAGTTTCACAGAATGATTCTGTGTAGTTTATATTTGGAGACATTCCTTTTTCCACTATTACCCTCTTAGCGCTCCGAATCTCCACTTGCATTTTCTACAGAAAGAGTGTCTCAGAACGGCTCAATCAAAATTAAGGTTCAACTCGTTTAGTTGAACAAACAGAACAGAAAGAAGTTTCACACAATTCTTCTGTGTAGTTTTTATTTGTAGACATTCTTTTTCCCAATATAGGCCTCTTAGCGCTCAGAATGTCCAATTGCAGTTTCTACAGAAAGAGTGTTTCAGAACGGCTCAATCAAAAGTAATGTTCAACTCTGTTAGTTGAATGCACAGAACACAAAGAAGTTTCATACAATGCTTCTGTGTAGTTCATATTTGAACATACTCTTTTTCCACTATTACCCACTTAGCGCTACGAATGTCCAGTTGCATTTTCTACAGACAGAGTGTTTCCAAACTGCTCAATCAAAAGTATGGTTTAACTCTGTTAGCTGAATGCTCAGATCAGTAAGAAGTTTCACAGAATGCTTCTGTGTAGTTTATATTTGAATATATTACTTTTTCCACTACTACGCTCTTAGCGCTCCAATTGTCCAGTTGCATTTTCTACAGAAAGAGTGTTCAGATCTGCTCAATCAAAAGTATGGTTTAACTCTGTTAGCTGAATGCACAGATCAGAAAGAAGTTTCACCGAATGATTCTGTGTAGTTTATATTTGAAGACATTCCTTTTTCCACTATTACCCTCTTAGCGCTCCGAATCTCCACTTGCATTTTCTACAAAAAGAGTGTTTCATAACTGCTCAATCAAAAATATGTTTTATCTCTGTTAACTGAATTTACAGATCAGAAATAAGTTTCACAGAATGCATCTGTGTAGTTTTTATTTGAAGATATTCTTTTTCCCAATGTAGGCCTCTTAGCGCTTAGCATGTCCAATTGCAGTTTCTACAGAAAGAGTGTTTCAGAACGGCTCAATCAAAAGTAAGGTTCAACTCTGTTAGTTGAATGCACAGAACAGAAAGTATTTTCACAGAATGCTACTGTGCAGTTTATATTTGAATATATTCCTTTTTCCACTATTACCCTCTTAGCGCTCCGAATGTCCACTTGCATTTTCTACAGAAAGTGTGTTTCAGAACGGCTCAATCAAAATTAGGGTTCAACTCTTTTAGTTGAACAAACAGAACAGAAAGAAGTTTCACACAATTCTTCTGTGTAGTTTTTATTTGTAGACATTCTTTTTCCCAATATAGGCCTCTTAGCGCTCAGAATGTCCAATTGCAGTTTCTACAGAAAGAGTGTTTCAGAACGGCTCAATCAAAAGTAAGGTTCAACTGTGTTAGTTGAATGCACAGAACAGAAAGAAGTTTCATACAATGCTTCTGTATAGTTTATATTTGAACATATTCTTTTTTCCACTATTACCCACTTAGCGCTACGAATGTCCAGTTGCATTTTCTACAGACAGAGTGTTTCAAAATTGCTCAATCAAAAGTATGGTTTAACTCGGTTAGCTGAATGCTCAGATCAGAAAGAAGTTTCACAGAATGCTTCTGTGTAGTTTATATTTGAATATATTCCTTTTTCCACTACTACTCTCTTAGCGCTCCAAATGTCCAGTTGCATTTTCTACAGAAAGAGTGTTCAGATCTGCTCAATCAAAAGTATGGTTTAACTCTGTTAGCTGAATGCACAGATCAGAAAGAAGTTTCACAGAATGATTCTGTGTAGTTTATATTTGGAGACATTCCTTTTTCCACTATTACCCTCTTAGCGCTCCGAATCTCCACTTGCATTTTCTACAGAAAGTGTGTTTCAGAACGGCTCAATCAAAATTAAGGTTCAACTCTTTTAGTTGAACAAACAGAACAGAAAGAAGTTTCACACAATTCTTCTGTGTAGTTTTTATTTGTAGACATTCTTTATCCCAATATAGGCCTCTTAGCGCTCAGAATGTCCAATTGCAGTTTCTACAGAAAGAGTGTTTCAGATCGGCTCAATCAAAGGTAAGGTTCAACTCTGTTAGTTGAATGCACAGAACAGAAAGAAGTTTCATACAATGCTTCTGTGTAGTTTATATTTGAACATATTCTTTTTTCCACTATTACCCACTTAGCGCTACGAATGTCCAGTTGCATTTTCTACAGACAGAGTGTTTCAAAACTGCTCAATCAAAAGTATGGTTTAACTCTGTTAGCTGAATGCTCAGATCAGAAACAAGTTTCACAGAATGCTTCTGTGTAGTTTATATTTGAATATATTCCTTTTTCCACTACTACTCTCTTAGCGCTCCAAATGTCCAGTTGCATTTTCTACAGAAAGAGAGTTCAGATCTGCTCAATCAAAAGTATGGTTTAACTCTGTTAGCTGAATGCACAGATCAGAAAGAAGTTTCACAGAATGATTCTGTGTAGTTTATATTTGGAGACATTCCTTTTTCCACTATTACCCTCTTAGCGCTCCGAATCTCCACTTGCATTTTCTACAGAAAGAGTGTTTCAGAACGGCTCAATCAAAACTAAGGTTCAACTCTTTTAGTTGAACAAACAGAACAGAAAGAAGTTTCACACAATTCTTCTGTGTAGTTTTTATTTGTAGACATTCTTTTTCCCAATATAGGCCTCTTAGCGCTCAGAATGTCCAATTGCAGTTTCTACAGAAAGAGTGTTTCAGAACGGCTCAATCAAAAGTAAGGTTCAACTCTGTTATTTGAATGCACAGAACAGAAAGAAGTTTCATACAATGCTTCTGTGTAGTTTATATTTGAATATTCTCTTTTTTCCACTATTACCCACTTAGCGCTACGAATGTCCAGTTGCATTTTCTACAGACAGAGTGTTTCAAAACTGCTCAATCAAAAGTATGGTTTAACTCTGTTAGCTGAATGCTCAGATCAGAAAGAAGTTTCACAGAATGCTTCTGTGTAGTTTATATTTGAATATATTCCTTTTTCCACTACTACGCTCTTAGCGCTCCAAATGTCCAGTTGCATTTTCTACAGAAAGAGTGTTCAGATCTGCTCAATCAAAAGTATGGTTTAACTCTGTTAGCTGAATGCACAGATCAGAAAGAAGTTTCACAGAATGCATCTGTGTAGTTTTTATTTGAAGATATTCTTTTTCCCAATATAGGCCTCTTAGCGCTTAGCATGTCCAATTGCAGTTTCTACAGAAAGAGTGTTTCAGAACGGCTCAATCAAAAGTAAGGTTCAACTCTGTTAGTTGAATGCACAGAACAGAAAGAATTTTCACAGAATGCTACTGTGTAGTTTATATTTGAATATATTCCTTTTTCCACTATTACCCTCTTAGCGCTCCGAATGTCCACTCGCATTTTCTACAGAAAGAGTGTTCAGAACTGCGCAATCAAAAGTATGGTTTAACTCTGTTAGCTTAATGAACATATCAGAAATAAGTTTCACACAATGCTTCTGTGTAGTTTTTATTTGAAGATATTATTTTTCCCAATATAGGCCTCTTAGCGCTCAGAATGTCCAATTGCAGTTTCTACAGAAAGAGTGTTTCAGAAAGGCTCAATCAAAAGTAAGGTTCAACTCTGTTAGTTGAATGCACAGAACAGAAAGAAGTTTCATACAATGCTTCTGTGTAGTTTATATTTGAACATATTCTTTTTTCCACTATTACCCACTTAGCGCTACGAATGTCCAGTTGCATTTTCTACAGACAGAGTGTTTCAAAACTGCTCAATCAAATGTATGGTTTAACTCTGTTAGCTGAATGCTCAGATCAGAAAGAAGTTTCACAGAATGCTACTGTGTAGTTTATATTTGAATATATCCCTTTTTCCACTACTACTCTCTTAGCGCTCCAAATGTCCAGTTGCATTTTCTACAGAAAGAGAGTTCAGATCTGCTCAATCAAAAGTATGGTTTAATTCTGTTACCTGAATGCACAGATCAGAAATAAGTTTCAGAGAATGATTCTGTGTAGTTTATATTTGGAGACATTCCTTTTTCCACTATTACCCTCTTAGCGCTCCGAATCTCCACTTGCATTTTCTACAGAAAGAGTGTTTCAGAACGGCTCAATCAAAACTAATGTTCAACTCTTTTAGTTGAACAAACAGAACAGAAGGAAGTTTCACACAATTCTTCTGTGTAGTTTTTATTTGTAGACATTCTTTTTCCCAATATAGGCCTCTTAGCCCTCAGAATGTCCAATTGCAGTTTCTACAGAAAGAGTGTTTCAGAAAGGCTCAATCAAAAGTAAGGTTCAACTCTGTTAGTTGAATGCACAGAACAGAAAGAAGTTTCATACAATGCTTCTGTGTAGTTTATATTTGAACATATTCTTTTTTCCACTATTACCCACTTAGCGCTACGAATGTCCAGTTGCATTATCTATAGACAGAGTGTTTCAAAACTGCTCAATCAAATGTATGGTTTAACTCTGTTAGCTGAATGCTCAGATCAGAAAGAAGTTTCACAGAATGCTTCTGTGTAGTTTATATTTGAATATATTCCTTTTTCCACTACTACTCTCTTAGCGCTCAAAATGTCCAGTTGCATTTTCTACAGAAAGAGAGTTCAGATCTGCTCAATCAAAAGTATGGTTTAACTCTGTTAGCTGAATGCACAGATCAGAAAGAAGTTTCACAGAATGATTCTGTGTAGTTTATATTTGGAGACATTCCTTTTTCCACTATTACCCTCTTAGCGCTCCGAATCTCCACTTGCATTTTCTACAGAAAGAGTGTTTCAGAACGGCTCAATCAAAATTAAGGTTCAACTCGTTTAGTTGAACAAACAGAACAGAAAGAAGTTTCACACAATTCTTCTGTGTAGTTTTTATTTGTAGACATTCTTTTTCCCAATATAGGCCTCTTAGCGCTCAGAATGTCCAATTGCAGTTTCTACAGAAAGAGTGTTTCAGAACGGCTCAATCAAAAGTAATGTTCAACTCTGTTAGTTGAATGCACAGAACACAAAGAAGTTTCATACAATGCTTCTGTGTAGTTCATATTTGAACATATTCTTTTTCCACTATTACCCACTTAGCGCTACGAATGTCCAGTTGCATTTTCTACAGACAGAGTGTTTCCAAACTGCTCAATCAAAAGTATGGTTTAACTCTGTTAGCTGAATGCTCAGATCAGTAAGAAGTTTCACAGAATGCTTCTGTGTAGTTTATATTTGAATATATTACTTTTTCCACTACTACGCTCTTAGCGCTCCAATTGTCCAGTTGCATTTTCTACAGAAAGAGTGTTCAGATCTGCTCAATCAAAAGTATGGTTTAACTCTGTTAGCTGAATGCACAGATCAGAAAGAAGTTTCACCGAATGATTCTGTGTAGTTTATATTTGAAGACATTCCTTTTTCCACTATTACCCTCTTAGCGCTCCGAATCTCCACTTGCATTTTCTACAAAAAGAGTGTTTCATAACTGCTCAATCAAAAATATGTTTTATCTCTGTTAACTGAATTTACAGATCAGAAATAAGTTTCACAGAATGCATCTGTGTAGTTTTTATTTGAAGATATTCTTTTTCCCAATGTAGGCCTCTTAGCGCTTAGCATGTCCAATTGCAGTTTCTACAGAAAGAGTGTTTCAGAACGGCTCAATCAAAAGTAAGGTTCAACTCTGTTAGTTGAATGCACAGAACAGAAAGTATTTTCACAGAATGCTACTGTGCAGTTTATATTTGAATATATTCCTTTTTCCACTATTACCCTCTTAGCGCTCCGAATGTCCACTTGCATTTTCTACAGAAAGTGTGTTTCAGAACGGCTCAATCAAAATTAGGGTTCAACTCTTTTAGTTGAACAAACAGAACAGAAAGAAGTTTCACACAATTCTTCTGTGTAGTTTTTATTTGTAGACATTCTTTTTCCCAATATAGGCCTCTTAGCGCTCAGAATGTCCAATTGCAGTTTCTACAGAAAGAGTGTTTCAGAACGGCTCAATCAAAAGTAAGGTTCAACTCTGTTATTTGAATGCACAGAACAGAAAGAAGTTTCATACAATGCTTCTGTGTAGTTTATATTTGAACATTCTCTTTTTTCCACTATTACCCACTTAGCGCTACGAATGTCCAGTTGCATTTTCTACAGACAGAGTGTTTCAAAACTGCTCAATCAAAAGTACGGTTTAACTCTGTTAGCTGAATGCTCAGATCAGAAAGAAGTTTCACAGAATGCTTCTGTGTAGTTTATATTTGAATATATTCCTTTTTCCACTACTACGCTCTTAGCGCTCCAAATGTCCAGTTGCATTTTCTACAGAAAGAGTGTTCAGATCTGCTCAATCAAAAGTATGGTTTAACTCTGTTAGCTGAATGCACAGATCAGAAAGAAGTTTCACAGAATGCATCTGTGTAGTTTTTATTTGAAGATATTCTTTTTCCCAATATAGGCCTCTTAGCGCTTAGCATGTCCAATTGCAGTTTCTACAGAAAGAGTGTTTCAGAACGGCTCAATCAAAAGTAAGGTTCAACTCTGTTAGTTGAATGCACAGAACAGAAAGAATTTTCACAGAATGCTACTGTGTAGTTTATATTTGAATATATTCCTTTTTCCACTATTACCCTCTTAGCGCTCCGAATGTCCACTCGCATTTTCTACAGAAAGAGTGTTCAGAACTGCGCAATCAAAAGTATGGTTTAACTCTGTTAGCTTAATGAACATATCAGAAATAAGTTTCACACAATGCTTCTGTGTAGTTTTTATTTGAAGATATTATTTTTCCCAATATAGGCCTCTTAGCGCTCAGAATGTCCAATTGCAGTTTCTACAGAAAGAGTGTTTCAGAAAGGCTCAATCAAAAGTAAGGTTCAACTCTGTTAGTTGAATGCACAGAACAGAAAGAAGTTTCATACAATGCTTCTGTGTAGTTTATATTTGAACATATTCTTTTTTCCACTATTACCCACTTAGCGCTACGAATGTCCAGTTGCATTTTCTACAGACAGAGTGTTTCAAAACTGCTCAATCAAAAGTATGGTTTAACTCTGTTAGCTGAATGCTCAGATCAGAAAGAAGTTTCACAGAATGCTACTGTGTAGTTTATATTTGAATATATCCCTTTTTCCACTACTACTCTCTTAGCGCTCCAAATGTCCAGTTGCATTTTCTACAGAAAGAGAGTTCAGATCTGCTCAATCAAAAGTATGGTTTAATTCTGTTACCTGAATGCACAGATCAGAAAGAAGTTTCAGAGAATGATTCTGTGTAGTTTATATTTGGAGACATTCCTTTTTCCACTATTACCCTCTTAGCGCTCCGAATCTCCACTTGCATTTTCTACAGAAAGAGTGTTTCAGAACGGCTCAATCAAAACTAATGTTCAACTCTTTTAGTTGAACAAACAGAACAGAAGGAAGTTTCACACAATTCTTCTGTGTAGTTTTTATTTGTAGACATTCTTTTTCCCAATATAGGCCTCTTAGCCCTCAGAATGTCCAATTGCAGTTTCTACAGAAAGAGTGTTTCAGAAAGGCTCAATCAAAAGTAAGGTTCAACTCTGTTAGTTGAATGCACAGAACAGAAAGAAGTTTCATACAATGCTTCTGTGTAGTTTATATTTGAACATATTCTTTTTTCCACTATTACCCACTTAGCGCTACGAATGTCCAGTTGCATTATCTATAGACAGAGTGTTTCAAAACTGCTCAATCAAATGTATGGTTTAACTCTGTTAGCTGAATGCTCAGATCAGAAAGAACTTTCACAGAATGCTTCTGTGTAGTTTATATTTGAATATATTCCTTTTTCCACTACTACTCTCTTAGCGCTCAAAATGTCCAGTTGCATTTTCTACAGAAAGAGAGTTCAGATCTGCTCAATCAAAAGTATGGTTTAACTCTGTTAGCTGAATGCACAGATCAGAAAGAAGTTTCACAGAATGATTCTGTGTAGTTTATATTTGGAGACATTCCTTTTTCCACTATTACCCTCTTAGCGCTCCGAATCTCCACTTGCATTTTCTACAGAAAGAGTGTTTCAGAACGGCTCAATCAAAATTAAGGTTCAACTCGTTTAGTTGAACAAACAGAACAGAAAGAAGTTTCACACAATTCTTCTGTGTAGTTTTTATTTGTAGACATTCTTTTTCCCAATATAGGCCTCTTAGCGCTCAGAATGTCCAATTGCAGTTTCTACAGAAAGAGTGTTTCAGAACGGCTCAATCAAAAGTAATGTTCAACTCTGTTAGTTGAATGCACAGAACACAAAGAAGTTTCATACAATGCTTCTGTGTAGTTCATATTTGAACATATTCTTTTTCCACTATTACCCACTTAGCGCTACGAATGTCCAGTTGCATTTTCTACAGACAGAGTGTTTCCAAACTGCTCAATCAAAAGTATGGTTTAACTCTGTTAGCTGAATGCTCAGATCAGTAAGAAGTTTCACAGAATGCTTCTGTGTAGTTTATATTTGAATATATTACTTTTTCCACTACTACGCTCTTAGCGCTCCAATTGTCCAGTTGCATTTTCTACAGAAAGAGTGTTCAGATCTGCTCAATCAAAAGTATGGTTTAACTCTGTTAGCTGAATGCACAGATCAGAAAGAAGTTTCACCGAATGATTCTGTGTAGTTTATATTTGTAGACATTCCTTTTTCCACTATTACCCTCTTAGCGCTCCGAATCTCCACTTGCATTTTCTACAAAAAGAGTGTTTGATAACTGCTCAATCAAAAATATGTTTTATCTCTGTTAACTGAATTTACAGATCAGAAATAAGTTTCACAGAATGCATCTGTGTAGTTTTTATTTGAAGATATTCTTTTTCCCAATGTAGGCCTCTTAGCGCTTAGCATGTCCAATTGCAGTTTCTACAGAAAGAGTGTTTCAGAACGGCTCAATCAAAAGTAAGGTTCAACTCTGTTAGTTGAATGCACAGAACAGAAAGTATTTTCACAGAATGCTACTGTGCAGTTTATATTTGAATATATTCCTTTTTCCACTATTACCCTCTTAGCGCTCCGAATGTCCACTTGCATTTTCTACAGAAAGTGTGTTTCAGAACGGCTCAATCAAAATTAGGGTTCAACTCTTTTAGTTGAACAAACAGAACAGAAAGAAGTTTCACACAATTCTTCTGTGTAGTTTTTATTTGTAGACATTCTTTTTCCCAATATAGGCCTCTTAGCGCTCAGAATGTCCAATTGCAGTTTCTACAGAAAGAGTGTTTCAGAAAGGCTCAATCAAAAGTAAGGTTCAACTGTGTTAGTTGAATGCACAGAACAGAAAGAAGTTTCATACAATGCTTCTGTGTAGTTTATATATGAACATATTCTTTTTTCCACTATTACCCACTTAGCGCTACGAATGTCCAGTTGCATTTTCTACAGACAGAGTGTTTCAAAACTGCTCAATCAAAAGTATGGTTTAACTCTGTTAGCTGAATGCTCAGATCAGAAAGAAGTTTCACAGAATGCTTCTGTGTAGTTTATATTTGAATATATTCCTTTTTCCACTACTACTCTCTTAGTGCTCCAAATGTCCAGTTGCATTTTCTACAGAAAGAGTGTTCAGATCTGCTCAATCAAAAGTATGGTTTAACCCTGTTAGCTGAATGCACAGATCAGAAAGAAGTTTCACAGAATGATTCTGTGTAGTTTATATTTGGAGACATTCCTTTTTCCACTATTACCCTCTTAGCGCTCCGAATCTCCACTTGCATTTTCTACAGAAAGAGTGTTTCAGAACGGCTCAATCAAAATTAAGGTTCAACTCGTTTAGTTGAACAAACAGAACAGAAAGAAGTTTCACACAATTCTTCTGTGTAGTTTTTATTTGTAGACATTCTTTTTCCCAATATAGGCCTCTTAGCGCTCAGAATGTCCAATTGCAGTTTCTACAGAAAGAGTGTTTCAGAACGGCTCAATCAAAAGTAATGTTCAACTCTGTTAGTTGAATGCACAGAACACAAAGAAGTTTCATACAATGCTTCTGTGTAGTTCATATTTGAACATATTCTTTTTCCACTATTACCCACTTAGCGCTACGAATGTCCAGTTGCATTTTCTACAGACAGAGTGTTTCCAAACTGCTCAATCAAAAGTATGGTTTAACTCTGTTAGCTGAATGCTCAGATCAGTAAGAAGTTTCACAGAATGCTTCTGTGTAGTTTATATTTGAATATATTACTTTTTCCACTACTACGCTCTTAGCGCTCCAATTGTCCAGTTGCATTTTCTACAGAAAGAGTGTTCAGATCTGCTCAATCAAAAGTATGGTTTAACTCTGTTAGCTGAATGCACAGATCAGAAAGAAGTTTCACCGAATGATTCTGTGTAGTTTATATTTGTAGACATTCCTTTTTCCACTATTACCCTCTTAGCGCTCCGAATCTCCACTTGCATTTTCTACAAAAAGAGTGTTTGATAACTGCTCAATCAAAAATATGTTTTATCTCTGTTAACTGAATTTACAGATCAGAAATAAGTTTCACAGAATGCATCTGTGTAGTTTTTATTTGAAGATATTCTTTTTCCCAATGTAGGCCTCTTAGCGCTTAGCATGTCCAATTGCAGTTTCTACAGAAAGAGTGTTTCAGAACGGCTCAATCAAAAGTAAGGTTCAACTCTGTTAGTTGAATGCACAGAACAGAAAGTATTTTCACAGAATGCTACTGTGCAGTTTATATTTGAATATATTCCTTTTTCCACTATTACCCTCTTAGCGCTCCGAATGTCCACTTGCATTTTCTACAGAAAGTGTGTTTCAGAACGGCTCAATCAAAATTAGGGTTCAACTCTTTTAGTTGAACAAACAGAACAGAAAGAAGTTTCACACAATTCTTCTGTGTAGTTTTTATTTGTAGACATTCTTTTTCCCAATATAGGCCTCTTAGCGCTCAGAATGTCCAATTGCAGTTTCTACAGAAAGAGTGTTTCAGAAAGGCTCAATCAAAAGTAAGGTTCAACTGTGTTAGTTGAATGCACAGAACAGAAAGAAGTTTCATACAATGCTTCTGTGTAGTTTATATATGAACATATTCTTTTTTCCACTATTACCCACTTAGCGCTACGAATGTCCAGTTGCATTTTCTACAGACAGAGTGTTTCAAAACTGCTCAATCAAAAGTATGGTTTAACTCTGTTAGCTGAATGCTCAGATCAGAAAGAAGTTTCACAGAATGCTTCTGTGTAGTTTATATTTGAATATATTCCTTTTTCCACTACTACTCTCTTAGTGCTCCAAATGTCCAGTTGCATTTTCTACAGAAAGAGTGTTCAGATCTGCTCAATCAAAAGTATGGTTTAACCCTGTTAGCTGAATGCACAGATCAGAAAGAAGTTTCACAGAATGATTCTGTGTAGTTTATATTTGGAGACATTCCTTTTTCCACTATTACCCTCTTAGCGCTCAGAATCTCCACTTGCATTTTCTACAGAAAGAGTGTTTCAGAACGGCTCAATCAAAACTAAGGTTCAACTCTTTTAGTTGAACAAACAGAACAAAAAGAAGTTTCACACAATTCTTCTGTGTAGTTTTTATTTGTATACATTCTTTTTCCCAATATAGGCCTCTTAGCGCTCAGAATGTCCAATTGCAGTTTCTACAAAAGAGTGTTTCAGAACGGCTCAATCAAAAGTAAAGTTCAACTCTGTTAGTTGAATGCACAGAACAGAAAGAAGTTTCATACAATGCTTCTGTGTAGTTTATATTTGAACATATTCTTTTTTCCACTATTACCCACTTAGCGCTACGAATATCCGGTTGCATTTTCTACAGACAGAGTGTTTCAAAACTGCTCAATCAAAAGTATGGTTTAACTCTGTTAGCTGAATGCTCAGATCAGAAAGAAGTTTCACAGAATGCTTCTGTGTAGTTTATATTTGAATATATTCCTTTTTCCACTACTACGCTCTTAGCGCTCCAAATGTCCAGTTGCATTTTCTACAGAAAGAGTGTTCAGATCTGCTCAATCAAAAGTATGGTTTAACTCTGTTAGCTGAATGCACAGATCAGAAAGAAGTTTCACCGAATGATTCTGTGTAGTTTATATTTGAAGACATTCCTTTTTCCACTATTACCCTCTTAGCGCTCCGAATCTCCACTTTCATTTTCTACAAAAAGAGTGTTTCGTAAATGCTCACTCAAAAATATGTTTTATCACTGTTAACTGAATTTACAGATCAGAAATAAGTTTCACAGAATGCATCTGTGTAGTTTTTATTTGAAGATATTCTTTTTCAAAATGTAGGCCTCTTAGCGCTTAGCATGTCCAATTGCAGTTTCTACAGAAAGAGTGTTTCAGAACGGCTCAATCAAAAGTAAGGTTCAACTCTGTTAGTTGAATGCACAGAACAGAAAGAATTTTCACAGAATGCTACTGTGTAGTTTATATTTGAATATATTCCTTTTTCCACTATTACCCTCTTAGCGCTCCGAATGTCCACTTGCATTTTCTACAGAAAGAGTGTTCAGAACTGCGCAATCAAAAGTATGGTTTAACTCTGTTAGCTTAATGAACATATCAGACATAAGTTTCACACAATGCTTCTGTGTAGTTTTTATTTGAAGATATTATTTTTCCCAATATAGGCCTCTTAGCGCTCAGAATGTCCAATTGCAGTTTCTACAGAAAGAGTGTTTCAGAAAGGCTCAATCAAAAGTAAGGTTCAACTCTGTTAGTTGAATGCACAGAACAGAAAGAAGTTTCATACAATGCTTCTGTGTAGTTTATATTTGAACATATTCTTTTTTCCACTATAACCCACTTAGCGCTACGAATATCCAGTTGCATTTTCTACAGACAGAGTGTTTCAAAACTGCTCAATCAAATGTATGGTTTAACTCTGTTAGCTGAATGCTCAGATCAGAAAGAAGTTTCACAGAATGCTACTGTGTAGTTTATATTTGAATATATCCCTTTTTCCACTACTACTCTCTTAGCGCTCCAAATGTCCAGTTGCATTTTCTACAGAAAGAGAGTTCAGATCTGCTCAATCAAAAGTATGGTTTAATTCTGTTAGCTGAATGCACAGATCAGAAAGAAGTTTCAGAGAATGATTCTGTGTAGTTTATATTTGGAGACATTCCTTTTTCCACTATTACCCTCTTAGCGCTCCGAATCTCCACTTGCATTTTCTACAGAAAGAGTGTTTCAGAACGGCTCAATCAAAACTAATGTTCAACTCTTTTAGTTGAACAAACAGAACAGAAGGAAGTTTCACACAATTCTTCTGTGTAGTTTTTATTTGTAGACATTCTTTTTCCCAATATAGGCCTCTTAGCGCTCAGAATGTCCAATTGCAGTTTCTACAGAAAGAGTGTTTCAGATCGGCTCAATCAAAAGTAAGGTTCAACTCTGTTAGTTGAATGCACAGAACAGAAAGAAGTTTCATACAATGCTTCTGTGTAGTTTATATTTGAACATATTGTTTTTTCCACTATTACCCACTTAGCGCTACGAATGTCCAGTTGCATTTTCTACAGACAGAGTGTTTCAAAACTGCTCAATCAAAAGTATGGTTTAACTCTGTTAGCTGAATGCTCAGATCAGAAAGAAGTTTCACAGAATGCTTCTGTGTATTTTATATTTGAATATATTCCTTTTTCCACTACTACGCTCTTAGCGATCCAAATGTCCAGTTGCATTTTCTACAGAAAGAGTGTTCAGATCTGCTCAATCAAAAGTATGGTTTAACTCTGTTAGCTGAATGCACAGATCAGAAAGAAGTTTCACCGAATGATTCTGTGTAGTTTATATTTGAAGACATTCCTTTTTCCACTATTACCCTCTTAGCGCTCCGAATCTCCACTTGCATTTTCTACAAAAAGAGTGTTTCATAACTGCTCAATCAAAAATATGTTTTATCTCTGTTAACTGAATTTACAGATCAGAAATAAGTTTCACAGAATGCATCTGTGTAGTTTTTATTTGAAGATATTCTTTTTCCCAATGTAGGCCTCTTAGCGCTTAGCATGTCCAATTGCAGTTTCTACAGAAAGAGTGTTTCAGAACGGCTCAATCAAAAGTAAGGTTCAACTCTGTTAGTTGAATGCACAGAACAGAAAGAATTTTCACAGAATGATACTGTGTAGTTTATATTTGAATATATTCTTTTTTCCACTATTACCCTCTTAGCGCTCCGAATGTCCACTTGCATTTTCTACAGAAAGAGTGTTCAGAACTGCGCAATCAAAAATATGGTTTAACTCTGTTAGCTTAATGAACATATCAGAAATAAGTTTCACACAATGCTTCTGTGTAGTTTTTATTTGAAGTTATTATTTTTCCCAATATAGGCCTCTTAGCGCTCAGAATGTCCAATTGCAGTTTCTACAGAAAGAGTGTTTCAGAAATGCTCAATCAAAAGTAAGGTTCAACTCTGTTAGTTGAATGCACAGAACAGAAAAAAGTTTCATACAATGCTTCTGTGTAGTTTATATTTGAACATATTCTTTTTTCCACTATTACCCACTTAGCGCTACGAATGTCCAGTTGCATTATCTATAGACAGAGTGTTTCATAACTGCTCAATCAAATGTATGGTTTAACTCTGTTAGCTGAATGCTCAGATCAGAAAGAAGTTTCACAGAATGATTCTGTGTAGTTTATATTTGAATATATTCCTTTTTCCACTACTACTCTCTTAGCGCTCAAAATGTCCAGTTGCATTTTCTACAGAAAGAGAGTTCAGATCTGCTCAATCAAAAGTATGGTTTAACTCTGTTAGCTGAATGCACAGATCAGAAAGAAGTTTCACAGAATGATTCTGTGTAGTTTATATTTGGAGACATTCCTTTTTCCACTATTACCCTCTTAGCGCTCAGAATCTCCACTTGCATTTTCTACAGAAAGAGTGTTTCAGAACGGCTCAATCAAAACTAAGGTTCAACTCTTTTAGTTCAACAAACAGAACAAAAAGAAGTTTCACACAATTCTTCTGTTTAGTTTTTATTTGTATACATTCTTTTTCCCAATATAGGCCTCTTAGCGCTCAGAATGTCCAATTGCAGTTTCTACAAAAGAGTGTTTCAGAACGGCTCAATCAAAAGTAAAGTTCAACTCTGTTAGTTGAATGCACAGAACAGAAAGAAGTTTCATACAATGCTTCTGTGTAGTTTATATTTGAACATATTCTTTTTTCCACTATTACCCACTTAGCGCTACGAATATCCAGTTGCATTTTCTACAGACAGAGTGTTTCAAAACTGCTCAATCAAAAGTATGGTTTAACTCTGTTAGCTGAATGCTCAGATCAGAAAGAAGTTTCACAGAATGCTTCTGTGTAGTTTATATTTGAATATATTCCTTTTTCCACTACTACGCTCTTAGCGCTCCAAATGTCCAGTTGCATTTTCTACAGAAAGAGTGTTCAGATCTGCTCAATCAAAAGTATGGTTTAACTCTGTTAGATGAATGCACAGATCAGAAAGAAGTTTCACCGAATGATTCTGTGTAGTTTATATTTGAAGACATTCCTTTTTCCACTATTACCCTCTTAGCGCTCCGAATCTCCACTTTCATTTTCTACAAAAAGAGTGTTTCGTAAATGCTCACTCAAAAATATGTTTTATCACTGTTAACTGAATTTACAGATCAGAAATAAGTTTCACAGAATGCATCTGTGTAGTTTTTATTTGAAGATATTCTTTTTCAAAATGTAGGCCTCTTAGCGCTTAGCATGTCCAATTGCAGTTTCTACAGAAAGAGTGTTTCAGAATGGCTCAATCAAAATTAAGGTTCAACTCTGTTAGTTGAATGCACAGAACAGAAAGAATTTTCACAGAATGCTACTGTGTAGTTTATATTTGAATATATTCCTTTTTCCACTATTACCCTCTTAGCGCTCCGAATGTCCACTTGCATTTTCTACAGAAAGAGTGTTCAGAACTGCGCAATCAAAAGTATGGTTTAACTCTGTTAGCTTAATGAACATATCAGACATAAGTTTCACACAATGCTTCTGTGTAGTTTTTATTTGAAGATATTCTTTTTCCCAATATAGGCCTCTTAGCGCTCAGAATGTCCAATTGCAGTTTCTACAGAAAGAGTGTTTCAGAAAGGCTCAATCAAAAGTAAGGTTCAACTCTGTTAGTTGAATGCACAGAACAGAAAGAAGTTTCATACAATGCTTCTGTGTAGTTTATATTTGAACATATTCTTTTTTCCACTATAACCCACTTAGCGCTACGAATATCCAGTTGCATTTTCTACAGACAGAGTGTTTCAAAACTGCTCAATCAAATGTATGGTTTAACTCTGTTAGCTGAATGCTCAGATCAGAAAGAAGTTTCACAGAATGCTACTGTGTAGTTTATATTTGAATATATCCCTTTTTCCACTACTACTCTCTTAGCGCTCCAAATGTCCAGTTGCATTTTCTACAGAAAGAGAGTTCAGATCTGCTCAATCAAAAGTATGGTTTAATTCTGTTAGCTGAATGCACAGATCAGAAAGAAGTTTCAGAGAATGATTCTGTGTAGTTTATATTTGGAGACATTCCTTTTTCCACTATTACCCTCTTAGCGCTCCGAATCTCCACTTGCATTTTCTACAGAAAGTGTGTTTCAGAACGGCTCAATCAAAATTAAGGTTCAACTCTTTTAGTTGAACAAACAGAACAGAAAGAAGTTTCACACAATTCTTCTGTGTAGTTTTTATTTGTAGACATTCTTTTTCCCAATATAGGCCTCTTAGCGCTCAGAATGTCCAATTGCAGTTTCTACAAAAGAGTGTTTCAGAACGGCTCAATCAAAAGTAAAGTTCAACTCTGTTAGTTGAATGCACAGAACAGAAAGAAGTTTCATACAATGCTTCTGTGTAGTTTATATTTGAACATATTCTTTTTTCCACTATTACCCACTTAGCGCTACGAATATCCAGTTGCATTTTCTACAGACAGAGTGTTTCAAAACTGCTCAATCAAAAGTATGGTTTAACTCTGTTAGCTGAATGCTCAGATCAGAAAGAAGTTTCACAGAATGCTTCTGTGTAGTTTATATTTGAATATATTCCTTTTTCCACTACTACTCTCTTAGCGCTCCAAATGTCCAGTTGCATTTTCTACAGAAAGAGTGTTCAGATCTGCTCAATCAAAAGTATGGTTTAACTCTGTTAGCTGAATGCACAGATCAGAAAGAAGTTTCACCGAATGATTCTGTGTAGTTTATATTTGAAGACATTCCTTTTTCCACTATTACCCTCTTAGCGCTCCGAATCTCCACTTTCATTTTCTACAAAAAGAGTGTTTCGTAAATGCTCACTCAAAAATATGTTTTATCTCTGTTAACTGAATTTACAGATCAGAAATAAGTTTCACAGAATGCATCTGTGTAGTTTTTATTTGAAGATATTCTTTTTCAAAATGTAGGCCTCTTAGCGCTTAGCATGTCCAATTGCAGTTTCTACAGAAAGAGTGTTTCAGAACGGCTCAATCAAAAGTAAGGTTCAACTCTGTTAGTTGAATGCACAGAACAGAAAGAATTTTCACAGAATGCTACTGTGTAGTTTATATTTGAATATATTCCTTTTTCCACTATTACCCTCTTAGCGCTCCGAATGTCCACTTGCATTTTCTACAGAAAGAGTGTTCAGAACTGCGCAATCAAAAGTATGGTTTAACTCTGTTAGCTTAATGAACATATCAGAAATAAGTTTCACACAATGCTTCTGTGTAGTTTTTATTTGAAGATATTTTTTTTCCCAATATAGGCCTCTTAGCGCTCAGAATGTCCAATTGCAGTTTCTACAGAAAGAGTGTTTCAGAAAGGCTCAATCAAAAGTAAGGTTCAACTCTGTTAGTTGAATGCACAGAACAGAAAGAAGTTTCATACAATGCTTCTGTGTAGTTTATATTTGAACATATTCTTTTTTCCACTATTACCCACTTAGCGCTACGAATGTCCAGTTGCATTTTCTACAGACAGAGTGTTTCAAAACTGCTCAATCAAAAGTATGGTTTAAATCTGTTAGCTGAATGCTCAGATCAGAAAGAAGTTTCACAGAATGCTTCTGTGTATTTTATATTTGAATATGTTCCTTTTTCCACTACTACTCTCTTAGCGCTCCAAATGTCCAGTTGCATTTTCTACAGAAAGAGAGTTCAGATCTGCTCAATCAAAAGTATGGTTTAACTCTGTTAGCTGAATGCAAAGATCAGAAAGAAGTTTCACCGAATGATTCTGTGTAGTTTATATTTGGAGACATTCCTTTTTCCACTATTACTCTCTTAGCGCTCCGAATCTCCACTTGCATTTTCTACAGAAAGAGTGTTTCAGAACGGCTCAATCAAAACTAAGGTTCAACTCTTTTAGTTGAACAAACAGAACAGAAAGAAGTTTCACACAATTCTTCTGTGTAGTTTTTATTTGTAGACATTCTTTTTCCCAATATAGGCCTCTTAGCGCTCAGAATGTCCAATTGCAGTTTCTACAGAAAGAGTGTTTCAGAACGGCTCAATCAAAAGTAAGGTTCAACTCTGTTAGTTGAATGCACAGAACAGAAAGAAGTTTCATACAATGCTTCTGTGTAATTTATATTTGAACATATTCTTTTTTCCACTATTACCCACTTAGCGCTACGAATGTCCAGTAGCATTTTCTACAGACAGAGTGTTTCAAAACTGCTCAATAAAAATTATGGTTTAACTCTGTTAGCTGAATGCTCAGATCAGAAAGAAGTTTCACAGAATGCTTCTGTGTAGTTTATATTTGAATATATTCCTTTTTCCACTGCTACGCTCTTAGCGCTCCAAATGTCCAGTTGCATTTTCTACAGAAAGAGTGTTCAGATCTGCTCAATCAAAAGTATGGTTTAACTCTGTTAGCTGAATGCACAGATCAGAAAGAAGTTTCACCGAATGATTCTGTGTAGTTTATATTTGAAGACATTCCTTTTTCCACTAATACCCTCGTAGCGCTCCGAATCTCCACTTGCATTTTCTACAAAAAGAGTGTTTCATAACTGCTCAATCAAAAATATGTTTTATCTCTGTTAACTGAATTTACAGATCAGAAATAAGTTTCACAGAATGCATCTGTGTAGTTTGTATTTGAAGATATTCTTTTTCCCAATGTAGGCCTCTTAGCGCTTAGCATGTCCAATTGCAGTTTCTACAGAAAGAGTGTTTCAGAACGGCTCAATCAAAAGTAAGGTTCAACTCTGTTAGCTGAATGCACAGAACAGAAAGAATTTTCACAGAATGCTACTGTGTAGTTTATATTTGAATATATTCCTTTTTCCACTATTACCCTCTTAGCGCTCCGAATGTCCACTTGCATTTTCTACAGAAAGAGTGTTCAGAACTGCGCAATCAAAAGTATGGTTTAACTCTGTTAGCTTAATGAACATATCAGAAATAAGTTTCACACAATGCTTCTGTGTAGTTTTTATTTGAAGATATTATTTTTCCCAATAGAGGCCTCTTAGCGCTCAGAATGTCCAATTCCAGTTTCTACAGAAAGAGTGTTTCAGAAAGGCTCAATCAAAAGTAAGGTTCAACTCTGTTAGTTGAATGCACAGAACAGAAAGATGTTTCATACAATGCTTCTGTGTAGTTTATATTTGAACATATTCTTTTTTCCACTATTACCAACTTAGCGCTACGAATGTCCAGTTGCATTTTCTACAGACAGAGTGTTTCAAAACTGCTCAATCAAAAGTGTGGTTTAACTCTGTTAGCTGAATGCTCAGATCAGAAAGAAGTTTCACAGAATGCTTCTGTGTAGTTTATATTTGAATATATTCCTTTTTCCACTACTACTCTCTTAGCGATCCAAATGTCCAGTTGCATTTTCTACAGAAAGAGTGTTCAGATCTGCTGAATCAAAAGTATGGTTTAACTCTGTTAGCTGAATGCACAGATCAGAAAGAAGTTTCACAGAATTATTCTGTGTAGCTTATATATGGAGACATTCCTTTTTCCACTACTACCCTCTTAGCGCTCCGAATCTAAACTTGCATTTTCTACAGAAAGAGTGTTTCAGAACGGCTCAATCAAAACTAAGGTTCAACTCTTTTAGTTGAACAAACAGAACAGAAAGAAGTTTCACAGAATTCTTCTGTGTAGTTTTTATTTGTAGACATTCTTTTTCCCAATATAGGCCTCTTAGAGCTCACAATGTCCAATTGCAGTTTCTACAGAAAGAGTGTTGCAGAACGGCTCAATCAAAAGTAAGGTTCAACTCTGTTAGATGAATGAACAGAACAGCAAGAAGTTTCACAGAATGCTTCCGTGTAGTTTATATTTGAACATATTCTTTTTTCCACTATTACCCACTTAGCGCTACGAATGTCCAGTTGCATTTTCTACAGACAGAGTGTTTCAAAATTGCTCAATCAAAAGTATGGTTTAACTCTGTTAGCTGAATGCTCAGATCAGAAAGAAGTTTCACAGAATGCTTCTGTGTAGTTTATATTTGAATATATTCCTTTTTCCACTACTACGCTCCTAGCGCTCCAAATGTCCAGTTGCATTTTCTACAGAAAGAGTGTTCAGATCTGCTCAATCAAAAGTATGGTTTAACTCTGTTAGCTGAATGCACAGATCAGAAAGAAGTTTCACCAAATGATTCTGTGTAGTTTATATTTGAAGACGTTCCTTTTTCCAATAGTACCCTCTTAGCGCTCCGAATCTCCACTTGCATTTTCTACAAAAAGAGTGTTTCATAACTGCTCAATCAAAAATATGTTTTATCCCTGTTAACTGAATTTACAGATCAGAAATAAGTTTCACAGAATGCATCTGTGTAGTTTTTATTTGAAGATATTCTTTTTCCCAATGTAGGCCTCTTAGCGCTTAGCATGTCCAATTGCAGTTTCTACAGAAAGAGTGTTTCAGAACGGCTCAATCAAAAGTATGGTTCAACTCTGTTAGTTGAATGCACAGAACAGAAAGAAGTTTCATACAATGCTTCTGTGTAGTTTATATTTGAACATATTCTTTTTTCCACTATTACCCACTTAGGGCTACGAATGTCCACTTGCATTTTCTACAGAAAGAGTGTTCAGAACTGCGCAATCAAAAGTATGGTTTAACTCTGTTAGCTGAATGCTCAGAACAGAAAGAAGTTTCACAGAATGCTTCTGTGTAGTTTATATTTGAATATATTCCTTTTTCCACTACTACTCTCTTAGCGCTCCAAATGTCCAGTTGCATTTTCTACAGAAAGAGTGTTCAGATCTGCTCAATCAAAAGTATGTTTTAACTCTGTTAGCTGAATGCACAGATCAGAAAGAAGTTTCACCGAATGATTCTGTGTAGTTTATATTTGAAGACATTCCTTTTTCCACTATTACCCTCTTAGCGCTCCGAATCTCCACTTGCATTTTCTACAAAAAGAGTGTTTCATAACTGCTCAATCAAAAATATGTTTTATCTCTGTTAACTGAATTTACAGATCAGAAATAAGTTTCACAGAATGCATCTGTGTAGTTTTTATTTGAAGATATTCTTTTTCCCAATGTAGGCCTCTTAGCGCTTAGCATGTCCAATTGCAGTTTCTACAGAAAGAGTGTTTCAGAACGGCTCAATCAAAAGTGAGGTTCAACTCTGTTAGCTGAATGCACAGAACAGAAAGAATTTTCACAGAATGCTACTGTGTAGTTTATATTTGAATATATTCCTTTTTCCACTCTTACCCTCTTAGCGCTCCGAATGTCCACTTGCATTTTCTACAGAAAGAGTGTTCAGAACTGCGCAATCAAAAGTATGGTTTAACTCTGTTAGCTTAATGAACATATCAGAAATAAGTTTCACACAATGCTTCTGTGTAGTTTTTATTTGAAGATATTATTTTTCCCAATAGAGGCCTCTTAGCGCTCAGAATGTCCAATTGCAATTTCTACAGAAAGAGTGTTTCAGAAAGGCTCAATCAAAAGTAAGGTTCAACTCTGTTAGTTGAATGCACAGAACAGAAAGAAGTTTCATACAATGCTTCTGTGTAGTTTATATTTGAACATATTCTTTTCTCCACTATTACCCACTTAGCGCTACGAATGTCCAGTTGCATTTTCTACAGACAGAGTGTTTCAAAACTGCTCAATCAAAAGTATGGTTTAGCTCTGTTAGCTGAATGCTCAGATCAGAAAGAAGTTTCACAGAATGCTTCTGTGTAGTTTATATTTGAATATATTCCTTTTTCCACTACTACTCTCTTAGCGCTCCAAATGTCCAGTTGCATTTTCTACAGAAAGAGTGTTCTGATCTGCTCAATGAAAAGTATGGTTTAACTCTGTTAGCTGAATGCACTGATCAGAAAGAAGTTTCACAGAATGATTCGTTGTAGTTTATATTTGGAGACATTCCTTTTTCCACTATTACCCTCTTAGCGCTCCGAATCTCCACTTGCATTTTCTACAGAAAGTGTGTTTAAGAACGGCTCAATCAAAACTAAGGTTCAAATCTTTTAGTTGAACAAACAGAACAGAAAGTAGTTTCACAGAATTCTTCTGTGTAGTTTTTATTTGTAGACCTTCTTTTTCCCAATATAGGCCTCTTAGCGCTCAGAATGTCCAATTGCAGTTTCTACAGAAAGAGAGTTTCAGAACGGCTCAATCAAAAGTAAGGTTCAACTCTGTTAGTTGAATGCACAGAACAGAAAGAAGTTTCATAAAATGCTTCTGTGTAGTTTATATTTGAACATATTCTTTTTTCCACTATTACCCACTTCGCGCTACGAATGTCCAGTTGCATTTTCTACAGACAGAGTGTTTCAAAACTGCTCAATCAAAAGTATGGTTTAACTCTGTTAGCTGAATGCTCAGATCAGAAAGAAGTTTCACAGAATGCTTCTGTGTAGTTTATATTTGAATATATTCCTTTTTCCACTACTACGCTCTTAGCGCTCCAAATGTCCAGTTGCATTTTCTACAGAAAGAGTGTTCAGATCTGCTCAATCAAAAGTATGGTTTAACTCTGTTAGCTGAATGCAAAGATCAGAAAGAAGTTTCACCGAATGATTCTGTGTAGTTTATATTTGAAGACATTCCTTTTTCCACTATTACCCTCTTAGCGCTCTGAATCTCCACTTGCATTTTCTACAAAAAGAGTGTTTCATAACTGCTCTATCAAAAATATGTTTTATCTCTGTTAACTGAATTTACAGATCAGAAATAAGTTTCACAGAATGCATCTGTGTAGTTTTTATTTGAAGATATTCTTTTTCCCAATGTAGGCCTCTTAGCGCTTAGCATGTCCAATTGCAGTTTCTACAGAAAGAGTGTTTCAGAACGGCTCAATCAAAAGTAAGGTTCAACTCTGTTAGTTGAATGCACAGAACAGAAAGAATTTTCACAGAATGCTACTGTGTAGTTTATATTTGAATATATTCCTTTTTCCACTATTACCCTCTTAGCGCTCCAAATGTCCAGTTGCATTTTCTACAGAAAGAGTGTTCAGATCTGCTCAATCAAAAGTATGGTTTAACTCTGTTAGCTGAATGCACAGATCAGAAAGAAGTTTCTCCGAATTATTCTGTGTAGTTTATATTTGAAGACATTCCTTTTTCCACTAATACCCTCTTAGAGCTCCTAATCTCCACTTGCATTTTCTACAAAAAGAGTGTTTCATAACTGCTCAATCAAAAATATGTTTTATCTCTGTAAACTGAATGTACAGATCAGAAATAATTTTCACAGAATGCATCTGTGTAGTTTTTATTTGAAGATATTCTTTTTCCCAATGTAGGCCTCTTAGCGCTTAGCATGTCCAATTGCAGTTTCTACAGAAAGAGTGTTTCATAACGGCTCAATCAAAAGTAAGGTTCAACTCTGTTAGTTGAATGCACAGAACAGGAAGAATTTTCACAGAATGCTACTGTGTAGTTTATAGTTGAATATATTCCTTTTTCCACTACTACCCTCATAGCGCTCCGAATGTCCACTTGCATTTTCTACAGAAAGAGTGTTCACAACTGCGCAATCAAAACTAAGGTTCAACTCTTTTAGTTGAACAAACAGAACAGAAAGAAGTTTCACCCAATGCTTCTGTGTAGTTTTTATTTGTAGACATTCTTTTTCCCAATATAGGCCTCTTAGCGCTCAGAATGTCCAATTGCAGTTTCTACAGAAAGAGTGTTTCAGAAAGGCTCAATCAAACGTAAGGTTCAACTCTGTTAGTTGAATGCACAGAACAGAAAGAAGTTTCACACAATGCTTCTGTGTAGTTTATATTTGAACATATTCTTTTTTCCACTATTACACACTTAGCGCTACGAATGTCCAGTTGCATTTTCTACAGACAGAGAGTTTCAAAACTGCTCAATCAAAAGTATGTTTTAACTCTGTTAGCTGAATGCTCAGATCAGAAAGAAGTTTCACAGAATGCTTCTGTGTAGTTTATATTTGAATATATTACTATTTCCACTACTACGCTCTTAGCGCTGCAAATTTCCAGTTGCATTTTCTACAGAAAGAGTGTTCAGATCTGCTCAATCAAAAGTATGGTTTAATTCTGTTAGCTGAATGCACAGATCAGAAAGAAGTTTCACCGAATGATTCTGTGTAGTTTATATTTGAAGACATTCCTTTTTCCACTATTACCCCCTTAGCGCTCCGAATCTCCACTTGCATTTTCTACAAAAACAGTGTTTCATAACTGCTCAATCAAAAATATGTTTTATCTCTGTTAACTGAATTTACAGATCAGAAATAAGTTTCACAGAATGCATCTGTGTAGTTTTTATTTGAAGATATTCTTTTTCCCAATGTAGGCCTCTTAGCACTTAGCATGTCCAATTGCAGTTTCTACAGAAAGAGTGTTTCAGAACGGCTCAATCAAAAGTAAGGTTCAACTCTGTTAGTTGAATGCACAGAACAGGAAGAATTTTCACAGAATGCTACTGTGTAGTTTATAATTGAATATATTCCTTTTTCCACTATTACCCTCATAGCGCTCCGAATGTCCACTTGCATTTTCTACAGAAAGAGTGTTCAGAACTGCGCAATCAAAACTAAGGTTCAACTCTTTTAGTTGAACAAACAGAACAGAAAGAAGTTTCACCCAATGCTTCTGTGTAGTTTTTATTTGTAGACATTCTTTTTCCCAATATAGGCCTCTTAGCGCTCAGAATGTCCAATTGCAGTTTCTACAGAAAGAGTGTTTCAGAACGGCTCAATCAAAAGTAAGGTTCAACTCTGTTAGTTGAATGCACAGAACAGAAAGAATTTTCACAGAATGCTACTGTGTAGTTTATATTTGAATATATTCCTTTTTCCACTATTACCCTCTTAGCGCTCTGAATGTCCACTTGCATTTTCTACAGAAAGAGTGTTCAGAACTGCGCAATCAAAAGTATGGTTTAACTCTGTTAGCTTAATGAACATATCAGAAATAAGTTTCACACAATGCTTCTGTGTAGTTTTTATTTGAAGATATTATTTGTCCCAATAGAGGCCTCTTAGCGCTCAGAATGTCCAATTGCAGTTTCTACAGAAAGAGTGTTTCAGAAAGGCTCAATCAAAAGTAAGGTTCAACTCTGTTAGTTGAATGCACAGAACAGAAAGAAGTTTCATACAATGCTTCTGTGTAGTTTATATCTGAACATACTCTTTTTTCCACTATTACCCACTTAGCGCTACGAATGTCCAGTTGCATTTTCTACAGACAGAGTGTTTCAAAACTGCTCAATCAAAAGTATGGTTTAACTCTGTTAGCTGAATGCTCAGATCGGAAAGAAGTTTCACAGAATGCTTCTGTGTAGTTTATATTTGAATATATTACTTTTTCCACTACTACTCTCTTAGTGCTCCAAATGTCCAGTTGCATTTTCTACAGAAAGAGTGTTCAGATCTGCTCAATCAAAAGTATGGTTTAATTCTGTTAGCTGAATGCACAGATCAGAAAGAAGTTTCACAGAATGATTCTGTGTAGTTTATATTTGGAGACATTCCTTTTTCCACTATTACCCTCTTAGCGCTCCGAATCTCCACTTGCATTTTCTACAGAAAGTGTGTTTCAGAACGGCTCAATCAAAACTAAGGTTCAACTCTTTTATTTGAACAAATAGAACAGAAAGTAGTTTCACACAATTCTTCTGTGTAGTTTTTATTTATAGACATTCTTTTTCCCAATATATTCCTCTTAGCGCTCAGAATGTCCATTTGCAGTTTCTACAGAAAGAGTGTTTCAGAACGGCTCAATCAAAAGTAAGGTTCAACTCTGTTAGTTGAATGCACAGAACAGAAAGAAGTTTCATACAATGCTTCTGTGTAGTTTATATTTGAACATATTCTTTTTTCCACTATTACCCACTTAGCGCTACGAATGTCCAGTTGCATTTTCTACAGTGAGAGTGTTTCAAAACTGCTCAATCAAAAGTATGGTTTAACTCTGTTAGCTGAATGCTCAGATCAGAAAGAAGTTTCACAGAAGGCTTCTGTGTAGTTTATATTTGAATATATTCCTTTTTCCACTACTACGCTCTTAGCGCTCCAAATGTCCAATTGCATTTTCTACAGAAAGAGTGTTCAGATCTGCTCCATCAAAAGTATGGTTTAACTCTGTTAGCTGAATGCACAGATAAGAAAGAAGTTTCACCGAATGATTCTGTGTAGTTTATATTTGAAGATATTCCTTTTTCCACTATTACCCTCTTAGCGCTCCGAATCTCCACTTGCATTTTCTACAAAAAGAGTGTTTCATAACTGCTCAATCAAAAATATGTTTTATCTCTGTTAACTGAATTTACAGATCAGAAATAAGTTTCACAGAATGCATCTGTGTAGTTTTTATTTGAAGATATTCTTTTCCCCAATGTTGGCCTCTTAGCACTTAGCATGTCCAATTGCAGTTTCTACAGAAAGAGTGTTTCAGAACGGCTCAATCAAAAGTAAGGTTCAAATCTGTTAGTTGAATGCACAGAACAGAAAGAATTTTCAGAGAATGCTACTGTGTAGTTTATATTTGAATATATTCCTTTTTCCACTATTACCCTCTTAGCGCTCCAAATGTCCAGTGGCATTTTCTACAGAAAGAGTGTTCAGATCTGCTCAATCAAAAGTATGGTTTAAGTCTGTTAGCTGAATGCACAGATCAGAAAGAAGTTTCACCGAATGATTCTGTGTAGTTTATATTTGAAGACATTCCTTTTTCCACTATTACCCTCTTAGCGCTCCGAATCTCCACTTGCATTTTCTACAAAAAGAGTTTTTCATAACTGCTCAATCAAAAATATGTTTTATCTCCGTTAACTGAATTTACAGATCAGAAATAATTTTCACAGAATGCATCTGTGTAGTTTTTATTTGAAGATATTCTTTTTCCCAATGTAGGCCTCTTAGCGCTTACCATGTCCAATTGCAGTTTCTACAGAAAGAGTGTTTCATAACGGCTCAATCAAAATAAGGTTCAACTCTGTTAGTTGAATGCACAGAACAGAAAGAAGTTTCATACAATGCTTCTGTGTAGTTTATATTTGAACATATTCTTTTTTCCACTATTACCCACTTAGCGCTACGAATGTCCAGTTGCATTTTCTACAGACAGAGTGTTTCAAAACTGCTCAATGAAAAGTATGGTTTAACTCTGTTAGCTGAATGCTCAGATCAGAAAGAAGTTTCACAGAATGCTTCTGTGTAGTTTATATTTGAATATATTCCTTTTTCCACTACTACGCTCTTAGCGCTCCAAATGTCCAGTTGCATTTTCTACAGAAAGAGTGTTCAGATCTGCACAATCAAAAGTATGGTTTAACTCTGTTAGCTGAATGCACAGATCAGAAAGAAGTTTCACCGAATGATTCTGTGTAGTTTATATTTGAAGACATTCCTTTTTCCACTATTATCCTCTTAGCGCTCCGAATCTCCACTTGCATTTTCTTCAAAAAGCGTGTTTCATAACTGCTCAATCAAAAATATGTTTTATCTCTGTTAACTGAATTTACAGATCAGAAATAAGTTTCACAGAATGCATCTGTGTAGTTTTTATTTGAAGATATTCTTTTTCCCAATGTAGGCCTCTTAGCGCTTAGCATGTCAGATTGCAGTTTCTACAGAAAGAGTGTTTCAGAACAGCTCAATCAAAAGTAAGGTTCAACTCTGTTAGTTGAATGCACAGAACAGAAAGAATTTTCACAGAATGCTACTGTGTAGTTTATATTTGAATATATTCCTTTTTCCACTATTACCCTCTTAGCGCTCCGAATGTCCACTTGCATTTTCTACAGAAAGAGTGTTCAGAACTGCGCAATCAATAGTATGGTTTAACTCTGTTAGCTTAATGAACATATCAGAAATAAGTTTCACACAATGCTTCTGTGTAGTTTTTATTTGAAGATATTATTTTTCCCAATAGAGGCCTCTTAGCGCTCAGAATGTCCAATTGCAGTTTCTACAGAAAGAGTGTTTCAGAAAGGCTCAATCAAATGTAAGGTTCAACTCTGTTAGTTGAATGCACAGAACAGAAAGAAGTTTCATACAATGCTTCTGTGTAGTTTATATTTGAACATATTCTTTTTTCCACTATTACCCACTTAGCGCTACGAATGTCCAGTTGCATTTTCTACAGACAGAGTGTTTCAAAACTGCTCAATCAAAAGTATGGTTTAACTCTGTTAGCTGAATGCTCAGATCAGAAAGAAGTTTCACAGAATGCTTCTGTGTAGTTTATATTTGAATATATTCCTTTTTCCACTACTAATCTCTTAGCGCTCCAAATGTCCAGTTGCATTTTCTACAGAAAGAGTGTTCAGATCTGCTCAATCAAAAGTATGGTTTAACTCTGTTAGCTGAATGCACAGATCAGAAAAAAATTTCACAGAATTATTCTGTGTAGTTTATATTTGGAGACATTCCTTTTTCCACTATTACCCTCTTAGCTCTCCGAATCTCCACTTGCATTTTCTACAGAAAGAGTGTTTCAGAACGGCTCAATCAAAAGTAAGGTTCAACTCTTTTAGTTGAACAAACAGAACAGAAAGAAGTTTCACACAATTCTTCTGTGTAGTTTTTATTTGTAGACATTCTTTTTCCCAATATAGGCCTCTTAGCGCTCAGAATGTCCAATTGCAGTTTCTACAGAAAGAGTGTTTCAGAACGGCTCAATCAAAAGTAAGGTTCAACTCTGTTAGTTGAATGCACGGAACAGAAAGAAGTTTCACACAATGCTTCTGTGTAGTTTATATTTGAACATATTCTTTTTTCCACTATTACCCACTTAGCGCAACGAATGTCCAGTTGCATTTTCTACAGACAGAGTGTTTCAAAACTGCTCAATCAAAAGTATGTTTTAACTCTGTTAGCTGAATGCTCAGAACAGAAAGAAGTTTCACAGAATGCTTCTGTGTAGTTTATATTTGAATATATTCCTTTTTCCACTACTACGCTCTTAGCGCTCCAAATGTCCAGTTGCATTTTCTACAGAAAGAGTGTTCAGATCTGCTCAATCAAAAGTATGGTTTAATTCTGTTAGCTGAATGCACAGATCAGAAAGAAGTTTCACCGAATGATTCTGTGTAGTTTATATTTGAAGACATTCCTTTTTCCACTATTACCCCCTTAGCGCTCCGAATCTCCACTTGCATTTTCTACAAAAACAGTGTTTCATAACTGCTCAATCAAAAATATGTTTTATCTCTGTTAACTGAATTTACAGATCAGAAATAAGTTTCACAGAATGCATCTGTGTAGTTTTTATTTGAAGATATTCTTTTTCCCAATGTAGGCCTCTTAGCGCTTAGCATGTCCAATTGCAGTTTCTACAGAAAGAGTGTTTCAGAACGGCTCAATCAAAAGTAAGGTTCAACTCTGTTAGTTGAATGCACAGAACAGAAAGAATTTTCACAGAATGCTACTGTGTAGTTTATATTTGAATATATTCCTTTTTCCACTATTACCCTCTTAGCGCTCCGAATGTCCACTTGCATTTTCTACAGAAAGAGTGTTCAGAACTGCGCAATCAAAAGTATGGTTTAACTCTGTTAGCTTAATGAACATATCAGAAATAAGTTTCACACAATGCTTCTGTGTAGTTTTTATTTGAAGATATTATTTTTCCCAATAGAGGCCTCTTAGCGCTCAGAATGTCCAATTGCAGTTTCTACAGAAAGAGTGTTTCAGAACGGCTCAATCAAAAGTAAGGTTCAACTCTGTTAGTTGAATGCACAGAACAGAAAGAAGTTTCATACGATGCTTCTGTGTAGTTTATATTTGAACATATTCTTTTTTCCACTATTACCCACTTAGCGCTACGAATGTCCAGTTGCATTTTCTACAGACAGAGTGTTTCAAAACTGCTCAATCAAAAGTATGGTTTAACTCTGTTAGCTGAATGCTCAGAACAGAAAGAAGTTTCACAGAATGCTTCTGTGTAGTTTATATTTGAATATATTCCTTTTTCCTCTACTACTCTCTTAGCGCTCCAAATGTCCAGTTGCATTTTCTACAGAAAGAGTGTTCAGATCTGCTCAATCAAAAGTATGGTTTAACTCTGTTAGCTGAATGCACAGATCAGAAAGAAGTTTCACAGAATGATTCTGTGTAGTTTATATTTGGAGACATTCCTTTTTCCACTATTACCCTCTTAGCGCTCAGAATCTCCACTTGCATTTTCTACAGAAAGAGTGTTTCAGAACGGCTCAATCAAAACTAAGGTTCAATTCTTTTAGTTGAACAAACAGAACAGAAAGAAGTTTCACACAATTCTTCTGTGTAGTTTTTATTTGTAGACATTCGTTTTCCCAATATAGGCCTCTTAGCGCTCAGAATGTCCAATTGCAGTTTCTACAGAAAGAGTGTTTCAGAACGGCTCAGTCAAAAGTAAGGTTCAACTGTGTTAGTTGAATGCACAGAACAGAAAGAAGTTTCATACAATGCTTCTGTGTAGTTTATATTTGAACATATTCTTTTTTCCACTATTACCCACTTAGCGCTACGAATGTCCAGTTGCATTTTCTACAGAGAGAGTGTTTCAAAACTGCTCAATCAAAAGTATGGTTTAACTCTGTTAGCTGAATGCTCAGATCAGAAAGAACTTTCACAGAATGCTTGTGTGTAGTTTATATTTGAATATATTCCTTTTTCCACTACTACGCTCTTAGCGCTCCAAATGTCCAGTTGCATTTTCTACAGAAAGAGTGTTCAGATCTGCTCAGTCAAAACAATGGTTTAACTCTGTTAGCTGAATGCACAGATCAGAAAGAATTTCACCGAATGATTCTGTGTAGTTTATATTTGAAGACATTCCTTTTTCCACTATTACCCTCTTAGCGCTCCGAATCTCCACTTGCATTTTCTACAAAAAGAGTGTTTCATAACTGCTCAATCAAAAATATGTTTTATCTCTGTTAAATGAATTTACAGATCAGAAATAAGTTCCACAGAATGCATCTGTGTAGTTTTTATTTGAAGATATTCTTTTTCCCAATGTAGGCCTCTTAGCGCTTAGCATGTCCAATTGCAGTTTCTACAGAAAGAGTGTTTCAGAACGGCTCAATCAAAAGTAAGGTTCAACTCTGTTAGTTGAATGCACAGAACAGAAAGAATTTTCACAGAATGCTACTGTGTAGTTTATATTTGAATATATTCCTTTTTCCACTATTACCCTCTTAGCGCTCCGAATGTCCACTTGCATTTTCTACAGAAAGAGTGTTCAGAACTGCGCAATCAAAAGTATGGTTTAACTCTGTTAGCTTAATGAACATATCAGAAATAAGTTTCACACAATGCTTCTGTGTAGTTTTTATTTGAAGATATTATTTTTCCCAATAGAGGCCTCTTAGCGCTCAGAATGTCCAATTGCAGTTTCTACAGAAAGAGTGTTTCAGAAAGGCTCAATCAAAAGTAAGGTTCAACTCTGTTAGTTGAATGCACAGAACAGAAAGAAGTTTCATACAATGCTTCTGTGTAGTTTATATTTGTACATATTCTTTTTTCAACTATTAACCACTTAGCGCTACGAATGTCCAGTTGCATTTTCTACAGACAGAGTGTTTCAAAACTGCTCAATCAAAAGTATGGTTTAACTCTGTTAGCTGAATGCTCAGATCGGAAAGAAGTTTCACATAATGCTTCTGTGTAGTTTATATTTGAATATATTACTTTTTCCACTACTACTCTCTTAGCGCTCCAAATGTCCAGTTGCATTTTCTACAGAAAGAGTGTTCAGATCTGCTCAATAAAAAGTATGGTTTAACACTGTTAGCTGAATGCACAGATCAGAAAGAAGTTTCACAGAATGATTCTGTCTAGTTTATATTTGGAGACATTCCTTTTTCCACTATTACCCTCTTAGCGCTCCGAATCTCCACTTGCATTTTCTACAAAAAGAGTGTTTCATAACTGCTCAATCAAAAATATGTTTTATCTCTGTTAACTGAATTTACAGATCAGAAATAAGTTTCACAGAATGCATCTGTGTAGTTTTTATTTGAAGATATTCTATTTCCCAATGTAGGCCTCTTAGCGCTTAGCATGTCCAATTGCAGTTTCTACAGAGAGAGTGTTTCATAACGGCTCAATCAAAAGTAAGGTTCAACTCTGTTAGTTGAATGCACAGAACAGGAAGAATTTTCACAGAATGCTACTGTGTAGTTTATATTTTAATATATTCCTTTTTTCACTATTACCCTCATAGCGCTCCGAATGTCCACTTGCATTTTCTACAGAAAGAGTGTTCAGAACTGCGCAATCAAAACTAAGGTTCAACTCTTTTAGTTGAACAAACAGAACAGAAATCAGTTTCACCCAATGCTTCTGTGTAGTTTTTATTTGTAGACATTCTTTTTCCCAATATAGGCCTCTTAGCGCTCAGAATGTCCAATTGCAGTTTCTACAGAAAGAGTGTTTCAGAACGGCTCAATCAAAAGTAAGGTTCAACTCTGTTAGTTGAATGCACAGAACAGAAAGAAGTTTCATACAATGCTTCTGTGTAATTTATATTTGAACATATTCTTTTTTCCACTATTACCCACTTAGCGCTACGAATGTCCAGTAGCATTTTCTACAGACAGAGTGTTTCAAAACTGCTCAATCAAAAGTATGGTTTAACTCTGTTAGCTGAATGCTCAGATCAGAAAGAAGTTTCACAGAATGCTTCTGTGTAGTTTATATTTGAATATATTCCTTTTTCCACTACTACGCTCTTAGCGCTCCAAATGTCCAGTTGCATTTTCTACAGAAAGAGTGTTCAGATCTGCTCAATCAAAAGTATGGTTTAACTCTGTTAGCTGAATGCACAGATCAGAAAGAAGTTTCACCGAATGATTCTGTGTAGTTTATATTTGAAGACATTCCTTTTTCCACTAATACCCTCTTAGCGCTACGAATCTCCACTTGCATTTTCTACAAAAAGAGTGTTTCATAACTGCTCAATCAAAAATATGTTTTATCTCTGTTAACTGAATTTACAGATCAGAAATAAGTTTCACAGAATGCATCTGTGTAGTTTGTATTTGAAGATATTCTTTTTCCCAATGTAGGCCTCTTAGCGCTTAGCATGTCCAATTGCAGTTTCTACAGAAAGAGTGTTTCAGAACGGCTCAATCAAAAGTAAGGTTCAACTCTGTTAGCTGAATGCACAGAACAGAAAGAATTTTCACAGAATGCTACTGTGTAGTTTATATTTGAATATATTCCTTTTTCCACTATTACCCTCTTAGCGCTCCGAATGTCCACTTGCATTTTCTACAGAAAGAGTGTTCAGAACTGCGCAATCAAAAGTATGGTTTAACTCTGATAGCTTAATGAACATATCAGAAATAAGTTTCACACAATGCTTCTGTGTAGTTTTTATTTGAAGATATTATTTTTCCCAATAGAGGCCTCTTAGCGCTCAGAATGTCCAATTCCAGTTTCTACAGAAAGAGTGTTTCAGAAAGGCTCAATCAAAAGTAAGGTTCAACTCTGTTAGTTGAATGCACAGAACAGAAAGAAGTTTCATACGATGCTTCTGTGTAGTTTATATTTGAACATATTCTTTTTTCCACTATTACCCACTTAGCGCTACGAATGTCCAGTTGCATTTTCTACAGACAGAATGTTTCAAAACTGCTCAATCAAAAGTGTGGTTTAACTCTGTTAGCTGAATGCTCAGATCAGAAAGAAGTTTCACAGAATGCTTCTGTGTAGTTTATATTTGAATATATTCCTTTTTCCACTACTACTCTCTTAGCGCTCCAAATGTCCAGTTGCATTTTCTACAGAAAGAGTGTTCTGATCTGCTGAATCAAAAGTATGGTTTAACTCTGTTAGCTGAATGCACAGATCAGAAAGAAGTTTCACAGAATGATTCTGTGTAGCTTATATATGGAGACATTCCTTTTTCCACTATTACCCTCTTAGCGCTCCGAATCTCCACTTGCATTTTCTACAGAAAGAGTGTTTCAGAACGGCTGAATCAAAACTAAGGTTCAACTCTTTTAGTTGAACAAACAGAACAGAAAGAAGTTTCACAGAATTCTTCTGTGTAGTTTTTATTTGTAGACATTCTTTTTCCCAATATAGGCCTCTTAGCGCTCACAATGTCCAATTGCAGTTTCTACAGAAAGAGTGTTTCAGAACGGCTCAATCAAAAGTAAGGTTCAACTCTGTTAGTTGAATGCACAGAACAGCAAGAAGTTTCACAGAATGCTTCCGTGTAGTTTATATTTGAACATATTCTTTTTTCCACTATTACCCACTTAGCGCTACGAATGTCCAGTTGCATTTTCTACAGACAGAGTGTTTCAAAATTGCTCAATCAAAAGTATGGTTTAACTCTGTTAGCTGAATGCTCAGATCAGAAAGAAGTTTCACAGAATGCTTCTGTGTAGTTTATATTTGAATATATTCCTTTTTCCACTACTACGCTCCTAGCGCTCCAAATGTCCAGTTGCATTTTCTACAGAAAGAGTGTTCAGATCTGCTCAATCAAAAGTATGGTTTAACTCTGTTAGCTGAATGCACAGATCAGAAAGAAGTTTCACCAAATGATTCTGTGTAGTTTATATTTGAAGACGTTCCTTTTTCCACTAGTACCCTCTTAGCGCTCCGAATCTCCACTTGCATTTTCTACAAAAAGAGTGTTTCATAACTGCTCAATCAAAAATATGTTTTATCCCTGTTAACTGAATTTACAGATCAGAAATAAGTTTCACAGAATGCATCTGTGTAGTTTTTATTTGAAGATATTCTTTTTCCCAATGTAGGCCTCTTAGCGCTTAGCATGTCCAATTGCAGTTTCTACAGAAAGAGTGTTTCAGAACGGCTCAATCAAAAGTAAGGTTCAACTCTGTTAGTTGAATGCACAGAACAGAAAGAAGTTTCATACAATGCTTCTGTGTAGTTTATATTTGAACATATTCTTTTCTCCACTATTACCCACTTAGCGCTACGAATGTCCAGTTGCATTTTCTACAGACAGAGTGTTTCAAAACTGCTCAATCAAAAGTATGGTTTAACTCTGTTAGCTGAATGCTCAGATCAGAAAGAAGTTTCACAGAATGCTTCTGTGTAGTTTATATTTGAATATATTCCTTTTTCCACTACTACTCTCTTAGCGCTCCAAATGTCCAGTTGCATTTTCTACAGAAAGAGTGTTCTGATCTGCTCAATGAAAAGTATGTTTTAACTCTGTTAGCTGAATGCACTGATCAGAAAGAAGTTTCACAGAATGATTCTGTGTAGTTTATATTTGGAGACATTCCTTTTTCCACTATTACCCTCTTAGCGCTCCGAATCTCCACTTGCATTTTCTACAGAAAGTGTGTTTAAGAACGGCTCAATCAAAACTAAGGTTCAAATCTTTTAGTTGAACAAACAGAACAGAAAGTAGTTTCACAGAATTCTTCTGTGTAGTTTTTATTTGTAGACATTCTTTTTCCCAATATAGGCCTCTTAGCGCTCAGAATGTCCAATTGCAGTTTCTACAGAAAGAGAGTTTCAGAACGGCTCAATCAAAAGTAAGGTTCAACTCTGTTAGTTGAATGCACAGAACAGAAAGAAGTTTCATACAATGCTTCTGTGTAGTTTATATTTGAACATATTCTTTTTTCCACTATTACCCACTTAGCGCTACGAATGTCCAGTTGCATTTTCTACAGACAGAGTGTTTCAAAACTGCTCAATCAAAAGTATGGTTTAAATCTGTTAGCTGAATGCTCAGATCAGAAAGAAGTTTCACAGAATGCTTCTGTGTAGTTTATATTTGAATATATTCCTTTTTCCACTACTACGCTCTTAGCGCTCCAAATGTCCAGTTGCATTTTCTACAGAAAGAGTGTTCAGATCTGCTCAATCAAAAGTATGGTTTAACTCTGTTAGCTGAATGCACAGATCAGAAAGAAGTTTCACCGAATGATTCTGTGTAGTTTATATTTGAAGACATTCCTTTTTCCACTATTACCCTCTTAGCGCTCTGAATCTCCACTTGCATTTTCTACAAAAAGAGTGTTTCATAACTGCTCAATCAAAAATATGTTTTATCTCTGTTAACTGAATTTACAGATCAGAAATAAGTTTCACAGAATGCATCTGTGTAGTTTTTATTTGAAGATATTCTTTTTCCCAATGTAGGCCTCTTAGCGCTTAGCATGTCCAATTGCAGATTCTACAGAAAGAGTGTTTCAGAACGGCTCAATCAAAAGTAAGGTTCAACTCTGTTAGTTGAATGCACAGAACAGAAAGAATATTCACAGAATGCTACTGTGTAGTTTATATTTGAATATATTCCTTTTTCCACTATTACCCTCTTAGCGCTCCGAATGTCCACTTGCATTTTCTACAGAAAGAGTGTTCAGAACTGCGCAATGAAAGGTATGGTTTAACTCTGTTAGCTTAATGAACATATCAGAAATAAGTTTCACACAATGCTTCTGTGTAGTTTTTATTTGAAGATATTATTTGTCCCAATAGAGGCCTCTTAGCGCTCAGAATGTCCAATTGCAGTTTCTACAGAAAGAGTGTTTCAGAAAGGCTCAATCAAAAGTAAGGTTCAACTCTGTTAGTTGAATGCACAGAACAGAAAGAAGTTTCATACAATGCTTCTGTGTAGTTTGTATCTGAACATACTCTTTTTTCCACTATTACCCACTTAGCGCTACGAATGTCCAGTTGCATTTTCTACAGACAGAGTGTTTCAAAACTGCTCAATCAAAAGTATGGTTTAACTCTGTTAGCTGAATGCTCAGATCGGAAAGAAGTTTCACAGAATGCTTCTGTGTAGTTTATATTTGAATATATTACTTTTTCCACTACTACTCTCTTAGTGCTCCAAATGTCCAGTTGCATTTTCTACAGAAAGAGTGTTCAGATCTGCTCAATCAAAAGTATGGTTTAACCCTGTTAGCTGAATGCACAGATCAGAAAGAAGTTTCACAGAATGATTCTGTGTAGTTTATATTTGGAGACATTCCTTTTTCCACTATTACCCTCTTAGCGCACCGAATCTCCACTTGCATTTTCTACAGAAAGTGTGTTTCAGAACGGCTCAATCAAAACTAAGGTTCAACTCTTTTAGTTGAACAAATAGAACAGAAAGAAGTTTCACACAATTCTTCTGTGTAGTTTTTATTTGTAGACATTCTTTTTCCCAATATATTCCTCTTAGCGCTCAGAATGTCCAATTGCAGTTTCTACAGAAAGAGTGTTTCAGAACGGCTCAATCAAAAGTAAGGTTCAACTCTGTTAGTTGAATGCACAGAACAGAAAGAAGTTTCATACAATGCTTCTGTGTAGTTTATATTTGAACATATTCTTTTTTCCACTATTACCCACTTAGCGCTACGAATGTCCAGTTGCATTTTCTACAGACAGAGTGTTTCAAAACTGCTCAATCAAAAGTATGGTTTAACTCTGTTAGCTGAATGCTCAGATCAGAAAGAAGTTTCACAGAAGGCTTCTGTGTAGTTTATATTTGAATATATTCCTTTTTCCACTACTACGCTCTTAGCGCTCCAAATGTCCAGTTGCATTTTCTACAGAAAGAGTGTTCAGATCTGCTCAATCAAAAGTATGGTTTAACTCTGTTAGCTGAATGCACAGATCAGAAAGAAGTTTCACCGAATGATTCTGTGTAGTTTATATTTGAAGATATTCCTTTTTCCACTATTACCCTCTTAGCGCTCCGAATCTCCACTTGCATTTTCTACAAAAAGAGTGTTTCATAACTGCTCAATCAAAAATATGTTTTATCTCTGTTAACTGAATTTACAGATCAGAAATAAGTTTCACAGAATGCATCTGTGTAGTTTGTATTTGAAGATATTCTTTTTCCCAATGTAGGCCTCTTAGCGCTTAGCATGTCCAATTGCAGTTTCTACAGAAAGAGTGTTTCAGAACGGCTCAATCAAAAGTAAGGTTCAACTCTGTTAGTTGAATGCACAGAACAGAAAGAATTTTCACAGAATGCTACTGTGTAGTTTATATTTGAATATATTCCTTTTTCCACTATTACCCTCTTAGCGCTCCAAATGTCCAGTTGCATTTTCTACAGAAAGAGTGTTCAGATCTGCTCAATCAAAAGTATGGTTTAACTCTGTTAGCTGAATGCACAGATCAGAAAGAAGTTTCACCGAATGATTCTGTGTAGTTTATATTTGAAGACATTCCTTTTTCCACTAATAACCTCTTAGCGCTCCGAATCTCCACTTGCATTTTCTACAAAAAGAGTGTTTCATAACTGCTCAATCAAAAATATGTTTTATCTCTGTTAACTGAATGTACAGATCAGAAATGATTTTCACAGAATCCATCTGTGTAGTTTTTATTTGAAGATATTCTTTTTCCCAATGTAGGCCTCTTAGCGCTTAGCATGTCCAATTGCAGTTTCTACAGAAAGAGTGTTTCATAACGGCTCAATCAAAAGTAAGGTTCAACTCTGTTAGTTGAATGCACAGAACAGGAAGAATTTTCACAGAATGCTACTGTGTAGTTTATATTTGAATATATTCCTTTTTCCACTACTACCCTCATAGCGCTCCGAATGTCCACTTGCATTTTCTACAGAAAGAGTGTTCACAACTGCGCAATCAAAACTAAGGTTCAACTCTGTTAGTTGAACAAACAGAACAGAAAGAAGTTTCACCCAATGCTTCTGTGTAGTTTTTATTTGTAGACATTCTTTTTCGCAATATAGGCCTCTTAGCGCTCAGAATGTCCAATTGCAGTTTCTACAGAAAGAGTGTTTCAGAACGGCTCAATCAAACGTAAGGTTCAACTCTGTTAGTTGAATGCACAGAACAGAAAGAAGTTTCATACAATGCTTCTGTGTAGTTTATATTTGAACATATTCTTTTTTCCACTATTACCCACTTAGCGCTACGAATGTCCAGTTGCATTTTCTACAGACAGAGTGTTTCAAAACTGCTCAATCAAAAGTATGGTTTAACTCTGTTAGCTGAATGCTCAGATCAGAAAGAAGTTTCACAGAATGCTTCTGTGTAGTTTATATTTGAATATATTCCTTTTTCCACTACTACTCTCTTAGCGCTCCAAATGTCCAGTTGCATTTTCTACAGAAAGAGTGTTCAGATCTGCACAATCAAAAGTATGGTTTAACTCTGTTAGCTGAATGCACAGATCAGAAAGAAGTTTCACAGAATGATTCTGTGTAGTTTATATTTGAAGACATTCCTTTTTCCACTATTACCCTCTTAGCGCTCCGAATCTCCGCTTGCATTTTCTTCAAAAAGCGTGTTTCATAACTGCTCAATCAAAAATATGTTTTATCTCTGTTAACTGAATTTACAGATCAGAAATAAGTTTCACAGAATGCATCTGTGTAGTTTTTATTTGAAGATATTCTTTTTCCCAATATAGGCCTCTTAGCGCTTAGCATGTCAGATTGCAGTTTCTACAGAAAGAGTGTTTCAGAACAGCTCAATCAAAAGTAAGGTTCAACTCTGTTAGTTGAATGCACAGAACAGAAAGAATTTTCACAGAATGATACTGTGTAGTTTATATTTGAATATATTCCTTTTTCCACTATTACCCTCTTAGCGCTCCGAATGTCCACTTGCATTTTCTACAGAAAGAGTGTTCAGAACTGCGCAATCAAAAGTATGGTTTAACTCTGTTAGCTTAATGAACATATCAGAAATAAGTTTCACACAATGCTTCTGTGTAGTTTTTATATGAAGATATTATTTTTCCCAATAGAGGCCTCTTAGCGCTCAGAATGTCCAATTGCAGTTTCTACAGAAAGAGTGTTTCAGAAAGGCTCAATCAAAAGTAAGGTTCAACTCTGTTAGTTGAATGCACAGAACAGAAAGAAGTTTCATACAATGCTTCTGTGTAGTTTATATTTGAACATATTCTTTTTTCCACTATTACCCACTTAGCGCTACGAATGTCCAGTTGCATTTTCTACAGACAGAGTGTTTCAAAACTGCTCAATCAAAAGTATGGTTTAACTCTGTTAGCTGAATACTCAGATCAGAAAGAAGTTTCACAGAATGCTTCTGTGTAGTTTATATTTGAATATATTCCTTTTTCCACTACTAATCTCTTAGCGCTCCAAATGTCCAGTTGCATTTTCTACAGAAAGAGTGTTCAGATCTGCTCAATCAAAAGTATGTTTTAACTCTGTTAGCTGAATGCACAGATCAGAAAGAAGTTTCACAGAATTATTCTGTGTAGTTTATATTTGGAGACATTCCTTTTTCCACTATTACCCTCTTAGCGCTCCGAATCTCCACTTGCATTTTCTACAGATAGAGTGTTTCAGAACGGCTCAATCAAAACTAAGGTTCAACTCTTTTAGTTGAACAAACAGAACAGAAAGAAGTTTCACACAATTCTTCTGTGTAGTTTTTATTTGTAGACATTCTTTTTCCCAATATAGGCCTCTTAGCGCTCAGAATGTCCAATTGCAGTTTCTACAGAAAGAGTGTTTCAGAACGGCTCAATCAAAAGTAAGGTTCAACTCTGTTAGTTGAATGCACAGAACAGGAAGAATTTTCACAGAATGCTACTGTGTAGTTTATATTTGAATATATTCCTTTTTCCACTACTACCCTCATAGCGCTCCGAATGTCCACTTGCATTTTCTACAGAAAGAGTGTTCACAACTGCGCAATCAAAACTAAGGTTCAACTCTGTTAGTTGAACAAACAGAACAGAAAGAAGTTTCACCCAATGCTTCTGTGTAGTTTTTATTTGTAGACATTCTTTTTCGCAATATAGGCCTCTTAGCGCTCAGAATGTCCAATTGCAGTTTCTACAGAAAGAGTGTTTCAGAACGGCTCAATCAAACGTAAGGTTCAACTCTGTTAGTTGAATGCACAGAACAGAAAGAAGTTTCATACAATGCTTCTGTGTAGTTTATATTTGAACATATTCTTTTTTCCACTATTACCCACTTAGCGCTACGAATGTCCAGTTGCATTTTCTACAGACAGAGTGTTTCAAAACTGCTCAATCAAAAGTATGGTTTAACTCTGTTAGCTGAATGCTCAGATCAGAAAGAAGTTTCACAGAATGCTTCTGTGTAGTTTATATTTGAATATATTCCTTTTTCCACTACTACTCTCTTAGCGCTCCAAATGTCCAGTTGCATTTTCTACAGAAAGAGTGTTCAGATCTGCACAATCAAAAGTATGGTTTAACTCTGTTAGCTGAATGCACAGATCAGAAAGAAGTTTCACAGAATGATTCTGTGTAGTTTATATTTGAAGACATTCCTTTTTCCACTATTACCCTCTTAGCGCTCCGAATCTCCGCTTGCATTTTCTTCAAAAAGCGTGTTTCATAACTGCTCAATCAAAAATATGTTTTATCTCTGTTAACTGAATTTACAGATCAGAAATAAGTTTCACAGAATGCATCTGTGTAGTTTTTATTTGAAGATATTCTTTTTCCCAATATAGGCCTCTTAGCGCTTAGCATGTCAGATTGCAGTTTCTACAGAAAGAGTGTTTCAGAACAGCTCAATCAAAAGTAAGGTTCAACTCTGTTAGTTGAATGCACAGAACAGAAAGAATTTTCACAGAATGATACTGTGTAGTTTATATTTGAATATATTCCTTTTTCCACTATTACCCTCTTAGCGCTCCGAATGTCCACTTGCATTTTCTACAGAAAGAGTGTTCAGAACTGCGCAATCAAAAGTATGGTTTAACTCTGTTAGCTTAATGAACATATCAGAAATAAGTTTCACACAATGCTTCTGTGTAGTTTTTATATGAAGATATTATTTTTCCCAATAGAGGCCTCTTAGCGCTCAGAATGTCCAATTGCAGTTTCTACAGAAAGAGTGTTTCAGAAAGGCTCAATCAAAAGTAAGGTTCAACTCTGTTAGTTGAATGCACAGAACAGAAAGAAGTTTCATACAATGCTTCTGTGTAGTTTATATTTGAACATATTCTTTTTTCCACTATTACCCACTTAGCGCTACGAATGTCCAGTTGCATTTTCTACAGACAGAGTGTTTCAAAACTGCTCAATCAAAAGTATGGTTTAACTCTGTTAGCTGAATACTCAGATCAGAAAGAAGTTTCACAGAATGCTTCTGTGTAGTTTATATTTGAATATATTCCTTTTTCCACTACTAATCTCTTAGCGCTCCAAATGTCCAGTTGCATTTTCTACAGAAAGAGTGTTCAGATCTGCTCAATCAAAAGTATGTTTTAACTCTGTTAGCTGAATGCACAGATCAGAAAGAAGTTTCACAGAATTATTCTGTGTAGTTTATATTTGGAGACATTCCTTTTTCCACTATTACCCTCTTAGCGCTCCGAATCTCCACTTGCATTTTCTACAGATAGAGTGTTTCAGAACGGCTCAATCAAAACTAAGGTTCAACTCTTTTAGTTGAACAAACAGAACAGAAAGAAGTTTCACACAATTCTTCTGTGTAGTTTTTATTTGTAGACATTCTTTTTCCCAATATAGGCCTCTTAGCGCTCAGAATGTCCAATTGCAGTTTCTACAGAAAGAGTGTTTCAGAACGGCTCAATCAAAAGTAAGGTTCAACTCTGTTAGTTGAATGCACAGAACAGAAAGAAGTTTCACACAATGCTTCTGTGTAGTTTATATTTGAACATATTCTTTTTTCCACTATTACACACTTAGCGCTACGAATGTCCAGTTGCATTTTCTACAGACAGAGTGTTTCAAAACTGCTCAATCAAAAGTATGTTTTAACTCTGTTAGCTGAATGCTCAGATCAGAAAGAAGTTTCACAGAATGCTTCTGTGTAGTTTATATTTGAATATATTACTATTTCCACTACTTCGCTCTTAGCGCTGCAAATGTCCAGTTGCATTTTCTACAGAAAGAGTGTTCAGATCTGCTCAATCAAAAGTATGGTTTAATTCTGTTAGCTGAATGCACAGATCAGAAAGAAGTTTCACCGAATGATTCTGTGTAGTTTATATTTGAAGACATTCCTTTTTCCACTATTACCCCCTTAGCGCTCCGAATCTCCACTTGCATTTTCTACAAAAACAGTGTTTCATAACTGCTCAATCAAAAATATGTTTTATCTCTGTTAACTGAATTTACAGATCAGAAATAAGTTTCACAGAATGCATCTGTGTAGTTTTTATTTGAAGATATTCTTTTTCCCAATGTAGGCCTCTTAGCGCTTAGCATGTCCAATTGCAGTTTCTACAGAAAGAATGTTTCAGAACGGCTCAATCAAAAGTAAGGTTCAACTCTGTTAGTTGAATGCACAGAACAGAAAGAATTTTCACAGAATGCTACTGTGTAGTTTATATTTGAATATATTCCTTTTTCCACTATTACCCTCTTAGCGCTCCGAATGTCCACTTGCATTTTCTACAGAAAGAGTGTTCAGAACTGCGCAATCAAAAATATGGTTTAACTCTGTTAGCTTAATGAACATATCAGAAATAAGTTTCACACAATGCTTCTGTGTAGTTTTTATTTGAAGATATTATTTGTCCCAATAGAGGCCTCTTAGCGCTCAGAATGTCCAATTGCAGTTTCTACAGAAAGAGTGTTTCAGAAAGGCTCAATCAAAAGTAAGGTTCAACTCTGTTAGTTGAATGCACAGAACAGAAAGAAGTTTCATACAATGCTTCTGTGTAGTTTATATCTGAACATACTCTTTTTTCCACTATTACCCACTTAGCGCTACGAATGTCCAGTTGCATTTTCTACAGACAGAGTGTTTCAAAACTGCTCAATCAAAAGTATGGTTTAACTCTGTTAGCTGAATGCTCAGATCGGAAAGAAGTTTCACAGAATGCTTCTGTGTAGTTTATATTTGAATATATTACTTTTTCCACTACTACTCTCTTAGTGCTCCAAATGTCCAGTTGCATTTTCTACAGAAAGAGTGTTCAGATCTGCTCAATCAAAAGTATGGTTTAACTCTGTTAGCTGAATGCACAGATCAGAAAGAAGTTTCACAGAATGATTCTGTGTAGTTTATATTTGGAGACATTCCTTTTTCCACTATTACCCTCTTAGCGCTCCGAATCTCCACTTGCATTTTCTACAGAAAGTGTGTTTCAGAACGGCTCAATCAAAACTAAGGTTCAACTCTTTTAGTTGAACAAATAGAACAGAAAGAAGTTTCACACAATTCTTCTGTGTAGTTTTTATTTATAGACATTCTTTTTCCCAATATATTCCTCTTAGCGCTCAGAATGTCCATTTGCAGTTTCTACAGAAAGAGTGTTTCAGAACGGCTCAATCAAAAGTAAGGTTCAACTCTGTTAGTTGAATGCACAGAACAGAAAGTAGTTTCATACAATGCTTCTGTGTAGTTTATATTTGAACATATTCTTTTTTCCACTATTACCCACTTAGCGCTACGAATGTCCAGTTGCATTTTCTACAGAGAGAGTGTTTCAAAACTGCTCAACCAAAAGTATGGTTTAACTCTGTTAGCTGAATGCTCAGATCAGAAAGAAGTTTCACAGAAGGCTTCTGTGTAGTTTATATTTGAATATATTCCTTTTTCCACTACTACGCTCTTAGCGCTCCAAATGTCCAATTGCATTTTCTACAGAAAGAGTGTTCAGATCTGCTCAATCAAAAGTATGGTTTAACTCTGTTAGCTGAATGCACAGATCAGAAAGAAGTTTCACCGAATGATTCTGTGTAGTTTATATTTGAAGATATTCCTTTTTCCACTATTACCCTCTTAGCGCTCCGAATCTCCACTTGCATTTTCTACAAAAAGAGTGTTTCATAACTGCTCAATCAAAAATATGTTTTATCTCTGTTAACTGAATTTACAGATCAGAAATAAGTTTCACAGAATGCATCTGTGTAGTTTTTATTTGAAGATATTCTTTTTCCCAATGTAGGCCTCTTAGCACTTAGCATGTCCAATTGCAGTTTCTACAGAAAGAGTGTTTCAGAACGGCTCAATCAAAAGTAAGGTTCAAATCTGTTAGTTGAATGCACAGAACAGAAAGAATTTTCACAGAATGCTACTGTGTAGTTTATATTTGAATATATTCCTTTTTCCACTATTACCCTCTTAGCGCTCCAAATGTCCAGTGGCATTTTCTACAGAAAGAGTGTTCAGATCTGCTCAATCAAAAGTATGGTTTAACTCTGTTAGCTGAATGCACAGATCAGAAAGAAGTTTCACCGAATGATTCTGTGTAGTTTATATTTGAAGACATTCCTTTTTCCACTATTACCCTCTTAGCGCTCCGAATCTCCACTTGCATTTTCTACAAAAAGAGTGTTTCATAACTGCTCAATCAAAAATATGTTTTATCTCCGTTAACTGAATTTACAGATCAGAAATAATTTTCACAGAATGCATCTGTGTAGTTTTTATTTGAAGATATTCTTTTTCCCAATGTAGGCCTCTTAGCGCTTAGCATGTCCAATTGCAGTTTCTACAGAAAGAGTGTTTCATAACGGCTCAATCAAAATAAGGTTCAACTCTGTTAGTTGAATGCACAGAACAGGAAGAATTTTCACAGAATTCTACTGTGTAGTTTATAATTGAATATATTCCTTTTTCCACTATTACCCTCATAGCGCTCCGAATGTCCACTTGCATTTTCTACAGAAAGAGTGTTCAGAACTGCGCAATCAAAACTAAGGTTCAACTCTTTTATTTGAACAAACAGAACAGAAAGAAGTTTCACCCAATGCTTCTGTGTAGTTTTTATTTGTAGACATTATTTTTCCCAATATAGGCCTCTTAGCGCTCAGAATGTCCAATTGCAGTTTGTACAGAAAGAGTGTTTCAGAACGGCTCAATCAAACGTAAGGTTCAACTCTGTTAGTTGAATGCACAGAACAGAAAGAAGTTTCATACAATGCTTCTGTGTAGTTTATATTTGAACATATTCTTTTTTCCACTATTACCCACTTAGCGCTACGAATGTCCAGTTGCATTTTCTACAGACAGAGTGTTTCAAAACTGCTCAATGAAAAGTATGGTTTAACTCTGTTAGCTGAATGCTCAGATCAGAAAGAAGTTTCACAGAATGCTTCTGTGTAGTTTATATTTGAATATATTCCTTTTTCCACTACTACGCTCTTAGCGCTCCAAATGTCCAGTTGCATTTTCTACAGAAAGAGTGTTCAGATCTGCACAATCAAAAGTATGGTTTAACTCTGTTAGCTGAATGCACAGATCAGTAAGAAGTTTCACCGAATGATTCTGTGTAGTTTATATTTGAAGACATTCCTTTTTCCACTATTATCCTCTTAGCGCTCCGAATCTCCACTTGCATTTTCTTCAAAAAGCGTGTTTCATAACTGCTCAATCAAAAATATGTTTTATCTCTGTTAACTGAATTTACAGATCAGAAATAAGTTTCACAGAATGCATCTGTGTAGTTTTTATTTGAAGATATTCTTTTTCCCAATGTAGGCCTCTTAGCGCTTAGCATGTCAGATTGCAGTTTCTACAGAAAGAGTGTTTCAGAACAGCTCAATCAAAAGTAAGGTTCAACTCTGTTAGTTGAATGCACAGAACAGAAAGAATTTTCACAGAATGCTACTGTGTAGTTTATATTTGAATATATTCCTTTTTCCACTATTACCCTCTTAGCGCTCCGAATGTCCACTTGCATTTTCTACAGAAAGAGTGTTCAGAACTGCGCAATCAATAGTATGGTTTAACTCTGTTAGCTTAATGAACATATCAGAAATAAGTTTCACACAATGCTTCTGTGTAGTTTTTATTTGAAGATATTATTTTTCCCAATAGAGGCCTCTTAGCGCTCAGAATGTCCAATTGCAGTTTCTACAGAAAGAGTGTTTCAGAAAGGCTCAATCAAATGTAAGGTTCAACTCTGTTAGTTGAATGCACAGAACAGAAAGAAGTTTCATACAATGCTTCTGTGTAGTTTATATTTGAACATATTCTTTTTTCCACTATTACCCACTTAGCGCTACGAATGTCCAGTTGCATTTTCTACAGACAGAGTGTTTCAAAACTGCTCAATCAAAAGTATGGTTTAACTCTGTTAGCTGAATGCTCAGATCAGAAAGAAGTTTCACAGAATGCTTCTGTGTAGTTTATATTTGAATATATTCCTTTTTCCACTACTAATCTCTTAGCGCTCCAAATGTCCAGTTGCATTTTCTACAGAAAGAGTGTTCAGATCTGCTCAATCAAAAGTATGGTTTAACTCTGTTAGCTGAATGCACAGATCAGAAAAAAATTTCACAGAATTATTCTGTGTAGTTTATATTTGGAGACATTCCTTTTTCCACTATTACCCTCTTAGCTCTCCGAATCTCCACTTGCATTTTCTACAGAAAGAGTGTTTCAGAACGGCTCAATCAAAAGTAAGGTTCAACTCTTTTAGTTGAACAAACAGAACAGAAAGAAGTTTCACACAATTCTTCTGTGTAGTTTTTATTTGTAGACATTCTTTTTCCCAATATAGGCCTCTTAGCGCTCAGAATGTCCAATTGCAGTTTCTACAGAAAGAGTGTTTCAGAACGGCTCAATCAAAAGTAAGGTTCAACTCTGTTAGTTGAATGCACGGAACAGAAAGAAGTTTCACACAATGCTTCTGTGTAGTTTATATTTGAACATATTCTTTTTTCCACTATTACCCACTTAGCGCAACGAATGTCCAGTTGCATTTTCTACAGACAGAGTGTTTCAAAACTGCTCAATCAAAAGTATGTTTTAACTCTGTTAGCTGAATGCTCAGAACAGAAAGAAGTTTCACAGAATGCTTCTGTGTAGTTTATATTTGAATATATTCCTTTTTCCACTACTACGCTCTTAGCGCTCCAAATGTCCAGTTGCATTTTCTACAGAAAGAGTGTTCAGATCTGCTCAATCAAAAGTATGGTTTAATTCTGTTAGCTGAATGCACAGATCAGAAAGAAGTTTCACCGAATGATTCTGTGTAGTTTATATTTGAAGACATTCCTTTTTCCACTATTACCCCCTTAGCGCTCCGAATCTCCACTTGCATTTTCTACAAAAACAGTGTTTCATAACTGCTCAATCAAAAATATGTTTTATCTCTGTTAACTGAATTTACAGATCAGAAATAAGTTTCACAGAATGCATCTGTGTAGTTTTTATTTGAAGATATTCTTTTTCCCAATGTAGGCCTCTTAGCGCTTAGCATGTCCAATTGCAGTTTCTACAGAAAGAGTGTTTCAGAACGGCTCAATCAAAAGTAAGGTTCAACTCTGTTAGTTGAATGCACAGAACAGAAAGAATTTTCACAGAATGCTACTGTGTAGTTTATATTTGAATATATTCCTTTTTCCACTATTACCCTCTTAGCGCTCCGAATGTCCACTTGCATTTTCTACAGAAAGAGTGTTCAGAACTGCGCAATCAAAAGTATGGTTTAACTCTGTTAGCTTAATGAACATATCAGAAATAAGTTTCACACAATGCTTCTGTGTAGTTTTTATTTGAAGATATTATTTTTCCCAATAGAGGCCCCTTAGCGCTCAGAATGTCCAATTGCAGTTTCTACAGAAAGAGTGTTTCAGAACGGCTCAATCAAAAGTAAGGTTCAACTCTGTTAGTTGAATGCACAGAACAGAAAGAAGTTTCATACGATGCTTCTGTGTAGTTTATATTTGAACATATTCTTTTTTCCACTATTACCCACTTAGCGCTACGAATGTCCAGTTGCATTTTCTACAGACAGAGTGTTTCAAAACTGCTCAATCAAAAGTATGGTTTAACTCTGTTAGCTGAATGCTCAGAACAGAAAGAAGTTTCACAGAATGCTTCTGTGTAGTTTATATTTGAATATATTCCTTTTTCCTCTACTACTCTCTTAGCGCTCCAAATGTCCAGTTGCATTTTCTACAGAAAGAGTGTTCAGATCTGCTCAATCAAAAGTATGGTTTAACTCTGTTAGCTGAATGCACAGATCAGAAAGAAGTTTCACAGAATGATTCTGTGTAGTTTATATTTGGAGACATTCCTTTTTCCACTATTACCCTCTTAGCGCTCAGAATCTCCACTTGCATTTTCTACAGAAAGAGTGTTTCAGAACGGCTCAATCAAAACTAAGGTTCAATTCTTTTAGTTGAACAAACAGAACAGAAAGAAGTTTCACACAATTCTTCTGTGTAGTTTTTATTTGTAGACATTCGTTTTCCCAATATAGGCCTCTTAGCGCTCAGAATGTCCAATTGCAGTTTCTACAGAAAGAGTGTTTCAGAACGGCTCAGTCAAAAGTAAGGTTCAACTGTGTTAGTTGAATGCACAGAACAGAAAGAAGTTTCATACAATGCTTCTGTGTAGTTTATATTTGAACATATTCTTTTTTCCACTATTACCCACTTAGCGCTACGAATGTCCAGTTGCATTTTCTACAGAGAGAGTGTTTCAAAACTGCTCAATCAAAAGTATGGTTTAACTCTGTTAGCTGAATGCTCAGATCAGAAAGAACTTTCACAGAATGCTTGTGTGTAGTTTATATTTGAATATATTCCTTTTTCCACTACTACGCTCTTAGCGCTCCAAATGTCCAGTTGCATTTTCTACAGAAAGAGTGTTCAGATCTGCTCAGTCAAAACAATGGTTTAACTCTGTTAGCTGAATGCACAGATCAGAAAGAATTTCACCGAATGATTCTGTGTAGTTTATATTTGAAGACATTCCTTTTTCCACTATTACCCTCTTAGCGCTCCGAATCTCCACTTGCATTTTCTACAAAAAGAGTGTTTCATAACTGCTCAATCAAAAATATGTTTTATCTCTGTTAAATGAATTTACAGATCAGAAATAAGTTCCACAGAATGCATCTGTGTAGTTTTTATTTGAAGATATTCTTTTTCCCAATGTAGGCCTCTTAGCGCTTAGCATGTCCAATTGCAGTTTCTACAGAAAGAGTGTTTCAGAACGGCTCAATCAAAAGTAAGGTTCAACTCTGTTAGTTGAATGCACAGAACAGAAAGAATTTTCACAGAATGCTACTGTGTAGTTTATATTTGAATATATTCCTTTTTCCACTATTACCCTCTTAGCGCTCCGAATGTCCACTTGCATTTTCTACAGAAAGAGTGTTCAGAACTGCGCAATCAAAAGTATGGTTTAACTCTGTTAGCTTAATGAACATATCAGAAATAAGTTTCACACAATGCTTCTGTGTAGTTTTTATTTGAAGATATTATTTTTCCCAATAGAGGCCTCTTAGCGCTCAGAATGTCCAATTGCAGTTTCTACAGAAAGAGTGTTTCAGAAAGGCTCAATCAAAAGTAAGGTTCAACTCTGTTAGTTGAATGCACAGAACAGAAAGAAGTTTCATACAATGCTTCTGTGTAGTTTATATTTGTACATATTCTTTTTTCAACTATTAACCACTTAGCGCTACGAATGTCCAGTTGCATTTTCTACAGACAGAGTGTTTCAAAACTGCTCAATCAAAAGTATGGTTTAACTCTGTTAGCTGAATGCTCAGATCGGAAAGAAGTTTCACATAATGCTTCTGTGTAGTTTATATTTGAATATATTACTTTTTCCACTACTACTCTCTTAGCGCTCCAAATGTCCAGTTGCATTTTCTACAGAAAGAGTGTTCAGATCTGCTCAATAAAAAGTATGGTTTAACACTGTTAGCTGAATGCACAGATCAGAAAGAAGTTTCACAGAATGATTCTGTCTAGTTTATATTTGGAGACATTCCTTTTTCCACTATTACCCTCTTAGCGCTCCGAATCTCCACTTGCATTTTCTACAAAAAGAGTGTTTCATAACTGCTCAATCAAAAATATGTTTTATCTCTGTTAACTGAATTTACAGATCAGAAATAAGTTTCACAGAATGCATCTGTGTAGTTTTTATTTGAAGATATTCTATTTCCCAATGTAGGCCTCTTAGCGCTTAGCATGTCCAATTGCAGTTTCTACAGAGAGAGTGTTTCATAACGGCTCAATCAAAAGTAAGGTTCAACTCTGTTAGTTGAATGCACAGAACAGGAAGAATTTTCACAGAATGCTACTGTGTAGTTTATATTTTAATATATTCCTTTTTTCACTATTACCCTCATAGCGCTCCGAATGTCCACTTGCATTTTCTACAGAAAGAGTGTTCAGAACTGCGCAATCAAAACTAAGGTTCAACTCTTTTAGTTGAACAAACAGAACAGAAATCAGTTTCACCCAATGCTTCTGTGTAGTTTTTATTTGTAGACATTCTTTTTCCCAATATAGGCCTCTTAGCGCTCAGAATGTCCAATTGCAGTTTCTACAGAAAGAGTGTTTCAGAACGGCTCAATCAAAAGTAAGGTTCAACTCTGTTAGTTGAATGCACAGAACAGAAAGAAGTTTCATACAATGCTTCTGTGTAATTTATATTTGAACATATTCTTTTTTCCACTATTACCCACTTAGCGCTACGAATGTCCAGTAGCATTTTCTACAGACAGAGTGTTTCAAAACTGCTCAATCAAAAGTATGGTTTAACTCTGTTAGCTGAATGCTCAGATCAGAAAGAAGTTTCACAGAATGCTTCTGTGTAGTTTATATTTGAATATATTCCTTTTTCCACTACTACGCTCTTAGCGCTCCAAATGTCCAGTTGCATTTTCTACAGAAAGAGTGTTCAGATCTGCTCAATCAAAAGTATGGTTTAACTCTGTTAGCTGAATGCACAGATCAGAAAGAAGTTTCACCGAATGATTCTGTGTAGTTTATATTTGAAGACATTCCTTTTTCCACTAATACCCTCTTAGCGCTACGAATCTCCACTTGCATTTTCTACAAAAAGAGTGTTTCATAACTGCTCAATCAAAAATATGTTTTATCTCTGTTAACTGAATTTACAGATCAGAAATAAGTTTCACAGAATGCATCTGTGTAGTTTGTATTTGAAGATATTCTTTTTCCCAATGTAGGCCTCTTAGCGCTTAGCATGTCCAATTGCAGTTTCTACAGAAAGAGTGTTTCAGAACGGCTCAATCAAAAGTAAGGTTCAACTCTGTTAGCTGAATGCACAGAACAGAAAGAATTTTCACAGAATGCTACTGTGTAGTTTATATTTGAATATATTCCTTTTTCCACTATTACCCTCTTAGCGCTCCGAATGTCCACTTGCATTTTCTACAGAAAGAGTGTTCAGAACTGCGCAATCAAAAGTATGGTTTAACTCTGATAGCTTAATGAACATATCAGAAATAAGTTTCACACAATGCTTCTGTGTAGTTTTTATTTGAAGATATTATTTTTCCCAATAGAGGCCTCTTAGCGCTCAGAATGTCCAATTCCAGTTTCTACAGAAAGAGTGTTTCAGAAAGGCTCAATCAAAAGTAAGGTTCAACTCTGTTAGTTGAATGCACAGAACAGAAAGAAGTTTCATACGATGCTTCTGTGTAGTTTATATTTGAACATATTCTTTTTTCCACTATTACCCACTTAGCGCTACGAATGTCCAGTTGCATTTTCTACAGACAGAATGTTTCAAAACTGCTCAATCAAAAGTGTGGTTTAACTCTGTTAGCTGAATGCTCAGATCAGAAAGAAGTTTCACAGAATGCTTCTGTGTAGTTTATATTTGAATATATTCCTTTTTCCACTACTACTCTCTTAGCGCTCCAAATGTCCAGTTGCATTTTCTACAGAAAGAGTGTTCTGATCTGCTGAATCAAAAGTATGGTTTAACTCTGTTAGCTGAATGCACAGATCAGAAAGAAGTTTCACAGAATGATTCTGTGTAGCTTATATATGGAGACATTCCTTTTTCCACTATTACCCTCTTAGCGCTCCGAATCTCCACTTGCATTTTCTACAGAAAGAGTGTTTCAGAACGGCTGAATCAAAACTAAGGTTCAACTCTTTTAGTTGAACAAACAGAACAGAAAGAAGTTTCACAGAATTCTTCTGTGTAGTTTTTATTTGTAGACATTCTTTTTCCCAATATAGGCCTCTTAGCGCTCACAATGTCCAATTGCAGTTTCTACAGAAAGAGTGTTTCAGAACGGCTCAATCAAAAGTAAGGTTCAACTCTGTTAGTTGAATGCACAGAACAGCAAGAAGTTTCACAGAATGCTTCCGTGTAGTTTATATTTGAACATATTCTTTTTTCCACTATTACCCACTTAGCGCTACGAATGTCCAGTTGCATTTTCTACAGACAGAGTGTTTCAAAATTGCTCAATCAAAAGTATGGTTTAACTCTGTTAGCTGAATGCTCAGATCAGAAAGAAGTTTCACAGAATGCTTCTGTGTAGTTTATATTTGAATATATTCCTTTTTCCACTACTACGCTCCTAGCGCTCCAAATGTCCAGTTGCATTTTCTACAGAAAGAGTGTTCAGATCTGCTCAATCAAAAGTATGGTTTAACTCTGTTAGCTGAATGCACAGATCAGAAAGAAGTTTCACCAAATGATTCTGTGTAGTTTATATTTGAAGACGTTCCTTTTTCCACTAGTACCCTCTTAGCGCTCCGAATCTCCACTTGCATTTTCTACAAAAAGAGTGTTTCATAACTGCTCAATCAAAAATATGTTTTATCCCTGTTAACTGAATTTACAGATCAGAAATAAGTTTCACAGAATGCATCTGTGTAGTTTTTATTTGAAGATATTCTTTTTCCCAATGTAGGCCTCTTAGCGCTTAGCATGTCCAATTGCAGTTTCTACAGAAAGAGTGTTTCAGAACGGCTCAATCAAAAGTAAGGTTCAACTCTGTTAGTTGAATGCACAGAACAGAAAGAAGTTTCATACAATGCTTCTGTGTAGTTTATATTTGAACATATTCTTTTCTCCACTATTACCCACTTAGCGCTACGAATGTCCAGTTGCATTTTCTACAGACAGAGTGTTTCAAAACTGCTCAATCAAAAGTATGGTTTAACTCTGTTAGCTGAATGCTCAGATCAGAAAGAAGTTTCACAGAATGCTTCTGTGTAGTTTATATTTGAATATATTCCTTTTTCCACTACTACTCTCTTAGCGCTCCAAATGTCCAGTTGCATTTTCTACAGAAAGAGTGTTCTGATCTGCTCAATGAAAAGTATGGTTTAACTCTGTTAGCTGAATGCACTGATCAGAAAGAAGTTTCACAGAATGATTCTGTGTAGTTTATATTTGGAGACATTCCTTTTTCCACTATTACCCTCTTAGCGCTCCGAATCTCCACTTGCATTTTCTACAGAAAGTGTGTTTAAGAACGGCTCAATCAAAACTAAGGTTCAAATCTTTTAGTTGAACAAACAGAACAGAAAGTAGTTTCACAGAATTCTTCTGTGTAGTTTTTATTTGTAGACATTCTTTTTCCCAATATAGGCCTCTTAGCGCTCAGAATGTCCAATTGCAGTTTATACAGAAAGAGAGTTTCAGAACGGCTCAATCAAAAGTAAGGTTCAACTCTGTTAGTTGAATGCACAGAACAGAAAGAAGTTTCATACAATGCTTCTGTGTAGTTTATATTTGAACATATTCTTTTTTCCACTATTACCCACTTAGCGCTACGAATGTCCAGTTGCATTTTCTACAGACAGAGTGTTTCAAAACTGCTCAATCAAAAGTATGGTTTAAATCTGTTAGCTGAATGCTCAGATCAGAAAGAAGTTTCACAGAATGCTTCTGTGTAGTTTATATTTGAATATATTCCTTTTTCCACTACTACGCTCTTAGCGCTCCAAATGTCCAGTTGCATTTTCTACAGAAAGAGTGTTCAGATCTGCTCAATCAAAAGTATGGTTTAACTCTGTTAGCTGAATGCACAGATCAGAAAGAAGTTTCACCGAATGATTCTGTGTAGTTTATATTTGAAGACATTCCTTTTTCCACTATTACCCTCTTAGCGCTCTGAATCTCCACTTGCATTTTCTACAAAAAGAGTGTTTCATAACTGCTCAATCAAAAATATGTTTTATCTCTGTTAACTGAATTTACAGATCAGAAATAAGTTTCACAGAATGCATCTGTGTAGTTTTTATTTGAAGATATTCTTTTTCCCAATGTAGGCCTCTTAGCGCTTAGCATGTCCAATTGCAGATTCTACAGAAAGAGTGTTTCAGAACGGCTCAATCAAAAGTAAGGTTCAACTCTGTTAGTTGAATGCACAGAACAGAAAGAATATTCACAGAATGCTACTGTGTAGTTTATATTTGAATATATTCCTTTTTCCACTATTACCCTCTTAGCGCTCCGAATGTCCACTTGCATTTTCTACAGAAAGAGTGTTCAGAACTGCGCAATGAAAGGTATGGTTTAACTCTGTTTGCTTAATGAACATATCAGAAATAAGTTTCACACAATGCTTCTGTTTAGTTTTTATTTGAAGATATTATTTGTCCCAATAGAGGCCTCTTAGCGCTCAGAATGTCCAATTGCAGTTTCTACAGAAAGAGTGTTTCAGAAAGGCTCAATCAAAAGTAAGGTTCAACTCTGTTAGTTGAATGCACAGAACAGAAAGAAGTTTCATACAATGCTTCTGTGTAGTTTGTATCTGAACATACTCTTTTTTCCACTATTACCCACTTAGCGCTACGAATGTCCAGTTGCATTTTCTACAGACAGAGTGTTTCAAAACTGCTCAATCAAAAGTATGGTTTAACTCTGTTAGCTGAATGCTCAGATCGGAAAGAAGTTTCACAGAATGCTTCTGTGTAGTTTATATTTGAATATATTACTTTTTCCACTACTACTCTCTTAGTGCTCCAAATGTCCAGTTGCATTTTCTACAGAAAGAGTGTTCAGATCTGCTCAATCAAAAGTATGGTTTAACCCTGTTAGCTGAATGCACAGATCAGAAAGAAGTTTCACAGAATGATTCTGTGTAGTTTATATTTGGAGACATTCCTTTTTCCACTATTACCCTCTTAGCGCACCGAATCTCCACTTGCATTTTCTACAGAAAGTGTGTTTCAGAACGGCTCAATCAAAACTAAGGTTCAACTCTTTTAGTTGAACAAATAGAACAGAAAGAAGTTTCACACAATTCTTCTGTGTAGTTTTTATTTGTAGACATTCTTTTTCCCAATATATTCCTCTTAGCGCTCAGAATGTCCAATTGCAGTTTCTACAGAAAGAGTGTTTCAGAACGGCTCAATCAAAAGTAAGGTTCAACTCTGTTAGTTGAATGCACAGAACAGAAAGAAGTTTCATACAATGCTTCTGTGTAGTTTATATTTGAACATATTCTTTTTTCCACTATTACCCACTTAGCGCTACGAATGTCCAGTTGCATTTTCTACAGACAGAGTGTTTCAAAACTGCTCAATCAAAAGTATGGTTTAACTCTGTTAGCTGAATGCTCAGATCAGAAAGAAGTTTCACAGAAGGCTTCTGTGTAGTTTATATTTGAATATATTCCTTTTTCCACTACTACGCTCTTAGCGCTCCAAATGTCCAGTTGCATTTTCTACAGAAAGAGTGTTCAGATCTGCTCAATCAAAAGTATGGTTTAACTCTGTTAGCTGAATGCACAGATCAGAAAGAAGTTTCACCGAATGATTCTGTGTAGTTTATATTTGAAGATATTCCTTTTTCCACTATTACCCTCTTAGCGCTCCGAATCTCCACTTGCATTTTCTACAAAAAGAGTGTTTCATAACTGCTCAATCAAAAATATGTTTTATCTCTGTTAACTGAATTTACAGATCAGAAATAAGTTTCACAGAATGCATCTGTGTAGTTTGTATTTGAAGATATTCTTTTTCCCAATGTAGGCCTCTTAGCGCTTAGCATGTCCAATTGCAGTTTCTACAGAAAGAGTGTTTCAGAACGGCTCAATCAAAAGTAAGGTTCAACTCTGTTAGTTGAATGCACAGAACAGAAAGAATTTTCACAGAATGCTACTGTGTAGTTTATATTTGAATATATTCCTTTTTCCACTATTACCCTCTTAGCGCTCCAAATGTCCAGTTGCATTTTCTACAGAAAGAGTGTTCAGATCTGCTCAATCAAAAGTATGGTTTAACTCTGTTAGCTGAATGCACAGATCAGAAAGAAGTTTCACCGAATGATTCTGTGTAGTTTATATTTGAAGACATTCCTTTTTCCACTAATAACCTCTTAGCGCTCCGAATCTCCACTTGCATTTTCTACAAAAAGAGTGTTTCATAACTGCTCAATCAAAAATATGTTTTATCTCTGTTAACTGAATGTACAGAGCAGAAATGATTTTCACAGAATCCATCTGTGTAGTTTTTATTTGAAGATATTCTTTTTCCCAATGTAGGCCTCTTAGCGCTTAGCATGTCCAATTGCAGTTTCTACAGAAAGAGTGTTTCATAACGGCTCAATCAAAAGTAAGGTTCAACTCTGTTAGTTGAATGCACAGAACAGGAAGAATTTTCACAGAATGCTACTGTGTAGTTTATATTTGAATATATTCCTTTTTCCACTACTACCCTCATAGCGCTCCGAATGTCCACTTGCATTTTCTACAGAAAGAGTGTTCACAACTGCGCAATCAAAACTAAGGTTCAACTCTGTTAGTTGAACAAACAGAACAGAAAGAAGTTTCACCCAATGCTTCTGTGTAGTTTTTATTTGTAGACATTCTTTTTCGCAATATAGGCCTCTTAGCGCTCAGAATGTCCAATTGCAGTTTCTACAGAAAGAGTGTTTCAGAACGGCTCAATCAAACGTAAGGTTCAACTCTGTTAGTTGAATGCACAGAACAGAAAGAAGTTTCATACAATGCTTCTGTGTAGTTTATATTTGAACATATTCTTTTTTCCACTATTACCCACTTAGCGCTACGAATGTCCAGTTGCATTTTCTACAGACAGAGTGTTTCAAAACTGCTCAATCAAAAGTATGGTTTAACTCTGTTAGCTGAATGCTCAGATCAGAAAGAAGTTTCACAGAATGCTTCTGTGTAGTTTATATTTGAATATATTCCTTTTTCCACTACTACTCTCTTAGCGCTCCAAATGTCCAGTTGCATTTTCTACAGAAAGAGTGTTCAGATCTGCACAATCAAAAGTATGGTTTAACTCTGTTAGCTGAATGCACAGATCAGAAAGAAGTTTCACAGAATGATTCTGTGTAGTTTATATTTGAAGACATTCCTTTTTCCACTATTACCCTCTTAGCGCTCCGAATCTCCGCTTGCATTTTCTTCAAAAAGCGTGTTTCATAACTGCTCAATCAAAAATATGTTTTATCTCTGTTAACTGAATTTACAGATCAGAAATAAGTTTCACAGAATGCATCTGTGTAGTTTTTATTTGAAGATATTCTTTTTCCCAATATAGGCCTCTTAGCGCTTAGCATGTCAGATTGCAGTTTCTACAGAAAGAGTGTTTCAGAACAGCTCAATCAAAAGTAAGGTTCAACTCTGTTAGTTGAATGCACAGAACAGAAAGAATTTTCACAGAATGATACTGTGTAGTTTATATTTGAATATATTCCTTTTTCCACTATTACCCTCTTAGCGCTCCGAATGTCCACTTGCATTTTCTACAGAAAGAGTGTTCAGAACTGCGCAATCAAAAGTATGGTTTAACTCTGTTAGCTTAATGAACATATCAGAAATAAGTTTCACACAATGCTTCTGTGTAGTTTTTATATGAAGATATTATTTTTCCCAATAGAGGCCTCTTAGCGCTCAGAATGTCCAATTGCAGTTTCTACAGAAAGAGTGTTTCAGAAAGGCTCAATCAAAAGTAAGGTTCAACTCTGTTAGTTGAATGCACAGAACAGAAAGAAGTTTCATACAATGCTTCTGTGTAGTTTATATTTGAACATATTCTTTTTTCCACTATTACCCACTTAGCGCTACGAATGTCCAGTTGCATTTTCTACAGACAGAGTGTTTCAAAACTGCTCAATCAAAAGTATGGTTTAACTCTGTTAGCTGAATGCTCAGATCAGAAAGAAGTTTCACAGAATGCTTCTGTGTAGTTTATATTTGAATATATTCCTTTTTCCACTACTAATCTCTTAGCGCTCCAAATGTCCAGTTGCATTTTCTACAGAAAGAGTGTTCAGATCTGCTCAATCAAAAGTATGTTTTAACTCTGTTAGCTGAATGCACAGATCAGAAAGAAGTTTCACAGAATTATTCTGTGTAGTTTATATTTGGAGACATTCCTTTTTCCACTATTACCCTCTTAGCGCTCCGAATCTCCACTTGCATTTTCTACAGATAGAGTGTTTCAGAACGGCTCAATCAAAACTAAGGTTCAACTCTTTTAGTTGAACAAACAGAACAGAAAGAAGTTTCACACAATTCTTCTGTGTAGTTTTTATTTGTAGACATTCTTTTTCCCAATATAGGCCTCTTAGCGCTCAGAATGTCCAATTGCAGTTTCTACAGAAAGAGTGTTTCAGAACGGCTCAATCAAAAGTAAGGTTCAACTCTGTTAGTTGAATGCACAGAACAGAAAGAAGTTTCACACAATGCTTCTGTGTAGTTTATATTTGAACATATTCTTTTTTCCACTATTACACACTTAGCGCTACGAATGTCCAGTTGCATTTTCTACAGACAGAGTGTTTCAAAACTGCTCAATCAAAAGTATGTTTTAACTCTGTTAGCTGAATGCTCAGATCAGAAAGAAGTTTCACAGAATGCTTCTGTGTAGTTTATATTTGAATATATTACTATTTCCACTACTTCGCTCTTAGCGCTGCAAATGTCCAGTTGCATTTTCTACAGAAAGAGTGTTCAGATCTGCTCAATCAAAATTATGGTTTAATTCTGTTAGCTGAATGCACAGATCAGAAAGAAGTTTCACCGAATGATTCTGTGTAGTTTATATTTGAAGACATTCCTTTTTCCACTATTACCCCCTTAGCGCTCCGAATCTCCACTTGCATTTTCTACAAAAACAGTGTTTCATAACTGCTCAATCAAAAATATGTTTTATCTCTGTTAACTGAATTTACAGATCAGAAATAAGTTTCACAGAATGCATCTGTGTAGTTTTTATTTGAAGATATTCTTTTTCCCAATGTAGGCCTCTTAGCGCTTAGCATGTCCAATTGCAGTTTCTACAGAAAGAATGTTTCAGAACGGCTCAATCAAAAGTAAGGTTCAACTCTGTTAGTTGAATGCACAGAACAGAAAGAATTTTCACAGAATGCTACTGTGTAGTTTATATTTGAATATATTCCTTTTTCCACTATTACCCTCTTAGCGCTCCGAATGTCCACTTGCATTTTCTACAGAAAGAGTGTTCAGAACTGCGCAATCAAAAATATGGTTTAACTCTGTTAGCTTAATGAACATATCAGAAATAAGTTTCACACAATGCTTCTGTGTAGTTTTTATTTGAAGATATTATTTGTCCCAATAGAGGCCTCTTAGCGCTCAGAATGTCCAATTGCAGTTTCTACAGAAAGAGTGTTTCAGAAAGGCTCAATCAAAAGTAAGGTTCAACTCTGTTAGTTGAATGCACAGAACAGAAAGAAGTTTCATACAATGCTTCTGTGTAGTTTATATCTGAACATACTCTTTTTTCCACTATTACCCACTTAGCGCTACGAATGTCCAGTTGCATTTTCTACAGACAGAGTGTTTCAAAACTGCTCAATCAAAAGTATGGTTTAACTCTGTTAGCTGAATGCTCAGATCGGAAAGAAGTTTCACAGAATGCTTCTGTGTAGTTTATATTTGAATATATTACTTTTTCCACTACTACTCTCTTAGTGCTCCAAATGTCCAGTTGCATTTTCTACAGAAAGAGTGTTCAGATCTGCTCAATCAAAAGTATGGTTTAACTCTGTTAGCTGAATGCACAGATCAGAAAGAAGTTTCACAGAATGATTCTGTGTAGTTTATATTTGGAGACATTCCTTTTTCCACTATTACCCTCTTAGCGCTCCGAATCTCCACTTGCATTTTCTACAGAAAGTGTGTTTCAGAACGGCTCAATCAAAACTAAGGTTCAACTCTTTTAGTTGAACAAATAGAACAGAAAGAAGTTTCACACAATTCTTCTGTGTAGTTTTTATTTATAGACATTCTTTTTCCCAATATATTCCTCTTAGCGCTCAGAATGTCCATTTGCAGTTTCTACAGAAAGAGTGTTTCAGAACGGCTCAATCAAAAGTAAGGTTCAACTCTGTTAGTTGAATGCACAGAACAGAAAGAAGTTTCATACAATGCTTCTGTGTAGTTTATATTTGAACATATTCTTTTTTCCACTATTACCCACTTAGCGCTACGAATGTCCAGTTGCATTTTCTACAGAGAGAGTGTTTCAAAACTGCTCAACCAAAAGTATGGTTTAACTCTGTTAGCTGAATGCTCAGATCAGAAAGAAGTTTCACAGAAGGCTTCTGTGTAGTTTATATTTGAATATATTCCTTTTTCCACTACTACGCTCTTAGCGCTCCAAATGTCCAATTGCATTTTCTACAGAAAGAGTGTTCAGATCTGCTCAATCAAAAGTATGGTTTAACTCTGTTAGCTGAATGCACAGATCAGAAAGAAGTTTCACCGAATGATTCTGTGTAGTTTATATTTGAAGATATTCCTTTTTCCACTATTACCCTCTTAGCGCTCCGAATCTCCACTTGCATTTTCTACAAAAAGAGTGTTTCATAACTGCTCAATCAAAAATATGTTTTATCTCTGTTAACTGAATTTACAGATCAGAAATAAGTTTCACAGAATGCATCTGTGTAGTTTTTATTTGAAGATATTCTTTTTCCCAATGTAGGCCTCTTAGCACTTAGCATGTCCAATTGCAGTTTCTACAGAAAGAGTGTTTCAGAACGGCTCAATCAAAAGTAAGGTTCAAATCTGTTAGTTGAATGCACAGAACAGAAAGAATTTTCACAGAATGCTACTGTGTAGTTTATATTTGAATATATTCCTTTTTCCACTATTACCCTCTTAGCGCTCCAAATGTCCAGTGGCATTTTCTACAGAAAGAGTGTTCAGATCTGCTCAATCAAAAGTATGGTTTAACTCTGTTAGCTGAATGCACAGATCAGAAAGAAGTTTCACCGAATGATTCTGTGTAGTTTATATTTGAAGACATTCCTTTTTCCACTATTACCCTCTTAGCGCTCCGAATCTCCACTTGCATTTTCTACAAAAAGAGTGTTTCATAACTGCTCAATCAAAAATATGTTTTATCTCCGTTAACTGAATTTACAGATCAGAAATAATTTTCACAGAATGCATCTGTGTAGTTTTTATTTGAAGATATTCTTTTTCCCAATGTAGGCCTCTTAGCGCTTAGCATGTCCAATTGCAGTTTCTACAGAAAGAGTGTTTCATAACGGCTCAATCAAAATAAGGTTCAACTCTGTTAGTTGAATGCACAGAACAGGAAGAATTTTCACAGAATTCTACTGTGTAGTTTATAATTGAATATATTCCTTTTTCCACTATTACCCTCATAGCGCTCCGAATGTCCACTTGCATTTTCTACAGAAAGAGTGTTCAGAACTGCGCAATCAAAACTAAGGTTCAACTCTTTTATTTGAACAAACAGAACAGAAAGAAGTTTCACCCAATGCTTCTGTGTAGTTTTTATTTGTAGACATTATTTTTCCCAATATAGGCCTCTTAGCGCTCAGAATGTCCAATTGCAGTTTGTACAGAAAGAGTGTTTCAGAACGGCTCAATCAAACGTAAGGTTCAACTCTGTTAGTTGAATGCACAGAACAGAAAGAAGTTTCATACAATGCTTCTGTGTAGTTTATATTTGAACATATTCTTTTTTCCACTATTACCCACTTAGCGCTACGAATGTCCAGTTGCATTTTCTACAGACAGAGTGTTTCAAAACTGCTCAATGAAAAGTATGGTTTAACTCTGTTAGCTGAATGCTCAGATCAGAAAGAAGTTTCACAGAATGCTTCTGTGTAGTTTATATTTGAATATATTCCTTTTTCCACTACTACGCTCTTAGCGCTCCAAATGTCCAGTTGCATTTTCTACAGAAAGAGTGTTCAGATCTGCACAATCAAAAGTATGGTTTAACTCTGTTAGCTGAATGCACAGATCAGTAAGAAGTTTCACCGAATGATTCTGTGTAGTTTATATTTGAAGACATTCCTTTTTCCACTATTATCCTCTTAGCGCTCCGAATCTCCACTTGCATTTTCTTCAAAAAGCGTGTTTCATAACTGCTCAATCAAAAATATGTTTTATCTCTGTTAACTGAATTTACAGATCAGAAATAAGTTTCACAGAATGCATCTGTGTAGTTTTTATTTGAAGATATTCTTTTTCCCAATGTAGGCCTCTTAGCGCTTAGCATGTCAGATTGCAGTTTCTACAGAAAGAGTGTTTCAGAACAGCTCAATCAAAAGTAAGGTTCAACTCTGTTAGTTGAATGCACAGAACAGAAAGAATTTTCACAGAATGCTACTGTGTAGTTTATATTTGAATATATTCCTTTTTCCACTATTACCCTCTTAGCGCTCCGAATGTCCACTTGCATTTTCTACAGAAAGAGTGTTCAGAACTGCGCAATCAATAGTATGGTTTAACTCTGTTAGCTTAATGAACATATCAGAAATAAGTTTCACACAATGCTTCTGTGTAGTTTTTATTTGAAGATATTATTTTTCCCAATAGAGGCCTCTTAGCGCTCAGAATGTCCAATTGCAGTTTCTACAGAAAGAGTGTTTCAGAAAGGCTCAATCAAATGTAAGGTTCAACTCTGTTAGTTGAATGCACAGAACAGAAAGAAGTTTCATACAATGCTTCTGTGTAGTTTATATTTGAACATATTCTTTTTTCCACTATTACCCACTTAGCGCTACGAATGTCCAGTTGCATTTTCTACAGACAGAGTGTTTCAAAACTGCTCAATCAAAAGTATGGTTTAACTCTGTTAGCTGAATGCTCAGATCAGAAAGAAGTTTCACAGAATGCTTCTGTGTAGTTTATATTTGAATATATTCCTTTTTCCACTACTACTCTCTTAGCGCTCCAAATGTCCAGTTGCATTTTCTACAGAAAGAGTGTTCAGATCTGCTCAATCAAAAGTATGGTTTAACTCTGTTAGCTGAATGCACAGATCAGAAAGAAATTTCACAGAATTATTCTGTGTAGTTTATATTTGGAGACATTCCTTTTTCCACTATTACCCTCTTAGCTCTCCGAATCTCCACTTGCATTTTCTACAGAAAGAGTGTTTCAGAACGGCTCAATCAAAACTAAGGTTCAACTCTTTTAGTTGAACAAACAGAACAGAAAGAAGTTTCACACAATTCTTCTGTGTAGTTTTTATTTGTAGACATTCTTTTTCCCAATATAGGCCTCTTAGCGCTCAGAATGTCCAATTGCAGTTTCTACAGAAAGAGTGTTTCAGAACGGCTCAATCAAAAGTAAGGTTCAACTCTGTTAGTTGAATGCACGGAACAGAAAGAAGTTTCACACAATGCTTCTGTGTAGTTTATATTTGAACATATTCTTTTTTCCACTATTACCCACTTAGCGCTACGAATGTCCAGTTGCATTTTCTACAGACAGAGTGTTTCAAAACTGCTCAATCAAAAGTATGTTTTAAATCTGTTAGCTGAATGCTCAGAACAGAAAGAAGTTTCACAGAATGCTTCTGTGTAGTTTATATTTGAATATATTCCTTTTTCCACTACTACGCTCTTAGCGCTCCAAATGTCCAGTTGCATTTTCTACAGAAAGAGTGTTCAGATCTGCTCAATCAAAAGTATGGTTTAATTCTGTTAGCTGAATGCACAGATCAGAAAGAAGTTTCACCGAATGATTCTGTGTAGTTTATATTTGAAGACATTCCTTTTTCCACTATTACCCTCTTAGCGCTCCGAATCTCCACTTGCATTTTCTACAAAAACAGTGTTTCATAACTGCTCAATCAAAAATATGTTTTATCTCTGTTAACTGAATTTACAGATCAGAAATAAGTTTCACAGAATGCATCTGTGTAGTTTTTATTTGAAGATATTCTTTTTCCCAATGTAGGCCTCTTAGCGCTTAGCATGTCCAATTGCAGTTTCTACAGAAAGAGTGTTTCAGAACGGCTCAATCAAAAGTAAGGTTCAACTCTGTTAGTTGAATGCACAGAACAGAAAGAATTTTCACAGAATGCTACTGTGTAGTTTATATTTGAATATATTCCTTTTTCCACTATTACCCTCTTAGCGCTCCGAATGTCCACTTGCATTTTCTACAGAAAGAGTGTTCAGAACTGCGCAATCAAAAGTATGGTTTAACTCTGTTAGCTTAATGAACATATCAGAAATAAGTTTCACACAATGCTTCTGTGTAGTTTTTATTTGAAGATATTATTTTTCCCAATAGAGGCCTCTTAGCGCTCAGAATGTCCAATTGCAGTTTCTACAGAAAGAGTGTTTCAGAACGGCTCAATCAAAAGTAAGGTTCAACTCTGTTAGTTGAATGCACAGAACAGAAAGAAGTTTCATACGATGCTTCTGTGTAGTTTATATTTGAACATATTCTTTTTTCCACTATTACCCACTTAGCGCTACGAATGTCCAGTTGCATTTTCTACAGACAGAGTGTTTCAAAACTGCTCAATCAAAAGTATGGTTTAAATCTGTTAGCTGAATGCTCAGATCAGAAAGAAGTTTCACAGAATGCTTCTGTGTAGTTTATATTTGAATATATTCCTTTTTCCTCTACTACTCTCTTAGCGCTCCAAATGTCCAGTTGCATTTTCTACAGAAAGAGTGTTCAGATCTGCTCAATCAAAAGTATGGTTTAACTCTGTTAGCTGAATGCACAGATCAGAAAGAAGTTTCACAGAATGATTCTGTGTAGTTTATATTTGGAGACATTACTTTTTCCACTATTACCCTCTTAGCGCTCAGAATCTCCACTTGCATTTTCTACAGAAAGAGTGTTTCAGAACGGCTCAATCAAAACTAAGGTTCAATTCTTTTAGTTGAACAAACAGAACAGAAAGAAGTTTCACACAATTCTTCTGTGTAGTTTTTATTTGTAGACATTCGTTTTCCCAATATAGGCCTCTTAGCGCTCAGAATGTCCAATTGCAGTTTCTACAGAAAGAGTGTTTCAGAACGGCTCAGTCAAAAGTAAGGTTCAACTGTGTTAGTTGAATGCACAGAACAGAAAGAAGTTTCATACAATGCTTCTGTGTAGTTTATATTTGAACATATTCTTTTTTCCACTATTACCCACTTAGCGCTACGAATGTCCAGTTGCATTTTCTACAGGGAGAGTGTTTCAAAACTGCTCAATCAAAAGTATGGTTTAACTCTGTTAGCTGAATGCTCAGATCAGAAAGAACTTTCACAGAATGCTTGTGTGTAGTTTATATTTGAATATATTCCTTTTTCCACTACTACGCTCTTAGCGCTCCAAATGTCCAGTTGCATTTTCTACAGAAAGAGTGTTCAGATCTGCTCAGTCAAAACAATGGTTTAACTCTGTTAGCTGAATGCACATATCAGAAAGAAGTTTCACCGAATGATTCTGTGTAGTTTATATTTGAAGACATTCCTTTTTCCACTATTACCCTCTTAGCGCTCCGAATCTCCACTTGCATTTTCTACAAAAAGAGTGTTTCATAACTGCTCAATCAAAAATATGTTTTATCTCTGTTAAATGAATTTAGAGATCAGAAATAAGTTCCACAGAATGCATCTGTGTAGTTTTTATTTGAAGATATTCTTTTTCCCAATGTAGGCCTCTTAGCGCTTAGCATGTCCAATTGCAGTTTCTACAGAAAGAGTGTTTCAGAACGGCTCAATCAAAAGTAAGGTTCAACTCTGTTAGTTGAATGCACAGAACAGAAAGAATTTTCACAGAATGCTACTGTGTAGTTTATATTTGAATATATTCCTTTTTCCACTATTACCCTCTTAGCGCTCCGAATGTCCACTTGCATTTTCTACAGAAAGAGTGTTCAGAACTGCGCAATCAAAAGTATGGTTTAACTCTGTTAGCTTAATGAACATATCAGAAATAAGTTTCACACAATGCTTCTGTGTAGTTTTTATTTGAAGATATTATTTTTCCCAATAGAGGCCTCTTAGCGCTCAGAATGTCCAATTGCAGTTTCTACAGAAAGAGTATTTCAGAAAGGCTCAATCAAATGTAAGGTTCAACTCTGTTAGTTGAATGCACAGAACAGAAAGAAGTTTCATACGATGCTTCTGTGTAGTTTATATTTGAACATATTCTTTTTTCCACTATTACCCACTTAGCGCTACGAATGTCCAGTTGCATTTTCTACAGACAGAGTGTTTCAAAACTGCTCAATCAAAAGTATGGTTTAACTCTGTTAGCTGAATGCTCAGATCAGAAAGAAGTTTCACAGAATGCTTCTGTGTAGTTTATATTTGAATATATTCCTTTTTCCACTACTACTCTCTTAGCGCTCCAAATGTCCAGTTGCATTTTCTACAGAAAGAGTGTTCAGATCTGCTCAATCAAAAGTATGGTTTAACTCTGTTAGCTGAATGCACAGATCAGAAAGAAGTTTCACAGAATGATTCTGTGTAGTTTATATTTGGAGACATTCCTTTTTCCACTATTACCCTCTTAGCGCTCAGAATCTCCACTTGCATTTTCTACAGAAAGAGTGTTTCAGAACGGCTCAATCAAAACTAAGGTTCAATTCTTTTAGTTGAAGAAACAGAACAGAAAGAAGTTTCACACAATTCTTCTGTGTAGTTTTAATTTGTAGACATTCGTTTTCCCAATATAGGCCTCTTAGCGCTCAGAATGTCCAATTGCAGTTTCTACAGAAAGAGTGTTTCAGAACGGCTCAATCAAAAGTAAGGTTCAACTCTGTTAGTTGAATGCACAGAACAGAAAGAAGTTTCATACAATGCTTCTGTGTAGTTTATATTTGAACATATTCTTTTTTCCACTATTACCCACTTAGCGCTACGAATGTCCAGTTGCATTTTCTACAGACAGAGTGTTTCAAAACTGCTCAATCAAAAGTATGGTTTAACTCTGTTAGCTGAATGCTCAGATCAGAAAGAACTTTCACAGAATGCTTCTGTGTAGTTTATATTTGAATATATTCCTTTTTCCACTACTACGCTCTTAGCGCTCCAAATGTCCAGTTGCATTTTCTACAGAAAGAGTGTTCAGATCTGCTCAGTCAAAACTATGGTTTAACTCTGTTAGCTGAATGCACATATCAGAAAGAATTTCACCGAATGATTCTGTGTAGTTTATATTTGAAGACATTCCTTTTTCCACTATTACCCTCTTAGCGCTCCGAATCTCCACTTGCATTTTCTACAAAAAGAGTGTTTCATAACTGCTCAATCAAAAATATGTTTTATCTCTGTTAAATGAATTTACAGATCAGAAATAAGTTCCACAGAATGCATCTGTGTAGTTTTTATTTGAAGATATTCTTTTTCCCAATGTAGGCCTCTTAGCGCTTAGCATGTCCAATTGCAGTTTCTACAGAAAGAGTGTTTCAGAACGGCTCAATCAAAAGTAAGGTTCAACTCTGTTAGTTGAATGCACAGAACAGAAAGAATTTTCACAGAATGCTACTGTGTAGTTTATATTTGAATATATTCCTTTTTCCACTATTACCCTCTTAGCACTCCGAATGTCCACTTGCATTTTCTACAGAAAGAGTGTTCAGAACTGCGCAATCAAAAGTATGGTTTAACTCTGTTAGCTTAATGAACATATCAGAAATAAGTTTCACACAATGCTTCTGTGTAGTTTTTATTTGAAGATATTATTTTTCCCAATAGAGGCCTCTTAGCGCTCAGAATGTCCAATTGTAGTTTCTACAGAAAGAGTGTTTCAGAAAGGCTCAATCAAAAGTAAGGTTCAACTCTGTTAGTTGAATGCACAGAACAGAAAGAAGTTTCATACAATGCTTCTGTGTAGTTTATATTTGAACATATTCTTTTTTCCACTATTACCCACTTAGCGCTACGAATGTCCAGTTGCATTTTCTACAGACAGAGTGTTTCAAAACTGCTCAATCAAAAGTATGGTTTAACTCTGTTAGCTGAATGCTCAGATCGGAAAGAAGTTTCACAGAATGCTTCTGTGTAGTTTATATTTGAATATATTACTTTTTCCACTACTACTCTCTTAGCGCTCCAAATGTCCAGTTGCATTTTCTACAGAAAGAGTGTTCAGATCTGCTCAATAAAAAGTATGGTTTAACTCTGTTAGCTGAATGCACAGATCAGAAAGAAGTTTCACAGAATGATTCTGTGTAGTTTATATTTGGAGACATTCCTTTTTCCACTATTAACCTCTTAGCGCTCCGAATCTACACTTGCATTTTCTACAGAAAGATTGTTTCAGAACGGCTCAATCAAAACTAAGGTTCAACTCTTTTAGTTGAACAAACAGAACAGAAAGAAGTTTCACACAATTCTTCTGTGTAGTTTTTATTTGTAGACATTCTTTTTCCCAATATAGGCCTCTTAGCGCTCAGAATGTCCAATTTCAGTTTCTACAGAAAGAGTGTTTCCGAACGGCTCAATCAAAAGTAAGGTTCAACTCTGTTAGTTGAATGCACAGAACAGAAAGAAGTTTCATACAATGCTTCTGTGTAGTTTATATTTGAACATATTCTTTTTTCCACTATTACCCACTTAGCGCTACGAATGTCCAGTTGCATTTTCTACAGACAGAGTGTTTCAAAACTGCTCAATCAAAAGTATGGTTTAACTCTGTTAGCTGAATGCTCAGATCAGAAAGAAGTTTCACAGAATGCTTCTGTGTAGTTTATATTTGACTATATTCCTTTTTCCACTACTACGTTCTTAGCGCTCCAATTGTCCAGTTGCATTTTCTACAGAAAGAGTGTTCAGATCTGCTCAATCAAAAGTATGGTTTAACTCTGTTAGCTGAATGCACAGATCAGAAAGAAGTTTCACAGAATGATTCTGTGTAGTTTATATTTGGAGACATTCCTTTTTCCACTATTACCCTATTAGCGCTCCGAATCTCCACTTGCATTTTCTACAGAAAGAGTGTTTCAGAACGGCTCAATCAAAACTAAGGTTCAACTCTTTTAGTTGAACAAACAGAACAGAAAGAAGTTTCACACAATTCTTCTGTGTAGTTTTTATTTGTAGACATTCTTTTACCCAATATAGGCCTCTTAGCGCTCAGAATGTCCAATTGCAGTTTCTACAGAAAGAGTGTTTCAGAACGGCTCAATCAAAAGTAAGGTTCAACTCTGTTAGTTGAATGCACAGAACAGAAAGAAGTTTCATACAATGCTTCTGTGTAGTTTATATTTGAACATATTCTTTTTTCCACTATTACCCACTTAGCGCTACGAATGTCCAGTTGCATTTTCTACAGACAGAGTGTTTCAAAACTGCTCAATCAAAAGTATGGTTTAACTCTGTTAGCTGAATGCTCAGATCAGAAAGAATTTTCACAGAATGCTACTGTGTAGTTTATATTTGAATATATTCCTTTTTCCACTATTACCCTCTTAGCGCTCCAAATGTCCAGTTGCATTTTCTACAGAAAGAGTGTTCAGATCTGCTCAATCAAAAGTATGGTTTAACTCTGTTAGCTGAATGCACAGATCAGAAAGAAGTTTCACCGAATGATTCTGTGTAGTTTATATTTGAAGACATTCCTTTTTCCACTATTACCCTCTTAGCGCTCCGAATCTCCACTTGCATTTTCTACAAAAACAGTGTTTCATAACTGCTCAATCAAAAATATGTTTTATCTCTGTTAACTGAATTTACAGATCAGAAATAAGTTTCACAGAATGCATCTGTGTAGTTTTTATTTGAAGATATTCTTTTTCCCAATGTAGGCCTCTTAGCGCTTAGCATGTCCAATTGCAGTTTCTACAGAAAGAGTGTTTCAGAACGGCTCAATCAAAAGTAAGGTTCAACTCTGTTAGTTGAATGCACAGAACAGAAAGAATTTTCACAGAATGCTACTGTGTAGTTTACATATGAATATATTCCTTTTTCCGCTATTACCCTCTTAGCGCTCCGAATGTCCACTTGCATTTTCTACAGAAAGAGTGTTCAGAACTGCGCAATCAAAAGTATGGTTTAACTCTGTTAGCTTAATGAACATATCAGAAATAAGTTTCACACAATGCTTCTGTGTAGTTTTTATTTGAAGATATTATTTTTCCCAATAGAGGCCTCTTAGCGCTCAGAATGTCCAATTGTAGTTTCTACAGAAAGAGTGTTTCAGAAAGGCTCAATCAAAAGTAAGGTTCAACTCTGTTAGTTGAATGCACAGAACAGAAAGAAGTTTCATACAATGCTTCTGTGTAGTTTATATTTGAACATATTCTTTTTTCCACTATTACCCACTTAGCGCTACGAATGTCCAGTTGCATTTTCTACAGACAGAGTGTTTCAAAACTGCTCAATCAAAAGTATGGTTTAACTCTGTTAGCTGAATGCTCAGATCGGAAAGAAGTTTCACAGAATGCTTCTGTGTAGTTTATATTTGAATATATTACTTTTTCCACTACTACTCTCTTAGCGCTCCAAATGTCCAGTTGCATTTTCTACAGAAAGAGTGTTCAGATCTGCTCAATAAAAAGTATGGTTTAACTCTGTTAGCTGAATGCACAGATCAGAAAGAAGTTTCACAGAATGATTCTGTGTAGTTTATATTTGGAGACATTCCTTTTTCCACTATTAACCTCTTAGCGCTCCGAATCTACACTTGCATTTTCTACAGAAAGATTGTTTCAGAACGGCTCAATCAAAACTAAGGTTCAACTCTTTTAGTTGAACAAACAGAACAGAAAGAAGTTTCACACAATTCTTCTGTGTAGTTTTTATTTGTAGACATTCTTTTTCCCAATATAGGCCTCTTAGCGCTCAGAATGTCCAATTTCAGTTTCTACAGAAAGAGTGTTTCCGAACGGCTCAATCAAAAGTAAGGTTCAACTCTGTTAGTTGAATGCACAGAACAGAAAGAAGTTTCATACAATGCTTCTGTGTAGTTTATATTTGAACATATTCTTTTTTCCACTATTACCCACTTAGCGCTACGAATGTCCAGTTGCATTTTCTACAGACAGAGTGTTTCAAAACTGCTCAATCAAAAGTATGGTTTAACTCTGTTAGCTGAATGCTCAGATCAGAAAGAAGTTTCACAGAAGGCTTCTGTGTAGTTTATATTTGAATATATTCCTTTTTCCACTACTACGCTCTTAGCGCTCCAAATGTCCAATTGCATTTTCTACAGAAAGAGTGTTCAGATCTGCTCAATCAAAAGTATGGTTTAACTCTGTTAGCTGAATGCACAGATCAGAAAGAAGTTTCACCGAATGATTCTGTGTAGTTTATATTTGAAGATATTCCTTTTTCCACTATTACCCTCTTAGCGCTCCGAATCTCCACTTGCATTTTCTACAAAAAGGGTGTTTCATAACTGCTCAATCAAAAATATGTTTTATCTCTGTTAACTGAATTTACAGATCAGAAATAAGTTTCACAGAATGCATCTGTGTAGTTTTTATTTGAAGATATTCTTTTTCCCAATGTAGGCCTCTTAGCACTTAGCATGTCCAATTGCAGTTTCTACAGAAAGAGTGTTTCAGAACGGCTCAATCAAAAGTAAGGTTCAACTCTGTTAGTTGAATGCACAGAACAGAAAGAATTTTCACAGAATGCTACTGTGTAGTTTATATTTGAATATATTCCTTTTTCCACTATTACCCTCTTAGCGCTCCAAATGTCCTGTTGCATTTTCTACAGAAAGAGTGTTCAGATCTGCTCAATCAAAAGTATGGTTTAACTCTGTTAGCTGAATGCACAGATCAGAAAGAAGTTTCACCGAATGATTCTGTGTAGTTTATATTTGAAGACATTCCTTTTTCCACTATTACCCTCTTAGCGCTCCGAATCTCCACTTGCATTTTCTACAAAAAGTGTGTTTCATAACTGCTCAATCAAAAATATGTTTTATCTCTGTTAACTGAATTTACAGATCAGAAATAATTTTCACAGAATGCATCTGTGTAGTTTTTATTTGAAGATATTCTTTTTCCCAATGTAGGCCTCTTAGCGCTTAGCATGTCCAATTGCAGTTTCTACAGAAAGAGTGTTTCATAACGGCTCAATCAAAAGTAAGGTTCAACTCTGTTAGTTGAATGCACAGAACAGAAAGAATTTTCACAGAATGCTACTGTGTAGTTTATATTTGAATATATTCCTTTTTCCACTATTACCCTCATAGCGCTCCGAATGTCCACTTGCATTTTCTACAGAAAGAGTGTTCAGAACTGCGCAATCAAAACTAAGGTTCAACTCTTTTAGTTGAACAAACAGAACAGAAAGAAGTTTCACCCAATGCTTCTGTGTAGTTTTTATTTGTAGACATTCTTTTTCCCAATATAGGCCTCTTAGCGCTCAGAATGTCCAATTGCAGTTTCTACAGAAAGAGTGTTTCAGAACGGCTCAATAAAAAATAGGTTCAACTCTGTTAGTTGAATGCGCAGAACAGAAAGAAGTTTCATACAATGCTTCTGTGTAGTTTATATTTGAACATATTCTTTTTTCCACTCTTACCCACTTAGCGCTACGAATGTCCAGTTGCATTTTCTACAGACAGAGTGTTTCAAAACTGCTCAATCAAAAGTATGGTTTAACTCTGTTAGCTGAATGCTCAGATCAGAAAGAAGTTTCACAGAATGCTTCTGTGTAGTTTATATTTGAATATATTCCTTTTTCCACTACTACGCTCTTAGCGCTCCAAATGTCCAGTTGCATTTTCTACAGAAAGAGTGTTCAGATCTGCTCAATCAAAAGTATGGTTTAACTCTGTTAGCTGAATGCACAGATCAGAAAGAAGTTTCACCGAATGATTCTGTGTAGTTTATATTTGAAGACATTCCTTTTTCCACTATTACCCTCTTAGCGCTCCGAATCTCCACTTGCATTTTCTACAAAAAGAGTGTTTCATAACTGCTCAATCAAAAATATGTTTTATCTCTGTTAACTGAATTTACAGATCAGAAATAAGTTTCACAGAATGCATCTGTGTAGTTTTTATTTGAAGACATTCTTTTTCCCAATGTAGGCCTCTTAGCGCTTAGCATGTCCAATTGCAGTTTCTACAGAAAGAGTGTTTCAGAACGGCTCAATCAAAAGTAAGGTTCAACTCCGTTATTTGAATGCACAGAACAGAAAGAATTTTCACAGAATGCTACTGTGTAGTTTATATTTGAATATATTCCTTTTTCCACTATTACCCTCTTAGCGCTCCGAATGTCCACTTGCATTTTCTACAGAAAGAGTGTTCAGAACTGCGCAATCCAAAGTATGGTTTAACTCTGTTAGCTTAATGAACATATCAGAAATAAGTTTCACACAATGCTTCTGTGTAGTTTTTATTTGAAGATATTATTTTTCCCAATAGAGGCCTCTTAGCGCTCAGAATGTCCAATTGCAGTTTCTACAGAAACAGTGTTTCAGAAAGGCTCAATCAAATGTAAGGTTCAACTCTGTTAGTTGAATGCACAGAACAGAAAGAAGTTTCATACAATGCTTCTGTGTAGTTTATATCTGAACATACACTTTTTCCACTATTACCCACTTAGCGCTACGAATGTCCAGTTGCATTTTCTACAGACAGAGTGTTTAAAAACTGCTCAATCAAAAGTATGGTTTAACTCTGTTAGCTGAATGCTCAGATCAGAAAGAAGTTTCACAGAATGCTTCTGTGTAGTTTATATTTGAATATATTCCTTTTTCCACTACTACTCTCTTAGCGCTCCAAATGTCCAGTTGCATTTTCTACAGAAAGAGTGTTCAGATCTGCTCAATCAAAAGTATGGTTTAACTCTGTTAGCTGAATGCACAGATCAGAAAGAAGTTTCACAGAATGATTCTGTGTAGTTTATATTTGGAGACATTCCTTTTTCCACTATTACCCTATTAGCGCTCCGAACCTCCACTTGCATTTTCTACAGAAAGAGTGTTTCCGAACGGCTCAATCAAAACTAAGGTTCAAATCTTTTAGTTGAACAAACAGAACAGAAAGAAGTTTCACACAATTCTTCTGTGTAGTTTTTATTGTAGACATTCTTTTTCCCAATATAGGCCTCTTAGCGCTCAGAATGTCCAATTGCAGTTTCTACAGAAAGAGTGTTTCAGAACGGCTCAATCAAAAGTAAGGTTCAACTCTGTTAGTTGAATGCAAAGAACAGAAAGAAGTTTCATACAATGCTTCTGTGTAGTTTATATTTGAACATATTGTTTTTTCCACTATTACCCACTTAGCGCTACGAATGTCCAGTTGCATTTTCTACAGACAGAGTGTTTCAAAACTGCTCAATCAAAAGTATGGTTTAACTCTGTTAGCTGAATGCTCAGATCAGAAAGAAGTTTCACAGAATGCTTCTGTGTAGTTTATATTTGAATATATTCCTTTTTCCACTACTACGCTCTTAGCGCTCCAAATGTCCAGTTGCATTTTCTACAGAAAGAGTGTTCAGATCTGCTCAATCAAAAGTATGGTTTAACTCTGTTAGCTGAATGCACAGATCAGAAAGAAGTTTCACCGAATGATTCTGTGTAGTTTATATTTGAAGACATTCCTTTTTCCACTATTACCCTCTTAGCGCTCCGAATCTCCACTTGCATTTTCTACAAAAAGAGTGTTTCATAACTGCTCAATCAAAAATATGTTTTATCTCTGTTAACTGAATTTACAGATCAGAAATAAGTTTCACAGAATGCATCTGTGTAGTTTTTATTTGAAGATATTCTTTTTCCCAATGTAGGCCTCTTAGCGCTTAGCATGTCCAATTGCAGTTTCTACAGAAAGAGTGTTTCAGAACGGCTCAATCAAAAGTAAGGTTCAACTCTGTTAGTTGAATGCACAGAACAGAAAGTATTTTCACAGAATGCTACTGTGTAGTTTATATTTGAATATATTCCTTTTTCCACTATTACCCTCTTAGCGCTCCGAATGTCCACTTGCATTTTCTACAGAAAGAGTGTTCAGAACTGCGCAATCAAAAGTATGGTTTAACTCTGTTAGCTTAATGAACATATCAGAAATAAGTTTCACGCAATGCTGCTGTGTAGTTTTTATTTGAAGATATTATTTTTCCCAATAGAGGCCTCTTAGCGCTCAGAATGTCCAATTGCAGTTTCTACAGAAAGAGTGTTTCAGAAAGGCTCAATCAAAAGTAAGGTTCAACTCTGTTAGTTGAATGCACAGAACAGAAAGAAGTTTCATACAATGCTTCTGTGTAGTTTATATTTGAACATATTCTTTTTTCCACTATTACCCACTTAGCGCTACGAATGTCCAGTTGCATTTTCTACAGACAGAGTGTTTCAAAACTGCTCAATCAAAAGTATGGTTTAACTCTGTTAGCTGAATGCTCAGATCAGAAAGAAGTTTCACAGAATGCTTCTGTGTAGTTTATATTTGAATATATTACTTTTTCCACTACTACTCTCTTAGTGCTCCAAATGTCCAGTTGCATTTTCTACAGAAAGAGTGTTCAGATCTGCTCAATCAAAAGTATGGTTTAACTCTGTTAGCTGAATGCGCAGATCAGAAAGAAGTTTCAAATAATGATTCTGTGTAGTTTATATTTGGAGACATTCCTTTTTCCACTATTACCCCCTTAGCACTCCGAATCTCCACTTGCATTTTCTACAGAAAGAGTGTTTCAGAACGGCTCAATCAAAACTAAGGTTCAACTCTTTTAGTTGAACAAACAGACAGAAAGAAGTTTCACACAATTCTTCTGTGTAGTTTTTATTTGTAGACATTCTTTTTCCCAATATAGGCCTCTTAGCGCTCAGAATGTGCAATTGCAGTTTCTACAGAAAGAGTGTTTCAGAACGGCTCAATCAAAAGTAAGGTTCAACTCTGTTAGTTGAATGCACAGAACAGAAAGAAGTTTCATACAATGCTTCTGTGTAGTTTATATTTGAACATATTCTTTTTTCCACTATTACCCACTTAGCGCTACGAATGTCCAGTTGCATTTTCTACAGACAGAGTGTTTCAAAACTGCTCAATCAAAAGTATGGTTTAACTCTGTTAGCTGAATGCTCAGATCAGAAAGAAGTTTCACAGAATGCTTTTGTGTAGTTTATATTTGAATATATTCCTTTTTCCACTACTACGCTCTTAGCGCTCAAAATGTCCAGTTGCATTTTCAACAGAAAGAGTGTTCAGATCTGCTCAATCAAAAGTATGGTTTAACTCTGTTAGCTGAATGCACAGATCAGAAAGAAGTTTCACCGAATGATTCTGTGTAGTTTATATTTGAAGACATTCCTTTTTCCACTATTACCCTCTTAGCGCTCCGAATCTCCACTTGCATTTTCTACAAAAAGAGTGTTTCATAACTGCTCAATCAAAAATATGTTTTATCTCTGTTAACTGAATTTACAGATCAGAAATAAGTTTCACAGAATGCATCTGTGTAGTTTTTATTTGAAGATATTCTTTTTCCCAATGTAGGCCTCTTAGCGCTTAGCATGTCCAATTGCAGTTTCTACAGAAAGAGTGTTTCAGAACGGCTCAATCAAAAGTAAGGTTCAACTCTGTTAGTTGAATGCACAGAACAGAAAGTATTTTCACAGAATGCTACTGTGTAGTTTATATTTGAATATATTCCTTTTTCCACTATTACCCTCTTAGCGCTCCGAATGTCCACTTGCATTTTCTACAGAAAGAGTGTTCAGAACTGCGCAATCAAAAGTATGGTTTAACTCTGTTAGCTTAATGAACATATCAGAAATAAGTTTCACGCAATGCTGCTGTGTAGTTTTTATTTGAAGATATTATTTTTCCCAATAGAGGCCTCTTAGCGCTCAGAATGTCCAATTGCAGTTTCTACAGAAAGAGTGTTTCAGAAAGGCTCAATCAAAAGTAAGGTTCAACTCTGTTAGTTGAATGCACAGAACAGAAAGAAGTTTCATACAATGCTTCTGTGTAGTTTATATTTGAACATATTCTTTTTTCCACTATTACCCACTTAGCGCTACGAATGTCCAGTTGCATTTTCTACAGACAGAGTGTTTCAAAACTGCTCAATCAAAAGTATGGTTTAACTCTGTTAGCTGAATGCTCAGATCAGAAAGAAGTTTCACAGAATGCTTCTGTGTAGTTTATATTTGGAGACATTCCTTTTTCCACTATTACCCTCTTAGCGCTCCAAATATCCACTTGCATTTTCTACAGAAAGAGTGTTTCAGAACGGCTCAATCAAAACTAAGGTTCAACTCTTTTAGTTGAACAAACAGAACAGAAAGAAGTTTCACACAATTCTTCTGTGTAGTTTTTATTTGTAGACATTCTTTTTCCCAATATAGGCCTCTTAGCGCTCAGAATGTCCAATTGCAGTTTCTACAGAAAGAGTGTTTCAGAACGGCTCAATCAAAAGTAAGGTTCAACTCTGTTAGTTGAATGCACAGAACAGAAAGAAGTTTCATAAAATGTTTCTGTGTAGTTTATATTTGAACATATTCTTTTTTCCACTAGTACCCACTTAGCGCTACGAATGTCCAGTTGCATTTTCTACAGACAGAGTGTTTCAAAACTGCTCAATCAAAAGTATGGTTTAACTCTGTTAGCTGAATGCTCAGATCAGAAAGAAGTTTCACAGAATGCTTCTGTGTAGTTTATATTTGAATATATTCCTTTTTCCACTACTACGCTCTTAGCGCTCCAAATGTCCAGTTGCATTTTCAACAGAAAGAGTGTTCAGATCTGCTCAATCAAAAGTATGGTTTAACTCTGTTAGCTGAATGCACAGATCAGAAAGTAGTTTCACCGAATGATTCTGTGTAGTTTATATTTGAAGACATTCCTTTTTCCACTATTACCCTCTTAGCGCTCCGAATCTCCACTTGCATTTTCTACAAAAAGAGTGTTTCATAACTGCTCAATCACAAATATGTTTTATCTCTGTTAACTGAATTTACAGATCAGAGATAAGTTTCACAAAATGCATCTGTGTAGTTTTTATTTGAAGATATTTTTTTCCCAATGTAGGCCTCTTAGCGCTTAGCATGTCCAATTGCACTTTCTACAGAAAGAGTGTTTCAGAACGGCTCAACCAAAGTAAGGTTCAACTCTGTTAGTTGAATGCACAGAACAGAAAGTATTTTCACAGAATGCTACTTTGTAGTTTATATTTGAATATATTCCTTTTTCCACTATTACCCTCTTAGCGCTCCGAATGTCCACTTGCATTTTCTACAGAAAGAGTGTTCAGAACTGCGCAATCAAAAGTATGGTTTAACTCTGTTAGCTTAATGAACATATCAGAAATAAGTTTCACGCAATGCTGCTGTGTAGTTTTTATTTGAAGATATTATTTTTCCCAATAGAGGCCTCTTAGCGCTCAGAATGTCCAATTGCAGTTTCTACAGAAAGAGTGTTTCAGAACGGCTCAATCAAAAGTAAGGTTCAACTCTGTTAGTTGAATGCACAGAACAGAAAGAAGTTTCATACAATGCTTCTGTGTAGTTTATATTTGAACATATTCTTATTTCCACTATTACCCACTTAGCGCTACGAATGTCCAGTTGCATTTTCTACAGACAGAGTGTTTCAAAACTGCTCAATCAAAAGTATGGTTTAACTCTGTTAGCTGAATGCTCAGATCAGAAAGAAGTTTCACAGAATGCTTCTGTGTAGTTTATATTTGAATATATTCCTTTTTCCACTACTACGCTCTTAGCGCTCAAAATGTCCAGTTGCATTTTCTACAGAAAGAGTGTTCAGATCTGCTCAATCAAAAGTATGGTTTAACTCTTTTAGCTGAATGCACAGATCAGAAAGAAGTTTCACCGAATGATTCTGTGTAGTTTATATTTGAAGACATTCCTTTTTCCACTATTACCCTCTTAGCGCTCCGAATCTCCACTTGCATTTTCTACAAAAAGAGTGTTTCATAACTGCTCAATCAAAAATATGTTTTATCTCTGTTAACTGAATTTACAGATCAGAAATAAGTTTCACAGAATGCATCTGTGTAGTTTTTATTTGAAGATATTCTTTTTCCCAATGTAGGCCTCTTAGCGCTTACCATGTCCAATTGCAGTTTCTACAGAAAGAGTGTTTCAGAACGGCTCAATCAAAAGTAAGGTTCAACTCTGTTAGTTGAATGCACAGAACAGAAAGAATTTTCACAGAATGCTACTGTGTAGTTTATATTTGAATATATTCCTTTTTCCACTATTACCCTCTTAGCGCTCCGAATTTCCACTTGCATTTTCTACAGAAAGAGTGTTCAGAACTGCGCAATCAAAAGTATGGTTTAACTCTGTTAGCTTAATGAACATATCAGAAATAAGTTTCACACAATGCTTCTGTGTAATTTTTATTTGAAGATATTATTTTTCCCAATATAGGCCTCTTAGCGCTCAGAATGTCCAATTGCAGTTTCTACAGAAAGAGTGTTTCAGAAAGGCTCAATCAAAAGTAAGGTTCAACTCTGTTAGTTGAATGCACAGATCAGAAAGAAGTTTCATACAATGCTTCTGTGTAGTTTATATTTGAACATATTCTTTTTTCCACTATTACCCACTTAGCGCTACGAATGTCCAGTTGCATTTTCTACAGACAGAGTGTTTCAAAACTGCTCAATCAAAAGTATGGTTTAACTCTGTTAGCTGAATGCTCAGATCAGAAAGAAGTTTCACAGAATGCTTCTGTGTAGTTTATATTTGAATATATTCCTTTTTCCACTACTACGCTCTTAGCGCTCCAAATGTCCAGTTGCATTTTCTACAGAAAGAGTGTTCAGATCTGCTCAATCAAAAGTATGGTTTAACACTGTTAGCTGAATGCACAGATCAGAAAGAAGTTTCACAGAATGATTCTGTGTAGTTTATATTTGGAGACATTCCTTTTTCCACTATTACAGTCTTAGCGCTCCGAATGTCCACTTGCATTTTCTACAGAAAGAGTGTTCAGAACTGCGCAATCAAAAGTATGGTTTAACTCTGTTAGCTTAATGAACATATCAGAAATAAGTTTCACGCAATGCTGCTGTGTAGTTTTTATTTGAAGATATTATTTTTCCCAATAGAGGCCTCTTAGCGCTCAGAATGTCCAATTGCAGTTTCTACAGAAAGAGTGTTTCAGAACGGCTCAATCAAAAGTAAGGTTCAACTCTGTTAGTTGAATGCACAGAACAGAAAGAAGTTTCATACAATGCTTCTGTGTAGTTTATATTTGAACATATTCTTATTTCCACTATTACCCACTTAGCGCTACGAATGTCCAGTTGCATTTTCTACAGACAGAGTGTTTCAAAACTGCTCAATCAAAAGTATGGTTTAACTCTGTTAGCTGAATGCTCAGATCAGAAAGAAGTTTCACAGAATGCTTCTGTGTAGTTTATATTTGAATATATTCCTTTTTCCACTACTACGCTCTTAGCGCTCAAAATGTCCAGTTGCATTTTCAACAGAAAGAGTGTTCAGATCTGCTCAATCAAAAGTATGGTTTAACTCTTTTAGCTGAATGCACAGATCAGAAAGAAGTTTCACCGAATGATTCTGTGTAGTTTATATTTGAAGACATTCCTTTTTCCACTATTACCCTCTTAGCGCTCCGAATCTCCACTTGCATTTTCTACAAAAAGAGTGTTTCATAACTGCTCAATCAAAAATATGTTTTATCTCTGTTAACTGAATTTACAGATCAGAAATAAGTTTCACAGAATGCATCTGTGTAGTTTTTATTTGAAGATATTCTTTTTCCCAATGTAGGCCTCTTAGCGCTTACCATGTCCAATTGCAGTTTCTACAGAAAGAGTGTTTCAGAACGGCTCAATCAAAAGTAAGGTTCAACTCTGTTAGTTGAATGCACAGAACAGAAAGAATTTTCACAGAATGCTACTGTGTAGTTTATATTTGAATATATTCCTTTTTCCACTATTACCCTCTTAGCGCTCCGAATTTCCACTTGCATTTTCTACAGAAAGAGTGTTCAGAACTGCGCAATCAAAAGTATGGTTTAACTCTGTTAGCTTAATGAACATATCAGAAATAAGTTTCACACAATGCTTCTGTGTAGTTTTTATTTGAAGATATTATTTTTCCCAATATAGGCCTCTTAGCGCTCAGAATGTCCAATTGCAGTTTCTACAGAAAGAGTGTTTCAGAAAGGCTCAATCAAAAGTAAGGTTCAACTCAGTTAGTTGAATGCACAGATCAGAAAGAAGTTTCATACAATGCTTCTGTGTAGTTTATATTTGAACATATTCTTTTTTCCACTATTACCCACTTAGCGCTACGAATGTCCAGTTGCATTTCCTACAGACAGAGTGTTTCAAAACTGCTCAATCAAAAGTATGGTTTAACTCTGTTAGCTGAATGCTCAGATCAGAAAGAAGTTTCACAGAATGCTTCTGTGTAGTTTATATTTGAATATATTCCTTTTTCCACTACTACGCTCTTAGCGCTCCAAATGTCCAGTTGCATTTTCTACAGAAAGAGTGTTCAGATCTGCTCAATCAAAAGTATGGTTTAACACTGTTAGCTGAATGCACAGATCAGAAAGAAGTTTCACAGAATGATTCTGTGTAGTTTATATTTGGAGACATTCCTTTTTCCACTATTACAGTCTTAGCGCTCCGAATCTCCACTTGCATTTTCTACAGAAAGACTGTTACAGAACGGCTCAATCAAAACTAAGGTTCAACTCTTTTAGTTGAACAAACACAACAGAAAGAAGTTTCACACAATTCTTCTGTGTAGTTTTTATTTGTAGACATTCTTTTTCCCAATATAGGCCTCTTAGCGCTCAGAATGTCCAATTGCAGTTTCTACAGAAAGTGTGTTTCAGAACGGCTCAATCAAAAGTAAGGTTCAACTCTGTTAGTTGAATGCACAGAACAGAAAGAAGTTTCATACAATGCTTCTGTGTAGTTTATATTTGAACATATTCTTTTTTCCACTATTACCCACTTAGCGCTACGAATGTCCAGTTGCATTTTCTACAGACAGAGTGTTTCAAAACTGCTCAATCAAAAGTATGGTTTAGCTCTGTTAGCTGAATGCTCAGATCAGAAAGAAGTTTCACAGAATGCTTCTGTGTAGTTTATATTTGAATATATTCCTTTTTCCACTACAAAGCTCTTAGCGCTCCAAATGTCCATTTGCATTTTCAACAGAAAGAGTGTTCAGATCTGCTCAATCAAAAGTATGGTTTAACTCTGTTAGCTGAATGCACAGATCAGAAAGAAGTTTCACCGAATGATTCTGTGTTGTTTATATTTGAAGACATTCCTTTTTCCACTATTACCCTCTTAGCGCTCCGAATCTCCACTTGCATTTTCTACAAAAAGAGTGTTTCATAACTGCTCAATCAAAAATATGTTTTATGTCTGTTAACTGAATTTACAGATCAGAAATAAGTTTCACAGAATGCATCTGTGTAGTTTTTATTTGAAGATATTCTTTTTCCCAATGTAGGCCTCTTAGCGCTTAGCATGTCCAATTGCAGTTTCTACAGAAAGAGTGTTTCAGAACGGCTCAATGAAAAGTAAGGTTCAACTCTGTTAGTTGAATGCACAGAACAGAAAGAAATTTCACAGAATGCTACTGTGTAGTTTATATTTGAATATATTCCTTTTTCCACTATTACCCTCTTAGCGCTCCGAATGTCCACTTGCATTTTCTACAGAAAGAGTGTTCAGAACTGCGCAATCAAAAGTATGGTTTAACTCTGTTAGCTTAATGAACATATCGGAAATAAGTTTAACACAATGCTTCTGTGTAGTTTTTATTTGAAGATATTATTTTTCCCAATATAGGCCTCTTCGCGCTCAGAATGTCCAATTGCAGTTTCTACAGAAAGAGTGTTTCAGAAAGGCTCAATCAAATTAAGGTTCAACTCTGTTAGTTGAATGCACAGAACAGAAAGAAGTTTCATACAATGCTTCTGTGTAGTTTATATTTGAACATACTCTTTTTTCCACTATTACCCACTTAGCGCTACGAATGTCCAGTTGCATTTTCTACAGACAGAGTGTTTCAAAACTGCTCAATCAAAAGTAAGGTTTAACTCTGTCAGCTGAATGCTCAGATCAGAAAGAAGTTTCACAGAATGCTTCTGTGTAGTTTATATTTGAATATATTCCTTTTTCCACTACTACTCTCTTAGCGCTCCAAATGTCCAGTTGCATTTTCTACAGAAAGAGTGTTCAGATCTGCTCAATCAAAAGTATGGTTTAACTCTGTTAGCTGAATGCACAGATCAGAAAGAAGTTTCACAGAATGATTCTGTGTAGTTTATATTTGGAGACATTCCTTTTTCCACTATTACCCTATTAGCGCTCCGAATCTCCACTTGCATTTTCTACAGAAAGAGTGTTTCAGAACGGCTCAATCAAAACTAAGGTTGAAGTCTTTTAGTTGAACAAACAGAACAGAAAGAAGTTTCACACAATTCTTCTGTGTAGTTTTTTTTGTAGACATTCTTTTTCCCAATATAGGCCTCTTAGCGCTCAGAATGTCCAATTGCAGTTTCTACAGAAAGAGTGTTTCAGAACGGCTCAATCAAAAGTAAGGTTCAACTCTGTTAGTTGAATGCACAGAACAGAAAGAATTTTCACAGAATGCTACTGTGTAGTTTATATTTGAATATATTCCTTTTTCCACTATTACCCTCTTAGCGCTCCGAATGTCCACTTGCATTTTCTACAGAAAGAGTGTTCAGAACTGCGCAATCAAAAGTATGGTTTAACTCTGTTAGCTTAATGAATATATCAGAAATAAGTTTCACACAATGCTTCTGTGTAGTTTTTATTTGAAGATATTATTTTTCCCAATAGAGGCCTCTTAGCGCTCAGAATGTCCAATTGCAGTTTCTACAGAAAGAGTGTTTCAGAAAGGCTCAATCAAAAGTAAGGTTCTACTCTGTTAGTTGAATGCACAGAACAGAAAGTAGTTTCATACAATGCTTCTGTGTAGTTTATATTTGAACATATTCATTTTTCCACTATTACCCACTTAGCGCTACGAATGTCCAGTTGCATTTTCTACAGACAGAGTGTTTCAAAACTGCTCAATCAAAAGTATGGTTTAACTCTGTTAGCTGAATGCTCAGATCAGAAAGAAGTTTCACAGAATGCTTCTGTGTAGTTTATATTTGAATATATTCCTTTTTCCACTACTACTCTCTTAGCGCTCCAAATGTCCAGTTGCATTTTCTACAGAAAGAGTGTTCAGATCTGCTGAATCAAAAGTATGTTTTAACTCTGTTAGCTGAATGCACAGATCAGAAAGAAGTTTCACAGAATGATTCTGTGTAGTTTATATTTGGTGACATTCCTTTTTCCACTATTACCCTCTTAGCGCTCCGAATCTCCACTTGCATTTTCTACAGAAAGAGTGTTTCAGAACGGCTCAACCAAAACTAAGGTTCAACTCTTTTAGTTGAACAAACAGAACAGAAAGAAGTTTCACACAATTCTTCTGTGTAGTTTTTATTTGTAGACATTCTTTTTCCCAATATAGGCCTCTTAGCGCTCAGAATGTCCAATTGCAGTTTCTACAGAAAGAGTGTTTCAGAACGGCTCAATCAAAAGTCAGGTTCAAATCTGTTAGTTGAATGCACAGAACAGAAAGAAGTTTCATACAATGCTTCTGTGTAGTTTATATTTGAACATATTCTTTTTTCCACTATTACCCACTTAGAGCTACGAATGTCCAGTTGCATTTTCTACAGACAGAGTGTTTCAAAACTGCTCAATCAAATGTATGGTTTAACTCTGTTAGCTGAATGCTCAGATCAGAAAGAAGTTTTACAGAATGCTTCTGTGTAGTTTATATTTGAATATATTCCTTTTTCCACTACTACGCTCTTAGCGCTCCAAATGTCCGGTTGCATTTTCAACAGAAAGTGTGTTCAGATCTGCTCAATCAAAAGTATGGTTTAACTCTCTTAGCTGAATGCACAGATCAGAAAGAAGTTTCACAGAATGATTCTGTGTAGTTTATATTTGAAGACATTCCTTTTTCCACTATTACCCTCTTAGCGCTCCGAATCTCCACTTGCATTTTCTACAAAAAGAGTGTTTCATAACTGCTCAATCAAAAATATGTTTTATCTCTGTTAACTGAATTTACAGATCAGAAATAAGTTTCACAGAATGCATCTGTGTAGTTTTTATTTGAAGATATTCTTTTTCCCAATGTAGGCCTCTTAGCGCTTAGCATGTCCAATTGCAGTTTCTACAGAAAGAGTGTTTCAGAACGGCTCAATCAAAAGTAAGGTTCAACTCTGTTAGTTGAATGCACAGAACAGAAAGAATTTTCACAGAATGCTACTGTGTAGTTTATATTTGAATATATTCCTTTTTCCACTATTACCCTCTTAGCGCTCCGAATGTCCACTTGCATTTTGTACAGAAAGAGTGTTCAGAACTGCGCAATCAAAAGTATGGTTTAACTCTGTTAGCTTAATGAACATATCAGAAATAAGTTTCACACAATGCTTCTGTGTAGTTTTTATTTGAAGATATTATTTTTCCCAATATAGGCCTCTTAGCGCTCAGAATGTCCAATTGCAGTTTCTACAGAAAGAGTGTTTCAGAAAGGCTCCATCAAAAGTAAGGTTCAACTCTGTTAGTTGAATGCACAGAACAGAAAGAAGTTTCATACAATGCTTCTGTGTAGTTTATATTTGAACATATTCTTTTTTCCACTATTACCCACTTAGCGCTACGAATGTCCAGTTGCATTTTCTACAGACAGAGTGTTTCAAAACTGCACAATCAAAAGTATGGTTTAACTCTGTTAGCTGAATGCTCAGATCAGAAAGCAGTTTCACAGAATGCTTCTGTGTAGTTTATATTTGAATATATTCCTTTTTCCACTACGACGCTCTTAGCGCTCCAAATGTCCAGTTGCATTTTCAACAGAAAGAGTGTTCAGATCTGCTCAATCAAAAGTATGGTTTAACTCTGTTAGCTGAATGCACAGATCAGAAAGAAGTTTCACCGAATGATACTGTGTAGTTTATATTTGAAGACATTCCTTTTTCCACTATTACCCTCTTAGCGCTCCGAATCTCCACTTGCATTTTCTACAAAAAGAGTGTTTCATAACTGCACAATCAAAAATATGTTTTATCTCTGTTAACTGAATTTACAGATCAGAAATAAGTTTCACAGAATGCATCTGTGTAGTTTTTATTTGAAGATATTCTTTTTCCCAATGTAGGCCTCTTAGCGCTTAGCATGTCCAATTGCAGTTTCTACAGAAAGAGTGTTTCAGAACGGCTCAATCAAAAGTAAGGTTCAACTCTGTTAGTTGAATGCACAGAACAGAAAGAATTTTCACAGAATGCTACTGTGTAGTTTATATTTGAATATATTCCTTTTTCCACTATTACCCTCTTAGCGCTCCGAACGTCCACTTGAATTTTCTACAGAAAGAGTGTTCAGAACTGCGCAATCAAAAGTATGGTTTAACTCTGTTAGCTTAATGAACATATCAGAAATAAGTTTCACACAATGCTTCTGTGTTGTTTTCATTTGAAGATATTATTTTTCCCAATATAGGCCTCTTAGCGCTCAGAATGTCCAATTGCAGTTTCTACAGAAAGAGTGTTTCAGAAAGGCTCAATCAAAAGTAAGGTTCAACTCTGTTAGTTGAATGCACAGAACAGAAAGAAGTTTCATACAATGCTTCTGTGTAGTTTATATTTGAACATATTCATTTTTCCACTATTACCCACTTAGCGCTACGAATGTCCAGTTGCATTTTCTACAGACAGAGTGTTTCAAAACTGCTCAATCAAATGTATGGTTTAACTCTGTTAGCTGAATGCTCAGATCAGAAAGAAGTTTTACAGAATGCTTCTGTGTAGTTTATATTTGAATATATTCCTTTTTCCACTACTACGCTCTTAGCGCTCCAAATGTCCGGTTGCATTTTCAACAGAAAGTGTGTTCAGATCTGCTCAATCAAAAGTATGGTTTAACTCTCTTAGCTGAATGCACAGATCAGAAAGAAGTTTCACAGAATGATTCTGTGTAGTTTATATTTGAAGACATTCCTTTTTCCACTATTACCCTCTTAGCGCTCCGAATCTCCACTTGCATTTTCTACAAAAAGAGTGTTTCATAACTGCTCAATCAAAAATATGTTTTATCTCTGTTAACTGAATTTACAGATCAGAAATAAGTTTCACAGAATGCATCTGTGTAGTTTTTATTTGAAGATATTCTTTTTCCCAATGTAGGCCTCTTAGCGCTTAGCATGTCCAATTGCAGTTTCTACAGAAAGAGTGTTTCAGAACGGCTCAATCAAAAGTAAGGTTCAACTCTGTTAGTTGAATGCACAGAACAGAAAGTATTTTCACAGAATGCTACTGTGTAGTTTATATTTGAATATATTCCTTTTTCCACTATTACCCTCTTAGCGCTCCGAATGTCCACTTGCATTTTGTACAGAAAGAGTGTTCAGAACTGCGCAATCAAAAGTATGGTTTAACTCTGTTAGCTTAATGAACATATCAGAAATAAGTTTCACACAATGCTTCTGTGTAGTTTTTATTTGAAGATATTATTTTTCCCAATATAGGCCTCTTAGCGCTCAGAATGTCCAATTGCAGTTTCTACAGAAAGAGTGTTTCAGAAAGGCTCCATCAAAAGTAAGGTTCAACTCTGTTAGTTGAATGCACAGAACAGAAAGAAGTTTCATACAATGCTTCTGTGTAGTTTATATTTGAACATATTCTTTTTTCCACTATTACCCACTTAGCGCTACGAATGTCCAGTTGCATTTTCTACAGACAGAGTGTTTCAAAACTGCACAATCAAAAGTATGGTTTAACACTGTTAGCTGAATGCTCAGATCAGAAAGCAGTTTCACAGAATGCTTCTGTGTAGTTTATATTTGAATATATTCCTTTTTCCACTACGACGCTCTTAGCGCTCCAAATGTCCAGTTGCATTTTCAACAGAAAGAGTGTTCAGATCTGCTCAATCAAAAGTATGGTTTAACTCTGTTAGCTGAATGCACAGATCAGAAAGAAGTTTCACCGAATGATACTGTGTAGTTTATATTTGAAGACATTCCTTTTTCCACTATTACCCTCTTAGCGCTCCGAATCTCCACTTGCATTTTCTACAAAAAGAGTGTTTCATAACTGCACAATCAAAAATATGTTTTATCTCTGTTAACTGAATTTACAGATCAGAAATAAGTTTCACAGAATGCATCTGTGTAGTTTTTATTTGAAGATATTCTTTTTCCCAATGTAGGCCTCTTAGCGCTTAGCATGTCCAATTGCAGTTTCTACAGAAAGAGTGTTTCAGAACGGCTCAATCAAAAGTAAGGTTCAACTCTGTTAGTTGAATGCACAGAACAGAAAGAATTTTCACAGAATGCTACTGTGTAGTTTATATTTGAATATATTCCTTTTTCCACTATTACCCTCTTAGCGCTCCGAATGTCCACTTGCATTTTCTACAGAAAGAGTGTTCAGAACTGCGCAATCAAAAGTATGGTTTAACTCTGTTAGCTTAATGAACATATCAGAAATAAGTTTCACACAATGCTTCTGTGTAGTTTTCATTTGAAGATATTATTTTTCCCAATATAGGCCTCTTAGCGCTCAGAATGTCCAATTGCAGTTTCTACAGAAAGAGTGTTTCAGAAAGGCTCAATCAAAAGTAAGGTTCAACTCTGTTAGTTGAATGCACAGAACAGAAAGAAGTTTCATACAATGCTTCTGTGTAGTTTATATTTGAACATATTTTTTTTCCACTATTACCCACTTAGCGCTACGAATGTCCAGTTGCATTTTCTACAGACAGAGTGTTTCAAAACTGCTCAATCAAAAGTATGGTTTAACTCTGTTAGCTGAATGCTCAGATCAGAAAGCAGTTTCACAGAATGCTTCTGTGCAGTTTATATTTGAATATATTCCTTTTTCCACTACTACGCTCTTAGCGCTCCAAAGGTCCAGTTGCATTTTCTACAGAAAGAGTGTTCAGATCTGCTCAATCAAAAGTATGGTTTAACTCTGTTAGCTGAATGCACAGATCAGAAAGAAGTTTCACAGAATGATTCTGTGTAGTTTATATTTGGAGACATTCCTTTTTCCACTATTACCCTCTTAGCGCTCCGAATCTCCACTTGCATTTTCTACAGAAAGAGTGTTTCAGAACGGCTCAATCAAAACCAAGGTTCAACTCTTTTAGTTGAACAAACAGAACAGAAAGAAGTTTCACACAATTTTTCTGTGTAGTTTTTATTTGTAGACATTCTTTTTCCCAATATAGGCCTCTTAGCGCTCAGAATGTCCAATTGCAGTTTCTACAGAAAGAGTGTTTCAGAACGGCTCAATGAAAAGTAAGGTTCAACTCTGTTAGTTGAATGCACAGAACAGAAAGAAGTTTCATACAATGCTTCTGTGTAGTTTATATTTGAACATATTCTCTTTTCCACTATTACCCACTTAGCGCTACGAATGTCCAGTTGCATTTTCTACAGACAGAGTGTTTCAAAACTGCTCAATCAAAAGTATGGTTTAACTCTGTTAGCTGAATGCTCAGATCAGAAAGAAGTTTCACAGAATGTTTCTGTGTAGTTTATATTTGAATATATTCCTTTTTCCACGACTACGCTCGTAGCGCTCCAAATGTCCAGTTGCATTTTCAACAGAAAGAGTGTTCAGATCTGCTCAATCAAAAGTATGGTTTAAATCTATTAGCTGAATGCACAGATCAGAAAGAAGTTTCACCGAATGATTCTGTGTAGTTTATATTTGAAGACATTCCTTTTTCCACTATTACCCTCTTAGCGCTCCGAATTTCCACTTGCATTTTCTACAAAAGGAGTGTTTCATAACTGCTAAATCAAAATTATGTTTTATCTCTGTTAACTGAATTTACAGATCAGAAATAAGTTTCACAGAATGCATCTGTGTAGTTTTTATTTGAAGATATTCTTTTTCCCAATGTAGGCCTCTTAGCGCTTATCATGTCCAATTGCAGTTTCTACAGAAAGAGTGTTTCAGAACGGCTCAATAAAAAGTAAGGTTCAACTCTGTTAGTTGAATGCACAGAACAGAAAGAATTTTCACAGAATGCTACTGTGTAGTTTATATTTGAATATATTCCTTTTTCCACTATTACCCTCTTAGCGCTCCGAATGTCCACTTGCATTTTCTACAGAAAGAGTGTTTCAGAACGGCTCAATCAAAACTAAGGTTCAATTCTTTTAGTTGAACAAACAGAACAGAAAGAAGTTTCACACAATTCTTCTGTGTAGTTTTTATTTGTAGACATTCTTTTTCCCAATATAGGCCTCTTAGCGCTCAGAATGTCCAATTGCAGTTTCTACAGAAAGAGTGTTTCAGAACGGCTCAATCAAAAGTAAGGTTCAACTCTGTTAGTTGAATGCACAGAACAGAAAGAAGTTTCATACAATGCTTCTGTGTAGTTTATATTTGAACATATTCTTTTTTCCACTATTACCCACTTAGCGCTACGAATGTCCAGTTGCATTTTCTACAGACAGAGTGTTTCAAAACTGCTCAATCAAATGTATGGTTTAACTCTGTTAGCTGAATGCTCAGATCAGAAAGAAGTTTTACAGAATGCTTCTGTGTAGTTTATATTTGAATATATTCCTTTTTCCACTACTACGCTCTTAGCGCTCCAAATGTCCGGTTGCATTTTCAACAGAAAGTGTGTTCAGATCTGCTCAATCAAAAGTATGGTTTAACTCTCTTAGCTGAATGCACAGATCAGAAAGAAGTTTCACAGAATGATTCTGTGTAGTTTATATTTGAAGACATTCCTTTTTCCACTATTACCCTCTTAGCGCTCCGAATCTCCACTTGCATTTTCTACAAAAAGAGTGTTTCATAACTGCTCAATCAAAAATATGTTTTATCTCTGTTAACTGAATTTACAGATCAGAAATAAGTTTCACAGAATGCATCTGTGTAGTTTTTATTTGAAGATATACTTTTTCCCAATGTAGGCCTCTTAGCGCTTAGCATGTCCAATTGCAGTTTCTACAGAAAGAGTGTTTCAGAACGGTTCAATCAAAAGTAAGGTTCAACTCTGTTAGTTGAATGCACAGAACAGAAAGAATTTTCACAGAATGCTACTGTGTAGTTTATATTTGAATATATTCCTTTTTCCACTATTACCCTCTTAGCGCTCCGAATGTCCACTTGCATTTTCTACAGAAAGAGTGTTTCAGAACGGCTCAATCAAAACTAAGGTTCAATTCTTTTAGTTGAACGAACAGAACAGAAAGAAGTTTCACACAATTCTTCTGTTTAGTTTTTATTTGTAGACATTCTTTTTCCCAATATAGGCCTCTTAGCGCTCAGAATGTCCAATTGCAGTTTCTACAGAAAGAGTGTTTCAGAACGGCTCAATCAAAAGTAAGGTTCAACTCTGTTAGTTGAATGCACAGAACAGAAAGAAGTTTCATACAATGCTTCTGTGTAGTTTATATTTGAAAATATTCTCTTTTCCAATATTACCCACTTAGCGCTACGAATGTGCAGTTGCATTTTCTACAGACAGAGTGTTTCAAAACTGCTCAATCAAAAGTATGGTTTAACTCTGTTAGCTGTATGCTCAGATCAGAAAGAAGTTTCACAGAATGCTTCTGTGTAGTTTATATTTGAATATATTCCTTTTTCCACTACTACGCTCTTAGCGCTCCAAATGTCCAGTTGCATTTTCAACAGAAAGATTGTTCAGATCTGCTCAATCAAAAGTATGGTTTAACTCTGTTAGCTGAATGCACAGATCAGAAAGAAGTTTCACCGAGTGATTCTGTGTAGTTTATATTTGAAGACATTCCTTTTTCCACTATTACCCTCTTAGCGCTCCGAATCTCCACTTGCATTTTCTACAAAAAGAGTGTTTCATAACTGCTCAATCTAAAATATGTTTTATCTCTGTTAACTGAATTTACAGATCAGAAATAAGTTTCACAGAATGCATCTGTGTAGTTTTTATTTGAAGATATTCTTTTTCCCAATGTAGGCCTCTTAGCGCTTAGCATGTCCAATTGCAGTTTCTACAGAAAGAGTGTTTCAGAACGGCTCAATCAAAAGTAAGGTTCAACTCTGTTAGTTGAATGCACAGAACAGAAAGAATTTTCACAGAATGCTACTGTGTAGTTTATATTTGAATATATTCCTTTTTCCACTATTACCCTCTTAGCGCTCCGAATGTCCACTTGCATTTTCTACAGAAAGAGTGTTCAGAACTGCGCAATCAAAAGTATGGTTTAACTCTGTTAGCTTAATGAACATATCAGAAGTAAGTTTCACACAATGCTTCTGTGTAGTTTTTATTTGAAGATATTATTTTTCCCAATAGAGGCCTCTTATCGCTCAGAATGTCCAATTGCAGTTTCTACAGAAAGAGTGTTTCAGAAAGGCTCAATCAAAAGTAAGGTTCAACTCTGTTAGTTGAATGCACAGAACAGAAAGAAGTTTCATACAATGCTTCTGTGTAGTTTATATCTTAACATACTCTTTTTTCCACTATTACCCACTTAGCGCTACGAATGTCCAGTTGCATTTTCTACAGACAGAGTGTTTCAAAACTGCTCAATCAAAAGTATGGTTTAACTCTGTTAGCTGAAAGCTGAGATCAGAAAGAAGTTTCACAGAATGCTTCTGTGTAGTTTATATTTGAATATATTCCTTTTTCCACTACTACTCTCTTAGCGCTCCAAATGTCCAGTTGCATTTTCTACAGAAAGAGTGTTCAGATCTGCTCTATCAAAAGTATGGTTTAACTCTGTTAGCTGAATGCACAGATCAGAAAGAAGTTTCAAAGAATGATTCTGTGTAGTTTATATTTGGAGACATTCCTTTTTCCACTATTACCCTATTAGCGCTCCGAATCTCCACTTGCATTTTCTACAGAAAGAGTGTTTCAGAACGGCTCAATCAAAACTAAGGTTCAACTCTTTTAGTTGAACAAACAGAACAGAAAGAAGTTTCACACAATTCTTCTGTGTAGTTTTTATTTGTAGACATTCTTTTTCCCAACATAGGCCTCTTAGCGCTCAGAATGTCCAATTGCAGTTTCTACAGAAAGAGTGTTTCAGAACGGCTCAATCAAAAGTAAGGTTCAACTCTGTTAGTTGAATGCACAGAACAGAAAGAAGTTTCATACAATGCTTCTGTGTAGTTTATATTTGAACATATTCTTTTTTCCACTACTACCCACTTAGCGCTACGAATGTCCAGTTGCATTTTCTACAGACAGAGTGTTTCAAAACTGCTCAATCAAAAGTATGGTTTAACTCTGTTAGCTGAATGCTGAGATCAGAAAGAAGTTTCACAGAATGCTTCTGTGTAGTTTATATTTGAATATATTCCTTTTTCCACTACTACGCTCTTAGCGCTCCAAATGTCCAGTTGCATTTTCTACAGAAAGAGTGTTCAGATCTGCTCAATCAAAAGTATGGTTTAACTCTGTTAGCTGAATGCACAGATCAGAAAGAAGTTTCACCGAATGATTCTGTGTAGTTTATATTTGAAGACATTCCTTTTTCCACTATTACCCTCTTAGCGCTCCGAATCTCCACTTGCATTTTCTACAAAAAGAGTGTTTCATAACTGCTCAATCAAAAATATGTTTTATCTCTGTTAACTGAATTTACAGATCAGAAATAAGTTTCACAGAATGCATCTGTGTAGTTTTTATTTGAAGATATTCTTTTTCCCAATGTAGGCCTCTTAGCGCTTAGCATGTCCAATTGCAGTTTCTACAGAAAGAGTGTTTCAGAACGGCTCAATCAAAAGTAAGGTTCAATTCTGTTAGTTGAATGCACAGAACAGAAAGAATTTTCACAGAATGCTACTGTGTAGTTTATATTTGAATATATTCCCTTTTCCACTATTACCCTCTTAGCGCTCCGAATGTACACTTGCATTTTCTACAGAAAGAGTGTTCAGAACTGCGCAATCAAAAGTATGGTTTAACTCTGTTAGCTTAATGAACATATCAGAAATAAGTTTCACACAATGCTTCTGTGTAGTTTTTATTTGAAGATATTATATTTCCCAATAGAGGCCTCTTAGCGCTCAGAATGTCCAATTGCAGTTTCTACAGAAAGAGTGTTTCAGAAAGGCTCAATCAAAAGTAAGGTTCAACTCTGTTAGTTGAATGCACAGAACAGAAAGAAATTTCATACAATGCTTCTGTGTAGTTTATATTTGAACGTACTCTTTTTTCCACTATTACCCACTTAGCGCTACGAATGTCCAGTTGCATTTTCTACAGACAGAGTGTTTCAAAACTGCTCAATCAAAAGTATGGTTTAACTCTGTTAGCTGAATGCTCAGATCAGAAAGAAGTTTCACAGAATGCTTCTGTGTAGTTTATATTTGAATATATTCCTTTTTCCACTACTACTCTCTTAGCGCTCCAAATGTCCAGTTGCATTTTCTACAGAAAGAGTGTTCAGATCTGCTCAATCAAAAGTATGGTTTAACTCTGTTAGCTGAATGCACAGATCAGAAAGAAGTTTCACAGAATGATTCTGTGTAGTTTATATTTGGAGACATTCCTTTTTCCACTATTACCCTATTAGCGCTCCGAATCTCCACTTGCATTTTCTACAGAAAGAGTGTTTCAGAACGGCTCAATCAAAACTAAGGTTCAACTCTTTTAGTTGAACAAACAGAACAGAAAGAAGTTTCACACAATTCTTCTGTGTAGTTTTTATTTTTAGACATTCTTTTTCCCAATATAGGCCTCTTAGCGCTCAGAATGTCCAATTGCAGTTTCTACAGAAAGAGTGTTTCAGAACGGCTCAATCAAAAGTAAGGTTCAACACTGTTAGTTGAATGCACAGAACAGAAAGTAGTTTCATACAATGCTTCTGTGTAGTTTATATTTGAACATATTCTTTTTTCCACTATTACCCACTTAGGGCTACGAATGTCCAGTTGCATTTTCTACAAACAGAGTGTTTCAAAACTGCTCAATCAAAAGTATGGTTTAACTCTGTTAGCTGAATGCTCAGATCAGAAAGAAGTTTCACAGAATGCTTCTGTGTAGTTTATATTTGAATATATTCCTTTTTCCACTACTACGCTCTTAGCGCTCCAAATGTCCAGTTGCATTTTCTACAGAAAGAGTGTTCAGATCTGCTCAATCAAAAGTATGGTTTAACTCTGTTAGCTGAATGCACAGATCAGAAAGAAGTTTCACCGAATGATTCTGTGTAGTTTATATTTGAAGACATTCCTTTTTCCACTATTACCCTCTTAGCGCTCCGAATCTCCACTTGCATTTTCTACAAAAAGAGTGTTTCATAACTGCACAATCAAAAATATGTTTTATCTCTGTTAACTGAATTTACAGATCAGAAATAAGTTTCACAGAATGCATCTGTGTAGTTTTTATTTGAAGATATTCTTTTTCCCAATGTAGGCCTCTTAGCGTTTAGCATGTCCAATTGCAGTTTCTACAGAAAGAGTGTTTCAGAACGGCTCAATCAAAAGTAAGGTTCAACTCTGTTAGTTGAATGCACAGAACAGAAAGAATTTTCACAGAATGCTACTGTGTAGTTTATATTTGAATATATTCCTTTTTCCACTAATACCCTCTTAGCGCTCCGAATGTCCACTTGCATTTTCTACAGAAAGAGTGTTCAGAACTGCGCAATCAAAAGTATGGTTTAACTCTGTTAGCTTAATGAACATATCAGAAATAAGTTTCACACAATGCTTCTGTGTAGTTTTTATTTGAAGATATTATTTTTCCCAATAGAGGCCTCTTAGCGCTCAGAATGTCCAATTGCAGTTTCTACAGAAAGAGTGTTTCAGAAAGGGTCAATCAAAAGTAAGGTTCAACTCTGTTAGTTGAATGCACAGAACAGAAAGAAGTTTCATACAATGCTTCTGTGTAGTTTATATTTGAACATATTCTTTTTTCCACTATTACCCACTTAGCGCTACGAATGTCCAGTTGCATTTTCTACAGACAGAGTGTTTCAAAACTGCTCAATCAAAAGTATGGTTTAACTCTGTTAGCTGAATGCTCAGATCAGAAAGAAGTTTCACAGAATGCTTCTGTGTAGTTTATATTTGAATATATTCCTTTTTCCAATACTACGCTCTTAGCGCTCCAAATGTCCAGTTGCATTTTCTACAGAAAGAGTGTTCAGATCTGCTCAATCAAAAGTATGTTTTAACTCTGTTAGCTGAATGCACAGATCAGAAAGAAGTTTCACAGAATGATTCTGTGTAGTTTATATTTGGAGACATTCCTTTTTCCACTATTACCCTATTAGCGCTCCGAATCTCCACTTGCATTTTCTACAGAAAGAGTGTTTCAGAACGGCTCAATCAAAACTAAGTTTCAACTCTTTTAGTTGAACAAACAGAACAGAAAGAAGTTTCACACAATTCTTCTGTGTAGTTTTTATTTGTAGACATTCTTTTTCCCAATATAGGCCTCTTAGCACTCAGAATGTCCAATTGCAGTTTCTACAGAAAGAGTGTTTCAGAACGGCTCAATCAAAAGTAAGGTTCAACTCTGTTAGTTGAATGCACAGAACAGAAAGAAGTTTCATACAATGCTTCTGTGTAGTTTATATTTGAACATATTCTTTTTTCCACTATTACCCACTTAGCGCTACGAATGTCCAGTTGCATTTTCTACAGACAGAGTGTTTCAAAACTGCTCAATCAAAAGTATGGTTTAACTCTGTTAGCTGAATGCTGAGATCAGAAAGAAGTTTCACAGAATGCTTCTGTGTAGTTTATATTTGAATATATTCCTTTTTCCACTACTACGCTCTTAGCGCTCCAAATGTCCAGTTGCATTTTCTACAGAAAGAGTGTTCAGATCTGCTCAATCAAAAGTATGGTTTAACTCTGTTAGCTGAATGCACAGATCAGAAAGAAGTTTCACCGAATGATTCTGTGTAGTTTATATTTGTAGACATTCCTTTTTCCACTATTACCCTCTTAGCGCTCCGAATCTCCACTTGCATTTTCTACAAAAAGAGTGTTTCATAACTGCTCAATCAAAAATATGTTTTATCTCTGTTAACTGAATTTACAGATCAGAAATAAGTTTCACAGAATGCATCTGTGTAGTTTTTATTTGAAGATATTCTTTTTCTCAATGTAGGCCTCTTAGCGCTTAGCATGTCCAATTGCAGGTTCTACAGAAAGAGTGTTTCAGAACGGCTCAATCAAAAGTAAGGTTCAACTCTGTTAGTTGAATGCACAGAACAGAAAGAATTTTCACAGAATGCTACTGTGTAGTTTATATTTGAATATATTCCTTTTTCCACTAATACCCTCTTAGCGCTCCGAATGTCCACTTGCATTTTCTACAGAAAGAGTGTTCAGAACTGCGCAATCAAAAGTATGTTTTAACTCTGTTAGCTTAATGAACATATCAGAAATAAGTTTCACACAATGCTTCTGTGTAGTTTTTATTTGAAGATATTATTTTTCCCAATAGAGGACTCTTAGCGCTCAGAATGTCCAATTGCAGTTTCTACAGAAAGAGTGTTTCAGAAAGGGTCAATCAAAAGTAAGATTCAACTCTGTTAGTTGAATGCACAGAACAGAAAGAAGTTTCATACAATGCTTCTGTGTAGTTTATATTTGAACATATTCTTTTTTCCACTATTACCCACTTAGCGCTACGAATGTCCAGTTGCATTTTCTACAGACAGAGTGTTTCAAAACTGCTCAATCAAAAGTATGGTTTAACTCTGTTAGCTGAATGCTCAGATCAGAAAGAAGTTTCACAGAATGCTTCTGTGTAGTTTATATTTGAATATATTCCTTTTTCCAATACTACGCTCTTAGCGCTCCAAATGTCCAGTTGCATTTTCTACAGAAAGAGTGTTCAGATCTGCTCAATCAAAAGTATGTTTTAACTCTGTTAGCTGAATGCACAGATCAGAAAGAAGTTTCACAGAATGATTCTGTGTAGTTTATATTTGGAGACATTCCTTTTTCCACTATTACCCTATTAGCGCTCCGAATCTCCACTTGCATTTTCTACAGAAAGAGTGTTTCAGAACGGCTCAATCAAAACTAAGGTTCAACTCTTTTTGTTGAACAAACAGAACAGAAAGAAGTTTCACACAATTCTTCTGTGTAGTTTTTATTTGTAGACATTCTTTTTCCCAATATAGGCCTCTTAGCACTCAGAATGTCCAATTGCAGTTTCTACAGAAAGAGTGTTTCAGAACGGCTCAATCAAAAGTAAGGTTCAACTCTGTTAGTTGAATGCACAGAACAGAAAAAAGTTTCATACAATGCTTCTGTGTAGTTTATATTTGAACATATTCTTTTTTCCACTATTACCCACTTAGCGCTACGAATGTCCAGTTGCATTTTCTACAGACAGAGTGTTTCAAAACTGCTCAATCAAAAGTATGGTTTAACTCTGTTAGCTGAATGCTGAGATCAGAAAGAAGTTTCACAGAATGCTTCTGTGTAGTTTATATTTGAATATATTCCTTTTTCCACTACTACGCTCTTAGCGCTCCAAATGTCCAGTTGCATTTTCTACAGAAAGAGTGTTCAGATCTGCTCAATCAAAAGTATGGTTTAACTCTGTTAGCTGAATGCACAGATCAGAAAGAAGTTTCACCGAATGATTCTGTGTAGTTTATATTTGAAGACATTCCTTTTTCCACTATTACCCTCTTAGCGCTCCGAATCTCCACTTGCATTTTCTACAAAAAGAGTGTTTCATAACTGCTCAATCAAAAATATGTTTTATCTCTGTTAACTGAAATTACAGATCAGAAATAAGTTTCACAGAATGCATCTGTGTAGTTTTTATTTGAAGATATTCTTTTTCCCAATGTAGGCCTCTTAGCGCTTAGCATGTCCAATTGCAGTTTCTACAGAAAGAGTGTTTCAGAACGACTCAATCAAAAGTAAGGTTCAATTCTGTTAGTTGAATGCACAGAACAGAAAGAATTTTCACAGAATGCTACTGTGTAGTTTATATTTGAATATATTCCCTTTTCCACTATTACCCTCTTAGCGCTCCGAATGTCCACTTGCATTTTCTACAGAAAGAGTGTTCAGAACTGCGCAATCAAAAGTATGGTTTAACTCTGTTAGCTTAATGAACATATCAGAAATAAGTTTCACAGAATGCTTCTGTGTAGTTTTTGTTTGAAGATATTATATTTCCCAATAGAGGCCTCTTAGCGCTCAGAATGTCCAATTGCAGTTTCTACAGAAAGAGTGTTTCAGAAAGGCTCAATCAAAAGTAAGGTTCAACTCTGTTAGTTGAATGCACAGAACAGAAAGAAATTTCATACAATGCTTCTGTGTAGTTTATATTTGAACATACTCTTTTTTCCACTATTACCCACTTAGCGCTACGAATGTCCAGTTGCATTTTCTACAGACAGAGTGTTTCAAAACTGCTCAATCAAAAGTATGGTTTAACTCTGTTAGCTGAATACTCAGATCAGAAAGAAGTTTCACAGAATGCTTCTGTGTAGTTTATATTTGAATATACTCCTTTTTCCACTACTACTCTCTTAGCGCTCCAAATGTCCAGTTGCATTTTCTACAGAAAGAGTGTTCAGATCTGCTCAATCAAAAGTATGGTTTAACTCTGTTAGCTGAATGCACAGATCTGAAAGAAGTTTCACAGAATGATTCTGTGTAGTTTATATTTGGAGACATTCCTTTTTCCACTATTACCCTCTTAGCGCTCCGAATCTCCACTTGCATTTTCTACAGAAAGAGTGTTTCAGAACGGCTCAATCAAAACTAAGGTTCAACTCTTTTAGTTGAACAAACAGAACAGAAAGAAGTTTCACACAATTCTTCTGTGTAGTTTTTATTTGTAGACATTCTTTTTCCCAATATAGGCCTCTTAGCGCTCAGAATGTCCAATTGCAGTTTCTACAGAAAGAGTGTTTCAGAACGGCTCAATCAAAAGTAAGGTTCAACTCTGTTAGTTGAATGCACAGAACAGAAAGAATTTTCACAGAATGCTACTGTGTAGTTTATATTTGAATATATTCCTTTTTCCACTATTACCCTCTTAGCGCTCCGAATCTCCACTTGCATTTTCTACAGAAAGAGTGTTCAGAACTGCGCAATCAAAAATATGGTTTAACTCTGTTAGCTTAATGAACATATCAGAAATAAGTTTCACACAATGCTTCTGTGTAGTTTTCATTTGAAGATATTATTTTTCCCAATATAGGCCTCTTAGCGCTCAGAATGTCCAATTGCAGTTTCTACAGAAAGAGTGTTTCAGAAAGGCTCAATCAAAAGTAAGGTTCAACTCTGTTAGTTGAATGCACAGAACAGAAAGAAGTTTCATACAATGCTTCTGTGTAGTTTATATTTGAACATATTCTTTTTTCCACTATTACCCACTTAGCGCTACGAATGTCCAGTTGCATTTTCTACAGACAGAGTGTTTCAAAACTGCTCAATCAAAAGTATGGTTTAACTCTGTTAGCTGAATGCTCAGATCAGAAAGCAGTTTCACAGAATGCTTCTGTGTAGTTTATATTTGAATATATTCCTTTTTCCACTACTACGCTCTTAGCGCTCCAAAGGTCCAGTTGCATTTTCTACAGAAAGAGTGTTCAGATCTGCTCAATCAAAAGTATGGTTTAACTCTGTTAGCTGAATGCACAGATCAGAAAGAAGTTTCACAGAATGATTCTGTGTAGTTTATATTTGGAGACATTCCTTTTTCCACTATTACCCTCTTAGCGCTGCGAATCTCCACTTGCATTTTCTACAGAAAGTGTGTTTCAGAACGGCTCAATCAAAACTAAGGTTCAACTCTTTTAGTTGAACAAACAGAACAGAAAGAAGTTTCACACAATTCTTCTGTGTAGTTTTTATTTGTAGACATTCTTTTTCCCAATATAGGCCTCTTAGCGCTCAGAATGTCCAATTGCAGTTTCTACAGAAAGAGTGTTTCAGAACGGCTCAATCAAAAGTAAGGTTCAACTCTGTTAGTTGAATGCACAGAACAGAAAGAAGTTTCATACCATGCTTCTGTGTAGTTTATATTTGAACATATTCTTTTTTCCACTATTACCCACTTAGCGCTACGAATGTCCAGTTGCATTTTCTACAGACAGAGTGTTTCAAAACTGCTCAATCAAATGTTTGGTTTAACTCTGTTAGCTGAATGCTCAGATCAGAAAGAAGTTTCACAGAATGCTTCTGTGTAGTTTATATTTGAATGTATTCCTTTTTCCACTACTAAGCTCTTAGCGCTCCAAATGTCCAGTTGCATTTTCAACAGAAAGAGTGTTCAGATCTGCTCAATCAAAAGTATGGTTTAACTCTGTTAGCTGAATGCACAGATCAGAAAGATGTTTCACCGAATGATTCTGTGTAGTTTATATTTGAAGACATTCCTTTTTCCACTATTACCCTCTTAGCGCTCCGAATCTCCACTTGCATTTTCTACAAAAAGAGTGTTTCATAAGTGCTCAATCAAAAATATGTTTTATCTCTGTTAACTGAATTTGCAGATCAGAAATAAGTTTCACAGAATGCATCTGTGTAGTTTTTATTTGAAGATATTTTTTTCCCAATGTAGGCCTCTTAGCGCTTAGCATGTCCAATTGCAGTTTCTACAGAAAGAGTGTTTCAGAACGGCTCAATCAAAAGTAAGGTTCAACTCTGTTAGTTGAATGCACAGAACAGAAAGAATTTTCACAGAATGCTACTGTGTAGTTTATATTTGAATATATTACTTTTTCCACTATTACCCTCTTAGCGCTCCGAATGTCCACTTGCATTTTCTACAGAAAGAGTGTTCAGAACTGCGCAATCAAAAGTATGGTTAACTCTGTTAGCTTAATGAAAATATCAGAAATAAGTTTCACACAATGCTTCTGTGTAGTTTTTATTTGAAGATATTATTTTTCCCAATAGAGGCCTCTTAGCGCTCAGAATGTCCAATTGCACTTTCTACAGAAAGAGTGTTTCAGAAAGGCTCAATCAAAAGTAAGGTTCAACTCTGTTAGTTGAATGCACAGAACAGAAAGAAGTTTCATACAATGCTTCTGTGTAGTTTATATTTGAACATATTCTTTTTTCCACTATTACCCACTTAGCGCTACGAATGTCCAGTTGCATTTTCTACAGACAGACTGTTTCAAAACTGCTCAATCAAAAGTATGGTTTAACTCTGTTAGCTGAATACTCAGATCAGAAAGAAGTTTCACAGAATGCTTCTGTGTAGTTTATATTTGAATATATTCCTTTTTCCACTACTACTCTCTTAGCGCTCCAAATGTCCAGTTGCATTTTCTACAGAAAGAGTGTTCAGATCTGCTCAATCAAAAGTATGGTTTAACTCTGTTAGCTGAATGCACAGATCTGAAAGAAGTTTCACAGAATGATTCTGTGTAGTTTATATTTGGAGACATTCCTTTTTCCACTATTACCCTCTTAGCGCTCCGAATCTCCACTTGCATTTTCTACAGAAAGAGTGTTTCAGAACGGCTCAATCAAAACTAAGGTTCAACTCTTTTAGTTGAACAAACAGAACAGAAAGAAGTTTCACACAATTCTTCTGTGTAGTTTTTATTTGTAGACATTCTTTTTCCCAATATAGGCCTCTTAGCGCTCAGAATGTCCAATTGCAGTTTCTACAGAAAGAGTGTTTCAGAACGGCTCAATCAAAAGTAAGGTTCAATTCTGTTAGTTGAATGCACAGAACAGAAAGAATTTTCACAGAATGCTACTGTGTAGTTTATATTTGAATATATTCCTTTTTCCACTATTACCCTCTTAGCGCTCCGAATGTCCACTTGCATTTTCTACAGAAAGAGTGTTCAGAACTGCGCAATCAAAAATATGGTTTAACTCTGTTAGCTTAATGAACATATCAGAAATAAGTTTCACACAATGCTTCTGTGTAGTTTTCATTTGAAGATATTATTTTTCCCAATATAGGCCTCTTAGCGCTCAGAATGTCCAATTGCAGTTTCTACAGAAAGAGTGTTTCAGAAAGGCTCAATCAAAAGTAAGGTTCAACTCTGTTAGTTGAATGCACAGAACAGAAAGAAGTTTCATACAATGCTTCTGTGTAGTTTATATTTGAACATATTCTTTTTTCCACTATTACCCACTTAGCGCTACGAATGTCCAGTTGCATTTTCTACAGACAGAGTGTTTCAAAACTGCTCAATCAAAAGTATGGTTTAACTCTGTTAGCTGAATGCTCAGATCAGAAAGCAGTTTCACAGAATGCTTCTGTGTAGTTTATATTTGAATATATTCCTTTTTCCACTACTACGCTCTTAGCGCTCCAAAGGTTCAGTTGCATTTTCTACAGAAAGAGTGTTCAGATCTGCTCAATCAAAAGTATGGTTTAACTCTGTTAGCTGAATGCACAGATCAGAAAGAAGATTCACAGAATGATTCTGTGTAGTTTATATTTGGAGACATTCCTTTTTCCACTATTACCCTCTTAGCGCTGCGAATCTCCACTTGCATTTTCTACAGAAAGTGTGTTTCAGAACGGCTCAATCAAAACTAAGGTTCAACTCTTTTAGTTGAACAAACAGAACAGAAAGAAGTTTCACACAATTCTTCTGTGTAGTTTTTATTTGTAGACATTCTTTTTCCCAATATAGGCCTCTTAGCGCTCAGAATGTCCAATTGCAGTTTCTACAGAAAGAGTGTTTCAGAACGGCTCAATCAAAAGTAAGGTTCAACTCTGTTAGTTGAATGCACAGAACAGAAAGAAGTTTCATACCATGCTTCTGTGTAGTTTATATTTGAACATATTTTTTTTCCACTATTACCCACTTAGCGCTACGAATGTCCAGTTGCATTTTCTACAGACAGAGTGTTTCAAAACTGCTCAATCAAAAGTTTGGTTTAACTCTGTTAGCTGAATGCTCAGATCAGAAAGAAGTTTCACAGAATGCTTCTGTGTAGTTTATATTTGAATGTATTCCTTTTTCCACTACTAAGCTCTTAGCGCTCCAAATGTCCAGTTGCATTTTCAACAGAAAGAGTGTTCAGATCTGCTCAATCAAAAGTATGGTTTAACTCTGTTAGCTGAATGCACAGATCAGAAAGATGTTTCACCGAATGATTCTGTGTAGTTTATATTTGAAGACATTCCTTTTTCCACTATTACCCTCTTAGCGCTCCGAATCTCCACTTGCATTTTCTACAAAAAGAGTGTTTCATAACTGCACAATCAAAAATATGTTTTATCTCTGTTAACTGAATTTACAGATCAGAAATAAGTTTCACAGAATGCATCTGTGTAGTTTTTATTTGAAGATATTCTTTTTCCCAATGTAGGCCTCTTAGCTCTTAGCATGTCCAATTGCAGTTTCTACAGAAAGAGTGTTTCAGAACGGCTCAATCAAAAGTAAGGTTCAACTCTGTTAGTTGAATGCACAGAACAGAAAGAATTTTCACAGAATGCTACTGTGTAGTTTATATTTGAATATATTCCTTTTTCCACTATTACCCTCTTAGCGCTCCGAATGTCCACTTGCATTTTCTACAGAAAGAGTGTTCAGAACTGCGCAATCAAAAGTATGGTTTAACTCTGTTAGCTTAATGAACATATCAGAAATAAGTTTCACACAATGCTTCTGTGTAGTTTTCATTTGAAGATATTATTTTTCCCAATATAGGCCTCTTAGCGCTCAGAATGTCCAATTGCAGTTTCTACAGAAAGAGTGTTTCAGAAAGGCTCAATCAAAAGTAAGGTTCAACTCTGTTAGTTGAATGCACAGAACAGAAAGAAGTTTCATACAATGCTTCTGTGTAGTTTATATTTGAACATATTCTTTTTTCCACTATTACCCACTTAGCGCTACGAATGTCCAGTTGCATTTTCTACAGACAGAGTGTTTCAAAACTGCTCAATCAAAAGTATGGTTTAACTCTGTTAGCTGAATGCTCAGATCAGAAAGCAGTTTCACAGAATGCTTCTGTGTAGTTTATATTTGAATATATTCATTTTTCCACTACTACGCTCTTAGCGCTCCTAATGTCCAGTTGCATTTTCAACAGAAAGTGTGTTCAGATCTGCTCAATCAAAAGTATGGTTTAACTCTGTTAGCTGAATGCACAGATCAGAAAGAAGTTTCACCGAATGATTCTGTGTAGTTTATATTTGAAGACATTCCTTTTTCCACTATTACCCTCTTAGCGCTCCGAATCTCCACTTGCATTTTCTACAAAAAGAGTGTTTCATAACTGCTCAATCAAAAATATGTTTTATCTCTGTTAACTGAATTTACAGATCAGAAATAAGTTTCACAGAATGCATCTGTGTAGATTTTATTTGAAGATATTCTTTTTCCCAATGTAGGCCTCTTAGCGCTTAGCATGTCCAATTGCAGTTTCTACAGAAAGAGTGTTTCAGAACGGCTCAATCAAAAGTAAGGTTCAACTCTGTTAGTTGAATGCACAGAACAGAAAGAATTTTCACAGAATGCTACTGTGTAGTTTATATTTGAATATATTCCTTTTTCCACTATTACCCTCTTAGCGCTCCGAATGTCCACTTGCATTTTCTACAGAAAGAGTGTTCAGAACTGCGCAATCAAAAGTATGGTTTAACTCTGTTAGCTTAATGAACATGTCAGAAATAAGTTTCACACAATGCTTCTGTGTAGTTTTTATTTGAAGATATTATTTTTCCCAATAGAGGCCTCTTAGCGCTCAGAATGTCCAATTGCAGTTTCTACAGAAAGAGTGTTTCAGAAAGGCTCAATCAAAAGTAAGGTTCAACTCTGTTAGTTGAATGCACAGAACAGAAAGAAGTTTCATACAATGCTTCTGTGTAGTTTAAATTTGAACATATTATTTTTTCCACTATTACCCACTTAGCGCTACGAATGTCCAGTTGCATTTTCTACAGACAGACTGTTTCAAAACTGCTCAATCAAAAGTATGGTTTAACTCTGTTAGCTGAATACTCAGATCAGAAAGAAGTTTCACAGAATGCTTCTGTGTAGTTTATATTTGAATATATTCCTTTTTCCACTACTACTCTCTTAGCGCTCCAAATGTCCAGTTGCATTTTCTACAGAAAGAGTGTTCAGATCTGCTCAATCAAAAGTATGGTTTAACTCTGTTAGCTGAATGCACAGATCTGAAAGAAGTTTCTCAGAATGATTCTGTGTAGTTTATATTTGGAGACATTCCTTTTTCCACTATTAACCTCTTAGCGCTCCGAATCTCCACTTGCATTTTCTACAGAAAGAGTGTTTCAGAACGGCTCAATCAAAACTAAGGTTCAAATCTTTTAGTTGAACAAACAGAACAGAAAGAAGTTTCACACAATTCTTCTGTGTAGTTTTTATTTGTAGACATTCTTTTTCCCAATATAGGCCTCTTAGCGCTCAGAATGTCCAATTGCAGTTTCTACAGAAAGAGTGTTTCAGAACGGCTCAATCAAAAGTAAGGTTCAACTCTGTTAGTTGAATGCACAGAACAGAAAGTATTTTAACAGAATGCTACTGTGTAGTTTATATTTGAATATATTCCTTTTTCCACTATTACCCTCTTAGCGCTCCGAATGTCCACTTGCATTTTCTACAGAAAGAGTGTTCAGAACTGCGCAATCAAAAGTATGGTTTAACTCTGTTAGCTTAATGAACATATCAGAAATAAGTTTCACACAATGCTTCTGTGTAGTTTTCATTTGAAGATATTATTTTTCCCAATATAGGCCTCTTAGCGCTCAGAATGTCCAATTGCAGTTTCTACAGAAAGAGTGTTTCAGAAAGGCTCAATCAAAAGTAAGGTTCAACTCTGTTAGTTGAATGCACAGAACAGAAAGTAGTTTCATACAATGCTTCTGTGTAGTTTATATTTGAACATATTCTTTTTTCCACTATTACCCACTTAGCGCTACGAATGTCCAGTTGCATTTTCTACAGACAGAGTGTTTCAAAACTGCTCAATCAAAAGTATGGTTTAACTCTGTTAGCTGAATGCTCAGATCAGAAAGCAGTTTCACAGAATGCTTCTGTGTAGTTTATATTTGAATATATTCCTTTTTCCACTACTACGCTCTTAGCGCTCCAAAGGTCCAGTTGCATTTTCTACAGAAAGAGTGTTCAGATCTGCTCAATCAAAAGTATGGTTTAACTCTGTTAGCTGAATGCACAGATCAGAAAGAAGTTTCACAGAATGATTCTGTGTAGTTTATATTTGGAGACATTCCTTTTTCCACTATTACCCCCTTAGCGCTGCGAATCCCCACTTGCATTTTCTACAGAAAGTGTGTTTCAGAACGGCTCAATCAAAACTAAGGTTCAACTCTTTTAGTTGAACAAACAGAACAGAAAGAAGTTTCACACAATTCTTCTGTGTAGTTTTTATTTGTAGACATTCTTTTTCCCAATATAGGCCTCTTAGCGCTCAGAATGTCCAATTGCAGTTTCTACAGAAAGAGTGTTTCAGAACGGCTCAATCAAAAGTAAGGTTCAACTCTGTTAGTTGAATGCACAGAACAGAAAGAAGTTTCATACCATGCTTCTGTGTAGTTTATATTTGAACATATTCTTTTTTCCACTATTACCCACTTAGCGCTACGAATGTCCAGTTGCATTTTCTACAGACAGAGTGTTTCAACACTGCTCAATCAAAAGTTTGGTTTAACTCTGTTAGCTGAATGCTCAGATCAGAAAGAAGTTTCACAGAATGCTTCTGTGTAGTTTATATTTGAATGTATTCCTTTTTCCACTACTAAGCTCTTAGCGCTCCAAATGTCCAGTTGCATTTTCAACAGAAAGAGTGTTCAGATCTGCTCAATCAAAAGTATGGTTTAACTCTGTTAGCTGAATGCACAGATCAGAAAGATGTTTCACCGAATGATTCTGTGTAGTTTATATTTGAAGACATTCCTTTTTCCACTATTACCCTCTTAGCGCTCCGAATCTCCACTTGCATTTTCTACAAAAAGAGTGTTTCATAACTGCACAATCAAAAATATGTTTTATCTCTGTTAACTGAATTTACAGATCAGAAATAAGTTTCACAGAATGCATCTGTGTAGTTTTTATTTGAAGATATTCTTTTTCCCAATGTAGGCCTCTTAGCTCTTAGCATGTCCAATTGCAGTTTCTACAGAAAGAGTGTTTCAGAACGGCTCAATCAAAAGTAAGGTTCAACTCTGTTAGTTGAATGCACAGAACAGAAAGAATTTTCACAGAATGCTACTGTGTAGTTTATATTTGAATATATTCCTTTTTCCATTATTACCCTCTTAGCGCTCCGAATGTCCACTTGCATTTTCTACAGAAAGAGTGTTCAGAACTGCGCAATCAAAAGTATGGTTTAACTCTGTTAGCTTAATGAACATATCAGAAATAAGTTTCACACAATGCTTCTGTGTAGTTTTCATTTGAAGATATTATTTTTCCCAATATAGGCCTCTTAGCGCTCAGAATGTCCAATTGCAGTTTCTACAGAAAGAGTGTTTCAGAAAGGCTCAATCAAAAGTAAGGTTCAACTCTGTTAGTTGAATGCACAGAACAGAAAGAAGTTTCATACAATGCTTCTGTGTAGTTTATATTTGAACATATTCTTTTTTCCACTATTACCCACTTAGCGCTACGAATGTCCAGTTGCATTTTCTACAGACAGAGTGTTTCAAAACTGCTCAATCAAAAGTATGGTTTAACTCTGTTAGCTGAATGCTCAGATCAGAAAGCAGTTTCACAGAATGCTTCTGTGTAGTTTATATTTGAATATATTCCTTTTTCCACTACTACGCTCTTAGCGCTCCTAATGTCCAGTTGCATTTTCAACAGAAAGAGTGTTCAGATCTGCTCAATCAAAAGTATGGTTTAACTCTGTTAGCTGAATGCACAGATCAGAAAGAAGTTTCACCGAATGATTCTGTGTAGTTTATATTTGAAGACATTCCTTTTTCCACTATTACCCTCTTAGCGCTCCGAATCTCCACTTGCATTTTCTACAAAAAGAGTGTTTCATAACTGCTCAATCAAAAATATGTTTTATCTCTGTTAACTGAATTTACAGATCAGAAATAAGTTTCACAGAATGCATCTGTGTAGATTTTATTTGAAGATATTCTTTTTCCCAATGTAGGCCTCTTAGCGCTTAGCATGTCCAATTGCAGTTTCTACAGAAAGAGTGTTTCAGAACGGCTCAATCAAAAGTAAGGTTCAAATCTGTTAGTTGAATGCACAGAACAGAAAGAATTTTCACAGAATGCTACTGTGTAGTTTATATTTGAATATATTCCTTTTTCCACTATTACCCTCTTAGCGCTCCGAATGTCCACTTGCATTTTCTACAGAAAGAGTGTTCAGAACTGCGCAATCAAAAGTATGGTTTAACTCTGTTAGCTTAATGAACATGTCAGAAATAAGTTTCACACAATGCTTCTGTGTAGTTTTTATTTGAAGATATTATTTTTCCCAATAGAGGCCTCTTAGCGCTCAGAATGTCCAATTGCAGTTTCTACAGAAAGAGTGTTTCAGAAAGGCTCAATCAAAAGTAAGTTTCAACTCTGTTAGTTGAATGCACAGAACAGAAAGAAGTTTCATACAATGCTTCTGTGTAGTTTAAATTTGAACATATTATTTTTTCCACTATTACCCACTTAGCGCTACGAATGTCCAGTTGCATTTTCTACAGACAGACTGTTTCAAAACTGCTCAATCAAAAATATGGTTTAACTCTGTTAGCTGAATACTCAGATCAGAAAGAAGTTTCACAGAATGCTTCTGTGTAGTTTATATTTGAATATATTCCTTTTTCCACTACTACTCTCTTAGCGCTCCAAATGTCCAGTTGCATTTTCTACAGAAAGAGTGTTCAGATCTGCTCAATCAAAAGTATGGTTTAACTCTGTTAGCTGAATGCACAGATCTGAAAGAAGTTTCACAGAATGATTCTGTGTAGTTTATATTTGGAGACATTCCTTTTTCCACTATTACCCTCTTAGCGCTCCGAATCTCCACTTGCATTTTCTACAGAAAGAGTGTTTCAGAACGGCTCAATCAAAACTAAGGTTCAACTCTTTTAGTTGAACAAACAGAACAGAAAGAAGTTTCACACAATTCTTCTGTGTAGTTTTTATTTGTAGACATTCTTTTTCCCAATATAGGCCTCTTAGCGCTCAGAATGTCCAATTGCAGTTTCTACAGAAAGAGTGTTTCAGAACGGCTCAATCAAAAGTAAGGTTCAACTCTGTTAGTTGAATGCACAGAACAGAAAGAATTTTAACAGAATGCTACTGTGTAGTTTATATTTGAATATATTCCTTTTTCCACTATTACCCTCTTAGCGCTCCGAATGTCCACTTGCATTTTCTACAGAAAGAGTGTTCAGAACTGCGCAATCAAAAGTATGGTTTAACTCTGTTAGCTTAATGAACATATCAGAAATAAGTTTCACACAATGCTTCTGTGTAGTTTTTATTTGAAGATATTATATTTCCCAATAGAGGTCTCTTAGCGCTCAGAATGTCCAATTGAAGTTTCTACAGAAAGAGTGTTTCAGAAAGGCTCAATCAAAAGTAAGGTTCAACTCTGTTAGTTGAATGCACAGAACAGAAAGAATTTTCATACAATGCTTCTGTGTAGTTTATATTTGAACATATTCTTTTTTCCACTATTACCCACTTAGCGCTACGAATGTCCAGTTGCATTTTCTACAGACAGAGTGTTTCAAAACTGCTCAATCAAAAGTATGGTTTAACTCTGTTAGCTGAATGCTCAGATCAGAAAGAAGTTTCACAGAATGCTTCTGTGTAGTTTATATTTGAATATATTCCTTTTTCCACTACTATGCTCTTAGCGCTCCTAATGTCCAGTTGCATTTTCAACAGAAAGAGTGTTCAGATCTGCTCAATCAAAAGTATGGTTTAACTCTGTTAGCTGAATGCACAGATCAGAAATAAGTTTCACCGAATGATTCTGTGTAGTTTATATTTGAAGACATTCCTTTTTCCACTATTACCCTCTTAGCGCTCCGAATCTCCACTTGCATTTTCTACAAAAAGAGTGTTTCATAACTGCTCAATCAAAAATATGTTTTATCTCTGTTAACTGAATTTACAGATCAGAAATAAGTTTCACAGAATGCATCTGTGTAGATTTTATTTGAAGATATTCTTTTTCCCAATGTAGGCCTCTTAGCGCTTAGCATGTCCAATTGCAGTTTCTACAGAAAGAGTGTTTCAGAACGGCTCAATGAAAAGTAAGGTTCAACTCTGTTAGTTGAATGCACAGAACAGAAAGAATTTTCACAGAATGCTACTGTGTAGTTTATATTTGAATATATTCCTTTTTCCACTATTACCCTCTTAGCGCTCCGAATGTCCACTTGCATTTTCTACAGAAAGAGTGTTCAGAACTGCGCAATCAAAAGTATGGTTTAACTCTGTTAGCTTAATGAACATGTCAGAAATAAGTTTCACACAATCCTTCTGTGTAGTTTTTATTTGAAGATATTATTTTTCCCAATAGAGGCCTCTTAGCGCTCAGAATGTCCAATTGCAGTTTCTACAGAAAGAGTGTTTCAGAAAGGCTCAATCAAAAGTAAGGTTCAACACTGTTAGTTGAATGCACAGAACAGAAAGAAGTTTCATACAATGCTTCTGTGTAGTTTAAATTTGAACATATTATTTTTTCCACTATTACCCACTTAGCGCTACGAATGTCCAGTTGCATTTTCTACAGACAGACTGTTTCAAAACTGCTCAATCAAAAGTATGGTTTAACTCTGTTAGCTGAATACTCAGATCAGAAAGAAGTTTCACAGAATGCTTCTGTGTAGTTTATATTTGAATATATTCCTTTTTCCACTACTACTCTCTTAGCGCTCCAAATGTCCAGTTGCATTTTCTACAGAAAGAGTGTTCAGATCTGCTCAATCAAAAGTATGGTTTAACTCTGTTAGCTGAATGCACAGATCTGAAAGAAGTTTCACAGAATGATTCTGTGTAGTTTATATTTGGAGACATTCCTTTTTCCACTATTACCCTCTTAGCGCTCCGAATCTCCACTTGCATTTTCTACAGAAAGAGTGTTTCAGAACGGCTCAATCAAAACTAAGGTTCAACTCTTTTAGTTGAACAAACAGAACAGAAAGAAGTTTCACACAATTCTTCTGTGTAGTTTTTATTTGTAGACATTCTTTTTCCCAATATAGGCCTCTTAGCGCTCAGAATGTCCAATTGCAGTTTCTACAGAAAGAGTGTTTCAGAACGGCTCAATCAAAAGTAAGGTTCAACTCTGTTAGTTGAATGCACAGAACAGAAAGAATTTTAACAGAATGCTACTGTGTAGTTTATATTTGAATATATTCCTTTTTCCACTATTACCCTCTTAGCGCTCCGAATGTCCACTTGCATTTTCTACAGAAAGAGTGTTCAGAACTGCGCAATCAAAAGTATGGTTTAACTCTGTTAGCTTAATGAACATATCAGAAATAAGTTTCACACAATGCTTCTGTGTAGTTTTTATTTGAAGATATTATATTTCCCAATAGAGGTCTCTTAGCGCTCAGAATGTCCAATTGAAGTTTCTACAGAAAGAGTGTTTCAGAAAGGCTCAATCAAAAGTAATGTTCAACTCTGTTAGTTGAATGCAAAGAACAGAAAGAAATTTCATACAATGCTTCTGTGTAGTTTATATTTGAACATACTCTTTTTTCCACTATTACCCACTTAGCGCTACGAATGTCCAGTTGCATTTTCTACAGACAGAGTGTTTCAAAACTGCTCAATCAAAAGTAAGGTTTAACTCTGTCAGCTGAATGCTCTGATCAGAAAGAAGTTTCACAGAATGCTTCTGTGTAGTTTATATTTGAATATATTCCTTTTTCCACTACTACTCTCTTAGCGCTCCAAATGTCCAGTTGCATTTTCTACAGAAAGAGTGTTCAGATCTGCTCAATCAAAAGTATGGTTTAACTCTGTTAGCTGAATGCACAGATCAGAAAGAAGTTTCACAGAATGATTCTGTGTAGTTTATATTTGGAGACATTCCTTTTTCCACTATTACCCTATTAGCGCTCCGAATCTCCACTTGCATTTTCTACAGAAGGAGTGTTTCAGAACGGCTCAATCAAAACTAAGGTTGAAGTCTTTTAGTTGAACAAACATATCAGAAATAAGTTTCACACAATTCTTGTGTGTAGTTTTCATTTGAAGATATTATTTTTCCCAATATAGGCCTCTTAGCGCTCAGAATGTCCAATTGCAGTTTCTACAGAAAGAGTGTTTCAGAAAGGCTCAATCAAAAGTAAGGTTCAACTCTGTTAGTTGAATGCACAGAACAGAAAGAAGTTTCATACAATGCTTCTGTGTAGTTTATATTTGAACATATTCTTTTTTCCACTATTACCCACTTAGCGCTACGAATGTCCAGTTGCATTTTCTACAGACAGAGTGTTTCAAAACTGCTCAATCAAAAGTATGGTTTAACTCTGTTAGCTGAATGCTCAGATCAGAAAGCAGTTTCACAGAATGCTTCTGTGTAGTTTATATTTGAATATATTCCTTTTTCCACTACTATGCTCTTAGCGCTCCTAATGTCCAGTTGCATTTTCAACAGAAAGAGTGTTCAGATCTGCTCAATCAAAAGTATGGTTTAACTCTGTTAGCTGAATGCACAGATCAGAAAGAAGTTTCACCGAATGATTCTGTGTAGTTTATATTTGAAGACATTCCTTTTTCCACTATTACCCTCTTAGCGCTCCGAATCTCCACTTGCATTTTCTACAAAAAGAGTGTTTCATAACTGCTCAATCAAAAATATGTTTTATCTCTGTTAACTGAATTTACAGATCAGAAATAAGTTTCACAGAATGCATCTGTGTAGATTTTATTTGAAGATATTCTTTTTCCCAATGTAGGCCTTTTAGCGCTTAGCATGTCCAATTGCAGTTTCTACAGAAAGAGTGTTTCAGAACGGCTCAATCAAAAGTAAGGTTCAACTCTGTTAGTTGAATGCACAGAACAGAAAGAATTTTCACAGAATGCTACTGTGTAGTTTATATTTGAATATATTCCTTTTTCCACTATTACCCTCTTAGCGCTCCGAATGTCCACTTGCATTTTCTACAGAAAGAGTGTTCAGAACTGCGCAATCAAAAGTATGGTTTAACTCTGTTAGCTTAATGAACATATCAGAAATAAGTTTCACACAATGCTTCTGTGTAGTTTTTATTTGAAGATATTATTTTTCCCAATAGAGGCCTCTTAGCGCTCAGAATGTCCAATTGCAGTTTCTACAGAAAGAGTGTTTCAGAAAGGCTCAATCAAAAGTAAGGTTCAACACTGTTAGTTGAATGCACAGAACAGAAAGAAGTTTCATACAATGCTTCTGTGTAGTTTAAATTTGAACATATTATTTTTTCCACTATTACCCACTTAGCGCTACGAATGTCCAGTTGCATTTTCTACAGACAGAGTGTTTCAAAACTGCTCAATCAAAAGTATGGTTTAACTCTGTTAGCTGAATGCTCAGATCAGAAAGAAGTTTAACAGAATGCTTCTGTGTAGTTTATATTTGAATATATTCCTTTTTCCACTACTAATCTCTTAGCGCTCCAAATGTCCAGTTGCATTTTCTACAGAAAGAGTGTTCAGATCTGCTGAATCAAAAGTATGGTTTAACTCTGTTAGCTGAATGCACAGATCAGAAAGAAGTTTCACAGAATGATTCTGTGTAGTTTATATTTGGTGACATTCCTTTTTCCACTATTACCCTCTTAGCGCTCCGAATCTCCACTTGCATTTTCTACAGAAAGAGTGTTTCAGAACGGCTCAATCAAAACTAAGGTTCAACTCTTTTAGTTGAACAAACAGAACAGAAAGAAGTTTCACACAATTCTTCTGTGTAGTTTTTATTTGTAGACATTCTTTTTCCCAATATAGGCCTCTTAGCGCTCAGAATGTCCAATTGCAGTTTCTACAGAAAGAGTGTTTCAGAACGGCTCAATCAAAAGTAAGGTTCAACTCTGTTAGTTGAATGCACAGAACAGAAAGAAGTTTCATACAATGCTTCTGTGTAGTTTATATTTGAACATATTCTTTTTTCCACTATTACCCACTTAGCGCTACGAATGTCCAGTTGCATTTTCTACAGACAGAGTGTTTCAAAACTGCTCAATCAAAAGTATGGTTTAACTCTGTTAGCTGAATGCTCAGATCAGAAAGAAGTTTCACAGAATGCTTCTGTGTAGTTTATATTTGAATATATTCCTTTTTCCACTACTACGCTCTTAGCGCTCCAAATGTCCGGTTGCATTTACAACATAAAGTGTGTTCAGATCTGCTCAATCAAAAGTATGGTTTAACTCTCTTAGCTGAATGCACAGATCAGAAAGAAGTTTCACAGAATGATTCTGTGTAGTTTATATTTGAAGACATTCCTTTTTCCACTATTACCCTCTTAGCGCTCCGAATCTCCACTTCCATTTTCTACAAAAAGAGTGTTTCATAACTGCTCAATCAAAAATATGTTTTATCTCTGTTAACTGAATTTACAGATCAGAAATAAGTTTCACAGAATGCATCTGTGTAGTTTTTATTTGAAGATATTCTTTTTCCCAATGTAGGCCTCTTAGCGCTTAACATGTCCAATTGCAGTTTCTACAGAAAGAGTGTTTCAGAACGGCTCAATCAAAAGTAAGGTTCAACTCTGTTAGTTGAATGCACAGAACAGAAAGAATTTTCACAGAATGCTACTGTGTAGTTTATATTTGAATATATTCCTTTTTCCACTATTACCCTCTTAGCGCTCCGAATGTCCACTTGCATTTTGTACAGAAAGAGTGTTCAGAACTGCGCAATCAAAAGTATGGTTTAACTCTGTTAGCTTAATGAACATATCAGAAATAAGTTTCACACAATGCTTCTGTGTAGTTTTTATTTGAAAATATTATTTTTCCCAATATAGGCCTCTTAGCGCTCAGAATGTCCAATTGCAGTTTCTACAGAAAGAGTGTTTCAGAAAGGCTCAATCAAAAGTAAGGTTCAACTCTGTTAGTTGAATGCACAGAACAGAAAGAAGTTTCATACAATGCTTCTGTGTAGTTTATATTTGAACATATTCTTTTTTCCACTATTACCCACTTAGCGCTACGAATGTCCAGTTGCATTTTCTACAGACAGAGTGTTTCAAAACTGCACAATCAAAAGTATGGTTTAACTCTGTTAGCTGAATGCTCAGATCAGAAAGCAGTTTCACAGAATGCTTCTGTGTAGTTTATATTTGAATATATTCCTTTTTCCACTACGACGCTCTTAGCGCTCCAAATGTCCAGTTGCATTTTCAACAGAAAGAGTGTTCAGATCTGCTCAATCAAAAGTATGGTTTAACTCTGTTAGCTGAATGCACAGATCAGAAAGAAGTTTCACCGAATGATACTGTGTAGTTTATATTTGAAGACATTCCTTTTTCCACTATTACCCTCTTAGCGCTCCGAATCTCCACTTGCATTTTCTACAAAAAGAGTGTTTCATAACTGCACAATCAAAAATATGTTTTATCTCTGTTAACTGAATTTACAGATCAGAAATAAGTTTCACAGAATGCATCTGTGTAGTTTTTATTTGAAGATATTCTTTTTCCCAATGTAGGCCTCTCAGCTCTTAGCATGTCCAATTGCAGTTTCTACAGAAAGAGTGTTTCAGAACGGCTCAATCAAAAGTAAGGTTCAACTCTGTTAGTTGAATGCACAGAACAGAAAGAATTTTCACAGAATGCTACTGTGTAGTTTATATTTGAATATATTCCTTTTTCCACTATTACCTCTTAGCGCTCGGAATGTCCACTTGCATTTTCTACAGAAAGAGTGTTCAGAACTGCGCAATCAAAAGTATGGTTTAACTCTGTTAGCTTAATGAACATATCAGAAATAAGTTTCACACAATTCTTCTGTGTAGTTTTTATTTGAAGATATTATTTTTCCCAATAGAGCCCTCTTAGCGCTCAGAATGTCCAATTGCAGTTTCTACAGAAAGAGTGTTTCAGAAAGGCTCAATCAAAAGTAAGGTTCAACTCTGTTAGTTGAATGCACAGAACAGAAAGAAGTTTCATACAATGCTTCTGTGTAGTTTATATTTGAACATATTCTTTTTTCCACTATTACCCACTTAGCGCTACGATTGTCCAGTTGCATTTCCTACAGACAGAGTGTTTCAAAACTGCTCAATCATAAATATGGTTTAACTCTGTTAGCTGAATGCTCAGATCAGAAAGAAGTTTCACAGAATGCTTCTGTGTAGTTTATATTTGAATATATTCCTTTTTCCACTACTACTCTCTTAGCGCTCCAAATGTCCAGTTGCATTTTCTACAGAAAGAGTGTTCAGATCTGCTCAATCAAAAGTATGGTTTAACTCTGTTAGCTGAATGCACAGATCAGAAAGAAGTTTCACAGAATGATTCTGTGTAGTTTATATTTGGAGACATTCCTTTTTCCACTATTACCCTCTTAGCGCTCCGAATCTACACTTGCATTTTCTACAGAAAGAGTGTTTCAGAACGGCTCAATCAAAACTAAGGTTCAACTCTTTTTGTTGAACAAACAGAACAGAAAGATGTTTCACACAATTCTTCTGTGTAGTTTTTATTTGTAGACATTCTTTTTCCCAATATAGGCCTCTTAGCGCTCAGAATGTCCAATTGCAGTTTCTACAGAAAGAGTGTTTCAGAACGGCTCAATCAAAAGTAAGGTTCAACTCTGTTAGTTGAATGCACAGAACAGAAAGAAGTTTCATACAATGATTCTGTGTAGTTTATATTTGAACATATTCTTTTTTCCACTATTACCCACTTAGCGCTACGATTGTCCAGTTGCATTTTCTACAGACAGAGTGTTTCAAAACTGCTCAATCATAAGTATGGTTTAACTCTGTTAGCTGAATGCTCAGATCAGAAAGAAGTTTCACAGAATGCTTCTGTGTAGTTTATATTTGAATATATTCCTTTTTCCACTACTACTCTCTTAGCGCTCCAAATGTCCAGTTGCATTTTCTACAGAAAGAGTGTTCAGATCTGCTCAATCAAAAGTATGGTTTAACTCTGTTAGCTGAATGCACAGATCAGAAAGAAGTTTCACAGAATGATTCTGTGTAGTTTATATTTGGAGACATTCCTTTTTCCACTATTACCCTCTTAGCGCTCCGAATCTCCACTTGCATTTTCTACAGAAAGAGTGTTTCAGAACGGCTCAATCAAAACTAAGGTTCAACTCTTTTAGTTGAACAAACAGAACAGAAAGAAGTTTCACACAATTCTTCAGTGTAGTTTTTATTTGTAGACATTCTTTTTCCCAATATAGGCCTCTTAGCGCTCAGAATGTCCAATTGCAGTTTCTACAGAAAGAGTGTTTCAGAACGGCTCAATCAAAAGTAAGGTTCAACTCTGTTAGTTGAATGCACAGAACAGAAAGAAGTTTCATACAATGCTTCTGTCTAGTTTATATTTGAACATATTCTCTTTTCCACTATTACCCACTTAGCGCTACGAATGTCCAGTTGCATTTTCTACAGACAGAGTGTTTCAAAACTGCTCAATCAAAAGTATGGTTTAACTCTGTTATCTTAATGAACATATCAGAAATAAGTTTCACACAATGCTTCTGTGTAGTTTTTATTTGAAGATATTATTTTTCCCAATATAGGCCTCTAAGCGCTCAGAATGTCCAATTGCAGTTTCTACAGAAAGAGTGTTTCAGAAAGGCTCAATCAAACGTAAGGTTCAACTCTGTTAGTTGAATGCACAGAACAGAAAGAAGTTTCATACAATGCTTCTGTGTAGTTTATATTTGAACATATTCTTTTTTCCACTATTACCCACTTAGCGCTACGAATGTCCAGTTGCATTTTCTACAGACAGAGTGTTTCAAAACTGCTCAATCATAAGTATGGTTTAACTCTGTTAGCTGAATGCTCAGATCAGAAAGAAGTTTCACAGAATGCTTTTGTTTAGTTTATATTTGAATATATTCCTTTTTCCACTACTACTCTCTAAGCGCTCCAAATGTCTAGTTGCATTTTCTACAGAAAGAGTGTTCAGATCTGCTCAATCAAAAGTATGGTTTAATTCTGTTAGCTGAATGCACAGATCAGAAAGAAGTTTCACAGAATGATTCTGTGTAGTTTATATTTGGAGACATTCCTTTTTCCACTATTACCCTCTTAGCGCTCCGAATCTCCACTTGCATTTTCTACAGAAAGAGTGTTTCAGAACGGCTCAATCAAAACTAAGGTTCAACTCTTTTAGTTGAACAAACAGAACAGAAAGAAGTTTCACACAATTCTTCTGTGTGGTTTTTATTTGTAGACATTCTTTTTCCCAATATAGGCCTCTTAGCACTCAGAATGTCCAATTGCAGTTTCTACAGAAAGAGTGTTTCAGAACGGCTCAATCAAAAGTAAGGTTCAACTCTGTTAGTTGAATGCACAGAACAGAAAGAAGTTTCATACAATGCTTCTGTGTAGTTTATATTTGAACATATTCTCTTTTCCACTATTACCCACTTAGCGCTACGAATGTCCAGTTGCATTTTCTACAGACAGAGTGTTTCAAAACTGCTCAATCAAAAGTATGGTTTAACTCTGTTAGCTGAATGGTCAGATCAGAAAGAAGTTTCACAGAATGCTTCTGTGTAGTTTATATTTGAATATATTCCTTTTTCCACTACTACGCTCTTAGCACTCCAAATGTCCAGTTGCATTATCTACAGAAAGAGTGTTCAGATCTGCTCAATCTAAAGTATGGTTTAGCTCTGTTAGCTGAATGCACAGATCAGAAAGAAGTTTCACCGAATGATTCTGTGTAGTTTATATTTGAAGACATTCCTTTTTCCACTATTACCCTCTTAGCGCTCCGAATCTCCACTTGCATTTTCTACAAAAAGAGTGTTTCATAACTGCTCAATCAAAAATATGTTTTATCTCTGTTAACTGAATTTACAGATCAGAAATAAGTTTCACAGAATGCATCTGTGTAGTTTTTATTTGAAGATATTCTTTTTCCCAATGTAGGCCTCTTAGCGCTTAGCATGTCCAATTGCAGTTTCTACAGAAAGAGTGTTTCAGAACGGCTCAATTAAAAGTAAGGTTCAACTCTGTTAGTTGAATGCACAGAACAGAAATGATTTTCACAGAATGCTACTGTGTAGTTTATATTTGAATATATTCCTTTTTCCACTATTACCCTTTTAGCTCTCCGAATGTCCACTTGCATTTTCTACAGAAAGAGTGTTCAGAACTGCGCAATCAAAAGTATGGTTTAACTCTGTTAGCTTAATGAACATATCAGAAATAAGTTTCACACAATGCTTCTGTGTAGTTTATATTAGAACATATTCTTTTTTCCACTATTACCCACTTAGTGCTACGAATGTCCAGTTGCATTTTCTACAGACAGAGTGTTTCAAAACTGCTCAATCAAAAGTATGGTTTAACTCTGTTAGCTGAATGCTCAGATCAGAAAGAAGTTTCACAGAATGCTTCTGTGTAGTTTATATTTGAATATATTCCTTTTTCCACTACTACTCTCTTAGCGCTCCAAATGTCCAGTTGCATTCTCTACAGAAAGAGTGTTCAGATCTGCTCAATCAAAAGTATGGTTTAACTCTGTTAGCTGAATGCACAGATCAGAAAGAAGTTTCACAGAATGATTCTGTGTAGTTTATATTTGGGACATTCCTTTTTCCACTATTACCCTCTTAGCGCTCCGAATCTCCACTTGCATTTTCTACAGAAAGAGTGTTTCAGAACGGCTCAATCAAAACTAAGGTTCAACTCTTTTAGTTGAACAAACAGAACAGAAAGAAGTTTCACACAATTCTTCTGTGTAGTTTTTATTTGTAGACATTCTTTTTCCCAATATAGGCCTCTTAGCGCTCAGAATGTCCAATTGCAGTTTCTACAGAAAGAGTGTTTCAGAACGGCTCAATCAAAAGTAATGTTCAACTCTGTTAGTTGAATGCACAGAACACAAAGAAGTTTCATACAATGCTTCTGTGTAGTTTATATTTGAACATATTCTCTTTTCCACTATTACCCACTTAGCGCTACGAATGTCCAGTTGCATTTTCTACAGACAGAGTGTTTCAAAACTGCTCAATCAAAAGTATGGTTTAACTCTGTTAGCTGAATGCTCAGATCAGAAAGAAGTTTCACAGAATGCTTCTGTGTAGTTTATATTTGAATATATTCCTTTTTCCAATACTACGCTCTTAGCGCTCCAAATGTCCAGTTGCATTTTCAACAGAAAGAGTGTTCAGATCTGCTCAATCAAAAGTATGGTTTAACTCTGTTAGCTGAATGCACAGATCAGAAAGAAGTTTCACCGAATGATTCTGTGTAGTTTATATTTGAAGACATTGCTTTTTCCACTATTACCCTCTTAGCGCTCCGAATCTCCACTTGCATTTTCTACAAAAAGAGTGTTTCATAACTGCTCAATCAAAAATATGTTTTATCTCTGTTAACTGAATTTACAGATCAGAAATAAGTTTCACAGAATGCATCTGTGTAGTTTTTATTTGAAGATATTCTTTTTCCCAATGTAGGCCTCTTAGCGCTTAGCATGTCCAATTGCAGTTTCTACAGAAAGAGTGTTTCAGAACGGCTCAATCAAAAGTAAGGTTCAACTCTGTTAGTTGAATGCACAGAAGAGAAAGAATTTTCACAGAATGCTACTGTATAGTTTATATTTGAATATATTCCTTTTTCCACTATTACCCTCTTAGCTCTCCGAATGTCCACTTGCATTTTCTACAGAAAGAGTGTTCAGAACTGCGCAATCAAAAGTATGGTTTAACTCTGTTAGCTTAATGAACATATCAGAAATAAGTTTCACAAAATTCTTCTGTGTAGTTTTTATTTGAAGATATTATTTTTCCCAATAGAGCCCTCTTAGCGCTCAGAATGTCCAATTGCAGTTTCTACAGAAAGAGTGTTTCAGAAAGGCTCAATCAAAAGTAAGGTTCAACTCTGTTAGTTGAATGCACAGAACAGAAAGAAGTTTCATACAATGCTTCTGTGTAGTTTATATTTGAACATATTCTTTTTTCCACTATTACCCACTTAGCGCTACGAATGTCCAGTTGCATTTTCTACAGACAGAGTGTTTCAAAACTGCTCAATCAAAAGTATGGTTTAACTCTGTTAGCTGAATGCTCAGATCAGAAAGAAGTTTCACAGAATGCTTCTGTGTAGTTTATATTTGAATATATTCCTTTTTCCACTACTAATCTCTTAGCGCTCCAAATGTCCAGTTGCATTTTCTACAGAAAGAGTGTTCAGATCTGCTCAATCAAAAGTATGTTTTAACTCTGTTAGCTGAATGCACAGATCAGAAAGAAGTTTCACAGAATGATTCTGTGTAGTTTATATTTGGAGACATTCCTTTTTCCACTATTACCCTCTTAGCTCTCCGAATCTCCACTTGCATTTTCTACAGAAAGAGTGTTTCAGAACGGCTCAATCAAAACTAAGGTTCAACTCTTTTAGTTGAACAAACAGAACAGAAAGAAGTTTCACACAATTCTTCTGTGTAGTTTTTATTTGTAGACATTCTTTTTCCCAATATCGGCCTCTTAGCGCTCAGAATGTCCAATTGCAGTTTCTACAGAAAGAGTGTTTCAGAACGGCTCAATCAAAAGTAAGGTTCAACTCTGTTAGTTGAATGCACAGAACAGAAAGAAGTTTCATACAATGCTTCTGTGTAGTTTATATTTGAACATATTCTCTTTTCCACTATTACCCACTTAGCGCTAAGAATGTCCAGTTGCATTTTCTACAGACAGAGTGTTTCAAAACTGCTCAATCAAAAGTATGGTTTAACTCTGTTAGCTGAATGCTCAGATCAGAAAGAAGTTTCACAGAATGCTTCTGTGTAGTTTATATTTGAATATATTCCTTTTTCCACTACTACGCTCTTAGCGCTCCAAATGTCCAGTTGCATTTTCAACAGAAAGAGTGTTCAGATCTGCTCAATCAAAAGTATGGTTTAGCTCTGTTAGCTTAATGCACAGATCAGAAAGAAGTTTCACCGAATGATTCTGTGTAGTTTATATTTGAAGACATTCCTTTTTCCACTATTACCCTCTTAGCGCTCCGAATCTCCACTTGCATTTTCTACAAAAAGAGTGTTTCATAACTGCTCAATCAAAAATATGTTTTATCTCCGTTAACTGAATTTACAGATCAGAAATAAGTTTCACAGAATGCATCTGTGTAGTTTTTATTTGAAGATATTCTTTTTCCCAATGTAGGCCTCTTAGCGCTTAGCATGTCCAATTGCAGTTTCTACAGAAAGAGTGTTTCAGAACGGCTCAATCAAAAGTAAGGTTCAACTCTGTTAGTTGAATGCACAGAACAGAAAGAATTTTCACAGAATGCTACTGTGTAGTTTATATTTGAATATATTCCTTTTTCCACTATTACCCTCTTAGCGCTCCGAATGTCCACTTGCATTTTCTACAGAAAGAGTGTTCAGAACTGCGCAATCAAAAGTATGGTTTAACTCTGTTAGCTTAATGAATATATCAGAAATAAGTTTCACACAATGCTTCTGTGTAGTTTTTATTTGAAGATATTATTTTTCCCAATAGAGGCCTCTTAGCGCTCAGAATGTCCAATTGCAGTTTCTACAGAAAGAGTGTTTCAGAAAGGCTCAATCAAAAGTAAGGTTCAACTCTGTTAGTTGAATGCACAGAACAGAAAGAAGTTTCATACAATGCTTCTGTGTAGTTTATATTTGAACATATTCTTTTTTCCACTATTACCCACTTAGCGCTACGAATGTCCAGTTGCATTTTCTACAGACAGAGTGTTTCAAAACTGCTCAATCAAAAGTATGGTTTAACTCTGTTAGCTGAATGCTCAGATCAGAAAGAAGTTTCACAGAATGCTTCTGTGTAGTTTATATTTGAATATATTCCTTTTTCCACTACTACTCTCTTAGCGCTCCAAATGTCCAGTTGCATTTTCTACAGAAAGAGTGTTCAGATCTGCTCAATCAAAAGTATGGTTTAGCTCTGTTAGCTGAATGCACAGATCAGAAAGAAGTTTCACCGAATGATTCTGTGTAGTTTATATTTGAAGACATTCCTTTTTCCACTATTACCCTCTTAGCGCTCCGAATCTCCACTTGCATTTTCTACAAAAAGAGTGTTTCATAACTGCTCAATCAAAAATATGTTTTATCTCTGTTAACTGAATTTACAGATCAGAAATAAGTTTCACAGAATGCATCTGTGTAGTTTTTATTTGAAGATATTCTTTTTCCCAATGTAGGCCTCTTAGCGCTTAGCATGTCCAATTGCAGTTTCTACAGAAAGAGTGTTTCAGAACGGCTCAATTAAAAGTAAGGTTCAACTCTGTTAGTTGAATGCACAGAACAGAAATGATTTTCACAGAATGCTACTGTGTAGTTTATATTTGAATATATTCCTTTTTCCACTATTACCCTTTTAGCTCTCCGAATGTCCACTTGCATTTTCTACAGAAAGAGTGTTCAGAACTGCGCAATCAAAAGTATGGTTTAACTCTGTTAGCTTAATGAACATATCAGAAATAAGTTTCACACAATGCTTCTGTGTAGTTTATATTAGAACATATTCTTTTTTCCACTATTACCCACTTAGTGCTACGAATGTCCAGTTGCATTTTCTACAGACAGAGTGTTTCAAAACTGCTCAATCAAAAGTATGGTTTAACTCTGTTAGCTGAATGCTCAGATCAGAAAGAAGTTTCACAGAATGCTTCTGTGTAGTTTATATTTGAATATATTCCTTTTTCCACTACTACTCTCTTAGCGCTCCAAATGTCCAGTTGCATTCTCTACAGAAAGAGTGTTCAGATCTGCTCAATCAAAAGTATGGTTTAACTCTGTTAGCTGAATGCACAGATCAGAAAGAAGTTTCACAGAATGATTCTGTGTAGTTTATATTTGGGACATTCCTTTTTCCACTATTACCCTCTTAGCGCTCCGAATCTCCACTTGCATTTTCTACAGAAAGAGTGTTTCAGAACGGCTCAATCAAAACTAAGGTTCAACTCTTTTAGTTGAACAAACAGAACAGAAAGAAGTTTCACACAATTCTTCTGTGTAGTTTTTATTTGTAGACATTCTTTTTCCCAATATAGGCCTCTTAGCGCTCAGAATGTCCAATTGCAGTTTCTACAGAAAGAGTGTTTCAGAACGGCTCAATCAAAAGTAATGTTCAACTCTGTTAGTTGAATGCACAGAACAGAAAGAAGTTTAATACAATGCTTCTGTGTAGTTTATATTTGAACATATTCTCTTTTCCACTATTACCCACTTAGCGCTACGAATGTCCAGTTGCATTTTCTACAGACAGAGTGTTTCAAAACTGCTCAATCAAAAGTATGGTTTAACTCTGTTAGCTGTATGCTCAGATCAGAAAGAAGTTTCACAGAATGCTTCTGTGTAGTTTATATTTGAATATATTCCTTTTTCCACTACTACGCTCTTAGCGCTCCAAATGTCCAGTTGCATTTTCAACAGAAAGAGTGTTCAGATCTGCTCAATCAAAAGTATGGTTTAACTCTGTTAGCTGAATGCACAGATCAGAAAGAAGTTTCACCGAATGATTCTGTGTAGTTTATATTTGAAGACATTGCTTTTTCCACTATTACCCTCTTAGCGCTCCGAATCTCCACTTGCATTTTCTACAAAAAGAGTGTTTCATAACTGCTCAATCAAAAATATGTTTTATCTCTGTTAACTGAATTTACAGATCAGAAATAAGTTTCACAGAATGCATCTGTGTAGTTTTTATTTGAAGATATTCTTTTTCCCAATGTAGGCCTCTTACCGCTTAGCATGTCCAATTGCAGTTTCTACAGAAAGAGTGTTTCAGAACGCCTCAATCAAAAGTAAGGTTCAACTCTGTTAGTTGAATGCACAGAAGAGAAAGAATTTTCACAGAATGCTACTGTATAGTTTATATTTGAATATATTCCTTTTTCCACTATTACCCTCTTAGCTCTCCGAATGTCCACTTGCATTTTCTACAGAAAGAGTGTTCAGAACTGCGCAATCAAAAGTATGGTTTAACTCTGTTAGCTTAATGAACATATCAGAAATAAGTTTCACAAAATTCTTCTGTGTAGTTTTTATTTGAAGATATTATTTTTCCCAATAGAGCCCTCTTAGCGCTCAGAATGTCCAATTGCAGTTTCTACAGAAAGAGTGTTTCAGAAAGGCTCAATCAAAAGTAAGGTTCAACTCTGTTAGTTGAATGCACAGAACAGAAAGAAGTTTCATACAATGCTTCTGTGTAGTTTATATTTGAACATATTCTTTTTTCCACTATTACCCACTTAGCGCTACGAATGTCCAGTTGCATTTTCTACAGACAGAGTGTTTCAAAACTGCTCAATCAAAAGTATGGTTTAACTCTGTTAGCTGAATGCTCAGATCAGAAAGAAGTTTCACAGAGTGCTTCTGTGTAGTTTATATTTGAATATATTCCTTTTTCCACTACTAATCTCTTAGCGCTCCAAATGTCCAGTTGCATTTTCTACAGAAAGAGTGTTCAGATCTGCTCAATCAAAAGTATGTTTTAACTCTGTTAGCTGAATGCACAGATCAGAAAGAAGTTTCACAGAATGATTCTGTGTAGTTTATATTTGGAGACATTCCTTTTTCCACTATTACCCTCTTAGCTCTCCGAATCTCCACTTGCATTTTCTACAGAAAGAGTGTTTCAGAACGGCTCAATCAAAACTAAGGTTCAACTCTTTTAGTTGAACAAACAGAACAGAAAGAAGTTTCACACAATTCTTCTGTGTAGTTTTTATTTGTAGACATTCTTTTTCCCAATATCGGCCTCTTAGCGCTCAGAATGTCCAATTGCAGTTTCTACAGAAAGAGTGTTTCAGAACGGCTCAATCAAAAGTAAGGTTCAACTCTGTTAGTTGAATGCACAGAACAGAAAGAAGTTTCATACAATGCTTCTGTGTAGTTTATATTTGAACATATTCTCTTTTCCACTATTACCCACTTAGCGCTAAGAATGTCCAGTTGCATTTTCTACAGACAGAGTGTTTCAAAACTGCTCAATCAAAAGTATGGTTTAACTCTGTTAGCTGAATGCTCAGATCAGAAAGAAGTTTCACAGAATGCTTCTGTGTAGTTTATATTTGAATATATTCCTTTTTCCACTACTACTCTCTTAGCGCTCCAAATGTCCAGTTGCATTTTCTACAGAAAGAGTGTTCAGATCTGCTCAATCAAAAGTATGTTTTAACTCTGTTAGCTGAATGCACAGATCAGAAAGAAGTTTCACAGAATGATTCTGTGTAGTTTATATTTGGAGACATTCCTTTTTCCACTATTACCCTCTTAGCTCTCCGAATCTCCACTTGCATTTTCTACAGAAAGAGTGTTTCAGAACGGCTCAATCAAAACTAAGGTTCAACTCTTTTAGTTGAACAAACAGTACAGAAAGAAGTTTCACACAATTCTTCTGTGTAGTTTTTATTTGTAGACATTCTTTTTCCCAATATAGGCCTCTTAGCGCTCAGAATGTCCAATTGCAGTTTCTACAGAAAGAGTGTTTCAGAACGGCTCAATCAAAAGTAAGGTTCAACTCTGTTAGTTGAATGCACAGAACAGAAAGAAGTTTCATACAATGCTTCTGTGTAGTTTATATTTGAACATATTCTTTTTTCCACTATTACCCACTTAGCGCTACGAATGTCCAGTTGCATTTTCTACAGACAGAGTGTTTCAAAACTGCTCAATCAAAAGTATGGTTTAACTCGGTTAACTGAATGCTCAGATCAGAAAGAAGTTTCACAGAATGCTTCTGTGTAGTTTATATTTGAATATATTCCTTTTTCCACTACTACGCTCTTAGCGCTCCAAATGTCCAGTTGCATTTTCTACAGAAAGTGTGTTCAGATCTGCTCAATCAAAAGTATGGTTTAACTCTGTTAGCTGAATGCACAGATCAGAAAGAAGTTTCACCGAATGATTCTGTGTAGTTTATATTTGAAGACATTCTTTTCCACTATTACCCTCTTAGCGCTCCGAATCTCCACTTGCATTTTCTACAAAAAGAGTGTTTCATAACTGCTCAATCAAAAATATGTTTTATATCTGTTAACTGAATTTACAGATCAGAAATAAGTTTCACAGAATTCATCTGTGTAGTTTTTATTTGAAGATATTCTTTTTCCCAATGTAGGCCTCTTAGCGCTTAGCATGTCCAATTGCAATTTCTACAGAAAGAGTGTTTCAGAACAGCTCAAACGAAAGTAAGGTTCAACTCTGTTAGTTGAATGCACAGAACAGAAAGAATTTTCACAGAATGCTACTGTGTAGTTTATATTTGAATATATTCCTTTTTCCACTATTACCCTCTTAGCGCTCCGAATGTCCACTTGCATTTTCTACAGAAAGAGTGTTCAGAACTGCGCAATCAAAAGTATGGTTTAACTCTGTTAGCTTAATGAACGTATCAGAAATAAGTTTCACACAATGCTTCTGTGTAGTTTTTATTTGAAGATATTATTTTTCCCAATAGAGGCGTCTTAGTGCTCAGAATGTCCAATTGCAGTTTCTACAGAAAGAGTGTTTCAGAACGGCTCAATCAAAAGTAAGGTTCAACTCTGTTAGTTGAATGCACAGAACAGAAAGAAGTTTCATACAATGCTTCTGTGTAGTTTATATTTGAACATATTCTTTTTTCCACTATTACCCACTTAGCGCTACGAATGTCCAGTTGCATTTTCTACAGACAGAGTGTTTCAAAACTGCTCAATCAAAAGTATGGTTTAACTCGGTTAACTGAATGCTCAGATCAGAAAGAAGTTTCACAGAATGCTTCTGTGTAGTTTATATTTGAATATATTCCTTTTTCCACTACTACGCTCTTAGCGCTCCAAATGTCCAGTTGCATTTTCAACAGAAAGAGTGTTCAGATCTGCTCAATCAAAAGTATGGTTTAGCTCTGTTAGCTGAATGCACAGATCAGAAAGAAGTTTCACCGAATGATTCTGTGTAGTTTATATTTGAAGACATTCCTTTTTCCACTATTACCCTCTTAGCGCTCCGAATCTCCACTTGCATTTTCTACAAAAAGAGTGTTTCATAACTGCTCAATCAAAAATAGGTTTTATCTCTGTTAACTGAATTTACAGATCAGAAATAAGTTTCACAGAATGCATCTGTGTAGTTTTTATTTGAAGATATTCTTTTTCCCAATGTAGGCCTCTTAGCGCTTAGCATGTCCAATTGCAGTTTCTACAGAAAGAGTGTTTCAGAACGGCTCAATCAAAAGTAAGGTTCAACTCTGTTAGTTGAATGCACAGAACAGAAAGAATTTTCACAGAATGCTACTGTGTAGTTTATATTTGAATATATTCCTTTTTCCACTATTACCCTCTTAGCGCTCCGAATGTCCACTTGCATTTTCTACAGAAAGAGTGTTCAGAACTGCGCAATCAAAAGTATGGTTTAACTCTGTTAGCTTAATGAATATATCAGAAATAAGTTTCACACAATGCTTCTGTGTAGTTTTTATTTGAAGATATTATTTTTACCAATAGGGGCCTCTTAGCGCTCAGAATGTCCAATTGCAGTTTCTACAGAAAGAGTGTTTCAGAAAGGCTCAATCAAATGTAAGGTTCAACTCTGTTAGTTGAATGCACAGAACAGAAAGAAGTTTCATACAATGCTTCTGTGTAGTTTATATTTGAACATATTCTTTTTTCCACTATTACCCACTTAGCGCTACGAATGTCCAGTTGCATTTTCTACAGACAGAGTGTTTCAAAACTGCTCAATCAAAAGTATTGTTTAACTCTGTTAGCTGAATGCTCAGATCAGAAAGAAGTTTCACAGAATGCTTCTGTGTAGTTTATATTTGAATATATTCCTTTTTCCACTACTACTCTCTTAGTGCTCCAAATGTCCAGTTGCATTTTCTACAGAAAGAGTGTTCAGATCTGCTCAATCAAAAGTATGGTTTAACTCTGTTAGCTGAATGCACAGATCAGAAAGAAGTTTCACAGAATGATTCTGTGTAGTTTATATTTGGAGACATTCCTTTTTCCACAATTACCCTCCTAGCGCTCCGAATTTCCACTTGCATTTTCTACAGAAAGAGTGTTTCAGAACGGCTCAATCAAAACTAAGGTTCAACTCTTTTAGTTGAACAAACAGAACATAAAGAAGTTTCACACAATTCTTCTCTGTAGTTTTTATTTGTAGACATTCTTTTTCCCAATATAGGCCTCTTAGCGCTCAGAATGTCCAATTGCAGTTTCTACAGAAAGAGTGTTTCAGAACGGCTCAATCAAAAGTAAGGTTCAACTCTGTTAGTTGAATGCACAGAACAGAAAGAAGTTTCATACAATGCTTCTGTGTAGTTTATATTTGAACATATTCTTTTTTCCACTATTACCCACTTAGCGCTACGAATGCCCAGTTGCATTTTCTACAGACAGAGTGTTTCAAAACTGCTCAATCAAAAGTATGGTTTAACTCTGTTAGCTGAATGCTCAGATCAGAAAGAAGTTTCACAGAATGCTTCTGTGTAGTTTATATTTGAATATATTCCTTTTTCCACTACTACGCTCTTAGCGCTCCAAATGTCCAGTTGCATTTTCAACAGAAAGAGTGTTCAGATCTGCTCAATCAAAAGTATGGTTTAACTCTGTTAGCTGAATGCACAGATCAGAAAGAAGTTTCACCGAATGATTCTGTGTAGTTTATATTTGAAGACATTCCTTTTTCCACTATTACCCTCTTAGCGCTCCGAATCTCCACTTGCATTTTCTACAAAAGGAGTGTTTCATAACTGCTAAATCTAAAATATGTTTTATCTCTGTTAACTGAATTTACAGATCAGAAATAAGTTTCACAGAATGCATCTGTGTAGTTTTTATTTGAAGATATTCTTTTTCCCAATGTAGGCCTCTTAGCGCTTAGCATGTCCAATTGCAGTTTCTACAGAAAGAGTGTTTCAGAACGGCTCAATCAAAAGTAAGGTTCAACTCTGTTAGTTGAATGCACAGAACAGAAAGAATTTTCACAGAATGCTACTGTGTAGTTTATATTTGAATATATTCCTTTTTCCACTATTACCCTCTTAGCGCTCCGAATGTCCACTTGCATTTTCTACAGAAAGAGTGTTCAGAACTGCGCAATCAAAAGTATGGTTTAACTCTGTTAGCTTAATGAACATATCAGAAATAAGTTTCACACAATGCTTCTGTGTAGTTTTTATTTGAAGATATTATTTTTCCCAATATAGGCCTCTTAGCGCTCAGAATGTCCAATTGCAGTTTCTACAGAAAGAGTGTTTCAGAAAGGCTCAATCAAAAGTAAGGTTCAACTCTGTTAGTTTAATGCACAGAACAGAAAGAAGTTTCATACAATGCTTCTGTGTAGTTTATATTTGAACATATTCTTTTTTCCACTATTACCCACTTAGCGCTACGAATGGACAGTTGCATTTTCTACAGACAGAGTGTTTCAAAACTGCTCAATCAAAAGTATGGTTTAACTCGGTTAACTGAATGCTCAGATCAGAAAGAAGTTCCACAGAATGCTTCTGTGTAGTTTATATTTGAATATATTCCTTTTTCCACTACTACGCTCTTAGCGCTCCAAATGTCCAGTTGCATTTTCTACAGAAAGAGTGTTCAGATCTGCTCAATCAAAAGTATGGTTTAGCTCTGTTAGCTGAATGCACAGATCAGAAAGAAGTTTCACCGAATGATTCTGTGTAGTTTATATTTGAAGACATTCCTTTTTCCACTATTACCCTCTTAGCGCTCCGAATCTCCACTTGCATTTTCTACAAAAAGAGTGTTTCATAACTGCTCAATCAAAAATATGTTTTATCTCTGTTAACTGAATTTACAGATCAGAAATAAGTTTCACAGAATGCATCTGTGTAGTTTTTATTTGAAGATATTCTTTTTCCCAATGTAGGCCTCTTAGCGCTTAGCATGTCCAATTGCAGTTTCTACAGAAAGAGTGTTTCAGAACGGCTCAATCAAAAGTAAGGTTCAACTCTGTTAGTTGAATGCACAGAACAGAAAGAATTTTCACAGAATGCTACTGTGTAGTTTATATTTGAATATATTCCTTTTTCCACTATTACCCTCTTAGCGCTCCGAATGTCCACTTGCATTTTCTACAGAAAGAGTGTTCAGAACTGCGCAATCAAAAGTATGGTTTAACTCTGTTAGCTTAATGAATATATCAGAAATAAGTTTCACACAATGCTTCTGTGTAGTTTTTATTTGAAGATATTATTTTTCCCAATAGAGGCCTCTTAGCGCTCAGAATGTCCAATTGCAGTTTCTACAGAAAGAGTGTTTCAGAAAGGCTCAATCAAATGTAAGGTTCAACTCTGTTAGTTGAATGCACAGAACAGAAAGAAGTTTCATACAATGCTTCTGTGTAGTTTATATTTGAACATATTCTTTTTTCCACTATTACCCACTTAGCGCTACGAATGTCCAGTTGCATTTTCTACAGACAGAGTGTTTCAAAACTGCTCAATCAAAAGTATGGTTTAACTCTGTTAGCTGAATGCTCAGATCAGAAAGAAGTTTCACAGAATGCTTCTGTGTAGTTTATATTTGAATATATTCCTTTTTCCACTACTACGCTCTTAGCGCTCCAAATGTCCAGTTGCATTTTTAACAGAAAGAGTGTTCAGATCTGCTCAATCAAAAGTATGGTTTAACTCTGTTAGCTGAATGCACAGATCAGAAAGAAGTTTCACCGAATGATTCTGTGTAGTTTATATTTGAAGACATTCCTTTTTCCACTATTACCCTCTTAGCGCTCCGAATCTCCACTTGCATTTTCTACAAAAGGAGTGTTTCATAACTGCTAAATCTAAAATATGTTTTATCTCTGTTAACTGAATTTACAGATCAGAAATAAGTTTCACACAATTCTTCTGTGTAGTTTTTATTTGTAGACATTCTTTTTCCCAATATAGGCCTCTTAGCGCTCAGAATGTCCAATTGCAGTTTCTACAGAAAGAGTGTTTCAGAACGGCTCAATCAAAAGTAAGGTTCAACTCTGTTAGTTGAATGCACAGAACAGAAAGAAGTTTCATACAATGCTTCTGTGTAGTTTATATTTGAACATATTCTTTTTTCCACTATTACCCACTTAGCGCTACGAATGTCCAGTTGCATTTTCTACAGACAGAGTGTTTCAAAACTGCTCAATCAAAAGTATGGTTTAACTCAGTTAGCTGAATGCTCAGATCAGAAAGAAGTTTCACAGAATGCTTCTGTGTAGTTTATATTTGAATATATTCCTTTTTCCACTACTACGCTCTTAGCGCTCCAAATGTCCAGTTGCATTTTCAACAGAAAGAGTGTTCAGATCTGCTCAATCAAAAGTATGGTTTAGCTCTGTTAGCTGAATGCACAGATCAGAAAGAAGTTTCACCGAATGATTCTGTGTAGTTTATATTTGAAGACATTCCTTTTTCCACTATTACCCTCTTAGCGCTCCGAATCTCCACTTGCATTTTCTACAAAAAGAGTGTTTCATAACTGCCCAATCAAAAATATGTTTTATCTCTGTTAACTGAATTTACAGATCAGAAATAAGTTTCACAGAATGCATCTGTGTAGTTTTTATTTGAAGATATTCTTTTTCCCAATGTAGGCCTCTTAGCGCTTAGCATGTCCAATTGCAGTTTCTACAGAAAGAGTGTTTCAGAACGGCTCAATCAAAAGTAAGGTTCAACTCTGTTAGTTGAATGCACAGAACAGAAAGAATTTTCACAGAATGCTACTGTGTAGTTTATATTTGAATATATTCCTTTTTCCACTATTACCCTCTTAGCGCTCCGAATGTCCACTTGCATTTTCTACAGAAAGAGTGTTCAGAACTGCGCAATCAAAAGTATGGTTTAACTCTGTTAGCTTAATGAATATATCAGAAATAAGTTTCACACAATGCTTCTGTGTAGTTTTTATTTGAAGATATTATTTTTCCCAATAGAGGCCTCTTAGCGCTCAGAATGTCCAATTGCAGTTTCTACAGAAAGAGTGTTTCAGAAAGGCTCAATCAAATGTAAGGTTCAACTCTGTTAGTTGAATGCACAGAACAGAAAGAAGTTTCATACAATGCTTCTGTGTAGTTTATATTTGAACATATTCTTTTTTCCACTGTTACCCACTTAGCGCTACGAATGTCCAGTTGCATTTTCTACAGACAGAGTGTTTCAAAACTGCTCAATCAAAAGTATGGTTTAACTCTGTTAGCTGAATGCTCAGATCAGAAAGAAGTTTCACAGAATGCTTCTGTGTAGTTTATATTTGAATATATTCCTTTTTCCACTACTACTCTCTTAGCGCTCCAAATGTCCAGTTGCATTTTCTACAGAAAGAGTGTTCAGATCTGCTCAATCAAAAGTATGGTTTAACTCTGTTAGCTGAATGCACAGATCAGAAAGAAGTTTCACAGAATGATTCTGTGTAGTTTATATTTGGAGACATTCCTTTTTCCACTATTACCCTCTTAGCGCTCCGAATCTCCACTTGCATTTTCTACAGAAAGAGTGTTTCAGAACGGCTCAATCAAAACTAAGGTTCAACTCTTTTAGTTGAACAAACAGAACAGAAAGAAGTTTCACACAATTCTTCTGTGTAGTTTTTATGTGTAGACATTCTTTTTCCCAATATAGGCCTCTTAGCGCTCAGAATGTCCAATTGCAGTTTCTACAGAAAGAGTGTTTCAGAACGGCTCAATCAAAAGTAAGGTTCAACTCTGTTAGTTGAATGCACAGAACAGAAAGAAGTTTCATACAATGCTTCTGTGTAGTTTATATTTGAACATATTTTTTTTTCCACTATTACCCACTTAGCGCTACGAATGTCCATTTGCATTTTCTACAGACAGAGTGTTTCAAAACTGCTCAATCAAAAGTATGGTTTAACTCAGTTAGCTGAATGCTCAGATCAGAAAGAAGTTTCACAGAATGCTTCTGTGTAGTTTATATTTGAATATATTCCTTTTTCCACTACTACGCTCTTAGCGCTCCAAATGTCCAGTTGCATTTTCTACAGAAAGTGTGTTCAGATCTGCTCAATCAAAAGTATGGTTTAACTCTGTTAGCTGAATGCACAGATCAGAAAGAAGTTTCACCGAATGATTCTGTGTAGTTTATATTTGAAGACATTCTTTTCCACTATTACCCTCTTAGCGCTCCGAATCTCCACTTGCATTTTCTACAAAAAGTGTGTTTCATATCTGCTCAATCAAAAATATGTTTTATATCTGTTAACTGAATTTACAGATCAGAAATAAGTTTCACAGAATTCATCTGTGTAGTTTTTATTTGAAGATATTCTTTTTCCCAATGTAGGCCTCTTAGCGCTTAGCATGTCCAATTGCAGTTTCTACAGAAAGAGTGTTTCAGAACGGCTCAAACAAAAGTAAGGTTCAACTCTGTTAGTTGAATGCACAGAACAGAAAGAATTTTCACATAATGCTACTGTGTAGTTTATATTTGAATATATTCCTTTTTCCACTATTACCCTCTTAGCGCTCCGAATGTCCACTTGCATTTTCTACAGAAAGAGTGTTCAGAACTGCGCAATCAAAAGTATGGTTTAACTCTGTTAGCTTAATGAACGTATCAGAAATAAGTTTCACACAATGCTTCTGTGTAGTTTTTATTTGAAGATATTATTTTTCCCAATAGAGGCGTCTTAGTGCTCAGAATGTCCAATTGCAGTTTCTACAGAAAGAGTGTTTCAGAACGGCTCAATCAAAAGTAAGGTTCAACTCTGTTAGTTGAATGCACAGAACAGAAAGAAGTTTCATACAATGCTTCTGTGTAGTTTATATTTGAACATATTCTTTTTTCCACTATTACCCACTTAGCGCTACGAATGTCCAGTTGCATTTTCTACAGACAGAGTGTTTCAAAACTGCTCAATCAAAAGTATGGTTTAACTCTGTTAGCTGAATGCTCAGATCAGAAAGAAGTTTCACAGAATGCTTCTGTGTAGTTTATATTTGAATATATTCCTTTTTCCACTACTACTCTCTTAGCGCTCCAAATGTCCAGTTGCATTTTCTACAGAAAGAGTGTTCAGATCTGCTCAATCAAAAGTATGGTTTAACTCTGTTAGCTGAATGCACAGATCAGAAAGAAGTTTCACAGAATGATTCTGTGTAGTTTATATTTGGAGACATTCCTTTTTCCACTATTACCCTCCTAGCGCTCCGAATCTCCACTTGCATTTTCTACAGAAAGAGTGTTTCAGAACGGCTCAATCAAAACTAAGTTTCAACTCTTTTAGTTGAACAAACAGAACAGAAAGAAGTTTCACACAATTCTTCTGTGTAGTTTTTATTTGTAGACATTCTTTTTCCCAATATAGGCCTCTTAGCGCTCAGAATGTCCAATTGCAGTTTCTACAGAAAGAGTGTTTCAGAACGGCTCAATCAAAAGTAAGGTTCAACTCTGTTAGTTGAATGCACAGAACAGAAAGAAGTTTCATACAATGCTTCTGTGTAGTTTATATTTGAACATATTCTTTTTTCCACTATTACCCACTTAGCGCTACGAATGTCCAGTTGCATTTTCTACAGACAGAGTGTTTCAAAACTGCTCAATCAAAAGTATGGTTTAACTCTGTTAGCTGAATGCTCAGATCAGAAAGAAGTTTCACAGAATGCTTCTGTGTAGTTTATATTTGAATATATTCCTTTTTCCACTACTACGCTCTTAGCGCTCCAAATGTCCAGTTGCATTTTCAACAGAAAGAGTGTTCAGATCTGCTCAATCAAAAGTATGGTTTAACTCTGTTAGCTGAATGCACAGATCAGAAAGAAGTTTCACCGAATGATTCTGTGTAGTTTATATTTGAAGACATTCCTTTTTCCACTATTACCCTCTTAGCGCTCCGAATCTCCACTTGCATTTTCTACAAAAGGAGTGTTTCATAACTGCTAAATCTAAAATATGTTTTATCTCTGTTAACTGAATTTACAGATCAGAAATAAGTTTCACAGAATGCATCTGTGTAGTTTTTATTTGAAGATATTCTTTTTCCCAATGTAGGCCTCTTAGCGCTTAGCATGTCCAATTGCAGTTTCTACAGAAAGAGTGTTTCAGAACGGCTCAATCAAAAGTAAGGTTCAACTCTGTTAGTTGAATGCACAGAACAGAAAGAATTTTCACAGAATGCTACTGTGTAGTTTATATTTGAATATATTCCTTTTTCCACTATTACCCTCTTAGCGCTCCGAATGTCCACTTGCATTTTCTACAGAAAGAGTGTTCAGAACTGCGCAATCAAAAGTATGGTTTAACTCTGTTAGCTTAATGAACATATCAGAAATAAGTTTCACACAATGCTTCTGTGTAGTTTTTATTTGAAGATATTATTTTTCCCAATATAGGCCTCTTAGCGCTCAGAATGTCCAATTGCAGTTTCTACAGAAAGAGTGTTTCAGAAAGGCTCAATCAAAAGTAAGGTTCAACTCTGTTAGTTTAATGCACAGAACAGAAAGAAGTTTCATACAATGCTTCTGTGTAGTTTATATTTGAACATATTCTTTTTTCCACTATTACCCACTTAGCGCTACGAATGTCCAGTTGCATTTTCTACAGACAGAGTGTTTCAAAACTGCTCATTCAAAAGTATGGTTTAACTCGGTTAACTGAATGCTCAGATCAGAAAGAAGTTTCACAGAATGCTTCTGTGTAGTTTATATTTGAATATATTCCTTTTTCCACTACTACGCTCTTAGCGCTCCAAATGTCCAGTTGCATTTTCTACAGAAAGAGTGTTCAGATCTGCTCAATCAAAAGTATGGTTTAACTCTGTTAGCTGAATGCACAGATCAGAAAGAAGTTTCACAGAATGATTCTGTGTAGTTTATATTTGGAGACATTCCTTTTTCCACTATTACCCTCTTAGCGCTCCGAATCTCCACTTGCATTTTCTACAGAAAGAGTGTTTCAGAACGGCTCAATCAAAACTAAGGTTCAACTCTTTTAGTTGAACAAACCGAACAGAAAGAAGTTTCACACAATTCTTCTGTGTAGTTTTTATGTGTAGACATTCTTTTTCCCAATATAGGCCTCTTAGCGCTCAGAATGTCCAATTGCAGTTTCTACAGAAAGAGTGTTTCAGAACGGCTCAATCAAAAGTAAGGTTCAACTCTGTTAGTTGAATGCACAGAACAGAAAGAAGTTTCATACAATGCTTCTGTGTAGTTTATATTTGAACATATTTTTTTTTCCACTATTACCCACTTAGCGCTACGAATGTCCATTTGCATTTTCTACAGACAGAGTGTTTCAAAACTGCTCAATCAAAAGTATGGTTTAACTCAGTTAGCTGAATGCTCAGATCAGAAAGAAGTTTCACAGAATGCTTCTGTGTAGTTTATATTTGAATATATTCCTTTTTCTACTACTACGCTCTTAGCGCTCCAAATGTCCAGTTGCATTTTCTACAGAAAGTGTGTTCAGATCTGCTCAATCAAAAGTATGGTTTAACTCTGTTAGCTGAATGCACAGATCAGAAAAAAGTTTCACCGAATGATTCTGTGTAGTTTATATTTGAAGACATTCTTTTCCACTATTACCCACTTAGCGCTCCGAATCTCCACTTGCATTTTCTACAAAAAGAGTGTTTCATATCTGCTCAATCAAAAATATGTTTTATATCTGTTAACTGAATTTACAGATCAGAAATAAGTTTCACAGAATTCATCAGTGTAGTTTTTATTTGAAGATATTCTTTTTCCCAATGTAGGCCTCTTAGCGCTTAGCATGTCCAATTGCAGTTTCTACAGAAAGAGTGTTTCAGAACGGCTCAAACAAAAGTAAGGTTCAACTCTGTTAGTTGAATGCACAGAACAGAAAGAATTTTCACAGAATGCTACTGTGTAGTTTATATTTGAATATATTCCTTTTTCCACTATTACCCTCTTAGCGCTCCGAATGTCCACTTGCATTTTCTACAGAAAGAGTGTTCAGAACTGCGCAATCAAAAGTATGGTTTAACTCTGTTAGCTTAATGAACGTATCAGAAATAAGTTTCACACAATGCTTCTGTGTAGTTTTTATTTGAAGATATTATTTTTCCCAATAGAGGCGTCTTAGTGCTCAGAATGTCCAATTGCAGTTTCTACAGAAAGAGTGTTTCAGAACGGCTCAATCAAAAGTAAGGTTCAACTCTGTTAGTTGAATGCACAGAACAGAAAGAAGTTTCATACAATGCTTCTGTGTAGTTTATATTTGAACATATTCTTTTTTCCACTATTACCCACTTAGCGCTACGAATGTCCAGTTGCATTTTCTACAGACAGAGTGTTTCAAAACTGCTCAATCAAAAGTATGGTTTAACTCTGTTAGCTGAATGCTCAGATCAGAAAGAAGTTTCACAGAATGCTTCTGTGTAGTTTATATTTGAATATATTCCTTTTTCCACTACTACTCTCTTAGCGCTCCAAATGTCCAGTTGCATTTTCTACAGAAAGAGTGTTCAGATCTGCTCAATCAAAAGTATGGTTTAACTCTGTTAGCTGAATGCACAGATCAGAAAGAAGTTTCACAGAATGATTCTGTGTAGTTTATATTTGGAGACATTCCTTTTTCCACTATTACCCTCCTAGCACTCCGAATCTCCACTTGCATTTTCTACAGAAAGAGTGTTTCAGAACGGCTCAATCAAAACTAAGTTTCAACTCTTTTAGTTGAACAAACAGAACAGAAAGAAGTTTCACACAATTCTTCTGTGTAGTTTTTATTTGTAGACATTCTTTTTCCCAATATAGGCCTCTTAGCGCTCAGAATGTCCAATTGCAGTTTCTACAGAAAGAGTGTTTCAGAACGGCTCAATCAAAAGTAAGGTTCAACTCTGTTAGTTGAATGCACAGAACAGAAAGAAGTTTCATACAATGCTTCTGTGTAGTTTATATTTGAACATATTCTTTTTTCCACTATTACCCACTTAGCGCTACGAATGTCCAGTTGCATTTTCTACAGACAGAGTGTTTCAAAACTGCTCAATCAAAAGTATGGTTTAACTCTGTTAGCTGAATGCTCAGATCAGAAAGAAGTTTCACAGAATGCTTCTGTGTAGTTTATATTTGAATATATTCCTTTTTCCACTACTACGCTCTTAGCGCTCCAAATGTCCAGTTGCATTTTCAACAGAAAGAGTGTTCAGATCTGCTCAATCAAAAGTATGGTTTAACTCTGTTAGCTGAATGCACAGATCAGAAAGAAGTTTCACCGAATGATTCTGTGTAGTTTATATTTGAAGACATTCCTTTTTCCACTATTACCCTCTTAGCGCTCCGAATCTCCACTTGCATTTTCTACAAAAGGAGTGTTTCATAACTGCTAAATCTAAAATATGTTTTATCTCTGTTAACTGAATTTACAGATCAGAAATAAGTTTCACAGAATGCATCTGTGTAGTTTTTATTTGAAGATATTCTTTTTCCCAATGTAGGCCTCTTAGCGCTTAGCATGTCCAATTGCAGTTTCTACAGAAAGAGTGTTTCAGAACGGCTCAATCAAAAGTAAGGTTCAACTCTGTTAGTTGAATGCACAGAACAGAAAGAATTTTCACAGAATGCTACTGTGTAGTTTATATTTGAATATATTCCTTTTTCCACTATTACCCTCTTAGCGCTCCGAATGTCCACTTGCATTTTCTACAGAAAGAGTGTTCAGAACTGCGCAATCAAAAGTATGGTTTAACTCTGTTAGCTTAATGAACATATCAGAAATAAGTTTCACACAATGCTTCTGTGTAGTTTTTATTTGAAGATATTATTTTTCCCAATATAGGCCTCTTAGCGCTCAGAATGTCCAATTGCAGTTTCTACAGAAAGAGAGTTTCAGAAAGGCTCAATCAAAAGTAAGGTTCAACTCTGTTAGTTTAATGCACAGAACAGAAAGAAGTTTCATACAATGCTTCTGTGTAGTTTATATTTGAACATATTCTTTTTTCCACTATTACCCACTTAGCGCTACGAATGTCCAGTTGCATTTTCTACAGACAGAGTGTTTCAAAACTGCTCAATCAAAAGTATGGTTTAACTCTGTTAGCTGAATGCTCAGATCAGAAAGAAGATTCACAGAATGCTTCTGTGTAGTTTATGTTTGAATATATTCCTTTTTCCACTACTACTCTCTTAGCGCTCCAAATGTCCAGTTGCATTTTCTACAGAAAGAGTGTTCAGATCTGCTCAATCAAAAGTATGGTTTAACTCTGTTAGCTGAATGCACAGATCAGAAAGAAGTTTCACAGAATGATTCTGTGTAGTTTATATTTGGAGACATTCCTTTTTCCACTATTACCCTCTTAGCGCTCCGAATCTCCACTTGCATTTTCTACAGAAAGAGTGTTTCAGAACGGCTCAATCAAAACTAAGGTTCAACTCTTTTAGTTGAACAAACAGAACAGAAAGAAGTTTCACACAATTCTTCTGTGTAGTTTTTATTTGTAGACATTCTTTTTCCCAATATAGGCCTCTTAGCGCTCAGAATGTCCAATTGCAGTTTCTACAGAAAGAGTGTTTCAGAACGGCTCAATCAAAAGTAAGGTTCAACTCTGTTAGTTGAATGCACAGAACAGAAAGAAGTTTCATACAATGCTTCTGTGTAGTTTATATTTGAACATATTCTTTTTTCCACTATTACCCACTTAGCGCTACGAATGTCCAGTTGCATTTTCTACAGACAGAGTGTTTCAAAACTGCTCAATCAAAAGTATGGTTTAACTCAGTTAGCTGAATGCTCAGATCAGAAAGAAGTTTCACAGAATGCTTCTGTGTAGTTTATATTTGAATATATTCCTTTTTCCACTACTACGCTCTTAGCGCTCCAAATGTCCAGTTGCATTTTCTACAGAAAGTGTGTTCAGATCTGCTCAATCAAAAGTATGGTTTAACTCTGTTAGCTGAATGCACAGATCAGAAAGAAGTTTCACCGAATGATTCTGTGTAGTTTATATTTGAAGACATTCTTTTCCACTATTACCCTCTTAGCGCTCCGAATCTCCACTTGCATTTTCTACAAAAAGAGTGTTTCATAACTGCTCAATCAAAAATATGTTTTATATCTGTTAACTGAATTTACAGATCAGAAATAAGTTTCACAGAATTCATCTGTGTAGTTTTTATTTGAAGATATTCTTTTTCCCAATGTAGGCCTCTTAGCGCTTAACATGTCCAATTGCAGTTTCTACAGAAAGAGTGTTTCAGAACGGCTCAAACAAAAGTAAGGTTCAACTCTGTTAGTTGAATGCACAGAACAGAAAGAATTTTCACAGAATGCTACTGTGTAGTTTATATTTGAATATATTCCTTTTTCCACTATTACCCTCTTAGCGCTCCGAATGTCCACTTGCATTTTCTACAGAAAGAGTGTTCAGAACTGCGCAATCAAAAGTATGGTTTAACTCTGTTAGCTTAATGAACGTATCAGAAATAAGTTTCACACAATGCTTCTGTGTAGTTTTTATTTGAAGATATTTTTTTTCCCAATAGAGGCGTCTTAGTGCTCAGAATGTCCAATTGCAGTTTCTACAGAAAGAGTGTTTCAGAACGGCTCAATCAAAACTAAGGTTCAACTCTTTTAGTTGAACAAACAGAACAGAAAGAAGTTTCACACAATTCTTCTGTGTAGTTTTTATTTGTAGACATTCTTTTTCCCAATATAGGCCTCTTAGCGCTCAGAATGTCCAATTGCAGTTTCTACAGAAAGAGTGTTTCAGAACGGCTCAATCAAAAGTAAGGTTCAACTCTGTTAGTTGAATGAACAGAACAGAAAGAAGTTTCATACAATGCTTCTGTGTAGTTTATATTTGAACATATTCTTTTTTCCACTATTACCCACTTAGCGCTACGAATGTCCAGTTGCATTTTCTACAGACAGAGTGTTTCAAAACTGCTCAATCAAAAGTATGGTTTAACTCTGTTAGCTGAATGCTCAGATCAGAAAGAAATTTCACAGAATGCTTCTGTGTAGTTTATATTTGAATATATTCCTTTTTCCACTACTACGCTCTTAGCGCTCCAAATGTCCAGTTGCATTTTCAACAGAAAGAGTGTTCAGATCTGCTCAATCAAAAGTATGGTTTAACTCTGTTAGCTGAATGCACAGATCAGAAAGAAGTTTCACCGAATGATTCTGTGTAGTTTATATTTGAAGACATTCCTTTTTCCACTATTACCCTCTTAGCGCTCCGAATCTCCACTTGCATTTTCTACAAAAGGAGTGTTTCATAACTGCTAAATCTAAAATATGTTTTATCTCTGTTAACTGAATTTACAGATCAGAAATAAGTTTCACAGAATGCATCTGTGTAGTTTTTATTTGAAGATATTCTTTTTCCCAATGTAGGCCTCTTAGCGCTTAGCATGTCCAATTGCAGTTTCTACAGAAAGAGTGTTTCAGAACGGCTCAATCAAAAGTAAGGTTCAACTCTGTTAGTTGAATGCACAGAACAGAAAGAATTTTCACCGAATGCTACTGTGTAGTTTATATTTGAATATATTCCTTTTTCCACTATTACCCTCTTAGCGCTCCGAATGCCCACTTGCATTTTCTACAGAAAGAGTGTTCAGAACTGCGCAATCAAAAGTATGGTTTAACTCTGTTAGCTTAATGAACATATCAGAAATAAGTTTCACACAATGCTTCTGTGTAGTTTTTATTTGAAGATATTATTTTTCCCAATATAGGCCTCTTAGCGCTCAGAATGTCCAATTGCAGTTTCTACAGAAAGAGTGTTTCAGAAAGGCTCAATCAAAAGTAAGGTTCAACTCTGTTAGTTTAATGCACAGAACAGAAAGAATTTTCATACAATGCTTCTGTGTAGTTTATATTTGAACATATTCTTTTTTCCACTATTACCCACTTAGCGCTACGAATGTCCAGTTGCATTTTCTACAGACAGAGTGTTTCAAAACTGCTCAATCAAAAGTATGGTTTAACTCTGTTAGCTGAATGCTCAGATCAGAAGAAGTTTCACAGAATGCTTCTGTGTAGTTTATATTTGAATATATTCCTTTTTCCACTACTACTCTCTTAGCGCTCCAAATGTCCAGTTGCATTTTCTACAGAAAGAGTGTTCAGATCTGCTCAATCAAAAGTATGGTTTAACTCTGTTAGCTGAATGCACAGATCAGAAAGAAGTTTCACAGAATGATTCTGTGTAGTTTATATTTGGAGACATTCCTTTTTCCACTATTACCCTCTTAGCGCTCCGAATCTCCACTTGCATTTTCTACAGAAAGAGTGTTTCAGAACGGCTCAATCAAAACTAAGGTTCAACTCTTTTAGTTGAACAAACAAAACAGAAAGAAGTTTCACACAATTCTTCTGTGTAGTTTTTATTTGTAGACATTCTTTTTTACAATATAGGCCTCTTAGCGCTCAGAATGTCCAATTGCAGTTTCTACAGAAAGAGTGTTTCAGAACGGCTCAATCAAAATTAAGGTTCAACTCTGTTAGTTGAATGCACAGAACAGAAAGAAGTTTCATACAATGCTTCTGTGTAGTTTATATTTGAACATATTCTTTTTTCCACTATTACCCACTTAGCGCTACGAATGTCCAGTTGCATTTTCTACAGACAGAGTGTTTCAAAACTGCTCAATCAAAAGTATGGTTTAACTCTGTTAGCTGAATGCTCAGATCAGAAAGAAGTTTCACAGAATGCTTCTGTGTAGTTTATATTTGAATATATTCCTTTTTCCACTACTACGCTCTTACCGCTCCAAATGTCCAGTTGCATTTTCAACAGAAAGAGTGTTCAGATCTGCTCAATAAAAAGTATGGTTTAACTCTGTTAGCTGAATGCACAGATCAGAAAGAAGTTTCACAGAATGATTCTGTGTAGTTTATATTTGAAGACATTCCTTTTTCCACTATTACCCTCTTAGCGCTCCGAATCTCCACTTGCATTTTCTACAAAAAGAGTGTTTCATAACTGCTCAATCAAAAATATGTTTTATCTCTGTTAACTGAATTTACAGATCAGAAATAAGTTTCACAGAATGCATCTGTGTAGTTTTTATTTGAAGATATTCTTTTTCCCAATGTAGGCCTCTTAGCGCTTAGCATGTCCAATTGCAGTTTCTACAGAAAGAGTGTTTCAGAACGGCTCAATCAAAAGTAAGGTTCAACTCTGTTAGTTGAATGCACAGAACAGAAAGAATTTTCACAGAATGCTACTGTGTAGTTTATATTTGAATATATTCCTTTTTCCACTATTACCCTCTTAGCGCTCCGAATGTCCACTTGCATTTTCTACAGAAAGAGTGTTCAGAACTGCGCAATCAAAAGTATGGTTTAACTCTGTTAGCTTAATGAACATATCAGAAATAAGTTTCACACAATGCTTCTGTGTAGTTTTTATTTGAAGATATTATTTTTCCCAATAGAGGCCTCTTAGCGCTCAGAATGTCCAATTGCAGTTTCTACAGAAAGAGTGTTTCAGAAAGGCTCAATCAAAAGTAAGGTTCAACTCTGTTAGTTGAATGCACAGAACAGAAAGAAGTTTCATACAATGCTTCTGTGTAGTTTATATTTGAACATATTCTTTTTTCCACTATTACCCACTTAGCGCTACGAATGTCCAGTTGCATTTTCTACAGACAGAGTGTTTCAAAACTGCTCAATCAAAAGTATGGTTTAACTCTGTTAGCTGAATGCTCAGATCAGAAAGAAGTTTCACAGAATGCTTCTGTGTAGTTTATATTTGAATATATTCCTTTTTCCACTACTACTCTCTTAGCGCTCAAAATGTCCAGTTGCATTTTCTACAGAAAGAGTGTTCAGATCTGCTCAATCAAAAGTATGGTTTAACTCTGTTAGCTGATTGCACAGATCAGAAAGAAGTTTCACAGAATGATTCTGTGTAGTTTATATTTGGAGACATTCCATTTTCCACTATTACCCTCTTAGCGCTCCGAATCTCCACTTGCATTTTCTACAGAAAGAGTGTTTCAGAACGGCTCAATCAAAACTAAGGTTCAATTCTTTTAGTTGAACAAACAAAACAGAAAGATATTTCACACAATTCTTCTGTGTAGTTTTTATTTGTAGACATTCTTTTTTACAATATAGGCCTCTTAGCGCTCAGAATGTCCAATTGCAGTTTCTACAGAAAGAGTGTTTCAGAACGGCTCAATCAAAAGTAAGGTTCAACTCTGTTAGTTGAATGCACAGAACAGAAAGAAGTTTCATACAATGCTTCTGTGTAGTTTATATTTGAACATATTCTTTTTTCCACTATTACCCACTTAGCGCTACGAATGTCCAGTTGCATTTTCTACAGACAGAGTGTTTCAAAACTGCTCAATCAAAAGTATGGTTTAACTCTGCTAGCTGAATGCTCAGATCAGAAAGAAGTTTCACAGAATGCTTCTGTGTAGTTTATATTTGAATATATTCCTTTTTCCACTACTACGCTCTTACCGCTCCAAATGTCCAGTTGCATTTTCAACAGAAAGAGTGTTCAGATCTGCTCAATCAAAAGTATGTTTTAACTCTGTTAGCTGAATGCACAGATCAGAAAGAAGTTTCACCGAATGATTCTGTGTAGTTTATATTTGAAGACATTCCTTTTTCCACTATTACCCTCTTAGCGCTCCGAATCTCCACTTGCATTTTCTACAAAAAGAGTGTTTCATAACTGCTCAATCAAAAATAGGTTTTATCTCTGTTAACTGAATTTACAGATCAGAAATAAGTTTCACAGAATGCATCTGTGTAGTTTTTATTTGAAGATATTCTTTTTCCCAATGTAGGCCTCTTAGCGCTTAGCATGTCCAATTGCAGTTTCTACAGAAAGAGTGTTTCAGAACGGCTCAATCAAAAGTAAGGTTCAACTCTGTTAGTTGAATGCACAGAACAGAAAGAATTTTCACAGAATGCTACTGTGTAGTTTATATTTGAATATATTCCTTTTTCCACTATTACCCTCTTAGTGCTCCGAATGTCCACTTGCATTTTCTACAGAAAGAGTGTTCAGAACTGCGCATTCAAAAGTATGGTTTAACTCTGTTAGCTTAATGAACATATCAGAAATAAGTTTCACACAATGCTTCTGTGTAGTTTTTATTTGAAGATATTATTTTTCCCAATAGAGGCCTCTTAGCGCTCAGAATGTCCAATTGCAGTTTCTACAGAAAGAGTGTTTCAGAAAGGCTCAATCAAAAGTAAGGTTCAACTCTGTTAGTTGAATGCACAGAACAGAAAGAAGTTTCATACAATGCTTCTGTGTAGTTTATATTTGAACATATTCTTTTTTCCACTATTACCCACTTAGCGCTACGAATGTCCAGTTGCATTTTCTACAGACAGAGTGTTTCAAAACTGCTCAATCAAAAGTATGGTTTAACTCTGTTAGCTGAATGCTCAGATCAGAAAGAAGTTTCACAGAATGCTTCTGTGTAGTTTATATTTGAATATATTCCTTTTTCCACTACTGCGCTCTTACCGCTCCAAATGTCCAGTTGCATTTTCAACAGAAAGAGTGTTCAGATCTGCTCAATAAAAAGTATGGTTTAACTCTGTTAGCTGAATGCACAGATCAGAAAGAAGTTTCACCGAATGATTCTGTGTAGTTTATATTTGAAGACATTCCTTTTTCCACTATTACCCTCTTAGCGCTCCGAATCTCCACTTGCATTTTCTACAAAAAGAGTGTTTCATAACTGCTCAATCAAAAATATGTTTTATCTCTGTTAACTGAATTTACAGATCAGAAATAAGTTTCACAGAATGCATCTGTGTAGTTTTTATTTGAAGATATTCTTTTTCCCAATGTAGGCCTCTTAGCGCTTAGCATGTCCAATTGCAGTTTCTACAGAAAGAGTGTTTCAGAACGGCTCAATCAAAAGTAAGGTTCAACTCTGTTAGTTGAATGCACAGAACAGAAAGAATTTTCACCGAATGCTACTGTGTAGTTTATATTTGATATTTTCCTTTTTCCACTATTACCCTCTTAGCGCTCCGAATGTCCACTTGCATTTTCTACAGAAAGAGTGTTCAGAACTGCGCAATCAAAAGTATGGTTTAACTCTGTTAGCTTAATGAACATATCAGAAATAAGTTTCACACAATGCTTCTGTGTAGTTTTTATTTGAAGATATTATTTTTCCCAATAGAGGCCTCTTAGCGCTCAGAATGTCCAATTGCAGTTTCTACAGAAAGAGTGTTTCAGAAAGGCTCAATCAAAAGTAAGGTTCAACTCTGTTAGTTTAATGCACAGAACAGAAAGAAGTTTCATACAATGCTTCTGTGTAGTTTATATTTGAACATATTATTTTTTCCACTATTACCCACTTAGCGCTACGAATGTCCAGTTGCATTTTCTACAGACAGAGTGTTTCAAAACTGCTCAATCAAAAGTATGGTTTAACTCTGTTAGCTGAATGCTCAGATCAGAAAGAAGTTTCACAGAATGCTTCTGTGTAGTTTATATTTGAATATATTCCTTTTTCCACTACTACTCTCTTAGCGCTCCAAATGTCCAGTTGCATTTTCTACAGAAAGAGTGTTCAGATCTGCTCAATCAAAAGTATGGTTTAACTCTGTTAGCTGAATGCACAGATCAGAAAGAAGTTTCACAGAATGATTCTGTGTAGTTTATATTTGGAGACATTCCTTTTTCCACTATTACCCTCTTAGCGCTCCGAATCTCCACTTGCATTTTCTACAGAAAGAGTGTTTCAGAACGGCTCAATCAAAACTAAGGTTCAACTCTTTTAGTTGAACAAACAAAACAGAAAGATGTTTCACACAATTCTTCTGTGTAGTTTTTATTTGTAGACATTCTTTTTTACAATATAGGCCTCTTAGCGTTCAGAATGTCCAATTGCAGTTTCTACAGAAAGAGTGTTTCAGAACGGCTCAATCAAAATTAAGGTTCAACTCTGTTAGTTGAATGCACAGAACAGAAAGAAGTTTCATACAATGCTTCTGTGTAGTTTATATTTGAACATATTCTTTTTTCCACTATTACTCACTTAGCGCTACGAATGTCCAGTTGCATTTTCTACAGACAGAGTGTTTCAAAACTGCTCAATCAAAAGTATGGTTTAACTCTGTTAGCTGAATGCTCAGATCAGAAAGAAGTTTCACAGAATGCTTCTGTGTATTTTATATTTGAATATATTCCTTTTTCCACTACTACGCTCTTACCGCTCCAAATGTCCAGTTGCATTTTCAACAGAAAGAGTGTTCAGATCTGCTCAATCAAAAGTATGGTTTAACTCTGTTAGCTGAATGCACAGATCAGAAAGAAGTTTCACCGAATGATTCTGTGTAGTTTATATTTGAAGACATTCCTTTTTCCACTATTACCCTCTTAGCGCTCCGAATCTCCACTTGCATTTTCTACAAAAAGAGTGTTTCATAACTGCTCAATCAAAAATATGTTTTATCTCTGTTAACTGAATTTACAGATCAGAAATAAGTTTCACAGAATGCATCTGTGTAGTTTTTATTTGAAGATATTCTTTTTCCCAATGTAGGCCTCTTAGCGCTTAGCATGTCCAATTGCAGTTTCTACAGAAAGAGTGTTTCAGAACGGCTCAATCAAAAGTAAGGTTCAACTCTGTTAGTTGAATGCACAGAACAGAAAGAATTTTCACAGAATGCTACTGTGTAGTTTATATTTGAATATATTCCTTTTTCCACTATTACCCTCTTAGCGCTCCGAATGTCCACTTGCATTTTCTACAGAAAGAGTGTTCAGAACTGCGCAATCAAAAGTATGGTTTAACTCTGTTAGCTTAATGAACATATCAGAAATAAGTTTCACACAATGCTTCTGTGTAGTTTTTATTTGAAGATATTATTTTTCCCAATAGAGGCCTCTTAGCGCTCAGAATGTCCAATTGCAGTTTCTACAGAAAGAGTGTTTCAGAAAGGCTCAATCAAAAGTAAGGTTCAACTCTGTTAGTTTAATGCACAGAACAGAAAGAAGTTTCATACAATGCTTCTGTGTAGTTTATATTTGAACATATTCTTTTTTCCACTATTACCCACTTAGCGCTACGAATGTCCAGTTGCATTTTCTACAGACAGAGTGTTTCAAAACTGCTCAATCAAAAGTATGGTTTAACTCTGTTAGCTGAATGCTCAGATCAGAAAGAAGTTTCACAGAATGCTTCTGTGTAGTTTATATTTGAATATATTCCTTTATCCACTACTACTCTCTTAGCGCTCCAAATGTCCAGTTGCATTTTCTACAGAAAGAGTGTTCAGGTCTGCTCAATCAAAAGTATGGTTTAACTCTGTTAGCTGAATGCACAGATCAGAAAGAAGTTTCACAGAATGATTCTGTGTAGTTTATATTTGGAGACATTCCTTTTTCCACTATTACCCTCTTAGCGCTCCGAATCTCCACTTGCATTTTCTACAGAAAGAGTGTTTCAGAACGGCTCAATCAAAACTAAGGTTCAACTCTTTTAGTTGAACAAACAAAACAGAAAGATGTTTCACACAATTCTTCTGTGTAGTTTTTATTTGTAGACATTCTTTTTTACAATATAGGCCTCTTAGCGCTCAGAATGTCCAATTGCAGTTTCTACAGAAAGAGTGTTTCAGAACGGCTCAATCAAAATTAAGGTTCAACTCTGTTAGTTGAATGCACAGAACAGAAAGAAGTTTCATACAATGCTTCTGTGTAGTTTATATTTGCACATATTCTTTTTTCCACTATTACCCACTTAGCGCTACGAATGTCCAGTTGCATTTTCTACAGACAGAGTGTTTCAAAACGGCTCAATCAAAAGTATGGTTTAACTCTGTTAGCTGAATGCTCAGATCAGAAAGAAGTTTCACAGAATGCTTCTGTGTAGATTATATTTGAATATATTCCTTTTTCCACTGCTACGCTCTTACCGCTCCAAATGTCCAGTTGCATTTTCAACAGAAAGAGTGTTCAGATCTGCTCAATCAAAAGTATGGTTTAACTCTGTTAGCTGAATGCACAGATCAGAAAGAAGTTTCACCGAATGATTCTGTGTAGTTTATATTTGAAGACATTCCTTTTTCCACTATTACCCTCTTAGCGCTCCGAATCTCCACTTGCATTTTCTACAAAAAGTGTGTTTCATAACTGCTCAATCAAAAATATGTTTTATCTCTGTTAACTGAATTTACAGATCAGAAATAAGTTTCACAGAATGCATCTGTGTAGTTTTTATTTGAAGATATTCTTTTTCCCAATGTAGGCCTCTTAGCGCTTAGCATGTCCAATTGCAGTTTCTACAGAAAGAGTGTTTCAGAACGGCTCAATCAAAAGTAAGGTTCAACTCTGTTAGTTGAATGCACAGAACAGAAAGAATTTTCACAGAATGCTACTGTGTAGTTTATATTTGAATATATTCCTTTTTCCACTATTACCCTCTTAGCGCTCCGAATGTCCACTTGCATTTTCTACAGAAAGAGTGTTCAGAACTGCGCAATCAAAAGTATGGTTTAACTCTGTTAGCTTAATGAACATATCAGAAATAAGTTTCACACAATGCTTCTGTGTAGTTTTTATTTGAAGATATTATTTTTCCCAATAGAGGCCTCTTAGCGCTCAGAATGTCCAATTGCAGTTTCTACAGAAAGAGTGTTTCAGAAAGGCTCAATCAAAAGTAAGGTTCAACTCTGTTAGTTGAATGCACAGAACAGAAAGAAGTTTCATACAATGCTTCTGTGTAGTTTATATTTGAACATATTCTTTTTTCCACTATTACCCACTTAGCGCTACGAATGTCCAGTTGCATTTTCTACAGACAGAGTGTTTCAAAACTGCTCAATCAAAAGTATGGTTTAACTCTGTTAGCTGAATGCTCAGATCAGAAAGAAGTTTCACAGAATGCTTCTGTGTAGTTTATATTTGAATATATTCCTTTTTCCACTACTACGCTCTTACCGCTCCAAATGTCCAGTTGCATTTTCAACAGAAAGAGTGTTCAGATCTGCTCAATCAAAAGTATGTTTTAACTCTGTTAGCTGAATGCACAGATCAGAAAGAAGTTTCACCGAATGATTCTGTGTAGTTTATATTTGAAGACATTCCTTTTTCCACTATTACCCTCTTAGCGCTCCGAATCTCCACTTGCATTTTCTACAAAAAGAGTGTTTCATAACTGCTCAATCAAAAATAGGTTTTATCTCTGTTAACTGAATTTACAGATCAGAAATAAGTTTCACAGAATGCATCTGTGTAGTTTTTATTTGAAGATATTCTTTTTCCCAATGTAGGCCTCTTAGCGCTTAGCATGTCCAATTGCAGTTTCTACAGAAAGAGTGTTTCAGAACGGCTCAATCAAAAGTAAGGTTCAACTCTGTTAGTTGAATGCACAGAACAGAAAGAATTTTCACAGAATGCTACTGTGTAGTTTATATTTGAATATATTCCTTTTTCCACTATTACCCTCTTAGTGCTCCGAATGTCCACTTGCATTTTCTACAGAAAGAGTGTTCAGAACTGCGCATTCAAAAGTATGGTTTAACTCTGTTAGCTTAATGAACATATCAGAAATAAGTTTCACACAATGCTTCTGTGTAGTTTTTATTTGAAGATATTATTTTTCCCAATAGAGGCCTCTTAGCGCTCAGAATGTCCAATTGCAGTTTCTACAGAAAGAGTGTTTCAGAAAGGCTCAATCAAAAGTAAGGTTCAACTCTGTTAGTTGAATGCACAGAACAGAAAGAAGTTTCATACAATGCTTCTGTGTAGTTTATATTTGAACATATTCTTTTTTCCACTATTACCCACTTAGCGCTACGAATGTCCAGTTGCATTTTCTACAGACACAGTGTTTCAAAACTGCTCAATCAAAAGTATGGTTTAACTCTGTTAGCTGAATGCTCAGATCAGAAAGAAGTTTCACAGAATGCTTCTGTGTAGTTTATATTTGAATATATTCCTTTTTCCACTACTGCGCTCTTACCGCTCCAAATGTCCAGTTGCATTTTCAACAGAAAGAGTGTTCAGATCTGCTCAATAAAAAGTATGGTTTAACTCTGTTAGCTGAATGCACAGATCAGAAAGAAGTTTCACCGAATGATTCTGTGTAGTTTATATTTGAAGACATTCCTTTTTCCACTATTACACTCTTAGCGCTCCGAATCTCCACTTGCATTTTCTACAAAAAGAGTGTTTCATAACTGCTCAATCAAAAATATGTTTTATCTCTGTTAACTGAATTTACAGATCAGAAATAAGTTTCACAGAATGCATCTGTGTAGTTTTTATTTGAAGATATTCTTTTTCCCAATGTAGGCCTCTTAGCGCTTAGCATGTCCAATTGCAGTTTCTACAGAAAGAGTGTTTCAGAACGGCTCAATCAAAAGTAAGGTTCAACTCTGTTAGTTGAATGCACAGAACAGAAAGAATTTTCACCGAATGCTACTGTGTAGTTTATATTTGATATTTTCCTTTTTCCACTATTACCCTCTTAGCGCTCCGAATGTCCACTTGCATTTTCTACAGAAAGAGTGTTCAGAACTGCGCAATCAAAAGTATGGTTTAACTCTGTTAGCTTAATGAACATATCAGAAATAAGTTTCACACAATGCTTCTGTGTAGTTTTTATTTGAAGATATTATTTTTCCCAATAGAGGCCTCTTAGCGCTCAGAATGTCCAATTGCAGTTTCTACAGAAAGAGTGTTTCAGAAAGGCTCAATCAAAAGTAAGGTTCAACTCTGTTAGTTTAATGCACAGAACAGAAAGAAGTTTCATACAATGCTTCTGTGTAGTTTATATTTGAACATATTATTTTTTCCACTATTACCCACTTAGCGCTACGAATGTCCAGTTGCATTTTCTACAGACAGAGTGTTTCAAAACTGCTCAATCAAAAGTATGGTTTAACTCTGTTAGCTGAATGCTCAGATCAGAAAGAAGTTTCACAGAATGCTTCTGTGTAGTTTATATTTGAATATATTCCTTTTTCCACTACTACTCTCTTAGCGCTCCAAATGTCCAGTTGCATTTTCTACAGAAAGAGTGTTCAGATCTGCTCAATCAAAAGTATGGTTTAACTCTGTTAGCTGAATGCACAGATCAGAAAGAAGTTTCACAGAATGATTCTGTGTAGTTTATATTTGGAGACATTCCTTTTTCCACTATTACCCTCTTAGCGCTCCGAATCTCCACTTGCATTTTCTACAGAAAGAGTGTTTCAGAACGGCTCAATCAAAACTAAGGTTCAACTCTTTTAGTTGAACAAACAAAACAGAAAGATGTTTCACACAATTCTTCTGTGTAGTTTTTATTTGTAGACATTCTTTTTTACAATATAGGCCTCTTAGCGTTCAGAATGTCCAATTGCAGTTTCTACAGAAAGAGTGTTTCAGAACGGCTCAATCAAAATTAAGGTTCAACTCTGTTAGTTGAATGCACAGAACAGAAAGAAGTTTCATACAATGCTTCTGTGTAGTTTATATTTGAACATATTCTTTTTTCCACTATTACCCACTTAGCGCTACGAATGTCCAGTTGCATTTTCTACAGACAGAGTGTTTCAAAACTGCTCAATCAAAAGTATGGTTTAACTCTGTTAGCTGAATGCTCAGATCAGAAAGAAGTTTCACAGAATGCTTCTGTGTAGTTTATATTTGAATATATTCCTTTTTCCACTACTACGCTCTTACCGCTCCAAATGTCCAGTTGCATTTTCAACAGAAAGAGTGTTCAGATCTGCTCAATCAAAAGTATGGTTTAACTCTGTTAGCTGAATGCACAGATCAGAAAGAAGTTTCACCGAATGATTCTGTGTAGTTTATATTTGAAGACATTCCTTTTTCCACTATTACCCTCTTAGCGCTCCGAATCTCCACTTGCATTTTCTACAAAAAGAGTGTTTCATAACTGCTCAATCAAAAATATGTTTTATCTCTGTTAACTGAATTTACAGATCAGAAATAAGTTTCACAGAATGCATCTGTGTAGTTTTTATTTGAAGATATTCTTTTTCCCAATGTAGGCCTCTTAGCGCTTAGCATGTCCAATTGCAGTTTCTACAGAAAGAGTGTTTCAGAACGGCTCAATCAAAAGTAAGGTTCAACTCTGTTAGTTGAATGCACAGAACAGAAAGAATTTTCACAGAATGCTACTGTGTAGTTTATATTTGAATATATTCCTTTTTCCACTATTACCCTCTTAGCGCTCCGAATGTCCACTTGCATTTTCTACAGAAAGAGTGTTCAGAACTGCGCAATCAAAAGTATGGTTTAACTCTGTTAGCTTAATGAACATATCAGAAATAAGTTTCACACAATGCTTCTGTGTAGTTTTTATTTGAAGATATTATTTTTCCCAATAGAGGCCTCTTAGCGCTCAGAATGTCCAATTGCAGTTTCTACAGAAAGAGTGTTTCAGAAAGGCTCAATCAAAAGTAAGGTTCAACTCTGTTAGTTTAATGCACAGAACAGAAAGAAGTTTCATACAATGCTTCTGTGTAGTTTATATTTGAACATATTCTTTTTTCCACTATTACCCACTTAGCGCTACGAATGTCCAGTTGCATTTTCTACAGACAGAGTGTTTCAAAACTGCTCAATCAAAAGTATGGTTTAACTCTGTTAGCTGAATGCTCAGATCAGAAAGAAGTTTCACAGAATGCTTCTGTGTAGTTTATATTTGAATATATTCCTTTATCCACTACTACTCTCTTAGCGCTCCAAATGTCCAGTTGCATTTTCTACAGAAAGAGTGTTCAGGTCTGCTCAATCAAAAGTATGGTTTAACTCTGTTAGCTGAATGCACAGATCAGAAAGAAGTTTCACAGAATGATTCTGTGTAGTTTATATTTGGAGACATTCCTTTTTCCACTATTACCCTCTTAGCGCTCCGAATCTCCACTTGCATTTTCTACAGAAAGAGTGTTTCAGAACGGCTCAATCAAAACTAAGGTTCAACTCTTTTAGTTGAACAAACAAAACAGAAAGATGTTTCACACAATTCTTCTGTGTAGTTTTTATTTGTAGACATTCTTTTTTACAATATAGGCCTCTTAGCGCTCAGAATGTCCAATTGCAGTTTCTACAGAAAGAGTGTTTCAGAACGGCTCAATCAAAATTAAGGTTCAACTCTGTTAGTTGAATGCACAGAACAGAAAGAAGTTTCATACAATGCTTCTGTGTAGTTTATATTTGCACATATTCTTTTTTCCACTATTACCCACTTAGCGCTACGAATGTCCAGTTGCATTTTCTACAGACAGAGTGTTTCAAAACGGCTCAATCAAAAGTATGGTTTAACTCTGTTAGCTGAATGCTCAGATCAGAAAGAAGTTTCACAGAATGCTTCTGTGTAGATTATATTTGAATATATTCCTTTTTCCACTGCTACGCTCTTACCGCTCCAAATGTCCAGTTGCATTTTCAACAGAAAGAGTGTTCAGATCTGCTCAATCAAAAGTATGGTTTAACTCTGTTAGCTGAATGCACAGATCAGAAAGAAGTTTCACCGAATGATTCTGTGTAGTTTATATTTGAAGACATTCCTTTTTCCACTATTACCCTCTTAGCGCTCCGAATCTCCACTTGCATTTTCTACAAAAAGTGTGTTTCATAACTGCTCAATCAAAAATATGTTTTATCTCTGTTAACTGAATTTACAGATCAGAAATAAGTTTCACAGAATGCATCTGTGTAGTTTTTATTTGAAGATATTCTTTTTCCCAATGTAGGCCTCTTAGCGCTTAGCATGTCCAATTGCAGTTTCGACAGAAAGAGTGTTTCAGAACGGCTCAATCAAAAGTAAGGTTCAACTCTGTTAGTTGAATGCACAGAACAGAAAGAATTTTCACAGAATGCTACTGTGTAGTTTATATTTGAATATATTCCTTTTTCCACTATTACCCTCTTAGCGCTCCGAATGTCCACTTGCATTTTCTACAGAAAGAGTGTTCAGAACTGCGCAATCAAAAGTATGGTTTAACTCTGTTAGCTTAATGAACATATCAGAAATAAGTTTCACACAATGCTTCTGTGTAGTTTTTATTTGAAGATATTATTTTTCCCAATAGAGGCCTCTTAGCGCTCAGAATGTCCAATTGCAGTTTCTACAGAAAGAGTGTTTCAGAAAGGCTCAATCAAAAGTAAGGTTCAACTCTGTTAGTTTAATGCACAGAACAGAAAGAAGTTTCATACAATGTTTCTGTGTAGTTTATATTTGAACATATTCTTTTTTCCACTATTACCCACTTAGCGCTACGAATGTCCAGTTGCATTTTCTACAGACAGAGTGTTTCAAAACTGCTCAATCAAAAGTATGGTTTAACTCTGTTAGCTGAATGCTCAGATCAGAAAGAAGTTTCACAGAATGCTTCTGTGTAGTTTATATTTGAATATATTCCTTTTTCCACTACTACTCTCTTAGCGCTCCAAATGTCCAGTTGCATTTTCTACAGAAAGAGTGTTCAGATCTGCTCAATCAAAAGTATGGTTTAACTCTGTTAGCTGAATGCACAGATCAGAAAGAAGTTTCACAGAATGATTCTGTGTAGTTTATATTTGGAGACATTCCTTTTTCCACTATTACCCTCTTAGCGCTCCGAATCTCCACTTGCATTTTCTACAGAAAGAGTGTTTCAGAACGGCTCAATCAAAACTAAGGTTCAACTCTTTTAGTTGAACAAACAAAACAGAAAGATGTTTCACACAATTCTTCTGTGTAGTTTTTATTTGTAGACATTCTTTTTACAATATAGGCCTCTTAGCGCTCAGAATGTCCAATTGCAGTTTCTACAGAAAGAGTGTTTCAGAACGGCTCAATCAAAAGTAAGGTTCAACTCTGTTAGTTGAATGCACAGAACAGAAAGAAGTTTCATACAATGCTTCTGTGTAGTTTATATTTGAACATATTCTTTTTTCCACTATTACCCACTTAGCGCTACGAATGTCCAGTTGCATTTTCTACAGACAGAGTGTTTCAAAACTGCTCAATCAAAAGTATGGTTTAACTCTGTTAGCTGAATGCTCAGATCAGAAAGAAGTTTCACAGAATGCTTCTGTGTAGTTTATATTTGAATATATTCCTTTTTCCACTACTACGCTCTTACCGCTCCAAATGTCCAGTTGCATTTTCAACAGAAAGAGTGTTCAGATCTGCTCAATCAAAAGTATGCTTTAACTCTGTTAGCTGAATGCACAGATCAGAAAGAAGTTTCACCGAATGATTCTGTGTAGTTTATATTTGAAGACATTCCTTTTTCCACTATTACCCTCTTAGCGCTCCGAATCTCCACTTGCATTTTCTACAAAAAGAGTGTTTCATAACTGCTCAATCAAAAATATGTTTTATCTCTGTTAACTGAATTTACAGATCAGAAATAAGTTTCACAGAATGCATCTGTGTAGTTTTTATTTGAAGATATTCTTTTTCCCAATGTAGGCCTCTTAGCGCTTAGCATGTCCAATTGCAGTTTCGACAGAAAGAGTGTTTCAGAACGGCTCAATCAAAAGTAAGGTTCAACTCTGTTAGTTGAATGCACAGAACAGAAAGAATTTTCACAGAATGCTACTGTGTAGTTTATATTTGAATATATTCCTTTTTCCACTATTACCCTCTTAGCGCTCCGAATGTCCACTTGCATTTTCTACAGAAAGAGTGTTCAGAACTGCGCAATCAAAAGTATGGTTTAACTCTGTTAGCTTAATGAACATATCAGAAATAAGTTTCACACAATGCTTCTGTGTAGTTTTTATTTGAAGATATTATTTTTCCCAATAGAGGCCTCTTAGCGCTCAGAATGTCCAATTGCAGTTTCTACAGAAAGAGTGTTTCAGAAAGGCTCAATCAAAAGTAAGGTTCAACTCTGTTAGTTTAATGCACAGAACAGAAAGAAGTTTCATACAATGTTTCTGTGTAGTTTATATTTGAACATATTCTTTTTTCCACTATTACCCACTTAGCGCTACGAATGTCCAGTTGCATTTTCTACAGACAGAGTGTTTCAAAACTGCTCAATCAAAAGTATGGTTTAACTCTGTTAGCTGAATGCTCAGATCAGAAAGAAGTTTCACAGAATGCTTCTGTGTAGTTTATATTTGAATATATTCCTTTTTCCACTACTACTCTCTTAGCGCTCCAAATGTCCAGTTGCATTTTCTACAGAAAGAGTGTTCAGATCTGCTCAATCAAAAGTATGGTTTAACTCTGTTAGCTGAATGCACAGATCAGAAAGAAGTTTCACAGAATGATTCTGTGTAGTTTATATTTGGAGACATTCCTTTTTCCACTATTACCCTCTTAGCGCTCCGAATCTCCACTTGCATTTTCTACAGAAAGAGTGTTTCAGAACGGCTCAATCAAAACTAAGGTTCAACTCTTTTAGTTGAACAAACAAAACAGAAAGATGTTTCACACAATTCTTCTGTGTAGTTTTTATTTGTAGACATTCTTTTTACAATATAGGCCTCTTAGCGCTCAGAATGTCCAATTGCAGTTTCTACAGAAAGAGTGTTTCAGAACGGCTCAATCAAAAGTAAGGTTCAACTCTGTTAGTTGAATGCACAGAACAGAAAGAAGTTTCATACAATGCTTCTGTGTAGTTTATATTTGAACATATTCTTTTTTCCACTATTACCCACTTAGCGCTACGAATGTCCAGTTGCATTTTCTACAGACAGAGTGTTTCAAAACTGCTCAATCAAAAGTATGGTTTAACTCTGTTAGCTGAATGCTCAGATCAGAAAGAAGTTTCACAGAATGCTTCTGTGTAGTTTATATTTGAATATATTCCTTTTTCCACTACTACGCTCTTACCGCTCCAAATGTCCAGTTGCATTTTCAACAGAAAGAGTGTTCAGATCTGCTCAATCAAAAGTATGCTTTAACTCTGTTAGCTGAATGCACAGATCAGAAAGAAGTTTCACCGAATGATTCTGTGTAGTTTATATTTGAAGACATTCCTTTTTCCACTATTACCCTCTTAGCGCTCCGAATCTCCACTTGCATTTTCTACAAAAAGAGTGTTTCATAACTGCTCAATCAAAAATATGTTTTATCTCTGTTAACTGAATTTACAGATCAGAAATAAGTTTCACAGAATGCATCTGTGTAGTTTTTATTTGAAGATATTCTTTTTCCCAATGTAGGCCTCTTAGCGCTTAGCATGTCCAATTGCAGTTTCTACAGAAAGAGTGTTTCAGAACGGCTCAATCAAAAGTAAGGTTCAACTCTGTTAGTTGAATGCACAGAACAGAAAGAATTTTCACAGAATGCTACTGTGTAGTTTATATTTGAATATATTCCTTTTTCCACTATTACCCTCTTAGCGCTCCGAATGTCCACTTGCATTTTCTACAGAAAGAGTGTTCAGAACTGCGCAATCAAAAGTATGGTTTAACTCTGTTAGCTTAATGAACATATCAGAAATAAGTTTCACACAATGCTTCTGTGTAGTTTTTATTTGAAGATATTATTTTTCCCAATAGAGGCCTCTTAGCGCTCAGAATGTCCAATTGCAGTTTCTACAGAAAGAGTGTTTCAGAAAGGCTCAATCAAAAGTAAGGTTCAACTCTGTTAGTTTAATGCACAGAACAGAAAGAAGTTTCATACAATGCTTCTGTGTAGTTTATAGTTGAACATATTCTTTTTTCCACTATTACCCACTTAGCGCTACGAATGTCCAGTTGCATTTTCTACAGACAGAGTGTTTCAAAACTGCTCAATCAAAAGTATGGTTTAATTCTGTTAGCTGAATGCTCAGATCAGAAAGAAGTTTCACAGAATGCTTCTGTGTAGTTTATATTTGAATATATTCCTTTTTCCACTACTACTCTCTTAGCGCTCCAAATGTCCAGTTGCATTTTCTACAGAAAGAGTGTTCAGATCTGCTCAATCAAAAGTATGGTTTAACTCTGTTAGCTGAATGCACAGATCAGAAAGAAGTTTCACAGAATGATTCTGTGTAGTTTATATTTGGAGACATTCCTTTTTCCACTATTACCCTCTTAGCGCTCCGAATCTCCACTTGCATTTTCTACAGAAAGAGTGTTTCAGAACGGCTCAATCAAAACTAAGGTTCAACTCTTTTAGTTGAACAAACAAAACAGAAAGATGTTTCACACAATTCTTCTGTGTAGTTTTTATTTGTAGACATTCTTTTTTACAATATAGGCCTCTTAGCGCTCAGAATGTCCAATTGCAGTTTCTACAGAAAGAGTGTTTCAGAACGGCTCAATCAAAAGTAAGGTTCAACTCTGTTAGTTGAATGCACAGAACAGAAAGAAGTTTCATACAATGCTTCTGTGTAGTTTATATTTGAACATATTCTTTTTTCCACTATTACCCACTTAGCGCTACGAATGTCCAGTTGCATTTTCTACAGACAGAGTGTTTCAAAACTGCTCAATCAAAAGTATGGTTTAACTCTGTTAGCTGAATGCTCAGATCAGAAAGAAGTTTCGCAGAATGCTTCTGTGTAGTTTATATTTGAATATATTCCTTTTTCCACTACTACGCTCTTAGCGCTCCAAATGTCCAGTTGCATTTTCAACAGAAAGAGTGTTCAGATCTGCTCAATCAAAAGTATGGTTTAACTCTGTTAGCTGAATGCACAGATCAGAAAGAAGTTTCACCGAATGATTCTGTGTAGTTTATATTTGAAGACATTCCTTTTTCCACTATTACCCTCTTAGCGCTCCGAATCTCCACTTGCATTTTCTACAAAAAGAGTGTTTCATAACTGCTCAATCAAAAATATGTTTTATCTCTGTTAACTGAATTTACAGATCAGAAATAAGTTTCACAGAATGCATCTGTGTAGTTTTTATTTGAAGATATTCTTTTTCCCAATGTAGGCCTCTTAGCGCTTAGCATGTCCAATTGCAGTTTCTACAGAAAGAGTGTTTCAGAACGGCTCAATCAAAAGTAAGGTTCAACTCTGTTAGTTGAATGCACAGAACAGAAAGAATTTTCACAGAATGCTACTGTGTAGTTTATATTTGAATATATTCCTTTTTCCACTATTACCCTCTTAGCGCTCCGAATGTCCACTTGCATTTTCTACAGAAAGAGTGTTCAGAACTGCGCAATCAAAAGTATGGTTTAACTCTGTTAGCTTAATGAACATATCAGAAATAAGTTTCACACAATGCTTCTGTGTAGTTTTTATTTGAAGATATTATTTTTCCCAATAGAGGCCTCTTAGCGCTCAGAATGTCCAATTGCAGTTTCTACAGAAAGAGTGTTTCAGAAAGGCTCAATCAAAAGTAAGGTTCAACTCTGTTAGTTTAATGCACAGAACAGAAAGAAGTTTCATACAATGCTTCTGTGTAGTTTATATTTGAACATATTCTTTTTTCCACTATTACCCACTTAGCGCTACGAATGTCCAGTTGCATTTTCTACAGACAGAGTGTTTCAAAACTGCTCAATCAAAAGTATGGTTTAACTCTGTTAGCTGAATGCTCAGATCAGAAAGAAGTTTCACAGAATGCTTCTGTGTAGTTTATATTTGAATATATTCCTTTATCCACTACTACTCTCTTAGCGCTCCAAATGTCCAGTTGCATTTTCTACAGAAAGAGTGTTCAGGTCTGCTCAATCAAAAGTATGGTTTAACTCTGTTAGCTGAATGCACAGATCAGAAAGAAGTTTCACAGAATGATTCTGTGTAGTTTATATTTGGAGACATTCCTTTTTCCACTATTACCCTCTTAGCGCTCCGAATCTCCACTTGCATTTTCTACAGAAAGAGTGTTTCAGAACGGCTCAATCAAAACTAAGGTTCAACTCTTTTAGTTGAACAAACAAAACAGAAAGATGTTTCACACAATTCTTCTGTGTAGTTTTTATTTGTAGACATTCTTTTTTACAATATAGGCCTCTTAGCGCTCAGAATGTCCAATTGCAGTTTCTACAGAAAGAGTGTTTCAGAACGGCTCAATCAAAATTAAGGTTCAACTCTGTTAGTTGAATGCACAGAACAGAAAGAAGTTTCATACAATGCTTCTGTGTAGTTTATATTTGCACATATTCTTTTTTCCACTATTACCCACTTAGCGCTACGAATGTCCAGTTGCATTTTCTACAGACAGAGTGTTTCAAAACGGCTCAATCAAAAGTATGGTTTAACTCTGTTAGCTGAATGCTCAGATCAGAAAGAAGTTTCACAGAATGCTTCTGTGTAGATTATATTTGAATATATTCCTTTTTCCACTGCTACGCTCTTACCGCTCCAAATGTCCAGTTGCATTTTCAACAGAAAGAGTGTTCAGATCTGCTCAATCAAAAGTATGGTTTAACTCTGTTAGCTGAATGCACAGATCAGAAAGAAGTTTCACCGAATGATTCTGTGTAGTTTATATTTGAAGACATTCCTTTTTCCACCATTACCCTCTTAGCGCTCCGAATCTCCACTTGCATTTTCTACAAAAAGTGTGTTTCATAACTGCTCAATCAAAAATATGTTTTATCTCTGTTAACTGAATTTACAGATCAGAAATAAGTTTCACAGAATGCATCTGTGTAGTTTTTATTTGAAGATATTCTTTTTCCCAATGTAGGCCTCTTAGCGCTTAGCATGTCCAATTGCAGTTTCTACAGAAAGAGTGTTTCAGAACGGCTCAATCAAAAGTAAGGTTCAACTCTGTTAGTTGAATGCACAGAACAGAAAGAATTTTCACAGAATGCTACTGTGTAGTTTATATTTGAATATATTCCTTTTTCCACTATTACCCTCTTAGCGCTCCGAATGTCCACTTGCATTTTCTACAGAAAGAGTGTTCAGAACTGCGCAATCAAAAGTATGGTTTAACTCTGTTAGCTTAATGAACATATCAGAAATAAGTTTCACACAATGCTTCTGTGTAGTTTTTATTTGAAGATATTATTTTTCCCAATAGAGGCCTCTTAGCGCTCAGAATGTCCAATTGCAGTTTCTACAGAAAGAGTGTTTCAGAAAGGCTCAATCAAAGCAAGGTTCAACTCTGTTAGTTTAATGCACAGAACAGAAAGAAGTTTCATACAATGTTTCTGTGTAGTTTATATTTGAACATATTCTTTTTTCCACTATTACCCACTTAGCGCTACGAATGTCCAGTTGCATTTTCTACAGACAGAGTGTTTCAAAACTGCTCAATCAAAAGTATGGTTTAACTCTGTTAGCTGAATGCTCAGATCAGAAAGAAGTTTCACAGAATGCTTCTGTGTAGTTTATATTTGAATATATTCCTTTTTCCACTACTACTCTCTTAGCGCTCCAAATGTCCAGTTGCATTTTCTACAGAAAGAGTGTTCAGATCTGCTCAATCAAAAGTATGGTTTAACTCTGTTAGCTGAATGCACAGATCAGAAAGAAGTTTCACAGAATGATTCTGTGTAGTTTATATTTGGAGACATTCCTTTTTCCACTATTACCCTCTTAGCGCTCCGAATCTCCACTTGCATTTTCTACAGAAAGAGTGTTTCAGAACGGCTCAATCAAAACTAAGGTTCAACTCTTTTAGTTGAACAAACAAAACAGAAAGATGTTTCACACAATTCTTCTGTGTAGTTTTTATTTGTAGACATTCTTTTTACAATATAGGCCTCTTAGCGCTCAGAATGTCCAATTGCAGTTTCTACAGAAAGAGTGTTTCAGAACGGCTCAATCAAAAGTAAGGTTCAACTCTGTTAGTTGAATGCACAGAACAGAAAGAAGTTTCATACAATGCTTCTGTGTAGTTTATATTTGAACATATTCTTTTTTCCACTATTACCCACTTAGCGCTACGAATGTCCAGTTGCATTTTCTACAGACAGAGTGTTTCAAAACTGCTCAATCAAAAGTATGGTTTAACTCTGTTAGCTGAATGCTCAGATCAGAAAGAAGTTTCACAGAATGCTTCTGTGTAGTTTATATTTGAATATATTCCTTTTTCCACTACTACGCTCTTACCGCTCCAAATGTCCAGTTGCATTTTCAACAGAAAGAGTGTTCAGATCTGCTCAATCAAAAGTATGCTTTAACTCTGTTAGCTGAATGCACAGATCAGAAAGAAGTTTCACCGAATGATTCTGTGTAGTTTATATTTGAAGACATTCCTTTTTCCACTATTACCCTCTTAGCGCTCCGAATCTCCACTTGCATTTTCTACAAAAAGAGTGTTTCATAACTGCTCAATCAAAAATATGTTTTATCTCTGTTAACTGAATTTACAGATCAGAAATAAGTTTCACAGAATGCATCTGTGTAGTTTTTATTTGAAGATATTCTTTTTCCCAATGTAGGCCTCTTAGCGCTTAGCATGTCCAATTGCAGTTTCTACAGAAAGAGTGTTTCAGAACGGCTCAATCAAAAGTAAGGTTCAACTCTGTTAGTTGAATGCACAGAACAGAAAGAATTTTCACAGAATGCTACTGTGTAGTTTATATTTGAATATATTCCTTTTTCCACTATTACCCTCTTAGCGCTCCGAATGTCCACTTGCATTTTCTACAGAAAGAGTGTTCAGAACTGCGCAATCAAAAGTATGGTTTAACTCTGTTAGCTTAATGAACATATCAGAAATAAGTTTCACACAATGCTTCTGTGTAGTTTTTATTTGAAGATATTATTTTTCCCAATAGAGGCCTCTTAGCGCTCAGAATGTCCAATTGCAGTTTCTACAGAAAGAGTGTTTCAGAAAGGCTCAATCAAAAGTAAGGTTCAACTCTGTTAGTTTAATGCACAGAACAGAAAGAAGTTTCATACAATGCTTCTGTGTAGTTTATATTTGAACATATTCTTTTTTCCACTATTACCCACTTAGCGCTACGAATGTCCAGTTGCATTTTCTACAGACAGAGTGTTTCAAAACTGCTCAATCAAAAGTATGGTTTAATTCTGTTAGCTGAATGCTCAGATCAGAAAGAAGTTTCACAGAATGCTTCTGTGTAGTTTATATTTGAATATATTCCTTTTTCCACTACTACTCTCTTAGCGCTCCAAATGTCCAGTTGCATTTTCTACAGAAAGAGTGTTCAGATCTGCTCAATCAAAAGTATGGTTTAACTCTGTTAGCTGAATGCACAGATCAGAAAGAAGTTTCACAGAATGATTCTGTGTAGTTTATATTTGGAGACATTCCTTTTTCCACTATTACCCTCTTAGCGCTCCGAATCTCCACTTGCATTTTCTACAGAAAGAGTGTTTCAGAACGGCTCAATCAAAACTAAGGTTCAACTCTTTTAGTTGAACAAACAAAACAGAAAGATGTTTCACACAATTCTTCTGTGTAGTTTTTATTTGTAGACATTCTTTTTTACAATATAGGCCTCTTAGCGCTCAGAATGTCCAATTGCAGTTTCTACAGAAAGAGTGTTTCAGAACGGCTCAATCAAAAGTAAGGTTCAACTCTGTTAGTTGAATGCACAGAACAGAAAGAAGTTTCATACAATGCTTCTGTGTAGTTTATATTTGAACATATTCTTTTTTCCACTATTACCCACTTAGCGCTACGAATGTCCAGTTGCATTTTCTACAGACAGAGTGTTTCAAAACTGCTCAATCAAAAGTATGGTTTAACTCTGTTAGCTGAATGCTCAGATCAGAAAGAAGTTTCGCAGAATGCTTCTGTGTAGTTTATATTTGAATATATTCCTTTTTCCACTACTACGCTCTTAGCGCTCCAAATGTCCAGTTGCATTTTCAACAGAAAGAGTGTTCAGATCTGCTCAATCTAAAGTATGGTTTAACTCTGTTAGCTGAATGCACAGATAAGAAAGAAGTTTCACCGAATGATTCTGTGTAGTTTATATTTGAAGACATTCCTTTTTCCACTATTACCCTCTTAGCGCTCCGAATCTCCACTTGCATTTTCTACAAAAAGAGTGTTTCATAACTGCTCAATCAAAAATATGTTTTATCTCTGTTAACTGAATTTACAGATCAGAAATAAGTTTCACAGAATGCATCTGTGTAGTTTTTATTTGACGATATTCTTTTTCCCAATGTAGGCCTCTTAGCGCTTAGCATGTCCAATTGCAGTTTCTACAGAAAGAGTGTTTCAGAACGGCTCAATCAAAAGTAAGGTTCAACTCTGTTAGTTGAATGCACAGAACAGAAAGAATTTTCACAGAATGCTACTGTGTAGTTTATATTTGAATATATTCCTTTTTCCACTATTACCCTCTTAGCGCTCCGAATGTCCACTTGCATTTTCTACAGAAAGAGTGTTCAGAACTGCGCAATCAAAAGTATGGTTTAACTCTGTTAGCTTAATGAACATATCAGAAATAAGTTTCACACAATGCTTCTGTGTAGTTTTTATTTGAAGATATTATTTTTCCCAATAGAGGCCTCTTAGCGCTCAGAATGTCCAATTGCAGTTTCTACAGAAAGAGTGTTTCAGAAAGGCTCAATCAAATGTAAGGTTCAACTCTGTTAGTTTAATGCACAGAACAGAAAGAAGTTTCATACAATGCTTCTGTGTAGTTTATATTTGAACATATTCTTTTTTCCACTATTACCCACTTAGCGCTACGAATGTCCAGTTGCATTTTCTACAGACAGAGTGTTTCAAAACTGCTCAATAAAAAGTATGGTTTAACTCTGTTAGCTGAATGCTCAGATCAGAAAGAAGTTTCACAGAATGCTTCTGTGTAGTTTATATTTGAATATATTCCTTTATCCACTACTACTCTCTTAGCGCTCCAAATGTCCAGTTGCATTTTCTACAGAAAGAGTGTTCAGATCTGCTCAATCAAAAGTATGGTTTAACTCTGTTAGCTGAATGCACAGATCAGAAAGAAGTTTCACAGAATGATTCTGTGTAGTTTATGTTTGGAGACATTCCTTTTTCCACTATTACCCTCTTAGCGCTCCGAATCTCCACTTGCATTTTCTACAGAAAGTGTGTTTCAGAACGGCTCAATCAAAACTAAGGTTCAACTCTTTTAGTTGAACAAACAAAACAGAAAGATGTTTCACACAATTCTTCTGTGTAGTTTTTATTTGTAGACATTCTTTTTTACAATATAGGCCTCTTAGCGCTCAGAATGTCCAATTGCAGTTTCTACAGAAAGAGTGTTTCAGAACGGCTCAATCAAAATTAAGGTTCAACTCTGTTAGTTGAATGCACAGAACAGAAAGAAGTTTCATACAATGCTTCTGTGTAGTTTATATTTGCACATATTCTTTTTTCCACTATTACCCACTTAGCGCTACGAATGTCCAGTTGCATTTTCTACAGACAGAGTGTTTCAAAACGGCTCAATCAAAAGTATGGTTTAACTCTGTTAGCTGAATGCTCAGATCAGAAAGAAGTTTCACAGAATGCTTCTGTGTAGATTATATTTGAATATATTCCTTTTTCCACTGCTACGCTCTTACCGCTCCAAATGTCCAGTTGCATTTTCAACAGAAAGGGTGTTCAGATCTGCTCAATCAAAAGTATGGTTTAACTCTGTTAGCTGAATGCACAGATCAGAAAGAAATTTCACCGAATGATTCTGTGTAGTTTATATTGGAAGACATTCCTTTTTCCACTATTACCCTCTTAGCGCTCCGAATCTCCACTTGCATTTTCTACAAAAAGAGTGTTTCATAACTGCTCAATCAAAAATATGTTTTATCTCTGTTAACTGAATTTACAGATCAGAAATAAGTTTCACAGAGTGCATCTGTGTAGTTTTTATTTGAAGATATTCTTTTTCCCAATGTAGGCCTCTTAGCGCTTAGCATGTCCAATTGCATTTTCTACAGAAAGAGTGTTTCAGAAAGGCTCAATCAAAAGTAAGGTTCAACTCTGTTAGTTGAATGCACAGAAGAGAAAGAATTTTCACAGAATGCTACTGTGTAGTTTATATTTGAATATATTCCTTTTTCCACTATTACCCTCTTAGCGCTCTGAATGTCCACTTGCATTTTCTACAGAAAGAGTGTTCAGAACTGCGCAATCAAAAGTATGGTTTAACTCTGTTAGCCTAATGAATATATCAGAAATAAGTTTCACACAATGCTTCTGTGTAGTTTTTATTTGAAGATATTATTTTTCCCTATAGAGGCCTCTTAGCGCTCAGAATGTCCAATTGCAGTTTCTACAGAAAGAGTGTTTCAGAAAGGCTCAATCAAAAGTAAGGTTCAACTCTGTTAGTTGAATGCACAGAACCGAAAGAAGTTTCATACAATGCTTCTGTGTAGTTTATATTTGAACATATTCTTTTTTCCACTATTACCCACTTAGCGCTACGAATGTCCAGTTGCATTTTCTACAGACAGAGTGTTTCAAAACTGCTCAATCAAAAGTATGGTTTAACTCTGTTAGCTGAATGCTCAGATCAGAAAGAAGTTTCACAGAATGCTTCTGTGTAGTTTATATTTGAATATATTCCTTTTTCCACTACTACTCTCTTAGGGCTCCAAATGTCCAGTTGCATTTTCTACAGAAAGAGTGTTCAGATCTGCTCAATCAAAAGTATGGTTTAACTCTGTTAGCTGAATGCAGAGATCAGAAAGAAGTTTCACAGAATGATTCTGTGTAGTTTATATTTGGAGACATTCCTTTTTCCACTATTACCCTCTTAGCGCTCCGAATCTCCACTTGCATTTTCTACAGAAAGAGTGCTTCAGAACGGCTCAATCAAAACTAAGGTTCAACTCTTTTAGTTGAACAAACAGAACAGAAAGGAGTTTCACACAATTCTTCTGTATAGTTTTTATTTGTAGACATTCTTTTTCCCAATATAGGCCTCTTAGCGCTCAGAATGTCCAATTGCAGTTTCTACAGAAAGAGTGTTTCAGAACGGCTCAATCAAAAGTAAGGTTCAACTCTGTTAGTTGAATGCACAGAACAGAAAGAAGTTTCATACAATGCTTCTGTGTAGTTCATATTTGAACATATACTTTTTTCCACTATTACCCACTTAGCGCTACGAATGTCCAGTTGCATTTTCTACAGACAGAGTGTTTCAAAACTGCTCAATCAAAAGTATGGTTTAACTCTGTTAGCTGAATGCTCAGATCAGAAAGAAGTTTCACAGAATGCTTCTGTGTAGTTTATATTTGAATATATTCCTTTTTCCACTACTACGCTCTTACCGCTCCAAATGTCCATTTGCATTTTCAACAGAAAGAGTGTTCAGATCTGCTCAATCAAAAGTATGGTTTAACTCTGTTAGCTGAATGCACAGATCAGAAAGAAGTTTCACCGAATGATTCTGTGTAGTTTATATTTGAAGACATTCCTTTTTCCACTATTACCCTCTTAGCGCTCCGAATCTCCACTTGCATTTTCTACAAAAAGAGTGTTTCATAACTGCTCAATCAAAAATATGTTTTATCTCTGTTAACTGAATTTACAGATCAGAAATAAGTTTCACAGAGTGCATCTGTGTAGTTTTTATTTGAAGATATTCTTTTTCCCAATGTAGGCCTCTTAGCGCTTAGCATGTCCAATTGCAGTTTCTACAGAAAGAGTGTTTCAGAACGGCTCAATCAAAAGTAAGGTTCAACTCTGTTAGTTGAATGCATAGAAGAGAAAGAATTTTCACAGAATGCTACTGTGTAGTTTATATTTGAATATATTCCTTTTTCCACTATTACCCTCTTAGCGCTCCGAATGTCCACTTGCATTTTCTACAGAAAGAGTGTTCAGAACTGCGCAATCAAAAGTATGGTTTAACTCTGTTAGCTTAATGAACATATCAGAAATAAGTTTCACACAATGCTTCTGTGTAGTTTTTACTTGAAGATATTATTTTTCCCAATAGAGGCCTCTTAGCCCTCAGAATGTCCAATTGCAGTTTCTACAGAAAGAGTGTTTCAGAAAGGCTCAATCAAATTAAGGTTCAACTCTGTTAGTTTAATGCACAGAACAGATAGAAGTTTCATACAATGCTTCTGTGTAGTTTATATTTGAACATATTCTTTTTTCCACTATTACCCACTTAGCGCTACGAATGTCCAGTTGCATTTTCTACAGACAGAGCGTTTCAAAACTGCTCAATCAAAAGTATGTTTTAACTCTGTTAGCTGAATGCTCAGATCAGAAAGAAGTTTCACAGAATGCTTCTGTGTAGTTTATATTTGAATATATTCCTTTTTCCACTACTACTCTCTTAGCACTCCAAATGTCCAGTTGCATTTTCTACAGAAAGAGTGTTCCGATCTGCTCAATCAAAAGTATGGTTTAACTCTGTTAGCTGAATGCACAGATCAGAAAGAAGTTTCACAGAATGATTCTGTGTAGTTTATATTTGGAGACATTCCTTTTTCCACTATTACCCTCTTAGCGCTCAGAATCTCCACTTGCATTTTCTACAGAAAGAGTGTTTCAGAACGGCTCAATCAAAACTAAGGTTCAACACTTTTAGTTGAACAAACAGAACAGAAAGAAGTTTCACACAATTCTTCTGTATAGTTTTTATTTGTAGACATTCTTTTTCCCAATATAGGCCTCTTAGCGCTCAGAATGTCCAATTGCAGTTTCTACAGAAAGAGTGTTTCAGAACGGCTCAAGCAAAAGTAAGGTTCAACTCTGTTTGTTGAATGCACAGAACAGAAAGAAGTTTCATACAATGCTTCTGTGTAGTTTATATTTGAACATATACTTTTTCCACTATTACCCACTTAGCGCTACGAATGTCCAGTTGCATTTTCTACAGACAGAGTGTTTCAAAACTGCTCAATCAAAAGTATGGTTTAACTCTGTTAGCTGAATGCTCAGATCAGAAAGAAGTTTCACAGAATGCTTCTGTGTAGTTTATATTTGAATATATTCCTTTTTCCACTACTACTCTCTTAGCGCTCCAAATGTCCAGTTGCATTTTCTACAGAAAGAGTGTTCAGATCTGCTCAATCAAAAGTATGGTTTAACTCTGTTAGCTGAATGCACAGATCAGAAAGAAGTTTCACAGAATGATTCTGTGTAGTTTATATTTGGAGACATTCCTTTTTCCACTATTACCCTCTTAGCGCTCCGAATCTCCACTTGCATTTTCTACAGAAAGAGTGTTTCAGAACGGCTCAATCAAAAGTAAGGTTCAACTCTGTTAGTTGAATGCACAGAACCGAAAGAAGTTTCATACAATGCTTCTGTGTAGTTTATATTTGAACATATTCTTTTTTCCACTATTACCCACTTAGCGCTACGAATGTCCAGTTGCATTTTCTACAGACAGAGTGTTTCAAAACTGCTCAATCAAAAGTATGGTTTAACTCTGTTAGCTGAATGCTCAGATCAGAAAGAAGTTTCACAGAATGCTTCTGTGTAGTTTATATTTGAATATATTCCTTTTTCCACTACTACTCTCTTAGCGCTCCAAATGTCCAGTTGCATTTTCTACAGAAAGAGTGTTCAGATCTGCTCAATCAAAAGTATGGTTTAACTCTGTTAGCTGAATGCAGAGATCAGAAAAAAGTTTCACAGAATGATTCTGTGTAGTTTATATTTGGAGACATTCCTTTTTCCACTATTACCCTCTTAGCGCTCCGAATCTCCACTTGCAATTTCTACAGAAAGAGTGCTTCAGAACGGCTCAATCAAAACTAAGGTTCAACTCTTTTAGTTGAACAAACAGAACAGAAAGAAGTTTCACACAATTCTTCTGTATAATTTTTATTTGTAGACATTCTTTTTCCCAATATAGGCCTCTTAGCGCTCAGAATGTCCAATTGCAGTTTCTACAGAAAGAGTGTTTCAGAACGGCTCAATCAAAAGTAAGGTTCAACTCTGTTAGTTGAATGCACAGAACAGAAAGAAGTTTCATACAATGCTTCTGTGTAGTTTATATTTGAACATATACTTTTTTCCACTATTACCCACTTAGCGCTACGAATGTCCAGTTGCATTTTCTACAGACAGAGTGTTTCAAAACTGCTCAATCAAAAGTATGGTTTAACTCTGTTAGCTGAATGCTCAGATCAGAAAGAAGTTTCACAGAATGCTTCTGTGTAGTTTATATTTGAATATATTCCTTTTTCCACTACTACGCTTTTACCGCTCCAAATGTCCAGTTGCATTTTCAACAGAAAGAGTGTTCAGATCTGCTCAATCAAAAGTATGGTTTAACTCTGTTAGCTGAATGCACAGATCAGAAAGAAGTTTCACCGAATGATTCTGTGTAGTTTATATTTGAAGACATTCCTTTTTCCACTATTACCCTCTTAGCGCTCCGAATCTCCACTTGCATTTTCTACAAAAAGAGTGTTTCATAACTGCTCAATCAAAAATATGTTTTATCTCTGTTAACTGAATTTACAGATCAGAAATAAGTTTCACAGAGTGCATCTGTGTAGTTTTTATTTGAAGATATTCTTTTTCCCAATGTAGGCCTCTTAGCGCTTAGCATGTCCAATTGCAGTTTCTACAGAAAGAGTGTTTCAGAACGGCTCAATCAAAAGTAAGGTTCAACTCTGTTAGTTGAATGCACAGAAGAGAAAGAATTTTCACAGAATGCTACTGTGTAGTTTATATTTGAATATATTCCTTTTTCCACTATTACCCTCTTAGCGCTCCGAATGTCCACTTGCATTTTCTACAGAAAGAGTGTTCAGAACTGCGCAATCAAAAGTATGGTTTAACTCTGTTAGCTTAATGAACATATCAGAAATAAGTTTCACAGAATGCATCTGTGTAGTTTTTATTTGAAGATATTATTTTTCCCAATAGAGGCCTCTTAGCCCTCAGAATGTCCAATTGCAGTTTCTACAGAAAGAGTGTTTCAGAAAGGCTCAATCAAAAGTAAGGTTCAAATCTGTTAGTTTAATGCACAGAACAGAAAGAAGTTTCATACAATGCTTCTGTGTAGTTTATATTTGAACATATTCTTTTTTCCACTATTACCCACTTAGCGCTACGAATGTCCAGTTGCATTTTCTACAGACAGAGCGTTTCAAAACTGCTCAATCAAAAGTATGGTTTAACTCTGTTAGCTGAATGCTCAGATCAGAAAGAAGTTTCACAGAATGCTTCTGTGTAGTTTATATTTGAATATATTCCTTTTTCCACTACTACTCTCTTAGCGCTCCAAATGTCCAGTTGCATTTTCTACAGAAAGAGTGTTCCGATCTGCTCAATCAAAAGTATGGTTTAAATCTGTTAGCTGAATGCACAGATCAGAAAGAAGTTTCACAGAATGATTCTGTGTAGTTTATATTTGGAGACATTCCTTTTTCCACTATTACCCTCTTAGCGCTCCGAATCTCCACTTGCATTTTCTACAGAAAGAGTGTTTCAGAACGGCTCAATCAAAACTAAGGTTCAACAATTTTAGTTGAACAAACAGAACAGAAAGAAGTTTCACACAATTCTTCTGTATAGTTTTTATTTGTAGACATTCTTTTTCCCAATATAGGCCTCTTAGCGCTCAGAATGTCCAATTGCAGTTTCTACAGAAAGAGTGTTTCAGAACGGCTCAATCAAAAGTAAGGTTCAACTCTGTTAGTTGAATGCACAGAACAGAAAGAAGTTTCATACAATGCTTCTGTGTAGTTTATATTTGAACATATACTTTTTCCACTATTACCCACTTAGCGCTACGAGTGTCCAGTTGCATTTTCTACAGACAGAGTGTTTCAAAACTGCTCAATCAAAAGTATGGTTTAACTCTGTTAGCTGAATGGTCAGATCAGAAAGAAGTTTCACAGAATGCTTCTGTGTAGTTTATATTTGAATATATTCCTTTTTACACTACTACGCTCTTACCGCTCCAAATGTCCAGTTGCATTTTCAACAGAAAGAGTGTTCAGATCTGCTCAATCAAAAGTATGGTTTAACTCTGTTAGCTGAATGCACAGATCAGAAAGAAGTTTCACCGAATGATTCTGTGTAGTTTATATTTGAAGACATTCCTTTTTCCACTATTACCCTCTTAGCCCTCCGAATCTCCACTTGCATTTTCTACAGAAAGAGTGTTTCAGAACGGCTCAATCAAAACTAAGGTTCAACTCTTTTAGTTGAACAAACAGAACAGAAAGAAATTTCACACAATTCTTCTGTATAGTTTTTATTTGTAGACATTCTTTTTCCCAATATAGGCCTCTTAGCGCTCAGAATGTCCAATTGCAGTTTCTACAGAAAGAGTGTTTCAGAACGGCTCAATCAAAAGTAAGGTTCAACTCTGTTAGTTGAATGCACAGAACAGAAAGAAGTTTCATACAATGCTTCTGTGTAGTTTATATTTGAACATATACTTTTTTCCACTATTACCCACTTAGCGCTACGAATGTCCAGTTGCATTTTCTACAGACAGAGTGTTTCAAAACTGCTCAATCAAAAGTATGGTTTAACTCTGTTAGCTGAATGCTCAGATCAGAAAGAAGTTTCACAGAATGCTCCTGTGTAGTTTATATTTGAATATATTCCTTTTTCCACTACTACGCTCTTACCGCTCCAAATGTCCAGTTGCATTTTCAACAGAAAGAGTGTTCAGATCTGCTCAATCAAATGTATGGTTTAACTCTGTTAGCTGAATGCACAGATCAGAAAGAAGTTTCACCGAATGATTCTGTGTAGTTTATATTTGAAGACATTCCTTTTTCCACTATTACAATCTTAGCGCTCCGAATCTCCACTTGCATTTTCTACAAAAAGAGTGTTTCATAACTGCTCAGTCAAAAATATGTTTTATCTCTGTTAACTGAATTTACAGATCAGAAATAAGTTTCACAGAGTGCATCTGTGTAGTTTTTATTTGAAGATATTCTTTTTCCCAATGTAGGCCTCTTAGCGCTTAGCATGTCCAATTGCAGTTTCTACAGAAAGAGTGTTTCAGAACGGCTCAATCAAAAGTAAGGTTCAACTCTGTTAGTTGAATGCACAGAAGAGAAAGAATTTTCACAGAATGCTACTGTGTAGTTTATATTTGAATATATTCCTCTTTCCACTATTACCCTCTTAGCGCTCCGAATGTCCACTTGCATTTTCTACAGAAAGAGTGTTCAGAACTGCGCAATCAAAAGTATGGTTTAACTCTGTTAGCTTAATGAACATATCAGAAATAAGTTTCACACAATGCTTCTGTGTAGTTTTTATTTGAAGATATTATTTTTCCCAATAGAGTCCTCTTAGCGCTCAGAATGTCCAATTGCAGTTTCTACAGAAAGAGTGTTCAGATCTGCTCAATCAAAAGTATGGTTTAACTCTGTTAGCTGAATGCACAGATCAGAAAGAAGTTTCACCGAATGATTCTGTGTAGTTTATATTGGAAGACATTCCTTTTTCCACTATTACCCTCTTAGCGCTCCGAATCTCCACTTGCATTTTCTACAAAAAGAGTGTTTCATAACTGCTCAATCAATAATATGTTTTATCTCTGTTAACTGAATTTACAGATCAGAAATAAGTTTCACAGAGTGCATCTGTGTAGTTTTTATTTGAAGATATTCTTTTTCCCAATGTAGGCCTCTTAGCGCTTAGCATGTCCAATTGCAGTTTCTACAGAAAGAGTGTTTCAGAACGGCTCAATCAAAAGTAAGGTTCAACACTGTTAGTTGAATGCACAGAAGAGAAAGAATTTTCACAGAATGCTACTGTGTAGTTTATATTTGAATATATTCCTTTTTCCACTATTACCCTCTTAGCGCTCCGAATGTCCACTTGCATTTTCTACAGAAAGAGTGTTCAGAACTGCGCAATCAAAAGTATGGTTTAACTCTGTTAGCTTAATGAATATATCAGAAATAAGTTTCACACAATGCTTCTGTGTAGTTTTTATTTGAAGATATTATTTTTCCCTATAGAGTCCACTTAGCGCTCAGAATGTCCAATTGCAGTTTCTACAGAAAGAGTGTTTCAGAAAGGCTCAATCAAAAGTAAGGTTCAACTCTGTTAGTTGAATGCACAGAACAGAAAGAAGTTTCATACAATGCTTCTGTGTAGTTTATATTTGAACATATTCTTTTTTCCACTATTACCCACTTAGCGCTACGAATGTCCAGTTGCATTTTCTACAGACAGAGTGTTTCAAAACTGCTCAATCAAAAGTATGGTTTAACTCTGTTAGCTGAATGCTCAGATCAGAAAGAAGTTTCACAGAATGCTTCTGTGTAGTTTATATTTGAATATATTCCTTTTTCCACTACTACTCTCTTAGCGCTCCAAATGTCCAGTTGCATTTTCTACAGAAAGAGTGTTCAGATCTGCTCAATCAAAAGTATGGTTTAACTCTGTTAGCTGAATGCACAGATCAGAAAGATGTTTCACAGAATGATTCTGTGTAGTTTATATTTGGAGACATTCCTTTTTCCACTATTACCCTCTTAGCGCTCCGAATCTCCACTTGCATTTTGTACAGAAAGAGTGTTTCAGAACGGCTCAATCAAAACTAAGGTTCAACTCTTTTAGTTGAACAAACAGAACAGAAAGAAGTTTCACACAATTCTTCTGTATAGTTTTTATTTGTAGACATTCTTTTTCCCAATATAGGCCTCTTAGCGCTCAGAATGTCCAATTGCAGTTTCTACAGAAAGAGTGTTTCAGAACGGCTCAATCAAAAGTAAGGTTCAACTCTGTTAGTTGAATGCACAGAACAGAAAGAAGTTTCATACAATGTTTCTGTGTAGTTTATATTTGAACATATACTTTTTTCCACTATTACCCACTTAGCGCTACGAATGTCCAGTTGCATTTTCTACAGACAGAGTGTTTCAAAACTGCTCAATCAAAAGTATGGTTTAACTCTGTTAGCTGAATGGTCAGATCAGAAAGAAGTTTCACAGAATGCTTCTGTGTAGTTTATATTTGAATATATTCTTTTTCCACTACTACGCTCTTACCGCTCCAAATGTCCAGTTGCATTTTCAACAGAAAGAGTGTTCAGATCTGCTCTATCAAAAGTATGTTTTAACTCTGTTACCTGAATGCACAGATCAGAAAGAAGTTTCACCGAATGATTCTGTGTAGTTTATATTTGAAGACATTCATTTTTCCACTATTACCCTATTAGCGCTCCGAATCTCCACTTGCATTTTCTACAGAAAGGTGTTTCAGAACGGCTCAATCAAAACTAAGGTTCAACTCTTTTAGTTGAACAAACAGAACAGAAAGAAGTTTCACACAATTCTTCTGTATAGTTTTTATTTGTAGACATTCTTTTTCCCAATATAGGCCTCTTAGCGCTCAGAATGTCCAATTGCAGTTTCTACAGAAAGAGTGTTTCAGAATGGCTCAATCAAAAGTAAGGTTCAACTCTGTTAGTTGAATGCACAGAACAGAAAGAAGTTTCATACAATGCTTCTGTGTAGTTTATATTTGAACATATACTTTTTTCCACTATTACCCACTTAGCGCTACGAATGTCCAGTTGCATTTTCTACAGACAGAGTGTTTCAAAACTGCTCAATCAAAAGTATGGTTTAACTCTGTTAGCTGAATGCTCAGATCAGAAAGAAGTTTCACAGAATGCTTCTGTGTAGTTTATATTTGAATATATTCCTTTTTCCACTACTACGCTCTTAGCGCTCCAAATGTCCAGTTGCATTTTCTACAGAAAGAGTGTTCAGATCTGCTCAATCAAAAGTATGGTTTAACTCTGTTAGCTGAATGCACAGATCAGAAAGAAGTTTCACCGAATGATTCTGTGTAGTTTATATTTGAAGACATTCCTTTTTCCACTATTACCCTCTTAGCGCTCCGAATCTCCACTTGCATTTTCTACAGAAAGAGTGTTTCAGAACCACTCAATCAAACTAAGGTTCAACTCCTTTAGTTGAACAAACAGAACAGAAAGAAGTTTCACACAATTCTTCTGTGTAGTTTTTATTTGTAGACATTCTTTTTCCAAATATAGGCCTCTTAGCGCTCAGAATGTTCAATTGCAGTTTCTACAGAAAGAGTGTTTCAGAACGGCTCAATCAAAAGTAAGGTTCAACTCTGTTAGTTGAATGCACAGAACAGAAAGAAGTTTCATACAATGCTTCTGTGTAGTTTATATTTGAACATATTCTTTTTTCCACTATTACCCACTTAGCGCTACGAATGTCCAGTTGCATTTTCTACAGACAGAGTGTTTCAAAACTGCTCAATCAAAAGTATGGTTTAACTCTGTTAGCTGAATGCTCAGATCAGAAAGAAGTTTCACAGAATGCTTCTGTGTAGTTTATATTTGAATATATTTCTTTTTCCACTACTACGCTCTTAGCGCTCCAAATGACCAGTTGCATTTTCTACAGAAAGAGTGTTCAGATCTGCTCAATCAAAAGTATGGTTTAACTCTGTTAGCTGAATGCACAGATCAGAAAGAAGTTTCACCGAATGATTCTGTGTAGTTTATATTTGAAGACATTCCTTTTTCCACTATTACCCTCTTAGCACTCCAAATCTCCACTTGCATTTTCTACAAAAAGAGTGTTTCATAACTGCTCAATCAAAAAAAATGTTTTATCTCTGTTAACTGAATTTACAGATCAGAAATAAGTTTCACAGAATGCATCTGTGTAGTTTTTATTTGAAGATATTCTTTTTCCCAATGTAGGCCTCTTAGCGCTTAGCATGTCCAATTGCAGTTTCTACAGAAAGAGTGTTTCAGAACGGCTCAATCAAAAGTAAGGTTCAACTCTGTTAGCTGAATGCACAGAACAGAAAGAGTTTTCACAGAATGCTACTGTGTAGTTTATATTTGAATATATTCCTTTTTCCACTATTACCCTCTTAGCGCTCCGAATGTCCACTTGCATTTTCTACAGAAAGAGTGTTCAGAACTGCGCAATCAAAAGTATGGTTTAACTCTGTTAGCTTAATGAACATATCAGAAATATGTTTCACACAATGCTTCTGTGTAGTTTTTATTTGAAGATATTATTTTTCCCAATAAAGGCCTCTTAGCGCTCAGAATGTCCAATTGCAGTTTCTACAGAAAGAGTGTTTCAGAAAGGCTCAATCAAAAGTAAGGTTCAACTCTGTTAGTTGAATGCACAGAACAGAAAGAAGTTTCATACAATGCTTCTGTGTAGTTTATATTTGAACATATTCTTTTTTCCACTATTACCCACTTAGCGCTACGAATGTCCAGTTGCATTTTCTACAGACAGAGTGTTTCAAAACTGCTCAATCAAATGTATGGTTTAACTCTGTTAGCTGAATGCTCAGATCAGAAAGAAGTTTCACAGAATGCTTCTGTGTAGTTTATATTTGAATATATTCCTTATTCCACTACTACTCTCTTAGCGCTCCAAATGTCCAGTTGCATTTTCTACAGAAAGAGTGTTCAGATCTGCTCAATCAAAAGTATGGTTTAACTCTGTTAGCTGAATGCACAGATCAGAAAGAAGTTTCACAGAATGATTCTGTGTAGTTTATATTTGGAGACATTCCTTTTTCCACTATTACCCTCTTAGCGCTCCGAATCTCCACTTGCATTTTCTACAGAAAGAGTGTTTCAGAACGGCTCAATCAAAACTAAGGTTCAACTCTTTTAGTTGAACAAACAGAACAGAAAGAAGTTTCACACAATTCTTCTGTGTAGTTTTTATTTGTAGACATTCTTTTTCCCAATATAGGCCTCTTAGCGCTCAGAATGTCCAATTGCAGTTTCTACAGAAAGAGTGTTTCAGAACGGCTCAATCAAAAGTAAGGTTCAACTCTGTTAGTTGAATGCACAGAACAGAAAGAAGTTTCATACAATGCTTCTGTGTAGTTTATATTTGAACATATTCTCTTTTCCACTATTACCCACTTAGCGCTACGAATGTCCAGTTGCATTTTCTACAGACAGAGTGTTTCCAAACTGCTCAATCAAATGTATGGTTTAACTCTGTTAGCTGTATGCTCAGATCAGAAAGAAGTTTCACAGAATGCTTCTGTGTAGTTTATATTTGAATATATTCCTTTTTCCACTACTACGCTCTTAGCGCTCCAAATGTCCAGTTGCATTTTCAACAGAAAGAGTGTTCAGATCTGCTCAATCAAAAGTATGGTTTAACTCTGTTAGCTGAATGCACAGATCAGAAAGAAGTTTCACCGAATGATTCTGTGTAGTTTATATTTGAAGACATTCCTTTTTCCACTATTACCCTCTTAGCGCTCCGAATCTCCACTTGCATTTTCTACAAAAAGAGTGTTTCATAACTGCTCAATCAAAAATATGTTTTATCTCTGTTAACTGAATTTACAGATCAGAAATAAGTTTCACAGAATGCATCTGTGTAGTTTTTATTTGAAGATATTCTTTTTCCCAATGTAGGCCTCTTAGCGCTTAGCATGTCCAATTGCAGTTTCTACAGAAAAAGTGTTTCAGAAAGGCTCAATCAAAAGTAAGGTTCAACACTGTTAGTTGAATGCACAGAACAGAAAGAATTTTCACAGAATGCTACTGTGTAGTTTATATTTGAATATATTCCTTTTTCCACTATTACCCTCTTAGCGCTCCGAATGTCCACTTGCATTTTCTACAGAAAGAGTGTTCAGAACTGCGCAATCAAAAGTATGGTTTAACTCTGTTAGCTTAATGAACATATCAGAAATAAGTTTCACACAATGCTTCTGTGTAGTTTTTATTTGAAGATATTATTTTTCCCAAGAGAGGCCTCTTAGCGCTCAGAATGTCCAATTGCAGTTTCTACAGAAAGAGTGTTTCAGAAAGGCTCAATCAAAAGTAAGGTTCAACTCTGTTAGTTGAATGCACAGTACAGAAAGAAGTTTCATACAATGCTTCTGTGTAGTTTATATTTGAACATATTCTTTTTTCCACTATTACCCACTTAGCGCTACGAATGTCCAGTTGCATTTTCTACAGACAGAGTGTTTCAAAACTGCTCAATCAAAAGTATGGTTTAACTCTGTTAGCTGAATGCTCAGATCAGAAAGAAGTTTCACAGAATGCTTCTGTGTAGTTTATATTTGAATATATTCCTTTTTCCACTACTACTCTCTTAGCGCTCCAAATGTCCAGTTCCATTTTCTACAGAAAGAGTGTTCAGATCTGCTCAATCAAAAGTATGGTTTAAATCTGTTAGCTGAATGCACAGATGAGAAAGAAGTTTCACCGAATGATTCTGTGTAGTTTATATTTGGAGACATTCCTTTTTCCACTCTTACCCTCTTAGCGCTCCGAATCTCCACTTGCATTTTCTACAGAAAGAGTGTTTCAGAACGGCTCAATCAAAACTAAAGTTCAACTCTTTTAGTTGAACAAACAGAACAGAAAGAAGTTTCACACAATTCTTCTGTGTAGTTTTTATTTGTAGACATTCTTTTTCCCAATATAGGCCTCTTAGCGCTCAGAATGTCCAATTGCAGTTTCTACAGAAAAAGTGTTTCAGAACGGCTCAATCAAAAGTAAGGTTCAACTCTGTTAGTTGAATGCACAGAACAGAAAGAAGTTTCATACAATGCTTCTGTGTAGTTTATATTTGAACATATTCTCTTTTCCACTATTACCCACTTAGCGCTACGAATGTCCAGTTACATTTTCTACAGACAGAGTGTTTAAAAACTGCTCAATCAAAAGTATGGTTTACCTCTGTTAGCTGTATGCTCGTATCAGAAAGAAGTTTCACAGAATGCTTCTGTGTAGTTTATATTTGAATATATTCCTTTTTCCACTACTACGCTCTTAGCGCTCCAAATGTCCAGTTGCATTTTCAACAGAAAGAGTGTTCAGATCTGCTCAATCAAAAGTATGGTTTAACTCTGTTAGCTTAATGAACATATCAGAAATAAGTTTCACACAATGCTTCTGTGTAGTTTTTATTTGAAGATATTATTTTTCCCAATAGAGGCCTCTTAGCGCTCAGAATATCCAATTGCTGTTTGTACAGAAAGAGTGTTTCAGAAAGGCTCAATCAAAAGTAAGGTTCAACTCTGTTAGTTGAATGCACAGAACAGAAAGAAGTTTCATACAATGCTTCTGTGTAGTTTATATTTGAACATATTCTTTTTTCCACTATTACCCACTTAGCACTACGAATGTCGAGTTGCATTTTCTACAGACAGAGTGTTTCAAAACTGCTCAATCAAAAGTATGGTTTAAGTCTGTTAGCTGAATGCTCAGATCAGAAAGAAGTTTCACAGAATGCTTCTGTGTAGTTTATATTTGAATATATTCCTTTTTCCACTACTACTCTCGTAGCCCTCCAAATGTCCAGTAGCATTTTCTACAGAAAGAGTGTTCAGATCTGCTCAATCAAAAGTATGGTTTAACTCTGTTAGCTGAATGCACAGATCAGAAAGAATTTTCACAGAATGATTCTGTGTAGTTTATATTTGGAGACATTCCTTTTTCCACTATTACCCTCTTAGCGCTCCGAATCTCCACTTGCATTTTCTACAGAAAGAGTGTTTCAGAACGACTCAATCAAAACTAAGGTTCAACTCCTTTAGTTGAACAAACAGAACAGAAAGAAGTTTCACACAATTCTTCTGCGTAGTTTTTATTTGTAGACATTCTTTTTCCAAATATAGGCCTCTTAGCGCTCAGAATGTCCAATTGCAGTTTCTACAGAAAGAGTGTTTCAGAACGGCTCAATCAAAAGTAAGGTTCAACTCTGTTAGTTGAATGCACAGAACAGAAAGAAGTTTCATACAATGCTTCTGTGTAGTTTATATTTGAACATATTCTTTTTTCCACTATTACCCACTTAGCGCTCCGAATGTCCAGTTGCATTTTCTACAGACAGAGTGTTTCAAAACTGCTCAATCAAAAGTATGGTTTAACTCTGTTAGCTGAATGCTCAGATCAGAAAGAAGTTTCACAGAATGCTTCTGTGTAGTTTATATTTGAATATATTCCTTTTTCCACTACTACGCTCTTAGCGCTCCAAATGTCCAGTTGCATTTTCAAAAGAAAGAGTGTTCAGATCTGCGCAATCAGAAGTATGGTTTAACTCTGTTAGCTGAATGCACAGATCAGAAAGAAGTTTCACCGAGTGATTCTGTGTAGTTTATATTTGAAGACATTACTTTTTCCACTATTACCCTCTTAGCGCTCCGAATCTCCACTTGCATTTTCTACAAAAAGAGTGTTTCATAACTGCTCAATCAAAAATATGTTTTATCTCTGTTAACTGAATTTACAGATCAGAAATAAGTTGCACAGTATGCATCTGTGTAGTTTTTATTTGAAGATATTCTTTTTCCCAATGTAGGCCTCTTAGCGCTTAGCATGTCCAATTGCAGTTTCTACAGAAAGAGTGTTTCAGAACGGCTCAATCAAAAGTAAGGTTCAACTCTGTTAGTTGAATGCACAGAACAGAAAGAATTTTCACAGAATGCTACTGTGTAGTTTATATTTGAATATATCCCTTTTTCCACTATTACCCTCTTAGCGCTCCGAATGTCCACTTGCATTTTCTACAGAAAGAGTGTTTAGAACTGCGCAATCAAAAGTATGGTTTAACTCTGTTAGCTTAATGAACATATCAGAAATAAGTTTCACACAATGCTTCTGTGTAGTTTATATTTGAACATATTCTTTTTTCCACTATTACCCACTTAGCGCTACGAATGTCCAGTTGCATTTTCTACAGACAGAGTGTTTCAGAACGGCTCAATCAAAAGTAAGGTTCAACTCTGTTAGTTGAATGCACAGAACAGAAAGAAGTTTCATACAATGCTTCTGTGTAGTTTATATTTGAACATATTCTCTTTTCCACTATTACCCACTTAGCGCTACGAACGTCCAGTTGCATTTTCTACAGACAGAGTGTTTCAAAACTGCTCAATCAAAAGTATGGTTTAACTCTGTTAGCTGTATGCTCAGATCAGAAAGAAGTTTCACAGAATGCTTCTGTGTAGTTTATACTTGAATATATTCCTTTTTCCACTAATACGCTCTTAGCGTTCCAAATGTCCAGTTGCATTTTCAACAGAAAGAGTGTTCAGATCTGCTCAATCAAAAGTACGGTTTAACTCTGTTAGCTGAATGCACAGATCAGAAAGAAGTTTCACCGAATGATTCTGTGTAGTTTATATTTGAAGACATTCCTTTTTCCACTATTACCCTCTTAGCGCTCCGAATCTCCACTTGCATTTTCTACAAAAAGAGTGTTTCATAACTGCTCAATCAAAAATATGTTTTATCTCTGTTAACTGAATTTACAGATCAGAAATAAGTTTCACAGAATGCATCTGTGTAGTTTTTATTTGAAGATATTCTTTTTCCCAATGTAGGCCTCTTAGCGCTTAGCATGTCCAATTGCAGTTTCTACAGAAAGAGTGTTTCAGAACGGCTCAATCAAAGGTAAGGTTCAACTCTGTTAGTTGAATGCACAGAACAGAAAGTATTTTCACAGAATGCTACTGTGTAGTTTATATTTGAATATATTCCTTTTTCCACTATTACCCTCTTAGCGCTCCGAATGTCCACTTGCATTTTCTACAGAAAGAGTGTTCAGAACTGCGCAATCAAAAGTATGGTTTAACTCTGTTAGCTTAATGAACATATCAGAAATAAGTTTCACACAATGCTTCTGTGTAGTTTTTATTTGAAGATATTATATTTCCCAATAGAGGCCTCTTAGCGCTCAGAATGTCCAATTGCAGATTCTACAGAAAGAGTGTTTCAGAAAGGCTCAATCAAAAGTAAGGTTCAACTCTGTTAGTTGAATGCACAGAACAGAAAGAAGTTTCATACAATGCTTCTGTGTAGTTTATATTTGAACATATTCTTTTTTCCACTATTACCCACTTAGCGCTACGAATGTCCAGTTGCATTTTCTACAGACAGAGTGTTTCAAAACTGCTCAATCAAAAGTATGGTTTAACTCTGTTAGCTGAATGCTCAGATCAGAAAGAAGTTTCACAGAATGCTTCTGTGTAGTTTATATTTGAATATATTCCTTTTTCCACTACTACTCTCTTAGCGCTCCAAATGTCCAGTTGCATTTTCTACAGAAAGAGTGTTCCGATCTGCTCATTCAAAAGTATGGTTTAACTATTTAGCTGAATGCACAGATCAGAAAGAAGTTTCACAGAATGATTCTGTGTAGTTTATATTTGGAGACATTCCTTTTTCCACTATTACCCTCTTAGCGCTCCGAATCTCCACTTGCATTTTCTACAGAAAGAGTGTTTCAGAACGGCTCAATCAAAACTAAGGTTCAACACTTTTAGTTGAACAAACAGAACAGAAAGAAGTTTCACAGAATTCTTCTGTGTAGTTTTTATTTGTAGACATTCTTTTTCCCAATATAGGCCTCTTAGCGCTCAGAATGTCCAATTGCAGTTTCTACAGAAAGAGTGTTTCAGAACGGCTCAATCAAAAGTAAGGTTCAACTCTGTTAGTTGAATGCACAGAACAGAAAGAAGTTTCATACAATGCTTCTGTGTAGTTTATATTTGAACATATTCTCTTTTCCACTATTACCCACTTAGCGCTACGAATGTCCAGTCGCATTTTCTACAGACAGTGTGTTTCAAAACTGCTCAATCAAAAGTATGGTTTAACTCTGTTAGCTGTATGCTCAGATCAGAAAGAAGTTTCACAGAATGCTTCTGTGTAGTTTATATTTGAATATATTCCTTTTTCCACTACTACGCTCTTAGCGCTCCAAATGTCCAGTTGCATTTTCAACAGAAAGAGTGTTCAGATCTGCTCAATCAAAAGTATGTTTTAACTCTGTTAGCTGAATGCACAGATCAGAAAGAAGTTTCACCGAATGATTCTGTGTAGTTTATATTTGAAGACATTCCTTTTTCCACTATTACCCTCTTAGCGCTCCGAATCTCCACTTGCATTTTCTACAAAAAGAGTGTTTCATAACTGCTCAATCAAAAATATATTTTATCTCTGTTAACTGAATTTACAGATCAGAAATAAGTTTCACAGAATGCATCTGTATAGTTTTTATTTGAAGATATTCTTTTTCCCAATGTAGGCCTCTTAGCGCTTAGCATGTCCAATTGCAGTTTCTACAGAAAGAGTGTTTCAGAACGGCTCAATCAAAAGTAAGGTTCAACTCTGTTAGTTGAATGCACAGAACAGAAAGAATTTTCACAGAATGCTACTGTGTAGTTTATATTTGAATATATTCCTTTTTCCACTATTACCCTCTTAGCGCTCCGAATGTCCACTTGCATTTTCTACAGAAAGAGTGTTCAGAACTGCGCAATCAAAAGTACGGTTTAACTCTGTTAGCTGAATGCACAGATCAGAAAGAAGTTTCACCGAGTGATTCTGTGTAGTTTATATTTGAAGACATTCCTTTTTCCACTATTACCCTCTTAGCGCTCCGAATCTCCACTTGCATTTTCTACAAAAAGAGTGTTTCATAACTGCTCAATGAAAAATATGTTTTATCTCTGTTAACTGAATTTACAGATCAGAAATAAGTTGCACAGTATGCATCTGTGTAGTTTTTATTTGAAGATATTCTTTTTCCCAATGTAGGCCTCTTAGCGCTTAGCATGTCCAATTGCAGTTTCTACAGAAAGAGTGTTTCAGAACGGCTCAATCAAAGGTAAGGTTCAACTCTGTTAGTTGAATGCACAGAACAGAAAGTATTTTCACAGAATGCTACTGTGTAGTTTATATTTGAATATATTCCTTTTTCCACTATTACCCTCTTAGCGCTCCGAATGTCCACTTGCATTTTCTACAGAAAGAGTGTTCAGAACTGCGCAATCAAAAGTATGGTTTAACTCTGTTAGCTTAATGAACATATCAGAAATAAGTTTCACACAATGCTTCTGTGTAGTTTTTATTTGAAGATATTATATTTCCCAATAGAGGCCTCTTAGCGCTCAGAATGTCCAATTGCAGATTCTACAGAAAGAGTGTTTCAGAAAGGCTCAATCAAAAGTAAGGTTCAACTCTGTTAGTTGAATGCACAGAACAGAAAGAAGTTTCATACAATGCTTCTGTGTAGTTTATATTTGAACATATTCTTTTTTCCACTATTACCCACTTAGCGCTACGAATGTCCAGTTGCATTTTCTACAGACAGAGTGTTTCAAAACTGCTCAATCAAAAGTATGGTTTAACTCTGTTAGCTGAATGCTCAGATCAGAAAGAAGTTTCACAGAATGCTTCTGTGTAGTTTATATTTGAATATATTCCTTTTTCCACTACTACTCTCTTAGCGCTCCAAATGTCCAGTTGCATTTTCTACAGAAAGAGTGTTCCGATCTGCTCATTCAAAAGTATGGTTTAACTCTTTTAGCTGAATGCACAGATCAGAAAGAAGTTTCACAGAATGATTCTGTGTAGTTTATATTTGGAGACATTCCTTTTTCCACTATTACCCTCTTAGCGCTCCGAATCTCCACTTGCATTTTCTACAGAAAGAGTGTTTCAGAACGGCTCAATCAAAACTAAGGTTCAACACTTTTAGTTGAACAAACAGAACAGAAAGAAGTTTCACAGAATTCTTCTGTGTAGTTTTTATTTGTAGACATTCTTTTTCCCAATATAGGCCTCTTAGCGCTCAGAATGTCCAATTGCAGTTTCTACAGAAAGAGTGTTTCAGAACGGCTCAATCAAAAGTAAGGTTCAACTCTGTTAGTTGAATGCACAGAACAGAAAGAAGTTTCATACAATGCTTCTGTGTAGTTTATATTTGAACATATTCTCTTTTCCACTATTACCCACTTAGCGCTACGAATGTCCAGTCGCATTTTCTACAGACAGTGTGTTTCAAAACTGCTCAATCAAAAGTATGGTTTAACTCTGTTAGCTGTATGCTCAGATCAGAAAGAAGTTTCACAGAATGCTTCTGTGTAGTTTATATTTGAATATATTCCTTTTTCCACTACTACGCTCTTAGCGCTCCAAATGTCCAGTTGCATTTTCAACAGAAAGAGTGTTCAGATCTGCTCAATCAAAAGTATGTTTTAACTCTGTTAGCTGAATGCACAGATCAGAAAGAAGTTTCACCGAATGATTCTGTGTAGTTTATATTTGAAGACATTCCTTTTTCCACTATTACCCTCTTAGCGCTCCGAATCTCCACTTGCATTTTCTACAAAAAGAGTGTTTCATAACTGCTCAATCAAAAATATATTTTATCTCTGTTAACTGAATTTACAGATCAGAAATAAGTTTCACAGAATGCATCTGTATAGTTTTTATTTGAAGATATTCTTTTTCCCAATGTAGGCCTCTTAGCGCTTAGCATGTCCAATTGCAGTTTCTACAGAAAGAGTGTTTCAGAACGGCTCAATCAAAAGTAAGGTTCAACTCTGTTAGTTGAATGCACAGAACAGAAAGAATTTTCACAGAATGCTACTGTGTAGTTTATATTTGAATATATTCCTTTTTCCACTATTACCCTCTTAGCGCTCCGAATGTCCACTTGCATTTTCTACAGAAAGAGTGTTCAGAACTGCGCAATCAAAAGTACGGTTTAACTCTGTTAGCTGAATGCACAGATCAGAAAGAAGTTTCACCGAGTGATTCTGTGTAGTTTATATTTGAAGACATTCCTTTTTCCACTATTACCCTCTTAGCGCTCCGAATCTCCACTTGCATTTTCTACAAAAAGAGTGTTTCATAACTGCTCAATGAAAAATATGTTTTATCTCTGTTAACTGAATTTACAGATCAGAAATAAGTTGCACAGTATGCATCTGTGTAGTTTTTATTTGAAGATATTCTTTTTCCCAATGTAGGCCTCTTAGCGCTTAGCATGTCCAATTGCAGTTTCTACAGAAAGAGTGTTTCAGAACGGCTCAATCAAAAGTAAGGTTCAACTCTGTTAGTTGAATGCACAGAACAGAAAGAATTTTCACAGAATGCTACTGTGTAGTTTATATTTGAATATATCCCTTTTTCCACTATTACCCTCTTAGCGCTCCGAATGTCCACTTGCATTTTCTACAGAAAGAGTGTTTAGAACTGCGCAATCAAAAGTATGGTTTAACTCTGTTAGCTTAATGAACATATCAGAAATAAGTTTCACACAATGCTTCTGTGTAGTTTATATTTGAACATATTCTTTTTTCCACTATTACCCACTTAGCGCTACGAATGTCCAGTTGCATTTTCTACAGACAGAGTGTTTCAGAACGGCTCAATCAAAAGTAAGGTTCAACTCTGTTAGTTGAATGCACAGAACAGAAAGAAGTTTCATACAATGCTTCTGTGTAGTTTATATTTGAACATATTCTCTTTTCCACTATTACCCACTTAGCGCTACGAACGTCCAGTTGCATTTTCTACAGACAGAGTGTTTCAAAACTGCTCAATCAAAAGTATGGTTTAACTCTGTTAGCTGTATGCTCAGATCAGAAAGAAGTTTCACAGAATGCTTCTGTGTAGTTTATATTTGAATATATTCCTTTTTCCACTAATACGCTCTTAGCGCTCCAAATGTCCAGTTGCATTTTCAACAGAAAGAGTGTTCAGATCTGCTCAATCAAAAGTACGGTTTAACTCTGTTAGCTGAATGCACAGATCAGAAAGAAGTTTCACCGAATGATTCTGTGTAGTTTATATTTGAAGACATTCCTTTTTCCACTATTACCCGCTTAGCGCTCCGAATCTCCACTTGCATTTTCTACAAAAAGAGTGTTTCATAACTGCTCAATCAAAAATATGTTTTATCTCTGTTAACTGAATTTACAGATCAGAAATAAGTTTCACAGAATGCATCTGTGTAGTTTTTATTTGAATATATTCTTTTTCCCAATGTAGGCCTCTTAGCGCTTAGCATGTCCAATTGCAGTTTCTACAGAAAGAGTGTTTCAGAACGGCTCAATCAAAAGTAAGGTTCAACTCTGTTAGTTGAATGCACAGAACAGAAAGAATTTTCACAGAATGCTACTGTGTAGTTTATATTTGTATATATCCCTTTTTCCACTATTACCCTCTTAGCGCTCCGAATGTCCACTTGCATTTTCTACAGAAAGAGTGTTTAGAACTGCGCAATCAAAAGTATGGTTTAACTCTGTTAGCTTAATGAACATATCAGAAATAAGTTTCACACAATGCTTCTGTGTAGTTTATATTTGAACATATTCTTTTTTCCACTATTACCCACTTAGCGCTACGAATGTCCAGTTGCATTTTCTACAGACAGAGTGTTTCAGAACGGCTCAATCAAAAGTAAGGTTCAACTCTGTTAGTTGAATGCACAGAACAGAAAGAAGTTTCATACAATGCTTCTGTGTAGTTTATATTTGAACATATTCTCTTTTCCACTATTACCCACTTAGCGCTACGAACGTCCAGTTGCATTTTCTACAGACAGAGTGTTTCAAAACTGCTCAATCAAAAGTATGGTTTAACTCTGTTAGCTGTATGCTCAGATCAGAAAGAAGTTTCACAGAATGCTTCTGTGTAGTTTATATTTGAATATATTCCTTTTTCCACTAATACGCTCTTAGCGCTCCAAATGTCCAGTTGCATTTTCAACAGAAAGAGTGTTCAGATCTGCTCAATCAAAAGTACGGTTTAACTCTGTTAGCTGATTGCACAGATCAGAAAGAAGTTTCACCGAATGATTCTGTGTAGTTTATATTTGAAGACATTACTTTTTCCACTATTAACCTCTTAGCGCTCCGAATCTCCACTTGCATTTTCTACAAAAAGAGTGTTTCATAACTGCTCAATCAAAAATATGTTTTATCTCTGTTAACTGAATTTACAGATCAGAAATAAGTTTCACAGAATGCATCTGTGTAGTTTTTATTTGAAGATATTCTTTTTCCCAATGTAGGCCTCTTAGCGCTTAGCATGTCCAATTGCAGTTTCTACAGAAAGAGTGTTTCAGAACGGCTCAATCAAAAGTAAGGTTCAACTCTGTTAGTTGAATGCACAGAACAGAAAGAATTTTCACAGAATGCTACTGTGTAGTTTATATTTGAATATATCCCTTTTTCCACTATTACCCTCTTAGCGCTCCGAATCTCCACTTGCATTTTCTACAGAAAGAGTGTTCAGAACTGCGCAATCAAAAGTATGGTTTAATTCTGTTAGCTTAATGAACATATCAGAAATAAGTTTCACACAATGCTTCTGTGTAGTTTTTATTTGAAGATATTATATTTCCCAATAGAGGCCTCTTAGCGCTCAGAATGTCCAATTGCAGATTCTACAGAAAGAGTGTTTCAGAAAGGCTCAATCAAAAGTAAGGTTCAACTCTGTTAGTTGAATGCACAGAACAGAAAGAAGTTTCATACAATGCTTCTGTGTAGTTTATATTTGAACATATTCTTTTTTCCACTATTACCCACTTAGCGCTACGAATGTCCAGTTGCATTTTCTACAGACAGAGTGTTTCAAAACTGCTCAATCAAAAGTATGGTTTAACTCTGTTAGCTGAATGCTCAGATCAGAAAGAAGTTTCACAGAATGCTTCTGTGTAGTTTATATTTGAATATATTCCTTTTTCCACTACTACTCTCTTAGCGCTCAAAATGTCCAGTTGCATTTTCTACAGAAAGAGTGTTCCGATCTGCTCAATCAAAAGTATGGTTTAACTCTGTTAGCTGAATGCACAGATCAGAAAGAAGTTTCACAGAATGATTCTGTGTAGTTTATATTTGGAGACATTCCATTTTCCACTATTACCCTCTTAGCGCTCCGAATCTCCACTTGCATTTTCTACAGAAAGAGTGTTTCAGAACGGCTCAATCAAAACTAAGGTTCAACACTTTTCGTTGAACAAACAGAACAGAAAGAAGTTTCACAGAATTCTTCTGTGTAGTTTTTATTTGTAGACATTCTTTTTCCCAATATAGGCCTCTTAGCGCTCAGAATGTCCAATTGCAGTTTCTACAGAAAGAGTGTTTCAGAACGGCTCAATCAAAAGTAAGGTTCAACTCTGTTAGTTGAATGCACAGAACAGAAAGAAGTTTCATACAATGCTTCTGTGTAGTTTATATTTGAACATATTCTCTTTTCCACTATTACCCACTTAGCGCTACGAATGTCCAGTCGCATTTTCTACAGACAGAGTGTTTCAAAACTGCTCAATCAAAAGTATGGTTTAACTCTGTTAGCTGTATGCTCAGATCAGAAAGAAGTTTCACAGAATGCTTCTGTGTAGTTTATATTTGAATATATTCCTTTTTCCACTACTACGCTCTTAGCGCTCCAAATGTCCAGTTGCATTTTCAACAGAAAGAGTGTTCAGATCTGCTCAATCAAAAGTATGTTTTAACTCTGTTAGCTGAATGCACAGATCAGAAAGAAGTTTCACCGAATGATTCTGTGTAGTTTATATTTGAAGACATTCCTTTTTCCACTATTACCCTCTTAGCGCTCCGAATCTCCACTTGCATTTTCTACAAAAAGTGTGTTTCATAACTGCTCAATCAAAAATATGTTTTATCTCTGTTAACTGAATTTACAGATCAGAAATAAGTTTCACAGAACGCATCTGTATAGTTTTTATTTGAAGATATTCTTTTTCCCAATGTAGGCCTCTTAGCGCTTAGCATGTCCAATTGCAGTTTCTACAGAAAGAGTGTTTCAGAACGGCTCAATCAAAAGTAAGGTTCAAATCTGTTAGTTGAATGCACAGAACAGAAAGAATTTTCACAGAATGCTACTGTGTAGTTTATATTTGAATATATTCCTTTTTCCACGATTACCCTCTTAGCGCTCCGAATGTCCACTTGCATTTTCTACAGAAAGAGTGTTCAGAACTGCGCAATCAAAAGTATGGTTTAACTCTGTTAGCTTAATGAAGATATCAGAAATAAGTTTCACACAATGCTTCTGTGTAGTTTATATTTGAACATATTCTTTTTTCCACTATTACCCACTTAGCGCTACGAATGTCCAGTTGCATTTTCTACAGACAGAGTGTTTCAAAACTGCTCAATCAAAAGTATGGTTTAACTCTGTTAGCTGAATGCTCAGATCAGAAAGAAGTTTCACAGAATGCTTCTGTGTAGTTTATATTTGAATATATTCCTTTTTCCACTACTACGCTCTTAGCGCTCCAAATGACCAGTTGCATTTTCTACAGAAAGAGTGTTCAGATCTGCTCAATCAAAAGTATGGTTTAACTCTGTTAGCTGAATGCACAGATCAGAAAGAAGTTTCACCGAATGATTCTGTGTAGTTTATATTTGAAGACATTCCTTTTTCCACTATTACCCTCTTAGCGCTCCGAATCTCCACTTGCATTTTCTACAAAAAGAGTGTTTCATAACTGCTCAATCAAAAAAAATGTTTTATCTCTGTTAACTGAATTTACAGATCAGAAATAAGTTTCACAGAATGCATCTGTGTAGTTTTTATTTGAAGATATTCTTTTTCCCAATGTAGGCCTCTTAGCGCTTAGCATGTCCAATTGCAGTTTCTACAGAAAGAGTGTTTCAGAACGGCTCAATCAAAAGTAAGGTTCAACTCTGTTAGCTGAATGCACAGAACAGAAAGAGTTTTCACAGAATGCTACTGTGTAGTTTATATTTGAATATATTGCTTTTTCCACTATTACCCTCTTAGCGCTCCGAATGTCCACTTGCATTTTCTACAGAAAGAGTGTTCAGAACTGCGCAATCAAAAGTATGGTTTAACTCTGTTAGCTCAATGAACATATCAGAAATAAGTTTCACACAATGCTTCTGTGTAGTTTTTATTTGAAGATATTATTTTTCCCAATATAGGCCTCTTAGCGCTCAGAATGTCCAATTGCAGTTTCTACAGAAAGAGTGTTTCAGAAAGGCTCAATCAAAAGTAAGGTTCAACTCTGTTAGTTGAATGCACAGAACAGAAAGAAGTTTCATACAATGCTTCTGTGTAGTTTATATTTGAACATATTCTTTTTTCCACTATTACCCACTTAGCGCTACGAATGTCCAGTTGCATTTTCTACAGACAGAGTGTTTCAAAACTGCTCAATCAAATGTATGGTTTAACTCTGTTAGCTGAATGCTCAGATCAGAAAGAAGTTTCACAGAATGCTTCTGTGTAGTTTATATTTGAATATATTCCTTTTTCCACTACTACTCTCTTAGCGCTCCAAATGTCCAGTTGCATTTTCTACAGAAAGAGTGTTCAGATCTGCTCAATCAAAAGTATGGTTTAACTCTGTTAGCTGAATGCACAGATCAGAAAGAAGTTTCACAGAATGATTCTGTGTAGTTTATATTTGGAGACATTCCTTTTTCCACTATTACCCTCTTAGCGCTCCGAATCTCCACTTGCATTTTCTACAAAAAGAGTGTTTCAGAACGGCTCAATCAAAACTAAGGTTCAACTCTTTTAGTTGAACAAACAGAACAGAAAGAAGTTTCACACAATTCTTCTGTGTAGTTTTTATTTGTAGACATTCTTTTTCCCAATATAGGCCTCTTAGCGCTCAGAATGTCCAATTGCAGTTTCTACAGAAGGAGTGTTTCAGAACGGCTCAATCAAAAGTAAGGTTCAACTCTGTTAGTTGAATGCACAGAACAGAAAGAAGTTTCATACAATGCTTCTGTGTAGTTTATATTTGAACATATTCTCTTTTCCACTATTACCCACTTAGTGCTACGAATGTCCAGTTGCATTTTCTACAGACAGAGTGTTTCAAAACTGCTCAATCAAAAGTATGGTTTAACTCTGTTAGCTGTATGCTCAGATCAGAAAGAAGTTTCACAGAATGCTTCTGTGTAGTTTATATTTGAATATATTCCTTTTTCCACTACTACGCTCTTAGCGCTCCAAATGTCCAGTTGCATTTTCAACAGAAAGAGTGTTCAGATCTGCTCAATCAAAAGTATGGTTTAATTCTGTTAGCTGAATGCACAGATCAGAAAGAAGTTTCACCGAATGATTCTGTGTAGTTTATATTTGAAGACATTCCTTTTTCCACTATTACCATCTTAGCGCTCCGAATCTCCACTTGCATTTTCTACAAAAAGAGTGTTTCATAACTGCTCAATCAAAAATATGTTTTATCTCTGTTAACTGAATTTACAGATCAGAAATAAGTTTCACAGAATGCATCTGTGTAGTTTTTATTTGAAGATATTCTTTTTCCCAATGTAGGCCTCTTAGCGCTTAGCATGTCCAATTGCAGTTTCTACAGAAAAAGTGTTTCAGAAAGGCTCAATCAAAAGTAAGGTTCAACTCTGTTAGTTGAATGCACAGAACAGAAAGAATTTTCACAGAATGCTACTGTGTAGTTTATATTTGAATATATTCCTTTTTCCACTATTACCCTCTTTGCGCTCCGAATGTCCACTTGCATTTTCTACAGAAAGAGTGTTCAGAACTGCGCAATCAAAAGTATGGTTTAACTCTGTTAGCTTAATGAACATATCAGAAATAAGTTTCACACAATGCTTCTGTGTAGTTTTTATTTGAAGATATTATTTTTCCCAATAGAGGCCTCTTAGCGCTCAGAATGTCCAATTGCAGTTTCTACAGAAAGAGTGTTTCAGAAAGGCTCAATCAAAAGTAAGGTTCAACTCTGTTAGTTGAATGCACAGAACAGAAAGAAGTTTCATACAATGCTTCTGTGTAGTTTATATTTGAACATATTCTTTTTTCCACTATTACCCACTTAGCGCTACGAATGTCCAGTTGCATTTTCTACAGACAGAGTGTTTCAAAACTGCTCAATCAAAAGTATGGTTTAACTCTGTTAGCTGAATGCTCAGATCAGAAAGAAGTTTCACAGAATGCTTCTGTGTAGTTTATATTTGAATATATTCCTTTTTCCACTACTACTCTCTTAGCGCTCCAAATGTGCAGTTCCATTTTCTACAGAAAGAGTGTTCAGATCTGCTCAATCAAAAGTATGGTTTAACTCTGTTAGCTGAATGCACAGATCAGAAAGAAGTTTCACCGAATGATTCTGTGTAGTTTATATTTGGAGACATTCCTTTTTCCATTATTACCCTCTTAGTGCTCCGAATCTCCACTTGCATTTTCTACAGAAAGAGTGTTTCAGAATGGCTCAATCAAAACTAAAGTTCAACTCTTTTAGTTGAACAAACAGAACAGAAAGAAGTTTCACACAATTCTTCTGTGTAGTTTTTATTTGTAGACATTCTTTTTCCCAATATAGGCCTCTTAGCGCTCAGAATGTCCAATTGAAGTTTCTACAGAAAGAGTGTTTCAGAACGGCTCAATCAAAAGTAAGGTTCAACTCTGTTAGTTGAATGCACAGAACAGAAAGAAGTTTCATACAATGCTTCTGTGTAGTTTATATTTGAACATATTCTCTTTTCCACTATTACCCACTTAGCGCTACGAATGTCCAGTTGCATTTTCTACAGACAGAGTGTTTCAAAACTGCTCAATCAAAAGTATGGTTTAACTCTGTTAGCTGTATGCTCGGATCAGAAAGAAGTTTCACAGAATGCTTCTGTGTAGTTTATATTTGAATATATTCCTTTTTCCACTACTACGCTCTTAGCGCTCCAAATGTCCAGTTGCATTTTCAACAGAAAGAGTGTTCAGATCTGCTCAATCAAAAGTATGGTTTAACTCTGTTAGCTGAATGCACAGATCAGAAAGAAGTTTCACCGAATGATTCTGTGTAGTTTATATTTGAAGACATTCCTTTTTCCACTATTACTCTCTTAGCGCTCCGAATCTCCACTTGCATTTTCTACAAAAAGAGTGTTTCATAACTGCTCAATCAAAAATATGTTTTATCTCTGTTAATTGAATTTATAGATCAGAAATAAGTTTCACAGAATGCATCTGTGTAGTTTTTATTTGAAGATATTCTTTTTCCCAATGTAGGCCTCTTAGCGCTTAGCATGTCCAATTGCAGTTTCTACAGAAAGAGTGTTTCAGAACGGCTCAATCAAAAGTAAGGTTCAACTCAGTTAGTTGAATGCACAGAACAGAAAGAATTTTCACAGAATGCTACTGTGTAGTTTATATTTGAATATATACCTTTTTCCACTATTACCCTCTTAGCGCTCCGAATCTCCACTTGCATTTTCTACAGAAAGAGTGTTTCAGAACGGCTCAATCAAGACTAAGGTTCAACTCTTTTAGTTGAACAAACAGAACAGAAAGAAGTTTCACACAATTCTTCTGTGTAGTTTTTATTTGTAGACATTCTTTTTCCCAATATACGCCTCTTAGCGCTCAGAATGTCCAATTGCAGTTTCTACAGAAGGAGTGTTTCAGAACGGCTCAATCAAAAGTAAGGTTCAACTCTGTTAGTTGAATGCACAGAACAGAAAGAAATTTCATACAATGCTTCTGTGTAGTTTATATTTGAACATATTCTCTTTTCCACTATTACCCACTTAGCGCTACGAATGTCCAGTTGCATTTTCTACAGACAGAGTGTTTCAAAACTGCTCAATCAAAAGTATGGTTTAACTCTGTTAGCTGTATGCTCAGATCAGAATGAAGTTTCACAGAATGCTTCTGTGTAGTTTATATTTGAATATATTCCTTTTTCCACTACTACGCTCTTAGCGCTCCAAATGTCCAGTTGCATTTTCAACAGAAAGAGTGTTCAGATCTGCTCAATCAAAAGTATGGTTTAACTCTGTTAGCTGAATGCACAGATCAGAAAGAAGTTTCACCGAATGATTCTGTGTAGTTTATATTTGAAGACATTCCTTTTTCCACTATTACCCTCTTAGCGCTCCGAATCTCCACTTGCATTTTCTACAAAAAGAGTGTTTCATAACTGCTCAATCAAAAATATGTTTTATCTCTGTTAACTGAATTTACAGATCAGAAATAAGTTTCACAGAATGCATCTGTGTAGTTTTTATTTGAAGATATTCTTTTTCCCAATGTAGGCCTCTTAGCGCTTAGCATGTCCAATTGCAGTTTCTACAGAAAAAGTGTTTCAGAAAGGCTCAATCAAAAGTAAGGTTCAACTCTGTTAGTTGAATGCACAGAACAGAAAGAATTTTCACAGAATGCTACAGTGTAGTTTATATTTGAATATATTCCTTTTTCCACTATTACCCTCTTTGCGCTCCGAATGTCCACTTGCATTTTCTACAGAAAGAGTGTTCAGAACTGCGCAATCAAAAGTATGGTTTAACTCTGTTAGCTTAATGAACATATCAGAAATAAGTTTCACACAATGCTTCTGTGTAGTTTTTATTTGAAGATATTATTTTTCCCAATAGAGGCCTCTTAGCGCTCAGAATGTCCAATTGCAGTTTCTACAGAAAGAGTGTTTCAGAAAGGCTCAATCAAAAGTAAGGTTCAACTCTGTTAGTTGAATGCACAGAACAGAAAGAAGTTTCATACAATGCTTCTGTGTAGTTTATATTTGAACATATTCTTTTTTCCACTATTACCCACTTAGCGCTACGAATGTCCAGTTGCATTTTCTACAGACAGAGTGTTTCAAAACTGCTCAATCAAAAGTATGGTTTAACTCTGTTAGCTGAATGCTCAGATCAGAAAGAAGTTTCACAGAATGCTTCTGGGTAGTTTATATTTGAATATATTCCTTTTTCCACTACTACTCTCGTAGCGCTCCAAATGTCCAGTTGCATTTTCTACAGAAAGAGTGTTCAGATCTGCTCAATCAAAAGTATGGTTTAACTCTGTTAGCTGAATGCACAGATCAGAAAGAAGTTTCACAGAATGATTCTGTGTAGTTTATATTTGGAGACATTCCTTTTTCCACTATTACCCTCTTAGCGCTCCGAATCTCCACTTGCATTTTCTACAGAAAGAGTGTTTCAGAACGACTCAATCAAAACTAAGGTTCAACTCCTTTAGTTGAACAAACAGAACAGAAAGAAGTTTCACACAATTCTTCTGTGTAGTTTTTATTTGTAGACATTCTTTTTCCAAATATAAGCCTCTTAGCGCTCAGAATGTCCAATTGCAGTTTCTACATAAAGAGTGTTTCAGAACGGCTCAATCAAAAGTAAGGTTCAACTCTGTTAGTTGAATGCACAGAACAGAAAGAAGTTTCATACAATGCTTCTGTGTAGTTTATATTTGAACATATTCTTTTTTCCACTATTACCCACTTAGCGCTACGAATGTCCAGTTGCATTTTCTACAGACAGAGTGTTTCAAAACTGCTCAATCAAAATTATCGTTTAACTCCGTTAGCTGAATGCTCAGATCAGAAAGAAGTTTCACAGAATGCTTCTGTGTAGTTTATATTTGAATATATTCCTTTTTCCACTACTACGCTCTTAGCGCTCCAAATGTCCAGTTGCATTTTCAACAGAAAGAGTGTTCAGATCTGCGCAATCAAAAGTATGGTTTAACTCTGTTAGCTGAATGCACAGATCAGAAAGAAGTTTCACCGAGTGATTCTGTGTAATTTATATTTGAAGACATTCCTTTTTCCACTATTACCCTCTTAGCGCTCCGAATCTCCACTTGCATTTTCTACAAAAAGAGTGTTTCATAACTGCTCAATGAAAAATATGTTTTATCTCTGTTAACTGAATTTACAGATCAGAAATAAGTTGCACAGTATGCATCTGTGTAGTTTTTATTTGAAGATATTCTTTTTCCCAATGTAGGCCTCTTAGCGCTTAGCATGTCCAATTGCAGTTTCTACAGAAAGAGTGTTTCAGAACGGCTCAATCAAAAGTAAGGTTCAACTCTGTTAGTTGAATGCACAGAACAGAAAGAATTTTCACAGAATGCTACTGTGTAGTTTATATTTGAATATATCCCTTTTTCCACTATTACCCTCTTAGCGCTCCGAATGTCCACTTGCATTTTCTACAGAAAGAGTGTTCAGAACTGCGCAATCAAAAGTATGGTTTAACTCTGTTAGCTTAATGAACATATCAGAAATAAGTTTCACACAATGCTTCTGTGTAGTTTATACTTGAACATATTCTTTTTTCCACTATTACCCACTTAGCGCTACGAATGTCCAGTTGCATTTTCTACAGACAGAGTGTTTCAGAACGGCTCAATCAAAAGTAAGGTTCAACTCTGTTAGTTGAATGCACAGAACAGAAAGAAGTTTCATACAATGCTTCTGTGTAGTTTATATTTGAACATATTCTCTTTTCCACTATTACCCACTTAGCGCTACGAATGTCCAGTTGCATTTTCTACAGACAGAGTGTTTCAAAACTGCTCAATCAAAAGTATGGTTTAACTCTGTTAGCTGTATGCTCGGATCAGAAAGAAGTTTCACAGAATGCTTCTGTGTAGTTTATATTTGAATATATTCCTTTTTCCACTACTACTCTCTTAGCGCTCCAAATGTGCAGTTCCATTTTCTACAGAAAGAGTGTTCAGATCTGCTCAATCAAAAGTATGGTTTAACTCTGTTAGCTGAATGCACAGATCAGAAAGAAGTTTCACCGAATGATTCTGTGTAGTTTATATTTGGAGACATTCCTTTTTCCATTATTACCCTCTTAGCGCTCCGAAACTCCACTTGCATTTTCTACAGAAAGAGTGTTTCAGAATGGCTCAATCAAAACTAAAGTTCAACTATTTTAGTTGAACAAACAGAACAGAAAGAAGTTTCACACAATTCTTCTGTGTAGTTTTTATTTGTAGACATTCTTTATCCCAATATAGGCCTCTTAGCGCTCAGAATGTCCAATTGAAGTTTCTATAGAAAGAGTGTTTCAGAACGGCTCAATCAAAAGTAAGGTTCAACTCTGTTAGTTGAATGCACAGAACAGAAAGAAGTTTCATACAATGCTTCTGTGTAGTTTATATTTGAACATATTCTCTTTTCCACTATTACCCACTTAGCGCTACGAATGTCCAGTTGCATTTTCTACAGACAGAGTGTTTCAAAACTGCTCAATCAAAAGTATGGTTTAACTCTGTTAGCTGTATGCTCGGATCAGAAAGAAGTTTCACAGAATGCTTCTGTGTAGTTTATATTTGAATATATTCCTTTTTCCACTACTACGCTCTTAGCGCTCCAAATGTCCAGTTGCATTTTCAACAGAAAGAGTGTTCAGATCTGCTCAATCAAAAGTATGGTTTAACTCTGTTAGCTGAATGCACAGATCAGAAAGAAGTTTCACCGAATGATTCTGTGTAGTTTATATTTGAAGACATTCCTTTTTCCACTATTACTCTCTTAGCGCTCCGAATCTCCACTTGCATTTTCTACAAAAAGAGTGTTTCATAACTGCTCAATCAAAAATATGTTTTATCTCTGTTAATTGAATTTATAGATCAGAAATAAGTTTCACAGAATGCATCTGTGTAGTTTTTATTTGAAGATATTCTTTTTCCCAATGTAGGCCTCTTAGCGCTTAGCATGTCCAATTGCAGTTTCTACAGAAAGAGTGTTTCAGAACGGCTCAATCAAAAGTAAGGTTCAACTCAGTTAGTTGAATGCACAGAACAGAAAGAATTTTCACAGAATGCTACTGTGTAGTTTATATTTGAATATATACCTTTTCCACTATTACCCTCTTAGCGCTCCGAATCTCCACTTGCATTTTCTACAGAAAGAGTGTTTCAGAACGGCTCAATCAAGACTAAGGTTCAACTCTTTTAGTTGAACAAACAGAACAGAAAGAAGTTTCACACAATTCTTCTGTGTAGTTTTTATTTGTAGACATTCTTTTTCCCAATATAGGCCTCTTAGCACTCAGAATGTCCAATTGCAGTTTCTACAGAAGGAGTGTTTCAGAACGGCTCAATCAAAAGTAAGGTTCAACTCTGTTAGTTGAATGCACAGAACAGAAAGAAGTTTCATACAATGCTTCTGTGTAGTTTATATTTGAACATATTCTCTTTTCCACTATTACCCACTTAGCGCTACGAATGTCCAGTTGCATTTTCTACAGACAGAGTGTTTCAAAACTTCTCAATCAAAAGTATGGTTTAACTCTGTTAGCTGTATGCTCAGATCAGAATGAAGTTTCACAGAATGCTTCTGTGTAGTTTATATTTGAATATATTTCTTTTTCCACTACTACGCTCTTAGCGCTCCAAATGTCCAGTTGCATTTTCAACAGAAAGAGTGTTCAGATCTGCTCAATCAAAAGTATGGTTTAACTCTGTTAGCTGAATGCACAGATCAGAAAGAAGTTTCACCGAATGATTCTGTGTAGTTTATATTTGAAGACATTCCTTTTTCCACTATTACCCTCTTAGCGCTCCGAATCTCCACTTGCATTTTCTACAAAAAGAGTGTTTCATAACTGCTCAATCAAAAATATGTTTTATCTCTGTTAACTGAATTTACAGATCAGAAATAAGTTTCACAGAATGCATCTGTGTACTTTTTATTTGAAGATATTCTTTTTCCCAATGTAGGCCTCTTAGCGCTTAGCATGTCCAATTGCAGTTTCTACAGAAAAAGTGTTTCAGAAAGGCTCAATCAAAAGTAAGGTTCAACTCTGTTAGTTGAATGCACAGAACAGAAAGAATTTTCACAGAATGCTACAGTGTAGTTTATATTTGAATATATTCCTTTTTCCACTATTACCCTCTTTGCGCTCCGAATGTCCACTTGCATTTTCTACAGAAAGAGTGTTCAGAACTGCGCAATCAAAAGTATGGTTTAACTCTGTTAGCTTAATGAACATATCAGAAATAAGTTTCACACAATGCTTCTGTGTAGTTTTTATTTGAAGATATTATTTTTCCCAATAGAGGCCTCTTAGCGCTCAGAATGTCCAATTGCAGTTTCTACAGAAAGAGTGTTTCAGAAAGGCTCAATCAAAAGTAAGGTTCAACTCTGTTAGTTGAATGCACAGAACAGAAAGAAGTTTCATACAATGCTTCTGTGTAGTTTATATTTGAACATATTCTTTTTTCCACTATTACCCACTTAGCGCTATGAATGTCCAGTTGCATTTTCTACAGACAGAGTGTTTCAAAACTGCTCAATCAAAAGTATGGTTTAACTCTGTTAGCTGAATGCTCAGATCAGAAAGAAGTTTCACAGAATGCTTCTGTGTAGTTTATATTTGAATATATTCCTTTTTCCACTACTACTCTCGTAGCGCTCCAAATGTCCAGTTGCATTTTCTACAGAAAGAGTGTTCAGATCTGCTCAATCAAAAGTATGGTTTAACTCTGTTAGCTGAATGCACAGATCAGAAAGAAGTTTCACAGAATGATTCTGTGTAGTTTATATTTGGAGACATTCCTTTTTCCACTATTACCCTCTTAGCGCTCCGAATCTCCACTTGCATTTTCTACAGAAAGAGTGTTTCAGAACGACTCAATCAAAACTAAGGTTCAACTCCTTTAGTTGAACAAACAGAACAGAAAGAAGTTTCACACAATTCTTCTGTGTAGTTTTTATTTGTATACATTCTTTTTCCAAATATAAGCCTCTTAGCGCTCAGAATGTCCAATTGCAGTTTCTACATAAAGAGTGTTTCAGAACGGCTCAATCAAAAGTAAGGTTCAACTCTGTTAGTTGAATGCACAGAACAGAAAGAAGTTTCATACAATGCTTCTGTGTAGTTTATATTTGAACATATTCTTTTTTCCACTATTAACCACTTAGCGCTACGAATGTCCAGTTGCATTTTCTACAGACAGAGTGTTTCAAAACTGCTCAATCAAAAGTATCGTTTAACTCCGTTAGCTGAATGCTCAGATCAGAAAGAAGTTTCACAGAATGCTTCTGTGTAGTTTATATTTGAATATATTCCTTTTTCCACTACTACGCTCTTAGCGCTCCAAATGTCCAGTTGCATTTTCAACAGAAAGAGTGTTCAGATCTGCGCAATCAAAAGTATGGTTTAACTCTGTTAGCTGAATGCACAGATCAGAAAGAAGTTTCACCGAGTGATTCTGTGTAGTTTATATTTGAAGACATTCCTTTTTCCACTATTACCCTCTTAGCGCTCCGAATCTCCACTTGCATTTTCTACAAAAAGAGTGTTTCATAACTGCTCAATGAAAAATATGTTTTATCTCTGTTAACTGAATTTACAGATCAGAAATAAGTTGCACAGTATGCATCTGTGTAGTTTTTATTTGAAGATATTCTTTTTCCCAATGTAGGCCTCTTAGCGCTTAGCATGTCCAATTGCAGTTTCTACAGAAAGAGTGTTTCAGAACGGCTCAATCAAAAGTAAGGTTCAACTCTGTTAGTTGAATGCACAGAACAGAAAGAATTTTCACAGAATGCTACTGTGTAGTTTATATTTGAATATATCCCTTTTTCCACTATTACCCTCTTAGCGCTCCGAATCTCCACTTGCATTTTCTACAGAAAGAGTGTTCAGAACTGCGCAATCAAAAGTATGGTTTAACTCTGTTAGCTTAATGAACATATCAGAAATAAGTTTCACACAATGCTTCTGTGTAGTTTATACTTGAACATATTCTTTTTTCCACTATTACCCACTTAGCGCTACGAATGTCCAGTTGCATTTTCTACAGACAGAGTGTTTCAGAACGGCTCAATCAAAATTAAGGTTCAACTCTGTTAGTTGAATGCACAGAACAGAAAGAAGTTTCATACAATGCTTCTGTGTAGTTTATATTTGAACATATTCTCTTTTCCACTATTACCCACTTAGCGCTACGAATGTCCAGTTGCATTTTCTACAGACAGAGTGTTTCAAAACTGCTCAATCAAAAGTATGGTTTAACTCTGTTAGCTGTATGCTCGGATCAGAAAGAAGTTTCACAGAATGCTTCTGTGTAGTTTATATTTGAATATATTCCTTTTTCCACTACTACGCTCTTAGCGCTCCAAATGTCCAGTTGCATTTTCAACAGAAAGAGTGTTCAGATCTGCTGAATCAAAAGTATGGTTTAACTCTGTTAGCTGAATGCACAGATCAGAAAGAAGTTTCACCGAATGATTCTGTGTAGTTTATATTTGAAGACATTCCTTTTTCCACTATTACCCTCTTAGCGCTCCGAATCTCCACTTGCATTTTCTACAAAAAGAGTGTTTCATAACTGCTCAATCAAAAATATGTTTTATCTCTGTTAATTGAATTTATAGATCAGAAATAAGTTTCACAGAATGCATCTGTGTAGTTTTTATTTGAAGATATTCTTTTTCCCAATGTAGGCCTCTTAGCGCTTAGCATGTCCAATTGCAGTTTCTACAGAAAGAGTGTTTCAGAACGGCTCAATCAAAAGTAAGGTTCAACTCAGTTAGTTGAATGCACAGAACAGAAAGAATTTTCACAGAATGCTACTGTGTAGTTTATATTTGAATATATACCTTTTTCCACTATTACCCTCTTAGCGCTCCGAATCTCCACTTGCATTTTCTACAGAAAGAGTGTTTCAGAACGGCTCAATCAAGACTAAGGTTCAACTCTTTTAGTTGAACAAACAGAACAGAAAGAAGTTTCACACAATTCTTCTGTGTAGTTTTTATTTGTAGACATTCTTTTTCCCAATATAGGCCTCTTAGCGCTCAGAATGTCCAATTGCAGTTTCTACAGAAGGAGTGTTTCAGAACGGCTCAATCAAAAGTAAGGTTCAACTCTGTTAGTTGAATGCACAGAACAGAAAGAAGTTTCATACAATGCTTCTGTGTAGTTTATATTTGAACATATTCTCTTTTCCACTATTACCCACTTAGCGCTACGAATGTCCAGTTGCATTTTCTACAGACAGAGTGTTTCAAAACTGCTCAATCAAAAGTATGGTTTAACTCTGTTAGCTGTATGCTCAGATCAGAATGAAGTTTCACAGAATGCTTCTGTGTAGTTTATATTTGAATATATTCCTTTTTCCACTACTACGCTCTTAGCGCTCCAAATGTCCAGTTGCATTTTCAACAGAAAGAGTGTTCAGATCTGCGCAATCAAAAGTATGGTTTAACTCTGTTAGCTGAATGCACAGATCAGAAAGAAGTTTCACCGAGTGATTCTGTGTAGTTTATATTTGAAGACATTCCTTTTTCCACTATTACCCTCTTAGCGCTCCGAATCTCCACTTGCATTTTCTACAAAAAGAGTGTTTCATAACTGCTCAATGAAAAATATGTTTTATCTCTGTTAACTGAATTTACAGATCAGAAATAAGTTGCACAGTATGCATCTGTGTAGTTTTTATTTGAAGATATTCTTTTTCCCAATGTAGGCCTCTTAGCGCTTAGCATGTCCAATTGCAGTTTCTACAGAAAGAGTGTTTCAGAACGGCTCAATCAAAAGTAAGGTTCAACTCTGTTAGTTGAATGCACAGAACAGAAAGAATTTTCACAGAATGCTACTGTGTAGTTTATATTTGAATATATCCCTTTTTCCACTATTACCCTCTTAGCGCTCCGAATCTCCACTTGCATTTTCTACAGAAAGAGTGTTCAGAACTGCGCAATCAAAAGTATGGTTTAACTCTGTTAGCTTAATGAACATATCAGAAATAAGTTTCACACAATGCTTCTGTGTAGTTTATACTTGAACATATTCTTTTTTCCACTATTACCCACTTAGCGCTACGAATGTCCAGTTGCATTTTCTACAGACAGAGTGTTTCAGAACGGCTCAATCAAAAGTATGGTTTAACTCTGTTAGCTGAATGCTCAGATCAGAAAGAAGTTTCACAGAATGCTTCTGTGTAGTTTATATTTGAATATATTCCTTTTTCCACTACTACGCTCTTAGCGCTCCAAATGTCCAGTTGCATTTTCAACAGAAAGAGTGTTCAGATCTGCTCAATCAAAAGTATGGTTTAACTCTGTTAGCTGAATGCACAGATCAGAAAGAAGTTTCACAGAATGATTCTGTGTAGTTTATATTTGGAGACATTCATTTTTCCACTATTACCATCTTAGCGCTCCGAATCTCCACTTGCATTTTCTACAGAAAGAGTGTTTCAGAACGACTCAATCAAAACTAAGGTTCAACTCCTTTAGTTGAACAAACAGAACAGAAAGAAGTTTCACACAATTCTTCTGTGTAGTTTTTATTTGTAGACATTCTTTTTCCAAATATAAGCCTCTTAGCGCTCAGAATGTCCAATTGCAGTTTCTACAGAAAGAGTGTTTCAGAACGGCTCAATCAAAAGTAAGGTTCAACTCTGTTAGTTGAATGCACAGAACAGAAAGAAGTTTCATACAATGCTTCTGTGTAGTTTATATTTGAACATATTCTTTTTTCCACTATTACCCACTTAGCACTACGAATGTCCAGTTGCATTTTCTACAGACAGAGTGTTTCAAAACTGCTCAATCAAAAGTATGGTTTAACTCTGTTAGCTGAATGCTCAGATCAGAAAGAAGTTTCACAGAATGCTTCTGTGTAGTTTATATTTGAATATATTCCTTTTTCCACTACTACGCTCTTAGCGCTCCAAATGTCCAATTGCATTTTCAACAGAAAGAGTGTTCAGATCTGCGCAATCAAAAGTATGGTTTAACTCTGTTAGCTTAATGAAGATATCAGAAATAAGTTTCACACAATGCTTCTGTGTAGTTTATATTTGAACATATTCTTTTTTCCACTATTACCCACTTAGCGCTACGAATGTCCAGTTGCATTTTCTACAGACAGAGTGTTTCAGAACGGCTCAATCAAAAGTAAGGTTCAACTCGGTTAGTTGAATGCACAGAACAGAAAGAAGTTTCATACAATGATTCTGTGTAGTTTATATTTGAACATATTCTTTTTTCCACTATTACCCACTTAGCGCTACGAATGTCCAGTTGCATTTTCTACAGACAGAGTGTTTCAGAACGGCTCAATCAAAAGTAAGGTTCAACTCTGTTAGTTGAATGCACAGAACAGAAAGAATTTTCACAGAATGCTACTGTGTAGTTTATATTTGAATATATACCTTTTTCCACTGTTACCCTCTTAGCGCTCCGAATGTCCACTTGCATTTTCTACAGAAAGAGTGTTCAGAACTGCGCAATCAAAAGTATGGTTTAACTCTGTTAGCTTAATTAACATATCAGAAATAAGTTTCACACAATGCTTCTGTGTAGTTTATATTTGAACATATTCTTTTTTCCACTATTACCCACTTAGCGCTACGAATGTCCAGTTGCATTTTCTACAGACAGAGTGTTTCAGAACGGCTCAATCAAAAGTAAGGTTCAACTCTGTTAGTTGAATGCACAGAACAGAAAGAAGTTTCATACAATGCTTCTGTGTAGTTTATATTTGAACATATTCTCTTTTCCACTATTACCCACTTAGCGCTACGAATGTCCAGTTGCATTTTCTACAGACAGAGTGTTTCAAAACTGCTCAATCAAAAATATGGTTTAACTCTGTTAGCTGTATGCTCGGATCAGAAAGAAGTTTCACAGAATGCTTCTGTGTAGTTTATATTTGAATATATTCCTTTTTCCACTACTACGCTCTTAGCGCTCCAAATGTCCAGTTGCATTTTCAACAGAAAGAGTGTTCAGATCTGCTCAATCAAAAGTATGGTTTAACTCTGTTAGCTGAATGCACAGATCAGAAAGAAGTTTCACCGAATGATTCTGTGTAGTTTATATTTGAAGACATTCCTTTTTCCACTATTACCCTCTTAGCGCTCCGAATCTCCACTTGCATTTTCTACAAAAAGAGTGTTTCATAACTGCTCAATCAAAAATATGTTTTATCTCTGTTAATTGAATTTATAGATCAGAAATAAGTTTCACAGAATGCATCTGTGTAGTTTTTATTTGAAGATATTCTTTTTCCCAATGTAGGCCTCTTAGCGCTTAGCATGTCCAATTGCAGTTTCTACAGAAAGAGTGTTTCAGAACGGCTCAATCAAAAGTAAGGTTCAACTCTGTTAGTCGAATGCACAGAACAGAAAGAATTTTCACAGAATGCTACTGTGTAGTTTATATTTGAATATATACCTTTTTCCACTGTTACCCTCTTAGCGCTCCGAATGTCCACTTGCATTTTCTACAGAAAGAGTGTTCAGAACTGCGCAATCAAAAGTATGGTTTAACTCTGTTAGCTTAATGAACATATCAGAAATAAGTTTCACACAATGCTTCTGTGTAGTTTTTATTTGAAGATATTATTTTTCCCAATAGAGGCCTCTTAGCGCTCAGAATGTCCAATTGCTGTTTGTACAGAAAGAGTGTTTCAGAAAGGCTCAATCAAAAGTAAGGTTCAACTCTGTTAGTTGAATGCACAGAACAGAAAGAAGTTTCATACAATGCTTCTGTGTAGTTTATATTTGAACATATTCTTTTTTCCACTATTACCCACTTAGCGCTACGAATGTCCAGTTGCATTTTCTACAGACAGAGTGTTTCAAAACTGCTCAATCAAAAGTATGGTTTAACTCTGTTAGCTGAATGCTCAGATCAGAAAGAAGTTTCACAGAATGCTTCTGTGTAGTTTATATTTGAATATATTCCTTTTTCCACTACTACTCTCGTAGCGCTCCAAATGTCCAGTTGCATTTTCTACAGAAAGAGTGTTCAGATCTGCTCAATCAAAAGTATGGTTTAACTCTGTTAGCTGAATGCACAGATCAGAAAGAAGTTTCACAGAATGATTCTGTGTAGTTTATATTTGGAGACATTCCTTTTTCCACTATTACCCTCTTAGCGCTCCGAATCTCCACTTGCATTTTCTACAGAAAGAGTGTTTCAGAACGGCTCAATCAAAACTAAGGTTCAACTCCTTTAGTTGAACAAACAGAACAGAAAGAAGTTTCACACAATTCTTCTGTGTAGTTTTTATTTGTAGACATTCTTTTTCCAAATATAGGCCTCTTAGCGCTCAGAATGTCCAATTGCAGTTTCTACAGAAAGAGTGTTTCAGAACGGCTCAATCAAAAGTAAGGTTCAACTCTATTAGTTGAATGCACAGAACAGAAAGAAGTTTCATACAATGCTTCTGTGTAGTTTATATTTGAACATATTCTTTTTTCCACTATTACCCACTTAGCGCTACGAATGTCCAGTTGCATTTTCTACAGACAGAGTGTTTCAAAACTGCTCAATCAAAAGTATCGTTTAACTCTGTTAGCTGAATGCTCAGATCAGAAAGAAGTTTCACAGAATGCTTCTGTGTAGTTTATATTTGAATATATTCCTTTTTCCACTACTACGCTCTTAGCGCTCCAAATGTCCAGTTGCATTTTCAACAGAAAGAGTGTTCAGATCTGCGCAGTCAAAAGTATGGTTTAACTCTGTTAGCTGAATGCACAGATCAGAAAGAAGTTTCACCGAGTGATTCTGTGTAGTTTATATTTGAAGACATTCCTTTTTCCACTATTACCCTCTTAGCGCTCCGAATCTCCACTTGCATTTTCTACAAAAAGAGTGTTTCATAACTGCTCAATGAAAAATATGTTTTATCTCTGTTAACTGAATTTACAGATCAGAAATAAGTTGCACAGTATGCATCTGTGTAGTTTTTATTTGAAGATATTCTTTTTCCCAATGTAGGCCTCTTAGCGCTTAGCATGTCCAATTGCAGTTTCTACAGAAAGAGTGTTTCAGAACGGCTCAATCAAAAGTAAGGTTCAACTCTGTTAGTTGAATGCACAGAACAGAAAGAATTTTCACAGAATGCTACTGTGTAGTTTATATTTGAATATATCCCTTTTTCCACTATTACCCTCTTAGCGCTCTGAATGTCCACTTGCATTTTCTACAGAAAGAGTGTTCAGAACTGCGCAATCAAAAGTATGGTTTAACTCTGTTAGCTTAATTAACATATCAGAAATAAGTTTCACACAATGCTTCTGTGTAGTTTATATTTGAACATATTCTTTTTTCCACTATTACCCACTTAGCGCTACGAATGTCCAGTTGCATTTTCTACAGACAGAGTGTTTCAGAACGGCTCAATCAAAAGTAAGGTTCAACTCTGTTAGTTGAATGCACAGAACAGAAAGAAGTTTCATACAATGCTTCTGTGTAGTTTATATTTGAACATATTCTCTTTTCCACTATTACCCACTTAGCGCTACGAATGTCCAGTTGCATTTTCTACAGACAGAGTGTTTCAAAACTGCTCAATCAAAAATATGGTTTAACTCTGTTAGCTGTATGCTCGGATCAGAAAGAAGTTTCACAGAATGCTTCTGTGTAGTTTATATTTGAATATATTCCTTTTTCCACTACTACGCTCTTAGCGCTCCAAATGTCCAGTTGCATTTTCAACAGAAAGAGTGTTCAGATCTGCTCAATCAAAAGTATGGTTTAACTCTGTTAGCTGAATGCACAGATCAGAAAGAAGTTTCACCGAATGATTCTGTGTAGTTTATATTTGAAGACATTCCTTTTTCCACTATTACCCTCTTAGCGCTCCGAATCTCCACTTGCATTTTCTACAAAAAGAGTGTTTCATAACTGCTCAATCAAAAATATGTTTTATCTCTGTTAATTGAATTTATAGATCAGAAATAAGTTTCACAGAATGCATCTGTGTAGTTTTTATTTGAAGATATTCTTTTTCCCAATGTAGGCCTCTTAGCGCTTAGCATGTCCAATTGCAGTTTCTACAGAAAGAGTGTTTCAGAACGGCTCAATCAAAAGTAAGGTTCAACTCTGTTAGTCGAATGCACAGAACAGAAAGAATTTTCACAGAATGCTACTGTGTAGTTTATATTTGAATATATACCTTTTTCCACTGTTACCCTCTTAGCGCTCCGAATGTCCACTTGCATTTTCTACAGAAAGAGTGTTCAGAACTGCGCAATCAAAAGTATGGTTTAACTCTGTTAGCTTAATGAACATATCAGAAATAAGTTTCACACAATGCTTCTGTGTAGTTTTTATTTGAAGATATTATTTTTCCCAATAGAGGCCTCTTAGCGCTCAGAATGTCCAATTGCTGTTTGTACAGAAAGAGTGTTTCAGAAAGGCTCAATCAAAAGTAAGGTTCAACTCTGTTAGTTGAATGCACAGAACAGAAAGAAGTTTCATACAATGCTTCTGTGTAGTTTATATTTGAACATATTCTTTTTTCCACTATTACCCACTTAGCGCTACGAATGTCCAGTTGCATTTTCTACAGACAGAGTGTTTCAAAACTGCTCAATCAAAAGTATGGTTTAACTCTGTTAGCTGAATGCTCAGATCAGAAAGAAGTTTCACAGAATGCTTCTGTGTAGTTTATATTTGAATATATTCCTTTTTCCACTACTACTCTCGTAGCGCTCCAAATGTCCAGTTGCATTTTCTACAGAAAGAGTGTTCAGATCTGCTCAATCAAAAGTATGGTTTAACTCTGTTAGCTGAATGCACAGATCAGAAAGAAGTTTCACAGAATGATTCTGTGTAGTTTATATTTGGAGACATTCCTTTTTCCACTATTACCCTCTTAGCGCTCCGAATCTCCACTTGCATTTTCTACAGAAAGAGTGTTTCAGAACGGCTCAATCAAAACTAAGGTTCAACTCCTTTAGTTGAACAAACAGAACAGAAAGAAGTTTCACACAATTCTTCTGTGTAGTTTTTATTTGTAGACATTCTTTTTCCAAATATAGGCCTCTTAGCGCTCAGAATGTCCAATTGCAGTTTCTACAGAAAGAGTGTTTCAGAACGGCTCAATCAAAAGTAAGGTTCAACTCTATTAGTTGAATGCACAGAACAGAAAGAAGTTTCATACAATGCTTCTGTGTAGTTTATATTTGAACATATTCTTTTTTCCACTATTACCCACTTAGCGCTACGAATGTCCAGTTGCATTTTCTACAGACAGAGTGTTTCAAAACTGCTCAATCAAAAGTATCGTTTAACTCTGTTAGCTGAATGCTCAGATCAGAAAGAAGTTTCACAGAATGCTTCTGTGTAGTTTATATTTGAATATATTCCTTTTTCCACTACTACGCTCTTAGCGCTCCAAATGTCCAGTTGCATTTTCAACAGAAAGAGTGTTCAGATCTGCGCAGTCAAAAGTATGGTTTAACTCTGTTAGCTGAATGCACAGATCAGAAAGAAGTTTCACCGAGTGATTCTGTGTAGTTTATATTTGAAGACATTCCTTTTTCCACTATTACCCTCTTAGCGCTCCGAATCTCCACTTGCATTTTCTACAAAAAGAGTGTTTCATAACTGCTCAATGAAAAATATGTTTTATCTCTGTTAACTGAATTTACAGATCAGAAATAAGTTGCACAGTATGCATCTGTGTAGTTTTTATTTGAAGATATTCTTTTTCCCAATGTAGGCCTCTTAGCGCTTAGCATGTCCAATTGCAGTTTCTACAGAAAGAGTGTTTCAGAACGGCTCAATCAAAAGTAAGGTTCAACTCTGTTAGTTGAATGCACAGAACAGAAAGAATTTTCACAGAATGCTACTGTGTAGTTTATATTTGAATATATCCCTTTTTCCACTATTACCCTCTTAGCGCTCTGAATGTCCACTTGCATTTTCTACAGAAAGAGTGTTCAGAAATGCGCAATCAAAAGTATGGTTTAACTCTGTTAGCTTAATGAACATATCAGAAATAAGTTTCACACAATGCTTCTGTGTAGTTTATATTTGAACATATTCTTTTTTCCACTATTACCCACTTAGCGCTACGAATGTCCAGTTGCATTTTCTACAGACAGAGTGTTTCAGAACGGCTCAACCAAAGTAAGGTTCAACTCTGTTAGTTGAATGCACAGAACAGAAAGAAGTTTCATACAATGCTTCTGTGTAGTTTATATTTGAACATATTCTCTTTTCCACTATTACCCACTTAGCGCTACGAATGTCCAGTTGCATTTTCTACAGACAGAGTGTTTCAAAACTGCTCAATCAAAAGTATGGTTTAACTCTGTTAGCTGTATGCTCGGATCAGAAAGAAGTTTCACAGAATGCTTCTGTGTAGTTTATATTTGAATATATTCCTTTTTCCACTACTACGCTCTTAGCGCTCCAAATGTCCAGTTGCATTTTCAACAGAAAGAGTGTTCAGATCTGCTCAATCAAAAGTATGGTTTAACTCTGTTAGCTGAATGCACAGATCAGAAAGAAGTTTCACCGAATGATTCTGTGTAGTTTATATTTGAAGACATTCCTTTTTCCACTATTACCCTCTTAGCGCTCCGAATCTCCACTTGCATTTTCTACAAAAAGAGTGTTTCATAACTGCTCAATCAAAAATATGTTTTATCTCTGTTAATTGAATTTATAGATCAGAAATAAGTTTCACAGAATGCATCTGTGTAGTTTTTATTTGAAGATATTTTTTTTTCCCAATGTAGGCCTCTTAGCGCTTAGCATGTCCAATTGCAGTTTCTACAGAAAGAGTGTTTCAGAACGGCTCAATCAAAAGTAAGGTTCAACTCTGTTAGTTGAATGCACAGAACAGAAAGAATTTTCACAGAATGCTACTGTGTAGTTTATATTTGAATATATACCTTTTTCCACTGTTACCCTCTTAGCGCTCCGAATGTCCACTTGCATTTTCTACAGAAAGAGTGTTCAGAACTGCGCAATCAAAAGTATGGTTTAACTCTGTTAGCTTAATGAACATATCAGAAATAAGTTTCACACAATGCTTCTGTGTAGTTTTTATTTGAAGATATTATTTTTCCCAATAGAGGCCTCTTAGGGCTCAGAATGTCCAATTGCTGTTTGTACAGAAAGAGTGTTTCAGAAAGGCTCAATCAAAAGTAAGGTTCAACTCTGTTAGTTGAATGCACAGAACAGAAAGAAGTTTCATACAATGCTTCTGTGTAGTTTATATTTGAACATATTCTTTTTTCCACTATTACCCACTTAGCGCTACGAATGTCCAGTTGCATTTTCTACAGACAGAGTGTTTCAAAACTGCTCAATCAAAAGTATGGTTTAACTCTGTTAGCTGAATGCTCAGATCAGAAAGAAGTTTCACAGAATGCTTCTGTGTAGTTTATATTTGAATATATTCCTTTTTCCACTACTACTCTCGTAGCGCTCCAAATGTCCAGTTGCATTTTCTACAGAAAGAGTGTTCAGATCTGCTCAATCAAAAGTATGGTTTAACTCTGTTAGCTGAATGCACAGATCAGAAAGAAGTTTCACAGAATGATTCTTTGTAGTTTATATTTGGAGACATTCCTTTTTCCACTATTACCCTCTTAGCGCTCCGAATCTCCACTTGCATTTTCTACAGAAAGAGTGTTTCAGAACGACTCAATCAAAACTAAGGTTCAACTCCTTTAGTTGAACAAACAGAACAGAAAGAAGTTTCACACAATTCTTCTGTGTAGTTTTTATTTGTAGACATTCTTTTTCCAAATATAAGCCTCTTAGCACTCAGAATGTCCAATTGCAGTTTCTACAGAAAGAGTGTTTCAGAACGGCTCAATCAAAAGTAAGGTTCAACTCTGTTAGTTGAATGCACAGAACAGAAAGAAGTTTCATACAATGCTTCTGTGTAGTTTATATTTGAACATATTCTTTTTTCCACTATTACCCACTTAGCGCTACGAATGTCCAGTTGCATTTTCTACAGACAGAGTGTTTCAAAACTGCTCAATCAAAAGTATGTTTTAACTCTGTTAGCTGAATGCTCAGATCAGAAAGAAGTTTCACAGAATGCTTCTGTGTAGTTTATATTTGAATATATTCCTTTTTCCACTACTACGCTCTTAGCGCTCCAAATGTCCAGTTGCATTTTCAACAGAAAGAGTGTTCAGATCTGCGCAATCAAAAGTATGGTTTAACTCTGTTAGCTGAATGCACAGATCAGAAAGAAGTTTCACCGAGTGATTCTGTGTAGTTTATATTTGAAGACATTCCTTTTTCCACTATTACCCTCTTAGCGCTCCGAATCTCCACTTGCATTTTCTACAAAAAGAGTGTTTCATAACTGCTCAATGAAAAATATGTTTTCTCTCTGTTAACTGAATTTACAGATCAGAAATAAGTTGCACAGTATGCATCTGTGTAGTTTTTATTTGAAGATATTCTTTTTCCCAATGTAGGCCTCTTAGTGCTTAGCATGTCCAATTGCAGTTTCTAGAGAAAGAGTGTTTCAGAACGGCTCAATCAAAAGTAAGGTTCAACTCTGTTAGTTGAATGCACAGAACAGAAAGGATTTTCACAGAATGCTACTGTGTAGTTTATATTTGAATATATCCCTTTTTCCACTATTACCCTCTTAGCGCTCCGAATGTCCACTTGCATTTTCTACAGAAAGAGTGTTCAGAACTGCGCAATCAAAAGTATGGTTTAACTCTGTTAGCTTAATGAACATATCAGAAATAAGTTTCACACAATGCTTCTGTGTAGTTTATATTTGAACATAATCTTTTTTCCACTATTACCCACTTAGCGCTACGAATGTCCAGTTGCATTTTCTACAGACAGAGTGTTTCAGAACGGCTCAATCAAAAGTAAGGTTCAACTCTGTTAGTTGAATGCACAGAACAGAAAGAAGTTTCATACAATGCTTCTGTGTAGTTTATATTTGAAAATATTCTCTTTTCCACTATTACCCACTTAGCGCTACGAATGTCCAGTTGCATTTTCTACAGACAGAGTGTTTCAAAACTGCTCAATCAAAAGTATGGTTTAACTCTGTTAGCTGTATGCTCGGATCAGAAAGAAGTTTCACAGAATGCTTCTGTGTAGTTTATATTTGAATATATTCCTTTTTCCACTACTACGCTCTTAGCGCTCCAAATGTCCAGTTGCATTTTCAACAGAAAGAGTGTTCAGATCTGTTCAATCAAAAGTATGGTTTAACTCTGTTAGCTGAATGCACAGATCAGAAAGAAGTTTCACCGAATGATTCTGTGTAGTTTATATTTGAAGACATTCCTTTTTCCACTATTACCCTCTTAGCGCTCCGAATCTCCACTTGCATTTTCTACAAAAAGAGTGTTTCATAACTGCTCAATCAAAAATATGTTTTATCTCTGTTAATTGAATTTATAGATCAGAAATAAGTTTCACAGAATGCATCTGTGTAGTTTTTATTTGAAGATATTCTTTTTCCCAATGTAGGCCTCTTAGCGCTTAGCATGTCCAATTGCAGTTTCTACAGAAAGAGTGTTTCAGAACGGCTCAATCAAAAGTAAGGTTCAACTCTGTTAGTTGAATGCACAGAACAGAAAGAATTTTCACAGAATGCTACTGTGTAGTTTATATTTGAATATATACCTTTTTCCACTGTTACCCTCTTAGCGCTCCGAATGTCCACTTGCATTTTCTACAGAAAGAGTGTTCAGAACTGCGCAATCAAAAGTATGGTTTAACTCTGTTACCTTAATGAACATATCAGAAATAAGTTTCACACAATGCTTCTGTGTAGTTTTTATTTGAAGATATTATTTTTCCCAATAGAGGCCTCTTAGCGCTCAGAATGTCCAATTGCTGTTTGTACAGAAAGAGTGTTTCAGAAAGGCTCAATCAAAAGTAAGGTTCAACTCTGTTAGTTGAATGCACAGAACAGAAAGAAGTTTCATACAATGCTTCTGTGTAGTTTATATTTGAACATATTCTTTTTTCCACTATTACCCACTTAGCGCTACGAATGTCCAGTTGCATTTTCTACAGACAGAGTGTTTCAAAACTGCTCAATCAAAAGTATGGTTTAACTCTGTTAGCTGAATGCTCAGATCAGACAGAAGTTTCACAGAATGCTTCTGTGTAGTTTATATTTGAATATATTCCTTTTTCCACTACTACTCTCGTAGCGCTCCAAATGTCCAGTTGCATTTTCTACAGAAAGAGTGTTCAGATCTGCTCAATCAAAAGTATGGTTTAACTCTGTTAGCTGAATGCACAGATCAGAAAGAAGTTTCACAGAATGATTCTGTGTAGTTTATATTTGGAGACATTCCTTTTTCCACTATTACCCTCTTAGCGCTCCGAATCTCCACTTGCATTTTCTACAGAAAGAGTGTTTCAGAACGACTCAATCAAAACTAAGGTTCAACCCCTTTAGTTGAACAAACAGAACAGAAAGAAGTTTCACACAATTCTTCTGTGTAGTTTTTATTTGTAGACATTCTTTTTCCAAATATAGGCCTCTTAGCGCTCAGAATGTCCAATTGCAGTTTCTACAGAAAGAGTGTTTCAGAACGGCTCAATCAAAAGTAAGGTTCAACTCTGTTAGTTGAATGCACAGAACAGAAAGAAGTTTCATACAATGCTTCTGTGTAGTTTATATTTGAACATATTCTTTTTTCCACTATTACCCACTTAGCGCTACGAATGTCCAGTTGCATTTTCTACAGACAGAGTGTTTCAAAACTGCTCAATCAAAAGTATCGTTTAACTCTGTTAGCTGAATGCTCAGATCAGAAAGAAGTTTCACAGAATGCTTCTGTGTAGTTTATATTTGAATATATTCCTTTTTCCACTACTACGCTCTTAGCGCTCCAAATGTCCAGTTGCATTTTCAACAGAAAGAGTGTTGAGATCTGCGCAATCAAAAGTATGGTTTAACTCTGTTAGCTGAATGCACAGATCAGAAAGAAGTTTCACCGAGTGATTCTGTGTAGTTTATATTTGAAGACATTCCTTTTTCCACTATTAACCTCTTAGCGCTCCGAATCTCCACTTGCATTTTCTACAAAAAGAGTGTTTCATAACTGCTCAATGAAAAATATGTTTTATCTCTGTTAACTGAATTTACAGATCAGAAATAAGTTGCACAGTATGCATCTGTGTAGTTTTTATTTGAAGATATTCTTTTTCCCAATGTAGGCCTCTTAGCGCTTAGCATGTCCAATTGCAGTTTCTACAGAAAGAGTGTTTCAGAACGGCTCAATCAAAAGTAAGGTTCAACTCTGTTAGTTGAATGCACAGAACAGAAAGAATTTTCACAGAATGCTACTGTGTAGTTTATATTTGAATATATCCCTTTTTCCACTATTACCCTCTTAGCGCTCCGAATGTCCACTTGCATTTTCTACAGAAAGAGTGTTCAGAACTGCGCAATCAAAAGTATGGTTTAACTCTGTTAGCTTAATGAACATATCAGAAATAAGTTTCACACAATGCTTCTGTGTAGTTTATATTTGAACATATTCTTTTTTCCACTATTACCCACTTAGCGCTACGAATGTCCAGTTGCATTTTCTACAGACAGAGTGTTTCAGAACGGCTCAATCAAAAGTAAGGTTCAACTCTGTTAGTTGAATGCACAGAACAGAAAGAAGTTTCATACAATGCTTCTGTGTAGTTTATATTTGAACATATTCTCTTTTCCACTATTACCCACTTAGCGCTACGAATGTCCAGTTGCATTTTCTACAGACAGAGTGTTTCAAAACTGCTCAATCAAAAGTATGGTTTAACTCTGTTAGCTGTATGCTCGGATCAGAAAGAAGTTTCACAGAATGCTTCTGTGTAGTTTATATTTGAATATATTCCTTTTTCCACTACTACGCTCTTAGCGCTCCAAATGTCCAGTTGCATTTTCAACAGAAAGAGTGTTCAGATCTGCTCAATCAAAAGTATGGTTTAACTCTGTTAGCTGAATGCACAGATCAGAAAGAAGTTTCACCGAATGATTCTGTGTAGTTTATATTTGAAGACATTCCTTTTTCCACTATTACCCTCTTAGCGCTCCGAATCTCCACTTGCATTTTCTACAAAAAGAGTGTTTCATAACTGCTCAATCAAAAATATGTTTTATCTCTGTTAATTGAATTTATAGATCAGAAATAAGTTCACAGAATGCATCTGTGTAGTTTTTATTTGAAGATATTCTTTTTCCCAATGTAGGCCTCTTAGCGCTTAGCATGTCCAATTGCAGTTTCTACAGAAAGAGTGTTTCAGAACGGCTCAATCAAAAGTAAGGTTCAACTCTGTTAGTTGAATGCACAGAACAGAAAGAATTTTCACAGAATGCTACTGTGTAGTTTATATTTGAATATATAACTTTTTCCACTGTTACCCTCTTAGCGCTCCGAATGTCCACTTGCATTTTCTACAGAAAGAGTGTTCAGAACTGCGCAATCAAAAGTATGGTTTAACTCTGTTAGCTTAATGAACATATCAGAAATAAGTTTCACACAATGCTTCTGTGTAGTTTTTATTTGAAGATATTATTTTTCCCAATAGAGCCCTCTTAGCGCTCAGAATGTCCAATTGCTGTGTGTACAGAAAGAGTGTTTCAGAAAGGCTCAATCAAATTAAGGTTCAACTCTGTTAGTTGAATGCACAGAACAGAAAGAAGTTTCATACAATGCTTCTGTGTAGTTTATATTTGAACATATTCTTTTTTCCACTATTACCCACTTAGCGCTACGAATGTCCAGTTGCATTTTCTACAGACAGAGTGTTTCAAAACTTCTCAATCAAAAGTATGGTTTAACTCTGTTAGCTGAATGCTCAGATCAGAAAGAAGTTTCACAGAATGCTTCTGTGTAGTTTATATTTGAATATATTCCTTTTTCCACTACTACTCTCGTAGCGCTCCAAATGTCCAGTTGCATTTTCTACAGAAAGAGTGTTCAGATCTGCTCAATCAAAAGTATGGTTTAACTCTGTTAGCTGAATGCACAGATCAGAAAGAAGTTTCACAGAATGATTCTGTGTAGTTTATATTTGGAGACATTCCTTTTTCCACTATTACCCTCTTAGCGCTCCGAATCTCCACTTGCATTTTCTACAGAAAGAGTGTTTCAGAACGACTCAATCAAAACTAAGGTTCAACTCCTTTAGTTGAACAAACAGAACAGAAAGAAGTTTCACACAATTCTTCTGTGTAGTTTTTATTTGTAGACATTCTTTTTCCAAATATAGGCCTCTTAGCGCTCAGAATGTCCAATTGCAGTTTCTACAGAAAGAGTGTTTCAGAACGGCTCAATCAAAAGTAAGGTTCAACTCTGTTAGTTGAATGCACAGAACAGAAAGAAGTTTCATACAATGCTTCTGTGTAGTTTATATTTGAACATATTCTTTTTTCCACTATTACCCACTTAGCGCTACGAATGTCCAGTTGCATTTTCTACAGACAGAGTGTTTCAAAACTGCTCCATCAAAAGTATCGTTTAACTCTGTTAGCTGAATGCTCAGATCAGAAAGAAGTTTCACAGAATGCTTCTGTGTAGTTTATATTTGAATATATTCCTTTTTCCACTACTACGCTCTTAGCGCTCCAAATGTCCAGTTGCATTTTCAACAGAAAGAGTGTTCAGATCTGCGCAATCAAAAGTATGGTTTAACTCTGTTAGCTGAATGCACAGATCAGAAAGAAGTTTCACCGAGTGATTCTGTGTAGTTTATATTTGAAGACATTCCTTTTTCCACTATTACCCTCTTAGCGCTCCGAATCTCCACTTGCATTTTCTACAAAAAGAGTGTTTCATAACTGCTCAATGAAAAATATGTTTTCTCTCTGTTAACTGAATTTACAGATCAGAAATAAGTTGCACAGTATGCATCTGTGTAGTTTTTATTTGAAGATATTCTTTTTCCCAATGTAGGCCTCTTAGTGCTTAGCATGTCCAATTGCAGTTTCTACAGAAAGAGTGTTTCAGAACGGCTCAATCAAAAGTAAGGTTCAACTCTGTTAGTTGAATGCACAGAACAGAAAGGATTTTCACAGAATGCTACTGTGTAGTTTATATTTGAATATATCCCTTTTTCCACTATTACCCTCTTAGCGCTCCGAATGTCCACTTGCATTTTCTACAGAAAGAGTGTTCAGAACTGCGCAATCAAAAGTATGGTTTAACTCTGTTAGCTTAATGAACATATCAGAAATAAGTTTCACACAATGCTTCTGTGTAGTTTATATTTGAACATATTCTTTTTTCCACTATTACCCACTTAGCGCTACGAATGTCCAGTTGCATTTTCTACAGACAGAGTGTTTCAGAACGGCTCAATCAAAAGTAAGGTTCAACTCTGTTAGTTGAATGCACAGAACAGAAAGAAGTTTCATACAATGCTTCTGTGTAGTTTATATTTGAAAATATTCTCTTTTCCACTATTACCCACTTAGCGCTACGAATGTCCAGTTGCATTTTCTACAGACAGAGTGTTTCAAAACTGCTCAATCAAAAGTATGGTTTAACTCTGTTAGCTGTATGCTCGGATCAGAAAGAAGTTTCACAGAATGCTTCTGTGTAGTTTATATTTGAATATATTCCTTTTTCCACTACTACGCTCTTAGCGCTCCAAATGTCCAGTTGCATTTTCAACAGAAAGAGTGTTCAGATCTGTTCAATCAAAAGTATGGTTTAACTCTGTTAGCTGAATGCACAGATCAGAAAGAAGTTTCACCGAATGATTCTGTGTAGTTTATATTTGAAGACATTCCTTTTTCCACTATTACCCTCTTAGCGCTCCGAATCTCCACTTGCATTTTCTACAAAAAGAGTGTTTCATAACTGCTCAATCAAAAATATGTTTTATCTCTGTTAATTGAATTTATAGATCAGAAATAAGTTTCACAGAATGCATCTGTGTAGTTTTTATTTGAAGATATTCTTTTTCCCAATGTAGGCCTCTTAGCGCTTAGCATGTCCAATTGCAGTTTCTACAGAAAGAGTGTTTCAGAACGGCTCAATCAAAAGTAAGGTTCAACTCTGTTAGTTGAATGCACAGAACAGAAAGAATTTTCACAGAATGCTACTGTGTAGTTTATATTTGAATATATACCTTTTTCCACTGTTACCCTCTTAGCGCTCCGAATGTCCACTTGCATTTTCTACAGAAAGAGTGTTCAGAACTGCGCAATCAAAAGTATGGTTTAACTCTGTTAGCATAATGAACATATCAGAAATAAGTTTCACACAATGCTTCTGTGTAGTTTTTATTTGAAGATATTATTTTTCCCAATAGAGGCCTCTTAGCGCTCAGAATGTCCAATTGCTGTTTGTACAGAAAGAGTGTTTCAGAAAGGCTCAATCAAAAGTAAGGTTCAACTCTGTTAGTTGAATGCACAGAACAGAAAGAAGTTTCATACAATGCTTCTGTGTAGTTTATATTTGAACATATTCTTTTTTCCACTATTACCCACTTAGCGCTACGAATGTCCAGTTGCATTTTCTACAGACAGAGTGTTTCAAAACTGCTCAATCAAAAGTATGGTTTAACTCTGTTAGCTGAATGCTCAGATCAGACAGAAGTTTCACAGAATGCTTCTGTGTAGTTTATATTTGAATATATTCCTTTTTCCACTACTACTCTCGTAGCGCTCCAAATGTCCAGTTGCATTTTCTACAGAAAGAGTGTTCAGATCTGCTCAATCAAAAGTATGGTTTAACTCTGTTAGCTGAATGCACAGATCAGAAAGAAGTTTCACAGAATGATTCTGTGTAGTTTATATTTGGAGACATTCCTTTTTCCACTATTACCCTCTTAGCGCTCCGAATCTCCACTTGCATTTTCTACAGAAAGAGTGTTTCAGAACGACTCAATCAAAACTAAGGTTCAACCCCTTTAGTTGAACAAACAGAACAGAAAGAAGTTTCACACAATTCTTCTGTGTAGTTTTTATTTGTAGACATTCTTTTTCCAAATATAGGCCTCTTAGCGCTCAGAATGTCCAATTGCAGTTTCTACAGAAAGAGTGTTTCAGAACGGCTCAATCAAAAGTAAGGTTCAACTCTGTTAGTTGAATGCACAGAACAGAAAGAAGTTTCATACAATGCTTCTGTGTAGTTTATATTTGAACATATTCTTTTTTCCACTATTACCCACTTAGCGCTACGAATGTCCAGTTGCATTTTCTACAGACAGAGTGTTTCAAAACTGCTCAATCAAAAGTATCGTTTAACTCTGTTAGCTGAATGCTCAGATCAGAAAGATGTTTCACAGAATGCTTCTGTGTAGTTTATATTTGAATATATTCCTTTTTCCACTACTACGCTCTTAGCGCTCCAAATGTCCAGTTGCATTTTCAACAGAAAGAGTGTTGAGATCTGCGCAATCAAAAGTATGGTTTAACTCTGTTAGCTGAATGCACAGATCAGAAAGAAGTTTCACCGAGTGATTCTGTGTAGTTTATATTTGAAGACATTCCTTTTTCCACTATTAACCTCTTAGCGCTCCGAATCTCCACTTGCATTTTCTACAAAAAGAGTGTTTCATAACTGCTCAATGAAAAATATGTTTTATCTCTGTTAACTGAATTTACAGATCAGAAATAAGTTGCACAGTATGCATCTGTGTAGTTTTTATTTGAAGATATTCTTTTTCCCAATGTAGGCCTCTTAGCGCTTAGCATGTCCAATTGCAGTTTCTACAGAAAGAGTGTTTCAGAACGGCTCAATCAAAAGTAAGGTTCAACTCTGTTAGTTGAATGCACAGAACAGAAAGGATTTTCACAGAATGCTACTGTGTAGTTTATATTTGAATATATCCCTTTTTCCACTATTACCCTCTTAGCGCTCCGAATGTCCACTTGCATTTTCTACAGAAAGAGTGTTCAGAACTGCGCAATCAAAAGTATGGTTTAACTCTGTTAGCTTAATGAACATATCAGAAATAAGTTTCACACAATGCTTCTGTGTAGTTTATATTTGAACATATTCTTTTTTCCACTATTACCCACTTAGCGCTACGAATGTCCAGTTGCATTTTCTACAGACAGAGTGTTTCAGAACGGCTCAATCAAAAGTAAGGTTCAACTCTGTTAGTTGAATGCACAGAACAGAAAGAAGTTTCATACAATGCTTCTGTGTAGTTTATATTTGAACATATTCTCTTTTCCACTATTACCCACTTAGCGCTACGAATGTCCAGTTGCATTTTCTACAGACAGAGTGTTTCAAAACTGCTCAATCAAAAGTATGGTTTAACTCTGTTAGCTGTATGCTCGGATCAGAAAGAAGTTTCACAGAATGCTTCTGTGTAGTTTATATTTGAATATATTCCTTTTTCCACTACTACGCTCTTAGCGCTCCAAATGTCCAGTTGCATTTTCAACAGAAAGAGTGTTCAGATCTGCTCAATCAAAAGTATGGTTTAACTCTGTTAGCTGAATGCACAGATCAGAAAGAAGTTTCACCGAATGATTCTGTGTAGTTTATATTTGAAGACATTCCTTTTTCCACTATTACCCTCTTAGCGCTCCGAATCTCCACTTGCATTTTCTACAAAAAGAGTGTTTCATAACTGCTCAATCAAAAATATGTTTTATCTCTGTTAATTGAATTTATAGATCAGAAATAAGTTCACAGAATGCATCTGTGTAGTTTTTATTTGAAGATATTCTTTTTCCCAATGTAGGCCTCTTAGCGCTTAGCATGTCCAATTGCAGTTTCTACAGAAAGAGTGTTTCAGAACGGCTCAATCAAAAGTAAGGTTCAACTCTGTTAGTTGAATGCACAGAACAGAAAGAATTTTCACAGAATGCTACTGTGTAGTTTATATTTGAATATATAACTTTTTCCACTGTTACCCTCTTAGCGCTCCGAATGTCCACTTGCATTTTCTACAGAAAGAGTGTTCAGAACTGCGCAATCAAAAGTATGGTTTAACTCTGTTAGCTTAATGAACATATCAGAAATAAGTTTCACACAATGCTTCTGTGTAGTTTTTATTTGAAGATATTATTTTTCCCAATAGAGCCCTCTTAGCGCTCAGAATGTCCAATTGCTGTGTGTACAGAAAGAGTGTTTCAGAAAGGCTCAATCAAATTAAGGTTCAACTCTGTTAGTTGAATGCACAGAACAGAAAGAAGTTTCATACAATGCTTCTGTGTAGTTTATATTTGAACATATTCTTTTTTCCACTATTACCCACTTAGCGCTACGAATGTCCAGTTGCATTTTCTACAGACAGAGTGTTTCAAAACTTCTCAATCAAAAGTATGGTTTAACTCTGTTAGCTGAATGCTCAGATCAGAAAGAAGTTTCACAGAATGCTTCTGTGTAGTTTATATTTGAATATATTCCTTTTTCCACTACTACTCTCGTAGCGCTCCAAATGTCCAGTTGCATTTTCTACAGAAAGAGTGTTCAGATCTGCTCAATCAAAAGTATGGTTTAACTCTGTTAGCTGAATGCACAGATCAGAAAGAAGTTTCACAGAATGATTCTGTGTAGTTTATATTTGGAGACATTCCTTTTTCCACTATTACCCTCTTAGCGCTCCGAATCTCCACTTGCATTTTCTACAGAAAGAGTGTTTCAGAACGACTCAATCAAAACTAAGGTTCAACTCCTTTAGTTGAACAAACAGAACAGAAAGAAGTTTCACACAATTCTTCTGTGTAGTTTTTATTTGTAGACATTCTTTTTCCAAATATAGGCCTCTTAGCGCTCAGAATGTCCAATTGCAGTTTCTACAGAAAGAGTGTTTCAGAACGGCTCAATCAAAAGTAAGGTTCAACTCTGTTAGTTGAATGCACAGAACAGAAAGAAGTTTCATACAATGCTTCTGTGTAGTTTATATTTGAACATATTCTTTTTTCCACTATTACCCACTTAGCGCTACGAATGTCCAGTTGCATTTTCTACAGACAGAGTGTTTCAAAACTGCTCCATCAAAAGTATCGTTTAACTCTGTTAGCTGAATGCTCAGATCAGAAAGAAGTTTCACAGAATGCTTCTGTGTAGTTTATATTTGAATATATTCCTTTTTCCACTACTACGCTCTTAGCGCTCCAAATGTCCAGTTGCATTTTCAACAGAAAGAGTGTTCAGATCTGCGCAATCAAAAGTATGGTTTAACTCTGTTAGCTGAATGCACAGATCAGAAAGAAGTTTCACCGAGTGATTCTGTGTAGTTTATATTTGAAGACATTCCTTTTTCCACTATTACCCTCTTAGCGCTCCGAATCTCCACTTGCATTTTCTACAAAAAGAGTGTTTCATAACTGCTCAATGAAAAATATGTTTTCTCTCTGTTAACTGAATTTACAGATCAGAAATAAGTTGCACAGTATGCATCTGTGTAGTTTTTATTTGAAGATATTCTTTTTCCCAATGTAGGCCTCTTAGTGCTTAGCATGTCCAATTGCAGTTTCTACAGAAAGAGTGTTTCAGAACGGCTCAATCAAAAGTAAGGTTCAACTCTGTTAGTTGAATGCACAGAACAGAAAGGATTTTCACAGAATGCTACTGTGTAGTTTATATTTGAATATATCCCTTTTTCCACTATTACCCTCTTAGCGCTCCGAATGTCCACTTGCATTTTCTACAGAAAGAGTGTTCAGAACTGCGCAATCAAAAGTATGGTTTAACTCTGTTAGCTTAATGAACATATCAGAAATAAGTTTCACACAATGCTTCTGTGTAGTTTATATTTGAACATATTCTTTTTTCCACTATTACCCACTTAGCGCTACGAATGTCCAGTTGCATTTTCTACAGACAGAGTGTTTCAGAACGGCTCAATCAAAAGTAAGGTTCAACTCTGTTAGTTGAATGCACAGAACAGAAAGAAGTTTCATACAATGCTTCTGTGTAGTTTATATTTGAAAATATTCTCTTTTCCACTATTACCCACTTAGCGCTACGAATGTCCAGTTGCATTTTCTACAGACAGAGTGTTTCAAAACTGCTCAATCAAAAGTATGGTTTAACTCTGTTAGCTGTATGCTCGGATCAGAAAGAAGTTTCACAGAATGCTTCTGTGTAGTTTATATTTGAATATATTCCTTTTTCCACTACTACGCTCTTAGCGCTCCAAATGTCCAGTTGCATTTTCAACAGAAAGAGTGTTCAGATCTGTTCAATCAAAAGTATGGTTTAACTCTGTTAGCTGAATGCACAGATCAGAAAGAAGTTTCACCGAATGATTCTGTGTAGTTTATATTTGAAGACATTCCTTTTTCCACTATTACCCTCTTAGCGCTCCGAATCTCCACTTGCATTTTCTACAAAAAGAGTGTTTCATAACTGCTCAATCAAAAATATGTTTTATCTCTGTTAATTGAATTTATAGATCAGAAATAAGTTTCACAGAATGCATCTGTGTAGTTTTTATTTGAAGATATTCTTTTTCCCAATGTAGGCCTCTTAGCGCTTAGCATGTCCAATTGCAGTTTCTACAGAAAGAGTGTTTCAGAACGGCTCAATCAAAAGTAAGGTTCAACTCTGTTAGTTGAATGCACAGAACAGAAAGAATTTTCACAGAATGCTACTGTGTAGTTTATATTTGAATATATACCTTTTTCCACTGTTACCCTCTTAGCGCTCCGAATGTCCACTTGCATTTTCTACAGAAAGAGTGTTCAGAACTGCGCAATCAAAAGTATGGTTTAACTCTGTTAGCATAATGAACATATCAGAAATAAGTTTCACACAATGCTTCTGTGTAGTTTTTATTTGAAGATATTATTTTTCCCAATAGAGGCCTCTTAGCGCTCAGAATGTCCAATTGCTGTTTGTACAGAAAGAGTGTTTCAGAAAGGCTCAATCAAAAGTAAGGTTCAACTCTGTTAGTTGAATGCACAGAACAGAAAGAAGTTTCATACAATGCTTCTGTGTAGTTTATATTTGAACATATTCTTTTTTCCACTATTACCCACTTAGCGCTACGAATGTCCAGTTGCATTTTCTACAGACAGAGTGTTTCAAAACTGCTCAATCAAAAGTATGGTTTAACTCTGTTAGCTGAATGCTCAGATCAGACAGAAGTTTCACAGAATGCTTCTGTGTAGTTTATATTTGAATATATTCCTTTTTCCACTACTACTCTCGTAGCGCTCCAAATGTCCAGTTGCATTTTCTACAGAAAGAGTGTTCAGATCTGCTCAATCAAAAGTATGGTTTAACTCTGTTAGCTGAATGCACAGATCAGAAAGAAGTTTCACAGAATGATTCTGTGTAGTTTATATTTGGAGACATTCCTTTTTCCACTATTACCCTCTTAGCGCTCCGAATCTCCACTTGCATTTTCTACAGAAAGAGTGTTTCAGAACGACTCAATCAAAACTAAGGTTCAACCCCTTTAGTTGAACAAACAGAACAGAAAGAAGTTTCACACAATTCTTCTGTGTAGTTTTTATTTGTAGACATTCTTTTTCCAAATATAGGCCTCTTAGCGCTCAGAATGTCCAATTGCAGTTTCTACAGAAAGAGTGTTTCAGAACGGCTCAATCAAAAGTAAGGTTCAACTCTGTTAGTTGAATGCACAGAACAGAAAGAAGTTTCATACAATGCTTCTGTGTAGTTTATATTTGAACATATTCTTTTTTCCACTATTACCCACTTAGCGCTACGAATGTCCAGTTGCATTTTCTACAGACAGAGTGTTTCAAAACTGCTCAATCAAAAGTATCGTTTAACTCTGTTAGCTGAATGCTCAGATCAGAAAGATGTTTCACAGAATGCTTCTGTGTAGTTTATATTTGAATATATTCCTTTTTCCACTACTACGCTCTTAGCGCTCCAAATGTCCAGTTGCATTTTCAACAGAAAGAGTGTTCAGATCTGCGCAATCAAAAGTATGGTTTAACTCTGTTAGCTGAATGCACAGATCAGAAAGAAGTTTCACCGAGTGATTCTGTGTAGTTTATATTTGAAGACATTCCTTTTTCCACTATTACCCTCTTAGCGCTCCGAATCTCCACTTGCATTTTCTACAAAAAGAGTGTTTCATAACTGCTCAATGAAAAATATGTTTTCTCTCTGTTAACTGAATTTACAGATCAGAAATAAGTTGCACAGTATGCATCTGTGTAGTTTTTATTTGAAGATATTCTTTTTCCCAATGTAGGCCTCTTAGTGCTTAGCATGTCCAATTGCAGTTTCTACAGAAAGAGTGTTTCAGAACGGCTCAATCAAAAGTAAGGTTCAACTCTGTTAGTTGAATGCACAGAACAGAAAGGATTTTCACAGAATGCTACTGTGTAGTTTATATTTGAATATATCCCTTTTTCCACTATTACCCTCTTAGCGCTCCGAATGTCCACTTGCATTTTCTACAGAAAGAGTGTTCAGAACTGCGCAATCAAAAGTATGGTTTAACTCTGTTAGCTTAATGAACATATCAGAAATAAGTTTCACACAATGCTTCTGTGTAGTTTATATTTGAACATATTCTTTTTTCCACTATTACCCACTTAGCGCTACGAATGTCCAGTTGCATTTTCTACAGACAGAGTGTTTCAGAACGGCTCAATCAAAAGTAAGGTTCAACTCTGTTAGTTGAATGCACAGAACAGAAAGAAGTTTCATACAATGCTTCTGTGTAGTTTATATTTGAAAATATTCTCTTTTCCACTATTACCCACTTAGCGCTACGAATGTCCAGTTGCATTTTCTACAGACAGAGTGTTTCAAAACTGCTCAATCAAAAGTATGGTTTAACTCTGTTAGCTGTATGCTCGGATCAGAAAGAAGTTTCACAGAATGCTTCTGTGTAGTTTATATTTGAATATATTCCTTTTTCCACTACTACGCTCTTAGCGCTCCAAATGTCCAGTTGCATTTTCAACAGAAAGAGTGTTCAGATCTGTTCAATCAAAAGTATGGTTTAACTCTGTTAGCTGAATGCACAGATCAGAAAGAAGTTTCACCGAATGATTCTGTGTAGTTTATATTTGAAGACATTCCTTTTTCCACTATTACCCTCTTAGCGCTCCGAATCTCCACTTGCATTTTCTACAAAAAGAGTGTTTCATAACTGCTCAATCAAAAATATGTTTTATCTCTGTTAATTGAATTTATAGATCAGAAATAAGTTTCACAGAATGCATCTGTGTAGTTTTTATTTGAAGATATTCTTTTTCCCAATGTAGGCCTCTTAGCGCTTAGCATGTCCAATTGCAGTTTCTACAGAAAGAGTGTTTCAGAACGGCTCAATCAAAAGTAAGGTTCAACTCTGTTAGTTGAATGCACAGAACAGAAAGAATTTTCACAGAATGCTACTGTGTAGTTTATATTTGAATATATACCTTTTTCCACTGTTACCCTCTTAGCGCTCCGAATGTCCACTTGCATTTTCTACAGAAAGAGTGTTCAGAACTGCGCAATCAAAAGTATGGTTTAACTCTGTTAGCATAATGAACATATCAGAAATAAGTTTCACACAATGCTTCTGTGTAGTTTTTATTTGAAGATATTATTTTTCCCAATAGAGGCCTCTTAGCGCTCAGAATGTCCAATTGCTGTTTGTACAGAAAGAGTGTTTCAGAAAGGCTCAATCAAAAGTAAGGTTCAACTCTGTTAGTTGAATGCACAGAACAGAAAGAAGTTTCATACAATGCTTCTGTGTAGTTTATATTTGAACATATTCTTTTTTCCACTATTACCCACTTAGCGCTACGAATGTCCAGTTGCATTTTCTACAGACAGAGTGTTTCAAAACTGCTCAATCAAAAGTATGGTTTAACTCTGTTAGCTGAATGCTCAGATCAGACAGAAGTTTCACAGAATGCTTCTGTGTAGTTTATATTTGAATATATTCCTTTTTCCACTACTACTCTCGTAGCGCTCCAAATGTCCAGTTGCATTTTCTACAGAAAGAGTGTTCAGATCTGCTCAATCAAAAGTATGGTTTAACTCTGTTAGCTGAATGCACAGATCAGAAAGAAGTTTCACAGAATGATTCTGTGTAGTTTATATTTGGAGACATTCCTTTTTCCACTATTACCCTCTTAGCGCTCCGAATCTCCACTTGCATTTTCTACAGAAAGAGTGTTTCAGAACGACTCAATCAAAACTAAGGTTCAACCCCTTTAGTTGAACAAACAGAACAGAAAGAAGTTTCACACAATTCTTCTGTGTAGTTTTTATTTGTAGACATTCTTTTTCCAAATATAGGCCTCTTAGCGCTCAGAATGTCCAATTGCAGTTTCTACAGAAAGAGTGTTTCAGAACGGCTCAATCAAAAGTAAGGTTCAACTCTGTTAGTTGAATGCACAGAACAGAAAGAAGTTTCATACAATGCTTCTGTGTAGTTTATATTTGAACATATTCTTTTTTCCACTATTACCCACTTAGCGCTACGAATGTCCAGTTGCATTTTCTACAGACAGAGTGTTTCAAAACTGCTCAATCAAAAGTATCGTTTAACTCTGTTAGCTGAATGCTCAGATCAGAAAGATGTTTCACAGAATGCTTCTGTGTAGTTTATATTTGAATATATTCCTTTTTCCACTACTACGCTCTTAGCGCTCCAAATGTCCAGTTGCATTTTCAACAGAAAGAGTGTTGAGATCTGCGCAATCAAAAGTATGGTTTAACTCTGTTAGCTGAATGCACAGATCAGAAAGAAGTTTCACCGAGTGATTCTGTGTAGTTTATATTTGAAGACATTCCTTTTTCCACTATTACCCTCTTAGCGCTCCGAATCTCCACTTGCATTTTCTACAAAAAGAGTGTTTCATAACTGCTCAATGAAAAATATGTTTTATCTCTGTTAACTGAATTTACAGATCAGAAATAAGTTGCACAGTATGCATCTGTGTAGTTTTTATTTGAAGATATTCTTTTTCCCAATGTAGGCCTCTTAGCGCTTAGCATGTCCAATTGCAGTTTCTACAGAAAGAGTGTTTCAGAACGGCTCAATCAAAAGTAAGGTTCAACTCTGTTAGTTGAATGCACAGAACAGAAAGAATTTTCACAGAATGCTACTGTGTAGTTTATATTTGAATATATACCTTTTTCCACTGTTACCCTCTTAGCGCTCCGAATGTCCACTTGCATTTTCTACAGAAAGAGTGTTCAGAACTGCGCAATCAAAAGTATGGTTTAACTCTGTTAGCTTAATGAACATATCAGAAATAAGTTTCACACAATGCTTCTGTGTAGTTTTTATTTGAAGATATTTTTTTTCCCAATAGAGGCCTCTTAGCGCTCAGAATGTCCAATTGCTGTTTGTACAGAAAGAGTGTTTCAGAAAGGCTCAATCAAAAGTAAGGTTCAACTCTGTTAGTTGAATGCACAGAACAGAAAGAAGTTTCATACAATGCTTCTGTGTAGTTTATATTTGAACATATTCTTTTTTCCACTATTACCCACTTAGCGCTACGAATGTCCAGTTGCATTTTCTACAGACAGAGTGTTTCAAAACTGCTCAATCAAAAGTATGGTTTAACTCTGTTAGCTGAATGCTCAGATCAGACAGAAGTTTCACAGAATGCTTCTGTGTAGTTTATATTTGAATATATTCCTTTTTCCACTACTACTCTCGTAGCGCTCCAAATGTCCAGTTGCATTTTCTACAGAAAGAGTGTTCAGATCTGCTCAATCAAAAGTATGGTTTAACACTGTTAGCTGAATGCACAGATCAGAAAGAAGTTTCACAGAATGATTCTGTGTAGTTTATATTTGGAGACATTCCTTTTTCCACTATTACCCTCTTAGCGCTCCGAATCTCCACTTGCATTTTCTACAGAAAGAGTGTTTCAGAACGACTCAATCAAAACTAAGGTTCAACCCCTTTAGTTGAACAAACAGAACAGAAAGAAGTTTCACACAATTCTTCTGTGTAGTTTTTATTTGTAGACATTCTTTTTCCAAATATAGGCCTCTTAGCGCTCAGAATGTCCAATTGCAGTTTCTACAGAAAGAGTGTTTCAGAACGGCTCAATCAAAAGTAAGGTTCAACTCTGTTAGTTGAATGCACAGAACAGAAAGAAGTTTCATACAATGCTTCTGTGTAGTTTATATTTGAACATATTCTTTTTTCCACTATTACCCACTTAGCGCTACGAATGTCCAGTTGCATTTTCTACAGACAGAGTGTTTCAAAACTGCTCAATCAAAAGTATCGTTTAACTCTGTTAGCTGAATGCTCAGATCAGAAAGAAGTTTCACAGAATGCTTCTGTGTAGTTTATATTTGAATATATTCCTTTTTCCACTACTACGCTCTTAGGGCTCCAAATGTCCAGTTGCATTTTCAACAGAAAGAGTGTTGAGATCTGCGCAATCAAAAGTATGGTTTAACTCTGTTAGCTGAATGCACAGATCAGAAAGAAGTTTCACCGAGTGATTCTGTGTAGTTTATATTTGAAGACATTCCTTTTTCCACTATTACCCTCTTAGCGCTCCGAATCTCCACTTGCATTTTCTACAAAAAGAGTGTTTCATAACTGCTCAATGAAAAATATGTTTTATCTCTGTTAACTGAATTTACAGATCAGAAATAAGTTGCACAGTATGCATCTGTGTAGTTTTTATTTGAAGATATACTTTTTCCCAATGTAGGCCTCTTAGCGCTTAGCATGTCCAATTGCAGTTTCTACAGAAAGAGTGTTTCAGAACGGCTCAATCAAAAGTAAGGTTCAACTCTGTTAGTTGAATGCACAGAACAGAAAGAATTTTCACAGAATGCTACTGTGTAGTTTATATTTGAATATATCCCTTTTTCCACTATTACCCTCTTAGCGCTCCGAATGTCCACTTGCATTTTCTACAGAAAGAGTGTTCAGAACTGCGCAATCAAAAGTATGGTTTAACTCTGTTAGCTTAATGAACATATCAGAAATAAGTTTCACACAATGCTTCTGTGTAGTTTATATTTGAACATATTCTTTTTTCCACTATTACCCACTTAGCGCTACGAATGTCCAGTTGCATTTTCTACAGACAGAGTGTTTCAGAACGGCTCAATCAAAAGTAAGGTTCAACTCTGTTAGTTGAATGCACAGAACAGAAAGAAGTTTCATACAATGCTTCTGTGTAGTTTATATTTGAACATATTCTCTTTTCCACTATTACCCACTTAGCGCTACGAATGTCCAGTTGCATTTTCTACAGACAGAGTGTTTCAAAACTGCTCAATCAAAAGTATGGTTTAACTCTGTTAGCTGTATGCTCGGATCAGAAAGAAGTTTCACAGAATGCTTCTGTGTAGTTTATATTTGAATATATTCCTTTTTCCACTACTACGCTCTTAGCGCTCCAAATGTCCAGTTGCATTTTCAACAGAAAGAGTGTTCAGATCTGCTCAATCAAAAGTATGGTTTAACTCTGTTAGCTGAATGCACAGATCAGAAAGAAGTTTCACCGAATGATTCTGTGTAGTTTATATTTGAAGACATTCCTTTTTCCACTATTACCCTCTTAGCGCTCCGAATCTCCACTTGCATTTTCTACAAAAAGAGTGTTTCATAACTGCTCAATCAAAAATATGTTTTATCTCTGTTAATTGAATTTATAGATCAGAAATAAGTTCACAGAATGCATCTGTGTAGTTTTTATTTGAAGATATTCTTTTTCCCAATGTAGGCCTCTTAGCGCTTAGCATGTCCAATTGCAGTTTCTACAGAAAGAGTGTTTCAGAACGGCTCAATCAAAAGTAAGGTTCAACTCTGTTAGTTGAATGCACAGAACAGAAAGAATTTTCACAGAATGCTACTGTGTAGTTTATATTTGAATATATAACTTTTTCCACTGTTACCCTCTTAGCGCTCCGAATGTCCACTTGCATTTTCTACAGAAAGAGTGTTCAGAACTGCGCAATCAAAAGTATGGTTTAACTCTGTTAGCTTAATGAACATATCAGAAATAAGTTTCACACAATGCTTCTGTGTAGTTTTTATTTGAAGATATTATTTTTCCCAATAGAGCCCTCTTAGCGCTCAGAATGTCCAATTGCTGTGTGTACAGAAAGAGTGTTTCAGAAAGGCTCAATCAAATTAAGGTTCAACTCTGTTAGTTGAATGCACAGAACAGAAAGAAGTTTCATACAATGCTTCTGTGTAGTTTATATTTGAACATATTCTTTTTTCCACTATTACCCACTTAGCGCTACGAATGTCCAGTTGCATTTTCTACAGACAGAGTGTTTCAAAACTTCTCAATCAAAAGTATGGTTTAACTCTGTTAGCTGAATGCTCAGATCAGAAAGAAGTTTCACAGAATGCTTCTGTGTAGTTTATATTTGAATATATTCCTTTTTCCACTACTACTCTCGTAGCGCTCCAAATGTCCAGTTGCATTTTCTACAGAAAGAGTGTTCAGATCTGCTCAATCAAAAGTATGGTTTAACTCTGTTAGCTGAATGCACAGATCAGAAAGAAGTTTCACAGAATGATTCTGTGTAGTTTATATTTGGAGACATTCCTTTTTCCACTATTACCCTCTTAGCGCTCCGAATCTCCACTTGCATTTCCTACAGAAAGAGTGTTTCAGAACGACTCAATCAAAAATAAGGTTCAACTCCTTTAGTTGAACAAACAGAACAGAAAGAAGTTTCACACAATTCTTCTGTGTAGTTTTTATTTGTAGACATTCTTTTTCCAAATATAGGCCTCTTAGCGCTCAGAATGTCCAATTGCAGTTTCTACAGAAAGAGTGTTTCAGAACGGCTCAATCAAAAGTAAGGTTCAACTCTGTTAGTTGAATGCACAGAACAGAAAGAAGTTTCATACAATGCTTCTGTGTAGTTTATATTTGAACATATTCTTTTTTCCACTATTACCCACTTAGCGCTACGAATGTCCAGTTGCATTTTCTACAGACAGAGTGTTTCAAAACTGCTCCATCAAAAGTATCGTTTAACTCTGTTAGCTGAATGCTCAGATCAGAAAGAAGTTTCACAGAATGCTTCTGTGTAGTTTATATTTGAATATATTCCTTTTTCCACTACTACGCTCTTAGCGCTCCAAATGTCCAGTTGCATTTTCAACAGAAAGAGTGTTCAGATCTGCGCAATCAAAAGTATGGTTTAACTCTGTTAGCTGAATGCACAGATCAGAAAGAAGTTTCACCGAGTGATTCTGTGTAGTTTATATTTGAAGACATTCCTTTTTCCACTATTACCCTCTTAGCGCTCCGAATCTCCACTTGCATTTTCTACAAAAAGAGTGTTTCATAACTGCTCAATGAAAAATATGTTTTCTCTCTGTTAACTGAATTTACAGATCAGAAATAAGTTGCACAGTATGCATCTGTGTAGTTTATATTTGAAGATATTCTTTTTCCCAATGTAGGCCTCTTAGTGCTTAGCATGTCCAATTGCAGTTTCTACAGAAAGAGTGTTTCAGAACGGCTCAATCAAAAGTAAGGTTCAACTCTGTTAGTTGAATGCACAGAACAGAAAGGATTTTCACAGAATGCTACTGTGTAGTTTATATTTGAATATATCCCTTTTTCCACTATTACCCTCTTAGCGCTCCGAATGTCCACTTGCATTTTCTACAGAAAGAGTGTTCAGAACTGCGCAATCAAAAGTATGGTTTAACTCTGTTAGCTTAATGAACATATCAGAAATAAGTTTCACACAATGCTTCTGTGTAGTTTATATTTGAACATATTCTTTTTTCCACTATTACCCACTTAGCGCTACGAATGTCCAGTTGCATTTTCTACAGACAGAGTGTTTCAGAACGGCTCAATCAAAAGTAAGGTTCAACTCTGTTAGTTGAATGCACAGAACAGAAAGAAGTTTCATACAATGCTTCTGTGTAGTTTATATTTGAAAATATTCTCTTTTCCACTATTACCCACTTAGCGCTACGAATGTCCAGTTGCATTTTCTACAGACAGAGTGTTTCAAAACTGCTCAATCAAAAGTATGGTTTAACTCTGTTAGCTGTATGCTCGGATCAGAAAGAAGTTTCACAGAATGCTTCTGTGTAGTTTATATTTGAATATATTCCTTTTTCCACTACTACGCTCTTAGCGCTCCAAATGTCCAGTTGCATTTTCAACAGAAAGAGTGTTCAGATCTGTTCAATCAAAAGTATGGTTTAACTCTGTTAGCTGAATGCACAGATCAGAAAGAAGTTTCACCGAATGATTCTGTGTAGTTTATATTTGAAGACATTCCTTTTTCCACTATTACCCTCTTAGCGCTCCGAATCTCCACTTGCATTTTCTACAAAAAGAGTGTTTCATAACTGCTCAATCAAAAATATGTTTTATCTCTGTTAATTGAATTTATAGATCAGAAATAAGTTTCACAGAATGCATCTGTGTAGTTTTTATTTGAAGATATTCTTTTTCCCAATGTAGGCCTCTTAGCGCTTAGCATGTCCAATTGCAGTTTCTACAGAAAGAGTGTTTCAGAACGGCTCAATCAAAAGTAAGGTTCAACTCTGTTAGTTGAATGCACAGAACAGAAAGTATTTTCACAGAATGCTACTGTGTAGTTTATATTTGAATATATACCTTTTTCCACTGTTACCCTCTTAGCGCTCCGAATGTCCACTTGCATTTTCTACAGAAAGAGTGTTCAGAACTGCGCAATCAAAAGTATGGTTTAACTCTGTTAGCATAATGAACATATCAGAAATAAGTTTCACACAATGCTTCTGTGTAGTTTTTATTTGAAGATATTATTTTTCCCAATAGAGGCCTCTTAGCGCTCAGAATGTCCAATTGCTGTTTGTACAGAAAGAGTGTTTCAGAAAGGCTCAATCAAAAGTAAGGTTCAACTCTGTTAGTTGAATGCACAGAACAGAAAGAAGTTTCATACAATGATTCTGTGTAGTTTATATTTGAACATATTCTTTTTTCCACTATTACCCACTTAGCGCTACGAATGTCCAGTTGCATTTTCTACAGACAGAGTGTTTCAAAACTGCTCAATCAAAAGTATGGTTTAACTCTGTTAGCTGAATGCTCAGATCAGACAGAAGTTTCACAGAATGCTTCTGTGTAGTTTATATTTGAATATATTCCTTTTTCCACTACTACTCTCGTAGCGCTCCAAATGTCCAGTTGCATTTTCTACAGAAAGAGTGTTCAGATCTGCTCAATCAAAAGTATGGTTTAACTCTGTTAGCTGAATGCACAGATCAGAAAGAAGTTTCACAGAATGATTCTGTGTAGTTTATATTTGGAGACATTCCTTTTTCCACTATTACCCTCTTAGCGCTCCGAATCTCCACTTGCATTTTCTACAGAAAGAGTGTTTCAGAACGACTCAATCAAAACTAAGGTTCAACCCCTTTAGTTGAACAAACAGAACAGAAAGAAGTTTCACACAATTCTTCTGTGTAGTTTTTATTTGTAGACATTCTTTTTCCAAATATAGGCCTCTTAGCGCTCAGAATGTCCAATTGCAGTTTCTACAGAAAGAGTGTTTCAGAACGGCTCAATCAAAAGTAAGGTTCAACTCTGTTAGTTGAATGCACAGAACAGAAAGAAGTTTCATACAATGCTTCTGTGTAGTTTATATTTGAACATATTCTTTTTTCCACTATTACCCACTTAGCGCTACGAATGTCCAGTTGCATTTTCTACAGACAGAGTGTTTCAAAACTGCTCAATCAAAAGTATCGTTTAACTCTGTTAGCTGAATGCTCAGATCAGAAAGAAGTTTCACAGAATGCTTCTGTGTAGTTTATATTTGAATATATTCCTTTTTCCACTACTACGCTCTTAGCGCTCCAAATGTCCAGTTGCATTTTCAACAGAAAGAGTGTTGAGATCTGCGCAATCAAAAGTATGGTTTAACTCTGTTAGCTGAATGCACAGATCAGAAAGAAGTTTCACCGAGTGATTCTGTGTAGTTTATATTTGAAGACATTCCTTTTTCCACTATTACCCTCTTAGCGCTCCGAATCTCCACTTGCATTTTCTACAAAAAGAGTGTTTCATAACTGCTCAATGAAAAATATGTTTTATCTCTGTTAACTGAATTTACAGATCAGAAATAAGTTGCACAGTATGCATCTGTGTAGTTTTTATTTGAAGATATTCTTTTTCCCAATGTAGGCCTCTTAGCGCTTAGCATGTCCAATTGCAGTTTCTACAGAAAGAGTGTTTCAGAACGGCTCAATCAAAAGTAAGGTTCAACTCTGTTAGTTGAATGCACAGAACAGAAAGAATTTTCACAGAATGCTACTGTGTAGTTTATATTTGAATATATCCCTTTTTCCACTATTACCCTCTTAGCGCTCCGAATGTCCACTTGCATTTTCTACAGAAAGAGTGTTCAGAACTGCGCAATCAAAAGTATGGTTTAACTCTGTTAGCTTAATGAACATATCAGAAATAAGTTTCACACAATGCTTCTGTGTAGTTTATATTTGAACATATTCTTTTTTCCACTATTACCCACTTAGCGCTACGAATGTCCAGTTGCATTTTCTACAGACAGAGTGTTTCAGAACGGCTCAATCAAAAGTAAGGTTCAACTCTGTTAGTTGAATGCACAGAACAGAAAGAAGTTTCATACAATGCTTCTGTGTAGTTTATATTTGAACATATTCTCTTTTCCACTATTACCCACTTAGCGCTACGAATGTCCAGTTGCATTTTCTACAGACAGAGTGTTTCAAAACTGCTCAATCAAAAGTATGGTTTAACTCTGTTAGCTGTATGCTCGGATCAGAAAGAAGTTTCACAGAATGCTTCTGTGTAGTTTATATTTGAATATATTCCTTTTTCCACTACTACGCTCTTAGCGCTCCAAATGTCCAGTTGCATTTTCAACAGAAAGAGTGTTCAGATCTGCTCAATCAAAAGTATGGTTTAACTCTGTTAGCTGAATGCACAGATCAGAAAGAAGTTTCACCGAATGATTCTGTGTAGTTTATATTTGAAGACATTCCTTTTTCCACTATTACCCTCTTAGCGCTCCGAATCTCCACTTGCATTTTCTACAAAAAGTGTGTTTCATAACTGCTCAATCAAAAATATGTTTTATCTCTGTTAATTGAATTTATAGATCAGAAATAAGTTCACAGAATGCATCTGTGTAGTTTTTATTTGAAGATATTCTTTTTCCCAATGTAGGCCTCTTAGCGCTTAGCATGTCCAATTGCAGTTTCTACAGAAAGAGTGTTTCAGAACGGCTCAATCAAAAGTAAGGTTCAACTCTGTTAGTTGAATGCACAGAACATAAAGAATTTTCACAGAATGCTACTGTGTAGTTTATATTTGAATATATAACTTTTTCCACTGTTACCCTCTTAGCGCTCCGAATGTCCACTTGCATTTTCTACAGAAAGAGTGTTCAGAACTGCGCAATCAAAAGTATGGTTTAACTCTGTTAGCTTAATGAACATATCAGAAATAAGTTTCACACAATGCTTCTGTGTAGTTTTTATTTGAAGATATTATTTTTCCCAATAGAGCCCTCTTAGCGCTCAGAATGTCCAATTGCTGTGTGTACAGAAAGAGTGTTTCAGAAAGGCTCAATCAAATTAAGGTTCAACTCTGTTAGTTGAATGCACAGAACAGAAAGAAGTTTCATACAATGCTTCTGTGTAGTTTATATTTGAACATATTCTTTTTTCCACTATTACCCACTTAGCGCTACGAATGTCCAGTTGCATTTTCTACAGACAGAGTGTTTCAAACTTCTCAATCAAAAGTATGGTTTAACTCTGTTAGCTGAATGCTCAGATCAGAAAGAAGTTTCACAGAATGCTTCTGTGTAGTTTATATTTGAATATATTCCTTTTTCCACTACTACTCTCGTAGCGCTCCAAATGTCCAGTTGCATTTTCTACAGAAAGAGTGTTCAGATCTGCTCAATCAAAAGTATGGTTTAACTCTGTTAGCTGAATGCACAGATCAGAAAGAAGTTTCACAGAATGATTCTGTGTAGTTTATATTTGGAGACATTCCTTTTTCCACTATTACCCTCTTAGCGCTCCGAATCTCCACTTGCATTTTCTACAGAAAGAGTGTTTCAGAACGACTCAATCAAAACTAAGGTTCAACTCCTTTAGTTGAACAAACAGAACAGAAAGAAGTTTCACACAATTCTTCTGTGTAGTTTTTATTTGTAGACATTCTTTTTCCAAATATAGGCCTCTTAGCGCTCAGAATGTCCAATTGCAGTTTCTACAGAAAGAGTGTTTCAGAACGGCTCAATCAAAAGTAAGGTTCAACTCTGTTAGTTGAATGCACAGAACAGAAAGAAGTTTCATACAATGCTTCTGTGTAGTTTATATTTGAACATATTCTTTTTTCCACTATTACCCACTTAGCGCTACGAATGTCCAGTTGCATTTTCTACAGACAGAGTGTTTCAAAACTGCTCCATCAAAAGTATCGTTTAACTCTGTTAGCTGAATGCTCAGATCAGAAAGAAGTTTCACAGAATGCTTCTGTCTAGTTTATATTTGAATATATTCCTTTTTCCACTACTACGCTCTTAGCGCTCCAAATGTCCAGTTGCATTTTCAACAGAAAGAGTGTTCAGATCTGCGCAATCAAAAGTATGGTTTAACTCTGTTAGCTGAATGCACAGATCAGAAAGAAGTTTCACCGAGTGATTCTGTGTAGTTTATATTTGAAGACATTCCTTTTTCCACTATTACCCTCTTAGCGCTCCGAATCTCCACTTGCATTTTCTACAAAAAGAGTGTTTCATAACTGCTCAATGAAAAATATGTTTTCTCTCTGTTAACTGAATTTACAGATCAGAAATAAGTTGCACAGTATGCATCTGTGTAGTTTTTATTTGAAGATATTCTTTTTCCCAATGTAGGCCTCTTAGTGCTTAGCATGTCCAATTGCAGTTTCTACAGAAAGAGTGTTTCAGAACGGCTCAATCAAAAGTAAGGTTCAACTCTGTTAGTTGAATGCACAGAACAGAAAGGATTTTCACAGAATGCTACTGTGTAGTTTATATTTGAATATATCCCTTTTTCCACTATTACCCTCTTAGCGCTCCGAATGTCCATTTGCATTTTCTACAGAAAGAGTGTTCAGAACTGCGCAATCAAAAGTATGGTTTAACTCTGTTAGCTTAATGAACATATCAGAAATAAGTTTCACACAATGCTTCTGTGTAGTTTATATTTGAACATATTCTTTTTTCCACTATTACCCACTTAGCGCTACGAATGTCCAGTTGCATTTTCTACAGACAGAGTGTTTCAGAACGGCTCAATCAAAAGTAAGGTTCAACTCTGTTAGTTGAATGCACAGAACAGAAAGAAGTTTCATACAATGCTTCTGTGTAGTTTATATTTGAAAATATTCTCTTTTCCACTATTACCCACTTAGCGCTACGAATGTCCAGTTGCATTTTCTACAGACAGAGTGTTTCAAAACTGCTCAATCAAAAGTATGGTTTAACTCTGTTAGCTGTATGCTCGGATCAGAAAGAAGTTTCACAGAATGCTTCTGTGTAGTTTATATTTGAATATATTCCTTTTTCCACTACTACGCTCTTAGCGCTCCAAATGTCCAGTTGCATTTTCAACAGAAAGAGTGTTCAGATCTGTTCAATCAAAAGTATGGTTTAACTCTGTTAGCTGAATGCACAGATCAGAAAGAAGTTTCACCGAATGATTCTGTGTAGTTTATATTTGAAGACATTCCTTTTTCCACTATTACCCTCTTAGCGCTCCGAATCTCCACTTGCATTTTCTACAAAAAGAGTGTTTCATAACTGCTCAATCAAAAATATGTTTTATCTCTGTTAATTGAATTTATAGATCAGAAATAAGTTTCACAGAATGCATCTGTGTAGTTTTTATTTGAAGATATTCTTTTTCCCAATGTAGGCCTCTTAGCGCTTAGCATGTCCAATTGCAGTTTCTACAGAAAGAGTGTTTCAGAACGGCTCAATCAAAAGTAAGGTTCAACTCTGTTAGTTGAATGCACAGAACAGAAAGAATTTTCACAGAATGCTACTGTGTAGTTTATATTTGAATATATACCTTTTTCCACTGTTACCCTCTTAGCGCTCCGAATGTCCACTTGCATTTTCTACAGAAAGAGTGTTCAGAACTGCGCAATCAAAAGTATGGTTTAACTCTGTTAGCTTAATGAACATATCAGAAATAAGTTTCACACAATGCTTCTGTGTAGTTTTTATTTGAAGATATTATTTTTCCCAATAGAGGCCTCTTAGCGCTCAGAATGTCCAATTGCTGTTTGTACAGAAAGAGTGTTTCAGAAAGGCTCAATCAAAAGTAAGGTTCAACTCTGTTAGTTGAATGCACAGAACAGAAAGAAGTTTCATACAATGCTTCTGTGTAGTTTATATTTGAACATATTCTTTTTTCCACTATTACCCACTTAGCGCTACGAATGTCCAGTTGCATTTTCTACAGACAGAGTGTTTCAAAACTGCTCAATCAAAAGTATGGTTTAACTCTGTTAGCTGAATGCTCAGATCAGACAGAAGTTTCACAGAATGCTTCTGTGTAGTTTATATTTGAATATATTCCTTTTTCCACTACTACTCTCGTAGCGCTCCAAATGTCCAGTTGCATTTTCTACAGAAAGAGTGTTCAGATCTGCTCAATCAAAAGTATGGTTTAACTCTGTTAGCTGAATGCACAGATCAGAAAGAAGTTTCACAGAATGATTCTGTGTAGTTTATATTTGGAGACATTCCTTTTTCCACTATTACCCTCTTAGCGCTCCGAATCTCCACTTGCATTTTCTACAGAAAGAGTGTTTCAGAACGACTCAATCAAAACTAAGGTTCAACCCCTTTAGTTGAACAAACAGAACAGAAAGAAGTTTCACACAATTCTTCTGTGTAGTTTTTATTTGTAGACATTCTTTTTCCAAATATAGGCCTCTTAGCGCTCAGAATGTCCAATTGCAGTTTCTACAGAAAGAGTGTTTCAGAACGGCTCAATCAAAAGTAAGGTTCAACTCTGTTAGTTGAATGCACAGAACAGAAAGAAGTTTCATACAATGCTTCTGTGTAGTTTATATTTGAACATATTCTTTTTTCCACTATTACCCACTTAGCGCTACGAATGTCCAGTTGCATTTTCTACAGACAGAGTGTTTCAAAACTGCTCAATCAAAAGTATCGTTTAACTCTGTTAGCTGAATGCTCAGATCAGAAAGAAGTTTCACAGAATGCTTCTGTGTAGTTTATATTTGAATATATTCCTTTTTCCACTACTACGCTCTTAGCGCTCCAAATGTCCAGTTGCATTTTCAACAGAAAGAGTGTTGAGATCTGCGCAATCAAAAGTATGGTTTAACTCTGTTAGCTGAATGCACAGATCAGAAAGAAGTTTCACCGAGTGATTCTGTGTAGTTTATATTTGAAGACATTCCTTTTTCCACTATTACCCTCTTAGCGCTCCGAATCTCCACTTGCATTTTCTACAAAAAGAGTGTTTCATAACTGCTCAATGAAAAATATGTTTTATCTCTGTTAACTGAATTTACAGATCAGAAATAAGTTGCACAGTATGCATCTGTGTAGTTTTTATTTGAAGATATTCTTTTTCCCAATGTAGGCCTCTTAGCGCTTAGCATGTCCAATTGCAGTTTCTACAGAAGGAGTGTTTCAGAACGGCTCAATCAAAAGTAAGGTTCAACTCTGTTAGTTGAATGCACAGAACAGAAAGAATTTTCACAGAATGCTACTGTGTAGTTTATATTTGAATATATCCCTTTTTCCACTATTACCCTCTTAGCGCTCCGAATGTCCACTTGCATTTTCTACAGAAAGAGTGTTCAGAACTGCGCAATCAAAAGTATGGTTTAACTCTGTTAGCTTAATGAACATATCAGAAATAAGTTTCACACAATTCTTCTGTGTAGTTTATATTTGAACATATTCTTTTTTCCACTATTACCCACTTAGCGCTACGAATGTCCAGTTGCATTTTCTACAGACAGAGTGTTTCAGAACGGCTCAATCAAAAGTAAGGTTCAACTCTGTTAGTTGAATGCACAGAACAGAAAGAAGTTTCATACAATGCTTCTGTGTAGTTTATATTTGAACATATTCTCTTTTCCACTATTACCCACTTAGCGCTACGAATGTCCAGTTGCATTTTCTACAGACAGAGTGTTTCAAAACTGCTCAATCAAAAGTATGGTTTAACTCTGTTAGCTGTATGCTCGGATCAGAAAGAAGTTTCACAGAATGCTTCTGTGTAGTTTATATTTGAATATATTCCTTTTTCCACTACTACGCTCTTAGCGCTCCAAATGTCCAGTTGCATTTTCAACAGAAAGAGTGTTCAGATCTGCTCAATCAAAAGTATGGTTTAACTCTGTTAGCTGAATGCACAGATCAGAAAGAAGTTTCACCGAATGATTCTGTGTAGTTTATATTTGAAGACATTCCTTTTTCCACTATTACCCTCTTAGCGCTCCGAATCTCCACTTGCATTTTCTACAAAAAGAGTGTTTCATAACTGCTCAATCAAAAATATGTTTTATCTCTGTTAATTGAATTTATAGATCAGAAATAAGTTCACAGAATGCATCTGTGTAGTTTTTATTTGAAGATATTCTTTTTCCCAATGTAGGCCTCTTAGCGCTTAGCATGTCCAATTGCAGTTTCTACAGAAAGAGTGTTTCAGAACGGCTCAATCAAAAGTAAGGTTCAACTCTGTTAGTTGAATGCACAGAACAGAAAGAATTTTCACAGAATGCTACTGTGTAGTTTATATTTGAATATATAACTTTTTCCACTGTTACCCTCTTAGCGCTCTGAATGTCCACTTGCATTTTCTACAGAAAGAGTGTTCAGAACTGCGCAATCAAAAGTATGGTTTAACTCTGTTAGCTTAATGAACATATCAGAAATAAGTTTCACACAATGCTTCTGTGTAGTTTTTATTTGAAGATATTATATTTCCCAATAGAGGCCTCTTAGCGCTCAGACTGTCCAATTGCTGTGTGTACAGAAAGAGTGTTTCAGAAAGGCTCAATCAAATTAAGGTTCAACTCTGTTAGTTGAATGCACAGAACAGAAAGAAGTTTCATACAATGCTTCTGTGTAGTTTATATTTGAACATATTCTTTTTTCCACTATTACCCACTTAGCGCTACGAATGTCCAGTTGCATTTTCTACAGACAGAGTCTTTCAAAACTTCTCAATCAAAAGTATGGTTTAACTCTGTTAGCTGAATGCTCAGATCAGAAAGAAGTTTCACAGAATGCTTCTGTGTAGTTTATATTTGAATATATTCCTTTTTCCACTACTACTCTCGTAGCGCTCCAAATGTCCAATTGCATTTTCTACAGAAAGAGTGTTCAGATCTGCTCAATCAAAAGTATGGTTTAACTCTGTTAGCTGAATGCACAGATCAGAAAGAAGTTTCACAGAATGATTCTGTGTAGTTTATATTTGGAGACATTCCTTTTTCCACTATTACCCTCTTAGCGCTCCGAATCTCCACTTGCATTTTCTACAGAAAGAGTGTTTCAGAACGACTCAATCAAAACTAAGGTTCAACTCCTTTAGTTGAACAAACAGAACAGAAAGAAGTTTCACACAATTCTTCTGTGTAGTTTTTATTTGTAGACATTCTTTTTCCAAATATAGGCCTCTTAGCGCTCAGAATGTCCAATTGCAGTTTCTACAGAAAGAGTGTTTCAGAACGGCTCAATCAAAAGTAAGGTTCAACTCTGTTAGTTGAATGCACAGAACAGAAAGAAGTTTCATACAATGCTTCTGTGTAGTTTATATTTGAACATATTCTTTTTTCCACTATTACCCACTTAGCGCTACGAATGTCCAGTTGCATTTTCTACAGACAGAGTGTTTCAAAACTGCTCAAACAAAAGTATCGTTTAACTCTGTTAGCTGAATGCTCAGATCAGAAAGAAGTTTCACAGAATGCTTCTGTGTAGTTTATATTTGAATATATTCCTTTTTCCACTACTACGCTCTTAGCGCTCCAAATGTCCAGTTGCATTTTCAACAGAAAGAGTGTTCAGATCTGCGCAATCAAAAGTATGGTTTAACTCTGTTAGCTGAATGCACAGATCAGAAAGAAGTTTCACCGAGTGATTCTGTGTAGTTTATATTTGAAGACATTCCTTTTTCCACTATTACCCTCTTAGCGCTCCGAATCTCCACTTGCATTTTCTACAAAAAGAGTGTTTCATAACTGCTCAATGAAAAATATGTTTTCTCTCTGTTAACTGAATTTACAGATCAGAAATAAGTTGCACAGTATGCATCTGTGTAGTTTTTATTTGAAGATATTCTTTTTCCCAATGTAGGCCTCTTAGTGCTTAGCATGTCCAATTGCAGTTTCTACAGAAAGAGTGTTTCAGAACGGCTCAATCAAAAGTAAGGTTCAACTCTGTTAGTTGAATGCACAGAACAGAAAGAATTTTCACAGAATGCTACTGTGTAGTTTATATTTGAATATATCCCTTTTTCCACTATTACCCTCTTAGCGCTCCGAATGTCCACTTGCATTTTCTACAGAAAGAGTGTTCAGAACTGCGCAATCAAAAGTATGGTTTAACTCTGTTAGCTTAATGAACATATCAGAAATAAGTTTCACACAATGCTTCTGTGTAGTTTATATTTGAACATATTCTTTTTTCCACTATTACCCACTTAGCGCTACGAATGTCCAGTTGCATTTTCTACAGACAGAGTGTTTCAGAACGGCTCAATCAAAAGTAAGGTTCAACTCTGTTAGTTGAATGCACAGAAAAGAAAGAAGTTTCATACAATGCTTCTGTGTAGTTTATATTTGAACATATTCTCTTTTCCACTATTACCCACTTAGCGCTACGAATGTCCAGTTGCATTTTCTACAGACAGAGTGTTTCAAAACTGCTCAATCAAAAGTATGGTTTAACTCTGTTAGCTGTATGCTCGGATCAGAAAGAAGTTTCACAGAATGCTTCTGTGTAGTTTATATTTGAATATATTCCTTTTTCCACTACTACGCTCTTAGCGCTCCAAATGTCCAGTTGCATTTTCAACAGAAAGAGTGTTCAGATCTGCTCAATCAAAAGTATGGTTTAACTCTGTTAGCTGAATGCACAGATCAGAAAGAAGTTTCACCGAATGATTCTGTGTAGTTTATATTTGAAGACATTCCTTTTTCCACAATTACCCTCTTAGCGCTCCGAATCTCCACTTGCATTTTCTACAAAAAGAGTGTTTCATAACTGCTCAATCAAAAATATGTTTTATCTCTGTTAATTGAATTTATAGATCAGAAATAAGTTCACAGAATGCATCTGTGTAGTTTTTATTTGAAGATATTCTTTTTCCCAATGTAGGCCTCTTAGCGCTTAGCATGTCCAATTGCAGTTTCTACAGAAAGAGTGTTTCAGAACGGCTCAATCAAAAGTAAGGTTCAACTCTGTTAGTTGAATGCACAGAACAGAAAGAATTTTCACAGAATGCTACTGTGTAGTTTATATTTGAATATATAACTTTTTCCACTGTTACCCTCTTAGCGCTCCGAATGTCCACTTGCATTTTCTACAGAAAGAGTGTTCAGAACTGCGCAATCAAAAGTATGGTTTAACTCTGTTTGCTTAATGAACATATCAGAAATAAGTTTCACACAATGCTTCTGTGTAGTTTTTATTTGAAGATATTATATTTCCCAATAGAGGCCTCTTAGCGCTCAGAATGTCCAATTGCTGTGTGTACAGAAAGAGTGTTTCAGAAAGGCTCAATCAAATTAAGGTTCAACTCTGTTAGTTGAATGCACAGAACAGAAAGAAGTTTCATACAATGCTTCTGTGTAGTTTATATTTGAACATATTCTTTTTTCCACTATTACCCACTTAGCGCTACGAATGTCCAGTTGCATTTTCTACAGACAGAGTGTTTCAAAACTTCTCAATCAAAAGTATGGTTTAACTCTGTTAGCTGAATGCTCAGATCAGAAAGAAGTTTCACAGAATGCTTCTGTGTAGTTTATATTTGAATATATTCCTTTTTCCACTACTACTCTCGTAGCGCTCCAAATGTCCAGTTGCATTTTCTACAGAAAGAGTGTTCAGATCTGCTCAATCAAAAGTATGGTTTAACTCTGTTAGCTGAATGCACAGATCAGAAAGAAGTTTCACAGAATGATTCTGTGTAGTTTATATTTGGAGACATTCCTTTTTCCACTATTACCGTCTTAGCGCTCCGAATCTCCACTTGCATTTTCTACAGAAAGAGTGTTTCAGAACGACTCAATCAAAACTAAGGTTCAACTCCTTTAGTTGAACAAACAGAACAGAAAGAAGTTTCACACAATTCTTCTGTGTAGTTTTTATTTGTAGACATTCTTTTTCCAAATATAGGCCTCTTAGCGCTCAGAATGTCCAATTGCAGTTTCTACAGAAAGAGTGTTTCAGAACGGCTCAATCAAAAGTAAGGTTCAACTCTGTTAGTTGAATGCACAGAACAGAAAGAAGTTTCATACAATGCTTCTGTGTAGTTTATATTTGAACATATTCTTTTTTCCACTATTACCCACTTAGCGCTACGAATGTCCAGTTGCATTTTCTACAGACAGAGTGTTTCAAAACTGCTCAAACAAAAGTATCGTTTAACTCTGTTAGCTGAATGCTCAGATCAGAAAGAAGTTTCACAGAATGCTTCTGTGTAGTTTATATTTGAATATATTCCTTTTTCCACTACTACGCTCTTAGCGCTCCAAATGTCCAGTTGCATTTTCAACAGAAAGAGTGTTCAGATCTGCGCAATCAAAAGTATGGTTTAACTCTGTTAGCTGAATGCACAGATCAGAAAGAGGTTTCACCGAGTGATTCTGTGTAGTTTATATTTGAAGACATTCCTTTTTCCACTATTACCCTCTTAGCGCTCCGAATCTCCACTTGCATTTTCTACAAAAAGAGTGTTTCATAACTGCTCAATGAAAAATATGTTTTCTCTCTGTTAACTGAATTTACAGATCAGAAATAAGTTGCACAGTATGCATCTGTGTAGTTTTTATTTGAAGATATTCTTTTTCCCAATGTAGGCCTCTTAGTGCTTAGCATGTCCAATTGCAGTTTCTACAGAAAGAGTGTTTCAGAACGGCTCAATCAAAAGTAAGGTTCAACTCTGTTAGTTGAATGCACAGAACAGAAAGAATTTTCACAGAATGCTACTGTGTAGTTTATATTTGAATATATCCCTTTTTCCACTATTACCCTCTTAGCGCTCCGAATGTCCACTTGCATTTTCTACAGAAAGAGTGTTCAGAACTGCGCAATCAAAAGTATGGTTTAACTCTGTTAGCTTAATGAACATATCAGAAATAAGTTTCACACAATGCTTCTGTGTAGTTTATATTTGAACATATTCTTTTTTCCACTATTACCCACTTAGCGCTACGAATGTCCAGTTGCATTTTCTACAGACAGAGTGTTTCAGAACGGCTCAATCAAAAGTAAGGTTCAACTCTGTTAGTTGAATGCACAGAACAGAAAGAAGTTTCATACAATGCTTCTGTGTAGTTTATATTTGAACATATTCTCTTTTCCACTATTACCCACTTAGCGCTACGAATGTCCAGTTGCATTTTCTACAGACAGAGTGTTTCAAAACTGCTCATTCAAAAGTATGGTTTAACTCTGTTAGCTGTATGCTCGGATCAGAAAGAAGTTTCACAGAATGCTTCTGTGTAGTTTATATTTGAATATATTCCTTTTTCCACTACTACGCTCTTAGCGCTCCAAATGTCCAGTTGCATTTTCAACAGAAAGAGTGTTCAGATCTGCTCAATCAAAAGTATGGTTTAACTCTGTTAGCTGAATGCACAGATCAGAAAGAAGTTTCACCGAATGATTCTGTGTAGTTTATATTTGAAGACATTCCTTTTTCCACTATTACCCTCTTAGCGCTCCGAATCTCCACTTGCATTTTCTACAAAAAGAGTGTTTCATAACTGCTCAATCAAAAATATGTTTTATCTCTGTTAATTGAATTTATAGATCAGAAATAAGTTCACAGAATGCATCTGTGTAGTTTTTATTTGAAGATATTCTTTTTCCCAATGTAGGCCTCTTAGCGCTTAGCATGTCCAATTGCAGTTTCTACAGAAAGAGTGTTTCAGAACGGCTCAATCAAAAGTAAGGTTCAACTCTGTTAGTTGAATGCACAGAACAGAAAGAATTTTCACAGAATGCTACTGTGTAGTTTATATTTGAATATATAACTTTTTCCACTGTTACCCTCTTAGCGCTCCGAATGTCCACTTGCATTTTCTACAGAAAGAGTGTTCAGAACTGCGCAATCAAAAGTATGGTTTAACTCTGTTAGCTTAATGAACATATCAGAAATAAGTTTCACACAATTCTTCTGTGTAGTTTTTATTTGAAGATATTATTTTTCCCAATAGAGGCCTCTTAGCGCTCAGAATGTCCAATTGCTGTTTGTACAGAAAGAGTGTTTCAGAAAGGCTCAATCAAAAGTAAGGTTCAACTCTGTTAGTTGAATGCACAGAACAGAAAGAAGTTTCATACAATGCTTCTGTGTAGTTTATATTTGAACATATTCTTTTTTCCACTATTACCCACTTAGCGCTACGAATGTCCAGTTGCATTTTCTACAGACAGAGTGTTTCAAAACTGCTCAATCAAAAGTATGGTTTAACTCTGTTAGCTGAATGCTCAGATCAGAAAGAAGTTTCACAGAATGCTTCTGTGTAGTTTATATTTGAATATATTCCTTTTTCCACTACTACTCTCGTAGCGCTCCAAATGTCCAGTTGCATTTTCTACAGAAAGAGTGTTCAGATCTGCTCAATCAAAAGTATGGTTTAACTCTGTTAGCTGAATGCACAGATCAGAAAGAAGTTTCACAGAATGATTCTGTGTAGTTTATATTTGGAGACATTCCTTTTTCCACTATTACCCTCTTAGCGCTCCGAATCTCCACTTGCATTTTCTACAGAAAGAGTGTTTCAGAACGACTCAATCAAAACTAAGGTTCAAATCCTTTAGTTGAACAAACAGAACAGAAAGAAGTTTCACACAATTCTTCTGTGTTGTTTTTATTTGTGGACATTCTTTTTCCAAATATAGGCCTCTTAGCGCTCAGAATGTCCAATTGCAGTTTCTACAGAAAGAGTGTTTCAGAACGGCTCAATCAAAAGTAAGGTTCAACTCTGTTAGTTGAATGCACAGAACAGAAAGAAGTTTCATACAATGCTTCTGTGTAGTTTATATTTGAACATATTCTTTTTTCCACTATTACCCACTTAGCGCTACGAATGTCCAGTTGCATTTTCTACAGACAGTGTGTTTCAAAACTGCTCAATCAAAAGTATCGTTTAACTCTGTTAGCTGAATGCTCAGATCAGATAGAAGTTTCACACAATGCTTCTGTGTAGTTTATATTTGAATATATTCCTTTTTCCACTACTACGCTCTTAGCGCTCCAAATGTCCAGTTGCATTTTCAACAGAAAGAGTGTTGAGATCTGCGCAATCAAAAGTATGGTTTAACTCTGTTAGCTGAATGCACAGATCAGAAAGAAGTTTCACCGAGTGATTCTGTGTAGTTTATATTTGAAGACATTACTTTTTCCACTATTACCCTCTTAGCGCTCCGAATCTCCACTTGCATTTTCTACAAAAAGAGTGTTTCATAACTGCTCAATGAAAAGTATGTTTTATCTCTGTTAACTGAATTTACAGATCAGAAATAAGTTGCACAGTATGCATCTGTGTAGTTTTTATTTGAAGATATTCTATTTCCCAATGTAGGCCTCTTAGCGCTTAGCATGTCCAATTGCAGTTTCTACAGAAAGAGTGTTTCAGAACGGCTCAATCAAAAGTAAGGTTCAACTCTGTTAGTTGAATGCACAGAACAGAAAGAATTTTCACAGAATGCTACTGTGTAGTTTATATTTGAATATATCCCTTTTTCCACTATTACCCTCTTAGCGCTCCGAATGTCCACTTGCATTTTCTACAGAAAGAGTGTTCAGAACTGCGCAATCAAAAGTATGGTTTAACTCTGTTAGCTTAATGAACATATCAGAAATAAGTTTCACACAATGCTTCTGTGTAGTTTATATTTGAACATATTCTTTTTTCCACTATTACCCACTTAGCGCTACGAATGTCCAGTTGCATTTTCTACAGACAGAGTGTTTCAGAACGGCTCAATCAAAAGTAAGGTTCAACTCTGTTAGTTGAATGCACAGAACAGAAAGAAGTTTCATACAATGCTTCTGTGTAGTTTATATTTGAACATATTCTCTTTTCCACTATTACCCACTTAGCGCTACGAATGTCCAGTTGCATTTTCTACAGACAGAGTGTTTCAAAACTGCTCAATCAAAATTATGGTTTAACTCTGTTAGCTGTATGCTCGGATCAGAAAGAAGTTTCACAGAATGCTTCTGTGTAGTTTATATTTGAATATATTCCTTTTTCCACTACTACGCTCTTAGCGCTCCAAATGTCCAGTTGCATTTTCAACAGAAAGAGTGTTCAGATCTGCTCAATCAAAAGTATGGTTTAACTCTGTTAGCTGAATGCACAGATCAGAAAGAAGTTTCACCGAATTATTCTGTGTAGTTTATATTTGAAGACATTCCTTTTTCCACTATTACCCTCTTAGCGCTCCGAATCTCCACTTGCATTTTCTACAAAAAGAGTGTTTCATAACTGCTCAATCAAAAATATGTTTTATCTCTGTTAATTGAATTTATAGATCAGAAATAAGTTTCACAGAATGCATCTGTGTAGTTTTTATTTGAAGATATTCTTTTTCCCAATATAGGCCTCTTAGCGCTTAGCATGTCCAATTGCAGTTTCTACAGAAAGAGTGTTTCAGAACGGCTCAATCAAAAGTAAGGTTCAACTCTGTTAGTCGAATGCACAGAACAGAAAGAATTTTCACAGAATGCTACTGTGTAGTTTATATTTGAATATATACCTTTTTCCACTGTTACCCTCTTAGCGCTCCGAATGTCCACTTGCATTTTCTACAGAAAGAGTGTTCAGAACTGCGCAATCAAAAGTATGGTTTAACTCTGTTAGCTTAATGAACATATCAGAAATAAGTTTCACACAATGCTTCTGTGTAGTTTTTATTTGAAGATATTATTTTTCCCAATAGAGTCCTCTTAGCGCTCAGAATGTCCAATTGCTGTTTGTACAGAAAGAGTGTTTCAGAAAGGCTCAATCAAAAGTAAGGTTCAACTCTGTTAGTTGAATGCACAGAACAAAAAGAAGTTTCATACAATGCTTCTGTGTAGTTTATATTTGAACATATTCTTTTTTCCACTATTACCCACTTAGCGCTACGAATGTCCAGTTGCATTTTCTACAGACAGAGTGTTTCAAAACTGCTCAATCAAAAGTATGGTTTAACTCTGTTAGCTGAATGCTCAGATCAGAAAGAAGTTTCACAGAATGCTTCTGTGTAGTTTATATTTGAATATATTCCTTTTTCCACTACTACTCTCGTAGCGCTCCAAATGTCCAGTTGCATTTTCTACAGAAAGAGTGTTCAGATCTGCTCAATCAAAAGTATGGTTTAACTCTGTTAGCTGAATGCACAGATCAGAAAGAAGTTTCACAGAATGATTCTGTGTAGTTTATATTTGGAGACATTCCTTTTTCCACTATTACCCTCTTAGCGCTCCGAATCTCCACTTGCATTTTCTACAGAAAGAGTGTTTCAGAACGACTCAATCAAAACTAAGGTTCAACTCCTTTAGTTGAACAAACAGAACAGAGAGAAGTTTCACACAATTCTTCTGTGTAGTTTTTATTTGTGGACATTCTTTTTCCAAATATAGGCCTCTTAGCGCTCAGAATGTCCAATTGCAGTTTCTACAGAAAGAGTGTTTCAGAACGGCTCAATCAAAAGTAAGGTTCAACTCTGTTAGTTGAATGCACAGAACAGAAAGAAGTTTCATACAATGCTTCTGTGTAGTTTATATTTGAACATATTCTTTTTTCCACTATTACCCACTTAGCGCTACGAATGTCCAGTTGCATTTTCTACAGACAGAGTGTTTCAAAACTGCTCAATCAAAAGTATCGTTTAACTCTGTTAGCTGAATGCTCAGATCAGATAGAAGTTTCACACAATGCTTCTGTGTAGTTTATATTTGAATATATTCCTTTTTCCACTACTACGCTCTTAGCGCTCCAAATGTCCAGTTGCATTTTCAACAGAAAGAGTGTTCAGATCTGCGCAATCAAAAGTATGGTTTAACTCTGTTAGCTGAATGCACAGATCAGAAAGAAGTTTCACCGAGTGATTCTGTGTAGTTTATATTTGAAGACATTCCTTTTTCCACTATTACCCTCTTAGCGCTCCGAATCTCCACTTGCATTTTCTACAAAAAGAGTGTTTCATAACTGCTCAATGAAAAGTATGTTTTATCTCTGTTAACTGAATTTACAGATCAGAAATAAGTTGCACAGTATGCATCTGTGTAGTTTTTATTTGAAGATATTCTTTTTCCCAATGTAGGCCTCTTAGCGCTTAGCATGTCCAATTGCAGTTTCTACAGAAAGAGTGTTTCAGAACGGCTCAATCAAAAGTAAGGTTCAACTCTGTTAGTTGAATGCACAGAACAGAAAGAATTTTCACAGAATGCTACTGTGTAGTTTATATTTGAATATATCCCTTTTTCCACTATTACCCTCTTAGCGCTCCGAATGTCCACTTGCATTTTCTACAGAAAGAGTGTTCAGAACTGCGCAATCAAAAGTATGGTTTAACTCTGTTAGCTTAATGAACATATCAGAAAAAAGTTTCACACAATGCTTCTGTGTAGTTTATATTTGAACATATTCTTTTTTCCACTATTACCCACTTAGCGCTACGAATGTCCAGTTGCATTTTCTACAGACAGAGTGTTTCAGAACGGCTCAATCAAAAGTAAGGTTCAACTCTGTTAGTTGAATGCACAGAACAGAAAGAAGTTTCATACAATGCTTCTGTGTAGTTTATATTTGAACATATTCTCTTTTCCACTATTACCCACTTAGCGCTACGAATGTCCAGTTGCATTTTCTACAGACAGAGTGTTTCAAAACTGCTCAATCAAAATTATGGTTTAACTCTGTTAGCTGTATGCTCGGATCAGAAAGAAGTTTCACAGAATGCTTCTGTGTAGTTTATATTTGAATATATTCCTTTTTCCACTACTACGCTCTTAGCGCTCCAAATGTCCAGTTGCATTTTCAACAGAAAGAGTGTTCAGATCTGCTCAATCAAAAGTATGGTTTAACTCTGTTAGCTGAATGCACAGATCAGAAAGAAGTTTCACCGAATGATTCTGTGTAGTTTATATTTGAAGACATTCCTTTTTCCACTATTACCCTCTTAGCGCTCCGAATCTCCACTTGCATTTTCTACAAAAAGAGTGTTTCATAACTGCTCAATCAAAAATATGTTTTATCTCTGTTAATTGAATTTATAGATCAGAAATAAGTTTCACAGAATGCATCTGTGTAGTTTTTATTTGAAGATATTCTTTTTCCCAATGTAGGCCTCTTAGCGCTTAGCATGTCCAATTGCAGTTTCTACAGAAAGAGTGTTTCAGAACGGCTCAATCAAAAGTAAGGTTCAACTCTGTTAGTCGAATGCACAGAACAGAAAGAATTTTCACAGAATGCTACTGTGTAGTTTATATTTGAATATATACCTTTTTCCACTGCTACCCTCTTAGCGCTCCGAATGTCCACTTGCATTTTCTACAGAAAGAGTGTTCAGAACTGCGCAATCAAAAGTATGGTTTAACTCTGTTAGCTTAATGAACATATCAGAAATAAGTTTCACACAATGCTTCTGTGTAGTTTTTATTTGAAGATATTATTTTTCCCAATAGAGGCCTCTTAGCGCTCAGAATGTCCAATTGCTGTTTGTACAGAAAGAGTGTTTCAGAAAGGCTCAATCAAAAGTAAGGTTCAACTCTGTTGGTTGAATGCACAGAACAGAAAGGAGTTTCATACAATGCTTCTGTGTAGTTTATATTTGAACATATTCTTTTTTCCACTATTACCCACTTAGCGCTACGAATGTCCAGTTGCATTTTCTACAGACAGAGTGTTTCAAAACTGCTCAATCAAAAGTATGGTTTAACTCTGTTAGCTGAATGCTCAGATCAGAAAGAAGTTTCACAGAATGCTTCTGTGTAGTTTATATTTGAATATATTCCTTTTTCCACTACTACTCTCGTAGCGCTCCAAATGTCCAGTTGCATTTTCTACAGAAAGAGTGTTCAGATCTGCTCAATCAAAAGTATGGTTTAACTCTGTTAGCTGAATGCACAGATCAGAAAGAAGTTTCACAGAATGATTCTGTGTAGTTTATATTTGGAGACATTCCTTTTTCCACTATTACCCTCTTAGCGCTCCGAATCTCCACTTGCATTTTCTACAGAAAGAGTGTTTCAGAACGACTCAATCAAAACTAAGGTTCAACTCCTTTAGTTGAACAAACAGAACAGAGAGAAGTTTCACACAATTCTTCTGTGTAGTTTTTATTTGTGGACATTCTTTTTCCAAATATAGGCCTCTTAGCGCTCAGAATGTCCAATTGCAGTTTCTACAGAAAGAGTGTTTCAGAACGGCTCAATCAAAAGTAAGGTTCAACTCTGTTAGTTGAATGCACAGAACAGAAAGAAGTTTCATACAATGCTTCTGTGTAGTTTATATTTGAACATATTCTTTTTTCCACTATTACCCACTTAGCGCTACGAATGTCCAGTTGCATTTTCTACAGACAGAGTGTTTCAAAACTGCTCAATCAAAAGTATCGTTTAACTCTGTTAGCTGAATGCTCAGATCAGATAGAAGTTTCACACAATGCTTCTGTGTAGTTTATATTTGAATATATTCCTTTTTCCACTACTACGCTCTTAGCGCTCCAAATGTCCAGTTGCATTTTCAACAGAAAGAGTGTTCAGATCTGCGCAATCAAAAGTATGGTTTAACTCTGTTAGCTGAATGCACAGATCAGAAAGAAGTTTCACCGAGTGATTCTGTGTAGTTTATATTTGAAGACATTCCTTTTTCCACTATTACCCTCTTAGCGCTCCGAATCTCCACTTGCATTTTCTACAAAAAGAGTGTTTCATAACTGCTCAATGAAAAGTATGTTTTATCTCTGTTAACTGAATTTACAGATCAGAAATAAGTTGCACAGTATGCATCTGTGTAGTTTTTATTTGAAGATATTCTTTTTCCCAATGTAGGCCTCTTAGCGCTTAGCATGTCCAATTGCAGTTTCTACAGAAAGAGTGTTTCAGAACGGCTCAATCAAAAGTAAGGTTCAACTCTGTTAGTTGAATGCACAGAACAGAAAGAATTTTCACAGAATGCTACTGTGTAGTTTATATTTGAATATATCCCTTTTTCCACTATTACCCTCTTAGCGCTCCGAATGTCCACTTGCATTTTCTACAGAAAGAGTGTTCAGAACTGCGCAATCAAAAGTATGGTTTAACTCTGTTAGCTTAATGAACATATCAGAAAAAAGTTTCACACAATGCTTCTGTGTAGTTTATATTTGAACATATTCTTTTTTCCACTATTACCCACTTAGCGCTACGAATGTCCAGTTGCATTTTCTACAGACAGAGTGTTTCAGAACGGCTCAATCAAAAGTAAGGTTCAACTCTGTTAGTTGAATGCACAGAACAGAAAGAAGTTTCATACAATGCTTCTGTGTAGTTTATATTTGAACATATTCTCTTTTCCACTATTACCCACTTAGCGCTACGAATGTCCAGTTGCATTTTCTACAGACAGAGTGTTTCAAAACTGCTCAATCAAAATTATGGTTTAACTCTGTTAGCTGTATGCTCGGATCAGAAAGAAGTTTCACAGAATGCTTCTGTGTAGTTTATATTTGAATATATTCCTTTTTCCACTACTACGCTCTTAGCGCTCCAAATGTCCAGTTGCATTTTCAACAGAAAGAGTGTTCAGATCTGCTCAATCAAAAGTATGGTTTAACTCTGTTAGCTGAATGCACAGATCAGAAAGAAGTTTCACCGAATGATTCTGTGTAGTTTATATTTGAAGACATTCCTTTTTCCACTATTACCCTCTTAGCGCTCCGAATCTCCACTTGCATTTTCTACAAAAAGAGTGTTTCATAACTGCTCAATCAAAAATATGTTTTATCTCTGTTAATTGAATTTATAGATCAGAAATAAGTTTCACAGAATGCATCTGTGTAGTTTTTATTTGAAGATATTCTTTTTCCCAATGTAGGCCTCTTAGCGCTTAGCATGTCCAATTGCAGTTTCTACAGAAAGAGTGTTTCAGAACGGCTCAATCAAAAGTAAGGTTCAACTCTGTTAGTCGAATGCACAGAACAGAAAGAATTTTCACAGAATGCTACTGTGTAGTTTATATTTGAATATATACCTTTTTCCACTGCTACCCTCTTAGCGCTCCGAATGTCCACTTGCATTTTCTACAGAAAGAGTGTTCAGAACTGCGCAATCAAAAGTATGGTTTAACTCTGTTAGCTTAATGAACATATCAGAAATAAGTTTCACACAATGCTTCTGTGTAGTTTTTATTTGAAGATATTATTTTTCCCAATAGAGGCCTCTTAGCGCTCAGAATGTCCAATTGCTGTTTGTACAGAAAGAGTGTTTCAGAAAGGCTCAATCAAAAGTAAGGTTCAACTCTGTTGGTTGAATGCACAGAACAGAAAGGAGTTTCATACAATGCTTCTGTGTAGTTTATATTTGAACATATTCTTTTTTCCACTATTACCCACTTAGCGCTACGAATGTCCAGTTGCATTTTCTACAGACAGAGTGTTTCAAAACTGCTCAATCAAAAGTATGGTTTAACTCTGTTAGCTGAATGCTCAGATCAGAAAGAAGTTTCACAGAATGCTTCTGTGTAGTTTATATTTGAATATATTCCTTTTTCCACTACTACTCTCGTAGCGCTCCAAATGTCCAGTTGCATTTTCTACAGAAAGAGTGTTCAGATCTGCTCAATCAAAAGTATGGTTTAACTCTGTTAGCTGAATGCACAGATCAGAAAGAAGTTTCACAGAATGATTCTGTGTAGTTTATATTTGGAGACATTCCTTTTTCCACTATTACCCTCTTAGCGCTCCGAATCTCCACTTGCATTTTCTACAGAAAGAGTGTTTCAGAACGACTCAATCAAAACTAAGGTTCAACTCCTTTAGTTGAACAAACAGAACAGAAAGAAGTTTCACACAATTCTTCTGTGTAGTTTTTATTTGTGGACATTCTTTTTCCAAATATAGGCCTCTTAGCGCTCAGAATGTCCAATTGCAGTTTCTACAGAAAGAGTGTTTCAGAACGGCTCAATCAAAAGTAAGGTTCAACTCTGTTAGTTGAATGCACAGAACAGAAAGAAGTTTCATACAATGCTTCTGTGTAGTTTATATTTGAACATATTCTTTTTTCCACTATTACCCACTTAGCGCTACGAATGTCCAGTTGCATTTTCTCCAGACAGAGTGTTTCAAAACTGCTCAATCAAAAGTATCGTTTAACTCTGTTAGCTGAATGCTCAGATCAGAAAGAAGTTTCACAGAATGCTTCTGTGTAGTTTATATTTGAATATATTCCTTTTTCCACTACTACGCTCTTAGCGCTCCAAATGTCCAGTTGCATTTTCAACAGAAAGAGTGTTCAGATCTGCGCAATCAAAAGTATGGTTTAACTCTGTTAGCTGAATGCACAGATCAGAAAGAAGTTTCACCGAGTGATTCTGTGTAGTTTATATTTGAAGACATTCCTTTTTCCACTATTACCCTCTTAGCGCTCCGAATCTCCACTTGCATTTTCTACAAAAAGAGTGTTTCATAACTGCTCAATGAAAAGTATGTTTTATCTCTGTTAACTGAATTTACAGATCAGAAATAAGTTGCACAGTATGCATCTGTGTAGTTTTTATTTGAAGATATTCTTTTTCCCAATGTAGGCCTCTTAGCGCTTAGCATGTCCAATTGCAGTTTCTACAGAAAGAGTGTTTCAGAACGGCTCAATAAAAAGTAAGGTTCAACTCTGTTAGTTGAATGCACAGAACAGAAAGAATTTTCACAGAATGCTACTGTGTAGTTTATATTTGAATATATCCCTTTTTCCACTATTACCCTCTTAGCGCTCCGAATGTCCACTTGCATTTTCTACAGAAAGAGTGTTCAGAACTGCGCAATCAAAAGTATGGTTTAACTCTGTTAGCTTAATGAACATATCAGAAATAAGTTTCACACAATGCTTCTGTGTAGTTTATATTTGAACATATTCTTTTTTCCACTATTACCCACTTAGCGCTACGAATGTCCAGTTGCATTTTCTACAGACAGAGTGTTTCAGAACGGCTCAATCAAAAGTAAGGTTCAACTCTGTTAGTTGAATGCACAGAACAGAAAGAAGTTTCATACAATGCTTCTGTGTAGTTTATATTTGAACATATTCTCTTTTCCACTATTACCCACTTAGCGCTACGAATGTCCAGTTGCATTTTCTACAGACAGAGTGTTTCAAAACTGCTCAATCAAAAGTATGGTTTAACTCTGTTAGCTGTATGCTCGGATCAGAAAGAAGTTTCACAGAATGCTTCTGTGTAGTTTATATTTGAATATATTCCTTTTTCCACTACTACGCTCTTAGCCCTCCAAATGTCCAGTTGCATTTTCAACAGAAAGAGTGTTCAGATCTGCTCAATCAAAAGTATGTTTTAACTCTGTTAGCTGAATGCACAGATCAGAAAGAAGTTTCACCGAATGATTCTGTGTAGTTTATATTTGAAGACATTCCTTTTTCCACTATTACCTTCTTAGCGCTCCGAATCTCCACTTGCATTTTCTACAAAAAGAGTGTTTCATAACTGCTCAATCAAAAATATGTTTTATCTCTGTTAACTGAATTTATAGATCAGAAATAAGTTTCACAGAATGCATCTGTGTAGTTTTTATTTCAAGATATTCTTTTTCCCAATGTAGGCCTCTTAGCGCTTAGCATGTCCAATTGCAGTTTCTACAGAAAGAGTGTTTCAGAACGGCTCAATCAAAAGTAAGGTTCAACTCTGTTAGTTGAATGCACAGAACAGAAAGAATTTTCACAGAATGCTACTGTGTAGTTTATATTTGAATATATTCCTTTTTCCACTATTACCCTCTTAGCGCTCGGAATGTCCACTTGCATTTTCTACAGAAAGAGTGTTCAGAACTGCGCAATCAAATGTATGGTTTAACTCTGTTAGCTTAATGAACATATCAGAAATAAGTTTCACACAATGCTTCTGTGTAGTTTTTATTTGAAGATATTATTTTTCCCAATAGAGGCCTCTTAGCGCTCAGAATGTCCAATTGCAGTTTCTACAGAAAGAGTGTTTCAGAAAGGCTCAATCAAAAGTAAGGTTCAACTCTGTTAGTTGAATGCACAGAACAGAAAGAAGTTTCATACAATGCTTCTGTGTAGTTTATATTTGAACATATTCTTTTTTCCACTATTACCCACTTAGCGCTACGAATGTCCAGTTGCATTTTCTACAGACAGAGTGTTTCAAAACTGCTCAATCAAAAGTATGGTTTAACTCTGATAGCTGAATGCTCAGATCAGAAAGAAGTTTCACAGAATGCTTCTGTGTAGTTTATATTTGAATATATTCCTTTTTCCACTACTACTCTCGTAGCGCTCCAAATGTCCAGTTGCATTTTCTACAGAAAGAGTGTTCAGATCTGCTCAATCAAAAGTATGGTTTAACTCTGTTAGCTGAATGCACAGAGCAGAAAGAAGTTTCACAGAATGATTCTGTGTAGTTTATATTTGGAGACATTCCTTTTTCCACTATTACCCTCTTAGCGCTCCGAATCTCCACTTGCATTTTCTACAGAAAGAGTGTTTTAGAACGACTCAATCAAAACTAAGGTTCAACTCCTTTAGTTGAACAAACAGAACAGAAAGAAGTTTCACAGAATTCTTCTGTGTAGTTTTTGTTTGTAGACATTCTTTTTCCAAATATAGGCCTCTTAGCGCTCAGAATGTCCAATTGCAGTTTCTACAGAAAGAGTGTTTCAGAACGGCTCAATCAAAAGTAAGGTTCAACTGTGTTAGTTGAATGCACAGAACAGAAAGAAGTTTCATACAATGCTTCTGTGTAGTTTATATTTGAACATATTCTCTTTTCCACTATTACCCACTTAGCGCTACGAATGTCCAGTCGCATTTTCTACAGACAGAATGTTTCAAAACTGCTCAATCAAAAGTATGGTTTAACTCTGTTAGCTGTATGCTCAGATCAGAAAGAAGTTTCACAGAATGCTTCTGTGTAGTTTATATTTGAATATATTCCTTTTTCCACTACTACGCTCTTAGCGCTCCAAATGTCCAGTTGCATTTTCAACAGAAAGAGTGTTCAGATCTGCTCAATCAAAAGTATGTTTTAACTCTGTTAGCTGAATGCACAGATCAGAAAGAAGTTTCACCGAATGATTCTGTGTAGTTTATATTTGAAGACATTCCTTTTTCCACTATTACCTTCTTAGCGCTCCGAATCTCCACTTGCATTTTCTACAAAAAGAGTGTTTCATAACTGCTCAATCAAAAATATGTTTTATCTCTGTTAACTGAATTTACAGATCAGAAATAAGTTTCACAGAATGCATCTGTGTAGTTTTTATTTGAAGATATTCTTTTTCCCAATGTAGGCCTCTTAGCGCTTAGCATGTCCAATTGCAGTTTCTACAGAAAGAGTGTTTCAGAACGGCTCAATCAAAAGTAAGGTTCAACTCTGTTAGTTGAATGCACAGAACAGAAAGAATTTTCACAGAATGCTACTGTGTAGTTTATATTTGAATATATTCCTTTTTCCACTATTACCCTCTTAGCGCTCCGAATGTCCACTTGCATTTTCTACAGAAAGAGTGTTCAGAACTGCGCAATCAAAAGTATGGTTTAACTCTGTTAGCTTAATGAACATATCAGAAATAAGTTTCACACAATGCTTCTGTGTAGTTTTTATTTGAAGATATTATTTTTCCCAATATAGGCCTCTTAGCGCTCAGAATGTCCAATTGCAGATTCTACAGAAAGAGTGTTTCAGAAAGGCTCAATCAAAAGTAAGGTTCAACTCTGTTAGTTGAATGCACAGAACAGAAAGAAGTTTCACACAATGCTTCTGTGTAGTTTATATTTGAACATATTCTTTTTTCCACTATTACCCACTTAGCGCTACGAATGTCCAGTTGCATTTTCTACAGACAGAGTGTTTCAAAACTGCTCAATCAAAAGTATGGTTTAACTCTGTTAGCTGAATGCTCAGATCAGAAACAAGTTTCACAGAATGCTTCTGTGTAGTTTATATTTGAATATATTCCTTTTTCCACTACTACTCTCTTAGCGCTCCAAATGTCCAGTTGCATTTTCTACAAAAAGAGTGTTCCGATCTGCTCAATCAAAAGTATGGTTTAACTCTGTTAGCTGAATGCACAGATCAGAAAGAAGTTTCACAGAATGATTCTGTGTAGTTTATATTTGGAGACATTCCTTTTTCCACTATTACCCTCTTAGCGCTCCGAATCTCCACTTGCATTTTCTACAGAAAGAGTGTTTCAGAACGGCTCAATCAAAACTAAGGTTCAACACTTTTAGTTGAACAAACAGAACAGAAAGAAGTTTCACAGAATTCTTCTGTGTAGTTTTTATTTGTAGACATTCTTTTTCCCAATATAGGCCTCTTAGCGCTCAGATGTCCAATTGCAGTTTCTACAGAAAGAGTGTTTCAGAACGGCTCAATCAAAACTAAGGTTCAACTGTGTTAGTTGAATGCACAGAACAGAAAGAAGTTTCATACAATGCTTCTGTGTAGTTTATATTTGAACATATTCTCTTTTCCACTATTACCCACTTAGCGCTACGAATGTCCAGTCGCATTTTCTACAGACAGAGTGTTTCAAAACTGCTCAATCAAAAGTATGGTTTAACTCTGTTAGCTGTATGCTCAGATCAGAAAGAAGTTTCACAGAATGCTTCTGTGTAGTTTATATTTGAATATATTCCTTTTTCCACTACTACGCTCTTAGCGCTCCAAATGTCCAGTTGCATTTTCAACAGAAAGAGTGTTCAGATCTGCTCAATCAAAAGTATGTTTTAACTCTGTTAGCTGAATGCACAGATCAGAAAGAAGTTTCACCGAATGATTCTGTGTAGTTTATATTTGAAGACATTCCTTTTTCCACTATTACCTTCTTAGCGCTCCGAATCTCCACTTGCATTTTCTACAAAAAGAGTGTTTCATAACTGCTCAATCAAAAATATGTTTTATCTCTGTTAACTGAATTTATAGATCAGAAATAAGTTTCACAGAATGCATCTGTGTAGTTTTTATTTGAAGATATTCTTTTTCCCAATGTAGGCCTCTTAGCGCTTAGCATGTCCAATTGCAGTTTCTACAGAAAGAGTGTTTCAGAAAGGCTCAATCAAAAGTAAGGTTCAACTCTGTTAGTTGAATGCACAGAACAGAAAGAAGTTTCATACAATGCTTCTGTGTAGTTTATATTTGAACATATTCTTTTTTCCACTATTACCCACTTAGCGCTCCAAATGTCCAGTTGCATTTTCTACAGAAAGAGTGTTCAGATCTGCTCAATCAAAAGTATGGTTTAACTCTGTTAGCTGAATGCACAGATCAGAAAGAAGTTTCACAGAATGATTCTGTGTAGTTTATATTTGGAGACATTCCTTTTTCCACTATTACCCTCTTAGCGCTCCGAATCTCCACTTGCATTTTCTACAGAAAGAGTGTTTCAGAACGACTCAATCAAAACTAAGGTTCAATTCCTTTAGTTGAACAAACAGAACAGAAAGAAGTTTCACACAATTCTTCTGTGTAGTTTTTATTTGTAGACATTCTTTTTCCCAATATAGGCCTCTTAGCGCTCAGAATGTCCAATTGCAGTTTCTACAGAAAGAGTGTTTCAGAACGGCTCAATCAAAAGTAAGGTTCAACTCTGTTAGTTGAATGCACAGAACAGAAAGAAGTTTCATACAATGCTTCTGTGTAGTTTATATTTGAACATATTCTTTTTTCCACTATTACCCACTTAGCGCTACGAATGTCCAGTTGCATTTTCTACAGACAGAGTGTTTCAAAACTGCTCAATCAAAAGTATGGTTTAACTCTGTTAGCTGAATGCTCAGATCCGAAAGAAGTTTCACAGAATGCTTCGGTGTAGTTTATATTTGAATATATTCCTTTTTCCACTACTACACTCTTAGCGCTCCAAATGTCCAGTTGCATTTTCTACAGAAAGAGTGTTCAGATCTGCTCAATCAAAAGTATGGTTTAACTCTGTTAGCTGAATGCACAGATCAGAAAGAAGTTTCACCGAATTATTCTGTGTAGTTTATATTTGAAGACATTCCTTTTTCCACTATTACCCCCTTAGCGCTCCGAATCTCCACTTGCATTTTCTACAAAAAGAGTGTTTCATAACTGCTCAATCAAAAATATGTTTTATCTCTGTTAACTGAATTTACAGATCAGAAATAAGTTTCACAGAATGCATCTGTGTAGTTTTTATTTGAAGATATTCTTTTTCCCAATGTAGGCCTCTTAGCGCTTAGCATGTCCAATTGCAGTTTCTACAGAAAGAGTGTTTCAGAACGGCTCAATCAAAAGTAAGGTTCAACTCTGTTAGTTGAATGCACAGAACAGAAAGAATTTTCACAGAATGCTACTGTGTAGTTTATATTTGAATATATTCCTTTTTCCACTATTACCCTCTTAGCGCTCCGAATGTCCACTTGCATTTTCTACAGAAAGAGTGTTCAGAACTGCGCAATCAAAAGTATGGTTTAACTCTGTTAGCTTAATGAACATATCAGAAATAAGTTTCACACAATGCTTCTGTGTAGTTTTTATTTGAAGATATTATTTTTCCCAATAGAGTCCTCTTAGCGCTCAGAATGTCCAATTGCAGTTTCTACAGAAAGAGTGTTTCAGAAAGGCTCAATCAAAAGTAAGGTTCAACTCTGTTAGTTGAATGCACAGAACAGAAAGAAGTTTCATACAATGCTTCTGTGTAGTTTATATTTGAACATATTCTTTTTTCCACTATTACCCACTTAGCGCTACGAATGTCCAGTTGCATTTTCTACAGACAGAGTGTTTCAAAAGTGCTCAATCAAAAGTATGGTTCAACTCTGTTAGCTGAATGCTCAGATCAGAAAGAACTTTCACAGAATGCTTCTGTGTAGTTTATATTTGAATATATTCCTTTTTCCACTACTACTCTCGTAGCGCTCCAAATGTCCAGTTGCATTTTCTACAGAAAGAGTGTTCAGATCTGCTCAATCAAAAGTATGGTTTAACTCTGTTAGCTGAATGCACAGATCAGAAAGAAGTTTCACAGAATGACTCTGTGTAGTTTATATTTGGAGACATTCCTTTTTCCACTATTACCCTCTTAGCGCTCCGAATGTCCACTTGCATTTTCTACAGAAAGAGTGTTCAGAACTGCGCAATCAAAAGTATGGTTTAACTCTGTTAGCTTAATGAACATATCAGAAATAAGTTTCACACAATGCTTCTGTGTAGTTTATATTTGAACATATTCTTTTTTCCACTATTACCCACTTAGCGCTACGAATGTCCAGTTGCATTTTCTACAGACAGAGTGTTTCAAAACTGCTCAATCAAAAGTATGGTTTAACTCTGTTAGCTGAATGCTCAGATCAGAAAGAAGTTTCACAGAATGCTTCTGTGTAGTTTATATTTGAATATATTCCTTTTTCCACTACTACTCTCTTAGTGCTCCAAATGTCCAGTTGCATTTTCTACAGAAAGAGTGTTCCGATCTGCTCAATCAAAAGTATGTTTTAACTCTGTTAGCTGAATGCACAGATCAGAAAGAAGTTTCACAGAATGATTCTGTGTAGTTTATATTTGGAGACATTCCTTTTTCCACTATTACCCTCTTAGCGCTCCGAATCTCCACTTGCATTTTCTACAGAAAGAGTGTTTCAGAACGGCTCAATCAAAACTAAGGTTCAACACTTTTAGTTGAACAAACAGAACAGAAAGAAGTTTCACAGAATTCTTCTGTGTAGTTTTTATTTGTAGACATTCTTTTTCCCAATATAGGCCTCTTAGCGCTCAGAATGTCCAATTGCAGTTTCTACAGAAAGAGTGTTTCAGAACGGCTCAATCAAAAGTAAGGTTCAACTGTGTTAGTTGAATGCACAGAACAGAAAGAAGTTTCATACAATGCTTCTGTGTAGTTTATATTTGAACATATTCTCTTTTCCACTATTACCCACTTAGCGCTACGAATGTCCAGTCACATTTTCTACAGACAGAGTGTTTCAAAACTGCTCAATCAAAAGTATGGTTTAACTCTGTGAGCTGTATGCTCAGATCAGAAAGAAGTTTCACAGAATGCTTCTGTGTAGTTTATATTTGAATATATTCCTTTTTCCACTACTACGCTCTTAGCGCTCCAAATGTCCAGTTGCATTTTCAACAGAAAGAGTGTTCAGATCTGCTCAATCAAAAGTATGTTTTAACTCTGTTAGCTGAATGCACAGATCAGAAAGAAGTTTCACCGAATGATTCTGTGTAGTTTATATTTGAAGACATTCCTTCTTCCACTATTACCCTCTTAGCGCTCCGAATCTCCACTTGCATTTTCTACAAAAAGAGTGTTTCAAAACTGCTCAATCAAAAATATGTTTTATCTCTGTTAACTGAATTTACAGATCAGAAATAAGTTTCACAGAATGCATCTGTGTAGTTTTTATTTGAAGATATTCTTTTTCCCAATGTAGGCCTCTTAGCGCTTAGCATGTCCAATTGCAGTTTCTACAGAAAGAGTGTTTCAGAACGGCTCAATCAAAAGTAAGGTTCAACTCTGTTAGTTGAATGCACAGAACAGAAAGAATTTTCACAGAATGCTACTGTGTAGTTTATATTTGAATATATTCCTTTTTCCACTATTACCCTCTTAGCGCTCCGAATGTCCACTTGCATTTTCTACAGAAAGAGTGTTCAGAACTGCGCAATCAAAAGTATGGTTTAACTCTGTTAGCTTAATGAACATATCAGAAATAAGTTTCACACAATGCTTCTGTGTAGTTTTTATTTGAAGATATTATTTTTCCCAATATAGGCCTCTTAGCGCTCAGAATGTCCAATTGCAGATTCTACAGAAAGAGTGTTTCAGAAAGGCTCAATCAAAAGTAAGGTTCAACTCTGTTAGTTGAATGCACAGAACAGAAAGAAGTTTCATACAATGCTTCTGTGTAGTTTATATTTGAACATATTCTTTTTTCCACTATTACCCACTTAGCGCTACGAATGTCCAGTTGCATTTTCTACAGACAGAGTGTTTCAAAACTGCTCAATCAAAAGTATGGTTTAACTCTGTTAGCTGAATGCTCAGATCAGAAAGAAGTTTCACAGAATGCTTCTGTGTAGTTTATATTTGAATATATTCCTTTTTCCACTACTACTCTCTTAGCGCTCCAAATGTCCAGTTGCATTTTCTACAGAAAGAGTGTTCCGATCTGCTCAATCAAAAGTATGGTTTAACTCTGTTAGCTGAATGCACAGATCAGAAAGAAGTTTCACAGAATGATTCTGTGTAGTTTATATTTGGAGACATTCCTTTTTCCACTATTACCTTCTTAGCGCTCCGAATCTTCACTTGCATTTTCTACAGAAAGAGTGTTTCAGAACGGCTCAATCAAAACTAAGGTTCAACACTTTTAGTTGAACAAACAGAACAGAAAGAAGTTTCACAGAATTCTTCTGTGTAGTTTTTATTTGTAGACATTCTTTTTCCCAATATAGGCCTCTTAGCGCTCAGAATGTCCAATTGCAGTTTCTACAGAAAGAGTGTTTCAGAACGGCTCAATCAAAACTAAGGTTCAACTGTGTTAGTTGAATGCACAGAACAGAAAGAAGTTTCACACAATGCTTCTGTGTAGTTTATATTTGAACATATTCTCTTTTCCACTATTACCCACTTAGCGCTACGAATGTCCAGTCGCATTTTCTACAGACAGAGTGTTTCAAAACTGCTCAATCAAAAGTATGGTTTAACTCTGTTAGCTGTATGCTCAGATCAGAAAGAAGTTTCACAGAATGCTTCTGTGTAGTTTATATTTGAATATATTCCTTTTTCCACTACTACGCTCTTAGCGCTCCAAATGTCCAGTTGCATTTTCAACAGAAAGAGTGTTCAGATCTGCTCAATCAAAAGTATGTTTTAACTCTGTTAGCTGAATGCACAGATCAGAAAGAAGTTTCACCGAATGATTCTGTGTAGTTTATATTTGAAGACATTCCTTTTTCCACTATTACCTTCTTAGCGCTCCGAATCTCCACTTGCATTTTCTACAAAAAGAGTGTTTCATAACTGCTCAATCAAAAATATGTTTTATCTCTGTTAACTGAATTTATAGATCAGAAATAAGTTTCACAGAATGCATCTGTGTAGTTTTTATTTGAAGATATTCTTTTTCCCAATGTAGGCCTCTTAGCGCTTAGCATGTCCAATTGCAGTTTCTACAGAAAGAGTGTTTCAGAAAGACTCAATCAAAAGTAAGGTTCAACTCTGTTAGTTGAATGCACAGAACAGAAAGAAGTTTCATACAATGCTTCTGTGTAGTTTATATTTGAACATATTCTTTTTTCCAATATTACCCACTTAGCGCTCCAAATGTCCAGTTGCATTTTCTACAGAAAGAGTGTTCAGATCTGCTCAATCAAAAGTATGTTTTAACTCTGTTAGCTGAATGCACAGATCAGAAAGAAGTTTCACAGAATGATTCTGTGTAGTTTATATTTGGAGACATTCCTTTTTCCACTATTACCCTCCTAGCGCTCCGAATCTCCACTTGCATTTTCTACAGAAAGAGTGTTTCAGAACGGCTCAATCAAAACTAAGGTTCAACTCTTTTAGTTGAACAAACAGAACAGAAAGAAGTTTCACACAATTCTTCTGTGTAGTTTTTATTTGTAGACATTCTTTTTCCCAATATAGGCCTCTTAGCGCTCAGAAGGTCCAATTGCAGTTTCTACAGAAAGAGTGTTTCAGAACGGCTCAATCAATAGTAAGGTTCAACTCTGTTAGTTGAATGCACAGAACAGAAAGAAGTTTCATACTATGCTTCTGTGTAGTTTATATTTGAACATATTCTTTTTTCCACTATTACCCACTTAGCGCTACGAATGTCCAGTTGCATTTTCTACAGACAGAGTGTTTCAAAACTGCTCAATCAAAAGTATGGTTTAACTCTGTTAGCCTAATGCTCAGATCAGAAAGAAGTTTCACAGAATGCTTCTGTGTATTTTATATTTGAATATATTTCTTTTTCCACTACTACGCTCTTAGCGCTCCAAATGTCCAGTTGCATTTTCTACAGAAAGAGTGTTCAGATCTGCTCAATCAAAAGTATGGTTTAACTCTGTTAGCTGAATGCACAGATCAGAAAGAAGTTTCACAGAGTGATTCTGTGTAGTTTATTTTTGAAGACATTCCTTTTTCCACTATTACCTTCTTAGCGCTCCGAATCTCCACTTGCATTTTCTACAAAAAGTGAGTTTCATAACTGCTCAATCAAAAATATATTTTATCTCTGTTAACTGAATTTACAGATCAGAAATAAGTTTCACAGAATGCATCTGTGTAGTTTTTATTTGAAGATATTCTTTTTCCCAATGTATGCCTCCTAGCGCTTAGCATGTCCAATTGCAGTTTCTACAGAAAGAGAGTTTCAGAACGGCTCAATCAAAAGTAAGGTTCAACTCTGTTAGTTGAATGCACAGAACAGGAAGTATTTTCACAGAATGCTACTGTGTAGTTTATATTTGAATATATTCCTTTTTACACTATTACCCTCTTAGCGCTCGGAATGTCCACTTGCATTTTCTACAGAAAGAGTGTTCAGAACTGCGCAATCAAAAGTATGGTTTAACTCTGTTAGCTTAATGAACATATCAGAAATAAGTTTCACACAATGCTTCTGTGTAGTTTTTATTTGAAGATATTATTTTTCCCAATAGAGGCCTCTTAGCGCTCAGAATGTCCAATTGCAGTTTCTACAGAAAGAGTGTTTCAGAAAGGCTCAATCAAAAGTAAGGTTCAACTCTGTTAGTTGAATGCACAGAACAGAAAGAAGTTTCATTCAATGCTTCTGTGTAGTTTATATTTGAACATATTCTTTTTTCCACTATTACCCACTTAGCGCTACGAATGTCCAGTTGCATTTTCTACAGACAGAGTGTTTCAAAACTGCTCAATCAAAAGTATGGTTTAACTCTGTTAGCTGAATGCTCAGATCAGAAAGAAGTTTCACAGAATGCTTCTGTGTATTTTATATTTGAATATATTCCTTTTTCCACTACTACTCTCTTAGCGCTCCAAATGTCCAGTTGCATTTTCTACAGAAAGAGTGTTCAGATCTGCTCAATCAAAAGTATGGTTTAACTCTGTTAGCTGAATGCTCAGATCAGAAAGAAGTTTCACAGAATGCTTCTGTGTATTTTATATTTGAATATATTCCTTTTTCCACTACTACTCTCTTAGCGCTCCAAATGTCCAGTTGCATTTTCTACAGAAAGAGTGTTCAGATCTGCTCAATCAAAAGTATGGTTTAACTCTGTTAGCTGAATGCACAGATCAGAAAGAAGTTTCACCAAATGATTCTGTGTAGTTTATATTTGAAGACATTCCTTTTTCCACTATTACCCTCTTAGCGCTCCGAATCTCCACTTGCATTTTCTACAGAAAGAGTGTTTCAGAACGGCTCAATCAAAACTAAGGTTCAACTCTTTTAGTTGAACAAACAGAACAGAAAGAAGTTTCACACAATTCTTCTGTGTAGTTTTTATTTGTAGACATTCTTTTTCCCAATATAGGCCTCTTAGCGCTCAGAATGTCCAATTGCAGTTTCTACAGAAAGAGTGTTTCAGAACGGCTCAATCAAAAGTAAGGTTCAACTCTGTTAGTTGAATGCACAGAACAGAAAGAAGTTTCATACAATGCTTCTGTGTAGTTTATATTTGAACATATTCTTTTTTCCACTATTACCCACTTAGCGCTACGAATGTCCAGTTGCATTTTCTACAGACAGAGTGTTTCAAAACTGCTCAATCAAAAGTATGGTTTAACTCTGTTAGTTGAATGCTCAGATCCGAAAGAAGTTTCACAGAATGCTTCGGTGTAGTTTATATTTGAATATATGCCTTTTTCCACTACTACGCTCTTAGCGCTCGAAATGTCCATTTGCATTTTCTACAGAAAGAGTGTTCAGATCTGCTCAATCAAAAGTATGGTTTAACTCTGTTAGCTGAATGCACAGATCAGAAAGAAGTTTCACCGAATGATTCTGTGTAGTTTATATTTGAAGACATTCCTTTTTCCACTATTACCCTCTTAGCGCTCCGAATCTCCACTTGCATTTTCTACAAAAAGAGTGTTTCATAACTGCTCAATCAAAAATATGTTTTATCTCTGTTAACTGAATTTACAGATCAGAAATAAGTTTCACAGAATGCATCTGTGTAGTTTTTATTTGAAGATATTCTTTTTCCCAATGTAGGCCTCTTAGCGCTTAGCATGTCCAACAGCAGTTTCTACAGAAAGAGTGTTTCAGAACGGCTCAATCAAAAGTAAGGTTCATCTCTGTTAGTTGAATGCACAGAACAGAAAGAATTTTCACAGAATGCTACTGTGTAGTTTATATTTGAATATATTCCTTTTTCCACTATTACCCTCTTAGCGCTCCGAATGTCCACTTGCATTTTCTACAGAAAGAGTGTTCAGAACTGCGCAATCAAAAGTATGGTTTAACTCTGTTAGCTTAATGAACATATCAGAAATAAGTTTCACACAATGCTTCTGTGTAGTTTTTATTTGAAGATATTATTTTTCCCAATAGAGGCCTCTTAGCGCTCAGAATGTCCAATTGCAGTTTCTACAGAAAGAGAGTTTCAGAAAGGCTCAATCAAATTAAGGTTCAACTCTGTTAGTTGAATGCACAGAACAGAAAGAAGTTTCATACAATGCTTCTGTGTAGTTTATATTTGAACATATTCTTTTTTCCACTATTACCCACTTACCGCTACGAATGTCCAGTTGAATTTTCTACAGACAGAGTGTTTCAAAACTGCTCAATCAAAAGTATGGTTTAACTCTGTTAGCTGAATGCTCAGATCAGAAAGAAGTTTCACAGAATGCTTCTGTGTAGTTTATATTTGAATATATTCCTTTTTCCACTACTACTCTCTTAGCGCTCCAAATGTCCAGTTGCATTTTCTACAGAAAGAGTGTTCGGATCTGCTCAATCAAAAGTATGGTTTAACTCTGTTAGCTGAATGCACAGATCAGAAAGAAGTTTCACAGAATGATTCTGTGTAGTTTATATTTGGAGACATTCCTTTTTCCACTATTACCCTCTTAGCGCTCCGAATCTCCACTTGCATTTTCTACAGAAAGAGTGTTTCAGAACGGCTCAATCAAAACTAAGGTTCAACTCTTTTAGTTGAACAAACAGAACAGAAAGAAGTTTCACACAATTCTTCTGTGTAGTTTTTATTTGTAGACATTTTTTCCCAATATAGGCCTCTTAGCGCTCAGAATGTCCAATTGCAGTTTCTACAGAAAGAGTGTTTCAGAACGGCTCAATCAAAAGTAAGGTTCAACTCTGTTATTTGAATGCACAGAACAGAAAGAAGTTTCATACAATGCTTCTGTGTAGTTTATATTTGAACATATTCTTTTTTCCACTATTACCCACTTAGCGCTACGAATGTCCAGTTGCATTTTCTACAGACAGAGTGTTTCAAAACTGCTCAATCAAAAGTATGGTTTAACTCTGTTAGCTGAATGCTCAGATCAGAAAGAAGTTTCACAGAATGCTTCTGTGTAGTTTATATTTGAATATATTCCTTTTTCCACTACTACGCTCTTAGCGCTCCAAATGTCCAGTTGCATTTTCTACAGAAAGAGTGATCAGATCTGCTCAATCAAAAGTATGGTTTAACTCTGTTAGCTGAATGCACAGATCAGAAAGAAGTTTCACCGAATGATTCTGTGTAGTTTATATTTGAAGACATACCTTTTTCCACTATTACCCTCTTAGCGCTCCGAATCTCCACTTGCATTTTCTACAAAAAGTGTGTTTCATAACTGCTCAATCAAAAATATGTTTTATCTCTGTTAACTGAATTTACAGATCAGAAATAAGTTTCACAGAATGCATCTGTGTAGTTTTTATTTGAAGATATTCTTTTTCCCAATGTAGGCCTCCTAGCGCTTAGCATGTCCAATTGCAGTTTCTACAGAAAGAGAGTTTCAGAACGGCTCAATCAAAAGTAAGGTTCAACTCTGTTAGTTGAATGCACAGAACAGGAAGTATTTTCACAGAATGCTACTGTGTAGTTTATATTTGAATATATTCCTTTTTCCACTATTACCCTCTTAGCGCTCCGAATGTCCACTTGCATTTTCTACAGAAAGAGTGTTCAGAACTGCGCAATCAAAAGTATGGTTTAACTCTGTTAGCTTAATGAACATATCAGAAATAAGTTTCACACAATGCTTCTGTGTAGTTTTTATTTGAAGATATTATTTTTCCCAATAGAGGCCTCTTAGCGCTCAGAATGTCCAATTGCAGTTTCTACAGAAAGAGTGTTTCAGAAAGGCTCAATCAAAAGTAAGGTTCAACTCTGTTAGTTGAATGCACAGAACAGAAAGAAGTTTCATACAATGCTTCTGTGTAGTTTATATTTGAACATATTCTTTTTTCCACTATTACCCACTTAGCGCTACGAATGTCCAGTTGCATTTTCTACAGACAGAGTGTTTCAAAACTGCTCAATCAAAAGTATGGTTTAACTCTGTTAGCTGAATGCTCAGATCAGAAAGAAGTTTCACAGAATGCTTCTGTGTATTTTATATTTGAATATATTCCTTTTTCCACTACTACTCTCTTAGCGCTCCAAATGTCCAGTTGCATTTTCTACAGAAAGAGTGATCAGATCTGCTCAATCAAAAGTATGGTTTAACTCTGTTAGCTGAATGCTCAGATCAGAAAGAAGTTTCACAGAATGCTTCTGTGTATTTTATATTTGAATATATTCCTTTTTCCACTACTACTCTCTTAGCGCTCCAAATGTCCAGTTGCATTTTCTACAGAAAGAGTGTTCAGATCTGCTCAATCAAAAGTATGGTTTAACTCTGTTAGCTGAATGCACAGATCAGAAAGAAGTTTCACCAAATGATTCTGTGTAGTTTATATTTGAAGACATTCCTTTTTCCACTATTACCCTCTTAGCGCTCCGAATCTCCACTTGCATTTTCTACAGATAGAGTGTTTCAGAACGGCTCAATCAAAACTAAGGTTCAACTCTTTTAGTTGAACAAACAGAACAGAAAGAAGTTTCACACAATTCTTCTGTGTAGTTTTTATTTGTAGACATTCTTTTTCCCAATATAGGCCTCTTAGCGCTCAGAATGTCCAATTGCAGTTTCTACAGAAAGAGTGTTTCAGAACGGCTCAATCAAAAGTAAGGTTCAACTCTGTTAGTTGAATGCACAGAACAGAAAGAAGTTTCATACAATGCTTCTGTGTAGTTTATATTTGAACATATTCTTTTTTCCACTATTACCCACTTAGCGCTATGAATGTCCAGTTGCATTTTCTACAGACAGAGTGTTTCAAAACTGCTCAATCAAAAGTATGGTTTAACTCTGTTAGCTGAATGCTCAGATCCGAAAGAAGTTTCACAGAATGCTTCGGTGTAGTTTATATTTGAATATATTCCTTTTTCCACTACTACGCTCTTAGCGCTCGAAATGTCCATTTGCATTTTCTACAGAAAGAGTGTTCAGATCTGCTCAATCAAAAGTATGGTTTAACTCTGTTAGCTGAATGCACAGATCAGAAAGAAGTTTCACCGAATGATTCTGTGTAGTTTATATTTGAAGACATTCCTTTTTCCACTATTACCCTCTTAGCGCTCCGAATCTCCACTTGCATTTTCTACAAAAAGAGTGTTTCATAACTGCTCAATCAAAAATATGTTTTATCTCTGTTAACTGAATTTACAGATCAGAAATAAGTTTCACAGAATGCATCTGTGTAGTTTTTATTTGAAGATATTCTTTTTCCCAATGTAGGCCTCTTAGCGCTTAGCATGTCCAACAGCAGTTTCTACAGAAAGAGTGTTTCAGAACGGCTCAATCAAAAGTAAGGTTCATCTCTGTTAGTTGAATGCACAGAACAGAAAGAATTTTCACAGAATGCTACTGTGTAGTTTATATTTGAATATATTCCTTTTTCCACTATTACCCTCTTAGCGCTCCGAATGTCCACTTGCATTTTCTACAGAAAGAGTGTTCAGAACTGCGCAATCAAAAGTATGGTTTAACTCTGTTAGCTTAATGAACATATCAGAAATAAGTTTCACACAATGCTTCTGTGTAGTTTTTACTTGAAGATATTATTTTTCCCAATAGAGGCCTCTTAGCGCTCAGAATGTCCAATTGCAGTTTCTACAGACAGAGAGTTTCAGAAAGGCTCAATCAAATTAAGGTTCAACTCTGTTAGTTGAATGCACAGAACAGAAAGAAGTTTCATACAATGCTTCTGTGTAGTTTATATTTGAACATATTCTTTTTTCCACTATTACCCACTTAGCGCTACGAATGTCCAGTTGAATTTTCTACAGACAGAGTGTTTCAAAACTGCTCAATCAAAAGTATGGTTTAACTCTGTTAGCTGAATGCTCAGATCAGAAAGAAGTTTCACAGAATGCTTCTGTGTAGTTTATATTTGAATATATTCCTTTTTCCACTACTACTAACTTAGCGCTCCAAATGTCCAGTTGCATTTTCTACAGAAAGAGTGTTCGGATCTGCTCAATCAAAAGTATGGTTTAACTCTGTTAGCTGAATGCACAGATCAGAAAGAAGTTTCACAGAATGATTCTGTGTAGTTTATATTTGGAGACATTCCTTTTTCCACTATTACCCTCTTAGCGCTCCGAATCTCCACTTGCATTTTCTACAGAAAGAGTGTTTCAGAACGGCTCAATCAAAACTAAGGTTCAACTCTTTTAGTTGAACAAACAGAACAGAAAGAAGTTTCACACAATTCTTCTGTGTAGTTTTTATTTGTAGACATTTTTTCCCAATATAGGCCTCTTAGCGCTCAGAATGTCCAATTGCAGTTTCTACAGAAAGAGTGTTTCAGAACGGCTCAATCAAAAGTAAGGTTCAACTCTGTTATTTGAATGCACAGAACAGAAAGAAGTTTCATACAATGCTTCTGTGTAGTTTATATTTGAACATATTCTTTTTTCCACTATTACCCACTTAGCGCTACGAATGTCCAGTTGCATTTTCTACAGACAGAGTGTTTCAAAACTGCTCAATCAAAAGTATGGTTTAACTCTGTTAGCTGAATGCTCAGATCAGAAAGAAGTTTCACAGAATGCTTCTGTGTAGTTTATATTTGAATATATTCCTTTTTCCACTACTACGCTCTTAGCGCTCCAAATGTCCAGTTGCATTTTCTACAGAAAGAGTGATCAGATCTGCTCAATCAAAAGTATGGTTTAACTCTGTTAGCTGAATGCACAGATCAGAAAGAAGTTTCACCGAATGATTCTGTGTAGTTTATATTTGAAGACATACCTTTTTCCACTATTACCCTCTTAGCGCTCCGAATCTCCACTTGCATTTTCTACAAAAAGAGTGTTTCATAACTGCTCAATCAAAAATATGTTTTATCTCTGTTAACTGAATTTACAGATCAGAAATAAGTTTCACAGAATGCATCTGTGTAGTTTTTATTTGAAGATATTCTTTCTCCCAATGTAGGCCTCTTAGCGCTTAGCATGTCCAATTGCAGTTTCTACAGAAAGAGTGTTTCAGAACGGCTCAATCAAAAGTAAGGTTCAACTCTGTTAGTTGAATGCACAGAACAGAAAGAAGTTTCATAGAATGCTTCTGTGTAGTTCATATTTGAACATATTATTTTTTCCACTATTACCCACTTAGCGCTACGAATGTCCAGTTGCATTTTCTACAGACAGAGTGTTTCAAAACTGCTCAATCAAAAGTATGGTTTAACTCTGTTAGCTGAATGCTCAGATCAGAACAAGTTTCACAGAATGCTTCTGTGTAGTTTATATTTGAATATATTCCTTTTTCCACTACTACGCTCTTAGCGCTCCAAATGTCCAGTTGCATTTTCTACAGAAAGAGTGTTCAGATCTGCTCAATCAAAAGTATGTTTTAACTCTGTTAGCTGAATGCACAGATCAGAAAGAAGTTTCACCGAATGATTCTGTGTTGTTTATATTTGAAGACATTCCTTTTTCCACTATTACCCTCTTAGCGCTCGGAATCTCCACTTGCATTTTCTACAAAAAGATTGTTTCATAACTACTCAATCAAAAATATGTTTTATCTCTGTTAACTGAATTTACAGATCAGAAATAAGTTTCACAGAATGCATCTGTGTAGTTTTTATTTGAAGATATTCATTTTCCCAATGTAGGCCTCTTAGCGCTTAGCATGTCCAATTGCAGTTTCTAAAGAAAGAGTGTTTCAGAACGGCTCAATCAAAAGTAAGGGTCAACTCTGTTAGTTGAATGCACAGAACAGAAAGAATTTTCACAGAATGCTACTGTGTAGTTTATATTTGAATATATTCCTTTCTCCACTATTACCCTCTTAGCGCTCCGAATGTCCACTTGCATTTTCTACAGAAAGAGTGTTCAGAACTGCGCAATCAAAAGTATGGTTTAACTCTGTTAGCTTAATGAATATATCAGAAATAAGTTTCACACAATGCTTCTGTGTAGTTTTTATTTGAAGATATTATTTTTCCTAATAGAGGCCTCTTAGCGCTCAGAATGTCCAATTGCAGTTTCTACAGAAAGAGTGTTTCAGAAAGGCTCAATCAAAAGTAAGTTCCAACTCTGTTAGTTGAATGCACAGAACAGAAAGAAATTTCATACAATGCTTCTGTGTAGTTTATATTTGAAGATATTCTTTTTTCCACTATTACCCACTTGGCGCTACGAATGTCCAGTTGCATTTTCTACAGACAGAGTGTTTCAAAACTGCTCAATCAAAAGTATGGTTTAACTCTGTTAGCTGAATGCTCAGATCAGAAAGAAGTTTCACAGAATGCTTCTGTGTAGTTTATATTTGAATATATTCCTTTTTCCACTACTACTCTCTTAGCGCTCCAAATGTCCAGTTGCATTTTCTACAGAAAGAGTGTTCAGATCTGCTGAATCAAAAGTATGGTTTAACTCTGTTAGCTGAATGCACAGATCAGAAAGAAGTTTCACAGAATGATTCTGTGTAGTTTATATTTGGAGACATTCCTTTTTCCACTATTACCCACTTAGCGCTCCGAATCTCCACTTGCATTTTCTACAGAAAGAGTGTTTCAGAACGGCTCAATCAAAACTAAGGTTCAACTCTTTTAGTTGAACAAACAGAACAGAAAGAAGTTTCACACAATTCTTCTGTGTAGTTTTTATTTGTAGAGATTCTTTTTCCCAATATAGGCCTCTTAGCGCTCAGAATGTCCAATTGCAGTTTCTACCGAAAGAGTGTTTCAGAACGGCTCAATCAAAAGTAAGGTTAAACTCTGTTAGTTGAATGCACAGAACAGAAAGAAGTTTCATACAATGCTTCTGTGTAGTTTATATTTGAACATATTCTTTTTTCCACTATTACCCACTTAGCGCTACGAATGTCCAGTTGCATTTTCTACAGACAGAGTGTTTCAAAACTGCTCAATCAAAAGTATGGTTTAACTCTGTTAGCTGAATGCTCAGATCAGAAAGAAGTTTCACAGAATGCTTCTGTGTAGTTTATATTTGAATATATTCCTTTTTCCACTAGTACGCTCTTAGCGCTCCAAATGTCCAGTTGCATTTTCTACAGAAAGAGTGTTCAGATCTGCTCAATCAAAATTATGGTTTAACTCTGTTAGCTGAATGCACAGATCAGAAAGAAGTTTCACCGAATGATTCTGTGTAGTTTATATTTGAAGACATTCCTTTTTCCACTATTACCCTCTTAGCGCTCCGAATCTCCACTTGCATTTTCTACAAAAAGAGTGTTTCATAACTGCTCAATCAAAAATATGTTTTATCTCTGTTAACTGAATTTACAGATCAGAAATAAGTTTCACAGAATGCATCTGTGTAGTTTTTATTTGAAGATATTCTTTTTCTCAATGTAGGCCTCTTAGCGCTTAGCATGTCCAATTGCAGTTTCTACAGAAAGAGTGTTTCAGAACGGCTCAATCAAAAGTAAGGTTCAACTCTGTTAGTTGAATGCACAGAACAGAAAGAATTTTCACAGAATGCTACTGTGTAGTTTATATTTGAATATATTCCTTTCTCCACTATTACCCTCTTAGCGCTCCGAATGTCCACTTGCATTTTCTACAGAAAGAGTGTTCAGAACTGCGCAATCAAAAGTATGGTTTAACTCTGCTAGCTTAATGAATATATCAGAAATAAGTTTCACACAATGCTTCTGTGTAGTTTTTATTTGAAGATATTATTTTTCCCAATAGAGGCCTCTTAGCGCTCAGAATGTCCAATTGCAGTTTCTACAGAAAGAGTGTTTCAGAAAGGCTCAATCAAAGGTAAGGTTCAACTCTGTTAGTTGAATGCACAGAACAGAAAGAAATTTCATACAATGCTTCTGTGTTGTTTATATTTGAAGATATTCTTTTTTCCACTATTACCCACTTGGCGCTACGGATGTCCAGTTGTATTTTCTACAGAGGGAGTGTTTCAAAACTGCTCAATCAAAAGTATGGTTTAAATCTGTTAGCTGAATGCTCAGATCAGAAAGAAGTTTCACAGAATGCTTCTGTGTAGTTTATATTTGAATATATTCCTTTTTCCACTACTACTCTCTTAGCGCTCCAAATGTCCAGTTGCATTTTCTACAGAAAGAGTGTTCAGATCTGCTCAATCAAAAGTATGGTTTAACTCTGTTAGCTGAATGCACAGATCAGAAAGAAGTTTCACAGAATGATTCTGTGTAGTTTATATTTGGAGACATTCCTTTTTCCACTATTACCCTCTTAGCGCTCCGAATCTACACTTGCATTTTCTACAGAAAGAGTGTTTCAGAATGGCTCAATCAAAACTAAGGTTCAACTCTTTTAGTTGAACAAACAGAACAGAAAGAAGTTTCACACAATTCTTCTGTGTAGTTTTTATTTGTAGACATTCTTTTTCCCAATATTGGCCTCTTAGCGCTCAGAATGTCCAATTGCAGTTTCTACAGAAAGAGTGTTTCAGAACGGCTCAATCAAAAGTAAGGTTCAACTCTGTTAGTTGAATGCACAGAAAAGAAAGAAGTTTCATACAATGCTTCTGTGTAGTTTATATTTGAACATATTCTTTTTTCCACTATTACCCACTTAGCGCTACGAATGTCCAGTTGCATTTTCTACAGACAGAGTGTTTCAAAACTGCTCAATCAAAAGTATGGTTTAACTCTGCTAGCTGAATGCTCAGATCAGAAAGAAGTTTCACAGAATGCTTCTGTGTAGTTTATATTTGAATATATTCCTTTTTCCACTACTACGATCTTAGCGCTCCAATTGTCCAGTTGCATTTTCTACAGAAAGAGTGTTCAGATCTGCTCAATCAAAAGTATGGTTTAACTCTGTTAGCTGAATGCACAGATCAGAAAGAAGTTTCACAGAATGATTCTGTGTAGTTTATATTTGGAGACATTCCTTTTTCCACTATTACCCTCTTAGCGCTCCGAATCTCCACTTGCATTTTCTACAAAAAGATTGTTTCATAACTGCTCAATCAAAAATATGTTTTATCTCTGTTAACTGAATTTACAGATCAGAAATAAGTTTCACAGAATGCATCTGTGTAGTTTTTATTTGAAGATATTCTTTTTCTCAATGTAGGCCTCTTAGCGCTTAACATGTCCAATTGCAGTTTCTACAGAAAGAGTGTTTCAGAACGGCTCAATCAAAAGTAAGGTTCAACTCTGTTAGTTGAATGCACAGAACAGAAAGAATTTTCACAGAATGCTACTGTGTAGTTTATATTTGAATATATTCCTTTCTCCACTATTACCCTCTTAGCGCTCCGAATGTCCACTTTCATTTTCTACAGAAAGAGTGTTCAGAACTGCGCAATCAAAAGTATGGTTTAACTCTGTTAGCTTAATGAATATATCAGAAATAAGTTTCACACAATGCTTCTGTGTAGTTTTTATTTGAAGATATTATTTTTCCCAATAGAGGCCTCTTAGCGCTCAGAATGTCCAATTGCAGTTTCTACAGAAAGAGTGTTTCAGAAAGGCTCAATCAAAAGTAAGGTTCAACTCTGTTAGTTGAATGCACAGAACAGAAAGAAATTTCATACAATGCTTCTGTGTAGTTTATATTTGAAGATATTCTTTTTTCCACTATTACCCACTTGGCGCTACGAATGTCCAGTTGCATTTTCTACAGACAGAGTGTTTCAAAACTGCTCAATCAAAAGTATGGTTTAACTCTGTTAGCTGAATGCTCAGATCAGAAAGAAGTTTCACAGAATGCTTCTGTGTAGTTTATATTTGAATATATTCCTTTTTCCACTACTACTCTCTTAGCGCTCCAAATGTCCAGTTGCATTTTCTACAGAAAGAGTGTTCAGATCTGCTGAATCAAAAGTATGGTTTAACTCTGTTAGCTGAATGCACAGATCAGAAAGAAGTTTCACAGAATGATTCTGTGTAGTTTATATTTGGAGACATTCCTTTTTCCACTATTACCCACTTAGCGCTCCGAATCTCCACTTGCATTTTCTACAGAAAGAGTGTTTCAGAACGGCTCAATCAAAACTAAGGTTCAACTCTTTTAGTTGAACAAACAGAACAGAAAGAAGTTTCACACAATTCTTCTGTGTAGTTTTTATTTGTAGAGATTCTTTTTCCCAATATAGGCCTCTTAGCGCTCAGAATGTCCAATTGCAGTTTCTACCGAAAGAGTGTTTCAGAACGGCTCAATCAAAAGTAAGGTTAAACTCTGTTAGTTGAATGCACAGAACAGAAAGAAGTTTCATACAATGCTTCTGTGTAGTTTATATTTGAACATATTCTTTTTTCCACTATTACCCACTTAGCGCTACGAATGTCCAGTTGCATTTTCTACAGACAGAGTGTTTCAAAACTGCTCAATCAAAAGTATGGTTTAACTCTGTTAGCTGAATGCTCAGATCAGAAAGAAGTTTCACAGAATGCTTCTGTGTAGTTTATATTTGAATATATTCCTTTTTCCACTAGTACGCTCTTAGCGCTCCAAATGTCCAGTTGCATTTTCTACAGAAAGAGTGTTCAGATCTGCTCAATCAAAATTATGGTTTAACTCTGTTAGCTGAATGCACAGATCAGAAAGAAGTTTCACCGAATGATTCTGTGTAGTTTATATTTGAAGACATTCCTTTTTCCACTATTACCCTCTTAGCGCTCCGAATCTCCACTTGCATTTTCTACAAAAAGAGTGTTTCATAACTGCTCAATCAAAAATATGTTTTATCTCTGTTAACTGAATTTACAGATCAGAAATAAGTTTCACAGAATGCATCTGTGTAGTTTTTATTTGAAGATATTCTTTTTCTCAATGTAGGCCTCTTAGCGCTTAGCATGTCCAATTGCAGTTTCTACAGAAAGAGTGTTTCAGAACGGCTCAATCAAAAGTAAGGTTCAACTCTGTTAGTTGAATGCACAGAACAGAAAGAATTTTCACAGAATGCTACTGTGTAGTTTATATTTGAATATATTCCTTTCTCCACTATTACCCTCTTAGCGCTCCGAATGTCCACTTGCATTTTCTACAGAAAGAGTGTTCAGAACTGCGCAATCAAAAGTATGGTTTAACTCTGTTAGCTTAATGAATATATCAGAAATAAGTTTCACACAATGCTTCTGTGTAGTTTTTATTTGAAGATATTATTTTTCCCAATAGAGGCCTCTTAGCGCTCAGAATGTCCAATTGCAGTTTCTACAGAAAGAGTGTTTCAGAAAGGCTCAATCAAAAGTAAGGTTCAACTCTGTTAGTTGAATGCACAGAACAGAAAGAAATTTCATACAATGCTTCTGTGTTGTTTATATTTGAAGATATTCTTTTTTCCACTATTACCCACTTGGCGCTACGGATGTCCAGTTGTATTTTCTACAGAGGGAGTGTTTCAAAACTGCTCAATCAAAAGTATGGTTTAAATCTGTTAGCTGAATGCTCAGATCAGAAAGAAGTTTCACAGAATGCTTCTGTGTAGTTTATATTTGAATATATTCCTTTTTCCACTACTACTCTCTTAGCGCTCCAAATGTCCAGTTGCATTTTCTACAGAAAGAGTGTTCAGATCTGCTCAATCAAAAGTATGGTTTAACTCTGTTAGCTGAATGCACAGATCAGAAAGAAGTTTCACAGAATGATTCTGTGTAGTTTATATTTGGAGACATTCCTTTTTCCACTATTACCCTCTTAGCGCTCCGAATCTACACTTGCATTTTCTACAGAAAGAGTGTTTCAGAATGGCTCAATCAAAACTAAGGTTCAACTCTTTTAGTTGAACAAACAGAACAGAAAGAAGTTTCACACAATTCTTCTGTGTAGTTTTTATTTGTAGACATTCTTTTTCCCAATATTGGCCTCTTAGCGCTCAGAATGTCCAATTGCAGTTTCTACAGAAAGAGTGTTTCAGAACGGCTCAATCAAAAGTAAGGTTCAACTCTGTTAGTTGAATGCACAGAAAAGAAAGAAGTTTCATACAATGCTTCTGTGTAGTTTATATTTGAACATATTCTTTTTTCCACTATTACCCACTTAGCGCTACGAATGTCCAGTTGCATTTTCTACAGACAGAGTGTTTCAAAACTGCTCAATCAAAAGTATGGCTTAACTCTGCTAGCTGAATGCTCAGATCAGAAAGAAGTTTCACAGAATGCTTCTGTGTAGTTTATATTTGAATATATTCCTTTTTCCACTACTACGATCTTAGCGCTCCAATTGTCCAGTTGCATTTTCTACAGAAAGAGTGTTCAGATCTGCTCAATCAAAAGTATGGTTTAACTCTGTTAGCTGAATGCACAGATCAGAAAGAAGTTTCACAGAATGATTCTGTGTAGTTTATATTTGGAGACATTCCTTTTTCCACTATTACCCTCTTAGCGCTCCGAATCTCCACTTGCATTTTCTACAAAAAGATTGTTTCATAACTGCTCAATCAAAAATATGTTTTATCTCTGTTAACTGAATTTACAGATCAGAAATAAGTTTCACAGAATGCATCTGTGTAGTTTTTATTTGAAGATATTCTTTTTCTCAATGTAGGCCTCTTAGCGCTTAGCATGTCCAATTGCAGTTTCTACAGAAAGAGTGTTTCAGAACGGCTCAATCAAAAGTAAGGTTCAACTCTGTTAGTTGAATGCACAGAACAGAAAGAATTTTCACAGAATGCTACTGTGTAGTTTATATTTGAATATATTCCTTTCTCCACTATTACCCTCTTAGCGCTCCGAATGTCCACTTTCATTTTCTACAGAAAGAGTGTTCAGAACTGCGCAATCAAAAGTATGGTTTAACTCTGTTAGCTTAATGAATATATCAGAAATAAGTTTCACACAATGCTTCTGTGTAGTTTTTATTTGAAGATATTATTTTTCCCAATAGAGGCCTCTTAGCGCTCAGAATGTCCAATTGCAGTTTCTACAGAAAGAGTGTTTCAGAAAGGCTCAATCAAAAGTAAGGTTCAACTCTGTTAGTTGAATGCACAGAACAGAAAGAAATTTCATACAATGCTTCTGTGTTGTTTATATTTGAAGATATTCTTTTTTCCACTATTACCCACTTGGCGCTACGAATGTCCAGTTGTATTTTCTACAGAGGGAGTGTTTCAAAACTGCTCAATCAAAAGTATGGTTTAACTCTGTTAGCTGAATGCTCAGATCAGAAAGAAGTTTCACAGAATGCTTCTGTGTAGTTTATATTTGAATATATTACTTTTTCCACTACTACACTCTTAGCGCTCCAAATGTCCAGTTGCATTTTCTACAGAAAGAGTGTTCAGATCTGCTCAATCAAAAGTATGGTTTAACTCTGTTAGCTGAATGCACAGATCAGAAAGAAGTTTCACAGAATGATTCTGTGTAGTTTATATTTGGAGACATTCCTTTTTCCACTATTACCCTCTTAGCGCTCCGAATCTCCACTTGCATTTTCTACAGAAAGAGTGTTTCAGAATGGCTCAATCAAAACTAAGGTTCAACTCTTTTAGTTGAACAAACAGAACAGAAAGAAGTTTCACACAATTCTTCTGTGTAGTTTTTATTTGTAGACATTCTTTTTCCCAATATTGGCCTCTTAGCGCTCAGAATGTCCAATTGCAGTTTCTACAGAAAGAGTGTTTCAGAACGGCTCAATCAAAAGTAAGGTTCAACTCTGTTAGTTGAATGCACAGAACAGAAAGAAGTTTCATACAATGCTTCTGTGTAGTTTATATTTGAACATATTCTTTTATCCACTATTACCCACTTAGCGCTACGAATGTCCAGTTGCATTTTCTACAGACAGAGTGTTTCAAAACTGCTCAATCAAAAGTATGGTTTAACTCTGCTAGCTGAATGCTCAGATCAGAAAGAAGTTTCACAGAATGCTTCTGTGTAGTTTATATTTGAATATATTCCTTTTTCCACTACTACGATCTTAGCGCTCCAAATGTCCAGTTGCATTTTCTACAGAAAGAGTGTTCAGATCTGCTCAATCAAAAGTATGGTTTAACTCTGTTAGCTGAATGCACAGATCAGAAAGAAGTTTCACCAAATGATTCTGTGTAGTTTATATTTGAAGACATTCCTTTTTCCACTATTACCCCCTTAGCACTCCGAATCTCCACTTGCATTTTCTACAAAAAGAGTGTTTCATAACTGCTCAATCAAAAATATGTTTTATCTCTGTTAACTGAATTTACAGATAAGAAATAAGTTTCACAGAATGCATCTGTGTAGTTTTTATTTGAAGATATTCTTTTTCCCAATGTAGGCCTCTTAGCGCTTAGCATGTCCAATTGCAGTTTCTACAGAAAGAGTGTTTCAGAACGGCTCAATCAAAAGTAAGGTTCAACTCTGTTAGTTGAATGCACAGAACAGAAAGAATTTTCACAGAATGCTACTGTGTAGTTTATATTTGAATATATTCCTTTTTCCACTAATACCCTCTTAGCGCTCCGAATGTCCACTTGCATTTTCTACAGAAAGAGTGTTCAGAACTGCGCAATCAAAAGTATGGTTTAACTCTGTTAGCTTAATGAACATATCAGAAATAAGTTTCACACAATGCTTCTGTGTATTTTTTATTTGAAGATATTATTTTTCCCAATAGAGGCCTCTTAGCGCTCAGAATGTCCAATTGCAGTTTCTACAGAAAGAGTGTTTCAGAAAGGCTCAATCAAAAGTGAGGTTCAACTCTGTTAGTTGAATGCACAGAACAGAAAGAAGTTTCATACAATGCTTCTGTGTAGTTTATATTTGAACATATTCTTTTTTCCACTATTACCCACTTAGCGCTACGAATGTCCAGTTGCATTTTCTACAGACAGAGTGTTTCAAAACTGGTCAATCAAAAGTATGGTTTAATTCTGTTAGCTGAATGCTCAGATCAGAAAGAAGTTTCACAGAATGCTTCTGTGTAGTTTATATTTGAATATATTCCTTTTTCCACTACTACTCTCTTAGCGCTCCAAATGTCCAGTTGCATTTTCTACAGAAAGAGTGTTCAGATCTGCTCAATCAAAAGTATGCTTTAACTCTGTTAATTGAATGCACAGAACAGAAAGAATTTTCACAGAATGATTCTGTGTAGTTTATATTTGGAGACATTCCTTTCTCCACTATTACCCTCTTAGCGCTCCGAATGTCCACTTGCATTTTCTACAGAAAGAGTGTTCAGAACTGCGCAATCAAAAGTATGGTTTAACTCTGTTAGCTTAATGAACATATCAGAAATAAGTTTCACACAATGCTTCTGTGTAGTTTTTATTTGAAGATATTATTTTTCCCAATAGAGGCCTCTTAGCGCTCAGAATGTCCAATTGCAGTTTCTACAGAAAGAGTGTTTCAGAAAGGCTCAAACAAAAGTAAGGTTCATCTCTGTTAGTTGAATGCACAGAACAGAAAGAAATTTCATACAATGCTTCTGTGTAGTTTATATTTGAACATATTCTGTTTTCCACTATTACCCACTTAGCGCTACGAATGTCCAGTTGCATTTTCTACAGACAGAGTGTTTCAAAACTGCTCAATCAAAAGTATGGTTTAACTCTGTTAGCTGAATGCTCAGATCAGAAACAAGTTTCACAGAATGCTTCTGTGTAGTTTATATTTGAATATATTCCTTTTTCATCTACTACTCTCTTAGCGCTCCAAATGTCCAGTTGCATTTTCTACAGAAAGAGTGTTCAGATCTGCTGAATCAAAAGTATGGTTTAACTCTGTTAGCTGAATGCACAGATCAGAAAGAAGTTTCACAGAATGATTCTGTGTAGTTTATATTTGGAGACATTCCTTTTTCCACTATTACCCTCTTAGCGCTCCGAATCTCCACTTGCATTTTCTACAGAAAGAGTGTTTCAGAACGGCTCAATCAAAACTAAGGTTCAACTCTTTTATTTGAACAAACAGAACAGAAAGAAGTTTCACACAATTGTTCTGTGTAGTTTTTATTTGTAGACATTCTTTTTCCCAATATAGGCCTCTTAGAGCTCAGAATGTCCAATTGCAGTTTCTACAGAAAGAGTGTTTCAGAACGGCTCAATCAAAAGTAAGGTTCAACTCTGTTAGTTGAATGCACAGAACAGAAAGAAGTTTCATACAATGCTTCTGTGTAGTTTATAATTGAACATATTCTTTTTTCCACTATTACCCACTTAGCGCTACGAATGTCCAGTTGCATTTTCTACAGACAGAGTGTTTCAAAACTGCTCAATCAAAAGTATGGTTTAACTCTGCTAGCTGAATGCTCAGATCAGAAAGAAGTTTCACAGAATGCTTCTGTGTAGTTTATATTTGAATATATTCCTTTTTCCACTACTACGATCTTAGCGCTCCAAATGTCCAGTTGCTTTTTCTACAGAAAGAGTGTTCAGATCTGCTCAATCAAAAGTATGGTTTAACTCTGTTAGCTGAATGCACAGATCAGAAAGAAGTTTCACAGAATGATTCTGTGTAGTTTATATTTGGAGACATTCCTTTTTCCACTATTACCCTCTTAGCGCTCCGAATCTCCACTTGCATTTTCTACAAAAAGATTGTTTCATAACTGCTCAATCAAAAATATGTTTTATCTCTGTTAACTGAATTTACAGATCAGAAATAAGTTTCACAGAATGCATCTGTGTAGTTTTTATTTGAAGATATTCTTTTTCTCAATGTAGGCCTCTTAGCGCTTAGCATGTCCAATTGCAGTTTCTACAGAAAGAGTGTTTCAGAACGGCTCAATCAAAAGTAAGGTTCAACTCTGTTAGTTGAATGCACAGAACAGAAAGAATTTTCACAGAATGCTACTGTGTAGTTTATATTTGAATATATTACTTTCTCCACTATTACCCTCTTAGCGCTCCGAATGTCCACTTGCATTTTCTACAGAAAGAGTGTTCAGAACTGCGCAATCAAAGGTATGGTTTAACTCTGTTAGCTTAATGAACATATCAGAAATAAGTTTCACACAATGCTTCTGTGTAGTTTTTATTTGAAGATATTAATTTTCCCAATAGAGGCCTCTTAGCGCTCAGAATGTCCAATTGCAGTTTCTACAGAAAGAGTGTTTCAGAACGGCTCAATCAAAATAAGGTTCATCTCTGTTAGTTGAATGCACAGAACAGAAAGAAATTTCATACAATGCTTCTGTGTAGTTTATATTTGAACATATTCTTTTTTCCACTATTACCCACTTAGCGCTACGAATGTCCATGTGCATTTTCTACAGACAGAGTTTTTCAAAACTGCTCAATCAAAAGTATGGTTTAACTCTGTTAGCTGAATGCTCAGATCAGAAAGAAGTTTCACAGAATGCTTCTGTGTAGTTTATATTTGAATATATTCCTTTTTCCACTGCTACACTCTTAGTGCTCCAAATGTCCAGTTGCATTTTCTACAGAAAGAGTGTTCAGATCTGCTCAATCAAAAGTATGGTTTAACTCTGTTAGCTGAATGCACAGATCAGAAAGAAGTTTCACCAAATGATTCTGTGTAGTTTATATTTGAAGACATTCCTTTTTCCACTATTACCCCCTTAGCGCTCCGAATCTCCACTTGCATTTTCTACAAAAAGAGTGTTTCATAACTGCTCAATCAAAAATATGTTTTATCTCTGTTAACTGAATTTACAGATAAGAAATAAGTTTCACAGAATGCATCTGTGTAGTTTTTATTTGAAGATATTCTTTTTCCCAATGTAGGCCTCTTAGCGCTTAGCATGTCCAATTGCAGTTTCTACAGAAAGAGTGTTTCAGAACGGCTCAATCAAAAGTAAGGTTCAACTCTGTTAGTTGAATGCACAGAACAGAAAGAATTTTCACAGAATGCTACTGTGTAGTTTATATTTGAATATATTCCTTTTTCCACTAATACCCTCTTAGCGCTCCGAATGTCCACTTGCATTTTCTACAGAAAGAGTGTTCAGAACTGCGCAATCAAAAGTATGGTTTAACTCTGTTAGCTTAATGAACATATCAAAAATAAGTTTCACACAATGCTTCTGTGTATTTTTTATTTGAAGATATTATTTTTCCCAATAGAGGCCTCTTAGCGCTCAGAATGTCCAATTGCAGTTTCTACAGAAAGAGTGTTTCAGAAAGGCTCAATCAAAAGTGAGGTTCAACTCTGTTAGTTGAATGCACAGAACAGAAAGAAGTTTCATACAATGCTTCTGTGTAGTTTATATTTGAACATATTCTTTTTTCCACTATTACCCACTTAGCGCTACGAATGTCCAGTTGCATTTTCTACAGACAGAGTGTTTCAAAACTGCTCAATCAAAAGTATGGTTTAACTCTGCTAGCTGAATGCTCAGATCAGAAAGAAGTTTCACAGAATGCTTCTGTGTAGTTTATATTTGAATATATTCCTTTTTCCACTACTACGATCTTAGCGCTCCAAATGTCCAGTTGCATTTTCTACAGAAAGAGTGTTCAGATCTGCTCAATCAAAAGTATGGTTTAACTCTGTTAGCTGAATGCACAGATCAGAAAGAAGTTTCACAGAATGATTCTGTGTAGTTTATATTTGGAGACATTCCTTTTTCCACTATTACCCTCTTAGCGCTCCGAATCTCCACTTGCATTTTCTACAAAAAGAGTGTTTCATAACTGCTCAATCAAAAATATGTTTTATCTTTGTTAACTGAATTTACAGATCAGAAATAAGTTTCACAGAATGCATCTGTGTAGTTTTTATTTGAAGATATTCTTTTTCCCAATGTAGGCCTCTTAGCGCTTAGCATGTCCAATTGCAGTTTCTACAGAAAGAGTGTTTCAGAACGGCTCAATCAAAAGTAAGGTTCAACTCTGTTAGTTGAATGCACAGAACAGAAAGTATTTTCACAGAATGCTACTGTGTAGTTTATATTTGAATATATACCTTTCTCCACTATTAGCCTCTTAGCGCTCCGAATGTCCACTTGCATTTTCTACAGAAAGAGTGTTCAGAACTGCGCAATCAAAGGTATGGTTTAACTCTGTTAGCTTAATGAACATATCAGAAATAAGTTTCACACAATGCTTCTGTGTAGTTTTTATTTGAAGATATTAATTTTCCCAATAGAGGCCTCTTAGCGCTCAGAATGTCCAATTGCAGTTTCTACAGAAAGAGTGTTTCAGAACGGCTCAATCAAAAGTAAGGTTCATCTCTGTTAGTTGAATGCACAGAACAGAAAGAAATTTCATACAATGCTTCTGTGTAGTTTATATTTGAACATATTCTTTTTTCCACTATTACCCACTTAGCGCTACGAATGTCCAGGTGCATTTTCTACAGACAGAGTGTTTCAAAACTGCTCAATCAAAAGTATGGTTTAACTCTGTTAGCTGAATGCTCAGATCAGAAAGAAGTTTCACAGAATGCTTCTGTGTAGTTTATATTTGAATATATTCCTTTTTCCACTGCTACTCTCTTAGTGCTCCAAATGTCCAGTTGCATTTTCTACAGAAAGAGTGTTCAGATCTGCTCAATCAAAAGTATGGTTTAACTCTGTTAGCTGAATGCACAGATCAGAAAGAAGTTTCACCAAATGATTCTGTGTAGTTTATATTTGAAGACATTCCTTTTTCCACTATTACCCCCTTAGCGCTCCGAATCTCCACTTGCATTTTCTACAAAAAGAGTGTTTCATAACTGCTCAATCAAAAATATGTTTTATCTCTGTTAACTGAATTTACAGATAAGAAATAAGTTTCACAGAATGCATCTGTGTAGTTTTTATTTGAAGATATTCTTTTTCCCAATGTAGGCCTCTTAGCGCTTAGCATGTCCAATTGCAGTTTCTACAGAAAGAGTGCTTCAGAACGGCTCAATCAAAAGTAAGGTTCAACTCTGTTAGTTGAATGCACAGAACAGAAAGAATTTTCACAGAATGCTACTGTGTAGTTTATATTTGAATATATTCCTTTTTCCACTATTACCCTCTTAGCGCTCCGAATGTCCACTTGCATTTTCTACAGAAAGAGTGTTCAGAACTGCGCAATCAAAAGTATGGTTTAACTCTGTTAGCTTAATGAACATATCAGAAATAAGTTTCACACAATGCTTCTGTGTATTTTTTATTTGAAGATATTATTTTTCCCAATAGAGGCCTCTTAGCGCTCAGAATGTCCAATTGCAGTTTCTACAGAAAGAGTGTTTCAGAAAGGCTCAATCAAAAGTGAGGTTCAACTCTGTTAGTTGAATGCACAGAACAGAAAGTAGTTTCATACAATGCTTCTGTGTAGTTTATATTTGAACATATTCTTTTTTCCACTATTACCCACTTAGCGCTACGAATGTCCAGTTGCATTTTCTACAGACAGAGTGTTTCAAAACTGGTCAATCAAAAGTATGGTTTAATTCTGTTAGCTGAATGCTCAGATCAGAAAGAAGTTTCACAGAATGCTTCTGTGTAGTTTATATTTGAATATATTCCTTTTTCCACTACTACTCTCTTAGCGCTCCAAATGTCCAGTTGCATTTTCTACAGAAAGAGTGTTCAGATCTGCTCAATCAAAAGTATGCTTTAACTCTGTTAGCTGAATGCACAGATCAGAAAGAAGTTTCACAGAATGATTCTGTGTAGTTTATATTTGGAGACATTCCTTTCTCCACTATTACCCTCTTAGCGCTCCGAATGTCCACTTGCATTTTCTACAGAAAGAGTGTTCAGAACTGCGCAATCAAAAGTATGGTTTAACTCTGTTAGCTTAATGAACATATCAGAAATAAGTTTCACACAATGCTTCTGTGTAGTTTTTATTTGAAGATATTATTTTTCCCAATAGAGGCCTCTTAGCGCTCAGAATGTCCAATTGCAGTTTCTACAGAAAGAGTGTTTCAGAAAGGCTCAAACAAAAGTAAGGTTCATCTCTGTTAGTTGAATGCACAGAACAGAAAGAAATTTCATACAATGCTTCTGTGTAGTTTATATTTGAACATATTCTTTTTTCCACTATTACCCACTTAGCGCTACGAATGTCCAGTTGCATTTTCTACAGACAGAGTGTTTCAAAACTGCTCAATCAAAAGTATGGTTTAACTCTGCTAGCTGAATGCTCAGATCAGAAAGAAGTTTCACAGAATGCTTCTGTGTAGTTTATATTTGAATATATTCCTTTTTCCACTACTACGATCTTAGCGCTCCAAATGTCCAGTTGCATTTTCTACAGAAAGAGTGTTCAGATCTGCTCAATCAAAAGTATGGTTTAACTCTGTTAGCTGAATGCACAGATCAGAAAGAAGTTTCACAGAATGATTCTGTGTAGTTTATATTTGGAGACATTCCTTTTTCCACTATTACCCTCTTAGCGCTCCGAATCTCCACTTGCATTTTCTATAAAAAGAGTGTTTCATAACTGCTCAATCAAAAATATGTTTTATCTCTGTTAACTGAATTTACAGATCAGAAATAAGTTTCACAGAATGCATCTGTGTAGTTTTTATTTGAAGATATTCTTTTTCCCAATGTAGGCCTCTTAGCGCTTAGCATGTCCAATTGCAGTTTCTACAGAAAGAGTGTTTCAGAACGGCTCAATCAAAAGTAAGGTTCAACTCTGTTAGTTGAATGCACAGAACAGAAAGTATTTTCACAGAATGCTACTGTGTAGTTTATATTTGAATATATACCTTTCTCCACTATTACCCTCTTAGCGCTCCGAATGTCCACTTGCATTTTCTACAGAAAGAGTGTTCAGAACTGCGCAATCAAAGGTATGGTTTAACTCTGTTAGCTTAATGAACATATCAGAAATAAGTTTCACACAATGCTTCTGTGTAGTTTTTATTTGAAGATATTAATTTTCCCAATAGAGGCCTCTTAGCGCTCAGAATGTCCAATTGCAGTTTCTACAGAAAGAGTGTTTCAGAACGGCTCAATCAAAAGTAAGGTTCATCTCTGTTAGTTGAATGCACAGAACAGAAAGAAATTTCATACAATGCTTCTGTGTAGTTTATATTTGAACATATTCTTTTTTCCACTATTACCCACTTAGCGCTACGAATGTCCAGGTGCATTTTCTACAGTCAGAGTGTTTCAAAACTGCTCAATCAAAAGTATGGTTTAACTCTGTTAGCTGAATGCTCAGATCAGAAAGAAGTTTCACAGAATGCTTCTGTGTAGTTTATATTTGAATATATTCCTTTTTCCACTGCTACTCTCTTAGTGCTCCAAATGTCCAGTTGCATTTTCTACAGAAAGAGTGTTCAGATCTGCTCAATCAAAAGTATGGTTTAACTCTGTTAGCTGAATGCACAGATCAGAAAGAAGTTTCACCAAATGATTCTGTGTAGTTTATATTTGAAGACATTCCTTTTTCCACTATTACCCCCTTAGCGCTCCGAATCTCCACTTGCATTTTCTACAAAAAGAGTGTTTCATAACTGCTCAATCAAAAATATGTTTTATCTCTGTTAACTGAATTTACAGATAAGAAATAAGTTTCACAGAATGCATCTGTGTAGTTTTTATTTGAAGATATTATTTTTCCCAATGTAGGCCTCTTAGCGCTTAGCATGTCCAATTGCAGTTTCTACAGAAAGAGTGTTTCAGAACGGCTCAATCAAAAGTAAGGTTCAACTCTGTTAGTTGAATGCACAGAACAGAAAGAATTTTCACAGAATGCTACTGTGTAGTTTATATTTGAATATATTCCTTTCTCCACTATTACCCTCTTAGCGCTCCGAATGTCCACTTGCATTTTCTACAGAAAGAGTGTTCAGAACTGCGCAATCAAAAGTATGGTTTAACTCTGTTAGCTTAATGAATATATCAGAAAGAAGTTTCACACAATGCTTCTGTGTAGTTTTTATTTGAAGATATTATTTTTCCCAATAGAGGCCTCTTAGCGCTCAGAATGTCCAATTGCAGTTTCTACAGAAAGAGTGTTTCAGAAAGGCTCAATCAAAAGTAAGGTTCAACTCTGTTAGTTGAATGCACAGAACAGAAAGAAATTTCATACAATGCTTCTGTGTAGTTTATATTTGAAGATATTCTTTTTTCCACTATTACCCACTTGGCGCTACGAATGTCCAGTTGCATTTTCTACAGACAGAGTGTTTCAAAACTGCTCAATCAAAAGTATGGTTTAACTCTGTTAGCTGAATGCTCAGATCAGAAAGAAGTTTCACAGAATGCTTCTGTGTAGTTTATATTTGAATATATTCCTTTTTCCACTACTACTCTCTTAGCGCTCCAAATGTCCAGTTGCATTTTCTACAGAAAGAGTGTTCAGATCTGCTGAATCAAAAGTATGGTTTAACTCTGTTAGCTGAATGCACAGATCAGAAAGAAGTTTCACAGAATGATTCTGTGTAGTTTATATTTGGAGACATTCCTTTTTCCACTATTACCCTCTTAGCGCTCCGAATCTCCACTTGCATTTTCTACAGAAAGAGTGTTTCAGAACGGCTCAATCAAAACTAAGGTTCAACTCTTTTAGTTGAACAAACAGAACAGAAAGAAGTTTCACACAATTCTTCTGTGTAGTTTTTATTTGTAGAGATTCTTTTTCCCAATATAGGCCTCTTAGCCCTCAGAATGTCCAATTGCAGTTTCTACCGAAAGAGTGTTTCAGAACGGCTCAATCAAAAGTAAGGTTAAACTCTGTAAGTTGAATGCACAGAACAGAAAGAAGTTTCATACAATGCTTCTCTGTAGTTTATATTTGAACATATTCTTTTTTCCACTATTACCCACTTAGCGCTACGAATGTCCAGTTGCATTTTCTACAGACAGAGTGTTTCAAAACTGCTCAATCAAAAGTATGGTTTAACTCTGTTAGCTGAATGCTCAGATCAGAAAGAAGTTTCACAGAATGCTTCTGTGTAGTTTATATATGAATATATTCCTTTTTCCACTAGTACGCTCTTAGCGCTCCAAATGTCCAGTTGCATTTTCTACAGAAAGAGTGTTCAGATCTGCTCAATCAAAATTATGGTTTAACTCTGTTAGCTGAATGCACAGATCAGAAAGAAGTTTCACCGAATGATTCTGTGTAGTTTATATTTGAAGACATTCCTTTTTCCACTATTACCCTCTTAGCGCTCCGAATCTCCACTTGCATTTTCTACAAAATGAGTGTTTCATAACTGCTCAATCAAAAATATGTTTTATCTCTGTTAACTGAATTTACAGATCAGAAATAAGTTTCACAGAATGCATCTGTGTAGTTTTTATTTGAAGATATTCTTTTTCCCAATGTAGGCCTCTTAGCGCTTAGCATGTCCAATTGCAATTTCTACAGAAAGAGTGTTTCAGAACGGCTCAATCAAAAGTAAGGTTCAACTCTGTTAGTTGAATGCACAGAACAGAAAGAATTTTCACAGAATACTACTGTGTAGTTTATATTTGAATATATTCCTTTCTCCACTATTACCCTCTTAGCGCTCCGAATGTCCACTTGCATTTTCTACAGAAAGAGTGTTCAGAACTGCGCAATCAAAAGTATGCTTTAACTCTGTTAGCTTAATGAACATATCAGAAATAAGTTTCACACAATACTTCTGTGTAGTTTTTATTTGAAGATATTATTTTTCCCAATAGAGGCCTCTTAGCGCTCAGAATGTCCAATTGCAGTTTCTACAGAAAGAGTGTTTCAGAAAGGCTCAAACAAATGTAAGGTTCATCTCTGTTAGTTGAATGCACAGAACAGAAAGAAATTTCATACAATGCTTCTGTGTAGTTTATATTTGAACATATTCTTTTTTCCACTATTAACCACTTAGCGCTATGAATGTCCAGTTGCATTTTCTACAGACAGAGTGTTTCAAAACTGCTCATTCAAAAGTATGGTTTAACTCTGTTAGCTGAATTCTCAGATCAGAAAGAAATTTCACAGAATGCTTCTGTGTAGTTTATATTTGAATATATTCCTTTTTCCACTACTACGATCTTAGCGCTCCAAATGTCCAGTTGCATTATCTACAGAAAGAGTGTTCAGATCTGCTCAATCAAAAGTATGGTTTAACTCTGTTAGCTGAATGCACAGATCAGAAAGAAGTTTCACAGAATGATTCTGTGTAGTTTATATTTGGAGACATTCCTTTCTCCACTATTACCCTCTTAGCGCTCCGAATGTCCACTTGCATTTTCTACAAAAAGAGTGTTTCATAACTGCTCAATCAAAAATATGTTTTATCTCTGTTAACTGAATTTACAGATCAGAAATAAGTTTCACAGAAGGCATCTGTGTAGTTTTTATTTGAAGATATTCTTTTTCCCAATGTAGGCCTCTCAGCGCTTAGCATGTCCAATTGCAGTTTCTACAGAAAGAGTGTTTCAGAACGGCTCAATCAAAAGTAAGGTTCATCTCTGTTAGTTGAATGCACAGAACAGAAAGAAATTTCATACAATGCTTCTGTGTAGTTTATATTTGAACATATTCTTTTTTCCACTATTACCCACTTAGCGCTACGAATGTCCAGGTGCATTTTCTACAGACAGAGTGTTTCAAAACTGCTCAATCAAAAGTATGGTTTAATTCTGTTAGCTGAATGCTCAGATCAGAAAGAAGTTTCACAGAATGCTTCTGTGTAGTTTATATTTGAATATATTCGTTTTTCCAGTACTACTCTCTTAGCGCTCCAAATGTCCAGTTGCATTTTCTACAGAAAGAGTGTTCAGATCTGCTCAATCAAAAGTATGGTTTAACTCTGTTAGCTGAATGCACAGATGAGAAAGAAGTTTCACAGAATGATTCTGTGTAGTTTATATTTGGAGACATTCCTTTTTCCACTATTACCTTCTTAGCGCTCCGAATCTCCACTTGCATTTTCTACATAAAGAGTGTTTCAAAACTGCTCAATCAAAACTAAGGTTCAACTCTTTTAGTTGAACAAACAGAACAGAAAGAAGTTTCACACAATTCTTCTGTGTAGTTTTTATTTGTAGACATTCTTTTTCCCAATATAGGCCTCTTAGAGCTCAGAATGTCCAATTGCAGTTTCTACAGAAAGAGTGTTTCAGAACGGCTCAATCAAAAGGAAGGTTCAACTCTGTTAGTTGAATGCACAGAACAGAAAGAAGTTTCATACAATGCTTCTGTGTAGTTTATATTTGAACATATTCTTTTTTCCACTATTACCCACTTAGCGCTACGAATGTCCAGTTGCATTTTCTACAGACAGAGTGTTTCAAAACTGCTCAATCAAAAGTATGGTTTAACTCTGCTAGCTGAATGCTCAGATCAGAAAGAAGTTTCACAGAATGCTTCTGTGTAGTTTATATTTGAATATATTCCTTTTTCCACTACTACGATCTTAGCGCTCCAAATGTCCAGTTGCATTTTTTACAGAAAGAGTGTTCAGATCTGCTCAATCAAAAGTATGGTTTAACTCTGTTAGCTGAATGCACAGATCAGAAAGAAGTTTCACAGAATGATTCTGTGTAGTTTATATTTGGACACAATCCTTTTTCCACTACTACCCTCTTAGCGCTCCGAATCTCCACTTGCATTTTCTACAAAAAGAGTGTTTCATAACTGCTCAATCAAAAATATGTTTTATCTCTGTTAACTGAATTTACAGATCAGAAATAAGTTTCACAGAATGCATCTGTGTAGTTTTTATTTGAAGATATTCTTTTTCCCAATGTAGGCCTCTTAGCGCTTAGCATGTCCAATTGCAGTTTCTACAGAAAGAGTGTTTCAGAACGGCTCAATTAAAAGTAAGGTTCAACTCTGTTAGTTGAATGCACAGAACAGAAAGAATTTTCACAGAATGCTACTGTGTAGTTTATATTTGAATATATTCCTTTCTCCACTATTACCCTCTTAGCGCTCCGAATGGCCACTTGCATTTTCTACAGAAAGAGTGTTCAGAACTGCGCAATCAAAAGTATGGTTTAACTCTGTTAGCTTAATGAACATATCAGAAATAAGTTTCACACAATGCTTCTGTGTAGTTTTTATTTGAAGATATTATTTTTCCCAATAGAGGCCTCTTAGCGCTCAGAATGTCCAATTGCAGTTTCTACAGAAAGAGTGTTTCAGAAAGGCTCAATCAAAAGTAAGGTTCAACTCTGTTAGTTGAATGCACAGAACAGAAAGAAGTTTCATACAATTCTTCTGTGTAGTTTATATTTGAACATATTCTTTTTTCCACTATTACCCACTTAGCGCTACGAATGTCCAGTTGCATTTTCTACAGACAGAGTGTTTCAAAACTGCTCAATCAAAAGTATGGTTTAACTCTGTTAGCTGAATGCTCAGATCAGAAAGAAGTTTCACAGAATGCTTCTGTGTAGTTTATATTTGAATATATTCCTTTTTCCACTAGTAATCTCTTAGCGCTCCAAATGTCCAGTTGCATTTTCTACAGAAAGAGTGTTCAGATCTGCTCAATCAAAAGTATGGTTTAACTCTGTTAGCTGAATGCACAGATCAGAAAGAAGTTTCACAGAATGATTCTGTGTAGTTTATATTTGGAGACATTCCTTTTTCCACTATTACCCTCTTAGCGCTCCGAATCTCCACTTGCATTTTCTACAGAAAGAGTGTTTCAGAACGGCTCAATCAAAACTAAGGTTCAACTCTTTTAGTTGAACAAACAGAACAGAAAGAAGTTTCACACAATTCTTCTGTGTAGTTTTTTTTTGTAGACATTCTTTTTCCCAATATAGGCCTCTTAGCGCTCAGAATGTCCAATTGCAGTTTCTACAGAAAGAGTGTTTCAGAACGGCTCAATCAAAAGTAAGGTTCAACTCTGTTAGTTGAATGCACAGAACAGAAAGAAGTTTCATACAATGCTTCTGTGTAGTTTATATTTGAACATATTCTTTTTTCCACTATTACCCACTTAGCGCTACGAATGTCCAGTTGCATTTTCTACAGACGGAGTGTGTCAAAACTGCTCAATCAAAAGTATGGTTTAACTCTGTTAGCTGAATGCTCAGATCAGAAAGAAGTTTCACAGAATGATTCTGTGTAGTTTATATTTGAATATATTCCTTTTTCCACTACTACGCTCTTAGCGCTCCAAATGTCCAGTTGCATTTTCTACAGAAAGAGTGTTCAGATCTGCTCAATCAAAAGTATGTTTTAACTCTGTTAGCTGAATGCACAGATCAGAAAGAAGTTTCACCGAATGATTCTGTGTAGTTTATATTTGAAGACATTCCTTTTTCCACTATTACCCACTTAGCGCTCCGAATCTCCACTTGCATTTTCTACAAAAAGAGTGTTTCATAACTGCTCCATCAAAAATATGTTTAATCTCTGTTAACTGAATTTACAGATCAGAAATAAGTTTCACAGAATGCATCTGTGTAGTGTTTATTTGAAGATATTATTTTTCCCAATGTAGGCCTCTTAGCGCTTCGCATGTCCAATTGCAGTTTCTACAGAAAGAGTGTTTCAGAACGGCTCAATCAAAAGTAAGGTTCAACTCTGTTAGTTGAATGCACAGAACAGAAAGAATTTTCACAGAATGCTACTGTGTAGTTTATATTTGAATATATTCCTTTCTCCACTATTACCCTCTTAGCGCTCCGAATGTCCACTTGCATTTTCTACAGAAATAGTGTTCAGAACTGCGCAATCGAAAATATGGTTTAACTCTGTTAGCTTAATGAACATATCAGAAATAAGTTTCACACAATCCGTCTGTGTAGTTTTTATTTGAAGATATTATTTTTCCCAATATAGGCCTCTTAGCGCTCAGAATGTCCAATTGCAGTTTCTACAGAAAGAGTGTTTCAGAAAGGCTCAATCAAAACTAAGGTTCAACTCTGTTAGTTGAATGCACAGAACAGAAAGAAATTTCATACAATGCTTCTGTGTAGTTTATATTTGAACATATTCTTTTTTCCACTATTACCCACTTGGCGCTACGAATGTCCAGTTGCATTTTCTACAGACAGAGTGTTTCAAAACTGCTCAATCAAATGTATGGTTTAACTCTGTTAGCGGAATGCTCAGATCAGAAAGAAGTTTCACAGAATGCTTCTGTGTAGTTTATATTTGAATATATTCCTTTTTCCACTAGTACTCTCTTAGCGCTCCAAATGTCCAGTTGCATTTTCTACAGAAAGAGTGTTCAGATCTGCTCAATCAAAAGTATGGTTTAACTCTGTTAGCTGAATGCACAGATCAGAAAGAAGTTTCACAGAATGATTCTGTGTAGTTTATATTTGGAGACATTCCTTTTTCCACTATTACCCTCTTAGCGCCCCGAATCTCCACTTGCATTTTCTACAGAAAGAGTGTTTCAGAACGGCTCAATCAAAACTAAGGTTCAACTCTTTTAGTTGAACAAACAGAACAGAAAGAAGTTTCACACAATTCTTCTGTGTAGTTTTTATTTGTAGACATTCTTTTTCCCAATATAGGCCTCTTAGCGCTCAGAATGTCCAATTGCAGTTTCTACAGAAAGAGTGTTTCAGAACGGCTCAATCAAAAGTAAGGTTCAACTCTGTTAGTTGAATGCACAGAAGAGAAAGAAGTTTCATACAATGCTTCTGTGTAGTTTATATTTGAACATATTCTTTTTTCCACTATTACCCACTTAGCGCTACGAATGTCCAGTTGCATTTTCTACAGACAGAGTGTTTCAAAACTGCTCAATCAAAAGTATGGTTTAACTCTGCTAGCTGAATGCTCAGATCAGAAAGAAGTTTCACCGAATGCTTCTGTGTAGTTTATATTTGAATATATTCCTTTTTCCACTACTACGCTCTTAGCGCTCCAAATGTCCAGTTGCATTTTCTACAGAAAGAGTGTTCAGATCTGCTCAATCAAAAGTATGGTTTAACTCTGTTAGCTGAATGCACAGAACAGAAAGAAGTTTCACCGAATGATTCTGTGTAGTTTATATTTGAAGACATTCCTTTTTCCACTATTACCCTCTTAGCGCTCCGAATCTCCACTTGCATTTTCTACAAAAAGAGTGTTTCATAACTGCTCAATCAAAAATATGTTTTATCTCTGTTAACTGAATTTACAGATCAGAAATAAGTTTCACAGAATGCATCTGTGTAGTTTTTATTTGAAGATATTCTTTTTCCCAATGTAGGCCTCTTAGCGCTTAGCATGTCCAATTGCCGTTTCTACAGAAAGAGTGTTTCAGAACGGCTCAATTAAAAGTAAGGTTCAACTCTGTTAGTTGAATGCACAGAACAGAAAGAATTTTCACAGAATGCTACTGTGTAGTTTATATTTGAATATATTCCTTTTTCCACTATTACCCTCTTAGCGCTCCGAATGTCCACTTGCATTTTCTACAGAAAGAGTGTTCAGAACTGCGCAATCAAAAGTATGGTTTAACTCTGTTAGCTTAATGAACATATCAGAAATAAGTTTCACACAATGCTTCTGTGTAGTTTTTATTTGAAGATATTATTTTTCCCAATAGAGGCCTCTTAGCGCTCAGAATGTCCAATTGCAGTTTCTACAGAAAGAGTGTTTCAGAAAGGCTCAATCAAAAGTAAGGTTCAACTCTGTTAGTTGAATGCACAGAACAGAAAGAAGTTTCATACAATTCTTCTGTGTAGTTTATATTTGAACATATTCTTTTTTCCACTATTACCCACTTGGCGCTACGTATGTCCAGTTGCATTTTCTACAGACAGAGTGTTTCAAAACTGCTCAATCAAATGTATGGTTTAACTCTGTTAGCTGAATGCTCAGATCAGAAAGAAGTTTCACAGAATGCTTCTGTGTAGTTTATATTTGAATATATTCCTTTTTCCACTAGTACTCTCTTAGCGCTCCAAATGTCCAGTTGCATTTTCTACAGAAAGAGTGTTCAGATCTGCTCAATCAAAAGTATGGTTTAACTCTGTTAGCTGAATGCACAGATCAGAAAGAAGTTTCACAGAATGATTCTGTGTAGTTTATATTTGGAGACATTCCTTTTTCCACTATTACCCTCTTAGCGCTCCGAATCTCCACTTGCATTTTCTACAGAAAGAGTGTTTCAGAACGGCTCAATCAAAACTAAGGTTCAACTCTTTTAGTTGAACAAACAGAACAGAAAGAAGTTTCACACAATTCTTCTGTGTAGTTTTTTTTTGTAGACATTCTTTTTCCCAATATAGGCCTCTTAGCGCTCAGAATGTCCAATTGCAGTTTCTACAGAAAGAGTGTTTCAGAACGGCTCAATCAAAAGTAAGGTTCAACTCTGTTAGTTGAATGCACAGAACAGAAAGAAGTTTCATACAATGCTTCTGTGTAGTTTATATTTGAACATATTCTTTTTTCCACTATTACCCACTTAGCGCTACGAATGTCCAGTTGCATTTTCTACAGACGGAGTGTGTCAAAACTGCTCAATCAAAAGTATGGTTTAACTCTGTTAGCTGAATGCTCAGATCAGAAAGAAGTTTCACAGAATGATTCTGTGTAGTTTATATTTGAATATATTCCTTTTTCCACTACTACGCTCTTAGCGCTCCAAATGTCCAGTTGCATTTTCTACAGAAAGAGTGTTCAGATCTGCTCAATCAAAAGTATGTTTTAACTCTGTTAGCTGAATGCACAGATCAGAAAGAAGTTTCACCGAATGATTCTGTGTAGTTTATATTTGAAGACATTCCTTTTTCCACTATTACCCTCTTAGCGCTCCGAATCTCCACTTGCATTTTCTACAAAAAGAGTGTTTCATAACTGCTCCATCAAAAATATGTTTAATCTCTGTTAACTGAATTTACAGATCAGAAATAAGTTTCACAGAATGCATCTGTGTAGTGTTTATTTGAAGATATTATTTTTCCCAATGTAGGCCTCTTAGCGCTTCGCATGTCCAATTGCAGTTTCTACAGAAAGAGTGTTTCAGAACGGCTCAATCAAAAGTAAGGTTCAACTCTGTTAGTTGAATGCACAGAACAGAAAGAATTTTCACAGAATGCTACTGTGTAGTTTATATTTGAATATATTCCTTTCTCCACTATTACCCTCTTAGCGCTCCGAATGTCCACTTGCATTTTCTACAGAAATAGTGTTCAGAACTGCGCAATCAAAAATATGGTTTAACTCTGTTAGCTTAATGAACATATCAGAAATAAGTTTCACACAATCCGTCTGTGTAGTTTTTATTTGAAGATATTATTTTTCCCAATATAGGCCTCTTAGCGCTCAGAATGTCCAATTGCAGTTTCTACAGAAAGAGTGTTTCAGAAAGGCTCAATCAAAACTAAGGTTCAACTCTGTTAGTTGAATGCACAGAACAGAAAGAAATTTCATACAATGCTTCTGTGTAGTTTATATTTGAACATATTCTTTTTTCCACTATTACCCACTTGGCGCTACGAATGTCCAGTTGCATTTTCTACAGACAGAGTGTTTCAAAACTGCTCAATCAAATGTATGGTTTAACTCTGTTAGCGGAATGCTCAGATCAGAAAGAAGTTTCACAGAATGCTTCTGTGTAGTTTATATTTGAATATATTCCTTTTTCCACTAGTACTCTCTTAGCGCTCCAAATGTCCAGTTGCATTTTCTACAGAAAGAGTGTTCAGATCTGCTCAATCAAAAGTATGGTTTAACTCTGTTAGCTGAATGCACAGATCAGAAAGAAGTTTCACAGAATGATTCTGTGTAGTTTATATTTGGAGACATTCCTTTTTCCACTATTACCCTCTTAGCGCTCCGAATCTCCACTTGCATTTTCTACAGAAAGAGTGTTTCAGAACGGCTCAATCAAAACTAAGGTTCAACTCTTTTAGTTGAACAAACAGAACAGAAAGAAGTTTCACACAATTCTTCTGTGTAGTTTTTATTTGTAGACATTCTTTTTCCCAATATAGGCCTCTTAGCGCTCAGAATGTCCAATTGCAGTTTCTACAGAAAGAGTGTTTCAGAACGGCTCAATCAAAAGTAAGGTTCAACTCTGTTAGTTGAATGCACAGAAGAGAAAGATGTTTCATACAATGCTTCTGTGTAGTTTATATTTGAACATATTCTTTTTTCCACTATTACCCACTTAGCGCTACGAATGTCCAGTTGCATTTTCTACAGACAGAGTGTTTCAAAACTGCTCAATCAAAAGTATGGTTTAACTCTGCTAGCTGAATGCTCAGATCAGAAAGAAGTTTCACCGAATGCTTCTGTGTAGTTTATATTTGAATATATTCCTTTTTCCACTACTACGCTCTTAGCGCTCCAAATGTCCAGTTGCATTTTCTACAGAAAGAGTGTTCAGATCTGCTCAATCAAAAGTATAGTTTAACTCTGTTAGCTGAATGCACAGATCAGAAAGAAGTTTCACCGAATGATTCTGTGTAGTTTATATTTGAAGACATTCCTTTTTCCACTATTACCCTCTTAGCGCTCCGAATCTCCACTTGCATTTTCTACAAAAAGAGTGTTTCATAACTGCTCAATCAAAAATATGTTTTATCTCTGTTAACTGAATTTACAGATCAGAAATAAGTTTCACAGAATGCATCTGTGTAGTTTTTATTTGAAGATATTCTTTTTCCCAATGTAGGCCTCTTAGCGCTTAGCATGTCCAATTGCCGTTTCTACAGAAAGAGTGTTTCAGAACGGCTCAATTAAAAGTAAGGTTCAACTCTGTTAGTTGAATGCACAGAACAGAAAGAATTTTCACAGAATGCTACTGTGTAGTTTATATTTGAATATATTCCTTTTTCCACTATTACCCTCTTAGCGCTCCGAATGTCCACTTGCATTTTCTACAGAAAGAGTGTTCAGAACTGCGCAATCAAAAGTATGGTTTAACTCTGTTAGCTTAATGAACATATCAGAAATAAGTTTCACACAAAGCTTCTGTGTAGTTTTTATTTGAAGATATTATTTTTCCCAATAGAGGCCTCTTAGCGCTCAGAATGTCCAATTGCAGTTTCTACAGAAAGAGTGTTTCAGAAAGGCTCAATCAAAAGTAAGGTTCAACTCTGTTAGTTGAATGCACAGAACAGAAAGAAGTTTCATACAATTCTTCTGTGTAGTTTATATTTGAACATATTCTTTTTTCCACTATTACCCACTTGGCGCTACGTATGTCCAGTTGCATTTTCTACAGACAGAGTGTTTCAAAACTGCTCAATCAAATGTATGGTTTAACTCTGTTAGCTGAATGCTCAGATCAGAAAGAAGTTTCACAGAATGCTTCTGTGTAGTTTATATTTGAATATATTCCTTTTTCCACTAGTACTCTCTTAGCGCTCCAAATGTCCAGTTGCATTTTCTACAGAAAGAGTGTTCAGATCTGCTCAATCAAAAGTATGGTTTAACTCTGTTAGCTGAATGCACAGATCAGAAAGAAGTTTCACAGAATGATTCTGTGTAGTTTATATTTGGAGACATTCCTTTTTCCACTATTACCCTCTTAGCGCTCCGAATCTCCACTTGCATTTTCTACAGAAAGAGTGTTTCAGAACGGCTCAATCAAAACTAAGGTTCAACTCTTTTAGTTGAACAAACAGAACAGAAAGAAGTTTCACACAATTCTTCTGTGTAGTTTTTTTTTGTAGACATTCTTTTTCCCAATATAGGCCTCTTAGCGCTCAGAATGTCCAATTGCAGTTTCTACAGAAAGAGTGTTTCAGAACGGCTCAATCAAAAGTAAGGTTCAACTCTGTTAGTTGAATGCACAGAACAGAAAGAAGTTTCATACAATGCTTCTGTGTAGTTTATATTTGAACATATTCTTTTTTCCACTATTACCCACTTAGCGCTATGAATGTCCAGTTGCATTTTCTACAGACGGAGTGTGTCAAAACTGCTCAATCAAAAGTATGGTTTAACTCTGTTAGCTGAATGCTCAGATCAGAAAGAAGTTTCACAGAATGATTCTGTGTAGTTTATATTTGAATATATTCCTTTTTCCACTACTACGCTCTTAGCGCTCCAAATGTCCAGTTGCATTTTCTACAGAAAGAGTGTTCAGATCTGCTCAATCAAAAGTATGTTTTAACTCTGTTAGCTGAATGCACAGATCAGAAAGAAGTTTCACCGAATGATTCTGTGTAGTTTATATTTGAAGACATTACTTTTTCCACTATTACCCTCTTAGCGCTCCGAATCTCCACTTGCATTTTCTACAAAAAGAGTGTTTCATAACTGCTCCATCAAAAATATGTTTAATCTCTGTTAACTGAATTTACAGATCAGAAATAAGTTTCACAGAATGCATCTGTGTAGTGTTTATTTGAAGATATTATTTTTCCCAATGTAGGCCTCTTAGCGCTTCGCATGTCCAATTGCAGTTTCTACAGAAAGAGTGTTTCAGAACGGCTCAATCAAAAGTAAGGTTCAACTCTGTTAGTTGAATGCACAGAACAGAAAGAATTTTCACAGAATGCTACTGTGTAGTTTATATTTGTATATATTCCTTTCTCCACTATTACCCTCTTAGCGCTCCGAATGTCCACTTGCATTTTCTACAGAAATAGTGTTCAGAACTGCGCAATCAAAAATATGGTTTAACTCTGTTAGCTTAATGAACATATCAGAAATAAGTTTCACACAATCCGTCTGTGTAGTTTTTATTTGAAGATATTATTTTTCCCAATATAGGCCTCTTAGCGCTCAGAATGTCCAATTGCAGTTTCTACAGAAAGAGTGTTTCAGAAAGGCTCAATCAAAACTAAGGTTCAACTCTTTTAGTTGAACAAACAGAACAGAAAGAAGTTTCACACAATTCTTCTGTGTAGTTTTTATTTGTAGACATTCTTTTTCCCAATATAGGCCTCTTAGCGCTCAGAATGTCCAATTGCAGTTTCTACAGAAAGAGTGTTTCAGAACGGCTCAATCAAAAGTAAGGTTCAACTCTGTTAGTTGAATGCACAGAAGAGAAAGAAGTTTCATACAATGCTTCTGTGTAGTTTATATTTGAACATATTCTTTTTTCCACTATTACCCACTTAGCGCTACGAATGTCCAGTTGCATTTTCTACAGACAGAGTGTTTCAAAACTGCTCAATCAAAAGTATGGTTTAACTCTGCTAGCTGAATGCTCAGATCAGAAAGAAGTTTCACCGAATGCTTCTGTGTAGTTTATATTTGAATATATTCCTTTTTCCACTACTACGCTCTTAGCGCTCCAAATGTCCAGTTGCATTTTCTACAGAAAGAGTGTTCAGATCTGCTCAATCAAAAGTATGGTTTAACTCTGTTAGCTGAATGCACAGATCAGAAAGAAGTTTCACCGAATGATTCTGTGTAGTTTATATTTGAAGACATTCCTTTTTCCACTATTACCCTCTTAGCGCTCCGAATCTCCACTTGCATTTTCTACAAAAAGAGTGTTTCATAACTGCTCAATCAAAAATATGTTTTATCTCTGTTAACTGAATTTACAGATCAGAAATAAGTTTCACAGAATGCATCTGTGTAGTTTTTATTTGAAGATATTCTTTTTCCCAATGTAGGCCTCTTAGCGCTTAGCATGTCCAATTGCCGTTTCTACAGAAAGAGTGTTTCAGAACGGCTCAATTAAAAGTAAGGTTCAACTCTGTTAGTTGAATGCACAGAACAGAAAGAATTTTCACAGAATGCTACTGTGTAGTTTATATTTGAATATATTCCTTTTTCCACTATTACCCTCTTAGCGCTCCGAATGTCCACTTGCATTTTCTACAGAAAGAGTGTTCAGAACTGCGCAATCAAAAGTATGGTTTAACTCTGTTAGCTTAATGAACATATCAGAAATAAGTTTCACACAATGCTTCTGTGTAGTTTTTATTTGAAGATATTATTTTTCCCAATAGAGGCCTCTTAGCGCTCAGAATGTCCAATTGCAGTTTCTACAGAAAGAGTGTTTCAGAAAGGCTCAATCAAAAGTAAGGTTCAACTCTGTTAGTTGAATGCACAGAACAGAAAGAAGTTTCATACAATTCTTCTGTGTAGTTTATATTTGAACATATTCTTTTTTCCACTATTACCCACTTGGCGCTACGTATGTCCAGTTGCATTTTCTACAGACAGAGTGTTTCAAAACTGCTCAATCAAATGTATGGTTTAACTCTGTTAGCTGAATGCTCAGATCAGAAAGAAGTTTCACAGAATGCTTCTGTGTAGTTTATATTTGAATATATTCCTTTTTCCACTAGTACTCTCTTAGCGCTCCAAATGTCCAGTTGCATTTTCTACAGAAAGAGTGTTCAGATCTGCTCAATCAAAAGTATGGTTTAACTCTGTTAGCTGAATGCACAGATCAGAAAGAAGTTTCACAGAATGATTCTGTGTAGTTTATATTTGGAGACATTCCTTTTTCCACTATTACCCTCTTAGCGCTCCGAATCTCCACTTGCATTTTCTACAGAAAGAGTGTTTCAGAACGGCTCAATCAAAACTAAGGTTCAACTCTTTTAGTTGAACAAACAGAACAGAAAGAAGTTTCACACAATTCTTCTGTGTAGTTTTTTTTTGTAGACATTCTTTTTCCCAATATAGGCCTCTTAGCGCTCAGAATGTCCAATTGCAGTTTCTACAGAAAGAGTGTTTCAGAACGGCTCAATCAAAAGTAAGGTTCAACTCTGTTAGTTGAATGCACAGAACAGAAAGAAGTTTCATACAATGCTTCTGTGTAGTTTATATTTGAACATATTCTTTTTTCCACTATTACCCACTTAGCGCTACGAATGTCCAGTTGCATTTTCTACAGACGGAGTGTGTCAAAACTGCTCAATCAAAAGTATGGTTTAACTCTGTTAGCTGAATGCTCAGATCAGAAAGAAGTTTCACAGAATGATTCTGTGTAGTTTATATTTGAATATATTCCTTTTTCCACTACTACGCTCTTAGCGCTCCAAATGTCCAGTTGCATTTTCTACAGAAAGAGTGTTCAGATCTGCTCAATCAAAAGTATGTTTTAACTCTGTTAGCTGAATGCACAGATCAGAAAGAAGTTTCACCGAATGATTCTGTGTAGTTTATATTTGAAGACATTCCTTTTTCCACTATTACCCTCTTAGCGCTCCGAATCTCCACTTGCATTTTCTACAAAAAGAGTGTTTCATAACTGCTCCATCAAAAATATGTTTAATCTCTGTTAACTGAATTTACAGATCAGAAATAAGTTTCACAGAATGCATCTGTGTAGTGTTTATTTGAAGATATTATTTTTCCCAATGTAGGCCTCTTAGCGCTTCGCATGTCCAATTGCAGTTTCTACAGAAAGAGTGTTTCAGAACGGCTCAATCAAAAGTAAGGTTCAACTCTGTTAGTTGAATGCACAGAACAGAAAGAATTTTCACAGAATGCTACTGTGTAGTTTATATTTGAATATATTCCTTTCTCCACTATTACCCTCTTAGCGCTCCGAATGTCCACTTGCATTTTCTACAGAAATAGTGTTCAGAACTGCGCAATCAAAAATATGGTTTAACTCTGTTAGCTTAATGAACATATCAGAAATAAGTTTCACACAATCCGTCTGTGTAGTTTTTATTTGAAGATATTATTTTTCCCAATATAGGCCTCTTAGCGCTCAGAATGTCCAATTGCAGTTTCTACAGAAAGAGTGTTTCAGAAAGGCTCAATCAAAACTAAGGTTCAACTCTGTTAGTTGAATGCACAGAACAGAAAGAAATTTCATACAATGCTTCTGTGTAGTTTATATTTGAACATATTCTTTTTTCCACTATTACCCACTTGGCGCTACGAATGTCCAGTTGCATTTTCTACAGACAGAGTGTTTCAAAACTGCTCAATCAAATGTATGGTTTAACTCTGTTAGCGGAATGCTCAGATCAGAAAGAAGTTTCACAGAATGCTTCTGTGTAGTTTATATTTGAATATATTCCTTTTTCCACTAGTACTCTCTTAGCGCTCCAAATGTCCAGTTGCATTTTCTACAGAAAGAGTGTTCAGATCTGCTCAATCAAAAGTATGGTTTAACTCTGTTAGCTGAATGCACAGATCAGAAAGAAGTTTCACAGAATGATTCTGTGTAGTTTAAATTTGGAGACATTCCTTTTTCCACTATTACCCTCTTAGCGCTCCGAATCTCCACTTGCATTTTCTACAGAAAGAGTGTTTCAGAACGGCTCAATCAAAACTAAGGTTCAACTCTTTTAGTTGAACAAACAGAACAGAAAGAAGTTTCACACAATTCTTCTGTGTAGTTTTTTTTTGTAGACATTCTTTTTCCCAATATAGGCCTCTTAGCGCTCAGAATGTCCAATTGCAGTTTCTACAGAAAGAGTGTTTCAGAACGGCTCAATCAAAAGTAAGGTTCAACTCTGTTAGTTGAATGCACAGAACAGAAAGAAGTTTCATACAATGCTTCTGTGTAGTTTATATTTGAACATATTCTTTTTTCCACTATTACCCACTTAGCGCTACGAATGTCCAGTTGCATTTTCTACAGACGGAGTGTGTCAAAACTGCTCAATCAAAAGTATGGTTTAACTCTGTTAGCTGAATGCTCAGATCAGAAAGAAGTTTCACAGAATGATTCTGTGTAGTTTATATTTGAATATATTCCTTTTTCCACTACTACGCTCTTAGCGCTCCAAATGTCCAGTTGCATTTTCTACAGAAAGAGTGTTCAGATCTGCTCAATCAAAAGTATGTTTTAACTCTGTTAGCTGAATGCACAGATCAGAAAGAAGTTTCACCGAATGATTCTGTGTAGTTTATATTTGAAGACATTCCTTTTTCCACTATTACCCTCTTAGCGCTCCGAATCTCCACTTGCATTTTCTACAAAAAGAGTGTTTCATAACTGCTCCATCAAAAATATGTTTAATCTCTGTTAACTGAATTTACAGATCAGAAATAAGTTTCACAGAATGCATCTGTGTAGTGTTTATTTGAAGATATTATTTTTCCCAATGTAGGCCTCTTAGCGCTTCGCATGTCCAATTGCAGTTTCTACAGAAAGAGTGTTTCAGAACGGCTCAATCAAAAGTAAGGTTCAACTCTGTTAGTTGAATGCACAGAACAGAAAGAATTTTCACAGAATGCTACTGTGTAGTTTATATTTGAATATATTCCTTTCTCCACTATTACCCTCTTAGCGCTCCGAATGTCCACTTGCATTTTCTACAGAAATAGTGTTCAGAACTGCGCAATCAAAAATATGGTTTAACTCTGTTAGCTTAATGAACATATCAGAAATAAGTTTCACACAATCCGTCTGTGTAGTTTTTATTTGAAGATATTATTTTTCCCAATATAGGCCTCTTAGCGCTCAGAATGTCCAATTGCAGTTTCTACAGAAAGAGTGTTTCAGAAAGGCTCAATCAAAACTAAGGTTCAACTCTGTTAGTTGAATGCACAGAACAGAAAGAAATTTCATACAATGCTTCTGTGTAGTTTATATTTGAACATATTCTTTTTTCCACTATTACCCACTTGGCGCTACGAATGTCCAGTTGCATTTTCTACAGACAGAGTGTTTCAAAACTGCTCAATCAAATGTATGGTTTAACTCTGTTAGCGGAATGCTCAGATCAGAAAGAAGTTTCACAGAATGCTTCTGTGTAGTTTATATTTGAATATATTCCTTTTTCCACTAGTACTCTCTTAGCGCTCCAAATGTCCAGTTGCATTTTCTACAGAAAGAGTGTTCAGATCTGCTCAATCAAAAGTATGGTTTAACTCTGTTAGCTGAATGCACAGATCAGAAAGAAGTTTCACAGAATGATTCTGTGTAGTTTATATTTGGAGACATTCCTTTTTCCACTATTACCCTCTTAGCGCTCCGAATCTCCACTTGCATTTTCTACAGAAAGAGTGTTTCAGAACGGCTCAATCAAAACTAAGGTTCAACTCTTTTAGTTGAACAAACAGAACAGAAAGAAGTTTCACACAATTCTTCTGTGTAGTTTTTATTTGTAGACATTCTTTTTCCCAATATAGGCCTCTTAGCGCTCAGAATGTCCAATTGCAGTTTCTACAGAAAGAGTGTTTCAGAACGGCTCAATCAAAAGTAAGGTTCAACTCTGTTAGTTGAATGCACAGAAGAGAAAGATGTTTCATACAATGCTTCTGTGTAGTTTATATTTGAACATATTCTTTTTTCCACTATTACCCACTTAGCGCTACGAATGTCCAGTTGCATTTTCTACAGACAGAGTGTTTCAAAACTGCTCAATCAAAAGTATGGTTTAACTCTGCTAGCTGAATGCTCAGATCAGAAAGAAGTTTCACCGAATGCTTCTGTGTAGTTTATATTTGAATATATTCCTTTTTCCACTACTACGCTCTTAGCGCTCCAAATGTCCAGTTGCATTTTCTACAGAAAGAGTGTTCAGATCTGCTCAATCAAAAGTATAGTTTAACTCTGTTAGCTGAATGCACAGATCAGAAAGAAGTTTCACCGAATGATTCTGTGTAGTTTATATTTGAAGACATTCCTTTTTCCACTATTACCCTCTTAGCGCTCCGAATCTCCACTTGCATTTTCTACAAAAAGAGTGTTTCATAACTGCTCAATCAAAAATATGTTTTATCTCTGTTAACTGAATTTACAGATCAGAAATAAGTTTCACAGAATGCATCTGTGTAGTTTTTATTTGAAGATATTCTTTTTCCCAATGTAGGCCTCTTAGCGCTTAGCATGTCCAATTGCCGTTTCTACAGAAAGAGTGTTTCAGAACGGCTCAATTAAAAGTAAGGTTCAACTCTGTTAGTTGAATGCACAGAACAGAAAGAATTTTCACAGAATGCTACTGTGTAGTTTATATTTGAATATATTCCTTTTTCCACTATTACCCTCTTAGCGCTCCGAATGTCCACTTGCATTTTCTACAGAAAGAGTGTTCAGAACTGCGCAATCAAAAGTATGGTTTAACTCTGTTAGCTTAATGAACATATCAGAAATAAGTTTCACACAAAGCTTCTGTGTAGTTTTTATTTGAAGATATTATTTTTCCCAATAGAGGCCTCTTAGCGCTCAGAATGTCCAATTGCAGTTTCTACAGAAAGAGTGTTTCAGAAAGGCTCAATCAAAAGTAAGGTTCAACTCTGTTAGTTGAATGCACAGAACAGAAAGAAGTTTCATACAATTCTTCTGTGTAGTTTATATTTGAACATATTCTTTTTTCCACTATTACCCACTTGGCGCTACGTATGTCCAGTTGCATTTTCTACAGACAGAGTGTTTCAAAACTGCTCAATCAAATGTATGGTTTAACTCTGTTAGCTGAATGCTCAGATCAGAAAGAAGTTTCACAGAATGCTTCTGTGTAGTTTATATTTGAATATATTCCTTTTTCCACTAGTACTCTCTTAGCGCTCCAAATGTCCAGTTGCATTTTCTACAGAAAGAGTGTTCAGATCTGCTCAATCAAAAGTATGGTTTAACTCTGTTAGCTGAATGCACAGATCAGAAAGAAGTTTCACAGAATGATTCTGTGTAGTTTATATTTGGAGACATTCCTTTTTCCACTATTACCCTCTTAGCGCTCCGAATCTCCACTTGCATTTTCTACAGAAAGAGTGTTTCAGAACGGCTCAATCAAAACTAAGGTTCAACTCTTTTAGTTGAACAAACAGAACAGAAAGAAGTTTCACACAATTCTTCTGTGTAGTTTTTTTTTGTAGACATTCTTTTTCCCAATATAGGCCTCTTAGCGCTCAGAATGTCCAATTGCAGTTTCTACAGAAAGAGTGTTTCAGAACGGCTCAATCAAAAGTAAGGTTCAACTCTGTTAGTTGAATGCACAGAACAGAAAGAAGTTTCATACAATGCTTCTGTGTAGTTTATATTTGAACATATTCTTTTTTCCACTATTACCCACTTAGCGCTATGAATGTCCAGTTGCATTTTCTACAGACGGAGTGTGTCAAAACTGCTCAATCAAAAGTATGGTTTAACTCTGTTAGCTGAATGCTCAGATCAGAAAGAAGTTTCACAGAATGATTCTGTGTAGTTTATATTTGAATATATTCCTTTTTCCACTACTACGCTCTTAGCGCTCCAAATGTCCAGTTGCATTTTCTACAGAAAGAGTGTTCAGATCTGCTCAATCAAAAGTATGTTTTAACTCTGTTAGCTGAATGCACAGATCAGAAAGAAGTTTCACCGAATGATTCTGTGTAGTTTATATTTGAAGACATTACTTTTTCCACTATTACCCTCTTAGCGCTCCGAATCTCCACTTGCATTTTCTACAAAAAGAGTGTTTCATAACTGCTCCATCAAAAATATGTTTAATCTCTGTTAACTGAATTTACAGATCAGAAATAAGTTTCACAGAATGCATCTGTGTAGTGTTTATTTGAAGATATTATTTTTCCCAATGTAGGCCTCTTAGCGCTTCGCATGTCCAATTGCAGTTTCTACAGAAAGAGTGTTTCAGAACGGCTCAATCAAAAGTAAGGTTCAACTCTGTTAGTTGAATGCACAGAACAGAAAGAATTTTCACAGAATGCTACTGTGTAGTTTATATTTGTATATATTCCTTTCTCCACTATTACCCTCTTAGCGCTCCGAATGTCCACTTGCATTTTCTACAGAAATAGTGTTCAGAACTGCGCAATCAAAAATATGGTTTAACTCTGTTAGCTTAATGAACATATCAGAAATAAGTTTCACACAATCCGTCTGTGTAGTTTTTATTTGAAGATATTATTTTTCCCAATATAGGCCTCTTAGCGCTCAGAATGTCCAATTGCAGTTTCTACAGAAAGAGTGTTTCAGAAAGGCTCAATCAAAACTAAGGTTCAACTCTTTTAGTTGAACAAACAGAACAGAAAGAAGTTTCACACAATTCTTCTGTGTAGTTTTTATTTGTAGACATTCTTTTTCCCAATATAGGCCTCTTAGCGCTCAGAATGTCCAATTGCAGTTTCTACAGAAAGAGTGTTTCAGAACGGCTCAATCAAAAGTAAGGTTCAACTCTGTTAGTTGAATGCACAGAAGAGAAAGAAGTTTCATACAATGCTTCTGTGTAGTTTATATTTGAACATATTCTTTTTTCCACTATTACCCACTTAGCGCTACGAATGTCCAGTTGCATTTTCTACAGACAGAGTGTTTCAAAACTGCTCAATCAAAAGTATGGTTTAACTCTGCTAGCTGAATGCTCAGATCAGAAAGAAGTTTCACCGAATGCTTCTGTGTAGTTTATATTTGAATATATTCCTTTTTCCACTACTACGCTCTTAGCGCTCCAAATGTCCAGTTGCATTTTCTACAGAAAGAGTGTTCAGATCTGCTCAATCAAAAGTATGGTTTAACTCTGTTAGCTGAATGCACAGATCAGAAAGAAGTTTCACCGAATGATTCTGTGTAGTTTATATTTGAAGACATTCCTTTTTCCACTATTACCCTCTTAGCGCTCCGAATCTCCACTTGCATTTTCTACAAAAAGAGTGTTTCATAACTGCTCAATCAAAAATATGTTTTATCTCTGTTAACTGAATTTACAGATCAGAAATAAGTTTCACAGAATGCATCTGTGTAGTTTTTATTTGAAGATATTCTTTTTCCCAATGTAGGCCTCTTAGCGCTTAGCATGTCCAATTGCCGTTTCTACAGAAAGAGTGTTTCAGAACGGCTCAATTAAAAGTAAGGTTCAACTCTGTTAGTTGAATGCACAGAACAGAAAGAATTTTCACAGAATGCTACTGTGTAGTTTATATTTGAATATATTCCTTTTTCCACTATTACCCTCTTAGCGCTCCGAATGTCCACTTGCATTTTCTACAGAAAGAGTGTTCAGAACTGCGCAATCAAAAGTATGGTTTAACTCTGTTAGCTTAATGAACATATCAGAAATAAGTTTCACACAATGCTTCTGTGTAGTTTTTATTTGAAGATATTATTTTTCCCAATAGAGGCCTCTTAGCGCTCAGAATGTCCAATTGCAGTTTCTACAGAAAGAGTGTTTCAGAAAGGCTCAATCAAAAGTAAGGTTCAACTCTGTTAGTTGAATGCACAGAACAGAAAGAAGTTTCATACAATTCTTCTGTGTAGTTTATATTTGAACATATTCTTTTTTCCACTATTACCCACTTGGCGCTACGTATGTCCAGTTGCATTTTCTACAGACAGAGTGTTTCAAAACTGCTCAATCAAATGTATGGTTTAACTCTGTTAGCTGAATGCTCAGATCAGAAAGAAGTTTCACAGAATGCTTCTGTGTAGTTTATATTTGAATATATTCCTTTTTCCACTAGTACTCTCTTAGCGCTCCAAATGTCCAGTTGCATTTTCTACAGAAAGAGTGTTCAGATCTGCTCAATCAAAAGTATGGTTTAACTCTGTTAGCTGAATGCACAGATCAGAAAGAAGTTTCACAGAATGATTCTGTGTAGTTTATATTTGGAGACATTCCTTTTTCCACTATTACCCTCTTAGCGCTCCGAATCTCCACTTGCATTTTCTACAGAAAGAGTGTTTCAGAACGGCTCAATCAAAACTAAGGTTCAACTCTTTTAGTTGAACAAACAGAACAGAAAGAAGTTTCACACAATTCTTCTGTGTAGTTTTTTTTTGTAGACATTCTTTTTCCCAATATAGGCCTCTTAGCGCTCAGAATGTCCAATTGCAGTTTCTACAGAAAGAGTGTTTCAGAACGGCTCAATCAAAAGTAAGGTTCAACTCTGTTAGTTGAATGCACAGAACAGAAAGAAGTTTCATACAATGCTTCTGTGTAGTTTATATTTGAACATATTCTTTTTTCCACTATTACCCACTTAGCGCTACGAATGTCCAGTTGCATTTTCTACAGACGGAGTGTGTCAAAACTGCTCAATCAAAAGTATGGTTTAACTCTGTTAGCTGAATGCTCAGATCAGAAAGAAGTTTCACAGAATGATTCTGTGTAGTTTATATTTGAATATATTCCTTTTTCCACTACTACGCTCTTAGCGCTCCAAATGTCCAGTTGCATTTTCTACAGAAAGAGTGTTCAGATCTGCTCAATCAAAAGTATGTTTTAACTCTGTTAGCTGAATGCACAGATCAGAAAGAAGTTTCACCGAATGATTCTGTGTAGTTTATATTTGAAGACATTCCTTTTTCCACTATTACCCTCTTAGCGCTCCGAATCTCCACTTGCATTTTCTACAAAAAGAGTGTTTCATAACTGCTCCATCAAAAATATGTTTAATCTCTGTTAACTGAATTTACAGATCAGAAATAAGTTTCACAGAATGCATCTGTGTAGTGTTTATTTGAAGATATTATTTTTCCCAATGTAGGCCTCTTAGCGCTTCGCATGTCCAATTGCAGTTTCTACAGAAAGAGTGTTTCAGAACGGCTCAATCAAAAGTAAGGTTCAACTCTGTTAGTTGAATGCACAGAACAGAAAGAATTTTCACAGAATGCTACTGTGTAGTTTATATTTGAATATATTCCTTTCTCCACTATTACCCTCTTAGCGCTCCGAATGTCCACTTGCATTTTCTACAGAAATAGTGTTCAGAACTGCGCAATCAAAAATATGGTTTAACTCTGTTAGCTTAATGAACATATCAGAAATAAGTTTCACACAATCCGTCTGTGTAGTTTTTATTTGAAGATATTATTTTTCCCAATATAGGCCTCTTAGCGCTCAGAATGTCCAATTGCAGTTTCTACAGAAAGAGTGTTTCAGAAAGGCTCAATCAAAACTAAGGTTCAACTCTGTTAGTTGAATGCACAGAACAGAAAGAAATTTCATACAATGCTTCTGTGTAGTTTATATTTGAACATATTCTTTTTTCCACTATTACCCACTTGGCGCTACGAATGTCCAGTTGCATTTTCTACAGACAGAGTGTTTCAAAACTGCTCAATCAAATGTATGGTTTAACTCTGTTAGCGGAATGCTCAGATCAGAAAGAAGTTTCACAGAATGCTTCTGTGTAGTTTATATTTGAATATATTCCTTTTTCCACTAGTACTCTCTTAGCGCTCCAAATGTCCAGTTGCATTTTCTACAGAAAGAGTGTTCAGATCTGCTCAATCAAAAGTATGGTTTAACTCTGTTAGCTGAATGCACAGATCAGAAAGAAGTTTCACAGAATGATTCTGTGTAGTTTATATTTGGAGACATTCCTTTTTCCACTATTACCCTCTTAGCGCTCCGAATCTCCACTTGCATTTTCTACAGAAAGAGTGTTTCAGAACGGCTCAATCAAAACTAAGGTTCAACTCTTTTAGTTGAACAAACAGAACAGAAAGAAGTTTCACACAATTCTTCTGTGTAGTTTTTATTTGTAGACATTCTTTTTCCCAATATAGGCCTCTTAGCGCTCAGAATGTCCAATTGCAGTTTCTACAGAAAGAGTGTTTCAGAACGGCTCAATCAAAAGTAAGGTTCAACTCTGTTAGTTGAATGCACAGAAGAGAAAGATGTTTCATACAATGCTTCTGTGTAGTTTATATTTGAACATATTCTTTTTTCCACTATTACCCACTTAGCGCTACGAATGTCCAGTTGCATTTTCTACAGACAGAGTGTTTCAAAACTGCTCAATCAAAAGTATGGTTTAACTCTGCTAGCTGAATGCTCAGATCAGAAAGAAGTTTCACCGAATGCTTCTGTGTAGTTTATATTTGAATATATTCCTTTTTCCACTACTACGCTCTTAGCGCTCCAAATGTCCAGTTGCATTTTCTACAGAAAGAGTGTTCAGATCTGCTCAATCAAAAGTATAGTTTAACTCTGTTAGCTGAATGCACAGATCAGAAAGAAGTTTCACCGAATGATTCTGTGTAGTTTATATTTGAAGACATTCCTTTTTCCACTATTACCCTCTTAGCGCTCCGAATCTCCACTTGCATTTTCTACAAAAAGAGTGTTTCATAACTGCTCAATCAAAAATATGTTTTATCTCTGTTAACTGAATTTACAGATCAGAAATAAGTTTCACAGAATGCATCTGTGTAGTTTTTATTTGAAGATATTCTTTTTCCCAATGTAGGCCTCTTAGCGCTTAGCATGTCCAATTGCCGTTTCTACAGAAAGAGTGTTTCAGAACGGCTCAATTAAAAGTAAGGTTCAACTCTGTTAGTTGAATGCACAGAACAGAAAGAATTTTCACAGAATGCTACTGTGTAGTTTATATTTGAATATATTCCTTTTTCCACTATTACCCTCTTAGCGCTCCGAATGTCCACTTGCATTTTCTACAGAAAGAGTGTTCAGAACTGCGCAATCAAAAGTATGGTTTAACTCTGTTAGCTTAATGAACATATCAGAAATAAGTTTCACACAATGCTTCTGTGTAGTTTTTATTTGAAGATATTATTTTTCCCAATAGAGGCCTCTTAGCGCTCAGAATGTCCAATTGCAGTTTCTACAGAAAGAGTGTTTCAGAAAGGCTCAATCAAAAGTAAGGTTCAACTCTGTTAGTTGAATGCACAGAACAGAAAGAAGTTTCATACAATTCTTCTGTGTAGTTTATATTTGAACATATTCTTTTTTCCACTATTACCCACTTGGCGCTACGTATGTCCAGTTGCATTTTCTACAGACAGAGTGTTTCAAAACTGCTCAATCAAATGTATGGTTTAACTCTGTTAGCTGAATGCTCAGATCAGAAAGAAGTTTCACAGAATGCTTCTGTGTAGTTTATATTTGAATATATTCCTTTTTCCACTAGTACTCTCTTAGCGCTCCAAATGTCCAGTTGCATTTTCTACAGAAAGAGTGTTCAGATCTGCTCAATCAAAAGTATGGTTTAACTCTGTTAGCTGAATGCACAGATCAGAAAGAAGTTTCACAGAATGATTCTGTGTAGTTTATATTTGGAGACATTCCTTTTTCCACTATTACCCTCTTAGCGCTCCGAATCTCCACTTGCATTTTCTACAGAAAGAGTGTTTCAGAACGGCTCAATCAAAACTAAGGTTCAACTCTTTTAGTTGAACAAACAGAACAGAAAGAAGTTTCACACAATTCTTCTGTGTAGTTTTTTTTTGTAGACATTCTTTTTCCCAATATAGGCCTCTTAGCGCTCAGAATGTCCAATTGCAGTTTCTACAGAAAGAGTGTTTCAGAACGGCTCAATCAAAAGTAAGGTTCAACTCTGTTAGTTGAATGCACAGAACAGAAAGAAGTTTCATACAATGCTTCTGTGTAGTTTATATTTGAACATATTCTTTTTTCCACTATTACCCACTTAGCGCTACGAATGTCCAGTTGCATTTTCTACAGACGGAGTGTGTCAAAACTGCTCAATCAAAAGTATGGTTTAACTCTGTTAGCTGAATGCTCAGATCAGAAAGAAGTTTCACAGAATGATTCTGTGTAGTTTATATTTGAATATATTCCTTTTTCCACTACTACGCTCTTAGCGCTCCAAATGTCCAGTTGCATTTTCTACAGAAAGAGTGTTCAGATCTGCTCAATCAAAAGTATGTTTTAACTCTGTTAGCTGAATGCACAGATCAGAAAGAAGTTTCACCGAATGATTCTGTGTAGTTTATATTTGAAGACATTCCTTTTTCCACTATTACCCTCTTAGCGCTCCGAATCTCCACTTGCATTTTCTACAAAAAGAGTGTTTCATAACTGCTCCATCAAAAATATGTTTAATCTCTGTTAACTGAATTTACAGATCAGAAATAAGTTTCACAGAATGCATCTGTGTAGTGTTTATTTGAAGATATTATTTTTCCCAATGTAGGCCTCTTAGCGCTTCGCATGTCCAATTGCAGTTTCTACAGAAAGAGTGTTTCAGAACGGCTCAATCAAAAGTAAGGTTCAACTCTGTTAGTTGAATGCACAGAACAGAAAGAATTTTCACAGAATGCTACTGTGTAGTTTATATTTGAATATATTCCTTTCTCCACTATTACCCTCTTAGCGCTCCGAATGTCCACTTGCATTTTCTACAGAAATAGTGTTCAGAACTGCGCAATCAAAAATATGGTTTAACTCTGTTAGCTTAATGAACATATCAGAAATAAGTTTCACACAATCCGTCTGTGTAGTTTTTATTTGAAGATATTATTTTTCCCAATATAGGCCTCTTAGCGCTCAGAATGTCCAATTGCAGTTTCTACAGAAAGAGTGTTTCAGAAAGGCTCAATCAAAACTAAGGTTCAACTCTGTTAGTTGAATGCACAGAACAGAAAGAAATTTCATACAATGCTTCTGTGTAGTTTATATTTGAACATATTCTTTTTTCCACTATTACCCACTTGGCGCTACGAATGTCCAGTTGCATTTTCTACAGACAGAGTGTTTCAAAACTGCTCAATCAAATGTATGGTTTAACTCTGTTAGCGGAATGCTCAGATCAGAAAGAAGTTTCACAGAATGCTTCTGTGTAGTTTATATTTGAATATATTCCTTTTTCCACTAGTACTCTCTTAGCGCTCCAAATGTCCAGTTGCATTTTCTACAGAAAGAGTGTTCAGATCTGCTCAATCAAAAGTATGGTTTAACTCTGTTAGCTGAATGCACAGATCAGAAAGAAGTTTCACAGAATGATTCTGTGTAGTTTATATTTGGAGACATTCCTTTTTCCACTATTACCCTCTTAGCGCTCCGAATCTCCACTTGCATTTTCTACAGAAAGAGTGTTTCAGAACGGCTCAATCAAAACTAAGGTTCAACTCTTTTAGTTGAACAAACAGAACAGAAAGAAGTTTCACACAATTCTTCTGTGTAGTTTTTATTTGTAGACATTCTTTTTCCCAATATAGGCCTCTTAGCGCTCAGAATGTCCAATTGCAGTTTCTACAGAAAGAGTGTTTCAGAACGGCTCAATCAAAAGTAAGGTTCAACTCTGTTAGTTGAATGCACAGAAGAGAAAGATGTTTCATACAATGCTTCTGTGTAGTTTATATTTGAACATATTCTTTTTTCCACTATTACCCACTTAGCGCTACGAATGTCCAGTTGCATTTTCTACAGACAGAGTGTTTCAAAACTGCTCAATCAAAAGTATGGTTTAACTCTGCTAGCTGAATGCTCAGATCAGAAAGAAGTTTCACCGAATGCTTCTGTGTAGTTTATATTTGAATATATTCCTTTTTCCACTACTACGCTCTTAGCGCTCCAAATGTCCAGTTGCATTTTCTACAGAAAGAGTGTTCAGATCTGCTCAATCAAAAGTATAGTTTAACTCTGTTAGCTGAATGCACAGATCAGAAAGAAGTTTCACCGAATGATTCTGTGTAGTTTATATTTGAAGACATTCCTTTTTCCACTATTACCCTCTTAGCGCTCCGAATCTCCACTTGCATTTTCTACAAAAAGAGTGTTTCATAACTGCTCAATCAAAAATATGTTTTATCTCTGTTAACTGAATTTACAGATCAGAAATAAGTTTCACAGAATGCATCTGTGTAGTTTTTATTTGAAGATATTCTTTTTCCCAATGTAGGCCTCTTAGCGCTTAGCATGTCCAATTGCCGTTTCTACAGAAAGAGTGTTTCAGAACGGCTCAATTAAAAGTAAGGTTCAACTCTGTTAGTTGAATGCACAGAACAGAAAGAATTTTCACAGAATGCTACTGTGTAGTTTATATTTGAATATATTCCTTTTTCCACTATTACCCTCTTAGCGCTCCGAATGTCCACTTGCATTTTCTACAGAAAGAGTGTTCAGAACTGCGCAATCAAAAGTATGGTTTAACTCTGTTAGCTTAATGAACATATCAGAAATAAGTTTCACACAATGCTTCTGTGTAGTTTTTATTTGAAGATATTATTTTTCCCAATAGAGGCCTCTTAGCGCTCAGAATGTCCAATTGCAGTTTCTACAGAAAGAGTGTTTCAGAAAGGCTCAATCAAAAGTAAGGTTCAACTCTGTTAGTTGAATGCACAGAACAGAAAGAAGTTTCATACAATTCTTCTGTGTAGTTTATATTTGAACATATTCTTTTTTCCACTATTACCCACTTGGCGCTACGTATGTCCAGTTGCATTTTCTACAGACAGAGTGTTTCAAAACTGCTCAATCAAATGTATGGTTTAACTCTGTTAGCTGAATGCTCAGATCAGAAAGAAGTTTCACAGAATGCTTCTGTGTAGTTTATATTTGAATATATTCCTTTTTCCACTAGTACTCTCTTAGCGCTCCAAATGTCCAGTTGCATTTTCTACAGAAAGAGTGTTCAGATCTGCTCAATCAAAAGTATGGTTTAACTCTGTTAGCTGAATGCACAGATCAGAAAGAAGTTTCACAGAATGATTCTGTGTAGTTTATATTTGGAGACATTCCTTTTTCCACTATTACCCTCTTAGCGCTCCGAATCTCCACTTGCATTTTCTACAGAAAGAGTGTTTCAGAACGGCTCAATCAAAACTAAGGTTCAACTCTTTTAGTTGAACAAACAGAACAGAAAGAAGTTTCACACAATTCTTCTGTGTAGTTTTTTTTTGTAGACATTCTTTTTCCCAATATAGGCCTCTTAGCGCTCAGAATGTCCAATTGCAGTTTCTACAGAAAGAGTGTTTCAGAACGGCTCAATCAAAAGTAAGGTTCAACTCTGTTAGTTGAATGCACAGAACAGAAAGAAGTTTCATACAATGCTTCTGTGTAGTTTATATTTGAACATATTCTTTTTTCCACTATTACCCACTTAGCGCTACGAATGTCCAGTTGCATTTTCTACAGACGGAGTGTGTCAAAACTGCTCAATCAAAAGTATGGTTTAACTCTGTTAGCTGAATGCTCAGATCAGAAAGAAGTTTCACAGAATGATTCTGTGTAGTTTATATTTGAATATATTCCTTTTTCCACTACTACGCTCTTAGCGCTCCAAATGTCCAGTTGCATTTTCTACAGAAAGAGTGTTCAGATCTGCTCAATCAAAAGTATGTTTTAACTCTGTTAGCTGAATGCACAGATCAGAAAGAAGTTTCACCGAATGATTCTGTGTAGTTTATATTTGAAGACATTCCTTTTTCCACTATTACCCTCTTAGCGCTCCGAATCTCCACTTGCATTTTCTACAAAAAGAGTGTTTCATAACTGCTCCATCAAAAATATGTTTAATCTCTGTTAACTGAATTTACAGATCAGAAATAAGTTTCACAGAATGCATCTGTGTAGTGTTTATTTGAAGATATTATTTTTCCCAATGTAGGCCTCTTAGCGCTTCGCATGTCCAATTGCAGTTTCTACAGAAAGAGTGTTTCAGAACGGCTCAATCAAAAGTAAGGTTCAACTCTGTTAGTTGAATGCACAGAACAGAAAGAATTTTCACAGAATGCTACTGTGTAGTTTATATTTGAATATATTCCTTTCTCCACTATTACCCTCTTAGCGCTCCGAATGTCCACTTGCATTTTCTACAGAAATAGTGTTCAGAACTGCGCAATCAAAAATATGGTTTAACTCTGTTAGCTTAATGAACATATCAGAAATAAGTTTCACACAATCCGTCTGTGTAGTTTTTATTTGAAGATATTATTTTTCCCAATATAGGCCTCTTAGCGCTCAGAATGTCCAATTGCAGTTTCTACAGAAAGAGTGTTTCTGAAAGGCTCAATCAAAACTAAGGTTCAACTCTGTTAGTTGAATGCACAGAACAGAAAGAAATTTCATACAATGCTTCTGTGTAGTTTATATTTGAACATATTCTTTTTTCCACTATTACCCACTTGGCGCTACGAATGTCCAGTTGCATTTTCTACAGACAGAGTGTTTCAAAACTGCTCAATCAAATGTATGGTTTAACTCTGTTAGCGGAATGCTCAGATCAGAAAGAAGTTTCACAGAATGCTTCTGTGTAGTTTATATTTGAATATATTCCTTTTTCCACTAGTACTCTCTTAGCGCTCCAAATGTCCAGTTGCATTTTCTACAGAAAGAGTGTTCAGATCTGCTCAATCAAAAGTATGGTTTAACTCTGTTAGCTGAATGCACAGATCAGAAAGAAGTTTCACAGAATGATTCTGTGTAGTTTAAATTTGGAGACATTCCTTTTTCCACTATTACCCTCTTAGCGCTCCGAATCTCCACTTGCATTTTCTACAGAAAGAGTGTTTCAGAACGGCTCAATCAAAACTAAGGTTCAACTCTTTTAGTTGAACAAACAGAACAGAAAGAAGTTTCACACAATTCTTCTGTGTAGTTTTTTTTTGTAGACATTCTTTTTCCCAATATAGGCCTCTTAGCGCTCAGAATGTCCAATTGCAGTTTCTACAGAAAGAGTGTTTCAGAACGGCTCAATCAAAAGTAAGGTTCAACTCTGTTAGTTGAATGCACAGAACAGAAAGAAGTTTCATACAATGCTTCTGTGTAGTTTATATTTGAACATATTCTTTTTTCCACTATTACCCACTTAGCGCTACGAATGTCCAGTTGCATTTTCTACAGACAGAGTGTGTCAAAACTGCTCAATCAAATGTATGGTTTAACTCTGTTAGCTGAATGCTCAGATCAGAAAGAAGTTTCACAGAATGATTCTGTGTAGTTTATATTTGAATATATTCCTTTTTCCACTACTACGCTCTTAGCGCTCCAAATGTCCAGTTGCATTTTCTACAGAAAGAGTGTTCAGATCTGCTCAATCAAAAGTATGTTTTAACTCTGTTAGCTGAATGCACAGATCAGAAAGAAGTTTCACCGAATGATTCTGTGTAGTTTATATTTGAAGACATTCCTTTTTCCACTATTACCCTCTTAGCGCTCCGAATCTCCACTTGCATTTTCTACAAAAAGAGTGTTTCATAACTGCTCAATCAAAAATATGTTTAATCTCTGTTAACTGAATTTACAGATCAGAAATAAGTTTCACAGAATGCATCTGTGTAGTGTTTATTTGAAGATATTATTTTTCCCAATGTAGGCCTCTTAGCGCTTCGCATGTCCAATTGCAGTTTCTACAGAAAGAGTGTTTCAGAACGGCTCAATCAAAAGTAAGGTTCAACTCTGTTAGTTGAATGCACAGAACAGAAAGAATTTTCACAGAATGCTACTGTGTAGTTTATATTTGAATATATTCCTTTCTCCACTATTACCCTCTTAGCGCTCCGAATGTCCACTTGCATTTTCTACAGAAAGAGTGTTCAGAACTGCGCAATCAAAAATATGGTTTAACTCTGTTAGCTTAATGAACATATCAGAAATAAGTTTCACACAATGCTTCTGTGTAGTTTTTATTTGAAGATATTATTTTTCCCAATATAGGCCTCTTAGCGCTCAGAATGTCCAATTGCAGTTTCTACAGAAAGAGTGTTTCAGAAAGGCTCAATCAAAACTAAGGTTCAACTCTGTTAGTTGAATGCACAGAACAGAAAGAAATTTCATACAATGCTTCTGTGTAGTTTATATTTGAACATATTTTTTTTCCACTATTACCCACTTGGCGCTACGAATGTCCAGTTGCATTTTCTACAGACAGAGTGTTTCAAAACTGCTCAATCAAAAGTATGGTTTAACTCTGTTAGCGGAATGCTCAGATCAGAAGGAAGTTTCACAGAATGCTTCTGTGTAGTTTATATTTGAATATATTCCTTTTTCCACTACTACTCTCTTAGCGCTCCAAATGTCCAGTTGCATTTTCTACAGAAAGAGTGTTCAGATCTGCTCAATCAAAAGTATGGTTTAACTCTGTTAGCTGAATGCACAGATCAGAAAGAAGTTTCACAGAATGATTCTGTGTAGTTTATATTTGAAGACATTCCTTTTTCCACTATTACCCTCTTGCGCTCCGAATCTCCACTTGCATTTTCTACAAAAACAGTGTTTCATAACTGCTCAATCAAAAATATGTTTTATCTCTGTTAACTGAATTTACAGATCAGAAATAAGTTTCACAGAATGCATCTGTGTAGTTTTTATTTGAAGATATTCTTTTTCCCAATATAGGCCTCTTAGCGCTTAGCATGTCCAACTGCAGTTTCTACAGAAAGAGTGTTTCAGAACGGCTCAATCAAAAGTAAGGTTCAACTCTGTTAGTTGAATGCACAGAACAGAAAGAATTTTCACAGAATGCTACTGTGTAGTTTATATTTGAATATATTCCTTTCTCCACTATTACCCTCTTAGCGCTCCGAATGTCCACTTGCATTTTCTACAGAAAGAGTGTTCAGAACTGCGCAATCAAAAGTATGGTTTAACTCTGTTAGCATAATGAACATATCAGAAATAAGTTTCACACAATGCTTCTGTGTAGTTTTTATTTGAAGATATTATGTTTCCCAATATAGGCCTCTTAGCGCTCAGAATGTCCAATTGCAGTTTCTACAGAAAGAGTGTTTCAGAAAGGCTCAATCAAAAGTAAGGTTCAACTCTGTTAGTTGAATGCACAGAACAGAAAGAAATTTCATACAATGCTTCTGTGTAGTTTATATTTGAACATATTCTTTTTTCCACTATTACCCACTTGGCGCTACGAATGTCCAGTTGCATTTTCTACAGACAGAGTGTTTCAAAACTGCTCAATCAAAAGTATGGTTTAACTCTGTTAGCTGAATGCTCAGATCAGAAAGAAGTTTCACAGAATGCTTCTGTGTAGTTTATATATGAATATATTACTTTTTCCACTACTACTCTCTTAGCGCTCCAAATGTCCAGTTGCATTTTCTACAGAAAGAGTGTTCAGATCTGCTCAATCAAAAGTATGGTTTAACTCTGTTAGCTGAATGCACAGATCAGAAAGAAGTTTCGCAGAATGATTCTGTGTAGTTTATATTTGGAGACATTACTTTTTCCACTATTACCCTCTTAGCGCTCCGAATCTCCACTTGCATTTTCTACAGAAAGAGTGTTTCAGAACGGCTCAATCAAAACTAAGGTTCAACTCTTTTAGTTGAACAAACAGAACAGAAAGAAGTTTCACACAATTCTTCTGTGTAGTTTTTATTTGTAGACATTCTTTTTCCCAATATAGGCCTCTTAGCGCTCAGAATGTCCAATTGCAGTTTCTACAGAAAGAGTGTTTCAGAACGGCTCAATCAAAAGTAAGGTTCAACTCTGTTAGTTGAATGCACAGAACAGAAAGTAGTTTCATACAATGCTTCTGTGTAGTTTATATTTGAACATATTCTTTTTTCCACTATTACCCACTTAGCGCTACGAATGTCCAGTTGCATTTTCTACAGACAGAGTGTTTCAAAACTGCTCAATCAAAAGTATGGTTTAACTCTGTTAGCTGAATGCTCAGATCAGAAAGAAGTTTCACAGAATGCTTCTGTGTAGTTTATATTTGAATATATTCCTTTTTCCACTACTACGCTCTTAGCGCTCCAAATGTCCAGTTGCATTTTCTACAGAAAGAGTGTTCAGATCTGCACAATCAAAAGTATGGTTTAACTCTGTTAGCTGAATGCACAGATCAGAAATAAGTTTCACCGAATGATTCTGTGTAGTTTATATTTGAAGACATTCCTTTTTCCACTATTACCCTCTTAGCGCTCCGAATCTCCACTTGCATTTTCTACAAAAAGAGGGTTTCATAACTGCTCAATGAAAAATATGTTTTATCTCTGTTAACTGAATTTACAGATCAGAAATAAGTTTCACAGAATGCATCTGTGTAGTTTTTATTTGAAGATATTATTTTTCCCAATGTAGGCCTCTTAGCGCTTAGCATGTCCAATTGCAGTTTCTACAGAAAGAGTGTTTCAGAACGGCTCAATCAAAAGTAAGCTTCAACTCTGTTAGTTGAATGCACAGAACAGAAAGAATTTTCACATAATGCTACTGTGTAGTTTATATTTGAATATATTCCTTTCTCCACTATTACCCTCTTAGCGCTACGAATGTACACTTGCATTTTCTACAGAAAGAGTGTTCAGAACTGCGCAATCAAAAGTATGGTTTAACTCTGTTAGCTTAATGAACATATCAGAAATAAGTTTCACACAATGCTTCTGTGTAGTTTTTATTTGAAGATATTATTTTTCCCAATATAGGCCTCTTAGCGCTCAGAATGTCCAATTGCAGTTTCTACAGAAAGAGTGTTTCAGAAAGGCTCAATCAAAACTAAGGTTCAACTCTGTTAGTTGAATGCACAGAACAGAAAGAAATTTCATACAATGCTTCTGTGTAGTTTATATTTGAACATATTCTTTTTTCCACTATTACCCACTTGGCGCTACGAATGTCCAGTTGCATTTCCTACAGACAGAGTGTTTCAAAACTGCTCAATCAAAAGTATGGTTTAACTCTGTTAGCTGAATGCACAGATCAGAAAGAAGTTTCACAGAATGATTCTGTGTAGTTTATATTTGGAGACATTCCTTTTTCCACTATTACCCTCTTAGCGATCCGAATCTCCACTTGCATTTTCTACAGAAAGAGTGTTTCAGAACGGCTCAATCAAAACTAAAGTTCAACCCTTTTAGTTGAACAAACAGAACAGAAAGAAGTTTCACACAATTCTTCTGTGTAGTTTTTATTTGTAGACATTCTTTTTCCCAATATAGGCCTCTTAGCGCTCAGAATGTCCAATTGCAGTTTCTACAGAAAGAGTGTTTCAGAACGGCTCAATCAAAAGTAAGGTTCAACTCTGTTAGTTGAATGCACAGAACAGAAAGAAGTTTCATACAATGCTTCTGTGTAGTTTATATTTGAACATATTCTTTTTTCCACTATTACCCACTTAGCGCTACGAATGTCCAGTTGCATTTTCTACAGACAGAGTGTGTCAAAACTGCTCAATCAAAAGTATGGTTTAACTCTGTTAGCTGAATGCTCAGATCAGAAAGAAGTTTCACAGAATGATTCTGTGTAGTTTATATTTGAATATATTCCTTTTTCCACTACTACGCTCTTAGCGCTCCAAATGCCCAGTTGCATTTTCTACAGAAAGAGTTTTCAGATCTCCTCAATCAAAAGTATGTTTTAACTCTGTTAGCTGAATGCACAGATCAGAAAGAAGTTTCACCGAATGATTCTGTGTAGTTTATATTTGAAGACATTCCTTTTTCCACTATTACCCTCTTAGCGCTCCGAATCTCCACTTGCATTTTCTACAAAAAGAGTGTTTCATAACTGCTCAATCAAAAATATGTTTTATCTCTGTTAACTGAATTTACAGATCAGAAATAAGTTTCACAGAATGCATCTGTGTAGTTTTTATTTGAAGATATTATTTTTCCCAATGTAGGCCTCTTAGCGCTTAGCATGTCCAATTGCAGTTTCTTCAGAAAGAGTGTTTCAGAACGGCTCAATCAAAAGTAAGGTTCAACTCTGTTATTTGAATGCACAGAACAGAAAGAATTTTCACAGAATGCTACTGTGTAGTTTATATTTGAATATATTCTTTTCTCCACTATTACCCTCTTAGCGCTCCGAATGTCCACTTCCATTTTCTACAGAAATAGTGTTCAGAACTGCGCAATCAAAAATATGGTTTAACTCTGTTAGCTTAATGAACATATCAGAAATAAGTTTCACACAATGCTTCTGTGTAGTTTTTATTTGAAGATATTATTTTTACCAATATAGGCCTCTTAGCGCTCAGAATGTCCAATTGCAGTTTCTACAGAAAGAGTGTTTCAGAAAGGCTCAATCAAAACTAAGGTTCAACTCTGTTAGTTGAATGCACAGAACAGAAAGAAATTTCATACAATGCTTCTGTGTAGTTTATATTTGAACATATTCTTTTTTCCACTATTACCCACTTGGCGCTACGAATGTCCAGTTGCATTTTCTACAGACAGAGTGTTTCAAAACTGCTCAATCAAAAGTATGGTTTAACTCTGTTAGCGGAATGCTCAGATCAGAAAGAAGTTTCACAGAATGCTTCTGTGTAGTTTATATTTGAATATATTCCTTTTTCCACTACTACTCTCTTAGCGCTCCAAATGTCCAGTTGCATTTTCTACAGAAAGAGTGTTCAGATCTGCTCAATCAAAAGTATGGTTTAACTCTGTTAGCTGAATGCACAGATCAGAAAGAAGTTTCACAGAATGATTCTGTGTAGTTTATATTTGAAGACATTCCTTTTTCCACTATTACCCTCTTAGCGCTCCGAATCTCCACTTGCATTTTCTACAAAAACAGTGTTTCATAACTGCTCAATCAAAAATATGTTTTATCTCTGTTAACTGAATTTACAGATCAGAAATAAGTTTCACAGAATGCATCTGTGTAGTTTTTATTTGAAGATATTCTTTTTCCCAATATAGGCCTCTTAGCGCTTAGCATGTCCAATTGCAGTTTCTACAGAAAGAGTGTTTCAGAACGGCTCAATCAAAAGTAAGGTTCAACTCTGTTAGTTGAATGCACAGAACAGAAAGAATTTTCACAGAATGCTACTGTGTAGTTTATATTTGAATATATTCCTTTCTCCACTATTACCCTCTTAGCGCTCCGAATGTCCACTTGCATTTTCTACAGAAATAGTGTTCAGAACTGCGCAATCAAAAATATGGTTTAACTCTGTTAGCTTAATGAACATATCAGAAATAAGTTTCACACAATGCTTCTGTGTAGTTTTTATTTGAAGATATTATTTTTCCCAATATAGGCCTCTTAGCGCTCAGAATGTCCAATTGCAGTTTCTACAGAAAGAGTGTTTCAGAAAGGCTCAATCAAAACTAAGGTTCAACTCTGTTAGTTGAATGCACAGAACAGAAAGAAATTTCATACAATGCTTCTGTGTAGTTTATATTTGAACATATTTTTTTTCCACTATTACCCACTTGGCGCTACGAATGTCCAGTTGCATTTTCTACAGACAGAGTGTTTCAAAACTGCTCAATCAAAAGTATGGTTTAACTCTGTTAGCGGAATGCTCAGATCAGAAGGAAGTTTCACAGAATGCTTCTGTGTAGTTTATATTTGAATATATTCCTTTTTCCACTACTACTCTCTTAGCGCTCCAAATGTCCAGTTGCATTTTCTACAGAAGGAGTGTTCAGATCTGCTCAATCAAAAGTATGGTTTAACTCTGTTAGCTGAATGCACAGATCAGAAAGAAGTTTCACAGAATGATTCTGTGTAGTTTATATTTGAAGACATTCCTTTTTCCACTATTACCCTCTTGTGCTCCGAATCTCCACTTGCATTTTCTACAAAAACAGTGTTTCATAACTGCTCAATCAAAAATATGTTTTATCTCTGTTAACTGAATTTACAGATCAGAAATAAGTTTCACAGAATGCATCTGTGTAGTTTTTATTTGAAGATATTCTTTTTCCCAATATAGGCCTCTTAGCGCTTAGCATGTCCAACTGCAGTTTCTACAGAAAGAGTGTTTCAGAACGGCTCAATCAAAAGTAAGGTTCAACTCTGTTAGTTGAATGCACAGAACAGAAAGAATTTTCACAGAATGCTACTGTGTAGTTTATATTTGAATATATTCCTTTCTCCACTATTACCCTCTTAGCGCTCCGAATGTGCACTTGCATTTTCTACAGAAAGAGTGTTCAGAACTGCGCAATCAAAAGTATGGTTTAACTCTGTTAGCATAATGAACATATCAGAAATAAGTTTCACACAATGCTTCTGTGTAGTTTTTATTTGAAGATATTATGTTTCCCAATATAGGCCTCTTAGCGCTCAGAATGTCCAATTGCAGTTTCTACAGAAAGAGTGTTTCAGAAAGGCTCAATCAAAAGTAAGGTTCAACTCTGTTAGTTGAATGCACAGAACAGAAAGAAATTTCATACAATGCTTCTGTGTAGTTTATATTTGAACATATTCTTTTTTCCACTATTACCCACTTGGCGCTACGAATGTCCAGTTGCATTTTCTACAGACAGAGTGTTTCAAAACTGCTCAATCAAAAGTATGGTTTAACTCTGTTAGCTGAATGCTCAGATCAGAAAGAAGTTTCACAGAATGCTTCTGTGTAGTTTATATATGAATATATTACTTTTTCCACTACTACTCTCTTAGCGCTCCAAATGTCCAGTTGCATTTTCTACAGAAAGAGTGTTCAGATCTGCTCAATCAAAAGTATGGTTTAACTCTGTTAGCTGAATGCACAGATCAGAAAGAAGTTTCGCAGAATGATTCTGTGTAGTTTATATTTGGAGACATTACTTTTTCCACTATTACCCTCTTAGCGCTCCGAATCTCCACTTGCATTTTCTACAGAAAGAGTGTTTCAGAACGGCTCAATCAAAACTAAGGTTCAACTCTTTTAGTTGAACAAACAGAACAGAAAGAAGTTTCACACAATTCTTCTGTGTAGTTTTTATTTGTAGACATTCTTTTTCCCAATATAGGCCTCTTAGCGCTCAGAATGTCCAATTGCAGTTTCTACAGAAAGAGTGTTTCAGAACGGCTCAATCAAAAGTAAGGTTCAACTCTGTTAGTTGAATGCACAGAACAGAAAGTAGTTTCATACAATGCTTCTGTGTAGTTTATATTTGAACATATTCTTTTTTCCACTATTACCCACTTAGCGCTACGAATGTCCAGTTGCATTTTCTTCAGACAGAGTGTTTCAAAACTTCTCAATCAAAAGTATGGTTTAACTCTGTTAGCTGAATGCTCAGATCAGAAAGAAGTTTCACAGAATGCTTCTGTGTAGTTTATATTTGAATATATTCCTTTTTCCACTACTACGCTCTTAGCGCTCCAAATGTCCAGTTGCATTTTCTACAGAAAGAGTGTTCAGATCTGCACAATCAAAAGTATGGTTTAACTCTGTTAGCTGAATGCACAGATCAGAAATAAGTTTCACCGAATGATTCTGTGTAGTTTATATTTGAAGACATTCCTTTTTCCACTATTACCCTCTTAGCGCTCCGAATCTCCACTTGCATTTTCTACAAAAAGAGGGTTTCATAACTGCTCAATGAAAAATATGTTTTATCTCTGTTAACTGAATTTACAGATCAGAAATAAGTTTCACAGAATGCATCTGTGTAGTTTTTATTTGAAGATATTATTTTTCCCAATGTAGGCCTCTTAGCGCTTAGCATGTCCAATTGCAGTTTGTACAGAAAGAGTGTTTCAGAACGGCTCAATCAAAAGTAAGCTTCAACTCTGTTAGTTGAATGCACAGAACAGAAAGAATTTTCACATAATGCTACTGTGTAGTTTATATTTGAATATATTCCTTTCTCCACTATTACCCTCTTAGCGCTACGAATGTACACTTGCATTTTCTACAGAAAGAGTGTTCAGAACTGCGCAATCAAAAGTATGGTTTAACTCTGTTAGCTTAATGAACATATCAGAAATAAGTTTCACACAATGCTTCTGTGTAGTTTTTATTTGAAGATATTATTTTTCCCAATATAGGCCTCTTAGCGCTCAGAATGTCCAATTGCAGTTTCTACAGAAAGAGTGTTTCAGAAAGGCTCAATCAAAACTAAGGTTCAACTCTGTTAGTTGAATGCACAGAACAGAAAGAAATTTCATACAATGCTTCTGTGTAGTTTATATTTGAACATATTCTTTTTTCCACTATTACCCACTTGGCGCTACGAATGTCCAGTTGCATTTCCTACAGACAGAGTGTTTCAAAACTGCTCAATCAAAAGTATGGTTTAACTCTGTTAGCTGAATGCACAGATCAGAAAGAAGTTTCACAGAATGATTCTGTGTAGTTTATATTTGGAGACATTCCTTTTTCCACTATTACCCTCTTAGCGCTCCGAATCTCCACTTGCATTTTCTACAGAAAGAGTGTTTCAGAACGGCTCAATCAAAACTAAAGTTCAACCCTTTTAGTTGAACAAACAGAACAGAAAGAAGTTTCACACAATTCTTCTGTGTAGTTTTTATTTGTAGACATTCTTTTTCCCAATATAGGCCTCTTAGCGCTCAGAATGTCCAATTGCAGTTTCTACAGAAAGAGTGTTTCAGAACGGCTCAATCAAAAGTAAGGTTCAACTCTGTTAGTTGAATGCACAGAACAGAAAGAAGTTTCATACAATGCTTCTGTGTAGTTTATATTTGAACATATTTTTTTTCCACTATTACCCACTTAGCGCTACGAATGTCCAGTTGCATTTTCTACAGAGAGAGTGTGTCAAAACTGCTCAATCAAAAGTATGGTTTAACTCTGTTAGCTGAATGCTCAGATCAGAAAGAAGTTTCACAGAATGATTCTGTGTAGTTTATATTTGAATATATTCCTTTTTCCACTACTACGCTCTTAGCGCTCCAAATGCCCAGTTGCATTTTCTACAGAAAGAGTGTTCAGATCTCCTCAATCAAAAGTATGTTTTAACTCTGTTAGCTGAATGCACAGATCAGAAAGAAGTTTCACCGAATGATTCTGTGTAGTTTATATTTGAAGACATTCCTTTTTCCACTATTACCCTCTTAGCGCTCCGAATCTCCACTTGCATTTTCTACAAAAAGAGTGTTTCATAACTGCTCAATCAAAAATATGTTTTATCTCTGTTAACTGAATTTACAGATCAGAAATAAGTTTCACAGAATGCATCTGTGTAGTTTTTATTTGAAGATATTATTTTTCCCAATGTAGGCCTCTTAGCGCTTAGCATGTCCAATTGCAGTTTCTTCAGAAAGAGTGTTTCAGAACGGCTCAATCAAAAGTAAGGTTCAACTCTGTTATTTGAATGCACAGAACAGAAAGAATTTTCACAGAATGCTACTGTGTAGTTTATATTTGAATATATTCTTTTCTCCACTATTACCCTCTTAGCGCTCCGAATGTCCACTTGCATTTTCTACAGAAATAGTGTTCAGAACTGCGCAATCAAAAATATGGTTTAACTCTGTTAGCTTAATGAACATATCAGAAATAAGTTTCACACAATGCTTCTGTGTAGTTTTTATTTGAAGATATTTTTTTTCCCAATATAGGCCTCTTAGCGCTCAGAATGTCCAATTGCAGTTTCTACAGAAAGAGTGTTTCAGAAAGGCTCAATCAAAACTAAGGTTCAACTCTGTTAGTTGAATGCACAGAACAGAAAGAAATTTCATACAATGCTTCTGTGTAGTTTATATTTGAACATATTCTTTTTTCCACTATTACCCACTTGGCGCTACGAATGTCCAGTTGCATTTTCTACAGACAGAGTGTTTCAAAACTGCTCAATCAAAAGTATGGTTTAACTCTGTTAGCGGAATGCTCAGATCAGAAAGAAGTTTCACAGAATGCTTCTGTGTAGTTTATATTTGAATATATTCCTTTTTCCACTACTACTCTCTTAGCGCTCCAAATGTCCAGTTGCATTTTCTACAGAAAGAGTGTTCAAATCTGCTCAATCAAAAGTATGGTTTAACTCTGTTAGCTGAATGCACAGATCAGAAAGAAGTTTCACAGAATGATTCTGTGTAGTTTATATTTGAAGACATTCCTTTTTCCACTATTACCCTCTTAGCGCTCCGAATCTCCACTTGCATTTTCCACAAAAACAGTGTTTCATAACTGCTCAATCAAAAATATGTTTTATCTCTGTTAACTGAATTTACAGATCAGAAATAAGTTTCACAGAATGCATCTGTGTAGTTTTTATTTGAAGATATTCTTTTTCCCAATATAGGCCTCTTAGCGCTTAGCATGTCCAATTGCAGTTTCTACAGAAAGAGTGTTTCAGAACGGCTCAATCAAAAGTAAGGTTCAACTCTGTTAGTTGAATGCACAGAACAGAAAGAATTTTCACAGAATGCTACTGTGTAGTTTATATTTGAATATATTCCTTTCTCCACTATTACCCTCTTAGCGCTCCGAATGTCCACTTGCATTTTCTACAGAAATAGTGTTCAGAACTGCGCAATCAAAAATATGGTTTAACTCTGTTAGCTTAATGAACATATCAGAAATAAGTTTCACACAATGCTTCTGTGTAATTTTTATTTGAAGATATTATTTTTCCCAATATAGGCCTCTTAGCGCTCAGAATGTCCAATTGCAGTTTCTACAGAAAGAGTGTTTCAGAAAGGCTCAATCAAAACTAAGGTTCAACTCTGTTAGTTGAATGCACAGAACAGAAAGAAATTTCATACAATGCTTCTGTGTAGTTTATATTTGAACATATTTTTTTTCCACTATTACCCACTTGGCGCTACGAATGTCCAGTTGCATTTTCTACAGACAGAGTGTTTCAAAACTGCTCAATCAAAAGTATGGTTTAACTCTGTTAGCGGAATGCTCAGATCAGAAGGAAGTTTCACAGAATGCTTCTGTGTAGTTTATATTTGAATATATTCCTTTTTCCACTACTACTCTCTTAGCGCTCCAAATGTCCAGTTGCATTTTCTACAGAAAGAGTGTTCAGATCTGCTCAATCAAAAGTATGGTTTAACTCTGTTAGCTGAATGCACAGATCAGAAAGAAGTTTCACAGAATGATTCTGTGTAGTTTATATTTGAAGACATTCCTTTTTCCACTATTACCCTCTTGGGCTCCGAATCTCCACTTGCATTTTCTACAAAAACAGTGTTTCATAACTGCTCAATCAAAAATATGTTTTATCTCTGTTAACTGAATTTACAGATCAGAAATAAGTTTCACAGAATGCATCTGTGTAGTTTTTATTTGAAGATATTCTTTTTCCCAATATAGGCCTCTTAGCGCTTAGCATGTCCAACTGCAGTTTCTACAGAAAGAGTGTTTCAGAACGGCTCAATCAAAAGTAAGGTTCAACTCTGTTAGTTGAATGCACAGAACAGAAAGAATTTTCACAGAATGCTACTGTGTAGTTTATATTTGAATATATTCCTTTCTCCACTATTACCCTCTTAGCGCTCCGAATGTCCACTTGCATTTTCTACAGAAAGAGTGTTCAGAACTGCGCAATCAAAAGTATGGTTTAACTCTGTTAGCATAATGAACATATCAGAAATAAGTTTCACACAATGCTTCTGTGTAGTTTTTATTTGAAGATATTATGTTTCCCAATATAGGCCTCTTAGCGCTCAGAATGTCCAATTGCAGTTTCTACAGAAAGAGTGTTTCAGAAAGGCTCAATCAAAAGTAAGGTTCAACTCTGTTAGTTGAATGCACAGAACAGAAAGAAATTTCATACAATGCTTCTGTGTAGTTTATATTTGAACATATTCTTTTTTCCACTATTACCCACTTGGCGCTACGAATGTCCAGTTGCATTTTCTACAGACAGAGTGTTTCAAAACTGCTCAATCAAAAGTATGGTTTAACTCTGTTAGCTGAATGCTCAGATCAGAAAGAAGTTTCACAGAATGCTTCTGTGTAGTTTATATATGAATATATTACTTTTTCCACTACTACTCTCTTAGCGCTCCAAATGTCCAGTTGCATTTTCTACAGAAAGAGTGTTCAGATCTGCTCAATTAAAAGTATGGTTTAACTCTGTTAGCTGAATGCACAGATCAGAAAGAAGTTTCGCAGAATGATTCTGTGTAGTTTATATTTGGAGACATTACTTTTTCCACTATTACCCTCTTAGCGCTCCGAATCTCCACTTGCATTTTCTACAGAAAGAGTGTTTCAGAACGGCTCAATCAAAACTAAGGTTCAACTCTTTTAGTTGAACAAACAGAACAGAAAGAAGTTTCACACAATTCTTCTGTGTAGTTTTTATTTGTAGACATTCTTTTTCCCAATATAGGCCTCTTAGCGCTCAGAATGTCCAATTGCAGTTTCTACAGAAAGAGTGTTTTAGAACGGCTCAATCAAAAGTAAGGTTCAACTCTGTTAGTTGAATGCACAGAACAGAAAGTAGTTTCATACAATGCTTCTGTGTAGTTTATATTTGAACATATTCTTTTTTCCACTATTACCCACTTAGCGCTACGAATGTCCAGTTGCATTTTCTACAGACAGAGTGTTTCAAAACTGCTCAATCAAAAGTATGGTTTAACTCTGTTAGCTGAATGCTCAGATCAGAAAGAAGTTTCACAGAATGCTTCTGTGTAGTTTATATTTGAATATATTCCTTTTTCCACTACTACGCTCTTAGCGCTCCAAATGTCCAGTTGCATTTTCTACAGAAAGAGTGTTCAGATCTGCACAATCAAAAGTATGGTTTAACTCTGTTAGCTGAATGCACAGATCAGAAATAAGTTTCACCGAATGATTCTGTGTAGTTTATATTTGAAGACATTCCTTTTTCCACTATTACCCTCTTAGCGCTCCGAATCTCCACTTGCATTTTCTACAAAAAGAGGGTTTCATAACTGCTCAATGAAAAATATGTTTTATCTCTGTTAACTGAATTTACAGATCAGAAATAAGTTTCACAGAATGCATCTGTGTAGTTTTTATTTGAAGATATTATTTTTCCCAATGTAGGCCTCTTAGCGCTTAGCATGTCCAATTGCAGTTTCTACAGAAAGAGTGTTTCAGAACGGCTCAATCAAAAGTAAGCTTCAACTCTGTTAGTTGAATGCACAGAACAGAAAGAATTTTCACATAATGCTACTGTGTAGTTTATATTTGAATATATTCCTTTCTCCACTATTACCCTCTTAGCGCTACGAATGTACACTTGCATTTTCTACAGAAAGAGTGTTCAGAACTGCGCAATCAAAAGTATGGTTTAACTCTGTTAGCTTAATGAACATATCAGAAATAAGTTTCACACAATGCTTCTGTGTAGTTTTTATTTGAAGATATTATTTTTCCCAATATAGGCCTCTTAGCGCTCAGAATGTCCAATTGCAGTTTCTACAGAAAGAGTGTTTCAGAAAGGCTCAATCAAAACTAAGGTTCAACTCTGTTAGTTGAATGCACAGAACAGAAAGAAATTTCATACAATGCTTCTGTGTAGTTTATATTTGAACATATTCTTTTCTCCACTATTACCCACTTGGCGCTACGAATGTCCAGTTGCATTTCCTACAGACAGAGTGTTTCAAAACTGCTCAATCAAAAGTATGGTTTAACTCTGTTAGCTGAATGCACAGATCAGAAAGAAGTTTCACAGAATGATTCTGTGTAGTTTATATTTGGAGACATTCCTTTTTCCACTATTACCCTCTTAGCGCTCCGAATCTCCACTTGCATTTTCTACAGAAAGAGTGTTTCAGAACGGCTCAATCAAAACTAAAGTTCAACCCTTTTAGTTGAACAAACAGAACAGAAAGAAGTTTCACACAATTCTTCTGTGTAGTTTTTATTTGTAGACATTCTTTTTCCCAATATAGGCCTCTTAGCGCTCAGAATGTCCAATTGCAGTTTCTACAGAAAGAGTGTTTCAGAACGGCTCAATCAAAAGTAAGGTTCAACTCTGTTAGTTGAATGCACAGAACAGAAAGAAGTTTCATACAATGCTTCTGTGTAGTTTATATTTGAACATATTCTTTTTTCCACTATTACCCACTTAGCGCTACGAATGTCCAGTTGCATTTTCTACAGACAGAGTGTGTCAAAACTGCTCAATCAAAAGTATGGTTTAACTCTGTTAGCTGAATGCTCAGATCAGAAAGAAGTTTCACAGAATGATTCTGTGTAGTTTATATTTGAATATATTCCTTTTTCCACTACTACGCTCTTAGCGCTCCAAATGCCCAGTTGCATTTTCTACAGAAAGAGTGTTCAGATCTCCTCAATCAAAAGTATGTTTTAACTCTGTTAGCTGAATGCACAGATCAGAAAGAAGTTTCACCGAATGATTCTGTGTAGTTTATATTTGTAGACATTCCTTTTTCCACTATTACCCTCTTAGCGCTCCGAATCTCCACTTGCATTTTCTACAAAAAGAGTGTTTCATAACTGCTCAATCAAAAATATGTTTTATCTCTGTTAACTGAATTTACAGATCAGAAATAAGTTTCACAGAATGCATCTGTGTAGTTTTTATTTGAAGATATTATTTTTCCCAATGTAGGCCTCTTAGCGCTTAGCATGTCCAATTGCAGTTTCTTCAGAAAGAGTGTTTCAGAACGGCTCAATCAAAAGTAAGGTTCAACTCTGTTATTTGAATGCACAGAACAGAAAGAATTTTCACAGAATGCTACTGTGTAGTTTATATTTGAATATATTCTTTTCTCCACTATTACCCTCTTAGCGCTCCGAATGTCCACTTGCATTTTCTACAGAAATAGTGTTCAGAACTGCGCAATCAAAAATATGGTTTAACTCTGTTAGCTTAATGAACATATCAGAAATAAGTTTCACACAATGCTTCTGTGTAGTTTTTATTTGAAGATATTATTTTTCCCAATATAGGCCTCTTAGCGCTCAGAATGTCCAATTGCAGTTTCTACAGAAAGAGTGTTTCAGAAAGGCTCAATCAAAACTAAGGTTCAACTCTGTTAGTTGAATGCACAGAACAGAAAGAAATTTCATACAATGCTTCTGTGTAGTTTATATTTGAACATATTCTTTTTTCCACTATTACCCACTTGGCGCTACGAATGTCCAGTTGCATTTTCTACAGACAGAGTGTTTCAAAACTGCTCAATCAAAAGTATGGTTTAACTCTGTTAGCGGAATGCTCAGATCAGAAAGAAGTTTCACAGAATGCTTCTGTGTAGTTTATATTTGAATATATTCCTTTTTCCACTACTACTCTCTTAGCGCTCCAAATGTCCAGTTGCATTTTCTACAGAAAGAGTGTTCAGATCTGCTCAATCAAAAGTATGGTTTAACTCTGTTAGCTGAATGCACAGATCAGAAAGAAGTTTCACAGAATGATTCTGTGTAGTTTATATTTGAAGACATTCCTTTTTCCACTATTACCCTCTTAGCGCTCCGAATCTCCACTTGCATTTTCTACAAAAACAGTGTTTCATAACTGCTCAATCAAAAATATGTTTGATCTCTGTTAACTGAATTTACAGATCAGAAATAAGTTTCACAGAATGCATCTGTGTAGTTTTTATTTGAAGATATTCTTTTTCCCAATATAGGCCTCTTAGCGCTTAGCATGTCCAATTGCAGTTTCTACAGAAAGAGTGTTTCAGAACGGCTCAATCAAAAGTAAGGTTCAACTCTGTTAGTTGAATGCACAGAACAGAAAGAATTTTCACAGAATGCTACTGTGTAGTTTATATTTGAATATATTCCTTTCTCCACTATTACCCTCTTAGCGCTCCGAATGTCCACTTGCATTTTCTACAGAAAGAGTGTTCAGAACTGCGCAATCAAAAGTATGGTTTAACTCTGTTAGCATAATGAACATATCAGAAATATGTTTCACACAATGCTTCTGTGTAGTTTTTATTTGAAGATATTATTTTTCCCAATATAGGCCTCTTAGCGCTCAGAATGTCCAATTGCAGTTTCTACAGAAAGAGTGTTTCAGAAAGGCTCAATCAAAAGTAAGGTTCAACTCTGTTAGTTGAATGCACAGAACAGAAAGAAATTTCATACAATGCTTCTGTGTAGTTTATATTTGAACATATTCTTTTTTCCACTATTACCCACTTGGCGCTACGAATGTCCAGTTGCATTTTCTACAGACAGAGTGTTTCAAAACTGCTCAATCAAAAGTATGGTTTAACTCTGTTAGCTGAATGCTCAGATCAGAAAGAAGTTTCACAGAATGCTTCTGTGTAGTTTATATATGAATATATTACTTTTTCCACTACTACTCTCTTAGCGCTCCAAATGTCCAGTTGCATTTTCTACAGAAAGAGTGTTCAGATCTGCTCAATCAAAAGTATGGTTTAATTCTGTTAGCTGAATGCACAGATCAGAAAGAAGTTTCGCAGAATGATTCTGTGTAGTTTATATTTGGAGACATTCCTTTTTCCACTATTACCCTCTTAGCGCTCCGAATCTCCACTTGCATTTTCTACAGAAAGAGTGTTTCAGAACGGCTCAATCAAAACTAAGGTTCAACTCTTTTAGTTGAACAAACAGAACAGAAAGAAGTTTCACACAATTCTTCTGTGTAGTTTTTATTTGTAGACATTCTTTTTCCCAATATAGGCCTCTTAGCGCTCAGAATGTCCAATTGCAGTTTCTACAGAAAGAGTGTTTCAGAACGGCTCAATCAAAAGTAAGGTTCAACTCTGTTAGTTGAATGCACAGAACAGAAAGTAGTTTCATACAATGCTTCTGTGTAGTTTATATTTGAACATATTCTTTTTTCCACTATTACCCACTTAGCGCTACGAATGTCCAGTTGCATTTTCTACAGACAGAGTGTTTCAAAACTGCTCAATCAAAAGTATGGTTTAACTCTGTTAGCTGAATGCTCAGATCAGAAAGAAGTTTCACAGAATGCTTCTGTGTAGTTTTTATTTGAAGATATTATTTTTCCCAATATAGGCCTCTTAGCGCTCAGAATGTCCAATTGCAGTTTCTACAGAAAGAGTGTTTCAGAAAGGCTCAATCAAAACTAATGTTCAACTCTGTTAGTCGAATGCACAGAACAGAAAGAAATTTCATACAATGCTTCTGTGTAGTTTATATTTGAACATATTCTTTTTTCCACTATTACCCACTTGGCGCTACGAATGTCCAGTTGCATTTCCTACAGACAGAGTGTTTCAAAACTGCTCAATCAAAAGTATGGTTTAACTCTGTTAGCTGAATGCACAGATCAGAAAGAAGTTTCACAGAATGATTCTGTGTAGTTTATATTTGGAGACATTCCTTTTTCCACTATTACCCTCTTAGCGCTCCGAATATCCACTTGCATTTTCTACAGAAAGAGTGTTTCAGAACGGCTCAATCAAAACTAAAGTTCAACCCTTTTAGTTGAACAAACAGAACAGAAAGAAGTTTCACACAATTCTTCTGTGTAGTTTTTATTTGTAGACATTCATTTTCCCAATATAGGCCTCTTAGCGCTCAGAATGTCCAATTGCAGTTTCTACAGAAAGAGTGTTTCAGAACGGCTCAATCAAAAGTAAGGTTCAACTCTGTTAGTTGAATGCACAGAACAGAAAGAAGTTTCATACAATGCTTCTGTGTAGTTTATATTTGAACATATTCTATTTTCCACTATTACCCACTTAGCGCTACGAATGTCCAGTTGCATTTTCTACAGACAGAGTGTTTCAAAACTGCTCAATCAAAAGTATGGTTTAACTCTGTTAGCTGAATGCTCAGATCAGAAAGAAGTTTCACAGAATGATTCTGTGTAGTTTATATTTGAATATATTCCTTTTTCCACTACTACGCTCTTAGCGCTCCAAATGTCCAGTTGCATTTTCTACAGAAAGAGTGTTCAGATCTCCTCAATCAAAAGTATGTTTTAACTCTGTTAGCTGAATGCACAGATCAGAAAGAAGTTTCACCGAATGATTCTGTGTAGTTTATATTTGAAGACATTCCTTTTTCCACTATTACCCAATTAGCGCTCCGAATCTCCACTTGCATGTTCTACAAAAATAGTGTTTCATAACTGCTCAATCAAAAATATGTTTTATCTCTGTTAACTGAATTTACAGATCAGAAATAAGTTTCACAGAATGCATCGGTGTAGTTTTTATTTGAAGATATTCTTTTTCCCAATGTAGGCCTCTTAGCGCTTAGCATGTCCAATTGCAGTTTCTACAGAAAGAGTGTTTCAGAACGGCTCAATCAAAAGTAAGGTTCAACTCTGTTAGTTGAATGCACAGAACAGAAAGAATTTTCACAGAATGCTACTGTGTAGTTTATATTTGAATATATTCCTTTCTCCACTATTACCCTCTTAGCGCTCCGAATGTCCACTTGCATTTTCTACAGAAAGAGTGTTCAGAACTGCGCAATCAAAAGTATGGTTTAACTCTGTTAGCATAATGAACATATCAGAAATAAGTTTCACACAATGCTTCTGTGTAGTTTTTATTTGAAGATATTATGTTTCCCAATATAGGCCTCTTAGCGCTCAGAATGTCCAATTGCAGTTTCTACAGAAAGAGTGTTTCAGAAAGGCTCAATCAAAAGTAAGGTTCAACTCTGTTAGTTGAATGCACAGAACAGAAAGAAATTTCATACAATGCTTCTGTGTAGTTTATATTTGAACATATTCTTTTTTCCACTATTACCCACTTGGCGCTACGAATGTCCAGTTGCATTTTCTACAGACAGAGTGTTTCAAAACTGCTCAATCAAAAGTATGGTTTAACTCTGTTAGCTGAATGCTCAGATCAGAAAGAAGTTTCACAGAATGCTTCTGTGTAGTTTATATATGAATATATTACTTTTTCCACTACTACTCTCTTAGCGCTCCAAATGTCCAGTTGCATTTTCTACAGAAAGAGTGTTCAGATCTGCTCAATTAAAAGTATGGTTTAACTCTGTTAGCTGAATGCACAGATCAGAAAGAAGTTTCGCAGAATGATTCTGTGTAGTTTATATTTGGAGACATTACTTTTTCCACTATTACCCTCTTAGCGCTCCGAATCTCCACTTGCATTTTCTACAGAAAGAGTGTTTCAGAACGGCTCAATCAAAACTAAGGTTCAACTCTTTTAGTTGAACAAACAGAACAGAAAGAAGTTTCACACAATTCTTCTGTGTAGTTTTTATTTGTAGACATTCTTTTTCCCAATATAGGCCTCTTAGCGCTCAGAATGTCCAATTGCAGTTTCTACAGAAAGAGTGTTTTAGAACGGCTCAATCAAAAGTAAGGTTCAACTCTGTTAGTTGAATGCACAGAACAGAAAGTAGTTTCATACAATGCTTCTGTGTAGTTTATATTTGAACATATTCTTTTTTCCACTATTACCCACTTAGCGCTACGAATGTCCAGTTGCATTTTCTACAGACAGAGTGTTTCAAAACTGCTCAATCAAAAGTATGGTTTAACTCTGTTAGCTGAATGCTCAGATCAGAAAGAAGTTTCACAGAATGCTTCTGTGTAGTTTATATTTGAATATATTCCTTTTTCCACTACTACGCTCTTAGCGCTCCAAATGTCCAGTTGCATTTTCTACAGAAAGAGTGTTCAGATCTGCACAATCAAAAGTATGGTTTAACTCTGTTAGCTGAATGCACAGATCAGAAATAAGTTTCACCGAATGATTCTGTGTAGTTTATATTTGAAGACATTCCTTTTTCCACTATTACCCTCTTAGCGCTCCGAATCTCCACTTGCATTTTCTACAAAAAGAGGGTTTCATAACTGCTCAATGAAAAATATGTTTTATCTCTGTTAACTGAATTTACAGATCAGAAATAAGTTTCACAGAATGCATCTGTGTAGTTTTTATTTGAAGATATTATTTTTCCCAATGTAGGCCTCTTAGCGCTTAGCATGTCCAATTGCAGTTTCTACAGAAAGAGTGTTTCAGAACGGCTCAATCAAAAGTAAGCTTCAACTCTGTTAGTTGAATGCACAGAACAGAAAGAATTTTCACATAATGCTACTGTGTAGTTTATATTTGAATATATTCCTTTCTCCACTATTACCCTCTTAGCGCTACGAATGTACACTTGCATTTTCTACAGAAAGAGTGTTCAGAACTGCGCAATCAAAAGTATGGTTTAACTCTGTTAGCTTAATGAACATATCAGAAATAAGTTTCACACAATGCTTCTGTGTAGTTTTTATTTGAAGATATTATTTTTCCCAATATAGGCCTCTTAGCGCTCAGAATGTCCAATTGCAGTTTCTACAGAAAGAGTGTTTCAGAAAGGCTCAATCAAAACTAAGGTTCAACTCTGTTAGTTGAATGCACAGAACAGAAAGAAATTTCATACAATGCTTCTGTGTAGTTTATATTTGAACATATTCTTTTCTCCACTATTACCCACTTGGCGCTACGAATGTCCAGTTGCATTTCCTACAGACAGAGTGTTTCAAAACTGCTCAATCAAAAGTATGGTTTAACTCTGTTAGCTGAATGCACAGATCAGAAAGAAGTTTCACAGAATGATTCTGTGTAGTTTATATTTGGAGACATTCCTTTTTCCACTATTACCCTCTTAGCGCTCCGAATCTCCACTTGCATTTTCTACAGAAAGAGTGTTTCAGAACGGCTCAATCAAAACTAAAGTTCAACCCTTTTAGTTGAACAAACAGAACAGAAAGAAGTTTCACACAATTCTTCTGTGTAGTTTTTATTTGTAGACATTCTTTTTCCCAATATAGGCCTCTTAGCGCTCAGAATGTCCAATTGCAGTTTCTACAGAAAGAGTGTTTCAGAACGGCTCAATCAAAAGTAAGGTTCAACTCTGTTAGTTGAATGCACAGAACAGAAAGAAGTTTCATACAATGCTTCTGTGTAGTTTATATTTGAACATATTCTTTTTTCCACTATTACCCACTTAGCGCTACGAATGTCCAGTTGCATTTTCTACAGACAGAGTGTGTCAAAACTGCTCAATCAAAAGTATGGTTTAACTCTGTTAGCTGAATGCTCAGATCAGAAAGAAGTTTCACAGAATGATTCTGTGTAGTTTATATTTGAATATATTCCTTTTTCCACTACTACGCTCTTAGCGCTCCAAATGCCCAGTTGCATTTTCTACAGAAAGAGTGTTCAGATCTCCTCAATCAAAAGTATGTTTTAACTCTGTTAGCTGAATGCACAGATCAGAAAGAAGTTTCACCGAATGATTCTGTGTAGTTTATATTTGTAGACATTCCTTTTTCCACTATTACCCTCTTAGCGCTCCGAATCTCCACTTGCATTTTCTACAAAAAGAGTGTTTCATAACTGCTCAATCAAAAATATGTTTTATCTCTGTTAACTGAATTTACAGATCAGAAATAAGTTTCACAGAATGCATCTGTGTAGTTTTTATTTGAAGATATTATTTTTCCCAATGTAGGCCTCTTAGCGCTTAGCATGTCCAATTGCAGTTTCTTCAGAAAGAGTGTTTCAGAACGGCTCAATCAAAAGTAAGGTTCAACTCTGTTATTTGAATGCACAGAACAGAAAGAATTTTCACAGAATGCTACTGTGTAGTTTATATTTGAATATATTCTTTTCTCCACTATTACCCTCTTAGCGCTCCGAATGTCCACTTGCATTTTCTACAGAAATAGTGTTCAGAACTGCGCAATCAAAAATATGGTTTAACTCTGTTAGCTTAATGAACATATCAGAAATAAGTTTCACACAATGCTTCTGTGTAGTTTTTATTTGAAGATATTATTTTTCCCAATATAGGCCTCTTAGCGCTCAGAATGTCCAATTGCAGTTTCTACAGAAAGAGTGTTTCAGAAAGGCTCAATCAAAACTAAGGTTCAACTCTGTTAGTTGAATGCACAGAACAGAAAGAAATTTCATACAATGCTTCTGTGTAGTTTATATTTGAACATATTCTTTTTTCCACTATTACCCACTTGGCGCTACGAATGTCCAGTTGCATTTTCTACAGACAGAGTGTTTCAAAACTGCTCAATCAAAAGTATGGTTTAACTCTGTTAGCGGAATGCTCAGATCAGAAAGAAGTTTCACAGAATGCTTCTGTGTAGTTTATATTTGAATATATTCCTTTTTCCACTACTACTCTCTTAGCGCTCCAAATGTCCAGTTGCATTTTCTACAGAAAGAGTGTTCAGATCTGCTCAATCAAAAGTATGGTTTAACTCTGTTAGCTGAATGCACAGATCAGAAAGAAGTTTCACAGAATGATTCTGTGTAGTTTATATTTGAAGACATTCCTTTTTCCACTATTACCCTCTTAGCGCTCCGAATCTCCACTTGCATTTTCTACAAAAACAGTGTTTCATAACTGCTCAATCAAAAATATGTTTGATCTCTGTTAACTGAATTTACAGATCAGAAATAAGTTTCACAGAATGCATCTGTGTAGTTTTTATTTGAAGATATTCTTTTTCCCAATATAGGCCTCTTAGCGCTTAGCATGTCCAATTGCAGTTTCTACAGAAAGAGTGTTTCAGAACGGCTCAATCAAAAGTAAGGTTCAACTCTGTTAGTTGAATGCACAGAACAGAAAGAATTTTCACAGAATGCTACTGTGTAGTTTATATTTGAATATATTCCTTTCTCCACTATTACCCTCTTAGCGCTCCGAATGTCCACTTGCATTTTCTACAGAAAGAGTGTTCAGAACTGCGCAATCAAAAGTATGGTTTAACTCTGTTAGCATAATGAACATATCAGAAATATGTTTCACACAATGCTTCTGTGTAGTTTTTATTTGAAGATATTATTTTTCCCAATATAGGCCTCTTAGCGCTCAGAATGTCCAATTGCAGTTTCTACAGAAAGAGTGTTTCAGAAAGGCTCAATCAAAAGTAAGGTTCAACTCTGTTAGTTGAATGCACAGAACAGAAAGAAATTTCATACAATGCTTCTGTGTAGTTTATATTTGAACATATTCTTTTTTCCACTATTACCCACTTGGCGCTACGAATGTCCAGTTGCATTTTCTACAGACAGAGTGTTTCAAAACTGCTCAATCAAAAGTATGGTTTAACTCTGTTAGCTGAATGCTCAGATCAGAAAGAAGTTTCACAGAATGCTTCTGTGTAGTTTATATATGAATATATTACTTTTTCCACTACTACTCTCTTAGCGCTCCAAATGTCCAGTTGCATTTTCTACAGAAAGAGTGTTCAGATCTGCTCAATCAAAAGTATGGTTTAATTCTGTTAGCTGAATGCACAGATCAGAAAGAAGTTTCGCAGAATGATTCTGTGTAGTTTATATTTGGAGACATTCCTTTTTCCACTATTACCCTCTTAGCGCTCCGAATCTCCACTTGCATTTTCTACAGAAAGAGTGTTTCAGAACGGCTCAATCAAAACTAAGGTTCAACTCTTTTAGTTGAACAAACAGAACAGAAAGAAGTTTCACACAATTCTTCTGTGTAGTTTTTATTTGTAGACATTCTTTTTCCCAATATAGGCCTCTTAGCGCTCAGAATGTCCAATTGCAGTTTCTACAGAAAGAGTGTTTCAGAACGGCTCAATCAAAAGTAAGGTTCAACTCTGTTAGTTGAATGCACAGAACAGAAAGTAGTTTCATACAATGCTTCTGTGTAGTTTATATTTGAACATATTCTTTTTTCCACTATTACCCACTTAGCGCTACGAATGTCCAGTTGCATTTTCTACAGACAGAGTGTTTCAAAACTGCTCAATCAAAAGTATGGTTTAACTCTGTTAGCTGAATGCTCAGATCAGAAAGAAGTTTCACAGAATGCTTCTGTGTAGTTTTTATTTGAAGATATTATTTTTCCCAATATAGGCCTCTTAGCGCTCAGAATGTCCAATTGCAGTTTCTACAGAAAGAGTGTTTCAGAAAGGCTCAATCAAAACTAATGTTCAACTCTGTTAGTCGAATGCACAGAACAGAAAGAAATTTCATACAATGCTTCTGTGTAGTTTATATTTGAACATATTCTTTTTTCCACTATTACCCACTTGGCGCTACGAATGTCCAGTTGCATTTCCTACAGACAGAGTGTTTCAAAACTGCTCAATCAAAAGTATGGTTTAACTCTGTTAGCTGAATGCACAGATCAGAAAGAAGTTTCACAGAATGATTCTGTGTAGTTTATATTTGGAGACATTCCTTTTTCCACTATTACCCTCTTAGCGCTCCGAATATCCACTTGCATTTTCTACAGAAAGAGTGTTTCAGAACGGCTCAATCAAAACTAAAGTTCAACCCTTTTAGTTGAACAAACAGAACAGAAAGAAGTTTCACACAATTCTTCTGTGTAGTTTTTATTTGTAGACATTCATTTTCCCAATATAGGCCTCTTAGCGCTCAGAATGTCCAATTGCAGTTTCTACAGAAAGAGTGTTTCAGAACGGCTCAATCAAAAGTAAGGTTCAACTCTGTTAGTTGAATGCACAGAACAGAAAGAAGTTTCATACAATGCTTCTGTGTAGTTTATATTTGAACATATTCTATTTTCCACTATTACCCACTTAGCGCTACGAATGTCCAGTTGCATTTTCTACAGACAGAGTGTTTCAAAACTGCTCAATCAAAAGTATGGTTTAACTCTGTTAGCTGAATGCTCAGATCAGAAAGAAGTTTCACAGAATGATTCTGTGTAGTTTATATTTGAATATATTCCTTTTTCCACTACTACGCTCTTAGCGCTCCAAATGTCCAGTTGCATTTTCTACAGAAAGAGTGTTCAGATCTCCTCAATCAAAAGTATGTTTTAACTCTGTTAGCTGAATGCACAGATCAGAAAGAAGTTTCACCGAATGATTCTGTGTAGTTTATATTTGAAGACATTCCTTTTTCCACTATTACCCAATTAGCGCTCCGAATCTCCACTTGCATGTTCTACAAAAATAGTGTTTCATAACTGCTCAATCAAAAATATGTTTTATCTCTGTTAACTGAATTTACAGATCAGAAATAAGTTTCACAGAATGCATCGGTGTAGTTTTTATTTGAAGATATTCTTTTTCCCAATGTAGGCCTCTTAGCGCTTAGCATGTCCAATTGCAGTTTCTACAGAAAGAGTGTTTCAGAACGGCTCAATTAAAAGTAAGGTTCAACTCTGTTAGTTGAATGCACAGAACAGAAAGAATTTTCACAGAATGCTACTGTGTAGTTTATATTTGTATATATTCCTTTTTCCACTATTACCCATTAGCGCTCCGAATGTCCACTTGCATTTTCTACAGAAAGAGTGTTCAGAACTGCGCAATCAAAAGTATGGTTTAACTCTGTTAGCTTAATGAACATATCAGAAATAAGTTTCACACAATGCTTCTGTGTAGTTTTTATTTGAAGATATTATTTTTCCCAATACAGGCCTCTTAGCGCTCAGAATGTCCAATTGCAGTTTCTACAGAAAGAGTGTTTCAGAACGGCTCAATCAAAAGTAAGGTTCAACTCTGTTAGTTGAATGCACAGAACAGAAAGAAGTTTCATACAATGCTTCTGTGTAGTTTATATTTGAACATATTCTTTTTTCCACTGTTACCCACTTAGCGCTACGAATGTCCAGTTGCATTTTCTACAGACAGAGTGTTTCAAAACTGCTCAATGAAAAGTATGGTTTAACTCTGTTAGCTGAATGCTCAGATCAGAAAGAAGTTTCACAGAATTCTTCTGTGTAGTTTATATTTGAATATATTCCTTTTTCCACTACTACTCTCTTAGCGCTCCAAATGTCCAGTTGCATTTTCTACAGAAAGAGTGTTCCGATCTGCTCAATCAAAAGTATGGTTTAACTCTGTTAGCTGAATGCACAGATCAGAAAGAAGTTTCACAGAATGATTCTGTGTAGTTTATATTTGGAGACATTCCTTTTTCCACTATTACCCTCTTAGCGCTCCGAATCTCCACTTGCATTTTCTACAGAAAGAGTGTTTCAGAACGGCTCAATCAAAACTAAGGTTCAACTCTTTTAGTTGAACAAACAGAACAGAAAGAAGTTTCACACAATTCTTCTGTGTAGTTTTTATTTGTAGACATTCTTTTTCCCAATATAGGCCTCTTAGCGCTCAGAATGTCCAATTGCAGTTTCTACAGAAAGAGTGTTTCAGAACGGCTCAATCAAAAGTAAGGTTCAACTCTGTTAGTTGAATGCACAGAACCGAAAGAAGTTTCATACAATGCTTCTGTGTAGTTTATATTTGAACATATTCTTTTTTCCACTATTACCCACTTAGCGCTACGAATGTCCAGTTGCATTTTCTACAGACAGAGTGTTTCAAAACTGCTCAATCAAAAGTATGGTTTAACTCTGTTAGCTTAATGAACATATCAGAAATAAGTTTCACACAATGCTTCTGTGTAGTTTTTATTTGAAGATATTATTTTTCCCAATAGAGGCCTCTTAGCGCTCAGAATGTCCAATTGCAGTTTCTACAGAAAGAGTGTTTCAGAAAGGCTCAATCAAAAGTAAGGTTCAACTCTGTTAGTTGAATGCACAGAACAGAAAGAAGTTTCATACAATGCTTCTCTGTAGTTTATATTTGTACATATTCTTTTTTCCACTAGTACCCACTTAGCGCTACGAATGTCCAGTTGCATTTTCTACAGACAGACTGTTTCATAACTGCTCAATCAAAAGTATGGTTTAACTCTGTTAGCTGAATGCTCAGATCAGAAAGAAGTTTCACAGAATGCTTCTGTGTAGTTTATATTTGAATATATTCCTTTTTCCACTACTACGCTCTTAGCGCTCCAAATGTCCAGTTGCATTTTCTACAGAAAGAGTGTTCAGATCTGCTCAATCAAAAGTATGGTTTAACTCTGTTAGCTGAATGCACAGATCAGAAACAAGTTTCACCGAATGATTCTGTGTAGTTTATATCTGAAGACATTCCTTTTACCACTATTACCCTCTTAGCGCTCCGAATCTCCACTTGCATTTTCTACATAAAGAGTGTTTCATAACTGCTCAATCAAAAATATGTTTTATCTCTGTTAACTGAATTTACAGATCAGAAATAAGTTTCACAGAATGCATCTGTGTAGTTTTTATTTGAAGATATTCTTTTTACCAATGTAGGCCTCTTAGCGCTTAGCATGTCCAATTGCAGTTTCTACAGAAAGAGTGTTTCAGAACGGCTCAATCAAAAGTAAGGTTCAACTCTGTTAGTTGAATGCACAGAACAGAAAGTATTTTCACAGAATGCTACTGTGTAGTTTATATTTGAATATATTCCTTTTTCCACTATTACCCTCTTAGCGCTCCGAATGTCCACTTGCATTTTCTACAGAAAGAGTGTTCAGAACTGCGCAATCAAAAGTATGGTTTAACTCTGTTAGCTTAATGAACATATCAGAAATAAGTTTCACACAATTCTTCTGTGTAGTTTTTATTTGAAGATATTATTTTTCCCAATAGAGGCCTCTTAGCGCTCAGAATGTCCAATTGCAGTTTCTACAGAAAGAGTGTTTCAGAAAGGCTCAATCAAAAGTAAGGTTCAACTCTGTTAGTTGAATGCACAGAACAGAAAGAAGTTTCATAAAATGCTTCTGTGTAGTTTATATTTGAACATATTCTTTTTTCCACTATTACCCACTTAGCGCTACGAATGTCCAGTTGCATTTTCTACAGACAGAGTGTTTCAAAACTGCTCAATCAAAAGTATGGTTTAACTCTGTTAGCTGAATGCTCAGATCAGAAAGAAGTTTCACAGAATGCTTCTGTGTAGTTTATATTTGAATATATTCCTTTTTCCACTACTACGCTCTTAGCGCTCCAAATGTCCAGTTGCATTTTCTACACAAAGAGTGTTCAGATCTGCTCAATCAAAAGTATGGTTTAACTCTGTTAGCTGAATGCACAGATCAGAAAGAAGTTTCACCGAATGATTCTGTGTAGTTTATATTTGAAGACATTCCTTTTTCCACTATTACCCTCTTAGCGCTCCGAATCTCCACTTGCATTTTCTACAAAAAGAGTGTTTCATAACTGCTCAATCAAAAATATGTTTTATCTCTGTTAACTGAAGTTACAGATCAGAAATAAGTTTCACAGAATGCATCGGTGTAGTTTTTATTTGAAGATATTCTTTTTCCCAATGTAGGCCTCTTAGCGCTTAGCATGTCCAATTGCACTTTCTACAGAAAGAGTGTTTCAGAACGGCTCAATTAAAAGTAAGGTTCAACTCTGTTAGTTGAATGCACAGAACAGAAAGAATTTTCACAGAATGCTACTGTGTAGTTTATATTTGTACATATTCCTTTTTCCACTATTACCCATCAGCGCTCCGAATGTCCACTTGCATTTTCTACAGAAAGAGTGTTCAGAACTGCGCAATCAAAAGTATGGTTTAACTCTGTTAGCTTAATGAACATATCAGAAATAAGTTTCACACAATGCTTCTGTGTAGTTTTTATTTGAAGATATTATTTTTCCCAATACAGGCCTCTTAGCGCTCAGAATGTCCAATTGCAGTTTCTACAGAAAGAGTGTTTCAGAACGGCTCAATCAAAAGTAAGGTTCAACTCTGTTAGTTGAATGCACAGAACAGAAAGTAGTTTCATACAATGCTTCTGTGTAGTTTATATTTGAACATATTCTTTTTTCCACTGTTACCCACTTAGCGCTACGAATGTCCAGTTGCATTTTCTACAGACAGAGTGTTTCAAAACTGCTCAATGAAAAGTATGGTTTAACTCTGTTAGCTGAATGCTCAGATCAGAAAGAAGTTTCACAGAATTCTTCTGTGTAGTTTATATTTGAATATATTCCTTTTTCCACTACTACTCTCTTAGCGCTCCAAATGTCCAGTTGCATTTTCTACAGAAAGAGTGTTCCGATCTGCTCAATCAAAAGTATGGTTTAACTCTGTTAGCTGAATGCACAGATCAGAAAGAAGTTTCACAGAATGATTCTGTGTAGTTTATATTTGGAGACATTCCTTTTTCCACTATTACCCTCTTAGCGCTCCGAATCTCCACTTGCATTTTCTACAGAAAGAGTGTTTCAGAACGGCTCAATCAAAACTAAGGTTCAACTCTTTTAGTTGAACAAACAGAACAGAAAGAAGTTTCACACAATTCTTCTGTGTAGTTTTTATTTGTAGACATTCTTTTTCCCAATATAGGCCTCTTAGCGCTCAGAATGTCCAATTGCAGTTTCTACAGAAAGAGTGTTTCAGAACGGCTCAATCAAAAGTAAGGTTCAACTCTGTTAGTTGAATGCACAGAACCGAAAGAAGTTTCATACAATGCTTCTGTGTAGTTTATATTTGAACATATTCTTTTTTCCACTATTACCCACTTAGCGCTACGAATGTCCAGTTGCATTTTCTACAGACAGAGTGTTTCAAAACTGCTCAATCAAAAGTATGGTTTAACTCTGTTAGCTTAATGAACATATCAGAAATAAGTTTCACACAATGCTTCTGTGTAGTTTTTATTTGAAGATATTATTTTTCCCAATAGAGGCCTCTTAGCGCTCAGAATGTCCAATTGCAGTTTCTACAGAAAGAGTGTTTCAGAAAGGCTCAATCAAAAGTAAGGTTCAACTCTGTTAGTTGAATGCACAGAACAGAAAGAAGTTTCATACAATGCTTCTCTGTAGTTTATATTTGTACATATTCTTTTTTCCACTAGTACCCACTTAGCGCTACGAATGTCCAGTTGCATTTTCTACAGACAGACTGTTTCATAACTGCTCAATCAAAAGTATGGTTTAACTCTGTTAGCTGAATGCTCAGATCAGAAAGAAGTTTCACAGAATGCTTCTGTGTAGTTTATATTTGAATATATTCCTTTTTCCACTACTACGCTCTTAGCGCTCCAAATGTCCAGTTGCATTTTCTACAGAAAGAGTGTTCAGATCTGCTCAATCAAAAGTATGGTTTAACTCTGTTAGCTGAATGCACAGATCAGAAACAAGTTTCACCGAATGATTCTGTGTAGTTTATATCTGAAGACATTCCTTTTTCCACTATTACCCTCTTAGCGCTCCGAATCTCCACTTGCATTTTCTACATAAAGAGTGTTTCATAACTGCTCAATCAAAAATATGTTTTATCTCTGTTAACTGAATTTACAGATCAGAAATAAGTTTCACAGAATGCATCTGTGTAGTTTTTATTTGAAGATATTCTTTTTACCAATGTAGGCCTCTTAGCGCTTAGCATGTCCAATTGCAGTTTCTACAGAAAGAGTGTTTCAGAACGGCTCAATCAAAAGTAAGGTTCAACTCTGTTAGTTGAATGCACAGAACAGAAAGTATTTTCACAGAATGCTACTGTGTAGTTTATATTTGAATATATTCCTTTTTCCACTATTACCCTCTTAGCGCTCCGAATGTCCACTTGCATTTTCTACAGAAAGAGTGTTCAGAACTGCGCAATCAAAAGTATGGTTTAACTCTGTTAGCTTAATGAACATATCAGAAATAAGTTTCACACATTTCTTCTGTGTAGTTTTTATTTGAAGATATTATTTTTCCCAATAGAGGCCTCTTAGCGCTCAGAATGTCCAATTGCAGTTTCTACAGAAAGAGTGTTTCAGAAAGGCTCAATCAAAAGTAAGGTTCAACTCTGTTAGTTGAATGCACAGAACAGAAAGAAGTTTCATAAAATGCTTCTGTGTAGTTTATATTTGAACATATTCTTTTTTCCACTATTACCCACTAAGCGCTACGAATGTCCAGTTGCATTTTCTACAGACAGAGTGTTTCAAAACTGCTCAATCAAAAGTATGGTTTAACTCTGTTAGCTGAATGCTCAGATCAGAAAGAAGTTTCACAGAATGCTTCTGTGTAGTTTATATTTGAATATATTCCTTTTTCCACTACTACGCTCTTAGCGCTCCAAATGTCCAGTTGCATTTTCTACACAAAGAGTGTTCAGATCTGCTCAATCAAAAGTATGGTTTAACTCTGTTAGCTGAATGCACAGATCAGAAAGAAGTTTCACCGAATGATTCTGTGTAGTTTATATTTGAAGACATTCCTTTTTCCACTATTACCCTCTTAGCGCTCCGAATCTCCACTTGCATTTTCTACAAAAAGAGTGTTTCATAACTGCTCAATCAAAAATATGTTTTATCTCTGTTAACTGAAGTTACAGATCAGAAATAAGTTTCACAGAATGCATCGGTGTAGTTTTTATTTGAAGATATTATTTTTCCCAATGTAGGCCTCTTAGCGCTTAGCATGTCCAATTGCAGTTTCTACAGAAAGAGTGTTTCAGAACGGCTCAATTAAAAGTAAGGTTCAACTCTGTTAGTTGAATGCACAGAACAGAAAGAATTTTCACAGAATGCTACTGTGTAGTTTATATTTGTATATATTCCTTTTTCCACTATTACCCATTAGCGCTCCGAATGTCCACTTGCATTTTCTACAGAAAGAGTGTTCAGAACTGCGCAATCAAAAGTATGGTTTAACTCTGTTAGCTTAATGAACATATCAGAAATAAGTTTCACACAATGCTTCTGTGTAGTTTTTATTTGAAGATATTATTTTTCCCAATACAGGCCTCTTAGCGCTCAGAATGTCCAATTGCAGTTTCTACAGAAAGAGTGTTTCAGAACGGCTCAATCAAAAGTGAGGTTCAACTCTGTTAGTTGAATGCACAGAACAGAAAGAAGTTTCATACAATGCTTCTGTGTAGTTTATATTTGAACATATTCTTTTTTCCACTGTTATCCACTTAGCGCTACGAATGTCCAGTTGCATTTTCTACAGACAGAGTGTTTCAAAACTGCTCAATGAAAAGTATGGTTTAACTCTGTTAGCTGAATGCTCAGATCAGAAAGAAGTTTCACAGAATTCTTCTGTGTAGTTTATATTTGAATATATTCCTTTTTCCACTACTACTCTCTTAGCGCTCCAAATGTCCAGTTGCATTTTCTACAGAAAGAGTGTTCCGATCTGCTCAATCAAAAGTATGGTTTAACTCTGTTAGCTGAATGCACAGATCAGAAAGAAGTTTCACAGAATGATTCTGTGTAGTTTATATTTGGAGACATTCCTTTTTCCACTATTACCCTCTTAGCGCTCCGAATCTCCACTTGCATTTTCTACAGAAAGAGTGTTTCAGAACGGCTCAATCAAAACTAAGGTTCAACTCTTTTAGTTGAACAAACAGAACAGAAAGAAGTTTCACACAATTCTTCTGTGTAGTTTTTATTTGTAGACATTCTTTTTCCCAATATAGGCCTCTTAGCGCTCAGAATGTCCAATTGCAGTTTCTACAGAAAGAGTGTTTCAGAACGGCTCAATCAAAAGTAACGTTCAACTCTGTTAGTTGAATGCACAGAACCGAAAGAAGTTTCATACAATGCTTCTGTGTAGTTTATATTTGAACATATTCTTTTTTCCACTATTACCCACTTAGCGCTACGAATGTCCAGTTGCATTTTCTACAGACAGAGTGTTTCAAAACTGCTCAATCAAAAGTATGGTTTAACTCTGTTAGCTTAATGAACATATCAGAAATAAGTTTCACACAATGCTTCTGTGTAGTTTTTATTTGAAGATATTATTTTTCCCAATAGAGGCCTCTTAGCGCTCAGAATGTCCAATTGCAGTTTCTACAGAAAGAGTGTTTCAGAAAGGCTCAATCAAAAGTAAGGTTCAACTCTGTTAGTTGAATGCACAGAACAGAAAGAAGTTTCATACAATGCTTCTGTGTAGTTTATATTTGTACATATTCTTTTTTCCACTAGTACCCACTTAGCGCTACGAATGTCCAGTTGCATTTTCTACAGACAGACTGTTTCATAACTGCTCAATCAAAAGTATGGTTTAACTCTGTTAGCTGAATGCTCAGATCAGAAAGAAGTTTCACAGAATGCTTCTGTGTAGTTTATATTTGAATATATTCCTTTTTCCACTACTACTCTCTTAGCGCTCCAAATGTCCAGTTGCATTTCTACAGAAAGAGTGTTCAGATCTGCTCTATCAAAAGTATGGTTTAACTTGGTTAGCTGAATGCACAGATCAGAAAGAAGTTTCACAGAATGATTCTGTGTAGTTTATATTTGGAGTCATTCCTTTTTCCACTATTACCCTCTTAGCGCTCCGAATCTCCACTTGCATTTTCTACAGAAAGAGTGTTTCAGAACGGCTCAATCAAAACTAAGGTTCAACTCTTTTAGTTGAACGAACAGAACAGAAAGAAGTTTCACACAATTCTTCTTTGTAGTTTTTATTTGTAGACATTCTTTTTCCCAATATAGGCCTCTTAGCGCTCAGAATGTCCAATTGCAGTTTCTAAAGAAAGAGTGTTTCAGAGCGGCTCAATCAAAAGTAAGGTTCAACTCTGTTAGTTGAATGCACAGAACAGAAAGAAGTTTCATACAATGCTTCTGTGTAGTTTATATTTGAACATATTCTTTTTTCCACTATTACCCACTTAGCGCTACGAATGTCCATTTGCATTTTCTACAGACAGAGTGTTTCAAAACTGCTCAATCAATAGTATGGTTTAACTCTGTTAGCTGAATGCTCAGATCAGAAAGATGTTTCACAGAATGCTTCTGTGTAGTTTATATTTGAATATATTCCTTTTTCCACTACTACGCTCTTAGCGCTCCAAATGTCCAGTTGCATTTTCTACAGAAAGAGTGTTCAGATCTGCTCAATCAAAAGTATGGTTTAACTCTGTTAGCTGAATGCACACATCAGAAAGAAGTTTCACCGAATGATTCCGTGTAGTTTATACTTGAAGACATTCCTTTTTCCACTATTACCCTCTAAGCGCTCCGAATCTCCACTTGCATTTTCTACAAAAAGAGTGTTTCATAACTGCTCAATCAAAAATATGTTTTATCTCTGTTAACTGAATTTACAGATCAGAAATATGTTTCACAGAATGCATCTGTGTAGTTTTTATTTGAAGATATTCTTTTTACCAATGTAGGCCTCTTAGCGCTTAGCATGTCCAATTGCAGTTTCTACAGAAACAGTGTTTCAGAACGGCTCAATCAAAAGTAAGGTTCAACTCTGTTAGTTGAATGCACAGAACAGAAAGAATTTTCACAGAATGCTACTGTGTAGTTTATATTTGTATATATTCCTTTTTCCACTATTACCCTCTTAGCACTCCGAATGTCCACTTGCATTTTCTACAGAAAGAGTGTTCAGAACTGCACAATCAAAAGTATGGTTTAACTCTGTTAGCTTAATGAACATATCAGAAATAAGTTTCACACAATGCTTCTGTGTAGTTTTTATTTGAAGATATTATTTTTCCCAATAGAGGCCTCTTAGCGCTCAGAATGTCCAATTGCAGTTTCTACAGAAAGAGTGTTTCAGAAAGGCTCAATCAAAAGTAAGGTTCAACTCTGTTAGTTGAATGCACAGAACAGAAAGAAGTTTCATACAATGCTTCTGTGTAGTTTATATTTGAACATATTCTTTTTTCCACTATTACCCACTTAGCGCTACGAATGTCCAGTTGCATTTTCTACAGACAGAGTGTTTCAAAACTGCTCAATCAAAAGTATGGTTTAACTCTGTTAGCTGAATGCTCAGATCAGAAAGAAGTTTCACAGAATGCTTCTGTGTAGTTTATATTTGAATATATTCCTTTTTCCACTACTACTCTCTTAGCGCTCCAAATGTCCAGTTGCATATTCTACAGAAAGAGAGTTCAGATCTGCACAATCAAAAGTATGTTTTAACGCTGTTAGCTGAATGCACAGATCAGAAAGAAGTTTCACAGAATGATTCTGTGTAGTTTATATTTGGAGACATTCCTTTTTCCACTATTACCCTCTTAGCGCTCCGAATCTCCACTTGCATTTTCTACAGAAAGAGTGTTTCAGAATGGCTCAATCAAAACTAAGGTTCAACTCTTTTAGTTGAACAAACAGAACAGAAAGAAGTTTCACACAATTCTTCTGTGTAGTTTTTATTTGTAGACATTCTTTTTCCCAATATAGGCCTCTTAGCGCTCAGAATGTCCAATTGCAGTTTCTACAGAAAGAGTGTTTCAGAACGGCTCAATCAAAAGTAAGGTTCAACTCTGTTAGTTGAATGCACAGAACAGAAAGAAGTTTCATACAATGCTTCTGTGTAGTTTATATTTGAACATGTTCTTTTTTCCACTATTACCCACTTAGCGCTACGAATGTCCAGTTGCATTTTCTACAGACAGAGTGTTTCAAAACTGCTCAATCAAAAGTATGGTTTAACTCTGTTAGCTGATTGCTCAGATCAGAAAGAAGTTTCACAGAATGCTTCTGTGTAGTTTATATTTGAATATATTCCTTTTTCCACTACTACGCTCTTAGCGCTCCAAATGTCCAGTTGCATTTTCTACAGAAAGAGTGTTCAGATCTGCTCAATCAAAAGTATGGTTTAACTCTGTTAGCTGAATGCACACATCAGAAAGAAGTTTCACCGAATTATTCCGTGTAGTTTATATTTGAAGACATTCCTTTTTCCACTATTACCCCCTTATCGCTCGGAATCTCCACTTGCATTTTCTACAAAAAGAGTGTTTCATAACTGCTCAATCAAAAATATGTTTTATCTCTGTTAACTGAATTTACACATCAGAAATATCTTTCACAGAATGCATCTGTGTAGTTTTTATTTGAAGATATTCTTTTTCCCAATGTAGGACTCTTAGCGCTTAGCATGTCCAATTGCAGTTTCTACAGAAAGAGTGTTTCAGAACGGCTCAATCAAAAGTAAGGTTCAACTCTGTTAGTTGAATGCACAGAACAGAAAGAATTTTCACAGAATGCTACTGTGTAGTTTATATTTGTATATATTCCTTTTTCCACTATTACCCTCTTAGCGCTCCGAATGTCCACTTGCATTTTCTACAGAAAGAGTGTTCAGAACTGCGCAATCAAAAGTATGGTTTAACTCTGTTAGCCTAATGAACATATCAGAAATAAGTTTCACACAATGCTTCTGTGTAGTTTTTATTTGAAGATATTATTTTTCCCAATAGAGGCCTCTTAGCGCTCAGAATGTCCAATTGCAGTTTCTACAGAAAGAGTGTTTCAGAAAGGCTCAATCAAAAGTAAGGTTCAACTCTGTTAGTTGAATGCACAGAACAGAAAGAAGTTTCATACAATGCTTCTGTGTAGTTTATATTTGAACATATTCTTTTTTCCACTATTACCCACTTAGCGCTACGAATGTCCAGTTGCATTTTCTACAGACAGAGTGTTTCAAAACTGCTCAATCAAAAGTATGGTTTAACTAAGTTAGCTGAATGCTCAGATCAGAAAGAAATTTCACAGAATGCTTCTGTGTAGTTTATATTTGAATATATTCCTTTTTCCACTACTACGCTCTTAGCGCTCCAAATGTCCAGTTGCATTTTCTACAGAAAGAGTGTTCAGATCTGCTCAATCAAAAGTATGGTTTAACTCTGTTAGCTGAATGCACAGATCAGAAAGAAGTTTCACCGAATGATTCCGTGTAGTTTATACTTGAAGACATTCCTTTTTCCACTATTACCCTCTTAGCGCTCCGAATCTCCACTTGCATTTTCTATAAAAAGAGTGTTTCATAACTGCTGAATCAAAAATATGTTTTATCTCTGTTAACTGAATTTACAGATCAGAAATAAGTTTCACAGAATGCATCTGTGTAGTTTTTTTTTGAAGATATTCTTTTTACTAATGTAGGCCTCTTAGCGCTTAGCATGTCCAATTGCAGTTTCTACAGAAAGAGTGTTTCAGAAAGGTTCAATCAAAAATAAGGTTCAACTCTGTTAGTTCAATGCGCAGAACAGAAAGAAGTTTCATACAATGCTTCTGTGTAGTTTATATTTGAACATATTCTTTTTTCCACTATTACCCACTTAGCGCTACGAATGTCCAGTTGCATTTTCTACAGGCAGAGTGTTTCAAAACTGCTCAATCAAAAGTATGGTTTAACTCTGTTAGCTTAATGAACATATCAGAAATAAGTTTCACACAATGCTTCTGTGTAGTTTTTATTTGAAGATATTATTTTTCCCAATATAGTCCTCTTGGCGCTCAGAATGTCCAATTGCAGTTCCTACAGAAAGAGTGTTTCAGAAAGGCTCAATCAAAAGTAAGGTTCAACTCTGTTAGTTGAATGCACAGAACAGAAAGAAATTTCATACAATGCTTCTGTGTAGTTTATATTTGAACATATTCTTTTTTCCACTATTACCCAATTGGCGCTACGAATGTCCAGTTGCATTTTCTACAGACAGAGTGTTTCAAAACTGCTCAATCAAAAGTATGGTTTAACTCTGTTAGCTGAATGCTCAGATCAGAAAGAAGTTTCACAGAATGCTTCTGTGTAGTTTATATTTGAATATATTCCTTTTTCCACTACTACTCTCTTAGCGCTCCAAATGTCCAGTTGCATTTTCTATAGAAAGAGTGTTCAGATCTGCTCAATCAAAAGTATGGTTTAACTCTGTTAGCTGAATGCACAGATCAGAAAGAAGTTTCACAGAATGATTCTGTGTAGTTTATATTTGAAGACATTCCTTTTTCCACTATTACCCTCTTAGCGCTCCGAATCTCCACTTGCATTTTCTACAGAAAGAGTGTTTCAGAACGGCTCCATCAAAACTAAGGTTCAACTGTTTTAGTTGAACAAACAGAACAGAAAGAAGTTTCACACAATTCTTCTGTGTAGTTTTTATTTGTAGACATTCTTTTTCCCAATATAGTCCTCTGAGCGCTCAGAATGTCCAATTGCAGTTTCTACAGAAAGAGTGTTTCAGAACGGCTCAATCAAAAGTAAGGTTCAACTCTGTTAGTTGAATGCACAGAACAGAAAGAAGTTTCATACAATGCTTCTGTGTAGTTTATATTTGAACATATTTTTTTCCACTATTACCCACTTAGCGCTACGAATGTCCAGTTGCATTTTCTACAGACAGAGTGTTTCAAAACTGCTCAATCAAAAGTATGGTTTAACTCTGTTAGCTGAATGCTCAGATCAGAAAGAAGTTTCACAGAATGCTTCTGTGTAGTTTATATTTGAATATATTCCTTTTTCCACTACTACGCTCTTAGCGCTCCAAATGTCCAGTTGCATTTTCTACAGAAAGAGTGTTCAGATCTGCTCAATCAAAAGTATGGTTTAACTCTGTTAGCTGAATGCACACATCAGAAAGAAGTTTCACCGAATTATTCCGTGTAGTTTATATTTGAAGACATTCCTTTTTCCACTATTACCCCCTTATCGCTCGGAATCTCCACTTGCATTTTCTACAAAAAGAGTGTTTCATAACTGCTCAATCAAAAATATGTTTTATCTCTGTTAACTGAATTTACACATCAGAAATATCTTTCACAGAATGCATCTGTGTAGTTTTTATTTGAAGATATTCTTTTTCCCAATGTAGGACTCTTAGCGCTTAGCATGTCCAATTGCAGTTTCTACAGAAAGAGTGTTTCAGAACGGCTCAATCAAAAGTAAGGTTCAACTCTGTTAGTTGAATGCACAGAACAGAAAGAATTTTCACAGAATGCTACTGTGTAGTTTATATTTGTATATATTCCTTTTTCCACTATTACCCTCTTAGCGCTCCGAATGTCCACTTGCATTTTCTACAGAAAGAGTGTTCAGAACTGCGCAATCAAAAGTATGGTTTAACTCTGTTAGCCTAATGAACATATCAGAAATAAGTTTCACACAATGCTTCTGTGTAGTTTTTATTTGAAGATATTATTTTTCCCAATAGAGGACTCTTAGCGCTCAGAATGTCCAATTGCAGTTTCTACAGAAAGAGTGTTTCAGAAAGGCTCAATCAAAAGTAAGGTTCAACTCTGTTAGTTGAATGCACAGAACAGAAAGAAGTTTCATACAATGCTTCTGTGTAGTTTATATTTGAACATATTCTTTTTTCCACTATTACCCACTTAGCGCTACGAATGTCCAGTTGCATTTTCTACAGACAGAGTGTTTCAAAACTGCTCAATCAAAAGTATGGTTTAACTAAGTTAGCTGAATGCTCAGATCAGAAAGAAATTTCACAGAATGCTTCTGTGTAGTTTATATTTGAATATATTCCTTTTTCCACTACTACGCTCTTAGCGCTCCAAATGTCCAGTTGCATTTTCTACAGAAAGAGTGTTCAGATCTGCTCAATCAAAAGTATGGTTTAACTCTGTTAGCTGAATGCACAGATCAGAAAGAAGTTTCACCGAATGATTCCGTGTAGTTTATACTTGAAGACATTCCTTTTTCCACTATTACCCTCTTAGCGCTCCGAATCTCCACTTGCATTTTCTATAAAAAGAGTGTTTCATAACTGCTGAATCAAAAATATGTTTTATCTCTGTTAACTGAATTTACAGATCAGAAATAAGTTTCACAGAATGCATCTGTGTAGTTTTTATTTGAAGATATTCTTTTTACTAATGTAGGCCTCTTAGCGCTTAGCATGTCCAATTGCAGTTTCTACAGAAAGAGTGTTTCAGAAAGGTTCAATCAAAAGTAAGGTTCAACTCTGTTAGTTCAATGCGCAGAACAGAAAGAAGTTTCATACAATGCTTCTGTGTAGTTTATATTTGAACATATTCTTTTTTCCACTATTACCCACTTAGCGCTACGAATGTCCAGTTGCATTTTCTACAGGCAGAGTGTTTCAAAACTGCTCAATCAAAAGTATGGTTTAACTCTGTTAGCTTAATGAACATATCAGAAATAAGTTTCACACAATGCTTCTGTGTAGTTTTTATTTGAAGATATTATTTTTCCCAATATAGTCCTCTTGGCGCTCAGAATGTCCAATTGCAGTTCCTACAGAAAGAGTGTTTCAGAAAGGCTCAATCAAAAGTAAGGTTCAACTCTGTTAGTTGAATGCACAGAACAGAAAGAAATTTCATACAATGCTTCTGTGTAGTTTATATTTGAACATATTCTTTTTTCCACTATTACCCAATTGGCGCTACGAATGTCCAGTTGCATTTTCTACAGACAGAGTGTTTCAAAACTGCTCAATCAAAAGTATGGTTTAACTCTGTTAGCTGAATGCTCAGATCAGAAAGAAGTTTCACAGAATGCTTCTGTGTAGTTTATATTTGAATATATTCCTTTTTCCACTACTACTCTCTTAGCGCTCCAAATGTCCAGTTGCATTTTCTATAGAAAGAGTGTTCAGATCTGCTCAATCAAAAGTATGGTTTAACTCTGTTAGCTGAATGCACAGATCAGAAAGAAGTTTCACAGAATGATTCTGTGTAGTTTATATTTGAAGACATTCCTTTTTCCACTATTACCCTCTTAGCGCTCCGAATCTCCACTTGCATTTTCTACAGAAAGAGTGTTTCAGAACGGCTCCATCAAAACTAAGGTTCAACTGTTTTAGTTGAACAAACAGAACAGAAAGAAGTTTCACACAATTCTTCTGTGTAGTTTTTATTTGTAGACATTCTTTTTCCCAATATAGTCCTCTTAGCGCTCAGAATGTCCAATTGCAGTTTCTACAGAAAGAGTGTTTCAGAACGGCTCAATCAAAAGTAAGGTTCAACTCTGTTAGTTGAATGCACAGAACAGAAAGAAGTTTCATACAATGCTTCTGTGTAGTTTATATTTGAACATATTTTTTTCCACTATTACCCACTTAGCGCTACGAATGTCCAGTTGCATTTTCTACAGACAGAGTGTTTCAAAACTGCTCAATCAAAAGTATGGTTTAACTCTGTTAGCTGAATGCTCAGATCAGAAAGAAGTTTCACAGAATGCTTCTGTGTAGTTTATATTTGAATATATTCCTTTTTCCACTACTACGCTCTTAGCGCTCCAAATGTCCAGTTGCATTTTCTACAGAAAGAGTGTTCAGATCTGCTCAATCAAAAGTATGGTTTAACTCTGATAGCTGAATGCACAGATCAGAAAGAAGTTTCACCGAATGATTCCGTGTAGTTTATACTTGAAGACATTCCTTTTTCCACTATTACCCTCTTAGCGCTCCGAATCTCCACTTGCATTTTCTACAAAAAGAGTGTTTCATAACTGCTCAATCAAAAATATGTTTTATCTCTGTTAACTGAATTTACAGATCAGAAATAAGTTTCACAGAATGCATCTGTGTAGTTTTTATTTGAAGATATTCTTTTTCCCAATGTAGGCCTCTTAGCGCTTAGCATGTCCAATTGCAGTTTCTCCAGAAAGAGTGTTTCAGAACGGCTCAATCAAAAGTAAGGTTCAACTCTGTTAGTTGAATGCACAGAACAGAAAGAATTTTCACAGAATGCTACTGTGTAGTTTATATTTGACTATATTCCTTTTTCCACTATTACCCTCTTAGCGCTCCGAATCTCCACTTGCATTTTCTACGGAAAGAGTGTTCAGAACTGCGCAATCAAAAGTATGGTTTAACTCTGTTAGCTTAATGAACATATCAGAAATAAGTTTCACAAAATGCTTCTGTGTAGTTTTTATTTGAAGATATTATTTTTCCCAATAGAGGTCTCTTAGCGCTCAGAATGTCAAATTGCAGTTTCTACAGAAAGAGTGTTTCACAACGGCTCAATCAAAAGTAAGGTTCAACTCTGTTAGTTGAATGCACAGAACAGAAAGAAGTTTCATACAATGCTTCTGTGTAGTTTATATTTGAACATATCATTTTTTCCACTATTACCCACTTAGGGCTACGAATATCCAGTTGCATTTTCTACAGACAGAGAGTTTCAAAACTGCTCAATCAAAAGTATGGTTTAACTCTGTTAGCTGAATGCTCAGATCAGAAAGAAGTTTCACAGAATGCTTCTGTGTAGTTTATATTTGAATATATTCCTTTTTCCACTACTAATCTCTTAGCGCTCCAAATGTCCAGTTGCATTTTCTACAGAAAGAGTGTTCAGATCTGCTCAAACAAAAGTATGGTTTAACTCTGTTAGCTGAATGCACAGATCAGAAAGAAGTTTCACCGAATGATTCCGTGTAGTTTATACTTGAAGACATTCCTTTTTCCACTATTACCCTCTTAGCGCTCCGAATCTCCACTTGCATTTTCTACAAAAAGAGTGTTTCATAACTGCTCAATCAAAAATATGTTTTATCTCTGTTAACTGAATTTACAGATCAGAATTAAGTTTCACAGAATGCATCTGTGTAGTTTTTATTTGAAGATATTCTTTTTCCCAATGTAGGCCTCTTAGCGCTTAGCATATCCAATTGCAGTTTCTACAGAAAGAGTGTTTCAGAACGGCTCAATCAAAAGTAAGGTTCAACTCTGTTAGTTGAATGCACAGAACAAAAAGAATTTTCACAGAATGCTACTGTGTAGTTTATATTTGAATATATTCCCTTTTCCACTATTACCCTCTTAGCGCTCCGAATGTCCACTTGCATTTTCTACAGAAAGAGTGTTCAGAACTGCGCAATCAAAAGTATGGTTTAACTCTGTTAGCTTAATGAACATATCAGAAATAAGTTTCACACAATGCTTCTGTGTAGTTTTTATTTGAAGATATTATTTTTCCAAATAGAGGCCTCTTAGCGCTCAGAATGTCCAATTGCAGTTTCTACAGAAAGAGTGTTTCAGAAAGGCTCAATCAAAAGTAAGGTTCAACTCTGTTAGTTGAATGCACAGAACAGAAAGAAGTTTCATACAATGATTCTGTGTAGTTTATATTTGAACATATTTTTTTCCACTATTACCCACTTAGCGCTACGAATGTCCAGTTGCATTTTCTACAGACAGAGTGTTTCAAAACTGCTCAATCAAAAGTATGGTTTAACTCTGTTAGCTGAATGCTCAGATCAGAAAGAAGTTTCACAGAATGCTTCTGTGTAGTTTATATTTGAATATATTCCTTTTTCCACTACTACTCTCTTAGCGCTCCAAATGTCCAGTTGCATTTTTCTGCAGAAAGAGTGTTCAGATCTGCTCAATCAAAAGTATGGTTTAACTCTGTTAGCTGAATGCACAGATCAGAAAGAAGTTTCACAGAATGATTCTGTGTAGTTTATATTTGGAGACATTCCTTTTTCCACTATTACCCTCTTAGCGCTCCGAATCTCCACTTGCATTTTCTACAGAAAGAGTGTTTCAGGACGGCTCAATCAAAACTAAGGTTCAACTGTTTTAGTTGAACAAACAGAACAGAAAGAAGTTTCACACAATTCTTCTGTGTAGTTTTTATTTGTAGACATTCTTTTTCCCAATATAGGCCTCTTAGCGCTCAGAATGTCCAATTGCAGTTTCTACAGAAAGAGTGTTTCAGAACGGCTCAATCAAAAGTAAGGTTCAACTCTGTTAGTTGAATGCACAGAACAGAAAGTAGTTTCATACAATGCTTCTGTGTAGTTTATATTTGAACATATCCTTTTTTCCACTATTACCCACTTAGTGCTACGAATGTCCACTTGAATTTTCTACAGAAAGAGTGTTCAGAACTGCGCAATCAAAAGTATGGTTTAACTCTGTTAGCTTAATGAACATATCAGAAATAAGGTTCACACAATGCTTCTGTTTAGTTTTTATTTGAAGATATTATTTTTCCCAATATAGGCCTCTTAGCGCTCAGAATGTCCAATTGCAGTTTCTACAGAAAGAGTGTTTCAGAACGGCTCAATCAAAAGTAAGGTTCAACTCTGTTAGTTGAATGCACAGAACAGAAAGAAGTTTCATACAATGATTCTGTGTAGTTTATATTTGAACATATTTTTTTCCACTATTACCCACTTAGCGCTACGAATGTCCAGTTGCATTTTCTACAGACAGAGTGTTTCAAAACTGCTCAATCAAAAGTATGGTTTAACTCTGTTAGCTGAATGCACAGATCAGAAAGAAGTTTCACAGAATGCTTCTGTGTAGTTTATATTTGAATATATTTCTTTTTCCACTACTACTCTCTTAGCGCTCCAAATGTCCAGTTGCATTTTTCTACAGAAAGAGTGTTCAGATCTGCTCAATCAAAGTATGGTTTAACTCTGTTAGCTGAATGCACAGATCAGAAAGAAGTTTCACGGAATGATTCTGTGTAGTTTATATTTGGAGACATTCCTTTTTCCACTATTACCCTCTTAGCGCTCCGAATCTCCACTTGCATTTTCTACAGAAAGAGTGTTTCAGGACGGCTCAATCAAAACTAAGGTTCAACTGTTTTAGTTGAACAAACAGAACAGAAAGAAGTTTCACACAATTCTTCTGTGTAGTTTTTATTTGTAGACATTCTTTTTCCCAATATAGGCCTCTTAGCACTCAGAATGTCCAATTGCAGTTTCTACAGAAAGAGTGTTTCAGAACGGCTCAATCAAAAGTAACGTTCAACTCTGTTAGTTGAATGCACCGAACAGAAAGAAGTTTCATACAATGCTTCTGTGTAGTTTATATTTGAACATATTCTTTTTTCCACTATTACCCACTTAGCGCTACGAATGTCCAGTTGCATTTTCTACAGACAGAGTGTTTCAAAACTGCTCAATCAAAAGTATGGTTTAACTCTGTTAGCTGAATGCTCAGTTCAGAAAGAAGTTTCACAGAATGCTTCTGTGTAGTTTATATTTGAATATATTCCTTTTTCCACTACTACGCTCTTAGCGCTCCAAATGTCCAGTTGCATTTTCTACAGAAAGAGTGTTCAGATCTGCTCAATCAAAAGTATGGTTTAACTCTGTTAGCTGAATGCACAGATCAGAAAGATGTTTCACCGAATGTTTCCGTGTAGTTTATATTTGAAGACATTCCTTTTTCCACTATTACCCTCTTAGCGCTCCGAATCTCCACTTGCATTTTCTACAAAAAGAGTGTTTCATAACTGCTCAATCAAAAATATGTTTTATCTCTGTTAACTGAATTTACAGTTCAGAAATAAGTTTCATAGAATGCATCTGTGTAGTTTTTATTTGAAGATATTCTTTTTCCCAATGTAGGCCTCTTAGCGCTTAGCATGTCCAATTGCAGTTTCTACAGAAAGAGTGTTTCAGAACGGCTCAATCAAAATTAAGGTTCAACTCTGTTAGTTGAATGCACAGAACAGAAAGAATTTTCACAGAATGCTACTGTGTAGTTTATATTTGAATATATTCCTTTTTCAACTATTACCCTCTTAGCGCTCCGAATGTCCACTTGCATTTTCTACAGAAAGAGTGTTCAGAACTGCGCAATCAAAAGTATGGTTTAACTCTGTTAGCTTAATGAATATATCAGAAATAAGTTTCACACAATGCTTCTGTGTACTTTTTATTTGAAGATATTATTTTTCCCAATAGAAGCCTCTTAGCACTCAGAATGTCCAATTGCAGTTTCTACAGAAAGAGTGTTTCAGAAAGGCTCAATCAAAAGTAAGGTTCAACTCTGTTTGTTGAATGCACAGAACAGAAAGAAGTTTCATACAATGCTTCTGTGTAGTTTATATTTGAACATATTCTTTTTTCCACCATTACCCACTTAGCGCTACGAATGTCCAGTTGCATTTTCTACAGACAGAGTGTTTCAAAACTGCTCAATCAAAAGTATGGTTTAACTCTGTTAGCTGAATGCTCAGATCAGAAAGAAGTTTCACAGAATGCTTCTGTGTAGTTTATATTTGAATATATTCCTTTTTCCACTACTACTCTCTTAGCGCTCCAAATGTCCAGTTGCATTTTCTACAGAAAGAGTGTTCAGATCTGCTCAATCAAAAGTATGGTTTAACTCTGTTAGCTGAATGCACAGTTCAGAAAGAAGTTTCACAGAATGATTCTGTGTAGTTTATATTTGGAGACATTCCTTTTTCCACTATTACCCTCTTAGCGCTCCGAATCTCCACTTGCATTTTCTACAGAAAGAGTGTTTCAGAACGGCTCAATCAAAACTAAGGTTCAACTCTTTTAGTTGAACAAACAGAACAGAAAGAAGTTTCACACAATTCTTCTGTGTAGTTTTTATTTGTAGACATTCTTTTTCCCAATATAGGCCTCTTAGCGCTCAGAATGTCCAATTGCAGTTTCTACAGAAAGAGTGTTTCAGAACGGCTCAATCAAAAGTAAGGTTCAACTCTGTTAGTTGAATGCACAGAACAGAAAGATGTTTCATACAATGATTCTGTGTAGTTTATATTTGAACATATTCTTTTTTGCACTATTACCCACTTAGCGCTACGAATGTCCAGTTGCATTTTCTACAGACAGAGTGTTTCAAAACTGCTCAATCAAAAGTATGGTTTAACTCTGTTAGCTGAATGCTCACACCAGAAAGAAGTTTCACAGAATGATTCTGTGTAGTTTATATTTGAATATATTCCTTTTTCCACTACTACGCTCTTAGCGCTCCAAATGTCCAGTTGCATTTTCTACAGAAAGAGTGTTCAGATCTGCTCAATCAAAAGTATGGTTTAACTCTGTTAGCTGAATGCACAGATCAGAAAGAAGTTTCACCGAATGATTCCGTGTAGTTTATACTTGAAGACATTCCTTTTTCCACTATTACCCTCTTAGCGCTCCGAATCTCCACTTGCATTTTCTATAAAAAGAGTGTTTCATAACTGCTGAATCAAAAATATGTTTTATCTCTGTTAACTGAATTTACAGATCAGAAATAAGTTTCACAGAATGCATCTGTGTAGTTTTTATTTGAAGATATTCTTTTTACTAATGTAGGCCTATTAGCGCTTAGCATGTCCAAATGCAGTTTCTACAGAAAGAGTGTTTCAGAAAGGTTCAATGAAAAGTAAGGTTCAACTCTGTTAGTTGAATGCGCAGAACAGAAAGAAGTTTCATACAATGCTTCTGTGTAGTTTATATTTGAACATATTCTTTTTTCCACTATTACCCACTTAGCGCTACGAATGTCCAGTTGCATTTTCTACAGGCAGAGTGTTTCAAAACTGCTCAATCAAAAGTATGGTTTAACTCTGTTAGCTTAATGAACATATCAGAAATAAGTTTCACACAATGCTTCTGTGTAGTTTTTATTTGAAGTTATTATTTTTCCCAATATAGGCCTCTTAGCGCTCAGAATGTCCAATTGCAGTTCCTACAGAAAGAGTGTTTCAGAAAGGCTCAATCAAAAGTAAGGTTCAACTCTGTTAGTTGAATGCACAGAACAGAAAGAAATTTCATACAATGCTTCTGTGTAGTTTATATTTGAACATATTCTTTTTTCCACTATTACCCAATTGGCGCTACGAATGTCCAGTTGCATTTTCTACATACAGAGTGTTTCAAAACTGCTCAATCAAAAGTATGGTTTAACTCTGTTAGCTGAATGCTCACATCAGAAAGAAGTTTCACAGAATGCTTCTGTGTAGTTTATATTTGAATATATTCCTTTTTCCACTACTACTCTCTTAGCGCTCCAAATGTCCAGTTGCATTTTCTATAGAAAGAGTGTTCAGATCTGCTCAATCAAAAGTATGGTTTAACTCTGTTAGCTGAATGCACAGATCAGAAAGAAGTTTCACAGAATGATTCTGTGTAGTTTATATTTGAAGACATTCCTTTTTCCACTATTACCCTCTTAGCGCTCCGAATCTCCACTTGCATTATCTACAGAAAGAGTGTTTCAGAACGGCTCAATCAAAACTAAGGTTCAACTGTTTTAGTTGAACAAACAGAACAGAAAGAAGTTTCACACAATTCTTCTGTGTAGTTCTTATTTGTAGACATTCTTTTTCCCAATATAGTCCTCTTAGCGCTCAGAATGTCCAATTGCAGTTTCTACAGAAAGAGTGTTTCAGAACGGCTCAATCAAAAGTAAGGTTCAACTCTGTTATTTGAATGCACAGAACAGAAAGAAGTTTCATACAATGCTTCTGTGTAGTTTATATTTGAACATATTCTTTTTTCCACTATTACCCACTTAGCGCTACGAATGTCCAGTTGCATTTTCTACAGACAGAGTGTTTCAAAACTGCTCAATCAAATGTATGGTTTAACTCTGTTAGCTGAATGCTCAGATCAGAAAGAAGTTTCACAGAATTCTTCTGTGTAGTTTATATTTGAATATATTCCTTTTTCCACTACTACGCTCTTAGCGCTCCAAATGTCCAGTTGCATTTTCTACAGAAAGAATGTTCAGATCTGCTCAATCAAAAGTATGGTTTAACTCTGTTAGCTGAATGCACAGATCAGAAAGAAGTTTCACCGAATGATTCCGTGTAGTTTATACTTGAAGACATTACTTTTTCCACTATTACCCTCTTAGCGCTCCGAATCTCCACTTGCATTTTCTACAAAAAGAGTGTTTCATAACTGCTCAATCAAAAATATGATTTATCTCTGTTAACTGAATTTACAGATCAGAAATAAGTTTCACAGAATGCATCTGTGTAGTTTTTATTTGAAGATATTCTTTTTCCCAATGTAGGCCTCTTAGTGCTTAGCATGTCCAATTGCAGTTTCTACAGAAAGAGTGTTTCAGAACGGCTCAATCAAAAGTAAGGTTCAACTCTGTTAGTTGAATGCACAGAACAGAAAGAATTTTCACAGAATGCTACTGTGTAGTTTATATTTGAATATATTCCTTTTTCCACTATTACCCTCTTAGCGCTCCGAATCTCCACTTGCATTTTCTACGGAAAGAGTGTTCAGAACTGCGCAATCAAAAGTATGGTTTAACTCTGTTAGCTTAATGAACATATCAGAAATAAGTTTCACAAAATGCTTCTGTGTAGTTTTTATTTGAAGATATTATTTTTCCCAATATAGGCCTGTTAGCGCTCAGAATGTCCAATTGCAGTTTCTACAGAAAGAGTGTTTCAGAAAGGCTCAATCAAAAGTAAGTTTCAACTCTGTTAGTTGAATGCACAGAACAGAAAGAAGTTTCATACAATGCTTCTGTGTAGTTTATATTTGAACATATTCTTCTTTCCACTATTACCCACTTAGCGCTACGAATGTCCAGTTGCATTTTCTACAGACAGAGTGTTTCAAAACTGCTCAATCAAAAGTATGGTTTAACTCTGTTAGCTGAATGCTCAGATCAGAAAGAAGTTTCACAGTATGATTCTGTGTAGTTTATATTTGAATATATTCCTTTTTCCACTACTACTCTCTTAGCGCTCAAAATGTCCAGTTGCATTTTCTACAGAAAGAGTGTTCAGATCTGCTGAATCAAAAGTATGGTTTAACTCTGTTAGCTGAATGCACAGATCAGAAAGAAGTTTCACACAATGATTCAGTGTAGTTTATATTTGGGGACATTCCTTTTTCCACTATTACCCTATTAGCGCTCCGAATCTCCACTTGCATTTTCTACAGAAAGAGTGTTTCAGAACGGCTCAATCAAAACTAAGGTTCAACACTTTTAGTTGAACGAACAGAACAGAAAGAAGTTTCACACAATTCTTCTGTGTAGTTTTTATTTGTAGACATTCTTTTTCCCAATATATGCCTCTTAGCGCTCAGAATGTCCAATTGCAGTTTCTACAGAAAGAGTGTTTCAGAACGGCTCAATCAAAAGTAAGGTTCAACTCTGTTAGTTGAATGCACAGAACAGAAAGAAGTTTCATACAATGCTTCTGTGTAGTTTATATTTGAACATATTCTTTTTTCCACTATTACCCACTTAGCGCTACGAATGTCCAGTTGCATTTTCTACAGACAGAGTGTTTCAAAACTGCTCAATCAAAAGTATGGTTTAACTCTGTTAGCTGAATGCTCAGTTCAGAAAGAAGTTTCACAGAATTCTTCTGTGTAGTTTATATTTGAATATATTCCTTTTTCCACTACTACGCTCTTAGCGCTCCAAATGTCCAGTTGCATTTTCTACAGAAAGAGTGTTCAGATCTGCTCAATCAAAAGTATGGTTTAACTCTGTTAGCTGAATGCACAGATCAGAAAGAAGTTTCACCGAATGATTCCGTGTAGTTTATATTTGAAGACATACCTTTTTCCACTATTACCCTCTTAGCGCTCCGAATCTCCGCTTGCATTTTCTACAAAAAGAGTGTTTCATAACTGCTCAATCAAAAATATATTTTATCTCTGTTAACTGAATTTACAGATCAGAAATAAGTTTCACAGAATGCATCGGTGTAGTTTTTATTTGAAGATATTCTTTTTCCCAATGTAGGCCTCTTAGCGCTTAGCATGTCCAATTGCAGTTTCTACAGAAAGAGTGTTTCAGAACGGCTCAATCAAAAGTAAGGTTCAACTCTGTTAGTTGAATGCACAGAACAGAAAGAATTTTCACAGAATGCTACTGTGTAGTTTATATTTGAATATATTCCTTTTTCCACTATTACCCTCTTAGCGCTCGGAATGTCCACTTGCATTTTCTACAGAAAGAGTGTTCAGAACTGCGCAATCAAAAGTATGGTTTAACTCTGTTAGCTTAATGAACATATCAGAAATAAGTTTCACACAATGCTTCTTTGTAGTTTTTATTTGAAGATATTATTTTTCCCAATATAGGCCTCTTAGCGCTCAGAATGTCCAATTGCAGTTTCTACAGAAAGAGTGTTTCAGAAAGGCTCAATCAAAAGTAAGGTTCAACTCTGTTAGTTGAATGCACAGAACAGCAAGAAGTTTCATACAATGCTTCTGTGTAGTTTATATTTGAACATATTTTTTTTCCACTATTACCCACTTAGCGCTACGAATGTCCAGTTGCATTTTCTACAGACAGAGTGTTTCAAAACTGCTCAATAAAAAGTATGGTTTAACTCTGTTAGCTGAATGCTCAGATCAGAAAGAAGTTTCACAGAATGCTTCTGTGTAGTTTATATTTGAATATATTCCTTTTTCCACTACTACTCTCTTAGCGCTCCAAATGTCCAGTTGCATTTTCTACAGAAAGAGTGTTGAGATCTTCTCAATCAAAAGTATGGTTTAACTCTGTTAGCTGAATGCACAGATCAGAAAGAAGTTTCACAGAATGATTCTGTGTAGTTTATATTTGGAGACATTCCTTTTTCCACTATTACCCTCTTAGCGCTCCGAATCTCCACTTGCATTTTCTACAGAAAGAGTGTTTCAGGACGGCTCAATCAAAACTAAGGTTCAACTGTTTTAGTTGAACAAACAGAACAGAAAGAAGTTTCACACAATTCTTCTGTGTAGTTTTTATTTGTAGACATTCTTTTTCCCAATATAGGCCTCTTAGCGCTCAGAATGTCCAATTGCAGTTTCTACAGAAAGAGTGTTTCAGAACGGCTCAATCAAAAGTAACGTTCAACTCTGTTAGTTGAATGCACCGAACAGAAAGAAGTTTCATACAATGCTTCTGTGTAGTTTATATTTGAACATATTCTTTTTTCCACTATTACCCACTTAGCGCTACGAATGTCCAGTTGCATTTTCTACAGACAGAGTGTTTCAAAACTGCTCAATCAAAAGTATGGTTTAACTCTGTTAGCTGAATGCTCAGTTCAGAAAGAAGTTTCACAGAATGCTTCTGTGTAGTTTATATTTGAATATATTCCTTTTTCCACTACTACGCTCTTAGCGCTCCAAATGTCCAGTTGCATTTTCTACAGAAAGAGTGTTCAGATCTGCTCAATCAAAAGTATGGTTTAACTCTGTTAGCTGAATGCACAGATCAGAAAGAAGTTTCACCGAATGGTTCCGTGTAGTTTATACTTGAAGACATTCCTTTTTCCACTATTACCCTCTTAGCGCTCCGAATCTCCACTTGCATTTTCTACAAAAAGAGTGTTTCATAACTGCTCAATCAAAAATATGTTTTATCTCTGTTAACTGAATTTACAGTTCAGAAATAAGTTTCACAGAATGCATCTGTGTAGTTTTTATTTGAAGATATTCTTTTTCCCAATGTAGGCCTCTTAGCGCTTAGCATGTCCAATTGCAGTTTCTACAGAAAGAGTGTTTCAGAACGGCTCAATCAAAAGTAAGGTTCAACTCTGTTAGTTGAATGCACAGAACAGAAAGAATTTTCACAGAATGCTACTGTGTAGTTTATATTTGAATATATTCCTTTTTCCACTATTACCCTCTTAGAGCTCCGAATGTCCACTTGCATTTTCTACAGAAAGAGTGTTCAGAACTGCGCAATCAAAAGTATGGTTTAACTCTGTTAGCTTAATGAACATATCAGAAATAAATTTCACACAATGCTTCTGTGTACTTTTTATTTGAAGATATTATTTTTCCCAATAGAGGCCTCTTAGCGCTCAGAATGTCCAATTGCAGTTTCTACAGAAAGAGTGTTTCAGAAAGGCTCAATCAAAAGTAAGGTTCAACTCTGTTAGTTGAATGCACAGAACAGAAAGAAGTTTCATACAATGCTTCTGTGTAGTTTATATTTGAACATATTCTTTTTTCCACTATTACACACTTAGCGCTACGAATGTCCAGTTGCATTTTCTACAGACAGAGTGTTTCAAAACTGCACAATCAAAAGTATGGTTTAACTCTGTTAGCTGAATGCTCAGATCAGAAAGAAGTTTCACAGAATGCTTCTGTGTAGTTTATATTTGAATATATTCCTTTTTCCACTACTACTCTCTTAGCGCTCCAAATGTCCAGTTGCATTTTCTACAGAAAGAGTGTTCAGATCTGCTCAATCAAAAGTATGGTTTAACTCTGTTAGCTGAATGCACAGTTCAGAAAGAAGTTTCACAGAATGATTCTGTGTAGTTTATATTTGGAGACATTCCTTTTTCCACTATTACCCTCTTAGCGCTCCGAATCTCCACTTGCATTTTCTACAGAAAGAGAGTTTCAGAACGGCTCAATCAAAACTAAGGTTCAACTCTTTTAGTTGAACAAACAGAACAGAAAGAAGTTTCACACAATTCTTCTGTGTAGTTTTTATTTGTAGACATTCTTTTTCCCAATATAGGCCTCTTAGCGCTCAGAATGTCCAATTGCAGTTTCTACAGAAAGAGTGTTTCACAACGGCTCAATCAAAAGTAAGGTTCAACTCTGTTAGTTGAATGCACAGAACAGAAAGAAGTTTCATACAATGCTTCTGTGTAGTTTATATTTGAACATATCATTTTTTCCACTATTACCCACTTAGTGCTACGAATATCCAGTTGCATTTTCTACAGACAGAGTGTTTCAAAACTGCTCAATCAAAAGTATGGTTTAACTCTGTTAGCTGAATGCTCAGATCAGAAAGAAGTTTCACAGAATGCTTCTGTGTAGTTTATATTTGAATATATTCTTTTTTCCACTACTAATCTCTTAGCGCTCCAAATGTCCAGTTGCATTTTCTACAGAAAGAGTGTTCAGATCTGCTCAAACAAAAGTATGGTTTAACTCTGTTAGCTGAATGCACAGATCAGAAAGAAGTTTCACCGAATGATTCCGTGTAGTTTATACTTGAAGACATTACTTTTTCCACTATTACCCTCTTAGCGCTCCGAATCTCCACTTGCATTTTCTACAAAAAGAGTGTTTCATAACTGCTCAATCAAAAATATGTTTTATCTCTGTTAACTGAATTTACAGATCAGAAATAAGTTTCACAGAATGCATCTGTGTAGTTTTTATTTGAAGATATTCTTTTTCCCAATGTAGGCCTCTTAGCGCTTAGCATGTCCAATTGCAGTTTCTACAGAAAGAGTGTTTCAGAACGGCTCAATCAAAAGTAAGGTTCAACTCTGTTAGTTGAATGCACAGAACAAAAAGAATTTTCACAGAATGCTACTGTGTAGTTTATATTTGAATATATTCCCTTTTCCACTATTACCCTCTTAGCGCTCCGAATGTCCACTTGCATTTTCTACAGAAAGAGTGTTCAGAACTGCGCAATCAAAAGTATGGTTTAACTCTGTTAGCTTAATGAACATATCAGAAATAAGTTTCACACAATGCTTCTGTGTAGTTTTTATTTGAAGATATTATTTTTCCAAATAGAGGCCTCTTAGCGCTCAGAATGTCCAATTGCAGTTTCTACAGAAAGAGTGTTTCAGAAAGGCTCAATCAAAAGTAAGGTTCAACTCTGTTAGTTGAATGCACAGAACAGAAAGAAGTTTCATACAATGATTCTGTGTAGTTTATATTTGAACATATTTTTTTCCACTATTACCCACTTAGCGCTACGAATGTCCAGTTGCATTTTCTACAGACAGAGTGTTTCAAAACTGCTCAATCAAAAGTATGGTTTAACTCTGTTAGCTGAATGCTCAGATCAGAAAGAAGTTTCACAGAATGCTTCTGTGTAGTTTATATTTGAATATATTCCTTTTTCCACTACTACTCTCTTAGCGCTCCAAATGTCCAGTTGCATTTTTCTACAGAAAGAGTGTTCAGATCTGCTCAATCAAAAGTATGGTTTAACTCTGTTAGCTGAATGCACAGATCAGAAAGAAGTTTCACAGAATGATTCTGTGTAGTTTATATTTGGAGACATTCCTTTTTCCACTATTACCCTCTTAGCGCTCCGAATCTCCACTTGCATTTTCTACAGAAAGAGTGTTTCAGGACGGCTCAATCAAAAATAAGGTTCAACAGTTTTAGTTGAACAAACGGAACAGAAAGAAGTTTCACACAATTCTTCTGTGTAGTTTTTATTTGTAGACATTCTTTTTCCCAATATAGGCCTCTTAGCACTCAGAATGTCCAATTGCAGTTTCTACAGAAAGAGTGTTTCAGAACGGCTCAATCAAAAGTAACGTTCAACTCTGTTAGTTGAATGCACCGAACAGAAAGAAGTTTCATACAATGCTTCTGTGTAGTTTATATTTGAACATATTCTTTTTTCCACTATTACCCACTTAGCGCTACGAATGTCCAGTTGCATTTTCTACAGACAGAGTGTTTCAAAACTGCTCAATCAAAAGTATGGTTTAACTCTGTTAGCTGAATGCTCAGTTCAGAAAGAAGTTTCACAGAATGCTTCTGTGTAGTTTATATTTGAATATATTCCTTTTTCTACTACTACGCTCTTAGCGCTCCAAATGTCCAGTTGCATTTTCTACAGAAAGAGTGTTCAGATCTGCTCAATCAAAAGTATGGTTTAACTCTGTTAGCTGAATGCACAGATCAGAAAGATGTTTCACCGAATGTTTCCGTGTAGTTTATATTTGAAGACATTCCTTTTTCCACTATTACCCTCTTAGCGCTCCGAATCTCCACTTGCATTTTCTACAAAAAGAGTGTTTCATAACTGCTCAATCAAAAATATGTTTTATCTCTGTTAACTGAATTTACAGATCAGAAATAAGTTTCACAGAATGCATCTGTGTAGTTTTTATTTGAAGATATTCTTTTTCCCAATGTAGGCCTCTTAGCGCTTAGCATGTCCAATTGCAGTTTCTACAGAAAGAGTGTTTCAGAACGGCTCAATCAAAAGTAAGGTTCAACTCTGTTAGTTGAATGCACAGAACAGAAAGAATTTTCACAGAATGCTACTGTGTAGTTTATATTTGAATATATTCCTTTTTCCACTATTACCCTCTTAGCGCTCCGAATGTCCACTTGCATTTTCTACAAAAAGAGTGTTCAGAACTGCGCAATCAAAAGTATGGTTTAACTCTGTTAGCTTAATGAACATATCAGAAATAAGTTTCACACAATGCTTCTGTGTACTTTTTATTTGAAGATATTATTTTTCCCAATAGAGGCCTCTTAGCGCTCAGAATGTCCAATTGCAGTTTCTACAGAAAGAGTGTTTCAGAAAGGCTCAATCAAAAGTAAGGTTCAACTCTGTTAGTTGAATGCACAGAACAGAAAGAAGTTTCATACAATGCTTCTGTGTAGTTTATATTTGAACATATTCTTTTTTCCACTATTACCCACTTAGCGCTACGAATGTCCAGTTGCATTTTCTACAGACAGAGTGTTTCAAAACTGCTCAATCAAAAGTATGGTTTAACTCTGTTAGCTGAATGCTCAGATCAGAAAGAAGTTTCACAGAATGCTTCTGTGTAGTTTATATTTGAATATATTCCTTTTTCCACTACTACTCTCTTAGCGCTCCAAATGTCCAGTTGCATTTTCTACAGAAAGAGTGTTCAGATCTGCTCAATCAAAAGTATGATTTAACTCTGTTAGCTGAATGCACAGTTCAGAAAGAAGTTTCACAGAATGATTCTGTGTAGTTTATATTTGGAGACATTCCTTTTTCCACTATTACCCTCTTAGCGCTCCGAATCTCCACTTGCATTTTCTACAGAAAGAGTGTTTCAGAACGGCTCAATCAAAACTAAGGTTCAACTCTTTTAGTTGAACAAACAGAACAGAAAGAAGTTTCACACAATTCTTCTGTGTAGTTTTTATTTGTAGACATTCTTTTTCCCAATATAGGCCTCTTAGCGCTCAGAATGTCCAATTGCAGTTTCTACAGAAAGAGTGTTTCAGAACGGCTCAATCAAAAGTAAGGTTCAACTCTGTTAGTTGAATGCACAGAACAGAAAGTAGTTTCATACAATGCTTCTGTGTAGTTTATATTTGAACATATCATTTTTTCCACTATTACCCACTTAGTGCTACGAATGTCCACTTGCATTTTCTACAGAAAGAGTGTTCAGAACTGCGCAATCAAAAGTATGGTTTAACTCTGTTAGCTTAATGAACATATCAGAATTAAGGTTCACACAATGCTTCTGTGTAGTTTTTATTTGAAGATATTATTTTTCCCAATATAGGCCTCTTAGCGCTCAGAATGTCCAATTGCAGTTTCTACAGAAAGAGTGTTTCAGAACGGCTCAATCAAAAGTAAGGTTCAACTCTGTTAGTTGAATGCACAGACCTAAAGAAGTTTCATACAATGCTTCTGTGTAGTTTATATTTGAACATATTTTTTTTCCACTATTACCCACTTAGCGCTACGAATGTCCAGTTGCATTTTCTACAGACAGAGTGTTTCAAAACTGCTCAATCAAAAGTATGGTTTAACTCTGTTAGCTGAATGCTCAGATCAGAAATAAGTTTCACAGAATGCTTCTGTGTAGTTTATAATTTAATATATTCCTTTTTCCACTACTACTCTCTTAGCGCTCCAAATGTCCACTTGCATTTTCTACAGAAAGAGTGTTCAGATCTTCTCAATCAAAAGTATGGTTTAACTCTGTTAGCTGAATGCACAGATCAGAAAGAAGTTTCACAGAATGATTCTGTGTAGTTTATATTTGGAGACATTCCTTTTTCCACTATTACACTCTTAGCGCTCCGAATCTCCACTTGCATTTTCTACAGAAAGAGTGTTTCAGGACGGCTCAATCAAAACTAAGGTTCAACTGTTTTAGTTGAACAAACAGAACAGAAAGAAGTTTCACACAATTCTTCTGTGTAGTTTTTATTTGTAGACATTCTTTTTCCCAATATAGGCCTCTTAGCACTCAGAATGTCCAATTGCAGTTTCTACAGAAAGAGTGTTTCAGAACGGCTCAATCAAAAGTAACGTTCAACTCTGTTAGTTGAATGCACCGAACAGAAAGGAGTTTCATACAATGCTTCTGTGTAGTTTATATTTGAACATATTCTTTTTTCCACTATTACCCACTTAGCGCTACGAATGTCCAGTTGCATTTTCTACAGACAGAGTGTTTCAAAACTGCTCAATCAAAAGTATGGTTTAACTCTGTTAGCTGAATGCTCAGTTCAGAAAGAAGTTTCACAGAATGCTTCTGTGTAGTTTATATTTGAATATATTCCTTTTTCCACTACTACGCTCTTAGCGCTCCAAATGTCCAGTTGCATTTTCTACAGAAACAGTGTTCAGATCTGCTCAATCAAAAGTATGGTTTAACTCTGTTAGATGAATGCACAGATCAGAAATATGTTTCACCGAATGTTTCCGTGTAGTTTATATTTGAAGACATTCCTTTTTCCACTATTACCCTCTTAGCGCTCCGAATCTCCACTTGCATTTTCTACAAAAAGAGTGTTTCATAACTGCTCAATCAAAAATATGTTTTATCTCTGTTAACTGAATTTACAGTTCAGAAATAAGTTTCATAGAATGCATCTGTGTAGTTTTTATTTGAAGATATTCTTTTTCCCAATGTAGGCCTCTTAGCGCTTAGCATGTCCAATTGCAGTTTCTACAGAAAGAGTGTTTCAGAACGGCTCAATCAAAAGTAAGGTTCAACTCCGTTAGTTGAATGCACAGAACAGAAAGAATTTTCACAGAATGCTACTGTGTAGTTTATATTTGAATATATTCCTTTTTCCACTATTACCCTCTTAGCGCTCCGAATGTCCACTTGCATTTTCTACAGAAAGAGTGTTCAGAACTGCGCAATCAAAAGTATGGTTTAACTCTGTTAGCTTAATGAACATATCAGAAATAAGTTTCACACAATGCTTCTGTGTACTTTTTATTTGAAGATATTATTTTTCCCAATAGAGGCCTCTTAGCGCTCAGAATGTCCAATTGCAGTTTCTACAGAAAGAGTGTTTCAGAAAGGCTCAATCAAAAGTAAGGTTCAACTCTGTTAGTTGAATGCACAGAACAGAAAGAAGTTTCATACAATGCTTCTGTGTAGTTTATATTTGAACATATTCTTTTTTCCACTATTACCCACTTAGCACTACGAATGTCCAGTTGCATTTTCTACAGACAGAGTGTTTCAAAACTGCTCAATCAAAAGTATGGTTTAACTCTGTTAGCTGAATGCTCAGATCAGAAAGAAGTTTCACAGAATGCTTCTGTGTAGTTTATATTTGAATATATTCCTTTTTCCACTACTACTCTCTTAGCGCTCCAAATGTCCAGTTGCATTTTCTACAGAAAGAGTGTTCAGATCTGCTCAATCAAAAGTATGGTTTAACTCTGTTAGCTGAATGCACAGTCCAGAAAGAAGTTTCACAGAATGATTCTGTGTAGTTTATATTTGGAGACATTCCTTTTTCCACTATTACCCTCTTAGCGCTCCGAATCTCCACTTGCATTTTCTACAGAAAGAGTGTTTCAGAACGGCTCAATCAAAACTAAGGTTCAACTCTTTTAGTTGAACAAACAGAACAGAAAGAAGTTTCACACAATTCTTCTGTGTAGTTTTTATTTGTAGACATTCTTTTTCCCAATATAGGCCTCTTAGCGCTCAGAATGTCCAATTGCAGTTTCTACAGAAAGAGTGTTTCAGAACGGCTCAATCAAAAGTAAGGTTCAACTCTGTTAGTTGAATGCACAGAACAGAAAGATGTTTCATACAATGATTCTGTGTAGTTTATATTTGAACATATTCTTTTTTCCACTATTACCCACTTAGCGCTACGAATGTCCAGTTGCATTTTCTACAGACAGAGTGTTTCAAAACTGCTCAATCAAAAGTATGGTTTAACTCTGTTAGCTGAATGCTCACATCAGAAAGAAGTTTCACAGAATGATTCTGTGTAGTTTATATTTGAATATATTCCTTTTTCCACTACTACGCTCTTAGCGCTCCAAATGTCCAGTTGCATTTTCTACAGAAAGAGTGTTCAGATCTGCTCAATCAAAAGTATGGTTTAACTCTGTTAGCTGAATGCACAGATCAGAAAGAAGTTTCACCGAATGATTCCGTGTAGTTTATACTTGAAGACATTCCTTTTTCCACTATTACCCTCTTAGCGCTCCGAATCTCCACTTGCATTTTCTATAAAAAGAGTGTTTCATAACTGCTGAATCAAAAATATGTTTTATCTCTGTTAACTGAATTTACAGATCAGAAATAAGTTTCACAGAATGCATCTGTGTAGTTTTTATTTGAAGATATTCTTTTTACTAATGTAGGCCTCTTAGCGCTTAGCATGTCCAAATGCAGTTTCTACAGAAAGAGTGTTTCAGAAAGGTTCAATCAAAAGTAAGGTTCAACTCTGTTAGTTGAATGCGCAGAACAGAAAGAAGTTTCATACAATGCTTCTGTGTAGTTTATATTTGAACATATTCTTTTTTCCACTATTACCCACTTAGCGCTACGAATGTCCAGTTGCATTTACTACAGGCAGAGTGTTTCAAAACTGCTCAATCAAAAGTATGGTTTAACTCTGTTAGCTTAATGAACATATCAGAAATAAGTTTCACACAATGCTTCTGTGTAGTTTTTATTTGAAGATATTATTTTTCCCAATAGAGGCCTCTTAGCGCTCAGAATGTCCAATTGCAGTTCCTACAGAAAGAGTGTTTCAGAAAGGCTCAATCAAAAGTAAGGTTCAACTCTGTTAGTTGAATGCACAGAACAGAAAGAAATTTCATACAATGCTTCTGTGTAGTTTATATTTGAACATATTCTTTTTTCCACTATTACCCAATTGGCGCTACGAATGTCCAGTTGCATTTTCTACAGACAGAGTGTTTCAAAACTGCTCAATCAAAAGTATGGTTTAACTCTGTTAGCTGAATGCTCAGATCAGAAAAAAGTTTCACAGAATGCTTCTGTGTAGTTTATATTTGAATATATTCCTTTTTCCACTACTACTCTCTTAGCGCTCCAAATGTCCAGTTGCATTTTCTATAGAAAGAGTGTTCAGATCTGCTCAATCAAAAGTATGGTTTAACTCTGTTAGCTGAATGCACAGATCAGAAAGAAGTTTCACAGAATGATTCTGTGTAGTTTATATTTGGAGACATTCCTTTTTCCACTATTACCCTCTTAGCGCTCCGAATCTCCACTTGCATTTTCTACAGAAAGAGTGTTTCAGGACGGCTCAATCAAAAATAAGGTTCAACAGTTTTAGTTGAACAAACAGAACAGAAAGAAGTTTCACACAATTCTTCTGTGTAGTTTTTATTTGTAGACATTCTTTTTCCCAATATAGGCCTCTTAGCACTCAGAATGTCCAATTGCAGTTTCTACAGAAAGAGTGTTTCAGAACGGCTCAATCAAAAGTAACGTTCAACTCTGTTAGTTGAATGCACCGAACAGAAAGAAGTTTCATACAATGCTTCTGTGTAGTTTATATTTGAACATATTCTTTTTTCCACTATTACCCACTTAGCGCTACGAATGTCCAGTTGCATTTTCTACAGACAGAGTGTTTCAAAACTGCTCAATCAAAAGTGTGGTTTAACTCTGTTAGCTGAATGCTCAGTTCAGAAAGAAGTTTCACAGAATGCTTCTGTGTAGTTTATATTTGAATATATTCCTTTTTCTACTACTACGCTCTTAGCGCTCCAAATGTCCAGTTGCATTTTCTACAGAAAGAGTGTTCAGATCTGCTCAATCAAAAGTATGGTTTAACTCTGTTAGCTGAATGCACAGATCAGAAAGATGTTTCACCGAATGTTTCCGTGTAGTTTATATTTGAAGACATTCCTTTTTCCACTATTACCCTCTTAGCGCTCCGAATCTCCACTTGCATTTTCTACAAAAAGAGTGTTTCATAACTGCTCAATCAAAAATATGTTTTATCTCTGTTAACTGAATTTACAGTTCAGAAATAAGTTTCACAGAATGCATCTGTGTAGTTTTTATTTGAAGATATTCTTTTTCCCAATGTAGGCCTCTTAGCGCTTAGCATGTCCAATTGCAGTTTCTACAGAAAGAGTGTTTCAGAACGGCTCAATCAAAAGTAAGGTTCAACTCTGTTAGTTGAATGCACAGAACAGAAAGAATTTTCACAGAATGCTACTGTGTAGTTTATATTTGAATATATTCCTTTTTCCACTATTACCCTCTTAGCGCTCCGAATGTCCACTTGCATTTTCTACAAAAAGAGTGTTCAGAACTGCGCAATCAAAAGTATGGTTTAACTCTGTTAGCTTAATGAACATATCAGAAATAAGTTTCACACAATGCTTCTGTGTACTTTTTATTTGAAGATATTATTTTTCCCAATAGAGGCCTCTTAGCGCTCAGAATGTCCAATTGCAGTTTCTACAGAAAGAGTGTTTCAGAAAGGCTCAATCAAAAGTAAGGTTCAACTCTGTTAGTTGAATGCACAGAACAGAAAGAAGTTTCATACAATGCTTCTGTGTAGTTTATATTTGAACATATTCTTTTTTCCACTATTACCCACTTAGCGCTACGAATGTCCAGTTGCATTTTCTACAGACAGAGTGTTTCAAAACTGCTCAATCAAAAGTATGGTTTAACTCTGTTAGCTGAATGCTCAGTTCAGAAAGAAGTTTCACAGAATGCTTCTGTGTAGTTTATATTTGAATATATTCCTTTTTCCACTACTACTCTCTTAGCGCTCCAAATGTCCAGTTGCATTTTCTACAGAAAGAGTGTTCAGATCTGCTCAATCAAAAGTATGGTTTAACTCTGTTAGCTGAATGCACAGTTCAGAAAGAAGTTTCACAGAATGATTCTGTGTAGTTTATATTTGGAGACATTCCTTTTTCCACTATTACCCTCTTAGCGCTCCGAATCTCCACTTGCATTTTCTACAGAAAGAGTGTTTCAGAACGGCTCAATCAAAACTAAGGTTCAACTCTTTTAGTTGAACAAACAGAACAGAAAGAAGTTTCACACAATTCTTCTGTGTAGTTTTTATTTGTAGACATTCTTTTTCCCAATATAGGCCTCTTAGCGCTCAGAATGTCCAATTGCAGTTTCTACAGAAAGAGTGTTTCAGAACGGCTCAATCAAAAGTAAGGTTCAACTCTGTTAGTTGAATGCACAGAACAGAAAGATGTTTCATACAATGATTCTGTGTAGTTTATATTTGAACATATTCTTTTTTCCACTATTACCCACTTAGCGCTACGAATGTCCAGTTGCATTTTCTACAGACAGAGTGTTTCAAAACTGCTCAATCAAAAGTATGGTTTAACTCTGTTAGCTGAATGCTCACATCAGAAAGAAGTTTCACAGAATGATTCTGTGTAGTTTATATTTGAATATATTCCTTTTTCCACTACTACGCTCTTAGCGCTCCAAATGTCCAGTTGCATTTTCTACAGAAAGAGTGTTCAGATCTGCTCAATCAAAAGTATGGTTTAACTCTGTTAGCTGAATGCACAGATCAGAAAGAAGTTTCACCGAATGATTCCGTGTAGTTTATACTTGAAGACATTCCTTTTTCCACTATTACCCTCTTAGCGCTCCGAATCTCCACTTGCATTTTCTATAAAAAGAGTGTTTCATAACTGCTGAATCAAAAATATGTTTTATCTCTGTTAACTGAATTTACAGATCAGAAATAAGTTTCACAGAATGCATCTGTGTAGTTTTTATTTGAAGATATTCTTTTTACTAATGTAGGCCTCTTAGCGCTTAGCATGTCCAAATGCAGTTTCTACAGAAAGAGTGTTTCAGAAAGGTTCAATCAAAAGTAAGGTTCAACTCTGTTAGTTGAATGCGCAGAACAGAAAGAAGTTTCATACAATGCTTCTGTGTAGTTTATATTTGAACATATTCTTTTTTCCACTATTACCCACTTAGCGCTACGAATGTCCAGTTGCATTTACTACAGGCAGAGTGTTTCAAAACTGCTCAATCAAAAGTATGGTTTAACTCTGTTAGCTTAATGAACATATCAGAAATAAGTTTCACACAATGCTTCTGTGTAGTTTTTATTTGAAGATATTATTTTTCCCAATAGAGGCCTCTTAGCGCTCAGAATGTCCAATTGCAGTTCCTACAGAAAGAGTGTTTCAGAAAGGCTCAATCAAAAGTAAGGTTCAACTCTGTTAGTTGAATGCACAGAACAGAAAGAAATTTCATACAATGCTTCTGTGTAGTTTATATTTGAACATATTCTTTTTTCCACTATTACCCAATTGGCGCTACGAATGTCCAGTTGCATTTTCTACAGACAGAGTGTTTCAAAACTGCTCAATCAAAAGTATGGTTTAACTCTGTTAGCTGAATGCTCAGATCAGAAAAAAGTTTCACAGAATGCTTCTGTGTAGTTTATATTTGAATATATTCCTTTTTCCACTACTACTCTCTTAGCGCTCCAAATGTCCAGTTGCATTTTCTATAGAAAGAGTGTTCAGATCTGCTCAATCAAAAGTATGGTTTAACTCTGTTAGCTGAATGCACAGATCAGAAAGAAGTTTCACAGAATGATTCTGTGTAGTTTATATTTGGAGACATTCCTTTTTCCACTATTACCCTCTTAGCGCTCCGAATCTCCACTTGCATTTTCTACAGAAAGAGTGTTTCAGGACGGCTCAATCAAAAATAAGGTTCAACAGTTTTAGTTGAACAAACAGAACAGAAAGAAGTTTCACACAATTCTTCTGTGTAGTTTTTATTTGTAGACATTCTTTTTCCCAATATAGGCCTCTTAGCACTCAGAATGTCCAATTGCAGTTTCTACAGAAAGAGTGTTTCAGAACGGCTCAATCAAAAGTAACGTTCAACTCTGTTAGTTGAATGCACCGAACAGAAAGAAGTTTCATACAATGCTTCTGTGTAGTTTATATTTGAACATATTCTTTTTTCCACTATTACCCACTTAGCGCTACGAATGTCCAGTTGCATTTTCTACAGACAGAGTGTTTCAAAACTGCTCAATCAAAAGTGTGGTTTAACTCTGTTAGCTGAATGCTCAGTTCAGAAAGAAGTTTCACAGAATGCTTCTGTGTAGTTTATATTTGAATATATTCCTTTTTCTACTACTACGCTCTTAGCGCTCCAAATGTCCAGTTGCATTTTCTACAGAAAGAGTGTTCAGATCTGCTCAATCAAAAGTATGGTTTAACTCTGTTAGCTGAATGCACAGATCAGAAAGATGTTTCACCGAATGTTTCCGTGTAGTTTATATTTGAAGACATTCCTTTTTCCACTATTACCCTCTTAGCGCTCCGAATCTCCACTTGCATTTTCTACAAAAAGAGTGTTTCATAACTGCTCAATCAAAAATATGTTTTATCTCTGTTAACTGAATTTACAGTTCAGAAATAAGTTTCACAGAATGCATCTGTGTAGTTTTTATTTGAAGATATTCTTTTTCCCAATGTAGGCCTCTTAGCGCTTAGCATGTCCAATTGCAGTTTCTACAGAAAGAGTGTTTCAGAACGGCTCAATCAAAAGTAAGGTTCAACTCTGTTAGTTGAATGCACAGAACAGAAAGAATTTTCACAGAATGCTACTGTGTAGTTTATATTTGAATATATTCCTTTTTCCACTATTACCCTCTTAGCGCTCCGAATGTCCACTTGCATTTTCTACAAAAAGAGTGTTCAGAACTGCGCAATCAAAAGTATGGTTTAACTCTGTTAGCTTAATGAACATATCAGAAATAAGTTTCACACAATGCTTCTGTGTACTTTTTATTTGAAGATATTATTTTTCCCAATAGAGGCCTCTTAGCGCTCAGAATGTCCAATTGCAGTTTCTACAGAAAGAGTGTTTCAGAAAGGCTCAATCAAAAGTAAGGTTCAACTCTGTTAGTTGAATGCACAGAACAGAAAGAAGTTTCATACAATGCTTCTGTGTAGTTTATATTTGAACATATTCTTTTTTCCACTATTACCCACTTAGCGCTACGAATGTCCAGTTGCATTTTCTACAGACAGAGTGTTTCAAAACTGCTCAATCAAAAGTATGGTTTAACTCTGTTAGCTGAATGCTCAGTTCAGAAAGAAGTTTCACAGAATGCTTCTGTGTAGTTTATATTTGAATATATTCCTTTTTCCACTACTACTCTCTTAGCGCTCCAAATGTCCAGTTGCATTTTCTACAGAAAGAGTGTTCAGATCTGCTCAATCAAAAGTATGGTTTAACTCTGTTAGCTGAATGCACAGTTCAGAAAGAAGTTTCACAGAATGATTCTGTGTAGTTTATATTTGGAGACATTCCTTTTTCCACTATTACCCTCTTAGCGCTCCGAATCTCCACTTGCATTTTCTACAGAAAGAGTGTTTCAGAACGGCTCAATCAAAACTAAGGTTCAACTCTTTTAGTTGAACAAACAGAACAGAAAGAAGTTTCACACAATTCTTCTGTGTAGTTTTTATTTGTAGACATTCTTTTTCCCAATATAGGCCTCTTAGCGCTCAGAATGTCCAATTGCAGTTTCTACAGAAAGAGTGTTTCAGAACGGCTCAATCAAAAGTAAGGTTCAACTCTGTTAGTTGAATGCACAGAACAGAAAGTAGTTTCATACAATGCTTCTGTGTAGTTTATATTTGAACATATCATTTTTTCCACTATTACCCACTTAGTGCTACGAATGTCCACTTGCATTTTCTACAGAAAGAGTGTTCAGAACTGCGCAATCAAAAGTATGGTTTAACTCTGTTAGCTTAATGAACATATCAGAAATAAGGTTCACACAATGCTTCTGTGTAGTTTTTATTTGAAGATATTATTTTTCCCAATATAGGCCTCTTAGCGCTCAGAATGTCCAATTGCAGTTTCTACAGAAAGAGTGTTTCAGAACGGCTCAATCAAAAGTAAGGTTCAACTCTGTTAGTTGAATGCACAGACCTAAAGAAGTTTCATACAATGCTTCTGTGTAGTTTATATTTGAACATATTTTTTTTCCACTATTACCCACTTAGCGCTACGAATGTCTACTTGCATTTTCTACAGACAGAGTGTTTCAAAACTGCTCAATCAAAAGTATGGATTAACTCTGTTAGCTGAATGCTCAGATCAGAAATAAGTTTCACAGAATGCTTCTGTGTAGTTTATATTTTAATATATTCCTTTTTCCACTACTACTCTCTTAGCGCTCCAAATGTCCACTTGCATTTTCTACAGAAAGAGTGTTCAGATCTTTTCAATCAAAAGTATGGTTTAACTCTGTTAGCTGAATGCACAGATCAGAAAGAAGTTTCACAGAATGATTCTGTGTAGTTTATATTTGGAGACATTCCTTTTTCCACTATTACACTCTTAGCGCTCCGAATCTCCACTTGCATTTTCTACAGAAAGAGTGTTTCAGGACGGCTCAATCAAAACTAAGGTTCAACTGTTTTAGTTGAACAAACAGAACATAAAGATGTTTCACACAATTCTTCTGTGTAGTTTTTATTTGTAGACATTCTTTTTCCCAATATAGGCCTCTTAGCACTCAGAATGTCCAATTGCAGTTTCTACAGAAAGAGTGTTTCAGAAAGGCTCAATCAAAAGTAACGTTCAACTCTGTTAGTTGAATGCACCGAACAGAAAGAAGTTTCATACAATGCTTCTGTGTAGTTTATATTTGAACATATTCTTTTTTCCACTATTACCCACTTAGTGCTACGAATGTCCAGTTGCATTTTCTACAGACAGAGTGTTTCAAAACTGCTCAATCAAAAGTATGGTTTAACTCTGTTAGCTGAATGCTCAGTTCAGAAAGAAGTTTCACAGAATGCTTCTGTGTAGTTTATATTTGAATATATTCCTTTTTCCACTACTACGCTCTTAGCGCTCCAAATGTCCAGTTGCATTTTCTACAGAAAGAGTGTTCAGATCTGCTCAATCAAAAGTATGGTTTAACTCTGTTAGATGAATGCACAGATCAGAAATATGTTTCACCGAATGTTTCCGTGTAGTTTATATTTGAAGACATTCCTTTTTCCACTATTACCCTCTTAGCGCTCCGAATCTCCACTTGCATTTTCTACAAAAAGAGTGTTTCATAACTGCTCAATCAAAAATATGTTTTATCTCTGTTAACTGAATTTACAGTTCAGAAATAAGTTTCATAGAATGCATCTGTGTAGTTTTTATTTGAAGATATTCTTTTTCCCAATGTAGGCCTCTTAGCGCTTAGCATGTCCAATTGCAGTTTCTACAGAAAGAGTGTTTCAGAACGGCTCAATCAAAAGTAAGGTTCAACTCTATTAGTTGAATGCACAGAACAGAAAGAATTTTCACAGAATGCTACTGTGTAGTTTATATTTGAATATATTCCTTTTTCCACTATTACCCTCTTAGCGCTCCGAATGTCCACTTGCATTTTCTACAGAAAGAGTGTTCAGAACTGCGCAATCAAAAGTATGGTTTAACTCTGTTAGCTTAATGAACATATCAGAAATAAGTTTCACACAATGCTTCTGTGTACTTTTTATTTGAAGATATTATTTTTCCCAATAGAGGCCTCTTAGCGCTCAGAATGTCCAATTGCAGTTTCTACAGAAAGAGTGTTTCAGAAAGGCTCAATCAAAAGTAAGGTTCAACTCTGTTAGTTGAATGCACAGAACAGAAAGAAGTTTCATACAATGCTTCTGTGTAGTTTATATTTGAACATATTCTTTTTTCCACTATTACCCACTTAGCACTACGAATGTCCAGTTGCATTTTCTACAGACAGAGTGTTTCAAAACTGCTCAATCAAAAGTATGGTTTAACTCTGTTAGCTGAATGCTCAGATCAGAAAGAAGTTTCACAGAATGCTTCTGTGTAGTTTATATTTGAATATATTCCTTTTTCCACTACTACTCTCTTAGCGCTCCAAATGTCCAGTTGCATTTTCTACAGAAAGAGTGTTCAGATCTGCTCAATCAAAAGTATGGTTTAACTCTGTTAGCTGAATGCACAGTTCAGAAAGAAGTTTCACAGAATGATTCTGTGTAGTTTATATTTGGAGACATTCCTTTTTCCACTATTACCCTCTTAGCGCTCCGAATCTCCACTTGCATTTTCTACAGAAAGAGTGTTTCAGAACGGCTCAATCAAAACTAAGGTTCAACTCTTTTAGTTGAACAAACAGAACAGAAAGAAGTTTCACACAATTCTTCTGTGTAGTTTTTATTTGTAGACATTCTTTTTCCCAATATAGGCCTCTTAGCGCTCAGAATGTCCAATTGCAGTTTCTACAGAAAGAGTGTTTCAGAACGGTTCAATCAAAAGTAAGGTTCAACTCTGTTAGTTGAATGCACAGAACAGAAAGATGTTTCATACAATGATTCTGTGTAGTTTATATTTGAACATATTCTTTTTTCCACTATTACCCACTTAGCGCTACGAATGTCCAGTTGCATTTTCTACAGACAGAGTGTTTCAAAACTGCTCAATCAAAAGTATGGTTTAACTCTGTTAGCTGAATGCTCACATCAGAAAGAAGTTTCACAGAATGCTTCTGTGTAGTTTATATTTGAATATATTCCTTTTTCCACTACTACGCTCTTAGCGCTCCAAATGTCCAGTTGCATTTTCTACAGAAAGAGTGTTCAGATCTGCTCAATCAAAAGTATGGTTTAACACTGTTAGCTGAATGCACAGATCAGAAAGAAGTTTCACCGAATGATTCTGTGTAGTTTATATTTGAAGACATTCCTTTTTCCACTATTACCCTCTTAGCGCTCCGTATCTCCACTTGCATTTTCTACAAAAAGAGTGTTTCATAACTGCTCAATCAAAAATTTGTTTTATCTCTGTTAACTGAATTTACAGATCAGAAATAAGTTTAACAGAATGCATCTGTGTAGTTTTTATTTGAAGATATTTTTTTCCCAATGTAGGCCTCTTAGCGCTTAGCATGTCCAATTGCAGTTTCTACAGAAAGAGTGTTTCAGAATGGCTCAATCAAAAGTAAGGTTCAACTCTGTTAGTTGAATGCACAGAACAGAAAGAATTTTCACAGAATGCTACTGTGTAGTTTATATTTGAATATATTCCTTTTTCCACTATTACCCTCTTAGCGCTCCGAATGTCCACTTGCATTTTCTACAGAAAGAGTGTTCAGAACTGCGCAATCAAAAGTATGGTTTAACTCTGTTAGCTTAATGAACATATCAGAAATAAGTTTCACACAATGCTTCTGTGTAGTTTTTATCTGAAGATATTATTTTTCCCAATAGAGGCCTCTTAGCGCTCAGAATGTCCAATTGCAGTTTCTACAGAAAGAGTGTTTCAGAAAGGCTCAATCAAAAGTAAGGTTCAACTCTGTTAGTTGAATGCACAGAACAGAAAGAAGTTTCATACAATGCTTCTGTGTAGTTTATATTTGAACATATTTTTTTTCCACTATTACCCACTTAGCGCTACGAATGTCAAGTTGCATTTTCTACAGACAGAGTGTTTCAAAACTACTCAGTGAAAAGTATGGTTTAACTCTGTTAGCTGAATGCTCAGATCAGAAAGAAGTTTCACAGAATGCTTCTGTGTAGTTTATATTTGAATATATTCCTTTTTCCACTACTACTCTCTTAGCGCTCCAAATGTCCAGTTGCATTTTCTACAGAAAGAGTGTTCAGATCTGCTCAATCAAAAGTATGGTTTAACTCTGTTAGCTGAATGCACAGATCAGAAAGAAGTTTCACAGAATGATTCTGTGTAGTTTATATTTGGAGACATTCCTTTTTCCACTATTACCCTCTTAGCACTCCGAATCTCCACTTGCATTTTCTACAGAAAGAGTGTTTCAGAACGGCTCAATCAAAACTAATGTTCAACTCTTTTAGTTGAACAAACAGAACAGAAAGAAGTTTCACACAATTCTTCTGTGTAGTTTTTATTTGTAGACATTCTTTTTCCCAATATAGGCCTCTTAGCGCTCAGAATGTCCAATTGCAGTTTCTACAGAAAGAGTGTTTCAGAACGGCTCAATCAAAAGTAAGGTTCAACTCTGTTAGTTGAATGCACAGAACAGAAAGAAGTTTCATACAATGCTTCTGTGTAGTTCATATTTGAACATATTCTTTTTTCCACTATTACCCACTTAGCGCTACGAATGTCCAGTTGCATTTTCTACAGACAGAGTGTTTCAAAACTGCTCAATCAAAAGTATGGTTTAAATCTGTTAGCTGAATGCTCAGATCAGAAAGAAGTTTCACAGAATGTTTCTGTGTAGTTTATATTTGAATATATTCCTTTTTCCACTACTACGCTATTAGCGCTAAAAATGTCCAGTTGCATTTTCTACAGAAAGAGTGTTCAGATCTGCTCAATCAAAAGTATGGTTTAACTCTGTTAGCTGAATGCACAGATCAGAAAGAAGTTTCACCGAATGATTCTGTGTAGTTTATATTTGAAGACATTCCTTTTTCCACTATTACCCTCTTAGCGCTCCGAATCTCCACTTGCATTTTCTACAAAAAGAGTTTTTCATAACTGCTCAATCAAAAATATGTTTTATCTCTGTTAACTGAATTTACAGATCAGAAATAAGTTTCACAGAATGCATCTGTGTAGTTTTTATTTGAAGATATTCTTTTTCCCAATGTAGGCCTCTTAGCGCTTAGCAGGTCCAATTGCAGTTTCTACAGAAAGAGTGTTTCAGAACGGCTCAATCAAAAGTAAGGTTCAACTCTGTTAGTTGAATGCAAAGAACAGAAAGAATTTTCACAGAATGCTACTGTGTAGTTTATATTTGAATATATTCCTTTTTCCACTATTACCCTCTTAGCGCTCCGAATGTCCACTTGCATTTTCTACAGAAAGAGTGTTCAGGACTGCGCAATCAAAAGTATGTTTTAACTCTGTTAGCTTAATGAACATATCAGAAATAAGTTTCACACAATGCTTCTGTGTACTTTTTATTTGAAGATATTATTTTTCCCAATAGAGGCCTCTTAGCGCTCAGAATGTCCAATTGCAGTTTCTACAGAAAGAGTGTTTCAGAAAGGCTCAATCAAAAGTAAGGTTCAACTCTGTTAGTTGAATGCACAGAACAGAAAGTAGTTACATACAATGCTTCTGTGTAGTTTATATTTGAACATATTCTTTTTTCCACTATTACCCACTTAGCGCTACGAATGTCCAGTTGCATTTTCTACAGACAGAGTGTTTCAAAACTGCTCAATCAAAAGTATGGTTTAACTCTGTTAGCTGAATGCTCAGATCAGAAAGAAGTTTCACAGAATGCTTCTGTGTAGTTTATATTTGAATATATTCCTTTTTCCACTACTACTCTCTTAGCGCTCCAAATGTCCAGTTGCATTTTCTACAGAAAGAGTGTTCAGATCTGCTCAATCAAAAGTATGGTTTAACTCTGTTAGCTGAATGCACAGATCAGAAAGAAGTTTCACAGAATGATTCTGTGTAGTTTATATTTGGAGACATTCCTTTTTCCACTATTACCCTCTTAGCACTCCGAATCTCCACTTGCATTTTCTACAGAAAGAGTGTTTCAGAACGGCTCAATCAAAACTAATGTTCAACTCTTTTAGTTGAACAAACAGAACAGAAAGAAGTTTCACACAATTCTTCTGTGTAGTTTTTATTTGTAGACATTCTTTTTCCCAATATAGGCCTCTTAGCGCTCAGAATGTCCAATTGCAGTTTCTACAGAAAGAGTGTTTCAGAACGGCTCAATCAAAAGTAAGGTTCAACTCTGTTAGTTGAATGCACAGAACAGAAAGAAGTTTCATACAATGCTTCTGTGTAGTTTATATTTGAACATATTCTTTTTTCCACTATTACCCACTTAGCGCTACGAATGTCCAGTTGCATTTTCTACAGACAGAGTGTTTCAAAACTGCTCAGTGAAAACTATGGTTTAACTCTGTTAGCTGAATGCTCAGATCAGAAAGAAGTTTCACAGAATGCTTCTGTGTAGTTTATATTTGAATATATTCCTTTTTCCACTACTACGCTCTTAGCGCTCCAAATGTCCAGTTGCATTTTCTACAGAAAGAGTGTTCAGATCTGCTCAATCAAAAGTATGGTTTAACACTGTTAGCTGAATGCACAGATCAGAAAGAAGTTTCACCGAATGATTCTGTGTAGTTTATATTTGAAGACATTCCTTTTTCCACTATTACCCTCTTAGCGCTCCGTATCTCCACTTGCATTTTCTACAAAAAGAGTGTTTCATAACTGCTCAATCAAAAATTTGTTTTATCTCTGTTAACTGAATTTACAGATCAGAAATAAGTTTAACAGAATGCATCTGTGTAGTTTTTATTTGAAGATATTTTTTTCCCAATGTAGGCCTCTTAGCGCTTAGCATGTCCAATTGCAGTTTCTACAGAAAGAGTGTTTCAGAATGGCTCAATCAAAAGTAAGGTTCAATTCTGTTAGTTGAATGCACAGAACAGAAAGAATTTTCACAGAATGCTACTGTGTAGTTTATATTTGAATATATTCCTTTTTCCACTATTACCCTCTTAGCGCTCCGAATGTCCACTTGCATTTTCTACAGAAAGAGTGTTCAGAACTGCGCAATCAAAAGTATGGTTTAACTCTGTTAGCTTAATGAACATATCAGAAATAAGTTTCACACAATGCTTCTGTGTAGTTTTTATCTGAAGATATTATTTTTCCCAATAGAGGCCTCTTAGCGCTCAGAATGTCCAATTGCAGTTTCTACAGAAAGAGTGTTTCAGAAAGGCTCAATCAAAAGTAAGGTTCAACTCTGTTAGTTGAATGCACAGAACAGAAAGAAGTTTCATACAATGCTTCTGTGTAGTTTATATTTGAACATATTTTTTTTCCACTATTACCCACTTAGCGCTACGAATGTCAAGTTGCATTTTCTACAGACAGAGTGTTTCAAAACTACTCAGTGAAAAGTATGGTTTAACTCTGTTAGCTGAATGCTCAGATCAGAAAGAAGTTTCACAGAATGCTTCTGTGTAGTTTATATTTGAATATATTCCTTTTTCCACTACTACTCTCTTAGCGCTCCAAATGTCCAGTTGCATTTTCTACAGAAAGAGTGTTCAGATCTGCTCAATCAAAAGTATGGTTTAACTCTGTTAGCTGAATGCACAGATCAGAAAGAAGTTTCACAGAATGATTCTGTGTAGTTTATATTTGGAGACATTCCTTTTTCCACTATTACCCTCTTAGCACTCCGAATCTCCACTTGCATTTTCTACAGAAAGAGTGTTTCAGAACGGCTCAATCAAAACTAATGTTCAACTCTTTTAGTTGAACAAACAGAACAGAAAGAAGTTTCACACAATTCTTCTGTGTAGTTTTTATTTGTAGACATTCTTTTTCCCAATATAGGCCTCTTAGCGCTCAGAATGTCCAATTGCAGTTTCTACAGAAAGAGTGTTTCAGAACGGCTCAATCAAAAGTAAGGTTCAACTCTGTTAGTTGAATGCACAGAACAGAAAGAAGTTTCATACAATGCTTCTGTGTAGTTTATATTTGAACATATTCTTTTTTCCACTATTACCCACTTAGCGCTACGAATGTCCAGTTGCATTTTCTACAGACAGAGTGTTTCAAAACTGCTCAGTGAAAACTATGGTTTAACTCTGTTAGCTGAATGCTCAGATCAGAAAGAAGTTTCACAGAATGCTTCTGTGTAGTTTATATTTGAATATATTCCTTTTTCCACTACTACGCTCTTAGCGCTCCAAATGTCCAGTTGCATTTTCTACAGAAAGAGTGTTCAGATCTGCTCAATCAAAAGTATGGTTTAACACTGTTAGCTGAATGCACAGATCAGAAAGAAGTTTCACCGAATGATTCTGTGTAGTTTATATTTGAAGACATTCCTTTTTCCACTATTACCCTCTTAGCGCTCCGTATCTCCACTTGCATTTTCTACAAAAAGAGTGTTTCATAACTGCTCAATCAAAAATTTGTTTTATCTCTGTTAACTGAATTTACAGATCAGAAATAAGTTTAACAGAATGCATCTGTGTAGTTTTTATTTGAAGATATTTTTTTCCCAATGTAGGCCTCTTAGCGCTTAGCATGTCCAATTGCAGTTTCTACAGAAAGAGTGTTTCAGAATGGCTCAATCAAAAGTAAGGTTCAATTCTGTTAGTTGAATGCACAGAACAGAAAGAATTTTCACAGAATGCTACTGTGTAGTTTATATTTGAATATATTCCTTTTTCCACTATTACCCTCTTAGCGCTCCGAATGTCCACTTGCATTTTCTACAGAAAGAGTGTTCAGAACTGCGCAATCAAAAGTATGGTTTAACTCTGTTAGCTTAATGAACATATCAGAAATAAGTTTCACACAATGCTTCTGTGTAGTTTTTATCTGAAGATATTATTTTTCCCAATAGAGGCCTCTTAGCGCTCAGAATGTCCAATTGCAGTTTCTACAGAAAGAGTGTTTCAGAAAGGCTCAATCAAAAGTAAGGTTCAACTCTGTTAGTTGAATGCACAGAACAGAAAGAAGTTTCATACAATGCTTCTGTGTAGTTTATATTTGAACATATTTTTTTTCCACTATTACCCACTTAGCGCTACGAATGTCAAGTTGCATTTTCTACAGACAGAGTGTTTCAAAACTACTCAGTGAAAAGTATGGTTTAACTCTGTTAGCTGAATGCTCAGATCAGAAAGAAGTTTCACAGAATGCTTCTGTGTAGTTTATATTTGAATATATTCCTTTTTCCACTACTACTCTCTTAGCGCTCCAAATGTCCAGTTGCATTTTCTACAGAAAGAGTGTTCAGATCTGCTCAATCAAAAGTATGGTTTAACTCTGTTAGCTGAATGCACAGATCAGAAAGAAGTTTCACAGAATGATTCTGTGTAGTTTATATTTGGAGACATTCCTTTTTCCACTATTACCCTCTTAGCACTCCGAATCTCCACTTGCATTTTCTACAGAAAGAGTGTTTCAGAACGGCTCAATCAAAACTAATGTTCAACTCTTTTAGTTGAACAAACAGAACAGAAAGAAGTTTCACACAATTCTTCTGTGTAGTTTTTATTTGTAGACATTCTTTTTCCCAATATAGGCCTCTTAGCGCTCAGAATGTCCAATTGCAGTTTCTACAGAAAGAGTGTTTCAGAACGGCTCAATCAAAAGTAAGGTTCAACTCTGTTAGTTGAATGCACAGAACAGAAAGAAGTTTCATACAATGCTTCTGTGTAGTTCATATTTGAACATATTCTTTTTTCCACTATTACCCACTTAGCGCTACGAATGTCCAGTTGCATTTTCTACAGACAGAGTGTTTCAAAACTGCTCAATCAAAAGTATGGTTTAAATCTGTTAGCTGAATGCTCAGATCAGAAAGAAGTTTCACAGAATGTTTCTGTGTAGTTTATATTTGAATATATTCCTTTTTCCACTACTACGCTATTAGCGCTAAAAATGTCCAGTTGCATTTTCTACAGAAAGAGTGTTCAGATCTGCTCAATCAAAAGTATGGTTTAACTCTGTTAGCTGAATGCACAGATCAGAAAGAAGTTTCACCGAATGATTCTGTGTAGTTTATATTTGAAGACATTCCTTTTTCCACTATTACCCTCTTAGCGCTCCGAATCTCCACTTGCATTTTCTACAAAAAGAGTTTTTCATAACTGCTCAATCAAAAATATGTTTTATCTCTGTTAACTGAATTTACAGATCAGAAATAAGTTTCACAGAATGCATCTGTGTAGTTTTTATTTGAAGATATTCTTTTTCCCAATGTAGGCCTCTTAGCGCTTAGCAGGTCCAATTGCAGTTTCTACAGAAAGAGTGTTTCAGAACGGCTCAATCAAAAGTAAGGTTCAACTCTGTTAGTTGAATGCACAGAACAGAAAGAATTTTCACAGAATGCTACTGTGTAGTTTATATTTGAATATATTCCTTTTTCCACTATTACCCTTTTAGCGCTCCGAATGTCCACTTGCATTTTCTACAGAAAGAGTGTTCAGAACTGCGCAATCAAAAGTATGGTTTAACTCTGTTAGCTTAATGAACATATCAGAAATAAGTTTCACACAATGCTTCTGTGTAGTTTTTATTTGAAGATATTATTTTTCCCAATAGAGGCCTCTTAGAGCTCAGAATGTCCAATTGCAGTTTCTACAGAAAGAGTGTTTCAGAAAGGCTCAATCAAAACTAAGTTTCAACTCCGTTAGTTGAATGCACAGAACAGAAAGAAGTTTCATACAATGCTTCTGTGTAGTTTATATTTGAACATACTCTTTTTTCCACTATTACCCACTTAGCGCTACGAATGTCCAGTTGCATTTTCTACAGACAGAGTGTTTCAAAACTGCTCAATCAAAAGTATGGTTTAACTCTGTTAGCTGAATGCTCAGATCAGAAAGAAGTTTCACAGAATGCTTCTGTGTAGTTTATATTTGAATATATTCCTTTTTCCACTACTACTCTCTTAGCGCTCCAAATGTCCAGTTGCATTTTCTACAGAAAGAGTGTTCAGATCTGCTCAATCAAAAGTATGGTTTAACTCTGTTAGCTGAATGCACAGATAAGAAAGAAGTTTCACAGAATGATTCTGTGTAGTTTATATTTGAAGACATTCCTTTTTCCACTATTACCCACTTAGCGCTCAGAATCTCCACTTGCATTTTCTACAGAAAGAGTGTTTCAGAACGGCTCAATCAAAACAAAGGTTCAACTCTTTTAGTTGAACAAACAGAACAGAAAGAAGTTTCACACAATTCTTCTGTGTAGTTTTTATTTGTAGACATTCTTTTTCCCAATATAGGCCTCTTAGCGCTCAGAATGTCCAATTGCAGTTTCTACAGAAAGAGTGTTTCAGAACGGCTCAATCAAAAGTAAGGTTCAACTCTGTTAGTTGAATGCACAGAACAGAAAGAAGTTTCATACAATGCTTCTGTGTAGTTTATATTTGAACATATTCTTTTTTCCACTATTACCCACTTAGCGCTACGAATGTCCAGTTGCATTTTCTACAGACAGAGTGTTTCAAAACTGCTCAGTGAAAAGTATGGTTTAACTCTGTTAGCTGAATGCTCAGATCAGAAATAAGTTTCACAGAATGCTTCTGTGTAGTTTATATTTGAATATATTCCTTTTTCCTCTACTACGCTCTTAGCGCTCCAAATGTCCAGTTGCATTTTCTACAGAAAGAGTGTTCAGATCTGCTCAATCAAAAGTATGGTTTAACACTGTTAGCTGAATGCACAGATCAGAAAGAAGTTTCACCGAATGATTCTGTGTAGTTTATATTTGAAGACATTCCTTTTTCCACTATTACCCTCTTAGCGCTCCGTATCTCCACTTGCATTTTCTACAAAAAGAGTGTTTCATAACTGCTCAATCAAAAATTTGTTTTATCTCTGTTAACTGAATTTACAGATCAGAAATAAGTTTCACAGAATGCATCTGTGTAGTTTTTATTTGAAGATATTCTTTTTCCCAATGTAGGCCTCTTAGCGCTTAGCATGTCCAATTGCAGTTTCTACAGAAAGAGTGTTTCAGAACGGCTCAATCAAAAGTAAGGTTCAACTCTGTTAGTTGAATGCACAGAACAGAAAGAATTTTCACAGAATGCTACTGTGTAGTTTATATTTGAATATATTCCTTTTTCCACTATTACCCTCTTAGCGCTCCGAATGTCCACTTGCATTTGCTACAGTAAGAGTTTTCAGAACTGCGCAATCCAAAGTATGGTATAACTCTGTTAGCTTAATGAACATATCAGAAATAAGTTTCACACAATGCTTCTGTGTAGTTTTTATTTGAAGATATTATTTTTCCCAATAGAGGCCTCGTAGCGCTCAGAATGTCCAATTGCAGTTTCTACAAAAAGAGTGTTTCAGAAAGGCTCAATCAAAAGTAAGGTTCAACTGTGTTAGTTGAATGCACAGAACAGAAAGAAGTTTCATACAATGCTTCTGTGTAGTTTATATTTGAACATACTCTTTTTTCCACTATTACCCATTTAGCGCTACGAATGTCCAGTTGCATTTTCTACAGACAGAGTGTTTCAAAACTGCTCAATCAAAAGTATGGTTTAACTCTGTTAGCTGAATGCTCAGATCAGAAAGAAGTTTCACAGAATGCTTCTGTGTAGTTTATATTTGAATATATTCCTTTTTCCACTACTACTCTCTTAGCGCTCCAAATGTCCAGTTGCATTTTCTACAGAAAGAGTGTTCAGATCTGCTCAATCAAAAGTATGGTTTAACTCTGTTAGCTGAATGCACAGATCAGAAAGAAGTTTCACAGAATGATTCTGTGTAGTTTATATTTGGAGACATTCCTTTTTCCACTATTACCATCTTAGCGCTCCGAATCTCCACTTGCATTTTCTACAGAAAGAGTGTTTCAGAACGGCTCAATCAAAACAAAGGTTCAACTCTTTTATTTGAACAAACAGAACAGAAAGAAGTTTCACACAATTCTTCTGTGTAGTTTTTATTTGTAGACATTCTTTTTCCCAATATAGGCCTCTTAGCGCTCAGAATGTCCAATTGCAGTTTCTACAGAAAGAGTGTTTCAGAACGGCTCAATCAAAAGTAAGGTTCAACTCTGTTAGTTGAATGCACAGAACAGAAAGTAGTTTCACAGAATGCTTCTGTGTAGTTTATATTTGAACATATTCTTTTTTCCACTATTACCCACTTAGCGCTACGAATGTCCAGTTGCATTTTCTACAGACAGAGTGTTTCAAAACTGCTCAATCAAAAGTATGGTTTAACTCTGTTAGCTGAATGCTCAGATCAGAAAGAAGTTTCACAGAATGCTTCTGTGTAGTTTATATTTGAATATATTCCTTTTACCACTACTACACTCTTAGCGCTCCAAATGTCCAGTTGCATTCTCTACAGAAAGAGTGTTCAGATCTGCTCAATCAAAAGTATGGTTTAACTCTGTTAGCTGAATGCACAGATCAGAAAGAAGTTTCACAGAATGATACTGTGTAGTTTATATTTGGAGACATTCCTTTTTCCACTATTACCCTCTTAGCGCTCCGAATCTCCACTTGCATTTTCTACAGAAAGAGTGTTTCAGAACGGCTCAATCAAAACTAAGGTTCAACTCTTTTAGTTGATCAAACAGAACACAAAGAAGTTTCACACAATTCTTCTGTGTAGTTTTTATTTGTAGACATTCTTTTTCCCAATATAGGCCTCTTAGCGCTCAGAATGTCCAATTGCAGTTTCTACAGAAAGAGTGTTTCAGAACGGCTCAATCAAAAGTAAGGTTCAACTCTGTTAGTTGAATGCACAGAACAGAAAGAAGTTTCACAGAATGCTTCTGTGTAGTTTATATTTGAACATATTCTTTTTTCCACTATTACCCACTTAGCGCTACGAATGTCCAGTTGCATTTTCTACAGACAGAGTGTTTCAAAATTGCTCAATCAAAAGTATGGTTTAACTCTGTTAGCTGAATGCTCAGATCAGAAAGAAGTTTCACAGAATGCTTCTGTGTAGTTTCTATTTGAACATATTCTTTTTTCCACTATTACCCACTTAGCGCTACGAATGTACAGTTGCATTTTCTACAGACAGAGTGTTTCAAAACTGCTCAATCAAAAGTATGGTTTAACTCTGTTAGCTGAATGCTCAGATCAGAAAGAAGTTTCACAGAATGCTTCTGTGTAGTTTATATTTGAATATATTCCTTTTTCCACTACTACGCTCTTAGCGCTCCAAATGTCCAGTTGCATTTTCTACAGAAAGAGTGTTCAGATCTGCTCAATCAAAAGTAGGGTTTAACTCTGTTAGCTGAATGCACAGATCAGAAAGAAGTTTCACCGAATGATTCTATGTAGTTTATATTTGAAGACATTCCTTTTTCCACTATTACCCTCTTAGCGCTCCGAATCTCCACTTGCATTATCTACAAAAAGAGTGTTTCATAACTGCTCAATCAAAAATATGTTTTATCTCTGTTAACTGAATTTACAGATCAGAAATAGGTTTCACAGAATGCATCTGTGTAGTTTTTATTTGAAGATATTCTTTTTCCCAATGTAGGCCTCTTAGCGCTTAGCATGTCCAATTGCAGTTTCTACAGAAAGAGTGTTTCAGAACGGCTCAATCAAAAGTAAGGTTCAACTCTGTTAGTTGAATGCACAGAACAGAAAGAATTTTCACAGAATGCTACTGTGTAGTTTATATTTGAATATATTCCTTTTTCCACTATTACCCTCTTAGCGCTCCGAATGTCCACTTGCATTTTCTACAGAAAGAGTGTTCAGAACTGCGCAATCAAAAGTATGGTTTAACTCTGTTAGCTTAATGAACATATCAGAAATAAGTTTCACACAATGCTTCGGTGTAGTTATTATTTGAAGATATTATTTTTCCCAATAGAGGCCTCTTAGCGCTCAGAATGTCCAATTGCAGTTTCTACAGAAAGAGTGTTTCAGAAAGGCTCAATCAAAACTAAGGTTCAACTCTGTTAGTTGAATGCACAGAACAGAAAGAAGTTTCATACAATGCTTCTGTGTAGTTTATATTTGAACATATTCTTTTTTCCACTATTACCCACTTAGCGCTACGAATGTGCAGTTGCATTTTCTACAGACAGAGTGTTTCAAAACTGCTCAATCAAAAGTATGGTTTAACTCTGTTAGCTGAATGCTCAGATCAGAAAGAAGTTTCACAGAATGCTTCTGTGTAGTTTATATTTGAATATATTCCTTTTTCCACTACTACTCTCTTAGCGCTCAAAATGTCCAGTTGCATTTTCTACAGAAAGAGTGTTCAGATCTGCTCAATCAAAAGTATGGTTTAACTCTGTTAGCTGAATGCACAGATCAGAAAGATGTTTCACAGAAAGATTCTGTGTAGTTTATATTTGGAGACATTCCTTTTTCCACTATTACCCTGTTAGCGCTCCGAATCTAGACTTGCATTTTCTGCAGAAAGAGTGTTTCAGAAAGGCTCAATCAAAAGTAAGGTTCAACTCTGTTAGTTGAATGCACAGAAGAGAAAGAAGTTTCATACAATGCTTCTGTGTAGTTTATATTTGAGCATATTCTTTTCTCCACTGTTACCCACTTAGCGCTACGAATGTCCAGTTGCATTTTCTACAGACAGAGTGTTTAAAAACTGCTCAATCAAAAGTATGGTTTAACTCTGTTAGCTGAATGCTCAGATCAGAAAGAAGTTTCACAGAATGCTTCTGTGTAGTTTATATTTGAATATATTCCTTTTTCCACTACTACACTCTTAGCGCTCCAAATGTCCAGTTGCATTTTCTACAGAAAGAGTGTTCAGATCTGCTCAATCAAAAGAATGGTTTAACTCTGTTAGCTGAATGCACAGATCAGAAAGAAGTTTCACAGAATGATACTGTGTAGTTTATATTTGGAGACATTCCTTTTTCCACTATTACCCTCTTAAAGCTCCGAATCTCCACTTGCATTTTCTACAGAAAGAGTGTTTCAGAACGGCTCAATCAAAACTAAGGTTCAAGTCTTTTAGTTGATCAAACAGAACACAAAGAAGTTTCACACAATTCTTCTGTGTAGTTTTTATTTGTAGACATTCTTTTTCCCAATATAGGCCTCTTAGCGCTCAGAATGTCCAATTGCAGTTTCTACAGAAAGAGTGTTTCAGAACGGCTCAATCAAAAGTAAGGTTCAACTCTGTTAGTTGAATGCACAGAACAGAAAGAAGTTTCACAGAATGCTTCTGTGTAGTTTATATTTGAACATATTCTTTTTTCCACTATTACCCACTTAGCGCTACGAATGTCCAGTTGCATTTTCTACAGACAGAGTGTTTCAAAATTGCTCAATCAAAAGTATGGTTTAACTCTGTTAGCTGAATGCTCAGATCAGAAAGAAGTTTCACAGAATGCTTCTGTGTAGTTTATATTTGAATATATTCCTTTTTCCACTACTACGCTCTTAGCGCTCCAAATGTCCAGTTGCATTTTCTACAGAAAGAGTGTTCAGATCTGCTCAATCAAAAGTATGGTTTAACTCTGTTAGCTGAATGCACAGATCAGAAATAAGTTTCACCGAATGATTCTGTGTAGTTTATATTTGAAGACATTCCTTTTTCCACTATTACCTTCTTAGCGCTCCGAATCTCCACTTGCATTTTCTACAAAAAGAGTGTTTCATAACTGCTCAATCAAAAATATGTTTTATCTCTGTTAACTGAATTTACAGATCAGAAATAAGTTTCACAGAATGCATCTGTGTAGTTTTTATTTGAAGATATTCTTTTTCCCAATGTAGGCCTCTTAGCGCTTAGCATGTCCAATTGCAGTTTCTACAGAAAGAGTGTTTCAGAATGGCTCAATCAAAAGTAAGGTTCAACTCTGTTAGCTGAATGCACAGAACAGAAAGAGTTTTCACAGAATGCTACTGTGTAGTTTATATTTGAATATATTCCTTTTTCCACTATTACCCTCTTAGCGCTCCGAATGTCCACTTGCATTTTCTACAGAAAGAGTGTTCAGAACTGCGCAATCAAAAGTATGGTTTAACTCTGTTAGCTTAATGAACATATCAGAAATAAGTTTCACACAATGCTTCTGTGTAGTTTTTATTTGAAGATATTATTTTTCCCAATAGAGGCCTCTTAGCGCTCAGAATGTCCAATTGCATTTTCTGCAGAAAGAGTGTTTCAGAAAGGCTCAATCAAAAGTAAGGTTCAACTCTGTTAGTTGAATGCACAGAACAGAAAGAAGTTTCATACAATGCTTCTGTGTAGTTTATATTTGAACATATTCTTTTCTCCACTATTACCCACTTAGCGCTACGAATGTCCAGTTGCATTTTCTACAGACAGAGTGTTTCAAAACTGCTCTATCAAAAGTATGGTTTAACTCTGTTAGCTGAATGCTCAGATCAGAAAGAAGTTTCACAGAATGCTTCTGTGTAGTTTATATTTGAATATATTCCTTTTTGCACTACTACACTCTTAGCGCTCCAAATGTCCAGTTGCATTTTCTACAGAAAGAGTGTTCAGATCTGCTCAATCAAAAGAATGGTTTAACTCTGTTAGCTGAATGCACAGATCAGAAAGAAGTTTCACAGAATGATACTGTGTAGTTTATATTTGGAGACATTCCTTTTTCCACTATTACCCTCTTAAAGCTCCGAATCTCCACTTGCATTTTCTACAGAAAGAGTGTTTCAGAACGGCTCAATCAAAACTAAGGTTCAACTCTTTTAGTTGATCAAACAGAACACAAAGAAGTTTCACACAATTCTTCTGTGTAGTTTTTATTTGTAGACATTCTTTTTCCCAATATAGGCCTCTTAGCGCTCAGAATGTCCAATTGCAGTTTCTACAGAAAGAGTGTTTCAGAACGGCTCAATCAAAAGTAAGGTTCAACTCTGTTAGTTGAATGCACAGAACAGAAAGAAGTTTCACAGAATGCTTCTGTGTAGTTTATATTTGAACATATTCTTTTTTCCACTATTACCCACTTAGCGCTACGAATGTCCAGTTGCATTTTCTACAGACAGAGTGTTTCAAAATTGCTCAATCAAAAGTATGGTTTAACTCTGTTAGCTGAATGCTCAGATCAGAAAGAAGTTTCACAGAATGCTTCTGTGTAGTTTATATTTGAATATATTCCTTTTTCCACTACTACGCTCTTAGCGCTCCAAATGTCCAGTTGCATTTTCTACAGAAAGAGTGTTCAGATCTGCTCAATCAAAAGTATGGTTTAACTCTGTTAGCTGAATGCACAGATCAGAAAGAAGTTTCACCGAATGATTCTGTGTAGTTTATATTTGAAGACATTCCTTTTTCCACTATTACCCTCTTAGCGCTCCGAATCTCCACTTGCATTTTCTACAAAAAGAGTGTTTCATAACTGCTCAATCAAAAATATGTTTTATCTCTGTTTACTGAATTTACAGATCAGAAATAAGTTTCACAGAATGCATCTGTGTAGTTTTTATTTGAAGATATTCTTTTTCCCAATGTAGGCCTCTTGGCGCTTAGCATGTCCAATTGCAGTTTCTACAGAAAGAGTGTTTCAGAACGGCTCAATCAAAAGTAAGGTTCAACTCTCTTAGCTGAATGCACAGAACAGAAAGAGTTTTCACAGAATGCTACTGTGTAGTTTATATTTGAATATATTCCTTTTTCCACTATTACCCTCTTAGCGCTCCGAATGTCCACTTGCATTTTCTACAGAAAGAGTGTTCAGAACTGCGCAATCAAAAGTACGGTTTAACTCTGTTAGCTTAATGAACATATCAGAAATAAGTTTCACACAATGCTTCTGTGTAGTTTTTATTTGAAGATATTATTTTTCCCAATAGAGTCCTCTTAGCGCTCAGAATGTCCAATTGCAGTTTCTACAGAAAGAGTGTTTCAGAAAGGCTCAATCAAAAGTAAGGTTCAACTCTGTTAGTTGAATGCACAGAACAGAAAGAAGTTTCATACAATGCTTCTGTGTAGTTTATATTTGAACATATTCTTTTCTCCACTATTACCCACTTAGCGCTACGAATGTCCAGTTGCATTTTCTACAGACAGAGTGTTTCAAAAGTGCTCAATCAAAAGTATGGTTTAACTCTGTTAGCTGAATGCTCAGATCAGAAAGAAGTTTCACAGAATGCTTCTGTGTAGTTTATATTTGAATATATTCCTTTTTCCACTACTACGCTCTTAGCGCTCCAAATGTCCAGTTGCATTTTCTACAGAAAGAGTGTTCAGATCTGCTCAATCAAAAGTATGGTTTAACTCTGTTAGCTGAATGCACAGATCAGAAAGAAGTTTCACCGAATGATTCTGTGTAGTTTACATTTGAAGACATTCCTTTTTCCACTATTACCCTCTTAGCGCTCCGTATCTCCACTTGCATTTTCTACAAAAAGAGTGTTTCGTAACTGCTCAATCAAAAATATGTTTTATCTCTGTTAACTGAATTTACAGATCAGAAATAAGTTTCACAGAATGCATCTGTGTAGTTTTTATTTGAAGATATTCTTTTTCCCAATGTAGGCCTCTTAGCGCTTAGCATGTCCAATTGCAGTTTCTACAGAAAGAGTGTTTCTGAAGGGCTCAATCAAAAGTAAGGTTCAACTCTGTTAGTTGAATGCACAGAACAGAAAGAATTTTCACAGAATGCTACTGTGTAGTTAATATATGAATATATTCCTTTTTCCACTATTACCCTCTTAGCGCTCCGAATGTCCACTTGCATTTTCTACAGAAAGAGTGTTCAGAACTGCGCAATCAAAAGTATGGTTTAACTCTGTTAGCTTAATGAACATATCAGAAATAAGTTTCACACAATGCTTCTGTGTAGTTTTTATTTGAAGATATTATTTTTCCCAATAGAGGCCTCTTAGCGCTCAGAATGTCCAATTGCAGTTTCTACAGAAAGAGTGTTTCAGACAGGCTCAATCAAAAGTAAGGTTCAACTCTGTTAGTTGAATGCACAGAACAGAAAGAAGTTTCATACAATGCTTCTGTGTAGTTTATATTTGAACATATTCTTTTCTCCACTATTACCCACTTAGCGCTACGAATGTCCAGTTGCATTTTCTACAGACAGAGTGTTTTAAAACTGCTCAATCAAAAGTATGGTTTAACTCTGTTAGCTGAATGCTCAGATCAGAAAGAAGTTTCACAGAATGCTTCTGTGAAGTTTATATTTGAATATATTCCTTTTTCCACTACTAATCTCTTAGCGCTCCAAATGTCCACTTGCATTTTCTACAGAAAGAGTGTTCAGATCTGCTGAATCAAAAGTATGGTTTAACTCTGTTAGCTGAATGCACAGATCAGAAAGAAGTTTCAGAGAATGATTCTGTGTAGTTTATATTTGGAGACATTCCTTTTTCCACTATTACCCTCTTAGCGCTCCGAATCTCCACTTGCATTTTCTAGAGAAAGAGTTTCTCAGAACGGCTCAATCAAAACTAAGGTTCAACTCTTTTAGTTGAACAAACAGAACAGAAAGAAGTTTCACACAATTCTTCTCTGTAGTTTTTATTTGTAGACATTCTTTTTCCCAATATAGGCCTCCTAGTGCTCAGAATGTCCAATTGCAGTTTCTACAGAAAGAGTGTTTCAGAACGGCTCAATCAAAAGTAAGGTTCAACTCTGTTAGTTGAATGCACAGAACAGAAAGGAGTTTCATACAATGCTTCTGTGTAGTTTATATTTGAACATATTCTTTTCTCCACTATTACCCACTTAGCGCTACGAATGTCCAGTTGCATTTGCTACAGACAGAGTGTTTCAAAAGTGCTCAATCAAAAGTATGGTTTAACTCTGTTAGCTGAATGCTCAGATCAGAAAGAAGTTTCACAGAATGCTTCTGTGTAGTTTATATTTGAATATATTCCTTTTTCCACTACTACGCTCTTAGCGCTCCAAATGTCCAGTTGCATTTTCTACAGAAAGAGTGTTCAGATCTGCTCAATCAAAAGTATGGTTTAACTCTGTTAGCTGAATGCACAGATCAGAAAGAAGTTTCACCGAATGATTCTGTGTAGTTTACATTTGAAGACATTCCTTTTTCCACTATTACCCTCTTAGCGCTCCGTATCTCCACTTGCATTTTCTACAAAAAGAGTGTTTCGTAACTGCTCAATCAAAAATATGTTTTATCTCTGTTAACTGAATTTACAGATCAGAAATAAGTTTCACAGAATGCATCTGTGTAGTTTTTATTTGAAGATATTCTTTTTCCCAATGTAGGCCTCTTAGCGCTTAGCATGTCCAATTGCAGTTTCTACAGAAAGAGTGTTTCTGAAGGGCTCAATCAAAAGTAAGGTTCAACTCTGTTAGTTGAATGCACAGAACAGAAAGAATTTTCACAGAATGCTACTGTGTAGTTAATATATGAATATATTCCTTTTTCCACTATTACCCTCTTAGCGCTCCGAATGTCCACTTGCATTTTCTACAGAAAGAGTGTTCAGAACTGCGCAATCAAAAGTATGGTTTAACTCTGTTAGCTTAATGAACATATCAGAAATAAGTTTCACACAATGCTTCTGTGTAGTTTTTATTTGAAGATATTATTTTTCCCAATAGAGGCCTCTTAGCGCTCAGAATGTCCAATTGCAGTTTCTACAGAAAGAGTGTTTCAGACAGGCTCAATCAAAAGTAAGGTTCAACTCTGTTAGTTGAATGCACAGAACAGAAAGAAGTTTCATACAATGCTTCTGTGTAGTTTATATTTGAACATATTCTTTTCTCCACTATTACCCACTTAGCGCTACGAATGTCCAGTTGCATTTTCTACAGACAGAGTGTTTTAAAACTGCTCAATCAAAAGTATGGTTTAACTCTGTTAGCTGAATGCTCAGATCAGAAAGAAGTTTCACAGAATGCTTCTGTGAAGTTTATATTTGAATATATTCCTTTTTCCACTACTACTCTCTTAGCGCTCCAAATGTCCACTTGCATTTTCTACAGAAAGAGTGTTCAGATCTGCTGAATCAAAAGTATGGTTTAACTCTGTTAGCTGAATGCACAGATCAGAAAGAAGTTTCAGAGAATGATTCTGTGTAGTTTATATTTGGAGACATTCCTTTTTCCACTATTACCCTCTTAGCGCTCCGAATCTCCACTTGCATTTTCTACAGAAAGAGTTTCTCAGAACGGCTCAATCAAAACTAAGGTTCAACTCTTTTAGTTGAACAAACAGAACAGAAAGAAGTTTCACACAATTCTTCTCTGTAGTTTTTATTTGTAGACATTCTTTTTCCCAATATAGGCCTCCTAGTGCTCAGAATGTCCAATTGCAGTTTCTACAGAAAGAGTGTTTCAGAACGGCTCAATCAAAAGTAAGGTTCAACTCTGTTAGTTGAATGCACAGAACAGAAAGGAGTTTCATACAATGCTTCTGTGTAGTTTATATTTGAACATATTCTTTTTTCCACTTTTACCCACTTAGCGCTACGAATGTCCAGTTGCATTTTCTACAGACAGAGTGTTTCAAAACTGCTCAATCAAAAGTATGGTTTAACTCTGTTAGCTGAATGCTCAGATCAGAAAGAAGTTTCACAGAATGCTTCTGTGTAGTTTATATTTGAATATATTCCTTTTTCCACTACTACGCTCTTAGCGCTCCAAATGTCCAGTTGCATTTTCTACAGAAAGAGTGTTCAGATCTGCTCAATCAAAAGTATGGTTTAACTCTGTTAGCTGAATGCACAGATCAGAAAGAAGTTTCACCGAATGATTCTGTGTAGTTTATATTTGAAGACATTCCTTTTTCCACTATTACCCTCTTAGCGCTCCGAATCTCCGCTTGCATTTTCTACAAAAAGAGTGTTTCATAACTGCTCAATCAAAAATATATTTTATCTCTGTTAACTGAATTTACAGATCAGAAATAAGTTTCACAGAATGCATCTGTGTAGTTTTTATTTGAAGATATTCTTTTTCCCAATGTAGGCCTCTTAGCGCTTAGCATGTCCAATTGCAGTTTCTACAGAAAGAGTGTTTCAGAACGGCTGAATCAAAAGTAAGGTTCAACTCTGTTAGTTGAATGCACAGAACAGAAAGAATTTTCACAGAATGCTACTGTGTAGATTATATTTGAATATATTCCTTTTTCCACTATTACCCTCTTAGCGCTCCGAATGTCCACTTGCATTTTCTACAGAAAGACTGTTCAGAACTGCGCAATCAAAAGTATGGTTTAACTCTGTTAGCTTAATCAACATATCAGAAATAAGTTTCACACAATGTTTCTGTGTAGTTTTTATTTGAAGATATTATTTTTCCCAATATATGCCTCTTAGCACTCAGAATGTCCAATTGCAGTTTCTACAGAAAGAGTGTTTCAGAAAGGCTCAATCAAAGTAAGGTTCAACTCTGTTAGTTGAATGCACAGAACAGAAAGAATTTTCATACAATGCTTCTGTGTGGTTTATATTTGAACATATTCTTTTCTCCACTATTACCCACTTAGCGCTACGAATGTCCAGTTGCATTTTCTACAGACAGAGTGTTTCAAAACTGCTCAATCAAAAGTATGGTTTAACTCTGTTAGCTGAATGCTCAGATCAGAAAGAAGTTTCACAGAATGCTTCTGTGAAGTTTATATTTGAATATATTCCTTTTTCCACTACTACTCTCTTAGCGCTCCAAATGTCCACTTGCATTTTCTACAGAAAGAGTGTTCAGATCTGCTGAATCAAAAGTATGGTTTAACTCTGTTAGCTGAATGCACAGATCAGAAAGAAGTTTCACAGAATGATTCTGTGTAGTTTATATTTGGAGACATTCCTTTTTCCACTATTACCCTCTTAGCGCTCCGAATCTCCACTTGCATTTTCTACAGAAAGAGTGTTTCAGAACGGCTCAATCAAAACTAAGGTTCAACTCTTTTAGTTGAACAAACAGAACAGAAAGAAGTTTCACACAATTCTTCTGTGTAGTTTTTATTTGTAGACATTCTTTTTCCCAATATAGGCCTGTTAGCGCTCAGAATGTCCAATTGCAGTTTCTACAGAAAGAGTGTTTCAGAACGGCTCAATCAAAAGTAAGGTTCATCTCTGTTAGTTGAATGCACAGAACAGCAAGAAGTTTCACAGAATGCTTCTGTGTAGTTTATATTTGAACATATTCTTTTTTCCACTATTACCCACTTAGCGCTACGAATGTCCAGTTGCATTTTCTACAGACAGAGTGTTTCAAAACTGCTCAATCAAAAGTATGGTTTAACTCTGTTAGCTGAATGCTCAGATCAGAAAGAAGTTTCACAGAATGCTTCTGTGTAGTTTATATTTGAATATATTCCTTTTTCCACTACTACGCTCTTAGCGCTCCAAATGTCCAGTTGCATTTTCTACAGAAAGAGTGTTCAGATCTGCTCAATCAAAAGTATGGTTTAACTCTGTTAGCTGAATGCACAGATCAGAAAGAAGTTTCACCGAATGATTCTGTGTAGTTTATATTTGAAGACATTCCTTTTTCCACTATTACCCTCTTAGCGCTCCGAGTCTCCACTTGCATTTTCTACAAAAACAGTGTTTCATAACTGCTCAATCAAAAATATGTTTTATCTCTGTTAACTGAATTTACAGATCAGAAATAAGTTTCACAGAATGCATCTGTGTAGTTTTTATTTGAAGATATTCTTTTTCCCAATGTAGGCCTCTTAGCGCTTAGCATGTCCGATTGCAGTTTCTACAGAAAGAGTGTTTCAGAACGGCTCAATCAAAAGTAAGGTTCAAATCTGTTAGCTGAATGCACAGAACAGTAGGAGTTTTCACAGAATGCTACTGTGTAGTTTATATTTGAATATATTCCTTTTTCCACTATTACCCTCTTAGCGCTCCGAATGTCCACTTGCATTTCCTACAGAAAGAGTGTTCAGAACTGCGCAATCAAAAGTATGTTTTAACTCTGTTAGCTTAATGAACATATCAGAAATAAGTTTCACACAATGCTTCTGTGTAGTTTTTATTTGAAGATATTATTTTTCCCAATAGAGGCCTCTTAGCGCTCAGAATGTCCAATTGCAGTTTCTACAGAAAGAGTGTTTCAGAAAGGCTCAATCAAAAGTAAGGTTCAACTCTGTTAGTTGAATGCACAGAACAGAAAGAAGTTTCATACAATGCTTCTGTGTAGTTTATATTTGAACATATTCTTTTCTCCACTATTACCCACTTAGCGCTACGAATGTCCAGTTGCATTTTCTACAGACAGATTGTTTCAAAACTGCTCAATCAAAAGTATGGTTTAACTCTATTAGCTGAATGCTCAGATCAGAAAGAAGTTTCACAGAATGCTTCTGTGTAGTTTATATTTGAATATATTCCTTTTTCCACTACTACTCTCTTAGCGCTCCAAATGTCCAGTTGCATTTTCTACAGAAAGAGTGTTCAGATCTGCTGAATCAAAAGTATGGTTTAACTCTGTTAGCTGAATGCACAGATCAGAAAGAAGTTTCACAGAATGATTCTGTGTAGTTTATATTTGAAGACATTCCTTTTTCCACTATTACCCTCTTAGCGCTCCGAATCTCCACTTGCATTTTCTACAAAAAGTGTGTTTCATAACTACTCAATCAAAAATATGTTTTATCTCTGTTAACTGAATTTACAGATCAGAAATATGTTTCACAGAATGCATCTGTGTAGTTTTTATTTGAAGATATTCTTTTTCCCAATGTAGGCCTCTTAGCGCTTAGCATGTCCAATTGCAGTTTCTACAGAAAGAGTGTTTCAGAACGGCTCAATCAAAAGTAAGGTTCAACTCTGTTAGTTGAATGCACAGAACAGAAAGAAGTTTCATACAATGCTTCTGTGTAGTTTATATTTGAACATATTCTTTTCTCCACTATTACCCACTTAGCGCTACGAATGTCCAGTTGCATTTTCTACAGACAGAGTGTTTCAAAACTGCTCAATCAAAAGTATGGTTTAACTCTGTTAGCTGAATGCTCAGATCAGAAAGAAGTTTCACAGTATGCTTCTGTGAAGTTTATATTTGAATATATTCCTTTTTCCACTACTACTCTCTTAGCGCTCCAAATGTCCACTTGCATTTTCTACAGAAAGAGTGTTCAGATCTGCTGAATCAAAAGTATGGTTTAACTCTGTTAGCTGAATGCACAGATCAGAAAGAAGTTTCACAGAATGATTCTGTGTAGTTTATATTTGGAGACATTCCTTTTTCCACTATTACCCTCTTAGCGCTCCGAATCTCCACTTGCATTTTCTACAGAAAGAGTGTTTCAGAACGGCTCAATCAAAACTAAGGTTCAACTCTTTTAGTTGAACAAACAGAACAGAAAGAAGTTTCACACAATTCTTCTGTGTAGTTTTTATTTGTAGACATTCTTTTTCCCAATATAGGCCTGTTAGCGCTCAGAATGTCCAATTGCAGTTTCTACAGAAAGAGTGTTTCAGAACGGCTCAATCAAAAGTAAGGTTCAACTCTGTTAGTTGAATGCACAGAACAGCAAGAAGTTTCACAGAATGCTTCTGTGTAGTTTATATTTGAACATATTCTTTTTTCCACTATTACCCACTTAGCGCTACGAATGTCCAGTTGCATTTTCTACAGACAGAGTGTTTCAAAACTGCTCAATCAAAAGTATGGTTTAACTCTGTTAGCTGAATGCTCAGATCAGAAAGAAGTTTCACAGAATGCTTCTGTGTAGTTTATATTTGAATATATTCCTTTTTCCACTACTACGCTCTTAGCGCTCCAAATGTCCAGTTGCATTTTCTACAGAAAGAGTGTTCAGATCTGCTCAATCAAAAGTATGGTTTAACTCTGTTAGCTGAATGCACAGATCAGAAAGAAGTTTCACCGAATGATTCTGTGTAGTTTATATTTGAAGACATTCCTTTTTCCACTATTACCCTCTTAGCGCTCCGAGTCTCCACTTGCATTTTCTACAAAAACAGTGTTTCATAACTGCTCAATCAAAAATATGTTTTATCTCTGTTAACTGAATTTACAGATCAGAAATAAGTTTCACAGAATGCATCTGTGTAGTTTTTATTTGAAGATATTCTTTTTCCCAATGTAGGCCTCTTAGCGCTTAGCATGTCCGATTGCAGTTTCTACAGAAAGAGTGTTTCAGAACGGCTCAATCAAAAGTAAGGTTCAAATCTGTTAGCTGAATGCACAGAACAGTAAGAGTTTTCACAGAATGCTACTGTGTAGTTTATATTTGAATATATTCCTTTTTCCACTATTACCCTCTTAGCGCTCCGAATGTCCACTTGCATTTCCTACAGAAAGAGTGTTCAGAACTGCGCAATCAAAAGTATGTTTTAACTCTGTTAGCTTAATGAACATATCAGAAATAAGTTTCACACAATGCTTCTGTGTAGTTTTTATTTGAAGATATTATTTTTCCCAATAGAGGCCTCTTAGCGCTCAGAATGTCCAATTGCAGTTTCTACAGAAAGAGTGTTTCAGAAAGGCTCAATCAAAAGTAAGGTTCAACTCTGTTAGTTGAATGCACAGAACAGAAAGAAGTTTCATACAATGCTTCTGTGTAGTTTATATTTGAACATATTCTTTTCTCCACTATTACCCACTTAGCGCTACGAATGTCCAGTTGCATTTTCTACAGACAGATTGTTTCAAAACTGCTCAATCAAAAGTATGGTTTAACTCTATTAGCTGAATGCTCAGATCAGAAAGAAGTTTCACAGAATGCTTCTGTGTAGTTTATATTTGAATATATTCCTTTTTCCACTACTACTCTCTTAGCGCTCCAAATGTCCAGTTGCATTTTCTACAGAAAGAGTGTTCAGATCTGCTGAATCAAAAGTATGGTTTAACTCTGTTAGCTGAATGCACAGATCAGAAAGAAGTTTCACAGAATGATTCTGTGTAGTTTATATTTGAAGACATTCCTTTTTCCACTATTACCCTCTTAGCGCTCCGAATCTCCACTTGCATTTTCTACAAAAAGTGTGTTTCATAACTACTCAATCAAAAATATGTTTTATCTCTGTTAACTGAATTTACAGATCAGAAATATGTTTCACAGAATGCATCTGTGTAGTTTTTATTTGAAGATATTCTTTTTCCCAATGTAGGCCTCTTAGCGCTTAGCATGTCCAATTGCAGTTTCTACAGAAAGAGTGTTTCAGAACGGCTCAATCAAAAGTAAGGTTCAACTCTGTTAGCTGAATGCACAGAACAGAAAGAGTTTTCACAGAATGCTACTGTGTAGTTTATATTTGAATATATTCCTTTTTCCACCATTACCCTCTTAGAGCTCCGAATGTCCACTTGCATTTTCTACAGAAAGAGTGTTCAGAACTGCGCAATCAAAAGTATGGTTTAACTCTGTTAGCTTAATGAACATATCAGAAATAAGTTTCAAACAATGCTTCTGTGTAGTTTTTATTTGAAGATATTATTTTTCCCAATAGAGGCCTCTTAGCGCTCAGAATGTCCAATTGCAGTTTCTACAGAAAGAGCGTTTCAGACAGGCTCAATCAAAAGTAAGGTTCAACTCTGTTAGTTGAATGCACAGAACAGAAAGAAGTTTCATACAATGCTTCTGTGTAGTTTATATTTGAACATATTCTTTTCTTCACTATTACCCACTTAGCGCTACGAATGTCCAGTTGCATTTTCTACAGACAGAGTGTTTCAAAACTGCTCAATCAAAAGTATGGTTTAACTCTGTTAGCTGAATGCTCAGATCAGAAAGAAGTTTCACAGAATGCTTCTGTGAAGTTTATATTTGAATATATTCCTTTTTCCACTACTATTCTCTTAGCGCTCCAAAGGTCCACTTGCATTTTCTACAGAAAGAGTGTTCAGATCTGCTGAATCAAAAGTATGATTTAACTCTGTTAGCTGAATGCACAGAACAGAAAGAAGTTTCACAGAATTATTCTGTGTAGTTTATATTTGGAGACATTCCTTTTTCCACTATTACCCTCTTAGCGCTCCTAATCTCCACTTGCATTTTCTACAGAAAGAGTTTCTCAGAACGGCTCAATCAAAACTAAGGTTCAACTCTTTTAGTTGAACAAACAGAACAGAAAGAAGTTTCACACAATTCTTCTCTGTAGTTTTTATTTGTAGACATTCTTTTTCCCAATATAGGCCTCCTAGTGCTCAGAATGTCCAATTGCAGTTTCTACAGAAAGAGTGTTTCAGAACGGCTCAATCAAAAGTAAGGTTCAACACTGTTAGTTGAATGCACAGAACAGAAAGGAGTTTCATACAATGCTTCTGTGTAGTTTATATTTGAACATATTCTTTTTTCCACTTTTACCCACTTAGCGCTACGAATGTCCAGTTGCATTTTCTACAGACAGAGTGTTTCAAAACTGCTCAATCAAAAGTATGGTTTAACTCTGTTAGCTGAATGCTCAGATCAGAAAGAAGTTTCACAGAATGCTTCTGTGTAGTTTATATTTGAATATATTCCTTTTTCCACTACTACGCTCTCAGCGCTCCAAATGTCCAGTTGCATTTTCTACAGAAAGAGTGTTCAGATCTGCTCAATCAAAAGTATGGTTTAACTCTGTTAGCTGAATGCACAGATCAGAAAGAAGTTTCACCGAATGATTCTGTGTAGTTTATATTTGAAGACATTCCTTTTTCCACTATTACCCTCTTAGCGCTCCGAATCTCCACTTGCATTTTCTACAAAAAGAGTGTTTCATAACTGCTCAATCAAAAATATGTTTTATCTCTGTTAACTGAATTTACAGATCAGAAATAAGTTTCACAGAATGCATCTGTGTAGTTTTTATTTGAAGATATTCTTTTTCCCAATGTAGGCCTCTTAGCGCTTAGCATGTCCAATTGCAGTTTCTACAGAAAGAGTGTTTCAGAACGGCTGAATCAAAAGTAAGGTTCAACTCTGTTAGTTGAATGCACAGAACAGAAAGAATTTTCACAGAATGCTACTGTGTAGATTATATTTGAATATATTCCTTTTTCCACTATTACCCTCTTAGCGCTCCGAATGTCCACTTGCATTTTCTACAGAAAGACTGTTCAGAACTGCGCAATCAAAAGTATGGTTTAACTCTGTTATCTTAATGAACATATCAGAAATAAGTTTCACACAATGCTTCTGTGTAGTTTTTATTTGAAGATATTATTTTTCCCAATATATGCCTCTTAGCACTCAGAATGTCCAATGGCAGTTTCTACAGAAAGAGTGTTTCAGAAAGGCTCAATCAAAGTAAGGTTCAACTCTGTTAGTTGAATGCACAGAACAGAAAGAAGTTTCATACAATGCTTCTGTGTAGTTTATATTTGAACATATTCTTTTTTCCACTATTACCCACTTAGTGCTACGAATGTCCAGTTGCATTTTCTACAGGCAGAGTGTTTCAAAACTGCTCAATCAAAAGTGTGGTTTAACTCTGTTAGCTGAATGCTCAGATCAGAATGAAGTTTCACAGAATGCTTCTGTGTAGTTTATATTTGAATATATTCCTTTTTCCACTACTACTCTCTTAGCGCTCCAAATGTCCAGTTGCATTTTCTACAGAAAGAGTGTTCATATCTGCTCAATCAAAAGTATGGTTTAACTCTGTTAGCTGAATGCACAGATCAGAAAGAAGTTTCACAGAATGATTCTGTGTAGTTTATATTTGGAGACATTCCTTTTTCCACTATTACCCTCTTAGCGCTCCGAATCTCCACTTGCATTTTCTACAGAAAGAGTGTTTCAGAACGGCTCAATCAAAACTAAGGTTCAACTCTTTTAGTTGAACAAACAGAACAGAAAGAAGTTTCACACAATTCTGCTGTGTACTTTTTATTTGTAGACATTCTTTTTCCCAATATAGGCCTCCTAGCGCTCAAAATGTCCAATTGCAGTTTCTACAGAAAGAGTGTTTCAGAACGGCTCAATCAAAAGTAAGGTTCAACTCTGTTAGTTGAATGCACAGAACAGAAAGAAGTTTCATACAATGCTTCTGTGTAGTTTATATTTGAACCTATTCTTTTTTCCACTATTACCCACTTAGCGCTACGAATGTCCAGTTGCATTTTCTACAGACAGAGTGTTTCAAAACTGCTCAATCAAAAGTATAGTTTAACTCTGTTAGCTGAATGCTCAGATCAGAAAGAAGTTTCACAGAATGCTTCTGTGTAGTTTATATTTGAATATATTCCTTTTTCCACTAGTACTCTCTTAGCGCTACAAATGTCCAGTTGCATTTTCTACAGAAAGAGTGTTCAGATCTGCTCAATCAAAAGTATGGTTTAACTCTGTTAGCTGAATGCACAGATCAGAAAGAAGTTTCACAGAATGATTCTGTGTAGTTTATATTTGGAGACATTCCTTTTTCCACTATTACCCTCTTAGCGCTCCGAATCTCCACTTGCATTTTCTACAGAAAGAGTGTTTCAGAACGGCTCAATCAAAACCAAAGTTCAACTCTTTTAGTTGAACAAACCGAACAGAACGAAGTTTCACACAATTCTTCTGTGTAGTTTTTATTTGTAGACATTCTTTTCCCAATATAGACCTCCTAGCGCTCAGAATGTCCAATTGCAGTTTCTACAGAAAGAGTGTTTCAGAACGGCTCAATCAAAAGTAAGGTTCAACTCTGTTAGTTGAATGCACAGAACAGAAAGAAGTTTCATACATTGCTTCTGTGTAGTTTATATTTGAACATATTCTTTTTTCCACTATACCCACTTAGCGCTACGAATGTCCAGTTGCATTTTCTACAGACAGAGTGTTTGAAAACTGCTCAATCAAAAGTATGGTTTAACTCTGTTAGCTGAATGCTCAGATCAGAAAGAAGTTTCACAGAATGCTTCTGTGTTGTTTATATTTGAATATATTCCTTTTTCCACTACTACGCTCTTAGCGCTCCAAATGTCCAGTTGCATTTTCTACAGAAAGAGTGTTCTGATCTGCTCAATCAAAAGTATGGTTTAACTCTGTTAGCTGAATGCACAGATCAGAAAGAAGTTTCACCGAATTATTCTGTGTAGTTTATATTTGAAGACATTCCTTTTTCCACTATTACCCTCTTAGCGCTCCGAATCTCCACTTGCATTTTCTACAAAAAGAGGGTTTCATAACTGCTCAATCAAAAATATGTTTTATCTCTGTTAACTGAATTTACAGATCAGAAATAAGTTTCACAGAATGCATCTGTGTAGTTTTTATTTGAAGATATTCTTTTTCCCAATGTAGGCCTCTTAGCGCTTAGCATGTCCAATTGCAGTTTCTACAGAAAGAGTGTTTCAGAACGGCTCAATCAAAAGTAAGGTTCAACTCTGTTAGTTGAATGCACAGAACAGAAAGAATTTTCACAGAATGCTACTGTGTAGTTTATATTTGAATATATTCCTTTTTCCACTATTACCCTCTTATCGCTCGGAATGTCCACTTGCATTTTCTACAGAAAGAGTGTTCAGAACTGCGCAATCAAAAGTATGGTTTAACTCTGTTAGCTTAATGAACATATCAGAAATAAGTTTCACACAATGCTTCTGTGTAGTTTTTATTTGAAGATATTATTTTTCCCAATAGAGGCCTCTTAGCGCTCAGAATGTCCAATTGCAGTTTCTACAGAAAGAGTGTTTCAGAAAGGCTCAATCAAAGTAAGTTCAACTCTGTTAGTTGAATGCACAGAACAGAAAGAAGTTTCATACAATGCTTCTGTGTAGTTTATATTTGAACGTATTCTTTTTTCCACTATTACCCACTTAGCGCTACGAATGTCCAGTTGCATTTTCTACAGACAGAGTGTTTCAAAACTGCTCAATCAAAAGTATGGTTTAACTCTGTTAGCTGAATGCTCAGATCAGAAAGAAGTTTCACAGAATGCTTCTGTGTAGTTTATATTTGAATATATTCCTTTTTCCACTACTACTCTCTTAGCGCTCCAAATGTCCAGTTGCATTTTCTACAGAAAGAGTGTTCAGATCTGCTCAATCAAAAGTATGGTTTAACTCTGTTAGCTGAATGCACAGATCAGAAAGAAGTTTCACAGAATGATTCTGTGTAGTTTATATTTGGAGACAATCCTTTTTCCACTATTACCCTCTTAGCGCTCCGAATCTCCACTTGCATTTTCTACAGAAAGAGTGTTTCAGAACGGCTCAATCAAAACCAAAGTTCAACTCTTTTAGTTGAACAAACAGAACAGAACGAAGTTTCACACAATTCTTCTGTGTAGTTTTTATTTGTAGACATTCTTTTTCCCAATATAGGCCTCCTAGCGCTCAGAATGTCCAATTGCAGTTTCTACAGAAAGAGTGTTTCAGAACGGCTCAATCAAAAGTAAGGTTCAACTCTGTTAGTTGAATGCACAGAACAGAAAGATGTTTCATACAATGCTTCTGTGTAGTTTATATTTGAACATATTCTTTTTTCCACTATACCCACTTAGCGCTACGAATGTCCAGTTGCATTTTCTACAGACAGAGTGTTTCAAAACTGCTCAATCAAAAGTATGGTTTAACTCTGTTAGCTGAATGCTCAGATCAGAAAGAAGTTTCACAGAATGCTTCTGTGTTGTTTATATTTGAATATATTCCTTTTTCCACTACTACGCTCTTAGCGCTCCAAATGTCCAGTTGCATTTTCTACAGAAAGAGTGTTCTGATCTGCTCAATCAAAAGTATGGTTTAACTCTGTTAGCTGAATGCACAGATCAGAAAGAAGTTTCACCGAATGATTCTGTGTAGTTTATATTTGCAGACATTCCTTTTTCCACTATTACCCTCTTAGCGCTCCGAATCTCCACTTGCATTTTCTACAAAAAGAGGGTTTCATAACTGCTCAATCAAAAATATGTTTTATCTCTGTTAACTGAATTTACAGATCAGAAATAAGTTTCACAGAATGCATCTGTGTAGTTTTTATTTGAAGATATTCTTTTTCCCAATGTAGGCCTCTTAGCGCTTAGCATGTCCAATTGCAGTTTCTACAGAAAGAGTGTTTCAGAACGGCTCAATCAAAAGTAAGGTTCAACTCTGTTAGTTGAATGCACAGAACAGAAAGAATTTTCACAGAATGCTACTGTGTAGTTTATATTTGAATATATTCCTTTTTCCACTATTACCCTCTTAGCGCTCCGAATGTCCACTTGCATTTTCTACAGAAAGAGTGTTCAGAACTGTGCAATCAAAAGTATGGTTTAACTCTGTTAGCTTAATGAACATATCAGAAATAAGTTTCACACAATGCTTCTGTGTAGTTTTTATTTGAAGATATTATTTTTCCCAATATAGGCCTCTTAGCGCTCAGAATGTCCAATTGCAGTTTCTACAGAAAGAGTGTTTCAGAAAGGCTCAATCAAAAGTAAGTTCAACTCTGTTAGTTGAATGCACAGAACAGAAAGAAGTTTCATACAATGCTTCTGTGTAGTTTATATTTGAACGTATTCTTTTTTCCACTATTACCCACTTAGCGCTACGAATGTCCAGTTGCATTTTCTACAGACAGAGTGTTTCAAAACTGCTCAATCAAAAGTATGGTTTAACTCTGTTAGCTGAATGCTCAGATCAGAAAGAAGTTTCACAGAATGCTTCTGTGTAGTTTATATTTGAATATATTCCTTTTTCCACTACTACTCTCTTAGCGCTCCAAATGTCCAGTTGCATTTTCTACAGAAAGAGTGTTCAGATCTGCTCAATCAAAAGTATGGTTTAACTCTGTTAGCTGAATGCACAGATCAGAAAGAAGTTTCACCGAATGATTCTGTGTAGTTTATATTTGAAGACATTCCTTTTTCCACTATTACCCTCTTAGCGCTCCGAATCTCCACTTGCATTTTCTACAAAAAGAGTGTTTCATAACTGCTCAATCAAAAATATGTTTTATCTCTGTTAACTGAATTTACAGATCAGAAATAAGTTTCACAGAATGCATCTGTGTAGTTTTTATTTGAAGATATTCTTTTTCCCAATGTAGGCCTCTTAGCGCTTAGCATGTCCAATTGCAGTTTCTACAGAAAGAGTGTTTCAGAACGGCTGAATCAAAAGTAAGGTTCAACTCTGTTAGTTGAATGCACAGAACAGAAAGAATTTTCACAGAATGCTACTGTGTAGATTATATTTGAATATATTCCTTTTTCCACTATTACCCTCTTAGCGCTCCGAATGTCCACTTGCATTTTCTACAGAAAGACTGTTCAGAACTGCGCAATCAAAAGTATGGTTTAACTCTGTTATCTTAATGAACATATCAGAAATAAGTTTCACACAATGCTTCTGTGTAGTTTTTATTTGAAGATATTATTTTTCCCAATATATGCCTCTTAGCACTCAGAATGTCCAATGGCAGTTTCTACAGAAAGAGTGTTTCAGAAAGGCTCAATCAAAGTAAGGTTCAACTCTGTTAGTTGAATGCACAGAACAGAAAGAAGTTTCATACAATGCTTCTGTGTAGTTTATATTTGAACATATTCTTTTTTCCACTATTACCCACTTAGTGCTACGAATGTCCAGTTGCATTTTCTACAGGCAGAGTGTTTCAAAACTGCTCAATCAAAAGTGTGGTTTAACTCTGTTAGCTGAATGCTCAGATCAGAATGAAGTTTCACAGAATGCTTCTGTGTAGTTTATATTTGAATATATTCCTTTTTCCACTACTACTCTCTTAGCGCTCCAAATGTCCAGTTGCATTTTCTACAGAAAGAGTGTTCATATCTGCTCAATCAAAAGTATGGTTTAACTCTGTTAGCTGAATGCACAGATCAGAAAGAAGTTTCACAGAATGATTCTGTGTAGTTTATATTTGGAGACATTCCTTTTTCCACTATTACCCTCTTAGCGCTCCGAATCTCCACTTGCATTTTCTACAGAAAGAGTGTTTCAGAACGGCTCAATCAAAACTAAGGTTCCACTCTTTTAGTTGAACAAACAGAACAGAAAGAAGTTTCACACAATTCTGCTGTGTACTTTTTATTTGTAGACATTCTTTTTCCCAATATAGGCCTCCTAGCGCTCAAAATGTCCAATTGCAGTTTCTACAGAAAGAGTGTTTCAGAACGGCTCAATCAAAAGTAAGGTTCAACTCTGTTAGTTGAATGCACAGAACAGAAAGAAGTTTCATACAATGCTTCTGTGTAGTTTATATTTGAACCTATTCTTTTTTCCACTATTACCCACTTAGCGCTACGAATGTCCAGTTGCATTTTCTACAGACAGAGTGTTTCAAAACTGCTCAATCAAAAGTATAGTTTAACTCTGTTAGCTGAATGCTCAGATCAGAAAGAAGTTTCACAGAATGCTTCTGTGTAGTTTATATTTGAATATATTCCTTTTTCCACTAGTACTCTCTTAGCGCTACAAATGTCCAGTTGCATTTTCTACAGAAAGAGTGTTCAGATCTGCTCAATCAAAAGTATGGTTTAACTCTGTTAGCTGAATGCACAGATCAGAAAGAAGTTTCACAGAATGATTCTGTGTAGTTTATATTTGGAGACATTCCTTTTTCCACTATTACCCTCTTAGCGCTCCGAATCTCCACTTGCATTTTCTACAGAAAGAGTGTTTCAGAACGGCTCAATCAAAACCAAAGTTCAACTCTTTTAGTTGAACAAACCGAACAGAACGAAGTTTCACACAATTCTTCTGTGTAGTTTTTATTTGTAGACATTCTTTTCCCAATATAGGCCTCCTAGCGCTCAGAATGTCCAATTGCAGTTTCTACAGAAAGAGTGTTTCAGAACGGCTCAATCAAAAGTAAGGTTCAACTCTGTTAGTTGAATGCACAGAACAGAAAGAAGTTTCATACATTGCTTCTGTGTAGTTTATATTTGAACATATTCTTTTTTCCACTATACCCACTTAGCGCTACGAATGTCCAGTTGCATTTTCTACAGACAGAGTGTTTGAAAACTGCTCAATCAAAAGTATGGTTTAACTCTGTTAGCTGAATGCTCAGATCAGAAAGAAGTTTCACAGAATGCTTCTGTGTTGTTTATATTTGAATATATTCCTTTTTCCACTACTACGCTCTTAGCGCTCCAAATGTCCAGTTGCATTTTCTACAGAAAGAGTGTTCTGATCTGCTCAATCAAAAGTATGGTTTAACTCTGTTAGCTGAATGCACAGATCAGAAAGAAGTTTCACCGAATTATTCTGTGTAGTTTATATTTGAAGACATTCCTTTTTCCACTATTACCCTCTTAGCGCTCCGAATCTCCACTTGCATTTTCTACAAAAAGAGGGTTTCATAACTGCTCAATCAAAAATATGTTTTATCTCTGTTAACTGAATTTACAGATCAGAAATAAGTTTCACAGAATGCATCTGTGTAGTTTTTATTTGAAGATATTCTTTTTCCCAATGTAGGCCTCTTAGCGCTTAGCATGTCCAATTGCAGTTTCTACAGAAAGAGTGTTTCAGAACGGCTCAATCAAAAGTAAGGTTCAACTCTGTTAGTTGAATGCACAGAACAGAAAGAATTTTCACAGAATGCTACTGTGTAGTTTATATTTGAATATATTCCTTTTTCCACTATTACCCTCTTATCGCTCGGAATGTCCACTTGCATTTTCTACAGAAAGAGTGTTCAGAACTGCGCAATCAAAAGTATGGTTTAACTCTGTTAGCTTAATGAACATATCAGAAATAAGTTTCACACAATGCTTCTGCGTAGTTTTTATTTGAAGATATTATTTTTCCCAATAGAGGCCTCTTAGCGCTCAGAATGTCCAATTGCAGTTTCTACAGAAAGAGTGTTTCAGAAAGGCTCAATCAAAAGTAAGTTCAACTCTGTTAGTTGAATGAACAGAACAGAAAGAAGTTTCATACAATGCTTCTGTGTAGTTTATATTTGAACGTATTCTTTTTTCCACTATTACCCACTTAGCGCTACGAATGTCCAGTTGCATTTTCTACAGACAGAGTGTTTCAAAACTGCTCAATCAAAAGTATGGTTTAACTCTGTTAGCTGAATGCTCAGATCAGAAAGAAGTTTCACAGAATGCTTCTGTGTAGTTTATATTTGAATATATTCCTTTTTCCACTACTACTCTCTTAGCGCTCCAAATGTCCAGTTGCATTTTCTACAGAAAGAGGGTTCAGATCTGCTCAATCAAAAGTATGGTTTAACTCTGTTAGCTGAATGCACAGATCAGAAAGAAGTTTCACAGAATGATTCTGTGTAGTTTATATTTGGAGACAATCCTTTTTCCACTATTACCCTCTTAGCGCTCCGAATCTCCACTTGCATTTTCTACAGAAAGAGTGTTTCAGAACGGCTCAATCAAAACCAAAGTTCAACTCTTTTAGTTGAACAAACAGAACAGAACGAAGTTTCACACAATTCTTCTGTGTAGTTTTTATTTGTAGACATTCTTTTTCCCAATATAGGCCTCCTAGCGCTCAGAATGTCCAATTGCAGTTTCTACAGAAAGAGTGTTTCAGAACGGCTCAATCAAAAGTAAGGTTCAACTCTGTTAGTTGAATGCACAGAACAGAAAGATGTTTCATACAATGCTTCTGTGTAGTTTATATTTGAACATATTCTTTTTTCCACTATACCCACTTAGCGCTACGAATGTCCAGTTGCATTTTCTACAGACAGAGTGTTTCAAAACTGCTCAATCAAAAGTATGGTTTAACTCTGTTAGCTGAATGCTCAGATCAGAAAGAAGTTTCACAGAATGCTTCTGTGTTGTTTATATTTGAATATATTCCTTTTTCCACTACTACGCTCTTAGCGCTCCAAATGTCCAGTTGCATTTTCTACAGAAAGAGTGTTCTGATCTGCTCAATCAAAAGTATGGTTTAACTCTGTTAGCTGAATGCACAGATCAGAAAGAAGTTTCACCGAATGATTCTGTGTAGTTTATATTTGCAGACATTCCTTTTTCCACTATTACCCTCTTAGCGCTCCGAATCTCCACTTGCATTTTCTACAAAAAGAGGGTTTCATAACTGCTCAATCAAAAATATGTTTTATCTCTGTTAACTGAATTTACAGATCAGAAATAAGTTTCACAGAATGCATCTGTGTAGTTTTTATTTGAAGATATTCTTTTTCCCAATGTAGGCCTCTTAGCGCTTAGCATGTCCAATTGCAGTTTCTACAGAAAGAGTGTTTCAGAACGGCTCAATCAAAAGTAAGGTTCAACTCTGTTAGTTGAATGCACAGAACAGAAAGAATTTTCACAGAATGCTACTGTGTAGTTTATATTTGAATATATTCCTTTTTCCACTATTACCCTCTTAGCGCTCCGAATGTCCACTTGCATTTTCTACAGAAAGAGTGTTCAGAACTGTGCAATCAAAAGTATGGTTTAACTCTGTTAGCTTAATGAACATATCAGAAATAAGTTTCACACAATGCTTCTGTGTAGTTTTTATTTGAAGATATTATTTTTCCCAATATAGGCCTCTTAGCGCTCAGAATGTCCAATTGCAGTTTCTACAGAAAGAGTGTTTCAGAAAGGCTCAATCAAAAGTAAGTTCAACTCTGTTAGTTGAATGCACAGAACAGAAAGAAGTTTCATACAATGCTTCTGTGTAGTTTATATTTGAACGTATTCTTTTTTCCACTATTACCCACTTAGCGCTACGAATGTCCAGTTGCATTTTCTACAGACAGAGTGTTTCAAAACTGCTCAATCAAAAGTATGGTTTAACTCTGTTAGCTGAATGCTCAGATCAGAAAGAAGTTTCACAGAATGCTTCTGTGTAGTTTATATTTGAATATATTCCTTTTTCCACTACTACTCTCTTAGCGCTCCAAATGTCCAGTTGCATTTTCTACAGAAAGAGAGTTCAGATCTGCTCAATCAAAAGTATGGTTTAACTCTGTTAGCTGAATGCACAGATCAGAAATAAGTTTCACAGAATAATTCTGTGTAGTTTATATTTGGAGACATTATTTTTCCACTATTACCCTCTTAGCGCTCCGAATCTCCACTTGCATTTTCTACAGAAAGAGTGTTTCAGAACGGCTCAATCAAAACTAAGGTTCAACTCTTTTAGTTGAACAAACAGAACAGAAAGAAGTTTCACACAATTCTTCTCTGTAGTTGTTATTTGTAGACATTCTTTTTCCCAATATAGGCCTCCTAGCGCTCAGAATGTCCGATTGCAGTTTCTACAGAAAGAGTGTTTCAGAACGGCTCAATCAAAAGTAAGGTTCAACTCTGTTAGTTGAATGCACAGAACAGAAAGAAGTTTCATACAATGCTTCTGTGTAGTTTATATTTGAACATATTCTTTTTTCCACTATTACCCACTTAGCGCTACGAATGTCCAGTTGCATTTTCTACAGACAGAGTGTTTCAAAACTGCTCAATCAAATGTATGGTTTAACTCTGTTAGCTGAATGCTCAGATCAGAAAGAAGTTTCACAGAATGCTTCTGTGTAGTTTATATTTGAATATATTCCTTTTTCCACTACTACGCTCTTAGCGCTCCAAATGTCCAGTTGCATTTTCTACAGAAAGAGTGTTCAGATCTGCTCAATCAAAAGTATGGTTTAACTCTGTTAGCTGAATGCACAGATCAGAAAGAAGTTTCACCGAATGATTCTGTGTAGTTTATCTCCGAATCTCCACTTGCATTTTCTACAAAAAGAGTGTTTCATAACTGCTCAATCAAAAATATGTTTTATCTCTGTTAACTGAATTTACAGATCAGAAATAAGTTTCACAGAATGCATCGGTGTAGTTTTTATTTGAAGATATTCTTTTTCCCAATGTAGGCCTCTTAGCGCTTAGCATGTCCAATTGCAGTTTCTACAGAAAGAGTGTTTCAGAACGGCTGAATCAAAAGTAAGGTTCAACTCTGTTATTTGAATGCACAGAACAGAAAGAATTTTCACAGAATGCTACTGTGTAGTTTATATTTGAATATATTCCTTTTTCCACTATTACCTTCTTAGCGCTCCGAATGTCCACTTGCATTTTCTACAGAAAGAGTGTTCAGAACTGCGCAATCAAAAGTATGGTTTAACTCTGTTAGCTTAATGAACATATCAGAAATAAGTTTCACACAATGCTTCTGTGTAGTTTTTATTTGAAGATATTATTTTTCCCAATAGAGGCCTCTTAGCGCTCAGAATGTCCAATTGCAGTTTCTACAGAAAGAGTGTTTCAGAAAGGCTCAATCAAAAGTAAAGTTCAAATCTGATAATTGAATGCACAGAACAGAAAGAAGTTTCATACAATGCTTCTGTGTAGTTTATATTTGAACATATTCTTTTTTCCACTCTTACCCACTTAGCGCTACGAATGTCCAGTTGCATTTTCTACAGACAGAGTGTTTCAAAACTGCTCAATCAAAAGTATGGTTTAACTCTGTTAGCTGAATGCTCAGATCAGAAAGAAGTTTCACAGAATGCTTCTGTGTAGTTTATATTTGAATATATTCCTTTTTCCACTACTACTCTCTTAGCGCTCCAAATGTCCAGTTGCATTTTCTACAGAAAGGGTGTTCAGATCTGCTCTATCAAAAGTATGTTTTAACTCTGTTAGCTGAATGCACAGATCAGAAAGAAGTTTCACAGAATGATTCTGTGTAGTTTATATTTGGAGACATTCCTTTTTCCACTATTACCCTCTTAGCGCTCCGAATCTCCACTTGCATTTTCTACAGAAAGAGTGTCTCAGAACGGCTCAATCAAAACTAAGGTTCAACTCTTTTAGTTGAACAAACAGAACAGAAATAAGTTTCACACAATTCTTCTGTGTAGTTTTTATTTGTAGACATTCTTTTTCCCAATATAGGCCTCCTAGCGCTCAGAATGTCCAATTGCAGTTTCTACAGAAAGAGTGTTTCAGAACGGCTCAATCAAAAGTAAAGTTCAACTCTGTTAGTTGAATGCACAGAACAAAAAGAAGTTTCATACAATGCTTCTGTGTAGTTTATATTTGAACATATTCTTTTTTCCACTATTACCCACTTAGCGCTACGAATGTCCAGTTGCATTTTCTACAGACAGAGTGTTTCAAAACTGCTCAATCAAAAGTATGGTTTAACTCTGTTAGCTGAATGCTCAGATCAGAAAGAAGTTTCACAGAATGCTTCTGTGTAGTTTATATTTGAATATATTCCTTTTTCCACTACTACGCTCTTAGCGCTCCAAATGTCCAGTTGCATTTTCTACAGAAAGAGTGTTCAGATCTGCTCAATCAAAAGTATGGTTTAACTCTGTTAGCTGAATGCACAGATCAGAAAGAAGTTTCACCGAATGATTCTGTGTAGTTTATATTTGAAGACATTCCTTTTTCCACTATTACCCTCTTAGCGCTCCGAATCTCCACTTGCATTTTCTACAAAAAGAGTGTTTCATAACTGCTCAATCAAAAATATGCTTTATCTCTGTTAACTGAATTTTCAGATCAGAAATAAGTTTCACAGAATGCATCTGTGTAGTTTTTATTTGAAGATATTCTTTTTCTCAATGTAGGCCTGTTAGCGCTTAGCATGTCCAATTGCAGTTTCTACAGAAAGAGTGTTTCAGAACGGCTCAATCAAAAGTAAGGTTCAACTCTGTTAGTTGAATGCACAGAACAGAAAGAATTTTCACAGAATTCTACTGTGTAGTTTATATTTGAATATATTCCTTTTTCCACTATTACCCTCTTAGCGCTCCGAATGTCCACTTGCATTTTCTACAAAAAGAGTGTTCAGAACTTCTCAATCAAAATTATGGTTTAACTCTGTTTGCTGAATGCACAGATCAGAAAGAAGTTTCACAGAATGATTCTGTGTAGTTTATATTTGGAGACATTCCTTTTTCCACTATTACCCTCTTAGCGCTCCGAATCTCCACTTGCATTTTCTACAGAAAGAGTGTTTCAGAATGGCTCAATCAAAACTATGGTTCAACTCTTTTAGTTGAACAAACAGAACAGAAAGATGTTTCACACAATTCTTCTGTGTAGTTTTTATTTGTAGACATTCTTTTTCCCAATATAGACATCTTAGCGCTCAGACTGTCCAATTGCAGTTTCTACAGAAAGAGTGTTTCAGAACGGCTCAATCAAAAGTAAGGTTCAACTCTGTTAGTTGAATGCACAGAACAGAAAGAAGTTTCATACAATGCTTCTGTGTAGTTTATATTTGAACATATTCTTTTTTCCACTATTACCCACTTAGCGCTACGAATATCCAGTTGCATTATCTCCAGACAGAGTGTTTCAAAACTGCTCAATCAAAGTATGGTTTAACTCTGTTAGCTGAATGCTCAGATCAGAAAGAAGTTTCACAGAATGCTTCTGTGTAGTTTATATTTGAATATATTCCTTTATCCACTACTACCCTCTTAGCGCTCCAAATGTCCAGTTGCATTTTCTACAGAAAGAGTGTTCAGATCTGCTCAATCAAAAGTATGGTTTAACTCTGTTAGCTGAATGCACAGATCAGAAAGAAGTTTCATAGAATGATTCTGTGTAGTTTATATTTGAAGACATTCCTTTTTCCACTATTACCCTCTTAGCGCTCCGAATCTCCACTTGCATTTTCTACAGAAAGAGTGTTTCAGAACGGCTCAATCAAAACTAAGGTTCAACCCTTTTTGTTGAATGAACTGAACAGAAAGAAGTTTCACAGAATGCTTCTGTGTAGTTTTTATTTGTAGATGTTCTTTTTCCCAATATAGGCCTCTTAGCCCTCAGAATGTCCTATTGCAGTTTCTACAGAAAGAGTGTTTCAGAACGGCTCAATCAAAAGTAACGTTCAACCCAGGTAGTTGAATGCACAGAACAGAAAGTAGTTTCACAGAATGCTTCTGTGTAGTTTATATTTGAATATATTCCTTTTTCCACTATTACCCTCTTAGCGCTCCGAATGTCCACTTTCATTTTCTACAGAAAGAGTGTTCTGAACTGCGCAATCAAAAGTATGGTTTAACTCTGTTAGCTGAATGCACAAATCAGAAAAAAGTTTCAAACAATGCTTCTGTGTAGTTTTTATTTGAAGATATTATTTTTCCCAATATAGTCCCCTTAGCGCTCAGAATGTCCAATTGCAGTTTCTACAGAAAGAGTGTTTCAGAACGGCTCAATCAAATATAAGGTTCAACTCTCTTAGTTGAATGCACAGAACAGAAAGAAGTTTCACAGAATGCTTCTGTGTAGTATTTAGTTGAAGATACTCCTTTTTTGACTATTACCCACTTAGCGCTCCGAATATCCACTGGCAGTTTCTACACAAAGAGTGTTTCAGAACTGCTCCTTCAAATGTAAGGCTCAACTCTGTTAGTTGAATGCGGAGAATAGAAAGGTGTTTCAGAGAATGCTTCTGTGTAGTTTTTAATTGGAGATATTTCTTTTTCCTCTATTACAATCTTAGCGCTCCGAATGTCCACTTGCATTTTCTACAAAAAGAGTGTTTCATAACTGCTCAATCAAAAATATGGTTTAGCTCTGTTAACTGAAATTACAGATCAGAAATAAGTTTCACAGAATGCATCTGTGTAGTTTTTATTTGAAGATAGTCTTTTTCCCAATGTAGGCCTCTTAGCGCTTAGCTTGTCCAATTGCAGTTTCTACAGAAAGAGTGTTTCAGAACGGCTCAATCAAAAGTAAGGTTCAACTCTGTTAGTTGAATGCAGAGAACACAAAGAAGTTTCACAGAATGCTACTGTGTAGTTTATATTTGAATATATTCCTTTTTCCACTATTACCCTCTTAGTGCTCCGAATGTCCACTTGCCTTTTCTACGGAAAGAGTGTTCGGAACTGCACAATCAAAAGTATGGTTTAACTCTGTTAGCTGAATGCACATATCAGAAATAAGTTTCACACAATGCTTCTGTGTAGTTTTTATTTGAAGATATTATTTTTCCCAATATAGGCCTCTTAGCGCTCAGAATGTCCAATTGCAGTTTCTACAGAAAGAGTGTTTCAGAAAGGCTCAATCAAAAGTAAGGTTCAACTCTGTTAGTTGAATGCACAGAACAGAAAGAAGTTTCATACAATGCTTCTGTGTAGTTTATATTTGAACATATTCTTTTTTCCACTATTACCCACTTAGCGCTACGAATGTCCAGTTGCATTTTGTACAGACAGAGTTTTTCAAAACTGCTCAATCAAAAGTATGGTTTAACTCTGTTAGCTGAATGCTCAGATCAGATAGACGTTTCACAGAATGCTTCTGTGTAGTTTATATTTGAATATATTCCTTTTTCCACTACTACCCTCTTAGCGCTCCAAATGTCCAGTTGAATTTTCTACAGAAAGAGTGTTCAGATCTGCTCAATCAAAAGTATGGTTTAACTCTGTTAGCTGAATGCACAGATCAGAAAGAAGTTTCACAGAAAGATTCTGTGTAGTTTATATTTGAAGACATTCCTTTTTCCACTATTAACCTCTTAGCGCTCCGAATCTCCACTTGCATTTTCTACAGAAAGAGTGTTACAGAACGGCTCAATCAAAATTAAGGTACAACTCCTTTAGTTGAATGAACAGAACAGAAAGTAGTTACACAGAATACTTCTGTGTAGTTTTTATTTGTAGACATTGTTTTTCCCATTATAGGCCTCTTAGCGCTCAGAATGTCCCATTGCAGTTTCTACAGAAAGAGTGTTTCAGAACGTCTCAATCAAAAGTAAGGTTCAACTCTGTTAGTTGAATGCACAGAACAGAAAGAAGTTTCATACAATGCTTCTGTGTAGTTTATATTTGAACATATTCTTTTTTCCACTATTACCCACTTAGCGCTACGAATGTCCAGTTGCATTTTCTACAGACAGAGAGTTTCAAAACTGCTCAATCAAAACTATGGTTTAACTCTGTTAGCTGAATGCTCAGATCAGAAAGAAGTTTCACAGAATGCTTCTGTGTAGTTTATATTTGAATATATTACTTTTTCCACTACTACGCTCTTAGCGCTCCAAATGTCCAGTTGCATTTTCTACAGAAAGAGTGTTCAGATCTGCTCAATCAAAAGTATGGTTTAACTGTGTTAGCTGAATGCACAGATCAGAAAGAAGTTTCATAGAATGATTCTGTGTAGTTTATATTTGAAGACATTCCTTTTTCCACTATTACCCTCTTAGCGCTCCGAATCTCCACTTGCATTTTCTACAGAAAGAGTGTTTCAGAACGGCTCAATCAAAACTAAGGTTCAACTCTTTTAGTTGAATGAACTGAACAGAAAGAAGTTTCACAGAATGCTTCTGTGTAGTTTTCATTTGTAGATATTCTTTTTCCCAATATAGTCCTCTTAGAGCTCAGAATGTCCAATTGCAGTTTCTACAGAAAGAGTGTTTCAGAAGGGCTCAATCTAAAGTAAGGTTCAACCCTGGTAGTTGAATGCACAGAACAGAAAGGAGTTTCACAGAATGCTTCTGTGTAGTTTATATTTGAATATATTCCTTTTTCCACTATTACCCTCATAGCGCTCCGAATGTCCAGTTGCATTTTCTACAGAAAGAGTGTTCGGAACTGCCCAATCAAAAGTATGGTTTAACTCTGTTAGCTGAATGCACATATCAGAAATAAGTTTCACACAATGCTTCTGTGTAGTTTTTATTTGAAGATATTATTTTTCCCAATATAGGCCTCTTAGCGCTCAGAATGTCCAATTGCAGTTTCTACAGAAAGAGTGTTTCAGAAAGGCTCAATCAAAAGTAAGGTTCAACTCTGTTAGTTGAATGCACAGAACAGAAAGAAGTTTCATACAATGCTTCTGTGTAGTTTATATTTGAACATATTCTTTTTTCCACTATTACCCACTTAGCGCTACGAATGTCCAGTTGCATTTTCTACAGAGAGAGTGTTTCAAAACTGCTCAATCAAAAGTATGGTTTAACTCTGTTAGCTGAATGCTCAGATCAGAAAGAAGTTTCACAGAATGCCTCTGTGTAGTTTATATTTGTATATATTCCTTTTTCCACTACTACCCTCTTAGCTCTCCAAATGTCCAGTTGCATTATCTACAGAAAGTGTGTTCAGAACTGCTCAATCAAAAGTATGGTTTAACTCTGTTAGCTGAATGCACAGATCAGAAAGAAGTTTCACAGAATGATTCTGTGTAGTTTATATTTGAAGACATTCCTTTCTCCACTATTAACCTCTTAGCGCTCCGAATGTCCACTTGCATTTTCTACAGAAAGAGTGTTCTGAACTGCGCAATCAAAAGTATGGTTTAACTCTGTTAGCTGAATGCACAGATCAGAAAGAAGTTTCACCGAATTATTCTGTGTAGTTTATATTTGAAGACATTCCTTTTTCCACTATTACCCTCTTAGCGCTCCGAATCTCCACTTGCATTTTCTACAAAAAGAGGGTTTCATAACTGCTCAATCAAAAATATGTTTTATCTCTGTTAACTGAATTTACAGATCAGAAATAAGTTTCACAGAATGCATCTGTGTAGTTTTTATTTGAAGATATTCTTTTTCCCAATGTAGGCCTCTTAGCGCTTAGCATGTCCAATTGCAGTTTCTACAGAAAGAGTGTTTCAGAACGGCTCAATCAAAAGTAAGGTTCAACTCTGTTAGTTGAATGCACAGAACAGAAAGAATTTTCACAGAATGCTACTGTGTAGTTTATATTTGAATATATTCCTTTTTCCACTATTACCCTCTTATCGCTCGGAATGTCCACTTGCATTTTCTACAGAAAGAGTGTTCAGAACTGCGCAATCAAAAGTATGGTTTAACTCTGTTAGCTTAATGAACATATCAGAAATAAGTTTCACACAATGCTTCTGCGTAGTTTTTATTTGAAGATATTATTTTTCCCAATAGAGGCCTCTTAGCGCTCAGAATGTCCAATTGCAGTTTCTACAGAAAGAGTGTTTCAGAAAGGCTCAATCAAAAGTAAGTTCAACTCTGTTAGTTGAATGCACAGAACAGAAAGAAGTTTCATACAATGCTTCTGTGTAGTTTATATTTGAACGTATTCTTTTTTCCACTATTACCCACTTAGCGCTACGAATGTCCAGTTGCATTTTCTACAGACAGAGTGTTTCAAAACTGCTCAATCAAAAGTATGGTTTAACTCTGTTAGCTGAATGCTCAGATCAGAAAGAAGTTTCACAGAATGCTTCTGTGTAGTTTATATTTGAATATATTCCTTTTTCCACTACTACTCTCTTAGCGCTCCAAATGTCCAGTTGCATTTTCTACAGAAAGAGGGTTCAGATCTGCTCAATCAAAAGTATGGTTTAACTCTGTTAGCTGAATGCACAGATCAGAAAGAAGTTTCACAGAATGATTCTGTGTAGTTTATATTTGGAGACAATCCTTTTTCCACTATTACCCTCTTAGCGCTCCGAATCTCCACTTGCATTTTCTACAGAAAGAGTGTTTCAGAACGGCTCAATCAAAACCAAAGTTCAACTCTTTTAGTTGAACAAACAGAACAGAACGAAGTTTCACACAATTCTTCTGTGTAGTTTTTATTTGTAGACATTCTTTTTCCCAATATAGGCCTCCTAGCGCTCAGAATGTCCAATTGCAGTTTCTACAGAAAGAGTGTTTCAGAACGGCTCAATCAAAAGTAAGGTTCAACTCTGTTAGTTGAATGCACAGAACAGAAAGATGTTTCATACAATGCTTCTGTGTAGTTTATATTTGAACATATTCTTTTTTCCACTATACCCACTTAGCGCTACGAATGTCCAGTTGCATTTTCTACAGACAGAGTGTTTCAAAACTGCTCAATCAAAAGTATGGTTTAACTCTGTTAGCTGAATGCTCAGATCAGAAAGAAGTTTCACAGAATGCTTCTGTGTTGTTTATATTTGAATATATTCCTTTTTCCACTACTACGCTCTTAGCGCTCCAAATGTCCAGTTGCATTTTCTACAGAAAGAGTGTTCTGATCTGCTCAATCAAAAGTATGGTTTAACTCTGTTAGCTGAATGCACAGATCAGAAAGAAGTTTCACCGAATGATTCTGTGTAGTTTATATTTGCAGACATTCCTTTTTCCACTATTACCCTCTTAGCGCTCCGAATCTCCACTTGCATTTTCTACAAAAAGAGGGTTTCATAACTGCTCAATCAAAAATATGTTTTATCTCTGTTAACTGAATTTACAGATCAGAAATAAGTTTCACAGAATGCATCTGTGTAGTTTTTATTTGAAGATATTCTTTTTCCCAATGTAGGCCTCTTAGCGCTTAGCATGTCCAATTGCAGTTTCTACAGAAAGAGTGTTTCAGAACGGCTCAATCAAAAGTAAGGTTCAACTCTGTTAGTTGAATGCACAGAACAGAAAGAATTTTCACAGAATGCTACTGTGTAGTTTATATTTGAATATATTCCTTTTTCCACTATTACCCTCTTAGCGCTCCGAATGTCCACTTGCATTTTCTACAGAAAGAGTGTTCAGAACTGTGCAATCAAAAGTATGGTTTAACTCTGTTAGCTTAATGAACATATCAGAAATAAGTTTCACACAATGCTTCTGTGTAGTTTTTATTTGAAGATATTATTTTTCCCAATATAGGCCTCTTAGCGCTCAGAATGTCCAATTGCAGTTTCTACAGAAAGAGTGTTTCAGAAAGGCTCAATCAAAAGTAAGTTCAACTCTGTTAGTTGAATGCACAGAACAGAAAGAAGTTTCATACAATGCTTCTGTGTAGTTTATATTTGAACGTATTCTTTTTTCCACTATTACCCACTTAGCGCTACGAATGTCCAGTTGCATTTTCTACAGACAGAGTGTTTCAAAACTGCTCAATCAAAAGTATGGTTTAACTCTGTTAGCTGAATGCTCAGATCAGAAAGAAGTTTCACAGAATGCTTCTGTGTAGTTTATATTTGAATATATTCCTTTTTCCACTACTACTCTCTTAGCGCTCCAAATGTCCAGTTGCATTTTCTACAGAAAGAGTGTTCAGATCTGCTCAATCAAAACTATGGTTTAACTCTGTTAGCTGAATGCACAGATCAGAAATAAGTTTCACAGAATAATTCTGTGTAGTTTATATTTGGAGACATTATTTTTCCACTATTACCCTCTTAGCGCTCCGAATCTCCACTTGCATTTTCTACAGAAAGAGTGTTTCAGAACGGCTCAATCAAAACTAAGGTTCAACTCTTTTAGTTGAACAAACAGAACAGAAAGAAGTTTCACACAATTCTTCTCTGTAGTTGTTATTTGTAGACATTCTTTTTCCCAATATAGGCCTCCTAGCGCTCAGAATGTCCGATTGCAGTTTCTACAGAAAGAGTGTTTCAGAACGGCTCAATCAAAAGTAAGGTTCAACTCTTTTAGTTGAATGCACAGAACAGAAAGAAGTTTCATACAATGCTTCTGTGTAGTTTATATTTGAACATATTCTTTTTTCCACTATTACCCACTTAGCGCTACGAATGTCCAGTTGCATTTTCTACAGACAGAGTGTTTCAAAACTGCTCAATCAAATGTATGGTTTAACTCTGTTAGCTGAATGCTCAGATCAGAAAGAAGTTTCACAGAATGCTTCTGTGTAGTTTATATTTGAATATATTCCTTTTTCCACTACTACGCTCTTAGCGCTCCAAATGTCCAGTTGCATTTTCTACAGAAAGAGTGTTCAGATCTGCTCAATCAAAAGTATGGTTTAACTCTGTTAGCTGAATGCACAGATCAGAAAGAAGTTTCACCGAATGATTCTGTGTAGTTTATATTTGAAGACATTCCTTTTTCCACTATTACCCTCTTAGCGCTCCGAATCTCCACTTGCATTTTCTACAAAAAGAGTGTTTCATAACTGCTCAATCAAAAATATGTTTTATCTCTGTTAACTGAATTTACAGATCAGAAATAAGTTTCACAGAATGCATCGGTGTAGTTTTTATTTGAAGATATTCTTTTTCCCAATGTAGGCCTCTTAGCGCTTAGCATGTCCAATTGCAGTTTCTACAGAAAGAGTGTTTCAGAACGGCTGAATCAAAAGTAAGGTTCAACTCTGTTATTTGAATGCACAGAACAGAAAGAATTTTCACAGAATGCTACTGTGTAGTTTATATTTGAATATATTCCTTTTTCCACTATTACCTTCTTAGCGCTCCGAATGTCCACTTGCATTTTCTACAGAAAGAGTGTTCAGAACTGCGCAATCAAAAGTATGGTTTAACTCTGTTAGCTTAATGAACATATCAGAAATAAGTTTCACACAATGCTTCTGTGTAGTTTTTATTTGAAGATATTATTTTTCCCAATAGAGGCCTCTTAGCGCTCAGAATGTCCAATTGCAGTTTCTACAGAAAGAGTGTTTCAGAAAGGCTCAATCAAAAGTAAAGTTCAAATCTGATAATTGAATGCACAGAACAGAAAGAAGTTTCATACAATGCTTCTGTGTAGTTTATATTTGAACATATTCTTTTTTCCACTCTTACCCACTTAGCGCTACGAATGTCCAGTTGCATTTTCTACAGACAGAGTGTTTCAAAACTGCTCAATCAAAAGTATGGTTTAACTCTGTTAGCTGAATGCTCAGATCAGAAAGAAGTTTCACAGAATGCTTCTGTGTAGTTTATATTTGAATATATTCCTTTTTCCACTACTACTCTCTTAGCGCTCCAAATGTCCAGTTGCATTTTCTACAGAAAGGGTGTTCAGATCTGCTCTATCAAAAGTATGTTTTAACTCTGTTAGCTGAATGCACAGATCAGAAAGAAGTTTCACAGAATGATTCTGTGTAGTTTATATTTGGAGACATTCCTTTTTCCACTATTACCCTCTTAGCGCTCCGAATCTCCACTTGCATTTTCTACAGAAAGAGTGTCTCAGAACGGCTCAATCAAAACTAAGGTTCAACTCTTTTAGTTGAACAAACAGAACAGAAATAAGTTTCACACAATTCTTCTGTGTAGTTTTTATTTGTAGACATTCTTTTTCCCAATATAGGCCTCCTAGCGCTCAGAATGTCCAATTGCAGTTTCTACAGAAAGAGTGTTTCAGAACGGCTCAATCAAAAGTAAAGTTCAACTCTGTTAGTTGAATGCACAGAACAAAAAGAAGTTTCATACAATGCTTCTGTGTAGTTTATATTTGAACATATTCTTTTTTCCACTATTACCCACTTAGCGCTACGAATGTCCAGTTGCATTTTCTACAGACAGAGTGTTTCAAAACTGCTCAATCAAAAGTATGGTTTAACTCTGTTAGCTGAATGCTCAGATCAGAAAGAAGTTTCACAGAATGCTTCTGTGTAGTTTATATTTGAATATATTCCTTTTTCCACTACTACGCTCTTAGCGCTCCAAATGTCCAGTTGCATTTTCTACAGAAAGAGTGTTCAGATCTGCTCAATCAAAAGTATGGTTTAACTCTGTTAGCTGAATGCACAGATCAGAAAGAAGTTTCACCGAATGATTCTGTGTAGTTTATATTTGAAGACATTCCTTTTTCCACTATTACCCTCTTAGCGCTCCGAATCTCCACTTGCATTTTCTACAAAAAGAGTGTTTCATAACTGCTCAATCAAAAATATGCTTTATCTCTGTTAACTGAATTTTCAGATCAGAAATAAGTTTCACAGAATGCATCTGTGTAGTTTTTATTTGAAGATATTCTTTTTCTCAATGTAGGCCTGTTAGCGCTTAGCATGTCCAATTGCAGTTTCTACAGAAAGAGTGTTTCAGAACGGCTCAATCAAAAGTAAGGTTCAACTCTGTTAGTTGAATGCACAGAACAGAAAGAATTTTCACAGAATTCTACTGTGTAGTTTATATTTGAATATATTCCTTTTTCCACTATTACCCTCTTAGCGCTCCGAATGTCCACTTGCATTTTCTACAAAAAGAGTGTTCAGAACTTCTCAATCAAAATTATGGTTTAACTCTGTTTGCTGAATGCACAGATCAGAAAGAAGTTTCACAGAATGATTCTGTGTAGTTTATATTTGGAGACATTCCTTTTTCCACTATTACCCTCTTAGCGCTCCGAATCTCCACTTGCATTTTCTACAGAAAGAGTGTTTCAGAATGGCTCAATCAAAACTATGGTTCAACTCTTTTAGTTGAACAAACAGAACAGAAAGATGTTTCACACAATTCTTCTGTGTAGTTTTTATTTGTAGACATTCTTTTTCCCAATATAGACATCTTAGCGCTCAGACTGTCCAATTGCAGTTTCTACAGAAAGAGTGTTTCAGAACGGCTCAATCAAAAGTAAGGTTCAACTCTGTTAGTTGAATGCACAGAACAGAAAGAAGTTTCATACAATGCTTCTGTGTAGTTTATATTTGAACATATTCTTTTTTCCACTATTACCCACTTAGCGCTACGAATATCCAGTTGCATTATCTCCAGACAGAGTGTTTCAAAACTGCTCAATCAAAGTATGGTTTAACTCTGTTAGCTGAATGCTCAGATCAGAAAGAAGTTTCACAGAATGCTTCTGTGTAGTTTATATTTGAATATATTCCTTTATCCACTACTACCCTCTTAGCGCTCCAAATGTCCAGTTGCATTTTCTACAGAAAGAGTGTTCAGATCTGCTCAATCAAAAGTATGGTTTAACTCTGTTAGCTGAATGCACAGATCAGAAAGAAGTTTCATAGAATGATTCTGTGTAGTTTATATTTGAAGACATTCCTTTTTCCACTATTACCCTCTTAGCGCTCCGAATCTCCACTTGCATTTTCTACAGAAAGAGTGTTTCAGAACGGCTCAATCAAAACTAAGGTTCAACCCTTTTTGTTGAATGAACTGAACAGAAAGAAGTTTCACAGAATGCTTCTGTGTAGTTTTTATTTGTAGATGTTCTTTTTCCCAATATAGGCCTCTTAGCCCTCAGAATGTCCTATTGCAGTTTCTACAGAAAGAGTGTTTCAGAACGGCTCAATCAAAAGTAACGTTCAACCCAGGTAGTTGAATGCACAGAACAGAAAGTAGTTTCACAGAATGCTTCTGTGTAGTTTATATTTGAATATATTCCTTTTTCCACTATTACCCTCTTAGCGCTCCGAATGTCCACTTTCATTTTCTACAGAAAGAGTGTTCTGAACTGCGCAATCAAAAGTATGGTTTAACTCTGTTAGCTGAATGCACAAATCAGAAAAAAGTTTCAAACAATGCTTCTGTGTAGTTTTTATTTGAAGATATTATTTTTCCCAATATAGTCCCCTTAGCGCTCAGAATGTCCAATTGCAGTTTCTACAGAAAGAGTGTTTCAGAACGGCTCAATCAAATATAAGGTTCAACTCTCTTAGTTGAATGCACAGAACAGAAAGAAGTTTCACAGAATGCTTCTGTGTAGTATTTAGTTGAAGATACTCCTTTTTTGACTATTACCCACTTAGCGCTCCGAATATCCACTGGCAGTTTCTACACAAAGAGTGTTTCAGAACTGCTCCTTCAAATGTAAGGCTCAACTCTGTTAGTTGAATGCGGAGAATAGAAAGGTGTTTCAGAGAATGCTTCTGTGTAGTTTTTAATTGGAGATATTTCTTTTTCCTCTATTACAATCTTAGCGCTCCGAATGTCCACTTGCATTTTCTACAAAAAGAGTGTTTCATAACTGCTCAATCAAAAATATGGTTTAGCTCTGTTAACTGAAATTACAGATCAGAAATAAGTTTCACAGAATGCATCTGTGTAGTTTTTATTTGAAGATAGTCTTTTTCCCAATGTAGGCCTCTTAGCGCTTAGCTTGTCCAATTGCAGTTTCTACAGAAAGAGTGTTTCAGAACGGCTCAATCAAAAGTAAGGTTCAACTCTGTTAGTTGAATGCAGAGAACACAAAGAAGTTTCACAGAATGCTACTGTGTAGTTTATATTTGAATATATTCCTTTTTCCACTATTACCCTCTTAGTGCTCCGAATGTCCACTTGCCTTTTCTACGGAAAGAGTGTTCGGAACTGCACAATCAAAAGTATGGTTTAACTCTGTTAGCTGAATGCACATATCAGAAATAAGTTTCACACAATGCTTCTGTGTAGTTTTTATTTGAAGATATTATTTTTCCCAATAGAGGCCTCTTAGCGCTCAGAATGTCCAATTGCAGTTTCTACAGAAAGAGTGTTTCAGAAAGGCTCAATCAAAAGTAAGGTTCAACTCTGTTAGTTGAATGCACAGAACAGAAAGAAGTTTCATACAATGCTTCTGTGTAGTTTATATTTGAACATATTCTTTTTTCCACTATTACCCACTTAGCGCTACGAATGTCCAGTTGCATTTTGTACAGACAGAGTTTTTCAAAACTGCTCAATCAAAAGTATGGTTTAACTCTGTTAGCTGAATGCTCAGATCAGATAGACGTTTCACAGAATGCTTCTGTGTAGTTTATATTTGAATATATTCCTTTTTCCACTACTACCCTCTTAGCGCTCCAAATGTCCAGTTGAATTTTCTACAGAAAGAGTGTTCAGATCTGCTCAATCAAAAGTATGGTTTAACTCTGTTAGCTGAATGCACAGATCAGAAAGAAGTTTCACAGAAAGATTCTGTGTAGTTTATATTTGAAGACATTCCTTTTTCCACTATTAACCTCTTAGCGCTCCGAATCTCCACTTGCATTTTCTACAGAAAGAGTGTTACAGAACGGCTCAATCAAAATTAAGGTACAACTCCTTTAGTTGAATGAACAGAACAGAAAGTAGTTACACAGAATACTTCTGTGTAGTTTTTATTTGTAGACATTGTTTTTCCCATTATAGGCCTCTTAGCGCTCAGAATGTCCCATTGCAGTTTCTACAGAAAGAGTGTTTCAGAACGTCTCAATCAAAAGTAAGGTTCAACTCTGTTAGTTGAATGCACAGAACAGAAAGAAGTTTCATACAATGCTTCTGTGTAGTTTATATTTGAACATATTCTTTTTTCCACTATTACCCACTTAGCGCTACGAATGTCCAGTTGCATTTTCTACAGACAGAGAGTTTCAAAACTGCTCAATCAAAACTATGGTTTAACTCTGTTAGCTGAATGCTCAGATCAGAAAGAAGTTTCACAGAATGCTTCTGTGTAGTTTATATTTGAATATATTACTTTTTCCACTACTACGCTCTTAGCGCTCCAAATGTCCAGTTGCATTTTCTACAGAAAGAGTGTTCAGATCTGCTCAATCAAAAGTATGGTTTAACTGTGTTAGCTGAATGCACAGATCAGAAAGAAGTTTCATAGAATGATTCTGTGTAGTTTATATTTGAAGACATTCCTTTTTCCACTATTACCCTCTTAGCGCTCCGAATCTCCACTTGCATTTTCTACAGAAAGAGTGTTTCAGAACGGCTCAATCAAAACTAAGGTTCAACTCTTTTAGTTGAATGAACTGAACAGAAAGAAGTTTCACAGAATGCTTCTGTGTAGTTTTCATTTGTAGATATTCTTTTTCCCAATATAGTCCTCTTAGAGCTCAGAATGTCCAATTGCAGTTTCTACAGAAAGAGTGTTTCAGAAGGGCTCAATCTAAAGTAAGGTTCAACCCTGGTAGTTGAATGCACAGAACAGAAAGGAGTTTCACAGAATGCTTCTGTGTAGTTTATATTTGAATATATTCCTTTTTCCACTATTACCCTCATAGCGCTCCGAATGTCCAGTTGCATTTTCTACAGAAAGAGTGTTCGGAACTGCCCAATCAAAAGTATGGTTTAACTCTGTTAGCTGAATGCACATATCAGAAATAAGTTTCACACAATGCTTCTGTGTAGTTTTTATTTGAAGATATTATTTTTCCCAATATAGGCCTCTTAGCGCTCAGAATGTCCAATTGCAGTTTCTACAGAAAGAGTGTTTCAGAAAGGCTCAATCAAAAGTAAGGTTCAACTCTGTTAGTTGAATGCACAGAACAGAAAGAAGTTTCATACAATGCTTCTGTGTAGTTTATATTTGAACATATTCTTTTTTCCACTATTACCCACTTAGCGCTACGAATGTCCAGTTGCATTTTCTACAGAGAGAGTGTTTCAAAACTGCTCAATCAAAAGTATGGTTTAACTCTGTTAGCTGAATGCTCAGATCAGAAAGAAGTTTCACAGAATGCCTCTGTGTAGTTTATATTTGTATATATTCCTTTTTCCACTACTACCCTCTTAGCTCTCCAAATGTCCAGTTGCATTATCTACAGAAAGTGTGTTCAGAACTGCTCAATCAAAAGTATGGTTTAACTCTGTTAGCTGAATGCACAGATCAGAAAGAAGTTTCACAGAATGATTCTGTGTAGTTTATATTTGAAGACATTCCTTTCTCCACTATTAACCTCTTAGCGCTCCGAATGTCCACTTGCATTTTCTACAGAAAGAGTGTTCTGAACTGCGCAATCAAAAGTATGGTTTAACTCTGTTAGCTGAATGCACAGATCAGAAAGAAGTTTCACCGAATTATTCTGTGTAGTTTATATTTGAAGACATTCCTTTTTCCACTATTACCCTCTTAGCGCTCCGAATCTCCACTTGCATTTTCTACAAAAAGAGGGTTTCATAACTGCTCAATCAAAAATATGTTTTATCTCTGTTAACTGAATTTACAGATCAGAAATAAGTTTCACAGAATGCATCTGTGTAGTTTTTATTTGAAGATATTCTTTTTCCCAATGTAGGCCTCTTAGCGCTTAGCATGTCCAATTGCAGTTTCTACAGAAAGAGTGTTTCAGAACGGCTCAATCAAAAGTAAGGTTCAACTCTGTTAGTTGAATGCACAGAACAGAAAGAATTTTCACAGAATGCTACTGTGTAGTTTATATTTGAATATATTCCTTTTTCCACTATTACCCTCTTATCGCTCGGAATGTCCACTTGCATTTTCTACAGAAAGAGTGTTCAGAACTGCGCAATCAAAAGTATGGTTTAACTCTGTTAGCTTAATGAACATATCAGAAATAAGTTTCACACAATGCTTCTGCGTAGTTTTTATTTGAAGATATTATTTTTCCCAATAGAGGCCTCTTAGCGCTCAGAATGTCCAATTGCAGTTTCTACAGAAAGAGTGTTTCAGAAAGGCTCAATCAAAAGTAAGTTCAACTCTGTTAGTTGAATGCACAGAACAGAAAGAAGTTTCATACAATGCTTCTGTGTAGTTTATATTTGAACGTATTCTTTTTTCCACTATTACCCACTTAGCGCTACGAATGTCCAGTTGCATTTTCTACAGACAGAGTGTTTCAAAACTGCTCAATCAAAAGTATGGTTTAACTCTGTTAGCTGAATGCTCAGATCAGAAAGAAGTTTCACAGAATGCTTCTGTGTAGTTTATATTTGAATATATTCCTTTTTCCACTACTACTCTCTTAGCGCTCCAAATGTCCAGTTGCATTTTCTACAGAAAGAGGGTTCAGATCTGCTCAATCAAAAGTATGGTTTAACTCTGTTAGCTGAATGCACAGATCAGAAAGAAGTTTCACAGAATGATTCTGTGTAGTTTATATTTGGAGACAATCCTTTTTCCACTATTACCCTCTTAGCGCTCCGAATCTCCACTTGCATTTTCTACAGAAAGAGTGTTTCAGAACGGCTCAATCAAAACCAAAGTTCAACTCTTTTAGTTGAACAAACAGAACAGAACGAAGTTTCACACAATTCTTCTGTGTAGTTTTTATTTGTAGACATTCTTTTTCCCAATATAGGCCTCCTAGCGCTCAGAATGTCCAATTGCAGTTTCTACAGAAAGAGTGTTTCAGAACGGCTCAATCAAAAGTAAGGTTCAACTCTGTTAGTTGAATGCACAGAACAGAAAGATGTTTCATACAATGCTTCTGTGTAGTTTATATTTGAACATATTCTTTTTTCCACTATACCCACTTAGCGCTACGAATGTCCAGTTGCATTTTCTACAGACAGAGTGTTTCAAAACTGCTCAATCAAAAGTATGGTTTAACTCTGTTAGCTGAATGCTCAGATCAGAAAGAAGTTTCACAGAATGCTTCTGTGTTGTTTATATTTGAATATATTCCTTTTTCCACTACTACGCTCTTAGCGCTCCAAATGTCCAGTTGCATTTTCTACAGAAAGAGTGTTCTGATCTGCTCAATCAAAAGTATGGTTTAACTCTGTTAGCTGAATGCACAGATCAGAAAGAAGTTTCACCGAATGATTCTGTGTAGTTTATATTTGCAGACATTCCTTTTTCCACTATTACCCTCTTAGCGCTCCGAATCTCCACTTGCATTTTCTACAAAAAGAGGGTTTCATAACTGCTCAATCAAAAATATGTTTTATCTCTGTTAACTGAATTTACAGATCAGAAATAAGTTTCACAGAATGCATCTGTGTAGTTTTTATTTGAAGATATTCTTTTTCCCAATGTAGGCCTCTTAGCGCTTAGCATGTCCAATTGCAGTTTCTACAGAAAGAGTGTTTCAGAACGGCTCAATCAAAAGTAAGGTTCAATTCTGTTAGTTGAATGCACAGAACAGAAAGAATTTTCACAGAATGCTACTGTGTAGTTTATATTTGAATATATTCCTTTTTCCACTATTACCCTCTTAGCGCTCCGAATGTCCACTTGCATTTTCTACAGAAAGAGTGTTCAGAACTGTGCAATCAAAAGTATGGTTTAACTCTGTTAGCTTAATGAACATATCAGAAATAAGTTTCACACAATGCTTCTGTGTAGTTTTTATTTGAAGATATTATTTTTCCCAATATAGGCCTCTTAGCGCTCAGAATGTCCAATTGCAGTTTCTACAGAAAGAGTGTTTCAGAAAGGCTCAATCAAAAGTAAGTTCAACTCTGTTAGTTGAATGCACAGAACAGAAAGAAGTTTCATACAATGCTTCTGTGTAGTTTATATTTGAACGTATTCTTTTTTCCACTATTACCCACTTAGCGCTACGAATGTCCAGTTGCATTTTCTACAGACAGAGTGTTTCAAAACTGCTCAATCAAAAGTATGGTTTAACTCTGTTAGCTGAATGCTCAGATCAGAAAGAAGTTTCACAGAATGCTTCTGTGTAGTTTATATTTGAATATATTCCTTTTTCCACTACTACTCTCTTAGCGCTCCAAATGTCCAGTTGCATTTTCTACAGAAAGAGTGTTCAGATCTGCTCAATCAAAACTATGGTTTAACTCTGTTAGCTGAATGCACAGATCAGAAATAAGTTTCACAGAATAATTCTGTGTAGTTTATATTTGGAGACATTATTTTTCCACTATTACCCTCTTAGCGCTCCGAATCTCCACTTGCATTTTCTACAGAAAGAGTGTTTCAGAACGGCTCAATCAAAACTAAGGTTCAACTCTTTTAGTTGAACAAACAGAACAGAAAGAAGTTTCACACAATTCTTCTCTGTAGTTGTTATTTGTAGACATTCTTTTTCCCAATATAGGCCTCCTAGCGCTCAGAATGTCCGATTGCAGTTTCTACAGAAAGAGTGTTTCAGAACGGCTCAATCAAAAGTAAGGTTCAACTCTTTTAGTTGAATGCACAGAACAGAAAGAAGTTTCATACAATGCTTCTGTGTAGTTTATATTTGAACATATTCTTTTTTCCACTATTACCCACTTAGCGCTACGAATGTCCAGTTGCATTTTCTACAGACAGAGTGTTTCAAAACTGCTCAATCAAATGTATGGTTTAACTCTGTTAGCTGAATGCTCAGATCAGAAAGAAGTTTCACAGAATGCTTCTGTGTAGTTTATATTTGAATATATTCCTTTTTCCACTACTACGCTCTTAGCGCTCCAAATGTCCAGTTGCATTTTCTACAGAAAGAGTGTTCAGATCTGCTCAATCAAAAGTATGGTTTAACTCTGTTAGCTGAATGCACAGATCAGAAAGAAGTTTCACCGAATGATTCTGTGTAGTTTATATTTGAAGACATTCCTTTTTCCACTATTACCCTCTTAGCGCTCCGAATCTCCACTTGCATTTTCTACAAAAAGAGTGTTTCATAACTGCTCAATCAAAAATATGTTTTATCTCTGTTAACTGAATTTACAGATCAGAAATAAGTTTCACAGAATGCATCGGTGTAGTTTTTATTTGAAGATATTCTTTTTCCCAATGTAGGCCTCTTAGCGCTTAGCATGTCCAATTGCAGTTTCTACAGAAAGAGTGTTTCAGAACGGCTGAATCAAAAGTAAGGTTCAACTCTGTTATTTGAATGCACAGAACAGAAAGAATTTTCACAGAATGCTACTGTGTAGTTTATATTTGAATATATTCCTTTTTCCACTATTACCTTCTTAGCGCTCCGAATGTCCACTTGCATTTTCTACAGAAAGAGTGTTCAGAACTGCGCAATCAAAAGTATGGTTTAACTCTGTTAGCTTAATGAACATATCAGAAATAAGTTTCACACAATGCTTCTGTGTAGTTTTTATTTGAAGATATTATTTTTCCCAATAGAGGCCTCTTAGCGCTCAGAATGTCCAATTGCAGTTTCTACAGAAAGAGTGTTTCAGAAAGGCTCAATCAAAAGTAAAGTTCAAATCTGATAATTGAATGCACAGAACAGAAAGAAGTTTCATACAATGCTTCTGTGTAGTTTATATTTGAACATATTCTTTTTTCCACTCTTACCCACTTAGCGCTACGAATGTCCAGTTGCATTTTCTACAGACAGAGTGTTTCAAAACTGCTCAATCAAAAGTATGGTTTAACTCTGTTAGCTGAATGCTCAGATCAGAAAGAAGTTTCACAGAATGCTTCTGTGTAGTTTATATTTGAATATATTCCTTTTTCCACTACTACTCTCTTAGCGCTCCAAATGTCCAGTTGCATTTTCTACAGAAAGGGTGTTCAGATCTGCTCTATCAAAAGTATGTTTTAACTCTGTTAGCTGAATGCACAGATCAGAAAGAAGTTTCACAGAATGATTCTGTGTAGTTTATATTTGGAGACATTCCTTTTTCCACTATTACCCTCTTAGCGCTCCGAATCTCCACTTGCATTTTCTACAGAAAGAGTGTCTCAGAACGGCTCAATCAAAACTAAGGTTCAACTCTTTTAGTTGAACAAACAGAACAGAAATAAGTTTCACACAATTCTTCTGTGTAGTTTTTATTTGTAGACATTCTTTTTCCCAATATAGGCCTCCTAGCGCTCAGAATGTCCAATTGCAGTTTCTACAGAAAGAGTGTTTCAGAACGGCTCAATCAAAAGTAAAGTTCAACTCTGTTAGTTGAATGCACAGAACAAAAAGAAGTTTCATACAATGCTTCTGTGTAGTTTATATTTGAACATATTCTTTTTTCCACTATTACCCACTTAGCGCTACGAATGTCCAGTTGCATTTTCTACAGACAGAGTGTTTCAAAACTGCTCAATCAAAAGTATGGTTTAACTCTGTTAGCTGAATGCTCAGATCAGAAAGAAGTTTCACAGAATGCTTCTGTGTAGTTTATATTTGAATATATTCCTTTTTCCACTACTACGCTCTTAGCGCTCCAAATGTCCAGTTGCATTTTCTACAGAAAGAGTGTTCAGATCTGCTCAATCAAAAGTATGGTTTAACTCTGTTAGCTGAATGCACAGATCAGAAAGAAGTTTCACCGAATGATTCTGTGTAGTTTATATTTGAAGACATTCCTTTTTCCACTATTACCCTCTTAGCGCTCCGAATCTCCACTTGCATTTTCTACAAAAAGAGTGTTTCATAACTGCTCAATCAAAAATATGCTTTATCTCTGTTAACTGAATTTTCAGATCAGAAATAAGTTTCACAGAATGCATCTGTGTAGTTTTTATTTGAAGATATTCTTTTTCTCAATGTAGGCCTGTTAGCGCTTAGCATGTCCAATTGCAGTTTCTACAGAAAGAGTGTTTCAGAACGGCTCAATCAAAAGTAAGGTTCAACTCTGTTAGTTGAATGCACAGAACAGAAAGAATTTTCACAGAATTCTACTGTGTAGTTTATATTTGAATATATTCCTTTTTCCACTATTACCCTCTTAGCGCTCCGAATGTCCACTTGCATTTTCTACAAAAAGAGTGTTCAGAACTTCTCAATCAAAATTATGGTTTAACTCTGTTTGCTGAATGCACAGATCAGAAAGAAGTTTCACAGAATGATTCTGTGTAGTTTATATTTGGAGACATTCCTTTTTCCACTATTACCCTCTTAGCGCTCCGAATCTCCACTTGCATTTTCTACAGAAAGAGTGTTTCAGAATGGCTCAATCAAAACTATGGTTCAACTCATTTAGTTGAACAAACAGAACAGAAAGAAGTTTCACACAATTCTTCTGTGTAGTTTTTATTTGTAGACATTCTTTTTCCCAATATAGACATCTTAGCGCTCAGACTGTCCAATTGCAGTTTCTACAGAAAGAGTGTTTCAGAACGGCTCAATCAAAAGTAAGGTTCAACTCTGTTAGTTGAATGCACAGAACAGAAAGAAGTTTCATACAATGCTTCTGTGTAGTTTATATTTGAACATATTCTTTTTTCCACTATTACCCACTTAGCGCTACGAATATCCAGTTGCATTATCTCCAGACAGAGTGTTTCAAAACTGCTCAATCAAAGTATGGTTTAACTCTGTTAGCTGAATGCTCAGATCAGAAAGAAGTTTCACAGAATGCTTCTGTGTAGTTTATATTTGAATATATTCCTTTATCCACTACTACCCTCTTAGCGCTCCAAATGTCCAGTTGCATTTTCTACAGAAAGAGTGTTCAGATCTGCTCAATCAAAAGTATGGTTTAACTCTGTTAGCTGAATGCACAGATCAGAAAGAAGTTTCATAGAATGATTCTGTGTAGTTTATATTTGAAGACATTCCTTTTTCCACTATTACCCTCTTAGCGCTCCGAATCTCCACTTGCATTTTCTACAGAAAGAGTGTTTCAGAACGGCTCAATCAAAACTAAGGTTCAACCCTTTTTGTTGAATGAACTGAACAGAAAGAAGTTTCACAGAATGCTTCTGTGTAGTTTTTATTTGTAGATGTTCTTTTTCCCAATATAGGCCTCTTAGCCCTCAGAATGTCCTATTGCAGTTTCTACAGAAAGAGTGTTTCAGAACGGCTCAATCAAAAGTAACGTTCAACCCAGGTAGTTGAATGCACAGAACAGAAAGTAGTTTCACAGAATGCTTCTGTGTAGTTTATATTTGAATATATTCCTTTTTCCACTATTACCCTCTTAGCGCTCCGAATGTCCACTTTCATTTTCTACAGAAAGAGTGTTCTGAACTGCGCAATCAAAAGTATGGTTTAACTCTGTTAGCTGAATGCACAAATCAGAAAAAAGTTTCAAACAATGCTTCTGTGTAGTTTTTATTTGAAGATATTATTTTTCCCAATATAGTCCCCTTAGCGCTCAGAATGTCCAATTGCAGTTTCTACAGAAAGAGTGTTTCAGAACGGCTCAATCAAATATAAGGTTCAACTCTCTTAGTTGAATGCACAGAACAGAAAGAAGTTTCACAGAATGCTTCTGTGTAGTATTTAGTTGAAGATACTCCTTTTTGGACTATTACCCACTTAGCGCTCCGAATATCCACTGGCAGTTTCTACACAAAGAGTGTTTCAGAACTGCTCCTTCAAATGTAAGGCTCAACTCTGTTAGTTGAATGCGGAGAATAGAAAGGTGTTTCAGAGAATGCTTCTGTGTAGTTTTTAATTGGAGATATTTCTTTTTCCTCTATTACAATCTTAGCGCTCCGAATGTCCACTTGCATTTTCTACAAAAAGAGTGTTTCATAACTGCTCAATCAAAAATATGGTTTAGCTCTGTTAACTGAAATTACAGATCAGAAATAAGTTTCACAGAATGCATCTGTGTAGTTTTTATTTGAAGATAGTCTTTTTCCCAATGTAGGCCTCTTAGCGCTTAGCTTGTCCAATTGCAGTTTCTACAGAAAGAGTGTTTCAGAACGGCTCAATCAAAAGTAAGGTTCAACTCTGTTAGTTGAATGCAGAGAACACAAAGAAGTTTCACAGAATGCTACTGTGTAGTTTATATTTGAATATATTCCTTTTTCCACTATTACCCTCTTAGTGCTCCGAATGTCCACTTGCCTTTTCTACGGAAAGAGTGTTCGGAACTGCACAATCAAAAGTATGGTTTAACTCTGTTAGCTGAATGCACATATCAGAAATAAGTTTCACACAATGCTTCTGTGTAGTTTTTATTTGAAGATATTATTTTTCCCAATATAGGCCTCTTAGCGCTCAGAATGTCCAATTGCAGTTTCTACAGAAAGAGTGTTTCAGAAAGGCTCAATCAAAAGTAAGGTTCAACTCTGTTAGTTGAATGCACAGAACAGAAAGAAGTTTCATACAATGCTTCTGTGTAGTTTATATTTGAACATATTCTTTTTTCCACTATTACCCACTTAGCGCTACGAATGTCCAGTTGCATTTTGTACAGACAGAGTTTTTCAAAACTGCTCAATCAAAAGTATGGTTTAACTCTGTTAGCTGAATGCTCAGATCAGATAGACGTTTCACAGAATGCTTCTGTGTAGTTTATATTTGAATATATTCCTTTTTCCACTACTACCCTCTTAGCGCTCCAAATGTCCAGTTGAATTTTCTACAGAAAGAGTGTTCAGATCTGCTCAATCAAAAGTATGGTTTAACTCTGTTAGCTGAATGCACAGATCAGAAAGAAGTTTCACAGAAAGATTCTGTGTAGTTTATATTTGAAGACATTCCTTTTTCCACTATTAACCTCTTAGCGCTCCGAATCTCCACTTGCATTTTCTACAGAAAGAGTGTTACAGAACGGCTCAATCAAAATTAAGGTACAACTCCTTTAGTTGAATGAACAGAACAGAAAGTAGTTACACAGAATACTTCTGTGTAGTTTTTATTTGTAGACATTGTTTTTCCCATTATAGGCCTCTTAGCGCTCAGAATGTCCCATTGCAGTTTCTACAGAAAGAGTGTTTCAGAACGTCTCAATCAAAAGTAAGGTTCAACTCTGTTAGTTGAATGCACAGAACAGAAAGAAGTTTCATACAATGCTTCTGTGTAGTTTATATTTGAACATATTCTTTTTTCCACTATTACCCACTTAGCGCTACGAATGTCCAGTTGCATTTTCTACAGACAGAGAGTTTCAAAACTGCTCAATCAAAACTATGGTTTAACTCTGTTAGCTGAATGCTCAGATCAGAAAGAAGTTTCACAGAATGCTTCTGTGTAGTTTATATTTGAATATATTACTTTTTCCACTACTACGCTCTTAGCGCTCCAAATGTCCAGTTGCATTTTCTACAGAAAGAGTGTTCAGATCTGCTCAATCAAAAGTATGGTTTAACTGTGTTAGCTGAATGCACAGATCAGAAAGAAGTTTCATAGAATGATTCTGTGTAGTTTATATTTGAAGACATTCCTTTTTCCACTATTACCCTCTTAGCGCTCCGAATCTCCACTTGCATTTTCTACAGAAAGAGTGTTTCAGAACGGCTCAATCAAAACTAAGGTTCAACTCTTTTAGTTGAATGAACTGAACAGAAAGAAGTTTCACAGAATGCTTCTGTGTAGTTTTCATTTGTAGATATTCTTTTTCCCAATATAGTCCTCTTAGAGCTCAGAATGTCCAATTGCAGTTTCTACAGAAAGAGTGTTTCAGAACGGCTCAATCAAAAGTAAGGTTCAACCCTGGTAGTTGAATGCACAGAACAGAAAGAAGTTTCACAGAATGCTTCTGTGTAGTTTATATTTGAATATATTCCTTTTTCCACTATTACCCTCTTAGCGCTCCGAATGTCCACTTGCATTTTCTACAGAAAGAGTGTTCTGAACTTCGCAATCAAAAGTATGGTTTAACTCTGTTAGCTGAATGCACATATCAGAAATAAGTTTCAAACAATGCTTCTGTGTAGTTTTTATTTGAAGATATTATTTTTCCCAATATAGGTCTCTTAACGCTCAGAATGTCCAATTGCTGTTTCTACAGAAAGAGTGTTTCAGAACGGCTCAATCAAATGTAAGGTTCAACAATCTTAGTTGAATGCACAGAACAGAAAGAAGTTTCATACAATGCTTCTGTGTAGTTTATATTTGAACATATTCTTTTTTCCACTACTACCCTCTTATCGCTCCAAATGTCCAGTTGCATTTTCTACAGAAAGAGTGTTCAGATCTGCTCAATCAAAAGTATGGTTTAACTCTGTTAGCTGAATGCACAGATCAGAAAGAAGTTCCACAGAATGATTCTGTGTAGTCTATATTTCAAGACATGCCTTTTTCCACTGTTACCCTCTTAGCGCTCCAAATCTCCACTTGCATTTTCTACAGAGAGAGTGTTTCAGAATGGCTCAATCAAAACTAAGGTTCAACTCTTTTAGTTGTATGAACAGAACAGAAAGTAGTTTCACAGAATAGTTCTGTGTAGTTTTTATTTGTAGGCATTCTTTTTCCCAATATAGGCCTCTTAGCGCTCAGAATGTCCAATTGCATTTTCTACAGAAAGAGTGTTTCAGAACGGCTCAATCAAAAGTAAGGTTCAACTCTGTTAGTTGAATGCAGAGAACAGAAAGAAGTTTCATACAATGCTTCTGTGTAGTTTATAATTGAACATATTCTTTTTTCCACTATTACCCACTTAGCGCTACGAATGTCCAGTTGCATTTTCTACAGACAGAGTGTTTCAAAACTGCTCAATCAAAAGTATGGTTTAACTCTGTTAGCTGAATGCTAAGATCAGAAAGAAGTTTCACAGAATGCTTCTGTGTAGTTTATATTTGAATATATTCCTTTTTCCACTACTACTCTCTTAGCGCTCCAATTGTCCAGTTGCATTTTCTACAGAAAGATTGTTCAGATCTGATCAATCAAATGTATGGTTTAACTCTGTTAGCTGAATGCACAGATGAGAAAGAAGTTTCATAGAATGATTCTGTGTAGTTTATATTTGAAGACATTCCTTTTTCCACTATTACCCACTTAGCGCTCCGAATCTCCACTTGCATTTTCTACAGAAAGAGTGTTTCAGAACGGCTCAATCAAAACTAAGGTTCAACTCTTTTACTTGAATGAACTGAACAGAAAGAAATTTCACAGAATGCTTCTGTGTAGTTTTTAATTGTAGATATTCTTTTTCCCAATATAGGCCTCTTAACGCTCAGAATGTCCAATTGCAGTTTCTACAGAAAGAGTGTTTCAGAACGGCTCAATCAAAAGTAAGGTTCAACCCTGGTAGTTGAATGCACAGAACAGAAAGAAGTTTCACAGAATGCTTCTGTGTAGTTTATATTTGAATATATTCCTTTTTCCACTATTACCCTCTTAGCACTCCGAATGTCCACTTGCATTTTCTACAGAAAGAGTGTTCTGCACTGCGCAATCAAAAGTATGGTTTAACTCTGTTAGCTGAATGCACATATCAGAAATATGTTTCAAAAAATGCTTCTGTGTAGTTTTTATTTGAAGATATTATTTTTCCCAATATAGGCCTCTTAGCGCTCAGAATGTCCAATTGCACTTTCTACAGAAAGAGTGTTTCAGAACGGCTCAATCAAATGTAAGGTTCAACTCTCTTAGTTGAATGCACAGAACAGAAAGAAGTTTCACAGAATGATTCTGTGTAGTATTTAGTTGAAGATACTCCTTTTTGGACTATTACCCACTTAGCGCTCCGAATATCCACTGGCAGTTTCTACACAAAGGGTGTTTCACAACTGCTCCTTCAAAAGTAAGGCTCAACACTGTTAGTTGAATGCGGAGAACAGAAAGGTGTTTCAGAGAATGCTTCTGTGTAGTTTTTAATTGGAGATATTCTTTTTCCTCTATTACAATCTTAGCGCTCCGAATGTCCACTTGCATTTTCTACAAAAAGAGAGTTTCATAACTGCTCAATCAAAAATATGGTTTAGCTCTGTTAACTGAATTTACAGATCAGAAATAAGTTTCACAGAATGCATCTGTGTAGTTTTTATTTGAAGATATTCTTTTTCCCAATGTAGGCCTCTTAGCGCTTAGCATGTCCAATTGCAGTTTCTACAGAAAGAGTGTTTCAGAACGGCTCAATCAAAAGTAAGGTTCAACCCTGTTAGATGAATGCACAGAACAGAAAGAAGTTTCACAGAATGCTACCGTGTAGTTTATATTTGAATATATTCCTTTTTCCACTATTACCCTCTTAGCGCTCCGAATGTCCACTTGCCTTTTCTACGGAAAGAGTGTTCGGAACTGCGCAATCAAAAGTATGGTTTAACTCTGTAAGCTGAATGCACATATCAGAAATAAGTTTCACACAATTCTTCTGTGTAGTTTTTATTTGAAGATATTATTTTTCCCAATATAGGCCTCTTAGCGCTCAGAATGTCCAATTGCAGTTTCTACAGAAAGACGGTTTCAGAACGGCTCAATCAAAAGTAAGGTTCAACTTTGTTAGTTGAATGCACAGAACAGAAAGAAGTTTCATACAATGCTTCTGTGTAGTTTATATTTGAACATATTCTTTTTTCCACTATTACCCACTTAGCGCTACGAATGTCCAGTTGCATTTTCTACAGACAGAGTGTTTCAAAACTGCTCAATCAAAAGTATGGTTTAACTCTGTTAGCTGAATGCTCAGATCAGAAAGAAGTTTCACAGAATGCTTCTGTGTAGTTTATATTTGAATATATTCCTTTTTCCACTACTACGCTCTTAGCGCTCCAAATGTCCAGTTGCATTTTCTACAGAAAGAGTGTTCAGATCTGCTCAATCAAAAGTATGGTTTAACACTGTTAGCTGAATGCACAGATCAGAAAGAAGTTTCAGAGGATGATTCTGTGTAGTTTATATTTGAAGACATTCGTTTTTCCACTATTACCTTCTTAGCGCTCCGAATCTCCACTTGCATTTACTACAGAAAGTGTGTTTCAGAACGGCTCAATCAAAATTAAGGTTCAACTCTTTTAGTTGAATGAAAAGAACAGAAAGAAGTTTCACAGAATGCTTCTGTGTAGTTTTCATTTGTAGATATTCTTTTTCCCAATATAGTCCTCTTAGAGCTCAGAATGTCCAATTGCAGTTTCTACAGAAAGAGTGTTTCAGAAGGGCTCAATCTAAAGTAAGGTTCAACCCTGGTAGTTGAATGCACAGAACAGAAAGGAGTTTCACAGAATGCTTCTGTGTAGTTTATATTTGAATATATTCCTTTTTCCACTATTACCCTCATAGCGCTCCGAATGTCCAGTTGCATTTTCTACAGAAAGAGTGTTCGGAACTGCCCAATCAAAAGTATGGTTTAACTCTGTTAGCTGAATGCACATATCAGAAATAAGTTTCACACAATGCTTCTGTGTAGTTTTTATTTGAAGATATTATTTTTCCCAATATAGGCCTCTTAGCGCTCAGAATGTCCAATTGCAGTTTCTACAGAAAGAGTGTTTCAGAAAGGCTCAATCAAAAGTAAGGTTCAACTCTGTTAGTTGAATGCACAGAACAGAAAGAAGTTTCATACAATGCTTCTGTGTAGTTTGTATTTGAACATATTCTTTTTTCCACTATTACCCACTTAGCGCTACGAATGTCCAGTTGCATTTTCTACAGAGAGAGTGTTTCAAAACTGCTCAATCAAAAGTATGGTTTAACTCTGTTAGCTGAATGCTCAGATCAGAAAGAAGTTTCACAGAATGCCTCTGTGTAGTTTATATTTGTATATATTCCTTTTTCCACTACTACCCTCTTAGCTCTCCAAATGTCCAGTTGCATTATCTACAGAAAGTGTGTTCAGAACTGCTCAATCAAAAGTATGGTTTAACTCTGTTAGCTGAATGCACAGATCAGAAAGAAGTTTCACAGAATGATTCTGTGTAGTTTATATTTGAAGACATTCCTTTCTCCACTATTAACCTCTTAGCGCTCCGAATGTCCACTTGCATTTTCTACAGAAAGAGTGTTCTGAACTGCGCAATCAAAAGTATGGTTTAACTCTGTTAGCTGAATGCTCAGATCAGAAAGAAGTTTCACAGAATGGTTCTGTGTAGTTTCTATTTGTATATATTCCTTTTTCCACGAATACCCTCTTAGCACTCCAAATGTCCATTTGCATTATCTACAGAAAGAGTGTTCAGATCTGCTCAATCAAAAGTTTGGTTTAACACTGTTAGCTGAATGCACAGATCAGAAAGAAGTTTCACAGAATGATTCTGTGTAGTTTATATTTGAAGACATTCCTTTTTCCACTATTACCCTCTTAGCGCTCCGAATCTCCACTTGCATTTTCTACAGAAAGAGTGTTTCAGAACGGCTCAATCAAAGCTAAGGTTCAACTGTTTTAGTTGAATGAACAGAACAGAAAGAAGTTTCACAGAATGCTTCTGTGTAGTTTTTATTTGTAGATATTCTTTTTCCCAATATAGGCCTCTTAGCGCTCAGAATGTCCAATTGCAGTTTCTACAGAAAGAGTGTTTCAGAACGGCTCAATCTAAAGTAAGGTTCAACCCTGGTAGTTGAATGCAAAAACAGAAAGAAGTTTCACAGAATGCTTCTGTGTAGTTTATATTTGAATATATTACTTTTTCCACTATTACCCTCTTAGCGCTCCGAATGTCCACTTGCACTTTCTACAGAAAGAGTGTTCTGAACTGCGCAATCAAATTATGGTTTAACTCTGTTAGCTGAATGCATATATCAGACAAAAGTTTCAAACAATGCTTCTGTGTAGTTTTTATTTGAAGATATTATTTTTCCCAATATAGGCCTCTTAGCGCTCAGAATGTCCAATTGCAGTTTCTACAGAAAGAGTGTTTCAGAACGGCTCAATCAAATGTAAGGTTCAACTTTCTTAGTTGAATACACAGAACACAAAGTAGTTTCACAGAATGCTTCTGTGCAGTATTTAGTTGAAGATACTCCTTTTTGGACTATTACCCACTTAGCACTCAGAATATCCACTGGCAGTTTCTACACAAAGAGTGTTTCAGAACTGCTCCTTCAAAAGTAAGGCTCAACTCTGTTAGTTGAATGCGGAGAACAGAAAGGGGTTTCAGAGAATGCTTCTGTGTAGTTTTTAATTGGAGATATTCCTTTTTCCTCTATTACAATCTTAGCGCTCCGAATGTCCACTTGCATTTTCTACAAAAAGAGTGTTTCATAACTGCTCAATCAAAAATATGGTTTAGGTCTGTTAACTGAATTTACAGATCAGAAATAAGTGTCACAGAATGCATCTGTGTAGTTTTTATTTGAAGATATTCTTTTTCCCAATGTAGGCCTCTTAGCGCTTAGAATGTCCAATTGCAGTTTCTACAGAAAGAGTGTTTCAGAACGGCTCAATCAAAAGTAAGGTTCAACTCTGTTAGCTGAATGCACAGAACAGAAAGAAGTTTCACAGAATGCTACTGTGTAGTTTATATTTGAATATATTCCTTTTTCCACTATTACCCTCTTAGCGCTCCGAATGTCCACTTGCATTTTCTACAGAAAGAGTGTTCGGAACTGCGCAATCAAAAGTATGGTTTAACTCTGTTAGCTGAATGCACATATCAGAAATAAGTTTCACACAATGCTTCTGTGTAGTTTTTATTTGAAGATATTATTTTTCCCAATATAGGCCTCTTAGCACTCAGAATGTCCATTTGCAGTTTCTACAGAAAGAGTGTTTCAGAACGGCTCAATCAAAAGTAAGGTTCAACTCTGTTAGTTGAATGCACAGAACAGAATGTAGTTTCACAGATTGCTTCTGTGTAGTTTGTATTTGAAGATATTCCTTTTTCCACTGTTACCCTTTTTAGAGCTCAGAATGTCCACTTGCATTTTCTACAGAAAGTGTGTTCAGAACTGCTCTATCAAAAGTATGTTTTAACTCTTTAGGTGAATGCACAGATCAGAAATAAGTTTCACAGAATTTTTCTGTGTAGTTTATATTTGAAGATATTCCATTTTCCACTATTACCCACTTAGCGCTCTGAATGTCCAGTTGCATTTTCTACAGAAAGAGTGTTCTGAACGGCTCAATCAAAAGTATGGTTTTGCTCTGTTATTTGAATGCACATATCAGAAATAAGTTTCACAGAATCCTTCCGTGTAGTATTTTGTTGAAGATATTCCTTTTTCGACTATTATCCTCTTAGCTCTCCGAATGTCCAATTTCAGTTTCTAAACAAAGAGTGTTTCAGAACTGCTCCTTCAAAAGTAGATCTCAACTCTGTTAGTTGAATGCAGAGAACAGAAAGGAGTTTCACAGAATGCCCCTGTGTAGTTTATATTTGAATATATTCCCTTTTTCAGTATTACCCTCTTAGCGCTCCGAATGTCCACTTGCATTTTCTACAGAAAGAGTGTTCAGAACTGCTCAATCCAAAGTATGGTTTAACTCTGTTAGCTGAATGCACAGATCAGAAAGAATTTTCACAGAATGCTTCTGTGTACTTTTTATTTGAAGATATTCCTTTCTCCAATATAGGAGTCTTAGCGCTCAGAATGTCCAATTGCAGTTTCTACAGAAAGAGTGTTTCAGAAAGGCTCAATCAAAAGTAAGGTTCAACTCTGTTAGTTGAATGCACAGAACAGAAAGTAGTTTCACAGAATGCTTCTGTGTAGTTTATATTTGAATATATTACTTTTTCCACTACTACCCTCTTAGCGCTCCAAATGTCCAGTTGCATTTTCTACAGAAAGAGTGTTCAGAACTGCTCAATCAAATGTATGATTTAACTCTCTTAGCTGAATGCACAGATTAGAAAAAAGTTGCACAGAATGCTTCTGTGTAGTTTTTATTTGAAGATATACTTTTTCCCAATATAGGCCTCTTAGTGCTCAGATTGTCCAATTGCAGTTTCTACAGAAAGAGTGTTTCAGAACGGCTCAATCAAAAGTAAGGTTCAACTCTGTTAGTTGAATGCAGAGAACAGAAAGAAGTTTCATACAATGCTTCTGTGTAGTTTATATTTGAACATATTCTTTTTTCCACTATTACCCACTTAGCGCTACGAATGTCCAGTTGCATTTTCTACAGACAGAGTGTTTCAAAACTGCTCAATCAAAAGTATGGTTTAACTCTGTTAGCTGAATGCTCAGATCAGAAAGAAGTTTCACAGAATGCTTCTGTGTAGTTTATATTTGAATATATTCCTTTTTCCACTACTACTCTCTTAGCGCTCCAATTGTCCAGTTGCATTTTCTACAGAAAGATTGTTCAGATCTGATCAATCAAAAGTATGGTTTAACTCTGTTAGCTGAATGCACAGATCAGAAAGAAGTTTCATAGAATGATTCTGTGTAGTTTATATTTGAAGACATTCCTTTTTCCACTATTACCCACTTAGCGCTCCGAGTCTCCACTTGCATTTTCTACAGAAAGAGTGTTTCAGAACGGCTCAATCAAAACTAAGGTTCAACTCTTTTACTTGAATGAACTGAACAGAAAGAAATTTCACAGAATGCTTCTGTGTAGTTTTTATTTGTAGATATTCTTTTTCCCAATATAGGCCTCTTAGCGCTCAGAATGTCCAATTGCAGTTTCTACAGAAAGAGTGTTTCAGAACGGCTCAATCAAAAGTAAGGTTCAACCCTGGTAGTTGAATGCACAGAACAGAAAGAAGTTTCACAGAATGCTTCTGTGTAGTTTATATTTGAATATATTCCTTTTTCCACTATTACCCTCTTAGCACTCCGAATGTCCACTTGCATTTTCTACAGAAAGAGTGTTCTGCACTGCGCAATCAAAAGTATGGTTTAACTCTGTTAGCTGAATGCACATATCAGAAATATGTTTCAAAAAATGCTTCTGTGTAGTTTTTATTTGAAGATATTATTTTTCCCAATATAGGCCTCTTAGCGCTCAGAATGTCCAATTGCACTTTCTACAGAAAGAGTGTTTCAGAACGGCTCAATCAAATGTAAGGTTCAACTCTCTTAGTTGAATGCACAGAACAGAAAGAAGTTTCACAGAATGATTCTGTGTAGTATTTAGTTGAAGATACTCCTTTTTGGACTATTACCCACTTAGCGCTCCGAATATCCACTGGCAGTTTCTACACAAAGAGTGTTTCACAACTGCTCCTTCAAAAGTAAGGCTCAACACTGTTAGTTGAATGCGGAGAACAGAAAGGTGTTTCAGAGAATGCTTCTGTGTAGTTTTTAATTGGAGATATTCTTTTTCCTCTATTACAATCTTAGCGCTCCGAATGTCCACTTGCATTTTCTACAAAAAGAGAGTTTCATAACTGCTCAATCAAAAATATGGTTTAGCTCTGTTAACTGAATTTACAGATCAGAAATAAGTTTCACAGAATGCATCTGTGTAGTTTTTATTTGAAGATATTCTTTTTCCCAATGTAGGCCTCTTAGCGCTTAGCATGTCCAATTGCAGTTTCTACAGAAAGAGTGTTTCAGAACGGCTCAATCAAAAGTAAGGTTCAACCCTGTTAGATGAATGCACAGAACAGAAAGAAGTTTCACAGAATGCTACCGTGTAGTTTATATTTGAATATATTCCTTTTTCCACTATTACCCTCTTAGCGCTCCGAATGTCCACTTGCCTTTTCTACGGAAAGAGTGTTCGGAACTGCGCAATCAAAAGTATGGTTTAACTCTGTAAGCTGAATGCACATATCAGAAATAAGTTTCACACAATTCTTCTGTGTAGTTTTTATTTGAAGATATTATTTTTCCCAATATAGGCCTCTTAGCGCTCAGAATGTCCAATTGCAGTTTCTACAGAAAGACGGTTTCAGAACGGCTCAATCAAAAGTAAGGTTCAACTTTGTTAGTTGAATGCACAGAACAGAAAGAAGTTTCATACAATGCTTCTGTGTAGTTTATATTTGAACATATTCTTTTTTCCACTATTACCCACTTAGCGCTACGAATGTCCAGTTGCATTTTCTACAGACAGAGTGTTTCAAAACTGCTCAATCAAAAGTATGGTTTAACTCTGTTAGCTGAATGCTCAGATCAGAAAGAAGTTTCACAGAATGCTTCTGTGTAGTTTATATTTGAATATATTCCTTTTTCCACTACTACGCTCTTAGCGCTCCAAATGTCCAGTTGCATTTTCTACAGAAAGAGTGTTCAGATCTGCTCAATCAAAAGTATGGTTTAACACTGTTAGCTGAATGCACAGATCAGAAAGAAGTTTCAGAGGATGATTCTGTGTAGTTTATATTTGAAGACATTCGTTTTTCCACTATTACCTTCTTAGCGCTCCGAATCTCCACTTGCATTTACTACAGAAAGTGTGTTTCAGAACGGCTCAATCAAAATTAAGGTTCAACTCTTTTACTTGAATGAAAAGAACAGAAAGAAGTTTCACAGAATGCTTCTGTGTAGTTTTCATTTGTAGATATTCTTTTTCCCAATATAGTCCTCTTAGAGCTCAGAATGTCCAATTGCAGTTTCTACAGAAAGAGTGTTTCAGAAGGGCTCAATCTAAAGTAAGGTTCAACCCTGGTAGTTGAATGCACAGAACAGAAAGGAGTTTCACAGAATGCTTCTGTGTAGTTTATATTTGAATATATTCCTTTTTCCACTATTACCCTCATAGCGCTCCGAATGTCCAGTTGCATTTTCTACAGAAAGAGTGTTCGGAACTGCCCAATCAAAAGTATGGTTTAACTCTGTTAGCTGAATGCACATATCAGAAATAAGTTTCACACAATGCTTCTGTGTAGTTTTTATTTGAAGATATTATTTTTCCCAATATAGGCCTCTTAGCGCTCAGAATGTCCAATTGCAGTTTCTACAGAAAGAGTGTTTCAGAAAGGCTCAATCAAAAGTAAGGTTCAACTCTGTTAGTTGAATGCACAGAACAGAAAGAAGTTTCATACAATGCTTCTGTGTAGTTTGTATTTGAACATATTCTTTTTTCCACTATTACCCACTTAGCGCTACGAATGTCCAGTTGCATTTTCTACAGAGAGAGTGTTTCAAAACTGCTCAATCAAAAGTATGGTTTAACTCTGTTAGCTGAATGCTCAGATCAGAAAGAAGTTTCACAGAATGCCTCTTTGTAGTTTATATTTGTATATATTCCTTTTTCCACTACTACCCTCTTAGCACTCCAAATGTCCAGTTGCATTATCTACAGAAAGTGTGTTCAGAACTGCTCAATCAAAAGTATGGTTTAACTCTGTTAGCTGAATGCACAGATCAGAAAGAAGTTTCACAGAATGATTCTGTGTAGTTTATATTTGAAGACATTCCTTTCTCCACTATTAACCTCTTAGCGCTCCGAATGTCCACTTGCATTTTCTACAGAAAGAGTGTTCTGAACTGCGCAATCAAAAGTATGGTTTAACTCTGTTAGCTGAATGCTCAGATCAGAAAGAAGTTTCACAGAATGGTTCTGTGTAGTTTCTATTTGTATATATTCCTTTTTGCACGAATACCCTCTTAGCACTCCAAATGTCCATTTGCATTATCTACAGAAAGAGTGTTCAGATCTGCTCAATCAAAAGTATGGTTTAACACTGTTAGCTGAATGCACAGATCAGAAAGAAGTTTCACAGAATGATTCTGTGTAGTTTATATTTGAAGACATTCCTTTTTCCACTATTACCCTCTTAGCGCTCCGAATCTCCACTTGCATTTTCTACAGAAAGAGTGTTTCAGAACGGCTCAATCAAAGCTAAGGTTCAACTGTTTTAGTTGAATGAACAGAACAGAAAGAAGTTTCACAGAATGCTTCTGTGTAGTTTTTATTTGTAGATATTCTTTTTCCCAATATAGGCCTCTTAGCGCTCAGAATGTCCAATTGCAGTTTCTACAGAAAGAGTGTTTCAGAACGGCTCAATCTAAAGTAAGGTTCAACCCTGGTAGTTGAATGCAAAAACAGAAAGAAGTTTCACAGAATGCTTCTGTGTAGTTTATATTTGAATATATTACTTTTTCCACTATTACCCTCTTAGCGCTCCGAATGTCCACTTGCACTTTCTACAGAAAGAGTGTTCTGAGCTGCGCAATCAAATTATGGTTTAACTCTGTTAACTGAATGCATATATCAGACAAAAGTTTCAAACAATGCTTCTGTGTAGTTTTTATTTGAAGATATTATTTTTCTCAATATAGGCCTCTTAGCGCTCAGAATGTCCAATTGCAGTTTCTACAGAAAGAGTGTTTCAGAACGGCTCAATCAAATGTAAGGTTCAACTTTCTTAGTTGAATACACAGAACAGAAAGTAGTTTCACAGAATGCTTCTGTGCAGTATTTAGTTGAAGATACTCCTTTTTGGACTATTACCCACTTAGCACTCAGAATATCCACTGGCAGTTTCTACACAAAGAGTGTTTCAGAACTGCTCCTTCAAAAGTAAGGCTCAACTCTGTTAGTTGAATGCGGAGAACAGAAAGGGGTTTCAGAGAATGCTTCTGTGTAGTTTTTAATTGGAGATATTCCTTTTTCCTCTATTACAATCTTAGCGCTCCGAATGTCCACTTGCATTTTCTACAAAAAGAGTGTTTCATAACTGCTCAATCAAAAATATGGTTTAGGTCTGTTAACTGAATTTACAGATCAGAAATAAGTTTCACAGAATGCATCTGTGTAGTTTTTATTTGAAGATATTCTTTTTCCCAATGTAGGCCTCTTAGCGCTTAGAATGTCCAATTGCAGTTTCTACAGAAAGAGTGTTTCAGAACGGCTCAATCAAAAGTAAGGTTCAACTCTGTTAGCTGAATGCACAGAACAGAAAGAAGTTTCACAGAATGCTACTGTGTAGTTTATATTTGAATATATTCCTTTTTCCACTATTACCCTCTTAGCGCTCCGAATGTCCACTTGCATTTTCTACAGAAAGAGTGTTCGGAACTGCGCAATCAAAAGTATGGTTTAACTCTGTTAGCTGAATGCACATATCAGAAATAAGTTTCACACAATGCTTCTGTGTAGTTTTTATTTGAAGATATTATTTTTCCCAATATAGGCCTCTTAGCACTCAGAATGTCCATTTGCAGTTTCTACAGAAAGAGTGTTTCAGAACGGCTCAATCAAAAGTAAGGTTCAACTCTGTTAGTTGAATGCACAGAACAGAATGTAGTTTCACAGATTGCTTCTGTGTAGTTTGTATTTGAAGATATTCCTTTTTCCACTGTTACCCTTTTTAGAGCTCAGAATGTCCACTTGCATTTTCTACAGAAAGTGTGTTCAGAACTGCTCTATCAAAAGTATGTTTTAACTCTTTAGGTGAATGCACAGATCAGAAATAAGTTTCACAGAATTTTTCTGTGTAGTTTATATTTGAAGATATTCCATTTTCCACTATTACCCACTTAGCGCTCTGAATGTCCAGTTGCATTTTCTACAGAAAGAGTGTTCTGAACGGCTCAATCAAAAGTATGGTTTTGCTCTGTTATTTGAATGCACATATCAGAAATAAGTTTCACAGAATCCTTCCGTGTAGTATTTTGTTGAAGATATTCCTTTTTCGACTATTATCCTCTTAGCTCTCCGAATGTCCAATTTCAGTTTCTAAACAAAGAGTGTTTCAGAACTGCTCCTTCAAAAGTAGATCTCAACTCTGTTAGTTGAATGCAGAGAACAGAAAGGAGTTTCACAGAATGCCCCTGTGTAGTTTATATTTGAATATATTCCCTTTTTCAGTATTACCCTCTTAGCGCTCCGAATGTCCACTTGCATTTTCTACAGAAAGAGTGTTCAGAACTGCTCAATCCAAAGTATGGTTTAACTCTGTTAGCTGAATGCACAGATCAGAAAGAATTTTCACAGAATGCTTCTGTGTACTTTTTATTTGAAGATATTCCTTTCTCCAATATAGGAGTCTTAGCGCTCAGAATGTCCAATTGCAGTTTCTACAGAAAGAGTGTTTCAGAAAGGCTCAATCAAAAGTAAGGTTCAACTCTGTTAGTTGAATGCACAGAACAGAAAGTAGTTTCACAGAATGCTTCTGTGTAGTTTATATTTGAATATATTACTTTTTCCACTACTACCCTCTTAGCGCTCCAAATGTCCAGTTGCATTTTCTACAGAAAGAGTGTTCAGAACTGCTCAATCAAATGTATGATTTAACTCTCTTAGCTGAATGCACAGATTAGAAAAAAGTTGCACAGAATGCTTCTGTGTAGTTTTTATTTGAAGATATACTTTTTCCCAATATAGGCCTCTTAGTGCTCAGATTGTCCAATTGCAGTTTCTACAGAAAGAGTGTTTCAGAATGGCTCTTTCAAAAGTAAGGTTCAACTCTGCTATTTCAATGCACAGAACAGAAAGTAGTTTCACAGAATGCTTCTGTGTAGTTTATATTTGAATATATTACTTTTTCCACTACTACCCTCTTAGCGCTCCAAAAGTCCAGTTGCATTTTCTACAGAAAGAGTGTTCAGAACTGCTCAATCAAATGTATGATTTAACTCTCTTAGCTGAATGCACACATTAGAAAGAAGTTGCACAGAATGCTTCTGTGTAGTTTTTATTTGAAGATATACTTTTTCCCAATATAGGCCTCTTAGTGCTCAGAATGTCCAATTGCAGTATCTACAGAAAGAGAGTTTCAGAACTGCTCAATCAAAAGTAAGGTTCAATACTGTTAGTTGAATGCACGGAACAGAAAGAAGTTTCAGAGAATGCTTCTGTGTAGTTTATATTTGAAGATATTCCTTTTTCCACTATTACCCTCTTAGCGCTCCGAATCACCACTTGCATTTTCTACAGAAAGAGTGTTTCAGAACGGCTCAATCAAAAGTAAGGTTGAACTCTTTTAGTTGAATGCACAGAACAGAAAGAAGTTTCACAGAATGCTTCTGTGTAGTATTTAGTTATAGATATTCCTTTTTCGACTATTACCCTCTTAGCATTCCGAATGTCCACTGGCAGTTTCTACACAGAGATTGTTTGAGAACAGCTCCTTCAAAATAAGGCTCAAATCAGTTAGTTGAATGCAGAGAACAGAAAGGAGTTTCAGAGAATTCTTCTGTGTAGTTTTAATTTGGGGATATTCCTTTTTCCACTAATACAATTTTAGCGCTCCGAATGTCCACTTGCGTTTTCTACAGAAAGAGTGTCTCATAACTTCCCAATCAAAATTATGGTTTAACTCTGTTAGCTGAATGCACAGATCAGAAATAAGTTTCACAGAATGCTTCTGAGTAGTTTTTATTTGGAGATATTCTTTTTCCCAATATAGGCCACTTAGCACTCAGAATGTCCAATTGCCGTTTCTACAGAATGAGTGTTTCAGAAGGCTCAATCAAAAGTAAGGTTCAACTCTGTTAGTTGAATGCACCGAACAGAAAGAAGTTTCACAGAATGCTTCTCTGTAGTTTATATTTCAATGTATTCCTTTTTCCACTATTACCATCTTAGCGCTCCGAATGTCCTCTTGCATTTTCTACAGAAAGAGAGTTTCAGAAAGGCTCAATCAAAAGTAAGGTTCAACTCTGTTACTTGAATGCACAGAACAGCAAGAAGTTTCACAGAATGCTTCTGTGTAGTTTATATTTGAATATATTCCTTTTTCCAGTATTACCCTCTTAGTGCTCCGAATGTCCACTTGCATTTTCTACAGAAAGAGTGTTCTGAACGGCTCAATCAAAAGTATGGTTTTATTCTGTTATTTGAATGCACATATCAGAAATAAGTTTCACAGAATCCTTCCGTGTAGTATTTTGTTGAAGATATTCCTTTTTCGACTATTATCCTCTTAGCTCTCCGAATGTCCAATTTCAGTTTCTAAACAAAGAGTGTTTCAGAACTGCTCCTTCAAAAGTAGGGCTCAACTCTGTTAGTTGAATGCAGAGAACAGAAAGGAGTTTCACAGAATGCCTCTGTGTAGTTTATATTTGAATATATTCCCTTTTACAATATTACCCTCTTAGCGCTCCGAATGTCCACTTGCATTTTCTACAGAAAGAGTGTTCAGAACTGCTCAATCCAAAGTATGGTTTAACTCTGTTAGCTGAATGCACAGATCAGAAAGAATTTTCACAGAATGCTTCTGTGTACTTTTTATTTGAAGATATTCCTTTCTCCAATATAGGAGTCTTAGCGCTCAGAATGTCCAATTGCCGTTTCTACAGAAAGAGTGTTTCAGAAAGGCTCAATCAAAAGTAAGGTTCAACTCTGTTAGTTGAATGCACAGAACAGAAAGTAGTTTCACAGAATGCTTCTGTGTAGTTTATATTTTAATATATTACTTTTTCCACTACTACCCTCTTAGCGCTCCAAAAGTCCAGTTGCATTTTCTACAGAAAGAGTGTTCAGAACTGCTCAATCAAATGTATGATTTAACTCTCTTAGCTGAATGCACAGATTAGAAAGAAGTTGCACAGAATGCTTCTGTGTAGTTTTTATTTGAAGATATACTTTTTCCCAATATAGGCCTCTTAGTGCTCAGATTGTCCAATTGCAGTTTCTACAGAAAGAGTGTTTCAGAATGGCTCTTTCAAAAGTAAGTTTCAACCCTGCTATTTCAATGCACAGAACAGAAAGTAGTTTCACAGAATGCTTCTCTGTGGTTCATATTTGACGGTATTACTTTTTCCACTATTACCCTCTTAGAGCTCGGAATGTCCACTTGCATTTTCAACAGAAAGTGTGTTCAGAACTGCTCCATCAAAAGTATGGTTTAACTCTGTTAGTTGAATGCACAGATCAGAAAGAAGTTTGACAGAATTCTTCTGTGTAGTTTTTATTTGTAGACATTCTTTTTCCCAATATAGGCCTCTTAGCGCTCAGAATGTCCAATTGCAGTTTCTACAGAAAGAGTGTTTCAGAACGGCTCAATCAAAAGTAAGGTTCAACTCTGTTAGTTGAATGCACAGAACAGAAAGAAGTTTCACAGAATGCTTCTGTGTAGTTTATATTTGAATATATTCCTTTTTCCACTATTACCCTCTTAGCGCTCCGAATGTCCACTTGCACATTCTACAGAAAGAGTGTTCTGAACTGCGCAATCAAAAGTATGGTTTAACTCTGTTAGCTGAATGCATATATCAGACATAAGTTTCAAACAATGCTTCTGTGTAGTTTTTATTTGAAGATATTATTTTCCCAATATAGGCCTCTTAGCGCTCAGAATGTCCAATTGCAGTTTCTACAGCAAGAGTGTTTCAGAACGGCTCAATCAAATGTAAGGTTCAACTATCTTAGTTGAATGCACAGAACAGAAAGAAGTTTCACAGAATGCTTCTGTGTAGTATTTAGTTGAAGATACTCCTTTTTGGACTATTACCCACTTAGCGCTCCGAATATCCACTGGCAGTTTCTACACAAAGAGAGTTTCAGAACTGCTCCTTCAAAAGTAAGGCTCAACTCTGTTAGTTGAATGCGGAGAACATAAAGGGGTTTCAGAGAATGCTTCTGTGTAGTTTTTAATTGGAGATATTCCTTTTTCCTCTATTACAATCTTAGCGCTCCGAATGTCCACTTGCATTTTCTACAAAAAGAGTGTTTCATAACTGCTCAATCAAAAATATGGTTTAGCTCTGTTAACTGAATTTACAGATCAGAAATAAGTTTCACAGAATGCATCTGTGTAGTTTTTATTTGAAGATATTCTTTTTCCCAATATAGGCCTCTTAGCGCTTAGAATGTCCAATTGCAGTTTCTACAGAAAGAGTGTTTCAGAACGGCTCAATCAAAAGTAAGGTACAACTCTGTTAGCTGAATGCACAGAACAGAAAGGAGTTTCACAGAATGCTACTGTGTAGTTTATATTTGAATATATTCCTTTTTCCACTATTACCCTCTTAGTGCTCCGAATGTCCACTTGCATTTTCTACAGAAAGAGTGTTCGGCACTGCGCAATCAAAAGTATGGTTTAACTCTGTTAGCTGAAAGCTCATATCAGAAATAAGTTTCACACAATGCTTCTGTGTAGTTTTTATTTGAAGATATTATTTTTCCCAATATAGGCCTCTTAGCACTCAGAATGTCCAATTGCAGTTTCTACAGAAAGAGTGTTTCAGAAAGGCTCAATCAAAAGTAAGGTTCAACTCTGTTAGTTGAATGCACAGAACAGAAAGAAGTTTCATACAATACTTCTGTGTAGTTTATATTTGAACATATTCTTTTTTCCACTATTACCCACTTAGCGCTACGAATGTCCAGTTGCATTTTCTACAGACAGAGTGTTTCAAAACTGCTCAATCAAAAGTATGGTTTAACTCTGTTAGCTGAATTCTCAGATCAGAAAAAGTTTCACAGAATGCTTCTGTGTAGTTTATATTTGAATATATTCCTTTTTCCATTACTACCCTCTTAGCGCTCCAAATGTCCAGTTGCATTTTCTACAGAAAGAGTGTTCAGATCTGCTCAATCAAAAGTATGGTTTAACTCTGTTAGCTGAATGCACAGATCAGAAAGAAGTTTCACAGAATGATTCAGTGTAGTTTATATTTGAAGACATTCCTTTTTCCACTATTACCCTCTTAGCGCTCCAAATCTCCACTTGCATTTTCTACAGAAAGAGTGTTTCAGAACGTCTCAATCAATACTAAGGTTCAAATCTCTAAGTTGAATGCACAGAACAGAATATAGTTTCACAGATTGCTTCTGTGTAGTTTGTATTTGAAGATATTCCTTTTTCCACTGTTACCCTCTTAGAGCTCAGAATGTCCACTTGAATTTTCTACAGAAAGTGTGTTCAGAACTGCTCTATCAAAAGTATGTTTTAACTCTTTAGGTGAATGCACAGATCAGAAATAAGTTTCACAGAATTTTTCTGTGTAGTTTATATTTGAAGATATTCCATTTTCCACGATTACCCACTTAGCGCTCTGAATGTCCAGTTGCATTTTCTACAGAAAGAGTGTTTCAGAACTGCTCAATCAAAAGTATGGTTTAACTCTGTTAGCTGAATGCACAGATCAGAAAGAAGTTTCACAGAATGCTGCTGTGTAGTGTTTATATGAAGTTATTCTTTTTACCAATATAGGCCTCTTAGCACACAGAATGTCCAATTGCAGTTTCTACAGAGAGAGTGTTTCAGAAAGGCTCAATCAAAAGTAAGGTTCAACTCTTTTAGTTGAATGAACAGAACAGAAAGAAGTTTCAGAGAATGATTCTGTGTAGTTTATATTTGAAGATATTCCTTTTTCCACTATTACCTTCTAAGCTCTCCGAATGTCCACTTGCATTTTCTACAGAAAGTGTGTTTCCGAACTGCTCAATCAAAAGTATGGTTTAACTCTGTTAGCTGAATGCACAGATCAGTACGAAGTTTCACAGAATGTTTCTGTGTAGTTTTTATTTGAAGATAGTCCTTTCCCAAATATAGGCCTCTTAGCGCTCCGAATATCCAATTTCAGTTTCTACAGAAAAAGTGTTTCAGAACGCCTCAATGAAATGTAGGGTTCAACTCTTTTAGTTGAATTCACAGAACGGAAAGAAGTTTCACAGAATGCTTCTGTGTAGTATTTATTTGAAGGTATTCCTTTTTCCACCAGTAACCTCTTAGCGCTCCAAATGTCCAGTTGCATTTTCTACAGAAGGAGTGTTCAGAACTGCTCAATCATAAGTGTGGTTTAACCCTGTTAGGTGAATGCACAGATCAGAAAGAAGTTTCACAGAATTCTTCAGTGTAGTTTATATTTGAAGATATTCCTTTTTCCACTATTACCCACTTAGCGCTCTGAATCTCCAGTTGCATTTTCTACAGAAAGAGTGTTTCAGAACTGCTCAGTCAAAAGAATGCTTTAACTCTGTTAGCTGAATGCACAGAACAGAAAGAAGTTTCACAGAATGCTGCGGTGTAATGTTTATATGAAGATATTCTTTTTACCAATATAGGCCTCTTAGCGCTCAGAATATCCAATTGCAATTTCTACAGAAAGAGAGTTTCAGAAAGGCTCAATCAAAATAAGGTTCAACCCTGTTAGTTGAATGCACAGAACAGAAAGTAGTTTCACAGAATGCTTCTGTGTAGTTTATATTTGAATATATTCCTTTTTCCACTACTACCCTCTTAGCGCTCCAAATGTCCAGTTGCATTTTCTACAGAAAGAGTGTTCAGAACTGCTCAATCAAATGTATGATTTAACTCTCTTAGCTGAATGCACAGATTAGAAAGAAGTTGCACAGAATGCTTCTGTGTAGTTTTTATTTGAAGATATACTTTTTCCCAATATAGGCCTCTTAGTGCTCAGATTGTCCAATTGCAGTTTCTACAGAAAGAGTGTTTCAGAATGGCTCTTTCAATAGTAAGTTTCAACTCTGCTATTTCAATGCACAGAACAGAAAGTAGTTTCACAGAATGCTTCTCTGTAGTTCATATTTGACGATATTACTTTTTCCACTATTACCCTCTTAGAGCTCGGAATGTCCACTTGCATTTTCTACAGAAAGAGTGTTCAGAACTGCTCCATCAAAAGTATGGTTTAACTCTGTTAGTTGAATGCACAGATCAGAAAGAAGTTTCACAGAATTCTTCTGTGTAGTTTTTATTTGAAGATATTCCTTTTTCCAATATAGGTCTCTTAGCGCTCAGAATGTCCAATTGCAGTATCTACAGAAAGAGAGTTTCAGAACTGCTCAATCAAAAGTAAGGTTCAATACTGTTAGTTGAATGCACGGAACAGAAAGAAGTTTCAGAGAATGCTTCTGTGTAGTTTATATTTGAAGATATTCCTTTTTCCACTATTACCCTCTTAGCGCTCCGAATCACCACTTGCATTTTCTACAGAAAGAGTGTTTCAGAACGGCTCAATCAAAAGTAAGGTTGAACTCGTTTAGTTGAATGCACAGAACAGAAAGAAGTTTCACAGAATGCTTCTGTGTAGTATTTAGTTATAGATATTCCTTTTTCGACTATTACCCTCTTAGCGTTCCGAATGTCCACTGGCAGTTTCTACACAAAGAGTGTTTCAGAACAGCTCCTTCAAAGTAAGGCTCAAATCTGTTAGTTGAATGCAGAGAACAGAAAGGAGTTTCAGAGAATGCTTCTGTGTAGTTTTAATTTGGGGATATTCCTTTTTCCACTAATACAATTTTAGCGCTCCGAATGTCCACTTGCGTTTTCTACAGAAAGAGTGTCTCATAACTTCTCAATCAAAAGTATGGTTTAACTCTGTTAGCTGAATGCACAGATCAGAAATAAGTTTCACAGAATGCTTCTGAGTAGTTTTTATTTGGAGATATTCTTTTTCCCAATATAGGCCACTTAGCGCTCAGAATGTCCAATTGCCGTTTCTACAAAATGAGTGTTTCAGAAGGCTCAATCAAATGTAAGGTTCAACTCTGTTAGTTGAATGCACAGAACAGAAAGAAGTTTCACAGAATGCTTCTGTGTAGTTTATATTTGAATGTATTCCTTTTTCCACTATTGCCATCTTAGCGCTCCGAATGTCCACTTGCAATTTCTACAGAAAGAGAGTTTCAGAAAGGCTCAATCAAAAGTAAGGTTCAACTCTGTTACTTGAATGCACAGAACAGCAAGCAGTTTCACAGAATGCTTCTGTGTAGTTTATATTTGAATATATTCCTTTTTCCAGTATTACCCTCTTAGTGCTCCGAATGTCCACTTGCATTTTCTACAGAAAGTGTGTTCTGAACGGCTCAATCAAAAGTATGGTTTTACTCTGTTATTTGAATGCACATATCAGAAATAAGTTTCACAGAATCCTTCCGTGTAGTATTTTGTTGAAGATATTCCTTTTTCGACTATTATCCTCTTAGCTCTCCGAATGTCCAATTTCAGTTTCTAAACAAAGAGTGTTTCAGAACTGCTCCTTCAAAAGTAGGGCTCAACTCTGTTAGTTGAATGCAGAGAACAGAAAGGAGTTTCACAGAATGCCTCTGTGTAGTTTATATTTGAATATATTCCCTTTTTCAGTATTACCCTCAGCGCTCCGAATGTCCACTTGCATTTTCTACAGAAAGAGTGTTCAGAACTGCTCAATCCAAAGTATGGTTTAACTCTGTTAGCTGAATGCACAGATCAGAAAGAATTTTCACAGAATGCTTCTGTGTACTTTTTATTTGAAGATATTCCTTTCTCCAATATAGGAGTCTTAGCGCTCAGAATGTCCAATTGCAGTATCTACAGAAAGAGTGTTTCTGAACTGCTTAATCAAATGTAAGGTTCAACTCTGTTAGTTGAATGAACGGAACAGAAAGAAGTTTCATAGAATGCTTCTGTGTAGTTTATATTTGAAGATGTTCCTTTTTCCACTATTACCTTCTAAGCGCTCCGAATGTCCACTTGCATTTTCTACAGAATGAGTGTTTCCGAACTGCTCAATCAAAAGTATGGTTTAATTCTGTTAGCTGAATGCACAGATCAGTATGAAGTTTCACGGAATGCTTCTGTGTAGTTTTTATTTGAAGATAGTCCTTTTTCCAATATAGGCCTCTTAGCGCTCCGAATATCCAATTGCAGTTTCTACAGAAAGAGTGTTTCAGAATGGCTCAATCAAAAGTAGGGTTCAACTCATTTAGTTGAATGCACAGAACAGAGAGTAGTTTCACAGAATGCTTCTGTGTAGTATTTATTTGAAGATATTCCTTTTTCCACTATTACCCTCTTAGCGCTCCGAATGTCCACTTGCAGTTTCTACAGAAAGAGTGTTTCAGGACTGCTCCTTCAAAAATAAGGCTCAACCCTGTTAGTTGAAAGCAGAGAACAGAAACAAGTTTCAGAGAATGCCTCTTTGTAGTTTTTATTTGAAGATATTACTTTTTCCACAATTACCATCTTAGTGCACCGAATGACCACTTGCATTTTCTACAGAAAGAGTGTTTCAGAACTGCTAAATCAAAAGTATCGTTTAACTCTGTTAGCTGAATGCACAGATAAGAAAGAAGTTTCACAGAATGCATGTGTGTAGTTTTTATTTGAAGATATTCTTTATCCCAATATAGGCATCATAGCGCTCAGTATGTTAAATTGCAGTTTCTACAGAAAGAGTGTTTCAGAACGGCTGAATCAAAAGTAAGGTTCAACTCTGTTAGTTGAATGCACAGAACAAAAAGAAGTTTCACAGAATGCTTCTGAGTAGTTTATATTTGAATATATTCCTTTTTGCACTATTACCCTCTTAGCACTCCGAATGTCCACTTGCATTTTCTACATAAAGAGTGTTCAGAACGGCTCAATCAAAAATATGGTTTCACTCTGTTAGTTATATGCACATATCAGAAATAAGTTTCAGAGAAGGCTTCTGTGTAGTATTTAGTTGAAGATATTCCTTTTTCGAATATTACCCTCTTAGCGCTCCGAATGTCCACTGGCAGTTTCTACACAAAGTGTTTTTCAGAACTGCTCCTTCAAAAGTAATGCTCAACACTGTAAGTTGAATGCAAAGAACAGAAAGAAGCTTCACAGAATGCTTCTGTGTAGTTTATATTTGAATATATTCCTTTTTTCAGTATTACCCTCTTAGCGCTCCGAATGTCCACCTGCATTTTCTACAAAAAGAGTGTTCAGAACTGCTCAATCAAAAGTTTGTGTATCTCTGTTAGCTGAATGCACATATCAGTACGAAGTTTCACAGAATGCTTCTGTGTAGTTTTTATTTGAAGATAGTCCTTTTTCAAATATAGGCCTCTTAGCGCTCCAAATATCCAATTGCAGTTTCTACAGAAAGAGTGTTTCAGAACGGCAAAATGAAAAGTAGGGTTCAACACTTTTAGTTGAATTCACAGAACAGAAAGTAGTTTCACAGATTGCTTCTGTGTAGTATTTATTTGAAGGTATTCCTTTTTCCACTATTACCCTAGTAGCGCTCGGAATGTCCACTTGCAGTTTCTACAGAAAGTGTGTTTCAGGGCTGCTCCTTCAAAAATAAGGCTCAACTCTGTTAGTTGAATGCAGAGAACAGAAAGAAGTTTCAGAGAATGCCTCTGTGTAGTTTTTATTTGAAGATATTCCTTTTTCCACAATTACCAACTTAGCACACCGAATGTCCACTTGCATTTTCTACAGAAAGAGTGTTTCAGAACTGCTTAATCAAATGTATCGTTTAATTCTGTTAGCTGAATGCACAGAACAGAAAGAAGTTTCAGAGAATGCATCTCTGTAGTTTTTATTTGAAGACATTATTTTTCTCAATATAGGCCTCTTAGCGTTCAGAAATCCAATTACAGTTTCTACAGAAAGAGTGTTTCAGAACTGCTCAATCAAAATTAAGGTTCAACTCTGTTAGTTGAATGCACAGAACAGAATGTAGTTTCACAGATTGCTTCTGTGTAGTTTATATTTGAAGATATTCCTTTTTCCACTGTTACCCTCTTAGATCTCCGAATGTCCACTTGCATTTTCTACAGAAAGTGTGTTCAGAACTGCTCTATCAAAAGTATGGTTTAACTCTGTTAGGTGAATGCACAGATCAGAAATAAGTTTCACAGAATTCTTCTGTGTAGTTTATATTTGAAGATATTCCATTTTCCACTATTACCCACTTAGCGCTCTGAATGTCCAGTTGCATTTTCTACAGAAAGAGTGTTTCAGAACTGCTCAATCAAAAGTATGGTTTAACTCTGTTAGCTGAATGCACAGATCAGAAAGAAGTTTCACAGAATGCTGCTGTGTAGTGTTTATATGAAGATATTCTTTTTACCAATATAGGCCTCTTAGCGCTCAGAATGTCCAACTGCAGTTTCTACAGAAAGAGTGTTTCAGAACGGCTCAATCAAAAGTAAGGTTCAACTCTGTTAGTTGAATGCACAGAACAGAAAGTAGTTTCACAGAATGCCTGTCTGTAGTTCTTATTTGACGATATTACTTTTTCCACTATTACCCTCTTAGAGCTCCGAATGTCCACTTGCATTTTCTACAGAAAGAGTGTTCAGAACTGCTCAATCAAAAGTATGGTTTAACTCTGTTAGTTGAATGCACAGATCAGAAAGAAGTTTCACAGAATTCTTCTGTGTAGTTTTTATTTTAACATATTCCTTTTTCCAATATAGGACTCTTAGCGCTCAGAATTTCCAATTGCAGTATCTACAGAAAGAGAGTTTCAGAACTGGTCAATCAAAAGTAAGGTTCAATATTGTTAGTTGAATGCAAGGAACAGAAAGAAGTTTTACAGAATGCTTCTGTGTAGTTTATATTTGAAGATACTCCTTTTTCCACTATTACCCTCTTAGCGCTCTGAATCACCACTTGCATTTTCTACAGAAAGAGTGTTTCAGAACGGCTCAATCAAAAGTAAGGTTCAACTCTTTTAGTTGAATGCACAGAACAGAAAGAAGTTTCACAGAATGCTTCTGTTTAGTATTTAGTTGAAGATATTCCTTTTTCGACTATTACCCTCTTAGCGTTCCGCATATCCACTGGCAGTTTCTACACAAAGAGTGTTTCAGAACAGCACCTTCAAAAGTAAGGCTCAACTCTGTTAGTTTAATGCAGAGAACAGAAAGGAGTTTCAGAGAATGCTTCTGTGTAGTTTTTATTTGGGGATATTCCTTTTTCCACTATTACAATCTTAGCGCTCCTAATGTCCTCTTGCATTTCCTACAGAAACAGTGTTTAATAACTGCTCAATCAAAAGTGTGGTTTAACTCTGTTAGCTGAATGCACAGATCAGAAATAAGTTTCACAGAATTCTTCTGAGTAGTTTTTATTTGGAGATATTCTTTTTCCCAATATAGGCCACTTAGCGCTCAGAATGTCCAATTGCAGTTTCTACAGAATGAGTGTTTCAGGACGGCTCAATCAAAAGTAAGGTTCAACTCTTTTAGTTGAATGCACAGAACAGAAAGTAGTTTCACAAAATGCCTGTCTGTAGTTCTTATTTGACGATATTACTTTTTCCACTATTACCCTCTTAGAGCTCCGAATGTCCACTTGCATTTTCTACAGAAAGAGTGTTCAGAACTGCTCAATCAAAAGTATGGTTTAACTCTGTTAGTTGAATGCACAGATCAGAAAGAAGTTTCACAGAATTCTTCTGTGTAGTTTTTATTTGAACATATTCCTTTTTCCAATATAGGACTCTTAGCGCTCAGAATTTCCAATTGCAGTATCCACAGAAAGAGAGTTTCAGAACTGGTCAATCAAAAGTAAGGTTCAATATTGTTAGTTGAATGCAAGGAACAGAAAGAAGTTTTACAGAATGCTTCTGTGTAGTTTATATTTGAAGATACTCCTTTTTCCACTATTACCTTCTTAGCGCTCCGAATCACCACTTGCATTTTCTACAGAAAGTGTGTTTCAGAACGGCTCAATCAAAAGTAAGGTTCAACTCTTTTAGTTGAATGCACAGAACAGAAAGAAGTTTCACAGAATGCTTCTGTTTAGTATTTAGTTGAAGATATTCCTTTTTCGACTATTACCCTCTTAGCGTTCCGCATATCCACTGGCAGTTTCTACACAAAGAGTGTTTCAGAACAGCACCTTCAAAAGTAAGGCTCAACTCTGTTAGTTTAATGCAGAGAACAGAAAGGAGTTTCAGAGAATGCTTCTGTGTAGTTTTTATTTGGGGATATTCCTTTTTCCACTATTACAATCTTAGCGCTCCTAATGTCCACTTGCATTTCCTACAGAAACAGTGTTTAATAACTGCTCAATCAAAAGTGTGGTTTAACTCTGTTAGCTGAATGCACAGATCAGAAATAAGTTTCACAGAATTCTTCTGAGTAGTTTTTATTTGGAGATATTCTTTTTCCCAATATAGGCCACTTAGCGCTCAGAATGTCCAATTGCAGTTTCTACAGAATGAGTGTTTCAGGACGGCTCAATCAAAAGTAAGGTTCAACTCTGTTAGTTGAATGCACAGAACAGAAAGAAGTTTCACAGAATTCTTCTGTGTAGTTTATATTTGAATATATTCCTTTTTCCAGTATTACCTTCTTAGTGCTCCGAATGTCCACTTGCATTTTCTTCAGAAAGAGTGTTCATAACGGCTCAATCAAAAGTATGGTTTTACTCTGTTAGTTGAATTCACATATCAGAAATAAGTTTCACAGAATGCTTCTGTGTAGTATTTAGCTGAAGATATTCCTTTTTCGACTATTATCCTCTTAGCTCTCCGAATGTCCAATTTCAGTTTCTACACAAAGAGTGTTTCAGAACTGCTCCTTCAAAAGTAAGGCTCAACTCTGTTAGGTGAATGCAGAGAACAGAAAGAAGTTGCAGAGAACAGAAAGAAATTTCACAGAATGCTTCTGTGTACTTTATATTTGAATATATTCCTTTTTCCACTACTACCCTCTTAGCGCTCCAAATGTCCAGTTGCATTTTCTACAGAAAGAGTGTTCAGAACTGCTCAATCAAATGTACGGTTTAACTCTGTTAGCTGAATGCACAGATCAGAAAGAAGTTTCACAGAATGATTCTGTGTAGTTTATATTTGAAGATATTCCTTTCTGTTCTCTGCATTAAAATCAATCAAAAAATTATATTGAAATTGAAATACTGAATTTTATACTAAAGACAAGGCATCCAACTGAAAATGAAATTTTCTAGGTGAAAATTTCCAAATCATAAATATGTAGGGACAAAAAACTTTATTTATAAAGAAAAAGATAATTCTAATTAATTGATGATTCAAAGGTTTACAACTTTAAAATTAAATATTATCTTTGAAGTAAAGTCCATTTAAATTATTTATGCCGCCAAAATTTTAGTAATTGTATATGTATATCATGTAAACTTTTTCGAGAATGATGGAATTGGAAATGTTAGGGTATTATGCGGAAAAAATCACCTAAAGAAAAAAATTATCTCCTCATGAAGGATTACTTTAGCCACTTTGACAGGTGTAGGTAAAAGAACACTTAATGCACATCAATATGATTAGGAGATGCGCGCTTAGATATACGTTATCATTGAAAAGAGAATTGTATTATCAGGTTTGCAGGGGCCCTTCTTATCCTTCATATTTATGTAACTTTGTCATCTATAGAAAGATTATAGGAATTTTAAAAATAGCTGATAGTTAAGAAACATCACCATAACACTGTGCTGAATGCATAATAAAACATTTCCCTTCTCTCTAAAAGCCTTTTAAAATTATGTACCATAATCAGTATGGCCAGCAGAGGGTCATTTCCATGTTCAAGTTCCTCTGTTTCTCGAGGGTGAGAATCCTTCTATAGTCTTCTGAGGGTGACACTGTAGTGTTTTCTTAGCCTGATTATTTTTATCTATTTTTTCCGATGCTTTCCTTTGTATATTTACATTTTACATATTGAAAGTTATTTTTTCAAATATTTTATATGCAAGTTTACAAAGTACAACGACTGTACATTAAAATAACTTATTTATGCCATATGGAAGATTAAATATAATTTTACAATATCTAATATTGATTGTTTAGTTTCTAATCATTGATACTTGACATGATTTTTCCCAGCATACCTCAAAATATTCTTCAAAATCCTGCGAATTAATTCCTGTAACACTTCTGAGGTGTATTAATAAGCTAGAGATGTAAAGAAGATTTGCAGAGAAAATTAGGTTCCCAAATTAGAAATTTTGTCCCGCTATCGACTAGAAACCTCTTGAAATGATCAAAAACAATAATAATGCATGTCATAGAGGAAAACCAATAAGGCTGCTGCAGCATGACTACCTCTGTGACCTCAGACAAGTTACGTGTGGGTCCCTACTTCTGTGACCTCAGACAAGTTACGTGTGGGTCCGCACTTATTTTCTTCATCTCTAATAAATATTCGACAAATCTCATTTTCAAAAGTCTTTTAAGGCCTATCCACCTTTCTTTTTCTGATGGAGTTTTGCTCTCATTGCCCAGGCTGCAGTGCAATGTCATGGTCTCGGCTCACACAACCTCCGACTCCCGGGTTCATGTGATTCTCCTGCCTCCACCTCCTGAGTAGCTGGGATTACAGGTGCGCAACACAACGCCCAGCTAATTTTTTATATTTTTAGTAGAGATGGGGTTTCACCATGTTGGTCAGGCTGGTCTTGAACTCCCGACCTCAGGTGATCTGCACGCCTCGGCCTCTCAAAGTGCTGGGATTACAGTCATGAGCAACCGCGGCCTGTGAGGGCTTTCTACTTTTAAGATGTCAGGACGTATAGCCTGGGAGGTAAATGGTAGTATATATATACATATATATATGTATATATATATACACACACACACACTGTATATATATACATATATACGGTATATTATACTATATATACATATATACTGAATATTATACTCTATATATACATATCTACTGTATATTATATATATATATATATATACACATACACACATACACACATACACACATGAGACAGAGAGAAGAGATAGACAATTTCATGTGAAAATATAAACTGTTAACATAATATTTTGCTTCTCTGAGGAATATTTAGCATTGTTCTCAATCTTCTCTGCAGAATTTAAGCATTTTTCTCAGAACTCACCAGATAGAATGAGGGAGGGGCCATATGATACGAGCCAGAGATGAAGGGAGAACAATAGAGAGGGTGCTTTGGGAAAAATAGTACAGTAAGGCTAGGGAATACTTCTCTCCAACAAAAAGACCAAGGTCACAGCTGTATCTCTTCAGAAGCCAAACTTTCTTTTAAAATGTCAATTTCCATCTATTTCTTGCTTCACAGACATTCCATTCATTGCTGGATTTCAAATAAAGCCTTTCCATGTGCAACCTTTCTATAGAAAAAGAGAAATATGGGGGACAGTACAGTCTAAGAAGTGATTAAGAATATCTAGTGGACTTTCCCAGACTGTAAATCTTTACATATATCTCAGCCTAATGAGGTGATTTATTGTGCTATAATGCACAGTGAACTATACAGATGCTTCTTTTTGATCATGCTGCAGAATGGAACTAAATACTAAATACCAAATAGCACTCCCATGATTCTTATACATGTCATTCATATGGCATATTTATGCTTTTTTATATAGCAATTCTTATTCTTAGCTCTTAGGCAACTACGGAATCTATTTGTCATTTTAATAGTCATGCTCCATTTGAGTTATGCAAGGTAGAAATTCTAAGTAGAAAATCTTGTTTTTATTGAAAGTTTTTAGTAAACATTTTGGAAAAAGTCTGTTTTTTGATGCTACTTCTGCACGCTTTCTCAACATGATATTACTTGGTATTTTCCTTATTAACCATAGTACACCATATTCTGCAAATGTTAGAGAGGGTTAAAAATCAGTCATGTATAAGTAAAGCTAATGAAATAGAAAGGAAACCATATTTAGGAAATGGAAGGCAGAAGCAAATGTATTAACCGTGAGTTAGAAACGGTTTAGTCTTTGGAATGAAGCAGCAAGAGTTTAAAAATCTGGTTTGTGATTCACTAGCTTTGTGACCTTGGAGAATTACCTCAGATTTCTGAGTATCAGTTTAGTAGGTGATATCAATTGCAACTTCGCAGAAATATCACAAGTATTAAATAAAGGACTTAGTATCTGGGAGAGCATAGAAAATTACTAATAGTTACATTTTTGTTAATATTACCGTTATTATTATCATACGTATAGTATTTTCTTTCACTGACAATGCATTTAGGACATAAGGAGAACTATAGAACAGTGCTTCTCCAACTTAAATGCAGAGCATGAATCACCTGGAGTTTTGTCAAAATGCGAATTCTGACTCAGTAGCCCTGCAAACTAAGGAAATCTTGGTAATGCTGGTGCTGCTAGTTCACCAACAGACCACACGTTTTGCAACAGCTATATAGAATGTCCTGTTTCTTTTTTTAATCACAAAACATGGCAAGCTCTAAAATAAAGCAGAATAACAGATTTAAATGTTAATACTCATGTCCTCAATTTATAATTTCTCCCTCCCTAACAATGGTATAATTCTGATTAAAAATTAGCAAAGAAAAAAATGGAAATTAATCTTCCTATGTTTATTCTTTTAACAAATTCTGTGTGATTACTACTGGGTTACTTGCTGTAGGAAATAGAAAAATTGCTTTGACATAGATCCTCAAGAATCTGTCCCACTACAAGCTTATTTTTGTAGGAAGCTAAAAGATTTATATAAATAACCGTAATTAAAGAGACAAATGAAGAAGTGCAATGAAAGACGTAGGGAAAGTGCTAGAGGAGTTCGGGGTGGAGGAAAATTATCCTCAAATAATATCTATGCGTAACATTATGCTATCTTCCCTAACCAGCGCTTGACCAGATTGTCACAGTGAACTTTGGTCCTTTCTTATATCTTAGTTTTGGTTCCCACATCCTTCTGTTTGGGGAAGTTCTTGTTTTCCTCATGTAATGACAACAACACTTAAACAATGTATACCAGATAAAAGGAACTATATTGCTTGCTTTATTTACATAGTTAATTTAATTTGTACAATGAACTATGAAGTAATCAGCATTATTTCCTTCATTTTACATATGAGAAAATGGAGAATCAGCGACATTGAATCATCTCAAGTTTCTAAAATATCCACTCTCACCAGGCTGTTTACCCTGTTTTTGTCTGTATGCTGCTATAACAAAATGCCACAGATTGAGTAATTCATAAAAAACAGAAATGTATTTCTCACAGTTCTGGGGCTGAGAAGTCCGAAATCAAGGCAGCGGAGATTTGGCAGTTGGTCCCGAGGTGGCACCTTCTTGCTTCGTCTTCACGTGACAAAAGTGGGCAAAAACGGACAATGTGACGACATGGCAGAAGAGACTGAGGAGCCCGGCATTCCTCTAAAGCATCTTTTACGAGGACGTTTATCTCATTCATGAGGGTGGATCCTTCTTCACTTAATCACTTAACCAAAAGCCCCATCTCTTGATGTCATTGTCCTGGGATTTTAGTTTCAACATACAAACTTTGGATGGGCACATAGGTTCAAATCATAGCACCCTCCAAATTATAATGCCTCTCTCATGCCTGTTCTCCTTGAAGTACCCTCTGGTTTTGCTCTCTTCATTCTTGCCATCACAGTTAACCCTTCAGTTCCATTTCTTTAAGTAATCTCTAAATTTGTAAGATGGTTCCATCTTTTTTTTTTGTATATGGCAGTCTCTCAAACATATTTGTCATATGAACTAAGCAGGTAAATATGTAAATGCCAGCTAAATTTTAGTGAATGATATAATGGCCTAAAGTTGTATCTACCCTTCAGCCAAATATATTTACTTTTAGTAGCAATCTCCTGTCATATACAAAGTCACGACTCTAGGGGTAAACATTTTAGCCTGTGGGTAAGATGTAAAGCAGTGGTATGTTATAGTGACAACTCACTGTCATAGCACTGGGACATGCTCCTCTATCTGCTACAAATTGAATCAACAAAATATATATGATTTTGTCAGATTTAAATGTATGCTCCTGTTAGTAAAATAAAAGTATGGGAAAACTTTACGGAGTAGATTTAATAGAAATGTTTTCCTGAGTTATCTGCCTTCTTTATTTTTATGTTATGCTTTAAGTCTATGGTCAATGTATAGAGCTATGATTGATGTGCTTTTCCAATTCTGTTCAGATCAGACAGGTTAATTTTCTTCTTTTAAATCTTCTTGAATTTTGTCTAACACTTTTTGTTCCAATTTCTTACTAGATTATACTCCCTTCCCTAACTGCTTCATGATTACTTATACACAAACAATATTATGATATTGACACATTGAATTCATTTTAGGTGATGATTTTGGTCATAAACATGAGCAGGTTGTGAAGTGTTTCAGCCATCCCAGGGCATGGCTGTCAGTCCCTTGTCTAATGTTTCAAAAAAATCTTGAATTTGTGATGATGCTGTGATGGTCCCTCAGATATTCTTACACACATCTTTGCCCCTTGTTCCCTCTAACTTTCCTCTTCTGATAAAAAAGCAAACACTGCCAAGCTCAAATGGAATTACATTTGGATGCAAGTGTCACTATGCAATGGTTGCCAATAAAAGTACACAAGGAATTTCATTATGGTGAATTAAAGGCAAACAGACTTCAGAGAAATGAGCACGAACATGAAAATGGCGCATGGTACGCGGATCTCACTGGAAAGTCATTCTGTACACAATGTTTTCACTAGAAAAATCCATTAGCTTTAGCTAGAAATTGAAATTACTTTGTAGGAAATCAGAATAAAATATGTGAAAACATTATATTCTGTGCAAGATTAATACCACGCCTGGTGTTGAAAGGTTTGTGGTCTTGCTTCGACGATGCTAAAAGGTCAGAAACCACAAAGATGCATATGTGTTGTCGTTTGCACAGTTACTAATTTTTCTCATTATTTCCATAATGCGATGTGGTGTTTCAACAGAGAAACCCTCTGGAGAGTGGCTTGCACTGTTTTCAGGCAGCTCTTTTGCTTTCATGTTTTGGCCTTGGCCAGGGAATTCAGACAGACTTTTCAGTTATTTTCGACAAGAATGTATTCATTTATTGTTTTAAATAATAATAAATAGATTTTAAAATTACTGTACATTACTGCACTTTAAACGCCATGAGGTCAAGGACTCTAAAGTCTGGACATCATTGTATACCCTACATCTTGCACAAGGTTTAGAAAAAATGGCATGGACACCTATTTTTTGAATCAATAAATGAATACATAAAAGAATTCCAAACTCTAGTCCAAGGTTTTAGATTAATAATGTATTAAAATGCGTAAAATTTATAGACAAAACTCTTCTTATTTAGAAGTTTATTCTTTAATTGGAGAGATAAAATATATGCACATAAAAGCTTAAGGAAAAATAATAAGGGTTTTGAAGTACTTACTATGTGAAAAATTTAGCATAAATCTTACATCCATTTATTTAACACATTTTATACGTTGCATTATTTATATATAGTGCTGATTGGTAGAATTCATATGTGAACGGAACTATAAAAATTTTGAGGATAAGCACTAGAAACACAGAATAAATAGAGTGTTAACATGCAAAACACAGAAATACTTCAATTGACTAGGTGAAAGAAAAGATTTCTGGTTCCATGTACACTGATTATTGAGGGATGAGTATGACATTATTATGCCAGAATCAATAAATATTTTAAATAGGGGGAAAACTATAATTATATATCTTTGTGTTCAACAGGAGTAGCAGTACTGATAAAGTAGAAGTTTGTTATACCTTTTTTATAGTCTTTTAAAGTTGTTTATAAATAAAATCTACTCTTAGTTAATTAATGGTTGATGTTCATTGAAGTGTTTTCAAATTTTTGACCTCTGAATTGCCTTGTACATATGGAGAAATAAAGCTTGCCTAGCATAATTTCTTGAGTGGAGAATGAATGATCTGGATAGATTTGTTGACAATATGTCTGTACTTATTTTATTAATTCTTTAATCTTCATGAAGAAAAATATAAAAGTCATATTCTAGTGTTTTATACCATGGAAAAAATGTCTTATCCTTTTCCTAAGGAAAAATACATCATGACACAAAAGTAAAGTTAATTAAATTACTTACTTTATTAATTAACTGTCTATTATTTCTATGGGTTGAAGTAAATTTGATACTCAATGCTATTTAATCTAATTCTAAAAGCTTGAATGAGTAATGATTTTTTCATGTAAGGTTAGTTGAAATAAATTATCACTGATTTTCAGATTTAATATTAATTAGCTATTGCATATTCTTAATGGGATATAAGTGTTTAAAAAGCCCTTTTTGGTTGCGAAAAGACCACGCCCATTGTAGACTTCTTAGAATACATCACATCTGGCCTCCTTTTTAGAGTGGGGAATTCAACTCATAAGTGGCTGGACATTGATTCTGAACATTTTGAACATTATTTGCCTGTCTTCACTCATACTGGTTGCTGTTCTTTTATAAGTAATCACCATGTTTAGCATGCACTTGAACTATTGTTACTTAGGGTGCTTGACTATTTACAAGTCTCACTAGGATTCTAGGTATTCATTAGTCTCGTGGTGTGTATTTGCTGATGGTCCTATTATCTTTGTTGGTTCAGTTACACAGTACCATCCAAGATGCTGCAACACATTATACACAGGGTATGGGTTGTGGGAGCTGCAGATATCAGTTATTATTTAGGCTCAGAAACTTAGAATCTCTGCAAGGTTGGACATGATCCTTAGTCTTGTTTTAAGACCGTCTTGTTTTAAAAGTTAAACCCAAATTCTTAAAATATAGAATAGGGGTGCTAGTAGTGCTCACAGAATTGTAGTAAAGATCAGCTGGGAAAGAAGAGCCTATTAAACAGAGCCTGGTATTTAATAAGTATCAGCTGCCTTCAATTAGGAATCTGTGTTGTCATGATTAGAAGATTGCTGGTTTATTTTACAGATCTGTAAGTATAGCCAAAATATGTCAAAATAACCACCAGAAAGAATCATATACCGTCCCTTGAACATTTCATCCCTAGAATCTAGCCAGATTAGCATCTCTATACTGGCAATACTGTTAACACAGATTGTGCTCAAACCCCTCATTGACTTTTCAGCACCTGTAAATTACTGGAGATTTAGGAAGAAGTCTGGGGTTATGGCTTAGTTAAGCTGAGTGGCCAGAAAGTGTGAGATGCTGGATGCCTCCTCCAGTTCATTTCTCCAGCGGCCGCACCAGGCGTATCCATAGCTCCGCTCCCGGGAGCTCGTCTCCGGCGTGGGGCGTGTGCGCACCCCTGGCCGGGCGGAGCCTGGAGCCTGCTCATTAGCAGCGCGGGCAGCTCGTGCGCCCGCAGGAGGGAGGCGGAAGCACAGCCCTGAGCCGCCAGCAGGAGGAGGGAGCGCGGCGGCTGCAGGCAGGGGAGGGAGAGGAAAGAACGGAGGGACGGTTCCCGGACAGAGCGGGAGGAATCGGGGAGCGGCCAGTCCAGGGGGAGCTGCTCCGCTGCGCTGCGCTCGTTATTCACAGGACGCGGCGGCGCTTCCCGGGGCCGCTTCCCGGTCCCCTGGGTGGAGGCTGCCATCTAAACCTGACTCCAGGTGAGTTCCCCAAAGAGGCGAAGCGAGGGGTCTCGAACCAGAGACTTGGAACTGGCGAGGCTGCTCGGCTCCCCAAGCGCTGCTGCCTTGACATTTCCCGATTCACGGGAGGTTTTGGGGGCGGCTGCACAGGCTGGAGGGGCGGATGGGCGGTTGCGATCCTCAGCCGGCGTGGGGGCGTTCGGGAGGAATTAGCTTCAGTGAACGGGGTTTTAGGAGATGTCCGCAAGGCACGCGCTATGTACGCGTTTCTAGACGAGCTTTTGAGACAGAAATTTGGCTTCCCGGATGCCCGTTTTGGCCTTCTGTCCTTCCTTTTGCTTGCCTCATGCCCAATTTTCCAAGCCGAGGAAAGGACTGGAAGGGCGTGGAAGTAGGAGGTCTGGGCACAGCATTCGGCAGGGCAGCCCTGGTCTCCAAGTTTGGGGGTGGGGGGTGGGACTCTTTTCCTTTCAGCCTAATTTACCAGGGGAAAACCCGCAGAGCACCTTGAGGTGCCTTTGCTCCGCACCCTCCATAAGCTTATTAGAGGGAACTTGAGGCTCGCTAGACAACCTGTGACAGGTGACGGCAATTTAGCTTAAAAGCCATGTTGGTTCACTTCGTCTCCTCTTTATCCTTTGTTGCAAAATTGATACCTTTTTGGATTTCTTTAACAGCACAAAGTTTAAGTGGCCGGCTGACAGGAAATATTTCTTTTGAAAATGCTATGAGAAAAGTGATGAGTTAACGTTGAGAGAAAGGCAACTTTATTTTCTCGGAAGAACTTTGGGGAAAGAGATTGATAGGGAAATTCTGGGCATGAAATTATGGACATTTCCCACAGAACTTCCTTCATTTATTTATTTTTTTACATTTCCTTCATTTTTTTTTTTAATCGTGTGTGTGTGTATCAGAGAGACAAAATTCGTTGGAGGTATTAGGACTTTATTTGGTTTAGAAGTTTCTTTCTTACTAATAGCACTAATTTGTGATCTTCATGATTATAAGAATTTACTAAGTGTTTTGCTTTTAGGTGTTTTGGGTCTGTTTTTTAAAAAAATTCAATACTTACTTTGTGGGCCTTGCTGAATACCTCTCAATAAAATCGGTGGGCATACAGTTAGTGACATGACCCCTGTGGATTTAATAGCAGGTAAGTATACAAATGATAAGTTTAGGAAATAAATGTCAGAATCAACATTTAGGTGTGAAATTGAAATATCTTTCAAATATTTACCAAACTCTCTTATAGGATCCAATGTCATTTTATGGTCAAGAGAGCTTAAAGGTTTCTCAGATTGAGATATATGTATCTACTTTGTTAATCCAAATGTAATGTTTTATTTTGTTCTTTAATGACTGTTTGAATTCAACAAATAAAACTTGCATATTTAATGTAAGGTTCTTTCACATATATTACTTCTCCAATTTTTAATATAAATTTAAGGAGAAAAGCAATATTCCATTTTGTAGATGAAGAGACTGTGTCACAGAAGTATTACTTTACCTAGATTTCTGTAATTATTATGTTATAAACTTAGAAATTACATATTATTCTGGAACATATAAAATATATGAATGTTATAAACCATAAGAATTCAGACCTATGCTATTTAACTTCAAGTTTAGTTCTTTACCCAAACAACTGCATGACTACATTGAGACTACTGAAGTAATTATATATGAACACGCTATACGAAAAAATACTTAAAACATTTCTTATTTTTGTCGTTTCTCTTTGATATAAAATATACTATAATTTAATGGAGTTATATTCCATATTTAGATGCTCCTAACTTCCAAATAACACCTAAACTCCTAAAAACTGACCTGTGTCCTTCTTAATAGAAGTGGCTTGACCGGGAGACCCAATTTTTACTAAGAATATTCTTGGGATAATTTATGTCTTATAATCAAGATAAAGACAGGCCACATTTAGTTGTATTTTTAAACCACTTAGTGTGAAGTTGCAACGCAGACATAACTTGCTTTCAGGCTACACTGCCAGCTTTGCAGTGAATAGTCTTTAAGATTCCGTGGAAACATTGGCAGATATAGCTAATGTCTATCTGATGTAGGATTTATGAGAAAAGGAGAGGTAGAAACTGAATGCTCTTATATTTCATATGTGACCACATTCATAAAACTTTATTGATAAGTACTTTGTTGTCTGACACGGGCTGATACAAATAGGCTTCTTCAAGAGTTGAGGAAGAAAACGAAATCCCTATAATACAGCCTTTTTCCTCCTTTTCTTTCTTAAGCGGTAATAGTTGATCCTAGCTTTTGTGTGTCTATGCATGCTCAATACAGTTAGGGGTATAAGGAGAAGTTAAGCAAGAATATTGAATGCTAGCTAGGAAAGTTTTTGGAGTCTCAAATACTTTGGAACGATTTTTCACATTATATACATAAAATTCCTAGTTACATTTGGGAACTAAGTATATTATACACAACTTTGCATCTGATTACAGGATTCCCTGTACATTTATAGCTCAGGTATTCTGGAAAGAGTCAAGATAATTAGTTTTATGGCTCTTGCCCGTGTGACCTGTTTCTTTCTGGTCCTGATATTAAAAGGATGACTTAAATTTTCTGGAATGTCAAAATTTTCTCTTCCCTTGGATCCTACAAAATACTTCAAGCAGTGTATGTGTGATACTCGCTGTCATTCCAACATTTCCAATCCTCCTGAGAATGCTAAACAATGCCCTAGATTTCTTCCTTTGTAATTCTTTCAGATAGAGGGTTAGCTGAGTTAGGAAGAAAGGAGAGAGGGAGAGAAGAAGAGAGATGACATTTTATCCCTCAGGAAAGAACAAGACCAATTGTATTCCTAATTTAGAAATATTATTCTACAAACATTCCTGAACAAGAGGGCTTTGCATATACATTAAAGCAGAATACCTAGTCAACTTCTAGTTATGCCATGTAGTGAAATGGAAGTAAGATGAGCAGGCCGAGATCATTTTTGTTGGAGAACTGAGACCACATGAAATAGGTAACAGAGTTACCCCAACTGGGGGGCAAGAGGACTTGAAAGTTTCCTCCATAAATTTGCAGTTAGTACAGGGCTGCTCCAGTGATCAGAGTCATGAATGCCCTAGAGTGTCTGTATAACCCTGTACACAGGCTGAGACAGCTCTAACGGCCCAGAAAAGCCTCTGGACAGAATCACTGCACCCTTGGACATTGTCCGACCGCATGTATGAGAATAGTGAGTGCTGAGGAGTTGTGGGTAGCTCGGTACAACTCTTGCTAAAGGAGTGTCATCAACATTCATTGCTGAAAGTGAATTTTTTCATTCACATATGTGATGCCTATTAGGTCATGATTTCTTGGATACCAATTTGTACAAGATATGAATTAATTTTTGAACATCCTTTCTTAAAAGTACCATGTTCATATAGTTGCTCATTTTAATATGAGTAGTTCAGATGGGACATAATAGAGTAAGGAAATGATTGAACATCCTAAGATCTAGTGTATATACCTTTGTTCATGATGAGATTCATCCCCTGTCCCCCTTTGTAGTGACACTGATGGCATAAGGAGTATTAGATGAAATTTAATGCAGAAAACAATGGGATATATGAATGGTAGATATGGTTGACAACCACCATTTTCACTGAAGTTGTTTCAAAGCAAAGAAATTTGGGATAAATTCATTTTATTTGCTCCTGAAGGGTAATTAGGAATAAGTAGGAATTGTGAAGAGGCTGTAGTGTTGACATTAAGAGAAGTTTTTGATTCTTAAAATAGGATATATTACACAAGAGTGAACAAACAGAAGATACTGAACAAATATTCTGTCATAAGTAAGTGATGGATTATTCGGACTTGTTGAACTATGTTTTTAAATGTATTATTTAAATATTTAAATATTATTAAAACCTTAAATAATATTTAAATATTATAAAAGTTGTAGAAAATTATGTTTTCAATACAAATATACACTTATAAGCTATATTGTAGATATGGGAGTAAACAATGCAATTTTTTTTAACTGAGTGAAAAATTTAGTTTTTTAAAATTCCAAATGGAGCTAACAGCTTAGTGTGATACATATTTTGAATTTCAAAATTTGTAACCAAATAGGACAAATGTGTTGAACTGTACTTTTCTTGAAGAACCGTGATAAGAATGAGCGGTGAAAAAATTACAGCATACTTACCAGGGATCAAATACTTGCTTAGGGTTAATAAGAAAAATCTCAGCAAACGCTAGAAATGAGGTACACGATCTATCAGAGACCCATGATTAAAGTGGTATCTTGTTAGGTATATGAGCTTGAAAAGAAACGGCATAGCTTCACTTTACCCCAGTTGCTTCTTTTGTAAAACGGGGAGACTAAGAGTGTGGTAACTCAAAATCCTTTGTTAATGATTTTCTTCTTAGAACAGTGCCAGGTCCAATTAGGATTAGATTGCTATTTTTATTATTGATATTTGCCCTAGTTCTGCCTTTTATTGACTGTGTGACATTGGTGAAGATCCCTTTCTGAAGCTTTGTTTCTTACCTACAAGCTGGGAATAGAATACCTGCTATGAAGAGTGGTTGTTAGTACATTAGAAAGGCTGGATATTTGTTTATATAAGGGGCTCAGCGCATGGTAGAAATTTGATAGCATTTTTTGCTTGCCCTCCCATGTATTACTGTGAAGACATCCCACATATTATGTCCAAGTTTTTATTTTCCCCTCAAATGCAATGTCAAGCACAAAACATTCCCATCTCCCAATTCTCTTCTGATGTTCTACAACCATTAAAGTATAGAAAACTAGAATGAGTGTTTTTATAACTTTTGCTGTACTTAAGCATGTGGAGAGAAGAGCGCTAGATCACAGGACACACTTTGATAGGAAAAGGGAAATATTTACACTGCAAACAACTTTCTCCTCATGCTTAACAGTTTTATGCTGTCATTCTGTCAGCACCAAGTGAGATTTTTCTATTTAAATAGTTTTCTATTTGTGGTATGATAATTCATGTATGGACTTCATGTAACTAACATAAATATAATGGATGGTTGAGAAGTGGTTTATTTTTACCAAGAGGAAAAAATGTGTACACGATTTTTTAAAATATTGCTTTGAAAATATTTAAAATTAATTTTGATTCAGTTGGTGGAAGATAGCGTCACAAACTCACTGCTAGTGGTATTCTTGAGAAGTAATGTTTGAATTTTCTAGGTATTGTCCCCAGACTGCCTTAAAAGAATTTAATTTTAGATGTAAATTTTCTGCTTAACATGGAAGATTTTCCCTGAAAATATTAGCTTCATCAGATACATAGTTGCTTAGGGGTAGCTGCATGGAATTATGGGAAGAGTGAAATAGAAAAAAATTTTCATGTCTAAGTTATACATACTGGTGTAATCATATTGATTGGATGATAATGATAATTACAGCAGTAATGTGATTGAAAGGGTAAGCAAGTAACATATACTACAGTTACTAATATAATCCTGTGATTGAGTTTACCACTTCATTTCTCTTTCCTGGAAACCCTTAAGTTTGTCACTATTGCACTTTATTTCCTTTGCTTATTGTAGTGGTGTATTAGTTGTATTACTGCTGCTATAACAAATTACGACACATTTACATAACTTAACACATATTTATTGTCTTGCAGTTTCAAAGGTCAGAAGTCCAAAATCACTTTAATTAGGCTAAGTCAATGTGTCTGCAGTGTGGGTTCCTTCTCGAGGTGCTGAGGGGAGAATCCATTCTCTTGCATTTTCTGCTTCTGGTGGCACCTGTCTTCATTGTCTTTTCCCCATTCCTCCATTTTCAAGGTGCGTTGCTTTTATTTCTGTTTCTGTCTCCGCGCTGTCTCCTCCTTTAACTTTGAGTCCTTCTCTCCACTTCATCTAAGGACTCCTGTGATTACTTTGGACTCACGTGGATGATCTGGGATAATCACCTTGTCTCCAGATCCTTAAATGAATCGTATCTACAAGTCCTTTGGCTGTGTAAGGCAGCACATTCCCAGGGCCGGGAGATTAGGTGAAGAACATCTTTTGGGACTATTATGCAGCCTATCACAAGTGGTAATATCACTTTTATGCCTTGAGACCCTGAAATTAATGTACTTGCTTACGCATGGAAAAACAATGTATCTGTGGGGGTAACAGTTTATTTTTGAACCATTAGAAGGTATTGATGGGGAAGTTTTCATCTGACAACAGATACTGATAAATTAAATACCCTTAGATTTGTCAAAACTAGCTTTAGTAAAATATAAGTAAAAGTATTTGCACTGCTAGGGTCAAAAATATTAATTAAACCCATTATTTATCAAGGCCAAGTCCTGGATTAGTTAGGTTTAAATTAACCTAGAACATTATCTTCCATAGTGCTTAATTGTGAAGCTTAGTTCTTGTTGACAAAAGCTCATCCATATAAGAAAGCATCGAAAGGTTGGTGTTTTTTTAACCTTTGCAGAATATAACTTTTCAAAGGGATGTTAGACAGTAGTTCCATCACAATTGATGCAGTTCACAGACATTCTTTGTGAATATTTTATCTCATGAGTTATATCTATGACACTAATCATAGACTTCTAGAAGAAATTTAGCAATGGTCATGTCAGCCTTTCAAATCTTTCTGTAACCTAGAAGAGGATCATTGCATAAGATAGATTCATTTTCCCCTTTATTCCATTGTTGCCAGAGAGAACTTGAAATGCCCTGTTCAAATTAATTTAATGCAAATGAATTCTTGCTGCCTCACAAGTAGTTTGTCCTTCATTTTTCTTAAAATTAGATTGAAAATGGATGTGACCTGCTTTACTGGTTGTTGTGCAGGAAGCGTTGTCCTTCCTGAAAGCTCCCTCCGTTGTCAAAATGAAGCCATTAAGAGTAAAGTAAATTATATTATCTGATCATAGTATCACAATTGACCTTAAAACAATAAATTTTATAATCAGTGCAAATTGCTGAATAGTGTTTGCAGTTGTAGAAATTTCAAAGGAAACCCTGGTTGAGATACAAAGCTGCTATAATCATTTTTAAAATCTTTGTTTTTCTTTTACTTTGGAACAGTAGTGCAGTAAGTACTTTTGCCTTATTGTTCTCTCTGCCTTCCAGAAACCCTCATTCAAATATTCTAAGTTTTTAAGTCTTTTTCATTTCTTTTAATATTGTAACATTTAACAATGTCAAAGAAAGTATAATTTTTCTGGAAATCAAGCTAAAAATAAAGAGAAGCCGATGTAAATGAACATCAAATTAACAAGATTGATTAGGAAAAGTAATTTTTGAAAAGGGCCCAAAATCCCTTTGCACATAAATGCAAAAGAATTTAGTGAAAGAAGGTGAAACTGGAGTAAAGAACTCTACGGATGCGTAAGTAACTCTTAATAAGAATGAGTAACGTACATGCGTATCTTTAGCTCCCAGTTTCAGAGATACAGTAGTTGTACAACAAATGGTCCTTTCCTGCTCTTAAGGAAGCCTCTCCTCCTCCAGCCATGCCATTCCTCAGAGCAAGCTCTTCCACTGAGTTTTCAGCAACCATAAGTAAGAAGGATGGTACGATAGGCTGCGTGTACATATGGCCCTCATTAGCAGGCCAACTGTTCCTTTTGCCCACCCACATCACTGGGGACATATGGCGTTACTTTGACTGTTGAAACAAGTGTGTTTGGACATATCTTGGTATGAGTAAAAGACTGTTGATTGTCTTTCTCTTGTCGCTCGTGCAACCGTCTCCTTGTGGAGATCGTATTATCCATAACACTAGATTTGAGGATGATAAATGACGTTGTTATTATTAACTGAATTTGCCTCTCTAGTTTGATCACAAAACCAGCGAATGTTTGCTTATGGAACATGTAAAGCTTATAGAAGACGGAAAGCTTACAGAAAGAAATGATGGCTTTTCTAAGCATAAGAGTCAGGTCTTTTTCAATCAAAAACTAACTCATTCAAAAATTCAAGAGTTCTGTAAAACCAGAACAGCAGAGGTTTCAGAAATGCTATTGAGATCATTTATTATAAAATAGCCATTAATGAAATGTAATAGTGAGTCTGTTGTTGTGACTATGTGGAGAAATGAATGAGAAAATATAAGATAGGCTGGAATGAAGAGAGTCATCGGATCCCAACATAATTCATTTTGTATAGTTCACAGTATTGTAGCTTTAAAAAAATTATGAATTTTTTCAGTACTGTGAATTCTGAATTTGCAATATGAGGCTTTTCAATCCTTGCAACAAGTGTGTATTTTTCAGTGGTTCTAGAATTATCGGGGCTTTCGAGCTGCTTCTGATAAGAAGGCAAGGCTAGAGGACTCGTGTTGAGGTGGCATTTGCACAGGACTTTAGATAACATACATCGATGATGTAGAGAGAAGAGCGGGTGATGTTGCTGTGGATTATAGTGGAAAGGCACCTTTTGCTCCCTCTGCTGACCTGTTTGTGTATTCAGCTGTGTAGCATATTTCTTGTATAATTACATAGTAATTTCACACACTACATTAAGAAAATCTGAACAATTTTTACTAAACTCATGTTTTCTAAATATTAAGTAAATAAAACCAATATTTGGCTAGGTAACATTTATAAAAACAGGATTTCTAGATAGATGATGATAAATTTTCATCTATATCTATAGAGCTGATAAATTTTCAAAACCCTTTGAATATCACTTGTACTACAAAGTCTCGTTTCAGTTTCAGTGCCATGGCACATTGATTAATCACCACTAAAGCGGTACATGAAATATTTGGCAATATAGGTATTTGGTAATGGTGATTGATGCACAGAATACGGCACCGTTATTATGCACTGGCCTTGAGAACTTTAGTTTTCATCTTCGATCACCTGATAGAGAACAAACTAACAGCTTTTTTCTTTCACCTTGCTGGAGAATAAACTAACAACTTCAAATTATCTGATCCATCCAAAAACTTATTTCCGTGAAACTCACTGATTTATTTATTATTTCGTGGGGATCACTATTATTTGCTGTAGTAAAATATCAAATGATCGATGTTTTATACCAACATGGCAGCTCACATGGTAGGCAACAGAATGAAAACAAACAGGTTTACTACCAAGAATTATACTATATTGCTTTTATTGACAGAAAAAGCATACAGATAATTTTATTCAGAGATTTTATGTGAATTATTTTGATAAGTGTACACATATATTTATAACTGACCTTTCTTTGTCAAGTGTGTGCCCACACACGTATTCATACTAAATCAATCTTAGAGATCTTATCCAAAGATTGAATTTCTTAAAGTGACTGTTCCAAATATGTATAATTTATGGCAAAAAAGTCACAAAATGGCAATACAAGGAGGCATAAAAGTGAAGATAAAGGGGGAGATGATGGTTAAAAACACCTGTAAATGAATAATTGATTTTGATTTAAATTCTTTTTAGTTCTTAGCTGATGAAATGAATATAAATGAAATTATTATGCAAAACACCTCTATTTGTTGTATATGCATGTACATATATGTGTTACAAATACAAAACTGATAGGATATTATTTAACATATATTCACACTCATAATGTGCATATATGTACATAATGAAAATGAGTGCTTGTTTTATATGTATGTATACACACACATACACATATTGCATACTTTCATTTTTTAAAATTTTACTTTAAGTTCTGGGATACATGTGCTGAACATGCAGGTTTGTTACATAGGTATACTTGTGCCATGGTAATTTGCTGCACCCATCAACCCGTCATCTAGGTTTTAAGCTCCACATGCATTAGCTATTTGTCCTAATGCTCTCCCTCCCCTTTCCCCACACCCACCTACAGACCCCAGTGTGTGATGTTCCTCTCCCTGTGTCAACATGTTCTCATTGTTCAGCACCCACTTATGAGTGAGAACATGCAGTGTTTGGTTTTCTGTTCCTTTGTTAGTTTGCTGAGGATGATGGTTTCCAGCTTCATCCATATCCCCGCAAAGGACGTGAACTCATCCTTTTTTATGGCTGTGTAGTATTCCATGGTGAATATGTGCCACATTTTCTTCATCCAGTCTATCATTGATGGGCATTATGTTGGTTCCAAGTCTTTGCTATTGTAAATAGTCCCATGATAAACATATATGTACATGTGTCTTTAGAGTAGAATGATGTATAATCCTTTGGTATATACCCAGTAATGGGATTGCTGGGTCAAATGGTATTTCTGGTTTTATATCCTTGAGGAATCACCACATTGTATTACACAATGGTTGAACTATTTTACAAGCCCACCAACAGTGTAAAAGTGTTCCTATTTCTCTGCATCTTCTCCAGCATCTGTTTCCAGAATTTTTAATGATCACCATTCTAACTGGTGTGAGATGGTATGTCATTGTGGTTTTGATTTGCATTTCTCTAATGAACAGTGATAATGAGCTTTTTTCATATGTTTATTGGCCACATACATATCTTCTTTTGAGGAGTGTCTGTTCATATCCTTTGCCCACTTTTTGATGGGGTTGTTTGTTTTTTTTTTCTTGTAAATTTGTTTAAGTTCCTTCTAGATTCTGGATATTAGACCTTTGTCAGATGGATAGATTGCAAAAATTTTCTCATATTTTGTAGGTTGCCTGTTCACTCTTGTGATAGTTTATTTTACTGAGCAGAAGCTCTTTAGTTTGATTAGATTCCATCTGTCAATTTTGGCTGTTGTTTCAAGTGCTGTTGGTGATTTAGTCATGAAGTCTTTGCCCACACCTATGTCCTGAATCATATTGCCTAGGTTTTCTTCTAGGGTTTTTATAGTTTTAGGTTTTACATTTAGGTTTTTAATCCACCTTGAGTTAATTCTTTTATAAGGTATAATGAAGGGGTCTAGTTTCTCTTTTCTGCATATGGCTACCCAGTTTTCCCAGCGCCATTTATTACATAGGGAATCCTTTCCCCATTGCTTGCTTTTGTCAGGTTTGTTGAAGATCAGATTGTTGTAGATGTGTGGTGTTATTTCTGAGGCCTCTATTCTGTTTCATTGGTCTATATATCTGTTTTGGTATTAGCACCATGCTGTTTTGGTTACTTTAGCTTTGTAATATAGTTTGAAGTCAGGCAGCGTCATGCCTCCAGCTTTGTTCTTTTTGCTTAGGTTAGCCTTGGCTCCACAGGCTCTTTTTTGCTTCCATATGAAATTTAACATAATTTTTTTCTAGTTCTGTGAAGAAAGTCAATGGTAGCTTGATGGGAATAGCATTGAATCTATAAATTACTTTGGGCAATATGGCCATTTTCATGATATTGAGTCTTCCTATCCATAAGGATGGAGTGTTTCTCTATATGTTTGTGTCCTGTCATTTCCTTGAGCTCTGGTTTGTAGTTTTCTTTGAAGAGGTCCTTCACATCCCTTGTAGGTTGTATTCCTAGGTATTTTGTTTTCTTTTTAGCAATTGTGAATGGGAGTTTACTAATGATTTGGCTCTCTGCTTGTCTGTTATTGGTATATAAGAATGATTGTGATTTTTGCACATGAATTTTATATCCTGAGACTTTGCCAAAGTTGCTTATCAGGTTAAGGAATTTTTGGGCTGAGGTGGTGGCGTTTTGTAAATATACAATCATGTCATCTGCAGACAGAGACAATTTGATTTCCTCTCTTCCTATTTGCATGCTTTTATTTCTTTCTCTTACTCGATTGCCCTGGCCAGAACTTCCAATACTATCTTGATAAGAGTGGGGAGAGAGGGCATCCTACTCTTGGGCCAGTTTTCAAAGGTAATGCTTCCAGCTTTTGGCCATTTAGCATGATATTAGCTATGCATTTGTCATAAATAGCTCTTATTTTTGTGAGATATGTTCCATCAATACCTAGTTTATTGAGAGTTTTTAGTATGAGGGGTGTTGAATTTTATTGAAGGCCTTTTCTGCATCTATTGAGATAATCATGTGGTTTTTGTCATTGGTTCTGTTTATGTGATGGATTATGTTTATTGATTTGCATATGTTGAACCAGCCTTGCATGCCAGGCATGAAGCCAACTTGATCGTGGTGGATAAGTTTTTGATGTGCTGCTGGATTCTCTTGCCGGTATTTTATTCAGGATTTTCGCATCGATGTTCATCAGTGATATTGGCCTGAAATTTTCTTTTTCTATTGGGTCTCTGCCAGGTTTTGGAATCAGAGTGATGCTGGCCTCATAAAATGATTTAGGGAGGAGTCTTTCTTTTTCTATTGTTCAGAATAGTTTCAGAAGGAATGGTACCAGCTCCTCTTTGTACCTCTGGTAGAACTCGGCTGTGAAGACATCTGGTCCTGGGCTTTTTTTGGTTGGTAGGCTAGTAATTACTGAGTCAATTTCAGAACTTGTTATTGGTCTATTCAGGGATTTGACTTCTTCCTGCTTTAGTCTTGGGAGGGTGTATGTGTCCAGGACTTTATCCATTTCTTCTAGATTTTCTAGTTTATTTGTGTAGAGGTGTTTACAGTATTCTCTAATAATAGTTTGTATTTCTGTGGGATCAGTGGTGATATACCCTTTATCGTTTTTTAATGTGTCTATTTGATCTTTCTCTCTTTTCTTCCTTGTTAGTCTGGCTACCGGTCTATCTATTTTGTTAATCTTTTCAAAAAACCCACTCCTAGATTCATTGATTTTTTTTTGAAGGTTTTTTTGTGTTTCTCTCCCATTCGGTTCTGCTGTGATCTTAGTTATTTCTTGTTTTATACTAGGTTTTTAATGTGTTTTCCATTGCTTCTTTTGATTGTGATGTTAGGGTGTCTATTTTAGATCTTTCCCACTTTCTAATGTGGACATTTAATGCTGTAAATTTCCCTCTAAACACTGTTTTAACTGTATCCCAGAAATTCTGATATGTTGTGTCTTTGTTCTCATTGGTTTCAAAGAACTTATTTATTTCTGCCTTAATTTTGCTATTTACCCAGTAGTCATTCATAAGCAGGTTGTTCAGTTTCCATGTAGTTGTGCAGTTTTGAGTGAGCTTCTTAATTCTGAGTTCTAATTTGATTACACTGTGGTGTGAGAGATTGTTTGTTATGATTTTCATTCTTTTGCATTTGCTGAGGAGTGTTTTACTTCCAATTATGTGGTTGATTTCAGAATAAGTGCTATGTGGTGCTGAGAAGAATGTATATTCTGTTGATTTGGGGTGGAGGGTTCTGTAGGTATCTATTAGGTCCACTTGGACCAGAGCTGAGTTCAAGTCTGAATATCCTTGTTAATTTCCTTTCTTGTTGATCTGTCTAATATTGATAGTGGGTTGTTAAAGTTTCCCACTATTATTGTGTGGGAGTCTAAGTCTCCTTGTAGGTCTCTAGGAACTCGTTTTATGAATCCTGGTGCTCCTGTATTTGGCATATATATATATTTAGGATACTCAGCTCTTCTTGTTGCATTGATCCCTTTACTACTATGTAATGCCCTTCTTTGTCCTTTTTTATCCTTGTTGGTTTAAAGTCTGTTTTATTAGAGACTAGGATTGCAACTCCTGCTTTTTTTTTCTTTCTTTCCATTTGCTTGGTAAATATTCCTCCATCCCTTTATTTTGAGCCTATGTGTGTCCTTGCAAGTGAGATGTGTCTCCTGAATACAGCACACCTGTGGGTATTGACTCTTTATCCAATTTGCCAGTGTATGTCTTTTAATTGGGGCATTTAGCTCATTTATATTTACCGTTAATATTGTTATGTGTGAATTTGGTCCTGTCATCATGATGTTAGCTGGTTATTCTGCACATTAGTTGAAGCAGTTTCTTCCTAGTTTCATTGGTTTATATATTTTGGTGTGTTTTTGCAGTGGCTGGTACTGGTTTTTCCTTTCCATGTTTAGTGCTTCCTTTAGGAGCTCTTGGAAGGCAGGTCTGATGGTGACTAAATCTGTCAGCATCTGCTTGTCTGTAAAGGATTTTATTTCTCATTCACTTATGAAGCTTAGTTTGGCTGGTTATGAAATTCCATATGTACATCATGGAAACGAGTGCATGTGATACACACACACACACACGCACACACATTGCATACTTTCATTTTTGTGTCCATTACTTTTCTGATTTTATCAGCAGCCAACTAAAGAAAATAGAAAAAAAAATTGGTAATTCGATCTTTCATGTTCTGCATCTTCCAGCTTCACAACTTATAGTTTTCTATTTTTATTGTTATTGTGATCAGAATGAAAATGTATACAATAGAATCAGAATCAGGTCAGAATCAACAAAAATACTATAATGTTTGTACATGCTTTCGATGCAGTTTGTCTCTGCAAAGGGTGTGTGTGTTTCTATGCACATGTGCATGTACACAAGTGTGTAAATAAGTGTTTTATTCATGATGGAGAAAGGCTGGTCAAAATGATTCTGAATGAGATAGCACCACTACAGCAGATAATTAGGTCTCTAGCAATAAAACAAGTCATTAAACATGTTTCTAAGCATCTACTCAGTATCTGGCACAATGTTAAGTAGTGTAAATATAATCATTAGCAAAATTCAGCTTCTACCCTCAATGGTATATGTGTAGAACAAATTGGTAAAGCTGGAGTACATTTCAGGACCAAAAACAGTTTCTGTGTAGTTCCCACTTCATCAAGACCATGTTGTATACCTCTCATACACTTAAGCCATAGGGAAGCAATTATTCCATCCATCCTTTTACAGGGTAGTGGTGGGGAAGAAGAGCTGACTGTCATGCTTGAATTCACATAATTTCATAATTAAATAATTTCATGTTACATAATCTCGATAAACCTAAAATCCAATATATGATAAAGATAGTGTTTCAAATCAGTGGATAAGTGATAAACAGTTCATAAAATGGTGTTCAGATAATTGGCTATATGTATTTTATAGTTGCACAAAGGTATAATATGTCATTAATAAATATTAATTCCATAGTGGATGTCAAATACACTTTTTCAAAATATAAAGAAAAAATACCATAGACAAATATCACTTGCAACATTACGGTTAAAATTAAATATCCAAACATAGCCCTAACCAATAACAGAAAATTTAAAAAAAAAATTATGGATTGGAATTTGTTAAAATATAAAACTTTTCTTTTTCAGAGGATACAATGAATATGTGTAAAAAGCAAATATCAAATCAGCAACAAGTGCTTGCAATTCACTTGACATATTTAAAATATGAGTAGTTCCAACAAATCATAAATGATTAGTAGTCCAATAAAAAAAAGACAAAGTACATTGACAGGAAACTGTATGAAACTCATGAACACTAAATGTCTTAGATTCTCTATTGTTAAACAAAATGCAAAAACAATAGAGAACATTATGAATATGGAGTTAATATTTAACAAAATTATTTTATCCATGTTAAAAGTAAATATTTACATCCAAAAACCCTTGTTTTCTCTGAAAGTTGTCACTTATGAGTCTATTTTGAAAATGTTTAAAGAATAGTAATTAATTAACTTTAATAAATAGGTACTCCTATTGAGGGAAAACAGACATTTCCATAATTTTTCTTCTGTTTCTAATCTAGTAGATGGTAGGAAAATAATGACAATTGCATGTTCATACCTGGAGAATATGCATTCCATTTCTTTTAAACTTTTGCATTCTCAAAACTATATTGATACCTCAAAGCATACCCTTTGCTGTTGAAAACAGCCTTTCAAGTATAAAGACACACACATCACTTTCCTTAAATCTTATATAAGGCAAGGGCCTAGATTCCTATCAGAAAATGTATTTCAAGAATGCTTTTTTAGTAGTTCCTGTGGCCTTATCTTATAGAGGAAGGTTTTTTTTTAAACATACACACAGTATTTGATGCACATTTTTATTGGAAAGAGCTTTTATTTCCTTAAATGTTTTGTTGTCTAAGTGTGAAAAGTATCCTGCAGTGGAATTCAGTGGCACAGATGCTTATTGTGATAGATGAGATGAACTTGCTTCCCTAAGCATGCATGGGCATGAAATGCATCTGGCTTCTGTACATAAAAGTCAGTTATGTTCCCAAATGTGTCTCTGCATTTACACAGACGTTTAGGGGCAGACACCCTACTGTTCCCTCAAAAGGCGGCTCTGCTTAATTATGAAGTTCAAGTTAGACCAGAAGTTGGAAAATACTAAATTCCACATTGCAGACAGAGCCTGAGCAGGTGATGTCACCACTGCATTCTAAGGTGGCAAGTCCTCAGAGAAGTAACTTATCACCTTACCATGGAGAAAAATAACCGTGTCCAGAACACAAGAGGATGCTTTAAGGTAGCGTACAATCAAGTGTGCAAACCTGTGCAATACATACCAGATGAAATCCAGTTCAGAGGCTCAGGAAAACAAACAAATGAGGATATGCTTTAAAAAATAGGACTTAATATAAACAGTCGTGAGAGTAAAACTATTGCTAAGCACATAGGAAACATAAACCAGGCTTTCAGGAAGGAGTTTGGCACATGTGTGCACTGGTAGGAGGTGTAATGTGCAGAAATCCGGCCTTTTGTGGCATAGCAACTAAAGTTCCTTTTCTATTGTCCAGACAACCTTAAATATTCCTTTATGCAGTACTATTTTAAAAAGGCCATCTACTGTGCACAATGTGTTAGCATCAAGGACATGAAATTTATCTGGAATATACCAAAACTTTAATCAATAGACTAGGACCAAAGCTTTTAAAAACAGGTTTTCGTAGATAAATCATTATAAGTTATTATTTCCTCGCCATAGGTAAGGCATGATAGATAACTTTACTTTTTCTCAGTCACTTAGTGTGTAGGTAGAATAATGACCCTTAGCAGGATGACCTTTTGAATGTGTTGTTAGGCAGCATGGAAGCATTATGGTTAGAGGTGGAATTAAGATTGCTAATCACCTCACCTTAAACTGGAGCGATTATCCTGAATTATCTAGGTGGGCCCACTGTAGTCACAAAGAACCTTCAGACAGGAAGGCGGAGAGACCAGAGTGAGCAGAAGAGCTTGGGGAAACTGGAGCCGAGGCTGAAGTGATGTGCTGTGTCCAAGATGTGCAGAGGCCAAGAGCTCAGGGATACATGTGACCCCTCAAACCTGGTGAATTCTCTCCTGGAATCTCTAGACAAAATATACACTTGATGATACCTTGATTTTAGCACACTAAGACCCATTTTGGACTTCTGACCCCCAGAAGTATAAAGAAAAAAAATGTGTTGTTTTAAGCCTCTGAGTTTATGTTAATTTACTGTAACAGCAGTAAGAAACTAACACAGTAAGACGGCTTTTATTTTTATGTGATGTATAGAATTAAATTGGATATGCTAGGAAATATTGGAAATTTATTGATTTATTTTTTTGTCTGAGCTGGAGTCTGGCTCTGTCGCCCAGGCTGGAGTGCAGTGGCGCGATCTCGGCTCACTGCATGCTCTGCCTCCCGGGTTCCCGCCATTCTCCTGCCTCAGCCTCCCGAGTAGCTGGGACTACAGGCGCCGCCACCACGCCGGCTAATTTTCTGTATTTTTAGTAGAGACGGGGTTTCACCGTGGTCTCGATCTCCTGACCTTGTGATCCGCCCGCCTCGGCCTCCCAAAGTGCTGGGATTACAAGTGTGAGCCACTGCGCCCGGCCAGGAATTTATTTTCTTAATATAGTTCTTCATATTAGAATAATGAGAACCATCGAGTAATGAAGTGTTCTATTTTGTGAAGGATGATTATATAAACAGTACGAAGGTTAAAAACCGGGCGGGACCGGCTGGGCACAATGGCTCGTTCATGTAATCCCAGCACTTTGGGAGGCCGGGGCAGGTGGATCTCTTGAGCCCAGGAGTCTCAGATCAACCTGGGCAACATGTGAAACCCCATCTCCACAAAAATACAAAAACCAGGCAGACGTGGTGGCGGCGCCTGTGGTCCCAGCCACTCAGGAGGCTGCGGTGGAAGGATCGGAGCCCGGCAGGTGCAGGCTGCGGTGGACCGTGATTATGCCACTGCGCTCCAGTCTGGGTGACAGAGTAAGACCCTGTCTCCATTAAATAAATAGATAAATAAATATATATATAAGTAAAAGAGGAGGGTGTCTTTTGAAGGCTATTAAAGTCGTCTAAGTGTCCTCTGATTATATGAGGCTGGAATGGTGCATGGAATGTTGTGTTGAATAACCTGATACAGTCTCTGAAACTATAGAAGCATTAGTAATTTTAGCCTGAGAGTGCTATAATCTGGGATAATTTGGTCCAATACTTCCAGAGAGGGTTGAAGTTTTGAGATAGCTGGAGTTATTTCAGTTGAAGACCTGAATATGAGGCAACTGCATACTCAATTACAATTCAATTTCTACTCTTTATATAAGGTAGAAATGGGTAACATGTGGGACACTGTGTTAAAAGTAATGCAGCCATAGTGTAGTGGTAAAAGCAGATGAAAAGTACTATAATAGTCGTATAGATGAGGTACTGGAAAGAAGCAGATTTGAAAAATTGGAGATAAATGTCAGTTTTCCGGAGCCATGGGATGAAAACCAAACCGGATTACAACAGATTCAATTCACTCAAGATGTCTAACTTGGTAATAGGTCAGAAAACTCAATTTGTCGTATTTTCTTAAAAGTACACAAAAATGTTCCTTTTGATAAAACACGTGTAGTGCACCTTCGGATTTGATTTTTCTTTATGTTCTGTAAACTGCTCACAGTAAAACAGAAAAAAAGTCTGACAAATATGATGGTCCTTAAATATTGTAGGAGTATGATGCTTCTCCAAAGAATAGAGGTTTTCCTAGGAAGGCCCTAAGCAAGGAATCAAGTTTCCTTTTGCAAGAAATAAAATTCTCAAAAGTTCCCTGCACCTTGGAAAGGCTCTGGTTGAAATTAATAGCACAACGTTATTTATTTAAATTTTAACTTTTAAGTTCAGGGGTACAAGTGTAGGTTTGTTACAGAGGTAAGCTTATGCCATGGGATTGGTTGTACAGTTTATTTCATCACCCAGATATTAAGCCTAATATCCATTAGTTGTTTTTCCTGATCCTCATAGCAAATATGACCCCCATAAAGTTTTATGGTTACTTTTTTCTTATCTTCTGATTAATGCCATTAGATTCACCAATTGAAATTATTTTTCAGTAGTTTAATTCCCTCTAGAAGGTTTAAAAAATGTTTCCGAATTTCCTAAGTCTTCTTTCTTTGTTAGTCTTCTAAAAAGCTATATTCAATAGAATTCATGTGCTTAGGTACAGTTTCACTAAAAGCGTATCTTCAACATTTGATCTGTTTAAAAGTTCTTAAGGTGTTAAGGAACATTAGGTATCAGAGTTTATGGCATTTGATTAATCTGAATAAATCTTGGCATCAAATTGAATTCAGCAAAAGTAACAGTGATAAATCAGAGAGCAATATTTGAAATGTCTCCAGGAAACATTTTAAAACAATTTTTAAGTTCACTAATTTGAGTCATTACACTTGGCCCTAATATGGTAGATTTTAAGTGAAGCTCAGTCGAACCTGGCAGATATCATATACAAACTTTTAATAGTCCTAACAATTCCTGTACCTCATTTGGATAAAGATTATTTCCAGAGCATCAGTGCTTTGACCAGAAAGGCATTTATTATTCTGTAACACTTTTCTTGAGAAATTAGCATGATTCATCATTTGAGTACGCTCTCTCAGATAAGATTCTAATATTTGGGTGTGAATAAAACTTCAGGGCATTGAAAACAGCTGGAAGATAGACAATAGGGTGATCATCCTCTCTTGTCATTCTCTATCAAGGTCCTCTTTAATTATTGGCCTAAACAGCTATAACTTTATGGTGAAAACAAACCGCTCGGATATAGCGTTAAAGGTTGAAATAATGAATTATACATAAATCGATTTAGTTCAGTTATATTCTGTTGAATTGGGAGAACATCGAATTTTTAAATTTCTCTGCATTTCTTGAAGTTAGGAATAAAAGCTGGGGTGGGGTCTCCTGAAATAATGAGGTCTAGAATAATTTCTGTTAAATTTACTTTTTAGTAGGATAAGTCTACTAAAATCAATATGAATGGAACCTTCAATGTACCACTGAAGATAATTAATCTTTGAGAGGTTAAGTAACCATTACAAGGTAATTTACCTAATTAGCAACTAAACCAACCAAATTTTAGACTTCTTAACTTTAAGACTATTGCTCACATAGTCACGTAAAGTATATCTTCCACATAGTCACAGGCAATCACAAGCTAACACGAGCAGTTAGCACAAAATAGATGTTCCACATAGAATGCAGAACAAAAAAAGACACTTTAAAAATCCTTTTCCCTTTTCCAAATCCATATTTAAAAAGTTTCTTGTGGAATTTCCCAAATGCCAGCATGGCCACATATAATACAGATTGATACTCAGACCTCTAATGAGAAACAGTTAGAATTATGCTAAACAAGGAACATTCTATATTGATTTCACAAATTCTCCTCTTTCCACTTATAGTTTCTCATAAAATGTAACATGTTTGTCTTGTGTGGAGTCTGTATAGAAAAAGTGTGATAACTGAAGATATAGACACACAGGTGTATGTATGTCTGTGTGTTCCTGTGTATTATAGCCTTTCTTTAATGGTTTTCTCTTTATATATATATATACTTTAAGTTCTAGGACACATGTGCACAACGTGCAGGTTTGTTACATATGTATACATGTGCCATGTTGGTGTGCTGCACCCAGTAACTCATCATTTACATTAGGTATATCTCCAAATGCTGTCCCTCCCCCTCACCCCACCCCATGACAGGCCCCGGAGTGTGATGTTCCCCTTCCTGGGTCCATGTGTTCTCATTGTTCAATTCACACCTATGAGTGAGAACATGCAGCGTTTGGTTTTTTTTGTCCTTGTGATAGTTTGCTGAGAATTATGGTTTCCAGCTTCATCCATGTGTCTACAAAGGACATGAACTCATCCTTTTTTATGGCTGCATAGTATTCCATGGTGTATATGTGCCACATTTTCTTTTTTTTTTCTTTTTTTTATTATACTTTAGGTTTTAGGGTACATATGCACAATGTGCAGGTTTGTTACATATGTATCCAGCCACATTTTCTTAATCCAGTCTATCATCGTTGGACGTTTGGGTTGGTTCCAAGTCTTTGCTATTGTGAATAGTGCCACAATAAACATACGTGTGCATGTGTCTTTATAGCAGCATGACTTATAATCCTTTGGGTATATATACATATATATATAAAAAAATTATATATATATATTTTGGGGACGGAGTTTCGCTCTGTCACCCAGCTGGAGTGCAGTGGCACGATCTCGGCTCACTGCAAGCTCCGCCTCCCGGGTTCACACCATTCTCCTGCCTCAGCCTCCAGAGTAGGTGGGACTACAGGTGCCCGCCACCATGCCCGGCTAATTTTTTGCATTTTTACTACAGACGGGGTTTCACCGTGTTAGCCAGGATGGTCTCGATCTCCTGACCTCATGATCCACCCTCCTCGGCCTCCCAAAGTGCTGGGATTACAGGCATGAACCACCGCGCCTGGTCTCTATTTAAGTTAGCTCTGTCCAGGGCAAACCAGCATTTCAAAGATACAAACTGTTTTTGCAAAAAACAGGTATACACCTATCCATAGTGCAGACATTGTGTCTACTTATTTCTCTCTAAATAGATCTTTCATTTTAACAAGTACTTCACCTTCACAAAATTTAGTTGAGTCAGTGAACTCTTATCCAGATGCTATATCTTGGCCAGATTATCAAGAATTAAGCCTCACAGATAGGCTGTTTCCATTTCCTTTAACAAAGTTTATCAGTCCTGAGTTACTTCTTGATTTCTTGCCAGTGGCATATAATGATGACTCAGCCAAGTCAGTTCCCAGAGTTGGACTCTTTTTTTTCTTATACACAGGAAACTTCTTTTCCAAGAATACTTGTTCCAGTTGCTCACAATCTTCATAGTTGATGATTATAGAATGATCTATGTACTTTCAATGTACCTTCAAAAATGAGATCTGCAGCTGGATAAGACGTGTGTGTGTGTGTGTGTGTGTGTGTCTTAGTAGACTTAAACCTTTCATTGAATAAGAAGCCTAGTTGATAGTGTAAGGTGAGAGTTAGAAGAACAGGGAATTATTTGGTTTAAGGAATTGTGAAGAAATGTGCTATGCCATTAAAATTTTTCTCTACTTTTGTGTTAAATCTTAATTTTGTGCAGAATTTACTAAGCTGCAGGAAACTGTCAAAATTGACTCTTGCTAAGTTCCATATTGGTTTGTAATTATCTTAAAACAAAAGTTGGTTGATACTAAAGTGCAGTTTTTCCTCTAGCTTTCATAAATTGAGACAGGTCTTTTTCTCACCCTCCACATACCTATGGCTGGAAGCCGAGGTGGTTGTTCTTGGTTCCCGTTACAACTTCTAGACTGTTAATTTCTCCGCTCCTTGCAAATTAGACTGTTCCTTTGAAACTCAAACCCCTTGGAAATATCAGCCATGCCCCTTTGGTATTACCATCATCAACAGACCTCCCTCCTGGGCACTCTGGTCTTATTTTTTTTTTTTTTTGAGATGGAGTCTTGCTCTGTCACCCATGCTGGAGTGTAATGGTGTGATCTCGGCTCACTGCAAACTCCTCCTCCCGGTTTCAAGTGATTCTCCTGCCTCAGGTTCCTGAGTAACTGGGATTACAGGTGCATACCACCACACCCAGCTAATTTTTGTATTTTTGGTAGAGACGGGGTTTCGCCATGTTGGCCAGGCTGGTCTCGAACTCCTGACCTCAGGTGATATGCCTGCCTCAGCCCCCCAAAGTGCTGGGATTACAGGCATGATCCACTGCACCTGGCCTCTTGCCATTTATTTAAGGCTTTAGATCTTTTGCTCAATATCATCTTCAGGCAAGTTCAGCCATCATTTTAGTGGCTCAGCTTTCACGTGAAAGGACCAGTACAAACCTCGGTTCCCCGTTTTTTGACATCTTTATTTCCATTACTTTTTTTCTTTCCTCCACTTTATTGTCATCAAATCTGAAACATTTTCTATAAGGGTATGTACCACCAGGATCTAGATGCAAATATTCTGCCTCCTGGACATCACTCCTTGCCAGCTCGTTGGCCCAGATGTCCTCATTCCTACAACCCTTCATTTTCACTGAGACTCTCCTTAGGACACAGATGCTGCTGCTCCCTCACGATCCATCCGTACTCTCTTGCTTTCAGTTTCCACGTTTTCCTCCTCAAATGCCATAGTTCATTTTTAGCATTCCCTTGCAACTACCCTGAGCTTCATTTTCCCACAATTTATTTGTTTCTCTTTCTCTTCCCAAATTTTAAATGTTGATGTTTCTAAGGGTTCTGTCCTAATTGCTCTTCTTTTCTCTCCACACACATACTCTCTCTAAGCTCTAAACACTACTAAACAGCTCATAATTTCCAGTCTTAGAGTTTGGTCCAGACCTTTATTCTGGGAGTTGATGATTTACGTGACAATAGCACTCGAATAATTCAGAGGTAACATGTCCTGGTTTCCCACATGATAGTAAGTGGCACTGCCAGCCATGCTAGATGCTTATAAGTCATTTTTGGCCCTTCCTCAATATTCTGACAATATCCAATTCAACATTCATTTAAAGAATATTTTGGTTCCAGATACATCTGTAATTTCCTCCACCTATTTTGATTTCCAATGTCCCCAGCCTAGCCAGAGCCACATATTTTCTTACCTACGCTTATTTTCTTAGGTCATCCTTAGTCAACTTACTTTAATTCTTATCTCCGACACCCTGTTAGCTACAGAGAAACCAAAGTGATCTCTTAACATGTCTTTCAGTTTCCAACTCTCCCACTTTTCTGGTGTACTTGGACTAAGATTTATGTTCCTCATCATTACTAACGAAGACCTGTACTGTTTCACATATCCTTCTCTTTCAGCCACGTCTCACATTACTCTTTCTCCCTTCTGTACTTCATCCAGATTCCTACTTTTCAGTTTTTCATTTCATCCAATTCACAGGTTTCTTCTACATGCCAAGATCTTGCTCATATATTAGGGTCCTTGAACACTGGGGGTTTTTCCTATAAGACGAATCTTTCTGTATTGTATGAAAAGCTAACTCTTTTTATTCTCAGGTCTTAGCTTAAATATTCTCACTTGAAAGAAGTGGTTAGAGTCTGTATAATCCAAATTAATATTTCTTTTTTTCTTTTTCTTTTGAGACAGGGTCTTGCTGTGTCACCCAGGCTGGAGTGCAGTGCCACAATCTTGGCTCACGGAAACCTCTGCCTCCTGGGTTCAAGCAGTTTTCCTTTCTCAGCCTCCTGAGTAGCTGGGACTACAAGCGCACACCACTACACCCGGCTAACTTTTTTATTTTTAGTAGAGATGGGGTTTTGCCATGTTGATCAGACTGGTCTCAAACTCCTGGACTCAAGTGATCCATCCGCCTTGGCCTCCCAAAATGCTGGCATTACAGGCATAAGCCACCACGCCCGGCCCAAATTAATATATCTATATATAAAAATTATATGTATGAATCTTATATAATGTGAATTAAGATTATATCTAATGTTCGCCCCAACACCCTTGTTGGATATTCAGTCCCTTGCTTCACTTTGCATGTGAACACATTTTGTAATAATCTCTTCACTTTGCTCAGTTGGATTTCTGTGCCTGTCTTCGTCTTCAGAATTGAAACCCTAGGAGTACAGGACTGTGGCTTTCTTATTCACCACTGCAGCTCCGTAACTAAGAGAGCATCTGATACATATGTGTGAAGGGAATTGGTTAAATATAGACCACTAGGTCCAGTGGAGTCCACAGCCTATTCACTTCATGTAGTTTCCAAGAAACAAATGCTTCTCAACATATATTAATGAATGAGATATGGGCCAGGGTATCTGGTCTGGCTGGAGATGGCTTAACTTTGAGTTCACTTGAGAGGGTATCAGTGTGAGCAGGAATGCTTTCACTCACTTCAAGAATTGCATGGTGTTGGCCGGGCGCGGTGGCTCTCGCTTGTAATCCCAGCACTTTGGGAGGCCGAGGCGGGCGGATCACGAGGGCAGAAGATCGAGACCACGGTGAAACCCCGTCTCCACTAAAAATACAAAAAAAATTAGCCAGTCGTGGTGTCGGGCGCCTGTAGTCCCAGCTACTTCGAGAGGCTGAGGCAGGAGAACGGCGTGAACACAGGAGGCGGAGCTTGCAGTGAGCCGAGATTGCACCACTGCACTCCAGCCTGGGTGACAGAGCGAGACTCCGTCTCAAAAAAAAAAAAAAAAGAAGAAGAATTGCATGGTGTTTAGGGGGAAGAATCACCCCGCTTCTCTGGGGAGACATGAGGGCTCTGTGGCTCCTGTGGGCTCTCAAACTGTTGGAAGATGATTGCTAAACCTGAGTTTTCAGGTCTCCTAGTTATATTCATTTAAACTTATACATGATTTGTCACTATTTTAAGTTGTTTTTCACTGAAAAGTCAGTCTGAATATAGAGCCTTATTTCATTCAGATCAGAAAAACTGGGTTTTGGTAAAATCTGTTTATCTATAATTTTTAAGTAAGTACAATTTTATAAACCAGTTATTCCTAACTTGAGAGGCCTGGAGGATTTATTACAATGTGTATTTCAGGGCCACATCTGCAGAAGTTTTGATACAACATTTCCTTACTAATACCCCTGACAGCACATTTTAGCAGGCATCCTGTGTTATTCAGAAGCAGAACGTTTATGCACTACACTTTGGGAGAGAGAAGTGCATGTTATGTTACCATTTAAAGACGCCTGGTTCTTGTGGGGCAAATTGGCAAATGATTTATCTGAACTAATGGCAGAGTGGAATTTTAATACTTTAGGGTTTTCAGGAATCTTAGAGCTGTTTTCATTTGTCTCACACATACAGCCTGAACCTTGAAGACATTAATGAATTTGTCACAGAAATTAAATTGGGCCAAAATTTACATTTGCAACCCATGTCTGTGCTCTTCATTCTAAAGCACAATGGCCTAGAGTCATATTTTAACCTCTAAGTTTCATCTTATTAAAAAATAAAATAAAATAAATGTAAATACATGCATGTATTATACTATATATACAATTTATATACATTACAATATTAATTTGAATTACACATGACATCACTAGTAAAGGCCAGTTACAGTTTAGACTGAGATAAGCCCTGTGAGAATTTACTAAGGTCAAAAAGACTCCTTTTAATAGTGACTCAGTGGTACCTACTCTAAGGACAAAGGCTCCAGTATGTATCCTAATCTAAGTTATTACTGAATGTGAGTCCTGTGATAGCTTCTAATGAAAATTTTCCATTGAAAAAAATCAATGTTAATAACTGGAACTCGAGAGCTGTAATGGGTTCTGCTGTGTTTTTCGGGCTTAGACTGTGTGCTATAATATGCTAAGAAGAGGAGTTGATGACCTGTGAGCTCTGGTCACTTCCTGATCTCATTTGACTCTTTGGTCTTTAGTTTTAAAAGGGTGATCAGAGAGGTTGCTTTATAATGGAGAAGTTGAACAAAAGGACCATCAACCTGCAGGCTCACTGGCACAGCGCAAGTTTCACCGGATAAGCATTTCAGTAAAGAGGACTATTGCCAAAAGCAATACTTGCAAGGAAGCTTTGTTACAGAGAGGATTTTTTTTTTTAAAGAAGCTGCTAGGAAAACTGACACTAGAAGCTAACTAGAGTCACTCTTTATAGATATCAATGAAATTGTAAGTCTGAAGACATTACTTACCTAGATACAGTAATGGACTTTATTTAAGAACCAACTTTATACATACCTAATATACCTAGGCTTGTTGATCAAGTTGGCTGGCTGGGGAAGAATAAAACCATCTAGAAGATCCACATGATGAGAGAAAGCATTCGGGGAGGGCAGACAGAGACATGATGCTGGCCACAGATAGAACCCAGAGACGCTCTGTGATTGAAGTAGTTCTAATACCTGGAAGCTTCGATTTGCTCTTATAACGTGTCTAAAGCCATTCAATTCAAGACTACCCTTCCTAGTTGGTACCTGTAGATGTAATGCATCTCCTAAGGTATTAGTCTAGGCTCCACCGGACAGAACAACTACCTGGAGGTAGGTGGTGGAGCCTCCGGACTCCGCGACACATTTCACAATGCTGTTTACTCCAAAACACTGGCCTTATTGAACTAATCTAGCTATTGGGTAAGACGAGAAGTAATACACGAACATTCTTAAAGTCTGTTCTCTTTTGCCTTGTGACCTTAAACATTTCAAAGACCAACATGAACACTATTGAATAGAATTGTGTTTCCATCGTCATAACTAATCTGAAAGCCTAAGTTATACCTCTTTCACTGCACATCCAATCTATTTTATGGGCAGAAGAGCACAATGGGCTCAGCTATGCAGGCTTTAGGAGTTATTTTAACCTTTAAAGAACAATAGACACAAGTAAAAGTACATACATAAAGTAGGCATTTTATATTTAATTTTTATTTTCACATGCATGAAAAGTGTGTTCCAAAAAAAGATTAGAGAAATCCATGGCATGTCTTTCTGGTTAATGTTACTTTATTTTTTGGTTCATCTACGCTACTACTTACAAGTTACTTGTTTTTTTTTTCATGGAAAATTTTTTTTAAATGAATTGATTTTGCTTTTCATCAGCACAGTTGTTGACTAATACCAAAGTTAGTTAGAAGGTTATGATTTTTACATTTATAGAATGTCAGGGGCAGCATTTAGACAATACATCATAGTAACTTGGCATTTATGAAATATTAGTTTTCCATAAACATGAACTCAGAGAGGAAGGTTACATTTTTTTAAATTATAATAACATTTTGAAAACCATCTGTCCTTTAAAATGTTACTAAAATATATATTGGAACTGGTGTTTTAGATGCCAGTCCTTCCTGAAGAGTGTTTTGAGATTTTTTTCAAATACTGCCTCAGTTCTATATAAAATAGAAAATATTCTGCCTTGTAAAATGACTACTGGATGTAGGTAAGAAGAAGTTAAGGAAATATTACATAAAAGTAGATTTGCAAAGGTAATTTGCTGAAGGATTATTTACACTTTGATGAGTGGATCTGGATATTTTGATACTAAGTGAAAGTGGTTCCACTGGAATTAGAAGGGAATAGAGATCTGAAAGCAGGAGTGAAAAGAATGTGTGTAAGCCGGGCACGGTGGCTCATGCCTGACCTCAGGTGAGCCGCCCACCTCAGCCTCCCAAAGTGCTGGGATGACACGCTTGTTAAGTGGTACTCTAATTAATCAGTAACTTAAACCTCAAAAGAGATTCATTATGTACACAAAATTAATCTTGTGTAATCAAGTGTATAAGTAAAATTAATTGAAGAAATCAAAAAACGCAAGGTGGCTGACACCTGTAATCTCAGTGCTTTCGGAAGTCTAGGTGGGAGGATCCCTTGACTTAAGGAGGCTGAGACCAGTCAAGCAACACGGTGGGACCCCATCTCTGTAAAACAATTAGCCGGGGATGGTGGTGCATGCCTGTAGTCCGAGCTACTTGAGAGGCTGAGGCAAAAGTATCGCTTGAGCCTAGGACTTGGAGTCTGCAGTGAGCTATGATCACACCACTGACTCCAGCCAGAGCAACAGAGGGAGACAATGAGAACACGTGGACACAGGAAGGGGAACATCACACTCTGGGGACTGTTGTGGGGTGGGGGGAGGGGGCAGGGACAGCATTAGGAGATACACCTAATGCTAAATGACGAGTTAATGGGTGCATCACACCAACATGGCACATGGATACATATGTAAGAATCCTGCACGTTGTGCACATGTACCCCAAAACTCAAAGTATAATAATAAATAAATAATAAACCACAAAACACTTGTAATTCCAAATCCAGATATATAAACCACAGGAATACTTAGATAAACACACGTTATACACACATATAGTATATGTATGATAAAATATACTTGTATGTTCAACTTGGGAAAGGTTGATGATTTTAGAAACTAATAATTCTATTGCCTTGTGCTCTAATGATTTTCAATTTGAAGATTTATTTGGGATCAAATATATGAGGCTCCATATACAAGACATCTTTCTTTCCCCTCTTCTCAGCACCATTTTTTGGCTGATTATTGGACTACAACTGGGAGATCTAGAACTAAATTCCTGCTTAGTGTTTACTTGTTCAGAGCATAGGCTTTGAAATCGTCCTGTTTTGCCTCAGTCTCCACAGTGGTACCTACTAACCTCATGACTAGGGGATCGTGTAGCATTTCTCTAAGCCTTGTTTTCTTAGCTGTGAAGTGGTAAATTTTGGAAGTGCTTTGTTCATAGGATTTCTGTGGAAACTGAATTGGGTAAAGAATGTAAGGCATTTAGCACAGTAAAATAACCTGGATTACAGTAACTTTTCAAGGAGTGTTTATTAGTACTTAAACTGCCATTGTCATCAAAATTCTGTTTTTACATATGAACTTAGAAATGCCATTGTAACCTTCTCAACTCATTTGGTCATTTAAAATAGAGAGGTTGAGTTAGGTGTTTCTTAAATTTCTCTTTAGCTCTGATACTATGTGTCTGACGTTAAGTAATGCAAAGTTGGTAATTAAATCTTCCCCTTTCGTGATGTAGGAGAAAGGCATAAAAAATTTCTGGGTGACTGGATTCCCTTGCAAGTTTATTAGAATTGTAATTACGTAGCATTTTGAATAAAGCGTTCATTCTGGAAATCATTAAGTTTATTTTTCTTAACTCCGTATTTTGTCAACTGTGGAAAAATTGGGATTTAGGAGTAACCTCTGATTTAAAATTCCACCTAGTAACCATCTAAATTGTAGTCTTGTAATTTCCTAACTTTGGTCTTGAAGGTGTTTATCATTCTTATGCGTTATCATACTGTATTATATATTTATGCAACATAAAATGTATAGTTTTAACTATTGCACATGTTTACATATGAAAGGTGTAGTTTTGAACTTATCATTATTAAATTTGCTAATTTTGCTTCACTATTCATTTTGGACACTTATCCATATTAGTACATGCAACTCAAGTTTATTCTTTTGAGCTACTGTATATCATTCAAATGTATGAATAAATAACCTTGCTTTGGTGGACATTTAAGTATTTTCATGTATCAGTATGAAAAACAGTTTCAAAATGAACATTCAAATATACATTGCATATATGTGTATAATATTTGTATATATGAAGGTTCCTGTGGGTCATATATCTGAAATCAAAATTACAAGTGTTTTGTACCTTCTATAATTAATTTTACTCTCAATTTTAAGTAAACAAGATTAGTTTTTGCACATGATGCATCTCTTTATTCAGTTAAAATTACTGACATAATTAGAATACCACTTAAAACTTGAGAATATTTTCAAGGGTATTTATGCAAAACTTACATAAATGTGTTGAAAAGTCCTTTTGTATATATGTAGAGATTACATGGTATGTTAAATTCATCAATTTGCCTAAATATCAAGTTATACTTAAGTAGTGTCCATACACCATGCTTTTGCTTGACTGAACTCCAATATGTATATCCGGAGTACTTTTTAACATTCATAGGTTAAGTGGCCTGTTTTGGAAAATGATATTAAAAATGTAATTCAGATGAATGCTTAAAGATTAAAAATGAATGAGCTTTCGTATTAATCATCAATATGACAACCCTAAAGGGAAGCATGATTTTCAAATATACCTCCTTGTAGGCAGGATAATTCAGAAATGCACAGTGCATATTAGATATGGGATTTGAGTCATAGTGTATTTCTCTAAGAATGTAATTTATTGTACTTTCACATCCACCCCACTGAATATGCAGAGTTTAAGATGCAATGGCCAGAAGACATGAGCGTGTCACTAGAAGGATGTGGACGTGGGCTCCGGGGCTGTTGATGATGACGGTGGTCTTTTGGGGTCATCTGGGGAATGGACAAGGCCAAGGTAAGTGCAAGGATTTTCTAATTCTTTGCGAGTTGGATGCGAATTTCACTTTGTGATGAAATTATGTTGAGTCTTTGGTTTGATGTTTAAGCAATTTTTTACAATCTTCCGTCAGGTTTTTGTTACAGGGTATTGTAATATCTCTGCACCAGTTAAATTGAAATAGAATTAGGTGTGAGTAAATGCATCAAAATTGAAGCCATCTTTCTGAAATTGGCTTTTCTCTGTTGTAATTGATGATATGTATATATATGTGAGGTTTTATGAAGCCATATATATGCGTGTGTCTCTGTTGTAGTTGGTGGTATGTATATATATGTGAGGTGTTACGAGGCCATAAATATGCGTGTGTGTGGGTTTTGGGTGGGTAGGTGTGCCTGTGAGTTTGTGTGTGTGGTATTTTACAAGAACACGTAGCATATAAAGTTGTCGTGATTTTGAAGAAAAGTTTTTGGACGTTTGTCTGTTTAGGGTTTTTATGTTTTTGGATGTTTGTCTCTTTAGGGTTTTTATGTTTTACATTTTAAAATTTCAAGAACCTATTCTTAAAGGATGCGATGTTCTTTAGAAATTAAATGAAAAATGTGACGTTTCTCATTCTTCTGCCAAGTGTATTTAGGGGAAATTAATGAGAGAGTGGAGCTGCAAGGTTGTGGCATCCTGAAATGTCTGTTGGAGCGTAGAAAAAGGCCATAGATTTTGTAATAAGGCTTTCAATACTGATTTCATCAATAGCTGTATGGAGTGGTTTGTGCCAAATCTAGTATCTGTGAATGTATTTTGTGATAAGTATTGTATTATTTTTGGAGGTGTGTTGCCTGCTCAGATACAAATTGCAATTCTGTATTTTATGTGATAAAACATCCTGACATCGCTGAAATTTTCTTTTCCTTTCCGGGCAAGTATATTCGGCATTGATTTCCTGCATTTTCAAGGCTTGAAATGAAATCTGTGAGCAGGAAGTTTACAGAGTTATTTCAAGGGATAGGTATATTTCTCCAGATAAAATTGAAAGTGTGCAGTGTTATTATATAATTGTGATGAAGTTGAGCTTTGCTAGTTTGAAGTATCTAATAAAGTTTAACACTTTTTAAAAGATCCTTCAAAAAAAGCAGTTTTCTTGCCATATGTAATATTGTTCAATGAAGTTTTGAAATGAAATAGATATTTTTCAAAACCACAAATGCATCTGTGCCTTTATATGAACAGTTGTATATACATGTAAGCAGATAATACATTTTGTTAATTAAGATCAGCTTTGATTTTAATTTTTCTTTCCTGTCATTCAGAATTTGTATTTGCATCTAATAGAATTCTCATTTTTCTTTTTTGTCATAAAACTAATGTAAAATATATTCAATACACATAGTAGTTTTTTTCACCAAAGGTCTAAAACAAGAATATGTAGACAGTAGCTACGTTGGATTTCTTTGGCTATAAGAGTTGTCTATTTCTCTGGTGATGTGTAGAATTACTAAAATGCAGCATGACAACTGTTTCTCTGTAATAGTGATCCAACATGACATGTAGTATTACACAGGGTTGCTAATACCTTCCTCTGACCATCATTTCCAGTAATTGTGGCTTGTTTTAGATGAGGAATAGGTTATTAGATATTTAAAATATTTGAGAAAAATAGGTATCTTCTCTCTTATTTACCCAAACCCTTTTATTTACTCAATATTGATGGCTCAAGTATTCTATCTTTCACTAGGGACCATCATTTATTAAAAAATGGCCTGAAATCAATTCCAAGTCTAGCTGTAGTGAAGCTTCTAGTGGGAAATGCAAATTAAGTAATTTGTTTTCTTTCTAAAAGGATAAATTAAAATAGACAATGATTCAAAGAACAAAACAACTTAATAGAAAACATAATGGAATGCTTTGATACTATGATTCAGGGAATTTTGCTTCCTTAGTGGTAGCTAGATTGAGTGAAGGAGATTGCTTAGGTATAATGAGCAAATCTTATAATTGCAAGTATAACCCAAGCTGCATATCATCATTTAGCTCAATAAGCCTCATTAAATATTAAATATTACCTTTTAACTTTTATGCAATTAAGCAGAATTTAAAAATAAAAGTTTTAAAAATTAAAGTTTTTATTACTAAGTATCTTTTAAAATACAAATCTCACAGCTCCTTATTGTCAAGAAAAGAACACATGAAAATTTATAAATAAGGTTTTCTCTCTATTAAATTTACAGTCTTGCATTAAATATTGGTTATTGGGACCCACCATGTCCATGATTATGATTAAGTATCAATGAAAGATGACTCTTGCAGCAAATATGCATGCAAATGTTTTAAGATTATTTTCACATTATTTCACATAATTTCTTAAGCATAATAGGATAAGTAAATTATACTTTCTACACAAGCTCTTCATATTTATGAATAGACCATGTTCTAAATTTTTCAATCATTGGGGAATCCCAATGTCATATTTATGAATGGACCATGTTCTAAATGTTTCAGTCATTGGGGAATCCCAATGTCATATTTATGAATGGACCATGTTCTAAAAGTTTCAGTCATTGGGGAATCCCAGTGTCGTATTTATGAATGGACCATGTTCTAAATGTTTCAGTCATTGGGGAATCCCAGTGTCGTATTTATGAGTGGACCATGTTCTAAATGTTTCAGTCATTGGGGAATCCCAGTGTCGTATTTATGAATGGACCATGTTCAAAATGTTTCAGTCACTGGGGAATCCCAGTGTCGTATTTATGAATCGACCATGTTCTAAATGTTTCAGTCATTGAGGAATCTTCCTAGAGAAACCGTGTGAGAAATTGTAGCTAAGCTCAAAAACGGAAGACAAAAATCGATTTAACGAGGAATGTAGATTAATGTCATAGTATTATCGCGACTGTGTGCAACCACTACTTATAAACAATGATATAAGAAATGCAATCTGAAATCTGAATTCTAAATAGGAATGTAGTGCCATTATCCCTCTGGGACCCTTAGGGTCAAAATAAGATAAAAGTGATGAATGGTGGGTTGGAAGTCAGTCAGTGATCCTTGTCAAATTTTTGTATCTGTCAAGAAAAGCATCTGCTTGAGGACATCCATTTTCCTACTTCTGAGTTACAGAATAATAGGTACTTATCCTGAATGTGACATTCCCTGACGTGGACTCTGTCTTTGCTGCTTAGGTGGTGTGTGCATGAGAAAGTGCTTAACATCTGAAAACGGAGACAATCCTTAGAGAAAGATATATATGAATTTTAAAAGGAAATATACCTACGATGGAAATAAAACAAATAGCATAAATATCTAGCTGTATTTGGTCTTTTTGGTAACTATTACAATATATACATTTTCAAACAACTAAGTTCAGCACTGACTTTGGGAGAATCTAGATAAAACTGAACTGACATATAATAAGCATTGGTGTAATTAATAGCACAGCGGGCAGAACCATGGGGGTATTTCCTGAGGAAGAGGGACTATAGAGAGGCAAAAGAAAACCCAGCTCATTCTGGGGAGTGCCAGGAGCAGTTATTATATTCAGAACTGAGAACTTATTTCTAACTCACCAACCCATAGTTCTGGCTGAAGTGCAGTGGTGCAGTCATAGCTCATTCTCAGCCCCAAACTCCTGGGTTCATATGGTCCTCTCATCTCAGCCTCCTGGTAGCTATGACCACAGGTGTGCACTACTTTGTCCAGCCAGTTTATTTTATATTTTATTTTCATTTCATTTGTAAAGACTGGGTCTTGCTATGTTGCCCAGGCAGGTCACAAACTCCTATCCTCAAGCAGTCCTCTAACCTAGGCCTCCCAAAGTACTGACATTACAGGCATGAGCCATTGCATCTGGCTCAAAAATATTTCTGTCCTAATGGCTTTAACAAAGAAGTGCCGTTTTGGGGATATATACAATGGTGTGCTGCTTGGGAGTGACAAAAAAATAATTATAAGAAGAATGGAACGAATATGTCAGTATGTTTTCAAAAGCAAGTTAGCCCAAGTTTTTAAACAAGCATAATTTGAGGGTTTTTGTAACTAACTTAGGGTTTAAATGTAGCAAAAATTTTAAACATTATCATGAATACACAGAAAATTTTAATCAATTTGGTTTCCATGATGAATTTACATGCTTAAATTCCTAATTTCAATTTGCTGCTAGATATGAGAAAGTTTGAGATTTTGAAGAAGCAAGTGGTTCTTACAAATGTAGCAAACTTAAATTTTGAGGACAATTTAATTTAACTTCCATTTTTATGACCAGATTTTGGGTCAGCTGTTAAGCATTCAAAAAATAAAATCTGATAATATCTGGCAATTCCAATTTTCAGTTTTATTGATCTTCACCATGAAATAATATATAAGGTAAGGGGCAAAATTTTGGAAAAGCAGATCACTTTGTTGTCCTATTTAGCAAGTTCTCAAATTATGCCATCTTGGAATCATTACAAGTAATTATACGAAGACAGTATCTTGTGTTTTGTATTTCATTGTTACACATCCAATTGTTCTCTAGAGATATCAGAGAAAACCCACTCAAGAAGGGAAGGTTAGATAAACAGCCCTCTCTCTCTCTCTCTCTCTGTCTTTGCCTCCATTTGGTTCCTTATGTTCATTTCTCAGTGCATTTCAGTTACTTTTATTGTTCCCTTCATTTTCTCTTTCATTCCAGAAGTTTAAGTGATTGCATAATTCTTTTGACAGCTGAAAGTAGTATCCGACTTTGAATGAAAGGTTTACAGCTACAGCTTTTCAATTAGAAAATCTCAGATCATGTGATCTATGAGTTTTAATATCTTAGGATCTCGACCAGTAAGGAATAATCACTTTGAAAAACCTTGATGCTACCTAGAGTTTGTGTTTTGTGAGGTTGCTTGGTAAATTATTTTCCTTTGATAATTGAATATTGCTTCAAGAGAGGTGAGCTCAGACGTTTGGCAATGAATATTGAATGTGTATTCCAAGAGACATGACCTTAAAATATCATCAAGCTAAGTAGTAGTGAAATTGAACTCTGCTGTATAATAGAAGTCAGTGTTTCTTACATCTTTGTGATATATAAATATTTTTACATTGTGGTAGATAATAATTTGTATGGGAACATTTAATTGAATTTAATTTATCCTATGGCAGAATTATGTTGCATAGGTCATTTTAGTTTTTGATTTAAGCATCTTAAAATTACAAATGCAAATATTCAACACGTAAAACCCACATGAATACACACTCCCAAACATTTGAAATCCTAACAGTCATTTCCAACAGCTTTTTCCTACAAAAGAAGTCAGCTCTTCTTAGAGAAGACATGCATTCCCATAGCTTGAGAGGTGCACACTATAAGGTAAACAGAGAAAGGATTACAGCAGTTTAAGTATACCAGCGGATTTACTTTATAGACAATAGACTTTTGAATTACTTGTCTTCAAAATTTGGTTTCTTGAGAAAATTATCTGTGTAGATTAATCATGCATTTCAGATACTTTCCAGACATCTGAATGTTGTTTTCTTAAAAGTAGCCAGCACGCCTTTTTATGCAGTCTGCATGGGAGATAGTAAGAGATGTGTATGCTGTATATCTACTAGTAGAGATTTGTTTATGAGTGCTTCCTTAAAAAATTATTTTTTCTGAAGAAAGGGATTTCTTTTTTATAATTTAGATTAGATGATTTTAAATGTTTTTAGGTTTTAACCTCTCTGATCATCAGGGTCATTGCCATGGAAAAAATGCAAGTTATAGCATATTTCATTTTTATAAGGAAAGAAGTTGATAATTTAGACTTTTTTCTTTTACTAAATTGAATTACATCACTCAATATTTGGATGGCATTAATTCACAATAGCAACAAAAAAATCTTACTATTCAACAAAATAAAGTATGATTTCCTTCACATTTAACTTAATTTGTTCTTTAAAACATCTCCTAACGAAGGTTTTCTCATCCTCTGAAGCTGAATTTATTTAGGAAAAAATATTTTAAACACCATCCCAAGTGATATAACTATTTTTATTGAGCTTTGATGTTCTATTTGAACATATTTGAAGACTGTACAAGCACTCAATTTAGAATTAAGATTTTATTTGGAGATTTTGGTTGTATTTGAAATCTGTTGTGGAATTAAACATGAAGAATACGTCAATTTACTAGATGTCATTGTCTATGACACATTTTAGTCTTATCTTTCTGCCTATATGTAAAGAGGAATAGAAATAATTGGTATAAACAGGAAAAAAGAAGTAAAGTGGTAGGATCAGATGTGAGAAATATATCAGCTAAGATACTCTTTTTTTGTTTGTTTGTTTTTTGTTTTTGTGAGACAGAGTCTTGCTCTGTTGCCCAGGCTGGAGTGCAGTGACACAATCTTGGCTCACTGCGGCCTCCACCTCCCAGGCTCAATGGTTCTCCTGCCTCAGCCTCCTGTGTAGCTGGGATTACAGGTACGCATCACCACACCCGGCTAATTTTTGGATTTTTAGTAGAGACTAGGTTTGACCATGTTGGCTAGGCTAGTCTCAAACTCCTGACTTCAGTTGATCCGCCCACTTCAGCCTCCCAAAATTCTGGGATTTCAAGTGTGAGCCACCAGGGCCAGCCTAAGCTAAGATATTCTAGAAGCTATTAATAGTAAAATATAATGTAAATTGTTTAAAATTAATCTGTATATGAAATTTTTTCTAGGACTTTCCTGCCAGAAAAGTAGGAATAGAATGGCAAAAGGAACGAGGTTCCTTCTACAAGTAGGCACACATCCTATTTCACTTTATCCTGTGATCAGTCTCATAACCATCTCCTGGTGTGAAGTGCTAAAACTGTGCTTTAAGAATAACTTAAGTCCTTTATGTACAAACTAAAGTATGAGAGCCTGAACCTTGGAAACCAAGAGATTCCAAAAAGCCTTATGTGTGAGACTGGGTGCCACAGATCTTGGCAGAAATTACTGCTTATTCTTAATTCTTATTGTTCCTTTCTAGCACTTCAATTTATAATGCCAATATCTACCTCAGCCTAAAGACAAGCTCTAGAATCACTTGTGTTACTTATTACATTTCTTTTAAAAAGCTCATGAATTACACATGAATTTCAAAGTTGCCAACTGAGATTCCAAGGACTTAGAAAAGAAAAAACGTGGCACCTTTCCATTATAAAGGCTGTACGCAGTCTTCATAGTGTTTGTCTTTAAGGGACAACATGCCTCATCCATCAGCAACTTTTCTTCCTTAAATCATCATATCTTGCCTAAAAAGGTTTTCTGAAAACTAAGATTTGCAGATTGTTATATCACATCTTAATCTACGTATCAACTTTAGCATTATCAAAGCATGAACTGTTCTGGGTTTTCATAGTTAATTATGTTTGTGGTAATAACTGGGATGCAATTGTTTTTCTTCTGATGATTTTGTACTTGCTTTTCTTATGGTAACTTCTGATGCTTGTTTGTAAGATCTTCCTCTCTTTTCTCCATCTGGTTATCTTCTTACCTTCTGTCCTTTAACTCAGATGTCACCCACACTGTGTGTCTTTCTGGATTGCTTCTTATTTAACTGTTGCTTCTCATAGTTTACATACCTCCTCCTGTACCACACTATCAACATTTCTCAAGCTGCACTATATGCTGGGTTGTGTCTTTATTTATTTATAAGTTCCTTGATAATTCGGACTATATATTAGTATATTCAAAAAATACTTATGAAGTGTTTACTTTGGGTCAGGAATTATTGAGTGAAGGAAATTGACCAAAACTCTGCCATCATGAAGCTCGCATTCTAACTTAGGGAGACAGATAACAGACAATGAGCCACATAAATATGCAAAGTATCGTAAGTTAGATGGTGAAAAGTAATCCTGGATGGGGATCAGATAATTTTGATAGGATAATTTTTAACTGGGTAGTCAAGAAAGGCCGCACAGAGAAGATGGCAATTGGAAGAACAAGGTGGTGAGAACTGCTGAGTCTGGAGCAAACACACAATTTGGAGCAGTAGAAGATTCCAGAAGTAACAGTATAGAGGCGAAGAAGTGGGAATTGTGTGGAGTCTTTTACTTGCTGTTGTAATGACCTTGGCTATGCTTTGAAGTGAGGTGGAAAGTTGGCAGGGACCTTAGTTTTCTTTTTAATAATTCACTATGAATTTTGAACGGTCACTATTATAGACTCAATAATTTTGCTTTATTACTCTTGCAATTGACTACAAAAGAGCGTATTGAAGAAATGTTAAATTCTAATTTAAACTGATTGAAATAGGTTTTTATCTTTTTATGTTTCTCATCACTGAATATCTCATTTTTAATTAGTTTGAAAGCATTCTAAGATAGTGAGCCAATGCAATTTAGCATAATGCATAACTTATTATTCATCAGATTTAGGTATTTAACCGAGGATGCTAATTAGGAAAGTAACTTGTTCTGTTGGATGATTTTGATAAAGCTACTTTCAAATGATTATCACATCCATTGATGTCATATTAAGTTGTGTTTCTGGAAACCAAATTTAGGCAGTGGTAATGAGTTAATATCTCTAAGTGGATACCTTTTATCTCTACAGTCAAGGATACTTGAAAGTGGAAAAACATACTGGCTTCAAGTCTTGGGAACTAGGACTTACCGGAAATGTGTGTGTTTTTTTTGTTTCCTGGTGGAATTGTCTTCTCGGAAAGATGGTGTTTCCTTTTCAATAGGAAAAAATTGATCCTATGCTGCTTTACTTTAATGCTTTGCTTTTGTCAAAATAGTGTTTTCTTAGGAAAATTAACCTATCATAATATAATGAAAAGAGAAATGCTGAAGACACAAAATGATGTCCATGTTAATATTGAGTAGGAAGCATCAAGGGACATGAGAAGAGGGAAGCGAAGAGAGGGAGAAGAGAAATTTATAGTGTAACAACAATTAGTAAAAAGGATTAGCATATACATGTAGTCAATAAGTCAATAAATGGCTGTTTATAGAAAGCCTACCAGGCACTAGGGGATATAGCAGTGAAGAAGGCAAAGACACAATTGGCTATACTGTAGTGAGGAGGGAAAGAGGAGGAAGACATACAAATACCTAAAAAAAGCAATGGTGTGAAGGGCTATAAAGTACACTACTACGAAGAAGATTACATGTGATAACATGGCTGAGTAAAACTGTCAAGGAGGAAGGCACTGATCTGGCTGTAGGTATTTCAGAGCATTTTTCTCTCTGAGGAGGTAATATTTCATTTGAGAGTTGAGTGAAGACAAAGAGGAAGGTACTTTGAAGATCTGGGGTGCTCTGAGCAGAAAGAAGGGCAGATATAAAGATTCTGTAATTTAAAAAGAGAGCTTGATAGTTTCTTACAAAGAAAAGAAGGCCGGTTTGGCTGGAATGTCCATGAAGGAAGAGCATGGAGAGAGATTACATGAGTGTTCTCAGGGACCAAATCTAGATCTTATATCAAAATGTGAATATAAATTAACTACATTGAAAAGTGTATGATGGATGTGTGATACGATGAGGTTAGCTCTTAGGAGGGTGTACTATTGTGGAAGGGTACACTAGTGAAGGAAGGGGGTTCATTTAGCTGACTATTGCACCTGTCCAGTTGAAGGATGATGGTAGTTGGGATTATGAGTGTAGCAATAAAGTTGGAGAAAATCAGTTGAGATTGGAAGTTGATTTGAAGATGATTGAATTTACTGAGCAAGAATTATATCAAGGTATTTGGATGTAGGGACATGGGGGATTATGGTCACTTTTAGTGATATGGCAAAGTCTTGATGACATGAGGCAGTTTGCAAGTGACAGAGGTGTGGGTAGGTGCGTATGTGTGATTGATTTTACATTTTTTAATCTTAAATTAAGACGCTAGTTAGAATCCAAGTGGAGACATCAAGTAGGCACTGACAAGTTGACTTGGCTAGAGATGTGAGTTAGATCATCGTAGCCTATAGAGCATGCCTAAAGTCATGAATCTAGGTGAGGGGTTGGAAAACTATTATAGCCCATGAGCCAGATCTGGTCTGCCACCTATTTTTGTATGGCTCATGAGTTATAAGTACGTGTGGCATTTATAAGTCTAAAATGTAAAATACAGGGAAATTTTTCAGCAGGGAAAGTTCCATAAATTTGCCTCTTGGCAACACAAAGCCTGCAATATTTACTATCTGGCTCTTTGTCAAAAATGTTACTGACTCCTGATCTGGATGAAACCCTGTGAGGAGAGAGTGTTGACAGAAGAGAGAGAAGCATCACAGTGGAAATTAAAATTATGTCAACTGAAGTGTGTAGGGTAGAGAATTTAAGCCTGAGTATAACAGTAAGAGATTAAAATAACAGTAAATTCATTATCAGCGTGATCAATGAAACCTTTGGGGGCAAAGAGGAACTATCTTCGTCACACCTTTCACTCACTCATAGAAAGACCTTAGGCAGGAAATATAACTTGTTTGAAGATCTGAGATAAGGCTAATGTAGTTTGGACAAAGAAAGCCAATGGGAGGATGACATTACATCTGGCCAAAGATTTAGGGAAGAGCCAAATACTTCAGGCTTTTTAAAGTGATCTTTAGATAAAGAGGAGGTCATCAAGGCATTCCGAATTTGGAGGATCAAATCACATCTGATGGAAAAAATCTGGCTGTATGTGCATCTAGGATGTAAGGAAGCCAACATGGATGTGAAGTTAAAATTGTCCATTGCAAATAATAAAATGAAGGCCCCAGGTAGCCTTGGCAAGGGCAGATTTGGTATAAAATCCTTATTGGAATGGGCTTAAGCAGTAACGGGAATACGGATCTAGCTGTTGTGTTTAGTGGAATTTTATCAGTCTTTTTGTTGTGTATGATATATAGATGGTCAAAATAAGGAACTTCTACATTTTCGGTTTTTGTTTTATTTTAATTGAGATTTGAATTAAAAATAAGAAACTTTTATTTTGAAACTTGGAGACTGTGTTTAAAAAGTATAGAGTAGGGCAAGAAAAAAACCTAAAACTCTCCTGATGAGGAGAGTGCTAATCGTGACTCTAATAATAATAAAATACTTTTCTGATAATTTTTTGTGTGTTTCATTATTTATATATGTATGGGAAGTTGTACCCTAGCCACATGCCAATTCACCTGGTGAACTTGCTCTTCAACGTGGCACAAATATTTCCTTCTATCTTTAGCCTTCCGGGGTTTCTCACATGGACTATTGGCTCTTCCTACATGAACCTGCTGGTAGTACCCTGTAGGAGACATGCTACTCCATGACAACAGGCACCACGCTGTAGGGGAATTACCATACCTGTCAATCACTATCTCTAGAATGTGGCCTTTCATGAGCCCTGAGATTTCATACTGTTTCTCTGAGCTGTAACAATATTTATATTGAAAAAATAAACATGTTCTTCTATCTTTAATATTTTATATCTTATAATTTGAATATCCCATTTTCATTATACTACTTAGCTGCTAAGTTATGTTATAAAAACAAGTTTTAATTATCTGCAAACACCTTCAAATCTAATCCTTACCGGTGAAGACTGATGTCTGGTTACCATCTGTTAGGACATTTATTTCCATACAGTATTTATAGCGCCTTTTTGTTATTGATTGGTATGATAAATGTGTAACTCTTACACAAAGACAAAATTTTTAGATTTTTGTATTTAAAATACTGGTTATCAAAAGAAAAACCCAGATGTTATTTGTTTATGTTTCTGCTTGAGGTACTGAATCTATTTCAAGTCATATTTCTCAGTATTGATATACTTAATTTTGCTGAAATAATAACACACTAACTTTAGCTACTTTTTTTCTCAGTGTATCTCCTTGTCGCTCACCATTTCTGCCTCATTTCACTTCTCATCTTTATTTCTTTTTCTTTGGTCTTCTTTTACTTTAGGGATTCTTTCAATTTAGAAGTGTTCTTGTTTTCTGTTAATTACTATTCTTCTTGGATGTACACAGTTATCCTTTTCCATTTCATTTGTGAATTCATCTCAGAGGCATTTTGTATGTGCCTTTTACTCATAGCTTCTCAGAAGTCCCTTTCGAGGTTACCGATTTAACATGTCATGTACTATAAGGTTTGCATGGCATGGTGGCAGCTGACTTTGGTCTTTACAAGGATTGAAATGTTCACTCAACATGGATTGGTAGAATTTATTTTTTCCTTAAACATTTCATCGCCTTGTAAACAAACAAAAGCAAACCCAAGACTCAAAACTGACATTACTATTGGTGCCCCTGGAAATAGCTACCTTCTCACTAAAGTAGATTTTGTCATCCAACTTTATGTGTTGTTGAACACACATGGTGCTGTATGAGCACTCACTCACTAGTCTAGAAAACATTGCTGTGACCAGTTACCAGAAAAATAAATTCAGATTGCTCTTCACCTTCCACAGATGACCCTTCTGAAAGCCATTTGAATTCATTATAAATTATAGTTATATTAGTGTGACTTTAATTCACTTGTAATCTGAACTTTATGTGCAATGCATTTTTTCCCGTGTTTAATCATTTTTGAATGCTAAATCATTTGCAAACAAATGGCTTGTCCTTGAGAAAGAATTTAAGGCTGAAAGTACATTAAGTGCCATCTGGGTATCTGTGTCAATGGTTTTGTCACTACAAATGTGTGTGTGTGTGTGCATATCACCTACTTTATCACATTTATTTGATAAAATTGATATGCAATCTCTAAATCATTGTGTCTCCAACTTGTGTTATGCCACAAATACAAATTTTTGTCCTAAAGTTGATGGTACCCTTTGTAAAACTAGAAGTTCTCATTTGTGCAAAGGAAGGAAAAATAAAACAAGAAACAAATTCAATAAAAAAATTAAAGGTCAGATTTCTTTTATAGCTGCTGAATTCCTTTCTTTCCTTTCCATCATCCTCACATTCCCAAATCTCAACAAAGTTAAGAAATTAAAACACACATCATGAGATCATATGTTCACCTTGTTCAGGAACTGAAGGATTACATATACAAGACTATACCTTAATAAGTAGAGGGAGAAATATGAAGATATGAATAGAATATGAAAATTTATTATAATGCAGTTGTATTCTAAAGTGTTTCCTAGGCAGGCTAAGAGTATGTTGCCAGGAAATTTTAAGAGACCCACTCCATTATATAGAAGAGGATGTGTGTAGATCTCTTAATTCTGAAATGTTTAGAACTGAGTACAACAGGTCTTTGAATAACGACGTTTCATTCAATGTCATTTCATTATGATGTTGATGAGAAAAAACAAATTGATTCCAATTGGGGTTCACTGTCTGTGTAGAGCTTATGTATTCTCCCCATGTCTGCATTGATATTCTCTGGATGCTCCAGTTTCCTCTCACTTCCCAAGGCTGTGCATGTGAGGTTGATTGACGTGTCTATGTGGTCCCAGTCTGAGTAACTGTGGGTATGTGTGAGTGCACCTGCAATGCGACGGCACCCTGTCCAGGGCTGGTTCCCACATTGCGTCCTGAGCTGACAGGATAGGCTGCGGTCAACTGCAACCCTAAACTGAAATAAGTAGGTAAATAATGATTTTACTAGCTTTTATTAATCTTAAACGTATGAATAGCTGAAATTTATTTCAGCATTTAATATTAGAAGTGTTTTGATCTTTATTTACAAGTTTGTTGACGTTTTAGTTACCAAAAGCCATAGAAGCTTAACTCTTTTGATGTCAACCTATGGTAAAATGGGTTTCGCTGACTGTATTTTTGTACCAATTAACCATCCCCAATTTATCCCTCCGTATGCGTGTATCAAAACATCACGTGACCATAAATATATATACCTATGACCAGTTTTCAAGCACCTGTCAATGATGTTAAGTGAAGACTTATTGTAGTCCTTTTTTGGCATAACGAAAATGTGTGTGTTTTGTTCAAGATTGGAAAAGTTCTTTGTGTAAAGAACTAGACAGTAAATATTATAGGCTTTGCTGGCCATATGTAGTCTCTGTCTCTCCTTCATCTACTCATTCTTCTTCTCCCCTTCCTTCTCCTTCTTTAAACACTTCCAAAATGCCAAAACAATTTTTAGCTCTCAGCCATATGAAGCAAGCCATTGATTAAATTTGGCTTGTAGGCCCATAAGGTGTGAATTCCTTTACATCATCAGAATGCCGCATATATATGAAATGTTATCTATGAGAAATTAATGGGGCTCCCAGCAGAGAGAAATTAGCCTAAGTTAAGTTTGGGCTTTGGAATTCAGGGGAATGCCATGCACAAAAATGCTCTGCTTTTAAAACTAGTTACTAACAGTCCATTTCTGATATCAGAAATACATGAAAACTACCAATTGAACGGACATTATTCACTACTTTAGTGCTGCTACTCCTGTGTGGTGGAAAAAGAATCCAGAAAGTTTTCCTTTCCATTTGAACATTCATGCAATAAAAATTTCCAAATCTTTTTTTGAACAAATTTTTTATCTTATAGCTCTCTTGTGTACTTTATAAGTACGTTTTGCTGCTTATTCTCAGTAACTGTATTGAAACAATCTGTTTTCCTTTATCAATCAAAATAAAATAAGAAATTTAGCTTAATACTAATATTAAGCTGAAGTGCAAGATATATGAAAAAGAGAGAAAAGAAGCAGGATAAACTGACCTTTTGATAACTGCAGAGGACAGCAGATCAAAGACTGGACTTTAACGTCTGACATTTTCAGAATCTATCACAGTAAGTCCACTGGGTCCAGAAATAGGTTTTAATCCTAGATTGAAATGACAATGCTGTCATGACATTGAGTTTGATGGAAAAAGTGAAGTTAAAGTTTTTCTCAATATTTTTTTAAAATCAATGATTGATTTAACTATAAAATGGACTGATTCTGAAGAACTCATTCTGACGTTGGAGGTGAAAATGCTTTTACTCTAATCATTAAAATCAATTTCTCTAGATATCTGACTTTATTCTGCTTTATAACATAAAGAATGAAACTATATTTATTAATGAAGTGTAATCTAGCAAAGTGGCATAAGCATAATTATGAGTCACTTACTAAAGTTGTGTGTTTTTTTCCATTGCATGAAAACCCTGCCTTGTTTTAATTTTTATTGACTCTTTAAAAGCAATTTTAGGTTTGTAGAAAGAAGTGAATAAGCATTCACACGTCATCCTCAGCCTCTACCCCAATTTCCCCGATTTTTAACATCTTGCAATAGTGTGGTACATTTGTTATAGTTGATGAGTCAATATTGGTACATTACTATTGACTAAAGTATGTAGTTTGTATTAGAGTTTACTCCTTGTCTTATGAATTCTGTAGGTTTTGTCAAATGTGTAATGACAAATAATCCTCATTACAGTGTCATACAGAATAATGGATTCACTCTCCTAAAATTCTTCCTTGCTCCATCCGTTCATCGTTTCCTCTACTAATTTATGTAGAAGATAAATTAGTAGATTGAGTTGATGGTTATAGCAGTTTAAAGCACAGATAGAAAACTAGATTGACCTGCCTACCCAGACTGTGCTTCTCACTCTCACTGTGCCCTTTCTTAACCTTTGGAAATGCTTTTATTCATATATAAAATAGGCTATAACTTCATATAGTTGTATTACAAAAAGTTAATGCACAGAAAAAGACTTGTGCTAGGTATATGGTTTCTTCTCAGTTAAATGGAAGCCATTGCGTGTGTTTGTCAATAGAATTCGTCATACTTTATCTCACATATCTTTACGTCATTGTTGGCACATGACATGTTTAGACTGCACAAATCTCCTCCAAATCCCTAATAGTCACTGATCTCTTTACTGTCTCCATAGTTTTGCTTTCTCCAGAAGGTCATGTAGTTGAATCATATGGTATGTAGACTTTTCAGACTGGCTTCTTTCACTTGGCAATATGCATTTAAAGGTTCCTGTGTGTCTTCTGTAGCTTGACAGAATACTATTCCATTGCCTGGATATACCACAGTTTATTTTTCCATTCACTTCCTGAAGGACATTTCGATTTTAGTGATCATGAATAAGGCTCCTGTAACATTCATGGGAAGAAGGCTTTTGTGTGCATGTAAGTTTTCAAATCCTTTAAGTAAATACCGGGAATGTAATTGCTGGGTTGTGTGGTAGGAGTATGTTTAGTTTTATAAGAAACTGCCAAACTGACTGCCAAAGTAGCTGTACTATTCTGCATTCTCACAAGCAATGAATAAAAGTTCCTGTTTCTCCTCACATTTGCCAGCTTTTGGTATCATCAGACTTTTGGATATTGGTCATTTTAATAGTCATGTAATAATATCTCACGGTTGCTGTGACTTGCAGTTCCCTAATGATACATGACTAGTAACTTCAAAATCCCCATTTGACAGCTGTATTTAGACCTTTGGACTATTTTTTAAATGAGTTGTTTTCTTTCTTATTTTCGAGTTCTCTGTATACTTTAAATACCAGTAATTTATCTGATATGTTTTGAAAATGTTTTGAATGTGTTTTGAAAAAATTTTCTCCCAACCTGTGGCTTTTGTTTTCATTCTAAGCACAGTTTTAATAACAAAAGTCTTTAATTTTAATGATGCTCAATTTCTCAATTTTTTCTTTGTCTAACCCAATAAATCAGAAAGCTTTTTATCATTTCACATGACTTAATATTCAGGCAAGGTCTATATAGGCCCCTTTCAAACAGTCATAAAGTTTAGAAGCTCTGACCTCACAAACAATAACAACGACAACATAGAAACAAAAATGACAGCTTTTGATGTTGTCTCAGTAATTTCTCAATTCAAGAACAGATTACTGAGCTTTATAAGCAATACGTATAGATATCAATTTCACAAAAAAATACCTTATGATATTTATCAAATCACCTTAGTTTTGGTCACTTATTACTATTAGACTAAAATGTAATTTGTCAGACATGAGAAATCCTTTGGAGTATTTTTTAGAGAACCAAGTATTTGTTTTAGCCTTTTCAGTTCTTCTCTTGCTGTTTCTCCAGTATAGTCATTCCAATTGTCTCTATAGATGTATTAATACCAGGTACATAGTAAACACAATTATCTCCCACGTGTACCCCAACCCCCTTCCCTGTTCATGCAGTGAACATAAAGGAAGCAGGTCAAAAGGAAGCAGGTCATGTACCCTGTGATGTGCTGGGTTGTAAGGAAAGGTACACAATTAATGTACCATGTCTGAGTTTTCTTCTTCTCTGTATTTGTTCCATTTAATGCATGTATGTTTTTTATTCCTTAGGCCTCTCCAGTCCTAACACACTCAGGGATACTTGATACAGCTATAAGGCTGTGTCTTTATCAGGTACCTTTGGGTTACCCCCGGCCAGGGGTGGGAAATAGAGGAAGTGAATGTCTGTATCCTCATTAAGTATCACACAGAGCAGAAACATAAAGAAGCCTGTGCCATGAATGGGTCTCTTCTTTCTCCAAAAACCACCTACCCCTTCAACTCCCACTGTTTAAAGAGAAATCTTGTATTAGTCTCCCCATTTTCTCCTCAAATTTGCTTTAGCAAAGCAGTTCCTAAACCTCTGTTAATGTATGTCCCCACCCCTAACTCAACACATAGTCTCATGTCACATCACAGAAAAGAAGTTCAAAACAAAACAAAACAAAGCCACAGTCTTATAAGAAAAATAGGTAAGTTTTACAAAAGTTGTGTACTGTATCTCTGCTTTGAATTTTGTCATTGGCCAAGGATAGTAAAACTCTTGGAAAACTATAAAACAGGAACTTACGTAATATGTTTTACCCAAGATTTTTCAAACATTTTTGGAAGGATACTTATTAACATCTTGCAGAGGTAATCTTACATGAAAAACTTAGCATAAGACCAATCAGGTATTCTATGCAATAATGCAGATATATGAAAAAATAATATAATGAAATAAATGACTTTTCAAAAGGTATTGATCCTAGATCCACATTATTTTTTTGGTTCAGGTGAGGCAATTAGAATGTGAAAAAAAGAAGCATAGAACAACTGTCTAATGAGAGGGACGAATGCTCCTCGGTGGAAAGTTATTAGAAGATAAATTAGTAGATTGACACTTTTGTGTAGTTTATATTTGGAGACATTCCTTTTTCCACTATTACCCTCTTAGCGCTCCGAATCTCCACTTGCATTTTCTACAGAAAGTGTGTTTCAGAACGGCTCAATCAAAACTAAGGTTCAACTCTTTTAGTTGAACAAACAGAACAGAAAGAAGTTTCACACAATTCTTCTGTGTAGTTTTTATTTGTAGACATTCTTTTTCCCAATATAGGCCTCTTAGCGCTCAGAATATCCAATTGCAGTTTCTACAGAAAGAGTGTTTCAGAACGGCTCAATCAAAAGTAAGGTTCAACTCTGTTAGTTGAATGCACAGAACAGAAAGAAGTTTCATACAATGCTTCTGTGTAGTTTATATTTGAACATATTCTTTTTTCCACTATTACCCACTTAGCGCTACGAATGTCCAGTTGCATTTTCTACAGACAGAGTGTTTCAAAACTGCTCAATCAAAAGTATGGTTTAACTCTGTTAGCTGAATGCTCAGATCAGAAAGAAGTTTCACAGAATGCTTCTGTGTAGTTTATATTTGATTATAATCCTTTTTCCACTACTACGCTCTTAGCGCTCCAAATGTCCAGTTGCATTTTCTACAGAAAGAGTGTTCAGATCTGCTCAATCAAAAGTATGGTTTAACTCTGTTAGCTGAATGCACAGATCAGAAAGAAGTTTCACCGAATGATTCTGTGTAGTTTATATTTGAAGACATTCCTTTTTCCACTATTACCCTCTTAGCGCTCCGAATCTCCACTTGCATTTTCTACAAAAAGAGTGTTTCATAACTGCTCAATCAAAAATAAGTTTTATCTCTGTTAACTGAATTTACAGATCAGAAATAAGTTTCACAGAATGCATCTGTGTAGTTTTTATTTGAAGATATTCTTTTTCCCAATGTAGGCCTCTTAGCGCTTAGCATGTCCAATTGCAGTTTCTACAGAAAGAGTGTTTCAGAACGGCTCAATCAAAAGTAAGGTTCAACTCTGTTAGTTGAATGCACAGAACAGAAAGAATTTTCACAGAATGCTACTGTGTAGTTTATATTTGAATATATTCCTTTTTCCACTATTACCCTCTTAGCGCTCCGAATGTCCACTTGCATTTTCTACAGAAAGAGTTTTCAGAACTGCGCAATCAAAAGTATGGTTTAACTCTGTTAGCTTAATGAACATATCAGAAATAAGTTTCACACAATGCTTCTGTGTAGTTTTTATTTGAAGATATTATTTTTCCCAATAGAGGCCTCTTAGCGCTCAGAATGTCCAATTGCAGTTTCTACAGAAAGAGTGTTTCAGAAAGGCTCAATCAAAAGTAAGGTTCAACTCTGTTAGTTGAATGCACAGAACAGAAAGAAGTTTCATACAATGCTTCTGTGTAGTTTATATTTGAACATATTCTTTTTTCCACTATTACCCACTTAGCGCTACGAATGTCCAGTTGCATTTTCTACAGACAGAGTGTTTCAAAACTGCTCAATCAAAAGTATGGTTTAATTCTGTTAGCTGAATGCTCAGATCAGAAAGAAGTTTCACAGAATGCTTCTGTGTAGTTTATATTTGAATATATTCCTTTTTCCACTACTACTCTCTTAGCGCTCCAAATGTCCAGTTGCATTTTCTACAGAAAGAGTGTTCACATCTGATGAATCAAAGGTATGGTTTAATTCTGTTAGCTGAATGCACAGATCAGAAAGAAGTTTCACAGAATGATTCTGTGTAGTTTATATTTGGATACATTCCTTTTTCCACTATTACCCTCTTAGCGCTCCGAATCTCCACTTGCATTTTCTACAAAAAGAGTGTTTCAGAACGGTTCAATCAAAACTAAGGTTCAACTCTTTTAGTTGAACAAACAGAACAGAAAGAAGTTTCACACAATTCTTCTGTGTAGTTTTTATTTGTAGACATTCTTTTTCCCAATATAGGCCTCTTAGCGCTCAGAATGTCCAATTGCATTTTCTACAAAAGAGTGTTTCAGATCGGCTCAATCAAAAGTAAGGTTCAACTCTGTTAGTTGAATGCACAGAACAGAAAGAAGTTTCATACAATGTTTCTGTGTAGTTTATATTTGAACATATTCTTTTTTCCACTATTACCCACTTAGCGCTACGAATGTCCAGTTGCATTTTCTACAGACAGAGTGTTTCAAAACTGCTCAATCAAAAGTATGGTTTAAATCTGTTAGCTGAATGCTCAGATCAGAAAGAAGTTTCACAGAATGCTTCTGTGTAGTTTATATTTGAATATATTCCTTTTTCCACTACTACGCTCTTAGCGCTCCAAATGTCCAGCTGCATTTTCTACAGAAAGAGTGTTCAGATCTGCTCAATCAAAAGTATGGTTTAACTCTGTTAGCTGAATGCACAGATCAGAAAGAAGTTTCACCGAATGATTCTGTGTAGTTTATATTTGAAGACATTCCTTTTTCCACTATTACCCTCTTAGCGCTCCGAATCTCCACTTGCATTTTCTACAAAAAGAGTGTTTCATAACTGCTCAATCAAAAATATGTTTTATCTCTGTTAACTGAATTTACAGATCAGAAATAAGTTTCACAGAATGCATCTGTGTAGTTTTTATTTGAAGATATTTTTTTCCCAATGTAGGCCTCTTAGCGCTTAGCATGACCAATTGCAGTTTCTACAGAAAGAGTGTTTCAGAACGGCTCAATCAAAAGTAAGGTTCAACTCTGTTAGCTGAATGCACAGAACAGAAAGAGTTTTCACAGAATGCTACTGTGTAGTTTATATTTGAATATATTCCTTTTTCCATTATTACCCTCTTAGCGCTCCGAATGTCCACTTGCATTTTCTACAGAAAGAGTGTTCAGAACTGCGCAATCAAAAGTATGCTTTAACTCTGTTAGCTTAATGAACATATCAGAAATAAGTTTCACACAATGCTTCTGTGTAGTTTTATTTGAAGATATTATTTTTCCCAATATAGGCCTCTTAGCGCTCAGAATGTCCAATTGCAGTTTCTACAGAAAGAGTGTTTCAGAAAGGCTCAATCAAAAGTAAGGTTCAACTCTGTTAGTTGAATGCACAGAACAGAAAGAAGTTTCATACAATGCTTCTGTGTAGTTTATATTTGAACATATTCTTTTTTCCACTATTACCCACTTAGCGCTACGAATGTCCAGTTGCATTTTCTACAGACAGAGTGTTTCAAAACTGCTCAATCAAATGTATGGTTTAACTCTGTTAGCTGAATGCTCAAATCAGAAAGAAGTTTCACAGAATGCTTCTGTATAGTTTATATTTGAATATATTCCTTTTTCCACTACTACTCTCTTAGCGCTCCAAAAGTCCAGTTGCATTTTCTACAGAAAGAGAGTTCAGATCTGCTCAAACAAAAGTATGGTTTAACTCTGTTAGCTGAATGCACAGATCAAAAAGAAGTTTCACAGAATGATTCTGTGTAGTTTATATTTGGAGACATTCCTTTTTCCACTATTACACTCTTAGCGCTCCGAATCTCCACTTGCATTTTCTACAGAAAGAGTGTTTCAGAACGGCTCAATCAAAACTAAGGTTCAACTCTTTTAGTTGAACAAACAGAACAGAAAGAAGTTTCACACAATTCTTCTGTGTAGTTTTTATTTGTAGACATTCTTTTTCCCAATATAGGCCTCTTAGCGCTCAGAATGTCCAATTGCAGTTTCTACAGAAAGAGTGTTTCAGAACGGCTCAATCAAAAGTAAGGTTCAACTCTGTTAGTTGAATGCACAGAACACAAAGAAGTTTCATACAATGCTTCTGTGTAGTTTATATTTGAACATATTCTTTTTTCCACTATTACCCACTTAGCGCTACGAATGTCCAGTTGCATTTTCTACAGACAGAGTGTTTCAAAACTGCTCAATCAAAACTATGGTTTAACTCTGTTAGCTGAATGCTCAGATCAGAAAGAAGTTTCACAGAATGCTTCTGTGTAGTTTATATTTGAATATATTCCTTTTTCCACTACTACGCTCTTAGCGCTCGAAATGTCCAGTTGCATTTTCTACAGAAAGAGTGTTCAGATCTGCTCAATCAAAAGTATGATTTAAATCTGTTAGCTGAATGCACAGATCAGAAAGAAGTTTCACCGAATGATTCTGTGTAGTTTATATTTGAAGACATTCCTTTTTCCACTATTACCCTCTTAGCGCTCCGAATCTCCACTTGCATTTTCTACAAAAAGAGTGTTTCATAACTGCTCAATCAAAAATATGTTTTATCTCTGTTAACTGAATTTACAGATCAGAAATAAGTTTCACAGAATGCATCTGTGTAGTTTTTATTTGAAGATATTCTTTTTCCCAATGTAGGCCTCTTAGCGCTTAGCATGTCCAATTGCAGTTTCTACAGAAAGAGTGTTTCAGAACGGCTCAATCAAAAGTAAGGTTCAACTCTGTTAGTTGAATGCACAGAACAGAAAGAATTTTCACAGAATGCTACTGTGTAGTTTATATTTGAATATATTCCTTTTTCCACTATTACCCTCTTAGGGCTCCGAATGTCCACTTGCATTTTCTACAGAAAGAGTGTTCAGAACTGCGCAATCAAAAGTATGGTTTAACTCTGTTAGCTTAATGAACATATCAGAAATAAGTTTCACCCAATGCTTCTGTGTAGTTTTTATTTGAAGATTTTATTTTTCCCAATAGAGGCCTCTTAGCGCTCAGAATTTCCAATTGCAGTTTCTACAGAAAGAGTGTTTCAGAAAGGCTCAATCAAAAGTAAGGTTCAACTCTGTTATTTGAATGCACAGAACAGAAAGAAGTTTCATACAATGCTTCTGTGTAGTTTATATTTGAACATATTCTTTTTTCCACTATTACCCACTTAGCGCTACGAATGTCCAGTTGCATTTTCTACAGACAGAGTGTTTCAAAACTGCTCAATCAAAAGTATGGTTTAACTCTGTTAGCTGAATGCTGAGATCAGAAAGAAGTTTCACAGAATGCTTCTGTGTAGTTTATATTTGAATATATTCCTTTTTCCACTACTACGCTCTTAGCGCTCGAAATGTCCAGTTGCATTTTCTACAGAAAGAGTGTTCAGATCTGCTCAATCAAAAGTATGGTTTAACTCTGTTAGCTGAATGCACAGATCAGAAAGAAGTTTCACCGAATGATTCTGTGTAGTTTATATTTGAAGACATTCCTTTTTCCACTATTACGCTCTTAGCGCTCCGAATCTCCACTTGCATTTTCTACAAAAAGAGTGTTTCATAACTGCTCAATCAAAAATATGTTTTATCTCTGTTAACTGAATTTACAGATCAGAAATAAGTTTCACAGAATGCATCTGTGTAGTTTTTATTTGAAGATATTCTTTTTCCCAATGTAGGCCACTTAGCGCTTAGCATGTCCAATTGCAGTTTCTACAGAAAGAGTGTTTCAGAACGGCTCAATCAAAAGTAAGGTTCAACTCTGTTAGTTGAATGCACAGAACAGAAAGAATTTTCACAGAATGCTACTGTGTAGTTTATATTTGAATATATTCCTTTTTCCACTATTACCCTCTTAGCGCTCCGAATGTCCACTTGCATTTTCTACAGAAAGAGTGTTCAGAACTGCGCAATCAAAAGTATGGTTTAACTCTGTTAGCTTAATGAACATATCAGAAATAAGTTTCACACAATGCTTCTGTGTAGTTTTTATTTGAAGATATTATTTTTCCCAATATAGGCCTCTTAGCGCTCAGAATGTCCAATTGCACTTTCTACAGAAAGAGTGTTTCAGAAAGGCTCAATCAAAAGTAAGGTTCAACTCTGTTAGTTGAATGCACAGAACAGAAAGAAGTTTCATACAATGCTTCTGTGTAGTTTATATTTGAACATATTCTTTTTTCCACTATTACCCACTTAGCGCTACGAATGTCCAGTTGCATTTTCTACAGACAGAGTGTTTCAAAACTGCTCAATCAAAAGTATGGTTTAACTCTGTTAGCTGAATGCTCAGATCAGAAAGAAGTTTCACAGAATGCTTCTGTGTAGTTTATATTTGAATATATTCCTTTTTCCACTACTACGCTCTTAGCGCTCGAAATGTCCAGTTGCATTTTCTACAGAAAGAGTGTTCAGATCTGCTCAATCAAAAGTATGGATTAAATCTGTTAGCTGAATGCACAGATCAGAAAGAAGTTTCACCGAATGATTCTGTGTAGTTTATATTTGAAGACATTCCTTTTTCCACTATTACCCTCTTAGCGCTCCGAATCTCCACTTGCATTTTCTACAAAAAGAGTGTTTCATAACTGCTCAATCAAAAATATGTTTTATCTCTGTTAACTGAATTTACAGATCAGAAATAAGTTTCACAGAATGCATCTGTGTAGTTTTTATTTGAAGATATTCTTTTTCCCAATGTAGGCCTCTTAGCGCTTAGCATGTCCAATTGCAGTTTCTACAGAAAGAGTGTTTCAGAACGGCTCAATCAAAAGTAAGGTTCAACTCTGTTAGTTGAATGCACAGAACAGAAAGAATTTTCACAGAATGCTACTGTGTAGTTTATATTTGAATATATTCCTTTTTCCACTATTACCCTCTTAGCGCTCCGAATGTCCACTTGCATTTTCTACAGAAAGAGTGTTCAGAACTGCGCAATCAAAAGTATGGTTTAACTCTGTTAGCTTAATGAACATATCAGAAATAAGTTTCACACAATGCTTCTGTGTAGTTTTTATTTGAAGATTTTATTTTTCCCAATAGAGGCCGCTTAGCGCTCAGAATGTCCAATTGCAGTTTCTACAGAAAGAGTGTTTCAGAAAGGCTCAATCAAATGTAAGGTTCAACTCTGTTATTTGAATGCACAGAACAGAAAGAAGTTTCATACAATGCTTCTGTGTAGTTTATATTTGTACATATTCTTTTTTCCACTATTACCCACTTAGCGCTACGAATGTCCAGTTGCATTTTCTACAGACAGAGTGTTTCAAAACTGCTCAATCAAAAGTATGGTTTAACTCTGTTAGCTGAATGCTGAGATCAGAAAGAAGTTTCACAGAATGCTTCTGTGTAGTTTATATTTGAATATATTCCTTTTTCCACTACTACGCTCTTAGCGCTCGAAATGTCCAGTTGCATTTTCTACAGAAAGAGTGTTCAGATCTGCTCAATCAAAAGTATGGTTTATCTCTGTTAGCTGAATGCACAGATCAGAAAGAAGTTTCACCGAATGATTCTGTGTAGTTTATATTTGAAGACATTCCTTTTTCCACTATTACCCTCTTAGCGCTCCGAATCTCCACTTGCATTTTCTACAAAAAGAGTGTTTCATAACTGCTCAATCAAAAATATGTTTTATCTCTGTTAACTGAATTTACAGATCAGAAATAAGTTTCACAGAATGCATCTGTGTAGTTTTTATTTGAAGATATTCTTTTTCCCAATGTAGGCCTCTTAGCGCTTAGCATGTCCAATTGCAGTTTCTACAGAAAGAGTGTTTCAGAACGGCTCAATCAAAAGTAAGGTTCAACTCTGTTAGTTGAATGCACAGAACAGAAAGAATTTTCACAGAATGCTACTGTGTAGTTTATATTTGTATATATTCCTTTTTCCACTATTACCCTCTTAGCGCTCCGAATGTCCACTTGCATTTTCTACAGAAAGAGTGTTCAGAACTGCGCAATCTAAAGTATGGTTTAACTCTGTTAGCTTAATGAACATATCAGAAATAAGTTTCACACAATGCTTCTGTGTAGTTTTTATTTGAAGATATTATTTTTCCCAATAGAGTCCTCTTAGCGCTCAGAATGTCCAATTGCAGTTTCTACAGAAAGAGTGTTTCAGAAAGGCTCAATCAAAAGTAAGGTTCAACACTGTTAGTTGAATGCACAGAACAGAAAGAAGTTTCATACAATGCTTCTGTGTAGTTTATATTTGAACATATTCTTTTTTCCACTATTACCCACTTAGTGCTACGAATGTCCAGTTGCATTTTCTACAGACAGAGTGTTTCAAAACTGCTCAATCAAATGTATGGTTTAACTCTGTTAGCTGAATGCTCAGATCAGAAAGAAGTTTCACAGAATGCTTCTGTGTAGTTTATATTTGAATATATTCCTTTTTCCACTACTACTCTCTTAGCGCTCCAAATGTCCAGTTGCATTTTCTACAGAAAGAGAGTTCAGATCTGCTCAATCAAAAGTATGGTTTAACTCTGTTAGCTGAATGCACAGATCAGAAAGAAGTTTCACAGAATGATTCTGTGTTGTTTATATTTGGAGACATTCCTTTTTCCACTATTACCCTCTTAGCGCTCCGAATCTCCAATTGCATTTTCTACAGAAAGAGTGTTTCAGAACGGCTCAATCAAAACTAAGGTTCAACTCTTTTAGTTGAACAAACAGAACAGAAAGAAGTTTCACACAATTCTTCTGTGTAGTTTTTATTTGTAGACATTCTTTTTCCCAATATAGGCCTTTAGCGCTCAGAATGTCCAATTGCAGTTTCTACAGAAAGAGTGTTTCAGAACGGCTCAATAAATAGTAAGGTTCAACTCTGTTAGTTGAATGCACAGAACACAAAGAAGTTTCATACAATGCTTCTGTGTAGTTCATATTTGAACATATTCTTTTTTCCACTATTACCCACTTAGCGCTACGAATGTCCAGTTGCATTTTCTACAGACAGAGTGTTTCAAAACTGCTCAATCAAAACTATGGTTTAACTCTGTTAGCTGAATGCTCAGATCAGAAAGAAGTTTCACAGAATGCTTCTGTGTAGTTTATATTTGAATATATTCCTTTTTCCACTACTACGCTCTTAGCGCTCGAAATGTCCAGTTGCATTTTCTACAGAAAGAGTGTTCAGATCTGCTCAATCAAAAGTATGATTTAAATCTGTTAGCTGAATGCACAGATCAGAAAGAAGTTTCACCGAATGATTCTGTGTAGTTTATATTTGAAGACATTCCTTTTTCCACTATTACCCTCTTAGCGCTCCGAATCTCCACTTGCATTTTCTACAAAAAGAGTGTTTCATAACTGCTCAATCAAAAATATGTTTTATCTCTGTTAACTGAATTTACAGATCAGAAATAAGTTTCACAGAATGCATCTGTGTAGTTTTTATTTGAAGATATTCTTTTTCCCAATGTAGGCCTCTTAGCGCTTAGCATGTCCAATTGCAGTTTCTACAGAAAGAGTGTTTCAGAACGGCTCAATCAAAAGTAAGGTTCAACTCTGTTAGTTGAATGCACAGAACAGAAAGAATTTTCACAGAATGCTACTGTGTAGTTTATATTTGAATATATTCCTTTTTCCACTATTACCCTCTTAGCGCTCCGAATGTCCACTTGCATTTTCTACAGAAAGAGTGTTCAGAACTGCGCAATCAAAAGTATGGTTTAACTCTGTTAGCTTAATGAACATATCAGAAATAAGTTTCACCCAATGCTTCTGTGTAGTTTTTATTTGAAGATTTTATTTTTCCCAATAGAGGCCTCTTAGCGCTCAGAATTTCCAATTGCAGTTTCTACAGAAAGAGTGTTTCAGAAAGGCTCAATCAAAAGTAAGGTTCAACTCTGTTATTTGAATGCACAGAACAGAAAGAAGTTTCATACAATGCTTCTGTGTAGCTTATATTTGAACATATTCTTTTTTCCACTATTACCCACTTAGCGCTACGAATGTCCAGTTGCATTTTCTACAGACAGAGTGTTTCAAAACTGCTCAATCAAAAGTATGGTTTAACTCTGTTAGCTGAATGCTGAGATCAGAAAGAAGTTTCACAGAATGCTTCTGTGTAGTTTATATTTGAATATATTCCTTTTTCCACTACTACGCTCTTAGCGCTCGAAATGTCCAGTTGCATTTTCTACAGAAAGAGTGTTCAGATCTGCTCAATCAAAAGTATGATTTAACTCTGTTAGCTGAATGCACAGATCAGAAAGAAGTTTCACCGAATGATTCTGTGTAGTTTATATTTGAAGACATTCCTTTTTCCACTATTACGCTCTTAGCGCTCCGAATCTCCACTTGCATTTTCTACAAAAAGAGTGTTTCATAACTGCTCAATCAAAAATATGTTTTATCTCTGTTAACTGAATTTACAGATCAGAAATAAGTTTCACAGAATGCATCTGTGTAGTTTTTATTTGAAGATATTCTTTTTCCCAATGTAGGCCACTTAGCGCTTAGCATGTCCAATTGCAGTTTCTACAGAAAGAGTGTTTCAGAACGGCTCAATCAAAAGTAAGGTTCAACCCTGTTAGTTGAATGCACAGAACAGAAAGAATTTTCACAGAATGCTACTGTGTAGTTTATATTTGAATATATTCCTTTTTCCACTATTACCCTCTTAGCGCTCCGAATGTCCACTTGCATTTTCTACAGAAAGAGTGTTCAGAACTGCGCAATCAAAAGTATGGTTTAACTCTGTTAGCTTAATGAACATATCAGAAATAAGTTTCACACAATGCTTCTGTGTAGTTTTTATTTGAAGATATTATTTTTCCCAATATAGGCCTCTTAGCGCTCAGAATGTCCAATTGCATTTTCTACAGAAAGAGTGTTTCAGAAAGGCTCAATCAAAAGTAAGGTTCAACTCTGTTAGTTGAATGCACAGAACAGAAAGAAGTTTCATACAATGCTTCTGTGTAGTTTATATTTGAACATATTCTTTTTTCCACTATTACCCACTTAGCGCTACGAATGTCCAGTTGCATTTTCTACAGACAGAGTGTTTCAAAACTGCTCAATCAAAAGTATGGTTTAACTCTGTTAGCTGAATGCTCAGATCAGAAAGAAGTTTCACAGAATGCTTCTGTGTAGTTTATATTTGAATATATTCCTTTTTCCACTACTACGCTCTTAGCGCTCGAAATGTCCAGTTGCATTTTCTACAGAAAGAGTGTTCAGATCTGCTCAATCAAATGTATGGATTAAATCTGTTAGCTGAATGCACAGATCAGAAAGAAGTTTCACCGAATGATTCTGTGTAGTTTATATTTGAAGACATTCCTTTTTCCACTATTACCCTCTTAGCGCTCCGAATCTCCACTTGCATTTTCTACAAAAAGAGTGTTTCATAACTGCTCAATCAAAAATATGTTTTATCTCTGTTAACTGAATTTACAGATCAGAAATAAGTTTCACAGAATGCATCTGTGTAGTTTTTATTTGAAGATATTCTTTTTCCCAATGTAGGCCTCTTAGCGCTTAGCATGTCCAATTGCAGTTTCTACAGAAAGAGTGTTTCAGAACGGCTCAATCAAAAGTAAGGTTCAACTCTGTTAGTTGAATGCACAGAACAGAAAGAATTTTCACAGAATGCTACTGTATAGTTTATATTTGAATATATTCCTTTTTCCACTATTACCCTCTTAGCGCTCCGAATGTCCACTTGCATTTTCTACAGAAAGAGTGTTCAGAACTGCGCAATCAAAAGTATGGTTTAACTCTGTTAGCTTAATGAACATATCAGAAATAAGTTTCACACAATGCTTCTGTGTAGTTTTTATTTGAAGATTTTATTTTTCCCAATAGAGGCCGCTTAGCGCTCAGAATGTCCAATTGCAGTTTCTACAGAAAGAGTGTTTCAGAAAGGCTCAATCAAATGTAAGGTTCAACTCTGTTATTTGAATGCACAGAACAGAAAGAAGTTTCATACAATGCTTCTGTGTAGTTTATATTTGTACATATTCTTTTTTCCACTATTACCCACTTAGCGCTACGAATGTCCAGTTGCATTTTCTACAGACAGAGTGTTTCAAAACTGCTCAATCAAAAGTATGGTTTAACTCTGTTAGCTGAATGCTGAGATCAGAAAGAAGTTTCACAGAATGCTTCTGTGTAATTTATATTTGAATATATTCCTTTTTCCACTACTACGCTCTTAGCGCTCGAAATGTCCAGTTGCATTTTCTACAGAAAGAGTGTTCAGATCTGCTCAATCAAAAGTATGGTTTATCTCTGTTAGCTGAATGCACAGATCAGAAAGAAGTTTCACCGAATGATTCTGTGTAGTTTATATTTGAAGACATTCCTTTTTCCACTATTACCCTCTTAGCGCTCCGAATCTCCACTTGCATTTTCTACAAAAAGAGTGTTTCATAACTGCTCAATCAAAAATATGTTTTATCTCTGTTAACTGAATTTACAGATCAGAAATAAGTTTCACAGAATGCATCTGTGTAGTTTTTATTTGAAGATATTCTTTTTCCCAATGTAGGCCTCTTAGCGCTTAGCATGTCCAATTGCAGTTTCTACAGAAAGAGTGTTTCAGAACGGCTCAATCAAAAGTAAGGTTCAACTCTGTTAGTTGAATGCACAGAACAGAAAGAATTTTCACAGAATGCTACTGTGTAGTTTATATTTGTATATATTCCTTTTTCCACTATTACCCTCTTAGCGCTCCGAATGTCCACTTGCATTTTCTACAGAAAGAGTGTTCAGAACTGCGCAATCTAAAGTATGGTTTAACTCTGTTAGCTTAATGAACATATCAGAAATAAGTTTCACACAATGCTTCTGTGTAGTTTTTATTTGAAGATATTATTTTTCCCAATAGAGTCCTCTTAGCGCTCAGAATGTCCAATTGCAGTTTCTACAGAAAGAGTGTTTCAGAAAGGCTCAATCAAAAGTAAGGTTCAACACTGTTAGTTGAATGCACAGAACAGAAAGAAGTTTCATACAATGCTTCTGTGTAGTTTATATTTGAACATATTCTTTTTTCCACTATTACCCACTTAGTGCTACGAATGTCCAGTTGCATTTTCTACAGACAGAGTGTTTCAAAACTGCTCAATCAAATGTATGGTTTAACTCTGTTAGCTGAATGCTCAGATCAGAAAGAAGTTTCACAGAATGCTTCTGTGTAGTTTATATTTGAATATATTCCTTTTTCCACTACTACTCTCTTAGCGCTCCAAATGTCCAGTTGCATTTTCTACAGAAAGAGAGTTCAGATCTGCTCAATCAAAAGTATGGTTTAACTCTGTTAGCTGAATGCACAGATCAGAAAGAAGTTTCACAGAATGATTCTGTGTTGTTTATATTTGGAGACATTCCTTTTTCCACTATTACCCTCTTAGCGCTCCGAATCTCCAATTGCATTTTCTACAGAAAGAGTGTTTCAGAACGGCTCAATCAAAACTAAGGTTCAACTCTTTTAGTTGAACAAACAGAACAGAAAGAAGTTTCACACAATTCTTCTGTGTAGTTTTTATTTGTAGACATTCTTTTTCCCAATATAGGCCTTTAGCGCTCAGAATGTCCAATTGCAGTTTCTACAGAAAGAGTGTTTCAGAACGGCTCAATAAATAGTAAGGTTCAACTCTGTTAGTTGAATGCACAGAACAGAAAGAAGTTTCATACAATGCTTCTGTGTAGTTTATATTTGAACATATTCTTTTTTCCACTATTACCCACTTAGCGCTACGAATGTCCAGTTGCATTTTCTACAGACAGAGTGTTTCAAAACTGCTCAATCAAAAGTATGGTTTAACTCTGTTAGCTGAATGCTCAGATCAGAAAGAAGTTTCACAGAATGCTTCTGTGTAGTTTATATTTGAATATATTCCTTTTTCCACTACTACGCTCTTAGCGCTCGAAATGTCCAGTTGCATTTTCTACAGAAAGAGTGTTCAGATCTGCTCAATCAAATGTATGGATTAAATCTGTTAGCTGAATGCACAGATCAGAAAGAAGTTTCACCGAATGATTCTGTGTAGTTTATATTTGAAGACATTCCTTTTTCCACTATTACCCTCTTAGCGCTCCGAATCTCCACTTGCATTTTCTACAAAAAGAGTGTTTCATAACTGCTCAATCAAAAATATGTTTTATCTCTGTTAACTGAATTTACAGATCAGAAATAAGTTTCACAGAATGCATCTGTGTAGTTTTTATTTGAAGATATTCTTTTTCCCAATGTAGGCCTCTTAGCGCTTAGCATGTCCAATTGCAGTTTCTACAGAAAGAGTGTTTCAGAACGGCTCAATCAAAAGTAAGGTTCAACTCTGTTAGTTGAATGCACAGAACAGAAAGAATTTTCACAGAATGCTACTGTATAGTTTATATTTGAATATATTCCTTTTTCCACTATTACCCTCTTAGCGCTCCGAATGTCCACTTGCATTTTCTACAGAAAGAGTGTTCAGAACTGCGCAATCAAAAGTATGGTTTAACTCTGTTAGCTTAATGAACATATCAGAAATAAGTTTCACACAATGCTTCTGTGTAGTTTTTATTTGAAGATTTTATTTTTCCCAATAGAGGCCGCTTAGCGCTCAGAATGTCCAATTGCAGTTTCTACAGAAAGAGTGTTTCAGAAAGGCTCAATCAAATGTAAGGTTCAACTCTGTTATTTGAATGCACAGAACAGAAAGAAGTTTCATACAATGCTTCTGTGTAGTTTATATTTGTACATATTCTTTTTTCCACTATTACCCACTTAGCGCTACGAATGTCCAGTTGCATTTTCTACAGACAGAGTGTTTCAAAACTGCTCAATCAAAAGTATGGTTTAACTCTGTTAGCTGAATGCTGAGATCAGAAAGAAGTTTCACAGAATGCTTCTGTGTAATTTATATTTGAATATATTCCTTTTTCCACTACTACGCTCTTAGCGCTCGAAATGTCCAGTTGCATTTTCTACAGAAAGAGTGTTCAGATCTGCTCAATCAAAAGTATGGTTTATCTCTGTTAGCTGAATGCACAGATCAGAAAGAAGTTTCACCGAATGATTCTGTGTAGTTTATATTTGAAGACATTCCTTTTTCCACTATTACCCTCTTAGCGCTCCGAATCTCCACTTGCATTTTCTACAAAAAGAGTGTTTCATAACTGCTCAATCAAAAATATGTTTTATCTCTGTTAACTGAATTTACAGATCAGAAATAAGTTTCACAGAATGCATCTGTGTAGTTTTTATTTGAAGATATTCTTTTTCCCAATGTAGGCCTCTTAGCGCTTAGCATGTCCAATTGCAGTTTCTACAGAAAGAGTGTTTCAGAACGGCTCAATCAAAAGTAAGGTTCAACTCTGTTAGTTGAATGCACAGAACAGAAAGAATTTTCACAGAATGCTACTGTGTAGTTTATATTTGAATATATTCCTTTTTCCACTATTACCCTCTTAGCGCTCCGAATGTCCACTTGCATTTTCTACAGAAAGAGTGTTCAGAACTGCGCAATCAAAAGTATGGTTTAACTCTGTTAGCTTAATGAACATATCAGAAATAAGTTTCACACAATGCTTCTGTGTAGTTTTTATTTGAAGATATTATTTTTCCCAATATAGGCCTCTTAGCGCTCAGAATGTCCAATTGCACTTTCTACAGAAAGAGTGTTTCAGAAAGGCTCAATCAAAAGTAAGGTTCAACTCTGTTAGTTGAATGCACAGAACAGAAAGAAGTTTCATAAAATGCTTCTGTGTAGTTTATATTTGAACATATTCTTTTTTCCACTATTACCCACTTAGCGCTACGAATGTCCAGTTGCATTTTCTACAGACAGAGTGTTTCAAAACTGCTCAATCAAAAGTATGGTTTAACTCTGTTAGCTGAATGCTCAGATCAGAAAGAAGTTTCACAGAATGCTTCTGTGTAGTTTATATTTGAATATATTCCTTTTTCCACTACTACTCTCTTAGCGCTCCAAATGTCCAGTTGCATTTTCTACAGAAAGAGAGTTCAGATCTGCTCTATCAAAAGTATGGTTTAACTCTGTTAGCTGAATGCACAGATCAGAAAGAAGTTTCACAGAATGATTCTGTGTAGTTTATATTTGGAGACATTCCTTTTTCCACTATTACCCTCTTAGCGCTCCGAATCTCCACTTGCATTTTCTACAGAAAGAGTGTTTCAGAACGGCTCAATCAAAACTAAGGTTCAACTCTTTTAGTTGAACAAACAGAACAGAAAGAAGTTTCACACAATTCTTCTGTGTAGTTTTTATTTGTAGACATTCTTTTTCCCAATATAGGCCTCTTAGCGCTCAGAATGTCCAATTGCAGTTTCTACAGAAAGAGTGTTTCAGATCGGCTCAATCAAAAGTAAGGTTCAACTCTGTTAGTTGAATGCACAGAACAGAAAGAAGTTTCATACAATGCTTCTGTGTAGTTTATATTTGAACATATTCTTTTTTCCACTATTACCCACTTAGCGCTACGAAAGTCCAGTTGCATTTCCTACAGACAGAGTGTTTCAAAACTGCTCAATCAAAAGTATGGTTTAACTCTGTTAGCTGAATGCTCAGATCAGAAAGAAGTTTCACAGAATGCTTCTGTGTAGTTTATATTTGAATATATTCCTTTTTCCACTACTACGCTCTTAGCGCTCCAAATGTCCAGTTGCATTTTCTACAGAAAGAGTGTTCAGATCTGCTCAATCAAAAGTATGGTTTAACTCTGTTAGCTGAATGCACAGATCAGAAAGAAGTTTCACCGAATGATTCTGTGTAGTTTATATTTGAAGACATTCCTTTTTCCACTATTACCTTCTTAGCGCTCTGAGTCTCCACTTGCATTTTCTACAAAAAGAGTGTTTCATAACTGCTCATTCAAAAATATGTTTTATCTCTGTTAACTGAATTTACAGATCAGAAATAAGTTTCACAGAATGCATCTGTGTAGTTTTTATTTGAAGATATTCTTTTTCCCAATGTAGGCCTCTTAGCGCTTAGCATGTCCAATTGCAGTTTCTACAGAAAGAGTGTTTCAGAACGGCTCAATCAAAAGTAAGGTTCAACTCTGTTAGTTGAATGCACAGAACAGAAAGAATTTTCACAGAATGCTACTGTGTAGTTTATATTTGAATATATTCCTTTTTCCACTATTACCCTCTTAGCGCTCCGAATGTCCACTTGCATTTTCTACAGAAAGAGTGTTCAGAACTGCGCAATCTAAAGTATGGTTTAACTCTGTTAGCTTAATGAACATATCAGAAATAAGTTTCACACAATGCTTCTGTGTAGTTTTTATTTGAAGATATTATTTTTCCCAATAGAGGCCTCTTAGCGCTCAGAATGTCCAATTGCAGTTTCTACAGAAAGAGTGTTTCAGAAAGGCTCAATCAAAAGTAAGGTTCAACACTGTTAGTTGAATGCACAGAACAGAAAGAAGTTTCATACAATGCTTCTGTGTAGTTTATATTTGAACATATTCTTTTTTCCACTATTACCCACTTAGTGCTACGAATGTCCAGTTGCATTTTCTACAGACAGAGTGTTTCAAAACTGCTCAATCAAATGTATGGTTTAACTCTGTTAGCTGAATGCTCAGATCAGAAAGAAGTTTCACAGAATGCTTCTGTGTAGTTTATATTTGAATATATTCCTTTTTCCACTACTACTCTCTTAGCGCTCCAAATGTCCAGTTGCATTTTCTACAGAAAGAGAGTTCAGATCTGCTCAATCAAAAGTATGGTTTAACTCTGTTAGCTGAATGCACAGATCAGAAAGAAGTTTCACCGAATGATTCTGTGTAGTTTATATTTGGAGACATTCCTTTTTCCACTATTACCCTCTTAGCGCTCCGAATCTCCACTTGCATTTTCTACAGAAAGAGTGTTTCAGAACGGCTCAATCAAAACTAAGGTTCAACTCTTTTAGTTGAACAAACAGAACAGAAAGAAGTTTCACACAATTCTTCTGTGTAGTTTTTATTTGTAGACATTCTTTTTCCCAATATAGGCCTTTAGCGCTCAGAATGTCCAATTGCAGTTTCTACAGAAAGAGTGTTTCAGAACGGCTCAATAAATAGTAAGGTTCAACTCTGTTAGTTGAATGCACAGAACACAAAGAAGTTTCATACAATGCTTCTGTGTAGTTCATATATGAACATATTCTTTTTTCCACTATTACCCACTTAGCGCTACGAATGTCCAGTTGCATTTTCTACAGACAGAGTGTTTCAAAACTGCTCAATCAAAAGTATGGTTTAACTCTGTTAGCTGAATGCTCAGATCAGAAAGAAGTTTCACAGAATGCTTCTGTGTAGTTTATATTTGAATATATTCCTTTTTCCACTACTACGTTCTTAGCGCTCGAAATGTCCAGTTGCATTTTCTACAGAAAGAGTGTTCAGATCTGCTCAATCAAAAGTATGGTTTAACTCTGTTAGCTGAATGCACAGATCAGAAAGAAGTTTCACCGAATGATTCTGTGTAGTTTATATTTGAAGACATTCCTTTTTCCACTATTACCCTCTTAGCGCTCCGAATCTCCACTTGCATTTTCTACAAAAAGAGTGTTTCATAACTGCTCAATCAAAAATATGTTTTATCTCTGTTAACTGAATTTACAGATCAGAAATAAGTTTCACAGAATGCATCTGTGTAGTTTTTATTTGAAGATATTCTTTTTCCCAATGTAGGCCTCTTAGTGCTTAGCATGTCCAATTGCAGTTTCTACAGAAAGAGTGTTTCAGAACGGCTCAATCAAAAGTAAGGTTCAACTCTGTTGGTTGAATGCACAGAACAGAAAGAATTTTCACAGAATGCTACTGTGTAGTTTATATTTGAATATATTCCTTTTTCCACTATTACCCTCTTAGCGCTCCGAATGTCCACTTGCATTTTCTACAGAAAGAGTGTTCAGAACTGCGCAATCAAAAGTATGGTTTAACTCTGTTAGCTTAATGAACATATCAGAAATAAGTTTCACACAATGCTTCTGTGTAGTTTTTATTTGAAGATTTTATTTTTCCCAATAGAGGCCTCTTAGCGCTCAGAATGTCCAATTGCAGTTTCTACAGAAAGAGTGTTTCAGAAAGGCTCAATCAAAAGTAAGGTTCAACTCTGTTAGTTGAATGCACAGAACAGAAAGAAGTTTCATACAATGCTTCTGTGTAGTTTATATTTGAACATATTCTTTTTTCCACTATTACCCACTTAGCCCTACGAATGTCCAGTTGCATTTTCTACAGACAGAGTGTTTCAAAACTGCTCAATCAAAAGTATGGTTTAATTCTGTTAGCTGAATGCTCAGATCAGAAAGAAGTTTCACAGAATGCTTCTGTGTAGTTTATATTTGAATATATTCCTTTTTCCACTACTACTCTCTTAGCGCTCCAAATGTCCAGTTGCATTTTCTACAGAAAGAGTGTTCAGATCTGCTCAATCAAAAGTATGGTTTAACTCTGTTAGCTGAATGCACAGATCAGAAAGAAGTTTCACAGAATGATTCTGTGTAGTTTATATTTGGAGACATTCCTTTTTCCACTATTACCCTCTTAGCGCTCCGAATCTCCACTTGCATTTTCTACAGAAAGAGTGTTTCAGAACGGCTCAATCAAAACTAAGGTTCAACTCTTTTAGTTGAACAAACAGAAAAGAAAGATGTTTCACACAATTCTTCTGGGTAGTTTTTATTTGTAGACATTCTTTTTCCCAATATAGGCCTCTTAGCGCTCAGAATGTCCAATTGCAGTTTCTACAGAAAGAGTGTTTCAGAACGGCTCAATCAAAAGTAAGGTTCAACTCTGTTAGTTGAATGCACAGAACAGAAAGAAGTTTCATAAAATGCTTCTGTGTAGTTTATATTTGAACATATTCTTTTTTCCACTATTACCCACTTAGCGCTACGAATGTCCAGTTGCATTTTCTACAGACAGAGTGTTTCAAAATTGCTCAATCAAAAGTATGGTTTAACTCTGTTAGCTGAATGCTCAGATCAGAAAGAAGTTTCACAGAATGCTTCTGTGTAGTTTATATTTGAATATATTCCTTTTTCCACTACTACGCCCTTAGCGCTCCAAATGTCCAGTTGCATTTTCTACAGAAAGAGTGTTCAGATCTGCTCAATCAAAAGTATGGTTTAACTCTGTTAGCTGAATGCACAGATCAGAAAGAAGTTTCACCGAATGATTCTGTGTAGTTTATATTTGAAGACATTCCTTTTTCCACTATTACCCTCTTAGCGCTCCGAATCTCCACTTGCATTTTCTACAGAAAGAGTGTTTCAGAACGGCTCAATCAAAACTAAGGTTCAACTCTTTTAGTTGAACAAACAGAACAGAAAGAAGTTTCACACAATTCTTCTGTGTAGTTTTTATTTGTAGACATTCTTTTTCCCAATATAGGCCTTTAGCGCTCAGAATGTCCAATTGCAGTTTCTACAGAAAGAGTGTTTCAGAACGGCTCAATAAATAGTAAGGTTCAACTCTGTTAGTTGAATGCACAGAACACAAAGAAGTTTCATACAATGCTTCTGTGTAGTTCATATTTGAACATATTCTTTTTTCCACTATTACCCACTTAGCGCTACGAATGTCCAGTTGCATTTTCTACAGACAGAGTGTTTCAAAACTGCTCAATCAAAAGTATGGTTTAACTCTGTTAGCTGAATGCTCAGATCAGAAAGAAGTTTCACAGAATGCTTCTGTGTAGTTTATATATGAATATATTCCTTTTTCCACTACTACGTTCTTAGCGCTCGAAATGTCCAGTTGCATTTTCTACAGAAAGAGTGTTCAGATCTGCTCAATCAAAAGTATGGTTTAACTCTGTTAGCTGAATGCACAGATCAGAAAGAAGTTTCACCGAATGATTCTGTGTAGTTTATATTTGAAGACATTCCTTTTCCCACTATTACCCTCTTAGCGCTCCGAATCTCCACTTGCATTTTCTACAAAAAGAGTGTTTCATAACTGCTCAATCAAAAATATGTTTTATCTCTGTTAACTGAATTTACAGATCAGAAATAAGTTTCACAGAATGCATCTGTGTAGTTTTTATTTGAAGATATTCTTTTTCCCAATGTAGGCCTCTTAGTGCTTAGCATGTCCAATTGCAGTTTCTACAGAAAGCGTGTTTCAGAACGGCTCAATCAAAAGTAAGGTTCAACTCTGTTAGTTGAATGCATAGAACAGAAAGAATTTTCACAGAATGCTACTGTGTAGTTTATATTTGAATATATTCCTTTTTCCACTATTACCCTCTTAGCGCTCCGAATGTCCACTTGCATTTTCTACAGAAAGAGTGTTCAGAACTGCGCAATCAAAAGTATGGTTTAACTCTGTTAGCTTAATGAACATATCAGAAATAAGTTTCACACAATGCTTCTGTGTAGTTTTTATTTGAAGATTTTATTTTTCCCAATAGATGCCTCTTAGCGCTCAGAATGTCCAATTGCAGTTTCTACAGAAAGAGTGTTTCAGAAAGGCTCAATCAAAAGTAAGGTTCAACTCTGTTAGTTGAATGCACAGAACAGAAAGAAGTTTCATACAATGCTTCTGTGTAGTTTATATTTGAACATATTCTTTTTTCCACTATTACCCACTTAGCCCTACGAATGTCCAGTTGCATTTTCTACAGACAGAGTGTTTCAAAACTGCTCAATCAAAAGTATGGTTTAATTCTGTTAGCTGAATGCTCAGATCAGAAAGAAGTTTCACAGAATGCTTCTGTGTAGTTTATATTTGAATATATTCCTTTTTCCACTACTACTCTCTTAGCGCTCCAAATGTCCAGTTGCATTTTCTACAGAAAGAGTGTTCAGATCTGCTCAATCAAAAGTATGGTTTAACTCTGTTAGCTGAATGCACAGATCAGAAAGAAGTTTCACAGAATGATTCTGTGTAGTTTATATTTGGAGACATTCCTTTTTCCACTATTACCCTCTTAGCGCTCCGAATCTCCACTTGCATTTTCTACAGAAAGAGTGTTTCAGAACGGCTCAATCAAAACTAAGGTTCAACTCTTTTAGTTGAACAAACAGAAAAGAAAGATGTTTCACACAATTCTTCTGGGTAGTTTTTATTTGTAGACATTCTTTTTCCCAATATAGGCCTCTTAGCGCTCAGAATGTCCAATTGCAGTTTCTACAGAAAGAGTGTTTCAGAACGGCTCAATCAAAAGTAAGGTTCAACTCTGTTAGTTGAATGCACAGAACAGAAAGAAGTTTCATAAAATGCTTCTGTGTAGTTTGTATTTGAACATATTCTTTTTTCCACTATTACCCACTTAGCGCTACGAATGTCCAGTTGCATTTTCTACAGACAGAGTGTTTCAAAACTGCTCAATCAAAAGTATGGTTTAACTCTGTTAGCTGAATGCTCAGATCAGAAAGAAGTTTCACAGAATGCTTCTGTGTAGTTTATATTTGAATATATTCCTTTTTCCACTACTACGCCCTTAGCGCTCCAAATGTCCAGTTGCATTTTCTACAGAAAGAGTGTTCAGATCTGCTCAATCAAAAGTATGGTTTAACTCTGTTAGCTGAATGCACAGATCAGAAAGAAGTTTCACCGAATGATTCTGTGTAGTTTATATTTGAAGACATTCCTTTTTCCACTATTACCCCCTTAGCGCTCCGAATCTCCACTTGCATTTTCTACAAAAAGAGTGTTTCATAACTGCTCAATCAAAAATATGTTTTATCTCTGTTAACTGAATTTACAGATCAGAAATAAGTTTCACAGAATGCATCTGTGTAGTTTTTATTTGAAGATATTCTTTTTCCCAATGTAGGCCTCTTAGCCCTTAGCATGTCCAATTGCAGTTTCTACAGAAAGAGTGTTTCAGAACGGCTCAATCAAAAGTAAGGTTCAACTCTGTTAGTTGAATGCACAGAACAGAAAGAATTTTCAGAGAATGCTACTGTGTAGTTTATATTTGAATATATTCCTTTTTCCACTATTACCCTCTTAGCGCTCCCAATGTCCACTTGCATTTTCTACAGAAAGAGTGTTCAGAACTGCGCAATCAAAAGTATGGTTTAACTCTGTTAGCTTAATGAACATATCAGTAATAAGTTTCACACAATGCTTCTGTGTAGTTTTTATTTGAAGATATTATTTTTCCCAATAGAGGCCTCTTGGCGCTCAGAATGTCCAATTGCAGTTTCTACAGAAAGAGTGTTTCAGAAAGGCTCAATCAAAAGTAAGGTTCAACTCTGTTAGTTGAATGCACAGAACAGAAAGAAGTTTCATACAATGCTTCTGTGTAGTTTATATTTGAACATATTCTTTTTTCCACTATTACCCACTTAGCGCTACGAATGTCCAGTTGCATTTTCTACAGACAGAGTGTTTCAAAACTGCTCAATCAAAAGTATGGTTTAACTCTGTTAGCTGAATGCTCAGATCAGAAAGAAGTTTCACAGAATGATTCTGTGTAGTTTATATTTGAATATATTCCTTTTTCCACTACTACTCTCTTAGCGCTCCAAATGTCCAGTTGCATTTTCTACAGAAAGAGTGTTCAGATCTGCTCAATCAAAAGTATGGTTTAACTCTGTTAGCTGAATGCACAGATCAGAAAGAAGTTTCACAGAATGATTCTGTGTAGTTTATATTTGGAGACATTCCTTTTTCCACTATTACCCTCTTAGCGCTCCGAATCTCCACTTGCATTTTCTACAGAAAGTGTGTTTCAGAAAGGCTCAATCAAAACTAAGGTTCAACTCTTTTAGTTGAACAAACAGAACAGAAAGAAGTTTCACACAATTCTTCTGTGTAGTTTTTATTTGTAGACATTCTTTTTCCCAATATAGGCCTCTTAGCGCTCAGAATATCCAATTGCAGTTTCTACAGAAAGAGTGTTTCAGAACGGCTCAATCAAAAGTAAGGTTCAACTCTGTTAGTTGAATGCACAGAACAGAAAGAAGTTTCATACAATGCTTCTGTGTAGTTTATATTTGAACATATTCTTTTTTCCACTATTACCCACTTAGCGCTACGAATGTCCAGTTGCATTTTCTACAGACAGAGTGTTTCAAAACTTCTCAATCAAAAGTATGGTTTAACTCTCTTAGCTGAATGCTCAGATCAGAAAGAAGTTTCACAGAATGCTTCTGTGTAGTTTATATTTGAATATATTCCTTTATCCACTACTACGCTCTTAGCGCTCCAAATGTCCAGTTGCATTTTCTACAGAAAGAGTGTTCAGATCTGCTCAATCAAAAGTATGGTTTAACTCTCTTAGCTGAATGCACAGATCAAAAAGAAGTTTCACAGAATGATTCTGTGTAGTTTATATTTGGAGACATTCCTTTTTCCACTATTACACTCTTAGCGCTCCGAATCTCCACTTGCATTTTCTACAGAAAGAGTGTTTCAGAACGGCTCAATCAAAACTAAGGTTCAACACTTTTAGTTGAACAAACAGAACAGAAAGAAGTTTCACACAATTCTTCTGTGTAGTTTTTATTTGTAGACATTCTTTTTCCCAATATAGGCCTCTTAGCGCTCAGAATGTCCAATTGCAGTTTCTACAGAAAGAGTGTTTCAGAACGGCTCAATCAAAAGTAAGGTTCAACTCTGTTAGTTGAATGCACAGAACACAAAGAAGTTTCATACAATGCTTCTGTGTAGTTTATATTTGAACATATTCTTTTTTCCACTATTACCCACTTAGCGCTACGAATGTCCAGTTGCATTTTCTACAGACAGAGTGTTTCAAAACTGCTCAATCAAAACTATGGTTTAACTCTGTTAGCTGAATGCTCAGATCAGAAAGAAGTTTCACAGAATGCTTCTGTGTAGTTTATATTTGAATATATTCCTTTTTCCACTACTACGCTCTTAGCGCTCGAAATGTCCAGTTGCATTTTCTACAGAAAGAGTGTTCAGATCTGCTCAATCAAAAGTATGATTTAAATCTGTTAGCTGAATGCACAGATCAGAAAGAAGTTTCACCGAATGATTCTGTGTAGTTTATATTTGAAGACATTCCTTTTTCCACTATTACCCTCTTAGCGCTCCGAATCTCCACTTGCATTTTCTACAAAAAGAGTGTTTCATAACTGCTCAATCAAAAATATGTTTTATCTCTGTTAACTGAATTTACAGATCAGAAATAAGTTTCACAGAATGCATCTGTGTAGTTTTTATTTGAAGATATTCTTTTTCCCAATGTAGGCCTCTTAGCGCTTAGCATGTCCAATTGCAGTTTCTACAGAAAGAGTGTTTCAGAACGGCTCAATCAAAAGTAAGGTTCAACTCTGTTAGTTGAATGCACAGAACAGAAAGAATTTTCACAGAATGCTACTGTGTAGTTTATATTTGAATATATTCCTTTTTCCACTATTACCCTCTTAGCGCTCCGAATGTCCACTTGCATTTTCTACAGAAAGAGTGTTCAGAACTGCGCAATCAAAAGTATGGTTTAACTCTGTTAGCTTAATGAACATATCAGAAATAAGTTTCACCCAATGCTTCTGTGTAGTTGTTATTTGAAGATTTTATTTTTCCCAATAGAGGCCTCTTAGCGCTCAGAATTTCCAATTGCAGTTTCTACAGAAAGAGTGTTTCAGAAAGGCTCAATCAAAAGTAAGGTTCAACTCTGTTATTTGAATGCACAGAACAGAAAGAAGTTTCATACAATGCTTCTGTGTAGCTTATATTTGAACATATTCTTTTTTCCACTATTACCCACTTAGCGCTACGAATGTCCAGTTGCATTTTCTACAGACAGAGTGTTTCAAAACTGCTCAATCAAAAGTATGGTTTAACTCTGTTAGCTGAATGCTGAGATCAGAAAGAAGTTTCACAGAATGCTTCTGTGTAGTTTATATTTGAATATATTCCTTTTTCCACTACTACGCTCTTAGCGCTCGAAATGTCCAGTTGCATTTTCTACAGAAAGAGTGTTCAGATCTGCTCAATCAAAAGTATGGTTTAACTCTGTTAGCTGAATGCACAGATCAGAAAGAAGTTTCACCGAATGATTCTGTGTAGTTTATATTTGAAGACATTCCTTTTTCCACTATTACGCTCTTAGCGCTCCGAATCTCCACTTGCATTTTCTACAAAAAGAGTGTTTCATAACTGCTCAATCAAAAATATGTTTTATCTCTGTTAACTGAATTTACAGATCAGAAATATGTTTCACAGAATGCATCTGTGTAGTTTTTATTTGAAGATATTCTTTTTCCCAATGTAGGCCACTTAGCGCTTAGCATGTCCAATTGCAGTTTCTACAGAAAGAGTGTTTCAGAACGGCTCAATCAAAAGTAAGGTTCAACCCTGTTAGTTGAATGCACAGAACAGAAAGAATTTTCACAGAATGCTACTGTGTAGTTTATATTTGAATATATTCCTTTTTCCACTATTACCCTCTTAGCGCTCCGAATGTCCACTTGCATTTTCTACAGAAAGAGTGTTCAGAACTGCGCAATCAAAAGTATGGTTTAACTCTGTTAGCTTAATGAACATATCAGAAATAAGTTTCACACAATGCTTCTGTGTAGTTTTTATTTGAAGATATTATTTTTCCCAATATAGGCCTCTTAGCGCTCAGAATGTCCAATTGCATTTTCTACAGAAAGAGTGTTTCAGAAAGGCTCAATCAAAAGTAAGGTTCAACTCTGTTAGTTGAATGCACAGAACAGAAAGAAGTTTCATACAATGCTTCTGTGTAGTTTATATTTGAACATATTCTTTTTTCCACTATTACCCACTTAGCGCTACGAATGTCCAGTTGCATTCTCTACAGACAGAGTGTTTCAAAACTGCTCAATCAAAAGTATGGTTTAACTCTGTTAGCTGAATGCTCAGATCAGAAAGAAGTTTCACAGAATGCTTCTGTGTAGTTTATATTTGAATATATTCCTTTTTCCACTACTACGCTCTTAGCGCTCGAAATGTCCAGTTGCATTTTCTACAGAAAGAGTGTTCAGATCTGCTCAATCAAATGTATGGATTAAATCTGTTAGCTGAATGCACAGATCAGAAAGAAGTTTCACCGAATGATTCTGTGTAGTTTATATTTGAAGACATTCCTTTTTCCACTATTACCCTCTTAGCGCTCCGAATCTCCACTTGCATTTTCTACAAAAAGAGTGTTTCATAACTGCTCAATCAAAAATATGTTTTATCTCTGTTAACTGAATTTACAGATCAGAAATAAGTTTCACAGAATGCATCTGTGTAGTTTTTATTTGAAGATATTCTTTTTCCCAATGTAGGCCTCTTAGCGCTTAGCATGTCCAATTGCAGTTTCTACAGAAAGAGTGTTTCAGAACGGCTCAATCAAAAGTAAGGTTCAACTCTGTTAGTTGAATGCACAGAACAGAAAGAATTTTCACAGAATGCTACTGTATAGTTTATATTTGAATATATTCCTTTTTCCACTATTACCCTCTTAGCGCTCCGAATGTCCACTTGCATTTTCTACAGAAAGAGTGTTCAGAACTGCGCAATCAAAAGTATGGTTTAACTCTGTTAGCTTAATGAACATATCAGAAATAAGTTTCACACAATGCTTCTGTGTAGTTTTTATTTGAAGATTTTATTTTTCCCAATAGAGGCCGCTTAGCGCTCAGAATGTCCAATTGCAGTTTCTACAGAAAGAGTGTTTCAGTAAGGCTCAATCAAATGTAAGGTTCAACTCTGTTATTTGAATGCACAGAACAGAAAGAAGTTTCATACAATGCTTCTGTGTAGTTTATATTTGTACATATTCTTTTTTCCACTATTACCCACTTAGCGCTACGAATGTCCAGTTGCATTTTCTACAGACAGAGTGTTTCAAAACTGCTCAATCAAAAGTATGGTTTAACTCTGTTAGCTGAATGCTGAGATCAGAAAGAAGTTTCACAGAATGTTTCTGTGTAATTTATATTTGAATATATTCCTTTTTCCACTACTACGCTCTTAGCGCTCGAAATGTCCAGTTGCATTTTCTACAGAAAGAGTGTTCAGATCTGCTCAATCAAAAGTATGGTTTATCTCTGTTAGCTGAATGCACAGATCAGAAAGAAGTTTCACCGAATGATTCTGTGTAGTTTATATTTGAAGACATTCCTTTTTCCACTATTACCCTCTTAGCGCTCCGAATCTCCACTTGCATTTTCTACAAAAAGAGTGTTTCATAACTGCTCAATCAAAAATATGTTTTATCTCTGTTAACTGAATTTACAGATCAGAAATAAGTTTCACAGAATGCATCTGTGTAGTTTTTATTTGAAGATATTCTTTTTCCCAATGTAGGCCTCTTAGCGCTTAGCATGTCCAATTGCAGTTTCTACAGAAAGAGTGTTTCAGAACGGCTCAATCAAAAGTAAGGTTCAACTCTGTTAGTTGAATGCACAGAACAGAAAGAATTTTCACAGAATGCTACTGTGTAGTTTATATTTGAATATATTCCTTTTTCCACTATTACCCTCTTAGCGCTCCGAATGTCCACTTGCATTTTCTACAGAAAGAGTGTTCAGAACTGCGCAATCAAAAGTATGGTTTAACTCTGTTAGCTTAATGAACATATCAGAAATAAGTTTCACACAATGCTTCTGTGTAGTTTTTATTTGAAGATATTATTTTTCCCAATATAGGCCTCTTAGCGCTCAGAATGTCCAATTGCACTTTCTACAGAAAGAGTGTTTCAGAAAGGCTCAATCAAAAGTAAGGTTCAACTCTGTTAGTTGAATGCACAGAACAGAAAGAAGTTTCATAAAATGCTTCTGTGTAGTTTATATTTGAACATATTCTTTTTTCCACTATTACCCACTTAGCGCTACGAATGTCCAGTTGCATTTTCTACAGACAGAGTGTTTCAAAACTGCTCAATCAAAAGTATGGTTTAACTCTGTTAGCTGAATGCTCAGATCAGAAAGAAGTTTCACAGAATGCTTCTGTGTAGTTTATATTTGAATATATTCCTTTTTCCACTACTACTCTCTTAGCGCTCCAAATGTCCAGTTGCATTTTCTACAGAAAGAGAGTTCAGATCTGCTCTATCAAAAGTATGGTTTAACTCTGTTAGCTGAATGCACAGATCAGAAAGAAGTTTCACAGAATGATTCTGTGTAGTTTATATTTGGAGACATTCCTTTTTCCACTATTACCCTCTTAGCGCTCCGAATCTCCACTTGCATTTTCTACAGAAAGAGTGTTTCAGAACGGCTCAATCAAAACTAAGGTTCAACTCTTTTAGTTGAACAAACAGAACAGAAAGAAGTTTCACACAATTCTTCTGTGTAGTTTTTATTTGTAGACATTCTTTTTCCCAATATAGGCCTCTTAGCGCTCAGAATGTCCAATTGCAGTTTCTACAGAAAGAGTGTTTCAGATCGGCTCAATCAAAAGTAAGGTTCAACTCTGTTAGTTGAATGCACAGAACAGAAAGAAGTTTCATACAATGTTTCTGTGTAGTTTATATTTGAACATATTCTTTTTTCCACTATTACCCACTTAGCGCTACGAAAGTCCAGTTGCATTTTCTACAGACAGAGTGTTTCAAAACTGCTCAATCAAAAGTATGGTTTAACTCTGTTAGCTGAATGCTCAGATCAGAAAGAAGTTTCACAGAATGCTTCTGTGTAGTTTATATTTGAATATATTCCTTTTTCCACTACTACGTTCTTAGCGCTCCAAATGTCCAGTTGCATTTTCTACAGAAAGAGTGTTCAGATCTGCTCAATCAAAAGTATGGTTTAACTCTGTTAGCTGAATGCACAGATCAGAAAGAAGTTTCACCGAATGATTATGTGTAGTTTATATTTGAAGACATTCCTTTTTCCACTATTACCTTCTTAGCGCTCTGAATCTCCACTTGCATTTTCTACAAAAAGAGTGTTTCATAACTGCTCATTCAAAAATATGTTTTATCTCTGTTAACTGAATTTACAGATCAGAAATAAGTTTCACAGAATGCATCTGTGTAGTTTTTATTTGAAGATATTCTTTTTCCCAATGTAGGCCTCTTAGCGCTTAGCATGTCCAATTGCAGTTTCTACAGAAAGAGTGTTTCAGAACGGCTCAATCAAAAGTAAGGTTCAACTCTGTTAATTGAATGCACAGAACAGAAAGAATTTTCACAGAATGCTACTGTGTAGTTTATATTTGAATATATTCCTTTTTCCACTATTACCCTCTTAGCGCTCCGAATGTCCACTTGCATTTTCTACAGAAAGAGTGTTCAGAACTGCGCAATCTAAAGTATGGTTTAACTCTGTTAGCTTAATGAACATATCAGAAATAAGTTTCACACAATGCTTCTGTGTAGTTTTTATTTGAAGATATTATTTTTCCCAATAGAGGCCTCTTAGCGCTCAGAATGTCCAATTGCAGTTTCTACAGAAAGAGTGTTTCAGAAAGGCTCAATCAAAAGTAAGGTTCAACACTGTTAGTTGAATGCACAGAACAGAAAGAAGTTTCATACAATGCTTCTGTGTAGTTTATATTTGAACATATTCTTTTTTCCACTATTACCCACTTAGTGCTACGAATGTCCAGTTGCATTTTCTACAGACAGAGTGTTTCAAAACTGCTCAATCAAATGTATGGTTTAACTCTGTTAGCTGAATGCTCAGATCAGAAAGAAGTTTCACAGAATGCTTCTGTGTAGTTTATATTTGAATATATTCCTTTTTCCACTACTACTCTCTTAGCGCTCCAAATGTCCAGTTGCATTTTCTACAGAAAGAGAGTTCAGATCTGCTCAATCAAAAGTATGGTTTAACTCTGTTAGCTGAATGCACAGATCAGAAAGAAGTTTCACCGAATGATTCTGTGTAGTTTATATTTGGAGACATTCCTTTTTCCACTATTACCCTCTTAGCGCTCCGAATCTCCACTTGCATTTTCTACAGAAAGAGTGTTTCAGAACGGCTCAATCAAAACTAAGGTTCAACTCTTTTAGTTGAACAAACAGAACAGAAAGAAGTTTCACACAATTCTTCTGTGTAGTTTTTATTTGTAGACATTCTTTTTCCCAATATAGGCCTTTAGCGCTCAGAATGTCCAATTGCAGTTTCTACAGAAAGAGTGTTTCAGAACGGCTCAATAAATAGTAAGGTTCAACTCTGTTAGTTGAATGCACAGAACACAAAGAAGTTTCATACAATGCTTCTGTGTAGTTCATATATGAACATATTCTTTTTTCCACTATTACCCACTTAGCGCTACGAATGTCCAGTTGCATTTTCTACAGACAGAGTGTTTCAAAACTGCTCAATCAAAAGTATGGTTTAACTCTGTTAGCTGAATGCTCAGATCAGAAAGAAGTTTCACAGAATGCTTCTGTGTAGTTTATATTTGAATATATTCCTTTTTCCACTACTACGTTCTTAGCGCTCGAAATGTCCAGTTGCATTTTCTACAGAAAGAGTGTTCAGATCTGCTCAATCAAAAGTATGGTTTAACTCTGTTAGCTGAATGCACAGATCAGAAAGAAGTTTCACCGAATGATTCTGTGTAGTTTATATTTGAAGACATTCCTTTTTCCACTATTACCCTCTTAGCGCTCCGAATCTCCACTTGCATTTTCTACAAAAAGAGTGTTTCATAACTGCTCAATCAAAAATATGTTTTATCTCTGTTAACTGAATTTACAGATCAGAAATAAGTTTCACAGAATGCATCTGTGTAGTTTTTATTTGAAGATATTCTTTTTCCCAATGTAGGCCTCTTAGTGCTTAGCATGTCCAATTGCAGTTTCTACAGAAAGAGTGTTTCAGAACGGCTCAATCAAAAGTAAGGTTCAACTCTGTTGGTTGAATGCACAGAACAGAAAGAATTTTCACAGAATGCTACTGTGTAGTTTATATTTGAATATATTCCTTTTTCCACTATTACCCTCTTAGCGCTCCGAATGTCCACTTGCATTTTCTACAGAAAGAGTGTTCAGAACTGCGCAATCAAAAGTATGGTTTAACTCTGTTAGCTTAATGAACATATCAGAAATATGTTTCACACAATGCTTCTGTGTAGTTTTTATTTGAAGATTTTATTTTTCCCAATAGAGGCCTCTTAGCGCTCAGAATGTCCAATTGCAGTTTCTACAGAAAGAGTGTTTCAGAAAGGCTCAATCAAAAGTAAGGTTCAACTCTGTTAGTTGAATGCACAGAACAGAAAGAAGTTTCATACAATGCTTCTGTGTAGTTTATATTTGAATATATTCTTTTTTCCACTATTACCCACTTAGCCCTACGAATGTCCAGTTGCATTTTCTACAGACAGAGTGTTTCAAAACTGCTCAATCAAAAGTATGGTTTAATTCTGTTAGCTGAATGCTCAGATCAGAAAGAAGTTTCACAGAATGCTTCTGTGTAGTTTATATTTGAATATATTCCTTTTTCCACTACTACTCTCTTAGCGCTCCAAATGTCCAGTTGCATTTTCTACAGAAAGAGTGTTCAGATCTGCTCAATCAAAAGTATGGTTTAACTCTGTTAGCTGAATGCACAGATCAGAAAGAAGTTTCACAGAATGATTCTGTGTAGTTTATATTTGGAGACATTCCTTTTTCCACTATTACCCTCTTAGCGCTCCGAATCTCCACTTGCATTTTCTACAGAAAGAGTGTTTCAGAACGGCTCAATCAAAACTAAGGTTCAACTCTTTTAGTTGAACAAACAGAAAAGAAAGATGTTTCACACAATTCTTCTGGGTAGTTTTTATTTGTAGACATTCTTTTTCCCAATATAGGCCTCTTAGCGCTCAGAATGTCCAATTGCAGTTTCTACAGAAAGAGTGTTTCAGAACGGCTCAATCAAAAGTAAGGTTCAACTCTGTTAGTTGAATGCACAGAACAGAAAGAAGTTTCATAAAATGCTTCTGTGTAGTTTATATTTGAACATATTCTTTTTTCCACTATTACCCACTTAGCGCTACGAATGTCCAGTTGCATTTTCTACAGACAGAGTGTTTCAAAATTGCTCAATCAAAAGTATGGTTTAACTCTGTTAGCTGAATGCTCAGAACAGAAAGAAGTTTCACAGAATGCTTCTGTGTAGTTTATATTTGAATATATTCCTTTTTCCACTACTACGCCCTTAGCGCTCCAAATGTCCAGTTGCATTTTCTACAGAAAGAGTGTTCAGATCTGCTCAATCAAAAGTATGGTTTAACTCTGTTAGCTGAATGCACAGATCAGAAAGAAGTTTCACCGAATGATTCTGTGTAGTTTATATTTGAAGACATTCCTTTTTCCACTATTACCCTCTTAGCGCTCCGAATCTCCACTTGCATTTTCTACAGAAAGAGTGTTTCAGAACGGCTCAATCAAAACTAAGGTTCAACTCTTTTAGTTGAACAAACAGAACAGAAAGAAGTTTCACACAATTCTTCTGTGTAGTTTTTATTTGTAGACATTCTTTTTCCCAATATAGGCCTTTAGCGCTCAGAATGTCCAATTGCAGTTTCTACAGAAAGAGTGTTTCAGAACGGCTCAATAAATAGTAAGGTTCAACTCTGTTAGTTGAATGCACAGAACACAAAGAAGTTTCATACAATGCTTCTGTGTAGTTCATATTTGAACATATTCTTTTTTCCACTATTACCCACTTAGCGCTACGAATGTCCAGTTGCATTTTCTACAGACAGAGTGTTTCAAAACTGCTCAATCAAAAGTATGGTTTAACTCTGTTAGCTGAATGCTCAGATCAGAAAGAAGTTTCACAGAATGCTTCTGTGTAGTTTATATATGAATATATTCCTTTTTCCACTACTACGTTCTTAGCGCTCGAAATGTCCAGTTGCATTTTCTACAGAAAGAGTGTTCAGATCTGCTCAATCAAAAGTATGGTTTAACTCTGTTAGCTGAATGCACAGATCAGAAAGAAGTTTCACCGAATGATTCTGTGTAGTTTATATTTGAAGACATTCCTTTTCCCACTATTACCCTCTTAGCGCTCCGAATCTCCACTTGCATTTTCTACAAAAAGAGTGTTTCATAACTGCTCAATCAAAAATATGTTTTATCTCTGTTAACTGAATTTACAGATCAGAAATAAGTTTCACAGAATGCATCTGTGTAGTTTTTATTTGAAGATATTCTTTTTCCCAATGTAGGCCTCTTAGTGCTTAGCATGTCCAATTGCAGTTTCTACAGAAAGAGTGTTTCAGAACGGCTCAATCAAAAGTAAGGTTCAACTCTGTTAGTTGAATGCACAGAACAGAAAGAATTTTCACAGAATGCTACTGTGTAGTTTATATTTGAATATATTCCTTTTTCCACTATTACCCTCTTAGCGCTCCGAATGTCCACTTGCATTTTCTACAGAAAGAGTGTTCAGAACTGCGCAATCAAAAGTATGGTTTAACTCTGTTAGCTTAATGAACATATCAGAAATATGTTTCACACAATGCTTCTGTGTAGTTTTTATTTGAAGATTTTATTTTTCCCAATAGATGCCTCTTAGCGCTCAGAATGTCCAATTGCAGTTTCTACAGAAAGAGTGTTTCAGAAAGGCTCAATCAAAAGTAAGGTTCAACTCTGTTAGTTGAATGCACAGAACAGAAAGAAGTTTCATACAATGCTTCTGTGTAGTTTATATTTGAACATATTCTTTTTTCCACTATTACCCACTTAGCCCTACGAATGTCCAGTTGCATTTTCTACAGACAGAGTGTTTCAAAACTGCTCAATCAAAAGTATGGTTTAATTCTGTTAGCTGAATGCTCAGATCAGAAAGAAGTTTCACAGAATGCTTCTGTGTAGTTTATATTTGAATATATTCCTTTTTCCACTACTACTCTCTTAGCGCTCCAAATGTCCAGTTGCATTTTCTACAGAAAGAGTGTTCAGATCTGCTCAATCAAAAGTATGGTTTAACTCTGTTAGCTGAATGCACAGATCAGAAAGAAGTTTCACAGAATGATTCTGTGTAGTTTATATTTGGAGACATTCCTTTTTCCACTATTACCCTCTTAGCGCTCCGAATCTCCACTTGCATTTTCTACAGAAAGAGTGTTTCAGAACGGCTCAATCAAAACTAAGGTTCAACTCTTTTAGTTGAACAAACAGAAAAGAAAGATGTTTCACACAATTCTTCTGGGTAGTTTTTATTTGTAGACATTCTTTTTCCCAATATAGGCCTCTTAGCGCTCAGAATGTCCAATTGCAGTTTCTACAGAAAGAGTGTTTCAGAACGGCTCAATCAAAAGTAAGGTTCAACTCTGTTAGTTGAATGCACAGAACAGAAAGAAGTTTCATAAAATGCTTCTGTGTAGTTTGTATTTGAACATATTCTTTTTTCCACTATTACCCACTTAGCGCTACGAATGTCCAGTTGCATTTTCTACAGACAGAGTGTTTCAAAACTGCTCAATCAAAAGTATGGTTTAACTCTGTTAGCTGAATGCTCAGATCAGAAAGAAGTTTCACAGAATGCTTCTGTGTAGTTTATATTTGAATATATTCCTTTTTCCACTACTACGCCCTTAGCGCTCCAAATGTCCAGTTGCATTTTCTACAGAAAGAGTGTTCAGATCTGCTCAATCAAAAGTATGGTTTAACTCTGTTAGCTGAATGCACAGATCAGAAAGAAGTTTCACCGAATGATTCTGTGTAGTTTATATTTGAAGACATTCCTTTTTCCACTATTACCCCCTTAGCGCTCCGAATCTCCACTTGCATTTTCTACAAAAAGAGTGTTTCATAACTGCTCAATCAAAAATATGTTTTATCTCTGTTAACTGAATTTACAGATCAGAAATAAGTTTCACAGAATGCATCTGTGTAGTTTTTATTTGAAGATATTCTTTTTCCCAATGTAGGCCTCTTAGCCCTTAGCATGTCCAATTGCAGTTTCTACAGAAAGAGTGTTTCAGAACGGCTCAATCAAAAGTAAGGTTCAACTCTGTTAGTTGAATGCACAGAACAGAAAGAATTTTCAGAGAATGCTACTGTGTAGTTTATATTTGAATATATTCCTTTTTCCACTATTACCCTCTTAGCGCTCCCAATGTCCACTTGCATTTTCTACAGAAAGAGTGTTCAGAACTGCGCAATCAAAAGTATGGTTTAACTCTGTTAGCTTAATGAACATATCAGTAATAAGTTTCACACAATGCTTCTGTGTAGTTTTTATTTGAAGATATTATTTTTCCCAATAGAGGCCTCTTGGCGCTCAGAATGTCCAATTGCAGTTTCTACAGAAAGAGTGTTTCAGAAAGGCTCAATCAAAAGTAAGGTTCAACTCTGTTAGTTGAATGCACAGAACAGAAAGAAGTTTCATACAATGCTTCTGTGTAGTTTATATTTGAACATATTCTTTTTTCCACTATTACCCACTTAGCGCTACGAATGTCCAGTTGCATTTTCTACAGACAGAGTGTTTCAAAACTGCTCAATCAAAAGTATGGTTTAACTCTGTTAGCTGAATGCTCAGATCAGAAAGAAGTTTCACAGAATGATTCTGTGTAGTTTATATTTGAATATATTCCTTTTTCCACTACTACTCTCTTAGCGCTCCAAATGTCCAGTTGCATTTTCTACAGAAAGAGTGTTCAGATCTGCTCAATCAAAAGTATGGTTTAACTCTGTTAGCTGAATGCACAGATCAGAAAGAAGTTTCACAGAATGATTCTGTGTAGTTTATATTTGGAGACATTCCTTTTTCCACTATTACCCTCTTAGCGCTCCGAATCTCCACTTGCATTTTCTACAGAAAGTGTGTTTCAGAACGGCTCAATCAAAACTAAGGTTCAACTCTTTTAGTTGAACAAACAGAACAGAAAGAAGTTTCACACAATTCTTCTGTGTAGTTTTTATTTGTAGACATTCTTTTTCCCAATATAGGCCTCTTAGCGCTCAGAATATCCAATTGCAGTTTCTACAGAAAGAGTGTTTCAGAACGGCTCAATCAAAAGTAAGGTTCAACTCTGTTAGTTGAATGCACAGAACAGAAAGAAGTTTCATACAATGCTTCTGTGTAGTTTATATTTGAACATATTCTTTTTTCCACTATTACCCACTTAGCGCTACGAATGTCCAGTTGCATTTTCTACAGACAGAGTGTTTCAAAACTTCTCAATCAAAAGTATGGTTTAACTCTCTTAGCTGAATGCTCAGATCAGAAAGAAGTTTCACAGAATGCTTCTGTGTAGTTTATATTTGAATATATTCCTTTATCCACTACTACGCTCTTAGCGCTCCAAATGTCCAGTTGCATTTTCTACAGAAAGAGTGTTCAGATCTGCTCAATCAAAAGTATGGTTTAACTCTGTTAGCTGAATGCACAGATCAGAAAGAAGTTTCACGGAATGTTTCTGTGTAGTTTATATTTGAAGACATTCCTTTTTCCACTATTACCCTCTTAGCGCTCCGAATCTCCACTTGCATTTTCTACAAAAAGTGTGTTTCATAACTGCTCAATCAAAAATATGTTTTATCTCTGTTAACTGAATTTACAGATCAGAAATAAGTTTCACAGAATGCATCTGTGTAGTTTTTATTTGAAGATATTCTTTTTCCCAATGTAGGCCTCTTAGCGCTTAGCATGTCCAATTGCAGTTTCTACAGAAAGAGTGTTTCAGAACGGCTCAATCAAAAGTAAGGTTCAACTCTGTTAGTTGAATGCACAGAACAGAAAGTATTTTCACAGAATGCTACTGTGTAGTTTATATTTGAATATATTCCTTTTTCCACTATTACCCTCTTAGCGCTCCGAATGTCCACTTGCATTTTCTACAGAAAGAGTGTTCAGAACTGCGCAATCAAAAGTATGGTTTAACTCTGTTAGCTTAATGAACATATCAGAAATAAGTTTCACACAATGCTTCTGTGTAGTTTTTATTTGAAGATATTATTTTTCCCAATAAGGCCTCTTAGCGCTCAGAATGTCCAATTGCAGATTCTACAGAAAGAGTGTTTCAGAAAGGCTCAATCAAAAGTAAGGTTCAACTCTGTTAGTTGAATGCACAGAACAGAAAGAAGTTTCATACAATGCTTCTGTGTAGTTTATATTTGAACATATTCTTTTTTCCACTATTACCCACTTAGCGCTACGAATATCCAGTTGCATTTTCTACAGACAGAGTGTTTCAAAACTGCTCAATCAAAAGTATGGTTTAACTCTGTTAGCTGAATGCTCAGATCAGAAAGAAGTTTCACAGAATGCTTCTGTGTAGTTTATATTTGAATATATTCCTTTTTCCACTACTACTCTCTTAGCGCTCCAAATGTCCAGTTGCATTTTCTACAGAAAGAGTGTTCAGATCTGCTCAATCAAAAGTATGGTTTAACTCTGTTAGCTGAATGCACAGATCAGAAATAAGTTTCACAGAATGATTCTGTGTAGTTTATATTTGGAGACATTCCTTTTTCCACTATTACCCTCTTAGCGCTCCGAATCTCCACTTGCATTTTCTACAGAAAGACTGTTACAGAACGGCTCAATCAAAACTAAGGTTCAACTCTTTTAGTTGAACAAACAGAACAGAAAGAAGTTTCACACAATTCTTCTGTGTAGTTTTTATTTGTAGACATTCTTTTTCCCAATATAGGCCTCTTAGCGCTCAGAATGTCCAATTGCAGTTTCTACAGAAAGAGTGTTTCAGAACGGCTCAATCAAAAGTAAGGTTCAACTCTGTTAGTTGAATGCACAGAACAGAAAGAAGTTTCATACAATGCTTCTGTGTAGTTTATATTTGAACATATTCTTTTTTCCACTATTACCCACTTAGCGCTACGAATGTCCAGTTGCATTTTCTACAGACAGAGTGTTTCAAAACTGCTCAATCAAAAGTATGGTTTAACTCTGTTAGCTGAATGCTCAGATCAGAAACAAGTTTCACAGAATGCTTCTGTGTAGTTTATATTTGAATATATTCCTTTTTCCACTACTACGCTCTTAGCGCTCCAAATGTCCAGTTGCATTTTCAACAGAAAGAGTGTTCAGATCTGCTCAATCAAAAGTATGGTTTAACTCTGTTAGCTGAATGCACAGATCAGAAAGAAGTTTCACCGAATGATTCTGTGTAGTTTATATTTGAAGACATTCCTTTTTCCACTATTACCCTCTTAGCGCTCCGAATCTCCACTTGCATTTTCTACAAAAAGAGTGTTTCATAACTGCTCAATCAAAAATATGTTTTATCTCTGTTAACTGAATTTACAGATCAGAAATAAGTTTCACAGAATGCATCTGTGTAGTTTTTATTTGAAGATATTCTTTTTCCCAATGTAGGCCTCTTAGCGCTTAGCATGTCCAATTGCAGTTTCTACAGAAAGAGTGTTTCAGAACGGCTCAATCAAAAGTAAGGTTCAACTCTGTTAGTTGAATGCACAGAACAGAAAGAATTTTCACAGAATGCTACTGTGTAGTTTATATTTGAATATATTCCTTTTTCCACTATTACCCTCTTAGTGCTCCGAATGTCCACTTGCATTTTCTACAGAAAGAGTGTTCAGAACTGCGCAATCAAAAGTATGGTTTAACTCTGTTAGCTTAATGAACATATCAGAAATAAGTTTCACACAATGCTTCTGTGTAGTTTTTATTTGAAGATATTATTTTTCCCAATAGAGGCCTCTTAGCGCTCAGAATGTCCAATTGCAGTTTCTGCAGAAAGAGTGTTTCAGAAAGGCTCAATCAAAAGTAAGGTTCAACTCTGTTAGTTGAATGCACAGAACAGAAAGAAGTTTCATACAATGCTTCTGTGTAGTTTATATTTGAACATATTCTTTTTTCCACTATTACCCACTTAGCGCTACGAATGTCCAGTTGCATTTTCTACAGACAGAGTGTTTCAAAACTGCTCAATCAAAAGTATGGTTTAACTCTGTTAGCTGAATGCTCAGTTCAGAAAGAAGTTTCACAGAATGCTTCTGTGTAGTTTATATTTGAATATATTCCTTTTTCCACTACTACTCTCTTAGCGCTCCAAATGTCCAGTTGCATTTTCTACAGAAAGAGTGTTCAGATCTGCTCAATCAAAAGTATGGTTTAACTCTGTTAGCTGAATGCACAGATCAGAAAGAAGTTTCACAGAATGATTCTGTGTAGTTTATATTTGGAGACATTCCTTTTTCCAGTATTACCCTCTTAGCGCTCCGAATCTCCACTTGCATTTTCTACAGAAAGAGTGTTTCAGAACGGCTCAATCAAAACTAAGGTTCAACTCTTTTAGTTGAACAAACAGAACAGAAAGAAGTTTCACACAATTCTTCTGTGTAGTTTTTATTTGTAGACATTCATTTTCCCAATATAGGCCTCTTAGCGCTCAGAATGTCCAATTGCAGTTTCTACAGAAAGAGTGTTTCAGAACGGCTCAATGAAAAGTAAGGTTCAACTCTGTTAGTTGAATGCACGGAACAGAAAGAAGTTTCATACAATGCTTCTGTGTAGTTTATATTTGAACATATTCTTTTTTCCACTATTACCCACTTAGCGCTACGAATGTCCAGTTGCATTTTCTACAGACAGAGTGTTTCAAAACTGCTCAATCAAAAGTATGGTTTAACTCTGTTAGCTGAATGCTCAGATCAGAAAGAAGTCTCACAGAATGCTTCTGTGTAGTTTATATTTGAATATATTCCTTTTTCCACTACTACTCTCTTAGCGCTCCAAATGTCCAGTTGCATTTTCTACAGAAAGAGTGTTCAGATCTGCTCAATCAAAAGTATGGTTTAACTCTGTTAGCTGAATGCACAGATCAGAAAGAAGTTTCACAGAATGATTCTGTGTAGTTTATATTTGGAGACATTCCTTTTTCCACTATTACCCTCTTAGCGCTCCGAATCTCCACTTGCATTTTCTACAGAAAGAGTGTTTCAGAATGGCTCAATCAAAACTAAGGTTCAACTCTTTTAGTTGAACAAACAGAACGGAAAGAAGTTTCACACAATTCTTCTGTATAGTTTTTATATGTAGACATTCTTTTTCCCAATATAGGCCTCTTAGCGCTCAGAATGTCCAATTGCAGTTTCTACAGAAAGAGTGTTTCAGAACGGCTCAATCGAAAGTAAGGTTCAACTCTGTTAGTTGAATGCACAGAACAGAAAGAAGTTTCATACAATGCTTCTGTGTAGTTTATATTTGAACATATTCTGTTTTCCACTATTACCCTCTTAGCGCTACGAATGTCCAGTTGCATTTTCTACAGACAGAGTGTTTCAAAACTGCTCAATCAAAAGTATGGTTTAACTCTGTTAGCTGAATGCTCAGATCAGAAAGAAGTTTCACAGAATGCTTCTGTGTAGTTTATATATGAATATATTCCTTTTTCCACTACTACGCTCTTAGCGCTCCAAATGTCCAGTTGCATTTTCAACAGAAAGAGTGTTCAGATCTGCTCAATCAAAACTATGGTTTAACTCTGTTAGCTGAATGCACAGATCAGAAAGAAGTTTCACTGAATGATTCTGTGTAGTTTATATTTGAAGGCATTCCTTTTTCCACTATTACCCTCTTAGCGCTCCGAATCTCCACTTGCATTTTCTACAAAAAGAGTGTTTCATAACTGCTCAATCAAAAATATGTTTTATCTCTGTTAACTGAATTTACAGATCAGAAATAAGTTTCACAGAATGCATCTGTGTAGTTTTTATTTGAAGATATTCTTTTTCCCAATGTAGGCCTCTTAGCGCTTAGCATGTCCAATTGCAGTTTCTACAGAAAGAGTGTTTCAGAACGGCTCAATCAAAAGTAAGGTTCAACTCTGTTAGTTGAATGCACAGAACAGAAAGAATTTTCACAGAATGCTACTGTGTAGTTTATATTTGAATATATTCCTTTTTCCACTATTACCCTCTTAGCGCTCCGAATGTCCACTTGCATTTTCTACAGAAAGAGTGTTCAGAACTGCGCAATCAAAAGTATGGTTTAACTCTGTTAGCTTAATGAACATATCAGAAATAAGTTTCACACAATGCTTCTGTGTAGTTTTTATTTGAAGATATTATTTTTCCCAATAAGGCCTCTTAGCGCTCAGAATGTCCAATTGCAGATTCTACAGAAAGAGTGTTTCAGAAAGGCTCAATCAAAAGTAAGGTTCAACTCTGTTAGTTGAATGCACAGAACAGAAAGAAGTTTCATACAATGCTTCTGTGTAGTTTATATTTGAACATATTCTTTTTTCCACTATTACCCACTTAGCGCTACGAATATCCAGTTGCATTTTCTACAGACAGAGTGTTTCAAAACTGCTCAATCAAAAGTATGGTTTAACTCTGTTAGCTGAATGCTCAGATCAGAAAGAAGTTTCACAGAATGCTTCTGTGTAGTTTATATTTGAATATATTCCTTTTTCCACTACTACTCTCTTAGCGCTCCAAATGTCCAGTTGCATTTTCTACAGAAAGAGTGTTCAGATCTGCTCAATCAAAAGTATGGTTTAACTCTGTTAGCTGAATGCACAGATCAGAAATAAGTTTCACAGAATGATTCTGTGTAGTTTATATTTGGAGACATTCCTTTTTCCACTATTACCCTCTTAGCGCTCCGAATCTCCACTTGCATTTTCTACAGAAAGACTGTTACAGAACGGCTCAATCAAAACTAAGGTTCAACTCTTTTAGTTGAACAAACAGAACAGAAAGAAGTTTCACACAATTCTTCTGTGTAGTTTTTATTTGTAGACATTCTTTTTCCCAATATAGGCCTCTTAGCGCTCAGAATGTCAAATTGCAGTTTCTACAGAAAGAGTGTTTCAGAACGGCTCAATCAAAAGTAAGGTTCAACTCTGTTAGTTGAATGCACAGAACAGAAAGAAATTTCATACAATGCTTCTGTGTAGTTTATATTTGAACATATTCTTTTTTCCACTATTACCCACTTAGCGCTACGAATGTCCAGTTGCATTTTCTACAGACAGAGTGTTTCAAAACTGCTCAATCAAAAGTATGGTTTAACTCTGTTAGCTGAATGCTCAAATCAGAAAGAAGTTTCACAGAATGCTTCTGTGTAGTTTATATATGAATATATTCCTTTTTCCACTACTACGCTCTTAGCGCTCCAAATGTCCAGTTGCATTTTCAACAGAAAGAGTGTTCAGATCTGCTCAATCAAAAGTATGGTTTAACTCTGTTAGCTGAATGCACAGATCAGAAAGAAGTTTCACTGAATGATTCTGTGTAGTTTATATTTGAAGACATTCCTTTTTCCACTATTACCCTCTTAGCGCTCCGAATCTCCACTTGCATTTTCTACAAAAAGAGTGTTTCATAACTGCTCAATCAAAAATATGTTTTATCTCTGTTAACTGAATTTACAGATCAGAAATAAGTTTCACAGAATGCATCTGTGTAGTTTTTATTTGAAGATATTCTTTTTCCCAATGTAGGCCTCTTAGCGCTTAGCATGTCCAATTGCAGTTTCTACAGAAAGAGTGTTTCAGAACGGCTCAATCAAAAGTAAGGTTCAACTCTGTTAGTTGAATGCACAGAACAGAAAGAATTTTCACAGAATGCTACTGTGTAGTTTATATTTGAATATATTCCTTTTTCCACTATTACCCTCTTAGCGCTCCGAATGTCCACTTGCATTTTCTACAGAAAGAGTGTTCAGAACTGCGCAATCAAAAGTATGGTTTAACTCTGTTAGCTTAATGAACATATCAGAAATAAGTTTCACACAATGCTTCTGTGTAGTTTTTATTTGAAGATATTATTTTTCCCAATAAGGCCTCTTAGCGCTCAGAATGTCCAATTGCAGATTCTACAGAAAGAGTGTTTCAGAAAGGCTCAATCAAAAGTAAGGTTCAACTCTGTTAGTTGAATGCACAGAACAGAAAGAAGTTTCATACAATGCTTCTGTGTAGTTTATATTTGAACATATTCTTTTTTCCACTATTACCCACTTAGCGCTACGAATATCCAGTTGCATTTTCTACAGACAGAGTGTTTCAAAACTGCTCAATCAAAAGTATGGTTTAACTCTGTTAGCTGAATGCTCAGATCAGAAAGAAGTTTCACAGAATGCTTCTGTGTAGTTTATATTTGAATATATTCCTTTTTCCACTACTACTCTCTTAGCGCTCCAAATGTCCAGTTGCATTTTCTACAGAAAGAGTGTTCAGATCTGCTCAATCAAAAGTATGGTTTAACTCTGTTAGCTGAATGCACAGATCAGAAATAAGTTTCACAGAATGATTCTGTGTAGTTTATATTTGGAGACATTCCTTTTTCCACTATTACCCTCTTAGCGCTCCGAATCTCCACTTGCATTTTCTACAGAAAGACTGTTACAGAACGGCTCAATCAAAACTAAGGTTCAACTCTTTTAGTTGAACAAACAGAACAGAAAGAAGTTTCACACAATTCTTCTGTGTAGTTTTTATTTGTAGACATTCTTTTTCCCAATATAGGCCTCTTAGCGCTCAGAATGTCCAATTGCAGTTTCTACAGAAAGAGTGTTTCAGAACGGCTCAATCAAAAGTAAGGTTCAACTCTGTTAGTTGAATGCACAGAACAGAAAGAAGTTTCATACAATGCTTCTGTGTAGTTTATATTTGAACATATTCTTTTTTCCACTATTACCCACTTAGCGCTACGAATGTCCAGTTGCATTTTCTACAGACAGAGTGTTTCAAAACTGCTCAATCAAAAGTATGGTTTAACTCTGTTAGCTGAATGCTCAGATCAGAAACAAGTTTCACAGAATGCTTCTGTGTAGTTTATATTTGAATATATTCCTTTTTCCACTACTACGCTCTTAGCGCTCCAAATGTCCAGTTGCATTTTCAACAGAAAGAGTGTTCAGATCTGCTCAATCAAAAGTATGGTTTAACTCTGTTAGCTGAATGCACAGATCAGAAAGAAGTTTCACCGAATGATTCTGTGTAGTTTATATTTGAAGACATTCCTTTTTCCACTATTACCCTCTTAGCGCTCCGAATCTCCACTTGCATTTTCTACAAAAAGAGTGTTTCATAACTGCTCAATCAAAAATATGTTTTATCTCTGTTAACTGAATTTACAGATCAGAAATAAGTTTCACAGAATGCATCTGTGTAGTTTTTATTTGAAGATATTCTTTTTCCCAATGTAGGCCTCTTAGCGCTTAGCATGTCCAATTGCAGTTTCTACAGAAAGAGTGTTTCAGAACGGCTCAATCAAAAGTAAGGTTCAACTCTGTTAGTTGAATGCACAGAACAGAAAGAATTTTCACAGAATGCTACTGTGTAGTTTATATTTGAATATATTCCTTTTTCCACTATTACCCTCTTAGCGCTCCGAATGTCCACTTGCATTTTCTACAGAAAGAGTGTTCAGAACTGCGCAATCAAAAGTATGGTTTAACTCTGTTAGCTTAATTAACATATCAGAAATAAGTTTCACACAATGCTTCTGTGTAGTTTTTATTTGAAGATTTTATTTTTCCCAATAGATGCCTCTTAGCGCTCAGAATGTCCAATTGCAGTTTCTACAGAAAGAGTGTTTCAGAAAGGCTCAATCAAAAGTAAGGTTCAACTCTGTTAGTTGAATGCACAGAACAGAAAGAAGTTTCATACAATGCTTCTGTGTAGTTTATATTTGAACATATTCTTTTTTCCACTATTACCCACTTAGCCCTACGAATGTCCAGTTGCATTTTCTACAGACAGAGTGTTTCAAAACTGCTCAATCAAAAGTATGGTTTAATTCTGTTAGCTGAATGCTCAGATCAGAAAGAAGTTTCACAGAATGCTTCTGTGTAGTTTATATTTGAATATATTCCTTTTTCCACTACTACTCTCTTAGCGCTCCAAATGTCCAGTTGCATTTTCTACAGAAAGAGTGTTCAGATCTGCTCAATCAAAAGTATGGTTTAACTCTGTTAGCTGAATGCACAGATCAGAAAGAAGTTTCACAGAATGATTCTGTGTAGTTTATATTTGGAGACATTCCTTTTTCCACTATTACCCTCTTAGCGCTCCGAATCTCCACTTGCATTTTCTACAGAAAGAGTGTTTCAGAACGGCTCAATCAAAACTAAGGTTCAACTCTTTTAGTTGAACAAACAGAAAAGAAAGATGTTTCACACAATTCTTCTGGGTAGTTTTTATTTGTAGACATTCTTTTTCCCAATATAGGCCTCTTAGCGCTCAGAATGTCCAATTGCAGTTTCTACAGAAAGAGTGTTTCAGAACGGCTCAATCAAAAGTAAGGTTCAACTCTGTTAGTTGAATGCACAGAACAGAAAGAAGTTTCATAAAATGCTTCTGTGTAGTTTGTATTTGAACATATTCTTTTTTCCACTATTACCCACTTAGCGCTACGAATGTCCAGTTGCATTTTCTACAGACAGAGTGTTTCAAAACTGCTCAATCAAAAGTATGGTTTAACTCTGTTAGCTGAATGCTCAGATCAGAAAGAAGTTTCACAGAATGCTTCTGTGTAGTTTATATTTGAATATATTCCTTTTTCCACTACTACGCCCTTAGCGCTCCAAATGTCCAGTTGCATTTTCTACAGAAAGAGTGTTCAGATCTGCTCAATCAAAAGTATGGTTTAACTCTGTTAGCTGAATGCACAGATCAGAAAGAAGTTTCACCGAATGATTCTGTGTAGTTTATATTTGAAGACATTCCTTTTTCCACTATTACCCCCTTAGCGCTCCGAATCTCCACTTGCATTTTCTACAAAAAGAGTGTTTCATAACTGCTCAATCAAAAATATGTTTTATCTCTGTTAACTGAATTTACAGATCAGAAATAAGTTTCACAGAATGCATCTGTGTAGTTTTTATTTGAAGATATTCTTTTTCCCAATGTAGGCCTCTTAGCCCTTAGCATGTCCAATTGCAGTTTCTACAGAAAGAGTGTTTCAGAACGGCTCAATCAAAAGTAAGGTTCAACTCTGTTAGTTGAATGCACAGAACAGAAAGAATTTTCAGAGAATGCTACTGTGTAGTTTATATTTGAATATATTCCTTTTTCCACTATTACCCTCTTAGCGCTCCCAATGTCCACTTGCATTTTCTACAGAAAGAGTGTTCAGAACTGCGCAATCAAAAGTATGGTTTAACTCTGTTAGCTTAATGAACATATCAGTAATAAGTTTCACACAATGCTTCTGTGTAGTTTTTATTTGAAGATATTATTTTTCCCAATAGAGGCCTCTTGGCGCTCAGAATGTCCAATTGCAGTTTCTACAGAAAGAGTGTTTCAGAAAGGCTCAATCAAAAGTAAGGTTCAACTCTGTTAGTTGAATGCACAGAACAGAAAGAAGTTTCATACAATGCTTCTGTGTAGTTTATATTTGAACATATTCTTTTTTCCACTATTACCCACTTAGCGCTACGAATGTCCAGTTGCATTTTCTACAGACAGAGTGTTTCAAAACTGCTCAATCAAAAGTATGGTTTAACTCTGTTAGCTGAATGCTCAGATCAGAAAGAAGTTTCACAGAATGCTTCTGTGTAGTTTATATTTGAATATATTCCTTTTTCCACTACTACTCTCTTAGCGCTCCAAATGTCCAGTTGCATTTTCTACAGAAAGAGTGTTCAGATCTGCTCAATCAAAAGTATGGTTTAACTCTGTTAGCTGAATGCACAGATCAGAAAGAAGTTTCACAGAATGATTCTGTGTAGTTTATATTTGGAGACATTCCTTTTTCCACTATTACCCTCTTAGCGCTCCGAATCTCCACTTGCATTTTCTACAGAAAGTGTGTTTCAGAACGGCTCAATCAAAACTAAGGTTCAACTCTTTTAGTTGAACAAACAGAACAGAAAGAAGTTTCACACAATTCTTCTGTGTAGTTTTTATTTGTAGACATTCTTTTTCCCAATATAGGCCTCTTAGCGCTCAGAATATCCAATTGCAGTTTCTACAGAAAGAGTGTTTCAGAACGGCTCAATCAAAAGTAAGGTTCAACTCTGTTAGTTGAATGCACAGAACAGAAAGAAGTTTCATACAATGCTTCTGTGTAGTTTATATTTGAACATATTCTTTTTTCCACTATTACCCACTTAGCGCTACGAATGTCCAGTTGCATTTTCTACAGACAGAGTGTTTCAAAACTTCTCAATCAAAAGTATGGTTTAACTCTCTTAGCTGAATGCTCAGATCAGAAAGAAGTTTCACAGAATGCTTCTGTGTAGTTTATATTTGAATATATTCCTTTATCCACTACTACGCTCTTAGCGCTCCAAATGTCCAGTTGCATTTTCTACAGAAAGAGTGTTCAGATCTGCTCAATCAAAAGTATGGTTTAACTCTGTTAGCTGAATGCACAGATCAGAAAGAAGTTTCACGGAATGATTCTGTGTAGTTTATATTTGAAGACATTCCTTTTTCCACTATTACCCTCTTAGCGCTCCGAATCTCCACTTGCATTTTCTACAAAAAGTGTGTTTCATAACTGCTCAATCAAAAATATGTTTTATCTCTGTTAACTGAATTTACAGATCAGAAATAAGTTTCACAGAATGCATCTGTGTAGTTTTTATTTGAAGATATTCTTTTTCCCAATGTAGGCCTCTTAGCGCTTAGCATGTCCAATTGCAGTTTCTACAGAAAGAGTGTTTCAGAACGGCTCAATCAAAAGTAAGGTTCAACTCTGTTAGTTGAATGCACAGAACAGAAAGAATTTTCACAGAATGCTACTGTGTAGTTTATATTTGAATATATTCCTTTTTCCACTATTACCGTCTTAGCGCTCCGAATGTCCACTTGCATTTTCTACAGAAAGAGTGTTCAGAACTGCGCAATCAAAAGTATGGTTTAACTCTGTTAGCTTAATGAACATATCAGAAATAAGTTTCACACAATGCTTCTGTGTAGTTTTTATTTGAAGATATTATTTTTCCCAATAGAGGCCTCTTGGCGCTCAGAATGTCCAATTGCAGTTTCTACAGAAAGAGTGTTTCAGAAAGGCTCAATCAAAAGTAAGGTTCAACTCTGTTAGTTGAATGCACAGAACAGAAAGAAGTTTCATACAATGCTTCTGTGTAGTTTATATTTGAACATATTCTTTTTTCCACTATTACCCACTTAGCGCTACGAATGTCCAGTTGCATTTTCTACAGACAGAGTGTTTCAAAACTGCTCAATCAAAAGTATGGTTTAACTCTGTTAGCTGAATGTTCAGATCAGAAAGAAGTTTCACAGAATGATTCTGTGTAGTTTATATTTGAATATATTCCTTTTTCCACTACTACTCTCTTAGCGCTCCAAATGTCCAGTTGCATTTTCTACAGAAAGAGTGTTCAGATCTGCTCAATCAAAAGTATGGTTTAACTCTGTTAGCTGAATGCACAGATCAGAAAGAAGTTTCACAGAATGATTCTGTGTAGTTTATATTTGGAGACATTCCATTTTCCACTATTACCCTCTTAGCGCTCCGAATCTCCACTTGCATTTTCTACAGAAAGTGTGTTTCAGAACGGCTCAATCAAAACTAAGGTTCAACTCTTTTAGTTGAACAAACAGAACAGAAAGAAGTTTCACACAATTCTTCTATGTAGTTTTTATTTGTAGACATTCTTTTTCCCAATATAGGCCTCTTAGCGCTCAGAATATCCAACTGCAGTTTCTACAGAAAGAGTGTTTCAGAACGGCTCAATCAAAAGTAAGGTTCAACTCTGTTAGTTGAATGCACAGAACAGAAAGAAGTTTCATACAATGCTTCTGTGTAGTTTATATTTGAACATATTCTTTTTTCCACTATTACCCACTTAGCGCTACGAATGTCCAGTTGCATTTTCTACAGACAGAGTGTTTCAAAACTTCTCAATCAAAAGTATGGTTTAACTCTCTTAGCTGAATGCTCAGATCAGAAAGAAGTTTCACAGAATGCTTCTGTGTAGTTTATATTTGAATATATTCCTTTATCCACTACTACGCTCTTAGCGCTCCAAATGTCCAGTTGCATTTTCTACAGAAAGAGTGTTCAGATCTGCTCAATCAAAAGTATGGTTTAACTCTGTTAGCTGAATGCACAGATCAGAAAGAAGTTTCACTGAATGATTCTGTGTAGTTTATATTTGAAGACATTCCTTTTTCCACTATTACCCTCTTAGCGCTCCGAATCTCCACTTGCATTTTCTACAAAAAGTGTGTTTCATAACTGCTCAATCAAAAATATGTTTTATCTCTGTTAACTGAATTTACAGATCAGAAATAAGTTTCACAGAATGCATCTGTGTAGTTTTTATTTGAAGATATTCTTTTTCCCAATGTAGGCCTCTTAGCGCTTAGCATGTCCAATTGCAGTTTCTACAGAAAGAGTGTTTCAGAACGGCTCAATCAAAAGTAAGGTTCAACTCTGTTAGTTGAATGCACAGAACAGAAAGAATTTTCACAGAATGCTACTGTGTAGTTTATATTTGAATATATTCCTTTTTCCACTATTACCCTCTTAGCGCTCCGAATGTCCACTTGCATTTTCTACAGAAAGAGTGTTCAGAACTGCGCAATCAAAAGTATGGTTTAACTCTGTTAGCTTAATGAACATATCAGAAATAAGTTTCACACAATGCTTCTGTGTAGTTTTTATTTGAAGATTTTATTTTTCCCAATAGATGCCTCTTAGCGCTCAGAATGTCCAATTGCAGTTTCTACAGAAAGAGTGTTTCAGAAAGGCTCAATCAAAAGTAAGGTTCAACTCTGTTAGTTGAATGCACAGAACAGAAAGTAGTTTCATACAATGCTTCTGTGTAGTTTATATTTGAACATATTCTTTTTTCCACTATTACCCACTTAGCCCTACGAATGTCCAGTTGCATTTTCTACAGACAGAGTGTTTCAAAACTGCTCAATCAAAAGTATGGTTTAATTCTGTTAGCTGAATGCTCAGATCAGAAAGAAGTTTCACAGAATGCTTCTGTGTAGTTTATATTTGAATATATTCCTTTTTCCACTACTACTCTCTTAGCGCTCCAAATGTCCAGTTGCATTTTCTACAGAAAGAGTGTTCAGATCTGCTCAATCAAAAGTATGGTTTAACTCTGTTAGCTGAATGCACAGATCAGAAAGAAGTTTCACAGAATGATTCTGTGTAGTTTATATTTGGAGACATTCCTTTTTCCACTATTACCCTCTTAGCGCACCGAATCTCCACTTGCATTTTCTACAGAAAGAGTGTTTCAGAACGGCTCAATCAAAACTAAGGTTCAACTCTTTTAGTTGAACAAACAGAAAAGAAAGATGTTTCACACAATTCTTCTGGGTAGTTTTTATTTGTAGACATTCTTTTTCCCAATATAGGCCTCTTAGCGCTCAGAATGTCCAATTGCAGTTTCTACAGAAAGAGTGTTTCAGAACGGCTCAATCAAAAGTAAGGTTCAACTCTGTTAGTTGAATGCACAGAACAGAAAGAAGTTTCATAAAATGCTTCTGTGTAGTTTGTATTTGAACATATTCTTTTTTCCACTATTACCCACTTAGCGCTACGAATGTCCAGTTGCATTTTCTACAGACAGAGTGTTTCAAAACTGCTCAATCAAAAGTATGGTTTAACTCTGTTAGCTGAATGCTCAGATCAGAAAGAAGTTTCACAGAATGCTTCTGTGTAGTTTATATTTGAATATATTCCTTTTTCCACTACTACGCCCTTAGCGCTCCAAATGTCCAGTTGCATTTTCTACAGAAAGAGTGTTCAGATCTGCTCAATCAAAAGTATGGTTTAACTCTGTTAGCTGAATGCACAGATCAGAAAGAAGTTTCACCGAATGATTCTGTGTAGTTTATATTTGAAGACATTCCTTTTTCCACTATTACCCCCTTAGCGCTCCGAATCTCCACTTGCATTTTCTACAAAAAGAGTGTTTCATAACTGCTCAATCAAAAATATGTTTTATCTCTGTTAACTGAATTTACAGATCAGAAATAAGTTTCACAGAATGCATCTGTGTAGTTTTTATTTGAAGATATTCTTTTTCCCAATGTAGGCCTCTTAGCCCTTAGCATGTCCAATTGCAGTTTCTACAGAAAGAGTGTTTCAGAACGGCTCAATCAAAAGTAAGGTTCAACTCTGTTAGTTGAATGCACAGAACAGAAAGAATTTTCAGAGAATGCTACTGTGTAGTTTATATTTGAATATATTCCTTTTTCCACTATTACCCTCTTAGCGCTCCCAATGTCCACTTGCATTTTCTACAGAAAGAGTGTTCAGAACTGCGCAATCAAAAGTATGGTTTAACTCTGTTAGCTTAATGAACATATCAGTAATAAGTTTCACACAATGCTTCTGTGTAGTTTTTATTTGAAGATATTATTTTTCCCAATAGAGGCCTCTTGGCGCTCAGAATGTCCAATTGCAGTTTCTACAGAAAGAGTGTTTCAGAAAGGCTCAATCAAAAGTAAGGTTCAACTCTGTTAGTTGAATGCACAGAACAGAAAGAAGTTTCATACAATGCTTCTGTGTAGTTTATATTTGAACATATTCTTTTTTCCACTATTACCCACTTAGCGCTACGAATGTCCAGTTGCATTTTCTACAGACAGAGTGTTTCAAAACTGCTCAATCAAAAGTATGGTTTAACTCTGTTAGCTGAATGCTCAGATCAGAAAGAAGTTTCACAGAATGATTCTGTGTAGTTTATATTTGAATATATTCCTTTTTCCACTACTACTCTCTTAGCGCTCCAAATGTCCAGTTGCATTTTCTACAGAAAGAGTGTTCAGATCTGCTCAATCAAAAGTATGGTTTAACTCTGTTAGCTGAATGCACAGATCAGAAAGAAGTTTCACAGAATGATTCTGTGTAGTTTATATTTGGAGACATTCCTTTTTCCACTATTACCCTCTTAGCGCTCCGAATCTCCACTTGCATTTTCTACAGAAAGTGTGTTTCAGAACGGCTCAATCAAAACTAAGGTTCAACTCTTTTAGTTGAACAAACAGAACAGAAAGAAGTTTCACACAATTCTTCTGTGTAGTTTTTATTTGTAGACATTCTTTTTCCCAATATAGGCCTCTTAGCGCTCAGAATATCCAATTGCAGTTTCTACAGAAAGAGTGTTTCAGAACGGCTCAATCAAAAGTAAGGTTCAACTCTGTTAGTTGAATGCACAGAACAGAAAGAAGTTTCATACAATGCTTCTGTGTAGTTTATATTTGAACATATTCTTTTTTCCACTATTACCCACTTAGCGCTACGAATGTCCAGTTGCATTTTCTACAGACAGAGTGTTTCAAAACTTCTCAATCAAAAGTATGGTTTAACTCTCTTAGCTGAATGCTCAGATCAGAAAGAAGTTTCACAGAATGCTTCTGTGTAGTTTATATTTGAATATATTCCTTTATCCACTACTACGCTCTTAGCGCTCCAAATGTCCAGTTGCATTTTCTACAGAAAGAGTGTTCAGATCTGCTCAATCAAAAGTATGGTTTAACTCTGTTAGCTGAATGCACAGATCAGAAAGAAGTTTCACGGAATGATTCTGTGTAGTTTATATTTGAAGACATTCCTTTTTCCACTATTACCCTCTTAGCGCTCCGAATCTCCACTTGCATTTTCTACAAAAAGTGTGTTTCATAACTGCTCAATCAAAAATATGTTTTATCTCTGTTAACTGAATTTACAGATCAGAAATAAGTTTCACAGAATGCATCTGTGTAGTTTTTATTTGAAGATATTCTTTTTCCCAATGTAGGCCTCTTAGCGCTTAGCATGTCCAATTGCAGTTTCTACAGAAAGAGTGTTTCAGAACGGCTCAATCAAAAGTAAGGTTCAACTCTGTTAGTTGAATGCACAGAACAGAAAGAATTTTCACAGAATGCTACTGTGTAGTTTATATTTGAATATATTCCTTTTTCCACTATTACCGTCTTAGCGCTCCGAATGTCCACTTGCATTTTCTACAGAAAGAGTGTTCAGAACTGCGCAATCAAAAGTATGGTTTAACTCTGTTAGCTTAATGAACATATCAGAAATAAGTTTCACACAATGCTTCTGTGTAGTTTTTATTTGAAGATATTATTTTTCCCAATAGAGGCCTCTTGGCGCTCAGAATGTCCAATTGCAGTTTCTACAGAAAGAGTGTTTCAGAAAGGCTCAATCAAAAGTAAGGTTCAACTCTGTTAGTTGAATGCACAGAACAGAAAGAAGTTTCATACAATGCTTCTGTGTAGTTTATATTTGAACATATTCTTTTTTCCACTATTACCCACTTAGCGCTACGAATGTCCAGTTGCATTTTCTACAGACAGAGTGTTTCAAAACTGCTCAATCAAAAGTATGGTTTAACTCTGTTAGCTGAATGCTCAGATCAGAAAGAAGTTTCACAGAATGATTCTGTGTAGTTTATATTTGAATATATTCCTTTTTCCACTACTACTCTCTTAGCGCTCCAAATGTCCAGTTGCATTTTCTACAGAAAGAGTGTTCAGATCTGCTCAATCAAAAGTATGGTTTAACTCTGTTAGCTGAATGCACAGATCAGAAAGAAGTTTCACAGAATGATTCTGTGTAGTTTATATTTGGAGACATTCCATTTTCCACTATTACCCTCTTAGCGCTCCGAATCTCCACTTGCATTTTCTACAGAAAGTGTGTTTCAGAACGGCTCAATCAAAACTAAGGTTCAACTCTTTTAGTTGAACAAACAGAACAGAAAGAAGTTTCACACAATTCTTCTGTGAAGTTTTTATTTGTAGACATTCTTTTTCCCAATATAGGCCTCTTAGCGCTCAGAATATCCAACTGCAGTTTCTACAGAAAGAGTGTTTCAGAACGGCTCAATCAAAAGTAAGGTTCAACTCTGTTAGTTGAATGCACAGAACAGAAAGAAGTTTCATACAATGCTTCTGTGTAGTTTATATTTGAACATATTCTTTTTTCCACTATTACCCACTTAGCGCTACGAATGTCCAGTTGCATTTTCTACAGACAGAGTGTTTCAAAACTTCTCAATCAAAAGTATGGTTTAACTCTCTTAGCTGAATGCTCAGATCAGAAAGAAGTTTCACAGAATGCTTCTGTGTAGTTTATATTTGAATATATTCCTTTATCCACTACTACGCTCTTAGCGCTCCAAATGTCCAGTTGCATTTTCTACAGAAAGAGTGTTCAGATCTGCTCAATCAAAAGTATGGTTTAACTCTGTTAGCTGAATGCACAGATCAGAAAGAAGTTTCACTGAATGATTCTGTGTAGTTTATATTTGAAGACATTCCTTTTTCCACTATTACCCTCTTAGCGCTCCGAATCTCCACTTGCATTTTCTACAAAAAGTGTGTTTCATAACTGCTCAATCAAAAATATGTTTTATCTCTGTTAACTGAATTTACAGATCAGAAATAAGTTTCACAGAATGCATCTGTGTAGTTTTTATTTGAAGATATTCTTTTTCCCAATGTAGGCCTCTTAGCGCTTAGCATGTCCAATTGCAGTTTCTACAGAAAGAGTGTTTCAGAACGGCTCAATCAAAAGTAAGGTTCAACTCTGTTAGTTGAATGCACAGAACAGAAAGAATTTTCACAGAATGCTACTGTGTAGTTTATATTTGAATATATTCCTTTTTCCACTATTACCGTCTTAGCGCTCCGAATGTCCACTTGCATTTTCTACAGAAAGAGTGTTCAGAACTGCGCAATCAAAAGTATGGTTTAACTCTGTTAGCTTAATGAACATATCAGAAATAAGTTTCACACAATGCTTCTGTGTAGTTTTTATTTGAAGATATTATTTTTCCCAATAGAGGCCTCTTAGCGCTCAGAATGTCCAATTGCAGTTTCCACAGAAAGAGTGTTTCGGAAAGGCTCAATCAAAAGTAAGGTTCAACTCTGTTAGTTGAATGCACAGAACAGAAAGAAGTTTCATACAATGCTTCTGTGTAGTTTATATTTGAACATATTCTTTTTTCCACTATTACCCACTTAGCGCTACGAATGTCCAGTTGCATTTTCTACAGACAGAGTGTTTCAAAACTGCTCAATCAAAAGTATGGTTTAACTCTGTTAGCTGAATGCTCAGATCAGAAAGAAGTTTCACAGAATGCTTCTGTGTAGTTTATATTTGAATATATTCCTTTTTCCACTACTACTCTCTTAGCGCTCCAAATGTCCAGTTGCATTTTCTACAGAAAGAGAGTTCAGATCTGCTCATTCAAAAGTATGGTTTAACTCTGTTAGCTGAATGCACAGATCAGAAAGAAGTTTCACAGAATGATTCTGTGTAGTTTATATTTGGAGACATTCCTTTTTCCACTATTACCCACTTAGCGCTCCGAATCTCCACTTGCATTTTCTACAGAAAGAGTGTTTCAGAACGGCTCAATCAAAACTAAGGTTCAACTCTTTTAGTTGAACAAACAGAACAGAAAGAAGTTTCACACAATTCTTCTGTGTAGTTTTTATTTGTAGACATTTTTTTCCCAATATAGGCCTCTTAGCGCTCAGAATGTCCAATTGCAGTTTCTACAGAAAGAGTGTTTCAGATCGGCTCAATCAAAAGTAAGGTTCAACTCTGTTAGTTGAATGCACAGAACAGAAAGAAGTTTCATACAATGCTTCTGTGTAGTTTATATTTGAACATATTCTTTTTTCCACTATTACCCACTTAGCGCTACGAATGTCCAGTTGCATTTTCTACAGACAGAGTGTTTCAAAACTTCTCAATCAAAAGTATGGTTTAACTCTCTTAGCTGAATGCTCAGATCAGAAAGAAGTTTCACAGAATGCTTCTGTGTAGTTTATATTTGAATATATTCCTTTATCCACTACTACGCTCTTAGCGCTCCAAATGTCCAGTTGCATTTTCTACAGAAAGAGTGTTCAGATCTGCTCAATCAAAAGTATGGTTTAACTCTGTTAGCTGAATGCACAGATCAGAAAGAAGTTTCACGGAATGATTCTGTGTAGTTTATATTTGAAGACATTCCTTTTTCCACTATTACCCTCTTAGCGCTCCGAATCTCCACTTGCATTTTCTACAAAAAGTGTGTTTCATAACTGCTCAATCAAAAATATGTTTTATCTCTGTTAACTGAATTTACAGATCAGAAATAAGTTTCACAGAATGCATCTGTGTAGTTTTTATTTGAAGATATTCTTTTTCCCAATGTAGGCCTCTTAGCGCTTAGCATGTCCAATTGCAGTTTCTACAGAAAGAGTGTTTCAGAACGGCTCAATCAAAAGTAAGGTTCAACTCTGTTAGTTGAATGCACAGAACAGAAAGAATTTTCACAGAATGCTACTGTGTAGTTTATATTTGAATATATTCCTTTTTCCACTATTACCGTCTTAGCGCTCCGAATGTCCACTTGCATTTTCTACAGAAAGAGTGTTCAGAACTGCGCAATCAAAAGTATGGTTTAACTCTGTTAGCTTAATGAACATATCAGAAATAAGTTTCACACAATGCTTCTGTGTAGTTTTTATTTGAAGATATTATTTTTCCCAATAGAGGCCTCTTGGCGCTCAGAATGTCCAATTGCAGTTTCTACAGAAAGAGTGTTTCAGAAAGGCTCAATCAAAAGTAAGGTTCAACTCTGTTAGTTGAATGCACAGAACAGAAAGAAGTTTCATACAATGCTTCTGTGTAGTTTATATTTGAACATATTCTTTTTTCCACTATTACCCACTTAGCGCTACGAATGTCCAGTTGCATTTTCTACAGACAGAGTGTTTCAAAACTGCTCAATCAAAAGTATGGTTTAACTCTGTTAGCTGAATGCTCAGATCAGAAAGAAGTTTCACAGAATGATTCTGTGTAGTTTATATTTGAATATATTCCTTTTTCCACTACTACTCTCTTAGCGCTCCAAATGTCCAGTTGCATTTTCTACAGAAAGAGTGTTCAGATCTGCTCAATCAAAAGTATGGTTTAACTCTGTTAGCTGAATGCACAGATCAGAAAGAAGTTTCACAGAATGATTCTGTGTAGTTTATATTTGGAGACATTCCATTTTCCACTATTACCCTCTTAGCGCTCCGAATCTCCACTTGCATTTTCTACAGAAAGTGTGTTTCAGAACGGCTCAATCAAAACTAAGGTTCAACTCTTTTAGTTGAACAAACAGAACAGAAAGAAGTTTCACACAATTCTTCTGTGAAGTTTTTATTTGTAGACATTCTTTTTCCCAATATAGGCCTCTTAGCGCTCAGAATATCCAACTGCAGTTTCTACAGAAAGAGTGTTTCAGAACGGCTCAATCAAAAGTAAGGTTCAACTCTGTTAGTTGAATGCACAGAACAGAAAGAAGTTTCATACAATGCTTCTGTGTAGTTTATATTTGAACATATTCTTTTTTCCACTATTACCCACTTAGCGCTACGAATGTCCAGTTGCATTTTCTACAGACAGAGTGTTTCAAAACTTCTCAATCAAAAGTATGGTTTAACTCTCTTAGCTGAATGCTCAGATCAGAAAGAAGTTTCACAGAATGCTTCTGTGTAGTTTATATTTGAATATATTCCTTTATCCACTACTACGCTCTTAGCGCTCCAAATGTCCAGTTGCATTTTCTACAGAAAGAGTGTTCAGATCTGCTCAATCAAAAGTATGGTTTAACTCTGTTAGCTGAATGCACAGATCAGAAAGAAGTTTCACTGAATGATTCTGTGTAGTTTATATTTGAAGACATTCCTTTTTCCACTATTACCCTCTTAGCGCTCCGAATCTCCACTTGCATTTTCTACAAAAAGTGTGTTTCATAACTGCTCAATCAAAAATATGTTTTATCTCTGTTAACTGAATTTACAGATCAGAAATAAGTTTCACAGAATGCATCTGTGTAGTTTTTATTTGAAGATATTCTTTTTCCCAATGTAGGCCTCTTAGCGCTTAGCATGTCCAATTGCAGTTTCTACAGAAAGAGTGTTTCAGAACGGCTCAATCAAAAGTAAGGTTCAACTCTGTTAGTTGAATGCACAGAACAGAAAGAATTTTCACAGAATGCTACTGTGTAGTTTATATTTGAATATATTCCTTTTTCCACTATTACCGTCTTAGCGCTCCGAATGTCCACTTGCATTTTCTACAGAAAGAGTGTTCAGAACTGCGCAATCAAAAGTATGGTTTAACTCTGTTAGCTTAATGAACATATCAGAAATAAGTTTCACACAATGCTTCTGTGTAGTTTTTATTTGAAGATATTATTTTTCCCAATAGAGGCCTCTTAGCGCTCAGAATGTCCAATTGCAGTTTCCACAGAAAGAGTGTTTCGGAAAGGCTCAATCAAAAGTAAGGTTCAACTCTGTTAGTTGAATGCACAGAACAGAAAGAAGTTTCATACAATGCTTCTGTGTAGTTTATATTTGAACATATTCTTTTTTCCACTATTACCCACTTAGCGCTACGAATGTCCAGTTGCATTTTCTACAGACAGAGTGTTTCAAAACTGCTCAATCAAAAGTATGGTTTAACTCTGTTAGCTGAATGCTCAGATCAGAAAGAAGTTTCACAGAATGCTTCTGTGTAGTTTATATTTGAATATATTCCTTTTTCCACTACTACTCTCTTAGCGCTCCAAATGTCCAGTTGCATTTTCTACAGAAAGAGAGTTCAGATCTGCTCATTCAAAAGTATGGTTTAACTCTGTTAGCTGAATGCACAGATCAGAAAGAAGTTTCACAGAATGATTCTGTGTAGTTTATATTTGGAGACATTCCTTTTTCCACTATTACCCACTTAGCGCTCCGAATCTCCACTTGCATTTTCTACAGAAAGAGTGTTTCAGAACGGCTCAATCAAAACTAAGGTTCAACTCTTTTAGTTGAACAAACAGAACAGAAAGAAGTTTCACACAATTCTTCTGTGTAGTTTTTATTTGTAGACATTTTTTTCCCAATATAGGCCTCTTAGCGCTCAGAATGTCCAATTGCAGTTTCTACAGAAAGAGTGTTTCAGATCGGCTCAATCAAAAGTAAGGTTCAACTCTGTTAGTTGAATGCACAGAACAGAAAGAAGTTTCATAGAATGCTTCTGTGTAGTTTATATATGAACATATTCTTTTTTCCACTATTACCCACTTAGCGCTACGAATGTCCAGTTGCATTTTCTACAGACAGAGTGTTTCAAAACTGCTCAATCAAAAGTATGGTTTAACTCTGTTAGCTGAATGCTCAGATCAGAAAGAAGTTTCACAGAATGCTTCTGTGTAGTTTATATTTGAATATATTCCTTTTTCCACTACTATGCTCTTAGCGCTCCAAATGTCCAGTTGCATTTTCTACAGAAAGAGTGTTCAGATCTGCTCAATCAAAAGTATGGTTTAACTCTGTTAGCTGAATGCACAGATCAGAAAGAAGTTTCACCGAATGATTCTGTGTAGTTTATATTTGAAGACATTACTTTTTCCACTATTACCCTCTTAGCGCTCCGAATCTCCACTTGCATTTTCTACAAAAAGATTGTTTCATAACTGCTCAATCAAAAATATGTTTTATCTCTGTTAACTGAATTTACAGATCAGAAATAAGTTTCACAGAATGCATCTGTGTAGTTTTTATTTGAAGATATTCTTTTTCCCAATGTAGGCCTCTTAGCGCTTAGCATGTCCAATTGCAGTTTCTACAGAAAGAGTGTTTCAGAACGGCTGAATCAAAAGTAAGGTTCAACTCTGTTAGTTGAATGCACAGAACAGAAAGGATTTTCACAGAATGCTACTGTGTAGTTTATATTTGAATATATTCCTTTTTCCACTATTACCCTCTTAGCGCTCCGAATGTCCACTTGCATTTTGTACAGAAAGAGTGTTCAGAACTGCGCAATCAAAAGTATGGTTTAACTCTGTTAGCTTAATGAACATATCAGAAATAAGTTTCACACAATGCTTCTGTGTAGTTTTTATTTGAAGATATTATTTTTCCCAATAGAGGCCTCTTAGCGCTCAGAATGTCCAATTGCAGTTTCTACAGAAAGAGTGTTTCAGAAAGGCTCAATCAAAAGTAAGGTTCAACTCTGTTAGTTGAATGCACAGAACAGAAAGAAGTTTCATACAATGCTTCTGTGTAGTTTATATTTGAACATATTCTTTTTTCCACTATTACCCACTTAGCGCTACGAATGTCCAGTTGCATTTGTTACAGACAGAGTGTTTCAAAACTGCTCAATCAAATGTATGGTTTAACTCAGTTAGCTGAATGCTCAGATCAGAAAGAAGTTTCACAGAATGCTTCTGTGTAGTTTATATTTGAATATATTCCTTTTTCCACTACTACGCTCTTAGCGCTCGAAATGTCCAGTTGCATTTTCTACAGAAAGAGTGTTCAGATCTGCTCAATCAAAAGTATGGTTTAACTCTGTTAGCTGAATGCACAGATCAGAAAGAAGTTTCACCGAATGATTCTGTGTAGTTTATATTTGAAGACATTCCTTTTTCCACTATTACCCTCTTAGCGCTCCGAATCTCCACTTGCATTTTCTACAAAAAGAGTGTTTCATAACTGCTCAATCAAAAATATGTTTTATCTCTGTTAACTGAATTTACAGATCAGAAATAAGTTTCACAGAATGCATCTGTGTAGTTTTTATTTGAAGATATTCTTTTTCCCAATGTAGGCCTCTTAGCGCTTAGCATGTCCAATTGCAGTTTCTACAGAAAGAGTGTTTCAGAACGGCTCAATCAAAAGTAAGGTTCAACTCTGTTAGTTGAATGCACAGAACAGAAAGAATTTTCACAGAATGCTACTGTGTAGTTTATATTTGAATATATTCCTTTTTCCACTATTACCCTCTTAGTGCTCCGAATGTCCACTTGCATTTTCTACAGAAAGAGTGTTCAGAACTGCGCAATCAAAAGTATGGTTTAACTCTGTTAGCTTAATGAACATATCAGAAATAAGTTTCACACAATGCTTCTGTGTAGTTTTTATTTGAAGATATTATTTTTCCCAATAGAGGCCTCTTAGCGCTCAGAATGTCCAATTGCATTTTCCACAGAAAGAGTGTTTCGGAAAGGCTCAATCAAAAGTAAGGTTCAACTCTGTTAGTTGAATGCACAGAACAGAAAGAAGTTTCATACAATGCTTCTGTGTAGTTTATATTTGAACATATTCTTTTTTCCACTATTACCCACTTAGCGCTACGAATGTCCAGTTGCATTTTCTACAGACAGAGTGTTTCAAAACTGCTCAATCAAAAGTATGGTTTAACTCTGTTAGCTGAATGCTCAGATCAGAAAGAAGTTTCACAGAATGCTTCTGTGTAGTTTATATTTGAATATATTCCTTTCTCCACTACTACTCTCTTAGCGCTCCAAATGTCCAGTTGCATTTTCTACAGAAAGAGAGTTCAGATCTGCTCATTCAAAAGTATGGTTTAACTCTGTTAGCTGAATGCACAGATCAGAAAGAAGTTTCACAGAATGATTCTGTGTAGTTTATATTTGGAGACATTCCTTTTTCCACTATTACCCTCTTAGCGCTCCGAATCTCCACTTGCATTTTCTACAGAAAGAGTGTTTCAGAACGGCTCAATCAAAACTAAGGTTCAACTCTTTTAGTTGAACAAACAGAACAGAAAGAAGTTTCACACAATTCTTCTGTGTAGTTTTTATTTGTAGACATTCTTTTTCCCAATATAGGCCTCTTAGCGCTCAGAATGTCCAATTGCAGTTTCTACAGAAAGAGTGTTTCAGATCGGCTCAATCAAAAGTAAGGTTCAACTCTGTTAGTTGAATGCACAGAACAGAAAGAAGTTTCATAGAATGCTTCTGTGTAGTTTATATTTGAACATATTCTTTTTTCCACTATTACCCACTTAGCGCTACGAATGTCCAGTTGCATTTTCTACAGACAGAGTGTTTCAAAACTGCTCAATCAAAAGTATGGTTTAACTCTGTTAGCTGAATGCTCAGATCAGAAAGAAGTTTCACAGAATGCTTCTGTGTAGTTTATATTTGAATATATTCCTTTTTCCACTACTATGCTCTTAGCGCTCCAAATGTCCAGTTGCATTTTCTACAGAAAGAGTGTTCAGATCTGCTCAATCAAAAGTATGGTTTAACTCTGTTAGCTGAATGCACAGATCAGAAAGAAGTTTCACCGAATGATTCTGTGTAGTTTATATTTGAAGACATTCCTTTTTCCACTATTACCCTCTTAGCGCTCCGAATCTCCACTTGCATTTTCTACAAAAAGATTGTTTCATAACTGCTCAATCAAAAATATGTTTTATCTCTGTTAACTGAATTTACAGATCAGAAATAAGTTTCACAGAATGCATCTGTGTAGTTTTTATTTGAAGATATTCTTTTTCCCAATGTAGGCCTCTTAGCGCTTAGCATGTCCAATTGCAGTTTCTACAGAAAGAGTGTTTCAGAACGGCGGAATCAAAAGTAAGGTTCAACTCTGTTAGTTGAATGCACAGAACAGAAAGAATTTTCACAGAATGCTACTGTGTAGTTTATATTTGAATATATTCCTTTTTCCACTATTACCCTCTTAGCGCTCCGAATGTCCACTTGCATTTTGTACAGAAAGAGTGTTCAGAACTGCGCAATCAAAAGTATGGTTTAACTCTGTTAGCTTAATGAACATATCAGAAATAAGTTTCACACAATGCTTCTGTGTAGTTTTTATTTGAAGATATTATTTTTCCCAATAGAGGCCTCTTAGCGCTCAGAATGTCCAATTGCAGTTTCTACAGAAAGAGTGTTTCAGAAAGGCTCAATCAAAAGTAAGGTTCAACTCTGTTAGTTGAATGCACAGAACAGAAAGAAGTTTCATACAATGCTTCTGTGTAGTTTATATTTGAACATATTCTTTTTTCCACTATTACCCACTTAGCGCTACGAATGTCCAGTTGCATTTTCTACAGACAGAGTGTTTCAAAACTGCTCAATCAAATGTATGGTTTAACTCTGTTAGCTGAATGCTCAGATCAGAAAGAAGTTTCACAGAATGCTTCTGTGTAGTTTATATTTGAATATATTCCTTTTTCCACTACTACGCTCTTAGCGCTCGAAATGTCCAGTTGCATTTTCTACAGAAAGAGTGTTCAGATCTGCTCAATCAAAAGTATGGTTTAACTCTGTTAGCTGAATGCACAGATCAGAAAGAAGTTTCACCGAATGATTCTGTGTAGTTTATATTTGAAGACATTCCTTTTTCCACTATTACCCTCTTAGCGCTCCGAATCTCCACTTGCATTTTCTACAGAAAGAGTGTTTCAGAACGGCTCAATCAAAACTAAGGTTCAACTCTTTTAGTTGAACAAACAGAACAAAAAGTAGTTTCACACAATTCTTCTGTGTAGTTTTTATTTGTAGACATTCTTTTTCCCAATATAGGCCTCTTAGCGCTCAGAATGTCCAATTGCAGTTTCTACAGAAAGAGTGCTTCAGAACGGCTCAATCAAAAGTAAGGTTCAACTCTGTTAGTTGAATGCACAGAACAGAAAGAAGTTTCATAAAATGCTTCTGTGTAGTTTATATTTGAACATATTCTTTTTTCCACTATTACCCACTTAGCGCTACGAATGTCCAGTTGCATTTTCTACAGACAGAGTGTTTCAAAACTGCTCAATCAAAAGTATGGTTTAACTCTGTTAGCTGAATGCTCAGATCAGAAAGAAGTTTCACAGAATGCTTCTGTGTAGTTTATATTTGAATATATTCCTTTTTCCACTACTACGCCCTTAGCGCTCCAAATGTCCAGTTGCATTTTCTACAGAAAGAGTGTTCAGATCTGCTCAATCAAAAGTATGGTTTAACTCTGTTAGCTGAATGCACAGATCAGAAAGAAGTTTCACCGAATGATTCTGTGTAGTTTATATTTGAAGACATTCCTTTTTCCACTATTACCCTCTTAGCGCTCCGAATCTCCACTTGCATTTTCTACAAAAAGAGTGTTTCATAACTGCTCAATCAAAAATATGTTTTATCTCTGTTAACTGAATTTACAGATCAGAAATAAGTTTCACAGAATGCATCTGTGTAGTTTTTATTTGAAGATATTCTTTTTCCCAATGTAGGCCTCTTAGCCCTTAGCATGTCCAATTGCAGTTTCTACAGAAAGAGTGTTTCAGAACGGCTCAATCAAAAGTAAGGTTCAACTCTGTTAGTTGAATGCACAGAACAGAAAAAATTTTCAGAGAATGCTACTGTGTAGTTTATATTTGAATATATTCCTTTTTCCACTATTACCCTCTTAGCGCTCCGAATGTCCACTTGCATTTTCTACAGAAAGAGTGTTCAGAACTGCGCAATCAAAAGTATGGTTTAACTCTGTTAGCTTAATGAACATATCAGTAATAAGTTTCACACAATGCTTCTGTGTAGTTTTTATTTGAAGATATTATTTTTCCCAATAGAGGCCTCTTGGCGCTCAGAATGTCCAATTGCAGTTTCTACAGAAAGAGTGTTACAGAAAGGCTCAATCAAAAGTAAGGTTCAACTCTGTTAGTTGAATGCACAGAACAGAAAGAAGTTTCATACAATGCTTCTGTGTAGTTTATATTTGAACATATTCTTTTTTCCACTATTACCCACTTAGCGCTACGAATGTCCAGTTGCATTTTCTACAGACAGAGTGTTTCAAAACTGCTCAATCAAAAGTATGGTTTAACTCTGTTAGCTGAATGCTCAGATCAGAAAGAAGTTTCACAGAATGATTCTGTGTAGTTTATATTTGAATATATTCCTTTTTCCACTACTACTCTCTTAGCGCTCCAAATGTCCAGTTGCATTTTCTACAGAAAGAGTGTTCAGATCTGCTCAATCAAAAGTATGGTTTAACTCTGTTAGCTGAATGCACAGATCAGAAAGAAGTTTCACAGAATGATTCTGTGTAGTTTATATTTGGAGACATTCCTTTTTCCACTATTACCCTCTTAGCGCTCCGAATCTCCACTTGCATTTTCTACAGAAAGTGTGTTTCAGAACGGCTCAATCAAAACTAAGGTTCAACTCTTTTAGTTGAACAAACAGAACAGAAAGAAGTTTCACACAATTCTTCTGTGTAGTTTTTATTTGTAGACATTCTTTTTCCCAATATAGGCCTCTTAGCGCTCAGAATATCCAATTGCAGTTTCTACAGAAAGAGTGTTTCAGAACGGCTCAATCAAAAGTAAGGTTCAACTCTGTTAGTTGAATGCACAGAACAGAAAGAAGTTTCATACAATGCTTCTGTGTAGTTTATATTTGAACATATTCTTTTTTCCACTATTACCCACTTAGCGCTACGAATGTCCAGTTGCATTTTCTACAGACAGAGTGTTTCAAAACTGCTCAATCAAAAGTATGGTTTAACTCTGTTAGCTGAATGCTCAGATCAGAAAGAAGTTTCACAGAATGCTTCTGTGTAGTTTATATTTGAATATATTCCTTTTTCCACTACTATGCTCTTAGCGCTCCAAATGTCCAGTTGCATTTTCTACAGAAAGAGTGTTCAGATCTGCTCAATCAAAAGTATGGTTTAACTCTGTTAGCTGAATGCACAGATCAGAAAGAAGTTTCACCGAATGATTCTGTGTAGTTTATATTTGAAGACATTCCTTTTTCCACTATTACCCTCTTAGCGCTCCGAATCTCCACTTGCATTTTCTACAAAAAGATTGTTTCATAACTGCTCAATCAAAAATATGTTTTATCTCTGTTAACTGAATTTACAGATCAGAAATAAGTTTCACAGAATGCATCTGTGTAGTTTTTATTTGAAGATATTCTTTTTCCCAATGTAGGCCTCTTAGCGCTTAGCATGTCCAATTGCAGTTTCTACAGAAAGAGTGTTTCAGAACGGCGGAATCAAAAGTAAGGTTCAACTCTGTTAGTTGAATGCACAGAACAGAAAGAATTTTCACAGAATGCTACTGTGTAGTTTATATTTGAATATATTCCTTTTTCCACTATTACCCTCTTAGCGCTCCGAATGTCCACTTGCATTTTGTACAGAAAGAGTGTTCAGAACTGCGCAATCAAAAGTATGGTTTAACTCTGTTAGCTTAATGAACATATCAGAAATAAGTTTCACACAATGCTTCTGTGTAGTTTTTATTTGAAGATATTATTTTTCCCAATAGAGGCCTCTTAGCGCTCAGAATGTCCAATTGCAGTTTCTACAGAAAGAGTGTTTCAGAAAGGCTCAATCAAAAGTAAGGTTCAACTCTGTTAGTTGAATGCACAGAACAGAAAGAAGTTTCATACAATGCTTCTGTGTAGTTTATATTTGAACATATTCTTTTTTCCACTATTACCCACTTAGCGCTACGAATGTCCAGTTGCATTTTCTACAGACAGAGTGTTTCAAAACTGCTCAATCAAATGTATGGTTTAACTCTGTTAGCTGAATGCTCAGATCAGAAAGAAGTTTCACAGAATGCTTCTGTGTAGTTTATATTTGAATATATTCCTTTTTCCACTACTACGCTCTTAGCGCTCGAAATGTCCAGTTGCATTTTCTACAGAAAGAGTGTTCAGATCTGCTCAATCAAAAGTATGGTTTAACTCTGTTAGCTGAATGCACAGATCAGAAAGAAGTTTCACCGAATGATTCTGTGTAGTTTATATTTGAAGACATTCCTTTTTCCACTATTACCCTCTTAGCGCTCCGAATCTCCACTTGCATTTTCTACAGAAAGAGTGTTTCAGAACGGCTCAATCAAAACTAAGGTTCAACTCTTTTAGTTGAACAAACAGAACAAAAAGTAGTTTCACACAATTCTTCTGTGTAGTTTTTATTTGTAGACATTCTTTTTCCCAATATAGGCCTCTTAGCGCTCAGAATGTCCAATTGCAGTTTCTACAGAAAGAGTGCTTCAGAACGGCTCAATCAAAAGTAAGGTTCAACTCTGTTAGTTGAATGCACAGAACAGAAAGAAGTTTCATACAATGCTTCTGTGTAGTTTATATTTGAACATATTCTTTTTTCCACTATTACCCACTTAGCGCTACGAATGTCCAGTTGCATTTTCTACAGACAGAGTGTTTCAAAACTTCTCAATCAAAAGTATGGTTTAACTCTGTTAGCTGAATGCTCAGATCAGAAAGAAGTTTCACAGAATGCTTCTGTGTAGTTTATATTTGAATATATTCCTTTATCCACTACTACGCTCTTAGCGCTCCAAATGTCCAGTTGCATTTTCTACAGAAAGAGTGTTCAGATCTGCTCAATCAAAAGTATGGTTTAACTCTGTTAGCTGAATGCACAGATCAGAAAGAAGTTTCACCGAATGATTCTGTGTAGTTTATATTTGAAGACATTCCTTTTTCCACTATTACCCTCTTAGCGCTCCGAATCTCCACTTGCATTTTCTACAAAAAGAGTGTTTCATAACTGCTCAATCAAAAATATGTTTTATCTCTGTTAACTGAATTTACAGATCAGAAATAAGTTTCACAGAATGCATCTGTGTAGTTTTTATTTGAAGATATTCTTTTTCCCAATGTAGGCCTCTTAGCCCTTAGCATGTCCAATTGCAGTTTCTACAGAAAGAGTGTTTCAGAACGGCTCAATCAAAAGTAAGGTTCAACTCTGTTAGTTGAATGCACAGAACAGAAAAAATTTTCAGAGAATGCTACTGTGTAGTTTATATTTGAATATATTCCTTTTTCCACTATTACCCTCTTAGCGCTCCGAATGTCCACTTGCATTTTCTACAGAAAGAGTGTTCAGAACTGCGCAATCAAAAGTATGGTTTAACTCTGTTAGCTTAATGAACATATCAGTAATAAGTTTCACACAATGCTTCTGTGTAGTTTTTATTTGAAGATATTATTTTTCCCAATAGAGGCCTCTTGGCGCTCAGAATGTCCAATTGCAGTTTCTACAGAAAGAGTGTTACAGAAAGGCTCAATCAAAAGTAAGGTTCAACTCTGTTAGTTGAATGCACAGAACAGAAAGAAGTTTCATACAATGCTTCTGTGTAGTTTATATTTGAACATATTCTTTTTTCCACTATTACCCACTTAGCGCTACGAATGTCCAGTTGCATTTTCTACAGACAGAGTGTTTCAAAACTGCTCAATCAAAAGTATGGTTTAACTCTGTTAGCTGAATGCTCAGATCAGAAAGAAGTTTCACAGAATGATTCTGTGTAGTTTATATTTGAATATATTCCTTTTTCCACTACTACTCTCTTAGCGCTCCAAATGTCCAGTTGCATTTTCTACAGAAAGAGTGTTCAGATCTGCTCAATCAAAAGTATGGTTTAACTCTGTTAGCTGAATGCACAGATCAGAAAGAAGTTTCACAGAATGATTCTGTGTAGTTTATATTTGGAGACATTCCTTTTTCCACTATTACCCTCTTAGCGCTCCGAATCTCCACTTGCATTTTCTACAGAAAGTGTGTTTCAGAACGGCTCAATCAAAACTAAGGTTCAACTCTTTTAGTTGAACAAACAGAACAGAAAGAAGTTTCACACAATTCTTCTGTGTAGTTTTTATTTGTAGACATTCTTTTTCCCAATATAGGCCTCTTAGCGCTCAGAATATCCAATTGCAGTTTCTACAGAAAGAGTGTTTCAGAACGGCTCAATCAAAAGTAAGGTTCAACTCTGTTAGTTGAATGCACAGAACAGAAAGAAGTTTCATACAATGCTTCTGTGTAGTTTATATTTGAACATATTCTTTTTTCCACTATTACCCACTTAGCGCTACGAATGTCCAGTTGCATTTTCTACAGACAGAGTGTTTCAAAACTGCTCAATCAAAAGTATGGTTTAACTCTGTTAGCTGAATGCTCAGATCAGAAAGAAGTTTCACAGAATGCTTCTGTGTAGTTTATATTTGAATATATTCCTTTTTCCACTACTATGCTCTTAGCGCTCCAAATGTCCAGTTGCATTTTCTACAGAAAGAGTGTTCAGATCTGCTCAATCAAAAGTATGGTTTAACTCTGTTAGCTGAATGCACAGATCAGAAAGAAGTTTCACCGAATGATTCTGTGTAGTTTATATTTGAAGACATTCCTTTTTCCACTATTACCCTCTTAGCGCTCCGAATCTCCACTTGCATTTTCTACAAAAAGATTGTTTCATAACTGCTCAATCAAAAATATGTTTTATCTCTGTTAACTGAATTTACAGATCAGAAATAAGTTTCACAGAATGCATCTGTGTAGTTTTTATTTGAAGATATTCTTTTTCCCAATGTAGGCCTCTTAGCGCTTAGCATGTCCAATTGCAGTTTCTACAGAAAGAGTGTTTCAGAACGGCGGAATCAAAAGTAAGGTTCAACTCTGTTAGTTGAATGCACAGAACAGAAAGAATTTTCACAGAATGCTACTGTGTAGTTTATATTTGAATATATTCCTTTTTCCACTATTACCCTCTTAGCGCTCCGAATGTCCACTTGCATTTTGTACAGAAAGAGTGTTCAGAACTGCGCAATCAAAAGTATGGTTTAACTCTGTTAGCTTAATGAACATATCAGAAATAAGTTTCACACAATGCTTCTGTGTAGTTTTTATTTGAAGATATTATTTTTCCCAATAGAGGCCTCTTAGCGCTCAGAATGTCCAATTGCAGTTTCTACAGAAAGAGTGTTTCAGAAAGGCTCAATCAAAAGTAAGGTTCAACTCTGTTAGTTGAATGCACAGAACAGAAAGAAGTTTCATACAATGCTTCTGTGTAGTTTATATTTGAACATATTCTTTTTTCCACTATTACCCACTTAGCGCTACGAATGTCCAGTTGCATTTTCTACAGACAGAGTGTTTCAAAACTGCTCAATCAAATGTATGGTTTAACTCTGTTAGCTGAATGCTCAGATCAGAAAGAAGTTTCACAGAATGCTTCTGTGTAGTTTATATTTGAATATATTCCTTTTTCCACTACTACGCTCTTAGCGCTCCAAATGTCCAGTTGCATTTTCTACAGAAAGAGTGTTCAGATCTGCTCAATCAAAAGTATGGTTTAACTCTGTTAGCTGAATGCACAGATCAGAAAGAAGTTTCACCGAATGATTCTGTGTAGTTTATATTTGAAGACATTCCTTTTTCCACTATTACCCTCTTAGCGCTCCGAATCTCCACTTGCATTTTCTACAGAAAGAGTGTTTCAGAACGGCTCAATCAAAACTAAGGTTCAACTCTTTTAGTTGAACAAACAGAACAAAAAGTAGTTTCACACAATTCTTCTGTGTAGTTTTTATTTGTAGACATTCTTTTTCCCAATATAGGCCTCTTAGCGCTCAGAATGTCCAATTGCAGTTTCTACAGAAAGAGTGCTTCAGAACGGCTCAATCAAAAGTAAGGTTCAACTCTGTTAGTTGAATGCACAGAACAGAAAGAAGTTTCATACAATGCTTCTGTGTAGTTTATATTTGAACATATTCTTTTTTCCACTATTACCCACTTAGCGCTACGAATGTCCAGTTGCATTTTCTACAGACAGAGTGTTTCAAAACTTCTCAATCAAAAGTATGGTTTAACTCTCTTAGCTGAATGCTCAGATCAGAAAGAAGTTTCACAGAATGCTTCTGTGTAGTTTATATTTGAATATATTCCTTTATCCACTACTACGCTCTTAGCGCTCCAAATGTCCAGTTGCATTTTCTACAGAAAGAGTGTTCAGATCTGCTCAATCAAAAGTATGGTTTAACTCTGTTAGCTGAATGCACAGATCAGAAAGAAGTTTCACCGAATGATTCTGTGTAGTTTATATTTGAAGACATTCCTTTTTCCACTATTACCCTCTTAGCGCTCCGAATCTCCACTTGCATTTTCTACAAAAAGTGTGTTTCATAACTGCTCAATCAAAAATATGTTTTATCTCTGTTAACTGAATTTACAGATCAGAAATAAGTTTCACAGAATGCATCTGTGTAGTTTTTATTTGAAGATATTCTTTTTCCCAATGTAGGCCTCTTAGCGCTTAGCATGTCCAATTGCAGTTTCTACAGAAAGAGTGTTTCAGAACGGCTCAATCAAAAGTAAGGTTCAACTCTGTTAGTTGAATGCACAGAACAGAAAGAATTTTCACAGAATGCTACTGTGTAGTTTATATTTGAATATATTCCTTTTTCCACTATTACCGTCTTAGCGCTCCGAATGTCCACTTGCATTTTCTACAGAAAGAGTGTTCAGAACTGCGCAATCAAAAGTATGGTTTAACTCTGTTAGCTTAATGAACATATCAGAAATAAGTTTCACACAATGCTTCTGTGTAGTTTTTATTTGAAGATATTATTTTTCCCAATAGAGGCCTCTTGGCGCTCAGAATGTCCAATTGCAGTTTCTACAGAAAGAGTGTTTCAGAAAGGCTCAATCAAAAGTAAGGTTCAACTCTGTTAGTTGAATGCACAGAACAGAAAGAAGTTTCATACAATGCTTCTGTGTAGTTTATATTTGAACATATTCTTTTTTCCACTATTACCCACTTAGCGCTACGAATGTCCAGTTGCATTTTCTACAGACAGAGTGTTTCAAAACTGCTCAATCAAAAGTATGGTTTAACTCTGTTAGCTGAATGCTCAGATCAGAAAGAAGTTTCACAGAATGATTCTGTGTAGTTTATATTTGAATATATTCCTTTTTCCACTACTACTCTCTTAGCGCTCCAAATGTCCAGTTGCATTTTCTACAGAAAGAGTGTTCAGATCTGCTCAATCAAAAGTATGGTTTAACTCTGTTAGCTGAATGCACAGATCAGAAAGAAGTTTCACAGAATGATTCTGTGTAGTTTATATTTGGAGACATTCCTTTTTCCACTATTACCCTCTTAGCGCTCCGAATCTCCACTTGCATTTTCTACAGAAAGTGTGTTTCAGAACGGCTCAATCAAAACTAAGGTTCAACTCTTTTAGTTGAACAAACAGAACAGAAAGAAGTTTCACACAATTCTTCTGTGTAGTTTTTATTTGTAGACATTCTTTTTCCCAATATAGGCCTCTTAGCGCTCAGAATATCCAACTGCAGTTTCTACAGAAAGAGTGTTTCAGAACGGCTCAATCAAAAGTAAGGTTCAACTCTGTTAGTTGAATGCACAGAACAGAAAGAAGTTTCATACAATGCTTCTGTGTAGTTTATATTTGAACATATTCTTTTTTCCACTATTACCCACTTAGCGCTACGAATGTCCAGTTGCATTTTCAACAGACAGAGTGTTTCAAAACTTCTCAATCAAAAGTATGGTTTAACTCTCTTAGCTGAATGCTCAGATCAGAAAGAAGTTTCACAGAATGCTTCTGTGTAGTTTATATTTGAATATATTCCTTTATCCACTACTACGCTCTTAGCGCTCGAAATGTCCAGTTGCATTTTCTACAGAAAGAGTGTTCAGATCTGCTCAATCAAAAGTATGGTTTAACTCTGTTAGCTGAATGCACAGATCAGAAAGAAGTTTCACCGAATGATTCTGTGTAGTTTATATTTGAAGACATTCCTTTTTCCACTATTACCCTCTTAGCGCTCCGAATCTCCACTTGCATTTTCTACAAAAAGAGTGTTTCATAACTGCTCAATCAAAAATATGTTTTATCTCTGTTAACTGAATTTACAGATCAGAAATAAGTTTCACAGAATGCATCTGTGTAGTTTTTATTTGAAGATATTCTTTTTCCCAATGTAGGCCTCTTAGCGCTTAGCATGTCCAATTGCAGTTTCTACAGAAAGAGTGTTTCAGAACGGCTCAATCAAAAGTAAGGTTCAACTCTGTTAGTTGAATGCACAGAACAGAAAGAATTTTCACAGAATGCTACTGTGTAGTTTATATTTGAATATATTCCTTTTTCCACTATTACCCTCTTAGTGCTCCGAATGTCCACTTGCATTTTCTACAGAAAGAGTGTTCAGAACTGCGCAATCAAAAGTATGGTTTAACTCTGTTAGCTTAATGATCATATCAGAAATAAGTTTCACACAATGCTTCTGTGTAGTTTTTATTTGAAGATATTATTTTTCCCAATAGAGGCCTCTTAGCGCTCAGAATGTCCAATTGCAGTTTCCACAGAAAGAGTGTTTCGGAAAGGCTCAATCAAAAGTAAGGTTCAACTCTGTTAGTTGAATGCACAGAACAGAAAGAAGTTTCATACAATGCTTCTGTGTAGTTTATATTTGAACATATTCTTTTTTCCACTATTACCCACTTAGCGCTACGAATGTCCAGTTGCATTTTCTACAGACAGAGTGTTTCAAAACTGCTCAATCAAAAGTATGGTTTAACTCTGTTAGCTGAATGCTCAGATCAGAAAGAAGTTTCACAGAATGATTCTGTGTAGTTTATATTTGAATATATTCCTTTTTCCACTACTACACTCTTAGCGCTCCAAATGTCCAGTTGCATTTTCTACAGAAAGAGAGTTCAGATCTGCTCATTCAAAAGTATGGTTTAACTCTGATAGCTGAATGCACAGATCAGAAAGAAGTTTCACCGAATGATTCTGTGTAGTTTATATTTGAAGACATTCCTTTTTCCACTATTACCCTCTTAGCGCTCCGAATCTCCACTTGCATTTTCTACAAAAAGATTGTTTCATAACTGCTCAATCAAAAATATGTTTTATCTCTGTTAACTGAATTTACAGATCAGAAATAAGTTTCACAGAATGCATCTGTGTAGTTTTTATTTGAAGATATTCTTTTTCCCAATGTAGGCCTCTTAGCGCTTAGCATGTCCAATTGCAGTTTCTACAGAAAGAGTGTTTCAGAACGGCGGAATCAAAAGTAAGGTTCAACTCTGTTAGTTGAATGCACAGAACAGAAAGAATTTTCACAGAATGCTACTGTGTAGTTTATATTTGAATATATTCCTTTTTCCACTATTACCCTCTTAGCGCTCCGAATGTCCACTTGCATTTTGTACAGAAAGAGTGTTCAGAACTGCGCAATCAAAAGTATGGTTTAACTCTGTTAGCTTAATGAACATATCAGAAATAAGTTTCACACAATGCTTCTGTGTAGTTTTTATTTGAAGATATTATTTTTCCCAATAGAGGCCTCTTAGCGCTCAGAATGTCCAATTGCAGTTTCTACAGAAAGAGTGTTTCAGAAAGGCTCAATCAAAAGTAAGGTTCAACTCTGTTAGTTGAATGCACAGAACAGAAAGAAGTTTCATACAATGCTTCTGTGTAGTTTATATTTGAACATATTCTTTTTTCCACTATTACCCACTTAGCGCTACGAATGTCCAGTTGCATTTTCTACAGACAGAGTGTTTCAAAACTGCTCAATCAAATGTATGGTTTAACTCTGTTAGCTGAATGCTCAGATCAGAAAGAAGTTTCACAGAATGCTTCTGTGTAGTTTATATTTGAATATATTCCTTTTTCCACTACTACGCTCTTAGCGCTCGAAATGTCCAGTTGCATTTTCTACAGAAAGAGTGTTCAGATCTGCTCAATCAAAAGTATGGTTTAACTCTGTTAGCTGAATGCACAGATCAGAAAGAAGTTTCACCGAATGATTCTGTGTAGTTTATATTTGAAGACATTCCTTTTTCCACTATTACCCTCTTAGCGCTCCGAATTTCCACTTGCATTTTCTACAGAAAGAGTGTTTCAGAACGGCTCAATCAAAACTAAGGTTCAACTCTTTTAGTTGAACAAACAGAACAAAAAGTAGTTTCACACAATTCTTCTGTGTAGTTTTTATTTGTAGACATTCTTTTTCCCAATATAGGCCTCTTAGCGCTCAGAATGTCGAATTGCAGTTTCTACAGAAAGAGTGCTTCAGAACGGCTCAATCAAAAGTAAGGTTCAACTCTGTTAGTTGAATGCACAGAACAGAAAGAAGTTTCATACAATGCTTCTGTGTAGTTTATATTTGAACATATTCTTTTTTCCACTATTACAGACTTAGCGCTACGAATGTCCAGTTGCATTTTCTACAGACAGAGTGTTTCAAAACTTCTCAATCAAAAGTATGGTTTAACTCTCTTAGCTGAATGCTCAGATCAGAAAGAAGTTTCACAGAATGCTTCTGTGTAGTTTATATTTGAATATATTCCTTTATCCACTACTACGCTCTTAGCGCTCCAAATGTCCAGTTGCATTTTCTACAGAAAGAGTGTTCAGATCTGCTCAATCAAAAGTATGTTTTAACTCTGTTAGCTGAATGCACAGATCAGAAAGAAGTTTCACCGAATGATTCTGTGTAGTTTATATTTGAAGACATTCCTTTTTCCACTATTACCCTCTTAGCGCTCCGAATCTCCACTTGCATTTTCTACAAAAAGTGTGTTTCATAACTGCTCAATCAAAAATATGTTTTATCTCTGTTAACTGAATTTACAGATCAGAAATAAGTTTCACAGAATGCATCTGTGTAGTTTTTATTTGAAGATATTCTTTTTCCCAATGTAGGCCTCTTAGCGCTTAGCATGTCCAATTGCAGTTTCTACAGAAAGAGTGTTTCAGAACGGCTCAATCAAAAGTAAGGTTCAACTCTGTTAGTTGAATGCACAGAACAGAAAGAATTTTCACAGAATGCTACTGTGTAGTTTATATTTGAATATATTCCTTTTTCCACTATTACCGTCTTAGCGCTCCGAATGTCCACTTGCATTTTCTACAGAAAGAGTGTTCAGAACTGCGCAATCAAAAGTATGGTTTAACTCTGTTAGCTTAATGAACATATCAGAAATAAGTTTCACACAATGCTTCTGTGTAGTTTTTATTTGAAGATATTATTTTTCCCAATAGAGGCCTCTTGGCGCTCAGAATGTCCAATTGCAGTTTCTACAGAAAGAGTGTTTCAGAAAGGCTCAATCAAAAGTAAGGTTCAACTCTGTTAGTTGAATGCACAGAACAGAAAGAAGTTTCATACAATGCTTCTGTGTAGTTTATATTTGAACATATTCTTTTTTCCACTATTACCCACTTAGCGCTACGAATGTCCAGTTGCATTTTCTACAGACAGAGTGTTTCAAAACTGCTCAATCAAAAGTATGGTTTAACTCTGTTAGCTGAATGCTCAGATCAGAAAGAAGTTTCACAGAATGATTCTGTGTAGTTTATATTTGAATATATTCCTTTTTCCACTACTACTCTCTTAGCGCTCCAAATGTCCAGTTGCATTTTCTACAGAAAGAGTGTTCAGATCTGCTCAATCAAAAGTATGGTTTAACTCTGTTAGCTGAATGCACAGATCAGAAAGAAGTTTCACAGAATGATTCTGTGTAGTTTATATTTGGAGACATTCCTTTTTCCACTATTACCCTCTTAGCGCTCCGAATCTCCACTTGCATTTTCTACAGAAAGTGTGTTTCAGAACGGCTCAATCAAAACTAAGGTTCAACTCTTTTAGTTGAACAAACAGAACAGAAAGAAGTTTCACACAATTCTTCTGTGTAGTTTTTATTTGTAGACATTCTTTTTCCCAATATAGGCCTCTTAGCGCTCAGAATATCCAACTGCAGTTTTTACAGAAAGAGTGTTTCAGAACGGCTCAATCAAAAGTAAGGTTCAACTCTGTTAGTTGAATGCACAGAACAGAAAGAAGTTTCATACAATGCTTCTGTGTAGTTTATATTTGAACATATTCTTTTTTCCACTATTACCCACTTAGCGCTACGAATGTCCAGTTGCATTTTCAACAGACAGAGTGTTTCAAAACTTCTCAATCAAAAGTATGGTTTAACTCTCTTAGCTGAATGCTCAGATCAGAAAGAAGTTTCACAGAATGCTTCTGTGTAGTTTATATTTGAATATATTCCTTTATCCACTACTACGCTCTTAGCGCTCGAAATGTCCAGTTGCATTTTCTACAGAAAGAGTGTTCAGATCTGCTCAATCAAAAGTATGGTTTAACTCTGTTAGCTGAATGCACAGATCAGAAAGAAGTTTCACCGAATGATTCTGTGTAGTTTATATTTGAAGACATTCCTTTTTCCACTATTACCCTCTTAGCGCTCCGAATCTCCACTTGCATTTTCTACAAAAAGAGTGTTTCATAACTGCTCAATCAAAAATATGTTTTATCTCTGTTAACTGAATTTACAGATCAGAAATAAGTTTCACAGAATGCATCTGTGTAGTTTTTATTTGAAGATATTCTTTTTCCCAATGTAGGCCTCTTAGCGCTTAGCATGTCCAATTGCAGTTTCTACAGAAAGAGTGTTTCAGAACGGCTCAATCAAAAGTAAGGTTCAACTCTGTTAGTTGAATGCACAGAACAGAAAGAATTTTCACAGAATGCTACTGTGTAGTTTATATTTGAATATATTCCTTTTTCCACTATTACCCTCTTAGTGCTCCGAATGTCCACTTGCATTTTCTACAGAAAGAGTGTTCAGAACTGCGCAATCAAAAGTATGGTTTAACTCTGTTAGCTTAATGAACATATCAGAAATAAGTTTCACACAATGCTTCTGTGTAGTTTTTATTTGAAGATATTATTTTTCCCAATAGAGGCCTCTTAGCGCTCAGAATGTCCAATTGCAGTTTCCACAGAAAGAGTGTTTCGGAAAGGCTCAATCAAAAGTAAGGTTCAACTCTGTTAGTTGAATGCACAGAACAGAAAGAAGTTTCATACAATGCTTCTGTGTAGTTTATATTTGAACATATTCTTTTTTCCACTATTACCCACTTAGCGCTACGAATGTCCAGTTGCATTTTCTACAGACAGAGTGTTTCAAAACTGCTCAATCAAAAGTATGGTTTAACTCTGTTAGCTGAATGCTCAGATCAGAAAGAAGTTTCACAGAATGCTTCTGTGTAGTTTATATTTGAATATATTCCTTTTTCCACTACTACTCTCTTAGCGCTCCAAATGTCCAGTTGCATTTTCTACAGAAAGAGAGTTCAGATCTGCTCATTCAAAAGTATGGTTTAACTCTGTTAGCTGAATGCACAGATCAGAAAGAAGTTTCACAGAATGATTCTGTGTAGTTTATATTTGGAGACATTCCTTTTTCCACTATTACCCTCTTAGCGCTCCGAATCTCCACTTGCATTTTCTACAGAAAGAGTGTTTCAGAACGGCTCAATCAAAACTAAGGTTCAACTCTTTTAGTTGAACAAACAGAACAGAAAGTAGTTTCACACAATTCTTCTGTGTAGTTTTTATTTGTAGACATTCTTTTTCCCAATATAGGCCTCTTAGCGCTCAGAATGTCCAATTGCAGTTTCTACAGAAAGAGTGTTTCAGATCGGCTCAATCAAAAGTAAGGTTCAACTCTGTTAGTTGAATGCACAGAACAGAAAGAAGTTTCATACAATGCTTCTGTGTAGTTTATATTTGAACATATTCTTTTTTCCACTATTACCCACTTAGCGCTACGAATGTCCAGTTGCATTTTCTACAGACAGAGTGTTTCAAAACTGCTCAATCAAAAGTATGGTTTAACTCTGTTAGCTGAATGCTCAGAACAGAAAGAAGTTTCACAGAATGCTTCTGTGTAGTTTATATTTGAATATATTCCTTTTTCCACTACTACTCTCTTAGCGCTCCAAATGTCCAGTTGCATTTTCTACAGAAAGAGAGTTCAGATCTGCTCATTCAAAAGTATGGTTTAACTCTGTTAGCTGAATGCACAGATCAGAAAGAAGTTTCACCGAATGATTCTGTGTAGTTTATATTTGAAGACATTCCTTTTTCCACTATTACCCTCTTAGCGCTCCGAATCTCCACTTGCATTTTCTACAAAAAGATTGTTTCATAACTGCTCAATCAAAAATATGTTTTATCTCTGTTAACTGAATTTACAGATCAGAAATAAGTTTCACAGAATGCATCTGTGTAGTTTTTATTTGAAGATATTCTTTTTCCCAATGTAGGCCTCTTAGCGCTTAGCATGTCCAATTGCAGTTTCTACAGAAAGAGTGTTTCAGAACGGCGGAATCAAAAGTAAGGTTCAACTCTGTTAGTTGAATGCACAGAACAGAAAGAATTTTCACAGAATGCTACTGTGTAGTTTATATTTGAATATATTCCTTTTTCCACTATTACCCTCTTAGCGCTCCGAATGTCCACTTGCATTTTGTACAGAAAGAGTGTTCAGAACTGCGCAATCAAAAGTATGGTTTAACTCTGTTAGCTTAATGAACATATCAGAAATAAGTTTCACACAATGCTTCTGTGTAGTTTTTATTTGAAGATATTATTTTTCCCAATAGAGGCCTCTTAGCGCTCAGAATGTCCAATTGCAGTTTCTACAGAAAGAGTGTTTCAGAAAGGCTCAATCAAAAGTAAGGTTCAACTCTGTTAGTTGAATGCACAGAACAGAAAGGAGTTTCATACAATGCTTCTGTGTAGTTTATATTTGGACATATTCTTTTTTCCACTATTACCCACTTAGCGCTACGAATGTCCAGTTGCATTTTCTACAGACAGAGTGTTTCAAAACTGCTCAATCAAATGTATGGTTTAACTCTGTTAGCTGAATGCTCAGATCAGAAAGAAGTTTCACAGAATGCTTCTGTGTAGTTTATATTTGAATATATTCCTTTTTCCACTACTACGCTCTTAGCGCTCGAAATGTCCAGTTGCATTTTCTACAGAAAGAGTGTTCAGATCTGCTCAATCAAAAGTATGGTTTAACTCTGTTAGCTGAATGCACAGATCAGAAAGAAGTTTCACCGAATGATTCTGTGTAGTTTATATTTGAAGACATTCCTTTTTCCACTATTACCCTCTTAGCGCTCCGAATCTCCACTTGCATTTTCTACAGAAAGAGTGTTTCAGAACGGCTCAATCAAAACTAAGGTTCAACTCTTTTAGTTGAACAAACAGAACAAAAAGTAGTTTCACACAATTCTTCTGTGTAGTTTTTATTTGTAGACATTCTTTTTCCCAATATAGGCCTCTTAGCGCTCAGAATGTCCAATTGCAGTTTCTACAGAAAGAGTGCTTCAGAACGGCTCAATCAAAAGTAAGGTTCAACTCTGTTAGTTGAATGCACAGAACAGAAAGAAGTTTCATACAATGCTTCTGTGTAGTTTATATTTGAACATATTCTTTTTTCCACTATTACCCACTTAGCGCTACGAATGTCCAGTTGCATTTTCTACAGACAGAGTGTTTCAAAACTTCTCAATCAAAAGTATGGTTTAACTCTCTTAGCTGAATGCTCAGATCAGAAAGAAGTTTCACAGAATGCTTCTGTGTAGTTTATATTTGAATATATTCCTTTATCCACTACTACGCTCTTAGCGCTCCAAATGTCCAGTTGCATTTTCTACAGAAAGAGTGTTCAGATCTGCTCAATCAAAAGTATGGTTTAACTCTGTTAGCTGAATGCACAGATCAGAAAGAAGTTTCACCGAATGATTCTGTGTAGTTTATATTTGAAGACATTCCTTTTTCCACTATTACCCTCTTAGCGCTCCGAATCTCCACTTGCATTTTCTACAAAAAGTGTGTTTCATAACTGCTCAATCAAAAATATGTTTTATCTCTGTTAACTGAATTTACAGATCAGAAATAAGTTTCACAGAATGCATCTGTGTAGTTTTTATTTGAAGATATTCTTTTTCCCAATGTAGGCCTCTTAGCGCTTAGCATGTCCAATTGCAGTTTCTACAGAAAGAGTGTTTCAGAACGGCTCAATCAAAAGTAAGGTTCAACTCTGTTAGTTGAATGCACAGAACAGAAAGAATTTTCACAGAATGCTACTGTGTAGTTTATATTTGAATATATTCCTTTTTCCACTATTACCGTCTTAGCGCTCCGAATGTCCACTTGCGTTTTCTACAGAAAGAGTGTTCAGAACTGCGCAATCAAAAGTATGGTTTAACTCTGTTAGCTTAATGAACATATCAGAAATAAGTTTCACACAATGCTTCTGTGTAGTTTTTATTTGAAGATATTATTTTTCCCAATAGAGGCCTCTTGGCGCTCAGAATGTCCAATTGCAGTTTCTACAGAAAGAGTGTTTCAGAAAGGCTCAATCAAAAGTAAGGTTCAACTCTGTTAGTTGAATGCACAGAACAGAAAGAAGTTTCATACAATGCTTCTGTGTAGTTTATATTTGAACATATTCTTTTTTCCACTATTACCCACTTAGCGCTACGAATGTCCAGTTGCATTTTCTACAGACAGAGTGTTTCAAAACTGCTCAATCAAAAGTATGGTTTAACTCTGTTAGCTGAATGCTCAGATCAGAAAGAAGTTTCACAGAATGATTCTGTGTAGTTTATATTTGAATATATTCCTTTTTCCACTACTACTCTCTTAGCGCTCCAAATGTCCAGTTGCATTTTCTACAGAAAGAGTGTTCAGATCTGCTCAATCAAAAGTATGGTTTAACTCTGTTAGCTGAATGCACAGATCAGAAAGAAGTTTCACAGAATGATTCTGTGTAGTTTATATTTGGAGACATTCCTTTTTCCACTATTACCCTCTTAGCGCTCCGAATCTCCACTTGCATTTTCTACAGAAAGTGTGTTTCAGAACGGCTCAATCAAAACTAAGGTTCAACTCTTTTAGTTGAACAAACAGAACAGAAAGAAGTTTCACACAATTCTTCTGTGTAGTTTTTATTTGTAGACATTCTTTTTCCCAATATAGGCCTCTTAGCGCTCAGAATATCCAACTGCAGTTTCTACAGAAAGAGTGTTTCAGAACGGCTCAATCAAAAGTAAGGTTCAACTCTGTTAGTTGAATGCACAGAACAGAAAGAAGTTTCATACAATGCTTCTGTGTAGTTTATATTTGAACATATTCTTTTTTCCACTATTACCCACTTAGCGCTACGAATGTCCAGTTGCATTTTCAACAGACAGAGTGTTTCAAAACTTCTCAATCAAAAGTATGGTTTAACTCTCTTAGCTGAATGCTCAGATCAGAAAGAAGTTTCACAGAATGCTTCTGTGTAGTTTATATTTGAATATATTCCTTTATCCACTACTAAGCTCTTAGCGCTCGAAATGTCCAGTTGCATTTTCTACAGAAAGAGTGTTCAGATCTGCTCAATCAAAAGTATGGTTTAACTCTGTTAGCTGAATGCACAGATCAGAAAGAAGTTTCACCGAATGATTCTGTGTAGTTTATATTTGAAGACATTCCTTTTTCCACTATTACCTTCTTAGCGCTCCGAATCTCCACTTGCATTTTCTACAAAAAGAGTGTTTCATAACTGCTCAATCAAAAATATGTTTTATCTCTGTTAACTGAATTTACAGATCAGAAATAAGTTTCACAAAATGCATCTGTGTAGTTTTTATTTGAAGATATTCTTTTTCCCAATGTAGGCCTCTTAGCGCTTAGCATGTCCAATTGCAGTTTCTACAGAAAGAGTGTTTCAGAACGGCTCAATCAAAAGTAAGGTTCAACTCTGTTAGTTGAATGCACAGAACAGAAAGAATTTTCACAGAATGCTACTGTGTAGTTTATATTTGAATATATTCCTTTTTCCACTATTACCCTCTTAGTGCTCCGAATGTCCACTTGCATTTTCTACAGAAAGAGTGTTCAGAACTGCGCAATCAAAAGTATGGTTTAACTCTGTTAGCTTAATGAACATATCAGAAATAAGTTTCACACAATGCTTCTGTGTAGTTTTTATTTGAAGATATTATTTTTCCCAATAGAGGCCTCTTAGCGCTCAGAATGTCCAATTGCAGTTTCCACAGAAAGAGTGTTTCGGAAAGGCTCAATCAAAAGTAAGGTTCAACTCTGTTAGTTGAATGCACAGAACAGAAAGAAGTTTCATACAATGCTTCTGTGTAGTTTATATTTGAACATATTCTTTTTTCCACTATTACCCACTTAGCGCTACGAATGTCCAGTTGCATTTTCTACAGACAGAGTGTTTCAAAACTGCTCAATCAAAAGTATGGTTTAACTCTGTTAGCTGAATGCTCAGATCAGAAAGAAGTTTCACAGAATGCTTCTGTGTAGTTTATATTTGAATATATTCCTTTTTCCACTACTACTCTCTTAGCGCTCCAAATGTCCAGTTGCATTTTCTACAGAAAGAGAGTTCAGATCTGCTCATTCAAAAGTATGGTTTAACTCTGTTAGCTGAATGCACAGATCAGAAAGAAGTTTCACAGAATGATTCTGTGTAGTTTATATTTGGAGACATTCCTTTTTCCACTATTACCCTCTTAGCGCTCCGAATCTCCACTTGCATTTTCTACAGAAAGAGTGTTTCAGAACGGCTCAATCAAAACTAAGGTTCAACTCTTTTAGTTGAACAAACAGAACAGAAAGAAGTTTCACACAATTCTTCTGTGTAGTTTTTATTTGTAGACATTCTTTTTCCCAATATAGGCCTCTTAGCGCTCAGAATGTCCAATTGCAGTTTCTACAGAAAGAGTGTTTCAGATCGGCTCAATCAAAAGTAAGGTTCAACTCTGTTAGTTGAATGCACAGAACAGAAAGAAGTTTCATACAATGCTTCTGTGTAGTTTATATTTGAACATATTCTTTTTTCCACTATTACCCACTTAGCGCTACGAATGTCCAGTTGCATTTTCTACAGACAGAGTGTTTCAAAACTGCTCAATCAAATGTATGGTTTAACTCTGTTAGCTGAATGCTCAGATCAGAAAGAAGTTTCACAGAATGCTTCTGTGTAGTTTATATTTGAATATATTCCTTTTTCCACTACTACGCTCTTAGCGCTCGAAATGTCCAGTTGCATTTTCTACAGAAAGAGTGTTCAGATCTGCTCAATCAAAAGTATGGTTTAACTCTGTTAGCTGAATGCACAGATCAGAAAGAAGTTTCACCGAATGATTCTGTGTAGTTTATATTTGAAGACATTCCTTTTTCCACTATTACCCTCTTAGCGCTCCGAATCTCCACTTGCATTTTCTACAAAAAGAGTGTTTCATAACTGCTCAATCAAAAATATGTTTTATCTCTGTTAACTGAATTTACAGATCAGAAATAAGTTTCACAGAATGCATCTGTGTAGTTTTTATTTGAAGATATTCTTTTTCCCAATGTAGGCCTCTTAGCGCTTAGCATGTCCAATTGCAGTTTCTACAGAAAGAGTGTTTCAGAACGGCTCAATCAAAAGTAAGGTTCAACTCTGTTAGTCGAATGCACAGAACAGAAAGAATTTTCACAGAATGCTACTGTGTAGTTTATATTTGAATATATTCCTTTTTCCACTATTACCCTCTTAGTGCTCCGAATGTCCACTTGCATTTTCTACAGAAAGAGTGTTCAGAACTGCGCAATCAAAAGTATGGTTTAACTCTGTTAGCTTAATGAACATATCAGAAATAAGTTTCACACAATGCTTCTGTGTAGTTTTTATTTGAAGATATTATTTTTCCCAATAGAGGCCTCTTAGCGCTCAGAATGTCCAATTGCAGTTTCCACAGAAAGAGTGTTTCGGAAAGGCTCAATCAAAAGTAAGGTTCAACTCTGTTAGTTGAATGCACAGAACAGAAAGAAGTTTCATACAATGCTTCTGTGTAGTTTATATTTGAACATATTCTTTTTTCCACTATTACCCACTTAGCGCTACGAATGTCCAGTTGCATTTTCTACAGACAGAGTGTTTCAAAACTGCTCAATCAAAAGTATGGTTTAACTCTGTTAGCTGAATGCTCAGATCAGAAAGAAGTTTCACAGAATGCTTCTGTGTAGTTTATATTTGAATATATTCCTTTTTCCACTACTACTCTCTTAGCGCTCCAAATGTCCAGTTGCATTTTCTACAGAAAGAGAGTTCAGATCTGCTCATTCAAAAGTATGTTTTAACTCTGTTAGCTGAATGCACAGATCAGAAAGAAGTTTCACAGAATGATTCTGTGTAGTTTATATTTGGAGACATTCCTTTTTCCACTATTACCCTCTTAGCGCTCCGAATCTCCACTTGCATTTTCTACAGAAAGAGTGTTTCAGAACGGCTCAATCAAAATTAAGGTTCAACTCTTTTAGTTGAACAAACAGAACAGAAAGAAGTTTCACACAATTCTTCTGTGTAGTTTTTATTTGTAGACATTCTTTTTCCCAATATAGGCCTCTTAGCGCTCAGAATGTCCAATTGCAGTTTCTACAGAAAGAGTGTTTCAGATCGGCTCAATCAAAAGTAAGGTTCAACTCTGTTAGTTGAATGCACAGAACAGAAAGAAGTTTCATACAATGCTTCTGTGTAGTTTATATTTGAACATATTCTTTTTTCCACTATTACCCACTTAGCGCTACGAATGTCCAGTTGCATTTTCTACAGACAGAGTGTTTCAAAACTGCTCAATCAAATGTATGGTTTAACTCTGTTAGCTGAATGCTCAGATCAGAAAGAAGTTTCACAGAATGCTTCTGTGTAGTTTATATTTGAATATATTCCTTTTTCCACTACTACGCTCTTAGCGCTCGAAATGTCCAGTTGCATTTTCTACAGAAAGAGTGTTCAGATCTGCTCAATCAAAAGTATGGTTTAACTCTGTTAGCTGAATGCACAGATCAGAAAGAAGTTTCACCGAATGATTCTGTGTAGTTTATATTTGAAGACATTCCTTTTTCCACTATTACCCTCTTAGCGCTCCGAATCTCCACTTGCATTTTCTACAAAAAGAGTGTTTCATAACTGCTCAATCAAAAATATGTTTTATCTCTGTTAACTGAATTTACAGATCAGAAATAAGTTTCACAGAATGCATCTGTGTAGTTTTTATTTGAAGATATTCTTTTTCCCAATGTAGGCCTCTTAGCGCTTAGCATGTCCAATTGCAGTTTCTACAGAAAGAGTGTTTCAGAACGGCTCAATCAAAAGTAAGGTTCAACTCTGTTAGTTGAATGCACAGAACAGAAAGAATTTTCACAGAATGCTACTGTGTAGTTTATATTTGAATATATTCCTTTTTCCACTATTACCCTCTTAGTGCTCCGAATGTCCACTTGCATTTTCTACAGAAAGAGTGTTCAGAACTACGCAATCAAAAGTATGGTTTAACTCTGTTAGCTTAATGAACATATCAGAAATAAGTTTCACACAATGCTTCTGTGTAGTTTTTATTTGAAGATATTATTTTTCCCAATAGAGGCCTCTTAGCGCTCAGAATGTCCAATTGCAGTTTCTGCAGAAAGAGTGTTTCAGAAAGGCTCAATCAATAGTAAGGTTCAACTCTGTTAGTTGAATGCACAGAACAGAAATATGTTTCATACAATGCTTCTGTGTAGTTTATATTTGAACATATTCTTTTTTCCACTATTACCCACTTAGCGCTACGAATGTCCAGTTGCATTTTCTACAGACAGAGTGTTTCAAAACTGCTCAATCAAAAGTATGGTTTAAATCTGTTAGCTGAATGCTCAGTTCAGAAAGAAGTTTCACAGAATGCTTCTGTGTAGTTTATATTTGAATATATTCCTTTTTCCACTACTACTCTCTTAGCGCTCCAAATGTCCAGTTGCATTTTCTACAGAAAGAGTGTTCAGATCTGCTCAATCAAAAGTATGGTTTAACTCTGTTAGCTGAATGCACAGATCAGAAAGAAGTTTCACAGAATGATTCTGTGTAGTTTATATTTGGAGACATTCCTTTTTCCAGTATTACCCTCTTAGCGCTCCGAATCTCCACTTGCATTTTCTACAGAAAGAGTGTTTCAGAACGGCTCAATCAAAACTAAGGTTCAACTCTTTTAGTTGAACAAACAGAACAGAAAGAAGTTTCACACAATTCTTCTGTGTAGTTTTTATTTGTAGACATTCATTTTCCCAATATAGGCCTCTTAGCGCTCAGAATGTCCAATTGCAGTTTCTACAGAAAGAGTGTTTCAGAACGGCTCAATGAAAAGTAAGGTTCAACTCTGTTAGTTGAATGCACAGAACAGAAAGAAGTTTCATACAATGCTTCTGTGTAGTTTATATTTGAACATATTCTTTTTTCCACTATTACCCACTTAGCGCTACGAATGTCCAGTTGCATTTTCTACAGACAGAGTGTTTCAAAACTGCTCAATCAAAAGTATGGTTTAACTCTGTTAGCTGAATGCTCAGATCAGAAAGAAGTTTCACAGAATGCTTCTGTGTAGTTTATATTTGAATATATTCCTTTTTCCACTACTACTCTCTTAGCGCTCCAAATGTCCAGTTGCATTTTCTACAGAAAGAGTGTTCAGATCTGCTCAATCAAAAGTATGGTTTAACTCTGTTAGCTGAATGCACAGATCAGAAAGAAGTTTCACAGAATGATTCTGTGTAGTTTATATTTGGAGACATTCCTTTTTCCACTATTACCCTCTTAGCGCTCCGAATCTCCACTTGCATTTTCTACAGAAAGAGTGTTTCAGAATGGCTCAATCAAAACTAAGGTTCAACTCTTTTAGTTGAACAAACAGAACAGAAAGAAGTTTCACACAATTCTTCTGTATAGTTTTTATATGTAGACATTCTTTTTCCCAATATAGGCCTCTTAGAGCTCAGAATGTCCAATTGCAGTTTCTACAGAAAGAGTGTTTCAGAACGGCTCAATCGAAAGTAAGGTTCAACTCTGTTAGTTGAATGCACAGAACAGAAAGAAGTTTCATACAATGCTTCTGTGTAGTTTATATTTGAACATATTCTTTTTTCCACTATTACCCACTTAGCGCTAAGAATGTCCAGTTGCATTTTCTACAGACAGAGTGTTTCAAAACTGCTCAATCAAAAGTATGGTTTAACTCTGTTAGCTGAATGCTCAGATCAGAAAGAAGTTTCACAGAATGCTTCTGTGTAGTTTATATATGAATATATTACTTTTTCCACTACTACGCTCTTAGCGCTCCAAATGTCCAGTTGCATTTTCAACAGAAAGAGTGTTCAGATCTGCTCAATCAAAAGTATGGTTTAACTCTGTTAGCTGAATGCACAGATCAGAAAGAAGTTTCACTGAATGATTCTGTGTAGTTTGTATTTGAAGACATTCCTTTTTCCACTATTACCCTCTTAGCGCTCCGAATCTCCACTTGCATTTTCTACAAAAAGAGTGTTTCATAACTGCTCAATCAAAAATATGTTTTATCTCTGTTAACTGAATTTACAGATCAGAAATAAGTTTCACAGAATGCATCTGTGTAGTTTTTATTTGAAGATATTCTTTTTCCCAATGTAGGCCTCTTAGCGCTTAGCATGTCCAATTGCAGTTTCTACAGAAAGAGTGTTTCAGAACGGCTCAATCAAAAGTAAGGTTCAACTCTGTTAGTTGAATGTACAGAACAGAAAGAATTTTCACAGAATGCTACTGTGTAGTTTATATTGGAATATATTCCTTTTTCCACTATTACCCTCTTAGCGCTCCGAATGTCCACTTGCATTTTCTACAGAAAGAGTGTTCAGAACTGCGCAATCAAAAGTATGGTTTAACTCTGTTAGCTTAATGAACATATCAGAAATAAGTTTCACACAATGCTTCTGTGTAGTTTTTATTTGAAGATATTATATATCCCAATAAGGCCTCTTAGCGCTCAGAATGTCCAATTGCAGATTCTACAGAAAGAGTGTTTCAGAAAGGCTCAATCAAAAGTAAGGTTCAACTCTGTTAGTTGAATGCACAGAACAGAAAGAAGTTTCATACAATGCTTCTGTGTAGTTTATATTTGAACATATTCTTTTTTCCACTATTACCCACTTAGCGCTACGAATATCCAGTTGCATTTTCTACAGACAGAGTGTTTCAAAACTGCTCAATCAAAAGTATGGTTTAACTCTGTTAGCTGAATGCTCAGATCAGAAAGAAGTTTCACAGAATGCTTCTGTGTAGTTTATATTTGAATATATTCCTTTTTCCACTACTACTCTCTTAGCGCTCCAAATGTCCAGTTGCATTTTCTACAGAAAGAGTGTTCAGATCTGCTCAATCAAAAGTATGGTTTAACTCTGTTAGCTGAATGCACAGATCAGAAATAAGTTTCACAGAATGATTCTGTGTAGTTTATATTTGGAGACATTCCTTTTTCCACTATTACCCTCTTAGCGCTCCGAATCTCCACTTGCATTTTCTACAGAAAGACTGTTACAGAACGGCTCAATCAAAACTAAGGTTCAACTCTTTTAGTTGAACAAACAGAACAGAAAGAAGTTTCACACAATTCTTCTGTGTAGTTTTTATTTGTAGACATTCTTTTTCCCAATATAGGCCTCTTAGCGCTCAGAAAGTCCAATTGCAGTTTCTACAGAAAGAGTGTTTCAGAACGGCTCAATCAAAAGTAAGGTTCAACTCTGTTAGTTGAATGCACAGAACAGAAAGAAGTTTCATACAATGCTTCTGTGTAGTTTATATTTGAACATATTCTTTTTTCCACTATTACCCACTTAGCGCTACGAATGTCCAGTTGCATTTTCTACAGACAGAGTGTTTCAAAACTGCTCAATCAAAAGTATGGTTTAACTCTGTTAGCTGAATGCTCAGATCAGAAACAAGTTTCACGGAATGCTTCTGTGTAGTTTATATTTGAATATATTCCTTTTTCCACTACTACGCTCTTAGCGCTCCAAATGTCCAGTTGCATTTTCAACAGAAAGAGTGTTCAGATCTGCTCAATCAAAAGTATGGTTTAACTCTGTTAGCTGAATGCACAGATCAGAAAGAAGTTTCACCGAATGATTCTGTGTAGTTTATATTTGAAGACATTCCTTTTTCCACTATTACCCTCTTAGCGCTCCGAATCTCCACTTGCATTTTCTACAAAAAGAGTGTTTCATAACTGCTCAATCAAAAATATGTTTTATCTCTGTTAACTGAATTTACAGATCAGAAATAAGTTTCACAGAATGCATCTGTGTAGTTTTTATTTGAAGATATTCTTTTTCCCAATGTAGGCCTCTTAGCGCTTAGCATGTCCAATTGCAGTTTCTACAGAAAGAGTGTTTCAGAACGGCTCAATCAAAAGTAAGGTTCAACTCTGTTAGTTGAATGCACAGAACAGGAAGAAGTTTCATACAATGCTTCTGTGTAGTTTATATTTGAACATATTCTTTTTTCCACTATTACCCACTTAGCGCTACGAATGTCCAGTTGCATTTTCTACAGACAGAGTGTTTCAAAACTGCTCAATCAAAAGTATGGTTTAACTCTGTTAGCTGAATGCTCAGTTCAGAAAGAAGTTTCACAGAATGCTTCTGTGTAGTTTATATTTGAATATATTCCTTTTTCCACTACTACTCTCTTAGCGCTCCAAATGTCCAGTTGCATTTTCTACAGAAAGAGTGTTCAGATCTGCTCAATCAAAAGTATGGTTTAACTCTGTTAGCTGAATGCACAGATCAGAAAGAAGTTTCACAGAATGATTCTGTGTAGTTTATATTTGGAGACATTCCTTTTTCCAGTATTACCCTCTTAGCGCTCCGAATCTCCACTTGCATTTTCTACAGAAAGAGTGTTTCAGAACGGCTCAATCAAAACTAAGGTTCAACTCTTTTAGTTGAACAAACAGAACAGAAAGAAGTTTCACACAATTCTTCTGTGTAGTTTTTTTTTGTAGACATTCATTTTCCCAATATAGGCCTCTTAGCGCTCAGAATGTCCAATTGCAGTTTCTACAGAAAGAGTGTTTCAGAACGGCTCAATGAAAAGTAAGGTTCAACTCTGTTAGTTGAATGCACGGAACAGAAAGAAGTTTCATACAATGCTTCTGTGTAGTTTATATTTGAACATATTCTTTTTTCCACTATTACCCACATAGCGCTACGAATGTCCAGTTGCATTTTCTACAGACAGAGTGTTTCAAAACTGCTCAATCAAAAGTATGGTTTAACTCTGTTAGCTGAATGCTCAGATCAGAAAGAAGTTTCACAGAATGCTTCTGTGTAGTTTATATTTGAATATATTCCTTTTTCCACTACTACTCTCTTAGCGCTCCAAATGTCCAGTTGCATTTTCTACAGAAAGAGTGTTCAGATCTGCTCAATCAAAAGTATGGTTTAACTCTGTTAGCTGAATGCACAGATCAGAAAGAAGTTTCACAGAATGATTCTGTGTAGTTTATATTTGGAGACATTCCTTTTTCCACTATTACCCTCTTAGCGCTCCGAATCTCCACTTGCATTTTCTACAGAAAGACTGTTACAGAACGGCTCAATCAAAACTAAGGTTCAACTCTTTTAGTTGAACAAACAGAACAGAAAGAAGTTTCACACAATTCTTCTGTGTAGTTTTTATTTGTAGACATTCTTTTTCCCAATATAGGCCTCTTAGCACTCAGAATGTCAAATTGCAGTTTCTACAGAAAGAGTGTTTCAGAACGGCTCAATCAAAAGTAAGGTTCAACTCTGTTATTTGAATGCACAGAACAGAAAGAAGTTTCATACAATGCTTCTGTGTAGTTTATATTTTAACATATTCTTTTTTCCACTATTACCCACTTAGCGCTACGAATGTCCAGTTGCATTTTCTACAGACAGAGTGTTTCAAAACTGCTCAATCAAAAGTATGGTTTAACTCTGTTAGCTGAATGCTCAAATCAGAAAGAAGTTTCACAGAATGCTTCTGTGTAGTTTATATATGAATATATTCCTTTTTCCACTACTACGCTCTTAGCGCTCCAAATGTCCAGTTGCATTTTCAACAGAAAGAGTGTTCAGATCTGCTCAATCAAAAGTATGGTTTAACTCTGTTAGCTGAATGCACAGATCAGAAAGAAGTTTCACTGAATGATTCTGTGTAGTTTATATTTGAAGACATTCCTTTTTCCACTATTACCCTCTTAGCGCTCCGAATCTCCACTTGCATTTTCTACAAAAAGAGTGTTTCATAACTGCTCAATCAAAAATATGTTTTATCTCTGTTAACTGAATTTACAGATCAGAAATAAGTTTCACAGAATGCATCTGTGTAGTTTTTATTTGAAGATATTCTTTTTCCCAATGTAGGCCTCTTAGCGCTTAGCATGTCCAATTGCAGTTTCTACAGAAAGAGTGTTTCAGAACGGCTCAATCAAAAGTAAGGTTCAACTCTGTTAGTTGAATGCACAGAACAGAAAGAATTTTCACAGAATGCTACTGTGTAGTTTATATTTGAATATATTCCTTTTTCCACTATTACCCTCTTAGCGCTCCGAATGTCCACTTGCATTTTCTACAGAAAGAGTGTTCAGAACTGCGCAATCAAAAGTATGGTTTAACTCTGTTAGCTTAATGAACATATCAGAAATAAGTTTCACACAATGCTTCTGTGTAGTTTTTATTTGAAGATATTATTTTTCCCAATAAGGCCTCTTAGCGCTCAGAATGTCCAATTGCAGATTCTACAGAAAGAGTGTTTCAGAAAGGCTCAATCAAAAGTAAGGTTCAACTCTGTTAGTTGAATGCACAGAACAGAAAGAAGTTTCATACAATGCTTCTGTGTAGTTTATATTTGAACATATTCTTTTTTCCACTATTACCCACTTAGCGCTACGAATATCCAGTTGCATTTTCTACAGACAGAGTGTTTCAAAACTGCTCAATCAAAAGTATGGTTTAACTCTGTTAGCTGAATGCTCAGATCAGAAAGAAGTTTCACAGAATGCTTCTGTGTAGTTTATATTTGAATATATTCCTTTTTCCACTACTACTCTCTTAGCGCTCCAAATGTCCAGTTGCATTTTCTACAGAAAGAGTGTTCAGATCTGCTCAATCAAAAGTATGGTTTAACTCTGTTAGCTGAATGCACAGATCAGAAATAAGTTTCACAGAATGATTCTGTGTAGTTTATATTTGGAGACATTCCTTTTTCCACTATTACCCTCTTAGCGCTCCGAATCTCCACTTGCATTTTCTACAGAAAGACTGTTACAGAACGGCTCAATCAAAACTAAGGTTCAACTCTTTTAGTTGAACAAACAGAACAGAAAGAAGTTTCACACAATTCTTCTGTGTAGTTTTTATTTGTAGACATTCTTTTTCCCAATATAGGCCTCTTAGCGCTCAGAATGTCCAATTGCAGTTTCTACAGAAAGAGTGTTTCAGAACGGCTCAATCAAAAGTAAGGTTCAACTCTGTTAGTTGAATGCACAGAACAGAAAGAAGTTTCATACAATGCTTCTGTGTAGTTTATATTTGAACATATTCTTTTTTCCACTATTACCCACTTAGCGCTACGAATGTCCAGTTGCATTTTCTACAGACAGAGTGTTTCAAAACTGCTCAATCAAAAGTATGGTTTAACTCTGTTAGCTGAATGCTCAGATCAGAAACAAGTTTCACAGAATGCTTCTGTGTAGTTTATATTTGAATATATTCCTTTTTCCACTACTACTCTCTTAGCGCTCCAAATGTCCAGTTGCATTTTCTACAGAAAGAGTGTTCAGATCTGCTCAATCAAAAGTATGGTTTAACTCTGTTAGCTGAATGCACAGATCAGAAAGAATTTTCACAGAATGATTCTGTGTAGTTTATATTTGGAGACATTCCTTTTTCCAGTATTACCCTCTTAGCGCTCCGAATCTCCACTTGCATTTTCTACAGAAAGAGTGTTTCAGAACGGCTCAATCAAAACTAAGGTTCAACTCTTTTAGTTGAACAAACAGAACAGAAAGAAGTTTCACACAATTCTTCTGTGTAGTTTTTATTTGTAGACATTCATTTTCCCAATATAGGCCTCTTAGCGCTCAGAATGTCCAATTGCAGTTTCTACAGAAAGAGTGTTTCAGAACGGCTCAATGAAAAGTAAGGTTCAACTCTGTTAGTTGAATGCACGGAACAGAAAGAAGTTTCATACAATGCTTCTGTGTAGTTTATATTTGAACATATTCTTTTTTCCACTATTACCCACATAGCGCTACGAATGTCCAGTTGCATTTTCTACAGACAGAGTGTTTCAAAACTGCTCAATCAAAAGTATGGTTTAACTCTGTTAGCTGAATGCTCAGATCAGAAAGAAGTTTCACAGAATGCTTCTGTGTAGTTTATATTTGAATATATTCCTTTTTCCACTACTACTCTCTTAGCGCTCCAAATGTCCAGTTGCATTTTCTACAGAAAGAGTGTTCAGATCTGCTCAATCAAAAGTATGGTTTAACTCTGTTAGCTGAATGCACAGATCAGAAAGAAGTTTCACAGAATGATTCTGTGTAGTTTATATTTGGAGACATTCCTTTTTCCACTATTACCCTCTTAGCGCTCCGAATCTCCACTTGCATTTTCTACAGAAAGACTGTTACAGAACGGCTCAATCAAAACTAAGGTTCAACTCTTTTAGTTGAACAAACAGAACAGAAAGAAGTTTCACACAATTCTTCTGTGTAGTTTTTATTTGTAGACATTCTTTTTCCCAATATAGGCCTCTTAGCACTCAGAATGTCAAATTGCAGTTTCTACAGAAAGAGTGTTTCAGAACGGCTCAATCAAAAGTAAGGTTCAACTCTGTTATTTGAATGCACAGAACAGAAAGAAGTTTCATACAATGCTTCTGTGTAGTTTATATTTGAACATATTCTTTTTTCCACTATTACCCACTTAGCGCTACGAATGTCCAGTTGCATTTTCTACAGACAGAGTGTTTCAAAACTGCTCAATCAAAAGTATGGTTTAACTCTGTTAGCTGAATGCTCAAATCAGAAAGAAGTTTCACAGAATGCTTCTGTGTAGTTTATATATGAATATATTCCTTTTTCCACTACTACGCTCTTAGCGCTCCAAATGTCCAGTTGCATTTTCAACAGAAAGAGTGTTCAGATCTGCTCAATCAAAAGTATGGTTTAACTCTGTTAGCTGAATGCACAGATCAGAAAGAAGTTTCACTGAATGATTCTGTGTAGTTTATATTTGAAGACATTCCTTTTTCCACTATTACCCTCTTAGCGCTCCGAATCTCCACTTGCATTTTCTACAAAAAGAGTGTTTCATAACTGCTCAATCAAAAATATGTTTTATCTCTGTTAACTGAATTTACAGATCAGAAATAAGTTTCACAGAATGCATCTGTGTAGTTTTTATTTGAAGATATTCTTTTTCCCAATGTAGGCCTCTTAGCGCTTAGCATGTCCAATTGCAGTTTCTACAGAAAGAGTGTTTCAGAACGGCTCAATCAAAAGTAAGGTTCAACTCTGTTAGTTGAATGCACAGAACAGAAAGAATTTTCACAGAATGCTACTGTGTAGTTTATATTTGAATATATTCCTTTTTCCACTATTACCCTCTTAGCGCTCCGAATGTCCACTTGCATTTTCTACAGAAAGAGTGTTCAGAACTGCGCAATCAAAAGTATGGTTTAACTCTGTTAGCTTAATGAACATATCAGAAATAAGTTTCACACAATGCTTCTGTGTAGTTTTTATTTGAAGATATTATTTTTCCCAATAAGGCCTCTTAGCGCTCAGAATGTCCAATTGCAGATTCTACAGAAAGAGTGTTTCAGAAAGGCTCAATCAAAAGTAAGGTTCAACTCTGTTAGTTGAATGCACAGAACAGAAAGAAGTTTCATACAATGCTTCTGTGTAGTTTATATTTGAACATATTCTTTTTTCCACTATTACCCACTTAGCGCTACGAATATCCAGTTGCATTTTCTACAGACAGAGTGTTTCAAAACTGCTCAATCAAAAGTATGGTTTAACTCTGTTAGCTGAATGCTCAGATCAGAAAGAAGTTTCACAGAATGCTTCTGTGTAGTTTATATTTGAATATATTCCTTTTTCCACTACTACTCTCTTAGCGCTCCAAATGTCCAGTTGCATTTTCTACAGAAAGAGTGTTCAGATCTGCTCCATCAAAAGTATGGTTTAACTCTGTTAGCTGAATGCACAGATCAGAAATAAGTTTCACAGAATGATTCTGTGTAGTTTATATTTGGAGACATTCCTTTTTCCACTATTACCCTCTTAGCGCTCCGAATCTCCACTTGCATTTTCTACAGAAAGACTGTTACAGAACGGCTCAATCAAAACTAAGGTTCAACTCTTTTAGTTGAACAAACAGAACAGAAAGAAGTTTCACACAATTCTTCTGTGTAGTTTTTATTTGTAGACACTCTTTTTCCCAATATAGGCCTCTTAGCGCTCAGAATGTCCAATTGCAGTTTCTACAGAAAGAGTGTTTCAGAACGGCTCAATCAAAAGTAAGGTTCAACTCTGTTAGTTGAATGCACAGAACAGAAAGAAGTTTCATACAATGCTTCTGTGTAGTTTATATTTGAACATATTCTTTTTTCCACTATTACCCACTTAGCGCTACGAATGTCCAGTTGCATTTTCTACAGACAGAGTGTTTCAAAACTGCTCAATCAAAAGTATGGTTTAACTCTGTTAGCTGAATGCTCAGATCAGAAACAAGTTTCACAGAATGCTTCTGTGTAGTTTATATTTGAATATATTCCTTTTTCCACTACTACGCTCTTAGCGCTCCAAATGTCCAGTTGCATTTTCAACAGAAAGAGTGTTCAGATCTGCTCAATCAAAAGTATGGTTTAACTCTGTTAGCTGAATGCACAGATCAGAAAGAAGTTTCACCGAATGATTCTGTGTAGTTTATATTTGAAGACATTCCTTTTTCCACTATTACCCTCTTAGCGCTCCGAATCTCCACTTGCATTTTCTACAAAAAGAGTGTTTCATAACTGCTCAATCAAAAATATGTTTTATCTCTGTTAACTGAATTTACAGATCAGAAATAAGTTTCACAGAATGCATCTGTGTAGTTTTTATTTGAAGATATTCTTTTTCCCAATGTAGGCCTCTTAGCGCTTAGCATGTCCAATTGCAGTTTCTACAGAAAGAGTGTTTCAGAACGGCTCAATCAAAAGTAAGGTTCAACTCTGTTAGTTGAATGCACAGAACAGAAAGAATTTTCACAGAATGCTACTGTGTAGTTTATATTTGAATATATTCCTTTTTCCACTATTACCCTCTTAGTGCTCCGAATGTCCACTTGCATTTTCTACAGAAAGAGTGTTCAGAACTGCGCAATCAAAAGTATGGTTTAACTCTGTTAGCTTAATGAACATATCAGAAATAAGTTTCACACAATGCTTCTGTGTAGTTTTTATTTGAAGATATTATTTTTCCCAATAGAGGCCTCTTAGCGCTCAGAATGTCCAATTGCAGTTTCTGCAGAAAGAGTGTTTCAGAAAGGCTCAATCAAAAGTAAGGTTCAACTCTGTTAGTTGAATGCACAGAACAGAAAGAAGTTTCATACAATGCTTCTGTTAAGTTTATATTTGAACATATTCTTTTTTCCACTATTACCCACTTAGCGCTACGAATGTCCAGTTGCATTTTCTACAGACAGAGTGTTTCAAAACTGCTCAATCAAAAGTATGGTTTAACTCTGTTAGCTGAATGCTCAGTTCAGAAAGAAGTTTCACAGAATGCTTCTGTGTAGTTTATATTTGAATATATTCCATTTTCCACTACTACTCTCTTAGCGCTCCAAATGTCCAGTTGCATTTTCTACAGAAAGAGTGTTCAGATCTGCTCAATCAAAAGTATGGTTTAACTCTGTTAGCTGAATGCACAGATCAGAAAGAAGTTTCACAGAATGATTCTGTGTAGTTTATATTTGGAGACATTCCTTTTTCCAGTATTACCCTCTTAGCGCTCCGAATCTCCACTTGCATTTTCTACAGAAAGAGTGTTTCAGAACGGCTCAATCAAAACTAAGGTTCAACTCTTTTAGTTGAACAAACAGAAGAGAAAGAAGTTTCACACAATTCTTCTGTGTAGTTTTTTTTTGTAGACATTCATTTTCCCAATATAGGCCTCTTAGCGCTCAGAATGTCCAATTGCAGTTTCTACAGAAAGAGTGTTTCAGAACGGCTCAATGAAAAGTAAGGTTCAACTCTGTTAGTTGAATGCACGGAACAGAAAGAAGTTTCATACAATGCTTCTGTGTAGTTTATATTTGAACATATTCTTTTTTCCACTATTACCCACATAGCGCTACGAATGTCCAGTTGCAATTTCTACAGACAGAGTGTTTCAAAACTGCTCAATCAAAAGTATGGTTTAACTCTGTTAGCTGAATGCTCAGATCAGAAAGAAGTTTCACAGAATGCTTCTGTGTAGTTTATATTTGAATATATTCCTTTTTCCACTACTACTCTCTTAGCGCTCCAAATGTCCAGTTGCATTTTCTACAGAAAGAGTGTTCAGATCTGCTCAATCAAAAGTATGGTTTAACTCTGTTAGCTGAATGCACAGATCAGAAAGAAGTTTCACAGAATGATTCTGTGTAGTTTATATTTGGAGACATTCCTTTTTCCACTATTACCCTCTTAGCGCTCCGAATCTCCACTTGCATTTTCTACAGAAAGAGTGTTTCAGAATGGCTCAATCAAAACTAAGGTTCAACTCCTTTAGTTGAACAAACAGAACAGAAAGAAGTTTCACACAATTCTTCTGTATAGTTTTTATATGTAGACATTCTTTTTCCCAATATAGGCCTCTTAGCGCTCAGAATGTCCAATTGCAGTTTCTACAGAAAGAGTGTTTCAGAACGGCTCAATCGAAAGTAAGGTTCAACTCTGTTAGTTGAATGCACAGAACAGAAAGAAGTTTCATACAATGCTTCTGTGTAGTTTATATTTGAACATATTCTTTTTTCCACTATTACCCACTTAGCGCTACGAATGTCCAGTTGCATTTTCTACAGACAGAGTGTTTCAAAACTGCTCAATCAAAAGTATGGTTTAACTCTGTTAGCTGAATGCTCAGATCAGAAAGAAGTTTCACAGAATGCTTCTGTGTAGTTTATATATGAATATATTCCTTTTTCCACTACTACGCTCTTAGCGCTCCAAATGTCCAGTTGCATTTTCAACAGAAAGAGTGTTCAGATCTGCTCAATCAAAAGTATGGTTTAACTCTGTTAGCTGAATGCACAGATCAGAAAGAAGTTTCACTGAATGATTCTGTGTAGTTTATATTTGAAGACATTCCTTTTTCCACTATTACCCTCTTAGCGCTCCGAATCTCCACTTGCATTTTCTACAAAAAGAGTGTTTCATAACTGCTCAATCAAAAATATGTTTTATCTCTGTTAACTGAATTTACAGATCAGAAATAAGTTTCACAGAATGCATCTGTGTAGTTTTTATTTGAAGATATTCTTTTTCCCAATGTAGGCCTCTTAGCGCTTAGCATGTCCAATTGCAGTTTCTACAGAAAGAGTGTTTCAGAACGGCTCAATCAAAAGTAAGGTTCAACTCTGTTAGTTGAATGCACAGAACAGAAAGAATTTTCACAGAATGCTACTGTGTAGTTTATATTTGAATATATTCCTTTTTCCACTATTACCCTCTTAGCGCTCCGAATGTCCACTTGCATTTTCTACAGAAAGAGTGTTCAGAACTGCGCAATCAAAAGTATGGTTTAACTCTGTTAGCTTAATGAACATATCAGAAATAAGTTTCACACAATGCTTCTGTGTAGTTTTTATTTGAAGATATTATTTTTCCCAATAAGGCCTCTTAGCGCTCAGAATGTCCAATTGCAGATTCTACAGAAAGAGTGTTTCAGAAAGGCTCAATCAAAAGTAAGGTTCAACTCTGTTAGTTGAATGCACAGAACAGAAAGAAGTTTCATACAATGCTTCTGTGTAGTTTATATTTGAACATATTCTTTTTTCCACTATTACCCACTTAGCGCTACGAATATCCAGTTGCATTTTCTACAGACAGAGTGTTTCAAAACTGCTCAATCAAAAGTATGGTTTAACTCTGTTAGCTGAATGCTCAGATCAGAAAGAAGTTTCACAGAATGCTTCTGTGTAGTTTATATTTGAATATATTCCTTTTTCCACTACTACTCTCTTAGCGCTCCAAATGTCCAGTTGCATTTTCTACAGAAAGAGTGTTCAGATCTGCTCAATCAAAAGTATGGTTTAACTCTGTTAGCTGAATGCACAGATCAGAAATAAGTTTCACAGAATGATTCTGTGTAGTTTATATTTGGAGACATTCCTTTTTCCACTATTACCCTCTTAGCGCTCCGAATCTCCACTTGCATTTTCTACAGAAAGACTGTTACAAAACGGCTCAATCAAAACTAAGGTTCAACTCTTTTAGTTGAACAAACAGAACAGAAAGAAGTTTCACACAATTCTTCTGTGTAGTTTTTATTTGTAGACATTCTTTTTCCCAATATAGGCCTCTTAGCGCTCAGAATGTCCAATTGCAGTTTCTACAGAAAGAGTGTTTCAGAACGGCTCAATCAAAAGTAAGGTTCAACTCTGTTAGTTGAATGCACAGAACAGAAAGAAGTTTCATACAATGCTTCTGTGTAGTTTATATTTGAACATATTCTTTTTTCCACTATTACCCACTTAGCGCTACGAATGTCCAGTTGCATTTTCTACAGACAGAGTGTTTCAAAACTGCTCAATCAAAAGTATGGTTTAACTCTGTTAGCTGAATACTCAGATCAGAAAGAAGTTTCACAGAATGCTTCTGTGTAGTTTATATATGAATATATTCGTTTTTCCACTACTACGCTCTTAGCGCTCCAAATGTCCAGTTGCATTTTCAACAGAAAGAGTGTTCAGATCTGCTCAATCAAAAGTATGGTTTAACTCTGTTAGCTGAATGCACAGATCAGAAAGAAGTTTCACTGAATGATTCTGTGTTGTTTATATTTGAAGACATTCCTTTTTCCACTATTACCCTCTTAGCGCTCCGAATCTCCACTTGCATTTTCTACAAAAAGAGTGTTTCATAACTGCTCAATCAAAAATATGTTTTATCTCTGTTAACTGAATTTACAGATCAGAAATAAGTTTCACAGATTGCATCTGTGTAGTTTTTATTTGAAGATATTCTTTTTCCCAATGTAGGCCTCTTAGCGCTTAGCATGTCCAATTGCAGTTTCTACAGAAAGAGTGTTTCAGAACGGCTCAATCAAAAGTAAGGTTCAACTCTGTTAGTTGAATGCACAGAACAGAAAGTATTTTCACAGAATGCTACTGTGTAGTTTATATTTGAATATATTCCTTTTTCCACTATTACCCTCTTAGCGCTCCGAATGTCCACTTGCATTTTCTACAGAAAGAGTGTTCAGAACTGCGCAATCAAAAGTATGGTTTAACTCTGTTAGCTTAATGAACATATCAGAAATAAGTTTCACACAATGCTTCTGTGTAGTTTTTATTTGAAGATATTATTTTTCCCAATAAGGCCTCTTAGCGCTCAGAATGTCCAATTGCAGATTCTACAGAAAGAGTGTTTCAGAAAGGCTCAATCAAAAGTAAGGTTCAACTCTGTTAGTTGAATGCACAGAACAGAAAGAAGTTTCATACAATGCTTCTGTGTAGTTTATATTTGAACATATTCTTTTTTCCACTATTACCCACTTAGCGCTACGAATATCCAGTTGCATTTTCTACAGACAGAGTGTTTCAAAACTGCTCAATCAAAAGTATGGTTTAACTCTGTTAGCTGAATGCTCAGATCAGAAAGAAGTTTCACAGAATGCTTCTGTGTAGTTTATATTTGAATATATTCCTTTTTCCACTACTACTCTCTTAGCGCTCCAAATGTCCAGTTGCATTTTCTACAGAAAGAGTGTTCAGATCTGCTCAATCAAAAGTATGGTTTAACTCTGTTAGCTGAATGCACAGATCAGAAATAAGTTTCACAGAATGATTCTGTGTAGTTTATATTTGGAGACATTCCTTTTTCCACTATTACCCTCTTAGCGCTCCGAATCTCCACTTGCATTTTCTACAGAAAGACTGTTACAGAACGGCTCAATCAAAACTAAGGTTCAACTCTTTTAGTTGAACAAACAGAACAGAAAGAATTTTCACACAATTCTTCTGTGTAGTTTTTATTTGTAGACATTCTTTTTCCCAATATAGGCCTCTTAGCGCTCAGAATGTCCAATTGCAGTTTCTACAGAAAGAGTGTTTCAGAACGGCTCAATCAAAAGTAAGGTTCAACTCTGTTAGTTGAATGCACAGAACAGAAAGAAGTTTCATACAATGCTTCTGTGTAGTTTATATTTGAACATATTCTTTTTTCCACTATTACCCACTTAGCGCTACGAATGTCCAGTTGCATTTTCTACAGACAGAGTGTTTCAAAACTGCTCAATCAAAAGTATGGTTTAACTCTGTTAGCTGAATGCTCAGATCAGAAACAAGTTTCACAGAATGCTTCTGTGTAGTTTATATTTGAATATATTCCTTTTTCCACTACTACGCTCTTAGCGCTCCAAATGTCCAGTTGCATTTTCAACAGAAAGAGTGTTCAGATCTGCTCAATCAAAAGTATGGTTTAACTCTGTTAGCTGAATGCACAGACCAGAAAGAAGTTTCACCGAATGATTCTGTGTAGTTTATATTTGAAGACATTCCTTTTTCCACTATTACCCTCTTAGCGCTCCGAATCTCCACTTGCATTTTCTACAAAAAGAGTGTTTCATAACTGCTCAATCAAAAATATGTTTTATCTCTGTTAACTGAATTTACAGATCAGAAATAAGTTTCACAGAATGCATCTGTGTAGTTTTTATTTGAAGATATTCTTTTTCCCAATGTAGGCCTCTTAGCGCTTAGCATGTCCAATTGCAGTTTCTACAGAAAGAGTGTTTCAGAACGGCTCAATCAAAAGTAAGGTTCAACTCTGTTAGTTGAATGCACAGAACAGAAAGAATTTTCACAGAATGCTACTGTGTAGTTTATATTTGAATATATTCCTTTTTCCATTATTACCCTCTTAGTGCTCCGAATGTCCACTTGCATTTTCTACAGAAAGAGTGTTCAGAACTGCGCAATCAAAAGTATGGTTTAACTCTGTTAGCTTAATGAACATATCAGAAATAAGTTTCACACAATGCTTCTGTGTAGTTTTTATTTGAAGATATTATTTTTCCCAATAGAGGCCTCTTAGCGCTCAGAATGTCCAATTGCAGTTTCTGCAGAAAGAGTGTTTCAGAAAGGCTCAATCAAAAGTAAGGTTCAACTCTGTTAGTTGAATGCACAGAACAGAAAGAAGTTTCATACAATGCTTCTGTGTAGTTTATATTTGAACATATTCTTTTTTCCACTATTACTCACTTAGCGCTATGAATGTCCAGTTGCATTTTCTACAGACAGAGTGTTTCAAAACTGCTCAATCAAAAGTATGGTTTAACTCTGTTAGCTGAATGCTCAGTTCAGAAAGAAGTTTCACAGAATGCTTCTGTGTAGTTTATATTTGAATATATTCCTTTTTCCACTACTACTCTCTTAGCGCTCCAAATGTCCAGTTGCATTTTCTACAGAAAGAGTGTTCAGATCTGCTCAATCAAAAGTATGGTTTAACTCTGTTAGCTGAATGCACAGATCAGAAAGAAGTTTCACAGAATGATTCTGTGTAGTTTATATTTGGAGACATTCCTTTTTCCAGTATTACCCTCTTAGCGCTCCGAATCTCCACTTGCATTTTCTACAGAAAGAGTGTTTCAGAACGGCTCAATCAAAACTAAGGTTCAACTCTTTTAGTTGAACAAACAGAACAGAAAGAAGTTTCACACAATTCTTCTGTGTAGTTTTTATTTGTAGACATTCATTTTCCCAATATAGGCCTCTTAGCGCTCAGAATGTCCAATTGCAGTTTCTACAGAAAGAGTGTTTCAGAACGGCTCAATGAAAAGTAAGGTTCAACTCTGTTAGTTGAATGCACGGAACAGAAAGAAGTTTCATACAATGCTTCTGTGTAGTTTATATTTGAACATATTCTTTTTTCCACTATTACCCACTTAGCGCTACGAATGTCCAGTTGCATTTTCTACAGACAGAGTGTTTCAAAACTGCTCAATCAAAAGTATGGTTTAACTCTGTTAGCTGAATGCTCAGATCAGAAAGAAGTCTCACAGAATGCTTCTGTGTAGTTTATATTTGAATATATTCCTTTTTCCACTACTACTCTCTTAGCGCTCCAAATGTCCAGTTGCATTTTCTACAGAAAGAGTGTTCAGATCTGCTCAATCAAAAGTATGGTTTAACTCTGTTAGCTGAATGCACAGATCAGAAAGAAGTTTCACAGAATGATTCTGTGTAGTTTATATTTGGAGACATTCCTTTTTCCACTATTACCCTCTTAGCGCTCCGAATCTCCACTTGCATTTTCTACAGAAAGAGTGTTTCAGAATGGCTCAATCAAAACTAAGGTTCAACTCTTTTAGTTGAACAAACAGAACAGAAAGAAGTTTCACACAATTCTTCTGTATAGTTTTTATATGTAGACATTCTTTTTCCCAATATAGGCCTCTTAGCGCTCAGAATGTCCAATTGCAGTTTCTACAGAAAGAGTGTTTCAGAACGGCTCAATCGAAAGTAAGGTTCAAATCTGTTAGTTGAATGCACAGAACAGAAAGAAGTTTCATACAATGCTTCTGTGTAGTTTATATTTGAACATATTCTGTTTTCCACTATTACCCTCTTAGCGCTACGAATGTCCAGTTGCATTTTCTACAGACAGAGTGTTTCAAAACTGCTCAATCAAAAGTATGGTTTAACTCTGTTAGCTGAATGCTCAGATCAGAAAGAAGTTTCACAGAATGCTTCTGTGTAGTTTATATATGAATATATTCCTTTTTCCACTACTACGCTCTTAGCGCTCCAAATGTCCAGTTGCATTTTCAACAGAAAGAGTGTTCAGATCTGCTCAATCAAAACTATGGTTTAACTCTGTTAGCTGAATGCACAGATCAGAAAGAAGTTTCACTGAATGATTCTGTGTAGTTTATATTTGAAGGCATTCCTTTTTCCACTATTACCCTCTTAGCGCTCCGAATCTCCACTTGCATTTTCTACAAAAAGAGTGTTTCATAACTGCTCAATCAAAAATATGTTTTATCTCTGTTAACTGAATTTACAGATCAGAAATAAGTTTCACAGAATGCATCTGTGTAGTTTTTATTTGAAGATATTCTTTTTCCCAATGTAGGCCTCTTAGCGCTTAGCATGTCCAATTGCAGTTTCTACAGAAAGAGTGTTTCAGAACGGCTCAATCAAAAGTAAGGTTCAACTCTGTTAGTTGAATGCACAGAACAGAAAGAATTTTCACAGAATGCTACTGTGTAGTTTATATTTGAATATATTCCTTTTTCCACTATTACCCTCTTAGCGCTCCGAATGTCCACTTGCATTTTCTACAGAAAGAGTGTTCAGAACTGCGCAATCAAAAGTATGGTTTAACTCTGTTAGCTTAATGAACATATCAGAAATAAGTTTCACACAATGCTTCTGTGTAGTTTTTATTTGAAGATATTATTTTTCCCAATAAGGCCTCTTAGCGCTCAGAATGTCCAATTGCAGATTCTACAGAAAGAGTGTTTCAGAAAGGCTCAATCAAAAGTAAGGTTCAACTCTGTTAGTTGAATGCACAGAACAGAAAGAAGTTTCATACAATGCTTCTGTGTAGTTTATATTTGAACATATTCTTTTTTCCACTATTACCCACTTAGCGCTACGAATATCCAGTTGCATTTTCTACAGACAGAGTGTTTCAAAACTGCTCAATCAAAAGTATGGTTTAACTCTGTTAGCTGAATGCTCAGATCAGAAAGAAGTTTCACAGAATGCTTCTGTGTAGTTTATATTTGAATATATTCCTTTTTCCACTACTACTCTCTTAGCGCTCCAAATGTCCAGTTGCATTTTCTACAGAAAGAGTGTTCAGATCTGCTCAATCAAAAGTATGGTTTAACTCTGTTAGCTGAATGCACAGATCAGAAATAAGTTTCACAGAATGATTCTGTGTAGTTTATATTTGGAGACATTCCTTTTTCCACTATTACCCTCTTAGCGCTCCGAATTTCCACTTGCATTTTCTACAGAAAGACTGTTACAGAACGGCTCAATCAAAACTAAGGTTCAACTCTTTTAGTTGAACAAACAGAACAGAAAGAAGTTTCACACAATTCTTCTGTGTAGTTTTTATTTGTAGACATTCTTTTTCCCAATATAGGCCTCTTAGCGCTCAGAATGTCAAATTGCAGTTTCTACAGAAAGAGTGTTTCAGAACGGCTCAATCAAAAGTAAGGTTCAACTCTGTTAGTTGAATGCACAGAACAGAAAGAAGTTTCATACAATGCTTCTGTGTAGTTTATATTTGAACATATTCTTTTTTCCACTATTACCCACTTAGCGCTACGAATGTCCAGTTGCATTTTCTACAGACAGAGTGTTTCAAAACTGCTCAATCAAAAGTATGGTTTAACTCTGTTAGCTGAATGCTCAAATCAGAAAGAAGTTTCACAGAATGCTTCTGTGTAGTTTATATATGAATATATTCCTTTTTCCACTACTACGCTCTTAGCGCTCCAAATGTCCAGTTGCATTTTCAACAGAAAGAGTGTTCAGATCTGCTCAATCAAAAGTATGGTTTAACTCTGTTAGCTGAATGCACAGATCAGAAAGAAGTTTCACTGAATGATTCTGTGTAGTTTATATTTGAAGACATTCCTTTTTCCACTATTACCCTCTTAGCGCTCCGAATCTCCACTTGCATTTTCTACAAAAAGAGTGTTTCATAACTGCTCAATCAAAAATATGTTTTATCTCTGTTAACTGAATTTACAGATCAGAAATAAGTTTCACAGAATGCATCTGTGTAGTTTTTATTTGAAGATATTCTTTTTCCCAATGTAGGCCTCTTAGCGCTTAGCATGTCCAATTGCAGTTTCTACAGAAAGAGTGTTTCAGAACGGCTCAATCAAAAGTAAGGTTCAACTCTGTTAGTTGAATGCACAGAACAGAAAGAATTTTCACAGAATGCTACTGTGTAGTTTATATTTGAATATATTCCTTTTTCCACTATTACCCTCTTAGCGCTCCGAATGTCCACTTGCATTTTCTACAGAAAGAGTGTTCAGAACTGCGCAATCAAAAGTATGGTTTAACTCTGTTAGCTTAATGAACATATCAGAAATAAGTTTCACACAATGCTTCTGTGTAGTTTTTATTTGAAGATATTATTTTTCCCAATAAGGCCTCTTAGCGCTCAGAATGTCCAATTGCAGATTCTACAGAAAGAGTGTTTCAGAAAGGCTCAATCAAAAGTAAGGTTCAACTCTGTTAGTTGAATGCACAGAACAGAAAGAAGTTTCATACAATGCTTCTGTGTAGTTTATATTTGAACATATTCTTTTTTCCACTATTACCCACTTAGCGCTACGAATATCCAGTTGCATTTTCTACAGACAGAGTGTTTCAAAACTGCTCAATCAAAAGTATGGTTTAACTCTGTTAGCTGAATGCTCAGATCAGAAAGAAGTTTCACAGAATGCTTCTGTGTAGTTTATATTTGAATATATTCCTTTTTCCACTACTACTCTCTTAGCGCTCCAAATGTCCAGTTGCATTTTCTACAGAAAGAGTGTTCAGATCTGCTCAATCAAAAGTATGGTTTAACTCTGTTAGCTGAATGCACAGATCAGAAATAAGTTTCACAGAATGATTCTGTGTAGTTTATATTTGGAGACATTCCTTTTTCCACTATTACCCTCTTAGCGCTCCGAATCTCCACTTGCATTTTCTACAGAAAGACTGTTACAGAACGGCTCAATCAAAACTAAGGTTCAACTCTTTTAGTTGAACAAACAGAAGAGAAAGAAGTTTCACACAATTCTTCTGTGTAGTTTTTATTTGTAGACATTCTTTTTCCCAATATAGGCCTCTTAGCGCTCAGAATGTCCAATTGCAGTTTCTACAGAAAGAGTGTTTCAGAACGGCTCAATCAAAAGTAAGGTTCAACTCTGTTAGTTGAATGCACAGAACAGAAAGAAGTTTCATACAATGCTTCTGTGTAGTTTATATTTGAACATATTCTTTTTTCCACTATTACCCACTTAGCGCTACGAATGTCCAGTTGCATTTTCTACAGACAGAGTGTTTCAAAACTGCTCAATCAAAAGTATGGTTTAACTCTGTTAGCTGAATGCTCAGATCAGAAACAAGTTTCACAGAATGCTTCTGTGTAGTTTATATTTGAATATATTCCTTTTTCCACTACTACGCTCTTAGCGCTCCAAATGTCCAGTTGCATTTTCAACAGAAAGAGTGTTCAGATCTGCTCAATCAAAAGTATGGTTTAACTCTGTTAGCTGAATGCACAGATCAGAAAGAAGTTTCACCGAATGATTCTGTGTAGTTTATATTTGAAGACATTCCTTTTTCCACTATTACCCTCTTAGCGCTCCGAATCTCCACTTGCATTTTCTACAAAAAGAGTGTTTCATAACTGCTCAATCAAAAATATGTTTTATCTCTGTTAACTGAATTTACAGATCAGAAATAAGTTTCACAGAATGCATCTGTGTAGTTTTTATTTGAAGATATTCTTTTTCCCAATGTAGGCCTCTTAGCGCTTAGCATGTCCAATTGCAGTTTCTACAGAAAGAGTGTTTCAGAACGGCTCAATCAAAAGTAAGGTTCAACTCTGTTAGTTGAATGCACAGAACAGAAAGAATTTTCACAGAATGCTACTGTGTAGTTTATATTTGAATATATTCCTTTTTCCACTATTACCCTCTTAGTGCTCCGAATGTCCACTTGCATTTTCTACAGAAAGAGTGTTCAGAACTGCGCAATCAAAAGTATGGTTTAACTCTGTTAGCTTAATGAACATATCAGAAATAAGTTTCACACAATGCTTCTGTGTAGTTTTTATTTGAAGATATTATTTTTCCCAATAGAGGCCTCTTAGCGCTCAGAATGTCCAATTGCAGTTTCTGCAGAAAGAGTGTTTCAGAAAGGCTCAATCAAAAGTAAGGTTCAACTCTGTTAGTTGAATGCACAGAACAGAAAGAAGTTTCATACCATGCTTCTGTGTAGTTTATATTTGAACATATTCTTTTTTCCACTATTACCCACTTAGCGCTACGAATGTCCAGTTGCATTTTCTACAGACAGAGTGTTTCAAAACTGCTCAATCAAAAGTATGGTTTAACTCTGTTAGCTGAATGCTCAGTTCAGAAAGAAGTTTCACAGAATGCTTCTGTGTAGTTTATATTTGAATATATTCCTTTTTCCACTACTACTCTCTTAGCGCTCCAAATGTCCAGTTGCATTTTCTACAGAAAGAGTGTTCAGATCTGCTCAATCAAAAGTATGGTTTAACTCTGTTAGCTGAATGCACAGATCAGAAAGAAGTTTCACAGAATGATTCTGTGTAGTTTATATTTGGAGACATTCCTTTTTCCACTATTACCCTCTTAGCGCTCCGAATCTCCACTTGCATTTTCTACAGAAAGAGTGTTTCAGAACGGCTCAATCAAAACTAAGGTTCAACTCTTTTAGTTGAACAAACAGAACAGAAAGAAGTTTCACACAATTCTTCTGTGTAGTTTTTATTTGTAGACATTCATTTTCCCAATATAGGCCTCTTAGCCCTCAGAATGTCCAATTGCAGTTTCTACAGAAAGAGTGTTTCAGAACGGCTCAATGAAAAGTAAGGTTCAACTCTGTTAGTTGAATGCACAGAACAGAAAGAAGTTTCATACAATGCTTCTGTGTAGTTTATATTTGAACATATTCTTTTTTCCACTATTACCCACTTAGCGCTACGAATGTCCAGTTGCATTTTCTACAGACAGAGTGTTTCAAAACTGCTCAATCAAAAGTATGGTTTAACTCTGTTAGCTGAATGCTCAGATCAGAAAGAAGTTTCACAGAATGCTTCTGTGTAGTTTATATTTGAATATATTCCTTTTTCCACTACTACTCTCTTAGCGCTCCAAATGTCCAGTTGCATTTTCTACAGAAAGAGTGTTCAGATCTGCTCAATCAAAAGTATGGTTTAACTCTGTTAGCTGAATGCACAGATCAGAAAGAAGTTTCACAGAATGATTCTGTGTAGTTTATATTTGGAGACATTCCTTTTTCCACTATTACCCTCTTAGCGCTCCGAATCTCCACTTGCATTTTCTACAGAAAGAGTGTTTCAGAATGGCTCAATCAAAACTAAGGTTCAACTCTTTTAGTTGAACAAACAGAACAGAAAGAAGTTTCACACAATTCTTCTGTATAGTTTTTATATGTAGACATTCTTTTTCCCAATATAGGCCTCTTAGCGCTCAGAATGTCCAATTGCAGTTTCTACAGAAAGAGTGTTTCAGAACGGCTCAATCGAAAGTAAGGTTCAACTCTGTTAGTTGAATGCACAGAACAGAAAGAAGTTTCATACAATGCTTCTGTGTAGTTTATATTTGAACATATTCTTTTTTCCACTATTACCCACTTAGCGCTACGAATGTCCAGTTGCATTTTCTACAGACAGAGTGTTTCAAAACTGCTCAATCAAAAGTATGGTTTAACTCTGTTAGCTGAATGCACAGATCAGAAAGAAGTTTCACCGAATGATTCTGTGTAGTTTATATTTGAAGACATTCCTTTTTCCACTATTACCCTCTTAGCGCTCCGAATCTCCACTTGCATTTTCTACAAAAAGAGTGTTTCATAACTGCTCAATCAAAAATATGTTTTATCTCTGTTAACTGAATTTACAGATCAGAAATAAGTTTCACAGAATGCATCTGTGTAGTTTTTATTTGAAGATATTCTTTTTCCCAATGTAGGCCTCTTAGCGCTTAGCATGTCCAATTGCAGTTTCTACAGAAAGAGTGTTTCAGAACGGCTCAATCAAAAGTAAGGTTCAACTCTGTTAGTTGAATGCACAGAACAGAAAGAATTTTCACAGAATGCTACTGTGTAGTTTATATTTGAATATATTCCTTTTTCCACTATTACCCTCTTAGTGCTCCGAATGTCCACTTGCATTTTCTACAGAAAGAGTGTTCAGAACTGCGCAATCAAAAGTATGGTTTAACTCTGTTAGCTTAATGAACATATCAGAAATAAGTTTCACACAATGCTTCTGTGTAGTTTTTATTTGAAGATATTATTTTTCCCAATAGAGGCCTCTTAGCGCTCAGAATGTCCAATTGCAGTTTCTGCAGAAAGAGTGTTTCAGAAAGGCTCAATCAAAAGTAAGGTTCAACTCTGTTAGTTGAATGCACAGAACAGAAAGAAGTTTCATACAATGCTTCTGTGTAGTTTATATTTGAACATATTTTTTTTCCACTATTACCCACTTAGCGCTACGAATGTCCAGTTGCACTTTCTACAGACAGAGTGTTTCAAAACTGCTCAATCAAAAGTATGGTTTAACTCTGTTAGCTGAATGCTCAGTTCAGAAAGAAGTTTCACAGAATGCTTCTGTGTAGTTTATATTTGAATATATTCCTTTTTCCACTACTACTCTCTTAGCGCTCCAAATGTCCAGTTGCATTTTCTACAGAAAGAGTGTTCAGATCTGCTCAATCAAAAGTATGGTTTAACTCTGTTAGCTGAATGCACAGATCAGAAAGAAGTTTCACAGAATGATTCTGTGTAGTTTATATTTGGAGACATTCCTTTTTCCAGTATTACCCTCTTAGCGCTCCGAATCTCCACTTGCATTTTCTACAGAAAGAGTGTTTCAGAACGGCTCAATCAAAACTAAGGTTCAACTCTTTTAGTTGAACAAACAGAACAGAAAGAAGTTTCACACAATTCTTCTGTGTAGTTTTTATTTGTAGACATTCATTTTCCCAATATAGGCCTCTTAGCGCTCAGAATGTCCAATTGCAGTTTCTACAGAAAGAGTGTTTCAGAACGGCTCAATGAAAAGTAAGGTTCAACTCTGTTAGTTGAATGCACAGAACAGAAAGAAGTTTCATACAATGCTTCTGTGTAGTTTATATTTGAACATATTCTTTTTTCCACTATTACCCACTTAGCGTTACGAATGTCCAGTTGCATTTTCTACAGACAGAGTGTTTCAAAACTGCTCAATCAAAAGTACGGTTTAACTCTGTTAGCTGAATGCTCAGATCAGAAAGAAGTTTCACAGGATGCTTCTGTGTAGTTTATATTTGAATATATTCCTTTTTCCACTACTACTCTCTTAGCGCTCCAAATGTCCTGTTGCATTTTCTACAGAAAGAGTGTTCAGATCTGCTCAATCCAAAGTATGGTTTAACTCTGTTAGCTGAATGCACAGATCAGAAAGAAGTTTCACAGAATGATTCTGTGTAGTTTATATTTGGAGACATTCCTTTTTCCACTATTACCCTCTTAGCGCTCCGAATCTCCACTTGCATTTTCTACAGAAAGAGTGTTTCAGAATGGCTCAATCAAAACTAAGGTTCAACTCTTTTAGTTGAACAAACAGAACAGAAAGAAGTTTCACACAATTCTTCTGTATAGTTTTTATATGTAGACATTCTTTTTCCCAATATAGGCCTCTTAGCGCTCAGAATGTCCAATTGCAGTTTCTACAGAAAGAGTGTTTCAGAACGGCTCAATCGAAAGTAAGGTTCAACTCTGTTAGTTGAATGCACAGAACAGAAAGAAGTTTCATACAATGCTTCTGTGTAGTTTATATTTGAACATATTCTTTTTTCCACTATTACCCACTTAGCGCTACGAATGTCCAGTTGCATTTTCTACAGACAGAGTGTTTCAAAACTGCTCAATCAAAAGTATGGTTTAACTCTGTTAGCTGAATGCTCAGATCCGAAAGAAGTTTCACAGAATGCTTCTGTGTAGTTTATATATGAATATATTCCTTTTTCCACTACTACGCTCTTAGCGCTCCAAATGTCCAGTTGCATTTTCAACAGAAAGAGTGTTCAGATCTGCTCAATCAAAAGTATGGTTTAACTCTGTTAGCTGAATGCACAGATCAGAAAGAAGTTTCACTGAATGATTCTGTGTAGTTTATATTTGAAGACATTCCTTTTTCCACTATTACCCTCTTAGCGCTCCGAATCCCACTTGCATTTTCTACAAAAAGAGTGTTTCATAACTGCTCAATCAAAAATATGTTTTATCTCTGTTAACTGAATTTACAGATCAGAATTAGGTTTCACAGAATGCATCTGTGTAGTTTTTATTTGAAGATATTCTTTTTCCCAATGTAGGCCTCTTAGCGCTTAGCATGTCCAATTGCAGTTTCTACAGAAAGAGTGTTTCAGAACGGCTCAATCAAAAGTAAGGTTCAACTCTGTTAGTTGAATGCACAGAACAGAAAGAATTTTCACAGAATGCTACTGTGTAGTTTATATTTGAATATATTCCTTTTTCCACTATTACCCTCTTAGCGCTCCGAATGTCCACTTGCATTTTCTACAGAAAGAGTGTTCAGAACTGCGCAATCAAAAGTATGGTTTAACTCTGTTAGCTTAATGAACATATCAGAAATAAGTTTCACACAATGCTTCTGTGTAGTTTTTATTTGAAGATATTATTTTTCCCAATAAGGCCTCTTAGCGCTCAGAATGTCCAATTGCAGATTCTACAGAAAGAGTGTTTCAGAAAGGCTCAATCAAAAGTAAGGTTCAACTCTGTTAGTTGAATGCACAGAACAGGAAGAAGTTTCATACAATGCTTCTGTGTAGTTTATATTTGAATATATTCTTTTTTCCACTATTACCCACATAGCGCTACGAATATCCAGTTGCATTTTCTACAGACAGAGTGTTTCAAAACTGCTCAATCAAAAGTATGGTTTAACTCTGTTAGCTGAATGCTCAGATCAGAAAGAAGTTTCACAGAATGCTTCTGTGTAGTTTATATTTGAATATATTCCTTTTTCCACTACTACTCTCTTAGCGCTCCAAATGTCCAGTTGCATTTTCTACAGAAAGAGTGTTCAGATCTGCTCAATCAAAAGTATGGTTTAACTCTGTTAGCTGAATGCACAGATCAGAAATAAGTTTCACAGAATGATTCTGTGTAGTTTATATTTGGAGACATTCCTTTTTCCACTATTACCCTCTTAGCGCTCCGAATCTCCACTTGCATTTTCTACAGAAAGACTGTTACAGAACGGCTCAATCAAAACTAAGGTTCAACTCTTTTAGTTGAACAAACAGAACAGACAGAAGTTTCACACAATTCTTCTGTGTAGTTTTTATTTGTAGACATACTTTTTCCCAATATAGGCCTCTTAGCGCTCAGAATGTCAAATTGCAGTTTCTACAGAAAGAGTGTTTCAGAACGGCTCAATCAAATGTAAGGTTCAACTCTGTTAGTTGAATGCACAGAACAGAAAGAAGTTTCATACAATGCTTCTGTGTAGTTTATATTTGAACATATTCTTTTTTCCACTATTACCCACTTAGCGCTACGAATGTCCAGTTGCATTTTCTACAGACAGAGTGTTTCAAAACTGCTCAATCAAAAGTATTGTTTAACTCTGTTAGCTGAATGCTCAAATCAGAAAGAAGTTTCACAGAATGCTTCTGTGTAGTTTATATATGAATATATTCCTTTTTCCACTACTACGCTCTTAGCGCTCCAAATGTCCAGTTGCATTTTCAACAGAAAGAGTGTTCAGATCTGCTCAATCAAAAGTATGGTTTAACTCTGTTAGCTGAATGCACAGATCAGAAAGAAGTTTCACTGAATGATTCTGTGTAGTTTATATTTGAAGACATTCCTTTTTCCACTATTACCCTCTTAGCGCTCCGAATCTCCACTTGCATTTTCTACAAAAAGAGTGTTTCATAACTGCTCAATCAAAAATATGTTTTATCTCTGTCAACTGAATTTACAGATCAGAAATAAGTTTCACAGAATGCATCTGTGTAGTTTTTATTTGAAGATATTCTTTTTCCCAATGTAGGCCGCTTAGCGCTTAGCATGTCCAATTGCAGTTTCTACAGAAAGAGTGTTTCAGAACGGCTCAATCAAAAGTAAGGTTCAACTCTGTTAGTTGAATGCACAGAACAGAAAGAATTTTCACAGAATGCTACTGTGTAGTTTATATTTGAATATATTCCTTTTTCCACTATTACCCTCTTAGCGCTCCGAATGTCCACTTGCATTTTCTACAGAAAGAGTGTTCAGAACTGCGCAATCAAAAGTATGGTTTAACTCTGTTAGCTTAATGAACATATCAGAAATAAGTTTCACACAATGCTTCTGTGTAGTTTTTATTTGAAGATATTATTTTTCCCAATAAGGCCTTTTAGCGCTCAGAATGTCCAATTGCAGATTCTACAGAAAGAGTGTTTCAGAAAGGCTCAATCAAAAGTAAGGTTCAACTCTGTTAGTTGAATGCACAGAACAGAAAGAAGTTTCATGCAATGCTTCTGTGTAGTTTATATTTGAACATATTCTTTTTTCCACTATTACCCACTTAGCGCTACGAATATCCAGTTGCATTTTCTACAGACAGAGTGTTTCAAAACTGCTCAATCAAAAGTATGGTTTAACTCTGTTAGCTGAATGCTCAGATCAGAAAGAAGTTTCACAGAATGCTTCTGTGTAGTTTATATTTGAATATATTCCTTTTTCCACTACTACTCTCTTAGCGCTCCAAATGTCCAGTTGCATTTTCTACAGAAAGAGTGTTCAGATCTGCTCAATCAAAAGTATGGTTTAACTCTGTAAGCTGAATGCACAGATCAGAAATAAGTTTCACAGAATGATTCTGTGTAGTTTATATTTGGAGACATTCCTTTTTCCACTATTACCCTCTTAGCGCTCCGAATCTCCACTTGCATTTTCTACAGAAAGACTGTTACAGAACGGCTCAATCAAAACTAAGGTTCAACTCTTTTAGTTGAACAAACAGAACAGAAAGAAGTTTCACACAATTCTTCTGTGTAGTTTTTATTTGTAGACATTCTTTTTCCCAATATAGGCCTCTTAGCGCTCAGAATGTCCAATTGCAGTTTCTACAGAAAGAGTGTTTCAGAACGGCTCAATCAAAAGTAAGGTTCAACTCTGTTAGTTGAATACACAGAACAGAAAGAAGTTTCATACAATGCTTCTGTGTAGTTTATATTTGAACATATTCTTTTTTCCACTATTACCCACTTAGCGCTACGAATGTCCAGTTGCATTTTCTACAGACAGAGTGTTTCAAAACTGCTCAATCAAAAGTATGGTTTAACTCTGTTAGCTGAATGCTCAGATCAGAAACAAGTTTCACAGAATGCTTCTGTGTAGTTTATATTTGAATATATTCCTTTTTCCACTACTACGCTCTTAGCGCTCCAAATGTCCAGTTGCATTTTCAACAGAAAGAGTGTTCAGATCTGCTCAATCAAAATATGGTTTAACTCTGTTAGCTGAATGCACAGATCAGAAAGAAGTTTCACCGAATGATTCTGTGTAGTTTATATTTGAAGACATTCCTTTTTCCACTATTACCCTCTTAGCGCTCCGAATCTCCACTTGCATTTTCTACAAAAGAGTGTTTCATAACTGCTCAATCAAAAATATGTTTTATCTCTGTTAACTGAATTTACAGATCAGAAATAAGTTTCACAGAATGCATCTGTGTAGTTTTTATTTGAAGATATTCTTTTTCCCAATGTAGGCCTCTTAGCGCTTAGCATGTCCAATTGCAGTTTCTACAGAAAGAGTGTTTCAGAACGGCTCAATCAAAAGTAAGGTTCAACTCTGTTAGTTGAATGCACAGAACAGAAAGAATTTTCACAGAATGCTACTGTGTAGTTTATATTTGAATATATTCCTTTTTCCACTATTACCCTCTTAGCGCTCCGAATGTCCACTTGCATTTTCTACAGAAAGAGTGTTCAGAACTGCGCAATCAAAAGTATGGTTTAACTCTGTTAGCTTAATGAACATATCAGAAATAAGTTTCACACAATGCTTCTGTGTAGTTTTTATTTGAAGATATTATTTTTCCCAATAAGGCCTCTTAGCGCTCAGAATGTCCAATTGCAGATTCTACAGAAAGAGTGTTTCAGAAAGGCTCAATCAAAAGTAAGGTTCAACTCTGTTAGTTGAATGCACAGAACAGAAAGAAGTTTCATACAATGCTTCTGTGTAGTTTATATTTGAACATATTCTTTTTTCCACTATTACCCACTTAGCGCTACGAATATCCAGTTGCATTTTCTACAGACAGAGTGTTTCAAAACTGCTCAATCAAAAGTATGGTTTAACTCTGTTAGCTGAATGCTCAGATCAGAAAGAAGTTTCACAGAATGCTTCTGTGTAGTTTATATTTGAATATATTCCTTTTTCCACTACTACTCTCTTAGCGCTCCAAATGTCCAGTTGCATTTTCTACAGAAAGAGTGTTCAGATCTGCTCAATCAAAAGTATGGTTTAACTCTGTTAGCTGAATGCACACATCAGAAATAAGTTTCACAGAATGATTCTGTGTAGTTTATATTTGGAGACATTCCTTTTTCCACTATTACCCTCTTAGCGCTCCGAATCTCCACTTGCATTTTCTACAGAAAGACTGTTACAGAACGGCTCAATCAAAACTAAGGTTCAACTCTTTTAGTTGAACAAACAGAACAGAAAGAAGTTTCACACAATTCTTCTGTGTAGTTTTTATTTGTAGACATTCTTTTTCCCAATATAGGCCTCTTAGCGCTCAGAATGTCCAATTGCAGTTTCTACAGAAAGAGTGTTTCAGAACGGCTCAATCAAAAGTAAGGTTCAACTCTGTTAGTTGAATGCACAGAACAGAAAGAAGTTTCATACAATGCTTCTGTGTAGTTTATATTTGAACATATTCTTTTTTCCACTATTACCCACTTAGCGCTACGAATGTCCAGTTGCATTTTCTACAGACAGAGTGTTTCAAAACTGCTCAATCAAAAGTATGGTTTAACTCTGTTAGCTGAATGCTCAGATCAGAAACAAGTTTCACAGAATGCTTCTGTGTAGTTTATATTTGAATATATTCCTTTTTCCACTACTACGCTCTTAGCGCTCCAAATGTCCAGTTGCATTTTCAACAGAAAGAGTGTTCAGATCTGCTCAATCAAAAGTATGGTTTAACTCTGTTAGCTGAATGCACAGATCAGAAAGAAGTTTCACCGAATGATTCTGTGTAGTTTATATTTGAAGACATTCCTTTTTCCACTATTACCCTCTTAGCGCTCCGAATCTCCACTTGCATTTTCTACAAAAAGAGTGTTTCATAACTGCTCAATCAAAAATATGTTTTATCTCTGTTAACTGAATTTACAGATCAGAAATAAGTTTCACAGAATGCATCTGTGTAGTTTTTATTTGAAGATATTCTTTTTCCCAATGTAGGCCTCTTAGCGCTTAGCATGTCCAATTGCAGTTTCTACAGAAAGAGTGATTCAGAACGGCTCAATCAAAAGTAAGGTTCAACTCTGTTAGTTGAATGCACAGAACAGAAAGAATTTTCACAGAATGCTACTGTGTAGTTTATATTTGAATATATTCCTTTTTCCACTATTACCCTCTTAGTGCTCCGAATGTCCACTTGCATTTTCTACAGAAAGAGTGTTCAGAACTGCGCAATCAAAAGTATGGTTTAACTCTGTTAGCTTAATGAACATATCAGAAATAAGTTTCACACAATGCTTCTGTGTAGTTTTTATTTGAAGATATTATTTTTCCCAACAGAGGCCTCTTAGCGCTCAGAATGTCCAATTGCAGTTTCTGCAGAAAGAGTGTTTCAGAAAGGCTCAATCAAAAGTAAGGTTCAACTCTGTTAGTTGAATGCACAGAACAGAAAGAAGTTTCATACAATGCTTCTGTGTAGTTTATATTTGAACATATTCTTTTTTCCACTATTACCCACTTAGCGCTTCGAATGTCCAGTTGCATTTTCTACAGACAGAGTGTTTCAAAACTGCTCAATCAAAAGTATGGTTTAACTCTGTTAGCTGAATGCTCAGTTCAGAAAGAAGTTTCACGGAATGCTTCTGTGTAGTTTATATTTGAATATATTCCTTTTTCCACTACTACTCTCTTAGCGCTCCAAATGTCCAGTTGCATTTTCTACAGAAAGAGTGTTCAGATCTGCTCAATCAAAAGTATGGTTTAACTCTGTTAGCTGAATGCACAGATCAGAAAGAAGTTTCACAGAATGATTCTGTGTAGTTTATATTTGGAGACATTCCTTTTTCCAGTATTACCCTCTTAGCGCTCCGAATCTCCACTTGCATTTTCTACAGAAAGAGTGTTTCAGAACGGCTCAATCAAAACTAAGGTTCAACTCTTTTAGTTGAACAAACAGAACAGAAAGAAGTTTCACACAATTCTTCTGTGTAGTTTTTATTTGTAGACATTCATTTTCCCAATATAGGCCTCTTAGCGCTCAGAATGTCCAATTGCAGTTTCTACAGAAAGAGTGTTTCAGAACGGCTCAATGAAAAGTAAGGTTCAACTCTGTTAGTTGAATGCACAGAACAGAAAGAAGTTTCATACAATGCTTCTGTGTAGTTTATATTTGAACATATTCTTTTTTCCACTATTACCCACTTAGCGCTACGAATGTCCAGTTGCATTTTCTACAGACAGAGTGTTTCAAAACTGCTCAATCAAAAGTATGGTTTAACTCTGTTAGCTGAATGCTCAGATCAGAAAGAAGTTTCACAGAATGCTTCTGTGTAGTTTATATTTGAATATATTCCTTTTTCCACTACTACTCTCTTAGCGCTCCAAATGTCCAGTTGCATTTTCTACAGAAAGAGTGTTCAGATCTGCTCAATCAAAAGTATGGTTTAACTCTGTTAGCTGAATGCACAGATCAGAAAGAAGTTTCACAGAATGATTCTGTGTAGTTTATATTTGGAGACATTCCTTTTTCCACTATTACCCTCTTAGCGCTCCGAATCTCCACTTGCATTTTCTACAGAAAGAGTGTTTCAGAATGGCTCAATCAAAACTAAGGTTCAACTCTTTTAGTTGAACAAACAGAACAGAAAGAAGTTTCACACAATTCTTCTGTATAGTTTTTATATGTAGACATTCTTTTTCCCAATATAGGCCTCTTAGCGTTCAGAATGTCCAATTGCAGTTTCTACAGAAAGAGTGTTTCAGAACGGCTCAATCGAAAGTAAGGTTCAACTCTGTTAGTTGAATGCACAGAACAGAAAGAAGTTTCATACAATGCTTCTGTGTAGTTTATATTTGAACATATTCTTTTTTCCACTATTACCCACTTAGCGCTACGAATGTCCAGTTGCATTTCCTACAGACAGAGTGTTTCAAAACTGCTCAATCAAAAGTATGGTTTAACTCTGTTAGCTGAATGCTCAGATCAGAAAGAAGTTTCACAGAATGCTTCTGTGTAGTTTATATATGAATATATTCCTTTTTCCACTACTACGCTCTTAGCGCTCCAAATGTCCAGTTGCATTTTCAACAGAAAGAGTGTTCAGATCTGCTCAATCAAAAGTATGGTTTAACTCTGTTAGCTGAATGCACAGATCAGAAAGAAGTTTCACTGAATGATTCTGTGTAGTTTATATTTGAAGACATTCCTTTTTCCACTATTACCCTCTTAGCGCTCCGAATCTCCACTTGCATTTTCTACAAAAAGAGTGTTTCATAACTGCTCAATCAAAAATATGTTTTATCTCTGTTAACTGAATTTACAGATCAGAAATAAGTTTCACAGAATGCATCTGTGTAGTTTTTATTTGAAGATATTCTTTTTCCCAATGTAGGCCTCTTAGCGCTTAGCATGTCCAATTGCAGTTTCTACAGAAAGAGTGTTTCAGAACGGATCAATCAAAAGTAAGGTTCAACTCTGTTAGTTGAATGCACAGAACAGAAAGAATTTTCACAGAATGCTACTGTGTAGTTTATATTTGAATATATTCCTTTTTCCACTATTACCCTCTTAGCACTCCGAATGTCCACTTGCATTTTCTACAGAAAGAGTGTTCAGAACTGCGCAATCAAAAGTATGGTTTAACTCTGTTAGCTTAATGAACATATCAGAAATAAGTTTCACACAATGCTTCTGTGTAGTTTTTATTTGAAGTTATTATTTTTCCCAATAAGGCCTCTTAGCGCTCAGAATGTCCAATTGCAGATTCTACAGAAAGAGTGTTTCAGAAAGGCTCAATCAAAAGTAAGGTTCAACTCTGTTAGTTGAATGCACAGAACAGAAAGAAGTTTCATACAATGCTTCTGTGTAGTTTATATTTGAACATATTCTTTTTTCCACTATTACCCACTTAGCGCTACGAATGTCCAGTTGCATTTTCTACAGACAGAGTGTTTCAAAACTGCTCAATCAAAAGTATGGTTTAACTCTGTTAGCTGAATGCTCAGATCAGAAAGAAGTCTCACAGAATGCTTCTGTGTAGTTTATATTTGAATATATTCCTTTTTCCACTACTACTCTCTTAGCGCTCCAAATGTCCAGTTGCATTTTCTACAGAAAGAGTGTTCAGATCTGCTCAATCAAAAGTATGGTTTAACTCTGTTAGCTGAATGCACAGATCAGAAAGAAGTTTCACAGAATGATTCTGTGTAGTTTATATTTGGAGACATTCCTTTTTCCACTATTACCCTCTTAGCGCTCCGAATCTCCACTTGCATTTTCTACAGAAAGAGTGTTTCAGAATGGCTCAATCAAAACTAAGGTTCAACTCTTTTAGTTGAACAAACAGAAGAGAAAGAAGTTTCACACAATTCTTCTGTATAGTTTTTATATGTAGACATTCTTTTTCCCAATATAGGCCTCTTAGCGCTCAGAATGTCCAATTGCAGTTTCTACAGAAAGAGTGTTTCAGAACGGCTCAATCGAAAGTAAGGTTCAACTCTGTTAGTTGAATGCACAGAACAGAAAGAAGTTTCATACAATGCTTCTGTGTAGTTTATATTTGAACATATTCTTTTTTCCACTATTACCCACTTAGCGCTACGAATGTCCAGTTGCATTTTCAACAGACAGAGTGTTTCAAAACTGCTCAATCAAAACTATGGTTTAACTCTGTTAGCTGAATGCTCAGATCAGAAAGAAGTTTCACAGAATGCTTCTGTGTAGTTTATATATGAATATATTCCTTTTTCCACTACTACGCTCTTAGCGCTCCAAATGTCCAGTTGCATTTTCAACAGAAAGAGTGTTCAGATCTGCTCAATCAAAAGTATGGTTTAACTCTGTTAGCTGAATGCACAGATCAGAAAGAAGTTTCACTGAATGATTCTGTGTAGTTTATATTTGAAGACATTCCTTTTTCCACTATTACCCTCTTAGCGCTCCGAATCTCCACTTGCATTTTCTACAAAAAGAGTGTTTCATAACTGCTCAATCAAAAATATGTTTTATCTCTGTTAACTGAATTTACAGATCAGAAATAAGTTTCACAGAATGCATCTGTGTAGTTTTTATTTGAAGATATTCTTTTTCCCAATGTAGGCCTCTTAGCGCTTAGCATGTCCAATTGCAGTTTCTACAGAAAGAGTGTTTCAGAACGGCTCAATCAAAAGTAAGGTTCAACTCTGTTAGTTGAATGCACAGAACAGGAAGAAGTTTCATACAATGCTTCTGTGTAGTTTATATTTGAACATATTCTTTTTTCCACTATTACCCACATAGCGCTACGAATATCCAGTTGCATTTTCTACAGACAGAGTGTTTCAAAACTGCTCAATCAAAAGTATGGTTTAACTCTGTTAGCTGAATGCTCAGATCAGAAAGAAGTTTCACAGAATGCTTCTGTGTAGTTTATATTTGAATATATTCCTTTTTCCACTACTACTCTCTTAGCGCTCCAAATGTCCAGTTGCATTTTCTACAGAAAGAGTGTTCAGATCTGCTCAATCAAAAGTATGGTTTAACTCTGTTAGCTGAATGCACAGATCAGAAATAAGTTTCACAGAATGATTCTGTGTAGTTTATATTTGGAGACATTCCTTTTTCCACTATTACCCTCTTAGCGCTCCGAATCTCCACTTGCATTTTCTACAGAAAGACTGTTACAGAACGGCTCAATCAAAACTAAGGTTCAACTCTTTTAGTTGAACAAACAGAACAGACAGAAGTTTCACACAATTCTTCTGTGTAGTTTTTATTTGTAGACATACTTTTTCCCAATATAGGCCTCCTAGCGCTCAGAATGTCAAATTGCAGTTTCTACAGAAAGAGTGTTTCAGAACGGCTCAATCAAATGTAAGGTTCAACTCTGTTAGTTGAATGCACAGAACAGAAAGAAGTTTCATACAATGCTTCTGTGTAGTTTATATTTGAACATATTCTTTTTTCCACTATTACCCACTTAGCGCTACGAATGTCCAGTTGCATTTTCTACAGACAGAGTGTTTCAAAACTGCTCAATCAAAAGTAATGTTTAACTCTGTTAGCTGAATGCTCAAATCAGAAAGAAGTTTCACAGAATGCTTCTGTGTAGTTTATATATGAATATATTCCTTTTTCCACTACTACGCTCTTAGCGCTCCAAATGTCCAGTTGCATTTTCAACAGAAAGAGTGTTCAGATCTGCTCAATCAAAAGTATGGTTTAACTCTGTTAGCTGAATGCACAGATCAGAAAGAAGTTTCACTGAATGATTCTGTGTAGTTTATATTTGAAGACATTCCTTTTTCCACTATTACCCTCTTAGCGCTCCGAATCTCCACTTGCATTTTCTACAAAAAGAGTGTTTCATAACTGCTCAATCAAAAATATGTTTTATCTCTGTCAACTGAATTTACAGATCAGAAATAAGTTTCACAGAATGCATCTGTGTAGTTTTTATTTGAAGATATTTTTTTTCCCAATGTAGGCCGCTTAGCGCTTAGCATGTCCAATTGCAGTTTCTACAGAAAGAGTGTTTCAGAACGGCTCAATCAAAAGTAAGGTTCAACTCTGTTAGTTGAATGCACAGAACAGAAAGAATTTTCACAGAATGCTACTGTGTAGTTTATATTTGAATATATTCCTTTTTCCACTATTACCCTCTTAGCGCTCCGAATGTCCACTTGCATTTTCTACAGAAAGAGTGTTCAGAACTGCGCAATCAAAAGTATGGTTTAACTCTGTTAGCTTAATGAACATATCAGAAATAAGTTTCACACAATGCTTCTGTGTAGTTTTTATTTGAAGATATTATTTTTCCCAATAAGGCCTTTTAGCGCTCAGAATGTCCAATTGCAGATTCTACAGAAAGAGTGTTTCAGAAAGGCTCAATCAAAAGTAAGGTTCAACTCTGTTAGTTGAATGCACAGAACAGAAAGAAGTTTCATGCAATGCTTCTGTGTAGTTTATATTTGAACATATTCTTTTTTCCACTATTACCCACTTAGCGCTACGAATATCCAGTTGCATTTTCTACAGACAGAGTGTTTCAAAACTGCTCAATCAAAAGTATGGTTTAACTCTGTTAGCTGAATGCTCAGATCAGAAAGAAGTTTCACAGAATGCTTCTGTGTAGTTTATATTTGAATATATTCCTTTTTCCACTACTACTCTCTTAGCGCTCCAAATGTCCAGTTGCATTTTCTACAGAAAGAGTGTTCAGATCTGCTCAATCAAAAGTATGGTTTAACTCTGTAAGCTGAATGCACAGATCAGAAATAAGTTTCACAGAATGATTCTGTGTAGTTTATATTTGGAGACATTCCTTTTTCCACTATTACCCTCTTAGCGCTCCGAATCTCCACTTGCATTTTCTACAGAAAGACTGTTACAGAACGGCTCAATCAAAACTAAGGTTCAACTCTTTTAGTTGAACAAACAGAACAGAAAGAAGTTTCACACAATTCTTCTGTGTAGTTTTTATTTGTAGACATTCTTTTTCCCAATATAGGCCTCTTAGCGCTCAGAATGTCCAATTGCAGTTTCTACAGAAAGAGTGTTTCAGAACGGCTCAATCAAAAGTAAGGTTCAACTCTGTTAGTTGAATGCACAGAACAGAAAGAAGTTTCATACAATGCTTCTGTGTAGTTTATATTTGAACATATTCTTTTTTCCACTATTACCCACTTAGCGCTACGAATGTCCAGTTGCATTTTCTACAGACAGAGTGTTTCAAAACTGCTCAATCAAAAGTATGGTTTAACTCTGTTAGCTGAATGCTCAGATCAGAAACAAGTTTCACAGAATGCTTCTGTGTAGTTTATATTTGAATATATTCCTTTTTCCACTACTACGCTCTTAGCGCTCCAAATGTCCAGTTGCATTTTCAACAGAAAGAGTGTTCAGATCTGCTCAATCAAAATATGGTTTAACTCTGTTAGCTGAATGCACAGATCAGAAAGAAGTTTCACCGAATGATTCTGTGTAGTTTATATTTGAAGACATTCCTTTTTCCACTATTACCCTCTTAGCGCTCCGAATCTCCACTTGCATTTTCTACAAAAAGAGTGTTTCATAACTGCTCAATCAAAAATATGTTTTATCTCTGTTAACTGAATTTACAGATCAGAAATAAGTTTCACAGAATGCATCTGTGTAGTTTTTATTTGAAGATATTCTTTTTCCCAATGTAGGCCTCTTAGCGCTTAGCATGTCCAATTGCAGTTTCTACAGAAAGAGTGTTTCAGAACGGCTCAATCAAAAGTAAGGTTCAACTCTGTTAGTTGAATGCACAGAACAGAAAGAATTTTCACAGAATGCTACTGTGTAGTTTATATTTGAATATATTCCTTTTTCCACTATTACCCTCTTAGTGCTCCGAATGTCCACTTGCATTTTCTACAGAAAGAGAGTTCAGAACTGCGCAATCAAAAGTATGGTTTAACTCTGTTAGCTTAATGAACATATCAGAAATAAGTTTCACACAATGCTTCTGTGTAGTTTTTATTTGAAGATATTATTTTTCCCAATAGAGGCCTCTTAGCGCTCAGAATGTCCAATTGCAGTTTCTGCAGAAAGAGTGTTTCAGAAAGGCTCAATCAAAAGTAAGGTACAACTCTGTTAGTTGAATGCACAGAACAGAAAGAAGTTTCATACAATGCTTCTGTGTAGTTTATATTTGAACATATTCTTTTTTCCACTATTACCCACTTAGCGCTACGAATGTCCAGGTGCATTTTCTACAGACAGAGTGTTTCAAAACTGCTCAATCAAAAGTATGGTTTAACTCTGTTAGCTGAATGCTCAGTTCAGAAAGAAGTTTCACAGAATGCTTCTGTGTAGTTTATATTTGAATATATTCCTTTTTCCACTACTACTCTCTTAGCGCTCCAAATGTCCAGTTGCATTTTCTACAGAAAGAGTGTTCAGATCTGCTCAATCAAAAGTATGGTTTAACTCTGTTAGCTGAATGCACAGATCAGAAAGAAGTTTCACAGAATGATTCTGTGTAGTTTATATTTGGAGACATTCCTTTTTCCAGTATTACCCTCTTAGCGCTCCGAATCTCCACTTGCATTTTCTACAGAAAGAGTGTTTCAGAACGGCTCAATCAAAACTAAGGTTCAACTCTTTTAGTTGAACAAACAGAACAGAAAGAAGTTTCACACAATTCTTCTGTGTAGTTTTTATTTGTAGACATTCATTTTCCCAATATAGGCCTCTTAGCACTCAGAATGTCCAACTGCAGTTTCTACAGAAAGAGTGTTTCAGAACGGCTCAATGAAAAGTAAGGTTCAACTCTGTTAGTTGAATGCACAGAACAGAAAGAAGTTTCATACAATGCTTCTGTGTAGTTTATATTTGAACATATTCTTTTTTCCACTATTACCCACTTAGCGCTACGAATGTCCAGTTGCATTTTCTACGGACAGAGTGTTTCAAAACTGCTCAATCAAAAGTATGGTTTAACTCTGTTAGCTGAATGCTCAGATCAGAAAGAAGTTTCACAGAATGCTTCTGTGTAGTTTATATTTGAATATATTCCTTTTTCCACTACTACTCTCTTAGCGCTCCAAATGTCCAGTTGCATTTTCTACAGAAAGAGTGTTCAGATCTGCTCAATCAAAAGTATGGTTTAACTCTGTTAGCTGAATGCACAGATCAGAAAGAAGTTTCACAGAATGATTCTGTGTAGTTTATATTTGGAGACATTCCTTTTTCCACTATTACCCTCTTAGCGCTCCGAATCTCCACTTGAATTTTCTACAGAAAGAGTGTTTCAGAATGGCTCAATCAAAACTAAGGTTCAACTCTTTTAGTTGAACAAACAGAACAGAAAGAAGTTTCACACAATTCTTCTGTATAGTTTTTATATGTAGATATTCTTTTTCCCAATATAGGCCTCTTAGCGCTCAGAATGTCCAATTGCAGTTTCTACAGAAAGAGTGTTTCAGAACAGCTCAATCGAAAGTAAGGTTCAACTCTGTTAGTTGAATGCACAGAACAGAAAGAAGTTTCATACAATGCTTCTGTGTAGTTTATATTTGAACATATTCTTTTTTCCACTATTACCCACTTAGCGCTACGAATGTCCAGTTGCATTTTCTACAGACAGAGTGTTTCAAAACTGCTCAATCAAAAGTATGGTTTAATTCTGTTAGCTGAATGCTCAGATCAGAAAGAAGTTTCACAGAATGCTTCTGTGTAGTTTATATATGAATATATTCCTTTTTCCACTACTACGCTCTTAGCGCTCCAAATGTCCAGTTGCATTTTCAACAGAAAGAGTGTTCAGATCTGCTCAATCAAAAGTATGGTTTAACTCTGTTAGCTGAATGCACAGATCAGAAAGAAGTTTCACTGAATGATTCTGTGTAGTTTATATTTGAAGACATTCCTTTTTCCACTATTACCCTCTTAGCGCTCCGAATCTCCACTTGCATTTTCTACAAAAAAGTGTTTCATAACTGCTCAATCAAAAATATGTTTTATCTCTGTTAACTGAATTTACAGATCAGAAATAAGTTTCACAGAATGCATCTGTGTAGTTTTTATTTGAAGATATTCTTTTTCCCAATGTAGGCCTCTTAGCGCTTAGCATGTCCAATTGCAGTTTCTACAGAAAGAGTGTTTCAGAACGGCTCAATCAAAAGTAAGGTTCAACTCTGTTAGTTGAATGCACAGAACAGAAAGAATTTTCACAGAATGCTACTGTGTAGTTTATATTTGAATATATTCCTTTTTCCACTATTACCCTCTTAGCGCTCCGAATGTCCACTTGCATTTTCTACAGAAAGAGTGTTCAGAACTGCGCAATCAAAAGTATGGTTTAACTCTGTTAGCTTAATGAACATATCAGAAATAAGTTTCACACAATGCTTCTGTGTAGTTTTTATTTGAAGATATTATTTTTCCCAATAAGGCCTCTTAGCGCTCAGAATGTCCAATTGCAGATTCTACAGAAAGAGTGTTTCAGAAAGGCTCAATCAAAAGTAAGGTTCAACTCTGTTAGTTGAATGCACAGAACAGAAAGAAGTTTCATACAATGCTTCTGTGTAGTTTATATTTGAACATATTCTTTTTTCCACTATTACCCACTTAGCGCTACGAATATCCAGTTGCATTTTCTACAGACAGAGTGTTTCAAAACTGCTCAATCAAAAGTATGGTTTAACTCTGTTAGCTGAATGCTCAGATCAGAAAGAAGTTTCACAGAATGCTTCTGTGTAGTTTATATTTGAATATATTCCTTTTTCCACTACTACTCTCTTAGCGCTCCAAATGTCCAGTTGCATTTTCTACAGAAAGAGTGTTCAGATCTGCTCAATCAAAAGTATGGTTTAACTCTGTTAGCTGAATGCACACATCAGAAATAAGTTTCACAGAATGATTCTGTGTAGTTTATATTTGGAGACATTCCTTTTTCCACTATTACCCTCTTAGCGCTCCGAATCTCCACTTGCATTTTCTACAGAAAGACTGTTACAGAACGGCTCAATCAAAACTAAGGTTCAACTCTTTTAGTTGAACAAACAGAACAGAAAGAAGTTTCACACAATTCTTCTGTGTAGTTTTTATTTGTAGACATTCTTTTTCCCAATATAGGCCTCTTAGCGCTCAGAATGTCCAATTGCAGTTTCTACAGAAAGAGTGTTTCAGAACGGCTCAATCAAAAGTAAGGTTCAACTCTGTTAGTTGAATGCACAGAACAGAAAGAAGTTTCATACAATGCTTCTGTGTAGTTTATATTTGAACATATTCTTTTTTCCACTATTACCCACTTAGCGCTACGAATGTCCAGTTGCATTTTCTACAGACAGAGTGTTTCAAAACTGCTCAATCAAAAGTATGGTTTAACTCTGTTAGCTGAATGCTCAGATCAGAAACAAGTTTCACAGAATGCTTCTGTGTAGTTTATATTTGAATATATTCCTTTTTCCACTACTACGCTCTTAGCGCTCCAAATGTCCAGTTGCAATTTCAACAGAAAGAGTGTTCAGATCTGCTCAATCAAAAGTATGGTTTAACTCTGTTAGCTGAATGCACAGATCAGAAAGAAGTTTCACCGAATGATTCTGTGTAGTTTATATTTGAAGACATTCCTTTTTCCACTATTACCCTCTTAGCGCTCCGAATCTCCACTTGCATTTTCTACAAAAAGAGTGTTTCATAACTGCTCAATCAAAAATATGTTTTATCTCTGTTAACTGAATTTACAGATCAGAAATAAGTTTCACAGAATGCATCTGTGTAGTTTTTATTTGAAGATATTCTTTTTCCCAATGTAGGCCTCTTAGCGCTTAGCATGTCCAATTGCAGTTTCTACAGAAAGAGTGATTCAGAACGGCTCAATCAAAAGTAAGGTTCAACTCTGTTAGTTGAATGCACAGAACAGAAAGAATTTTCACAGAATGCTACTGTGTAGTTTATATTTGAATATATTCCTTTTTCCACTATTACCCTCTTAGTGCTCCGAATGTCCACTTGCATTTTCTACAGAAAGAGTGTTCAGAACTGCGCAATCAAAAGTATGGTTTAACTCTGTTAGCTTAATGAACATATCAGAAATAAGTTTCACACAATGCTTCTGTGTAGTTTTTATTTGAAGATATTATTTTTCCCAACAGAGGCCTCTTAGCGCTCAGAATGTCCAATTGCAGTTTCTGCAGAAAGAGTGTTTCAGAAAGGCTCAATCAAAAGTAAGGTTCAACTCTGTTAGTTGAATGCACAGAACAGAAAGAAGTTTCATACAATGCTTCTGTGTAGTTTATATTTGAACATATTCTTTTTTCCACTATTACCCACTTAGCGCTACGAATGTCCAGTTGCATTTTCTACAGACAGAGTGTTTCAAAACTGCTCAATCAAAAGTATGGTTTAACTCTGTTAGCTGAATGCTCAGTTCAGAAAGAAGTTTCACGGAATGCTTCTGTGTAGTTTATATTTGAATATATTCCTTTTTCCACTACTACTCTCTTAGCGCTCCAAATGTCCAGTTGCATTTTCTACAGAAAGAGTGTTCAGATCTGCTCAATCAAAAGTATGGTTTAACTCTGTTAGCTGAATGCACAGATCAGAAAGAAGTTTCACAGAATGATTCTGTGTAGTTTATATTTGGAGACATTCCTTTCTCCAGTATTACCCTCTTAGCGCTCCGAATCTCCACTTGCATTTTCTACAGAAAGAGTGTTTCAGAACGGCTCAATCAAAACTAAGGTTCAACTCTTTTAGTTGAACAAACAGAACAGAAAGAAGTTTCACACAATTCTTCTGTGTAGTTTTTATTTGTAGACATTCATTTTCCCAATATAGGCCTCTTAGCGCTCAGAATGTCCAATTGCAGTTTCTACAGAAAGAGTGTTTCAGAACGGCTCAATGAAAAGTAAGGTTCAACTCTGTTAGTTGAATGCACAGAACAGAAAGAAGTTTCATACAATGCTTCTGTGTAGTTTATATTTGAACATATTCTTTTTTCCACTATTACCCACTTAGCGCTACGAATGTCCAGTTGCATTTTCTACAGACAGAGTGTTTCAAAACTGCTCAATCAAAAGTATGGTTTAACTCTGTTAGCTGAATGCTCAGATCAGAAAGAAGTTTCACAGAATGCTTCTGTGTAGTTTATATTTGAATATATTCCTTTTTCCACTACTACTCTCTTAGCGCTCCAAATGTCCAGTTGCATTTTCTACAGAAAGAGTTTTCAGATCTGCTCAATCAAAAGTATGGTTTAACTCTGTTAGCTGAATGCACAGATCAGAAAGAAGTTTCACAGAATGATTCTGTGTAGTTTATATTTGGAGACATTCCTTTTTCCACTATTACCCTCTTAGCGCTCCGAATCTCCACTTGCATTTTCTACAGAAAGAGTGTTTCAGAATGGCTCAATCAAAACTAAGGTTCAACTCTTTTAGTTGAACAAACAGAACAGAAAGAAGTTTCACACAATTCTTCTGTATAGTTTTTATATGTAGACATTCTTTTTCCCAATATAGGCCTCTTAGCGTTCAGAATGTCCAATTGCAGTTTCTACAGAAAGAGTGTTTCAGAACGGCTCAATCGAAAGTAAGGTTCAACTCTGTTAGTTGAATGCACAGAACAGAAAGAAGTTTCATACAATGCTTCTGTGTAGTTTATATTTGAACATATTCTTTTTTCCACTATTACCCACTTAGCGCTACGAATGTCCAGTTGCATTTCCTACAGACAGAGTGTTTCAAAACTGCTCAATCAAAAGTATGGTTTAACTCTGTTAGCTGAATGCTCAGATCAGAAAGAAGTTTCACAGAATGCTTCTGTGTAGTTTATATATGAATATATTCCTTTTTCCACTACTACGCTCTTAGCGCTCCAAATGTCCAGTTGCATTTTCAACAGAAAGAGTGTTCAGATCTGCTCAATCAAAAGTATGGTTTAACTCTGTTAGCTGAATGCACAGATCAGAAAGAAGTTTCACTGAATGATTCTGTGTAGTTTATATTTGAAGACATTCCTTTTTCCACTATTACCCTCTTAGCGCTCCGAATCTCCACTTGCATTTTCTACAAAAAGAGTGTTTCATAACTGCTCAATCAAAAATATGTTTTATCTCTGTTAACTGAATTTACAGATCAGAAATAAGTTTCACAGAATGCATCTGTGTAGTTTTTATTTGAAGATATTCTTTTTCCCAATGTAGGCCTCTTAGCGCTTAGCATGTCCAATTGCAGTTTCTACAGAAAGAGTGTTTCAGAACGGATCAATCAAAAGTAAGGTTCAACTCTGTTAGTTGAATGCACAGAACAGAAAGAATTTTCACAGAATGCTACTGTGTAGTTTATATTTGAATATATTCCTTTTTCCACTATTACCCTCTTAGCACTCCGAATGTCCACTTGCATTTTCTACAGAAAGACTGTTCAGAACTGCGCAATCAAAAGTATGGTTTAACTCTGTTAGCTTAATGAACATATCAGAAATAAGTTTCACACAATGCTTCTGTGTAGTTTTTATTTGAAGTTATTATTTTTCCCAATAAGGCCTCTTAGCGCTCAGAATGTCCAATTGCAGATTCTACAGAAAGAGTGTTTCAGAAAGGCTCAATCAAAAGTAAGGTTCAACTCTGTTAGTTGAATGCACAGAACAGAAAGAAGTTTCATACAATGCTTCTGTGTAGTTTATATTTGAACATATTCTTTTTTCCACTATTACCCACTTAGCGCTACGAATGTCCAGTTGCATTTTCTACAGACAGAGTGTTTCAAAACTGCTCAATCAAAAGTATGGTTTAACTCTGTTAGCTGAATGCTCAGATCAGAAAGAAGTCTCACAGAATGCTTCTGTGTAGTTTATATTTGAATATATTCCTTTTTCCACTACTACTCTCTTAGCGCTCCAAATGTCCAGTTGCATTTTCTACAGAAAGAGTGTTCAGATCTGCTCAATCAAAAGTATGGTTTAACTCTGTTAGCTGAATGCACAGATCAGAAAGAAGTTTCACAGAATGATTCTGTGTAGTTTATATTTGGAGACATTCCTTTTTCCACTATTACCCTCTTAGCGCTCCGAATCTCCACTTGCATTTTCTACAGAAAGAGTGTTTCAGAATGGCTCAATCAAAACTAAGGTTCAACTCTTTTAGTTGAACAAACAGAAGAGAAAGAAGTTTCACACAATTCTTCTGTATAGTTTTTATATGTAGACATTCTTTTTCCCAATATAGGCCTCTTAGCGCTCAGAATGTCCAATTGCAGTTTCTACAGAAAGAGTGTTTCAGAACGGCTCAATCGAAAGTAAGGTTCAACTCTGTTAGTTGAATGCACAGAACAGAAAGAAGTTTCATACAATGCTTCTGTGTAGTTTATATTTGAACATATTCTTTTTTCCACTATTACCCACTTAGCGCTACGAATGTCCAGTTGCATTTTCAACAGACAGAGTGTTTCAAAACTGCTCAATCAAAAGTATGGTTTAACTCTGTTAGCTGAATGCTCAGATCAGAAAGAAGTTTCACAGAATGCTTCTGTGTAGTTTATATATGAATATATTCCTTTTTCCACTACTACGCTCTTAGCGCTCCAAATGTCCAGTTGCATTTTCAACAGAAAGAGTGTTCAGATCTGCTCAATCAAAAGTATGGTTTAACTCTGTTAGCTGAATGCACAGATCAGAAAGAAGTTTCACTGAATGATTCTGTGTAGTTTATATTTGAAGACATTCCTTTTTCCACTATTACCCTCTTAGCGCTCCGAATCTCCACTTGCATTTTCTACAAAAAGAGTGTTTCATAACTGCTCAATCAAAAATATGTTTTATCTCTGTTAACTGAATTTACAGATCAGAAATAAGTTTCACAGAATGCATCTGTGTAGTTTTTATTTGAAGATATTCTTTTTCCCAATGTAGGCCTCTTAGCGCTTAGCATGTCCAATTGCAGTTTCTACAGAAAGAGTGTTTCAGAACGGCTCAATCAAAAGTAAGGTTCAACTCTGTTAGTTGAATGCACAGAACAGAAAGAATTTTCACAGAATGCTACTGTGTAGTTTATATTTGAATATATTCCTTTTTCCACTATTACCCTCTTAGCGCTCCGAATGTCCACTTGCATTTTCTACAGAAAGAGTGTTCAGAACTGCGCAATCAATAGTATGGTTTAACTCTGTTAGCTTAATGAACATATCAGAAATAAGTTTCACACAATGCTTCTGTGTAGTTTTTATTTGAAGATATTATTTTTCCCAATAAGGCCTCTTAGCGCTCAGAATGTCCAATTGCAGATTCTACAGAAAGAGTGTTTCAGAAAGGCTCAATCAAAAGTAAGGTTCAACTCTGTTAGTTGAATGCACAGAACAGAAAGAAGTTTCATACAATGCTTCTGTGTAGTTTATATTTGAACATATACTTTTTTCCACTATTACCCACTTAGCGCTACGAATATCCAGTTGCATTTTCTACAGACAGAGTGTTTCAAAACTGCTCAATCAAAAGTATGGTTTAACTCTGTTAGCTGAATGCTCAGATCAGAAAGAAGTTTCACAGAATGCTTCTGTGTAGTTTATATTTGAATATATTCCTTTTTCCACTACTACTCTCTTAGCGCTCCAAATGTCTAGTTGCATTTTCTACAGAAAGAGTGTTCAGATCTGCTCAATCAAAAGTATGGTTTAACTCTGTTAGCTGAATGCACAGATCAGAAATAAGTTTCACAGAATGATTCTGTGTGGTTTATATTTGGAGACATTCCTTTTTCCACTATTACCCTCTTAGCGCTCTGAATCTCCACTTGCATTTTCTACAGAAAGACTGTTACAGAACGGCTCAATCAAAACTATGGTTCAACTCTTTTAGTTGAACAAACAGAACAGAAAGAAGTTTCACACAATTCTTCTGTGTAGTTTTTATTTGTAGACATTCTTTTTCCCAATATAGGCCTCTTAGCGCTCAGAATGTCAAATTGCAGTTTCTACAGAAAGAGTGTTTCAGAACGGCTCAATCAAAAGTAAGGTTCTACTCTGTTAGTTGAATGCACAGAACAGAAAGGAGTTTCATACAATGCTTCTGTGTAGTTTATATTTGAACATATTCTTTTTTCCACTATTACCCACTTAGCGCTACGAATGTCCAGTTGCATTTTCTACAGACAGAGTGTTTCAAAACTGCTCAATCAAAAGTATGGTTTAACTCTGTTAGCTGAATGCTCAAATCAGAAAGAAGTTTCACAGAATGCTTCTGTGTAGTTTATATATGAATATATTCCTTTTTCCACTACTACGCTCTTAGCGCTCCAAATGTCCAGTTGCATTTTCAACAGAAAGAGTGTTCAGATCTGCTCAATCAAAAGTATGGTTTAACTCTGTTAGCTGAATGCACAGATCAGAAAGAAGTTTCACTGAATGATTCTGTGTAGTTTATATTTGAAGACATTCCTTTTTCCACTATTACCCTCTTAGCGCTCCGAATCTCCACTTGCATTTTCTACAAAGGAGTGTTTCATAACTGCTCAATCAAAAATATGTTTTATCTCTGTTAACTGAATTTACAGATCAGAAATAAGTTTCACAGAATGCATCTGTGTAGTTTTTATTTGAAGATATTCTTTTTCCCAATGTAGGCCTCTTAGCGCTTAGCATGTCCAATTGCAGTTTCTACAGAAAGAGTGTTTCAGAACGGCTCAATAAAAAGTAAGGTTCAACTCTGTTAGTTGAATGCACAGAACAGAAAGAATTTTCACAGAATGCTACTGTGTAGTTTATATTTGAATATATTCCTTTTTCCACTATTACCCTCTTAGCGCTCCGAATGTCCACTTGCATTTTCTACAGAAAGAGTGTTCAGAACTGCGCAATCAAAAGTATGGTTTAACTCTGTTAGCTTAATGAACATATCAGAAATAAGTTTCACACAATGCTTCTGTGTAGTTTTTATTTGAAGATATTATTTTTCCCAATAAGGCCTCTTAGCGCTCAGAATGTCCAATTGCAGATTCTACAGAAAGAGTGTTTCAGAAAGGCTCTATCAAAAGTAAGGTTCAACTCTGTTAGTTGAATGCACAGAACAGAAAGAAGTTTCATACAATGCTTCTGTGTAGTTTATATTTGAACATATTCTTTTTTCCACTATTACCCACTTAGCGCTACGAATATCCAGTTGCATTTTCTACAGACAGAGTGTTCCAAACTGCTCAATCAAAAGTATGGTTTAACTCTGTTAGCTGAATGCTCAGATCAGAAAGAAGTTTCACAGAATGCTTCTGTGTAGTTTATATTTGAATATATTCCTTTTTCCACTACTACTCTCTTAGCGCTCCAAATGTCCAGTTGCATTTTCTACAGAAAGAGTGTTCAGATCTGCTCAATCAAAAGTATGATTTAACTCTGTTAGCTGAATGCACAGATCAGAAATAAGTTTCACAGAATGATTCTGTGTAGTTTATATTTGGAGACATTCCTTTTTCCACTATTACCCTCTTAGCGCTCCGAATCTCCACTTGCATTTTCTACAGAAAGACTGTTACAGAACGGCTCAATCAAAACTAAGGTTCAACACTTTTAGTTGAACAAACAGAACAGAAAGAAGTTTCACACAATTCTTCTGTGTAGTTTTTATTTGTAGACATTCTTTTTCCCAATATAGGCCTCTTAGCGCTCAGAATGTCAAATTGCAGTTTCTACAGAAAGAGTGTTTCAGAACGGCTCAATCAAAAGTAAGGTTCTACTCTGTTAGTTGAATGCACAGAACAGAAAGGAGTTTCATACAATGCTTCTGTGTAGTTTATATTTGAACATATTCTTTTTTCCACTATTACCCACTTAGCGCTACGAATGTCCAGTTGCATTTTCTACAGACAGAGTGTTTCAAAACTGCTCAATCAAAAGTATGGTTTAACTCTGTTAGCTGAATGCTCAAATCAGAAAGAAGTTTCACAGAATGCTTCTGTGTAGTTTATATATGAATATTTTCCTTTTTCCACTACTACGCTCTTAGCGCTCCAAATGTCCAGTTGCATTTTCAACAGAAAGAGTGTTCAGATCTGCTCAATCAAAAGTATGGTTTAACTCTGTTAGCTGAATGCACAGATCAGAAAGAAGTTTCACTGAATGATTCTGTGTAGTTTATATTTGAAGACATTCCTTTTTCCACTATTACCCTCTTAGCGCTCCGAATCTCCACTTGCATTTTCTACAAAAAGAGTGTTTCATAACTGCTCAATCAAAAATATGTTTTATCTCTGTTAACTGAATTTACAGATCAGAAATAAGTTTCACAGAATGCATCTGTGTAGTTTTTATTTGAAGATATTCTTTTTCCCAATGTAGGCCACTTAGCGCTTAGCATGTCCAATTGCAGTTTCTACAGAAAGAGTGTTTCAGAACGGCTCAATCAAAAGTAAGGTTCAACTCTGTTAGTTGAATGCACAGAACAGAAAGAATTTTCACAGAATGCTACTGTGTAGTTTATATTTGAATATATTCCTTTTTCCACTATTACCCTCTTAGCGCTCCGAATGTCCACTTGCATTTTCTACAGAAAGAGTGTTCAGAACTGCGCAATCAAAAGTATGGTTTAACTCTGTTAGCTTAATGAACATATCAGAAATAAGTTTCACACAATGCTTCTGTGTAGTTTTTATTTGAAGATATTATTTTTCCCAATAAGGCCTCTTAGCGCTCAGAATGTCCAATTGCAGATTCTACAGAAAGAGTGTTTCAGAAAGGCTCAATCAAAAGTAAGGTTCAACTCTGTTAGTTGAATGCACAGAACAGAAAGAAGTTTCATACAATGCTTCTGTGTAGTTTATATTTGAACATATTCTTTTTTCCACTATTACCCACTTAGCGCTACGAATATCCAGTTGCATTTTCTACAGACAGAGTGTTTCAAAACTGCTCAATCAAAAGTATGGTTTAACTCTGTTAGCTGAATGCTCAGATCAGAAAGAAGTTTCACAGAATGCTTCTGTGTAGTTTATATTTGAATATATTCCTTTTTCCACTACTACTCTCTTAGCGCTCCAAATGTCCAGTTGCATTTTCTACAGAAAGAGTGTTCAGATCTGCTCAATCAAAAGTATGGTTTAACTCTGTTAGCTGAATGCACAGATCAGAAATAAGTTTCACAGAATGATTCTGTGTAGTTTATATTTGGAGACATTCCTTTTTCCACTATTACCCTCTTAGCGCTCCGAATCTCCACTTGCATTTTCTACAGAAAGACTGTTACAGAACGGCTCAATCAAAACTAAGGTTCAACACTTTTAGTTGAACAAACAGAACAGAAAGAAGTTTCACACAATTCTTCTGTGTAGTTTTTATTTGTAGACATTCTTTTTCCCAATATAGGCCTCTTAGCGCTCAGAATGTCCAATTGCAGTTTCTACAGAAAGAGTGTTTCAGAACGGCTCAATCGAAAGTAAGGTTCAACTCTGTTAGTTGAATGCACAGAACAGAAAGAAGTTTCATACAATGCTTCTGTGTAGTTTATATTTGAACATATTCTTTTTTCCACTATTACCCACTTAGCGCTACGAATGTCCAGTTGCATTTTCTACAGACAGAGTGTTTCAAAACTGCTCAATCAAAAGTATGGTTTAACTCTGTTAGCTGAATGCTCAGATCAGAAACAAGTTTCACAGAATGCTTCTGTGTAGTTTATATTTGAATATATTCCTTTTTCCACTACTACGCTCTTAGCGCTCCAAATGTCCAGTTGCATTTTCAACAGAATGAGTGTTCAGATCTGCTCAATCAAAAGTATGGTTTAACTCTGTTAGCTGAATGCACAGATCAGAAAGAAGTTTCACCGAATGATTCTGTGTAGTTTATATTTGAAGACATTCCTTTTTCCACTATTACCCTCTTAGCGCTCCGAATCTCCACTTGCATTTTCTACAAAAAGAGTGTTTCATAACTGCTCAATCAAAAATATGTTTTATCTCTGTTAACTGAATTTACAGATCAGAAATAAGTTTCACAGAATGCATCTGTGTAGTTTTTACTTGAAGATATTCTTTTTCCTAATGTAGGCCTCTTAGCGCTTAGCATGTCCAATTGCAGTTTCTACAGAAAGAGTGTTTCAGAACGGCTCAATCAAAAGTAAGGTTCAACTCTGTTAGTTGAATGCACAGAACAGAAAGAATTTTCACAGAATGCTACTGTGTAGTTTATATTTGAATATATTCCTTTTTCCACTATTACCCTCTTAGCGCTCCGAATGTCCACTTGCATTTTCTACAGAAAGAGTGTTCAGAACTGCGCAATCAAAAGTATGGTTTAACTCTGTTAGCTTAATGAACATATCAGAAATAAGTTTCACACAATGCTTCTGTGTAGTTTTTATTTGAAGATATTATTTTTCCCAATAAGGCCTCTTAGCGCTCAGAATGTCCAATTGCAGATTCTACAGAAAGAGTGTTTCAGAAAGGCTCAATCAAAAGTAAGGTTCAACTCTGTTAGTTGAATGCACAGAACAGAAAGAAGTTTCATACAATGCTTCTGTGTAGTTTATATTTGAACATATTCTTTTTTCCACTATTACCCACTTAGCGCTACGAATATCCAGTTGCATTTTCTACAGACAGAGTGTTTCAAAACTGCTCAATCAAAAGTATGGTTTAACTCTGTTAGCTGAATGCTCAGATCAGAAAGAAGTTTCACAGAATGCTTCTGTGTAGTTTATATTTGAATATATTCCTTTTTCCACTACTACTCTCTTAGCGCTCCAAATGTCCAGTTGCATTTTCTACAGAAAGAGTGTTCAGATCTGCTCAATCAAAAGTGTGGTTTAACTCTGTTAGCTGAATGCACAGATCAGAAATAATTTTCACAGAATGATTCTGTGTAGTTTATATTTGGAGACATTCCTTTTTCCACTATTACCCTCTTAGCGCTCCGAATCTCCACTTGCATTTTCTACAGAAAGACTGTTACAGAACGGCTCAATCAAAACTAAGGTTCAACTCTTTTAGTTGAACAAACAGAACAGAAAGAAGTTTCACACAATTCTTCTGTGTAGTTTTTATTTGTAGACATTCTTTTTCCCAATATAGGCCTCTTAGCGCTCAGAATGTCAAATTGCAGTTTCTACAGAAAGAGTGTTTCAGAACGGCTCAATCAAAAGTAAGGTTCAACTCTGTTAGTTGAATGCACAGAACAGAAAGAAGTTTCATACAATGCTTCTGTGTAGTATATATTTGAACATATTCTTTTTTCCACTATTACCCACTTAGCGCTACGAATGTCCAGTTGCATTTTCTACAGACAGAGTGTTTCAAAACTGCTCAATCAAAAGTATGGTTTAACTCTGTTAGCTGAATGCTCAAATCAGAAAGAAGTTTCACAGAATGCTTCTGTGTAGTTTATATATGAATATATTCCTTTTTCCACTACTACGCTCTTAGCGCTCCAAATGTCCAGTTGCATTTTCAACAGAAAGAGTGTTCAGATCTGCTCAATCAAAATTATGGTTTAACTCTGTTAGCTGAATGCACAGATCAGAAAGAAGTTTCACTGAATGATTCTGTGTAGTTTATATTTGAAGACATTCCTTTTTCCACTATTACCCTCTTAGCGCTCCGAATCTCCACTTGCATTTTCTACAAAAAGAGTGTTTCATAACTGCTCAATCAAAAATATGTTTTATCTCTGTTAACTGAATTTACAGATCAGAAATAAGTTTCACAGAATGCATCTGTGTAGTTTTTATTTGAAGATATTCTTTTTCCCAATGTAGGCCTCTTAGCGCTTAGCATGTCCAATTGCACTTTCTACAGAAAGAGTGTTTCAGAACGGCTCAATCAAAAGTAAGGTTCAACTCTGTTAGTTGAATGCACAGAACAGAAAGAATTTTCACAGAATGCTACTGTGTAGTTTATATTTGAATATATTCCTTTTTCCACTATTACCCTCTTAGCGCTCCGAATGTCCACTTGCATTTTCTACAGAAAGAGTGTTCAGAACTGAGCAATCAAAAGTATGGTTTAACTCTGTTAGCTTAATGAACATATCAGAAATAAGTTTCACACAATGCTTCTGTGTAGTTTTTATTTGAAGATATTATTTTTCCCAATAAGGCCTCTTAGCGCTCAGAATGTCCAATTGCAGATTCTACAGAAAGAGTGTTTCAGAAAGGCTCAATCAAAAGTAAGGTTCAACTCTGTTAGTTGAATGCACAGAACAGAAAGAAGTTTCATACAATGCTTCTGTGTAGTTTATATTTGAACATATTCTTTTTTCCACTATTACCCACTTAGCGCTACGAATATCCAGTTGCATTTCCTACAGACAGAGTGTTTCAAAACTGCTCAATCAAAAGTATGGTTTAACTCTGTTAGCTGAATGCTCAGATCAGAAAGAAGTTTCACAGAATGCTTCTGTGTAGTTTATATTTGAATATATTCCTTTTTCCACTACTACTCTCTTAGCGCTCCAAATGTCCAGTTGCATTTTCTACAGAAAGAGTGTTCAGATCTGCTCAATCAAAAGTATGGTTTAACTCTGTTAGCTGAATGCACAGATCAGAAATAAGTTTCACAGAATGATTCTGTGTAGTTTATATTTGGAGACATTCCTTTTTCCACTATTACCCTCTTAGCGCTCCGAATCTCCACTTGCATTTTCTACAGAAAGACTGTTACAGAACGGCTCAATCAAAACTAAGGTTCAACTCTTTTAGTTGAACAAACAGAACAGAAAGTAGTTTCACACAATTCTTCTGTGTAGTTTTTATTTGTAGACATTCTTTTTCCCAATATAGGCCTCTTAGCGCTCAGAATGCCCAATTGCAGTTTCTACAGAAAGAGTGTTTCAGAACGGCTCAATCAAAAGTAAGGTTCAACTCTGTTAGTTGAATGCACAGAACAGAAAGAAGTTTCATACAATGCTTCTGTGTAGTTTATATTTGAACATATTCTTTTTTCCACTATTACCCACTTAGCGCTACGAATGTCCAGTTGCATTTTCTACAGACAGAGTGTTTCAAAACTGCTCAATCAAAAGTATGGTTTAACTCTGTTAGCTGAATGCTCAGATCAGAAACAAGTTTCACAGAATGCTTCTGTGTAGTTTATATTTGAATATATTCCTTTTTCCACTACTACGCTCTTAGCGCTCCAAATGTCCAGTTGCATTTTCAACAGAAAGAGTGTTCAGATCTGCTCAATCAAAAGTATGGTTTAACTCTGTTAGCTGAATGCACAGATCAGAAAGAAGTTTCACCGAATGATTCTGTGTAGTTTATATTTGAAGACATTCCTTTTTCCACTATTACCCTCTTAGCGCTCCGAATCTCCACTTGCATTTTCTACAAAAAGAGTGTTTCATAACTGCTCAATCAAAAATATGTTTTATCTCTGTTAACTGAATTTACAGATCAGAAATAAGTTTCACAGAATGCATCTGTGTAGTTTTTATTTGAAGATATTTTTTTTCCCAATGTAGGCCTCTTAGCGCTTAGCATGTCCAATTGCAGTTTCTACAGAAAGAGTGTTTCAGAACGGCTCAATCAAAAGTAAGGTTCAACTCTGTTAGTTGAATGCACAGAACAGAAAGAATTTTCACAGAATGCTACTGTGTAGTTTATATTTGAATATATTCCTTTTTCCACTATTACCCTCTTAGTGCTCCGAATGTCCACTTGCATTTTCTACAGAAAGAGTGTTCAGAACTGTGCAATCCAAAGTATGGTTTAACTCTGTTAGCTTAATGAACATATCAGAAATAAGTTTCACACAATGCTTCTGTGTAGTTTTTATTTGAAGATATTATTTTTCCCAATAGAGGCCTCTTAGCGCTCAGAATGTCCAATTGCAGTTTCTGCAGAAAGAGTGTTTCAGAAAGGCTCAATCAAAAGTAAGGTTCAACTCTGTTAGTTGAATGCACAGAACAGAAAGAAGTTTCATACAATGCTTCTGTGTAGTTTATATTTGAACATATTCTTTTTTCCACTATTACCCACTTAGCGCTACGAATGTCCAGTTGCATTTTCTACAGACAGAGTGTTTCAAAACTGCTCAATCAAAAGTATGGTTTAACTCTGTTAGCTGAATGCTCAGTTCAGAAAGAAGTTTCACAGAATGCTTCTGTGTAGTTTATATTTGAATATATTCCTTTTTCCACTACTACTCTCTTAGCGCTCCAAATGTCCAGTTGCATTTTCTACAGAAAGAGTGTTCAGATCTGCTCAATCAAAAGTATGGTTTAACTCTGTTAGCTGAATGCACAGATCAGAAAGAAGTTTCACAGAATGATTCTGTGTAGTTTATATTTGGAGACATTCCTTTTTCCAGTATTACCCTCTTAGCGCTCCGAATCTCCACTTGCATTTTCTACAGAAAGAGTGTTTCAGAACGGCTCAATCAAAACTAAGATTCAACTCTTTTAGTTGAACAAACAGAACAGAAAGAAGTTTCACACAATTCTTCTGTGTAGTTTTTATTTGTAGACATTCATTTTCCCAATATAGGCCTCTTAGCGCTCAGAATGTCCAATTGCAGTTTCTACAGAAAGAGTGTTTCAGAACGGCTCAATGAAAAGTAAGGTTCAACTCTGTTAGTTGAATGCACAGAACAGAAAGAAGTTTCATACAATGCTTCTGTGTAGTTTATATTTGAACATATTCTTTTTTCCACTATTACCCACTTAGCGCTACGAATGTCCAGTTGCATTTTCTACAGACAGAGTGTTTCAAAACTGCTCAATCAAAAGTATGGTTTAACTCTGTTAGCTGAATGCTCAGATCAGAAACAAGTTTCACAGAATGCTTCTGTGTAGTTTATATTTGAATATATTCCTTTTTCCACTACTACTCTCTTAGCGCTCCAAATGTCCAGTTGCATTTTCTACAGAAAGAGTGTTCAGATCTGCTCAATCAAAAGTATGGTTTAACTCTGTTAGCTGAATGCACAGATCAGAAAGAAGTTTCACAGAATGATTCTGTGTAGTTTATATTTGGAGACATTCCTTTTTCCACTATTACCCTCTTAGCGCTCCGAAACTCCACTTGCATTTTATACAGAAAGAGTGTTTCAGAATGGCTCAATCAAAACTAAGGTTCAACTCTTTTAGTTGAACAAACAGAACAGAAAGAAGTTTCACACAATTCTTCTGTATAGTTTTTATATGTAGACATTCTTTTTCCCAATATAGGCCTCTTAGCGCTCAGAATGTCCAATTGCAGTTTCTACAGAAAGAGTGTTTCAGAACGGCTCAATCAAAAGTAAGGTTCAACTCTGTTAGTTGAATGCACAGAACAGAAAGAAGTTTCATACAATGCTTCTGTGTAGTATATATTTGAACATATTCTTTTTTCCACTATTACCCACTTAGCGCTACGAATGTCCAGTTGCATTTTCTACAGACAGAGTGTTTCAAAACTGCTCAATCAAAAGTATGGTTTAAGTCTGTTAGCTGAATGCTCAAATCAGAAAGAAGTTTCACAGAATGCTTCTGTGTAGTTTATATATGAATATATTCCTTTTTCCACTACTACGCTCTTAGCGCTCCAAATGTCCAGTTGCATTTTCAACAGAAAGAGTGTTCAGATCTGCTCAATCAAAATTATGGTTTAACTCTGTTAGCTGAATGCACAGATCAGAAAGAAGTTTCACTGAATGATTCTGTGTAGTTTATATTTGAAGACATTCCTTTTTCCACTATTACCCTCTTAGCGCTCCGAATCTCCACTTGCATTTTCTACAAAAAGAGTGTTTCATAACTGCTCAATCAAAAATATGTTTTATCTCTGTTAACTGAATTTACAGATCAGAAATAAGTTTCACAGAATGCATCTGTGTAGTTTTTATTTGAAGATATTCTTTTTCCCAATGTAGGCCTCTTAGCGCTTAGCATGTCCAATTGCAGTTTCTACAGAAAGAGTGTTTCAGAACGGCTCAATCAAAAGTAAGGTTCAACTCTGTTAGTTGAATGCACAGAACAGAAAGAATTTTCACAGAATGCTACTGTGTAGTTTATATTTGAATATATTCCTTTTTCCACTATTACCCTCTTAGCGCTCCGAATGTCCACTTGCATTTTCTACAGAAAGAGTGTTCAGAACTGAGCAATCAAAAGTATGGTTTAACTCTGTTAGCTTAATGAACATATCAGAAATAAGTTTCACACAATGCTTCTGTGTAGTTTTTATTTGAAGATATTATTTTTCCCAATAAGGCCTCTTAGCGCTCAGAATGTCCAATTGCAGATTCTACAGAAAGAGTGTTTCAGAAAGGCTCAATCAAAAGTAAGGTTCAACTCTGTTAGTTGAATGCACAGAACAGAAAGAAGTTTCATACAATGCTTCTGTGTAGTTTATATTTGAACATATTCTTTTTTCCACTATTACCCACTTAGCGCTACGAATATCCAGTTGCATTTCCTACAGACAGAGTGTTTCAAAACTGCTCAATCAAAAGTATGGTTTAACTCTGTTAGCTGAATGCTCAGATCAGAAAGAAGTTTCACAGAATGCTTCTGTGTAGTTTATATTTGAATATATTCCTTTTTCCACTACTACTCTCTTAGCGCTCCAAATGTCCAGTTGCATTTTCTACAGAAAGAGTGTTCAGATCTGCTCAATCAAAAGTATGGTTTAACTCTGTTAGCTGAATGCACAGATCAGAAATAAGTTTCACAGAATGATTCTGTGTAGTTTATATTTGGAGACATTCCTTTTTCCACTATTACCCTCTTAGCGCTCCGAATCTCCACTTGCATTTTCTACAGAAAGACTGTTACAGAACGGCTCAATCAAAACTAAGGTTCAACTCTTTTAGTTGAACAAACAGAACAGAAAGTAGTTTCACACAATTCTTCTGTGTAGTTTTTATTTGTAGACATTCTTTTTCCCAATATAGGCCTCTTAGCGCTCAGAATGCCCAATTGCAGTTTCTACAGAAAGAGTGTTTCAGAACGGCTCAATCAAAAGTAAGGTTCAACTCTGTTAGTTGAATGCACAGAACAGAAAGAAGTTTCATACAATGCTTCTGTGTAGTTTATATTTGAACATATTCTTTTTTCCACTATTACCCACTTAGCGCTACGAATGTCCAGTTGCATTTTCTACAGACAGAGTGTTTCAAAACTGCTCAATCAAAAGTATGGTTTAACTCTGTTAGCTGAATGCTCAGATCAGAAACAAGTTTCACAGAATGCTTCTGTGTAGTTTATATTTGAATATATTCCTTTTTCCACTACTACGCTCTTAGCGCTCCAAATGTCCAGTTGCATTTTCAACAGAAAGAGTGTTCAGATCTGCTCAATCAAAAGTATGGTTTAACTCTGTTAGCTGAATGCACAGATCAGAAAGAAGTTTCACCGAATGATTCTGTGTAGTTTATATTTGAAGACATTCCTTTTTCCACTATTACCCTCTTAGCGCTCCGAATCTCCACTTGCATTTTCTACAAAAAGAGTGTTTCATAACTGCTCAATCAAAAATATGTTTTATCTCTGTTAACTGAATTTACAGATCAGAAATAAGTTTCACAGAATGCATCTGTGTAGTTTTTATTTGAAGATATTTTTTTTCCCAATGTAGGCCTCTTAGCGCTTAGCATGTCCAATTGCAGTTTCTACAGAAAGAGTGTTTCAGAACGGATCAATCAAAAGTAAGGTTCAACTCTGTTAGTTGAATGCACAGAACAGAAAGAATTTTCACAGAATGCTACTGTGTAGTTTATATTTGAATATATTCCTTTTTCCACTATTACCCTCTTAGTGCTCCGAATGTCCACTTGCATTTTCTACAGAAAGAGTGTTCAGAACTGCGCAATCCAAAGTATGGTTTAACTCTGTTAGCTTAATGAACATATCAGAAATAAGTTTCACACAATGCTTCTGTGTAGTTTTTATTTGAAGATATTATTTTTCCCAATAGAGGCCTCTTAGCGCTCAGAATGTCCAATTGCAGTTTCTGCAGAAAGAGTGTTTCAGAAAGGCTCAATCAAAAGTAAGGTTCAACTCTGTTAGTTGAATGCACAGAACAGAAAGAAGTTTCATACAATGCTTCTGTGTAGTTTATATTTGAACATATTCTTTTTTCCACTATTACCCACTTAGCGCTACGAATGTCCAGTTGCATTTTCTACAGACAGAGTGTTTCAAAACTGCTCAATCAAAAGTATGGTTTAACTCTGTTAGCTGAATGCTCAGTTCAGAAAGAAGTTTCACAGAATGCTTCTGTGTAGTTTATATTTGAATATATTCCTTTTTCCACTACTACTCTCTTAGCGCTCCAAATGTCCAGTTGCATTTTCTACAGAAAGAGTGTTCAGATCTGCTCAATCAAAAGTATGGTTTAACTCTGTTAGCTGAATGCACAGATCAGAAAGAAGTTTCACAGAATGATTCTGTGTAGTTTATATTTGGAGACATTCCTTTTTCCAGTATTACCCTCTTAGCGCTCCGAATCTCCACTTGCATTTTCTACAGAAAGAGTGTTTCAGAACGGCTCAATCAAAACTAAGATTCAACTCTTTTAGTTGAACAAACAGAACAGAAAGAAGTTTCACACAATTCTTCTGTGTAGTTTTTATTTGTAGACATTCATTTTCCCAATATAGGCCTCTTAGCGCTCAGAATGTCCAATTGCAGTTTCTACAGAAAGAGTGTTTCAGAACGGCTCAATGAAAAGTAAGGTTCAACTCTGTTAGTTGAATGCACAGAACAGAAAGAAGTTTCATACAATGCTTCTGTGTAGTTTATATTTGAACATATTCTTTTTTCCACTATTACCCACTTAGCGCTACGAATGTCCAGTTGCATTTTCTACAGACAGAGTGTTTCAAAACTGCTCAATCAAAAGTATGGTTTAACTCTGTTAGCTGAATGCTCAGATCAGAAACAAGTTTCACAGAATGCTTCTGTGTAGTTTATATTTGAATATATTCCTTTTTCCACTACTACTCTCTTAGCGCTCCAAATGTCCAGTTGCATTTTCTACAGAAAGAGTGTTCAGATCTGCTCAATCAAAAGTATGGTTTAACTCTGTTAGCTGAATGCACAGATCAGAAAGAAGTTTCACAGAATGATTCTGTGTAGTTTATATTTGGAGACATTCCTTTTTCCACTATTACCCTCTTAGCGCTCCGAAACTCCACTTGCATTTTATACAGAAAGAGTGTTTCAGAATGGCTCAATCAAAACTAAGGTTCAACTCTTTTAGTTGAACAAACAGAACAGAAAGAAGTTTCACACAATTCTTCTGTATAGTTTTTATATGTAGACATTCTTTTTCCCAATATAGGCCTCTTAGCGCTCAGAATGTCCAATTGCAGTTTCTACAGAAAGAGTGTTTCAGAACGGCTCAATCAAAAGTAAGGTTCAACTCTGTTAGTTGAATGCACAGAACAGAAAGAAGTTTCATACAATGCTTCTGTGTAGTATATATTTGAACATATTCTTTTTTCCACTATTACCCACTTAGCGCTACGAATGTCCAGTTGCATTTTCTACAGACAGAGTGTTTCAAAACTGCTCAATCAAAAGTATGGTTTAACTCTGTTAGCTGAATGCTCAAATCAGAAAGAAGTTTCACAGAATGCTTCTGTGTAGTTTATATATGAATATATTCCTTTTTCCACTACTACGCTCTTAGCGCTCCAAATGTCCAGTTGCATTTTCAACAGAAAGAGTGTTCAGATCTGCTCAATCAAAATTATGGTTTAACTCTGTTAGCTGAATGCACAGATCAGAAAGAAGTTTCACTGAATGATTCTGTGTAGTTTATATTTGAAGACATTCCTTTTTCCACTATTACCCTCTTAGCGCTCCGAATCTCCACTTGCATTTTCTACAAAAAGAGTGTTTCATAACTGCTCAATCAAAAATATGTTTTATCTCTGTTAACTGAATTTACAGATCAGAAATAAGTTTCACAGAATGCATCTGTGTAGTTTTTATTTGAAGATATTCTTTTTCCCAATGTAGGCCTCTTAGCGCTTAGCATGTCCAATTGCACTTTCTACAGAAAGAGTGTTTCAGAACGGCTCAATCAAAAGTAAGGTTCAACTCTGTTAGTTGAATGCACAGAACAGAAAGAATTTTCACAGAATGCTACTGTGTAGTTTATATTTGAATATATTCCTTTTTCCACTATTACCCTCTTAGCGCTCCGAATGTCCACTTGCATTTTCTACAGAAAGAGTGTTCAGAACTGAGCAATCAAAAGTATGGTTTAACTCTGTTAGCTTAATGAACATATCAGAAATAAGTTTCACACAATGCTTCTGTGTAGTTTTTATTTGAAGATATTATTTTTCCCAATAAGGCCTCTTAGCGCTCAGAATGTCCAATTGCAGATTCTACAGAAAGAGTGTTTCAGAAAGGCTCAATCAAAAGTAAGGTTCAACTCTGTTAGTTGAATGCACAGAACAGAAAGAAGTTTCATACAATGCTTCTGTGTAGTTTATATTTGAACATATTCTTTTTTCCACTATTACCCACTTAGCGCTACGAATATCCAGTTGCATTTCCTACAGACAGAGTGTTTCAAAACTGCTCAATCAAAAGTATGGTTTAACTCTGTTAGCTGAATGCTCAGATCAGAAAGAAGTTTCACAGAATGCTTCTGTGTAGTTTATATTTGAATATATTCCTTTTTCCACTACTACTCTCTTAGCGCTCCAAATGTCCAGTTGCATTTTCTACAGAAATAGTGTTCAGATCTGCTCAATCAAAAGTATGGTTTAACTCTGTTAGCTGAATGCACAGATCAGAAATAAGTTTCACAGAATGATTCTGTGTAGTTTATATTTGGAGACATTCCTTTTTCCACTATTACCCTCTTAGCGCTCCGAATCTCCACTTGCATTTTCTACAGAAAGACTGTTACAGAACGGCTCAATCAAAACTAAGGTTCAACTCTTTTAGTTGAACAAACAGAACAGAAAGTAGTTTCACACAATTCTTCTGTGTAGTTTTTATTTGTAGACATTCTTTTTCCCAATATAGGCCTCTTAGCGCTCAGAATGCCCAATTGCAGTTTCTACAGAAAGAGTGTTTCAGAACGGCTCAATCAAAAGTAAGGTTCAACTCTGTTAGTTGAATGCACAGAACAGAAAGAAGTTTCATACAATGCTTCTGTGTAGTTTATATTTGAACATATTCTTTTTTCCACTATTACCCACTTAGCGCTACGAATGTCCAGTTGCATTTTCTACAGACAGAGTGTTTCAAAACTGCTCAATCAAAAGTATGGTTTAACTCTGTTAGCTGAATGCTCAGATCAGAAACAAGTTTCACAGAATGCTTCTGTGTAGTTTATATTTGAATATATTCCTTTTTCCACTACTACGCTCTTAGCGCTCCAAATGTCCAGTTGCATTTTCAACAGAAAGAGTGTTCAGATCTGCTCAATCAAAAGTATGATTTAACTCTGTTAGCTGAATGCACAGATCAGAAAGAAGTTTCACCGAATGATTCTGTGTAGTTTATATTTGAAGACATTCCTTTTTCCACTATTACCCTCTTAGCGCTCCGAATCTCCACTTGCATTTTCTACAAAAAGAGTGTTTCATAACTGCTCAATCAAAAATATGTTTTATCTCTGTTAACTGAATTTACAGATCAGAAATAAGTTTCACAGAATGCATCTGTGTAGTTTTTATTTGAAGATATTTTTTTTCCCAATGTAGGCCTCTTAGCGCTTAGCATGTCCAATTGCAGTTTCTACAGAAAGAGTGTTTCAGAACGGCTCAATCAAAAGTAAGGTTCAACTCTGTTAGTTGAATGCACAGAACAGAAAGAATTTTCACAGAATGCTACTGTGTAGTTTATATTTGAATATATTCCTTTTTCCACTATTACCCTCTTAGTGCTCCGAATGTCCACTTGCATTTTCTACAGAAAGAGTGTTCAGAACTGCGCAATCCAAAGTATGGTTTAACTCTGTTAGCTTAATGAACATATCAGAAATAAGTTTCACACAATGCTTCTGTGTAGTTTTTATTTGAAGATATTATTTTTCCCAATAGAGGCCTCTTAGCGCTCAGAATGTCCAATTGCAGTTTCTGCAGAAAGAGTGTTTCAGAAAGGCTCAATCAAAAGTAAGGTTCAACTCTGTTAGTTGAATGCACAGAACAGAAAGAAGTTTCATACAATGCTTCTGTGTAGTTTATATTTGAACATATTCTTTTTTCCACTATTACCCACTTAGCGCTACGAATGTCCAGTTGCATTTTCTACAGACAGAGTGTTTCAAAACTGCTCAATCAAAAGTATGGTTTAACTCTGTTAGCTGAATGCTCAGTTCAGAAAGAAGTTTCACAGAATGCTTCTGTGTAGTTTATATTTGAATATATTCCTTTTTCGACTACTACTCTCTTAGCGCTCCAAATGTCCAGTTGCATTTTCTACAGAAAGAGTGTTCAGATCTGCTCAATCAAAAGTATGGTTTAACTCTGTTAGCTGAATGCACAGATCAGAAAGAAGTTTCACAGAATGATTCTGTGTAGTTTATATTTGGAGACATTCCTTTTTCCAGTATTACCCTCTTAGCGCTCCGAATCTCCACTTGCATTTTCTACAGAAAGAGTGTTTCAGAACGGCTCAATCAAAACTAAGATTCAACTCTTTTAGTTGAACAAACAGAACAGAAAGAAGTTTCACAAAATTCTTCTGTGTAGTTTTTATTTGTAGACATTCATTTTCCCAATATAGGCCTCTTAGCGCTCAGAATGTCCAATTGCAGTTTCTACAGAAAGAGTGTTTCAGAACGGCTCAATGAAAAGTAAGGTTCAACTCTGTTAGTTGAATGCACAGAACAGAAAGAAGTTTCATACAATGCTTCTGTGTAGTTTATATTTGAACATATTCTTTTTTCCACTATTACCCACTTAGCGCTACGAATGTCCAGTTGCATTTTCTACAGACAGAGTGTTTCAAAACTGCTCAATCAAAAGTATGGTTTAACTCTGTTAGCTGAATGCTCAGATCAGAAACAAGTTTCACAGAATGCTTCTGTGTAGTTTATATTTGAATATATTCCTTTTTCCACTACTACTCTCTTAGCGCTCCAAATGTCCAGTTGCATTTTCTACAGAAAGAGTGTTCAGATCTGCTCAATCAAAAGTATGGTTTAACTCTGTTAGCTGAATGCACAGATCAGAAAGAAGTTTCACAGAATGATTCTGTGTAGTTTATATTTGGAGACATTCCTTTTTCCACTATTACCCTCTTAGCGCTCCGAAACTCCACTTGCATTTTATACAGAAAGAGTGTTTCAGAATGGCTCAATCAAAACTAAGGTTCAACTCTTTTAGTTGAACAAACAGAACAGAAAGAAGTTTCACACAATTCTTCTGTATAGTTTTTATATGTAGACATTCTTTTTCCCAATATAGGCCTCTTAGCGCTCAGAATGTCCAATTGCAGTTTCTACAGAAAGAGTGTTTCAGAACGGCTCAATCGAAAGTAAGGTTCAACTCTGTTAGTTGAATGCACAGAACAGAAAGAAGTTTCATACAATGCTTCTGTGTAGTTTATATTTGAACATATTCTTTTTTCCACTATTACCCACTTAGCGCTACGAATGTCCAGTTGCATTTTCTACAGACAGAGTGTTTCAAAACTGCTCAATCAAAAGTATGGTTTAACTCTGTTAGCTGAATGCTCAGATCAGAAAGAAGTTTCACAGAATGCTTCTGTGTAGTTTATATTTGAATATATTCCTTTTTCCACTACTACGCTCTTAGCGCTCCAAATGTCCAGTTGCATTTTCTACAGAAAGAGTGTTCAGATCTGCTCAATCAAAAGTATGGTTTAACTCTGTTAGCTGAATGCACAGATCAGAAAGAAGTTTCACCGAATGATTCTGTGTAGTTTATATTTGAAGACATTCCTTTTTCCACTATTACCCTCTTAGCACTCCGAATCTCCACTTGCATTTTCTACAAAAAGAGTGTTTCATAACTGCTCAATCAAAAATATGTTTTATCTCTGTTAACTGAATTTACAGATCAGAAATAAGTTTCACAGAATGCATCTGTGTAGTTTTTATTTGAAGATATTCTTTTTCCCAATGTAGGCCTCTTAGCGCTTAGCATGTCCAATTGCAGTTTCTACAGAAAGAGTGTTTCAGAACGGCTCAATCAAAAGTAAGGTTCAACTCTGTTAGTTGAATGCACAGAACAGAAAGAATTTTCACAGAATGCTACTGTGTAGTTTATATTTGAATATATTCCTTTTTCCACTATTACCCTCTTAGTGCTCCGAATGTCCACTTGCATTTTCTACAGAAAGAGTGTTCAGAACTGCGCAATCAAAAGTATGGTTTAACTCTGTTAGCTTAATGAACATATCAGAAATAAGTTTCACACAATGCTTCTGTGTAGTTTTTATTTGAAGATATTATTTTTCCCAATAGAGGCCTCTTAGCGCTCAGAATGTCCAATTGCAGTTTCTGCAGAAAGAGTGTTTCAGAAAGGCTCAATCAAAAGTAAGGTTCAACTCTGTTAGTTGAATGCACAGAACAGAAAGAAGTTTCATACAATGCTTCTGTGTAGTTTATATTTGAACATATTTTTTTTCCACTATTACCCACTTAGCGCTACGAATGTCCAGTTGCATTTTCTACAGACAGAGTGTTTCAAAACTGCTCAATCAAAAGTATGGTTTAACTCTGTTAGCTGAATGCTCAGTTCAGAAAGAAGTTTCACAGAATGCTTCTGTGTAGTTTATATTTGAATATATTCCTTTTTCCACTACTACTCTCTTAGCGCTCCAAATGTCCAGTTGCATTTTCTACAGAAAGAGTGTTCAGATCTGCTCAATCAAAAGTATGGTTTAACTCTGTTAGCTGAATGCACAGATCAGAAAGAAGTTTCACAGAATGATTCTGTGTAGTTTATATTTGGAGACATTCCTTTTTCCAGTATTACCCTCTTAGCGCTCCGAATCTCCACTTGCATTTTCTACAGAAAGAGTGTTTCAGAACGGCTCAATCAAAACTAAGGTTCAACTCTTTTAGTTGAACAAACAGAACAGAAAGAAGTTTCACACAATTCTTCTGTGTAGTTTTTATTTGTAGACATTCATTTTCCCAATATAGGCCTCTTAGCGCTCAGAATGTCCAATTGCAGTTTCTACAGAAAGAGTGTTTCAGAAAGGCTCAATGAAAAGTAAGGTTCAACTCTGTTAGTTGAATGCACAGAACAGAAAGAAGTTTCATACAATGCTTCTGTGTAGTTTATATTTGAACATATTCTTTTTTCCACTATTACCCACTTAGCGCTACGAATGTCCAGTTGCATTTTCTACAGACAGAGTGTTTCAAAACTGCTCAATCAAAAGTATGGTTTAACTCTGTTAGCTGAATGCTCAGATCAGAAAGAAGTTTCACAGAATGCTTCTGTGTAGTTTATATTTGAATATATTCCTTTTTCCACTACTACTCTCTTAGCGCTCCAAATGTCCAGTTGCATTTTCTACAGAAAGAGTGTTCAGATCTGCTCAATCAAAAGTATGGTTTAACTCTGTTAGCTGAATGCACAGATCAGAAAGAAGTTTCACAGAATGATTCTGTGTAGTTTATATTTGGAGACATTCCTTTTTCCACTATTACCCTCTTAGCGCTCCGAATCTCCACTTGCATTTTCTACAGAAAGAGTGTTTCAGAATGGCTCAATCAAAACTAAGGTTCAACTCTTTTAGTTGAACAAACAGAACAGAAAGAAGTTTCACACAATTCTTCTGTATAGTTTTTATATGTAGACATTCTTTTTCCCAATATAGGCCTCTTAGCGCTCAGAATGTCCAATTGCAGTTTCTACAGAAAGAGTGTTTCAGAACGGCTCAATCGAAAGTAAGGTTCAACTCTGTTAGTTGAATGCACAGAACAGAAAGAAGTTTCATACAATGCTTCTGTGTAGTTTATATTTGAACATATTCTTTTTTCCACTATTACCCACTTAGCGCTACGAATGTCCAGTTGCATTTTCTACAGACAGAGTGTTTCAAAACTGCTCAATCAAAAGTATGGTTTAACTCTGTTAGCTGAATGCTCAGATCCGAAAGAAGTTTCACAGAATGCTTCTGTGTAGTTTATATATGAATATATTCCTTTTTCCACTACTACGCTCTTAGCGCTCCAAATGTCCAGTTGCATTTTCAACAGAAAGAGTGTTCAGATCTGCTCAATCAAAAGTATGGTTTAACTCTGTTAGCTGAATGCACAGATCAGAAAGAAGTTTCACTGAATGATTCTGTGTAGTTTATATTTGAAGACATTCCTTTTTCCACTATTACCTTCTTAGCGCTCCGAATCCCACTTGCATTTTCTACAAAAAGAGTGTTTCATAACTGCTCAATCAAAAATATGTTTTATCTCTGTTAACTGAATTTACAGATCAGAAATAGGTTTCACAGAATGCATCTGTGTAGTTTTTATTTGAAGATATTCTTTTTCCCAATGTAGGCCTCTTAGCGCTTAGCATGTCCAATTGCAGTTTCTACAGAAAGAGTGTTTCAGAACGGCTCAATCAAAAGTAAGGTTCAACTCTGTTAGTTGAATGCACAGAACAGAAAGAATTTTCACAGAATGCTACTGTGTAGTTTATATTTGAATATATTCCTTTTTCCACTATTACCCTCTTAGCGCTCCGAATGTCCACTTGCATTTTCTACAGAAAGAGTGTTCAGAACTGCGCAATCAAAAGTATGGTTTAACTCTGTTAGCTTAATGAACATATGAGAAATAAGTCTCACACAATGCTTCTGTGTAGTTTTTATTTGAAGATATTATTTTTCCCAATAAGTCCTCTTAGCGCTCAGAATGTCCAATTGCAGATTCTACAGAAAGAGTGTTTCAGAAAGGCTCAATCAAAAGTAAGGTTCAACTCTGTTAGTTGAATGCACAGAACAGGAAGAAGTTTCATACAATGCTTCTGTGTAGTTTATATTTGAACATATTCTTTTTTCCACTATTACCCACATAGCGCTACGAATATCCAGTTGCATTTTCTACAGACACAGTGTTTCAAAACTGCTCAATCAAAAGTATGGTTTAACTCTGTTAGCTGAATGCTCAGATCAGAAAGAAGTTTCACAGAATGCTTCTGTGTAGTTTATATTTGAATATATTCCTTTTTCCACTACTACTCTCTTAGCGCTCCAAATGTCCAGTTGCATTTTCTACAGAAAGAGTGTTCAGATCTGCTCAATCAAATGTATGGTTTAACTCTGTTAGCTGAATGCACAGATCAGAAATAAGTTTCACAGAATGATTCTGTGTAGTTTATATTTGGAGACATTCCTTTTTCCACTATTACCCTCTTAGCGCTCCGAATCTCCACTTGCATTTTCTACAGAAAGACTGTTACAGAACGGCTCAATCAAAACTAAGGTTCAACTCTTTTAGTTGAACAAACAGAACAGACAGAAGTTTCACACAATTCTTCTGTGTAGTTTTTATTTGTAGACATACTTTTTCCCAATATAGGCCTCTTAGCGCTCAGAATGTCAAATTGCAGTTTCTACAGAAAGAGTGTTTCAGAACGGCTCAATCAAAAGTAAGGTTCAACTCTGTTAGTTGAATGCACAGAACAGAAAGAAGTTTCATACAATGCTTCTGTGTAGTTTATATTTGAACATATTCTTTTTTCCACTATTACCCACTTAGCGCTACGAATGTCCAGTTGCATTTTCTACAGACAGAGTGTTTCAAAACTGCTCAATCAAAAGTATTGTTTAACTCTGTTAGCTGAATGCTCAAATCAGAAAGAAGTTTCACAGAATGCTTCTGTGTAGTTTATATATGAATATATTCCTTTTTCCACTACTACGCTCTTAGCGCTCCAAATGTCCAGTTGCATTTTCAACAGAAAGAGTGTTCAGATCTGCTCAATCAAAAGTATGGTTTAACTCTGTTAGCTGAATGCACAGATCAGAAAGAAGTTTCACTGAATGATTCTGTGTAGTTTATATTTGAAGACATTCCTTTTTCCACTATTACCCTCTTAGCGCTCCGAATCTCCACTTGCATTTTCTACAAAAAGAGTGTTTCATAACTGCTCAATCAAAAATATGTTTTATCTCTGTCAACTGAATTTACAGATCAGAAATAAGTTTCACAGAATGCATCTGTGTAGTTTTTATTTGAAGATATTCTTTTTCCCAATGTAGGCCTCTTAGCGCTTAGCATGTCCAATTGCAGTTTCTACAGAAAGAGTGTTTCAGAACGGCTCAATCAAAAGTAAGGTTCAACTCTGTTAGTTGAATGCACAGAACAGAAAGAATTTTCACAGAATGCTACTGTGTAGTTTATATTTTAATATATTCCTTTTTCCACTATTACCCTCTTAGCGCTCCGAATGTCCACTTGCATTTTCTACAGAAAGAGTGTTCAGAACTGCGCAATCAAAAGTATGGTTTAACTCTGTTAGCTTAATGAACATATCAGAAATAAGTTTCACACAATGCTTCTGTGTAGTTTTTATTTGAAGATATTATTTTTCCCAATAAGGCCTCTTAGCGCTCAGAATGTCCAATTGCAGATTCTACAGAAAGAGTGTTTCAGAAAGGCTCAATCAAAAGTAAGGTTCAACTCTGTTAGTTGAATGCACAGAACAGAAAGAAGTTTCATACAATGCTTCTGTGTAGTTTATATTTGAACATATTCTTTTTTCCACTATTACCCACTTAGCGCTACGAATATCCAGTTGCATTTTCTACAGACAGAGTGTTTCAAAACTGCTCAATCAAAAGTATGGTTTAACTCTGTTAGCTGAATGCTCAGATCAGAAAGAAGTTTCACAGAATGCTTCTGTGTAGTTTATATTTGAATATATTCCTTTTTCCACTACTACTCTCTTAGCGCTCCAAATGTCCAGTTGCATTTTCTACAGAAAGAGTGTTCAGATCTGCTCAATCAAAAGTATGGTTTAACTCTGTTAGCTGAATGCACACATCAGAAAGATGTTTCACAGAATGATTCTGTGTAGTTTATATTTGGAGACATTCCTTTTTCCACTATTACCCTCTTAGCGCTCCGAATCTCCACTTGCATTTTCTACAGAAAGACTGTTACAGAACGGCTCAATCAAAACTAAGGTTCAACTCTTTTAGTTGAACAAACAGAACAGAAAGAAGTTTCACACAATTCTTCTGTGTAGTTTTTATTTGTAGACATTCTTTTTCCCAATATAGGCCTCTTAGCGCTCAGAATGTCCAATTGCAGTTTCTACAGAAAGAGTGTTTCAGAACGGCTCAATCAAAAGTAAGGTTCAACTCTGTTAGTTGAATGCACAGAACAGAAAGAAGTTTCATACAATGCTTCTGTGTAGTTTATATTTGAACATATTCTTTTTTCCACTATTACCCACTTAGCGCTACGAATGTCCAGTTGCATTTTCTACAGACAGAGTGTTTCAAAACTGCTCAATCAAAAGTATGGTTTAACTCTGTTAGCTGAATGCTCAGATCAGAAACAAGTTTCACAGAATGCTTCTGTGTAGTTTATATTTGAATATATTCCTTTTTCCACTACTACGCTCTTAGCGCTCCAAATGTCCAGTTGCATTTTCAACAGAAAGAGTGTTCAGATCTGCTCAATCAAAAGTATGGTTTAACTCTGTTAGCTGAATGCACAGATCAGAAAGAAGTTTCACCGAATGATTCTGTGTAGTTTATATTTGAAGACATTCCTTTTTCCACTATTAAACTCTTAGCGCTCCGAATCTCCACTTGCATTTTCTACAAAAAGAGTGTTTCATAACTGCTCAATCAAAAATATGTTTTATCTCTGTTAACTGAATTTACAGATCAGAAATAAGTTTCACAGAATGCATCTGTGTAGTTTTTATTTGAAGATATTCTTTTTCCCAATGTAGGCCTCTTAGCGCTTAGCATGTCCAATTGCAGTTTCTACAGAAAGAGTGTTTCAGAACGGCTCAATCAAAAGTAAGGTTCAACTCTGTTAGTTGAATGCACAGAACAGAAAGAATTTTCACAGAATGCTACTGTGTAGTTTATATTTGAATATATTCCTTTTTCCACTATTACCCTCTTAGTGCTCCGAATGTCCACTTGCATTTTCTACAGAAAGAGTGTTCAGAACTGCGCAATCAAAAGTATGGTTTAACTCTGTTAGCTTAATGAACATATCAGAAATAAGTTTCACACAATGCTTCTGTGTAGTTTTTATTTGAAGATATTATTTTTCCCAATAGAGGCCTCTTAGCGCTCAGAATGTCCAATTGCAGTTTCTGCAGAAAGAGTGTTTCCGAAAGGCTCAATCAAAAGTAAGGTTCAACTCTGTTAGTTGAATGCACAGAACAGAAAGAAGTTTCATACAATGCTTCTGTGTAGTTTATATTTGAACATATTCTTTTTTCCACTATTACCCACTTAGCGCTACGAATGTCCAGTTGCATTTTCTACAGACAGAGTGTTTCAAAACTGCTCAATCAAATGTATGGTTTAACTCTGTTAGATGAATGCTCAGTTCAGAAAGAAGTTTCACAGAATGTTTCTGTGTAGTTTATATTTGAATATATTCCTTTTTCCACTACTACTCTCTTAGCGCTCCAAATGTCCAGTTGCATTTTCTACAGAAAGAGTGTTCAGATCTGCTCAATCAAAAGTATGGTTTAACTCTGTTAGCTGAATGCACAGATCAGAAAGAAGTTTCACAGAATGATTCTGTGTAGTTTATATTTGGAGACATTCCTTTTTCCAGTATTACCCTCTTAGCGCTCCGAATCTCCACTTGCATTTTCTACAGAAAGAGTGTTTCAGAACGGCTCAATCAAAACTAAGGTTCAACTCTTTTAGTTGAACAAACAGAACAGAAAGAAGTTTCACACAATTCTTCTGTGTAGTTTTTATTTGTAGACATTCATTTTCCCAATATAGGCCTCTTAGCCCTCAGAATGTCCAATTGCAGTTTCTACAGAAAGAGTGTTTCAGAACGGCTCAATGAAAAGTAAGGTTCAACTCTGTTAGTTGAATGCACAGAACAGAAAGAAGTTTCATACAATGCTTCTGTGTAGTTTATATTTGAACATATTCTTTTTTCCACTATTACCCACTTAGCGCTACGAATGTCCAGTTGCATTTTCTACAGACAGAGTGTTTCAAAACTGCTCAATCAAAAGTATGGTTTAACTCTGTTAGCTGAATGCTCAGATCAGAAAGAAGTTTCACAGAATGCTTCTGTGTAGTTTATATTTGAATATATTCCTTTTTCCACTACTACTCTCTTAGCGCTCCAAATGTCCAGTTGCATTTTCTACAGAAAGAGTGTTCAGATCTGCTCAATCAAAAGTATGGTTTAACTCTGTTAGCTGAATGCACAGATCAGAAAGAAGTTTCACAGAATGATTCTGTGTAGTTTATATTTGGAGACATTCCTTTTTCCACTATTACCCTCTTAGCGCTCCGAAACTCCACTTGCATTTTCTACAGAAAGAGTGTTTCAGAATGGCTCAATCAAAACTAAGGGTCAACTCTTTTAGTTGAACAAACAGAACAGAAAGTAGTTTCACACAATTCTTCTGTATAGTTTTTATATGTAGACATTCTTTTTCCCAATATAGGCCTCTTAGCGCTCAGAATGTCCAATTGCAGTTTCTACAGAAAGAGAGTTTCAGAACGGCTCAATCGAAAGTAAGGTTCAACTCTGTTAGTTGAATGCACAGAACAGAAAGAAGTTTCATACAATGCTTCTGTGTAGTTTATATTTGAACATATTTTTTTTCCACTATTACCCACTTAGCGCTACGAATGTCCAGTTGCATTTTCTACAGACAGAGTGTTTCAAAACTGCTCAATCAAAAGTATGGTTTAACTCTGTTAGCTGAATGCTCAGATCAGAAAGAAGTTTCACAGAATGCTTCTGTGTAGTTTATATTTGAATATATTCCTTTTTCCACTACTACGCTCTTAGCGCTCCAAATGTCCAGTTGAATTTTCTACAGAAAGAGTGTTCTGATCTGCTCAATCAAAAGTATGGTTTAACTCTGTTAGCTGAATGCACAGATCAGAAAGAAGTTTCACCAAATGATTCTGTGTAGTTTATATTTGAAGACATTCCTTTTTCCACTGTTACCCTCTTAGCGCTCCGAATCTCCACTTGCATTTTCTACAAAAAGAGTGTTTCATAACTGCTCAATCAAAAATATGTTTTATATCTGTTAACTGAATTTACAGATCAGAAATATGTTTCACAGAATGCATCTGTGTAGTTATTATTTGAAGATATTGTTTTTCCCAATGTAGGCCTCTTAGCGCTTAGCATGTCCAATTGCAGTTACTACAGAAAGAGTGTTTCAGAACGGCTCAATCAAAAGTAAGGTTCAACTGTGTTAGTTGAATGCACAGAACAGAAAGAATTTTCACAGAATGCTACTGTGTAGTTTATATTTGAATATATTCCTTTTTCCACTATTACCCTCTTAGCGCTCCGAATGTCCACTTGCATTTTCTACAGAAAGAGTGTTCAGAACTGCGCAATCAAAAGTATGGTTTAACTCTGTTAGCTTAATGAACATATCAGAAATAAGTTTCACACAATGCTTCTGTGTAGTTTTTATTTGAAGATATTATTTTTCCCAATAGAGGCCTCTTAGCGCTCAGAATGTCCAATTGCAGTTTCTACAGAAAGAGTGTTTCAGAAAGGCTCAATCAAAAGTAAGGTTCAACTCTGTTAGTTGAATGCACAGAACAGAAAGAAGTTTCATACAATGCTTCTGTGTAGTTTATATTTGAACATATTCTTTTTTCCACTATTACCCACTTAGCGCTACGAATATCCAGTTGCATTTTCTACAGACAGAGTGTTTCAAAACTGCTCAATCAAAAGTATGGTTTAACTCTGTTAGCTGAATGCTCAGATCAGAAAGAAGTTTCACAGAATGCTTCTGTGTAGTTTATATTTGAATATTTTCCTTTTTCCACTACTACTCTCTTAGCGCTCCAAATGTCCAGTTGCATTTTCTACAGAAAGAGTGTTCAGATCTGCTCAATCAAAAGTATGGTTTAACTCTGTTAGCTGAATGCACAGATCAGAAAGAAGTTTCACAGAATGATTCTGTGTAGTTTATATTTGGAGACATTCCTTTTTCCACTATTACCCTCTTAGCGCTCCGAATCTCCACTTGCATTTTCTACAGAAAGACTGTTACAGAACGGCTCAATCAAAACTAAGGTTCAACTCTTTTAGTTGAACAAACAGAACAGAAAGAAGTTTCACACAATTCTTCTGTGTAGTTTTTATTTGTAGACATTCTTTTTCCCAATATAGGCCTCTTAGCGCTCAGAATGTCCAATTGCAGTTTCTACAGAAAGAGTGTTTCAGAACGGCTCAATCAATAGTAAGGTTCAACTCTGTTAGTTGAATGCACAGAACAGAAAGAAGTTTCATACAGTGCTTCTGTGTAGTTTATATTTGAACATATTCTTTTTTCCACTATTACCCACTTAGCGCTACGAATGTCCAGTTGCATTTTCTACAGACAGAGTGTTTCAAAACTGCTCAATCAAAAGTATGGTTTAACTCTGTTAGCTGAATGCTCAGATCAGAAAGAAGTTTCACAGAATGCTTCTGTGTAGTTTATATTTGAATATATTCCTTTTTCCACTACTACGCTCTTAGCGCTCCGAATGTCCACTTGCATTTTCTACAGAAAGAGTGTTCAGAACTGCGCAATCAAAAGTATGGTTTAACTCTGTTAGTTTAATGAACATATCAGAAATAAGTTTCACACAATGCTTCTGTGTAGTTTTTATTTGAAGATATTATTTTTCCCAATATAGGCCTCTTAGCGCTCAGAATGTCCAATTGCAGTTTCTACAGAAAGAGTGTTTCAGAAAGGCTCAATCAAAAGTAAGGTTCAACTCTGTTAGTTGAATGCACAGAACAGAAAGAAGTTTCATACAATGCTTCTGTGTAGTTTATATTTGAACATATTCTTTTTTCCACTATTACCCACTTAGCGCTACGAATGTCCAGTTGCATTTTCTACAGACAGAGTGTTTCAAAACTGCTCAATCAAAAGTATGGTTTAACTCTGTTAGCTGAATGCTCAGATCAGAAAGAAGTTTCACAGAATGCTTCTGTGTAGTTTATATTTGAATATATTCCTTTTTCCACTACTACTCTCTTAGTGCTCCAAATGTCCAGTTGCATTTTCTACAGAAAGAGTGTTCAGATCTGCTCAATCTAAAGTATGGTTTAACTCTGTTAGCTGAATGCACAGATCAGAAAGAAGTTTCACAGAATGATTCTGTGTAGTTTATATTTGGAGACATTCCTTTTTCCACTATTACCCTCTTAGCGCTCCGAATCTCCACTTGCATTTTCTACAGAAAGAGTGGTTCAGAACGGCTCAATCAAAACTAAGGTTCAACACTTTTAGTTGAACAAACAGAACAGAAAGAAGTTTCACACAATTCTTCTGTGTAGTTTTTATTTGTAGACATTCTTTTTCCCAATATAGGCCTCTTAGCGCTCAGAATGTCCAATTGCAGTTTCTACAGAAAGAGTGTTTCAGAATGGCTCAATCAAAAGTAAGGTTCAACTCTGTTAGTTGAATGCACAGAACAGAAAGAAGTTTCATACAATGCTTCTGTGTAGTTTATATTTGAACATATTCTTTTTTCCACTATTACCCACTTAGCGCTACGAATGTCCAGTTGCATTTTCTACAGACAGAGTGTTTCAAAACTGCTCAATCAAAAGTATGGTTTAACTCTGTTAGCTGAATGCTCAGATCAGAAAGAAGTTTCACAGAATGCTTCTGTGTAGTTTATATTTGAATATATTACTTTTTCCACTACTACGCTCTTAGCGCTCCAAATGTCCAGTTGAATTTTCTACAGAAAGAGTGTTCAGATCCGCTCTATCAAAAGTATGGTTTAACTCTGTTAGCTGAATGCACAGATCAGAAAGAAGTTTCACCGAATGATTCTGTGTAGTTTATATTTGAAGACATTACTTTTTCCACTGTTACCCTCTTAGCGCTCCGAATCTCCACTTGCATTTTCTACAAAAAGAGTGTTTCATAACTGCTCAATCAAAAATATGTTTTATATCTTTTAACTGAATTTACAGATCAGAAATAAGTTTCACAGAATGCATCTGTGTAGTTTTTATTTGAAGATATTCTTTTTCCCAATATAGGCCTCTTAGCGCTTAGCATGTCCAATTGCAGTTACTACAGAAAGAGTGTTTCAGAACGGCTCAATCAAAAGTAAGGTTCAACTCTGTTAGTTGAATGCACAGAACAGAAAGAATTTTCACAGAATGCTACTGTGTAGTTTATATTTGAATATATTCCTTTTTCCTCTATTACCCTCTTAGCGCTCAGAATGTCCACTTGCATTTTCTACAGAAAGAGTGTTCAGAACTGCGCAATCAAAAGTATGGTTTAACTCTGTTAGCTTAATGAACATATCAGAAATAAGTTTCACACAATGCTTCTGTGTAGTTTTTATTTGAAGATATTATTTTTCCCAATAGAGGCCTCTTAGCGCTCAGAATGTCCAATTGCAGTTTCTACAGAAAGAGTGTTTCAGAAAGGCTCAATCTAAAGTAAGGTTCAACTCTGTTAGTTGAATGCACAGAACAGAAAGAAGTTTCATACAATGCTTCTGTGTAGTTTATATTTGAACATATTCTTTTTTCCACTATTACCCACTTAGCGCTACGAATATCCAGTTGCATTTGCTACAGACAGAGTGTTTCAAAACTGCTCAATCAAAAGTATGGTTTAACTCTGTTAGCTGAATGCTCAGATCAGAAAGAAGTTTCACAGAATGCTTCTGTGTAGTTTATATTTGAATATATTCCTTTTTCCACTACTACTCTCTTAGCCCTCCAAATGTCCAGTTGCATTTTCTACAGAAAGAGTGTTCAGATCTGCTCAATCAAAAGTATGGTTTAACTCTGTTAGCTGAATGCACAGATCAGAAAGAAGTTTCACAGAATGATTCTGTGTAGTTTATATTTGGAGACATTCCTTTTTCCACTATTACCCTCTTAGCGCTCCGAATCTCCACTTGCATTTTCTACAGAAAGACTGTTACAGAACGGCTCAATCAAAACTAAGGTTCAACTCTTTTAGTTGAACAAACAGAACAGAAAGAAGTTTCACACAATTCTTCTGTGTAGTTTTTATTTGTAGACATTCTTTTTCCCAATATAGGCCCCTTAGCGCTCAGAATGTCCAATTGCAGTTTCTACAGAAAGAGTGTTTCAGAACGGCTCAATCAAAAGTAAGGTTCAACTCTGTTAGTTGAATGCACAGAACAGAAAGAAGTTTCATACAATGCTTCTGTGTAGTTTATATTTGAACATATTCTTTTTTCCACTATTACCCACTTAGCGCTACGAATGTCCAGTTGCATTTTCTACAGACAGAGTGTTTCAAAACTGCTCAATCAAAAGTATGGTTTAACTCTGTTAGCTGAATGCTCAGATCAGAAAGAAGTTTCACAGAATGCTTCTGTGTAGTTTATATTTGAATATATTCCTTTTTCCACTACTACGCTCTTACCGCTCCAAATGTCCAGTTGCATTTTCAACAGAAAGAGTGTTCAGATCTGCTCAATCAAAAGTATGGTTTAACTCTGTTAGCTGAATGCACAGATCAGAAAGAAGTTTCACCGAATGATTCTGTGTAGTTTATATTTGAAGACATTCCTTTTTCCACTATTACCCCCTTAGCGCTCCGAATCTCCACTTGCATTTTCTACAAAAAGAGTGTTTCATAACTGCTGAATCAAAAATATGTTTTATCTCTGTTAACTGAATTTATAGATCAGAAATAAGTTTCACAGAGTGCATCTGTGTAGTTTTTATTTGAAGATATTCTTTTTCCCGATGTAGGCCTCTTAGCGCTTAGCATGTCCAATTGCAGTTTCTACAGAAAGAGTGTTTCAGAACGGCTCAATCAAAAGTAAGGTTCAACTCTGTTAGTTGAATGCACAGAACAGAAAGAATTTTCACAGAATGCTACTGTGTAGTTTATATTTGAATATATTCCTTTTTCCACTATTACCCTCTTAGCGCTCCGAATGTCCACTTGCATTTTCTACAGAAAGAGTGTTCAGAACTGCGCAATCAAAAGTATGGTTTAACTCTGTTAGCTTAATGAACATATCAGAAATAAGTTTCACACAATGCTTCTGTGTAGTTTTTATTTGAAGATATTATTTTTCCCAATAGAGGCCTCTTAGCGCTCAGAATGTCCAATTGCAGTTTCTACAGAAAGAGTGTTTCAGAAAGGCTCAATCAAAAGTAAGGTTCAACTCTGTTAGTTGAATGCACAGAACAGAAAGAAGTTTCATACAATGCTTCTGTGTAGTTTATATTTGAACATATTCTTTTTTCCACTATTACCCACTTAGCGCTACGAATGTCCAGTTGCATTTTCTACAGACAGAGTGTTTCAAAACTGCTCAATCAAAAGTATGGTTTAACTCTGTTAGCTGAATACTCAGATCAGAAAGAAGTTTCACAGAATGCTTCTGTGTAGTTTATATTTGAATATATTCCTTTTTCCACTACTACTCTATTAGCGCTCCAAATGTCCAGTTGCATTTTCTACAGAAAGAGTGTTCAGATCTGCTCAATCAAAAGTATGGTTTAACTCTGTTAGCTGAATGCACAGATCAGAAAGAAGTTTCACAGAATGATTCTGTGTAGTTTATATTTGGAGACATTCCTTTTTCCACTATTACCCTCTTAGCGCTCCGAATCTCCACTTGCATTTTCTACAGAAAGAGTGTTTCAGAACGGCTCAATCAAAACTAAGGTTCAACTCTTTTAGTTGAACAAACAGAACAGAAAGAAGTTTCACACAATTCTTCTGTGTAGTTTTTATTTGTAGACATTCTTTTTCCCAATATAGGCCTCTTAGCGCTCAGAATGTCCAATTGCAGTTTCTACAGAAAGAGTGTTTCAGAACGGCTCAATCAAAAGTAAGGTTCAACTCTGTTAGTTGAATGCACAGAACAGAAAGAAGTTTCATACAATGCTTCTGTGTAGTTTATATTTGAACATATTTTTTTTCCACTATTACCCACTTAGCGCTACGAATGTCCAGTTGCATTTTCTACAGACAGAGTGTTTCAAAACTGCTCAATCAAAAGTATGGTTTAACTCTGTTAGCTGAATGCTCAGATCAGAAAGAAGTTTCACAGAATGCTTCTGTGTAGTTTATATATGAATATATTCCTTTTTCCACTAATACGCTCTTAGCGCTCCAAATGTCCAGTTGCATTTTCAACATAAAGAGTGTTCAGATCTGCTCAATCAAAAGTATGGTTTAACTCTGTTAGCTGAATGCACAGATCAGAAAGATGTTTCACTGAATGATTCTGTGTAGTTTATATTTGAAGACATTCCTTTTTCCACTATTACCCTCTTAGCGCTCCGAATCTCCACTTGCATTTTCTACAAAAAGAGTGTTTCATAACTGCTCAATCAAAAATATGTTTTATCTCTGTTAACTGAATTTACAGATCAGAAATAAGTTTCACAGAATGCATCTGTGTAGTTTTTATTTGAAGATATTCTTTTTCCCAATGTAGGCCTCTTAGCGCTTAGCTTGTCCAATTGCAGTTTCTACAGAAAGAGTGTTTCTGAACGGCTCAATCAAAAGTAAGGTTCAACTCTGTTAGTTGAATGCGCAGAACAGAAAGAATTTTCACAGAATGCTACTGTGTAGTTTATATTTGAATATATTCCTTTTTCCACTATTACCCTCTTAGCGCTCCGAATGTCCACTTGCATTTTCTACAGAAAGAGTGTTCAGAACTGCGCAATCAAAAGTATGGTTTAACTCTGTTAGCTTAATGAACATATCAGAAATAAGTTTCACACAATGCTTCTGTGTAGTTTTTATTTGAAGATATTATTTTTCCCAATAGAGGCCTCTTAGCGCTCAGAATGTCCAATTGCTGTTTCTACAGAAAGAGTGTTTCAGAAAGGCTCAATTCAAAGTAAGGTTCAACTCTGTTAGTTGAATGCACAGAACAGAAAGAAGTTTCATACAATGCTTCTGTGTAGTTTATATTTGAACATATTCTTTTTTCCACTATTACCCACTTAGCGTTACGAATATCCAGTTGCATTTTCTACAGACAGAGTGTTTCAAAACTGCTCAATCAAAAGTATGGTTTAACTCTGTTAGCTGAATGCTCAGATCAGAAAGAAGTTTCACAGAATGCTTCTGTGTAGTTTATATTTGAATATATTCCTTTTTCCACTACTACTCTCTTAGCGCTCCAAATGTCCAGTTGCATTTTCTACAGAAAGAGTGTTCAGATCTGCTAGATCAAAAGTATGGTTTAACTCTGTTAGCTGAATGCACAGATCAGAAAGAAGTTTCACAGAATGATTCTGTGTAGTTTATATTTGGAGACATTCCTTTTTCCACTATTACCCTCTTAGCGCTCCGAATCTCCACTTGCATTTTCTACAGAAAGAGTGTGTCAGAACGGCTCAATCAAAACTGAGGTTCAACTCTTTTAGTTGAACAAACAGAACAGAAAGAAGTTTCACACAATTCTTCTGTGTAGTTTTTATTTGTAGACATTCTTTTTCCCAATATAGGCCTCTTAGCGCTCAGAATGTCCAATTGCAGTTTCTACAGAAAGAGTGTTTCAGAACGGCTCAATCAAAAGTAAGGTTCACCTCTGTTAGTTGAGTGCACAGAACAGAAAGAAGTTTCATACAATGCTTCTGTGTAGTTTATATTTGAACATATTCTTTTTTCCACTATTACCCACTTAGCGCTACGAATGTCCAGTTGCATTTTCTACAGACAGAGTGTTTCAAAACTGCTCAATCAAATGTATGGTTTAACTCTGTTAGCTGAATTCTCAGATCAGAAAGAAGTTTCACAGAATGCTTCTGTGTAGTTTATATTTGAATATATTCCTTTTTCCACTACTACGCTCTTACCGCTCCAAATGTCCAGTTGCATTTTCAACAGAAAGAGTGTTCAGATCTGCTCAATCAAAAGTATGGTTTAAATCTGTTAGCTGAATGCACAGATCAGAAAGAAGTTTCACCGAATGATTCTGTGTAGTTTATATTTGAAGACATTCCTTTTTCCACTATTACCCTCTTAGCGCTCCGAATCTCCACTTACATTTTCTACAAAAAGAGTGTTTCATAACTGCTCAATCAAAAATATGTTTTATCTCTGTTAACTGAATTTACAGATCAGAAATAAGTTTCACAGAGTGCATCTGTGTAGTTTTTATTTGAAGACATTCTTTTTCCCAATGTAGGCCTCTTAGCGCTTAGCATGTCCAATTGCAGTTACTACAGAAAGAGTGTTTCAGAACGGCTCAATCAAAAGTAAGGTTCAACTCTGTTAGTTGAATGCACAGAACAGAAAGTAGTTTCATACAATTCTTCTGTGTAGTTTATATTTGAACATATTCTTTTTTCCACTATTACCCACTTAGCGCTACGAATGTCCAGTTGCATTTTCTACAGACAGAGTGTTTCAAAACTGCTCAATCAAAAGTATGGTTTAACTCTGTTAGCTGAATGCTCAGATCAGAAAGAAGTTTCACAGAATGCTTCTGTGTAGTTTATATTTGAATATATTCCTTTTTCCACTACTACGCTCTTACCGCTCCAAATGTCCAGTTGCATTTTCAACAGAAAGAGTGTTCAGATCTGCTCAATCAAAGGTATGGTTTAACTCTGTTAGCTGAATGCACAGATCAGAAAGAAGTTTCACCGAATGATTCTGTGTAGTTTATATTTGAAGACATTACTTTTTCCACTATTACCCTCTTAGCGCTCCGAATCTCCACTTGCATTTTCTACAGAAAGAGTGTTTCATAACTGCTCAATCAAAAATATGTTTTATCTCTGTTAACTGAATTTACAGATCAGAAATAAGTTTCACAGAATGCATCTGTGTAGTTTTTATTTGAAGATATTCTTTTTCCCAATGTAGGCCTCTTAGCGCTTAGCATGTCCAATTGCAGTTTCTACAGAAAGAGTGTTTCAAAACGGCTCAATCAAAAATAAGGTTCAACTCTGTTAGTTGAATGCACAGAACAGAAAGAATTTTCACAGAATGCTACTGTGTAGTTTATATTTGAATATATTCCTTTTTCCACTATTACCCTCTTAGTGCTCCGAATGTCCACTTGCATTTTCTACAGAAAGAGTGTTAAGAACTGTGCAATCAAAAGTATGGTTTAACTCTGTTAGCTTAATGAACATATCAGAAATAAGTTTCACACAATGCTTCTGTGTAGTTTTTATTTGAAGATATTATTTTTCCCAATAGAGGCCTCTTAGCGCTCAGAATGTCCAATTGCAGTTTCTACAGAAAGAGTGTTTCAGAAAGGCTCAATCAAAAGTAAGGTTCAACTCTGTTAGTTGAATGCACAGAACAGAAAGAAGTTTCATACAATGCTTCTGTGTAGTTTATATTTGAACATATTCTTTTTCCACTATTACCCACTTAGCGCTACGAATGTCCAGTTGCATTTTCTACAGACAGAGTGTTTCAAAACTGCTCAATCAAAAGTATGGTTTAACTCTGTTAGCTGAATGCTCAGTTCAGAAAGAAGTTTCACAGAATGCTTCTGTGTAGTTTATATTTGAATATATTCCTTTTTCCACTACTACTCTCTTAGCGCTCCAAATGTCCAGTTGCATTTTCTACAGAAAGAGTGTTCAGATCTGCTCAATCAAAAGTATGGTTTAACTCTGTTAGCTGAATGCACAGATCAGAAAGAAGTTTCACAGAATGATTCTGTGTAGTTTATATTTGGAGACATTCCTTTTTCCAGTATTACCCTCTTAGCGCTCCGAATCTCCACTTGCATTTTCTACAGAAAGAGTGTTTCAGAACGGCTCAATCAAAACTAAGGTTCAACTCTTTTAGTTGAACAAACAGAACAGAAAGAAGTTTCACACAATTCTTCTGTGTAGTTTTTATTTGTAGACATTCTTTTTCCCAATATAGGCCTCTTAGCGCTCAGAATGTCCAATTGCAGTTTCTACAGAAAGAGTGTTTCAGAACGGCTCAATCAAAAGTAAGGTTCAACTCTGTTAGTTGAATGCACAGAACAGAAAGAAGTTTCATACAATGCTTCTGTGTAGTTTATATTTGAACATATTTTTTTTCCACTATTACCCACTTAGCGCTACGAATGTCCAGTTGCATTTTCTACAGACAGAGTGTTTCAAAACTGCTCAATCAAAAGTATGGTTTAACTCTGTTAGCTGAATGCTCAGATCAGAAAGAAGTTTCACAGAATGCTTCTGTGTAGTTTATATATGAATATATTCCTTTTTCCACTAATACGCTCTTAGCGCTCCAAATGTCCAGTTGCATTTTCAACAGAAAGAGTGTTCAGATCTGCTCAATCAAAAGTATGGTTTAACTCTGTTAGCTGAATGCACAGATCAGAAAGAAGTTTCACTGAATGATTCTGTGTAGTTTATATTTGAAGACATTCCTTTTTCCACTATTACCCTCTTAGCGCTCCGAATCTCCACTTGCATTTTCTACAAAAAGAGTGTTTCATAACTGCTCAATCAAAAATATGTTTTATCTCTGTTAACTGAATTTACAGATCAGAAATAAGTTTCACAGAATGCATCTGTGTAGTTTTTATTTGAAGATATTCTTTTTCCCAATGTAGGCCTCTTAGCGCTTAGCATGTCCAATTGCAGTTTCTACAGAAAGAGTGTTTCAGAACGGCTCAATCAAAAGTAAGGTTCAACTCTGTTAGTTGAATGCGCAGAACAGAAAGAATTTTCACAGAATGCTACTGTGTAGTTTATATTTGAATATATTCCTTTTTCCACTATTACCCTCTTAGCGCTCCGAATGTCCACTTGCATTTTCTACAGAAAGAGTGTTCAGAACTGCGCAATCAAAAGTATGGTTTAACTCTGTTAGCTTAATGAACATATCAGAAATAAGTTTCACACAATGCTTCTGTGTAGTTTTTATTTGAAGATATTATTTTTCCCAATAAGGCCTCTTAGCGCTCAGAATGTCCAATTGCAGATTCTACAGAAAGAGTGTTTCAGAAAGGCTCAATCAAAAGTAAGGTTCAACTCTGTTAGTTGAATGCACAGAACAGAAAGAAGTTTCATAAAATGCTTCTGTGTAGTTTATATTTGAACATATTCTTTTTTCCACTATTACCCACTTAGCGCTACGAATGTCCAGTTGCATTTTCTACAGACAGAGTGTTTCAAAACTGCTCAATCAAAAGTATGGTTTAACTCTGTTAGCTGAATGCTCAGATCAGAAAGAAGTTTCACAGAATGCTTCTGTGTAGTTTATATTTGAATATATTCCTTTTTCCATTACTACTCTCTTAGCGCTCCAAATGTCCAGCTGCATTTTCTACAGAAAGAGTGTTCAGATCTGCTCAATCAAAAGTATGGTTTAACTCTGTTAGCTGAATTCACAGATCAGAAAAAGTTTCACAGAATGATTCTGTGTAGTTTATATTTGGAGACATTCCTTTTTCCACTATTACCCTCTTAGCGCTCCGAATCTCCACTTGCATTTTCTACAGAAAGAGTGTTTCAGAACGGCTCAATCAAAACTAAGGTTCAACTCTTTTAGTTGAACAAACAGAACAGAAAGAAGTTTCACACAATTCTTTTGTGTAGTTTTTATTTGTAGACATTCTTTTTCCCAATATAGGCCTCTTAGCGCTCAGAATGTCCAATTGCAGTTTCTACAGAAAGAGTGTTTCAGAACGGCTCAATCAAAAGTAAGGTTCAACTCTGTTAGTTGAATGCACAGAACAGAAAGAAGTTTCATACAATGCTTCTGTGTAGTTTATATTTGAACATATTCTCTTTTCCACTATTACCCACTTAGCGCTACGAATGTCCAGTTGCATTTTCTACAGACAGAGTGTTTCAAAACTGCTCAATCAAAAGTATGGTTTAACTCTGTTAGCTGTATGCTCAGATCAGAAAGAAGTTTCACAGAATGCTTCTGTGTAGTTTATATTTGAATATATTCCTTTTTCCACTATTACGCTCTTAGCACTCCAAATGTCCAGTTGCATTTTCAACAGAAAGAGTGTTCAGATCTGCTCAAAAGTATGGTTTAACTCTGTTAGCTGAATGCACAGATCAGAAAGAAGTTTCACCGAATGATTCTGTGTAGTTTATATTTGAAGACATTCCTTTTTCCACTATTACCCTCTTAGCGCTCCGAATCTCCACTTGCATTTTCTACAAAAAAAGTGTTTCATAACTGCTCAATCAAAAATATGTTTTATCTCTGTTAACTGAATTTATAGATCAGAAATAAGTTTAACAGAATGCATCTGTGTAGTTTTTATTTGAAGATATTCTTTTTCCCAATGTAGGCCTCTTAGCGCTTAGCATGTCCAATTGCAGTTTCTACAGAAAGAGTGTTTCAGAACGGCTCAATCAAAAGTAAGGTACAACTCTGTTAGTTGAATGCACAGAACAGAAAGAATTTTCACAGAATGCTACTGTGTAGTTTATATTTGAATATATTCCTTTTTCCACTATTACCCTCTTAGCGCTCCGAATGTCCACTTGCATTTTCTACAGAAAGAGTGTTCAGAACTGCGCAATCAAAAGTATGGTTTAATTCTGTTAGCTTAATGAACATATCAGAAATAAGTTTCACACAATGCTTCTGTGTAGTTTTTATTTGAAGATATTATTTTTCCCAATAGAGGCCTCTTAGCGCTCCGAATGTCCAATTGCAGTTTCTACAGAAAGAGTGTTTCAGAAAGGCTCAATCAAAAGTAAGGTTCAACTCTGTTAGTTGAATGCACAGAACAGAAAGAAGTTTCATACAATGCTTCTGTGTAGTTTATATTTGAACATATTCTTTTTTCCACTATTACCCACTTAGCGCTACGAATGTCCAGTTGCATTTTCTACAGACAGAGTGTTTCAAAACTGCTCAATCAAAAGTATGGTTTAACTCTGTTAGCTGAATGCTCAGATCAGAAAGAAGTTTCACAGAATGCTTCTGTGTAGTTTATATTTGAATATATTCCTTTTTCCACTACTACTCTCTTAGCGCTCCAAATGTCCAGTTGCATTTTCTACAGAAAGATTGTTCAGATCTGCTCAATCAAAAGTATGGTTTAACTCTGTTAGCTGAATGCACAGATCAGAAAGAAGTTTCACAGAATTATTTTGTGTAGTTTATATTTGGAGACATTCCTTTTTCCACTATTACCCACTTAGCGCTCCGAATCTACACTTGCATTTTCTACATAAAGAGTGTTTCAGAACGGCTCAATCAAAACTAAGGTTCAACTCTTTTAGTTGAACAAACAGAACAGAAAGAAGTTTCACACAATTCTTCTGTGTAGTTTTTATTTGTAGACATTCTTTTTCCTAATATAGGCCTCTTAGCTCTCAGAATGTCCAATTGCAGTTTCTACAGAAAGAGTGTTTCAGAACGGCTCAATCAAAATTAAGGTTCAACTCTGTTAGTTGAATGCACAGAACAGAAAGAAGTTTCATACAATGCTTCTGTGTAGTTTATATTTGAACATATTCTCTTTTCCACTATTACCCACTTAGCGCTACGAATGTCCAGTTGCATTTTCTACAGACAGAGTGTTTCAAAACTGCTCAATCAAAAGTATGGTTTAACTCTGTTAGCTGTATGCTCAGATCAGAAAGAAGTTTCACAGAATGCTTCTGTGTAGTTTATATTTGAATATATTCCTTTTTCCACTACTACCCTCTTAGCGCTCCAAATGTCCAGTTGCATTTTCTACAGAAAGAGTGTTCAGATCTGCTCAATCAAAAGTATGTTTTAATTCTGTTAGCTGAATGCACAGATCAGAAAGAAGTTTCACAGAATGATTCTGTGTAGTTTATATTTGGAGACATTCCTTTTTCCACTATTACCCTCTTAGCGCTCCTAAACTCCACTTGCATTTTCTTCAGAAAGAGTGTTTCAGAACGACTCAATCAAAACCAAGGTTCAACTCTTTTAGTGGAACTAACAGAACAGAAAGAAGTTTCACACAATTCTTCTGTGTAGTTTCTATTTGTAGACATTCTTTTTCCCAATATAGGCCTCTTAGCGCTCAGAATGTCCAATTGCAGTTTCTACAGAAAGAGTGTTTCAGAACGGCTCAATCAAAAGTAAGGTTCAACTCTGTTAGTTGAATGCACAGAACAGAAAGAAGTTTCATACAATGCTTCTGTGTAGTTTATATTTGAACATATTCTTTTTTCCACTATTACCCACTTAGCGCTACGAATGTCCAGTTGCATTTTCTACAGACAGAGTGTTTCAAAACTGCTCAATCAAAAGTATGGTTTAACTCTGTTAGCTGAATGCTCAGATCAGAAAGAAGTTTCACAGAATGCTTCTGTGTAGTTTATATTTGAATATATTCCTTTTTCCACTACTACTCTCTTAGCGCTCCAAATGTCCAGTTGCATTTTCTACAGAAAGATTGTTCAGATCTGCTCAATCAAAAGTATGGTTTAACTCTGTTAGCTGAATGCACAGATCAGAAAGAAGTTTCACAGAATTATTTTGTGTAGTTTATATTTGGAGACATTCCTTTTTCCACTATTACCCACTTAGCGCTCCGAATCTACACTTGCATTTTCTACATAAAGAGTGTTTCAGAACGGCTCAATCAAAACTAAGGTTCAACTCTTTTAGTTGAACAAACAGAACAGAAAGAAGTTTCACACAATTCTTCTGTGTAGTTTTTATTTGTAGACATTCTTTTTCCTAATATAGGCCTCTTAGCTCTCAGAATGTCCAATTGCAGTTTCTACAGAAAGAGTGTTTCAGAACGGCTCAATCAAAATTAAGGTTCAACTCTGTTAGTTGAATGCACAGAACAGAAAGAAGTTTCATACAATGCTTCTGTGTAGTTTATATTTGAACATATTCTCTTTTCCACTATTACCCACTTAGCGCTACGAATGTCCAGTTGCATTTTCTACAGACAGAGTGTTTCAAAACTGCTCAATCAAAAGTATGGTTTAACTCTGTTAGCTGTATGCTCAGATCAGAAAGAAGTTTCACAGAATGCTTCTGTGTAGTTTATATTTGAATATATTCCTTTTTCCACTACTACCCTCTTAGCGCTCCAAATGTCCAGTTGCATTTTCTACAGAAAGAGTGTTCAGATCTGCTCAATCAAAAGTATGTTTTAATTCTGTTAGCTGAATGCACAGATCAGAAAGAAGTTTCACAGAATGATTCTGTGTAGTTTATATTTGGAGACATTCCTTTTTCCACTATTACCCTCTTAGCGCTCCTAAACTCCACTTGCATTTTCTTCAGAAAGAGTGTTTCAGAACGACTCAATCAAAACCAAGGTTCAACTCTTTTAGTGGAACTAACAGAACAGAAAGAAGTTTCACACAATTCTTCTGTGTAGTTTCTATTTGTAGACATTCATTTTCCCAATATAGGCCTCTTAGCGCTCAGAATGTCCAATTGCAGTTTCTACAGAAAGAGTGTTTCAGAACGGCTCAATCAAAAGTAAGGTTCAACTCTGTTAGTTGAATGCACAGAACAGAAAGAAGTTTCATACAATGCTTCTGTGTAGTTTATATTTGAACATATTCTTTTTTCCACTATTACCCACTTAGCGCTACGAATGTCCAGTTGCATTTTCTACAGACAGAGTGTTTCAAAACTGCTCAATCAAAAGTATGGTTTAACTCTGTTAGCTGAATGCTCAGATCAGAAAGAAGTTTCACATAATGCTTCTGTGTAGTTTATATTTGAATATATTCCTTTTTCCACTAATACTCTCTTAGCGCTCCAAATGTCCAGTTGCATTTTCAACAGAAAGATTGTTCAGATCTGCACAATCAAAAGTATGGTTTAACTCCATTAGCTGAATGCACAGATCAGAAAGAAGTTTCACCGAATGATTCTGTGTAGTTTATATTTGAAGACATTCCTTTTTCCACTATTACCCTCTTAGCGCTCCGAATCTCCACTTGCATTTTCTACAAAAAGAGTGTTTCATAACTGCTCAATGAAAAATATGTTTTATCTCTGTTAACTGAATTTACAGATCAGAAATATGTTGCACAGAATGCATCTGTGTAGTTTTTATTTGAAGATATTCTTTTTCCCAATGTAGGCCTCTTTGCGCTTAGCATGTCCAATTGCAGTTTCTACAGAAAGAGTGTTTCAGAACGGCTCAATCAAAAGTAAGGTTCAACTCTGTTAGTTGAATGCACAGAAAAGAAAGAATTTTCACAGAATGCTACTGTGTAGTTTATATTTGAATATATCCCTTTTTCCACTATTACCCTCTTAGCGCTCCGAATGTCCACTTGCATTTTCTACAGAAAGAGTGTTCAGAACAGCGCAATCAAAAGTATGGTTTAACTCTGTTAGCTTAATGAACATATCAGAAATAAGTTTCACACAATGCTTCTGTGTAGTTTTTGTTTGAAGATATTATTTTTCCCAATATAGGCCTCTTAGCGCTCAGAATGTCCAATTGCAGATTCTACAGAAAGAGTGTTTCAGAAAGGCTCAATCAAAAGTAAGGTTCAACTCTGTTAGTTGAATGCACAGAACAGAAAGAAGTTTCATACAATGCTTCTGTGTAGTTTATACTTGAACATATTCTTTTTTCCACTATTACCCACTTAGCGCTACGAATGTCCAGTTGCATTTTCTACAGACAGAGTGTTTCAAAACTGCTCTATCAAAAGTATGGTTTAACTCTGTTAGCTGAATGCTCAGATCAGAAAGAAGTTTCACAGAATGCTTCTGTGTAGTTTATATTTGAATATATTCCTTTTTCCACTACTACTCTCTTAGCGCTCCAAATGTCCAGTTGCATTTTCTACAGAAAGAGTGTTCAGATCTGCTCAATCAAAAGTATGGTTTAACTCTGTTAGCTGAATGCACAGATCAGAAAGAAGTTTCACAGAATGATTCTGTGTAGTTTATATTTGAAGACATTCCTTTTTCCACTATTACCCTCTTAGCGCTCCGAATCTCCACTTGCATTTTCTACAAAAAGAGTGTTTCATAACTGCTCAATCAAAATTATGTTTTATCTCTGTTAACTGAATTTACAGATCAGAAATAAGTTTCACAGAATGCATCTGTGTAGTTTTTATTTGAAGATATTCTTTTTCCCAATGTAGGCCTCTTAGCGCTTAGCATGTCCAATTGCAGTTTCTACAGAAAGAGTGTTTCAGAACGGCTCAATCAAAAGTAAGGTTCAACTCTGTTAGTTGAATGCACAGAACAGAAAGAATTTTCACAGAATGCTATGTGTAGTTTATATTTGAATATATTCCTTTTTCCACTATTACCCTCTTAGCGCTCCGAATGTCCACTTGCATTTTCTACAGAAAGAGTGTTCAGAACTGCGCAATCAAAAGTATGGTTTAACTCTGTTAGCTTAATGAATATATCAGAAATAAGTTTCACACAATGCTTCTGTGTAGTTTTTATTTGAAGGTATTATTTTCCCCAATAGAGGCCTCTTAGCGCTCAGAATGTCCAATTGCAGTTTCTACAGAAAGAGTGTTTCAGAAAGGCTCAATCAAAAGTAAGGTTCAACTCTGTTAGTTGAATGCACAGAACAAAAAGAAGTTTCATACAATGCTTCTGTGTAGTTTATATTTGAAAATATTCTTTTTTCCACTATTACCCACTTAGCGCTACGAATGTCCAGTTGCATTTTCTACAGACAGAGTGTTTCAAAACTGCTCAATCATAAGTATGGTTTAACTCTGTTAGCTGAATGCTCAGATCAGAAAGAAGTTTCACAGAATGCTTCTGTGTAGTTTATATTTGAATATATTCCTTTTTCCACTACTACTCTCTTAGCACTCCAAATGTCCAGTTGCATTTTCTACAGAAAGAGTGTTCAGATCTGCTCAATCAAAAGTATGGTTTAACTCTGTTAGCTGAATGCACAGATCAGAAAGAAGTTTCACAGAATGATTCTGTGTAGTTTATATTTGGAGACATTCCTTTTTCCACTATTAACCCCTTAGCGATCCGAATCTCCACTTGCATTTTCTACAGAAAGAGTGTTTCAGAACGGCTCAATCAAAACTAAGGTTCATATCTTTTAGTTGAACAAACAGAAGAGAAAGAAGTTTCACACAATTCTTCTGTGTAGTTTTTATTTGTAGACATACTTTTTCCCAATATAGGCCTCTTAGCGCTCAGAATGTCCAATTGCAGTTTCTACAGAAAGAGTGTTTCAGAACGGCTCAATCAAAAGTAAGGTTCAACTCTGATAGTTGAATGCACAGAACAGAAAGAAGTTTCATACAATGCTTCTGTGTAGTTTATATTTGAACATATTCTTTTTTCCACTATTACCCACTTAGCGCTACGAATGTCCAGTTGCATTTTCTACAGACAGAGTGTTTCAAAACTGCTCAATCAAAAGTATGGTTTAACTCTGTTAGCTGAATGCTCAGATCAGAAAGAAGTTTCACAGAATGCTTCTGTGTAGTTTATATTTGAATATATTCCTTTTTCCACTACTACGCTCCTAGCGCTCCAAATGTCCAGTTGCATTTTCTACAGAAAGAGTGTTCAGATCTGCTCAATCAAAAGTATGGTTTAACACTGTTAGCTGAATGCACCGATCAGAAAGAAGTTTCACAGAATGATTCTGTGTAGTTTATATTTGGAGACATTCCTTTTTCCACTATTACCCTCTCAGCGCTCCGAATCTCCACTTGCATTTTCTACAGAAAGAGTGTTTCAGAACGGCTCAATCAAAACTAAGGTTCAACTCTTTTAGTTGAACAAACAGAACAGAAAGAAGTTTCACACAATTCTTCTATGTAGTTTTTATTTGTAGACATTCTTTTTCCCAATATAGGCCTCTTAGCGCTCAGAATGTCCAATTGCAGTTTCTTCAGAAAGAGTGTTTCAGAACGGCTCAATCAAAAGTAAGGTTCAAATCTGTTATTTGAATGCACAGAACAGAAAGAAGTTTCACACAATGCTTCTGTGTAGTTTATATTTGAACATATTCTTTTTTCCACTATTACCCACTTAGCGCTACGAATGTCCAGTTGCATTTTCTACAGACAGAGTGTTTCAAAACTGCTCAATCAAAAGTATGGTTTAACTCTGTTAGCTGAATGCTGAGATCAGAAAGAAGTTTCACAGAATGCTTCTGTGTAGTTTATATTTGAATATATTCCTTTTTCCACTACTACTCTCTTAGCGCTCCAAATGTCCAGTTGCATTTTCTACAGAAAGAGTGTTCAGATCTGCTCAATCAAAAGTATGGTTTAACTCTGTTAGCTCAATGCACAGATCAGAAAGAAGTTTCACAGAATGATTCTGTGTAGTTTATATTTGGAGACATTCCTTTTTCCACTATTACCCTCTTAGCGCTCCGAATCTCCACTTGCATTTTCTACAGAAAGAGTGTTTCAGAACATCTCAATCAAAACTAAGGTTCAACGCATTTAGTTGAACAAACAGAACAGAAAGAAGTTTCACACAATTCTTCTGTGTAGTTTTTATTTGTAGACATTCTTTTTCCCAATATAGGCCTCTTAGTGCTCAGAATGTCCAATTGCAGTTTCTACAGAAAGAGTGTTTCAGAACGGCTCAATCAAAAGTAAGGTTCAACTCTGTTAGTTGAATGCACAGAACAGAAAGAAGTTTCATACAATGCTTCTGTGTAGTTTATATTTGAACATATTCTTTTTTCCACTATTACCCAATTAGCGCTACGAATGTCCAGTTGCATTTTCTACAGACAGAGTGTTTCAAAACTGCTCAATCAAAAGTATGGTTTAACTCTGTTAGCTGTATGCTCAGATCAGAAAGAAGTTTCACAGAATGCTTCTGTGTAGTTTATATTTGAATATATTCCTTTTTCCACTACTACGCTCTTAGCGCTCCAAATGTCCAGTTGCATTTTCAACAGAAAGAGTGTTCAGATCTGCTCAATCAAAAGTATGGTTTAACTCTGTTAGCTGAATGCACAGATCAGAAAGAAGTTTCACCGAATGATTCTGTGTAGTTTATATTTGAAGACATTCCTTTTTCCACTATTACCCTCTTAGCGCTCCGAATCTCCACTTGCATTTTCTACAAAAAGAGTGTTTCATAACTGCTCAATCAAAAATATGTTTTATCTCTGTTAACTGAATTTACAGATCAGAAATAAGTTTCACAGAATGCATCTGTGTAGTTTTTATTTGAAGATATTGTTTTTCCCAATGTAGGCCTCTTAGCGCTTAGCATGTCCAATTGCAGTTTCTACAGAAAGAGTGTTTCAGAACGGCTCAATCAAAGGTAAGGTTGAACTCTGTTAGTTGAATGCACAGAACAGAAAGAATTTTCACAGAATGCTACTGTGTAGTTTATATGTGAATATATTCCTTTTTCCACTATTACCCTCTTAGCGCTCCGAATGTCCACTTGCATTTTCTACAGAAAGAGTGTTCAGAACTGCGCAATCAAAAGTATGGTTTAACTCTGTTAGCTTAATGAACATATCAGAAATAAGTTTCACACAATGCTTCTGTGTAGTTTTTATTTGAAGATATTATTTTTCCCAATAGAGGCCTCTTAGCGCTCAGAATGTCCAATTGCAGTTTCTACAGAAAGAGTGTTTCAGAAAGGCTCAATCAAAAGTAAAGTTCAACTCTGTTAGTTGAATGCACAGAACAGAAAGAAGTTTCACACAATGCTTCTGTGTAGTTTATATTTGAACATATTCTTTTTTCCACTATTACCCACTTAGCGCTACGAATGTCCATTTGCATTTTCCACAGACAGAGTGTTTCAAAACTGCTCAATCAAAAGTATGTTTTAACTCTGTTAGCTGAATGCTCAGATCAGAAAGAAGTTTCACAGAATGCTTCTGTGTAGTTTATATTTGAATATATTCCTTTTTCCACTACTACTCTCTTAGCGCTCCAAATGTCCAGTTGCATTTTCTACAGAAAGAGTGTTCATATCTGCTCAATCAAAAGTATGGTTTAACTCTGTTACCTGAATGCACAGATCAGAAAGAAGTTTCACAGAATGATTCTGTGTAGTTTATATTTGGAGACATTAATTTTTCCACTATTACCCTCTTAGCGCTCCGAATCTCCACTTGCATTTTCTACAGAAAGAGTGTTTCAGAACGGCTCAATCAAAACTAAGGTTCAACTCTTTTAGTTGAACAAACAGAACAGAAAGAAGTTTCACACAATTCTTCTGTGTAGTTTTTATTTGTAGACATTCTTTTTCCCAATACAGGCCTCTTAGCGCTCAGAATGTCCAATTGCAGTTTCTACAGAAAGAGTGTTTCAGAACGGCTCAATCAAAAGTAAGGTTCAACTCTGTTAGTTGAATGCACAGAACAGAAAGAAGTTTCATACAATGCTTCTGCGTAGTTCATATTTGAACATATTCTTTTTTCCACTATTACCCACTTAGCGCTACGAATGTCCAGTTGCGTTTTCTACAGACAGAGTGTTTCAAAACTGCTCAATCAAAAGTATGGTTTAACTCTGTTAGCTGAATGCTCAGATCAGAAAGAAGTTTCACAGAATGCTTCTGTGTAGTTTATATTTGAATATATTCCTTTTTCCACTACTACGCTCTTAGCGCTCCAAATGTCCAGTTGCATTTTTAACAGAAAGAGTGTTCAGATCTGCTCAATCAAAAGTATGGTTTAACTCTGTTAGCTGAATGCACAGATCAGAAAGAAGTTTCACCGAATGATTCTGTGTAGTTTATATTTGAAGACATTCCTTTTTCCACTATTACCCTCTTAGCGCTCCGAATCTCCACTTGCATTTTCTACAAAAAGAGTGTTTCATAACTGCTCAATCAAAAATATGTTTTATCTCTGTTAACTGAATTTACAGATCAGAAATAAGTTTCACAGAATGCATCTGTGTAGTTTTTATTTGAAGATATTCTTTTTCCCAATGTAGGCCTCTTAGCGCTTAGCATGTCCAATTGCAGTTTCTACAGAAAGAGTGTTTCAGAACGGCTCAATCAAAAGTAAGGTTCAACTCTGTTAGTTGAATGCACAGAACAGAAAGAATTTTCACAGAATGCTACTGTGTAGTTTATATTTGAATATGTTCCTTTTTCCACTATTACCCTCTTAGCGCTCCGAATGTCCACTTGCATTTTCTACAGAAAGAGTGTTCAGAACTGCGCAATCAAAAGTATGGTTTAACTCTGTTAGCTTAATGAACATATCAGAAATAAGTTTCACACAATGCTTCTGTGTAGTTTTTATTTGAAGATATTATTTTTCCCAATAGAGGCCTCTTAGCGCTCAGAATGTCCAATTGCAGTTTCTACAGAAAGAGTGTTTCAGAAAGGCTCAATCAAAAGTAAGGTTCAACTCTGTTAGTTTAATGCACAGAACAGAAAGAAGTTTCATACCATGCTTCTGTGTAGTTTATATTTGAAAATATTCTTTTTTCCACTATTACCCACTTAGCGCTACGAATGTCCAGTTGCATTTTCTACAGACAGAGTGTTTCAAAACTGCTCAATCAAAAGTATGGTTTAACTCTGTTAGCTGAATGCTCAGATCAGAAAGAAGTTTCACAGAATGCTTCTGTGTAGTTTATATTTGAATATATTCCTTTTTCCACTACTACGCTCCTAGCGCTCCAAATGTCCAGTTGCATTTTCTACAGAAAGAGTGTTCAGATCTGCTCAATCAAAAGTATGGTTTAACTCTGTTAGCTGAATGCACCGATCAGAAAGAAGTTTCACAGAATGATTCTGTGTAGTTTATATTTGGAGACATTCCTTTTTCCACTATTACCCTCTCAGCGCTCCGAATCTCCACTTGCATTTTCTACAGAAAGAGTGTTTCAGAACGGCTCAATCAAAACTAAGGTTCAACTCTTTTAGTTGAACAAACAGAACAGAAAGAAGTTTCACACAATTCTTCTATGTAGTTTTTATTTGTAGACATTCTTTTTCCCAATATAGGCCTCTTAGCGCTCAGAATGTCCAATTGCAGTTTCTTCAGAAAGAGTGTTTCAGAACGGCTCAATCAAAAGTAAGGTTCAAATCTGTTATTTGAATGCACAGAACAGAAAGAATTTTCACACAATGCTTCTGTGTAGTTTATATTTGAACATATTCTTTTTTCCACTATTACCCACTTAGCGCTACGAATGTCCAGTTGCATTTTCTACAGACAGAGTGTTTCAAAACTGCTCAATCAAAAGTATGGTTTAACTCTGTTAGCTGAATGCTGAGATCAGAAAGAAGTTTCACAGAATGCTTCTGTGTAGTTTATATTTGAATATATTCCTTTTTCCACTACTACTCTCTTAGCGCTCCAAATGTCCAGTTGCATTTTCTACAGAAAGAGTGTTCAGATCTGCTCAATCAAAAGTATGGTTTAACTCTGTTAGCTCAATGCACAGATCAGAAAGAAGTTTCACAGAATGATTCTGTGTAGTTTATATTTGGAGACATTCCTTTTTCCACTATTACCCTCTTAGCGCTCCGAATCTCCACTTGCATTTTCTACAGAAAGAGTGTTTCAGAACGGCTCAATCAAAACTAAGGTTCAACGCATTTAGTTGAACAAACAGAACAGAAAGAAGTTTCACACAATTCTTCTGTGTAGTTTTTATTTGTAGACATTCTTTTTCCCAATATAGGCCTCTTAGTGCTCAGAATGTCCAATTGCAGTTTCTACAGAAAGAGTGTTTCAGAACGGCTCAATCAAAAGTAAGGTTCAACTCTGTTAGTTGAATGCACAGAACAGAAAGAAGTTTCATACAATGCTTCTGTGTAGTTTATATTTGAACATATTCTTTTTTCCACTATTACCCAATTAGCGCTACGAATGTCCAGTTGCATTTTCTACAGACAGAGTGTTTCAAAACTGCTCAATCAAAAGTATGGTTTAACTCTGTTAGCTGTATGCTCAGATCAGAAAGAAGTTTCACAGAATGCTTCTGTGTAGTTTATATTTGAATATATTCCTTTTTCCACTACTACGCTCTTAGCGCTCCAAATGTCCAGTTGCATTTTCAACAGAAAGAGTGTTCAGATCTGCTCAATCAAAAGTATGGTTTAACTCTGTTAGCTGAATGCACAGATCAGAAAGAAGTTTCACCGAATGATTCTGTGTAGTTTATATTTGAAGACATTCCTTTTTCCACTATTACCCTCTTAGCGCTCCGAATCTCCACTTGCATTTTCTACAAAAAGAGTGTTTCATAACTGCTCAATCAAAAATATGTTTTATCTCTGTTAACTGAATTTACAGATCAGAAATAAGTTTCACAGAATGCATCTGTGTAGTTTTTATTTGAAGATATTGTTTTTCCCAATGTAGGCCTCTTAGCGCTTAGCATGTCCAATTGCAGTTTCTAAAGAAAGAGTGTTTCAGAACGGCTCAATCAAAGGTAAGGTTGAACTCTGTTAGTTGAATGCACAGAACAGAAAGAATTTTCACAGAATGCTACTGTGTAGTTTATATGTGAATATATTCCTTTTTCCACTATTACCCTCTTAGCGCTCCGAATGTCCACTTGCATTTTCTACAGAAAGAGTGTTCAGAACTGCGCAATCAAAAGTATGGTTTAACTCTGTTAGCTTAATGAACATATCAGAAATAAGTTTCACACAATGCTTCTGTGTAGTTTTTATTTGAAGATATTATTTTTCCCAATAGAGGCCTCTTAGCGCTCAGAATGTCCAATTGCAGTTTCTACAGAAAGAGTGTTTCAGAAAGGCTCAATCAAAAGTAAAGTTCAACTCTGTTAGTTGAATGCACAGAACAGAAAGAAGTTTCACACAATGCTTCTGTGTAGTTTATATTTGAACATATTCTTTTTTCCACTATTACCCACTTAGCGCTACGAATGTCCATTTGCATTTTCCACAGACAGAGTGTTTCAAAACTGCTCAATCAAAAGTATGTTTTAACTCTGTTAGCTGAATGCTCAGATCAGAAAGAAGTTTCACAGAATGCTTCTGTGTAGTTTATATTTGAATATATTCCTTTTTCCACTACTACTCCTTAGCGCTCCAAATGTCCAGTTGCATTTTCTACAGAAAGAGTGTTCATATCTGCTCAATCAAAAGTATGGTTTAACTCTGTTACCTGAATGCACAGATCAGAAAGAAGTTTCACAGAATGATTCTGTGTAGTTTATATTTGGAGACATTAATTTTTCCACTATTACCCTCTTAGCGCTCCGAATCTCCACTTGCATTTTCTACAGAAAGAGTGTTTCAGAACGGCTCAATCAAAACTAAGGTTCAACTCTTTTAGTTGAACAAACAGAACAGAAAGAAGTTTCACACAATTCTTCTGTGTAGTTTTTATTTGTAGACATTCTTTTTCCCAATATAGGCCTCTTAGCGCTCAGAATGTCCAATTGCAGTTTCTACAGAAAGAGTGTTTCAGAACGGCTCAATCAAAAGTAAGGTTCAACTCTGTTAGTTGAATGCACAGAACAGAAAGAAGTTTCATACAATGCTTCTGCGTAGTTCATATTTGAACATATTCTTTTTTCCACTATTACCCACTTAGCGCTACGAATGTCCAGTTGCGTTTTCTACAGACAGAGTGTTTCAAAACTGCTCAATCAAAAGTATGGTTTAACTCTGTTAGCTGAATGCTCAGATCAGAAAGAAGTTTCACAGAATGCTTCTGTGTAGTTTATATTTGAATATATTCCTTTTTCCACTACTACGCTCTTAGCGCTCCAAATGTCCAGTTGCATTTTTAACAGAAAGAGTGTTCAGATCTGCTCAATCAAAAGTATGGTTTAACTCTGTTAGCTGAATGCACAGATCAGAAAGAAGTTTCACCGAATGATTCTGTGTAGTTTATATTTGAAGACATTCCTTTTTCCACTATTACCCTCTTAGCGCTCCGAATCTCCACTTGCATTTTCTACAAAAAGAGTGTTTCATAACTGCTCAATCAAAAATATGTTTTATCTCTGTTAACTGAATTTACAGATCAGAAATAAGTTTCACAGAATGCATCTGTGTAGTTTTTATTTGAAGATATTCTTTTTCCCAATGTAGGCCTCTTAGCGCTTAGCATGTCCAATTGCAGTTTCTACAGAAAGAGTGTTTCAGAACGGCTCAATCAAAAGTAAGGTTCAACTCTGTTAGTTGAATGCACAGAACAGAAAGAATTTTCACAGAATGCTACTGTGTAGTTTATATTTGAATATGTTCCTTTTTCCACTATTACCCTCTTAGCGCTCCGAATGTCCACTTGCATTTTCTACAGAAAGAGTGTTCAGAACTGCGCAATCAAAAGTATGGTTTAACTCTGTTAGCTTAATGAACATATCAGAAATAAGTTTCACACAATGCTTCTGTGTAGTTTTTATTTGAAGATATTATTTTTCCCAATAGAGGCCTCTTAGCGCTCAGAATGTCCAATTGCAGTTTCTACAGAAAGAGTGTTTCAGAAAGGCTCAATCAAAAGTAAGGTTCAACTCTGTTAGTTTAATGCACAGAACAGAAAGAAGTTTCATACCATGCTTCTGTGTAGTTTATATTTGAAAATATTCTTTTTTCCACTCTTACCCACTTAGCGCTACGAATGTCCAGTTGCATTTTCTACAGACAGAGTGTTTCAAAACTGCTCAATCAAAAGTATGTTTTAACTCTGTTAGCTGAATGCTCAGATCAGAAAGAAGTTTCACAGAATGCTTCTGTGTAGTTTATATTTGAATATATTCCTTTTTCCACTACTACTCTCTTAGCACTCCAAATGTCCAGTTGCATTTTCTACAGAAAGAGTGTTCAGATCTGCTCAATCAAAAGTATGGTTTAACTCTGTTAGCTGAATGCACAGATCAGAAAGAAGTTTCACAGAATGATTCTGTGTAGTTTATATTTGGAGACATTCCTTTTTCCACTATTACCCTCTTAGCGCTCCGAATCTCCACTTGCATTTTCTACAGAAAGAGTGTTTCAGAACGGCTCAATCAAAACTAAGGTTCAACTCTTTTAGTTGAACAAACAGAACAGAAAGAAGTTTCACACAATTCTTCTGTGTAGTTTTTATTTGTAGGCATTCTTTTTCCCAATATAGGCCTCTTAGCGCTCAGAATGTCCAATTGCAGTTTCTACAGAAAGAGTGTTTCAGAACGGCTCAATCAAAAGTAAGGTTCAACTCTGTTAGTTGAATGCACAGAACAGAAAGAAGTTACATACAATGCTTCTGTGTAGTTTATATTTGAACATATTCTTTTTTCCACTATTACCCACTTAGCGCTACGAATGTCCAGTTGCATTTTCTACAGAGTGTTTCAAAACTGCTCAATCAAAAGTATGGTTTAACTCTGTTAGCTGAATGCTCAGATCAGAAAGAAGTTTCACAGAATGCTTCTGTGTAGTTTATATTTGAATATATTCCTTTTTCCACTACTACGCTCTTAGCGCTCCAAATGTCCAGTTGCATTTTCTACAGAAAGAGTGTTCAGATCTGCTCAATCAAAAGTATGGTTTAACTCTGTTAGCTGACTGCACAGATCAGGAATAAGTTTCACAGAATGATTCTGTGTAGTTTATATTTGAAGACATTCATTTTTCCACTGTTACCCTCTTAGCGCTCAGAATCTCCACTTGCATTTTCTACAAAAAGAGTGTTTCATAACTGCTCAATCAAAAATATGTTTTATATCTGTTAACTGAATTTACAGATCAGAAATAAGTTTCACAGAATGCATCTGTGTAGTTTTTATTTGAAGATATTCTTTTTCCCAATGTAGGCCTCTTAGCGCTTAGCATGTCCAATTGCAGTTTCTACAGAAAGAGTGTTTCAGAACGGCTCAATCAAAAGTAAGGTTCAACTCTGTTTGTTGAATGCACAGAACAGAAAGAAGTTTCATACAATGCTTCTGTGTAGTTTATATTTGAACATATTCTTTTTTCCACTATTACCCACTTAGTGCTACGAATGTCCAGTTGCATTTTCTACAGACAGAGTGTTTCAAAACTGCTCAATCAAAAGTATGGTTTAACTCTGTTAGCTGAATGCTCAGATCAGAAAGAAGTTTCACAGAATGCTTCTGTGTAGTTTATATTTGAATATATTCCTTTTTCCACTACTACCCTCTTAGCGCTCCGAATCTCCACTTGCATTTTCTACAGAAAGAGTGTTTCAGAACGGCTCAATCAAAACTAAGGTTCAACTCTTTTAGTTGAACAAACAGAACAGAAAGAAGTTTCACACAATTCTTCTGTGTAGTTTTTATTTGTAGACATTCTTTTTCCCAATATAGGCCTCTTAGCGCTCAGAATGTCCAATTGCAGTTTCTACAGAAAGAGTGTTTCAGAACGGCTCAATCAAAAGTAAGGTTCAACTCTGTTAGTTGAATGCACAGAACAGAAAGAAGTTTCATACAATGCTTCTGTGTAGTTTATATTTGAACATATTTTTTTTCCACTATTACCCACTTAGCGCTACGAATGTCCAGTTGCATTTTCTACAGACAGAGTGTTTCAAAACTGCTCAATCAAAAGTATGGTTTAACTCTGTTAGCTGAATGTTCAGATCAGAAAGAAGTTTCACAGAATGCTTCTGTGTAGTTTATATTTGAATATATTCCTTTTTCCACTACTACGCTCTTAGCGCTCCAAATGTCCAGTTGCATTTTCAACAGAAAGAGTGTTCAGATCTGCTCAATCAAAAGTATGGTTTAACTCTGTTTGCTGAATGCACAGATCAGAAAGAAGTTTCACCGAATGATTCTGTGTAGTTTATATTTGAAGACATTCCTTTTTCCACTATTACCCTCTTAGCGCTCCGAATCTCCACTTGCATTTTCTACAAAAAGAGTGTTTCATAACTGCTCAATCAAAAATATGTTTTATCTCTGTTAACTGAATTTACAGATCAGAAATAAGTTTCACAGAATGCATCTGTGTAATTTTTATTTGAAGATATTCTTTTTCCCAATGTAGGCCTCTTAGCGCTTAGCATGTCCAATTGCACTTTCTACAGAAAGAGTGTTTCAGAACGGCTCAATCAAAAGTAAGGTTCAACTCTGTAAGTTGAATGCACAGAACAGAAAGAATTTTCACAGAATGCTACTGTGTAGTTTATATTTGAATATATTCCTTTTTCCACTATTACCCTCTTAGCGCTCCGAATGTCCACTTGCATTTTCTACAGAAAGAGTGTTCAGAACTGCGCAATCAAAAGTATGGTTTAACTCTGTTAGCTTAATGAACATATCAGAAATAAGTTTCAAACAATGCTTCTGTGTAGTTTTTATTTGAAGATATTATTTTTCCCAATAGAGACCTCTTAGCGCTCAGAATGTCCAATTGCAGTTTCTACAGAAAGAGTGTTTCAGAAAGGCTCAATCAAAAGTAAGGTTCAACTCTGTTAGTTGAATGCACAGAACAGAAAGAAGTTTCATACAATGCTTCTGTGTAGTTTATATTTGAACATATTCTTTTTTCCACTATTACCCACTTAGCGCTACGAATGTCCAGTTGCATTTTCTACAGACAGAGTGTTTCAAAACTGCTCAATCAAAAATATGGTTTAACTCTGTTAGCTGAATGCTCAGATCAGAAAGAAGTTTCACAGAATGCTTCTGTGTAGTTTATATTTGAATATATTCCTTTTTCCACTACTACTCTCTTAGCGCTCCAAATGTCCAGTTGCATTTTCTACAGAAAGAGTGTTCAGATCTGCACAATCAAAAGTATGGTTTAACTCTGTTAGCTGAATGCACAGATCAGAAAGAAGTTTCACAGAATGATTCTGTGTAGTTTATATTTGGAGACATTCCTTTTTCCACTATTACCCTCTTAGCGCTCCGAATCTCCACTTGCATTTTCTACAGAAAGAGTGTTTCAGAACGGCTCAATCAAAACTAAGGTTCAACTCTTTTAGTTGAACAAACAGAACAGAAAGTAGTTTCACACAATTCTTCTGTGTTGTTTTTATTTGTAGACATTCTTTTTCCCAATATAGGCCTCTTAGCGCTCAGAATGTCCAATTGCAGTTTCTACAGAAAGAGTGTTTCAGAACGGCTCAATCAAAAGTAAGGTTCAACTCTGTTAGTTGAATGCACAGAACAGAAAGAAGTTTCATACAATGCTTCTGTGTAGTTTATATTTGAACATATTCTTTTTTCCACTATTACCCACTTAGCGCTACGAATGTCCAGTTGCATTTTCTACAGACAGAGTGTTTCAAAACTGCTCAATCAAAAGTATGGTTTAACTCTGTTAGCTGTATGCTCAGATCAGAAAGAACTTTCACAGAATGCTACTGTGTAGTTTATATTTGAATATATTCCTTTTTCCACTACTACGCTCTTAGCGCTCCAAATGTCCAGTTGCATTTTCAACAGAAAGAGTGTTCAGATGTGCTCAATCAAAAGTATGGTTTAACTCTGTTAGCTGAATGCACAGATCAGAAAGAAGTTTCACCGAATGATTCTGTGTAGTTTATATTTGAAGACATTCCTTTTTCCACTATTACCATCTTAGCGCTCCGAATCTCCACTTGCATTTTCTACAAAAAGAGTGTTTCATAACTGCTCAATCAAAAATATGTTTTATCTCTGTTAACTGAATTTACAGATCAGAAATAAGTTTCACAGAATGCATCTGTGTAGTTTTTATTGAAGATATTCTTTTTCCCAATGTAGGCCTCTTAGCGCTTAGCATGTCCAATTGCAGTTTCTACAGAAAGAGTGTTTCAGAACGGCTCAATCAAAAGTAAGGTTCAACTCTGTTATTTGAATGCACAGAACAGAAAGAATTTTCACTGAATGCTACTGTGTAGTTTATATTTGAATATATTCCTTTTTCCACTATTACCCTCTTAGCGCTCCGAATGTCCACTTGCATTTTCTACAGAAAGAGTGTTCAGAACTGCGCAATCAAAAGTATGGTTTAACTCTGTTAGCTTAATGAACATATCAGAAATAAGTTTCACACAATGCTTCTGTGTAGTTTTTATTTGAAGATATTGTTTTTCCCAATAGAGGCCTCTTAGCGCTCAGAATGTCCAATTGCAGTTTCTACAGAAAGAGTGTTTCAGAAAGGCTCAATCAAAAGTAAGGTTCAACTCTGTTAGTTTAATGCACAGAACAGGAAGAGGTTTCATACAATGCTTCTGTGTAGTTTATATTTGAACATATTCTTTTTTCCACTATTACCCACTTAGCGCTACGAATGTCCAGTTGCATTTTCTACAGACAGAGTGTTTCAAAACTGCTCAATCAAAAGTATGGTTTAACTCTGTTAGCTGAATGCTCAGATCAGAAAGAAATTTCACAAAATGCTTCTGTGTAGTTTATATTTGAATATATTCTTTTTTCCACTACTACTCTCTTAGCGCTCCAAATGTCCAGTTGCATTTTCTACAGAAAGAGTGTTCAGATCTGCTCAATCAAAAGTATGGTTTAACTCTGTTAGCTGAATGCACCGATCAGAAAGAAGTTTCACAGAATGATTCTGTGTAGTTTATATTTGGAGACATTCCTTTTTCCACTATTACCCTCTCAGCGCTCCGAATCTCCACTTGCATTTTCTACAGAAAGAGTGTTTCAGAACGGCTCAATCAAAACTAAGGTTCAACTCTTTTAGTTGAACAAACAGAACAGAAAGAAGTTTCACACAATTCTTCTATGTAGTTTTTATTTGTAGACATTCTTTTTCCCAATATAGGCCTCTTAGCGCTCAGAATGTCCAATTGCAGTTTCTTCAGAAAGAGTGTTTCAGAACGGCTCAATCAAAAGTAAGGTTCAAATCTGTTAGTTGAATGCACAGAACAGAAAGAAGATTCACACAATGATTCTGTGTAGTTTATATTTGAACATATTCTTTTTTCCACTATTACCCACTTAGCGCTACGAATGTCCAGTTGCATTTTCTACAGACAGAGTGTTTCAAAACTGCTCAATCAAAAGTATGGTTTAACTCTGTTAGCTGAATGCTGAGATCAGAAAGAAGTTTCACAGAATGCTTCTGTGTAGTTTATATTTGAATATATTCCTTTTTCCACTACTACTCTCTTAGCGCTCCAAATGTCCAGTTGCATTTTCTACAGAAAGAGTGTTCAGATCTGCTCAATCAAAAGTATGGTTTAACTCTGTTAGCTCAATGCACAGATCAGAAAGAAGTTTCACAGAATGATTCTGTGTAGTTTATATTTGGAGACATTCCTTTTTCCACTATTACCCTCTTAGCGCTCCGAATCTCCACTTGCATTTTCTACAGAAAGAGTGTTTCAGAACGGCTCAATCAAAACTAAGGTTCAACGCTTTTAGTTGAACAAACAGAACAGAAAGAAGTTTCACACATTTCTTCTGTGTAGTTTTTATTTGTAGACATTCTTTTTCCCAATATAGGCCTCTTAGTGCTCAGAATGTCCAATTGCAGTTTCTACAGAAAGAGTGTTTCAGAACGGCTCAATCAAAAGTAAGGTTCAACTCTGTTAGTTGAATGCACAGAACAGAAAGAAGTTTCATACAATGCTTCTGTGTAGTTTATATTTGAACATATTCTTTTTTCCACTATTACCCAATTAGCGCTACGAATGTCCAGTTGCATTTTCTACAGACAGAGTGTTTCAAAACTGCTCAATCAAAAGTATGGTTTAACTCTGTTAGCTGTATGCTCAGATCAGAAAGAAGTTTCACAGAATGCTTCTGTGTAGTTTATATTTGAATATATTCCTTTTTCCACTACTACGCTCTTAGCGCTCCAAATGTCCAGTTGCATTTTCAACAGAAAGAGTGTTCAGATCTGCTCAATCAAAAGTATGGTTTAACTCTTTTAGCTGAATGCACAGATCAGAAAGAAGTTTCACCGAATGATTCTGTGTAGTTTATATTTGAAGACATTCCTTTTTCCACTATTACCCTCTTAGCGCTCCGAATCTCCACTTGCATTTTCTACAAAAAGAGTGTTTCATAACTGCTCAATCAAAAATATGTTTTATCTCTGTTAACTGAATTTACAGATCAGAAATAAGTTTCACAGAATGCATCTGTGTAGTTTTTATTTGAAGATATTGTTTTTCCCAATGTAGGCCTCTTAGCGCTTAGCATGTCCAATTGCAGTTTCTACAGAAAGAGTGTTTCAGAACGGCTCAATCAAAGGTAAGGTTCAACTCTGTTAGTTGAATGCACAGAACAGAAAGAATTTTCACAGAATGCTACTGTGTAGTTTATATGTGAATATATTCCTTTTTCCACTATTACCCTCTTAGCGCTCCGAATGTCCACTTTCATTTTCTACAGAAAGGGTGTTCAGAACTGCGCAATCAAAAGTATGGTTTAACTCTGTTAGCTTAATGAACATATCAGAAATAAGTTTCACACAATGCTTCTGTGTAGTTTTTATTTGAAGATATTATTTTTCCCAATAGAGTCCTCTTAGCGCTCAGAATGTCCAATTGCAGTTTCTACAGAAAGAGTGTTTCAGAAAGGCTCAATCAAAAGTAAAGTTCAACTCTGTTAGTTGAATGCACAGAACAGAAAGAAGTTTCACACAATGCTTCTGTGTAGTTTATATTTGAACATATTCTTTTTTCCACTATTACCCACTTAGCGCTACGAATGTCCAGTTGCATTTTCTACAGACAGAGTGTTTCAAAACTGCTCAATCAAAAGTATGGTTTAACTCTGTTAGCTGAATGCTCAGATCAGAAAGAAGTTTCACAGAATGCTTCTGTGTAGTTTATATTTGAATATATTCCTTTTTCCACTACTACTCTCTTAGCGCTCCAAATGTCCAGTTGCATTTTCTACAGAAAGAGTGTTCAGATCTGCTCAATCAAAAGTATGGTTTAACTCTGTTAGCTCAATGCACAGATCAGAAAGAAGTTTCACAGAATGATTCTGTGTAGTTTATATTTGGAGACATTCCTTTTTCCACTATTACCCTCTTAGCGCTCCGAATCTCCACTTGCATTTTCTACAGAAAGAGTGTTTCAGAACGGCTCAATCAAAACTAAGGTTCAACGCTTTTAGTTGAACAAACAGAACAGAAAGAAGTTTCACACAATTCTTCTGTGTAGTTTTTATTTGTAGACATTCTTTTTCCCAATATAGGCCTCTTAGTGCTCAGAATGTCCAATTGCAGTTTCTACAGAAAGAGTGTTTCAGAACGGCTCAATCAAAACTAAGGTTCAACTCTGTTAGTTGAATGCACAGAACAGAAAGAAGTTTCATACAATGCTTCTGTGTAGTTCATATTTGAACATATTCTTTTTTCCACTATTACCCACTTAGCGCTACGAATGTCCAGTTGCATTTTCTACAGACAGAGTGTTTCAAAACTGCTCAATCAAAAGTATGGTTTAACTCTGTTAGCTGTATGCTCAGATCAGAAAGAAGTTTCACAGAATGCTTCTGTGTAGTTTATATTTGAATATATTCCTTTTTCCACTACTACGCTCTTAGCGCTCCAAATGTCCAGTTGCATTTTCAACAGAAAGAGTGTTCAGATCTGCTCAATCAAAAGTATGGTTTAACTCTGTTAGCTGAATGCACAGATCAGAAAGAAGTTTCACCGAATGATTCTGTGTAGTTTATATTTGAAGACATTCCTTTTTCCACTATTACCCTCTTAGCGCTCCGAATCTCCACTTGCATTTTCTACAAAAAGAGTGTTTCATAACTGCTCAATCAAAAATATGTTTTATCTCTGTTAACTGAATTTACAGATCAGAAATAAGTTTCACAGAATGCATCTGTGTAGTTTTTATTTGAAGATATTGTTTTTCCCAATGTAGGCCTCTTAGCGCTTAGCATGTCCAATTGCAGTTTCTACAGAAAGAGTGTTTCAGAACGGCTCAATCAAAGGTAAGGTTGAACTCTGTTAGTTGAATGCACAGAACAGAAAGAATTTTCACAGAATGCTACTGTGTAGTTTATATGTGAATATATTCCTTTTTCCACAATTACCCTCTTAGCGCTCCGAATGTCCACTTGCATTTTCTACAGAAAGAGTGTTCAGAACTGCGCAATCAAAAGTATGGTTTAACTCTGTTAGCTTAATGAACATATCAGAAATAAGTTTCACACAATGCTTCTGTGTAGTTTTTATTTGAAGATATTATTTTTCCCAATAGAGGCCTCTTAGCGCTCAGAATGTCCAATTGCAGTTTCTACAGAAAGAGTGTTTCAGAAAGGCTCAATCAAAAGTAAAGTTCAACTCTGTTAGTTGAATGCACAGAACAGAGAGAAGTTTCACACAATGCTTCTGTGTAGTTTATATTTGAACATATTCTTTTTTCCACTATTACCCACTTAGCGCTACGAATGTCCAGTTGCATTTTCCACAGACAGAGTGTTTCAAAACTGCTCAATCAAAAGTATGTTTTAACTCTGTTAGCTGAATGCTCAGATCAGAAAGAAGTTTCACAGAATGCTTCTGTGTAGTTTATATTTGAATATATTCCTTTTTCCACTACTACTCTCTTAGCGCTCCAAATGTCCAGTTGCATTTTCTACAGAAAGAGTGTTCATATCTGCTCAATCAAAAGTATGGTTTAACTCTGTTACCTGAATGCACAGATCAGAAAGAAGTTTCACAGAATGATTCTGTGTAGTTTATATTTGGAGACATTAATTTTTCCACTATTACCCTCTTAGCGCTCCGAATCTCCACTTGCATTTTCTACAGAAAGAGTGTTTCAGAACGGCTCAATCAAAACTAAGGTTCAACTCTTTTAGTTGAACAAACAGAACAGAAAGAAGTTTCACACAATTCTTCTGCGTAGTTTTTATTTGTAGACATTCTTTTTCCCAATATAGGCCTCTTAGCGCTCAGAATGTCCAATTGCAGTTTCTACAGAAAGAGTGTTTCAGAACGGCTCAATCAAAAGTAAGGTTCAACTCTGTTAGTTGAATGCACAGAACAGAAAGAAGTTTCATACAATGCTTCTGCGTAGTTCATATTTGAACATATTCTTTTTTCCACTATTACCCACTTAGCGCTACGAATGTCCAGTTGCATTTTCTACAGACAGAGTGTTTCAAAACTGCTCAATCAAAAGTATGGTTTAACTCTGTTAGCTGAATGCTCAGATCAGAAAGAAGTTTCACAGAATGCTTCTGTGTAGTTTATATTTGAATATATTCCTTTTTCCACTACTACGCTCTTAGCGCTCCAAATGTCCAGTTGCATTTTCAACAGAAAGAGTGTTCAGATCTGCTCAATCAAAAGTATGGTTTAACTCTGTTAGCTGAATGCACAGATCAGAAAGAAGTTTCACCGAATGATTCTGTGTAGTTTATATTTGAAGACATTCCTTTTTCCACTATTACCCTCTTAGCGCTCCGAATCTCCACTTGCATTTTCTACAAAAAGAGTGTTTCATAACTGCTCAATCAAAAATATGTTTTATCTCTGTTAACTGAATTTACAGATCAGAAATAAGTTTCACAGAATGCATCTGTGTAGTTTTTATTTGAAGATATTCTTTTTCCCAATGTAGGCCTCTTAGCGCTTAGCATGTCCAATTGCAGTTTCTACAGAAAGAGTGTTTCAGAACGGCTCAATCAAAAGTAAGGTTCAACTCTGTTAGTTGAATGCACAGAACAGAAAGAATTTTCACAGAATGCTACTGTGTAGTTTATATTTGAATATATTCCTTTTTCCACTATTACCCTCTTAGCGCTCCGAATGTCCACTTGCATTTTCTACAGAAAGAGTGTTCAGAACTGCGCAATCAAAAGTATGGTTTAACTCTGTTAGCTTAATGAACATATCAGAAATAAGTTTCACACAATGCTTCTGTGTAGTTTTTATTTGAAGATATTATTTTTCCCAATAGAGGCCTCTTAGCGCTCAGAATGTCCAATTGCAGTTTCTACAGAAAGAGTGTTTCAGAAAGGCTCAATCAAAAGTAAGGTTCAACTCTGTTAGTTTAATGCACAGAACAGAAAGAAGTTTCATACCATGCTTCTGTGTAGTTTATATTTGAAAATATTCTTTTTTCCACTCTTACCCACTTAGCGCTACGAATGTCCAGTTGCATTTTCTACAGACAGAGTGTTTCAAAACTGCTCAATCAAAAGTATGTTTTAACTCTGTTAGCTGAATGCTCAGATCAGAAAGAAGGTTCACAGAATGCTTCTGTGTAGTTTATATTTGAATATATTCCTTTTTCCACTACTACTCTCTTAGCGCTCCAAATGTCCAGTTGCATTTTCTACAGAAAGAGTGTTCAGATCTGCTCAATCAAAAGTATGGTTTAACTCTGTTAGCTGAATGCACAGATCAGAAAGAAGTTTCACAGAATGATTCTGTGTAGTTTATATTTGGAGACATTCCTTTTTCCACTATTACCCTCTTAGCGCTCCGAATCTCCACTTGCATTTTCTACAGAAAGAGTGTTTCAGAACGGCTCAATCAAAAGTAAGGTTCAACTCTTTTAGTTGAACAAACAGAACAGAAAGAAGTTTCACACAATTCTTCTGTGTAGTTTTTATTTGTAGACATTCTTTTTCCCAATATAGGCCTCTTAGCGCTCAGAATGTCCAATTGCAGTTTCTACAGAAAGAGTGTTTCAGAACGGCTCAATCAAAAGTAAGGTTCAACTCTGTTAGTTGAATGCACAGAACAGAAAGAAGTTACATACAATGCTTCTGTGTAGTTTATATTTGAACATATTCTTTTTTCCACTATTACCCACTTAGCGCTACGAAAGTCCAGTTGCATTTTCTACAGAGTGTTTCAAAACTGCTCAATCAAAAGTATGGTTTAACTCTGTTAGCTGAATGCTCAGATCAGAAAGAAGTTTCACAGAATGCTTCTGTGTAGTTTATATTTGAATATATTCCTTTTTCCACTACTACGCTCTTAGCGCTCCAAATGTCCAGTTGCATTTTCTACAGAAAGAGTGTTCAGATCTGCTCAATCAAAAGTATGGTTTAACTCTGTTAGCTGACTGCACAGATCAGGAATAAGTTTCACAGAATGATTCTGTGTAGTTTATATTTGAAGACATTCATTTTTCCACTGTTACCCTCTTAGCGCTCCGAATCTCCACTTGCATTTTCTACAAAAAGAGTGTTTCATAACTGCTCAATCAAAAATATGTTTTATATCTGTTAACTGAATTTACAGATCAGAAATAAGTTTCACAGAATGCATCTGTGTAGTTTTTATTTGAAGATATTCTTTTTCCCAATGTAGGCCTCTTAGCGCTTAGCATGTCCAATTGCAGTTTCTACAGAAAGAGTGTTTCAGAACGGCTCAATCAAAAGTAAGGTTCAACTCTGTTTGTTGAATGCACAGAACAGAAGGAAGTTTCATACAATGCTTCTGTGTAGTTTATATTTGAACATATTCTTTTTTCCACTATTACCCACTTAGTGCTACGAATGTCCAGTTGCATTTTCTACAGACAGAGTGTTTCAAAACTGATCAATCAAAAGTATGGTTTAACTCTGTTAGCTGAATGCTCAGATCAGAAAGAAGTTTCACAGAATGCTTCTGTGTAGTTTATATTTGAATATATTCCTTTTTCCACTACTACCCTCTTAGCGCTCCGAATCTCCACTTGCATTTTCTACAGAAAGAGTGTTTCAGAACGGCTCAATCAAAACTAAGGTTCAACTCTTTTAGTTGAACAAACAGAACAGAAAGAAGTTTCACACAATTCTTCTGTGTAGTTTTTATTTGTAGACATTCTTTTTCCCAATATAGGCCTCTTAGCGCTCAGAATGTCCAATTGCAGTTTCTACAGAAAGAGTGTTTCAGAACGGCTCAATCAAAAGTAAGGTTCAACTCTGTTAGTTGAATGCACAGAACAGAAAGAAGTTTCATACAATGCTTCTGTGTAGTTTATATTTGAACATATTCTTTTTTCCACTATTACCCACTTAGCGCTACGAATGTCCAGTTGCATTTTCTACAGACAGAGTGTTTCAAAACTGCTCAATCAAAAGTATGGTTTAACTCTGTTAGCTGAATGTTCAGATCAGAAAGAAGTTTCACAGAATGCTTCTGTGTAGTTTATATTTGAATATATTCCTTTTTCCACTACTACGCTCTTAGCGCTCCAAATGTCCAGTTGCATTTTCAACAGAAAGAGTGTTCAGATCTGCTCAATCAAAAGTATGGTTTAAATCTGTTTGCTGAATGCACAGATCAGAAAGAAGTTTCACCGAATGATTCTGTGTAGTTTATATTTGAAGACATTCCTTTTTCCACTATTACGCTCTTAGCGCTCCGAATCTCCACTTGCATTTTCTACAAAAAGAGTGTTTCATAACTGCTCAATCAAAAATATGTTTTATCTCTGTTAACTGAATTTACAGATCGGAAATAAGTTTCACAGAATGCATCTGTGTAGTTTTTATTTGAAGATATTCTTTTTCCCAATGTAGGCCTCTTAGCGCTTAGCATGTCCAATTGCAGTTTCTACAGAAACAGTGTTTCAGAATGGCTCAATCAAAAGTAAGGTTCAACTCTGTTAGTTGAATGCACAGAACAGAAAGAATTTTCACAGAATGCTACTGTGTAGTTTATATTTGAATATATTCCTTTTTCCACTATTACCCTCTTAGCGCTCCGAATGTCCACTTGCATTTTCTACAGAAAGTGTGTTCAGAACTGCGCAATCAAAAGTATGGTTTAACTCTGTTAGCTTAATGAACATATCAGAAATAAGTTTCAAACAATGCTTCTGTGTAGTTTTTATTTGAAGATATTATTTTTCCCAATAGAGGCCTCTTAGCGCTCAGAATGTCCAATTGCAGTTTCTACAGAAAGAGTGTTTCAGAAAGGCTCAATCAAAAGTAAGGTTCAACTCTGTTAGTTGAATGCACAGAACAGAAAAAAGTTTCATACAATGCTTCTGTGTAGTTTATATTTGAACATATTCTTTTTTCCACTATTACCCACTTAGCGCTACGAATGTCCAGTTGCATTTTCTACAGACAGAGTGTTTCAAAACTGCTCAATCAAAAGTATGGTTTAACTCTGTTAGCTGAATGCTCAGTTCAGAAAGAAGTTTCACAGAATGCTTCTGTGTAGTTTATATTTGAATATATTCCTTTTTCCACTACTACTCTCTTAGCGCTCCAAATGTCCAGTTGCATTTTCTACAGAAAGAGTGCTCAGATCTGCTCAATCAAAAGTATGGTTTAACTCTGTTAGCTGAATGCACAGATCAGAAAGAAGTTTCACAGAATGATTCTGTGTAGTTTATATTTGGAGACATTCCTTTTTCCACTATTACCCTCTTAGCTCTCCGAATCTCCACTTGCATTTTCTACAGAAAGAGAGTTTCAGAACGGCTCAATCAAAACTAAGGTTCAAATCTTTTAGTTGAACAAACAGAACAGAAAGAAGTTTCACACAATTCTTCTGTGTAGTTTTTATTTGTAGACATTCTTTTTCCCAATATAGGCCTCTTAGCGCTCAGAATGTCCAATTGCAGTTTCTACAGAAAGAGTGTTTCAGAACGGCTCAATCAAAAGTAAGGTTCAACTCTGTTAGTTGAATGCACAGAACAGAAAGAATTTCATACAATGGTTCTGTGTAGTTTATATTTGAACATATTCTTTTTTCCACTATTACCCACTTAGCGCTACGAATGTCCAGTTGCATTTTCTACAGACAGAGTGTTTCAAAACTGCTCAATCAAAAGTATGGTTTAACTGTGTTAGCTGAATGCTCAGATCAGAAAGAAGTTTCACAGAATGCTTCTGTGTAGTTTATATTTGAATATATTCCTTTTTCCACTAATACGCTCTTAGCGCTCCAAATGTCCAGTTGCATTTTCTACAGAAAGAGTGTTCAGATCTGCTCAATCAAAAGTATTTTTTAACTCTGTTAGCTGAATGCACAGATCAAAAAGAAGTTTCACCGAATCATTCTGTGTAGTTTATATTTGGAGACATTCCTTTTTCCACTATTACCCTCTTAGCGCTCCGAATCTCCACTTGCATTTTCTACAGAAAGAGTGTTTCATAACTGCTCAATCAAAAATATGTTTTATCTCTGTTAACTGAATTTACAGATCAGAAATAAGTTTCACAGAATGCATCTGTGTAATTTTTATTTGAAGATATTCTTTTCCCCAATGTAGGCCTCTTAGCGCTTAGCATGTCCAATTGCAGTTTCTACAGAAAGAGTGTTTCAGAACGGCTCAATCAAAAGTAAGGTTCAACTCTGTTAGTTGAATGCACAGAACAGAAAGAATTTTCGCAGAATGCTACTGTGTAGTTTATATTTGAATATATTCCTTTTTCCACTATTACCCTCTTAGCGCTCCGAATGTACACTTGCATTTTCTACAGAAAGAGTGTTCAGAACTGCGCAATCAAAAGTATGGTTTAACTCTGTTAGCTTAATGAACATATCAGAAATAAGTTTCACACAATGCTTCCGTGTAGTTTTTATTTGAAGATATTATTTTTCCCAATATAGGCCTCTTAGCGCTCAGAATGTCCAATTGCAGATTCTACAGAAAGAGTGTTTCAGAAAGGCTCAATCAAAAGTAAGGTTCAACTCTGTTAGTTGAATGCACAGAACAGAAAGAAGTTTCATACAATGCTTCTGTGTAGTTTATATTTGAACATATTCTTTTTTCCACTATTACCCACTTAGCGCTACGAATGTCCAGTTGCATTTTCTACAGACAGAGTGTTTCAAAACTGCTCAATCAAAAGTATGGTTTAACTCTGTTAGCTGAATGCTCAGATCAGAAAGAAGTTTCACAGAATGCTTCTGTGTAGTTTATATTTGAATATATTCCTTTTTCCACTACTACTCTCTTAGCGCTCCAAATGTCCAGTTGCATTTTCTACAGAAAGAGTGTTCAGATCTGCTCAATCAAAAGTATGGTTTAACTCTGTTAGCTGAATGCACAGATCAGAAAGAAGTTTCACAGAATGATTCTGTGTAGTTTATATTTGGAGACATTCCTTTTTCCACTATTACCCTCTTAGCGCTCGGAATCTCCACTTGCATTTTCTACAGAAAGAGTGTTTCAGAACGGCTCAATCAAAACTAAGGTTCAACTCTTTTAGTTGAACAAACAGAACAGAAAGAAGTTTCACACAATTCTTCTGTGTAGTTTTTATTTGTAGACATTCTTTTTCCCAATATAGGCCTCTTAACGCTCAGAATGTCCAATTGCAGTTTCTACAGAAAGAGTGTTTCAGAACGGCTCATTCAAAAGTAAGGTTCAACTCTGTTAGTTGAATGCACAGAACAGAAAGAAGTTTCATACAATGCTTCTGTGTAGTTTATATTTGAACATATTCTTTTTTCCACTATTACCCACTTAGCGCTACGAATGTCCAGTTGCATTTTCTACAGACAGAGTGTTTCAAAACTGCTCAATCAAAAGTATGGTTTAACTCTGTTAGCTGTATGCTCAGATCAGAAAGAAGTTTCACAGAATGCTTCTGTGTAGTTTATATTTGAATATATTCCTTTTTCCACTACTACGCTCTTAGCGCTCCAAATGTCCAGTTGCATTTTCAACAGAAAGAGTGTTCAGATCTGCTCAATCAAAAGTATTGTTTAACTCTGTTAGCTGAATGCACAGATCAGAAATAAGTTTCACCGAATGATTCTGTGTAGTTTATATTTGAAGACATTCCTTTTTCCACTATTACCCTCTTAGCGCTCCGAATCTCCACTTGCATTTTCTACAAAAAGAGTGTTTCATAACTGCTCAATAAAAATATGTTTTATCTCTGTTAACTGAATTTACAGATCAGAAATAAGTTTCACAGAATGCATCTGTGTAGTTTTTATTTGAAGATATTCTTTTTCCCAATGTAGGCCTCTTAGCGCTTAGCATGTCCAATTGCAGTTTCTACAGAAACAGTGTTTCAGAATGGCTCAATCAAAAGTAAGGTTGAACTCTGTTAGTTGAATGCACAGAACAGAAAGTATTTTCACAGAATGCTACTGTGTAGTTTATATTTGAATATATTCCTTTTTCCACTATTACCCTGTTAGCGCTCCGAATGTCCACTTGCATTTTCTACAGAAAGAGTGTTCAGAACTGCGCAATCAAAAGTATGGTTTAATTCTGTTAGCTTAATGAACATATCAGAAATAAGTTTCAAAAAATGCTTCTGTGTAGTTTTTATTTGAAGATATTATTTTTTCCAATATAGGCCTCTTAGCGCTCAGAATGTCCAATTGCAGTTTCTACAGAAAGAGTGTTTCAGAAAGGCTCAATCAAAAGTAAGGTTCAACTCTGTTAGTTGAATGCACAGAACAGAAAGAAGTTTCATACAATGCTTCTGTGTAGTTTATATTTGAACATATTCTTTTTTCCACTATTACCCACTTAGCGCTACGAATGTCCAGTTGCATTTTCTACAGACAGAGTGTTTCAAAACTGCTCAATCAAAAGTATGGTTTAACTCTGTTAGCTGAATGCTCAGATCAGAAAGAAGTTTCACAGAATGCTTCTGTGTAGTTTATATTTGAATATATTCCTTTTTCCACTACTACTCTCTTAGCGCTCCAAATGTCCAGTTGCATTTTCTACAGAAAGAGTGTTCAGATCTGCTCAATCAAAAGTATGGTTTAACTCTGTTAGCTGAATGCACAGATCAGAAAGAATTTTCACAGAATGATTCTGTGTAGTTTATATTTGGAGACATTCCTTTTTCCACTATTACCCTCTTAGCGCTCCGAATCTCCACTTGCATTTTCTACAGAAAGAGTGTTTCAGAACGGCTCAATCAAAACTAAGGTTCAACTCTTTAGTTGAACAAACAGAACAGAAAGAAGTTTCACACAATTCTTCTGTGTAGTTTTTATTTGTAGACATTCTTTTTCCCAATTTAGGCCTCTTAGCGCTCAGATTGTCCAATTGCAGTTTCTACAGAAAGAGTGTTTCAGAACGGCTCAATCAAAAGTAAGGTTCAACTCTGTTGGTTGAATGCACAGAACAGAAAGAAGTTTCATACAATGCTTCTGTGTAGTTTATATTTGAACATATTCTTTTTTCCACTATTACCCACTTAGCGCTACGAATGTCCAGTTGCATTTTCTACAGACAGAGTGTTTCAAAACTGCTCAATCAAAAGTATGGTTTAACTCTGTTAGCTGAATGCTCAGATCAGAAAGAAGTTTCACAGAATACTTCTGTGTAGTTTATATTTGAATATATTCCTTTTTCCACTACTACTCTCTTAGCGCTCCAAATGTCCAGTTGCATTTTCTACAGAAAGAGTGTTCAGATCTGCTCAATCAAAAGTATGGTTTAACTCTGTTAGCTGAATGCACAGATCAGAAAGAAGTTTCACAGAATGATTCTGTGTAGTTTATATTTGGAGACATTCCTTTTTCCACTATTACCCTCTTAGCGCTTCGAATCTCCACTTGCATTTTCTACAGAAAGAGTGTTTCAGAACGGCTCAATCAAAGCTAAGGTTCAACTCTTTTAGTTGAACAAACAGAACAGAAAGAAGTTTCACACAATCCTTCTGTGTAGTTTTTATTTGTAGACATTCTTTATCCCAATATAGGCCTCTTAGCGCTCAGAATGTCTAATTGAAGTTTCTACAGAAAGAGTGTTTCAGAACGGCTCAATCAAAAGTAAGGTTCAACTCTGTTAGTTGAATGCACAGAACAGAATGAAGTTTCATACAATGCTTCTGTGTAGTTTATATTTGAACATATTCTTTTTTCCACTATTACCCACTTAGCGCTACGAATGTCCAGTTGCATTTTCTACAGACAGAGTGTTTCAAAACTGCTCAATCAAAAGTATGGTTTAACTCTGTCAGCTGAATGCTCAGATCAGAAAGAAGTTTCACAGAATGCTTCTGTGTAGTTTATATTTGAATATATTCCATTTTCCACTGCTACGCTCTTAGCGCTCCAAATGTCCAGTTGCATTTTCTACAGAAAGAGTGTTCAGATCTGCTCAATCAAAAGTATGGTTTAACTCTGTTAGCTGAATGCACAGATCAGAAAGAAGTTTCACCGAATGATTCTGTGTAGTTTATATTTGAAGACATTCCTTTTTCCACTATTACCCTCTTAGCGCTCCGAATCTCCACTTGCATTTTCTACAAAAAGAGTGTTTCATAACTGCTCAATCAAAAATATGTTTTATCTCTGTTAACTGAATTTACAGATCAGAAATAAGTTTCACAGAATGCATCTGTGTAGTTTTTATTTGAAGATATTCTTTTTCCCAATGTAGGCCTCTTAGCGCTTAGCATGTCCAATTGCAGTTTCCACAGAAAGAGTGTTTCAGAACGGCTCAATCAAAAGTAAGGTTCAACACTGTTAGTTGAATGCACAGAACAGAAAGAATTTTCACAGAATGCTACTGTGTAGTTTATATTTGAATATATTCCTTTTTCCACTATTACCCTCTTAGCGCTCCGAATCTCCACTTGCATTTTCTACAAAAAGAGTGTTTCATAACTGCTCAATCAAAAATATGTTTTATCTCTGTTAACTGAATTTACAGATCAGAAATAAGTTTCACAGAATGCATCTGTGTAGTTTTTATTTGAAGATATTCTTTTTCCCAATGTAGGCCTCTTAGCGCTTAGCATGTCCAATTGCAGTTTCTACAGAAAGAGTGTTTCAGAACGGCTCAATCAAAAGTATGTTTCAACTCTGTTAGTTGAATGCACAGAACAGAAAGAATTTTCACAGAATGCTACTGTGTAGTTTATATTTGAATATATTCCTTTTTCCACTATTACCCTCTTAGCGCTCCGAAAGTCCACTTGCATTTTCTACAGAAAGAGTTTTCAGAACTGCGCAATCCAAAGTATGGTTTAACTCTGTTAGCTTAATGAACATATCAGAAATAAGTTTCACACAATGCTTCTGTGTAGTTTTTATTTGAAGATATTATTTTTCCCAATAGAGGCCTCTTAGCGCTCAGAATGTCCAATTGCAGTTTCTACAGAAAGAGTGTTTCAGAAAGGCTCAATCAAAAGTAAGGTTCAACTCTGTTAGTTGAATGCACAGAACAGAAAGAAGTTTCATACAATGCTTCTGTGTAGTTTATATTTGAACATATTCTTTTTTCCACTATTACCCACTTAGCGCTACGAATGTCCAGTTGCATTTTCTACAGACAGAGTGTTTCAAAACTGCTCAATCAAAAGTATGGTTTAACTCTGTTAGCTGAATGCTCAGATCAGAAAGAAGTTTCACAGAATGCTTCTGTGTAGTTTATATTTGAATATATTCCTTTTTCCACTACTACTCTCTTAGCGCTCCAAATGTCCAGTTGCATTTTCTACAGAAAGAGTGTTCAGATCTGCTCAATCAAAAGTATGGTTTAACTCTGTTAGCTGAATGCACAGATCAGAAAGAAGTTTCACAGAATGATTCTGTGTAGTTTATATTTGGAGACATTCCTTTTTCCACTATTACCCTCTTAGCGCTCCGAATCTCCACTTGCATTTTCTACAGAAAGAGTGTTTCAGAACGGCTCAATCAAAACTAAGGTTCAACTCTTTAGTTGAACAAACAGAACAGGAAGAAGTTTCACACAATTCTTCTGTGTAGTTTTTATTTGTAGACATTCTTTTTCCCAATTTAGGCCTCTTAGCGCTCAGATTGTCCAATTGCAGTTTCTACAGAAAGAGTGTTTCAGAACGGCTCAATCAAAAGTAAGGTTCAACTCTGTTAGTTGAATGCACAGAACAGAAAGAAGTTTCATACAATGCTTCTGTGTAGTTTATATTTGAACATATTCTTTTTTCCACTATTACCCACTTAGCGCTACGAATGTCCAGTTGCATTTTCTACAGACAGAGTGTTTCAAAACTGCTCAATCAAAAGTATGGTTTAACTCTGTTAGCTGAATGCTCAGATCAGAAAGAAGTTTCACAGAATGCTTCTGTGTAGTTTATATTTGAATATATTCCTTTTTCCACTACTACTCTCTTAGCGCTCCAAATGTCCAGTTGCATTTTCTACAGAAAGAGTGTTCAGATCTGCTCAATCAAAAGTATGGTTTAACTCTGTTAGCTGAATGCACAGATCAGAAAGAAGTTTCACAGAATGATTCTGTGTAGTTTATATTTGGAGACATTCCTTTTTCCACTATTACCCTCTTAGCGCTTCGAATCTCCACTTGCATTTTCTACAGAAAGAGTGTTTCAGAACGGCTCAATCAAAACTAAGGTTCAACTCTTTTAGTTGAACAAACAGAACAGAAAGAAGTTTCACACAATCCTTCTGTGTAGTTTTTATTTGTAGACATTCTTTATCCCAATATAGGCCTCTTAGCGCTCAGAATGTCTAATTGAAGTTTCTACAGAAAGAGTGTTTCAGAACGGCTCAATCAAAAGTAAGGTTCAACTCTGTTAGTTGAATGCACAGAACAGAATGAAGTTTCATACAATGCTTCTGTGTAGTTTATATTTGAACATATTCTTTTTTCCACTATTACCCACTTAGCGCTACGAATGTCCAGTTGCATTTTCTACAGACAGAGTGTTTCAAAACTGCTCAATCAAAAGTATGGTTTAACTCTGTCAGCTGAATGCTCAGATCAGAAAGAAGTTTCACAGAATGCTTCTGTGTAGTTTATATTTGAATATATTCCATTTTCCACTGCTACGCTCTTAGCGCTCCAAATGTCCAGTTGCATTTTCTACAGAAAGAGTGTTCAGATCTGCTCAATCAAAAGTATGGTTTAACTCTGTTAGCTGAATGCACAGATCAGAAAGAAGTTTCACCGAATGATTCTGTGTAGTTTATATTTGAAGACATTCCTTTTTCCACTATTACCCTCTTAGCGCTCCGAATCTCCACTTGCATTTTCTACAAAAAGAGTGTTTCATAACTGCTCAATCAAAAATATGTTTTATCTCTGTTAACTGAATTTACAGATCAGAAATAAGTTTCACAGAATGCATCTGTGTAGTTTTTATTTGAAGATATTCTTTTTCCCAATGTAGGCCTCTTAGCGCTTAGCATGTCCAATTGCAGTTTCTACAGAAAGAGTGTTTCAGAACGGCTCAATCAAAAGTAAGGTTCAACACTGTTAGTTGAATGCACAGAACAGAAAGAATTTTACAGAATGCTACTGTGTAGTTTATATTTGAATATATTCCTTTTTCCACTATTACCCTCTTAGCGCTCCGAATGTCCACTTGCATTTTCTACAGAAAGAGTGTTCAGAACTGCGCAATCAAATGTATGGTTTAACTCTGTTAGCTTAATGAACATATCAGAAATATGTTTCACACAATGCTTCTGTGTAGTTTTTATTTGAAGATATTATTTTTCCCATTACAGGCCTCTTAGCGCTCAGAATGTCCAATTGCAGTTTCTACAGAAAGAGTGTTTCAGAAAGGCTCAATCAAAAGTAAGGTTCAACTCTGTTAGTTGAATGCACAGAACACAAAGGAGTTTCATAAAATGCTTCTGTGTAGTTTATATCTGAACATACTCTTTTTTCCACTATTACCCACTTAGCGCTACGAATGTCCAGTTGCATTTTCTACAGACAGAGTGTTTCAAATCTGCTCAATCAAAAGTATGGTTTAACTCTGTTAGCTGAATGCTCAGATCAGAAAGAAGTTTCACAGAATGCTTCTGTGTAGTTTATATTTGAATATATTCCTTTTTCCACTACTACTCTCTTAGCGCTCCAAATGTCCAGTTGCATTTTCTACAGAAAGAGTGTTCAGATCTGCTCAATCAAAAGTATGGTTTAACTCTGTTAGCTGAATGCACAGATCAGAAAGAAGTTTCACAGAATGATTCTGTGTAGTTTATATTTGGAGACATTCCTTTTTCCACTATTACCCTCTTAGCGCTCCGAATCTCCACTTGCATTTTCTACAGAAAGAGTGTTTCAGAACGGCTCAATCAAAACTAAGGTTCAACTCTTTTAGTTGAACAAACAGAACAGAAAGAAGTTTCACACAATTCGTCTGTGTAGTTTTTATTTGTAGACATTCTTTTTCCCAATATAGGCCTCTTAGCGCTCAGAATGTCCAATTGCAGTTTCTACAGAAAGAGTGTTTCAGAACGGCTCAATCAAAAGTAAGGTTCAACTCTGTTAGTTGAATGCACAGAACAGAAAGAAGTTTCATACAATGCTTCTGTGTAGTTTATATTGGAACATATTCTTTTTTCCACTATTACCCACTTAGCGCTACGAATGTCCAGTTGCATTTTCTACAGACAGAGTGTTTCAAAACTGCTCAATCAAAAGTATGGTTTAACTCTGTTAGCTGAATGCTCAGAACAGAAAGAAGTTTCACAGAATGCTTCTGTGTAGTTTATATTTGAATATATTCCTTGTTCCACTACTACGCTCTTAGCGCTCCAAATGTCCAGTTGCATTTTCTACAGAAAGAGTGTTCAGATCTGCTCAATCAAAAGTATGGTTTAACTCTGTTAGCTGAATGCACAGATCAGAAAGAAGTTTCACCGAATGATTCTGTGTAGTTTATATTTGAAGACATTCCTTTTTCCACTATTACCCTCTTAGCGCTCCGAATCTCCACTTGCATTTTCTACAAAAAGAGTGTTTCATAACTGCTCAATCAAAAATATGTTTTATCTCTGTTAACTGAATTTACAGATCAGAAATAAGTTTCACAGAATGCATCTGTGTAGTTTTTATTTGAAGATATTCTTTTTCCCAATGTAGGCCTCTTAGCGCTTAGCATGTCCAATTGCAGTTTCTACAGAAAGAGTGTTTCAGAACGGCTCAATCCAAAGTAAGTTTCAACTCTGTTAGTTGAATGCACAGAACAGAAAGAATTTTCACAGAATGCTACTGTGTAGTTTATATTTGAATATATTCCTTTTTCCACTATTACCCTCTTAGCGCTCCTAATGTCCACTTGCATTTTCTACAGAAAGAGTTTTCAGAACTGCGCAATCCAAAGTATGGTTTAACTCTGTTAGCTTAATGAACATATCAGAAATAAGTTTCACACAATGCTTCTGTGTAGTTTTTATTTGAAGATATTATTTTTCCCAATAGAGGCCTCTTAGCGCTCAGAATGTCCAATTGCAGTTTCTACAGAAAGAGTGTTTCAGAAAGGCTCAATCAAAAGTAAGGTTCAACTCTGTTAGTTGAATGCACAGAACAGAAAGAAGTTTCATACAATGCTTCTGTGTAGTTTATATTTGAACATATTCTTTTTTCCACTATTACCCACTTAGCGCTACGAATGTCCAGTTGCATTTTCTACAGACAGAGTGTTTCAAAACTGCTCAATCAAAAGTATGGTTTAACTCTGTTAGCTGAATGCTCAGATCAGAAAGAAGTTTCACAGAATGCTTCTGTGTAGTTTATATTTGAATATATTCCTTTTTCCACTACTACTCTCTTAGCGCTCCAAATGTCCAGTTGCATTTTCTACAGAAAGAGTGTTCAGATCTGCTCAATCAAAAGTATGGTTTAACTCTGTTAGCTGAATGCACAGATCAGAAAGAATTTTCACAGAATGATTCTGTGTAGTTTATATTTGGAGACATTCCTTTTTCCACTATTACCCTCTTAGCGCTCCGAATCTCCACTTGCATTTTCTACAGAAAGAGTGTTTCAGAACGGCTCAATCAAAACTAAGGTTCAACTCTTTAGTTGAACAAACAGAACAGAAAGAAGTTTCACACAATTCTTCTGTGTAGTTTTTATTTGTAGACATTCTTTTTCCCAATTTAGGCCTCTTAGCGCTCAGATTGTCCAATTGCAGTTTCTACAGAAAGAGTGTTTCAGAACGGCTCAATCAAAAGTAAGGTTCAACTCTGTTAGTTGAATGCACAGAACAGAAAGAAGTTTCATACAATGCTTCTGTGTAGTTTATATTTGAACATATTCTTTTTTCCACTATTACCCACTTAGCGCTACGAATGTCCAGTTGCATTTTCTACAGACAGAGTGTTTCAAAACTGCTCAATCAAAAGTATGGTTTAACTCTGTTAGCTGAATGCTCAGATCAGAAAGAAGTTTCACAGAATGCTTCTGTGTAGTTTATATTTGAATATATTCCTTTTTCCACTACTACTCTCTTAGCGCTCCAAATGTCCAGTTGCATTTTCTACAGAAAGAGTGTTCAGATCTGCTCAATCAAAAGTATGGTTTAACTCTGTTAGCTGAATGCACAGATCAGAAAGAAGTTTCACAGAATGATTCTGTGTAGTTTATATTTGGAGACATTCCTTTTTCCACTATTACCCTCTTAGCGCTTCGAATCTCCACTTGCATTTTCTACAGAAAGAGTGTTTCAGAACGGCTCAATCAAAACTAAGGTTCAACTCTTTTAGTTGAACAAACAGAACAGAAAGAAGTTTCACACAATCCTTCTGTGTAGTTTTTATTTGTAGACATTCTTTATCCCAATATAGGCCTCTTAGCGCTCAGAATGTCTAATTGAAGTTTCTACAGAAAGAGTGTTTCAGAACGGCTCAATCAAAAGTAAGGTTCAACTCTGTTAGTTGAATTCACAGAACAGAATGAAGTTTCATACAATGCTTCTGTGTAGTTTATATTTGAACATATTCTTTTTTCCACTATTACCCACTTAGCGCTACGAATGTCCAGTTGCATTTTCTACAGACAGAGTGTTTCAAAACTGCTCAATCAAAAGTATGGTTTAACTCTGTCAGCTGAATGCTCAGATCAGAAAGAAGTTTCACAGAATGCTTCTGTGTAGTTTATATTTGAATATATTCCATTTTCCACTGCTACGCTCTTAGCGCTCCAAATGTCCAGTTGCATTTTCTACAGAAAGAGTGTTCAGATCTGCTCAATCAAAAGTATGGTTTAACTCTGTTAGCTGAATGCACAGATCAGAAAGAAGTTTCACCGAATGATTCTGTGTAGTTTATATTTGAAGACATTCCTTTTTCCACTATTACCCTCTTAGCGCTCCGAATCTCCACTTGCATTTTCTACAAAAAGAGTGTTTCATAACTGCTCAATCAAAAATATGTTTTATCTCTGTTAACTGAATTTACAGATCAGAAATAAGTTTCACAGAATGCATCTGTGTAGTTTTTATTTGAAGATATTCTTTTTCCCAATGTAGGCCTCTTAGCGCTTAGCATGTCCAATTGCAGTTTCTACAGAAAGAGTGTTTCAGAACGGCTCAATCAAAAGTAAGGTTCAACACTGTTAGTTGAATGCACAGAACAGAAAGAATTTTCACAGAATGCTACTGTGTAGTTTATATTTGAATATATTCCTTTTTCCACTATTACCCTCTTAGCGCTCCGAATGTCCACTTGCATTTTCTACAGAAAGAGTGTTCAGAACTGCGCAATCAAATGTATGGTTTAACTCTGTTAGCTTAATGAACATATCAGAAATATGTTTCACACAATGCTTCTGTGTAGTTTTTATTTGAAGATATTATTTTTCCCATTACAGGCCTCTTAGCGCTCAGAATGTCCAATTGCAGTTTCTACAGAAAGAGTGTTTCAGAAAGGCTCAATCAAAAGTAAGGTTCAACTCTGTTAGTTGAATGCACAGAACACAAAGGAGTTTCATAAAATGCTTCTGTGTAGTTTATATCTGAACATACTCTTTTTTCCACTATTACCCACTTAGCGCTACGAATGTCCAGTTGCATTTTCTACAGACAGAGTGTTTCAAATCTGCTCAATCAAAAGTATGGTTTAACTCTGTTAGCTGAATGCTCAGATCAGAAAGAAGTTTCACAGAATGCTTCTGTGTAGTTTATATTTGAATATATTCCTTTTTCCACTACTACTCTCTTAGCGCTCCAAATGTCCAGTTGCATTTTCTACAGAAAGAGTGTTCAGATCTGCTCAATCAAAAGTATGGTTTAACTCTGTTAGCTGAATGCACAGATCAGAAAGAAGTTTCACAGAATGATTCTGTGTAGTTTATATTTGGAGACATTCCTTTTTCCACTATTACCCTCTTAGCGCTCCGAATCTCCACTTGCATTTTCTACAGAAAGAGTGTTTCAGAACGGCTCAATCAAAACTAAGGTTCAACTCTTTTAGTTGAACAAACAGAACAGAAAGAAGTTTCACACAATTCTTCTGTGTAGTTTTTATTTGTAGACATTCTTTTTCCCAATATAGGCCTCTTAGAGCTCAGAATGTCCAATTGCAGTTTCTACAGAAAGAGTGTTTCAGAACGGCTCAATCAAAAGTAAGGTTCAATTCTGTTAGTTGAATGCACAGAACAGAAAGAAGTTTCATACAATGCTTCTGTGTAGTTTATATTGGAACATATTCTTTTTTCCACTATTACCCACTTAGCGCTACGAATGTCCAGTTGCATTTTCTACAGACAGAGTGTTTCAAAACTGCTCAATCAAAAGTATGGTTTAACTCTGTTAGCTGAATGCTCAGAACAGAAAGAAGTTTCACAGAATGCTTCTGTGTAGTTTATATTTGAATATATTCCTTGTTCCACTACTACGCTCTTAGCGCTCCAAATGTCCAGTTGCATTTTCTACAGAAAGAGTGTTCAGATCTGCTCAATCAAAAGTATGGTTTAACTCTGTTAGCTGAATGCACAGATCAGAAAGAAGTTTCACCGAATGATTCTGTGTAGTTTATATTTGAAGACATTCCTTTTTCCACTATTACCCTCTTAGCGCTCCGAATCTCCACTTGCATTTTCTACAAAAAGAGTGTTTCATAACTGCTCAATCAAAAATATGTTTTATCTCTGTTAACTGAATTTACAGATCAGAAATAAGTTTCACAGAATGCATCTGTGTAGTTTTTATTTGAAGATATTCTTTTTCCCAATGTAGGCCTCTTAGCGCTTAGCATGTCCAATTGCAGTTTCTACAGAAAGAGTGTTTCAGAATGGCTCAATCAAAAGTAAGTTTCAACTCTGTTAGTTGAATGCACAGAACAGAAAGAATTTTCACAGAATGCTACTGTGTAGTTTATATTTGAATATATTCCTTTTTCCACTATTACCCTCTTAGCGCTCCGAATGTCCACTTGCATTTTCTACAGAAAGAGTTTTCAGAACTGCGCAATCCAAAGTATGGTTTAACTCTGTTAGCTTAATGAACATATCAGAAATAAGTTTCACACAATGCTTCTGTGTAGTTTTGATTTGAAGATATTATTTTTCCCAATAGAGGCCTCTTAGCGCTCAGAATGTCCAATTGCAGTTTCTACAGAAAGAGTGTTTCAGAAAGGCTCAATCAAATGTAAGGTTCAACTCTGTTACTTGAATGCACAGAACAGAAAGAAGTTTCATACAATGCTTCTGTGTAGTTTATATTTGAACATATTCTTTTTTCCACTATTACCCACTTAGCGCTACGAATGTCCAGTTGCATTTTCTACAGACAGAGTGTTTCAAAACTGCTCAATCAAAAGTATGGTTTAACTCTGTTAGCTGAATGCTCAGATCAGAAAGAAGTTTCACAGAATGCTTCTGTGTAGTTTATATTTGAATATATTCCTTTTTCCACTACTACTCTCTTAGCGCTCCAAATGTCCAGTTGCATTTTCTACAGAAAGAGTGTTCAGATCTGCTCAATCAAAAGTATGGTTTAACTCTGTTAGCTGAATGCACAGATCAGAAAGAATTTTCACAGAATGATTCTGTGTAGTTTATATTTGGAGACATTCCTTTTTCCACTATTACCCTCTTAGCGCTCCGAATCTCCACTTGCATTTTCTACAGAAAGAGTGTTTCAGAACGGCTCAATCAAAACTAAGGTTCAACTCTTTAGTTGAACAAACAGAACAGAAAGAAGTTTCACACAATTATTCTGTGTAGTTTTTATTTGTAGACATTCTTTTTCCCAATATAGGCCTCTTAGCGCTCAGATTGTCCAATTGCAGTTTCTACAGAAAGAGTGTTTCAGAACGGCTCAATCAAAAGTAAGGTTCAACTCTGTTAGTTGAATGCACAGAACAGGAAGAATTTTCACAGAATGCTACTGTGTGGTTTATATTTGAATATATTCCTTTTTCCACTATTACCCTCTTAGCGCTCCGAATGTCCACTTGCATTTTCTACAGAAAGAGTGTTCAGAACTGCGCAATCAAAAGTATGGTTTAACTCTGTTAGCTTAATGAACATATCAGAAATAAGTTTCACACAATGCTTCTGTGTAGTTTTTATTTGAAGATATTATTTTTCCCAATATAGGCCTCTTCGCGCTCAGAATGTCCAATTGCAGTTTCTACAGAAAGAGTGTTTCAGAAAGGCTCAACCAAAAGTAAGGTTCAACTCTGTTAGTTGAATGCAGAGAACAGAAAGAAGTTTCATACAATGCTTCTGTGTAGTTTATATTTGAACATATACTTTTTTCCACTATTACCCACTTAGCGCTACGAATGTCCAGTTGCATTTCCTACAGACAGAGTGTTTCAAAACTGCTCAATCAAAAGTATGGTTTAACTCTGTTAGCTGAATGCTCAGATCAGAAAGAAGTTTCACAGAATGCTTCTGTGCAGTTTATATTTGAATATATTCCTTTTTCCACTACTACTCTCTTAGCGCTCCAAATGTCCAGTTGCATTTTCTACAGGAAGAGTGTTCAGATCTGCTCAATCAAAAGTATGGTTTAACTCTGTTAGCTGAATGCACAGATCAGAAAGAAGTTTCACAGAATGTTTCTGTGTAGTTTATATTTGGAGACATTCCTTTTTTCCATTATTACCCTCTTAGCGCTCCGAATCTCCACTTGCAATTTCTACAGAAAGAGTGTTTCAGAACGGCTCAATCAAAACTAAGGTTCAACTCTTTTAGTTGAACAAACAGAACAGAAAGAAGTTTCACACAATTCTTCTGTGTAGTTTTTATTTGTAGACATACTTTTTCCCAATATAGGCCTCTTAGCGCTCAGAATGTCCAATTGCAGTTTCTACAGAAAGAGTGTTTCAGAACGGCTCAATCAAAAGTAAGGTTCAACTCTGTTAGTTGAATGCACAGAACAGAAAGAAGTTTCATACAATGCTTCTGTGTAGTTTATATTTGAACATATTCTTTTTTCCACTATTACCCACTTAGCGCTACGAATGTCCAGTTGCATTTTCTACAGACAGAGTGTTTCAAAACTGCTCAATCAAAAGTATGGTTTAACTCTGTTAGCTGAGTGCTCAGATCAGAAAGAAGTTTCACAGAATGCTTCTGTGTAGTTTATATTTGAATATATTCCTTTTTCCTCTACTACGCCCTTAGCGCTCCAAATGTCCAGTTGCATTTTCTACAGAAAGAGTGTTCAGATCTGCTCAATCAAAACTATGGTTTAACTCTGTTAGCTGAATGCACAGATCAGAAAGAAGTTTCACCGAATTATTCTGTGTAGTTTATATTTGAAGACATTCCTTTTTCCACTATTACCCCCTTAGCGCTCCGAATCTCCACTTGCATTTTCTACAAAAAGAGTGTTACATAACTGCTCAATCAAAAATATGTTTTATCTCTGTTAACTGAATTTACAGATCAGAAATAAGTTCCACAGAATGCATCTGTGTAGTTTTTATTTGAAGATATTCTTTTTCCCAATGTAGGCCTCTCAGCGCTTAGCATGTCCAATTGCAGTTTCTACAGAAAGAGTGTTTCAGAACGGCTCAATCAAAAGTAAGGTTCAACTCTGTTAGTTGAATGCACAGAACAGAAAGAATTTTCACAGAATGCTACTGTGTAGTTTATATTTGAATATATTCCTTTTTCCACTATTACCCTCTTAGCGCTCCGAATGTCCACTTGCATTTTCTACAGAAAGAGTGTTCAGAACTGCGCAATCAAAAGTATGGTTTAACTCTGTTAGCTTAATGAACATATCAGAAATAAGTTTCACACAATGCTTCTGTGTAGTTTTTATTTGAAGATATTATTTTTCGCAATAGAGGCCTTTTAGCGCTCAGAATGTCCAATTGCAGTTTCTACAGAAAGAGTGTTTCAGAAAGGCTCAATCAAAAGTAAGGTTCAACTCTGTTAGTTGAATGCACAGAACAGAAAGAAGTTTCATACAATGCTTCTGTGTAGTTTATATTTGAACATATTCTTTTTTCCACTATTACCCACTTAGCGCTACGAATGTCCAGTTGCATTTTCTACAGACAGAGTGTTTCAAAACTGCTCAATCAAAAGTATGGTTTAACTCTGTTAGCTGAATGCTCAGATCAGAAAGAAGTTTCACAGAATGCTTCTGTGTAGTTTATATTTGAATATATTCCTTTTTCCACTACTACTCTCTTAGCGCTCCAAATGTCCAGTTGCATTTTCTACAGAAAGAGTGTTCAGATCTGCTCAATCAAAAGTATGGTTTAACTCTGTTAGCTGAATGCACAGAACAGAAAGAAGTTTCACACAATGATACTGTGTAGTTTATATTTGGAGACATTCCTTTTTCCACTATTACCCCCTTTGCGCTCCGAATCTCCACTTGCATTTTCTACAGAAAGAGTGTTTCAGAACGGCTCAATCAAAACTAAGGTTCATCTCTTTTAGTTGAACAAACAGAACAGAAAGAAGTTTCACACAATTCTTCTGTGTAGTTTTTATTTGTAGACATTCTTTTTCCCAGTATAGGCCTCTTAGCGCTCAGAATGTCCAATTGCAGTTTCTACAGAAATAGTGTTTCAGAACGGCTCAATCAAATTAAGGTTCAACTCTGTTAGTTGAATGCACAGAACAGAAAGAAGTTTCATACAATGTTTCTGTGTAGTTTATATTTGAACATATTCTTTTTTCCACTATTACCCACTTAGCGCTACGAATGTCCAGTTGCATTTTCTACAGACAGAGTGTTTCAAAACTGCTCAATCAAAAGTATGGTTTAACTCTGTTAGCTGAATGCTCAGATCAGAAAGAAGTTTCACAGAATGCTTCTGTGTAGTTTATATTTGAATATATTCCTTTTTCCACTACTACGCTCTTAGCGCTCCAAATGTCCAGTTGCATTTTCAACAGAAAGAGTGTTCAGATCTGCTCAATCAAAAGTATGGTTTAACTCTGTTAGCTGAATGCACAGATCAGAAAGAAGTTTCACCGAATGATTCTGTGTAGTTTATATTTGAAGACATTCCTTTTTCCACTATTAACCTCTTAGCGCTCCGAATCTCCACTTGCATTTTCTACAAAAAGAGTGTTTCATAACTGCTCAATCAAAAATATGTTTTATCTCTGTTAACTGAATTTACAGATCAGAAATAAGTTTCACAGAATGCATCTGTGTAGTTTTTATTTGAAGATATTCTTTTTCCCAATGTAGGCCTCTTAGCGCTTAGCATGTCCAATTGCAGTTTCTACAGAAAGAGTGTTTCAGAACGGCTCAATCAAAAGTAAGGTTCAACTCTGTTAGTTGAATGCACAGAACAGAAAGAATTTTCACAGAATGCTACTGTGTAGTTTATATTTGAATATATTCCTTTTTCCACTATTACCCTCTTAGCGCTCCGAATGTCCACTTGCATTTTCTACAGAAAGAGTGTTCAGAACTGCGCAATCAAAAGTATGCTTTAACTATGTTAGCTTAATGAACATATCAGGAATAAGTTTCACACAATGCTTCTGTGTAGTTGTTATTTGAAGATATTATTTTTCCCAATAGAGGCCTCTTACCGCTCAGAATGTCCAATTGCAGTTTCTACAGAAAGAGTGTTTCAGAAAGGCTCAATCAAAAGTAAGGTTCAACTCTGTTAGTTGAATGCACAGAACAGAAAGATGTTTCATACAATGCTTCTGTGTAGTTTATATTTGAACATATTCTTTTTTCCACTATTACCCACTTAGCGCTACGAATGTCCAGTTGCATTTTCTACAGACAGAGTGTTTCAAAACTGCTCAATCAAAAGTATGGTTTAACTCTGTTAGCTGAATGCTCAGTTCAGAAAGAAGTTTCACAGAATGCTTCTGTGTAGTTTATATTTGGAGACATTCCTTTTTCCACTATTACCCTCTTAGCGCTCCGAATCTCCACTTGCATTTTCTACAGAAAGAGTGTTTCAGAACGGCTCAATCAAAACTAAGGTTCAACTCTTTTAGTTGAACAAACAGAACAGAAAGAAGTTTCACACAATTCTTCTGTGTAGTTTTTATTTGTAGACATTCTTTTTCCCAATATAGGCCTCTTAGCGCTCAGAATGTCCAATTGCAGTTTCTACAGAAAGAGTGTTTCAGAACGGCTCAATCAAAAGTAAGGTTCAACTCTGTTAGTTGAATGCACAGAACAGAAAGAAGTTTCATACAATGCTTCTGTGTAGTTTATATTTGAACATATTCTTTTTTCCACTATTACCCACTTAGCGCTACGAATGTCCAGTTGCATTTTCTACAGACAGAGTGTTTCAAAACTGCTCAATCAAAAGTATGGTTTAACTCTGTTTGCTGAATGCTCAGATCAGAGAGAAGTTTCACAGAATGCTTCTGTGTAGTTTATATTTGAATATATTCCTTTTTCCACTACTACTCTGTTAGCGCTCCAAATGTCCAGTTGCATTTTCTACAGAAAGAGTGTTCAGATCTACTCAATCAAAAGTATGGTTTAACTCTGTTAGCTGAATGCACAGATCAGAAAGAAGTTTCACCGAATGATTCTGTGTAGTTTATATTTGAAGACATTCCTTTTTCCACTATTACCCTCTTAGCGCTCCGAATCTCCACTTGCATTTTCTACAAAAAGAGTGTTTCATAACTGCTCAATCAAAAATATGTTTTATCTCTGTTAACTGAATTTACAGATCAGAAATAAGTTTCACAGAATGCATCTGTTTAGTTTTTATTTGAAGATATTCTTTTTCCCAATGTAGGCCTCTTAGCGCTTAGCATGTCCAATTGCAGTTTCTACAGAAAGAGTGTTTCAGAACGGCTCAATCAAAAGTAAGGTTCAACTCTGTTAGTTGAATGCACAGAACAGAAAGAATTTTCACAGAATGCTACTGTGTAGTTTATATTTGAATATATTCCTTTTTCCACTATTACCCTCTTAGCGCTCCGAATCTCCACTTGCATTTTCTACAGAAAGAGTGTTTCAGAACGGCTCAATCAAAACTAAGGTTCAACTCTTTTAGTTGAACAAACAGAACAGAAAGAAGTTTCACACAATTCTTCTATGTAGTTTTTATTTGTAGACATTCTTTTTCCCAATATAGGCCTCCTAGCGCTCAGAATGTCCAATTGAAGTTTCTACAGAAAGAGTGTTTCAGAACGGCTCAATCAAAAGTGAGGTTCAACTCTGTTAGTTGAATGCACAGAACAGAAAGAAGTTTCATACAATGCTTCTGTGTAGTTTATATTTGAACATATTCTTTTTTCCACTATTACCCACTTAGCGCTACGAATGTCCAGTTGCATTTTCTACAGACAGAGTGTTTCAAAACTGCTCAATCAAAAGTATGGTTTAACTCTGTTAGCTGAATGCTCAGATCAGAAAGAAGTTTCACAGAATGCTTCTGTGTAGTTTATATTTGAATATATTCCTTTTTCCACTACTACGCTCTTAGCGCTCCAAATGTCCAGTTGCATTTTCTACAGAAAGAGTGTTCAGATCTGCTCAATCAAAAGTATGGTTTAACTCTGTTAGCTGAATGCACAGATCAGAAAGAAGTTTCACCGAATGATTCTGTGTAGTTTATATTTGAAGACATTCCTTTTCCACTATTACCCTCTTAGCGCTCCGAATCTCCACTTGCATTTTCTACAAAAAGAGTGTTTCATAACTGCTCAATCAAAAATATGTTTTATCTCTGTTAACTGAATTTACAGATCAGAAATAAGTTTCACAGAATGCATCTGTGTAGTTTTTATTTGAAGATATTCTTTTTCTCAATGTAGGCCTCTTAGCGCTTAGCATGTCCAATTGCAGTTTCTACAGAATGAGTGTTTCAGAACGGCTCAATCAAAAGTAAGGTTCAACTCTGTTAGTTGAATGCACAGAACAGAAAGAATTTTCACAGAATGCTACTGTGTAGTTTATATTTGAATATATTCCTTTTTCCACTATTACCCTCTTAGCGCTCCGAATGTCCACTTGCATTTTCTACAGAAAGAGTGTTCAGAACTGCGCAATCAAAAGTATGGTTTAACTCTGTTAGCTTAATGAACATATCAGAAATAAGTTTCACACAATGCTTCTGTGTAGTTTTTATTTGAAGATATTATTTTTCCCAATATAGGCCTCCTAGCGCTCAGAATGTCCAATTGCAGTTTATACAGAAAGAGTGTTTCAGAAAGGCTCAATCAAAAGTAAGGTTCAACTCTGTTAGTTGAATGCACAGAACAGAAAGAAGTTTCATACAATGCTTCTGTGTATTTTATATTTGAACATATTCTTTTTTCCACTATTACCCACTTAGCGCTACGAATGTCCAGTTGCATTTTCTACAGACAGAGAGTTTCAAAACTGCTCAATCAAAAGTATGGTTTAACTCTGTTAGCTGAATGCTCAGATCAGAAAGAAGTTTCACAGAATGCTTCTGTGTAGTTTATATTTGAATATATTCCTTTTTCCACTACTACTCTCTTAGCGCTCCAAATGTCCAGTTGCATTTTCTACAGAAAGAGTGTTCAGATCTGCTCAATCAAAAGTATGGTTTAACTCTGTTAGCTGAATGCACAGATCAGAAAGAAGTTTCACAGAATGATTCTGTGTAGTTTATATTTGGAGACATTCCTTTTTCCACTATTACCCTCTTAGCGCTCCGAATGTCCACTTGCATTTTCTACAGAAAGAGTGTTCAGAACTGCGCAATCAAAAGTATGGTTTAAGTCTGTTAGCTTAATGAACATATCAGAAATAAGTTTCACACAATGCTTCTGTGTAGTTTTTATTTAAAGATATTATTTTTCCCAATATAGGCCTCTTAGCGCTCAGAATGTCCAATTGCAGTTTCTACAGAAAGAGTGTTTCAGAACGGCTCAATCAAAAGTAAGGTTCAACTCTGTTAGTTGAATGCACAGAACAGAAAGAATTTCATACAATGCTTCTCTGTAGTTTATATTTGAACATATTCTTTTTTCCACTATTACCCACTTAGCGCTACGAATGTCCAGTTGCATTTTCTACAGACAGAGTGTTTCAAAACTGCTCAATCAAAGTATGGTTTAACTCTGTTAGCTGAATGCTCAGATCAGAAAGAAGTTTCACAGAATGCTTCTGTGTAGTTTATATTTGAATATATTCCTTTTTCCACTACTACTCTCTTAGCGCTCCAAATGTCCAGTTGCATTTTCTACAGAAAGAGTGTTCAGATCTGCTCAATCAAAAGTATGGTTTAACTCTGTTAGCTGAATGCACAGATCAGAAAGAAGTTTCACAGAATGATTCTGTGTAGTTTATATTTGGAGACATTCCTTTTTCCACTATTACCCTCTTAGCGCTCCGAATCTCCACTTGCATTTTCTACAGAAAGAGTGTTTCAGAACGGCTCATTCAAAACTAAGGTTCAACTCTTTTAGTTGAACAAACAGAGCAGAAAGAAGTTTCACACAATTCTTCTGTGTAGTTTTATTGTAGACATTCTTTTTCCCAATATAGGCCTCCTAGCGCTCAGAATGTCCAATTGCAGTTTCTACAGAAAGAGTGTTTCAGAACGGCTCAATCAAAAGTAAGGTTCAACTCTGTTAGTTGAATGCACAGAACAGAAAGAAGTTTCATACAATGCTTCTGTGTAGTTTATATTTGAACATATTCTTTTTTCCACTATTACCCACTTAGCGCTACGAATCTCCAGTTGCATTTTCTACAGACAGAGTGTTTCAAAACTGCTCAATCAAAAGTATGGTTTAACTCTGTTAGCTGAATGCTCAGATCAGAAAGAAGTTTCACAGAATGCTTCTGTGTAGTTTATATTTGAATATATTCCTTTTTCCACTACTACTCTATTAGCGCTCCAAATGTCCAGTTGCATTTTCTACAGAAAGAGTGTTCAGATCTGCTCAATCAAAAGTATGGTTTAACTCTGTTAGCTGAATGCACAGATCAGAAAGAAGTTTCACCGAATGATTCTGTGTAGTTTATATTTGAAGACATTCCTTTTTCCACTATTACCCTCTTAGCGCTCCGAATCTCCACCTGCATTTTCTACAAAAAGAGTGTTTCATAACTGCTCAATCAAAAATATGTTTTATCTCTGTTAACTGAATTTACAGATCAGAAATATGTTTCACAGAATGCATCTGTTTAGTTTTTATTTGAAGATATTCTTTTTCCCAATGTAGGCCTCTTAGCGCTCAGAATGTCCCATTGCAGTTTCTACAGAAAGAGTGTTTCAGAAAGGCTCAATCAAAAGTAAGGTTCAACTCTGTTAGTTGAATGCAGAGAACAGAAATAATTTTCACAGAATGCTACTGTGTAGTTTATATTTGAATATATTCCTTTTTCCACTATTACCCTCTTAGCGCTCCGAATGTCCACTTGCATTTTCTACAGAAAGAGTGTTCAGAACTGCGCAATCAAAAGTATGGTTTAACTCTGTTAGCTTAATGAACATATCAGAAATAAGTTTCACACAATGCTTCTGTGTAGTTTTTATTTGAAGGTATTATTTTTCCCAATATAGGCCTCCTAGCGCTCAGAATGTCCAATTGCAGTTTCTACAGAAAGAGTGTTTCAGAAAGTCTCAATCAAAAGTAAGGTTCAACTCTGTTAGTTGAATGCACAGAACAGAAAGAAGTTTCATACAATGCTTCTGTGTAGTTTATATTTGAACATATTCTTTTTTCCACTATTACCCACTTAGCGCTACGAATGTCCAGTTGCATTTTCTACAGACAGAGTGTTTCAAAACTGCTCAATCAAAAGTATGGTTTAACTCTGTTAGCTGAATGCTCAGATCAGAAAGTAGTTTCACAGAATGCTTCTGTGTAGTTTATATTTGAATATATTCCTTTTTCCACTACTACTCTCTTAGCGCTCCAAATGTCCAGTTGCATTTTCTACAGAAAGAGTGTTCAGATCTGCTCAATCAAAAGTATGGTTTAACTCTGTTAGCTGAATGCACAGATCAGAAAGAAGTTTCACAGAGTGATTCTGTGTAGTTTATATTTGGAGACATTCCTTTTTCCACTATTACCCTCTTAGCGCTCCGAATCTCCACTTGCATTTTCTACAGAAAGAGTGTTTCAGAAAGGCTCAATCAAAAGTAAGGTTCAACTCTGTTAGTTGAATGCACAGAACAGAAAGAATTTTCACAGAATGCTACTGTGTAGTTTATATTTGAATATATTCCTTTTTCCACTATTACCCTCTTAGCGCTCCGAATCTCCACTTGCATTTTCTACAGAAAGAGTGTTTCAGAACGGCTCAATCAAAACTAAGGTTCAACTCTTTTAGTTGAACAAACAGAACAGAAAGAAGTTTCACACAATTCTTCTATGTAGTTTTTATTTGTAGACATTCTTTTTCCCAATATAGGCCTCCTAGCGCTCAGAATGTCCAATTGAAGTTTCTACAGAAAGAGTGTTTCAGAACGGCTCAATCAAAAGTGAGGTTCAACTCTGTTAGTTGAATGCACAGAACAGAAAGAAGTTTCATACAATGCTTCTGTGTAGTTTATATTTGAACATATTCTTTTTTCCACTATTACCCACTTAGCGCTACGAATGTCCAGTTGCATTTTCTACAGACAGAGTGTTTCAAAACTGCTCAATCAAAAGTATGGTTTAACTCTGTTAGCTGAATGCTCAGATCAGAAAGAAGTTTCACAGAATGCTTCTGTGTAGTTTATATTTGAATATATTCCTTTTTCCACTACTACGCTCTTAGCGCTCCAAATGTCCAGTTGCATTTTCTACAGAAAGAGTGTTCAGATCTGCTCAATCAAAAGTATGGTTTAACTCTGTTAGCTGAATGCACAGATCAGAAAGAAGTTTCACCGAATGATTCTGTGTAGTTTATATTTGAAGACATTCCTTTTCCACTATTACCCTCTTAGCGCTCCGAATCTCCACTTGCATTTTCTACAAAAAGAGTGTTTCATAACTGCTCAATCAAAAATATGTTTTATCTCTGTTAACTGAATTTACAGATCAGAAATAAGTTTCACAGAATGCATCTGTGTAGTTTTTATTTGAAGATATTCTTTTTCTCAATGTAGGCCTCTTAGCGCTTAGCATGTCCAATTGCAGTTTCTACAGAATGAGTGTTTCAGAACGGCTCAATCAAAAGTAAGGTTCAACTCTGTTAGTTGAATGCACAGAACAGAAAGAATTTTCACAGAATGCTACTGTGTAGTTTATATTTGAATATATTCCTTTTTCCACTATTACCCTCTTAGCCCTCCGTATGTCCACTTGCATTTTCTACAGAAGGAGTGTTCAGAACTGCGCAATCAAAAGTATGGTTTAACTCTGTTAGCTTAATGAACATATCAGAAATAAGTTTCACACAATGCTTCTGTGTAGTTTTTATTTGAAGATATTATTTTTCCCAATATAGGCCTCTTAGCGCTCAGAATGTCCAAATGCAGTTTCTACATAAAGAGTGTTTCAGAAAGGCTCAATCAAAAGTAAGGTTCAACTCTGTTAGTTGAATGCAGAGAACAGAAAGAATTTTCACAGAATGATACTGTGTAGTTTATATTTGAATATATTCCTTTTTCCACTATTACCCTCTTAGCGCTCCGAATGTCCACTTGCATTTTCTACAGAAAGAGTGTTCAGAACTGCGCAATCAAAAGCATGGTTTAACTCTGTTAGCTTAATGAACATATCAGAAATAAGTTTCACACAATGCTTCTGTGTAGTTTTTATTTGAAGATATTATTTTTCCCAATATAGGCCTCTTAGCGCTCAGAATGTCCAATTGCAGTTTCTACAGAAAGAGTGTTTCAGAAAGGCTCAATCAAAAGTAAGGTTCAACTCTGTTAGTTGAATGCACAGAACAGAAAGAAGTTTCATACAATGCTTCTGTGTAGTTTATATTTGAACATATTCTTTTTTCCACTATTACCCACATAGCGCTACGAATGTCCAGTTGCATTTTCTACAGACAGAGTGTTTCAAAACTGCTCAATCAAAAGTATGGTTTAACTCTGTTAGCTGAATGCTCAGATCAGAAAGAAGTTTCACAGAATGCTTCTGTGTAGTTTATATTTGAATATATTCCTTTTTCCACTACTACGCTCTTAGCGCTCCAAATGTCCAGTTGCATTTTCTACAGAAAGAGTGTTCAGATCTGCTCAATCAAAAGTATGGTTTAACTCTGTTAGCTGAATGCACAGATCAGAAAGAAGTTTCACCGAATGATTCTGTGTAGTTTATATTTGAAGACATTCCTTTTTCCACTATTACCCTCTTAGCGCTCCGAATCTCCACTTGCATTTTCTACGAAAAGAGTGTTTCATAACTGCTCAATCAAAAATATGTTTTATCTCTGTTAACTGAATTTACAGATCAGAAATATGTTTCACAGAATGCATCTGTGTAGTTTTTATTTGAAGATATTCTTTTTCTCAATGTAGGCCTCTTAGCGCTTAGCATGTCCAATTGCAGTTTCTACAGAATGAGTGTTTCAGAACGGCTCAATCAAAAGTAAGGTTCAACTCTGTTAGTTGAATGCACAGAACAGAAAGAATTTTCACAGAATGCTACTGTGTAGTTTATATTTGATTATATTCCTTTTTCCACTATTACCCTCTTAGCGCTCCGAATGTCCACTTGCATTTTCTACAGAAAGAGTGTTCAGAACTGCGCAATCAAAAGTATGGTTTAACTCTGTTAGCTTAATGAACATATCAGAAATAAGTTTCACACAATGCTTCAGTGTAGTTTTTATTTGAAGATATTATTTTTCCCAATATAGGCCTCTTAGCGCTCAGAATGTCCAATTGCAGTTTCTACAGAAAGAGTGTTTCAGAACGGCTCAATCAAAAGTAAGGTTCAACTCTGTTAGTTGAATGCACAGAACAGAAAGAATTTTCACAGAATGCTACTGTGTAGTTTATATTTGAATATATTCCTTTTTCCACTATTACCCTCTTAGCGCTCCGAATCTCCACTTGCATTTTCTACAGAAAGAGTGTTTCAGAACGGCTCAATCAAAACTAAGGTTCAACTCTTTTAGTTGAACAAACAGAACAGAAAGAAGTTTCACACAATTCTTCTGTGTAGTTTTTATTTGTAGACATTCTTTTTCCCAATATAGGCCTCCTAGCGCTCAGAATGTCCAATTGCAGTTTCTACAGAAAGAGTGTTTCAGAACGGCTCAATCAAAAGTAAGGTTCAACTCTGTTAGTTGAATGCACAGAACAGAAAGAATTTTCACAGAATGCTACTGTGTAGTTTATATTTGAATATATTCCTTTTTCCACTATTACCCTCTTAGCGCTCCGAATGTCCACTTGCATTTTCTACAGAAGGAGTGTTCAGAACTGCGCAATCAAAAGTATGGTTTAACTCTGTTAGCTTAATGAACATATCAGAAATAAGTTTCACACAATGCTTCTGTGTAGTTTTTATTTGAAGATATTATTTTTCCCAATATAGGCCTCTTAGCGCTCAGAATGTCCAATTGCAGTTTCTACAGAAAGAGTGTTTCAGAAAGGCTCAATCAAAAGTAAGGTTCAACTCTGTTAGTTGAATGCACAGAACAGAAAGAAGTTTCATACAATGCTTCTGTGTAGTTTATATTTGAACATATTCTTTTTTCCACTATTACCCACTTAGCGCTACGAATGTCCAGTTGCATTTTCTACAGACAGAGTGTTTCAAAACTGCTCAATCAAAAGTATGGTTTAACTCTGTTAGCTGAATGCTCAGATCAGAAAGAAGTTTCACAGAATGCTTCTGTGTAGTTTATATTTGAATATATTCCTTTTTCCACTACTACGCTCTTAGCGCTCCAAATGTCCAGTTGCATTTTCTACAGAAAGAGTGTTCAGATCTGCTCAATCAAAAGTATGGTTTAACTCTGTTAGCTGAATGCACAGATCAGAAAGTAGTTTCACCGAATGATTCTGTGTAGTTTATATTTGAAGACATTCCTTTTTCCACTATTACCCTCTTAGCGCTCCGAATCTCCACTTGCATTTTCTACAAAAAGAGTGTTTCATAACTGCTCAATCAAAAATATGTTTTATCTCTGTTAACTGAATTTACAGATCAGAAATAAGTTTCACAGAATGCATCTGTGTAGTTTTTATTTGAAGATATTCTTTTTCTCAATGTAGGCCTCTTAGCGCTTAGCATGTCCAATTGCAGTTTCTACAGAATGAGTGTTTCAGAACGGCTCAATCAAAAGTAAGGTTCAACTCTGTTAGTTGAATGCACAGAACAGAAAGAATTTTCACAGAATGCTACTGTGTAGTTTATATTTGAATATATTCCTTTTTCCACTATTACCCTCTTAGCGCTCCGAATGTCCACTTGCATTTTCTACAGAAAGAGTGTTCAGAACTGCGCAATCAAAAGTATGGTTTAACTCTGTTAGCTTAATGAACATATCAGAAATAAGTTTCACACAATGCTTCTGTGTAGTTTTTATTTGAAGATATTATTTTTCCCAATATAGGCCTCTTAGCGCGCAGAATGTCCAAATGCAGTTTCTACAGAAAGAGTGTTTCAGAAAGGCTCAATCAAAAGTAAGGTTCAACTCTGTTAGTTGAATGCAGAGAACAGAAAGAATTTTCACAGAATGCTACTGTGTAGTTTATATTTGAATATATTCCTTTTTCCACTATTACCCTCTTAGCGCTCCGAATGTCCACTTGCATTTTCTACAGAAAGAGTGTTCAGAACTGCGCAATCAAAAGTATGGTTTAACTCTGTTAGCTTAATGAAAATATCAGAAATAAGTTTCACACAATGCTTCTGTGTAGTTTTTATTTGAAGATATTATTTTTCCCAATATAGGCCTCTTAGCGCTCAGAATGTCCAATTGCAGTTTCTACAGAAAGAGTGTTTCAGAAAGGCTCAATCAAAAGTAAGGTTCAACTCTGTTAGTTGAATGCAGAGAACAGAAAGTATTTTCACAGAATGCTACTGTGTAGTTTATATTTGAATATATTCCTTTTTCCACTATTACCCTCTTAGCGCTCCGAATGTCCACTTGCATTTTCTACAGAAAGAGTGTTCAGAACTGCGCAATCTAAAATATGGTTTAACTCTGTTAGCTTAATGAACATATCAGAAATAAGTTTCACACAATGCTTCTGTTTAGTTTTTATTTGAAGATATTATTTTTCCCAATATAGGCCTCTTAGCGCTCAGAATGTCCAATTGCAGTTTCTACAGAAAGAGTGTTTCAGAAAGGCTCAATCAAAAGTAAGTTTCAAATCTTTTAGTTGAATGCACAGAACAGAAAGTAGTTTCATACAATGCTTCTGTGTAGTTTATATTTGAACATATTCTTTTTTCCACTATTACCCACTTAGCGCTACGAATGTCCAGTTGCAATTTCTACAGACAGAGTGTTTCAAAACTGCTCAATCAAAAGTACGGTTTAACTCTGTTAGCTGAATGCTCAGATCAGAAAGAAGTTTCACAGAATGCTTCTGTGTAGTTTATATTTGAATATATTCCTTTTTCCACTACTTATCTCTTAGCACTCCAAATGTCCAGTTGCATTTTCTACAGAAAGAGTGTTCAGATCTGCTCAATCAAAAGTATGGTTTAACTCTGTTAGCTGAATGCACAGATCAGAAAGAAGTTTCACAGAATGATTCTGTGTAGTTTATATTTGGAGACCTTCCTTTTTCCACTATTACCCCCTTAGCGCTCCGAATCTCCACTTGCATTTCCTACAGAAAGAGTGTTTCATAACTGCTCAATCAAAAATATGTTTTATCTCTGTTAACTCAATTTACAGATCAGAAATAAGTTTCACACAATGCATCTGTGTAGTTTTTATTTGAAGATATTCTTTTTCCCAATATAGGCCTCTTAGCGCTTAGCATGTCCAATTGCAGTTTCTACAGAAAGAGTGTTTCAGAACGGCTCAATCAAAAGTAAGGTTCAACTCTGTTAGTTGAATGCACAGAACAGAAAGAATTTTCACAGAATGCTACTGTGTAGTTTATATTTGAATATATTCCTTTTTCCACTATTACCCTCTTAGCGCTCCGAATCTCCACTTGCATTTTCTACAGAAGGAGTGTTCAGAACTGCGCAATCAAAAGTATGGTTTAACTCTGTTAGCTTAATGAACATATCAGAAATAAGTTTCACACAATGCTTCTGTGTAGTTTTTATTTGAAGATATTATTTTTCCCAATATAGGCCTCTTAGCGCTCAGAATGTCCAATTGCAGTTTCTACAGAAAGAGTGTTTCAGAAAGGCTCAATCAAAAGTAAGTTTCAACTCTGTTAGTTGAATGCACAGAACAGAAAGAAGTTTCATACAATGCTTCTGTGTAGTTTATATTTGAACATATTCTTTTTTCCACTATTACCCACTTAGCGCTACGAATGTCCAGTTGCATTTTCTACAGACAGAGTGTTTCAAAACTGCTCAATCAAAAGTATGGTTTAACTCTGTTAGCTGAATGCTCAGATTAGAAAGAAGTTTCACAGAATGCTTCTATGTAGTTTATATTTGAATATATTCCTTTTTCCACTACTACTCTCTTAGCACTCCAAATGTCCAGTTGCATTTTGTACAGAAAGAGTGTTCAGATCTGCTCAATCAAAAGTATGGTTTAACTCTGTTAGGGGAATGCACAGATCAGAAAGAAGTTTCACAGAATGATTCTGTGTAGTTTATATTTGGAGACCTTCGTTTTTCCACTATTACCCTCTTAGCGCTCCGAATCTCCACTTGCATTTCCTACAGAAAGAGTGTTTCATAACTGCTCAATCAAAAATATGTTTTATCTCTGTTAATTCAATTTACAGATCAGAAATAAGTTTCACACAATGCATCTGTGTAGTTTTTATTTCAAGATATTCTTTTTCCCAATATAGGCCTCTTAGCGCTTAGCATGTCCAATTGCAGTTTCTACAGAAAGAGTGTTTCAGAACGGCTCAATCAAAAGTAAGGTTCAACTCTGTTAGTTGAATGCACAGAACAGAAAGAATTTTCACAGAATGCTACTGTGTAGTTTATATTTGAATATATTCCTTTTTCCACTATTACCCTCTTAGCGCTCCGAATCTCCACTTGCATTTTCTACAGAAGGAGTGTTCAGAACTGCGCAATCAAAAGTATGGTTTAACTCTGTTAGCTTAATGAACATATCAGAAATAAGTTTCACACAATGCTTCTGTGTAGTTTTTATTTGAAGATATTATTTTTCCCAATATAGGCCTCTTAGCGCTCAGAATGTCCAATTGCAGTTTCTACAGAAAGAGTGTTTCAGAAAGGCTCAATCAAAAGTAAGGTTCAACTCTGTTAGTTGAATGCACAGAACAGAAAGAAGTTTCATACAATGCTTCTGTGTAGTTTATATTTGAACATATTCTTTTTTCCACTATTACCCACTTAGCGCTACGAATGTCCAGTTGCATTTTCTACAGACAGAGTGTTTCAAAACTGCTCAATCAAAAGTATGGTTTAACTCTGTTAGCTGAATGCTCAGATCAGAAAGAAGTTTCACAGAATGCTTCTGTGTAGTTTATATTTGAATATATTCCTTTTTCCACTACTACGCTCTTAGCGCTCCAAATGTCCAGTTGCATTTTCTACAGAAAGAGTGTTCAGATCTGCTCAATCAAAAGTATGGTTTAACTCTGTTAGCTGAATGCACAGATCAGAAAGAAGTTTCACCGAATTATTCTGTGTAGTTTATATTTGAAGACATTTCTTTTTCCACTATTACCCTCTTAGCGCTCCGAATCTCCACTTGCATTTTCTACAAAAAGAGTGTTTCATAACTGCTCAATCAAAAATATGTTTTATCTCTGTTAACTGAATTTACAGATCAGAAATATGTTTCACAGAATGCATCTGTGTAGTTTTTATTTGAAGATATTCTTTTTCTCAATGTAGGCCTCTTAGCGCTTAGCATGTCCAATTGCAGTTCCTACAGAATGAGTGTTTCAGAACGGCTCAATCAAAAGTAAGTTTCAACTCTGTTAGTTGAATGCACAGAACAGAAAGAATTTTCACAGAATGCTACTGTGTAGTTTATATTTGAATATATTCCTTTTTCCACTATTACCCTCTTAGCGCTCCGAATGTCCACTTGCATTTTCTACAGAAAGAGTGTTCAGAACTGTGCAATCAAAAGTATGGTTTAACTCTGTTAGCTTAATGAACATATCAGAAATAAGTTTCACACAATGCTTCTGTGTAGTTTTTATTTGAAGATATTATTTTTCCCAATATAGGCCTCTTAGCGCTCAGAATGTCCAATTGCAGTTTCTACAGAAAGAGTGTTTCAGAACGGCTCAATCAAAAGTAAGGTTCAACTCTGTTAGTTGAATGCACAGAACAGAAAGAATTTTCACAGAATGCTACTGTGTAGTTTATATTTGAATATATTCCTTTTTCCACAATTACCCTCTTAGCGCTCCGAATCTCCACTTGCATTTTCTACAGAAAGAGTGTTTCAGAACGGCTCAATCAAAACTAAGGTTAAAATCTTTTAGTTGAACAAACAGAACAGAAAGAAGTTTCACACAATTCTTCTGTGTAGTTTTTATTTGTAGACATTCTTTTTCCCAATATAGGCCTCCTAGCGCTCAGAATGTCCAATTGCAGTTTCTACAGAAAGAGTGTTTCAGAACGGCTCAATCAAAAGTAAGGTTCAACTCTGTTAGTTGAATGCACAGAACAGAAGGAATTTTCACAGAATGCTACTGTGTTGTTTATATTTGAATATATTCCTTTTTCCACTATTACCCTCTTAGCGCTCCGAATGTCCACTTGCATTTTCTACAGAAGGAGTGTTCAGAACTGCGCAATCAAAAGTATGGTTTAACTCTGTTAGCTTAATGAACATATCAGAAATAAGTTTCACACAATGCTTCTGTGTAGTTTTTATTTGAAGATATTATTTTTCCCAATATAGGCCTCTTAGCGCTCAGAATGTCCAATTGCAGTTTCTACAGAAAGAGTGTTTCAGAAAGGCTCAATCAAAAGTAAGGTTCAACTCTGTTAGTTGAATGCACAGAACAGAAAGAAGTTTCATACAATGCTTCTGTGTAGTTTATATTTGAACATATTCTTTTTTCCACTATTACCCACTTAGCGCTACGAATGTCCAGTTGCATTTTCTACAGACAGAGTGTTTCAAAACTGCTCAATCAAAAGTATGGTTTAACTCTGTTAGCTGAATGCTCAGATCAGAAAGAAGTTTCACAGAATGCTTCTGTGTAGTTTATATTTGAATGTATTCCTTTTTCCACTACTACGCTCTTAGCGCTCCAAATGTCCAGTTGCATTTTCTACAGAAAGAGTGTTCAGATCTGCTCAATCAAAAGTATGGTTTAACTCTGTTAGCTGAATGCACAGATCAGAAAGTAGTTTCACCGAATGATTCTGTGTAGTTTATATTTGAAGACATTCCTTTTTCCACTATTACCCTCTTAGCGCTCCGAATCTCCACTTGCATTTTCTACAAAAAGAGTGTTTCATAACTGCTCAATCAAAAATATGTTTTATCTCTGTTAACTGAATTTACAGATCAGAAATAAGTTTCACAGAATGCATCTGTGTAGTTTTTATTTGAAGATATTCTTTTTCTCAATGTAGGCCTCTTAGCGCTTAGCATGTCCAATTGCAGTTTCTACAGAATGAGTGTTTCAGAACGGCTCAATCAAAAGTAAGGTTCAACTCTGTTAGTTGAATGCACAGAACAGAAAGAATTTTCACAGAATGCTACTGTGTAGTTTATATTTGAATATATTCCTTTTTCCACTATTACCCTCTTAGCGCTCCGAATGTCCACTTGCATTTTCTACAGAAAGAGTGTTCAGAACTGCGCAATCAAAAGTATGGTTTAACTCTGTTAGCTTAATGAACATATCAGAAATAAGTTTCACACAATGCTTCTGTGTAGTTTTTATTTGAAGATATTATTTTTCCCAATATAGGCCTCTTAGCGCTCAGAATGTCCAAATGCAGTTTCTACAGAAAGAGTGTTTCAGAAAGGCTCAATCAAAAGTAAGGTTCAACTCTGTTAGTTGAATGCAGAGAACAGAAAGAATTTTCACAGAATGCTACTGTGTAGTTTATATTTGAATATATTCCTTTTTCCACTATTACCCTCTTAGCGCTCCGAATGTCCACTTGCATTTTCTACAGAAAGAGTGTTCAGAACTGCGCAATCAAAAGTATGGTTTAACTCTGTTAGCTTAATGAACATATCAGAAATAAGTTTCACACAATGCTTCTGTGTAGTTTTTATTTGAAGATATTATTTTTCCCAATATAGGCCTCTTAGCGCTCAGAATGTCCAATTGCAGTTTCTACAGAAAGAGTGTTTCAGAAAGGCTCAATCAAAAGTAAGGTTCAACTCTGTTAGTTGAATGCAGAGAACGGAAAGAATTTTCACAGAATGCTACTGTGTAGTTTATATTTGAATATATTCCTTTTTCCACTATTACCCTCTTATCGCTCCGAATGTCCACTTGCATTTTCTACAGAAAGAGTGTTCAGAACTGCGCAATCAAAAGTATGGTTTAACTCTGTTAGCTTAATGAACATATCAGAAATAAGTTTCACACAATGCTTCTGTGTAGTTTTTATTTGAAGATATTATTTTTCCCAATATAGGCCTCTTAGCGCTCAGAATGTCCAATTGCAGTTTCTACAGAAAGAGTGTTTCAGAAAGGCTCAATCAAAAGTAAGTTTCAAATCTTTTAGTTGAATGCACAGAACAGAAAGAAGTTTCATACAATGCTTCTGTGTAGTTTATATTTGAACATATTCTTTTTTCCACTATTACCCACTTAGCGCTACGAATGAACAGTTGCATTTTCTACAGACAGAGTGTTTCAAAACTGCTCAATCAAAAGTATGGTTTAACTCTGTTAGCTGAATGCTCAGATCAGAAAGAAGTTTCACAGAATGCTTCTGTGTAGTTTATATTTGAATATATTCCTATTTCCACTACTACTCTCTTAGCACTCCAAATGTCCAGTTGCATTTTCTACAGAAAGAGTGTTCAGATCTGCTCAATCAAAAGTATGGTTTAACTCTGTTAGCTGAATGCACAGATCAGAAAGAAGTTTCACAGAATGATTCTGTGTAGTTTATATTTGGAGACCTTCCTTTTTCCACTATTACCCTCTTAGCGCTCCGAAACTCCACTTGCATTTCCTACAGAAAGAGTGTTTCATAACTGCTCAATCAAAAATATGTTTTATCTCTGTTAACTCAATTTACAGATCAGAAATAAGTTTCACACAATGCATCTGTGTAGTTTTTATTTGAAGATATTCTTTTTCCCAATATAGGCCTCTTAGCGCTTAGCATGTCCAATTGCAGTTTCTACAGAAAGAGTGTTTCAGAACGGCTCAATCAAAAGTAAGGTTCAACTCTGTTAGTTGAATGCACAGAACAGAAAGAATTTTCACAGAATGCTACTGTGTAGTTTATATTTGAATATATTCCTTTTTCCACTATTACCCTCTTAGCGCTCCGAATCTCCACTTGCATTTTCTACAGAAGGAGTGTTCAGAACTGCGCAATCAAAAGTATGGTTTAACTCTGTTAGCTTAATGAACATATCAGAAATAAGTTTCACACAATGCTTCTGTGTAGTTTTTATTTGAAGATATTATTTTTCCCAATATAGGCCTCTTAGCGCTCAGAATGTCCAATTGCAGTTTCTACAGAAAGAGTGTTTCAGAAAGGCTCAATCAAAAGTAAGGTTCAACTTTGTTAGTTGAATGCACAGAACAGAAAGAAGTTTCATACAATGCTTCTGTGTAGTTTATATTTGAACATATTCTTTTTTCCACTATTAACCATTTAGCGCTACGAATGTCCAGTTGCATTTTCTACAGACAGAGTGTTTCAAAACTGCTCAATCAAAAGTATGGTTTAACTCTGTTAGCTGAATGCTCAGATCAGAAAGAAGTTTCACAGAATGCTTCTGTGTAGTTTATATTTGAATTTATTCCTTTTTCCACTACTGCGCTCTTAGCGCTCCAAATGTCCAGTTGCATTTTCGACAGAAAGAGTGTTCAGATCTGCTCAATCAAAAGTATGGTTTAACTCTGTTAGCTGAATGCACAGATCAGAAAGAAGTTTCACCGAATGATTCTGTGTAGTTTATATTTGAAGACATTCCTTTTTCCACTATTACCATCTTAGCGCTCCGAATCTCCACTTGCATTTTCTACAAAAAGAGTGTTTCATAACTGCTCAATCAAAAATATGATTTATCTCTGTTAACTGAATTTACAGATCAGAAATATGTTTCACAGAATGCATCTGTGTAGTTTTTATTTGAAGATATTCTTTTTCTCAATGTAGGCCTCTTAGCGCTTAGCATGTCCAATTGCAGTTTCTACAGAATGAGTGTTTCAGAACGGCTCAATCAAAAGTAAGATTCAACTCTGTTAGTTGAATGCACAGAACAGAAAGAATTTTCACAGAATGCTACTGTGTAGTTTATATTTGAATATATTCCTTTTTCCACTATTACCCTCTTAGCGCTCCGAATGTCCACTTGCATTTTCTACAGAAAGAGTGTTCAGAACTGCGCAATCAAAAGTATGGTTTAACTCTGTTAGTTAATGAACATATCAGAAATAAGTTTCACACAATGCTTCTGTGTAGTTTTTATTTGAAGATATTATTTTTCCCAATATAGGCCTCTTAGCGCTCAGAATGTCCAATTGCAGTTTCTACAGAAAGAGTGTTTCAGAAAGGCTCAATCAAAAGTAAGGTTCAACTCTGTTAGTTGAATGCACAGAACAGAAAGTAGTTTCATACAATGCTTCTGTGTAGTTTATATTTGAACATATTCTATTTTCCACTATTACCCTCTGAGCGCTACGAATGTCCAGTTGCATTTTCTACAGACAGAGTGTTTCAAAACTGCTCAATCAAAAGTATGGTTTAACTCTGTTAGCTGAATGCTCAGATCAGAAAGAAGTTTCACAGAATGCTTCTGTGTAGTTTATATTTGAATATATTCCTTTTTCCACTACTACTCTCTTAGCGCTCCAATTGTTCAGTTGCATTTTCTACAGAAAGAGTGTTCAGATCTGCTCAATCAAAAGTATGGTTTAACTCTGTTAGCTGAATGCACAGATCAGAAAGAAGTTTCACAGAATGAATCTGTGTAGTTTATATTTGGAGACATTCCTTTTTCCACTATTACCCTCTTAGCGCTCCGAATCTCCACTTGCATTTTCTACAGAAAGAGTGTTTCAGAACTGCTCAATCAAAACTAAGGTTCAACTCTTTTAGTTGAACAAACAGAACAGAAAGAGGTTTCACACAATTCTTCTGTGTAGTTTTTATTTTTAGACATTCTTTTTCTCAATATAGGCCTCCTAGAGCTCAGAATGTCCAATTGCAGTTTCTACAGAAAGAGTGTTCAGATCTGCTCAATCAAAAGTATGGTTTAACTCTGTTAGCTGAATGCACAGATCAGAAAGAAGTTTCACCGAATTATTCTGTGTAGTTTATATTTGAAGACATTTCTTTTTCCACTATTACCCTCTTAGCGCTCCGAATCTCCACTTGCATTTTCTACAAAAAGAGTGTTTCATAACTGCTCAATCAAAAATATGTTTTATCTCTGTTAACTGAATTTACAGATCAGAAATATGTTTCACAGAATGCATCTGTGTAGTTTTTATTTGAAGATATTCTTTTTCTCAATGTAGGCCTCTTAGCGCTTAGCATGTCCAATTGCAGTTTCTACAGAATGAGTGTTTCAGAACGGCTCAATCAAAAGTAAGTTTCAACTCTGTTAGTTGAATGCACAGAACAGAAAGAATTTTCACAGAATGCTACTGTGTAGTTTATATTTGAATATATTCCTTTTTCCACTATTACCCTCTTAGCGCTCCGAATGTCCACTTGCATTTTCTACAGAAAGAGTGTTCAGAACTGTGCAATCAAAAGTATGGTTTAACTCTGTTAGCTTAATGAACATATCAGAAATAAGTTTCACACAATGCTTCTGTGTAGTTTTTATTTGAAGATATTATTTTTCCCAATATAGGCCTCTTAGCGCTCAGAATGTCCAATTGCAGTTTCTACAGAAAGAGTGTTTCAGAACGGCTCAATCAAAAGTAAGGTTCAACTCTGTTAGTTGAATGCACAGAACAGAAAGAATTTTCACAGAATGCTACTGTGTAGTTTATATTTGAATATATTCCTTTTTCCACAATTACCCTCTTAGCGCTCCGAATCTCCACTTGCATTTTCTACAGAAAGAGTGTTTCAGAACGGCTCAATCAAAACTAAGGTTAAAATCTTTTAGTTGAACAAACAGAACAGAAAGAAGTTTCACACAATTCTTCTGTGTAGTTTTTATTTGTAGACATTCTTTTTCCCAATATAGGCCTCCTAGCGCTCAGAATGTCCAATTGCAGTTTCTACAGAAAGAGTGTTTCAGAACGGCTCAATCAAAAGTAAGGTTCAACTCTGTTAGTTGAATGCACAGAACAGAAGGAATTTTCACAGAATGCTACTGTGTTGTTTATATTTGAATATATTCCTTTTTCCACTATTACCCTCTTAGCGCTCCGAATGTCCACTTGCATTTTCTACAGAAGGAGTGTTCAGAACTGCGCAATCAAAAGTATGGTTTAACTCTGTTAGCTTAATGAACATATCAGAAATAAGTTTCACACAATGCTTCTGTGTAGTTTTTATTTGAAGATATTATTTTTCCCAATATAGGCCTCTTAGCGCTCAGAATGTCCAATTGCAGTTTCTACAGAAAGAGTGTTTCAGAAAGGCTCAATCAAAAGTAAGGTTCAACTCTGTTAGTTGAATGCACAGAACAGAAAGAGGTTTCATACAATGCTTCTGTGTAGTTTATATTTGAACATATTCTTTTTTCCACTATTACCCACTTAGCGCTACGAATGTCCAGTTGCATTTTCTACAGACAGAGTGTTTCAAAACTGCTCAATCAAAAGTATGGTTTAACTCTGTTAGCTGAATGCTCAGATCAGAAAGAAGTTTCACAGAATGCTTCTGTGTAGTTTATATTTGAATGTATTCCTTTTTCCACTACTACGCTCTTAGCGCTCCAAATGTCCAGTTGCATTTTCTACAGAAAGAGTGTTCAGATCTGCTCAATCAAAAGTATGGTTTAACTCTGTTAGCTGAATGCACAGATCAGAAAGTAGTTTCACCGAATGATTCTGTGTAGTTTATATTTGAAGACATTCCTTTTTCCACTATTACCCTCTTAGCGCTCCGAATCTCCACTTGCATTTTCTACAAAAAGAGTGTTTCATAACTGCTCAATCAAAAATATGTTTTATCTCTGTTAACTGAATTTACAGATCAGAAATAAGTTTCACAGAATGCATCTGTGTAGTTTTTATTTGAAGATATTCTTTTTCTCAATGTAGGCCTCTTAGCGCTTAGCATGTCCAATTGCAGTTTCTACAGAATGAGTGTTTCAGAACGGCTCAATCAAAAGTAAGGTTCAACTCTGTTAGTTGAATGCACAGAACAGAAAGAATTTTCACAGAATGCTACTGTGTAGTTTATATTTGAATATATTCCTTTTTCCACTATTACCTTCTTAGCGCTCCGAATGTCCACTTGCATTATCTACAGAAAGAGTGGTCAGAACTGCGCAATCAAAAGTATGGTTTAACTCTGTTAGCTTAATGAACATATCAGAAATAAGTTTCACACAATGCTTCTGTGTAGTTTTTATTTGAAGATATTATTTTTCCCAATATAGGCCTCTTAGCGCTCAGAATGTCCAAATGCAGTTTCTACAGAAAGAGTGTTTCAGAAAGGCTCAATCAAAAGTAAGGTTCAACTCTGTTAGTTGAATGCAGAGAACAGAAAGTATTTTCACAGAATGCTACTGTGTAGTTTATATTTGAATATATTCCTTTTTCCACTATTACCCTCTTAGCGCTCCGAATGTCCACTTGCATTTTCTACAGAAAGAGTGTTCAGAACTGCGCAATCAAAAGTATGGTTTAACTCTGTTAGCTTAATGAACATATCAGAAATAAGTTTCACACAATGCTTCTGTGTAGTTTTTATTTGAAGATATTATTTTTCCCAATATAGGCCTCTTAGCGCTCAGAATGTCCAATTGCAGTTTCTACAGAAAGAGTGTTTCAGAAAGGCTCAATCAAAAGTAAGGTTCAACTCTCTTAGTTGAATGCAGAGAACGGAAAGAATTTTCACAGAATGCTACTGTGTAGTTTATATTTGAATATATTCCTTTTTCCACTATTACCCTCTTATCGCTCCGAATGTCCACTTGCATTTTCTACAGAAAGAGTGTTCAGAACTGCGCAATCAAAAGTATGGTTTAACTCTGTTAGCTTAATGAACATATCAGAAATAAGTTTCACACAATGCTTCTGTGTAGTTTTTATTTGAAGATATTATTTTTCCCAATATAGGCCTCTTAGCGCTCAGAATGTCCAATTGCAGTTTCTACAGAAAGAGTGTTTCAGAACGGCTCAATCAAAACTAAGGTTCAACTCTTTTAGTTGAACAAACAGAACAGAAAGAGGTTTCACACAATTTTTCTGTGTAGTTTTTATTTGTAGACATTCTTTTTCTCAATATAGGCCTCCTAGCGCTCAGAATGTCCAATTGCAGTTTCTACAGAAAGAGTGTTTCAGAACGGCTCAATCAAAAGTAAGGTTCAACTCTGTTAGTTGAATGCACAGAACAGAAAGAAGTTTCATACAATGCTTCTGTGTAGTTTATATTTGAACATATTCTTTTTTCCACTATTACCCACTTAGCGCTACGAATGTCCAGTTGCATTTTCTACAGACAGAGTGTTTCAAAACTGCTCAATCAAAAGTATGGTTTAACTCTGTTAGCTGAATGCTCAGATCAGAAAGAAGTTTCACAGAATTCTTCTGTGTAGTTTATATTTGAATATATTCCTTTTTCCACTACTACGCTCTTAGCGCTCCAAATGTCCAGTTGCATTTTCTACAGAAAGAGTGTTAAGATCTGCTCAATCAAAAGTATGGTTTAACTCTGTTAGCTGAATGCACAGATCAGAAAGAAGTTTCCCCGAATGATTCTGTGTAGTTTATATTTGAAGACATTCCTTTTTCCACTATTACCCTCTTAGCGCTCCGAATCTCCACTTGCATTTTCTACAAAAAGAGTGTTTCATAACTGCTCAATCAAAAATATGTTTTATCTCTGTTAACTGAATTTACAGATCAGAAATAAGTTTCACAGAATGCATCTGTGTAGTTTTTATTTGAAGATATTCTTTTTCCCAATGTAGGATTCTTAGCGCTTAGCATGTCCAATTGCAGTTTCTACAGAAAGAGTGTTTCAGAACGGCTCAATCAAAAGTAAGGTTCAACTCTGTTAGTTGAAAGCACAGAACAGAAAGAATTTTCACAGAATGCTACTGTGTAGTTTATATTTGAATATATTCCTTTTTCCACTATTACCCTCTTAGCGCTCCGAATGTCCACTTGCATTTTCTACAGAAAGAGTGTTCAGAACTGCGCAATCAAAAGTATGGTTTAACTCTGTTAGCTTAATGAACATATCAAAAATAAGTTTCACACAATGCTTCTGTGTAGTTTTTATTTGAAGATATTATTTTTCCCAATAGAGGCCTCTTAGCGCTCAGAATGTCCAATTGCAGTTTCTACAGAAAGATTGTTTCAGAAAGGCTCAATCAAAAGTAAGGTTCAACTCTGTTAGTTGAATGCACAGAACAGAAAGAAGTTTCATACAATGCTTCTGTGTAGTTTATATTTGAACATATTCTTTTTTCCACTATTACCCACTTAGCGCTACGAATGTCCAGTTGCATTTTCTACAGACAGAGTGTTTCAAAACTGCTCAATCAAAAGTATGGTTTAACTCTGTTAGCTGAATGCTCAGATCAGAAAGAAGTTTCACAGAATGCTTCTGTGTAGTTTATCTTGGAATATATTCCTTTTTCCACTACTACGCTCTTAGCGCTCAAAATGTCCAGTTGCATTTTCTACAGAAAGAGTGTTCAGATCTGCTCAATCAAAAGTATGGTTTAACTCTGTTAGCTGAATGCACAGATCAGAAAGAAGTTTCACAGAATGATTCTGTGTAGTTTATATTTGGAGACATTCCTTTTTCCACTATTACCCTCTTAGCGCTCCGAATCTCCACTTGCATTTTCTACAGAAAGATTGTTTCAGAATGGCTCAATCAAAACTAAGGTTCAACTCTTTTAGTTGAACAAACAGAACAGAAAGAAGTTTCACAAAATTCTTCTGTGTAGTTTTTATTTGTAGACATTCTTTTTCTCAATATAGGCCTCCTAGCGCTCAGAATGTCCAATTGCAGTTTCTACAGAAAGAGTGTTTCAGAACGGCTCAATCAAAAGTAAGGTTCAACTCTGTTAGTTGAATGCACAGAACAGAAAGAAGTTTCATACAATGCTTCTGTGTAGTTTATATTTGAACATATTCTTTTTTCCACTATTACCCACTTAGCGCTACGAATGTCCAGTTGCATTTTCTACAGACAGAGTGTTTCAAAACTGCTCAATCAAAAGTATGGTTTAACTCTGTTAGCTGAATGCTCAGATCAGAAAGAAGTTTCACAGAATGCTTCTGTGTAGTTTATATTTGAATATATTCCTTTTTCAACTACTACTCTATTAGCACTCCAAATGTCCAGTTGCATTTTCTACAGAAAGAGTGTTCAGATCTGCTCAATCAAAAGTATGGTTTAACTCTGTTAGCTGAATGCACAGATCAGAAAGAAGTTTCACAGAATGATTCTGTGTAGTTTATATTTGGAGACCTTCCTTTTTCCACTATTACCCTCTTAGCGCTCCGAATCTTCACTTGCATTTCCTACAGAAAGAGTGTTTCATAACTGCTCAATCAAAAATATGTTTTATCTCTGTTAACTCAATTTACAGATCAGAAATAAGTTTCACACAATGCATCTGTGTAGTTTTAATTTGAAGATATTCTTTTTCCCAATATAGGCCTCTTAGCGCTTAGCATGTCCAATTGCAGTTTCTACAGAAAGAGTGTTTCAGAACAGCTCAATCAAAAGTAAGGTTCAACTCTGTTAGTTGAATGCACAGAACAGAAAGAATTTTCACAGAATGCTACTGTGTAGTTTATATTTGATTATATTCCTTTTTCCACTATTACCCTCTTAGCGCTCCGAATCTCCACTTGCATTTTCTACAGAAGGAGTGTTCAGAACTGCGCAATCAAAAGTATGGTTTAAATCTGTTAGCTTAATGAACATATCAGAAATAAGTTTCACACAATGCTTCTGTGTAGTTTTTATTTGAAGATATTATTTTTCCCAATATAGGCCTCTTAGCGCTCAGAATGTCCAATTGCAGTTTCTACAGAAATAGTGTTTCAGAAAGGCTCAATCAAAAGTAAGTTTCAACTCTGTTAGTTGAATGCACAGAACAGAAAGAAGTTTCATACAATGCTTCTGTGTAGTTTATATTTGAACATATTCTTTTTTCCACTATTAACCATTTAGCGCTACGAATGTCCAGTTGCATTTTCTACAGACAGAGTGTTTCAAAACTGCTCAATCAAAAGTATGGTTTAACTCTGTTAGCTGAATGCTCAGATCAGAAAGAAGTTTCACAGAATGCTTCTGTGTAGTTTATATTTGAATATATTCCTTTTTCCACTACTACGCTCTTAGCGCTCCAAATGTCCAGTTGCATTTTCTACAGAAAGAGTGTTCAGATCTGCTCAATCAAAAGTATGGTTTAACTCTGTTAGCTGAATGCACAGATCAGAAAGAAGTTTCACCGAATGATTCTGTGTAGTTTATATTTGAAGACATTCCTTTTTCCACTATTACCCTCTTAGCGCTCCGAATCTCCACTTGCATTTTCTACAAAAAGAGTGTTTCATAACTGCTCAATCAAAAATATGATTTATCTCTGTTAACTGAATTTACAGATCAGAAATATGTTTCACAGAATGCATCTGTGTAGTTTTTATTTGAAGATATTCTTTTTCTCAATGTAGGCCTCTTAGCGCTTAGCATGTCCAATTGCAGTTTCTACAGAATGAGTGTTTCAGAACGGCTCAATCAAAAGTAAGGTTCAACTCTGTTAGTTGAATGCACAGAACAGAAAGAATTTTCACAGAATGCTACTGTGTAGTTTATATTTGAATATATTCCTTTTTCCACTATTACCCTCTTAGCGCTCCGAATGTCCACTTGCATTTTCTACAGAAAGAGTGTTCAGAACTGCGCAATCAAAAGTATGGTTTAACTCTGTTAGCTTAATGAACATATCAGAAATATGTTTCACACAATGCTTCTGTGTAGTTTTTATTTGAAGATATTATTTTTCCCAATATAGGCCTCTTAGCGCTCAGAATGTCCAATTGCAGTTTCTACAGAAAGAGTGTTTCAGAAAGGCTCAATCAAAAGTAAGGTTCAACTCTGTTAGTTGAATGCACAGAACAGAAAGTAGTTTCATACAATGCTTCTGTGTAGTTTATATTTGAACATATTCTTTTTACCACTATTACCCTCTTAGCGCTACGAATGTCCAGTTGCATTTTCTACAGACAGAGTGTTTCAAAACTGCTCAATCAAAAGTATGGTTTAAACCTGTTAGCTGAATGCTCAGATCAGAAAGATGTTTCACAGAATGCTTCTGTGTAGTTTATATTTGAATATATTCCTTTTTCCACTACTACTCTCTTAGCGCTCCAAATGTCCAGTTGCATTTTCTACAGAAAGAGTGTTCAGATCTGCTCAATCAAAAGTATGGTTTAACTCTGTTAGCTGAATGCACAGATCAGAAAGAAGTTTCACAGAATGATTCTGTGTAGTTTATATTTGTAGACATTCCTTTTTCCACTATAACCCTCTTAGTGCTCCGAATCTCCACTTGCATTTTCTACAGAAAGAGTGTTTCAGAACAGCTCACTCAAAACTAAGGTTCAACTCTTTTAGTTGAACAAACAGAACAGAAAGAGGTTTCACACAATTCTTCTGTGTAGTTTTTATTTGTAGACATTCTTTTTCTCAATATAGGTCTCCTAGCGCTCAGAATGTCCAATTGCAGTTTCTACAGAAAGAGTGTTTCAGAACGGCTCAATCAAAAGTAAGGTTCAACTCTGTTAGTTGAATGCACAGAACAGAAAGAAGTTTCATACAATGCTTCTGTGTAGTTTATATTTGAACATATTCTTTTTTCCACTATTACCCACTTAGCGCTACGAATGTCCAGTTGCATTTTCTACAGACAGAGTGTTTCAAAACTGCTCAATCAAAAGTATGGTTTAACTCTGTTAGCTGAATGCTCAGATCAGAACGAAGTTTCACAGAATGCTTCTGTGTAATTTATATTTGAATATATTCCTTTTTCCACTACTACTCTCTTAGCGCTCCAAATGTCCAGTTGCATTTTCTACAGAAAGAGTGTTCAGATCTGCTCAATCAAAAGTATGGTTTAACTCTGTTAGCTGAATGCACAGATCAGAAAGAAGTTTCACAGAATGATTCTGTGTAGTTTATATTTGGAGACATTCCTTTTTCCACTATTAACCACTTAGCGCTCCGAATCTCCGCTTGCATTTTCTACAGAAAGAGTGTTTCATAACTGCTCAATCAAAAATATGTTTTATCTCTGTTAACTGAATTTACAGATCAGAAATAAGTTTCACAGAATGCATCTGTGTAGTTTTTATTTGAAGATATTCTTTTTCCCAATGTAGGCCTCTTAGCGCTTAGCATGTCCAATTGCAGTTTCTACAGAAAGAGTGTTTCAGAACGGCTCAATCAAAAGTAAGGTTCAACTCTGTTAGTTGAATGCACAGAACAGAAAGAATTTTCACAGAATGCTACTGTGTAGTTTATATTTGAATATATTCCTTTTTCCACTGTTACCGTCTTAGCGCTCCGAATGTCCACTTGCATTTTCTACAGAAAGAGTGTTCAGAACTGCGCAATCAAAGTATGGTTTAACTCTGTTAGCTTAATGAACATATCAGAAATAAGTTTCACACAATGCTTCTGTGTAGTTTTTATTTGAAGATATTATTTTTCCCAATAGAGGCCTCTTAGCGCTCAGAATGTCCAATTGCAGTTTCTACAGAAAGAGTGTTTCAGAAAGGCTCAATCAAAAGTAAGGTTCAACTCTGTTAGTTGAATGCACAGAACAGAAAGAAGTTTCATACAATGCTTCTGCGTAGTTTATATTTGAACATATTCTTTTTTCCACTATTACCCACTTAGCGCTACGAATGTCCAGTTGCATTTTCTACAGACAGAGTGTTTCAAAACTGCTCAATCAAAAGTATGGTTTAACTCTGTTAGCTGAATGCTCAGATCAGAAAGAAGTTTCACAGAATGCTTCTGTGTAGTTTATATTTGAATATATTCCTTTTTCCACTACTACTCTCTTAGCGCTCCAAATGTCCAGTTGCATTTTCTACAGAAAGAGTGTTCAGATCTGCTCAATCAAAAGTATGGTTTAACTCTGTTAGCTGAATGCACAGATCAGAAAGAAGTTTCACAGAATGATTCTGTGTAGTTTATATTTGGAGACATTCCTTTTTCCACTTTTACCCTCTTAGCGCTCCGAATCTCCACTTGCATTTTCTACAGAAAGAGTGTTTCAGAACGGCTCAATCAAAACTAAGGTTCAACTCTTTTAGTTGAACAAACAGAACAGAAAGAAGTTTCACACAATTCTTCTGTGTAGTTTTTATTTGTAGACATTCTTTTTCTCAATATAGGCCTCCTAGCGCTCAGAATGTCCAATTGCAGTTTCTACAGAAAGAGTGTTTCAGAACGGCTCAATCAAAAGTAAGGTTCAACTCTGTTAGTTGAATGCACAGAACAGAAAGAAGTTTCATACAATGATTCTGTGTAGTTTATATTTGAACATATTCTTTTTTCCACTATTACCCACTTAGCGCTACGAATGTCCAGTTGCATTTTCTACAGACAGAGTGTTTCAAAACTGCTCAATCAAAAGTATGGTTTAACTCTGTTAGCTGAATGCTCAGATCAGAAAAAAGTTTCACAAAATGCTTCTGTGTAGTTTATATTTGAATATATTCCTTTTTCCACTACTACGCTCTTAGCGCTCCAAATGTCCAGTTGCATTTTCTACAGAAAGAGTGTTCAGATCTGCTCAATCAAAAGTATGGTTTAACTCTGTTAGCTGAATGCACAGATCAGAAAGAAGTTTCACCGAATGATTCTGTGTAGTTTATATTTGAAGACATTCCTTTTTCCACTATTACCCTCTTAGCGCTCCGAATCTCCACTTGCATTTTCTACAAAAAGAGTGTTTCATAACTGCTCAATCAAAAATATGTTTTATCTCTGTTAACTGAATTTACAGATCAGAAATAAGTTTCACAGAATGCATCTGTGTAGTTTTTATTTGAAGATATTCTTTTTCCCAATGTAGGCCTCTTAGCGCTTAGCATGTCCAATTGCAGTTTCTACAGAAAGAGTGTTTCAGAACGGCTCAATCAAAAGTAAGGTTCAACTCTGTTAGTTGAATGCACAGAACAGAAAGAATTTTCACAGAATGCTACTGTGTAGTTTATATTTGAATATATTCCTTTTTCCACTATTACCCTCTTAGCGCTCCGAATGTCCACTTGCATTTTCTACAGAAAGAGTGTTCAGAACTGCGCAATCAAAAGTATGGTTTAACTCTGTTAGCTTAATGAACATATCAGAAATAAGTTTCACACAATGCTTCTGTGTAGTTTTTATTTGAAGATATTATTTTTCCCAATATAGGCCTCTTAGCGCTCAGAATGTCCAATTGCAGTTTCTACAGAAAGAGTGTTTCAGAACGGCTCAATCAAAAGTAAGGTTCAACTCTGTTAGTTGAATGCACAGAACAGAAAGAAGTTTCATACAATGCTTCTGTGTAGTTTATATTTGAACATATTCTTTTTTCCACTATTACCCACTTAGCGCTACGAATGTCCAGTTGCATTTTCTACAGACAGAGTGTTTCAAAACTGCACAATCAAAAGTATGGTTTAACTCTGTTAGCTGAATGCTCACATCAGAAAGAAGTTTCACAGAATGCTTCTGTGTAGTTTATATTTGAATATATTCCTTTTTCCACTACTACGCTCTTAGCGCTCCAAATGTCCAGTTGCATTTTCTACAGAAAGAGTGTTCAGATCTGCTCAATCAAAAGTATGGTTTAACTCTGTTAGCTGAATGCACAGATCAGAAAGAAGTTTCACAGAATGATTCTGTGTAGTTTATATTTGGAGACATTCCTTTTTCCACTATTACCCTCTTAGCGCTCCGAATCTCCACTTGCATTTTCTACAGAAAGAGTGTTTCAGAACGGCTCAATCAAAACTATGGTTCAACTCTTTTAGTTGAACAAACAGAACAGAAAGAAGTTTCACACAATTCTTCTGTGTAGTTTTTATTTGTAGACATTCTTTTTCCCAATATAGGCCTCCTAGCGCTCAGAATGTCCAATTGCAGTTTCTACAGAAAGAGTGTTTCAGAACGGCTCAATCAAAAGTAAGGTTCAACTCTGTTAGTTGAATGCACAGAACAGAAAGAAGTTTCATACAATGCTTCTGTGTAGTTTATATTTGAACATATTCTTTTTTCCACTATTACCCACTTAGCGCTACGAATGTCCAGTTGCATTTTCTACAGACAAAGTGTTTCAAAACTGCTCAATCAAAAGTATGGTTTAACTCTGTTAGCTGAATGCTCAGATCAGAAAGAAGTTTCACAGAATGCTTCTGTGTAGTTTATATTTGAAAATATTCCTTTTTCCACTACTACGCTCTTAGCGCTCCAAATGTCCAGTTGCATTTTCTACAGAAAGAGTGATCAGATCTGCTCAATCAAAAGTATGGTTTAATTCTGTTAGCTGAATGCACAGATCAGAAGGAAGTTTCACCGAATGATTCTGTGTAGTTTATATTTGAAGACATTCCTTTTTCCACTATTACCCTCTTAGCGCTCCGAATCTCCACTTGCATTTTCTACAAAAAGAGTGTTTCATAACTGCTCAATCAAAAATATGTTTTATCTCTGTTAACTGAATTTACAGATCAGAAATAAGTTTCCCAGAATGCATCGGTGTAGTTTTTATTTGAAGATATTCTTTTTCCCAATGTAGGCCTCTTAGCGCTTAGCATGTCCAATTGCAGTTCCTACAGAAAGAGTGTTTCAGAACGGCTCAATCAAAAGTAAGGTTCAACTCTGTTAGTTGAATGCACAGAACAGAAAGAATTTTCACAGAATGCTACTGTGTAGTTTATATTTGAATATATTCCTTTTTCCACTATTACCCTCTTAGCGCTCCGAATGTCCACTTGCATTTTCTACAGAAAGAGTGTTCAGAACTGCGCAATCAAAAGTATGGTTTAACTCTGTTAGCTTAATGAACATATCAGAAATAAGTTTCACACAATGCTTCTGTGCAGTTTTTATTTGAAGATATTATTTTTCCCAATAGAGGCCTCTTAGCGCTCAGAATGTCCAATTGCAGTTTCTACAGAAAGAGTGTTTCAGAAAGGCTCAATCAAAAGTAAGGTTCAACTCTGTTAGTTGAATGCACAGAACAGAAAGAAGTTTCATACAATGCTTCTGTGTAGTTTATATTTGAACATATTCTTTTTTCCACTATTACCCACTTAGCGCTACGAATGTCCAGTTGCATTTTCTACAGACAGAGTGTTTCAAAACTGCTCAATCAAAAGTATGGTTTAACTCTGTTAGCTGAATGCTCAGATCAGAAAGATGTTTCACAGAATGCTTCTGTGTAGTTTATATTTGAATATATTGTTTTTTCCACTACTACGCTCTTAGCGCTCCAAATGTCCAGTTGCATTTTCTACAGAAAGAGTGTTCAGATCTGCTCAATCAAAAGTATGGTTTAACTCTGTTAGCTGAATGCACAGATCAGAAGGAAGTTTCACCGAATGATTCTGTGTAGTTTATATTTGAAGACATTCCTTTTTCCACTATTACCTTCTTAGCGCTCCGAATCTCCACTTGCATTTTCTACAAAAAGAGTGTTTCATAACTGCTCAATCAAAAATATGTTTTATCTCTGTTAACTGAATTTGCAGATCAGAAATAAGTTTCACAGAATGCATCTGTGTAGTTTTTATTTGAAGATATTCTTTTCCCCAATGTAGGCCTCTTAGCGCTTAGCATGTCCAATTGCAGTTTCTACAGAAAGAGTGTTTCAGAACGGCTCAATCAAAAGTAAGGTTCAACTCTGTTAGTTGAATGCACAGAACAGAAAGAATTTTCACAGAATGCTACTGTGTAGTTTATATTTGAATATATTCCTTTTTCCACTCTTACCCTCTTAGCGCTCCGAATCTCCACTTGCATTTTCTGCAAAAAGAGTGTTTCATAACTGCTCAATCAAAAATATGTTTTATCTCTGTTAACTGAATTTACAGATCAGAAATAAGTTTCACAGAATGCATCTGTGTAGTTTTTATTTGAAGATATTCTTTTTCCCAATGTAGGCCTCTTAGCGCTTAGCATGTCCAATTGCAGTTTCTACAGAAAGAGTGTTTCAGAACGGCTCAATCAAAAGTAAGGTTCAACTCTGTTAGTTGAATGCACAGAACAGAAAGAAGTTTCATACAATGCTTCTGTGTAGTTTATATTTGAACATATTCTTTTTTCCACTATTACCCACTTATAGCTACGAATGTCCAGTTGCATTTTCTAGAGAAAGAGTGTTTCAGAACGGCTCAATCAAAAGTAAGGTTCAAGTCTGTTAGTTGAATGCACAGAACAGAAAGAATTTTCACAGAATGCTACTGTGTAGTTTATATTTGAATATATTCCTTTTTCCACTATTACCCTCTTAGCGCTCCGAATGTCCACTTGCATTTTCTACAGAAAGAGTGTTCAGAACTCCGCAATCAAAAGTATGGTTTAACTCTGTTAGCTTAATGAACATATCAGAAATAAGTTTCACACAATGCTTCTGTGTAGTTTTTATTTGAAGATATTATTTTTCCCAATAGAGCCCTCTTAGCGCTCAGAATGTCCAATTGCAGTTTGTACAGAAAGAGTGTTTCAGAAAGGCTCAATCAAAAGTAAGGTTCAACTTTGTTAGTTGAATGCACGGAACAGAAAGAAGTTTCATACAATGCTTCTGTGTAGTTTATATTTGAACATATTCTTTTTTCCACTATTACCCACTTAGCGCTACGAATGTCCAGTTGCATTTTCTACAGACAGAGTGTTTCAAAACTGCTCAATCAAAAGTATGGTTTAACTCTGTTAGCTGAATGCTCAGATCAGAAAGAAGTTTCACAGAATGCTTCTGTGTAGTTTATATTTGAATATATTCCTTTTTCCACTACTACTCTCTTAGCGCTCCAAATGTCCAGTTGCATTTTCTACAGAAAGAGTGTTCAGATCTGCTCAATCAAAAGTATGGTTTAACTCTGTTAGCTGAATGCACAGATCAGAAAGAAGTTTCACAGAATGATTCTGTGTAGTTTATATTTGTAGACATTCCTTTTTCCACTATTACCCTCTTAGCGCTCCGAATCTCCACTTGCATTTTCTACAGAAAGAGTGTTTCAGAACGGCTCAATCAAAACTAAGGTTCAACTCTTTTAGTTGAACAATCAGAACAGAAAGAAGTTTCACACAATTCTTCTGTGTAGTTTTTATTTGTAGACATTCTTTTTCCCAATATAGGCCTCCTAGCACTCAGAATGTCCAATTGCAGTTTCTACAGAAAGAGTGTTTCAGAACGGCTCAATCAAAAGTAAGGTTCAACTCTGTTAGTTGAATGCACAGAACAGAAAGAAGTTTGATACAATGCTTCTGTGTAGTTTATATTTGAACATATTCTTTTTTCCACTATTACCCACTTAGCGCTACGAATGTCCAGTTGCATTTTCTACAGACAGAGTGTTTCAAAACTGCTCAATCAAAAGTATGGTTTAACTCTGTTAGCTGAATGCTCAGATCAGAAAGAAGTTTCACAGAATGCTTCTGTGTAGTTTATATTTGATTATATTCCTTTTTCCACTACTACGCTATTAGCGCTCCAAATGTCCAGTTGCATTTTCTACAGAAAGAGTGTTCAGAACTGCGCAATCAAAAGTATGGTTTAACTCTGTTAGCTTAATGAACATATCAGAAATAAGTTTCACACAATGCTTCTGTGTAGTTTTTATTTGAAGATATTATTTTTCCCAATAGAGCCCTCTTAGCGCTCAGAATGTCCTATTGCAGTTTCTACAGAAAGAGTGTTTCAGAACGGCTCAATCAAAAGTAAGGTTCAACTCTGTTAGTTGAATGCACAGAACAGAAAGAAGTTTCATACAATGCTTCTGTGTAGTTTATATTTGAACATATTCTTTTTTCCACTATGACCCACTTAGCGCTACGAATGTCCAGTTGCATTTTCTACAGACAGAGTGTTTCAAAACTGCTCAATCAAAAGTATGGTTTAACTCTGTTAGCTGAATGCTCAGATCAGAAAGGAGTTTCACAGAATGCTTCTGTGTAGTTTATATTTGAATATATTACTTTTTCCACTACTACGCTCTTAGCGCTCCAAATGTCCAGTTGCATTTTCTACAGAAAGAGTGTTCAGATCTGCTCAATCAAAAGTATGGTTTAACTCTGTTAGCTGAATGCACAGATCAAAAGGAAGTTTCACCGAATGATTCTGTGTAGTTTCTATTTGAAATCATTCCTTTTTCCACTATTACCCTCTTAGCGCTCCGAATCTCCACTTGCATTTTCTACAAAAAGAGTGTTTCATAACTGCTCAATCAAAAATATGTTTTATCTCTGTTAACTGAATTTACAGATCAGAAATATGTTTCACAGAATGCATCTGTGTAGTTTTTATTTGAAGATATTCTTTTTCCCAATGTAGGCCTCTTAGCGCTTAGCATGTCCAATTGCAGTTTCTACAGAAAGAGTGTTTCAGAACGGCTCAATCAAAAGTAAGGTTCAACTGTGTTAGTTGAATGCACAGAACAGAAAGAATTTTCACAGAATGCTACTGTGTAGTTTATATTTGAATATATTCCTTTTTCCACTATTACCCTCTTAGCGCTCCGAATGTCCACTTGCATTTTCTACAGAAAGAGTGTTCAGAACTGCGCAATCAAAAGTATGGTTTAACTCTGATAGCTTAATGAACATATCAGAAATAAGTTTCACACAATGCTTCTGTGTAGTTTTTATTTGAAGATATTATTTTTCCCAATGGAGCCCTCTTAGCGCTCAGAATGTCCAATTGCAGTTTCTACAGAAAGAGTGTTTCAGAAAGGCTCAATCAAAAGTAAGGTTCAACTCTGTTAGTTGAATGCACAGAACAGAAAGAAGTTTCATACAATGCTTCTGTGTAGTTTATATTTGAACATATTTTTTTTCCACTATTACCAACTTAGAGCTACGAATGTCCAGTTGCATTTTCTACAGACAGAGTGTTTCAAAACTGCTCAATCAAAAGTATGGTTTAACTCTGTTAGCTGAATGCTCAGATCAGAAAGAAGTTTCACAGAATGCTTCTGTGTTGTTTATATTTCAATATATTCCTTTTTCCACTACTACTCTCTTAGCGCTCCAAATGTCCAGTTGCATTTTCTACAGAAAGAGTGTTCAGATCTGCTCAATCAAAAGTATGGTTTAACTCTGTTAGCTGAATGCACAGATCAGAAAGAAGTTTCACAGAATGATTCTGTGTAGTTTATATTTGGAGACATTCCTTTTTCCACTATTACCCTCTTAGCGCTCCGAATCTCCACTTGCATTTTCTACAGAAAGAGTGTTTCAGAACGGCTCAATCAAAACTAAGGTTCAAATCTTTTAGTTGAACAAACAGAACTGAAAGAAGTTTCACACAATTCTTCTGTGTAGTTTTTATTTGTAGACATTCTTTATCTCAATATAGGCCTCCTAGCGCTCAGAATGTCCAATTGCAGTTTCTACAGAAAGAGTGTTTCAGAACGGCTCAATCAAAAGTAAGGTTCAACTCTGTTAGTTGAATGCACAGAACAGAAAGAAGTTTCATACAATGATTCTGTGTAGTTTATATTTGAACATATTCTTTTTTCCACTATTACCCACTTAGCGCTACGAATGTCCGGTTGCATTTTCTACAGAAAGAGTGTTTCAAAACTGCTCAATCAAAAGTATGGTTTAACTCTGTTAGCTGAATGCTCAGATCAGAAAGATGTTTCACAGAATGCTTCTGTGTAGTTTATATTTGAATATATTCCTTTTTCCACTACTACGCTCTTAGCGCTCCAAATGTCCAGTTGCATTTTCTACAGAAAGAGTGATCAGATCTGCTCAATCAAAAGTATGGTTTAACTCTGTTAGCTGAATGCACAGATCAGAAAGAAATTTCACCGAATGATTGTGTGTAGTTTATATTTGAAGACATTCCTTTTTCCACTATTACCCTCTTAGCGCTCCGAAACTCCACTTGCATTTTCTACAGAAAGAGTGTTTCATAACTGCTCAATCAAAAATATGTTTTATCTCTGTTAACTGAATTTACAGATCAGAATTAAGTTTCACAGAATTCATCTGTGTAGTTTTTATTTGAAGATATTCTTTTTCCCAATGTAGGCCTCTTAGCTCTTAGCATGTCCAATTGCAGTTTCTACAGAAAGAGTGTTGCAGAACGGCTCAATCAAAAGTAAGGTTCAACTCTGTTAGTTGAATGCACAGAACAGAAAGAATTTTCACAGAATGCTACTGTGTAGTTTATATTTGAATATATTCCTTTTTCCACTATTACCCTCTTAGCGCTCCGAATGTCCACTTGCATTTTCTACAGAAAGAGTGTTCAGAACTGCGCAATCAAAAATATGGTTTAACTCTGTTAGCTTAATGAACATATCAGAAATAAGTTTAACACAATGCTTCTGTGTAGTTTTTATTTGAAGATATTATTTTTCCCAATATAGGCCTCTTAGCGCTCAGAATGTCCAATTGCAGTTTCTACAGAAAGAGTGTTTCAGAAAGGCTCAATCAAAAGTAAGGTTGAACTCTGTTAGTTGAATGCACAGAACAGAAAGAAGTTTCATACAATGCTTCTGTGTAGTTTATATTTGAACATATTCTTTTTTCCACTATTACCCAGTTAGCGCTATGAATGTCCAGTTGCATTTTCTACAGACAGAGTGTTTCAAAACTGCTCAATCAAAAGTATGGTTTAACTCTGTTAGCTGAATGCTCAGATCAGAAAGAAGTTTCACAGAATGATTCTGTGTAGTTTATATTTGAATATATTCCTTTTTCCACTACTAATCTCTTAGCGCTCCAAATGTCCAGTTGCATTTTCTACAGAAAGAGTGTTCAGATCTGCTCAATCAAAAGTATGGTTTAACTCTGTTAGCTGAATGCACATATCAGAAAGAAGTTTCACAGAATGATTCTGTGTAGTTTATATTTGGAGACATTCCATTTTCCACTATTACCCTCTTAGCGCTCCGAATCTCCACTTGCATTTTATACAGAAAGAGTGTTTCAGAACGGCTCAATCAAAACTAAGGTTCAACTCTTTTAGTTGAACAAACAGAACAGAAAGAAGTTTCACACAATTCTTCTGTGTAGTTTTTATTTGTAGACATTCTTTTTCCCAATATAGGCCTCCTAGCGCTCAGAATGTCCAATTGCAGTTTCTACAGAAAGAGTGTTTCAGAACGGCTCAATCAAAAGTAAGGTTCAACTCTGTTAGTGGAATGCATAGAACAGAAAGAAGTTTCATACAATGCTTCTGTGTAGTTTATATTTGAACATATTTTTTTTCCACTATTACCCACTTAGCGCTACGAATGTCCAGTTGCATTTTCTACAGACAGAGTGTTTCAAAACTGCTCTATCAAAAGTATGGTTTAACTCTGTTAGCTGAATGCTCAGATCAGAAAGAAGTTTCACAGAATGCTTCTGTGTAGTTTATATTTGAATATATTCCTTTTTCCACTACTACGCTCTTAGCGCTCCAAATGTCCAGTTGCATTTTCTACAGAAAGAGAGTTCAGATCTGCGCAATCAAAAGTATGGTTTAACTCTGTTAGCTGAATGCACAGATCAGAAGGAAGTTTCACCGAATGATTCTTTGTAGTTTATATTTGAAGACATTCCTTTTTCCACTATTACCCACTTAGCGCTCCGAATCTCCACTTGCATTTACTACAAAAAGAGTGTTTCATAACTGCTAAATCAAAAATATGTTTTATCTCTGTTAACTGAATTTGCAGATCAGAAATAAGTTTCACAGAATGCATCAGTGTAGTTTTTATTTGAAGATATTCTTTTCCCCAATGTAGGCCTCTTAGCGCTTAGCATGTCCAATTGCAGTTTCTACAGAAAGAGTGTTTCAGAACGGCTCAATCAAAAGTAAGGTTCAACTCTGTTAGTTGAATGCACAGAACAGAAAGAATTTTCACAGAATGCTACTGTGTAGTTTATATTTGAATATACTCTTATTTCCACTATTACCCTCTTAGCGCTCCGAATGTCCACTTGCATTTTCTACAGAAAGAGTGTTCAGAACTGCGCAATCAAAAGTATGGTTTAACTCTGTTAGCTTAATGAACATATCAGAAATAAGTTTCACAAAAGGCTTCTGTGTAGTTTTTATTTGAAGATGTTATTTTTCCCAATAGAGGCCTCTTAGCGCTCAGAATGTCCAATTGCAGTTTCTACAGAAAGAGTGTTTCAGAAAGGCTCAATCAAAAGTAAGGTTCAACTTTGTTAGTTGAATGCACAGAACAGAAAGAAGTTTCATACAATGCTTCTGTGTAGTTTATATTTGAACATATTCTTTTTTCCACTATTACCCACTTAGCGCTACGAATGTCCAGTTGCATTTTCTACAGACAGAGTGTTTCAAAACTGCTCAATCAAAAGTATGGTTTAACTCTGTTAGCTGAATGCTCAGATCAGAAAGAAGTTTCACTTAATGCTTCTCTGTAGTTTATGTTTGAATATATTCCTTTTTCCACTACTACTCTCTTAGCGCTCCAAATGTCCAGTTGCATTTTCTACAGAAAGAGTGTTCCGATCTGCTCAATCAAAAGTATGGTTTAACTCTGTTAGCTGAATGCACAGATCAGATAGAAGTTTCACAGAATGATTCTGTGTAGTTTATATTTGGAGACATTCCTTTTTCCACTATTACCCTCTTAGCGCTCCGAATCTCCACTTGCATTATCTACAGAAAGAGTGTTTCAGAACGGCTCAATCAAAACTAAGGTTCAACTCTTTTAGTTGAACAAACAGAACAGAAAGAAGTTTCACACAATTCTTCTGTGTAGTTTTTATTTGTAGACATTCTTTTTCCCAATATAGGCCTCCTAGCGCTCAGAATATCCAATTGCAGTTTCTACAGAAAGAGTGTTTCAGAACGGCTCAATCAAAAGTAAGGTTCAACTCTGTTAGTTGAATGCACAGAACAGAAAGAAGTTTCATACAATGCTTCTGTGTAGTTTATATTTGAACATATTCTTTTTTCCACTATTACCCACTTAGCGCTACGAATGTCCAGTTGCATTTTCTACAGACAGAGTGTTTCAAAACTGCTCAATCAAAAGTATGGTTTAACTCTGTTAGCTGAATGCTCAGATCAGAAAGGAGTTTCACAGAATGCTTCTGTGTAGTTTATATTTGAATATATTACTTTTTCCACTACTACGCTCTTAGCGCTCCAAATGTCCAGTTGCATTTTCTACAGAAAGAGTGTTCAGATCTGCTCAATCAAAAGTATGGTTTAACTCTGTTTGCTGAATGCACAGATCAAAAGGAAGTTTCATAGAATGATTCTGTGTAGTTTGTATTTGAAATCATTCCTTTTTCCACTATTACCCTCTTAGCGCTCCGAATCTCCACTTGCATTTTCTACAAAAAGAGTGTTTCATAACTGCTCAATCAAAAATATGTTTTATCTCTGTTAACTGAATTTACAGATCAGAAATATGTTTCACAGAATGCATCTGTGTAATTTTTATTTGAAGATATTCTTTTTCCCAATGTAGGCCTCTTAGCGCTTAGCATGTCCAATTGCAGTTTCTACAGAAAGAGTGTTTCAGAACGGCTCAATCAAAAGTAAGGTTCAACTCTGTTAGTTGAATGCACAGAACAGAAAGAATTTTCACAGAATGCTACTGTGTAGTTTATATTTGAATATATTCCTTTTTCCACTATTACCCTCTTAGCGCTCCGAATGTCCACTTGCATTTTCTACAGAAAGAGTGTTCAGAACTGCGCAATCAAAAGTATGGTTTAACTCTGATAGCTTAATGAACATATCAGAAATAAGTTTCACACAATGCTTCTGTGTAGTTTTTATTTGAAGATATTATTTTTCCCAATATAGGCCTCTTAGCGCTCAGAATGTCCAATTGCAGTTTCTACAGAAAGAGTGTTTCAGAAAGGCTCAATCAAAAGTAAGGTTCAACTCTGTTAGTTGAATGCACAGAACAGAAAGAAGTTTCATACAATGCTTCTGTGTAGTTTATATTTGAACATATTTTTTTTCCACTATTACCAACTTAGAGCTACGAATGTCCAGTTGCATTTTCTACAGACAGAGTGTTTCAAAACTGCTCAATCAAAAGTATGGTTTAACTCTGTTAGCTGAATGCTCAGATCAGAAAGAAGTTTCACAGAATGCTTCTGTGTTGTTTATATTTGAATATATTCCTTTTTCCACTACTACTCTCTTAGCGCTCCAAATGTCCAGTTGCATTTTCTACAGAAAGAGTGTTCAGATCTGCTCAATCAAAAGTATGGTTTAACTCTGTTAGCTGAATGCACAGATCAGAAAGAAGTTTCACAGAATGATTCTGTGTAGTTTATATTTGGAGACATTCCTTTTGCCACTATTACCCTCTTAGCGCTCCGAATCTCCACTTGCATTTTCTACAGAAAGAGTGTTTCAGAACGGCTCAATCAAAACTAAGGTTCAAATCTTTTAGTTGAACAAACAGAACTGAAAGAAGTTTCACACAATTCTTCTGTGTAGTTTTTATTTGTAGACATTCTTTATCTCAATAAAGGCCTCCTAGCGCTCAGAATGTCCAATTGCAGTTTCTACAGAAAGAGTGTTTCAGAACGGCTCAATCAAAAGTAAGGTTCAACTCTGTTAGTTGAATGCACAGAACAGAAGTTTCATACAATGCTTCTGTGTAGTTTATATTTGAACATATTCTTTTTTCCACTATTACCCACTTAGCGCTACGAATGTCCGGTTGCATTTTCTACAGAAAGAGTGTTTCAAAACTGCTCAATCGAAAGTATGGTTTAACTATGTTAGCTGAATGCTCAGATCAGAAAGAAGTTTCACAGAATGCTTCTGTGTAGTTTATATTTGAATATATTCCTTTTTCCACTACTACGCTCTTAGCGCTCCAAATGTCCAGTTGCATTTTCTACAGAAAGAGTGTTCAGATCTGCTCAATCAAAAGTATGGTTTAACTCTGTTAGCTGAATGCACAGATCAGAAAGAAGTTTCACCGAATGATTCTGTGTAGTTTATATTTGAAGACATTCCTTTTTCCACTATTACCCTCTTAGCGCTCCGAATCTCCACTTGCATTTTCTACAAAAAGAGTGTTTCATAACTGCTCAATCAAAAATATGTTTTATCTCTGTTAACTGAATTTACAGATCAGAAATAAGTTTCACAGAATGCATCTGTGTAGTTTTTATTTGAAGATATTCTTTTTCCCAATGTAGGCCTCTTAGCGCTTAGCATGTCCAATTGCAGTTTCTACAGAAAGAGTGTTTCAGAACGGCTCAATCAAAAGTAAGGTTCAACTCTGTTAGTTGAATGCACAGAACAGAAAGAATTTTCACAGAATGCTACTGTGTAGTTTATATTTGAATATATTCCTTTTTCCACTATTACCCTCTTAGCGCTCCGAATGTCCACTTGCATTTTCTACAGAAAGAGTGTTCAGAACTGCGCAATCAAAAGTATGGTTTAACTCTGTTAGCTTAATGAACATATCAGAAATAAGTTTCACACAATGCTTCTGTGTAGTTTTTATTTGAAGATATTATTTTTCCCAATAGAGGCCTCTTAGCGCTCAGAATGTCCAATTGCAGTTTCTACAGAAAGAGTGTTTCAGAAAGGCTCAATCAAAAGTAAGGTTCAACTCTGTTAGTTGAATGCACAGAACAGAAAGAAGTTTCATACAATGCTTCTGTGTAGTTTATATTTGAACATATTCTTTTTTCCACTATTACCCACTTAGCGCTACGAATGTCCAGTTGCATTTTCTACAGACAGAATGTTTCAAAACTGCTCAATCAAAAGTATGGTTTAACTCTGTTAGCTGAATGCTCAGATCAGAAAGAAGTTTCACAGAATGCTTCTGTGTAGTTTATATTTGAATATATTCCTTTTTCCACTACTACGCTCTTAGCGCTCCAAATGTCCAGTTGCATTTTCTACAGAAAGAGTGTTCAGATCTGCTCAATCAAAAGTATGGTTTAACTCTGTTAGCTGAATGCACAGATCAGAAAGAAGTTTCACAGAATGATTCTGTGTAGTTTATATTTGGAGACATTCCTTTTTCCACTATTACCCTCTTAGCGCTCCGAATCTCCACTTGCATTTTCTACAGAAAGAGTGTTTCAGAACGGCTCAATCAAAACTATGGTTCAACTCTTTTAGTTGAACAAACAGAACAGAAAGAAGTTTCACACAATTCTTCTGTGTAGTTTTTATTTGTAGACATTCTTTTTCCCAATATAGGCCTCCTAGCGCTCAGAATGTCCAATTGCAGTTTCTACAGAAAGAGTGTTTCAGAACGGCTCAATCAAAAGTAAGGTTCAACTCTGTTAGTTGAATGCACAGAACAGAAAGAAGTTTCATACAATGCTTCTGTGTAGTTTATATTTGAACATATTCTTTTTTCCACTATTACCCACTTAGCGCTACGAATGTCCAGTTGCATTTTTTACAGACAAAGTGTTTCAAAACTGCTCAATCAAAAGTATGGTTTAACTCTGTTAGCTGAATGCTCAGATCAGAAAGAAGTTTCACAGAATGCTTCTGTGTAGTTTATATTTGAAAATATTCCTTTTTCCACTACTACGCTCTTAGCGCTCCAAATGTCCAGTTGCATTTTCTACAGAAAGAGTGTTCAGATCTGCTCAATCAAAAGTATGGTTTAATTCTGTTAGCTGAATGCACAGATCAGAAGGAAGTTTCACCGAATGATTCTGTGTAGTTTATATTTGAAGACATTCCTTTTTCCACTATTACCCTCTTAGCGCTCCGAATCTCCACTTGCATTTTCTACAAAAAGAGTGTTTCATAACTGCTCAATCAAAAATATGTTTTATCTCTGTTAACTGAATTTACAGATCAGAAATAAGTTTCCCAGAATGCATCGGTGTAGTTTTTATTTGAAGATATTCTTTTTCCCAATGTAGGCCTCTTAGCGCTTAGCATGTCCAATTGCAGTTCCTACAGAAAGAGTGTTTCAGAACGGCTCAATCAAAAGTAAGGTTCAACTCTGTTAGTTGAATGCACAGAACAGAAAGAATTTTCACAGAATGCTACTGTGTAGTTTATATTTGAATATATTCCTTTTTCCACTATTACCCTCTTAGCGCTCCGAATGTCCACTTGCATTTTCTACAGAAAGAGTGTTCAGAACTGCGCAATCAAAAGTATGGTTTAACTCTGTTAGCTTAATGAACATATCAGAAATAAGTTTCACACAATGCTTCTGTGCAGTTTTTATTTGAAGATATTATTTTTCCCAATAGAGGCCTCTTAGCGCTCAGAATGTCCAATTGCAGTTTCTACAGAAAGAGTGTTTCAGAAAGGCTCAATCAAAAGTAAGGTTCAACTCTGTTAGTTGAATGCACAGAACAGAAAGAAGTTTCATACAATGCTTCTGTGTAGTTTATATTTGAACATATTCTTTTTTCCACTATTACCCACTTAGCGCTACGAATGTCCAGTTGCATTTTCTACAGACAGAGTGTTTCAAAACTGCTCAATCAAAAGTATGGTTTAACTCTGTTAGCTGAATGCTCAGATCAGAAAGATGTTTCACAGAATTCTTCTGTGTAGTATATATTTGAATATATTCCTTTTTCCACTACTACGCTCTTAGCGCTCCAAATGTCCAGTTGCATTTTCTACAGAAAGAGTGTTCAGATCTGCTCAATCAAAAGTATGGTTTAATTGTGTTAGCTGAATGCACAGATCAGAAGGAAGTTTCACCGAATGATTCTGTGTAGTTTATATTTGAAGACATTCATTTTTCCACTATTACCCTCTTAGCGCTCCGAATCTCCACTTGCATTTTCTACAAAAAGAGTGTTTCATAACTGCTCAATCAAAAATATGTTTTATCTCTGTTAACTGAATTTACAGATCAGAAATAAGTTTCACAGAATGCATCTGTGTAGTTTTTATTTGAGGATATTCTTTTTCCCAATGTAGGCCTCTCAGCGCTTAGCATGTCCAATTGCAGTTTCTACAGAAAGAGTGTTTCAGAACGGCTCAATCAAAAGTAAGGTTCAACTCTGTTAGTTGAATGCACAGAACAGAAAGAAGTTTCATACAATGCTTCTGTGTAGTTTATATTTGAACATATTCTTTTTTCCACTATTACCCACTTATAGCTACGAATGTCCAGTTGCATTTTCTACAGAAAGAGTGTTTCAGAACGGCTCAATCAAAAGTAAGGTTCAACTCTGTTATTTGAATGCACAGAACAGAAAGAATTTTCACAGAATGCTACTGTGTAGTTTATATTTGAATATATTCCTTTTTCCACTATTACCCTCTTAGCGCTCCGAATGTCCACTTGCATTTTCTACAGAAAGAGTGTTCAGAACTGTGCAATCAAAAGTATGGTTTAACTCTGTTAGATTTATGAACATATCAGAAATAATTTCACACAATTCTACTGTGTAGTTTTTATTTGAAGATATTATTTTTCCCAATAGAGGCCTCTTAGCGCTCAGAATGTCCAATTGCAGTTTCTACAGAAAGAGTGTTTCAGAAAGGCTCAATCAAAAGTAAGGTTCAACTCTGTTAGTTGAATGCACAGAACAGAAAGTAGTTTCATACAATGCTTCTGTGTAGTTTATATTTGAACATATTCTTTTTTCCACTATTACCCACTTAGCGCTACGAATGTCCAGTTGCATTTTCTACAGACAGAGTGTTTCAAAACTGCTCAATCAAAAGTATGGTTTAACTCTGTTAGCTGAATGCTCAGATCAGAAAGAAGTTTCACAGAATGCTTCTGTGTAGTTTATATTTGAATATATTCCTTTTTCCACTACTACTCTCTTAGCGCTCCAAATGTCCAGTTGCATTTTCTACAGAAAGAGTGTTCAGATCTGCTCAATCAAAAGTATGGTTTAACTCTGTTAGCTGAATGCACAGATTAGAAAGAAGTTTCACAGAATGATTCTGTGTAGTTTATATTTGGAGACATTCCTTTTTCCACTATTACCCTCTTAGCGCTACGAATCTCCACTTGCATTTTCTACAGAAAGAGTGTTTCATAACTGCTCAATCAAAAATATGTTTTATCTCTGTTAACTGAATTTACAGATCAGAAATAAGTTTCACACAATGCTTCTGTGTAGTTTTTATTTGAAGATATTATTTTTCCCAATATAGGCCTCTTAGCTCTCAGAATGTCCAATTGCAGTTTCTACAGAAAGAGTGTTTCAGAAAGGCTCAATCAAAAGTAAGGTTCAACTCTGTTAGTTGAATGCACAGAACAGAAAAAGTTTCATAGAATGCTTCTGTGTAGTTTATATTTGAACATATTCTTTTTTCCACTATTACCCACTTAGCGCTACGAATGTCCAGTTGCATTTTCTACAGACAGAGTGTTTCAAAACTGCTCAATCAAAAGTATGGTTTAACTCTGTTAGCTGAATGCTCAGATCAGAAAGAAGTTTCACAGAATGCTTCTGTGTAGTTTATATTTGAATATATTCCTTTTTCCACTACTACTCTCTTAGCGCTCCAAATGTCCAGTTGCATTTTCTACAGAAAGAGTGTTCAGATCTGCTCAATCAAAACTATGGTTTAACTCTGTTAGCTGAATCCACAGATCAGAAAGAAGTTTCACAGAATGATTCTGTGTAGTTTATATTTGAAGACATTCCTTTTTCCACTATTACCCTCTTAGCGCCCTGAATCTCCACTTGCATTTTCTACAGAAAGAGTGTTTCAGAACGGCTCAATCAAAACTAAGGTTCAACTCTTTTAGTTGAACAAACAGAACAGAAAGAAGTTTCACACAATTCTTCTGTGTAGTTTTTATTTGTAGACATTCTTTTTCCCAATATAGGCCTCTTAGCACTCAGAATGTCCAATTGCAGTTTCTACAGAAAGAGTGTTTCAGAACGGCTCAATCAAAAGTAAGGTTCAACTCTGTTAGTTGAATGCACAGAACAGAAAGAAGTTTCATACAATGCTTCTGTGTAGTTTATATTTGAACATATTCTTTTTTCCACTATTACCCACTTAGCGCTACGAATGTCCAGTTGCATTTTCTACAGACAGAGTGTTTCAAAACTGCTCAATCAAAAGTATGGTTTAACTCTGTTAGCTGAATGCTCAGATCAGAAAGAAGTTTCACAGAATGCTTCTGTGTAGTTTATATTTGAATATATTCCTTTTTCCACTACTACGCTCTTAGCGCTCCAAATGTCCAGTTGCATTTTCTACAGAAATTGTGTTCAGATCTGCTCAATCAAAAGTATGGTTTAACTCTGTTAGCTGAATGCACAGATCAGAAAGAAGTTTCACCGAATGATTCTGTGTAGTTTATATTTGAAGACATTCCTTTTTCCACTATTACCCTCTTAGCGCTCCGAATCTCCACTTGCATTTTCTACAAAAAGAGTGTTTCATAACTGCTCAATCAAAAATATGTTTTATCTCTGTTAACTGAATTTACAGATCAGAAATAAGTTTCACAGAATGCATCTGTGTAGTTTTTATTTGAAGATATTCTTTTTCCCAATGTAGGCCTCTTAGCGCTTAGCATGTCCAATTGCAGTTTGTACAGAAAGAGTGTTTCAGAACGGCTCAATCAAAAGTAAGGTTCAACTCTGTTATTTGAATGCACAGAACAGAAAGAATTTTCACAGAATGCTACTGTGTAGTTTATATTTGAATATATTCCTTTTTCCACTATTACCCTCTTAGCGCTCCGAATGTCCACTTGCATTTTCTACAGAAAGAGTGTTCAGAACTGTGCAATCAAAAGTATGGTTTAACTCTGTTAGATTTATGAACATATCAGAAATAAGTTTCACACAATTCTTCTGTGTAGTTTTTATTTGAAGATATTATTTTTCCCAATAGAGGCCTCTTAGTGCTCAGAATGTCCAATTGCAGTTTCTACAGAAAGAGTGTTTCAGAAAGGCTCAATCAAAAGTAAGGTTCAACTCTGTTAGTTGAATGCACAGAACAGAAAGAAGTTTCATACAATGCTTCTGTGTAGTTTATATTTGAACATATTCTTTTTTCCACTATTACCCACTTAGCGCTACGAATGTCCAGTTGCATTTTCTACAGACAGAGTGTTTCAAAACTGCTCAATCAAAAGTATGGTTTAACTCTGTTAGCTGAATGCTCAGATCAGAAAGAAGTTTCACAGAATGCTTCTGTGTAGTTTATATTTGAATATATTCCTTTTTCCACTACTACTCTCTTAGCGCTCCAAATGTCCAGTTGCATTTTCTACAGAAAGAGTGTTCAGATCTGCTCAATCAAAAGTATGGGTTAACTCTGTTAGCTGAATGCACAGATCAGAAAGAAGTTTCACAGAATGATTCTGTGTAGTTTATATTTGGAGACATTCCTTTTTCCACTATTACCCTCTTAGCGCTACGAATCTACACTTGCATTTTCTACAGAAAGAGTGTTTCATAACTGCTCAATCAAAAATATGTTTTATCTCTGTTAACTGAATTTACAGATCAGAAATAAGTTTCACACAATGCTTCTGTGTAGTTTTTATTTGAAGATATTATTTTTCCCAATATAGGCCTCTTAGCTCTCAGAATGTCCATTTGCAGTTTCTACAGAAAGAGTGTTTCAGAAAGGCTCAATCAAAAGTAAGGTTCAACTCTGTTAGTTGAATGCACAGAACAGAAAAAGTTTCATAGAATGCTTCTGTGTAGTTTATATTTGAACATATTCTTTTTTCCACTATTACCCACTTAGCGCTACGAATGTCCAGTTGCATTTTCTACAGACAGAGTGTTTCAAAACTGCTCAATCAAAAGTATGGTTTAACTCTGTTAGCTGAATGCTCAGATCAGAAAGAAGTTTCACAGAATGCTTCTGTGTAGTTTATATTTGAATATATTCCTTTTTCCACTACTACTCTCTTAGCGCTCCAAATGTCCAGTTGCATTTTCTACAGAAAGAATGTTCAGATCTGCTCAATCAAAACTATGGTTTAACTCTGTTAGCTGAATCCACAGATCAGAAAGAAGTTTCACAGAATGATTCTGTGTAGTTTATATTTGAAGACATTCCTTTTTCCACTATTACCCTCTTAGCGCCCCGAATCTCCACTTGCATTTTCTACAGAAAGAGTGTTTCAGAACGGCTCAATCAAAACTAAGGTTCAACTCTTTTAGTTGAACAAACAGAACAGAAAGAAGTTTCACACAATTTTTCTGTGTAGTTTTTATTTGTAGACATTCTTTTTCCCAATATAGGCCTCTTAGCACTCAGAATGTCCAATTGCAGTTTCTACAGAAAGAGTGTTTCAGAACGGCTCAATCAAAAGTAAGGTTCAACTCTGTTAGTTGAATGCACAGAACAGAAAGAAGTTTCATACAATGCTTCTGTGTAGTTTATATTTGAACATATTCTTTTTTCCACTATTACCCACTTAGCGCTACGAATGTCCAGTTGCATTTTCTACAGACAGAGTGTTTCAAAACTGCTCAATCAAAAGTATGGTTTAACTCTGTTAGCTGAATGCTCATATCAGAAAGAAGTTTCACAGAATGCTTCTGTGTAGTTTATATTTGAATATATTCCTTTTTCCACTACTACGCTCTTAGCGCTCCAAATGTCCAGTTGCATTTTCTACAGAAATTGTGTTCAGATCTGCTCAATCAAAAGTATGGTTTAACTCTGTTAGCTGAATGCACAGATCAGAAAGAAGTTTCACCGAATGATTCTGTGTAGTTTATATTTGAAGACATTCCTTTTTCCACTATTACCCTCTTAGCGCTCCGAATCTCCACTTGCATTTTCTACAAAAAGAGAGTTTCATAAATGCTCAATCAAAAATATGTTTTATCTCTGTTAACTGAATTTACAGATCAGAAATAAGTTTCACAGAATGCATCTGTGTAGTTTTTATTTGAAGATATTCTTTTTCCCAATGTAGGCCTCTTAGCGCTTAGCATGTCCAATTGCAGTTTCTACAGAACGAGTGTTTCAGAACGGCTCAATCAAAAGTAAGGTTCAACTCTGTTAGTTGAATGCACAGAACAGAAAGAATTTTCACAGAATGCTACTGTGTAGTTTATATTTGAATATATTCCTTTTTCCACTATTACCCTCTTAGCGCTCCGAATGTCCACTTGCATTTTCTACAGAAAGAGTGTTCAGAACTGCGCAATCAAAAGTATGGTTTAACTCTGTTAGCTTAATGAACATATCAGAAATAAGTTTCACACAATGCTTCTGTGTAGTTTTTATTTGAAGATATTATTTTTCCCAATAGAGGCCTCTTAGCGCTCAGAATGTCCAATTGCAGTTTCTACAGAAAGAGTGTTTCAGAAAGGCTCAATCAAAAGTAAGGTTCAACTCTGTTAGTTGAATGCACAGAACAGAAAGAAGTTTCATACAATGCTTCTGTGTAGTTTATATTTGAACATATTCTTTTTTCCACTATTACCCACTTAGCGCTACGAATGTCCAGTTGCATTTTCTACAGACAGAATGTTTCAAAACTGCTCAATCAAAAGTATGGTTTAACTCTGTTAGCTGAATGCTCAGATCAGAAAGAAGTTTCACAGAATGCTTCTGTGTAGTTTATATTTGAATATATTCCTTTTTCCACTACTACGCTCTTAGCGCTCCAAATGTCCAGTTGCATTTTCTACAGAAAGAGTGTTCAGATCTGCTCAATCAAAAGTATGGTTTAACTCTGTTAGCTGAATGCACAGATCAGAAAGAAGTTTCACAGAATGATTCTGTGTAGTTTATATTTGGAGACATTCCTTTTTCCACTATTACCCTCTTAGCGCTCCGAATCTCCACTTGCATTTTCTACAGAAAGAGTGTTTCAGAACGGCTCAATCAAAACTATGGTTCAACTCTTTTAGTTGAACAAACAGAACAGAAAGAAGTTTCACACAATTCTTCTGTGTAGTTTTTATTTGTAGACATTCTTTTTCCCAATATAGGCCTCCTAGCGCTCAGAATGTCCAATTGCAGTTTCTACAGAAAGAGTGTTTCAGAACGGCTCAATCAAAAGTAAGGTTCAACTCTGTTAGTTGAATGCACAGAACAGAAAGAAGTTTCATACAATGCTTCTGTGTAGTTTATATTTGAACATATTCTTTTTTCCACTATTACCCACTTAGCGCTACGAATGTCCAGTTGCATTTTCTACAGACAAAGTGTTTCAAAACTGCTCAATCAAAAGTATGGTTTAACTCTGTTAGCTGAATGCTCAGATCAGAAAGAAGTTTCACAGAATGCTTCTGTGTAGTTTATATTTGAAAATATTCCTTTTTCCACTACTACGCTCTTAGCGCTCCAAATGTCCAGTTGCATTTTCTACAGAAAGAGTGTTCAGATCTGCTCAATCAAAAGTATGGTTTAATTCTGTTAGCTGAATGCACAGATCAGAAGGAAGTTTCACCGAATGATTCTGTGTAGTTTATATTTGAAGACATTCCTTTTTCCACTATTACCCTCTTAGCACTCCGAATCTCCACTTGCATTTTCTACAAAAAGAGTGTTTCATAACTGCTCAATCAAAAATATGTTTTATCTCTGTTAACTGAATTTACAGATCAGAAATAAGTTTCCCAGAATGCATCGGTGTAGTTTTTATTTGAAGATATTATTTTTCCCAATGTAGGCCTCTTAGCGCTTAGCATGTCCAATTGCAGTTCCTACAGAAAGAGTGTTTCAGAACGGCTCAATCAAAAGTAAGGTTCAACTCTGTTAGTTGAATGCACAGAACAGAAAGAATTTTCACAGAATGCTACTGTGTAGTTTATATTTGAATATATTCCTTTTTCCACTATTACCCTCTTAGCGCTCCGAATGTCCACTTGCATTTTCTACAGAAAGAGTGTTCAGAACTGCGCAATCAAAAGTATGGTTTAACTCTGTTAGCTTAATGAACATATCAGAAATAAGTTTCACACAATGCTTCTGTGCAGTTTTTATTTGAAGATATTATTTTTCCCAATAGAGGCCTCTTAGCGCTCAGAATGTCCAATTGCAGTTTCTACAGAAAGAGTGTTTCAGAAAGGCTCAATCAAAAGTAAGGTTCAACTCTGTTAGTTGAATGCACAGAACAGAAAGAAGTTTCATACAATGCTTCTGTGTAGTTTATATTTGAACATATTCTTTTTTCCACTATTACCCACTTAGCGCTACGAATGTCCAGTTGCATTTTCTACAGACAGAGTGTTTCAAAACTGCTCAATCAAAAGTATGGTTTAACTCTGTTAGCTGAATGCTCAGATCAGAAAAATGTTTCACAGAATTCTTCTGTGTAGTATATATTTGAATATATTCCTTTTTCCACTACTACGCTCTTAGCGCTCCAAATGTCCAGTTGCATTTTCTACAGAAAGAGTGTTCAGATCTGCTCAATCAAAAGTATGGTTTAATTGTGTTAGCTGAATGCACAGATCAGAAGGAAGTTTCACCGAATGATTCTGGGTAGTTTATATTTGAAGACATTCCTTTTTCCACTATTACCCTCTTAGCGCTCCGAATCTCCACTTGCATTTTCTACAAAAAGAGTGTTTCATAACTGCTCAATCAAAAATATGTTTTATCTCTGTTAACTGAATTTACAGATCAGAAATAAGTTTCACAGAATGCATCTGTGTAGTTTTTATTTGAAGATATTCTTTTTCCCAATGTAGGCCTCTTAGCGCTTAGCATGTCCAATTGCAGTTTCTACAGAAAGAGTGTTTCAGAACGGCTCAATCAAAAGTAAGGTTCAACTCTGTTAGTTGAATGCACAGAACAGAAAGAAGTTTCATACAATGCTTCTGTGTAGTTTATATTTGAACATATTCTTTTTTCCACTATTACCCACTTATAGCTACGAATGTCCAGTTGCATTTTCTACAGAAAGAGTGTTTCAGAACGGCTCAATCAAAAGTAAGGTTCAACTCTGTTATTTGAATGCACAGAACAGAAAGAATTTTCACAGAATGCTACTGTGTAGTTTATATTTGAATATATTCCTTTTTCCACTATTACCCTCTTAGCGCTCCGAATGTCCACTTGCATTTTCTACAGAAAGAGTGTTCAGAACTCCGCAATCAAAAGTATGGTTTAACTCTGTTAGCTTAATGAACATATCAGAAATAAGTTTCACACAATGCTTCTGTGTAGTTTTTATTTGAAGATATTATTTTTCCCAATAGAGCCCTCTTAGCGCTCAGAATGTCCAATTGCAGTTTGTACAGAAAGAGTGTTTCAGAAAGGCTCAATCAAAAGTAAGGTTCAACTTTGTTAGTTGAATGCACGGAACAGAAAGAAGTTTCATACAATGCTTCTGTGTAGTTTATATTTGAACATATTCTTTTTTCCACTATTACCAACTTAGCGCTACGAATGTCCAGTTGCATTTTCTACAGACAGAGTGTTTCAAAACTGCTCAATCAAAAGTATGGTTTAACTCTGTTAGCTGAATGCTCAGATCAGAAAGAAGTTTCACAGAATGCTTCTGTGTAGTTTATATTTGAATATATTCCTTTTTCCACTACTACTCTCTTAGCGCTCCAAATGTCCAGTTGCATTTTCTACAGAAAGAGTGTTCAGATCTGCTCAATCAAAAGTATGGTTTAACTCTGTTAGCTGAATGCACAGATCAGAAAGAAGTTTCACAGAATGATTCTGTGTAGTTTATATTTGTAGACATTCCTTTTTCCACTATTACCCTCTTAGCGCTCCGAATCTCCACTTGCATTTTCTACAGAAAGAGTGTTTCAGAACGGCTCAATCAAAACTAAGGTTCAACTCTTTTAGTTGAACAATCAGAACAGAAAGAAGTTTCACACAATTCTTCTGTGTAGTTTTTATTTGTAGACATTCTTTTTCCCAATATAGGCCTCCTAGCACTCAGAATGTCCAATTGCAGTTTCTACAGAAAGAGTGTTTCAGAACGGCTCAATCAAAAGTAAGGTTCAACTCTGTTAGTTGAATGCACAGAACAGAAAGAAGTTTGATACAATGCTTCTGTGTAGTTTATATTTGAACATATTCTTTTTTCCACTATTACCCACTTAGCGCTACGAATGTCCAGTTGCATTTTCTACAGACAGAGTGTTTCAAAACTGCTCAATCAAAAGTATGGTTTAACTGTGTTAGCTGAATGCTCAGATCAGAAAGAAGTTTCACAGAATGCTTCTGTGTACTTTATATTTGAATATATTCCTTTTTCCACTACTACGCTCTTAGCGCTTCAAATGTCCAGTTGCATTTTCTACAGAAAGAGTGTTCAGAACTGCGCAATCAAAAGTATGGTTTAACTCTGTTAGCTTAATGAACATATCAGAAATAAGTTTCACACAATGCTTCTGCGTAGTTTTTATTTGAAGATATTATTTTTCCCAATAGAGCCCTCTTAGCGCTCAGAATGTCCTATTGCAGTTTCTACAGAAAGAGTGTTTCAGAACGGCTCAATCAAAAGTAAGGTTCAACTCTGTTAGTTGAATGCACAGAACAGAAAGAAGTTTCATACAATGCTTCTGTGTAGTTTATATTTGAACATATTCTTTTATCCACTATGACCCACTTAGCGCTACGAATGTCCAGTTGCATTTTCTACAGACAGAGTGTTTCAAAACTGCTCAATCAAAAGTATGGTTTAACTCTGTTAGCTGAATGCTCAGATCAGAAAGGAGTTTCACAGAATGCTTCTGTGTAGTTTATATTTGAATATATTACTTTTTCCACTACTACGCTCTTAGCGCTCCAAATGTCCAGTTGCATTTTCTACAGAAAGAGTGTTCAGATCTGCTCAATCAAAAGTATGGTTTAACTCTGTTAGCTGAATGCACAGATCAAAAGGAAGTTTCACCGAATGATTCTGTGTAGTTTCTATTTGAAATCATTCCTTTTTCCACTATTACCCTCTTAGCGCTCCGAATCTCCACTTGCATTTTCTACAAAAAGAGTGTTTCATATCTGCTCAATCAAAAATATGTTTTATCTCTGTTAACTGAATTTACAGATCAGAAATATGTTTCACAGAATGCATCTGTGTAGTTTTTATTTGAAGATATTCTTTTTCCCAATGTAGGCCTCTTAGCGCTTAGCATGTCCAATTGCAGTTTCTACAGAAAGAGTGTTTCAGAACGGCTCAATCAAAAGTAAGGTTCAACTCTGTTAGTTGAATGCACAGAACAGAAAGAATTTTCACAGAATGCTACTGTGTAGTTTATATTTGAATATATTCCTTTTTCCACTATTACCCTCTTAGCGCTCCGAATGTCCACTTGCATTTTCTACAGAAAGAGTGTTCAGAACTGCGCAATCAAAAGTATGGTTTAACTCTGATAGCTTAATGAACATATCAGAAATAAGTTTCACACAATGCTTCTGTGTAGTTTTTATTTGAAGATATTATTTTTCCCAATGGAGCCCTCTTAGCGCTCAGAATGTCCAATTGCAGTTTCTACAGAAAGAGTGTTTCAGAAAGGCTCAATCAAAAGTAAGGTTCAACTCTGTTAGTTGAATGCACAGAACAGAAAGAAGTTTCATACAATGCTTCTGTGTAGTTTATATTTGAACATATTTTTTTTCCACTATTACCAACTTAGAGCTACGAATGTCCAGTTGCATTTTCTACAGACAGAGTGTTTCAAAACTGCTCAATCAAAAGTATGGTTTAACTCTGTTAGCTGAATGCTCAGATCAGAAAGAAGTTTCACAGAATGTTTCTGTGTAGTTTATATTTGAATATATTCCTTTTTCCACTACTAATCTCTTAGCGCTCCAAATGTCCAGTTGCATTTTCTACAGAAAGAGTGTTCAGATCTGCTCAATCAAAAGTATGGTTTAACTCTGTTAGCTGAATGCACATATCAGAAAGAAGTTTCACAGAATGATTCTGTGTAGTTTATATTTGGAGACATTCCATTTTCCACTATTACCCTCTTAGCGCTCCGAATCTCCACTTGCATTTTATACAGAAAGAGTGTTTCAGAACGGCTCAATCAAAACTAAGGTTCAACTCTTTTAGTTGAACAAACAGAAAAGAAAGAAGTTTCACACAATTCTTCTGTGTAGTTTTTATTTGTAGACATTCTTTTTCCCAATATAGGCCTCCTAGCGCTCAGAATGTCCAATTGCAGTTTCTACAGAAAGAGTGTTTCAGAACGGCTCAATCAAAAGTAAGGTTCAACTCTGTTAGTGGAATGCATAGAACAGACAGAAGTTTCATACAATGCTTCTGTGTAGTTTATATTTGAACATATTTTTTTTCCACTATTACCCACTTAGCGCTACGAATGTCCAGTTGCATTTTCTACAGACAGAGTGTTTCAAAACTGCTCTATCAAAAGTATGGTTTAACTCTGTTAGCTGAATGCTCAGATCAGAAAGAAGTTTCACAGAATGCTTCTGTGTAGTTTATATTTGAATATATTCCTTTTTCCACTACTACGCTCTTAGCGCTCCAAATGTCCAGTTGCATTTTCTACAGAAAGAGAGTTCAGATCTGCGCAATCAAAAGTATGGTTTAACTCTGTTAGCTGAATGCACAGATCAGAAGGAAGTTTCACCGAATGATTCTTTGTAGTTTATATTTGAAGACATTCCTTTTTCCACTATTACCCACTTAGCGCTCCGAATCTCCACTTGCATTTACTACAAAAAGAGTGTTTCATAACTGCTAAATCAAAAATATGTTTTATCTCTGTTAACTGAATTTGCAGATCAGAAATAAGTTTCACAGAATGCATCAGTGTAGTTTTTATTTGAAGATATTCTTTTCCCCAATGTAGGCCTCTTAGCGCTTAGCATGTCCAATTGCAGTTTCTACAGAAAGAGTGTTTCAGAACGGCTCAATCAAAAGTAAGGTTCAACTCTGTTAGTTGAATGCACAGAACAGAAAGAATTTTCACAGAATGCTACTGTGTAGTTTATATTTGAATATACTCTTATTTCCACTATTACCCTCTTAGCGCTCCGAATGTCCACTTGCATTTTCTACAGAAAGAGTGTTCAGAACTGCGCAATCAAAAGTATGGTTTAACTCTGTTAGCTTAATGAACATATCAGAAATAAGTTTCACAAAAGGCTTCTGTGTAGTTTTTATTTGAAGATGTTATTTTTCCCAATAGAGGCCTCTTAGCGCTCAGAATGTCCAATTGCAGTTTCTACAGAAAGAGTGTTTCAGAAAGGCTCAATCAAAATTAAGGTTCAACTTTGTTAGTTGAATGCACAGAACAGAAAGAAGTTTCATACAATGCTTCTGTGTAGTTTATATTTGAACATATTCTTTTTTCCACTATTACCCACTTAGCGCTACGAATGTCCAGTTGCATTTTCTACAGACAGAGTGTTTCAAAACTGCTCAATCAAAAGTATGGTTTAACTCTGTTAGCTGAATGCTCAGATCAGAAAGAAGTTTCACTTAATGCTTCTCTGTAGTTTATGTTTGAATATATTCCTTTTTCCACTACTACGCTCTTAGCGCTCCAAATGTCCAGTTGCATTTTCTACAGAAAGAGTGTTCCGATCTGCTCAATCAAAAGTATGGTTTAACTCTGTTAGCTGAATGCACAGATCAGATAGAAGTTTCACAGAATGATTCTGTGTAGTTTATATTTGGAGACATTCCTTTTTCCACTATTACCCTCTTAGCGCTCCGAATCTCCACTTGCATTATCTACAGAAAGAGTGTTTCAGAACGGCTCAATCAAAACTAAGGTTCAACTCTTTTAGTTGAACAAACAGAACAGAAAGAAGTTTCACACAATTCTTCTGTGTAGTTTTTATTTGTAGACATTCTTTTTCCCAATATAGGCCTCCTAGCGCTCAGAATATCCAATTGCAGTTTCTACAGAAAGAGTGTTTCAGAACGGCTCAATCAAAAGTAAGGTTCAACTCTGTTAGTTGAATGCACAGAACAGAAAGAAGTTTCATACAATGCTTCTGTGTAGTTTATATTTGAACATATTCTTTTTTCCACTATTACCCACTTAGCGCTACGAATGTCCAGTTGCATTTTCTACAGACAGAGTGTTTCAAAACTGCTCAATCAAAAGTATGGTTTAACTCTGTTAGCTGAATGCTCAGATCAGAAAGGAGTTTCACAGAATGCTTCTGTGTAGTTTATATTTGAATATATTACTTTTTCCACTACTACGCTCTTAGCGCTCCAAATGTCCAGTTGCATTTTCTACAGAAAGAGTGTTCAGATCTGCTCAATCAAAAGTATGGTTTAACTCTGTTAGCTGAATGCACAGATCAAAAGGAAGTTTCACCGAATGATTCTGTGTAGTTTCTATTTGAAATCATACCTTTTTCCACTATTACCCTCTTAGCGCTCCGAATCTCCACTTGCATTTTCTACAAAAAGAGTGTTTCATAACTGCTCAATCAAAAATATGTTTTATCTCTGTTAACTGAATTTACAGATCAGAAATATGTTTCACAGAATGCATCTGTGTAATTTTTATTTGAAGATATTCTTTTTCCCAATGTAGGCCTCTTAGCGCTTAGCATGTCCAATTGCAGTTTCTACAGAAAGAGTGTTTCAGAACGGCTCAATCAAAAGTAAGGTTCAACTCTGTTAGTTGAATGCACAGAACAGAAAGAATTTTCACAGAATGCTTCTGTGTAGTTTATATTTGAATATATTCCTTTTTCCACTATTACCCTCTTAGCGCTCCGAATGTCCACTTGCATTTTCTACAGAAAGAGTGTTCAGAACTGCACAATCAAAAGTATGGTTTAACTCTGATAGCTTAATGAACATATCAGAAATAAGTTTCACACAATGCTTCTGTGTAGTTTTTATTTGAAGATATTATTTTTCCCAATGGAGCCCTCTTAGCGCTCAGAATGTCCAATTGCAGTTTCTACAGAAAGAGTGTTTCAGAAAGGCTCAATCAAAAGTAAGGTTCAACTCTGTTAGTTGAATGCACAGAACAGAAAGAAGTTTCATACAATGCTTCTGTGTAGTTTATATTTGAACATATTTTTTTTCCACTATTACCAACTTAGAGCTACGAATGTCCAGTTGCATTTTCTACAGACAGAGTGTTTCAAAACTGCTCAATCAAAAGTATGGTTTAACTCTGTTAGCTGAATGCTCAGATCAGAAAGAAGTTTCACAGAATGCTTCTGTGTTGTTTATATTTGAATATATTCCTTTTTCCACTACTACTCTCTTAGCGCTCCAAATGTCCAGTTGCATTTTCTACAGAAAGAGTGTTCAGATCTGCTCAATCCAAAGTATGGTTTAACTCTGTTAGCTGAATGCACAGATCAGAAAGAAGTTTCACAGAATGATTCTGTGTAGTTTATATTTGGAGACATTCCTTTTTCCACTATTACCCTCTTAGCGCTCCGAATCTCCACTTGCATTTTCTACAGAAAGAGTGTTTCAGAACGGCTCAATCAAAACTAAGGTTCAAATCTTTTAGTTGAACAAACAGAACTGAAAGAAGTTTCACACAATTCTTCTGTGTAGTTTTTATTTGTAGACATTCTTTATCTCAATATAGGCCTCCTAGCGCTCAGAATGTCCAATTGCAGTTTCTACAGAAAGAGTGTTTCAGAACGGCTCAATCAAAAGTAAGGTTCAACTCTGTTAGTTGAATGCACAGAACAGAAGTTTCATACAATGCTTCTGTGTAGTTTATATTTGAACATATTCTTTTTTCCACTATTACCCACTTAGCGCTACGAATGTCCGGTTGCATTTTCTACAGACAGAGTGTTTCAAAACTGCTCAATCAAAAGTATGGTTTAACTCTGTTAGCTGAATGCTCAGATCAGAAAGAAGTTTCACAGAATGCTTCTGTGTAGTTTATATTTGAATATATTCCTTTTTCCACTACTACTCTCTTAGCGCTCCAAATGTCCAGTTGCATTTTCTACAGAAAGAGTGTTCAGATCTGCTCAATCAAAAGTATGGTTTAACTCTGTTAGCTGAATGCACAGATCAGAAAGAAGTTTCACAGAAGGATTCTGTGTAGTTTATATTTGGAGACCTTCCTTTTTCCACTATTACCCTCTTAGCGCTCCGAATCTCCACTTGCATTTTCTACAGAAAGAGTGTTTCATAACTGCTCAATCAAAAATATGTTTTATATCTGTTAACTCAATTTACAGATCAGAAATAAGTTTCACAGAATGCATCTGTGTAGTTTTTATTTGAAGATATTCTTTTTCCCAATGTAGGCCTCTTAGCGCTTAGCATGTCCAATTGCAGTTTCTACAGAAAGAGTGTTTCAGAACGGCTCAATCAAAAGTAAGGTTCAACTCTGTTAGTTGAATGCACAGAACAGAAAGAATTTTCACAGAATGCTACTGTGTAGTTTATATTTGAATATATTCCTTTTTCCACTATTACCCTCTTAGCGCTCCGAATGTCCACTTGCATTTTCTACAGAAGGAGTGTTCAGAACTGCGCAATCAAAAGTATGGTTTAACTCTGTTAGCTTAATGAACATATCAGAAATAAGTTTCACACAATGCTTCTGTGTAGTTTTTATTTGAAGATATTATTTTTCCCAATATAGGCCTCTTAGCGCTCAGAATGTCCAATTGCAGTTTCTACAGAAAGAGTGTTTCAGAAAGGCTCAATCAAAAGTAAGGTTCAACTCTGTTAGTTGAATGCACAGAACAGAAAGGAGTTTCATACAATGCTTCTGTGTAGTTTATATTTGAACATATTCTTTTTTGCACTATTACCCAGTTAGCGCTATGAATGTCCAGTTGCATTTTCTACAGACAGAGTGTTTCAAAACTGCTCAATCAAAAGTATGGTTTAACTCTGTTAGCTGAATGCTCAGATCAGAAAGAAGTTTCACAGAATGTTTCTGTGTAGTTTATATTTGAATATGTTCCTTTTTCCACTACTACTCTCTTAGCGCTCCAAATGTCCAGTTGCATTTTCTACAGAAAGAGTGTTCAGATCTGCTCAATCAAAAGTATGGTTTAACTCTGTTAGCTGAATGCACAGATCAGAAAGAAGTTTCACAAAATGATTCTGTGTAGTTTATATTTGGAGACATTCCTTTTTCCACTATTACCCTCTTAGCGCTCCGAATCTCCACTTGCATTTTCTACAGAAAGAGTGTTTCAGAACGGCTCAATCAAAACTAAGGTTCAACTCTTTTAGTTGAACAAACAGAACTGAAAGAAGTTTCACACAATTCTTCTGTGTAGTTTTTATTTGTAGACATTCTTTTTCTCAATATAGGCCTCCTAGCGCTCAGAATGTAAAATTGCAGTTTCTACAGAAAGAGTGTTTCAGAACAGCTCAACCAAAAGTAAGGTTCAACTCTGTTAGTTGAATGCACAGAACAGAAAGAAGTTTCATACAATGCTTCTGTGTAGTTTATATTTGAACATATTTTTTTTCCACTATTACCCACTTAGCGCTACGAATGTCCAGTTGCATTTTCTACAGACAGAGTGTTTCAAAACTGCTCTATCAAAAGTATGGTTTAACTCTGTTAGCTGAATGCTCAGATCAGAAAGAAGTTTCACAGAATGCTTCTGTGTAGTTTATATTTGAATATATTCCTTTTTCCACTACTACGCTCTTAGCGCTCCAAATGTCCAGTTGCATTTTCTACAGAAAGAGAGTTCAGATCTGCGCAATCAAAAGTATGGTTTAACTCTGTTAGCTGAATGCACAGATCAGAAGGAAGTTTCACCGAATGATTCTTTGTAGTTTATATTTGAAGACATTCCTTTTTCCACTATTACCCACTTAGCGCTCCGAATCTCCACTTGCATTTACTACAAAAAGAGTGTTTCATAACTGCTAAATCAAAAATATGTTTTATCTCTGTTAACTGAATTTGCAGATCAGAAATAAGTTTCACAGAATGCATCAGTGTAGTTTTTATTTGAAGATATTCTTTTCCCCAATGTAGGCCTCTTAGCGCTTAGCATGTCCAATTGCAGTTTCTACAGAAAGAGTGTTTCAGAACGGCTCAATCAAAAGTAAGGTTCAACTCTGTTAGTTGAATGCACAGATCAGATAGAATTTTCACAGAATGCTACTGTGTAGTTTATATTTGAATATACTCTTATTTCCACTATTACCCTCTTAGCGCTCCGAATGTCCACTTGCATTTTCTACAGAAAGAGTGTTCAGAACTGCGCAATCAAAAGTATGGTTTAACTCTGTTAGCTTAATGAACATATCAGAAATAAGTTTCACAAAAGGCTTCTGTGTAGTTTTTATTTGAAGATGTTATTTTTCCCAATAGAGGCCTCTTAGCGCTCAGAATGTCCAATTGCAGTTTCTACAGAAAGAGTGTTTCAGAAAGGCTCAATCAAAAGTAAGGTTCAACTTTGTTAGTTGAATGCACAGAACAGAAAGAAGTTTCATACAATGCTTCTGTGTAGTTTATATTTGAACATATTCTTTTTTCCACTATTACCCACTTAGCGCTACGAATGTCCAGTTGCATTTTCTACAGAGAGAGTGTTTCAAAACTGCTCAATCAAAAGTATGGTTTAAGTCTGTTAGCTGAATGCTCAGATCAGAAAGAAGTTTCACTTAATGCTTCTCTGTAGTTTATGTTTGAATATATTCCTTTTTCCACTACTACTCTCTTAGCGCTCCAAATGTCCAGTTGCATTTTCTACAGAAAGAGTGTTCCGATCTGCTCAATCAAAACTACGGTTTAACTCTGTTAGCTGAATGCACAGATCAGATAGAAGTTTCACAGAATGATTCTGTGTAGTTTATATTTGGAGACATTCCTTTTTCCACTATTACCCTCTTAGCGCTCCGAATCTCCACTTGCATTTTCTACAGAAAGAGTGTTTCAGAACGGCTCAATCAAAACTAAGGTTCAACTCTTTTAGGTGAACAAACAGAACAGAAAGAAGTTTCACACAATTCTTCTGTGTAGTTTTTATTTTTAGACATTCTTTTTCCCAATATAGGCCTTCTAGCGCTCAGAATGTCCAATTGCAGTTTCTACAGAAAGAGTGTTTCAGAACGGCTCAATCAAAACTAAGGTTCAACTCTGTTAGTTGAATGCACAGAACAGAAAGAAGTTTCATACAAAGCTTCTGTGTAGTTTCTATTTGAACATATTCTTTTTTCCACTATTACCCACTTAGCGCTACGAATGTCCAGTTGCATTATCTACAGACAGAGTGTTTCAAAACTGCTCAATCAAAAGTATGGTTTAACTCTGTTAGCTGAATGCTCAGATCAGAAAGAAGTTTCACAGAATGCTTCTGTGTATTTTATATTTGAATATATTCCTTTTTCCAATACTACTCTCTTAGCGCTCCAAATGTCCAGTTGCATTTTCTACAGAAAGAGTGTTCAGATCTGCTCCATCAAAAGTATGGTTTAACCCTGTTAGCTGAATGCACAGATCAGAAGGAAGTTTCACCGAATGATTCTATGTAGTTTATATTTGAAGACATTCCTTTTTCCACTATTACCCTCTTAGAGCTTCGAATCTCCACTTGCATTTTCTACAAAAAGAGTGTTTCATAACTGCTCAATCAAAAATATGTTTTATCTCTGTTAACTGAATTTACAGATCAGAATTAAGTTTCACAGAATTCATCTGTGTAGTTTTTATTTGAAGATATTCTTTTTCCCAATGTAGGCCTCTTAGCGCTTAGCATGTCCAATTGCAGTTTCTACAGAAAGAGTGTTTCAGAACGGCTCAATCAAAAGTAAGGTTCAACTCTGTTAGTTGAATGCACAGAACAGAAAGAATTTTCACAGAATGCTACTGTGTAGTTTATATTTGAATATATTCCTTTTTACACTATTACCCTCTTAGCGCTCCGAATGTCCACTTGCATTTTCTACAGAAAGAGTGTTCAGAACTGCGCAATCAAAAGTATCGTTTAACTCTGTTAGCTTAATGAACATATCAGAAATAAGTTTCACACAATGCTTCTGTGTAGTTTTTATTTGAAGATATTATTTTTCCCAATGGAGCCCTCTTAGCGCTCAGAATGTCCAATTGCAGTTTCTACAGAAAGAGTGTTTCAGAAAGGCTCAATCAAAAGTAAGGTTCAACTCTGTTAGTTGAATGCACAGAACAGAAAGAAGTTTCATACAATGCTTCTGTGTAGTTTATATTTGAACATATTTTTTTTCCACTATTTCCCACTTAGAGCTACGAATGTCCAGTTGCATTTTCTACAGACAGAGTGTTTCAAAACTGCTCAATCAAAAGTATGGTTTAACTCTGTTAGCTGAATGCTCAGATCAGAAAGAAGTTTCACAGAATGCTTCTGTGTTGTTTATATTTGAATATATTCCTTTTTCCACTACTACTCTCTTAGCGCTCCAAATGTCCAGTTGCATTTTCTACAGAAAGAGTGTTCAGATCTGCTCAATCAAAAGTATGGTTTAACTCTGTTAGCTGAATGCACAGATCAGAAAGAAGTTTCACAGAATGATTCTGTGTAGTTTATATTTGGAGACATTCCTTTTTCCACTATTACCCTCTTAGCGCTCCGAATCTCCACTTGCATTTTCTACAGAAAGAGTGTTTCAGAACGGCTCAATCAAAACTAAGGTTCAACTCTTTTAGTTGAACAAACAGAACTGAAAGAAGTTTCACACAATTCTTCTGTGTAGTTTTTATTTGTAGACATTCTTTTTCTCAATATAGGCTTCCTAGCGCTCAGAATGTCCAATTGCAGTTTCTACAGAAAGAGTGTTTCAGAACGGCTCAATCAAAAGTAAGGTTCAACTCTGTTAGTTGAATGCACAGAGCAGAAAGAAGTTTCATACAATGCTTCTGTGTAGTTTATATTTGAACATATTCTTTTTTCCACTATTACCCACTTAGCGCTACGAATGTCCGGTTGCATTTTCTACAGAAAGAGTGTTTCAAAACTGCTCAATCAAAAGTATGTTTTAACTCTGTTAGCTGAATGCTCAGATCAGAAAGATGTTTCACAGAATGCTTCTGTGTAGTTTATATTTGAATATATTCCTTTTTCCACTACTACGCTCTTAGCGCTCCAAATGTCCAGTTGCATTTTCTACAGAAAGAGTGATCAGATCTGCTCAATCAAAAGTATGGTTTAACTCTGTTAGCTGAATGCACACATCAGAAAGAAATTTCACCGAATGATTCTGTGTAGTTTATATTTGAAGACATTCCTTTTTCCACTATTACCCTCTTAGCGCTCCGAATCTCCACTTGCATTTTCTACAGAAAGAGTGTTTCATAACTGCTCAATCAAAAATATGTTTTATCTCTGTTAACTGAATTTACAGATCAGAATTAAGTTTCACAGAATTCATCTGTGTAGTTTTTATTTGAAGATATTCTTTTTCCCAATGTAGGCCTCTTAGCGCTTAGCATGTCCAATTGCAGTTTCTACAGAAAGAGTGTTGCAGAACGGCTCAATCAAAAGTAAGGTTCAACTCTGTTAGTTGAATGCACAGAACAGAAAGAATTTTCACAGAATGCTACTGTGTAGTTTATATTTGAATATATTCCTTTTTCCACTATTACCCTCTTAGCGCTCCGAATGTCCACTTGCATTTTCTACAGAAAGAGTGTTCAGAACTGCGCAATCAAAAGTATGGTTTAACTCTGTTAGCTTAATGAACATATCAGAAATAAGTTTCACACAATGCTTCTGTGTAGTTTTTATTTGAAGATATTATTTTTCCCAATGGAGCCCTCTTAGCGCTCAGAATGTCCAATTGCAGTTTCTACAGAAAGAGTGTTTCAGAAAGGCTCAATCAAAAGTAAGGTTCAACTCTGTTAGTTGAATGCACAGAACAGAAAGAAGTTTCATACAATGCTTCTGTGTAGTTTATATTTGAACATATTTTTTTTCCACTATTTCCCACTTAGAGCTACGAATGTCCAGTTGCATTTTCTACAGACAGAGTGTTTCAAAACTGCTCAATCAAAAGTATGGTTTAACTCTGTTAGCTGAATGCTCAGATCAGAAAGAAGTTTCACAGAATGCTTCTGTGTTGTTTATATTTGAATATATTCCTTTTTCCACTACTACTCTCTTAGCGCTCCAAATGTCCAGTTGCATTTTCTACAGAAAGAGTGTTCAGATCTGCTCAATCAAAAGTATGGTTTAACTCTGTTAGCTGAATGCACAGATCAGAAAGAAGTTTCACAGAATAATTCTGTGTAGTTTATATTTGGAGACATTCCTTTTTCCACTATTACCCTCTTAGCGCTCCGAATCTCCACTTGCATTTTCTACAGAAAGAGTGTTTCAGAACGGCTCAATCAAAACTAAGGTTCAACTCTTTTAGTTGAACAAACAGAACTGAAAGAAGTTTCACACAATTCTTCTGTGTAGTTTTTATTTGTAGACATTCTTTTTCTCAATATAGGCTTCCTAGCGCTCAGAATGTCCAATTGCAGTTTCTACAGAAAGAGTGTTTCAGAACGGCTCAATCAAAAGTAAGGTTCAACTCTGTTAGTTGAATGCACAGAGCAGAAAGAAGTTTCATACAATGCTTCTGTGTAGTTTATATTTGAACATATTCTTTTTTCCACTATTACCCACTTAGCGCTACGAATGTCCGGTTGCATTTTCTACAGAAAGAGTGTTTCAAAACTGCTCAATCAAAAGTATGGTTTAACTCTGTTAGCTGAATGCTCAGATCAGAAAGATGTTTCACAGAATGCTTCTGTGTAGTTTATATTTGAATATATTCCTTTTTCCACTACTACGCTCTTAGCGCTCCAAATGTCCAGTTTCATTTTCTACAGAAAGAGTGATCAGATCTGCTCAATCAAAAGTATGGTTTAACTCTGTTAGCTGAATGCACAGATCAGAAAGAAATTTCACCGAATGATTCTGTGTAGTTTATATTTGAAGACATTCCTTTTTCCACTATTACCATCTTAGCGCTCCGAATCTCCACTTGCATTTTCTACAGAAAGACTGTTTCATAACTGCTCAATCAAAAATATGTTTTATCTCTGTTAACTGAATTTACAGATCAGAATTAAGTTTCACAGAATTCATCTGTGTAGTTTTTATTTGAAGATATTCTTTTTCCCAATGTAGGCCTCTTAGCGCTTAGCATGTCCAATTGCAGTTTCTACAGAAAGAGTGTTGCAGAACGGCTCAATCAAAAGTAAGGTTCAACTCTGTTAGTTGAATGCACAGAACAGAAAGAATTTTCACAGAATGCTACTGTGTAGTTTATATTTGAATATATTCCTTTTTCCACTATTACCCTCTTAGCGCTCCGAATGTCCACTTGCATTTTCTACAGAAAGAGTGTTCAGAACTGCGCAATCAAAAGTATGGTTTAACTCTGTTAGCTTAATGAACATATCAGAAATAAGTTTCACACAATGCTTCTGTGTAGTTTTTATTTGAAGATATTATTTTTCCCAATATAGGCCTCTTAGCGCTCAGAATGTCCAATTGCAGTTTCTACAGAAAGAGTGTTTCAGAACGGCTCAATCAAAAGTAAGGTTCAACTCTGTTAGTTGAATGCATAGAACAGAAAGAAGTTTCATACAATGCTTCTGTGTAGTTTATATTTGAACATATTCTTTTTTCCACTATTACCCAATTAGCGCTACGAATGTCCGGTTGCATTTTCTACAGACAGAGTGTTTCAAAACTGCTCAATCAAAAGTATGGTTTAACTCTGTTAGCTGAATGCTCAGATCAGAAAGAAGTTTCACAGAATGCTTCTGTGTAGTTTATATTTGAATATATTCCTTTTTCCACTACTACTCTCTTAGCGCTCCAAATGTCCAGTTGCATTTTCTACAGAAAGAGTGTTCAGATCTGCTCAATCAAAAGTATGGTTTAACTCTGTTAGCTGAATGCACAGATCAGAAAGAAGTTTCACAGAAGGATTCTGTGTAGTTTATATTTGGAGACCTTCCTTTTTCCACTGTTACCCCCTTAGCGCTCCGAATCTCCACTTGCATTTTCTACAGAAAGAGTGTTTCATAACTGCTCAATCAAAAATATGTTTTATCTCTGTTAACTCAATTTACAGATCAGAAATAAGTTTCACAGAATGCATCTGTGTAGTTTTTATTTGAAGATATTCTTTTTCCCAATGTAGGCCTCTTAGCGCTTAGCATGTCCAATTGCAGTTTCTACAGAAAGAGTGTTTCAGAACGGCTCAATCAAAAGTAAGGTTCAACTCTGTTTGTTGAATGCACAGAACAGAAAGAATTTTCACAGAATGCTACTGTGTAGTTTATATTTGAATATATTCCTTTTTCCACTATTACCCTCTTAGCGCTCCGAATGTCCACTTGCATTTTCTACAGAAGGAGTGTTCAGAACTGCGCAATCAAAAGTATGGTTTAACTCTGTTAGCTTAATGAACATATCAGAAATAAGTTTCACACAATGCTTCTGTGTAGTTTTTATTTGAAGATATTATATTTCCCAATATAGGCCTCTTAGCGCTCAGAATGTCCAATTGCAGTTTCTACAGAAAGAGTGTTTCAGAAAGGCTCAATCAAAAGTAAGGTTCAACTCTGTTAGTTGAATGCACAGAACAGAAAGGAGTTTCATACAATGCTTCTGTGTAGTTTATATTTGAACATATTCTTTTTTCCACTATTACCCACTTAGCGCTACGAATGTCCAGTTGCATTTTCTACAGACAGAGTGTTTCAAAACTGCTCAATCAAAAGTATGGTTTAACTCTGTTAGCTGAATGCTCAGATCAGAAAGAAGTTTCACTTAATGCTTCTCTGTAGTTTATGTTTGAATATATTCCTTTTTCCACTACTACTCTCTTAGCGCTCCAAATGTCCAGTTGCATTTTCTACAGAAAGAGTGTTCCGATCTGCTCAATCAAAAGTATGGTTTAACTCTGTTAGCTGAATGCACAGATCAGATAGAAGTTTCACAGAATGATTCTGTGTAGTTTATATTTGGAGACATTCCTTTTTCCACTATTACCCTCTTAGCGCTCTGAATCTCCACTTGCATTTTCTACAGAAAGAGTGTTTCAGAATGGCTCAATCAAAACTAAGGTTCAACTCTTTTAGTTGAACAAACAGAACAGAAAGAAGTTTCACACAATTCTTCTGTGTAGTTTTTATTTTTAGACATTATTTTTCCCAATATAGGCCTTCTAGCGCTCAGAATGTCCAATTGCAGTTTCTACAGAAAGAGTGTTTCAGAACGGCTCAATCAAAAGTAAGGTTCAACTCTGTTAGTTGAATGCACAGAACAGAAAGAAGTTTCATACAAAGCTTCTGTGTAGTTTCTATTTGAACATATTCTTTTTTCCACTATTACCCACTTAGCGCTACGAATGTCCAGTTGCATTTTCTACAGACAGAGTGTTTCAAAACTGCTCAATCAAAAGTATGGTTTAACTCTGTTAGCTGAATGCTCAGATCAGAAAGAAGTTTCACAGAATGCTTCTGTGTAGTTTATATTTGAATATATTCCTTTTTCCACTACTACTCTCTTAGCGCTCCAAATGTCCAGTTGCATTTTCTACAGAAAGAGTGTTCAGATCTGCTCAATCAAAAGTATGGTTTAACTCTGTTAGCTGAATGCACAGATCAGAAAGAAGTTTCACAGAATAATTCTGTGTAGTTTATATTTGGAGACATTCCTTTTTCCACTATTACCCTCTTAGCGCTCCGAATCTCCACTTGCATTTTCTACAGAAAGAGTGTTTCAGAACGGCTCAATCAAAACTAAGGTTCAACTCTTTTAGTTGAACAAACAGAACTGAAAGAAGTTTCACACAATTCTTCTGTGTAGCTTTTATTTGTAGACATTCTTTTTCTCAATATAGGCTTCCTAGCGCTCAGAATGTCCAATTGCAGTTTCTACAGAAAGAGTGTTTCAGAACGGCTCAATCAAAAGTAAGGTTCAACTCTGTTAGTTGAATGCACAGAGCAGAAAGAAGTTTCATACAATGCTTCTGTGTAGTTTATATTTGAACATATTCTTTTTTCCACTATTACCCACTTAGCGCTACGAATGTCCGGTTGCATTTTCTACAGAAAGAGTGTTTCAAAACTGCTCAATCAAAAGTATGGTTTAACTCTGTTAGCTGAATGCTCAGATCAGAAAGATGTTTCACAGAATGCTTCTGTGTAGTTTATATTTGAATATATTCCTTTTTCCACTACTACGCTCTTAGCGCTCCAAATGTCCAGTTTCATTTTCTACAGAAAGAGTGATCAGATCTGCTCAATCAAAAGTATGGTTTAACTCTGTTAGCTGAATGCACAGATCAGAAAGAAATTTCACCGAATGATTCTGTGTAGTTTATATTTGAAGACATTCCTTTTTCCACTATTACCATCTTAGCGCTCCGAATCTCCACTTGCATTTTCTACAGAAAGACTGTTTCATAACTGCTCAATCAAAAATATGTTTTATCTCTGTTAACTGAATTTACAGATCAGAATTAAGTTTCACAGAATTCATCTGTGTAGTTTTTATTTGAAGATATTCTTTTTCCCAATGTAGGCCTCTTAGCGCTTAGCATGTCCAATTGCAGTTTCTACAGAAAGAGTGTTGCAGAACGGCTCAATCAAAAGTAAGGTTCAACTCTGTTAGTTGAATGCACAGAACAGAAAGAATTTTCACAGAATGCTACTGTGTAGTTTATATTTGAATATATTCCTTTTTCCACTATTACCCTCTTAGCGCTCCGAATGTCCACTTGCATTTTCTACAGAAAGAGTGTTCAGAACTGCGCAATCAAAAGTATGGTTTAACTCTGTTAGCTTAATGAACATATCAGAAATAAGTTTCACACAATGCTTCTGTGTAGTTTTTATTTGAAGATATTATTTTTCCCAATATAGGCCTCTTAGCGCTCAGAATGTCCAATTGCAGTTTCTACAGAAAGAGTGTTTCAGAACGGCTAAATCAAAAGTAAGGTTCAACTCTGTTAGTTGAATGCATAGAACAGAAAGAAGTTTCATACAATGCTTCTGTGTAGTTTATATTTGAACATATTCTTTTTTCCACTATTACCCAATTAGCGCTACGAATGTCCGGTTGCATTTTCTACAGACAGAGTGTTTCAAAACTGCTCAATCAAAAGTATGGTTTAACTCTGTTAGCTGAATGCTCAGATCAGAAAGAAGTTTCACAGAATGCTTCTGTGTAGTTTATATTTGAATATATTCCTTTTTCCACTACTACTCTCTTAGCGCTCCAAATGTCCAGTTGCATTTTCTACAGAAAGAGTGTTCAGATCTGCTCAATCAAAAGTATGGTTTAACTCTGTTAGCTGAATGCACAGATCAGAAAGAAGTTTCACAGAAGGATTCTGTGTAGTTTATATTTGGAGACCTTCCTTTTTCCACTGTTACCCTCTTAGCGCTCCGAATCTCCACTTGCATTTTCTACAGAAAGAGTGTTTCATAACTGCTCAATCAAAAATATGTTTTATCTCTGTTAACTCAATTTACAGATCAGAAATAAGTTTCACAGAATGCATCTGTGTAGTTTTTATTTGAAGATATTCTTTTTCCCAATGTAGGCCTCTTAGCGCTTAGCATGTCCAATTGCAGTTTCTACAGAAAGAGTGTTTCAGAACGGCTCAATCAAAAGTAAGGTTCAACTCTGTTTGTTGAATGCACAGAACAGAAAGTATTTTCACAGAATGCTACTGTGTAGTTTATATTTGAATATATTCCTTTTTCCACTATTACCCTCTTAGCGCTCCGAATGTCCACTTGCATTTTCTACAGAAGGAGTGTTCAGAACTGCGCAATCAAAAGTATGGTTTAACTCTGTTAGCTTAATGAACATATCAGAAATAAGTTTCACACAATGCTTCTGTGTAGTTTTTATTTGAAGATATTATATTTCCCAATATAGGCCTCTTAGCGCTCAGAATGTCCAATTGCAGTTTCTACAGAAAGAGTGTTTCAGAAAGGCTCAATCAAAAGTAAGGTTCAACTCTGTTAGTTGAATGCACAGAATAGAAAGGAGTTTCATACAATGATTCTGTGTAGTTTATATTTGAACATATTCTTTTTTCCACTATTACCCACTTAGCGCTACGAATGTCCAGTTGCATTTTCTACAGACAGAGTGTTTCAAAACTGCTCAATCAAAAGTATGATTTAACTCTGTTAGCTGAATGCTCAGATCAGAAAGAAGTTTCACTTAATGCTTCTCTGTAGTTTATGTTTGAATATATTCCTTTTTCCACTACTACTCTCTTAGCGCTCCAAATGTCCAGTTGCATTTTCTACAGAAAGAGTGTTCCGATCTGCTCAATCAAAAGTATGGTTTAACTCTGTTAGCTGAATGCACAGATCAGATAGAAGTTTCACAGAATGATTCTGTGTAGTTTATATTTGGAGACATTCCTTTTTCCACTATTACCCTCTTAGCGCTCTGAATCTCCACTTGCATTTTCTACAGAAAGAGTGTTTCAGAATGGCTCAATCAAAACTAAGGTTCAACTCTTTTAGTTGAACAAACAGAACAGAAAGAAGTTTCACACAATTCTTCTGTGTAGTTTTTATTTTTAGACATTATTTTTCCCAATATAGGCCTTCTAGCGCTCAGAATGTCCAATTGCAGTTTCTACAGAAAGAGTGTTTCAGAACGGCTCAATCAAAAGTAAGGTTCAACTCTGTTAGTTGAATGCACAGAACAGAAAGAAGTTTCATACAAAGCTTCTGTGTAGTTTCTATTTGAACATATTCTTTTTTCCACTATTACCCACTTAGCGCTACGAATGTCCAGTTGCATTTTCTACAGACAGAGTGTTTCAAAACTGCTCAATCAAAAGTATGGTTTAACTCTGTTAGCTGAATGCTCAGATTAGAAAGAAGTTTCACAGAATGCTTCTGTGTAGTTTATATTTGAATATATTCCTTTTTCCTCTACTACTCTCTTAGCGCTCCAAATGTCCAGTTGCATTTTCTACAGAAAGAGTGTTCAGATCTGCTCCATCAAAAGTATGGTTTAACTCTGTTAGCTGAATGCACAGATCAGAAGGAAGTTTCACCGAATGATTCTATGTAGTTTATATTTGAAGACATTCCTTTTTCCACTATTACCCTCTTAGCGCTCCGAATCTCCACTTGCATTTTCTACAAAAAGAGTGTTTCATAACTGCTCAATCAAAAATATGTTTTATCTCTGTTAACTGAATTTACAGATCAGAATTAAGTTTCACAGAATTCATCTGTGTAGTTTTTATTTGAAGATATTGTTTTTCCCAATGTAGGCCTCTTAGCGCTTAGCATGTCCAATTGCAGTTTCTACAGAAAGAGTGTTTCAGAACGGCTCAATCAAAAGTAAGGTTCAACTCTGTTAGTTGAATGCACAGAACAGAAAGAATTTTCACAGAATGCTACTGTGTAGTTTATATTTGAATATATTCCTTTTTCCACTATTACCCTCTTAGCGCTCCGAATGTCCACTTGCATTTTCTACAGAAAGAGTGTTCAGAACTGCGCAATCAAAAGTATGGTTTAACTCTGTTAGCTTAATGAACATATCAGAAATAAGTTTCACACAATGCTTCAGTGTAGTTTTTATTTAAAGATATTATTTTTCCCAATAGAGGCCTCTTAGCGCTCAGAATGTCCAATTGCAGTTTCTACAGAAAGAGTGTTTCAGAAAGGCTCAATCAAAAGTAAGGTTCAACTCTGTTAGTTGAATGCACAGAACAGAAAGAAGTTTCATACAATGCTTCTGTGTAGTTTATATTTGAACATATTCTTTTTTCCACTATTACCCACTTAGCGCTAAGAATGTCCAGTTGCATTTTCTACAGACAGAGTGTTTCAAAACTGCTCAATCAAAAGTATGGTTTAACTCTGTTAGCTGAATGCGCAGATCAGAAAGAAGTTTCACAGAATGCTTCTGTGTAGTTTATATTTGAATATATTCCTATTTCCACTACTACTCTCTTAGCGCTCCAAATGTCCAGTTGCATTTTCTACAGAAAGAGTGTTCCGATCTGCTCAATCAAAAGTATGGTTTAACTCTGTTAGCTGAATGCACAGATCAGAAAGAAGTTTCACAGAATGATTCTGTGTAGTTTATATTTGGAGACATTCCTTTTTCCACCATTACCCTCTTAGCGCTCCGAATCTCCACTTGCATTTTCTACAGAAAGAGTGTTTCAGAACGGCTCAATCAAAACTAAGGTTCAACTCTTTTAGTTGAACAAACAGAACTGAAAGAAGTTTCACAAAATTCTTCTGTGTAGTTTTTATTTGTAGACATTCTTTTTCTCAATATAGGCCTCCTAGCGCTCAGAATGTCCAATTGCAGTTTCTACAGAAAGAGTGTTTCAGAACGGCTCAACCAAAAGTAAGGTTCAACTCTGTTAGTTGAATGCACAGAACAGAAAGAAGTTTCATACAATGCTTCTGTGTAGTTTATATTTGAACATATTCTTTTTTCCACTATTACCCACTTAGCGCTACGAATGTCCAGTTGCATTTCCTAAAGACAGAGTGTTTCAAAACTGCTCAATCAAAAGTATGGTTTAACTCTGTTAGCTGAATGCTCAGATCAGAAAGAAGTTTCACAGAATGCTTCTGTGTAGTTTATATTTGAATATATTCCTTTTTCCACTACTACGCTCTTAGCGCTCCAAATGTCCAGTTGCATTTTCTACAGAAAGAGAGTTCAGATCTGCGCAATCAAAAGTATGGTTTAACTCTGTTAGCAGAATGCACAGATCAGAAGGAAGTTTCACCGAATGATTCTGTGTAGTTTATATTTGAAGACATTCCTTTTTCCACTATTACCCACTTAGCGCTCCGAATCTCCACTTGCATTTACTACAAAAAGAGTGTTTCATTACTGCTAAATCAAAAATATGTTTTATCTCTGTTAACTGAATTTGCAGATCCGAAATAAGTTTCACAGAATGCATCTGTGTAGTTTTTATTTGAAGATATTCTTTTCCCCAATGTAGGCCTCTTAGCGCTTAGCATGTCCAATTGCAGTTTCTACAGAAAGAGTGTTTCAGAACGGCTCAATCAAAAGTAAGGTTCAACTGTGTTAGTTGAATGCACAGAACAGAAAGAATTTTCACAGAATGCTACTGTGTAGTTTATATTTGAATATACTCTTATTTCCACTATTACCCTCTTAGCGCTCCGAATGTCCACTTGCATTTTCTACAGAAAGAGTGTTCAGAACTGCGCAATCAAAAGTATGGTTTAACTCTGTTAGCTTAATGAACATATCAGAAATAAGTTTCACACAATGCTTCTGTGTAGTTTTTATTTGAAGTTGTTATTTTTCCCAATAGAGGCCTCTTAGCGCTCAGAATGTCCAATTGCAGTTTCTACAGAAAGAGTGTTTCAGAAAGGCTCAATCAAAAGTAAGGTTCAACTTTGTTAGTTGAATGCACAGAACAGAAAGAAGTTTCATACAATGCTTCTGTGTAGTTTATATTTGAACATATTCTTTTTTCCACTATTACCCACTTAGCGCTACGAATGTCCAGTTGCATTTTCTACAGACAGAGTGTTTCAAAACTGCTCAATCAAAAGTATGGTTTAACTCTGTTAGCTGAATGCTCAGATCAGAAAGAAGTTTCACAGAATGCTTCTGTGTAGTTTATATTTGAATATATTCCTTTTTCCACTACTACTCTCTTAGCGCTCCAAATGTCCAGTTGCATTTTCTACAGAAAGAGTGTTCAGATCTGCTCAATCAAAAGTATGTTTTAACTCTGTTAGCTGAATGCACAGATCAGAAAGAAGTTTCACAGAAAGATTCTGTGTAGTTTATATTTGGAGACATTCCTTTTTCCACTATTACCCTCTTAGCGCTCCGAATCTCCACTTGCATTTTCTACAGAAAGAGTGTTTCAGAACGGCTCAATCAAAACTAAGGTTCAACTCTTTTAGTTGAACAAACAGAACAGAAAGAAGTTTCACACAATTCTTCTGTGTAGTTTTTATTTGTAGACATTCTTTTTCCCAATATAGGCCTCTTAGCGTTCAGAATGTCCAATTGCAGTTTCTACAGAAGGAGTGTTTCAGAAAGTCTCCATCAAAAGTAAGGTTCAACTCTGTTAGTTGAATGCACAGAACAGAAAGAAGTTTCATTCAATGCTTCTGTGTAGTTTATATTTGAACATATTCTTTTTTCCACTATTACCCACTTAGCGCTACGAATGTCCAGTTGCATTTTCTACAGACAGAGTGTTTCAAAACTGCTCAATCAAAAGTATAGTTTAACTCTGTTAGCTGAATGCTCAGATGAGAAAGAAGTTTCACAGAATGCTTCTGTGTAGTTTATATTTGAATATATTCCTTTTTCCACTACTACGCTCTTAGCGCTCCAAATGTCCAGTTGCATTTTCTACATAAAGATTGTTCAGATCTGCTCAATCAAAAGTATGGTTTAACACTGTTAGCTGAATGCACAGATCAGAAAGAAGTTTCACCGAATGATTCTGTGTAGTTTATATTTGAAGCCATTCCTTTTTCCACTATTACCCTCTTAGCGCTCCGAATCTCCACTTGCATTTCTACCAAAAGAGTGTTTCATATCTGCTCAATCAAAAATATGTTTTATCTCTGTTAACTGAATTTACAGGTCAGAAATAAGTTTCACAGAATGCATCTGTGTAGTTTTTATTTGAAGATATTCATTTTCCCAATGTAGGCCTCTTAGCGCTTAGCATGTCCAATTGCAGTTTGTACAGAAAGAGTGTTTCAGAACGGCTCAATCAAAAGTAAGGTTCAACTCTGTTAGTTGAATGCACAGAACAGAAAGAAGTTTCATACAATGCTTCTGTGTAGTTTATATTTGAACATATTCTTTTTTCCACTATTACCCACTTAGCGCTACGAATGTCCAGTTGCATTTTCTACAGACAGAGTGTTTCAAAACTGCTCAATCAAAAGTATGGTTTAACTCTGTTAGCTGAATGCTCAGATCAGAAAGAAGTTTCACAGAATGCTTCTGTGTAGTTTATATTTGAATATATTCCTTTTTCCACTACTACTCTCTTAGCGCTCCAAATGTCCAGTTGCATTTTCTACAGAAAGAGTGTTCAGATCTGCTCAATCAAAAGTATGTTTTAACTCTGTTAGCTGAATGCACAGATCAGAAAGAAGTTTCACAGAAAGATTCTGTGTAGTTTATATTTGGAGACATTCCTTTTTCCACTATTACCCTCTTAGCGCTCCGAATCTCCACTTGCATTTTCTACAGAAAGAGTGTTTCAGAACGGCTCAATCAAAAGTAAGGTTCAACTCTGTTAGTTGAATGCACAGAACAGAAAGAATTTTCACAGAATGCTACTGTGTAGTTTATATTTGAATATATTCCTTTTTCCACTATTACCCTCTTAGCGCTCCGAATGTCCACTTGCATTTTCTACAGAAAGAGTGTTCAGAACTGCGCAATCAAAAGTATGGTTTAACTCTGTTAGCTTAATGAACATATCAGAAATAAGTTTCACACAATGCTTCTGTGTAGTTTTTATTTAAAGATATTATTTTTCCCAATAGAGGCCTCTTAGCGCTCAGAATGTCCAATTGCAGTTTCTACAGAAAGAGTGTTTCAGAAAGGCTCAATCAAACGTAAGGTTCAACTCTGTTAGTTGAATGCACAGAACAGAAAGAAGTTTCATACAATGCTTCTGTGTAGTTTATATTTGAACATATTCTTTTTTCCACTATTACCCACTTAGCGCTACGAATGTCCAGTTGCATTTTCTACAGACAGAGTGTTTCAAAACTGCTCAATCAAAAGTATGGTTTAACTCTGTTAGCTGAATGCTCAGATCAGAAAGAAGTTTCACAGAATGCTTCTGTGTAGTTTATATTTGAATATATTCCTTTTTCCACTACTACTCTCTTAGCGCTCCAAATGTCCAGTTGCATTTTCTACAGAAAGAGTGTTCAGATCTGCTCAATCAAAAGTATGGTTTAACTCTGTTAGCTGAATGCACAGATCAGAAAGAAGTTTCACCGAATGATTCTGTGTAGTTTATATTTGAAGCCATTCCTTTTTCCACTATTACCCTCTTAGCGCTCCGAATCTCCACTTGCATTTCTACCAAAAGAGTGTTTCATATCTGCTCAATCAAAAATATGTTTTATCTCTGTTAACTGAATTTACAGGTCAGAAATAAGTTTCACAGAATGCATCTGTGTAGTTTTTATTTGAAGATATTCATTTTCCCAATGTAGGCCTCTTAGCGCTTAGCATGTCCAATTGCAGTTTGTACAGAAAGAGTGTTTCAGAACGGCTCAATCAAAAGTAAGGTTCAACTCTGTTAGTTGAATGCACAGAACAGAAAGAAGTTTCATACAATGCTTCTGTGTAGTTTATATTTGAACATATTCTTTTTTCCACTATTACCCACTTAGCGCTACGAATGTCCAGTTGCATTTTCTACAGACAGAGTGTTTCAAAACTGCTCAATCAAAAGTATGGTTTAACTCTGTTAGCTGAATGCTCAGATCAGAAAGAAGTTTCACAGAATGCTTCTGTGTAGTTTATATTTGAATATATTCCTTTTTCCACTACTACTCTCTTAGCGCTCCAAATGTCCAGTTGCATTTTCTACAGAAAGAGTGTTCAGATCTGCTCAATCAAAAGTATGTTTTAACTCTGTTAGCTGAATGCACAGATCAGAAAGAAGTTTCACAGAAAGATTCTGTGTAGTTTATATTTGGAGACATTCCTTTTTCCACTATTACCCTCTTAGCGCTCCGAATCTCCACTTGCATTTTCTACAGAAAGAGTGTTTCAGAACGGCTCAATCAAAAGTAAGGTTCAACTCTGTTAGTTGAATGCACAGAACAGAAAGAATTTTCACAGAATGCTACTGTGTAGTTTATATTTGAATATATTCCTTTTTCCACTATTACCCTCTTAGCGCTCCGAATGTCCACTTGCATTTTCTACAGAAAGAGTGTTCAGAACTGCGCAATCAAAAGTATGGTTTAACTCTGTTAGCTTAATGAACATATCAGAAATAAGTTTCACACAATGCTTCTGTGTAGTTTTTATTTAAAGATATTATTTTTCCCAATAGAGGCCTCTTAGCGCTCAGAATGTCCAATTGCAGTTTCTACAGAAAGAGTGTTTCAGAAAGGCTCAATCAAACGTAAGGTTCAACTCTGTTAGTTGAATGCACAGAACAGAAAGAAGTTTCATACAATGCTTCTGTGTAGTTTATATTTGAACATATTCTTTTTTCCACTATTACCCACTTAGCGCTACGAATGTCCAGTTGCATTTTCTACAGACAGAGTGTTTCAAAACTGCTCAATCAAAAGTATGGTTTAACTCTGTTAGCTGAATGCTCAGATCAGAAAGAAGTTTCACAGAATGCTTCTGTGTAGTTTATATTTGAATATATTCCTTTTTCCACTACTACTCTCTTAGCGCTCCAAATGTCCAGTTGCATTTTCTACAGAAAGAGTGTTCAGATCTGCTCAATCAAAAGTATGGTTTAACTCTGTTAGCTGAATGCACAGATCAGAAAGAAGTTTCACAGAATGATTCTGTGTAGTTTATATTTGGAGACATTCCTTTTTCCACTATTACCCTCTTAGCGCTCCGAATCTCCACTTGCATTTTCTACAGAAAGAGTGTTTCAGAACGGCTCAATCAAAACTAAGGTTCAACTCTTTTAGTTGAACAAACAGAACAGAAAGAAGTTTCACACAATTCTTCTGTGTAGTTTTTATTTGTAGACATTCTATTTCCCAATATAGGCCTCCTAGCGCTCAGAATGTCCAATTGCAGTTTCTACAGAAAGAATGTTTCAGAACGGCTCAATCAAAAGTATGGTTTAACTCTGTTAGCTGAATGCACAGATCAGAAAGAAGTTTCACAGAATGATTCTGTGTAGTTTATATTTGGAGACATTCCTTTTTCCACTATTACCCACTTAGCGCTCCGAATCTCCACTTGCATTTTCTACAGAAAGAGTGTTTCATAACTGCTCAATCAAAAATATGTTTTAACTCTGTTAACTGAATTTACAGATCAGAATTAAGTTTCACAGAATTCATCTGTGTAGTTTTTATTTGAAGATATTCTTTTTCCCAATGTAGGCCTCTTAGCGCTTAGCATGTCCAATTGCAGTTTCTACAGAAAGAGTGTTTCAGAACGGCTCAATCAAAAGTAAGGTTCAACTCTGTTAGTTGAATGCACAGAACAGAAAGAATTTTCACAGAATGCTACTGTGTAGTTTATATTTGAATATATTCCTTTTTCCACTATTACCCTCTTAGCGCTCTGAATGTCCACTTGCATTTTCTACAGAAAGAGTGTTCAGAACTGCGCAATCAAAAGTATGGTTTAACTCTGTTAGCTTAATGAACATATCAGAAATAAGTTTCACACAATGCTTCTGTGTAGTTTTTATTTGAAGATATTATTTTTCCCAATATAGGCCTCTTAGCGCTCAGAATGTCCAATTGCACTTTCTACAGAAAGAGTGTTTCAGAAAGGCTCAATCAAAAGTAAGGTTCAACTCTGTTAGTTGAATGCACAGAACAGAAAGAAGTTTCATACAATGCTTCTGTGTTGTTTATATTTGAACATATTCTTTTTTCCACTATTACCCACTTAGCGCTACAAATGTCCAGTTGCATTTTCTACAGACAGAGTGTTTCAAAACTGCTCAATCAAAAGTATGGTTTAACTCTGTTAGCTGAATGCTCAGATCAGAAAGAAGTTTCACAGAATGCTTCTGTGTAGTTTATATTTGAATATATTCCTTTTTCCACTACTACTCTCTTAGCGCTCCAAATGTCCAGTTGCATTTTCTACAGAAAGAGTGTTCAGATCTGCTCAATCAAAAGTATGTTTTAACTCTGTTAGCTGAATGCACAGATCAGAAAGAAGTTTCACAGAAAGATTCTGTGTAGTTTATATTTGGAGACATTCCTTTTTCCACTATTACCCTCTTAGCGCTCCGAATCTCCACTTGCATTTTCTACAGAAAGAGTGTTTCAGAACGGCTCAATCAAAACTAAGGTTCAACTCTTTTAGTTGAACAAACAGAACAGAAAGAAGTTTCACACAATTCTTCTGTGTAGTTTTTATTTGTAGACATTCTTTTTCCCAATATAGGCCTCTTAGCGTTCAGAATGTCCAATTGCAGTTTCTACAGAAGGAGTGTTTCAGAAAGTCTCCATCAAAAGTAAGGTTCAACTCTGTTAGTTGAATGCACAGAACAGAAAGAAGTTTCATTCAATGCTTCTGTGTAGTTTATATTTGAACATATTCTTTTTTCCACTATTACCCACTTAGCGCTACGACTGTCCAGTTGCATTTTCTACAGACAGAGTGTTTCAAAACTGCTCAATCAAAAGTAGAGTTTAACTCGGTTAGCTGAATGCTCAGATCAGAAAGAAGTTTCACAGAATGCTTCTGTGTAGTTTATATTTGAATATATTTCTTTTTCCACTACTACGCTCTTAGCGCTCCAAATGTCCAGTTGCATTTTCTACAGAAAGATTGTTCAGATCTGCTCAATCAAAAGTATGGTTTAACCCTGTTAGCTGAATGCACAGATCAGAAAGAAGTTTCACCGAATGATTCTGTGTAGTTTATATTTGAAGACATTCCTTTTTCCACTATTACCCTCTTAGCGCTCCGAATCTCCACTTGCATTTTCTACCAAAAGAGTGTTTCATAACTGCTCAATCAAAAATATGTTTTATCTCTGTTAACTGAATTTACAGGTCAGAAATAAGTTTCACAGAATGCATCTGTGTAGTTTTTATTTGAAGATATTCTTTTTCCCAATGTAGGCCTCTTAGCGCTTAGCATGTCCAATTGCAGTTTGTACAGAAAGAGTGTTTCAGAACGGCTCAATCAAAAGTAAGGTTCAACTCTGTTAGTTGAATGCACAGAACAGAAAGAAGTTTCATACCATGCTTCTGTGTAGTTTATATTTGAACATATTCTTTTTTCCACTATTACCCACTTAGCGCTACGAATGTCCAGTTGCATTTTCTACAGACAGAGTGTTTCAAAACTGCTCAATCAAAAGTATGGTTTAACTTTGTTAGCTGAATGCTCAGATCAGAAAGAAGTTTCACTAAATTCTTCTGTGTAGTTTATGTTTGAATATATTCCTTTTTCCACTACTACTCTCTTAGCGCTCCAAATGTCCAGTTGCACTTTCTACAGAAAGAGTGTTCAGATCTGCTCAATCAAAAGTATGGTTTAACTCTGTTAGCTGAATGCACAGATCAGATAGAAGTTTCACAGAATGATTCTGTGTAGTTTATATTTGGAGACATTCCTTTTTCCACTATTACCCTCTTAGCGCTCCGAATCTCCACTTGCATTTTCTACAGAAAGAGTGTTTCAGAACGGCTCAATCAAAACTAAGGTTCAACTCTTTTAGTTGAACAAACAGAACAGAAAGAAGTTTCACACAATTCTTCTGTGTAGTTTTTATTTTTAGACATTCGTTTTCCCAATATAGGCCTTCTAGCGCTCAGAATGACCAATTGCAGTTTCTACAGAAAGAGTGTTTCAGAACGGCTCAATCAAAAGTAAGGTTCAACTCTGTTAGTTGAATGCACAGAACAGAAAGAAGTTTCATACAATGCTTCTGTGTAGTTTATATTTGAACATATTCTTTTTTCCACTATTACCCACTTAGCGCTACGAATGTCCAGTTGCATTTTCTACAGACAGAGTGTTTCAAAACTGCTCAATCAAAAGTATGGTTTAACTCTGTTAGCTGAATGCTCAGATCAGAAAGAAGTTTCACAGAATGATCTGTGTAGTTTATATTTGAATATATTCCTTTTTCCACTACTACTCTCTTAGCGCTCCAAATGTCCAGTTGCATTTTCTACAGAAAGAGTGTTCAGATCTGCTCAATCAAAAGTATGGTTTAACTCTGTTAGCTGAATGCACATATCAGAAAGATGTTTCACAGAATGATTCTGTGTAGTTTATATTTGGAGACATTCCTTTTTCCACTATTACCCTCTTAGCCCTCCGAATCTCCACTTGCATTTTCTACAGAAAGAGTGTTTCAGAACGGCTCAATCAAAACTAATGTTCAACTCTTTTAGTTGAACAAACAGAACAGAAAGAAGTTTCACACAATTCTTCTGTGTAGTTTTTATTTGTAGACATTCTTTTTCCCAATATAGGCCTCTTAGCGCTCAGAATGTCCAATTGCAGTTTCTACAGAAGGAGTGTTTCAGAAAGGCTCCATCAAAAGTAAGGTTCAACTCTGTTAGTTGAATGCACAGAACAGAAAGTAGTTTCATTCAATGCTTCTGTGTAGTTTATATTTGAATATATTCTTTTTTCCACTATTACCCACTTAGCGCTACGAATGTCCATTTGCATTTTCTACAGACAGAGTGTTTCAAAACTGCTCAATCAAAAGTATGGTTTAACTCTGTTAGCTGAATTCTCAGATCAGAAAGAAGTTTCACAGAATGCTTCTGTGTAGTTTATATTTGAATATATTCCTTTTTCCACTACTACGCTCTTAGCGCTCCAAATGTCCAGTTGCATTTTCTACAGAAAGATTGTTCAGATCTGCTCAATCAAAAGTATGGTTTAACCCTGTTAGCTGAATGCACAGATCAGAAAGAAGTTTCACCGAATGATTCTGTGTAGTTTATATTTGAAGACAATCCTTTTTCCACTATTACCCTCTTAGCGCTCCGAATCTCCACTTGCATTTTCTACAAAAAGAGTGTTTCATAACTGCTCAATCAAAAATATGTTTTATCTCTGTTAACTGAATTTACATTTCAGAAATAAGTTTCACAGAATGCATCTGTGTAGTTTTTATTTGAAGATATTCTTTTTCCCAATGTAGGCCTCTTAGCGCTTAGCATGTCCAATTGCAGTTTGTACAGAAAGAGTGTTTCAGAACGGCTCAATCAAAAGTAAGGTTCAACTCTGTTAGTTGAATGCACAGAACAGAAAGAATTTTCACAGAATGCTACTGTGTAGTTTATATTTGAATATATTCCTTTTTCCACTATTACCCTCTTAGCGCTCCGAATGTCCACTTGAATTTTCTACAGAAAGAGTGTTCAGAACTGCGCAATCAAAAGTATGGTTTAACTCTGTTAGCTTAATGAACATATCAGAAATAAGTTTCACACAATGCTTCTGTGTAGTTTTTATTTGAAGATATTATTTTTCCCAATAGAGGCCTCTTAGCGCTGAGAATGTCCAATTGCAGTTTCTACAGAAAGAGTGTTTCAGAAAGGCTCAATCAATAGTAAGGTTCAACTCTGTTAGTTGAATGCACAGAACAGAAAGAAGTTTCATACAATGCTTCTGTGTAGTTTATATTTGAACATATTCTTTTTTCCACTATTACCCACTTAGCGCTACGAATGTCCAGTTGCATTTTCTACAGACAGAGTGTTTCAAAACTGCTCAATCAAAAGTATGGTTTAACTTTGTTAGCTGAATGCTCAGATCAGAAAGAAGTTTCACTTAATGCTTCTGTGTAGTTTATCTTTGAATATATTCCTTTTTCCACTACTACTCTCTTAGCGCTCCAAATGTCCAGTTGCATTTTCTACAGAAAGAGTGTTCAGATCTGCTCAATCAAAAGTATGGTTTAACTCTGTTAGCTGAATGCACAGATCAGATAGAAGTTTCACAGAATGATTCTGTGTAGTTTATATTTGGAGACATTCCTTTTTCCACTATTACCCTCTTAGCGCTCCGAATCTCCACTTGCATTTTCTACAGAAAGAGTGTTTCAGAACGGCTCAATCAAAACTAAGGATCAACTCTTTTAGTTGAACAAACAGAACAGAAAGAAGTTTCGCACAATTCTTCTGTGTAGTTTTTATTTTTAGACATTCTTTTTCCCAATATAGGCCTTCTAGCGCTCAGAATGTCCAATTGCAGTTTCTACAGAAAGAGTGTTTCAGAACGGCTCAATCAAAAGTAAGGTTCAACTCTGTTAGTTGAATGCACAGAACAGAAAGAAGTTTCATACAATGCTACTGTGTAGTTTCTATTTGAACATATTCTTTTTTCCACTATTACCCACTTAGCGCTACGAATGTCCAGTTGCAATTTCTACAGACAGAGTGTTTCAAAACTACTCAATCAAAAGTATGGTTTAACTCTGTTATCTGAATGCTCAGATCAGAAAGAAGTTTCACAGAATGCTTCTGTGTAGTTTATATTTGAATATATTCCTTTTTCCACTACTACTCTCTTAGCGCTCCAAATGTCCAGTTGCATTTTCTACAGAAAGAGTGTTCAGATCTGCTCCATCAAAAGTATGGTTTAACTCTGTTAGCTGAATGCACAGATCAGAAGGAAGTTTCACCGAATGATTCTGTGTAGTTTATATTTGAAGACATTCCTTTTTCCACTATTACCCTCTTAGCGCTCCGAATCTCCACTTGCATTTTCTACAAAAAGAGTGTTTCATAACTGCTCAATCAAAAATATGTTTTATCTCTGTTAACTGAATTTACAGGTCAGAAATAAGTTTCACATAATGCATCTGTGTAGTTTTTATTCGAAGATATTCTTTTTCCCAATGTAGGCCTCTTTGCGCTTAGCATGTCCAATTGCAGTTTGTACAGAAAGAGTGTTTCAGAACGGCTCAATCAAAGGTAAGGTTCAACTCTGTTAGTTGAATGCACAGAACAGAAAGAATTTTTACAGAATGCTACTGTGTAGTTTATATTTGAATATATTCCTTTTTCCACTATTACCCTCTTAGCGCTCCGAATGTCCACTTGCATTTTCTACAGAAAGAGTGTTCAGAACTGCGCAATCAAAAGTATGGTTTAACTCTGTTAGCTTAATGAACGTATCAGAAATAAGTTTCACACAATGCTTCTGTGTAGTTTTTATTTAAAGATATTATTTTTCCCAAAGAGGCCTCTTAGCGCTCAGAATGTCCAATTGCAGTTTCTACAGAAAGAGTGTTCCAGAAAGGCTCAATCAAAAGTAAGGTTCAACTCTGTTAGTTGAATGCACAGAACAGAAAGAAGTTTCATACAATGCTTCTGTGTAGTTTATATTTGAACATATTCTTTTTTCCACTATTACCCACTTAGCGCTACGAATGTCCAGTTGCATTTTCTACAGACAGAGTGTTTCAAAACTGCTCAATCGAAAGTATGGTTTAACTCTGTTAGCTGAATGCTCAGATCAGAAAGAAGTTTCACAGAATGCTTCTGTGTAGTTTATATTTGAATATATTCCTTTTTCCACTACTACTCTCTTAGCGCTCCAAATGTCCAGTTGCATTTTCTACAGAAAGAATGTTCAGATCTGCTCAATCAAATGTATGGTTTAACTCTGTTAGCTGAATGCACAGATCAGAAAGAAGTTTCACAGAATGATTCTGTGTAGTTTATATTTGGAGACATTCCTTTTTCCACTATTACCCTCTTAGCGCTCCGAATCTCCACTTGCATTTTCTACAGAAAGAGTGTTTCAGAACGGCTCAATCAAAACTAAGGTTCAACTCTTTTAGTTGAACAAACAGAACAGAAAGAAGTTTCACACAATTCTTCTGTGTAGTTTTTATTTGTAGACATTCTATTTCCCAATATAGGCCTCCTACCGCTCAGAATGTCCAATTGCAGTTTCTACAGAAAGAGTGTTTCAGAACGGCTCAATCAAAAGTAAGGTTCAACTCTGTTAGTTGAATGCACAGAACAGAAAGAAGTTTCATACAATGCTTCTGTGTAGTTTATATTTGAACATATTCTTTTTTCCACTATTACCCACTTAGCGCTACGAATGTCCGGTTGCATTTTCTACAGACAGAGTGTTTCAAAACTGCTCAATCAAAAGTATGGTTTAACTCTGTTAGCTGAATGCTCAGATCAGAAATATGTTTCACAGAATGCTTCTGTTTAGTTTATATTTGAATATATTCCTTTTTCCACTACTACGCTCTTAGCGCTCCAAATGTCCAGTTGCATTTTCTACAGAAAGAGTGTTCAGATCTGCTCAATCAAAAGTATGGTTTAACTCTGTTAGCTGAATGCACAGATCAGAAAGAAATTTCACCGAATGATTCTGTGTAGTTTATATTTGAAGACATTCCTTTTTCCACTATTACCCTCTTAGCGCTCCGAATCTCCACTTGCATTTTCTACAGATAGAGTGTTTCATAACTGCTCAATCAAAAATATGTTTTAACTCTGTTAACTGAATTTACAGATCAGAATTAAGTTTCACAGAATTCATCTGTGTAGTATTTATTTGAAGATATTCTTTTTCCCAATGTAGGCCTCTTAGCGCTTAGCATGTCCAATTGCAGTTTCTACAGAAAGAGTGTTTCAGAACGGCTCAATCAAAAGTAAGGTTCAACTCTGTTAGTTGAATGCACAGAACAGAAAGAATTTTCACAGAATGCTACTGTGTAGTTTATATTTGAATATATTACTTTTTCCACTATTACCCTCTTAGCGCTCCGAATGTCCACTTGTATTTTCTACAGAAAGAGTGTTCAGAACTGCGCAATCAAAAGTATGGTTTAACTCTTTTAGCTTAATGAACATATCAGAAATAAGTTTCACACAATGCTTCTGTGTAGTTTTTATTTGAAGATATTATTTTTCCCAATATAGGCCTCTTAGCGCTCAGAATGTCCAATTGCAGTTTCTACAGAAAGAGTGCTTCAGAAAGGCTCAATCAAAAGTAAGGTTCAACTCTGTTAGTTGAATGCACAGAACAGAAAGAAGTTTCATACAATGCTTCTGTGTAGTTTATATTTGAACATATTCTTTTTTCCACTATTACCCAGTTAGCGCTACAAATGTCCAGTTGCATTTTCTACAGACAGAGTGTTTCAAAACTGCTCAATCAAAAGTATGGTTTAACTCTGTTAGCTGAATGCTCAGATCAGAAAGAAGTTTCACAGAATGCTTCTGTGTAGTTTATATTTGAATATATTCCTTTTTCCACTACTACTCTCTTAGCGCTCCAAATGTCCAGTTGCATTTTCTACAGAAAGAGTGTTCAGATCTGCTCAATCAAAAGTATGTTTTAATTCTGTTAGCTGAATGCACAGATCAGAAAGAAGTTTCACAGAATGATTCTGTGTAGTTTATATTTGGAGACATTCCTTTTTCCACTATTACCCTCTTAGCGCTCCGAATCTCCACTTGCAATTTCTACAGAAAGAGTGTTTCAGAACGGCTCAATCAAAACTAAGGTTCAACTCTTTTAGTTGAACAAACAGAACAGAAAGAAGTTTCACACAATTCTTCTGTGTAGTTTTTATTTGTAGACATTCTTTTTCCCAATATAGGCCTCTTAGCGCTCAGAATGTCCAATTGCAGTTTCTACAGAAGGAGTGTTTCAGAAAGGCTCCATCAAAAGTAAGGTTCAACTCTGTTAGTTGAATGCACAGAACAGAAAGAAGTTTCATTCAATGCTTCTGTGTAGTTTATATTTGAACATATTCTTTTTTCCACTATTACCCACTTAGCGCTACGAATGTCCAGTTGCGTTTTCTACAGACAGAGTGTTTCAAAACTGCTCAATCAAAAGTATAGTTTAACTCTGTTAGCTGAATGCTCAGATCAGAAAGAAGTTTCACAGAATGCTTCTGTGTAGTTTATATTTGAATATATTCCTTTTTCCACTACTACGCTCTTAGCGCTCCAAAAGTCCAGTTGCATTTTCTACAGAAAGATTGTTCAGATCTGCTCAATCAAAAGTATGGTTTAACCCTGTGAGCTGAATGCACAGATCAGAAAGAAGTTTCACCGAATGATTCTGTGTAGTTTATATTTGAAGACATTCCTTTTTCCACTATTACCCTCTTAGCGCTCCGAATCTCCACTTGCATTTTCTACAAAAAGAGTGTTTCATAACTGCTCAATCAAAAATATGTTTTATCTCTGTTAACTGAATTTACAGGTCAGAAATAAGTTTCACAGAATGCATCTGTGTAGTTTTTATTTGAAGATATTCTTTTTCCCAATGTAGGCCTCTTAGCGCTTAGCATGTCCAATTGCAGTTTGTACAGAAAGAGTGTTTCAGAACGGCTCAATCAAAAGTAAGGTTCAACTCTGTTAGTTGAATGCACAGAACAGAAAGAATTTTCACAGAATGCTACTGTGTAGTTTATATTTGAATATATTCCTTTTTCCACTATTACCCTCTTAGCGCTCCGAATGTCCACTTGAATTTTCTACAGAAAGAGTGTTCAGAACTGCGCAATCAAAAGTATGGTTTAACTCTGTTAGCTTAATGAACATATCAGAAATAAGTTTCACACAATGCTTCTGTGTAGTTTTTATTTGAAGATATTATTTTTCCCAATAGAGGCCTCTTAGCGCTCAGAATGTCCAATTGCAGTTTCTACAGAAAGAGTGTTTCAGAAAGGCTCAATCAATTGTAAGGTTCAACTCTGTTAGTTGAATGCACAGAACAGAAAGGAGTTTCATACAATGCTTCTGTGTAGTTTATATTTGAACATATTTTTTTTCCACTATTACCCACTTAGCGCTACGAATGTCCAGTTGCATTTTCTGCAGACAGAGTGTTTCAAAACTGCTCAATCAAAATTATGGTTTAACTCTGTTAGCTGAATGCTCAGATCAGAAAGAAGTTTCACAGAATATTTCTGTGTAGTTTATATTTGAATATATTCCTTTTTCCACTACTACTCTCTTAGCGCTCCAAATGTCCTGTTGCATTTTCTACAGAAAGAGTGTTCAGATCTGCTCAATCAAAAGTATGGTTTAACTCTGTTAGCTGAATGCACAGATCAGAAAGAAGTTTCACAGAATGATTCTGTGTAGTTTATATTTGGAGACATTCCTTTTTCCACTATTACCCTCTTAGCGCTCCGAATCTCCACTTGCATTTTCTACAGAAAGAGTGTTTCAGAACGGCTCAATCAAAACAAAGGTTCAACTCTTTTAGTTGAACAAACAGAACAGAAAGAAGTTTCACACAATTCTTCTGTGTAGTTTTTATTTGTAGACATTCTTTTTCCCAATATAGGCCTCCTAGCGCTCAGAATGTCCAATTGTAGTTTCTACAGAAAGAGTGTTTCAGAACGGCTCAATCAAAAGTAAGGTTCAACTCTGTTAGTTGAATGCACAGAACAGAAAGAAGTTTCATACAATGCTTCTGTGTAGTTTATATTTGAACATATTCTTTTTTCCACTATTACCCACTTAGCGCTACGAATGTCCGGTTGCATTTTCTACAGACAGAGTGTTTCAAAACTGCTCAATCAAAAGTATGGTTTAACTCTGTTAGCTGAATGCTCAGATCAGAAAGATGTTTCACAGAATGCTTCTGTGTAGTTTATATTTGACTATATTCCTTTTTCCACTACTACGCTCTTAGCGCTCCAAATGTCCAGTTGCATTTTCTACAGAAAGAGTGTTCAGATCTGCTCAATCAAAAGTATGGTTTAACTCTGTTAGCTGAATGCACAGGTCAGAAAGAAATTTCACCGAATGATTCTGTGTAGTTTATATTTGAAGACATTCCTTTTTCCACTATTACCCTCTTAGCGCTCCGAATCTCCACTTGCATTTTCTACAGAAAGAGTGTTTCATAACTGCTCAATCAAAAATATGTTTTAACTCTGTTAACTGAATTTACAGATCAGAATTAAGTTTCACAGAATTCATCTGTGTAGTTTTTATTTGAAGATATTCTTTTTCCCAATGTAGGCCTCTTAGCGCTTAGCATGTCCAATTGCAGTTTCTACAGAAAGAGTGTTTCAGAACGGCTCAATCAAAAGTAAGGTTCAACTCTGTTAGTTGAATGCACAGAACAGAAAGAATTTTCACAGAATGCTACTGTGTAGTTTATATTTGAATATATTCCTTTTTCCACTATTACCCTCTTAGCGCTCCGAATGTCCACTTGCATTTTCTACAGAAAGAGTGTTCAGAACTGCGCAATCAAAAGTATGGTTTAACTCTTTTAGCTTAATGAACATATCAGAAATAAGTTTCACACAATGCTTCTGTGTAGTTTTTATTTGAAGATATTATTTTTCCCAATATAGGCCTCTTAGCGCTCAGAATGTCCAATTGCAGTTTCTACAGAAAGAGTGTTTCAGAAAGGCTCAATCAAAAGTAAGGTTCAACTCTGTTAGTTGAATGCACAGAACAGAAAGAAGTTTCATACAATGCTTCTGTGTAGTTTATATTTGAACATATTCTTTTTTCCACTATTACCCACTTAGCGCTACAAATGTCCAGTTGCATTTTCTACAGACAGAGTGTTTCAAAACTGCTCAATCAAAAGTATGGTTTAACTCTGTTAGCTGAATGCTCAGATCAGAAAGAAGTTTTACAGAATGCTTCTGTGTAGTTTATATTTGAATATATTCCTTTTTCCACTACTACTCTCTTAGCGCTCCAAATGTCCAGTTGCATTTTCTACAGAAAGAGTGTTCAGATCTGCTCAATCAAAAGTATGTTTTAATTCTGTTAGCTGAATGCACAGATCAGAAAGAAGTTTCACAGAATGATTCTGTGTAGTTTATATTTGGAGACATTCCTTTTTCCACTATTACCCTCTTAGCGCTCCGAATCTCCACTTGCAATTTCTACAGAAAGAGTGTTTCAGAACGGCTCAATCAAAACTAAGGTTCAACTCTTTTAGTTGAACAAACAGAACAGAAAGAAGTTTCACACAATTCTTCTGTGTAGTTTTTATTTGTAGACATTCTTTTTCCCAATATAGGCCTCTTAGCGCTCAGAATGTCCAATTGCAGTTTCTACAGAAGGAGTGTTTCAGAAAGGCTCCATCAAAAGTAAGGTTCAACTCTGTTAGTTGAATGCACAGAACAGAAAGAAGTTTCATTCAATGCTTCTGTGTAGTTTATATTTGAACATATTCTTTTTTCCACTATTACCCACTTAGCGCTACGAATGTCCAGTTGCATTTTCTACAGACAGAGTGTTTCAAAACTGCTCAATCAAAAGTATAGTTTAACTCTGTTAGCTGAATGCTCAGATCAGAAAGAAGTTTCACAGAATGCTTCTGTGTAGTTTATATTTGAATATATTCCTTTTTCCACTACTACGCTCTTAGCGCTCCAAAAGTCCAGTTGCATTTTCTACAGAAAGATTGTTCAGATCTGCTCAATCAAAAGTATGGTTTAACCCTGTGAGCTGAATGCACAGATCAGAAAGAAGTTTCACCGAATGATTCTGTGTAGTTTATATTTGAAGACATTCCTTTTTCCACTATTACCTTCTTAGCGCTCCGAATCTCCACTTGCATTTTCTACAAAAAGAGTGTTTCATAACTGCTCAATCAAAAATATGTTTTATCTCTGTTAACTGAATTTACAGGTCAGAAATAAGTTTCACAGAATGCATCTGTGTAGTTTTTATTTGAAGGTATTCTTTTTCCCAATGTAGGCCTCTTAGCGCTTAGCATGTCCAATTGCAGTTTGTACAGAAAGAGTGTTTCAGAACGGCTCAATCAAAAGTAAGGTTCAACTCTGTTAGTTGAATGCACAGAACAGAAAGAAGTTTCATACAATGCTTCTGTGTAGTTTATATTTGAACATATTCTTTTATCCACTATTACCCACTTAGCGCTACGAATGTCCAGTTGCATTTTCTACAGACAGAGTGTTTCAAAACTGCTCAATCAAAAGTATGGTTTAACTCTGTTAGCTGAATGCTCAGATCAGAAAGAAGTTTCACAGAATGCTTCTGTGTAGTTTATATTTGATTATATTCCTTTTTCCACTACTACTCTCTTAGCGCTCCAAATGTCCAGTTGCATTTTCTACAGAAAGAGTGTTCAGATCTGCTCAATCAAAAGTATGGTTTAACTCTGTTAGCTGAATGCACATATCAGAAAGAAGTTTCACAGAATGATTCTGTGTAGTTTATATTTGGAGACATTCCTTTTTCCACTATTACCCTCTTAGCGCTCCGAATCTCCACTTGCATTTTCTACAGAAATAGTGTTTCAGAACGGCTCAATCAAAACTAAGGTTCAACTCTTTTAGTTGAACAAACAGAACAGAAAGAAGTTTCACACAATTCTTCTGTGTAGTTTTTATTTGTAGACATTCTTTTTCCCAATATAGGCCTCTTAGCGCTCAGAATGTCCAATTGCAGTTTCTACAGAAGGAGTGTTTCAGAAAGGCTCCATCAAAAGTAAGGTTCAACTCTGTTAGTTGAATGCACAGAACAGAAAGAAGTTTCATTCAATGCTTCTGTGTAGTTTATATTTGAACATATTCTTTTTTCCACTATTACCCACTTAGCGCTACGAATGTCCATTTGCATTTTCTACAGACAGAGTGTTTCAAAACTGCTCAATCAAAAGTATGGTTTAACTCTGTTAGCTGAATGCTCAGATCAGAAAGAAGTTTCACAGAATGCTTCTGTGTAGTTTATATTTGAATATATTCCTTTTTCCACTACTACGCTCTTAGCGCTCCAAATGTCCAGTTGCATTTTCTACAGAAAGATTGTTCAGATCTGCTCAATCAAAAGTATGGTTTAACCCTGTTAGCTGAATGCACAGATCAGAAAGAAGTTTCACCGAATGATTCTGTGTAGTTTATATTTGAAGACAATCCTTTTTCCACTATTACCCTCTTAGCGCTCCGAATCTCCACTTGCATTTTCTACAAAAGGGTGTTTCATAACTGCTCAATCAAAAATATGTTTTATCTCTGTTAACTGAATTTACAGGTCAGAAATAAGTTTCACAGAATGCATCTGTGTAGTTTTTATTTGAAGATATTCTTTTTCCAAATGTAGGCCTCTTAGCGCTTAGCATGTCCAATTGCAGTTTGTACAGAAAGAGTGTTTCAGAACGGCTCAATCAAAAGTAAGGTTCAACTCTGTTAGTTGAATGCACAGAACAGAAAGAATTTTCACAGAATGCTACTGTGTAGTTTATATTTGAATATATTCCTTTTTCCACTATTACCCTCTTAGCGCTCCGAATGTCCACTTGAATTTTCTACAGAAAGAGTGTTCAGAACTGCGCAATCAAAAGTATGGTTTAACTCTGTTAGCTTAATGAACATATCAGAAATAAGTTTCACACAATGCTTCTGTGTAGTTTTTATTTGAAGATATTATTTTTCCCAATAGAGGCCTCTTAGCGCTCAGAATGTCCAATTGCAGTTTCTACAGAAAGAGTGTTTCAGAACGGCTCAATCAAAAGTAAGGTTCAACTCTGTTAGTTGAATGCACAGAACAGAAAGAAGTTTCATACAATGCTTCTGTGTAGTTTATATTTGAACATATTCTTTTTTCCACTATTACCCACTTAGCGCTACGAATGTCCAGTTGCATTTTCTACAGACAGAGTGTTTCAAAACTGCTCAATCAAAAGTATGGTTTTACTCTGTTAGCTGAATGCTCAGATCAGAAAGAAGTTTCACAGAATGCTTCTGTGTAGTTTATATTTGAATATATTCCTTTTTCCACTACTACTCTCTTAGCGCTCCAAATGTCCAGTTGCATTTTCTACAGAAAGAGTGTTCAGATCTGCTCAATCAAAAGTATGTTTTAACTCTGTTAGCTGAATGCACAGATCAGAAAGAAGTTTCACAGAATGATTCTGTGTAGTTTATATTTGGAGACATTCCTTTTTCCACAATTACCCTCTTAGCGCTCCGAATCTCCACTTGCATTTTCTACAGAAAGAGTGTTTCAGAACGGCTCAATCAAAACTAAGGTTCAAATCTTTTAGTTGAACAAACAGAACAGAAAGTAGTTTCACACAATTCTTCTGTGTAGTTTTTATTTGTAGACATTCTTTTTCCCAATATAGGCCTCTTAGCGCTCAGAATGTCCAATTGCAGTTTCTACAGAAAGAGTGTTTCAGAACGGCTCAATCAAAAGTAAGGTTCAACTCTGTTAGTTGAATGCACAGAACAGAAAGAAGTTTCATACAATGCTTCTGTGTAGTTTATATTTGAACATATTCTTTTTTCCACTATTAAACACTTAGCGCTACGAATGTCCAGTTGCATTTTCTACAGACAGAGTGTTTCAAAACTGCTCAATCAAATGTATGGTTTAACTCTGTTAGCTGAATGCTCAGATCAGAAAGAAGTTTCACAGAATGCTTCTGTGTAGTTTATATTTGAATATATTCCTTTTTCCACTAGTACGCTCTTAGCGCTCCAAATGTCCAGTTGCATTTTCTACTGAAAGAGTGTTCAGAACTGCGCAATCAAAAGTATGGTTTAACTCTGTTAGCTTAATGAACATATCAGAAATAAGTTTCACACAATGCTTCTGTGTAGTTTTTATTTAAAGATATTATTTTTCCCAATAGAGGCCTCTTAGCGCTCAGAATGTCCAATTGCAGTTTCTACAGAAAGAGTGTTTCAGAAAGGCTCAATCAAAAGTAAGGTTCAACTCTATTAGTTGAATGCACAGAACAGAAAGAAGTTTCATACAATGCTTCTGTGTAGTTTATATTTGAACATATTCTTTTTTCCACTATTACCCAGTTAGCGCTATGAATGTCCAGTTTCATTTTCTACAGACAGAGTGTTTCAAAACTGCTCAATCAAAAGTATGGTTTAAATCTGTTAGCTGAATGCTCAGATCAGAAAGAAGTTTCACAGAATGTTTCTGTGTAGTTTATATTTGAATATATTCCTTTTTCCACTACTACTCCCTTAGCGCTCCAAATGTCCAGTTGCATTTTCTACAGAAAGGGTGTTCAGATCTGCTCAATCAAAAGTATGGTTTAACTCTGTTAGCTGAATGCACAGATCAGAAAGAAGTTTCACAGAATGATTCTGTGTAGTTTATATTTGGAGACATTCCTTTTTCCACTATTACCCTCTTAGCGCTCCGAATCTCCACTTGCATTTTCTACAGAAAGAGTGTTTCAGAACGGCTCAATCAAAACTAAGATTCAACTCTTTTAGTTGAACAAACAGAACAGAAAGAAGTTTCACACAATTCTTCTGTGTAGTTTTTATTTGTAGACATTCTTTTCCCCAATATAGGCCTCCTAGCGCTCAGAATGTCCAATTGTAGTTTCTACAGAAAGAGAGTTTCAGAACGGCTCAATCAAAATTAAGGTTCAACTCTGTTAGTTGAATGCACAGAACAGAAAGAAGTTTCATACAATGCTTCTGTGTAGTTTATATTTGAACATATTCTTTTTTCCACTATTACCCACTTAGCGCTACGAATGTCCAGTTGCATTTTCTACAGACAGAGTGTTTCAAAACTGCTCAATCAAAAGTATGGTTTAACTCTGTTAGCTGAATGCTCAGATCAGAAAGAAGTTTCACAGAATGCTTCTGTGTAGTTTATATTTGAATATATTCCTTTTTCCACTACTACGCTCTTAGCGCTCCAAATGTCCAGTTGCATTTTCTACAGAAAGAGTGTTCAGATCTGCTGAATCAAAAGTATGGTTTAACTCTGTTAGCTGAATGCACAGATCAGAAAGAATTTTCACCGAATGATTCTGTGTAGTTTACATTTGAAGACATTCCTTTTTCCACTATTACCCTCTTAGCGCTCCGAATCTCCACTTGCATTTTCTACAAAAAGAGTGTTTCATAACTGCTCAATCAAAAATATGTTTTATCTCTGTTAACTGAATTTACAGATCAGAAATAAGTTTCACACAATGCATCTGTGTAGTTTTTATTTGAAGATATTCTTTTTCCCAATGTAGGCCTCTTAGCGCATAGCATGTCCAATTGCAGTTTCTACAGAAAGAGTGTTTCAGAACGGCTCAATCAAAAGTAAGGTTCAACTCTGTTAGTTGAATGCAGAGAACAGAAAGTATTTTCACAGAATGCTACTGTGTAGTTTATATTTGAATATATTCCTTTTTCCACTATTACCCTCTTAGCACTACGAAGGTCCACTTGCATTTTCTACAGAAAGAGTGTTCAGAACTGCGCAATCAAAAGTATGGTTCAACTCTGTTAGCTTAATGAACATATCAGAAATCAGTTTCACACAATGCTTCTGTGTAGTTTTTATTTGAATATATTATTTTTCCCAATAGAGGCCTCTTAGCGCTCAGAATGTCCAATTGCAGTTTCTACAGAAAGAGTGTTTCAGAAAGGCTCAATCCAAAGTAAGTTTCAACTCTGTTAGTTGAATGCACAGAACAGAAAGAAGTTTCATACAATGCTTCTGTGTAGTTTATATTTGAACATATTCTTTTTTCCACTATTACCCACTTAGCGCTACGAATGTCCAGTTGCATTTTCTACAGACAGAGTGTTTCAAAACTGCTCAATCAAAAGTATGGTTTAACTCCGTTAGCTGAATGCTCAGATCAGAAAGATGTTTCACAGAATGCTTCTGTGTAGTTTATATTTGAATATATTCCTTTTTCCACTACTACGCTCTTAGCGCTCCAAATGTCCAGTTGCATTTTCTACAGAAAGAGTGTTCAGATCTGCTCAATCAAAAGTATGGTTTAACTCTGTTAGCTGAATGCACAGATCAGAAAGAAGTTTCACCGAATGATTCTGTGTAGTTTATATTTGAAGACATTCCTTTTTCCACTATTACCCTCTTAGCGCTCCGAATCTCAACTTGCATTTTCTACAGAAAGAGTGTTTCATAACCGCTCAATCAAAAATATGTTTTATCTCCGTTAACTGAATTTACAGATCAGAATTAGGTTTCACAGAATTCATCTGTGTAGTTTTTGTTTGTAGACATTCTTTTTCCCAATATAGGACTCTTAGCGCTCACAATGTCCAATTGCAGTTTCTACAGAAAGAGTGTTTCAGAACGGCTCAATCAAAAGTAAGGTTCAACTCTGTTAGTTGAATGCACAGAACAGAAAGAAGTTTCATACAATGCTTCTGTGTAGTTTATATTTGAACATATTCTTTTTTCCACTATTAAACACTTAGCGCTACGAATGTCCAGTTGCATTTTCTACAGACAGAGTGTTTCAAAACTGCTCAATCAAATGTATGGTTTAACTCTGTTAGCTGAATGCTCAGATCAGAAAGAAGTTTCACAGAATGCTTCTGTGTAGTTTATATTTGAATATATTCCTTTTTCCACTAGTACGCTCTTAGCGCTCCAAATGTCCAGTTGCATTTTCTACTGAAAGAGTGTTCAGAACTGCGCAATCAAAAGTATGGTTTAACTCTGTTAGCTTAATGCACATATCAGAAATAAGTTTCACACAATGCTTCTGTGTAGTTTTTATTTAAAGATATTATTTTTCCCAATAGAGGCCTCTTAGCGCTCAGAATGTCCAATTGCAGTTTCTACAGAAAGAGTGTTTCAGAAAGGCTCAATCAAAAGTAAGGTTCAACTCTATTAGTTGAATGCACAGAACAGAAAGAAGTTTCATACAATGCTTCTGTGTAGTTTATATTTGAACATATTCTTTTTTCCACTATTACCCAGTTAGCGCTATGAATGTCCAGTTTCATTTTCTACAGACAGAGTGTTTCAAAACTGCTCAATCAAAAGTATGGTTTAAATCTGTTAGCTGAATGCTCAGATCAGAAAGAAGTTTCACAGAATGTTTCTGTGTAGTTTATATTTGAATATATTCCTTTTTCCACTACTACTCCCTTAGCGCTCCAAATGTCCAGTTGCATTTTCTACAGAAAGGGTGTTCAGATCTGCTCAATCAAAAGTATGGTTTAACTCTGTTAGCTGAATGCACAGATCAGAAAGAAGTTTCACAGAATGATTCTGTGTAGTTTATATTTGGAGACATTCCTTTTTCCACTATTACCCTCTTAGCGCTCCGAATCTCCACTTGCATTTTCTACAGAAAGAGTGTTTCAGAACGGCTCAATCAAAACTAAGATTCAACTCTTTTAGTTGAACAAACAGAACAGAAAGAAGTTTCACACAATTCTTCTGTGTAGTTTTTATTTGTAGACATTCTTTTCCCCAATATAGGCCTCCTAGCGCTCAGAATGTCCAATTGTAGTTTCTACAGAAAGAGAGTTTCAGAACGGCTCAATCAAAATTAAGGTTCAACTCTGTTAGTTGAATGCACAGAACAGAAAGAAGTTTCATACAATGCTTCTGTGTAGTTTATATTTGAACATATTCTTTTTTCCACTATTACTCACTTAGCGCTACGAATGTCCAGTTGCATTTTCTACAGACAGAGTGTTTCAAAACTGCTCAATCAAAAGTATGGTTTAACTCTGTTAGCTGAATGCTCAGATCAGAAAGAAGTTTCACAGAATGCTTCTGTGTAGTTTATATTTGAATATATTCCTTTTTCCACTACTACGCTCTTAGCGCTCCAAATGTCCAGTTGCATTTTCTACAGAAAGAGTGTTCAGATCTGCTGAATCAAAAGTATGGTTTAACTCTGTTAGCTGAATGCACAGATCAGAAAGAATTTTCACCGAATGATTCTGTGTAGTTTACATTTGAAGACATTCCTTTTTCCACTATTACCCTCTTAGCGCTCCGAATCTCCACTTGCATTTTCTACAAAAAGAGTGTTTCATAACTGCTCAATCAAAAATATGTTTTATCTCTGTTAACTGAATTTACAGATCAGAAATAAGTTTCACACAATGCATCTGTGTAGTTTTTATTTGAAGATATTCTTTTTCCCAATGTAGGCCTCTTAGCGCATAGCATGTCCAATTGCAGTTTCTACAGAAAGAGTGTTTCAGAACGGCTCAATCAAAAGTAAGGTTCAACTCTGTTAGTTGAATGCAGAGAACAGAAAGTATTTTCACAGAATGCTACTGTGTAGTTTATATTTGAAAATATTCCTTTTTCCACTATTACCCTCTTAGCACTACGAAGGTCCACTTGCATTTTCTACAGAAAGAGTGTTCAGAACTGCGCAATCAAAAGTATGGTTCAACTCTGTTAGCTTAATGAACATATCAGAAATCAGTTTCACACAATGCTTCTGTGTAGTTTTTATTTGAATATATTATTTTTCCCAATAGAGGCCTCTTAGCGCTCAGAATGTCCAATTGCAGTTTCTACAGAAAGAGTGTTTCAGAAAGGCTCAATCCAAAGTAAGTTTCAACTCTGTTAGTTGAATGCACAGAACAGAAAGAAGTTTCATACAATGCTTCTGTGTAGTTTATATTTGAACATATTCTTTTTTCCACTATTACCCACTTAGCGCTACGAATGTCCAGTTGCATTTTCTACAGACAGAGTGTTTCAAAACTGCTCAATCAAAAGTATGGTTTAACTCCGTTAGCTGAATGCTCAGATCAGAAAGATGTTTCACAGAATGCTTCTGTGTAGTTTATATTTGAATATATTCCTTTTTCCACTACTACGCTCTTAGCGCTCCAAATGTCCAGTTGCATTTTCTACAGAAAGAGTGTTCAGATCTGCTCAATCAAAAGTATGGTTTAACTCTGTTAGCTGAATGCACAGATCAGAAAGAAGTTTCACCGAATGATTCTGTGTAGTTTATATTTGAAGACATTCCTTTTTCCACTATTACCCTCTTAGCGCTCCGAATCTCAACTTGCATTTTCTACAGAAAGAGTGTTTCATAACCGCTCAATCAAAAATATGTTTTATCTCCGTTAACTGAATTTACAGATCAGAATTAGGTTTCACAGAATTCATCTGTGTAGTTTTTGTTTGTAGACATTCTTTTTCCCAATATAGGACTCTTAGCGCTCACAATGTCCAATTGCAGTTTCTACAGAAAGAGTGTTTCAGAACGGCTCAATCAAAAGTAAGGTTCAACTCTGTTAGTTGAATGCACAGAACAGAAAGAAGTTTCATACAATGCTTCTGTGTAGTTTATATTTGAACATATTCTTTTTTCCACTATTACCCACTTAGCGGTACGAATGTCCAGTTGCATTTTCTACAGACAGAGTGTTTCAAAACTGCTTAATCAAAAGTATGGTTTAACTCTGTTAGCTGAATGCTCAGATCAGAAAGTAGTTTCACAGAATGCTTCTGTGTAGTTTATATTTGAATATATTCCTTTTTCCACTACTACGCTCTTAGCGCTCCAAATGTCCAGTTGCATTTTCTACAGAAAGAGTGTTCAGATCTGCTGAATCAAAAGTATGGTTTAACTCTGTTAGCTGAATGCACAGATCAGAAAGAAGTTTCACCGAATGATTCTATGTAGTTTATATTTGAAGACATTCCTTTTTCCACTATTACCTTCTTAGCGCTCCGAATCTCCACTTGCATTTACTACAAAAAGAGTGTTTCATAACTGCTCAATCAAAAATATGTTTTATCTCTGTTAACTGAATTTACAGATCAGAAATAAGTTTCACACAATGCATCTGTGTAGTTTTTATTTGAAGATATTCTTTTTCCCAATGTAGGCCTCTTAGCGCATAGCATGTCCAATTGCAGTTTCTACAGAAAGAGTGTTTCAGAACGGCTCAAGCAAAAGTAAGGTTCAACTCTGTTAGTTGAATGCAGAGAACAGAAAGTATTTTCACAGAATGCTACTGTGTAGTTTATATTTGAATATATTCCTTTTTCTACTATTACCCTCTTAGCGCTCCGAATGTCCACTTGCATTTTCTACAGAAAGAGTGTTCAGAACTGCGCAATCAAAAGTATGGTTTAACTCTGTTAGCTTAATGAACATATCAGAAATAAGTTTCACACAATGCTTCTGTGTAGTTTTTATTTGAAGATATTATTTTTCCCAACAGAGGCCTCTTAGCGCTCAGAATGTCCAATTGCAGTTTCTACAGAAAGAGTGTTTCAGAAAGGCTCAATCAAAAGTAAGGTTCAACTCTGTTAGTTGAATGCACAGAACAGAAAGAAGTTTCATACAATGCTTCTGTGTAGTTTATATTTGAACATATTCTTTTTTCCACTATTACCCAGTTAGCGCTATGAATGTACAGTTGCATTTTCTACAGACAGAGTGTTTCAAAACTGCTCAATAAAAAGTATGGTTTAACTCTGTTAGCTGAATGCTCAGATCAGAAAGAAGTTTCACAGAATGTTTCTGTGTAGTTTATATTTGAATATATTCCTTTTTCCACTACTACTCTCTTAGCGCTCCAAATGTCCAGTTGCATTTTCTACAGAAAGAGTGTTCAGATCTGCTCAATCAAAAGTATGGTTTAACTCTGTTAGCTGAATGCACAGATCAGAAAGAAGTTTCACAGAATGATTCTGTGTAGTTTATATTTGGAGACATTAATTTTTCCACTATTACCCTATTAGCGCTCCGAATCTCCACTTGCATTTTCTACAGAAAGAGTGTTTCAGAACGGCTCAATCAAAACTAAGGTTCAACTCCTTTAGTTGAACAAAAAGAACAGAAAGATGTTTCACACAATTCTTCTGTGTAGTTTTTATTTGTAGACATTCTTTTTCCCAATATAGGCCTCCTAACGCTCAGAATGTCCAATTGTAGTTTCTACAGAAAGAGTGTTTCAGAACGGCTCAATCAAAATTAAGGTTCAACTCTGTTAGTTGAATGCACAGAACAGAAAGAAGTTTCATACAATGCTTATGTGTAGTTTATATTTGAACATATTCTTTGTTCCACTATTACCCACTTAGCGCTACGAATGTCCAGTTGCATTTTCTACAGACAGAGTGTTTCAAAACTGCTCAATCAAAAGTATGGTTTAACTCTGTTAGCTGTATGCTCAGATCAGAATGATGTTTCACAGAATGCTTCTGTGTAGTTTATATTTGAATATATTCCTTTTTCCACTACTACGCTCTTAGCGCTCCAAATGTCCAGTTGCATTTTCTACAGAAAGAGTGTTCAGATCTGCTCAATCAAAAGTATGGTTTAACTCTGTTAGCTGAATGCACAGATCAGAAAGAAATTTCACCGAATGATTCTGTGTAGTTTATATTTGAAGACATTCCTTTTTCCACTATTACCCTCTTAGCGCTCCGAATCTCCACTTGCATTTTCTACAGAAAGAGTGTTTCATAACTGCTCAATCAAAAATATGTTTTATCTCTGTTAACTGAATTTACAGATCAGAATTAAGTTTCACAGAATTCATCTGTGTAGTTTTTATTTGAAGATATTCTTTTTCCCAATGTAGGCGTCTTAGCGCTTAGCATGTCCAATTGCAGTTTCTACAGAAAGAGTGTTTCAGAACGGCTCAATCAGAAGTAAGGTTCAACTCTGTTAGTTGAATGCACAGAACAGAAATAATTTTCACAGAATGCTACTGTGTAGTTTATATTTGAATATATTCCTTTTTCCACTATTACCCTCTTAGCGCTCGGAATGTCCACTTGCATTTTCTACAGAAAGAGTGTTCAGAACTGCGCAATCAAAAGTATGGTTTAACTCTGTTAGCTTAATGAACATATCAGAAATAAGTTTCACACAATGCTTCTGTGTAGTTTTTATTTGAAGATATTATTTTTCCCAATAGAGGCCTCTTAGCGCTCAGAATGTCCAATTGCAGTTTCTACAGAAAGAGTGTTTCAGAAAGGCTCAATCAAAAGTAAGGTTCAACTCTGTTAGTTGAATGCACAGAACAGAAAGAAGTTTCATACAATGCTTCTGTGTAGTTTATATTTGAACATATTCTTTTTTCCACTATTACCCACTTAGCGCTACGAATGTCCAGTTGCATTTTCTACAGACAGAGTGTTTCAAAACTGCTCAATCAAAAGTATGGTTTAACTCCGTTAGCTGAATGCTCAGATCAGAAAGATGTTTCACAGAATGCTTCTGTGTAGTTTATATTTGAATATATTCCTTTTTCCACTACTACGCTCTTAGCGCTCCAAATGTCCTGTTGCATTTTCTACAGAAAGTGTGTTCAGATCTGCTCAATCAAAAGTATGGTTTAACTCTGTTAGCTGAATGCACAGATCAGAAAGAAGTTTCACCGAATGATTCTGTGTAGTTTATATTTTAAGACATTCCTTTTTCCACTATTACCCTCTTAGCGCTCCGAATCTCAACTTGCATTTTCTACAGAAAGAGTGTTTCATAACCGCTCAATCAAAAATATATTTTATCTCTGTTAACTGAATTTGCAGATCAGAATTACGATTCACAGAATTCATCTGTGTAGTTTTTGTTTGTAGACATTCTTTTTCCCAATATAGGACTCTTAGCGCTCACAATGTCCAATTGCACTTTCTACAGAAAGAGTGTTTCAGAACGGCTCAATCAAAAGTAAGGTTCAACTCTGTTAGTTGAATGCACAGATCAAAAAGAAGTTTCATACAATGCTTCTGTGTAGTTTATATTTGAACATATTCTTTTTTCCACTATTACCCACTTAGCGCTACGAATGTCCAGTTGCATTTTCTACAGACAGAGTGTTTCAAAACTGCTCAATCAAAAGTATGGTTTAACTCTGTTAGCTGAATGCTCAGATCAGAAAGTAGTTTCACAGAATGCTTCTGTGTAGTTTATATTTGAATATATTCCTTTTTCCACTACTACGCTCTTAGCGCTCAAAATGTCCAGTTGCATTTTCTACAGAAAGAGTGTTCAGATCTGCTGAATCAAAAGTATGGTTTAACTCTGTTAGCTGAATGCACAGATCAGAAAGAAGTTTCACCGAATGATTCTGTGTAGTTTATATATGAAGACATTCCTTTTTCCACTATTACCCTCTTAGCGCTCCGAATCTCCACTTGCATTTTCTACAAAAAGAGTGTTTCATAACTGCTCAATCAAAAATATGTTTTATCTCTGTTAACTGAATTTACAGATCAGAAATAAGTTTCACAGAATGCATCTGTGTAGTTTTTATTTGAAGATATTCTTTTTCCCAATGTAGGCCTCTTAGCGCTTAGCATGTCCAATTGCAGTTTCTACAGAAAGAGTGTTTCAGAACGGCTCAATCAAAAGTAAGGTTCAACTCTGTTAGTTGAATGCAGAGAACAGAAAGTATTTTCACAGAATGCTACTGTGTAGTTTATATTTGAATATATTCCTTTTTCCACTATTACCCTCTTAGCGCTCCGAATGTGCACTTGCATTTTCTACAGAAAGAGTGTTCAGAACTGCGCAATCAAAAGTATGGTTTAACTCTGTTAGCTTAATGAACATATCAGAAATAAGTTTCACACAATGCTTCTGTGTAGTTTTTATTTGAAGATATTATATTTCCCAACAGAGGCCTCTTAGCGCTCAGAATGTCCAATTGCAGTTTCTACAGAAAGAGTGTTTCAGAAAGGCTCAATCAAAAGTAAGGTTCAACTCTGTTAGTTGAATGCACAGAACAGAAAGTAGTTTCATTCAATGCTTCTGTGTAGTTTATATTTGAACATATTCTTTTTTCCACTATTACCCACTTAGTGTTACGAATGTCCAGTTGCATTTTCTACAGACAGAGTGTTTCAAAACTGCTCAATCAAAAGTATGGTTTAACTCTGTTAGCTGAATGCTCAGATCAGAAAGAAGTTTCACAGAATGCTTCTGTGTAGTTTATATTTGAATATATTCCTTTTTCCACTACTACTCTCTTAGCGCTCCAAATGTCCAGTTGCATTTTCTACAGAAAGAGTGTTCAGATCTGCTCAATCAAAAGTATGGTTTAACTCTGTTAGCTGAATGCACAGATCAGAAAGAAGTTTCACCGAATGATTCTGTGTAGTTTATATTTGGAGACTTTCCTTTTTCCACTATTACCCTCTTAGCGCTCCGAATCTCCACTTGCATTTTCTACAGAAAGAGTGTTTCATAACTGCTCAATCAAAAATATGTTTTATCTCTGTTAACTGAATTTACAGATCAGAAATATGTTTCACACAATGCTTCTGTGTAGTTTTTATTTGAAGATATTATTTTTCCCAATAGAGGCCTCTTAGCGCTCAGAATGCCCAATTGCAGTTTCTACAGAAAGAGTGTTTCAGAAAGGCACAATCAAAAGTAAGGTTCAACTCTGTTAGTTGAATGCACAGAACAGAAAGAACTTTCATACAATGCTTCTGTGTAGTTTATATTCGAACATATTCTTTTTTCCACTATTACCCACTTAGCGCTACGAATGTCCAGTTGCATTTTCTACAGACAGAGTGTTTAAAAACTGCTCAATCAAAAGTATGGTTTAACTCTGTTAGCTGAATGCTCAGATCAGAAAGAAGTTTCACAGAATGCTTCTGTGTAGTTTATATTTGAATATATTCCTTTTTCCACTACTACTCTCTTAGCGCTCAAAATGTCCAGTTGCATTTTCTACAGAAAGAGTGTTCAGATCTGCTCAATCAAAAGTATGGTTTAACTCTCTTAGCTGAATGCACAAATCAGAAAGAAGTTTCACAGAATGATTCTGTGTAGTTTATATTTGAAGACATTCCTTTTTCCACTATTACCCTCTTAGCGCTCCGAATCTCCACTTGCATTTTCTACAGAAAGAGTGTTTCAGAACGGCTCAATCAAAACTAAGGTTCAACTCTTTTAGTTGAACAAACAGAAGAGAAAGTAGTTTCACACAATTCTTCTGTGTAGTTTTTATTTGTAGACATTCTTTTTCCCAATATAGGCCTCCTAGCGCTCAGAATGTCCAATTGTAGTTTCTACAGAAAGAGTGTTTCAGAACGGCTCAATCAAAATTAAGGTTCAACTCTGTTAGTTGAATGCACAGAACAGAAAGAAGTTTCATACAATGCTTCTGTGTAGTTTATATTTGAACATATTCTTTTTCCACTATTACCCACTTAGCGCTACGAATGTCCAGTTGCATTTTCTACAGACAGAGTGTTTCAAAACTGCTCAATCAAAAGTATGGTTTAACTCTGTTAGCTGAATGCTCAGATCAGAAAGATGTTTCACAGAATGCTTCTGTGTAGTTTATATTTGAATATATTCCTTTTTCCACTACTACGCTCTTAGCGCTCCAAATGTCCAGTTGCATTTTCTACAGAAAGAGTGTTCAGATCTGCTCAATCAAAAGTATGGTTTAAATCTGTTAGCTGAATGCACAGATCAGAAAGAAATTTCACCGAATGATTCTGTGTAGTTTATATATGAAGACATTCCTTTTTCCACTATTACCCTCTTAGCGCTCCGAATCTCCACTTGCATTTTCTACAGAAAGAGTGTTTCATAACTGCTCAATCAAAAATGTGTTTTATCTCCGTTAACTGAATTTACAGATCAGAATTAAGTTTCACAGAATTCATCTGTGTAGTTTTTATTTGAAGATATTCTTTTTCCCAATGTAGGCCTCTTAGCGCTTAGCATGTCCAATTGCAGTTTCTACAGAAAGAGTGTTTCAGAACGGCTCAATCAAAAGTAAGGTTCACCTCTGTTAGTTGAATGCACAGAACAGAAAGAATTTTCACAGAATGCTACTGTGTAGTTTATATTTGAATATATTCCTTTTTCCACTATTACCCTCTTAGCGCTCGGAATGTCCACTTGCATTTTCTACAGAAAGTGTGTTCAGAACTGCGCAATCAAATGTATGGTTTAACTCTGTTAGCTTAATGAACATATCAGAAATAAGTTTCACACAATGCTTCTGTGTAGTTTTTATTTGAAGATATTATTTTTCCCAATATAGGCCTCTTAGCGCTCAGAATGTCCAATTGCAGTTTCTACAGAAACAGTGTTTCAGAAAGGCTCAATCAAAAGTAAGGTTCAACTCTGTTAGTTGAATGCACAGAACAGAAAGTAGTTTCATTCAATGCTTCTGTGTAGTTTATATTTGAACATATTCTTTTTTCCACTATTACCCACTTAGCGCTACGAATGTTCAGTTGCATTTTCTACAGACAGAGTGTTTCAAAACTGCTCAATCAAAAGTATGGTTTAACTCTGTTAGCTGAATGCTCAGATCAGAAAGAAGTTTCACAGAATGCTTCTGTGTAGTTTATATTTGAATATATTCCTTTTTCCACTACTACTCTCTTAGCGCTCCAAATGTCCAGTTGCATTTTCTACAGAAAGAGTGTTCAGATCTGCTCAATCAAAAGTATGGTTTAACTCTGTTAGCTGAATGCACAGATCAGAAAGAAGTTTCACCGAATGATTCTGTGTAGTTTATATTTGGAGACATTCCTTTTTCCACTATTACCCTCTTAGCGCTCCGAATCTCCACTTGCATTTTCTACAGAAAGAGTGTTTCATAACTGCTCAATCAAAAATATGTTTTATCTCTGTTAACTGAATTTACAGATCAGAAATAAGTTTCACACAATGCTTCTGTGTAGTTTTTATTTGAAGATATTATTTTTCCCAATAGAGGCCTCTTAGCGCTCAGAATGTCCAATTGCAGTTCCTACAGAAAGAGTGTTTCAGAAAGGCACAATCAAAAGTAAGGTTCAACTCTGTTAGTTGAATGCACAGAACAGAAAGAACTTTCATACAATGCTTCTGTGTAGTTTATATTCGAACATATTCTTTTTTCCACTATTACCCACTTAGCGCTACGAATGTCCAGTTGCATTTTCTACAGACAGAGTGTTTCAAAACTGCTCAATCAAAAGTATGGTTTAACTCTGTTAGCTGAATGCTCAGATCAGAAAGAAGTTTCACAGAATGCTTCTGTGTAGTTTATATTTGAATATATTCCTTTTTCCACTACTACTCTCTTAGCGCTCAAAATGTCCAGTTGCATTTTCTACAGAAAGAGTGTTCAGATCTGCTCAATCAAAAGTATGGTTTAACTCTGTTAGCTGAATGCACAAATCAGAAAGAAGTTTCACAGAATGATTCTGTGTAGTTTATATTTGTAGACATTCCTTTTTCCACTATTACCCTCTTAGCGCTCCGAATCTCCACTTGCATTTTCTACAGAAAGAGTGTTTCAGAACGGCTCAATCAAAACTAAGGTTCAACTCTTTTAGTTGAACAAACAGAACAGAAAGAAGTTTCACACAATTCTTCTGTGTAGTTTTTATTTGTAGACATTCTTTTTCCCAATATAGGCCTCCAAGCGCTCAGAATGTCCAATTGTAGTTTCTTCAGAAAGAGTGTTTCAGAACGGCTCAATCAAAATTAAGTTTCAACTCTGTTAGTTGAATGCACAGAACAGAAAGAAGTTTCATACAATGCTTCTGTGTAGTTTATATTTGAACATATTCTTTTTTCCACTATTACCCACGTAGCGCTACGAATGTCCAGTTGCATTTTCTACAGACAGAGTGTTTCAAAACTGCTCAATCAAAAGTATGGTTTAACTCTGTTAGCTGAATGCTCAGATCAGAAAGATGTTTCACAGAATGCTTCTGTGTAGTTTATATTTGAATATATTCCTTTTTCCACTACTACGCTCTTAGCGCTCCAAATGTCCAGTTGCATTTTCTACAGAAAGAGTGTTCAGATCTGCTCAATCAAAAGTATGGTTTAACTCTGTTAGCTGAATGCACAGATCAGAAAGAAATTTCACCGAATGATTCTGTGTAGTTTATATTTGAAGACATTCCTTTTTCCACTATTACCCTCTTAGCGCTCCGAATCTCCACTTGCATTTTCTACAGAAAGAGTGTTTCATAACTGCTCAATCAAAAATATGTTTTATCTCCGTTAACTGAATTTACAGATCAGAATTAAGTTTCACAGAATTCATCTGTGTAGTTTTTATTTGAAGATATTCTTTTTCCCAATGTAGGCCTCTTAGCGCTTAGCATGTCCAATTGCAGTTTCTACAGAAAGAGTGTTTCAGAACGGCTCAATCAAAAGTAAGGTTCAACTCTGTTAGTTGAATGCACAGAACAGAAAGAATTTTCACAGAATGCTACTGTGTAGTTTATATTTGAATATATTCCTTTTTCCACTATTACCCTCTTAGCGCTCGGAATGTCCACTTGCATTTTCTACAGAAAGTGTGTTCAGAACTGCGCAATCAAATGTATGGTTTAACTCTGTTAGCTTAATGAACATATCAGAAATAAGTTTCACACAATGCTTCTGTGTAGTTTTTATTTGAAGATATTATTTTTCCCAATATAGGCCTCTTAGCGCTCAGAATGTCCAATTGCAGTTTCTACAGAAAGAGTGTTTCAGAAAGGCTCAATCAAAAGTAAGGTTCAACTCTGTTAGTTGAATGCACAGAACAGAAAGAAGTTTCATACAATGCTTCTGTGTTGTTTATATTTGAACGTATTCTTTTTTCCACTATTACCCACTTAGCGCTACAAATGTCCAGTTGCATTTTCTACAGACAGAGTGTTTCAAAACTGCTCAATCAAAAGTATGGTTTAACTCTGTTAGCTGAATGCTCAGATCAGAAAGAAGTTGCACAGAATGCTTCTGTGTAGTTTATATTTGAATATATTCCTTTTTCCACTACTACTCTCTTAGCGCTCCAAATGTCCAGTTGCATTTTCTACAGAAAGAGTGTTCAGATCTGCTCAATCAAAAGTATGGTTTAACTCTGTTAGCTGAATGCACAGATCAGAAAGAAGTTTCACAGAATGTTTCTGTGTAGTTTATATTTGGAGACATTCCTTTTTCCACTATTACCCTCTTAGCGCTCCGAATCTCCACTTGCATTTTCTACAGAAAGAGTGTTTCAGAACGGCTCAATCAAAACTAAGGTTCAACTCTTTTAGTTGAACAAAGAGAACAGAAAGAAGTTTCACACAATTCTTCTGTGTAGTTTTTATTTGTAGACATTCTTTTTCCCAATATAGGCCTCTAAGCGCTCAGAATGTCCAATTGCAGTTTCTACAGAAGGAGTGTTTCAGAAACGCTCCATCAAAAGTAAGGTTCAACTCTGTTAGTTGAATGCACAGAACAGAAAGTAGTTTCATTCAATGCTTCTGTGTAGTTTATATTTGAACATATTCTTTTTTCCACAATTACCCACTTAGCGCTACGAATGTCCAGTTGCATTTTCTACAGACAGAGTGTTTCAAAACTGCTCAATCAAAAGTATGGTTTAACTCTGTTAGCTGAATGCTCAGATCAGAAAGAAGTTTCACAGAATGCTTCTGTGTAGTTTATATTTGAATATATTCCTTTTTCCACTACTACGCTCTTAGCGTTCCAAATGTCCAGTTGCATTTTCTACAGAAAGAGTGTTCAGATCTGCTCAATCAAAAGTATGGTTTAACCCTGTTAGCTGAATGCACAGATCAGAAAGAAGTTTCACCGAATGATTCTGTGTAGTTTATATTTGAAGACATTCCTTTTTCCACTATTACCCTCTTAGCGCTCCGAATCTCCACTTGCGTTTTCTACAAAAAGAGTGTTTCATAACTGCTCAATCAAAAATATGTTTTATCTCTGTTAACTGAATTTACAGGTCGGAAATAAGTTTCACAGAATGCATCTGTGTAGTTTTTATTTGAAGATATTCTTTTTCCCAATGTAGGCCTCTTAGCGCTTAGCATGTCCAATTGCAGTTTGTACAGAAAGAGTGTTTCAGAACGGCTCAATCAAAGGTAAGGTTCAACTCTGTTAGTTGAATGCACAGAACAGAAAGAATTTTCACAGAATGCTACTGTGTAGTTTATATTTGAATATATTCCTTTTTCCACTATTAACCTCTTTGCGCTCCGAAGGTCCACTTGCATTTTCTACAGAAAGAGTGTTCAGAACTGCGCAATCAAAAGTATGGTTTAACTCTGTTAGCTTAATGAACATATCAGAAATAAGTTTCACACAATGCTTCTGTGTAGTTTTTATTTGAAGATATTATTTTTCCCAACAGAGGCCTCTTAGCGCTCAGAATGTCCAATTGCAGTTTCTACAGAAAGAGTGTTTCAGAAAGGCTCAATCCAAAGTAAGGTTCAACTCTGTTAGTTGAATGCACAGAACAGAAAGAAGTTTCATACAATGCTTCTGTGTAGTTTATATTTGAACATATTCTTTTTTCCACTATTACCCACTTAGCGCTACGAATGTCCAGTTGCATTTTCTACAGACAGAGTGTTTCAAAACTGCTCAATCAAAAGTATGGTTTAACTCCGTTAGCTGAATGCTCAGATCAGAAAGATGTTTCACAGAATGCTTCTGTGTAGTTTATATTTGAATATATTCCTTTTTCCACTACTACGCTCTTAGCGCTCCAAATGTCCAGTTGCATTTTCTACAGAAAGAGTGTTCAGATCTGCTCAATCAAAAGTATGGTTTAACTCTGTTAGCTGAATGCACAGATCAGAAAAAAGTTTCACCGAATGATTCTGTGTAGTTTATATTTGAAGACATTCCTTTTTCCACTATTACCCTCTTAGCGCTCCGAATCTCAACTTGCATTTTCTACAGAAAGAGTGTTTCATAACCGCTCAATCAAAAATATGTTTTATCTCCGTTAACTGAATTTACAGATCAGAATTAGGTTTCACAGAATTCATCTGTGTAGTTTTTGTTTGTAGACATTCTTTTTCCCAATATAGGACTCTTAGCGCTCACAATGTCCAATTGTAGTTTCTACAGAAAGAGTGTTTCAGAACGGCTCAATCAAAAGTAAGGTTCAACTCTGTTAGTTGAATGCACAGAACAGAAAGAAGTTTCATACAATGCTTCTGTGTACTTTATATTTGAACATATTCTTTTTTCCACTATTACCCTCTTAGCGCTACGAATGTCCAGTTGCATTTTCTACAGACAGAGTGTTTCAAAACTGCTCAATCAAAAGTATGGTTTAATTCTGTTAGCTGAATGCTCAGATCAGAAAGATGTTTCACAGAATGCTTCTGTGTAGTTTATATTTGAATATATTCCTTTTTCCACTACTACGCTCTTAGCGCTCCAAATGTCCAGTTGCATTTTCTACAGAAAGAGTGTTCAGATCTGCTCAATCAAAAGTATGGTTTAACTCTGTTAGCTGAATGCACAGATCAGAAAGAAATTTCACCGAATGATTCTGTGTAGTTTATATTTGAAGACATTCCTTTTTCCACTATTGCCCCCTTAGCGCTCCAAATCTCCACTTGCATTTTCTACAGAAAGAGTGTTTCATAACTGCTCAATCAAAAATATGTTTTATCTCCGTTAACTGAATTTACAGATCAGAATTAAGTTTCACAGAATTCATCTGTGTAGTTTTTATTTGAAGATATTCTTTTTCCCAATGTAGGCGTCTTAGCGCTTAGCATGTCCAATTGCAGTTTCTACAGAAAGAGTGTTTCAGAACGGCTCAATCAGAAGTAAGGTTCAACTCTGTTAGTTGAATGCACAGAACAGAAAGAATTTTCACAGAATGCTACTGTGTAGTTTATATTTGAATATATTCCTTTTTCCACTACTACGCTCTTAGCGCTCCAAATGTCCTGTTGCATTTTCTACAGAAAGAGTGTTCAGATCTGCTCAATCAAAAGTATGGTTTAACTCTGTTAGCTGAATGCACAGATCAGAAAGAAGTTTCACCGAATGATTCTGTGTAGTTTATATTTGAAGACATTCCTTTTTCCACTATTACCCTCTTAGCGCTCCGAATCTCAACTTGCATTTTCTACAGAAAGAGTGTTTCATAACCGCTCAATCAAAAATATGTTTTATCTCTGTTAACTGAATTTGCAGATCAGAATTACGTTTCACAGAATTCATCTGTGTAGTTTTTTTTTGTAGACATCCTTTTTCCCAATATAGGACTTTTAGCGCTCACAATGTCCAATTGCAGTTTCTACAGAAAGAGTGTTTCAGAACGGCTCAATCAAAAGTAAGGTTCAACTCTGTTAGTTGAATGCACAGATCAGAAAGAAGTTTCATACAATGCTTCTGTGTAGTTTATATTTGAACCTATTCTTTTTTCCACTATTACCCACTTAGCGCTACGAATGTCCAGTTGCATTTTCTACAGACAGAGTGTTTCAAAACTGCTCAATCAAAAGTATGGTTTAACTCTGTTAGCTGAATGCTCAGATCAGAAAGTAGTTTCACAGAATGCTTCTGTGTAGTTTATATTTGAATATATTCCTTTTTCCACTACTACGCTCTTAGCGCTCCAAATGTCCAGTTGCATTTTCTACAGAAAGAGTGTTCAGATCTGCTGAATCAAAAGTATGGTTTAACTCTGTTAGCTGAATGCACAGATCAGAAAGAAGTTTCACCGAATGATTCTGTGTAGTTTATATTTGAAGACATTCCTTTTTCCACTATTACCCTCTTAGCGCTCCGAATCTCCACTTGCATTTTCTACAAAAAGAGTGTTTCATAACTGCTCAATCAAAAATATGTTTTATCTCTGTTAACTGAATTTACAGATCAGAAATAAGTTTCACAAAATGCATCTGTGTAGTTTTTATTTGAAGATATTCTTTTTCCCAATGTAGGCCTCTTAGCGCTTAGCATGTCCAATTGCAGTTTCTACAGAAAGAGTGTTTCAGAACGGCTCAATCAGAAGTAAGGTTCAACTCTGTTAGTTGAATGCACAGAACAGAAAGAATTTTCACAGAATGCTACTGTGTAGTTTATATTTGAATATATTCCTTTTTCCACTATTACCCTCTTAGCGCTCGGAATGTCCACTTGCATTTTCTACAGAAAGAGTGTTCAGAACTGCGCAATCAAAAGTATGGTTTAACTCTGTTAGCTTAATGAACATATCAGAAATAAGTTTCACACAATGCTTCTGTGTAGTTTTTATTTGAAGATGTTATTTTTCCCAAAAGAGGCCTCTTAGCGCTCAGAATGTCCAATTGCAGTTTCTACAGAAAGAGTGTTTCAGAAAGGCTCAATCAAAAGTAAGGTTCAACTCTGTTAGTTGAATGCACAGAACAGAAAGAAGTTTCATACAATGCTTCTGTGTAGTTTATATTCGAACATATTCTTTTTTCCACTATTACCCACTTAGCGCTACGAATGACCAGTTGCATTTTCTACAGACAGAGTGTTTCAAAACTGCTCAATCAAAAGTATGGTTTAACTCTGTTAGCTGAATGCTCAGATCAGAAAGAAGTTTCACAGAATGCTTCTGTGTAGTTTATATTTGAATATATTCCTTTTTCCACTACTACTCTCTTAGCGCTCAAAATGTCCAGTTGCATTTTCTACAGAAAGAGTGTTCAGATCTGCTCAATCAAAAGTATGGTTTAACTCTCTTAGCTGAATGCACAAATCAGAAAGAAGTTTCACAGAATGATTCTGTGTAGTTTATATTTGAAGACATTCCTTTTTCCACTATTACCCTCTTAGCGCTCCGAATCTCCACTTGCATTTTCTACAGAAAGAGTGTTTCAGAACGGCTCAATCAAAACTAAGGTTCAACTCTTTTAGTTGAACAAACAGAAGAGAAAGAAGTTTCACACAATTCTTCTGTGTAGTTTTTATTTGTAGACATTCTTTTTCCCAATATAGGCCTCCTAGCGCTCAGAATGTCCAATTGTAGTTTCTACAGAAAGAGTGTTTCAGAACGGCTCAATCAAAATTAAGGTTCAACTCTGTTAGTTGAATGCACAGAACAGAAAGAAGTTTCATACAATGCTTCTGTGTAGTTTATATTTGAACATATTCTTTTTCCACTATTACCCACTTAGCGCTACGAATGTCCAGTTGCATTTTCTACAGACAGAGTGTTTCAAAACTGCTCAATCAAAAGTATGGTTTAACTCTGTTAGCTGAATGCTCAGATCAGAAAGATGTTTCACAGAATGCTTCTGTGTAGTTTATATTTGAATATATTCCTTTTTCCACTACTACGCTCTTAGCGCTCCAAATGTCCAGTTGCATTTTCTACAGAAAGAGTGTTCAGATCTGCTCAATCAAAAGTATGGTTTAAATCTGTTAGCTGAATGCACAGATCAGAAAGAAATTTCACCGAATGATTCTGTGTAGTTTATATATGAAGACATTCCTTTTTCCACTATTACCCTCTTAGCGCTCCGAATCTCCACTTGCATTTTCTACAGAAAGAGTGTTTCATAACTGCTCAATCAAAAATGTGTTTTATCTCCGTTAACTGAATTTACAGATCAGAATTAAGTTTCACAGAATTCATCTGTGTAGTTTTTATTTGAAGATATTCTTTTTCCCAATGTAGGCCTCTTAGCGCTTAGCATGTCCAATTGCAGTTTCTACAGAAAGAGTGTTTCAGAACGGCTCAATGAAAAGTAAGGTTCACCTCTGTTAGTTGAATGCACAGAACAGAAAGAATTTTCACAGAATGCTACTGTGTAGTTTATATTTGAATATATTCCTTTTTCCACTATTACCCTCTTAGCGCTCGGAATGTCCACTTGCATTTTCTACAGAAAGTGTGTTCAGAACTGCGCAATCAAATGTATGGTTTAACTCTGTTAGCTTAATGAACATATCAGAAATAAGTTTCACACAATGCTTCTGTGTAGTTTTTATTTGAAGATATTATTTTTCCCAATATAGGCCTCTTAGCGCTCAGAATGTCCAATTGCAGTTTCTACAGAAACAGTGTTTCAGAAAGGCTCAATCAAAAGTAAGGTTCAACTCTGTTAGTTGAATGCACAGAACAGAAAGTAGTTTCATTCAATGCTTCTGTGTAGTTTATATTTGAACATATTCTTTTTTCCACTATTACCCACTTAGCGCTACGAATGTTCAGTTGCATTTTCTACAGACAGAGTGTTTCAAAACTGCTCAATCAAAAGTATGGTTTAACTCTGTTAGCTGAATGCTCAGATCAGAAAGAAGTTTCACAGAATGCTTCTGTGTAGTTTATATTTGAATATATTCCTTTTTCCACTACTACTCTCTTAGCGCTCCAAATGTCCAGTTGCATTTTCTACAGAAAGAGTGTTCAGATCTGCTCAATCAAAAGTATGTTTTAACTCTGTTAGCTGAATGCACAGATCAGAAAGAAGTTTCACCGAATGATTCTGTGTAGTTTATATTTGGAGACATTCCTTTTTCCACTATTACCCTCTTAGCGCTCCGAATCTCCACTTGCATTTTCTACAGAAAGAGTGTTTCATAACTGCTCAATCAAAAATATGTTTTATCTCTGTTAACTGAATTTACAGATCAGAAATAAGTTTCACACAATGCTTCTGTGTAGTTTTTATTTGAAGATATTATTTTTCCCAATAGAGGCCTCTTAGCGCTCAGAATGTCCAATTGCAGTTTCTACAGAAAGAGTGTTTCAGAAAGGCACAATCAAAAGTAAGGTTCAACTCTGTTAGTTGAATGCACAGAACAGAAAGAACTTTCATACAATGCTTCTGTGTAGTTTATATTCGAACATATTCTTTTTTCCACTATTACCCACTTAGCGCTACGAATGTCCAGTTGCATTTTCTACAGACAGAGTGTTTCAAAACTGCTCAATCAAAAGTATGGTTTAACTCTGTTAGCTGAATGCTCAGATCAGAAAGAAGTTTCACAGAATGCTTCTGTGTAGTTTATATTTGAATATATTCCTTTTTCCACTACTACTCTCTTAGCGCTCAAAATGTCCAGTTGCATTTTCTACAGAAAGAGTGTTCAGATCTGCTCAATCAAAAGTATGGTTTAACTCTGTTAGCTGAATGCACAAATCAGAAAGAAGTTTCACAGAATGATTCTGTGTAGTTTATATTTGTAGACATTCCTTTTTCCACTATTACCCTCTTAGCGCTCCGAATCTCCACTTGCATTTTCTACAGAAAGAGTGTTTCAGAACGGCTCAATCAAAACTAAGGTTCAACCCTTTTAGTTGAACAAACAGAACAGAAAGAAGTTTCACACAATTCTTCTGTGTAGTTTTTATTTGTAGACATTCTTTTTCCCAATATAGGCCTCCAAGCGCTCAGAATGTCCAATTGTAGTTTCTTCAGAAAGAGTGTTTCAGAACGGCTCAATCAAAATTAAATTTCAACTCTGTTAGTTGAATGCACAGAACAGAAAGAAGTTTCATACAATGCTTCTGTGTAGTTTATATTTGAACATATTCTTTTTTCCACTATTACCCACGTAGCGCTACGAATGTCCAGTTGCATTTTCTACAGACAGAGTGTTTCAAAACTGCTCAATCAAAAGTATGGTTTAACTCTGTTAGCTGAATGCTCAGATCAGAAAGATGTTTCACAGAATGCTTCTGTGTAGTTTATATTTGAATATATTCCTTTTTCCACTACTACGCTCTTAGCGCTCCAAATGTCCAGTTGCATTTTCTACAGAAAGAGTGTTCAGATCTGCTCAATCAAAAGTATGGTTTAACTCTGTTAGCTGAATGCACAGATCAGAAAGAAATTTCACCGAATGATTCTGTGTAGTTTATATTTGAAGACATTCCTTTTTCCACTATTACCCTCTTAGCGCTCCGAATCTCCACTTGCATTTTCTACAGAAAGAGTGTTTCATAACTGCTCAATCAAAAATATGTTTTATCTCCGTTAACTGAATTTACAGATCAGAATTAAGTTTCACAGAATTCATCAGTGTAGTTTTTATTTGAAGATATTCTTTTTCCCAATGTAGGCCTCTTAGCGCTTAGCATGTCCAATTGCAGTTTCTACAGAAAGAGTGTTTCAGAACGGCTCAATCAAAAGTAAGGTTCAACTCTGTTAGTTGAATGCACAGAACAGAAAGAATTTTCACAGAATGCTACTGTGTAGTTTATATTTGAATATATTCCTTTTTCCACTATTACCCTCTTAGCGCTCGGAATGTCCACTTGCATTTTCTACAGAAAGTGTGTTCAGAACTGCGCAATCAAATGTATGGTTTAACTCTGTTAGCTTAATGAACATATCAGAAATAAGTTTCACACAATGCTTCTGTGTAGTTTTTATTTGAAGATATTATTTTTCCCAATATAGGCCTCTTAGCGCTCAGAATGTCCAATTGCAGTTTCTACAGAAAGAGTGTTTCAGAAAGGCTCAATCAAAAGTAAGGTTCAACTCTGTTAGTTGAATGCACAGAACAGAAAGAAGTTTCATACAATGCTTCTGTGTAGTTTATATTTGAACGTATTCTTTTTTCCACTATTACCCACTTAGCGCTACAAATGTCCAGTTGCATTTTCTACAGACAGAGTGTTTCAAAACTGCTCAATCAAAAGTATGGTTTAACTCTGTTAGCTGAATGCTCAGATCAGAAAGAAGTTGCACAGAATGCTTCCGTGTAGTTTATATTTGAATATATTCCTTTTTCCACTACTACTCTCTTAGCGCTCCAAATGTCCAGTTGCATTTTCTACAGAAAGAGTGTTCAGATCTGCTCAATCAAAAGTATGGTTTAACTCTGTTAGCTGAATGCACAGATCAGAAAGAAGTTTCACAGAATGTTTCTGTGTAGTTTATATTTGGAGACATTCCTTTTTCCACTATTACCCTCTTAGCGCTCCGAATCTCCACTTGCATTTTCTACAGAAAGAGTGTTTCAGAACGGCTCAATCAAAACTAAGGTTCAACTCTTTTAGTTGAACAAAGAGAACAGAAAGAAGTTTCACACAATTCTTCTGTGTAGTTTTTATTTGTAGACATTCTTTTTCCCAATATAGGCCTCTAAGCGCTCAGAATGTCCAATTGCAGTTTCTACAGAAGGAGTGTTTCAGAAACGCTCCATCAAAAGTAAGGTTCAACTCTGTTAGTTGAATGCACAGAACAGAAAGTAGTTTCATTCAATGCTTCTGTGTAGTTTATATTTGAACATATTCTTTTTTCCACAATTACCCACTTAGCGCTACGAATGTCCAGTTGCATTTTCTACAGACAGAGTGTTTCAAAACTGCTCAATCAAAAGTATGGTTTAACTCTGTTAGCTGAATGCTCAGATCAGAAAGAAGTTTCACAGAATGCTTCTGTGTAGTTTATATTTGAATATATTCCTTTTTCCACTACTACGCTCTTAGCGTTCCAAATGTCCAGTTGCATTTTCTACAGAAAGAGTGTTCAGATCTGCTCAATCAAAAGTATGGTTTAACCCTGTTAGCTGAATGCACAGATCAGAAAGAAGTTTCACCGAATGATTCTGTGTAGTTTATATTTGAAGACATTCCTTTTTCCACTATTACCCTCTTAGCGCTCCGAATCTCCACTTGCGTTTTCTACAAAAAGAGTGTTTCATAACTGCTCAATCAAAAATATGTTTTATCTCTGTTAACTGAATTTACAGGTCGGAAATAAGTTTCACAGAATGCATCTGTGTAGTTTTTATTTGAAGATATTCTTTTTCCCAATGTAGGCCTCTTAGCGCTTAGCATGTCCAATTGCAGTTTGTACAGAAAGAGTGTTTCAGAACGGCTCAATCAAAGGTAAGGTTCAACTCTGTTAGTTGAATGCACAGAACAGAAAGAATTTTCACAGAATGCTACTGTGTAGTTTATATTTGAATATATTCCTTTTTCCACTATTAACCTCTTTGCGCTCCGAAGGTCCACTTGCATTTTCTACAGAAAGAGTGTTCAGAACTGCGCAATCAAAAGTATGGTTTAACTCTGTTAGCTTAATGAACATATCAGAAATAAGTTTCACACAATGCTTCTGTGTAGTTTTTATTTGAAGATATTATTTTTCCCAACAGAGGCCTCTTAGCGCTCAGAATGTCCAATTGCAGTTTCTACAGAAAGAGTGTTTCAGAAAGGCTCAATCCAAAGTAAGGTTCAACTCTGTTAGTTGAATGCACAGAACAGAAAGAAGTTTCATACAATGCTTCTGTGTAGTTTATATTTGAACATATTCTTTTTTCCACTATTACCCACTTAGCGCTACGAATGTCCAGTTGCATTTTCTACAGACAGAGTGTTTCAAAACTGCTCAATCAAAAGTATGGTTTAACTCCGTTAGCTGAATGCTCAGATCAGAAAGATGTTTCACAGAATGCTTCTGTGTAGTTTATATTTGAATATATTCCTTTTTCCACTACTACGCTCTTAGCGCTCCAAATGTCCAGTTGCATTTTCTACAGAAAGAGTGTTCAGATCTGCTCAATCAAAAGTATGGTTTAACTCTGTTAGCTGAATGCACAGATCAGAAAAAAGTTTCACCGAATGATTCTGTGTAGTTTATATTTGAAGACATTCCTTTTTCCACTATTACCCTCTTAGCGCTCCGAATCTCAACTTGCATTTTCTACAGAAAGAGTGTTTCATAACCGCTCAATCAAAAATATGTTTTATCTCCGTTAACTGAATTTACAGATCAGAATTAGGTTTCACAGAATTCATCTGTGTAGTTTTTGTTTGTAGACATTCTTTTTCCCAATATAGGACTCTTAGCGCTCACAATGTCCAATTGTAGTTTCTACAGAAAGAGTGTTTCAGAACGGCTCAATCAAAAGTAAGGTTCAACTCTGTTAGTTGAATGCACAGAACAGAAAGAAGTTTCATATAATGCTTCTGTGTACTTTATATTTGAACATATTCTTTTTTCCACTATTACCCTCTTAGCGCTACGAATGTCCAGTTGCATTTTCTACAGACAGAGTGTTTCAAAACTGCTCAATCAAAAGTATGGTTTAATTCTGTTAGCTGAATGCTCAGATCAGAAAGATGTTTCACAGAATGCTTCTGTGTAGTTTATATTTGAATATATTCCTTTTTCCACTACTACGCTCTTAGCGCTCCAAATGTCCAGTTGCATTTTCTACAGAAAGAGTGTTCAGATCTGCTCAATCAAAAGTATGGTTTAACTCTGTTAGCTGAATGCACAGATCAGAAAGAAATTTCACCGAATGATTCTGTGTAGTTTATATTTGAAGACATTCCTTTTTCCACTATTGCCCCCTTAGCGCTCCAAATCTCCACTTGCATTTTCTACAGAAAGAGTGTTTCATAACTGCTCAATCAAAAATATGTTTTATCTCCGTTAACTGAATTTACAGATCAGAATTAAGTTTCACAGAATTCATCTGTGTAGTTTTTATTTGAAGATATTCTTTTTCCCAATGTAGGCGTCTTAGCGCTTAGCATGTCCAATTGCAGTTTCTACAGAAAGAGTGTTTCAGAACGGCTCAATCAGAAGTAAGGTTCAACTCTGTTAGTTGAATGCACAGAACAGAAAGAATTTTCACAGAATGCTACTGTGTAGTTTATATTTGAATATATTCCTTTTTCCACTACTACGCTCTTAGCGCTCCAAATGTCCTGTTGCATTTTCTACAGAAAGAGTGTTCAGATCTGCTCAATCAAAAGTATGGTTTAACTCTGTTAGCTGAATGCACAGATCAGAAAGAAGTTTCACCGAATGATTCTGTGTAGTTTATATTTGAAGACATTCCTTTTTCCACTATTACCCTCTTAGCGCTCCGAATCTCAACTTGCATTTTCTACAGAAAGAGTGTTTCATAACCGCTCAATCAAAAATATGTTTTATCTCTGTTAACTGAGTTTGCAGATCAGAATTACGTTTCACAGAATTCATCTGTGTAGTTTTTTTTTGTAGACATCCTTTTTCCCAATATAGGACTTTTAGCGCTCACAATGTCCAATTGCAGTTTCTACAGAAAGAGTGTTTCAGAACGGCTCAATCAAAAGTAAGGTTCAACTCTGTTAGTTGAATGCACAGATCAGAAAGAAGTTTCATACAATGCTTCTGTGTAGTTTATATTTGAACCTATTCTTTTTTCCACTATTACCCACTTAGCGCTACGAATGTCCAGTTGCATTTTCTACAGACAGAGTGTTTCAAAACTGCTCAATCAAAAGTATGGTTTAACTCTGTTAGCTGAATGCTCAGATCAGAAAGTAGTTTCACAGAATGCTTCTGTGTAGTTTATATTTGAATATATTCCTTTTTCCACTACTACGCTCTTAGCGCTCCAAATGTCCAGTTGCATTTTCTACAGAAAGAGTGTTCAGATCTGCTGAATCAAAAGTATGGTTTAACTCTGTTAGCTGAATGCACAGATCAGAAAGAAGTTTCACCGAATGATTCTGTGTAGTTTATATTTGAAGACATTCCTTTTTCCACTATTACCCTCTTAGCGCTCCGAATCTCCACTTGCATTTTCTACAAAAAGAGTGTTTCATAACTGCTCAATCAAAAATATGTTTTATCTCTGTTAACTGAATTTACAGATCAGAAATAAGTTTCACAAAATGCATCTGTGTAGTTTTTATTTGAAGATATTCTTTTTCCCAATGTAGGCCTCTTAGCGCTTAGCATGTCCAATTGCAGTTTCTACAGAAAGAGTGTTTCAGAACGGCTCAATCAGAAGTAAGGTTCAACTCTGTTAGTTGAATGCACAGAACAGAAAGAATTTTCACAGAATGCTACTGTGTAGTTTATATTTGAATATATTCCTTTTTCCACTATTACCCTCTTAGCGCTCGGAATGTCCACTTGCATTTTCTACAGAAAGAGTGTTCAGAACTGCGCAATCAAAAGTATGGTTTAACTCTGTTAGCTTAATGAACATATCAGAAATAAGTTTCACACAATGCTTCTGTGTAGTTTTTATTTGAAGATATTATTTTTCCCAATAGAGGCCTCTTAGCGCTCAGAATGTCCAATTGCAGTTTCTACAGAAAGAGTGTTTCAGAAAGGCTCAATCAAAAGTAAGGTTCAACTCTGTTAGTTGAATGCACAGAACAGAAAGAAGTTTCATACAATGCTTCTGTGTAGTTTATATTTGAACATATTCTTTTTTCCACTATTACCCACTTAGCGCTACGAATGTCCAGTTGCATTTTCTACAGACAGAGTGTTTCAAAACTGCTCAATCAAATGTATGGTTTAACTCCGTTAGCTGAATGCTCAGATCAGAAAGATGTTTCACAGAATGCTTCTGTGTAGTTTATATTTGAATATATTCCTTTTTCCACTACTACGCTCTTAGCGCTCCAAATGTCCTGTTGCATTTTCTACAGAAAGAGTGTTCAGATCTGCTCAATCAAAAGTATGGTTTAACTCTGTTAGCTGAATGCACAGATCAGAAAGAAGTTTCACCGAATGATTCTGTGTAGTTTATATTTGAAGACATTCCTTTTTCCACTATTACCTTCTTAGCGCTCCGAATCTCAACTTGCATTTTCTACAGAAAGAGTGTTTCATAACCGCTCAATCAAAAATATGTTTAATCTCTGTTAACTGAATTTGCAGATCAGAATTACGTTTCACAGAATTCATCTGTGTAGTTTTTGTTTGTAGACATCCTTTTTCCCAATATAGGACTCTTAGCGCTCACAATGTCCAATTGCAGTTTCTACAGAAAGAGTGTTTCAGAACGGCTCAATCAAAAGTAAGGTTCAACTCTGTTAGTTGAATGCACAGAACAGAAAGAAGTTTCATACAATGCTTCTGTGTACTTTCTATTTGAACATATTCTTTTTTCCACTATTACCCTCTTAGCGCTACGAATGTCCAGTTGCATTTTCTACAGACAGAGTGTTTCAAAACTGCTCAATCAAAAGTATGGTTTAATTCTGTTAGCTGAATGCTCAGATCAGAAAGATGTTTCACAGAATGCTTCTGTGTAGTTTATATTTGAATATATTCTTTTTTCCACTACTACGCTCTTAGCGCTCCAAATGTCCAGTTGCATTTTCTACAGAAAGAGTGTTCAGATCCGCTCAATCAAAAGTATGGTTTAACTCTGTTAGCTGAATGCACAGATCAGAAAGAAATTTCACCGAATGATTCTGTGTAGTTTATATTTGAAGACATTCCTTTTTCCACTATTACCCCCTTAGCGCTCCAAATCTCCACTTGCATTTTCTACAGAAAGAGTGTTTCATAACTGCTCAATCAAAAATATGTTTTATCTCCGTTAACTGAATTTACAGATCAGAATTAAGTTTCACAGAATTCATCTGTGTAGTTTTTATTTGAAGATATTCTTTTTCCCAATGTAGGCGTCTTAGCGCTTAGCATGTCCAATTGCAGTTTCTACAGAAAGAGTGTTTCAGAACGGCTCAATCAGAAGTAAGGTTCAACTCTGTTAGTTGAATGCACAGAACAGAAAGAATTTTCACAGAATGCTACTGTGTAGTTTATATTTGAATATATTCCTTTTTCCACTATTACCCTCTTAGCGCTCGGAATGTCCACTTGCATTTTCTACAGAAAGAGTGTTCAGAACTGCGCAATCAAAAGTATGGTTTAACTCTGTTAGCTTAATGAACATATCAGAAATAAGTTTCACACAATGCTTCTGTGTAGTTTTTATTTGAAGATATTATTTTTCCCAATAGAGGCCTCTTAGAGCTCAGAATGTCCAATTGCAGTTTCTACAGAAAGAGTGTTTCAGAAAGGCTCAATCAAAAGTAAGGTTCAACTCTGTTAGTTGAATGCACAGAACAGAAAGAAGTTTCATACAATGCTTCTGTGTAGTTTATATTTGAACATATTCTTTTTTCCACTATTACCCACTTAGCGCTACGAATGTCCAGTTGCATTTTCTACAGACAGAGTGTTTCAAAACTGCTCAATCAAAAGTATGGTTTAACTCCGTTAGCTGAATGCTCAGATCAGAAAGATGTTTCACAGAATGCTTCTGTGTAGTTTATATTTGAATATATTCCTTTTTCCACTACTACGCTCTTAGCGCTCCAAATGTCCTGTTGCATTTTCTACAGAAAGAGTGTTCAGATCTGCTCAATCAAAAGTATGGTTTAACTCTGTTAGCTGAATGCACAGATCAGAAAGAAGTTTCACCGAATGATTCTGTGTAGTTTATATTTGAAGACATTCCTTTTTCCACTATTACCCTCTTAGCGCTCCGAATCTCAACTTGCATTTTCTACAGAAAGAGTGTTTCATAACCGCTCAATCAAAAATATGTTTTATCTCTGTTAACTGAATTTGCAGATCAGAATTACGTTTCACAGAATTCATCTGTGTAGTTTTTTTTTGTAGACATCCTTTTTCCCAATATAGGACTTTTAGCGCTCACAATGTCCAATTGCAGTTTCTACAGAAAGAGTGTTTCAGAACGGCTCAATCAAAAGTAAGGTTCAACTCTGTTAGTTGAATGCACAGATCAGAAAGAAGTTTCATACAATGCTTCTGTGTAGTTTATATTTGAACATATTCTTTTTTCCACTATTACCCACTTAGCGCTACGAATGTCCAGTTGCATTTTCTACAGACAGAGTGTTTCAAAACTGCTCAATCAAAAGTATGGTTTAACTCTGTTAGCTGAATGCTCAGATCAGAAAGTAGTTTCACAGAATGCTTCTGTGTAGTTTATATTTGAATATATTCCTTTTTCCACTACTACGCTCTTAGCGCTCCAAATGTCCAGTTGCATTTTCTACAGAAAGAGTGTTCAGATCTGCTGAATCAAAAGTATGGTTTAACTCTGTTAGCTGAATGCACAGATCAGAAAGAAGTTTCACCGAATGATTCTGTGTAGTTTATATTTGAAGACATTCCTTTTTCCACTATTACCCTCTTAGCGCTCCGAATCTCCACTTGCATTTTCTACAAAAAGAGTGTTTCATAACTGCTCAATCAAAAATATGTTTTATCTCTGTTAACTGAATTTACAGATCAGAAATAAGTTTCACAAAATGCATCTGTGTAGTTTTTATTTGAAGATATTCTTTTTCCCAATGTAGGCCTCTTAGCGCTTAGCATGTCCAATTGCAGTTTCTACAGAAAGAGTGTTTCAGAACGGCTCAATCAGAAGTAAGGTTCAACTCTGTTAGTTGAATGCACAGAACAGAAAGAATTTTCACAGAATGCTACTGTGTAGTTTATATTTGAATATTTTCCTTTTTCCACTATTACCCTCTTAGCGCTCGGAATGTCCACTTGCATTTTCTACAGAAAGAGTGTTCAGAACTGCGCAATCAAAAGTATGGTTTAACTCTGTTAGCTTAATGAACATATCAGAAATAAGTTTCACACAATGCTTCTGTGTAGTTTTTATTTGAAGATAGTATTTTTCCCAATAGAGGCCTCTTAGCGCTCAGAATGTCCAATTGCGGTTTCTACAGAAAGAGTGTTTCAGAAAGGCTCAATCAAAAGTAAGGTTCAACTCTGTTAGTTGAATGCACAGAACAGAAAGAAGTTTCATACAATGCTTCTGTGTAGTTTATATTTGAACATATTCTTTTTTCCACTATTACCCACTTAGCGCTACGAATGTCCAGTTGCATTTTCTACAGACAGAGTGTTTCAAAACTGCTCAATCAAATGTATGGTTTAACTCCGTTAGCTGAATGCTCAGATCAGAAAGATGTTTCACAGAATGCTTCTGTGTAGCTTATATTTGAATATATTCCTTTTTCCACTACTACGCTCTTAGCGCTCCAAATGTCCTGTTGCATTTTCTACAGAAAGAGTGTTCAGATCTGCTCAATCAAAAGTATGGTTTAACTCTGTTAGCTGAATGCACAGATCAGAAAGAAGTTTCACCGAATGATTCTGTGTAGTTTATATTTGAAGACATTCCTTTTTTCACTATTACCCTCTTAGCGCTCCGAATCTCAACTTGCATTTTCTACAGAAAGAGTGTTTCATAACCGCTCAATCAAAAATATGTTTTATCTCTGTTAACTGAATTTACAGATCAGAATTACGTTTCACAGAATTCATCTGTGTAGTTTTTGTTTGTAGACATTCTTTTTCCCAATATAGGACTCTTAGCGCTCACAATGTCCAATTGCAGTTTCTACAGAAAGAGTGTTTCAGAACGGCTCAATCAAAACTAAGGTTCAACTCTTTTAGTTGAACAAACAGAACAGAAAGAAGTTTCACACAATTCTTCTGTGTAGTTTTTATTTGTAGACATTCTTTTTCCCAATATAGGCCTCTTAGCGCTCAGAATGTCCAATTGCAGTTTCTACAGAAAGAGTGTTTCAGAACGGCACAATCAAAAGTAAGGTTCAACTCTGTTAGTTGAATGCACAGAACAGAAAGGATTTTCACAGAATGCTACTGTGTAGTTTATATTTGAATATATTCCTTTTTCCACTATTACCCTCTTAGCGCTCCGAATGTCCACTTGCATTTTCTACAGAAGGAGTGTTCAGAACTGCGCAATCAAAAGTATGGTTTAACTCTGTTAGCTTAATGAACATATCAGAAATAAGTTTCAGACAATGTTTCTGTGTAGTTTTAATTTGAAGATATTATTTTTCCCAATAGAGGCCTCTTAGCGCTCAGAATGTCCAATTGCAGTTTCTACAGAAAGAGTGTTTCAGAAAGGCTCAATCAAAAGTAAGGTTCAACTCTGTTAGTTGAATGCACAGAACAGAAAGAAGTTTCATACAATGCTTCTGTGTAGTTTATATTTGAACATATTCTCTTTTCCACTATTACCCACTTAGCGCTACGAATGTCCAGTTGCATTTTCTACAGACAGAGTGTTTCAAAACTGCTCAATCAAAAGTATGGTTTAACTCTGTTAGCTGAATGCTCAGATCAGAAATAAGTTTCACAGAATGCTTCTGTGTAGTTTATATTTGAATATATTCCTTTTTCCACTACTACCCTCTTAGCGCTCCAAATGTCCAGTTGCATTTTCTACAGAAAGAGTGTTCAGATCTGCTCAATCAAAAGTATGGTTTAACTCTGTTACCTGAATGCACAGATCAGAAAGAAGTTTCATAGAATGATTCTGTGTAGTTTATATTTGAAGACATTCCTTTTTCCACTATTACCCTCTTAGTGCTCCGAATCTCCACTTGCATTTTCTACAGAAAGAGTGTTTCAGAACGGCTCAATCAAAACCAAAGTTCAACTCTTTTAGTTGAATGAACTGAACAGAAAGAAGTTCCACAGAATGCTTCTGTGTAGTTTTTATTTGTAGATATTCTGTTTCCCAATATAGGCCTCTTAGCGCTCAGAATGTCCAATTGCAGTTTCTACAGAGAGAGTGTTTCAGAACGGCTCAAACAAAAGTAAGGTTCAACCCTGGTAGTTGAATGCACAGAACAGAAAGAAGTTTCACAGAATGCTTCTGTGTAGTTTATATTTGAATGTATTCCTTTTTCCACTATTACCCTCTTAGCGCTCCGAATGTCCACTTGCATTTTCTACAGAAAGAGTGTTCTGAACTGCGCAATCAAAAGTATGGTTTAACTCCGTTAGCTGAATGCACATATCAGAAATAAGTTTCAAACAATGCTTCTGTGTAGTTTTTATTTGAAGATATTTTTTTTCCCAATATAGGACTCTTAGCGCTCAGAATGTCCAATTGCAGTTTCTACAGAAAGAGTGTTTCAGAACGGCTCAATCAAATGTAAGGTTCAACTCTCTTAGTTGAATGCACAGAACAGAAAGGAGTTTCACAGAATGCTTCTGTGTAGTATTTAGTTGAAGATACTCCTTTTTGGACTATTACCCACTTAGCGCTCCGAATATCCACTGGCAGTTTCTACACAAAGTGTGTTTCAGAACTGCTCCTTCAAAAGTAAGGCTCAACTCTGTTAGTTGAATGCGGAGAACAGAAAGTTGTTTCAGAGAATGCTTCTGTGTAGTTTTTAATTGGAGATATTCCTTTTTCCTCTATTACAATCTTAGCGCTCCGAATGTCCACTTGCATTTTCTACAAAAAGAGTGTTTCATAACTGCTCAATCAAAAATATGGTTTATTTCTGTTTACTGAATTTACAGATCAGAAATAAGTTTCACAGAATGCATCTGTGTAGCTTTTATTTGAAAATATTCTTTTTCCCAATGTAGGCCTCTTAGCGCTTAGAATGTCCAATTGCAGTTTCTACAGAAAGAGTGTTTCAGAACGGCTCAATCAAAAGTAAGGTTCAACTCTGTTAGTTGAATGCACAGAACAGAAAGAAGTTTCACAGAATGCTACTGTGTAGTTTATATTTGAATCTATTCCTTTTTCCACTATTACCCTCTTAGCGCTCCGAATGTCCACTTGCATGTTCTACAGAAAGAGTGTTCGGAACTGCGCAATCAAAAGTATGGTTTAACTCTGTTAGCTGAATGCACATATCAGAAATAAGTTTCACACAATGCTTCTGTGTAGTTTTTATTTGAAGATATTATTTTTCCCAATATAGGCCTCTTAGCGCTCAGAATGTCCAATTGCTGTTTCTACAGAAAGAGTGTTTCAGAAAGGCTGAATCAAAAGTACGGTTCAACTCTGTTAGTTGAATGCACAGAACAGAAAGAAGTTTCATACAATGCTTCTGTGTAGTTTATATTTGAACATATTCTTTTTTCCACTATTACCCACTTAGCGCTACGAATGTCCAGTTGCATTTTCTACAGACAGAGTGTTTCAAAACTGCTCAATCAAAAGTATGGTTTAACTCTGTTTGCTGAATGCTCAGATCAGAAAGAAGTTTCACAGAATGCTTCTGTGTAGTTTATATTTGAATATATTCCTTTTTCCACTACTACGCTCTTAGCGCTCCAAATGTCCATTTGCATTTTCTACAGAAAGAGTGTTCACATCTGCTCAATCAAAAGTATGGTTTAACTCTGTTAGCTGAATGCACAGATCAGAAAGAAGTTTCACAGAATGGTTCTGTGTAGTTTATATTTGGAGACCTTCCTTTTTCCACTATTACCCTCTTAGCGCTTCGAATCTCCACTTGCATTTTCTACAGAAAGAGTGTTTCATAACTGCTCAATCAAAAATATGTTTTATCTCTGTTAACTGAATTTACAGATCAGAAATAAGTTTCACAGAATGCATCTGTGTAGTTTTTATTTGAAGATATTCTTCTTCCCAATGTAGGCCTCTTAGCGCTTAGCATGTCCAATTGCAGTTTCTACAGAAAGAGTGTTTCAGAACGGCTCAATTAAAAGTAAGGTTCAACTCTGTTAGTTGAATGCACAGAACAGAAAGGATTTTCACAGAATGCTACTGTGTAGTTTATATTTGAATATATTCCTTTTTCCACTATTACCCTCTTAGCGCTCCGAATGTCCACTTGCATTTTCTACAGAAGGAGTGTTCAGAACTGCGCAATCAAAAGTATGGTTTAACTCTGTTAGCTTAATGAACATATCAGAAATAAGTTTCAGACAATGTTTCTGTGTAGTTTTAATTTGAAGATATTATTTTTCCCAATAGAGGCCTCTTAGCGCTCAGAATGTCCAATTGCAGTTTCTACAGAAAGAGTGTTTCAGAAAGGCTCAATCAAAAGTAAGGTTCAACTCTGTTAGTTGAATGCACAGAACAGAAAGAAGTTTCATACAATGCTTCTGTGTAGTTTATATTTGAACATATTCTTTTTTCCACTATTACCCACTTAGCGCTACGAATGTCCAGTTGCATTTTCTACAGACAGAGTGTTTCAGAACTGCTCAATCAAAAGTATGGTTTAACTCTGTTAGCTGAATGCTCAGATCAGAAAGAAGTTTCACAGAATGCTTCTGTGTAGTTTATATTTGAATATATTCCTTTTTCCACTATTACTCTCTTAGCACTTCAAATGTCCAGTTGCATTTTCAACAGAAAGAGTGTTCAGATCTGCCAAATCAAAAGTATGCTTTAAATCTGTTACCTGAATGCACAGATTAGCAAGAAGTTTCACAGAATGATTCTGTGTAGTTTATATTTGGAGACATTCCTTTTCCACTATAACCATCTTAGCGCTCCGAATTTCCGCTTGCATTTTCTACAGAAAGAGTGTTTCAGAACGGCTCAATCAAAACTAAGGTTCAACTCTTTTAGTTGAATGCACAGAACAGAAAGAAGTTTCACACAATGCTTCTGTGTAGTTTTTATTTGTAGATATTCTTTTTCCCAATATAGGCCTCTTAGTTCTCAGAATGTCCAATTGCAGTATCTACAGGAAGAGTGTTTCAGAACGGCTCAATCAAAAGTAAGGTTCAACCCTGGTAGTTGAATGCACAGAACAGAAAGAAGTTTCACAGAATGCTTCTGTGTATTTTATATATGTATATATTCCTTTTTCCACTATTACCCTCTTAGCGCTCCGAATGTCCACTTGTATTTTCTACAGAAAGAGTGTTCTGAACTGCGCAATCAAAAGTATGGTTTAATTCTGTTAGCTGAATGCACATATCAGAAATAAGTTTCAAACAATGCTTCTGTGTAGTTTTTATTTGAAGATATTATTTTTCCCAATATAGGCCTCTTAACACTCAGAATGTCCAATAGCAGTTTCTACAGATAGAGTGTTTCAGAACGGCTCAATCAAATGTAAGGTTCAACTCTATTAGTTGAATGCACAGAACAGAAGGAAGTTTCACAGAATGCTTCTGTGTAGTATTTAGTTGAAGATACTCCTTTTTGGACAATTACCCACTTAGTGCTCCGAATATCCACTGGCAGTTTCTACACAAAGAGTGTTTCAGAACTGCTCTTTCAAAAGTAAGGCTCAACTCTGTTAGTTGAATGCGGAGAACAGAAAGGGGTTTCAGAGAATGCTTCTGTGTAGTTTTTAATTGGAGATATTCCTTTTTCCTCTATTACAATCTCAGCGCTCCGAATGTCCACTTGCATTTTCTACAAAAAGAGTGTTTCATAACTGCTCAATCAAAAATATGGTTTAGCTTTGTTAACTGAATTTACAGATCAGAAATAAGTTTCACAGAATGCATCTGTGTAGCTTTTATTTGAAAATATACTTTTTCCCAATGTAGGCCTCTTAGCGCTTAGAATGTCCAATTGCAGTTTCCACAGAAAGAGTGTTTCAGAACGGCTCAATCAAAGTAAGGTTCAACACTGTTAGTTGAATGCACAGAACAGAAAGAAGTTTCACAGAATGTTACTGTGTAGTTTATATTTGAAGATATTCCTTTTTCCACTATTACCTTCTTAGCGCTCCGAATGTCCACTTGCATGTTCTACAGAAAGAGTGTTCGGAACTGCGCAATCAAAAGTATGGTTTAACTCTGTTAGCTGAATGCACATACCAGAAATAAGTTTCACACAATGCTTCTGTGTAGTTTTTAGTTGAAGATATTATTTTTCCCAATATACGCCTCTTAGCGCTCAGAATGTCCAATTGCAGTTTCTACAGAAAGAGTGTTTCAGAAAGGCTGAATCAAAAGCAAGGTTCAACTCTGTTAGTTGAATGCACAGAACAGAAAGAAGTTTCATACAATGCTTCTGTGTAGTTTATATTTGAACATATTCTTTTTTCCACTATTACCCACTTAGCGTTACGAATGTCCAGTTGCATTTTCTACAGACAGAGTGTTTCAAAACTGCTCAATCAAATGTATGGTTTAACTCTGTTAGCTGAATGCTCAGATCAGAAAGAAGTTTCACAGAATGCTTCTGTGTAGTTTATATTTGAATATATTCCTTTTTCCACTACTACCCTCTTAGCGCTCCAAATGTCCAGTTGCATTTTCTACAGAAAATGTGTTCAGATCTGCTCAATCAAAAGTATGGTTTAACTCTGTTAGCTGAATGCACAGATCAGAAATATGTTTCACAGAATGATTCTGTGTAGTTTATATTTGAAGACATTCCTTTTTCCACTATTACCCTATTAGCGCTCCGAATCTCCACTTGCATTTCCGACAGAAAGAGTGTTTCAGAACGGCTCAATCAAAACTAAGGTTCAACTCTTTTAGTTGAATGAACAGAACAGAAAGAAGTTTCACAGAATGCTTCTGTGTAGTTTTTATTTGTAGATATTCTTTTTCCCAATGTAGGCCTCTTAGTGCTCAGAATGTCCAATTGCAGTTTCTACAGAAAGAGTGTTTCAGAACAGCTCAATCAAAAGTAAGGTTCAACCCTGGTAGTTGAATGCACAGAACAGAAAGAAGTTTCACAGAATGCTTCTGTGTAGTTTATATTTGAATATATTCCTTTTTCCACTATTACCCTCTTAGCGCTCCGAATGTCCACTTGCATTTTCTACAGAAAGAGTGTTCTGAACTGCGCAATCAAAAGTATGGTTTAACTCTGTTAGCTGAATGCACATATCAGAAATAAGTTTCAAACAATGCTTCTGTGTAGTTTTTATTTGAAGATATTATTTTTCCCAATATATTCCTCTTAACGCTCAGAATGTCCAATTGCAGTTTCTAGAGATAGAGTGTTTCAGAACGGCTCAATCAAATGTAAGGTACAACTCTCTTAGTTGAATGCACAGAACAGAAAGAAGTTTCACAGAATGCTACTGTGTAGTTTATATTTGAATATATTCCTTTTTCCACTATTACCCTCTTAGCGCTCCGAATGTCCACTTGCATTTTCTACAGAAAGAGTGTTCGGAACTGCGCAATCAAAAGTATGGTTTAACTCTGTTAGCTGAATGCACATATCAGAAATAAGTTTCACACAATGCTTCTGTGTAGTTTTTATTTGAAGATATTATTTTTCCCAATATAGGCCTCTTAGCACTCAGGATGTCCAATTGCAGTTTCTATGGAAAGAGTGTTTCAGAACGGCCCAATCAAAAGTAAGGTTCAACTCTGTTAGTTGAATGCACAGAACAGAAAGATGTTTCATACAATGCTTCTGTGTAGTTTATATTTCAACATATTCTTTTTTCCACTATTACCCACTTAGCGCTACGAATGTCCAGTTGCATTTTCTACAGACAGAGTGTTTCAAAACTGCTCAATCAAAAGTATGGTTTAAGTCTGTTAGCAGATGCTCAGATCAGAAAGAAGTTTCACAGAATGCTTCTGTGTAGTTTATATTTGAATATATTCCTTTTTCCACTACTACCCTCTTAGCGCTCCAAATGTCCAGTTGCATTTTCTACAGAAAGAGTGTTCAGATCTGCTCAATCAAATATATGGTTTAACTCTGTTACCTGAATGCACAGATCAGAAAGAAGTTTCACAGAATGATTCTGTGTAGTTTATATTTGAAGACATTCCTTTTTCCACTATTACCCTCTTAGCGCTCAGAATCTCCACTTGCATTTTCTACAGAAAGAGTGTTTCAGAACGGCTCAATCAAAACTAAGGTTCAACTCTTTTAGTTGAATGAACAGAACAGAAAGGAGTTTCACAGAATGCTTCTGTGTAGTTTTTATTTGTAGATATTCTTTTTCCCAATATAGGCCTCTTAGTGCTCAGAATGTCCAATTGCAGTTTCTACAGAAAGAGTGTTTCAGAACGGCTCAATCAAAATTAAGGTTCAACCCAGGTAGTTGAATGCACAGAACAGAAAGAAGTTTCACAGAATGCTTCTGTGTAGTTTATATTTGAATATATTCCTTTTTCCACTATTACCCTCTTAGCGCTCCGAATGTCCACTTACATTTTCTACAGAAAGAGTGTTCTGAACTGAGCAATCAAAAGTATGGTTTAACTCTGTTATCTGAATGCACATATCAGAAATAAGTTTCAAACAATGCTTCTGTGTAGTTTTTATTTGAAGATATTATTATTCCCAATATAGGCCTCTCAGCGCTCAGAATGTCCAATTGCAGGTTCTACAGAAAGGGTGTTTCAGAACGCCTCAATCAAATGTCAGGTTCAACTCTCTTAGTTGAATGCACAGAACAGAAAGTAGTTTCACAGAATGCTTCTGTGTAGTATTTAGTTGAAGATACTCCTTTTTGGACTATCACCCACTTAGCGCTCCGAATATCCACTGGCAGTTTCTACACAAAGAGTGTTTCAGAACTGCTCCTTCGAAAGTAAGGCTCAACTCTGTTAGTTGAATGCGGAGAACAGAAAGGGGTTTCAGAGAATGCTTCTGTGTAGTTTTTAATTGGAGATATTCCTTTTTCCTCTATTACAATCTTAGCGCTCCCAATGTCCACTTGCATTTTCTACAAAAAGAGTGTTTTATAACTGCTCAATCAAAAATATGGTTTAGCTCTGTTAACTGAATTTACAGATCAGAAATAAGTTTCAGAGAATATATCTGTGTAGTTTTAATTTGAAGATATTCTTTATCCCAATGTAGGCCTCTTAGCGCTTAGAATGTCCAATTGCAGTTTCTACAGAAAGAGTGTTTCAGAACGGATCAATCAAAACTAAGGTTCAACTCTTTTAGTTGAATGAACAGAACAGAAAGAAGGTTCAGAGAATGCTTCTGTGTAGTTTTTATTTGTAGATATTCTTTTTCCCAATATAGGCCTCTTAGCGCTCAGAATGTCCAATTGCAGTTTCTACAGAAAGAGTGTTTCAGAACGGCTCAAACAAAAGTAAGGTTCAACCCTGGTAGTTGAATGCACAGAACAGAAAGAAGTTTCACAGAATGATTCTGTGTAGTTTATATTTGAATATATTCCTTTTTCCACTATTATCCTCTTAGCGCTCCGAATGTCCACTTGCATTTTCTACAGAAAGAGTGTTCGGAACTGCGCAATCAAAAGTGTGGTTTAACTCTGTTAGCTGAATGCACATATCAGAAATAAGTTTCACACAATGCTTCTGTGTAGTTTTTATTTGAAGATATTATTTTTCCCAATATAGGCCTCTTAGCACTCAGAATGTCCAATTGCAGTTTCTACGGAAAGAGTGTTTCAGAACGGCTCAATCAAAAGTAAGGTTCAACTCTGTTAGTTGAATGCACAGAACAGAAAGAAGTTTCATACAATACTTCTGTGCAGTTTATATTTGAACATATTCTTTTTTCCACTATTTCCCACTTAGCGCTACGAATGTCCAGTTGCATTTTCTACAGACAGAGTGTTTCAAAACTGCTCAATCAAAAGTATGGTTTAACTCTGTTAGCTGAATGCTCAGATCAGAAAGAAGTTTCACAGAATGCTTCTGTGTAGTTTATATTTGAATATATTCCTTTTTCCACTACTACCCTCTTAGCGCTCCAAATGTCCAGTTGCATTTTCTACAGAAAGAGTGTTCAGATCTGCCAAATCAAAAGTATGCTTTAACTCTGTTACCTGAATGCACAGATTAGCAAGAAGTTTCACAGAATGATTCTGTGTAGTTTATATTTGGAGACATTCCTTTTCCACTATAACCATCTTAGCGCTCCGAATTTCTGCTTGCATTTTCAACAGAAAGAGTGTTTCAGAACGGCTCAATCAAAACTAAGGTTCAACTCTTTTAGTTGAATGCACAGAACAGAAAGAAGTTTCACACAATGCTTCTGTGTAGTTTTTATTTGTAGATATTCTTTTTCCCAATATAGGCCTCTTAGTTCTCAGAATGTCCAATTGCAGTATCTACAGGAAGAGTGTTTCAGAACGGCTCAATCAAAAGTAAGGTTCAACCCTGGTAGTTGAATGCACAGAACAGAAAGAAGTTTCACAGAATGCTTCTGTGTATTTTATATATGTATATATTCCTTTTTCCACTATTACCCTCTTAGCGCTCCGAATGTCCACTTGTATTTTCTACAGAAAGAGTGTTCTGAACTGCGCAATCAAAAGTATGGTTTAATTCTGTTAGCTGAATGCACATATCAGAAATAAGTTTCAAACAATGCTTCTGTGTAGTTTTTATTTGAAGATATTGTTTTTCCCAATATAGGCCTCTTAACACTCAGAATGTCCAATAGCAGTTTCTACAGATAGAGTGTTTCAGAACGGCTCAATCAAATGTAAGGTTCAACTCTATTAGTTGAATGCACAGAACAGAAGGAAGTTTCACAGAATGCTTCTGTGTAGTATTTAGTTGAAGATACTCCTTTTTGGACAATTACCCACTTAGTGCTCCGAATATCCACTGGCAGTTTCTACACAAAGAGTGTTTCAGAACTGCTCTTTCAAAAGTAAGGCTCAACTCTGTTAGTTGAATGCGGAGAACAGAAAGGGGTTTCAGAGAATGCTTCTGTGTAGTTTTTAATTGGAGATATTCCTTTTTCCTCTATTACAATCTCAGCGCTCCGAATGTCCACTTGCATTTTCTACAAAAAGAGTGTTTCATAACTGCTCAATCAAAAATATGGTTTAGCTTTGTTAACTGAATTTACAGATCAGAAATAAGTTTCACAGAATTCATCTGTGTAGCTTTTATTTGAAAATATACTTTTTCCCAATGTAGGCCTCTTAGCGCTTAGAATGTCCAATTGCAGTTTCTACAGAAAGAGTGTTTCAGAACGGCTCAATCAAAGTAAGGTTCAACACTGTTAGTTGAATGCACAGAACAGAAAGAAGTTTCACAGAATGTTACTGTGTAGTTTATATTTGAAGATATTCCTTTTTCCACTATTACCTTCTTAGCGCTCCGAATGTCCACTTGCATGTTCTACAGAAAGAGTGTTCGGAACTGCGCAATCAAAAGTATGGTTTAACTCTGTTAGCTGAATGCACATATCAGAAATAAGTTTCACACAATGCTTCTGTGTAGTTTTTAGTTGAAGATATTATTTTTCCCAATATACGCCTCTTAGCGCTCAGAATGTCCAATTGCAGTTTCTACAGAAAGAGTGTTTCAGAAAGGCTGAATCAAAAGCAAGGTTCAACTCTGTTAGTTGAATGCACAGAACAGAAAGAAGTTTCATACAATGCTTCTGTGTAGTTTATATTTGAACATATTCTTTTTTCCACTATTACCCACTTAGCGTTACGAATGTCCAGTTGCATTTTCTACAGACAGAGTGTTTCAAAACTGCTCAATCAAATGTATGGTTTAACTCTGTTAGCTGAATGCTCAGATCAGAAAGAAGTTTCACAGAATGCTTCTGTGTAGTTTATATTTGAATATATTCCTTTTTCCACTACTACCCTCTTAGCGCTCCAAATGTCCAGTTGCATTTTCTACAGAAAATGTGTTCAGATCTGCTCAATCAAAAGTATGGTTTAACTCTGTTAGCTGAATGCACAGATCAGAAATATGTTTCACAGAATGATTCTGTGTAGTTTATATTTGAAGACATTCCTTTTTCCACTATTACCCTATTAGCGCTCCGAATCTCCACTTGCATTTCCGACAGAAAGAGTGTTTCAGAACGGCTCAATCAAAACTAAGGTTCAACTCTTTTAGTTGAATGAACAGAACAGAAAGAAGTTTCACAGAATGCTTCTGTGTAGTTTTTATTTGTAGATATTCTTTTTCCCAATGTAGGCCTCTTAGTGCTCAGAATGTCCAATTGCAGTTTCTACAGAAAGAGTGTTTCAGAACAGCTCAATCAAAAGTAAGGTTCAACCCTGGTAGTTGAATGCACAGAACAGAAAGAAGTTTCACAGAATGCTTCTGTGTAGTTTATATTTGAATATATTCCTTTTTCCACTATTACCCTCTTAGCGCTCCGAATGTCCACTTGCATTTTCTACAGAAAGAGTGTTCTGAACTGCGCAATCAAAAGTATGGTTTAACTCTGTTAGCTGAATGCACATATCAGAAATAAGTTTCAAACAATGCTTCTGTGTAGTTTTTATTTGAAGATATTATTTTTCCCAATATATTCCTCTTAACGCTCAGAATGTCCAATTGCAGTTTCTAGAGATAGAGTGTTTCAGAACGGCTCAATCAAATGTAAGGTACAACTCTCTTAGTTGAATGCACAGAACAGAAAGAAGTTTCACAGAATGCTACTGTGTAGTTTATATTTGAATATATTCCTTTTTCCACTATTACCCTCTTAGCGCTCCGAATGTCCACTTGCATTTTCTACAGAAAGAGTGTTCGGAACTGCGCAATCAAAAGTATGGTTTAACTCTGTTAGCTGAATGCACATATCAGAAATAAGTTTCACACAATGCTTCTGTGTAGTTTTTATTTGAAGATATTATTTTTCCCAATATAGGCCTCTTAGCACTCAGGATGTCCAATTGCAGTTTCTATGGAAAGAGTGTTTCAGAACGGCCCAATCAAAAGTAAGGTTCAACTCTGTTAGTTGAATGCACAGAACAGAAAGATGTTTCATACAATGCTTCTGTGTAGTTTATATTTCAACATATTCTTTTTTCCACTATTACCCACTTAGCGCTACGAATGTCCAGTTGCATTTTCTACAGACAGAGTGTTTCAAAACTGCTCAATCAAAAGTATGGTTTAAGTCTGTTAGCAGATGCTCAGATCAGAAAGAAGTTTCACAGAATGCTTCTGTGTAGTTTATATTTGAATATATTCCTTTTTCCACTACTACCCTCTTAGCGCTCCAAATGTCCAGTTGCATTTTCTACAGAAAGAGTGTTCAGATCTGCTCAATCAAATATATGGTTTAACTCTGTTACCTGAATGCACAGATCAGAAAGAAGTTTCACAGAATGATTCTGTGTAGTTTATATTTGAAGACATTCCTTTTTCCACTATTACCCTCTTAGCGCTCAGAATCTCCACTTGCATTTTCTACAGAAAGAGTGTTTCAGAACGGCTCAATCAAAACTAAGGTTCAACTCTTTTAGTTGAATGAACAGAACAGAAAGGAGTTTCACAGAATGCTTCTGTGTAGTTTTTATTTGTAGATATTCTTTTTCCCAATATAGGCCTCTTAGTGCTCAGAATGTCCAATTGCAGTTTCTACAGAAAGAGTGTTTCAGAACGGCTCAATCAAAATTAAGGTTCAACCCAGGTAGTTGAATGCACAGAACAGAAAGAAGTTTCACAGAATGCTTCTGTGTAGTTTATATTTGAATATATTCCTTTTTCCACTATTACCCTCTTAGCACTCCGAATGTCCACTTACATTTTCTACAGAAAGAGTGTTGTGAACTGAGCAATCAAAAGTATGGTTTAACTCTGTTATCTGAATGCACATATCAGAAATAATTTTCAAACAATGCTTCTGTGTAGTTTTTATTTGAAGATATTATTATTCCCAATATAGGCCTCTCAGCGCTCAGAATGTCCAATTGCAGGTTCTACAGAAAGGGTGTTTCAGAACGCCTCAATCAAATGTCAGGTTCAACTCTCTTAGTTGAATGCACAGAACAGAAAGTAGTTTCACAGAATGCTTCTGTGTAGTATTTAGTTGAAGATACTCCTTTTTGGACTATTACCCACTTAGCGCTCCGAATATCCACTGGCAGTTTCTACACAAAGAGTGTTTCAGAACTGCTCCTTCGAAAGTAAGGCTCAACTCTGTTAGTTGAATGCGGAGAACAGAAAGGGGTTTCAGAGAATGCTTCTGTGTAGTTTTTAATTGGAGATATTCCTTTTTCCTCTATTACAATCTTAGCGCTCCCAATGTCCACTTGCATTTTCTACAAAGAGAGTGTTTTATAACTGCTCAATCAAAAATATGGTTTAGCTCTGTTAACTGAATTTACAGATCAGAAATAAGTTTCAGAGAATATATCTGTGTAGTTTTAATTTGAAGATATTCTTTATCCCAATGTAGGCCTCTTAGCGCTTAGAATGTCCAATTGCAGTTTCTACAGAAAGAGTGTTTCAGAACGGATCAATCAAAACTAAGGTTCAACTCTTTTAGTTGAATGAACAGAACAGAAAGAAGGTTCAGAGAATGCTTCTGTGTAGTTTTTATTTGTAGATATTCTTTTTCCCAATATAGGCCTCTTAGCGCTCAGAATGTCCAATTGCAGTTTCTACAGAAAGAGTGTTTCAGAACGGCTCAAACAAAAGTAAGGTTCAACCCTGGTAGTTGAATGCACAGAACAGAAAGAAGTTTCACAGAATGCTTCTGTGTAGTTTATATTTGAATATATTCCTTTTTCCACTATTACCCTCTTAGCGCTCCGAATGTCCACTTGCATTTTCTACAGAAAGAGTGTTCGGAACTGCGCAATCAAAAGTGTGGTTTAACTCTGTTAGCTGAATGCACATATCAGAAATAAGTTTCACACAATGCTTCTGTGTAGTTTTTATTTGAAGATATTATTTTTCCCAATATAGGCCTCTTAGCACTCAGAATGTCCAATTGCAGTTTCTACGGAAAGAGTGTTTCAGAACGGCTCAATCAAAAGTAAGGTTCAACTCTGTTAGTTGAATGCACAGAACAGAAAGAAGTTTCATACAATACTTCTGTGCAGTTTATATTTGAACATATTCTTTTTTCCACTATTTCCCACTTAGCGCTACGAATGTCCAGTTGCATTTTCTACAGACAGAGTGTTTCAAAACTGCTCAATCAAAAGTATGGTTTAACTCTGTTAGCTGAATGCTCAGATCAGAAAGAAGTTTCACAGAATGCTTCTGTGTAGTTTATATTTGAATATATTCCTTTTTCCACTACTACCCTCTTAGCGCTCCAAATATCCAGTTGCATTTTCTACAGAAAGAGTGTTCAGATCTGCTCAATCAAAAGTATGTTTTAACTCTGTTAGCTGAATGCTCAGATCAGAAAGAAGTTTCACAGAATGCTTCTGTGTAGTTTATATTTGAATATAATCCTTTTTCCACAACTACCCTCTTAGCGCTCCAATTGTCCAGTTGCATTTTCTACAGAAAGACTGTTCGGAACTGCGCAATCAAAATTATGGTTTAACTCTGTTAGCTGAATGCACATATCAGAAATAAGTTTCACACAATGCTTCTGTGTAGTTTATATTTGAAGATATTATTTTTCCCAATATAGGCCTCTTAGCGCTCAGAATGTCCAATTGCAGTTTCTACGGAAAGAGTGTTTCAGAACGGCTCAATCAAAAGTATGGTTCAACTCTGTTAGTTGAATGCACAGAACAGAAAGAAGTTTCATACAATGCTTCTGTGTAGTTTATATTTGAACATATTCTTTTTTCCACTATTACCCACTTAGCGCTACGAATGTCCAGTTGCATTTTCTACAGACAGAGTGTTTCAAAACTGCTCAATCAAAAGTATGGTTTAAGTCTGTTAGCTGATGCTCAGATCAGAAAGAAGTTTCACAGAATGCTTCTGTGTACTTTATATTTGAATATATTCCTTTTTCCACTACTACCCTCTAAGCGCTCCAAAGGTCCAGTTGCATTTTCTACAGAAAGAGTGTTCAGATCTGCTCAATCAAAAGTATAGTTTAACTCTGTTAGCTGAATGCACAGATCAGAAAGAAGTTTCACAGAATGATTCTGTGTAGTTTATCTTTGAAGACATTCCTTTTTCCACTATTACCCTCTTAGCGCTCCGAATCTCCACTTGCATTTTCTACAGAAAGAGTGTTTCAGAACGGATCAATCAAAACTAAGGTTCAACTCTTTTAGTTGAAGGAACAGAACAGAAAGAAGTTTCACAGAATGCTTCTGTGTAGTTTTTATTTGTACATATTCTTTTTCCCAATATAGGCCTCTTAGCGCTCAGAATGTCCAATTGCAGTTTCTACAGAAAGAGTGTTTCAGAACGGCTCAATAAAAATTAAGGTTCAACCCTGGTAGTTGAATGCACAGAACAGAAAGAAGTTTCACAGAATGCTTCTGTGTAGTTTATATTTGAATATATTCCTTTTTCCACTATTACACTCTTAGCGCTCCGAATGTCCACTTGCATTTTCTACAGAAAGAGTGTTCTGAACTGCACAATCAAAAGTATGGTTTAACTCTGTTAGCTGAGTGCACATATCAGAAATAAGATTCAAACAATGCTTCTGTGTAGTTTTTATTTGAAGATATTATTATTCCCAATATAGGCCTCTTAGCGCTCAGAATGTCCAATTGCAGTCTCTACAGAAAGAGTTTTTCAGAACGCCTCAATCAAATGTCAGGTTCAACTCTCTTAGTGGAATGCACAGAACAGAAAAATTTTCACAGAATGCTTCTGTGTAGTATTTAGTTGAAGATACTCCTTTTTGGACTATTACCCACTTAGCGCTCCGAATATCCACTGGCAGTTTCTACACAAAGAGAGTTTCAGAACTTCTCCTTCGAAAGTAAGGCTCAACTCTGTTAGTTGAATGTGGAGAACAGAAAGGGGTTTCAGAGAATGCTTCTGTGTAGTTTTTAATTGGAGATATTCCTTTTTCCTCTATTACAATCTTAGCGCTCCCAATGTCCACTTGAATTTTCTACAAAAAGAGTGTTTCATAACTGCTCAATCAAAAATATGGTTTAGCTCTGTTAACTGAATTTACAGATCAGAAGTAAGTTTCAGAGAATGTATCTGTGTAGTTTTTATTTGAAGATATTCTTTTTCCCAATGTAGGCCTCTTAGCGCTTAGTATGTCCAATTGCAGTTTCTACAGAAAGAGTGTTTCAGAACGGCTCAATCAAAAGTAAGGTTCAATTCTGTTAGTTGAATGCACAGAACAGAAAGAAGTTTCACAGAATGCTACTGTGTAGTTTATATTTGAATATATTCCTTTTTCCACTATTACCCTCTTAGCGCTCCGAATGTCCACTTGCATTTTCTACAGAAAGAGTGTTCGGAACTGCGCAATCAAAAGTATGGTTTAACTCTGTTAGCTGAATGCACATATCAGAAATAAGTTTCACACAATGCTTCTGTGTAGTTTTTATATGAAGATATTATTTTTCCCAATATAGGCCTCTTAGCACTCAGAATGTCCAATTGCAGTTTCTACAGAAAGAGTGTTTCAGAACGGCTCAATCAAAAGTAAGGTTCAACACTGTTAGTTGAATGCACAGAACAGATAGAAGTTTCATACAATGCTTCTGTGTAGTTTATATTTGAACATATTCTTTTTTCCTCTATTACCCACTTAGCGCTCCGAATCTCCACTTGCAATTTCTACAGAAATAGTGTTTCAGAACGGCTCAATCAAAACTAAGTTTCAACTCTTTTAGTTGAATGAACAGAACAGAAAGAAGTTTCACGGAATTCTTCTGTGTAGTTTTTATTTGTAGATATTCTTTTTCCCAATATAGGCCTCTTAGCGCTCAGAATGTCCAGTTGCAGTTTCTACAGAAAGAGTGTTTCAGAACGGCTCAATCAAAATTAAGGTTCAAACCTGGTAGTTGAATGCACAGAACAGAAAGCAATTTCACAGAATGCTTCTGTGTAGTTTATATTTGAATATATTCCTTTTTCCACTATTACCCTGTTAGCGCTCCGAATGTCCACTTGCATTTTCTACAGAAAGAGTGTTCAGAACTGCGCAATCAAAAGTATGGTTTAACTCTGTTAGCTTAATGAACATATCAGAAATAAGTTTCACACAATGCTTCTGTGTAGTTTTTATTTGAAGATATTATTATTCCCAATATAGGCCTCTTAGCGCTCAGAATGTCCAATTGCAGTTTCTCCAGAAAGAGTGTTTCAGAACGCCTCAATCAAATGTCAGGTTCAACTCTCTTAGTTGAATGCACAGAACAGAAAGATGTTTCACAGAATGCTTCTGTGTAGTATTTAGTTGAAGATACTCCTTTTTGGACTATTACCCACTTAGCGCTCCGAATATCCACTGGCAGTTTCTACACAAAGAGTGTTTCAGAACTGCTCCTTCGAAAGTAAGGCTCAACTCTGTTAGTTGAATGCGGAGAACAGAAAGGGGTTTCAGAGAATGCTTCTGTGTAGTTTTTAATTGGAGATATTCCTTTTTCCTCTATTACAATCTTAGCGCTCCCAATGTCCACTTGAATTTTCTACAAAAAGAGTGTTTCATAACTGCTCAATCAAAAATATGGTTTAGCTCTGTTAACTGAATTTACAGATCAGAAGTAAGTTTCAGAGAATGTATCTGTGTAGTTTTTATTTGAAGATATTCTTTTTCCCAATGTAGGCCTCTTAGCGCTTAGAATGTCCAATTGCAGTTTCTACAGAAAGAGTGTTTCAGAACGGCTCAATCAAAAGTAAGGTTCAACTCTGTTAGTTGAATGCACAGAACAGAAAGAAGTTTCACAGAATGCTACTGTGTAGTTTATATTTGAATATATTCCTTTTTCCACTATTACCCTCTTAGCGCTCCGAATGTCCACTTGCATTTTCTCCAGAAAGAGTGTTCGGAACTGCGCAATCAAAAGTATGGTTTAACTCTGTTATCTGAATGCACATATCAGAAATAAGTTTCACACAATGCTTCTGTGTAGTTTTTATTTGAAGATATTATTGTTCCCAATATAGGCCTCTTAGCGCTCAGAATTTCCAATTGCAGTTTCTACGGAAAGAGTGTTTCAGAAAGGCTCAATCAAAAGTAAGGTTCAACTCTGTTAGTCGAATGCACAGAACAGAAAGAAGTTTCATACAATACTTCTGTGTAGTTTATATTTGAACATATTCTTTTTTCCACTATTACCCACTCAGCGCTACGAATGTCCAGTTGCATTTTCTACAGACAGAGTGTTTCAAAACTGCTCAATCAAAAGTATGGTTTAACTCTGTTAGCTGAATGCTCAGATCAGAAAGAATTTTCACAGAATGCTTCTGTGTAGTTTATATTTGAATATATTCCTTTTTCCACTACTACCCTCTTAGCGCTCCAAATGTCCAGTTGCATTTTCTACAGAAAGAGTGTTCAGATCTGCTCAATCAAAAGTATGGTTTAACTCTGTTAGCTGAATGCACAGATCAGAAAGAAGTTTCACCGAATGATTCTGTGTAGTTTATATTTGAAGACATTCCTTTTTCCACTATTACCCTCTTAGCGCTCCGAATCTCCACTTGCATTTTCTACAAAAATAGTGTTTCATAACTGCTCAATCAAAAATATGTTTTATCTCTGTTAACTGAATTTACAGATCAGAAATAAGTTTCACAGAATGATTCTGTGTAGTTTATATTTGAAGACATTCCTTTTTCCACTATTACACTCTTAGCGCTCCGAATCTCCACTTGCATTTGGTACAGAAGGAGTGTTTCACAACGGATCAATCAAAACTAAGGTTCAACTCTTTTAGTTAAATGAACAGAACAGAAATATGTTACACAGAATGCTTCTGTGTAGTTTTTATTTGTAGATATTCTTTTTCCCAATATAGGCCTCTTAGCGCTCAGAATGTCCAATTGCAGTTTCTACAGAAAGAGTGTTTCAGAACGGCTCAATCAAAAGTAAGGTTCAACCCTGGTAGTTGAATGCACAGAACAGAAAATAGTTTCACAGAATGCTTCTGTGTAGTTTATATTTGAATATATTCCTTTTTCCACTAATACCCTCTTAGCGCTCCTAATGTCCACTTGCATTTTCTACAGAAAGAGTGTTCGGAACTGCGCAATCAAAAGTATGGTTTAACTCTGTTAGCTGTATGCACATATCAGAAATAAGTTTCATACAATGCTTCTGTGTAGTTTATGTTTGAAGATATTATTTTTCCCAATATAGGCCTCTTAGCGCTCAGAATGTCCAATTGCAGTTTCTACGGAAAGAGTGTTTCAGAATGGCTCAATCAAAACTAAGGTTCAACTCTGTTAGTTGAATGCACAGAACAGAAAGAAGTTTCATACAATGCTTCTGTGTAGTTTATAGTTGAACATATTCCTTTTTCCACTATTACACACTTAGCGCTACGATTGTCCAGTTGCATTTTCAACAGACAGAGTGTTTCAAAACTGCTCAATCAAAAGTATGGTTTAAGTCTGTTAGCTGATGCTCAGATCAGAAAGAAGTTTCACAGAATGCTTCTGTGTAGTTTATATTTGAATATATTCCTTTTTCCACTACTACCCTCTAAGCGCTCCAAATGTCCAGTTGAATTTTCTACAGAAACAGTGTTCAGATCTGCTCAATCAAAAGTATGGTTTAACTCTGTTAGCTGAATGCACAGATCAGAAAGAAGTTTCACAGAATGATTCTGTGTAGTTTATATTTGAAGACATTCCTTTTTCCACTATTACAGTCTTAGCGCTCCGAATCTCCACTTGCATTTTGTACAGAAGGAGTGTTTCAGAACGGATCAATCAAAACTAAGGTTCAACTCTTTTAGTTGAATGAACAGAACAGAAATATGTTACACAGAATGCTTCTGTGTAGTTTTTATTTGTAGATATTCTTTTTCCCAATATAGGCCTCTTAGCGCTCAGAATGTCCAATTGCAGTTTTTACAGAAAGAGTGTTTCAGAACGGCTCAATCAAAATTAAGGTTCAACCCTGGTAGTTGAATGCACAGAACAGAAAGAAGTTTCACAGAATGCTACTGTGTAGTTTATATTTGAATATATTCCTTTTTCCACTATTACCCTCTTAGCGCTCCGAAAGTCCACTTGCATTTTCTACAGAAAGAGTGTTCGGAACTGCGCAATCAAAAGTATGGTTTAACTCTGTTAGCTGAATGCACATATCAGAAATAAGTTTCACACAATGCTTCTGTGTAGTTTTTATTTGAAGATATTATTTTTCCCAATATAGGCCTCTTAGCGCTCATAATGTCCAATTGCAGTTTCTACGGAAAGAGTGTTTCAGAACGGCTCAATCAAAAGTAAGGTTCAACTCTGTTAGTTGAATGCACAGAACAGAAAGAAGTTTCATACAATACTTCTGTGTAGTTTATATTTGAATATATTCTTTTTTCCACTATTACCCACTTAGCGCTACGAATGTCCAGTTGCATTTTCTACAGACAGAGTGTTTCAAAACTGCTCAATCAAAAGTATGGTTTAACTCTGTTAGCTGAATGCTCAGATCAGAAAGAAGTTTCACAGAATGCTTCTGTGTAGTTTATATTTGAATATATTCCTTTTTCCACTACTACTCTCTTAGCGCTCCAAATGTCCAGTTGCATTTTCTACAGAAAGAGTGTTCAGATCTGCTCAATCAAAAGTATACTTTAACTCTGTTAGCTGAATGCACAGATCAGAAAGAAGTTTCACAGAATGATTCTGTGTAGTTTATATTTGAAGACATTCCATTTTCCACTATTACCCTCTTAGCGCTCTGAATCTCCAATTACATTTTCTACAGAAAGAGTGTTTCAGAACGGATCAATCAAAACTAAGGTTCAACTCTTTTAGTTGAATGAACAGAACAGAAAGAAGTTTCACAGAATGCTTCTGTGTAGTTTTTATTTGTAGATATTCTTTTTCCCAATATAGGCCTCTTAGCGCTCAGAATGTCCAATTGCAGTTTCTACAGAAAGAGTGTTTCAGAACGGCTCAATCAAAAGTAAGGTTCAACCCTGGTAGTTGAATGCACAGAACAGAAAAAAGTTTCACAGAATGCTTCTGTGTAGTTTATATTTGAATATATTCCTTTTTCCACTATTACCCTCTTAGCGCTCCGAAAGTCCACTTGCATTTTCTACAGAAAGAGTGTTCGGAACTGCGCAATCAAAAGTATGGTTTAACTCTGTTAGCTGTATGCACATATCAGAAATAAATTTCATACAATGCTTCTGTGTAGTTTATGTTTGAAGATATTATATTTCCCAATATAGGCCTCTTAGCGCTCAGAATGTCCAATTGCAGTTTCTACGGAAAGAGTGTTTCAGAATGGCTCAATCAAAACTAAGGTTCAACTCTGTTAGTTGAATGCACAGAACAGAAAGAAGTTTCATACAATGCTTCTGTGTAGTTTATATTTGAACATATTCCTTTTTCCACTATTACACACTTAGCGCTACGATTGTCCAGTTGCATTTTCTACAGACAGAGTGTTTCAAAACTGCTCAATCAAAAGTATGGTTTAAGTCTGTTAGCTGATGCTCAGATCAGAAAGAAGTTTCACAGAATGCTTCTGTGTAGTTTATATTTGAATATATTCCTTTTTCCACTACTACCCTCTAAGCGCTCCAAATGTCCAGTTGCATTTTCTACAGAAAGAGTGTTCAGATCTGCTCAATCAAAAGTATGGTTTAACTCTGTTAGTTGAATGCACAGATCAGAAAGAAGTTTCACAGAATGATTCTGTGTAGTTTATATTTGAAGACATTCCTTTTTCCACTATTACCCTCTTAGCGCTCCGAATCTCCACTTGCATTTTCTACAGAAGGAGTGTTTCAGAACGGATCAATCAAAACTAAGGTTCAACTCTTTTAGTTGAATGAACAGAACAGAAATATGTTACACAGAATGCTTCTGTGTAGTTTTTATTTGTAGATATTTTTTTCCCAATATAGGCCTCTTAGCGCTCAGAATGTCCAATTGCAGTTTTTACAGAAAGAGTGTTTCAGAACGGCTCAATCAAAATTAAGGTTCAACCCTGGTAGTTGAATGCACAGAACAGAAAGAAGTTTCAAAGAATGCTACTGTGTAGTTTATATTTGAATATATTCCTTTTTCCACTATTACCCTCTTAGCGCTCCGAAAGTCCAGTTGCATTTTCTACAGAAAGAGTGTTCGGAACTGCGCAATCAAAAGTATGGTTTAACTCTGTTAGCTGAATGCACATATCAGAAGTAAGTTTCACACAATGCTTCTGTGTAGTTTTTATTTGAAGATATTATTTTTCCCAATATAGGCCTCTTAGCGCTCAGAATGTCCAATTGCAGTTTCTACAGAGTGTTTCAGAACGGCTCAATCATAAGTAAGGTTCAACTCTGTTGGTTGAATGCACAGAACAGAAAGAAATTTCATACAATACTTCTGTGTAGTTTATATTTGAACATATTCTTTTTTCCACTATTACCCACTTAGCGCTACGAATGTCCAGTTGCATTTTCTACAGACAGAGTGTTTCAAAACTGCTCAATCAAAAGTATGGTTTAACTCTGTTAGCTGAATGCTCAGATCAGAAAGAAGTTTCACAGAATGCTTCTGTGTAGTTTATATTTGAATATATTCCTTTTTCCACTACTACTCTCTTAGCGCTCCAAATGTCCAGTTGCATTTTCTACAGAAAGAGTGTTCAGATCTGCTCAATCAAAAGTATAGTTTAACCCTGTTAGCTGAATGCACAGATCAGAAAGAAGTTTCACAGAATGATTCTGTGCAGTTTATATTTGAAGACATTCCATTTTCCACTATTACCCTCTTAGCGCTCTGAATCTCCACTTGCATTTTCTACAGAAAGAGTGTTTCAGAACGGATCAATCAAAACTAAGGTTCAACTCTTTTAGTTGAATGAACAGAACAGAAAGAAGTTTCACAGAATGCTTCTGTGTAGTTTTTATTTGTAGATATTCTTTTTCCCAATATAGGCCTCTTAGCGCTCAGAATGTCCAATTGCAGTTTCTACAGAAAGAGTGTTTCAGAACGGCTCAATCAAAAGTAAGGTTCAACCCTGGTAGTTGAATGCACAGAACAGAAAATAGTTTCACAGAATGCTTCTGTGTAGTTTATATTTGAATATATTCCTTTTTCCACTATTACCCTCTTAGCGCTCCGAATGTCCACTTGCATTTTCTACAGAAAGAGTGTTCGGAACTGCGCAATCAAAAGTATGGTTTAACTCTGTTAGCTGAATGCACATATCAGAAATAAGTTTCATACAATGCTTCTGTGTAGTTTATGTTTGAAGATATTATTTTTCCCAATATAGGCCTCTTAGCGCTCAGAATGTCCAATTGCAGTTTCTACGGAAAGAGTGTTTCAGAATGGCTCAATCAAAAGTAAGGTTCAACTCTGTTAGTTGAATGCACAGAACAGAAAGAAGTTTCATACAATGCTTCTGTGTAGTTTATATTTGAACATATTCCTTTTTCCACTATTACACACTTAGCGCTACGAATGTCCAGTTGCATTTTCTACAGACAGAGTGTTTCAAAACTGCTCAATCAAAAGTATGGTTTAAGTCTGTTAGCTGATGCTCAGATCAGAAAGAAGTTTCACAGAATGCTTCTGTGTAGTTTATATTTGAATATATTCCTTTTTCCACTACTACCCTCTAAGCGCTCCAAATGTCCAGTTGCATTTTCTACAGAAAGAGTGTTCAGATCTGCTCAATCAAAACTATGGTTTAACTCTGTTAGCTGAATGCACACATCAGAAAGAAGTTTCACAGAATGATTCTGTGTAGTTTATATTTGAAGACATTCCTTTTTCCACTATTACCCTCTTAGCGCTCCGAATCTCCACTTGCATTTTCTACAGAAGGAGTGTTTCAGAACGGATCAATCAAAACTAAGGTTCAACACTTTTAGTTGAATGAACAGAACAGAAATAAGTTTCACAGAATGCTTCTGTGTAGTTTTTATTTGTAGATATTCTTTTTCCCAATATAGGCCTCTAAGCGCTCAGAATTTCCAATTGCAGTTTTTACAGAAAGAGTGTTTCAGAACGGCTCAATCAAAATTAAGGTTCAACCCTGGTAGTTGAATGTACGGAACAGAAAGAAGTTTCATAGAATGCTTCTGTGTAGTTTATATTTGAATATATTCCTTTTTCCACTATTACGCTCTTAGCGCTCCGAATGTCCACTTGCATTTTCTACAGAAAGAATGTTCTGAACTGCGCAATCAAAAGTACGGTTTAACTCTGTTAGCTGAATGCACATATCGGAAATAAGTTTCAAACAATGCTTCTGTGTAGTTTTTATTTGAAGATATTATTATTCCCAATATAGGCCTCTTAGCCCTCAGAATGTCCAATTGCAGTTTCTACAGAAAGAGTGTGTCAGAACGGCTCAATCAAATGTCAGGTTCAACTCTCTTAGTTGAATGCACAGAACAGAAAGAACTTTCACTGAATGCTTCTGTGTAGTATTTAGTTGAAGATACACCTTTTTGGACTATTACCCACTTAGCGCTCCGAATATCCACTGGCAGTTTCTACACAAATGGTGTTTCAGAACTGCTCCTTCAAAAGTAAGGCTCAACTCTGTTAGTTGAATGCGGAGAACAGAAAGGGGTTTCAGAGAATGCTTCTGTGTAGTTTTTAATTGGAGATATTCCTTTTTCCTCTCTTACAATCTTAGCGCTCCGAATGTCCACTTGCATTTTCTACAAAAAGTTTGTTTCATAACTGCTCAATCAAAAATATGGTTTAGCTCTGTTAACTGAATTTACAGATCAGAAATAAGTTTCACAGAATGCATCTGTGTAGTTTTTATTTCAAGATATTCTTTTTCCCAATGTAGGCCTCTTAGCGCTTAGAATGTCCAATTGCAGTTTCTACAGAAAGAGTGTTTCAGAACGGCTCAATCAAAAGTAAGGTTCAACTCTGTTAGTTGAATGCACAGAACAGAAAGAAGTTTCATACAATGCTTCTGTGTAGTTCATATTTGAACATATTCTTTTTTCCTCTATTACCCACTTAGCGCTCCGAATCTCCACTTGCATTTTCTACAGAAATAGTGTTTCAGAACGGCTCAATCAAAACAAAGTTTCAACTCTTTTAGTTGAATGAACAGAACAGAAAGAAGTTTCACGGAATGCTTCTGTGTAGTTTTTATTTGTAGATATTCTGTTTCCCAATATAGGCCTCTTAGCGCTCAGAATGTCCAGTTGCAGTTTCTACAGAAAGAGTGTTTCAGAACGGCTCAATCAAAATTAAGGTTCAAACCTGGTAGTTGAATGCACAGAACAGAAAGCAATTTCACAGAATGCTTCTGTGTAGTTTATATTTGAATATATTCCTTTTTCCACTATTACCCTGTTAGCGCTCCGAATGTCCACTTGCATTTTCTACAGAAAGAGTGTTCAGAACTGCGCAATCAAAAGTATGGTTTAACTCTGTTAGCTTAATGAACATATCAGAAATAAGTTTCACACAATGCTTCTGCGTAGTTTTTATTTGAAGATATTATTATTCCCAATATAGGCCTCTTAGCGCTCAGAATGTCCAATTGCAGTTTCTCCAGAAAGAGTGTTTCAGAACGCCTCAATCAAATGTCAGGTTCAACTCTCTTAGTTGAATGCACAGAACAGAAAGATGTTTCACAGAATGCTTCTGTGTAGTATTTAGTTGAAGATACTCCTTTTTGGACTATTACCCACTTAGCGCTCCGAATATCCACTGGCAGTTTCTACACAAAGAGTGTTTCAGAACTGCTCCTTCGAAAGTAAGGCTCAACTCTGTTAGTTGAATGCGGAGAACAGAAAGGGATTTCAGAGAATGCTTCTGTGTAGTTTTTAATTGGAGATATTCCTTTTTCCTCTATTACAATCTTAGCGCTCCCAATGGCCACTTGAATTTTCTACAAAAAGAGTGTTTCCTAACTGCTCAATCAAAAATATGGTTTAGCTCTGTTAAGTAAATTTAAAGATCAGGAATAAGTTTCAGAGAATGTATCTGTGTAGTTTTTATTTGAAGATATTCTTTTTCCCAATGTAGGCCTCTTAGCGCTTAGAATGTCCAATTGCAGTTTCTACAGAAAGAGTGTTTCAGAACGGCTCAATCAAAAGTAAGGTTCAACTCTGTTAGTTGAATGCACAGAACAGAAAGAAGTTTCACAGAATGCTACTGTGTAGTTTATATTTGAATATATTCCTTTTTCCACTATTACCATCTTAGCGCTCCGAATGTCCACTTGCATTTTCTACAGAAAGAGTGTTCGGAACTGCGCAATCAAAAGTATGGTTTAACTCTGTTAGCTGAATGCACATATCAGAAATAAGTTTCACACAATGCTTCTGTGTAGTTTTTATTTGAAGATATTATTTTTCCCTATATAGGCTTCTTAGCGCTCAGAATGTCCAATTGCAGTTTCAACGGAAAGAGTGTTTCAGAACGGCTCAATCAAAAGTAAGGTTCAACTCTGTTAGTTGAATGCACAGAACAGAAAGAAGTTTCATACAATACTTCTGTGTAGTTTATATTTGAACATATTCTTTTTTCCACTATTACCCACTTAGCGCTACGAATGTCCAGTTGCATTTTCTACAGACAGGGTGTTTCAAAACTGCTCAATCAAAAGTATGGTTTAACTCTGTTAGCTGAATGCTCAGATCAGAAAAAAGTTTCACAGAATGCTTCTGTGTAGTTTATATTTGAATATATTCCTTTTTCCACTACTAACCTCTTAGCGCTACAAATGTCCAGTTGCATTTTCTACAGAAAGAGTGTTCAGATCTGCTCAATCAAAAGTATAGTTTAACTCTGTTAGCTGAATGCACAGATCAGAAAGAAGTTTCACAGAATGATTCTGTGTAGTTTATATTTGAAGACATTCCATTTTCCACTATTACCCTCTTAGCGCTCCGAATCTCCACTTGCATTTTCTACAGAAAGAGTGTTTCAGAACGGATCAATCAAAACTAAGGTTCAAATCTTTTAGTTGAATGAACAGAACAGAAAGAAGTTTCACAGAATGCTTCTGTGTAGTTTTTATTTGTAGATATTCTTTTTCCCAATATAGGCCTCTTAGCGCTCAGAATGTCCAATTGCAGTTTCTACAGAAAGTGTTTCAGAACGGCTCCATCAAAAGTAAGGTTCAACCCTGGTAGTTGAATGCACAGAACAGAAAGAAGTTTCAAAGAATGCTTCTGTGTAGTTTATATTTGAATATATTCCTTTTTCCACTATTACCCTCTTAGCGCTCCGAATGTCCACTTGCATTTTCTACAGAAAGAGTGTTCGGAACTGCGCAATCAAAAGTATGGTTTAACTCTGTTAGCTGAATGCACATATCAGAAATAAGTTTCACACCATGCTTCTGTGTAGTTTATGTTTGAAGATATTATTTTTCCCAATATAGGCCTCTTAGCGCTCAGAATGTCCAATTGCAGTTTCTACAGAAAGAGTGTTTCAGAACGGCTCAATCAAAAGTAAGGTTCAACTCTGTTAGTTGAATGCACAGAACAGAAAGAAGTTTCATACAATGCTTCTGTGTAGTTTATATTTGAACATATTCCTTTTTCCACTATTACACACTTAGCGCTACGAATGTCCAGTTGCATTTTCTACAGACAGAGTGTTTCAAAACTGCTCAATCAAAAGTATGGTTTAAGTCTGTTAGCTGATGCTCAGATCAGAAAGAAGTTTCACAGAATGCTTCTGTGTAGTTTATATTTGAATATATTCCTTTTTCCACTACTACCCTCTAAGCGCTCCAAATGTCCAGTTGCATTTTCTACAGAAAGAGTGTTCAGATCTGCTCAATCAAAAGTATGGTTTAAATCTGTTAGCTGAATGCACAGATGAGAAAGAAGTTTCACAGTATGATTCTGTGTAGTTTATATTTGAAGACATTCCTTTTTCCACTATTACCTTCTTAGCGCTCCGAATCTCCACTTGCATTTTCTACAGAAGGAGTGTTTCAGAACGGATCAATCAAAACTAAGGTTCAACTCTTTTAGTTGAATGAACAGAAAAGAAATAAGTTTCACAGAATGATTCTGTGTAGTTCTTATTTGTAGATATTCTTTTTCCCAATATAGGCCTCTTAGCGCTCAGAATGTCCAATTGCAGTTTCTACAGAAAGAGTGTTTCAGAACCGCTGAATCAAATGTCAGGTTCAACTCTCTTAGTTGAATGCACAGAACAGAAAGAACTTTCACTGAATGCTTCTTTGTAGTATTTAGTTGAAGATACTCCTTTTTGGACTATTACCCACTTAGCGCTCCGAATATCCACTGGCAGTTTCTACACAAATGGTTTTTCAGAACTGCTCCTTCAAAAGTAAGGCTCAACTCTGTTAGTTGAATGCGGAGAACAGAAAGGGGTTTCAGAGAATGCTTCTGTGTAGTTTTGAATTGGAGATATTCCTTTTTCCTCTCTTACAAACTTAGCGCTCCGAATGTCCACTTGCATTTTCTACAAAAAGTGTGTTTCATAACTGCTCAATCAAAAATATGGTTTAGCTCTGTTAACTGAATTTACAGATCAGAAATAAGTTTCACAGAATGCATCTGTGTAGTTTTTATTTGAAGATATTCTTTTTCCCAATGTAGGCCTCTTAGCGCTTAGAATGTCCAATTGCAGTTTCTACAGAAAGAGTGTTTCAGAACGGCTCAATCAAAAGTAAGGTTCAACTCTGTTAGTTGAATGCACAGAACAGAAAGAAGTTTCATACAATGCTTCTGTGTAGTTTATATTTGAACATATTCTTTTTTCCTCTATTACCCACTTAGCGCTCCGAATCTCCACTTGCATTTTCTACAGAAATAGTGTTTCAGAACGGCTCAATCAAAACTAAGTTTCAACTCTTTTAGTTGAATGAACAGAACAGAAAGTAGTTTCACAGAATGCATCTGTGTAGTTTTTATTTGAAGATATTCTTTTTCCCAATGTAGGCCTCTTAGCGCTCAGAATGTCCAATTGCAGTTTCTACAGAAAGAGCGTTTCAGAACGGCTCAATCAAAAGTAAGGTTCAACACTGTTAGTTGAATGCACAGAAGAGAAAGTAGTTTCACAGAATGCTACTGTGTAGTTTATATTTGAATATATTCCTTTGTCCACTATTACCCTCTTAGCGCTCCGAATGTCCACTTGCATTTTCTACAGAAAGAGTGTTCTGAACTGCGCAATCAAAAGTATGGTTTAACTCTGTTAGCTGAATGCACATATCAGAAATAAGTTTCAAACAATGCTTCTGTGTAGTTTTTATTTGAAGATATTATTTTTCCCAATATAGGCCTCTTAGCGCTCAGAATGTCCAATTGCAGTTTCTACAGAAAGAGTGTTTCAGAACGGCTCAATCAAATGTAAGGTTCAACTCTCTTAGTTGAATGCACAGAACAGAAAGAAGTTTCACTGAATGCTTCTGTGTAGTATTTAATTGAAGATACTCCTTTTTGGACTATTACCCACTTAGCGCTCCGAATATCCACTGGCAGTTTCTACACAAATGGTGTTTCAGAACTGCTCCTTCAAAAGTAAGGCTCAAATCTGTTAGTTGAATGCGGAGAACAGAAAGGGGTTTCAGAGAATGCTTCTGTGTAGTTTTTAATTGGAGATATTCCTTTTTCCTCTCTTACAATCTTAGCGCTCCGAATGTCCACTTGCATTTTCTACAAAAAGAGTGTTTCATAACTGCTGAATCAAAAATATGGTTTAGCTCTGTTAACTGAATTTACAGATCAGAATTAAGTTTCACAGAATGCATCTGTGTAGTTTTTATTTGAAGATATTCTTTTTCCCAATGTAGGCCTCTTAGCGCTTAGAATGTCCAATTGCAGTTTCTACAGAAAGAGTATTTCAGAACGGCTCAATCAAAAGTAAGGTTCAACTCTGTTAGTTGAATGCACAGAACAGAAAGAAGTTTCATACAATGCTTCTGTGTAGTTTATATTTGAACATATTCTTTTTTCCTCTATTACCCACTTAGCGCTACGAATGTCCAGTTGCATTTTCTACAGACAGAGTGTATCAAAACTGCTCAATCAAAAGTATGGTTTAACTCTGTTAGCTGAATGCTCAGATCAGAAAGAAGTTTCACAGAATGCTTCTGTGTAGTTTATATTTGAATATATTCCTTTTTCCACTTCTACCCTCTTAGCGCTCCAAATGTCCAGTTGCATTTTCTACAAAAAGAGTGTTCAGATCTGCTCAATCAAAAGTATGGTTTAACTCTGTTAGCTGAATGCACAGATCAGAAAGAAGTTTCACAGAATAATTCTGTGTAGTTTATATTTGAAGACATTCCTTTTTCCACTATTACCCTCTTAGCGCTATGAATCTCCACTTGCATTTTCTACAGAAAGAGTGTTTCAGAACGGCTCAATCAAAACTAAGTTTCAACTCTTTTAGTTGCATGAACAGAACAGAAATAAGTTTCAAACAATGCTTCCGTATAGTTTTTATTTGAAGATATTATTTTTCCCAATATAGCCCTCTTAGCGCTCAGAATATCCAATTGCAGTTTCTACAGAAAGAGTGTTTCAGAACGCCTCAATCAAATGTCAGGTTCAACTCTGTTAGTTGAATGCACAGAACAGAAAGAAGTTTCACAGAATGCTTCTGTGTAGTATTTAGTTGAAGATACTCCTTTTTGGACTATTACCCACTTAGCGCTCCGAATATCCAATGGCAGTTTCTACACAAAGGGTGTTTCATAACTGCTCCTTCAAAAGTAAGGCTCAACTCTGTTAGTTGAATGCGGAGAACAGAAAGGGGTTTCAGAGAATGCTTCTGTGTAGTTTTTAATTGGAGATATTCCTTTTTCCTCTCTTACAATCTTAGCGCTCCGAATGTCCACTTGCATTTTCTACAAAAAGTTTGTTTCATAACTGCTCAATCAAAAATATGGTTTAGCTCTGTTAACTGAATTTACAGATCAGAAATAAGTTTCACAGAATGCATCTGTGTAGTTTTTATTTGAAGATATTCTTTTTCCCAATGTAGGCCTCTTAGCGCTTAGAATGTCCAATTGCATTTTCTACAGAAAGAGTGTTTCAGAACGGCTCAATCAAAAGTAAGGTTCAACTCTGTTAGTTGAATGCACAGAACAGATAGAAGTTTCATACAATGCTTCTGTGTAGTTTATATTTGAACATATTCTTTTTTCCTCTATTACCCACTTAGCGCTCCGAATCTCCACTTGCATTTTCTACAGAAATAGTGTTTCAGAACGGCTCAATCAAAACTAAGTTTCAACTCTTTTAGTTGAATGAACAGAACAGAAAGAAGTTTCACGGAATGCTTCTGTGTAGTTTTTATTTGTAGATATTCTTTTTCCCAATATAGGCCTCTTAGCGCTGAGAATGTCCAGTTGCAGTTTCTACAGAAAGAGTGTTTCAGAACGGCTCAATCAAAATTAAGGTTCAAACCTGGTAGTTGAATGCACAGAACAGAAAGCAATTTCACAGAATGCTTCTGTGTAGTTTATATTTGAATATATTCCTTTTTCCACTATTACCCTGTTAGCGCTCCGAATGTCCACTTCCATTTTCTAAAGAAAGAGTGTTCAGAACTGCGCAATCAAAAGTATGGTTTAACTCTGTTAGCTTAATGAACATATCAGAAATAAGTTTCACACAATGCTTCTGCGTAGTTTTTATTTGAAGATATTATTATTCCCAATATAGGCCTCTTAGCGCTCAGAATGTCCAATTGCAGTTTCTCCAGAAAGAGTGTTTCAGAACGCCTCAATCAAATGTCAGGTTCAACTCTCTTAGTTGAATGCACAGAACAGAAAGATGTTTCACAGAATGCTTCTGTGTAGTATTTAGTTGAAGATACTCCTTTTTGGACTATTACCCACTTAGCGCTCCGAATATCCACTGGCAGTTTCTACACAAAGAGTGTTTCAGAACTGCTCCTTCGAAAGTAAGGCTCAACTCTGTTAGTTGAATGCGGAGAACAGAAAGGGGTTTCAGAGAATGCTTCTGTGTAGTTTTTAATTGGAGATATTCCTTTTTCCTCTATTACAATCTTAGCGCTCCCAATGTCCACTTGAATTTTCTACAAAAAGAGTGTTTCCTAACTGCTCAATCAAAAATATGGTTTAGCTCTGTTAACTAAATTTAAAGATCAGGAATAAGTTTCAGAGAATGTATCTGTGTAGTTTTTATTTGAAGATATTCTTTTTCCCAATGTAGGCCTCTTAGTGCTTAGAATGTCCAATTGCAGTTTCTACAGAAAGAGTGTTTCAGAACGGCTCAATCAAAAGTAAGGTTCAACTCTGTTAGTTGAATGCACAGAACAGAAAGAAGTTTCACAGAATGCTACTGTGTAGTTTATATTTGAATATAATCCTTTTTCCACTATTACCATCTTAGCGCTCCGAATGTCCACTTGCATTTTCTACAGAAAGAGTGTTCGGAACTGCGCAATCAAAAGTATGGTTTAACTCTGTTAGCTGAATGCACATATCAGAAATAAGTTTCACACAATGCTTCTGTGTAGTTTTTATTTGAAGATATTATTTTTCCCTATATAGGCTTCTTAGCGCTCAGAATGTCCAATTGCAGTTTCAACGGAAAGAGTGTTTCAGAACGGCTCAATCAAAAGTAAGGTTCAACTCTGTTAGTTGAATGCACAGAACAGAAAGAAGTTTCATACAATATTTATGTGTAGTTTATATTTGAACATATTCTTTTTTCCACTATTACCCACTTAGCGCTACGAATGTCCAGTTGCATTTTCTACAGACAGGGTGTTTCAAAACTGCTCAATCAAAAGTATGGTTTAACTCTGTTAGCTGAATGCTCAGATCAGAAAGAAGTTTCACAGAATGCTTCTGTGTAGTTTATATTTGAATATATTCCTTTTTCCACTACTAACCTCTTAGCGCTACAAATGTCCAGTTGCATTTTCTACAGAAAGAGTGTTCAGATCTGCTCAATCAAAAGTATAGTTTAACTCTGTTAGCTGAATGCACAGATCAGAAAGAAGTTTCACAGAATGATTCTGTGTAGTTTATATTTGAAGACATTCCATTTTCCACTATTACCCTCTTAGCGCTCCGAATCTCCACTTGCATTTTCTACAGAAAGAGTGTTTCAGAACGGATCAATCAAAACTAAGGTTCAAATCTTTTAGTTGAATGAACAGAACAGAAAGAAGTTTCACAGAATGCTTCTGTGTAGTTTTTATTTGTAGATATTCTTTTTCCCAATATAGGCCTCTTAGCGCTCAGAATGTCCAATTGCAGTTTCTACAGAAAGTGTTTCAGAACGGCTCCATCAAAAGTAAGGTTCAACCCTGGTAGTTGAATGCACAGAACAGAAAGAAGTTTCAAAGAATGCTTCTGTGTAGTTTATATTTGAATATATTCCTTTTTCCACTATTACCCTCTTAGCGCTCCGAATGTCCACTTGCATTTTCTACAGAAAGAGTGTTCGGAACTGCGCAATCAAAAGTATGGTTTAACTCTGTTAGCTGAATGCACATAACAGAAATAAGTTTCACACAATGCTTCTGTGTAGTTTATGTTTGAAGATATTATTTTTCCCAATATAGGCCTCTTAGCGCTCAGAATGTCCAATTGCAGTTTCTACAGAAAGAGTGTTTCAGAACGGCTCAATCAAAAGTAAGGTTCAACTCTGTTAGTTGAATGCACAGAACAGATAGAAGTTTCATACAATGCTTCTGTGTAGTTTATATTTGAACATATTCTTTTTTCCTCTATTACCCACTTAGCGCTCCGAATCTCCACTTGCATTTTCTACAGAAATAGTGTTTCAGAACGGCTCAATCAAAACTAAGTTTCAACTCTTTTAGTTGAATGAACAGAACAGAAAGAAGTTTCACGGAATGCTTCTGTGTAGTTTTTATTTGTAGATATTCTTTTTCCCAATATAGGCCTCTTAGCGCTCAGAATGTCCAGTTGCAGTTTCTACAGAAAGAGTGTTTCAGAACGGCTCAATCAAAATTAAGGTTCAAACCTGGTAGTTGAATGCACAGAACAGAAAGCAATTTCACAGAATGCTTCTGTGTAGTTTATATTTGAATATATTCCTTTTTCCACTATTACCCTGTTAGCGCTCCGAATGTCCACTTGCATTTTCTACAGAAAGAGTGTTCAGAACTGCGCAATCAAAAGTATGGTTTAACTCTGTTAGCTTAATGAACATATCAGAAATAAGTTTCACACAATGCTTCTGCGTAGTTTTTATTTGAAGATATTATTATTCCCAATATAGGCCTCTTAGCGCTCAGAATGTCCAATTGCAGTTTCTCCAGAAAGAGTGTTTCAGAACGCCTCAATCAAATGTCAGGTTCAACTCTCTTAGTTGAATGCACAGAACAGAAAGATGTTTCACAGAATGCTTCTGTGTAGTATTTAGTTGAAGATACTCCTTTTTGGACTATTACCCACTTAGCGCTCCGAATATCCACTGGCAGTTTCTACACAAAGAGTGTTTCAGAACTGCTCCTTCGAAAGTAAGGCTCAACTCTGTTAGTTGAATGCGGAGAACAGAAAGGGGTTTCAGAGAATGCTTCTGTGTAGTTTTTAATTGGAGATATTCCTTTTTCCTCTATTACAATCTTAGCGCTCCCAATGTCCACTTGAATTTTCTACAAAAAGAGTGTTTCCTAACTGCTCAATCAAAAATATGGTTTAGCTCTGTTAACTAAATTTAAAGATCAGGAATAAGTTTCAGAGAATGTATCTGTGTAGTTTTTATTTGAAGATATTCTTTTTCCCAATGTAGGCCTCTTAGCGCTTAGAATGTCCAATTGCAGTTTCTACAGAAAGAGTGTTTCAGAACGGCTCAATAAAAAGTAAGGTTCAACTCTGTTAGTTGAATGCACAGAACAGAAAGAAGTTTCACAGAATGCTACTGTGTAGTTTATATTTGAATATATTCCTTTTTCCACTATTACCATCTTAGCGCTCCGAATGTCCACTTGCATTTTCTACAGAAAGAGTGTTCGGAACTGCGCAATCAAAAGTATGGTTTAACTCTGTTAGCTGAATGCACATATCAGAAATAAGTTTCACACAATGCTTCTGTGTAGTTTTTATTTGAAGATATTATTTTTCCCTATATAGGCTTCTTAGCGCTCAGAATGTCCAATTGCAGTTTCAACGGAAAGAGTGTTTCAGAACGGCTCAATCAAAAGTAAGGTTCAACTCTGTTAGTTGAATGCACAGAACAGAAAGAAGTTTCATACAATACTTCTGTGTAGTTTATATTTGAACATATTCTTTTTTCCACTATTACCCACTTAGCGCTACGAATGTCCAGTTGCATTTTCTACAGACTGGGTGTTTCAAAACTGCTCAATCAAAAGTATGGTTTAACTCTGTTAGCTGAATGCTCAGATCAGAAAGAAGTTTCACAGAATGCTTCTGTGTAGTTTATATTTGAATATATTCCTTTTTCCACTACTAACCTCTTAGCGCTACAAATGTCCAGTTGCATTTTCTACAGAAAGAGTGTTCAGATCTGCTCAATCAAAAGTATAGTTTAACACTGTTAGCTGAATGCACAGATCAGAAAGAAGTTTCACAGAATGATTCTGTGTAGTTTATATTTGAAGACATTCCATTTTCCACTATTACCCTCTTAGCGCTCCGAATCTCCACTTGCATTTTCTACAGAAAGAGTGTTTCAGAACGGATCAATCAAAACTAAGGTTCAAATCTTTTAGTTGAATGAACAGAACAGAAAGAAGTTTCACAGAATGCTTCTGTGTAGTTTTTATTTGTAGATATTCTTTTTCCCAATATAGGCCTCTTAGCGCTCAGAATGTCCAATTGCAGTTTCTACAGAAAGTGTTTCAGAACGGCTCCATCAAAAGTAAGGTTCAACCCTGGTAGTTGAATGCACAGAACAGAAAGAAGTTTCAAAGAATGCTTCTGTGTAGTTTATATTTGAATATATTCCTTTTTCCACTATTACCCTCTTAGCGCTCCGAATGTCCACTTGCATTTTCTACAGAAAGAGTGTTCGGAACTGCGCAATCAAAAGTATGGTTTAACTCTGTTAGCTGAATGCACATAACAGAAATAAGTTTCACACAATGCTTCTGTGTAGTTTATGTTTGAAGATATTATTTTTCCCAATATAGGCCTCTTAGCGCTCAGAATGTCCAATTGCAGTTTCTACAGAAAGAGTGTTTCAGAACGGCTCAATCAAAAGTAAGGTTCAACTCTGTTAGTTGAATGCACAGAACAGAAAGAAGTTTCATACAATGCTTCTGTGTAGTTTATATTTGAACATATTCCTTTTTCCACTATTACACACTTAGCGCTACGAATGTCCAGTTGCATTTTCTACAGACAGAGTGTTTCAAAACTGCTCAATCAAAAGTATGGTTTAAGTCTGTTAGCTGATGCTCAGATCAGAAAGAAGTTTCACAGAATGCTTCTGTGTAGTTTATATTTGAATATATTCCTTTTTCCACTACTACCCTCTAAGCGCTCCAAATGTCCAGTTGCATTTTCTACAGAAAGAGTGTTCCGATCTGCTCAATCAAAAGTATGGTTTAAATCTGTTAGCTGAATGCACAGATCAGAAAGAAGTTTCACAGAATGATTCTGTGTAGTTTATATTTGAAGACATTCCTTTTTCCACTATTACCCTCTTAGCGCTCCGAATCTCCACTTGCATTTTCTACAGAAGGAGTGTTTCAGAACGGATCAATCAAAACTAAGGTTCAACTCTTTTAGTTGAATGAACAGAAAAGAAATAAGTTTCACAGAATGCTTCTGTGTAGTTTTTATTTGTAGATATTCTTTTTCCCAATATAGGCCTCTTAGCGCTCAGAATGTCCAATTGCAGTTTCTACAGAAAGAGTGTTTCAGAACGGCTCAATCAAATGTCAGGTTCAACTCTCTTAGTTGAATGCACAGAACAGAAAGAACTTTCACTGAATGCTTCTGTGTAGTATTTAGTTGAAGATAATCCTTTTTGGACTATTACCCACTTAGCGCTCCGAATATCCACTGGCAGTTTCTACACAAATTGTTTTTCAGAACTGCTCCTTCAAAAGTAAGGCTCAACACTGTTAGTTGAATGCAGAGAACAGAAAGGGGTTTCAGAGAATGCTTCTGTGTAGTTTTTAATTGGAGATATTCCTTTTTCCTCTCTTACAAACTTAGCGCTCCGAATGTCCACTTGCATTTTCTACAAAAAGTGTGTTTCATAACTGCTCAATCAAAAATATGGTTTAGCTCTGTTAACTGAATTTACAGATCAGAAATAAGTTTCACAGAATGCATCTGTGTAGTTTTTATTTGAAGATATTCTTTTTCCCAATGTAGGCCTCTTAGCGCTTAGAATGTCCAATTGCAGTTTCTACAGAAAGAGTGTTTCAGAACGGCTCAATCAAAAGTAAGGTTCAACTCTGTTAGTTGAATGCACAGAACAGAAAGAAGTTTCATACAATGCTTCTGTGTAGTTTATATTTGAACATATTCTTTTTTCCTCTATTACCCACTTAGCGCTCCGAATCTCCACTTGCATTTTCTACAGAAATAGTGTTTCAGAACGGCTCAATCAAAACAAAGTTTCAACTCTTTTAGTTGAATGAACAGAACAGAAAGAAGTTTCACGGAATGCTTCTGTGTAGTTTTTATTTGTAGATATTCTTTTTCCCAATATAGGCCTCTTAGCGCTCAGAATGTCCAGTTGCAGTTTCTACAGAAAGAGTGTTTCAGAGCGGCTCAATCAAAATTAAGGTTCAAACCTGGTAGTTGAATGCACAGAACAGAAAGCAATTTCACAGAATGCTTCTGTGTAGTTTATATTTGAATATATTCCTTTTTCCACTATTAACCTGTTAGCGCTCCGAATGTCCACTTGCATTTTCTACAGAAAGAGTGTTCAGAACTGCGCAATCAAAAGTATGGTTTAACTCTGTTAGCTTAATGAACATATCAGAAATAAGTTTCACACAATGCTTCTGCGTAGTTTTTATTTGAAGATATTATTATTCCCAATATAGGCCTCTTAGCGCTCAGAATGTCCAATTGCAGTTTCTCCAGAAAGAGTGTTTCAGAACGCCTCAATCAAATGTCAGGTTCAACTCTCTTAGTTGAATGCACAGAACAGAAAGATGTTTCACAGAATGCTTCTGTGTAGTATTTAGTTGAAGATACTCCTTTTTGGACTATTACCCACTTAGCGCTCCGAATATCCACTGGCAGTTTCTACACAAAGAGTGTTTCAGAACTGCTCCTTCGAAAGTAAGGCTCAACTCTGTTAGTTGAATGCGGAGAACAGAAAGGGGTTTCAGAGAATGCTTCTGTGTAGTTTTTAATTGGAGATATTCCTTTTTCCTCTATTACAATCTTAGCGCTCCCAATGTCCACTTGAATTTTCTACAAAAAGAGTGTTTCCTAACTGCTCAATCAAAAATATGGTTTAGCTCTGTTAACTAAATTTACAGATCAGAAATAAGTTTCAGAGAATGTATCTGTGTAGTTTTTATTTGAAGATATTCTTTTTCCCAATGTAGGCCTCTTAGCGCTTAGAATGTCCAATTGCAGTTTCTACAGAAAGAGTGTTTCAGAACGGCTCAATCAAAAGTAAGGTTCAACTCTGTTAGTTGAATGCACAGAACAGAAAGAAGTTTCACAGAATGCTACTGTGTAGTTTATATTTGAATATATTCCTTTTTCCACTATTACCAACTTAGCGCTCCGAATGTCCACTTGCATTTTCTACAGAAAGAGTGTTCGGAACTGCGCAATCAAAAGTATGGTTTAACTCTGTTAGCTGAATGCACATATAAGAAATAAGTTTCACACAATGCTTCTGTGTAGTTTTTATTTGAAGATATTATTTTTCCCTATATAGGCTTCTTAGCGCTCAGAATGTCCAATTGCAGTTTCTACAGAAAGAGTGTTTCAGAACGGCTCAATCAAAAGTAAGGTTCAACTCTGTTAGTTGAATGCACAGAACAGAAAGAAGTTTCATACAATGCTTCTGTGTAGTTTATATTTGAACATATTACTTTTTCCACTATTACACACTTAGCGCTACGAATGTCCAGTTGCATTTTCTACAGACAGAGTGTTTCAAAACTGCTCAATCAAAAGTATGGTTTAAGTCTGTTAGCTGATGCTCAGATCAGAAAGAAGTTTCACAGAATGCTTCTGTGTAGTTTATATTTGAATATATTCCTTTTTCCACTACTACCCTCTAAGCGCTCCAAATGTCCAGTTGCATTTTCTACAGAAAGAGTGTTCAGATCTGCTCAATCAAAAGTATGGTTTAAATCTGTTAGCTGAATGCACAGATCAGAAAGAAGTTTCACCGAATGATTCTGTGTAGTTTATATTTGAAGACATTCCTTTTTCCACTATTACCCTCTTAGCGCTCCGAATCTCCACTTGCATTTTCTACAAAAAGAGTGTTTCATAACTGCTCAATCAAAAATATGTTTTATCTCTGTTAACTGAATTTACAGATCAGAAATAAGTTTCACAAAATGCATCTGTGTAGTTTTTATTTGAAGATATTCTTTTTCCCAATGTAGGCCTCTTAGCGCTTAGCATGTCCAATTGCAGTTTCTACAGAAAGAGTGTTTCAGAACGGCTCAATCAGAAGTAAGGTTCAACTCTGTTAGTTGAATGCACAGAACAGAAAGAATTTTCACAGAATGCTACTGTGTAGTTTATATTTGAATATTTTCCTTTTTCCACTATTACCCTCTTAGCGCTCGGAATGTCCACTTGCATTTTCTACAGAAAGAGTGTTCAGAACTGCGCAATCAAAAGTATGGTTTAACTCTGTTAGCTTAATGAACATATCAGAAATAAGTTTCACACAATGCTTCTGTGTAGTTTTTATTTGAAGATAGTATTTTTCCCAATAGAGGCCTCTTAGCGCTCAGAATGTCCAATTGCGGTTTCTACAGAAAGAGTGTTTCAGAAAGGCTCAATCAAAAGTAAGGTTCAACTCTCTTAGTTGAATGCACAGAACAGAAAGAACTTTCACTGAATGCTTCTTTGTAGTATTTAGTTGAAGATACTCCTTTTTGGACTATTACCCACTTAGCGCTCCGAATATCCACTGGCAGTTTCTACACAAATGGTTTTTCAGAACTGCTCCTTCAAAAGTAAGGCTCAACTCTGTTAGTTGAATGCGGAGAACAGAAAGTGGTTTCAGAGAATGCTTCTGTGTAGTTTTGAATTGGAGATATTCCTTTTTCCTCTCTTACAAACTTAGCGCTCCGAATGTCCACTTGCATTTTCTACAAAAAGTGTGTTTCATAACTGCTCAATCAAAAATATGGTTTAGCTCTGTTAACTGAATTTACAGATCAGAATTAAGTTTCACAGAATGCATCTGTGTAGTTTTTATTTGAAGATATTCTTTTTCCCAATGTAGGCCTCTTAGCGCTTAGAATGTCCAATTGCAGTTTCTACAGAAAGAGTGTTTCAGAACGGCTCAATCAAAAGTAAGGTTCAACTCTGTTAGTTGAATGCACAGAACAGAAAGAAGTTTCATACAATGCTTCTGTGTAGTTTATATTTGAACATATTCTTTTTTCCTCTATTACCCACTTAGCGCTCCGAATCTCCACTTGCATTTTCTACAGAAATAGTGTTTCAGAACGGCTCAATCAAAACTAACTTTCAACTCTTTTAGTTGAATGAACAGAACAGAAAGAAGTTTCACAGAATGCATCTGTGTAGTTTTTATTTGAAGATATTCTTTTTCCCAATGTAGGCCTCTTAGCGCTCAGAATGTCCAATTGCAGTTTCTACAGAAAGAGCGTTTCAGAACGGCTCAATCAAAAGTAAGGTTCAACACTGTTAGTTGAATGCACAGAAGAGAAAGAAGTTTCACAGAATGCTACTGTGTAGTTTATATTTGAATATATTCCTTTGTCCACTATTACCCTCTTAGCGCTCCGAATGTCCACTTGCATTTTCTACAGAAAGAGTGTTCTGAACTGCGCAATCAAAAGTATGGTTTAACTCTGTTAGCTGAATGCACATATCAGAAATAAGTTTCAAACAATGCTTCTGTGTAGTTTTTATTTGAAGATATTATTTTTCCCAATATAGGCCTCTTAGCGCTCAGAATGTCCAATTGCAGTTTCTACAGAAAGAGTGTTTCAGAACGGCTCAATCAAATGTAAGGTTCAACTCTCTTAGTTGAATGCACAGAACAGAAAGAAGTTTCACTGAATGCTTCTGTGTAGTATTTAATTGAAGATACTCCTTTTTGGACTATTACCCACTTAGCGCTCCGAATATCCACTGGCAGTTTCTACACAAATGGTGTTTCAGAACTGCTCCTTCAAAAGTAAGGCTCAACTCTGTTAGTTGAATGCGGAGAACAGAAAGGGGTTTCAGAGAATGCTTCTGTGTAGTTTTTAATTGGAGATATTCCTTTTTCCTCTCTTACAATCTTAGCGCTCCGAATGTCCACTTGCATTTTCTACAAAAAGAGTGTTTCATAACTGCTGAATCAAAAATATGGTTTAGCTCTGTTAACTGAATTTACAGATCAGAATTAAGTTTCACAGAATGCATCTGTGTAGTTTTTATTTGAAGATATTCTTTTTCCCAATGTAGGCCTCTTAGCGCTTAGAATGTCCAATTGCAGTTTCTACAGAAAGAGTATTTCAGAACGGCTCAATCAAAAGTAAGGTTCAACTCTGTTAGTTGAATGCACAGAACAGAAAGAAGTTTCATACAATGCTTCTGTGTAGTTTATATTTGAACATATTCTTTTTTCCTCTATTACCCACTTAGCGCTACGAATGTCCAGTTGCATTTTCTACAGAGTGTATCAAAACTGCTCAATCAAAAGTATGGTTTAACTCTGTGAGCTGAATGCTCAGATCAGAAAGAAGTTTCACAGAATGCTTCTGTGTAGTTTATATTTGAATATATTCCTTTTTCCACTACTACCCTCTTAGCGCTCCAAATGTCCAGTTGCATTTTCTACAAAAAGAGTGTTCAGATCTGCTCAATCAAAAGTATGGTTTAACTCTGTTAGCTGAATGCACAGATCAGAAAGAAGTTTCACAGAATAATTCTGTGTAGTTTATATTTGAAGACATTCCTTTTTCCACTATTACCCTCTTAGCGCTCCGAATCTCCACTTGCATTTTCTACAGAAAGAGTGTTTCAGAACGGCTCAATCAAAACTAAGTTTCAACTCTTTCAGTTGCATGAACAGAACAGAAATAAGTTTCAAACAATGCTTCCGTATAGTTTTTATTTGAAGATATTATTTTTCCCAATATAGCCCTCTTAGCGCTCAGAATATCCAATTGCAGTTTCTACAGAAAGAGTGTTTCAGAACGCCTCAATCAAATGTCAGGTTCAACTCTGTTAGTTGAATGCACAGAACAGAAAGAAGTTTCACAGAATGCTTCTGTGTAGTATTTAGTTGAAGATACTCCTTTTTGGACTATTACCCACTTAGCGCTCCGAATATCCACTGGCAGTTTCTACACAAAGGGTGTTTCAGAACTGCTCCTTCAAAAGTAAGGCTCAACTCTGTTAGTTGAATGCGGAGAACAGAAAGGGGTTTCACAGAATGCTTCTGTGTAGCTTTTAATTGGAGATATTCCTTTTTCCTCTCTTACAATCTTAGCGCTCCGAATGTCCACTTGCATTTTCTACAAAAAGAGTGTTTCATTACTGCACAATCAAAAATATAGTTTAGCTCTGTTAACTGAATTTACAGATCAGAAATAAGTTTCACAGAATGCATCTGTGTAGTTTTTATTTGAAGATAATCTTTTTCCCAATGTAGGCCTCTTAGCGCTTAGAATGTCCAATTGTGGTTTCTACAGAAAGAGTGTTTCAGAACGGCTCAATCAAAAGTAAGGTTCAACTCTGTTAGTTGAATGCACAGAACAGAAAGAAGTTTCACAGAATGCTACTGTGTAGTTTATATTTGAATATATTCCTTTTTCCACTATTACCCTCTTAGCGCTCCGAATGTCCACTTGCATTTTCTACAGAAAGAGTGTTCGGAACTGCGCAATCAATAATATGGTTTAACTCTGTTAGCTGAATGCACATATCAGAAATAAGTTTCACACAATGCTTCTGTGTAGTTTTTATTTGAAGATATTATTTTTCCCAATATAGGCCTCCTAGCGCTCAGAATGTCCAATTGCAGTTTCTACATAAAGATTGTTTCAGAACGGCTCAATCAAAAGTAAGGTTCAACTCTGTTAGTTGAATGCACAGAACAGAAAGTAGTTTCATACAATGCTTCTGTGTAGTTTATATTTGAACATATTATTTTTTCGACTATTACCCACTTAGCGCTACGAATGTCCAGTTGCATTTTCTACAGACAGAGTGTTTCAAAACTGCTCAATCAAAAGTATGGTTTAACTCTGTTTGCTGAATGCTCAGATCAGAAAGAAGTTTCAAAGAATGCTTCTGTGTAGTTTATATTTGAATATATTCCTTTTTCCACTACTAACCTCTTAGCGCTACAAATGTCCAGTTGCATTTTCTACAGAAAGAGTGTTCAGATCTGCTCAATCAAAAGTATAGTTTAACTCTGTTAGCTGAATGCACAGATCAGAAAGAAGTTTCACAGAATGATTCTGTGTAGTTTATAGTTGAAGACATTCCATTTTCCACTATTACCCTCTTAGCGCTCCGAATCTCCACTTGCATTTTCTACAGAAAGAGTGTTTCAGAACGGATCAATCAAAACTAAGGTTCAAATCTTTTAGTTGAATGAACAGAACAGAAAGAAGTTTCACAGAATGCTTCTGTGTAGTTTTTATTTGTAGATATTCTTTTTCCCAATATAGGCCTCTTAGCGCTCAGAATGTCCAATTGCAGTTTCTACAGAAAGAGTGTTTCAGAACGGCTCCATCAAAAGTAAGGTTCAACCCTGGTAGTTGAATGCACAGAACAGAAAGAAGTTTCAAAGAATGCTTCTGTGTAGTTTATATTTGAATATATTCCTTTTTCCACTATTACCCTCTTAGCGCTCCGAATGTCCACTTGCATTTTCTACAGAAAGAGTGTTCGGAACTGCGCAATCAAAAGTATGGTTTAACTCTGTTAGCTGAATGCACATATCAGAAATAAGTTTCACACCATGCTTCTGTGTAGTTTATGTTTGAAGATATTATTTTTCCCAATATAGGCCTCTTAGCGCTCAGAATGTCCAATTGCAGTTTCTACAGAAAGAGTGTTTCAGAACGGCTCAATCAAAAGTAAGGTTCAACTCTGTTAGTTGAATGCACAGAACAGAAAGAAGTTTCATACAATGCTTCTGTGTAGTTTATATTTGAACATATTACTTTTTCCACTATTACACACTTAGCGCTACGAATGTCCAGTTGCATTTTCTACAGACAGAGTGTTTCAAAACTGCTCAATCAAAAGTATGGTTTAAGTCTGTTAGCTGATGCTCAGATCAGAAAGAAGTTTCACAGAATGCTTCTGTGTAGTTTATATTTGAATATATTCCTTTTTCCACTACTACCCTCTAAGCGCTCCAAATGTCCAGTTGCATTTTCTACAGAAAGAGTGTTCAGATCTGCTCAATCAAAAGTATGGTTTAAATCTGTTAGCTGAATGCACAGATGAGAAAGAAGTTTCACAGAATGATTCTGTGTAGTTTATATTTGAAGACATTCCTTTTTCCACTATTACCTTCTTAGCGCTCCGAATCTCCACTTGCATTTTCTACAGAAGGAGTGTTTCAGAACGGATCAATCAAAACTAAGGTTCAACTCTTTTAGTTGAATGAACAGAAAAGAAATAAGTTTCACAGAATGCTTCTGTGTAGTTCTTATTTGTAGATATTATTTTTGCCAAAATAGGCCTCTTAGCGCTCAGAATGTCCAATTGCAGTTTCTACAGAAAGAGTGTTTCAGAACGGCTCAATCAAATGTGAGGATCAACTCTCTTAGTTGAATGCACAGAACAGAAAGAAGTTTCACAGAATGCTTCTGTGTAGTATTTAGTTGAAGATAGTCCTTTTTGGACTATTACCCATTTAGCGCTCCGAATATCCACTGGCAGTTTCTACACAAAGAGTGTTTCAGAACTGCTCCTTCAAAAGTAAGGATCAACTCTGTTATTTGAATGCGGAGAACAGAAACGGCTTTCAGAGAATGCTTCTGTGTAGTTTTTAATTGGAGATATTCCTTTTTCCTCTATTACAATCTTAGCGCTCTGAACGTCCACTTGCATTTTCTACAAAAAGAGTGTTTCACAACTGCTCAATCAAAAATATGGTTTAGCTGTGTTAACTGAATTTACAGATCAGAAATAAGTTTCACAGAATGAATCTGTGTAGTTTTTATTTGAAGATATTCTTTTTCCCAATGTAAGCCTCTTAGCACTCAGAATGTCCAATTGCAGTTTCTACAGAAAGAGTGTTTCAGAATGGCTCAATCAAAAGTAAGGTTCAACACTGTTAGTTGAATGCACAGAAGAGAAAGAAGTTTCACAGAATGCTACTGTGTAGTTTATATTTGAATATATTCCTTTGTCCACTATTACCCTCTTAGCGCTCCGAATGTCCACTTGCATTTTCTACAGAAAGAGTGTTCTGAACTGCGCAACCAAAGTATGGTTTAACTCTGTTAGCTGAATGCACATATCAGAAATAAGTTTCACACAATGCTTCTGTGTAGTTTTTATTTGAAGATATTATTTTTCCCAATATAGGCCTCTTAGCGCTCAGAATGTCCAATTGCAGTTTCTACGGAAAGAGTGTTTCCGAACGGCTCAATCAAAAGTAAGGTTCAACTCTGTTAGTTGAATGCACAGAACAGAAAGAAGTTTCATACAATACTTCTGTGTAGTTTATATTTCAACATATTCTTTTTTCCACTATTACCCACTTAGCGCTACGAATGTCCAGTTGCATTTTCTACAGACAGAGTGTTTCAAAACTGCTCAATCAAAAGTATGGTTTAACTCTGTTAGCTGAATGCTCAGATCAGAAAGAAGTTTCACAGAATGCTTCTGTGTAGTTTATATTTGAATATATTCCTTTTTCCACTACTACCCTCTTAGCGCTCCAAATGTCCAGTTGCATTTTCTACAGAAAGAGTGTTCAGATCTGCTCAATCAAAAGTATAGTTTAACTCTGTTAGCTGAATGCACAGATCAGAAAGAAGTTTCACAGAATGATTCTGTGTAGTTTATATTTGAAGACATTCCTTTTTCCGCTATTACCCTCTTAGCGCTCCGAATCTCCACTTGCATTTTCTACAGAAAGAGTGTTTCAGAACTGATCAATCAAAACTAAGGTTCAACTCTTTTAGTTGAATTAACAGAACAGAAAGAAGTTTCACAGAATGCTTCTGTGTAGTTTTTATTTGTAGATATTCTTTTTCCCAATATAGGCCTCTTAGCGCTCAGAATGTCCAATTGCAGTTTCTACAGAAAGAGTGTTTCAGAACGGCTCAATCAAAAGTAAGGTTCTACCCTGGTAGTTGAATGCACAGAACAGAAAGAAGTTTCACAGAATGCTTCTGTGTAGTTTATATATGAATATATTCCTTTTTCCACTATTACCCTCTTAGCGCTCCGAAAGTCCACTTGCATTTTCTACAGAAAGAGTGTTCGGAACTGCGCAATCAAAAGTATGGTTTAACTCTGTTAGCTGAATGCACATATCAGAAATAAGTTTCACACAATGCTTCTGTGTACTTTATATTTGAAGATATTATTTTTCCCAATATAGGTCTCTTAGCGCTCAGAATGTCCAATTGCAGTTTCTACGGAAAGAGTGTTTCAGAACGGCTCAATCAAAAGTAAGGTTCAACTCTGTTAGTTGAATGCACAGAACAGAAAGTAGTTTCATACAATGCTTCTGTGTAGTTTATATTTGAACATATTCTTTTTTCCACTATTACCCACTTAGCGCTACGAATGTCCAGTTGCATTTTCTACAGACAGAGTGTTTCAAAACTGCTCAATCAAAAGTATGGTTTAAGTCTGTTAGCTGATGCTCAGATGAGAAAGAACTTTCACAGAATGCTTCTGTGTAGTTTATATTGGAATATATTCCTTTTTCCACTACTACCCTCTAAGCGCTCCAAATGTCCAGTTGCATTTTCTACAGAAAGAGTGTTCAGATCTGCTCAATCAAATGTATAGTTTAACTCTGTTAGCTGAATGCACAGATCAGAAAGAAGTTTCACAGAATGATTCTGTGTAGTTTATATTTGAAGACATTCCTTTTTCCACTATTACCCTCTTAGCGCTCCGAATCTCCACTTGCGTTTTCTACAGAAAGAGTGTTTCAGAACGGCTCAATGAAAACTAAGGTTCAACTCTTTTAGTTGAATGAACAGAACCGAAAGAAGTTTCACAGAATGCTTCTGTGTAGTTTTTATTTGTAGATATTCTTTTTCCCAATATCGGCCTCTTAGCGCTCAGAATGTCCAATTGCAGTTTCTACAGAAAGAGTGTTTCAGAACGGCTCAATCAAAAGTAAGGTTCAACCCTGGTAGTTGAATGCACAGAACAGAAAGAAGTTTCACAGAATGCTTCTGTGTAGTTTATATTTGAATATATTCCTTTTTCCACTATTACCCTCTTAGCGCTCCGAATGTCCACTTGCATTTTCTACAGAAAGAGTGTTCGGAACTGCGCAATCAAAAGTATGGTTTAACTCTGTTAGCTGAATGCACATATCAGAAATAAGTTTCACACAATGCTTCTGTGTAGTTTTTATTTGAAGATATTATTTTTCCCAATATAGGCCTCTTAGCGCTCAGAATGTCCAATTGCAGTTTCTAAAGAAAGAGTGTTTCAGAACGGCTCAATCAAAATTAAGGTTCAACCCTGGCAGTTGAATGCACAGAACAGAAAGAAGTTTCACAGAATGCTTCTGTGTAGTTTATATTTGAATATATTCCTTTTTCCACTATTACCCTCTTAGCGCTCCGAATGTCCACTTGCATTTTCTACAGAAAGAGTGTTCTGAACTGCGCAATCAAAAGTATGGTTTAACTCTGTTAGCTGAATGCACATATCGGACATAAGTTTCAAACAATGCTTCTGTGTAGTTTTTATTTGAAGATATTATTATTCCCAATATAGGCCTCTTAGCGCTCAGAATGTCCAATTGCAATTTCTACAGAAAGAGTGTTTCAGAACGCCTCAATCAAATGTCTGGTTCAACTGTCTTAGTTGAATTCACAGAACAGAAAGAAGTTTCACAGAATGCTTCTGTGTAGTATATAGTTGAAGATACTCTTTTTTGGACTATTACCCACTTAGCGTTCCGAATATCCACTGGCAGTTTCTACACAAAGAGTGTTTCAGAACTGCTCCTTCGAAAGTAAGGCTCAACTCTGTTAGTTGAATGCGGAGAACAGAAAGGGGTTTCAAAGAATGCTTCTGTGTAGTTTTTAATTGGAGATATTCCTTTTTCCTCTATTACAATCTTAGCGCTCCCAATGTCCACTTGCATTTTCTACAAAAAGAGTGTTTCATAACTGCTCAACAAAAATATGGTTTAGCTCTGTTAACTGAATTTACATATCAGAAATAAGATTCAGAGAATGTATCTGTGTGGTTTTTATTTGAAGATATTCTTTTTCCCAATGTAGGCCTCTTAGCGCTTAGAATGTCCAATTGCAGTTTCTCAGAAAGAGTGTTTCAGAACGGCTCAATCAAAAGTAAGGTTCAACCCTGGTAGTTGAATGCACAGAACAGAAAGAAGTTTCACAGAATGCTACTGTGTAGTTTATATTTGAATATATTCCTTTTTCCACTATTACCCTCTTAGCGCTCCGAATGTCCACTTGCATTTTCTACAGAAATATTGTTCGGAATTGCGCAATCAAAAGTATGGTTTAATTCTGTTAGCTGAATGCACATATCAGAAATAAGTTTCACACAATGCTTCTGTGTAGTTTTTATTTGAAGATATTATTTTTCCCAATATAGGCCTCTTAGCGCTCAGAATGTCCAATTGCAGTTTCTACGGAAAGAGTGTTTCCGAACGGCTCAATCAAAAGTAAGTTTCAACTCTGTGAGTTGAATGCACAGAACAGAAAGTAGTTTCATACAATACTTCTGTGTAGTTTATATTTGAACATATTATTTTTTCCACTATTACCCTCTTAGCGCTACGAATGTCCAGTTGCATTTTCTACAGACAGAGTGTTTCAAAACTGCTCATTCAAATGTATGGTTTAACTCTGTTAGCTGAATGCTCAGATCAGAAAGAAGTTTCACAGAATGCTTCTCTGTAGTTTATACTTGAATATATTCCTTTTTCCACTACTACCCTCTTATCACTCCAAATGTCCAGTTGCATTTTCTACAGAAAGAGTGTTCAGATCTGCTCAATCAAAAGTATAGTTTAACTCTGTTAGTTTAATGCACAGATCAGAAAGAAGTTTCACAGAATGATTCTGTGTAGTTTATATTTGGAGATATTCCTTTTTCCACTATTATCCTCTTAGCGCTCCGAATCTCCACTTGCATTTTCTACAGAGAGAGTGTTTCAGAACGCATCAATCAAAACTAAGGTTCAACTCTTTTAGTTGAATGAACAGAACAGAAAGAAGTATCACAGAATGCTTCTGTGTAGTTTTTATTTGTAAATATTCTTTTTCCCAATATAGGCCTCTTAGCGCTCAGAATGTCAAATTGCAGTTTCTACAGAAAGAGTGTTTCAGAACGGCTCAATCAAAAGTATGGTTCAACCCTGGTAGTTGAATGCACAGAACAGAAAGAAGTTTCACAGAATGCTTCTGTGTAGTTTATATTTGAATACATTCCTTTTTCCACTATTACCCTCTTAGCGCTCCGAATGTCCACTTACATTTTCTACAGAAAGAGTGTTCTGAACTGCGCAATCAAAAGTATGGTTTAACTCTGTTAGCTGAATGCACATATCAGAAATAAGTTTCAAACAATGCTTCTGGGTAATTTTCATTTGAAGATATTATTTTTCCCAATATAGGCCTCTTAGCTCTCAGAATGTCCAATTGCAGTTTCTACAGAAAGAGTGTTTCAGAACGGCTGAATCGAACGTAAGGTTCAACTCTCTTAGTTGAATGCACAGAACAGCAAGAAGTTTCACTGAATGCTTCTGTGTAGTATTTAGTTGAAGATACTCCTTTTTGGACTATTACACACTTAGCGCTCCGAATATCCACTGGCAGTTTCTACACAAAGAGTGTTTCAGAACTGCTCCTTCAAAAGTAAGGCTCAACTCTGTTAGTTGAATGCGGAGAACAGAAAGGGGTTTCAGAGAATGCTTCTGTGTAGTTTTTAATTGGAGATATTCCTTTTTCCTCTATTACAATCTTAGCGCTCCGAATGTCCACTTGCATTTTCTACAAAAAGAGTGCTTCATAACTGCTCAATCAAAAATATGGTTTAGCTCTTTTAACTGAATTTACAGATCAGAAATAAGTTTCACAGAATGCATCTGTGTAGTTTTTATTTGAAGATATTCTTTTTCCCAATGTAGGCCTCTAAGCCCTTAGAATGTAAAATTGCAGTTTCTGCAGAAAGAGTGTTTCAGAACGGCTCAATCAAAAGTAAGGTTCAACTCTGTTAGTTGAATGCAAAGAACAGAAAGAAGTTTCACTGAATGCTACTGTGTAGTTTATATTTGAATATATTCCTTTTTCCACTATTACCCTCTTAGCGCTCCGAATGTACACTTGCATTTTCTACAGAAAGAGTGTTCGGAACTGCGCAATCAAAAGTATGGTTTAACTCTGTTAGCTGAATGCACATATCAGAAATAAGTCTCACACAATGCTTCTGTGTAGTTTTTCTGTGAAGATATTATTTTTCCCAATATAGGCCTCTTAGCGCTCAGAATGTCCAATTGCATTTTCTACAGAAAGAGTGTTTCAGATCGGCTCAATCAAAAGTAAGGTTCAACTCTGTTAGTTGAATGCACAGAACAGAAAGAAGTTTCATACAATGCTTCTGTGTAGTTCATATTTGAACATATTATTTTTTCCACTATTACCCACTTAGCGCTACGAATGTCCAGTTGCATTTTCTACAGACAGAGTGTTTCAAAACTGCTCAATCAAAAGTATGGTTTAACTCTGTTAGCTGAATGCTCAGATCAGAAAGAAGTTTCACAGAATGCTTCTATGTAGTTTATATTTGAATATATTCCTTTTCCACTACTACCCTCTTAGCGCTCCAAATATCCAGTTGCATTTTCTACAGAAAGAGTGTTCAGATCTGCTCAATCAAAAGTATGGTTTAACTCTGTTAGCTGAATGCACAGATCAGAAAGAAGTTTCACAGAATGATTCTGTGTAGTTTATATTTGAAGACATTCCTTTTTCCACTATTACCCTCTTAGCGCTCCGAATCTCCACTTGCATTTTCTACAGAAAGAGTGTTTCAGAACGGCTCAATCAAAACTAAGGTTCAACCCTTTTAGTTGAATGAACAGAACAGAAAGAAGTTTCACAGAATGCTTCTGTGTAGTTTTTATTTGTAGATATTCTCTTTCCCAATATAGGCCTCTTAGCGCTCAGAATGACCAATTGCAGTTTCTACAGAAAGAGTGTTTCAGAACGGCTCAATCAAAACTAAGGTTCAACTCTTTTAGTTGAATGAACAGAACAGAAAGAAGTTTCAAAGAATGCTACTGTGTAGTTTATATTTGAATATATTCCTTTTTCCACTCTTACCCTCATAGCGCTCCGAATGTCCACTTGCATTTTCCACAGAAAGAGTGTTCTGAACTGCGCAATCAAAAGTATGGTTTCACTCTGTTAGCTGAATGCACATATCAGAAATAAGTTTCAAACAATGCTTCTGTGTAGTTTTTATTTGAAGATATTATTTTTCCCAATATAGGCCTCTTAGCACTCAGATTGTCCAATTCCAGTTTCTACAGAAAGAGTGTTTCAGCACGGCTCAATCAAATGTAAGGTTCAACTCTCTTAGTTGAATGCACAGAACAGAAAGAAGTTTCACAGAATGCTTCTGTGTAGTATTTAGTTGAAGATACTCCTTTTTGGACTATTACACACTTAGCGCTCCGAATATCCACTGGCAGTTTCTACACAAAGAGTGTTTCAGAACTGCTCCTTCGAAAGTAAGGCTCAACTCTCTTAGTTGAATGCGGAGAACAGAAAGGGGTTTCCGAGAATGCTTCTGTGTAGTTTTTAATTGGAGATAGTCCTTTTTCCTCTATTACAATCTTAGCGCTCCGAATGTCCACTTGCATTTTCTACAAAAAGAGTGTTTCATAACTGCTCAATCAAAAATATGGTTTAGCTCTGTTATCTGAATTTACAGATCAGAAATAAGTTTCACAGAATGCATCTGTGAAGTTTTTATTTGAAGATATTCTTTTTCCCAATGTAGGCCTCTTAGCGCTTAGAATGTCCAATTGCAGTTTCTACAGAAAGAGTGTTTCAGAACGGCTCAATCAAAAGTAAGGTTCAACTCTTTTAGTTGAATGCACAGAACAGAAAGAAGTTTCATACAATGCTTCTGTGTAGTTTATATTTGAACATATTCTTTTTTCCAATATTACCCACTTAGCGCTACGAATGACCAGTTGCATTTTCTACAGACAGAGTGTTTCAAAACTGCTCAATCAAAAGTATGGTTTAACTCTGTTAGCTGAATGCTCAGATCAGAAAGAAGTTTCACAGAATGCTTCTGTGTAGTTTATATTTGAATATATTCCTTTTTCCACTACTACTCTCTTAGCACTCCAAATGTCCAGTTGCATTTTCTACAGAAAGAGTGTTCAGATCTGCTGAATCAAAAGTATGGTTTAACTCTGTTAGCTTAATGCACAGATCAGAAAGAAGTTTCACAGAATCATTCTGTGCAGTTTATATTTGAAGACATTCCATTTTCCACTATTACCCTCTTAGCGCTCCGAATCTCCACTTGCATTTTCTACAGAAAGAGTGTTTCAGAACGGCTCAATCAAATCTAAAGTTCAAATCTGTTAGTTGAATGCACAGAACAGAATGTAGTTTCACAGATTGCTTCTGTGTAGTTTGTATTTGAAGATATTCCTTTTTCCACTGTTACCCTCTTAGAGCTCAGAATGTCCACTTGCATTTTCTACAGAAAGTGTGTTCAGAACTGCTCTATCAAAAGTATGATTTAACTCTGTTAGGTGAATGCACAGATCCGAAATAAGTTTCACAGAATTGTTCTGTGTAGTTTATATATGAAGATATTCCATTTTCCACTATTACCCACTTAGCTCTCTGAATGTCCAGTTGCATTTTCTACAGAAAGAGTGTTTCAGAACTGCTCAATCAAAAGTATGGTTTAGCTCTGTTAGCTGAATGCACAGATCAGAAATATGTTTCACAGAATGCTGCTGTGTAGTGTTTATATGGAGATATTCTTTTTACCAATATAGGCCTCTTAGCGCACAGAATGTCCAATTGCACTTTCTACAGAAAGAGTGTTTCAGAAAGGCTCAATCAAAAGTAAGGTTCAACTCTGTTAGTTGAATGAACAGAACAGAAAGAAGTTTCAGAGAATGATTCTGTGTAGTTTATATTTGAAGTTATTCCTTTTTCCACTATTACCTTCTAAGCGCTCCGAATGTCCACTTGCATTTTCTACAGAAAGAGTTTTTCCGAACTGCTCAATCAAAAGTATGGTTTAACTCTGTTAGCTGAATGCACAGATCAGTACGAAGTTTCACAGAATGTTTCTGTGTAGTTTTCATTTGAAGATAGTCCTTTCTCATATATAGGCCTCTTAGCGCTCCGAATAGCCAATTGCAGTTTCTACAGAAAGAGTTTTTCAGAACGGCTCAATGAAAAGTAGGGTTCAACTCCTTTAGTTGAATTCACAGAACAGAAAGAAGTTTCACAGAATGCTTCTGTGTAGTATTTATTTGAAGGTATTCCTTTTTCCACTATTAACCTCTTAGCGCTCCAAATGTCCAGTTGCATTTTCTACAGAAGGAGTGTTCAGAACTGCTCAAACATAAGTGTGGTTTAACCCTGTTAGGTGAATGCACAGATCAGAAAGAAGTTTCACAGAATTCTTCTGTGTAGTTTATATTTGAAGATATTCCATTTTTCACTATTACCCACTTAGCGCTCTGAATCTCCAGTTGCATTATCTACAGAAAGATTGTTTCAGAACTGCTCAATCAAAAGAATGGTTTAACTCTGTTAGCTGAATGCACAGAACAGAAAGAAGTTTCACAGAATGCTGCGGTGTAATGTTTATATGAAGATATTCTTTTTACCAATATAGGCCTCTTAGCGCTCAGAATGTCCAATTGCAGTTTCTACAGAAAGAGTGTTTCAGAACGGCTCAATCAAAAGTAAGGTTCAACTATGTTAGTTGAATGCACAGAACAAAAAGAAGTTTCACAGAATGCTTCTGTGTAGTTTATATTTGAATATATTGCTTTTTCCAATACTACCCTCTTAGCGCTCCAAATGTCCAGTTGCATTTTCTACAGAAAGAGTGTTCAGAACTGCTCAATCAAATGTATGATTTAACTCTCTTAGCTGAATGCACAGATTAGAAAGAAGTTGCACAGAATGCTTCTGTGTACTTTTTATTTGAAGATATTCTTTTTCCCAATATAGGCCTCTAGCGCTCAGATTGTCCAATTGCGGTTTCTACACAAAGAGTGTTTCAGAACTGCTCCTTCAAAAGTAGGGCTCAACTCTGTTATTTGAATGCACAGAACAGAATGTAGTTTCACAGAATGCTTCTATGTAATTCATATTTGACGATATTACTTTTTCCACTATTACCCACTTAGAGCTCCGAATGTCCACTTGCATTTTCTACAGAAAGAGTGTTCAGAACTGCTCAATCAAAAGTATGGTTTAACTCTGTTAGTTGAATGCACAGATCAGAAAGAAGTTTCACAGAATTCTTCTGTGTAGTTTTTATTTGAAGATATTCCTTTTTCCAATATAGGTCTCTTAGCGCTCAGAATGTCCAATTGCAGTATCTGCAGAAAGAGAGTTTCAGAACTGCTCAATCAAAAGTAAGGTTCAATACTGTTAGTTGAATGCACGGAACAGAAAGAAGTTTCAGAGAATGCTTCTGTGTAGTTTATATTTGAAGATATTCCTTTTTTCACTATTACCCTCTTAGCGCTCCGAATCACCACTTGCATTTTCTACAGAAAGAGTGTTTCAGAACGGCTCAATCAAAAGTAAGGTTCAACTCTTTTAGTTGAATGCACAGAACAGAAAGAAGTTTCACAGAATGCTTCTGTGTAGTATTTAGTTATAGATATTCCTTTTTCAACTATTACCCTCTTAGCGTTCCGAATGTCCACTGGCAGTTTCTACACAATGAGTGTTTCAGAACAGCTCCTTCAAAGTAAGGCTCAAATCTGTTAGTTGAATGCAGAGAACAGAAAAGAGTTTCAGAGAATGCTTCTGTGTAGTTTTAATTTGGAGATATTCCTTTTTCCACTAATACAATCTTAGCGCTCCGAATGTCCACTTGCATTTTCTACAGAAAGAGTGTCTCATAAATTCTCAATCAAAAGTATCGTTTAATTCTGTTAGCTGAATGCACAGATCAGAAATAAGTTTCACAGAATGCTTCTGAGTAGTTTTTATTTGGAGATATTCTTTTTCCCAATATAGGCCACTTAGCGCTCAGAATGTCCAATTGCAGTTTCTACAGAATGAGTGTTTCAGAAGGCTCAATCAAAAGTAAGGTTCAACTCTGTTAGTTGAATGCACAGAACAGAAAGAAGTTTCACAGAATGCTTCTGTGTAGTTTATATTTGAATGTATTCCTTTTTCCACTATTACCATCTTAGCGCTCCGAATGTCCACTTGCATTTTCTACAGAAAGAGGGTTTCAGAACGGTTCCATCAAAAGTAAGGTTCAACTCTGTTACTTGAATGCACAGAACAGCAAGAAGTTTCACAGAATGTTTCTGTGTAGTTTATATTTGAATATATTCCTTTTTCCAGTATTACCCTCTTAGTGCTCCGAATGTCCACATGCATTTTCTACAGAAAGAGTGTTCAGAACGGCTCAATCAAAAGTATGGTTTTACTCTGTTATTTGAATGCACATATCAAAAATAAGTTTCACAGAATCCTTCCGTGTAGTATTTTGTTGAAGATATTCCTTTTTCGACTAGTATCCTCTTAGCTCTCCGAATGTCCAATTTCAGTTTCTACACAAAGAGTGTTTCAGAACTGCTCCTTCAAAAGTAGGGCTCAACTCTGTTAGTTGAATGCAGAGAACAGAAAGGAGTTACACAGAATGCCTCTGTGTAGTCTATATTTGAATATATTCCCTTTTTCAGTATTACCCTCTTAGCGCTCCGAATGTCCACTTGCATTTTCTACAGAAAGAGTGTTCAGAACTGCTCAATCAAAAGTATGGTTTAACTCTGTTAGCTGTATGCACAGATCGGAAAGAATTTTCACAGAATGCTTCTGTGTACTTTTTATTTGAAGATATTCCTTTCTCCAATATAGGAGTCTTAGCGCTCAGTATGTCCAATTGCAGTATCTACAGAAAGAGTGTTTCTGAACTGCTCAATCAAATGTAAGGTTCAACTCTGTTAGTTGAATGAACGGAACAAAAAGAAGTTTCATAGAATGCTTCTGTGTAGTTTATATTTGAAGATGTTCCTTTTTCCACTATTACCTTCTAAGCGCTCTGAATGTCCACTTGCATTTTCTACAGAAAGAGTGTTTCCGAACTGCTCAATCAAAAGTATGGTTTAATTCTGTTAGCTGAATGCACAGATCAGTACGAAGTTTCACGGAATGCTTCTGTGTAGTTTTTATTTGAAGATAGTCCTTTTTCCAATATAGGCCTCTTAGCGCTCCGAATATCCAATTGCAGTTTCTACAGAAAGAGTGTTTCAGAATGGCTCAATCAAAAGTAGGGTTCAACTCTTTTAGTTGAATGCACAGAACAGAAAGTAGTTTCACAGAATGCTTCTGTGTAGTATTTATTTGAATATATTCCTTTTTCCACTATTACCCTCTTAGCGCTCCGAATGTCCACTTGCAGTTTCTACAGAAAGTGTGTTTCAGGACTGCTCCTTCAAAAATAAGGCTCAACCCTGTTAGTTGAAAGCAGAGAACAGAAGCAAGTTTCAGAGAATGCCTCTGTGTAGTTTTTATTTGAAGATATTCCTTTTTCCACAATTACCATCTTAGCGCACCGAATGACCACTTGCATTTTCTACAGAAAGAGTGTTTCAGAACTGCTAAATCAAAAGTATCGTTTAACTCTGTTAGCTGAATGCACAGATAAGAAAGAAGTTTCACAGAATGCATCTGTTTAGTTTTTATTTTAAGATATTCTTTATCCCAATATAGGCATCATAGCGCTCAGTATGTTAAATTGCAGTTTCTACAGAAAGAGTGTTTCAGAACGGCTCAATCAAAAGTAAGGTTCAACTCTGTTAGTTGAATGCACAGAACAAAAAGAAGTTTCACAGAATGCTTCTCAGTAGTTTATATTTGAATATATTCCTTTTTCCACTATTACCCTCTTAGCGCTCCGAATGTCCACTTGCATTTTCTACATAAAGAGTGTTCAGAACGGCTCAATCAAAAATATGGTTTTACTCTGTTAGTTAAATGCACATATCAGAAATAAGTTTCAGAGAAGGCTTCTGTGTAGTATTTAGTTGAAGATATTCCTTTTTTGAATATTAACCTCTTAGCGCTCCGAATGTCCACTGGCAGTTTCTACACAAAGAGTTTTTCAGAACTGCTCCTTCAAAAGTAATGCTCAACACTGTAAGTTGAATGCAGAGAACAGAAAGAAGTTTCACAGAATGCTTCTGTGTAGTTTATATTTGAATATATTCCTTTTTTCAGTATTACCCTCTTAGCGCTCCGAATGTCCACCTGCATTTTCTACAAAAAGAGTGTTCAGAACTGCTCAATCAAAAGTATGGTTTATCTCTGTTAGCTGAATGCACATATCAGTACGAAGTTTCACAGAATTCTTCTGTGTAGTTTTTATTTGAAGATAGTCCTTTTTCAAATATAGGCCTCTTAGCGCTCCGAATATCCAATTGCAGTTTCTACAGAAAGGGTGTTTCAGAACGGCAAAATGAAAAGTAGGGTTCAAGACTTTTAGTTGAATTCACAGAACAGAAAGTAGTTTCACAGATTGCTTCTGTGTAGTATTTATTTGAAGGTATTCCTTTTTCCACTATTACCCTAGTAGCGCTCGGAATGTCCACTTGCAGTTTCTACAGAAAGTGTGTTTCAGGGCTGCTCCTTCAAAAATAAGGCTCAACTCTGTTAGTTGAATGCAGAGAACAGAAAGAAGTTTCAGAGAATGCCTCTGTGTAGTTTTTATTTGAAGATATTACTTTTTCCACAATTACCAACTTAGCGCACCGAATGTCCACTTGCATTTTCTACAGAAAGAGTGTTTCAGAACTGCTAAATCAAATGTATCATTTAATTCTGTTAGTTGAATGCACAGATCAGAAAGTAGTTTCAGAGAATGCATCTCTGTAGTTTTTATTTGAAGATATTATTTTTCTCAATATAGGACTCTTAGCGTTCAGAAATCCAATTACACTTTCTACAGAAAGAGTGTTTCAGAGCTGCTCAATCAAAATTAAGTTTCAACTCTGTTAGTTGAATGCACAGAACAGAATGTAGTTTCACAGAATGCTTCTGTGTAGTTTATATTTGAATATATTCCATTTTCCACTATTACCCACTTAGCGCTCTGAATGTCCAGTTGCATTTTCTACAGAAAGAGTGTTTCAGAACTGCTCAATCAAAAGTATGGTTTAACTCTGTTAGCTGAATGCACAGATCAGAAAGAAGCTTCACAGAATGCTGCTGTGTAGTGTTTATATGAAGATATTCTTTTTACCAATATAGGCCTCTTAGATCTCCGAATGTTCACTTGCATTTTCTACAGAAAGTGTGTTCAGAACTGCTCTATCAAAAGTATGGTTTAACTGTGTTAGGTGAATGCACAGATCAGAAATAAGTTTCACAGAATTCTTCTGTGTAGTTTATATTTGAAGATATTCCATTTTCCACTATTACCCACTTAGCGCTCTGAATGTCCAGTTGCATTTTCTACAGAAAGAGTGTTTCAGAACTGCTCAATCAAAAGTATGGTTTAACTCTGTTAGCTGAATGCACAGATCAGAAAGAAGTTTCACAGAATGCTGCTGTGTAGTGTTTATATGAAGATATTCTTTTTACCAATATAGGCCTCTTAGCGCTCAGAATGTCCAATTGCATTTTCTACAGAAACAGTGTTTCAGAAAGGCTCAATCAATAGTAAGGTTCAACTATGTTAGTTGAATGCACAGAACAGAAACAAGTTTCACAGAATGCTTCTGTGTAGTTTATATTTGAATATATTCCTTTTTGCACTACTACCCTCTTAGCGCTCCAAATGTCCAGTTGTATTTTCTACAGAAAGAGTGTTCAGAACTGATCAATCAAATGTATGATTTAACTCTGTTAGCTGAATGCACAGATCAGAAAAAGTGTCACAGAATGCTTCTGTGTAGTTTTTATTTGAAGATATTCTTTTCCCCAATATAGGCCTCTTATCGCTCAGATTGTCCAATTGAATTTTCTACAGAAAGAGTGTTTCAGAATGGCTCTATCAAAAGTAAGGTTCAACTCTGTTATTTGAATGCACAGAACAGAATGTAGTTTCACAGAATGCTTGTCTGTAGTTCTTATTTGACGATATTACTTTTTCCACTATTACCCTCTTAGAGCTCCGAATGTCCACTTGCATTTTCTACAGAAAGAGTGTTCAGAACTGCTCAATCAAAAGTATGGTTTAACTCTGTTAGTTGAATGCACAGATCAGAAAGAAGTTTCACAGAATTCTTCTGTGTAGTTTTTATTTGAAGATATTCCTTTTTTCAATATAGGACTCTTAGCGTTCAGAATTTCCAATTGCAGTATCTACAGAAAGAGAGTTTCAGAACTGGTCAATCAAAAGTAAGGTTCAATATTGTTAGTTGAATGCAAGGAACAGAAAGAAGTTCTACAGAATGCTTCTGTGTAGTTTATATTTGAAGATATTCCTTTTTCCTCTATTACCCTCTTAGCGCTCCGAATCACCACTTGCATTTTCTACAGAAAGAGTGTTTCAGAACGGCTCAATCAAAAGTAAGGTTCAACTCTTTTAGTTGAATGCACACAAAAGAAAGAAGTTTCACAGAATGCTTCTGTTTAGTATTTAGTTGAAGATATTCCTTTTTCGTCTATTACCCTCTTAGCGTTCCGAATGTCCACTGGCAGTTTCTACACAAAGAGTGTTTCAGAGCAGCTCCTTCAAAAGTAAGGCTCAACTCTGTTAGTTTAATGCAGAGAACAGAAAGGAGTTTCAGAGAATGCTTCTGTGTAGTTTTTATTTGGGGATATTCCTTTTTCCACTATTACAATCTTAGCGCTCCTAATGTCCACTTGCATTTCCTACAGAAACAGTGTTTAATAACTGCTCAATCAAAGTATGGTTTAACTCTGTTAGCTGAATGCACAGATCAGAAATAAGTTTCACAGAATTCTTCTGAGTAGTTTTTATTTGGAGATATTCTTTTTCCCAATATAGGCCACTTAGCACTCAGAATGTCCAATTGCAATTTCTACAGAATGAGTGTTTCAGGACGGCTCAATCAAAAGTAAGGTTCAACTCTGTTAGTTGAATGCACAGAACAGAAAGAAGTTTCACAGAATGCATCTGTGTAGTTTATATTTGAATATATTCCTTTTTCCTGTATTACCTTCTTAGTGCTCCGAATGTCCACTTGCATTTTCTTCAGAAAGAGTGTTCATAATGGCTCAGTCAAACGTATGGTTTTACTCTGTTAGTTGAATGCACATATCAGAAATAAGTTTCACAGAATGCTTCTGTGTAGTATTTAGCTGAAGATATTCCTTTTTCGACTTTTATCCTCTTAGCTCTCCGAATGTCCCATTTCAGTTTCTACACAAAGAGTGTTTCGGAACTGCTCCTTCAAAAGTAAGGCTCAACTCTGTTAGTTGAATGCAGAGAACAGAAAGAAGTTGCAGAGAACAGAAAGAAATTTCACAGAATGCTTCTGTTTACTTTATATTTGAATATATTCCTTTTTCCACTACTACCCTCTTAGCGCTGCAAATGTCCAGTTGCATTTTCTACAGAAAGAGTGTTCAGAACTGCTCAATCAAAAGTACAGTTTAACTCTGTTAGCTGAATGCACAGATCAGAAAGGTGTTTCACAGAATGATTCTGTGTAGTTTATATTTGAAGATATTCCTTTCTGTTCTCTGCATTAAAATCAATCAAAAAATTATATTGAAATTGAAATACTGAATTTTATACTAAAGACAAGGCATACAACTGAAAATGAAATTTTCCAGGTGAAAATTTCCAAATCATAAATATGTAGGGACAAAAAACTTTATTTATAAAGAAAAAGATAATTCTAATTAATTGATGATTCAAAGGTTTACAACTTTAAAAGTAAATATTATCTTTGAAGTAAAGTCCATTTAAATTATTTATGCCGCCAAAATTTTAGTAATTGTATATGTATATCATGTAAACTTTTTCGAGAAAGATGGAATTGGAAATGTTAGAGTATTATGCGGAAAAAATCACCTAAAGGAAAAAATTATCTCCTCATGAAATATTACTTTAGCCACTTTGACTGGTGTAGGTAAAAGAACACTTAATGCACATCAATATGATTAGGACATGCGCGCTTAGAAATACGTTATCATTGAAAAGAGAATTGTATTATCAGGTTTGCAGGGGCCCTTCTTATCCTTCATATTTATGTAACTTTGTCATCTATAGAAAGATTATAAGAATTTTAAAAATAGCTGATAGTTAAGAAACATCACCATAACACTGTGCTGAATGCATAATAAAACATTTCCCTTCTCTCTAAAAGCCTTTTAAAATTATGTACCATAATCAGTATGGCCAGCAGAGGGTCATTTCCATGTTCAAGTTCCTCTGTTTCTCGAGGGTGAGAATCCTTCTATAGTCTTCTGAGGGTGACACTGTAGTGTTTTCTTAGCCTGATTATTTTTATCTATTTTTTCCGATCCTTTCCTTTGTATATTTACATTTTACATATTGAAAGTTATTTTTTCAAATATTTTATATGCAAATTTACAAAGTACAACGACTGTACATTAAAATAACTTATTTATGCCATATGGAAGATTAAATATAATTTTACAATATCTAATATTGATTGTTTAGTTTCTAATCATTGATACTTGACATGATTTTTCCCAGCATACCTCAAAATATTCTTCAAAATCCTGCGAATTAATTCCTGTAACACTTCTGAGGTGTATTAATAAGCTAGAGATGTAAAGAAGATTTGCAGAGAAAATTAGGTTCCCAAATTAGAAATTTTGTCCCACTATCGACTAGAAACCTCTTGAAATGATCAAAAACAATAATAATGCATGTCATAGAGGAAAACCAATAAGGCTGCTGCAGCATGACTACCTCTGTGACCTCATACAAGTTACGTGTGGGTCCCTACTTCTGTGACCTCAGACAAGTTACGTGTGGGTCCGCACTTATTTTCTTCATCTCTAATAAATATTTGACAAATCTCATTTTCAAAAGTCTTTTAAGGCCTATCCACCTTTATTTTTCAGATGGAATTTTGCTCTCATTGCCCAGGCTGCAGTGCAATGTCATGGTCTCGGCTCACACAACCTCCGACTCCCGGGTTCATGTGATTCTCCTGCCTCCACCTCCTGAGTAGCTGGGATTACAGGTGCGCAACACAACGCCCAGCTAATTTTTTGTATTTTTAGTAGAGATGGGGTTTCACCATGTTGGTCAGGCTGGTCTTGAACTCCCGACCTCAGGTGATCTGCACGCCTCGGCCTCTCAAAGTGCTGGGATTACAGGCATGAGCAACCGCGGCCTGTGAGGGCTTTCTACTTTTAAGATGTCAGGACGTATAGCCTGGGAGGTAAATGGTAGTATATATATACATATATATATATATATGTATATATATATACACACACACACTGTATATATATACATATATACGGTATATTATACTATATATACATATATACTGAATATTATACTCTATATATACATATCTACTGTATATTATATGTATATATATATATACACATACACACATACACACATACACACATGAGACAGAGAGAAGAGATAGACAATTTCATGTGAAAATATAAACTGTTAACATAATATTTTGCTTCTCTGAGGAATATTTAGCATTGTTCTCAATCTTCTCTGCAGAATTTAAGCATTTTTCTCAGAACTCACCAGATAGAATGAGGGAGGGGCCATATGATACGAGCCAGAGATGAAGGGAGAACAATAGAGAGGGTGCTTTGGGAAAAATAGTACAGTAAGGCTAGGGAATACTTCTCTCCAACAAAAAGACCAAGGTCACAGCTGTATCTCTTCAGAAGCCAAACTTTCTTTTAAAATGTCAATTTCCATCTATTTCTTGCTTCACAGACATTCCATTCATTGCTGGATTTCAAATAAAGCCTTTCCATGTGCAACCTTTCTATAGAAAAAGAGAAATATGGGGGAGAGTACAGTCTAAGAAGTGATTAAGAATATCTAGTGGACTTTCCCAGACTGTAAATCTTTACATATATCTGAGCCTAATGAGGTGATTTATTGTGCTATAATGCACAGTGAACTATACAGATGCTTCTTTTTGATCATGCTGCAGAATGGAACTAAATACTAAATACCAAATAGCACTCCCATGATTCTTATACATGTCATTCATATGGCATATTTATGCTTTTTTATATAGCAATTCTTATTCTTAGCTCTTAGGCAATTACGGAATCTTTTTGTCATTTTAATAATCATGCTCCATTTGAGTTATGCAAGGTAGAAATTCTAAGTAGAAAATCTTGTTTTTATTGAAAGTTTTTAGTAAACATTTTGGAAAAAGTCTGTTTTTTGATGCTACTTCTGCACGCTTTCTCAACATGATATTACTTGGTATTGTCCTTATTAACCATAGTACACCATATTCTGCAAATGTTAGAGAGGGTTAAAAATCAGTCATGTATAAGTAAAGCTAATGAAATAGAAAGGAAACCATATTTAGGAAATGGAAGGCAGAAGCAAATGTATTAACCGTGAGTTAGAAACGGTTTAGTCTTTGGAATGAAGCAGCAAGAGTTTAAAAATCTGGTTTGTGATTCACTAGCTTTGTGACCTTGGAGAATTACTTCAGATTTCTGAGTATCAGTTTAGTAGGTGATATCAATTGCAACTTCGCAGAAATATCACAAGTATTAAATAAAGGACTTAGTATCTGGGAGAGCATAGAAAATTACTAATAGTTACATTTTTGTTAATATTACCGTTATTATTATCATACGTATAGTATTTTCTTTCACTGACAATGCATTTAGGACATAAGGAGAACTATAGAACAGTGCTTCTCCAACTTAAATGCAGAGCATGAATCACCTGGAGTTTTGTCAAAATGCGAATTCTGACTCAGTAGCCCTGCAAACTAAGGAAATCTTGATAATGCTGGTGCTGCTAGTTCACCAACAGACCACACGTTTTGCAACAGCTATATAGAATGTCCTGTTTCTTTTTTTAATCACAAAACATGGCAAGCTCTAAAATAAAGCAGAATAACAGATTTAAATGTTAATACTCATGTCCTCAATTTATAATTTCTCCCTCCCTAACAATGGTATAATTCTGATTAAAAATTAGCAAAGAAAAAAATGGAAATTAATCTTCCTATGTTTATTCTTTTAACAAATTCTGTGTGATTACTACTGGGTTACTTGCTGTAGGAAATAGAAAAATTGCTTTGACATAGATCCTCAAGAATCTGTCCCACTACAAGCTTATTTTTGTAGGAAGCTAAAAGATTTATATAAATAACCGTAATTAAAGAGACAAATGAAGAAGTGCAATGAAAGACGTAGGGAAAGTGCTAGAGGAGTTCGGGGTGGAGGAAAATTATCCTATAATAATATCTATGCGTAACATTATGCTATCTTCCCTAACCAGCGCTTGACCAGATTGTCACAGTGAACTTTGGTCCTTTCTTATATCTTAGTTTTGGTTCCCACATCCTTCTGTTTGGGGAAGTTCTTGTTTTCCTCATGTAATGACAACAACACTTAAACAATGTATACTAGATAAAAGGAACTATATTGCTTTATTTACATAGTTAATTTAATTTGTACAATGAACTATGAAGTAATCAGCATTATTTCCTTCATTTTACATATGAGAAAATGGAGAATCAGCGACATTGAATCATCTCAAGTTTCTAAAATATCCACTCTCACCAGGCTGTTTACCCTGTTTTTGTCTGTATGCTGCTATAACAAAATGCCACAGATTGAGTAATTCATAAAAAACAGAAATGTATTTCTCACAGTTCTGGGGCTGAGAAGTCCGAAATCAAGGCAGTGGAGATTTGGCAGTTGGTCCCGAGGTGGCACCTTCTTGCTTCGTCTTCACGTGACAAAAGTGGGCAAAAACGGACAATGTAACGACATGGCAGAAGAGACTGAGGAGCCCGGCATTCCTCTAAAGCATCTTTTACGAGGACGTTTATCTCATTCATGAGGGTGGATCCTTCTTCATTTAATCACTTAACCAAAAGCCCCATCTCTTGATGTCATTGTCCTGGGATTTTAGTTTCAACATACAAACTTTGGATGGGCACATAGGTTCAAATCATAGCACCCTCCAAATTATAATGCCTCTCTCATGCCTGTTCTCCTTGAAGTACCCTCTGGTTTTGCTCTCTTCATTCTTGCCATCACAGTTAACCCTTCAGTTCCATTTCTTTAAGTAATCTCTAAATTTGTAAGATGGTTCCATCTTTTTTTTTTGTATATGGCAGTCTCTCAAACATATTTGTCATATGAACTAAGCAGGTAAATATGTAAATGCCAGCTAAATTTTAGTGAATGATATAATGGCCTAAAGTTGTATCTACCCTTCAGCCAAATATATTTACTTTTAGTAGCAATCTCCTGTCATATACAAAGTCACGACTCTAGGGGTAAACATTTTAGCCTGTGGGTAAGATGTAAAGCAGTGGTATGTTATAGTGACAACTCACTGTCATAGCACTGGGACATGCTCCTCTATCTGCTACAAATTGAATCAACAAAATATATATGATTTTGTCAGATTTAAATGTATGCTCCTGTTAGTAAAATAAAAGTATGGGAAAACTTTACGGAGTAGATTTAATAGAAATGTTTTCCTGAGTTATCTGCCTTCTTTATTTTTATGTTATGCTTTAAGTCTATGGTCAATGTATAGAGCTATGATTGATGTGCTTTTCCAATTCTGTTCAGATCAGACAGGTTAATTTTCTTCTTTTAAATCTTCTTGAATTTTGTCTAACACTTTTTGTTCCAATTTCTTACTAGATTATACTCCCTTCCCTAACTGCTTCATGATTACTTATACACAAACAATATTATGATATTGACACATTGAATTCATTTTAGGTGATGATTTTGGTCATAAACATGAGCAGGTTGTGAAGTGTTTCAGCCATCCCAGGGCATGGCTGTGAGTCCCTTGTCTAATGTTTCAAAAAAATCTTGAATTTGTGATGATGCTGTGATGGTCCCTCAGATATTCTTACACACATCTTTGCCCCTTGTTCCCTCTAACTTTCCTCTTCTGATAAAAAAGCAAACACTGCCAAGCTCAAATGGAATTACATTTGGATGCAAGTGTCACTATGCAATGGTTGCCAATAAAAGTACACAAGGAATTTCATTATGGTGAATTAAAGGCAAACAGACTTCAGAGAAATGAGCACGAACATGAAAATGGCGCATGGTACGCGGATCTCACTGGAAAGTCATTCGGTACACAATGTTTTCACTAGAAAAATCCATTAGCTTTAGCTAGAAATTGAAATTACTTTGTAGGAAATCAGAATAAAATATGTGAAAACATTATATTCTGTGCAAGATTAATACCACGCCTGGTGTTGAAAGGTTTGTGGTCTTGCTTCGACGATGCTAAAAGGTCAGAAACCACAAAGATGCATATGTGTTGTCGTTTGCACAGTTACTAATTTTTCTCATTATTTCCATAATGCGATGTGCTGTTTCAACAGAGAAACCCTCTGGAGAGTGGCTTGCACTGTTTTCAGGCAGCTCTTTTGCTTTCATGTTTTGGCCTTGGCCAGGGAATTCAGACAGACTTTTCAGTTATTTTCGACAAGAATGTATTCATTGATTGTTTTAAATAATAATAAATAGATTTTAAAATTACTGTACATTACTGCACTTTAAACGCCATGAGGTCAAGGACTCTAAAGTCTGGACATCATTGTATACCCTACATCTTGCACAAGGTTTAGAAAAAATGGCATGGACACCTATTTTTTGAATCAATAAATGAATACATAAAAGAATTCCAAACTCTAGTCCAAGGTTTTAGATTAATAATGTATTAAAATGCGTAAAATTTATAGACAAAACTCTTCTTATTTAGAAGTTTATTCTTTAGTTGGAGAGATAAAATATATGCACATAAAAGCTTAAGGAAAAATAATAAGGATTTTGAAGTACTTACTATGTGAAAAATTTAGCATAAATCTTACATCCATTTATTTAACACATTTTATACGTTGCATTATTTATATATAGTGCTGATTGGTAGAATTCATATGTGAACGGAACTATAAAAATTTTGAGGATAAGCACTAGAAACACAGAATAAATAGAGTGTTAACATGCAAAACACAGAAATACTTAAATTGACTAGGTGAAAGAAAAGATTTCTGGTTCCATGTACACTGATTATTGAGGGATGAGTATGACATTATTATGCCAGAATCAATAAATATTTTAAATAGGGAGAAAACTATAATTATATATCTTTGTGTTCAACAGGAGTAGCAGTACTGATAAAGTAGAAGTTTGTTATACCTTTTTTATGGTCTTTTAAAGTTGTTTATAAATAAAATCTACTCTTAGTTAATTAATGGTTGATGTTCATTGAAGTGTTTTCAAATTTTTGACCTCTGAATTGCCTTGTACATATGGAGAAATAAAGCTTGCCTAGCATAATTTCTTGAGTGGAGAATGAATGATCTGGATAGATTTGTTGACAATATGTCTGTACTTATTTTATTAATTCTTTAATCTTCATGAAGAAAAATATAAAAGTCATATTCTAGTATTTTATACCATGGAAAAAATGTCTTATCCTTTTCCTAAGGAAAAATACATCATGACACAAAAGTAAAGTTAATTAAATTACTTACTTTATTAATTAACTGTCTATTATTTCTATGGGTTGAAGTAAATTTGATACTCAATGCTATTTAATCTAATTCTAAAAGCTTGAATGAGTAATGATTTTTTCATGTAAGGTTAGTTGAAATAAATTATCACTGATTTTCAGATTTAATATTAATTAGCTATTGCATATTCTTAATGGGAAATAAGTGTTTAAAAAGCCCTTTTTGGTTGCGAAAAGACCACGCCCATTGTAGACTTCTTAGAATACATCACATCTGGCCTCCTTTTTAGAGTGGGGAATTCAACTCATAAGTGGCTGGACATTGATTCTGAACATTTTGAACATTATTTGCCTGTCTTCACTCATACTGGTTGCTGTTCTTTTATAAGTAATCACCATGTTTAGCATGCACTTGAACTATTGTTACTTAGGGTGCTTGACTATTTACAAGTCTCACTAGGATTCTAGGTATTCATTAGTCTCGTGGTGTGTATTTGCTGATGGTCCTATTATCTTTGTTGGTTCAGTTACACAGTACCATCCAAGATGCTGCAACACATTATACACAGGCTATGGGTTGTGGGAGCTACAGATTTCAGTTATTATTTAGGCTCAGAAACTTAGAATCTCTGCAAGGTTGGACATGATCCTTAGTCTTGTTTTAAGACCGTCTTGTTTTAAAAGTTAAACCCAAATTCTTAAAATATAGAATAGGGGTGCTAGTAGTGCTCACAGAATTGTAGTAAAGATCAGCTGGGAAAGAAGAGCCTATTAAACAGAGCCTGGTATTTAATAAGTATCAGCTGCCTTCAATTAGGAATCTGTGTTGTCATGATTAGAAGATTGCTGGTTTATTTTACAGATCTGTAAGTATAGCCAAAATATGTCAAAATAACCACCAGAAAGAATCATATACCGTCCCTTGAACATTTCATCCCTAGAATCTAGCCAGATTAGCATCTCTATACTGGCAATACTGTTAACACAGATTGTGCTCAAACCCCTCATTGACTTTTCAGCACCTGTAAATTACTGGAGATTTAGGAAGAAGTCTGGGGTTATGGCTTAGTTAAGCTGAGTGGCCAGAAAGTGTGAGATGCTGGATGCCTCCTCCAGTTCATTTCTCCAGCGGCCGCACCAGGCGTATCCATAGCTCCGCTCCCGGGAGCTCGTCTCCGGCGTGGGGTGTGTGCGCACCCCTGGCCGGGCGGAGCCTGGAGCCTGCTCATTAGCAGCGCGGGCAGCTCGTGCGCCCGCAGGAGGGAGGCGGAAGCACAGCCCTGAGCCGCCAGCAGGAGGAGGGAGCGCGGCGGCTGCAGGCAGGGGAGGGAGAGGAAAGAACGGAGGGACGGTTCCCGGACAGAGCGGGAGGAATCGGGGAGCGGCCAGTCCAGGGGGAGCTGCTCCGCTGCGCTGCGCTCGTTATTCACAGGACGCGGCGGCGCTTCCCGGGGCCGCTTCCCGGTCCCCTGGGTGGAGGCTGCCATCTAAACCTGACTCCAGGTGAGTTCCCCAAAGAGGCGAAGCGAGGGGTCTCGAACCAGAGACTTGGAACTGGCGAGGCTGCTCGGCTCCCCAAGCGCTGCTGCCTTGACATTTCCCGATTCACGGGAGGTTTTTGGGGCGGCTGCACAGGCTGGAGGGGCGGATGGGCGGTTGCGATCCTCAGCCGGCGTGGGGGCGTTCGGGAGGAATTCGCTTCAGTGAACGGGGTTTTAGGAGATGTCCGCAAGGCACGCGCTATGTACGCGTTTCTAGACGAGCTTTTGAGACAGAAATTTGGCTTCCCGGATGCCCGTTTTGGCCTTCTGTCCTTCCTTTTGCTTGCCTCATGCCCAATTTTCCAAGCCGAGGAAAGGACTGGAAGGGCGTGGAAGTAGGAGGTCTGGGCACAGCATTCGGCAGGGCAGCCCTGGTCTCCAAGTTTGGGGGTGGGGGGTGGGACTCTTTTCCTTTCAGCCTAATTTACCAGGGGAAAACCCGCAGAGCACCTTGAGGTGCCTTTGCTCCGCACCCTCCATAAGCTTATTAGAGGGAACTTGAGGCTCGCTAGACAACCTGTGACAGGTGACGGCAATTTAGCTTAAAAGCCATGTTGGTTCACTTCGTCTCCTCTTTATCCTTTGTTGCAAAATTGATACCTTTTTGGATTTCTTTAACAGCACAAAGTTTAAGTGGCCGGCTGACAGGAAATATTTCTTTTGAAAATGCTATGAGAAAAGTGATGAGTTAACGTTGAGAGAAAGGCAACTTTATTTTCTCGGAAGAACTTTGGGGAAAGAGATTGATAGGGAAATTCTGGGCATGAAATTATGGACATTTCCCACAGAACTTCCTTCATTTATTTATTTTTTTACATTTCCTTCATTTTTTTTTTAATCGTGTGTGTGTGTATCAGAGAGACAAAATTCGTTGGAGGTATTAGGACTTTATTTGGTTTAGAAGTTTCTTTCTTACTAATAGCACTAATTTGTGATCTTCATGATTATAAGAATTTACTAAGTGTTTTGCTTTTAGGTGTTTTGGGTCTGTTTTTTAAAAAAATTCAATACTTACTTTGTGGGCCTTGCTGAATACCTCTCAATAAAATCGGTGGGCATACAGTTAGTGACATGACCCCTGTGGATTTAATAGCAGGTAAGTATACAAATGATAAGTTTAGGAAATAAATGTCAGAATCAACATTTAGGTGTGAAATTGAAATATCTTTCAAATATTTACCAAACTCTCTTATAGGATCCAATGTCATTTTATGGTCAAGAGAGCTTAAAGGTTTCTCAGATTGAGATATATGTATCTACTTTGTTAATCCAAATGTAATGTTTTATTTTGTTCTTTAATGACTGTTTGAATTCAACAAATAAAACTTGCATATTTAATGTAAGGTTCTTTCACATATATTACTTCTCCAATTTTTAATATAAATTTAAGGAGAAAAGCAATATTCCATTTTGTAGATGAAGAGACTGTGTCACAGAAGTATTACTTTACCTAGATTTCTGTAATTATTATGTTATAAACTTAGAAATTACATATTATTCTGGAACATATAAAATATATGAATGTTATAAACCATAAGAATTCAGACCTATGCTATTTAACTTCAAGTTTAGTTCTTTACCCAAACAATTGCATGACTACATTGAGACTACTGAAGTAATTATATATGAACACGCTGTACGAAAAAATACTTAAAACATTTCTTATTTTTGTCGTTTCTCTTTGATATAAAATATACTATAATTTAATGGAGTTATATTCCATATTTAGATGCTCCTAACTTCCAAATAACACCTAAACTCCTAAAAACTGACCTGTGTCCTTCTTAATAGAAGTGGCTTGACCGGGAGACCCAATTTTTACTAAGAATATTCTTGGGATAATTTATGTCTTATAATCAAGATAAAGACAGGCCACATTTAGTTGTATTTTTAAACCACTTAGTGTGAAGTTGCAACGCAGACATAACTTGCTTTCAGGCTACACTGCCAGCTTTGCAGTGAATAGTCTTTAAGATTCCGTGGAAACATTGGCAGATATAGCTAATGTCTATCTGATGTAGGATTTATGAGAAAAGGAGAGGTAGAAACTGAATGCTCTTATATTTCATATGTGACCACATTCATAAAACTTTATTGATAAGTACTTTGTTGTCTGACACGGGCTGATACAAATAGGCTTCTTCAAGAGTTGAGGAAGAAAACTAAATCCCTATAATACAGCCTTTTTCCTCCTTTTCTTTCTTAAGCGGTAATAGTTGATCCTAGCTTTTGTGTGTCTATGCATGCTCAATACAGTTAGGGATATAAGGAGAAGTTAAGCAAGAATATTGAATGCTAGCTAGGAAAGTTTTTGGAGTCTCAAATACTTTGGAACGATTTTTCACATTATATACATAAAATTCCTAGTTACATTTGGGAACTAAGTATATTATACACAACTTTGCATCTGATTACAGGATTCCCTGTACATTTATAGCTCAGGTATTCTGGAAAGAGTCAAGATAATTAGTTTTATGGCTCTTGCCCGTGTGACCTGTTTCTTTCTGGTCCTGATATTAAAAGGATGACTTAAATTTTCTGGAATGTCAAAATTTTCTCTTCCCTTGGATCCTACAAAATACTTCAAGCAGTGTATGTGTGATACTCGCTGTCATTCCAACATTTCCAATCCTCCTGAGAATGCTAAACAATGCCCTAGATTTCTTCCTTTGTAATTCTTTCAGATAGAGGGTTAGCTGAGTTAGGAAGAAAGGAGAGAGGGAGAGAAGAAGAGAGATGACATTTTATCCCTCAGGAAAGAACAAGACCAATTGTATTCCTAATTTAGAAATATTATTCTACAAACATTCCTGAACAAGAGGGCTTTGCATATACATTAAAGCAGAATACCTAGTCAACTTCTAGTTATGCCATGTAGTGAAATGGAAGTAAGATGAGCAGGCCGAGATCATTTTTGTTGGAGAACTGAGACCACATGAAATAGGTAACAGAGTTACCCCAACTGGGGGGCAAGAGGACTTGAAAGTTTCCTCCATAAATTTGCAGTTAGTACAGGGCTGCTCCAGTGATCAGAGTCATGAATGCCCTAGAGTGTCTGTATAACCCTGTACACAGGCTGAGACAGCTCTAACGGCCCAGAAAAGCCTCTGGACAGAATCACTGCACCCTTGGACATTGTCCGACCGCATGTATGAGAATAGTGAGTGCTGAGGAGTTGTGGGTAGCTCGGTACAACTCTTGCTAAAGGAGTGTCATCAACATTCATTGCTGAAAGTGAATTTTTTCATTCACATATGTGATGCCTATTAGGTCATGATTTCTTGGATACCAATTTGTACAAGATATGAATTAATTTTTGAACATCCTTTCTTAAAAGTACCATGTTCATATAGTTGCTCATTTTAATATGAGTAGTTCAGATGGGACATAATAGAGTAAGGAAATGATTGAACATCCTAAAATCTAGTGTATATACCTTTGTTCATGATGAGATTCATCCCCTGTCCCCCTTTGTAGTGACACTGATGGCATAAGGAGTATTAGATGAAATTTAATGCAGAAAACAATGGGATATATGAATGGTAGATATGGTTGACAACCACCATTTTCACTGAAGTTGTTTCAAAGCAAAGAAATTTGGGATAAATTCATTTTATTTGCTCCTGAAGGGTAATTAGGAATAAGTAGGAATTGTGAAGAGGCTGTAGTGTTGACATTAAGAGAAGTTTTTGATTCTTAAAATAGGATATATTACACAAGAGTGAACAAACAGAAGATACTGAACAAATATTCTGTCATAAGTAAGTGATGGATTATTCGGACTTGTTGAACTATGTTTTTAAATGTATTATTTAAATATTTAAATATTATTAAAACCTTAAATAATATTTAAATATTATAAAAGTTGTAGAAAATTATGTTTTCAATACAAATATACACTTATAAGCTATATTGTAGATATGGGAGTAAACAATGCAATTTTTTTTAACTGAGTGAAAAATTTAGTTTTTTAAAATTCCAAATGGAGCTAACAGCTTAGTGTGATACATATTTTGAATTTCAAAATTTGTAACCAAATAGGACAAATGTGTTGAACTGTACTTTTCTTGAAGAACCGTGATAAGAATGAGCGGTGAAAAAATTACAGCATACTTACCAGGGATCAAATACTTGCTTAGGGTTAATAAGAAAAATCTCAGCAAACGCTAGAAATGAGGTACACGATCTATCAGAGACCCATGATTAAAGTGGTATCTTGTTAGGTATATGAGCTTGAAAAGAAACGGCATAGCTTCACTTTACCCCAGTTGCTTCTTTTGTAAAACGGGGAGACTAAGAGTGTGGTAACTCAAAATCCTTTGTTAATGATTTTCTTCTTAGAACAGTGCCAGGTCCAATTAGGATTAGATTGCTATTTTTATTATTGATATTTGCCCTAGTTCTGCCTTTTATTGACTGTGTGAAATTGGTGAAGATCCCTTTCTGAAGCTTTGTTTCTTACCTACAAGCTGGGAATAGAATGCTTGCTATGAAGAGTGGTTGTTAGTACATTAGAAAGGCTGGATATTTGTTGATATAAGGGGCTCAGCGCATGGTAGAAATTTGATAGCATTTTTTTCTTGCCCTCCCATGTATTACTGTGGAGACATCCCACATATTATGTCCAAGTTTTTATTTTCCCCTCAAATGCAATGTCAAGCACAAAACATTCCCATCTCCCAATTCTCTTCTGATGTTCTACAACCATTAAAGTATAGAAAACTAGAATGAGTGTTTTTATAACTTTTGCTGTACTTAAGCATGTGGAGAGAAGAGCGCTAGATCACAGGACACACTTTGATAGGAAAAGGGAAATATTTACACTGCAAACAACTTTCTCCTCATGCTTAACAGTTTTATGCTGTCATTCTGTCAGCACCAAGTGAGATTTTTCTATTTAAATAGTTTTCTATTTGTGGTATGATAATTCATGTATGGACTTCATGTAACTAACATAAATATAATGGATGGTTGAGAAGTGGTTTATTTTTACCAAGAGGAAAAAATGTGTACACGATTTTTTAAAATATTGCTTTGAAAATATTTAAAATTAATTTTGATTCAGTTGGTGGAAGATAGCGTCACAAATTCACTGCTAGTGGTATTCTTGAGAAGTAATGTTTGAATTTTCTAGGTATTGTCCCCAGACTGGCTTAAAAGAATTTAATTTTAGATGTAAATTTTCTGCTTAACATGGAAGATTTTCCCTGAAAATATTAGCTTCATCAGATACATAGTTGCTTAGGGGTAGCTGCATGGAATTATGGGAAGAGTGAAATAGAAAAAAATTTTCATGTCTAAGTTATACATACTGGTGTAATCATATTGATTGGATGATAATGATAATTACAGCAATAATGTGATTGAAAGGGTAAGCAAGTAACATATACTACAGTTACTAATATAATCCTGTGATTGAGTTTACCACTTCGTTTCTCTTTCCTGGAAACCCTTAAGTTTGTCACTATTGCACTTTATTTCCTTTGCTTATTGTAGTGGTGTATTAGTTGTATTACTGCTGCTATAACAAATTACGACACATTTACATAACTTAACACATATTTATTGTCTTGCAGTTTCAAAGGTCAGAAGTCCAAAATCACTTTAATATGGCTAAGTCAATGTGTCTGCAGTGTGGGTTCCTTCTGGAGGTGCTGAGGGGAGAATCCATTCTCTTGCATTTTCTGCTTCTGGTGGCACCTGTCTTCATTGTCTTTTCCCCATTCCTCCATTTTCAAGGTGCGTTGCTTTTATTTCTGTTTCTGTCTCCGCGCTGTCTCCTCCTTTAACTTTGAGTCCTTCTCTCCACTTCATCTAAGGACTCCTGTGATTACTTTGGACTCACGTGGATGATCTGGGATAATCACCTTGTCTCCAGATCCTTAAATGAATCGTATCTACAAGTCCTTTGGCTGTGTAAGGCAGCACATTCCCAGGGCCGGGAGATTAGGTGAAGAACATCTTTTGGGACTATTATGCAGCCTATCACAAGTGGTAATATCACTTTTATGCCTTGAGACCCTGAAATTAATGTACTTGCTTACGCATGGAAAAACAATGTATCTGTGGGGGTAACAGTTTATTTTTGAACCATTAGAAGGTATTGATGGGGAAGTTTTCATCTGACAACAGATACTGATAAATTAAATACCCCTAGATTTGTCAAAACTAGCTTTAGTAAAATATAAGTAAAAGTATTTGCACTGCTAGGGTCAAAAATATTAATTAAACCCATTATTTATCAAGGCCAAGTCCTGGATTAGTTAGGTTTAAATTAACCTAGAACATTATCTTCCATAGTGCTTAATTGTGAAGCTTAGTTCTTGTTGACAAAAGCTCATCCATATAAGAAAGCATCGAAAGGTTGGTGTTTTTTAACCTTTGCAGAATATAACTTTTCAAAGGGATGTTAGACAGTAGTTCCATCACAATTGATGCAGTTCACAGACATTCTTTGTGAATATTTTATCTCATGAGTTATATCTATGACACTAATCATAGACTTCTAGAAGAAATTTAGCAATGGTCATGTCAGCCTTTCAAATCTTTCTGTAACCTAGAAGAGGATCATTGCATAAGATAGATTCATTTTCCCCTTTATTCCATTGTTGCCAGAGAGAACTTGAAATGCCCTGTTCAAATTAATTTAATGCAAATGAATTCTTGCTGCCTCACAAGTAGTTTGTCCTTCATTTTTCTTAAAATTAGATTGAAAATGGATGTGACCTGCTTTACTGGTTGTTGTGCAGGAAGCGTTGTCCTTCCTGAAAGCTCCCTCAGTTGTCAAAATGAAGCCATTAAGAGTAAAGTAAATTATATTATCTGATCATAGTATCACAATTGACCTTAAAACAATAAATTTTATAATCAGTGCAAATTGCTGAATAGTGTTTGCAGTTGTAGAAATTTCAAAGGAAACCCTGGTTGAGATACAAAGCTGCTATAATCACTTTTAAAATCTTTGTTTTTCTTTTACTTTGGAACAGTAGTGCAGTAAGTACTTTTGCCTTATTGTTCTCTCTGCCTTCCAGAAACCCTCATTCAAATATTCTAAGTTTTTAAGTCTTTTTCATTTCTTTTAATATTGTAACATTTAACAATGTCAAAGAAAGTATAATTTTTCTGGAAATCAAGCTAAAAATAAAGAGAAGCCGATGTAAATGAACATCAAATTAACAAGATTGATTAGGAAAAGTAATTTTTGAAAAGGGCCCAAAATCCCTTTGCACATAAATGCAAAAGAATTTAGTGAAAGAAGGTGAAACTGGAGTAAAGAACTCTACGGATGCGTAAGTAACTCTTAATAAGAATGAGTAACGTACATGCATATCTTTAGCTCCCAGTTTCAGAGATACAGTAGTTGTACAACAAATGGTCCTTTCCTGCTCTTAAGGAAGCCTCTCCTCCTCCAGCCATGCCATTCCTCAGAGCAAGCTCTTCCACTGAGTTTTCAGCAACCATAAGTAAGAAGGATGGTACGATAGGCTGCGTGTACATATGGCCCTCATTAGCAGGCCAACTGTTCCTTTTGCCCACCCACATCACTGGGGACATATGGCGTTACTTTGACTGTTGAAACAAGTGTGTGTGGACATATCTTGGTATGAGTAAAAGACTGTTGATTGTCTTTCTCTTGTCGCTCGTGCAACCGTCTCCTTGTGGAGATCGTATTATCCATAACACTAGATTTGAGGATGATAAATGACGTTGTTATTATTAACTGAATTTGCCTCTCTAGTTTGATCACAAAACCAGCGAATGTTTGCTTATGGAACATGTAAAGCTTATAGAAGACGGAAAGCTTACAGAAAGAAATGATGGCTTTTCTAAGCATAAGAGTCAGGTCTTTTTCAATCAAAAACTAACTCATTCAAAAATTCAAGAGTTCTGTAAAACCAGAACAGCAGAGGTTTCAGAAATGCTATTGAGATCATTTATTATAAAATAGCCATTAATGAAATGTAATAGTGAGTCTGTTGTTGTGACTATGTGGAGAAATGAATGAGAAAATATAAGATAGGCTGGAATGAAGAGAGTCATCGGATCCCAGCAAAATTCATTTTGTATAGTTCACAGTATTGTAACTTTAAAAAATTATGAATTTTTTCAGTACTGTGAATTCTGAATTTGCAAAATGAGGCTTTTCAATCCTTGCAACAAGTGTGTATTTTTCAGTGGTTCTAGAATTATCGGGGCTTTCGAGCTGCTTCTGATAAGAAGGAAAGGCTAGAGGACTTGTGTTGAGGTGGCATTTGCACAGGACTTTAGATAACATACATCGATGATGTAGAGAGAAGAGCGGGTGATGTTGCTGTGGATTATAGGGGAAAGGCACCTTTTGCTCCCTCTGCTGACCTCTTTGTGTATTCAGCTGTGTAGCATATTTCTTGTATAATTACATAGTAATTTCACACACTACATTAAGAAAATCTGAACAATTTTTACTAAACTCATGTTTTCTAAATATTAAGTAAATAAAACCAATATTTGGCTAGGTAACATTTATAAAAACAGGATTTCTAGATAGATGATGATAAATTTTCATCTATATCTATAGAGCTGATAAATTTTCAAAACCCTTTGAATATCACTTGTACTACAAAGTCTCGTTTCAGTTTCAGTGCCATGGCACATTGATTAATCACCACTAAAGCGGTACATGAAATATTTGGCAATATAGGTATTTGGTAATGGTGATTGATGCACAGAATACGGCACCATTATTATGCACTGGCCTTGAGAACTTTAGTTTTCATCTTCGATCACCTGATAGAGAACAAACTAACAGCTTTTTTCTTTCACCTTGCTGGAGAATAAACTAACAACTTCAAATTATCTGATCCATCCAAAAACTTATTTCCGTGAAACTCACTGATTTATTTATTATTTCGTGGGGATCACTATTATTTGCTGTAGTAAAATATCAAATGATCGATGTTTTATACCAACATGGCAGCTCACATGGTAGGCAACAGAATGAAAACAAACAGGTTTACTACCAAGAATTATACTATATTGCTTTTATTGACAGAAAAAGCATACAGATAATTTTATTCAGAGATTTTATGTGAATTATTTTGATAAGTGTACACATATATTTATAACTGACCTTTCTTTGTCAAGTGTGTGCCCACACACGTATTCATACTAAATCAATCTTAGAGATCTTATCCAAAGATTGAATTTCTTAAAGTGACTGTTCCAAATATGTATAATTTATGGCAAAAAAGTCACAAAATGGCAATACAAGGAGGCATAAAACTGAAGATAAAGGGGGAGATGATGGTTAAAAACACCTGTAAATGAATAATTGATTTTGATTTAAATTCTTTTTAGTTCTTAGCTGATGAAATGAATATAAATGAAATTATTATGCAAAACACCTCTATTTGTTGTATATGCATGTACATATATGTGTTACAAATACAAAACTGATAGGATATTATTTAACATATATTCACACTCATAATGTGCATATATGTACAAAATGAAAATGAGTGCTTGTTTTATATGTATGTATACACACACATACACATATTGCATACTTTCATTTTTTAAAATTTTACTTTAAGTTCTGGGATACATGTGCTGAACATGCAGGTTTGTTACATAGGTATACTTGTGCCATGGTAATTTGCTGCACCCATCAACCCGTCATCTAGGTTTTAAGCTCCACATGCATTAGCTATTTGTCCTAATGCTCTCCCTCCCCTTTCCCCACACCCACCTACAGACCCCAGTGTGTGATGTTCCTCTCCCTGTGTCAACATGTTCTCATTGTTCAGCACCCACTTATGAGTGAGAACATGCAGTGTTTGGTTTTCTGTTCCTGTGTTAGTTTGCTGAGGATGATGGTTTCCAGCTTCATCCATATCCCCGCAAAGGACGTGAACTCATCCTTTTTTATGGCTGTGTAGTATTCCATGGTGAATATGTGCCACATTTTCTTCATCCAGTCTATCATTGATGGGCATTATGTTGGTTCCAAGTCTTTGCTATTGTAAATAGTCCCATGATAAACATATATGTACATGTGTCTTTAGAGTAGAATGATGTATAATCCTTTGGTATATACCCAGTAATGGGATTGCTGGGTCAAATGGTATTTCTGGTTTTATATCCTTGAGGAATCACCACATTGTATTCCACAATGGTTGAACTATTTTACAAGCCCACCAACAGTGTAAAAGTGTTCCTATTTCTCTGCATCTTCTCCAGCATCTGCTGTTTCCAGAATTTTTAATGATCACCATTCTAACTGGTGTGAGATGGTATGTCATTGTGGTTTTGATTTGCATTTCTCTAATGAACAGTGATAATGAGCTTTTTTCATATGTTTATTGGCCATATACATATCTTCTTTTGAGGAGTGTCTGTTCATATCCTTTGCCCACTTTTTGATGGGGTTGTTTGTTTTTTTTTTCTTGTAAATTTGTTTAAGTTCCTTCTAGATTCTGGATATTAGACCTTTGTCAGATGGATAGATTGCAAAAATTTTCTCATATTTTGTAGGTTGCCTGTTCACTCTTGTGATAGTTTATTTTACTGAGCAGAAGCTCTTTAGTTTGATTAGATTCCATCTGTCAATTTTGGCTGTTGTTTCAAGTGCTGTTGGTGATTTAGTCATGAAGTCTTTGCCCACACCTATGTCCTGAATCATATTGCCTAGGTTTTCTTCTAGGGTTTTTATAGTTTTAGGTTTTACATTTATGTTTTTAATCCACCTTGAGTTAATTCTTTTATAAGGTATAATGAAGGGGTCTAGTTTCTCTTTTCTGCATATGGCTACCCAGTTTTCCCAGCGCCATTAATTACATAGGGAATCCTTTCCCCATTGCTTGCTTTTGTCAGGTTTGTTGAAGATCAGATTGTTGTAGATGTGTGGTGTTATTTCTGAGGCCTCTATTCTGTTTCATTGGTCTATATATCTGTTTTGGTATTAGCACCATGCTGTTTTGGTTACTTTAGCTTTGTAATATAGTTTGAAGTCAGGCAGCGTCATGCCTCCAGCTTTGTTCTTTTTGCTTAGGTTAGCCTTGGCTCCACAGGCTCTTTTTTGCTTCCATATGAAATTTAACATAGTTTTTTTCTAGTTCTGTGAAGAAAGTCAATGGTAGCTTGATGGGAATAGCATTGAATCTATAAATTACTTTGGGCAATATGGCCATTTTCATGATATTGAGTCTTCCTATCCATGAGGATGGAGGGTTTCTCTATATGTTTGTGTCCTGTCATTTCCTTGAGCTCTGGTTTGTAGTTTTCTTTGAAGAGGTCCTTCACATCCCTTGTAGGTTGTATTCCTAGGTATTTTGTTTTCTTTATAGCAATTGTGAATGGGAGTTTACTAATGATTTGGCTCTCTGCTTGTCTGTTATTGGTATATAAGAATGATTGTGATTTTTGCACATTAATTTTATATCCTGAGACTTTGCCAAAGTTGCTTATCAGGTTAAGGAATTTTTGGGCTGAGGTGGTGGCGTTTTGTAAATATACAATCATGTCATCTGCAGACAGAGACAATTTGATTTCCTCTCTTCCTATTTGCATGCTTTTATTTCTTTCTCTTACTCGATTGCCCTGGCCAGAACTTCCAATACTATGTTGATAAGAGTGGGGAGAGAGGGCATCCTACTCTTGGGCCAGTTTTCAAAGGTAATGCTTCCAGCTTTCGGCCATTTAGCATGATATTAGCTATGCATTTGTCATAAATAGCTCTTATTTTTGTGAGATATGTTCCATCAATACCTAGTTTATTGAGAGTTTTTAGTATGAGGGGTGTTGAATTTTATTGAAGGCCTTTTCTGCATCTATTGAGATAATCATGTGGTTTTTGTCATTGGTTCTGTTTATGTGATGGATTATGTTTATTGATTTGCATATGTTGAACCAGCCTTTCATGCCAGGCATGAAGCCAACTTGATCGTGGTGGATAAGTTTTTGATGTGCTGCTGGATTCTCTTGCCAGTATTTTATTCAGGATTTTCGCATCGATGTTCATCAGTGATATTGGCCTGAAATTTTCTTTTTCTATTGGGTCTCCGCCAGGTTTTGGAATCAGAGTGATGCTGGCCTCATAAAATGATTTAGGGAGGAGTCTTTCTTTTTCTATTGTTCAGAATAGTTTCAGAAGGAATGGTACCAGCTCCTCTTTGTACCTCTGGTAGAACTCGGCTGTGAAGACATCTGGTCCTGGGCTTTTTTTGGTTGGTAGGCTAGTAATTACTGAGTCAATTTCAGAACTTGTTATTGGTCTATTCAGGGATTTGACTTCTTCCTGCTTTAGTCTTGGGAGGGTGTATGTGTCCAGGACTTTATCCATTTCTTCTAGATTTTCTAGTTTATTTGTGTAGAGGTGTTTACAGTATTCTCTAATAATAGTTTGTATTTCTGTGGGATCAGTGGTGATATCCCCTTTATCGTTTTTTAATGTGTCTATTTGATCTTTCTCTCTTTTCTTCCTTGTTAGTCTGGCTACCGGTCTATCTATTTTGTTAATCTTTTCAAAAAACCCACTCCTAGATTCATTGATTTTTTTTTGAAGGTTTTTTTGTGTTTCTCTCCCATTCGGTTCTGCTGTGATCTTAGTTATTTCTTGTTTTATACTAGGTTTTTAATGTGTTTTCCATTGCTTCTTTTGATTGTGATGTTAGGGTGTCTATTTTAGATCTTTCCCACTTTCTAATGTGGACATTTAATGCTGTAAATTTCCCTCTAAACACTGTTTTAACTGTATCCCAGAAATTCTGATATGTTGTGTCTTTGTTCTCATTGGTTTCAAAGAACTTATTTATTTCTGCCTTAATTTTGCTATTTACCCAGTAGTCATTCATAAGCAGGTTGTTCAGTTTCCATGTAGTTGTGCAGTTTTGAGTGAGCTTCTTAATTCTGAGTTCTAATTTGATTACACTGTGGTGTGAGAGATTGTTTGTTATGATTTTCATTCTTTTGCATTTGCTGAGGAGTGTTTTACTTCCAATTATGTGGTTGATTTTAGAATAAGTGCTATGTGGTGCTGAGAAGAATGTATATTCTGTTGATTTGGGGTGGAGAGTTCTGTAGGTATCTATTAGGTCCACTTGGACCAGAGCTGAGTTCAAGTCTGAATATCCTTGTTAATTTCCTTTCTTGTTGATCTGTCTAATATTGATAGTGGGTTGTTAAAGTTTCCCACTATTATTGTGTGGGAGTCTAAGTCTCCTTGTAGGTCTCTAGGAACTCGTTTTATGAATCCTGGTGCTCCTGTATTTGGCATATATATATATTTAGGATACTTAGCTCTTCTTGTTGCATTGATCCCTTTACTACTATGTAATGCCCTTCTTTGTCCTTTTTTATCCTTGTTGGTTTAAAGTCTGTTTTATTAGAGACTAGGATTGCAACTCCTGCTTTTTTTTTCTTTCTTTCCATTTGCTTGGTAAATATTCCTCCATCCCTTTATTTTGAGCCTATGTGTGACCTTGCAAGTGAGATGTGTCTCCTGAATACAGCACACCTGTGGGTATTGACTCTTTATCCAATTTGCCAGTGTATGTCTTTTAATTGGGGCATTTAGCTCATTTATATTTACCGTTAATATTGTTATGTGTGAATTTGGTCCTGTCATCATGATGTTAGCTGGTTATTCTGCACATTAGTTGAAGCAGTTTCTTCCTAGTTTCATTGGTTTATATATTTTGGTGTGTTTTTGCAGAGGCTGGTACTGGTTTTTCCTTTCCATGTTTAGTGCTTCCTTTAGGAGCTCTTGGAAGGCAGGTCTGATGGTGACTAAATCTGTCAGCATCTGCTTGTCTGTAAAGGATTTTATTTCTCATTCACTTATGAAGCTTAGTTTGGCTGGTTATGAAATTCCATATGTACATCATGGAAACGAGTGCATGTGATACACACACACACACACGCACACACATTGCATACTTTCATTTTTGTGTCCATTTCTTTTCTGATTTTATCAGCAGCCAACTAAAGAAAATAGAAAAAAAAATTGGTAATTCGATCTTTCATGTTCTGCATCTTCCAGCTTCACAACTTATAGTTTTCTATTTTTATTGTTATTGTGATCAGAATGAAAATGTATACAATAGAATCAGAATCAGGTCAGAATCAACAAAAATACTATAATGTTTGTACATGCTTTCAATGCAGTTTGTCTCTGCAAAGGGTGTGTGTGTTTCTATGCACATGTGCATGTACACAAGTGTGTAAATAAGTGTTTTATTCATGATGGAGAAAGGCTGGTCAAAATGATTCTGAATGAGATAGCACCACTACAGCAGATAATTAGGTCTCTATCAATAAAACAAGTCATTAAACATGTTTCTAAGCATCTACTCAGTATCTGGCACAATGTTAAGTAGTGTAAATATAATCATTAGCAAAATTCAGCTTCTACCCTCAATGGTATATGTGTAGAACAAATTGGTAAAGCTGGAGTACATTTCAGGACCAAAAACAGTTTCTGTGTAGTTCCCACTTCATCAAGACCATGTTGTATACCTCTCATACACTTAAGCCATAGGGAAGCAATTATTCCATCCATCCTTTTACAGGGTAGTGGTGGGGAAGAAGAGCTGACTGTCATGCTTGAATTCACATAATTTCATAATTAAATAATTTCATGTTACATAATCTCGATAAACCTAAAATCCAATATATGATAAAGATAGTGTTTCAAATCAGTGGATAAGTGATAAACAGTTCATAAAATGGTGTTCAGATAATTGGCTATATGTATTTTATAGTTGCACAAAGGTATAATATGTCATTAATAAATATTAATTCCATAGTGGATGTCAAATACACTTTTCCAAAATATAAAGAAAAAATACCATAGACAAATATCACTTGCAACATTACGGTTAAAATTAAATATCCAAACATAGCCCTAACCAATAACAGAAAATTTAAAAAAAAATTTATGGATTGGAATTTGTTAAAATATAAAACTTTTCTTTTTCAGAGGATACAATGAATATGTGTAAAAAGCAAATATCAAATCAGCAACAAGTGCTTGCAGTTCACTTGACATATTTAAAATATGAGTAGTTCCAACAAATCATAAATAAATGATTAGTAGTCCAATAAAAAAAAGACAAAGTACATTGACAGGAAACTGTATGAAACTCATGAACACTAAATGTCTTAGATTCTCTATTGTTAAACAAAATGCAAAAACAATAGAGAACATTATGAATATGGAGTTAATATTTAACAAAATTATTTTATCCATGTTATAAGTAAATATTTACATCCAAAAACCCTTGTTTTCTCTGAAAGTTGTCACTTATGAGTCTATTTTGAAAATGTTTAAAGACTAGTAATTAATTAACTTTAATAAATAGGTACTCCTATTGAGGGAAAACAGACATTTCCATAATTTTTCTTCTGTTTCTAATCTAGTAGATGGTAGGAAAATAATGACAATTGCATATTCATACCTGGAGAATATGCATTCCATTTCTTTTAAACTTTTGCATTCTCAAAACTATATTGATACCTCAAAGCATACCGTTTGCTGTTGAAAACAGCCTTTCAAGTATAAAGACACACACATCACTTTCCTTAAATCTTATATAAGGCAAGGGCCTAGATTCCTATCAGAAAATGTATTTCAAGAATGCTTTTTTAGTAGTTCCTGTGGCCTTATCTTATAGAGGAAGGTTTTTTTTTAAACATACACACAGTATTTGATGCACATTTTTATTGGAAAGAGCTTTTATTTCCTTAAATGTTTTGTTGTCTAAGTGTGAAAAGTATCCTGCAGTGGAATTTAGTGGCACAGATGCTTATTGTGATAGATGAGATGAACTTGCTTCCCTAAGCATGCATGGTCATGAAATGCATCTGGCTTCTGTACGTAAAAGTCAGTTATGTTCCCAAATGTGTCTCTGCATTTACACAGACGTTTAGGGGCAGACACCCTACTGTTCCCTCAAAAGGCGGCTCTGCTTAATTATGAAGTTCAAGTTAGACCAGAAGTTGGAAAATACTAAATTCCACATTGCAGACAGAGCCTGAGCAGGTGATGTCACCACTGCATTCTAAGGTGGCAAGTCCTCAGAGAAGTCACTTATCACCTTACCATGGAGAAAAATAACCGTGTCCAGAACACAAGAGGATGCTTTTAGGTAGCGTACAATCAAGTGTGCAAACCTGTGCAATACATACCAGATGAAATCCAGTTCAGAGGCTCAGGAAAACAAACAAATGAGGATATGCTTTAAAAAATAGGACTTAATATAAACAGTCGTGAGAGTAAAACTATTGCTAAGCACATAGGAAACATAAACCAGGCTTTCAGGAAGGAGTTTGGCACATGTGTGCACTGGTAGGAGGTGTAATGTGCAGAAATCCGGCCTTTTGTGGCATAGCAACTAAAGTTCCTTTTCTATTGTCCAGACAACCTTAAATATTCCTTTATGCAGTACTATTTTAAAAAGGCCATCTACTGTGCACAATGTGTTAGCATCAAGGACATGAAATTTATCTGGAATATACCAAAACTTTAATCAATAGACTAGGACCAAAGCTTTTAAAAACAGGTTTTCGTAGATAAATCATTATAAGTTATTATTTCCTCGCCATAGGTAAGGCATGATAGATAACTTTACTTTTTCTCAGTCACTTAGTGTGTAGGTAGAATAATGACCCTTAGCAGGATGACCTTTTGAATGTGTTGTTAGGCAGCATGGAAGCATTATGGTTAGAGGTGGAATTAAGATTGCTAATCACCTCACCTTAAACTGGAGCGATTATCCTGAATTATCTAGGTGGGCCCACTGTAGTCACAAAGAACCTTCAGACAGGAAGGCGGAGAGACCAGAGTGAGCAGAAGAGCTTGGGGAAACTGGAGCCGAGGCTGAAGTGATGTGCTGTGTCCAAGATGTGCAGAGGCCAAGAGCTCAGGGATACATGTGACCCCTCAAACCTGGTGAATTCTCTCCTGGAATCTCTAGACAAAATATACACTTGATGATACCTTGATTTTAGCACACTAAGACCCATTTTGGACTTCTGACCCCCAGAAGTATAAAGAAAAAAAATGTGTTGTTTTAAGCCTCTGAGTTTATGTTAATTTACTGTAACAGCAGTAAGAAACTAACACAGTAAGACGGCTTTTATTTTTATGTGATGTATAGAATTAAATTGGATATGCTAGGAAATATTGGAAATTTATTGATTTATTTTTTGTCTGAGCTGGAGTCTGGCTCTGTCGCCCAGGCTGGAGTGCAGTGGCGCGATCTCGGCTCACTGCATGCTCTGCCTCCCGGGTTCCCGCCATTCTCCTGCCTCAGCCTCCCGAGTAGCTGGGACTACAGGCGCCGCCACCACGCCGGCTAATTTTCTGTATTTTTAGTAGAGACGGGGTTTCACCGTGGTCTCGATCTCCTGACCTCGTGATCCGCCCGCCTCGGCCTCCCAAAGTGCTGGGATTACAAGTGTGAGCCACCGTGCCCGGCCGGGAATTTATTTTCTTAATATAGTTCTTCATATTAGAATAATGAGAACCATCGAGTAATGAAGTGTTCTATTTTGTGAAGGATGATTATATAAACAGTACGAAGGTTAAAAACCGGGCGGGACCGGCTGGGCACAATGGCTCGTTCATGTAATCCCAGCACTTTGGGAGGCCGGGGCAGGTGGATCTCTTGAGCCCAGGAGTCTCAGATCAGCCTGGGCAACATGTGAAACCCCATCTCCACAAAAATACAAAAACCAGGCAGACGTGGTGGCGGCGCCTGTGGTCCCAGCCACTCAGGAGGCTGCGGTGGAAGGATCGGAGCCCGGCAGGTGCAGGCTGCGGTGGACCGTGATTATGCCACTGCGCTCCAGTCTGGGTGACAGAGTGAGACCTTGTCTCCATTAAATAAATAGATAAATAAATATATATATAAGTAAAAGAGGAGGGTGTCTTTTGAAGGCTATTAAAGTCGTCTAAGTGTCCTCTGATTATATGAGGCTGGAATGGTGCATGGAATGTTGTGTTGAATAACCTGATACAGTCTCTGAAACTATAGAAGCATTAGTAATTTTAGCCTGAGAGTGCTATAATCTGGGATAATTTGGTCCAATACTTCCAGAGAGGGTTGAAGTTTTGAGATAGCTGGAGTTATTTCAGTTGAAGACCTGAATATGAGGCAACTGGATACTCAATTACAATTCAATTTCTACTCTTTATATAAGGTAGAAATGGGTAACATGTGGGACACTGTGTTAAAAGTAATGCAGCCATAGTGTAGTGGTAGAAGCAGATGAAAAGTACTATAATAGTCGTATAGATGAGGTACTGGAAAGAAGCAGAGTTGAAAAATTGGAGATAAATGTCAGTTTTCCAGAGCCATGGGATGAAAACCAAACAGGATTACAACAGATTCAATTCACTCAAGATGTCTAACTTGGTAATAGGTCAGAAAACTCAATTTGTCGTATTTTCTTAAAAGTACACAAAAATGTTCCTTTTGATAAAACACGTGTAGTGCACCTTCGGATTTGATTTTTCTTTATGTTCTGTAAACTGCTCACAGTAAAACAGAAAAAAAGTCTGACAAATATGATGGTCCTTAAATATTGTAGGAGTATGATGCTTCTCCAAAGAATAGAGGTTTTCCTAGGAAGGCCCTAAGCAAGGAATCAAGTTTCCTTTTGCAAGAAATAAAATTCTCAAAAGTTCCCTGCACCTTGGAAAGGCTCTGGTTGAAATTAATAGCACAACGTTATTTATTTAAATTTTAACTTTTAAGTTCAGGGGTACAAGTGTAGGTTTGTTACAGAGGTAAGCTTATGCCATGGGATTGGTTGTACAGTTTATTTCATCACCCAGATATTAAGCCTAATATCCATTAGTTGTTTTTCCTGATCCTCATAGCAAATATTACCCCCATAAAGTTTTATGGTTACTTTTTTCTTATCTTCTGATTAATGCCATTAGATTCACCAATTGAAATTATTTTTCAGTAGTTTAATTCCCTCTAGAAGGTTTAAAAAATGTTTCCGAATTTCCTAAGTCTTCTTTCTTTGTTAGTCTTCTAAAAAGCTATATTCAATAGAATTCATGTGCTTAGGTACAGTTTCACTAAAAGCGTATCTTCAACATTTGATCTGTTTAAAAGTTCTTAAGGTGTTAAGGAACATTAGGTATCAGAGTTTATGGCATTTGATTAATCTGAATAAATATTGGCATCAAATTGAATTCAGCAAAAGTAACAGTGATAAATCAGAGAGCAATATTTGAAATGTCTCCAGGAAACATTTTAAAACAATTTTTAAGTTCACTAATTTGAGTCATTACACTTGGCCCTAATATGGTAGATTTTAAGTGAAGCTCAGTCGAACCTGGCAGATATCATATACAAACTTTTAATAGTCCTAACAATTCCTGTACCTCATTTGGATAAAGATTATTTCCAGAGCATCAGTGCTTTGACCAGAAAGGCATTTATTATTCTGTAACACTTTTCTTGAGAAATTAGCATGATTCATCATTTGAGTACGCTCTCTCAGATAAGATTCTAATATTTGGGTGTGAATAAAACTTCAGGGCATTGAAAACAGCTGGAAGATAGACAATAGGGTGATCATCCTCTCTTGTCATTCTCTATCAAGGTCCTCTTTAATTATTGGCCTAAACAGCTATAACTTTATGGTGAAAACAAACCGCTCGGATATAGCGTTAAAGGTTGAAATAATGAATTATACATAAATCGATTTAGTTCAGTTATATTCTGTTGAATTGGGAGAACATCGAATTTTTAAATTTCTCTGCATTTCTTGAAGTTAGGAATAAAAGCTGGGGTGGGGTCTCCTGAAATAATGAGGTCTAGAATAATTTCTGTTAAATTTACTTTTTAGTAGGATAAGTCTACTAAAATCAATATGAATGGAACCTTCAATGTACCACTGAAGATAATTAATCTTTGAGAGGTTAAGTAACCATTACAAGGTAATTTACCTAATTAGCAACTAAACCAACCAAATTTTAGATTTCTTAACTTTAAGACTATTGCTCACATAGTCACGTAAAGTATATCTTCCACAGAGTCACAGGCAATCACAAGCTAACACGAGCAGTTAGCACAAAATAGATGTTCCACATAGAATGCAGAACAAAAAAAGACACTTTAAAAATCCTTTTCCCTTTTCCAAATTCATATTTAAAAAGTTTCTTGTGGAATTTCCCAAATGCCAGCATGGCCACATATAATACAGATTGATACTCAGACCTCTAATGAGAAACAGTTAGAATTATGCTAAACAAGGAACATTCTATATTGATTTCACAAATTCTCCTCTTTCCACTTATGGTTTCTCATAAAATGTAACATGTTTGTCTCGTGTGGAGTCTGTATAGAAAAAGTGTGATAACTGAAGATATAGACACACAGGTGTATGTATGTCTGTGTGTTCCTGTGTATTATAGCCTTTCTTTAATGGTTTTCTCTTTATATTTATATATATATATATATACTTTAAGTTCTAGGACACATGTGCACAACGTGCAGGTTTGTTACATATGTATACATGTGCCATGTTGGTGTGCTGCACCCAGTAACTCATCATTTACATTAGGTATATCTCCAAATGCTGTCCCTCCCCCTCACCCCACCCCATGACAGGCCCCGGAGTGTGATGTTCCCCTTCCTGGGTCCATGTGTTCTCATTGTTCAATTCACACCTATGAGTGAGAACATGCAGCGTTTGGTTTTTTTTGTCCTTGTGATAGTTTGCTGAGAATTATGGTTTCCAGCTTCATCCATGTGTCTACAAAGGACATGAACTCATCCTTTTTTATGGCTGCATAGTATTCCATGGTGTATATGTGCCACATTTTCTTTTTTTTTTATTATACTTTAGGTTTTAGGGTACATATGCACAATGTGCAGGTTTGTTACATATGTATCCAGCCACATTTTCTTAATCCAGTCTATCATCGTTGGACGTTTGGGTTGGTTCCAAGTCTTTGCTATTGTGAATAGTGCCACAATAAACATACGTGTGCATGTGTCTTTATAGCAGCATGACTTATAATCCTTTGGGTATATATACATATATATATAAAAAAACTATATATATATATTTTGGGGACGGAGTTTCTCTCTGTCACCCAGCTGGAGTGCAGTGGCACGATCTCGGCTCACTGCAAGCTCCGCCTCCCGGGTTCACACCATTCTCCTGCCTCAGCCTCCAGAGTAGCTGGGACTACAGGTGCCCGCCACCATGCCCGGCTAATTTTTTGCATTTTTAGTACAGACGGGGTTTCACCGTGTTAGCCAGGATGGTCTCGATCTCCTGACCTCATGATCCACCCTCCTCGGCCTCCCAAAGTGCTGGGATTACAGGCATGAACCACCGCGCCAGGTCTCTATTTAAGTTAGCTCTGTCCAGGGCAAACCAGCATTTCAAAGATACAAACTGTTTTTGCAAAAAACAGGTATACACCTATCCATAGTGCAGACATTATGTCTACTTATTTCTCTCTAAATAGATCTTTCATTTTAACAAGTACTTCACCTTCACAAAATTTAGTTGAGTCAGTGAACTCTTATCCAGATGCTATATCTTGGCCAGATTATCAAGAATTAAGCCTCACAGATAGGCTGTTTCCATTTCCTTTAACAAAGTTTATCAGTCCTGAGTTACTTCTTGATTTCTTGCCAGTGGCATATAATGATGACTCAGCCAAGTCAGTTCCCAGAGTTGGACTCTTTTTTTTCTTATACACAGGAAACTTCTTTTCCAAGAATACTTGTTCCAGTTGCTCACAATCTTCATAGTTGATGATTATAGAATGATCTATGTACTTTCAGTGTACCTTCAAAAATGAGATCTGCAGCTGGATAAGACGTGTGTGTGTGTGTGTGTGTGTGTCTTAGTAGACTTAAACCGTTCATTGAATAAGAAGCCTAGTTGATAGTGTAAGGTGAGAGTTAGAAGAACAGGGAATTATTTGGTTTAAGGAATTGTGAAGAAATGTGCTATGCCATTAAAATTTTTCTCTACTTTTGTGTTAAATCTTAATTTTGTGCAGAATTTACTAAGCTGCAGGAAACTGTCAAAATTGACTCTTGCTAAGTTCCATATTGGTTTGTAATTATCTTAAAACAAAAGTTGGTTGATACTAAAGTGCAGTTTTTCCTCTAGCTTTCATAAATTGAGACAGGTCTTTTTCTCACCCTCCACATACCTATGGCTGGAAGCCGAGGTGGTTGTTCTTGGTTCCCGTTACAACTTCTAGACTGTTAATTTCTCCGCTCCTTGCAAATTAGACTGTTCCTTTGAAACTCAAACCCCTTGGAAATATCGGCCATGCCCCTTTGGTATTACCATCATCAACAGACCTCCCTCCTGGGCACTCTGGTCTTATTTTTTTTTTTTTTTGAGATGGAGTCTTGCTCTGTCACCCATGCTGGAGTGTAATGGTGTGATCTCGGCTCACTGCAACCTCCTCCTCCCGGTTTCAAGTGATTCTCCTGCCTCAGGTTCCTGAGTAACTGGGATTACAGGTGCATACCACCACACCCAGCTAATTTTTGTATTTTTGGTAGAGACGGGGTTTCGCCATGTTGGCCAGGCTGGTCTCGAACTCCTGACCTCAGGTGATATGCCTGCCTCAGCCCCCCAAAGTTCTGGGATTACAGGCATGATCCACTGCACCTGGCCTCTTGCCATTTATTTAAGGCTGTAGATCTTTTGCTCAATATCATCTTCAGGCAAGTTCAGCCATCATTTTAGTGGCTCAGCTTTCACGTGAAAGGACCAGTACAAACCTCGGTTCCCCGTTTTTTGACATCTTTATTTCCATTACTTTTTTTCTTTCCTCCACTTTATTGTCATCAAATCTGAAACATTTTCTATAAGGGTATATACCACCAGGATCTAGATGCAAATATTCTGCCTCCTGGACATCACTCCTTGCCAGCTCGTTGGCCCAGATGTCCTCATTCCTACAACCCTTCATTTTCACTGAGACTCTTCTTAGGACACAGCTGCTGCTGCTCCCTCACGATCCATCCGTACTCTCTTGCTTTCAGTTTCCACGTTTTCCTCCTCAAATGCCATAGTTCATTTTTAGCATTCCCTTGCAACTACCCTGAGCTTCATTTTCCCACAATTTATTTGTTTCTGTTTCTCTTCCCAAATTTTAAATATTGATGTTTCTAAGGGTTCTGTCCTAATTGCTCTTCTTTTCTCTCCACACACATACTCTCTCTAAGCTCTAAACACTACTAAACAGCTCATAATTTCCAGTCTTAGAGTTTGGCCCAGACCTTTATTCTGGGAGTTGATGATTTACATGACAATAGCACTCGAATAATTCAGAGGTAACATGTCCTGGTTTCCCACATGTCAGTAAGTGGCACTGCCAGCCATGCTAGACGCTTATAAGTCATTTTTGGCCCTTCCTCAATATTCTGACAATATCCAATTCAACATTCATTTAAAAAATATTTTGGTTCCAAATACATCTGTAATTTCCTCCACCTCTTTTGATTTCCAATGTCCCCAGCCTAGCCAGAGCCACATATTTTCTTACCTACACTTATTTTCTTAGGTCATCCTTAGTCAACCTACTTTAATTCTTAATCTCCTACACCCTGTTAGCTACAGAGAAACCAAAGTGATCTCTTAACATGTCTTTCAGTTTCCAACTCTCCCACTTTTCTGGTGTACTTGGACTAACATTTATGTTCCTCATGATTACTAATGAAGACCTGTACTGTTTCACATATCCTTCTCTTTCAGCCACGTCTCACATTAGTCTTTCTCCCTTCTGTACTTCATCCAGATTCCTACTTTTCAGTTTTTCATTTCATCCAATTCACAGGTTTCTTCTACATGCCAAGATCTTGCTCATATATTAGGGTCCATGAACACTGGGGGTTTTTCCTAAAAGACGAATCTTTCTGTAGTGTATGAAAAGCTAACTCTTTTTATTCTCAGGTCTTACCTTAAATATTCTCACTTGAAAGAAGTGGTTAGAATCTGTATAATCCAAATTAATATTTCTTTTTTTCTTTTTCTTTTGAGACAGGGTCTTGCTGTGTCACCCAGGCTGGAGTGCAGTGGCACAATCTTGGCTCACTGAAACCTCTGCCTCCTGGGTTCAAGCAGTTTTCCTTTCTCAGCCTCCTGAGTAGCTGGGACTACAAGCGCACACCACTACACCCGGCTAACTTTTTTATTTTTAGTAGAGATGGGGTTTTGCCATGTTGATCAGACTGGTCTGAAACTCCTGGACTGAAGTGATCCATCCGCCTTGGCCTCCCAAAATGCTGGGATTACAGGCATAAGCCACCACGCCCGGCCCAAATTAATATATCTATATATAAAAATTATATGTATGAATCTTATATAATCTGAATTAAGATTGTATCTAATGTTCGCCCCAAAACCCTTGTTGTATATTCAGTCCCTTGCTTCACTTTGCATGTGAACACATTTTGTAATAATCTCTTCTCTTTGCTCAGTTGGGTTTCTGTGCCTGTCTTCGTCTTCAGAATTGAAACCCTGGGAGTACAGGACTGTGGCTTTCTTATTCACCACTGCAGCTCCGTAACTAAGAGAGCATCTGATACATATGTGTGAAGGGAATTGGTTAAATATAGACCACTAGGTCCAGTGGAGTCCACAGCCTATTCACCTCATGTAGTTTCCAAGAAACAAAGGCTTCTCAACATATATTAATGAATGAGATATGGGCCAGGATATCTGGTCTGGCTGGAGATGGCTTAACTTTGAGTTCACTTGAGAGGGTATCAGTGTGAGCAGGGATGCTTTCACTCACTTCAAGAATTGCATGGTGTTTAGGGGGAAGAATCACCCTGCTTCTCTGGAGAGACATGAGGGCTCTGTGGCTCCTGTGGGCTCTCAAACTGTTGGAAGATGACTGCTAAACCTGAGTTTTCAGGTCTCCTAGTTATATTCATTTAAACTTATAGATGATTTGTCACTATTTTAAGTTGTTTTTCACTGAAAATTCAGTCTGAATATAGAGCCTTATTTCATTCAGAACAGAAAGAATGGGTTACGGTGAAATCTGTTTATCTATAATTTTTAAGTAAGTACAATTTTATAAACCAGTTATTCCTAACTTGAGAGGCCTGGAGGATTTATTACAATGTGTATTTCAGGGCCACATCTGCAGAAGTTTTGATACAACATTTCCTTACTAATCCCCCTGACAGCACATTTTAGCAGGCATCCTGTGTTATTGAGAAGCAGAACGTTTATGCACCACACTTTGGGAGAGAGAAGTGCATGTTATGTTACCATTTAAAGATGCCTGGTTCTTGTGGGGCAAATTGGCAAATGATTTATCTGAACTAATGGCAGAGTGGAATTTTAATATTTTAGGGTTTTCAGGAATCTTAGAGCTGTTTTCATTTGTCTCATACATAGAGCCTGAACCTTGAAGACATTAATGAATTTGTCACAGAAATTAAATTGGGCCAAAATTTACATTTCCAACCCATGTCTGTGCTCTTCATTCTAAAGCACAATGGCCTAGAGTCATATTTTAACCTCTAACTTTTATCTTATTAAAAAATAAAATAAAATAAATAATTGTAAATACATGCATGTATTATACCTATATATACAATTTATATACATTACAATATTAATTTGAACTACACATGACATCACTAGTAAAGGCCAGTTACAGTTTAGACTGAGATAAGCCCTGTGAGAATTTACTAAGATCAAAAAGACTCCTTTTAATAGTGACTCAGTGGCACCTAGTCTAAGGACAAAGGCTCCAGTATGTATCCTAATCTAAGTTATTACTGAATGTGAGTCCTGTGATAGCTTCTAATGAAAATTTCCCATTGGAAAAAATCAATGTTAATAACTGGAACTCGAGAGCTGTAATGGGTTCTGCTGTGTTTTTCGGGCTTAGACTGTGTGCTATAATATGCTAAGAAGAGGAGTTGATGACCTGTGAGCTCTGGTCACTTCCTGATCTCATTTGATTCTTTGGTCTTTAGTTTTAAAAGGGTGATCAGAGAGGTTGCTTTATAATGGAGAAGTTGAACAAAAGGACCATCAACCTGCAGGCTCACTGGCACAGCGCAAGTTTCACCGGATAAGCATTTCAGTAAAGAGGACTATTGCCAACAGCAATACTTGCAAGGAAGCTTTGTTCCAGAGAGGATTTTTGTTTTTAAAGAAGCTGCTAGAAAAACTGACACTAGAAGCTAACTAGAGTCACTCTTTCTAGATATCAATGAAATTGTAAGTCTGAAGACATTACTTACCTAGATACAGAAATGGACTTTATTTAAGAACCAACTTTATACATATCTAATATACCTAGGCTTGTTGATCAAGTTGGCTGGCTGGGGAAGAATAAGACCATCTAGAAGATCCACATGATGAGAGAAAGCATTCGGGGAGGGCAGACAGATACTTGATGCTGGCCACAGATAGAACCCAGAGACGCTCTGTGATTGAAGTGGTTCTAATACCTAGAAGCTTCGATTTGCTCTTATAACGTGTTCTAAAGCCATTTAATTCAAGACTACCCTTCCTGGTTGGTACCTGTAGATGTAATGCATCTCCTAAGGTATTACTCTAGGCTCCATCGGACAGAACAACTACATGGAGGTAGGTGGTGGAGCCTCCGGACTCCACGACACATTTCACAGTGCTGTTTACTCCAAAACACTGGCCTAATTGAACTAATGTAGCTATTGGGTAAGACGAGAAGTAATACACGAACATTCTTAAAGTCTGTTCTCTTTTGCCTTGTGACCTTAAACATTTGAAAGACCAAGATGAACACTATTGAATAGAATTGTGTTTCCATCGTCATAACTAACCTGAAAGCCTAAGTTTTACCTCTTTCACTGCACATCCGATCTATTTTATGGGCAGAAGAGCACAATGGGCTCAGCTATCCAGGCTTTAGGAGTTATTTTAATCTTTAAAGAACAATAGACACAAGTAAAAGTACATACATAAAGTAGGTATTTTATATTTAATTTTTATTTTCATATGCATGAAAAGGGTGTTCCAAAAAAAGATTAGAGAAGTCCATGGCATGTCTTTCTGGTTAATGTTACTTTATTTTTTGGTTCATCTACCATACTACTTACAAGTTACTTGATTTTGTTCGTGGAAAATTATTTTAAATGAATTGATTTTACTTTTCATCAGCACAGTTGTTGACTAATACCAAAGTTAGTTAGAAGGTTATGATTTTTGTATTTATAGAATGGCAGGGGCAGCATTTAGATAATACATCATAGTAACTTGGCATTTATGAAATATTAGTTTTCCATAAACATGAACTCAGAGAGGAAGGTTACATTTTTTTAAATTATAATAACATTTTGAAAAGCATCTGTCCTTTAAAATGTTACTGAAATATATATTGGAACTGGTGTTTTAGATGCCAGTCCTTCCTGAAGAGTGTTTTGAGATTTTTTTCAAATACTGCCTCAGTTCTATATAAAATAGAAAAAATTCTGCCTTGTAAAATGACTACTGGATGTAGGTAAGAAGAAGTTAAGGAAATATTACATAAAAATAGATTTGCAAAGGTAATTTGCTGGAGGATTATTTACACTTTGATGAGTGGATCTGGATATTTTGATACTAAGTGAAAGTGGTTCCACTGGAATTAGAAGGGAACAGAGATCTGCAAGCAGGAGTGAAAAGAATGTGTGTAAGCCGGGCACGGTGGCTCATGCCTGACCTCAGGTGAGCCGCCCACTTCAGCCTCCCAAAGTGCTGGGATGACACCCTTGTTAAGTGGTACTCTAATTAATCAGTAACTTAAACCTCAAAAGAGATTCATTATGTACACAAAATTAATCTTGTGTAATCAAGTGTATAAGTAAAATTAATTGAAGAAATCAAAAAACGCACGGTGGCTGACACCTGTAATCTCAGTGCTTTCGGAAGTCCAGGTGGGAGGATCCCTTGACTTAAGGAGGCTGAGACCAGTCAAGCAACACGGTGGGACCCATCTCTGTAAAAAAATTAGCCGGGGATGGTGGTGCATGCCTGTAGTCCGAGCTACTTGAGAGGCCGAGGCAAAAGTATCGCTTGAGCCTAGGACTTGGAGTCTGAAGTGAGCTATGATCACACCACTGACTCCAGCCAGAGCAACAGAGGGAGACAATGAGAACACGTGGACACAGGAAGGGGAACATCACACTCTGGGGACTGTGGTGGGGTGGGGGGAGGGGGCAGGGACAGCATTAGGAGATACACCTAATGCTATATGACGAGTTAATGGGTGCAGCACATCAACATGGCACATGGATACATATGTAACAAACCTGCACATTGTGCACATGTACCCCAAAACTCAAAGTATAATAATAAATAAATAATAAACCACAAAACACTTGTAATTCCACATCCAGATATATAAACCACAGGAATACTTAGATAAACACACGCTATACACACATATAGTATATATATGATAAAATATATTTGTATGTTCAACTTGGGAAAGGTTGATGATTTTAGAAACAAACTAATAATTCTTTTGCCTTGTGCTCTAATGATTTTCAATATGAAGATGTATTTGGGATCAAATACATGAGGCTCCACATACAAGACATCTTTCTTTCCCCTCTTCTCAGCACCATTTTTTGGCTGATTATTGGACTACAACTGGGAGATCTAGAACTAAATTCCTGCTTAGTGTTTACTTGTTCAGAGCATAGGCTTTGAAATCGTCCTGTTTTGCCTCAGTCTCCACAGTGGTACCTACTAACCTCATGACTAGGGGATCGTGTAGCATTTCTCTAAGCCTTGTTTTCTTAGCTGTGAAGTGGTAAATTTTGGAAGTGCTTTGTTCATAGGATTTCTGTGAAAACTGAATTGGGTAAAGAATGTAAGGCATTTAGCACAGTAAAATAACCTGGATTACAGTAACTTTTCCAGGAGTGTTTATTAGTACTTAAACTGTCATTGTCATCAAAATTCTGTTTTTACATATGAACTTAGAAATGTCATTGTAACCTTCTCAACTCATTTGGTCATTTAAAATGGAGAGGTTGAGTTAGGTGTTTCTTAAATTTCTCTTTAGCTCTGATACTATGAGTCTGACGTTAAGTAATGCAAAGTTGGTAATTAAATCTTCCCCTTTCGTGATGTAGGAGAAAGGCATAAAAAATTTCTGGGTGACTGGATTCCCTTGCAAGTTTATTAGAATTGTAATTACGTAGCATTTTGAATAAAGCATTCATTCTGGAAATCATTAAGTTTATTTTTCTTAACTCCGTTATTTTGTCAACTGTGGAAAAATTGGGATTTAGGAGTAACCTCTGATTTAAAATTCCACCTACTAACCATTTAAATTGTAGTCTTGTAATTTCCTAACTTTAGTCTTGAAGGTGTTTCTCATTCTTATGCGTTATTATACTGTATTATATATTTATGCAACATAAAATTTATAGTTTTAACTATTGCACATGTTTACATATGAAAGGTGTAATTTTGAACTTATCATTATTAAATTTGCTAGTTTTGCTTCACTATTCATTTTGGACACTTATCCATATTAGTACATGCAACTCAAGTTTATTCTTTTGAGCTACTGTATATCATTCAAATGTATGAATAAATAACCTTGCTTTGGTGGACATTTAAGTATTTTCATGTATCAGTATGAAAAGCAGTTTCAAAATGAACATTCAAATATACATTGTCATATATGTGTATAATATTTGTATATATGAAGGTTCCTGTGGGTCATATATCTGAAATCAAAATTACAAGTGTTTTGTACCTTCTATAATTAATTTTACTCTCAATTTTAAGTAAACAAGATTAGTTTTTGCACATGATGCATCTCTTTATTCAGTTAAAATTACTGACATAATTAGAATACCACTTAAAACTTGAGAATATTTTCAAGGGTATTTATGCAAAACTTACATAAATGTGTTGAAAAGTCCTTTTGTATATATGTAGAGATTACATGGTATGTTAAATTCATCAATTTGCCTAAATATCAAGTTATACTTAAGTAGTGTCCATACACCATGCTTTTGCTTGACTGAACTCCAATATGTATATCGGGAGTACTTTTTAACATTCATAGGTTAAGTGGCCTGTTTTGGAAAATGATATTAAAAATGGAATTCAGATGAATGCTTAAAGATTAAAAATGAATGAGCTTTCGTATTAATCATCAATATGACAACCCTAAAGGGAAGCATGATTTTCAAATGTACCTCCTTGTAGGCAGGATAATTCAGAAATGCACAGTGCATATTAGATATGGGATTTGAGTCGTAGTGTATTTCTCTAAGAATGTAATTTATTGTACTTTCACATCCACCCCACTGAATATGCAGAGTTTAAGATGCAATGGCCAGAAGACACGAGCGTGTCACTAGAAGGATGTGGACGTGGGCTCCGGGGCTGTTGATGATGACGGTGGTGTTTTGGGGTCATCTGGGGAATGGACAAGGCCAAGGTAAGTGCAAGGATTTTCTAATTCTTTGCGAGTTGGATGCGAATTTCACTTTGTGATGAAATTATGTTTAGTGTTTGGTTTGATGTTTAAGCAATTTGTTACAATCTTCCGTCAGGTTTTTGTTACAGGGTATTGTAATATCTCTGCAGTTAAATTGAAATAGAATTAAGTGTGAGTAAATGCATCAAAATTGAAGCCATGTTTCTGAAATTGGCTTTTCTCTGTTGTAATTGATGATATGTATATATATGTGAGGTATTATGAGGCCATATATATGCGTGTGTCTCTGTTGCATTTGGTGACATGTATATATATGTGAGGTATTACGAGGCCATATAAATTCGAGTGTGTGGGTTTTGGGTGGGTGGGTGTGCCTGTGAGTTTGTGTATGTGGTATTTTACAGGAACACGTAGCATATAAAGTTGTTGTGATTTTGAAGAAAAGTTTTTGGACGTTTGTCTGTTTAGGGTTTTTATGTTTTTGGATGTTTGTCTCTTTAGGGTTTTTATGTTTAACATTTTAAAATTTCAAGAACCTATTCTTAAAGGATGTGATGTTCTTTAGAAATTAAATGAAAAATGTGACGTTTCTCGTTCTTCTGCCAAGGGTATTTAGGGGAAATTAATGAGAGAGTGGAGCTGCAAGGTTGTGGCATCCTGAAATGTCAGTTGGAGAGTAGAAAAGGGCCATAGATTTTGGAATAAGGCTTTCAATACTGATTTCATCAATAGCTGTATGGAGTGGTTTGTGCCAAATCTAGTATCTGTGAATGTATTTTGTGATAAGTATTGTATTACTTTTGGAGATGTGTTGCCTGCTCATATACAAATTGCAATTCTGTACTTTATGTGATAAAACATCCTGACACCCCTGAAATTTTCTTTTCCTTTCGGGGCAAGTATATTCAGCATTGATTTTCTGCATTTTCAAGGCTTGAAATGAAATCTGTGAGCAGGAAGTTTACAGAGTTATTTCAAGGGATAGATATATTTCTCCAGATAAAATTGAAAGTGTGCAGTGTTATTATATAATTGTGATGAAGTTGAGCTTTGCTAGTTTGGAGTATCTAATAAAGTTTAACACTTTTTAAAAGATCCTTCAAAAAGATCAGTTTTCTTGCCATATGTAATATTGTTCAATGAAGATTTGAAATGAAATAGATATTTTTTCAAAACCACAAATGCATCTGTGCCTTTGTATATGAACAGTTGTATATACATGTAAGCAGATAATACATTTTGTTAATTAAGATCAGCTTTGATTTTAATTTTTCTTTCCTGTCATTCAGAATTTGTATTTGCATCTAATAGAATTCTCATTTTTCTTTTGTGATAAAACTAATGTAAAATATATTCAATACACATAGTAGTTTTTTTCACCAAAGGTCTAAAACAAGAATATGTAGACAGTAGCTACGTTGGATTTCTTTGGCTATAAGAGTTGTCTATTTCTCTGGTGATGTGTAGAATTACTAAAATGCAGCATGACATCTGTTTCTCTGTAATAGTGATCCAACATGACATGTAGTATTACACAGGGTTGCTAATACCTTCCTCTGACCATCATTTCCAGTAATTGTGGCTTGTTTTAGATGAGGAATAGGTTATTAGATATTTAAAATATTTGAGAAAAATAGGTATCTTCTCTCTTATTTACCCAAACCCTTTTATTTACTCAATATTGATGGCTCAAGTATTCTATCTTTCACTAGGGACCATCATTTATTAAAAAATGGCCTGAAATCAATTCCAAGTCTAGCTGTAGTGAAGCTTCTAGTGGGAAATGCAAGTTAAGTAATTTGTTTTCTTTCTAAAAGGATAAATTAAAATAGACAATGATTCAAAGAACAAAACAACTTAATAGAAAACATAATGGAATGCTTTGATACTATGATTCAGGGAATTTTGCTTCCTTAGTGGTAGCTAGATTGAGTGAAGGAGATTGCTTAGGTATAATGAGCAAATCTTATAATTGCAAGTATAACCCAAGCTGCATATCATCATTTAGCTCAATAAGCCTCATTAAATATTAAATATTACCTTTTAACTTTTATGCAATTAAGCAGAATTTAAAAATAAAAGTTTTAAAAATTAAAGTTTTTATTACTAAGTATCTTTTAAAATACAAATCTCACAGCTCCTTATTGTCAAGAAAAGAACACATGAAAATTTATAAATAAGGTTTTCTCTCTATTAAATTTACAGTCTTGCATTAAATATTGGTTATTGGGACCCACCATGTCCATGATTATGATTAAGTATCAATGAAAGATGACTTTTGCAGCAAATATGCATGCAAATGTTTTAAGATTATTTTCACATTATTTCACATAATTTCTTAAGCATAATAGGATAAGTAAATTATACTTTCTACACAAGCTCTTCATATTTATGAATAGACCATGTTCTAAATTTTTCAATCATTGGGGAATCCCAATGTCATATTTATGAATGGACCATGTTCTAAATGTTTCAGTCATTGGGGAATCCCAATGTCATATTTATGAATGGACCATGTTCTAAAAGTTTCAGTCATTGGGGAATCCCAGTGTCGTATTTATGAATGGACCATGTTCTAAATGTTTCAGTCATTGGGGAATCCCAGTGTCGTATTTATGAGTGGACCATGTTCTAAATGTTTCAGTCATTGGGGAATCCCAGTGTCGTATTTATGAATGGACCATGTTCAAAATGTTTCAGTCATTGGGGAATCCCAGTGTCGTATTTATGAATCGACCATGTTCTAAATGTTTCAGTCATTGAGGAATCTTCCTAGAGAAACCGTGTGAGAAATTGTAGCTAAGCTCAAAAACGGAAGACAAAAATCGATTTAACGAGGAATGTAGATTAATGTCATAGTATTATCGCGACTGTGTGCAACCACTACTTATAAACAATGATATAAGAAATGCAATCTGAAATCTGAATTCTAAATAGGAATGTAGTGCCATTATCCCTCTGGGACCCTTAGGGTCAAAATAAGATAAAAGTGATGAATGGTGGGTTGGAAGTCAGTCAGTGATCCTTGTCAAATTTTTGTATCTGTCAAGAAAAGCATCTGCTTGAGGACATCCATTTTCCTACTTCTGAGTTACAGAATAATAGGTACTTATCCTGAATGTGACATTCCCTGACGTGGACTCTGTCTTTGCTGCTTAGGTGGTGTGTGCATGAGAAAGTGCTTAACATCTGAAAACGGAGACAATCCTTAGAGAAAGATATATATGAATTTTAAAAGGAAATATACCTACGATGGAAATAAAACAAATAGCATAAATATCTAGCTGTATTTGGTCTTTTTGGTAACTATTACAATATATACATTTTCAAACAACTAAGTTCAGCACTGACTTTGGGAGAATCTAGATAAAACTGAACTGACATATAATAAGCATTGGTGTAATTAATAGCACAGCGGGCAGAACCATGGGGGTATTTCCTGAGGAAGAGGGACTATAGAGAGGCAAAAGAAAACCCAGCTCATTCTGGGGAGTGCCAGGAGCAGTTATTATATTCAGAACTGAGAACTTATTTCTAACTCACCAACCCATAGTTCTGGCTGAAGTGCAGTGGTGCAGTCATAGCTCATTCTCAGCCCCAAACTCCTGGGTTCATATGGTCCTCTCATCTCAGCCTCCTGGTAGCTATGACCACAGGTGTGCACTACTTTGTCCAGCCAGTTTATTTTATATTTTATTTTCATTTCATTTGTAAAGACTGGGTCTTGCTATGTTGCCCAGGCAGGTCACAAACTCCTATCCTCAAGCAGTCCTCTAACCTAGGCCTCCCAAAGTACTGACATTACAGGCATGAGCCATTGCATCTGGCTCAAAAATATTTCTGTCCTAATGGCTTTAACAAAGAAGTGCCGTTTTGGGGATATATACAATGGTGTGCTGCTTGGGAGTGACAAAAAAATAATTATAAGAAGAATGGAACGAATATGTCAGTATGTTTTCAAAAGCAAGTTAGCCCAAGTTTTTAAACAAGCATAATTTTAGGGTTTTTGTAACTAACTTAGGGTTTAAATGTAGCAAAAATTTTAAACATTATCATGAATACACAGAAAATTTTAATCAATTTGGTTTCCATGATGAATTTACATGCTTAAATTCCTAATTTCAATTTGCTGCTAGATATGAGAAAGTTTGAGATTTTGAAGAAGCAAGTGGTTCTTACAAATGTAGCAAACTTAAATTTTGAGGACAATTTAATTTAACTTCCATTTTTATGACCAGATTTTGGGTCAGCTGTTAAGCATTCAAAAAATAAAATCTGATAATATCTGGCAATTCCAATTTTCAGTTTTATTGATCTTCACCGTGAAATAATATATAAGCTAAGGGGCAAAATTTTGGAAAAGCAGATCACTTTGTTGTCCTATTTAGCAAGTTCTCAAATTATGCCATCTTGGAATCATTACAAGTAATTATACGAAGACAGTATCTTGTGTTTTGTATTTCATTGTTACACATCCAATTGTTCTCTAGAGATATCAGAGAAAACCCACTCAAGAAGGGAAGGTTAGATAAACAGCCCTCTCTCTCTCTCTCTCTGTCTTTGCCTCCATTTGGTTCCTTATGTTCATTTCTCAGTGCATTTCAGTTACTTTTATTGTTCCCTTCATTTTCTCTTTCATTCCAGAAGTTTAAGTGATTGCATAATTCTTTTGACAGCTGAAAGTAGTATCCGACTTTGAATGAAAGGTTTACAGCTACAGCTTTTCAATTAGAAAATCTCAGATCATGTGATCTATGAGTTTTAATATCTTAGGATCTCGACCAGTAAGGAATAATCACTTTGAAAAACCTTGATGCTACCTAGAGTTTGTGTTTTGTGAGGTTGCTTGGTAAATTATTTTCCTTTGATAATTGAATATTGCTTCAAGAGAGGTGAGCTCAGACGTTTGGCAATGAATATTGAATGTGTATTCCAAGAGACATGACCTTAAAATATCATCAAGCTAAGTAGTAGTGAAATTGAACTCTGCTGTATAATAGAAGTCAGTGTTTCTTACATCTTTGTGATATATAAATATTTTTACATTGTGGTAGATAATAATTTGTATGGGAACATTTAATTGAATTTAATTTATCCTATGGCAGAATTATGTTGCATAGGTCATTTTAGTTTTTGATTTAAGCATCTTAAAATTACAAATGCAAATATTCAACACGTAAAACCCACATGAATACACACTCCCAAACATTTGAAATCCTAACAGTCATTTCCAACAGCTTTTTCCTACAAAAGAAGTCAGCTCTTCTTAGAGAAGACATGCATTCCCATAGCTTGAGAGGTGCACACTATAAGGTAAACAGAGAAAGGATTACAGCAGTTTAAGTATACCAGCGGATTTACTTTATAGACAATAGACTTTTGAATTACTTGTCTTCAAAATTTGGTTTCTTGAGAAAATTATCTGTGTAGATTAATCATGCATTTCAGATACTTTCCAGACATCTGAATGTTGTTTTCTTAAAAGTAGCCAGCACGCCTTTTTATGCAGTCTGCATGGGAGATAGTAAGAGATGTGTATGCTGTATATCTACTAGTAGAGATTTGTTTATGAGTGCTTCCTTAAAAAATTATTTTTTCTGAAGAAAGGGATTTCTTTTTTATAATTTAGATTAGATGATTTTAAATGTTTTTAGGTTTTAACCTCTCTGATCATCAGGGTCATTGCCATGGAAAAAATGCAAGTTATAGCATATTTCATTTTTATAAGGAAAGAAGTTGATAATTTAGACTTTTTTCTTTTACTAAATTGAATTACATCACTCAATATTTGGATGGCATTAATTCACAATAGCAACAAAAAAATCTTACTATTCAACAAAATAAAGTATGATTTCCTTCACATTTAACTTAATTTGTTCTTTAAAACATCTCCTAACGAAGGTTTTCTCATCCTCTGAAGCTGAATTTATTTAGGAAAAAATATTTTAAACACCATCCCAAGTGATATAACTATTTTTATTGAGCTTTGATGTTCTATTTGAACATATTTGAAGACTGTACAAGCACTCAATTTAGAATTAAGATTTTATTTGGAGATTTTGGTTGTATTTGAAATCTGTTGTGGAATTAAACATGAAGAATACGTCAATTTACTAGATGTCATTGTCTATGACACATTTTAGTCTTATCTTTCTGCCTATATGTAAAGAGGAATAGAAATAATTGGTATAAACAGGAAAAAAGAAGTAAAGTGGTAGGATCAGATGTGAGAAATATATCAGCTAAGATACTCTTTTTTTGTTTGTTTGTTTTTTGTTTTTGTGAGACAGAGTCTTGCTCTGTTGCCCAGGCTGGAGTGCAGTGACACAATCTTGGCTCACTGCGGCCTCCACCTCCCAGGCTCAATGGTTCTCCTGCCTCAGCCTCCTGTGTAGCTGGGATTACAGGTACGCATCACCACACCCGGCTAATTTTTGGATTTTTAGTAGAGACTAGGTTTGACCATGTTGGCTAGGCTAGTCTCAAACTCCTGACTTCAGTTGATCCGCCCACTTCAGCCTCCCAAAATTCTGGGATTTCAAGTGTGAGCCACCAGGGCCAGCCTAAGCTAAGATATTCTAGAAGCTATTAATAGTAAAATATAATGTAAATTGTTTAAAATTAATCTGTATATGAAATTTTTTCTAGGACTTTCCTGCCAGAAAAGTAGGAATAGAATGGCAAAAGGAACGAGGTTCCTTCTACAAGTAGGCACACATCCTATTTCACTTTATCCTGTGATCAGTCTCATAACCATCTCCTGGTGTGAAGTGCTAAAACTGTGCTTTAAGAATAACTTAAGTCCTTTATGTACAAACTAAAGTATGAGAGCCTGAACCTTGGAAACCAAGAGATTCCAAAAAGCCTTATGTGTGAGACTGGGTGCCACAGATCTTGGCAGAAATTACTGCTTATTCTTAATTCTTATTGTTCCTTTCTAGCACTTCAATTTATAATGCCAATATCTACCTCAGCCTAAAGACAAGCTCTAGAATCACTTGTGTTACTTATTACATTTCTTTTAAAAAACTCATGAATTACACATGAATTTCAAAGTTGCCAACTGAGATTCCAAGGACTTAAAAAAGAAAAAACGTGGCACCTTTCCATTATAAAGGCTGTACGCAGTCTTCATAGTGTTTGTCTTTAAGGGACAACATGCCTCATCCATCAGCAACTTTTCTTCCTTAAATCATCATATCTTGCCTAAAAAGGTTTTCTGAAAACTAAGATTTGCAGATTGTTATATCACATCTTAATCTACGTATCAACTTTAGCATTATCAAAGCATGAACTGTTCTGGGTTTTCATAGTTAATTATGTTTGTGGTAATAACTGGGATGCAATTGTTTTTCTTCTGATGATTTTGTACTTGCTTTTCTTATGGTAACTTCTGATGCTTGTTTGTAAGATCTTCCTCTCTTTTCTCCATCTGGTTATCTTCTTACCTTCTGTCCTTTAACTCAGATGTCACCCACACTGTGTGTCTTTCTGGATTGCTTCTTATTTAACTGTTGCTTCTCATAGTTTACATACCTCCTCCTGTACCACACTATCAACATTTCTCAAGCTGCACTATATGCTGGGTTGTGTCTTTATTTATTTATAAGTTCCTTGATAATTCGGACTATATATTAGTATATTCAAAAAATACTTATGAAGTGTTTACTTTGGGTCAGGAATTATTGAGTGAAGGAAATTGACCAAAACTCTGCCATCATGAAGCTCGCATTCTAACTTAGGGAGACAGATAACAGACAATGAGCCACATAAATATGCAAAGTATCGTAAGTTAGATGGTGAAAAGTAATCCTGGATGGGGATCAGATAATTTTGATAGGATAATTTTTAACTGGGTAGTCAAGAAAGGCCGCACAGAGAAGATGGCAATTGGAAGAACAAGGTGGTGAGAACTGCTGAGTCTGGAGCAAACACACAATTTGGAGCAGTAGAAGATTCCAGAAGTAACAGTATAGAGGCGAAGAAGTGGGAATTGTGTGGAGTCTTTTACTTGCTGTTGTAATGACCTTGGCTATGCTTTGAAGTGAGGTGGAAAGTTGGCAGGGACCTTAGTTTTCTTTTTAATAATTCACTATGAATTTTGAACGGTCACTATTATAGACTCAATAATTTTGCTTTATTACTCTTGCAATTGACTACAAAAGAGCGTATTGAAGAAATGTTAAATTCTAATTTAAACTGATTGAAATAGGTTTTTATCTTTTTATGTTTCTCATCACTGAATATCTCATTTTTAATTAGTTTGAAAGCATTCTAAGATAGTGAGCCAATGCAATTTAGCATAATGCATAACTTATTATTCATCAGATTTAGGTATTTAACCGAGGATGCTAATTAGGAAAGTAACTTGTTCTGTTGGATGATTTTGATAAAGCTACTTTCAAATGATTATCACATCCATTGATGTCATATTAAGTTGTGTTTCTGGAAACCAAATTTAGGCAGTGGTAATGAGTTAATATCTCTAAGTGGATACCTTTTATCTCTACAGTCAAGGATACTTGAAAGTGGAAAAACATACTGGCTTCAAGTCTTGGGAACTAGGACTTACCGGAAATGTGTGTGTTTTTTTTGTTTCCTGGTGGAATTGTCTTCTTGGAAAGATGGTGTTTCCTTTTCAATAGGAAAAAATTGATCCTATGCTGCTTTACTTTAATGCTTTGCTTTTGTCAAAATAGTGTTTTCTTAGGAAAATTAACCTATCATAATATAATGAAAAGAGAAATGCTGAAGACACAAAATGATGTCCATGTTAATATTGAGTAGGAAGCATCAAGGGACATGAGAAGAGGGAAGCGAAGAGAGGGAGAAGAGAAATTTATAGTGTAACAACAATTAGTAAAAAGGATTAGCATATACATGTAGTCAATAAGTCAATAAATGGCTGTTTATAGAAAGCCTACCAGGCACTAGGGGATATAGCAGTGAAGAAGGCAAAGACACAATTGGCTATACTGTAGTGAGGAGGGAAAGAGGAGGAAGACATACAAATACCTAAAAAAAGCAATGGTGTGAAGGGCTATAAAGTACACTACTATGAAGAAGATTACATGTGATAACATGGCTGAGTAAAACTGTCAAGGAGGAAGGCACTGATCTGGCTGTAGGTATTTCAGAGCATTTTTCTCTCTGAGGAGGTAATATTTCATTTGAGAGTTGAGTGAAGACAAAGAGGAAGGTACTTTGAAGATCTGGGGTGCTCTGAGCAGAAAGAAGGGCAGATATAAAGATTCTGTAATTTAAAAAGAGAGCTTGATAGTTTCTTACAAAGAAAAGAAGGCCGGTTTGGCTGGAATGTCCATGAAGGAAGAGCATGGAGAGAGATTACATGAGTGTTCTCAGGGACCAAATCTAGATCTTATATCAAAATGTGAATATAAATTAACTACATTGAAAAGTGTATGATGGATGTGTGATACGATGAGGTTAGCTCTTAGGAGGGTGTACTATTGTGGAAGGGTACACTAGTGAAGGAAGGGGGTTCATTTAGCTGACTATTGCACCTGTCCAGTTGAAGGATGATGGTAGTTGGGATTATGAGTGTAGCAATAAAGTTGGAGAAAATCAGTTGAGATTGGAAGTTGATTTGAAGATGATTGAATTTACTGAGCAAGAATTATATCAAGGTATTTGGATTTAGGGACATGGGGGATTATGGTCACTTTTAGTGATATGGCAAAGTCTTGATGACATGAGGCAGTTTGCAAGTGACAGAGGTGTGGGTAGGTGCGTATGTGTGATTGATTTTACATTTTTTAATCTTAAATTAAGACGCTAGTTAGAATCCAAGTGGAGACATCAAGTAGGCACTGACAAGTTGACTTGGCTAGAGATGTGAGTTAGATCATCGTAGCCTATAGAGCATGCCTAAAGTCATGAATCTAGGTGAGGGGTTGGAAAACTATTATAGCCCATGAGCCAGATCTGGTCTGCCACCTATTTTTGTATGGCTCATGAGTTATAAGTACGTGTGGCATTTATAAGTCTAAAATGTAAAATACAGGGAAATTTTTCAGCAGGGAAAGTTCCATAAATTTGCCTCTTGGCAACACAAAGCCTGCAATATTTACTATCTGGCTCTTTGTCAAAAATGTTACTGACTCCTGATCTGGATGAAACCCTGTGAGGAGAGAGTGTTGACAGAAGAGAGAGAAGCATCACAGTGGAAATTAAAATTATGTCAACTGAAGTGTGTAGGGTAGAGAATTTAAGCCTGAGTATAACAGTAAGAGATTAAAATAACAGTAAATTCATTATCAGCGTGATCAATGAAACCTTTGGGGGCAAAGAGGAACTATCTTCGTCACACCTTTCACTCACTCATAGAAAGATCTTAGGCAGGAAATATAACTTGTTTGAAGATCTGAGATAAGGCTAATGTAGTTTGGACAAAGAAAGCCAATGGGAGGATGACATTACATCTGGCCAAAGATTTAGGGAAGAGCCAAATACTTCAGGCTTTTTAAAGTGATCTTTAGATAAAGAGGAGGTCATCAAGGCATTCCGAATTTGGAGGATCAAATCACATCTGATGGAAAAAATCTGGCTGTATGTGCATCTAGGATGTAAGGAAGCCAACATGGATGTGAAGTTAAAATTGTCCATTGCAAATAATAAAATGAAGGCCCCAGGTAGCCTTGGCAAGGGCAGATTTGGTATAAAATCCTTATTGGAATGGGCTTAAGCAGTAACGGGAATACGGATCTAGCTGTTGTGTTTAGTGGAATTTTATCAGTCTTTTTGTTGTGTATGATATATAGATGGTCAAAATAAGGAACTTCTACATTTTCGGTTTTTGTTTTATTTTAATTGAGATTTGAATTAAAAATAAGAAACTTTTATTTTGAAACTTGGAGACTGTGTTTAAAAAGTATAGAGTAGGGCTAGAAAAAAACCTAAAACTCTCCTGATGAGGAGAGTGCTAATCGTGACTCTAATAATAATAAAATACTTTTCTGATAATTTTTTGTGTGTTTCATTATTTATATATGTATGGGAAGTTGTACCCTAGCCACATGCCAATTCACCTGGTGAACTTGCTCTTCAACGTGGCACAAATATTTCCTTCTATCTTTAGCCTTCCGGGGTTTCTCACATGGACTATTGGCTCTTCCTACATGAACCTGCTGGTAGTACCCTGTAGGAGACATGCTACTCCATGACAACAGGCACCACGCTGTAGGGGAATTACCATACCTGTCAATCACTATCTCTAGAATGTGGCCTTTCATGAGCCCTGAGATTTCATACTGTTTCTCTGAGCTGTAACAATATTTATATTGAAAAAATAAACATGTTCTTCTATCTTTAATATTTTATATCTTATAATTTGAATATCCCATTTTCATTATACTACTTAGCTGCTAAGTTATGTTATAAAAACAAGTTTTAATTATCTGCAAACACCTTCAAATCTAATCCTTACCGGTGAAGACTGATGTCTGGTTACCATCTGTTAGGACATTTATTTCCATACAGTATTTATAGCGCCTTTTTGTTATTGATTGGTATGATAAATGTGTAACTCTTACACAAAGACAAAATTTTTAGATTTTTGTATTTAAAATACTGGTTATCAAAAGAAAAACCCAGATGTTATTTGTTTATGTTTCTGCTTGAGGTACTGAATCTATTTCAAGTCATATTTCTCAGTATTGATATACTTAATTTTGCTGAAATAATAACACACTAACTTTAGCTACTTTTTTTCTCAGTGTATCTCCTTGTCGCTCACCATTTCCGCCTCATTTCACTTCTCATCTTTATTTCTTTTTCTTTGGTCTTCTTTTACTTTAGGGATTCTTTCAATTTAGAAGTGTTCTTGTTTTCTGTTAATTACTATTCTTCTTGGATGTACACAGTTATCCTTTTCCATTTCATTTGTGAATTCATCTCAGAGGCATTTTGTATGTGCCTTTTACTCATAGCTTCTCAGAAGTCCCTTTCGAGGTTACCGATTTAACATGTCATGTACTATAAGGTTTGCATGGCATGGTGGCAGCTGACTTTGGTCTTTACAAGGATTGAAATGTTCACTCAACATGGATTGGTAGAATTTATTTTTTCCTTAAACATTTCATCGCCTTGTAAACAAACAAAAGCAAACCCAAGACTCAAAACTGACATTACTATTGGTGCCCCTGGAAATAGCTACCTTCTCACTAAAGTAGATTTTTTCATCCAACTTTATGTGTTGTTGAACACACATGGTGCTGTATGAGCACTCACTCACTAGTCTAGAAAACATTGCTGTGACCAGTTACCAGAAAAATAAATTCAGATTGCTCTTCACCTTCCACAGATGACCCTTCTGAAAGCCATTTGAATTCATTATAAATTATAGTTATATTAGTGTGACTTTAATTCACTTGTAATCTGAACTTTATGTGCAATGCATTTTTTCCCGTGTTTAATCATTTTTGAATGCTAAATCATTTGCAAACAAATGGCTTGTCCTTGAGAAAGAATTTAAGGCTGAAAGTACATTAAGTGCCATCTGGGTATCTGTGTCAATGGTTTTGTCACTACAAATGTGTGTGTGTGTGCATATCACCTACTTTATCACATTTATTTGATAAAATTGATATGCAATCTCTAAATCATTGTGTCTCCAACTTGTGTTATGCCACAAATACAAATTTTTGTCCTAAAGTTGATGGTACCCTTTGTAAAACTAGAAGTTCTCATTTGTGCAAAGGAAGGAAAAATAAAACAAGAAACAAATTCAATAAAAAAATTAAAGGTCAGATTTCTTTTATAGCTGCTGAATTCCTTTCTTTCCTTTCCATCATCCTCACATTCCCAAATCTCAACAAAGTTAAGAAATTAAAACACACATCATGAGATCATATGTTCACCTTGTTCAGGAACTGAAGGATTACATATACAAGACTATACCTTAATAAGTAGAGGGAGAAATATGAAGATATGAATAGAATATGAAAATTTATTATAATGCAGTTGTATTCTAAAGTGTTTCCTAGGCAGGCTAAGAGTATGTTGCCAGGAAATTTTAAGAGACCCACTCCATTATATAGAAGAGGATGTGTGTAGATCTCTTAATTCTGAAATGTTTAGAACTGAGTACAACAGGTCTTTGAATAACGACGTTTCATTCAATGTCATTTCATTATGATGTTGATGAGAAAAAACAAATTGATTCCAATTGGGGTTCACTGTCTGTGTAGAGCTTATGTATTCTCCCCATGTCTGCATTGATATTCTCTGGATGCTCCAGTTTCCTCTCACTTCCCAAGGCTGTGCATGTGAGGTTGATTGACGTGTCTATGTGGTCCCAGTCTGAGTAACCGTGGGTATGTGTGAGTGCACCTGCAATGCGACGGCACCCTGTCCAGGGCTGGTTCCCACATTGCGTCCTGAGCTGACAGGATAGGCTGCGGTCAACTGCAACCCTAAACTGAAATAAGTAGGTAAATAATGATTTTACTAGCTTTTATTAATCTTAAACGTATGAATAGCTGAAATTTATTTCAGCATTTAATATTAGAAGTGTTTTGATCTTTATTTACAAGTTTGTTGACGTTTTAGTTACCAAAAGCCATAGAAGCTGAACTCTTTTGATGTCAACCTATGGTAAAATGGGTTTCGCTGACTGTATTTTTGTACCGATTAACCATCCCCAATTTATCCCTCCCTATGCGTGTATCAAAACATCACGTGACCATAAATATATATACCTATGACCAGTTTTCAAGCACCTGTCAATGATGTTAAGTGAAGACTTATTGTAGTCCTTTTTTGGCATAACGAAAATGTGTGTGTTTTGTTCAAGATTGGAAAAGTTCTTTGTGTAAAGAACTAGACAGTAAATATTATAGGCTTTGCTGGCCATATGTAGTCTCTGTCTCTCCTTCATCTACTCATTCTTCTTCTCCCCTTCCTTCTCCTTCTTTAAACACTTCCAAAATGCCAAAACAATTTTTAGCTCTCAGCCATATGAAGCAAGCCATTGATTAAATTTGGCTTGTAGGCCCATAAGGTGTGAATTCCTTTACATCATCAGAATGCCGCATATATATGAAATGTTATCTATGAGAAATTAATGGGGCTCCCAGCAGAGAGAAATTAGCCTAAGTTAAGTTTGGGCTTTGGAATTCAGGGGAATGCCATGCACAAAAATGCTCTGCTTTTAAAACTAGTTACTAACAGTCCATTTCTGATATCAGAAATACATGAAAACTACCAATTGAACGGACATTATTCACTACTTTAGTGCTGCTACTCCTGTGTGGTGGAAAAAGAATCCAGAAAGTTTTCCTTTCCATTTGAACATTCATGCAATAAAAATTTCCAAATCTTTTTTTGAACAAATTTTTATCTTATAGCTCTCTTGTATACTTTATAAGTACGTTTTGCTGCTTATTCTCAGTAACTGTATTGAAACAATCTGTTTCCCTTTATCAATCAAAATAAAATAAGAAATTTAGCTTAATACTAATATTAAGCTGAAGTGCAAGATATATGAAAAAGAGAGAAAAGAAGCAGGATAAACTGACCTTTTGATAACTGCAGAGGACAGCAGATCAAAGACTGGACTTTAACGTCTGACATTTTCAGAATCTATCACAGTAAGTCCACTGGGTCCAGAAATAGGTTTTAATCCTAGATTGAAATGACAATGCTGTCATGACATTGAGTTTGATGGAAAAAGTGAAGTTAAAGTTTTTCTCAATATTTTTTTAAAATCAATGATTGATTTAACTATAAAATGGACTGATTCTGAAGAACTCATTCTGACGTTGGAGGTGAAAATGCTTTTACTCTAATCATTAAAATCAATTTCTCTAGATATCTGACTTTATTCTGCTTTATAACATAAAGAATGAAACTATATTTATTAATGAAGTGTAATCTAGCAAAGTGGCATAAGCATAATTATGAGTCACTTACTAAAGTTGTGTGTTTTTTTCCATTGCATGAAAACCCTGCCTTGTTTTAATTTTTATTGACTCTTTAAAAGCAATTTTAGGTTTGTAGAAAGAAGTGAATAAGCATTCACACGTCATCCTCAGCCTCTACCCCAATTTCCCCGATTTTTAACATCTTGCAATAGTGTGGTACATTTGTTATAGTTGATGAGTCAATATTGGTACATTACTATTGACTAAAGTATGTAGTTTGTATTAGAGTTTACTCCTTGTCTTATGAATTCTATAGGTTTTGTCAAATGTGTAATGACAAATAATCCTCATTACAGTGTCATACAGAATAATGGATTCACTCTCCTAAAATTCTTCCTTGCTCCATCCGTTCATCGTTTCCTCTACTAATTTATGTAGAAGATAAATTAGTAGATTGAGTTGATGGTTATAGCAGTTTAAAGCACAGATAGAAAACTAGATTGACCTGCCTACCCAGACTGTGCTTCTCACTCTCACTGTGCCCTTTCTTAACCTTTGGAAATGCTTTTATTCATATATAAAATAGGCTATGACTTCATATAGTTGTATTACAAAAAATTAATGCACAGAAAAAGACTTGTGCTAGGTATATGGTTTCTTCTCAGTTAAATGGAAGCCATTGCGTGTGTTTGTCAATAGAATTCGTCATACTTTATCTCACATATCTTTACGTCATTGTTGGCACATGACATGTTTAGACTGCACAAATCTCCTCCAAATCCCTAATAGCCACTGATCTCTTTACTGTCTCCATAGTTTTGCTTTCTCCAGAAGGTCATGTAGTTGAATCATACGGTATGTAGACTTTTCAGACTGGCTTCTTTCACTTGGCAATATGCATTTAAAGGTTCCTGTGTGTCTTCTGTAGCTTGACAGAATACTATTCCATTGCCTGGATATACCACAGTTTATTTTTCCATTCACTTCCTGAAGGACATTTCGATTTTAGTGATCATGAATAAGGCTCCTGTAACATTCATGGGAAGAAGGCTTTTGTGTGCATGTAAGTTTTCAAATCCTTTAAGTAAATACCGGGAATGTAATTGCTGGGTTGTGTGGTAGGAGTATGTTTAGTTTTATAAGAAACTGCCAAACTGACTGCCAAAGTAGCTGTACCATTCTGCATTCTCACAAGCAATGAATAAAAGTTCCTGTTTCTCCTCACATTTGCCAGCTTTTGGTATCATCAGACTTTTGGATATTGGTCATTTTAATAGTCATGTAATAATATCTCACGGTTGCTGTGACTTGCAGTTCCCTAATGATACATGACTAGTAACTTCAAAATCCCCATTTGACAGCTGTATTTAGACCTTTGGACTATTTTTTAAATGAGTTGTTTTCTTTCTTATTTTCGAGTTCTCTGTATACTTTAAATACCAGTAATTTATCTGATATGTTTTGAAAATGTTTTGAATATGTTTTGAAAAAATTTTCTCCCAACCTGTGGCTTTTGTTTTCATTCTAAGCACAGTTTTAATAACAAAAGTCTTTAATTTTAATGATGCTCAATTTCTCAATTTTTTCTTTGTCTAACCCAATAAATCAGAAAGCTTTTTATCATTTCACATGACTTAATATTCAGGCAAGGTCTATATAGGCCCCTTTCAAACAGTCATAAAGTTTAGAAGCTCTGACCTCACAAACAATAACAACGACAACATAGAAACAAAAATGACAGCTTTTGATGTTGTCTCAGTAATTTCTCAATTCAAGAACAGATTACTGAGCTTTATAAGCAATACGTATAGATATCAATTTCACAGTAAAATACCTTATGATATTTATCAAATCACCTTAGTTTTGGTCACTTATTACTATTAGACTAAAATGTAATTTGTCAGACATGAGAAATCCTTTGGAGTATTTTTTAGAGAACCAAGTATTTGTTTTAGCCTTTTCAGTTCTTCTCTTGCTGTTTCTCCAGTATAGTCATTCCAATTGTCTCTATAGATGTATTAATACCAGGTACATAGTAAACACAATTATCTCCCACGTGTACCCCAACCCCCTTCCCTGTTCATGCAGTGAACATAAAGGAAGCAGGTCAAAAGGAAGCAGGTCATGTACCCTGTGATGTGCTGGGTTGTAAGGAAAGGTACACAATTAATGTACCATGTCTGAGTTTTCTTCTTCTCTGTATTTGTTCCATTTAATGCATGTATGTTTTTTATTCCTTAGGCCTCTCCAGTCCTAACACACTCAGGGATACTTGATACAGCTATAAGGCTGTGTCTTTATCAGGTACCTTTGGGTTACCCCCGGCCAGGGGTGGGAAATAGAGGAAGTGAATGTCTGTATCCTCATTAAGTATCACACAGAGCAGAAACATAAAGAAGCCTGTGCCATGAATGGGTCTCTTCTTTCTCCAAAAACCACCTACCCCTTCAACTCCCACTGCTTAAAGGAAAATCTTGTATTAGTCTCCCCATTTGCTCCTCAAACTTGCTTTAGCAAAGCAGTTCCTAAACCTCTGTTAATGTATGTCCCCACCCCTAACTCAACACACAGTCTCATGTCACATCACAGAAAAGAAGTTCAAAACAAAACAAAACAAAGCCACAGTCTTATAAGAAAAATAGGTAAGTTTTACAAAAGTTGTGTACTGTATCTCTGCTTTGAATTTTGTCATTGGCCAAGGATAGTAAAACTCTTGGAAAACTATAAAACAGGAACTTACGTAATATGTTTTACCCAAGATTTTTCAAACATTTTTGGAAGGATACTTATTAACATCTTGCAGAGGTAATGTTACATGAAAAACTTAGCATAAGACCAATCAGGTATTCTATGCAATAATGCAGATATATGAAAAAATAATATAATGAAATAAATGACTTTTCAAAAGGTATTGATCCTAGATCCACATTCTTTTTTTGGTTCAGGTGAGGCAATTAGAATGTGAAAAAAAGAAGCATAGAACAACTGTCTAATGAGAGGGACGAATGCTCCTGGGTGGAAAGTTATTAGAAGATAAATTAGTAGATTGACCCTTTTGCTGTCTACGCAGGTTTTTTTTTTTTTTTGCTAGTACCAATAGAAACAAATTCATTTTATGGTTTGTGTCACTGGAAATGTATAACTTAGTGGTAGCTGTATAGCAAACTTTGAATATGTAATAATAAGAGATTAGATGTAGGTTTAATATCATTATTTAATTTATTTGCTTGAATACCAGTGAGGAATTTCCACTTAAGCTCTCGTTTTCCAGATGAGTGTTTAATTGAATTCCAGAATTCATTTTGAAATAGAACTTTGTGTAGAATATGAATTTCTTTGCAAGAAGGATCATTTGTACACTTGGGTTTGAGAGCAGTTTAATGTCAATATAACTTCTTTCCAGGCTTTCATTTCCTACTTTTTGATATGGGAATAATCTCATGCCGTGATTGTGAAAGTCTTAAAAGATAATGTTTGGGGGGAGGGGAAGGGATAGCAATAGGAGATATACCTAATGTTAAATGATGAGTTAATGGGTGCAGCACACCTACATGGCACATGTATACATCTGTAACAAACCTCCACGTTGTGCACATGTACCCTAAAACATAAAGTGTAATAAAAAAAGATAATGTTTGCAAAGATACTCTGTGCACTCAAAGCGTGCTCTATGAACTTCATTGCCGTTCACATTTTGGGTTTATGAGGCTTCCATTTGCTGGCAATTGAAATGTGACTCTGAGTTAGATGCCGTGGTGTGGGAGATGATGTTTATTGGAGTTTAAAGCACAGATAGACAACTAGATTGTCCTGCCCACCCAGACTGTGCTTCTCACTCTCACCGTGCCCTTTCTTAACCTTTGGAAACACCTTTATTTATATATAAAATAGTTTCATATACTATTTTATACTATATACTTCATATAGTTGTATTATGAAAAGTTAATGCACAGAAAAAGACTTGTGCTAGGTATACGGTTTCTTCTCAATTAAATGGAAGCTATTGCCTGTATTTGTCAATGGAATTCATCATACTTTATCTCACATATTCAGTGCTTTACATCATTTTTGGCACATGGTATGTTTAGACTGTGCAAGGGTTAATTACGCCAAATTTATCTATCTACAGTTAATATAGCCCAAGGTACCTTGTTTAGCTGAGCCAAAGTTTGCATTTATTAAAAATGTAAATTTATCTTGAAGTGATGCCTGATCTCACAGAACTATGGGTTCCAATCTCTAAATCACTGTGATCAGTAGTAAAACTATGTACTCTGTGTCTGTCCTACTAGCTATATTGCCGGAATCTGGAGCATGACTTTTGGGTCTTTCTGTAATGCCTTACCTCTCATCAAAATTCACAAAATTCACAAGACCTGCTCTCTGGATTGTGAGACTTTTGCATTACAAAGAAAAAGGTACTGTCCTAGTGGCATTCCAAAGCCATTTGAAATGAGTTGCTGTCGTTTCCAGGGAGTCATTTTTGTGTTGGTTATCATTACTTTACCATTACCTTTTAATTTGGAAATGTTAAAATCCATTGCCATGCTCCTTGGAATATAAAGATCATATAGGGTCATTGACATGAGTCTGAAAGTATCAGTCACTGGAGACCTTCTAGTGGGATAATGTTGTTAATATTGCTGGTATTCTATTCTTCACGTTTCCTCCAGTAAAATGTAAAGTGACCAAAATATAAGCGTCACGCAGGCAAAGATTCTTTTATTTGTTCAACGAACACTGCTTTCACAGAGTAGTCAGTTAATATTCACTACTAGAATGCATGTTGAATGGCAGCTCTTTTATTTGCCATTAGCGTTGGCCCACTTGATAGCAGTTGGACAAAAAAATTGGACAAAGTGTGTTGATCTTTTATGAAAAAATAGATATCTCTTTCTTTCTTTCATTGTTGCGTTTTCTCTGGGCAAGTTGATACACACTGTAGACCTGATGTTATTTTAGGGATACAGTTGAAGTTACTAGATACTTTAGAGTTTATTTAATTATAATATGAAGCTTTGAGTTTCTGTTTCATTATTAAATAATTTATTTTATGATAGTGTTGCTTAACTTAGTGTGCAAGGCCTACAAATAAACCTAATAAATATCTTACAAACTACCTTAAAATAAATCTAACATTTTTTACTGAAATATTTTTAAACATGTTGAAGTTGGAATGCCAGGTAATTGTATACATACACACACACACATTTTCTTTTGGTTTCTTTGTTCCTATTATTGAAATTCCTATGCTAATAACCATATCAATTTATGAAACTCATTTTGAGAAAAAAGGCCTAAAATATAACTCATTTTTAAAATGATTTTCTCTTAATTTATAATGTCATACTTTAATAAAATAGGGTAGGGCAATTTTGTATAAATATTTATGCTAAGTTTTCTACATAAGTTACTGCATGTAGTCTAGTTTTTAACAGAAGGGTTTTCTTTTTCTTCAGTATCCACTTTAAAGTCAATGACATTTAGTGTTTTTTACTTTACAGTTCTAAGTTACTTATGCTTAAAAAGACATCTGACTTTTAAGTTACTGTCCAACTTGATTGTTATCTCTCTGTATCTTATCGATGTGTTCTTGAAAGTAGTTAGATTTTGAAAGACATTACTAAGAGGGCTTTTTCTCATCTTTGGAGAGTAACTTGGGGTAAACGGTTGTCTTTCGTCTTTGTCCTCCTCTCTACCCACAACTCCCCATCCCAGATCATTAGCTGAACTTGTGTGCTCAGGTTAATGTTCTGTTTCACCTTTCTTGTCAAATTGCTAGATACAACTCTCTTCAGTTATATACTGTACAAACAGAATCTCATCTTTTTAATCTCTCTCTTTTAAACAAATGTGTTCACGCTCAGATTTGTTGTCATTTAGAACAGGACTTCCTATTAGAAATATAATAATTTTCCTTCATGTTGTATCTTCAATACAAAAAAAAAAACAGAAAAACACGTATCAATGGTTTGCATGTGTCATGCTGATAGTTGGAGGGCAACTGATATTAGAAAAAGTGACACTATATTTCTGAACACAAACCTTGTTTCATCTTAGAATTTGGTGTTGAACCAATTGTGTACCTCATAGCAATAAACTTTAATGAGTTGTTAATATGTGATTAACTGCCTTGGCCAAACTCAAAATCTTATTCACACATACAATACACACAGAGAACTTATTTTTATTTGTTCAGTCACTCCTTTAGTCCTTCATTTATTTCACAAACATTCATTGACACTTACGTGGCAGCACTCTTATAAGAATAGAATATACCTTGTTAAATCAGACATGATACTTGCTTTTGTGGAGCTTATGCTTTAATGGAGAAACAGAAAGTCAAGCAAAAACTCAAACTATATAACTTTAAATTGGATATGTGCTAATGAAGGAAAATGTGGCAGTGTAAGAAAAAATAATAGGGAGTTAAAGGATAAATAGGAGTTTGGTGGATGAAATTTATGAAGGGCTGAAGATTTCAAACAAAAGAAACTGATGCAGGAGGGTGCAGCTTTGGAGTCAAGAATGAAGTTCTAGGAGATAGCAAGGAAATGGTGGGAGAGGAGGTCAAAGTAGGTAGGATTTTATATATTATCAATGGGAAAATATTGAACAACCCTAAGCAGAAAGGCAATGATAGGGGGTCAAAGTAGGTAGGATTTTATATATTATCAATGGGAAAATATTGAACAACCCTAAGCAGAAAGGCAATGATAGGAGGTCAAAGTAGGTAGGATTTTATATATTATCAATGGGAAAATATTGAACAACCCTAAGCAGAAAGACAATGATATATATTCATCTTCATTACAAATTCTTATATCTTTAGTAGACCTGTTTTCAGGCAAAATTTCATGAGAGAATAGTAACAAAGAGAAAAAAAGTGGTGTTCTCAGATTATCTCTAACTCACCTGATGACTTTAAGCTAAATGACCTCAACATTTTGTGAGGCTTTTCCTTCTTATAAAGTAAGGAGTTTAGATGAGGTGAGGTGTCCAATTTCATTTAGCTTCAATTTCCTGTAATTTGACGGCTGTCAAGTCATGCTTTGATTTGTTCTGTTTGTGAGCCAGAGTAACTTTAAGGCAGTATATTAACTAGGAGAACTATTTCTTTACTTTTAAACTTCAAAATTATGATGACATAAGTATTTTAAAGAGCATTTAGGAAGTAGACAAATGAAAAATTTTTAACATTTTGGAATGCTTCTTGTATTTCTTTTTGAAACCTAGGTTTTTGGTGGTAGTGTTGATATTTATTTTTGCCAAACTAACCATTCCATGTAATTTTGTAGCATTTTGGGTTGATGACCACCGTAAGTCTAGTATTCCCATATGTGTTAAAATTTATCTTTACAATTAATATATTTTCACTGAATTATTTAATTAAAAATTAAACTACGATTTCTAATACATGTTCAGTGAGATATTATTAGGCATTACCTGAAAGGGATTTCTGGAGAAAGAAAGAATTTCTGGTTAAAAAGAGTTGAGCAGGTTTTCCTAGAGCGATTCTCTTGGTCTCTAGGATGGTGCTACAGCATAAAATATCCTCCTAATTTACTTCACAAATTAGCCCTTAGATTTCATGAATTACTTATAATTTTTTTTGTAGACCACAGTTTCTTTGCTCTTCAGTATTACACTTGCTTATGTGAGTTTCTAAAACTAAGTTTAATTTTGGAAATTCTTAATTTTATATTTATATTTTGAATTGTGTTTAAAATTAAGTTTAGTAAAAAGCTAGGTTTTTATTTCTACCTACAAATTCAGTGTCCCATCAATAGAAAAAAAATTCTCAATAATATTTTAAAGTTACTTACTTTAGTCTTTGTCATTAAAGAATAAAATTTACCAGGCAGAAATGCCCCAGAAGCTACCTATGGAGGAAATATAAATATTATTATTACCTACTAATAGTAATATACAAAATAGTCAATTATGTGTATAGAAGTTAAATATATATAAAAGTTAAATATTTATAAATGATACAGGACTCACGTGTTTGTATTCTCTGACTGCTGTGCAGTCACAGTCTGATAAATTGATAAACAGAGTTTGCAGTAAAGAAGGAGTTTAATGATTGCAGGACAGCTGAGTGAGGAGATGCGAGCACCCTCAAATCTGTCTTTCCAGAGAGTACTTGGTTGGGGTGAAGGGATTGTAGAGGACCAGGGGCTGGATAAATGGGGTCACTGACTGGTTTGGGTTAGGGGGATTAAATCTTAAATCACCAGGATATAGAAACTTCACCCTTTAGTGAGTCAGCTTCTCCTGGAGCCCTTCGGAGGAGCTGATGTCAGTAGTTTCACTGGTATGTAGGATCTGAAAGAATACCTCAGAGAGAAAACAACATTTCACAATGCTCAAGTTGTTATCTATGAGTAGTTAAGTTAAGGGATGAATATTCTGATATATGTAAGTCATCAATTCTGATATATGTAAATCATCTATTCTGATATATGTAAATCATCAGTTCTGATATATGTAAATCATCAGTTCTGATATATGTAAATCATCTATTCTGATATATGTAAATCATCTATTCAGATATATGTAAATCATCACTACTCACTATGCTGCATGATCCTTGACAAATTTTCTGATTTCCTTGTATTATTAAGTAATAGCTGCATTCTTTTAGGATACTATTTCATGATCAGCACTCTTCCTTCAGGCTCTACATAAAAATTATATAAGACTACTAAATCAGTTTATGATCTAATTATGTCATTTCTTTATTTGTCTATTATTTGCCACTGTAACTCAATTGTTCAAAGATTCAATGTAGGAGTCATATAATTCAGCCTGATTAATATAAGTATTTGCTCTAAATGACATTGGAAATATATATATCCATTATAGCTCATTTTAGCACATATGTTAATATTTCTGTTGCAGGATTCACTCAGTTATATCCTCATTAAATGTTGGTACACTTCGAAGATATCAAATGATATCAAATCAGCAATACTGAGCAGCTAGCTACATTTATGAATTTCTTATTTGCTAGTTGAAGTTACTTATATTTGTTACAATCTGGGAAGCTCTTAAAAATATAATTATGCCTTTAAATATATCTCTGCAAAAAAAACTTTTGGAAAGAATTTCTTTGGTGTCTCTGAGAACTGTGAAGTCTTAAGTCTGAACGGAATTAAAGGCATTTGTATTCATCCATTCTTTTTTTTTTTTTCCTGAGACGGAGTCTCGCTCTGTCGCCCAGGCTGGAGTGCAGTGGTGCAATCTCGGCTCACTGCAAGCTCCGCCTCCCGGGTTCACACCATTCTCCTGCCTCAGCCTCCCGAGTAGCTGGGACTACAGTTGTCCGCAACCACGCCTGGCTAATTTTTTTTTTGCATTTTTAGTAGAGACGGGGTTTCACCCTGTTAGCCAGGATGGTCTCGATCTCCTGACCTCGTGATCTGCCTGCCTCGGCCTCCCAAAGTGCTGGGATTACAGGCCTGAGCCACTGCACCTGGCAAGTGGTGTCTTTTCACTTAGTTTAAGTTTACTCAGTGATGAGGATATGAACATTTTTCTAATTGGCATTCACTTCCATAACTGTGAACTCTACCCAGTGACCAGTATCTGTGATGGTATTAAGTACCACCTGTTCAAGCTATTTATGTGTTGTAAATTAGTCCCTAATACCCCCTGTTTCCAAAGTCTTATGACATCTAAGATGAAATGATAATAGATAATTTCATTAATTTATAAAACTCTGACTGAAGATGGGAGAAAGATGTCTAAACTAATTCTTTAGATTATATTTATCAAGAACCAGACAGATTCTAATCATTCTACATGTACATTAAATATATTGAATTAGATTTCTCTTCTAACCTTTACAATAAATGCTATATGAGCTTGTGTGTTTATTTAGCTCCTGGAAAATATTAGCTCTAATCTCCCCTATTTCATGCTATTTATGTTTTAAACCTCGTTTCTGAATGTGCTTTGTTAATTTGAATTTTATTGGCCTAAACAAATTTTTTCTTATAATCAACATAAATTACATCGCCATAACTCATATGAAGTTTTCTTCCCTCCCTCAGAAAGTTGTGACCAAACAGGATTTTAATACATTGCAGTTTTTGTAGAACTCCTCTACCAACAATTTCATAGCTAGTTAACTGTTTAAATGCACACTTACTGTGCTAATGGCTGGAGAATAAGAGGTCAAGATGGTGGCTTTTACAAGGAACACATATTTCTGAGCTTATGGCCTGCAAAGCTAAGATAAATTTTAAGAGAGAGAAAAATATCCTAAGTATTTATATATTTAATTATGTTATATTTGAAGTCACATATTTAGGAAATGAAAGTAGGTGTTTTCAAACAATGTCAGTTTCTATCAGCATGCAGCAGGGGTATCCCTCTCCATGCACAGATGCACAGAAACGAGAGAAAAATTAAGTACTAAATTCTAGTGACTATTATAGGATGGTGCAAGTTTCAAGACATGTGAAAGAAAACACAAACTAAAATAATTAGTGAGGACTGTGATGTCCGATAAGGCAAGCAATGAATTCTCTCTTAGCCTCATCTTCTTCATTTGTAAAATTGTTAAATATTTTGCATGACTTCTTCATACTCAGACTTTAATTGTGGTTGGCTTAGAACTCTTTCTCTTTCAACATTGTCTTCATTTCTCCACCGTTTTACTAAATCTTAGTCGTGACTGTTGATATGTCCTCAAGTATCATATACGCACCACGTTCCTTGGAGGTGGTAGAGTGTAGTGAATAGTCAAACAGGTTCTGGGTTTAAATCCTGCATCCTCTGCTTTCTAGCTGTGTGATTTGGGTCAGGCTAGTTGCTATCTGAGCCTCATTTTCCTCATCTGATTGTTTTAAAGACAAAATAGTATATAAGACAAAAGAGTTAAACAATATGTGAAAATATTCCAGCCTCTGACACATCGAAATTCTCAAGAAATATTTACTGTTCTCAGAACAATATTCTATTCTATTCACAATAACAATTGTTACAATTTTTATGCCTGTTCTAAGTTAAAATCTCTACAAGTCCAAGGGTTAATCAAGAAACATTAAATGTCCCACAAATAATTATTTCTATTTAACATAATTTAATTTTAAAACAGTTTTAGGTTCACAGCAAAACTGAGCATTGAAGTGTAAAAGCTTTAAGATAATTTTTTGCCCTGTCAGTATTTAATTTATTTTATTTAGACCTGATTAATTATAAAATTATTTTTCCTTAGCCATGAGAATTCAATATTACGTTATAAAGATATTTCAACTGGAAAGCTTTTTTTTTTTTTTTTTTTTTTTTTTTTTTTTTTTTTTTTTTTTTGAGATGGAATCTGGCTCTGTCGCCCAGGCTGGAGTGCAGGGGCACGATCTCGGCTCACTGCAAGCTCCACCTCCCGGGTTCACCCTGTTCTCCTGCCTCAGCCTCCCTAGTAGCTGGGACTACAGGCGCCTGCCACCATGCCTGGCTAATTTTTTTGTATTTTTAGTAGAGATGGTATTTCACCATGTTAGCCAGGATGGTCTCGATCTGCTGACCTCTTGATCCACCCACCTCGGGCTCCCAAAGTTAATTTTTGAATATATTTCAGATTTTGCTCTAGCATATTTAATGAGATATTAATGTCACTATACAATCTAAATTTTGGCATATCATTTTATGTCCCTCAGCGTGTAAAAATCCTTTGTCATTATAGCTTGTACTCTCTGTCTTTTAATAGTGAACTTAATGTATTTATACTAAATATGATTTTGACACATATGGATATATTTCTGCATCTTTAATAAAATTTCACTGTATTTTTACTTCTTTACTTTTTTCGTTTGTTTTCTGCTTTTCATTGACTTGATTGCATATTTTTGGGGGGTGTGTTGTTTGTATATTTCCTTTTCCATTTAATCTGTGTCGCTTTTCATTGCTCTTTAGTTATTAAATGTTGAACAAAGTGCATTAGCACTAATGAAGCACAAGGTTGCATTAGCAAAGTACAACTTGAAACAATCATCTCCTTCTACCTGAACAATTTAAAGGCTGTAGAAAATTTTAGATATGATCATCTCTTCCAGTTTTTATATTATTGCAATTTGTAAATATAATTATGTATTGTTTTTTAAATTCCAAGCTAAATAGTCATTATCCTTAATGTTATTATTGCTGTTACTTTGGTTATTGATTATTTAGATACACCAACGTGTTTTCAAGTTCCTGTATAACTCAGTGCCACTTAGATCTCACTCTTTTCTTCTCATTGAAGCATATATTTTGGTGCTCTTTGGTATGTAAACTCAATCATTTATTTGAATATGTGTGTGTGTGTATGTGGCAGGGTCTCAGGCTGTCACCCAGGCTGCAGTGCTGTGGTGCAATCATGGTTCACTGCAGCCTTGACTTTCTGGGCTCAAGCAGGTCTCCCACCTCAGCCTCTTGGGTAACTGGGACTACAGGCATTTGCCACCATGCCCACACCAGGCTAATTGTTTGTATTTTTAGTAGAAATGAAGTTTCACTATCTTGTCCAGGCTGGTCTTGAACTCTTGAGCTCAAGCAGTCTGCTCTCCCGAGCCTCCCAAAGTGCTGAGATTACACGCATGAACAACCATGGCTGTCCTGAAAATTATCTTATTTTATATATCTTACTCTTAATAATTTAGAAAGGTTTAAAATAATAGATTGATGGATATTTTCTCTTAGCACTTTGAAGAGTTTAAAATCATAGGTTGATGGAAATTTTCTCTTAGCACTATTGTCTTTTATAATTTCAAGATGCTTTCATTTTAAATTATGAGTAGAAAACAGAAATTACCTAAAAGGGCACAATTACTAGACTGACAGTGTTATGGGTTGAATTGTGTACCTTCAGCAAATAATGAGGCGGTAATTCCAGTAGCTGTGAATGTGACCTTGTATGGAAATACAGCCTTTGCAGATGACCAAGTCAGGATGAAGTCATTAGGATGGGCCCAATCCAATATGACTCTGTAGTTACAAAAAGGAGAAATGTGGACACAGGGAAAGATAGGTATACAGAGAAGGCGATGTGAAGACACAGGAAGAATGCCATTGATAAGCCAAGCGATATGGTCTGTCTTAGCTCCTGTAACTCCCATGTGTTGTGGGAGGGATTTGGGGGAGGTAATTGAATCATGGTTGTAGTTTCCGTAACTCCCATGTGTTGTGGGAGGGATCTGGTGAGAGATCATTGAATCACGGGGTGGTTTTCCCCATACTGTTCTTGTGGTGGTGAATGAGTCTCACAAGATCTGTTGGTTTGATAAGGGGTCTCCTCTTTGCTTGGTTCTCATTCTCTCTTGCCTGCCGCCATGTGAAATGAGCCTTTCGTCTTCTGCCATGACTATGAGGCCTTCCCAGCACATGGAACTGTGAGTTCATTAAACCTCTTTTTCTGTATAAATTATCCAGTCTCTGGTATGTCTTCATGAGCAGCAGGAGAACAGACTAAAACACCAAGAAACACCCAAAGCTGCATGACATAAGGAGAGAGACTTCTCTGGAATAGCTTTTTCCTTGTGGCTCTCAGAAGGAGCCACCTTTTCAACACCATGATTTTAGACTTCTGCCTTCCAGAACTCTGAGACAGTACACTTATGGTTAAGCCACCCACTGTGCGCTGTTTTGTTAGGGCAGTCCCAGGAAACTACTACAGATACAAATCGTAAACAGAAACAAGAGCCAGGAGAAACCAGAACCTTCAACCCTCTATGCAGTACTCTGTCCTTTCTTTCTGGAGGTTTTCAGAAGGAATTTCAAGGATTCGGCAGGGGGTTGGTAGACCATGCTGGGCCCACTGTGTCCCATTCCTGCCAGATTCCTGCGGGAACTGCACGGTTTACTAGGTTACACTTTCTTTTCTGTTTATGGCTTCTCAGGATGCACACTTGACCCTATGCCCTCTCTTAATCCTGGCAACCCCCCATACTCTGCCTAAATAAATACCAGTGGACATAACTACCGACATGCCAAAGTCCTCAACATCTCATATTCCATGGAAGAGTACATAGACGGGTTCTTTATACTGTCATAGATTATACCAGCCGGGTATCCAAGTAATGTCAACAGGGCCCCAGTGTTTTTTAGACATTTTAATAAAAATTTCTTTTTAAAAAATCAGATTTTGCTATAGAGTCAGGCTTATAATCCCTATGTTCTTTTCTTGACAGTATGTTTTTCCAAAAGAATCCTCAGCCATCCACATAAAAACAGTTTCCATATATGCGAACTGGAAATTTTTATAACTGGTAGAAACAGACTAAAAACTGGACTTTCAAAAAATATAGTTGGCCTTTCCTGTGTACGAGCTCCGCATTCACAGATTCAACCAACTATGGATAGAAAATATAGTATTCCCAGATTGGGCAGCCCAAGGATGCAGAGGGCTCAGTTTTAATTTTCCCAGGTTATACAGGACCAATGTTGGAATTTTAGCATTTCTGGATTTTGGCATCCATCAGGGTTCTAGAACTAATCTCTCACGGAGAACGTGGAACCACTGTATATACCAATGGCAAATAAGCAGTGAAAATTTGCTTAACGCCACTAGTCATTAGGAAAATGCAATTAAAACTGCAATGAGATGCTCTATACATCTACTAGGACGGCTATAATCAAATCACAGAAGACGGAGTACTGATGAGGATATGTAGAAACATCAGTGGTATAGTTGCTTTGGATAACAATAGGGAAGTTTCTTTTAAATTTAAATATACATTTATCATATGACTCAACTGTCAATTCCTGGATGTTTACCCAAGAGAAATAAAAGCATGTTCATACAGAGACCCATTTGCTAATGTTTATAGCAACTTTATTTGCATGGCCTTAAACTAGAAATAATCCAGAGGCCCATGTATTAGTAAAGGTATAATCAAATGGAACACTAGTTTGCGATAAAAAAATACAATATAGACATATGTAACAGCATGAATAAATCTCCAACGCATTAAGTAAACTCAATAAAAAACAATCAAAGCTACATAGTATATGATTCAATTTTTGTGACATTATTTAATAGCCAAAACTGTAGCCACCCAAATCTGAGTGGGGTAGACAGGGGCTAGGTGTCAGGTTGGGGGCGAGGACTGATTACAAAGGGGCACCAGGTAACATAGTACTTTAGGTTGCTGTAACAGAATATCATAGACTGGGTAGTTTATAAACAACCAAAATTTATTTTTCACAGTTTTGGTGACCAGAAGTTCAAATTCACGTTACTGACAGATTCAGTGCCTGGTAATGACTCACTTCCTGATTCAGAGGTGGCTGTCATTCTTTTGTCTCCTCACATTGTAGAAGGACGGGATATCTCCAGGGTCTCTTATAAAAAGCACTAACTCCTTTGATTAAGTCTCTGTTCTTATGATCTAATCACCTTCCAAAGCCTCCAACTCGCAATACCATTATATTGGGTATTAGATTTCAGCATAAAATTTCAGAAGAATATAAAAATTGAATCTATAGAACAAGGGAATTTTTAGGATGAAACGTCTCCATTGAAGTGGTTGTTACACTACTGTAAACATTTGTCAAAATTCATCAAAATGAACACTTAGAAAATGCTGTTATATATCATTATCGTTTGGCTGTGTCCCTCCAAAAGGCATGTGTTGGAACATAATCCAATGAACCACTGTTGGGAGGTGGGGCCCAATGGGAGGTGTTTAGGTCATGAAGGCTGAAGCCTTGTGAACAGATTCATGCTGATTTAAAATAACTTAAAGCTGGGAGTTCAATCTCTTGCTGTCTCACCTTCCACCATGAGATGACACAGAAAGAAGGTCCTCACCAGACACTTGCCTTTGCATCTTGGATTTTCCAGTTTCCAGAACCATGAAGAATCTCTACAAATTGCCCAGTCTCTTATATTCCATTATAGCAGCACAGACTGAATGTAACTATACATGTATTGCATTTGAATGAATATTAGTAAGAAATTAAACATTCACCACAATAAAGGGATCTTTGAATGAGCACTGGGTCCCTCTGAGCAAGGCCATGGACAGATGTTATGTAAGAGAAAGGACTGGATCAGAACTTTGAGAGCAGAAAGCATCAAATATTCTACAGCTTGAGCCTTCTGTAATGGTAGCAGTAGGAACTGAAGATTCCTATGTTTTTGTTATCTTAGATGGTGAATTGGACTCCACTAATGGAGGGGCTTAAGATATCAGCAGCCATTTATTTTGTATAAACAGTTGTGCAAAATGAATGTGCCAATAAACCATAACAAAATAAATTGGGAGAGCTTCAAATCTAATCCACCTTTTAGGAAGTCTATGATGGATAGACTTGACCTACAGAATCTATGCACACTTTTGATAAGCCAATAATTTCCTCTCTATATAGATACCCCTAATTCAGGCTTCAGGGGCTAAAAAGTGTTCCCAGAGTTGCAACAAAATCATCAATACTTGAACAATATAACACACACTACAAGATTCCTTACTTTGAATGTTGAATATGTGTAGATATAGATACTAACAGAAGAAATTAAAGTTTGGCAGCTTTTGAAAGTGTAGTCATTCAAATATGTAAGGCACTGTTTGATGACACAACTAAAAATAAAGTTTTCATATTTCTTTTTTCAGCATTTTACATAATCTAGGGAGATATAAACTTCTGGCTAACAAAAAAATAAATGTTTGCTTAGGAAACAAGACTCCCAGACTTAAAAATCGTTACAAAAATACATATGTGACCAGCTATGTTTGGTTTCTCCGTTGTCTTTTGTTTGCATTCTAATTTTTCCAGCTTGAAGTATCTTGTCCTTACTCATTTTTAGACATCCAATACAGAGGTAATATTTATTTATTCAGTATTTGTCACTTTGAGAGTACTATGTTTTCTCAGATGTGAATCATCAAGTTGTTCTTGAATATTATACATTTCATTTTCAGGGTAGGATAAACTTTGTACCGATTATATTTGAATTTGTTACTTGAAGTGGAAATTGTATGTGATAGCAGAAAGGCTGAGTGCTTTGAAATGAGTAATACTGGATAGTGAAATATTGGTTAAAATTCTGGATCTTCCAGTGATAGCTGCCATCAAGGACACATTTCTTATCATTTTTAGCCTTAAGTCACTCACTTTGAACATGGAAATAATAAACACATTTTACAAAGTTATACTGGTGTGATGAGATCAGCATTCAGTAAAGGGAAGCTGATACGACTGTCAGTCAACGGATTCATCTAGCTATTTACCTACCGTTCTTTTGTTTTCCTCTCTGCAGCCAAAAGATTTAAGTTCAAATTCTGGATTGACAGTTTATTACATCTGTGACTTTTAGCAAATTATGTACTTTGCAGTCTAAAATTTCACATTTATAATGTATGATATTATTATTAAAGAGTCTATAAGAATCCAGTTTAGTGCCTGAAATATAGTAGGTGCTCATTTAATGACAGCTACTATTTCAACTTTTAGACATCACTATTACTACAAAACTGGCTTTGATATTTTACCTTTCTAAAATTTATTTTTTTGCTTCCTAAAATGCAGACTGTCCTACATCCAAACTATATTGGAAATTAAATATTTTAACGGAAAATAAAAATCACACACAGGTCAAGTAAGTTATAGTGGTTTTGAACAAAAGGCATACAATTTCTTTTTAAAAAAATATAAAAAGTACTAAAGCTATGTTCAACACGAATATACTTATATGTGTATTATATACATGCTGGAAATATCAGTTTTTAAGGGACTACATAGCAGCTACATGTTTTGATAATTGACATTATTCAGCAAATTATTCTAATACAGGAAGTATGTCAAATGATGAGTTCAGTATAACATTTTTATCTGCATTGCTTTGTTACTTTTGTGCATTACTATTAAATGCATTGTTATATGTTGCTGTAAGTTGTATTATTGCATATTAAAATCATTCTTAGATAAAATAAAAATCAACAAGGTCATTTGCACAGCTCGAGAAAATGTTTTTATCATACAGAGATTACGCATTTTTCTTTTAGCACTTTTTTTGCATGAAATCAATTGTTTCAGGGTTTTTTTTTTAAAAAAAACCCATCTTCCAGGTAAAGTAAATATTTTCACTTTTAGCTACACATGGATATCCTCCATTATTTATGTTGTCATATACTTATCTTAGTAAAAGTTTGCCTAAAAATAACTGCTTATCCAAAGTGTACTTATGTTAAGTGTAGATATATTTTGAGTAAATAAAAAGCAGGTATTGTTTTCAGAGATAATCTTAAAAATGCTTTATCATGAATCTGGAGGTTAAATAGCTGGAAATGAAATCCAGAAGTAAATGATACCACTTGTAAACATACCTCTGACATTAGGAGTATACAGGAAATTATGACAAGTATCTGTTATCATAGATAAGTAAGGGTATCCCATGGGTAACTAAAAATGAGCATATTTAATGGGAGCCAAGTTTCGTATTTTTAAAAGACATGGAGAAATTTATTTTATAAGAAAAATCTGTTTAAAATGGAAAATCTTTGTAAAAAAACTACTCTTTTTAAAATCCTTTGCTAATGGCCTTCTTGAACTTTATCTTAATGTATATAAGAATTCTTCAAAAGTCACATTATATAATTAATTAAGGATACTAGAGAAAATTAGATACTGCAATGTGTCAACAATGTTTAGAACTGATGTTAAATAAGTCTGGGTGCAGTGCCTCACTCCTGTAATCCCAGCACTTTCGTAGGCGGGTCACCTGAGGTCAGGAGTTCAAGACCAGCTTGGCCAACATGGTGATACCCCAACTCTACTAAAAATATGCAAATTACCTGGGTGTGGTGGCGGATACCTCTAGTTACAACTACTCTGGGAGGCTGAGGCAGGAGAATTGCTTGAACCTGGGAGGTGGAGGTTACAGTGAGCCGAGATCACGCCACTGCACTCCAGCCTGAGAGACAGAGCAAGACTGTTAAAAAAGAAAAAGAAAAAATATCGCTGCTAAATACGTTTCTGGCTATTACTAATTTCTATTTGTGATGGTCTAGTTTGTGCTTTTCTTTTTAATAAAGACTTGTTTTTTAAAAGAAAGCACAGTGATCTGGATGATGTCTTATGGTAAAGCCTTGGGGTAAACTCCAAAGGGTAAGTATTAGCAGTGTCGATGCCACCTCATTACGGTAACCACAATACCACATTTAAAGTGAAAAAAAAAATCAGACTTTTCTGAAGTGTCTTGCAAATTCAAATCCTTTCTATGATGGCAAATAAAACAGGAATTTGGAGCACCAAACTTGCCCCTTCCTCTGCAATAAAGTAAACAAAAGTTTCAAACATGTTTTAGAATGAATTCCTAATTTTATACATCAAATGACCACCCTCTCATCACATTGAATACCTATGGTAAGAAATTAGAATTCTCTCTCTCGTCCTTCCTTGTTAGTGTAGGGTAGAAGGGATTTTTTTTTCTCATCCATCACTAGGTTCATGGCTGAAGCACCTATAACAAAAGGCAGTTTAACAACAGAAAAGCATACATATTTATTTAATGTAAATTTTATGTGACATGTGGACCTTCAGAAATGAAGACCCAAAGAAATGGCGAAATCTATGTATATTTATGCTTAGGTTGGATGGGGAGTAGACAGTCATGAGGAAGCATGATTGAACAGAAGGAGTATGATCTAATGGTAATAAGCTGGGGGAACTTAGCAAGGCCTGTTTGTTCATATTATTTTCTGTGTCCCAGTGTGACATTCCTTGTCTCCAGATATGAGGCACATGAGGCTCTTATCACATACTTCAGAGGAAGATCAGATTCTTTTTTTTATTTTTTTTTTGAGACAGAGTCTCGCTCTGTCGCCCAGGCTGGAGGGCAGTGGCGTGATCTCCGCTCACTGCAAGCTCCACCTCCCGGATTCACACCGTTTTCCTACCTCAGCCTCCCGAGTAGCTGGGACTACAGGTGCCACCACCACACCCGGATAATTTTTTGTATTTTTAGTAGAGACGAGGTTTCACCGTGTTAGCCAGGATGGTCTCAATCTCCTGACCTCGTGATCCACCCACCTCGGCTTCCCAAAGTGCTGAGATTACAGGAGTGAGCCACCGCACCCAGCTGAAGATCAGATTCTTTTACAGCTTGCTTCAGAGAAGAAGGATTGGAGAAGGTCAGAGACCTTTCTCCTTTGTGATTTTCTCAAATGTGAAGGTGCCATCTTCTGGGGTAGCACGTTCTGAACCCAATGCTCTGGGGTAGCGTGTTTCTATTTGTAGAATATCAAGAGAATGGTGTTGCATCTTTCAGAAAACCCAGTCTAGAAAATCTTAGGAATGAAATATACAACCTAATTTTATACATTTTTCTAATTTCTATTTATGGTTAATATTTGAAGAAACATTCCCTCATGCATATAGAGTTTTAATTTAATGTAAGTGGATAATATACATAATAATGCTGGTTGCAAAGATTTTGTGTTCCAGAAGAGTTCAATAATATTTTCCTTAAAGGTTGGCGTGGAAGAAGAAAATTTATTTCCAACATTTTAATCTTTGACTCTGCATTAGCCATTTTCAAGTAGATAAATTAATTTTTTTCACTTGAGTTATTTACTGAAATTGGTGAACTTAATTGCTGAAAAGCTTTAGCTTTTGCTGTTTTTTTTTCGCTAATCATTGATTCAGTGATTACTATTTCTTTTCTATTTTCTTTATATGTACTGTAATTTCTCAATGGCATTCAAGAAACCCAGGAAAGCACATTGAAAGTGGAATTATTTGAGCTGGACATATACTTGTGCATTAAAAAATTCTCCAAATATGTCTTTAAAACTTAATTAAAAATGTCAACTTAGAAACTTAATGTGCCTGGGGCTTAGTCCAGAGGACAGTGGTATCAGCTGAAACAGGAAGATAATGGAAGGGGATTTGAACTTTATGATAAGGACTCCTGGTCAGTTTAAGAAAGACAATGGCAGGATCAGAATATACGTTACTGCCTGCTGTGTATATGCAGCAATAGTGGTTATACCTGGTTCTTTGTCTCCAAATCAGAGCACAGGCCCAACAAGAACAATCCTCGGTCCACTTATGAAGGAGGCTTATCCACTCAGTTGGAGGCTTATCCACTCAGTTGGAGGTATGGTTTCCCTGCATATTGCTGCCAACTTAGCGCTCCGAATGTCCACTTGCATTTTCTACAGAAAGAGTGTTCAGAACTGCGCAATCAAAAGTATGGTTTAACTCTGTTAGCTGAATGCACATATCAGAAATAAGTTTCACACAATTCTGCTGTGTAGTTTTTATTTGAAGATATTATTATTCCCAATATAGGCCTCTTAGAGCTGAGAATGTCCAATTGCAGTTTCTACAGAAAGAGTGTTTCAGAACGGCTCAATCAAAAGTAAGGTTCAACTCTGTTAGTTGAATGCACAGAACAGAAAGAAGTTTCATACAATGCTTCTGTGTTGTTTATATTTGAACATATTCCTTTTTCCATTATTACCCACTTAGCGCTCCGAATGTCCAGTTGCATTTTCTACAGTCAGAGTGTTTCAAATCTCCTCAATCAAAAGTATGGTTTAACTCTGTTAGCGGAATGCTCAGATCAGAAAGAAGTTTCACAGAATGCTTCTGTGTAGCTTATATTTGAATATATTCCTTTTTCCAATACTACCCTCTTAGCGCTCCAAATGTCCAGTTGCATTTTCTACAGAAAGAGTGTTCAGAACTGCACTATCAAAAGTATGGTTTAACTCTGTTAGCTGAATGCACATATCAGAAAGAAGTTTCACAGAATGATTCTGTGTAGTTTATATTTGAAGATAATCCTTTTTCCACTATTACCCTCTTAGCGCTCCGAATCTCCACTTTCATTTTCTACAGAAAGAGTGTTTCAGAACGGCTCAATCAAAACTAAGGTTCAACTCTTTTAGTTGAATGCACAGAACAGAAAGAAGTTTCACAGAATGCTTCTGTGTAGTATTTAGTTGAAGATATTCCTTTTTCGACTATTACCCTCTTAGCGCTCTGAATTTCCACTGGCAGTTTCTACACAAAGAGTGTTTCAGAACTGCTCCTCCAAAAGTAAGGCTCAGCTCTGTTAGTTGAATGCAGAGAACAGAAAGGAGTTTCAGAGAATGCTTCTGTGTAGTTTTTATTTGGAGATATTCCTTTTTCCACTATTACTAACTTAGCGCTCCGAATGTCCACTTGCATTTTCTACAGAAAGAGTGTTTCAGAACGGCTCAATCAAAACTAAGGTTCAACTCTGTTAGTTGAATGTACAGAACAGAAAGGTGTTTCATACAATGCTTCTGTGTAGTTTATATTTGAACATATTCCTTTTTCCACTATTACCCACTTAGCGCTCCGAATGTCCAGTTGCATTTTCTACAGACAGAGTGTTTCAAAACTGCTCAGTCAAAAGTATGGTTTAACTCTGTTAGCTGAATTCTCAGATCAGAAAGAAGTTTCACAGAATGCTTCCATGTAGTTTATATTTGAATATATTCCTTTTTCCACTACTACCCTCTTATCGCTCCAAATGTCTAGTTGCATTTTCTACAGAAAGAGTGTTCAGAACTGCTCAATGAAAAGTATGGTTTAATTCTGTTAGCTGAATGCACAGATCAGAAAGAAGTTTCACAGAATGATTCTGTGTAGTTTATATTTGAAGATATTACTTTTTCTAGTATTACCCTCTTAGCGCTCAGAATGTCCACTTGCATTTTCTACAGAAAGAGTGTTCAGAACGGCTCAATCAAAAGTATGGTTTTACTCTATTAGTTGAATGCCCATATCCGAAATAAGTTTCACAGAATGCTTCTGTGTAGTTTTTATTTGAAGATATTCTTTTTCAAAATATAGGCCTCTTAGCGCTCAGAATGTCCAATTGCAGTTTCTACAGAAAGAGATTTTCAGAACGGCTCCATCAAAAGTAAGGTTCAACTCAGTTAGTTGAATGCACAGAACAGAAATAAGTTTCACAGAATGCCTCTGTGTAGTTTATATTTGAATATATTCCTTTTCCAGTATTACCGTCTTAGCGCTGCGAATATCCACTTGCATTTTCTAAAGAAAGAGTGTTTCAGAACGGCTCAATCAAAAATAAGGTTCAACTCTGTTAGTTAAATGCACAGAAGAGAAAGGAGTTTCATACAATTCTTCTGTGTAGTTTATATTTGAATATATTACTTTTTCCACTACTACCCTCTTAGCGCTCCAAATGTCCAGTTGCATTTTCTACACAGAGTGTTCAGAACTGCTCAATCAAAAGTATGCTTTAACTCTGTTAGCTGAATGCACAGATCAGAAAGAAGTTTCACAGAATGATTCTGTGTAGTTTAAATTTGAAGATATTCCTTTTTCCACTATTACCCACATAGCGCTCCAAATGTCCAGTAGCATTTTCTACAGAAAGAGTGTTTCAGAACTGCTCAATCCAAAGTGTGGTTTAACTCTGTTAGCTGAATGCACAGATCAGAAAGAAGTTTCACAGAATGCTTCTGTGTAGTGTTTATATGAAAATATTCTTTTTACCAATATAGGCCTCTTAGCTCTCAGAATGTCCAATTGCAGTTTCTATAGAAAGAGTGTTTCAGAACGGCTCAATGAAAAGTAAGGTTCACCTCTTTTAGTTGAATGCACAGAACAGAAAGTAGTTTCACAGAATGCTTCTGTGTAGTATTTAGTTGAAGATATTCCTTTATTGACTATTACCCACTTAGCCCTCCGAATGTCCACTGGCAGTTTCTACACAAAGAGTGTTTCAGAACTGTTCCATCAAAAGTAAGGCTCAACTCTGTTAGTTGAATTCAGAAAACAGAAAGGAGTTTCAGAGAATGCTTCTGTGTGGTTTTTATTTGGAGATAATACTTTTTCCCCTATTACAATCTTAGCGCTCCGAAGGTCCACTTATATTTTCTACACAAAGAGAGTTTCATAACTGCTCAATCAAAAGTATGGTTTAGCTCTGTTAACTGAATGCACGTATCAGAAATATGTTTCACAGAATGCTTCTGTGTAGTTTTTATTTGAAGATATACTTTTTAACAATGTAGGCCTCTTTGCGCTTAGAAAGTCCAATTGCAGTTTCTACAGAAAGAGTGTTTCAGAACGGCTCAATCAAAAGTAAGGTTCAACTCTGTTAGTTGAATGCACAGAACGGAAAGAAGTTTCACAGAATGCTTCTGTGTAGTTTATATTTGAATATATTCCTTTTTCAACTATTACCCTCTTAGCGCTCCGAATGTCCACTTGCATTTTCTACAGAAAGAGTGTTCAGAACGGCTCAATCAAAAGTATGGTTTTACTCTGTTAGTTGAATGCACAGATCAGAAAGAAGTTTCACAGAATGCTTCTGTGTAGTTTTTATTTGTAGATATTCTTTTTCCCAATATAGGCCTTTCAGCGGTCAGAATGTCCAATTGCAGTTTCTACAGAAAGAGTGTTTCACAACGGCTCCATCAAAAGTAAGGTTCAACTCAGTTAGTTGAATGCACAGAACAGAAAGAAGTTTCACAGAATGCTTCTGTGTAGTTTATAATTGAATATATTCCTTTTTCCACTATTACCGTATTAGCGCTCCGAATGTCCACTTGCATTTTCTACAGAAAGAGTGTTCAGAACTGTGCAATCAAAAGTATGGTTTAACTCTGTTAGCTGAATGCACATATCAGAAATAAGTTTCACACAATGCTGCTGTGTAGTTTTTATTTGAAGATATTATTATTCCCAATATAGGCCTCTTAGAGCTGAGAATGTCCAATTGCAGTTTCTACAGAAAGAGTGTTTCAGAACGGCTCAATCAAAAGTAAGGTTCAACTCTGTTAGTTGAATGCACAGAACAGAAAGAAGTTTCATACAATGCTTCTGTGTTGTTTATATTTGAACATATTCCTTTTTCCATTATTACCCACTTAGCGCTCCGAATGTCCGGTTGCATTTTCAACAGTCAGAGTGATTCAAATCTCCTCAATCAAAAGTATGGTTTAACTCTGTTAGCGGAATGCTCAGATCAGAAAGAAGTTTCACAGAATGCTTCTGTGTAGCTTATATTTGAATATATTCCTTTTTCCACTACTACCCTCTTAGCGCTCCAAATGTCCAGTTGCATTTTCTACAGAAAGAGTGTTCCAGAACGGCTCAATCAAAAGCAAGGTTCAACTCAGTTAGTTGAATGCAGAGAACAGAAAGAAGTTTCACAGAATGCTTCTTTGTAGTTTATATTTGAGTATATTGCTTTTTGCACTATTACCCTCTTAGCGCTCCGAATTTCAACTTGCATTTTCTACAGAAAGAGTGTTCAGAACTGCGCAATCAAAAGTATGGTTTAACTCTGTTAGCTGCATGCACATATCAGAAATAAGTTTCACACAATGCCTCTGTGTAGTTTTTATTTGAATATATTATTTTTCCCAATATAGGCCTCTTAGGGCTCAGAATGTCCAATTGCAGTTTCTACAGAAAGAGTGTTTCAGAACGGCTCAATCAAAAGTATGTTTCAACTCTGTTAGTTGAATGTACAGAACAGAAAGATGTTTCATACAATGCTTCTGTGTAGTTTATATTTGAACATATTCCTTTTTCCACTATTACCCACTTAGCGCTCCGAATGTCCAGTTGCATTTTCTACAGACAGAGTGTTTCAAAACTGCTCAGTCAAAAGTATGGTTTAACTCTGTTAGCTGAATGCTCAGATCAGAAAGAAGTTTCACAGAATGCTTCCGTGTAGTTTATATTTGAATATATTCCTTTTTCCACTACTACCCTCTTATCGCTCCAAATGTCTAGTTGCATTTTCTACAGAAAGAGTGTTCAGAAATGCTCAATGAAAAGTATGGTTTAATTCTGTTAGCTGAATGCACAGATCAGAAAGAAGTTTCACAGAATGATTCTGTGTAGTTTATATTTGAAGATATTACTTTTTCTAGTATTACCCTCTTAGCGCTCAGAATGTCCACTTGCATTTTCTACAGAAAGAGTGTTCAGAACGGCTCAATCAAAAGTATGGTTTTACTCTATTAGTTGAATGCCCATATCCGAAATAAGTTTCACAGAATGCTTCTGTGTAGTTTTTATTTGAAGATATTCTTTTTCAAAATATAGGCCTCTTAGCGCTCAGAATGTCCAATTGCAGTTTCTACAGAAAGAGATTTTCAGAACGGCTCCATCAAAAGTAAGGTTCAACTCAGTTAGTTGAATGCACAGAACAGAAATAAGTTTCACAGAATGCCTCTGTGTAGTTTATATTTGAATATATTCCTTTTCCAGTATTACCGTCTTAGCGCTGCGAATATCCACTTGCATTTTCTAAAGAAAGAGTGTTTCAGAACGGCTCAATCAAAAATAAGGTTCAACTCTGTTAGTTAAATGCACAGAAGAGAAAGGAGTTTCATACAATGCTTCTGTGAAGTTTATATTTGAATATATTACTTTTTCCACTACTACCCTCTTAGCGCTCCAAATGTCCAGTTGCATTTTCTACAGAAAGAGTGTTCAGAACTGCTCAATCAGAAGTATGCTTTAACTCTGTTAGCTGAATGCACAGATCAGAGAGAAGTTTCACACAATGATTCTGTGCAGTTTATATTTGAAGATAGTCCTTTTTCCACTATTACCCACTTAGCGCTCCAAATGTCCAGTAGCATTTTCTACAGAAAGAGTGTTTCAGAACTGCTCAATCCAAAGTATGGTTTAACTCTGTTAGCTGAATGCACAGATCAGAAAGAAGTTTCACAGAATGCTTCTGTGTAGTATTTATATGAAAATATTCTTTTTACCAATATAGGCTTCTTAGCGCTCAGAATGTCCAATTGCAGTTTCTATAGAAAGAGTGTTTCAGAACGGCTCAATGAAAAGTAAGGTTCACCTCTTTTAGTTGAATGCACAGAACAGAAAGTAGTTTCACAGAATGCTTCTGTGTAGTATTTAGTTGAAGATATTACATTATTGACTATTACCCACTTAGCGCTCTGAATGTCCACTGACAGTTTCTACACAAAGAGTGTTTCAGAACTGTTCCTTCAAAAGTAAGGCTCAATTCTATTAGTTGAATTCAGAGAACAGAAAGGAGTTTCAGAGAATGCTTCTGTGTGGTTTTTATTTGGAGATAATCCTTTTTCCCCTATTACAATCTTAGCGCTCCGAAAGTCCACTTATATTTTCTACACAAAGAGTGTTTCATAACTGCTCAATCAAAAGTATGGTTTAGCTCTGTTAACTGAATGCACATATCAGAAATATGTTTCACAGAATGCTTCTGTGTAGTTTTTATTTAAAGATATTCTTTTTAACAATGTAGGCCTCTTAGCGCTTAGAATGTCCAATTGCAGTTTCTACAGAAAGAGTGTTTCAGAACGGCTCAATCAAAAGTAAGGTTCAACTCTGTTAGTTGAATGCACAGAACAGAAAGAAGTTTCACAGAATGCTTCTGTGTAGTTTATATTTGAATATATTACTTTTTCAACTATTACGCTCTTAGCGCTCCGAAAGTCCACTTGCATTTTCTACAGAAAGAGTGTTCAGAACGGCTCAATCAAAAGTATGGTTTTACTCTGTTAGTTGAATGCACAGATCCGAAAGAAGTTTCACAGAATGCTTCTGTGTAGTTTTTATTTGTAGATATTCTTTTTCCCAATATTGGCCTTTTAGCGGTCAGAATGTCCAATTGCAGTTTCTACAGAAAGAGTGTTTCAAAACGGCTCCATCAAAAGTAATGTTCAACTCAGTTAGTTGAATGCACAGAACAGAAAGAAGTTTCACAGAATGCTTCTGTGTAGTTTATAATTGAATATATTCCTTTTTCCACTATTACCGTATTAGCGCTCCGAATGTCCACTTGCATTTTCTACAGAAAGTGTGCTCAGAACTGCGCAATCAAAAGTATTGTTTAACTCTGTTAGCTGAATGCACATATCAGAAATAAGTTTCACACAATTCTGCTGTGTAGTTTTTATTTGAAGATATTATTATTCCCAATATAGGCCTCTTAGAGCTGAGAATGTCCAATTGCAGTTTCTACAGAAAGAGTGTTTCAGAACGGCTCAATCAAAAGTAAGGTTCAACTCTGTTAGTTGAATGCACAGAACAGAAAGAAGTTTCATACAATGCTTCTGTGTTGTTTATGTTTGAACATATTCCTTTTTCCATTATTACCCACTTAGCGCTCCGAATGTCCAGTTGCATTTTCTACAGTCAGAGTGTTTCAAATCTCGTCAATCAAAAGTATGGTTTAACTCTGTTAGCGGAATGCTCAGATCAGAAGTTTCACAGAATGCTTCTGTGTAGCTTATATTAGAATATATTCCTTTTTCCAATACTACCCTCTTAGCGCTCCAAATGTCCAGTTGCATTTTCTACAGAAAGAGTGTTCAGAACTGCACTATCAAAAGTATGGTTTAACTCTGTTAGCTGAATGCACATATCAGAAAGAAGTTTCACAGAATGATTCTGTGTAGTTTATATTTGAAGATAATCCTTTTTCCACTATTACCCTCTTAGCGCTCCGAATCTCCACTTTCATTTTCTACAGAAAGAGTGTTTCAGAACGGCTCAATCAAAACAAAGGTTCAACTCTTTTAGTTGAATGCACAGAACAGAAAGAAGTTTCACAGAATGCTTCTGTGTAGTATTTAGTTGAAGATATTCCTTTTTCGACTATTACCCTCTTAGCGCTCTGAATTTCCACTGGCAGTTTCTACAAAAAGAGTGTTTCAGAACTGCTCCTCCAAAAGTAAGGCTCAGCTCTGTTAGTTGAATGCAGAGAACAGAAAGGAGTTTCAGAGAATGCTTCTGTGTAGTTTTTATTTGGAGATATTCCTTTTTCCACTATTACTAATTTAGCGCTCCGAATGTCCACTTGCATTTTCTACAGAAAGAGTGTTTCAGAATGGCTCAATCAAAACTAAGGTTCAACTCTGTTAGTTGAGTGTACAGAACAGAAAGGTGTTTCATACAATGCTTCTGTGTAGTTTATATTTGAACATATTCCTTTTTCCACTATTACCCACTTAGCGCTACGAATGTCCAGTTGCATTTCCTACAGACAGAGTGTTTCAAAACTGCTCAATCAAAAGTATGGTTTAACTCTGTTAGCTGAATGCTCAGATCAGAAAGAAGTTTCACAGAATGCTTCTGTATAGTTTATATTTGAAGATATTACTTTTTCTAGTATTACCCTCTTAGCGCTCAGAATGTCCAATTGTATTTTCTACAGAAAGAGTGTTCAGAACGGCTCAATCAAAAGTATGGTTTTACTCTATTAGTTGAATGCCCATATCCGAAATAAGTTTCACAGAATGCTTCTGTGTAGTTTTTATTTGAAGATATTCTTTTTCAAAATATAGGCCTCTTAGCGCTCAGAATGTCCAATTGCAGTTTCTACAGAAAGAGCTTTTCAGAACGGCTCCATCAAAAGTAAGGTTCAACTCAGTTAGTTGATTGCACAGAACAGAAATAAGTTTCACAGAATGCTTCTGTGTAGTTTATATTTGAATATATTCCTTTTCCAGTATTACCGTCTTAGCGCTGCGAATATCCACTTGCATTTTCTACAGAAAGAGTGCTTCAGAACGGCTCAATCAAAAATAAGGTTCAACTCTGTTAGTTGAATGCACAGAAGAGAAAGAAGTTTCATACAATGCTTCTGTGTAGTTTATATTTGAATATATTCCTTTTTCCACTACTACCCTCTTAGCGCTCCAAATGTCCAGTTGCATTTTCTACAGAAAGAGTGTTCAGAACTGCTCAATCAAAAGTATGGTTTAACTATGTTAGCTGAATGCACAGATCAGAAAGAAGTTTCACAGAATGATTCTGTGTAGTTTATATTTGAAGATATTCCTTTTTCCACTATTACCCACTTAGTGCTCCAAATGTCCAGTAGCATTTTCTACAGAAAGAGTGTTTCAGAACTGCTCAATCAAAAGTATGGTTTAACTCTGTTAGCTGAATGCACAGATCAGAAAGAAGTTTCACAGAATGCTTCTGTGTAGTGTTTATATGAAAATATTCTTTTTACCAATATAGGCCTCTTAGCGCTCAGAATGTCCAATTGCAGTTTCTATAGAAAGAGTGTTTCAGAACGGCTCAATGAAAAGTAAGGTTCACCTCTTTTAGTTGAATGCACAGAACAGAAAGAAGTTTCAAAGAATGCTTCTGTGTAGTATTTAGTTGAAGATATACCTTTATTGACTATTACCCACTTAGCGCTCCGAATGTCCACTGGCAGTTTCTACACAAAGAGTGTTTCAGAACTTCTCCTTCAAAAGTAAGGCTAAACTCTGTTGGTTGAATTCAGAGAACAGAAAGGAGTTTCAGAGAATGCTTCTGTGTGGTTTTTATTTGGAGATATTACTTTTTCCTCTATTACAATCTTAGCGCTCCGAATGTCCACTTGCATTTTCTACACAAAGAGTGTTTCATAACTGCTCAATCAAAAGTATGGTTTAGCTCTCTTAACTGAATGCACAGATCAGAAATAAGTTTCACAGAATGCTTCTGTGTAGTTTTTATTTGAAGATATTCTTTTTAACAATGTAGGCCTCTTAGCGCTTAGAAAGTCCAATTGCAGTTTCTACAGAAAGAGTGTTTCAGAACGGCTCAATCAAAAGTAAGGTTCAACTCTGTTAGTTGAATGCACAGAACAGAAAGAAGTTTCACAGAATGCTTCTGTGTAGTTTATATTTGAATATATTCCTTTTTCAACTATTACCCTCTTAGCTCTCCGAATGTCCACTTGCATTTTCTACAGAAAGAGTGTTCAGAACGGCTCAATCAAAAATATGGTTTTACTCTGTTAGTTAAATGCACAGATCCGAAAGAAGTTTCACAGAATGCTTCTGTGTAGTTTTTATTTGTAGATATTCTTTTTCCCAATATTGGCCTTTTAGCGGTCAGAATGTCCAATTGCAGTTTCTACAGAAAGAGTGTTTCAAAACGGCTCCATCAAAAGTAAGGTTCAACTCAGTTAGTTGAATGCCCAGAACAGAAAGAAGTTTCACAGAATGCTTCTGTGTAGTTTATAATTGAATATATTCCTTTTTCCAATATTACCGTATTAACGCTCCGAATGTCCACTTGCATTTTCTACAGAAAGAATGTTCAGAACTGCGCAATCAAAAGTATGGTTTAACTCTGTTAGCTGAATGCACATATCAGAAATAAGTTTCACACAATGCTGCTGTGTAGTTTTTATTTGAAGATATTATTTTTCCCAATATAGGCCTCTTAGAGCTCAGAATGTCCAATTGCAGTTTCTACAGAAAGAGTGTTTCAGAACGGCTCAATCGAAAGTAAGGTTCAACTCTGTTAGTTGAATGCACAGAACAGAAAGAAGTTTCATACAATGCTTCTGTGTAGTTTATATTTGAACATATTCCTTTTTCCATTATTACCCACTTAGCGCTCCGAATGTAGAGTTGCATTTTCTACAGACAGAGTGTTTCAAATCTCCTCAATCAAAAGTATGGTTTAACTCTGTTAGCTGAGTGCTCAGATCAGAAAGATGTTTCACAGAATGCTTCTGTGTAGCTTATATTTGAATATATTCCTTTTTCCATTACTACCCTCTTAGCGCTCCAAATGTCCAGTTGCATTTTCTACAGAAAGAGTGTTCAGAACTGCTCTATCAAAAGTATGGTTTAACTCTGTTAGGTGAATGCACATATCAGAAAGAAGTTTCACAGAATGATTCTGTGTAGTTTATATTTGAATATAATCCTTTTTCCACTATTATCCTCTTAGCGCTACGAATCTCCACTTTCCTTTTCTACAGAAAGAGTGTTTCAGAACGGCTCAATCAAAACTAAGTTTCAACTCTTTTAATTGAATGCACAGAACAGAAAGCAGTTTCACAGAATGCTTCTGTGTAGTATTTAGTTGAAGATATTCCTTTTTCGACTATTACCCTCTTAGCGCTCTGAATTTCCACCGGCAGTTTCTACACAAAGAGTGTTTCAGAACTGCTCCTTCAAAAGTAAGGCTCAGCTCTGTTAGTTGAATGCAGAGAACAGAAAGGAGTTTCAGAGAATGCTTCTGTGTAGTTTTTATTTGGAGATATTCCTTTTTTCACTATTACTATCTTAGCGCTCGGAATGTCCACTTGCATTTCCTACAGAAAGAGTGTTTCAGAACGGCTCAATCAAAACAAAGGTTCAACACTTTTAGTTGAATGCACAGAATAGAAAGAAGTTTCACAGAATGCTTCTGTGTAGTTTTTATTTGTAGATATTCTTTTTCCCAATATAGGCCTCTTAGCGCTCAGAATGTCCAATTGCATTTTCTACAGAAAGAGTGTTCCAGAACGGCTCAATCAAAAGCAAGGTTCAACTCACTTAGTTGAATGCAGAGAACAGAAAGAAGTTTCACAGAATGCTTCTGTGTAGTTTATATTTGAGTATATTGCTTTTTCCACTATTACCCTCTTAGAGCTCCGAATGTCCACTTGCATTTTCTACAGAAAGAGTGTTCAGAACTGCGCAATCAAAAGTATGGTTTAACTCTGTTAGCTGAATGCACATATCAGAAATAAGTTTCACAGAATGTTTCTGTGTAGTTTTAATTTGTAGATATTCTTTTTCCCAATATAGGCCTTTTAGCGGTCAGAATGTCCAATTGCAGTTTCTACAGAAACAGTGTTTCACAACGGCTAAATCAAATTAAGGTTCAACTCTGTTAGTTGAATGCACAGAACAGAAAGACGTTTCATACAATGCTTCTGTGTAGTTTATATTTGAACATATTCCTTTTTCCACTATTACCCACTTAGCGCTCCGAATGTCCAGTTGCATTTTCTACAGACAGAGTGTTTCAAAACTGCTCAGTCAAAAGTATGGTTTAACTCTGTTAGCTGAATGCTCAGATCAGAAAGAAGTTTCACAGAATGCTTCTGTGTAGTTTATATTTGAATATATTCCTTTTTCCACTACTACCCTCTTAGCGCTCCAAATGTCCAGGTGCATTTTCTACAGAAAGAGTGTTCAGAACTGCTCAATGAAAAGTATGGTTTAATTCTGTTAGCTGAATGCACAGAACAGAAAGAAGTTTCACAGAATGATTCTGTGTGGTTTATATTTGAAGATATTACTATTTCCAGTATTACCCTCTTAGAGCTCCCAATGTCCACTTGCATTTTCTACAGAAAGAGTGTTCAGAACTGCTCAATCAAAAGTGTGGTTTTACTCTATTAGTTGAATGCACATATCAGAAATAAGTTTCACAGAATGCTTCTGTGTAGTTTTTATTTGAAGATATTCTTTTTCCCAATATAGGCCTCTTAGCGCTCAGAATGTCCAATTGCAGTTTCTAAAGAAAGAGTGTTTCAGAACGGCTCCATCAAAAGTAAGGTTCAACTCAGTTAGTTGAATGCACAGAACAGAAAGAAGTTTCACAGAATGCTTCTGTGTAGTTTATATTTGAATATATTCCTTTTCCGGTATTACCGTCTTAGCGCTCAGAATATCCACTTGCATTTTCTACAGAAAGAGTGTTTCAGAACGGCTGAATCAAAAATAAGGTTCAACTCTGTTAGTTGAATGCGCAGAAGAGAATGAAGTTTCATACAATGCTTCTGTGTAGTTTATAATTGAATATATTAATTTTTCCACTATTACCGTATTAGCGCTCCGAATGTCCACTTGCATTTTCTACAGAAAGAGTGTTCAGAACTGCGCAATCAAAAGTATGGTTTAACTCTGTTAGCTGAATGCTCAGATCAGAAAGAAGTTTCACAGAATGCTTCTGTGTAGCTTATATTTGAATATATTCCTTTTTCCACTACTACCCTCATAGCGCTCCAAATGTCCAGTTGCATTTTCTACAGAAAGAGTGTTCAGAACTGCACTATCAAAAGTATGGTTTAACTCTGTTAGCTGAATGCACATATCAGAAAGAAGTTTCACAGAATGATTCTGTGTAGTTTATATTTGAAGATAATCTTTTTTCCACTATTACCCTCTTAGCGCTCCGAATCTCCACTTTCATTTTCTACAGAAAGAGTGTTTCAGAACGGCTCAATCAAAACTAAGGTTCAGCTCTTTTAGTTGAATGCACAGAACAGAAAGAAGTTTCACAGAATGCTTCTGTGTAGTATTTAGTTGAAGATATTCCTTTTTCGACTATTACCCTCTTAGCGCTCTGAATTTCCACTGGCAGTTTCTACACAAAGAGTGTTTCAGAACTGCTCCTTCAAAAGTAAGGCTCAGCTCTGTTAGTTGAATGCAGAGAACAGAAAGGAGTTTCAGAGAATGCTTCTGTGTAGTTTTTATTTGGATATATTCCTTTTTCCACTATTACTATCTTAGCGCTCCGAATGTCCTCTTGCATTTTCTACAGAAAGAGTGTTTCAGAACGGCTCAATCAAAACTAAGGTTGAACACTTTTAGTTGAATGCACAGAACAGAAAGAAGTTTCACGGAATGATTCTGTGTAGTTTTTATTTGTAGATATTCTTTTTCCCAATATAGGCCTCTTAGCGCTCAGAATGTCCAATTGCATTTGCTACAGAAAGAGTGTTCCAGAACGGCTCAATCAAAAGCAAGGTTCAACTCAGTTAGTTGAATGCAGAGAACAGATGGAAGTTTCATAGAATGCTTCTGTGTAGTTTATATTTGGGTATATTGCTTTTGCCACTATTACCCTCTTAGCGCTCCGAATGTCCACTTGCATTTTCTACAGAAAGAGTGTTCAGAACAGCGCAATCAAAAGTATGGTTTAACTCTGTTAGCTGAATGCACATATCAGAAGTAAGTTTCACACAATGCTTCTGTGTAGTTTTTATTTGAATATATTATTTTTCCCAATATAAGCCTCTTTGGGCTCATATTGTCCAAATGCAGTTTCTAGAGAAAGAGTGTCAGAACGGCTCAATCAAAAGCAAGGTTCAACTCTGTTAGTTGAATGTACAGAACAGAAAGATGTTTCATACAATGCTTCTGTGTAGTTTATATTTGAACATATTCCTTTTTCCACTATTACCAACTTAGCCCTCCGAATGTCCAGTTGCATTTTCTACAGACAGAGTGTTTCAAAACTGCTCAGTCAAAAGTATGGTTTAACTCTGTTAGCTGAATGCTCAGATCAGAAAGAACTTTCACAGAATGCTTCTGTGTAGTTTATATTTGAATATATTTCTTTTTCCACTACTACAATCTTAGCGCTCCAAATGTACAGTTGCATTTTCTACAGAAAGAGTGTTCAGAACTGCTCAATCAAAATTATGGTTTAATTCTGTTAGCTGAATGCACAGATCAGAAAGAAGTTTCACAGAATGATTCTGTGTAGTTTATATTTGAAGATATTACTATTTCCAGTATTACCCTCTTAGAGCTCCGAATGTACACTTGCATTTTCTACAGAAAGAGTGTTCAGAACTGCTCAATCAAAAGTATGGTTTTACTCTGTTAGTTGAATGCCCATATCAGAAATAAGTTTCACAGAATGCTTCTGTGTAATTTTTATTTGAAAATATTCTTTTTCCCAATATAGGCCTCTTAGCTCTCAGAATGTCCAATTTCAGTTTCTACAGAAAGAGTGTTTCAGAACCCCTCCATCAAAAGTAAGGTTCAACTCAGTTATTTGAATGCACAGAACAGAAAGAAGTTTCACAGAATGCTTCTGTGTAGTTTATATTTGAATATATTCCTTTTCCAGTATTACCGTCTTAGCGCTCCGAATATCCACTTGCATTTTCTACAGAAAGAGTGTTTCAGAACGGCTCAATCAAAAATAAGGTTCAAATCTGTTAGTTGAATGCACAGAACAGAAAGAAGTTTCATACAATGCTTCTGTGTAGTTTATATTTGAAGACATTCCTATTTCCACTACTACCCTTTTAGCGCTCAAAATGTCCAGTTGCATTTTCCACAGAAAGAGTGTTCAGAACTGCTCAATCAAAAGTATGGTTTAACTCTGTTAGCTGAATGCACAGATCAGAAATAAGTTTCACAGAATGATTCTGTGTAGTTGATATTTGAAGATATTCCTTTTTCCACTATTACCCACTTAGCGCTCCAAATGTCCTGTAGCATTTTCTACAGAAAGAGTGTTTCAGAACTGCTCAATCAAAAGTATGGTTTAACTCTGTTAGCTGAATGCCCAGATCAGAAAGAAGTTTCACAGAATGCTTCTGTGTAGTGTTTATATGAAAATATTCTTTTTACCAATATAGGCCTCTTAGCGCTCAGAATGTCCAATTGCAGTTTCTATAGAAAGAGTGTTTCAGAACGGCTCAATGAAAAGTAAGGTTCACCTCTTTTAGTTGAATGCACAAAACAGGAAGAAGTTTCACAGAATGCTTCTGTGTAGTATTCAGTTGAAGATATCCCTTTATTGACTATTACACACTTAGCACTGCGAATGTCCACTGGCAGTTTCTACACAAAGAGTGTTTCAGAACTGTTCCTTCAAAAGTAAGGCTAAACTCTGTTAGTTGAATTCAGAGAACAGAAAGAGTTTCAGAGAATGCTTCTGTGTGGTTTTTATTTGGAGATAATCGTTTTTCCTCTATAAAAATCTTAGCGCACCGAAGGTCCACTTGCATTTTCTACACAAAGAATGTTTCATAACTGCTCAATCAAAAGTATGGTTTAGCTCTGTTAACTGAATGCACATATCAGAAATAAGTTTCACAGAATGCTTCTGTGTAGTTTTTATTTGAAGATATTCTTTTTAACAATGTAGGCCTCTTAGCGCTTAGAAAGTCCAATTGCAGTTTCTACAGAAAGAGTGTTTCAGAACGGCTCAATCAAAAGTAAGATTCAACTCTGTTAGTTGAATGCACAGAACAGAAAGAAGTTTCACAGAATGCTTCTGTGTAGTTTATATTTGAATATATTCCTTTTTCAACTATTACCCTCTTAGCGCTCCGAATGTCCACTTGCATTTTCTACAGAAAGAGTGTTCAGAACGGCTCAATCAAAAGTATGGTTTTACTCTGTTAGTTGAATGCACAGATCCGAAAGAAGTTTCACAGAATGCTTCTGTGTAGTTTTTATTTGTAGATATTCTTTTTCCCAATATAGGCCTTTTAGCGGTGAGAATGTCCAATTGCAATTTCTACAGAAAGAGTGTTTCACAACGGCTCCATCAAAAGAAAGGTTCAACTCAGTTAGTTGAATGCACAGAACAGAAAGAAGTTTCACAGAATGCTTCTGTGTAGTTTATAATTGAATATATTCCTTTTTCCACTATTACCGTATTAGCGCTGCGAATGTCCACTTGCATTTTCTACAGAAAGAGTGTTCAGAACTGCGCAATCAAAAGTATGGTTTAACTCTGTTAGCTGAATGCACAGATCAGAAATAAGTTTCACACAATGCTTCTGTGTAGTTTTTATTTGAAGATATTATTTTTCCCAATATAGGCCTCTTAGATCTCAGAATGTCCAATTACTCTTTCTACAGAAGGAGGGTTTCAGAACGGCTCAATCAAAAGTAAGCTTCAACTCTGTTACTTGAATGCACAGAACAGAAAGAAGTTTCATACAATGCTTCTGTGTAGTTTATATTGAACATATTCCTTTTTCCATTATTACCCACTTAGCGCTCCGAATGTCCAGTTGCATTTTCTCCAGACAGAGTGTTTCAAATCTCCTCAATCAAAAGTATGGTTTAACTCTGTTAGCTGAATGCTCAGATCAGAAAGAAGTTTCACAGAATGCTTCTGTGTAGCTTATATTTGAATATATTCCTTTTTCCACTACTACCCTCTTAGCGCTCCAAATGTCCAGTTGCATTTTCTACAGAAAGAGTGTTCAGAACTGCTCTATCAAAAGTATGCTTTAACTCTGTTAGCTGAATGCACATATCAGAAAGAAGTTTCACAGAATGATTCTGTGTAGTTTATATTTGAAGATAGTCCTTTTTCCACTATTACCCTCTTAGCGCTCCGAATCTCCACTTTCATTTTCTACAGAAAGAGTGTTTCAGAACGGCTCAATCAAAACTAAGTTTCAACTCTTTTAGTTGAATGCACAGAACAGAAAGTAGTTTCACAGAATGCTTCTGTGTAGTATTTAGTTGAAGATATTCTTTTCTCGACTATTACCGTCTTAGCGCTCCGAATGTCCACTGGCAGTTCCTACGCAAAGAGTGTTTCAGAACTGCTCCTTCAAAACTGAGACTCAGCTCTGTTGAATGCAGAGAACAGAAAGGAGTTTCAGAGAATGCTTCTGTGTAGTTTTTATTTGGAGATATTCCTTTTTCCACTATTACAATCTTAGCGTTCCGAATGTCCACTTGCATTTTCTACAGAAAGAGTGTTTCAGAACTGCTCAATCAAAACTAAGGTTCAACACTTTTAGTTGAATGCACAGAACAGAAAGAAGTTTCACAGAATGCTTCTGTGTAGTTTTTATTTGTAGATAGTCTTTTTCCCAGTATAGGCCTCTTAGCGCTCAGAATGTCCAATTGCATTTTCTACAGAAAGAGTGTTTCAGAACGGCTCAATCAAAAGCAAGGTTCAACACAGTTAGTTGAATGCCGAGAACAGAAAGAAGTTTCACAGAATGCTTCTGTGTAGTTTACATTTGGATATATTGCTTTTTCCACTATTACCCTCTTAGCGCTCGGAATGTCCACTTGCATTTTCTACAGAAAGAGTATTCAGAACTGTGCAATCAAAAGTATGGTTTAACTCTGTTAGCTGAATGCACATATCACAAATAAGTTTCACACAATGCTTCTGTGTAATTTTTATTTGAATATATTATTTTTCACAATATAGGCCTCTTAGTGCTCAGAATGTCCAATTACAGTTTCTACAGAAAGAGTGTTTAAGAACGGCTCAATCAAAAGTAAGGTTCAACTCTGTTAGTTGAATATATAGAAGAGAAAGATGTTTCATACAATGCTTCTGTGTAGTTTATATTTGAACATATCCCTTTTTCCACTATTACCCACTTAGCACTCCGAATGTCCAGTTGCATTTTCTACAGACAGAGTGTTTCAAAACTGCTCAATCAAAAGAATGGTTTAACTCTGTTAGCTGAATGCTCAGATCAGAAAGAAGTTTCAGAGAATGCTTCTGTGTAGTTTATATTTGAATATATTCTTTTTCCACTACTACCTTCTTAGCGCTCCAAATGTCCAGTTGCATTTTCTACAGAAAGAGTGTTCAGAACTTCTCAATCAAAAGTATGGTTTAACTCTGTTAGCTGAATGCACAGATCAGAAAGAAGTTTCACAGAATTATTCTGTGTAGTTTATATTTGAAGATATTACTTTTTCCAGTATTACCCTCTTAGCGCTCTGAATGTCCACTTGCATTTTCTACAGAAAGAGTGTTCAGAACGGCTCAATCAAAAGTATGGTTTTACTCTATTAGTTGAATGCCCATATCAGAAATAAGTTTCACAGAATGCTTCTGTGTAGTTTTTATTTGAAGATATTCTTTTTCCCAATATAGGCCTCTTAGCGCTCAGAATATCCAATTGCAGTTTCTACAGAAAGAGTGTTTCAGAATGGCTCCATCAAAAGTAAGGTTCAACTCAGTTATTTGAATGCACAGAACAGAAAGAAGTTTCACAGAATGCTTCTGTGTAGTTTATATTTGAACATATTCCTTTTTCCACTATTACCCACTTAGCGCTCCAAATGTCCAGTAGCATTTTCTACAGAAAGAGTGTTTCAGAACTGCTCAATCAAAAGTATGGTTTAACTCTATTAGCTGAATGCACAGATCAGAAAGAAGTTTAACAGAATGCTTCTGTGTAGTGTTTATATGAAAATATTCTTTTTACCAATATATGCCTCTTAGCGCTCAGAATGTCCAATTGCAGTTTCTATAGAAAGAGTGTTTCAGAACGGCTCAATGAAAAGTAAGGTTCACTTCTTTTAGTTGAATGCACAGAACAGAAAGAAGTTTCACAGAATGCTTCTGTGTAGTATTTAGTTGAAGATATTCCTTTATTGACTATTACCCACTTAGCGCTCCGAATGTCCACTGGCAGTTTCTACACAAAGAGTGTTTCAGAAATGTTCCTTCAAAAGTAAGGCTAAACTCTGTTAGTTGAATTCAGAGAACAGAAAGGAGTTTCTGAGAATGCTTCTGTGTAGTTTTTATTTGGAGATATTCCTTTTCCCTCTATTACAATCTTAGCGCTCCTTAGGTCCCCTTGCATTTTCTACACAAAGAGTGTTTCATAACTGCTCAATCAAAAGTATGGTTTAGATCTGTTAACTGAATGCACAGATCAGAAATAAGTTTCAGAGAATGCTTCTGTGTAGTTTTTATTTGGAGATATTCCTTTTTCCACTAATACAATCTTAGCGCTCAGAATGTCCACTTTCATTTTCTACAGAAAGAGTGTTTCAGAACGGCTCAATCAAAACAAAGGTTCAACACTTTTAGTTGAAAGCACAGAACAGAAAAAGTTTCACAGAAGGCTTCTGTGTAGTTTTTATGTGTAGATATTCTTTTTCCCAATATAGGCCTCTTAGCGCTCAGAATGTCCAATTGCATTTTCTACAGAAAGAGAGTTTCAGAACGGCTCAATCAAAAGCAAGGTTTAACTCAGTTAGTTGAATGCAGAGATCAGAAAGAAGTTTCACAGAATGCTTCTGTGTAGTTTATATATGAATATATTGCTTTTTCCACTATTACCCTCTTAGCGCTCCGAATGTCCACTTGCATTTTCTACAGAAAGAGTGTTCAGAACTGTGCAATCAAATGTATGCTTTAACTCTGTTAGCTGAATGCACATATCACAAATAAGTTTCACACAATGCTTCTGTGTAGTTTTTATTTGAATATATTATTTTTCGCAATATAGGCCTCCTAGCGCTAAGAATGTCCAATTACAGTTTCTACAGAAACAGTGTTTAAGAACGGCTCAATCAAAAGTAAGGTTCAACTCTGTTAGTTGAATGTACAGAACACAAAGTTGTTTCATACAATGCTTCTGTGTGGTTTATATTTGAACATATTCCTTTTTCCACTATTACCCACTTAACGCTCCGAATGTCCAGTTGCATTTTCTACAGACAGAGTGTTTCAAAACTGCTCAATCAAAAGTATGGTTTAACTCTGTTAGCTGAATGCTCAGATCAGAAAAAGTTTCACAGAATGTTTCTCTGTAGTTTATATTTGAATATATTCTTTTTCAACTACTACCCTCTTAGCGCTCCAAATGTCCAGTTGCATTTTCTACAGAAAGAGTGTTCAGAACTGCTCAATCAAAAGTATGGTTTAACTCTGTTAGCTGAATGCACATATCAGAAATAAGTTTCACACAATGCTGCTGTGTAATTTTTATTTGAAGATATTATTTTTCCCAATATAGGCCTCTTAGCGCTCAGAATGTCCAATTGCAGTTTCTACAGAAAGTGTTTCAGAACGGCTCAATCAAAAGTAAGTTTCAAATCTGTTAGTTGAATGCACAGAACAGAAAGAAGTTTCATACAATGCTTCTGTTTAGTTTATATTTGAACATATTCCCTTTCCATTATTACCCACTTAGCGCTCCGAATGACCAATTGCATTTTCTACAGACAGAGTTTTTCAAAACTGCTCAATCAAAAGAATGGTTTAACTCTGTTAGCTGAATGCTCAGATCAGAAAGAAGTTTCACAGAATGCTTCTGTGTAGTTTATATTTGAATATACACCTTTTTCCACTAATACCCTCGTAGCGCTCCAAATGTCCAGTTGCATTTTCTACAGAAAGAGTGTTCAGAACTGCTCATTCAAAAGTATGTTTTAACTCTGTTACCTGAATGCTCAGATCAGAAAGAAGTTTCACAGAATGATTCTTTGTAGTTTATATTTGAAGATATTCCTTTTTCCACTATTACACTGTTAGCGCTCCAAATCTCCACTTTCATTTTCTACAGAAAGAGTGTTTCAGAACGGCTCAATCAAAACTAATGTTCAACTCTTTTAGTTGAATGCACAGAACAGAAAGAATTTTCACAGAATGCTTCTGTGTAGTATTTAGTTGAAGATATTCCTTTTTCGACTATTACCGTCTTAGCGCTCCGAATGTCCACTCGCAGTTCCTACACAAAGAGTGTTTCAGAACTGCACCTTCAAAAGTAAGGCTCAGCTCTGTTAGTTGAATGCAGAGAACAGAAAGGAGGTTCAGAGAATGCTTCTGTGTAGTTTTTATTTGGAGATATTCCTTTTTTCACTATTACAATCTTAGCGCTCCGAATGTCCACTTGCATTTTCTACAGAAAGAGTGTTTCAGAACGGCTCAATCAAAACTAAGGTTCAACACTTTTAGTTGAATTCACAGAACAGAAAGAAGTTTCACAGAATGCTTCTGTGTAGTTTTCATGTGTAGATATTATTTTTCCCAATATAGGCCTCTTAGCGCTCAGAATGTCCAATTGCAATTTCTACAGAAAGAGTGTTTCAGAACGGCTCAATCAAAAGCAAGTTTTAACTCAGTTAGTTGAATGCAGAGATCAGAAAGAAGTTTCACAGAATGCTTCTGTGTAATTTATATTTGAATATATTCCTTTTTCCACTATTACCCTCTTAGCGCTCCGAAAGTCCACTTGCATTTTCTACAGAAAGAGTGTTCAGAACTGTGCAATCAAATGTATGGTTTAAATCTGTTAGCTGAATGCACATATCAGAAATAGGTTTCACACAATGCTTCTGTGTAGTTTTTATTTGAATATATTATTTTTCGCAATATAGGCCTCCTAGCGCTCAGAATGTCCAATTACAGTTTCTACAGAAACAGTGTTTAAGAACGGCTCAATCAAAAGTAAGGTTCAACTCTGTTAGTTGAATGTACAGAACACAAAGTTGTTTCATACAATGCTTCTGTGTAGTTTATAATTGAATATATTCCTTTTTCCACTATTACCGTATTAGCGCTCCGAATGTCCACTTGCATTTTCTACAGAAAGAGTGTTCAGAACTGCGCAATCAAAAGTATGGTTTAACTCTGTTAGCTGAATGGACATATGAGAAATAAGTTTCACACAATGCTGCTGTGTAGTTTTTATTTGAAGATATTATTTTTCCCAATATATGCCTCTTAGCGCTCAGAATATCCAATTGCAGTTTCTACACAAAGAGAGTTTCAGAACGGCTCAATCAAAAGTAAGGTTCAACTCTGTTAGTTGAATGCACAGAACATAAAGGAGTTTCATACAATGCTTCTGTGTAGTTTATATTTGAACATATTCCTTTTTCCATCATTACCCACTTAGCGCTCCGTATGTAAAGTTGCATTTTCTACAGACAGAGTGTTTCAAATCTCCTCAATCAAAAGTATGGTTTAACTCTGTTAGCTGAATGCTCAGATCAGAAAGAAGTTTCACAGAATGCTTCTGTGTAGCTTATATTTGAATATATTCCTTTTTCCACTACTACCCTCTTAGCGCTCCAAATGTCCAGTTGCGTTTTCTACAGAAAGAGTGTTCAGAACTGCTCTATCAAAAGTATGGTTTAATTCTGTTAGTTGAATGCACAGATCAGAAAGAAGTTTAACAGAATGATTCTGTGTAGTTTATATTTGAAGATATTACTTTTTCCAGTATTACCCTCTTAGCGCCCCGAAGGTCCACTTCCATTATCTACAGAAGGAGTGTTCACAACGGCTCAATCAAAAGTATTGTTTTACTCTATTAGTTGAATGCCCATATCAGAAATAAGTTTCACAGAATGCTTCTGTGTAGTTTTTATTTGAAGATATTCCTTTTCCCAATATAGGCCTCTTAGCGCTCAGAATGTCCAATTGCAGTTTCTACAGAAAGAGTGTTTGAGAACGGCTCCATCAAAAGTAAGGTTCAACTCAGTTATTTGAATGCACAGAACAGAAAGAAGTTTCACAGAATGCTTCTGTGTAGTTTATATTTGAACATATTCCTTTTTCCACTATTACCCACTTAGCGCTCCAATGTACAGTAGCATTTTCTACAGAAAGAGTGTTTCAGAACTGCTCAATCAAAAGTATGGTTTAACTCTGTTAGCTGAATGCACAGATCAGAAAGAAGTTTAACAGAATGCTTCTGTGTAGTGTTTATATGAAAATATTCTTTTTACCAATATATGCCTCTTAGCGCTCAGAATGTCCAATTGCAGTTTCTATAGAAAGAGTGTTTCAGAACGGCTCAATGAAAAGTAAGGTTCATTTCTTTTAATTGAATGCACAGAACAGAAAGAAGTTTCACAGAATGCTTCTGTGTAGTATTTAGTTGAAGATATTCCTTTATTGACTATTACCCACTTAGCGCTCCGAATGTCCACTGGCAGTTTCTACACAAAGAGTGTTTCAGAACTGTTCCTTCAAAAGTAAGGCTAAACTCTGTTAGTTGAATTCAGAGAACAGAAAGGAATTTCTGAGAATGCTTCTGTGTAGTTTTTATTTGGAGATATTCCTTTTTCCTCTATTACAATCTTAGCGCTCCGAAGGTCCCCTTGCATTTTCTACACAAAGAGTGTTTCATAACTGCTCAATCAAAAGTATGGTTTAGATCTGTTAACTGAATGCACAGATCAGAAATAAGTTTCAGAGAATGCTTCTGTGTAGTTTTTATTTGGAGATATTCCTTTTTCCACTAATACAATCTTAGCGCTCCGAATGTCCACTTTCATTTTCTACAGAAAGAGTGTTTCAGAACGGCTCAATCAAAACAAAGGTTCAACACTTTTAGTTGAAAGCACAGAACAGAAAAAGTTTCACAGAAGGCTTCTGTGTAGTTTTTATGTGTAGATATTCTTTTTCCCAATATAGGCCTCTTAGCGCTCAGAATGTCCAATTGCATTTTCTACAGAAAGAGAGTTTCAGAACGGCTCAATCAAAAGCAAGGTTTAACTCAGTTAGTTGAATGCAGAGATCAGAAAGAAGTTTCACAGAATGCTTCTGTGTAGTTTATATTTGAATATATTCCTTTTTCCACTACTACTCTCTTAGCGCTCCAAATGTCCAGTTGCATTTTCTACAGAAAGAGTGTTCAGATCTGCTCAATCAAAAGTATGGTTTAACTCTGTTAGCTGAATGCACAGATCAGAAAGAAGTTTCACAGAATGATTCTGTGTAGTTTATATTTGGAGACATTCCTTTTTCCACTATTACCCTCTTATTGCTCCGAATCTCCACTTGCATTTTCTACAGAAAGAGTGTTTCAGAACGGCTCAATCAAAACTAAGGTTCAACTATTTTAGTTGAACAAACAGAACAGAAAGAAGTTTCACACAATTCTTCTGTGTAGTTTTTATTTGTAGACATTCTTTTTCCCAATATAGGCCTCCTAGCGCTCAGAATTTCCAATTGCAGTTTCTACAGAAAGAGTGTTTCAGAACGGCTCAATCAAAAGTAAGGTTCAACTCTGTTAGTTGAATGCACAGAACAGAAAGAAGTTTCATACAATGCTTCTGTGTAGTTTATATTTCAAAATATTCTTTTTTCCACTATTACCCACTTAGTGCTACGTATGTCCAGTTGCATTTTCTACAGAAAGAGTGTTCAGATCTGCTCAATCAAAAGTATGGTTTAACTCTGTTAGCTGAATGCACAGATCAGAAAGAAGTTTCACTGAATGATTCTGTGTAGTTTATATTTGAAGACATTCCTTTTTCCACTATTACCCTCATAGTGCTCCGAATCTCCACTTGCATTTTCTACAAAAAGAGTGTTTCATAACTGCTCAATCAAAAATATGTTTTATCTCTGTTAACTGAATTTACAGATCAGAAATAAGTTTCACAGAATGCATCTGTGTAGTTTTTATTTGAAGATATTCTTTTTCCCAATGTAGGCCTCTTAGCGCTTGGCATGTCCAATTGCAGTTTCTACAGAAAGAGTGTTTCAGAACGGCTCAATCAAAAGTAAGGTTGAACTCTGTTAGTTGAATGCACAGAACAGAAAGAATTTTCACAGAATGCTACTGTGTAGTTTATATTTGAATATATTCCTTTTTCCACTATTACCCTCTTAGCGCTCCGAATGTCCACTTGCATTTTCTACAGAAAGAGTGTTCAGAACTGCGCAATCAAAAGTATGGTTTAACTCTGTTAGCTTAATGAACATATCAGAAATAAGTTTCACACAATGTTTCTGTGTAGTTTTTATTTGAAGATATTATTTTTCCCAATAGAGGCCTCTTAGCGCTCAGAATGTCCAATTGCAGTTTCTACAGAAAGAGTGTTTCAGAAAGGCTCAATCAAAAGGAAGGTTCAACTCTGTTAGTTGAATGCACAGAACAGAAAGAAGTTTCATACAATGCTTCTGTGTAGTTTATATTTGAACATATTCTTTTTTCCACTATTACCCACTTAGCGCTACGAATGTCCCGTTGCATTTTCTACAGACAGAGTGTTTCAAAACTGCTCAATCAAAAGTATGGTTTAATTCTGTTAGCTGAATGCTCAGATCAGAAAGAAGTTTCACAGAATGCTTCTGTGTAGTTTATATTTGAATATATTCCTTTTTCCACTACTACTCTCTTAGCGCTCCAAATGTCCAGTTGCATTTTCTACAGAAAGAGTGTTCAGATCTGCTCAATCAAAAGTATGGTTTAACTCTGTTAGCTGAATGCACAGATCAGAAAGAAGTTTCACAGAATGATTCTGTGTAGTTTATATTTGGAGACATTCCTTTTTCCACTATTACCCTCTTATTGCTCCGAATCTCCACATGCATTTTCTACAGAAAGAGTGTTTCAGAACGGCTCAATCAAAACTAAGGTTCAACTAGTTTAGTTGAACAAACAGAACAGAAAGAAGTTTCACACAATTCTTCTGTGTAGTTTTTATTTGTAGACATTCTTTTTCCCAATATAGGCCTCCTAGCGCTCAGAATGTCCAATTGCAGTTTCTACAGAAAGAGTGTTTCAGAACGGCTCAATCAAAAGTACGGTTCAACTTTGTTAGTTGAATGCACAGAACAGAAAGAAGTTTCATACAATGCTTCTTTGTAGTTTATATTTGAACATATTCTTTTTTCCACTATTACCCACTTAGTGCTACGAATTTCTAGTTGCATTTTCTACAGACAGAGTGTTTCAAAACTGCTCAATCAAAAGTATGGTATAACTCTGTTAGCTGAATGCTCATATCAGAAAGAAGTTTCACAGAATGCTTCTGTGTAGTTTATATTTGAATATATTCCTTTTTCCACTAGTACGCTCTTAGCACTCCAAATGTCCAGTTGCATTTTCTACAGAAAGAGTGTTCAGATCTGCTCAATCAAAAGTATGGTTTAACTCTGTTAGCTGAATGCACAGATCAGAAAGAAGTTTCACCGAATGATTCTGTGTAGTTTATATTTGAAGACATTCCTTTTTCCACTATTACCCTCTTAGCGCTCCGAATCTCCACTTGCATTTTCTACAAAAAGAGTGTTTCATAACTGCTCAATCAAAAATATGTTTTATCTCTGTTAACTGAATTTACAGATCAGAAATAAGTTTCACAGAATGCATCTGTGTAGTTTTTATTTGAAGATATTCTTTTTCCCAATGTAGGCCTCTTAGCACTTAGCATGTCCAATTGCAGTTTCTACAGAAAGAGTGTTTCAGAACGGCTCAATCAAAAGTAAGGTTCAACTCTGTTAGTTGAATGCACAGAACAGAAAGAATTTTCACAGAATCCTACTGTGTAGTTTATATTTGAATATATTCCTTTTTCCACTATTACCCTCTTAGCGCTCCGAATGTCCACTTGCATTTTCTACAGAAAGAGTGTTCAGAACTGCGCAATCAAAAGTATGGTTTAACTCTGTTAGCTTAATGAACATATCAGAAATAAGTTTCACACAATGCTTCTGTGTAGTTTTTATTTGAAGATATTATTTTTCCCAATAGAGGCCTCTTAGCGCTCAGAATGTCCAATTGCAGTTTCTAAAGAAAGAGTGTTTCAGAAAGGCTCAATCAAAAGTAAGGTTCAACTCTGTTAGTTGAATGCACAGAACAGAAAGAAGTTTCATACAATGCTTCTGTGTAGTTTATATTTGAACATATTCTTTTTTCCACTATTACCCACTTAGCGCTACGAATGTCCAGTTGCATTTTCTACACACAGAGGGTTTCAAAACTGCTCAATCAAAAGTATGGTTTAACTCTGTTAGCTGAATGCTCAGATCAGAAAGAAGTTTCACAGAATGCTTCTGTGTAGTTTATATTTGAATATATTCCTTTTTCCACTACTACTCTCTTAGCGCTCCAAATGTCCAGTTGCATTTTCTACAGAAAGAGTGTTCAGATCTGCTCAATCAAAAGTATGGTTTAACTCTGTTAGCTGAATGCACAGATCAGAAAGAAGTTTCACAGAATGATTCTGTGTAGTTTATATTTGGAGACATTCCTTTTTCCACTATTACCCTCTTATTGCTCCGAATCTCCACTTGCATTTTCTACAGAAAGAGTGTTTCAGAACGGCTCAATCAAAACTAAGATTCAACTAGTTTAGTTGAACAAACAGAACAGAAAGAAGTTTCACACAATTCTTCTGTGTAGTTTTTATTTGTAGACATTCTTTTTCCCAATATAGGCCTCCTAGCGCTCAGAATGTCCAATTGCAGTTTCTACAGAAAGAGTGTTTCAGAACGGCTCAATCAAAAGTAAGGTTCAACTTTGTTAGTTGAATGCACAGAACAGAAAGAAGTTTCATACAATGCTTCTGTGTAGTTTATATTTGAACATATTCTTTTTTCCACTATTACCCACTTAGTGCTACGAATGTCCAGTTGCATTTTCTACAGACAGAGTGTTTCAAAACTGCTCAATCAAAAGTATGGTATAACTCTGTTAGCTGAATGCTCATATCAGAAAGAAGTTTCACAGAATGCTTCTGTGTAGTTTATATTTGAATATATTCCTTTTTCCACTACTACGCTCTTAGCACTCCAAATGTCCAGTTGCATTTTCTACAGAAAGAGTGTTCAGATCTGCTCAATCAAAAGTATGGTTTAACTCTGTTAGCTGAATGCACAGATCAGAAAGACGTTTCACCGAATGATTCTGTGTAGTTTATATTTGAAGACATTCCTTTTTCCACTAGTACCTTCTTAGCGCTCCGAATCTCCACTTGCATTTTCTACAAAAAGAGTGTTTCATAACTGCTCAATCAAAAATATGTTTTATCTCTGTTAACTGAATTTACAGATCAGAAATAAGTTTCACAGAATGCATCTGTGTAGTTTTTATTTGAAGATATTCTTTTTCCCAATGTAGGCCTCTTAGCGCTTAGCATGTCCAATTGCAGTTTCTACAGAAAGAGTGTTTCAGAACGGCTCAATCAAAAGTAAGGTTCAACTCTATTAGTTGAATGCACAGAACAGAAAGAATTTTCACAGAATGCTACTGTGTAGTTTATATTTGAATATATTCCTTTTTCCACTATTACCCTCTTAGCGCTCCGAATGTCCACTTGCATTTTCTACAGAAAGAGTGTTCAGAACTGCGCAATCAAAAGTATGGTTTAACTCTGTTAGCTTAATGAACATATCAGAAATAAGTTTCACACAATGCTTCTGTGTAGTTTTTATTTGAAGATATTATTTTTCCCAATAGAGGCCTCTTAGCGCTCAGAATGTCCAATTGCAGTTTCTATAGAAAGAGTGTTTCAGAAAGGCTCAATCAAAAGTAAGGTTCAACTCTGTTAGTTGAATGCACAGAACAGAAAGAAGTTTCATACAATGCTTCTGTGTAGTTTATATTTGAACATATTCTTTTTTCCACTATTACCCACTTAGCGCTACGAATGTCCAGTTGCATTTTCTACAGACAGAGTGTTTCAAAACTGCTCAATCAAAAGTATGGTTTAACTCTGTTAGCTGAATGCTCAGATCAGAAAGAAGTTTCACAGAATGCTTCTGTGTAGTTTATATTTGAATATATTCCTTTTTCCACTACTACTCTCTTAGCGCTCCAAATGTCCAGTTGCATTTTCTACAGAAAGAGTGTTCAGATCTGCTCAATCAAAAGTATGGTTTAACTCTGTTAGCTGAATGCACAGATCAGAAAGAAGTTTCACAGAATGATTCTGTGTAGTTTATATTTGGAGACATTCCTTTTTCCACTATTACCGTCTTAGCGCTCCGAATCTCCACTTGCATTTTCTACAGAAAGAGTGTTTCAGAACGGCTCAATCAAAAATATGTTTTATCTCTGTTAACTGAATTTACATATCAGAAATAAGTTTCACAGAATGCATCTGTGTAGTTTTTATTTGAAGATATTCTTTTTCCCACTGTAGGCCTCTTAGCGCTTAGCATGTCCAATTGCAGTTTCTACAGAAAGAGTGTTTCAGAACGGCTCAATCAAAAGTAAGGTTCAACTCTGTTAGTTGAATGCACAGAACAGAAAGAAGTTTCATACAATGCTTCTGTGTAGTTTATATTTGAACATATTCTTTTTTCCACTATTACCCACTTAGCGCTACGAATGTCCAGTTGCATTTTCTACAGACAGAGTGTTTCAAAACTGCTCAATCAAAAGTATGGTTTAACTCTGTTAGCTGAATGCTCAGATCAGAAAGAAGTTTCACAGAATGCTTCTGTGTAGTTTATATTTGAATATATCCCTTTTTCCACTACTACTCTCTTAGCGCTCCAAATGTCCAGTCGCATTTTCTACAGAAAGAGTGTTCAGATCTGCTCAATCAAAAGTATGGTTTAACTCTGTTAGCTGAATGCACAGATCAGAAAGAAGTTTCACAGAATGATTCTGTGTAGTTTATATTTGGAGACATTCCTTTTTCCACTATTACCCTCTTATTGCTCCGAATCTCCACTTGCATTTTCTACAGAAAGAGTGTTTCAGAACGGCTCAATCAAAACTAAGTTTCAACTAGTTTAGTTGAACAAACAGAACAGAAAGAATTTTCACACAATTCTTCTGTGTAGTTTTTATTTGTAGACATTCTTTTTCCCAATATAGGCCTCCTAGCGCTCAGAATGTCCAATTGCAGTTTCTACAGAAAGAGTGTTTCAGAACAGCTCAATCAAAAGTAAGGTTCAACTCTGTTAGTTGAATGCACAGAACAGAAAGAAGTTTCATTCAATGCTTCTGTGTAGTTTATATTTCAACATATTCTTTTTTCCACTATTACCCACTTAGTGCTACGAATGTCCAGTTGCATTTTCTACAGAAAGAGTGTTCAGATCTGCTCAATCAAAAGTATGGTTTAACTCTGTTAGCTGAATGCACAGTTCAGAAAGAAGTTTCACTGAATGATTCTGTGTAGTTTATATTTGAAGACATTCCTTTTTCCACTATTACCCACTTAGCGCTCCGAATCTCCACTTGCATTTTCTACAAAAAGAGTGTTTCATAACTGCTCAATCAAAAATATGTTTTATCTCTGTTAACTGAATTTACAGATCAGAAATAAGTTTCACAGAATGCATCTGTGTAGTTTTTATTTGAAGATATTCTTTTTCCCAATGTAGGCCTCTTTGCGCTTAGCATGTCCAATTGCACTTTCTACAGAAAGTGTGTTTCAGAACGGCTCAATCAAAAGTAAGGTTCAACTCAGTTGAATGCACAGAACAGAAAGAATTTTCACAGAATGCTACTGTGTAGTTTATATTTGAATATATTCCTTTTTCCACTATTACCCTCTTAGCGCTCCGAATGTCCAATTGCATTTTCTACAGAAAGAGTGTTCAGAACTGCGCAATCAAAAGTATGGTTTAACTCTATTAGCTTAATGAACATATCAGAAATAAGTTTCACACAATGCTTCTGTGTAGTTTTTATTTGAAGATATTATTTATCCCAATAGAGGCCTCTTAGCGCTCAGAATGTCCAATTGCAGTTTCTACAGAAAGAGTGTTTCAGAAAGACTCAATCAAAAGTAAGGTTCAACTCTGTTCGTTGAATGCACAGAACAGAAAGACGTTTCATACAATGCTTCTGTGTAGTTTATATTTGAACATATTCTTTTTTCCACTATTACCCACTTAGCGCTACGAATGTCCAGTTGTATTTTCTACAGACAGAGTGTTTCAAAACTGCTCAATAAAAAGTATGGTTTAACTCTGTTAGCTGAAAGCTCAGATCAGAAAGAAGTTTCACAGAATGCTTCTGTGTAGTTTATATTTGAATATATTCCTTTTTCCGCTACTACTCTCTTAGAGCTCCAAATGTCCAGTTGCATTTTCTACAGAAAGAGTGTTCAGATCTGCTCAATCAAAAGTATGGTTTAACTCTGTTAGCTGAATGCACAGATCAGAAAGAAGTTTCACAGAATGATTCTGTGTAGTTTATATTTGGAGACATTCCTTTTTCCACTATTACCGTCTTAGCGCTCCGAATCTCCACTTGCATTTTCTACAGAAAGAGTGTTTCAGAACGGCTCAATCAAAAATATGTTTTATCTCTGTTAACTGAATTTACAGATCAGAAATAAGTTTCACAGAATGCATCTGTGTAGTTTTTATTTGAAGATATTCTTTTTCCCAATGTAGGCCTCTTAGCGCTTAGCATGTCCAATTGCAGTTTCTACAGAAAGAGTGTTTCAGAACGGCTCAATCAAAAGTAAGGTTCAACTCTGTTAGTTGAATGCAGAGAACAGAAAGTATTTTCACAGAATGCTACTGTGTAGTTTATATATGAATATATTCCTTTTTCCACTATTACCCTCTTAGCGCTCCGAATGTCCACTTGCATTTTCTACAGAAAGAGTGTTCAGAACTGCGCAATCAAAAGTATGGTTTAACTCTGTTAGCTTAATGAACATATCAGAAATAAGTTTCACACAATGCTTCTGTGTAGTTTTTATTTAAAGATATTATTTTTCCCAATAGAGGCCTCTTAGCGCTCAGGATGTCCAATTGCAGTTTCTACAGAAAGAGTGTTTCAGAAAGGCTCAATCAAAAGTAAGGTTCAACTCTGTTAATTGAATGCACAGAACAGAAAGAAGTTTCATACAATGCTTCTGTGTAGTTTATATTTGAACATATTCTTTTTTCCACTATTACCCACTTAGCGCTACGAATGTCCAGTTGCATTTTCTACAGACAGAGTGTTTCAAAACTGCTCAATCAAAAGTATGGTTTAACTCTGTTAGCTGAATGCTCAGATCAGAAAGAAGTTTCACAGAATGCTTCTGTGTAGTTTATATTTGAATATATCCCTTTTTCCACTACTACTCTCTTAGCGCTCCAAATGTCCAGTTGCATTTTCTACAGAAAGAGTGTTCAGATCTGCTCAATCAAAAGTATGGTTTAACTCTGTTAGCTGAATGCACAGATCAGAAAGAAGTTTCACAGAATGATTCTGTGTAGTTTATATTTGGAGACATTCCTTTTTCCACTATTACCCTCTTATTGCTCCGAATCTCCACTTGCATTTTCTACAGAAAGAGTGTTTCAGAACGGCTCAATCAAAACTAAGGTTCAACTAGTTTAGTTGAACAAACAGAACAGAAAGAAGTTTCACACAATTCTTCTGTGTAGTTTTTATTTGTAGACATTCTTTTTCCCAATATAGGCCTCCTAGCGCTCAGAATGTCCAAATGCAGTTTCTACAGAAAGAGTGTTTCAGAACGGCTCAATCAAAAGTAAGGTTCAACTCTGTTAGTTGAATGCACAGAACAGAAAGAAGTTTCATACAATGCTTCTGTGTAGTTTATATTTCAACATATTCTTTTTTCCACTATTACCCACTTAGTGCTACGAATGTCCAGTTGCATTTTCTACAGAAGGAGTGTTCAGATCTGCTCAATCAAAAGTATGGTTTAACTCTGTTAGCTGAATGCACAGATCAGAAAGAAGTTTCACCGAATGATTCTGTGTAGTTTATATTTGACGACATTCCTTTTTCCACTATTACCCTCTTAGCGCTCCGAATCTCCACTTGCATTTTCTACAAAAAGAGTGTTTCATAACTGCTCAATCAAAAATATGTTTTATCTCTGTTAACTGAATTTACAGATCAGAAATAAGTTTCACAGAATGCATCTGTGTAGTTTTTATTTGAAGATATTCTTTTTCCCAATGTAGGCCTCTTAGCGCTTAGCATGTCCAATTGCAGTTTCTACAGAAAGAGTGTTTCAGAACGGCTCAATCAAAAGTAAGGTTCAACTCTGTTAGTTGAATGCACAGAACAGAAAGAATTTTCACAGAATGCTACTGTGTAGTTTATATTTGAATATATTCCTTTTTCCACTATTACCCTCTTAGCGCTCCGAATGTCCACTTGCATTTTCTACAGAAAGAGTGTTCAGAACTGCGCAATCAAAAGTATGGTTTAACTCTGTTAGCTTAATGAACATATCAGAAATAAGTTTCACACAATGCTTCTGTGTAGTTTTTATTTGAAGATATTATTTTTCCCAATAGAGGCCTCTTAGCGCTCAGGATGTCCAATTGCAGTTTCTACAGAAAGAGTGTTTCAGAAAGGCTCAATCAAAAGTAAGGTTCAACTCTGTTAGTTGAATGCACAGAACAGAAAGAAGTTTCATACAATGCTTCTGTGTAGTTTATATTTGAACATATTCTTTTTTCCACTATTACCCACTTAGCGCTACGAATGTCCAGTTGCATTTTCTACAGACAGAGTGTTTCAAAACTGCTAAATCAAAAGTATGGTTTAACTCTGTTAGCTGAATGCTCAGATCAGAAAGAAGTTTCACAGAATGCTTCTGTGTAGTTTATATTTGAATATATCCCTTTTTCCACTACTACTCTCTTAGCGCTCCAAATGTCCAGTTGCATTTTCTACAGAAAGAGTGTTCAGATCTGCTCAATCAAAAGTATGGTTTAACTCTGTTAGCTGAATGCACAGATCAGAAAGAAGTTTCACAGAATGATTCTGTGTAGTTTATATTTGGAGACATTCCTTTTTCCACTATTACCCTCTTATTGCTCCGAATCTCCACTTGCATTTTCTACAGAAAGAGTGTTTCAGAACGGCTCAATCAAAACTAAGGTTCAACTAGTTTAGTTGAACAAACAGAACAGAAAGAAGTTTCACACAATTCTTCTGTGTAGTTTTTATTTGTAGACATTCTTTTTCCCAATATAGGCCTCCTAGCGCTCAGAATGTCCAAATGCAGTTTCTACAGAAAGAGTGTTTCAGAACGGCTCAATCAAAAGTAAGGTTCAACTCTGTTAGTTGAATGCACAGAACAGAAAGAAGTTTCATACAATGCTTCTGTGTAGTTTATATTTCAACATATTCTTTTTTCCACTATTACCCACTTAGTGCTACGAATGTCCAGTTGCATTTTCTACAGAAGGAGTGTTCAGATCTGCTCAATAAAAAGTATGGTTTAACTCTGTTAGCTGAATGCACAGATCAGAAAGAAGTTTCACCGAATGATTCTGTGTAGTTTATATTTGACGACATTCCTTTTTCCACTATTACCCTCTTAGCGCTCCGAATCTCCACTTGCATTTTCTACAAAAAGAGTGTTTCATAACTGCTCAATCAAAAATATGTTTTATCTCTGTTAACTGAATTTACAGATCAGAAATAAGTTTCACAGAATGCATCTGTGTAGTTTTTATTTGAAGATATTCTTTTTCCCAATGTAGGCCTCTTAGCGCTTAGCATGTCCAATTGCAGTTTCTACAGAAAGAGTGTTTCAGAACGGCTCAATCAAAAGTAAGGTTCAACTCTGTTAGTTGAATGCACAGAACAGAAAGAATTTTCACAGAATGCTACTGTGTAGTTTATATTTGAATATATTCCTTTTTCCACTATTACCCTCTTAGCGCTCCGAATGTCCACTTGCATTTTCTACAGAAAGAGTGTTCAGAACTGCGCAATCAAAAGTATGGTTTAACTCTGTTAGCTTAATGAACATATCAGAAATAAGTTTCACACAATGCTTCTGTGTAGTTTTTATTTGAAGATATTATTTTTCCCAATAGAGGCCTCTTAGCGCTCAGGATGTCCAATTGCAGTTTCTACAGAAAGAGTGTTTCAGAAAGGCTCAATCAAAAGTAAGGTTCAACTCTGTTAGTTGAATGCACAGAACAGAAAGAAGTTTCATACAATGCTTCTGTGTAGTTTATATTTGAACATATTCTTTTTTCCACTATTACCCACTTAGCGCTACGAATGTCCAGTTGCATTTTCTACAGACAGAGTGTTTCAAAACTGCTCAATCAAAAGTATGGTTTAACTCTGTTAGCTGAATGCTCAGATCAGAAACAAGTTTCACAGAATGCTTCTGTGTAGTTTATATTTGAATATATCGCTTTTTCCACTACTACTCTCTTAGCGCTCCAAATGTCCAGTCGCATTTTCTACAGAAAGAGTGTTCAGATCTGCTCAATCAAAAGTATGGTTTGACTCTGTTAGCTGAATGCACATATCAGAAAGAAGTTTCACAGAATGATTCTGTGTAGTTTATATTTGGAGACATTCCTTTTTCCACTATTACCCTCTTATTGCTCCGAATCTCCACTTGCATTTTCTACAGAAAGAGTGTTTCAGAACGGCTCAATCAAAACTAAGGTTCAACTAGTTTAGTTGAACAAACAGAACAGAAAGAAGTTTCACACAATTCTTCTGTGTAGTTTTTATTTGTAGACATTCTTTTTCCCAATATAGGCCTCCTAGCGCTCAGAATGTCCAATTGCAGTTTCTACAGAAAGAGTGTTTCAGAACGGCTCAATCAAAAGTAAGGTTCAACTCTGTTAGTTGAATGCACAGAACAGAAAGAAGTTTCATTCAATGCTTCTGTGTAGTTTATATTTCAACATATTCTTTTTTCCACTATTACCCACTTAGTGCTACGAATGTCCAGTTGCATTTTCTACAGAAAGAGTGTTCAGATCTGCTCAATCAAAAGTATGGTTTAACTCTGTTAGCTGAATGCACAGATCAGAAAGAAGTTTCACTGAATGATTCTGTGTAGTTTATATTTGAAGACATTACTTTTTCCACTATTACCCACTTAGCGCTCCGAATCTCCACTTGCATTTTCTACAAAAAGAGTGTTTCATAACTGCTCAATCAAAAATATGTTTTATCTCTGTTAACTGAATTTACAGATCAGAAATAAGTTTCACAGAATGCATCTGTGTAGTTTTTATTTGAAGATATTCTTTTTCCCAATGTAGGCCTCTTAGCGCTTAGCATGTCCAATTGCACTTTCTACAGAAAGAGTGTTTCAGAACGGCTCAATCAAAAGTAAGGTTCAACTCAGTTGAATGCACAGAACAGAAAGAATTTTCACAGAATGCTACTGTGTAGTTTATATTTGAATATATTCCTTTTTCCACTATTACCCTCTTAGCGCTCCGAATGTCCACTTGCATTTTCTACAGAAAGAGTGTTCAGAACTGCGCAATCAAAAGTATGGTTTAACTCTGTTAGCTTAATGAACATATCAGAAATAAGTTTCACACAATGCTTCTGTGTAGTTTTTATTTGAAGATATTATTTTTCCCAATAGAGGCCTCTTAGCGCTCAGAATGTCCAATTGCAGTTTCTACAGAAAGAGTGTTTCAGAAAGGCTCAATCAAAAGTAAGGTTCAACTCTGTTAGTTGAATGCACAGAACAGAAAGGAGTTTCATACAATGCTTCTGTGTAGTTTATATTTGAACATATTCTTTTTTCCACTATTACCCACTTAGCGCTACGAATGTCCAGTTGCATTTTCTACAGACAGAGTGTTTCAAAACTGCTCAATCAAAAGTATGGTTTAACTCTGTTAGCTGAATGCTCAGATCAGAAAGAAGTTTCACAGAATGCTTCTGTGTAGTTTATATTTGAATATATTCCTTTTTCCACTACTACTCTCTTAGCGCTCCAAATGTCCAGTTGCATTTTCTACAGAAAGAGTGTTCAGATCTGCTCAATCAAAAGTATGGTTTAACTCTGTTAGCTGAATGCACAGATCAGAAAGAAGTTTCACAGAATGATTCTGTGTAGTTTATATTTGGAGACATTCCTTTTTCCACTATTACCGTCTTAGCGCTCCGAATCTCCACTTGCATTTTCTACAGAAAGAGTGTTTCAGAACGGCTCAATCAAAAATATGTTTTATCTCTGTTAACTGAATTTACAGATCAGAAATAAGTTTCACAGAATGCATCTGTGTAGTTTTTATTTGAAGATATTCTTTTTCCCAATGTAGGCCTCTTAGCGCTTAGCATGTCCAAAAGCAGTTTCTACAGAAAGAGTGTTTCAGAACGGCTCAATCAAAAGTAAGGTTCAACTCTGTTAGTTGAATGCACAGAACAGAAAGTATTTTCACAGAATGCTACTGTGTAGTTTATTTGAATATATTCCTTTTTCCACTATTACCCTCTTAGCGCTCCGAATGTCCACTTGCATTTTCTACAGAAAGAGTGTTCAGAACTGCGCAATCAAAAGTATGGTTTAACTCTGTTTGCTTAATGAACATATCAGAAATAAGTTTCACACAATGCTTCTGTGTAGTTTTTATTTGAAGATATTATTTTTCCCAATAGAGGCCTCTTAGCGCTCAGGATGTCCAATTGCAGTTTCTACAGAAAGAGTGTTTCAGAAAGGCTCAATCAAAAGTAAGGTTCAACTCTGTTAGTTGAATGCACAGAACAGAAAGAAGTTTCATACAATGCTTCTGTGTAGTTTATATTTGAACATATTCTTTTTTCCACTATTACCCACTTAGCGCTACGAATGTCCAGTTGCATTTTCTACAGACAGAGTGTTTCAAAACTGTTCAATCAAAAGTATGGTTTAACTCTGTTAGCTGAATGCTCAGATCAGAAAGAAGTTTCACAGAATGCTTCTGTGTAGTTTATATTTGAATATATCCCTTTTTCCACTACTACTCTCTTAGTGCTCCAAATGTCCAGTTGCATTTTCTACAGAAAGAGTGTTCAGATCTGCTCAATCAAAAGTATGGTTTAACTCTGTTAGCTGAATGCACAGATCAGAAAGAAGTTTCACAGAATGATTCTGTGTAGTTTATATTTGGAGACATTCCTTTTTCCACTATTATCCTCTTATTGCTCCGAATCTCCTCTTGCATTTTCTACAGAAAGAGTGTTTCAGAACGGCTCAATCAAAACTAAGGTTCAACTAGTTTAGTTGAACAAACAGAACAGAAAGGAGTTTCACACAATTCTTCTGTGTAGTTTTTATTTGTAGACATTCTTTTTCCCAATATAGGCCTCCTAGCGCTCAGAATGTCCAATTGCAGTTTCTACAGAAAGAGTGTTTCAGAACGGCTCAATCAAAAGTAAGGTTCAACTCTGTTAGTTGAATGCACAGAACAGAAAGAAGTTTCATACAATGCTTCTGTGTAGTTTATATTTCAACATATTCTTTTTTCCACTATTACCCACTTAGTGCTACGAATGTCCAGTTGCATTTTCTACAGAAGGAGTGTTCAGATCTGCTCAATCAAAAGTATGGTTTAACTCTGTTAGCTGAATGCACAGATCAGAAAGAAGTTTCACCGAATGATTCTGTGTAGTTTATATTTGACGACATTCCTTTTTCCACTATTACCCTCTTAGCGCTCCGAATCTCCACTTGCATTTTCTACAAAAAGAGTGTTTCATAACTGCTCAATCAAAAATATGTTTTATCTCTGTTAACTGAATTTACAGATCAGAAATAAGTTTCACAGAATGCATCTGTGTAGTTTTTATTTGAAGATATTCTTTTTCCCAATGTAGGCCTCTTAGCGCTTAGCATGTCCAATTGCAGTTTCTACAGAAAGAGTGTTTCAGAACGGCTCAATCAAAAGTAAGGTTCAACTCTGTTAGTTGAATGCACAGAACAGAAAGAATTTTCACAGAATGCTACTGTGTAGTTTATATTTGAATATATTCCTTTTTCCACTATTACCCTCTTAGCGCTCCGAATGTCCACTTGCATTTTCTACAGAAAGAGTGTTCAGAACTGCGCAATCAAAAGTATGGTTTAACTCTGTTAGCTTAATGAACATATCAGAAATAAGTTTCACACAATGCTTCTGTGTAGTTTTTATTTGAAGATATTATTTTTCCCAATAGAGGCCTCTTAGCGCTCAGGATGTCCAATTGCAGTTTCTACAGAAAGAGAGTTTCAGAAAGGCTCAATCAAAAGTAAGGTTCAACTCTGTTAGTTGAATGCACAGAACAGAAAGAAGTTTCATACAATGCTTCTGTGTAGTTTATATTTGAACATATTCTTTTTCCACTATTACCCACTTAGCGCTACGAATGTCCAGTTGCATTTTCTACAGACAGAGTGTTTCAAAACTGCTCAATCAAAAGTATGGTTTAACTCTGTTAGCTGAATGCTCAAATCAGAAACAAGTTTCACAGAATGCTTCTGTGTAGTTTATATTTGAATATATCGCTTTTTCCACTACTACTCTCTTAGCGCTCCAAATGTCCAGTCGCATTTTCTACAGAAAGAGTGTTCAGATCTGCTCAATCAAAAGTATGGTTTAACTCTGTTAGCTGAATGCACATATCAGAAAGAAGTTTCACAGAATGATTCTGTGTAGTTTATATTTGGAGACATTCCTTTTTCCACTATTACCCTCTTATTGCTCCGAATCTCCACTTGCATTTTCTACAGAAAGAGTGTTTCAGAACGGCTCAATCAAAACTAAGGTTCAACTAGTTTAGTTGAACAAACAGAACAGAAAGAAGTTTCACAAAATTCTTCTGTGTAGTTTTTATTTGTAGACATTCTTTTTCCCAATATAGGCCTCCTAGCGCTCAGAATGTCCAATTGCAGTTTCTACAGAAAGAGTGTTTCAGAACGGCTCAATCAAAAGTAAGGTTCAACTCTGTTAGTTGAATGCACAGAACAGAAAGAAGTTTCATTCAATGCTTCTGTGTAGTTTATATTTCAACATATTCTTTTTTCCACTATTACCCACTTAGTGCTACGAATGTCCAGTTGCATTTTCTACAGAAAGAGTGTTCAGATCTGCTCAATCAAAAGTATGGTTTAACTCTGTTAGCTGAATGCACAGATCAGAAAGAAGTTTCACTGAATGATTCTGTGTAGTTTATATTTGATGACATTACTTTTTCCACTATTACCCACTTAGCGCTCCGAATCTCCACTTGCATTTTCTACAAAAAGAGTGTTTCATAACTGCTCAATCAAAAATATGTTTTATCTCTGTTAACTGAATTTACAGATCAGAAATAAGTTTCACAGAATGCATCTGTGTAGTTTTTATTTGAAGATATTCTTTTTCCCAATGTAGGCCTCTTAGCGCTTAGCATATCCAATTGCACTTTCTACAGAAAGAGTGTTTCAGAACGGCTCAATCAAAAGTAAGGTTCAACTCAGTTGAATGCACAGAACAGAAAGAATTTTCACAGAATGCTACTGTGTAGTTTATATTTGAATATATTCCTTTTTCCACTATTACCCTCTTAGCGCTCCGAATGTCCACTTGCATTTTCTACAGAAAGAGTGTTCAGAACTGCGCAATCAAAAGTATGGTTTAACTCTGTTAGCTTAATGAACATATCAGAAATAAGTTTCACACAATTCTTCTGTGTAGTTTTTATTTGTAGACATTCTTTTTCCCAATATAGGCCTCCTAGCGCTCAGAATGTCCAATTGCAGTTTCTACAGAAAGAGTGTTTCAGAACGGCTCAATCAAAAGTAAGGTTCAACTCTGTTAGTTGAATGCACAGAACAGAAAGAAGTTTCATTCAATGCTTCTGTGTAGTTTATATTTCAACATATTCTTTTTTCCACTATTACCCACTTAGTGCTACGAATGTCCAGGTGCATTTTCTACAGAAAGAGTGTTCAGATCTGCTCAATCAAAAGTATGGTTTAACTCTGTTAGCTGAATGCACAGATCAGAAAGAAGTTTCACTGAATGATTCTGTGTAGTTTATATTTGAAGACATTACTTTTTCCACTATTACCCACTTAGCGCTCCGAATCTCCACTTGCATTTTCTACAAAAAGAGTGTTTCATAACTGCTCAATCAAAAATATGTTTTATCTCTGTTAACTGAATTTACAGATCAGAAATAAGTTTCACAGAATGCATCTGTGTAGTTTTTATTTGAAGATATTCTTTTTCCCAATGTAGGCCTCTTAGCGCTTAGCATGTCCAATTGCACTTTCTACAGAAAGAGTGTTTCAGAACGGCTCAATCAAAAGTAAGGTTCAACTCAGTTGAATGCACAGAACAGAAAGAATTTTCACAGAATGCTACTGTGTAGTTTATATTTGAATATATTCCTTTTTCCACTATTACCCTCTTAGCGCTCCGAATGTCCACTTGCATTTTCTACAGAAAGAGTGTTCAGAACTGCGCAATCAAAAGTATGTTTTAACTCTGTTAGCTTAATGAACATATCAGAAATAAGTTTCACACAATGCTTCTGTGTAGTTTTTATTTGAAGATATTATTTTTCCCAATATAGGCCTCTTAGCGCTCAGAATGTCCAATTGCAGTTTCTACAGAAAGAGTGTTTCAGAAAGGCTCAATCAAAAGTAAGGTTCAACTCTGTTAGTTGAATGCACAGAACAGAAAGGAGTTTCATACAATGCTTCTGTGTAGTTTATATTTGAACATATTCTTTTTTCCACTATTACCCACTTAGCGCTACGAATGTCCAGTTGCATTTTCTACAGACAGAGTGTTTCAAAACTGCTCAATCAAAAGTATGGTTTAACTCTGTTAGCTGAATGCTCAGATCAGAAAGAAGTTTCACAGAATGCTTCTGTGTAGTTTATATTTGAATATATTCCTTTTTCCACTACTACTCTCTTAGCGCTCCAAATGTCCAGTTGCATTTTCTACAGAAAGAGTGTTCAGATCTGCTCAATCAAAAGTATGGTTTAACTCTGTTAGCTGAATGCACAGATCAGAAAGAAGTTTCACAGAATGATTCTGTGTAGTTTATATTTGGAGACATTCCTTTTTCCACTATTACCGTCTTAGCGCTCCGAATCTCCACTTGCATTTTCTACAGAAAGAGTGTTTCAGAACGGCTCAATCAAAAATATGTTTTATCTCTGTTAACTGAATTTACAGATCAGAAATAAGTTTCACAGAATGCATCTGTGTAGTTTTTATTTGAAGATATTCTTTTTCCCAATGTAGGCCTCTTAGCGCTTAGCATGTCCAAAAGCAGTTTCTACAGAAAGAGTGTTTCAGAACGGCTCAATCAAAAGTAAGGTTCAACTCTGTTAGTTGAATGCACAGAACAGAAAGTATTTTCACAGAATGCTACTGTGTAGTTTATTTGAATATATTCCTTTTTCCACTATTACCCTCTTAGCGCTGCGAATGTCCACTTGCATTTTCTACAGAAAGAGTGTTCAGAACTGCGCAATCAAAAGTATGGTTTAACTCTGTTTGCTTAATGAACATATCAGAAATAAGTTTCACACAATGCTTCTGTGTAGTTTTTATTTGAAGATATTATTTTTCCCAATAGAGGCCTCTTAGCGCTCAGGATGTCCAATTGCAGTTTCTACAGAAAGAGTGTTTCAGAAAGGCTCAATCAAAAGTAAGGTTCAACTCTGTTAGTTGAATGCACAGAACAGAAAGAAGTTTCATACAATGCTTCTGTGTAGTTTATATTTGAACATATTCTTTTTTCCACTATTACCCACTTAGCGCTACGAATGTCCAGTTGCATTTTCTACAGACAGAGTGTTTCAAAACTGTTCAATCAAAAGTATGGTTTAACTCTGTTAGCTGAATGCTCAGATCAGAAAGAAGTTTCACAGAATGCTTCTGTGTAGTTTATATTTGAATATATCCCTTTTTCCACTACTACTCTCTTAGTGCTCCAAATGTCCAGTTGCATTTTCTACAGAAAGAGTGTTCAGATCTGCTCAATCAAAAGTATGGTTTAACTCTGTTAGCTGAATGCACAGATCAGAAAGAAGTTTCACAGAATGATTCTGTGTAGTTTATATTTGGAGACATTCCTTTTTCCACTATTATCCTCTTATTGCTCCGAATCTCCACTTGCATTTTCTACAGAAAGAGTGTTTCAGAACGGCTCAATCAAAACTAAGGTTCAACTAGTTTAGTTGAACAAACAGAACAGAAAGGAGTTTCACACAATTCTTCTGTGTAGTTTTTATTTGTAGACATTCTTTTTCCCAATATAGGCCTCCTAGCGCTCAGAATGTCCAATTGCAGTTTCTACAGAAAGAGTGTTTCAGAACGGCTCAATCAAAAGTAAGGTTCAACTCTGTTAGTTGAATGCACAGAACAGAAAGAAGTTTCATACAATGCTTCTGTGTAGTTTATATTTCAACATATTCTTTTTTCCACTATTACCCACTTAGTGCTACGAATGTCCAGTTGCATTTTCTACAGAAGGAGTGTTCAGATCTGCTCAATCAAAAGTATGGTTTAACTCTGTTAGCTGAATGCACAGATCAGAAAGAAGTTTCACCGAATGATTCTGTGTAGTTTATATTTGACGACATTCCTTTTTCCACTATTACCCTCTTAGCGCTCCGAATCTCCACTTGCATTTTCTACAAAAAGAGTGTTTCATAACTGCTCAATCAAAAATATGTTTTATCTCTGTTAACTGAATTTACAGATCAGAAATAAGTTTCACAGAATGCATCTGTGTAGTTTTTATTTGAAGATATTCTTTTTCCCAATGTAGGCCTCTTAGCGCTTAGCATGTCCAATTGCAGTTTCTACAGAAAGAGTGTTTCAGAACGGCTCAATCAAAAGTAAGGTTCAACTCTGTTAGTTGAATGCACAGAACAGAAAGAATTTTCACAGAATGCTACTGTGTAGTTTATATTTGAATATATTCCTTTTTCCACTATTACCCTCTTAGCGCTCCGAATGTCCACTTGCATTTTCTACAGAAAGAGTGTTCAGAACTGCGCAATCAAAAGTATGGTTTAACTCTGTTAGCTTAATGAACATATCAGAAATAAGTTTCACACAATGCTTCTGTGTAGTTTTTATTTGAAGATATTATTTTTCCCAATAGAGGCCTCTTAGCGCTCAGGATGTCCAATTGCAGTTTCTACAGAAAGAGAGTTTCAGAAAGGCTCAATCAAAAGTAAGGTTCAACTCTGTTAGTTGAATGCACAGAACAGAAAGAAGTTTCATACAATGCTTCTGTGTAGTTTATATTTGAACATATTCTTTTTTCCACTATTACCCACTTAGCGCTACGAATGTCCAGTTGCATTTTCTACAGACAGAGTGTTTCAAAACTGCTCAATCAAAAGTATGGTTTAACTCTGTTAGCTGAATGCACAGATCAGAAAGAAGTTTCACTGAATGATTCTGTGTAGTTTATATTTGAAGACATTACTTTTTCCACTATTACCCACTTAGCGCTCCGAATCTCCACTTGCATTTTCTACAAAAAGAGTGTTTCATAACTGCTCAATCAAAAATATGTTTTATCTCTGTTAACTGAATTTACAGATCAGAAATAAGTTTCACAGAATGCATCTGTGTAGTTTTTATTTGAAGATATTCTTTTTCCCAATGTAGGCCTCTTAGCGCTTAGCATGTCCAATTGCACTTTCTACAGAAAGAGTGTTTCAGAACGGCTCAATCAAAAGTAAGGTTCAACTCAGTTGAATGCACAGAACAGAAAGAATTTTCACAGAATGCTACTGTGTAGTTTATATTTGAATATATTCCTTTTTCCACTATTACCCTCTTAGCGCTCCGAATGTCCACTTGCATTTTCTACAGAAAGAGTGTTCAGAACTGCGCAATCAAAAGTATGGTTTAACTCTGTTAGCTTAATGAACATATCAGAAATAAGTTTCACACAATGCTTCTGTGTAGTTTTTATTTGAAGATATTATTTTTCCCAATAGAGGCCTCTTAGCGCTCAGAATGTCCAATTGCAGTTTCTACAGAAAGAGTGTTTCAGAAAGGCTCAATCAAAAGTAAGGTTCAACTCTGTTAGTTGAATGCACAGAACAGAAAGGAGTTTCATACAATGCTTCTGTGTAGTTTATATTTGAACATATTCTTTTTTCCACTATTACCCACTTAGCGCTACGAATGTCCAGTTGCATTTTCTACAGACAGAGTGTTTCAAAACTGCTCAATCAAAAGTATGGTTTAACTCTGTTAGCTGAATGCTCAGATCAGAAAGAAGTTTCACAGAATGCTTCTGTGTAGTTTATATTTGAATATATTCCTTTTTCCACTACTACTCTCTTAGCGCTCCAAATGTCCAGTTGCATTTTCTACAGAAAGAGTGTTCAGATCTGCTCAATCAAAAGTATGGTTTAACTCTGTTAGCTGAATGCACAGATCAGAAAGAAGTTTCACAGAATGATTCTGTGTAGTTTATATTTGGAGACATTCCTTTTTCCACTATTACCGTCTTAGCGCTCCGAATCTCCACTTGCATTTTCTACAGAAAGAGTGTTTCAGAACGGCTCAATCAAAAATATGTTTTATCTCTGTTAACTGAATTTACAGATCAGAAATAAGTTTCACAGAATGCATCTGTGTAGTTTTTATTTGAAGATATTCTTTTTCCCAATGTAGGCCTCTTAGCGCTTAGCATGTCCAAAAGCAGTTTCTACAGAAAGAGTGTTTCAGAACGGCTCAATCAAAAGTAAGGTTCAACTCTGTTAGTTGAATGCACAGAACAGAAAGTATTTTCACAGAATGCTACTGTGTAGTTTATTTGAATATATTCCTTTTTCCACTATTACCCTCTTAGCGCTGCGAATGTCCACTTGCATTTTCTACAGAAAGAGTGTTCAGAACTGCGCAATCAAAAGTATGGTTTAACTCTGTTTGCTTAATGAACATATCAGAAATAAGTTTCACACAATGCTTCTGTGTAGTTTTTATTTGAAGATATTATTTTTCCCAATAGAGGCCTCTTAGCGCTCAGGATGTCCAATTGCAGTTTCTACAGAAAGAGTGTTTCAGAAAGGCTCAATCAAAAGTAAGGTTCAACTCTGTTAGTTGAATGCACAGAACAGAAAGAAGTTTCATACAATGCTTCTGTGTAGTTTATATTTGAACATATTCTTTTTTCCACTATTACCCACTTAGCGCTACGAATGTCCAGTTGCATTTTCTACAGACAGAGTGTTTCAAAACTGTTCAATCAAAAGTATGGTTTAACTCTGTTAGCTGAATGCTCAGATCAGAAAGAAGTTTCACAGAATGCTTCTGTGTAGTTTATATTTGAATATATCCCTTTTTCCACTACTACTCTCTTAGTGCTCCAAATGTCCAGTTGCATTTTCTACAGAAAGAGTGTTCAGATCTGCTCAATCAAAAGTATGGTTTAACTCTGTTAGCTGAATGCACAGATCAGAAAGAAGTTTCACAGAATGATTCTGTGTAGTTTATATTTGGAGACATTCCTTTTTCCACTATTATCCTCTTATTGCTCCGAATCTCCACTTGCATTTTCTACAGAAAGAGTGTTTCAGAACGGCTCAATCAAAACTAAGGTTCAACTAGTTTAGTTGAACAAACAGAACAGAAAGGAGTTTCACACAATTCTTCTGTGTAGTTTTTATTTGTAGACATTCTTTTTCCCAATATAGGCCTCCTAGCGCTCAGAATGTCCAATTGCAGTTTCTACAGAAAGAGTGTTTCAGAACGGCTCAATCAAAAGTAAGGTTCAACTCTGTTAGTTGAATGCACAGAACAGAAAGAAGTTTCATACAATGCTTCTGTGTAGTTTATATTTCAACATATTCTTTTTTCCACTATTACCCACTTAGTGCTACGAATGTCCAGTTGCATTTTCTACAGAAGGAGTGTTCAGATCTGCTCAATCAAAAGTATGGTTTAACTCTGTTAGCTGAATGCACAGATCAGAAAGAAGTTTCACCGAATGATTCTGTGTAGTTTATATTTGACGACATTCCTTTTTCCACTATTACCCTCTTAGCGCTCCGAATCTCCACTTGCATTTTCTACAAAAAGAGTGTTTCATAACTGCTCAATCAAAAATATGTTTTATCTCTGTTAACTGAATTTACAGATCAGAAATAAGTTTCACAGAATGCATCTGTGTAGTTTTTATTTGAAGATATTCTTTTTCCCAATGTAGGCCTCTTAGCGCTTAGCATGTCCAATTGCAGTTTCTACAGAAAGAGTGTTTCAGAACGGCTCAATCAAAAGTAAGGTTCAACTCTGTTAGTTGAATGCACAGAACAGAAAGAATTTTCACAGAATGCTACTGTGTAGTTTATATTTGAATATATTCCTTTTTCCACTATTACCCTCTTAGCGCTCCGAATGTCCACTTGCATTTTCTACAGAAAGAGTGTTCAGAACTGCGCAATCAAAAGTATGGTTTAACTCTGTTAGCTTAATGAACATATCAGAAATAAGTTTCACACAATGCTTCTGTGTAGTTTTTATTTGAAGATATTATTTTTCCCAATAGAGGCCTCTTAGCGCTCAGGATGTCCAATTGCAGTTTCTACAGAAAGAGAGTTTCAGAAAGGCTCAATCAAAAGTAAGGTTCAACTCTGTTAGTTGAATGCACAGAACAGAAAGAAGTTTCATACAATGCTTCTGTGTAGTTTATATTTGAACATATTCTTTTTTCCACTATTACCCACTTAGCGCTACGAATGTCCAGTTGCATTTTCTACAGACAGAGTGTTTCAAAACTGCTCAATCAAAAGTATGGTTTAACTCTGTTAGCTGAATGCTCAGATCAGAAACAAGTTTCACAGAATGCTTCTGTGTAGTTTATATTTGAATATATCGCTTTTTCCACTACTACTCTCTTAGCGCTCCAAATGTCCAGTCGCATTTTCTACAGAAAGAGTGTTCAGATCTGCTCAATCAAAAGTATGGTTTAACTCTGTTAGCTGAATGCACATATCAGAAAGAAGTTTCACAGAATGATTCTGTGTAGTTTATATTTGGAGACATTCCTTTTTCCACTATTACCCTCTTATTGCTCCGAATCTCCACTTGCATTTTCTACAGAAAGAGTGTTTCAGAACGGCTCAATCAAAACTAAGGTTCAACTAGTTTAGTTGAACAAACAGAACAGAAAGAAGTTTCACACAATTCTTCTGTGTAGTTTTTATTTGTAGACATTCTTTTTCCCAATATAGGCCTCCTAGCGCTCAGAATGTCCAATTGCAGTTTCTACAGAAAGAGTGTTTCAGAACGGCTCAATCAAAAGTAAGGTTCAACTCTGTTAGTTGAATGCACAGAACAGAAAGAAGTTTCATTCAATGCTTCTGTGTAGTTTATATTTCAACATATTCTTTTTTCCACTATTACCCACTTAGTGCTACGAATGTCCAGTTGCATTTTCTACAGAAAGAGTGTTCAGATCTGCTCAATCAAAAGTATGGTTTAACTCTGTTAGCTGAATGCACAGATCAGAAAGAAGTTTCACTGAATGATTCTGTGTAGTTTATATTGGATGACATTACTTTTTCCACTATTACCCACTTAGCGCTCCGAATCTCCACTTGCATTTTCTACAAAAAGAGTGTTTCATAACTGCTCAATCAAAAATATGTTTTATCTCTGTTAACTGAATTTACAGATCAGAAATAAGTTTCACAGAATGCATCTGTGTAGTTTTTATTTGAAGATATTCTTTTTCCCAATGTAGGCCTCTTAGCGCTTAGCATGTCCAATTGCACTTTCTACAGAAAGAGTGTTTCAGAACGGCTCAATCAAAAGTAAGGTTCAACTCAGTTGAATGCACAGAACAGAAAGAATTTTCACAGAATGCTACTGTGTAGTTTATATTTGAATATATTCCTTTTTCCACTATTACCCTCTTAGCGCTCCGAATGTCCACTTGCATTTTCTACAGAAAGAGTGTTCAGAACTGCGCAATCAAAAGTATGGTTTAACTCTGTTAGCTTAATGAACATATCAGAAATAAGTTTCACACAATGCTTCTGTGTAGTTTTTATTTGAAGATATTATTTTTCCCAATAGAGGCCTCTTAGCGCTCAGAATGTCCAATTGCAGTTTCTACAGAAAGAGTGTTTCAGAAAGGCTCAATCAAAAGTAAGGTTCAACTCTGTTAGTTGAATGCACAGAACAGAAAGGAGTTTCATACAATGCTTCTGTGTAGTTTATATTTGAACATATTCTTTTTTCCACTATTACCCACTTAGCGCTACGAATGTCCAGTTGCATTTTCTACAGACAGAGTGTTTCAAAACTGCTCAATCAAAAGTATGGTTTAACTCTGTTAGCTGAATGCTCACATCAGAAAGAAGTTTCACAGAATGCTTCTGTGTAGTTTATATTTGAATATATTCCTTTTTCCACTACTACTCTCTTAGCGCTCCAAATGTCCAGTTGCATTTTCTACAGAAAGAGTGTTCAGATCTGCTCAATCAAAAGTATGGTTTAACTCTGTTAGCTGAATGCACAGATCAGAAAGAAGTTTCACAGAATGATTCTGTGTAGTTTATATTTGGAGACATTCCTTTTTCCACTATTACCGTCTTAGCGCTCCGAATCTCCACTTGCATTTTCTACAGAAAGAGTGTTTCAGAACGGCTCAGTCAAAAATATGTTTTATCTCTGTTAACTGAATTTACAGATCAGAAATAAGTTTCACAGAATGCATCTGTGTAGTTTTTATTTGAAGATATTCTTTTTCCCAATGTAGGCCTCTTAGCGCTTAGCATGTCCAAAAGCAGTTTCTACAGAAAGAGTGTTTCAGAACGGCTCAATCAAAAGTAAGGTTCAACTCTGTTAGTTGAATGCACAGAACAGAAAGTATTTTCACAGAATGCTACTGTGTAGTTTATTTGAATATATTCCTTTTTCCACTATTACCCTCTTAGCGCTGCGAATGTCCACTTGCATTTTCTACAGAAAGAGTGTTCAGAACTGCGCAATCAAAAGTATGGTTTAACTCTGTTTGCTTAATGAACATATCAGAAATAAGTTTCACACAATGCTTCTGTGTAGTTTTTATTTGAAGATATTATTTTTCCCAATAGAGGCCTCTTAGCGCTCAGGATGTCCAATTGCAGTTTCTACAGAAAGAGTGTTTCAGAAAGGCTCAATCAAAAGTAAGGTTCAACTCTGTTAGTTGAATGCACAGAACAGAAAGAAGTTTCATACAATGCTTCTGTGTAGTTTATATTTGAACATATTCTTTTTTCCACTATTACCCACTTAGCGCTACGAATGTCCAGTTGCATTTTCTACAGACAGAGTGTTTCAAAACTGTTCAATCAAAAGTATGGTTTAACTCTGTTAGCTGAATGCTCAGATCAGAAAGAAGTTTCACAGAATGCTTCTGTGTAGTTTATATATGAATATATCCCTTTTTCCACTACTACTCTCTTAGTGCTCCAAATGTCCAGTTGCATTTTCTACAGAAAGAGTGTTCAGATCTGCTCAATCAAAAGTATGGTTTAACTCTGTTAGCTGAATGCACAGATCAGAAAGAAGTTTCACAGAATGATTCTGTGTAGTTTATATTTGGAGACATTCCTTTTTCCACTATTATCCTCTTATTGCTCCGAATCTCCACTTGCATTTTCTACAGAAAGAGTGTTTCAGAACGGCTCAATCAAAACTAAGGTTCAACTAGTTTAGTTGAACAAACAGAACAGAAAGGAGTTTCACACAATTCTTCTGTGTAGTTTTTATTTGTAGACATTCTTTTTCCCAATATAGGCCTCCTAGCGCTCAGAATGTCCAATTGCAGTTTCTACAGAAAGAGTGTTTCAGAACGGCTCAATCAAAAGTAAGGTTCAACTCTGTTAGTTGAATGCACAGAACAGAAAGAAGTTTCATACAATGCTTCTGTGTAGTTTATATTTCAACATATTATTTTTCCACTATTACCCACTTAGTGCTACGAATGTCCAGTTGCATTTTCTACAGAAAGAGTGTTCAGATCTGCTCAATCAAAAGTATGGTTTAACTCTGTTAGCTGAATGCACAGATCAGAAAGAAGTTTCACTGAATGATTCTGTGTAGTTTATATTTGAAGACATTCCTTTTTCCACTATTACCCTCTTAGCGCTCCGAATCTCCACTTGCATTTTCTACAAAAAGAGTGTTTCATAACTGCTCAATCAAAAATATGTTTTATCTCTGTTAACTGAATTTACAGATCAGAAATAAGTTTCACAGAATGCATCTGTGTAGTTTTTATTTGAAGATATACTTTTTCCCAATGTAGGCCTCTTAGCGCTTAGCATGTCCAATTGCACTTTCTACAGAAAGAGTGTTTCAGAACGGCTCAATCAAAAGTAAGGTTTAACTCAGTTGAATGCACAGAACAGAAAGAATTTTCACAGAATGCTACTGTGTAGTTTATATTTGAATATATTCCTTTTTCCACTATTACCCTCTTAGCGCTCCGAATGTCCACTTGCATTTTCTACAGAAAGAGTGTTCAGAACTGCGCAATCAAAAGTATGGTTTAACTCTGTTAGCTTAATGAACATATCAGAAATAAGTTTCACACAATGCTTCTGTGTAGTTTTTATTTGAAGATATTATTTTTCCCAATAGAGGCCTCTTAGTGCTCAGAATGTCCAATTGCAGTTTCTACAGAAAGAGTGTTTCAGAAAGGCTCAATCAAAAGTAAGGTTCAACTCTGTTAGTTGAATGCACAGAACAGAAAGAAGTTTCATACAATGCTTCTGTGTAGTTTATATTTGAACATATTCTTTTTTCCACTATTACCCACTTAGCGCTACGAATGTCCAGTTGCATTTTCTACAGACAGAATGTTTCAAAACTGCACAATCAAAAGTATGGTTTAACTCTGTTAGCTGAATGCTCAGATCAGAAAGAAGTTTCACAGAATGCTTCTGTGTAGTTTATATTTGAATATATTCCTTTTTCCACTACTACCCTCTTAGCGCTCCAAATGTCCAGTCGCATTTTCTACAGAAAGAGTGTTCAGATCTGCTCAATCAAAAGTATGGTTTAACTCTGTTAGCTGAAAGCACAGATCAGAAAGAAGTTTCACAGAATGATTCTGTGTAGTTTATATTTGGAGACATTCCTTTTTCCACTATTACCGTCTTAGCGCTCCGAATCTCCACTTGCATTTTCTACAGAAAGAGTGTTTCAGAACGGCTCAATCAAAAATATGTTTTATCTCTGTTAACTGAATTTACAGATCAGAAATAAGTTTCACAGAATGCATCTGTGTAGTTTTTATTTGAAGATATTCTTTTTCCCAATGTAGGCCTCTTAGCGCTTAGCATGTCCAATTGCAGTTTCTACAGAAAGAGTGTTTCAGAACGGCTCAATCAAAAGTAAGGTTCAACTCTGTTAGTTGAATGCACAGAACAGAAAGAATTTTCACAGAATGCTACTGTGTAGTTTATATTTGAATATATTCCTTTTTCCACTATTACCCTCTTAGCGTTCCGAATGTCCACTTGCATTTTCTACAGAAAGAGTGTTCAGAACTGCGCAATCAAAAGTATGGTTTAACTCTGTTAGCTTAATGAACATATCAGAAATAAGTTTCACACAATGCTTCTGTGTAGTTTTTATTTGAAGATATTATTTTTCCCAATAGAGGCCTCTTAGCGCTCAGAATGTCCAATTGCAGTTTCTACAGAAAGAGTGTTTCAGAAAGGCTCAATCAAAAGTAAGGTTCAACTCTGTTAGTTGAATGCACAGAACAGAAAGAAGTTTCATACAATGCTTCTGTGTAGTTTATATTTGAACATATTCTTTTTTCCACTGTTACCCACTTAGCGCTACGAATGTCCAGTTGCATTTTCTACAGACAGAGTGTTTCAAAACTGCTCAATCAAAGGTATGGTTTAACTCTGTTAGCTGAATGCTCAGATCAGAAAGAAGTTTCACAGAATGCTTCTGTGTAGTTTATATTTGAATATATCACTTTTTCCACTACTACTCTCTTAGCGCTCCAAATGTCCAGTTGCATTTTCTACAGAAAGAGTGTTCAGATCTGCTCAATCAAAGTATGGTTTAACTCTGTTAGCTGAATGCACAGATCAGAAAGAAGTTTCACAGAATGATTCTGTGTAGTTTATATTTGGAGACATTCCTTTTTCCACTATTACCCTCTTATTGCTCCGCATCTCCACTTGCATTTTCTACAGAAAGAGTGTTTCAGAACGGCTCAATCAAAACTAAGGTTCAACTAGTTTAGTTGAACAAACAGAACAGAAAGAAGTTTCACACAATTCTTCTGTGTAGTTTTTATTTGTAGACATTCTTTTTCCGAATATAGGCCTCCTAGCGCTCAGAATGTCCAATTGCAGTTTCTACAGAAAGAGTGTTTCAGAACCGCTCAATCAAAAGTAAGGTTCAACTCTGTTAGTTGAATGCACAGAACAGAAAGAATTTTCACAGAATGCTACTGTGTAGTTTATATTTGAATATATTCCTTTTTCCACTATTACCCTCTTAGCGCTCCGAATGTCCACTTGCATTTTCTACAGAAAGAGTGTTCAGAACTTCGCAATCAAAAGTATGGTTTAACTCTGTTAGCTTAATGAACATATCAGAAATAAGTTTCACACAATGCTTCTGTGTAGTTTTTATTTGAAGATATTATTTTTCCCAATAGAGGCCTCTTAGTGCTCAGAATGTCCAATTGCAGTTTCTACAGAAAGAGTGTTTCAGAAAGGCTCAATCAAAAGTAAGGTTCAACTCTGTTAGTTGAATGCACAGAACAGAAAGAAGTTTCATACAATGCTTCTGTGTAGTTTATATTTGAACATATTCTTTTTTCCACTATTACCCACTTAGCGCTACGAATGTCCAGTTGCATTTTCTACAGACAGAATGTTTCAAAACTGCACAATCAAAAGTATGGTTTAACTCTGTTAGCTGAATGCTCAGATCAGAAAGAAGTTTCACAGAATGCTTCTGTGTAGTTTATATTTGAATATATTCCTTTTTCCACTACTACCCTCTTAGCGCTCCAAATGTCCAGTCGCATTTTCTACAGAAAGAGTGTTCAGATCTGCTCAATCAAAAGTATGGTTTAACTCTGTTAGCTGAAAGCACAGATCAGAAAGAAGTTTCACAGAATGATTCTGTGTAGTTTATATTTGGAGACATTCCTTTTTCCACTATTACCGTCTTAGCGCTCCGAATCTCCACTTGCATTTTCTACAGAAAGAGTGTTTCAGAACGGCTCAATCAAAAATATGTTTTATCTCTGTTAACTGAATTTACAGATCAGAAATAAGTTTCACAGAATGCATCTGTGTAGTTTTTATTTGAAGATATTCTTTTTCCCAATGTAGGCCTCTTAGCGCTTAGCATGTCCAATTGCAGTTTCTACAGAAAGAGTGTTTCAGAACGGCTCAATCAAAAGTAAGGTTCAACTCTGTTAGTTGAATGCACAGAACAGAAAGAATTTTCACAGAATGCTACTGTGTAGTTTATATTTGAATATATTCCTTTTTCCACTATTACCCTCTTAGCGTTCCGAATGTCCACTTGCATTTTCTACAGAAAGAGTGTTCAGAACTGCGCAATCAAAAGTATGGTTTAACTCTGTTAGCTTAATGAACATATCAGAAATAAGTTTCACACAATGCTTCTGTGTAGTTTTTATTTGAAGATATTATTTTTCCCAATAGAGGCCTCTTAGCGCTCAGAATGTCCAATTGCAGTTTCTACAGAAAGAGTGTTTCAGAAAGGCTCAATCAAAAGTAAGGTTCAACTCTGTTAGTTGAATGCACAGAACAGAAAGAAGTTTCATACAATGCTTCTGTGTAGTTTATATTTGAACATATTCTTTTTTCCACTGTTACCCACTTAGCGCTACGAATGTCCAGTTGCATTTTCTACAGACAGAGTGTTTCAAAACTGCTCAATCAAAGGTATGGTTTAACTCTGTTAGCTGAATGCTCAGATCAGAAAGAAGTTTCACAGAATGCTTCTGTGTAGTTTATATTTGAATATATCACTTTTTCCACTACTACTCTCTTAGCGCTCCAAATGTCCAGTTGCATTTTCTACAGAAAGAGTGTTCAGATCTGCTCAATCAAAGTATGGTTTAACTCTGTTAGCTGAATGCACAGATCAGAAAGAAGTTTCACAGAATGATTCTGTGTAGTTTATATTTGGAGACATTCCTTTTTCCACTATTACCCTCTTATTGCTCCGCATCTCCACTTGCATTTTCTACAGAAAGAGTGTTTCAGAACGGCTCAATCAAAACTAAGGTTCAACTAGTTTAGTTGAACAAACAGAACAGAAAGAAGTTTCACACAATTCTTCTGTGTAGTTTTTATTTGTAGACATTCTTTTTCCGAATATAGGCCTCCTAGCGCTCAGAATGTCCAATTGCAGTTTCTACAGAAAGAGTGTTTCAGAACCGCTCAATCAAAAGTAAGGTTCAACTCTGTTAGTTGAATGCACAGAACAGAAAGAATTTTCACAGAATGCTACTGTGTAGTTTATATTTGAATATATTCCTTTTTCCACTATTACCCTCTTAGCGCTCCGAATGTCCACTTGCATTTTCTACAGAAAGAGTGTTCAGAACTTCGCAATCAAAAGTATGGTTTAACTCTGTTAGCTTAATGAACATATCAGAAATAAGATTCACACAATGCTTCTGTGTAGTTTTTATTTGAAGATATTATTTTTCCAAATAGAGGCCTCTTAGCGCTCAGAATGTCCAATTGCAGTTTCTACAGAAAGAGTGTTTCAGAAAGGCTCAATCAAAAGTAAGGTTCAACTCTGTTAGTTGAATGCACAGAACAGAAAGAAGTTTCATACAATGCTTCTGTGTAGTTTATATTTGAACATATTCTTTTTTCCACTGTTACCTACTTAGCGCTACGAATGTCCAGTTGCATTTTCTACAGACAGAGTGTTTCAAAACTGCTCAATCAAAAGTATGGTTTAACTCTGTTAGCTGAATGCTCAGATCAGAAAGAAGTTTCACAGAATGCTTCTGTGTAGTTTATATTTGAATATATCCCTTTTTCCACTACTACTCTCTTAGCGCTCCAATTGTCCAGTCGCATTTTCTACAGAAAGAGTGTTCAGATCTGCTCAATCAAAAGTATGGTTTAACTCTGTTAGCTGAATGCACAGATCAGAAAGAAGTTTCACAGAATGATTCTGTGTAGTTTATATTTGGAGACATTCCTTTTTCCACTATTACCCTCTTATTGCTCCGAATCTCCACTTACATTTTCTACAGAAAGAGTGTTCCAGAACGGCTCAATCAAAACTAAGGTTCAACTAGTTTAGTTGAACAAACAGAACAGAAAGAAGTTTCACACAATTCTTCTGTGTAGTTTTTATTTGTAGACATTCTTTTTCCCAATATAGGCCTCCTAGCGCTCAGAATGTCCAATTGCAGTTTCTACAGAAAGAGTGTTTCAGAACGGCTCAATCAAAAGTAAGGTTCAACTCTGTTAGTTGAATGCACAGAACAGAAAGAAGTTTCATACAATGTTTCTGTGTAGTTTATATTTCAACATATTCTTTTTTCCACTATTACCCACTTAGTGCTACGAATGTCCAGTTGCATTTTCTACAGAAAGATTGTTCAGATCTGCTCAATAAAAAGTATGGTTTAACTCTGTTAGCTGAATGCACAGATCAGAAAGAAGTTTCACTGAATGATTCTGTGTAGTTTATATTTGAAGACACTCCTTTTTCCACTATTACCCTCTTAGCGCTCCGAATCTCCACTTGCATTTTCTACAGAAAGAGTGTTTCAGAACGGCTCAATCAAAAATATGTTTTATCTCTGTTAACTGAATTTACAGATCAGAAATAAGTTTCACAGAATGCATCTGTGTAGTTTTTATTTGAAGATATACTTTTTCCCAATGTAGGCCTCTTAGCGCTTAGCATGTCCAATTGCACTTTCTACAGAAAGAGTGTTTCGGAACGGCTCAATCAAAAGTAAGGTTCAACTCTGTTAGTTGAATGCACAGAACAGAAAGAATTTTCACAGAATGCTACTGTGTAGTTTATATTTGAATATATTCCTTTTTCCACTATTACCCTCTTAGCGCTCCGAATGTCCACTTGCATTTTCTACAGAAAGAGTGTTCAGAACTGCGCAATCAAAAGTATGGTTTAACTCTGTTAGCTTAATGAACATATCAGAAATAAGTTTCACACAATGCTTCTGTGTAGTTTTTATTTGAAGATATTATTTTTCCCAATAGAGGCCTCTTAGCGCTCAGAATGTCCAATTGCAGTTTCTACAGAAAGAGTGTTTCAGAAAGGCTCAATCAAAAGTAAGGTTCAACTCTGTTAGTTGAATGCACAGAACAGAAAGAAGTTTCATACAATGCTTCTGTGTAGTTTATATTTGAACATATTGTTTTTTCCACTGTTACCCACTTAGCGCTACGAATGTCCAGTTGCATTTTCTACAGACAGAGTGTTTCAAAACTGCTCAATCAAAAGTATGGTTTAACTCTGTTAGCTGAATGCTCAGATCAGAAAGAAGTTTCACAGAATGCTTCTGTGTAGTTTATATTTGAATATATCCCTTTTTCCACTACTACTCTCTTAGCGCTCCAATTGTCCAGTCGCATTTTCTACAGAAAGAGTGTTCAGATCTGCTCAATCAAAAGTATGGTTTAACTCTGTTAGCTGAATGCACAGATCAGAAAGAAGTTTCACAGAATGATTCTGTGTAGTTTATATTTGGAGACATTCCTTTTTCCACTATTACCCTCTTATTGCTCCGAATCTCCACTTACATTTTCTACAGAAAGAGTGTTCCAGAACGGCTCAATCAAAACTAAGGTTCAACTAGTTTAGTTGAACAAACAGAACAGAAAGAAGTTTCACACAATTCTTCTGTGTAGTTTTTATTTGTAGACATTCTTTTTCCCAATATAGGCCTCCTAGCGCTCAGAATGTCCAATTGCAGTTTCTACAGAAAGAGTGTTTCAGAACGGCTCAATCAAAAGTAAGGTTCAACTCTGTTAGTTGAATGCACAGAACAGAAAGAAGTTTCATACAATGTTTCTGTGTAGTTTATATTTCAACATATTCTTTTTTCCACTATTACCCACTTAGTGCTACGAATGTCCAGTTGCATTTTCTACAGAAAGAGTGTTCAGATCTGCTCAATAAAAAGTATGGTTTAACTCTGTTAGCTGAATGCACAGATCAGAAAGAAGTTTCACTGAATGATTCTGTGTAGTTTATATTTGAAGACACTCCTTTTTCCACTATTACCCTCTTAGCGCTCCGAATCTCCACTTGCATTTTCTACAGAAAGAGTGTTTCAGAACGGCTCAATCAAAAATATGTTTTATCTCTGTTAACTGAATTTACAGATCAGAAATAAGTTTCACAGAATGCATCTGTGTAGTTTTTATTTGAAGATATACTTTTTCCCAATGTAGGCCTCTTAGCGCTTAGCATGTCCAATTGCACTTTCTACAGAAAGAGTGTTTCGGAACGGCTCAATCAAAAGTAAGGTTCAACTCTGTTAGTTGAATGCACAGAACAGAAAGAATTTTCACAGAATGCTACTGTGTAGTTTATATTTGAATATATTCCTTTTTCCACTATTACCCTCTTAGCGCTCCGAATGTCCACTTGCATTTTCTACAGAAAGAGTGTTCAGAACTGCGCAATCAAAAGTATGGTTTAACTCTGTTAGCTTAATGAACATATCAGAAATAAGTTTCACACAATGCTTCTGTGTAGTTTTTATTTGAAGATATTATTTTTCCCAATAGAGGCCTCTTAGCGCTCAGAATGTCCAATTGCAGTTTCTACAGAAAGAGTGTTTCAGAAAGGCTCAATCAAAAGTAAGGTTCAACTCTGTTAGTTGAATGCACAGAACAGAAAGAAGTTTCATACAATGCTTCTGTGTAGTTTATATTTGAACATATTGTTTTTTCCACTGTTACCCACTTAGCGCTACGAATGTCCAGTTGCATTTTCTACAGACAGAGTGTTTCAAAACTGCTCAATCAAAAGTATGGTTTAACTCTGTTAGCTGAATGCTCAGATCAGAAAGAAGTTTCACAGAATGCTTCTGTGTAGTTTATATTTGAATATATCCCTTTTTCCACTACTACTCTCTTAGCGCTCCAATTGTCCAGTCGCATTTTCTACAGAAAGAGTGTTCAGATCTGCTCAATCAAAAGTATGGTTTAACTCTGTTAGCTGAATGCACAGATCAGAAAGAAGTTTCACAGAATGATTCTGTGTAGTTTATATTTGGAGACATTCCTTTTTCCACTATTACCCTCTTATTGCTCCGAATCTCCACTTGCATTTTCTACAGAAAGAGTGTTTCAGAACGGCTCAATCAAAACTAAGGTTCAACTAGTTTAGTTGAACAAACAGAACAGAAAGGAGTTTCACACAATTCTTCTGTGTAGTTTTTATTTGTAGACATTCTTTTTCCCAATATAGGCCCCCTAGCGCTCAGAATGTCCAATTGCAGTTTCTACAGAAAGAGTGTTTCAGAACGGCTCAATCAAAAGTAAGGTTCAACTCTGTTAGTTGAATGCACAGAACAGAAAGAAGTTTCATACAATGCTTCTGTGTAGTTTATATTTCAACATATTGTTTTTTCCACTATTACCCACTTAGTGCTACGAATGTCCAGTTGCATTTTCTACAGAAAGAGTGTTCAGATCTGCTCAATCAAAAGTATGGTTTAACTCTGTTAGCTGAATGCACAGATCAGAAATAAGTTTCACTGAATTATTCTGTGTAGTTTATATTTGAAGACATTCCTTTTTCCACTATTACCCTCTTAGCGCTCCGAATCTCCACTTGCATTTTCTACAAAAAGGGTGTTTCATAACTGCTCAATCAAAAATATGTTTTATCTCTGTTAACTGAATTTACAGATCAGAAATAAGTTTCACAGAATGCATCTGTGTAGTTTTTATTTGAAGATATTCTTTTTCCCAATGTAGGCCTCTTAGCGCTTAGCATGTCCAATTGCACTTTCTACAGAAAGAGTGTATCAGAACGGCTCAATCAAAAGTAAGGTTCAACTCTGTTAGTTGAATGCACAGAACAGAAAGAATTTTCACAGAATGCTACTGTGTAGTTTATATTTGAATATATTCCTTTTTCCACTATTACCCTCTTAGCGCTCCGAATGTCCACTTGCATTTTCTACAGAAAGAGTGTTCAGAACTGCGCAATCAAAAGTATGGTTTAACTCTGTTAGCTTAATGAACATATCAGAAATAAGTTTCACACAATGCTTCTGTGTAGTTTTTATTTGAAGATATTATTTTTCCCAATAGAGGCCTCTTAGCGCTCAGAATGTCCAATTGCAGTTTCTACAGAAAGAGTGTTTCAGAAAGGCTCAATCAAAAGTAAGGTTCAACTCTGTTAGTTGAATGCACAGAACAGAAAGAAGTTTCATACAATGCTTCTATGTAGTTTATATTTGAACATATTCTTTTTTCCACTATTACCCACTTAGCGCTACGAATGTCCAGTTGCATTTTCTACAGACAGAGTGTTTCAAAACTGCTCAATCAAAAGTATGTTTTAACTCTGTTAGCTGAATGCTCAGATCAGAAAGAAGTTTCACAGAATGCTTCTGTGTAGTTTATATTTGAATATATTCCTTTTTCCACTACTACTCTCTTAGCGCTCCAAATGTCCAGTTGCATTTTCTACAGAAAGAGTGTTCAGATCTGCTCAATCAAAAGTATGGTTTAACTCTGTTAGCTGAATGCACAGATCAGAAAGAAGTTTCACAGAATGATTCTGTGTAGTTTATATTTGGAGACATTCCTTTTTCCACTATTACCGTCTTAGCGCTCCGAATCTCCACTTGCATTTTCTACAGAAAGAGTGTTTCAGAACGGCTCAATCAAAAATATGTTTTATCTCTGTTAACTGAATTTACAGATCAGAAATAAGTTTCACAGAATGCATCTGTGTAGTTTTTATTTGAAGATATTCTTTTTCCCAATGTAGGCCTCTTAGCGCTTAGCATGTCCAATTGCAGTTTCTACAGAAAGAGTGTTTCAGAACGGCTCAATCAAAAGTAAGGTTCAACTCTGTTAGTTGAATGCACAGAACAGAAAGAATTTTCACAGAATGCTACTGTGTAGTTTATATTTGAATATATTCCTTTTTCCACTATTACCCTCTTAGCGCTCCGAATGTCCAGTTAAATTTTCTACAGAAAGAGTGTTCAGAACTGCGCAATCAAAAGTATGGTTTAACTCTGTTAGCTTAATGAACATATCAGAAATAAGTTTCACACAATGCTTCTGTGTAGTTTTTATTTGAAGATATTATTTTTCCCAATAGAGGCCTCTTAGCGCTCAGGATGTCCAATTGCAGTTTCTACAGAAAGAGTGTTTCAGAAAGGCTCAATCAAAAGTAAGGTTCAACTCTGTTAGTTGAATGCACAGCACAGAAAGAAGTTTCACAGAATGCTACTGTGTAGTTTATATTTCAATATATTCCTTTTTCCACTATTACCCTCTTAGCGCTCCGAATGTCCACTTGCATTTTCTACAGAAAGATTGTTCGGAACTGCGCAATCAAAAGTATGGTTTAACTCTGTTAGCTGAATGCTCAGATCAGAAAGAAGTTTCACAGAATGCTTCTGTGTAGTTTATATTTGAATATATCCCTTTTTCCACTACTACTCTTAGCGCTCCAAATGTCCAGTTGCATTTTCTACAGAAAGAGTGTTCAGATCTGCTCAATCAAAAGTATGGTTTAACTCTGTTAGCTGAATGCACAGATCAGAAAGAAGTTTCACAGAATGATTCTGTGTAGTTTATATTTGGAGACATTCCTTTTTCCACTATTACCCTCTTATTGCTCCGAATCTCCACTTGCATTTTCTACAGAAAGAGTGTTTCAGAACGGCTCAATCAAAACTAAGGTTCAACTAGTTTAGTTGAACAAACAGAACAGAAAGAAGTTTCACACAATTCTTCTGTGTAGTTTTTATTTGTAGACATTCTTTTTCCCAATATAGGCCTCCTAGCGCTCAGAATGTCCAATTGCAGTTTCTACAGAAAGAGTGTTTCAGAACGGCTCAATCAAAAGTAAGGTTCAACTCTGTTAGTTGAATGCACAGAACAGAAAGAAGTTTCATACCATGCTTCTGTGTAGTTTATATTTCAACATATTCTTTTTTCCACTATTACCCACTTAGTGCTACGAATGTCCAGTTGCATTTTCTACAGAAAGAGTGTTCAGATCTGCTCAATCAAAAGTATGGTTTAACTCTGTTAGCTGAATGCACAGATCAGAAAGAAGTTTCACTGAATGATTCTGTGTAGTTTATATTTGAAGACATTCCTTTTTCCACTATTACCCTCTTAGCGCTCCGAATCTCCACTTGCATTTTCTACAAAAAGAGTGTTTCATAACTGCTCAATCAAAAATATGTTTTATCTCTGTTAACTGAATTTACAGATCAGAAATAAGTTTCACAGAATGCATCTGTGTAGTTTTTATTTGAAGATATTCTTTTTCCCAATGTAGGCCTCTTAGCGCTTAGCATGTCCAATTGCACGTTCTACAGAAAGAGTGTTTCAGAACGGCTCAATCAAAAGTAAGGTTCAACTCTGTTAGTTGAATGCACAGAACAGAAAGAATTTTCACAGAATGCTACTGTGTAGTTTATATTTGAATATATTCCTTTTTCCACTATTACCCTCTTAGCGCTCCGAATGTCCACTTGCATTTTCTACAGAAAGAGTGTTCAGAACTGCGCAATCAAAAGTATGGTTTAACTCAGTTAGCTTAATGAACATATCAGAAATAAGTTTCACACAATGCTTCTGTGTAGTTTTTATTTGAAGATATTATTTTTCCCAATATAGGCCTCTTAGCGCTCAGAATTTCCAATTGCAGTTTCTACAGAAAGAGTGTTTCAGAAAGGCTCAATAAAAAGTAAGGTTCAACTCTGTTAGTTGAATGCACAGAACAGAAAGAAGTTTCATACAATGCTTCTGTGTAGTTTGTATTTGAACATATTCTTTTTTCCACTATTACCCACTTAGCGCTACGAATGTCCAGTTGCATTTTCTAGAGACAGAGTGTTTCAAAACTGCTCAATCAAAAGTATGGTTTAACTCTGTTAGCTGAATGCTCAGATCAGAAAGAAGTTTCACAGAATGCTTCTGTGTAGTTTATATTTGAATATATTCCTTTTTCCACTACTACTCTCTTAGCGCTCCAAATGTCCAGTTGCATTTTCTACAGAAAGAGTGTTCAGATCTGCTCAATCAAAAGTAAGGTTTAACTCTGTTAGCTGAATGCACAGATCAGAAAGAAGTTTCACAGAATGATTCTGTGTAGTTTATATTTGGAGACATTCCTTTATCCACTATTACCCTCTTATTGCTCCGAATCTCCACTTGCATTTTCTACAGAAAGAGTGTTTCAGAACGGCTCAATCAAAACTAAGGTTCAACTAGTTTAGTTGAACAAACAGAACAGAAAGAAGTTTCACACAATTCTTCTGTGTAGTTTTTATTTGTAGACATTCTTTTTCCCAATATAGGCCTCCTAGCGCTCAGAATGTCCAATTGCAGTTTCTACAGAAAGAGTGTTTCAGAACGGCTCAATCAAAAGTAAGGTTCAACTCTGTTAGTTGAATGCACAGAACAGAAAGAAGTTTCATACAATGCTTCTGTGTAGTTTATATTTCAACATATTCTTTTTTCCACTATTACCCACTTAGTGCTACGAATGTCCAGTTGCATTTTCTACAGAAAGAGTGTTCAGATCTGCTCAATCAAAAGTATGGTTTAACTCTGTTAGCTGAATGCACAGATCAGAAAGAAGTTTCACTGAATGATTCTGTGTAGTTTATATTTGAAGACACTCCTTTTTCCACTATTACCCTCTTAGCGCTCCGAATCTCCACTTGCATTTTCTACAAAAAGAGTGTTTCATAACTGCTCAATCAAAAATATGTTTTATCTCTGTTAACTGAATTTACAGATCAGAAATAAGTTTCACAGAATGCATCTGTGTAGTTTTTATTTGAAGATATTCTTTTTCCCAATGTAGGCCTCTTAGCGCTTAGCATGTCCAATTGCACTTTCTACAGAAAGAGTGTTTCAGAACGGCTCAATCAAAAGTAAGGTTCAACTCTGTTAGTTGAATGCACAGAACAGAAAGAATTTTCACAGAATGCTACTGTGTAGTTTATATTTGAATATATTCCTTTTTCCACTATTACCCTCTTAGCGCTCCGAATGTCCACTTGCATTTTCTACAGAAAGAGTGTTCAGAACTGCGCATTCAAAAGTATGGTTTAACTCTGTTAGCTTAATGAACATATCAGAAATAAGTTTCACACAATGCTTCTGTGTAGTTTTTATTTGAAGATATTATTTTTCCCAATATAGGCCTCTTAGCGCTCAGAATGTCCAATTGCAGTTTCTACAGAAAGAGTGTTTCAGAAAGGCTCAATCAAAAGTAAGGTTCAACTCTGTTAGTTGAATGCACACAACAGAAAGAAGTTTCATACAATGAGTCTGTGTAGTTTGTATTTGAACATATTCTTTTTTCCACTATTACCCACTTAGCGCTACGAATGTCCAGTTGCATTTTCTACAGACAGAGTGTTTCAAAACTGCTCAATCAAAAGTATGGTTTAACTCGGTTAGCTGAATGCTCAGATCAGAAAGAAGTTTCACAGAATGCTTCTGTGTAGTTTATATTTGAATATATTACTTTTTCCACTACTACTCTCTTAGCGCTCCAAATGTCCAGTTGCATTTTCTACAGAAAGAGTGTTCAGATCTGCTCAATCAAAAGTATGGTTTAACTCTGTTAGCTGAATGCACAGATCAGAAAGAAGTTTCACAGAATGATTCTGTGTAGTTTATATTTGGAGACATTCGTTTTTCCACTATCACCCTCTTATTGCTCCGAATCTCCACTTGCATTTTCTACAGAAAGAGTGTTTCAGAACGGCTCAATCAAAACTAAGGTTCAACTAGTTTAGTTGAACAAACAGAACAGAAAGAAGTTTCACACAATTCTTCTGTGTAGTTTTTATTTGTAGACATTCTTTTTCCCAATATAGGCCCCCTAGCGCTCAGAATGTCCAATTGCAGTTTCTACATAAAGAGTGTTTCAGAACGGCTCAATCAAAAGTAAGGTTCAACTCTGTTAGTTGAATGCACAGAACAGAAAGAAGTTTCATACAATGCTTCTGTGTAGTTTATATTTCAACATATTCTTTTTTCCACTATTACCCACTTAGTGCTACGAATGTCCAGTTGCATTTCCTACAGAAAGAGTGTTCAGATCTGCTCAATCAAAAGTATGGTTTAACTCTGTTAGCTGAATGCACAGATCAGAAAGAAGATTCACTGAATGATTCTGTGTAGTTTATATTTGAAGACATTCCTTTTTCCACTATTACCCTCTTAGCGCTCCGAAACTCCACTTGCATTTTCTACAAAAGAGTGTTTCATAACTGCTCAATCAAAAATATATTTTATCTCTGTTAACTGAATTTACAGATCAGAAATAAGTTTCACAGAATGCATCTGTGTAGTTTTTATTTGAAGATATTCTTTTTCCCAATGTAGGCCTCTTAGCGCTTAGCATGTCCAATTGCACTTTCTACAGAAAGAGTGTTTCAGAACGGCTCAATCAAAAGTAAGGTTCAACTCTGTTAGTTGAATGCACAGAACAGAAAGAATTTTCACAGAATGCTACTGTGTAGTTTATATTTGAATATATTCCTTTTTCCACTATTACCCTCTTAGCGCTCCGAATGTCCACTTGCATTTTCTACAGAAAGAGTGTTCAGAACTGCGCAATCAAAAGTATGGTTTAACTCTGTTAGCTTAATGAACATATCAGAAATAAGTTTCACACAATGCTTCTGTGTAGTTTTTATTTGAAGATATTATTTTTCCCAATAGAGGCCTCTTAGCGCTCAGGATGTCCAATTGCAGTTTCTACAGAAAGAGTGTTTCAGAAAGGCTCAATCAAAAGTAAGGTTCAACTCTGTTAGTTGAATGCACAGAACAGAAAGAAGTTTCATACAATGCTTCTGTGTAGTTTATATTTGAACATATTCTTTTTTCCACTATTACCCACTTAGCGCTACGAATGTCCAGTTGCATTTTCTACAGACAGAGTGTTTCAAAACTGCTCAATCAAAAGTATGGTTTAACTCTGTTAGCTGAATGCTCAGATCAGAAATAAGTTTCACAGAATGCTTCTGTGTAGTTTATATTTGAATATATCCCTTTTTCCACTACTACTCTCTTAGTGCTCCAAATGTCCAGTTGCATTTTCTACAGAAAGAGTGTTCAGATCTGCTCAATCAAAAGTATGGTTTAAATCTCTTAGCTGAATGCACAGATCAGAAAGAAGTTTCACAGAATGATTCTGTGTAGTTTATATTTGGAGACATTCCTTTTTCCACTATTACCCTCTTATTGCTCCGAATCTCCACTTGCATTTTCTACAGAAAGAGTGTTTCAGAACGGCTCAATCAAAACTAAGGTTCAACTAGTTTAGTTGAACTAACAGAACAGAAAGAAGTTTCACAAAATTCTTCTGTGTAGTTTTTATTTGTAGACATTCTTTTTCCCAATATAGGCCTCCTAGCGCTCAGAATGTCCAATTGCAGTTTCTACAGAAAGAGTGTTTCAGAACGGCTCAATCAAAAGTAAGGTTCAACTCTGTTAGTTGAATGTACAGAACAGAAAGTAGTTTCATAAAATGCTTCTGTGTAGTTTATATTTCAACATATTCTTTTTTCCACTATTACCCACTTAGTGCTAAGAATGTCCAGTTGCATTTTCTACAGAAAGAGTGTTCAGATCTGCTCAATCAAAAGTATGGTTTAACTCTGTTAGCTGAATGCACAGATCAGAAAAAAGTTTCACTGAATGATTCTGTGTAGTTTATATTTGAAGACATTCCTTTTTCCACTATTACCCTCTTAGCGCTCCGAATCTCCACTTGCATTTTCTACAAAAAGAGTGTTTCATAACTGCTCAATCAAAAATATATTTTATCTCTGTTAACTGAATTTACAGATCAGAAATAAGTTTCACAGAATGCATCTGTGTAGTTTTTATTTGAAGATATTCTTTTTCCCAATGTAGGCCTCTTAGCGCTTAGCATGTCCAATTGCACTTTCTACAGAAAGAGTGTTTCAGAACGGCTCAATCAAAAGTAAGGTTCAACTCTGTTAGTTGAATGCACAGAACAGAAAGAATTTTCACAGAATGCTACTGTGTAGTTTATATTTGAATATATTCCTTTTTCCACTATTACCCTCTTAGCGTTCCGAATGTCCACTTGCATTTTCTACAGAAAGAGTGTTCAGAACTGCGCAATCAAAAGTATGTTTTAACTCTGATAGCTTAATGAACATATCAGAAATAAGTTTCACACAATGCTTCTGTGTAGTTTTTATTTGAAGATATTTTTTTTCCCAATAGAGGCCTCTTAGCGCTCAGAATGTCCAATTGCAGTTTCTACAGAAAGAGTGTTTCAGAAAGGCTCAATCAAAAGTAAGGTTCAACTCTGTTAGTTGAATGCACAGAACAGAAAGAAGTTTCATACAATGCTTCTGTGTAGTTTATATTTGAACATATTCTTTTTTCCACTATTACCCACTTAGCGCTACGAATGTCCAGTTGCATTTTCTACAGACAGAGTGTTTCAAAACTGCTCAATCAAAAGTATGGTTTAACTCTGTTAGCTGAATGCTCAGATCAGAAAGAAGTTTCACAGAATGCTTCTGTGTAGTTTATATTTGAATATATTCCTTTTTCCACTACTACTCTCTTAGCGCTCCAAATGTCCAGTTGCATTTTCTACAGAAAGTGTGTTCAGATCTGCTCAATCAAAAGTATGGTTTAACTCTGTTAGCTGAATGCACAGATCAGAAAGAAGTTTCACAGAATGATTCTGTGTAGTTTGTATTTGGAGACATTCCTTTTTCCACTATTACCGTCTTAGCGCTCCGAATCTCCACTTGCATTTTCTACAGAAAGAGTGTTTCAGAACGGCTCAATCAAAAATATATTTTATCTCTGTTAACTGAATTTACAGATCAGAAATAAGTTTCACAGAATGCATCTGTGTAGTTTTTATTTGAAGATATTCTTTTTCCCAATGTAGGCCTCTTAGCGCTTAGCATGTCCAATTGCAGTTTCTACAGAAAGAGTGTTTCAGAACGGCTCAATCAAAAGTAAGGTTCAACTCTGTTAGTTGAATGCACAGAACAGAAAGAATTTTCACAGAATGCTACTGTGTAGTTTATATTTGAATATATTCCTTTTTCCACTATTACCCTCTTAGCGCTCCGAATGTACACTTGCATTTTCTACAGAAAGAGTGTTCAGAACTGCGCAATCAAAAGCATGGTTTAACTCTGTTAGCTTAATGAACATATCAGAAATAAGTTTCACACAATGCTTCTGTGTAGTTTTTATTTGAAGATATTATTTTTCCCAATAGAGGCCTCTTACCGCTCAGAATGTCCAATTGCAGTTTCTACAGAAAGAGTGTTTCAGAAAGGCTCAATCAAAAGTAAGGTTCAACTCTGTTAGTTGAATGCACAGAACAGAAAGAAGTTTCATACAATGCTTCTCTGTAGTTTATATTTGAACATATTCATTTTTCCACTATTACCCACTTAGCGCTATGAATGTCCATTTGCATTTTCTACAGACAGAGTGTTTCAAAACTGCTCAATCAAAAGTATGGTTTAACTCTGTTAGCTGAATGCTCAGATCAGAAAGAAGTTTCACAGAATGCTTCTGTGTAGTTTATATTTGAATATATTCCTTTTTCCACTACTGCTCTCTTAGCGCTCCAAATGTCCAGTTGCATTTTCTAAAGAAAGAGTGTTCAGATCTGCTCAATCAAAAGTATGGTTTAACTCTGTTAGCTGAATGCACAGATCAGAAAGAAGTTTCACAGAATGATTCTGTGTAGTTTATATTTGGAGACATTCCTTTTTCCACTATTACCCTCTTAGCGCTCCGAATCTCCACTTGCATTTTCTACAGAAAGAGTGTTTCAGAACGGCTCAATCAAAACTAAGGTTCAACTCTTTTAGTTGGACAAACAGAACAGAAAGAAGTTTCACACAATTCTTCTGTGTAGTTTTTATTTGTAGACATTCTTTTTCCCAATATAGGCCTCTTAGCGCTCAGAATGTCCAATTGCAGTTTCTACAGAAAGAGTGTTTCAGTACGGCTCAATCAAAAGTAAGGTTCAACTCTGTTAGTTGAATGCACAGAACAGAAAGAAGTTTCATACAATGCTTCTGTGTAGTTTATATTTGAACATATTCTTTTTTCCACTATTACCCACTTAGCGCTACGAATGTCCAGTTGCATTTTCTACAGACAGAGTGTTTCAAAACTGCTCAATCAAAAGTATGGTTTAACTCTGTTAGCTGAATGCTCAGATCAGAAAGAAGTTTCACAGAATGCTTCTGTTTAGTTTATATTTGAATATATTCCTTTTTCCACTACTACGCTCTTAGCGCTCCAAATGTCCAGTTGCATTTTCTACAGAAAGAGTGTTCAGATCTGCTCAATCAAAAGTATGGTTTATCTCTGTTAGCTGAATGCACAGATCAGAAAGAAGTGTCACCGAATGATTCTGTGTAGTTTATATTTGAAGACATTCCTTTTTCCACTATTAACCTCTTAGCGCTCCGAATCTCCACTTGCATTTTCTACAAAAAGAGTGTTTCATAACTGCTCAATCAAAAATTTGTTTTATCTCTGTTAACTGAATTTACAGATCAGAAATAAGTTTCACAGAATGCATCAGTGTAGTTTTTATTTGAAGATATTCTTTTTCCCAATGTAGGCCTCTTAGCGCTTAGCATGTCCAATTGCAGTTTCTACAGAAAGAGTGTTTCAGAACGGCTCAATCAAAAGTAAGGTTCAACTCTGTTAGTTGAATGCACAGAACAGAAAGAATTTTCACAGAATGCTACTGTGTAGTTTATATTTGAATATATTCCTTTTTCCACTATTACCCTCTTAGCGCTCCGAATGTCCACTTGCATTTTCTACAGAAAGAGTGTTCAGAACTGCGCAATCAAAAGTATGGTTTAACTCTGTTAGCTTAATGAACATATCAGAAATAAGTTTCACACAATGCTTCTGTGTAGTTTTTATTTGAAGATATTATTTTTCCCAATAGAGGCCTCTTAGCGCTCAGAATGTCCAATTGCAGTTTCTACAGAAAGAGTGTTTCAGAAAGGCTCAATCAAAAGTAAGGTTCAACTCTGTTAGTTGAATGCACAGAACAGAAAGAAATTTCATACAATGCTTCTGTGTAGTTTATATTTGAACATATTCTATTTTCCACTATTACCCACTTAGCGCTACGAATGTCCAGTTGCATTTTCTACAGACAGAGTGTTTCAAAACTGCTCAATCAAATGTATGGTTTAACTCTGTTAGCTGAATTCTCAGATCAGAAAGAAGTTTCACAGAATGCTTCTGTGTAGTTTATATTTGAATATATTCCTTTTTCCACTACTACGCTCTTAGCGCTCCAAATGTCCAGTTGCATTTTCTACAGAAAGAGTGTTCAGATCTGCTCAATCAAAAGTATGGTTTAGCTCTGTTAGCTGAATGCACAGATCAGAAAGAAGTTTCACTGAATCATTCTGTGTAGTTTATATTTGAAGACATTCCTTTTTCCACTATTACCCTCTTAGCGCTCCGAATCTCCACTTGCATTTTCTACAAAAAGAGTGTTCAGATCTGCTCAATCAAAAGTATGGTTTAACTCTGTTAGCTGAATGCACAGATCAGAAAGAAGTTTCACCGAATGATTCTGTGTAGATTATATTTGAAGACATTCCTTTTTCCACTATTACCCTCTTAGCGCTCCGAATCTCCATTTGCATTTCTACAAAAAGAGTGTTTCATAACTGCTCAATCAAAAATATGTTTTATCTCTGTTAACTGAATTTACAGATCAGAAATAAGTTTCACAGAATGCATCTGTGTAGTTTTTATTTGAAGATATTCTTTTTCCCAATGTAGGCCTCTTAGCGCTTAGCATGTCCAATTGCAGTTTCTACAGAAAGAGTGTTTCAGAACGGCTCAATCAAAAGTAAGGTTCAACTCTGTTAGTTGAATGCACAGAACAGAAAGAATTTTCACAGAATGCTACTGTGTAGTTTATATTTGAATATATTCCTTTTTCCACTATTACCCTCTTAGCGCTCCGAATGTCCACTTGCATTTTCTACAGAAAGAGTGTTCAGAACTGCGCAATCAAAAGTATGGTTTAACTCTGTTAGCTTAATGAACATATCAGAAATAAGTTTCACACAATGCTTCAGTGTAGCTTTTATTTGAAGATATTATTTTTCCCAATTGAGGCCTCTTAGCGCTCAGAATGTCCAATTGCAGTTTCTACAGAAAGAGTGTTTCAGAAAGGCTCAATCAAAAGAAAGGTTCAACTCTGTTAGTTGAATGCACAGAACAGAAAGAAGTTTCATACAACGCTTCTGTGTAGTTTATATTTGAACATATTCTTTTTTCCACTATTACCCACTTAGCGCTACGAATGTCCAGTTGCATTTTCTACAGACAGAGTGTTTCAAAACTGCTCAATCAAAAGTATGGTTTAACTCTGTTAGCTGAATGCTCAGATCAGAAAGAAGTTTCACAGAATGCTTCTGTGTAGTTTATATTTGAATATATTCCTTTTTCCACTACTACTCTCTTAGCGCTCCAAATGTCCAGTTGCATTTTCTACAGAAAGAGTGTTCAGATCTGCTCAATCAAAAGTATGGTTTAACTCTGTTCGCTGAATGCACAGATCAGAAAGAAGTTTCACAGAATGATTCTGTGTAGTTTATATTTGGAGACATTCATTTTTCCACTCTTACCCTCTTATTGCTCCGAATCTCCACTTGCATTTTCTACAGAAAGAGTGTTTCAGAACGGCTCAATCAAAACTAAGGTTCAACTCTTTTAGTTGAACAAACAGAACAGAAAGAAGTTTCACACAATTCTTCTGTGTAGTTTTTATTTGTAGACATTCTTTTTCCCAATATAGGCCTCCTAGCGCTCAGAATGTCCAATTGCAGTCTCTACAGAAAGAGTGTTTCAGAACGGCTCAATCAAATGTAAGGTTCAACTCTGTTAGTTGAATGCACAGAACAGAAAGAAGTTTCATACAATGCTTCTGTGTAGTTTATATTTGAACATATTCTTTTTTCCACTATTACCCACTTAGCGCTACGAATGTCCAGTTGCATTTTCTACAGACAGAGTGTTTCAAAACTGCTCAATCAAAAGTATGGTTTAACTCTGTTAGCTGAATGCTCAGATCAGAAAGAAGTTTCACAGAATGCTTCTGTGTAGTTTATATTTGAATATATTCCTTTTTCCACTACTACGCTCTTAGCGCTCCAAATGTCCAGTTGCATTTTCTACAGAAAGAGTGTTCAGATCTGCTCAATCAAAAGTATGGTTTAACTCTGTTAGCTGAATGCACAGATCAGAAAGAAGTTTCACCGAATGATTCTGTGTAGTTTATATTTGAAGACATTCCTTTTTCCACTATTACCCTCTTAGCGCTCCGAATCTCCACTTGCATTTTCTACAAAAAGAGTGTTTCATAACTGCTCAATCAAAAATATGTTTTATCTCTGTTAACTGAATTTACAGATCAGAAATAAGTTTCACAGAATGCATCTGTGTAGTTTTTATTTGAAGATATTTTTTTCCCAATGTAGGCCTCTTAGCGCTTAGCATGTCCAATTGCAGTTTCTACAGAAAGAGTGTTTCAGAACGGCTCAATCAAAAGTAAGGTTCAACTCTGTTAGTTGAATGCACAGAACAGAAAGAATTTTCACAGAATGCTACTGTGTACTTTATATTTGAATATATTCCTTTTTCCACTATTACCCTCTTAGCGCTCCGAATGTCCACTTGCATTTTCTACAGAAAGAGTGTTCAGAACTGCGCAATCAAAAGTATGGTTTAACTCTGTTAGCTTAATGAACATATCAGAAATAAGTTTCACACAATGCTTCTGTGTAGCTTTTATTTGAAGATATTATTTTTCCCAATTGAGGCCTCTTAGCGCTCAGAATGTCCAATTGCAGTTTCTACAGAAAGAGTGTTTCAGAAAGGCTCAATCAAAAGTAAGGTTCAACTCTGTTAGTTGAATGCACAGAACAGAAAGAAGTTTCATACAATGCTTCTGTGTAGTTTATATTTGAACATATTCTTTTTTCCACTATTACCCACTTAGCGCTACGAATGTCCAGTTGCATTTTCTACAGACAGAGTGTTTCAAAACTGCTCAATCAAAAGTATGGTTTAACTCTGTTAGCTGAATGCTCAGATCAGAAAGAAGTTTCACAGAATGCTTCTGTGTAGTTTATATTTGAATATATTCCTTTTTCCACTACTACTCTCTTAGCGCTCCAAATGTCCAGTTGCATTTTCTACAGAAAGAGTGTTCAGATCTGCTCAATCAAAAGTATGGTTTAACTCTGTTAGCTGAATGCACAGATCAGAAAGAAGTTTCACAGAATGATTCTGTGTAGTTTATATTTGGAGACATTCCTTTTTCCACTCTTACCCTCTTATTGCTCCGAATCTCCACTTGCATTTTCTACAGAAAGAGTGTTTCAGAACGGCTCAATCAAAACTAAGGTTCAACTCTTTTAGTTGAACAAACAGAACAGAAAGAAGTTTCACACAATTCTTCTGTGTAGTTTTTATTTGTAGACATTCTTTTTCCCAATATAGGCCTCCTAGCGCTCAGAATGTCCAATTGCAGTCTCTAAAGAAAGAGTGTTTCAGAACGGCTCAATCAAAAGTAAGGTTCAACTCTGTTAGTTGAATGCACAGAACAGAAAGAAGTTTCATACAATGCTTCTGTGTAGTTTATATTTGAACATATTCTTTTTTCCACTATTACCCACTTAGCGCTACGAATGTCCAGTTGCATTTTCTACAGACAGAGTGTTTCAAAACTGCTCAATCAAAAGTATGGTTTAACTCTGTTAGCTGAATGCTCAGAACAGAAAGAAGTTTCACAGAATGCTTCTGTGTAGTTTATATTTGAATATATTCCTTTTTCCACTACTACGCTCTTAGCGCTCCAAATGTCCAGTTGCATTTTCTACAGAAAGAGTGTTCAGATCTGCTCAATCAAAAGTATGGTTTAACTCTGTTAGCTGAATGCACAGATCAGAAAGAAGTTTCACCGAATGATTCTGTGTAGTTTATATTTGAAGACATTCCTTTTTCCACTATTACCCTCTTAGCGCTCCGAATCTCCACTTGCATTTTCTACAAAAAGAGTGTTTCATAACTGCTCAATCAAAAATATGTTTTATCTCTGTTAACTGAATTTACAGATCAGAAATAAGTTTCACAGAATGCATCTGTGTAGTTTTTATTTGAAGATATTCTTTTTCCCAATGTAGGCCTCTTAGCGCTTAGCATGTCCAATTGCAGTTTCTACAGAAAGAGTGTTTCAGAACGGCTCAATCAAAAGTAAGGTTCAACTCTGTTAGTTGAATGCACAGAACAGAAAGAATTTTCACAGAATGCTACTGTGTACTTTATATTTGAATATATTCCTTTTTCCAATATTACCCTCTTAGCGCTCCGAATGTCCACTTGCATTTTCTACAGAAAGAGTGTTCAGAACTGCGCAATCAAAAGTATGGTTTAACTCTGTTAGCTTAATGAACATATCAGAAATAAGTTTCACACAATGCTTCTGTGTAGATTTTATTTGAAGATATTATTTTTCCCAATTGAGGCCTCTTAGCGCTCAGAATGTCCAATTGCAGTTTCTACAGAAAGAGTGTTTCAGAAAGGCTCAATCAAAAGTAAGGTTCAACTCTGTTAGTTGAATGCACAGAACAGAAAGAAGTTTCATACAATGCTTCTGTGTAGTTTATATTTGAACATATCCTTTTTTCCACTATTACCCACTTAGCGCTACGAATGTCCAGTTGCATTTTCTACAGACAGAGTGTTTCAAAACTGCTCAATCAAAAGTATGGTTTAACTCTGTTAGCTGAATGCTCAGATCAGAAAGAAGTTTCACAGAATGCTTCTGTGTAGTTTATATTTGAATATATTCCTTTTTCCACTACTACTCTCTTAGCGCTCCAAATGTCCAGTTGCATTTTCTACAGAAAGAGTGTTCAGATCTGCTCAATCAAAAGTATGGTTTAACTCTGTTAGCTGAATGCACAGATCAGAAAGAAGTTTCACAGAATGATTCTGTGTAGTTTATATTTGGAGACATTCCTTTTTCCACTCTCACCCTCTTATTGCTCCGAATCTCCACTTGCATTTTCTACAGAAAGAGTGTTTCAGAATGGCTCAATCAAAACTAAGGTTCAACTCTTTTAGTTGAACAAACAGAACAGAAAGAAGTTTCACACAATTCTTCTGTGTAGTTTTTATTTGTAGACATTCTTTTTCCCAATATAGGCCTCCTAGCGCTCAGAATGTCCAATTGCAGTCTCTAAAGAAAGAGTGTTTCAGAACGGCTCAATCAAAAGTAAGGTTCAACTCTGTTAGTTGAATGCACAGAACAGAAAGAAGTTTCATACAATGCTTCTGTGTAGTTTATATTTGAACATATTCTTTTTTCCACTATTACCCACTTAGCGCTACGAATGTCCAGTTGCATTTTCTACAGACAGAGTGTTTCAAAACTGCTCAATCAAAAGTATGGTTTAACTCTGTTAGCTGAATGCTCAGATCAGAAAGAAGTTTCACAGAATGCTTCTGTGTAGTTTATATTTGAATATATTCCTTTTTCCACTACTACGCTCTTAGCGCTCCAAATGTCCAGTTGCATTTTCTACAGAAAGAGTGTTCAGATCTGCTCAATCAAAAGTATGGTTTAACTCTGTTAGCTGAATGCACAGATCAGAAAGAAGTTTCACCGAATGATTCTGTGTAGTTTATATTTGAAGACATTCCTTTTTCCACTATTACCCTCTTAGCGCTCCGAATCTCCACTTGCATTTTCTACAAAAAGAGTGTTTCATAACTGCTCAATCAAAAATATGTTTTATCTCTGTTAACTGAATTTACAGATCAGAAATAAGTTTCACAGAATGCATCTGTGTAGTTTTTATTTGAAGATATACTTTTTCCCAATGTAGGCCTCTTAGCGCTTAGCATGTCCAATTGCAGTTTCTACAGAAAGAGTGTTTCAGAACGGCTCAATCAAAAGTAAGGTTCAACTCTGTTAGTTGAATGCACAGAACAGAAAGAATTTTCACAGAATGCTACTGTGTACTTTATATTTGAATATATTCCTTTTTCCACTATTACCCTCTTAGCGCTCCGAATGTCCACTTGCATTTTCTACAGAAAGAGTGTTCAGAACTGCGCAATCAAAAGTATGGTTTAACTCTGTTAGCTTAATGAACATATCAGAAATAAGTTTCACACAATGCTTCTGTGTAGCTTTTATTTGAAGATATTATTTTTCCCAATTGAGGCCTCTTAGCGCTCAGAATGTCCAATTGCAGTTTCTACAGAAAGAGTGTTTCAGAAAGGCTCAATCAAAAGTAAGGTTCAACTCTGTTAGTTGAATGCACAGAACAGAAAGAAGTTTCATACAATGCTTCTGTGTAGTTTATATTTGAACATATCCTTTTTTCCACTATTACCCACTTAGCGCTACGAATGTCCAGTTGCATTTTCTACAGACAGAGTGTTTCAAAACTGCTCAATCAAAAGTATGGTTTAACTCGGTTAGCTGAATGCTCAGATCAGAAAGAAGTTTCACAGAATGCTTCTGTGTAGTTTATATTTGAATATATTCCTTTTTCCACTACTACTCTCTTAGCGCTCCAAATGTCCAGTTGCATTTTCTACAGAAAGAGTGTTCAGATCTGCTCAATCAAAAGTATGGTTTAACTCTGTTAGCTGAATGCACAGATCAGAAAGAAGTTTCACAGAATGATTCTGTGTAGTTTATATTTGGAGACATTCCTTTTTCCACTCTCACCCTCTTATTGCTCCGAATCTCCACTTGCATTTTCTACAGAAAGAGTGTTTCAGAATGGCTCAATCAAAACTAAGGTTCAACTCTTTTAGTTGAACAAACAGAACAGAAAGAAGTTTCACACAATTCTTCTGTGTAGTTTTTATTTGTAGACATTCTTTTTCCCAATATAGGCCTCCTAGCGCTCAGAATGTCCAATTGCAGTCTCTAAAGAAAGAGTGTTTCAGAACGGCTCAATCAAAAGTAAGGTTCAACTCTGTTAGTTGAATGCACAGAACAGAAAGAAGTTTCATACAATGCTTCTGTGTAGTTTATATTTGAACATATTCTTTTTTCCACTATTACCCACTTAGCGCTACGAATGTCCAGTTGCATTTTCTACAGACAGAGTGTTTCAAAACTGCTCAATCAAAAGTATGGTTTAAATCTGTTAGCTGAATGCTCAGATCAGAAAGAAGTTTCACAGAATGCTTCTGTGTAGTTTATATTTGAATATATTCCTTTTTCCACTACTACGCTCTTAGCGCTCCAAATGTCCAGTTGCATTTTCTACAGAAAGAGTGTTCAGATCTGCTCAATCAAAAGTATGGTTTAACTCTGTTAGCTTAATGAACATATCAGAAATAAGTTTCACACAATGCTTCTGTGTAGCTTTTATTTGAAGATATTATTTTTCCCAATTGAGGCCTCTTAGCGCTCAGAATGTCCAATTGCAGTTTCTACAGAAAGAGTGTTTCAGAAAGGCTCAATCAAAAGTAAGGTTCAATTCTGTTAGTTGAATGCACAGAACAGAAAGAAGTTTCATACAATGCTTCTGTGTAGTTTATATTTGAACATATTCTTTTTTCCACTATTACCCACTTAGCGCTACGAATGTCCAGTTGCATTTTCTACAGACAGAGTGTTTCAAAACTGCTCAATCAAAAGTATGGTTTAACTCTGTTACTGAATGCTCAGATCAGAAAGAATTTTCACAGAATGCTTCTGTGTAGTTTATATTTGAATATATTCCTTTTTCCACTACTACTCTCTTAGCGCTCCAAATGTCCAGTTGCATTTTCTACAGAAAGAGTGTTCAGATCTGCTCAATCAAAAGTATGGTTTAACTCTGTTAGCTGAATGCACAGATCAGAAAGAAGTTTCACAGAATGATTCTGTGTAGTTTATATTTGGAGACATTCCTTTTTCCACTCTTACCCTCTTATTGCTCCGAATCTCCACTTGCATTTTCTACAGAAAGAGTGTTTCAGAACGGCTCAATCAAAACTAAGGTTCAACTCTTTTAGTTGAACAAACAGAACAGAAAGAAGTTTCACACAATTCTTCTGTGTAGTTTTTATTTGTAGACATTCTTTTTCCCAATATAGGCCTCCTAGCGCTCAGAATGTCCAATTGCAGTCTCTAAAGAAAGAGTGTTTCAGAACGGCTCAATCAAAAGTAAGGTTCAACTCTGTTAGTTGAATGCACAGAACAGAAAGAAGTTTCATACAATGCTTCTGTGTAGTTTATATTTGAACATATTCTTTTTTCCACTATTACCCACTTAGCGCTACGAATGTCCAGTTGCATTTTCTACAGACAGAGTGTTTCAAAACTGCTCAATCAAAAGTATGGTTTAACTCTGTTAGCTGAATGCTCAGATCAGAAAGAAGTTTCACAGAATGCTTCTGTGTAGTTTATATTTGAATATATTCCTTTTTCCACTACTACGCTCTTAGCGCTCCAAATGTCCAGTTGCATTTTCTACAGAAAGAGTGTTCAGATCTGCTCAATCAAAAGTATGGTTTAACTCTGTTAGCTGAATGCACAGATCAGAAAGAAGTTTCAACGAATGATTCTGTGTAGTTTATATTTGAAGACATTCCTTTTTCCACTATTACCCTCTTAGCGCTCCGAATCTCCACTTGCATTTTCTACAAAAAGAGTGTTTCATAACTGCTCAATCAAAAATATGTTTTATCTCTGTTAACTGAATTTACAGATCAGAAATAAGTTTCACAGAATGCATCTGTGTAGTTTTTATTTGAAGATATTCTTTTTCCCAATGTAGGCCTCTTAGCGCTTAGCATGTCCAATTGCAGTTTCTACAGAAAGAGTGTTTCAGAACGGCTCAATCAAAAGTAAGGTTCAACTCTGTTAGTTGAATGCACAGAACAGAAAGAATTTTCACAGAATGCTACTGTGTACTTTATATTTGAATATATTCCTTTTTCCACTATTACCCTCTTAGCGCTCCGAATGTCCACTTGCATTTTCTACAGAAAGAGTGTTCAGAACTGCGCAATCAAAAGTATGGTTTAACTCTGTTAGCTTAATGAACATATCAGAAATAAGTTTCACACAATGCTTCTGTGTAGCTTTTATTTGAAGATATTATTTTTCCCAATTGAGGCCTCTTAGCGCTCAGAATGTCCAATTGCAGTTTCTACAGAAAGAGTGTTTCAGAAAGGCTCAATCAAAAGTAAGGTTCAACTCTGTTAGTTGAATGCACAGAACAGAAAGAAGTTTCATACAATGCTTCTGTGTAGTTTATATTTGAACATATCCTTTTTTCCACTATTACCCACTTAGCGCTACGAATGTCCAGTTGCATTTTCTACAGACAGAGTGTTTCAAAACTGCTCAATCAAAAGTATGGTTTAACTCTGTTAGCTGAATGCTCAGATCAGAAAGAAGTTTCACAGAATGCTTCTGTGTAGTTTATATTTGAATATATTCCTTTTTCCACTACTACTCTCTTAGCGCTCCAAATGTCCAGTTGCATTTTCTACAGAAAGAGTGTTCAGATCTGCTCAATCAAAAGTATGGTTTAACTCTGTTAGCTGAATGCACAGATCAGAAAGAAGTTTCACAGAATGATTCTGTGTAGTTTATATTTGGAGACATTCCTTTTTCCACTCTCACCCTCTTATTGCTCCGAATCTCCACTTGCATTTTCTACAGAAAGAGTGTTTCAGAATGGCTCAATCAAAACTAAGGTTCAACTCTTTTAGTTGAACAAACAGAACAGAAAGAAGTTTCACACAATTCTTCTGTGTAGTTTTTATTTGTAGACATTCTTTTTCCCAATATAGGCCTCCTAGCGCTCAGAATGTCCAATTGCAGTCTCTAAAGAAAGAGTGTTTCAGAACGGCTCAATCAAAAGTAAGGTTCAACTCTGTTAGTTGAATGCACAGAACAGAAAGAAGTTTCATACAATGCTTCTGTGTAGTTTATATTTGAACATATTCTTTTTTCCACTATTACCCACTTAGCGCTACGAATGTCCAGTTGCATTTTCTACAGACAGAGTGTTTCAAAACTGCTCAATCAAAAGTATGGTTTAACTCTGTTAGCTGAATGCTCAGATCAGAAAGAAGTTTCACAGAATGCTTCTGTGTAGTTTATATTTGAATATATTCCTTTTTCCACTACTACGCTCTTAGCGCTCCAAATGTCCAGTTGCATTTTCTACAGAAAGAGTGTTCAGATCTGCTCAATCAAAAGTATGGTTTAACTCTGTTAGCTGAATGCACAGATCAGAAAGAAGTTTCACCGAATGATTCTGTGTAGTTTATATTTGAAGACATTCCTTTTTCCACTATTACCCTCTTAGCGCTCCGAATCTCCACTTGCATTTTCTACAAAAAGAGTGTTTCATAACTGCTCAATCAAAAATATGTTTTATCTCTGTTAACTGAATTTACAGATCAGAAATAAGTTTCACAGAATGCATCTGTGTAGTTTTTATTTGAAGATATTCTTTTTCCCAATGTAGGCCTCTTAGCGCTTAGCATGTCCAATTGCAGTTTCTACAGAAAGAGTGTTTCAGAACGGCTCAATCAAAAGTAAGGTTCAACTCTGTTAGTTGAATGCACAGAACAGAAAGAATTTTCACAGAATGCTACTGTGTACTTTATATTTGAATATATTCCTTTTTCCACTATTACCCTCTTAGCGCTCCGAATGTCCACTTGCATTTTCTACAGAAAGAGTGTTCAGAACTGCGCAATCAAAAGTATGGTTTAACTCTGTTAGCTTAATGAACATATCAGAAATAAGTTTCACACAATGCTTCTGTGTAGCTTTTATTTGAAGATATTATTTTTCCCAATTGAGGCCTCTTAGCGCTCAGAATGTCCAATTGCAGTTTCTACAGAAAGAGTGTTTCAGAAAGGCTCAATCAAAAGTAAGGTTCAACTCTGTTAGTTGAATGCACAGAACAGAAAGAAGTTTCATACAATGCTTCTGTGTAGTTTATATTTGAACATATTCTTTTTTCCACTATTACCCACTTAGCGCTACGAATGTCCAGTTGCATTTTCTACAGACAGAGTGTTTCAAAACTGCTCAATCAAAAGTATGGTTTAACTCTGTTAGCTGAATGCTCAGATCAGAAAGAAGTTTCACAGAATGCTTCTGTGTAGTTTATATTTGAATATATTCCTTTTTCCACTACTACTCTCTTAGCGCTCCAAATGTCCAGTTGCATTTTCTACAGAAAGAGTGTTCAGATCTGCTCAATCAAAAGTATGGTTTAACTCTGTTAGCTGAATGCACAGATCAGAAAGAAGTTTCACAGAATGATTCTGTGTAGTTTATATTTGGAGACATTCCTTTTTCCACTCTTACCCTCTTATTGCTCCGAATCTCCACTTGCATTTTCTACAGAAAGAGTGTTTCAGAACGGCTCAATCAAAACTAAGGTTCAACTCTTTTAGTTGAACAAACAGAACAGAAAGAAGTTTCACACAATTCTTCTGTGTAGTTTTTATTTGTAGACATTCTTTTTCCCAATATAGGCCTCCTAGCGCTCAGAATGTCCAATTGCAGTCTCTAAAGAAAGAGTGTTTCAGAACGGCTCAATCAAAAGTAAGGTTCAACTCTGTTAGTTGAATGCACAGAACAGAAAGAAGTTTCATACAATGCTTCTGTGTAGTTTATATTTGAACATATTCTTTTTTCCACTATTACCCACTTAGCGCTACGAATGTCCAGTTGCATTTTCTACAGACAGAGTGTTTCAAAACTGCTCAATCAAAAGTATGGTTTAACTCTGTTAGCTGAATGCTCAGATCAGAAAGAAGTTTCACAGAATGCTTCTGTGTAGTTTATATTTGAATATATTCCTTTTTCCACTACTACGCTCTTAGCGCTCCTAATGTCCAGTTGCATTTTCTACAGAAAGAGTGTTCAGATCTGCTCAATCAAAAGTATGGTTTAACTCTGTTAGCTGAATGCACAGATCAGAAAGAAGTTTCACCGAATGATTCTGTGTAGTTTATATTTGAAGACATTCCTTTTTCCACTATTACCCTCTTAGCGCTCCGAATCTCCACTTGCATTTTCTACAAAAAGAGTGTTTCATAACTGCTCAATCAAAAATATGTTTTATCTCTGTTAACTGAATTTACAGATCAGAAATAAGTTTCACAGAATGCATCTGTGTAGTTTTTATTTGAAGATATTCTTTTTCCCAATGTAGGCCTCTTAGCGCTTAGCATGTCCAATTGCAGTTTCTACAGAAAGAGTGTTTCAGAACGGCTCAATCAAAAGTAAGGTTCAACTCTGTTAGTTGAATGCACAGAACAGAAAGAATTTTCACAGAATGCTACTGTGTAGTTTATATTTGAATATATTCCTTTTTCCACTATTACCCTCTTAGCGCTCCGAATGTCCACTTGCATTTTCTACAGAAAGAGTGTTCAGAACTGCGCAATCAAAAGTATGGTTTAACTCTGTTAGCTGAATGCTCAGATCAGAAAGAAGTTTCACAGAATGCTTCTGTGTAGTTTATATTTGAATATATTCCTTTTTCCACTACTACTCTCTTAGCGCTCCAAATGTCCAGTTGCATTTTCTACAGAAAGAGTGTTCAGATCTGCTCAATCAAAAGTATGGTTTAACTCTGTTAGCTGAATGCACAGATCAGAAAGAAGTTTCACAGAATGATTCTGTGTAGTTTATATTTGGAGACATTCCTTTTTCCACTCTTACCCTCTTATTGCTCCGAATCTCCACTTGCATTTTCTACAGAAAGAGTGTTTCAGAACGGCTCAATCAAAACTAAGGTTCAACTCTTTTAGTTGAACAAACAGAACAGAAAGAAGTTTCACACAATTCTTCTGTGTAGTTTTTATTTGTAGACATTCTTTTTCCCAATATAGGCCTCCTAGCGCTCAGAATGTCCAATTGCAGTCTCTAAAGAAAGAGTGTTTCAGAACGGCTCAATCAAATGTAAGGTTCAACTCTGTTAGTTGAATGCACAGAACAGAAAGAAGTTTCATACAATGCTTCTGTGTAGTTTATATTTGAACATATTCTTTTTTCCACTATTACCCACTTAGCGCTACGAATGTCCAGTTGCATTTTCTACAGACAGAGTGTTTCAAAACTGCTCAATCAAAAGTATGGTTTAACTCTGTTAGCTGAATGCTCAGATCAGAAAGAAGTTTCACAGAATGCTTCTGTGTAGTTTATATTTGAATATATTCCTTTTTCCACTACTATGCTCTTAGCGCTCCAAATGTCCAGTTGCATTTTCTACAGAAAGAGTGTTCAGATCTGCTCAATCAAAAGTATGGTTTAACTCTGTTAGCTGAATGCACAGATCAGAAAGAAGTTTCACCGAATGATTCTGTGTAGTTTATATTTGAAGACATTCCTTTTTCCACTATTACCCTCTTAGCGCTCCGAATCTCCACTTGCATTTTCTACAAAAAGAGTGTTTCATAACTGCTCAATCAAAAATATGTTTTATCTCTGTTAACTGAATTTACAGATCAGAAATAAGTTTCACAGAATGCATCTGTGTAGTTTTTATTTGAAGATATTCTTTTTCCCAATGTAGGCCTCTTAGCGCTTAGCATGTCCAATTGCAGTTTCTACCGAAAGAGTGTTTCAGAACGGCTCAATCAAAAGTAAGGTTCAACTCTGTTAGTTGAATGCACAGAACAGAAAGAATTTTCACAGAATGCTACTGTGTACTTTATATTTGAATATATTCCTTTTTCCACTATTACCCTCTTAGCGCTCCGAATGTCCACTTGCATTTTCTACAGAAAGAGTGTTCAGAACTGCGCAATCAAAAGTATGGTTTAACTCTGTTAGCTGAATGCTCAGATCAGAAAGAAGTTTCACAGAATGCTTCTGTGTAGTTTATATTTGAATATATTCCTTTTTCCACTACTACTCTCTTAGCGCTCCAAATGTCCAGTTGCATTTTCTACAGAAAGAGTGTTCAGATCTGCTCAATCAAAAGTATGGTTTAACTCTGTTAGCTGAATGCACAGATCAGAAAGAAGTTTCACAGAATGATTCTGTGTAGTTTATATTTGGAGACATTCCTTTTTCCACTCTTACCCTCTTATTGCTCCGAATCTCCACTTGCATTTTCTACAGAAAGAGTGTTTCAGAACGGCTCAATCAAAACTAAGGTTCAACTCTTTTATTTGAACAAACAGAACAGAAAGAAGTTTCACACAATTCTTCTGTGTAGTTTTTATTTGTAGACATTCTTTTTCCCAATATAGGCCTCCTAGCGCTCAGAATGTCCAATTGCAGTCTCTAAAGAAAGAGTGTTTCAGAACGGCTCAATCAAAAGTAAGGTTCAACTCTGTTAGTTGAATGCACAGAACAGAAAGAAGTTTCATACAATGCTTCTGTGTAGTTTATATTTGAACATATTCTTTTTTCCACTATTACCCACTTAGCGCTACGAATGTCCAGTTGCATTTTCTACAGACAGAGTGTTTCAAAACTGCTCAATCAAAAGTATGGTTTAACTCTGTTAGCTGAATGCTCAGATCAGAAAGAAGTTTCACAGAATGCTTCTGTGTAGTTTATATTTGAATATATTCCTTTTTCCACTACTACGCTCTTAGCGCTCCAAATGTCCAGTCGCATTTTCTACAGAAAGAGTGTTCAGATCTGCTCAATCAAAAGTATGGTTTAACTCTGTTAGCTGAATGCACAGATCAGAAAGAAGTTTCACCGAATGATTCTGTGTAGTTTATATTTGAAGACATTCCTTTTTCCACTATTACCCTCTTAGCGCTCCGAATCTCCACTTGCATTTTCTACAAAAAGAGTGTTTCATAACTGCTCAATCAAAAATATGTTTTATCTCTGTTAACTGAATTTACAGATCAGAAATAAGTTTCACAGAATGCATCTGTGTAGTTTTTATTTGAAGATATTCTTTTTCCCAATGTAGGCCTCTTAGCGCTTAGCATGTCCAATTGCAGTTTCTACAGAAAGAGTGTTTCAGAACGGCTCAATCAAAAGTAAGGTTCAACTCTGTTAGTTGAATGCACAGAACAGAAAGAATTTTCACAGAATGCTACTGTGTACTTTATATTTGAATATATTCCTTTTTCCACTATTACCCTCTTAGCGCTCCGAATGTCCACTTGCATTTTCTACAGAAAGAGTGTTCAGAACTGCGCAATCAAAAGTATGGTTTAACTCTGTTAGCTTAATGAACATATCAGAAATAAGTTTCACACAATGCTTCTGTGTAGCTTTTATTTGAAGATATTATTTTTCCCAATTGAGGCCTCTTAGCGCTCAGAATGTCCAATTGCAGTTTCTACAGAAAGAGTGTTTCAGAAAGGCTCAATCAAAAGTAAGGTTCAACTCTGTTAGTTGAATGCACAGAACAGAAAGAAGTTTCATACAATGCTTCTGTGTAGTTTATATTTGAACATATCCTTTTTTCCACTATTACCCACTTAGCGCTACGAATGTCCAGTTGCATTTTCTACAGACAGAGTGTTTCAAAACTGCTCAATCAAAAGTATGGTTTAACTCTGTTAGCTGAATGCTCAGATCAGAAAGAAGTTTCACAGAATGCTTCTGTGTAGTTTATATTTGAATATATTCCTTTTTCCACTACTACTCTCTTAGCGCTCCAAATGTCCAGTTGCATTTTCTACAGAAAGAGTGTTCAGATCTGCTCAATCAAAAGTATGGTTTAACTCTGTTAGCTGAATGCACAGATCAGAAAGAAGTTTCACAGAATGATTCTGTGTAGTTTATATTTGGAGACATTCCTTTTTCCACTCTCACCCTCTTATTGCTCCGAATCTCCACTTGCATTTTCTACAGAAAGAGTGTTTCAGAATGGCTCAATCAAAACTAAGGTTCAACTCTTTTAGTTGAACAAACAGAACAGAAAGAAGTTTCACACAATTCTTCTGTGTAGTTTTTATTTGTAGACATTCTTTTTCCCAATATAGGCCTCCTAGCGCTCAGAATATCCAATTGCAGTCTCTAAAGAAAGAGTGTTTCAGAACGGCTCAATCAAAAGTAAGGTTCAACTCTGTTAGTTGAATGCACAGAACAGAAAGAAGTTTCATACAATGCTTCTGTGTAGTTTATATTTGAACATATTCTTTTTTCCACTATTACCCACTTAGCGCTACGAATGTCCAGTTGCATTTTCTACAGACAGAGTGTTTCAAAACTGCTCAATCAAAAGTATGGTTTAACTCTGTTAGCTGAAAGCTCAGATCAGAAAGAAGTTTCACAGAATGCTTCTGTGTAGTTTATATTTGAATATATTCCTTTTTCCACTACTACGCTCTTAGCGCTCCAAATGTCCAGTTGCATTTTCTACAGAAAGAGTGTTCAGATCTGCTCAATCAAAAGTATGGTTTAACTCTGTTAGCTGAATGCACAGATCAGAAAGAAGTTTCACCGAATGATTCTGTGTAGTTTATATTTGAAGACATTCCTTTTTCCACTATTACCCTCTTAGCGGTCCGAATCTCCTCTTGCATTTTCTACAAAAAGAGTGTTTCATAACTGCTCAATCAAAAATATGTTTTATCTCTGTTAACTGAATTTACAGATCAGAAATAAGTTTCACAGAATGCATCTGTGTAGTTTTTATTTGAAGATATTCTTTTTCCCAATGTAGGCCTCTTAGCGCTTAGCATGTCCAATTGCAGTTTCTACAGAAAGAGTGTTTCAGAACGGCTCAATCAAAAGTAAGGTTCAACTCTGTTAGTTGAATGCACAGAACAGAAAGAATTTTCACAGAATGCTACTGTGTAGTTTATATTTGAATATATTCCTTTTTCCACTATTACCCTCTTAGCGCTCCGAATGTCCACTTGCATTTTCTACAGAAAGAGTGTTCAGAACAGCGCAATCAAAATTATGTTTTAACTCTGTTAGCTTAATGAACATATCAGAAATAAGTTTCACACAATGCTTCTGTGTAGTTTTTATTTGAAGATATTATTTTTCCCAATAGAGGCCTCTTAGCGCTCAGAATGTCCAATTGCAGTTTCTACAGAAAGAGTGTTTCAGAAAGGCTCAATCAAATGTAAGGTTCAACTCTGTTAGTTGAATGCACAGAACAGAAAGAAGTTTCATACAATGCTTCTGTGTAGTTTATATTTGAACATATTCTTTTTTCCACTATTACCCACTTAGCGCTACGAATGTCCAGTTGCATTTTCTACAGACAGAGTGTTTCAAAACTGCTCAATCAAATGTATGGTTTAACTCTGTTAGCGGAATGCTCAGATCAGAAAGAAGTTTCACAGAATGCTTCTGTGTAGTTTACTTTTGAATATATTCCTTTTTCCACTACTACGCTCTTAGCGCTCCAAATGTCCAGTTGCATTTTCTACAGAAAGAGTGTTCAGATCTTCTCAATCAAAAGTATGGTTTAACTCTGTTAGCTGAATGCACAGATCAGAAAGAAGTTTCACCGAATGATTCTGTGTAGTTTATATTTGAAGACATTCCTTTTTCCACTATTACCCTCTTAGCGCTCCGAATCTCCACTTGCATTTTCTACAAAAAGAGTGTTTCATAACTGCTCAATCAAAAATATGTTTTATCTCTGTTAACTGAATTTACAGATCAGAAATAAGTTTCACAGAATGCATCTGTGTAGTTTTTATTTGAAGATATTATTTTTCCCAATGTAGGCCTCTTAGCGCTTAGCATGTCCAATTGCACTTTCTACAGAAAGAGTGTTTCAGAACGGCTCAATCAAAAGTAAGGTTCAACTCTGTTAGTTGAATGCACAGAACAGAAAGAATTTTCACAGAATGCTACTGTGTAGTTTATATTTGAATATATTCCTTTTTCCACTATTACCCTCTTAGCGCTCCGAATGTCCACTTGCATTTTCTACAGAAAGAGTGTTCAGAACTGCGCAATCAAAAGTATGGTTTAACTCTGTTAGCTTAATGAACATATCAGAAATAAGTTTCACACAATGCTTCTGTGTAGTTTTTATTTGAAGATATTATTTTTCCCAATATAGGCCTCTTAACGCTCAGAATGTCCAATTGCAGTTTCTACAGAAAGAGTGTTTCAGAAAGGCTCAATCAAAAGTAAGGTTCAACTCTGTTAGTTGAATGCACAGAACAGAAAGAAGTTTCATACAATGCTTCTGTGTAGTTTATATTTGAACATATTCTTTTTTCCACTATTACCCACTTAGCGCTACGAATGTCCAGTTGCATTTTCTACAGACAGAGTGTTTCAAAACTGCTCAATCAAAAGTATGGTTTAACTCTGTTAGATGAATGCTCAGATCAGAAAGAAGTTTCACAGAATGCTTCTGTGTAGCTTATATTTGAATATATTCCTTTTTCCACTACTACTCTCTTAGCGCTCCAAATGTCCAGTTGCATTTTCTACAGAAAGAGTGTTCAGATCTGCTCAATCAAAAGTATGGTTTAACTCTGTTAGCTGAATGCACAGATCAGAAAGAAGTTTCACAGAATGATTCTGTGTAGTTTATATTTGGAGACATTCCTTTTTCCACTATTACCCTCTTAGCGCTCCGAATCTCCACTTGCATTTTCTACAGAAAGAGTGTTTCAGAACGGCTCAATCAAAACTAAGGTTCAACTAGTTTAGTTGAACAAACAGAACAGAAAGAAGTTTCACACAATTCTTCTGTGTAGTTTTTATTTGTAGACATTCCTTTTCCCAATATAGGCCTCCTAGCGCTCAGAATGTCCAATTGCAGTTTCTACAGAATGAGTGTTTCAGAACGGCTCAATCAAAAGTAAGGTTCAACTCTGTTAGTTGAATGCACAGAACAGAAAGAAGTTTCACACAATTCTTCTGTGTAGTTTTTATTTGTAGACATTCTTTTTTCCAATATAGGCCTCTTATCGCTCAGAATGTCCAATTGCAGTCTCTACAGAAAGAGTGTTTCAGAACGGCTCAATCAAAAGTAAGGTTCAACTCTGTTAGTTGAATGCACAGAACAGAAAGAAGTTTCATACAATGCTTCTGTGTAGTTTATATTTGAACATATTCTTTTTTCCACTATTACCCACTTAGCGCTACGAATGTCCAGTTGCATTTTCTACAGACAGAGTGTTTCAAAACTGCTCAATCAAAAGTATGGTTTAACTCTGTTAGCTGAATGCTCAGATCAGAAAGAAGTTTCACAGAATGCTTCTGTGTAGTTTATATTTGAATATATTCCTTTTTCCACTACTACGCTCTTAGCGCTCCAAATGTCCAGTTGCATTTTCTACAGAAAGAGTGTTTAGATCTGCTCAATCAAAAGTATGGTTTAACTCTGTTAGCTGAATGCACTGATCAGAAAGAAGTTTCACCGAATGATTCTGTGTAGTTTATATTTGAAGACATTCCTTTTTCCACTATTACCCTCTTAGCGCTCCGAATCTCCAATTGCATTTTCTACAAAAAGAGTGTTTCATAACTGCTCAATCAAAAATATGTTTTATCTCTGTTAACTGAATTTACAGATCAGAAATAAGTTTCACAGAATGCATCTGTGTAGTTTTTATTTGAAGATATTCTTTTTCCCAATGTAGGCCTCTTAGCGCTTAGCATGTCCAATTGCAGTTTCTACAGAAAGAGTGTTTCAGAACGGCTCAATCAAAAGTAAGGTTCAACTCTGTTAGTTGAATGCACAGAACAGAAAGAATTTTCACAGAATGCTACTGTGTACTTTATATTTGAATATATTCCTTTTTCCACTATTACCCTCTTAGCGCTCCGAATGTCCACTTGCATTTTCTACAGAAAGAGTGTTCAGAACTGCGCAATCAAAAGTATGTTTTAACTCTGTTAGCTTAATGAACATATCAGAAATAAGTTTCACACAATGCTTCTGTGTAGTTTTTATTTGAAGATATTATTTTTCCCAATAGAGGCCTCTTAGCGCTCAGAATGTCCAATTGCAGTTTCTACAGAAAGATTGTTTCAGAAAGGCTCAATCAAATGTAAGGTTCAACTCTGTTAGTTGAATGCACAGAACAGAAAGAAGTTTCATACAATGCTTCTGTGTAGTTTATATTTGAACATATTCTTTTTTCCACTATTACCCACTTAGCGCTACGAATGTCCAGTTGCATTTTCTACAGACAGAGTGTTTCAAAACTGCTCAATCAAATGTATGGTTTAACTCTGTTAGCTGAATGCTCAGATCAGAAAGAAGTTTCACAGAATGCTTCTGTGTAGTTTATATTTGAATATATTCCTTTTTCCACTACTACGCTCTTAGCGCTCCAAATGTCCAGTTGCATTTTCTACAGAAAGAGTGTTCAGATCTTCTCAATCAAAAGTATGGTTTAACTCTGTTAGCTGAATGCACAGATCAGAAAGAAGTTTCACCGAATGATTCTGTGTAGTTTATATTTGAAGACATTCCTTTTTCCACTATTACCCTCTTAGCGCTCCGAATCTCCACTTGCATTTTCTACAAAAAGAGTGTTTCATAACTGCTCAATCAAAAATATGTTTTATCTCTGTTAACTGAATTTACAGATCAGAAATAAGTTTCACAGAATGCATCTGTGTAGTTTTTATTTGAAGATATTCTTTTTCCCAATGTAGGCCTCTTAGCGCTTAGCATGTCCAATTGCAGTTTCTACAGAAAGAGTGTTTCAGAACGGCTCAATCAAAAGTAAGGTTCAACTCTGTTAGTTGAATGCACAGAACAGAAAGAATTTTCACAGAATGCTACTGTGTAGTTTATATTTGAATATATTCCTTTTTCCACTATTACCCTCTTAGCGCTCAGAATGTCCACTTGCATTTTCTACAGAAAGAGTGTTCAGAACTGCGCAATCAAAAGTATGGTTTAACTCTGTTAGCTTAATGAACATATCAGAAATAAGTTTCACACAATGCTTCTGTGTAGTTTTTATTTGAAGATATTATTTTTCCCAATATAGGCCTCTTAGCGCTCAGAATGTCCAATTGCAGTTTCTACAGAAAGAGTGTTTCAGAAAGGCTCAATCAAAAGTAAGGTTCAACTCTGTTAGTTGAATGCACAGAACAGAAAGACGTTTCATACAATGCTTCTGTGTAGTTTATATTTGAACATATTCTTTTTTCCACTATTACCCACTTAGCGCTACGAATGTCCAGTTGCATTTTCTACAGACAGAGTGTTTCAAAACTGCTCAATCAAAAGTATGGTTTAACTCTGTTAGATGAATGCTCAGATCAGAAAGAAGTTTCACAGAATGCTTCTGTGTAGCTTATATTTGAATATATTCCTTTTTCCACTGCTACTCTCTTAGCGCTCCAAATGTCCAGTTGCATTTTCTACAGAAAGAGTGTTCAGATCTGCTCAATCAAAAGTATGGTTTAACTCTGTTAGCTGAATGCACAGATCAGAAAGAAGTTTCACAGAATGATTCTGTGTAGTTTATATTTGGAGACATTCCTTTTTCCACTATTACCCTCTTAGCGCTCCGAATCTCCACTTGCATTTTCTACAGAAAGAGTGTTTCAGAACGGCTCAATCAAAACTAAGGTTCAACTAGTTTAGTTGAACAAACAGAACAGAAAGAAGTTTCACACAATTCTTCTGTGTAGTTTTTATTTGTAGACATTCCTTTTCCCAATATAGGCCTCCTAGCGCTCAGAATGTCCAATTGCAGTTTCTACAGAAAGAGTGTTTCAGAACGGCTCAATCAAAAGTAAGGTTCAACTCTGTTAGTTGAATGCACAGAACAGAAAGAAGTTTCACACAATTCTTCTGTGTAGTTTTTATTTGTAGACATTCTTTTTTCCAATATAGGCCTCTTATCGCTCAGAATGTCCAATTGCAGTCTCTACAGAAAGAGTGTTTCAGAACGGCTCAATCAAATGTAAGGTTCAACTCTGTTAGTTGAATGCACAGAACAGAAAGAAGTTTCATACAATGCTTCTGTGTAGTTTGTATTTGAACATATTCTTTTTTCCACTATTACCCACTTAGCGCTACGAATGTCCAGTTGCATTTTCTACAGACAGAATGTTTCAAAACTGCTCAATCAAAAGTATGGTTTAACTCTGTTAGCTGAATGCTCAGATAAGAAAGAAGTTTCACAGAATGCTTCTGTGTAGTTTATATTTGAATATATTCCTTTTTCCACTACTACGCTCTTAGCGCTCCAAATGTCCAGTTGCATTTTCTACAGAAAGAGTGTTCAGATCTGCTCAATCAAAAGTATGGTTTAACTCTGTTAGCTGAATGCACAGATCAGAAAGAAGTTTCACCGAATGATTCTGTGTAGTTTATATTTGAAGACATTCCTTTTTCCACTATTACCCTCTTAGCGCTCCGAATCTCCACTTGCATTTTCTACAAAAAGAGTGTTTCATAGCTGCTCAAACAAAAATATGTTTTATCTCTGTTAACTGAATTTACAGATCAGAAATAAGTTTCACAGAATGCATCTGTGTAGTTTTTATTTGAAGATATTCTTTTTCCCATTGTAGGCCTCTTAGCGCTTAGCATGTCCAATTGCAGTTTCTACAGAAAGAGTGTTTCAGAACGGCTCAATCAAAAGTAAGGTTCAACACTGTTAGTTGAATGCACAGAACAGAAAGAATTTTCACAGAATGCTACTGTGTAGTTTATATTTGAATATATTACTTTTTCCACTATTACCCTCTTAGCGCTCCGAATGTCCACTTGCATTTTCTACACAAAGAGTGTTCAGAACTGCGCAATCAAAAGTATGGTTTAACTCTGTTAGCTTAATGAACATATCAGAAATAAGTTTCACACAATGCTTCTGTGTAGTTTTTATTTGAAGATATTTTTTTTCCCAATATAGGCCTCTTAGCGCTCAGAATGTCCAATTGCAGTTTCTACAGAAAGAGTGTTTCAGAAAGGCTCAATCAAATGTAAGGTTCAACTCTGTTAGTTGAATGCACAGAACAGAAAGAATTTTCATACAATGCTTCTGTGTAGTTTATATTTGAACATATTCTTTTTTCCACTATTACCCACTTAGCGCTACGAATGTCCAGTTGCATTTTCTACAGACAGAGTGTTTCAAAACTGCTCAATCAAAACTATGGTTTAACTCTGTTAGATGAATGCTCAGATCAGAAAGAAGTTTCACAGAATGCTTCTGTGTAGCTTATATTTGAATATATTCCTTTTTCCACTACTACTCTCTTAGCGCTCCAAATGTCCAGTTGCATTTTCTACAGAAAGAGTGTTCAGATCTGCTCAATCAAAAGTATGGTTTAACTCTGTTAGCTGAATGCACAGATCAGAAAGAAGTTTCACCGAATGATTCTGTGTAGTTTATATTTGAAGACATTCCTTTTTCCACTATTACCCTCTTAGCGCTCCGAATCTCCACTTGCATTTTCTACAAAAAGAGTGTTTCATAACTGCTCAATCAAAAATATGTTTTATCTCTGTTAACTGAATTTACAGATCAGAAATAAGTTTCACAGAATGCATCTGTGTAGTTTTTATTTGAAGATATTCTTTTTCCCAATGTAGGCCTCTTAGCGCTTAGCATGTCCAATTGCAGTTTCTACAGAAAGAGTGTTTCAGAACGGCTCAATCAAAAGTAAGGTTCAACTCTGTTAGTTGAATGCACAGAACAGAAAGAATTTTCACAGAATGCTACTGTGTAGTTTATATTTGAATATATTCCTTTTTCCACTATTACCCTCTTAGCGCTCAGAATGTCCACTTGCATTTTCTACAGAAAGAGTGTTCAGAACTGCGCAATCAAAAGTATGGTTTAACTCTGTTAGCTTAATGAACATATCAGAAATAAGTTTCACACAATGCTTCTGTGTAGTTTTTATTTGAAGATATTATTTTTCCCAATATAGGCCTCTTAGCGCTCAGAATGTCCAATTGCAGTTTCTACAGAAAGAGTGTTTCAGAAAGGCTCAATCAAAAGTAAGGTTCAACTCTGTTAGTTGAATGCACAGAACAGAAAGACGTTTCATACAATGCTTCTGTGTAGTTTATATTTGAACATATTCTTTTTTCCACTATTACCCACTTAGCGCTACGAATGTCCAGTTGCATTTTCTACAGACAGAGTGTTTCAAAACTGCTCAATCAAAAGTATGGTTTAACTCTGTTAGATGAATGCTCAGATCAGAAAGAAGTTTCACAGAATGCTTCTGTGTAGCTTATATTTGAATATATTCCTTTTTCCACTGCTACTCTCTTAGCGCTCCAAATGTCCAGTTGCATTTTCTACAGAAAGAGTGTTCAGATCTGCTCAATCAAAAGTATGGTTTAACTCTGTTAGCTGAATGCACAGATCAGAAAGAAGTTTCACAGAATGATTCTGTGTAGTTTATATTTGGAGACATTCCTTTTTCCACTATTACCCTCTTAGCGCTCCGAATCTCCACTTGCATTTTCTACAGAAAGAGTGTTTCAGAACGGCTCAATCAAAACTAAGGTTCAACTAGTTTAGTTGAACAAACAGAACAGAAAGAAGTTTCACACAATTCTTCTGTGTAGTTTTTATTTGTAGACATTCCTTTTCCCAATATAGGCCTCCTAGCGCTCAGAATGTCCAATTGCAGTTTCTACAGAAAGAGTGTTTCAGAACGGCTCAATCAAAAGTAAGGTTCAACTCTGTTAGTTGAATGCACAGAACAGAAAGAAGTTTCACACAATTCTTCTGTGTAGTTTTTATTTGTAGACATTCTTTTTTCCAATATAGGCCTCTTATCGCTCAGAATGTCCAATTGCAGTCTCTACAGAAAGAGTGTTTCAGAACGGCTCAATCAAATGTAAGGTTCAACTCTGTTAGTTGAATGCACAGAACAGAAAGAAGTTTCATACAATGCTTCTGTGTAGTTTGTATTTGAACATATTCTTTTTTCCACTATTACCCACTTAGCGCTACGAATGTCCAGTTGCATTTTCTACAGACAGAATGTTTCAAAACTGCTCAATCAAAAGTATGGTTTAACTCTGTTAGCTGAATGCTCAGATAAGAAAGAAGTTTCACAGAATGCTTCTGTGTAGTTTATATTTGAATATATTCCTTTTTCCACTACTACGCTCTTAGTGCTCCAAATGTCCAGTTGCATTTTCTACAGAAAGAGTGTTCAGATCTGCTCAATCAAAAGTATGGTTTAACTCTGTTAGCTGAATGCACAGATCAGAAAGAAGTTTCACCGAATGATTCTGTGTAGTTTATATTTGAAGACATTCCTTTTTCCACTATTACCCTCTTAGCGCTCCGAATCTCCACTTGCATTTTCTACAAAAAGAGTGTTTCATAGCTGCTCAAACAAAAATATGTTTTATCTCTGTTAACTGAATTTACAGATCAGAAATAAGTTTCACAGAATGCATCTGTGTAGTTTTTATTTGAAGATATTCTTTTTCCCATTGTAGGCCTCTTAGCGCTTAGCATGTCCAATTGCAGTTTCTACAGAAAGAGTGTTTCAGAACGGCTCAATCAAAAGTAAGGTTCAACACTGTTAGTTGAATGCACAGAACAGAAAGAATTTTCACAGAATGCTACTGTGTAGTTTATATTTGAATATATTTCTTTTTCCACTATTACCCTCTTAGCGCTCCGAATGTCCACTTGCATTTTCTACACAAAGAGTGTTCAGAACTGCGCAATCAAAAGTATGGTTTAACTCTGTTAGCTTAATGAACATATCAGAAATAAGTTTCACACAATGCTTCTGTGTAGTTTTTATTTGAAGATATTTTTTTTCCCAATATAGGCCTCTTAGCGCTCAGAATGTCCAATTGCAGTTTCTACAGAAAGAGTGTTTCAGAAAGGCTCAATCAAATGTAAGGTTCAACTCTGTTAGTTGAATGCACAGAACAGAAAGAATTTTCATACAATGCTTCTGTGTAGTTTATATTTGAACATATTCTTTTTTCCACTATTACCCACTTAGCGCTACGAATGTCCAGTTGCATTTTCTACAGACAGAGTGTTTCAAAACTGCTCAATCAAAACTATGGTTTAACTCTGTTAGATGAATGCTCAGATCAGAAAGAAGTTTCACAGAATGCTTCTGTGTAGCTTATATTTGAATATATTCCTTTTTCCACTACTACTCTCTTAGCGCTCCAAATGTCCAGTTGCATTTTCTACAGAAAGAGTGTTCAGATCTGCTCAATCAAAAGTATGGTTTAACTCTGTTAGCTGAATGCACAGATCAGAAAGAAGTTTCACCGAATGATTCTGTGTAGTTTATATTTGAAGACATTCCTTTTTCCACTATTACCCTCTTAGCGCTCCGAATCTCCACTTGCATTTTCTACAAAAAGAGTGTTTCATAACTGCTCAATCAAAAATATGTTTTATCTCTGTTAACTGAATTTACAGATCAGAAATAAGTTTCACAGAATGCATCTGTGTAGTTTTTATTTGAAGATATTCTTTTTCCCAATGTAGGCCTCTTAGCGCTTAGCATGTCCAATTGCAGTTTCTACAGAAAGAGTGTTTCAGAACGGCTCAATCAAAAGTAAGGTTCAACTCTGTTAGTTGAATGCACAGAACAGAAAGAATTTTCACAGAATGCTACTGTGTAGTTTATATTTGAATATATTCCTTTTTCCACTATTACCCTCTTAGCGCTCAGAATGTCCACTTGCATTTTCTACAGAAAGAGTGTTCAGAACTGCGCAATCAAAAGTATGGTTTAACTCTGTTAGCTTAATGAACATATCAGAAATAAGTTTCACACAATGCTTCTGTGTAGTTTTTATTTGAAGATATTATTTTTCCCAATATAGGCCTCTTAGCGCTCAGAATGTCCAATTGCAGTTTCTACAGAAAGAGTGTTTCAGAAAGGCTCAATCAAAAGTAAGGTTCAACTCTGTTAGTTGAATGCACAGAACAGAAAGAAGTTTCATACAATGCTTCTGTGTAGTTTATATTTGAACATATTCTTTTTTCCACTATTACCCACTTAGCGCTACGAATGTCCAGTTGCATTTTCTACAGACAGAGTGTTTCAAAACTGCTCAATCAAAAGTATGGTTTAACTCTGTTAGATGAATGCTCAGATCAGAAAGAAGTTTCACAGAATGCTTCTGTGTAGCTTATATTTGAATATATTCCTTTTTCCACTGCTACTCTCTTAGCGCTCCAAATGTCCAGTTGCATTTTCTACAGAAAGAGTGTTCAGATCTGCTCAATCAAAAGTATGGTTTAACTCTGTTAGCTGAATGCACAGATCAGAAAGAAGTTTCACAGAATGATTCTGTGTAGTTTATATTTGGAGACATTCCTTTTTCCACTATTACCCTCTTAGCGCTCCGAATCTCCACTTGCATTTTCTACAGAAAGAGTGTTTCAGAACGGCTCAATCAAAACTAAGGTTCAACTAGTTTAGTTGAACAAACAGAACAGAAAGAAGTTTCACACAATTCTTCTGTGTAGTTTTTATTTGTAGACATTCCTTTTCCCAATATAGGCCTCCTAGCGCTCAGAATGTCCAATTGCAGTTTCTACAGAAAGAGTGTTTCAGAACGGCTCAATCAAAAGTAAGGTTCAACTCTGTTAGTTGAATGCACAGAACAGAAAGAAGTTTCACACAATTCTTCTGTGTAGTTTTTATTTGTAGACATTCTTTTTTCCAATATAGGCCTCTTATCGCTCAGAATGTCCAATTGCAGTCTCTACAGAAAGAGTGTTTCAGAACGGCTCAATCAAATGTAAGGTTCAACTCTGTTAGTTGAATGCACAGAACAGAAAGAAGTTTCATACAATGCTTCTGTGTAGTTTGTATTTGAACATATTCTTTTTTCCACTATTACCCACTTAGCGCTACGAATGTCCAGTTGCATTTTCTACAGACAGAATGTTTCAAAACTGCTCAATCAAAAGTATGGTTTAACTCTGTTAGCTGAATGCTCAGATAAGAAAGAAGTTTCACAGAATGCTTCTGTGTAGTTTATATTTGAATATATTCCTTTTTCCACTACTACGCTCTTAGCGCTCCAAATGTCCAGTTGCATTTTCTACAGAAAGAGTGTTCAGATCTGCTCAATCAAAAGTATGGTTTAACTCTGTTAGCTGAATGCACAGATCAGAAAGAAGTTTCACCGAATGATTCTGTGTAGTTTATATTTGAAGACATTCCTTTTTCCACTATTACCCTCTTAGCGCTCCGAATCTCCACTTGCATTTTCTACAAAAAGAGTGTTTCATAGCTGCTCAAACAAAAATATGTTTTATCTCTGTTAACTGAATTTACAGATCAGAAATAAGTTTCACAGAATGCATCTGTGTAGTTTTTATTTGAAGATATTCTTTTTCCCATTGTAGGCCTCTTAGCGCTTAGCATGTCCAATTGCAGTTTCTACAGAAAGAGTGTTTCAGAACGGCTCAATCAAAAGTAAGGTTCAACACTGTTAGTTGAATGCACAGAACAGAAAGAATTTTCACAGAATGCTACTGTGTAGTTTATATTTGAATATATTACTTTTTCCACTATTACCCTCTTAGCGCTCCGAATGTCCACTTGCATTTTCTACACAAAGAGTGTTCAGAACTGCGCAATCAAAAGTATGGTTTAACTCTGTTAGCTTAATGAACATATCAGAAATAAGTTTCACACAATGCTTCTGTGTAGTTTTTATTTGAAGATATTTTTTTTCCCAATATAGGCCTCTTAGCGCTCAGAATGTCCAATTGCAGTTTCTACAGAAAGAGTGTTTCAGAAAGGCTCAATCAAATGTAAGGTTCAACTCTGTTAGTTGAATGCACAGAACAGAAAGAATTTTCATACAATGCTTCTGTGTAGTTTATATTTGAACATATTCTTTTTTCCACTATTACCCACTTAGCGCTACGAATGTCCAGTTGCATTTTCTACAGACAGAGTGTTTCAAAACTGCTCAATCAAAACTATGGTTTAACTCTGTTAGATGAATGCTCAGATCAGAAAGAAGTTTCACAGAATGCTTCTGTGTAGCTTATATTTGAATATATTCCTTTTTCCACTACTACTCTCTTAGCGCTCCAAATGTCCAGTTGCATTTTCTACAGAAAGAGTGTTCAGATCTGCTCAATCAAAAGTATGGTTTAACTCTGTTAGCTGAATGCACAGATCAGAAAGAAGTTTCACCGAATGATTCTGTGTAGTTTATATTTGAAGACATTCCTTTTTCCACTATTACCCTCTTAGCGCTCCGAATCTCCACTTGCATTTTCTACAAAAAGAGTGTTTCATAACTGCTCAATCAAAAATATGTTTTATCTCTGTTAACTGAATTTACAGATCAGAAATAAGTTTCACAGAATGCATCTGTGTAGTTTTTATTTGAAGATATTCTTTTTCCCAATGTAGGCCTCTTAGCGCTTAGCATGTCCAATTGCAGTTTCTACAGAAAGAGTGTTTCAGAACGGCTCAATCAAAAGTAAGGTTCAACTCTGTTAGTTGAATGCACAGAACAGAAAGAATTTTCACAGAATGCTACTGTGTAGTTTATATTTGAATATATTCCTTTTTCCACTATTACCCTCTTAGCGCTCAGAATGTCCACTTGCATTTTCTACAGAAAGAGTGTTCAGAACTGCGCAATCAAAAGTATGGTTTAACTCTGTTAGCTTAATGAACATATCAGAAATAAGTTTCACACAATGCTTCTGTGTAGTTTTTATTTGAAGATATTATTTTTCCCAATATAGGCCTCTTAGCGCTCAGAATGTCCAATTGCAGTTTCTACAGAAAGAGTGTTTCAGAAAGGCTCAATCAAAAGTAAGGTTCAACTCTGTTAGTTGAATGCACAGAACAGAAAGAAGTTTCATACAATGCTTCTGTGTAGTTTATATTTGAACATATTCTTTTTTCCACTATTACCCACTTAGCGCTACGAATGTCCAGTTGCATTTTCTACAGACAGAGTGTTTCAAAACTGCTCAATCAAAAGTATGGTTTAACTCTGTTAGATGAATGCTCAGATCAGAAAGAAGTTTCACAGAATGCTTCTGTGTAGCTTATATTTGAATATATTCCTTTTTCCACTGCTACTCTCTTAGCGCTCCAAATGTCCAGTTGCATTTTCTACAGAAAGAGTGTTCAGATCTGCTCAATCAAAAGTATGGTTTAACTCTGTTAGCTGAATGCACAGATCAGAAAGAAGTTTCACAGAATGATTCTGTGTAGTTTATATTTGGAGACATTCCTTTTTCCACTATTACCCTCTTAGCGCTCCGAATCTCCACTTGCATTTTCTACAGAAAGAGTGTTTCAGAACGGCTCAATCAAAACTAAGGTTCAACTAGTTTAGTTGAACAAACAGAACAGAAAGAAGTTTCACACAATTCTTCTGTGTAGTTTTTATTTGTAGACATTCCTTTTCCCAATATAGGCCTCCTAGCGCTCAGAATGTCCAATTGCAGTTTCTACAGAAAGAGTGTTTCAGAACGGCTCAATCAAAAGTAAGGTTCAACTCTGTTAGTTGAATGCACAGAACAGAAAGAAGTTTCACACAATTCTTCTGTGTAGTTTTTATTTGTAGACATTCTTTTTTCCAATATAGGCCTCTTATCGCTCAGAATGTCCAATTGCAGTCTCTACAGAAAGAGTGTTTCAGAACGGCTCAATCAAATGTAAGGTTCAACTCTGTTAGTTGAATGCACAGAACAGAAAGAAGTTTCATACAATGCTTCTGTGTAGTTTGTATTTGAACATATTCTTTTTTCCACTATTACCCACTTAGCGCTACGAATGTCCAGTTGCATTTTCTACAGACAGAATGTTTCAAAACTGCTCAATCAAAAGTATGGTTTAACTCTGTTAGCTGAATGCTCAGATAAGAAAGAAGTTTCACAGAATGCTTCTGTGTAGTTTATATTTGAATATATTCCTTTTTCCACTACTACGCTCTTAGCGCTCCAAATGTCCAGTTGCATTTTCTACAGAAAGAGTGTTCAGATCTGCTCAATCAAAAGTATGGTTTAACTCTGTTAGCTGAATGCACAGATCAGAAAGAAGTTTCACCGAATGATTCTGTGTAGTTTATATTTGAAGACATTCCTTTTTCCACTATTACCCTCTTAGCGCTCCGAATCTCCACTTGCATTTTCTACAAAAAGAGTGTTTCATAGCTGCTCAAACAAAAATATGTTTTATCTCTGTTAACTGAATTTACAGATCAGAAATAAGTTTCACAGAATGCATCTGTGTAGTTTTTATTTGAAGATATTCTTTTTCCCATTGTAGGCCTCTTAGCGCTTAGCATGTCCAATTGCAGTTTCTACAGAAAGAGTGTTTCAGAACGGCTCAATCAAAAGTAAGGTTCAACACTGTTAGTTGAATGCACAGAACAGAAAGAATTTTCACAGAATGCTACTGTGTAGTTTATATTTGAATATATTACTTTTTCCACTATTACCCTCTTAGCGCTCCGAATGTCCACTTGCATTTTCTACACAAAGAGTGTTCAGAACTGCGCAATCAAAAGTATGGTTTAACTCTGTTAGCTTAATGAACATATCAGAAATAAGTTTCACACAATGCTTCTGTGTAGTTTTTATTTGAAGATATTTTTTTTCCCAATATAGGCCTCTTAGCGCTCAGAATGTCCAATTGCAGTTTCTACAGAAAGAGTGTTTCAGAAAGGCTCAATCAAATGTAAGGTTCAACTCTGTTAGTTGAATGCACAGAACAGAAAGAATTTTCATACAATGCTTCTGTGTAGTTTATATTTGAACATATTCTTTTTTCCACTATTACCCACTTAGCGCTACGAATGTCCAGTTGCATTTTCTACAGACAGAGTGTTTCAAAACTGCTCAATCAAAACTATGGTTTAACTCTGTTAGATGAATGCTCAGATCAGAAAGAAGTTTCACAGAATGCTTCTGTGTAGCTTATATTTGAATATATTCCTTTTTCCACTACTACTCTCTTAGCGCTCCAAATGTCCAGTTGCATTTTCTACAGAAAGAGTGTTCAGATCTGCTCAATCAAAAGTATGGTTTAACTCTGTTAGCTGAATGCACAGATCAGAAAGAAGTTTCACCGAATGATTCTGTGTAGTTTATATTTGAAGACATTCCTTTTTCCACTATTACCCTCTTAGCGCTCCGAATCTCCACTTGCATTTTCTACAAAAAGAGTGTTTCATAACTGCTCAATCAAAAATATGTTTTATCTCTGTTAACTGAATTTACAGATCAGAAATAAGTTTCACAGAATGCATCTGTGTAGTTTTTATTTGAAGATATTCTTTTTCCCAATGTAGGCCTCTTAGCGCTTAGCATGTCCAATTGCAGTTTCTACAGAAAGAGTGTTTCAGAACGGCTCAATCAAAAGTAAGGTTCAACTCTGTTAGTTGAATGCACAGAACAGAAAGAATTTTCACAGAATGCTACTGTGTAGTTTATATTTGAATATATTCCTTTTTCCACTATTACCCTCTTAGCGCTCAGAATGTCCACTTGCATTTTCTACAGAAAGAGTGTTCAGAACTGCGCAATCAAAAGTATGGTTTAACTCTGTTAGCTTAATGAACATATCAGAAATAAGTTTCACACAATGCTTCTGTGTAGTTTTTATTTGAAGATATTATTTTTCCCAATATAGGCCTCTTAGCGCTCAGAATGTCCAATTGCAGTTTCTACAGAAAGAGTGTTTCAGAAAGGCTCAATCAAAAGTAAGGTTCAACTCTGTTAGTTGAATGCACAGAACAGAAAGAAGTTTCATACAATGCTTCTGTGTAGTTTATATTGGAACATATTCTTTTTTCCACTATTACCCACTTAGCGCTACGAATGTCCAGTTGCATTTTCTACAGACAGAGTGTTTCAAAACTGCTCAATCAAAAGTATGGTTTAACTCTGTTAGATGAATGCTCAGATCAGAAAGAAGTTTCACAGAATGCTTCTGTGTAGCTTATATTTGAATATATTCCTTTTTCCACTGCTACTCTCTTAGCGCTCCAAATGTCCAGTTGCATTTTCTACAGAAAGAGTGTTCAGATCTGCTCAATCAAAAGTATGGTTTAACTCTGTTAGCTGAATGCACAGATCAGAAAGAAGTTTCACAGAATGATTCTGTGTAGTTTATATTTGGAGACATTCCTTTTTCCACTATTACCCTCTTAGCGCTCCGAATCTCCACTTGCATTTTCTACAGAAAGAGTGTTTCAGAACGGCTCAATCAAAACTAAGGTTCAACTAGTTTAGTTGAACAAACAGAACAGAAAGAAGTTTCACACAATTCTTCTGTGTAGTTTTTATTTGTAGACATTCCTTTTCCCAATATAGGCCTCCTAGCGCTCAGAATGTCCAATTGCAGTTTCTACAGAAAGAGTGTTTCAGAACGGCTCAATCAAAAGTAAGGTTCAACTCTGTTAGTTGAATGCACAGAACAGAAAGAAGTTTCACAAAATTATTCTGTGTAGTTTTTATTTGTAGACATTCTTTTTTCCAATATAGGCCTCTTATCGCTCAGAATGTCCAATTGCAGTCTCTACAGAAAGAGTGTTTCAGAACGGCTCAATCAAATGTAAGGTTCAACTCTGTTAGTTGAATGCACAGAACAGAAAGAAGTTTCATACAATGCTTCTGTGTAGTTTGTATTTGAACATATTCTTTTTTCCACTATTACCCACTTAGCGCTACGAATGTCCAGTTGCATTTTCTACAGATAGAATGTTTCAAAACTGCTCAATCAAAAGTATGGTTTAACTCTGTTAGCTGAATGCTCAGATAAGAAAGAAGTTTCACAGAATGCTTCTGTGTAGTTTATATTTGAATATATTCCTTTTTCCACTACTACGCTCTTAGCGCTCCAAATGTCCAGTTGCATTTTCTACAGAAAGAGTGTTCAGATCTGCTCAATCAAAAGTATGGTTTAACTCTGTTAGCTGAATGCACAGATCAGAAAGAAGTTTCACCGAATGATTCTGTGTAGTTTATATTTGAAGACATTCCTTTTTCCACTATTACCCTCTTAGCGCTCCGAATCTCCACTTGCATTTTCTACAAAAAGAGTGTTTCATAGCTGCTCAAACAAAAATATGTTTTATCTCTGTTAACTGAATTTACAGATCAGAAATAAGTTTCACAGAATGCATCTGTGTAGTTTTTATTTGAAGATATTCTTTTTCCCATTGTAGGCCTCTTAGCGCTTAGCATGTCCAATTGCAGTTTCTACAGAAAGAGTGTTTCAGAACGGCTCAATCAAAAGTAAGGTTCAACACTGTTAGTTGAATGCACAGAACAGAAAGAATTTTCACAGAATGCTACTGTGTAGTTTATATTTGAATATATTACTTTTTCCACTATTACCCTCTTAGCGCTCCGAATGTCCACTTGCATTTTCTACACAAAGAGTGTTCAGAACTGCGCAATCAAAAGTATGGTTTAACTCTGTTAGCTTAATGAACATATCAGAAATAAGTTTCACACAATGCTTCTGTGTAGTTTTTATTTGAAGATATTTTTTTTCCCAATATAGGCCTCTTAGCGCTCAGAATGTCCAATTGCAGTTTCTACAGAAAGAGTGTTTCAGAAAGGCTCAATCAAATGTAAGGTTCAACTCTGTTAGTTGAATGCACAGAACAGAAAGAATTTTCATACAATGCTTCTGTGTAGTTTATATTTGAACATATTCTTTTTTCCACTATTACCCACTTAGCGCTACGAATGTCCAGTTGCATTTTCTACAGACAGAGTGTTTCAAAACTGCTCAATCAAAACTATGGTTTAACTCTGTTAGATGAATGCTCAGATCAGAAAGAAGTTTCACAGAATGCTTCTGTGTAGCTTATATTTGAATATATTCCTTTTTCCACTACTACTCTCTTAGCGCTCCAAATGTCCAGTTGCATTTTCTACAGAAAGAGTGTTCAGATCTGCTCAATCAAAAGTATGGTTTAACTCTGTTAGCTGAATGCACAGATCAGAAAGAAGTTTCACCGAATGATTCTGTGTAGTTTATATTTGAAGACATTCCTTTTTCCACTATTACCCTCTTAGCGCTCCGAATCTCCACTTGCATTTTCTACAAAAAGAGTGTTTCATAACTGCTCAATCAAAAATATGTTTTATCTCTGTTAACTGAATTTACAGATCAGAAATAAGTTTCACAGAATGCATCTGTGTAGTTTTTATTTGAAGATATTCTTTTTCCCAATGTAGGCCTTTTAGCGCTTAGCATTTCCAATTGCAGTTTCTACAGAAAGAGTGTTTCAGAACGGCTCAATCAAAAGTAAGGTTCAACACTGTTAGTTGAATGCACAGAACAGAAAGAATTTTCACAGAATGCTACTGTGTAGTTTATATTTGAATATATTACTTTTTCCACTATTACCCTCTTAGCGCTCCGAATGTCCACTTGCATTTTCTACAGAAAGAGTGTTCAGAACTGCGCAATCAAAAGTATGGTTTAACTCTGTTAGCTTAATGAACATATCAGAAATAAGTTTCACACAATGCTTCTGTGTAGTTTTTATTTGAAGATATTATTTTTCCCAATATAGGCCTCTTAGCGCTCAGAATGTCCAATTGCAGTTTCTACAGAAAGAGTGTTTCAGAAAGGCTCAATCAAAAGTAAGGTTCAACTCTGTTAGTTGAATGCACAGAACAGAAAGAAGTTTCCCACAATGCTTCTGTGTAGTTTACATTTGAACATATTCTTTTTTCCACTATTACCCACTTAGCGCTACGAATGTCCAGTTGCATTTTCTACAGACAGAGTGTTTCAAAACTGCTCAATCAAAAGTATGGTTTAACTCTGTTAGATGAATGCTCAGATCAGAAAGAAGTTTCACAGAATGCTTCTGTGTAGCTTATATTTGAATATATTCCTTTTTCCACTACTACTCTCTTAGTGCTCCAAATGTCCAGTTGCATTTTCTACAGAAAGAGTGTTCAGATCTGCTCAATCAAAAGTATGGTTTAACTCTGTTAGCTGAATGCACAGATCAGAAAGAAGTTTCACAGAATGATTCTGTGTAGTTTATATTTGGAGACATTCCTTTTTCCACTATTACCCGCTTAGCGCTCCGAATCTCCACTTGCATTTTCTACAGAAAGAGTGTTTCAGAACGGCTCAATCAAAACTAAGGTTCAACTAGTTTAGTTGAACAAACAGAACAGAAAGAAGTTTCACACAATTCTTCTGTGTAGTTTTTATTTGTAGACATTCTTTTTCCCAATATAGGCCTCCTAGCGCTCAGAATGTCCAATTGCAGTTTCTACAGAAAGAGTGTTTCAGAACGGCTCAATCAAAAGTAAGGTTCAACTCTGTTAGTTGAATGCACAGAACAGAAAGAAGTTTCATACAATGCTTCTGTGTAGTTTATATTTGAACATATTCTTTTTTCCACTATTACCCACTTAGCGCTACGAATGTCCAGTTGCATTTTCTACAGACAGAGTGTTTCAAAACTGCCCAATCAAATGTATGGTTTAACTCTGTTAGCTGAATGCTCAGATCAGAAAGAAGTTTCACAGAATGCTTCTGTGTAGTTTATATTTGAATATATTCCTTTTTCCACTACTACGCTCTTAGCGCTCCAAATGTCCAGTTGCATTTTCTACAGAAAGAGTGTTCAGATCTTCTCAATCAAAAGTATGGTTTAACTCTGTTAGCTGAATGCACAGATCAGAAAGAAGTTTCACCGAATGATTCTGTGTAGTTTATATTTGAAGACATTCCTTTTTCCACTATTACCCTCTTAGCGCTCCGAATCTCCACTTGCATTTTCTACAAAAAGAGTGTTTCATAACTGCTCAATCAAAAATATGTTTTATCTCTGTTAACTGAATTTACAGATCAGAAATAAGTTTCACAGAATGCATCTGTGTAGTTTTTATTTGAAGATATTCTTTTTCCCAATGTAGGCCTCTTAGCGCTTTGCATGTCCAATTGCAGTTTCTACAGAAAGAGTGTTTCAGAACGGCTCAATCAAAAGTAAGGTTCAACTCTGTTAGTTGAATGCACAGAACAGAAAGAATTTTCACAGAATGCTACTGTGTAGTTTATATTTGAATATATTCCTTTTTCCACTATTACCCTCTTAGCGCTCAGAATGTCCACTTGCATTTTCTACAGAAAGAGTGTTCAGAACTGCGCAATCAAAAGTATGGTTTAACTCTGTTAGCTTAATGAACATATCAGAAATAAGTTTCACACAATGCTTCTGTGTAGTTTTTATTTGAAGATATTATTTTTCCCAATATAGGCCTCTTAGCGCTCAGAATGTCCAATTGCAGTTTCTACAGAAAGAGTGTTTCAGAAAGGCTCAATCAAAAGTAAGGTTCAACTCTGTTAGTTGAATGCACAGAACAGAAAGAAGTTTCATACAATGCTTCTGTGTAGTTTATATTTGAACATATTCTTTTTTCCACTATTACCCACTTAGCGCTACGAATGTCCAGTTGCATTTTCTACAGTCAGTGTGTTTCAAAACTGCTCAATCAAAAGTATGGTTTAACTCTGTTAGATGAATGCTCAGATCAGAAAGAAGTTTCACAGAATGCTTCTGTGTAGCTTATATTTGAATTTATTCCTTTTTCCACTGCTACTCTCTTAGCGCTCCAAATGTCCAGTTGCATTTTCTACAGAAAGAGTGTTCAGATCTGCTCAATCAAAAGTATGGTTTAACTCTGTTAGCTGAATGCACAGATCAGAAAGAAGTTTCACAGAATGATTCTGTGTAGTTTATATTTGGAGACATTCCTTTTTCCACTATTACCCTCTTAGCGCTCCGAATCTCCACTTGCATTTTCTACAGAAAGAGTGTTTCAGAACGGCTCAATCAAAACTAAGGTTCAAATAGTTTAGTTTAACAAACAGAACAGAAAGAAGTTTCACACAATTCTTCTGTGTAGTTTTTATTTGTAGACATTCCTTTTCCCAATATAGGCCTCCTAGCGCTCAGAATGTCCAATTGCAGTTTCTACAGAAAGAGTGTTTCAGAACGGCTCAATCAAAAGTAAGGTTCAACTCTGTTAGTTGAATGCACAGAACAGAAAGAAGTTTCACACAATTCTTCTGTTTAGTTTTTATTTGTAGACACTCTTTTTTCCAATATAGGCCTCTTATCGCTCAGAATGTCCAATTGCAGTCTCTACAGAAAGAGTGTTTCAGAACGGCTCAATCAAAAGTAAGGTTCAACTCTGTTAGTTGAATGCACAGAACAGAAAGAAGTTTCATACAATGCTTCTGTGTAGTTTGTATTTGAACATATTCTTTTTTCCACTATTACCCACTTAGCGCTACGAATGTCCAGTTGCATTTTCTACAGACAGAATGTTTCAAAACTGCTCAATCAAAAGTATGGTTTAACTCTGTTAGCTGAATGCTCAGATAAGAAAGAAGTTTCACAGAATGCTTCTGTGTAGTTTATATTTGAATATATTCCTTTTTCCACTACTACGCTCTTAGCGCTCCAAATGTCCAGTTGCATTTTCTACAGACAGAGTGTTCAGATCTGCTCAATCAAAAGTATGGTTTAACTCTGTTAGCTGAATGCACAGATCAGAAAGAAGTTTCACCGAATGATTCTGTGTAGTTTATATTTGAAGACATTCCTTTTTCCACTATTACCCTCTTAGCGCTCCGAATCTCCAATTGCATTTTCTACAAAAAGAGTGTTTCATAGCTGCTCAAACAAAAATATGATTTATCTCTGTTAACTGAATTTACAGATCAGAAATATGTTTCACAGAATGCATCTGTGTAGTTTTTATTTGAAGATATTCTTTTTCCCAATGTAGGCCGCTTAGCGCTTAGCATGTCCAATTGCAGTTTCTACAGAAAGAGTGTTTCAGAACGGCTCAATCAAAAGTAAGGTTCAACACTGTTAGTTGAATGCACAGAACAGAAAGAATTTTCACAGAATGCTACTGTGTAGTTTATATTTGAATATATTACTTTTTCCACTATTACCCTCTTAGCGCTCCGAATGTCCACTTGCATTTTCTACACAAAGAGTGTTCAGAACTGCGCAATCAAAAGTATGGTTTAACTCTGTTAGCTTAATGAACATATCAGAAATAAGTTTCACACAATGCTTCTGTGTAGTTTTTATTTGAAGATATTATTTTTCCCAATATAGGCCTCTTAGCGCTCAGAATGTCCAATTGCAGTTTCTACAGAAAGAGTGTTTCAGAAATGCTCAATCAAAAGTAAGGTTCAACTCTGTTAGTTGAATGCACAGAACAGAAAGAAGTTTCCCACAATGCTTCTGTGTAGTTTACATTTGAACATATTCTTTTTTCCACTATTACCCACTTAGCGCTACGAATGTCCAGTTGCATTTTCTACAGACAGAGTGTTTCAAAACTGCTCAATCAATAGTATGGTTTAACTCTGTTAGCTGAATTCTCAGATCAGAAACAAGTTTCACAGAATGCTTCTGTGTAGTTTAGATTTGAATATATTCCTTTTTCCACTACTACTATCTTAGCGCTCCAAATGTCCAGTTGCATTTTCTACAGAAAGAGTGTTCAGATCTGCTCAATCAAAAGTATGGTTTAACTCTGTTAGCTGAATGCACAGATCAGAAAGAAGTTTCACAGAATGATTCTGTGTAGTTTATATTTGGAGACATTCCTTTTTCCACTATTACCCTCTTAGCGCTCCGAATCTCCACTTGCATTTTCTACAGAAAGAGTGTTTCAGAACGGCTCAATCAAAACTAAGGTTCAACTCTTTTAGTTGAACAAACAGAACAGAAAGTATTTTCACACAATTCTTCTGTGTAGTTTTTATTTGTAGACATTCTTTTTCCCAATATAGGCCTCCTAGCGCTCAGAATGTCCAATTGCAGTTTCTACAGAAAGAGTGTTTCAGAACGGCTCAATCAAAAGTAAGGTTCAACTCTGTTAGTTGAATGCACAGAACAGAAAGAAGTTTCATACAATGCTTCTGTGTAGTTTATATTTGAACATATTCTTTTTTCCACTATTACCCACTTAGCGCTACGAATGTCCAGTTGCATTTTCTACAGACAGAGTGTTTCAAAACTGCTCAATCAAAAGTATGGTTTAACTCTGTTAGCTGAATGCTCAGATCAGAAAGAAGTTTCACAGAATGCTTCTGTGTAGTTTATATTTGAATATATTCCTTTTTCCACTACTACGCTCTTAGCGCTCGAAATGTCCAGTTGCATTTTCTACAGAAAGAGTGTTCAGATCTGCTCAATCAAAAGTATGGTTTAACTCTGTTAGCTGAATGCACAGATCAGAAAGAAGCTTCACCGAATGATTCTGTGTAGTTTATATTTGAAGACATTCCTTTTTCCACTATTACCCTCTTAGCGCTCCGAATCTCCACTTGCATTTTCTACAAAAAGAGTGTTTCATAACTGCTCAATCAAAAATATGTTTTATCTCTGTTAACTGAATTTACAGATCAGAAATAAGTTTCACAGAATGCATCTGTGTAGTTTTTATTTGAAGATATTCTTTTTCCCAATGTAGGCCTCTTAGCCCTTAGCATGTCCAATTGCAGTATCTACAGAAAGAGTGTTTCAGAACGGCTCAATCAAAAGTAAGGTTCAAATCTGTTAGTTGAATGCACAGAACAGAAAGAATTTTCACAGAATGCTACTGTGTAGTTTATATTTGAATATATTCCTTTTTCCACTATTACCCTCTTAGCGCTCAGAATGTCCACTTGCATTTTCTACAGAAAGAGTGTTCAGAACTGCGCAATCAAAAGTATGGTTTAACTCTGTTAGCTTAATGAACATATCAGAAATAAGTTTCACACAATGCTTCTGTGTAGTTTTTATTTGAAGATATTATTTTTCCCAATATAGGCCTCTTAGCGCTCAGAATGTCCAATTGCAGTTTCTACAGAAAGAGTGTTTCAGAAAGGCTCAATCAAAAGTAAGGTTCAACTCTGTTAGTTGAATGCACAGAACAGAAGGAATTTTCATACAATGCTTCTGTGTAGTTTATATTTGAACATATTCTTTTTTCCACTATTACCCACTTAGCGCTACGAATGTCCAGTTGCATTTTCTACAGACAGAGTGTTTCAAAACTGCTCAATCAAAACTATGGTTTAACTCTGTTAGATGAATGCTCAGATCAGAAAGAAGTTTCACAGAATGCTTCTGTGTAGCTTATATTTGAATATATTCCTTTTTCCACTACTACTCTCTTAGCGCTCCAAATGTCCAGTTGCATTTTCTACAGAAAGAGTGTTCAGATCTGCTCAATCAAAAGTATGGTTTAACTCTGTTAGCTGAATGCACAGATCAGAAAGAAGTTTCACCGAATGATTCTGTGTAGTTTATATTTGAAGACATTCCTTTTTCCACTATTACCCTCTTAGCGCTCCGAATCTCCACTTGCATTTTCTACAAAAAGAGTGTTTCATAGCTGCTCAAACAAAAATATGTTTTATCTCTGTTAACTGAATTTACAGATCAGAAATATGTTTCACAGAATGCATCTGTGTAGTTTTTATTTGAAGATATTCTTTTTCCCAATGTAGGCCTCTTAGCGCTTAGCATGTCCAATTGCAGTTTCTACAGAAAGAGTGTTTCAGAACGGCTCAATCAAAAGTAAGGTTCAACACTGTTAGTTGAATGCACAGAACAGAAAGAATTTTCACAGAATGCTACTGTGTAGTTTATATTTGAATATATTACTTTTTCCACTATTACCCTCTTAGCGCTCCGAATGTCCACTTGCATTTTCTACACAAAGAGTGTTCAGAACTGCGCAATCAAAAGTATGGTTTAACTCTGTTAGCTTAATGAACATATCAGAAATAAGTTTCACACAATGCTTCTGTGTAGTTTTTGTTTGAAGATATTATTTTTCCCAATATAGGCCTCTTAGCGCTCAGAATGTCCAATTGCAGTTTCTACAGAAAGAGTGTTTCAGAAATGCTCAATCAAAAGTAAGGTTCAACTCTGTTAGTTGAATGCACAGAACAGAAAGAAGTTTCCCACAATGCTTCTGTGTAGTTTACATTTGAACATATTCTTTTTTCCACTATTACCCACTTAGCGCTACGAATGTCCAGTTGCATTTTCTACAGACAGAGTGTTTCAAAACTGCTCAATCAAAAGTATGGTTTAACTCTGTTAGCTGAATTCTCAGATCAGAAAGAAGTTTCACAGAATGCTTCTGTGTAGTTTAGATTTGAATATATTCCTTTTTCCACTACTACTATCTTAGCGCTCCAAATGTCCAGTTGCATTTTCTACAGAAAGAGTGTTCAGATCTGCTCAATCAAAAGTATGGTTTAACTCTGTTAGCTGAATGCACAGATCAGAAAGAAGTTTCACAGACTGATTCTGTGTAGTTTATATTTGGAGACATTCCTTTTTCCACTATTACCCTCTTAGCGCTCCGAATCTCCACTTGCATTTTCTACAGAAAGAGTGTTTCAGAACGGCTCAATCAAAACTAAGGTTCAACTCTTTTAGTTGAACAAACAGAACAGAAAGTATTTTCACACAATTCTTCTGTGTAGTTTTTATTTGTAGACATTCTTTTTCCCAATATAGGCCTCCTAGCGCTCAGAATGTCCAATTGCAGTTTCTACAGAAAGAGTGTTTCAGAACGGCTCAATCAAAAGTAAGGTTCAACTCTGTTAGTTGAATGCACAGAACAGAAAGAAGTTTCATACAATGCTTCTGTGTAGTTTATATTTGAACATATTCTTTTTTCCACTAATACCCACTTAGCGCTACGAATGTCCAGTTGCATTTTCTACAGACAGAGTGTTTCAAAACTGCTCAATCAAAAGTATGGTTTAACTCTGTTAGCTGAATGCTCAGATCAGAAAGAAGTTTCACAGAATGCTTCTGTGTAGTTTATATTTGAATATATTCCTTTTTCCACTACTACGCTCTTAGCGCTCGAAATGTCCAGTTGCATTTTCTACAGAAAGAGTGTTCAGATCTGCTCAATCAAAAGTATGGTTTAACTCTGTTAGCTGAATGCACAGATCAGAAAGAAGTTTCACCGAATGATTCTGTGTAGTTTATATTTGAAGACATTCCTTTTTCCACTATTACCCTCTTAGCGCTCCGAATCTCCACTTGCATTTTCTACAAAAAGAGTGTTTCATAACTGCTCAATCAAAAATATGTTTTATCTCTGTTAACTGAATTTACAGATCAGAAATAAGTTTCACAGAATGCATCTGTGTAGTTTTTATTTGAAGATATTCTTTTTCCCAATGTAGGCCTCTTAGCCCTTAGCATGTCCAATTGCAGTATCTACAGAAAGAGTGTTTCAGAACGGCTCAATCAAAAGTAAGGTTCAAATCTGTTAGTTGAATGCACAGAACAGAAAGAATTTTCACAGAATGCTACTGTGTAGTTTATATTTGAATATATTCCTTTTTCCACTATTACCCTCTTAGCGCTCAGAATGTCCACTTGCATTTTCTACAGAAAGAGTGTTCAGAACTGCGCAATCAAAAGTATGGTTTAACTCTGTTAGCTTAATGAACATATCAGAAATAAGTTTCACACAATGCTTCTATGTAGTTTTTATTTGAAGATATTATTTTTCCCAATATAGGCCTCTTAGCGCTCAGAATGTCCAATTGCAGTTTCTACAGAAAGAGTGTTTCAGAAAGGCTCAATCAAAAGTAAGGTTCAACTCTGTTAGTTGAATGCACAGAACAGAAAGAATTTTCATACAATGCTTCTGTGTAATTTATATTTGAACATATTCTTTTTTCCACTATTACCCACTTAGCGCTACGAATGTCCAGTTGCATTTTCTACAGACAGAGTGTTTCAAAACTGCTCAATCAAAACTATGGTTTAACTCTGTTAGATGAATGCTCAGATCAGAAAGAAGTTTCACAGAATGCTTCTGTGTAGCTTATATTTGAATATATTCCTTTTTCCACTACTACTCTCTTAGCGCTCCAAATGTCCAGTTGCATTTTCTACAGAAAGAGTGTTCAGATCTGCTCAATCAAAAGTATGGTTTAACTCTGTTAGCTGAATGCACAGATCAGAAAGAAGTTTCACCGAATGATTCTGTGTAGTTTATATTTGAAGACATTCCTTTTTCCACTATTACCCTCTTAGCGCTCCGAATCTCCACTTGCATTTTCTACAAAAAGAGTGTTTCATAGCTGCTCAAACAAAAATATGTTTTATCTCTGTTAACTGAATTTACAGATCAGAAATATGTTTCACAGAATGCATCTGTGTAGTTTTTATTTGAAGATATTCTTTTTCCCAATGTAGGCCTCTTAGCGCTTAGCATGTCCAATTGCAGTTTCTACAGAAAGAGTGTTTCAGAACGGCTCAATCAAAAGTAAGGTTCAACACTGTTAGTTGAATGCACAGAACAGAAAGAATTTTCACAGAATGCTACTGTGTAGTTTATATTTGAATATATTACTTTTTCCACTATTACCCTCTTAGCGCTCCGAATGTCCACTTGCATTTTCTACACAAAGAGTGTTCAGAACTGCGCAATCAAAAGTATGGTTTAACTCTGTTAGCTTAATGAACATATCAGAAATAAGTTTCACACAATGCTTCTGTGTAGTTTTTGTTTGAAGATATTATTTTTCCCAATATAGGCCTCTTAGCGCTCAGAATGTCCAATTGCAGTTTCTACAGAAAGAGTGTTTCAGAAATGCTCAATCAAAAGTAAGGTTCAACTCTGTTAGTTGAATGCACAGAACAGAAAGAAGTTTCCCACAATGCTTCTGTGTAGTTTACATTTGAACATATTCTTTTTTCCACTATTACCCACTTAGTGCTACGAATGTCCAGTTGCATTTTCTACAGACAGAGTGTTTCAAAACTGCTCAATCAATAGTATGGTTTAACTCTGTTAGCTGAATTCTCAGATCAGAAAGAAGTTTCACAGAATGCTTCTGTGTAGTTTAGATTTGAATATATTCCTTTTTCCACTACTACTGTCTTAGCGCTCCAAATGTCCAGTTGCATTTTCTACAGAAAGAGTGTTCAGATCTGCTCAATCAAAAGTATGGTTTAACTCTGTTAGCTGAATGCACAGATCAGAAAGAAGTTTCACAGAATGATTCTGTGTAGTTTATATTTGGAGACATTCCTTTTTCCACTATTACCCTCTTAGCGCTCCGAATCTCCACTTGCATTTTCTACAGAAAGAGTGTTTCAGAACGGCTCAATCAAAACTAAGGTTCAACTCTTTTAGTTGAACAAACAGAACAGAAAGTATTTTCACACAATTCTTCTGTGTAGTTTTTATTTGTAGACATTCTTTTTCCCAATATAGGCCTCCTAGCGCTCAGAATGTCCAATTGCAGTTTCTACAGAAAGAGTGTTTCAGAACGGCTCAATCAAAAGTAAGGTTCAACTCTGTTAGTTGAATGCACAGAACAGAAAGAAGTTTCATACAATGCTTCTGTGTAGTTTATATTTGAACATATTCTTTTTTCCACTATTACCCACTTAGCGCTACGAATGTCCAGTTGCATTTTCTACAGACAGAGTGTTTCAAAACTGCTCAATCAAAAGTATGGTTTAACTCTGTTAGCTGAATGCTCAGATCAGAAAGAAGTTTCACAGAATGCTTCTGTGTAGTTTATATTTGAATATATTCCTTTTTCCACTACTACGCTCTTAGCGCTCGAAATGTCCAGTTGCATTTTCTACCGAAAGAGTGTTCAGATCTGCTCAATCAAAAGTATGGTTTAACTCTGTTAGCTGAATGCACAGATCAGAAAGAAGTTTCACCGAATGATTCTGTGTAGTTTATATTTGAAGACATTCCTTTTTCCACTATTACCCTCTTAGCGCTCCGAATCTCCACTTGCATTTTCTACAAAAAGAGTGTTTCATAACTGCTCAATCAAAAATATGTTTTATCTCTGTTAACTGAATTTACAGATCAGAAATAAGTTTCACAGAATGCATCTGTGTAGTTTTTATTTGAAGATATTCTTTTTCCCAATGTAGGCCTCTTAGCCCTTAGCATGTCCAATTGCAGTTTCTACAGAAAGAGTGTTTCAGAACGGCTCAATCAAAAGTAAGGTTCAAATCTGTTAGTTGAATGCACAGAACAGAAAGAATTTTCACAGAATGCTACTGTGTAGTTTATATTTGAATATATTCCTTTTTCCACTATTACCCTCTTAGCGCTCAGAATGTCCACTTGCATTTTCTACAGAAAGAGTGTTCAGAACTGCGCAATCAAAAGTATGGTTTAACTCTGTTAGCTTAATGAACATATCAGAAATAAGTTTCACACAATGCTTCTGTGTAGTTTTTATTTGAAGATATTATTTTTCCCAATATAGGCCTCTTAGCGCTCAGAATGTCCAATTGCAGTTTCTACAGAAAGAGTGTTTCAGAAAGGCTCAATCAAAAGTAAGGTTCAACTCTGTTAGTTGAATGCACAGAACAGAAAGAATTTTCATACAATGCTTCTGTGTAGTTTATATTTGAACATATTCTTTTTTCCACTATTACCCACTTAGCGCTACGAATGTCCAGTTGCATTTTCTACAGACAGAGTGTTTCAAAACTGCTCAATCAAAACTATGGTTTAACTCTGTTAGATGAATGCTCAGATCAGAAAGAAGTTTCACAGAATGCTTCTGTGTAGCTTATATTTGAATATATTCCTTTTTCCACTACTACTCTCTTAGCGCTCCAAATGTCCAGTTGCATTTTCTACAGAAAGAGTGTTCAGATCTGCTCAATCAAAAGTATGGTTTAACTCTGTTAGCTGAATGCACAGATCAGAAAGAAGTTTCACCGAATGATTCTGTGTAGTTTATATTTGAAGACATTCCTTTTTCCACTATTACCCTCTTAGCGCTCCGAATCTCCACTTGCATTTTCTACAAAAAGAGTGTTTCATAACTGCTCAATCAAAAATATGTTTTATCTCTGTTAACTGAATTTACAGATCAGAAATAAGTTTCACAGAATGCATCTGTGTAGTTTTTATTTGAAGATATTCTTTTTCCCAATGTAGGCCTCTTAGCGCTTAGCATGTCCAATTGCAGTTTCTACAGAAAGAGTGTTTCAGAACGGCTCAATCAAAAGTAAGGTTCAACACTGTTAGTTGAATGCACAGAACAGAAAGAATTTTCACAGAATGCTACTGTGTAGTTTATATTTGAATATATTACTTTTTCCACTATTACCCTCTTAGCGCTCCGAATTTCCACTTGCATTTTCTACAGAAAGAGTGTTCAGAACTGCGCAATCAAAAGTATGGTTTAACTCTGTTAGCTTAATGAACATATCAGAAATAAGTTTCACACAATGCTTCTGTGTAGTTTTTATTTGAAGATATTATTTTTCCCAATATAGGCCTCTTAGCGCTCAGAATGTCCAATTGCAGTTTCTACAGAAAGAGTGTTTCAGAAAGGCTCATTCAAAAGTAAGGTTCAACTCTGTTAGTTGAATGCACAGAACAGAAAGAAGTTTCCCACAATGCTTCTGTGTAGTTTATATTTGAACATATTCTTTTTTCCACTATTACCCACTTAGCGCTACGAATGTCCAGTTGCATTTTCTACAGACAGAGTGTTTCAAAACTGCTCAATCAAAAGTATGGTTTAACTCTGTTTGCTGAATGCTCAGATCAGAAAGAAGTTTCACAGAATGCTTCTGTGTAGTTTATATTTGAATATATTCCTTTTTCCACTACTACTCTCTTAGCGCTCCAAATGTCCAGTTGCATTTTCTACAGAAAGAGTGTTCAGATCTGCTCAATCAAAAGTATGGTTTAACTCTGTTAGCTGAATGCACAGATCAGAAAGAAGTTTCACAGAATGATTCTGTGTAGTTTATATTTGGAGACATTCCTTTTTCCACTATTACCCTCTTAGTGCTCCGAATCTCCACTTGCATTTTCTACAGAAAGAGTGTTTCAGAACGGCTCAATCAAAACTAAGGTTCAACTCTTTTAGTTGAACAAACAGAACAAAAGAAGTTTCACACAATTCTTCTGTGTAGTTTTTATTTGTAGACATTCTTTTTTCCAATATAGGTCTCTTATCGCTCAGAATGTCCAATTGCAGTTTCTACAGAAAGAGTGTTTCAGAACGGCTCAATCAAAAGTAAGGTTCAACTCTGTTAGTTGAATGCACAGAACAGAAAGAAGTTTCATACAATGCTTCTGTGTAGTTTGTATTTGAACATATTCTTTTTTCCACTATTACCCACTTAGCGCTACGAATGTCCAGTTGCATTTTCTACAGACAGAATGTTTCAAAACTGCTCAATCAAAAGTATGGTTTACTCTGTTAGCTGAATGCTCAGATAAGAAAGAAGTTTCACAGAATGCTTCTGTGTAGTTTATATTTGAATATATTCCTTTTTCCACTTCTACGCTCTTAGCGCTCCAAATGTCCAGTTGCATTTTCTACAGAAAGAGTGTTCAGATCTGCTCAATCAAAAGTATGTTTTAACTCTGTTAGCTGAATGCACAGATCAGAAAGAAGTTTCACCGAATGATTCTGTGTAGTTTATATTTGAAGACATTCCTTTTTCCACTATTACCCTCTTAGCGCTCCGAAACTCCACTTGCATTTTCTACAAAAAGAGTGTTTCATAACTGCTCAATCAAAAATATGTTTTATCTCTGTTAACTGAATTTACAGATCAGAAATAAGTTTCACAGAATGCATCTGTGTAGTTTTTATTTGAAGATATTCTTTTTCCCAATGTAGGCCTCTTAGCGCTTAGCATGTCCAATTGCAGTTTCTACAGAAAGAGTGTTTCAGAACGGCTCAATCAAAAGTAAGGTTCAACACTGTTAGTTGAATGCACAGAACAGAAAGAATTTTCACAGAATGCTACTGTGTAGTTTATATTTGAATATATTACTTTTTCCACTATTACCCTCTTAGCGCTCCGAATGTCCACTTGCATTTTCTACAGAAAGAGTGTTCAGAACTGCGCAATCAAAAGTATGGTTTAACTCTGTTAGCTTAATGAACATATCAGAAATAAGTTTCACACAATGCTTCTGTGTAGTTTTTATTTGAAGATATTATTTTTCCCAATAGAGGCCTCTTAGCGCTCAGAATATCCAATTGCAGTTTCTACAGAAAGAGTGTTTCAGAAAGGCTCAATCAAAAGTAAGGTTCAACTCTGTTAGTTGAATGCCCAGAACAGAAAGAAGTTTCCCACAATGCTTCTGTGTAGTTTATATTTGAACATATTCTTTTTTCCACTATTACCCACTTAGCGCTACGAATGTCCAGTTGCATTTTCTACAGACAGAGTGTTTCAAAACTGCTCAATCAAAAGTATGGTTTAACTCTGTTAGCTGAATTCTCAGATCAGAAAGAAGTTTCACAGAATGCTTCTGTGTAGTTTATATTTGAATATATTCCTTTTTCCACTACTACTCTCTTAGCGCTCCAAATGTCCAGTTGCATTTTCCACAGAAAGAGTGTTCAGATCTGCTCAATCAAAAGTATGGTTTAACTCTGTTAGCTGAATGCACAGATCAGAAAGAAGTTTCAGAGAATGATTCTGTGTAGTTTATATTTGGAGACATTCCTTTTTCCACTATTACCCTCTTAGCGCTCCGAATCTCCACTTGCATTTTCTACAGAAAGAGTGTTTCAGAACGGCTCAATCAAAACTAAGGTTCAACTCTTTTAGTTGAACAAACAGAACAGAAAGAAGTTTCACATAATTCTTCTGTGTAGTTTTTATTTGTAGACATTCTTTTTCCCAATATAGGCCTCTTCGCGCTCAGAATGTCCAATTGCAGTTTCTACAGAAAGAGTGTTTCAGAACGGCTCAATCAAAAGTAAGGTTCAACTCTGTTAGTTGAATGCACAGAACAGAAAGAAGTTTCATACAATGCTTCTGTGTAGTTTGTATTTGAACATATTCTTTTTTCCACTATTACCCACTTAGCGCTACGAATGTTCAGTTGCATTTTCTACAGACAGAATGTTTCAAAACTGCTCAATCAAAAGTATGGTTTAACTCTGTTAGCTGAATGCTCAGATCAGAAAGAAGTTTCACAGAATGCTTCTGTGTAGTTTATATTTGAATATATTCCTTTTTCCACTAGTACGCTCTAAGCGCTCCAAATGTCCAGTTGCATTTTCTACAGAAAGAGTGTTCAGATCTGCTCAATCAAAAGTATGGTTTAACTCTGTTAGCTGAATGCACAGATCAGAAAGAAGTTTCACCGAATGATTCTGTGTAGTTTATATTTGAAGACATTCCTTTTTCCACTATTACCCACTTAGCGCTCCGAATCTCCACTTGCATTTTCTACAAAAAGAGTGTTTCATAACTGCTCAATCAAAAATATGTTTTATCTCTGTTAACTGAATTTACAGATCAGAAATTAGTTTCACAGAATGCATCTGTGTAGTTTTTATTTGAAGATATTCTTTTTCCCAATGTAGGCCTCTTAGCGCTTAGCATGTCCAATTGCAGTTTCTACAGAAAGAGTGTTTCAGAACGGCTCAATCAAAAGTAAGGTTCAACTCTGTTAGTTGAATGCACAGAACAGAAAGAATTTTCACAGAATGCTACTGTGTAGTTTATATTTGAATATATTCCTTTTTCCATTATTACCCTCTTAGCGCTCCGAATGTCCACTTGCATTTTCTACAGAAAGAGTGTTCAGAACTGCGCAATCAAAAGTATGGTTTAAATCTGTTAGCTTAATGAACATATCAGAAATAAGTTTCACACAATGCTTCTGTGTAGTTTTTATTTGAAGATATTATTTTTCCCAATATAGGCCTCTTAGCGCTCAGAATGTCCAATTGCAGTTTCTACAGAAAGAGTGTTTCAGAAAGGCTCAATCAAAAGTAAGGTTCAACTCTGTTAGTTGAATGCACAGAACAGAAAGAAGTTTCATACAATGCTTCTGTGTAGTTTATATTTGAACATATTCTTTTTTCCACTATTACTCACTTAGCGCTACGAATGTCCAGTTGCATTTTCTACAGTCAGAGTGTTTCAAAACTGCTCAATCAAAAGTATGGTTTAACTCTGTTAGCTGGATGCTCAGATCAGAAAGAAGTTTCACAGAATGCTTCTGTGTAGTTTATATTTGAATATATTACTTTTTCCACTACTACTCTCTTAGCGCTCCAAATGTCCAGTTGCATTTTCTACAGAAAGAGTGTTCAGATCTGCTCAATCAAAAGTATGGTTTAACTCTGTTAGCTGAATGCACAGATCAGAAAGAAGTTTCACAGAATGATTCTGTGTAGTTTATATTTGGAGACATTCCTTTTTCCACTATTACCCTCTTAGCGCTCCGAATCTCCACTTGCATTTTCTACAGAAAGAGTGTTTCCGAACGGCTCAATCAAAACTAAGGTTCAACTCTTTTAGTTGAACAAACAGAACAGAAAGAAGTTTCACACAATTCTTCTGTGTAGTTTTTATTTGGAGACATTCTTTTTCCCAATATAGGCCTCTTCGCGCTCAGAATGTCCAATTGCAGTTTCTACAGAAAGAGTGTTTCAGAACGGCTCAATCAAAAGTAAGGTTCAAATCTGTTAGTTGAATGCACAGAACAGAAAGAAGTTTCATACAATGCTTCTGTGTAGTTTGTATTTGAACATATTCTTTTTTCCACTATTACCCACTTAGCGCTACGAATGTCCAGTTGCATTTTCTACAGACAGAATGTTTCAAAACTGCTCAATCAAAAGTATGGTTTAACTCTGTTAGCTGAATGCTCAGATCAGAAAGAAGTTTCACAGAATGCTTCTGTGTAGTTTATATTTGAATATATTCCTTTTTCCACAACTACGCTCTTAGCGCTCCAAATGTCCAGTTGCATTTTCTACAGAAAGAGTGTTCAGATCTGCTCAATCAAAAGTATGGTTTAACTCTGTTAGCTGAATGCACAGATCAGAAAGAAGTTTCACCGAATGATTCTGTGTAGTTTATATTTGAAGACATTCCTTTTTCCACTATTACCCCCTTAGCGCTCCGAATCTCCACTTGCATTTTCTACAAAAAGAGTGTTTCATAACTGCTCAATCAAAAATATGTTTTATCTCTGTTAACTGAATTTACAGATCAGAAATAAGTTTCACAGAATGCATCTGTGTAGTTTTTATTTGAAGATATTCTTTTTCCCAATGTAGGCCTCTTAGCGCTTAGCATGTCCAATTGCAGTTTCTACAGAAAGAGTGTTTCAGAACGGCTCAATCAAAAGTAAGGTTCAACTCTGTTAGTTGAATGCACAGAACACAAAGAGGTTTCACAGAATGCTACTGTGTAGTTTATATTTGAATATATTCCTTTTTCCACTATTACCCTCTTAGCGCTCCGAATGTCCAGTTGCATTTTCTACAGAAAGAGTGTTCAGATCTGCTCAATCAAAAGTATGGTTTAACTCTGTTAGCTGAATGCACAGATCAGAAAGAAGTTTCACCGAATGATTCTGTGTAGTTTATATTTGGAGACATTCCTTTTTCCACTATTACCCTCTTAGTGCTCCGAATCTCCACTTGCATTTTCTACAGAAAGAGTGTTTCCGAACGGCTCAATCAAAACTAAGGTTCAACTCTTTTAGTTGAACAAACAGAACAGAAAGAAGTTTCACACAATGCTTCTGTGTAGTTTTTATTTGAAGATATTATTTTTCCCAATATAGGCCTATAGCGCTCAGAATGTCCAATTGCAGTTTCTACAGAAAGAGTGTTTCAGAAAGGCTCAATCAAAAGTAAGGTTCAACTCTGTTAGTTGAATGCACAGAACAGAAAGTAGTTTCATACAATGCTTCTGTGTAGTTTATATTTGAACATATTCTTTTTTCCACTATTACCCACTTAGCGCTACGAATGTCCAGTTGCATTTTCTACAGTCAGAGTGTTTCAAAACTGCTCAATCAAAAGTATGGTTTAACTCTGTTAGCTGAATGCTCAGATCAGAAAGATGTTTCACAGAATGCTTCTGTGTAGTTTATATTTGAATATATTCCTTTTTCCACTACTACTCTCTTAGCGCTCCAAATGTCCAGTTGCATATTCTACAGAAAGAGTGTTCAGATCTGCTCAATCAAAAGTATGTTTTAACTCTGTTAGCTGAATGCACAGATCAGAAAGAAGTTTCACAGAATGATTCTGTGTAGTTTATATTTGGAGACATTCCTTTTTCCACTATTACTCTCTTAGCGCTCCGAATCTCCACTTGCATTTTCTACAGAAAGAGTGTTTCAGAACGGCTCAATCAAAACTAAGTTTCAACTCTTTTAGTTGAACAAACAGAACAGAAAGAAGTTTCACACAATTCTTCTGTGTAGTTTTTATTTGTAGACATTCTTTTTCCCAATATAGGCCTCTTAGCGCTCAGAATGTCCAATTGCAGTTTCTACAGAAAGAGTGTTTCAGAACGGCTCAATTAAAAGTAAGGTTCAACTCTGTTAGTTGAATGCACAGAACAGAAAGAAGTTTCATACAATGCTTCTGTGTAGTTTGTATTTGAACATATTCTTTTTTCCACTATTACCCACTTTGCGCTACGAATGTCCAGTTGCATTTTCTACAGACAGAATGTTTCAAAACTGCTCAATCAAAAGTATGGTTTAACTCTGTTAGCTGAATGCTCAGATCAGAAAGAAGTTTCACAGAATGCTTCTGTGTAGTTTATATTTGAATATATTCCTTTTTCCACTACTACGCTCTTAGCGCTGCAAATGTCCAGTTGCATTTTCTACAGAAAGAGTGTTCAGATCTGCTCAATCAAAAGTATGGTTTAACTCTGTTAGTTGAATGCACAGATCAGAAAGAAGTTTCACCGAATGATTCTGTGTAGTTTATATTTGAAGACATTCCTTTTTCCACTATTACCCTCTTAGCGCTCCGAATCTCCACTTGCATTTTCTACAAAAAGAGTGTTTCATAACTGGTCAATCAAAAATATGTTTTATCTCTGTTAACTGAATTTACAGATCAGAAATAAGTTTCACAGAATGCATCTGTGTAGTTTTTATTTGAAGATATTCTTTTTCCCAATGTAGGCCTCTTAGCGCTTAGCATGTCCAATTGCAGTTTCTACAGAAAGAGTGTTTCAGAACGGCTCAATCAAAAGTAAGGTTCAACTCTGTTAGTTGAATGCACAGAACACAAAGAGGTTTCACAGAATGCTACTGTGTAGTTTATATTTGAATATATTCCTTTTTCCATTATTACCCTCTTAGCGCTCCGAATGTCCACTTGCATTTTCTACAGAAAGAGTGTTCAGAACTGCGCAATCAAAAGTATGGTTTAAATCTGTTAGCTTAATGAACATATCAGAAATAAGTTTCACACAATGCTTCTGTGTAGTTTTTATTTGAAGATATTATTTTTCCCAATATAGGCCTCTTAGCGCTCAGAATGTCCAATTGCAGTTTCTACAGAAAGAGTGTTTCAGAAAGGCTCTATCAAAAGTAAGGTTCAACTCTGTTAGTTGAATGCACAGAACAGAAAGAAGTTTCATACAATGCTTCTGTGTAGTTTATATTTGAACATATTCTTTTTTCCACTATTACTCACTTAGCGCTACGAATGTCCAGTTGCATTTTCTACAGTCAGAGTGTTTCAAAACTGCTCAATCAAAAGTATGGTTTAACTCTGTTAGCTGGATGCTCAGATCAGAAAGAAGTTTCACAGAATGCTTCTGTGTAGTTTATATTTGAATATATTACTTTTTCCACTACTACTCTCTTAGCGCTCCAAATGTCCAGTTGCATTTTCTACAGAAAGAGTGTTCAGATCTGCTCAATCAAAAGTATGGTTTAACTCTGTTAGCTGAATGCACAGATCAGAAAGAAGTTTCACAGAATGATTCTGTGTAGTTTATATTTGGAGACATTCCTTTTTCCACTATTACCCTCTTAGCGCTCCGAATCTCCACTTGCATTTTCTACAGAAAGAGTGTTTCAGAACGGCTCAATCAAAACTAAGGTTCAACTCTTTTAGTTGAACAAACAGAACAGAAAGAAGTTTCACACAATTCTTCTGTGTAGTTTTTATTTGTAGACATTCTTTTTCCCAATATAGGCCTCTTCGCGCTGAGAATGTCCAATTGCAGTTTCTACAGAAAGAGTGTTTCAGAACGGCTCAATCAAAAGTAAGGTTCAAATCTGTTGAATGCACAGAACAGAAAGAAGTTTCATACAATGCTTCTGTGTAGTTTGTATTTGAACATATTCTTTTTTCCACTATTACCCACTTAGCGCTACGAATGTCCAGTTGCATTTTCTACAGACAGAATGTTTCAAAACTGCTCAATCAAAAGTATGGTTTAACTCTGTTAGCTGAATGCTCAGATCAGAAAGAAGTTTCACAGAATGCTTCTGTGTAGTTTATATTTGAATATATTCCTTTTTCCACTACTACGCTCTTAGCGCTCCAAATGTCCAGTTGCATTTTCTACAGAAAGAGTGTTCAGATCTGCTCAATCAAAAGTATGGTTTAACTCTGTTAGCTGAATGCACAGATCAGAAAGAAGTTTCACCGAATGATTCTGTGTAGTTTATATTTGAAGACATTCCTTTTTCCACTATTACCCTCTTAGCGCTCCGAAACTCCACTTGCATTTTCTACAAAAAGAGTGTTTCATAACTGCTCAATCAAAAATATGTTTTATCTCTGTTAACTGAATTTACAGATCAGAAATAAGTTTCACAGAATGCATCTGTGTAGTTTTTATTTGAAGATATTCTTTTTCCCAATGTAGGCCTCTTAGCGCTTAGCATGTCCAATTGCAGTTTCTACAGAAAGAGTGTTTCAGAACGGCTCAATCAAAAGTAAGGTTCAACTCTGTTAGTTGAATGCACAGAACAGAAAGAATTTTCACAAAATGCTACTGTGTACTTTATATTTGAATATATTCCTTTTTCCACTATTACCCTCTTAGCGCTCCGAATGTCCACTTGCATTTTCTACAGAAAGAGTGTTCAGAACTGCGCAATCAAAAGTATGGTTTAACTCTGTTAGCTTAATGAACATATCCGAAATAAGTTTCACACAATGCTTCTGTGTAGTTTTTATTTGAAGATATTATTTTTCCCAATATATGCCTCTTAGCGCTCAGAATGTCCAATTGCAGTTTCTACAGAAAGAGTGTTTCAGAAAGGCTCAATCAAAAGTAAGGTTCAACTCTGTTAGTTGAATGCACAGAACAGAAAGAAGTTTCACACAATGCTTCTGTGTAGTTTATATTTGAACATATTCTTTTTTCCACTATTACCCACTTAGCGCTACGAATGTCCAGTTGCATTTTCTACAGACAGAGTGTTTCAAAACTGCTCAATCAAAAGTATGGTTTAACTCTGTTAGCTGAATGCTCAGATCAGAAAGAAGTTTCACAGAATGCTTCTGTGTAGTTTATATTTGAATATATTCCTTTTTCCACTACTACTCTCTTAGCGCTCCAAATGTCCAGTTGCATTTTCTACAGAAAGAGGGTTCAGATCTGCTCAATCAAAAGAATGGTTTAACTCTGTTAGCTGAATGCACAAATCAGAAAGAAGTTTCACAGAATGATTCTGTGTAGTTTATATTTGGAGACATTCCTTTTTCCACTATTACCCTCTTAGTGCTCCGAATCTCCACTTGCATTTTCTACAGAAAGAGTGTTTCCGAACGGCTCAATCAAAACTAAGGTTCAACTCTTTTAGTTGAACAAACAGAACAGAAAGCAGTTTCACACAATTCTTCTGTGTAGTTTTTATTTGTAGACATTCTTTTTCCCAATATAGGCCTCCTAGCGCTCAGAATGTCCAATTGCAGTTTCTATAGAAAGAGTGTTTCAGAACGGCTGCAATCAAAAGTAAGGTTCAACTCTGTTAGTTGAATGCACAGAACAGAAAGAAGTTTCATACAATGCTTCTGTGTAGTTTATATTTGAACATATTCTTTTTTCCACTTTTACCCACTTAGCGCTACGAATGTCCAGTTGCATTTTCTACAGACAGAGTGTTTCAAAACTGCTCAATCAAAAGTATGGTTTAACTCTGTTAGCTGAATGCTCAGATCAGAAAGAAGTTTCACAGAATGCTTCTGTGTAGTTTATATTTGAATATATTCCTTTTTCCACTACTACGCTCTTAGCGCTCCAAATGTCCAGTTGCATTTTCTACAGAAAGAGTGTTCAGATCTGCTCAATCAAAAGTATGGTTTAACTCTGTTAGCTGAATGCACAGATCAGAAAGAAGTTTCACCGAATGATTCTGTGTAGTTTATATTTGAAGACATTCCTTTTTCCACTATTACCCCCTTAGCGCTCCGAATCTCCACTTGCATTTTCTACAAAAAGAGTGTTTCATAACTGCTCAATCAAAAATATGTTTTATCTCTGTTAACTGAATTTACAGATCAGAAATAAGTTTCACAGAATGCATCTGTGTAGTTTTTATTTGAAGATATTCTTTTTCCCAATGTAGGCCTCTTAGCGCTTAGCATGTCCAATTGCAGTTTCTACAGAAAGAGTGTTTCAGAACGGCTCAATCAAAAGTAAGGTTCAACTCTGTTAGTTGAATGCACAGAACACAAAGAGGTTTCACAGAATGCTACTGTGTAGTTTATATTTGAATATATTCCTTTTTCCACTATTACCCTCTTAGCGCTCCGAATGTCCAGTTGCATTTTCTACAGAAAGAGTGTTCAGATCTGCTCAATCAAAAGTATGGTTTAACTCTGTTAGCTGAATGCACAGATCAGAAAGAAGTTTCACAGGATGATTCTGTGTAGTTTATATTTGGAGACATTCCTTTTTCCACTATTACCCTCTTAGTGCTCCGAATCTCCACTTGCATTTTCTACAGAAAGAGTGTTTCCGAACGGCTCAATCAAAACTAAGGTTCAACTCTTTTAGTTGAACAAACAGAACAGAAAGAAGTTTCACACAATGCTTCTGTGTAGTTTTTATTTGAAGATATTATTTTTCCCAATATAGGCCTATAGCGCTCAGAATGTCCAATTGCAGTTTCTACAGAAAGAGTGTTTCAGAAAGGCTCAATCAAAAGTAAGGTTCAACTCTGTTAGTTGAATGCACAGAACAGAAAGTAGTTTCATACAATGCTTCTGTGTAGTTTATATTTGAACATATTCTTTTTTCCACTATTACCCACTTAGCGCTACGAATGTCCAGTTGCATTTTCTACAGTCAGAGTGTTTCAAAACTGCTCAATCAAAAGTATGGTTTAACTCTGTTAGCTGAATGCTCAGATCAGAAAGATGTTTCACAGAATGCTTCTGTGTAGTTTATATTTGAATATATTCCTTTTTCCACTACTACTCTCTTAGCGCTCCAAATGTCCAGTTGCATATTCTACAGAAAGAGTGTTCAGATCTGCTCAATCAAAAGTATGTTTTAACTCTGTTAGCTGAATGCACAGATCAGAAAGAAGTTTCACAGAATGATTCTGTGTAGTTTATATTTGGAGACATTCCTTTTTCCACTATTACCCTCTTAGCGCTCCGAATCTCCACTTGCATTTTCTACAGAAAGAGTGTTTCAGAACGGCTCAATCAAAACTAAGTTTCAACTCTTTTAGTTGAACAAACAGAACAGAAAGAAGTTTCACACAATTCTTCTGTGTAGTTTTTATTTGTAGACATTCTTTTTCCCAATATAGGCCTCTTAGCGCTCAGAATGTCCAATTGCAGTTTCTACAGAAAGAGTGTTTCAGAACGGCTCAATTAAAAGTAAGGTTCAACTCTGTTAGTTGAATGCACAGAACAGAAAGAAGTTTCATACAATGCTTCTGTGTAGTTTGTATTTGAACATATTCTTTTTTCCACTATTACCCACTTTGCGCTACGAATGTCCAGTTGCATTTTCTACAGACAGAATGTTTCAAAACTGCTCAATCAAAAGTATGGTTTAACTCTGTTAGCTGAATGCTCAGATCAGAAAGAAGGTTCACAGAATGCTTCTGTGTAGTTTATATTTGAATATATTCCTTTTTCCACTACTACGCTCTTAGCGCTCCAAATGTCCAGTTGCATTTTCTACAGAAAGAGTGTTCAGATCTGCTCAATCAAAAGTATGGTTTAACTCTGTTAGCTGAATGCACAGATCAGAAAGAAGTGTCACCGAATGATTCTGTGTAGTTTATATTTGAAGACATTCCTTTTTCCACTATTAACCTCTTAGCGCTCCGAATCTCCACTTGCATTTTCTACAAAAAGAGTGTTTCATAACTGCTCAATCAAAAATTTGTTTTATCTCTGTTAACTGAATTTACAGATCAGAAATAAGTTTCACAGAATGCATCAGTGTAGTTTTTATTTGAAGATATTCTTTTTCCCAATGTAGGCCTCTTAGCGCTTAGCATGTCCAATTGCAGTTTCTACAGAAAGAGTGTTTCAGAACGGCTCAATCAAAAGTAAGGTTCAACTCTGTTAGTTGAATGCACAGAACAGAAAGAATTTTCACAGAATGCTACTGTGTAGTTTATATTTGAATATATTCCTTTTTCCACTATTACCCTCTTAGCGCTCCGAATGTCCACTTGCATTTTCTACAGAAAGAGTGTTCAGAACTGCGCAATCAAAAGTATGGTTTAACTCTGTTAGCTTAATGAACATATCAGAAATAAGTTTCACACAATGCTTCTGTGTAGTTTTTATTTGAAGATATTATTTTTCCCAATATAGGCCTCTTAGCGCTCAGAATGTCCAATTGCAGTTTCTACAGAAAGAGTGTTTCAGAAAGGCTCAATCAAAAGTAAGGTTCAACTCTGTTAGCTGAATGCACAGAACAGAAAGAAGTTTCACACAATGCTTCTGTGTAGTTTATATTTGAACATATTCTTTTTTCCACTATTACCCACTTAGCGCTACGAATGTCCAGTTGCATTTTCTACAGACAGAGTGTTTCAAAACTGCTCAATCAAAAGTATGGTTTAACTCTGTTAGCTGAATGCTCAGATCAGAAAGAAGTTTCACAGAATGCTTCTGTGTAGTTTATATTTGAATATATTCCTTTTTCCAGTACTACTCTCTTAGCGCTCCAAATGTCCAGTTGCATTTTCTACAGAAAGAGTGTTCAGATCTGCTCAATCAAAAGTATGGTTTAACTCTGTTAGCTGAATGCACAGATCAGAAAGAAGTTTCACAGAATGATTCTGTGTAGTTTATATTTGGAGACATTCCTTTTTCCACTATTACCCTCTTAGTGCTCCGAATCTCCACTTGCATTTTCTACAGAAAGGGTGTTTCCGAACGGCTCAATCAAAACTAAGGTTCAACTCTTTTTTTGTTGAACAAACAGAACAGAAAGAAGTTTCACACAATTCTTCTGTGTAGTTTTTATTTGTAGACATTCTTTTTCCCAATATAGGCCTCCTAGCGCTCAGAATGTCCAATTGCAGTTTCTACAAAAAGAGTGTTTCAGAACGGCTCAATCAAAAGTAAGGTTCAACTCTGTTAGTTGAATGCACAGAACAGAAAGAAGTTTCATACAATGCTTCTGTGTAGTTTGTAATTGAACATATTCTTTTTTCCACTATTACCCCCTTAGCGCTACGAATGTCCAGTTGCATTTTCTACAGACAGAGTGTTTCAAAACTGCTCAATCAAAAGTATGGTTTAACTCTGTTAGCTGAATGCTCAGATCAGAAAGAAGTTTCACAGAATGCTTCTGTGTAGTTTATAATTGAATATATTCCTTTTTCCACTACTACTCTCTTAGCGCTCCAAATGTCCAGTTGCATTTTCTACAGAAAGAGTGTTCAGATCTGCTCAATCAAAACTATGGTTTAACTCTGTTAGCTGAATGCACATATCAGAAAGAAGTTTCACAGAATGATTCTGTGTAGTTTATATTTGGAGACATTCCTTTTTCCACTATTACCCTCTTAGCGCTCCGAATCTCCACTTGCATTTTCTACAAAAAGAGTGTTTCATAACTGCTCAATCAAAAATATGTTTTATCTCTGTTAACTGAATTTACAGATCAGAAATAAGTTTCACAGAATGCATCTGTGTAGTTTTTATTTGAAGATATTCTTTTTCCCAATGTAGGCCTCTTAGCGCTTAGCATGTCCAGTTGCAGTTTCTACAGAAAGAGTGTTTCAGAACGGCTCAATCAAAAGTAAGGTTCAACTCTGTTAGTTGAATGCACAGAACAGAAAGAATTTTCACAGAATGCTACTGTGTAGTTTATATTTGAATATATTCCTTTTTCCACTATTACCCTCTTAGCGCTCCGAATGCCACTTGCATTTTCTACAGAAAGAGTGTTCAGAACTGCGCAATCAAAAGTATGGTTTAACTCTGTTAGCTTAATGAACGTATCAGAAATAAGTTTCACACAATGCTTCTGTGTAGTTTTTATTTGAAGATATTATTTTTCCCAATAGAGGCCTCTTAGCGCTCAGAATGTCCAATTGCAGTTTCTACAGAAAGAGTGTTTCAGAAAGGCTCAATCAAAAGTAAGGTTCAACTCTGTTAGTTGAATGCACAGAACAGAAAGAAGTTTCATACAATGCTTCTGTGTAGTTTATATTTGAACCTATTCTTTTTTCCACTATTACCCACTTAGCGCTACGAATGTCCAGTTGCATTTTCTACAGACAGAGTGTTTCAAAACTGCTCAATCAATAGTATGGTTTAACTCTGTTAGCTGAATGCTCAGATCAGAAAGAAGTTTCACAGAATGCTTCTGTGTAGTTTATATTTGAATATATTCCTTTTTCCACTACTACTCTCTTAGCGCTCCAAATGTCCAGTTGCATTTTCTACAGAAAGAGTGTTCAGATCTGCTCAATCAAAAGTATGGTTTAACACTGTTAGCTGAATGCACAGATCAGAAAGAAGTTTCACAGAATGATTCTGTGTAGTTTATATTTGGAGACATTCCTTTTTCCACTATTACCCTCTTAGCGCTCCGAATCTCCACTTGCATTTTCTACAGAAAGAGTGTTTCAGAACGGCTCAATCAAAACTAAGGTTCAACTCTTTTAGTTGAACAAACAGAACAGAAAGAAGTTTCACACAATTCTTCTGTGTAGTTTTTATTTGTAGACATTCTTTTTCCCAATATAGGCCTCTTAGCGCTCAGAATGTCCAATTGCAGTTTCTACAGAAAGAGTGTTTCAGAACGGCTCAATCAAAAGTAAGGTTCAACTCTGTTAGTTGAATGCACAGAACAGAAAGAAGTTTCATACAATGCTTCTGTGTAGTTTATATTTGAACATATTCTTTTTCCCACTATTACCCACTTAGCGCTACGAATGTCCAGTTGCATTTTCTACAGACAGAGTGTTTCAAAACTGCTCAATCAAAAGTATGGTTTAACTCTGTTAGCTGAATGCTCAGATCAGAAAGAAGTTTCACAGAATGCTTCTGTGTAGTTTATATTTGAATATATTCCTTTTTCCACTACTACGCTCTTAGCGCTCGAAATGTCCAGTTGCATTTTCTACAGAAAGAGTGTTCAGATCTGCTCAATCAAAAGTATGGTTTAACTCTGTTAGCTGAATGCACAGATCAGAAAGAAGTTTCACCGAATGATTCTGTGTAGTTTATATTTGAAGACATTCCTTTTTCCACTATTACCCACTTAGCGCTCCGAATCTCCACTTGCATTTTCTACAAAAAGAGTGTTTCATAACTGCTCAATCAAAAATATGTTTTATCTCTGTTAACTGAATTTACAGATCAGAAATAAGTTTCACAGAATGCATCTGTGTAGTTTTTATTTGAAGATATTCTTTTTCCCAATGTAGGCCTCTTAGCGCTTAGCATGTCCAATTGCAGTTTCTTCAGAAAGAGTGTTTCAGAACGGCTCAATCAAAAGTAAGGTTCAACTCTGTTAGTTGAATGCACAGAACAGAAAGAATTTTCACAGAATGCTACTGTGTAGTTTATATTTGAATATATTCCTTTTTCCACTATTACCCTCTTAGCGCTCTGAATGTCCACTTGCATTTTCTACAGAAAGAGTGTTCAGAACTGCGCAATCAAAAGTATGGTTTAACTCTGTTAGCTTAATGAACGTATCAGAAATAAGTTTCACACAATGCTTCTGTGTAGTTTTTATTTGAAGATATTATTTTTCCCAATAGAGGCCTCTTAGCGCTCAGAATGTCCAATTGCAGTTTCTACAGAAAGAGTGTTTCAGAACGGCTCAATCAAAAGTAAGGTTCAACTCTGTTAGTTGAATGCACAGAACAGAAAGAAGTTTCATACAATGCTTCTGTGTAGTTTATATTTGAACATATTCTTTTTTCCACTATTACCCACTTAGCGCTACGAATGTCCAGTTGCATTTTCAACAGACAGAGTGTTTCAAAACTGCTCAATCAAAAGTATGGTTTAACTCTGTTAGCTGAATGCTCAGATCAGAAAGAAGTTTCACAGAATGCTTCTGTGTAGTTTATATTTGAATATATTCCTTTTTACACTACTACTCTCTTAGCACTCCAAATGTCCAGTTGCATTTTCTACAGAAAGAGTGTTCAGATCTGCTCAATCAAAAGTATGGTTTAACTCTGTTAGCTGAATGCACAGATCAGAAAGAAGTTTCACAGAATGATTCTGTGTAGTTTATATTTGGAGACATTCATTTTCCACTATTTCCCTCTTAGCGCTCCGAATCTCCACTTGCATTTTCTACAGAAAGAGTGTTTCAGAACGGCTCAATCAAAACTAAGGTTCAACTCTTTTAGTTGAACAAACAGAACAGAAAGAAGTTTCACACAATTCTTCTGTGTAGTTTTTATTTGTAGACATTCATTTTCCCAATATAGGCCTCTTAGCGCTCAGAATGTCCAATTGCAGTTCCTACAGAAAGAGTGTTTCAGAACGGCTCAATCAAAAGTAAGGTTCAACTCTGTTAGTTGAATGCACAGAACAGAAAGAAGTTTCATACAATGCTTCTGTGTACTTTGTATTTGAACATATTCTTTTTTCCACTATTACCCACTTAGCGCTACGAATGTCCAGTTGCATTTTCTACAGACAGAATGTTTCAAAACTGCTCAATCAAAAGTATGGTTTAAATCTGTTAGCTGAATGCTCAGATCAGAAAGAAGTTTCACAGAATGCTTCTGTGTAGTTTATATTTGAATATATTACTTTTTCCACTACTACGCTCTTAGCGCTCCAAATGTCCAGTTGCATTTCCTACAGAAAGAGTGTTCAGATCTGCTTAATCAAAAGTATGGTTTAACTCTTTTAGCTGAATGCACAGATCAGAAAGAAGTTTCACCGAATGATTCTGTGTAGTTTATATTTGAAGACATTCCTTTTTCCACTATTACCCACTTAGCGCTCCGAATCTCCACTTGCATTTTCTACAAAAAGAGTGTTTCATAACTGCTCAATCAAAAATATGTTTTATCTCTGTTAACTGAATTTACAGATCAGAAATAAGTTTCACAGAATGCATCTGTGTAGTTTTTATTTGAAGATATTCTTTTTCCCAATGTAGGCCTCTTAGCGCTTAGCATGTCCAATTGCAGTTTCTTCAGAAAGAGTGTTTCAGAACGGCTCAATCAAAAGTAAGGTTCAACTCTGTTAGTTGAATGCACAGAACAGAAAGAATTTTCACAGAATGCTACTGTGTAGTTTATATTTGAATATATTCCTTTTTCCACTATTACCCTCTTAGCGCTCCGAATGTCCACTTGCATTTTCTACAGAAAGAGTGTTCAGAACTGCGCAATCAAAAGTATGGTTTAACTCTGTTAGCTTAATGAACATATCAGAAATAAGTTTCACACAATGCTTCTGTGTAGTTTTTATTTGAAGATATTATTTTTCCCAATATACGCCTCTGAGCGCTCAGAATGTCCAATTGCAGTTTCTACAGAAAGAGTGTTTCAGAAAGGCTCCATCAAAAGTAAGGTTCAACTCTGTTAGTTGAATGCACAGAACAGAAAGCAGTTTCATACAATGCTTCTGTGTAGTTTATATTTGAACATATTCTTTTTTCCACTATTACCCACTTAGCGCTACGAATGTCCAGTTGCATTTTCAACAGACAGAGTGTTTCAAAACTGCTCAATCAAAAGTATGGTTTAACTCTGTTAGCTGAATGCTCAGATCAGAAAGAAGTTTCACAGAATGCTTCTGTGTAGTTTATATTTGAATATATTCCTTTTTCCACTACTACTCTCTTAGCACTCCAAATGTCCAGTTGCATTTTCTACAGAAAGAGTGTTCAGATCTGCTCAATCAAAAGTATGGTTTAACTCTGTTAGCTGAATGCACAGATCAGAAAGAAGTTTCACAGAATGATTCTGTGTAGTTTATATTTGGAGACATTCCTTTTTCCACTATTACCCTCTTAGCGCTCCGAATCTCCACTTGCATTTTCTACAGAAAGAGTGTTTCAGAACGGCTCAATCAAAACTAAGGTTCAACTCTTTTAGTTGAACAAACAGAACAGAAAGAAGTTTCACACAATTCTTCTGTGTAGTTTTTATTTGTAGACATTCTTTTTCCCAATATAGGCCTCTTAGCGCTCAGAATGTCCAATTGCAGTTCCTACAGAAAGAGTGTTTCAGAACGGCTCAATCAAAAGTAAGGTTCAACTCTGTTAGTTGAATGCACAGAACAGAAAGAAGTTTCATACAATGCTTCTGTGTAGTTTGTATTTGAACATATTCTTTTTTCCACTATTTCCCACTTAGCGCTACGAATGTCCAGTTGCATTTTCTACAGACAGAATGTTTCAAAACTGCTCAATCAAAAGTATGGTTTAAATCTGTTAGCTGAATGCTCAGATCAGAAAGAAGTTTCACAGAATGCTTCTGTGTAGTTTATATTTGAATATATTACTTTTTCCACTACTACGCTCTTAGCGCTCCAAAAGTCCAGTTGCATTTTCTACAGAAAGAGTGTTCAGATCTGCTCAATCAAAAGTATGCTTTAACTCTGTTAGCTGAATGCACAGATCAGAAAGAAGTTTCACCGAATGATTCTGTGTAGTTTATATTTGAAGACATTCCTTTTTCCACTATTACCCTCTTAGCGCTCCGAATCTCCACTTGCATTTTCTACAAAAAGAGTGTTTCATAACTGCTGAATCAAAAATATGTTTTATCTCTGTTAACTGAATTTACAGATCAGAAATAAGTTTCACAGAATGCATCTGTGTAGTTTTTATTTGAAGATATTCTTTTTCCCAATGTAGGCCTCTTAGCGCTTAGCATGTTCAACTGCAGTTTCTACAGAAAGAGTGTTTCAGAACGGCTCAATCAAAAGTAAGGTTCAACTCTGTTAGTTGAATGCACAGAACAGAAAGAGGTTTCACAGAATGCTACTGTGTACTTTATATTTGAATATATTCCTTTTTCCACTATTACCCTCCTAGACCTCCGAATGTCCACTTGCATTTTCTACAGAAAGAGTGTTCAGAACTGCACAATCAAAAGTATGGTTTAACTCTGTTAGCTTAATGAACATATCAGAAATAAGTTTCACACAATGCTTCTGTGCAGTTTTTATTTGAAGATATTATTTTTCCCAATAGAGGCCTCTTAGCGCTCAGAATGTCCAATTGCAGTTTCTACAGAAAGAGTGTTTCAGAAAGGCTCAATCAAAAGTAAGGTTCAACTCTGTTAGTTGAATGCACAGAACAGAAAGAAGTTTCATACAATGCTTCTGTGTAGTTTATATTTGAACATATTCTTTTTTCCACTATTACCCACTTAGCGCTACGAAAGTCCAGTTGCATTTTCTACAGACAGAGTGTTTCAAAACTGCTCAATCAAAAGTATGGTTTAACTCTGTTAGCTGAATGCTCAGATCAGAATGAAGTTTCACAGAATGCTTCTGTGTAGTTTATATTTGAATATATTCCTTTTTCCACTACTACTCTCTTAGCGCTCCAAATGTCCAGTTGCATTTTCTACAGAAAGAGTGTTCAGATCTGCTCAATCAAAAGTATGGTTTAACTCTGTTAGCTGAATGCACAGATCAGAAAGAAGTTTCACAGAATGATTCTGTGTAGTTTATATTTGGAGACATTCCTTTTTCCACTATTACCCTCTTAGCGCTCCGAATCTCCACTTGCATTTTCTACAGAAAGAGTGTTTCAGAACGGCTCAATCAAAACTAAGGTTCAACTCTTTTAGTTGAACAAACAGAACAGAAAGAAGTTTCACACAATTCTTCTGTGTAGTTTTTATTTGTAGACATTCTTTTTCCCAATATAGGCCTCTTAGCGCTCAGAATGTCCAATTGCAGTTTCTACAGAAAGAGTGTTTCAGAACGGCTCAATCAAAAGTAAGGTTCAACTCTGTTAGTTGAATGCACAGAACACAAAGAAGTTTCATACAATGCTTCTGTGTAGTTTGTATTTGAACATATTCTTTTTTCCACAATTACCCACTTAGCGCTATGAATGTCCAGTTGCATTTTCTACAGACAGAATGTTTCAAAACTGCTCAATCAAAAGTATGGTTTAACTCTGTTAGCTGAATGCTCAGATCAGAAAGAAGGTTCACAGAATGCTTCTGTGTAGTTTATATTTGAATATATTCCTTTTTCCACTACTACGCTCTTAGCGCTCCAAATGTCCAGTTGCATTTTCTACAGAAAGAGTGTTCAGATCTGCTCAATCAAAAGTATGCTTTAACTCTGTTAGCTGAATGCACAGATCAGAAAGAAGTTTCACCGAATGATTCTGTGTAGTTTATATTTGAAGACATTCCTTTTTCCACTATTACCCTCTTAGCGCTCCGAATCTCCACTTGCATTTTCTACAAAAAGAGTGTTTCATAACTGCTCAATCAAAAATATGTTTTATCTCTGTTAACTGAATTTACAGATCAGAAATAAGTTTCACAGAATGCATCTGTGTAGTTTTTATTTGAAGATATTCTTTTTCCCAATGTAGGCCTCTTAGCGCTTAGCATGTCCAATTGCAGTTTCTACAGAAAGAGTGTTTCAGAACGGCTGAATCAAAAGTAAGGTTCAACTCTGTTAGTTGAATGCACAGAACAGAAATAATTTTCACAGAATGCTACTGTGTAGTTTATATTTGAATATATTCCTTTTTCCCCTATTACCCTCTTAGCGCTCTGAATGTCCACTTGCATTTTCTACAGAAAGAGTGTTCAGAACTGCGCAATCAAAAGTATGGTTTAACTCTGTTAGCTTAATGAACGTATCAGAAATAAGTTTCACACAATGCTTCTGTGTAGTTTTTATTTGAAGATATTATTTTTCCCAATATAGGCCTCTTAGCGCTCAAAATGTCCAATTGCAGTTTCTACAGAAAGAGTGTTTCAGAAAGGCTCAATCAAAAGTAAGGTTCAACTCTGTTAGTTGAATGCACAGAACAGAAAGAAGTTTCATACAATGCTTCTGTGTAGTTTATATTTGAACATATTCTTTTTTCACTATTACCCACTTAGCGCTACGAATGTCCAGTTGCATTTTCTACAGACAGAGTGTTTCAAAACTGCTCAATCAAAAGTATGGTTTAACTCTGTTAGCTGAATGCTCAGATCAGAAAGAAGTTTCACAGAATGCTTCTGTGTAGTTTATATTTGAATATATTCCTTTTTCCACTACTACTCTCTTAGCGCTCCAAATGTCCAGTTGCATTTTCTACAGAAAGAGTGTTCAGATCTGCTCAATCAAAAGTATGGTTCAACCCTGTTAGCTGAATGCACAGATCAGAAAGAAGTTTCACAGAATGATTCTGTGTAGTTTATATTTGGAGACATTCCTTTTTCCACTATTACCCTCTTAGCGCTCCGAATCTCCACTTGCATTTTCTACAGAAAGTGTGTTTCAGAACGGCTCAATCAAAACTAAGGTTCAACTCTTTTAGTTGAACAAACAGAACAGAAAGAAGTTTCACAGAATTCTTCTGTGTAGTTTTTATTTGTAGACATTCTTTTTCCCAATATAGGCCTCTTAGCGCTCAGAATGTCCAATTGCAGTTTCTACAGAAAGAGTGTTTCAGAACGGCTCAATCAAAAGTAAGGTTCAACTCTGTTAGTTGAATGCACAGAACAGAAAGAAGTTTCATACAATGCTTCTGTGTAGTTTATATTTGAACATATTCTTTTTTCCACTATTACCCACTTAGCGCTACGAATGTCCAGTTGCATTTTCAACAGACAGAGTGTTTCAAAACTGCTCAATCAAATGTATGGTTTAACTCTGTTAGCTGAATGCTCAGATCAGAAAGAAGTTTCACAGAATGCTTCTGTGTAGTTTATATTTGAATATATTCCTTTTTCCACTACTACTCTCTTAGCACTCCAAATGTCCAGTTGCATTTTCTACAGAAAGAGTGTTCAGATCTGCTCAATCAAAAGTATGGTTTAACTCTGTTAGCTGAATGCACAGATCAGAAAGAAGTTTCACAGAATGATTCTGTGTAGTTTATATTTGGAGACATTCATTTTCCACTATTTCCCTCTTAGCGCTCCGAATCTCCACTTGCATTTTCTACAGAAAGAGTGTTTCAGAACGGCTCAATCAAAACTAAGGTTCAACTCTTTTAGTTGAACAAACAGAACAGAAAGAAGTTTCACACAATTCTTCTGTGTAGTTTTTATTTGTAGACATTCATTTTCCCAATATAGGCCTCTTAGCGCTCAGAATGTCCAATTGCAGTTCCTACAGAAAGAGTGTTTCAGAACGGCTCAATCAAAAGTAAGGTTCAACTCTGTTAGTTGAATGGACAGAACAGAAAGAAGTTTCATACAATGCTTCTGTGTAGTTTGTATTTGAACATATTCTTTTTTCCACTATTACCCACTTAGCGCTACGAATGTCCAGTTGCATTTTCTACAGACAGAATGTTTCAAAACTGCTCAATCAAAAGTATGGTTTAAATCTGTTAGCTGAATGCTCAGATCAGAAAGAAGTTTCACAGAATGCTTCTGTGTAGTTTATATTTGAATATATTACTTTTTCCACTACTACGCTCTTAGCGCTCCAAATGTCCAGTTGCATTTCCTACAGAAAGAGTGTTCAGATCTGCTCAATCAAAAGTATGGTTTAACACTTTTAGCTGAATGCACAGATCAGAAAGAAGTTTCACCGAATGATTCTGTGTAGTTTATATTTGAAGACATTCCTTTTTCCACTATTACCCACTTAGCGCTCCGAATCTCCACTTGCATTTTCTACAAAAAGAGTGTTTCATAACTGCTCAATCAAAAATATGTTTTATCTCTGTTAACTGAATTTACAGATCAGAAATAAGTTTCACAGAATGCATCTGTGTAGTTTTTATTTGAAGATATTCTTTTTCCCAATGTAGGCCTCTTAGCGCTTAGCATGTCCAATTGCAGTTTCTTCAGAAAGAGTGTTTCAGAACGGCTCAATCAAAAGTAAGGTTCAACTCTGTTAGTTGAATGCACAGAACAGAAAGAATTTTCACAGAATGCTACTGTGTAGTTTATATTTGAATATATTCCTTTTTCCACTATTACCCTCTTAGCGCTCCGAATGTCCACTTGCATTTTCTACAGAAAGAGTGTTCAGAACTGCGCAATCAAAAGTATGGTTTAACTCTGTTAGCTTAATGAACATATCAGAAATAAGTTTCACACAATGCTTCTGTGTAGTTTTTATTTGAAGATATTATTTTTCCCAATATACGCCTCTGAGCGCTCAGAATGTCCAATTGCAGTTTCTACAGAAAGAGTGTTTCAGAAAGGCTCCATCAAAAGTAAGGTTCAACTCTGTTAGTTGAATGCACAGAACAGAAAGCAGTTTCATACAATGCTTCTGTGTAGTTTATATTTGAACATATTCTTTTTTCCACTATTACCCACTTAGCGCTACGAATGTCCAGTTGCATTTTCAACAGACAGAGTGTTTCAAAACTGCTCAATCAAAAGTATGGTTTAACTCTGTTAGCTGAATGCTCAGATCAGAAAGAAGTTTCACAGAATGCTTCTGTGTAGTTTATATTTGAATATATTCCTTTTTCCACTACTACTCTCTTAGCACTCCAAATGTCCAGTTGCATTTTCTACAGAAAGAGTGTTCAGATCTGCTCAATCAAAAGTATGGTTTAACTCTGTTAGCTGAATGCACAGATCAGAAAGAAGTTTCACAGAATGATTCTGTGTAGTTTATATTTGGAGACATTCCTTTTTCCACTATTACCCTCTTAGCGCTCCGAATCTCCACTTGCATTTTCTACAGAAAGAGTGTTTCAGAACGGCTCAATCAAAACTAAGGTTCAACTCTTTTAGTTGAACAAACAGAACAGAAAGAAGTTTCACACAATTCTTCTGTGTAGTTTTTATTTGTAGACATTCTTTTTCCCAATATAGGCCTCTTAGCGCTCAGAATGTCCAATTGCAGTTCCTACAGAAAGAGTGTTTCAGAACGGCTCAATCAAAAGTAAGGTTCAACTCTGTTAGTTGAATGCACAGAACAGAAAGAAGTTTCATACAATGCTTCTGTGTAGTTTGTATTTGAACATATTCTTTTTTCCACTATTTCCCACTTAGCGCTACGAATGTCCAGTTGCATTTTCTACAGACAGAATGTTTCAAAACTGCTCAATCAAAAGTATGGTTTAAATCTGTTAGCTGAATGCTCAGATCAGAAAGAAGTTTCACAGAATGCTTCTGTGTAGTTTATATTTGAATATATTACTTTTTCCACTACTACGCTCTTAGCGCTCCAAAAGTCCAGTTGCATTTTCTACAGAAAGAGTGTTCAGATCTGCTCAATCAAAAGTATGCTTTAACTCTGTTAGCTGAATGCACAGATCAGAAAGAAGTTTCACCGAATGATTCTGTGTAGTTTATATTTGAAGACATTCCTTTTTCCACTATTACCCTCTTAGCGCTCCGAATCTCCACTTGCATTTTCTACAAAAAGAGTGTTTCATAACTGCTGAATCAAAAATATGTTTTATCTCTGTTAACTGAATTTACAGATCAGAAATAAGTTTCACAGAATGCATCTGTGTAGTTTTTATTTGAAGATATTCTTTTTCCCAATGTAGGCCTCTTAGCGCTTAGCATGTTCAACTGCAGTTTCTACAGAAAGAGTGTTTCAGAACGGCTCAATCAAAAGTAAGGTTCAACTCTGTTAGTTGAATGCACAGAACAGAAAGAGGTTTCACAGAATGCTACTGTGTACTTTATATTTGAATATATTCCTTTTTCCACTATTACCCTCCTAGACCTCCGAATGTCCACTTGCATTTTCTACAGAAAGAGTGTTCAGAACTGCACAATCAAAAGTATGGTTTAACTCTGTTAGCTTAATGAACATATCAGAAATAAGTTTCACACAATGCTTCTGTGCAGTTTTTATTTGAAGATATTATTTTTCCCAATAGAGGCCTCTTAGCGCTCAGAATGTCCAATTGCAGTTTCTACAGAAAGAGTGTTTCAGAAAGGCTCAATCAAAAGTAAGGTTCAACTCTGTTAGTTGAATGCACAGAACAGAAAGAAGTTTCATACAATGCTTCTGTGTAGTTTATATTTGAACATATTCTTTTTTCCACTATTACCCACTTAGCGCTACGAAAGTCCAGTTGCATTTTCTACAGACAGAGTGTTTCAAAACTGCTCAATCAAAAGTATGGTTTAACTCTGTTAGCTGAATGCTCAGATCAGAATGAAGTTTCACAGAATGCTTCTGTGTAGTTTATATTTGAATATATTCCTTTTTCCACTACTACTCTCTTAGCGCTCCAAATGTCCAGTTGCATTTTCTACAGAAAGAGTGTTCAGATCTGCTCAATCAAAAGTATGGTTTAACTCTGTTAGCTGAATGCACAGATCAGAAAGAAGTTTCACAGAATGATTCTGTGTAGTTTATATTTGGAGACATTCCTTTTTCCACTATTACCCTCTTAGCGCTCCGAATCTCCACTTGCATTTTCTACAGAAAGAGTGTTTCAGAACGGCTCAATCAAAACTAAGGTTCAACTCTTTTAGTTGAACAAACAGAACAGAAAGAAGTTTCACACAATTCTTCTGTGTAGTTTTTATTTGTAGACATTCTTTTTCCCAATATAGGCCTCTTAGCGCTCAGAATGTCCAATTGCAGTTTCTACAGAAAGAGTGTTTCAGAACGGCTCAATCAAAAGTAAGGTTCAACTCTGTTAGTTGAATGCACAGAACACAAAGAAGTTTCATACAATGCTTCTGTGTAGTTTGTATTTGAACATATTCTTTTTTCCACAATTACCCACTTAGCGCTATGAATGTCCAGTTGCATTTTCTACAGACAGAATGTTTCAAAACTGCTCAATCAAAAGTATGGTTTAACTCTGTTAGCTGAATGCTCAGATCAGAAAGAAGGTTCACAGAATGCTTCTGTGTAGTTTATATTTGAATATATTCCTTTTTCCACTACTACGCTCTTAGCGCTCCAAATGTCCAGTTGCATTTTCTACAGAAAGAGTGTTCAGATCTGCTCAATCAAAAGTATGCTTTAACTCTGTTAGCTGAATGCACAGATCAGAAAGAAGTTTCACCGAATGATTCTGTGTAGTTTATATTTGAAGACATTCCTTTTTCCACTATTACCCTCTTAGCGCTCCGAATCTCCACTTGCATTTTCTACAAAAAGAGTGTTTCATAACTGCTCAATCAAAAATATGTTTTATCTCTGTTAACTGAATTTACAGATCAGAAATAAGTTTCACAGAATGCATCTGTGTAGTTTTTATTTGAAGATATTCTTTTTCCCAATGTAGGCCTCTTAGCGCTTAGCATGTCCAATTGCAGTTTCTACAGAAAGAGTGTTTCAGAACGGCTGAATCAAAAGTAAGGTTCAACTCTGTTAGTTGAATGCACAGAACAGAAATAATTTTCACAGAATGCTACTGTGTAGTTTATATTTGAATATATTCCTTTTTCCCCTATTACCCTCTTAGCGCTCTGAATGTCCACTTGCATTTTCTACAGAAAGAGTGTTCAGAACTGCGCAATCAAAAGTATGGTTTAACTCTGTTAGCTTAATGAACGTATCAGAAATAAGTTTCACACAATGCTTCTGTGTAGTTTTTATTTGAAGATATTATTTTTCCCAATATAGGCCTCTTAGCGCTCAAAATGTCCAATTGCAGTTTCTACAGAAAGAGTGTTTCAGAAAGGCTCAATCAAAAGTAAGGTTCAACTCTGTTAGTTGAATGCACAGAACAGAAAGAAGTTTCATACAATGCTTCTGTGTAGTTTATATTTGAACATATTCTTTTTTCACTATTACCCACTTAGCGCTACGAATGTCCAGTTGCATTTTCTACAGACAGAGTGTTTCAAAACTGCTCAATCAAAAGTATGGTTTAACTCTGTTAGCTGAATGCTCAGATCAGAAAGAAGTTTCACAGAATGCTTCTGTGTAGTTTATATTTGAATATATTCCTTTTTCCACTACTACTCTCTTAGCGCTCCAAATGTCCAGTTGCATTTTCTACAGAAAGAGTGTTCAGATCTGCTCAATCAAAAGTATGGTTTAACCCTGTTAGCTGAATGCACAGATCAGAAAGAAGTTTCACAGAATGATTCTGTGTAGTTTATATTTGGAGACATTCCTTTTTCCACTATTACCCTCTTAGCGCTCCGAATCTCCACTTGCATTTTCTACAGAAAGTGTGTTTCAGAACGGCTCAATCAAAACTAAGGTTCAACTCTTTTAGTTGAACAAACAGAACAGAAAGAAGTTTCACAGAATTCTTCTGTGTAGTTTTTATTTGTAGACATTCTTTTTCCCAATATAGGCCTCTTAGCGCTCAGAATGTCCAATTGCAGTTTCTACAGAAAGAGTGTTTCAGAACGGCTCAATCAAAAGTAAGGTTCAACTCTGTTAGTTGAATGCACAGAACAGAAAGAAGTTTCATACAATGCTTCTGTGTAGTTTATATTTGAACATATTCTTTTTTCCACTATTACCCACTTAGCGCTACGAATGTCCAGTTGCATTTTCTACAGACAGAGTGTTTCAAAACTGCTCAATCAAATGTATGGTTTAACTCTGTTAGCTGAATGCTCAGATCAGAAAGATGTTTCACAGAATGCTTCTGTGTAGTTTATATTTGAATATATTCCTTTTTCCACTACTACGCTCTTAGCGCTCCAAATGTCCAGTTGCATTTCCTACAGAAAGAGTGTTCAGATCTGCTCAATCAAAAGTATGGTTTAACTCTGTTAGCTGAATGCACAGATCAGAAAGAAGTTTCACCGAATGATTCTTTGTAGTTTATATTTGAAGACATTCCTTTTTCCACTATTACCCACTTAGCGCTCCGAATCTCCACTTGCATTTTCTACAAAAAGAGTGTTTCATAACTGCTCAATCAAAAATATGTTTTATCTCTGTTAACTGAATTTACAGATCAGAAATAAGTTTCACAGAATGCATCTGTGTAGTTTTTATTTGAAGATATTCTTTTTCCCAATGTAGGCCTCTTAGCGCTTAGAATGTCCAATTGCAGTTTCTTCAGAAAGAGTGTTTCAGAACGGCTCAATCAAAAGTAAGGTTCAACTCTGTTAGTTGATTGCAAAGAACAGACAGAATTTTCACAGAATGCTACTGTGTAGTTTATATTTGAATATATTCCTTTTTCCACTATTACCCTCTTAGCGCTCCGAATGTCCACTTGCATTTTCTACAGAAAGAGTGTTCAGAACTGCGCAATCAAAAGTATGGTTTAACTCTGTTAGCTTAATGAACGTATCAGAAATAAGTTTCACACAATGCTTCTGTGTAGTTTTTATTTGAAGATATTATTTTTCCCAATATAGGCCTCTTAGCGCTCAAAATGTCCAATTGCAGTTTCTACAGAAAGAGTGTTTCAGAAAGGCTCAATCAAAAGTAAGGTTCAACTCTGTTAGTTGAATGCACAGAACAGAAAGAAGTTTCATACAATGCTTCTGTGTAGTTTATATTTGAACATATTCTTTTTTCACTATTACCCACTTAGCGCTACGAATGTCCAGTTGCATTTTCTACAGACAGAGTGTTTCAAAACTGCTCAATCAAAAGTATGGTTTAACTCTGTTAGCTGAATGCTCAGATCAGAAAGAAGTTTCACAGAATGCTTCTGTGTAGTTTATATTTGAATATATTCCTTTTTCCACTACTACTCTCTTAGCGCTCCAAATGTCCAGTTGCATTTTCTACAGAAAGAGTGTTCAGATCTGCTCAATCAAAAGTATGGTTTAACCCTGTTAGCTGAATGCACAGATCAGAAAGAAGTTTCACAGAATGATTCTGTGTAGTTTATATTTGGAGACATTCCTTTTTCCACTATTACCCTCTTAGCGCTCCGAATCTCCACTTGCATTTTCTACAGAAAGTGTGTTTCAGAACGGCTCAATCAAAACTAAGGTTCAACTCTTTTAGTTGAACAAACAGAACAGAAAGAAGTTTCACAGAATTCTTCTGTGTAGTTTTTATTTGTAGACATTCTTTTTCCCAATATAGGCCCCTTAGCGCTCAGAATGTCCAATTGCAGTTTCTACAGAAAGAGTGTTTCAGAACGGCTCAATCAAAAGTAAGGTTCAACTCTGTTAGTTGAATGCACAGAACAGAAAGAAGTTTCATACAATGCTTCTGTGTAGTTTATATTTGAACATATTATTTTTTCCACTATTACCCACTTAGCGCTACGAATGTCCAGTTGCATTTTCTACAGACAGAGTGTTTCAAAACTGCTCAATCAAATGTATGGTTTAACTCTGTTAGCTGAATGCTCAGATCAGAAAGATGTTTCACAGAATGCTTCTGTGTAGTTTATATTTGAATATATTCCTTTTTCCACTACTACGCTCTTAGCGCTCCAAATGTCCAGTTGCATTTCCTACAGAAAGAGTGTTCAGATCTGCTCAATCAAAAGTATGGTTTAACTCTGTTAGCTGAATGCACAGATCAGAAAGAAGTTTCACCGAATGATTCTTTGTAGTTTATATTTGAAGACATTCCTTTTTCCACTATTACCCACTTAGCGCTCCGAATCTCCACTTGCATTTTCTACAAAAAGAGTGTTTCATAACTGCTCAATCAAAAATATGTTTTATCTCTGTTAACTGAATTTACAGATCAGAAATAAGTTTCACAGAATGCATCTGTGTAGTTTTTATTTGAAGATATTCTTTTTCCCAATGTAGGCCTTTTAGCGCTTAGAATGTCCAATTGCAGTTTCTTCAGAAAGAGTGTTTCAGAACGGCTCAATCAAAAGTAAGGTTCAACTCTGTTAGTTGAATGCAAAGAACAGACAGAATTTTCACAGAATGCTACTGTGTAGTTTATATTTGAATATATTCCTTTTTCCACTATTACCCTCTTAGCGCTCCGAATGTCCACTTGCATTTTCTACAGAAAGAGTGTTCAGAACTGCGCAATCAAAAGTATGGTTTAACTCTGTTAGCTTAATGAACGTATCAGAAATAAGTTTCACACAATGCTTCTGTGTAGTTTTTATTTGAAGATATTATTTTTCCCAATATAGGCCTCTTAGCGCTCAGAATGTCCAATTGCAGTTTCTACAGAAAGAGTGTTTCAGAAAGGCTCAATCAAAAGTAAGGTTCAACTCTGTTAGTTGAATGCACAGAACAGAAAGAAGTTTCATACAATGCTTCTGTGTAGTTTATATTTGAATATATTCCTTTTTCCACTACTACTCTCTTAGCACTCCAAATGTCCAGTTGCATTTTCTACAGAAAGAGTGTTCAGATCTGCTCAATCAAAAGTATGGTTTAACTCTGTTAGCTGAATGCACAGATCAGAAAGATGTTTCACAGAATGATTCTGTGTAGTTTATATTTGGAGACATTCCTTTTTCCACTATTACCCTCTTAGCGCTCCGAATCTCCACTTGCATTTTCTACAGAAAGAGTGTTTCAGAACGGCTCAATCAAAACTAAGGTTCAACTCTTTTAGTTGAACAAACAGAACAGAAAGAAGTTTCACACAATTCTTCTGTGTAGTTTTTATTTGTAGACATTCTTTTTCCCAATATAGGCCTCTTAGCGCTCAGAATGTCCAATTGCAGTTCCTACAGAAAGAGTGTTTCAGAACGGCTCAATCAAAAGTAAGGTTCAACTCTGTTAGTTGAATGCACAGAACAGAAAGAAGTTTCATACAATGCTTCTGTGTAGTTTGTATTTGAACATATTCTTTTTTCCACTATTACCCACTTAGCGCTACGAATGTCCAGTTGCATTTTCTACAGACAGAATGTTTCAAAACTGCTCAATCAAAAGTATGGTTTAAATCTGTTAGCTGAATTCTCAGATCAGAAAGAAGTTTCACAGAATGCTTCTGTGTAGTTTATATTTGAATATATTCCTTTTTCCACTACTACGCTCTTAGCGCTCCAAACGTCCAGTTGCATTTTCTACAGAAAGAGTGTTCAGATCTGCTCAATCAAAAGTATGCTTTAACTCTGTTAGCTGAATGCACAGATCAGAAAGAAGTTTCACCGAATGATTCTGTGTAGTTTATATTTGAAGACATTCCTTTTTCCACTATTACCCTCTTAGCGCTCCGAATCTCCACTTGCATTTTCTACAAAAAGAGTGTTTCATAACTGCTGAATCAAAAATATGTTTTATCTCTGTTAACTGAATTTACAGATCAGAAATAAGTTTCACAGAATGCATCTGTGTAGTTTTTATTTGAAGATATTCTTTTTCCCAATGTAGGCCTCTTAGCGCTTAGCATGTCCAACTGCAGTTTCTACAGAAAGAGTGTTTCAGAACGGCTCAATCAAAAGTAAGGTTCAAGTCTGTTAGTTGAATGCACAGAACAGAAAGAGGTTTCACAGAATGCTACTGTGTACTTTATATTTGAATATATTCCTTTTTCCACTATTACCCTCCTAGCCCTCCGAATGTCCACTTGCATTTTCTACAGAAAGAGTGTTCAGAACTGCACAATCAAAAGTATGGTTTAACTCTGTTAGCTTAATGAACATATCAGAAATAAGTTTCACACAATGCTTCTGTGCAGTTTTTATTTGAAGATATTATTTTTCCCAATAGAGGCCTCTTAGCGCTCAGAATGTCCAATTGCACTTTCTACAGAAAGAGTGTTTCAGAAAGGCTCAATCAAAAGTAAGGTTCAACTCTGTTAGTTGAATGCACAGAACAGAAAGAAGTTTCATACAATGCTTCTGTGTAGTTTATAATTGAACATATACTTTTTTCCACTATTACCCACTAAGCGCTACGAAAGTCCAGTTGCATTTTCTACAGACAGAGTGTTTCAAAACTGCTCAATCAAAAGTATGGTTTAACTCTGTTAGCTGAATGCTCAGATCAGAAAGAAGTTTCACAGAATGCTTCTGTGTAGTTTATATTTGAATATATTCCTTTTTCCACTACTATTCTCTTAGCGCTCCAAATGTCCAGTTGCATTTTCTACAGAAAGAGTGTTCAGATCTGCTCAATCAAAAGTATGGTTTAACCCTGTTAGCTGAATGCACAGATCAGAAAGAAGTTTCACAGAATGATTCTGTGTAGTTTATATTTGGAGACATTCCTTTTTCCACTATTACCCTCTTAGCGCTCCGAATCTCCACTTGCATTTTCTACAGAAAGAGTGTTTCAGAACGGCTCAATCAAAACTAAGGTTCAACTCTTTTAGTTGAACAAACAGAACAGAAAGAAGTTTCACAGAATTCTTCTGTGTAGTTTTTATTTGTAGACATTCTTTTTCCCAATATAGGCCTCTTAGCGCTCAGAATGTCCAATTGCAGTTTCTACAGAAAGAGTGTTTCAGAACGGCTCAATCAAAAGTAAGGTTCAACTCTGTTAGTTGAATGCACAGAACAGAAAGAAGTTTCATACAATGCTTCTGTGTAGTTTATATTTGAACATATTCTTTTTTCCACTATTATCCACTTAGCGCTACGAATGTCCAGTTTCATTTTCAACAGACAGAGTGTTTCAAAACTGCTCAATCAAAAGTATGGTTTAACTCTGTTAGCTGAATGCTCAGATCAGAAAGAAGTTTCACAGAATGCTTCTGTGTAGTTTATATTTGAATATATTCCTTTTTCCACTACTACGCTCTTAGCACTCCAAATGTCCAGTTGCATTTTCTACAGAAAAAGTGTTCAGATCTGCTCAATCAAAAGTATGGTTTAACCCTGTTAGCTGAATGCACAGATCAGAAAGAAGTTTCACAGAATGATTCTGTGTAGTTTATATTTGGAGACATTCCTTTTTCCACTATTACCCTCTTAGCGCTCCGAATCTCCACTTGCATTTTCTACAGAAAGTGTGTTTCAGAACGGCTCAATCAAAACTAAAGTTCAACTCTTTTAGTTGAACAAACAGAACAGAAAGAAGTTTCACAGAATTCTTCTGTGTAGTTTTTATTTGTAGACATTCTTTTTCCCAATATAGGCCTCTTAGCGCTCAGAATGTCCAATTGCAGTTTCTACAGAAAGAGTGTTTCAGAACGGCTCAATCAAAAGTAAGGTTCAACTCTGTTAGTTGAATGCACAGAACAGAAAGAAGTTTCATACAATGCTTCTGTGTAGTTTATATTTGAACATATTCTTTTTTCCACTATTACCCACTTAGCGCTACGAATGTCCAGTTGCATTTTCTACAGACAGAGTGTTTCAAAACTGCTCAATCAAATGTATGGTTTAACTCTGTTAGCTGAATGCTCAGATCAGAAAGAAGTTTCACAGAATGCTTCTGTGTAGTTTATATTTGAATATATTCCTTTTTCCACTACTACGCTCTTAGCGCTCCAAATGTCCAGTTGCATTTCCTACAGAAAGAGTGTTCAGATCTGCTCAATCAAAAGTATGGTTTAACTCTTTTAGCTGAATGCACAGATCAGAAAGAAGTTTCACCGAATGATTCTGTGTAGTTTATATTTGAAGACATTCCTTTTTCCACTATTACCCACTTAGCGCTCCGAATCTCCACTTGCATTTTCTACAAAAAGAGTGTTTCATAACTGCTCAATCAAAAATATGTTTTATCTCTGTTAACTGAATTTACAGATCAGAAATAAGTTTCACAGAATGCATCTGTGTAGTTTTTATTTGAAGATATTCTTTTTCCCAATGTAGGCCTCTTAGCGCTTAGCATGTCCAATTGCAGTTTCTTCAGAAAGAGTGTTTCAGAACGGCTCAATCAAAAGTAAGGTTCAACTCTGTTAGTTGAATGCACAGAACAGAAAGAATTTTCACAGAATGCTACTGTGTAGTTTATATTTGAATATATTCCTTTTTCCACTATTACCCTCTTAGCGCTCCGAATGTCCACTTGCATTTTCTACAGAAAGAGTGTTCAGAACTGCGCAATCAAAAGTATGGTTTAACTCTGTTAGCTTAATGAACGTATCAGAAATAAGTTTCACACAATGCTTCTGTGTAGTTTTTATTTGAAGATATTATTTTTCCCAATATAGGCCTCTTAGCGCTCAGAATGTCCAATTGCAGTTTCTACAGAAAGAGTGTTTCAGAAAGGCTCAATCAAAAGTAAGGTTCAACTCTGTTAGTTGAATGCACAGAACAGAAAGAAGTTTCATACAATGCTTCTGTGTAGTTTATATTTGAACATATTCTTTTTTGCACTATTACCCACTTAGCGCTACGAATGTCCAGTTGCATTTTCTACAGACAGAGTGTTTCAAAACTGCTCAATCAAAAGTATGGTTTAACTCTGTTAGCTGAATGCTCAGATCAGAAAGATGTTTCACAGAATGCTTCTGTGTAGTTTATATTTGAATATATTCCTTTTTCCACTACTACGCTCTTAGCGCTCCAAATGTCCAGTTGCATTTCCTACAGAAAGAGTGTTCAGATCTGCTCAATCAAAAGTATGGTTTAACTCTGTTAGCTGAATGCACAGATCAGAAAGAAGTTTCACCGAATGATTCTTTGTAGTTTATATTTGAAGACATTCCTTTTTCCACTATTACCCACTTAGCGCTCCGAATCTCCACTTGCATTTTCTACAAAAAGAGTGTTTCATAACTGCTCAATCAAAAATATGTTTTATCTCTGTTAACTGAATTTACAGATCAGAAATAAGTTTCACAGAATGCATCTGTGTAGTTTTTATTTGAAGATATTCTTTTTCCCAATGTAGGCCTCTTAGCGCTTAGCATGTCCAATTGCAGTTTCTTCAGAAAGAGTGTTTCAGAACGGCACAATCAAAAGTAAGGTTCAACTCTGTTAGTTGAATGCAAAGAACAGACAGAATTTTCACAGAATGCTACTGTGTAGTTTATATTTGAATATATTCCTTTTTCCACTATTACCCTCTTAGCGCTCCGAATGTCCACTTGCATTTTCTACAGAAAGAGTGTTCAGAACTGCGCAATCAAAAGTATGGTTTAACTCTGTTAGCTTAATGAACGTATCTGAAATAAGTTTCACACAATGCTTCTGTGTAGTTTTTATTTGAAGATATTATTTTTCCCAATATAGGCCTCTTAGCGCTCAGAATGTCCAATTGCAGTTTCTACAGAAAGAGTGTTTCAGAAAGGCTCAATCAAAAGTAAGGTTCAACTCTGTTAGTTGAATGCACAGAACAGAAAGAAGTTTCATACAATGCTTCTGTGTAGTTTATATTTGAATATATTCCTTTTTCCACTACTACTCTCTTAGCACTCCAAATGTCCAGTTGCATTTTCTACAGAAAGAGTGTTTCAAAACTGCTCAATCAAAAGTATGGTTTAACTCTGTTAGCGGAATGCTCAGATCAGAAAGAAGTTTCACAGAATGCTTCTGTGTAGTTTATATTTGAATATATTCCTTTTTCCACTACTACTCTCTTAGCACTCCAAATGTCCAGTTGCATTTTCTACAGAAAGAGTGTTCAGATCTGCTCAATCAAAAGTATGGTTTAACTCTGTTAGCTGAATGCACAGATCAGAAAGAAGTTTCACAGAATGATTCTGTGTAGTTTATATTTGGAGACATTCCTTTTTCCACTATTACCCTCTTAGCGCTCCGAATCTCCACTTGCATTTTCTACAGAAAGAGTGTTTCAGAACGGCTCAATCAAAACTAAGGTTCAACTCTTTTAGTTGAACAAACAGAACAGAAAGAAGTTTCACACAATTCTTCTGTGTAGTTTTTATTTGTAGACATTCTTTTTCCCAATATAGGCCTCTTAGCGCTCAGAATGTCCAATTGCAGTTCCTACAGAAAGAATGTTTCAGAACGGCTCAATCAAAAGTAAGGTTCAACTCTGTTAGTTGAATGCACAGAACAGAAAGAAGTTTCATACAATGCTTCTGTGTAGTTTGTATTTGAACATATTCTTTATTCCACTATTTCCCACTTAGCGCTACGAATGTCCAGTTGCATTTTCTACAGACAGAATGTTTCAAAACTGCTCAATCAAAAGTATGGTTTAAATCTGTTAGCTGAATGCTCAGATCAGAAAGAAGTTTCACAGAATGCTTCTGTGTAGTTTATATTTGAATATATTACTTTTTCCACTACTACGCTCTTAGCGCTCCAAACGTCCAGTTGCATTTTCTACAGAAAGAGTGTTCAGATCTGCTCAATCAAAAGTATGCTTTAACTCTGTTAGCTGAATGCACAGATCAGAAAGAAGTTTCACCGAATGATTCTGTGTAGTTTATATTTGAAGACATTCCTTTTTCCACTATTACCCTCTTAGCGCTCCGAATCTCCACTTGCATTTTCTACAAAAAGAGTGTTTCATAACTGCTGAATCAAAAATATGTTTTATCTCTGTTAACTGAATTTACAGATCAGAAATAAGTTTCACAGAATGCATCTGTGTAGTTTTTATTTGAAGATATTCTTTTTCCCAATGTAGGCCTCTTAGCGCTTAGCATGTCCAACTGCAGTTTCTACAGAAAGAGTGTTTCAGAACGGCTCAATCAAAAGTAAGGTTCAACTCTGTTAGTTGAATGCACAGAACAGAAAGAGGTTTCACAGAATGCTACTGTGTACTTTATATTTGAATATATTCCTTTTTCCACTATTACCCTCCTAGCCCTCCGAATGTCCACTTGCATTTTCTACAGAAAGAGTGTTCAGAACTGCACAATCAAAAGTATGGTTTAACTCTGTTAGCTTAATGAACATATCAGAAATAAGTTTCACACAATGCTTCTGTGCAGTTTTTATTTGAAGATATTATTTTTCCCAATAGAGGCCTCTTAGCGCTCAGAATGTCCAATTGCACTTTCTACAGAAAGAGTGTTTCAGAAAGGCTCAATCAAAAGTAAGGTTCAACTCTGTTAGTTGAATGCACAGAACAGAAAGAAGTTTCATACAATGCTTCTGTGTAGTTTATAATTGAACATATACTTTTTTCCACTATTACCCACTAAGCGCTACGAAAGTCCAGTTGCATTTTCTACAGACAGAGTGTTTCAAAACTGCTCAATCAAAAGTATGGTTTAACTCTGTTAGCTGAATGCTCAGATCAGAAAGAAGTTTCACAGAATGCTTCTGTGTAGTTTATATTTGAATATATTCCTTTTTCCACTACTATTCTCTTAGCGCTCCAAATGTCCAGTTGCATTTTCTACAGAAAGAGTGTTCAGATCTGCTCAATCAAAAGTATGGTTTAACCCTGTTAGCTGAATGCACAGATCAGAAAGAAGTTTCACAGAATGATTCTGTGTAGTTTATATTTGGAGACATTCCTTTTTCCACTATTACCCTCTTAGCGCTCCGAATCTCCACTTGCATTTTCTACAGAAAGAGTGTTTCAGAACGGCTCAATCAAAACTAAGGTTCAACTCTTTTAGTTGAACAAACAGAACAGAAAGAAGTTTCACAGAATTCTTCTGTGTAGTTTTTATTTGTAGACATTCTTTTTCCCAATATAGGCCTCTTAGCGCTCAGAATGTCCAATTGCAGTTTCTACAGAAAGAGTGTTTCAGAACGGCTCAATCAAAAGTAAGGTTCAACTCTGTTAGTTGAATGCACAGAACAGAAAGAAGTTTCATACAATGCTTCTGTGTAGTTTATATTTGAACATATTCTTTTTTCCACTATTATCCACTTAGCGCTACGAATGTCCAGTTTCATTTTCAACAGACAGAGTGTTTCAAAACTGCTCAATCAAAAGTATGGTTTAACTCTGTTAGCTGAATGCTCAGATCAGAAAGAAGTTTCACAGAATGCTTCTGTGTAGTTTATATTTGAATATATTCCTTTTTCCACTACTACTCTCTTAGCACTCCAAATGTCCAGTTGCATTTTCTACAGAAAGAGTGTTCAGATCTGCTCAATCAAAAGTATGGTTTAACCCTGTTAGCTGAATGCACAGATCAGAAAGAAGTTTCACAGAATGATTCTGTGTAGTTTATATTTGGAGACATTCCTTTTTCCACTATTACCCTCTTAGCGCTCCGAATCTCCACTTGCATTTTCTACAGAAAGTGTGTTTCAGAACGGCTCAATCAAAACTAAGGTTCAACTCTTTTAGTTGAACAAACAGAACAGAAAGAAGTTTCACAGAATTCTTCTGTGTAGTTTTTATTTGTAGACATTCTTTTTCCCAATATAGGCCTCTTAGCGCTCAGAATGTCCAATTGCAGTTTCTACAGAAAGAGTGTTTCAGAACGGCTCAATCAAAAGTAAGGTTCAACTCTGTTAGTTGAATGCACAGAACAGAAAGAAGTTTCATACAATGCTTCTGTGTAGTTTATATTTGAACATATTCTTTTTTCCACTATTACCCACTTAGCGCTACGAATGTCCAGTTGCATTTTCTACAGACAGAGTGTTTCCAAACTGCTCAATCAAATATATGGTTTAACTCTGTTAGCTGAATGCTCAGATCAGAAAGAAGTTTCACAGAATGCTTCTGTGTAGTTTATATTTGAATATATTCCTTTTTCCACTACTACGCTCTTAGCGCTCCAAATGTCCAGTTGCATTTCCTACAGAAAGAGTGTTCAGATCTGCTCAATCAAAAGTATGGTTTAACTCTTTTAGCTGAATGCACAGATCAGAAAGAAGTTTCACCGAATGATTCTGTGTAGTTTATATTTGAAGACATTCCTTTTTCCACTATTACCCACTTAGCGCTCCGAATCTCCACTTGCATTTTCTACAAAAAGAGTGTTTCATAACTGCTCAATCAAAAATATGTTTTATCTCTGTTAACTGAATTTACAGATCAGAAATAAGTTTCACAGAATGCATCTGTGTAGTTTTTATTTGAAGATATTCTTTTTCCCAATGTAGGCCTCTTAGCGCTTAGCATGTCCAATTGCAGTTTCTACAGAAAGAGTGTTTCAGAACGGCTCAATCAAAAGTAAGGTTCAACTCTGTTAGTTGAATGCACAGAACAGAAAGAATTTTCACAGAATGCTACTGTGTAGTTTATATTTGAATATATTCCTTTTTCCACTATTACCCTCTTAGCGCTCCGAATGTCCACTTGCATTTTCTACAGAAAGAGTGTTCAGAACTGCGCAATCAAAAGTATGGTTTAACTCTGTTAGCTTAATGAACGTATCAGAAATAAGTTTCACACAATGCTTCTGTGTAGTTTTTATTTGAAGATATTATTTTTCCCAATATAGGCCTCTTAGCGCTCAGAATGTCCAATTGCAGTTTCTACAGAAAGAGTGTTTCAGAAAGGCTCAATCAAAAGTAAGGTTCAACTCTGTTAGTTGAATGCACAGAACAGAAAGAAGTTTCATACAATGCTTCTGTGTAGTTTATATTTGAACATATTCTTTTTTGCACTATTACCCACTTAGCGCTACGAATGTCCAGTTGCATTTTCTACAGACAGAGTGTTTCAAAACTGCTCAATCAAAAGTATGGTTTAACTCTGTTAGCTGAATGCTCAGATCAGAAAGATGTTTCACAGAATGCTTCTGTGTAGTTTATATTTGAATATATTCCTTTTTCCACTACTACGCTCTTAGCGCTCCAAATGTCCAGTTGCATTTCCTACAGAAAGAGTGTTCAGATCTGCTCAATCAAAAGTATGGTTTAACTCTGTTAGCTGAATGCACAGATCAGAAAGAAGTTTCACCGAATGATTCTTTGTAGTTTATATTTGAAGACATTCCTTTTTCCACTATTACCCACTTAGCGCTCCGAATCTCCACTTGCATTTTCTACAAAAAGAGTGTTTCATAACTGCTCAATCAAAAATATGTTTTATCTCTGTTAACTGAATTTACAGATCAGAAATAAGTTTCACAGAATGCATCTGTGTAGTTTTTATTTGAAGATATTCTTTTTCCCAATGTAGGCCTCTTAGCGCTTAGCATGTCCAATTGCAGTTTCTTCAGAAAGAGTGTTTCAGAACGGCTCAATCAAAAGTAAGGTTCAACTCTGTTAGTTGAATGCAAAGAACAGACAGAATTTTCACAGAATGCTACTGTGTAGTTTATATTTGAATATATTCCTTTTTCCACTATTACCCTCTTAGCGCTCCGAATGTCCACTTGCATTTTCTACAGAAAGAGTGTTCAGAACTGCGCAATCAAAAGTATGGTTTAACTCTGTTAGCTTAATGAACGTATCAGAAATAAGTTTCACACAATGCTTCTGAGTAGTTTTTATTTGAAGATATTATTTTTCCCAATATAGGCCTCTTAGCGCTCAGAATGTCCAATTGCAGTTTCTACAGAAAGAGTGTTTCAGAAAGGCTCAATCAAAAGTAAGGTTCAACTCTGTTAGTTGAATGCACAGAACAGAAAGAAGTTTCATACAATGCTTCTGTGTAGTTTATATTTGAATATATTCCTTTTTCCACTACTACTCTCTTAGCATTCCAAATGTCCAGTTGCATTTTCTACAGAAAGAGTGTTTCAAAACTGCTCAATCAAAAGTATGGTTTAACTCTGTTAGCGGAATGCTCAGATCAGAAAGAAGTTTCACAGAATGCTTCTGTGTAGTTTATATTTGAATATATTCCTTTTTCCACTACTACTCTCTTAGCACTCCAAATGTCCAGTTGCATTTTCTACAGAAAGAGTGTTCAGATCTGCTCAATCAAAAGTATGGTTTAACTCTGTTAGCTGAATGCACAGATCAGAAAGAAGTTTCACAGAATGATTCTGTGTAGTTTATATTTGGAGACATTCCTTTTTCCACTATTACCCTCTTAGCGCTCCGAATCTCCACTTGCATTTTCTACAGAAAGAGTGTTTCAGAACGGCTCAATCAAAACTAAGGTTCAACTCTTTTAGTTGAACAAACAGAACAGAAAGAAGTTTCACACAATTCTTCTGTGTAGTTTTTATTTGTAGACATTCTTTTTCCCAATATAGGCCTCTTAGCGCTCAGAATGTCCAATTGCAGTTCCTACAGAAAGAATGTTTCAGAACGGCTCAATCAAAAGTAAGGTTCAACTCTGTTAGTTGAATGCACAGAACAGAAAGAAGTTTCATACAATGCTTCTGTGTAGTTTGTATTTGAACATATTCTTTATTCCACTATTTCCCACTTAGCGCTACGAATGTCCAGTTGCATTTTCTACAGACAGAATGTTTCAAAACTGCTCAATCAAAAGTATGGTTTAAATCTGTTAGCTGAATGCTCAGATCAGAAAGAAGTTTCACAGAATGCTTCTGTGTAGTTTATATTTGAATATATTACTTTTTCCACTACTACGCTCTTAGCGCTCCAAACGTCCAGTTGCATTTTCTACAGAAAGAGTGTTCAGATCTGCTCAATCAAAAGTATGCTTTAACTCTGTTAGCTGAATGCACAGATCAGAAAGAAGTTTCACCGAATGATTCTGTGTAGTTTATATTTGAAGACATTCCTTTTTCCACTATTACCCTCTTAGCGCTCCGAATCTCCACTTGCATTTTCTACAAAAAGAGTGTTTCATAACTGCTGAATCAAAAATATGTTTTATCTCTGTTAACTGAATTTACAGATCAGAAATAAGTTTCACAGAATGCATCTGTGTAGTTTTTATTTGAAGATATTCTTTTTCCCAATGTAGGCCTCTTAGCGCTTAGCATGTCCAACTGCAGTTTCTACAGAAAGAGTGTTTCAGAACGGCTCAATCAAAAGTAAGGTTCAACTCTGTTAGTTGAATGCACAGAACAGAAAGAGGTTTCACAGAATGCTACTGTGTACTTTATATTTGAATATATTCCTTTTTCCACTATTACCCTCCTAGCCCTCCGAATGTCCACTTGCATTTTCTAAAGAAAGAGTGTTCAGAACTGCACAATCAAAAGTATGGTTTAACTCTGTTAGCTTAATGAACATATCAGAAATAAGTTTCACACAATGCTTCTGTGCAGTTTTTATTTGAAGATATTATTTTTCCCAATAGAGGCCTCTTAGCGCTCAGAATGTCCAATTGCACTTTCTACAGAAAGAGTGTTTCAGAAAGGCTCAATCAAAAGTAAGGTTCAACTCTGTTAGTTGAATGCACAGAACAGAAAGAAGTTTCATACAATGCTTCTGTGTAGTTTATAATTGAACATATACATTTTCCACTATTACCCACTAAGCGCTACGAAAGTCCAGTTGCATTTTCTACAGACAGAGTGTTTCAAAACTGCTCAATCAAAAGTATGGTTTAACTCTGTTAGCTGAATGCTCAGATCAGAAAGAAGTTTCACAGAATGCTTCTGTGTAGTTTATATTTGAATATATTACTTTTTCCACTACTATTCTCTTAGCGCTCCAAATGTCCAGTTGCATTTTCTACAGAAAGAGTGTTCAGATCTGCTCAATCAAAAGTATGGTTTAACCCTGTTAGCTGAATGCACAGATCAGAAAGAAGTTTCACAGAATGATTCTGTGTAGTTTATATTTGGAGACATTCCTTTTTCCACTATTACCCTCTTAGCGCTCCGAATCTCCACTTGCATTTTCTACAGAAAGAGTGTTTCAGAACGGCTCAATCAAAACTAAGGTTCAACTCTTTTAGTTGAACAAACAGAACAGAAAGAAGTTTCACACAATTCTTCTGTGTAGTTTTTATTTGTAGACATTCTTTTTCCCAATATAGGCCTCTTAGCGCTCAGAATGTCCAATTGCAGTTTCTACAGAAAGAGTGTTTCAGAACGGCTCAATCAAAAGTAAGGTTCAACTCTGTTAGTTGAATGCACAGAACAGAAAGAAGTTTCATACAATGCTTCTGTGTAGTTTATATTTGAACATATTCTTTTTTCCACTATTACCCACTTAGCGCTACGAATGTCCAGTTTCATTTTCAACAGACAGAGTGTTTCAAAACTGCTCAATCAAAAGTATGGTTTAACTCTGTTAGCTGAATGCTCAGATCAGAAAGAAGTTTCACAGAATGCTTCTGTGTAGTTTATATTTGAATATATTCCTTTTTCCACTACTACTCTCTTAGCACTCCAAATGTCCAGTTGCATTTTCTACAGAAAGAGTGTTCAGATCTGCTCAATCAAAAGTATGGTTTAACCCTGTTAGCTGAATGCACAGATCAGAAAGAAGTTTCACAGAATGATTCTGTGTAGTTTATATTTGGAGACATTCCTTTTTCCACTATTACCCTCTTAGCGCTCCGAATCTCCACTTGCATTTTCTACAGAAAGAGTGTTTCAGAACGGCTCAATCAAAACTAAGGTTCAACTCTTTTAGTTGAACAAACAGAACAGAAAGAAGTTTCACACAATTCTTCTGTGTAGTTTTTATTTGTAGACATTCTTTTTCCCAATATAGGCCTCTTAGCGCTCAGAATGTCCAATTGCAGTTCCTACAGAAAGAGTGTTTCAGAACGGCTCAATCAAAAGTAAGGTTCAACTCTTTTAGTTGAATGCACAGAACAGAAAGAAGTTTCATACAATGCTTCTGTGTAGTTTGTATTTGAACATATTCTTTTTTCCACTATTACCCACTTAGTGCTACGAATGTCCAGTTGCATTTTCTACAGACAGAATGTTTCAAAACTGCTCAATCAAAAGTATGGTTTAAATCCGTTAGCTGAATTCTCAGATCAGAAAGAAGTTTCACAGAATGCTTCTGTGTAGTTTATATTTGAATATATTCCTTTTTCCACTACTACGCTCTTAGCGCTCCAAATGTACAGTTGCATTTTCTACAGAAAGAGTGTTCAGATCTGCTCAATCAAAAGTATGGTTTAACTCTGTTAGCTGAATGCACAGATCAGATAGAAGTTTCACCGAATGATTCTGTGTAGTTTATATTTGAAGACATTCCTTTTTCCACTATTACCCTCTTAGCGCTCCGAATCTCCACTTGCATTTTCTACAAAAAGAGTGTTTCATAACTGCTCAATCAAAAATATGTTTTATCTCTGTTAACTGAATTTTCAGATCAGAAATAAGTTTCACAGAATGCATCTGTGTAGTTTTTATTTGAAGATATTCTTTTTCCCACTGTAGGCCTCTTAGAGCTTAGCATGTCCAATTGCAGTTTCTTCAGAAAGAGTGTTTCAGAACGGCTCAATCAAAAGTAAGGTTCAACTCTGTTAGTTGAATGCACAGAACAGAAAGAATTTTCACAGAATGCTACTGTGTAGTTTATATTTGAATATATTCCTTTTTCCACTATTACCCTCTTAGCGCTCCGAATGTCCACTTGCATTTTCTACAGAAAGAGTGTTCAGAACTGCGCAATCAAAAGTATGGTTTAACTCTGTTAGCTTAATGAACATATCAGAAATAAGTTTCACACAATGCTTCTGTGTAGTTTTTATTTGAAGATATTATTTTTCCCAATATAGGCCTCTTAGCGCTCAGAATGAACAATTGCAGTTTCTACAGAAAGAGTGTTTCAGAAAGGCTCAATCAAAAGTAAGGTTCAACTCTGTTAGTTGAATGCACAGAACAGAAAGAAGTTTCATACAATGCTTCTGTGTAGTTTATATTTGAACATATTCTTTTTTCCACTATTACCCACTTAGCGCTACGAATGTCCAGTTGCATTTCCAACAGACAGAGTGTTTAAAAACTGCTCAATCAAAAGTATGGTTTAACTCTGTTAGCTGAATGCTCAGATCAGAAAGAAGTTTCACAGAATGCTTCTGTGTAGTTTATATTTGAATATATTCCTTTTTCCACTACTACTCTCTTAGCACTCCAAATGTCCAGTTGCATTTTCTACAGAAAGAGTGTTCAGATCTGCTCAATCAAAAGTATGGTTTAACTCTGTTAGCTGAATGCACAGATCAGAAAGAAGTTTCACAGAATGATTCTGTGTAGTTTATATTTGGAGACATTCCTTTTTCCACTATTACCCTCTTAGCGCTCCGAATCTCCACTTGCATTTTCTACAGAAAGAGTGTTTCAGAACGGCTCAATCAAAACTAAGGTTCAACTCTTTTAGTTGAACAAACAGAACAGAAAGAAGTTTCACACAATTCTTCTGTGTAGTTTTTATTTGTAGACATTCTTTTTCCCAATATAGGCCTCTTAGCGCTCAGAATGTCCAATTGCAGTTCCTACAGAAAGAGTGTTTCAGAACGGCTCAATCAAAAGTAAGGTTCAACTCTGTTAGTTGAATGCACAGAACAGAAAGAAGTTTCATACAATGCTTCTGTGTAGTTTGTATTTGAACATATTCTTTTTTCCACTATTACCCACTTAGTGCTACGAATGTCCAGTTGCATTTTCTACAGACAGAATGTTTCAAAACTGCTCAATCAAAAGTATGGTTTAAATCTGTTAGCTGAATTCTCAGATCAGAAAGAAGTTTCACAGAATGCTTCTGTGTAGTTTATATTTGAATATATTCCTTTTTCCACTACTACGCTCTTAGCGCTCCAAATGTACAGTTGCATTTTCTACAGAAAGAGTGTTCAGATCTGCTCAATCAAAAGTATGGTTTAACTCTGTTAGCTGAATGCACAGATCAGATAGAAGTTTCACCGAATGATTCTGTGTAGTTTATATTTGAAGACATTCCTTTTTCCACTATTACCCTCTTAGCGCTCCGAATCTCCACTTGTATTTTCTACAAAAAGAGTGTTTCATAACTGCTCAATCAAAAATATGTTTTATCTCTGTTAACTGAATTTTCAGATCAGAAATAAGTTTCACAGAATGCATCTGTGTAGTATTTATTTGAAGATATTATTTTTCCCACTGTAGGCCTCTTAGAGCTTAGCATGTCCAATTGCAGTTTCTTCAGAAAGAGTGTTTCAGAACGGCTCAATCAAAAGTAAGGTTCAACTCTGTTAGTTGAATGCACAGAACAGAAAGAATTTTCACAGAATGCTACTGTGTAGTTTATATTTGAATATATTCCTTTTTCCACTATTACCCTCTTAGCGCTCCGAATGTCCACTTGCATTTTCTACAGAAAGAGTGTTCAGAACTGCGCAATCAAAAGTATGGTTTAACTCTGTTAGCTTAATGAACATATCAGAAATAAGTTTCACACAATGCTTCTGTGTAGTTTTTATTTGAAGATATTATTTTTCCCAATATAGGCCTCTTAGCGCTCAGAATGAACAATTGCAGTTTCTACAGAAAGAGTGTTTCAGAAAGGCTCAATCAAAAGTAAGGTTCAACTCTGTTAGTTGAATGCACAGAACAGAAAGAAGTTTCATACAATGCTTCTGTGTAGTTTATATTTGAACATATTCTTTTTTCCACTATTACCCACTTAGCGCTACGAATGTCCAGTTGCATTTCCAACAGACAGAGTGTTTAAAAACTGCTCAATCAAAAGTATGGTTTAACTCTGTTAGCTGAATGCTCAGATCAGAAAGAAGTTTCACAGAATGCTTCTGTGTAGTTTATATTTGAATATATTCCTTTTTCCACTACTACTCTCTTAGCACTCCAAATGTCCAGTTGCATTTTCTACAGAAAGAGTGTTCAGATCTGCTCAATCAAAAGTATGGTTTAACTCTGTTAGCTGAATGCACAGATCAGAAAGAAGTTTCACAGAATGATTCTGTGTAGTTTATATTTGGAGACATTCCTTTTTCCACTATTACCCTCTTAGCGCTCCGAATCTCCACTTGCATTTTCTACAGAAAGAGTGTTTCAGAACGGCTCAATCAAAACTAAGGTTCAACTCTTTTAGTTGAACAAACAGAACAGAAAGAAGTTTCACACAATTCTTCTGTGTAGTTTTTATTTGTAGACATTCTTTTTCCCAATATAGGCCTCTTAGCGCTCAGAATGTCCAATTGCAGTTCCTACAGAAAGAGTGTTTCAGAACGGCTCAATCAAAAGTAAGGTTCAACTCTGTTAGTTGAATGCACAGAACAGAAAGAAGTTTCATACAATGCTTCTGTGTAGTTTGTATTTGAACATATTCTTTTTTCCACTATTACCCACTTAGTGCTACGAATGTCCAGTTGCATTTTCTACAGACAGAATGTTTCAAAACTGCTCAATCAAAAGTATGGTTTAAATCTGTTAGCTGAATTCTCAGATCAGAAAGAAGTTTCACAGAATGCTTCTGTGTAGTTTATATTTGAATATATTCCTTTTTCCACTACTACGCTCTTAGCGCTCCAAATGTACAGTTGCATTTTCTACAGAAAGAGTGTTCAGATCTGCTCAATCAAAAGTATGGTTTAACTCTGTTAGCTGAATGCACAGATCAGATAGAAGTTTCACCGAATGATTCTGTGTAGTTTATATTTGAAGACATTCCTTTTTCCACTATTACCCTCTTAGCGCTCCGAATCTCCACTTGCATTTTCTACAAAAAGAGTGTTTCATAACTGCTCAATCAAAAATATGTTTTATCTCTGTTAACTGAATTTTCAGATCAGAAATAAGTTTCACAGAATGCATCTGTGTAGTTTTTATTTGAAGATATTATTTTTCCCACTGTAGGCCTCTTAGAGCTTAGCATGTCCAATTGCAGTTTCTTCAGAAAGAGTGTTTCAGAACGGCTCAATCAAAAGTAAGGTTCAACTCTGTTAGTTGAATGCACAGAACAGAAAGAATTTTCACAGAATGCTACTGTGTAGTTTATATTTGAATATATTCCTTTTTCCACTATTACCCTCTTAGCGCTCCGAATGTCCACTTGCATTTTCTACAGAAAGAGTGTTCAGAACTGCGCAATCAAAAGTATGGTTTAACTCTGTTAGCTTAATGAACATATCAGAAATAAGTTTCACACAATGCTTCTGTGTAGTTTTTATTTGAAGATATTATTTTTCCCAATATAGGCCTCTTAGCGCTCAGAATGAACAATTGCAGTTTCTACAGAAAGAGTGTTTCAGAAAGGCTCAATCAAAAGTAAGGTTCAACTCTGTTAGTTGAATGCACAGAACAGAAAGAAGTTTCATACAATGCTTCTGTGTAGTTTATATTTGAACATATACTTTTTTCCACTATTACCCACTTAGCGCTACGAATGTCCAGTTTCATTTCCAACAGACAGAGTGTTTAAAAACTGCTCAATCAAAAGTATGGTTTAACTCTGTTAGCTGAATGCTCAGATCAGAAAGAAGTTTCACAGAATGCTTCTGTGTAGTTTATATTTGAATATATTCCTTTTTCCACTACTACTCTCTTAGCACTCCAAATGTCCAGTTACATTTTCTACAGAAAGAGTGTTCAGATCTGCTCAATCAAAAGTATGGTTTAACTCTGTTAGCTGAATGCACAGATCAGAAAGAAGTTTCACAGAATGATTCTGTGTAGTTTATATTTGGAGACATTCCTTTTTCCACTATTACCCTCTTAGCGCTCCGAATCTCCACTTGCATTTTCTACAGAAAGAGTGTTTCAGAACGGCTCAATCAAAACTAAGGTTCAACTCTTTTAGTTGAACAAACAGAACAGAAAGAAGTTTCACACAATTCTTCTGTGTAGTTTTTATTTGTAGACATTCTTTTTCCCAATATAGGCCTCTTAGCGCTCAGAATGTCCAATTGCAGTTCCTACAGAAAGAGTGTTTCAGAACGGCTCAATCAAAATTAAGGTTCAACTCTGTTAGTTGAATGCACAGAACAGAAAGAAGTTTCATACAATGCTTCTGTGTAGTTTGTATTTGAACATATTCTTTTTTCCACTATTACCCACTTAGCGCTATGAATGTCCAGTTGCATTTTCTACAGACAGAATGTTTCAAAACTGCTCAATCAAAAGTATGGTTTAAATCTGTTAGCTGAATTCTCAGATCAGAAAGAAGTTTCACAGAATGCTTCTGTGTAGTTTATATTTGAATATATTCCTTTTTCCACTACTACGCTCTTAGCGCTCCAAATGTCCAGTTGCATTTTCTACAGAAAGAGTGTTCAGATCTGCTCAATCAAAAGTATGGTTTAACTCTGTTAGCTGAATGCACAGATCAGATAGAAGTTTCACCGAATGATTCTGTGTAGTTTATATTTGAAGACATTCCTTTTTCCACTATTACCCTCTTAGCCCTCCGAATATCCACTTGCATTTTCTACAAAAAGAGTGTTTCATAACTGCTGAATCAAAAATATGTTTTATCTCTGTTAACTGAATTTACAGATCAGAAATAAGTTTCACAGAATGCATCTGTGTAGTTTTTATTTGAAGATATTCTTTTTCCCAATGTAGGCCTCTTAGCGCTTAGCATGTCCAATTGCAGTTTCTCCAGAAAGAGTGTTTCAGAACGGCTCAATCAAAAGTAAGGTTCAACTCTGTTAGTTGAATGCACAGAACAGAAAGAGGTTTCACAGAATGCTACTGTGTACTTTATATTTGAATATATTCCTTTTTCCACTAATACCCTCTTAGCCCTCCGAATGTCCACTTGCATTTTCTACAAAAAGAGTGTTCAGAACTGCGCAATCAAAAGTACGGTTTAACTCTGTTAGCTTAATGAACATATCAGAAACAAGTTTCACACAATGCTTCTGTGTAATTTTTATTTGAAGATATTATTTTTCCCAATATAGGCCTCTTAGCGCTCAGAATGTCCAATTGCAGTTTCTACAGAAAGAGTGTTTCAGAAAGGCTCAATCAAAAGTAAGGTTCAACTCTGTTAGTTGAATGCACAGAACAGAAAGAAGTTTCATACAATGCTTCTGTGTAGTTTATATTTGAACATATTCTTTTTTCCACTATTACCCACTTAGCGCTACGAATGTCCAGTTGCATTTTCTACAGACAGAGTGTTTCAAAACTGCTCAATCAAAAGTATGGTTTAACTCTGTTAGCTGAATGCTCAGATCAGAAAGAAGTTTCACAGAATGATTCTGTGTAGTTTATATTTGAATATATTCCTTTTTCCACTACTACGCTCTTAGCGCTCCAAATGTCCAGTTGCATTTTCTACAGAAAGAGTGTTCAGATCTGCTCAATCAAAAGTATGGTTTAACTCTGTTAGCTGAATGCACAGATCAGAAAGAAGTTTCACAGAATGATTCTGTGTAGTTTATATTTGGAGACATTCCTTTTTCCACTATTACCCTCTTAGCGCTCCGAATCTCCACTTGCATTTTCTACAGAAAGAGTGTTTCAGAACGGCTCAATCAAAACTAAGGTTCAACTCTTTTAGTTGAACAAACAGAACAGAAAGAAGTTTCACACAATTCTTCTGTGTAGTTTTTATTTGTAGACATTCTTTTTCCCAATATAGGCCTCTTAGCGCTCAGAATGTCCAATTGCAGTTTCTACAGAAAGAGTGTTTCAGAACGGCTCAATCAAAAGTAAGGTTCAACTCTGTTAGTTGAATGCACAGAACAGAAAGAAGTTTCATACAATGCTTCTGTGTAGTTTATATTTGAACATATTCTTTTTTCCACTATTACCCACTTAGCGCTACGAATGTCCAGTTGCATTTTCTACAGACAGAGTGTTTCAAAACTGCTCAATCAAATGTATGGTTTAACTCTGTTAGCTGAATGCTCAGATCAGAAAGAAGTTTCACAGAATGCTTCTGTGTAGTTTATATTTGAATATATTCCTTTTTCCACTACTACGCTCTTAGCGCTCCAAATGTCCAGTTGCATTTCCTACAGAAAGAGTGTTCAGATCTGCTCAATCAAAAGTATGGTTTAACTCTTTTAGCTGAATGCACAGATCAGAAAGAAGTTTCACCGAATGATTCTGTGTAGTTTATATTTGAAGACATTCCTTTTTCCACTATTACCCACTTAGCGCTCCGAATCTCCACTTGCATTTTCTACAAAAAGAGTGTTTCATAACTGCTCAATCAAAAATATGTTTTATCTCTGTTAACTGAATTTACAGATCAGAAATAAGTTTCACAGAATGCATCTGTGTAGTTTTTATTTGAAGATATTCTTTTTCCCAATGTAGGCCTCTTAGCGCTTAGCATGTCCAATTGCAGTTTCTTCAGAAAGAGTGTTTCAGAACGGCTCAATCAAAAGTAAGGTTCAACTCTGTTAGTTGAATGCACAGAACAGAAAGAATTTTCACAGAATGCTACTGTGTAGTTTATATTTGAATATATTCCTTTTTCCACTATTACCCTCTTAGCGCTCCGAATGTCCACTTGCATTTTCTACAGAAAGAGTGTTCAGAACTGCGCAATCAAAAGTATGGTTTAACTCTGTTAGCTTAATGAACGTATCAGAAATAAGTTTCACACAATGCTTCTGTGTAGTTTTTATTTGAAGATATTATTTTTCCCAATATAGGCCTCTTAGCGCTCAGAATGTCCAATTGCAGTTTCTACAGAAAGAGTGTTTCAGAAAGGCTCAATCAAAAGTAAGGTTCAACTCTGTTAGTTGAATGCACAGAACAGAAAGAAGTTTCATACAATGCTTCTGTGTAGTTTATATTTGAATATATTCCTTTTTCCACTACTACTCTCTTAGCACTCCAAATGTCCAGTTGCATTTTCTACAGAAAGAGTGTTTCAAAACTGCTCAATCAAAAGTATGGTTTAACTCTGTTAGCGGAATGCTCAGATCAGAAAGAAGTTTCACAGAATGCTTCTGTGTAGTTTATATTTGAATATATTCCTTTTTCCACTACTACTCTCTTAGCACTCCAAATGTCCAGTTGCATTTTCTACAGAAAGAGTGTTCAGATCTGCTCAATCAAAAGTATGGTTTAACTCTGTTAGCTGAATGCACAGATCAGAAAGAAGTTTCACAGAATGATTCTGTGTAGTTTATATTTGGAGACATTCCTTTTTCCACTATTACCCTCTTAGCGCTCCGAATCTCCACTTGCATTTTCTACAGAAAGAGTGTTTCAGAACGGCTCAATCAAAACTAAGGTTCAACTCTTTTAGTTGAACAAACAGAACAGAAAGAAGTTTCACACAATTCTTCTGTGTAGTTTTTATTTGTAGACATTCTTTTTCCCAATATAGGCCTCTTAGCGCTCAGAATGTCCAATTGCAGTTCCTACAGAAAGAATGTTTCAGAACGGCTCAATCAAAAGTAAGGTTCAACTCTGTTAGTTGAATGCACAGAACAGAAAGAAGTTTCATACAATGCTTCTGTGTAGTTTGTATTTGAACATATTCTTTATTCCACTATTTCCCACTTAGCGCTACGAATGTCCAGTTGCATTTTCTACAGACAGAATGTTTCAAAACTGCTCAATCAAAAGTATGGTTTAAATCTGTTAGCTGAATGCTCAGATCAGAAAGAAGTTTCACAGAATGCTTCTGTGTAGTTTATATTTGAATATATTACTTTTTCCACTACTACGCTCTTAGCGCTCCAAACGTCCAGTTGCATTTTCTACAGAAAGAGTGTTCAGATCTGCTCAATCAAAAGTATGCTTTAACTCTGTTAGCTGAATGCACAGATCAGAAAGAAGTTTCACCGAATGATTCTGTGTAGTTTATATTTGAAGACATTCCTTTTTCCACTATTACCCTCTTAGCGCTCCGAATCTCCACTTGCATTTTCTACAAAAAGAGTGTTTCATAACTGCTGAATCATAAATATGTTTTATCTCTGTTAACTGAATTTACAGATCAGAAATCAGTTTCACAGAATGCATCTGTGTAGTTTTTATTTGAAGATATTCTTTTTCCCAATGTAGGCCTCTTAGCGCTTAGCATGTCCAACTGCAGTTTCTACAGAAAGAGTGTTTCAGAACGGCTCAATCAAAAGTAAGGTTCAACTCTGTTAGTTGAATGCACAGAACAGAAAGAGGTTTCACAGAATGCTACTGTGTACTTTATATTTGAATATATTCCTTTTTCCACTATTACCCTCCTAGCCCTCCGAATGTCCACTTGCATTTTCTACAGAAAGAGTGTTCAGAACTGCACAATCAAAAGTATGGTTTAACTCTGTTAGCTTAATGAACATATCAGAAATAAGTTTCACACAATGCTTCTGTGCAGTTTTTATTTGAAGATATTATTTTTCCCAATAGAGGCCTCTTAGCGCTTAGCATGTCCAATTGCACTTTCTACAGAAAGAGTGTTTCAGAAAGGCTCAATCAAAAGTAAGGTTCAACTCTGTTAGTTGAATGCACAGAACAGAAAGAAGTTTCATACAATGCTTCTGTGTAGTTTATAATTGAACATATACTTTTTTCCACTATTACCCACTAAGCGCTACGAAAGTCCAGTTGCATTTTCTACAGACAGAGTGTTTCAAAACTGCTCAATCAAAAGTATGGTTTAACTCTGTTAGCTGAATGCTCAGATCAGAAAGAAGTTTCACAGAATGATTCTGTGTAGTTTATATTTGAATATATTACTTTTTCCACTACTATTCTCTTAGCGCTCCAAATGTCCAGTTGCATTTTCTACAGAAAGAGTGTTCAGATCTGCTCAATCAAAAGTATGGTTTAACCCTGTTAGCTGAATGCACAGATCAGAAAGAAGTTTCACAGAATGATTCTGTGTAGTTTATATTTGGAGACATTCCTTTTTCCACTATTACACTCTTAGCGCTCCGAATCTCCACTTGCATTTTCTACAGAAAGAGTGTTTCAGAACGGCTCAATCAAAACTAAGGTTCAACTCTTTTAGTTGAACAAACAGAACAGAAAGAAGTTTCACAGAATTCTTCTGTGTAGTTTTTATTTGTAGACATTCTTTTTCCCAATATAGGCCTCTTAGCGCTCAGAATGTCCAATTGCAGTTTCTACAGAAAGAGTGTTTCAGAACGGCTCAATCAAAAGTAAGGTTCAACTCTGTTAGTTGAATGCACAGAACAGAAAGAAGTTTCATACAATGCTTCTGTGTAGTTTATATTTGAACATATTCTTTTTTCCACTATTACCCACTTAGCGCTACGAATGTCCAGTTGCATTTTCTACAGACAGAGTGTTTCAAAACTGCTCAATCAAAAGTATGGTTTAACTCTGTTAGCTGAATGCTCAGATCAGAAAGAAGTTTCACAGAATGCTTCTGTGTAGTTTATATTTGAATATATTCCTTTTTCCACTACTACTCTCTTAGCGCTCCAAATGTCCAGTTGCATTTTCTACAGAAAGAGTGTTCAGATCTGCTCAATCAAAAGTATGGTTTAACTCTGTTAGCTGAATGCACAGATCAAAAAGAAGTTTCACAGAATCATTCTGTGTAGTTTATATTTGGAGACATTCCTTTTTCCACTATTACCCTCTTAGCGCTCCGAATCTCCACTTGCACTTTCTACAGAAAGAGTGTTTCAGAACGGCTCAATCAAAACTAAGGTTCAACTCTTTTAGTTGAACAAACAGAACAGAAAGAAGTTTCACACAATTCTTCTGTGTAGTTTTTATTTGTAGACATTCTTTTTCCCAATATAGGCCTCTTAGCGCTCAGAATGTCCAATTGCAGTTTCTACAGAAAGAGTGTTTCAAAACTGCTCAATCAAAAGTATGGTTTAAATCTGTTAGCTGAATGCTCAGATCAGAAAGAAGTTTCACAGAATGCTTCTGTGTAGTTTATATTTGAACATATTCTTTTTTCCACTATTACCCACTTAGCGCTACGAATGTCCAGTTGCATTTTCTACAGACAGAGTGTTTCAAAACTGCTCAATCAAAAGTATGGTTTAACTCTGTTAGCTGAATGCTCAGATCAGAAAGAAGTTTCACAGAATGCTTCTGTGTAGTTTATATTTGAATATATTCCTTTTTCCACTACTACTCTCTTAGCGCTCCAAATGTCCAGTTGCATTTTCTACAGAAAGAGTGTTCAGATCTGCTCAATCAAAAGTATGGTTTAACTCTGTTAGCTGAATGCACAGATCAAAAAGAAGTTTCACAGAATCATTCTGTGTAGTTTATATTTGGAGACATTCCTTTTTCCACTATTACCCTCTTAGCGCTCCGAATCTCCACTTGCACTTTCTACAGAAAGAGTGTTTCAGAACGGCTCAATCAAAACTAAGGTTCAACTCTTTTAGTTGAACAAACAGAACAGAAAGAAGTTTCACACAATTCTTCTGTGTAGTTTTTATTTGTAGACATTCTTTTTCCCAATATAGGCCTCTTAGCGCTCAGAATGTCCAATTGCAGTTTCTACAGAAAGAGTGTTTCAGAACGGCTCAATCAAATGTAAGGTTCAATTCTGTTAGTTGAATGCACAGAACAGAAAGAAGTTTCATACAATGCTTCTGTGTAGTTTGTATTTGAACATATTCTTTTTTCCACTATTACCCACTTAGCGCTACGAATGTCCAGTTGCATTTTCTACAGACAGAATGTTTCAAAACTGCTCAATCAAAAGTATGGTTTAACTCTGTTAGCTGAATGCTCAGATCAGAAAGAAGTTTCACAGAATGCTTCTGTGTAGTTTATATTTGAATATATTCCTTTTTCCACTATTACGCTCTTAGCGCTCCAAATGTCCAGTTGCATTTTCTACAGAAAGAGTGTTCAGATCTGCTCAATCAAAAGTATGGTTTAACTCTGTTAGCTGAATGCACAGATCAGAAAGAAGTTTCACCGAATGATTCTGTGTAGTTTATATTTGAAGACATTCCTTTTTCCACTATTACCCACTTAGCGCTCCGAATCTCCACTTGCATTTTCTACAAAAAGAGTGTTTCATAAGTGCTCAATCAAAAATATGTTTTATCTCTGTTAACTGAATTTACAGATCAGAAATAAGTTTCACAGAATGCATCTGTGTAGTTTTTATTTGAAGATATTCTTTTTCCCAATGTAGGCCTCTTAGCGCTTAGCATGTCCAATTGCAGTTTCTACAGAAAGAGTGTTTCAGAACGGCTCAATCAAAAGTAAGGTTCAACTCTGTTAGTTGAATGCACAGAACAGAAAGAATTTTCACAGAATGCTACTGTGTAGTTTATATTTGAATATATTCCTTTTTCCACTATTACCCTCTTAGCGCTCCGAATGTCCACTTGCATTTTCTACAGAAAGAGTGTTCAGAACTGCGCAATCAAAAGTATGGTTTAACTCTGTTAGCTTAATGAACATATCAGAAATCAGTTTCACACAATGCTTCTGTGTAGTTGTTATTTGAAGATATTATTTTTCCCAATAGAGGCCTCTTAGCGCTCAGAATGTCCAATTGCAGTTTCTACAGAAAGAATGTTTCAGAAAGGCTCAATCAAAAGTAAGGTTCAACTCTGTTAGTTGAATGCACAGAACAGAAAGAAGTTTCATACAATGCTTCTGTGTAGTTTATATTTGAACATATTCTTTTTTCCACTATTACCCACTTAGCGCTACGAATGTCCAGTTGCATTTTCTACAGACAGAGTGTTTCAAAACTGCTCAATCAAAAGTATGGTTTAACTCTGTTAGCTGAATGCTCAGATCAGAAAGAAGTTTCACAGAATGCTTCTGTGTAGTTTATATTTGAATATATTCCTTTTTCCACTACTACTCTCTTAGCGCTCCAAATGTCCAGTTGCATTTTCTACAGAAAGAGTGTTCAGATCTGCTCAATCAAAAGTTTGGTTTAACTCTGTTAGCTGAATGCACAGATCAGAAAGAAGTTTCACAGAATGATTCTGTGTAGTTTATATTTGGAGACATTCCTTTTTCCACTATTACCCTCTTAGCGCTCCGAATCTCCACTTGCATTTTCTACAGAAAGAGTGTTTCAGAACGGCTCAATCAAAACTAAGGTTCAACTCTTTTAGTTGAACAAACAGAACAGAAAGAAGTTTCACACAATTCTTCTGTGTAGTTTTTATTTGTAGACATTCATTTTCCCAATATCGGCCTCTTAGCGCTCAGAATGTCCAATTGCAGTTCCTACAGAAAGAGTGTTTCAGAACGGCTTAATCAAAAGTAAGGTTCAACTCTGTTAGTTGAATGCACAGAACAGAAAGAAGTTTCATACAATGCTTCTGTGTAGTTTGTATTTGAACATATTCTTTTTTCCACTATTACCCACTTAGCGCTACGAATGTCCAGTTGCATTTTCTACAGACAGAATGTTTCAAAACTGCTCAATCAAAAGTATGGTTTAAATCTGTTAGCTGAATGCTCAGATCAGAAAGAAGTTTCACAGAATGCTTCTGTGTAGTTTATATTTGAATATATACCTTTTTCCACTACTACGCTCTTAGCGCTCCAAATGTCCAGTTGCATTTTCTACAGAAAGAGTGTACAGATCTGCTCAATCAAAAGTATGGTTTAACTCTGTTAGCTGAATGCACAGATCAGAAAGAAGTTTCACCGAATGATTCTGTGTAGTTTATATTTGAAGACATTCCTTTTTCCACTATTACCCTCTTAGCGCTCCGAATCTCCACTTGCATTTTCTACAAAAAGAGTGTTTCATAACTGCTGAATCAAAAATATGTTTTATCTCTGTTAACTGAATTTACAGATCAGAAATAAGTTTCACAGAATGCATCTGTGTAGTTTTTATTTGAAGATATTCTTTTTCCCAATGTAGGCCTCTTAGCGCTTAGCATGTCCAATTGCAGTTTCTACAGAAAGAGTGTTTCAGAACGGCTCAATCAAAAGTAAGGTTCAACTCTGTTAGTTGAATGCACGGAACAGAAAGAGGTTTCACAGAATGCTACTGTGTACTTTATATTTGAATATATTCCTTTTTCCACTATTACCCTCTTAGCCCTCCGAATGTCCACTTGCATTTTCTACAGAAAGAGTGTTCAGAACTGCGCAATGAAAAGTATGGTTTAACTCTGTTAGCTTAATGAACATATCAGAAATCAGTTTCACACAATGCTTCTGTGTAGTTTTTATTTGAAGATATTATTTTTCCCAATAGAGGCCTCTTAGCGCTCAGAATGTCCAATTGCAGTTTCTACAGAAAGAATGTTTCAGAAAGGCTCAATCAAAAGTAAGTTCAACTCTGTTAGTTGAATGCACAGAACAGAAAGAAGTTTCATACAATGCTTCTGTGTAGTTTATATTTGAACATATTCTTTTTTCCACTATTACCCACTTAGCGCTACAAATGTCCAGTTGCATTTTCTACAGACAGAGTGTTTCAAAACTGCTCAATCAAAAGTATGGTTTAACTCTGTTAGCTGAATGCTCAGATCAGAAAGAAGTTTCACAGAATGCTTCTGTGTAGTTTATATTTGAATATATTCCTTTTTCCACTACTACTCTCTTAGCGCTCCAAATGTCCAGTTGCATTTTCTACAGAAAGAGTGTTCAGATCTGCTCAATCAAAAGTATGGTTGAACTCTGTTAGCTGAATGCACAGATCAGAAAGAAGTTTCACAGAATGATTCTGTGTAGTTTATATTTGGAGACATTTCTTTTTCCACTATTACCCTCTTAGCGCTCCGAATCTCCACTTGAATTTTCTACAGAAAGAGTGTTTCAGAACGGCTCAATCAAAACTAAGGTTCAACTCTTTTAGTTGAACAAACAGAACAGAAAGAAGTTTCACACAATTCTTCTGTGTAGATTTTATTTGTAGACATTCTTTTTCCCAATATAGGCCTCTTAGCGCTCAGAATGTCCAATTGCTGTTTCTACAGAAAGAGTGTTTCAGAACGGCTCAATCAAAAGTAAGGTTCAACTCTGTTAGTTGAATGCACAGAACAGAAAGAAGTTTCATACAATGCTTCTGTGTAGTTTGTATTTGAACATATTCTTTTTTCCACTATTACCCACTTAGCGCTACGAATGTCCAGTTGCATTTTCTACAGACAGAGTGTTTCAAAACTGCTCAATAAAAAGTATGGTTAAACTCTGTTAGCTGAATGCTCAGATCAGAAAGAAGTTTCACAGAATGCTTCTGTGTAGTTTATATTTGAATATATTCCTTTTTCCACTACTACGCTCTTAGCGCTCCAAATGTCCAGTTGCATTTTCTACAGAAAGAGTGTTCAGATCTGCTCAATCAAAAGTATTGTTTAACTCTGTTAGCTGAATGCACAGATCAGAAAGAAGTTTCACCGAATGATTCTGTGTAGTTTATATTTGAAGACATTCCTTTTTCCACTATTACCCTCTTAGCGCTCCGAATCTCCACTTGCATTTTCTACAAAAAGAGTGTTTCATAACTGCTCAATCAAAAATATGTTTTATCTCTGTTAACTGAATTTACAGATCAGAAATAAGTTTCACAGAATGCATCTGTGTAGTTTTTATTTGAAGATATTCTTTTTCCCAATGTAGGCCTCTTAGCGCTTAGCATGTCCAATTGCAGTTTCTACAGAAAGAGTGTTTCAGAACGGCTCAATCAAAAGTAAGGTTCAACTCTGTTAGTTGAATGCACAGAACAGAAAGAATTTTCACAGAATGCTACTGTGTAGTTTATATTTGAATATATTCCTTTTTCCACTATTACCCTCTTAGCGCTCCGAATGTCCACTTGCATTTTCTACAGAAAGAGTGTTCAGAACTGCGCAATCAAAAGTATGGTTTAACTCTGTTAGCTTAATGAACATATCAGTAATACGTTTCACACAATGCTTCTGTGTAGTTTTTATTTGAAGATATTATTTTTCCCAATATAGGCCTCTTAGCGCTCAGAATGTCCAATTGCAGTTTCTACAGAAAGAGTGTTTCAGAAAGGCTCAATCAAAAGTAAGGTTCAACTCTGTTAGTTGAATGCACAGAACAGAAAGAAGTTTCATACAATGCTTCTGTGTAGTTTATATTTGAACATATTCTTTTTTCCACTATTACCCACTTAGCGCTACGAATGTCCAGTTGCATTTTCTACAGACAGAGTGTTTCAAAACTGCTCAATCAAAAGTATGGTTTAACTCTGTTAGCTGAATGCTCAGATCAGAAAGAAGTTTCACAGAATGCTTCTGTGTAGTTTATATTTGAATATATTCCTTTTTCCACTACTACTCTCTTAGCGCTCCAAATGTCCAGTTGCATTTTCTACAGAAAGAGTGTTCAGATCTGCTCAATCAAAAGTTTGGTTTAACTCTGTTAGCTGAATGCACAGATCAGAAAGAAGTTTCACAGAATGATTCTGTGTAGTTTATATTTGGAGACATTCCTTTTTCCACTATTACCCTCTTAGCGCTCCGAATCTCCACTTGCATTTTCTACAGAAAGAGTGTTTCAGAACGGCTCAATCAAAACTAAGGTTCAACTCTTTTAGTTGAACAAACAGAACAGAAAGAAGTTTCACACAATTCTTCTGTGTAGTTTTTATTTGTAGACATTCATTTTCCCAATATCGGCCTCTTAGCGCTCAGAATGTCCAATTGCAGTTCCTACAGAAAGAGTGTTTCAGAACGGCTTAATCAAAAGTAAGGTTCAACTCTGTTAGTTGAATGCACAGAACAGAAAGAAGTTTCATACAATGCTTCTGTGTAGTTTGTATTTGAACATATTCTTTTTTCCACTATTACCCACTTAGCGCTACGAATGTCCAGTTGCATTTTCTACAGACAGAATGTTTCAAAACTGCTCAATCAAAAGTATGGTTTAAATCTGTTAGCTGAATGCTCAGATCAGAAAGAAGTTTCACAGAATGCTTCTGTGTAGTTTATATTTGAATATATACCTTTTTCCACTACTACGCTCTTAGCGCTCCAAATGTCCAGTTGCATTTTCTACAGAAAGAGTGTACAGATCTGCTCAATCAAAAGTATGGTTTAACTCTGTTAGCTGAATGCACAGATCAGAAAGAAGTTTCACCGAATGATTCTGTGTAGTTTATATTTGAAGACATTCCTTTTTCCACTATTACCCTCTTAGCGCTCCGAATCTCCACTTGCATTTTCTACAAAAAGAGTGTTTCATAACTGCTGAATCAAAAATATGTTTTATCTCTGTTAACTGAATTTACAGATCAGAAATAAGTTTCACAGAATGCATCTGTGTAGTTTTTATTTGAAGATATTCTTTTTCCCAATGTAGGCCTCTTAGCGCTTAGCATGTCCAATTGCAGTTTCTACAGAAAGAGTGTTTCAGAACGGCTCAATCAAAAGTAAGGTTCAACTCTGTTAGTTGAATGCACGGAACAGAAAGAGGTTTCACAGAATGCTACTGTGTACTTTATATTTGAATATATTCCTTTTTCCACTATTACCCTCTTAGCCCTCCGAATGTCCACTTGCATTTTCTACAGAAAGAGTGTTCAGAACTGCGCAATGAAAAGTATGGTTTAACTCTGTTAGCTTAATGAACATATCAGAAATCAGTTTCACACAATGCTTCTGTGTAGTTTTTATTTGAAGATATTATTTTTCCCAATAGAGGCCTCTTAGCGCTCAGAATGTCCAATTGCAGTTTCTACAGAAAGAATGTTTCAGAAAGGCTCAATCAAAAGTAAGTTCAACTCTGTTAGTTGAATGCACAGAACAGAAAGAAGTTTCATACAATGCTTCTGTGTAGTTTATATTTGAACATATTCTTTTTTCCACTATTACCCACTTAGCGCTACAAATGTCCAGTTGCATTTTCTACAGACAGAGTGTTTCAAAACTGCTCAATCAAAAGTATGGTTTAACTCTGTTAGCTGAATGCTCAGATCAGAAAGAAGTTTCACAGAATGCTTCTGTGTAGTTTATATTTGAATATATTCCTTTTTCCACTACTACTCTCTTAGCGCTCCAAATGTCCAGTTGCATTTTCTACAGAAAGAGTGTTCAGATCTGCTCAATCAAAAGTATGGTTGAACTCTGTTAGCTGAATGCACAGATCAGAAAGAAGTTTCACAGAATGATTCTGTGTAGTTTATATTTGGAGACATTTCTTTTTCCACTATTACCCTCTTAGCGCTCCGAATCTCCACTTGAATTTTCTACAGAAAGAGTGTTTCAGAACGGCTCAATCAAAACTAAGGTTCAACTCTTTTAGTTGAACAAACAGAACAGAAAGAAGTTTCACACAATTCTTCTGTGTAGATTTTATTTGTAGACATTCTTTTTCCCAATATAGGCCTCTTAGCGCTCAGAATGTCCAATTGCTGTTTCTACAGAAAGAGTGTTTCAGAACGGCTCAATCAAAAGTAAGGTTCAACTCTGTTAGTTGAATGCACAGAACAGAAAGAAGTTTCATACAATGCTTCTGTGTAGTTTGTATTTGAACATATTCTTTTTTCCACTATTACCCACTTAGCGCTACGAATGTCCAGTTGCATTTTCTACAGACAGAGTGTTTCAAAACTGCTCAATAAAAAGTAAGGTTAAACTCTGTTAGCTGAATGCTCAGATCAGAAAGAAGTTTCACAGAATGCTTCTGTGTAGTTTATATTTGAATATATTCCTTTTTCCACTACTACGCTCTTAGCGCTCCAAATGTCCAGTTGCATTTTCTACAGAAAGAGTGTTCAGATCTGCTCAATCAAAAGTATTGTTTAACTCTGTTAGCTGAATGCACAGATCAGAAAGAAGTTTCACCGAATGATTCTGTGTAGTTTATATTTGAAGACATTCCTTTTTCCACTATTACCCTCTTAGCGCTCCGAATCTCCACTTGCATTTTCTACAAAAAGAGTGTTTCATAACTGCTCAATCAAAAATATGTTTTATCTCTGTTAACTGAATTTACAGATCAGAAATAAGTTTCACAGAATGCATCTGTGTAGTTTTTATTTGAAGATATTCTTTTTCCCAATGTAGGCCTCTTAGCGCTTAGCATGTCCAATTGCAGTTTCTACAGAAAGAGTGTTTCAGAACGGCTCAATCAAAAGTAAGGTTCAACTCTGTTAGTTGAATGCACAGAACAGAAAGAATTTTCACAGAATGCTACTGTGTAGTTTATATTTGAATATATTCCTTTTTCCACTATTACCCTCTTAGCGCTCCGAATGTCCACTTGCATTTTCTACAGAAAGAGTGTTCAGAACTGCGCAATCAAAAGTATGGTTTAACTCTGTTAGCTTAATGAACATATCAGTAATACGTTTCACACAATGCTTCTGTGTAGTTTTTATTTGAAGATATTATTTTTCCCAATATAGGCCTCTTAGCGCTCAGAATGTCCAATTGCAGTTTCTACAGAAAGAGTGTTTCAGAAAGGCTCAATCAAAAGTAAGGTTCAACTCTGTTAGTTGAATGCACAGAACAGAAAGAAGTTTCATACAATGCTTCTGTGTAGTTTATATTTGTACATATTCTTTTTTCCACTATTACCCACTTAGCGCTACGAATGTCCAGTTACATTTTCTACAGACAGAGTGTTTCAAAACTGCTCAATCAAAAGTATGGTTTAACTCTGTTAGCTGAATGCTCAGATCAGAAAGAAGTTTCACAGAATGCTTCTGTGTAGTTTATATTTGAATATATTCCTTTTTCCACTACTACGCTCTTAGCGCTCCAAATGTCCAGTTGCATTTTCTACAGAAAGATCGTTCAGATCTGCTCAATCAAAAGTATGGTTTAACTCTGTTAGCTGCATGCACAGATCAGAAAGAAGTTTCACCGAATGTTTCTGTGTAGTTTATATTTGAAGACATTCCTTTTTCCACTATTACCCTCTTAGCGCTCCGAATCTCCACTTGCATTTTCTACAAAAAGAGTGTTTCATAACTGCTCAATCAAAAATATGTTTTATCTCTGTTAACTGAATTTACAGATCAGAAATAAGTTTCACAGAATGCATCTGTGTAGTTTTTATTTGAAGATATTCTTTTTCCCAATATAGGCCTCTTAGCGCTTAGCATGTCCAATTGCAGTTTCTACAGAAAGAGTGTTTCAGAACGGCTCAATCAAAAGTAAGGTTCAACTCTGTTAGTTGAATGCACAGAACAGAAAGAATTTTCACAGAATGCTACTGTGTAGTTTATATTTGAATATATTCCTTTTTCCACTATTACCCTCTTAGCGCTCCGAACGTCCACTTGCATTTTCTACAGAAAGAGTGTTCAGAACTGCGCAATCAAAAGTATGGTTTAACTCTGTTAGCTTAATGAATATATCAGTAATAAGTTTCACACAATGCTTCTGTGTATTTTTTATTTGAAGATATTATTTTTCCCAATATAGGCCTCTTAGCGCTCAGAATGTCCAATTGCAGTTTCTACAGAAAGAGTGTTTCAGAAAGGCTCAATCAAAAGTAAGGTTCAACTCTCTTAGTTGAATGCACAGAACAGAAAGAAGTTTCATACAATGCTTCTGTGTAGTTTATATTTGAACATATTCTTTTTTCCACTATTACCCACTTAGCGCTACGAATGTCCAGTTGCATTTTCTACAGACAGTGTGTTTCAAAACTGCTCAATCAAAAGTATGGTTTAACTCTGTTAGCTGAATGCTCAGATAAGAAAGAAGTTTCACAGAATGCTTCTGTCTAGTTTATATTTGAATATATTCCTTTTTCCACTACTACTCTCTTAGCGCTCCAAATGTCCAGTTGCATTTTCTACAGAAAGAGTGTTCAGATCTGCTCAATCAAAAGTATGGTTTAACTCTGTTAGCTGAATGCACAGATCAGAAAGAAGTTTCACAGAATGATTCCGTGTAGTTTATATTTGGAGACATTCCTTTTTCCACTATTACCCTCTTAGCGCTCCGAATCTCCACTTGAATTTTCTACAGAAAGAGTGTTTCAGAACGGCTCAATCAAAACTAAGGTTCAACACTTTAAGTTGAACAAACAGAACAGAAAGAAGTTTCACACAATACTTCTGTGTAGTTTTTATTTGTAGACATTCTTTTTCCCAATATAGGCCTCTTAGCGCTCAGAATGTCCAATTGCAGTTTCTACAGAAAGAGTGTTTCAGAATGGCTCAATCAAAAGTAAGGTTCAACTCTGTTAGTTGAATGCACAGAACAGAAAGAAGTTTCATACAATGCTTCTGTGTAGTTTGTATTTGAACATATTCTTTTTTCCACTATTACCCACTTAGCGCTACGAATGTCCAGTTGCATTTTCTACAGACAGAGTGTTTCAAAACTGCTCAATCAAAAGTATGGTTTAACTCTGTTAGCTGAATGCTCAGATCAGAAAGAAGTTTCACAGAATGCTTCTGTGTAGTTTATATTTGAATATATTCCTTTTTCCACTACTACGCTCTGAGCGCTCCAAATGTCCAGTTGCATTTTCTACAGAAAGAGTGTTCAGATCTGCTAAATCAAAAGTATGGTTTAAATCTGTTAGCTGAATGCACAGATCAGAAAGAAGTTTCACCGAATGATTCTGCGTAGTTTATATTTGAAGACATTCCTTTTTCCACTATTACCCTCTTAGCGCTCCGAATCTCCACTTGCATTTTCTACAGAAAGAGTGTTTCAGAACGGCTCAATCAAAACAAATGTTCAACTCTTTTAGTTGAACAAACAGAACAGAAAGAAGTTTCACACAATTCTTCTGTGTAGTTTTTATTTGTAGGCATTCTTTTTCCCAATATAGGCCTCTTAGCGCTCAGAATGACCAATTGCAGTTTCTACAGAAAGAGTGTTTCAGAAAGGCTCAATCAAAAGTAAGGTTCAACTCTGTTAGTTGAATGCACAGAACAGAAAGAAATTTCATACAATGCTTCTGTGTAGTTTATATTTGAACATATTATTTTTTCCACTATTACCCACTTAGTGCTACGAATGTCCAGTTGCATTTTCTACAGACAGAGTGTTTCAAAACTGCTCAATCAAATATATGGTTTAACTCTGTTAGCTGAATGCTCAGATCAGAAAGAAGTTTCACAGAATGCTTATGTGTAGTTTATATTTGAATATATTACTTTTTCCACTACTACGCTCTTAGCGCTCCAAATGTCCAGTTGCATTTTCTACAGAAAGAGCGTTCAGATCTGCTCAATCAAAAGTATGGTTTAACTCTGTTAGCTGAATGCACAGATCAGAAAGAAGTTTCACCGAATGATTCTGTGTAGTTTATATTTGAAGACATTCCTTTTTCCACTATTACCCTCTTAGCGCTCCGAATCTCCACTTGCATTTTCTACAAAAAGATTGTTTCATAACTGCTCAATCAAAAATATGTTTTATCTCTGTTAACTGAATTTACAGATCAGAAATAAGTTTCACAGAATGCATCTGTGTAGTTTTTATTTGAAGATATTCTTTTTCCCAATATAGGCCTCTTAGTGCTTAGCATGTCCAATTGCAGTTTCTACAGAAAGAGTGTTTCAGAACGGCTCAATCAAAAGTAAGGTTCAACTCTGTTAGTTGAATGCACAGAACAGAAAGAATTTTCACAGAATGCTACTGTGTAGTTTATATTTGAATATATTCCTTTTTCCACTATTACCCTCTTAGCGCTCCGAATGTCCACTTGCATTTTCTACAGAAAGACTGTTCAGAACTGCGCAATCAAAAGTATGGTTTATCTCTGTTAGCTTAATGAACATATCAGTAATAAGTTTCACACAATGCTTCTGTGTAGTTTTTATTTGAAGATATTACTTTTCCCAATATAGGCCTCTTAGCGCTCAGAATGTCCAATTGCAGTTTCTACAGAAAGAGTGTTTCAGAAAGGCTTAATCAAAAGTAAGGTTCAACTCTGTTAGTTGAATGCACAGAACAGAAAGTAGTTTCATACAATGCTTCTGTGTAGTTTATATTTGAACATATTCTTTTTATCACTATTACCCACTTAGCGCTACGAATGTCCAGTTGCATTTTCTACAGACAGAGTGTTTCAAAACTGCTCAATCAAAAGTATGGTTTAATTCTGTTAGCTGAATGCTCAGATCAGAAAGAAGTTTCACAGAATGCTTCTGTGTAGTTTATATTTGAATATATTCCTTTTTCCACTACTACTCTCTTAGCGCTCCAAATGTCCAGTTGCATTTTCTACAGAAAGAGTGTTCAGATCTGCTCAATCAAAAGTATGGTTTAACTCTGTTAGCTGAATGCACAGATCAGAAAGAAGTTTCACAGAATGATCCTGTGTAGTTTATATTTGGAGACATTCCTTTTTCCACTATTACCCTCTTAGCGCTCCGAATCTCCACTTGCATTTTCTACAGAAAGAGTGTTTCAGAACGGCTCAATCAAAACTAAGGTTCAACTCTTTTAGTTGAGCAAACAGAACAGAAAGAAGTTTCACACGATTCTTCTGTGTAGTTTTTATTTGTAGACATTCTTTTTCCCAATATAGACCTCTTAGCGCTCAGAATGTCCAATTGCAGTTTCTACAGAAAGAGTGTTTCAGAACGGCTCAATCAAAAGTAAGGTTCAACTCTGTTAGTTGAATGCACAGAACAGAAAGAAGTTTCATACAATGCTTCTGTGTAGTTTATATTTGAACATATTCTTTTTTCCACTATTACCCACTTAGCGCTACGAATGTCCAGTTGCATTTTCTACAGACAGAGTGTTTCAAAACTGCTCAATCAAAAGTATGGTTTAACTCTGTTAGCTGAATGCTCAGATCAGAAAGATGTTTCACAGAATGCTTCTGTGTAGTTTATATTTGAATATATTCCTTTTTCCACTACTACGCTCTTAGCGCTCCAAATGTCCAGTTGCAATTTCTACAGAAAGAGTGTTCAGATCTGCTCAATCAAAAGTATGGTTTAACTCTGTTAGCTGAATGCACAGATCAGAAAGAAGTTTCACCGAATGATTCTGTGTAGTTTATATTTGAAGACATTCCTTTTTCCACTATTACCCTCTTAGCGCTCCGAATCTCCAATTGCATTTTCTACAGAAAGAGTGTTTCACAACTGCTCAATCAAAAATATGTTTTATCTCTGTTAACTGAATTTACAGATCAGAAATAAGTTTCACAGAATGCATCTGTGTAGTTTTTATTTGAAGATATTCTTTTTCCCAATGTAGGCCTCTTAGCGCTTAGCATGTCCAATTGCCGTTTCTACAGAAAGAGTGTTTCAGAACGGCTCAATCAAAAGTAAGGTTCAACTCTGTTAGTTGAATGCACAGAACAGAAAGAATTTTCACAGAATTCTACTGTGTAGTTTATATTTGAATATATTCTTTTTTCCACTATTACCCACTTAGCGCTACGAATGTCCACTTGCATTTTCAACAGAAAGAGTGTTCAGAAGTGCGCAATCAAAAGTATGGTTTAACTCTGTTAGCTTAATGAACATATCAGAAATAAGTTTCACACAATGCTTCTGTGTAGTTTTTATTTGAAGATATTATTTTTCCCAATATAGGCCTCTTAGCGCTCAGAATGTCCAATTGCAGTTTCTACAGAAAGAGTGTTTCAGAAAGGCTCAATCAAAAGTCAGGTTCAACTCTGTTAATTGAATGCTCAGAACAGAAAGAAGTTTCATACAATGCTTCTGTGTAGTTTATATTTGAACATATTCTTTTTTCCACTATTACCCACTTAGCGCTACGAATGTCCAGTTGCATTTTCTACAGACAGAGTGTTTCAAAACTGCTCAATCAAAAGTATGGTTTAACTCTGTTAGCTGAATGCTCAGATCAGAAAGAAGTTTCACAGAATGCTTCTGTGTAGTTTATATTTGAATATATTCCTTTTTCCACTACTACTCTCTTAGCGCTCCAAATGTCCAGTTGCATTTTCTACAGAAAGAGTGTTCAGATCTGCTCAATCAAAAGTATGGTTTAACTCTGTTAGCTGAATGCACAGATCAGAAAGAAATTTCACCGAATGATTCTGTGTAGTTTATATTTGGAGACATTCCTTTTTCCACTATTACCCTCTTAGCGCTCCGAATCTCCACTTGCATTTTCTACAGAAAGAGTGTTTCAGAACGGCTCAATCAAAACTAAGGTTCAACTCTTTTAGTTGAACAAACAGAACAGAAAGAAGTTTCACACAATTCTTCTGTGTAGTTTTTATTTGTAGACATTCTTTTTCCCAATATAGGCCTCTTAGCGCTCAGAATGTCCAATTGCAGTTTCTACAGAAAGAGTGTTTCAGAACGGCTCAATCAAAAGTAAGGTTCAACTCTGTTAGTTGAATGCACAGAACAGAAAGAAGTTTCATACAATGCCTCTGTGTAGTTTATATTTGAACATATTCTTTTTTCCACTATTATCCACTTAGCGCTACGAATGTCCAGTTGCATTTTCTACAGACAGAGTGTTTCAAAACTGCTCAATCAAAAGTATGGTTTAACTCTGTTAGCTGAATGCTCAGATCAGAAAGAAGTTTCACAGAATGCTTCTGTGTAGTTTATATTTGTATATATTCCTTTTTCCACTACTACGCTCTTAGCGCTCCAAATGTCCAGTTGCATTTTCTACAGAAAGAGTGTTCAGATCTGCTCAATCAAAAGTATGGTTTAACTCTGTTAGCTGAATGCACAGATCAGAAAGAAGTTTCACCGAATGATTCTGTGTAGTTTATATTTGAAGACATTCCTTTTTCCACTATTACCCACTTAGCGCTCCGAATCTCCACTTGCATTTTCTACAAAAAGAGTGTTTCATAACTGCTCAATCAAAAATATGTTTTATCTCGGTTAACTGAATTTACAGATCAGAAATAAGTTTCACAGAATGCATCTGTGTAATTTTTATTTGTAGATATTCTTTTTCCCAATGTAGGCCTCTTAGCGCTTAGCATGTCCAATTGCAGTTTCTACAGAAAGAGTGTTTCAGAACGGCACAATCAAAAGTAAGGTTCAACTCTGTTAGTTGAATGCACAGAACAGAAAGAATTTTCACAGAATGCTACTGAGTAGTTTATATTTGCATATATTCCTTTTTCCACTATTACCCTCTTAGCGCTCCGAATGTCCACTTGCATTTTCTACAGAAAGAGTGTTCAGAACTGCGCAATCAAAAGTATGGTTTAACTCTGTTAGCTTAATGAACATATCAGAAATAAGTTTCACACAATGCTTCTGTGTAGTTTTTATTTGAAGATATTATTTTTCCCAATATAGGCCTCTTAGCGCTCAGAATGTCCAATTGCAGTTTCTACAGAAAGAGTGTTTCAGAAAGGCTCAATCAAAAGTAAGGTTCAACTCTGTTAGTTGAATGCACAGAACAGAAAGAAGTTTCATACAATGCTTCTGTGTAGTTTATATTTGAACATATTATTTTTTCCACTATTACCCACTTAGCGCTACGAATGTCCAGTTGCATTTTCTACAGACAGAGTGTTTCAAAACTGCTCAATCAAAAGTATGGTTTAACTCTGTTAGCTGAATGCTCAGATCAGAAAGAAGTTTCACAGAATGCTTCTGTGTAGTTTATATTTGAATATATTCCTTTTTCCACTACTACTCTCTTAGCGCTCCAAATGTCCAGTTGCATTTTCTACAGAAATAGTGTTCAGATCTGCTCAATCAAAAGTACGGTTTAACTCTGTTAGCTGAATGCACAGATCAGAAAGAAGTTTCACAGAATGATTCTGTGTAGTTTATATTTGGAGACATTCCTTTTTCCACTATTACCCTCTTAGCGCTCCGAATCTCCACTTGCATTTTCTACAGAAAGAGTGTTTCAGAACGGCTCAATCAAAACTAAGTTTCAACTCTTTTAGTTGAAAAAACAGAACAGAAAGAAGTTTCACACAATCCTTCTGTGTAGTTTTTATTTGTAGACATTCTTTTTCCCAATATAAGCCTCTTAGCGCTCAGAATGTCCAATTGCAGTTTCTACAGAAAGAGTGTTTCAGAACGGCTCAATCAAAAGTAAGTTTCAACTCTGTTAGTTGAATGCACAGAACAGAAAGAAGTTTCATACAATGCTTCTGTGTAGTTTGTATTTGAACATATTCTTTTTTCCACTATTACCCACTTAGCGCTACGAATGTCCAGTTGCATTTTCTACAGACAGAATGTTTCAAACTGCTCAATCAAAAGTATGGTTTAACTCTGTTAGCTGAATGCTCAGATCAGAAAGAAGTTTCACAGAATGCTTCTGTGTAGTTTATATTTGAATATATTCCTTTTTCCACTACTACGCTCTTAGCGCTCCAAATGTCCAGTTGCATTTTCTACAGAAAGAGTGTTCAGATCTGCTCAATCAAAAGTATGGTTTAACTCTGTTAGCTGAATGCACAGATCAGAAAGAAGTTTCACCGAATGATTCTGTGTAGTTTATATTTGAAGACATTCCTTTTTCCACTATAACGCTCTTAGCGCTCCGAATCTCCACTTGCATTTTCTACAGAAAGAGTGTTTCATAACTGCTCAATCAAAAATATGTTTTATCTCTGTTAACTGAATTTACAGATCAGAAATAAGTTTCACAGAATGCATCTGTGTAGTTTTTATTTGAAGATATTCTTTTTCCCAATGTAGGCCTCTTAGCGCTTAGCATGTCCAATTGCAGTTTCTACAGAAAGAGTGTTTCAGAACGGCTCAATCAAAAGTAAGGTTCAACTCTGTTAGTTGAATGCACAGAACAGAAAGAATTTTCACAGAATTCTACTGTGTAGTTTATATTTGAATATATTCCTTTTTCCACTATTACCCTCTTAGCGCTCCGAAAGTCCACTTGCATTTTCTACAGAAAGAGTGTTCAGAACTGCGCAATCAAAAGTATGGTTTAACTCTGTTAGCTTAATGAACATATCAGAAATAAGTTTCACACAATGCTTCTGTGTAGTTTTTATTTGAAGATATTATTTTTCCCAATATAGGCCTCTTAGCGCTCAGAATGTCCAATTGCAGTTTCTACAGAAAGAGTGTTTCAGAAAGGCTCAATCAAAAGTCAGGTTCAACTCTGTTAATTGAATGCACAGAACAGAAAGAAGTTTCATACAATGCTTCTGTGTAGTTTATATTTGAACATATTCTTTTTTCCACTATTATCCACTTAGCGCTACGAATGTCCAGTTGCATTTTCTACAGACAGAGTGTTTCAAAACTGCTCAATCAATAGTATGGTTTAACTCTGTTAGCTGAATGCTCAGATCAGAAAGAAGTTTCACAGAATGCTTCTGTGTAGTTTATATTTGAATATATTCCTTTTTCCACTACTACTCTCTTAGGGCTCCAAATGTCCAGTTGCATTTTCTACAGAAAGAGTGTTCAGATCTGCTCAATCAAAAGTATGGTTTAACTCTGTTAGCTGAATGCACAGATCAGAAAGAAGTTTCACAGAATGATTCTGTGTAGTTTATATTTGGAGACATTCCTTTTTCCACTATTACCCTCTTAGCGCTCCGAATCTCCACTTGCATTTTCTACAGAAAGAGTGTTTCAGAACGGCTCAATCAAAACTAAGGTTCAACTCTTTTAGTTGAACAAACACAACAGAAAGAAGTTTCACACAATTCTTCTGTGTAGTTTTTATTTGTAGACATTCTTTTTCCCAATATAGGCCTCTTAGCGCTCAGAATGTCCAATTGCAGTTTCTACAGAAAGAGTGTTTCAGAACGGCTCAATCAAAAGTAAGGTTCAACTCTGTTAGTTGAATGCACAGAACAGAAAGAAGTTTCATACAATGCTTCTGTGTAGTTTATATTTGAACATATTCTTTTTTCCACTATTACCCACTTAGCGCTACGAATGTCCAGTTGCATTTTCTACAGACAGAGTGTTTCAAAACTGCTCAATCAAAAGTATGGTTTAACTCTGTTAGCTGAATCCTCAGATCAGAAAGAAATTTCACAGAATGCTTCTGTGTAGTTTATATTTGAATATATTCCTTTTTCCACTACTACGCTCTTAGCGCTCCAAATGTCCAGTTGCATTTTCTACAGAAAGAGTGTTCAGATCTGCTCAATCAAAAGTATGGTTTAACTCTGTTAGCTGAATGCACAGATCAGAAAGAAGTTTCACCGAATGATTCTGTGTATTTTATATTTGAAGACATTCCTTTTTCCACTATTACCCACTTAGCGCTCCGAATATACACTTGCATTTTCTACAAAAAAAGGGTTTCATAACTGCTCAATCAAAAATATGTTTTATCTCTGTTAACTGAATTTACAGATCAGAAATAAGTTTCACAGAATGCATCTGTGTAGTTTTTATTTGAAGATATTCCTTTTCCCAATGTAGGCCTCTTAGCGCTTAGCATGTCCAATTGCAGATTCTACAGAAAGAGTGTTTCAGAACGGCTCAATCAAAAGTAAGGTTCAACTCTGTTAGTTGAATGCACAGAACAGAAAGAATTTTCACAGAATGCTACTGTGTAGTTTATATTTGTATATATTCCTTTTTCCACTCTTACCCTCTTAGCGCTCCGAATGTCCACTTGCATTTTCTACAGAAAGAGTGTTCAGAACTGCGCAATCAAAAGTATGGTTTAACTCTGTTAGCTTAATCAACATATCAGAAATAAGTTTCACACAATGCTTCTGTGTAGTTTTTATTTGAAGATATTATTTTTCCCAATATAGGCCTCTTAGCGCTCAGAATGTCCAATTGCAGTTTCTACAGAAGAGTGTTTCAGAAAGGCTCAATCAAAAGTAAGGTTCAACTCTGTTAGTTGAATGCACAGAACAGAAAGAAGTTTCATACAATGCTTCTGTGTAGTTTATATTTGAACATATTCTTTTTTCCACTATTACCCACATAGCGCTACGAATGTCCAGTTGCATTTTCTACAGACAGAGTGTTTCAAAACTGCTCAATCAAAAGTATGGTTTAACTCTGTTAGCTGAATGCTCAGATCAGAAAGAAGTTTCACAGAATGCTTCTGTGTAGTTTATATTTGAATATATTCCTTTTTCCACTACGACGCTCTTAGCGCTCCAAATGTCCAGTTGCATTTCCTACAGAAAGAGTGTTCAGATCTGCTCAATCAAAAGTATGGTTTAACTCTGTTAGCTGAATGCACAGATCGGAAAGAAGTTTCACAGAATGATTCTGTGTAGTTTATATTTGGAGACATTCCCTTTTCCACTATTACCCTCTTAGCGCTCCGAATCTCCACTTGCATTTTCTACAGAAAGAGTGTTTCAGAACGGCTCAATCAAATCTAAGGTTCAACTCTTTTAGTTGAACAAACAGAACAGAAAGAAGTTTCACAAAATACTTCTGTGTAGTTTTTATTTGTAGACATTCTTTTTCCCAATATAGGCCTCTTAGCGCTCAGAATGTCCAATTGCAGTTTCTACAGAAAGAGTGTTTCAGAACGGCTCAATCAAAAGTAAGGTTCAACTCTGTTAGTTGAATGCACAGAACAGAAAGAAGTTTCATACAATGCTTCTGTGTAGTTTATATTTGAACATATTCTTTTTTCCACTATTACCCACTTAGCGCTACGAATGTCCAGTTGCATTTTCTACAGACAGAGTGTTTCAAAACTGCTCAATCAAAAGTATGGTTTAACTCTGTTAGCTGAATGCTCAGATCAGAAAGAAGTTTCACAGAATGCTTCTGTGTAGTTTATATTTGAATATATTCCTTTTTCCACTACGACGCTCTTAGCGCTCCAAATGTCCAGTTGCATTTCCTACAGAAAGAGTGTTCAGATCTGCTCAATCAAAAGTATGGTTTAACTCTGTTAGCTGAATGCACAGATCAGAAAGAAGTTTCACCAAATGATTCTGTGTAGTTTATATTTGAAGACATTCCTTTTTCCACAATTACCCACTTAGCACTCCGAATCTCCACTTGCATTTTCTACAAAAAGAGTGTTTCATAACTGCTCAATCAAAAATATGTTTTATCTCTGTTAACTGAATTTACAGATCAGAAATACGTTTCACAGAATGCATCTGTGTAGTTTTTATTTGAAGATATTCTTTTTCCCAATGTAGGCCTCTTAGCGCTTAGCATGTCCAATTGCAGTTTCTACAGAAAGAGTGTTTCAGAACGGCTCAATCAAAAGTAAGGTTCAACTCTGTTAGTTGAATGCACAGAACAGAAAGAATTTTCACAGAATGCTACTGTGTAGTTTATATTTGAATATATTCCTTTTTCCACTATTACCCACTTAGCGCTACGAATGTCCAGTTGCATTTTCTACAGACAGAGTGTTTCAAAACTGCTCAATCAAAAGTATGGTTTAACTCTGTTAGTTGAATGCTCAGATCAGAAAGAAGTTTCACAGAATGCTTCTGTGTAGTTTATATTTGAATATATTCCTTTTTCCACTACTACTCTCTTAGCGCTCCAAATGTCCAGTTGCATTTTCTACAGAAAGAGTGTTCAGATCTGCTCAATCAAAAGTATGGTTTAACTCTCTTAGCTGAATGCACAGATCAGAAAGAAGTTTCACCGAATGATTCTGTGTAGTTTATATTTGGAGACATTCCTTTTTAGACTATTACACTCTTAGCGCTCCGAATCTCCACTTGCATTTTCTACAGAAAGAGTGTTTCAGAACGGCTCAATCAAAACTAAGGTTCAACTCTTTTAGTTGAACAAACAGAACAGAAAGAAGTTTCACAAAATTCTTCTGTGTAGTTTTTATTTGTAGACATTCTTTTTCCCAATATAGGCCTCTTAGCGCTCAGAATGTCCAATTGAAGTTTCTACAGAAAGAGTGTTTCAGAACGGCTCAATCAAAAGTAAGGTTCAACTCTGTTAGTTGAATGCACAGAACAGAAAGAATTTTCATACAATGCTTCTGTGTAGTTTATATTTGAACATATTCTTTTTTCCAGTATTACCCACTTAGCGCTACGAATGTCCAGTTGCATTTTCTACAGACAGAGTGTTTCAAAACTGCTCAATCAAAAGTATGGTTTAACTCTGCTAGCTGAATGCTCAGATCAGAAAGAAGTTTCACAGAATGCTTCTGTGTAGTTTATATTTGAATATATTCCTTTTTCCACTACTACGATCTTAGCGCTCCAAATGTCCAGTTGCATTTTCTACAGAAAGAGTGTTCAGATCTGCTCAATCAAAAGTATGGTTTAACTCTGTTAGCTGAATGCACAGATCAGAAAGAAGTTTCACAGAATGATTCTGTGTAGTTTATATTTGGAGACATTCCTTTTTCCACTATTACCCACTTAGCGCTCCGAATCTCCACTTGCATTTTCTACAAAAAGAGTGTTTCATAACTGCTCAATCAAAAATATGTTTTATCTCTGTTAACTGAATTTACAGATCAGAAATAAGTTTCACAGAATGCATCTGTGTAGTTTTTATTTGAAGAGATTCTTTTTCCCAATGTAGGCCTCTTAGCGCTTAGCATGTCCAATTGCAGTATCTACAGAAAGAGTGTTTCAGAACGGCTCAATCAAAAGTAAGGTTCAACTCTGTTAGTTGAATGCACAGAACAGAAAGAATTTTCACAGAATGCTACTGTGTAGTTTATATTTGAATATATTCCTTTCTCCACTATTACCCTCTTAGCGCTCCGAATGTCCACTTGCATTTTCTACAGAAAGAGTGTTCAGAACTGCGCAATCAAAAGTATGGTTTAACTCTGTTAGCTTAATGAACATATCAGAAATAAGTTTCACACAATGCTTCTGTGTAGTTTTTATTTGAAGATATTATTTTTCCCAATAGAGGCCTCTTAGCGCTCAGAATGTCCAATTGCAGTTTCTACAGAAAGAGTGTTTCAGAACGGCTCAATCAAAAGTAAGGTTCATCTCTGTTAGTTGAATGCACAGAACAGAAAGAAATTTCATACAATGCTTCTGTGTAGTTTATATTTGAACATATTCTTTTTTCCACTATTACCCACTTAGCGCTACGAATGTCCAGTTGCATTTTCTACAGACAGAGTGTTTCAAAACTGCTCAATCAAAAGTATGGTTAACTCTGTTAGCTGAATGCTCAGATCAGAAAGAAGTTTCACAGAATGCTTCTGTGTAGTTTATATTTGAATATATTCCTTTTTCCACTACTACTCTCTTAGCGCTCCAAATGTCCAGTTGCATTTTCTACAGAAAGAGTGTTCAGATCTGCTCAATCAAAAGTATGGTATAACTCTGTTAGCTGAATGCACAGATCAGAAAGAAGTTTCACAGAATGATTCTGTGTAGTTTATATTTGGAGACATTCCTTTTTCCACTATTACCCTCTTAGCGCTCCGAATCTCCACTTGCATTTTCTACAGAAAGAGTGTTTCAGAACGGCTCAATCAAAACTAAAGTTCAACTCTTTTAGTTGAACAAACAGAACAGAAAGAAGTTTCACACAATTCTTCTGTGTAGTTTTTATTTGTAGACATTCTTTTTCCCAATATAGGCCTCTTAGCGCTCAGAATGTCCAATTGCAGTTTCTACAGAAAGAGTGTTTCAGAACGGCTCAATCAAAGTAAGGTTCAACTCTGTTAGTTGAATGCACAGAACAGAAAGAATTTTCACAGAATGCTACTGTGTAGTTTATATTTGAATATATTCCTTTTTCCACTATTACCCTCTTAGCGCTCCGAATGTCCACTTGCATTTTCTACAGAAAGAGTGTTCAGAACTGCGCAATCAAAAGTATGGTTTAAATCTGTTAGCTTAATGAACATATCAGAAATAAGTTTCACACAATGCTTCTGTGTAGTTTTTATTTGAAGATACTTTTTTTTCCCAATATAGGCCTCTTAGCGCTCAGAATGTCCAATTGCAGTTTCTACAGAAAGAGTGTTTCAGAACGGCTCAATCAAAAGTAAGGTTCAACTCTGTTAGTTGAATGCACAGAACAGAAAGAAGTTTCATACAATGCTTCTGTGTAGTTTATATTTGAACATATTCTTTTTTCCACTATTACCCACTTAGCGCTACGAATGTCCAGTTGCATTTTCTACAGACAGAGTGTTTCAAAACTGCTCAATCAAAAGTATGGTTTAACTCTGTTAGCTGAATGCTCAGATCAGAAAGAAGTTTCACAGAATGCTTCTGTGTAGTTTATATTTGAATATATTCCTTTTTCCACTACGACGCTCTTAGCGCTCCAAATGTCCAGTTGCATTTCCTACAGAAAGAGTGTTCAGATCTGCTCAATCAAAAGTATGGTTTAACTCTGTTAGCTGAATGCACAGATCAGAAAGAAGTTTCACCAAATGATTCTGTGTAGTTTATATTTGAAGACATTCCTTTTTCCACAATTACCCACTTAGCACTCCGAATCTCCACTTGCATTTTCTACAAAAAGAGTGTTTCATAACTGCTCAATCAAAAATATGTTTTATCTCTGTTAACTGAATTTACAGATCAGAAATACGTTTCACAGAATGCATCTGTGTAGTTTTTATTTGAAGATATTCTTTTTCCCAATGTAGGCCTCTTAGCGCTTAGCATGTCCAATTGCAGTTTCTACAGAAAGAGTGTTTCAGAACGGCTCAATCAAAAGTAAGGTTCAACTCTGTTAGTTGAATGCACAGAACAGAAAGAATTTTCACAGAATGCTACTGTGTAGTTTATATTTGAATATATTCCTTTTTCCACTATTACCCACTTAGCGCTACGAATGTCCAGTTGCATTTTCTACAGACAGAGTGTTTCAAAACTGCTCAATCAAAAGTATGGTTTAACTCTGTTAGTTGAATGCTCAGATCAGAAAGAAGTTTCACAGAATGCTTCTGTGTAGTTTATATTTGAATATATTCCTTTTTCCACTACTACTCTCTTAGCGCTCCAAATGTCCAGTTGCATTTTCTACAGAAAGAGTGTTCAGATCTGCTCAATCAAAAGTATGGTTTAACTCTGTTAGCTGAATGCACAGATCAGAAAGAAGTTTCACCGAATGATTCTGTGTAGTTTATATTTGGAGACATTCCTTTTTCCACTATTACCCTCTTAGCGCTCCGAATCTCCACTTGCATTTTCTACAGAAAGAGTGTTTCAGAACGGCTCAATCAAAACTAAGGTTCAACTCTTTTAGTTGAACAAACAGAACAGAAAGACGTTTCACAAAATTCTTCTGTGTAGTTTTTATTTGTAGACATTCTTTTTCCCAATATAGGCCTCTTAGCGCTCAGAATGTCCAATTGAAGTTTCTACAGAAAGAGTGTTTCAGAACGGCTCAATCAAAAGTAAGGTTCAACTCTGTTAGTTGAATGCACAGAACAGAAAGAATTTTCATACAATGCTTCTGTGTAGTTTATATTTGAACATATTCTTTTTTCCAGTATTACCCACTTAGCGCTACGAATGTCCAGTTGCATTTTCTACAGACAGAGTGTTTCAAAACTGCTCAATCAAAAGTATGGTTTAATTCTGCTAGCTGAATGCTCAGATCAGAAAGAAGTTTCACAGAATGCTTCTGTGTAGTTTATATTTGAATATATTCCTTTTTCCACTACTACGATCTTAGCGCTCCAAATGTCCAGTTGCATTTTCTACAGAAAGAGTGTTCAGATCTGCTCAATCAAAAGTATGGTTTAACTCTGTTAGCTGAATGCACAGATCAGAAAGAAGTTTCACAGAATGATTCTGTGTAGTTTATATTTGGAGACATTCCTTTTTCCACTATTACCCACTTAGCGCTCCGAATCTCCACTTGCATTTTCTACAAAAAGAGTGTTTCATAACTGCTCAATCAAAAATATGTTTTATCTCTGTTAACTGAATTTACAGATCAGAAATAAGTTTCACAGAATGCATCTGTGTAGTTTTTATTTGAAGAGATTCTTTTTCCCAATGTAGGCCTCTTAGCGCTTAGCATGTCCAATTGCAGTATCTACAGAAAGAGTGTTTCAGAATGGCTCAATCAAAAGTAAGGTTCAACTCTGTTAGTTGAATGCACAGAACAGAAAGAACTTTCACAGAATGCTACTGTGTAGTTTATATTTGAATATATTCCTTTCTCCACTATTACCCTCTTAGCGCTACGAATGTCCAGTTGCATTTTCTACAGACAGAGTGTTTCAAAACTGCTCAATCAAAAGTATGGTTTAACTCTGTTAGCTGAATGCTCAGATCAGAAAGAAGTTTCACAGAATGCTTCTGTGTAGTTTATATTTGAATATATTCCTTTTTCCACTACTACTCTCTTAGCGCTCCAAATGTCCAGTTGCATTTTCTACAGAAAGAGTGTTCAGATCTGCTCAATCAAAAGTATGGTATAACTCTGTTAGCTGAATGCACAGATCAGAAAGAAGTTTCACAGAATGATTCTGTGTAGTTTATATTTGGAGACATTCCTTTTTCCACTATTACCCTCTTAGTGCTCCGAATCTCCACTTGCATTTTCTACAGAAAGAGTGTTTCAGAACGGCTCAATCAAAACTAAGGTTCAACTCTTTTAGTTGAACAAACAGAACAGAAAGAAGTTTCACACAATTCTTCTGTGTAGTTTTTATTTGTAGACATTCTTTTTCCCAATATAGGCCTCTTAGCGCTCAGAATGTCCAATTGCAGTTTCTACAGAAAGAGTGTTTCAGAACGGCTCAATCAAAAGTAAGGTTCAACTCTGTTAGTTGAATGCACAGAAGAGAAAGAAGTTTCATACAATGCTTCTGTGTAGTTTATATTTGAACATATTCTTTTTTCCACTATTACCCACTTAGCGCTACGAATGTCCAGTTGCATTTTCTACAGACAGAGTGTTTCAAAACTGCTCAATCAAAAGTATGGTTTAACTCTGCTAGCTGAATGCTCAGATCAGAAAGAAGTTTCACAGAATGCTTCTGTGTAGTTTATATTTGACTATATTCCTTTTTCCACTAGTACGCTCTTAGCGCTCCAAATGTCCAGTTGCATTTTCTACAGAAAGAGTGTTCAGATCTGCTCAATCAAAAGTATGGTTTAACTCTGTTAGCTGAATGCACAGATCAGAAAGAAGTTTCACCAAAAGATTCTGTGTAGTTTATATTTGAAGACATTCCTTTTTCCACTATTACCCACTTAGCGCTCCGAATCTACACTTGCATTTTCTACAAAAAAAGTGTTTCATAACTGCTCAATCAAAAATATGTTTTATCTCTGTTAACTGAATTTACAGATCAGAAATAAGTTTCACAGAATGCATCTGTGTAGTTTTTATTTCAAGATATTATTTTTCCCAATGTAGGCCTCTTAGCGCTTAGCATGTCCAATTGCAGTTTCTACAGAAAGAGTGTTTCAGAACGGCTCAATCAAAAGTAAGGTTCAACTCTGTTAGTTGAATGCACAGAACAGAAAGAATTTTCACAGAATGCTACTGTGTAGTTTATATTTGAATATATTCCTTTTTCCACTATTACCCACTTAGCGCTACGAATGTCCAGTTGCATTTTCTACAGACAGAGTGTTTCAAAACTGCTCAATCAAAAGTATGGTTTAACTCTGTTAGCTGAATGCTCAGATCAGAAAGAAGTTTCACAGAATTCTTCTGTGTAGTTTATATTTGAATATATTCCTTTTTCCACTACTACTCTCTTAGCGCTCCAAATGTCCAGTTGCATTTTCTACAGAAAGAGTGTTCAGATCTGCTCAATCAAAAGTATGGTTTAACTCTGTTAGCTGAATGCACAGATCAGAAAGAAGTTTCACCGAATGATTCTGTGTAGTTTATATTTGGAGACATTCCTTTTTCCACTATTACCCTCTTAGCGCTCCGAATCTCCACTTGCATTTTCTACAGAAAGAGTGTTTCAGAACGGCTCAATCAAAACTAAGGTTCAACTCTTTTAGTTGAACAAACAGAACAGAAAGAAGTTTCACACAATTCTTCTGTGTAGTTTTTATTTGTAGACATTCTTTTTCCCAATATAGGCCTATTAGCGCTCAGAATGTCCAATTGCAGTTTCTACAGAAAGAGTGTTTCAGAACGGCTCAATCAAAGTAAGGTTCAACTCTGTTAGTTGAATGCACAGAACAGAAAGAATTTTCACAGAATGCTACTGTGTAGTTTATATTTGAATATATTCCTTTTTCCACTATTACCCTCTTAGCGCTCCGAATGTCCACTTGCATTTTCTACAGAAAGAGTGTTCAGAACTGCGCAATCAAAAGTATGGTTTAAATCTGTTAGCTTAATGAACATATCAGAAATAAGTTTCACACAATGCTTCTGTGTAGTTTTTATTTGAAGATACTTTTTTTTCCCAATATAGGCCTCTTAGCGCTCAGAATGTCCAATTGCAGTTTCTACAGAAAGAGTGTTTCAGAACGGCTCAATCAAAAGTAAGGTTCAACTCTGTTAGTTGAATGCACAGAACAGAAAGAAGTTTCATACAATGCTTCTGTGTAGTTTATATTTGAACATATTCTTTTTTCCACTATTACCCACTTAGCGCTACGAATGTCCAGTTGCATTTTCTACAGACAGAGTGTTTCAAAACTGCTCAATAAAAAGTATGGTTTAACTCTGTTAGCTGAATGCTCAGATCAGAAAGAAGTTTCACAGAATGCTTCTGTGTAGTTTATATTTGAATATATTCCTTTTTCCACTAGTACGCTCTTAGCGCTCCAAATGTCCAGTTGCATTTTCTACAGAAAGAGTGTTCAGATCTGCTCAATCAAAAGTATGGTTTAACTCTGTTAGCTGAATGCACAGATCAGAAAGAAGTTTCACAGAATGATTCTGTGTAGTTTATATTTGAAGACATTCCTTTTTCCACTATTTCCCACTTAGCGCTCTGAATGTCCACTTGCATTTTCTACAAAAAGTGTGTTTCATAACTGCTCAATCAAAAATATGTTTTATCTCTGTTAACTGAATTTACAGATCAGAAATAAGTTTCACAGAATGCATCTGTGTAGTTTTTATTTGAAGATATTCTTTTTCCCAATGTAGGCCTCTTAGCGCTTAGCATGTCCAATTGCAGTTTCTACAGAAAGAGTGTTTCAGAATGGCTCAATCAAAAGTAAGGTTCAACTCTGTTAGTTGAATGCACAGAACAGAAAGAATTTTCACAGAATGCTACTGTGTAGTTTATATTTGAATATATACCTTTTTTCACTATTACCCTCTTAGCGCTCAGAATGTCCACTTGCATTTTCTACAGAAAGAGTGTTCAGAACTGCGCAATCAAAAGTATGGTTTAACTCTGTTAGCTTAATGAACGTATCAGAAATAAGTTACACACAATGCTTCTGTGTAGTTTTTATTTGAAGGTATTATTTTTCCCAATATAGGCCTCTTAGCGCTCAGAATGTCCAATTGCACTTTCTACAGAAAGAGTGTTTCAGAAAGGCTCAATCAAAAGTAAGGTTCAACTCTGTTAGTTGAATGCACAGAACAGAAAGAAGTTTCATACAATGCTTCTGTGTAGTTTATATTTGAACATATTCTTTTTTCCACTATTACCCACTTAGCGCTACGAATGTCCAGTTGCATTTTCTACAGACAGAGTGTTTCAAAACTGCTCAATCAAAAGTATGGTTTAACTCTGTTAGCTGAATGCTCAGATCAGAAAGAAGTTTCACAGAATGCTTCTGTGTAGTTTATATTTGAATATATTCCTTTTTCCACTAATACGCTCTTAGCGCTCCAAAACTCCAGTTGCATTTTCTAAAGAAAGAGTGTTCAGATCTGCTCAATAAAAAGTATGTTTTAACTCTGTTAGCTGAATGCACAGATCAGAAAGAAGTTTCACAGAATGATTCTGTGTAGTTTATATTTGGAGACATTCCTTTTTCCACTATTACCCTCTTAGCGCTCCGAATCTCCACTTGCATTTTCTACAGAAAGAGTGTTTCAGAACGGCTCAATCAAAACTAAGGTTCAACTCTTTTAGTTGAACAAACAGAACAGAAAGAAGTTTCACACAATTCTTCTGTGTAGTTTTTATTTGTAGACATTCTTTTTCCCAATATAGGCCTCTTAGCGCTCAGAATGTCCAATTGCAGTTTCTACAGAAAAAGTGTTTCAGAACGGCTCAATCAAAAGTAAGGTTCAACTCTGTTAGTTGAATGCACAGAAGAGAAAGTAGTTTCATACAATGCTTCTGTGTAGTTTATATTTGAACATATTCTTTTTTCCAGTATTACCCACTTAGCGCTACGAATGTCCAGTTGCATTTTCTACAGACAGAGTGTTTCAAAACTGCTCAATCAAAAGTATGGTTTAACTCTGTTAGCTGAATGCTCAGATCAGAAAGAAGTTTCACAGAATGCTTCTGTGTAGTTTATATTTGAATATATTCCTTTTTCCACTACTACGCTCTTAGCGCTCCAAATGTCCAGTTGCATTTTCTACAGAAAGAGTGTTCAGATCTGCTCAATCAAAAGTATGGTTTAACGCTGTCAGCTGAATGCACAGATCAGAAAGAAGTTTCACCGAATGTTTCTGTGTAGTTTATATTTGAAGACATTGCTTTTTCCACTATTACCCTCTTAGCGCTCCGAATCTCCACTTGCATTTTCTACAAAAAGAGTGTTTCATAACTGCTCAATCAAAAATATGTTTTATCTCTGTTAACTGAATTTACAGATCAGAAATAAGTTTCACAGAATGCATCTGTGTAGTTTTTATTTGAAGATATTCTTTTTCCCAATGTAGGCCTCTTAGCGCTTAGCATGTCCAATTGCAGTTTCTCCAGAAAGAGTGTTTCAGAACGGCTCAATCAAAACTAAGGTTCAACTCTTTTAGTTGAACAAACAGAACAGAAAGAAGTTTCACACAATTCTTCTGTGTAGTTTTTATTTGTGGACATTCTTTTTCCCAATATAGGCCTCTTAGCGCTCAGAATGTCCAATTGCTGTTTCTACAGAAAGAGTGTTTCAGAACGGCTCAATCAAATGTAAGGTTCAACTCTGTTAGTTGAATGCACAGAACAGAAAGTATTTTCACAGAATGCTACTGTGTAGTTTATATTTGAATATATTCCTTTTTCCACTATTACCCTCTTAGCGCTCCGAATGTCCACTTGCATTTTCTACAGAAAGAGTGTTCAGAACTGCGCAATCAAAAGTATGGTTTAACTCTGTTAGCTTAATGAACATATCAGAAATAAGTTTCACACAATGCTTCTGTGTAGTTTTTATTTGAAGATATTATTTTTCCTAATAGAGGCCTCTTAGCGCTCAGAATGTCCAATTGCAGTTTCTACAGAAAGAGTGTTTCAGAACGGCTCAATCAAAAGTGTGGTTCAACTCTGTTATTTGAATGCACAGAACAGAAAGAAGTTTCATACAATGCTTCTGTGTAGTTTATATTTGAACATATTCTTTTTTCCACTATTACCCACTTAGCGCTACGAATGTCCAGTTGCATTTTCTACAGACAGAGTGTTTCAAAACTGCTCAATCAAAAGTATGGTTTAACTCTGTTAGCTGAATGCTCAGATCAGAAAGAAGTTTCACAGAATGCTTCTGTGTAGTTTATATTTGAATATATTCCTTTTTCCACTACTACTCTCTTAGCGCTCCAAATGTCCAGTAGCATTTTCTACAGAAAGAGTGTTCCGATCTGCTCAATCAAAAGTATGGTTTAACTCTGTTAGCTGAATGCACAGATCAGAAAGAAGTTTCACCGAATGATTCTGTGTAGTTTATATTTGGAGACATTCCTTTTTCCACTATTACCCTCTTAGCGCTCCGAATCTCCACTTGCATTTTCTACAGAAAGAGTGTTTCTGAACGGCTCAATCAAAAGTAAGGTTCAATTCTGTTAGTTGAATGCACAGAACAGAAAGAATTTTCACAGAATGCTACTGTGTAGTTTATATTTGAATATAATCCTTTTTCCACTATTACCCTCTTAGCGCTCCGAATGTCCACTTGCATTTTCTACAGAAAGAGTGTTCAGAACTGCGCAATCAAAAGTATGGTTTAACTCTGTTAGCTTAATGAACATATCAGAAATAAGTTTCACACAATGCTTCTGTGTAGTTTTTATTTGAAGATATTATTTTTCCCAATATAGGCCTCTTAGCGCTCAGAATGTCCAATTGCAGTTTCTACAGAAAGAGTGTTTCAGAAAGGCTCAATCAAATGTAAGGTTCAACTCTGTTAGTTGAATGCACAGAACAGAAAGAAGTTTCATACAATGCTTCTGTGTAGTTTATATTTGAACATATTCTTTTTTCCACTATTACCCACTTAGCGCTACGAATGTCCAGTTGCATTTTCTACAGACAGAGTGTTTCAAAACTGCTCAATCAAAAGTATGGTTAAAGTCTGTTAGCTGAATGCTCAGATCAGAAAGAAGTTTCACAGAATGCTTCTGTGTAGTTTATATTTGAATATATTCCTTTTTCCACTACTACTCTCTTAGCGCTCCAAATGTCCAGTTGCAATTTCTACAGAAAGAGTGTTCAGATCTGCTCAATCAAAAGTATGGTTTAACTCTGTTTGCTGAATGCACAGATCAGAAAGAAGTTTCACAGAATGATTCTGTGTAGTTTATATTTGGAGACCTTCTTTTTACACTATTACCTTCTTAGCACTCCAAATCTCCACTTGCATTTTCTACAGAAAGAGTGTTTCAGAACGGCTCAATCAAAACTAAGGTTCAACTAGTTTAGTTGAACAAACAGAACAGAAAGAAGTTTCACACAATTCTTCTGTGTTGTTTTTATTTGTAGACATTCTTTTTCCCAATATAGGCCTCTTAGCGCTCAGAATGTCCAATTGCAGTTTCTACAGAAAAAGTGTTTCAGAACGGCTCAATCAAAAGTAAGGTTCAACTCTGTTAGTTGAATGCACAGAAGAGAAAGTAGTTTCATACAATGCTTCTGTGTAGTTTATATTTTAACATATTCTTTTTTCCACTATTACCCACTTAGCGCTACGAATGTCCAGTTGCATTTTCTACAGACAGAGTGTTTCAAAACTGCTCAATCAAAAGTATGGTTTAACTCTGTTAGCTGAATGCTCAGATCAGAAAGAAGTTTCACAGAATGCTTCTGTGTAGTTTATATTTGAATATATTCCTTTTTCCACTACTACGCTCTTAGCGCTCCAAATGTCCAGTTGCATTTTCTACAGAAAGAGTGTTCAGATCTGCTCAATCAAAAGTATGGTTTAACGCTGTCAGCTGAATGCACAGATCAGAAAGAAGTTTCACCGAATGTTTCTGTGTAGTTTATATTTGAAGACATTGCTTTTTCCACTATTACCCTCTTAGCGCTCCGAATCTCCACTTGCATTTTCTACAAAAAGAGTGTTTCATAACTGCTCAATCAAAAATATGTTTTATCTCTGTTAACTGAATTTACAGATCAGAAATAAGTTTCACAGAATGCATCTGTGTAGTTTTTATTTGAAGATATTCTTTTTCCCAATGTAGGCCTCTTAGCGCTTAGCATGTCCAATTGCAGTTTCTCCAGAAAGAGTGTTTCAGAACGGCTCAATCAAAACTAAGGTTCAACTCTTTTAGTTGAACAAACAGAACAGAAAGAAGTTTCACACAATTCTTCTGTGTAGTTTTTATTTGTGGACATTCTTTTTCCCAATATAGGCCTCTTAGCGCTCAGAATGTCCAATTGCTGTTTCTACAGAAAGAGTGTTTCAGAACGGCTCAATCAAATGTAAGGTTCAACTCTGTTAGTTGAATGCACAGAACAGAAAGTATTTTCACAGAATGCTACTGTGTAGTTTATATTTGAATATATTCCTTTTTCCACTATTACCCTCTTAGCGCTCCGAATGTCCACTTGCATTTTCTACAGAAAGAGTGTTCAGAACTGCGCAATCAAAAGTATGGTTTCACTCTGTTAGCTTAATGAACATATCAGAAATAAGTTTCACACAATGCTTCTGTGTAGTTTTTATTTGAAGATATTATTTTTCCTAATAGAGGCCTCTTAGCGCTCAGAATGTCCAATTGCAGTTTCTACAGAAAGAGTGTTTCAGAACGGCTCAATCAAAAGTGTGGTTCAACTCTGTTATTTGAATGCACAGAACAGAAAGAAGTTTCATACAATGCTTCTGTGTAGTTTATATTTGAACATATTCTTTTTTCCACTATTACCCACTTAGCGCTACGAATGTCCAGTTGCATTTTCTACAGACAGAGTGTTTCAAAACTGCTCAATCAAAAGTATGGTTTAACTCTGTTAGCTGAATGCTCAGATCAGAAAGAAGTTTCACAGAATGCTTCTGTGTAGTTTATATTTGAATATATTCCTTTTTCCACTACTACTCTCTTAGCGCTCCAAATGTCCAGTAGCATTTTCTACAGAAAGAGTGTTCCGATCTGCTCAATCAAAAGTATGGTTTAACTCTGTTAGCTGAATGCACAGATCAGAAAGAAGTTTCACCGAATGATTCTGTGTAGTTTATATTTGGAGACATTCCTTTTTCCACTATTACCCTCTTAGCGCTCCGAATCTCCACTTGCATTTTCTACAGAAAGAGTGTTTCTGAACGGCTCAATCAAAAGTAAGGTTCAATTCTGTTAGTTGAATGCACAGAACAGAAAGAATTTTCACAGAATGCTACTGTGTAGTTTATATTTGAATATAATCCTTTTTCCACTATTACCCTCTTAGCGCTCCGAATGTCCACTTGCATTTTCTACAGAAAGAGTGTTCAGAACTGCGCAATCAAAAGTATGGTTTAACTCTGTTAGCTTAATGAACATATCAGAAATAAGTTTCACACAATGCTTCTGTGTAGTTTTTATTTGAAGATATTATTTTTCCCAATATAGGCCTCTTAGCGCTCAGAATGTCCAATTGCAGTTTCTACAGAAAGAGTGTTTCAGAAAGGCTCAATCAAATGTAAGGTTCAACTCTGTTAGTTGAATGCACAGAACAGAAAGAAGTTTCATACAATGCTTCTGTGTAGTTTATATTTGAACATATTCTTTTTTCCACTATTACCCACTTAGCGCTACGAATGTCCAGTTGCATTTTCTACAGACAGAGTGTTTCAAAACTGCTCAATCAAAAGTATGGTTAAAGTCTGTTAGCTGAATGCTCAGATCAGAAAGAAGTTTCACAGAATGCTTCTGTGTAGTTTATATTTGAATATATTCCTTTTTCCACTACTACTCTCTTAGCGCTCCAAATGTCCAGTTGCATTTTCTACAGAAAGAGTGTTCAGATCTGCTCAATCAAAAGTATGGTTTAACTCTGTTTGCTGAATGCACAGATCAGAAAGAAGTTTCACAGAATGATTCTGTGTAGTTTATATTTGGAGACCTTCTTTTTACACTATTACCTTCTTAGCACTCCAAATCTCCACTTGCATTTTCTACAGAAAGAGTGTTTCAGAACGGCTCAATCAAAACTAAGGTTCAACTAGTTTAGTTGAACAAACAGAACAGAAAGAAGTTTCACACAATTCTTCTGTGTTGTTTTTATTTGTAGACATTCTTTTTCCCAATATAGGCCTCCTAGCGCTCAGAATGTCCAATTGCAGTTTCTACAGAAAGAGTGTTTCAGAACGGCTCAATCAAAAGTAAGGTTCAACTCTGTTAGTTGAATGCACAGAACAGAAAGAAGTTTCATACAATGCTTCTGTGTAGTTTATATTTGAACATATTCTTTTTTCCACTATTACCCACTTATTGCTACGAATGTCCAGTTGCATTTTCTACAGACAGAGTGTTTCAAAACTGCTCAATCAAAAGTATGGTTTAACTCTGTTAGCTGAATGCTCAGATCAGAAAGAAGTTTCACAGAATGCTTCTGTGTAGTTTATATTTGAATATATTCCTTTTTCCACTACTACGCTCTTAGCGCTCCAAATGTCCAGTTGCATTTTCTACAGAAAGAGTGTTCAGATCTGCTCAATCAAAAGTATGGTTTAACTCTGTTAGCTGAATGCACAGATCAGAAAGAAGTTTCACCGAATGATTCTGTGTATTTTATATTTGAAGACATTCCTTTTTCCACTATTACCCACTTAGCGCTCCGAATATACACTTGCATTTTCTACAAAAAAAGTGTTTCATAACTGCTCAATCAAAAATATGTTTTATCTCTGTTAACTGAATTTACAGATCAGAAATAAGTTTCACAGAATGCATCTGTGTAGTTTTTATTTGAAGATATTCCTTTTCCCAATGTAGGCCTCTTAGCGCTTAGCATGTCCAATTGCAGATTCTACAGAAAGAGTGTTTCAGAACGGCTCAATCAAAAGTAAGGTTCAACTCTGTTAGTTGAATGCACAGAACAGAAAGAATTTTCACAGAATGCTACTGTGTAGTTTATATTTGTATATATTCCTTTTTCCACTCTTACCCTCTTAGCGCTCCGAATGTCCACTTGCATTTTCTACAGAAAGAGTGTTCAGAACTGCGCAATCAAAAGTATGGTTTAACTCTGTTAGCTTAATCAACATATCAGAAATAAGTTTCACACAATGCTTCTGTGTAGTTTTTATTTGAAGATATTATTTTTCCCAATATAGGCCTCTTAGCGCTCAGAATGTCCAATTGCAGTTTCTACAGAAGAGTGTTTCAGAAAGGCTCAATCAAAAGTAAGGTTCAACTCTGTTAGTTGAATGCACAGAACAGAAAGAAGTTTCATACAATGCTTCTGTGTAGTTTATATTTGAACATATTCTTTTTTCCACTATTACCCACATAGCGCTACGAATGTCCAGTTGCATTTTCTACAGACAGAGTGTTTCAAAACTGCTCAATCAAAAGTATGGTTTAACTCTGTTAGCTGAATGCTCAGATCAGAAAGAAGTTTCACAGAATGCTTCTGTGTAGTTTATATTTGAATATATTCCTTTTTCCACTACTACTCTCTTAGCGCTCCAAATGTCCAGTTGCATTTTCTACAGAAAGAGTGTTCAGATCTGCTCAATCAAAAGTATGGTTTAACTCTGTTAGCTGAATGCACAGATCGGAAAGAAGTTTCACAGAATGATTCTGTGTAGTTTATATTTGGAGACATTCCCTTTTCCACTATTACCCTCTTAGCGCTCCGAATCTCCACTTGCATTTTCTACAGAAAGAGTGTTTCAGAACGGCTCAATCAAATCTAAGGTTCAACTCTTTTAGTTGAACAAACAGAACAGAAAGAAGTTTCACAAAATACTTCTGTGTAGTTTTTATTTGTAGACATTCTTTTTCCCAATATAGGCCTCTTAGCGCTCAGAATGTCCAATTGCAGTTTCTACAGAAGGAGTGTTTCAGAACGGCTCAATCAAAAGTAAGGTTCAACTCTGTTAGTTGAATGCACAGAACAGAAAGAAGTTTCATACAATGCTTCTGTGTAGTTTATATTTGAACATATTCTTTTTTCCACTATTACCCACTTAGCGCTACGAATGTCCAGTTGCATTTTCTACAGACAGAGTGTTTCAAAACTGCTCAATCAAAAGTATGGTTTAACTCTGTTAGCTGAATGCTCAGATCAGAAAGAAGTTTCACAGAATGCTTCTGTGTAGTTTATATTTGAATATATTCCTTTTTCCACTACGACGCTCTTAGCGCTCCAAATGTCCAGTTGCATTTCCTACAGAAAGAGTGTTCAGATCTGCTCAATCAAAAGTATGGTTTAACTCTGTTAGCTGAATGCACAGATCAGAAAGAAGTTTCACCAAATGATTCTGTGTAGTTTATATTTGAAGACATTCCTTTTTCCACAATTACCCACTTAGCACTCCGAATCTCCACTTGCATTTTCTACAAAAAGAGTGTTTCATAACTGCTCAATCAAAAATATGTTTTATCTCTGTTAACTGAATTTACAGATCAGAAATACGTTTCACAGAATGCATCTGTGTAGTTTTTATTTGAAGATATTCTTTTTCCCAATGTAGGCCTCTTAGCGCTTAGCATGTCCAATTGCAGTTTCTACAGAAAGAGTGTTTCAGAACGGCTCAATCAAAAGTAAGGTTCAACTCTGTTAGTTGAATGCACAGAACAGAAAGAATTTTCACAGAATGCTACTGTGTAGTTTATATTTGAATATATTCCTTTTTCCACTATTACCCACTTAGCGCTACGAATGTCCAGTTGCATTTTCTACAGACAGAGTGTTTCAAAACTGCTCAATCAAAAGTATGGTTTAACTCTGTTAGTTGAAAGCTCAGATCAGAAAGAAGTTTCACAGAATGCTTCTGTGTAGTTTATATTTGAATATATTCCTTTTTCCACTACTACTCTCTTAGCGCTCCAAATGTCCAGTTGCATTTTCTACAGAAAGAGTGTTCAGATCTGCTCAATCAAAAGTATGGTTTAACTCTGTTAGCTGAATGCACAGATCAGAAAGAAGTTTCACCGAATGATTCTGTGTAGTTTATATTTGGAGACATTCCTTTTTCCACTATTACCCTCTTAGCGCTCCGAATCTCCACTTGCATTTTCTACAGAAAGAGTGTTTCAGAACGGCTCAATCAAAACTAAGGTTCAACTCTTTTAGTTGAACAAACAGAACAGAAAGAAGTTTCACACAATTCTTCTGTGTAGTTTTTATTTGTAGACATTCTTTTTCCCAATATAGGCCTCTTAGCGCTCAGAATGTCCAATTGCAGTTTCTACAGAAAGAGTGTTTCAGAACGGCTCAATCAAAAGTAAGGTTCAACTCTGTTAGTTGAATGCACAGAACAGAAAGAAGTTTCATACAATGCTTCTGTGTAGTTTACATTTGAACATATTCTTTTTTCCACTATTACCCACTTAGCGCTACGAATGTCCAGTTGCATTTTCTACAGACAGAGTGTTTCAAAACTGCTCAATCAAAAGTATGGTTTAACTCTGTTAGCTGAATGCTCAGATCAGAAAGAAGTTTCACAGAATGCTTCTGTGTAGTTTATATTTGAATATATTAGTTTTTCCACTACTACGCTCTTAGCGCTCCAAATGTCCAGTTGCATTTTCTACAGAAAGAGTGTTCAGATCTGCTCAATCAAAAGTATGGTTTAACTCTGTTAGCTGAATGCACAGATCAGAAAGAATTTTCACCGAATGATTCTGTGTAGTTTATATTTGAAGACATTCCTTTTTCCACTATTACCCATTTAGCGCTCCGAATCTCCACTTGCATTTTTTAAACAAAAAGAGTGTTTCATAACAGCTCAATCAAAAATATGTTTTATCTCTGTTAACTGAATTTACAGATCAGCAATAAGTTTCACAGAATGCATCTGTGTAGTTTTTATTTGAAGAGATTCTTTTTCCCAATGTAGGCCTCTTAGCGCTTAGCATGTCCAATTGCAGTATCTACAGAAAGAGTGTTTCAGAACGGCTCAATCAAAAGTAAGGTTCAACTCTGTTAGTTGAATGCACAGAACAGAAAGAATTTTCACAGAATGCTACTGTGTAGTTTATATTTGAATATATTCCTTTCTCCACTATTACCCTCTTAGCGCTCCGAATGTCCACTTGCATTTTCTACAGAAAGAGTGTTCAGAACTGCGCAATCAAAAGTATGGTTTAACTCTGTTAGCTTAATGAACATATCAGAAATAAGTTTCACACAATGCTTCTGTGTAGTTTTTATTTGAAGATATTATTTTTCCCAATAGAGGCCTCTTAGCGCTCAGAATGTCCAATTGCAGTTTCTACAGAAAGAGTGTTTCAGAACGGCTCAATCAAAAGTAAGGTTCATCTCTGTTAGTTGAATGCACAGAACAGAAAGAAATTTCATACAATGCTTCTGTGTAGTTTATATTTGAACATATTCTTTTTTCCACTATTACCCACTTAGCGCTACGAATGTCCAGTTGCATTTTCTACAGACAGAGTGTTTCAAAACTGCTCAATCAAAAGTATGGTTTAACTCTGTTAGCTGAATGCTCAGATCAGAAAGGAGTTTCACAGAATGCTTCTGTGTAGTTTATATTTGAATATATTCCTTTTTCCACTACTACTCTCTTAGCGCTCCAAATGTCCAGTTGCATTTTCTACAGAAAGAGTGTTCAGATCTGCTCAATCAAAAGTATGGTTTAACTCTGTTAGCTGAATGCACAGATCAGAAAGAAGTTTCACAGAATGATTCTGTGTAGTTTATATTTGGAGACATTCCTTTTTCCACTATTACCCTCTTAGCGCTCCGAATCTCCACTTGCATTTTCTACAGAAAGAGTGTTTCAGAACGGCTCAATCAAAACTAAGGTTCAACTCTTTTAGTTGAACAAACAGAACAGAAAGAAGTTTCACACAATTCTTCTGTGTAGTTTTTATTTGTAGACATTCTTTTTCCCAATATAGGCCTCTTAGCGCTCAGAATGTCCAATTGCAGTTTCTACAGAAAGAGTGTTTCAGAACGGCTCAATCAAAAGTAAGGTTCAACTCTGTTAGTTGAATGCACAGAACAGAAAGAAGTTTCATACAATGCTTCTGTGTAGTTTATATTTGAACATATTCTTTTTTCCACTATTACCCACTTAGCGCTACGAATGTCCAGTTGCATTTTCTACAGACAGAGTGTTTCAAAACTGCTCAATCAAAAGTATGGTTTAACTCTGCTAGCTGAATGCTCAGATCAGAAAGAAGTTTCACAGAATGCTTCTGTGTAGTTTATATTTGAATATATTCCTTTTTCCACTACGACGCTCTTAGCGCTCCAAATGTCCAGTTGCATTTCCTACAGAAAGAGTGTTCAGATCTGCTCAATCAAAAGTATGGTTTAACTCTGTTAGCTGAATGCACAGATCAGAAAGAAGTTTCACCAAATGATTCTGTGTAGTTTATATTTGAAGACATTCCTTTTTCCACAATTACCCACTTAGCACTCCGAATCTCCACTTGCATTTTCTACAAAAAGAGTGTTTCATAACTGCTCAATCAAAAATATGTTTTATCTCTGTTAACTGAATTTACAGATCAGAAATACGTTTCACAGAATGCATCTGTGTAGTTTTTATTTGAAGATATTCTTTTTCCCAATGTAGGCCTCTTAGCGCTTAGCATGTCCAATTGCAGTTTCTACAGAAAGAGTGTTTCAGAACGGCTCAATCAAAAGTAAGGTTCAACTCTGTTAGTTGAATGCACAGAACAGAAAGAATTTTCACAGAATGCTACTGTGTAGTTTATATTTGAATATATTCCTTTTTCCACTATTACCCACTTAGCGCTACGAATGTCCAGTTGCATTTTCTACAGACAGAGTGTTTCAAAACTGCTCAATCAAAAGTATGGTTTAACTCTGTTAGTTGAAAGCTCAGATCAGAAAGAAGTTTCACAGAATGCTTCTGTGTAGTTTATATTTGAATATATTCCTTTTTCCACTACTACTCTCTTAGCGCTCCAAATGTCCAGTTGCATTTTCTACAGAAAGAGTGTTCAGATCTGCTCAATCAAAAGTATGGTTTAACTCTGTTAGCTGAATGCACAGATCAGAAAGAAGTTTCACCGAATGATTCTGTGTAGTTTATATTTGGAGACATTCCTTTTTCCACTATTACCCTCTTAGCGCTCCGAATCTCCACTTGCATTTTCTACAGAAAGAGTGTTTCAGAACGGCTCAATCAAAACTAAGGTTCAACTCTTTTAGTTGAACAAACAGAACAGAAAGAAGTTTCACACAATTCTTCTGTGTAGTTTTTATTTGTAGACATTCTTTTTCCCAATATAGGCCTCTTAGCGCTCAGAATGTCCAATTGCAGTTTCTACAGAAAGAGTGTTTCAGAAAGGCTCAATCAAAAGTAAGGTTCAACTCTGTTAGTTGAATGCACAGAACAGAAAGAAGTTTCATACAATGCTTCTGTGTAGTTTACATTTGAACATATTCTTTTTTCCACTATTACCCACTTAGCGCTACGAATGTCCAGTTGCATTTTCTACAGACAGAGTGTTTCAAAACTGCTCAATCAAAAGTATGGTTTAACTCTGTTAGCTGAATGCTCAGATCAGAAAGAAGTTTCACAGAATGCTTCTGTGTAGTTTATATTTGAATATATTAGTTTTTCCACTACTACGCTCTTAGCGCTCCAAATGTCCAGTTGCATTTTCTACAGAAAGAGTGTTCAGATCTGCTCAATCAAAAGTATGGTTTAACTCTGTTAGCTGAATGCACAGATCAGAAAGAATTTTCACCGAATGATTCTGTGTAGTTTATATTTGAAGACATTCCTTTTTCCACTATTACCCATTTAGCGCTCCGAATCTCCACTTGCATTTTTTAAACAAAAAGAGTGTTTCATAACAGCTCAATCAAAAATATGTTTTATCTCTGTTAACTGAATTTACAGATCAGCAATAAGTTTCACAGAATGCATCTGTGTAGTTTTTATTTGAAGAGATTCTTTTTCCCAATGTAGGCCTCTTAGCGCTTAGCATGTCCAATTGCAGTATCTACAGAAAGAGTGTTTCAGAACGGCTCAATCAAAAGTAAGGTTCAACTCTGTTAGTTGAATGCACAGAACAGAAAGAATTTTCACAGAATGCTACTGTGTAGTTTATATTTGAATATATTCCTTTCTCCACTATTACCCTCTTAGCGCTCCGAATGTCCACTTGCATTTTCTACAGAAAGAGTGTTCAGAACTGCGCAATCAAAAGTATGGTTTAACTCTGTTAGCTTAATGAACATATCAGAAATAAGTTTCACACAATGCTTCTGTGTAGTTTTTATTTGAAGATATTATTTTTCCCAATAGAGGCCTCTTAGCGCTCAGAATGTCCAATTGCAGTTTCTACAGAAAGAGTGTTTCAGAACGGCTCAATCAAAAGTAAGGTTCATCTCTGTTAGTTGAATGCACAGAACAGAAAGAAATTTCATACAATGCTTCTGTGTAGTTTATATTTGAACATATTCTTTTTTCCACTATTACCCACTTAGCGCTACGAATGTCCAGTTGCATTTTCTACAGACAGAGTGTTTCAAAACTGCTCAATCAAAAGTATGGTTTAACTCTGTTAGCTGAATGCTCAGATCAGAAAGGAGTTTCACAGAATGCTTCTGTGTAGTTTATATTTGAATATATTCCTTTTTCCACTACTACTCTCTTAGCGCTCCAAATGTCCAGTTGCATTTTCTACAGAAAGAGTGTTCAGATCTGCTCAATCAAAAGTATGGTATAACTCTGTTAGCTGAATGCACAGAGCAGAAAGAAGTTTCACAGAATGATTCTGTGTAGTTTATATTTGGAGACATTCCTTTTTCCACTATTACCCTCTTAGCGCTCCGAATCTCCACTTGCATTTTCTACAGAAAGAGTGTTTCAGAACGGCTCAATCAAAACTAAGGTTCAACTGTTTTAGTTGAACAAACAGAACAGAAAGAAGTTTCACACAATTCTTCTGTGTAGTTTTTATTTGTAGACATTCTTTTTCCCAATATAGGCCTCTTAGCGCTCAGAATGTCCAATTGCAGTTTCTACAGAAAGAGTGTTTCAGAACGGCTCAATCAAAAGTAAGGTTCAACTCTGTTAGTTGAATGCACAGAACAGAAAGAAGTTTCATACAATGCTTCTGTGTAGTTTATATTTGAACATATTCTTTTTTCCACTATTACCCACTTAGCGCTACGAATGTCCAGTTGCATTTTCTACAGACAGAGTGTTTCAAAACTGCTCAATCAAAAGTATGGTTTAACTCTGCTAGCTGAATGCTCAGATCAGAAAGAAGTTTCACAGAATGCTTCTGTGTAGTTTATATTTGAATATATTCCTTTTTCCACTAGTACGCTCTTAGCGCTCCAAATGTCCAGTTGCATTTTCTACAGAAAGAGTGTTCAGATCTGCTCAATCAAAAGTATGGTTTAACTCTGTTAGCTGAATGCACAGATCAGAAAGAAGTTTCACCAAAAGATTCTGTGTAGTTTATATTTGAAGACATTCCTTTTTCCACTATTACCCACTTAGCGCTCCGAATCTACACTTGCATTTTCTAAAAAAAAGTGTTTCATAACTGCTCAATCAAAAATATGTTTTATCTCTGTTAACTGAATTTACAGATCAGAAATAAGTTTCACAGAATGCATCTGTGTAGTTTTTATTTCAAGATATTATTTTTCCCAATGTAGGCCTCTTAGCGCTTAGCATGTCCAATTGCAGTTTCTACAGAAAGAGTGTTTCAGAACGGCTCAATCAAAAATAAGGTTCAACTCTGTTAGTTGAATGCACAGAACAGAAAGAATTTTCACAGAATGCTACTGTGTAGTTTATATTTGAATATATTCCTTTTTCCACTATTACCCACTTAGCGCTACGAATGTCCAGTTGCATTTTCTACAGACAGAGTGTTTCAAAACTGCTCAATCAAAAGTATGGTTTAACTCTGTTAGCTGAATGCTCAGATCAGAAAGAAGTTTCACAGAATGCTTCTGTGTAGTTTATATTTGAATATATTCCTTTTTCCACTACTACTCTCTTAGCGCTCCAAATGTCCAGTTGCATTTTCTACAGAAAGAGTGTTCAGATCTGCTCAATCAAAAGTATGGTTTAACTCTGTTAGCTGAATGCACAGATCAGAAAGAAGTTTCACCGAATGATTCTGTGTAGTTTATATTTGGAGACATTCCTTTTTCCACTATTACCCTCTTAGCGCTCCGAATCTCCACTTGCATTTTCTACAGAAAGAGTGTTTCAGAACGGCTCAATCAAAACTAAGGTTCAACTCTTTTAGTTGAACAAACAGAACAGAAAGAAGTTTCACACAATTCTTCTGTGTAGTTTTTATTTGTAGACATTCTTTTTCCCAATATAGTCCTCTTAGCGCTCAGAATGTCCAATTGCAGTTTCTACAGAAAGAGTGTTTCAGAACGGCTCAATCAAAGTAAGGTTCAACTCTGTTAGTTGAATGCACAGAACAGAAAGAATTTTCACAGAATGCTACTGTGTAGTTTATATTTGAATATATTCCTTTTTCCACTATTACCCTCTTAGCGCTCCGAATGTCCACTTGCATTTTCTACAGAAAGAGTGTTCAGAACTGCGCAATCAAAAGTATGGTTTAAATCTGTTAGCTTAATGAACATATCAGAAATAAGTTTCACACAATGCTTCTGTGTAGTTTTTATTTGAAGATATTTTTTTTCCCAATATAGGCCTCTTAGCGCTCAGAATGTCCAATTGCAGTTTCTACAGAAAGAGTGTTTCAGAACGGCTCAATCAAAAGTAAGGTTCAACTCTGTTAGTTGAATGCACAGAACAGAAAGAAGTTTCATACAATGCTTCTGTGTAGTTTATATTTGAACATATTCTTTTTTCCACTATTACCCACTTAGCGCTACGAATGTCCAGTTGCATTTTCTACAGACAGAGTGTTTCAAAACTGCTCAATCAAAAGTATGGTTTAACTCTGTTAGCTGAATGCTCAGATCAGAAAGAAGTTTCACAGAATGCTTCTGTGTAGTTTATATTTGAATATATTCCTTTTTCCACTAGTACGCTCTTAGCGCTCCAAATGTCCAGTTGCATTTTCTACAGAAAGAGTGTTCAGATCTGCTCAATCAAAAGTATGGTTTAACTCTGTTAGCTGAATGCACAGATCAGAAAGAAGTTTCACCGAATGATTCTGTGTAGTTTATATTTGAAGACATTCCTTATTCCACTATTTCCCACTTAGCGCTCTGAATGTCCACTTGCATTTTCTACAAAAAGTGTGTTTCATAACTGCTCAATCAAAAATATGTTTTATCTCTGTTAACTGAATTTACAGATCAGAAATAAGTTTCACAGAATGCATCTGTGTAGTTTTTATTTGAAGATATTCTTTTTCCCAATGTAGGCCTCTTAGCGCTTAGCATGTCCAATTGCAGTTTCTACAGAAAGAGTGTTTCAGAATGGCTCAATCAAAAGTAAGGTTCAACTCTGTTAGTTGAATGCACAGAACAGAAAGAATTTTCACAGAATGCTACTGTGTAGTTTATATTTGAATATATTCCTTTTTTCACTATTACCCTCTTAGCGCTCAGAATGTCCACTTGCATTTTCTACAGAAAGAGTGTTCAGAACTGCGCAATCAAAAGTATGGTTTAACTCTGTTAGCTTAATGAACGTATCAGAAATAAGTTTCACACAATGCTTCTGTGTAGTTTTTATTTGAAGGTATTATTTTTCCCAATATAGGCCTCTTAGCGCTCAGAATGTCCAATTGCACTTTCTACAGAAAGAGTGTTTCAGAAAGGCTCAATCAAAAGTAAGGTTCAACTCTGTTAGTTGAATGCACAGAACAGAAAGAAGTTTCATACAATGCTTCTGTGTAGTTTATATTTGAACATATTCTTTTTTCCACTATTACCCACTTAGCGCTACGAATGTCCAGTTGCATTTTCTACAGACAGAGTGTTTCAAAACTGCTCAATCAAAAGTATGGTTTAACTCTGTTAGCTGAATGCTCAGATCAGAAAGAAGTTTCACAGAATGCTTCTGTGTAGTTTATATTTGAATATATTCCTTTTTCCACTACTACGCTCTTAGCGCTCCAAAACTCCAGTTGCATTTTCTAAAGAAAGAGTGTTCAGATCTGCTCAATAAAAAGTATGTTTTAACTCTGTTAGCTGAATGCACAGATCAGAAAGAAGTTTCACAGAATGATTCTGTGTAGTTTATATTTGGAGACATTCCTTTTTCCACTATTACCCTCTTAGCGCTCCGAATCTCCACTTGCATTTTCTACAGAAAGAGTGTTTCAGAACGGCTCAATAAAAACTAAGGTTCAACTCTTTTAGTTGAACAAACAGAACAGAAAGAAGTTTCACACAATTCTTCTGTGTAGTTTTTATTTGTAGACATTCTTTTTCCCAATATAGGCCTCTTAGCGCTCAGAATGTCCAATTGCAGTTTCTACAGAAAAAGTGTTTCAGAACGGCTCAATCAAAAGTAAGGTTCAACTCTGTTAGTTGAATGCACAGAAGAGAAAGTAGTTTCATACAATGCTTCTGTGTAGTTTATATTTGAACATATTCTTTTTTCCACTATTACCCACTTAGCGCTACGAATGTCCAGTTGCATTTTCTACAGACAGAGTGTTTCAAAACTGCTCAATCAAAAGTATGGTTTAACTCTGTTAGCTGAATGCTCAGATCAGAAAGAAGTTTCACAGAATGTTTCTGTGTAGTTTATATTTGAATATATTCCTTTTTCCACTACTACGCTCTTAGCGCTCCAAATGTCCAGTTGCATTTTCTACAGAAAGAGTGTTCAGATCTGCTCAATCAAAAGTATGGTTTAACGCTGTCAGCTGAATGCACAGATCAGAAAGAAGTTTCACCGAATGTTTCTGTGTAGTTTATATTTGAAGACATTGCTTTTTCCACTATTACCCTCTTAGCGCTCCGAATCTCCACTTGCATTTTCTACAAAAAGAGTGTTTCATAACTGCTCAATCAAAAATATGTTTTATCTCTGTTAACTGAATTTACAGATCAGAAATAAGTTTCACAGAATGCATCTGTGTAGTTTTTATTTGAAGATATTCTTTTTCCCAATGTAGGCCTCTTAGCGCTTAGCATGTCCAATTGCAGTTTCTCCAGAAAGAGTGTTTCAGAACGGCTCAATCAAAACTAAGGTTCAACTCTTTTAGTTGAACAAACAGAACAGAAAGAAGTTTCACACAATTCTTCTGTGTAGTTTTTATTTGTGGACATTCTTTTTCCCAATATAGGCCTCTTAGCGCTCAGAATGTCCAATTGCTGTTTCTACAGAAAGAGTGTTTCAGAACGGCTCAATCAAATGTAAGGTTCAACTCTGTTAGTTGAATGCACAGAACAGAAAGTATTTTCACAGAATGCTACTGTGTAGTTTATATTTGAATATATTCCTTTTTCCACTATTACCCTCTTAGCGCTCCGAATGTCCACTTGCATTTTCTACAGAAAGAGTGTTCAGAACTGCGCAATCAAAAGTATGGTTTAACTCTGTTAGCTTAATGAACATATCAGAAATAAGTTTCACACAATGCTTCTGTGTAGTTTTTATTTGAAGATATTATTTTTCCTAATAGAGGCCTCTTAGCGCTCAGAATGTCCAATTGCAGTTTCTACAGAAAGAGTGTTTCAGAACGGCTCAATCAAAAGTGTGGTTCAACTCTGTTATTTGAATGCACAGAACAGACAGAAGTTTCATACAATGCTTCTGTGTAGTTTATATTTGAACATATTCTTTTTTCCACTATTACCCACTTAGCGCTATGAATGTCCAGTTGCATTTTCTACAGACAGAGTGTTTCAAAACTGCTCAATCAAAAGTATGGTTTAACTCTGTTAGCTGAATGCTCAGATCAGAAAGAAGTTTCACAGAATGCTTCTGTGTAGTTTATATTTGAATATATTCCTTTTTCCACTACTACTCTCTTAGCGCTCCAAATGTCCAGTTGCATTTTCTCCAGAAAGAGTGTTCAGATCTGCTCAATCAAAAGTATGGTTTAACTCTGTTAGCTGAATGCACAGATCAGAAAGAAGTTTCACCGAATGATTCTGTGTAGTTTATATTTGGAGACATTCCTTTTTCCACTATTACCCTCTTAGCGCTCCGAATCTCCACTTGCATTTTCTACAGAAAGAGTGTTTCCGAACGGCTCAATCAAAAGTAAGGTTCAACTCTGTTAGTTGAATGCACAGAACAGAAAGAATTTTCACAGAATGCTACTGTGTAGTTTATATTTGAATATAATCCTTTTTCCACTATTACCCTCTTAGCGCTCCGAATGTCCACTTGCATTTTCTACAGAAAGAGTGTTCAGAACTGCGCAATCAAAAGTATGGTTTAACTCTGTTAGCTTAATGAACATATCAGAAATAAATTTCACACAATGCTTCTGTGTAGTTTTTATTTGAAGATATTATTTTTCCCAATATAGGCCTCTTAGCGCTCAGAATGTCCAATTGCAGTTTCTACAGAAAGAGTGTTTCAGAAAGGCTCAATCAAATGTAAGGTTCAACTCTGTTAGTTGAATGCACAGAACAGAAAGAAGTTTCATACAATGCTTCTGTGTAGTTTATATTTGAACATATTCTTTTTTCCACTATTACCCACTTAGCGCTACGAATGTCCAGTTGCATTTTCTACAGACAGAGTGTTTCAAAACTGCTCAATCAAAAGTATGGTTAAAGTCTGTTAGCTGAATGCTCAGATCAGAAAGAAGTTGCACAGAATGCTTCTGTGTAGTTTATATTTGAATATATTCCTTTTTCCACTACTACTCTCTTAGCGTTCCAAATGTCCAGTTGCATTTTCTACAGAAAGAGTGTTCAGATCTGCTCAATCAAAAGTATGGTTTAACTCTGTTAGCTGAATGCACAGATCAGAAAGAAGTTTCACAGAATGATTCTGTGTAGTTTATATTTGGAGACCTTCTTTTTACACTATTACCTTCTTAGCACTCCAAATCTCCACTTGCATTTTCTACAGAAAGAGTGTTTCAGAACGGCTCAATCAAAACTAAGGTTCAACTAGTTTAGTTGAACAAACAGAACAGAAAGAAGTTTCACACAATTCTTCTGTGTTGTTTTTATTTGTAGACATTCTTTTTCCCAATATAGGCCTCCTAGCGCTCAGAATGTCCAATTGCAGTTTCTACAGAAAGAGTGTTTCAGAACGGCTCAATCAAAAGTAAGGTTCAACTCTGTTAGTTGAATGCACAGAACAGAAAGAAGTTTCATACAATGCTTCTGTGTAGTTTATATTTGAACATATTCTTTTTTCCACTATTACCCACTTAGCGCTACGAATGTCCAGTTGCATTTTCTACAGACAGAGTGTTTCAAAACTGCTCAATCAAAAGTATGGTTTAACTCTGTTAGCTGAATGCTCAGATCAGAAAGAAGTTTCACAGAATGCTTCTGTGTAGTTTATATTTGAATATATTCCTTTTTCCACTACTACGCTCTTAGCGCTCCAAATGTCCAGTTGCATTTTCTACAGAAAGAGTGTTCAGATCTGCTCAATCAAAAGTATGGTTTAACTCCATTAGCTGAATGCACAGATCAGAAAGAAGTTTCACCGAATGATTCTGTGTAGTTTATATTTGAAGACATTCCTTTTTCCACTATTACCCCCTTAGCGCTCCGAATCTCCACTTGCATTTTCTACAAAAAGAGTGTTTCATAACTGCTCAATCAAAAATATGTTTTATCTCTGTTAACTGAATTTACAGATCAGAAATAAGTTTCACAGAATGCATCTGTGTAGTTTTTATTTGAAGATATTGTTTTTCCCAATGTAGGCCTCTTAGCGCTTAGCATGTCCAATTGCAGTTTCTACAGAAAGAGTGTTTCAGAACGGCTCAATCAAATGTAAGGTTCAACTCTGTTAGTTGAATGCACAGAACAGAAAGTATTTTCACATAATGCTACTGTGTAGTTTATATTTGAATATATTCCTTTTTCCACTATTACCCTCTTAGCGCTCCGAATGTCCACTTGCATTTTCTACAGAAAGAGTGTTCAGAACTGCGCAATCAAAAGTATGGTTTAAATCTGTTAGCTTAATGAACATATCAGAAATAAGTTTCACACAATGCTTCTGTGTAGTTTTTATTTGAAGATATTATTTTTCCCAATAGAGGCCTCTTAGCGCTCAGAATGTCCAATTGCAGTTTCTACAGAAAGAGTGTTTCAGAACGGCTCAATCAAAAGTGTGGTTCAACTCTGTTAGTTGAATGCACAGAACAGAAAGAAGTTTCATACAATGCTTCTGTGTAGTTTATATTTGAACATATTCTTTTTTCCACTATTACCCACTTAGCGCTACGAATGTCCAGTTGCATTTTCTACAGACAGAGTGTTTCAAAACTGCTCAATCAAAAGTATGGTTTAACTCTGTTAGCTGAATGCTCAGATCAGAAAGAAGTTTCACAGAATGCTTCTGTGTAGTTTATATTTGAATATATTCCTTTTTCCACTACTACTCTCTTAGCGCTCCAAATGTCCAGTTGCATTTTCTACAGAAAGAGTGTTCAGATCTGCTCAATCAAAAGTATGGTTTAACTCTGTTAGCTGAATGCACAGATCAGAAAGAAGTTTCACCGAATGATTCTGTGTAGTTTATATTTGGAGACATTCCTTTTTCCACTATTACCCTCTTAGCGCTCCGAATCTCCACTTGCATTTTCTACAGGAAGAGTGTTTCCGAACGGCTCAATCAAAAGTAAGGTTCAACTCTGTTAGTTGAATGCACAGAACAGAAAGAATTTTCACAGAATGCTACTGTGTAGTTTATATTTGAATATAATCCTTTTTCCACTATTACCCTCTTAGCGCTCCGAATGTCCACTTGCATTTTCTACAGAAAGAGTGTTCAGAACTGCGCAATCAAAAGTATGGTTTAACTCTGTTAGCTTAATGAACATATCAGAAATAAGTTTCACACAATGCTTCTGTGTAGTTTTTATTTGAAGATATTATTTTTCCCAATATAGGCCTCTTAGCGCTCAGAATGTCCAATTGCAGTTTCTACAGAAAGAGTGTTTCAGAAAGGCTCAATCAAATGTAAGGTTCAACTCTGTTAGTTGAATGCGCAGAACAGAAAGAAGTTTCATACAATGCTTCTGTGTAGTTTATATTTGAACATATCCTTTTTTCCACTATTACCCACTTAGCGCTACGAATGTCCAGTTGCATTTTCTACAGACAGAGTGTTTCAAAACTGCTCAATCAAAAGTATGGTTAAAGTCTGTTAGCTGAATGCTCAGATCAGAAAGAAGTTTCACAGAATGCTTCTGTGTAGTTTATATTTGAATATATTCCTTTTTCAACTACTACTCTCTTAGCGCTCCAAATGTCCAGTTGCATTTTCTACAGAAAGAGTGTTCAGATCTGCTCAATCAAAAGTATGGTTTAACTCTGTTAGCTGAATGCACAGATCAGAAAGAAGTTTCACAGAATGATTCTGTGTAGTTTATATTTGGAGACCTTCTTTTTACACTATTACCTTCTTAGCACTCCAAATCTCCACTTGCATTTTCTACAGAAAGAGTGTTTCAGAACGGCTCAATCAAAACTAAGGTTCAACTAGTTTAGTTGAACAAACAGAACAGAAAGAAGTTTCACACAATTCTTCTGTGTTGTTTTTATTTGTAGACATTCTTTTTCCCAATATAGGCCTCCTAGCGCTCAGAATGTCCAATTGCAGTTTCTACAGAAAGAGTGTTTCAGTACGGCTCAATCAAAAGTAAGGTTCAACTCTGTTAGTTGAATGCACAGAACAGAAAGAAGTTTCATACAATGCTTCTGTGTAGTTTATGTTTGAACATATTCTTTTTTCCACTATTACCCACTTATTGCTACGAATGTCCAGTTGCATTTTCTACAGACAGAGTGTTTCAAAACTGCTCAATCAAAAGTATGGTTTAACTCTGTTAGCTGAATGCTCAGATCAGAAAGAAGTTTCACAGAATGCTTCTGTGTAGTTTATATTTGGATATATTCCTTTTTCAACTACTACGCTCTTAGCGCTCCAAATGTCCAGTTGCATTTTCTACAGAAAGAGTGTTCAGATCTGCTCAATCAAAAGTATGGTTTAACTCTGTTAGCTGAATGCACAGATCAGAAAGAAGTTTCACCGAATGATTCTGTGTAGTTTATATTTGAAGACATTCCTTTTTCCACTATTACCCTCTTAGCGCTCCGAATCTCCACTTGCATTTTCTACAAAAAGAGTGTTTCATAACGGCTCAATCAAAAATATGTTTTATCTCTGTTAACTGAATTTACAGATCAGAAATAAGTTTCACAGAATGCATCTGTGTAGTTTTTATTTGAAGATATTCTTTTTCCCAATGTAGGCCTCTTAGCGCTTAGCATGTCCAATTGCAGTTTCTACAGAAAGAGTGTTTCAGAACGGCTCAATCAAAAGTAAGGTTCAACTCTGTTAGTTGAATGCACAGAACAGAAAGAATTTTCACAGAATGCTACTGTGTAGTTTATATTTGAATATATTCCTTTTTCCACTATTACCCTCTTAGCGCTCCGAATGTCCACTTGCATTTTCTACAGAAAGAGTGTTCAGAACTGTGCAATCAAAAGTATGGTTTAACTCTGTTAGCTTAATGAACATATCAGAAATAAGTTTCACACAATGCTTCTGTGTAGTTTTTATTTGAAGATATTATTTTTCCCAATAGAGGCCTCTTAGCGCTCAGAATGTCCAATTGCAGTTTCTACAGAAAGAGTGTTTCAGAAAGGCTCAATCAAAAGTAAGGTTCAACTCTGTTAGTTGAATGCACAGAACAGAAAGAAGTTTCATACAATGCTTCTGTGTAGTTTATATTTGAACATATTCTTTTTTCCACTATTACCCACTTAGCGCTACGAATGTCCAGTTGCATTTTCTACAGACAGAGTGTTTCAAAACTGCTCAATCAAAAGTATGGTTTAACTCTGTTAGCTGAATGCTCAGATCAGAAAGAAGTTTCACAGAATGCTTCTGTGTAGTTTATATTTGAATATATTCCTTTTTCCACTACTACGCTCTTAGCGCTCCAAATGTCCAGTTGCATTTTCTACAGAAAGAGTGTTCAGATCTGCTCAATCAAAAGTATGGTTTAACTCTGTTAGCTGAATGCACAGATCAGAAAGAAGTTTCACCGAATGATTCTGTGTAGTTTATATTTGAAGACATTCCTTTTTCCACTATTACCCTCTTAGCGCTCCGAATCTCCACTTGCATTTTCTACAAAAAGAGTGTTTCATAACTGCTCAATCAAAAATATGTTTTATCTCTGTTAACTGAATTTACAGATCAGAAATAAGTTTCACAGAATGCATCTGTGTAGTTTTTATTTGAAGATATTTTTTTTCCCAATGTAGGCCTCTTAGCGCTTAGCATGTCCAATTGCAGTTTCTACAGAAAGAGTGTTTCAGAACGGCTCAATCAAATGTAAGGTTCAACTCTGTTAGTTGAATGCACAGAACAGAAAGTATTTTCACAGAATGCTACTGTGTAGTTTATATTTGAATATATTCCTTTTTCCACTATTACCCTCTTAGCGCTCCGAATGTCCACTTGCATTTTCTACAGAAAGAGTGTTCAGAACTGCGCAATCAAAAGTATGGTTTAACTCTGTTAGCTTAATGAACATATCAGAAATAAGTTTCACACAATGCTTCTGTGTAGTTTTTATTTGAAGATATTATTTTTCCCAATAGAGGCCTCTTAGCGCTCAGAATGTCCAATTGCAGTTTCTACAGAAAGAGTGTTTCAGAACGGCTCAATCAAAAGTGTGGTTCAACTCTGTTAGTTGAATGCACAGAACAGAAAGAAGTTTCATACAATGCTTCTGTGTAGTTTATATTTGAACATATTCTTTTTTCCACTATTACCCACTTAGCGCTACGAATGTCCAGTTGCATTTTCTACAGACAGAGTGTTTCAAAACTGCTCAATCAAAAGTATGGTTTAACTCTGTTAGCTGAATGCTCAGATCAGAAAGAAGTTTCACAGAATGCTTCTGTGTAGTTTATATTTGAATATATTCCTTTTTCCACTACTACTCTCTTAGCGCTCCAAATGTCCAGTTGCATTTTCTACAGAAAGAGTGTTCAGATCTGCTCAATCAAAAGTATGGTTTAACTCTGTTAGCTGAATGCACAGATCAGAAAGAAGTTTCACTGAATGATTCTGTGTAGTTTATATTTGGAGACATTCCTTTTTCCACTATTACCCTCTTAGCGCTCCGAATCTCCACTTGCATTTTCTACAGGAAGAGTGTTTCCGAACGGCTCAATCAAAAGTAAGGTTCAACTCTGTTAGTTGAATGCACAGAACAGAAAGAATTTTCACAGAATGCTACTGTGTAGTTTATATTTGAATATAATCCTTTTTCCACTATTACCCTCTTAGCGCTCTGAATGTCCACTTGCATTTTCTACAGAAAGAGTGTTCAGAACTGCGCAATCAAAAGTATGGTTTAACTCTGTTAGCTTAATGAACATATCAGAAATAAGTTTCACACAATGCTTCTGTGTAGTTTTTATTTGAAGATATTATTTTTCCCAATATAGGCCTCTTAGCGCTCAGAATGTCCAATTGCAGTTTCTACAGAAAGAGTGTTTCAGAAAGGCTCAATCAAATGTAAGGTTCAACTCTGTTAGTTGAATGCACAGAACAGAAAGAAGTTTCATACAATGCTTCTGTGTAGTTTATATTTGAACATATCCTTTTTTCCACTATTACCCACTTAGCGCTACGAATGTCCAGTTGCATTTTCTACAGACAGAGTGTTTCAAAACTGCTCAATCAAAAGTATGGTTAAAGTCTGTTAGCTGAATGCTCAGATCAGAAAGAAGTTTCACAGAATGCTTCTGTGTAGTTTATATTTGAATATATTCCTTTTTCAACTACTACTCTCTTAGCGCTCCAAATGTCCAGTTGCATTTTCTACAGAAAGAGTGTTCAGATCTGCTCAATCAAACGTATGCTTTAACTCTGTTAGCTGAATGCACAGATCAGAAAGAAGTTTCACAGAATGATTCTGTGTAGTTTATATTTGGAGACCTTCTTTTTACACTATTACCTTTTTAGCACTCCAAATCTCCACTTGCATTTTCTACAGAAAGAGTGTTTCAGAACGGCTCAATCAAAACTAAGGTTCAACTAGTTTAGTTGAACAAACAGAACAGAAAGAAGTTTCACACAATTCTTCTGTGTTGTTTTTATTTGTAGACATTCTTTTTCCCAATATAGGCCTCCTAGCGCTCAGAATGTCCAATTGCAGTTTCTACAGAAAGAGTGTTTCAGTACGGCTCAATCAAAAGTAAGGTTCAACTCTGTTAGTTGAATGCACAGAACAGAAAGTATTTTCACAGAATGCTACTGTGTAGTTTATATTTGAATATATTCCTTTTTCCACTATTACCCTCTTAGCGCTCCGAATGTCCACTTGCATTTTCTACAGAAAGAGTGTTCAGAACTGCGCAATCAAAAGTATGGTTTAACTCTGTTAGCTTAGTGAACATATCAGAAATAAGTTTCACACAATGCTTCTGTGTAGTTTCTATTTGAAGATATTATTTTTCCCAATAGAGGCCTCTTAGCGCTCAGAATGTCCAATTGCAGTTTCTACAGAAAGAGTGTTTCAGAACGGCTCAATCAAAATTGTGGTTCAACTCTGTTAGTTGAATGCACAGAACAGAAAGAAGTTTCATACAATGCTTCTGTGTAGTTTATATTTGAACATATTCTTTTTTCCACTATTACCCACTTAGCGCTACGAATGTCCAGTTGCATTTTCTACAGACAGAGTGTTTCAAAACTGCTCAATCAAAAGTATGGTTTAACTCTGTTAGCTGAATGCTCAGATCAGAAAGAAGTTTCACAGAATGCTTCTGTGTAGTTTATATTTGAATATATTCCTTTTTCCACTACTACTCTCTTAGCGCTCCAAATGTCCAGTTGCATTTTCTACAGAAAGAGTGTTCAGATCTGCTCAATCAAAAGTATGGTTTAACTCTGTTAGCTGAATGCACAGATCAGAAAGAAGTTTCACCGAATGATTCTGTGTAGTTTATATTTGGAGACATTCCTTTTTCCACTATTACCCTCTTAGCGCTCCGAATCTCCACTTGCATTTTCTACAGGAAGAGTGTTTCCGAACGGCTCAATCAAAAGTAAGGTTCAACTCTGTTAGTTGAATGCACAGAACAGAAAGAATTTTCACAGAATGCTACTGTGTAGTTTATATTTGAATATAATCCTTTTTCCACTATTACCCTCTTAGCGCTCCGAATGTCCACTTGCATTTTCTACAGAAAGAGTGTTCAGAACTGCGCAATCAAAAGTATGGTTTAACTCTGTTAGCTTAATGAACATATCAGAAATAAGTTTCACACAATGCTTCTGTGTAGTTTTTATTTGAAGATATTATTTTTCCCAATATAGGCCTCTTAGCGCTCAGAATGTCCAATTGCAGTTTCTACAGAAAGAGTGTTTCAGAAAGGCTCAATCAAATGTAAGGTTCAACTCTGTTAGTTGAATGCACAGAACAGAAAGAAGTTTCATACAATGCTTCTGTGTAGTTTATATTTGAACATATCCTTTTTTCCACTATTACCCACTTAGCGCTACGAATGTCCAGTTGCATTTTCTACAGACAGAGTGTTTCAAAACTGCTCAATCAAAAGTATGGTTAAAGTCTGTTAGCTGAATGCTCAGATCAGAAAGAAGTTTCACAGAATGCTTCTGTGTAGTTTATATTTGAATATTTTCCTTTTTCAACTACTACTCTCTTAGCGCTCCAAATGTCCAGTTGCATTTTCTACAGAAAGAGTGTTCAGATCTGCTCAATCAAAAGTATGGTTTAACACTGTTAGCTGAATGCACAGATCAGAAAGAAGTTTCACAGAATGATTCTGTGTAGTTTATATTTGGAGACCTTCTTTTTACACTATTACCTTCTTAGCACTCCAAATCTCCACTTGCATTTTCTACAGAAAGAGTGTTTCAGAACGGCTCAATCAAAACTAAGGTTCAACTAGTTTAGTTGAACAAACAGAACAGAAAGAAGTTTCACACAATTCTTCTGTGTTGTTTTTATTTGTAGACATTCTTTTTCCCAATATAGGCCTCCTAGCGCTCAGAATGTCCAATTGCAGTTTCTACAGAAAGAGTGTTTCATTACGGCTCAATCAAAAGTAAGGTTCAACTCTGTTAGTTGAATGCACAGAACAGAAAGAAGTTTCATACAATGCTTCTGTGTAGTTTATGTTTGAACATATTCTTTTTTCCACTATTACCCACTTATTGCTACGAATGTCCAGTTGCATTTTCTACAGACAGAGTGTTTCAAAACTGCTCAATCAAAAGTATGGTTTAACTCTGTTAGCTGAATGCTCAGATCAGAAAGAAGTTTCACAGAATGCTTCTGTGTAGTTTATATTTGGATATATTCCTTTTTCAACTACTACGCTCTTAGCGCTCCAAATGTCCAGTTGCATTTTCTACAGAAAGAGTGTTCAGATCTGCTCAATCAAAAGTATGGTTTAACTCTGTTAGCTGAATGCACAGATCAGAAAGAAGTTTCACCGAATGATTCTGTGTAGTTTATATTTGAAGACATTCCTTTTTCCACTATTACCCTCTTAGCGCTCCGAATCTCCACTTGCATTTTCTACAAAAAGAGTGTTTCATAACGGCTCAATCAAAAATATGTTTTATCTCTGTTAACTGAATTTACAGATCAGAAATAAGTTTCACAGAATGCATCTGTGTAGTTTTTATTTGAAGATATTCTTTTTCCCAATGTAGGCCTCTTAGCGCTTAGCATGTCCAATTGCAGTTTCTACAGAAAGAGTGTTTCAGAACGGCTCAATCAAAAGTAAGGTTCAACTCTGTTAGTTGAATGCACAGAACAGAAAGAATTTTCACAGAATGCTACTGTGTAGTTTATATTTGAATATATTCCTTTTTCCACTATTACCCTCTTAGCGCTCCGAATGTCCACTTGCATTCTCTACAGAAAGAGTGTTCAGAACTGTGCAATCAAAAGTATGGTTTAACTCTGTTAGCTTAATGAACATATCAGAAATAAGTTTCACACAATGCTTCTGTGTAGTTTTTATTTGAAGATATTATTTTTCCCAATAGAGGCCTCTTAGCGCTCAGAATGTCCAATTGCAGTTTCTACAGAAAGAGTGTTTCAGAAAGGCTCAATCAAAAGTAAGGTTCAACTCTGTTAGTTGAATGCACAGAACAGAAAGAAGTTTCATACAATGCTTCTGTGTAGTTTATATTTGAACATATTCTTTTTTCCACTATTACCCACTTAGCGCTACGAATGTCCAGTTGCATTTTCTACAGACAGAGTGTTTCAAAACTGCTCAATCAAAAGTATGGTTTAACTCTGTTAGCTGAATGCTCAGATCAGAAAGAAGTTTCACAGAATGCTTCTGTGTAGTTTATATTTGAATATATTCCTTTTTCCACTACTACGCTCTTAGCGCTCCAAATGTCCAGTTGCATTTTCTACAGAAAGAGTGTTCAGATCTGCTCAATCAAAAGTATGGTTTAACTCTGTTAGCTGAATGCACAGATCAGAAAGAAGTTTCACCGAATGATTCTGTGTAGTTTATATTTGAAGACATTCCTTTTTCCACTATTACCCTCTTAGCGCTCCGAATCTCCACTTGCATTTTCTACAAAAAGAGTGTTTCATAACTGCTCAATCAAAAATATGTTTTATCTCTGTTAACTGAATTTACAGATCAGAAATAAGTTTCACAGAATGCATCTGTGTAGTTTTTATTTGAAGATATTGTTTTTCCCAATGTAGGCCTCTTAGCGCTTAGCATGTCCAATTGCAGTTTCTACAGAAAGAGTGTTTCAGAACGGCTCAATCAAATGTAAGGTTCAACTCTGTTAGTTGAATGCACAGAACAGAAAGTATTTTCACAGAATGCTACTGTGTAGTTTATATTTGAATATATTCCTTTTTCCACTATTACCCTCTTAGCGCTCCGAATGTCCACTTGCATTTTCTACAGAAAGAGTGTTCAGAACTGCGCAATCAAAAGTATGGTTTAACTCTGTTAGCTTAATGAACATATCAGAAATAAGTTTCACACAATGCTTCTGTGTAGTTTTTATTTGAAGATATTATTTTTCCCAATAGAGGCCTCTTAGCGCTCAGAATGTCCAATTGCAGTTTCTACAGAAAGAGTGTTTCAGAACGGCTCAATCAAAAGTGTGGTTCAACTCTGTTAGTTGAATGCACAGAACAGAAAGAAGTTTCATCCAATGCTTCTGTGTAGTTTATATTTGAACATATTCTTTTTTCCACTATTACCCACTTAGCGCTACGAATGTCCAGTTGCATTTTCTACAGACAGAGTGTTTCAAAACTGCTCAATCAAAAGTATGGTTTAACTCTGTTAGCTGAATGCTCAGATCAGAAAGAAGTTTCACAGAATGCTTCTGTGTAGTTTATATTTGAATATATTCCTTTTTCCACTACTACTCTCTTAGCGCTCCAAATGTCCAGTTGCATTTTCTACAGAAAGAGTGTTCAGATCTGCTCAATCAAAAGTATGGTTTAACTCTGTTAGCTGAATGCACAGATCAGAAAGAAGTTTCACCGAATGATTCTGTGTAGTTTATATTTGGAGACATTCCTTTTTCCACTATTACCCTCTTAGCGCTCCGAATCTCCACTTGCATTTTCTACAGAAAGAGTGTTTCAGAATGGCTCAATCAAAAGTAAGGTTCAACTCTGTTAGTTGAATGCACAGAACAGAAAGAATTTTCACAGAATGCTACTGTGTAGTTTATATTTGAATATAATCCTTTTTCCACTATTACCCTCTTAGCGCTCCGAATGTCCACTTGCATTTTCTACAGAAAGATTGTTCAGAACTGCGCAATCAAAAGTATGGTTTAACTCTGTTAGCTTAATGAACATATCAGAAATAAGTTTCACACAATGCTTCTGTGTAGTTTTTATTTGTAGATATTATTTTTCCCAATATAGGCCTCTTAGCGCTCAGAATGTCCAATTGCAGTTTCTACAGAAAGAGTGTTTCAGAAAGGCTCAATCAAATGTAAGGTTCAACTCTGTTAGTTGAATGCACAGAACAGAAAGAAGTTTCATACAATGCTTCTGTGTAGTTTATATTTGAACATATTCTTTTTTCCACTATTACCCACTTAGCGCTACGAATGTCCAGTTGCATTTTCTACAGACAGAGTGTTTCAAAACTGCTCAATCAAAAGTATGGTTAAAGTCTGTTAGCTGAATGCTCAGATCAGAAAGAAGTTTCACAGAATGCTTCTGTGTAGTTTATATTTGAATATATTCCTTTTTCCACTACTACTCTCTTAGCGCTCCAAATGTCCAGTTGCATTTTCTACAGAAAGAGTTTTCAGATCTGCTCAATCAAAAGTATGTTTTAACTCTGTTAGCTGAATGCACAGATCAGAAAGAAGTTTCACAGAATGATTCTGTGTAGTTTATATTTGGAGACCTTCTTTTTACACTATTACCTTATTAGCACTCCAAATCTCCACTTGCATTTTCTACAGAAAGAGTGTTTCAGAAAGGCTCAATCAAAAGTCACGTCCAACTCTGTTATTTGAATGCACAGAACAGAAAGAAGTTTCATACAATGCTTCTGTGTAGTTTATATTTGAACATATTCTTTTTTCCACTTTTACCCACTTAGCGCTACGAATGTCCAGTTGCATTTCCTACAGACAGAGTGTTTCAAAACTGCTCAATCAAAAGTATGGTTTAACTCTGTTAGATGAATGCTCAGATCAGAAAGAAGTTTCACAGAATGCTTCTGTGTAGTTTATATTTGAATATATTCCTTTTTCCACTACTACTCTCTTAGTGCTCCAAATGTCCAGTTGCATTTTCTACAGAAAGAGTGTTCAGATCTGCTCAATCAAAAGTATGGTTTAAATCTGTTAGCTGAATGCACAGATCAGAAAGAAGTTTCACACAATGATTCTGTGTAGTTTATATTTGGAGACATTCCTTTTTCCACTATTACCCTCTTAGCGCTCCGAATCTCCACTTGCATTTTCTACAGAAAGAGTGTTTCAGAACGGCTCAATCAAAACTAAGGTTCAACTCTTTTAGTTGAACAAACAGAACAGAAAGAAGTTTCACACAATTCTTCTGTGTAGTTTTTATTTGTAGACATTCTTTTTCCCAATATAGGCCTCTTAGCGCTCAGAATGTCCGATTGCAGTTTCTACAGAAAGAGTGTTTCAGAACGGCTCAATCAAAAGTAAGGTTCAACTCTGTTAGTTGAATGCACAGAACAGAAAGAAGTTTCATACAATGCTTCTGTGTAGTTTATATTTGAACATATTCTTTTTTCCACTATTACCCACTTAGCGCTACGAATGTCCAGTTGCATTTTCGACAGACAGAGTGTTTCAAAACTGCTCAATCAAAAGTATGGTTTAATTCTGTTAGCTGAATGCTCAGATCAGAAAGAAGTTTCACAGAATGCTTCTGTGTAGTTTATATTTGAATATATTCCTTTTTCCACTACTACGCTCTTAGCGCTCCAAATGTCCAGTTGCATTTTCTACAGAAAGAGTGTTCAGATCTGCTCAATCAAAAATATGGTTTAACTCTGTTAGCTGAATGCACAGATCAGAAAGAAGTTTCACCGAATGATTCTGTGTAGTTTATATTTGAAGACATTCCTTTTTCCACTATTACCCTCTTAGCGCTCCGAATCTCCACTTGCATTTTCTACAAAAAGAGTGTTTCATAACTGCTCAATCAAAAATATGTTTTATCTCTGTTAACTGAATTTACAGATCAGAAATAAGTTTCACAGAATGCATCTGTGTAGTTTTTATTTGAAGATATTCTTTTTCCCAATGTAGGCCTCTTAGAGCTTAGCATGTCCAATTGCAGTTTCTACAGAAAGAGTTTTTCACAACGGCTCAATCAAAAGTAAGGTTCAACTCTGTTAGTTGAATGCACAGAACAGAAAGAATTTTCACAGAATGCTACTGTGTAGTTTATATTTGAATATATTCCTTTTTCCACTATTACCCTCTTAGCGCTCCGAATGTCCACTTGCATTTTCTACAGAAAGAGTGTTCAGAACTGTGCAATCAAAAGTATGGTTTAACTCTGTTAGCTTAATGAACATATCAGAAATAAGTTTCACACAATGCTTCTGTGTAGTTTTTATTTGAAGATATTATTTTTCCCAATATAGGCCTCTTAGCGCTCAGAATGTTCAATTGCATTTTCTACAGAAAGAGTGTTTCAGAAAGGCTCAATCAAAAGTAAGGTTCAACTCTGTTAGTTGAATGCACAGAACAGAAAGAAGTTTCATACAATGCTTCTGTGTAGTTTATATTTGAACATATTCTTTTTTCCACTATTACCCACTTAGCGCTACGAATGTCCAGTTGCATTTTCTACAGACAGAGTGTTTCAAAACTGCTCAATCAAAAGTATGGTTTAACTCTGTTAGCTGAATGCTCAGATCAGAAAGAAGTTTCACAGAATGCTTCTGTGTAGTTTATATTTGAATATATTCCTTTTTCCACTACTACTCTCTTAGCGCTCCAAATGTCCAGTTGCATTTTCTACACAAAGAGTGTTCAGATCTGCTCAATCAAAAGTATGGTTTAACTCTGTTAGCTGAATGCACAGATCAGAAAGAAGTTTCACCGAATGATTCTGTGTAGTTTATATTTGGAGACATTCCTTTTTCCACTATTACCCTCTTAGCGCTCCGAATCTCCACTTGCATTTTCTACAGAAAGAGTGTTTCAGAATGGCTCAATCAAAAGTAAGGTTCAACTCTGTTAGTTGAATGCACAGAACAGAAAGAATTTTCACAGAATGCTACTGTGTAGTTTATATTTGAATATAATCCTTTTTCCACTATTACCCTCTTAGCGCTCCGAATGTCCACTTGCATTTTCTACAGAAAGAGTGTTCAGAACTGCGCAATCAAAAGTATGGTTTAACTCTGTTAGCTTAATGAACATATCAGAAATAAGTTTCACACAATGCTTCTGTGTAGTTTTTATTTGAAGATATTATTTTTCCCAATATAGGCCTCTTAGCGCTCAGAATGTCCAATTGCAGTTTCTACAGAAAGAGTGTTTCAGAAAGGCTCAATCAAATGTAAGGTTCAACTCTGTTAGTTGAATGCACAGAACAGAAAGAAGTTTCATACAATGCTTCTGTGTAGTTTATATTTGAACATATTCTTTTTTCCACTATTACCCACTTAGCGCTACGAATGTCCAGTTGCATTTTCTACAGACAGAGTGTTTCAAAACTGCTCAATCAAAAGTATGGTTAAAGTCTGTTAGCTGAATGCTCAGATCAGAAAGAAGTTTCACAGAATGCTTCTGTGTAGTTTATATTTGAATATATTCCTTTTTCCACTACTACTCTCTTAGCGCTCCAAATGTCCAGTTGCATTTTCTACAGAAAGAGTGTTCAGATCTGCTCAATCAAAAGTATGGTTTAACTCTGTTAGCTGAATGCACAGATCAGAAAGAAGTTTCACAGAATGATTCTGTGTAGTTTATATTTGGAGACCTTCTTTTTACACTATTACCTTCTTAGCACTCCAAATCTCCACTTGCATTTTCTACAGAAAGAGTGTTTCAGAACGGCTCAATCAAAACTAAGGTTCAACTAGTTTAGTTGAACAAACAGAACAGAAAGAAGTTTCACACAATTCTTCTGTGTTGTTTTTATTTGTAGACATTCTTTTTCCCAATATAGGCCTCCTAGCGCTCAGAATGTCCAATTGCAGTTTCTACAGAAAGAGTGTTTCAGAACGGCTCAATCAAAAGTAAGGTTCAACTCTGTTAGTTGAATGCACAGAACAGAAAGAAGTTTCATACAATGCTTCTGTGTAGTTTATATTTGAACATATTCTTTTTTCCACTATTACCCACTTATTGCTACGAATGTCCAGTTGCATTTTCTACAGACAGAGTGTTTCAAAACTGCTCAATCAAAAGTATGGTTTAACTCTGTTAGCTGAATGCTCAGATCAGAAAGAAGTTTCACAGAATGCTTCTGTGTAGTTTATATTTGGATATATTCCTTTTTCAACTACTACGCTCTTAGCGCTCCAAATGGCCAGTTGCATTTTCTACAGAAAGAGTGTTCAGATCTGCTCAATCAAAAGTATGGTTTAACTCTGTTAGCTGAATGCACAGATCAGAAAGAAGTTTCACCGAATGATTCTGTGTAGTTTATATTTGAAGACATTCCTTTTTCCACTATTACCCTCTTAGCGCTCCGAATCTCCACTTGCATTTTCTACAAAAAGAGTGTTTCATAACGGCTCAATCAAAAATATGTTTTATCTCTGTTAACTGAATTTACAGATCAGAAATAAGTTTCACAGAATGCATCTGTGTAGTTTTTATTTGAAGATATTCTTTTTCCCAAAGTAGGCGTCTTAGCGCTTAGCATGTCCAATTGCAGTTTCTACAGAAAGAGTGTTTCAGAACGGCTCAATCAAAAGTAAGGTTCAACTCTGTTAGTTGAATGCACAGAACAGAAAGAATTTTCACAGAATGCTACTGTGTAGTTTATATTTGAATATATTCCTTTTTCCACTATTACGCTCTTAGCGCTCCGAATGTCCACTTGCATTTTCTACAGAAAGAGTGTTCAGAACTGTGCAATCAAATGTATGGTTTAACTCTGTTAGCTTAATGAACATATCAGAAATAAGTTTCACACAATGCTTCTGTGTAGTTTTTATTTGAAGATATTATTTTTCCCAATAGAGGCCTCTTAGCGCTCAGAATGTCCAATTGCAGTTTCTACAGAAAGAGTGTTTCAGAAAGGCTCAATCAAAAGTAAGGTTCAACTCTGTTAGTTGAATGCACAGAACAGAAAGAAGTTTCATACAATGCTTCTGTGTAGTTTATATTTGAACATATTCTTTTTTCCACTATTACCCACTTAGCGCTACGAATGTCCAGTTGCATTTTCTACAGACAGAGTGTTTCAAAACTGCTCAATCAAAAGTATGGTTTAACTCTGTTAGCTGAATGCTCAGATCAGAAAGAAGTTTCACAGAATGCTTCTGTGTAGTTTATATTTGAATATATTCCTTTTTCCACTACTACGCTCTTAGCGCTCCAAATGTCCAGTTGCATTTTCTACAGAAATAGTGTTCAGATCTGCTCAATCAAAAGTATGGTTTAACTCTGTTAGCTGAATGCACAGATCAGAAAGAAGTTTCACCGAATGATTCTGTGTAGTTTATATTTGAAGACATTCCTTTTTCCACTATTACCCTCTTAGCGCTCCGAATCTCCTCTTGCATTTTCTACAAAAAGAGTGTTTCATAACTGCTCAATAAAAATATGTTTTATCTCTGTTAACTGAATTTACAGATCAGAAATAAGTTTCACAGAATGCATCTGTGTAGTTTTTATTTGAAGATATTCTTTTACCCAATGTAGGCCTCTTAGCGCTTAGCATGTCCAATTGCAGTTTCTACAGAAAGAGTGTTTCAGAACGGCTCAATCAAAAGTAAGGTTCAACTCTTTTAGTTGAATGCACAGAACAGAAAGAATTTTCACAGAATGCTACTGTGTAGTTTATATTTGAATATATTCCTTTTTCCACTATTACCCTCTTAGCGCTCCGAATGTAAACTTGCATTTTCTACAGAAAGAGTGTTCAGAACTGCGCAATCAAAAGTATGGTTTAACTCTGTTAGCTTAATGAACATATCAGAAATAAGTTTCACACAATGCTTCTGTGTAGTTTTTATTTGAAGATATTATTTTTCCCAATATAGGCCTCTTAGCGCTCAGAATGTCCAATGGCAGTTTCTACAGAAAGAGTGTTTCAGAAAGGCTCAATCAAAAGTCAGGTCCAACTCTGTTATTTGAATGCACAGAACAGAAAGAAGTTTCATACAATGCTTCTGTGTAGTTTATATTTGAACATATTCTTTTTTCCACTTTTACCCACTTAGCGCTACGAATGTCCAGTTGCATTTTCTACAGACAGAGTGTTTCAAAACTGCTCAATCAAAAGTATGGTTTAACTCTGTTAGATGAATGCTCAGATCAGAAAGAAGTTTCACAGAATGCTTCTGTGTAGTTTATATTTGAATATATTCCTTTTTCCACTACTACTCTCTTAGTGCTCCAAATGTCCAGTTGCATTTTCTACAGAAAGAGTGTTCAGATCTGCTCAATCAAAAGTATGGTTTAACTCTGTTAGCTGAATGCACAGATCAGAAATAAGTTTCACACAATGATTCTGTGTAGTTTATATTTGGAGACATTCCTTTTTCCACTATTACCCTCTTAGCGCTCCGAATCTCCACTTGCATTTTCTACAGAAAGAGTGTTTCAGAACGGCTCAATCAAAACTAAGGTTCAACTCTTTTAGTTGAACAAACAGAACAGAAAGAAGTTTCACACAATTCTTCTGTGTAGTTTTTATTTGTAGACATTCTTTTTCCCAATATAGGCCTCTTAGCGCTCAGAATGTCCGATTGCAGTTTCTACAGAAAGAGTGTTTCAGAACGGCTCAATCAAAAGTAAGGTTCAACTCTGTTAGTTGAATGCACAGAACAGAAAGAAGTTTCATACAATGCTTCTGTGTAGTTTATATTTGAACATATTCTTTTTTCCACTATTACCCACTTATTGCTACGAATGTCCAGTTGCATTTTCTACAGACAGAGTGTTTCAAAACTGCTCAATCAAAAGTATGGTTTAACTCTGTTAGCTGAATGCTCAGATCAGAAAGAAGTTTCACAGAATGCTTCTGTGTAGTTTATATTTGGATATATTCCTTTTTCAACTACTACGCTCTTAGCGCTCCAAATGGCCAGTTGCATTTTCTACAGAAAGAGTGTTCAGATCTGCTCAATCAAAAGTATGGTTTAACTCTGTTAGCTGAATGCACAGATCAGAAAGAAGTTTCACCGAATGATTCTGTGTAGTTTATATTTGAAGACATTCCTTTTTCCACTATTACCCTCTTAGCGCTCCGAATCTCCACTTGCATTTTCTACAAAAAGAGTGTTTCATAACGGCTCAATCAAAAATATGTTTTATCTCTGTTAACTGAATTTACAGATCAGAAATAAGTTTCACAGAATGCATCTGTGTAGTTTTTATTTGAAGATATTCTTTTTCCCAAAGTAGGCGTCTTAGCGCTTAGCATGTCCAATTGCAGTTTCTACAGAAAGAGTGTTTCAGAACGGCTCAATCAAAAGTAAGGTTCAACTCTGTTAGTTGAATGCACAGAACAGAAAGAATTTTCACAGAATGCTACTGTGTAGTTTATATTTGAATATATTCCTTTTTCCACTATTACCCTCTTAGCGCTCCGAATGTCCACTTGCATTTTCTACAGAAAGAGTGTTCAGAACTGTGCAATCAAATGTATGGTTTAACTCTGTTAGCTTAATGAACATATCAGAAATAAGTTTCACACAATGCTTCTGTGTAGTTTTTATTTGAAGATATTATTTTTCCCAATAGAGGCCTCTTAGCGCTCAGAATGTCCAATTGCAGTTTCTACAGAAAGAGTGTTTCAGAAAGGCTCAATCAAAAGTAAGGTTCAACTCTGTTAGTTGAATGCACAGAACAGAAAGAAGTTTCATACAATGCTTCTGTGTAGTTTATATTTGAACATATTCTTTTTTCCACTATTACCCACTTAGCGCTACGAATGTCCAGTTGCATTTTCTACAGACAGAGTGTTTCAAAACTGCTCAATCAAAAGTATGGTTTAACTCTGTTAGCTGAATGCTCAGATCAGAAAGAAGTTTCACAGAATGCTTCTGTGTAGTTTATATTTGAATATATTCCTTTTTCCACTACTACGCTCTTAGCGCTCCAAATGTCCAGTTGCATTTTCTACAGAAATAGTGTTCAGATCTGCTCAATCAAAAGTATGGTTTAACTCTGTTAGCTGAATGCACAGATCAGAAAGAAGTTTCACCGAATGATTCTGTGTAGTTTATATTTGAAGACATTCCTTTTTCCACTATTACCCTCTTAGCGCTCCGAATCTCCTCTTGCATTTTCTACAAAAAGAGTGTTTCATAACTGCTCAATAAAAATATGTTTTATCTCTGTTAACTGAATTTACAGATCAGAAATAAGTTTCACAGAATGCATCTGTGTAGTTTTTATTTGAAGATGTTCTTTTACCCAATGTAGGCCTCTTAGCGCTTAGCATGTCCAATTGCAGTTTCTACAGAAAGAGTGTTTCAGAACGGCTCAATCAAAAGTAAGGTTCAACTCTTTTAGTTGAATGCACAGAACAGAAAGAATTTTCACAGAATGCTACTGTGTAGTTTATATTTGAATATATTCCTTTTTCCACTATTACCCTCTTAGCGCTCCGAATGTAAACTTGCATTTTCTACAGAAAGAGTGTTCAGAACTGCGCAATCAAAAGTATGGTTTAACTCTGTTAGCTTAATGAACATATCAGAAATAAGTTTCACACAATGCTTCTGTGTAGTTTTTATTTGAAGATATTATTTTTCCCAATATAGGCCTCTTAGCGCTCAGAATGTCCAATGGCAGTTTCTACAGAAAGAGTGTTTCAGAAAGGCTCAATCAAAAGTCAGGTCCAACTCTGTTATTTGAATGCACAGAACAGAAAGAAGTTTCATACAATGCTTCTGTGTAGTTTATATTTGAACATATTCTTTTTTCCACTTTTACCCACTTAGCGCTACGAATGTCCAGTTGCATTTTCTACAGACAGAGTGTTTCAAAACTGCTCAATCAAAAGTATGGTTTAACTCTGTTAGATGAATGCTCAGATCAGAAAGAAGTTTCACAGAATGCTTCTGTGTAGTTTATATTTGAATATATTCCTTTTTCCACTACTACTCTCTTAGTGCTCCAAATGTCCAGTTGCATTTTCTACAGAAAGAGTGTTCAGATCTGCTCAATCAAAAGTATGGTTTAACTCTGTTAGCTGAATGCACAGATCAGAAATAAGTTTCACACAATGATTCTGTGTAGTTTATATTTGGAGACATTCCTTTTTCCACTATTACCCTCTTAGCGCTCCGAATCTCCACTTGCATTTTCTACAGAAAGAGTGTTTCAGAACGGCTCAATCAAAACTAAGGTTCAACTCTTTTAGTTGAACAAACAGAACAGAAAGAAGTTTCACACAATTCTTCTGTGTAGTTTTTATTTGTAGACATTCTTTTTCCCAATATAGGCCTCTTAGCGCTCAGAATGTCCGATTGCAGTTTCTACAGAAAGAGTGTTTCAGAACGGCTCAATCAAAAGTAAGGTTCAACTCTGTTAGTTGAATGCACAGAACAGAAAGAAGTTTCATACAATGCTTCTGTGTAGTTTATATTTGAACATATTCTTTTTTCCACTATTACCCACTTAGCGCTACGAATGTCCAGTTGCATTTTCGACAGACAGAGTGTTTCAAAACTGCTCAATCAAAAGTATGGTTTAACTCTGTTAGCTGAATGCTCAGATCAGAAAGAAGTTTCACAGAATGCTTCTGTGTAGTTTATATTTGAATATATTCCTTTTTCCACTACTACGCTCTTAGCGCTCCAAATGTCCAGTTGCATTTTCTACAGAAAGAGTGTTCAGATCTGCTCAATCAAAAATATGGTTTAACTCTGTTAGCTGAATGCACAGATCAGAAAGAAGTTTCACCGAATGATTCTGTGTAGTTTATATTTGAAGACATTCCTTTTTCCACTATTACCCTCTTAGCGCTCCGAATCTCCACTTGCATTTTCTACAAAAAGAGTGTTTCATAACTGCTCAATCAAAAATATGTTTTATCTCTGTTAACTGAATTTACAGATCAGAAATAAGTTTCACAGAATGCATCTGTGTAGTTTTTATTTGAAGATATTCTTTTTCCCAATGTAGGCCTCTTAGAGCTTAGCATGTCCAATTGCAGTTTCTACAGAAAGAGTTTTTCACAACGGCTCAATCAAAAGTAAGGTTCAACTCTGTTAGTTGAATGCACAGAACAGAAAGAATTTTCACAGAATGCTACTGTGTAGTTTATATTTGAATATATTCCTTTTTCCACTATTACCCTCTTAGCGCTCCGAATGTCCACTTGCATTTTCTACAGAAAGAGTGTTCAGAACTGTGCAATCAAAAGTATGGTTTAACTCTGTTAGCTTAATGAACATATCAGAAATAAGTTTCACACAATGCTTCTGTGTAGTTTTTATTTGAAGATATTATTTTTCCCAATATAGGCCTCTTAGCGCTCAGAATGTTCAATTGCATTTTCTACAGAAAGAGTGTTTCAGAAAGGCTCAATCAAAAGTAAGGTTCAACTCTGTTAGTTGAATGCACAGAACAGAAAGAAGTTTCATACAATGCTTCTGTGTAGTTTATATTTGAACATATTCTTTTTTCCACTATTACCCACTTAGCGCTACGAATGTCCAGTTGCATTTTCTACAGACAGAGTGTTTCAAAACTGCTCAATCAAAAGTATGGTTTAACTCTGTTAGCTGAATACTCAGATCAGAAAGAAGTTTCACAGAATGCTTCTGTGTAGTTTATATTTGAATATATTCCTTTTTCCACTACTACGCTCTTAGCGCTCCAAATGTCCAGTTGCATTTTCTACAGAAAGAGTGTTCAGATCTGCTCAATCAAAAGTATGGTTTAACTCTGTTAGCTGAATGCACAGATCAGAAAGAAGTTTCACCGAATGATTCTGTGTAGTTTTTATTTGAAGATATTATTTTTCCCAATATAGGCCTCTTAGCGCTCAGAATGTCCAATGGCAGTTTCTACAGAAAGAGTGTTTCAGAAAGGCTCAATCAAAAGTCAGGTCCAACTCTGTTATTTGAATGCACAGAACAGAAAGAAGTTTCATACAATGCTTCTGTGTAGTTTATATTTGAACATATTCTTTTTTCCACTTTTACCCACTTAGCGCTACGAATGTCCAGTTGCATTTTCTACAGACAGAGTGTTTCAAAACTGCTCAATCAAAAGTATGGTTTAACTCTGTTAGATGAATGCTCAGATCAGAAAGAAGTTTCACAGAATGCTTCTGTGTAGTTTATATTTGAATATATTCCTTTTTCCACTACTACTCTCTTAGTGCTCCAAATGTCCAGTTGCATTTTCTACAGAAAGAGTGTTCAGATCTGCTCAATCAAAAGTATGGTTTAACTCTGTTAGCTGAATGCACAGATCAGAAATAAGTTTCACACAATGATTCTGTGTAGTTTATATTTGGAGACATTCCTTTTTCCACTATTACCCTCTTAGCGCTCCGAATCTCCACTTGCATTTTCTACAGAAAGAGTGTTTCAGAACGGCTCAATCAAAACTAAGGTTCAACTCTTTTAGTTGAACAAACAGAACAGAAAGAAGTTTCACACAATTCTTCTGTGTAGTTTTTATTTGTAGACATTCTTTTTCCCAATATAGGCCTCTTAGCGCTCAGAATGTCCGATTGCAGTTTCTACAGAAAGAGTGTTTCAGAACGGCTCAATCAAAAGTAAGGTTCAACTCTGTTAGTTGAATGCACAGAACAGAAAGAAGTTTCATACAATGCTTCTGTGTAGTTTATATTTGAACATATTCTTTTTTCCACTATTACCCACTTAGCGCTACGAATGTCCAGTTGCATTTTCGACAGACAGAGTGTTTCAAAACTGCTCAATCAAATGTATGGTTTAACTCTGTTAGCTGAATGCTCAGATCAGAAAGAAGTTTCACAGAATGCTTCTGTGTAGTTTATATTTGAATATATTCCTTTTTCCACTACTACGCTCTTAGCGCTCCAAATGTCCAGTTGCATTTTCTACAGAAAGAGTGTTCAGATCTGCTCAATCAAAAATATGGTTTAACTCTGTTAGCTGAATGCACAGATCAGAAAGAAGTTTCACCGAATGATTCTGTGTAGTTTATATTTGAAGACATTCCTTTTTCCACTATTACCCTCTTAGCGCTCCGAATCTCCACTTGCATTTTCTACAAAAAGAGTGTTTCATAACTGCTCAATCAAAAATATGTTTTATCTCTGTTAACTGAATTTACAGATCAGAAATAAGTTTCACAGAATGCATCTGTGTAGTTTTTATTTGAAGATATTCTTTTTCCCAATGTAGGCCTCTTAGAGCTTAGCATGTCCAATTGCAGTTTCTACAGAAAGAGTTTTTCACAACGGCTCAATCAAAAGTAAGGTTCAACTCTGTTAGTTGAATGCACAGAACAGAAAGAATTTTCACAGAATGCTACTGTGTAGTTTATATTTGAATATATTCCTTTTTCCACTATTACCCTCTTAGCGCTCCGAATGTCCACTTGCATTTTCTACAGAAAGAGTGTTCAGAACTGTGCAATCAAAAGTATGGTTTAACTCTGTTAGCTTAATGAACATATCAGAAATAAGTTTCACACAATGCTTCTGTGTAGTTTTTATTTGAAGATATTATTTTTCCCAATATAGGCCTCTTAGCGCTCAGAATGTTCAATTGCATTTTCTACAGAAAGAGTGTTTCAGAAAGGCTCAATCAAAAGTAAGGTTCAACTCTGTTAGTTGAATGCACAGAACAGAAAGAAGTTTCATACAATGCTTCTGTGTAGTTTATATTTGAACATATTCTTTTTTCCACTATTACCCACTTAGCGCTACGAATGTCCAGTTGCATTTTCTACAGACAGAGTGTTTCAAAACTGCTCAATCAAAAGTATGGTTTAACTCTGTTAGCTGAATTCTCAGATCAGAAAGAAGTTTCACAGAATGCTTCTGTGTAGTTTATATTTGAATATATTCCTTTTTCCACTACTACGCTCTTAGCGCTCCAAATGTCCAGTTGCATTTTCTACAGAAAGAGTGTTCAGATCTGCTCAATCAAAAGTATGGTTTAACTCTGTTAGCTGAATGCACAGATCAGAAAGAAGTTTCACCGAATGATTCTGTGTAGTTTATATTTGAAGACATTCCTTTTTCCACTATTACCCTCTTAGCGCTCCGAATCTCCACTTGCATTTTCTACAAAAAGAGTGTTTCATAACTGCTCAATCAAAAATATGTTTTATCTCTGTTAACTGAATTTACAGATCAGAAATAAGTTTCACAGAATGCATCTGTGTAGTTTTTATTTGAAGATATTCTTTTTCCCAATTTAGGCCTCTTAGCGCTTAGCATGTCCAATTGCAGTTTCTACAGAAAGAGTGTTTCAGAACGGCTCAATCAAAAGTAAGGTTCAACTCTGTTAGTTGAATGCACAGAACAGAAAGAATTTTCACAGAATGCTACTGTGTAGTTTATATTTGAATATAATCCTTTTTCCACTATTACCCTCTTAGCGCTCCGAATGTCCACTTGCATTTTCTACAGAAAGAGTGTTCAGAACTGCGCAATCAAAAGTATGGTTTAACTCTGTTAGCTTAATGAACATATCAGAAATAAGTTTCACAAAATGCTTCTGTGTAGTTTTTATTTGAAGATATTATTTTTCCCAATAGAGGCCTCTTAGCGCTCAGAATGTCCAATTGCAGTTTCTACAGAAAGAGTGTTTCAGAAAGGCTCAATCAAAAGTAAGGTTCAACTGTGTTAGTTGAATGCACAGAACAGAAAGAAGTTTCATACAATGCTTCTGTGTAGTTTATATTTGAACATATTCTTTTTTCCACTATTACCCACTTAGCGCTACGAATGTCCAGTTGCATTTTCTACAGACAGAGTGTTTCAAAACTGCTCAATAAAAAGTATGGTTTAACTCTGTTAGCTGAATGCACAGATCAGAAAGAAGTTTCACAGAATGATTCTGTGTAGTTTATATTTGGAGACATTCCTTTTTCCAATATTACCCTCTTAGCGCTCCGAATCTCCACTTGCATTTTCTACAGAAAGTGTGTTTCAGAACGGCTCAATCAAAACTAAGGTTCAACTCTTTTAGTTGAACAAAGAGAACAGAAAGAAGTTTCACACAATTCTTCTGTGTAGTTTTTATTTGTAGACATTCTTTTTCCCAATATAGGCCTCTTAGCGCTCAGAATGTCCAATTGCAGTTTCTACAGAAAGAGTGTTTCAGAAAGGCTCAATCAAAAGTAAGGTTCAACTCTGTTAGTTGAATGCACAGAACAGAAAGAAGTTTCATACAATGCTTCTGTGTAGTTTATATTTGAACATATTCTTTTTTCCACTATTACCCACTTAGCGCTACGAATGTCCAGTTGCATTTTCTACAGACAGAGTGTTTCAAAACTGCTCAATCAAAAGTATGGTTTAACTCTGTTAGCTGAATGCTCAGATCAGAAAGAAGTTTCACAGAATGCTTCTGTGTAGTTTATATTTGAATATATTCCTTTTTCCACTACTACTCTCTTAGCGCTCCAAATGTCCAGTTGCATTTTCTACAGAAAGAGTGTTCAGATCTGCTCAATCAAAAGTATGGTTTAACTCTGTTAGCTGAATGCACAGATCAGAAAGAAGTTTCACACAATGATTCTGTGTAGTTTATATTTGGAGACATTCCTTTTTCCACTATTACCCTCTTAGCGCTCCGAATCTCCACTTGCATTTTCTACAGAAAGAGTGTTTCAGAACGGCTCAATCAAAACTAAGGTTCAATTCTTTTAGTTGAACAAACAGAACAGAAAGAAGTTTCACACAATTCTTCTGTGTAGTTTTTATTTGTAGACATTCTTTTTCCCAATATAGGCCTCTTAGCGCTCAGAATGTCCGATTGCAGTTTCTACAGAAAGAGTGTTTCAGAACGGCTCAATCAAAAGTAAGGTTCAACTCTGTTAGTTGAATGCACAGAACAGAAAGAAGTTTCATACAATGCTTCTGTGTAGTTTATATTTGAACATATTCTTTTTTCCACTATTACCCACTTAGCGCTACGAATGTCCAGTTGCATTTTCTACAGACAGAGTGTTTCAAAACTGCTCAATCAAAAGTATGGTTTAACTCTGTTAGCTGAATGCTCAGATCAGAAAGAAGTTTCACAGAATGCTTCTGTGTAGTTTATATTTGAATATATTCCTTTTTCCACTACTACGCTCTTAGCGCTCCAAATGTCCAGTTGCATTTTCTACAGAAAGAGTGTTCAGATCTGCTCAATCAAAAATATGGTTTAACTCTGTTAGCTGAATGCACAGATCAGAAAGAAGTTTCACCGAATGATTCTGTGTAGTTTATATTTGAAGACATTCCTTTTTCCACTATTACCCTCTTAGCGCTCCGAATCTCCAATTGCATTTTCTACAAAAAGAGTGTTTCATAACTGCTCCATCAAAAATATGTTTTATCTCTGTTAACTGAATTTACAGATCAGAAATAAGTTTCACAGAATGCATCTGTGTAGTTTTTATTTGAAGATATTCTTTTTCCCAATGTAGGCCTCTTAGAGCTTAGCATGTCCAATTGCAGTTTCTACAGAAAGAGTTTTTCACAACGGCTCAATCAAAAGTAAGGTTCAACTCTGTTAGTTGAATGCACAGAACAGAAAGAATTTTCACAGAATGCTACTGTGTAGTTTATATTTGAATATATTCCTTTTTCCACTATTACCCTCTTAGCGCTCCGAATGTCCACTTGCATTTTCTACAGAAAGAGTGTTCAGAACTGTGCAATCAAAAGTATGGTTTAACTCTGTTAGCTTAATGAACATATCAGAAATAAGTTTCACACAATGCTTCTGTGTAGTTTTTATTTGAAGATATTATTTTTCCCAATATAGGCCTCTTAGCGCTCAGAATGTTCAATTGCATTTTCTACAGAAAGAGTGTTTCAGAAAGGCTCAATCAAAAGTAAGGTTCAACTCTGTTAGTTGAATGCACAGAACAGAAAGAAGTTTCATACAATGCTTCTGTGTAGTTTATATTTGAACATATTCTTTTTTCCACTATTACCCACTTAGCGCTACGAATGTCCAGTTGCATTTTCTACAGACAGAGTGTTTCAAAACTGCTCAATCAAAAGTATGGTTTAACTCTGTTAGCTGAATTCTCAGATCAGAAAGAAGTTTCACAGAATGCTTCTGTGTAGTTTATATTTGAATATATTCCTTTTTCCACTACTACGCTCTTAGCGCTCCAAATGTCCAGTTGCATTTTCTACAGAAAGAGTGTTCAGATCTGCTCAATCAAAAGTATGGTTTAACTCTGTTAGCTGAATGCACAGATCAGAAAGAAGTTTCACCGAATGATTCTGTGTAGTTTATATTTGAAGACATTCCTTTTTCCACTATTACCCTCTTAGCGCTCCGAATCTCCACTTGCATTTTCTACAAAAAGAGTGTTTCATAACTGCTCAATCAAAAATATGTTTTATCTCTGTTAACTGAATTTTCAGATCAGAAATAAGTTTCACAGAATGCATCTGTGTAGTTTTTATTTGAAGATATTCTTTTTCCCAATTTAGGCCTCTTAGCGCTTAGCATGTCCAATTGCAGTTTCTACAGAAAGAGTGTTTCAGAACGGCTCAATCAAAAGTAAGGTTCAACTCTGTTAGTTGAATGCACAGAACAGAAAGAATTTTCACAGAATGCTACTGTGTAGTTTATATTTGAATATAATCCTTTTTCCACTATTACCCTCTTAGCGCTCCGAATGTCCACTTGCATTTTCTTCAGAAAGAGTGTTCAGAACTGCGCAATCAAAAGTATGGTTTAACTCTGTTAGCTTAATGAACAAATCAGAAATAAGTTTCACACAATGCTTCTGTGTAGTTTTTATTTGAAGATATTATTTTTCCCAATATAGGCCTCTTAGCGCTCAGAATGTCCAATTGCAGTTTCTACAGAAAGAGTGTTTCAGAAAGGCTCAATCAAATGTAAGGTTCAACTCTGTTAGTTGAATGCACAGAACAGAAAGAAGTTTCATACAATGCTTCTGTGTAGTTTATATTTGAACATATTCTTTTTTCCACTATTACCCACTTAGCGCTACGAATGTCCAGTTGCATTTTCTACAGACAGAGTGTTTCAAAACTGCTCAATCAAAAGTATGGTTTAACTCTGTTAGCTGAATGCTCAGATCAGAAAGAAGTTTCACAGAATGATTCTGTGTAGTTTATATTTGAATATATTCCTTTTTCCACTACTACTCTCTTAGCGCTCCAAATGTCCAGTTGCATTTTCTACAGAAAGAGTGTTCAGATCTGCTCAATCAAAAGTATGGTTTAAATCTGTTAGCTGAATGCACAGATCAGAAACAAGTTTCACAAAATGATTCTGTGTAGTTTATATTTGGAGACATTCCTTTTTCCACTATTACCCTCTTAGCGCTCCGAATCTCCACTTGCATTTTCTACAGAAAGAGTGTTTCAGAACGACTCAATCAAAACTAATGTTCAACTCTTTTAGTTGAACAAACAGAACAGAAAGAAGTTTCACACAATTCTTCTGTGTAGTTTTTATTTGTAGACATTCTTTTTCCCAATATAGGCCTCTTAGCGCTCAGAATGTCCAATTGCATTTTCTACAGAAAGAGTGTTTCAGAACGGCTCAATCAAAAGTAAGGTTCAACTCTGTTAGTTGAATGCACAGAACAGAAAGAAGTTTCATACAATGCTTCTGTGTAGTTTATATTTGAACATATTCTTTTTTCCACTATTACCCACTTAGCGCTACGAATGTCCAGTTGCATTTTCTACAGACAGAGTGTTTCAAAACTGCTCAATCAAAAGTATGGTTTAACTCTGTTAGCTGAATGCTCAGATCAGAAAGAAGTTTCACAGAATGCTTCTGTGTAGTTTATATTTGAATATATTCCTTTTTCCACTACTACGCTCTTAGCGCTCAAAATGTCCAGTTGCATTTTCTACAGAAAGAGTGTTCAGATCTGCTCAATCAAAAATATGTTTTAACTCTGTTAGCTGAATGCACAGATCAGAAAGAAGTTTCACCGAATGATTCTGTGTAGTTTATATTTGAAGACATTCCTTTTTCCACTATTACCCTCTTAGCGCTCCGAATCTCCACTTGCATTTTATACAAAAAGAGTGTTTCATAACTGCTCAATCAAAAATATGTTTTATCTCTGTTAACTGAATTTACAGATCAGAAATAAGTTTCACAGAATGCACCTGTGTAGTTTTTATTTGAAGATATTCTTTTTCCCAATGTAGGCCTCTTAGCGCTTAGCATGTCCAATTGCAGTTTGTACAGAAAGAGTTTTTCAGAATGGCTCAATCAAAATTAAGGTTCAACTCTGTTAGTTGAATGCACAGAACAGAAAGAATTTTCACAGAATGCTACTGTGTAGTTTATATTTGAATATATTCCTTTTTCCACTAATACCCTCTTAGCGCTCCGAATGTCCACTTGCATTTTCTACAGAAAGAGTGTTCAGAACTGCGCAATCAAAAGTATGGTTTAACTCTATTAGCTTAATGAACATATCAGAAATAAGTTTCACAAAATGCTTCTGTGTAGTTTTTATTTGAAGATATTATTTTTCCCAATAGAGGCCTCTTAGCGCTCAGAATGTCCAATTGCAGTTTCTACAGAAAGAGTGTTTCAGAAAGGCTCAATCAAAAGTAAGGTTCAACTGTGTTAGTTGAATGCACAGAACAGAAAGAAGTTTCATACAATGCTTCTGTGTAGTTTATATTTGAACATATTCTTTTTTCCACTATTACCCACTTAGCGCTACGAATGTCCAGTTGCATTTTCTACAGACAGAGTGTTTCAAAACTGCTCAATCAAAAGTATGGTTTAACTCTGTTAGCTGAATGCACAGATCAGAAAGAAGTTTCACAGAATGATTCTGTGTAGTTTATATTTGGAGACATTCCTTTTTCCACTATTAACCTCTTAGCGCTCCGAATCTCCACTTGCATTTTCTACAGAAAGAGTGTTTCAGAACGGCTCAATCAAAACTAAGGTTCAACTCTTTTAGTTGAACAAAGAGAACAGAAAGAAGTTTCACACAATTCTTCTGTGTAGTTTTTATTTGTAGACATTCTTTTTCCCAATATAGGCCTCTTAGCGCTCAGAATGTCCAATTGCAGTTTCTACAGAAAGAGTGTTTCAGAACGGCTCAATCAAAAGTAAGGTTCAACTCTGTTAGTTGAATGCACAGAACAGAAAGAAGTTTCATACAATGCTTCTGTGTAGTTTATATTTGAACATATTCTTTTTTCCACTATTACCCACTTAGCGCTACGAATGTCCAGTTGCATTTTCTACAGACAGAGTGTTTCAAAAGTGCTCAATCAAATGTATGGTTTAACTCTGTTAGCTGAATGCTCAGATCAGAAAGAAGTTTCACAGAATGCTTCTGTGTAGTTTATATTTGAATATATTCCTTTTTCCACTACTACTCTCTTAGCGCTCCAAATGTCCAGTTGCATTTTCTACAGAAAGAGTGTTCAGATCTGCTCAATCAAAAGTATGGTTTAACTCTGTTAGCTGAATGCACAGATCAGAAAGAAGTTTCACACAATGATTCTGTGTAGTTTATATTTGGAGACATTCCTTTTTCCACTATTACCCTCTTAGCGCTCCGAATCTCCACTTGCATTTTCTACAGAAAGAGTGTTTCAGAACGGCTCAATCAAAACTAAGGTTCAACTCTTTTAGTTGAACAAACAGAACAGAAAGAAGTTTCACACAATTCTTCTGTGTAGTTTTTATTTGTAGACATTCTTTTTCCCAATATAGGCCTCTTAGCGCTCAGAATGTCCGATTGCAGTTTCTACAGAAAGAGTGTTTCAGAACGGCTCAATCAAAAGTAAGGTTCAACTGTGTTAGTTGAATGCACAGAACAGAAAGAAGTTTCATACAATGCTTCTGTGTAGTTTATATTTGAACATATTCTTTTTTCCACTATTACCCACTTAGCGCTACGAATGTCCAGTTGCATTTTCTACAGACAGAGTGTTTCAAAACTGCTCAATCAAAAGTATGGTTTAACTCTGTTAGCTGAATGCTCAGATCAGAAAGAAGTTTCACAGAATGCTTCTGTGTAGTTTATATTTGAATATATTCCTTTTTCCACTACTACGCTCTTAGCGCTCCAAATGTCCAGTTGCATTTTCTACAGAAAGAGTGTTCAGATCTGCTCAATCAAAAATATGGTTTAACTCTGTTAGCTGAATGCACAGATCAGAAAGAAGTTTCACCGAATGATTCTGTGTAGTTTATATTTGAAGACATTCCTTTTTCCACTATTACCCTCTTAGCGCTCCGAATCTCCACTTGCATTTTCTACAAAAAGAGTGTTTCATAACTGCTCAATCAAAAATATGTTTTATCTCTGTTAACTGAATTTACAGATCAGAAATAAGTTTCACAGAATGCATCTGTGTAGTTTTATTTGAAGATATTCTTTTTCCCAATGTAGGCCTCTTAGAGCTTAGCATGTCCAATTGCAGTTTCTACAGAAAGAGTTTTTCACAACGGCTCAATCAAAAGTAAGGTTCAACTCTGTTAGTTGAATGCACAGAACAGAAAGAATTTTCACAGAATGCTACTGTGTAGTTTATATTTGAATATATTCCTTTTTCCACTATTACCCTCTTAGCGCTCCGAATGTCCACTTGCATTTTCTACAGAAAGAGTGTTCAGAACTGCGCAATCAAAAGTATGGTTTAACTCTGTTAGCTTAATGAACATATCAGAAATAAGTTTCACACAATGCTTCTGTGTAGTTTTTATTTGAAGATATTATTTTTCCCAATATAGGCCTCTTAGCGCTCAGAATGTTCAATTGCATTTTCTACAGAAAGAGTGTTTCAGAAAGGCTCAATCAAAAGTAAGGTTCAACTCTGTTAGTTGAATGCACAGAACAGAAAGAAGTTTCATACAATGCTTCTGTGTAGTTTATATTTGAACATATTCTTTTTTCCACTATTACCCACTTAGCGCTACGAATGTCCAGTTGCATTTTCTACAGACAGAGTGTTTCAAAACTGCTCAATCAAAAGTATGGTTTAACTCTGTTAGCTGAATTCTCAGATCAGAAAGAAGTTTCACAGAATGCTTCTGTGTAGTTTATATTTGAATATATTCCTTTTTCCACTACTACGCTCTTAGCGCTCCAGATGTCCAGTTGCATTTTCTACAGAAAGAGTGTTCAGATCTGCTCAATCAAAAGTATGGTTTAACTCTGTTAGCTGAATGCACAGATCAGAAAGAAGTTTCACCGAATGATTCTGTGTAGTTTATATTTGAAGACATTCCTTTTTCCACTAATACCCTCTTAGCGCTCCGAATCTCCACTTGCATTTTCTACAAAAAGAGTGTTTCATAACTGCTCAATCGAAAATATGTTTTATCTCTGTTAACTGAATTTACAGATCAGAAATAAGTTTCACAGAATGCATCTGTGTAGTTTTTATTTGAAGATATTCTTTTTCCCAATTTAGGCCTCTTAGCGCTTAGCATGTCCAATTGCAGTTTCTACAGAAAGAGTGTTTCAGAACGGCTCAATCAAAAGTAAGGTTCAACTCTGTTAGTTGAATGCACAGAACAGAAAGAATTTTCACAGAATGCTACTGTGTAGTTTATATTTGAATATAATCCTTTTTCCACTATTACCCTCTTAGCGCTCCGAATGTCCACTTGCATTTTCTACAGAAAGAGTGTTCAGAACTGCGCAATCAAAAGTATGGTTTAACTCTGTTAGCTTAATGAACAAATCAGAAATAAGTTTCACACAATGCTTCTGTGTAGTTTTTATTTGAAGATATTATTTTTCCCAATAGAGGCCTCTTAGCGCTCAGAATGTCCAATTGCAGTTTCTACAGAAAGAGTGTTTCAGAAAGGCTCAATCAAATGTAAGATTCAACTCTGTTAGTTGAATGCACAGAACAGAAAGAAGTTTCATACAATGCTTCTGTGTAGTTTATATTTGAACATATTCTTTTTTCCACTATTACCCACTTAGCACTACGAATGTCCAGTTGCATTTTCTACAGACAGAGTGTTTCAAAACTGCTCAATCAAAAGTATGGTTTAACTCTGTTAGCTGAATGCTCAGATCAGAAAGAAGTTTCACAGAATGCTTCTGTGTAGTTTATATTTGAATATATTCCTTTTTCCACTACTACTCTCTTAGCGCTCCAAATGTCCAGTTGCATTTTCTACAGAAAGAGTGTTCAGATCTGCTCAATCAAAAGTATGGTTTAAATCTGTTAGCTGAATGCACAGATCAGAAACAAGTTTCACAAAATGATTCAGTGTAGTTTATATTTGGAGACATTCCTTTTTCCACTATTACCCTCTTAGCGCTCCGAATCTCCACTTGCATTTTCTACAGAAAGAGTGTTTCAGAACGACTCAATCAAAACTAAGGTTCAACTCTTTTAGTTGAACAAACAGAACAGAAAGAAGTTTCACACAATTCTTCTTTGTAGTTTTTATTTGTAGACATACTTTTTCCCAATATAGGCCTCTTAGCGCTCAGAATGTCCAATTGCAGTTTCTACAGAAAGAGTGTTTCAGAACGGCTCAATCAAAAGTAAGGTTCAACTCTGTTAGTTGAATGCACAGAACAGAAAGAAGTTTCATACAATGCTTCTGTGTAGTTTATATTTGAACATATTCTTTTTTCCACTATTACCCACTTAGCGCTACGAATGTCCAGTTGCATTTTCTACAGACAGAGTGTTTCAAAACTGCTCAATCAAAAGTATGGTTTAACTCTGTTAGCTGAATGCTCAGATCAGAAAGAAGTTTCACAGAATGATTCTGTGTAGTTTATATTTGAATATATTCATTTTTCCACTACTACGCTCTTAGCGCTCAAAATGTCCAGTTGCATTTTCTACAGAAAGAGTGTTCAGATCTGCTCAATCAAAAATATGTTTTAACTCTGTTAGCTGAATGCACAGATCAGAAAGAAGTTTCACCGAATGATTCTGTGTAGTTTATATTTGAAGACATTAATTTTTCCACTATTACCCTCTTAGCGCTCCGAATCTCCAGTTGCATTTTCTACAAAAAGAGTGTTTCATAACTGCTCAATCAAAAATATGTTTTATCTCTGTTAACTGAATTTACAGATCAGAAATAAGTTTCACAGAATGCACCTGTGTAGATTTATTTGAAGATATTCTTTTTCCCAATGTAGGCCTCTTAGCGCTTAGCATGTCCAATTGCAGTTTGTACAGAAAGAGTTTTTCAGAACGGCTTAATCAAAAGTAAGGTTCAACTCTGTTAGTTGAATGCACAGAACAGAAAGAATTTTCACAGAATGCTACTGTGTAGTTTATATTTGAATATATTCCTTTTTCCACTAATACCCTCTTAGCGCTCCGAATGTCCACTTGCATTTTCTACAGAAAGAGTGTTCAGAACTGCGCAATCAAAAGTATGGTTTAACTCTGTTAGCTTAATGAACATATCAGAAATAAGTTTCACAAAATGCTTCTGTGTAGTTTTTATTTGAAGATATTATTTTTCCCAATAGAGGCCTCTTAGCGCTCAGAATGTCCATTTGCAGTTTCTACAGAAAGAGTGTTTCAGAAAGGCTCAATCAAAAGTAAGGTTCAACTGTGTTAGTTGAATGCACAGAACAGAAAGAAGTTTCATACAATGCTTCTGTGTAGTTTATATTTGAACATATTCTTTTTTCCACTATTACCCACTTAGCGCTACGAATGTCCAGTTGCATTTTCTACAGACAGAGTGTTTCAAAACTGCTCAATCAAAGGTATGGTTTAACTCTGTTAGCTGAATGCACAGATCAGAAAGAAGTTTCACAGAATGATTCTGTGTAGTTTATATTTGGAGACATTCCTTTTTCCACTATTACCCTCTTAGCGCTCCGAATCTCCACTTGCATTTTCTACAGAAAGAGTGTTTCAGAACGGCTCAATCAAAACTAAGGTTCAACTCTTTTAGTTGAACAAAGAGAACAGAAAGAAGTTTCACACAATTCTTCTGTGTAGTTTTTATTTGTAGACATTCTTTTTCCCAATATAGGCCTCTTAGCGCTCAGAATGTCCAATTGCAGTTTCTACAGAAAGAGTGTTTCAGAACGGCTCAATCAAAAGTAAGGTTCAACTCTGTTTGTTGAATGCACAGAACAGAAAGAAGTTTCATACAATGCTTCTGTGTAGTTTATATTTGAACATATTCTTTTTTCCACTATTACCCACTTAGCGCTACGAATGTCAAGTTGCATTTTCTACAGACAGAGTGTTTCAAAACTGCTCAATCAAAAGTATGGTTTAACTCTGTTAGCTGAATGCTCAGATCAGAAAGAAGTTTCACAGAATGCTTCTGTGTAGTTTATATTTGAATATATTCCTTTTTCCACTACTACTCTCTTAGCGCTCCAAATGTCCAGTTGCATTTTCTACAGAAAGAGTGTTCAGATCTGCTCAATCAAAAGTATGGTTTAACACTGTTAGCTGAATGCACAGATCAGAAAGAAGTTTCACAGAATGATTCTGTGTAGTTTATATTTGGAGATATTCCTTTTTCCACTATTACCCTCTTAGCGCTCCGAATCTCCACTTGCATTTTCTACAGAAAGAGTGTTTCAGAACGGCTCAATCAAAACTAAGGTTCAACTCTTTTAGTTGAACAAACAGAACAGAAAGAAGTTTCACACAATTCTTCTGTGTAGTTTTTATTTGTAGATATTCTTTTTCCCAATATAGGCCTCTTAGCGCTCAGAATGTCCAATTGCAGTTTCTACAGAAAGAGTGTTTCAGAACGGCTCAATCAAAAGTAAGGTTCAACTCTGTTAGTTGAATGCACAGAACAGAAAGAAGTTTCATACAATGCTTCTGTGTAGTTTATATTTGAACATATTCTTTTTTCCACTATTACCCACTTAGCGCTACGAATGTCCAGTTGCATTTTCTACAGACAGAGTGTTTCAAAACTGCTCAATCAAAAGTATGGTTTAACTCTGTTAGCTGAATGCTCAGATCAGAAAGACGTTTCACAGAATGCTTCTGTGTAGTTTATATTTGAATATATTCCTTTTTCCACTACTACTCTCTTAGCGCTCCAAATGTCCAGTTGCATTTTCTACAGAAAGAGTGTTCAGATCTGCTCAATCAAAAGTATGGTTTAACTCTGTTAGCTGAATGCACAGATCAGAAAGAAGTTTCACAGAATGATTCTGTGTAGTTTATATTTGGAGACATTCCTTTTTCCACTATTACCCTCTTAGCGCTCCGAATCTCCACTTGCATTTTCTACAGAAAGAGTGTTTCAGAACGGCTCAATCAAAACTAAGGTTCAACTCTTTTAGTTGAACAAACAGAACAGAAAGTAGTTTCACACAATTCTTCTGTGTAGTTTTTATTTGTAGACATTCTTTTTCCCAATATAGGCCTCTTAGCGCTCAGAATGTCCAATTGCAGTCTCTACAGAAAGAGTGTTTCAGAACGGCTCAATCAAAAGTAAGGTTCAACTCTGTTAGTTGAATGCACAGAACAGAAAGAAGTTTCATACAATGCGTAAGGTTCAACTCTGTTAGTTGAATGCACAGAACAGAAAGAATTTTCATACAATGCTTCTGTGTAGTTTATATTTGAACATATTCTTTTTTCCACTATTACGCACTTAGTGCTACGAATGTCCAGTTGCATTTTCTACAGACAGAGTGTTTCAAAACTGCTCAATCAAAAATATGGTTTAACTCTGTTAGCTGAATGCTCAGATCAGAAAGAAGTTTCACAGAATGATTCTGTGTAGTTTATATTTGGATATATTACTTTTTCCACTACTACGCTCTTAGCGCTCCAAATGTCCAGTTGCATTTTCTACAGAAAGAGTGTTCAGATCTGCTCAATCAAAAGTATGGTTTAACTCTGTTAGCTGAATGCACAGATCAGAAAGAAGTTTCACCGAATGATTCGGTGTAGTTTATATTTGAAGACATTCCTTTTTCCACTATTACCCTCTTAGCGCTCCGAATCTCCACTTGCATTTTCTACAAAAAGAGTGTTTCATAACTGCTCAATCAAAAATATGTTTTATCTCTGTTAACTGAATTTACAGATCAGAAATAAGTTTCACAAAATGCATCTTTGTAGTTTTTATTTGAAGATATTCTTTTTCCCAATGTAGGCCTCTTAGCGCTTAGCATGTCCAATTGCAGTTTCTACAGAAAGAGTGTTTCAGAACGGCTCAATCAAAAGTAAGGTTCAACTCTGTTAGTTGAATGCACAGAACAGAAAGAATTTTCACAGAATGCTACTGTGTAGTTTATATTTGAATATATTCCTTTTTCCACTATTACCCTCTTAGCGCTCCGAATGTCCACTTGCATTTTCTACAGAAAGAGTGTTCAGAACTGCGCAATCAAAAGTATGGTTTAACTCTGTTAGCTTAATGAACAAATCAGAAATAAGTTTCACACAATGCTTCTGTGTAGTTTTTATTTGAAGATATTATTTTTCCCAATATAGGCCTCTTAGCGCTCAGAATGTCCAATTGCAGTTTCTACAGAAAGAGTGTTTCAGAAAGGCTCAATCAAATGTAAGGTTCAACTCTGTTAGTTGAATGCACAGAACAGAAAGAAGTTTCATACAATGCTTCTGTGTAGTTTATATTTGAACATATTCTTTTTTCCACTATTACCCACTTAGCGCTACGAATGTCCAGTTGCATTTTCTACAGACAGAGTGTTTCAAAACTGCTCAATCAAAAGTATGGTTTAACTCTGTTAGCTGAATGCTCAGATCAGAAAGAAGTTTCACAGAATGATTCTGTGTAGTTTATATTTGAATATATTCCTTTTTCCACTACTACTCTCTTAGCGCTCCAAATGTCCAGTTGCATTTTCTACAGAAAGAGTGTTCAGATCTGCTCAATCAAAAGTATGGTTTAAATCTGTTAGCTGAATGCACAGATCAGAAACAAGTTTCACAAAATGATTCTGTGTAGTTTATATTTGGAGACATTCCTTTTTCCACTATTACCCACTTAGCGGTACGAATGTCCAGTTGCATTTTCTACAGACAGAGTGTTTCAAAACTGCTCAATCAAAAGTATGGTTTAACTCTGTTAGCTGAATGCTCAGATCAGAAAGAAGTTTCACAGAATGCTTCTGTGTAGTTTATATTTGAATATATTCCTTTTTCCACTACTACGCTCTTAGCGCTCAAAATGTCCAGTTGCATTTTCTACAGAAAGAGTGTTCAGATCTGCTCAATCAAAAATATGTTTTAACTCTGTTAGCTGAATGCACAGATCAGAAAGAAGTTTCACCGAATGATTCTGTGTAGTTTATATTTGAAGACATTCCTTTTTCCACTATTACCCTCTTAGCGCTCCGAATCTCCACTTGCATTTTCTACAAAAAGAGTGTTTCATAACTGCTCAATCAAAAATATGTTTTATCTCTGTTAACTGAATTTACAGATCAGAAATAAGTTTCACAGAATGCACCTGTGTAGTTTTTATTTGAAGATATTGTTTTTCCCAATGTAGGCCTCTTAGCGCTTAGCATGTCCAATTGCAGTTTGTACAGAAAGAGTTTTTCAGAACGGCTCAATCAAAAGTAAGGTTCAACACTGTTAGTTGAATGCACAGAACAGAAAGAATTTTCACAGAATGCTACTGTGTAGTTTATATTTGAATATATTCCTTTTTCCACTAATACCCTCTTAGCGCTCCGAATGTCCACTTGCATTTTCTACAGAAAGAGTGTTCAGAACTGCGCAATCAAAAGTATGTTTTAACTCTGTTAGCTTAATGAACATATCAGAAATAAGTTTCACAAAATGCTTCTGTGTAGTTTTTATTTGAAGATATTATTTTTCCCAATAGAGGCCTCTTAGCGCTCAGAATGTCCAATTGCAGTTTCTACAGAAAGAGTGTTTCAGAAAGGCTCAATCAAAAGTAAGGTTCAACTGTGTTAGTTGAATGCACAGAAAAGAAAGAAGTTTCATACAATGCTTCTGTGTAGTTTATATTTGAACATATTCTTTTTTCCACTATTACCCACTTAGCGCTACGAATGTCCAGTTGCATTTTCTACAGACAGAGTGTTTCAAAACTGCTCAATCAAAAGTATGGTTTAACTCTGTTAGCTGAATGCACAGATCAGAAAGAAGTTTCACAGAATGATTCTGTGTAGTTTATATTTGGAGACATTCCTTTTTCCAATATTACCCTCTTAGCGCTCCGAATCTCCACTTGCATTTTCTACAGAAAGAGTGTTTCAGAACGGCTCAATCAAAACTAAGGTTCAACTCTTTTAGTTGAACAAAGAGAACAGAAAGAAGTTTCACACAATTCTTCTGTGTAGTTTTTATTTGTAGACATTCTTTTTCCCAATATAGGCCTCTTAGCGCTCAGAATGTCCAATTGCAGTTTCTACAGAAAGAGTGTTTCAGAACGGCTCAATCAAAAGTAAGGTTCAACTCTGTTAGTTGAATGCACAGAACAGAAAGGAGTTTCATACAATGCTTCTGTGTAGTTTATATTTGAACATATTCTTTTTTCCACTATTACCCACTTAGCGCTACGAATGTCCAGTTGCATTTTCTACAGACAGAGTGTTTCAAAACTGCTCAATCAAAAGTATGGTTTAACTCTGTTAGCTGAATGCTCAGATCAGAAAGAAGTTTCACAGAATGCTTCTGTGTAGTTTATATTTGAATATATTCCTTTTTCCACTACTACTCTCTTAGCGCTCCAAATGTCCAGTTGCATTTTCTACAGAAAGAGTGTTCAGATCTGCTCAATCAAAAGTATGGTTTAACTCTGTTAGCTGAATGCACAGATCAGAAAGAAGTTTCACACAATGATTCTGTGTAGTTTATATTTGGAGACATTCCTTTTTCCACTATTACCCTCTTAGCGCTCCGAATCTCCACTTGCATTTTCTACAGAAAGAGTGTTTCAGAACGGCTCAATCAAAACTAAGGTTCAACTCTTTTAGTTGAACAAACAGAACAGAAAGAAGTTTCACACAATTCTTCTGTGTAGTTTTTATGTGTAGACATTCTTTTTCCCAATATAGGCCTCTTAGCGCTCAGAATGTCCAATTGCAGTTTCTACAGAAAGAGTGTTTCAGAACGGCTCAATCAAAAGTAAGGTTCAACTCTGTTAGTTGAATGCACAGAACAGAAAGAAGTTTCATACAATGCTTCTGTGTAGTTTATATTTGAATATATTCTTTTTTCCACTATTACCCACTTAGCGCTACGAATGTCCAGTTGCATTTTCTACAGACAAAGTGTTTCAAAACTGCTCAATCAAAAGTATGGTTTAACTCTGTTAGCTGAAGGCTCAGATCAGAAAGAAGTTTCACAGAATGCTTCTGTGTAGTTTATATTTGAATATATTCCTTTTTCCACTACTACGCTCTTAGCGCTCCAAATGTCCAGTTGCATTTTCTACAGAAAGAGTGTTCAGATCTGCTCAATCAAAAGTATGGTTTAACTCTGTTAGCTGAATGCACAGATCAGAAAGAAGTTTCACCGAATGATTCTGTGTAGTTTATATTTGAAGGCATTCCTTTTTCCACTATAACCCTCTTAGCGCTCCGAATCTCCACTTGCATTTTCTACAAAAAGAGTGTTTCATAACTGCTCAATCAAAAATATGTTTTATCTCTGTTAACTGAATTTACAGATCAGAAATAAGTTTCACAGAATGCATCTGTGTAGTTTTTATTTGAAGATATTCTTTTTCCCAATGTAGGCCTCTTAGCGCTTAGCATGTCCAATTGCAGTTTCTACAGAAAGAGTGTTTCAGAACGGCTCAATCAAAAGTAAGGTTCAACTCTGTTAGTTGAATGCACAGAACAGAAAGAATTTTCACAGAATGCTACTGTGTAGTTTATATTTGAATATATTCCTTTTTCCACTATTACCCTCTTAGCGCTCCGAATGTCCACTTGCATTTTCTACAGAAAGAGTGTTCAGAACTGCGCAATCAAAAGTATGGTTTAACTCTGTTAGCTTAATGAACATATCAGAAAAAAGTTTCACACAATGCTTCTGTGTAGTTTTTATTTGAAGGTATTATTTTTCCCAATAGACTCCTCTTAGCGCTCAGAATGTCCAATTGCAGTTTCTACAGAAAGAGTGTTTCAGAACGGCTCAATCAAAAGTAAGGTTCAACTCTGTTAGTTGAATGCACAGAACAGAAAGAAGTTTCATACAATGCTTCTGTGTAGTTTATATTTGAACATATTCTTTTTTCCACTATTACCCACTTAGCGCTACGAATGTCCAGTTGCATTTTCTACAGACAGAGTGTTTCAAAACTGCTCAATCAAAAGTATGGTTTAACTCTGTTAGCTGAATGCTCAGATCAGAAAGAAGTTTCACAGAATGCTTCTGTGTAGTTTATATTTGAATATATTCCTTTTTCCACTACTACTCTCTTAGCGCTCCAAATGTCCAGTTGCATTTTCTACAGAAAGAGTGTTCAGATCTGCTCAATCAAAAGTATGGTTTAACTCTGTTAGCTGAATGCACAGATCAGAAAGAAGTTTCACAGAATGATTCTGTGTAGTTTATATTTGGAGACATTCCTTTTTCCACTATTACCCTCTTAGCGCTCCGAATCTCCACTTGCATTTTCTACAGAAAGATTGTTTCAGAACGGCTCAATCAAAACTAAGGTTCAACTCTTTTAGTTGAACAAACAGAACAGAAAGAAGTTTCACACAATTCTTCTGTGTAGTTTTTATTTGTAGACATTCTTTTTCCCAATATAGGCCTCTTAGCACTCAGAATGTCCAATTGCAGTTTCTACAGAAAGAGTGTTTCAGAACGGCTCAATCAAAAGTAAGGTTCAACTCTGTTAGTTGAATGCAGAGAACAGAAAGAAGTTTCATACAATGCTTCTGTGTAGTTTATATTTGAACATATTCTTTTTTCCACTATTACCCACTTAGCGCTACGAATGTCCAGTTGCATTTTCTACAGACAGAGTGTTTCAAAACTGCTCAATCAAAAGTATGGTTTAACTCTGTTAGCTGAATGCTCAGATCAGAAAGAAGTTTCACAGAATGCTTCTGTGTAGTTTATATTTGAATATATTCCTTTTTCCAGTACTACGCTCTTAGCGCTCAAAATGTCCAGTTGCATTTTCTACAGAAAGAGTGTTCAGATCTGCTCAATCAAAAGTATGGTTTAACTCTGTTAGCTGAATGCACAGATCAGAAAGAAGTTTCACCGAATGATTCTGTGTAGTTTATATTTGAAGACATTCCTTTTTCCACTATTACCCTCTTAGCGCTCCGAATCTCCACTTGCATTTTCTACAAAAAGAGTGTTTCATAACTGCTCAATCAAAAATATGTTTTATCTCTGTTTACTGAATTTACAGATCAGAAATAAGTTTCACAGAATGCATCTGTGTAGTTTTTATTTGAAGATATTCTTTTTCCCAGTGTAGGCCTCTTAGCGCTTAGCATGTCCAATTGCAGTTTCTACAGAAAGAGTGTTTCAGAACGGCTCAATCAAAAGTAAGGTTCAACTCTGTTAGTTGAATGCACAGAACAGAAAGAATTTTCACAGAATGCTACTGTGTAGTTTATATTTGAATATATTCCTTTTTCCACTATTACCCTCTTAGCGCTCCGAATGTCCACTTGCATTTTCTACAGAAAGAGTGTTCAGAACTGCGCAATCAAAAGTATGGTTTAACTCTGTTAGCTTAATGAACATATCAGAAATAAGTTTCACACAATGCTTCTGTGTAGTTTTTATTTGAAGGTATTATTTTTCCCAATAGAGGCCTCTTAGCGCTCAGAATGTCCAATTGCAGTTTCTACAGAAAGAGTGTTTCAGAACGGCTCAATCAAAAGTAAGGTTCAACTCTGTTAGTTGAATGCACAGAACAGAAAGAAGTTTCATTCAATGCTTCTGTGTAGTTTATATCTGAACATATTCTTTTTTCAACTATTACCCACTTAGCGCTACGAATGTCCAGTTGCATTTTCTACAGACAGAGTGTTTCAAAACTGCTCAATCAAAAGTATGGTTTAACTCTATTAGCTGAATGCTCAGATCAGAAAGAAGTTTCACAGAATGCTTCTGTGTAGTTTATATTTGAATATATTCCTTTTTCCACTACTACTCTCTTAGCGCTCCAAATGTCCAGTTGCATTTTCTACAGAAAGAGTGTTCAGATCTGCACAATCAAAAGTATGGTTTAACTCTGTTAACTGAATGCACAGATCAGAAAGAAGTTTCACAGAATGATTCTGTGTAGTTTATATTTGGAGACATTCCTTTTTCCACTATTACCCTCTTAGCGCTCCGAATCTCCACTTGCATTTTCTACAGAAAGAGTGTTTCATAACTGCTCAATCAAAAATATGTTTTATCTCTGTTAACTGAATTTACAGATCAGAAATAATTTTCACAGAATGCATCTGTGTAGTTTTTATTTGAAGATATTCTTTTTCCCAGTGTAGGCCTCTTAGCGCTTAGCATGTCCAATTGCAGTTTCTACAGAAAGAGTGTTTTAGAACGGCTCAATCAAAAGTAAGGTTCAACTCTGTTAGTTGAATGCACAGAACAGAAAGAATTTTCACAGAATGCTACTGTGTAGTTTATATTTGAATATATTCCTTTTTCCACTATTACCCTCTTAGCGCTCAGAATGTCCAGTTGCATTTTCTACACAAAGAGTGTTCAGAACTGCGCAATCAAAAGTATGGTTTAACTGTGTTAGCTTAATGAACATATCAGAAATAAGTTTCACACAATGCTTCTGTGTAGTTTTTATTTGAAGGTATTATTTTTCCCAATAGAGGCCTCTTAGCGCTCAGAATGTCCAATTGCAGTTTCTACAGAAAGAGTGTTTCAGAACGGCTCAATCAAAAGTAAGGTTCAACTCTGTTACTTGAATGCACAGAACAGAAAGAAGTTTCATACAATGCTTCTGTGTAGTTTATATTTGAACATATTCTTTTTTCCACTATGAACCACTTAGCGCTACGAATGTCCAGTTGCATTTTCTACAGACAGAGTGTTTCAAAACTGCTCAATCAAAAGTATGGTTTAACTCTGTTAGCTGAATGCTCAGATCAGAATAAATTTCACAGAATGCTTCTGTGTAGTTTATATTTGAATATATTCCTTTTTCCACTACTACCCTCTTAGCGCTCCAAATGTCCAGTTGCATTTTCTACAGAAAGAATGTTCAGATCTGCTCAATCAAAAGTATGGTTTAACTCTGTTAGCTGAATGCACAGATCAGAAAGAAGTTTCACAGAATGATTCTCTGTAGTTTATATTTGGAGACATTCCTTTTTCCACTATTACCCTCTTAGCGCTCCGAATCTCCACTTGCATTTTCTACAGAAAGAGTGTTTCAGAACGGCTCAATCAAAACTAAGGTTCAACTCTTTTAGTTGAACAAACAGAACAGAAAGAAGTTTCACACAATTCTTCTGTGTAGTTTTTATTTGTAGACATTCTTTTTCCCAATATAGGCCTCTTAGCGCTCAGAATGTCCAATTGCAGTTTCTACCGAAAGAGTGTTTCAGAACGGCTCAATCAAAAGTAAGGTTCAACTCTGTTAGTTGAATGCACAGAACAGAAAGAAATTTCATACAATGCTTCTGTGTAGTTTATATTTGAACATATTCTTTTTTCCACTATTACCCACTTAGCGCTACGAATGTCCAGTTGCATTTTCTACAGACAGAGTGTTTCAAAACTGCTCAATCAAAACTATGGTTTAACTCTGTTAGCTGAATGCTCAGATCAGAAAGAAGTTTCACAGAATGCTTCTGTGTAGTTTATATTTGAATATATTCCTTTTTCCACTACTACGCTCTTAGCGCTCCAAATGTCCAGTTGCATTTTCTACAGAAAGAGTGTTCAGATCTGCTCAATCAAAAGTATGGTTTAACTCTGTTAGCTGAATGCACAGATCAGAAAGAAGTTTCACCGAATGATTCTGTGTAGTTTATATTTGAAGACATTCCTTTTTCCACTGTTACCCTCTTAGCGCTCCGAATCTCCACTTGCATTTTCTACAAAAAGAGTGTTTCATAACTGCTCAATCAAAAATATGTTTTATCTCTGTTAACTGAATTTACAGATCAGAAATAAGTTTCACAGAATGCATCTGTGTAGTTTTTATTTGAAGATATTCTTTTTCCCAGTGTAGGCCTCTCAGCGCTTAGCATGCCCAATTGTAGTTTCTACATAAAGAGTGTTTCAGAACGGCTCAATCAAAAGTAAGGTTCAACTCTGTTATTTGAATGCACAGAACAGAAAGTATTTTCACAGAATGCTACTGTGTAGTTTATATTTGAATATATTCCTTTTTCCACTATTACACTCTTAGCGCTCAGAATGTCCACTTGCATTTTCTACAGAAAGAATGTTCAGAACTGCGCAATCAAAAGTATGGTTTAACTCTGTTAGCTTAATGAACATATCAGAAATAAGTTTCACACAATGCTTCTGTGTAGGTTTTATTTGAAGGTATTATTTTTCCCAATAGAGGCCTCTTAGCGCTCAGAATGTCCAATTGCAGTTTCTACAGAAAGAGTGTTTCAGAACGGCTCAATCCAAAGTAAGGTTCAACTCTGTTAGTTGAATGCACAGAACAGAAAGAAGTTTCATACAATGCTTCTGTGTAGTTTATATTTGAACATATTCTTTTTTCCACTATTACCCACTTAGCGCTACGAATGTCCAGTTGCATTTTCTACAGACAGAGTGTTTCAAAACTGCTCAATCAAAAGTATGGTTTAACTCTGTTAGCTGAATGCTCAGATCAGAAAGAAGATTCACAGAATGCTTCTGTGTAGTTTATATTTGAATATATTCCTTTTTCCACTACTACTCTCTTAGTGCTCCAAATGTCCAGTTGCATTTTCTACAGAAAGAGTGTTCAGATCTGCTCAATCAAAAGTATGGTTTAACTCTGTTAGCTGAATGCACAGATCAGAAAGAAGTTTCACAGAATGATTCTGTGTAGTTTATATTTGGAGACATTCCTTTTTCCACTATTACCCTCTTAGCGCTCCGAATCTCCACTTGCATTTTCTACAGAAAGAGTGTTTCAGAACGGCTCAATCAAAACTAAGGTTCAACTCTTTTAGTTGAACAAACAGAACAGAAAGAAATTTCACACAATTCTTCTGTGTAGTTTTTATTTGTAGACATTCTTTTTCCCAATATAGGCCTCTTAGCGCTCAGAATGTCCAATTGCAGTTTCTACAGAAAGAGTGTTTCAGAACGGCTCAATCAAATGTAAGGTTCAACTCTGTTAGTTGAATGCACAGAACAGAAAGAAGTTTCATACAATGCTTCTGTGTAGTTTATATTTGAACATATTCTTTTTTCCACTATTACCCACTTAGCGCTACGAATGTCCAGTTGCATTTTCTACAGACAGAGTGTTTCAAAACTGCTCAATCAAAAGTATGGTTTAACTCTGTTAGCTGAATGCTCAGATCAGAAAGAAGTTTCACAGAATGCTTCTGTGTAGTTTATATTTGAATATATTCCTTTTTCCACTACTACGCTCTTAGCGCTCCAAAAGTCCAGTTGCATTTTCTACAGAAAGAGTGTTCAGATCTGCTCAATCAAAAGTATGGTTTAACTCTGTTAGCTGAATGCACAGATCAGAAAGAAGTTTCACCGAATGATTCTGTGTAGTTTATATTTGGAGACATTCCTTTTTCCACTAGTACCCACTTAGCGCTCCGTATCTCCACTTGCATTTTCTACAAAAAGAGTGTTTCATAACTGCTCAATCAAAAATATGTTTTATCTCTGTTAACTGAATTTACAGATCAGAAATAAGTTTCACAGAATGCATCTGTGTAGTTTTTATTTGAAGATATTCTTTTTCCCAATGTAGGCCTCTTAGCGCTTAGCATGTCCAATTGCAGTTTCTACAGAAAGAGTGTTTCAGAACGGCTCAATCAAAAGTAAGGTTCAACTCCGTTAGTTGAATGCACAGAACAGAAAGAATTTTCACAGAATGCTACTGTGTAGTTTATATTTGAATATATTCCTTTTTCCACTATTACCCTCTTAGTGCTCCGAATGTCCACTTGCATTTTCTACAGAAAGAGTGTTCAGAACTGCGGAATCAAAAGTATGGTTTAACTCTGTTAGCTTAATGAACATATCAGAAATAAGTTTCACACAATGCTTCTGTGTAGTTTTTATTTGAAGGTATTATTTTTCCCAATAGAGGCCTCTTAGCGCTCAGAATGTCCAATTGCAGTTTCTGCAGAAAGAGTGTTTCAGAACGGCTCAATCAAAAGTAAGGTTCAACTCTGTTAGTTGAATGCACAGAACATAAAGAAGTTTCATACAATGCTTCTGTGTAGTTTATATTTGAACATATTCTTTTTTCCACTATTACCCACTTAGCGCTACGAATGTCCAGTTGCATTTTCTACAGACAGAGTGTTTCAAAACTGCTCAATCAATAGTATGGTTTAACTCTGTTAGCTGAATGCTCAGATCAGAAAGAAGTTTCACAGAATGCTTCTGTGTAGTTTATATTTGAATATATATGCCTTTTTCCACTACTACTCTCTTAGCGCTCCAAATGTCCAGTTGTATTTTCTACAGAAAGAGTGTTCAGATCTGCTCAATCAAAAGTATGGTTTAACTCTGTTAGCTGAATGCACGGATCAGAAAGAAGTTTCACAGAATGATTCTGTGTAGTTTATATTTGGAGACATTCCTTTTTCCACTATTACCCTCTTAGCGCTCCGAATCTCCACTTGCATTTCCTACAGAAAGAGTGTTTCTGAACGGCTCAATCAAAACTAAGGTTCAACTCTTTTAGTTGAAAAAACAGAACAGAAAGAAGTTTCACACAATTCTTCTGTGTAGTTTTTATTTGTAGACATTCTTTTTCCCAATATATGCCTCTTAGCGCTCAGAATGTCCAATTGCAGTTTCTACAGAAAGAATGTTTCAGAACGGCTCAATCAAAAGTAAGGTTCAACTCTGTTAGTTGAATGCACAGAACAGAAAGAAGTTTCATACAATGCTTCTGTGTAGTTTATATTTGAACATATTCTTTTTTCCACTATTACCCACTTAGCGCTACGAATGTCCAGTTGCATTTTCTACAGACAGAGTGTTTCAAAACTGCTCAATCAAAAGTATGGTTTAACTCTGTTAGCTGAATGCTCAGATCAGAAAGAAGTTTCACAGAATGCTTCTGTGTAGTTTATATTTGAATATATTCCTTTTTCCACTACTACGCTCTTAGCGCTCCAAAAGTCCAGTTGCATTATCTACAGAAAGAGTGTTCAGATCTGCTCAATCAAAAGTATCGTGTAACTCTGTTAGCAGAATGCACAGATCAGAAAGAAGTTTCACCGAATGATACTGTGTAGTTTATATTTGGAGACATTCCTTTTTCCACTAGTACCCACTTAGCGCTCCGAATCTCCACTTGCATTTTCTACAAAAAGAGTGTTTCATAACTGCTCAATCAAAAATATGTTTTATCTCTGTTAACTGAATTTACAGATCAGAAATAAGTTTCACAGAATGCATCTGTGTAGTTTTTATTTGAAGATATTCTTTTTCCCAATGTAGGCCTCTTAGCGCTTAGCATGTCCAATTGCAGTTTCTACAGAAAGAGTGTTTCAGAACGGCTCAATCAAAAGTAAGGTTCAACTCTGTTAGTTGAATGCACAGAACAGAAAGAATTTTCACAGAATGCTACTGTGTAGTTTATATTTGAATATATTCCTTTTTCCACTATTACCCTCTTAGTGCTCCGAATGTCCACTTGCATTTTCTACAGAAAGAGTGTTCAGAACTGCGCAATCAAAAGTATGGTTTAACTCTGTTAGCTAAATGAACATATCAGAAATAAGTTTCACACAATGCTTCTGTGTAGTTTTTATTTGAAGGTATTATTTTTCCCAATAGAGGCCTCTTAGCGCTCAGAATGTCCAATTGCAGTTTCTGCAGAAAGAGTGTTTCAGAACGGCTCAATCAAAAGTAAGGTTCAACTCTGTTAGTTGAATGCACAGAACATAAAGAAGTTTCATACAATGCTTCTGTGTAGTTTATATTTGAACATATTCTTTTTTCCACTATTACCCGCTTAGCGCTACGAATGTCCAGTTGCATTTTCTACAGACAGAGTGTTTCAAAACTGCTCAATCAAAAGTATGGTTTAACTCTGTTAGCTGAATGCTCAGATCAGAAAGAAGTTTCACAGAATGCTTCTGTGTAGTTTATATTTGAATATATTCCTTTTTCCACTACTACTCTCTTAGCGCTCCAAATGTCCAGTTGCATTTTCTACAGAAAGAGTGTTCAGATCTGCTCAATCAAAAGTATGGTTTAACTCTGTTAGCTGAATGCACAGATCAGAAAGAAGTTTCACAGAATGATTCTGTGTAGTTTATATTTGGAGACATTCCTTTTTCCACTATTACCCTCTTAGCGCTCCGAATCTCCACTTGCATTTCCTACAGAAAGAGTGTTTCTGAACGTCTCAATCAAAACTAAGGTTCAACTCTTTTAGTTGTAAAAACAGAACAGAAAGAAGTTTCACACAATTCTTCTGTGTAGTTTTTATTTGTAGACATTCTTTTTCCCAATATAGGCCTCTTAGCGCTCAGAATGTCCAATTGCAGTTTCTACAGAAAGAGTGTTTCAGAACGGCTCAATCAAAAGTAAGGTTCAACTCTGTTAGTTGAATGCACAGAACAGAAAGAAGTTTCATACAATGCTCCTGTGTAGTTTATATTTGAACATATTCTTTTTTCCACTATTACCCACTTAGCGCTACGAATGTCCAGTTGCATTTTCTACAGACAGAGTGTTTCAAAACTGCTCAATCAAAAGTATGGTTTAATTCTGTTAGCTGAATGCTCAGATCAGAAAGAAGTTTCACAGAATGCTTCTGTGTAGTTTATATTTGAATATATTCCTTTTTCCACTACTATGCTCTTAGCGCTCCAAATGTCCAGTTGCATTTTCTACAGAAAGAGTGTTCAGATCTGCTCAATCAAAAGTATGGTTTAACTCTGTTAGCTGAATGCACAGATCAGAAAGAAGTTTCACCGAATGATTCTGTGTAGTTTATATTTGAAGACATTCCTTTTTCCACTATTACCCTCTTAGCGCTCCGAATCTCCACTTGCATTTTCTACAAAAAGAGAGTTTCATAACTGCTCAATCAAAAATATGTTTTATCTCTGTTAACTGAATTTACAGATCAGAAATTAGTTTCACAGAATGCATCTGTGTAGTTTTTATTTGAAGATATTCTTTTTCCCAATGTAGCCCTCTAAGCGCTTAGCATGTCCAATTGCAGTTTCTACAGAAAGAGTGTTTCAGAACGGCTCAATCAAAAGTAAGGTTCAACTCTGTTAGTTGAATGCACAGAACAGAAAGAATTTTCACAGAATGCTACTGTGTAGTTTATATTTGAATATATTACTTTTTCCACTATTACCCTCTTAGCGCTCCGAATGTCCACTTGCATTTTCTACAGAAAGAGTGTTCAGAACTGCGCAATCAAAAGTATGGTTTAACTCTGTTAGCTTAATGAACATATCAGAAATAAATTTCACACATTGCTTCTGTGTAGTTTTTATTTGAAGATATTATTTTTCCCAATAGAGGCCTCTTTGCGCTCAGAATGTCCAATTGCAGTTTCTACAGAAAGAGTGTTTCAGAACGGCTCAATCAAAAGTAAGTTTCAACTCTGTTATTTGAATGCACAGAACAGAAAGAAGTTTCATACAATGCTTCTGTGTAGTTTATATTTGAACATATTCTTTTTTCCACTATTACCCACTTAGCGCTACGAATGTCCAGTTGCATTTTCTACAGACAGAGTTTTTCAAAACTGCTCAATCAAAAGTATGGTTTAACACTGTTAGCTGAATGCTCAGATCAGAAAGAAGTTTCACAGAATGCTTCTGTGTACTTTATATTTGAATATGTTCCTTTTTCCACTACTACTCTCTTAGCGCTCCAAATGTCCAGTTGCATTTTCTACAGAAAGAGTGTTCAGATCTGCTCAATCAAAAGTATGGTTTAACTCTGTTAGCTGAATGCACAGATCAGAAAGAAGTTTCACAGAATGATTCTGTGTAGTTTATATTTGGAGACATTCCTTTTTCCACTATCACCCTCTTAGCGCTCCGAATCTCCACTTGCATTTTCTACAGAAAGAGTGTTTCAGAACGGCTCAATCAAAACTAAGGTTCAACTCTTTTAGTTGAACAAACAGAACAGAAAGAAGTTTCACACAATTCTTCTGTGTAGTTTTTATTTGTAGACATTCTTTTTCCCAATATAGGCCTCTTAGCGCTCAGAATGTCCAATTGCAGTTTCTACAGAAAGAGTGTTTCAGAACGGCTCAATCAAAAGTAAGGTTCAACTCTGTTAGTTGAACAAACAGAACAGAAAGAAGTTTCATACAATGCTTCTGTGTAGTTTATATTTGAACATATTTTTTTTCCACTATTACCCACTTAGCGCTACGAATGTCCAGTTGCATTTTTTGCAGACAGAGTGTTTCAAAACTGCTCAATCAAAAGTATGGTTTAACTCTGTTAGCTGAATGCTCAGATCAGAAAGAAGTTTCACAGAATGCTTCTGTGTAGTTTATATTTGAATATAGTCCTTTTTCCACTACTACGCTCTTAGCGCTCCAAATGTCCAGTGGCATTTTCTACAGAAAGAGTGTTCAGATCTGCTCAATCAAATTATGGTTTAACTCTGTTAGCTGAATGCACAGATCAGAAAGAAATTTCACCGAATGATTCTGTGTAGTTTATATTTGAAGACATTCCTTTTTCCACTATTACCCACTTAGCGCTCCGAATCTCCACTTGCATTATCTACAAAAAGAGTGTTTCATAACTGCTCAATCAAAAATATGTTTTATCTCTGTTAACTGAATTTACAGATCAGAAATAAGTTTCACAGAATGCATCTGTGTAGTTTTTATTTGAAGATATTCTTTTTCCCAATGTAGGCCTCTTAGCGCTTAGCATGTCCAATTGCAGTTTCTACAGAAAGAGTGTTTCAGAACGGCTCAATCAAAAATAAGGTTCAACTCTGTTAGTTGAATGCACAGAACAGAAAGAATTTTCACAGAATGCTACTGTGTAGTTTATATTTGAATATATTCCTTTTTCGACTATTACCCTCTTAGCGCTCCGAATGTCCACTTGCATTTTCTACAGAAAGAGTGTTCAGAACTGCGCAATCAAAAGTATGGTGTAACTCTGTTAGCTTAATGAACATATCAGAAATAAGTTTCACACAATGCTTCTGTGTAGTTTTTATTTGAAGATATTATTTTTCCCAATAGAGGCCTCTTAGCGCTCAGAATGTCCAATTGCAGTTTCTACAGAAAGAGTGTTTCAGAACGGCTCAATCAAAAGTAAGGTTCAACTCTGTTAGTTGAATGCACAGAACAGAAAGAAGTTTCATACAATGCTTCTGTGTAGTTTATATTTGAACATATTCTTTTTTCCACTATTACCCACTTAGCGCTACGAATGTCCAGTTGCATTTTCTACAGACAGAGTGTTTCAAAACTGCTCAATCAAAAGTATGGTTTAACTCTGTTAGCTGAATGCTCAGATCAGAAAGAAGTTTCACAGAATGCTTCTGTGTAGTTTATATTTGAATATATTCCTTTTTCCACTACTACTCTCTTAGCGCTCCAAATGTCCAGTTGCATTTTCTACAGAAAGAGTGTTCAGATCTGCTCAATCAAAAGTATGGTTTAACTCTGTTAGCTGAATGCACAGATCAGAAAGAAGTTTCACAGAATGATTCTGTGTAGTTTATATTTGGAGACATTCCTTTTTCCACTATTACCCTCTTAGCGCTCCGAATCTCCACTTGCATTTTCTACAGAAAGAGTGTTTCAGAACGGCTCAATCAAAACTAAGCTTCAACTCTTTTAGTTGAACAAACAGAACAGAAAGAAGTTTCACACAATTCTTCTGTGTAGTTTTTATTTCTAGACATTCTTTTTCCCAATATAGGCCTCTTAGCGCTCAGAATGTCCAATTGCAGTTTCTACAGAAAGAGTGTTACAGAACGGCTCAATCAAAAGTAAGGTTCAACTCTGTTAGTTGAATGCACAGAACAGAAAGAAGTTTCATACAATGCTTCTGTGTAGTTTATATTTGAACATATTCTTTTTTCCACTATTACCCACTTAGCGCTACGAATGTCCAGTTGCATTTTCTACAGACAGAGTGTTTCAAAACTGCTCAATCAAAAGTATGGTTTAACTCTGTTAGCTGAATGCTCAGATCAGAAAGAAGTTTCACAGAATGCTTCTGTGTAGTTTATATTTGAATATATTCCTTTTTCCACTACTACGCTCTTAGCGCTCCAAATGTCCAGTTGCATTTTCTACAGAAAGAGTGTTCAGATCTGCTCAATCAAAAGTATGGTTTAACTCTGTTAGCTGAATGCACAGATCAGAAACAAGTTTCACCGAATGATTCTGTGTAGTTTATATTTGAAGACATTCCTTTTTCCACTAGTACCCTCTTAGCGCTCCGAATCTCCACTTGCATTTTCTACAAAAAGAGTGTTTCATAACTGCTCAATCAAAAATATGTTTTATCTCTGTTAACTGAATTTACAGATCAGAAATAAGTTTCACAGAATGCATCTGTGTAGTTTTTATTTGAAGATATTCTTTTTCCCAATGTAGGCCTCTTAGCGCTTAGCATGTCCAATTGCAGTTTCTACAGAAAGAGTGTTTCAGAACGGCTCAATCAAAAGTAAGGTTCAACTCTGTTAGTTGAATGCACAGAACAGAAAGAATTTTCACAGAATGCTACTGTGTAGTTTATATTTGATTATAACCCTTTTTCCACTATTACCCTCTTAGCGCTCCGAATGTCCACTTGCATTTTCTACAGAAAGAGTGTTCAGAACTGCGCAATCAAAAGTATGGTTTAACTCTGTTAGCTTAATGAACATATCAGAAATAAGTTTCACACAATGCTTCTGTGTAGTTTTTATTTGAAGATATTATTTTTCCCAATAGAGGCCTCTTAGCGCTCAGAATGTCCAATTGCAGTTTCTACAGAAAGAGTGTTTCAGAACGGCTCAATCAAAAGTAAGGTTCAACTCTGTTAGTTGAATGCACAGAACAGAAAGAAGTTTCATACAATGCTTCTGTGTAGTTTATATTTGAACATATTCTTTTTTCCACTATTACCCACTTAGCGCTACGAATGTCCAGTTGCATTTTCTACAGACAGAGTGTTTCACAACTGCTCAATCAAAAGTATGGTTTAACTCTCTTAGCTGAATGCTCAGGTCAGAAAGAAGTTTCACAGAATGCTTCTGTGTAGTTTATATTTGAATATATTCCTTTTTCCACTACTACTCTCTTAGCGCTCCAAATGTCCAGTTGCATTTTCTACAGAAAGAGTGTTCAGATCTGCTCAATCAAAAGTATGGTTTAACTCTGTTAGCTGAATGCACAGATCAGAAAGAAGTTTCACAGAATGATTCTGTGTAGTTTATATTTGGAGACATTCCTTTTTCCACTATTACCCTCTTAGCGCTCCGAATCTCCACTTGCATTTTCTACAGAAAGAGTGTTTCAGAACGGCTCAATCAAAACTAAGGTTCAACTCTTTTAGTTGAACAAACAGAACAGAAAGAAGTTTCACACAATTCTTCTGTGTAGTTTTTATTTGTAGACATTCTTTTTCCCAATATAGGCCTCCTAGCGCTCAGAATGTCCAATTGCAGTTTCTACAGAAAGAGTGTTTCAGAACGGCTTAATCAAAAGTAAGGTTCAACTCTGTTAGTTGAATGCACAGAACAGAAAGAAGTTTCATACAATGCTTCTGTGTAGTTTATATTTGAACATATTCTTTTTTCCACTATTACCCACTTAGCGCTACGAATGTCCAGTTGCATTTTCTACAGACAGAGTGTTTCAAAACTGCTCAATCAAAAGTATGGTTTAACTCTGTTAGCTGAAAACTCAGAGCAGAAAGAAGTTTCACAGAATGCTTCTGTGTAGTTTATATTTGAATATATTCCTTTTTCCACTACTACGCTCTTAGCGCTCCAAATGTCCAGTTGCATTTTCTACAGAAAGAGTGTTCAGATCTGCTCAATCAAAAGTATGGTTTAACTCTGTTAGCTGAATGCACAGATCAGAAAGAAGTTTCACCGAATGATTCTGTGTAGTTTATATTTGAAGGTATTCCTTTTTCCACTAGTACCCTCTTAGCGCTCCGAATCTCCACTTGCATTTTCTACAAAAAGAGTGTTTCATAACTGCTCAATCAAAAATATGTTTTATCTCTGTTAACTGAATTTACAGATCAGAAATAAGTTTCACAGAATGCATCTGTGTAGTTTTTATTTGAAGATATTCTTTTTCCCAATGTAGGCCTCTTAGCGCTTAGCATGTCCACTTGCAGTTTCTACAGAAAGAGTGTTTCAGAACGGCTCAATCAAAAGTAAGGTTCAACTCTGTTAGTTGAATGCACAGAACAGAAAGAATTTTCACAGAATGCTACTGTGTAGTTTATATTTGAATATATTCCTTTTTCCACTATTACCCTCTTAGCGCTCCGAATGTCCACTTGCATTTTCTACAGAAAGAGTGTTCAGAACTGCGCAATCAAAAGTAGGGTTTAACTCTGTTAGCTTAATGAACATATCAGAAATAAGTTTCACACAATGCTTCTGTGTAGTTTTTATTTGAAGATATTATTTTTCCCAATAGAGGCCTCTTAGCGCTCAGAATGTCCAATTGCAGTTTCTACAGAAAGAGTGTTTCAGAACGGCTCAATCAAAAGTAAGCTTCAACTCTGTTAGTTGAATGCACAGAACAGAAAGATGTTTCATACAATGCTTCTGTGTAGTTTATATTTGAACATATTCTTTTTTCCACTATTACCCACTTAGCACTACGAATGTCCAGTTGCATTTTCTACAGACAGAGTGTTTCAAAACTGCTCAATCAAAAGTATGGTTTAACTCTGTTAGCTGAATGCTCAGATCAGAAAGAAGTTTCACAGAATGCTTCTGTGTAGTTTATATTTGAATATATTCCTTTTTCCACTACTACTCTCTTAGCGCTCCAAATGTCCAGTTGCATTTTCTACAGAAAGAGTGTTCAGATCTGCTCAATCAAAAGTATGGTTTAACTCTGTTAGCTGAATGCACAGATCAGAAAGAAGTTTCACAGAATGATTCTGTGTAGTTTATATTTGGAGACTTTCCTTTTTCCACTATTACCCTCTTAGCGCTCCGAATCTCCACTTGCATTTTCTACAGAAAGAGTGTTTCAGAACGGCTCAATCAAAACTAAGGTTCAACTCTTTTAGTTGAAAAAACAGAACAGAAAGAAGTTTCACACAATTCTTCTGTGTAGTTTTTATTTGTAGACATTCTTTTTCCCAATATAGGCCTCTTAGCGCTCAGAATGTCCAATTGCAGTTTCTACAGAAAGAGTGTTTCAGAACGGCTCAATCAAAAGTAAGGTTCAACTCTGTTAGTTGAATGCACAGGACAGAAAGAAGTTTCATACAATGCTCCTGTGTAGTTTATATTTGAACATATTCTTTTTTCCACTATTACCCACTTAGCGCTACGAATGTCCAGTTGCATTTTCTACAGACAGAGTGTTTCAAAACTGCTCAATCAAAAGTATGGTTTAATTCTGTTAGCTGAATGCTCAGATCAGAAAGAAGTTTCACAGAATGCTTCTGTGTAGTTTATATTTGAATATATTCCTTTTTCCACTACTATGCTCTTAGCGCTCCAAATGTCCAGTTGCATTTTCTACAGAAAGAGTGTTCAGATCTGCTCAATCAAAAGTATGGTTTAACTCTGTTAGCTGAATGCACAGATCAGAAAGAAGTTTCACCGAATGATTCTGTGTAGTTTATATTTGAAGACATTCCTTTTTCCACTATTACCCTCTTAGCGCTCCGAATCTCCACTTGCATTTTCTACAAAAAGAGAGTTTCATAACTGCTCAATCAAAAATATGTTTTATCTCTGTTAACTGAATTTACAGATCAGAAATTAGTTTCACAGAATGCATCTGTGTAGTTTTTATTTGAAGATATTCTTTTTCCCAATGTAGCCCTCTTAGCGCTTAGCATGTCCAATTGCAGTTTCTACAGAAAGAGTGTTTCAGAACGGCTCAATCAAAAGTAAGGTTCAACTCTGTTAGTTGAATGCACAGAACAGAAAGAATTTTCACAGAATGCTACTGTGTAGTTTATATTTGAATATATTCCTTTTTCCACTATTACCCTCTTAGCGCTCCGAATGTCCACTTGCATTTTCTACAGAAAGAGTGTTCAGAACTGCGCAATCAAAAGTATGGTTTAACTCTGTTAGCTTAATGAACATATCAGAAATAAGTTTCACACAATGCTTCTGTGTAGTTTTTATTTGAAGATATTATTTTTCCCAATAGAGGCCTCTTAGCGCTCAGAATGTCCAATTGCAGTTTCTACAGAAAGAGTGTTTCAGAACGGCTCAATCAAAAGTAAGGTTCAACTCTGTTAGTTGAATGCACAGAACAGAAAGAAGTTTCATACAATGCTTCTGTGTAGTTTATATTTGAACATATTCTTTTTTCCACTATTACCCACTTAGCGCTACGAATGTCCAGTTGCATTTTCTACAGACAGAGTGTTTCACAGCTGCTCAATCAAAAGTATGGTTTAACTCTCTTAGCTGAATGCTCAGGTCAGAAAGAAGTTTCACAGAATGCTTCTGTGTAGTTTATATTTGAATATATTCCTTTTTCCACTACTACTCTCTTAGCGCTCCAAATGTCCAGTTGCATTTTCTACAGAAAGAGTGTTCAGATCTGCTCAATCAAAAGTATGGTTTAACTCTGTTAGCTCAATGCACAGATCAGAAAGAAGTTTCACAGAATGATTCTGTGTAGTTTATATTTGGAGACATTCCTTTTTCCACTATTACCCTCTTAGCGCTCCGAATCTCCACTTGCATTTTCTACAGAAAGAGTGTTTCAGAACGGCTCAATCAAAACTAAGGTTCAACTCTTTTAGTTGAACAAACAGAACAGAAAGAAGTTTCACACAATTCTTCTGTGTAGTTTTTATTTGTAGACATTCTTTTTCCCAATATAGGCCTCTTAGCGCTCAGAATGTCCAATTGCAGTTTCTACAGAAAGAGTGTTTCAGAACGGCTCAATCAAAAGTAAGGTTCAACTCTGTTAGTTGAATGCACAGAACAGAAAGAATTTTCACAGAATGCTACTGTGTAGTTTATATTTGAATATATTCCTTTTTCCACTATTACCCTCTTAGCGCTCCGAATGTCCACTTGCATTTTCTACAGAAAGAGTGTTCAGAACTGCGCAATCAAAAGTATGGTTTAACTCTGTTAGCTTAATGAACATATCAGAAATAATTTTCACACAATGCTTCTGTGTAGTTTTTATTTGAAGATATTATTTTTCCCAATAGAGGCCTCTTAGCGCTCAGAATGTCCAATTGCAGTTTCTACAGAAAGAGAGTTTCAGAACGGCTCAATCAAATGTAAGGTTCAACTCTGTTAGTTGAATGCACAGAACAGAAAGAAGTTTCATACAATGCTTCTGTGTAGTTTATATTTGAACATATTCTTTTTTCCACTATTACCCACTTAGCGCTACGAATGTCCAGTTGCATTTTCTACAGACAGAGTGTTTCAAAACTGCTCAATCAAAAGTATGGTTTAACTATGTTAGCTGAATGCTCAGGTCAGAAAGAAGTTTCACAGAATGCTTCTGTGTAGTTTATATTTGAATATATTCCTTTTTCCACTACTACTCTCTGAGCGCTCCAAATGTCCAGTTGCATTTTCTACAGAAAGAGTGTTCAGATCTGCTCAATCAAAAGTATGGTTTAACTCTGTTAGCTGAATGCACAGATCAGAAAGAAGTTTCACAGAATGATTCTGTGTAGTTTATATTTGGAGACATTCCTTTTTCCACTATTACCCTCTTAGCGCTCCGAATCTCCACTTGCATTTTCTACAGAAAGAGTGTTTCAGAACGGCTCAATCAAAACTAAGGTTCAACTCTTTTAGTTGAACAAACAGAACAGAAAGAAGTTTCACACAATTCTTCTGTGTAGTTTTTATTTGTAGACATTCTTTTTCCCAATATAGGCCTCCTAGCGCTCAGAATGTCCAATTGCAGTTTCTACAGAAAGAGTGTTTCAGAACGGCTTAATCAAAAGTAAGGTTCAACTCTGTTAGTTGAATGCACAGAACAGAAAGAAGTTTCATACAATGCTTCTGTGTAGTTTATATTTGAACATATTCTTTTTTCCACTATTACCCACTTAGCGCTACGAATGTCCAGTTGCATTTTCTACAGACAGAGTGTTTCAAAACTGCTCAATCAAAAGTATGGTTTAACTCTGTTAGCTGAAAACTCAGAGCAGAAAGAAGTTTCACAGAATGCTTCTGTGTAGTTTATATTTGAATATATTCCTTTTTCCACTACTACGCTCTTAGCGCTCCAAATGTCCAGTTGCATTTTCTACAGAAAGAGTGTTCAGATCTGCTCAATCAAAAGTATGGTTTAACTCTGTTAGCTGAATGCACAGATCAGAAAGAAGTTTCACCGAATGATTCTGTGTAGTTTATATTTGAAGGTATTCCTTTTTCCACTAGTACCCTCTTAGCGCTCTGAATCTCCACTTGCTTTTTCTACAAAAAGAGTGTTTCATAACTGCTCAATCAAAAATATGTTTTATCTCTGTTAACTGAATTTACAGATCAGAAATAAGTTTCACAGAATGCATCTGTGTAGTTTTTATTTGAAGATATTCTTTTTCCCAATGTAGGCCTCTTAGCGCTTAGCATGTCCACTTGCAGTTTCTACAGAAAGAGTGTTTCAGAACGGCTCAATCAAAAGTAAGGTTCAACTCTGTTAGTTGAATGCACAGAACGGAAAGAATTTTCACAGAATGCTACTGTGTAGTTTATATTTGAATATATTCCTTTTTCCACTATTACCCTCTTAGCGCTCCGAATGTCCACTTGCATTTTCTACAGAAAGAGTGTTCAGAACTGCGCAATCAAAAGTAGGGTTTAACTCTGTTAGCTTAATGAACATATCAGAAATAAGTTTCACACAATGCTTCTGTGTAGTTTTTATTTGAAGATATTATTTTTCCCAATAGAGGCCTCTTAGCGCTCAGAATGTCCAATTGCAGTTTCTACAGAAAGAGTGTTTCAGAACGGCTCAATCAAAAGTAAGCTTCAACTCTGTTAGTTGAATGCACAGAACAGAAAGATGTTTCATACAATGCTTCTGTGTAGTTTATATTTGAACATATTCTTTTTTCCACTATTACCCACTTAGCACTACGAATGTCCAGTTGCATTTTCTACAGACAGAGTGTTTCAAAACTGCTCAATCAAAAGTATGGTTTAACTCTGTTAGCTGAATGCTCAGATCAGAAAGAAGTTTCACAGAATGCTTCTGTGTAGTTTATATTTGAATATATTCCTTTTTCCACTACTACTCTCTTAGCGCTCCAAATGTCCAGTTGCATTTTCTACAGAAAGAGTGTTCAGATCTGCTCAATCAAAAGTATGGTTTAACTCTGTTAGCTGAATGCACAGATCAGAAAGAAGTTTCACAGAATGATTCTGTGTAGTTTATATTTGGAGACTTTCCTTTTTCCACTATTACCCTCTTAGCGCTCCGAATCTCCACTTGCATTTTCTACAGAAAGAGTGTTTCAGAACGGCTCAATCAAAACTAAAGTTCAACTCTTTTAGTTGAACAAACAGAACAGAAAGAAGTTTCACACAATTCTTCTGTGTAGTTTTTATTTGTAGACATTCTTTTTCCCAAAACAGGCCTCTTAGCGCTCAGAATGTCCAATTGCAGTTTCTACAGAAAGAGTGTTTCAGAACGGCTCAATCAAAAGTAAGGTTCAACTCTGTTAGTTGAATGCACAGAACAGAAAGAAGTTTCATACAATGCTTCTGTGTAGTTTATATTTGAACATATTCTTTTTTCCACTATTACCCACTTAGCGCTACGAATGTCCAGTTGCATTTTCTACAGACAGAGTGTTTCAAAACTACTCAATCAAAAGTATGGTTTAACTCTGTTAGCTGAATGCTCAGATCAGAAAGAAGTTTCACAGAATGCTTCTGTGTAGTTTATATTTGAATATATTCCTTTTTCCACTACTACGCTCTTAGCGCTCCAAATGTCCAGTTGCATTTTCTACAGAAAGAGTGTTCAGATCTGCTCAATCAAAAGTATGGTTTAACTCTGTTAGCTGAATGCACAGATCAGAAAGAAGTTTCACCGAATGATTCTGTGTAGTTTATATTTGAAGACATTCCTTTTTCCACTAGTACCCTCTTAGCGCTCCGAATCTCCACTTGCATTTTCTACAAAAAGAGTGTTTCATAACTGCTCAATCAAAAATATGTTTTATCTCTGTTAACTGAATTTACAGATCAGAAATAAGTTTCACAGAATGCATCTGTGTAGTTTTTATTTGAAGATATTCTTTTTCCCAATGTAGGCCTCTTAGCGCTTAGCATGTCCAATTGCAGTTTCTACAGAAAGAGTGTTTCAGAACGGCTCAATCAAAAGTAAGGTTCAACTCTGTTAGTTGAATGCACAGAACAGAAAGAAGTTTCATACAATGCTTCTGTGTAGTTTATATTTGAACATATTCTTTTTTCCACTATTACCCACTTAGCGCTACGAATGTCCAGTTGCATTTTCTACAGACAGAGTGTTTCAAAACTGCTCAATCAAAAGTATGGTTTAACTCTCTTAGCTGAATGCTCAGGTCAGAAAGAAGTTTCACAGAATGCTTCTGTGTAGTTTATATTTGAATATATTCCTTTTTCCACTACTACTCTCTTAGCGCTCCAAATGTCCAGTTGCATTTTCTACAGAAAGAGTGTTCAGATCTGCTCAATCAAAAGTATGGTTTAACTCTGTTAGCTGAATGCACAGATCAGAAAGAAGTTTCACAGAATGATTCTGTGTAGTTTATATTTGGAGACATTCCTTTTTCCACTATTACCCTCTTAGCGCTCCGAATCTCCACTTGCATTTTCTACAGAAAGAGTGTTTCAGAACGGCTCAATCAAAACTAAGGTTCAACTCTTTTAGTTGAACAAACAGAACAGAAAGAAGTTTCACACAATGCTTCTGTGTAGTTTTTATTTGTAGACATTCTTTTTCCCAATATAGGCCTCCTAGCGCTCAGAATGTCCAATTGCAGTTTCTACAGAAAGAGTGTTTCAGAACGGCTCAATCAAAAGTAAGGTTCAACTCTGTTAGTTGAATGCACAGAACAGAAAGAAGTTTCATACAATGCTTCTGTGTAGTTTATATTTGAACATATTCTTTTTTCCACTATTACCCACTTAGCGCTACGAATGTCCAGTTGCATTTTCTACAGACAGAGTGTTTCAAAACTGCTCAATCAAAAGTATGGTTTAACTCTGTTAGCTGAATGCTCAGATCAGAAAGAAGTTTCACAGAATGCTTCTGTGTAGTTTATATTTGAATATATTCCTTTTTCCACTACTACGCTCTTAGCGCTCCAAATGTCCAGTTGCATTTTCTACAGAAAGAGTGTTCAGATCTGCTCAATCAAAAGTATGGTTTAACTCTGTTAGCTGAATGCACAGATCAGAAAGAAGTTTCACCGAATGATTCTGTGTAGTTTATATTTGAAGACATTCCTTTTTCCACTATTACCCTCTTAGCGCTCCGAATCTCCACTTGCATTTTCCACAAAAAGAGTGTTTCATAACTGCTCAATCAAAAATATGTTTTATCTCTGTTAACTGAATTTACAGATCAGAAATAAGTTTCACAGAATGCATCTGTGTAGTTTTTATTTGAAGATATTCTTTTTCCCAAAGTAGGCCTCTTAGCGCTTAGCATGTCCAATTGCAGTTTCTACAGAAAGAGTGTTTCAGAACGGCTCAATCAAAAGTAAGGTTCAACTCTGTTAGTTGAATGCACAGAACAGAAAGAAGTTTAATACAATGCTTCTGTGTAGTTTATATTTGAACATATTCTTTTTTCCACTATTACCCACTTAGCGCTACGAATGTCCAGTTGCATTTTCTACAGACAGAGTGTTTCAAAAGTGCTCAATCAAAAGTATGGTTTAACTCTGTTAGCTGAATGCTCAGATCAGAAAGAAGTTTCACAGAATGATTCTGTTTAGTTTATATATGAATATATTCCTTTTTCCACTACTACTCTCTTAGCGCTCCAAATGTCCAGTTGCATTTTCTACAGAAAGAGTGTTCAGATCTGCTCAATCAAAAGTATGGTTTAAATCTGTTAGCTGAATGCACAGATCAGAAACAAGTTTCACAAAATGATTCTGTGTAGTTTATATTTGGAGACATTAATTTTTCCACTATTACCCTCTTAGCGCTCCGAATCTCCACTTGCATTTTCTACAAAAAGAGTGTTTCATAACTGCTCAATCAAAAATATGTTTTATCTCTGTTAACTGAATTTACAGATCAGAAATAAGTTTCACAGAATGCACCTGTGTAGATTTATTTGAAGATATTCTTTTTCCCAATGTAGGCCTCTTAGCGCTTAGCATGTCCAATTGCAGTTTGTACAGAAAGAGTTTTTTAGAATGGCTCAATCAAAAGTAAGGTTCAACTCTGTTAGTTGAATGCACAGAACAGAAAGAATTTTCACAGAATGCTACTGTGTAGTTTATATTTGAATATATTCCTTTTTCCACTAATACCCTCTTAGCGCTCCGAATGTCCACTTGCATTTTCTACAGAAAGAGTGTTCAGAACTGCGCAATCAAAAGTATGGTTTAACTCTGTTAGCTTAATGAACATATCAGAAATAAGTTTCACAAAATGCTTCTGTGTAGTTTTTATTTGAAGATATTATTTTTCCCAATAGAGGCCTCTTAGCGCTCAGAATGCCCAATTGCAGTTTCTACAGAAAGAGTGTTTCAGAAAGGCTCAATCAAAAGTAAGGTTCAACGGTGTTAGTTGAATGCACAGAACAGAAAGAAGTTTCATACAATGCTTCTGTGTAGTTTATATTTGAACATATTCTTTTTTCCACTATTACCCACTTAGCGCTACGAATGTCCAGTTGCATTTTCTACAGACAGAGTGTTTCAAAACTGCTCAATCAAAAGTATGGTTTAACTCTGTTAGCTGAATGCACAGATCAGAAAGAAGATTCACAGAATGATTCTGTGTAGTTTATATTTGGAGACATTCCTTTTTCCACTATTACCCTCTTAGCGCTCCGAATCTCCACTTGCATTTTCTACAGAAAGAGTGTTTCAGAACGGCTCAATCAAAACTAAGGTTCAACTCTTTTAGTTGAACAAAGAGAACAGAAAGAAGTTTCACACAATTCTTCTGTGTAGTTTTTATTTGTAGACATTCTTTTTCCCAATATAGGCCTCTTAGCGCTCAGAATGTCCAATTGCAGTTTCTACAGAAAGAGTGTTTCAGAACGGCTCAATCAAAAGTAAGGTTCAACTCTGTTAGTTGAATGCACAGAACAGAAAGAAGTTTCATACAATGCTTCTGTGTAGTTTATATTTGAACATATTCTTTTTTCCACTATTACCCACTTAGCGCTACGAATGTCCATTTGCATTTTCTACAGACAGAGTGTTTCAAAACTGCTCAATCAAAAGTATGGTTTAACTCTGTTAGCTGAATGCTCAGATCAGAAAGAAGTTTCACAGAATGCTTCTGTGTAGTTTATATTTGAATATATTCCTTTTTCCACTACTACTCTCTTAGCGCTCCAAATGTCCAGTTGCATTTTCTACAGAAAGAGTGTTCAGATCTGCTCAATCAAAAGTATGGTTTAACACTGTTAGCTGAATGCACAGATCAGAAAGAAGTTTCACAGAATGATTCTGTGTAGTTTATATTTGGAGATATTCCTTTTTCCACTATTACCCTCTTAGCGCTCCGAATCTCCACTTGCATTTTCTACAGAAAGAGTGTTTCAGAACGGCTCAATCAAAACTAAGGTTCAACTCTTTTAGTTGAACAAACAGAACAGAAAGAAGTTTCACACAATTCTTCTGTGTAGTTTTTATTTGTAGATATTCTTTTTCCCAATATAGGCCTCTTAGCGCTCAGAATGTCCAATTGCAGTTTCTACAGAAAGAGTGTTTCAGAACGGCTCAATCAAAAGTAAGGTTCAACTCTGTTAGTTGAATGCACAGAACAGAAAGAAGTTTCATACAATGCTTCTGTGTAGTTTATATTTGAACATATTCTTTTTTCCACTATTACCCACTTAGCGCTACGAATGTCCAGTTGCATTTTCTACAGACAGAGTGTTTCAAAACTGCTCAATCAAAAGTATGGTTTAACTCTGTTAGCTGAATGCTCAGATCAGAAAGACGTTTCACAGAATGCTTCTGTGTAGTTTATATTTGAATATATTCCTTTTTCCACTACTACTCTCTTAGCGCTCCAAATGTCCAGTTGCATTTTCTACAGAAAGAGTGTTCAGATCTTCTCAATCAAAAGTATGGTTTAACTCTGTTAGCTGAATGCACAGATCAGAAAGAAGTTTCACAGAATGATTCTGTGTAGTTTATATTTGGAGACATTCCTTTTTCCACTATTACCCTCATAGCGCTCCGAATCTCCACTTGCATTTTCTACAGAAAGAGTGTTTCAGAACGGCTCAATCAAAACTAAGGTTCAACTCTTTTAGTTGAACAAACAGAACAGAAAGTAGTTTCACACAATTCTTCTGTGTAGTTTTTATTTGTAGACATTCTTTTTCCCAATATAGGCCTCTTAGCGCTCAGAATGTCCAATTGCAGTCTCTACAGAAAGAGTGTTTCAGAACGGCTCAATCAAAAGTAAGGTTCAACTCTGTTAGTTGAATGCACAGAACAGAAAGAAGTTTCATACAATGCGTAAGGTTCAACTCTGTTAGTTGAATGCACAGAACAGAAAGAAGTTTCATACAATGCTTCTGTGTAGTTTATATTTGAACATATTCTTTTTTCCACTATTACGCACTTAGTGCTACGAATGTCCAGTTGCATTTTCTACAGACAGAGTTTTTCAAAACTGCTCAATCAAACGTATGGTTTACCTCTGTTAGCTGAATGCTCAGATCAGAAAGAAGTTTCACAGAATGATTCTGTGTAGTTTATATTTGGATATATTACTTTTTCCACTACTACGCTCTTAGCGCTCCAAATGTCCAGTTGCATTTCCTACAGAAAGAGTGTTCAGATCTGCTCAATCAAAAGTATGGTTTAACTCTGTTAGCTGAATGCACAGATCAGAAAGAAGTTTCACCGAATGATTCGGTGTAGTTTATATTTGAAGACATTCCTTTTTCCACTATTACCCTCTTAGCGCTCCGAATCTCCACTTGCATTTTCTACAAAAAGAGTGTTTCATAACTGCTCAATCAAAAATATGTTTTATCTCTGTTAACTGAATTTACAGATCAGAAATAAGTTTCACAAAATGCATCTGTGTAGTTTTTATTTGAAGATATTCTTTTTCCCAATGTAGGCCTCTTAGCGCTTAGCATGTCCAATTGCAGTTTCTACAGAAAGAGTGTTTCAGAACGGCTCAATCAAAAGTAAGGTTCAACTCTGTTAGTTGAATGCACAGAACAGAAAGAATTTTCACAGAATGCTACTGTGTAGTTTATATTTGAATATATTCCTTTTTCCACTATTACCCTGTTAGCGCTCCGAATGTCCACTTGCATTTTCTACAGAAAGAGTGTTCAGAACTGCGCAATCAAAAGTATGGTTTAACTCTGTTAGCTTAATGAACATATCAGAAATAAGTTTCACACAATGCTTCTGTGTAGTTTTTATTTGAAGATATTATTTTTCCCAATAGATGCCTCTTAGCGCTCAGAATGTCCAATTGCAGTTTCTACAGAAAGAGTGTTTCAGAAAGGCTCAATCAAAAGTAAGGTTCAACACTGTTAGTTGAATGCACAGAACCGAAAGAAGTTTCATACAATGCTTCTGTGTAGTTTATATTTGAACATATTCTTTTTTCCACTATTACCCACTTAGCACTACGAATGTCCAGTTGCATTTTCTACAGACAGAGTGTTTCAAAACTGCTCAATCAAAAGTATGTTTTATCTCTGTTAACTGAATTTACAGATCAGAAATAAGTTTCACAGAATGCATCTGTGTAGTTTTTATTTGAAGATATTCTTTTTCCCAATGTAGGCCTCTTAGCGCTTAGCATGTCCAATTGCAGTTTCTACAGAAAGAGTGTTTCAGAACGGCTCAATCAAAAGTAAGGTTCAACTCTGTTAGTTGAATGCACAGAACAGAAAGAATTTTCACAGAATGCTACTGTGTAGTTTATATTTGAATATATTCCTTTTTCCACTATTACCCTCTTAGCGCTCCAAATGTCCACTTGCATTTTCTACAGAAAGAGTGTTCAGAAATACGCAATCAAAAGTATGGTTTAACTCTGTTAGCTTAATGAACATATCAGAAATAAGTTTCACACAATGCTTCTGTGTAGTTTTTATTTGAAGATATTATTTTTCCCAATATAGGCCTCTTAGCGCTCAGAATGTCCAATTGCAGTTTCTACAGAAAGAGTGTTTCAGAAAGGCTCAATCAAAAGTAAGGTTCAACTCTGTTAGTTGAATGCACAGAACAGAAAGAAGTTTCATACAATGCTTCTGTGTAGTTTATATTTGAACATATTCTTTTTTCCACTATTACCCACTTAGCGCTACGAATGTCCAGTTGCATTTTCTACAGACAGAGTGTTTCAAAACTGCTCAATCAAAAGTATGGTTTAACTCTGTTAGCTGAATGCTCAGATCAGAAAGAAGTTTCACAGAATGCTTCTGTGTAGTTTATATTTGAATATATTCCTTTTTCCACTACTAATCTCTTAGCGCTCCAAATGTCCAGTTGCATTTTCTACAGAAAGAGTGTTCAGATCTGCTCAATCAAAAGTATGGTTTAACTCTGTTAGCTGAATGCACAGATCAGAAAGAAGTTTCACAGAATGATTCTGTGTAGTTTATATTTGGAGACATTCCTTTTTCCACTATTACCCTCTTAGCGCTCCGAATCTCCACTTGCATTTTCTACAGAAAGAGTGATTCAGAACGGCTCAATCAAAACTAAGGTTCAACTCTTTTATTTGAACAAACAGAACAGAAAGTAGTTTCACACAATTCTTCTGTGTAGTTTTTATTTGTAGACATTCTTTTTCCCAATGTAGGCCTCTTAGCGCTCAGAATGTCCAATTGCAGTTTCTACAGAAAGAGTGTTTCAGAACGGCTCAATCAAAAGTAAGGTTCAACTCTGTTAGTTGAATGCACAGAACAGAAAGAAGTTTCATACAATGCTTCTGTGTAGTTTCTATTTGAACATATTCTTTTTTCCACTATTACCCACTTAGCGCTACGAATGTCCAGTTGCATTTTCTACAGACAGAGTGTTTCAAAACTGCTCAATCAAAAGTATGCTTTAACTCTGTTAGCTGAATGCTCAGATCAGAAAGAAGTTTCACAGAATGCTTCTGTGTAGTTTATATTTGAATATATTCCTTTTTCCACTACTACGCTCTTAGCGCTCCAAATGTCCAGTTGCATTTTCTACAGAAAGAGTGTTCAGATCTGCTCAATCAAAAGTATGCTTTAACTCTGTTAGCTGAATGCACAGATCAGAAAGAAGTTTCACCGAATGATTCTGTGTAGTTTATATTTGAAGACATTCCTTTTTCCACTATGACCCTCTTAGCGCTCCGAATCTCCACTTGCATTTTCTACAAAAAGAGTGTTTCATAACTGCTCAATCAAAAATATGTTTTATCTCTGTTAACTGAATTTACAGATCAGAAATAAGTTTCACAGAATGCATCTGTGTAGTTTTTATTTGAAGATATTCTTTTTCCCAATGTAGGCCTCTTAGCGCTTAGCATGTCCAATTGCAGTTTCTACAGAAAGAGTGTTTCAGAACGGCTCAATCAAAAGTAAGGTTCAACTCTGTTAGTTGAATGCACAGAACAGAAAGAATTTTCACAGAATGCTACTGTGTAGTTTATATTTGATTATATTCCTTTTTCCACTATTACCTTCTTAGCGCTCCGAATCTCCACTTGCATTTTCTAGAGAAAGAGTGTTCAGAACTGCGCAATCAAAAGTATGGTTTAACTCTGCTAGCTTAATGAACATATCAGAAATAAGTTTCACACAATGCTTCTGTGTAGTTTTTATTTGAAGATATTATTTTTCCCAATAGAGGCCTCTTAGCGCTCAGAATGTCCAATTGCAGTTTCTACAGAAAGAGTGTTTCAGAAAGGCTCAATCAAAAGTAAGGTTCAACTCTGTTAGTTGAATGCACAGAACAGAAAGAAGTTTCATACAATGCTTCTGTGTAGTTTATATTTGAACATATTCTTTTTTCCACTATTACCCACTTAGCGCTACGAATCTCCAGTTGCATTTTCTACAGACAGAGTGTTTCAAAACTCCTCAATCAAATGTATGGTTTAACTCTGTTAGCTGAATGCTCAGATCAGAAAGAATTTTCACAGAATGCTTCTGTGTAGTTTATATTTGAATATATTCCTTTTTCCACTACAACTCACTTAGCGCTCCAAATGTCCAGTTGCATTTTCTACAGAAAGAGTGTTCAGATCTGCTCAATCAAAAGTATGGTTTAACTCTCTTAGCTGAATGCACAGATCAGAAAGAAGTTTCACAGAATGATTCTGTGTAGTTTATATTTGGAGATATTCCTTTTTCCACTATTACCCTCTTAGCGGTCCGAATCTCCACTTGCATTTTCTACAGAAAGAGTGTTTCAGAACGGCTCAATCAAAACTAAGGTTCAACTCTTTTAGTTGAACAAACAGAACAGAAAGAAGTTTCACACAATTCTTCTGTGTAGTTTTTATTTGTAGACATTCTTTTTCCCAATATAGGCCTCTTAGCGCTCAGAATGTCCAATTGCTGTTTCTACAGAAAGAGTGTTTCAGAACGGCTCAATCAAAAGTAAGGTTCAACTCTGTTAGTTGAATGCACAGAACAGAAAGAAGTTTCATACAATGCTTCTGTGTAGTTTATATTTGAACATATTCTTTTTTCCACTATTACCCACTTAGCGCTACGAATGTCCAGTTGCATTTTCTACAGACAGAGTGTTTCAAAACTGCTCAATCAAAAGTATGGTTTAACTCTGTTAGCTGAATGCTCAGATCAGAAAGAAGTTTCACAGAATGCTTCTGTGTAGTTTATATTTGAATATATTCCTTTTTCCACTACTACGCTCTTAGCGCTCCAAATGTCCAGTTGCATTTTCTACAGAAAGAGTGTTCAGATCTGCTCAATCAAAAGTATGTTTTTACTCTGTTAGCTGAATGCACAGATCAGAAAGAAGTTTCACCGAATGATTCTGTGTAGTTTATATCTGAAGACATTCCTTTTTCCACTATTACCCTCTTAGCGCTCCGAATCTCAACTTGCATTTTCTACAAAAAGAGTGTTTCATAACTGCTCAATCAAAAATATGTTTTATCTCTGTTAACTGAATTTACAGATCAGAAATAAGTTTCACAGAATGCATCTGTGTAGTTTTTATTTGAAGATATTGTTTTTCCCAATGTAGGCCTCTTAGCGCTTAGCATGTCCAATTGCAGTTTCTACAGAAAGAGTGTTTCAGAACGGCTCAATCAAAAGTAAGGTTCAACTCTGTTAGTTGAATGCACAGAACAGAAAGTATTTTCACAGAATGCTACTGTGTAGTTTATATTTGAATATATTCCTTTTTCCACTATTACCCTCTTAGCGCTCCGAATGTCCACTTGCATTTTCTACAGAAAGAGTGTTCAGAACTGCGCAATCAAAAGTATGGTTTAACTCTGTTAGCTTAATGAACATATCAGAAATAAGTTTCACACAATGCTTCTGTGTAGTTTTTATTTGAAGATATTATTTTTCCCAATAGAGGCCTCTTAGCGCTCAGAATGTCCAATTGCAGTTTCTACAGAAAGAGTGTTTCAGAACGGCTCAATCAAAGTATGGTTCAACTCTGTTAGTTGAATGCACAGAACAGAAAGAAGTTTCATACAATGCTTCTGTGTAGTTTATATTTGAACATATTCTTTTTTCCACTATTACCCACTTAGCGCTACGAATGTCCAGTTGCATTTTCTACAGACAGAGTGTTTCAAAACTGCTCAATCAAAAGTATGGTTTAACTCTGTTAGCTGAATGCTCAGATCAGAAAGAAGTTTCACAGAATGCTTCTGTGTAGTTTATATTTGAATATATTCCTTTTTTCACTACTACTCTCTTAGCGCTCCAAATGTCCAGTTGCATTTTCTACAGAAAGAGTGTTCAGATCTGCTCAATCAAAAGTATGGTTTAACTCTGTTAGCTGAATGCACAGATCAGAAAGAAGTTTCACCGAATGATTCTGTGTAGTTTATATTTGGAGACATTCCTTTTTCCACTATTACCCTCTTAGCGCTCCGAATCTCCACTTGCATTTTCTACAGAAAGAGTGTTTCAGAACGGCTCAATCAAAACTAAGGTTCAACTCTTTTAGTTGAACAAACAGAACAGAAATAAGTTTCACACAATGCTTCTGTGTAGTTTTTATTTGAAGGTATTATTTTTCCCAATAGAGGCCTCTTAGCGCTCAGAATGTCCAATTGCAGTTTCTACAGAAAGAGTGTTTCAGAACGGCTCAATCAAAAGTAAGGTTCAACTCTGTTAGTTGAATGCACAGAACAGAAAGAAGTTTCATACAATGCTTCTGTGTAGTTTATATTTGAACATATTCTTTTTTCAACTATTACCCACTTAGCGGTACGAATGTCCAGTTGCATTTTCTACAGACAGAGTGTTTCAAAACTGCTCAATCAAAAGTATGGTTTAACTCTGTTAGCTGAATGCTCAGATCAGAAAGAAGTTTCACAGAATGCTTCTGTGTAGTTTATATTTGAATATATTCCTTTTTCCAGTACGACTCTCTTAGCGCTCCAAATGTCCAGTTGCATTTTCTACAGAAAGAGTGTTCAGATCTGCACAATCAAAAGTATGGTTTAACTCTGTTTACTGAATGCACAGATCAGAAAGAAGTTTCACAGAATGATTCTGTGTAGTTTATATTTGGAGACATTCCTTTTTCCACTATTACCCTCTTAGCGCTCCGAATCTCCACTTGCATTTTCTACAGAAAGAGTGTTTCATAACTGCTCAATCAAAAATATGTTTTATCTCTGTTAACTGAATTTACAGATCAGAAATAATTTTCACAGAATGCATCTGTGTAGTTTTTATTTGAAGATATTCTTTTTCCCAGTGTAGGCCTCTTAGCGCTTAGCATGTCCAATTGCAGTTTCTACAGAAAGAGTGTTTCAGAACGGCTCAATCAAAAGTAAGGTTCAACTCTGTTAGTTGAATGCACAGAACAGAAAGAATTTTCACAGAATGCTACTGTGTAGTTTATATTTGAATATATTCCTTTTTCCACTATTACCCTCTTAGCGCTCAGAATGTCCACTTGCATTTTCTACAGAAAGAGTGTTCAGAACTGCGCAATCAAAAGTATGGTTTAACTGTGTTAGCTTAATGAACATATCAGAAATAAGTTTCACACAATGCTTCTGTGTAGTTTTTATTTGAAGGTATTATTTTTCCCAATAGAGGCCTCTTAGCGCTCAGAATGTCCAATTGCAGTTTCTACAGAAAGAGTGTTTCAGAACGGCTCAATCAAAAGTAAGGTTCAACTCTGTTACTTTAATGCACAGAACAGAAAGAAGTTTCATACAATGCTTCTGTGTAGTTTATACTTGAACATATTCTTTTTTCCACTATTAACCACTTAGCGCTACGAATGTCCAGTTGCATTTTCTACAGACAGAGTGTTTCAAAACTGCTCAATCAAAAGTATGGTTTAACTCTGTTAGCTGAATGCTCAGATCAGAAAGAAATTTCACAGAATGCTTCTGTGTAGTTTATATTTGAATATATTCCTTTTTCCACTACTACCCTCTTAGCGCTCCAAATGTCCAGTTGCATTTTCTACAGAAAGAGTGTTCAGATCTGCTCAATCAAAAGTATGGTTTAACTCTGTTAGCTGAATGCACAGATCAGAAAGAAGTTTCACAGAATGATTCTCTGCAGTTTATATTTGGAGACATTCCTTTTTCCACTATTACCCTCTTAGCGCTCCGAATCTCCACTTGCATTTTCTACAGAAAGAGTGTTTCAGAACGGCTCAATCAAAACTAAGGTTCAACTCTTTTAGTTGAACAAACAGAACAGAAAGAAGTTTCACACAATTCTTCTGTGTAGTTTTTATTTGTAGACATTTTTTTTCCCAATATAGGCCTCTTAGCGCTCAGAATGTCCAATTGCAGTTTCTACAGAAAGAGTGTTTCAGAACGGCTCAATCAAAAGTAAGGTTCAACTCTGTTAGTTGAATGCACAGAACAGAAAGAAATTTCATACAATGCTTCTGTGTAGTTTATATTTGAACATATTCTTTTTTCCACTATTACCCACTTAGCGCTACGAATGTCCAGTTGCATTTTCTACAGACAGAGTGTTCCAAAACTGCTCAATCAAAAGTATGGTTTAACTCTGTTAGCTGAATGCTCAGATCAGAAAGAATTTTCACAGAATGCTTCTGTGTAGTTTATATTTGAATATATTCCTTTTTCCACTACTACGCTCTTAGCGCTCCAAATGTCCAGTTGCATTTTCTACAGAAAGAGTGTTCAGATCTGCTCAATCAAAAGTATGGTTTAACTCTGTTAGCTGAATGCACAGATCAGAAAGAAGTTTCACCGAATGATTCTGTGTAGTTTATATTTGAAGACATTCCTTTTTCCACTGTTACCCTCTTAGCGCTCCGAATCTCCACTTGCATTTTCTACAAAAAGAGTGTTTCATAACTGCTCAATCAAAAATATGTTTTATCTCTGTTAACTGAATTTACAGATCAGAAATAAGTTTCACAGAATGCATCTGTGTAGTTTTTATTTGAAGATATTCTTTTTCCCAGTGTAGGCCTCTCAGCGCTTAGCATGCCCAATTGTAGTTTCTACATAAAGAGTGTTTCAGAACGGCTCAATCAAAAGTAAGGTTCAACTCTGTTATTTGAATGCACAGAACAGAAAGAATTTTCACAGAATGCTACTGTGTAGTTTATATTTGAATATATTCCTTTTTCCACTATTACCCTCTTAGCGCTCCGAATGTCCACTTGCATTTTCTACAGAAAGAGTGTTCAGAACTGCGCAATCAAAAGTATGGTTTAACTCTGTTAGCTTAATGAACATATCAGAAATAAGTTTCACACAATGCTTCTGTGTAGGTTTTATTTGAAGGTATTATTTTTCCCAATAGAGGCCTCTTAGCGCTCAGAATGTCCAATTGCAGTTTCTACAGAAAGAGTGTTTCAGAACGGCTCAATCCAAAGTAAGGTTCAACTCTGTTAGTTGAATGCACAGAACAGAAAGAAGTTTCATACAATGCTTCTGTGTAGTTTATATTTGAACATATTCTTTTTTCCACTATTACCCACTTAGCGCTACGAATGTCCAGTTGCATTTTCTACAGACAGAGTGTTTCAAAACTGCTCAATCAAAAGTATGGTTTAACTCTGTTAGCTGAATGCTCAGATCAGAAAGAAGTTTCACAGAATGCTTCTGTGTAGTTTATATTTGAATATATTCCTTTTTCCACTACTACTCTCTTAGTGCTCCAAATGTCCAGTTGCATTTTCTACAGAAAGAGTGTTCAGATCTGCTCAATCAAAAGTATGGTTTAACTCTGTTAGCTGAATGCACAGATCAGAAAGAAGTTTCACAGAATGATTCTGTGTAGTTTATATTTGGAGACATTCCTTTTTCCACTATTACCCTCTTAGCGCTCCGAATCTCCACTTGCATTTTCTACAGAAAGAGTGTTTCAGAACGGCTCAATCAAAACTAAGGTTCAACTCTTTTAGTTGAACAAACTGAACAGAAAGAAATTTCACACAATTCTTCTGTGTGGTTTTTATTTGTAGACATTCTTTTTCCCAATATAGGCCTCTTAGCGCTCAGAATGTCCAATTGCAGTTTCTACAGAAAGAGTGTTTCAGAACGGCTCAATCAAATGTAAGGTTCAACTCTGTTAGTTGAATGCACAGAACAGAAAGAAGTTTCATACAATGCTTCTGTGTAGTTTATATTTGAACATATTCTTTTTTCCACTATTACCCTCTTAGCGCTACGAATGCCCAGTTGCATTTTCTACAGACAGAGTGTTTCAAAACTGCTCAATCAAAAGTATGGTTTAACTCTGTTAGCTGAATGCTCAGATCAGAAAGAAGTTTCACAGAATGCTTCTGTGTAGTTTATATTTGAATATATTCCTTTTTCCAGTACTACGCTCTTAGCGCTCCAAATGTCCAGTTGCATTTTCTACAGAAAGAGTGTTCAGATCTGCTCAATCAAAAGTATGGTTTAACTCTGTTAGCTGAATGCACAGATCAGAAAGAAGTTTCACCGAATGATTCTGTGTAGTTTATATTTGAAGACATTCCTTTTTCCACTATTACCCTCTTAGCGCTCCGAATCTCCACTTGCATTTTCTACAAAAAGAGTGTTTCATAACTGCTCAATCAAAAATATGTTTTATCTCTGTTTACTGAATTTACAGATCAGAAATAAGTTTCACAGAATGCATCTGTGTAGTTTTTATTTGAAGATATTCTTTTTCCCAGTGTAGGCCTCTTAGCGCTTAGCATGTCCAATTGCAGTTTCTACAGAAAGAGTGTTTCAGAACGGCTCAATCAAAAGTAAGGTTCAACTCTGTTAGTTGAATGCACAGAACAGAAAGAATTTTCACAGAATGCTACTGTGTAGTTTATATTTGAATATATTCCTTTTTCCACTATTACCCTCTTAGCGCTCCGAATGTCCACTTGCATTTTCTACAGAAAGAGTGTTCAGAACTGCGCAATCAAAAGTATGGTTTAACTCTGTTAGCTTAATGAACATATCAGAAATAAGTTTCACACAATGCTTCTGTGTAGTTTTTATTTGAAGGTATTATTTTTCCCAATAGAGGCCTCTTAGCGCTCAGAATGTCCAATTGCAGTTTCTACAGAAAGAGTGTTTCAGAACGGCTCAATCAAAAGTAAGGTTCAACTCTGTTAGTTGAATGCACAGAACAGAAAGAAGTTTCATACAATGCTTCTGTGTAGTTTATATTTGAACATATTCTTTTTTCAACTATTACCCACTTAGCGCTACGAATGTCCAGTTGCATTTTCTACAGACAGAGTGTTTCAAAACTGCTCAATCAAAAGTATGGTTTAACTCTGTTAGCTGAATGCTCAGATCAGAAAGAAGTTTCACAGAATGCTTCTGTGTAGTTTATATTTGAATATATTCCTTTTTCCACTACTACTCTCTTAGCGCTCCAAATGTCCAGTTGCATTTTCTACAGAAAGAGTGTTCAGATCTGCACAATCAAAAGTATGGTTTAACTCTGTTAACTGAATGCACAGATCAGAAAGAAGTTTCACAGAATGATTCTGTGTAGTTTATATTTGGAGACATTCCTTTTTCCACTATTACCCTCTTAGCGCTCCGAATCTCCACTTGCATTTTCTACAGAAAGAGTGTTTCATAACTGCTCAATCAAAAATATGTTTTATCTCTGTTAACTGAATTTACAGATCAGAAATAATTTTCACAGAATGCATCTGTGTAGTTTTTATTTGAAGATATTCTTTTTGCCAGTGTAGGCCTCTTAGCGCTTAGCATGTCCAATTGCAGTTTCTACAGAAAGAGTGTTTCAGAACGGCTCAATCAAAAGTAAGGTTCAACTCTGTTAGTTGAATGCACAGAACAGAAAGAATTTTCACAGAATGCTACTGTGTAGTTTATATTTGAATATATTCCTTTTTCCACTATTACCCTCTTAGCGCTCAGAATGTCCACTTGCATTTTCTACACAAAGAGTGTTCAGAACTGCGCAATCAAAAGTATGGTTTAACTGTGTTAGCTTAATGAACATATCAGAAATAAGTTTCACACAATGCTTCTGTGTAGTTTTTATTTGAAGGTATTATTTTTCCCAATAGAGGCCTCTTAGCGCTCAGAATGTCCAATTGCAGTTTCTACAGAAAGAGTGTTTCAGAACGGCTCAATCAAAAGTAAGGTTCAACTCTGTTACTTGAATGCACAGAACAGAAAGAAGTTTCATACAATGTTTCTGTGTAGTTTATATTTGAACATATTCTTTTTTCCACTATTAACCACTTAGCGCTACGAATGTCCAGTTGCATTTTCTACAGACAGAGTGTTTCAAAACTGCTCAATCAAAAGTATGGTTTAACTCTGTTAGCTGAATGCTCAGATCAGAAAGAAATTTCACAGAATGCTTCTGTGTAGTTTATATTTGAATATATTCCTTTTTCCACTACTACCCTCTTAGCGCTCAAAATGTCCAGTTGCATTTTCTACAGAAAGAGTGTTCAGATCTGCTCAATCAAAAGTATGGTTTAACTCTGTTAGCTGAATGCACAGATCAGAAAGAAGTTTCACAGAATGATTCTCTGTAGTTTATATTTGGAGACATTCCTTTTTCCACTATTACCCTCTTAGCGCTCCGAATCTCCACTTGCATTTTCTACAGAAAGAGTGTTTCAGAACGGCTCAATCAAAACTAAGGTTCAACTCTTTTAGTTGAACAAACAGAACAGAAAGAAGTTTCACACAATTCTTCTGTGTAGTTTTTATTTGTAGACATTATTTTTCCCAATATAGGCCTCTTAGCGCTCAGAATGTCCAATTGCAGTTTCTACAGAAAGAGTGTTTCAGAACGGCTCAATCAAAAGTAAGGTTCAACTCTGTTAGTTGAATGCACAGAACAGAAAGAAATTTCATACAATGCTTCTGTGTAGTTTATATTTGAACATATTCTTTTTTCCACTATTACCCAATTAGCGCTACGAACGTCCAGTTGCATTTTCTACAGACAGAGTGTTTCAAAATTGCTCAATCAAAAGTATGGTTTAACTCTGTTAGCTGAATGCTCGGATCAGAAAGAATTTTCACAGAATGCTTCTGTGTAGTTTATATTTGAATATATTCCTTTTTCCACTACTACGCTCTTAGCGCTCCAAATGTCCAGTTGCATTTTCTACAGAAAGAGTGTTCAGATCTGCTCAATCAAAAGTATGGTTTAACTCTGTTAGCTGAATGCACAGATCAGAAAGAAGTTTCACCGAATGATTCTGTGTAGTTTATATTTGAAGACATTCCTTTTTCCACTGTTACCCTCTTAGCGCTCCGAATCTCCACTTGCATTTTCTACAAAAAGAGTGTTTCATAACTGCTCAATCAAAAATATGTTTTATCTCTGTTAACTGAATTTACAGATCAGAAATAAGTTTCACAGAATGCATCTGTGTGGTTTTTATTTGAAGATATTCTTTTTCCCAGTGTAGGCCTCTCAGCGCTTAGCATGCCCAATTGTAGTTTCTACATAAAGAGTGTTTCAGAACGGCTCAATCAAAAGTAAGGTTCAACTCTGTTATTTGAATGCACAGAACAGAAAGAATTTTCACAGAATGCTACTGTGTAGTTTATATTTGAATATATTCCTTTTTCCACTATTACCCTCTTAGCGCTCCGAATGTCCACTTGCATTTTCTACACAAAGAGTGTTCAGAACTGCGCAATCAAAAGTATGGTTTAACTCTGTTAGCTTAATGAACATATCAGAAATAAGTTTCACACAATGCTTCTGTGTAGGTTTTATTTGAAGGTATTATTTTTCCCAATAGAGGCCTCTTAGCGCTCAGAATGTCCAATTGCAGTTTCTACAGAAAGAGTGTTTCAGAACGGCTCAATCCAAAGTAAGGTTCAACTCTGTTAGTTGAATGCACAGAACAGAAAGAAGTTTCATACAATGCTTCTGTGTAGTTTATATTTGAATATATTCTTTTTTCCACTATTACCCACTTAGCGCTACGAATGTCCAGTTGCATTTTCTACAGACAGAGTGTTTCAAAACTGCTCAATCAAAAGTATGGTTTAACTCTGTTAGCTGAATGCTCAGATCAGAAAGAAGTTTCACAGAATGCTTCTGTGTAGTTTATATTTGAATATATTCCTTTTTCCACTACTACTCTCTTAGTGCTCCAAATGTCCAGTTGCATTTTCTACAGAAAGAGTGTTCAGATCTGCTCAATCAAAAGTATGGTTTAACTCTGTTAGCTGAATGCACAGATCAGAAAGAAGTTTCACAGAATGATTCTGTGTAGTTTATATTTGGAGACATTCCTTTTTCCACTATTACCCTCTTAGCGCTCCGAATCTCCACTTGCATTTTCTACAGAAAGAGTGTTTCAGAACGGCTCAATCAAAACTAAGGTTCAACTCTTTTAGTTGAACAAACAGAACAGAAAGAAATTTCACACAATTCTTCTGTGTAGTTTTTATTTGTAGACATTCTTTTTCCCAATATAGGCCTCTTAGCGCTCAGAATGTCCAATTGCAGTTTCTACAGAAAGAGTGTTTCAGAACGGCTCAATCAAATGTAAGGTTCATCTCTGTTAGTTGAATGCACAGAACAGAAAGAAGTTTCATACAATGCTTCTGTGTAGTTTATATTTGAACATATTCATTTTTCCACTATTACCCACTTAGCGCTACGAATGTCCAGTTGCATTTTCTACAGACAGAGTGTTTCAAAACTGCTCAATCAAAAGTATGGTTTAACTCTGTTAGCTGAATGCTCAGATCAGAAAGAAGTTTCACAGAATGCTTCTGTGTAGTTTATATTTGAATATATTCCTTTTTGCACTACTACGCTCTTAGCGCTCCAAAAGTCCAGTTGCATTTTCTACAGAAAGAGTGTTCAGATCTGCTCAATCAAAAGTATGGTTTAACTCTGTTAGCTGAATGCACAGATCAGAAAGAAGTTTCACCGAATGATTCTGTGTAGTTTATATTTGGAGACATTCCTTTTTCCACTAGTACCCACTTAGCGCTCCGAATCTCCACTTGCATTTTCTACAAAAAGAGTGTTTCATAACTGCTCAATCAAAAATATGTTTTATCTCTGTTAACTGAATTTACAGATCAGAAATAAGTTTCACAGAATGCATCTGTGTAGTTTTTATTTGAAGATATTCTTTTTCCCAATGTAGGCCTCTTAGCGCTTAGCATGTCCAATTGCAGTTTCTACAGAAAGAGTGTTTCAGAACGGCTCAATCAAAAGTAAGGTTCAACTCCGTTAGTTGAATGCACAGAACAGAAAGAATTTTCACAGAATGCTACTGTGTAGTTTATATTTGAATATATTCCTTTTTCCACTATTACCCTCTTAGTGCTCCGAATGTCCACTTGCATTTTCTACAGAAAGAGTGTTCAGAACTGCGCAATCAAAAGTATGGTTTAACTCTGTTAGCTTAATGAACATATCAGAAATAAGTTTCACACAATGCTTCTGTGTAGTTTTTATTTGAAGGTATTATTTTTCCCAATAGAGGCCTCTTAGCGCTCAGAATGTCCAATTGCAGTTTCTGCAGAAAGAGTGTTTCAGAACGGCTCAATCAAAAGTAAGGTTCAACTCTGTTAGTTGAATGCACAGAACATAAAGAAGTTTCATACAATGCTTCTGTGTAGTTTATATTTGAACATATTCTTTTTTCCACTATTACCCACTTAGCGCTACGAATGTCCAGTTGCATTTTCTACAGACAGAGTGTTTCAAAACTGCTCAATCAAAACTATGGTTTAACTCTGTTAGCTGAATGCTCAGATCAGAAAGAAGTTTCACAGAATGCTTCTGTGTAGTTTATATTTGAATATATTCCTTTTTCCACTACTACTCTCTTAGCGCTCCAAATGTCCAGTTGAATTTTCTACAGAAAGAGTGTTCAGATCTGCTCAATCAAAAGTATGGTTTAACTCTGTTAGCTGAATGCACGGATCCGAAAGAAGTTTCACAGAATGATTCTGTGTAGTTTATATTTGGAGACATTCCTTTTTCCACTATTACCCTCTTAGCGCTCCGAATCTCCACTTGCATTTCCTACAGAAAGAGTGTTTCTGAACGGCTCAATCAAAACTAAGGTTCAACTCTTTTAGTTGAAAAAACAGAACAGAAAGAAGTTTCACACAATTCTTCTGTGTAGTTTTTATTTGTAGACATTCTTTTTCCCAATATATGCCTCTTAGCGCTCAGAATGTCCAATTGCAGTTTCTACAGAAAGAATGTTTCAGAACGGCTCAATCAAAAGTAAGGTTCAACTCTGTTAGTTGAATGCACAGAACAGAAAGAAGTTTCATACAATGCTTCTGTGTAGTTTATATTTGAACATATTCTTTTTTCCACTATTACCCACTTAGCGCTACGAATGTCCAGTTGCATTTTCTACAGACAGAGTGTTTCAAAACTGCTCAATCAAAAGTATGGTTTAACTCTGTTAGCTGAATGCTCAGATCAGAAAGAAGTTTCACAGAATGCTTCTGTGTAGTTCATATTTGAATATATTCCTTTTTCCACTACTACGCTCTTAGCGCTCCAAAAGTACAGTTGCATTATCTACAGAAAGAGTGTTCAGATCTGCTCAATCAAAAGTATCGTGTAACTCTGTTAGCAGAATGCACAGATCAGAAAGAAGTTTCACCGAATGATTCTGTGTAGTATATATTTGGAGACATTCCTTTTTCCACTAGTACCCACTTAGCGCTCCGAATCTCCACTTGCATTTTCTACAAAAAGAGTGTTTCATAACTGCTCAATCAAAAATATGTTTTATCTCTGTTAACTGAATTTACAGATCAGAAATAAGTTTCACAGAATGCATCTGTGTAGTTTTTATTTGAAGATATTCTTTTTCCCAATGTAGGCCTCTTAGCGTTTAGCATGTCCAATTGCAGTTTCTACAGAAACAGTGTTTCAGAACGGCTCAATCAAAAGTAAGGTTCAACTCTGTTAGTTGAATGCACAGAACAGAAAGAATTTTCACAGAATGCTACTGTGTAGTTTATATTTGAATATATTCCTTTTTCCACTATTACCCTCTTAGTGCTCCGAATGTCCACTTGCATTTTCTACAGAAAGAGTGTTCAGAACTGCGCAATCAAAAGTATGGTTTAACTCTGTTAGCTTAATGAACATATCAGAAATAAGTTTCACACAATGCTTCTGTGTAGTTTTTATTTGAAGGTATTATTTTTCCCAATAGAGGCCTCTTAGCGCTCAGAATGTCCAATTGCAGTTTCTGCAGAAAGAGTGTTTCAGAACGGCTCAATCAAAAGTAAGGTTCAACTCTGTTAGTTGAATGCACAGAACATAAAGAAGTTTCATACAATGCTTCTGTGTAGTTTATATTTGAACATATTCTTTTTTCCACTATTACCCACTTAGCGCTACGAATGTCCAGTTGCATTTTCTACAGACAGAGTGTTTCAAAACTGCTCAATCAAAAGTATGGTTTAACTCTGTTAGCTGAATGCTCAGATCAGAAAGAAGTTTCACAGAATGCTTCTGTGTAGTTTATATTTGAATATATTCCTTTTTCCACTACTACTCTCTTAGTGCTCCAAATGTCCAGTTGCATTTTCTACAGAAAGAGTGTTCAGATCTGCTCAATCAAAAGTATGGTTTAACTCTGTTAGCTGAATGCACAGATCAGAAAGAAGTTTCACAGAATGATTCTGTGTAGTTTATATTTGGAGACATTCCTTTTTCCACTATTACCCTCTTAGCGCTCCGAATCTCCACTTGCATTTTCTACAGAAAGAGTGTTTCAGAACGGCTCAATCAAAACTAAGGTTCAACTCTTTTAGTTGAACAAACAGAACAGAAAGAAATTTCACACAATTCTTCTGTGTAGTTTTTATTTGTAGACATTCTTTTTCCCAATATAGGCCTCTTAGCGCTCAGAATGTCCAATTGCAGTTTCTACAGAAAGAGTGTTTCAGAACGGCTCAATCAAATGTAAGGTTCATCTCTGTTAGTTGAATGCACAGAACAGAAAGAAGTTTCATACAATGCTTCTGTGTAGTTTATATTTGAACATATTCATTTTTCCACTATTACCCACTTAGCGCTACGAATGTCCAGTTGCATTTTCTACAGACAGAGTGTTTCAAAACTGCTCAATCAAAAGTATGGTTTAACTCTGTTGGCTGAATGCTCAGATCAGAAAGAAGTTTCACAGAATGCTTCTGTGTAGTTTATATTTGAATATATTCCTTTTTCCACTACTACGCTCTTAGCGCTCCAAAAGTCCAGTTGCATTTTCTACAGAAAGAGTGTTCAGATCTGCTCAATCAAAAGTATGGTTTAACTCTGTTAGCTGAATGCACAGATCAGAAAGAAGTTTCACCGAATGATTCTGTGTAGTTTATATTTGGAGACATTCCTTTTTCCACTAGTACCCACTTAGCGCTCCGAATCTCCACTTGCATTTTCTACAAAAAGAGTGTTTCATAACTGCTCAATCAAAAATATGTTTTATCTCTGTTAACTGAATTTACAGATCAGAAATAAGTTTCACAGAATGCATCTGTGTAGTTTTTATTTGAAGATATTCTTTTTCCCAATGTAGGCCTCTTAGCGCTTAGCATGTCCAATTGCAGTTTCTACAGAAAGAGTGTTTCAGAACGGCTCAATCAAAAGTAAGGTTCAACTCCGTTAGTTGAATGCACAGAACAGAAAGAATTTTCACAGAATGCTACTGTGTAGTTTATATTTGAATATATTCCTTTTTCCACTATTACCCTCTTAGTGCTCCGAATGTCCACTTGCATTTTCTACAGAAAGAGTGTTCAGAACTGCGCAATCAAAAGTATGGTTTAACTCTGTTAGCTTAATGAACATATCAGAAATAAGTTTCACACAATGCTTCTGTGTAGTTTTTATTTGAAGGTATTATTTTTCCCAATAGAGGCCTCTTAGCGCTCAGAATGTCCAATTGCAGTTTCTGCAGAAAGAGTGTTTCAGAACGGCTCAATCAAAAGTAAGGTTCAACTCTGTTAGTTGAATGCACAGAACATAAAGAAGTTTCATACAATGCTTCTGTGTAGTTTATATTTGAACATATTCTTTTTTCCACTATTACCCACTTAGCGCTACGAATGTCCAGTTGCATTTTCTACAGACAGAGTGTTTCAAAACTGCTCAATCAAAACTATGGTTTAACTCTGTTAGCTGAATGCTCAGATCAGAAAGAAGTTTCACAGAATGCTTCTGTGTAGTTTATATTTGAATATATTCCTTTTTCCACTACTACTCTCTTAGCGCTCCAAATGTCCAGTTGTATTTTCTACAGAAAGAGTGTTCAGATCTGCTCAATCAAAAGTATGGTTTAACTCTGTTAGCTGAATGCACGGATCCGAAAGAAGTTTCACAGAATGATTCTGTGTAGTTTATATTTGGAGACATTCCTTTTTCCACTATTACCCTCTTAGCGCTCCGAATCTCCACTTGCATTTCCTACAGAAAGAGTGTTTCTGAACGGCTCAATCAAAACTAAGGTTCAACTCTTTTAGTTGAAAAAACAGAACAGAAAGAAGTTTCACACAATTCTTCTGTGTAGTTTTTATTTGTAGACATTCTTTTTCCCAATATAGGCCTCTTAGCGCTCAGAATGTCCAATTGCAGTTTCTACAGAAAGAGTGTTTCAGAACGGCTCAATCAAAAGTAAGGTTCAACTCTGTTAGTTGAATGCACAGAACAGAAAGAAGTTTCATACAATGCTCCTGTGTAGTTTATATTTGAACATATTCTTTTTTCCACTATTACCCACTTAGCGCTACGAATGTCCAGTTGCATTTTCTACAGACAGAGTGTTTCAAAACTGCTCAATCAAAAGTATGGTTTAATTCTGTTAGCTGAATGCTCAGATCAGAAAGAAGTTTCACAGAATGCTTCTGTGTAGTTTATATTTGAATATATTCCTTTTTCCACTACTATGCTCTTAGCGCTCCAAATGTCCAGTTGCATTTTCTACAGAAAGAATGTTCAGATCTGCTCAATCAAAAGTATGGTTTAACTCTGTTAGCTGAATGCACAGATCAGAAAGAAGTTTCACCGAATGATTCTGTGTAGTTTATATTTGAAGACATTCCTTTTTCCACTATTACCCTCTTAGCGCTCCGAATCTCCACTTGCATTTTCTACAAAAAGAGAGTTTCATAACTGCTCAATCAAAAATATGTTTTATCTCTGTTAACTGAATTTACAGATCAGAAATTAGTTTCACAGAATGCATCTGTGTAGTTTTTATTTGAAGATATTCTTTTTCCCAATGTAGCCCTCTTAGCGCTTAGCATGTCCAATTGCAGTTTCTACAGAAAGAGTGTTTCAGAACGGCTCAATCAAAAGTAAGGTACAACTCTGTTAGTTGAATGCACAGAACAGAAAGAATTTTCACAGAATGCTACTGTGTAGTTTATATTTGAATATATTCCTTTTTCCACTATTACCCTCTTAGTGCTCCGAATGTCCACTTGCATTTTCTACAGAAAGAGTGTTCAGAACTGCGCAATCAAAAGTATGGTTTAACTCTGTTAGCTTAATGAATATATCAGAAATAAATTTCACACAATGCTTCTGTGTAGTTTTTATTTGAAGATATTATTTTTCCCAATAGAGACCTCTTAGCGCTCAGAATGTCCAATTGCAGTTTCTACAGAAAGAGTGTTTCAGAACGGCTCAATCAAAAGTAAGTTTCAACTCTGTTATTTGAATGCACAGAACAGAAAGAAGTTTCATACAATGCTTCTGTGTAGTTTATATTTGAACATATTCTTTTTTCCACTATTACCCACTTAGCGCTACGAATGTCCAGTTGCATTTTCTACAGACAGAGTTTTTCAAAACTGCTCAATCAAAAGTATGGTTTAACACTGTTAGCTGAATGCTCAGATCAGAAAGAAGTTTCACAGAATGCTTCTGTGTAGTTTATATTTGAATATATTCCTTTTTCCACTACTACTCTCTTAGCGCTCCAAATGTCCAGTTGCATTTTCTACAGAAAGAGTGTTCAGATCTGCTCAATCAAAAGTATGGTTTAACTCTGTTAGCTGAATGCACAGATCAGAAAGAAGTTTCACAGAATGATTCTGTGTAGTTTATATTTGGAGACATTCCTTTTTCCACTATCACCCTCTTAGCGCTCCGAATCTCCACTTGCATTTTCTACAGAAAGAGTGTTTCAGAACGGCTCAATCAAAACTAAGGTTCAACTCTTTTAGTTGAACAAACAGAACAGAAAGAAGTTTCACACAATTCTTCTGTGTAGTTTTTATTTGTAGACATTCTTTTTCCCAATATAGGCCTCTTAGCGCTCAGAATGTCCAATTGCAGTTTCTACAGAAAGAGTGTTTCAGAACGGCTCAATCAAAAGTAAGGTTCAACTCTGTTAGTTGAACAAACAGTACAGAAAGAATTTTCATACAATGCTTCTGTGTAGTTTATATTTGAACATATTTTTTTTCCACTATTACCCACTTAGCGCTACGAATGTCCAGTTGCATTTTTTGCAGACAGAGTGTTTCAAAACTGCTCAATCAAAAGTATGGTTTAACTCTGTTAGCTGAATGCTCAGATCAGAAAGAAGTTTCACAGAATGCTTCTGTGTAGTTTATATTTGAATATAGTCCTTTTTCCACTACTACGCTCTTAGCGCTCCAAATGTCCAGTGGCATTTTCTACAGAAAGAGTGTTCAGATCTGCTCAATCAAATTATGGTTTAACTCTGTTAGCTGAATGCACAGATCAGAAAGAAGTTTCACCGAATGATTCTGTGTAGTTTATATTTGAAGACATTCCTTTTTCCACTATTACCCACTTAGCGCTCCGAATCTCCACTTGCATTTTCTACAAAAAGAGTGTTTCATAACTGCTCAATCAAAAATATGTTTTATCTCTGTTAACTGAATTTACAGATCAGAAATAAGTTTCACAGAATGCATCTGTGTAGTTTTTATTTGAAGATATTCTTTTTCCCAATGTAGGCCTCTTAGCGCTTAGCATGTCCAATTGCAGTTTCTACAGAAAGAGTGTTTCAGAACGGCTCAATCAAAAATAAGGTTCAACTCTGTTAGTTGAATGCACAGAACAGAAAGAATTTTCACAGAATGCTACTGTGTAGTTTATATTTGAATATATTCCTTTTTCGACTATTACCCTCTTAGCGCTCCGAATGTCCACTTGCATTTTCTACAGAAAGAGTGTTCAGAACTGCGCAATCAAAAGTATGGTGTAACTCTGTTAGCTTAATGAACATATCAGAAATAAGTTTCACACAATGCTTCTGTGTAGTTTTTATTTGAAGATATTATTTTTCCCAATAGAGACCTCTTAGCGCTCAGAATGTCCAATTGCAGTTTCTACAGAAAGAGTGTTTCAGAACGGCTCAATCAAAAGTAAGGTTCAACTCTGTTAGTTGAATGCACAGAACAGAAAGAAGTTTCATACAATGCTTCTGTGTAGTTTATATTTGAACATATTCTTTTTTCCACTATTACCCACTTAGCGCTACGAATGTCCAGTTGCATTTTCTACAGACAGAGTGTTTCAAAACTGCTCAATCAAAAGTATGGTTTAACTCTGTTAGCTGAATGCTCAGATCAGAAAGAAGTTTCACAGAATGCTTCTGTGTAGTTTATATTTGAATATATTCCTTTTTCCACTACTACAATCTTAGCGCTCCAAATGTGCAGTTGCATTTTCTAAAGAAAGAGTGTTCAGATCTGCTCAATCAAAAGTATGGTTTAACTCTGTTAGCTGAATGCACAGATCAGAAAGAAGTTTCACAGAATGATTCTGTGTAGTTTATATTTGGAGACATTCCTTTTTCCACTATTACCCTCTTAGCGCTCCGAATCTCCACTTGCATTTTCTACAGAAAGAGTGTTTCAGAACGGCTCAATCAAAACTAAGCTTCAACTCTTTTAGTTGAACAAACAGAACAGAAAGAAGTTTCACACAATTCTTCTGTGTAGTTTTTATTTCTAGACATTCTTTTTCCCAATATAGGCCTCTTAGCGCTCAGAATGTCCAATTGCAGTTTCTACAGAAAGAGTGTTTCAGAACGGCTCAATCAAAAGTAAGGTTCAACTCTGTTAGTTGAATGCACAGAACAGAAAGAAGTTTCATACAATGCTTCTGTGTAGTTTATATTTGAACATATTCTTTTTTCCACTATTACCCACTTAGCGCTACGAATGTCCAGTTGCATTTTCTACAGACAGAGTGTTTCAAAACTGCTCAATCAAAAGTATGGTTTAACTCTGTTAGCTGAATGCTCAGATCAGAAAGAAGTTTCACAGAATGCTTCTGTGTAGTTTATATTTGAATATATTCCTTTTTCCACTACTACGCTCTTAGCGCTCCAAATGTCCAGTTGCATTTTCTACAGAAAGAGTGTTCAGATCTGCTCAATCAAAAGTATGGTTTAACTCTGTTAGCTGAATGCACAGATCAGAAAGAAGTTTCACCGAATGATTCTGTGTAGTTTATATTTGAAGACATTCATTTTCCAATATTACCCTCTTAGCGCTCCGAATCTCCACTTGCATTTTCTACAAAAAGAGTGTTTCATAACTGCTCAATCAAAAATATGTTTTATCTCTGTTAACTGAATTTACAGATCAGAAATAAGTTTCACAGAATGCATCTGTGTAGTTTTTATTTGAAGATATTCTTTTTCCCAATGTAGGCCTCTTAGCGCTTAGCATGTCCAATTGCAGTTTCTACAGAAAGAGTGTTTCAGAACGGCTCAATCAAAAGTAAGGTTCAACTCTGTTAGTTGAATGCACAGAACAGAAAGAATTTTCACAGAATGCTACTGTGTAGTTTATATTTGAATATATTCCTTTTTCCACTATTACCCTCTTAGCGCTCCGAATGTCCACTTGCATTTTCTACAGAAAGAGTATTCAGAACTGCGCAATCAAAAGTATGGTTTAACTCTGTTAGCTTAATGAACATATCAGAAATAAGTTTCACACAATGCTTCTGTGTAGTTTTTATTTGAAGATATTCTTTTTCCCAATATAGGCCTCTTAGCGCTCAGAATGTCCAATTGCAGTTTCTACAGAAAGAGTGTTTCAGAACGGCTCAATTAAAAGTAAGGTTCAACTCTGTTAGTTGAATGCACAGAACAGAAAGAAGTTTCATACAATGCTTCTGTGTAGTTTATATTTGAACATATTCTTTTTTCCACTATTACCCACTTAGCGCTACGAATGTCCAGTTGCATTTTCTACAGACAGAGTGTTTCAAAACTGCTCAATCAAAAGTATGGTTTAACTCTGTTAGCTGAATGCTCAGATCCGAAAGAAGTTTCACAGAATGCTTCTGTGTAGTTTATATTTGAATATATTCCTTTTTCCACTACTACGCTCTTAGCGCTCCAAATGTCCAGTTGCATTTTCTACAGAAAGAGTGTTCAGATCTGCTCAATCAAAAGTATGGTTTAACTCTGTTAGCTGAATGCACAGATCAGAAAGAAGTTTCACCGAATGATTCTGTGTAGTTTATATTTGAAGACATTCATTTCTCCACTATTACCCTCTTAGCGCTCCGAATCTCCACTTGCATTTTCTACAAAAAGAGTGTTTCATAACTGCTCAATCAAAAAAATGTTTTATCTCTGTTAACTGAATTTACAGATCAGAAATAAGTTTCACAGAATGCATCTGTGTAGTTTTTATTTGAAGATATTCTTTTTCCCAATGTAGGCCTCTTAGCGCTTAGCATGTCCAATTGCAGTTTCTACAGAAAGAGTGTTTCAGAACGGCTCAATCAAAAGTAAGGTTCAACTCTGTTAGTTGAATGCACAGAACAGAAAGAATTTTCACAGAATGCTACTGTGTAGTTTATATTTGAATATATTACTTTTTCCACTATTACCCTCTTAGCGCTCCGAATGTCCACTTGCATTTTCTACAGAAAGAGTGTTCAGAACTGCGCAATTAAAAGTATGGTTTAACTCTGTTAGCTTAATGAACATATCAGAAATAAGTTTCACACAATGCTTCTGTGTAGTTTTTATTTGAAGATATTATTTTTCCCAATAGAGGCCTCTTAGCGCTCAGAATGTCCAATTGCAGTTTCTACAGAAAGAGTGTTTCAGAAAGGCTCAATCAAAAGTAAGGTTCAACTCTGTTAGTTGAATGCACAGAACAGAAAGAAGTTTCATACAATGCTTCTGTGTAGTTTATATTTGAACATATTCTTTTTTCCACTATTACCCACTTAGCACTACGAATGTCCAGTTGCATTTTCTACAGACAGAGTGTTTCAAAACTGCTCAATCAAAAGTATGGTTTAACTCTGTTAGCTGAATGCTCAGATCAGAAAGAAGTTTCACAGAATGCTTCTGTGTAGTTTATATTTGAATATATTCCTTTTTCCACTACTACTCTCTTAGCGCTCCAAATGTCCAGTTGCATTTTCTACAGAAAGAGTGTTCAGATCTGCTCAATCAAAAGTATGGTTTAACTCTCTTAGCTGAATGCACAGATCAGAAAGAAGTTTCACAGAATGATTCTGTGTAGTTTATATTTGGAGACATTCCTTTTTCCACTATTACCCTCTTAGCGCTCCGAATCTCCACTTGCATTTTCTACAAAAAGAGAGTTTCATAACTGCTCAATCAAAAATATGTTTTATCTCTGTTAACTGAATTTACAGATCAGAAATTAGTTTCACAGAATGCATCTGTGTAGTTTTTATTTGAAGATATTCTTTTTCCCAATGTAGCCCTCTTAGCGCTTAGCATGTCCAATTGCAGTTTCTACAGAAAGAGTGTTTCAGAACGGCTCAATCAAAAGTAAGGTACAACTCTGTTAGTTGAATGCACAGAACAGAAAGAATTTTCACAGAATGCTACTGTGTAGTTTATATTTGAATATATTCCTTTTTCCACTATTACCCTCTTAGTGCTCCGAATGTCCACTTGCATTTTCTACAGAAAGAGTGTTCAGAACTGCGCAATCAAAAGTATGGTTTAACTCTGTTAGCTTAATGAATATATCAGAAATAAATTTCACACAATGCTTCTGTGTAGTTTTTATTTGAAGATATTATTTTTCCCAATAGAGACCTCTTAGCGCTCAGAATGTCCAATTGCAGTTTCTACAGAAAGAGTGTTTCAGAACGGCTCAATCAAAAGTAAGTTTCAACTCTGTTATTTGAATGCACAGAACAGAAAGAAGTTTCATACAATGCTTCTGTGTAGTTTATATTTGAACATATTCTTTTTTCCACTATTACCCACTTAGCGCTACGAATGTCCAGTTGCATTTTCTACAGACAGAGTTTTTCAAAACTGCTCAATCAAAAGTATGGTTTAACACTGTTAGCTGAATGCTCAGATCAGAAAGAAGTTTCACAGAATGCTTCTGTGTAGTTTATATTTGAATATATTCCTTTTTCCACTACTACTCTCTTAGCGCTCCAAATGTCCAGTTGCATTTTCTACAGAAAGAGTGTTCAGATCTGCTCAATCAAAAGTATGGTTTAACTCTGTTAGCTGAATGCACAGATCAGAAAGAAGTTTCACAGAATGATTCTGTGTAGTTTATATTTGGAGACATTCCTTTTTCCACTATCACCCTCTTAGCGCTCCGAATCTCCACTTGCATTTTCTACAGAAAGAGTGTTTCAGAACGGCTCAATCAAAACTAAGGTTCAACTCTTTTAGTTGAACAAACAGAACAGAAAGAAGTTTCACACAATTCTTCTGTGTAGTTTTTATTTGTAGACATTCTTTTTCCCAATATAGGCCTCTTAGCGCTCAGAATGTCCAATTGCAGTTTCTACAGAAAGAGTGTTTCAGAACGGCTCAATCAAAAGTAAGGTTCAACTCTGTTAGTTGAACAAACAGTACAGAAAGAATTTTCATACAATGCTTCTGTGTAGTTTATATTTGAACATATTTTTTTTCCACTATTACCCACTTAGCGCTACGAATGTCCAGTTGCATTTTTTGCAGACAGAGTGTTTCAAAACTGCTCAATCAAAAGTATGGTTTAACTCTGTTAGCTGAATGCTCAGATCAGAAAGAAGTTTCACAGAATGCTTCTGTGTAGTTTATATTTGAATATAGTCCTTTTTCCACTACTACGCTCTTAGCGCTCCAAATGTCCAGTGGCATTTTCTACAGAAAGAGTGTTCAGATCTGCTCAATCAAATTATGGTTTAACTCTGTTAGCTGAATGCACAGATCAGAAAGAAGTTTCACCGAATGATTCTGTGTAGTTTATATTTGAAGACATTCCTTTTTCCACTATTACCCACTTAGCGCTCCGAATCTCCACTTGCATTTTCTACAAAAAGAGTGTTTCATAACTGCTCAATCAAAAATATGTTTTATCTCTGTTAACTGAATTTACAGATCAGAAATAAGTTTCACAGAATGCATCTGTGTAGTTATTATTTGAAGATATTCTTTTTCCCAATGTAGGCCTCTTAGCGCTTAGCATGTCCAATTGCAGTTTCTACAGAAAGAGTGTTTCAGAACGGCTCAATCAAAAATAAGGTTCAACTCTGTTAGTTGAATGCACAGAACAGAAAGAATTTTCACAGAATGCTACTGTGTAGTTTATATTTGAATATATTCCTTTTTCGACTATTACCCTCTTAGCGCTCCGAATGTCCACTTGCATTTTCTACAGAAAGAGTGTTCAGAACTGCGCAATCAAAAGTATGGTGTAACTCTGTTAGCTTAATGAACATATCAGAAATAAGTTTCACACAATGCTTCTGTGTAGTTTTTATTTGAAGATATTATTTTTCCCAATAGAGACCTCTTAGCGCTCAGAATGTCCAATTGCAGTTTCTACAGAAAGAGTGTTTCAGAACGGCTCAATCAAAAGTAAGGTTCAACTCTGTTAGTTGAATGCACAGAACAGAAAGAAGTTTCATACAATGCTTCTGTGTAGTTTATATTTGAACATATTCTTTTTTCCACTATTACCCACTTAGCGCTACGAATGTCCAGTTGCATTTTCTACAGACAGAGTGTTTCAAAACTGCTCAATCAAAAGTATGGTTTAACTCTGTTAGCTGAATGCTCAGATCAGAAAGAAGTTTCACAGAATGCTTCTGTGTAGTTTATATTTGAATATATTCCTTTTTCCACTACTACAATCTTAGCGCTCCAAATGTGCAGTTGCATTTTCTAAAGAAAGAGTGTTCAGATCTGCTCAATCAAAAGTATGGTTTAACTCTGTTAGCTGAATGCACAGATCAGAAAGAAGTTTCACAGAATGATTCTGTGTAGTTTATATTTGGAGACATTCCTTTTTCCACTATTACCCTCTTAGCGCTCCGAATCTCCACTTGCATTTTCTACAGAAAGAGTGTTTCAGAACGGCTCAATCAAAACTAAGCTTCAACTCTTTTAGTTGAACAAACAGAACAGAAAGAAGTTTCACACAATTCTTCTGTGTAGTTTTTATTTCTAGACATTCTTTTTCCCAATATAGGCCTCTTAGCGCTCAGAATGTCCAATTGCAGTTTCTACAGAAAGAGTGTTTCAGAACGGCTCAATCAAAAGTAAGGTTCAACTCTGTTAGTTGAATGCACAGAACAGAAAGAAGTTTCATACAATGCTTCTGTGTAGTTTATATTTGAACATATTCTTTTTTCCACTATTACCCACTTAGCGCTACGAATGTCCAGTTGCATTTTCTACAGACAGAGTGTTTCAAAACTGCTCAATCAAAAGTATGGTTTAACTCTGTTAGCTGAATGCTCAGATCAGAAAGAAGTTTCACAGAATGCTTCTGTGTAGTTTATATTTGAATATATTCCTTTTTCCACTACTACGCTCTTAGCGCTCCAAATGTCCAGTTGCATTTTCTACAGAAAGAGTGTTCAGATCTGCTCAATCAAAAGTATGGTTTAACTCTGTTAGCTGAATGCACAGATCAGAAAGAAGTTTCACCGAATGATTCTGTGTAGTTTATATTTGAAGACATTCATTTTCCAATATTACCCTCTTAGCGCTCCGAATCTCCACTTGCATTTTCTACAAAAAGAGTGTTTCATAACTGCTCAATCAAAAATATGTTTTATCTCTGTTAACTGAATTTACAGATCAGAAATAAGTTTCACAGAATGCATCTGTGTAGTTTTTATTTGAAGATATTCTTTTTCCCAATGTAGGCCTCTTAGCGCTTAGCATGTCCAATTGCAGTTTCTACAGAAAGAGTGTTTCAGAACGGCTCAATCAAAAGTAAGGTTCAACTCTGTTAGTTGAATGCACAGAACAGAAAGAATTTTCACAGAATGCTACTGTGTAGTTTATATTTGAATATATTCCTTTTTCCACTATTACCCTCTTAGCGCTCCGAATGTCCACTTGCATTTTCTACAGAAAGAGTATTCAGAACTGCGCAATCAAAAGTATGGTTTAACTCTGTTAGCTTAATGAACATATCAGAAATAAGTTTCACACAATGCTTCTGTGTAGTTTTTATTTGAAGATATTCTTTTTCCCAATATAGGCCTCTTAGCGCTCAGAATGTCCAATTGCAGTTTCTACAGAAAGAGTGTTTCAGAACGGCTCAATTAAAAGTAAGGTTCAACTCTGTTAGTTGAATGCACAGAACAGAAAGAAGTTTCATACAATGCTTCTGTGTAGTTTATATTTGAACATATTCTTTTTTCCACTATTACCCACTTAGCGCTACGAATGTCCAGTTGCATTTTCTACAGACAGAGTGTTTCAAAACTGCTCAATCAAAAGTATGGTTTAACTCTGTTAGCTGAATGCTCAGATCCGAAAGAAGTTTCACAGAATGCTTCTGTGTAGTTTATATTTGAATATATTCCTTTTTCCACTACTACGCTCTTAGCGCTCCAAATGTCCAGTTGCATTTTCTACAGAAAGAGTGTTCAGATCTGCTCAATCAAAAGTATGGTTTAACTCTGTTAGCTGAATGCACAGATCAGAAAGAAGTTTCACCGAATGATTCTGTGTAGTTTATATTTGAAGACATTCATTTCTCCACTATTACCCTCTTAGCGCTCCGAATCTCCACTTGCATTTTCTACAAAAAGAGTGTTTCATAACTGCTCAATCAAAAAAATGTTTTATCTCTGTTAACTGAATTTACAGATCAGAAATAAGTTTCACAGAATGCATCTGTGTAGTTTTTATTTGAAGATATTCTTTTTCCCAATGTAGGCCTCTTAGCGCTTAGCATGTCCAATTGCAGTTTCTACAGAAAGAGTGTTTCAGAACGGCTCAATCAAAAGTAAGGTTCAACTCTGTTAGTTGAATGCACAGAACAGAAAGAATTTTCACAGAATGCTACTGTGTAGTTTATATTTGAATATATTACTTTTTCCACTATTACCCTCTTAGCGCTCCGAATGTCCACTTGCATTTTCTACAGAAAGAGTGTTCAGAACTGCGCAATTAAAAGTATGGTTTAACTCTGTTAGCTTAATGAACATATCAGAAATAAGTTTCACACAATGCTTCTGTGTAGTTTTTATTTGAAGATATTATTTTTCCCAATAGAGGCCTCTTAGCGCTCAGAATGTCCAATTGCAGTTTCTACAGAAAGAGTGTTTCAGAAAGGCTCAATCAAAAGTAAGGTTCAACTCTGTTAGTTGAATGCACAGAACAGAAAGAAGTTTCATACAATGCTTCTGTGTAGTTTATATTTGAACATATTCTTTTTTCCACTATTACCCACTTAGCACTACGAATGTCCAGTTGCATTTTCTACAGACAGAGTGTTTCAAAACTGCTCAATCAAAAGTATGGTTTAACTCTGTTAGCTGAATGCTCAGATCAGAAAGAAGTTTCACAGAATGCTTCTGTGTAGTTTATATTTGAATATATTCCTTTTTCCACTACTACTCTCTTAGCGCTCCAAATGTCCAGTTGCATTTTCTACAGAAAGAGTGTTCAGATCTGCTCAATCAAAAGTATGGTTTAACTCTCTTAGCTGAATGCACAGATCAGAAAGAAGTTTCACAGAATGATTCTGTGTAGTTTATATTTGGAGACATTCCTTTTTCCACTATTACCCTCTTAGCGCTCCGAATCTCCACTTGCATTTTCTACAGAAAGAGTGTTTCAGAACGGCTCAATCAAAACTAAGGTTCAACTCTTTTAGTTGAACAAACAGAACAGAAAGAAGTTTCACACAATTCTTCTGTGTAGTTTTTATTTGTAGACATTCTTTTTCCCAATATAGGCCTCTTAGCGCTCAGAATGTCCAATTGCAGTTTCTACAGAAAGAGTGTTTCAGAACGGCTCAATTAAAAGTAAGGTTCAACTCTGTTAGTTGAATGCACAGAACAGAAAGAAGTTTCATACAATGCTTCTGTGTAGTTTATATTTGAACATATTCTTTTTTCCACTATTACCCACTTAGCGCTACGAATGTCCAGTTGCATTTTCTACAGACAGAGTGTTTCAAAACTGCTCAATCAAAAGTATGGTTTAACTCTGTTAGCTGAATGCTCAGATCAGAAAGAAGTTTCACAGAATGCTTCTGTGTAGTTTATATTTGAATATATTCCTTTTTCCACTACTACGCTCTTAGCGCTCCAAATGTCCAGTTGCATTTTCTACAGAAAGAGTGTTCAGATCTGCTCAATCAAAAGTATGGTTTAACTCTGTTAGCTGAATGCACAGATCAGAAAGAAGTTTCACCGAATGATTCTGTGTAGTTTATATTTGAAGACATTCATTTCTCCACTATTACCCTCTTAGCGCTCCGAATCTCCACTTGCATTTTCTACAAAAAGAGTGTTTCATAACTGCTCAATCAAAAAAATGTTTTATCTCTGTTAACTGAATTTACAGATCAGAAATAAGTTTCACAGAATGCATCTGTGTAGTTTTTATTTGAAGATATTCTTTTTCCCAATGTAGGCCTCTTAGCGCTTAGCATGTCCAATTGCAGTTTCTACAGAAAGAGTGTTTCAGAACGGCTCAATCAAAAGTAAGGTTCAACTCTGTTAGTTGAATGCACAGAACAGAAAGAATTTTCACAGAATGCTACTGTGTAGTTTATATTTGAATATATTACTTTTTCCACTATCACCCTCTTAGCGCTCCGAATGTCCACTTGCATTTTCTACAGAAAGAGTGTTCAGAACTGCGCAATTAAAAGTATGGTTTAACTCTGTTAGCTTAATGAACATATCAGAAATAAGTTTCACACAATGCTTCTGTGTAGTTTTTATTTGAAGATATTATTTTTCCCAATAGAGGCCTCTTAGCGCTCAGAATGTCCAATTGCAGTTTCTACAGAAAGAGTGTTTCAGAAAGGCTCAATCAAAAGTAAGGTTCAACTCTGTTAGTTGAATGCACAGAACAGAAAGAAGTTTCATACAATGCTTCTGTGTAGTTTATATTTGAACATATTCTTTTTTCCACTATTACCCACTTAGCACTACGAATGTCCAGTTGCATTTTCTACAGACAGAGTGTTTCAAAACTGCTCAATCAAAAGTATGGTTTAACTCTGTTAGCTGAATGCTCAGATCAGAAAGAAGTTTCACAGAATGCTTCTGAATAGTTTATATTTGAATATATTCCTTTTTCCACTACTACTCTCTTAGCGCTCCAAATGTCCAGTTGCATTTTCTACAGAAAGAGTGTTCAGATCTGCTCAATCAAAAGTATGGTTTAACTCTGTTAGCTGAATGCACAGATCAGAAAGAAGTTTCACAGAATGATTCTGTGTAGTTTATATTTGGAGACATTCCTTTTTCCACTATTACCCTCTTAGCGCTCCGAATCTCCACTTGCATTTTCTACAGAAAGAGTGTTTCAGAACGGCTCAATCAAAACTAAGGTTCAACTCTTTTAGTTGAACAAACAGAACAGAAAGAAGTTTCACACAATTCTTCTGTGTAGTTTTTATTTGTAGACATTCTTTTTCCCAATATAGGCCTCTTAGCGCTCAGAATGTCCAATTGCAGTTTCTACAGAAAGAGTGTTACAGAACGGCTCAATCAAAAGTAAGGTTCAACTCTGTTAGTTGAATGCACAGAACAGAAAGTAGTTTCATACAATGCTTCTGTGTAGTTTATATTTGAACATATTCTTTTTTCCACTATTACCCACTTAGCGCTACGAATGTCCAGTTGCATTTTCTACAGACAGAGTGTTTCAAAACTGCTCAATCAAAAGTATGGTTTAACTCTGTTAGCTGAATGCTCAGATCAGAAAGAAGTTTCACAGAATGCTTCTGTGTAGTTTATATTTGAATATATTCCTTTTTCCACTACTACGCTCTTAGCGCTCCAAATGTCCAGTTGCATTTTCTACAGAAAGAGTGTTCAGATCTGCTCAATCAAAAGTATGGTTTAACTCTGTTAGCTGAATGCACAGATCAGAAACAAGTTTCACCGAATGATTCTGTGTAGTTTATATTTGAAGACATTCCTTTTTCCACTAGTACCCTCTTAGCGCTCCGAATCTCCACTTGCATTTTCTACAAAAAGAGTGTTTCATAACTGCTCAATCAAAAATATGTTTTATCTTTGTTAACTGAATTTACAGATCAGAAATAAGTTTCACAGAATGCATCTGTGTAGTTTTTATTTGAAGATATTCTTTTTCCCAATGTAGGCCTCTTAGCGCTTAGCATGTCCAATTGCAGTTTCTACAGAAAGAGTGTTTCAGAACGGCTCAATCAAAAGTAAGGTTCAACTCTGTTAGTTGAATGCACAGAACAGAAAGAATTTTCACAGAATGCTACTGTGTAGTTTATATTTGAATATAACCCTTTTTCCACTATTACCCTCTTAGCGCTCCGAATGTCCACTTGCATTTTCTACAGAAAGAGTGTTCAGAACTGCGCAATCAAAAGTATGGTTTAACTCTGTTAGCTTAATGAACATATCAGAAATAAGTTTCACACAATGCTTCTGTGTAGTTTTTATTTGAAGATATTATTTTTCCCAATAGAGGCCTCTTAGCGCTCAGAATGTCCAATTGCAGTTTCTACAGAAAGAGTGTTTCTGAACGGCTCAATCAAAAGTAAGGTTCAATTCTGTTAGTTAAATGCACAGAACAGAAAGAAGTTTAATACAATGCTTCTGTGTAGTTTATATTTGAACATATTCTTTTTTCCACTATTACCCACTTAGCGCTACGAATGTCCAGTTGCATTTTCTACAGACAGAGTGTTTCACAACTGCTCAATCAAAAGTATGGTTTAACTCTCTTAGCTGAATGCTCAGGTCAGAAAGAAGTTTCACAGAATGCTTCTGTGTAGTTTATATTTGAATATATTCCTTTTTCCACTACTACTCTCTTAGCGCTCCAAATGTCCAGTTGCATTTTCTACAGAAAGAGTGTTCAGATCTGCTCAATCAAAAGTATGGTTTAACTCTGTTAGCTCAATGCACAGATCAGAAAGAAGTTTCACAGAATGATTCTGTGTAGTTTATATTTGGAGACATTCCTTTTTCCACTATTACCCTCTTAGCGCTCCGAATCTCCACTTGCATTTTCTACAGAAAGAGTGTTTCAGAACGGCTCAATCAAAACTAAGGTTCAACTCTTGTAGTTGAACAAACAGAACAGAAAGAAGTTTCACACAATTCTTCTGTGTAGTTTTTATTTGTAGACATTCTATTTCCCAATATAGGCCTCTTAGCGCTCAGAATGTCCAATTGCAGTTTCTACAGAAAGAGTGTTTCAGAACGGCTCAATCAAAAGTAAGGTTCAACTCTGTTAGTTGAATGCACAGAACAGAAAGAAGTTTCATACAATGCTTCTGTGTAGTTTATATTTGAACATATTCTTTTTTCCACTATTACCCACTTAGCGCTACGAATGTCCAGTTGCATTTTCTACAGACAGAGTGTTTCAAAACTGCTCAATCAAAAGTATGGTTTAACTATGTTAGCTGAATGCTCAGGTCAGAAAGAAGTTTCACAGAATGCTTCTGTGTAGTTTATATTTGAATATATTCCTTTTTCCACTACTACTCTCTGAGCGCTCCAAATGTCCAGTTGCATTTTCTACAGAAAGAGTGTTCAGATCTGCTCAATCAAAAGTATGGTTTAACTCTGTTAGCTGAATGCACAGATCAGAAAGAAGTTTCACAGAATGATTCTGTGTAGTTTATATTTGGAGACATTCCTTTTTCCACTATTAATCTCTTAGCGCTCCGAATCTCCACTTGCATTTTCTACAGAAAGAGTGTTTCAGAACGGCTCAATCAAAACTAAGGTTCAACTCTTTTAGTTGAACAAACAGAACAGAAAGAAGTTTCACACAATTCTTCTGTGTAGTTTTTATTTGTAGACATTCTTTTTCCCAATATAGGCCTCCTAGCGCTCAGAATGTCCAATTGCAGTTTCTACAGAAAGAGTGTTTCAGAACGGCTTAATCAAAAGTAAGGTTCAACTCTGTTAGTTGAATGCACAGAACAGAAAGAAGTTTCATACAATGCTTCTGTGTAGTTTATATTTGAACATATTCTTTTTTCCACTATTACCCACTTAGCGCTACGAATGTCCAGTTGCATTTTCTACAGACAGAGTGTTTCAAAACTGCTCAATCAAAAGTATGGTTTAACTCTGTTAGCTGAAAACTCAGAGCAGAAAGAAGTTTCACAGAATGCTTCTGTGTAGTTTATATTTGAATATATTCCTTTTTCCACTACTACGCTCTTAGTGCTCCAAATGTCCAGTTGCATTTTCTACAGAAAGAGTGTTCAGATCTGCTCAATCAAAAGTATGGTTTAACTCTGTTAGCTGAATGCACAGATCAGAAAGAAGTTTCACCGAATGATTCTGTGTAGTTTATATTTGAAGGTATTCCTTTTTCCACTAGTACCCTCTTAGCGCTCCGAATCTCCACTTGCATTTTCTACAAAAAGAGTGTTTCATAACTGCTCAATCAAAAATATGTTTTATCTCTGTTAACTGAATTTACAGATCAGAAATAAGTTTCACAGAATGCATCTGTGTAGTTTTTATTTGAAGATATTCTTTTTCCCAATGTAGGCCTCTTAGCGCTTAGCATGTCCACTTGCAGTTTCTACAGAAAGAGTGTTTCAGAACGGCTCAATCAAAAGTAAGGTTCAACTCTGTTAGTTGAATGCACAGAACAGAAAGAATTTTCACAGAATGCTACTGTGTAGTTTATATTTGAATATATTCCTTTTTCCACTATTACCCGCTTAGCGCTCCGAATGTCCACTTGCATTTTCTACAGAAAGAGTGTTCAGAACTGCGCAATCAAAAGTAGGGTTTAACTCTGTTAGCTTAATGAACATATCAGAAATAAGTTTCACACAATGCTTCTGTGTAGTTTTTATTTGAAGATATTATTTTTCCCAATAGAGGCCTCTTAGCGCTCAGAATGTCCAATTGCAGTTTCTACAGAAAGAGTGTTTCAGAACGGCTCAATCAAAAGTAAGCTTCAACTCTGTTAGTTGAATGCACAGAACAGAAAGATGTTTCATACAATGCTTCTGTGTAGTTTATATTTGAACATATTCTTTTTTCCACTATTACCCACTTAGCACTACGAATGTCCAGTTGCATTTTCTACAGACAGAGTGTTTCAAAACTGCTCAATCAAAAGTATGGTTTAACTCTGTTAGCTGAATGCTCAGATCAGAAAGAAGTTTCACAGAATGCTTCTGTGTAGTTTATATTTGAATATATTCCTTTTTCCACTACTACTCTCTTAGCGCTCCAAATGTCCAGTTGCATTTTCTACAGAAAGAGTGTTCAGATCTGCTCAATCAAAAGTATGGTTTAACTCTGTTAGCTGAATGCACAGATCAGAAAGAAGTTTCACAGAATGATTCTGTGTAGTTTATATTTGGAGACTTTCCTTTTTCCACTATTACCCTCTTAGCGCTCCGAATCTCCACTTGCATTTTCTACAGAAAGAGTGTTTCAGAACGGCTCAATCAAAACTAAGGTTCAACTCTTTTAGTTGAACAAACAGAACAGAAAGAAGTTTCACACAATTCTTCTGTGTAGTTTTTATTTGTAGACATTCTTTTTCCCAAAACAGGCCTCTTAGCGCTCAGAATGTCCAATTGCAGTTTCTACAGAAAGAGTGTTTCAGAACGGCTCAATCAAAAGTAAGGTTCAACTCTGTTAGTTGAATGCACAGAACAGAAAGAAGTTTCATACAATGCTTCTGTGTAGTTTATATTTGAACATATTCTTTTTTCCACTATTACCCACTTAGCGCTACGAATGTCCAGTTGCATTTTCTACAGACAGAGTGTTTCAAAACTACTCAATCAAAAGTATGGTTTAACTCTGTTAGCTGAATGCTCAGATCAGAAAGAAGTTTCACAGAATGCTTCTGTGTAGTTTATATTTGAATATATTCCTTTTTCCACTACTACGCTCTTAGCGCTCCAAATGTCCAGTTGCATTTTCTACAGAAAGAGTGTTCAGATCTGCTCAATCAAAAGTATGGTTTAACTCTGTTAGCTGAATGCACAGATCAGAAAGAAGTTTCACCGAATGATTCTGTGTAGTTTATATTTGAAGACATTCCTTTTTCCACTAGTACCCTCTTAGCGCTCCGAATCTCCACTTGCATTTTCTACAAAAAGAGTGTTTCATAACTGCTCAATCAAAAATATGTTTTATCTCTGTTAACTGAATTTACAGATCAGAAATAAGTTTCACAGAATGCATCTGTGTAGTTTTTATTTGAAGATATTCTTTTTCCCAATGTAGGCCTCTTAGCGCTTAGCATGTCCAATTGCAGTTTCTACAGAAAGAGTGTTTCAGAACGGCTCAATCAAAAGTAAGGTTCAACTCTGTTAGTTGAATGCACAGAACAGAAAGAATTTTCACAGAATGCTACTGTGCAGTTTATATTTGAATATATTCCTTTTTCCACTATTACCCTCTTAGCGCTCCGAATGTCCACTTGCATTTTCTACAGAAAGAGTGTTCAGAACTGCGCAATCAAAAGTATGGTTTAACTCTGTTAGCTTAATGAACATATCAGAAATAGGTTTCACACAATGCTTCTGTGTAGTTTTTATTTGAAGATATTATTTTTCCCAATAGAGGCCTCTTAGCGCTCAGAATGTCCAATTGCAGTTTCTACAGAAAGAGTGTTTCATAAAGGCTCAATCAAAGTAAGGTTCAACTCTGTTAGTTGAATGCACAGAACAGAAAGAAGTTTCATACAATGCTTCTGTGTAGTTTATATTTGAACATATTCTTTTTTCCACTATTACCCACTTAGCGCTACGAATGTCCAGTTCCATTTTCTACAGACAGAGTGTTTCAAAACTGCTCAATCAAAAGTATGGTTTAACTCTCTTAGCTGAATGCTCAGGTCAGAAAGAAGTTTCACAGAATGCTTCTGTGTAGTTTATATTTGAATATATTCCTTTTTCCACTACTACTCTCTTAGCGCTCCAAATGTCCAGTTGCATTTTCTACAGAAAGAGTGTTCAGATCTGCTCAATCAAAAGTATGGTTTAACTCTGTTAGCTGAATGCACAGATCAGAAAGAAGTTTCACAGAATGATTCTGTGTAGTTTATATTTGGAGACATTCCTTTTTCCACTATTACCCCCTTAGCGCTCCGAATCTCCACTTGCATTTTCTACAGAAAGAGTGTTTCAGAACGGCTCAATCAAAACTAAGGTTCAACTCTTTTAGTTGAACAAACAGAACAGAAAGAAGTTTCACACAATGCTTCTGTGTAGTTTTTATTTGTAGACATTCTTTTTCCCAATATAGGCCTCCTAGCGCTCAGAATGTCCAATTGCAGTTTCTACAGAAAGAGTGTTTCAGAACGGCTCAATCAAAAGTAAGGTTCAACTCTGTTAGTTGAATGCACAGAACAGAAAGAAGTTTCATACAATGCTTCTGTGTAGTTTATATTTGAACATATTCTTTTTTCCACTATTACCCACTTAGCGCTACGAATGTCCAGTTGCATTTTCTACAGACAGAGTGTTTCAAAACTGTTCAATCAAAAGTATGGTTTAACTCTGTTAGCTGAATGCTCAGATCAGAAAGAAGTTTCACAGAATGCTTCTGTGTAGTTTATATTTGAATATATTCCTTTTTCCACTACTACGCTCTTAGCACTCCAAATGTCCAGTTGCATTTTCTACAGAAAGAGTGTTCAGATCTGCTCAATCAAAAGTATGGTTTAACTCTGTTAGCTGAATGCACAGATCAGAAAGAAGTTTCACCGAATGATTCTGTGTAGTTTATATTTGAAGACATTGCTTTTTCCACTATTACCCCCTTAGCGCTCCGAATCTCCACTTGCATTTTCCACAAAAAGAGTGTTTCATAACTGCTCAATCAAAAATATGTTTTATCTCTGTTAACTGAATTTACAGATCAGAAATAAGTTTCACAGAATGCATCTGTGTAGTTTTTATTTGAAGATATTCTTTTTCCCAAAGTAGGCCTCTTAGCGCTTAGCATGTCCAATTGCAGTTTCTACAGAAAGAGTGTTTCAGAACGGCTCAATCAAAAGTAAGGTTCAACTCTGTTAGTTGAATGCACAGAACAGAAAGAGGTTTCACAGAATGCTACTGTGTAGTTTATATTTGAATATATTCCTTTTTCCACTATTACCCTCTTAGCGCTCCGAATGTCCACTTGCATTTTCTACAGAAAGAGTGTTCAGAACTGCGCAATCAAAAGTATGGTTTTACTCTGTTAGCTTAATGAACATATCAGAAATAAGTTTCACACAATGCTTCTGTTTAGTTTTTATTTGAAGATATTATTTTTCCCAATATAGGCCTCTTAGCGCTCAGAATGTCCAATTGCAGTTTCTACAGAAAGAGTGTTTCAGAAAGGCTCAATCAAAAGTAAGGTTCAACTCTGTTAGTTGAATGCACAGAACAGAAAGAAGTTTCATACAATGCTTCTGTGTAGTTTATATTTGAACATATTCTTTTTTCCACTATTACCCACTTAGCGCTACGAATGTCCAGTTGCATTTTCTACAGACAGAGTGTTTCAAAACTGCTCAATCAAAAGTATGGTTTAACTCTGTTAGCTGAATGCTCAGATCAGAAAGAAGTTTCACAGAATGCTTCTGTGTAGTTTATATTTGAATATATTCCTTTTTCCACTACTACTCTCTTAGCGCTCCAAATGTCCAGTTGCATTTTCTACAGAAAGAGTGTTCAGATCTGCTCAATCAAAAGTATGGTTTAACTCTGTTAGCTGAATGCACAGATCAGAAAGAAGTTTCACAGAATGATTCTGTGTAGTTTATATTTGGAGACATTCCTTTTTCCACTATTACCCTCTTAGCGCTCCGAATCTCCACTTCCATTTTCTACAGAAAGAGTGTTTCAGAACGGCTCAATCAAAACTAAGGTTCAACTCTTTTAGTTGAACAAACAGAACAGAAAGAAGTTTCACACAATTCTTCTGTGTAGTTTTTATTTGTAGACATTCTTTTTCCCAATATAGGCCTCCTAGCGCTCAGATTGTCCAATTGCAGTTTCTACAGAAAGAGTGTTTCAGAACGGCTCAATCAAAAGTAAGGTTCAACTCTGTTAGTTGAATGCACAGAACAGAAAGAAGTTTCATACAATGCTTCTGTGTAGTTTATATTTGAACATATTCTTTTTTCCACTATTACCCACTTAGCGCTACGAATGTCCAGTTGCATTTTCTACAGACAGAGTGTTTCAAAACTGCTCAATCAAAAGTATGGTTTAACTCTGTTAGCTGAATGCTCAGATCAGAAAGAAGTTTCACAGAATGCTTCTGTGTAGTTTATATTTGAATATATTCGTTTTTCCACTACTACGCTCTTAGCGCCCCAAATGTCCAGTTGCATTTTCTACAGAAAGAGTGTTCAGATCTGCTCAATCAAAAGTATGGTTTAACTCTGTTAGCTGAATGCACAGATCAGAAAGAAGTTTCACAGAATGATTCTGTGTAGTTTATATTTGGAGACATTCTTTTTCCACTATTACCTTCTTAGCGCTCCAAATCTCCACTTGCATTTTCTACAGAAAGAGTGTTTCAGAACGGCTCAATCAAAACTAAGTTTCAACTCTTTTAGTTGAACAAACAGAACAGAAAGAAGTTTCACACAATTCTTCTGTGTAGTTTTTATTTGTAGACATTCTTTTTCCCAATATAGGCCTCTTAGCGCTCAGAATGTCCAATTGCAGTTTCTACAGAAAGAGGGTTTCAGAACGGCTCAATCAAAAGTAAGGTTCAACTCTGTTAGTTGAATGAACAGAACAGAAAGAAGTTTCATACAATGCTTCTGTGTAGTTTATATTTGAACATATTCTTTTTTCCACTATTACCCACTTAGCGCTACGAATGTCCAGTTGCATTTTCTACAGACAGAGTGTTTCAAAACTGCTCAATCAAAAGTATGGTTTAACTCTGTTAGCTGAATGCTCAGATCAGAAAGAAGTTTCACAGAATGCTTCTGTGTAGTTTATATTTGAATATATTCCTTTTTCCAATACTACGCTCTTAGCGCTCCAAATGTCCAGTTGCATTTTCTACAGAAAGAGTGTTCAGATCTGCTCAATCAAAAGTATGGTTTAACTCTGTTAGCTGAATGCACAGATCAGAAAGAAGTTTCTCCGAATGATTCTGTGTAGTTTATATTTGAAGACATTCCTTTTTCCACTATTACCCTCTTAGCGCTCCGAATCTCCACTTGCATTTTCTACAAAAAGAGTGTTTCATAACTGCTCAATCAAAAATATGTTTTATCTCTGTTAACTGAATTTACAGATCAGAAATAAGTTTCACAGAATGCATCTGTGTAGTTTTTATTTGAAGTTATTCTTTTTCCCAATGTAGGCCTCTTAGCGCTTAGCATGTCCAATTGCAGTTTCTACAGAAAGAGTGTTTCAGAACGGCTCAATCAAAAGTAAGGTTCAACTCTGTTAGTTGAATGCACAGAACAGAAAGAATTTTCACAGAATGCTACTGTGTAGTTTATATTTGAATATAATCCTTTTTCCACTATTACCCTCTTAGCGCTCCGAATGTCCACTTGCATTTTCTACAGAAAGAGTGTTCAGAACTGCGCAATCAAAAGTATGGTTTAACTCTGTTAGCTTAATGAACATATCAGAAATAAGTTTCACACAATGCTTCTGTGTAGTTTTTATTTGAAGATATTATTTTTCCCAATATAGGCCTCTTAGCGCTCAGAATGTCCAATTGCAGTTTCTACAGAAAGAGTGTTTCAGAAAGGCTCAATCAAAAGTAAGGTTCAACTCTGTTAGTTGAATGTACAGAACAGAAAGAAGTTTCATACAATGCTTCTGTGTAGTTTATATTTGAACATATTCTTTTTTCCACTATTACCCACTTAGCGCTACGAATGTCCAGTTGCATTTTCTACAGACAGAGTGTTTCAAAACTGCTCAATCAAAAGTATGGTTTAACTCTGTTAGCTGAATGCTCAGATCAGAAAGAAGTTTCACAGAATGCTTCTGTGTAGTTTATATTTGAATATATTCCTTTTTCCACTACTACGCTCTTAGCTCCCCAAATGTCCAGTCGCATTTTCTACAGAAAGAGTGTTCAGATCTGCTCAATCAAAAGTATGGTTTAACTCTGTTAGCTGAATGCACAGATCAGAAAGAAGTTTCACAGAATGATTCTGTGTAGTTTATATTTGGAGACATTCTTTTTCCACTATTACCTTCTTAGCGCTCCAAATCTGCACTTGCATTTTCTACAGAAAGAGTGTTTCAGAACGGCTCAATCAAAACTAAGGTTCAACTCTTTTAGTTGAACAAACAGAACAGAAAGAAGTTTCACACAATTCTTCTGTGTAGTTTTTATTTGTAGACATTCTTTTTCCCAATATAGGCCTCTTAGCGCTCAGAATGTCCAATTGCAGTTTCTACAGAAAGAGGGTTTCAGAACGGCTCAATCAAAAGTAAGGTTCAACTCTGTTAGTTGAATGAACAGAACAGAAAGAAGTTTCATACAATGCTTCTGTGTAGTTTATATTTGAACATATTCTTTTTTCCACTATTACCCACTTAGCGCTACGAATGTCCAGTTGCATTTTCTACAGACAGAGTGTTTCAAAACTGCTCAATCAAAAGTATGGTTTAACTCTGTTAGCTGAATGCTCAGATCAGAAAGAAGTTTCACAGAATGCTTCTGTGTAGTTTATATTTGAATATATTCCTTTTTCCACTACTACGCTCTTAGCGCTCCAAATGTCCAGTTGCATTTTCTACAGAAAGAGTGTTCAGATCTGCTCAATCAAAAGTATGGTTTAACTCTGTTAGCTGAATGCACAGATCAGAAAGAAGTTTCACCGAATGATTCTGTGTAGTTTATATTTGAAGACATTCCTTTTTCCACTATTACCCTCTTAGCGCTCCGAATCTCCTCTTGCATTTTCTACAAAAAGAGTGTTTCATAACTGCTCAATCAAAAATATGTTTTATCTCTGTTAACTGAATTTACAGATCAGAAATAAGTTTCACAGAATGCATCTGTGTAGTTTTTATTTGAAGATATTCTTTTACCCAATGTAGGCCTCTTAGCGCTTAGCATGTCCAATTGCAGTTTCTACAGAAAGAGTGTTTCAGAACGGCTCAATCAAAAGTAAGGTTCAACTCTGTTAGTTGAATGCACAGAACAGAAAGAATTTTCACAGAATGCTACTGTGTAGTTTATATTTGAATATATTCCTTTTTCCACTATTACCCTCTTAGCGCTCCGAATGTACACTTGCATTTTCTACAAAAAGAGTGTTTCATAACTGCTCAATCAAAAATATGTTTTATCTCTGTTAACTGAATTTACAGATCAGAAATAAGTTTCACAGAATGCATCTATGTAGTTTTTATTTGAAGATATTCTTTTTCCCAATGTAGGCCTCTTAGCGCTTAGCATGTCCAATTGCAGTTTCTACAGAAAGAGTGTTTCAGAACGGCTCAATCAAAAGTAAGGTTCAACTCTGTTAGTTGAATGCACAGAACAGAAAGAATTTTCACAGAATGCTACTGTGTAGTTTATATTTGAATATAATTCTTTTTCCACTATTACCCTCTTAGCGCTCCGAACGTCCACTTGCATTTTCTACAGAAAGAGTGTTCAGAACTGCGCAATCAAAAGTATGGTTTAACTCTGTTAGCTTAATGAACATATCAGAAATAAGTTTCACACAATGCTTCTGTGTAGTTTTTATTTGAAGATATTATTTTTCCCAATATAGGCCTCTTAGCGCTCAGAATGTCCAATTGCATTTTCTACAGAAAGAGTGTTTCAGAAAGGCTCAATCAAAAGTAAGGTTCAACTCTGTTAGTTGAATGCACAGAACAGAAAGAAGTTTCATACAATGCTTCTGTGTAGTTTATATTTGAACATATTCTTTTTTCCACTATTACCCACTTAGCGCTACGAATGTCCAGTTGCATTTTCTACAGACAGAGTGTTTCAAAACTGCTCAATCAAAAGTATGGTTTAACTCTGTTAGCTGAATGCTCAGATCAGAAAGAAGTTTCACAGAATGCTTCTGTGTAGTTTATATTTGAATATATTCCTTTTTCAACTACTACTCTCTTAGCGCTCCAAAAGTCCAGTTGCATTTTCTACAGAAAGAGTGTTCAGATCTGCTCAATCAAAAGTATGGTTTAACTCTGTTAGCTGAATGCACAGATCAGAAAGAAGTTTCACAGAATGATTCTGTGTAGTTTATATTTGGAGACATTCCTTTTTCCACTATTACCCCCTTAGCGCTCCGAATCTCCACTTGCATTTTCTACAGAAAGAGTGTTTCAGAACGGCTCAATCAAAACTAAGGTTCAACTCTTTTAGTTGAACAAACAGAACAGAAAGAAGTTTCACACAATGCTTCTGTGTAGTTTTTATTTGTAGACATTCTTTTTCCCAATATAGGCCTCCTAGCGCTCAGAATGTCCAATTGCAGTTTCTACAGAAAGAGTGTTTCAGAACGGCTCAATCAAAAGTAAGGTTCAACTCTGTTAGTTGAATGCACAGAACAGAAAGAAGTTTCATACAATGCTTCTGTGTAGTTTATATTTGAACATATTCTTTTTTCCACTATTACCCACTTAGCGCTACGAATGTCCAGTTGCATTTTCTACAGACAGAGTGTTTCAAAACTGTTCAATCAAAAGTATGGTTTAACTCTGTTAGCTGAATGCTCAGATCAGAAAGAAGTTTCACAGAATGCTTCTGTGTAGTTTATATTTGAATATATTCCTTTTTCCACTACTACGCTCTTAGCACTCCAAATGTCCAGTTGCATTTTCTACAGAAAGAGTGTTCAGATCTGCTCAATCAAAAGTATGGTTTAACTCTGTTAGCTGAATGCACAGATCAGAAAGAAGTTTCACCGAATGATTCTGTGTAGTTTATATTTGAAGACATTGCTTTTTCCACTATTACCCCCTTAGCGCTCCGAATCTCCACTTGCATTTTCCACAAAAAGAGTGTTTCATAACTGCTCAATCAAAAATATGTTTTATCTCTGTTAACTGAATTTACAGATCAGAAATAAGTTTCACAGAATGCATCTGTGTAGTTTTTATTTGAAGATATTCTTTTTCCCAAAGTAGGCCTCTTAGCGCTTAGCATGTCCAATTGCAGTTTCTACAGAAAGAGTGTTTCAGAACGGCTCAATCAAAAGTAAGGTTCAACTCTGTTAGTTGAATGCACAGAACAGAAAGAGGTTTCACAGAATGCTACTGTGTAGTTTATATTTGAATATATTCCTTTTTCCACTATTACCCTCTTAGCGCTCCGAATGTCCACTTGCATTTTCTACAGAAAGAGTGTTCAGAACTGCGCAATCAAAAGTATGGTTTTACTCTGTTAGCTTAATGAACATATCAGAAATAAGTTTCACACAATGCTTCTGTTTAGTTTTTATTTGAAGATATTATTTTTCCCAATATAGGCCTCTTAGCGCTCAGAATGTCCAATTGCAGTTTCTACAGAAAGAGTGTTTCAGAAAGGCTCAATCAAAAGTAAGGTTCAACTCTGTTAGTTGAATGCACAGAACAGAAAGAAGTTTCATACAATGCTTCTGTGTAGTTTATATTTGAACATATTCTTTTTTCCACTATTACCCACTTAGCGCTACGAATGTCCAGTTGCATTTTCTACAGACAGAGTGTTTCAAAACTGCTCAATCAAAAGTATGGTTTAACTCTGTTAGCTGAATGCTCAGATCAGAAAGAAGTTTCACAGAATGCTTCTGTGTAGTTTATATTTGAATATATTCCTTTTTCCACTACTACTCTCTTAGCGCTCCAAATGTCCAGTTGCATTTTCTACAGAAAGAGTGTTCAGATCTGCTCAATCAAAAGTATGGTTTAACTCTGTTAGCTGAATGCACAGATCAGAAAGAAGTTTCACAGAATGATTCTGTGTAGTTTATATTTGGAGACATTCCTTTTTCCACTATTACCCTCTTAGCGCTCCGAATCTCCACTTCCATTTTCTACAGAAAGAGTGTTTCAGAACGGCTCAATCAAAACTAAGGTTCAACTCTTTTAGTTGAACAAACAGAACAGAAAGAAGTTTCACACAATTCTTCTGTGTAGTTTTTATTTGTAGACATTCTTTTTCCCAATATAGGCCTCCTAGCGCTCAGATTGTCCAATTGCAGTTTCTACAGAAAGAGTGTTTCAGAACGGCTCAATCAAAAGTAAGGTTCAACTCTGTTAGTTGAATGCACAGAACAGAAAGAAGTTTCATACAATGCTTCTGTGTAGTTTATATTTGAACATATTCTTTTTTCCACTATTACCCACTTAGCGCTACGAATGTCCAGTTGCATTTTCTACAGACAGAGTGTTTCAAAACTGCTCAATCAAAAGTATGGTTTAACTCTGTTAGCTGAATGCTCAGATCAGAAAGAAGTTTCACAGAATGCTTCTGTGTAGTTTATATTTGAATATATTCCTTTTTCCACTACTACGCTCTTAGCGCCCCAAATGTCCAGTTGCATTTTCTACAGAAAGAGTGTTCAGATCTGCTCAATCAAAAGTATGGTTTAACTCTGTTAGCTGAATGCACAGATCAGAAAGAAGTTTCACAGAATGATTCTGTGTAGTTTATATTTGGAGACATTCTTTTTCCACTATTACCTTCTTAGCGCTCCAAATCTCCACTTGCATTTTCTACAGAAAGAGTGTTTCAGAACGGCTCAATCAAAACTAAGTTTCAACTCTTTTAGTTGAACAAACAGAACAGAAAGAAGTTTCACACAATTCTTCTGTGTAGTTTTTATTTGTAGACATTCTTTTTCCCAATATAGGCCTCTTAGCGCTCAGAATGTCCAATTGCAGTTTCTACAGAAAGAGGGTTTCAGAACGGCTCAATCAAAAGTAAGGTTCAACTCTGTTAGTTGAATGAACAGAACAGAAAGAAGTTTCATACAATGCTTCTGTGTAGTTTATATTTGAACATATTCTTTTTTCCACTATTACCCACTTAGCGCTACGAATGTCCAGTTGCATTTTCTACAGACAGAGTGTTTCAAAACTGCTCAATCAAAAGTATGGTTTAACTCTGTTAGCTGAATGCTCAGATCAGAAAGAAGTTTCACAGAATGCTTCTGTGTAGTTTATATTTGAATATATTCCTTTTTCCAATACTACGCTCTTAGCGCTCCAAATGTCCAGTTGCATTTTCTACAGAAAGAGTGTTCAGATCTGCTCAATCAAAAGTATGGTTTAACTCTGTTAGCTGAATGCACAGATCAGAAAGAAGTTTCTCCGAATGATTCTGTGTAGTTTATATTTGAAGACATTCCTTTTTCCACTATTACCCTCTTAGCGCTCCGAATCTCCACTTGCATTTTCTACAAAAAGAGTGTTTCATAACTGCTCAATCAAAAATATGTTTTATCTCTGTTAACTGAATTTACAGATCAGAAATAAGTTTCACAGAATGCATCTGTGTAGTTTTTATTTGAAGTTATTCTTTTTCCCAATGTAGGCCTCTTAGCGCTTAGCATGTCCAATTGCAGTTTCTACAGAAAGAGTGTTTCAGAACGGCTCAATCAAAAGTAAGGTTCAACTCTGTTAGTTGAATGCACAGAACAGAAAGAATTTTCACAGAATGCTACTGTGTAGTTTATATTTGAATATAATCCTTTTTCCACTATTACCCTCTTAGCGCTCCGAATGTCCACTTGCATTTTCTACAGAAAGAGTGTTCAGAACTGCGCAATCAAAAGTATGGTTTAACTCTGTTAGCTTAATGAACATATCAGAAATAAGTTTCACACAATGCTTCTGTGTAGTTTTTATTTGAAGATATTATTTTTCCCAATATAGGCCTCTTAGCGCTCAGAATGTCCAATTGCAGTTTCTACAGAAAGAGTGTTTCAGAAAGGCTCAATCAAAAGTAAGGTTCAACTCTGTTAGTTGAATGTACAGAACAGAAAGAAGTTTCATACAATGCTTCTGTGTAGTTTATATTTGAACATATTCTTTTTTCCACTATTACCCACTTAGCGCTACGAATGTCCAGTTGCATTTTCTACAGACAGAGTGTTTCAAAACTGCTCAATCAAAAGTATGGTTTAACTCTGTTAGCTGAATGCTCAGATCAGAAAGAAGTTTCACAGAATGCTTCTGTGTAGTTTATATTTGAATATATTCCTTTTTCCACTACTACGCTCTTAGCGCCCCAAATGTCCAGTTGCATTTTCTACAGAAAGAGTGTTCAGATCTGCTCAATCAAAAGTATGGTTTAACTCTGTTAGCTGAATGCACAGATCAGAAAGAAGTTTCACAGAATGATTCTGTGTAGTTTATATTTGGAGACATTCTTTTTCCACTATTACCTTCTTAGCGCTCCAAATCTGCACTTGCATTTTCTACAGAAAGAGTGTTTCAGAACGGCTCAATCAAAACTAAGGTTCAACTCTTTTAGTTGAACAAACAGAACAGAAAGAAGTTTCACACAATTCTTCTGTGTAGTTTTTATTTGTAGACATTCTTTTTCCCAATATAGGCCTCTTAGCGCTCAGAATGTCCAATTGCAGTTTCTACAGAAAGAGGGTTTCAGAACGGCTCAATCAAAAGTAAGGTTCAACTCTGTTAGTTGAATGAACAGAACAGAAAGAAGTTTCATACAATGCTTCTGTGTAGTTTATATTTGAACATATTCTTTTTTCCACTATTACCCACTTAGCGCTACGAATGTCCAGTTGAATTTTCTACAGACAGAGTGTTTCAAAACTGCTCAATCAAAAGTATGGTTTAACTCTGTTAGCTGAATGCTCAGATCAGAAAGAAGTTTCACAGAATGCTTCTGTGTAGTTTATATTTGAATATATTCCTTTTTCCACTACTACGCTCTTAGCGCTCCAAATGTCCAGTTGCATTTTCTACAGAAAGAGTGTTCAGATCTGCTCAATCAAAAGTATGGTTTAACTCTGTTAGCTGAATGCACAGATCAGAAAGAAGTTTCACCGAATGATTCTGTGTAGTTTATATTTGAAGACATTCCTTTTTCCACTATTACCCTCTTAGCGCTCCGAATCTCCTCTTGCATTTTCTACAAAAAGAGTGTTTCATAACTGCTCAATCAAAAATATGTTTTATCTCTGTTAACTGAATTTACAGATCAGAAATAAGTTTCACAGAATGCATCTGTGTAGTTTTTATTTGAAGATATTCTTTTACCCAATGTAGGCCTCTTAGCGCTTAGCATGTCCAATTGCAGTTTCTACAGAAAGAGTGTTTCAGAACGGCTCAATCAAAAGTAAGGTTCAACTCTGTTAGTTGAATGCACAGAACAGAAAGAATTTTCACAGAATGCTACTGTGTAGTTTATATTTGAATATATTCCTTTTTCCACTATTACCCTCTTAGCGCTCCGAATGTACACTTGCATTTTCTACAAAAAGAGTGTTTCATAACTGCTCAATCAAAAATATGTTTTATCTCTGTTAACTGAATTTACAGATCAGAAATAAGTTTCACAGAATGCATCTGTGTAGTTTTTATTTGAAGATATTCTTTTTCCCAATGTAGGCCTCTTAGCGCTTAGCATGTCCAATTGCAGTTTCTACAGAAAGAGTGTTTCAGAACGGCTCAATCAAAAGTAAGGTTCAACTCTGTTAGTTGAATGCACAGAACAGAAAGAATTTTCACAGAATGCTACTGTGTAGTTTATATTTGAATATAATTCTTTTTCCACTATTACCCTCTTAGCGCTCCGAACGTCCACTTGCATTTTCTACAGAAAGAGTGTTCAGAACTGCGCAATCAAAAGTATGGTTTAACTCTGTTAGCTTAATGAACATATCAGAAATAAGTTTCACACAATGCTTCTGTGTAGTTTTTATTTGAAGATATTATTTTTCCCAATATAGGCCTCTTAGCGCTCAGAATGTCCAATTGCATTTTCTACAGAAAGAGTGTTTCAGAAAGGCTCAATCAAAAGTAAGGTTCAACTCTGTTAGTTGAATGCACAGAACAGAAAGAAGTTTCATACAATGCTTCTGTGTAGTTTATATTTGAACATATTCTTTTTTCCACTATTACCCACTTAGCGCTACGAATGTCCAGTTGCATTTTCTACAGACAGAGTGTTTCAAAACTGCTCAATCAAAAGTATGGTTTAACTCTGTTAGCTGAATGCTCAGATCAGAAAGAAGTTTCACAGAATGCTTCTGTGTAGTTTATATTTGAATATATTCCTTTTTCCACTACTACTCTCTTAGAGCTCCAAAAGTCCAGTTGCATTTTCTACAGAAAGAGTGTTCAGATCTGCTCAATCAAAAGTATGGTTTAAATCTGTTAGCTGAATGCACAGATAAGAAACAAGTTTCACAAAATGATTCTGTGTAGTTTATATTTGGAGACATTCCTTTTTCCACTATTACCCTCTTAGCGCTCCGAATCTCCACTTGCATTTTCTACAGAAAGAGTGTTTCAGAACGGCTCAATCAAAACTAAGGTTCAACTCTTTTAGTTGAACAAACAGAACAGAAAGAAGTTTCACACAATTCTTCTGTTTAGTTTTTATTTGTAGACATTCTTTTTCCCAATATAGGCCTCTTAGCGCTCAGAATGTCCAATTGCAGTTTCTACAGAAAGAGGGTTTCAGAACGGCTCAATCAAAAGTAAGGTTCAACTCTGTTAGTTGAATGAACAGAACAGAAAGAAGTTTCATACAATGCTTCTGTGTAGTTTATATTTGAACATATTCTTTTTTCCACTATTACCCACTTAGCGCTACGAATGTCCAGTTGCATTTTCTACAGACAGAGTGTTTCAAAACTGCTCAATCAAAAGTATGGTTTAACTCTGTTAGCTGAATTCTCAGATCAGAAAGAAGTTTCACAGAATGCTTCTGTGTAGTTTATATTTGAATATATTCCTTTTTCCACTACTACGCTCTTAGCGCTCCAAATGTCCAGTTGCATTTTCTACAGAAAGAGTGTTCAGATCTGCTCAATCAAAAGTATGGTTTAACTCTGTTAGCTGAATGCACAGATCAGAAAGAAGTTTCACCGAATGATTCTTTGTAGTTTATATTTGAAGACATTCCTTTTTCCACTATTACCCTCTTAGCGCTCCGAATCTCCACTTGCATTTTCTACAAAAAGAGTGTTTCATAACGGCTCAATCAAAAATATGTTTTATCTCTGTTAACTGAATTTACAGATCAGAAATAAGTTTCACAGAATGCATCTGTGTAGTTTTTATTTGAAGATATTCTTTTTCCCAATGTAGGCCTCTTAGCGCTTAGCATGTCCAATTGCAGTTTCTACAGAAAGAGTGTTTCAGAACGGCTCAATCAAAAGTAAGGTTCAACTCTGTTAGTTGAATGCACAGAACAGAAAGAATTTTCACAGAATGCTACTGTGCAGTTAATATTTGAATATAATCCTTTTTCCACTATTACCCTCTTAGCGCTCCGAACGTCCACTTGCATTTTCTACAGAAAGAGTGTTCAGAACTGCGCAATCAAAAGTATGGTTTAACTCTGTTAGCTTAATGAACATATCAGAAATAAGTTTCACACAATGCTTCTGTGTAGTTTTTATTTGAAGATATTATTTTTCCCAATATAGGCCTCTAAGCGCTCAGAATGTCCAATTGCAGTTTCTACAGAAAGAGTGTTTCAGAAAGGCTCAATCAAATGTAAGGTTCAACTCTGTTAGTTGAATGCACAGAACAGAAAGAAGTTTCATACAATGCTTCTGTGTTGTTTATATTTGAACATATTATTTTTTCCACTATTACCCACTTAGCGCTACGAATGTCCAGTTGCATTTTCTACAGACAGAGTGTTTCAAAACTGCTCAATCAAAAGTATGGTTTAACTCTGTTAGCTGAATGCTCAGATCAGAAAGAAGTTTCACAGAATGCTTCTGTGTAGTTTATATTTGAATATATTCCTTTTTCCACTACTACTCTCTTAGCGCTCCAAATGTCCAGTTGCATTTTCTACAGAAAGAGTGTTCAGATCTACACAATCAAAAGTATGGTTTAAATCTGTTAGCTGAATGCACAGATCAGAAACAAGTTTCACAAAAAGATTCTGTGTAGTTTATATTTGGAGACATTCCTTTTTCCACTATTACCCTCTTAGCGCTCCAAATCTCCACTTGCATTTTCTACAGAAAGAGTGTTTCAGAACGCCTCAATCAAAACTAAGTTTCAACTCTTTTAGGTGAACAAACAGAACAGAAAGAAGTTTCACACAATTCTTCTGTGTAGTTTTTATTTGTAGACATTCTTTTTCCCAATATAGGCCTCTTAGCGCTCAGAATGTCCAATTGCAGTTTCTACAGAAAGAGTGTTTCAGAACGGCTCAATCAAAATAAGGTTCAACTCTGTTAGTTGAATGCACAGAACAGAAAGAAGTTTCATACATTGCTTCTGTGTAGTTTATATTTGAACATATTCTTTTTTCCACTATTACCCACTTAGCGCTACGAATGTCCAGTTGCATTTTCTACAGACAGAGTGTTTCAAAACTGCTCAATCAAAAGTATGGTTTAACTCTGTTAGCTGAATGCTCAGATCAGAAAGAAGTTTCACAGAATGCTTCTGTGTAGTTTATATTTGAATATATTCCTTTTTCCATTACTACGCTCTTAGCGCTCAAAATGTCCAGTTGCATTTTCTACAGAAAGAGTGTTCAGATCTGCTCAATCAAAAATATGTTTTAACTCTGTTAGCTGAATGCACAGATCAGAAAGAAGTTTCACCGAATGATTCTGTGTAGTTTATATTTGAAGAAATTCCTTTTTCCACTATTACCCCCTTAGCGCTCCGAATCTCCACTTGCATTTTCTACAAAAAGAGTGTTTCATAACTGCTCAATCAAAAATATGTTTTATCTCTGTTAACTGAATTTACAGATCAGAAATAAGTTTCACAGAATGCATCTGTGTAGTTTTTATTTGAAGATATTCTTTTTCCCAATGTAGGCCTCTTAGCGCTTAGCATGTCCAATTGCAGTTTCTACAGAAAGAGTTTTTCAGAACAGCTCAATCAAAAGTAAGGTTCAACTCTGTTAGTTGAATGCACAGAACAGAAAGAATTTTCACAGAATGCTACTGTGTAGTTTATATTTGAATATATTCCTTTTTCCACTAATACCCTCTTAGCGCTCCGAATGTCCACTTGCATTTTCTACAGAAAGAGTGTTCAGAACTGCGCAATCAAAAGTATGGTTTAACTCTGTTAGCTTAATGAACATATCAGAAATAAGTTTCACACAATGCTTCTGTGTAGTTTTTATTTGAAGATATTATTTTTCCCAATATAGGCCTCTTAGCGCTCAGAATGTCCAATTGCAGTTTCTACAGAAAGAGTGTTTCAGAAAGGCTCAATCAAAAGTAAGGTTCAACTGTGTTAGTTGAATGCACAGAACAGAAAGAAGTTTCATACAATGCTTCTGTGTAGTTTATATTTGAACATATTCTTTTTTCCACTATTACCCACTTAGCGCTACGAATGTCCAGTTGCATATTCTACAGACAGAGTGTTTCAAAACTGCTCAATCAAAAGTATGTTTTAACTCTGTTAGCTGAATGCACAGATCAGAAAGAAGTTTCACACAATGATTCTGTGTAGTTTATATTTGGAGACATTCCTTTTTCCACTATTACCCTCTTAGCGCTCCGAATCTCCACTTGCATTTTCTACAGAAAGAGTGTTTCAGAACGGCTCAATCAAAACTATGGTTCAACACTTTTAGTTGAACAAACAGAACAGAAAGAAGTTTCACACAATTCTTCTGTGTAGTTTTTATTTGTAGACATTCTTTTTCCCAATATAGGCCTCTTAGCGCTCAGAATGTCCAATTGCAGTTTCTACAGAAAGAGTGTTTCAGAACGGCTCAATCAAAAGTAAGGTTCAACTCTGTTAGTTGAATGCACAGAACAGAAAGAAGTTTCATACAATGCTTCTGTGTAGTTTATATTTGAACATATTCTTTTTTCCACTATTACCCACTTAGCGCTACGAATGTCCAGTTGCATTTTCTACAGACAGAGTGTTTCAAAACTGCTCAATCAAAAGTATGGTTTAACTCTGTTAGCTGAATGCTCAGATCAGAAAGAAGTTTCACAGAATGCTTCTGTGTAGTTTATATTTGAATATATTCCTTTTTCCACTACAACTCTCTTAGCGCTCCAAATGTCCAGTTGCATTTTCTACAGAAAGAGTGTTCAGATCTGCTCAATCAAAAGTATGGTTTAACTCTGTTAGCTGAATGCACAGATCAGAAAGAAGTTTCACAGAATGATTCTGTGTAGTTTATATTTGGAGATATTCCTTTTTCCACTATTACCCTCTTAGCGCTCCGAATCTCCACTTGCATTTTCTACAGAAAGAGTGTTTCAGAACGGCTCAATCAAAACTAAGGTTCAACTCTTTTAGTTGAACAAACAGAACAGAAAGAAGTTTCACACAATTCTTCTGTGTAGTTTTTATTTGTAGATAATCTTTTTCCCAATATAGGCCTCTTAGCGCTCAGAATGTCCAATTGCAGTTTCTACAGAAAGAGTGTTTCAGAACGGCTCAATCAAAAGTAAGGTTCAACTCTGTTAGTTGAATGCACAGAACAGAAAGAAGTTTCATACAATGCTTCTGTGTAGTTTATATTTGAACATATTCTTTTTTCCACTATTACCCACTTAGCGCTACGAATGTCCAGTTGCATTTTCTACAGACAGAGTGTTTCAAAACTGCTCAATCAAAAGTATGGTTTAACTCTGTTAGCTGAATGCTCAGATCAGAAAGAAGTTTCACAGAATGCTTCTGTGTAGTTTATATTTGAATATATTCCTTTTTCCACTACTACGCTCTTAGCGCTCCAAATGTCCAGTTGCATTTTCTACAGAAAGAGTGTTCAGATCTGCTCAATCAAAAGTATGGTTTAACTCTGTTAGCTGAATGCACAGATCAGAAAGAAGTTTCACCAAATGATTCTGTGTAGTTTATATTTGAAGACATTCATTTTTCCACTATTACCCTCTTAGTGCTCCGAATCTCCACTTGCATTTTCTACAAAAAGAGTGTTTCATAACTGCTCAATCAAAAATATGTTTTATCTCTGTTAACTGAATTTACAGATCAGAAATAAGTTTCACAGAATGCATCTGTGTAGTTTTGATTTGAAGATATTCTTTTTCCCAGTGTAGGCCTCTTAGCGCTTAGCATGTCCAATTGCAGTTTCTACAGAAAGAGTGTTTCAGAACGGCTCAATCAAAAGTAAGGTTCAACTCTGTTAGTTGAATGCACAGAACAGAAAGAATTTTCACAGAATGCTACTGTGTAGTTTATATTTGAATATATTCCTTTTTCCACTATTACCCTCTTAGCGCTCCGAATGTCCACTTGCATTTTCTACAGAAAGAGTGTTCAGAACTGCGCAATCAAAAGTATGGTTTAACTCTGCTAGCTTAATGAACATATAAGAAATAAGTTTCACACAATGCTTCTGTGTAGTTTTTATTTGAAGATATTATTTTTCCCAATATAGGCCTCTTAGCGCTCAGAATGTCCAATTGCAGTTTCTACAGAAAGAGTGTTTCAGAAAGGCTCAATCAAAAGTAAGGTTCAACTCTGTTAGTTGAATGCACAGAACAGAAAGAAGTTTCATACAATGCTTCTGTGTAGTTTATATTTGAACATATTCTTTTTTCCACTATTACCCACTTAGCGCTACGAATGTCCAGTTGCATTTTCTACAGACAGAGTGTTTCAAAACTCCTCAATCAAAAGTATGGTTTAACTCTGTTAGCTGAATGCTCAGATCAGAAAGAAGTTTCACAGAATGCTTCTGTGTAGTTTATATTTGAATATACTCCTTTTTCCACTACAACTCTCTTAGCGCTCCAAATGTCCAGTTGCATTTTCTACAGAAAGAGTGTTCAGATCTGCTCAATAAAAAGTATGGTTTAACTCTGTTAGCTGAATGCACAGATCAGAAAGAAGTTTCACAGAATGATTCTGTGTAGTTTATATTTGGAGATATTCCTTTTTCCACTATTACCCTCTTAGCGGTAAGAATCTCCACTTGCATTTTCTACAGAAAGAGTGTTTCAGAAGGGCTCAATCAAAACTAAGGTTCAACTCTTTTAGTTGAACAAACAGAACAGAAAGTAGTTTCACACAATTCTTCAATGTAGTTTTTATTTGTAGACATTCTTTTTCCCAATATAGGCCTCTTAGGGCTCAGAATGTCCAATTGCAGTTTCTACAGAAAGAGTGTTTCAGAACGGCTCAATCAAAAGTAAGGTTCAACTCTGTTAGTTGAATGCACAGAACAGAAAGAATTTTCACAGAATGCTACTGTGTAGTTTATATTTGAATATATTCCTTTTTCCACTATTACCCACTTAGCGCTACGAATGTCCAGTTGCATTTTCTACAGACAGAGTGTTTCAAAACTGCTCAATCAAAAGTATGGTTTAACTCTGTTAGCTGAATGCTCAGATCAGAAAGAAGTTTCACAGAATGCTTCTGTGTAGTTTATATTTGAATATATTCCTTTTTCCACTACTACGCTCTTAGCGCTCCAAATGTCCAGTTGCATTTTCTACAGAAAGAGTGTTCAGATCTGCTCAATCAAAAGTATGGTTTAACTCTGTTAGCTGAATGCACAGATCAGAAAGAAGTTTCACCGAATGATTCTGTGTAGTTTATATTTGAAGACATTCATTTTTCCACTATTACCCTCTTAGTGCTCCGAATCTCCACTTGCATTTTCTACAAAAAGAGTGTTTCATAACTGCTCAATCAAAAATATGTTTTATCTCTGTTAACTGAATATACAGATCAGAAATAAGTTTCACAGAATGCATCTGTGTAGTTTTGATTTGAAGACATTCTTTTTCCCAGTGTAGGCCTCTTAGCGCTTAGCATGTCCAATTGCAGTTTCTACAGAAAGAGTGTTTCAGAACGGCTCAATCAAAAGTAAGGTTCAAATCTGTTAGTTGAATGCACAGAACAGAAAGAATTTTCACAGAATGCTACTGTGTAGTTTATATTTGAATATATTCCTTTTTCCACTATTACCCTCTTAGCGCTCCGAATGTCCACTTGCATTTTCTACAGAAAGAGTGTTCAGAACTGCGCAATCAAAAGTATGGTTTAACTCTGCTAGCTTAATGAACATATCAGAAATAAGTTTCACACAATGCTTCTGTGTAGTTTTTATTTGAAGATATTATTTTTCCCAATAGAGCCCTCTTAGCGCTCAGAATGTCCAATTGCAGTTTCTACAGAAAGAGTGTTTCAGAACGGCTCAATCAAAAGTAAGGTTCAACTCTGTTAGCTGAATGCACAGAACAGAAAGAAGTTTCATACAATGCTTCTGTGTAGTTTATATTTGAACATATTCTTTTTTCCACTATTACCCACTTAGCGCTACGAATGTCCAGTTGCATTTTCTACAGACAGAGTGTTTCAAAACTGCTCAATCAAAAGTATGGTTTAACTCTGTTAGCTGAATGCTCAGATCAGAAAGAAGTTTCACAGAATGCTTCTGTGTAGTTTATATTTGAATATATTCCTTTTTCCACTACTACTCTCTTAGCGCTCCAAATGTCCAGTTGCATTTTCTACAGAAAGAGTGTTCAGATCTGCTCAATCAAAAGTATGGTTTAACTCTGTTAGCTGAATGCTCAGATCAGAAAGAAGTTTCACAGAATGCTTCTGTGTAGTTTATATTTGAATATATTCCTTTTTCCACTACTATTCTCTTAGCGCTCCAAATGTCCAGCTGCATTTTCTACAGAAAGAGAGTTCAGATCTGCTCAATCAAAAGTATGGTTTAACTCTGTTAGCTGAATGCACAGATCAGAAAGAAGTTTCACAGAATGATTCTGTGTAGTTTATATTTGGAGACATTCCTTTTTCCACTATTACCATCTTAGCGCTCCGAATCTCCACTTGCATTTTCTACAGAAAGAGTGTTTCAGAACGGCTCAATCAAAACTAAGGTTCAACACTTTTAATTGAACAAACAGAACAGAAAGAAGTTTCACACAATTTTTCTGTGTAGTTTTTATTTCTACACGTTCTTTTTCCCAATATAGGCCTCTTAGCGCTCAGAATGTCCAATTGCAGTTTCTACAGAAAGAGTGTTTCAGAACGGCTCAATCAAAAGTAAGGTTCAACTCTGTTAGTTGAATGCACAGAACAGAAAGAAGTTTCATACAATGCTTCTGTGTAGTTTATATTTGAACATATTCTTTTTTCCACTATTACCCACTTAGCGCTACGAATGTCCAGTTGCATTTTCTACAGACAGAGTGTTTCAAAACTGCTCAATCAAAAGTATGGTTTAACTCTGTTAGCTGAATGCTCAGATCAGAAAGAAGTTTCACAGAATGCTTCTGTGTAGTTTATATTTGAATATATTCCTTTTTCCACTACTACGCTCTTAGCGCTCCAAATGTCCAGTTGCATTTTCTACAGGAAGAGTGTTCAGATCTGCTCAATCAAAAGTATGGTTTAACTCTGTTAGCTGAATGCACAGATCAGAAAGAAGTTTCACCGAATGCTTCTGTGTAGTTTATATTTGAAGACATTCCTTTTTCCACTATTACCCTCTTAGCGCTCCGAATCTCCACTTGCATTTTCTACAAAAAGAGTGTTTCATAACTGCTCAATCAAAAATATGTTTTATCTCTGTTAACTGAATTTCAGATCAGAAATAAGTTTCACAGAATGCATCTGTGTAGTTTTTATTTGAAGATATTCTTTTTCCCAATGTAGGCCTCTTAGCGCTTAGCATGTCCAATTGCAGTTTCTACAGAAAGAGTGTTTCAGAACGGCTCAATCAAAAGTAAGGTTCAACTCTGTTAGTTGAATGCACAGAACAGAAAGAATTTTCACAGAATGCTACTGTGTAGTTTATATTTGAATATATTCCTTTTTCCACTATTACCCTCTTAGCGCTCCGAATGTCCACTTGCATTTTCTACAGAAAGAGTGTTCAGAACTGCGCAATCAAAAGTATGGTTTAACTCTGTTAGCTTAATGAACATATCAGAAATAAGTTTCACACAATGCTTCTGTGTAGTTTTTATTTGAAGATATTATTTTTCCCAATAGAGGCCACTTAGCGCTCAGAATGTCCAATTGCAGTTTCTACAGAAAGAGTGTTTCAGAAAGGCTCAATCAAAAGTAAGGTTCAACTCTGTTAGTTGAATGCACAGAACAGAAAGAAGTTTCATACAATGCTTCTGTGTAGTTTATATTTGAACATATTCTTTTTTCCACTATTACCCACTTAGCGCTACGAAGGTCCAGTTGAATTTTCTACAGACAGAGTGTTTCAAAACTGCTCAATCAAAAGTATGGTTTACATCTGTTAGCTGAATGCTCAGATCAGAAAGAAGTTTCACAGAATTCTTCTGTGTAGTTTATATTTGAATATATTCCTTTTTTAATCTACTACTCTCTTAGCGCTCCAAATGTCCAGTTGCATTTTCTACAGAAAGAGTGTTCAGATCTGCTCAATCAAAAGTATGGTTTAACTCCGTTAGCTGAATGCACAGATCAGAAAGAAGTTTCACAGAATGATTCTGTGTAGTTTATATTTGGAGACATTCCTTTTTCCACTATTACCCTCTTAGCGCTCCGAATCTCCACTTGCATTTTCTACAGAAAGAGTGTTTCAGAACGGCTCAATCAAAACTAAGGTTCAACTCTTTTAGTTGAACAAACAGAACAGAAAGAAGTTTCACACAATTCTTCTGTGTAGTTTTTATTTGTAGACATTCTTTTTCCCAATATAGGCCTCTTTGCGCTCAGAATGTCCAATTGCAGTTTCTACAGAAAGAGTGTTTCAGAACGGCTCAATCAAAAGTAAGGTTCAATTCTGTTAGTTGAATGCACAGAACAGAAAGATGTTTCGTACAATGCTTCTGTGTAGTTTATATTTGAACATATTCTTTTTTCCACTATTACCCACTTAGCGCTACGAATGTCCAATTGCATTTTCTACAGACAGAGTGTTTCAAAACTGCTCAATCAAAAGTATGGTTTAACTCTGTTAGCTGAATGCTCAGATCAGAAAGATGTTTCACAGAATGCTTCTGTGTAGTTTATATTTGAATATATTCCTTTTTCCACTAGTACGCTCTTAGCGCTCCAAATGTCCAGTTGCATTATCTACAGAAAGAGTGTTCAGATCTGCTCAATCAAAAGTATGGTTTAACTCTGTTAGCTGAATGCACAAATCAGAAAGAAGTTTCACCGAATGATTCTGTGTAGTTTATATTTGAAGACATTCCTTTTTCCACTATTACCCTCTTAGCGCTCCGAATGTCCACTTGCATTTTCTACAAAAAGAGTGTTTCATAACTGCTCAATCAAAAATATGTTTTATCTCTGTTAACTGAATTTACAGATCAGAAATAAGTTTCACAGAATGCATCTGTGTAGTTTTTATTTGAAGATATTCTTTTTCCCAATGTAGGCCTCTTAGCGCTTAGCATGTCCAATTGCAGTTTCTACAGAAAGAGTGTTTCAGAACGGCTCAATCAAAAGTAAGGTTCAACTCTGTTAGTTGAATGCACAGAACAGAAAGAATTTTCACAGAATGCTACTGTGTAGTTTATATATGAATATATTCCTTTTTCGACTATTACCCTCTTAGCGCTCCGAATGTCCACTTGCATTTTCTACAGAAAGAGTGTTCAGAAATGCGCAATCAAAAGTATGGTGTAACTCTGTTAGCTTAATGAACATATCAGAAATAAGTTTCACACAATGCTTCTGTGTAGTTTTTATTTGAAGATATTATTTTTCCCAATAGAGGCCTCTTAGCGCTCAGAATGTCCAATTGCAGTTTCTACAGAAAGAGTGTTTCAGAACGGCTCAATCAAAAGTAAGGTTCAACTCTGTTAGTTGAATGCACAGAACAGAAAGAAGTTTCATACAATGCTTCTGTGTAGTTTATATTTGAACATATTCTTTTTTCCACTATTACCCACTTAGCGCTACGAATGTCCAGTTGCATTTTCTACAGACAGAGTGTTTCAAAACGGCTCAATCAAAAGTATGGTTTAACTCTGTTAGCTGAATGCTCAGATCAGAAAGAAGTTTCACAGAATGCTTCTGTGTAGTTTATATTTGAATATATTCCTTTTTCCACTACTACTCTCTTAGCGCTCCAAATGTCCAGTTGCATTTTCTACAGAAAGAGTGTTCAGATCTGCTCAATCAAAAGTATGGTTTAACTCTGTTAGCTGAATGCACAGATCAGAAAGAAGTTTCACAGAATGATTCTGTGTAGTTTATATTTGGAGACATTCCTTTTTCCACTATTACCCTCTTAGCGCTCCGAATCTCCACTTGCATTTTCTACAGAAAGAGTGTTTCAGAACGGCTCAATCAAAACTAAGGTTCAACTCTTTTAGTTGAACAAACAGAACAGAAAGAAGTTTCACACAATTTTTCTGTGTAGTTTTTATTTCTACACATTCTTTTTCCCAATATAGGCCTCTTAGCGCTCAGAATGTCCAATTGCAGTTTCTACAGAAAGAGTGTTTCAGAACGGCTCAATCAAAAGTAAGGTTCAACTCTGTTAGTTGAATGCACAGAACAGAAAGAAGTTTCATACAATGCTTCTGTGTAGTTTATATTTGAACATATTCTTTTTTCCACTATTACCCACTTAGCGCTACAAATGTCCAGTTGCATTTTCTACAGACAGAGTGTTTCAAAACTGCTCAATCAAAAGTATGGTTTAACTCTGTTAGCTGAATGCTCAGATCAGAAAGAAGTTTCACAGAATGCTTCTGTGTAGTTTATGTTTGAATATATTCCTTTTTCCACTACTACGCTCTTAGCGCTCCAAATGTCCAGTTGCATTTTCTACAGAAAGAGTGTTCAGATCTGCTCAATAAAAAGTATGGTTTAACTCTGTTAGCTGAATGCACAGATCAGAAAGAAGTTTCACAGAATGATTCTGTGTAGTTTATATTTGGAGATATTCCTTTTTCCACTATTACCCTCTTAGCGGTAAGAATCTCCACTTGAATTTTCTACAGAAAGAGTGTTTCAGAAGGGCTCAATCAAAACTAAGGTTCAACTCTTTTAGTTGAACAAACAGAACAGAAAGTAGTTTCACACAATTCTTCTGTGTAGTTTTTATTTGTAGACATTCTTTTTCCCAATATAGGCCTCTTAGGGCTCAGAATGTCCAATTGCAGTTTCTACAGAAAGAGTGTTTCAGAACGGCTCAATCAAAAGTAAGGTTCAACTCTGTTAGTTGAATGCACAGAACAGAAAGAATTTTCACAGAATGGTACTGTGTAGTTTATATTTGAATATATTCCTTTTTCCACTATTACCCTCTTAGCGCTCCGAATGTCCACTTGCATTTTCTACAGAAAGAGTGTTCAGAACTGCGCAATCAAAAGTATGTTTTAACTCTGTCAGCTTAATGAACATATCAGAAATAAGTTTCACACAATGCTTCTGTGTAGTTTTTATTTGAAGATATTATTTTTCCCAATAGAGGCCTCTTAGCGCTCAGAATGTCCAATTGCAGTTTCTACAGAAAGAGTGTTTCAGAAAGGCTCAATCAAAAGTAAGGTTCAACTCTGTTAGTTGAATGCACAGAACAGAAAGAAGTTTCATACAATGCTTCTGTGTAGTTTATATTTGAACATATTCTGTTTTCCACTATTACCCACTTAGCGCTACGAATGTCCAGTTGCATTTTCTACAGACAGAGTGTTTCAAAACTGCTCAATCAAAAGTATGGTTTAACTCTGTTAGCTGAATGCTCAGATCAGAAAGAAGTTTCACAGAATGCTTCTGTGTAGTTTATATTTGAATATATTCCTTTTTCCACTACTACTCTCTTAGCGCTCCAAATATCCAGTTGCATTTTCTACAGAAAGAGTGTTCAGATGTGCTCAATCAAAAGTATGGTTTAACTCTGTTAGCTGAATGCACAGATCAGAAAGAGGTTTCACTGAATGATTCTGTGTAGTTTATATTTGGAGACATTCCTTTTTCCACTATTACCCTCTTAGCGCTCCGAATGTCCACTTGCATTTTCTACAGAAAGTGTGTTCAGAACTGCGCAATCAAAAGTATGGTTTAACTCTGTTAGCTTAATGAACATATCAGGAATATGTTTCACACAATGCTTCTGTGTAGTTTTTATTTGAAGATATTATTTTTCCCAATAGAGGCCTCTTAGCGCTCAGAATGTCCAATTGCAGTTTCTACAGAAAGAGTGTTTCAGAAAGGCTCAATCAAAAGTAAGGTTCAACTGTGTTAGTTGAATGCACAGAGCAGAAAGAAGTTTCATACAATGCTTCTGTGTATTTTATATTTGAACATATTCTTTTTTCCACTATTACCCACTTAGCGCTACGAAGGTCCAGTTGCATTTTCTACAGAAAGAGTGTTCAGATCTGCTCAATCAAAAGTATGGTTTAACTCTGTTAGCTGAATGCACAGATCAGAAAGAAGTTTCACAGAATGATTCTGTGTAGTTTATATTTGGAGACATTCCTTTTTCCACTATTACCCTCTTAGCGCTCCGAATCTCCACTTGCATTTTCTACAGAAAGAGTGTTTCAGAACGGCTCAATCAAAACTAAGCTTCGACTCTTTTAGTTGAACAAACAGAACAGAAAGAAGTTTCACACAATTCTTCTGTGTAGTTTTTATTTCTAGACATTCTTTTTCCCAATATAGGCCTCTTAGCGCTCAGAATGTCCAATTGCAGTTTCTACAGAAAGAGTGTTTCAGAACGGCTCAATCAAAAGTAAGGTTCAACTCTGTTAGTTGAATGCACAGAACAGAAAGAAGTTTCATACAATGCTTCTGTGTAGTTTATATTTGAACATATTCTTTTTTCCACTATTACCCACTTAGCGCTACGAATGTCCAGTTGCATTTTCTACAGACAGAGTGTTTCAAAACTGCTCAATCAAAAGTATGGTTTAACTCTGTTAGCTGAATGCTCAGATCAGAAAGAAGTTTCACAGAATGCTTCTGTGTAGTTTATATTTGAATATATTCCTTTTTCCACTACTACGCTCTTAGCGCTCCAAATGTCCAGTTGCATTTTCTACAGAAAGAGTGTTCAGATCTGCTCAATAAAAAGTATGGTTTAACTCTGTTAGCTGAATGCACAGATCAGAAAGAAGTTTCACCAAATGATTCTGTGTAGTTTATATTTGAAGACATTCATTTTTCCACTATTACCCTATTAGTGCTCCGAATCTCGACTTGCATTTTCTACAAAAAGAGTGTTTCATAACTGCTCAATCAAAAATATGTTTTATCTCTGTTAACTGAATTTACAGATAAGAAATAAGTTTCACAGAATGCATCTGTGTAGTTTTTATTTGAAGATATTCTTTTTCCCAGTGTAGGCCTCTTAGCGCTTAGCATGTCCAATTGCAGTTTCTACAGAAAGAGTGTTTCAGAACGGCTCAATCAAAAGTAAGGTTCAACTCTGTTAGTTGAATGCACAGAACAGAAAGAATTTTCACAGAATGCTACTGTGTAGTTTATATTTGAATATATTCCTTTTTCCACTATTACCCTCTTAGCGCTCCGAATGTCCACTTGCATTTTGTACAGAAGAGTGTTCAGAACTGCGCAATCAAAAGTATGGTTTAACTCTGCTAGCTTAATGAACATATCAGAAATAAGTTTCACACAATGCTTCTGTGTAGTTTTTATTTGAAGATATTATTTTTCCCAATAGAGGCCTCTTAGCGCTCAGAATGTCCAATTGCAGTTTCTACAGAAAGAGTGTTTCAGAAAGGCTCAATCAAAAGTAAGGTTCAACTCTGTTAGTTGAATGCACAGAACAGAAAGAAGTTTCATACAATGCTTCTGTGTAGTTTATATTTGAACATATTCTTTTTTCCACTATTACCCACTTAGCGCTACGAATGTCCAGTTGCATTTTCTACAGACAGAGTGTTTCAAAACTCCTCAATCAAAAGTATGGTTTAACTCTGTTAGCTGAATGCTCAGATCAGAAAGAAGTTTCACAGAATGCTTCTGTGTAGTTTATATTTGAATATATTCCTTTTTCCACTACAACTCTCTTAGCGCTCCAAATGTCCAGTTGCATTTTCTACAGAAAGAGTGTTCAGATCTGCTCAATAAAAAGTATGGTTTAACTCTGTTAGCTGAATGCACAGATCAGAAAGAAGTTTCACAGAATGATTCTGTGTAGTTTATATTTGGAGATATTCCTTTTTCCACTATTACCCTCTTAGCGGTAAGAATCTCCACTTGCATTTTCTACAGAAAGAGTGTTTCAGAAGGGCTCAATCAAAACTAAGGTTCAACTCTTTTAGTTGAACAAACAGAACAGAAAGTAGTTTCACACAATTCTTCTGTGTAGTTTTTATTTGTAGACATTCTTTTTCCCAATATAGGCCTCTTAGGGCTCAGAATGTCCAATTGCAGTTTCTACAGAAAGAGTGTTTCAGAACGGCTCAATCAAAAGTAAGGTTCAACTCTGTTAGTTGAATGCACAGAACAGAAAGAATTTTCACAGAATGGTACTGTGTAGTTTATATTTGAATATATTCCTTTTTCCACTATTACCCTCTTAGCGCTCCGAATGTCCACTTGCATTTTCTACAGAAAGAGTGTTCAGAACTGCGCAATCAAAAGTATGTTTTAACTCTGTTAGCTTAATGAACATATCAGAAATAAGTTTCACACAATGCTTCTGTGTAGTTTTTATTTGAAGATATTATTTTTCCCAATAGAGGCCTCTTAGCGCTCAGAATGTCCAATTGCAGTTTCTACAGAAAGAGTGTTTCAGAAAGGCTCAATCAAAAGTAAGGTTCAACTCTGTTAGTTGAATGCACAGAACAGAAAGAAGTTTCATACAATGCTTCTGTGTAGTTTATATTTGAACATATTCTGTTTTCCACTATTACCCACTTAGCGCTACGAATGTCCAGTTGCATTTTCTACAGACAGAGTGTTTCAAAACTGCTCAATCAAAAGTATGGTTTAACTCTGTTAGCTGAATGCTCAGATCAGAAAGAAGTTTCACAGAATGCTTCTGTGTAGTTTATATTTGAATATATTCCTTTTTCCACTACTACTCTCTTAGCGCTCCAAATGTCCAGTTGCATTTTCTACAGAAAGAGTGTTCAGATGTGCTCAATCAAAAGTATGGTTTAATTCTGTTAGCTGAATGCACAGATCAGAAAGAGGTTTCACTGAATGATTCTGTGTAGTTTATATTTGGAGACATTCCTTTTTCCACTATTACCCTCTTAGCGCTCCGAATGTCCACTTGCATTTTCTACAGAAAGTGTGTTCAGAACTGCGCAATCAAAAGTATGGTTTAACTCTGTTAGCTTAATGAACATATCAGAAATAAGTTTCACACAATGCTTCTGTGTAGTTTTTATTTGAAGATATTATTTTTCCCAATAGAGGCCTCTTAGCGCTCAGAATGTCCAATTGCAGTTTCTACAGAAAGAGTGTTTCAGAAAGGCTCAATCAAAAGTAAGGTTCAACTGTGTTAGTTGAATGCACAGAACAGACAGAAGTTTCATACAATGCTTCTGTGTAGTTTATATTTGAACATATTCTTTTTTCCACTATTACCCACTTAGCGCTACGAATGTCCAGTTGCATTTTCTACAGAAAGAGTGTTCAGATCTGCTCAATCAAAAGTATGGTTTAACTCTGTTAGCTGAATGCACAGATCAGAAAGAAGTTTCACAGAATGATTCTGTGTAGTTTATATTTGGAGACATTCCTTTTTCCACTATTACCCTCTTAGCGCTCTGAATCTCCACTTGCATTTTCTACAGAAAGAGTGTTTCAGAACGGCTCAATCAAAACTAAGCTTCGACTCTTTTAGTTGAACAAACAGAACAGAAAGAAGTTTCACACAATTCTTCTGTGTAGTTTTTATTTCTAGACATTCTTTTTCCCAATATAGGCCTCTTAGCGCTCAGAATGTCCAATTGCAGTTTCTACAGAAAGAGTGTTTCAGAACGGCTCAATCAAAAGTAAGGTTCAACTCTGTTAGTTGAATGCACAGAACAGAAAGAAGTTTCATACAATGCTTCTGTGTAGTTTATATTTGAACATATTCTTTTTTCCACTATTACCCACTTTGCGCTACGAATGTCCAGTTGCATTTTCTACAGACAGAGTGTTTCAAAACTCCTCAATCAAAAGTATGGTTTAACTCTGTTAGCTGAATGCTCAGATCAGAAAGAAGTTTCACAGAATGCTTCTGTGTAGTTTATATTTGAATATATTCCTTTTTCCACTACAACTCTCTTAGCGCTCCAAATGTCCAGTTGCATTTTCTACAGAAAGAGTGTTCAGATCTGCTCAATAAAAAGTATGGTTTAACTCTGTTAGCTGAATGCACAGATCAGAAAGAAGTTTCACAGAATGATTCTGTGTAGTTTATATTTGGAGATATTCCTTTTTCCACTATTACCCTCTTAGCGGTAAGAATCTCCACTTGAATTTTCTACAGAAAGAGTGTTTCAGAAGGGCTCAATCAAAACTAAGGTTCAACTCTTTTAGTTGAACAAACAGAACAGAAAGTAGTTTCACACAATTCTTCTGTGTAGTTTTTATTTGTAGACATTCTTTTTCCCAATATAGGCCTCTTAGGGCTCAGAATGTCCAATTGCAGTTTCTACAGAAAGAGTGTTTCAGAACGGCTCAATCAAAAGTAAGGTTCAACTCTGTTAGTTGAATGCACAGAACAGAAAGAATTTTCACAGAATGGTACTGTGTAGTTTATATTTGAATATATTCCTTTTTCCACTATTACCCTCTTAGCGCTCCGAATGTCCACTTGCATTTTCTACAGAAAGAGTGTTCAGAACTGCGCAATCAAAAGTATGTTTTAACTCTGTCAGCTTAATGAACATATCAGAAATAAGTTTCACACAATGCTTCTGTGTAGTTTTTATTTGAAGATATTATTTTTCCCAATAGAGGCCTCTTAGCGCTCAGAATGTCCAATTGCAGTTTCTACAGAAAGAGTGTTTCAGAAAGGCTCAATCAAAAGTAAGGTTCAACTCTGTTAGTTGAATGCACAGAACAGAAAGCAGTTTCATACAATGCTTCTGTGTAGTTTATATTTGAACATATTCTGTTTTCCACTATTACCCACTTAGCGCTACGAATGTCCAGTTGCATTTTCTACAGACAGAGTGTTTCAAAACTGCTCAATCAAAAGTATGGTTTAACTCTGTTAGCTGAATGCTCAGATCAGAAAGAAGTTTCACAGAATGCTTCTGTGTAGTTTATATTTGAATATATTCCTTTTTCCACTACTACTCTCTTAGCGCTCCAAATATCCAGTTGCATTTTCTACAGAAAGAGTGTTCAGATGTGCTCAATCAAAAGTATGGTTTAACTCTGTTAGCTGAATGCACAGATCAGAAAGAGGTTTCACTGAATGATTCTGTGTAGTTTATATTTGGAGACATTCCTTTTTCCACTATTACCCTCTTAGCGCTCCGAATGTCCACTTGCATTTTCTACAGAAAGTGTGTTCAGAACTGCGCAATCAAAAGTATGGTTTAACTCTGTTAGCTTAATGAACATATCAGGAATATGTTTCACACAATGCTTCTGTGTAGTTTTTATTTGAAGATATTATTTTTCCCAATAGAGGCCTCTTAGCGCTCAGAATGTCCAATTGCAGTTTCTACAGAAAGAGTGTTTCAGAAAGGCTCAATCAAAAGTAAGGTTCAACTGTGTTAGTTGAATGCACAGAGCAGAAAGAAGTTTCATACAATGCTTCTGTGTATTTTATATTTGAACATATTCTTTTTTCCACTATTACCCACTTAGCGCTACGAAGGTCCAGTTGCATTTTCTACAGAAAGAGTGTTCAGATCTGCTCAATCAAAAGTATGGTTTAACTCTGTTAGCTGAATGCACAGATCAGAAAGAAGTTTCACAGAATGATTCTGTGTAGTTTATATTTGGAGACATTCCTTTTTCCACTATTACCCTCTTAGCGCTCCGAATCTCCACTTGCATTTTCTACAGAAAGAGTGTTTCAGAACGGCTCAATCAAAACTAAGCTTCGACTCTTTTAGTTGAACAAACAGAACAGAAAGAAGTTTCACACAATTCTTCTGTGTAGTTTTTATTTCTAGACATTCTTTTTCCCAATATAGGCCTCTTAGCGCTCAGAATGTCCAATTGCAGTTTCTACAGAAAGAGTGTTTCAGAACGGCTCAATCAAAAGTAAGGTTCAACTCTGTTAGTTGAATGCACAGAACAGAAAGAAGTTTCATACAATGCTTCTGTGTAGTTTATATTTGAACATATTCTTTTTTCCACTATTACCCACTTAGCGCTACGAATGTCCAGTTGCATTTTCTACAGACAGAGTGTTTCAAAACTGCTCAATCAAAAGTATGGTTTAACTCTGTTAGCTGAATGCTCAGATCAGAAAGAAGTTTCACAGAATGCTTCTGTGTAGTTTATATTTGAATATATTCCTTTTTCCACTACTACGCTCTTAGCGCTCCAAATGTCCAGTTGCATTTTCTACAGAAAGAGTGTTCAGATCTGCTCAATAAAAAGTATGGTTTAACTCTGTTAGCTGAATGCACAGATCAGAAAGAAGTTTCACCAAATGATTCTGTGTAGTTTATATTTGAAGACATTCATTTTTCCACTATTACCCTATTAGTGCTCCGAATCTCCACTTGCATTTTCTACAAAAAGAGTGTTTCATAACTGCTCAATCAAAAATATGTTTTATCTCTGTTAACTGAATTTACAGATAAGAAATAAGTTTCACAGAATGCATCTGTGTAGTTTTGATTTGAAGATATTCTTTTTCCCAGTGTAGGCCTCTTAGCGCTTAGCATGTCCAATTGCAGTTTCTACAGAAAGAGTGTTTCAGAACGGCTCAATCAAAAGTAAGGTTCAACTCTGTTAGTTGAATGCACAGAACAGAAAGAATTTTCACAGAATGCTACTGTGTAGTTTATATTTGAATATATTCCTTTTTCCACTATTACCCTCTTAGCGCTCCGAATGTCCACTTGCATTTTGTACAGAAGAGTGTTCAGAACTGCGCAATCAAAAGTATGGTTTAACTCTGCTAGCTTAATGAACATATCAGAAATAAGTTTCACACAATGCTTCTGTGTAGTTTTTATTTGAAGATATTATTTTTCCCAATAGAGGCCTCTTAGCGCTCAGAATGTCCAATTGCAGTTTCTACAGAAAGAGTGTTTCAGAAAGGCTCAATCAAAAGTAAGGTTCAACTCTGTTAGTTGAATGCACAGAACAGAAAGAAGTTTCATACAATGCTTCTGTGTAGTTTATATTTGAACATATTCTTTTTTCCACTATTACCCACTTAGCGCTACGAATGTCCAGTTGCATTTTCTACAGACAGAGTGTTTCAAAACTCCTCAATCAAAAGTATGGTTTAACTCTGTTAGCTGAATGCTCAGATCAGAAAGAAGTTTCACAGAATGCTTCTGTGTAGTTTATATTTGAATATATTCCTTTTTCCACTACAACTCTCTTAGCGCTCCAAATGTCCAGTTGCATTTTCTACAGAAAGAGTGTTCAGATCTGCTCAATAAAAAGTATGGTTTAACTCTGTTAGCTGAATGCACAGATCAGAAAGAAGTTTCACAGAATGATTCTGTGTAGTTTATATTTGGAGATATTCCTTTTTCCACTATTACCCTCTTAGCGGTAAGAATCTCCACTTGCATTTTCTACAGAAAGAGTGTTTCAGAAGGGCTCAATCAAAACTAAGGTTCAACTCTTTTAGTTGAACAAACAGAACAGAAAGTAGTTTCACACAATTCTTCTGTGTAGTTTTTATTTGTAGACATTCTTTTTCCCAATATAGGCCTCTTAGGGCTCAGAATGTCCAATTGCAGTTTCTACAGAAAGAGTGTTTCAGAACGGCTCAATCAAAAGTAAGGTTCAACTCTGTTAGTTGAATGCACAGAACAGAAAGAATTTTCACAGAATGGTACTGTGTAGTTTATATTTGAATATATTCCTTTTTCCACTATTACCCTCTTAGCGCTCCGAATGTCCACTTGCATTTTCTACAGAAAGAGTGTTCAGAACTGCGCAATCAAAAGTATGTTTTAACTCTGTTAGCTTAATGAACATATCAGAAATAAGTTTCACACAATGCTTCTGTGTAGTTTTTATTTGAAGATATTATTTTTCCCAATAGAGGCCTCTTAGCGCTCAGAATGTCCAATTGCAGTTTCTACAGAAAGAGTGTTTCAGAAAGGCTCAATCAAAAGTAAGGTTCAACTCTGTTAGTTGAATGCACAGAACAGAAAGAAGTTTCATACAATGCTTCTGTGTAGTTTATATTTGAACATATTCTGTTTTCCACTATTACCCACTTAGCGCTACGAATGTCCAGTTGCATTTTCTACAGACAGAGTGTTTCAAAACTGCTCAATCAAAAGTATGGTTTAACTCTGTTAGCTGAATGCTAAGATCAGAAAGAAGTTTCACAGAATGCTTCTGTGTAGTTTATATTTGAATATATTCCTTTTTCCACTACTACTCTCTTAGCGCTCCAAATGTCCAGTTGCATTTTCTACAGAAAGAGTGTTCAGATGTGCTCAATCAAAAGTATGGTTTAATTCTGTTAGCTGAATGCACAGATCAGAAAGAGGTTTCACTGAATGATTCTGTGTAGTTTATATTTGGAGACATTCCTTTTTCCACTATTACCCTCTTAGCGCTCCGAATGTCCACTTGCATTTTCTACAGAAAGTGTGTTCAGAACTGCGCAATCAAAAGTATGGTTTAACTCTGTTAGCTTAATGAACATATCAGAAATAAGTTTCACACAATGCTTCTGTGTAGTTTTTATTTGAAGATATTATTTTTCCCAATAGAGGCCTCTTAGCGCTCAGAATGTCCAATTGCAGTTTCTACAGAAAGAGTGTTTCAGAAAGGCTCAATCAAAAGTAAGGTTCAACTGTGTTAGTTGAATGCACAGAACAGACAGAAGTTTCATACAATGCTTCTGTGTAGTTTATATTTGAACATATTCTTTTTTCCACTATTACCCACTTAGCGCTACGAATGTCCAGTTGCATTTTCTACAGAAAGAGTGTTCAGATCTGCTCAATCAAAAGTATGGTTTAACTCTGTTAGCTGAATGCACAGATCAGAAAGAAGTTTCACAGAATGATTCTGTGTAGTTTATATTTGGAGACATTCCTTTTTCCACTATTACCCTCTTAGCGCTCCGAATCTCCACTTGCATTTTCTACAGAAAGAGTGTTTCAGAACGGCTCAATCAAAACTAAGCTTCGACTCTTTTAGTTGAACAAACAGAACAGAAAGAAGTTTCACACAATTCTTCTGTGTAGTTTTTATTTCTAGACATTCTTTTTCCCAATATAGGCCTCTTAGCGCTCAGAATGTCCAATTGCAGTTTCTACAGAAAGAGTGTTTCAGAACGGCTCAATCAAAAGTAAGGTTCAACTCTGTTAGTTGAATGCACAGAACAGAAAGAAGTTTCATACAATGCTTCTGTGTAGTTTATATTTGAACATATTCTTTTTTCCACTATTACCTACTTAGCGCTACGAATGTCCAGTGGCATTTTCTACAGACAGAGTGTTTCAAAACTGCTCAATCAAAAGTATGGTTTAACTCTGTTAGCTGAATGCTCAGATCAGAAAGAAGTTTCACAGAATGCTTCTGTGTAGTTTATATTTGAATATATTCCTTTTTCCACTACTACGCTCTTAGCGCTCCAAATGTCCAGTTGCATTTTCTACAGAAACAGTGTTCAGATCTGCTCAATCAAAAGTATGGTTTAACTCTGTTAGCTGAATGCACAAATCAGAAAGAAGTTTCACCGAATGATTCTGTGTAGTTTATATTTGAAGACATTCCTTTTTTCACTATTACCATCTTAGCGCTCCGAATCTCCACTTGCATTTTCTACAAAAAGAGTGTTTCATAACTGCTCAATCAAAAATATGTTTTATCTCTGTTAACTGAATTTACAGATCAGAAATAAGTTTCACAGAATGCATCTGTGTAGTTTTTATTTGAAGATATTCTTTTTCCCAATATAGGCCTCTTAGCGCTTAGCATGTCCAATTGCAGTTTCTACAGAAAGAGTGTTTCAGAACGGCTCAATCAAAAGTAAGGTTCAACTCTGTTAGTTGAATGCACAGAACAGAAAGAATTTTCACAGAATGCTACTGTGTAGTTTATATTTGAACATATTCTTTTTTCCACTATTACCCACTTAGCGCTACGAATGTCCAGTTGCATTTTCTACAGACAGAGTGTTTCAAAACTCCTCAATCAAAAGTATGGTTTAACTCTGTTAGCTGAATGCTCAGATCAGAAAGAAGTTTCACAGAATGCTTCTGTGTAGTTTATATTTGTATATATTCCTTTTTCCACTACAACTCTCTTAGCGCTCCAAATGTCCAGTTGCATTTTCTACAGAAAGAGTGTTCAGATCTGCTCAATAAAAAGTATGGTTTAATTCTGTTAGCTGAATGCACAGATCAGAAAGAAGTTTCACAGAATGATTCTGTGTAGTTTATATTTGTAGATATTCCTTTTTCCACTATTACCCTCTTAGCGGTAAGAATCTCCACTTGCATTTTCTACAGAAAGAGTGTTTCAGAAGGGCTCAATCAAAACTAAGGTTCAACTCTTTTAGTTGAACAAACAGAACAGAAAGTAGTTTCACACAATTCTTCTGTGTAGTTTTTATTTGTAGACATTCTTTTTCCCAATATAGGCCTCTTAGGGCTCAGAATGTCCAATTGCAGTTTCTACAGAAAGAGTGTTTCAGAACGGCTCAATCAAAAGTAAGGTTCAACTCTGTTAGTTGAATGCACCGAACAGAAAGGATTTTCACAGAATGGTACTGTGTAGTTTATATTTGAATATATTCCTTTTTCCACTATTACCCTCTTAGCGCTCCGAATGTCCACTTGCATTTTCTACAGAAAGAGTGTTCAGAACTGCGCAATCAAAAGTATGTTTTAACTCTGTTAGCTTAATGAACATATCAGAAATAAGTTTCACACAATGCTTCTGTGTAGTTTTTATTTGAAGATATTATTTTTCCCAATAGAGGCCTCTTAGCGCTCAGAATGTCCAATTGCAGTTTCTACAGAAAGAGTGTTTCAGAAAGGCTCAATCAAAAGTAAGGTTCAACTGTGTTAGTTGAATGCACAGAACAGAAAGAAGTTTCATACAATGCTTCTGTGTAGTTTATATTTGAACATATTCTTTTTTCCACTATTACCCACTTAGCGCTACGAATGTCCAGTTGCATTTTCTACAGAAAGAGTGTTCAGATCTGCTCAATCAAAAGTATGGTTTAACTCTGTTAGCTGAATGCACAGATCAGAAAGAAGTTTCACAGAATGATTCTGTGTAGTTTATATTTGGAGACATTCCTTTTTCCACTATTACCCTCTTAGCGCTCCGAATCTCCACTTGCATTTTCTACAGAAAGAGTGTTTCAGAACGGCTCAATCAAAATTAAGCTTCGACTCTTTTAGTTGAACAAACAGAACAGAAAGAAGTTTCACACAATTCTTCTGTGTAGTTTTTATTTCTAGACATTCTTTTTCCCAATATAGGCCTCTTAGCGCTCAGAATGTCCAATTGCAGTTTCTACAGAAAGAGTGTTTCAGAACGGCACAATCAAAAGTAAGGTTCAACTCTGTTAGTTGAATGCACAGAACAGAAAGAAGTTTCATACAATGCTTCTGTGTAGTTTATATTTGAACATATTCTTTTTTCCACTATTACCTACTTAGCGCTACGAATGTCCAGTGGCATTTTCTACAGACAGAGTGTTTCAAAACTGCTCAATCAAAAGTATGGTTTAACTCTGTTAGCTGAATGCTCAGATCAGAAAGAAGGTTCACAGAATGCTTCTGTGTAGTTTATATTTGAATATATTCCTTTTTCCACTACTACGCTCTTAGCGCTCCAAATGTCCAGTTGCATTTTCTACAGAAAGAGTGTTCAGATCTGCTCAATCAAAAGTATGGTTTAACTCTGTTAGCTGAATGCACAGATCATAAACAAGTTTCACAGAATGATTCTGTGTAGTTTATATTTGAAGACATTCCTTTTTCCACTATTACCCTCTTAGCGCTCCGAATCTCCACTTGCATTTTCTACAAAAAGAGTGTTTCATAACTGCTCAATCAAAAATATGTTTTATCTCTGTTAACTGAATTTACAGATCAGAAATAAGTTTCACAGAATGCATCTGTGTAGTTTTTATTTGAAGATATTCGTTTTCCCAATGTAGGCCTCTTAGCGCTTAGCATGTCCAATTGCAGTTTCTACAGAAAGAGTGTTTCAGAACGGCTCAATCAAAAGTAAGGTTCAACTCTGTTAGTTGAATGCACAGAACAGAAAGAATTTTCACAGAATGCTACTGTGTAGTTTATATTTGAATATATTCCTTTTTCCACTATTACCCTCTTAGCGCTAAGAATGTCCACTTGCATTTTCTACAGAAAGAGAGTTCAGAACTGCGCAATCAAAAGTATGGTTTAACTCTGTTAGCTTAATGAACATATCAGAAATAAGTTTCACACAATGCTTCTGTGTAGTTTTTATTTGAAGATATTATTTTTCCCAATAGAGGCCTCTTAGCGCTCAGAATGTCCAATTGCAGTTTCTACAGAAAGAGTGTTTCAGAACGGCTCAATCAAAAGTAAGGTTCAACTCTGTTAGTTGAATGCATAGAACAGAAAGAAGTTTCATACAATGCTTCTGTGTAGTTTATATTTGAACATATTCTTTTTTCCACTATTACCCACTTAGCGCTACGAATGTCCAGTTGCATTTTATACAGACAGAGTGTTTCAAAACTGCTCAATCAAAAGTATGGTTTAACTCTCTTAGCTGAATGCTCAGATCAGAAAGAAGTTTCACAGAATGCTTCTGTGTAGTTTATATTTGAATATATTCCTTTTTCCACTACTACTCTCTTAGTGCTCCAAATGTCCGGTTGCATTTTCTACAGAAAGAGTGTTCAGATGTGCTCAATCAAAAGTATGGTTTAACTCTGTTAGCTGAATGCACAGATCAGAAAGAAGTTTCACAAAATGATTCTGTGTAGTTTATATTTGGAGACATTCCTTTCTCCACTATTACCCTCTTAGCGCTCCGAATCTCCACTTGCATTTTCTACAGAAAGAGTGTTTCAGAACGGCTCAATCAAAACTAAGGTTCAACTCTTTTAGTTGAACAAACAGAACAGAAAGCAGTTTCACACAATTCTTCTGTGTAGTTTTTATTTGTAGATATTCTTTTTCCCAATATAGGCCTCTTAGCGCTCAGAATGTCCAATTGCAGTTTCTACAGAAAGAGTGTTTCAGAACGGCTCAATCAAAATTAAGGTTCAACTCTGTTAGTTGAATGCACAGAACAGAAAGAAGTTTCATACAATGCTTCTGTGTAGTTTATATTTGAACATATTCTTTTTTCCACTATTACCCACTTAGCGCTACGAATGTCCAGTTGCATTTTCTACAGACAGAGTGTTTCAAAACTGCTCAATCAAAAGTATGGTTTAACTCTGTTAGCTGAATGCTCAGATCAGAAAGAAGTTTCACAGAATGCTTCTGTGTAGTTTATATTTGAATATATTCCTTTTTCCACTACTACGCTCTTAGCGCTCCAAATGTCCAGTTGCATTTTCTACAGAAAGAGTGTTCAGATCTGCTCAATCAAAAGTATGGTTTAACTCTGTTAGCTGAATGCACAGATCAGAAAGAAGTTTCACCGAATGATTCTGTGTAGTTTATATTTGAAGACATTCATTTTTCCACTATTACCCTCTTAGTGCTCCGAATCTCCACTTGCATTTTCTACAAAAAGAGTGTTTCATAACTGCTCAATCAAAAATATGTTTTATCTCTGTTAACTGAATTTACAGATCAGAAATAAGTTTCACAGAATGCATCTGTGTAGTTTTGATTTGAAGATATTCTTTTTCCCAGTGTAGGCCTCTTAGCGCTTAGCATGTCCAATTGCAGTTTCTACAGAAAGAGTGTTTCAGAACGGCTCAATCAAAAGTAAGGTTCAACTCTGTTAGTTGAATGCACAGAACAGAAAGAATTTTCACAGAATGCTACTGTGTAGTTTATATTTGAATATATTCCTTTTTCCACTATTACCCTCTTAGCGCTCCGAATGTCCACTTGCATTTTCTACAGAAAGAGTGTTCAGAACTGCGCAATCAAAAGTATGGTTTAACTCTGCTAGCTTAATGAACATATCAGAAATAAGTTTCACACAATGCTTCTGTGTAGTTTTTATTTGAAGATATTATTTTTCCCAATAGAGGCCTCTTAGCGCTCAGAATGTCCAATTGCAGTTTCTACAGAAAGAGTGTTTCAGAACGGCTCAATCAAAAGTAAGGTTCAACTCTGTTAGTTGAATGCACAGAACAGAAAGAAGTTTCATACAATGCTTCTGTGTAGTTTATATTTGAACATATTCTTTTTTCCACTATTACCCACTTAGCGCTACGAATGTCCAGTTGCATTTTCTACAGACAGAGTGTTTCAAAACTGCTCAATCAAAAGTATGGTTTAACTCTGTTAGCTGAATGCTCAGATCAGAAAGAAGTTTCACAGAATGCTTCTGTGTAGTTTATATTTGACTATATTCCTTTTTCCACTACTACTCTCTTAGCGCTCCAAATGTCCAGTTGCATTTTCTACAGAAAGAGTGTTCAGATCTGCTCAATCAAAAGTATGGTTTAACTCTGTTAGCTGAATGCACAGATCAGAAAGAAGTTTCACAGAATGATTCTGTGTAGTTTATATTTGGAGACATTCCTTTTTCCACTATTACCCTCTTAGCGCTCCGAATCTCCACTTGCATTTTCTACAGAAAGAGTGTTTCAGAACGGCTCAATCAAAACTAAGGTTCAACTCTTTTAGTTGAACAAACAGAACAGAAAGAAGTTTCACACAATTTTTCTGTGTAGTTTTTATTTCTACACATTCTTTTTCCCAATATAGGCCTCTTAGCGCTCAGAATGTCCAATTGCAGTTTCTACAGAAAGAGTGTTTCAGAACGGCTCAATCAAAAGTAAGGTTCAACTCTGTTAGTTGAATGCACAGAACAGAAAGAAGTTTCATACAATGCTTCTGTGTAGTTTATATTTGAACATATTCTTTTTTCCACTATTACCCACTTAGCGCTACGAATGTCCAGTTGCATTTTCTACAGACAGAGTGTTTCAAAACTGCTCAATTAAAAGTATGGTTTAACTCTGTTAGCTGAATGCTCAGATCAGAAAGAAGTTTCACAGAATGCTTCTGTGTAGTTTATATTTGAATATATTCCTTTTTCCACTACTACGCTCTTAGCGCTCCAAATGTCCAGTTGCATTTTCTACAGAAAGAGTGTTCAGATCTGCTCAATCAAAAGTATGGTTTAACTCTGTTAGCTGAATGCACAGATCAGAAAGAAGTTTCACCGAATGATTCTGTGTAGTTTATATTTGAAGACATTCCTTTTTCCACTATTACCCTCTTAGCGCTCCGAATCTCCACTTGCATTTTCTACAAAAAGAGTGTTTCATAACTGCTCAATCAAAAATATGTTTTATCTCTGTTAACTGAATTTCAGATCAGAAATAATTTTCACAGAATGCATCTGTGTAGTTTTTATTTGAAGATATTCTTTTTCCCAATGTAGACCTCTTAGCGCTTAGCATGTCCAATTGCAGTTTCTACAGAAAGAGTGTTTCAGAACGGCTCAATCAAAAGTAAGGTTCAACTCTGTTAGTTGAATGCACAGAACAGAAAGAATTTTCACAGAATGCTACTGTGTAGTTTATATTTGAATATATTCCTTTTTCCACTATTACCCTCTTAGCGCTCCGAATGTCCACTTGCATTTTCTACAGAAAGAGTGTTCAGAACTGCGCAATCAAAAGTATGGTTTAACTCTGTTAGCTTAATGAACATATCAGAAATAAGTTTCACACAATGCTTCTGTGTAGTTTTTATTTGAAGATATTATTTTTCCCAATATAGGCCTCTTAGCGCTCAGAATGTCCAATTGCAGTTTCTACAGAAAGAGTGTTTCAGAAAGGCTCAATCAAAAGTAAGGTTCAACTCTGTTAGTTGAATGCACAGAACAGAAAGAAGTTTCATACAATGCTTCTGTGTAGTTTATATTAGAACATATTCTTTTTTCCACTATTACCCACTTAGCGCTACGAAGGTCCAGTTGAATTTTCTACAGACAGAGTGTTTCAAAACTGCTCAATCAAAAGTATGGTTTAACTCTGTTAGCTGAATGCTCAGATCAGAAAGAAGTTTCACAGAATGCTTCTGTGTAGTTTATATTTGAATATATTCCTTTTTTAATCTACTACTCTCTTAGCGCTCCAAATGTCCAGTTGCATTTTCTACAGAAAGAGTGTTCAGATCTGCTCAATCAAAAGTATGTTTTAACTCCGTTAGCTGAATGCACAGATCAGAAAGAAGTTTCACAGAATGATTCTGTGTAGTTTATATTTGGAGACATTCCTTTTTCCACTATTACCCTCTTAGCGCTCCGAATCTCCACTTGCATTTTCTACAGAAAGAGTGTTTCAGAACGGCTCAATCAAAACTAAGGTTCAACTCTTTTAGTTGAACAAACAGAACAGAAAGAAGTTTCACACAATTCTTCTGTGTAGTTTTTATTTGTAGACATTCTTTTTCCCAATATAGGCCTCTTTGCGCTCAGAATGTCCAATTGCAGTTTCTACAGAAAGAGTGTTTCAGAACGGCTCAATCATAAGTAAGGTTCAATTCTGTTAGTTGAATGCACAGAACAGAAAGAAGTTTCGTACAATGCTTCTGTGTAGTTTATATTTGAACATATTCTTTTTTCCACTATTACCCACTTAGCGCTACGAATGTCCAATTGCATTTTCTACAGACAGAGTGTTTCAAAACTGCTCAATCAAAAGTATGGTTTAACTCTGTTAGCTGAATGCTCAGATCAGAAAGATGTTTCACAGAATGCTTCAGTGTAGTTTATATTTGAATATATTCCTTTTTCCACTAGTACGCTCTTAGCGCTCCAAATGTCCAGTTGCATTTTCTACAGAAAGAGTGTTCAGATCTGCTCAATCAAAAGTATGGTTTAACTCTGTTAGCTGAATGCACAAATCAGAAAGAAGTTTCACCGAATGATTCTGTGTAGTTTATATTTGAAGACATTCCTTTTTCCACTATTACCCTCTTAGCGCTCCGAATCTCCACTTGCATTTTCTACAAAAAGAGTGTTTCATAACTGCTCAATCAAAAATATGTTTTATCTCTGTTAACTGAATTTACAGATCAGAAATAAGTTTCACAGAATGCATCTGTGTAGTTTTTATTTGAAGATATTCTTTTTCCCAATGTAGGCCTCTTAGCGCTTAGCATGTCCAATTGCAGATTCTACAGAAAGAGTGTTTCAGAACGGCTCAATCAAAAGTAAGGTTCAACTCTGTTAGTTGAATGCACAGAACAGAAAGAATTTTCACAGAATGCTACTGTGTAGTTTATATTTGAATATATTCCTTTTTCGACTATTACCCTCTTAGCGCTCCGAATGTCCACTTGCATTTTCTACAGAAAGAGTGTTCAGAACTGCGCAATCAAAAGTATGGTGTAACTCTGTTAGCTTAATGAACATATCAGAAATAAGTTTCACACAATGCTTCTGTGTAGTTTTTATTTGAAGATATTATTTTTCCCAATATAGGCCTCTTAGCGCTCAGAATGTCCAATTGCAGTTTCTACAGAAAGAGTGTTTCAGAACGGCTCAATCAAAACTAAGGTTCAACTCTTTTAGTTGAACAAACAGAACAGAAAGAAGTTTCACACAATTTTTCTGTGTAGTTTTTATTTCTACACATTCTTTTTCCCAATATAGGCCTCTTAGCGCTCAGAATGTTCAATTGCAGTTTCTACAGAAAGAGTGTTTCAGAACGGCTCAATCAAAAGTAAGGTTCAACTCTGTTAGTTGAATGCACAGAACAGAAAGAAGTTTCATACAATGCTTCTGTGTAGTTTATATTTGAACATATTCTTTTTTCCACTATTACCCACTTAGCGCTACGAATGTCCAGTTGCATTTTCTACAGACAGAATGTTTCAAAACTGCTCAATTAAAAGTATGGTTTAACTCTGTTAGCTGAATGCTCAGATCAGAAAGAAGTTTCACAGAATGCTTCAGTGTAGTTTATATTTGAATATATTCCTTTTTCCACTAGTACGCTCTTAGCGCTCCAAATGTCCAGTTGCATTTTCTACAGAAAGAGTGTTCAGATCTGCTCAATCAAAAGTATGGTTTAACTCTGTTAGCTGAATGCACAAATCAGAAAGAAGTTTCACCGAATGATTCTGTGTAGTTTATATTTGAAGACATTCCTTTTTCCACTATTACCCTCTTAGCGCTCCGAATCTCCACTTGCATTTTCTACAAAAAGAGTGTTTCATAACTGCTCAATCAAAAATATGTTTTATCTCTGTTAACTGAATTTACAGATCAGAAATAAGTTTCACAGAATGCATCTGTGTAGTTTTTATTTGAAGATATTCTTTTTCCCAATGTAGGCCTCTTAGCGCTTAGCATGTCCAATTGCAGATTCTACAGAAAGAGTGTTTCAGAACGGCTCAATCAAAAGTAAGGTTCAACTCTGTTAGTTGAATGCACAGAACAGAAAGAATTTTCACAGAATGCTACTGTGTAGTTTATATTTGAATATATTCCTTTTTCGACTATTACCCTCTTAGCGCTCCGAATGTCCACTTGCATTTTCTAAAGAAAGAGTGTTCAGAACTGCGCAATCAAAAGTATGGTGTAACTCTGTTAGCTTAATGAACATATCAGAAATAAGTTTCACACAATGCTTCTGTGTAGTTTTTATTTGAAGATATTATTTTTCCCAATATAGGCCTCTTAGCGCTCAGAATGTCCAATTGCAGTTTCTACAGAAAGAGTGTTTCAGAAAGGCTCAATCAAAAGTAAGGTTCAACTCTGTTAGTTGAATGCACAGAACAGAAAGAAGTTTCATACAATGCTTCTGTGTAGTTTATATTAGAACATATTCTTTTTTCCACTATTACCCACTTAGCGCTACGAAGGTCCAGTTGAATTTTCTACAGACAGAGTGTTTCAAAACTGCTCAATCAAAAGTATGGTTTAACTCTGTTAGCTGAATGCTCAGATCAGAAAGAAGTTTCACAGTATGCTTCTGTGTAGTTTATATTTGAATATATTCCTTTTTTAATCTACTACTCTCTTAGCGCTCCAAATGTCCAGTTGCATTTTCTACAGAAAGAGTGTTCAGATCTGCTCAATCAAAAGTATGGTTTAACTCCGTTAGCTGAATGCACAGATCAGAAAGAAGTTTCACAGAATGATTCTGTGTAGTTTATATTTGGAGACATTCCTTTTTCCACTATTACCCTCTTAGCGCTCCGAATCTCCACTTGCATTTTCTACAGAAAGAGTGTTTCAGAACGGCTCAATCAAAACTAAGGTTCAACTCTTTTATTTGAACAAACAGAACAGAAAGAAGTTTCACACAATTCTTCTGTGTAGTTTTTATTTGTAGACATTCTTTTTCCCAATATAGGCCTCTTTGCGCTCAGAATGTCCAATTGCAGTTTCTACAGAAAGAGTGTTTCAGAACGGCTCAATCATAAGTAAGGTTTAATTCTGTTAGTTGAATGCACAGAACAGAAAGAAGTTTCGTACAATGCTTCTGTGTAGTTTATATTTGAACATATTCTTTTTTCCACTATTACCCACTTAGCGCTACGAATGTCCAATTGCATTTTCTACAGACAGAGTGTTTCAAAACTGCTCAATCAAAAGTATGGTTTAACTCTGTTAGCTGAATGCTCAGATCAGAAAGAAGTTTCACAGAATGCTTCTGTGTAGTTTATATTTGAATATATTCCTTTTTCCACTACTACGCTCTTAGCGCTCCAAATGTCCAGTTGCATTTTCTACAGAAAGAGTGTTCAGATCTGCTCAATAAAAAGTATGGTTTAACTCTGTTAGCTGAATGCACAGATCAGAAAGAAGTTTCACCAAATGATTCTGTGTAGTTTATATTTGAAGACATTCATTTTTCCACTATTACCCTATTAGTGCTCCGAATCTCCACTTGCATTTTCTACAAAAAGAGTGTTTCATAACTGCTCAATCAAAAATATGTTTTATCTCTGTTAACTGAATTTACAGATAAGAAATAAGTTTCACAGAATGCATCTGTGTAGTTTTGATTTGAAGATATTCTTTTTCCCAGTGTAGGCCTCTTAGCGCTTAGCATGTCCAATTGCAGTTTCTACAGAAAGAGTGTTTCAGAACGGCTCAATCAAAAGTAAGGTTCAACTCTGTTAGTTGAATGCACAGAACAGAAAGAATTTTCACAGAATGCTACTGTGTAGTTTATATTTGAATATATTCCTTTTTCCACTATTACCCTCTTAGCGCTCCGAATGTCCACTTGCATTTTGTACAGAAGAGTGTTCAGAACTGCGCAATCAAAAGTATGGTTTAACTCTGCTAGCTTAATGAACATATCAGAAATAAGTTTCACACAATGCTTCTGTGTAGTTTTTATTTGAAGATATTATTTTTCCCAATAGAGGCCTCTTAGCGCTCAGAATGTCCAATTGCAGTTTCTACAGAAAGAGTGTTTCAGAAAGGCTCAATCAAAAGTAAGGTTCAACTCTGTTAGTTGAATGCACAGAACAGAAAGAAGTTTCATACAATGCTTCTGTGTAGTTTATATTTGAACATATTCTTTTTTCCACTATTACCCACTTAGCGCTACGAATGTCCAGTTGCATTTTCTACAGACAGAGTGTTTCAAAACTCCTCAATCAAAAGTATGGTTTAACTCTGTTAGCTGAATGCTCAGATCAGAAAGAAGTTTCACAGAATGCTTCTGTGTAGTTTATATTTGAATATATTCCTTTTTCCACTACAACTCTCTTAGCGCTCCAAATGTCCAGTTGCATTTTCTACAGAAAGAGTGTTCAGATCTGCTCAATAAAAAGTATGGTTTAACTCTGTTAGCTGAATGCACAGATCAGAAAGAAGTTTCACAGAATGATTCTGTGTAGTTTATATTTGGAGATATTCCTTTTTCCACTATTACCCTCTTAGCGGTAAGAATCTCCACTTGCATTTTCTACAGAAAGAGTGTTTCAGAAGGGCTCAATCAAAACTAAGGTTCAACTCTTTTAGTTGAACAAACAGAACAGAAAGTAGTTTCACACAATTCTTCTGTGTAGTTTTTATTTGTAGACATTCTTTTTCCCAATATAGGCCTCTTAGGGCTCAGAATGTCCAATTGCAGTTTCTACAGAAAGAGTGTTTCAGAACGGCTCAATCAAAAGTAAGGTTCAACTCTGTTAGTTGAATGCACAGAACAGAAAGAATTTTCACAGAATGGTACTGTGTAGTTTATATTTGAATATATTCCTTTTTCCACTATTACCCTCTTAGCGCTCCGAATGTCCACTTGCATTTTCTACAGAAAGAGTGTTCAGAACTGCGCAATCAAAAGTATGTTTTAACTCTGTTAGCTTAATGAACATATCAGAAATAAGTTTCACACAATGCTTCTGTGTAGTTTTTATTTGAAGATATTATTTTTCCCAATAGAGGCCTCTTAGCGCTCAGAATGTCCAATTGCAGTTTCTACAGAAAGAGTGTTTCAGAAAGGCTCAATCAAAAGTAAGGTTCAACTCTGTTAGTTGAATGCACAGAACAGAAAGAAGTTTCATACAATGCTTCTGTGTAGTTTATATTTGAACATATTCTGTTTTCCACTATTACCCACTTAGCGCTACGAATGTCCAGTTGCATTTTCTACAGACAGAGTGTTTCAAAACTGCTCAATCAAAAGTATGGTTTAACTCTGTTAGCTGAATGCTCAGATCAGAAAGAAGTTTCACAGAATGCTTCTGTGTAGTTTATATTTGAATATATTCCTTTTTCCACTACTACTCTCTTAGCGCTCCAAATGTCCAGTTGCATTTTCTACAGAAAGAGTGTTCAGATGTGCTCAATCAAAAGTATGGTTTAATTCTGTTAGCTGAATGCACAGATCAGAAAGAGGTTTCACTGAATGATTCTGTGTAGTTTATATTTGGAGACATTCCTTTTTCCACTATTACCCTCTTAGCGCTCCGAATGTCCACTTGCATTTTCTACAGAAAGTGTGTTCAGAACTGCGCAATCAAAAGTATGGTTTAACTCTGTTAGCTTAATGAACATATCAGAAATAAGTTTCACACAATGCTTCTGTGTAGTTTTTATTTGAAGATATTATTTTTCCCAATAGAGGCCTCTTAGCGCTCAGAATGTCCAATTGCAGTTTCTACAGAAAGAGTGTTTCAGAAAGGCTCAATCAAAAGTAAGGTTCAACTGTGTTAGTTGAATGCACAGAACAGACAGAAGTTTCATACAATGCTTCTGTGTAGTTTATATTTGAACATATTCTTTTTTCCACTATTACCCACTTAGCGCTACGAATGTCCAGTTGCATTTTCTACAGACAGAGTGTTTCAAAACTCCTCAATCAAAAGTATGGTTTAACTCTGTTAGCTGAATGCTCAGATCAGAAAGAAGTTTCACAGAATGCTTCTGTGTAGTTTATATTTGTATATATTCCTTTTTCCACTACAACTCTCTTAGCGCTCCAAATGTCCAGTTGCATTTTCTACAGAAAGAGTGTTCAGATCTGCTCAATAAAAAGTATGGTTTAATTCTGTTAGCTGAATGCACAGATCAGAAAGAAGTTTCACAGAATGATTCTGTGTAGTTTATATTTGTAGATATTCCTTTTTCCACTATTACCCTCTTAGCGGTAAGAATCTCCACTTGCATTTTCTACAGAAAGAGTGTTTCAGAAGGGCTCAATCAAAACTAAGGTTCAACTCTTTTAGTTGAACAAACAGAACAGAAAGTAGTTTCACACAATTCTTCTGTGTAGTTTTTATTTGTAGACATTCTTTTTCCCAATATAGGCCTCTTAGGGCTCAGAATGTCCAATTGCAGTTTCTACAGAAAGAGTGTTTCAGAACGGCTCAATCAAAAGTAAGGTTCAACTCTGTTAGTTGAATGCACCGAACAGAAAGAATTTTCACAGAATGGTACTGTGTAGTTTATATTTGAATATATTCCTTTTTCCACTATTACCCTCTTAGCGCTCCGAATGTCCACTTGCATTTTCTACAGAAAGAGTGTTCAGAACTGCGCAATCAAAAGTATGTTTTAACTCTGTTAGCTTAATGAACATATCAGAAATAAGTTTCACACAATGCTTCTGTGTAGTTTTTATTTGAAGATATTATTTTTCCCAATAGAGGCCTCTTAGCGCTCAGAATGTCCAATTGCAGTTTCTACAGAAAGAGTGTTTCAGAAAGGCTCAATCAAAAGTAAGGTTCAACTGTGTTAGTTGAATGCACAGAACAGAAAGAAGTTTCATACAATGCTTCTGTGTAGTTTATATTTGAACATATTCTTTTTTCCACTATTACCCACTTAGCGCTACGAATGTCCAGTTGCATTTTCTACAGAAAGAGTGTTCAGATCTGCTCAATCAAAAGTATGGTTTAACTCTGTTAGCTGAATGCACAGATCAGAAAGAAGTTTCACAGAATGATTCTGTGTAGTTTATATTTGGAGACATTCCTTTTTCCACTATTACCCTCTTAGCGCTCCGAATCTCCACTTGCATTTTCTACAGAAAGAGTGTTTCAGAACGGCTCAATCAAAATTAAGCTTCGACTCTTTTAGTTGAACAAACAGAACAGAAAGAAGTTTCACACAATTCTTCTGTGTAGTTTTTATTTCTAGACATTCTTTTTCCCAATATAGGCCTCTTAGCGCTCAGAATGTCCAATTGCAGTTTCTACAGAAAGAGTGTTTCAGAACGGCACAATCAAAAGTAAGGTTCAACTCTGTTAGTTGAATGCACAGAACAGAAAGAAGTTTCATACAATGCTTCTGTGTAGTTTATATTTGAACATATTCTTTTTTCCACTATTACCTACTTAGCGCTACGAATGTCCAGTGGCATTTTCTACAGACAGAGTGTTTCAAAACTGCTCAATCAAAAGTATGGTTTAACTCTGTTAGCTGAATGCTCAGATCAGAAAGAAGGTTCACAGAATGCTTCTGTGTAGTTTATATTTGAATATATTCCTTTTTCCACTACTACGCTCTTAGCGCTCCAAATGTCCAGTTGCATTTTCTACAGAAAGAGTGTTCAGATCTGCTCAATCAAAAGTATGGTTTAACTCTGTTAGCTGAATGCACAGATCATAAAGAAGTTTCACAGAATGATTCTGTGTAGTTTATATTTGAAGACATTCCTTTTTCCACTATTACCCTCTTAGCGCTCCGAATCTCCACTTGCATTTTCTACAAAAAGAGTGTTTCATAACTGCTCAATCAAAAATATGTTTTATCTCTGTTAACTGAATTTACAGATCAGAAATAAGTTTCACAGAATGCATCTGTGTAGTTTTTATTTGAAGATATTCGTTTTCCCAATGTAGGCCTCTTAGCGCTTAGCATGTCCAATTGCAGTTTCTACAGAAAGAGTGTTTCAGAACGGCTCAATCAAAAGTAAGGTTCAACTCTGTTAGTTGAATGCACAGAACAGAAAGAATTTTCACAGAATGCTACTGTGTAGTTTATATTTGAATATATTCCTTTTTCCACTATTACCCTCTTAGCGCTAAGAATGTCCACTTGCATTTTCTACAGAAAGAGTGTTCAGAACTGCGCAATCAAAAGTATGGTTTAACTCTGTTAGCTTAATGAACATATCAGAAATAAGTTTCACACAATGCTTCTGTGTAGTTTTTATTTGAAGATATTATTTTTCCCAATAGAGGCCTCTTAGCGCTCAGAATGTCCAATTGCAGTTTCTACAGAAAGAGTGTTTCAGAACGGCTCAATCAAAAGTAAGGTTCAACTCTGTTAGTTGAATGCATAGAACAGAAAGAAGTTTCATACAATGCTTCTGTGTAGTTTATATTTGAACATATTCTTTTTTCCACTATTACCCACTTAGCGCTACGAATGTCCAGTTGCATTTTATACAGACAGAGTGTTTCAAAACTGCTCAATCAAAAGTATGGTTTAACTCTCTTAGCTGAATGCTCAGATCAGAAAGAAGTTTCACAGAATGCTTCTGTGTAGTTTATATTTGAATATATTCCTTTTTCCACTACTACTCTCTTAGTGCTCCAAATGTCCGGTTGCATTTTCTACAGAAAGAGTGTTCAGATGTGCTCAATCAAAAGTATGGTTTAACTCTGTTAGCTGAATGCACAGATCAGAAAGAAGTTTCACAAAATGATTCTGTGTAGTTTATATTTGGAGACATTCCTTTCTCCACTATTACCCTCTTAGCGCTCCGAATCTCCACTTGCATTTTCTACAGAAAGAGTGTTTCAGAACGGCTCAATCAAAACTAAGGTTCAACTCTTTTAGTTGAACAAACAGAACAGAAAGCAGTTTCACACAATTCTTCTGTGTAGTTTTTATTTGTAGATATTCTTTTTCCCAATATAGGCCTCTTAGCGCTCAGAATGTCCAATTGCAGTTTCTACAGAAAGAGTGTTTCAGAACGGCTCAATCAAAATTAAGGTTCAACTCTGTTAGTTGAATGCACAGAACAGAAAGAAGTTTCATACAATGCTTCTGTGTAGTTTATATTTGAACATATTCTTTTTTCCACTATTACCCACTTAGCGCTACGAATGTCCAGTTGCATTTTCTACAGACAGAGTGTTTCAAAACTGCTCAATCAAAAGTATGGTTTAACTCTGTTAGCTGAATGCTCAGATCAGAAAGAAGTTTCACAGAATGCTTCTGTGTAGTTTATATTTGAATATATTCCTTTTTCCACTACTACGCTCTTAGCGCTCCAAATGTCCAGTTGCATTTTCTACAGAAAGAGTGTTCAGATCTGCTCAATCAAAAGTATGGTTTAACTCTGTTAGCTGAATGCACAGATCAGAAAGAAGTTTCACCGAATGATTCTGTGTAGTTTATATTTGAAGACATTCATTTTTCCACTATTACCCTCTTAGTGCTCCGAATCTCCACTTGCATTTTCTACAAAAAGAGTGTTTCATAACTGCTCAATCAAAAATATGTTTTATCTCTGTTAACTGAATTTACAGATCAGAAATAAGTTTCACAGAATGCATCTGTGTAGTTTTGATTTGAAGATATTCTTTTTCCCAGTGTAGGCCTCTTAGCGCTTAGCATGTCCAATTGCAGTTTCTACAGAAAGAGTGTTTCAGAACGGCTCAATCAAAAGTAAGGTTCAACTCTGTTAGTTGAATGCACAGAACAGAAAGAATTTTCACAGAATGCTACTGTGTAGTTTATATTTGAATATATTCCTTTTTCCACTATTACCCTCTTAGCGCTCCGAATGTCCACTTGCATTTTCTACAGAAAGAGTGTTCAGAACTGCGCAATCAAAAGTATGGTTTAACTCTGCTAGCTTAATGAACATATCAGAAATAAGTTTCACACAATGCTTCTGTGTAGTTTTTATTTGAAGATATTATTTTTCCCAATAGAGGCCTCTTAGCGCTCAGAATGTCCAATTGCAGTTTCTACAGAAAGAGTGTTTCAGAACGGCTCAATCAAAAGTAAGGTTCAACTCTGTTAGTTGAATGCACAGAACAGAAAGAAGTTTCATACAATGCTTCTGTGTAGTTTATATTTGAACATATTCTTTTTTCCACTATTACCCACTTAGCGCTACGAATGTCCAGTTGCATTTTCTACAGACAGAGTGTTTCAAAACTGCTCAATCAAAAGTATGGTTTAACTCTGTTAGCTGAATGCTCAGATCAGAAAGAAGTTTCACAGAATGCTTCTGTGTAGTTTATATTTGACTATATTCCTTTTTCCACTACTACTCTCTTAGCGCTCCAAATGTCCAGTTGCATTTTCTACAGAAAGAGTGTTCAGATCTGCTCAATCAAAAGTATGGTTTAACTCTGTTAGCTGAATGCACAGATCAGAAAGAAGTTTCACAGAATGATTCTGTGTAGTTTATATTTGGAGACATTCCTTTTTCCACTATTACCCTCTTAGCGCTCCGAATCTCCACTTGCATTTTCTACAGAAAGAGTGTTTCAGAACGGCTCAATCAAAACTAAGGTTCAACTCTTTTAGTTGAACAAACAGAACAGAAAGAAGTTTCACACAATTTTTCTGTGTAGTTTTTATTTCTACACATTCTTTTTCCCAATATAGGCCTCTTAGCGCTCAGAATGTCCAATTGCAGTTTCTACAGAAAGAGTGTTTCAGAACGGCTCAATCAAAAGTAAGGTTCAACTCTGTTAGTTGAATGCACAGAACAGAAAGAAGTTTCATACAATGCTTCTGTGTAGTTTATATTTGAACATATTCTTTTTTCCACTATTACCCACTTAGCGCTACGAATGTCCAGTTGCATTTTCTACAGACAGAGTGTTTCAAAACTGCTCAATTAAAAGTATGGTTTAACTCTGTTAGCTGAATGCTCAGATCAGAAAGAAGTTTCACAGAATGCTTCTGTGTAGTTTATATTTGAATATATTCCTTTTTCCACTACTACGCTCTTAGCGCTCCAAATGTCCAGTTGCATTTTCTACAGAAAGAGTGTTCAGATCTGCTCAATCAAAAGTATGGTTTAACTCTGTTAGCTGAATGCACAGATCAGAAAGAAGTTTCACCGAATGATTCTGTGTAGTTTATATTTGAAGACATTCCTTTTTCCACTATTACCCTCTTAGCGCTCCGAATCTCCACTTGCATTTTCTACAAAAAGAGTGTTTCATAACTGCTCAATCAAAAATATGTTTTATCTCTGTTAACTGAATTTCAGATCAGAAATAATTTTCACAGAATGCATCTGTGTAGTTTTTATTTGAAGATATTCTTTTTCCCAATGTAGACCTCTTAGCGCTTAGCATGTCCAATTGCAGTTTCTACAGAAAGAGTGTTTCAGAACGGCTCAATCAAAAGTAAGGTTCAACTCTGTTAGTTGAATGCACAGAACAGAAAGAATTTTCACAGAATGCTACTGTGTAGTTTATATTTGAATATATTCCTTTTTCCACTATTACCCTCTTAGCGCTCCGAATGTCCACTTGCATTTTCTACAGAAAGAGTGTTCAGAACTGCGCAATCAAAAGTATGGTTTAACTCTGTTAGCTTAATGAACATATCAGAAATAAGTTTCACACAATGCTTCTGTGTAGTTTTTATTTGAAGATATTATTTTTCCCAATAGAGGCCTCTTAGCGCTCAGAATGTCCAATTGCAGTTTCTACAGAAAGAGTGTTTCAGAAAGGCTCAATCAAAAGTAAGGTTCAACTCTGTTAGTTGAATGCACAGAACAGAAAGAAGTTTCATACAATGCTTCTGTGTAGTTTATATTAGAACATATTCTTTTTTCCACTATTACCCACTTAGCGCTACGAAGGTCCAGTTGAATTTTCTACAGACAGAGTGTTTCAAAACTGCTCAATCAAAAGTATGGTTTAACTCTGTTAGCTGAATGCTCAGATCAGAAAGAAGTTTCACAGAATGCTTCTGTGTAGTTTATATTTGAATATATTCCTTTTTTAATCTACTACTCTCTTAGCGCTCCAAATGTCCAGTTGCATTTTCTACAGAAAGAGTGTTCAGATCTGCTCAATCAAAAGTATGGTTTAACTCCGTTAGCTGAATGCACAGATCAGAAAGAAGTTTCACAGAATGATTCTGTGTAGTTTATATTTGGAGACATTCCTTTTTCCACTATTACCCTCTTAGCGCTCCGAATCTCCACTTGCATTTTCTACAGAAAGAGTGTTTCAGAACGGCTCAATCAAAACTAAGGTTCAACTCTTTTAGTTGAACAAACAGAACAGAAAGAAGTTTCACACAATTCTTCTGTGTAGTTTTTATTTGTAGACATTCTTTTTCCCAATATAGGCCTCTTTGCGCTCAGAATGTCCAATTGCAGTTTCTACAGAAAGAGTGTTTCAGAACGGCTCAATCATAAGTAAGGTTCAATTCTGTTAGTTGAATGCACAGAACAGAAAGAAGTTTCGTACAATGCTTCTGTGTAGTTTATATTTGAACATATTCTTTTTTCCACTATTACCCACTTAGCGCTACGAATGTCCAATTGCATTTTCTACAGACAGAGTGTTTCAAAACTGCTCAATCAAAAGTATGGTTTAACTCTGTTAGCTGAATGCTCAGATCAGAAAGATGTTTCACAGAATGCTTCAGTGTAGTTTATATTTGAATATATTCCTTTTTCCACTAGTACGCTCTTAGCGCTCCAAATGTCCAGTTGCATTTTCTACAGAAAGAGTGTTCAGATCTGCTCAATCAAAAGTATGGTTTAACTCTGTTAGCTGAATGCACAAATCAGAAAGAAGTTTCACCGAATGATTCTGTGTAGTTTATATTTGAAGACATTACTTTTTCCACTATTACCCTCTTAGCGCTCCGAATCTCCACTTGCATTTTCTACAAAAAGAGTGTTTCATAACTGCTCAATCAAAAATATGTTTTATCTCTGTTAACTGAATTTACAGATCAGAAATAAGTTTCACAGAATGCATCTGTGTAGTTTTTATTTGAAGATATTCTTTTTCCCAATGTAGGCCTCTTAGCGCTTAGCATGTCCAATTGCAGATTCTACAGAAAGAGTGTTTCAGAACGGCTCAATCAAAAGTAAGGTTCAACTCTGTTAGTTGAATGCACAGAACAGAAAGAATTTTCACAGAATGCTACTGTGTAGTTTATATTTGAATATATTCCTTTTTCGACTATTACCCTCTTAGCGCTCCGAATGTCCACTTGCATTTTCTACAGAAAGAGTGTTCAGAACTGCGCAATCAAAAGTATGGTGTAACTCTGTTAGCTTAATGAACATATCAGAAATAAGTTTCACACAATGCTTCTGTGTAGTTTTTATTTGAAGATATTATTTTTCCCAATATAGGCCTCTTAGCGCTCAGAATGTCCAATTGCAGTTTCTACAGAAAGAGTGTTTCAGAACGGCTCAATCAAAACTAAGGTTCAACTCTTTTAGTTGAACAAACAGAACAGAAAGAAGTTTCACACAATTTTTCTGTGTAGTTTTTATTTCTACACATTCTTTTTCCCAATATAGGCCTCTTAGCGCTCAGAATGTTCAATTGCAGTTTCTACAGAAAGAGTGTTTCAGAACGGCTCAATCAAAAGTAAGGTTCAACTCTGTTAGTTGAATGCACAGAACAGAAAGAAGTTTCATACAATGCTTCTGTGTAGTTTATATTTGAACATATTCTTTTTTCCACTATTACCCACTTAGCGCTACGAATGTCCAGTTGCATTTTCTACAGACAGAGTGTTTCAAAACTGCTCAATTAAAAGTATGGTTTAACTCTGTTAGCTGAAAGCTCAGATCAGAAAGAAGTTTCACAGAATGCTTCAGTGTAGTTTATATTTGAATATATTCCTTTTTCCACTAGTACGCTCTTAGCGCTCCAAATGTCCAGTTGCATTTTCTACAGAAAGAGTGTTCAGATCTGCTCAATCAAAAGTATGGTTTAACTCTGTTAGCTGAATGCACAAATCAGAAAGAAGTTTCACCGAATGATTCTGTGTAGTTTATATTTGAAGACATTCCTTTTTCCACTATTACCCTCTTAGCGCTCCGAATCTCCACTTGCATTTTCTACAAAAAGAGTGTTTCATAACTGCTCAATCAAAAATATGTTTTATCTCTGTTAACTGAATTTACAGATCAGAAATAAGTTTCACAGAATGCATCTGTGTAGTTTTTATTTGAAGATATTCTTTTTCCCAATGTAGGCCTCTTAGCGCTTAGCATGTCCAATTGCAGATTCTACAGAAAGAGTGTTTCAGAACGGCTCAATCAAAAGTAAGGTTCAACTCTGTTAGTTGAATGCACAGAACAGAAAGAATTTTCACAGAATGCTACTGTGTAGTTTATATTTGAATATATTCCTTTTTCGACTATTACCCTCTTAGCGCTCCGAATGTCCACTTGCATTTTCTAAAGAAAGAGTGTTCAGAACTGCGCAATCAAAAGTATGGTGTAACTCTGTTAGCTTAATGAACATATCAGAAATAAGTTTCACACAATGCTTCTGTGTAGTTTTTATTTGAAGATATTATTTTTCCCAATATAGGCCTCTTAGCGCTCAGAATGTCCAATTGCAGTTTCTACAGAAAGAGTGTTTCAGAAAGGCTCAATCAAAAGTAAGGTTCAACTCTGTTAGTTGAATGCACAGAACAGAAAGAAGTTTCATACAATGCTTCTGTGTAGTTTATATTAGAACATATTCTTTTTTCCACTATTACCCACTTAGCGCTACGAAGGTCCAGTTGAATTTTCTACAGACAGAGTGTTTCAAAACTGCTCAATCAAAAGTATGGTTTAACTCTGTTAGCTGAATGCTCAGATCAGAAAGAAGTTTCACAGTATGCTTCTGTGTAGTTTATATTTGAATATATTCCTTTTTTAATCTACTACTCTCTTAGCGCTCCAAATGTCCAGTTGCATTTTCTACAGAAAGAGTGTTCAGATCTGCTCAATCAAAAGTATGGTTTAACTCCGTTAGCTGAATGCACAGATCAGAAAGAAGTTTCACAGAATGATTCTGTGTAGTTTATATTTGGAGACATTCCTTTTTCCACTATTACCCTCTTAGCGCTCCGAATCTCCACTTGCATTTTCTACAGAAAGAGTGTTTCAGAACGGCTCAATCAAAACTAAGGTTCAACTCTTTTATTTGAACAAACAGAACAGAAAGAAGTTTCACACAATTCTTCTGTGTAGTTTTTATTTGTAGACATTCTTTTTCCCAATATAGGCCTCTTTGCGCTCAGAATGTCCAATTGCAGTTTCTACAGAAAGAGTGTTTCAGAACGGCTCAATCATAAGTAAGGTTTAATTCTGTTAGTTGAATGCACAGAACAGAAAGAAGTTTCGTACAATGCTTCTGTGTAGTTTATATTTGAACATATTCTTTTTTCCACTATTACCCACTTAGCGCTACGAATGTCCAATTGCATTTTCTACAGACAGAGTGTTTCAAAACTGCTCAATCAAAAGTATGGTTTAACTCTGTTAGCTGAATGCTCAGATCAGAAAGATGTTTCACAGAATGCTTCAGTGTAGTTTATATTTGAATATATTCCTTTTTCCACTAGTACGCTCTTAGCGCTCCAAATGTCCAGTTGCATTTTCTACAGAAAGAGTGTTCAGATCTGCTCAATCAAAAGTATGGTTTAACTCTGTTAGCTGAATGCACAAATCAGAAAGAAGTTTCACCGAATGATTCTTTGTAGTTTATATTTGAAGACATTCCTTTTTCCACTATTACCCTCTTAGCGCTCCGAATCTCCACTTGCATTTTCTACAAAAAGAGTGTTTCATAACTGCTCAATCAAAAATATGTTTTATCTCTGTTAACTGAATTTACAGATCAGAAATAAGTTTCACAGAATGCATCTGTGTAGTTTTTATTTGAAGATATTCTTTTTCCCAATGTAGGCCTCTTAGCGCTTAGCATGTCCAATTGCAGATTCTACAGAAAGAGTGTTTCAGAACGGCTCAATCAAAAGTAAGGTTCAACTCTGTTAGTTGAATGCACAGAACAGAAAGAATTTTCACAGAATGCTACTGTGTAGTTTATATTTGAATATATTCCTTTTTCGACTATTACCCTCTTAGCGCTCCGAATGTCCACTTGCATTTTCTACAGAAAGAGTGTTCATAAATGCGCAATCAAAAGTATGGTGTAACTCTGTTAGCTTAATGAACATATCAGAAATAAGTTTCACACAATGCTTCTGTGTAGTTTTTATTTGAAGATATTATTTTTCCCAATAGAGGCCTCTTAGCGCTAAGAATGTCCAATTGCAGTTTCTACAGAAAGAGTGTTTCAGAACGGCTCAATCAAAAGTAAGGTTCAACTCTGTTAGTTGAATGCACAGAACAGAAAGAAGTTTCATACAATGCTTCTGTGTAGTTTATATTTGAACATATTCTTTTTTCCACTATTACCCATTTAGCGCTACGAATGTCCAGTTGCATTTTCTACAGACAGAGTGTTTCAAAACTGCTCAATCAAAAGTATGGTTTAACTCTGTTAGCTGAATGCTCAGATCAGAAAGAAGTTTCACAGAATGCTTCTGTGTAGTTTATATTTGAATATATTCCTTTTTCCACTACTACTCTCTTAGCGCTCCAAATGTCCAGTTGCATTTTCTACAGAAAGAGTGTTCAGATCTGCTCAATCAAAAGTATGGTTTAACTCTGTTAGCTGAATGCACAGATCAGAAAGAAGTTTCACAGAATGATTCTGTGTAGTTTATATTTGGAGACATTCCTTTTTCCACTATTACCCTCTTAGCGCTCCGAATCTCCACTTGCATTTTCTACAGAAAGAGTGTTTCAGAACGGCTCAATCAAAACTAAGCTTCAACTCTTTTAGTTGAACAAACAGAACAGAAAGAAGTTTCACACAATTCTTCTGTGTAGTTTTTATTTCTAGACATTCTTTTTCCCAATATAGGCCTCTTAGCGCTCAGAATGTCCAATTGCAGTTTCTACAGAAAGAGTGTTTCAGAACGGCTCAATCAAAAGTAAGGTTCAACTCTGTTAGTTGAATGCACAGAACAGAAAGAAGTTTCATACAATGCTTCTGTGTAGTTTATATTTGAACATATTCTTTTTTCCACTATTACCCACTTAGCGCTACGAATGTCCAGTTGCATTTTCTTCAGACAGAGTGTTTCAAAACTGCTCAATCAAAAGTATGGTTTAACTCTGTTAGCTGAATGCACAGATCATAAAGAAGTTTCACCGAATGATTCTGTGTAGTTTATATTTGAAGACATTCCTTTTTCCACTATTACCCTCTTAGCGCTCCGAATCTCCACTTGCATTTTCTACAAAAAGAGTGTTTCATAACTGCTCAATCAAAAATATGTTTTATCTCTGTTAACTGAATTTACAGATCAGAAATAAGTTTCACAGAATGCATCTGTGTAGTTTTTATTTGAAGATATTCTTTTTCCCAATGTAGGCCTCTTAGCGCTTAGCATGTCCAATTGCAGTTTCTACAGAAAGAGTGTTTCAGAACGGCTCAATCAAAAGTAAGGTTCAACTCTGTTAGTTGAATGCACAGAACAGAAAGAATTTTCACAGAATGCTACTGTGTAGTTTGTATTTGAATATATTCCTTTTTCCACTATTACCCTCTTAGCGCTCCGAATGTCCACTTGCATTTTCTACAGAAAGAGTGTTCAGAACTGCGCAATCAAAAGTATGGTTTAACTCTGTTAGCTTAATGAACATATCAGAAATAAGTTTCACACAATGCTTCTGTGTAGTTTTTATTTGAAGATATTATTTTTCCCAATATAGGCCTCTTAGCGCTCAGAATGTCCAATTGCAGTTTCTACAGAAAGAGTGTTTCAGAAAGGCTCAATCAAAAGTAAGGTTCAACTCTGTTAGTTGAATGCACAGAACAGAAAGAAGTTTCATACAATGCTTCTGTGTAGTTTATATTAGAACATATTCTTTTTTCCACTATTACCAACTTAGCGCTACGAAGGTCCAGTTGAATTTTCTACAGACAGAGTGTTTCAAAACTGCTCAATCAAAAGTATGGTTTAACTCTGTTAGCTGAATGCTCAGATCAGAAAGAAGTTTCACAGAATGCTTCTGTGTAGTTTATATTTGAATATATTCCTTTTTTAATGTACTACTCTCTTAGCGCTCCAAATGTCCAGTTGCATTTTCTACAGAAAGAGTGTTCAGATCTGCTCAATCAAAAGTATGGTTTAACTCCGTTAGCTGAATGCACAGATCAGAAAGAAGTTTCACAGAATGATTCTGTGTAGTTTATATTTGGAGACATTCCTTTTTCCACTATTACCCTCTTAGCGCTCCGAATCTCCACTTGCATTTTCTACAGAAAGAGTGTTTCAGAACAGCTCAATCAAAACTAAGGTTCAACTCTTTTAGTTGAACAAACAGAACAGAAAGAAGTTTCACACAATTCTTCTGTGTAGTTTTTATTTGTAGACATTCTTTTTCCCAATATAGGCCTCTTTGCGCTCAGAATGTCCAATTGCAGTTTCTACAGAAAGAGTGTTTCAGAACGGCTCAATCATAAGTAAGGTTCAATTCTGTTAGTTGAATGCACAGAACAGAAAGAAGTTTCGTACAATGCTTCTGTGTAGTTTATATTTGAACATATTCTTTTTTCCACTATTAGCCACTTAGCGCTACGAATGTCCAATTGCATTTTCTACAGACAGAGTGTTTCAAAACTGCTCAATCAAAAGTATGGTTTAACTCTGTTAGCTGAATGCTCAGATCAGAAAGATGTTTCACAGAATGCTTCAGTGTAGTTTATATTTGAATATATTCCTTTTTCCACTAGTACGCTCTTAGCGCTCCAAATGTCCAGTTGCATTTTCTACAGAAAGAGTGTTCAGATCTGCTCAATCAAAAGTATGGTTTAACTCTGTTAGCTGAATGCACAAATCAGAAAGAAGTTTCACCGAATGATTCTGTGTAGTTTATATTTGAAGACATTCCTTTTTCCACTATTACCCTCTTAGCGCTCCGAATCTCCACTTGCATTTTCTACAAAAAGAGTGTTTCATAACTGCTCAATCAAAAATATGTTTTATCTCTGTTAACTGAATTTACAGATCAGAAATAAGTTTCACAGAATGCATCTGTGTAGTTTTTATTTGAAGATATTCTTTTTCCCAATGTAGGCCTCTTAGCGCTTAGCATGTCCAATTGCAGATTCTACAGAAAGAGTGTTTCAGAACGGCTCAATCAAAAGTAAGGTTCAACTCTGTTAGTTGAATGCACAGAACAGAAAGAATTTTCACAGAATGCTACTGTGTAGTTTATATTTGAATATATTCCTTTTTCGACTATTACCCTCTTAGCGCTCCGAATGTCCACTTGCATTTTCTACAGAAAGAGTGTTCAGAACTGCGCAATCAAAAGTATGGTGTAACTCTGTTAGCTTAATGAACATATCAGAAATAAGTTTCACACAATGCTTCTGTGTAGTTTTTATTTGAAGATATTATTTTTCCCAATATAGGCCTCTTAGCGCTCAGAATGTCCAATTGCAGTTTCTACAGAAAGAGTGTTTCAGAACGGCTCAATCAAAACTAAGGTTCAACTCTTTTAGTTGAACAAACAGAACAGAAAGAAGTTTCACACAATTTTTCTGTGTAGTTTTTATTTCTACACATTCTTTTTCCCAATATAGGCCTCTTAGCGCTCAGAATGTCCAATTGCAGTTTCTACAGAAAGAGTGTTTCAGAACGGCTCAATCAAAAGTAAGGTTCAACTCTGTTAGTTGAATGCACAGAACAGAAAGAAGTTTCATACAATGCTTCTGTGTAGTTTATATTTGAACATATTCTTTTTTCCACTATTACCCACTTAGCGCTACGAATGTCCAGTTGCATTTTCTACAGACAGAGTGTTTCAAAACTGCTCAATTAAAAGTATGGTTTAACTCTGTTAGCTGAATGCTCAGATCAGAAAGAAGTTTCACAGAATGCTTCAGTGTAGTTTATATTTGAATATATTCCTTTTTCCACTAGTACGCTCTTAGCGCTCCAAATGTCCAGTTGCATTTTCTACAGAAAGAGTGTTCAGATCTGCTCAATCAAAAGTATGGTTTAACTCTGTTAGCTGAATGCACAAATCAGAAAGAAGTTTCACCGAATGATTCTGTGTAGTTTATATTTGAAGACATTCCTTTTTCCACTATTACCCTCTTAGCGCTCCGAATCTCCACTTGCATTTTCTACAAAAAGAGTGTTTCATAACTGCTCAATCAAAAATATGTTTTATCTCTGTTAACTGAATTTACAGATCAGAAATAAGTTTCACAGAATGCATCTGTGTAGTTTTTATTTGAAGATATTCTTTTTCCCAATGTAGGCCTCTTAGCGCTTAGCATGTCCAATTGCAGATTCTACAGAAAGAGTGTTTCAGAACGGCTCAATCAAAAGTAAGATTCAACTCTGTTACTTGAATGCACAGAACAGAAAGAATTTTCACAGAATGCTACTGTGTAGTTTATATTTGAATATATTCCTTTTTCGACTATTACCCTCTTAGCGCTCCGAATGTCCACTTGCATTTTCTACAGAAAGAGTGTTCATAAATGCGCAATCAAAAGTATGGTGTAACTCTGTTAGCTTAATGAACATATCAGAAATAAGTTTCACACAATGCTTCTGTGTAGTTTTTATTTGAAGATATTATTTTTCCCAATAGAGGCCTCTTAGCGCTAAGAATGTCCAATTGCAGTTTCTACAGAAAGAGTGTTTCAGAACGGCTCAATCAAAAGTAAGGTTCAACTCTGTTAGTTGAATGCACAGAACAGAAAGAAGTTTCATACAATGCTTCTGTGTAGTTTATATTTGAACATATTCTTTTTTCCACTATTACCCATTTAGCGCTACGAATGTCCAGTTGCATTTTCTACAGACAGAGTGTTTCAAAACTGCTCAATCAAAAGTATGGTTTAACTCTGTTAGCTGAATGCTCAGATCAGAAAGAAGTTTCACAGAATGCTTCTGTGTAGTTTATATTTGAATATATTCCTTTTTCCACTACTACTCTCTTAGCGCTCCAAATGTCCAGTTGCATTTTCTACAGAAAGAGTGTTCAGATCTGCTCAATCAAAAGTATGGTTTAACTCTGTTAGCTGAATGCACAGATCAGAAAGAAGTTTCACAGAATGATTCTGTGTAGTTTATATTTGGAGACATTCCTTTTTCCACTATTACCCTCTTAGCGCTCCGAATCTCCACTTGCATTTTCTACAGAAAGAGTGTTTCAGAACGGCTCAATCAAAACTAAGCTTCAACTCTTTTAGTTGAACAAACAGAACAGAAAGAAGTTTCACACAATTCTTCTGTGTAGTTTTTATTTCTAGACATTCTTTTTCCCAATATAGGCCTCTTAGCGCTCAGAATGTCCAATTGCAGTTTCTACAGAAAGAGTGTTTCAGAACGGCTCAATCAAAAGTAAGGTTCAACTCTGTTAGTTGAATGCACAGAACAGAAAGAAGTTTCATACAATGCTTCTGTGTAGTTTATATTTGAACATATTCTTTTTTCCACTATTACCCACTTAGCGCTACGAATGTCCAGTTGCATTTTCTTCAGACAGAGTGTTTCAAAACTGCTCAATCAAAAGTATGGTTTAACTCTGTTAGCTGAATGCACAGATCATAAAGAAGTTTCACCGAATGATTCTGTGTAGTTTATATTTGAAGACATTCCTTTTTCCACTATTACCCTCTTAGCGCTCCGAATCTCCACTTGCATTTTCTACAAAAAGAGTGTTTCATAACTGCTCAATCAAAAATATGTTTTATCTCTGTTAACTGAATTTACAGATCAGAAATAAGTTTCACAGAATGCATCTGTGTAGTTTTTATTTGAAGATATTCTTTTTCCCAATGTAGGCCTCTTAGCGCTTAGCATGTCCAATTGCAGTTTCTACAGAAAGAGTGTTTCAGAACGGCTCAATCAAAAGTAAGGTTCAACTCTGTTAGTTGAATGCACAGAACAGAAAGAATTTTCACAGAATGCTACTGTGTAGTTTGTATTTGAATATATTCCTTTTTCCACTATTACCCTCTTAGCGCTCCGAATGTCCACTTGCATTTTCTACAGAAAGAGTGTTCAGAACTGCGCAATCAAAAGTATGGTTTAACTCTGTTAGCTTAATGAACATATCAGAAATAAGTTTCACACAATGCTTCTGTGTAGTTTTTATTTGAAGATATTATTTTTCCCAATATAGGCCTCTTAGCGCTCAGAATGTCCAATTGCAGTTTCTACAGAAAGAGTGTTTCAGAAAGGCTCAATCAAAAGTAAGGTTCAACTCTGTTAGTTGAATGCACAGAACAGAAAGAAGTTTCATACAATGCTTCTGTGTAGTTTATATTAGAACATATTCTTTTTTCCACTATTACCAACTTAGCGCTACGAAGGTCCAGTTGAATTTTCTACAGACAGAGTGTTTCAAAACTGCTCAATCAAAAGTATGGTTTAACTCTGTTAGCTGAATGCTCAGATCAGAAAGAAGTTTCACAGAATGCTTCTGTGTAGTTTATATTTGAATATATTCCTTTTTTAATCTACTACTCTCTTAGCGCTCCAAATGTCCAGTTGCATTTTCTACAGAAAGAGTGTTCAGATCTGCTCAATCAAAAGTATGGTTTAACTCCGTTAGCTGAATGCACAGATCAGAAAGAAGTTTCACAGAATGATTCTGTGTAGTTTATATTTGGAGACATTCCTTTTTCCACTATTACCCTCTTAGCGCTCCGAATCTCCACTTGCATTTTCTACAGAAAGAGTGTTTCAGAACAGCTCAATCAAAACTAAGGTTCAACTCTTTTAGTTGAACAAACAGAACAGAAAGAAGTTTCACACAATTCTTCTGTGTAGTTTTTATTTGTAGACATTCTTTTTCCCAATATAGGCCTCTTTGCGCTCAGAATGTCCAATTGCAGTTTCTACAGAAAGAGTGTTTCAGAACGGCTCAATCATAAGTAAGGTTCAATTCTGTTAGTTGAATGCACAGAACAGAAAGAAGTTTCGTACAATGCTTCTGTGTAGTTTATATTTGAACATATTCTTTTTTCCACTATTACCCACTTAGCGCTACGAATGTCCAATTGCATTTTCTACAGACAGAGTGTTTCAAAACTGCTCAATCAAAAGTATGGTTTAACTCTGTTAGCTGAATGCTCAGATCAGAAAGATGTTTCACAGAATGCTTCAGTGTAGTTTATATTTGAATATATTCCTTTTTCCACTAGTACGCTCTTAGCGCTCCAAATGTCCAGTTGCATTTTCTACAGAAAGAGTGTTCAGATCTGCTCAATCAAAAGTATGGTTTAACTCTGTTAGCTGAATGCACAAATCAGAAAGAAGTTTCACCGAATGATTCTGTGTAGTTTATATTTGAAGACATTCCTTTTTCCACTATTACCCTCTTAGCGCTCCGAATCTCCACTTGCATTTTCTACAAAAAGAGTGTTTCATAACTGCTCAATCAAAAATATGTTTTATCTCTGTTAACTGAATTTACAGATCAGAAATAAGTTTCACAGAATGCATCTGTGTAGTTTTTATTTGAAGATATTCTTTTTCCCAATGTAGGCCTCTTAGCGCTTAGCATGTCCAATTGCAGATTCTACAGAAAGAGTGTTTCAGAACGGCTCAATCAAAAGTAAGGTTCAACTCTGTTAGTTGAATGCACAGAACAGAAAGAATTTTCACAGAATGCTACTGTGTAGTTTATATTTGAATATATTCCTTTTTCGACTATTACCCTCTTAGCGCTCCGAATGTCCACTTGCATTTTCTACAGAAAGAGTGTTCAGAACTGCGCAATCAAAAGTATGGTGTAACTCTGTTAGCTTAATGAACATATCAGAAATAAGTTTCACACAATGCTTCTGTGTAGTTTTTATTTGAAGATATTATTTTTCCCAATATAGGCCTCTTAGCGCTCAGAATGTCCAATTGCAGTTTCTACAGAAAGAGTGTTTCAGAACGGCTCAATCAAAACTAAGGTTCAACTCTTTTAGTTGAACAAACAGAACAGAAAGAAGTTTCACACAATTTTTCTGTGTAGTTTTTATTTCTACACATTCTTTTTCCCAATATAGGCCTCTTAGCGCTCAGAATGTCCAATTGCAGTTTCTACAGAAAGAGTGTTTCAGAACGGCTCAATCAAAAGTAAGGTTCAACTCTGTTAGTTGAATGCACAGAACAGAAAGACGTTTCATACAATGCTTCTGTGTAGTTTATATTTGAACATATTCTTTTTTCCACTATTACCCACTTAGCGCTACGAATGTCCAGTTGCATTTTCTACAGACAGAGTGTTTCAAAACTGCTCAATTAAAAGTATGGTTTAACTCTGTTAGCTGAATGCTCAGATCAGAAAGAAGTTTCACAGAATGCTTCAGTGTAGTTTATATTTGAATATATTCCTTTTTCCACTAGTACGCTCTTAGCGCTCCAAATGTCCAGTTGCATTTTCTACAGAAAGAGTGTTCAGATCTGCTCAATCAAAAGTATGGTTTAACTCTGTTAGCTGAATGCACAAATCAGAAAGAAGTTTCACCGAATGATTCTGTGTAGTTTATATTTGAAGACATTCCTTTTTCCACTATTACCCTCTTAGCGCTCCGAATCTCCACTTGCATTTTCTACAAAAAGAGTGTTTCATAACTGCTCAATCAAAAATATGTTTTATCTCTGTTAACTGAATTTACAGATCAGAAATAAGTTTCACAGAATGCATCTGTGTAGTTTTTATTTGAAGATATTCTTTTTCCCAATGTAGGCCTCTTAGCGCTTAGCATGTCCAATTGCAGATTCTACAGAAAGAGTGTTTCAGAACGGCTCAATCAAAAGTAAGATTCAACTCTGTTACTTGAATGCACAGAACAGAAAGAATTTTCACAGAATGCTACTGTGTAGTTTATATTTGAATATATTCCTTTTTCGACTATTACCCTCTTAGCGCTCCGAATGTCCACTTGCATTTTCTACAGAAAGAGTGTTCAGAACTGCGCAATCAAAAGTATGGTGTAACTCTGTTAGCTTAATGAACATATCAGAAATAAGTTTCACACAATGCTTCTGTGTAGTTTTTATTTGAAGATATTATTTTTCCCAATATAGGCCTCTTAGCGCTCAGAATGTCCAATTGCAGTTTCTACAGAAAGAGTGTTTCAGAAAGGCTCAATCAAAAGTAAGGTTCAACTCTGTTAGTTGAATGCACAGAACAGAAAGAAGTTTCATACAATGCTTCTGTGTAGTTTATATTAGAACATATTCTTTTTTCCACTATTACCCACTTAGCGCTACGAAGGTCCAGTTGAATTTTCTACAGACAGAGTGTTTCAAAACTGCTCAATCAAAAGTATGGTTTAACTCTGTTAGCTGAATGCTCAGATCAGAAAGAAGTTTCACAGAATGCTTCTGTGTAGTTTATATTTGAATATATTCCTTTTTTAATCTACTACTCTCTTAGCGCTCCAAATGTCCAGTTGCATTTTCTACAGAAAGAGTGTTCAGATCTGCTCAATCAAAAGTATGGTTTAACTCCGTTAGCTGAATGCACAGATCAGAAAGAAGTTTCACAGAATGATTCTGTGTAGTTTATATTTGGAGACATTCTTTTTTCCACTATTACCCTCTTAGCGCTCCGAATCTCCACTTGCATTTTCTACAGAAAGAGTGTTTCAGAACGGCTCAATCAAAACTAAGGTTCAACTCTTTTAGTTGAACAAACAGAACAGAAAGAAGTTTCACACAATTCTTCTGTGTAGTTTTTATTTGTAGACATTCTTTTTCCCAATATAGGCCTCTTTGCGCTCAGAATGTCCAATTGCAGTTTCTACAGAAAGAGTGTTTCAGAACGGCTCAATCATAAGTAAGGTTCAATTCTGTTAGTTGAATGCACAGAACAGAAAGAAGTTTCGTACAATGCTTCTGTGTAGTTTATATTTGAACATATTCTTTTTTCCACTATTACCCACTTAGCGCTACGAATGTCCAATTGCATTTTCTACAGACAGAGTGTTTCAAAACTGCTCAATCAAAAGTATGGTTTAACTCTGTTAGCTGAATGCTCAGATCAGAAAGATGTTTCACAGAATGCTTCAGTGTAGTTTATATTTGAATATATTCCTTTTTCCACTAGTACGCTCTTAGCGCTCCAAATGTCCAGTTGCATTTTCTACAGAAAGAGTGTTCAGATCTGCTCAATCAAAAGTATGGTTTAACTCTGTTAGCTGAATGCACAAATCAGAAAGAAGTTTCACCGAATGATTCTGTGTAGTTTATATTTGAAGACATTCCTTTTTCCACTATTACCCTCTTAGCGCTCCGAATCTCCACTTGCATTTTCTACAAAAAGAGTGTTTCATAACTGCTCAATCAAAAATATGTTTTATCTCTGTTAACTGAATTTACAGATCAGAAATAAGTTTCACAGAATGCATCTGTGTAGTTTTTATTTGAAGATATTCTTTTTCCCAATGTAGGCCTCTTAGCGCTTAGCATGTCCAATTGCAGATTCTACAGAAAGAGTGTTTCAGAACGGCTCAATCAAAAGTAAGGTTCAACTCTGTTAGTTGAATGCACAGAACGGAAAGTATTTTCACAGAATGCTACTGTGTAGTTTATATTTGAATATATTCCTTTTTCGACTATTACCCTCTTAGCGCTCCGAATGTCCACTTGCATTTTCTACAGAAAGAGTGTTCATAAATGCGCAATCAAAAGTATGGTGTAACTCTGTTAGCTTAATGAACATATCAGAAATAAGTTTCACACAATGCTTCTGTGTAGTTTTTATTTGAAGATATTATTTTTCCCAATAGAGGCCTCTTAGCGCTCAGAATGTCCAATTGCAGTTTCTACAGAAAGAGTGTTTCAGAACGGCTCAATCAAAACTAAGGTTCAACTCTGTTAGTTGAATGCACAGAACAGAAAGAAGTTTCATACAATGCTTCTGTGTAGTTTATATTTGAACATATTCTTTTTTCCACTATTACCCACTTAGCGCTACGAATGTCCAGTTGCATTTTCTACAGACAGAGTGTTTCAAAACTGCTCAATCAAAAGTATGGTTTAACTCTGTTAGCTGAATGCTCAGATCAGAAAGAAGTTTCACAGAATGCTTCTGTGTAGTTTATATTTGAATATATTCCTTTTTCCACTACTACTCTCTTAGCGCTCCAAATGTCCAGTTGCATTTTCTACAGAAAGAGTGTTCAGATCTGCTCAATCAAAAGTATGTTTTAACTCTGTTAGCTGAATGCACAGATCAGAAAGAAGTTTCACAGAATGATTCTGTGTAGTTTATATTTGGAGACATTCCTTTTTCCACTATTACCCTCTTAGCGCTCCGAATCTCCACTTGCATTTTCTACAGAAAGAGTGTTTCAGAACGGCTCAATCAAAACTAAGCTTCAACTCTTTTAGTTGAACAAACAGAACAGAAAGAAGTTTCACACAATTCTTCTGTGTAGTTTTTATTTCTAGACATTCTTTTTCCCAATATAGGCCTCTTAGCGCTCAGAATGTCCAATTGCAGTTTCTACAGAAAGAGTGTTTCAGAACGGCTCAATCAAAAGTAAGGTTCAACTCTGTTAGTTGAATGCACAGAAAAGAAAGAAGTTTCATACAATGCTTCTGTGTAGTTTATATTTGAACATATTCTTTTTTCCACTATTACCCACTTAGCGCTACGAATGTCCAGTTGCATTTTCTTCAGACAGAGTGTTTCAAAACTGCTCAATCAAAAGTATGGTTTAACTCTGTTAGCTGAATGCTCAGATCAGAAAGAAGTTTCACAGAATGCTTCTGTGTAGTTTATATTTGAATATATTCCTTTTTCCACTACTACGCTCTTAGCGCTCCAATTGTCCAGTTGCATTTTCTACAGAAAGAGTGTTCAGATCTGCTCAATCAAAAGTATGGTTTAACTCTGTTAGCTGAATGCACAGATCATAAAGAAGTTTCACCGAATGATTCTGTGTAGTTTATATTTGAAGACATTCCTTTTTCCACTATTACCCTCTTAGCGCTCCGAATCTCCACTTGCATTTTCTACAAAAAGAGTGTTTCATAACTGCTCAATCAAAAATATGTTTTATCTCTGTTAACTGAATTTACAGATCAGAAATAAGTTTCACAGAATGCATCTGTGTAGTTTTTATTGGAAGATATTCTTTTTCCCAATGTAGGCCTCTTAGCGCTTAGCATGTCCAATTGCAGTTTCTACAGAAAGAGTGTTTCAGAACGGCTCAATCAAAAGTAAGGTTCAACTCTGTTAGTTGAATGCACAGAACAGAAAGAATTTTCACAGAATGCTACTGTGTAGTTTGTATTTGAATATATTCCTTTTTCCACTATTACCCTCTTAGCGCTCCGAATGTCCACTTGCATTTTCTACAGAAAGAGTGTTCAGAACTGCGCAATCAAAAGTATGGTTTAACTCTGTTAGCTTAATGAACATATCAGAAATAAGTTTCACACAATGCTTCTGTGTAGTTTTTATTTGAAGATATTATTTTTCCCAATATAGGCCTCTTAGCGCTCAGAATGTCCAATTGCAGTTTCTACAGAAAGAGTGTTTCAGAACGGCTCAATCAAAACTAAGGTTCAACTCTGTTAGTTGAATGCACAGAACAGAAAGAAGTTTCATACAATGCTTCTGTGTAGTTTATATTTGAACATATTCTTTTTTCCACTATTACCCACTTAGCGCTACGAATGTCCAGTTGCATTTTCTACAGACAGAGTGTTTCAAAACTGCTCAATCAAAAGTATGGTTTAACTCTGTTAGCTGAATGCTCAGATCAGAAAGAAGTTTCACAGAATGCTTCTGTGTAGTTTATATTTGAATATATTCCTTTTTCCACTACTACTCTCTTAGCGCTCCAAATGTCCAGTTGCATTTTCTACAGAAAGAGTGTTCAGATCTGCTCAATCAAAAGTATGTTTTAACTCTGTTAGCTGAATGCACAGATCAGAAAGAAGTTTCACAGAATGATTCTGTGTAGTTTATATTTGGAGACATTCCTTTTTCCACTATTACCCTCTTAGCGCTCCGAATCTCCACTTGCATTTTCTACAGAAAGAGTGTTTCAGAACGGCTCAATCAAAACTAAGCTTCAACTCTTTTAGTTGAACAAACAGAACAGAAAGAAGTTTCACACAATTCTTCTGTGTAGTTTTTATTTCTAGACATTCTTTTTCCCAATATAGGCCTCTTAGCGCTCAGAATGTCCAATTGCAGTTTCTACAGAAAGAGTGTTTCAGAACGGCTCAATCAAAAGTAAGGTTCAACTCTGTTAGTTGAATGCACAGAAAAGAAAGAAGTTTCATACAATGCTTCTGTGTAGTTTATATTTGAACATATTCTTTTTTCCACTATTACCCACTTAGCGCTACGAATGTCCAGTTGCATTTTCTTCAGACAGAGTGTTTCAAAACTGCTCAATCAAAAGTATGGTTTAACTCTGTTAGCTGAATGCTCAGATCAGAAAGAAGTTTCACAGAATGCTTCTGTGTAGTTTATATTTGAATATATTCCTTTTTCCACTACTACGCTCTTAGCGCTCCAATTGTCCAGTTGCATTTTCTACAGAAAGAGTGTTCAGATCTGCTCAATCAAAAGTATGGTTTAACTCTGTTAGCTGAATGCACAGATCATAAAGAAGTTTCACCGAATGATTCTGTGTAGTTTATATTTGAAGACATTCCTTTTTCCACTATTACCCTCTTAGCGCTCCGAATCTCCACTTGCATTTTCTACAAAAAGAGTGTTTCATAACTGCTCAATCAAAAATATGTTTTATCTCTGTTAACTGAATTTACAGATCAGAAATAAGTTTCACAGAATGCATCTGTGTAGTTTTTATTGGAAGATATTCTTTTTCCCAATGTAGGCCTCTTAGCGCTTAGCATGTCCAATTGCAGTTTCTACAGAAAGAGTGTTTCAGAACGGCTCAATCAAAAGTAAGGTTCAACTCTGTTAGTTGAATGCACAGAACAGAAAGAATTTTCACAGAATGTTACTGTGTAGTTTGTATTTGAATATATTCCTTTTTCCACTATTACCCTCTTAGCGCTCCGAATGTCCACTTGCATTTTCTACAGAAAGAGTGTTCAGAACTGCGCAATCAAAAGTATGGTTTAACTCTGTTAGCTTAATGAACATATCAGAAATAAGTTTCACACAATGCTTCTGTGTAGTTTTTATTTGAAGATATTATTTTTCCCAATAGAGGCCTCTTAGCGCTCAGAATGTCCAATTGCAGTTTCTACAGAAAGAGTGTTTCAGAAAGGCTCAATCAAAAGTAAGGTTCAACTCTGTTAGTTGAATGCACAGAACAGAAAGAAGTTTCATACAATGCTTCTGTGTAGTTTATATTAGAACATATTCTTTTTTCCACTATTACCCACTTAGCGCTACGAAGGTCCAGTTGAATTTTCTACAGACAGAGTGTTTCAAAACTGCTCAATCAAAAGTATGGTTTAACTCTGTTAGCTGAATGCTCAGATCAGAAAGAAGTTTCACAGAATGCTTCTGTGTAGTTTATATTTGAATATATTCCTTTTTTAATCTACTACTCTCTTAGCGCTCCAAATGTCCAGTTGCATTTTCTACAGAAAGAGTGTTCAGATCTGCTCAATCAAAAGTATGGTTTAACTCCGTTAGCTGAATGCACAGATCAGAAAGAAGTTTCACAGAATGATTCTGTGTAGTTTATATTTGGAGACATTCCTTTTTCCACTATTACCCTCTTAGCGCTCCGAATCTCCACTTGCATTTTCTACAGAAAGAGTGTTTCAGAACGGCTCAATCAAAACTAAGGTTCAACTCTTTTAGTTGAACAAACAGAACAGAAAGAAGTTTCACACAATTCTTCCGTGTAGTTTTTATTTGTAGACATTCTTTTTCCCAATATAGGCCTCTTTGCGCTCAGAATGTCCAATTGCAGTTTCTACAGAAAGAGTGTTTCAGAACGGCTCAATCATAAGTAAGGTTCAATTCTGTTAGTTGAATGCACAGAACAGAAAGAAGTTTCGTACAATGCTTCTGTGTAGTTTATATTTGAACATATTCTTTTTTCCACTATTACCCACTTAGCGCTACGAATGTCCAATTGCATTTTCTACAGACAGAGTGTTTCAAAACTGCTCAATCAAAAGTATGGTTTAACTCTGTTAGCTGAATGCTCAGATCAGAAAGATGTTTCACAGAATGCTTCAGTGTAGTTTATATTTGAATATATTCCTTTTTCCACTAGTACGCTCTTAGCGCTCCAAATGTCCAGTTGCATTTTCTACAGAAAGAGTGTTCAGATCTGCTCAATCAAAAGTATGGTTTAACTCTGTTAGCTGAATGCACAAATCAGAAAGAAGTTTCACCGAATGATTCTGTGTAGTTTATATTTGAAGACATTCCTTTTTCCACTATTACCCTCTTAGCGCTCCGAATCTCCACTTGCATTTTCTACAAAAAGAGTGTTTCATAACTGCTCAATCAAAAATATGTTTTATCTCTGTTAACTGAATTTACAGATCAGAAATAAGTTTCACAGAATGCATCTGTGTAGTTTTTATTTGAAGATATTCTTTTTCCCAATGTAGGCCTCTTAGCGCTTAGCATGTCCAATTGCAGATTCTACAGAAAGAGTGTTTCAGAACGGCTCAATCAAAAGTAAGGTTCAACTCTGTTAGTTGAATGCACAGAACAGAAAGAATTTTCACAGAATGCTACTGTGTAGTTTATATTTGAATATATTCCTTTTTCGACTATTACCCTCTTAGCGCTCCGAATGTCCACTTGCATTTTCTACAGAAAGAGTGTTCATAAATGCGCAATCAAAAGTATGGTGTAACTCTGTTAGCTTAATGAACATATCAGAAATAAGTTTCACACAATGCTTCTGTGTAGTTTTTATTTGAAGATATTATTTTTCCCAATAGAGGCCTCTTAGCGCTCAGAATGTCCAATTGCAGTTTCTACAGAAAGAGTGTTTCAGAAAGGCTCAATCAAAAGTAAGGTTCAACTCTGTTAGTTGAATGCACAGAACAGAAAGAAGTTTCATACAATGCTTCTGTTAGTTTATATTTGAACATATTCTTTTTTCCACTATTACCCACTTAGCGCTACGAATGTCCAGTTGCATTTCCTACAGACAGAGTGTTTCAAAACTGCTCAATCAAAAGTATGGTTTAACTCTGTTAGCTGAATGCTCAGATCAGAAAGAAGTTTCACAGAATGCTTCTGTGTAGTTTATATTTGAATATATTCCTTTTTCCACTACTACTCTCTTAGCTCTCCAAATGTCCAGTTGCATTTTCTACAGAAAGTGTGTTCAGATCTGCTCAATCAAAAGTATGGTTTAACTCTGTTAGCTGAATGCACAGATCAGAAAGAAGTTTCACAGAATGATTCTGTGTAGTTTATATTTGGAGACATTCCTTTTTCCACTATTACCCTCTTAGCGCTCCGAATCTCCACTTGCATTTTCTACAGAAAGAGTGTTTCAGAACGGCTCAATCAAAACTAAGCTTCAACTCTTTTAGTTGAACAAACAGAACAGAAAGAAGTTTCACACAATTCTTCTGTGTAGTTTTTATTTCTAGACATTCTTTTTCCCAATATAGGCCTCTTAGCGCTCAGAATGTCCAATTGCAGTTTCTACAGAAAGAGTGTTTCAGAACGGCTCAATCAAAAGTAAGGTTCAACTCTGTTAGTTGAATGCACAGAACAGAAAGAAGTTTCATACAATGCTTCTGTGTAGTTTATATTTGAACATATTCTTTTTTCCACTATTACCCACTTAGCGCTACTAATGTCCAGTTGCATTTTCTTCAGACAGAGTGTTTCAAAACTGCTCAATCAAAAGTATGGTTTAACTCTGTTAGCTGAATGCTCAGATCAGAAAGAAGTTTCACAGAATGCTTCTGTGTAGTTTATATTTGAATATATTCCTTTTTCCACTACTACGCTCTTAGTGCTCCAAATGTCCAGTTGCATTTTCTACAGAAAGAGTGTTCAGATCTGCTCAATCAAAAGTATGGTTTAACTCTGTTAGCTGAATGCACAGATCAGAAAGAAGTTTCACCGAATGATTCTGTGTAGTTTATATTTGAAGACATTCCTTTTTCCACTATTACCCTCTTAGCGCTCCGAATCTCCACTTGCATTTTCTACAAAAAGAGTGTTTCATAACTGCTCAATCAAAAATATGTTTTATCTCTGTTAACTGAATTTACAGATCAGAAATAAGTTTCACAGAATGCATCTGTGTAGTTTTTATTTGAAGATATTCTTTTTCCCAATGTAGGCCTCTTAGCGCTTAGCATGTCCAATTGCAGTTTCTACAGAAAGAGTGTTTCAGAACGGCTCAATCAAAAGTAAGGTTCAACTCTGTTAGTTGAATGCACAGAACAGAAAGAATTTTCACAGAATGCTACTGTGTAGTTTGTATTTGAATATATTCCTTTTTCCACTATTAACCTCTTAGCGCTCCGAATGTCCACTTGCATTTTCTACAGAAAGAGTGTACAGAACTGCGCAATCAAAAGTATGGTTTAACTCTGTTAGCTTAATGAACATATCAGAAATAAGTTTCACACAATGCTTCTGTGTAGTTTTTATTTGAAGATATTATTTTTCCCAATAGAGGCCTCTTAGCGCTCAGAATGTCCAATTGCAGTTTCTACACAAAGAGTGTTTCAGAACGGCTCAATCAAAAGTAAGGTTCAACTCTGTTAGTTGAATGCACAGAACAGAAAGAAGTTTCATACAATGCTTCTGTGTAGTTTATATTTGAACATATTCTTTTTTCCACTATTACCCACTTAGCGCTACGAATGTCCAGTTGCATTTTCTACAGACAGAGTGTTTCAAAACTGCTCAATCAAAAGTATGGTTTAACTCTCTTAGCTGAATGCTCAGATCAGAAAGAAGTTTCACAGAATGCTTCTGTGTAGTTTATATTTGAATATATTCCTTTTTCCACTACTAGTCTCTTAGCGCTCCAAATGTCCGGTTGCATTTTCTACAGAAAGAGTGTTCAGATCTGCTCAATCAAAAGTATGGTTTAACTCTGTTAGCTGAATGCACAGATCAGAAAGAAGTTTCACAGAATGATTCTGTGTAGTTTATATTTGGAGACATTCCTTTTTCCACTATTATCCTCTTAGCGCTCCGAATATCCACTTGCATTTTCTACAGAAAGAGTGTTTCAGAACGGCTCAATCAAAACTAAGGTTCAACTCTTTTAGTTGAACAAACAGAACAGAAAGCAGTTTCACACAATTCTTCTGTGTAGTTTTTATTTGTAGATATTCTTTTTCCCAATATAGGCCTCTTAGCGCTCAGAATGTCCAATTGCAGTTTCTACAGAAAGAGTGTTTCAGAACGGCTCAATCAAAAGTAAGGTTCAACTCTGTTAGTTGAATGCACAGAACAGAAAGAAGTTTCATACAATGCTTCTGTGTAGTTTATATTTGAACATATTCTTTTTTCCACTATTACCCACTTAGCGCTACGAATGTCCAGTTGCATTTTCTACAGACAGAGTGTTTCAAAACTGCTCAATCAAAAGTATGGTTTAACTCTGTTAGCTGAATGCTCAGATCAGAAAGAAGTTTCACAGAATGCTTCTGTGTAGTTTATATTTGAATATATTCCTTTTTCCACTACTACGCTCTTAGCGCTCCAAATGTCCAGTTGCATTTTCTACAGAAAGAGTGTTCAGATCTGCTCAATCAAAAGTATGGTTTAACTCTGTTAGCTGAATGCACAGATCAGAAAGAAGTTTCACCGAATGATTCTGTGTAGTTTATATTTGAAGACATTCCTTTTTCCACTATTACCCTCTTAGCGCTCCGAATCTCCACTTGCATTTTCTACAAAAAGAGTGTTTCATAACTGCTCAATCAAAAATATGTTTTATCTCTGTTAACTGAATTTCAGATCAGAAATAAGTTTCACAGAATGCATCTGTGTAGTTTTTATTTGAAGATATTCTTTTTCCCAATGTAGGCCTCTTAGCGCTTAGCATGTCCAATTGCAGTTTCTACAGAAAGAGTGTTTCAGAACGGCTCAATCAAAAGTAAGGTTCAACTCTGTTAGTTGAATGCACAGAACAGAAAGAATTTTCACAGAATGCTACTGTGCAGTTTATATTTGAATATATTCCTTTTTCCACTATTACCCTCTTAGCGCTCCGAATGTCCACTTGCATTTTCTACAGAAAGAGTGTTCAGAACTGCGCAATCAAAAGTATGGTTTAACTCTGTTAGCTTAATGAACATATCAGAAATAAGTTTCACACAATGCTTCTGTGTAGTTTTTATTTGAAGATATTATTTTTCCCAATAGAGGCCTCTTAGCGCTCAGAATGTCCAATTGCAGTTTCTACAGAAAGAGTGTTTCAGAACGGCTCAATCAAAAGTAAGGTTCAACTCTGTTAGTTGAATGCACAGAACAGAAAGAAGTTTCATACAATGCTTCTGTGTAGTTTATATTTGAACATATTCTTTTTTCCACTATTACCCACTTAGCGCTACGAATGTCCAGTTGCATTTTCTACAGACAGAGTGTTTCAAAACTGCTCAATCAAAAGTATGGTTTAACTCTGTTAGCTGAATGCTCAGATCAGAAAGAAGTTTCACAGAATGCTTCTGTGTAGTTTATATTTGAATATATTCCTTTTTCCACTACTACTCTCTTAGCGCTCCAAATGTCCATTTGCATTTTCTACAGAAAGAGTGTTCAGATCTGCTCAATCAAAAGTATGGTTTAACTCTGTTAGCTGAATGCACAGATCAGAAAGAAGTTTCACAGAATGATTCTGTGTAGTTTATATTTGGAGACATTCCTTTTTCCACTATTACCCTCTTAGCGCTCCGAATCTCCACTTGCATTTTCTACAGAAAGAGTGTTTCAGAACGGCTCAATCAAAACTAAGGTTCAACTCTTTTAGTTGAACAAACAGAACAGAAAGAAGTTTCACACAATTCTTCTGTGTAGTTTTTATTTGTAGACATTCTTTTTCCCAATATAGGCCTCTTAGCGCTCAGAATGTCCAATTGCAGTTTCTACAGAAAGAGTGTTTCAGAACGGCTCAATCAAAAGTAAGGTTCAACTCTGTTAGTTGAATGCACAGAACAGAAAGAAGTTTCATACAATGCTTCTGTGTAGTTTATATTTGAACATATTCTTTTTTCCACTATTACCCACTTAGCGCTACGAATGTCCAGTTGCATTTTCTACAGACAGAGTGTTTCAAAACTGCTCAATCAAAAGTATGGTTTAACTCTGTTAGCTGAATGCTCAGATCAGAAAGAAGTTTCACAGAATGCTTCTGTGTAGTTTATATTTGAATATATTCCTTTTTCCACTACTACGCTCTTAGCGCTCCAAATGTCCAGTTGCATTTTCTACAGAAAGAGTGTTCAGATCTGCTCAATCAAAAGTATGGTTTAACTCTGTTAGCTGAATGCACAGATCAGAAAGAAGTTTCACCGAATGATTCTGTGTAGTTTATATTTGAAGACATTCCTTTTTCCACTATTACCCTCTTAGCGTTCCGAATCTCCACTTGCATTTTCTACAAAAAGAGTGTTTCATAACTGCTCAATCAAAAATATGTTTTATCTCTGTTAACTGAATTTACAGATCAGAAATAAGTTTCACAGAATGCATCTGTGTAGTTTTTATTTGAAGATATTCTTTTTCCCTATGTAGGCCTCTTAGCGCTTAGCATGTCCAATTGCAGTTTCTACAGAAAGAGTGTTTCAGAACGGCTCAATCAAATTAAGGTTCAACTCTGTTAGTTGAATGCACAGAACAGAAAGAATTTTCACAGAATGCTACTGTGTAGTTTATATTTGAATATATTCCTTTTTCCACTATTACCCTCTTAGCGCTCCGAATGTCCACTTGCATTTTCTACAGAAAGAGTGTTCAGAACTGCGCAATCAAAAGTATGGTTTAACTCTGTTAGCTTAATGAACATATCAGAAATAAGTTTCACACAATGCTTCTGTGTAGTTTTTATTTGAAGATATTATTTTTCCCAATAGAGGCCTCTTAGCGCTCAGAATGTCCAATTGCAGTTTCTACAGAAAGAGTGTTTCAGAACGGCTCAATCAAAAGTAAGGTTCAACTCTGTTAGTTGAATGCACAGAACAGAAAGAAGTTTCATACAATGATTCTGTGTAGTTTATATTTGAACATATTCTTTTTTCCACTATTACCCACTTAGCGCTACGAATGTCCAGTTGCATTTTCTACAGACAGAGTGTTTCAAAACTGCTCAATCAAAAGTATGGTTTAACTCTCTTAGCTGAATGCTCAGATCAGAAAGAAGTTTCACAGAATGCTTCTGTGTAGTTTATATTTGAATATATTCCTTTTTCCACTACTACTCTCTTAGCGCTCCAAATGTCCGGTTGCATTTTCTACAGAAAGAGTGTTCAGATCTGCTCAATCAAAAGTATGGTTTAACTCTGTTAGCTGAATGCACAGATCAGAAAGAAGTTTCACAGAATGATTCTGTGTAGTTTATATTTGGAGACATTCCTTTTATCACTATTACCCTCTTAGCGCTCCGAATCTCCACTTGCATTTTCTACAGAAAGAGTGTTTCAGAACGGCGCAATCAAAACTAAGGTTCAACTCTTTTAGTTGAACAAACAGAACAGAAAGCAGTTTCACACAATTCTTCTGCGTAGTTTTTATTTGTAGACATTATTTTTCCCAATATAGGCCTCTTAGCGCTCAGAATGTCCAATTGCAGTTTCTACAGAAAGAGTGTTTCAGAACGGCTCAATCAAAAGTAAGGTTCAACTCTGTTAGTTGAATGCACAGAACAGAAAGAAGTTTCATACAATGCTTCTGTGTAGTTTATATTTGAACATATTCTTTTTTCCACTATTACCCACTTAGCGCTACGAATGTCCAGTTGCATTTTCTACAGACAGAGTGTTTCAAAACTGCTCAATCGAAAGTATGGTTTAACTCTGTTAGCTGAATGCTCAGATCAGAAAGAAGTTTCACAGAATGCTTCTGTGTAGTTTATATTGGAATATATTCCTTTTTTAATCTACTACTCTCTTAGCGCTCCAAATGTCCAGTTGCATTTTCTACAGAAAGAGTGTTCAGATCTGCTCAATCAAAAGTATGTTTTAACTCCGTTAGCTGAATGCACAGATCAGAAAGAAGTTTCACAGAATGATTCTGTGTAGTTTATATTTGGAGACATTCCTTTTTCCACTATTACCCTCTTAGCGCTCCGAATCTCCACTTGCATTTTCTACAGAAAGAGTGTTTCAGAACGGCTCAATCAAAACTAAGGTTCAACTCTTTTAGTTGAACAAACAGAACAGAAAGAAGTTTCACACAATTCTTCTGTGTAGTTTTTATTTGTAGACATTCTTTTTCCCAATATAGGCCTCTTTGCGCTCAGAATGTCCAATTGCAGTTTCTACAGAAAGAGTGTTTCAGAACGGCTCAATCAAAAGTAAGGTTCAACTCTGTTAGTTGAATGCACAGAACAGAAAGGAGTTTCGTACAATGCTTCTGTGTAGTTTATATTTGAACATATTCTTTTTTCCACTATTACCCACTTAGCGCTACGAATGTCCAATTGCATTTTCTACAGACAGAGTGTTTCAAAACTGCTCAATCAAAAGTATGGTTTAACTCTGTTAGCTGAATGCTCAGATCAGAAAGATGTTTCACAGAATGCTTCAGTGTAGTTTACATTTGAATATATTCCTTTTTCCACTAGTACGCTCTTAGCGCTCCAAATGTCCAGTTGCATTTTCTACAGAAAGAGTGTTCAGATCTGCTCAATCAAAAGTATGGTTTAACTCTGTTAGCTGAATGCACATATCAGAAAGAAGTTTCACCGAATGATTCTGTGTAGTTTATATTTGAAGACATTCCTTTTTCCACTATTACCCTCTTAGCGCTCCGAATCTCCACTTGCATTTTCTACAAAAAGAGTGTTTCATAACTGCTCAATCAAAAATATGTTTTATCTCTGTTAACTGAATTTACAGATCAGAAATAAGTTTCACAGAATGCATCTGTGTAGTTTTTATTTGAAGATATTCTTTTTCCCAATGTAGGCCTCTTAGCGCTTAGCATGTCCAATTGCAGTTTCTACAGAAAGAGTGTTTCAGAACGGCTCAATCAAAAGTAAGGTTCAACTCTGTTAGTTGAATGCACAGAACAGAAAGAATTTTCACAGAATGCTACTGTGTAGTTTATATTTGAATATATTCCTTTTTCGACTATTACCCTCTTAGCGCTCCGAATGTCCACTTGCATTTTCTACAGAAAGAGTGTTCAGAAATGCGCAATCAAAAGTATGGTGTAACTCTGTTAGCTTAATGAACATATCAGAAATAAGTTTCACACAATGCTTCTGTGTAGTTTTTATTTGAAGATATTATTTTTCCCAATAGAGGCCTCTTAGCGCTCAGAATGTCCAATTGCAGTTTCTACAGAAAGAGTGTTTCAGAACGGCTCAATCAAAAGTAAGGTTCAACTCTGTTAGTTGAATGCACAGAACAGAAAGAAGTTTCATACAATGCTTCTGTGTAGTTTATATTTGAACATATTCTTTTTTCCACTATTACCCACTTAGCGCTACGAATGTCCAGTTGCATTTTCTACAGACAGAGTGTTTCAAAACTGCTCAATCAAAAGTATGGTTTAACTCTGTTAGCTGAATGCTCAGATCAGAAAGAAGTTTCACAGAATGCTTCTGTGTAGTTTATATTTGAATATATTCCTTTTTCCACTACTACTCTCTTAGCGCTCCAAATGTCCAGTTGCATTTTCTACAGAAAGAGTGTTCAGATCTGCTCAATCAAAAGTATGGTTTAACTCTGTTAGCTGAATGCACAGATCAGAAAGAAGTTTCACAGAATGATTCTGTGTAGTTTATATTTGGAGACATTCCTTTTTCCACTATTACCCTCTTAGCGCTCCGAATCTCCACTTGCATTTTCTACAGAAAGAGTGTTTCAGAACGGCTCAATCAAAACTAAGCTTCAAATCTTTTAGTTGAACAAACAGAACAGAAAGAAGTTTCACACAATTCTTCTGTGTAGTTTTTATTTCTAGACATTCTTTTTCCCAATATAGGCCTCTTAGCGCTCAGAATGTCCAATTGCAGTTTCTACAGAAAGAGTGTTTCAGAACGGCTCAATCAAAAGTAAGGTTCAACTCTGTTAGTTGAATGCACAGAACAGAAAGAAGTTTCATACAATGCTTCTGTGTAGTTTATATTTGAACATATTCTTTTTTCCACTATTACCCACTTAGCGCTACGAATGTCCAGTTGCATTTTCTTCAGACAGAGTGTTTCAAAACTGCTCAATCAAAAGTATGGTTTAACTCTGTTAGCTGAATGCTCAGATCAGAAAGAAGTTTCACAGAATGCTTCTGTGTAGTTTATATTTGAATATATTCCTTTTTCCACTACTACGCTCTTAGCGCTCCAAATGTCCATTTGCATTTTCTACAGAGAGAGTGTTCAGATCTGCTCAATCAAAAGTATGGTTTAACTCTGTTAGCTAAATGCACAGATCATAAAGAAGTTTCACCGAATGATTCTGTGTAGTTTATATTTGAAGACATTCCTTTTTCCACTATTACCCTCTTAGCGCTCCGAATCTCCACTTGCATTTTCTACAAAAAGAGTGTTTCATAACTGCTCAATCAAAAATATGTTTTAACTCTGTTAACTGAATTTACAGATCAGAAATAAGTTTCACAGAATGCATCTGTGTAGTTTTTATTTGAAGATATTCTTTTTCCCAATGTAGGCCTCTTAGCGTTTAGCATGTCCAATTGCAGTTTCTACAGAAAGAGTGTTTCAGAACGGCTCAATCAAAAGTAAGGTTCAACTCTGTTAGTTGAATGCACAGAACAGAAAGAATTTTCACAGAATGCTACTGTGTAGTTTATATTTGAATATATTCCTTTTTCCACTATTACCCTCTTAGCGCTCCGAATGTCCACTTGCATTTTCTACAGAAAGAGTGTTCAGAACTGCGCAATCAAAAGTATGGTTTAACTCTGTTAGCTTAATGAACATATCAGAAATATGTTTCACACAATGCTTCTGTGTAGTTTTTATTTGAAGATATTATTTTTCCCAATAGAGGCCTCTTAGCGCTCAGAATGTCCAATTGCAGTTTCTACAGAAAGAGTGTTTCAGAACGGCTCAATCAAAAGTAAGGTTCAACTCTGTTAGTTGAATGCACAGAACAGAAAGAAGTTTCATACAATGCTTCTGTGTAGTTTATATTTGAACATATTCTTTTTTCCACTATTACCCACTTAGCGCTACGAATGTCCAGTTGCATTTTCTACAGACAGAGTGTTTCAAAACTGCTCAATCAAAAGTATGGTTTAACTCTCTTAGCTGAATGCTCAGATCAGAAAGAAGTTTCACAGAATGCTTCTGTGTAGTTTATATATGAATATATTCCTTTTTCCACTACTACTCTCTTAGCGCTCCAAATGTCCGGTTGCATTTTCTACAGAAAGAGTGTTCAGATCTGCTCAATCAAAAGTATGATTTAACTCTGTTAGCTGAATGCACAGATCAGAAAGAAGTTTCACAGAATGATTCTGTGTAGTTTATATTTGGAGACATTCCTTTTTCCACTATCACCCTCTTAGCGCTCCGAATCTCCACTTGCATTTTCTACAGAAAGAGTGTTTCAGAACGGCTCAATCAAAACTAAGGTTCAACTCTTTTAGTTGAACAAACAGAACAGAAAGCAGTTTCACACAATTCTTCTGTGTAGTTTTTATTTGTAGATATTCTTTTTCCCAATATAGGCCTCTTAGCGCTCAGAATGTCCAATTGCAGTTTCTACAGAAAGAGTGTTTCAGAACGGCTCAATCAAAAGTAAGGTTCAACTCTGTTAGTTGAATGCACAGAACAGAAAGAAGTTTCATACAATGCTTCTGTGTAGTTTATATTTGAACATATTCTTTTTTCCACTATTACCCACTTAGCGCTACGAATGTCCAGTTGCATTTTCTACAGACAGAGTGTTTCAAAACTGCTCAATCAAAAGTATGGTTTAACTCTGTTAGCTGAATGCTCAGATCAGAAAGAAGTTTCACAGAATGCTTCTGTGTAGTTTATATTTGAATATATTCCTTTTTCCACTACTACGCTCTTAGCGCTCCAAATGTCCAGTTGCATTTTCTACAGAAAGAGTGTTCAGATCTGCTCAATCAAAAGTATGGTTTAACTCTGTTAGCTGAATGCACAGATCAGAAATAAGTTTCACCGAATGATTCTGTGTAGTTTATATTTGAAGACATTCCTTTTTCCACTATTACCCTCTTAGCGCTCCGAATCTCCACTTGCATTTTCTACAAAAAGAGTGTTTCATAACTGCTCAATCAAAAATATGTTTTATCTATGTTAACTGAATTTCAGATCAGAAATAAGTTTCACAGAATGCATCTGTGTAGTTTTTATTTGAAGATAATCTTTTTCCCAATGTAGGCCTCTTAGCGCTTAGCATGTCCAATTGCAGTTTCTACAGAAAGAGTGTTTCAGAACGGCTCAATCAAAAGTAAGGTTCAACTCTGTTAGTTGAATGCACAGAACAGAAAGAATTTTCACAGAATGCTACTGTGCAGTTTATATTTGAATATATTCCTTTTTCCACTATTACCCTCTTAGCGCTCCGAATGTCCACTTGCATTTTCTACAGAAAGAGTGTTCAGAACTGCGCAATCAAAAGTATGGTTTAACTCTGTTAGCTTAATGAACATATCAGAAATAAGTTTCACACAATGCTTCTGTGTAGTTTTTATTTGAAGATATTATTTTTCCCAATAGAGGCCTCTTAGCGCTCAGAATGTCCAATTGCAGTTTCTACAGAAAGAGTGTTTCAGAACGGCTCAATCAAAAGTAAGGTTCAACTCTGTTAGTTGAATGCACAGAACAGAAAGAAGTTTCATACAATGCTTCTGTGTAGTTTATATTTGAACATATTCTCTTTTCCACTATTACCCACTTAGCGCTACGAATGTCCAGTTGCATTTTCTACAGACAGAGTGTTTCAAAACTGCTCAATCAAAAGTATGGTTTAACTCTGTTAGCTGAATACTCAGAGCAGAAAGAAGTTTCACAGAATGCTTCTGTGTAGTTTATATTTGAATATATTCCTTTTTCCACTACTACTCCCTTAGCGCTCCAAATGTCCGGTTGCATTTTCTACAGAAAGAGTGTTCAGATCTGCTCAATCAAAAGTATGGTTTAACTCTGTTAGCTGAATGCACAGATCAGAAAGAAGTTTCACAGAATGATTCTATGTAGTTTATATTTGGAGACATTCCTTTTTCCACTATCACCCTCTTAGCGCTCCGAATCTCCACTTGCATTTTCTACAGAAAGAGTGTTTCAGAACGGCTCAATCAAAACTAAGGTTCAACACTTTTAGTTGAACAAACAGAACAGAAAGCAGTTTCACACAATTCTTCTGTGTAGTTTTTATTTGTAGATATTCTTTTTCCCAATATAGGCCTCTTAGCGCTCAGAATGTCCAATTGCAGTTTCTACAGAAAGAGTGTTTCAGAACGGCTCAATCAAAAGTAAGGTTCAACTCTGTTAGTTGAATGCACAGAACAGAAAGAAGTTTCATACAATGCTTCTGTGTAGTTTATATTTGAACATATTCTTTTTTCCAGTATTACCCACTTAGCGCTACGAATGTCCAGTTGCATTTTCTACAGACAGAGTGTTTCAAAACTGCTCAATCAAAAGTATGGTTTAACTCTGTTAGCTGAATGCTCAGATCAGAAAGAAGTTTCACAGAATGCTTCTGTGTAGTTTATATTTGAATATATTCCTTTTTCCACTACTACGCTCTTAGCGCTCCAAATGTCCAGTTGCATTTTCTACAGAAAGAGTGTTCAGATCTGCTCAATCAAAAGTATGGTTTAACTGTGTTAGCTGAATGCACAGATCAGAAATAAGTTTCACCGAATGATTCTGTGTAGTTTATATTTGAAGACATTCCTTTTTCCAGTATTACCCTCTTAGCGCTCCGAATCTCCACTTGCATTTTCTACAAAAAGAGTGTTTCATAACTGCTCAATCAAAAATATGTTTTATCTATGTTAACTGAATTTCAGATCAGAAATAAGTTTCACAGAATGCATCTGTGTAGTTTTTATTTGAAGATAATCTTTTTCCCAATGTAGGCCTCTTAGCGCTTAGCATGACCAATTGCAGTTTCTACAGAAAGAGTGTTTCAGAACGGCTCAATCAAAAGTAAGGTTCAACTCTGTTAGTTGAATGCACAGAACAGAAAGAATTTTCACAGAATGCTACTGTGCAGTTTATATTTGAATATATTCCTTTTTCCACTATTACCCTCTTAGCGCTCCGAATGTCCACTTGCATTTTCTACAGAAAGAGTGTTCAGAACTGCGCAATCAAAAGTATGGTTTAACTCTGTTAGCTTAATGAACATATCAGAAATAAGTTTCACACAATGCTTCTGTGTAGTTTTTATTTGAAGATATTATTTTTCCCAATAGAGGCCTCTTAGCGCTCAGAATGTCCAATTGCACTTTCTACAGAAAGAGTGTTTCAGAACGGCTCAATCAAAAGTAAGGTTCAACTCTGTTAGTTGAATGCACAGAACAGAAAGAAGTTTCATACAATGCTTCTGTGTAGTTTATATTTGAACATATTCTTTTTTCCACTATTACCCACTTAGCGCTACGAATGTCCAGTTGCATTTTCTACAGACAGAGTGTTTCAAAACTGCTCAATCAAAAGTATGGTTTAACTCTGTTAGCTGAATACTCAGAGCAGAAAGAAGTTTCACAGAATGCTTCTGTGTAGTTTATATTTGAATATATTCCTTTTTCCACTACTACTCTCTTAGCGCTCCAAATGTCCAGTTGCATTTTCTACAGAAAGAGTGTTCAGATCTGCTCAATCAAAAGTATGGTTTAACTCTGTTAGCTGAATGCACAGATCAGAAAGAAGTTTCACAGAATGATTCTGTGTAGTTTATATTTGGAGACATTCCTTTTTCCACTATTACCCTCTTAGCGCTCCGAATCTCCACTTGCATTTTCTACAGAAAGAGTGTTTCAGAACGGCTCAATCAAAACTAAGGTTCAACTCTTTTAGTTGAACAAACAGAACAGAAAGAAGTTTCACACAATTCTTCTGTGTAGTTTTTATTTGTAGACATTCTTTTTCCCAATATAGGCCTCTTAGCGCTCAGAATGTCCAATTGCAGTTTCTACAGAAAGAGTGTTTCAGAACGGCTCAATCAAAAGTAAGGTTCAACTCTGTTAGTTGAATGCACAGAACAGAAAGAAGTTTCATACAATGCTTCTGTGTAGTTTATATTTGAACATATTATTTTTTCCACTATTACCCACTTAGCGCTACGAATGTCCAGTTGCATTTTCTACAGACAGAGTGTTTCAAAACTGCTCAATCAAAAGTATGGTTTAACTCTGTTAGCTGAATGCTCAGATCAGAAAGAAGTTTCACAGAATGCTTCTGTGTAGTTTATATTTGAATATATTCCTTTTTTAATCTACTACTCTCTTAGCGCTCCAAATGTCCAGTTGCATTTTCTACAGAAAGAGTGTTCAGATCTGCTCAATCAAAAGTATGGTTTAACTCCGTTAGCTGAATGCACAGATCAGAAAGAAGTTTCACAGAATGATTCTGTGTAGTTTATATTTGGAGACATTCCTTTTTCCACTATTACCCCCTTAGCGCTCCGAATCTCCACTTGCATTTTCTACAGAAAGAGTGTTTCAGAACGGCTCAATCAAAACTAAGGTTCAACTCTTTTAGTTGAACAAACAGAACAGAAAGAAGTTTCACACAATTCTTCTGTGTAGTTTTTATTTGTAGACATTCTTTTTCCCAATATAGGCCTCTTTGTGCTCAGAATGTCCAACTGCAGTTTCTACAGAAAGAGTGTTTCAGAACGGCTCAATCAAAAGTAAGGTTCAATTCTGTTAGTTGAATGCACAGAACAGAAAGAAGTTTTGTACAATGCTTCTGTGTAGTTTATATTTGAACATATTCTTTTTTCCACTATTACCCACTTAGCGCTACGAATGTCAAATTGCATTTTCTACAGACAGAGTTTTTCAAAACTGCTCAATCAAAAGTACGGTTTAACTCTGTTAGCTGAATGCTCAGATCAGAAAGATGTTTCACAGAATGCTTCTGTGTAGTTTATATTTGAATATATTCCTTTTTCCACTACTACGCTCTTAGCGCTCCAAATGTCCAGTTGCATTTTCTACAGAAAGAGTGTTCAGATCTGCTCAATCAAAAGTATGGTTTAACTCTGTTAGCTGAATGCACAAATCAGAAAGAAGTTTCACCGAATGATTCTGTGTAGTTTATATTTGAAGACATTCATTTTTCCACTATTACTCTCTTAGCGCTCCGAATCTCCACTTGCATTTTCTACAAAAAGAGTGTTTCATAACTGCTCAATCAAAAATATGTTTTATCTCTGTTAACTGAATTTACAGATCAGAAATAAGTTTCACAGAATGCATCTGTGTAGTTTTTATTTGAAGATATTCTTTTTCCCAGTGTAGGCCTCTTAGCGCTTAGCATGTCCAATTGCAGTTTCTACAGAAAGACTGTTTCAGAACGGCTCAATCAAAAGTAAGTTTCAACTCTGTTAGTTGAATGCACAGAACAGAAAGAATTTTCACAGAATGCTACTGTGTAGTTTATATTTGAATATATTCCTTTTTCCACTATTACCCTCTTAGCGCTCCGAATGTCCACTTGCATTTTCTACAGAAAGAGTGTTCAGAACTGCGCGATCAAAAGTATGGTTTAACTCTGTTAGCTTAATGAACATATCAGAAATAAGTTTCACACAATGCTTCTGTGTAGTTTTTATTTGAAGATATTATTTTTCCCAATAGAGGCCTCTTAGCGCTCAGAATGTCCAATTGCAGTTTCTACAGAAAGAGTGTTTCAGAACGGCTCAATCAAAAGTAAGGTTCAACTCTGTTAGTTGAATGCACAGAACAGAAAGTAGTTTCATACAATGCTTCTGTGTAGTTTATATTTGAACATATTCTTTTTTCCACTATTACCCACTTAGCGCTACGAATGTCCAGTTGCATTTTCTACAGACAGAGTGTTTCAAAACTGCTCAATCAAAAGTATGGTTTAACTCTGTTACCTGAATGCTCAGATCAGAAAGAAGTTTCACAGAATGCTTCTGTGTAGTTTATATATGAATATATTCCTTTTTCCACTACTACTCTCTTAGCGCTCCAAATGTCCAGTTGCATTTTCTACAGAAAGAGTGTTCAGATCTGCTCAATCAAAAGTATGGTTTAACTCTGTTAGCTGAATGCACAGATCAGAAAGAAGTTTCACAGAATGATTCTGTGTAGTTTATATTTGGAGACATTCCTTTTTCCACTATTACCCTCTTAGCGCTCCGAATCTCCACTTGCATTTTCTACAGAAAGAGTGTTTCAGAACGGCTCAATCAAAACTAAGCTTCAACTCTTTTAGTTGAACAAACAGAACAGAAAGATGTTTCACACAATTCTTCTGTGTAGTTTTTATTTCTAGACATTCTTTTTCCCAATATAGGCCTCTTAGCGCTCAGAATGTCCAATTGCAGTTTCTACAGAAAGAGTGTTTCAGAACGGCTCAATCAAAAGTAAGGTTCAACTCTGTTAGTTGAATGCACAGAACAGAAAGAAGTTTCATACATTGCTTCTGTGTAGTTTATATTTGAACATATTCTTTTTTCCACTATTACCCACTTAGCGCTACGAATGTCCAGTTGCATTTTCTACAGACAGAGTGTTTCAAAACTGCTCAATCAAAAGTATGGTTTAACTCTGTTAGCTGAATGCTCAGATCAGAAAGAAGTTTCACAGAATGCTTCTGTGTAGTTTATATTTGAATATATTCCTTTTTCCACTACTACGCTCTTAGCGCTCCAAATGTCCAGTTGCATTTTCTACAGAAAGAGTGTTCAGATCTGCTCAATCAAAAGTATGGTTTAACTCTGTTAGCTGAATGCACAGATCAGAAAGAAGTTTCACCGAATGATTCTGTGTAGTTTATATTTGAAGACATTCATTTTTCCACTATTACTCTCTTAGCGCTCCGAATCTCCACTTGCATTTTCTACAAAAAGAGTGTTTCATAACTGCTCAATCAAAAATATGTTTTATCTCTGTTAACTGAATTTACAGATCAGAAATAAGTTTCACAGAATGCATCTGTGTAGTTTTTATTTGAAGATATTCTTTTTCCCAGTGTAGGCCTCTTAGCGCTTAGCATGTCCAATTGCAGTTTCTACAGAAAGACTGTTTCAGAACGGCTCAATCAAAAGTAAGTTTCAACTCTGTTAGTTGAATGCACAGAACAGAAAGAATTTTCACAGAATGCTACTGTGTAGTTTATATTTGAATATATTCCTTTTTCCACTATTACCCTCTTAGCGCTCCGAATGTCCACTTGCATTTTCTACAGAAAGAGTGTTCAGAACTGCGCAATCAAAAGTATGGTTTAACTCTGTTAGCTTAATGAACATATCAGAAATAAGTTTCACACAATGCTTCTGTGTAGTTTTTATTTGAAGATATTATTTTTCCCAATAGAGGCCTCTTAGCGCTCAGAATGTCCAATTGCAGTTTCTACAGAAAGAGTGTTTCAGAACGGCTCAATCAAAAGTAAGGTTCAACTCTGTTAGTTGAATGCACAGAACAGAAAGTAGTTTCATACAATGCTTCTGTGTAGTTTATATTTGAACATATTCTTTTTTCCACTATTACCCACTTAGCGCTACGAATGTCCAGTTGCATTTTCTACAGACAGAGTGTTTCAAAACTGCTCAATCAAAAGTATGGTTTAACTCTGTTACCTGAATGCTCAGATCAGAAAGAAGTTTCACAGAATGCTTCTGTGTAGTTTATATATGAATATATTCCTTTTTCCACTACTACTCTCTTAGCGCTCCAAATGTCCAGTTGCATTTTCTACAGAAAGAGTGTTCAGATCTGCTCAATCAAAAGTATGGTTTAACTCTGTTAGCTGAATGCACAGATCAGAAAGAAGTTTCACAGAATGATTCTGTGTAGTTTATATTTGGAGACATTCCTTTTTCCACTATTACCCTCTTAGCGCTCCGAATCTCCACTTGCATTTTCTACAGAAAGAGTGTTTCAGAACGGCTCAATCAAAACTAAGCTTCAACTCTTTTAGTTGAACAAACAGAACAGAAAGATGTTTCACACAATTCTTCTGTGTAGTTTTTATTTCTAGACATTCTTTTTCCCAATATAGGCCTCTTAGCGCTCAGAATGTCCAATTGCAGTTTCTACAGAAAGAGTGTTTCAGAACGGCTCAATCAAAAGTAAGGTTCAACTCTGTTAGTTGAATGCACAGAACAGAAAGAAGTTTCATCCAATGCTTCTGTGTAGTTTATATTTGAACATATTCTTTTTTCCACTATTACCCACTTAGCGCTACGAATGTCCAGTTGCATTTTCTACAGACAGAGTGTTTCAAAACTGCTCAATCAAAAGTATGGTTTAACTCTGTTAGCTGAATGCTCAGATCAGAAAGAAGTTTCACAGAATGCTTCTGTGTAGTTTATATTTGAATATATTCCTTTTTCCACAACTACGCTCTTAGCGCTCCAAATGTCCAGTTGCATTTTCTACAGAAAGAGTGTTCAGATCTGCTCAATCAAAAGTATGGTTTAACTCTGTTAGCTGAATGCACAGATCAGAAAGAAGTTTCACCGAATGATTCTGTGTAGTTTATATTTGAAGACATTCCTTTTTCCACTATTACCCTCTTAGCGCTCCGAATCTCCACTTGCATTTTCTACAAAAAGAGTGTTTCATAACTGCTCAATCAAAAATATGTTTTATCTCTGTTAACTGAATTTACAGATCAGAAATAAATTTCACAGAATGCATCTGTGTAGTTTTTATTTGAAGATATTCTTTTTCCCAATGTAGGCCTCTTAGCGCTTAGCATGTCCAATTGCAGTTTCTACAGAAAGAGTGTTTCAGAACGGCTCAATCAAAAGTAAGGTTCAACTCTGTTAGTTGAATGCACAGAACAGAAAGAATTTTCACAGAATGCTACTGTGTAGTTTATATTTGAATATATTCCTTTTTCCACTATTACCCTCTTAGCGCTCCGAATGTCCACTTGCATTTTCTACAGAAAGAGTGTTCAGAACTGCGCAATCAAAAGTATGGTTTAACTCTGTTAGCTTAATGAACATATCAGAAATAAGTTTCACACAATGCTTCTGTGTAGTTTTTATTTGAAGATATTATTTTTCCCAATAGAGGCCTCTTAGCGCTCAGAATGTCCAATTGCAGTTTCTACAGAAAGAGTGTTTCAGAACGGCTCAATCAAATGTAAGATTCAACTCTGTTAGTTGAATGCACAGAACAGAAAGAAGTTTCATACAATGCTTCTGTTTAGTTTATATTTGAACATATTCTTTTTTCCACTATTACCCACTTAGCGCTACGAATGTCCAGTTGCATTTTCTACAGACAGAGTTTTTCAAAACTGCTCAATCAAAACTATGGTTTAACTCTGTTAGCTGAATGCCCATATCAGAAAGAAGTTTCACAGAATGCTTCTGTGTAGTTTATATTTGAATATATTCCTTTTTCCACTACTACTCTCTTAGCGCTCCAAATGTCCAGTTGCATTTTCTACAGAAGGAGTGTTCAGATCTGCTCAATCAAAAGTATGGTTTAACTCTGTTAGCTGAATGCACAGATCAGAAAGAAGTTTCACAGAATGATTCTGTGTAGTTTATATTTGGAGACATTCCTTTTTCCACTATTACCCTCTTAGCGCTCCGAATCTCCACTTGCATTTTGTACAGAAAGAGTGTTTCAGAACGGCTCAATCAAAACTAAGCTTCAACTCTTTTAGTTGAACAAACAGAACAGAAAGAAGTTTCACACAATTCTTCTGTGTAGTTTTTATTTCTAGACATTCTTTTTCCCAATATAGGCCTCTTAGCGCTCAGAATGTCCAATTGCAGTTTCTACAGAAAGAGTGTTTCAGAACGGCTCAATCAAAAGTAAGGTTCAACTCTGTTAGTTGAATGCACAGAACAGAAAGAAGTTTCATACAATGCTTCTGTGTAGTTTATATTTGAACATATTCTTTTTTCCACTATTACCCACTTAGCGCTACGAATGTCCAGTTGCATTTTCTACAGACAGAGTGTTTCAAAACTGCTCAATCAAAAGTATGGTTTAACTCTGTTAGCTGAATGCTCAGATCAGAAAGAAGTTTCACAGAATGCTTCTGTGTAGTTTATATTTGAATATATTCCTTTTTCCACTACTACGCTCTTAGCGCTCCAAATGTCCAGTTGCATTTTCTACAGAAAGAGTGTTCAGATCTGCTCAATCAAAAGTATGGTTTAACTCTGTTAGCTGAATGCACAGATCAGAAAGAAGTTTCACCGAATGATTCTGTGTAGTTTATATTTGAAGGCATTCCTTTTTCCACTATTACCCTCTTAGCGCTCCGAATCTCCACTTGCATTTTCTACAAAAAGAGTGTTTCATAACTGCTCAATCAAAAATATGTTTTATCTCTGTTAACTGAATTTACAGATCAGAAATAAGTTTCACAGAATGCATCTGTGTAGTTTTTATTTGAAGATATTCTTTTTCCCAAAGTAGGCCTCTTAGCGCTTAGCATGTCCAATTGCAGTTTCTACAGAAAGAGTGTTTCAGAACGGCTCAATCAAAAGTAAGGTTCAACTCTGTTAGTTGAATGCACAGAACAGAAAGTATTTTCACAGAATGCTACTGTGTAGTTTATATTTGAATATATTCCTTTTTCCACTATTACCCTCTTAGCGCTCCGAATGTCCACTTGCATTTTCTACAGAAAGAGTGTTCAGAACTGCGCAATCAAAAGTATGGTTTAACTCTGTTAGCTTAATGAACATATCAGAAATAAGTTTCACACAATGCTTCTGTGTAGTTTTTATTTGAAGATATTATTTTTCCCAATAGAGGCCTCTTAGCGCTCAGAATGTCCAATTGCAGTTTCTACAGAAAGAGTGTTTCAGAACGGCTCAATCAAAAGTAAGGTTCAACTCTGTTAGTTGAATGCACAGAACAGAAAGATGTTTCATACAATGCTTCTGTGTAGTTTATATTTGAACATATTCTTTTTTCCACTATTACCCACTTAGCGCTACGAATGTCCAGTTGCATTTTCTACAGACAGAGTGTTTCAAAACTGCTCAATCAAAAGTATGGTTTAACTCTGTTAGCTGAATGCCCAGATCAGAAAGAAGTTTCACAGAATGCTTCTGTGTAGTTTATATTTGAATATATTCCTTTTTCCACTACTACTCTCTTAGCGCTCCAAATGTCCAGTTGCATTTTCTACAGAAAGAGTGTTCAGATCTGCTCAATCAAAAGTATGGTTTAACTCTGTTAGCTGAATGCACAGATCAGAAAGAAGTTTCACAGAATGATTCTGTGTAGTTTATATTTGGAGACATTCCTTTTTCCACTATTACCCTCTTAGCGCTCCGAATCTCCACTTGCATTTTCTACAGAAAGAGTGTTTCAGAACGGCTCAATCAAAACTAAGCTTCAACTCTTTTAGTTGAACAAACAGAACAGAAAGAAGTTTCACACAATTCTTCTGTATAGTTTTTATTTCTAGACATTCTTTTTCCCAATATAGGCCTCTTAGCGCTCAGAATGTCCAATTGCAGTTTCTACAGAAAGAGTGTTTCAGAACGGCTCAATCAAAAGTAAGGTTCAACTCTGTTAGTTGAATGCACAGAAAAGAAAGGAGTTTCATCCAATGCTTCTGTGTAGTTTATATTTGAACATATTCTTTTTTCCACTATTACCCACTTAGCGCTACGAATGTCCAGTTGCATTTTCTACAGACAGAGTGTTTCAAAACTGCTCAATCAAAAGTATGGTTTAACTCTGTTAGCTGAATGCTCAGATCAGAAAGAAGTTTCACAGAATGCTTCTGTGTAGTTTATATTTGAATATATTCCTTTTTCCACAACTACGCTCTTAGCGCTCCAAATGTCCAGTTGCATTTTCTACAGAAAGAGTGTTCAGATCTGCTCAATCAAAAGTATGGTTTAACTCTGTTAGCTGAATGCACAGATCAGAAAGAAGTTTCACCGAATGATTCTGTGTAGTTTATATTTGAAGACATTCCTTTTTCCACTATTACCCTCTTAGCGCTCCGAATCTCCACTTGCATTTTCTACAAAAAGAGTGTTTCATAACTGCTCAATCAAAAATATGTTTTATCTCTGTTAACTGAATTTACAGATCAGAAATAAGTTTCACAGAATGCATCTGTGTAGTTTTTATTTGAAGATATTCTTTTTCCCAATGTAGGCCTCTTAGCGCTTAGCATGTCCAATTGCAGTTTCTACAGAAAGAGTGTTTCAGAACGGCTCAATCAAAAGTAAGGTTCAACTCTGTTAGTTGAATGCACAGAACAGAAAGAATTTTCACAGAATGCTACTGTGTAGTTTATATTTGAATATATTCCTTTTTCCACTATTACCCTCTTAGCGCTCCGAATGTCCACTTGCATTTTCTACAGAAAGAGTGTTCAGAACTGCGCAATCAAAAGTATGGTTTAACTCTGTTAGCTTAATGAACATATCAGAAATAAGTTTCACACAATGCTTCTGTGTAGTTTTTATTTGAAGATATTATTTTTCCCAATAGAGGCCTCTTAGCGCTCAGAATGTCCAATTGCAGTTTCTACAGAAAGAGTGTTTCAGAACGGCTCAATCAAATGTAAGATTCAACTCTGTTAGTTGAATGCACAGAACAGAAAGAAGTTTCATACAATGCTTCTGTTTAGTTTATATTTGAACATATTCTTTTTTCCACTATTACCCACTTAGCGCTACGAATGTCCAGTTGCATTTTCTACAGACAGAGTTTTTCAAAACTGCTCAATCAAAACTATGGTTTAACTCTGTTAGCTGAATGCCCATATCAGAAAGAAGTTTCACAGAATGCTTCTGTGTAGTTTATATTTGAATATATTCCTTTTTCCACTACTACTCTCTTAGCGCTCCAAATGTCCAGTTGCATTTTCTACAGAAGGAGTGTTCAGATCTGCTCAATCAAAAGTATGGTTTAACTCTGTTAGCTGAATGCACAGATCAGAAAGAAGTTTCACAGAATGATTCTGTGTAGTTTATATTTGGAGACATTCCTTTTTCCACTATTACCTTCTTAGCGCTCCGAATCTCCACTTGCATTTTCTACAGAAAGAGTGTTTCAGAACGGCTCAATCAAAACTAAGCTTCAACTCTTTTAGTTGAACAAACAGAACAGAAAGAAGTTTCACACAATTCTTCTGTGTAGTTTTTATTTCTAGACATTCTTTTTCCCAATATAGGCCTCTTAGCGCTCAGAATGTCCAATTGCAGTTTCTACAGAAAGAGTGTTTCAGAACGGCTCAATCAAAAGTAAGGTTCAACTCTGTTAGTTGAATGCACAGAACAGAAAGAAGTTTCATACAATGCTTCTGTGTAGTTTATATTTGAACATATTCTTTTTTCCACTATTACCCACTTAGCGCTACGAATGTCCAGTTGCATTTTCTACAGACAGAGTGTTTCAAAACTGCTCAATCAAAAGTATGGTTTAACTCTGTTAGCTGAATGCTCAGATCAGAAAGAAGTTTCACAGAATGCTTCTGTGTAGTTTATATTTGAATATATTCCTTTTTCCACTACTACGCTCTTAGCGCTCCAAATGTCCAGTTGCATTTTCTACAGAAAGAGTGTTCAGATCTGCTCAATCAAAAGTATGGTTTAACTCTGTTAGCTGAATGCACAGATCAGAAAGAAGTTTCACCGAATGATTCTGTGTAGTTTATATTTGAAGGCATTCCTTTTTCCACTATTACCCTCTTAGCGCTCCGAATCTCCACTTGCATTTTCTACAAAAAGAGTGTTTCATAACTGCTCAATCAAAAATATGTTTTATCTCTGTTAACTGAATTTACAGATCAGAAATAAGTTTCACAGAATGCATCTGTGTAGTTTTTATTTGAAGATATTCTTTTTCCCAAAGTAGGCCTCTTAGCGCTTAGCATGTCCAATTGCAGTTTCTACAGAAAGAGTGTTTCAGAACGGCTCAATCAAAAGTAAGGTTCAACTCTGTTAGTTGAATGCACAGAACAGAAAGTATTTTCACAGAATGCTACTGTGTAGTTTATATTTGAATATATTCCTTTTTCCACTATTACCCTCTTAGCGCTCCGAATGTCCACTTGCATTTTCTACAGAAAGAGTGTTCAGAACTGCGCAATCAAAAGTATGGTTTAACTCTGTTAGCTTAATGAACATATCAGAAATAAGTTTCACACAATGCTTCTGTGTAGTTTTTATTTGAAGATATTATTTTTCCCAATAGAGGCCTCTTAGCGCTCAGAATGTCCAATTGCAGTTTCTACAGAAAGAGTGTTTCAGAACGGCTCAATCAAAAGTAAGGTTCAACTCTGTTAGTTGAATGCACAGAACAGAAAGATGTTTCATACAATGCTTCTGTGTAGTTTATATTTGAACATATTCTTTTTTCCACTATTACCCACTTAGCGCTACGAATGTCCAGTTGCATTTTCTACAGACAGAGTGTTTCAAAACTGCTCAATCAAAAGTATGGTTTAACTCTGTTAGCTGAATGCCCAGATCAGAAAGAAGTTTCACAGAATGCTTCTGTGTAGTTTATATTTGAATATATTCCTTTTTCCACTACTACTCTCTTAGCGCTCCAAATGTCCAGTTGCATTTTCTACAGAAAGAGTGTTCAGATCTGCTCAATCAAAAGTATGGTTTAACTCTGTTAGCTGAATGCACAGATCAGAAAGAAGTTTCACAGAATGATTCTGTGTAGTTTATATTTGGAGACATTCCTTTTTCCACTATTACCCTCTTAGCGCTCCGAATCTCCACTTGCATTTTCTACAGAAAGAGTGTTTCAGAACGGCTCAATCAAAACTAAGCTTCAACTCTTTTAGTTGAACAAACAGAACAGAAAGAAGTTTCACACAATTCTTCTGTATAGTTTTTATTTCTAGACATTCTTTTTCCCAATATAGGCCTCTTAGCGCTCAGAATGTCCAATTGCAGTTTCTACAGAAAGAGTGTTTCAGAACGGCTCAATCAAAAGTAAGGTTCATCTCTGTTAGTTGAATGCACAGAACAGAAAGGAGTTTCATAAAATGCTTCTGTGTAGTTTATATTTGAACATATTATTTTTTCCACTATTACCCACTTAGCGCTACGAATGTCCAGTTGCATTTTCTACAGACAGAGTGTTTCAAAACTGCTCAATCAAATGTATGGTTTAACTCTGTTAGCTGAATGCTCAGATCAGAAAGAAGTTTCACAGAATGCTTCTGTGTAGTTTATATTTGAATATATTCCTTTTTTAATCTACTACTCTCTTAGCGCTCCAAATGTCCAGTTGCATTTTCTACAGAAAGAGTGTTCAGATCTGCTCAATCAAAAGTATGGTTTAACTCCGTTAGCTGAATGCACAGATCAGAAAGAAGTTTCACAGAATGATTCTGTGTAGTTTATATTTGGAGACATTCCTTTTTCCACTATTACCCCCTTAGCGCTCCGAATCTCCACTTGCATTTTCTACAGAAAGAGTGTTTCAGAACGGCTCAATCAAAACTAAGGTTCAACTCTTTTAGTTGAACAAACAGAACAGAAAGAAGTTTCACACAATTCTTCTGTGTAGTTTTTATTTGTAGACATTCTTTTTCCCAATATAGGCCTCTTTGTGCTCAGAATGTCCAATTGCAGTTTCTACAGAAAGAGTGTTTCAGAACGGCTCAATCAAAAGTAAGGTTCAATTCTGTTAGTTGAATGCACAGAACAGAAAGAAGTTTTGTACAATGCTTCTGTGTAGTTTATATTTGAACATATTCTTTTTTCCACTATTACCCACTTAGCGCTACGAATGTCCAGTTGCATTTTCTACAGACAGAGTGTTTCAAAACTGCTCAATCAAAAGTATGGTTTAACTCTGTTAGCTGAATGCCCAGATCAGAAAGAAGTTTCACAGAATGCTTCTATGTAGTTTGTATTTGAATATATTCCTTTTTCCACAACTACGCTCTTAGCGCTCCAAATGTCCAGTTGCATTTTCTACAGAAAGAGTGTTCAGATCTGCTCAATCAAAAGTATGGTTTAACTCTGTTAGCTGAATGCACAGATCAGAAAGAAGTTTCACCGAATGATTCTGTGTAGTTTATATTTGAAGACATTCCTTTTTCCACTATTACCCTCTTAGCGCTCCGAATCTCCACTTGCATTTTCTACAAAAAGAGTGTTTCATAACTGCTCAATCAAAAATATGTTTTATCTCTGTTAACTGAATTTACAGATCAGAAATAAGTTTCACAGAATGCATCTGTGTAGTTTTTATTTGAAGATATTCTTTTTCCCAATGTAGGCCTCTTAGCGCTTAGCATGTCCAATTGCAGTTTCTACAGAAAGAGTGTTTCAGAACGGCTCAATCAAAAGTAAGGTTCAACTCTGTTAGTTGAATGCACAGAACAGAAAGAATTTTCACAGAATGCTACTGTGTAGTTTATATTTGAATATATTCCTTTTTCCACTATTACCCTCTTAGCGCTCCGAATGTCCACTTGCATTTTCTACAGAAAGAGTGTTCAGAACTGCGCAATCAAAAGTATGGTTTAACTCTGTTAGCTTTATGAACATATCAGAAATAAGTTTCACACAATACTTCTGTGTAGTTTTTATTTGAAGATATTATTTTTCCCAATAGAGGCCTCTTAGCGCTCAGAATGTCCAATTGCAGTTTCTACAGAAAGAGTGTTTCAGAAAGGCTCAATCAAAAGTAAGGTTCAACTCTGTTAGTTGAATGCACAGAACAGAAAGAAGTTTCATACAATGCTTCTGTGTAGTTTATATTTGAACATATTCTTTTTTCCACTATTACCCACTTAGCGCTACGAATGTCCAGTTGCATTTTCTACAGACAGAGTGTTTCAAAACTGCTCAATCAAAAGTATGGTTTAACTCTCTTAGCTGAATGCTCAGATCAGAAAGAATTTTCACAGAATGCTTCTGTGTAGTTTATATTTGAATATAATCCTTTTTCCACTACTATTCTCTTAGCGCTCCAAATGTCCGGTTGCATTTTCTACAGAAAGAGTGTTCAGATCTGCTCAATCAAAAGTATGGTTTAACTCTGTTAGCTGAATGCACAGATCAGAAAGAAGTTTCACAGAATGATTCTGTGTAGTTTTTATTTGAAGATATTCTTTTTCCCAATGTAGGCCTCTTAGCGCTTAGCATGTCCAATTGCAGTTTCTACAGAAAGAGTGTTTCAGAACGGCTCAATCAAAAGTAAGGTTCAACTCTTTTAGTTGAATGCACAGAACAGAAAGAATTTTCACAGAATGCTACTGTGTAGTTTATATTTGAATATATTCCTTTTTCCACTATTACCCTCTTAGCGCTCCGAATGTCCACTTGCATTTTCTACAGAAAGAGTGTTCAGAACTGCGCGATCAAAAGTATGGTTTAACTCTGTTAGCTTAATGAACATATCAGAAATAAGTTTCACACAATGCTTCTGTGTAGTTTTTATTTGAAGATATTATTTTTCCCAATAGAGGCCTCTTAGCGCTCAGAATGTCCAATTGCAGTTTCTACAGAAAGAGTGTTTCAGAACGGCTCAATCAAAAGTAAGGTTCAACTCTGTTAGTTGAATGCACAGAACAGAAAGAAGTTTCATACAATGCTTCTGTGTAGTTTATATTTGAACATATTATTTTTTCCACTATTACCCACTTAGCGCTACGAATGTCCAGTTGCATTTTCTACAGACAGAGTGTTTCAAAACTGCTCAATCAAAAGTATGGTTTAACTCTGTTAGCTGAATGCCCAGATCAGAAAGAAGTTTCACACAATGCTTCTGTGTAGTTTATATTTGAATATATTCCTTTTTTAATCTACTACTCTCTTAGCGCTCCAAATGTCCAGTTGCATTTTCTACAGAAAGAGTGTTCAGATCTGCTCAATCAAAAGTATGGTTTAACTCTGTTAGCTGAATGCACAGATCAGAAAGAAGTTTCACATAATGATTCTGTGTAGTTTATATATGGAGACATTCCTTTTTCCACTATTACCCTCTTAGCGCTCCGAATCTCCACTTGCATTTTCTACAGAAAGAGTGTTTCAGAACGGCTCAATCAAAACTAAGGTTCAACTCTTTTAGTTGAACAAACAGAACAGAAAGAAGTTTCACACAATTCTTCTGTGTAGTTTTTATTTGTAGACATTCTTTTTCCCAATATAGGCCTCCTTGCACTCAGAATGTCCAATTGCAGTTTCTACAGAAAGAGTGTTTCAGAACGGCTCAATCAAAAGTAAGGTTCAACTCTGTTAGTTGAATGCACAGAACAGAAAGAAGTTTCATACATTGCTTCTGTGTAGTTTATATTTGAACATATTCTTTTTTCCACTATTACCCACTTAGCGCTACGAATGTCCAGTTGCATTTTCTACAGACAGAGTGTTTCAAAACTGCTCAATCAAAAGTATGGTTTAACTCTGTTAGCTGAATGCTCAGATCAGAAAGAAGTTTCACAGAATGCTTCTGTGTAGTTTATATTTGAATATATTCCTTTTTCCACTACTACGCTCTTAGCGCTCCAAATGTCCAGTTGCATTTTCTACAGAAAGAGTGTTCAGATCTGCTCAATCAAAAGTATGGTTTAACTCTGTTAGCTGAATGCACAGATCAGAAAGAAGTTTCACCGAATGATTCTGTGTAGTTTATATTTGAAGACATTCATTTTTCCACTATTACCCCCTTAGCGCTCCGAATCTCCACTTGCATTTTCTACAAAAAGAGTGTTTCATAACTGCTCAATCAAAAATATGTTTTATCTCTGTTAACTGAATTTACAGATCAGAAATAAGTTTCACAGAATGCATCTGTGTAGTTTTTATTTGAAGATATTCTTTTTCCCAGTGTAGGCCTCTTAGCGCTTAGCATGTCCAATTGCAGTTTCTACAGAAAGACTGTTTCAGAACGGCTCAATCAAAAGTAAGGTTCAACTCTGTTAGTTGAATGCACAGAACAGAAAGAATTTTCACAGAATGCTACTGTGTAGTTTATATTTGAATATATTCCTTTTTCCACTATTACCCTCTTAGCGCTCCGAATGTCCACTTGCATTTTCTACAGAAAGAGTGTTCAGAACTGCGCAATCAAAAGTATGGTTTAACTCTGTTAGCTTAATGAACATATCAGAAATAAGTTTCACACAATACTTCTGTGTAGTTTTTATTTGAAGATATTATTTTTCCCAATAGAGGCCTCTTAGCGCTCAGAATGTCCAATTGCAGTTTCTACAGAAAGAGTGTTTCAGAAAGGCTCAATCAAAAGTAAGGTTCAACTCTGTTAGTTGAATGCACAGAACAGAAAGAAGTTTCATACAATGCTTCTGTGTAGTTTATATTTGAACATATTCTTTTTTCCACTATTACCCACTTAGCGCTACGAATGTCCAGTTGCATTTTCTACAGACAGAGTGTTTCAAAACTGCTCAATCAAAAGTATGGTTTAACTCTCTTAGCTGAATGCTCAGATCAGAAAGAAGTTTCACAGAATGCTTCTGTGTAGTTTATATTTGAATATAATCCTTTTTCCACTACTATTCTCTTAGCGCTCCAAATGTCCGGTTGCATTTTCTACAGAAAGAGTGTTCAGATCTGCTCAATCAAAAGTATGGTTTAACTCTGTTAGCTGAATGCACAGATCAGAAAGAAGTTTCACAGAATGATTCTGTGTAGTTTTTATTTGAAGATATTCTTTTTCCCAATGTAGGCCTCTTAGCGCTTAGCATGTCCAATTGCAGTTTCTACAGAAAGAGTGTTTCAGAACGGCTCAATCAAAAGTAAGGTTCAACTCTTTTAGTTGAATGCACAGAACAGAAAGAATTTTCACAGAATGCTACTGTGTAGTTTATATTTGAATATATTCCTTTTTCCACTATTACCCTCTTAGCGCTCCGAATGTCCACTTGCATTTTCTACAGAAAGAGTGTTCAGAACTGCGCGATCAAAAGTATGGTTTAACTCTGTTAGCTTAATGAACATATCAGAAATAAGTTTCACACAATGCTTCTGTGTAGTTTTTATTTGAAGATATTATTTTTCCCAATGGAGGCCTCTTAGCGCTCAGAATGTCCAATTGCAGTTTCTACAGAAAGAGTGTTTCAGAACGGCTCAATCAAAAGTAAGGTTCAACTCTGTTAGTTGAATGCACAGAACAGAAAGAAGTTTCATACAATGCTTCTGTGTAGTTTATATTTGAACATATTATTTTTTCCACTATTACCCACTTAGCGCTACGAATGTCCAGTTGCATTTTCTACAGACAGAGTGTTTCAAAACTGCTCAATCAAAAGTATGGTTTAACTCTGTTAGCTGAATGCCCAGATCAGAAAGAAGTTTCACAGAATGCTTCTGTGTAGTTTATATTTGAATATATTCCTTTTTTAATCTACTACTCTCTTAGCGCTCCAAATGTCCAGTTGCATTTTCTACAGAAAGAGTGTTCAGATCTGCTCAATCAAAAGTATGGTTTAACTCTGTTAGCTGAATGCACAGATCAGAAAGAAGTTTCACATAATGATTCTGTGTAGTTTATATATGGAGACATTCCTTTTTCCACTATTACCCTCTTAGCGCTCCGAATCTCCACTTGCATTTTCTACAGAAAGAGTGTTTCAGAACGGCTCAATCAAAACTAAGCTTCAACTCTTTTAGTTGAACAAACAGAACAGAAAGAAGTTTCACACAATTCTTCTGTGTAGTTTTTATTTGTAGACATTCTTTTTCCCAATATAGGCCTCCTTGCGCTCAGAATGTCCAATTGCAGTTTCTACAGAAAGAGTGTTTCAGAACGGCTCAATCAAAAGTAAGGTTCAAATCTGTTAGTTGAATGCACAGAACAGAAAGAAGTTTCATACATTGCTTCTGTGTAGTTTATATTTGAACATATTCTTTTTTCCACTATTACCCACTTAGCGCTACGAATGTCCAGTTGCATTTTCTACAGACAGAGTGTTTCAAAACTGCTCAATCAAAAGTATGGTTTAACTCTGTTAGCTGAATGCTCAGATCAGAAAGAAGTTTCACAGAATGCTTCTGTGTAGTTTATATTTGAATATATTCCTTTTTCCACTACTACGCTCTTAGCGCTCCAAATGTCCAGTTGCATTTTCTACAGAAAGAGTGTTCAGATCTGCTCAATCAAAAGTATGGTTTAACTCTGTTAGCTGAATGCACAGATCAGAAAGAAGTTTCACCGAATGATTCTGTGTAGTTTATATTTGAAGACATTCATTTTTCCACTATTACCCTCTTAGCGCTCCGAATCTCCACTTGCATTTTCTACAAAAAGAGTGTTTCATAACTGCTCAATCAAAAATATGTTTTATCTCTGTTAACTGAATTTACAGATCAGAAATAAGTTTCACAGAATGCATCTGTGTAGTTTTTATTTGAAGATATTATTTTTCCCAGTGTAGGCCTCTTAGCCCTTAGCATGTCCAATTGCAGTTTCTACAGAAAGACTGTTTCAGAACGGCTCAATCAAAAGTAAGGTTCAACTCTGTTAGTTGAATGCACAGAACAGAAAGAATTTTCACAGAATGCTACTGTGTAGTTTATATTTGAATATATTCCTTTTTCCACTATTACCATCTTAGCGCTCCGAATGTCCACTTGCATTTTCTACAGAAAGAGTGTTCAGAACTGCGCAATCAAAAGTATGGTTTAACTCTGTTAGCTTAATGAACATATCAGAAATAAGTTTCACACAATGCTTCTGTGTAGTTTTTATTTGAAGATATTATTTTTCCCAATAGAGGCCTCTTAGCGCTCTGAATGTCCAATTGCAGTTTCTACAGAAAGAGTGTTTCAGAACGGCTCAATCAAAAGTAAGGTTCAACTCTGTTTGTTGAATGCACAGAACAGAAAGAAGTTTCATACAATGCTTCTGTGTAGTTTATATTTGAACATATTCTTTTTTCCACTATTACCCACTTAGCGCTACGAATGTCCAGTTGCATTTTCTACAGACAGAGTGTTTCAAAACTGCTCAATCAAAAGTATGGTTTAACTCTGTTAGCTGAATGCTCAGATCAGAAAGAAGTTTCACAGAATGCTTCTGTGTAGTTTATATTTGAATATATTCCTTTTTCCACTACTACTCTCTTAGCGCTCCAAATGTCCAGTTGCATTTTCTACAGAAAGAGTGTTCAGATCTGCTCAATCAAAAGTATGGTTTAACTCTGTTAGCTGAATGCACAGATCAGAAAGAAGTTTCACAGAATGATTCTGTGTAGTTTATATTTGGAGACATTCCTTTTTCCACTATTACCCTCTTAGCGCTCCGAATCTCCACTTGCATTTTCTACAGAAAGAGTGTTTCAGAACGGCTCAATCAAAACTAAGCTTCAACTCTTTTAGTTGAACAAACAGAACAGAAAGAAGTTTCACACAATTCTTCTGTGTAGTTTTTATTTCTAGACATTCTTTTTCCCAATATAGGCCTCTTAGCGCTCAGAATGTCCAATTGCAGTTTCTACAGAAAGAGTGTTTCAGAACGGCTCAATCAAAAGTAAGGTTCAACTCTGTTAGTTGAATGCACAGAACAGAAAGAAGTTTCATCCAATGCTTCTGTGTAGTTTATATTTGAACATATTCTTTTTTCCACTATTACCCACTTAGCGCTACGAATGTCCAGTTGCATTTTCTACAGACAGAGTGTTTCAAAACTGCTCAATCAAAAGTATGGTTTAACTGTGTTAGCTGAATGCTCAGATCAGAAAGAAGATTCACAGAATGCTTCTGTGTAGTTTATATTTGAATATATTACTTTTTCCACAACTACGCTCTTAGCGCTCCAAATGTCCAGTTGCATTTTCTACAGAAAGAGTGTTCAGATCTGCTCAATCAAAAGTATGGTTTAACTCTGTTAGCTGAATGCACAGATCAGAAAGAAGTTTCACCGAATGATTCTGTGTAGTTTATATTTGAAGACATTCCTTTTTCCACTATTACCTTCTTAGCGCTCCGAATCTCCACTTGCATTTTCTACAAAAAGAGTGTTTCATAACTGCTCAATCAAAAATATGTTTTATCTCTGTTAACTGAATTTACAGATCAGAAATAATTTTCACAGAATGCATCTGTGTAGTTTTTATTTGAAGATATTCTTTTTCCCAATGTAGGCCTCTTAGCGCTTAGCATGTCCAATTGCAGTTTCTACAGAAAGAGTGTTTCAGAACGGCTCAATCAAAAGTAAGGTTCAACTCTGTTAGTTGAATGCACAGAACAGAAAGAATTTTCACAGAATGCTACTGTGTAGTTTATATTTGAATATATTCCTTTTTCCACTATTACCCTCTTAGCGCTCCGAATGTCCACTTGCATTTTCTACAGAAAGAGTGTTCAGAACTGCGCAATCAAAAGTATGGTTTAACTCTGTTAGCTTAATGAACGTATCAGAAATAAGTTTCACACAATGCTTCTGTGTAGTTTTTATTTGAAGATATTATTTTTCCCAATAGAGGCCTCTTAGCGCTCAGAATGTCCAATTGCAGTTTCTACAGAAAGAGTGTTTCAGAACGGCTCAATCAAATGTAAGATTCAACTCTGTTAGTTGAATGCACAGAACAGAAAGAAGTTTCATACAATGCTTCTGTGTAGTTTATATTTGAACATATTCTTTTTTCCACTATTACCCACTTAGCGCTACGAATGTCCAGTTGCATTTTCTACAGACAGAGTGTTTCAAAACTGCTCAATCAAAACTATGGTTTAACTCTGTTAGCTGAATGCCCATATCAGAAAGAAGTTTCACAGAATGCTTCTGTGTAGTTTATATTTGAATATATTCCTTTTTCCACTACTACTCTCTTAGCGCTCCAAATGTCCAGTTGCATTTTCTACAGAAAGAGTGTTCAGATCTGCTCAATCAAAAGTATGGTTTAACTCTGTTAGCTGAATGCACAGATCAGAAAGAAGTTTCACAGAATGATTCTGTGTAGTTAATATTTGGAGACATTCCTTTTTCCACTATTACCCTCTTAGCGCTCCGAATCTCCACTTGCATTTTCTACAGAAAGAGTGTTTCAGAACGGCTCAATCAAAACTAAGCTTCAACTCTTTTAGTTGAACAAACAGAACAGAAAGAAGTTTCACACAATTCTTCTGTGTAGTTTTTATTTCTAGACATTCTTTTTCCCAATATAGGCCTCTTAGCGCTCAGAATGTCCAATTGCAGTTTCTACAGAAAGAGTGTTTCAGAACGGCTCAATCAAAAGTAAGGTTCAACTCTGTCAGTTGAATGCACAGAACAGAAAGAAGTTTCATCCAATGCTTCTGTGTAGTTTATATTTGAACATATTCTTTTTTCCACTATTACCCACTTAGCGCTACGAATGTCCAGTTGCATTTTCTACAGACAGAGTGTTTCAAAACTGCTCAATCAAAAGTATGGTTTAACTCTGTTAGCTGAATGCTCAGATCAGAAAGAAGTTTCACAGAATGCTTCTGTGTAGTTTATATTTGAATATATTACTTTTTCCACAACTACGCTCTTAGCGCTCCAAATGTCCAGTTGCATTTTCTACAGAAAGAGTGTTCAGATCTGCTCAATCAAAAGTATGGTTTAACTCTGTTAGCTGAATGCACAGATCAGAAAGAAGTTTCACCGAATGATTCTGTGTAGTTTATATTTGAAGACATTCCTTTTTCCACTATTACCCTCTTAGCGCTCCGAATCTCCACTTGCATTTTCTACAAAAAGAGTGTTTCATAACTGCTCAATCAAAAATATGTTTTATCTCTGTTAACTGAATTTACAGATCAGAAATAAGTTTCACAGAATGCATCTGTGTAGTTTTTATTTGAAGATATTCTTTTTCCCAATGTAGGCCTCTTAGCGCTTAGCATGTCCAATTGCAGTTTCTACAGAAAGAGTGTTTCAGAACGGCTCAATCAAAAGTAAGGTTCAACTCTGTTAGTTGAATGCACAGAACAGAAAGAATTTTCACAGAATGCTACTGTGTAGTTTATATTTGAATATATTCCTTTTTCCACTATTACCCTCTTAGCGCTCCGAATGTCCACTTGCATTTTCTACAGAAAGAGTGTTCAGAACTGCGCAATCAAAAGTATGGTTTAACTCTGTTAGCTTAATGAACATATCAGAAATAAGTTTCACACAATGCTTCTGTGTAGTTTTTATTTGAAGATATTATTTTTCCCAATAGAGGCCTCTTAGCGCTCAGAATGTCCAATTGCAGTTTCTACAGAAAGAGTGTTTCAGAACGGCTCAATCAAATGTAAGATTCAACTCTGTTAGTTGAATGCACAGAACAGAAAGAAGTTTCATACAATGCTTCTGTGTAGTTTATATTTGAACATATTCTTTTTTCCACTATTACCCACTTAGCGCTACGAATGTCCAGTTGCATTTTCTACAGACAGAGTGTTTCAAAACTGCTCAATCAAAACTATGGTTTAACTCTGTTAGCTGAATGCCCATATCAGAAAGAAGTTTCACAGAATGCTTCTGTGTAGTTTATATTTGAATATATTCCTTTTTCCACTACTACTCTCTTAGCGCTCCAAATGTCCAGTTGCATTACCTACAGAAAGAGTGTTCAGATCTGCTCAATCAAAAGTATGGTTTAACTCTGTTAGCTGAATGCACAGATCAGAAAGAAGTTTCACAGAATGATTCTGTGTAGTTTATATTTGGAGACATTCATTTTTCCACTATTACCCTCTTAGCGCTCCGAATCTCCACTTGCATTTTCTACAGAAAGAGTGTTTCAGAACGGCTCAATCAAAACTAAGCTTCAACTCTTTTAGTTGAACAAACAGAACAGAAAGAAGTTTCACACAATTCTTCTGTGTAGTTTTTATTTCTAGACATTCTTTTTCTAATATAGGCCTCTTAGCGCTCAGAATGTCCAATTGCAGTTTCTACAGAAAGAGTGTTTCAGAACGGCTCAATCAAAAGTAAGGTTCAACTCTGTTAGTTGAATGCACAGAACAGAAAGAAGTTTCATACAATGCTTCTGTGTAGTTTATATTTGAACATATTCTTTTTTCCACTATTACCCACTTAGCGCTACGAATGTCCAGTTGCATTTTCTACAGACAGAGTGTTTCAAAACTGCTCAATCAAAAGTATGGTTTAACTCTGTTAGCTGAATGCTCAGATCAGAAAGAAGTTTCACAGAATGCTTCTGTGTAGTTTATATTTGAATATATTCCTTTTTCCACTACTACGCTCTTAGCGCTCCAAATGTCCAGTTGCATTTTCTACAGAAAGAGTGTTCAGATCTGCTCAATCAAAAGTATGGTTTAACTCTGTTAGCTGAATGCACAGATCAGAAAGAAGTTTCACCGAATGATTCTGTGTAGTTTATATTTGAAGACATTCCTTTTTCCACTATTACCCTCTTAGCGCTCCGAATCTCCACTTGCATTTTCTACAAAAAGAGTGTTTCATAACTGCTCAATCAAAAATATGTTTTATCTCTGTTAACTGAATTTACAGATCAGAAATAAGTTTCACAGAATGCATCTGTGTAGTTTTTATTTGAAGATATTCTTTTTCCCAATGTAGGCCTCTTAGCGCTTAGCATGTCCAATTGCAGTTTCTACAGAAAGAGTGTTTCAGAACGGCTCAATCAAAAGTAAGGTTCAACTCTGTTAGTTGAATGCACAGAACAGAAAGAATTTTCACAGAATGCTACTGTGTAGTTTATATTTGAATATATTCCTTTTTCCACTATTACCCTCTTAGCGCTCCGAATGTCCACTTGCATTTTCTACAGAAAGAGTGTTCAGAACTGCGCAATCAAAAGTATGGTTTAACTCTGTTAGCTTAATGAACATATCAGAAATAAGTTTCACACAATGCTTCTGTGTAGTTTTTATTTGAAGATATTATTTTTCCCAATAGAGGCCTCTTAGCGCTCAGAATGTCCAATTGCAGTTTCTACAGAAAGAGTGTTTCAGAAAGGCTCAATCAAAAGTAAGGTTCAACTCTGTTAGTTGAATGCACAGAACAGAAAGAAGTTTCATACAATGCTTCTGTGTAGTTTATATTTGAACATATTCTTTTTTCCACTATTACCCAATTAGCGCTACGAATGTCCAGTTGCATTTTCTACAGACAGAGTGTTTCAAAACTGCTCAATCAAAAGTATGGTTTAACTCTCTTAGCTGAATGCTCAGATCAGAAAAAAGTTTCACAGAATGCTTCTGTGTAGTTTATATTTGAATATAATCCTTTTTCCACTACTATTCTCTTAGCGCTCCAAATGTCCGGTTGCATTTTCTACAGAAAGAGTGTTCAGATCTGCTCAATCAAAAGTATGGTTTAACTCTGTTAGCTGAATGCACAGATCAGAAAGAAGTTTCACAGAATTATTCTGTGTAGTTTTTATTTGAAGATATTCTTTTTCCCAATGTAGGCCTCTTAGCGCTTAGCATGTCCAATTGCAGTTTCTACAGAAAGAGTGTTTCAGAACGGCTCAATCAAAAGTAAGGTTCAACTCTGTTAGTTGAATGCACAGAACAGAAAGAATTTTCACAGAATGCTACTGTGTAGTTTATATTTGAATATATTCCTTTTTCCACTATTACCCTCTTAGCGCTCCGAATGTCCACTTGCATTTTCTACAGAAAGAGTGTTCAGAACTGCGCGATCAAAAGTATGGTTTAACTCTGTTAGCTTAATGAACATATCAGAAATAAGTTTCACACAATGCTTCTGTGTAGTTTTTATTTGAAGATATTATTTTTCCCAATAGAGGCCTCTTAGCGCTCAGAATGTCCAATTGCAGTTTCTACAGAAAGAGTGTTTCAGAACGGCTCAATCAAATGTAAGATTCAACTCTGTTAGTTGAATGCACAGAACAGAAAGAAGTTTCATAAAATGCTTCTGTGTAGTTTATATTTGAACATATTCTTTTTTCCACTATTACCCACTTAGCGCTACGAATGTCCAGTTGCATTTTCTACAGACAGAGTGTTTCAAAACTGCTCAATCAAAACTATGGTTTAACTCTGTTAGCTGAATGCCCATATCAGAAAGAAGTTTCACAGAATGCTTCTGTGTAGTTTATATTTGAATATATTCCTTTTTCCACTACTACTCTCTTAGCGCTCCAAATGTCCAGTTGCATTTTCTACAGAAAGAGTGTTCAGATCTGCTCAATCAAAAGTATGGTTTAACTCTGTTAGCTGAATGCACAGATCAGAAAGAAGTTTCACAGAATGATTCTGTGTAGTTTATATTTGGAGACATTCCTTTTTCCACTATTACCCTCTTAGCGCTCCGAATCTCCACTTGCATTTTCTACAGAAAGAGTGTTTCAGAACGGCTCAATCAAAACTAAGCTTCAACTCTTTTAGTTGAACAAACAGAACAGAAAGAAGTTTCACACAATTCTTCTGTGTAGTTTTTATTTCTAGACATTCTTTTTCCCAATATAGGCCTCTTAGCGCTCCGAATGTCCAATTGCAGTTTCTACAGAAAGAGTGTTTCAGAACGGCTCAATCAAAAGTAAGGTTCAACTCTGTTAGTTGAATGCACAGAACAGAAAGAAGTTTCATACAATGCTTCTGTGTAGTTTATATTTGAACATATTCTTTTTTCCACTATTACCCACTTAGCGCTACGAATGTCCAGTTGCATTTTCTACAGACAGAGTGTTTCAAAACTGCTCAATCAAAAGTATGGTTTAACTCTGTTAGCTGAATGCTCAGATCAGAAAGAAGTTTCACAGAATGCTTCTGTGTAGTTTATATTTGAATATATTCCTTTTTCCACTACTACGCTCTTAGCGCTCCAAATGTCCAGTTGCATTTTCTACAGAAAGAGTGTTCAGATCTGCTCAATCAAAAGTATGGTTTAACTCTGTTAGCTGAATGCACAGATCAGAAAGAAGTTTCACCGAATGATTCTGTGTAGTTTATATTTGAAGACATTCCTTTTTCCACTATTACCCTCTTAGCGCTCCGAATCTCCACTTGCATTTTCTACAAAAAGAGTGTTTCATAACTGCTCAATCAAAAATATGTTTTATCTCTGTTAACTGAATTTACAGATCAGAAATAAGTTTCACAGAATGCATCTGTGTAGTTTTTATTTGAAGATATTCTTTTTCCCAATGTAGGCCTCTTAGCGCTTAGCATGTCCAATTGCAGTTTCTACAGAAAGAGTGTTTCAGAACGGCTCAATCAAAAGTAAGGTTCAACTCTGTTAGTTGAATGCACAGAACAGAAAGAATTTTCACAGAATGCTACTGTGTAGTTTATATTTGAATATATTCCTTTTTCCACTATTACCCTCTTAGCGCTCCGAATGTCCACTTGCATTTTCTACAGAAAGAGTGTTCAGAACTGCGCAATCAAAAGTATGGTTTAACTCTGTTAGCTTAATGAACATATCAGAAATAAGTTTCACACAATGCTTCTGTGTAGTTTTTATTTGAAGATATTATTTTTCCCAATAGAGGCCTCTTAGCGCTCAGAATGTCCAATTGCAGTTTCTACAGAAAGAGTGTTTCAGAACGGCTCAATCAAAAGTAAGGTTCAACTCTGTTAGTTGAATGCACAGAACAGAAAGAAGTTTCATACAATGCTTCTGTGTAGTTTATATTTGAACATATTCTTTTTTCCACTATTACCCACTTAGCGCTACGAATGTCCAGTTGCATTTTCTACAGACAGAGTGTTTCAAAACTGCTCAATCAAAAGTATGGTTTAACTCTGTTAGCTGAATGCCCAGATCAGAAAGAAGTTTCACAGAATGCTTCTGTGTAGTTTATATTTGAATATATTCCTTTTTCCACTACTACTCTCTTAGCGCTCCAAATGTCCAGTTGCATTTTCTACAGAAAGAGTGTTCAGATCTGCTCAATCAAAAGTATGTTTTAACTCTGTTAGCTGAATGCACAGATCAGAAAGAAGTTTCACAGAATGATTCTGTGTAGTTTATATTTGGAGACATTCCTTTTTCCACTATTACCCTCTTAGCGCTCAGAATCTCCACTTGCATTTTCTACAGAAAGAGTGTTCAGAACTGCGCAATCAAAAGTATGGTTTAACTCTGTTAGCTTAATGAACATATCAGAAATAAGTTTCACACAATGCTTCTGTGTAGTTTTTATTTGAAGATATTATTTTTCCCAATAGAGGCCTCTTAGCGCTCTGAATGTCCAATTGCAGTTTCTACAGAAAGAGTGTTTCAGAACGGCTCAATCAAAAGTAAGGTTCAACTCTGTTAGTTGAATGCACAGAACAGAAAGAAGTTTCATACAATGCTTCTGTGTAGTTTATATTTGAACATATTCTTTTTTCCACTATTACCCACTTAGCGCTACGAATGTCCAGTTGCATTTTCTACAGACAGAGTGTTTCAAAACTGCTCAATCAAAAGTATGGTTTAACTCTGATAGCTGAATACTCAGATCAGAAAGAAGTTTCACATAATGCTTCTGTGTAGTTTATATTTGAATATATTCCTTTTTCCACTACTACTCTCTTAGCGCTCCAAATGTCCAGTTGCATTTTCTACAGAAAGAGTGTTCAGATCTGCTCAATCAAAAGTATGGTTTAACTCTGTTAGCAGAATGCACAGATCAGAAAGTAGTTTCACCGAATGATTCCGTGTAGTTTATATTTGGAGACATTCCTTTTTCCACTATTACCCTCTTAGCGCTCCGAATCTCCACTTGCATTTTCTACAAAAAGAGTGTTTCATAACTGCTCAATCAAAAATATGTTTTATCTCTGTTAACTGAATTTACAGATCAGAAATAAGTTTCACAGAATGCATCTGTGTAGTTTTTATTTGAAGATATTCTTTTTCCCAATGTAGGCCTCTTAGCGCTTAGCATGTCCAATTGCAGTTTCTACAGAAAGAGTGTTTCAGAACGGCTCAATCAAAAGTAAGGTTCAACTCTGTTAGTTGAATGCACAGAACAGAAAGAATTTTCACAGAATGCTACTGTGTAGTTTATATTTGAATATATTACTTTTTCCACTATTACCCTCTTAGCGCTCCGAATGTCCACTTGCATTTTCTACAGAAAGAGTGTTCAGAACTGCGCAATCAAAAGTATGGTTTAACTCTGTTAGCTTAATGAACATATCAGAAATAAGTTTCACACAATACTTCTGTGTAGTTTTTATTTGAAGATATTATTTTTCCCAATAGAGGCCTCTTAGCGCTCAGAATGTCCAATTGCAGTTTCTACAGAAAGAGTGTTTCAGAAAGGCTCAATCAAAAGTAAGGTTCAACTCTGTTAGTTGAATGCACAGAACAGAAAGAAGTTTCATACAATGCTTCTGTGTAGTTTATATTTGAACATATTCTTTTTTCCACTATTACCCACTTAGCGCTACGAATGTCCAGTTGCATTTTCTACAGACAGAGTGTTTCAAAACTGCTCAATCAAAAGTATGGTTTAACTCTCTTAGCTGAATGCTCAGATCAGAAAGAAGTTTCACAGAATGCTTCTGTGTAGTTTATATTTGAATATAATCCTTTTTCCACTACTATTCTCTTAGCGCTCCAAATGTCCGGTTGCATTTTCTACAGAAAGAGTGTTCAGATCTGCTCAATCAAAAGTATGGTTTAACTCTGTTAGCTGAATGCACAGATCAGAAAGAAGTTTCACAGAATTATTCTGTGTAGTTTTTATTTGAAGATATTCTTTTTCCCAATGTAGGCCTCTTAGCGCTCAGAATGTCCAATTGCAGTTTCTACAGAAAGAGTGTTTCAGAAAGGCTGAATCAAAAGTAAGGTTCAACTCTGTTAGTTGAATGCACAGAACAGAAAGAAGTTTCATCCAATGCTTCTGTGTAGTTTATATTTGAACATATTCTTTTTTCCACTATTACCCACTTAGCGCTACGAATGTCCAGTTGCATTTTCTACAGACAGAGTGTTTCAAAACTGCTCAATCAAAAGTATGGTTTAACTGTGTTAGCTGAATGCTCAGATCAGAAAGAAGATTCACAGAATGCTTCTGTGTAGTTTATATTTGAATATATTACTTTTTCCACAACTACGCTCTTAGCGCTCCAAATGTCCAGTTGCATTTTCTACAGAAAGAGTGTTCAGATCTGCTCAATCAAAAGTATGGTTTAACTCTGTTAGCTGAATGCATAGATCAGAAAGAAGTTTCACCGAATGATTCTGTGTAGTTTATATTTGAAGACATTCCTTTTTCCACTATTACCTTCTTAGCGCTCCGAATCTCCACTTGCATTTTCTACAAAAAGAGTGTTTCATAACTGCTCAATCAAAAATATGTTTTATCTCTGTTAACTGAATTTACAGATCAGAAATAATTTTCACAGAATGCATCTGTGTAGTTTTTATTTGAAGATATTCTTTTTCCCAATGTAGGCCTCTTAGCGCTTAGCATGTCCAATTGCAGTTTCTACAGAAAGAGTGTTTCAGAACGGCTCAATCAAAAGTAAGGTTCAACTCTGTTAGTTGAATGCACAGAACAGAAAGAATTTTCACAGAATGCTACTGTGTAGTTTATATTTGAATATATTCCTTTTTCCACTATTACCCTCTTAGCGCTCCGAATGTCCACTTGCATTTTCTACAGAAAGAGTGTTCAGAACTGCGCAATCAAAAGTATGGTTTAACTCTGTTAGCTTAATGAACGTATCAGAAATAAGTTTCACACAATGCTTCTGTGTAGTTTTTATTTGAAGATATTATTTTTCCCAATAGAGGCCTCTTAGCGCTCAGAATGTCCAATTGCAGTTTCTACAGAAAGAGTGTTTCAGAACGGCTCAATCAAATGTAAGATTCAACTCTGTTAGTTGAATGCACAGAACAGAAAGAAGTTTCATACAATGCTTCTGTGTAGTTTATATTTGAACATATTCTTTTTTCCACTATTACCCACTTAGCGCTACGAATGTCCAGTTGCATTTTCTACAGACAGAGTGTTTCAAAACTGCTCAATCAAAACTATGGTTTAACTCTGTTAGCTGAATGCCCATATCAGAAAGAAGTTTCACAGAATGCTTCTGTGTAGTTTATATTTGAATATATTCCTTTTTCCACTACTACTCTCTTAGCGCTCCAAATGTCCAGTTGCATTTTCTACAGAAAGAGTGTTCAGATCTGCTCAATCAAAAGTATGGTTTAACTCTGTTAGCTGAATGCACAGATCAGAAAGAAGTTTCACAGAATGATTCTGTGTAGTTTATATTTGGAGACATTCCTTTTTCCACTATTACCCTCTTAGCGCTCCGAATCTCCACTTGCATTTTCTACAGAAAGAGTGTTTCAGAACGGCTCAATCAAAACTAAGCTTCAACTCTTTTAGTTGAACAAACAGAACAGAAAGAAGTTTCACACAATTCTTCTGTGTAGTTTTTATTTCTAGACATTCTTTTTCCCAATATAGGCCTCTTAGCGCTCAGAATGTCCAATTGCAGTTTCTACAGAAAGAGTGTTTCAGAACGGCTCAATCAAAAGTAAGGTTCAACTCTGTCAGTTGAATGCACAGAACAGAAAGAAGTTTCATCCAATGCTTCTGTGTAGTTTATATTTGAACATATTCTTTTTTCCACTATTACCCACTTAGCGCTACGAATGTCCAGTTGCATTTTCTACAGACAGAGTGTTTCAAAACTGCTCAATCAAAAGTATGGTTTAACTCTGTTAGCTGAATGCTCAGATCAGAAAGAAGTTTCACAGAATGCTTCTGTGTAGTTTATATTTGAATATATTCCTTTTTCCACAACTACGCTCTTAGCGCTCCAAATGTCCAGTTGCATTTTCTACAGAAAGAGTGTTCAGATCTGCTCAATCAAAAGTATGGTTTAACTCTGTTAGCTGAATGCACAGATCAGAAAGAAGTTTCACCGAATGATTCTGTGTAGTTTATATTTGAAGACATTCCTTTTTCCACTATTACCCTCTTAGCGCTCCGAATCTCCACTTGCATTTTCTACAAAAAGAGTGTTTCATAACTGCTCAATCAAAAATATGTTTTATCTCTGTTAACTGAATTTACAGATCAGAAATAAGTTTCACAGAATGCATCTGTGTAGTTTTTATTTGAAGATATTCTTTTTCCCAATGTAGGCCTCTTAGCGCTTAGCATGTCCAATTGCAGTTTCTACAGAAAGAGTGTTTCAGAACGGCTCAATCAAAAGTAAGGTTCAATTCTGTTAGTTGAATGCACAGAACAGAAAGAATTTTCACAGAATGCTACTGTGTAGTTTATATTTGAATATATTCCTTTTTCCACTATTACCCTCTTAGCGCTCCGAATGTCCACTTGCATTTTCTACAGAAAGAGTGTTCAGAACTGCGCAATCAAAAGTATGGTTTAACTCTGTTAGCTTAATGAACATATCAGAAATAAGTTTCACACAATGCTTCTGTGTAGTTTTTATTTGAAGATATTATTTTTCCCAATAGAGGCCTCTTAGCGCTCAGAATGTCCAATTGCAGTTTCTACATAAAGAGTGTTTCAGAACGGCTCAATCAAATGTAAGATTCAACTCTGTTAGTTGAATGCACAGAACAGAAAGAAGTTTCATACAATGCTTCTGTGTAGTTTATATTTGAACATATTCTTTTTTCCACTATTACCCACTTAGCGCTACGAATGTCCAGTTGCATTTTCTACAGACAGAGTGTTTCAAAACTGCTCAATCAAAACTATGGTTTAACTCTGTTAGCTGAATGCCCATATCAGAAAGAAGTTTCACAGAATGCTTCTGTGTAGTTTATATTTGAATATATTCCTTTTTCCACTACTACTCTCTTAGCGCTCCAAATGTCCAGTTGCATTACCTACAGAAAGAGTGTTCAGATCTGCTCAATCAAAAGTATGGTTTAACTCTGTTAGCTGAATGCACAGATCAGAAAGAAGTTTCACAGAATGATTCTGTGTAGTTTATATTTGGAGACATTCCTTTTTCCACTATTACCCTCTTAGCGCTCCGAATCTCCACTTGCATTTTCTACAGAAAGAGTGTTTCAGAACGGCTCAATCAAAACTAAGCTTCAACTCTTTTAGTTGAACAAACAGAACAGAAAGAAGTTTCACACAATTCTTCTGTGTAGTTTTTATTTCTAGACATTCTTTTTCTAATATAGGCCTCTTAGCGCTTAGCATGTCCAATTGCAGTTTCTACAGAAAGAGTGTTTCAGAACGGCTCAATCAAAAGTAAGGTTCAACTCTGTTAGTTGAATGCACAGAACAGAAAGAATTTTCACAGAATGCTACTGTGTAGTTTATATTTGAATATATTCCTTTTTCCACTATTACCCTCTTAGCGCTCCGAATGTCCACTTGCATTTTCTACAGAAAGAGTGTTCAGAACTGCGCAATCAAAAGTATGGTTTAACTCTGTTAGCTTAATGAACGTATCAGAAATAAGTTTCACACAATGCTTCTGTGTAGTTTTTATTTGAAGATATTATTTTTCCCAATAGAGGCCTCTTAGCGCTCAGAATGTCCAATTGCAGTTTCTACAGAAAGAGTGTTTCAGAACGGCTCAATCAAATGTAAGATTCAACTCTGTTAGTTGAATGCACAGAACAGAAAGAAGTTTCATACAATGCTTCTGTGTAGTTTATATTTGAACATATTCTTTTTTCCACTATTACCCACTTAGCGCTACGAATGTCCAGTTGCATTTTCTACAGACAGAGTGTTTCAAAACTGCTCAATCAAAACTATGGTTTAACTCTGTTAGCTGAATGCCCATATCAGAAAGAAGTTTCACAGAATGCTTCTGTGTAGTTTATATTTGAATATATTCCTTTTTCCACTACTACTCTCTTAGCGCTCCAAATGTCCAGTTGCATTTTCTACAGAAAGAGTGTTCAGATCTGCTCAATCAAAAGTATGGTTTAACTCTGTTAGCTGAATGCACAGATCAGAAAGAAGTTTCACAGAATGATTCTGTGTAGTTTATATTTGGAGACATTCCTTTTTCCACTATTACCCTCTTAGCGCTCCGAATCTCCACTTGCATTTTCTACAGAAAGAGTGTTTCAGAACGGCTCAATCAAAACTAAGCTTCAACTCTTTTAGTTGAACAAACAGAACAGAAAGAAGTTTCACACAATTCTTCTGTGTAGTTTTTATTTCTAGACATTCTTTTTCCCAATATAGGCCTCTTAGCGCTCAGAATGTCCAATTGCAGTTTCTACAGAAAGAGTGTTTCAGAACGGCTCAATCAAAAGTAAGGTTCAACTCTGTTAGTTGAATGCACAGAACAGAAAGAAGTTTCATACAATGCTTCTGTGTAGTTTATATTTGAACATATTCTTTTTTCCACTATTACCCACTTAGCGCTACGAATGTCCAGTTGCATTTTCTACAGACAGAGTGTTTCAAAACTGCTCAATCAAAAGTATGGTTTAACTCTGTTAGCTGAATGCTCAGATCAGAAAGAAGTTTCACAGAATGCTTCTGTGTAGTTTATATTTGAATATATTCCTTTTTCCACTACTACGCTCTTAGCGCTCCAAATGTCCAGTTGCATTTTCTACAGAAAGAGTGTTCAGATCTGCTCAATCAAAAGTATGGTTTAACTCTGTTAGCTGAATGCACAGATCAGAAAGAAGTTTCACCGAATGATTCTGTGTAGTTTATATTTGAAGACATTCCTTTTTCCACTATTACCCTCTTAGCGCTCCGAATCTCCACTTGCATTTTCTACAAAAAGAGTGTTTCATAACTGCTCAATCAAAAATATGTTTTATCTCTGTTAACTGAATTTACAGATCAGAAATAAGTTTCACAGAATGCATCTGTGTAGTTTTTATTTGAAGATATTCTTTTTCCCAATGTAGGCCTCTTAGCGCTTAGCATGTCCAATTGCAGTTTCTACAGAAAGAGTGTTTCAGAACGGCTCAATCAAAAGTAAGGTTCAACTCTGTTAGTTGAATGCACAGAACAGAAAGAATTTTCACAGAATGCTACTGTGTAGTTTATATTTGAATATATTCCTTTTTCCACTATTACCCTCTTAGCGCTCCGAATGTCCACTTGCATTTTCTACAGAAAGAGTGTTCAGAACTGCGCAATCAAAAGTATGGTTTAACTCTGTTAGCTTAATGAACATATCAGAAATAAGTTTCACACAATGCTTCTGTGTAGTTTTTATTTGAAGATATTATTTTTCCCAATAGAGGCCTCTTAGCGCTCAGAATGTCCAATTGCAGTTTCTACAGAAAGAGTGTTTCAGAAAGGCTCAATCAAAAGTAAGGTTCAACTCAGTTAGTTGAATGCACAGAACAGAAAGAAGTTTCATACAATGCTTCTGTGTAGTTTATATTTGAACATATTCTTTTTTCCACTATTACCCAATTAGCGCTACGAATGTCCAGTTGCATTTTCTACAGACAGAGTGTTTCAAAACTGCTCAATCAAAAGTATGGTTTAACTCTCTTAGCTGAATGCTCAGATCAGAAAGAAGTTTCACAGAATGCTTCTGTGTAGTTTATATTTGAATATAATCCTTTTTCCACTACTATACTCTTAGCGCTCCAAATGTCCGGTTGCATTTTCTACAGAAAGAGTGTTCAGATCTGCTCAATCAAAAGTATGGTTTAACTCTGTTAGCTGAATGCACAGATCAGAAAGAAGTTTCACAGAATTATTCTGTGTAGTTTTTATTTGAAGATATTCTTTTTCCCAATGTAGGCCTCTTAGCGCTTAGCATGTCCAATTGCAGTTTCTACAGAAAGAGTGTTTCAGAACGGCTCAATCAAAAGTAAGGTTCAACTCTGTTAGTTGAATGCACAGAACAGAAAGAATTTTCACAGAATGCTACTGTGTAGTTTATATTTGAATATATTCCTTTTTCCACTATTACCCTCTTAGCGCTCCGAATGTCCACTTGCATTTTCTACAGAAAGAGTGTTCAGAACTGCGCGATCAAAAGTATGGTTTAACTCTGTTAGCTTAATGAACATATCAGAAATAAGTTTCACACAATGCTTCTGTGTAGTTTTTATTTGAAGATATTATTTTTCCCAATAGAGGCCTCTTAGCGCTCAGAATGTCCAATTGCAGTTTCTACAGAAAGAGTGTTTCAGAACGGCTCAATCAAATGTAAGATTCAACTCTGTTAGTTGAATGCACAGAACAGAAAGAAGTTTCATAAAATGCTTCTGTGTAGTTTATATTTGAACATATTCTTTTTTCCACTATTACCCACTTAGCGCTACGAATGTCCAGTTGCATTTTCTACAGACAGAGTGTTTCAAAACTGCTCAATCAAAACTATGGTTTAACTCTGTTAGCTGAATGCCCATATCAGAAAGAAGTTTCACAGAATGCTTCTGTGTAGTTTATATTTGAATATATTCCTTTTTCCACTACTACTCTCTTAGCGCTCCAAATGTCCAGTTGCATTTTCTACAGAAAGAGTGTTCAGATCTGCTCAATCAAAAGTATGGTTTAACTCTGTTAGCTGAATGCACAGATCAGAAAGAAGTTTCACAGAATGATTCTGTGTAGTTTATATTTGGAGACATTCCTTTTTCCACTATTACCCTCTTAGCGCTCCGAATCTCCACTTGCATTTTCTACAGAAAGAGTGTTTCAGAACGGCTCAATCAAAACTAAGCTTCAACTCTTTTAGTTGAACAAACAGAACAGAAAGAAGTTTCACACAATTCTTCTGTGTAGTTTTTATTTCTAGACATTCTTTTTCCCAATATAGGCCTCTTAGCGCTCCGAATGTCCAATTGCAGTTTCTACAGAAAGAGTGTTTCAGAACGGCTCAATCAAAAGTAAGGTTCAACTCTGTTAGTTGAATGCACAGAACAGAAAGAAGTTTCATACAATGCTTCTGTGTAGTTTATATTTGAACATATTCTTTTTTCCACTATTACCCACTTAGCGCTACGAATGTCCAGTTGCATTTTCTACAGACAGAGTGTTTCAAAACTGCTCAATCAAAAGTATGGTTTAACTCTGTTAGCTGAATGCTCAGATCAGAAAGAAGTTTCACAGAATGCTTCTGTGTAGTTTATATTTGAATATATTCCTTTTTCCACTACTACGCTCTTAGCGCTCCAAATGTCCAGTTGCATTTTCTACAGAAAGAGTGTTCAGATCTGCTCAATCAAAAGTATGGTTTAACTCTGTTAGCTGAATGCACAGATCAGAAAGAAGTTTCACCGAATGATTCTGTGTAGTTTATATTTGAAGACATTCCTTTTTCCACTATTACCCTCTTAGCGCTCCGAATCTCCACTTGCATTTTCTACAAAAAGAGTGTTTCATAACTGCTCAATCAAAAATATGTTTTATCTCTGTTAACTGAATTTACAGATCAGAAATAAGTTTCACAGAATGCATCTGTGTAGTTTTTATTTGAAGATATTCTTTTTCCCAATGTAGGCCTCTTAGCGCTTAGCATGTCCAATTGCAGTTTCTACAGAAAGAGTGTTTCAGAACGGCTCAATCAAAAGTAAGGTTCAACTCTGTTAGTTGAATGCACAGAACAGAAAGAATTTTCACAGAATGCTACTGTGTAGTTTATATTTGAATATATTCCTTTTTCCACTATTACCCTCTTAGCGCTCCGAATGTCCACTTGCATTTTCTACAGAAAGAGTGTTCAGAACTGCGCAATCAAAAGTATGGTTTAACTCTGTTAGCTTAATGAACATATCAGAAATAAGTTTCACACAATGCTTCTGTGTAGTTTTTATTTGAAGATATTATTTTTCCCAATAGAGGCCTCTTAGCGCTCAGAATGTCCAATTGCAGTTTCTACAGAAAGAGTGTTTCAGAACGGCTCAATCAAAAGTAAGGTTCAACTCTGTTAGTTGAATGCACAGAACAGAAAGAAGTTTCATACAATGCTTCTGTGTAGTTTATATTTGAACATATTCTTTTTTCCACTATTACCCACTTAGCGCTACGAATGTCCAGTTGCATTTTCTACAGACAGAGTGTTTCAAAACTGCTCAATCAAAAGTATGGTTTAACTCTGTTAGCTGAATGCCCAGATCAGAAAGAAGTTTCACAGAATGCTTCTGTGTAGTTTATATTTGAATATATTCCTTTTTCCACTACTACTCTCTTAGCGCTCCAAATGTCCAGTTGCATTTTCTACAGAAAGAGTGTTCAGATCTGCTCAATCAAAAGTATGTTTTAACTCTGTTAGCTGAATGCACAGATCAGAAAGAAGTTTCACAGAATGATTCTGTGTAGTTTATATTTGGAGACATTCCTTTTTCCACTATTACCCTCTTAGCGCTCAGAATCTCCACTTGCATTTTCTACAGAAAGAGTGTTCAGAACTGCGCAATCAAAAGTATGGTTTAACTCTGTTAGCTTAATGAACATATCAGAAATAAGTTTCACACAATGCTTCTGTGTAGTTTTTATTTGAAGATATTATTTTTCCCAATAGAGGCCTCTTAGCGCTCTGAATGTCCAATTGCAGTTTCTACAGAAAGAGTGTTTCAGAACGGCTCAATCAAAAGTAAGGTTCAACTCTGTTAGTTGAATGCACAGAACAGAAAGAAGTTTCATACAATGCTTCTGTGTAGTTTATATTTGAACATATTCTTTTTTCCACTATTACCCACTTAGCGCTACGAATGTCCAGTTGCATTTTCTACAGACAGAGTGTTTCAAAACTGCTCAATCAAAAGTATGGTTTAACTCTGATAGCTGAATACTCAGATCAGAAAGAAGTTTCACAGAATGCTTCTGTGTAGTTTATATTTGAATATATTCCTTTTTCCACTACTACTCTCTTAGCGCTCCAAATGTCCAGTTGCATTTTCTACAGAAAGAGTGTTCAGATCTGCTCAATCAAAAGTATGGTTTAACTCTGTTAGCAGAATGCACAGATCAGAAAGTAGTTTCACCGAATGATTCCGTGTAGTTTATATTTGAAGACATTCCTTTTTCCACTATTACCCTCTTAGCGCTCCGAATCTCCACTTGCATTTTCTACAAAAAGAGTGTTTCATAACTGCTCAATCAAAAATATGTTTTATCTCTGTTAACTGAATTTACAGATCAGAAATAAGTTTCACAGAATGCATCTGTGTAGTTTTTATTTGAAGATATTCTTTTTCCCAATGTAGGCCTCTTAGCGCTTAGCATGTCCAATTGCAGTTTCTACAGAAAGAGTGTTTCAGAACGGCTCAATCAAAAGTAAGGTTCAACTCTGTTAGTTGAATGCACAGAACAGAAAGAATTTTCACAGAATGCTACTGTGTAGTTTATATTTGAATATATTACTTTTTCCACTATTACCCTCTTAGCGCTCCGAATGTCCACTTGCATTTTCTACAGAAAGAGTGTTCAGAACTGCGCAATCAAAAGTATGGTTTAACTCTGTTAGCTTAATGAACATATCAGAAATAAGTTTCACACAATACTTCTGTGTAGTTTTTATTTGAAGATATTATTTTTCCCAATAGAGGCCTCTTAGCGCTCAGAATGTCCAATTGCAGTTTCTACAGAAAGAGTGTTTCAGAAAGGCTCAATCAAAAGTAAGGTTCAACTCTGTTAGTTGAATGCACAGAACAGAAAGAAGTTTCATACAATGCTTCTGTGTAGTTTATATTTGAACATATTCTTTTTTCCACTATTACCCACTTAGCGCTACGAATGTCCAGTTGCATTTTCTACAGACAGAGTGTTTCAAAACTGCTCAATCAAAAGTATGGTTTAACTCTCTTAGCTGAATGCTCAGATCAGAAAGAAGTTTCACAGAATGCTTCTGTGTAGTTTATATTTGAATATAATCCTTTTTCCACTACTATTCTCTTAGCGCTCCAAATGTCCGGTTGCATTTTCTACAGAAAGAGTGTTCAGATCTGCTCAATCAAAAGTATGGTTTAACTCTGTTAGCTGAATGCACAGATCAGAAAGAAGTTTCACAGAATGATTCTGTGTAGTTTTTATTTGAAGATATTCTTTTTCCCAATGTAGGCCTCTTAGCGCTTAGCATGTCCAATTGCAGTTTCTACAGAAAGAGTGTTTCAGAACGGCTCAATCAAAAGTAAGGTTCAACTCTTTTAGTTGAATGCACAGAACAGAAAGAATTTTCACAGAATGCTACTGTGTAGTTTATATTTGAATATATTCCTTTTTCCACTATTACCCTCTTAGCGCTCCGAATGTCCACTTGCATTTTCTACAGAAAGAGTGTTCAGAACTGCGCGATCAAAAGTATGGTTTAACTCTGTTAGCTTAATGAACATATCAGAAATAAGTTTCACACAATGCTTCTGTGTAGTTTTTATTTGAAGATATTATTTTTCCCAATAGAGGCCTCTTAGCGCTCAGAATGTCCAATTGCAGTTTCTACAGAAAGAGTGTTTCAGAACGGCTCAATCAAAAGTAAGGTTCAACTCTGTTAGTTGAATGCACAGAACAGAAAGAAGTTTCATACAATGCTTCTGTGTAGTTTATATTTGAACATATTATTTTTTCCACTATTACCCACTTAGCGCTACGAATGTCCAGTTGCATTTTCTACAGACAGAGTGTTTCAAAACTGCTCAATCAAAAGTATGGTTTAACTCTGTTAGCTGAATGCCCAGATCAGAAAGAAGTTTCACAGAATGCTTCTGTGTAGTTTATATTTGAATATATTCCTTTTTTAATCTACTACTCTCTTAGCGCTCCAAATGTCCAGTTGCATTTTCTACAGAAAGAGTGTTCAGATCTGCTCAATCAAAAGTATGGTTTAACTCTGTTAGCTGAATGCACAGATCAGAAAGAAGTTTCACAGAATGATTCTGTGTAGTTTATATTTGGAGACATTCCTTTTTCCACTATTACCCTCTTAGCGCTCCGAATCTCCACTTGCATTTTCTACAGAAAGAGTGTTTAAGAACGGCTCAATCAAAACTAAGCTTCAACTCTTTTAGTTGAACAAACAGAACAGAAAAAAGTTTCACACAATTCTTCTGTGTAGTTTTTATTTCTAGACATTCTTTTTCCCAATATAGGCCTCTTAGCGCTCAGAATGTCCAATTGCAGTTTCTACAGAAAGAGTGTTTCAGAACGGCTCAATCAAAAGTAAGGTTCAACTCTGTTAGTTGAATGCACAGAACAGAAAGAAGTTTCATACAATGCTTCTGTGTAGTTTATATTTGAACATATTCTTTTTTCCACTATTACCCACTTAGCGCTACGAATGTCCAGTTGCATTTTCTACAGACAGAGTGTTTCAAAACTGCTCAATCAAAAGTATGGTTTAACTCTGTTAGCTGAATGCTCAGATCAGAAAGAAGTTTCACAGAATGCTTCTGTGTAGTTTATATTTGAATATATTCCTTTTTCCACTACTACGCTCTTAGCGCTCCAAATGTCCAGTTGCATTTTCTACAGAAAGAGTGTTCAGATCTGCTCAATCAAAAGTATGGTTTAACTCTGTTAGCTGAATGCACAGATCAGAAAGAAGTTTCACCGAATGATTCTGTGTAGTTTATATTTGAAGACATTCCTTTTTCCACTATTACCCTCTTAGCGCTCCGAATCTCCACTTGCATTTTCTACAAAAAGAGTGTTTCATAACTGCTCAATCAAAAATATGTTTTATCTCTGTTAACTGAATTTACAGATCAGAAATAAGTTTCACAGAATGCATCTGTGTAGTTTTTATTTGAAGATATTCTTTTTCCCAATGTAGGCCTCTTAGCGCTTAGCATGTCCAATTGCAGTTTCTACAGAAAGAGTGTTTCAGAACGGCTCAATCAAAAGTAAGGTTCAACTCTGTTAGTTGAATGCACAGAACAGAAAGAATTTTCACAGAATGCTACTGTGTAGTTTATATTTGAATATATTCCTTTTTCCACTATTACCCTCTTAGCGCTCCGAATGTCCACTTGCATTTTCTACAGAAAGAGTGTTCAGAACTGCGCAATCAAAAGTATGGTTTAACTCTGTTAGCTTAATGAACATATCAGAAATAAGTTTCACACAATGCTTCTGTGTAGTTTTTATTTGAAGATATTATTTTTCCCAATAGAGGCCTCTTAGCGCTCAGAATGTCCAATTGCAGTTTCTACAGAAAGAGTGTTTCAGAACGGCTCAATCAAATGTAAGGTTCAACTCTGTTAGTTGAATGCACAGAACAGAAAGAAGTTTCATACAATGCTTCTGTGTAGTTTATATTTGAACATATTCTTTTTTCCACTATTACCCACTTAGCGCTACGAATGTCCAGTTGCATTTTCTACAGACAGAGTGTTTCAAAACTGCTCAATCAAAAGTATGGTTTAACTCTGTTAGCTGAATGCACAGATCAGAAAGAAGTTTCACAGAATGATTCTGTGTAGTTTATATTTGGAGACATTCCTTTTTCCACTATTACCCTCTTAGCGCTCCGAATCTCCACTTGCATTTTCTACAGAAAGAGTGTTTCAGAACGGCTCAATCAAAACTAAGCTTCAACTCTTTTAGTTGAACAAACAGAACAGAAAGAAGTTTCACACAATTCTTCTGTATAGTTTTTATTTCTAGACATTCTTTTTCCCAATATAGGCCTCTTAGCGCTCAGAATGTCCAATTGCAGTTTCTACAGAAAGAGTGTTTCAGAACGGCTCAATCAAAAGTAAGGTTCAACTCTGTTAGTTGAATGCACAGAACAGAAAGGAGTTTCATACAATGCTTCTGTGTAGTTTATATTTGAACATATTCTTTTTTCCACTATTACCCACTTAGCGCTACGAATGTCCAGTTGCATTTTCTACAGACAGAGTGTTTCAAAACTGCTCAATCAAAAGTATGGTTTAACTCTGTTAGCTGAATGCTCAGATCAGAAAGAAGTTTCACAGAATGCTTCTATGTAGTTTATATTTGAATATATTCCTTTTTCCACAACTACGCTCTTAGCGCTCCAAATGTCCAGTTGCATTTTCTACAGAAAGAGTGTTCAGATCTGCTCAATCAAAAGTATGGTTTAACTCTGTTAGCTGAATGCACAGATCAGAAAGAAGTTTCACCGAATGATTCTGTGTAGTTTATATTTGAAGACATTCCTTTTTCCACTATTAACCTCTTAGCGCTCCGAATCTCCACTTGCATTTTCTACAAAAAGAGTGTTTCATAACTGCTCAATCAAAAATATGTTTTATCTCTGTTAACTGAATTTACAGATCAGAAATAAGTTTCACAGAATGCATCTGTGTAGTTTTTATTTGAAGATATTCTTTTTCCCAATGTAGGCCTCTTAGCGCTTAGCATGTCCAATTGCAGTTTCTACAGAAAGAGTGTTTCAGAACGGCTCAATCAAAAGTAAGGTTCAACTCTGTTAGTTGAATGCACAGAACAGAAAGAATTTTCACAGAATGCTACTGTGTAGTTTATATTTGAATATATTACTTTTTCCACTATTACCCTCTTAGCGCTCCGAATGTCCACTTGCATTTTCTACAGAAAGAGTGTTCAGAACTGCGCAATCAAAAGTATGGTTTAACTCTGTTAGCTTAATGAACATATCAGAAATAAGTTTCACACAATGCTTCTGTGTAGTTTTTATTTGAAGATATTATTTTTCCCAATAGAGGCCTCTTAGCGCTCAGAATGTCCAATTGCAGTTTCTACAGAAAGAGTGTTTCAGAAAGGCTCAATCAAAAGTAAGGTTCAACTCTGTTAGTTGAATGCACAGAACAGAAAGAAGTTTCATACAATGCTTCTGTGTAGTTTATATTTGAACATATTCTTTTTTCCACTATTACCCAATTAGCGCTACGAATGTCCAGTTGCATTTTCTACAGACAGAGTGTTTCAAAACTGCTCAATCAAAAGTATGGTTTAACTCTCTTAGCTGAATGCTCAGATCAGAAAGAAGTTTCACAGAATGCTTCTGTGTAGTTTATATTTGAATATAATCCTTTTTCCACTACTATTCTCTTAGCGCTCCAAATGTCCGGTTGCATTTTCTACAGAAAGAGTGTTCAGATCTGCTCAATCAAAAGTATGGTTTAACTCTGTTAGCTGAATGCACAGATCAGAAAGAAGTTTCACAGAATGTTTCTGTGTAGTTTTTATTTGAAGATATTCTTTTTCCCAATGTAGGCCTCTTAGCGCTTAGCATGTCCAATTGCAGTTTCTACAGAAAGAGTGTTTCAGAATGGCTCAATCAAAAGTAAGGTTCAACTCTGTTAGTTGAATGCACAGAACAGAAAGAATTTTCACAGAATGCTACTGTGTAGTTTATATTTGAATATATTCCTTTTTCCACTATTACCCTCTTAGCGCTCCGAATGTCCACTTGCATTTTCTACAGAAAGAGTGTTCAGAACTGCGCGATCAAAAGTATGGTTTAACTCTGTTAGCTTAATGAACATATCAGAAATAAGTTTCACACAATGCTTCTGTGTAGTTTTTATTTGAAGATATTATTTTTCCCAATAGGGGCCTCTTAGCGCTCAGAATGTCCAATTGCAGTTTCTACAGAAAGAGTGTTTCAGAACGGCTCAATCAAAAGTAAGGTTCAACTCTGTTAGTTGAATGCACAGAACAGAAAGAAGTTTCATACAATGCTTCTGTGTAGTTTATATTTGAACATATTATTTTTTCCACTATTACCCACTTAGCGCTACGAATGTCCAGTTGCATTTTCTACAGACAGAGTGTTTCAAAACTGCTCAATCAAAAGTATGGTTTAACTCTGTTAGCTGAATGCCCAGATCAGAAAGAAGTTTCACAGAATGCTTCTGTGTAGTTTATATTTGAATATATTCCTTTTTTAATCTACTACTCTCTTAGCGCTCCAAATGTCCAGTTGCATTTTCTACAGAAAGAGTGTTCAGATCTGCTCAATCAAAAGTATGGTTTAACTCTGTTAGCTGAATGCACAGATCAGAAAGAAGTTTCACATAATGATTCTGTGTAGTTTATATTTGGAGACATTCCTTTTTCCACTATTACCCTCTTAGCGCTCCGAATCTCCACTTGCATTTTCTACAGAAAGAGTGTTTCAGAACGGCTCAATCAAAACTAAGGTTCAACTCTTTTAGTTGAACAAACAGAACAGAAAGAAGTTTCACACAATTCTTCTGTGTAGTTTTTATTTGTAGACATTCTTTTTCCCAATATAGGCCTCCTTGCGCTCAGAATGTCCAATTGCAGTTTCTACAGAAAGAGTGTTCAGATCTGCTCAATCAAAAGTATGGTTTAACTCTGTTAGCTGAATGCACAGATCAGAAAGAAGTTTCACCGAATGATTCTGTGTAGTTTATATTTGAAGACATTCATTTTTCCACTATTACCCTCTTAGCGCTCTGAATCTCCACTTGCATTTTCTACAAAAAGAGTGTTTCATAACTGCTCAATCAAAAATATGTTTTATCTCTGTTAACTGAATTTACAGATCAGAAATAAGTTTCACAGAATGCATCTGTGTGGTTTTTATTTGAAGATATTCTTTTTCCCAGTGTAGGCCTCTTAGCGCTTAGCATGTCCAATTGCAGTTTCTACAGAAAGACTGTTTCAGAACGGCTCAATCAAAAGTAAGGTTCAACTCTGTTAGTTGAATGCACAGAACAGAAAGAATTTTCACAGAATGCTACTGTGTAGTTTATATTTGAATATATTCCTTTTTCCACTATTACCCTCTTAGCGCTCCGAATGTCCACTTGCATTTTCTACAGAAAGAGTGTTCAGAACTGCGCAATCAAAAGTATGGTTTAACTCTGTTAGCTTAATGAACATATCAGAAATAAGTTTCACACAATGCTTCTGTGTAGTTTTTATTTGAAGATATTATTTTTCCCAATAGAGGCCTCTTAGCGCTCAGAATATCCAATTGCAGTTTCTACAGAAAGAGTGTTTCAGAACGGCTCAATCAAAAGTAAGGTTCAACTCTGTTAGTTGAATGCACAGAACAGAAAGAAGTTTCATACAATGCTTCTGTGTAGTTTATATTTGAACATATTCTTTTTTCCACTATTACCCACTTAGCGCTACGAATGTCCAGTTGCATTTTCTACAGACAGAGTGTTTCAAAACTGCTCAATCAAAAGTATGGTTTAACTCTGTTAGCTGAATGCTCAGATCAGAAAGAAGTTTCACAGAATGCTTCTGTGTAGTTTATATTTGAATATATTCCTTTTTCCACTACTACTCTCTTAGCGCTCCAAATGTCCAGTTGCATTTTCTACAGAAAGAGTGTTCAGATCTGCTCAATCAAAAGTATGGTTTAACTCTGTTAGCTGAATGCACAGATCAGAAAGAAGTTTCACAGAATGATTCTGTGTAGTTTATATTTGGAGACATTCCTTTTTCCACTATTACCCTCTTAGCGCTCCGAATCTCCACTTGCATTTTCTACAGAAAGAGTGTTTCAGAACGGCTCAATCAAAACTAAGCTTCAACTCTTTTAGTTGAACAAACAGAACAGAAAGAAGTTTCACACAATTCTTCTGTGTAGTTTTTATTTCTAGACATTCTTTTTCCCAATATAGGCCTCTTAGCGCTCAGAATGTCCAATTGCAGTTTCTACAGAAAGAGTGTCTCAGAACGGCTCAATCAAAAGTAAGGTTCAACTCTGTTAGTTGAATGCACAGAACAGAAAGAAGTTTCATACAATGCTTCTGTGTAGTTTATATTTGAACATATTCTTTTTTCCACTATTACCCACTTAGCGCTACGAATGTCCAGTTGCATTTTATACAGACAGAGTGTTTCAAAACTGCTCAATCAAAAGTATGGTTTAACTCTGTTAGCTGAATGCTCAGATCAGAAAGAAGTTTCACAGAATGCTTCTGTGTAGTTTATATTTGAATATATTCCTTTTTCCACAACTACGCTCTTAGCGCTCAAAATGTCCAGTTGCATTTTCTACAGAAAGAGTGTTCAGATCTGCTCAATCAAAAGTATGGTTTAACTCTGTTAGCTGAATGCACAGATCAGAAAGAAGTTTCACCGAATGATTCTGTGTAGTTTATATTTGAAGACATTCCTTTTTCCACTATTACCTTCTTAGCGCTCCGAATCTCCACTTGCATTTTCTACAAAAAGAGTGTTTCATAACTGCTCAATCAAAAATATGTTTTATCTCTGTTAACTGAATTTACAGATCAGAAATAATTTTCACAGAATGCATCTGTGTAGTTTTTATTTGAAGATATTCTTTTTCCCAATGTAGGCCTCTTAGCGCTTAGCATGTCCAATTGCAGTTTCTACAGAAAGAGTGTTTCAGAACGGCTCAATCAAAAGTAAGGTTCAACTCTGTTAGTTGAATGCACAGAACAGAAAGAATTTTCACAGAATGCTACTGTGTAGTTTATATTTGAATATATTCCTTTTTCCACTATTACCCTCTTAGCGCTCCGAATGTCCACTTGCATTTTCTACAGAAAGAGTGTTCAGAACTGCGCAATCAAAAGTATGGTTTAACTCTGTTAGCTTAATGAACGTATCAGAAATAAGTTTCACACAATGCTTCTGTGTAGTTTTTATTTGAAGATATTATTTTTCCCAATAGAGGCCTCTTAGCGCTCAGAATGTCCAATTGCAGTTTCTACAGAAAGAGTGTTTCAGAACGGCTCAATCAAATGTAAGATTCAACTCTGTTAGTTGAATGCACAGAACAGAAAGAAGTTTCATACAATGCTTCTGTGTAGTTTATATTTGAACATATTCTTTTTTCCACTATTACCCACTTAGCGCTACGAATGTCCAGTTGCATTTTCTACAGACAGAGTGTTTCAAAACTGCTCAATCAAAACTATGGTTTAACTCTGTTAGCTGAATGCCCATATCAGAAAGAAGTTTCACAGAATGCTTCTGTGTAGTTTATATTTGAATATATTCCTTTTTCCACTACTACTCTCTTAGCGCTCCAAATGTCCAGTTGCATTTTCTACAGAAAGAGTGTTCAGATCTGCTCAATCAAAAGTATGGTTTAACTCTGTTAGCTGAATGCACAGATCAGAAAGAAGTTTCACAGAATGATTCTGTGTATTTTATATTTGGAGATATTCCTTTTTCCACTATTACCCTCTTAGCGCTCCGAATCTCCACTTGCATTTTCTACAGAAAGAGTGTTTCAGAACGGCTCAATCAAAACTAAGCTTCAACTCTTTTAGTTGAACAAACAGAACAGAAAGAAGTTTCACACAATTCTTCTGTGTAGTTTTTATTTCTAGACATTCTTTTTCCCAATATAGGCCTCTTAGCGCTCAGAATGTCCAATTGCAGTTTCTACAGAAAGAGTGTTTCAGAACGGCTCAATCAAAAGTAAGGTTCAACTCTGTTAGTTGAATGCACAGAACAGAAAGAAGTTTCATACAATGCTTCTGTGTAGTTTATATTTGAACATATTCTTTTTTCCACTATTACCCACTTAGCGCTACGAATGTCCAGTTGCATTTTCTACAGAGAGAGTGTTTCAAAACTGCTCAATCAAAAGTATGGTTTAACTCTGTTAGCTGAATGCTCAGATCAGAAAGAAGTTTCACAGAATGCTTCTGTGTAGTTTATATTTGAATATATTCCTTTTTCCACTACTACGCTCTTAGCGCTCCAAATGTCCAGTTGCATTTTCTACAGAAAGAGTGTTCAGATCTGCTCAATCAAAAGTATGGTTTAACTCTGTTAGCTGAATGCACAGATCAGAAAGAAGTTTCACAGAATGATTCTGTGTAGTTTATATTTGGAGACATTCCTTTTTCCACTATTACCCTCTTAGCGCTCCGAATCTCCACTTGCATTTTCTACAGAAAGAGTGTTTCAGAATGGCTCAATCAAAACTAAGCTTCAACTCTTTTAGTTGAACAAACAGAACAGAAAGAAGTTTCACACAATTCTTCTGTGTAGTTTTTATTTCTAGACATTCTTTTTCCCAATATAGGCCTCTTAGCGCTCAGAATGTCCAATTGCAGTTTCTACAGAAAGAGTGTTTCAGAACGGCTCAATCAAAAGTAAGGTTCAACTCTGTTAGTTGAATGCACAGAACAGAAAGAAGTTTCATACAATGCTTCTGTGTAGTTTATATTTGAACATATTCTTTTTTCCACTATTACCCACTTAGCGCTACGAATGTCCAGTTGCATTTTCTACAGACAGAGTGTTTCAAAACTGCTCAATCAAAAGTATGGTTTAACTCTGTTAGCTGAATGCTCAGATCAGAAAGAAGTTTCACAGAATGCTTCTGTGTAGTTTATATTTGAATATATTCCTTTTTCCACAACTACGCTCTTAGCGCTCAAAATGTCCAGTTGCATTTTCTACAGAAAGAGTTTTCAGATCTGCTCATTCAAAAGTATGGTTTAACTCTGTTAGCTGAATGCACAGATCAGAAAGAAGTTTCACCGAATTATTCTGTGTAGTTTATATTTGAAGACATTCCTTTTTCCACTATTACCTTCTTAGCGCTCCGAATCTCCACTTGCATTTTTTACAAAAAGAGTGTTTCATAACTGCTCAATCAAAAATATGTTTTATCTCTGTTAACTGAATTTACAGATCAGAAATAATTTTCACAGAATGCATCTGTGTAGTTTTTATTTGAAGATATTCTTTTTCCCAATGTAGGCCTCTTAGCGCTTAGCATGTCCAATTGCAGTTTCTACAGAAAGAGTGTTTCAGAACGGCTCAATCAAAAGTAAGGTTCAACTCTGTTAGTTGAATGCACAGAACAGAAAGAATTTTCACAGAATGCTACTGTGTAGTTTATATTTGAATATATTCCTTTTTCCACTATTACCCTCTTAGCGCTCCGAATGTCCACTTGCATTTTCTACAGAAAGAGTGTTCAGAACTGCGCAATCAAAAGTATGGTTTAACTCTGTTAGCTTAATGAACATATCAGAAATAAGTTTCACACAATGCTTCTGTGTAGTTTTTATTTGAAGATATTATTTTTCCCAATAGAGGCCTCTTAGCGCTCAGAATGTCCAATTGCAGTTTCTACAGAAAGAGTGTTTCAGAACGGCTCAATCAAATGTAAGATTCAACTCTGTTAGTTGAATGCACAGAACAGAAAGAAGTTTCATACAATGCTTCTGTGTAGTTTATATTTGAACATATTCTTTTTTCCACTATTACCCACTTAGCGCTACGAATGTCCAGTTGCATTTTCTACAGACAGAGTGTTTCAAAACTGCTCAATCAAAACTATGGTTTAACTCTGTTAGCTGAATGCCCATATCAGAAAGAAGTTTCACAGAATGCTTCTGTGTAGTTTATATTTGAATATATTCCTTTTTCCACTACTACTCTCTTAACGCTCCAAATGTCCAGTTGCATTTTCTACAGAAAGAGTGTTCAGATCTGCTCAATCAAAAGTATGGTTTAACTCTGTTAGCTGAATGCACAGATCAGAAAGAAGTTTCACAGAATGATTCTGTGTAGTTTATATTTGGAGACATTCCTTTTTCCACTATTACCCTCTTAGCGCTCCGAATCTCCACTTGCATTTTCTACAGAAAAAGTGTTTCAGAACGGCTCAATCAAAACTAAGCTTCAACTCTTTTAGTTGAACAAACAGAACAGAAAGAAGTTTCACACAATTCTTCTGTGTAGTTTTTATTTCTAGACATTCTTTTTCCCAATATAGGCCTCTTAGCGCTCAGAATGTCCAATTGCAGTTTCTACAGAAAGAGTGTTTCAGAACGGCTCAATCAAAAGTAAGGTTCAACTCTGTTAGTTGAATGCACAGAACAGAAAGAAGTTTCATACAATGCTTCTGTGTAGTTTATATTTGAACATATTCTTTTTTCCACTATTACCCACTTAGCGCTACGAATGTCCAGTTGCATTTTCTACAGACAGAGTGTTTCAAAACTGCTCAATCAAAAGTATGGTTTAACTCTGTTAGCTGAATGCTCAGATCAGAAAGAAGTTTCACAGAATGCTTCTGTGTAGTTTATATTTGAATATATTCCTTTTTCCACTACTACGCTCTTAGCGCTCCAAATGTTCAGTTGCATTTTCTACAGAAAGAGTGTTCAGATCTGCTCAATCAAAAGTATGGTTTAACTCTGTTAGCTGAATGCACAGATCAGAAAGAAGTTTCACCGAATGATTCTGTGTAGTTTATATTTGAAGACATTCCTTTTTCCACTATTACCCTCTTAGCGCTCCGAATCTCCACTTGCATTTTCTACAAAAAGAGTGTTTCATAACTGCTCAATCAAAAATATGTTTTATCTCTGTTAACTGAATTTACAGATCAGAAATAAGTTTCACAGAATGCATCTGTGTAGTTTTTATTTGAAGATATTCTTTTTCCCAATGTAGGCCTCTTAGCGCTTAGCATGTCCAATTGCAGTTTCTACAGAAAGAGTGTTTCAGAACGGCTCAATCAAAAGTAAGGTTCAACTCTGTTAGTTGAATGCACAGAACAGAAAGAATTTTCACAGAATGCTACTGTGTAGTTTATATTTGAATATATTCCTTTTTCCACTATTACCCTCTTAGCGCTCCGAATGTCCACTTGCATTTTCTACAGAAAGAGTGTTCAGAACTGCGCAATCAAAAGTATGGTTTAATTCTGTTAGCTTAATGAACATATCAGAAATAAGTTTCACACAATCCTTCTGTGTAGTTTTTATTTGAAGATATTATTTTTCCCAATAGAGGCCTCTTAGCGCTCAGAATGTCCAATTGCAGTTTCTACAGAAAGAGTGTTTCAGAACGGCTCAATCAAAAGTAAGGTTCAACTCTGTTAGTTGAATGCACAGAACAGAAAGAAGTTTCATACAATGCTTCTGTGTAGTTTATATTTGAACATATTCTTTTTTCCACTATTACCCACTTAGCGCTACGAATGTCCAGTTGCATTTTCTACAGACAGAGTGTTTCAAAACTGCTCAATCAAAAGTATGGTTTAACTCTGTTAGCTGAATGCCCAGATCAGAAAGAAGTTTCACAGAATGCTTCTGTGTAGTTTATATTTGAATATATTCCTTTTTCCACTACTACTCTCTTAGCGCTCCAAATGTCCAGTTGCATTTCCTACAGAAAGAGTGTTCAGATCTGCTCAATCAAAAGTATGTTTTAACTCTGTTAGCTGAATGCACAGATCAGAAAGAAGTTTCACAGAATGATTCTGTGTAGTTTATATTTGGAGACATTCCTTTTTCCACTATTACCCTCTTAGCGCTCCGAATCTCCACTTGCATTTTCTACAGAAGGAGTGTTTCAGAACGGCTCAATCAAAACTAAGCTTCAACTCTTTTAGTTGAACAAACAGAACAGAAAGAAGTTTCACACAATTCTTCTGTATAGTTTTTATTTCTAGACATTCTTTTTCCCAATATAGGCCTCTTAGCGCTCAGAATGTCCAATTGCAGTTTCTACAGAAAGAGTGTTTCAGAACGGCTCAATCAAAAGTAAGGTTCAACTCTGTTAGTTGAATGCACAGAACAGAAAGGGGTTTCATACAATGCTTCTGTGTAGTTTATATTTGAACATATTCTTTTTTCCACTATTACCCACTTAGCGCTACGAATGTCCAGTTGCATTTTATACAGACAGAGTGTTTCAAAACTGCTCAATCAAAAGTATGGTTTAACTCTGTTAGCTGAATGCTCAGATCAGAAAGAAGTTTCACAGAATGCTTCTATGTAGTTTATATTTGAATATATTCCTTTTTCCACAACTACGCTCTTAGCGCTCCAAATGTCCAGTTGCATTTTCTACAGAAAGAGTGTTCAGATCTGCTCAATCAAAAGTATGGTTTAACTCTGTTAGCTGAATGCACAGATCAGAAAGAAGTTTCACCGAATGATTCTGTGTAGTTTATATTTGAAGACATTCCTTTTTCCACTATTACCTTCTTAGCGCTCCGAATCTCCACTTGCATTTTCTACAAAAAGAGTGTTTCATAACTGCTCAATCAAAAATATGTTTTATCTCTGTTAACTGAATTTACAGATCAGAAATAATTTTCACAGAATGCATCTGTGTAGTTTTTATTTGAAGATATTCTTTTTCCCAATGTAGGCCTCTTAGCGCTTAGCATGTCCAATTGCAGTTTCTACAGAAAGAGTGTTTCAGAACGGCTCAATCAAAAGTAAGGTTCAACTCTGTTAGTTGAATGCACAGAACAGAAAGAATTTTCACAGAATGCTACTGTGTAGTTTATATTTGAATATATTCCTTTTTCCACTATTACCCTCTTAGCGCTCCGAATGTCCACTTGCATTTTCTACAGAAAGAGTGTTCAGAACTGCGCAATCAAAAGTATGGTTTAACTCTGTTAGCTTAATGAACATATCAGAAATAAGTTTCACACAATGCTTCTGTGTAGTTTTTATTTGAAGATATTATTTTTCCCAATAGAGGCCTCTTAGCGCTCAGAATGTCCAATTGCAGTTTCTACAGAAAGAGTGTTTCAGAACGGCTCAATCAAATGTAAGGTTCAACTCTGTTAGTTGAATGCACAGAACAGAAAGAAGTTTCATACAATGCTTCTGTGTAGTTTATATTTGAACATATTCTTTTTTCCACTATTACCCACTTAGCGCTACGAATGTCCAGTTGCATTTTCTACAGACAGAGTGTTTCAAAACTGCTCAATCAAAACTATGGTTTAACTCTGTTAGCTGAATGCCCATATCAGAAAGAAGTTTCACAGAATGCTTCTGTGTAGTTTATATTTGAATATATTCCTTTTTCCACTACTACTCTCTTAGCGCTCCAAATGTCCAGTTGCATTTTCTACAGAAAGAGTGTTCAGATCTGCTCAATCAAAAGTATGGTTTAACTCTGTTAGCTGAATGCACAGATCAGAAAGAAGTTTCACAGAATGATTCTGTGTAGTTTATATTTGGAGACATTCCTTTTTCCACTATTACCCTCTTAGCGCTCCGAATCTCCACTTGCATTTTCTACAGAAAGAGTGTTTCAGAACGGCTCAATCAAAACTAAGCTTCAACTCTTTTAGTTGAACAAACAGAACAGAAAGAAGTTTCACACAATTCTTCTGTGTAGTTTTTATTTCTAGACATTCTTTTTCCCAATATAGGCCTCTTAGCGCTCAGAATGTCCAATTGCAGTTTCTACAGAAAGAGTGTTTCAGAACGGCTCAATCAAAAGTAAGGTTCAACTCTGTTAGTTGAATGCACAGAACAGAAAGAAGTTTCATACAATGCTTCTGTGTAGTTTATATTTGAACATATTCTTTTTTCCACTATTACCCACTTAGCGCTACGAATGTCCAGTTGCATTTTCTACAGACAGAGTGTTTCAAAACTGCTCAATCAAAAGTATGGTTTAACTCTGTTAGCTGAATGCTCAGATCAGAAAGAAGTTTCACAGAATGCTTCTGTGTAGTTTATATTTGAATATATTCCTTTTTCCACTACTACGCTCTTAGCGCTCAAAATGTCCAGTTGCATTTTCTACAGAAAGAGTGTTCAGATCTGCTCAATCAAAAGTATGGTTTAACTCTGTTAGCTGAATGCACAGATCAGAAAGAAGTTTCACCGAATGATTCTGTGTAGTTTATATTTGAAGACATTCCTTTTTCCACTATTACCCTCTTAGCGCTCCGAATCTCCACTTGCATTTTCTACAAAAAGAGTGTTTCAGAACTGCTCAATCAAAAATATGTTTTATCTCTGTTAACTGAATTTACAGATCAGAAATAAGTTTCACAGAATGCATCTGTGTAGTTTTTATTTGAAGATATTCTTTTTCCCAATGTAGGCCTCTTAGCGCTTAGCATGTCCAATTGCAGTTTCTACAGAAAGAGTGTTTCAGAACGGCTCAATCAAAAGTAAGGTTCAACTCTGTTAGTTGAATGCACAGAACAGAAAGAATTTTCACAGAATGCTACTGTGTAGTTTATATTTGAATATATTCCTTTTTCCACTATTACCCTCTTAGCGCTCCGAATGTCCACTTGCATTTTCTACAGAAAGAGTGTTCAGAACTGCGCAATCAAAAGTATGGTTTAACTCTGTTAGCTTAATGAACATATCAGAAATAAGTTTCACACAATGCTTCTGTGTAGTTTTTATTTGAAGATATTATTTTTCCCAATAGAGGCCTCTTAGCGCTCAGAATGTCCAATTGCAGTTTCTACAGAAAGAGTGTTTCAGAACGGCTCAATCAAAAGTAAGGTTCAACTCTGTTAGTTGAATGCACAGAACAGAAAGAAGTTTCATACAATGCTTCTGTGTAGTTTATATTTGAACATATTCTTTTTTCCACTATTACCCACTTAGCGCTACGAATGTCCAGTTGCATTTTCTACAGACAGAGTGTTTCAAAACTGCTCAATCAAAAGTATGGTTTAACTCTGTTAGCTGAATGCCCAGATCAGAAAGAAGTTTCACAGAATGCTTCTGTGTAGTTTATATTTGAATATATTCCTTTTTCCACTACTACTCTCTTAGCGCTCCAAATGTCCAGTTGCATTTCCTACAGAAAGAGTGTTCAGATCTGCTCAATCAAAAGTATGGTTTAACTCTGTTAGCTGAATGCACAGATCAGAAAGAAGTTTCACAGAATGATTCTGTGTAGTTTATATTTGGAGACATTCCTTTTTCCACTATTACCCTCTTAGCGCTCCGAATCTCCACTTGCATTTTCTACAGAAAGAGTGTTTCAGAACGGCTCAATCAAAACTAAGCTTCAACTCTTTTAGTTGAACAAACAGAACAGAAAGAAGTTTCACACAATTCTTCTGTATAGTTTTTATTTCTAGACATTCTTTTTCCCAATATAGGCCTCTTAGCGCTCAGAATGTCCAATTGCAGTTTCTACAGAAAGAGTGTTTCAGAACGGCTCAATCAAAAGTAAGGTTCAACTCTGTTAGTTGAATGCACAGAACAGAAAGGAGTTTCATACAATGCTTCTGTGTAGTTTATATTTGAACATATTCTTTTTTCCACTATTACCCACTTAGCGCTACGAATGTCCAGTTGCATTTTCTACAGACAGAGTGTTTCAAAACTGCTCAATCAAAAGTATGGTTTAACTCTGTTAGCTGAATGCTCAGATCAGAAAGAAGTTTCACAGAATGCTTCTATGTAGTTTATATTTGAATATATTCCTTTTTCCACAACTACGCTCTTAGCGCTCCAAATGTCCAGTTGCATTTTCTACAGAAAGAGTGTTCAGATCTGCTCAATCAAAAGTATGGTTTAACTCTGTTAGCTGAATGCACAGATTAGAAAGAAGTTTCACCGAATGATTCTGTGTAGTTTATATTTGAAGACATTCCTTTTTCCACTATTACCCTCTTAGCGCTCCGAATCTCCACTTGCATTTTCTACAAAAAGAGTGTTTCATAACTGCTCAATCAAAAATATGTTTTATCTCTGTTAACTGAATTTACAGATCAGAAATAAGTTTCACAGAATGCATCTGTGTAGTTTTTATTTGAAGATATTCTTTTTCCCAATGTAGGCCTCTTAGCGCTTAGCATGTCCAATTGCAGTTTCTACAGAAAGAGTGTTTCAGAACGGCTCAATCAAAAGTAAGGTTCAACTCTGTTATTTGAATGCACAGAACAGAAAGAATTTTCACAGAATGCTACTGTGTAGTTTATATTTGAATATATTCCTTTTTCCACTATTACCATCTTAGCGCTCCCAATGTCCACTTGCATTTTCTACAGAAAGAGTGTTCAGAACTGCGCAATCAAAAGTATGGTTTAACTCTGTTAGCTTAATGAACATATCAGAAATAAGTTTCACACAATGCTTCTGTGTAGTTTTTATTTGAAGATATTATTTTTCCCAATAGAGGCCTCTTAGCGCTCAGAATGTCCAATTGCAGTTTCTACAGAAAGAGTGTTTCAGAAAGGCTCAATCAAAAGTAAGGTTCAACTCGGTTAGTTGAATGCACAGAACAGAAAGAAGTTTCATACAATGCTTCTGTGTAGTTTATATTTGAACATATTCTTTTTTCCACTATTACCCACTTAGCGCTACGAATGTCCAGTTGCATTTTCTACAGACAGAGTGTTTCAAAACTGCTCAATCAAAAGTATGGTTTAACTCTGTTAGCTGAATGCTCAGATCAGAAAGAAGTTTCACAGAATGCTTCTGTGTAGTTTATATTTGAATATATTCCTTTTTCCACTACTACGCTCTTAGCGCTCCAAATGTCCAGTTGCATTTTCTACAGAAAGAGTGTTCAGATCTGCTCAATCAAAAGTATGGTTTAACTCTGTTAGCTGAATGCACAGATCAGAAAGAAGTTTCACCGAATGATTCTGTGTAGTTTATATTTGAAGACATTCCTTTTTCCACTATTACCCTCTTAGCGCTCCGAATCTCCACTTGCATTTTCTACAAAAAGAGTGTTTCATAACTGCTCAATCAAAAATATGTTTTATCTCTGTTAACTGAATTTACAGATCAGAAATAAGTTTCACAGAATGCATCTGTGTAGTTTTTATTTGAAGATATTCTTTTTCCCAATGTAGGCCTCTTAGCGCTTAGCATGTCCAATTGCAGTTTCTACAGAAAGAGTGTTTCAGAACGGCTCAATCAAAAGTAAGGTTCAACTCTGTTAGTTGAATGCACAGAACAGAAAGAATTTTCACAGAATGCTACTGTGTAGTTTATATTTGAATATATTCCTTTTTCCACTATTACCCTCTTAGCGCTCCGAATGTCCACTTGCATTTTCTACAGAAAGAGTGTTCAGAACTGCGCAATCAAAAGTATGGTTTAACTCTGTTAGCTTAATGAACATATCAGAAATAAGTTTCACACAATGCTTCTGTGTAGTTTTTATTTGAAGATATTATTTTTCCCAATAGAGGCCTCTTAGCGCTCAGAATGTCCAATTGCAGTTTCTACAGAAAGAGTGTTTCAGAACGGCTCAATCAAAAGTAAGATTCAACTCCGTTAGTTGAATGCACAGAACAGAAAGTAGTTTCATACAATGCTTCTGTGTAGTTTATATTTGAACATATTCTTTTTTCCACTATTACCCACTTAGCGCTACGAATGTCCAGTTGCATTTTCTACAGACAGAGTGTTTCAAAACTGCTCAATCAAAAGTATGGTTTAACTCTGTTAGCTGAATGCCCATATCAGAAAGAAGTTTCACAGAATGCTTCTGTGTAGTTTATATTTGAATATATTCCTTTTTCCACTGCTACTCTCTTAGCGCTCCAAATGTCCAGTTGCATTTTCTACAGAAAGAGTGTTCAGATCTGCTCAATCAAAAGTATGGTTTAACTCTGTTAGCTGAATGCACAGATCAGAAAGAAGTTTCACAGAATGATTCTGTGTAGTTTATATTTGGAGACATTCCTTTTTCCACTATTACCCTCTTAGCGCTCCGAATCTCCACTTGCATTTTCTACAGAAAGAGTGTTTCAGAACGGCTCAATCAAAACTAAGCTTCAACTCTTTTAGTTGAACAAACAGAACCTAAAGAAGTTTCACACAATTCTTCTGTGTAGTTTTTATTTCTAGACATTCTTTTTCCCAATATAGGCCTCTTAGCGCTCAGAATGTCCAATTGCAGTTTCTACAGAAAGAGTGTTTCAGAGCGGCTCAATCAAAAGTAAGGTTCAACTCTGTTAGTTGAATGCACAGAACAGAAAGAAGTTTATTACAATGCTTCTGTGTAGTTTATATTTGAACATATTCTTTTTTCCACTATTACACACTTAGCGCTACGAATGTCCAGTTGCATTTTCTACAGACAGAGTGTTTCAAAACTGCTCAATCAAAAGTATGGTTTAACTCTGTTAGCTGAATGCTCAGATCAGAAAGAAGTTTCACAGAATGCTTCTGTGTAGTTTATATTTGAATATATTCCTTTTTCCACTACTACGCTCTTAGCGCTCCAAATGTTCAGTTGCATTTTCTACAGAAAGAGTGTTCAGATCTGCTCAATCAAAAGTATGGTTTAACTCTGTTAGCTGAATGCACAGATCAGAAAGAAGTTTCACCGAATGATTCTGTGTAGTTTATATTTGAAGACATTCCTTTTTCCACTATTACCCTCTTAGCGCTCCGAATCTCCACTTGCATTTTCTACAAAAAGAGTGTTTCATAACTGCTCAATCAAAAATATGTTTTATCTCTGTTAACTGAATTTACAGATCAGAAATAAGTTTCACAGAATGCATCTGTGTAGTTTTTATTTGAAGATATTCTTTTTCCCAATGTAGGCCTCTTAGCGCTTAGCATGTCCAATTGCAGTTTCTACAGAAAGAGTGTTTCAGAACGGCTCAATCAAAAGTAAGGTTCAACTCTGTTAGTTGAATGCACAGAACAGAAAGAATTTTCACAGAATCCTACTGTGTAGTTTATATTTGAATATATTCCTTTTTCCACTATTACCCTCTTAGCGCTCCGAATGTCCACTTGCATTTTCTACAGAAAGAGTGTTCAGAACTGCGCAATCAAAAGTATGGTTTAACTCTGTTAGCTTAATGAACATATCAGAAATAAGTTTCACACAATCCTTCTGTGTAGTTTTTATTTGAAGATATTATTTTTCCCAATAGAGGCCTCTTAGCGCTCAGAATGTCCAATTGCAGTTTCTACAGAAAGAGTGTTTCAGAACGGCTCAATCAAAAGTAAGGTTCAACTCTGTTAGTTGAATGCACAGAACAGAAAGAAGTTTCATACAATGCTTCTGTGTAGTTTATATTTGAACATATTCTTTTTTCCACTATTACCCACTTAGCGCTACGAATGTCCAGTTGCATTTTCTACAGACAGAGTGTTTCAAAACTGCTCAATCAAAAGTATGGTTTAACTCTGTTAGCTGAATGCCCAGATCAGAAAGAAGTTTCACAGAATGCTTCTGTGTAGTTTATATTTGAATATATTCCTTTTTCCACTACTACTCTCTTAGCGCTCCAAATGTCCAGTTGCATTTCCTACAGAAAGAGTGTTCAGATCTGCTCAATCAAAAGTATGGTTTAACTCTGTTAGCTGAATGCACAGATCAGAAAGAAGTTTCACAGAATGATTCTGTGTAGTTTATATTTGGAGACATTCCTTTTTCCACTATTACCCTCTTAGCGCTCCGAATCTCCACTTGCATTTTCTACAGAAGGAGTGTTTCAGAACGGCTCAATCAAAACTAAGCTTCAACTCTTTTAGTTGAACAAACAGAACAGAAAGAAGTTTCACACAATTCTTCTGTATAGTTTTTATTTCTAGACATTCTTTTTCCCAATATAGGCCTCTTAGCGCTCAGAATGTCCAATTGCAGTTTCTACAGAAAGAGTGTTTCAGAACGGCTCAATCAAAAGTAAGGTTCAACTCTGTTAGTTGAATGCACAGAACAGAAAGGGGTTTCATACAATGCTTCTGTGTAGTTTATATTTGAACATATTCTTTTTTCCACTATTACCCACTTAGCGCTACGAATGTCCAGTTGCATTTTCTACAGACAGAGTGTTTCAAAACTGCTCAATCAAAAGTATGGTTTAACTCTGTTAGCTGAATGCTCAGATCAGAAAGAAGTTTCACAGAATGCTTCTATGTAGTTTATATTTGAATATATTCCTTTTTCCACAACTACGCTCTTAGCGCTCCAAATGTCCAGTTGCATTTTCTACAGAAAGAGTGTTCAGATCTGCTCAATCAAAAGTATGGTTTAACTCTGTTAGCTGAATGCACAGATCAGAAAGAAGTTTCACCGAATGATTCTGTGTAGTTTATATTTGAAGACATTCCTTTTTCCACTATTACCTTCTTAGCGCTCCGAATCTCCACTTGCATTTTCTACAAAAAGAGTGTTTCATAACTGCTCAATCAAAAATATGTTTTATCTCTGTTAACTGAATTTACAGATCAGAAATAATTTTCACAGAATGCATCTGTGTAGTTTTTATTTGAAGATATTCTTTTTCCCAATGTAGGCCTCTTAGCGCTTAGCATGTCCAATTGCAGTTTCTACAGAAAGAGTGTTTCAGAACGGCTCAATCAAAAGTAAGGTTCAACTCTGTTAGTTGAATGCACAGAACAGAAAGAATTTTCACAGAATGCTACTGTGTAGTTTATATTTGAATATATTCCTTTTTCCACTATTACCCTCTTAGCGCTCCGAATGTCCACTTGCATTTTCTACAGAAAGAGTGTTCAGAACTGCGCAATCAAAAGTATGGTTTAACTCTGTTAGCTTAATGAACATATCAGAAATAAGTTTCACACAATGCTTCTGTGTAGTTTTTATTTGAAGATATTATTTTTCGCAATAGAGGCCTCTTAGCGCTCAGAATGTCCAATTGCAGTTTCTACAGAAAGAGTGTTTCAGAACGGCTCAATCAAATGTAAGGTTCAACTCTGTTAGTTGAATGCACAGAACAGAAAGAAGTTTCATACAATGCTTCTGTGTAGTTTATATTTGAACATATTCTTTTTTCCACTATTACCCACTTAGCGCTACGAATGTCCAGTTGCATTTTCTACAGACAGAGTGTTTCAAAACTGCTCAATCAAAACTATGGTTTAACTCTGTTAGCTGAATGCCCATATCAGAAAGAAGTTTCACAGAATGCTTCTGTGTAGTTTATATTTGAATATATTCCTTTTTCCACTACTACTCTCTTAGCGCTCCAAATGTCCAGTTGCATTTTCTACAGAAAGAGTGTTCAGATCTGCTCAATCAAAAGTATGGTTTAACTCTGTTAGCTGAATGCACAGATCAGAAAGAAGTTTCACAGAATGATTCTGTGTAGTTTATATTTGGAGACATTCCTTTTTCCACTATTACCCTCTTAGCGCTCCGAATCTCCACTTGCATTTTCTACAGAAAGAGTGTTTCAGAACGGCTCAATCAAAACTAAGCTTCAACTCTTTTAGTTGAACAAACAGAACAGAAAGAAGTTTCACACAATTCTTCTGTGTAGTTTTTATTTCTAGACATTCTTTTTCCCAATATAGGCCTCTTAGCGCTCAGAATGTCCAATTGCAGTTTCTACAGAAAGAGTGTTTCAGAACGGCTCAATCAAAAGTAAGGTTCAACTCTGTTAGTTGAATGCACAGAACAGAAAGAAGTTTCATACAATGCTTCTGTGTAGTTTATATTTGAACATATTCTTTTTTCCACTATTACCCACTTAGCGCTACGAATGTCCAGTTGCATTTTCTACAGACAGAGTGTTTCAAAACTGCTCAATCAAAAGTATGGTTTAACTCTGTTAGCTGAATGCTCAGATCAGAAAGAAGTTTCACAGAATGCTTCTGTGTAGTTTATATTTGAATATATTCCTTTTTCCACTACTACGCTCTTAGCGCTCAAAATGTCCAGTTGCATTTTCTACAGAAAGAGTGTTCAGATCTGCTCAATCAAAAGTATGGTTTAACTCTGTTAGCTGAATGCACAGATCAGAAAGAAGTTTCACCGAATGATTCTGTGTAGTTTATATTTGAAGACATTCCTTTTTCCACTATTACCCTCTTAGCGCTCCGAATCTCCACTTGCATTTTCTACAAAAAGAGTGTTTCAGAACTGCTCAATCAAAAATATGTTTTATCTCTGTTAACTGAATTTACAGATCAGAAATAAGTTTCACAGAATGCATCTGTGTAGTTTTTATTTGAAGATATTCTTTTTCCCAATGTAGGCCTCTTAGCGCTTAGCATGTCCAATTGCAGTTTCTACAGAAAGAGTGTTTCAGAAGGGCTCAATCAAAAGTAAGGTTCAACTCTGTTAGTTGAATGCACAGAACAGAAAGAATTTTCACAGAATGCTACTGTGTAGTTTATATTTGAATATATTCCTTTTTCCACTATTACCCTCTTAGCGCTCCGAATGTCCACTTGCATTTTCTACAGAAAGAGTGTTCAGAACTGCGCAATCAAAAGTATGGTTTAACTCTGTTAGCTTAATGAACATATCAGAAATAAGTTTCACACAATGCTTCTGTGTAGTTTTTATTTGAAGATATTATTTTTCCCAATAGAGGCCTCTTAGCGCTCAGAATGTCCAATTGCAGTTTCTACAGAAAGAGTGTTTCAGAACGGCTCAATCAAAAGTAAGGTTCAACTCTGTTATTTGAATGCACAGAACAGAAAGAAGTTTCATACAATGCTTCTGTGTAGTTTATATTTGAACATATTCTTTTTTCCACTATTACCCACTTAGCGCTACGAATGTCCAGTTGCATTTTCTACAGACAGAGTGTTTCAAAACTGCTCAATCAAAAGTATGGTTTAATTCTGTTAGCTGAATGCCCAGATCAGAAAGAAGTTTCACAGAATGCTTCTGTGTAGTTTATATTTGAATATATTCCTTTTTCCACTACTACTCTCTTAGCGCTCCAAATGTCCAGTTGCATTTCCTACAGAAAGAGTGTTCAGATCTGCTCAATCAAAAGTATGGTTTAACTCTGTTAGCTGAATGCACAGATCAGAAAGAAGTTTCACAGAATGATTCTGTGTAGTTTATATTTGGAGACATTCCTTTTTCCACTATTACCCTCTTAGCGCTCCGAATCTCCACTTGCATTTTCTACAGAAAGAGTGTTTAAGAACGGCTCAATCAAAACTAAGCTTCAACTCTTTTAGTTGAACAAACAGAACAGAAAGAAGTTTCACACAATTCTTCTGTATAGTTTTTATTTCTAGACATTCTTTTTCCCAATATAGGCCTCTTAGCGCTCAGAATGTCCAATTGCAGTTTCTACAGAAAGAGTGTTTCAGAACGGCTCAATCAAAAGTAAGGTTCAACTCTGTTAGTTGAATGCACAGAACAGAAAGGAGTTTCATACAATGCTTCTGTGTAGTTTATATTTGAACATATTCTTTTTTCCACTATTACCCACTTAGCGCTACGAATGTCCAGTTGCATTTTCTACAGACAGAGTGTTTCAAAACTGCTCAATCAAAAGTATGGTTTAACTCTGTTAGCTGAATGCTCAGATCAGAAAGAAGTTTCACAGAATGCTTCTATGTAGTTTATATTTGAATATATTCCTTTTTCCACAACTACGCTCTTAGCGCTCCAAATGTCCAGTTGCATTTTCTACAGAAAGAGTGTTCAGATCTGCTCAATCAAAAGTATGGTTTAACTCTGTTAGCTGAATGCACAGATTAGAAAGAAGTTTCACCGAATGATTCTGTGTAGTTTATATTTGAAGACATTCCTTTTTCCACTATTACCCTCTTAGCGCTCCGAATCTCCACTTGCATTTTCTACAAAAAGAGTGTTTCATAACTGCTCAATCAAAAATATGTTTTATCTCTGTTAACTGAATTTACAGATCAGAAATAAGTTTCACAGAATGCATCTGTGTAGTTTTTATTTGAAGATATTCTTTTTCCCAATGTAGGCCTCTTAGCGCTTAGCATGTCCAATTGCAGTTTCTACAGAAAGAGTGTTTCAGAACGGCTCAATCAAAAGTAAGGTTCAACTCTGTTATTTGAATGCACAGAACAGAAAGAATTTTCACAGAATGCTACTGTGTAGTTTATATTTGAATATATTCCTTTTTCCACTATTACCATCTTAGCGCTCACAATGTCCACTTGCATTTTCTACAGAAAGAGTGTTCAGAACTGCGCAATCAAAAGTATGGTTTAACTCTGTTAGCTTAATGAACATATCAGAAATAAGTTTCACACAATGCTTCTGTGTAGTTTTTATTTGAAGATATTATTTTTCCCAATAGGGGCCTCTTAGCGCTCAGAATGTCCAATTGCAGTTTCTACAGAAAGAGTGTTTCAGAAAGGCTCAATCAAAAGTAAGGTTCAACTCGGTTAGTTGAATGCACAGAACAGAAAGAAGTTTCATACAATGCTTCTGTGTAGTTTATATTTGAACATATTCTTTTTTCCACTATTACCCACTTAGCGCTACGAATGTCCAGTTGCATTTTCTACAGACAGAGTGTTTCAAAACTGCTCAATCAAAAGTATGGTTTAACTCTGTTAGCTGAATGCTCAGATCAGAAAGAAGTTTCACAGAATGCTTCTGTGTAGTTTATATTTGAATATATTCCTTTTTCCACTACTACGCTCTTAGCGCTCCAAATGTCCAGTTGCATTTTCTACAGAAAGAGTGTTCAGATCTGCTCAATCAAAAGTATGGTTTAACTCTGTTAGCTGAATGCACAGATCAGAAAGAAGTTTCACCGAATGATTCTGTGTAGTTTATATTTGAAGACATTCCTTTTTCCACTATTACCCTCTTAGCGCTCCGAATCTCCACTTGCATTTTCTACAAAAAGAGTGTTTCATAACTGCTCAATCAAAAATATGTTTTATCTCTGTTAACTGAATTTACAGATCAGAAATAAGTTTCACAGAATGCATCTGTGTAGTTTTTATTTGAAGATATTCTTTTTCCCAATGTAGGCCTCTTAGCGCTTAGCATGTCCAATTGCAGTTTCTACAGAAAGAGTGTTTCAGAACGGCTCAATCAAAAGTAAGGTTCAACTCTGTTAGTTGAATGCACAGAACAGAAAGAATTTTCACAGAATGCTACTGTGTAGTTTATATTTGAATATATTCCTTTTTCCACTATTACCCTCTTAGCGCTCCGAATGTCCACTTGCATTTTCTACAGAAAGAGTGTTCAGAACTGCGCAATCAAAAGTATGGTTTAACTCTGTTAGCTTAATGAACATATCAGAAATAAGTTTCACACAATGCTTCTGTGTAGTTTTTATTTGAAGATATTATTTTTCCCAATAGAGGCCTCTTAGCGCTCAGAATGTCCAATTGCAGTTTCTACAGAAAGAGTGTTTCAGAACGGCTCAATCAAAAGTAAGATTCAACTCCGTTAGTTGAATGCACAGAACAGAAAGTAGTTTCATACAATGCTTCTGTGTAGTTTATATTTGAACATATTCTTTTTTCCACTATTACCCACTTAGCGCTACGAATGTACAGTTGCATTTTCTACAGACAGAGTGTTTCAAAACTGCTGAATCAAAAGTATGGTTTAACTCTGTTAGCTGAATGCCCATATCAGAAAGAAGTTTCACAGAATGCTTCTGTGTAGTTTATATTTGAATATATTCCTTTTTCCACTGCTACTCTCTTAGCGCTCCAAATGTCCAGTTGCATTTTCTACAGAAAGAGTGTTCAGATCTGCTCAATCAAAAGTATGGTTTAACTCTGTTAGCTGAATGCACAGATCAGAAAGAAGTTTCACAGAATGATTCTGTGTAGTTTATATTTGGAGACATTCATTTTTCCACTATTACCCTCTTAGCGCTCCGAATCTCCACTTGCATTTTCTACAGAAAGAGTGTTTCAGAACGGCTCAATCAAAACTAAGCTTCAACTCTTTTAGTTGAACAAACAGAACCTAAAGAAGTTTCACACAATTCTTCTGTGTAGTTTTTATTTCTAGACATTCTTTTTCCCAATATAGGCCTCTTAGCGCTCAGAATGTCCAATTGCAGTTTCTACAGAAAGAGTGTTTCAGAGCGGCTCAATCAAAAGTAAGGTTCAACTCTGTTAGTTGAATGCACAGAACAGAAAGAAGTTTATTACAATGCTTCTGTGTAGTTTATATTTGAACATATTCTTTTTTCCACTATTACACACTTAGCGCTACGAATGTCCAGTTGCATTTTCTACAGACAGAGTGTTTCAAAACTGCTCAATCAAAAGTATGGTTTAACTCTGTTAGCTGAATGCTCAGATCAGAAAGAAGTTTCACAGAATGCTTCTGTGTAGTTTATATTTGAATATATTCCTTTTTCCACTACTACGCTCTTAGCGCTCCAAATGTCCAGTTGCATTTTCTACAGAAAGAGTGTTCAGATCTGCTCAATCAAAAGTATGTTTTAACTCTGTTAGCTGAATGCACAGATCAGAAAGAAGTTTCACCGAATGATTCTGTGTAGTTTATATTTGAAGACATTCCTTTTTCCACTATTACCCTCTTAGCGCTCCGAATCTCCACTTGCATTTTCTACAAAAAGAGTGTTTCATAACTGCTCAATCAAAAATATGTTTTATCTCTGTTAACTGAATTTACAGATCAGAAATAAGTTTCACAGAATGCATCTGTGTAGTTTTTATTTGAAGATATTCTTTTTCCCAATGTAGGCCTCTTAGCGCTTAGCATGTCCAATTGCAGTTTCTACAGAAAGAGTGTTTCAGAACGGCTCAATCAAAAGTAAGGTTCAACTCTGTTAGTTGAATGCACAGAACAGAAAGAATTTTCACAGAATGCTACTGTGTAGTTTATATTTGAATATATTCCTTTTTCCACTATTACCCTCTTAGCGCTCCGAATGTCCACTTGCATTTTCTACAGAAAGAGTGTTCAGAACTGCGCAATCAAAAGTATGGTTTAACTCTGTTAGCTTAATGAACATATCAGAAATAAGTTTCACACAATGCTTCTGTGTAGTTTTTATTTGAAGATATTATTTTTCCCAATACAGGCCTCTTAGCGCTCAGAATGTCCAATTGCAGTTTCTACAGAAAGAGTGTTTCAGAAAGGCTCAATCAAAAGTAAGGTTCAACTCTGTTAGTTGAATGCACAGAACAGAAAGAAGTTTCATACAATGCTTCTGTGTAGTTTATATTTGAACATATTCTTTTTTCCACTATTACCCACTTAGCGCTACGAATGTCCAGTTGCATTTTCTACAGACAGAGTGTTTCAAAACTGCTCAATCAAAAGTATGGTTTAACTCTCTTAGCTGAATGCTCAGATCAGAAAGAAGTTTCACAGAATGCTTCTGTGTAGTTTATATTTGAATATATTCCTTTTTCCACTACTATTCTCTTAGCGCTCCAAAAGTCCGGTTGCATTTTCTACAGAAAGAGTGTTCAGATCTGCTCAATCAAAAGTATGGTTTAACTCTGTTAGCTGAATGCACAGATCAGAAAGAAGTTTCACAGAATGATTCTGTGTCGTTTATATTTGGAGACATTCCTTTTTCCACTATTACCCTATTAGCGCTCCGAATCTCCACTTGCATTTTCTACAGAAAGAGTGTTTCAGAACGGCTCAATCAAAACTAAGGTTCAACTCTTTTAGTTGAACAAACAGAACAGAAAGCAGTTTCACACAATTCTTCTGTGTAGTTTTTATTTGTAGATATTCTTTTTCCCAATATAGGCCTCTTAGCGCTCAGAATGTCCAATTGCAGTTTCTACAGAAAGAGTGTTTCAGAACGGCTCAATCAAAAGTAAGGTTCAACTCTGTTAGTTGAATGCACAGAACAGAAAGAAGTTTCATACAATGCTTCTGTGTAGTTTATATTTGAACATATTCTTTTTTCCACTATTACCCACTTAGCGCTACGAAGGTCCAGTTGCATTTTCTACAGACAGAGTGTTTCAAAACTGCTCAATCAAAAGTATGGTTTAACTCTGTTAGCTGAATGCTCAGATCAGAAAGAAGTTTCACAGAATGCTTCTGTGTAGTTTATATTTGAATATATTCCTTTTTTAATCTACTACTCTCTTAGCGCTCCAAATGTCCAGTTGCATTTTCTACAGAAAGAGTGTTCAGATCTGCTCAATCAAAAGTATGATTTAACTCCGTTAGCTGAATGCACAGATCAGAAAGAAGTTTCACAGAATGATTCTGTGTAGTTTATATTTGGAGACATTCCTTTTTCCACTATTACCCTCTTAGCGCTCCGAATCTCCTCTTGCATTTTCTACAGAAAGAGTGTTTCAGAACGGCTCAATCAAAACTAAGGTTCAACTCTTTTAGTTGAACAAACAGAACAGAAAGAAGTTTCACACAATTCTTCTGTGTAGTTTTTATTTGTAGACATTCTTTTTCCCAATATAGGCCTCTTTGCGCTCAGAATGTCCAATTGCAGTTTCTACAGAAAGAGAGTTTCAGAACGGCTCAATCAAAAGTAAGGTTCAATTCTGTTAGTTGAATGCACAGAACAGAAAGAAGTTTCGTACAATGCTTCTGTGTAGTTTATATTTGAACATATTCTTTTTTCCACTATTACAAACTTAGCGCTACGAATGTCCAATTGCATTTTCTACAGACAGAGTGTTTCAAAACTGCTCAATCAAAAGTATGGTTTAACTCTGTTAGCTGAATGCTCAGATCAGAAAGATGTTTCACAGAATGCTTCTGTGTAGTTTATATTTGAATATATTCCTTTTTCCACTAGTACGCTCTTAGCGCTCCAAATGTCCAGTTGCATTTTCTACAGAAAGAGTGTTCATATCTGCTCAATCAAAAGTATGGTTTAACTCTGTTAGCTGAATGCACAGATCAGAAAGAAGTTTCACCGAATGATTCTGTGTAGTTTATATTTGAAGACATTCCTTTTTCCACTATTACCTTCTTAGCGCTCCGAATCTCCACTTGCATTTTCTACAAAAAGAGTGTTTCATAACTGCTCAATCAAAAATATGTTTTATCTCTGTTAACTGAATTTACAGATCAGAAATAATTTTCACAGAATGCATCTGTGTAGTTTTTATTTGAAGATATTCTTTTTCCCAATGTAGGCCTCTTAGCGCTTAGCATGTCCAATTGCAGTTTCTACAGAAAGAGTGTTTCAGAACGGCTCAATCAAAAGTAAGGTTCAACTCTGTTAGTTGAATGCACAGAACAGAAAGAATTTTCACAGAATGCTACTGTGTAGTTTATATTTGAATATATTCCTTTTTCCACTATTACCCTCTTAGCGCTCCGAATGTCCACTTGCATTTTCTACAGAAAGAGTGTTCAGAACTGCGCAATCAAAAGTATGGTTTAACTCTGTTAGCTTAATGAACATATCAGAAATAAGTTTCACACAATGCTTCTGTGTAGTTTTTATTTGAAGATATTATTTTTCGCAATAGAGGCCTCTTAGCGCTCAGAATGTCCAATTGCAGTTTCTACAGAAAGAGTGTTTCAGAACGGCTCAATCAAATGTAAGGTTCAACTCTGTTAGTTGAATGCACAGAACAGAAAGAAGTTTCATACAATGCTTCTGTGTAGTTTATATTTGAACATATTCTTTTTTCCACTATTACCCACTTAGCGCTACGAATGTCCAGTTGCATTTTCTACAGACAGAGTGTTTCAAAACTGCTCAATCAAAACTATGGTTTAACTCTGTTAGCTGAATGCCCATATCAGAAAGAAGTTTCACAGAATGCTTCTGTGTAGTTTATATTTGAATATATTCCTTTTTCCACTACTACTCTCTTAGCGCTCCAAATGTCCAGTTGCATTTTCTACAGAAAGAGTGTTCAGATCTGCTCAATCAAAAGTATGGTTTAACTCTGTTAGCTGAATGCACAGATCAGAAAGAAGTTTCACAGAATGATTCTGTGTAGTTTATATTTGGAGACATTCCTTTTTCCACTATTACCCTCTTAGCGCTCCGAATCTCCACTTGCATTTTCTACAGAAAGAGTGTTTCAGAACGGCTCAATCAAAACTAAGCTTCAACTCTTTTAGTTGAACAAACAGAACAGAAAGAAGTTTCACACAATTCTTCTGTGTAGTTTTTATTTCTAGACATTCTTTTTCCCAATATAGGCCTCTTAGCGCTCAGAATGTCCAATTGCAGTTTCTACAGAAAGAGTGTTTCAGAACGGCTCAATCAAAAGTAAGGTTCAACTCTGTTAGTTGAATGCACAGAACAGAAAGAAGTTTCATACAATGCTTCTGTGTAGTTTATATTTGAACATATTCTTTTTTCCACTATTACCCACTTAGCGCTACGAATGTCCAGTTGCATTTTCTACAGACAGAGTGTTTCAAAACTGCTCAATCAAAAGTATGGTTTAACTCTGTTAGCTGAATGCTCAGATCAGAAAGAAGTTTCACAGAATGCTTCTGTGTAGTTTATATTTGAATATATTCCTTTTTCCACTACTACGCTCTTAGCGCTCAAAATGTCCAGTTGCATTTTCTACAGAAAGAGTGTTCAGATCTGCTCAATCAAAAGTATGGTTTAACTCTGTTAGCTGAATGCACAGATCAGAAAGAAGTTTCACCGAATGATTCTGTGTAGTTTATATTTGAAGACATTCCTTTTTCCACTATTACCCTCTTAGCGCTCCGAATCTCCACTTGCATTTTCTACAAAAAGAGTGTTTCAGAACTGCTCAATCAAAAATATGTTTTATCTCTGTTAACTGAATTTACAGATCAGAAATAAGTTTCACAGAATGCATCTGTGTAGTTTTTATTTGAAGATATTCTTTTTCCCAATGTAGGCCTCTTAGCGCTTAGCATGTCCAATTGCAGTTTCTACAGAAAGAGTGTTTCAGAAGGGCTCAATCAAAAGTAAGGTTCAACTCTGTTAGTTGAATGCACAGAACAGAAAGAATTTTCACAGAATGCTACTGTGTAGTTTATATTTGAATATATTCCTTTTTCCACTATTACCCTCTTAGCGCTCCGAATGTCCACTTGCATTTTCTACAGAAAGAGTGTTCAGAACTGCGCAATCAAAAGTATGGTTTAACTCTGTTAGCTTAATGAACATATCAGAAATAAGTTTCACACAATGCTTCTGTGTAGTTTTTATTTGAAGATATTATTTTTCCCAATAGAGGCCTCTTAGCGCTCAGAATGTCCAATTGCAGTTTCTACAGAAAGAGTGTTTCAGAACGGCTCAATCAAAAGTAAGGTTCAACTCTGTTATTTGAATGCACAGAACAGAAAGAAGTTTCATACAATGCTTCTGTGTAGTTTATATTTGAACATATTCTTTTTTCCACTATTACCCACTTAGCGCTACGAATGTCCAGTTGCATTTTCTACAGACAGAGTGTTTCAAAACTGCTCAATCAAAAGTATGGTTTAATTCTGTTAGCTGAATGCCCAGATCAGAAAGAAGTTTCACAGAATGCTTCTGTGTAGTTTATATTTGAATATATTCCTTTTTCCACTACTACTCTCTTAGCGCTCCAAATGTCCAGTTGCATTTCCTACAGAAAGAGTGTTCAGATCTGCTCAATCAAAAGTATGGTTTAACTCTGTTAGCTGAATGCACAGATCAGAAAGAAGTTTCACAGAATGATTCTGTGTAGTTTATATTTGGAGACATTCCTTTTTCCACTATTACCCTCTTAGCGCTCCGAATCTCCACTTGCATTTTCTACAGAAAGAGTGTTTAAGAACGGCTCAATCAAAACTAAGCTTCAACTCTTTTAGTTGAACAAACAGAACAGAAAGAAGTTTCACACAATTCTTCTGTATAGTTTTTATTTCTAGACATTCTTTTTCCCAATATAGGCCTCTTAGCGCTCAGAATGTCCAATTGCAGTTTCTACAGAAAGAGTGTTTCAGAACGGCTCAATCAAAAGTAAGGTTCAACTCTGTTAGTTGAATGCACAGAACAGAAAGGAGTTTCATACAATGCTTCTGTGTAGTTTATATTTGAACATATTCTTTTTTCTACTATTACCCACTTAGCGCTACGAATGTCCAGTTGCATTTTCTACAGACAGAGTGTTTCAAAACTGCTCAATCAAAAGTATGGTTTAACTCTGTTAGCTGAATGCTCAGATCAGAAAGAAGTTTCACAGAATGCTTCTATGTAGTTTATATTTGAATATATTCCTTTTTCCACAACTACGCTCTTAGCGCTCCAAATGTCCAGTTGCATTTTCTACAGAAAGAGTGTTCAGATCTGCTCAATCAAAAGTATGGTTTAACTCTGTTAGCTGAATGCACAGATTAGAAAGAAGTTTCACCGAATGATTCTGTGTAGTTTATATTTGAAGACATTCCTTTTTCCACTATTACCCTCTTAGCGCTCCGAATCTCCACTTGCATTTTCTACAAAAAGAGTGTTTCATAACTGCTCAATCAAAAATATGTTTTATCTCTGTTAACTGAATTTACAGATCAGAAATAAGTTTCACAGAATGCATCTGTGTAGTTTTTATTTGAAGATATTCTTTTTCCCAATGTAGGCCTCTTAGCGCTTAGCATGTCCAATTGCAGTTTCTACAGAAAGAGTGTTTCAGAACGGCTCAATCAAAAGTAAGGTTCAACTCTGTTATTTGAATGCACAGAACAGAAAGAATTTTCACAGAATGCTACTGTGTAGTTTATATTTGAATATATTCCTTTTTCCACTATTACCATCTTAGCGCTCCCAATGTCCACTTGCATTTTCTACAGAAAGAGTGTTCAGAACTGCGCAATCAAAAGTATGGTTTAACTCTGTTAGCTTAATGAACATATCAGAAATAAGTTTCACACAATGCTTCTGTGTAGTTTTTATTTGAAGATATTATTTTTCCCAATAGGGGCCTCTTAGCGCTCAGAATGTTCAATTGCATTTTCTACAGAAAGAGTGTTTCAGAAAGGCTCAATCAAAAGTAAGGTTCAACTCGGTTAGTTGAATGCACAGAACAGAAAGAAGTTTCATACAATGCTTCTGTGTAGTTTATATTTGAACATATTCTTTTTTCCACTATTACCCACTTAGCGCTACGAATGTCCAGTTGCATTTTCTACAGACAGAGTGTTTCAAAACTGCTCAATCAAAAGTATGGTTTAACTCTGTTAGCTGAATGCTCAGATCAGAAAGAAGTTTCACAGAATGCTTCTGTGTAGTTTATATTTGAATATATTCCTTTTTCCACTACTACGCTCTTAGCGCTCCAAATGTCCAGTTGCATTTTCTACAGAAAGAGTGTTCAGATCTGCTCAATCAAAAGTATGGTTTAACTCTGTTAGCTGAATGCACAGATCAGAAAGAAGTTTCACCGAATGATTCTGTGTAGTTTATATTTGAAGACATTCCTTTTTCCACTATTACCCTCTTAGCGCTCCGAATCTCCACTTGCATTTTCTACAAAAAGAGTGTTTCATAACTGCTCAATCAAAAATATGTTTTATCTCTGTTAACTGAATTTACAGATCAGAAATAAGTTTCACAGAATGCATCTGTGTAGTTTTTATTTGAAGATATTCTTTTTCCCAATGTAGGCCTCTTAGTGCTTAGCATGTCCAATTGCAGTTTCTACAGAAAGAGTGTTTCAGAACGGCTCAATCAAAAGTAAGGTTCAACTCTGTTAGTTGAATGCACAGAACAGAAAGAATTTTCACAGAATGCTACTGTGTAGTTTATATTTGAATATATTCCTTTTTCCACTATTACCCTCTTAGCGCTCCGAATGTCCACTTGCATTTTCTACAGAAAGAGTGTTCAGAACTGCGCAATCAAAAGTATGGTTTAACTCTGTTAGCTTAATGAACATATCAGAAATAAGTTTCACACAATGCTTCTGTGTAGTTTTTATTTGAAGATATTATTTTTCCCAATAGAGGCCTCTTAGCGCTCAGAATGTCCAATTGCAGTTTCTACAGAAAGAGTGTTTCAGAACGGCTCAATCAAAAGTAAGATTCAACTCCGTTAGTTGAATGCACAGAACAGAAAGTAGTTTCATACAATGCTTCTGTGTAGTTTATATTTGAACATATTCTTTTTTCCACTATTACCCACTTAGCGCTACGAATGTACAGTTGCATTTTCTACAGACAGAGTGTTTCAAAACTGCTCAATCAAAAGTATGGTTTAACTCTGTTAGCTGAATGCCCATATCAGAAAGAAGTTTCACAGAATGCTTCTGTGTAGTTTATATTTGAATATATTCCTTTTTCCACTGCTACTCTCTTAGCGCTCCAAATGTCCAGTTGCATTTTCTACAGAAAGAGTGTTCAGATCTGCTCAATCAAAAGTATGGTTTAACTCTGTTAGCTGAATGCACAGATCAGAAAGAAGTTTCACAGAATGATTCTGTGTAGTTTATATTTGGAGACATTCCTTTTTCCACTATTACCCTCTTAGCGCTCCGAATCTCCACTTGCATTTTCTACAGAAAGAGTGTTTCAGAACGGCTCAATCAAAACTAAGCTTCAACTCTTTTAGTTGAACAAACAGAACCTAAAGAAGTTTCACACAATTCTTCTGTGTAGTTTTTATTTCTAGACATTCTTTTTCCCAATATAGGCCTCTTAGCGCTCAGAATGTCCAATTGCAGTTTCTACAGAAAGAGTGTTTCAGAGCGGCTCAATCAAAAGTAAGGTTCAACTCTGTTAGTTGAATGCACAGAACAGAAAGAAGTTTATTACAATGCTTCTGTGTAGTTTATATTTGAACATATTCTTTTTTCCACTATTACACACTTAGCGCTACGAATGTCCAGTTGCATTTTCTACAGACAGAGTGTTTCAAAACTGCTCAATCAAAAGTATGGTTTAACTCTGTTAGCTGAATGCTCAGATCAGAAAGAAGTTTCACAGAATGCTTCTGTGTAGTTTATATTTGAATATATTCCTTTTTCCACTACTACGCTCTTAGCGCTCCAAATGTCCAGTTGCATTTTCTACAGAAAGAGTGTTCAGATCTGCTCAATCAAAAGTATGTTTTAACTCTGTTAGCTGAATGCACAGATCAGAAAGAAGTTTCACCGAATGATTCTGTGTAGTTTATATTTGAAGACATTCCTTTTTCCACTATTACCCTCTTAGCGCTCCGAATCTCCACTTGCATTTTCTACAAAAAGAGTGTTTCATAACTGCTCAATCAAAAATATGTTTTATCTCTGTTAACTGAATTTACAGATCAGAAATAAGTTTCACAGAATGCATCTGTGTAGTTTTTATTTGAAGATATTCTTTTTCCCAATGTAGGCCTCTTAGCGCTTAGCATGTCCAATTGCAGTTTCTACAGAAAGAGTGTTTCAGAACGGCTCAATCAAAAGTAAGGTTCAACTCTGTTAGTTGAATGCACAGAACAGAAAGAATTTTCACAGAATGCTACTGTGTAGTTTATATTTGAATATATTCCTTTTTCCACTATTACCCTCTTAGCGCTCCGAATGTCCACTTGCATTTTCTACAGAAAGAGTGTTCAGAACTGCGCAATCAAAAGTATGGTTTAACTCTGTTAGCTTAATGAACATATCAGAAATAAGTTTCACACAATGCTTCTGTGTAGTTTTTATTTGAAGATATTATTTTTCCCAATACAGGCCTCTTAGCGCTCAGAATGTCCAATTGCAGTTTCTACAGAAAGAGTGTTTCAGAACGGCTCAATCAAAAGTAAGGTTCAACTCTGTTAGTTGAATGCACAGAACAGAAAGAAGTTTCATACAATGCTTCTGTGTAGTTTATATTTGAACATATTCTTTTTTCCACTATTACCCACTTAGCGCTACGAATGTCCAGTTGCATTTTCTACAGACAGAGTGTTTCAAAACTGCTCAATCAAAAGTATGGTTTAACTCTCTTAGCTGAATGCTCAGATCAGAAAGAAGTTTCACAGAATGCTTCTGTGTAGTTTATATTTGAATATATTCCTTTTTCCACTACTATTCTCTTAGCGCTCCAAAAGTCCGGTTGCATTTTCTACAGAAAGAGTGTTCAGATCTGCTCAATCAAAAGTATGGTTTAACTCTGTTAGCTGAATGCACAGATCAGAAAGAAGTTTCACAGAATGATTCTGTGTCGTTTATATTTGGAGACATTCCTTTTTCCACTATTACCCTATTAGCGCTCCGAATCTCCACTTGCATTTTCTACAGAAAGAGTGTTTCAGAACGGCTCAATCAAAACTAAGGTTCAACTCTTTTAGTTGAACAAACAGAACAGAAAGCAGTTTCACACAATTCTTCTGTGTAGTTTTTATTTGTAGATATTCTTTTTCCCAATATAGGCCTCTTAGCGCTCAGAATGTCCAATTGCAGTTTCTACAGAAAGAGTGTTTCAGAACGGCTCAATCAAAAGTAAGGTTCAACTCTGTTAGTTGAATGCACAGAACAGAAAGAAGTTTCATACAATGCTTCTGTGTAGTTTATATTTGAACATATTCTTTTTTCCACTATTACCCACTTAGCGCTACGAAGGTCCAGTTGCATTTTCTACAGACAGAGTGTTTCAAAACTGCTCAATCAAAAGTATGGTTTAACTCTGTTAGCTGAATGCTCAGATCAGAAAGAAGTTTCACAGAATGCTTCTGTGTAGTTTATATTTGAATATATTCCTTTTTTAATCTACTACTCTCTTAGCGCTCCAAATGTCCAGTTGCATTTTCTACAGAAAGAGTGTTCAGATCTGCTCAATCAAAAGTATGATTTAACTCCGTTAGCTGAATGCACAGATCAGAAAGAAGTTTCACAGAATGATTCTGTGTAGTTTATATTTGGAGACATTCCTTTTTCCACTATTACCCTCTTAGCGCTCCGAATCTCCTCTTGCATTTTCTACAGAAAGAGTGTTTCAGAACGGCTCAATCAAAACTAAGGTTCAACTCTTTTAGTTGAACAAACAGAACAGAAAGAAGTTTCACACAATTCTTCTGTGTAGTTTTTATTTGTAGACATTCTTTTTCCCAATATAGGCCTCTTTGCGCTCAGAATGTCCAATTGCAGTTTCTACAGAAAGAGAGTTTCAGAACGGCTCAATCAAAAGTAAGGTTCAATTCTGTTAGTTGAATGCACAGAACAGAAAGAAGTTTCGTACAATGCTTCTGTGTAGTTTATATTTGAACATATTCTTTTTTCCACTATTACAAACTTAGCGCTACGAATGTCCAATTGCATTTTCTACAGACAGAGTGTTTCAAAACTGCTCAATCAAAAGTATGGTTTAACTCTGTTAGCTGAATGCTCAGATCAGAAAGATGTTTCACAGAATGCTTCTGTGTAGTTTATATTTGAATATATTCCTTTTTCCACTAGTACGCTCTTAGCGCTCCAAATGTCCAGTTGCATTTTCTACAGAAAGAGTGTTCATATCTGCTCAATCAAAAGTATGGTTTAACTCTGTTAGCTGAATGCACAAATCAGAAAGAAGTTTCACCGAATGATTCTGTGTAGTTTATATTTGAAGACATTCCTTTTTCCACTATTACCCTCTTAGCGCTCCGAATCTCCACTTGCATTTTCTACAAAAAGAGTGTTTCATAACTGCTCAATCAAAAATATGTATTACCTCTGTTAACTGAATTTACCGATCAGAAATAAGTTTCACAGAATGCATCTGTGTAGTTTTTATTTGAAGATATTCTTTTTCCCAATGTAGGCCTCTTAGCGCTTAGCATGTCCAATTGCAGTTTCTACAGAAAGAGTGTTTCAGAACGGCTCAATCAAAAGTAAGGTTCAACTCTGTTAGTTGAATGCACAGAACAGAAAGAATTTTCACAGAATGCTACTGTGTAGTTTATATTTGAATATATTCCTTTTTCCACTATTACCCTCTTAGCGCTCCGAATGTCCACTTGCATTTTCTACAGAAATAGTGTTCAGAACTGCGCAATCAAAAGTATGGTTTAACTCTGTTAGCTTAATGAACATATCAGAAATAAGTTTCACACAATGCTTCTGTGTAGTTTTTATTTGAAGATATTATTTTTCCCAATAGAGGCCTCTTAGCGCTCAGAATGTCCAATTGCAGTTTCTACAGAAAGAGTGTTTCAGAACGGCTCAATCAAAAGTAAGGTTCAACTCTGTTAGTTGAATGCACAGAACAGAAAGAAGTTTCATACAATGCTTCTGTGTAGTTTATATTTGAACATATTCTTTTTTCCACTATTACCCACTTAGCGCTACGAATGTCCAGTTGCATTTTCTACAGACAGAGTGTTTCAAAACTGCTCAATCAAAAGTATGGTTTAACTCTGTTAGCTGAATGCCCAGATCAGAAAAAGTTTCACAGAATGCTTCTGTGTAGTTTATATTTGAATATATTCCTTTTTTAATCTACTACTCTCTTAGTGCTCCAAATGTCCAGTTGCATTTTCTACAGAAAGAGTGTTCAGATCTGCTGAATCAAAAGTATGGTCTAACTCTGTTAGCTGAATGCACAGATCAGAAAGAAGTTTCACAGAATGATTCTGTGTAGTTTATATTTGGAGACATTCCTTTTTCCACTATTACCCTCTTAGCGCTCCGAATCTCCACTTGCATTTTCTACAGAAAGAGTGTTTCAGAACGGCTCAATCAAAACTAAGGTTCAACTCTTTTAGTTGAACAAACAGAACAGAAAGAAGTTTCACACAATTCTTCTGTGTAGTTTTTATTTGTAGACATTCTTTTTCCCAATATAGGCCTCCTTGCGCTCAGAATGTCCAATTGCAGTTTCTACAGAAAGAGTGTTTCAGAACGGCTCAATCAAAAGTAAGGTTCAACTCTGTTAGTTGAATGCACAGAACAGAAAGAAGTTTCATACATTGCTTCTGTGTAGTTTATATTTGAACATATTCTTTTTTCCACTATTACCCACTTAGCGCTACGAATGTCCAGTTGCATTTTCTACAGACAGAGTGTTTCAAAACTGCTCAATCAAAAGTATGGTTTAACTCTGTTAGCTGAATGCTCAGATCAGAAAGAAGTTTCACAGAATGCTTCTGTGTAGTTTATATTTGAATATATTCCTTTTTCCACTACTACGCTCTTAGCGCTCAAAATGTCAAGTTGCATTTTCTACAGAAAGAGTGTTCAGATCTGCTCAATCAAAAGTATGGTTTAACACTGTTAGCTGAATGCACAGATCAGAAAGAAGTTTCACCGAATGATTCTGTGTAGTTTATATTTGAAGACATTCCTTTTTCCACTATTACCCTCTTAGCGCTCCGAATCTCCACTTGCATTTTCTACTAAAAGAGTGTTTCATATCTGCTCAATCAAAAATATGTTTTATCTCTGTTAACTGAATTTACAGATCAGAAATAAGTTTCACAGAATGCATCTGTGTAGTTTTTATTTGAAGATATTCTTTTTCCCAATGTAGGCCTCTTAGCGCTTAGCATGTCCAATTGCAGTTTCTACAGAAAGAGTGTTTCAGAACGACTCAATCAAAAGTAAGGTTCAACTCTGTTAGTTGAATGCACAGAACAGAAAGAATTTTCACAGAATGCTACTGTGTAGTTTATATTTGAATATATTCCTTTTTCCACTATTACCCTCTTAGCGCTCCGAATGTCCACTTGCATTTTCTACAGAAAGAGTGTTCAGAACTGCGCAATCAAAAGTATGGTTTAACTCTGTTAGCTTAATGAACATATCAGAAATAAGTTTCACACAATGCTTCTGTGTAGTTTTTATTTGAAGATATTATTTTTCCCAATAGAGGCCTCTTAGCGCTCAGAATGTCCAATTTCAGTTTCTACAGAAAGAGTGTTTCAGAACGGCTCAATCAAAAGTAAGGTTCAACTCTGTTAGTTGAATGCACAGAACAGAAAGAAGTTTCATACAATGCTTCTGTGTAGTTTATATTTGAACATATTTTTTTTTCCACTATTACCCACTTAGCGCTACGAATGTCCAGTTGCATTTTCTACAGACAGAGTGTTTCAAAACTGCTCAATCAAAAGTATGGTTTAACTCTGTTAGCTGAATGCTCAGGTCAGAAAGAAGTTTCACAGAATGCTTCTGTGTAGTTTATATTTGAATATATTCCTTTTTCCACTACTACTCTCTTAGCGCTCCAAATGTCCAGTTGCATTTTCTACAGAAAGAGTGTTCAGATCTGCTCAATCAAAAGTATGGTTTAACTCTGTTAGCTGAATGCACAGATCAGAAAGAAGTTTCACAGAATGATTCTGTGTAGTTTATATTTGGAGACATTCCTTTTTCCACTATTACCCTCTTAGCGCTCCGAATCTCCACTTGCATTTTCTACAGAAAAAGTGTTTCAGAACGGCTCAATCAAAACTAAGGTTCAACTCTTTTAGTTGAACAAACAGAACAGAAAGAAGTTTCACACAATTCTTCTGTGTAGTTTTTATTTGTAGACATTCTTTTTCCCAATATAGGCCTCTTAGCGCTCAGAATGTCCAATTGCAGTTTCTGCAGAAAGAGTGTTTCAGAACGGCTCAATCAAAAGTAAGGTTCAACTCTGTTAGTTGAATGCACAGAACAGAAAGAAGTTTCATACAATGCTTCTGTGTAGTTTATATTTGAACATATTCTTTTTTCCACTATTACCCACTTAGCGCTACGAATGTCCAGTTGCATTTTCTACAGACAGAGTGTTTCAAAACTGCTCAATCAAAAGTATGGTTTAACTCTGTTAGCTGAATGCTCAGATCAGAAAGAAGTTTCACAGAATGCTTCTGTGTAGTTTATATTTGAATATATTCCTTTTTCCACTACTACGCTCTTAGCGCTCCAAATGTCCATTTGCATTTTCTACAGAAAGAGTGTTCAGGTCTGCTCAATCAAAAGTATGGTTTAACTCTGTTAGCTGAATGCACAGATCAGAAAGAAGTTTCACCGAATGATTCTGTGTAGTTTATATTTGAAGACATTCCCTTTTCCACTATTACCCTCTTAGCGCTCCGAATCTCCACTTGCATTTTCTACAAAAAGAGTGTTTCATAACTGCTCAATCAAAAATATGTTTTATCTCTGTTAACTGAATTTACAGATCAGAAATAAGTTTCACAGAATGCATCTGTGAAGTTTTTATTTGAAGATATTCTTTTTCCCAATGTAGGCCTCTTAGCGCTTAGCATGTCCAATTGCAGTTTCTACAGAAAGAGTGTTTCAGAACGGCTCAATCAAAAGTAAGGTTCAACTCTGTTAGTTGAATGCACAGAACAGAAAGAATTTTCACAGAATGCTACTGTGTAGTTTATATTTGAATATATTCCTTTTTCCACTATTACCCTCTTAGCGCTCCGAATGTCCACTTGCATTTTCTACAGAAAGAATGTTCAGAACTGCGCAATCAAAAGTATGGTTTAACTCTGTTAGCTTAATGAACATATCAGAAATAAGTTTCACACAATGCTTCTGTGTAGTTTTTATTTGAAGATATTATTTTTCCCAATAGAGGCCTCTTAGCGCTCAGAATGTCCAATTGCAGTTTCTACAGAAAGAGTGTTTCAGAACGACTCAATCAAAAGTAAGGTTCAACTCTGTTATTTGAATGCACAGAACAGAAAGAAGTTTCATACAATGCTTCTGTGTAGTTTATATTTGAACATATTCTTTTTTCCACTATTACCCACTTAGCGCTACGAATGTCCAGTTGCATTTTCTACAGACAGAGTGTTTCAAAACTGCTCAATCAAAAGTATGGTTTAACTCTGTTAGCTGAATGCTCAGAGCAGAAAGTAGTTTCACAGAATGCTTCTGTGTAGTTTATATTTGAGTATATTCCTTTTTCCACTACTACACTCTTAGCGCTCCAAATGTCCAGTTGCATTTTCTACAGAAAGAGTGTTCAGATCTGCTCAATCAAAAGTATGGTTTAACTCTGTTAGCTGAATGCACAGATCAGAAAGAAGTTTCACAGAATGATTCTGTGTAGTTTATATTTGGAGACATTCCTTTTTCCACTATTACCCTCTTAGCGCTCCGAATCTCCACTTGCATTTTCTACAGAAAGAGTGTTTCAGAACGGCTCAATCAAAACTAATGTTCAACTCTTTTAGTTGAACAAACAGAACAGAAAGAAGTTTCACACAATTCTTCTGTGTAGTTTTTATTTGTAGACATTCTTTTTCCCAATATAGGCCTCTTAGCGCTCAGAATGTCCAATTGCACTTTCTACAGAAAGAGTGTTTCAGAACGGCTCAATCAAAAGTAAGGTTCAACTCTGTTAGTTGAATGCACAGAACAGAAAGAAGTTTCATACAATGCTTCTGTGTAGTTTATATTTGAACATATTCTTTTTTCCACTATTACCCACTTAGCGCTACGAATGTCCAGTTGCATTTTCTACAGACAGAGTGTTTCAAAACTGCTCAATCAAAAGTATGGTTTAACTCTGTTAGCTGAATGCTCAGATCAGAAAGAAGTTTCACAGAATGCTTCTGTGTAGTTTATATTTGAATATATTCCTTTTTCCACTACTACGCTCTTAGCGCTCCAAATGTCCAGTTGCATTTTCTACAGAAAGAGTGTTCAGATCTGCTCAATCAAAAGTATGGTTTAACTCTGTTAGCTGAATGCACAGATCAGAAAGAAGTTTCACCGAATGATTCTGTGTAGTTTATATTTGAAGACATTCCTTTTTCCACTATTACCCTCTTAGCGCTCCGAATCTCCACTTGCATTTTCTACAAAAAGAGTGTTTCATAACTGCTCAATCAAAAATATGTTTTATCTCTGTTAACTGAATTTACAGATCAGAAATAAGTTTCACAGAATGCATCTGTGTAGTTTTTATTTGAAGATATTCTTTTTCCCAATGTAGGCCTCTTAGCGCTTAGCATGTCCAATTGCAGTTTCTACAGAAAGAGTGTTTCAGAACGGCTCAATCAATAGTAAGGTTCAAATCTGTTAGTTGAATGCACAGAACAGAAAGAATTTTCACAGAATGCTACTGTGTAGTTTATATTTGAATATATCCCTTTTTCCACTATTACCCTCTGAGCACTCCGAATGTCCACTTGCATTTTCTACAGAAAGAGTGTTCAGAACTGCGCAATCAAAAGTATAGTTTAACTCTGTTAGCTTAATGAACATATCAGAAATAAGTTTCACACAATGCTTCTGTGTAGTTTTTATTTGAAGATATTATTTTTCCCAATACAGGCCTCTTAGCGCTCAGAATGTCCAATTGCAGTTTCTACAGAAAGAGTGTTTCAGAACGGCTCAATCAAAAGTAAGGTTCAACTCTGTTAGTTGAATGCACAGAACAGAAAGAAGTTTCATACAATGCTTCTGTGTAGTTTATATTTGAACATATTCTTTTTTCCACTATTACCCACTTAGCGCTACGAATGTCCAGTTGCATTTTCTACAGACAGAGTGTTTCAAAACTGCTCAATCAAAAGTATGGTTTAACTCTCTTAGCTGAATGCTCAGATCAGAAAGAAGTTTCACAGAATGCTTCTGTGTAGTTTATATTTGAATATATTCCTTTTTCCACTACTATTCTCTTAGCGCTCCAAATGTCCGGTTGCATTTTCTACAGAAAGAGTGTTCAGATCTGCTCAATCAAAAGTATGGTTTAACTCTGTTAGCTGAATGCACAGATCAGAAAGAAGTTTCACAGAATGATTCTGTGTCGTTTATATTTGGAGACATTCCTTTTTCCACTATTACCCTATTAGCGCTCCGAATCTCCACTTGCATTTTCTACAGAAAGAGTGTTTCAGAACGGCTCAATCAAAACTAAGGTTCAACTCTTTTAGTTGAACAAACAGAACAGAAAGCAGTTTCACACAATTCTTCTGTGTAGTTTTTATTTGTAGATATTCTTTTTCCCAATATAGGCCTCTTAGCGCTCAGAATGTCCAATTGCAGTTTCTACAGAAAGAGTGTTTCAGAACGGCTCAATCAAAAGTAAGGTTCAACTCTGTTAGTTGAATGCACAGAACAGAAAGAAGTTTCATACAATGCTTCTGTGTAGTTTATATTTGAACATATTCTTTTTTCCACTATTACCCACTTAGCGCTACGAAGGTCCAGTTGCATTTTCTACAGACAGAGTGTTTCAAAACTGCTCAATCAAAAGTATGGTTTAACTCTGTTAGCTGAATGCTCAGATCAGAAAGAAGTTTCACAGAATGCTTCTGTGTAGTTTATATTTGAATATATTCCTTTTTTAATCTACTACTCTCTTAGCGCTCCAAATGTCCAGTTGCATTTTCTACAGAAAGAGTGTTCAGATCTGCTCAATCAAAAGTATGATTTAACTCCGTTAGCTGAATGCACAGATCAGAATGAAGTTTCACAGAATGATTCTGTGTAGTTTATATTTGGAGACATTCCTTTTTCCACTATTACCCTCTTAGCGCTCCGAATCTCCTCTTGCATTTTCTACAGAAAGAGTGTTTCAGAACGGCTCAATCAAAACTAAGGTTCAACTCTTTTAGTTGAACAAACAGAACAGAAAGAAGTTTCACACAATTCTTCTGTGTAGTTTTTATTTGTAGACATTCTTTTTCCCAATATAGGCCTCTTTGCGCTCAGAATGTCCAATTGCAGTTTCTACAGAAAGAGTGTTTCAGAACGGCTCAATCAAAAGTAAGGTTCAACTCTGTTAGTTGAATGCACAGAACAGAAAGAAGTTTCATACATTGCTTCTGTGTAGTTTATATTTGAACATATTCTTTTTTCCACTATTACCCACTTAGCGCTACGAATGTCCAGTTGCATTTTCTACAGACAGAGTGTTTCAAAACTGCTCAATCAAAAGTATGGTTTAACTCTGTTAGCTGAATGCTCAGATCAGAAAGAAGTTTCACAGAATGCTTCTGTGTAGTTTATATTTGAATATATTCCTTTTTCCACTACTACGCTCTTAGCGCTCAAAATGTCAAGTTGCATTTTCTACAGAAAGAGTGTTCAGATCTGCTCAATCAAAAGTATGGTTTAACACTGTTAGCTGAATGCACAGATCAGAAAGAAGTTTCACCGAATGATTCTGTGTAGTTTATATTTGAAGACATTCCTTTTTCCACTATTACCCTCTTAGCGCTCCGAATCTCCACTTGCATTTTCTACTAAAAGAGTGTTTCATATCTGCTCAATCAAAAATATGTTTTATCTCTGTTAACTGAATTTACAGATCAGAAATAAGTTTCACAGAATGCATCTGTGTAGTTTTTATTTGAAGATATTCTTTTTCCCAATGTAGGCCTCTTAGCGCTTAGCATGTCCAATTGCAGTTTCTACAGAAAGAGTGTTTCAGAACGACTCAATCAAAAGTAAGGTTCAACTCTGTTAGTTGAATGCACAGAACAGAAAGAATTTTCACAGAATGCTACTGTGTAGTTTATATTTGAATATATTCCTTTTTCCACTATTACCCTCTTAGCGCTCCGAATGTCCACTTGCATTTTCTACAGAAAGAGTGTTCAGAACTGCGCAATCAAAAGTATGGTTTAACTCTGTTAGCTTAATGAACATATCAGAAATAAGTTTCACACAATGCTTCTGTGTAGTTTTTATTTGAAGATATTATTTTTCCCAATAGAGGCCTCTTAGCGCTCAGAATGTCCAATTTCAGTTTCTACAGAAAGAGTGTTTCAGAACGGCTCAATCAAAAGTAAGGTTCAACTCTGTTAGTTGAATGCACAGAACAGAAAGAAGTTTCATACAATGCTTCTGTGTAGTTTATATTTGAACATATTTTTTTTTCCACTATTACCCACTTAGCGCTACGAATGTCCAGTTGCATTTTCTACAGACAGAGTGTTTCAAAACTGCTCAATCAAAAGTATGGTTTAACTCTGTTAGCTGAATGCTCAGGTCAGAAAGAAGTTTCACAGAATGCTTCTGTGTAGTTTATATTTGAATATATTCCTTTTTCCACTACTACTCTCTTAGCGCTCCAAATGTCCAGTTGCATTTTCTACAGAAAGAGTGTTCAGATCTGCTCAATCAAAAGTATGGTTTAACTCTGTTAGCTGAATGCACAGATCAGAAAGAAGTTTCACAGAATGATTCTGTGTAGTTTATATTTGGAGACATTCCTTTTTCCACTATTACCCTCTTAGCGCTCCGAATCTCCACTTGCATTTTCTACAGAAAAAGTGTTTCAGAACGGCTCAATCAAAACTAAGGTTCAACTCTTTTAGTTGAACAAACAGAACAGAAAGAAGTTTCACACAATTCTTCTGTGTAGTTTTTATTTGTAGACATTCTTTTTCCCAATATAGGCCTCTTAGCGCTCAGAATGTCCAATTGCAGTTTCTGCAGAAAGAGTGTTTCAGAACGGCTCAATCAAAAGTAAGGTTCAACTCTGTTAGTTGAATGCACAGAACAGAAAGAAGTTTCATACAATGCTTCTGTGTAGTTTATATTTGAACATATTCTTTTTTCCACTATTACCCACTTAGCGCTACGAATGTCCAGTTGCATTTTCTACAGACAGAGTGTTTCAAAACTGCTCAATCAAAAGTATGGTTTAACTCTGTTAGCTGAATGCTCAGATCAGAAAGAAGTTTCACAGAATGCTTCTGTGTAGTTTATATTTGAATATATTCCTTTTTCCACTACTACGCTCTTAGCGCTCCAAATGTCCATTTGCATTTTCTACAGAAAGAGTGTTCAGGTCTGCTCAATCAAAAGTATGGTTTAACTCTGTTAGCTGAATGCACAGATCAGAAAGAAGTTTCACCGAATGATTCTGTGTAGTTTATATTTGAAGACATTCCCTTTTCCACTATTACCCTCTTAGCGCTCCGAATCTCCACTTGCATTTTCTACAAAAAGAGTGTTTCATAACTGCTCAATCAAAAATATGTTTTATCTCTGTTAACTGAATTTACAGATCAGAAATAAGTTTCACAGAATGCATCTGTGAAGTTTTTATTTGAAGATATTCTTTTTCCCAATGTAGGCCTCTTAGCGCTTAGCATGTCCAATTGCAGTTTCTACAGAAAGAGTGTTTCAGAACGGCTCAATCAAAAGTAAGGTTCAACTCTGTTAGTTGAATGCACAGAACAGAAAGAATTTTCACAGAATGCTACTGTGTAGTTTATATTTGAATATATTCCTTTTTCCACTATTACCCTCTTAGCGCTCCGAATGTCCACTTGCATTTTCTACAGAAAGAATGTTCAGAACTGCGCAATCAAAAGTATGGTTTAACTCTGTTAGCTTAATGAACATATCAGAAATAAGTTTCACACAATGCTTCTGTGTAGTTTTTATTTGAAGATATTATTTTTCCCAATAGAGGCCTCTTAGCGCTCAGAATGTCCAATTGCAGTTTCTACAGAAAGAGTGTTTCAGAACGACTCAATCAAAAGTAAGGTTCAACTCTGTTATTTGAATGCACAGAACAGAAAGAAGTTTCATACAATGCTTCTGTGTAGTTTATATTTGAACATATTCTTTTTTCCACTATTACCCACTTAGCGCTACGAATGTCCAGTTGCATTTTCTACAGACAGAGTGTTTCAAAACTGCTCAATCAAAAGTATGGTTTAACTCTGTTAGCTGAATGCTCAGAGCAGAAAGTAGTTTCACAGAATGCTTCTGTGTAGTTTATATTTGAGTATATTCCTTTTTCCACTACTACACTCTTAGCGCTCCAAATGTCCAGTTGCATTTTCTACAGAAAGAGTGTTCAGATCTGCTCAATCAAAAGTATGGTTTAACTCTGTTAGCTGAATGCACAGATCAGAAAGAAGTTTCACAGAATGATTCTGTGTAGTTTATATTTGGAGACATTCCTTTTTCCACTATTACCCTCTTAGCGCTCCGAATCTCCACTTGCATTTTCTACAGAAAGAGTGTTTCAGAACGGCTCAATCAAAACTAATGTTCAACTCTTTTAGTTGAACAAACAGAACAGAAAGAAGTTTCACACAATTCTTCTGTGTAGTTTTTATTTGTAGACATTCTTTTTCCCAATATAGGCCTCTTAGCGCTCAGAATGTCCAATTGCACTTTCTACAGAAAGAGTGTTTCAGAACGGCTCAATCAAAAGTAAGGTTCAACTCTGTTAGTTGAATGCACAGAACAGAAAGAAGTTTCATACAATGCTTCTGTGTAGTTTACATTTGAACATATTCTTTTTTCCACTATTACCCACTTAGCGCTACGAATGTCCAGTTGCATTTTCTACAGACAGAGTGTTTCAAAACTGCTCAATCAAAAGTATGGTTTAACTCTGTTAGCTGAATGCTCAGATCAGAAAGAAGTTTCACAGAATGCTTCTGTGTAGTTTATATTTGAATATATTCCTTTTTCCACTACTACGCTCTTAGCGCTCCAAATGTCCAGTTGCATTTTCTACAGAAAGAGTGTTCAGATCTGCTCAATCAAAAGTATGGTTTAACTCTGTTAGCTGAATGCACAGATCAGAAAGAAGTTTCACCGAATGATTCTGTGTAGTTTATATTTGAAGACATTCCTTTTTCCACTATTACCCTCTTAGCGCTCCGAATCTCCACTTGCATTTTCTACAAAAAGAGTGTTTCATAACTGCTCAATCAAAAATATGTTTTATCTCTGTTAACTGAATTTACAGATCAGAAATAAGTTTCACAGAATGCATCTGTGTAGTTTTTATTTGAAGATATTCTTTTTCCCAATGTAGGCCTCTTAGCGCTTAGCATGTCCAATTGCAGTTTCTACAGAAAGAGTGTTTCAGAACGGCTCAATCAATAGTAAGGTTCAACTCTGTTAGTTGAATGCACAGAACAGAAAGAATTTTCACAGAATGCTACTGTGTAGTTTATATTTGAATATATCCCTTTTTCCACTATTACCCTCTGAGCACTCCGAATGTCCACTTGCATTTTCTACAGAAAGAGTGTTCAGAACTGCGCAATCAAAAGTATAGTTTAACTCTGTTAGCTTAATGAACATATCAGAAATAAGTTTCACACAATGCTTCTGTGTAGTTTTTATTTGAAGATATTATTTTTCCCAATACAGGCCTCTTAGCGCTCAGAATGTCCAATTGCAGTTTCTACAGAAAGAGTGTTTCAGAACGGCTCAATCAAAAGTAAGGTTCAACTCTGTTAGTTGAATGCACAGAACAGAAAGAAGTTTCATACAATGCTTCTGTGTAGTTTATATTTGAACATATTCTTTTTTCCACTATTACCCACTTAGCGCTACGAATGTCCAGTTGCATTTTCTACAGACAGAGTGTTTCAAAACTGCTCAATCAAAAGTATGGTTTAACTCTCTTAGCTGAATGCTCAGATCAGAAAGAAGTTTCACAGAATGCTTCTGTGTAGTTTATATTTGAATATATTCCTTTTTCCACTACTATTCTCTTAGCGCTCCAAATGTCCGGTTGCATTTTCTACAGAAAGAGTGTTCAGATCTGCTCAATCAAAAGTATGGTTTAACTCTGTTAGCTGAATGCACAGATCAGAAAGAAGTTTCACAGAATGATTCTGTGTCGTTTATATTTGGAGACATTCCTTTTTCCACTATTACCCTATTAGCGCTCCGAATCTCCACTTGCATTTTCTACAGAAAGAGTGTTTCAGAACGGCTCAATCAAAACTAAGGTTCAACTCTTTTAGTTGAACAAACAGAACAGAAAGCAGTTTCACACAATTCTTCTGTGTAGTTTTTATTTGTAGATATTCTTTTTCCCAATATAGGCCTCTTAGCGCTCAGAATGTCCAATTGCAGTTTCTACAGAAAGAGTGTTTCAGAACGGCTCAATCAAAAGTAAGGTTCAACTCTGTTAGTTGAATGCACAGAACAGAAAGAAGTTTCATACAATGCTTCTGTGTAGTTTATATTTGAACATATTCTTTTTTCCACTATTACCCACTTAGCGCTACGAAGGTCCAGTTGCATTTTCTACAGACAGAGTGTTTCAAAACTGCTCAATCAAAAGTATGGTTTAACTCTGTTAGCTGAATGCTCAGATCAGAAAGAAGTTTCACAGAATGCTTCTGTGTAGTTTATATTTGAATATATTCCTTTTTTAATCTACTACTCTCTTAGCGCTCCAAATGTCCAGTTGCATTTTCTACAGAAAGAGTGTTCAGATCTGCTCAATCAAAAGTATGATTTAACTCCGTTAGCTGAATGCACAGATCAGAATGAAGTTTCACAGAATGATTCTGTGTAGTTTATATTTGGAGACATTCCTTTTTCCACTATTACCCTCTTAGCGCTCCGAATCTCCTCTTGCATTTTCTACAGAAAGAGTGTTTCAGAACGGCTCAATCAAAACTAAGGTTCAACTCTTTTAGTTGAACAAACAGAACAGAAAGAAGTTTCACACAATTCTTCTGTGTAGTTTTTATTTGTAGACATTCTTTTTCCCAATATAGGCCTCTTTGCGCTCAGAATGTCCAATTGCAGTTTCTACAGAAAGAGAGTTTCAGAACGGCTCAATCAAAAGTAAGGTTCAATTCTGTTAGTTGAATGCACAGAACAGAAAGAAGTTTCGTACAATGCTTCTGTGTAGTTTATATTTGAACATATTCTTTTTTCCACTATTACAAACTTAGCGCTACGAATGTCCAATTGCATTTTCTACAGACAGAGTGTTTCAAAACTGCTCAATCAAAAGTATGGTTTAACTCTGTTAGCTGAATGCTCAGATCAGAAAGATGTTTCACAGAATGCTTCTGTGTAGTTTATATTTGAATATATTCCTTTTTCCACTAGTACGCTCTTAGCGCTCCAAATGTCCAGTTGCATTTTCTACAGAAAGAGTGTTCATATCTGCTCAATCAAAAGTATGGTTTAACTCTGTTAGCTGAATGCACAAATCAGAAAGAAGTTTCACCGAATGATTCTGTGTAGTTTATATTTGAAGACATTCCTTTTTCCACTATTACCCTCTTAGCGCTCCGAATCTCCACTTGCATTTTCTACAAAAAGAGTGTTTCATAACTGCTCAATCAAAAATATGTATTACCTCTGTTAACTGAATTTACCGATCAGAAATAAGTTTCACAGAATGCATCTGTGTAGTTTTTATTTGAAGATATTCTTTTTCCCAATGTAGGCCTCTTAGCGCTTAGCATGTCCAATTGCAGTTTCTACAGAAAGAGTGTTTCAGAACGGCTCAATCAAAAGTAAGGTTCAACTCTGTTAGTTGAATGCACAGAACAGAAAGAATTTTCACAGAATGCTACTGTGTAGTTTATATTTGAATATATTCCTTTTTCCACTATTACCCTCTTAGCGCTCCGAATGTCCACTTGCATTTTCTACAGAAATAGTGTTCAGAACTGCGCAATCAAAAGTATGGTTTAACTCTGTTAGCTTAATGAACATATCAGAAATAAGTTTCACACAATGCTTCTGTGTAGTTTTTATTTGAAGATATTATTTTTCCCAATAGAGGCCTCTTAGCGCTCAGAATGTCCAATTGCAGTTTCTACAGAAAGAGTGTTTCAGAAAGGCTCAATCAAAAGTAAGGTTCAACTCTGTTAGTTGAATGCACAGAACAGAAAGAAGTTTCATACAATGCTTCTGTGTAGTTTATATTTGAACATATTCTTTTTTCCACTATTACCCACTTAGCGCTACGAATGTCCAGTTGCATTTTCTACAGACAGAGTGTTTCAAAACTGCTCAATCAAAAGTATGGTTTAACTCTGTTAGCTGAATGCCCAGATCAGAAAGAAGTTTCACAGAATGCTTCTGTGTAGTTTATATTTGTATATATTCCTTTTTTAATCTACTACTCTCTTAGTGCTCCAAATGTCCAGTTGCATTTTCTACAGAAAGAGTGTTCAGATCTGCTGAATCAAAAGTATGGTCTAACTCTGTTAGCTGAATGCACAGATCAGAAAGAAGTTTCACAGAATGATTCTGTGTAGTTTATATTTGGAGACATTCCTTTTTCCACTATTACCCTCTTAGCGCTCCGAATCTCCACTTGCATTTTCTACAGAAAGAGTGTTTCAGAACGGCTCAATCAAAACTAAGGTTCAACTCTTTTAGTTGAACAAACAGAACAGAAAGAAGTTTCACACAATTCTTCTGTGTAGTTTTTATTTGTAGACATTCTTTTTCCCAATATAGGCCTCCTTGCGCTCAGAATGTCCAATTGCAGTTTCTACAGAAAGAGTGTTTCAGAACGGCTCAATCAAAAGTAAGGTTCAACTCTGTTAGTTGAATGCACAGAACAGAAAGAAGTTTCATACATTGCTTCTGTGTAGTTTATATTTGAACATATTCTTTTTTCCACTATTACCCACTTAGCGCTACGAATGTCCAGTTGCATTTTCTACAGACAGAGTGTTTCAAAACTGCTCAATCAAAAGTATGGTTTAACTCTGTTAGCTGAATGCTCAGATCAGAAAGAAGTTTCACAGAATGCTTCTGTGTAGTTTATATTTGAATATATTCCTTTTTCCACTAGTACGCTCTTAGCGCTCCAAATGTCAAGTTGCATTTTCTTCAGAAAGAGTGTTCAGATCTGCTCAATCAAAAGTATGGTTTAACACTGTTAGCTGAATGCACAGATCAGAAAGAAGTTTCACCGAATGATTCTGTGTAGTTTATATTTGAAGACATTCCTTTTTCCACTATTACCCTCTTAGCGCTCCGAATCTCCACTTGCATTTTCTACAAAAAGAGTGTTTCATAACTGCTCAATCAAAAATATGTTTTATCTCTGTTAACTGAATTTACAGATCAGAAATAAGTTTCACAGAATGCATCTGTGTAGTTTATATTTGAAGATATTCTTTTTCCCAATGTAGGCCTCTTAGCGCTTAGCATGTCCAATTGCAGTTTCTACAGAAAGAGTGTTTCAGAACGACTCAATCAAAAGTAAGGTTCAACTCTGTTAGTTGAATGCACAGAACAGAAAGAATTTTCACAGAATGCTACTGTGTAGTTTATATTTGAATATATTCCTTTTTCCACTATTACCCTCTTAGCGCTCCGAATGTCCACTTGCATTTTCTACAGAAAGAGTGTTCAGAACTGCGCAATCAAAAGTATGGTTTAACTCTGTTAGCTTAATGAACATATCAGAAATAAGTTTCACACAATGCTTCTGTGTAGTTTTTATTTGAAGATATTATTTTTCCCAATAGAGGCCTCTTAGCGCTCAGAATGTCCAATTTCAGTTTCTACAGAAAGAGTGTTTCAGAACGGCTCAATCAAAAGTAAGGTTCAACTCTGTTAGTTGAATGCACAGAACAGAAAGAAGTTTCATACAATGCTTCTGTGTAGTTTATATTTGAACATATTTTTTTTTCCACTATTACCCACTTAGCGCTACGAATGTCCAGTTGCATTTTCTACAGACAGAGTGTTTCAAAACTGCTCAATCAAAAGTATGGTTTAACTCTGTTAGCTGAATGCTCAGGTCAGAAAGAAGTTTCACAGAATGCTTCTGTGTAGTTTATATTTGAATATATTCCTTTTTCCACTACTACTCTCTTAGCGCTCCAAATGTCCAGTTGCATTTTCTACAGAAAGAGTGTTCAGATCTGCTGAATCAAAAGTATGGTCTAACTCTGTTAGCTGAATGCACAGATCAGAAAGAAGTTTCACAGAATGATTCTGTGTAGTTTATATTTGGAGACATTCCTTTTTCCACTATTACCCTCTTAGCGCTCCGAATCTCCACTTGCATTTTCTACAGAAAGAGTGTTTCAGAACGGCTCAATCAAAACTAAGGTTCAACTCTTTTAGTTGAACAAACAGAACAGAAAGAAGTTTCACACAATTCTTCTGTGTAGTTTTTATTTGTAGACATTCTTTTTCCCAATATAGGCCTCCTTGCGCTCAGAATGTCCAATTGCAGTTTCTACAGAAAGAGTGTTTCAGAACGGCTCAATCAAAAGTAAGGTTCAACTCTGTTAGTTGAATGCACAGAACAGAAAGAAGTTTCATACATTGCTTCTGTGTAGTTTATATTTGAACATATTCTTTTTTCCACTATTACCCACTTAGCGCTACGAATGTCCAGTTGCATTTTCTACAGACAGAGTGTTTCAAAACTGCTCAATCAAAAGTATGGTTTAACTCTGTTAGCTGAATGCTCAGATCAGAAAGAAGTTTCACAGAATGCTTCTGTGTAGTTTATATTTGAATATATTCCTTTTTCCACTACTACGCTCTTAGCGCTCAAAATGTCAAGTTGCATTTTCTACAGAAAGAGTGTTCAGATCTGCTCAATCAAAAGTATGGTTTAACACTGTTAGCTGAATGCACAGATCAGAAAGAAGTTTCACCGAATGATTCTGTGTAGTTTATATTTGAAGACATTCCTTTTTCCACTATTACCCTCTTAGCGCTCCGAATCTCCACTTGCATTTTCTACTAAAAGAGTGTTTCATATCTGCTCAATCAAAAATATGTTTTATCTCTGTTAACTGAATTGACAGATCAGAAATAAGTTTCACAGAATGCATCTGTGTAGTTTTTATTTGAAGATATTCTTTTTCCCAATGTAGGCCTCTTAGCGCTTAGCATGTCCAATTGCAGTTTCTACAGAAAGAGTGTTTCAGAACGACTCAATCAAAAGTAAGGTTCAACTCTGTTAGTTGAATGCACAGAACAGAAAGAATTTTCACAGAATGCTACTGTGTAGTTTATATTTGAATATATTCCTTTTTCCACTATTACCCTCTTAGCGCTCCGAATGTCCACTTGCATTTTCTACAGAAAGAGTGTTCAGAACTGCGCAATCAAAAGTATGGTTTAACTCTGTTAGCTTAATGAACATATCAGAAATAAGTTTCACACAATGCTTCTGTGTAGTTTTTATTTGAAGATATTATTTTTCCCAATAGAGGCCTCTTAGCGCTCAGAATGTCCAATTTCAGTTTCTACAGAAAGAGTGTTTCAGAACGGCTCAATCAAAAGTAAGGTTCAACTCTGTTATTTGAATGCACAGAACAGAAAGAAGTTTCATACAATGCTTCTGTGTAGTTTATATTTGAACATATTCTTTTTTCCACTATTACCCACTTAGCGCTACGAATGTCCAGTTGCATTTTCTACAGACAGAGTGTTTCAAAACTGCTCAATCAAAAGTATGGTTTAACTCTGTTAGCTGAATGCTCAGAGCAGAAAGTAGTTTCACAGAATGCTTCTGTGTAGTTTATATTTGAGTATATTCCTTTTTCCACTACTACACTCTTAGCGCTCCAAATGTCCAGTTGCATTTTCTACAGAAAGAGTGTTCAGATCTGCTCAATCAAAAGTATGGTTTAACTCTGTTAGCTGAATGCACAGATCAGAAAGAAGTTTCACAGAATGATTCTGTGTAGTTTATATTTGGAGACATTCCTTTTTCCACTATTACCCTCTTAGCGCTCCGAATCTCCACTTGCATTTTCTACAGAAAGAGTGTTTCAGAACGGCTCAATCAAAACTAATGTTCAACTCTTTTAGTTGAACAAACAGAACAGAAAGAAGTTTCACACAATTCTTCTGTGTAGTTTTTATTTGTAGACATTCTTTTTCCCAATATAGGCCTCTTAGCGCTCAGAATGTCCAATTGCACTTTCTACAGAAAGAGTGTTTCAGAACGGCTCAATCAAAAGTAAGGTTCAACTCTGTTAGTTGAATGCACAGAACAGAAAGAAGTTTCATACAATGCTTCTGTGTAGTTTATATTTGAACATATTCTTTTTTCCACTATTACCCACTTAGCGCTACGAATGTCCAGTTGCATTTTCTACAGACAGAGTGTTTCAAAACTGCTCAATCAAAAGTATGGTTTAACTCTGTTAGCTGAATGCTCAGATCAGAAAGAAGTTTCACAGAATGCTTCTGTGTAGTTTATATTTGAATATATTCCTTTTTCCACTACTACGCTCTTAGCGCTCCAAATGTCCAGTTGCATTTTCTACAGAAAGAGTGTTCAGATCTGCTCAATCAAAAGTATGGTTTAACTCTGTTAGCTGAATGCACAGATCAGAAAGAAGTTTCACCGAATGATTCTGTGTAGTTTATATTTGAAGACATTCCTTTTTCCACTATTACCCTCTTAGCGCTCCGAATCTCCACTTGCATTTTCTACAAAAAGAGTGTTTCATAACTGCTCAATCAAAAATATGTTTTATCTCTGTTAACTGAATTTACAGATCAGAAATAAGTTTCACAGAATGCATCTGTGTAGTTTTTATTTGAAGATATTCTTTTTCCCAATGTAGGCCTCTTAGCGCTTAGCATGTCCAATTGCAGTTTCTACAGAAAGAGTGTTTCAGAACGGCTCAATCAATAGTAAGGTTCAACTCTGTTAGTTGAATGCACAGAACAGAAAGAATTTTCACAGAATGCTACTGTGTAGTTTATATTTGAATATATCCCTTTTTCCACTATTACCCTCTGAGCACTCCGAATGTCCACTTGCATTTTCTACAGAAAGAGTGTTCAGAACTGCGCAATCAAAAGTATAGTTTAACTCTGTTAGCTTAATGAACATATCAGAAATAAGTTTCACACAATGCTTCTGTGTAGTTTTTATTTGAAGATATTATTTTTCCCAATACAGGCCTCTTAGCGCTCAGAATGTCCAATTGCAGTTTCTACAGAAAGAGTGTTTCAGAACGGCTCAATCCAAAGTAAGGTTCAACTCTGTTAGTTGAATGCACAGAACAGAAAGAAGTTTCATACAATGCTTCTGTGTAGTTTATATTTGAACATATTCTTTTTTCCACTATTACCCACTTAGCGCTACGAATGTCCAGTTGCATTTTCTACAGACAGAGTGTTTCAAAACTGCTCAATCAAAAGTATGGTTTAACTCTCTTAGCTGAATGCTCAGATCAGAAAGAAGTTTCACAGAATGCTTCTGTGTAGTTTATATTTGAATATATTCCTTTTTCCACTACTATTCTCTTAGCGCTCCAAATGTCCGGTTGCATTTTCTACAGAAAGAGTGTTCAGATCTGCTCAATCAAAAGTATGGTTTAACTCTGTTAGCTGAATGCACAGATCAGAAAGAAGTTTCACATAATGATTCTGTGTCGTTTATATTTGGAGACATTCCTTTTTCCACTATTACCCTATTAGCGCTCCGAATCTCCACTTGCATTTTCTACAGAAAGAGTGTTTCAGAACGGCTCAATCAAAACTAAGGTTCAACTCTTTTAGTTGAACAAACAGAACAGAAAGCAGTTTCACACAATTCTTCTGTGTAGTTTTTATTTGTAGATATTCTTTTTCCCAATATAGGCCTCTTAGCGCTCAGAATGTCCAATTGCAGTTTCTACAGAAAGAGTGTTTCAGAACGGCTCAATCAAAAGTAAGGTTCAACTCTGTTAGTTGAATGCACAGAACAGAAAGAAGTTTCATACAATGCTTCTGTGTAGTTTATATTTGAACATATTCTTTTTTCCACTATTACCCACTTAGCGCTACGAAGGTCCAGTTGCATTTTCTACAGACAGAGTGTTTCAAAACTGCTCAATCAAAAGTATGGTTTAACTCTGTTAGCTGAATGCTCAGATCAGAAAGAAGTTTCACAGAATGCTTCTGTGTAGTTTATATTTGAATATATTCCTTTTTTAATCTACTACTCTCTTAGCGCTCCAAATGTCCAGTTGCATTTTCTACAGAAAGAGTGTTCAGATCTGCTCAATCAAAAGTATGATTTAACTCCGTTAGCTGAATGCACAGATCAGAAAGAAGTTTCACAGAATGATTCTGTGTAGTTTATATTTGGAGACATTCCTTTTTCCACTATTACCCTCTTAGCGCTCCGAATCTCCTCTTGCATTTTCTACAGAAAGAGTGTTTCAGAACGGCTCAATCAAAACTAAGGTTCAACTCTTTTAGTTGAACAAACAGAACAGAAAGAAGTTTCACACAATTCTTCTGTGTAGTTTTTATTTGTAGACATTCTTTTTCCCAATATAGGCCTCTTTGCGCTCAGAATGTCCAATTGCAGTTTCTACAGAAAGAGAGTTTCAGAACGGCTCAATCAAAAGTAAGGTTCAATTCTGTTAGTTGAATGCACAGAACAGAAAGAAGTTTCGTACAATGCTTCTGTGTAGTTTATATTTGAACATATTCTTTTTTCCACTATTACAAACTTAGCGCTACGAATGTCCAATTGCATTTTCTACAGACAGAGTGTTTCAAAACTGCTCAATCAAAAGTATGGTTTAACTCTGTTAGCTGAATGCTCAGATCAGAAAGATGTTTCACAGAATGCTTCTGTGTAGTTTATATTTGAATATATTCCTTTTTCCACTAGTACGCTCTTAGCGCTCCAAATGTCCAGTTGCATTTTCTACAGAAAGAGTGTTCATATCTGCTCAATCAAAAGTATGGTTTAACTCTGTTAGCTGAATGCACAAATCAGAAAGAAGTTTCACCGAATGATTCTGTGTAGTTTATATTTGAAGACATTCCTTTTTCCACTATTACCCTCTTAGCGCTCCGAATCTCCACTTGCATTTTCTACAAAAAGAGTGTTTCATAACTGCTCAATCAAAAATATGTATTACCTCTGTTAACTGAATTTACCGATCAGAAATAAGTTTCACAGAATGCATCTGTGTAGTTTTTATTTGAAGATATTCTTTTTCCCAATGTAGGCCTCTTAGCGCTTAGCATGTCCAATTGCAGTTTCTACAGAAAGAGTGTTTCAGAACGGCTCAATCAAAAGTAAGGTTCAACTCTGTTAGTTGAATGCACAGAACAGAAAGAATTTTCACAGAATGCTACTGTGTAGTTTATATTTGAATATATTCCTTTTTCCACTATTACCCTCTTAGCGCTCCGAATGTCCACTTGCATTTTCTACAGAAAGAGTGTTCAGAACTGCGCAATCAAAAGTATGGTTTAACTCTGTTAGCTTAATGAACATATCAGAAATAAGTTTCACACAATGCTTCTGTGTAGTTTTTATTTGTAGATATTCTTTTTCCCAATATAGGCCTCTTAGCGCTCAGAATGTCCAATTGCAGTTTCTACAGAAAGAGTGTTTCAGAACGGCTCAATCAAAAGTAAGGTTCAACTCTGTTAGTTGAATGCACAGAACAGAAAGAAGTTTCATACAATGCTTCTGTGTAGTTTATATTTGAACATATTCTTTTTTCCACTATTACCCACTTAGCGCTACGAAGGTCCAGTTGCATTTTCTACAGACAGAGTGTTTCAAAACTGCTCAATCAAAAGTATGGTTTAACTCTGTTAGCTGAATGCTCAGATCAGAAAGAAGTTTCACAGAATGCTTCTGTGTAGTTTATATTTGAATATATTCCTTTTTTAATCTACTACTCTCTTAGCGCTCCAAATGTCCAGTTGCATTTTCTACAGAAAGAGTGTTCAGATCTGCTCAATCAAAAGTATGATTTAACTCCGTTAGCTGAATGCACAGATCAGAAAGAAGTTTCACAGAATGATTCTGTGTAGTTTATATTTGGAGACATTCCTTTTTCCACTATTACCCTCTTAGCGCTCCGAATCTCCTCTTGCATTTTCTACAGAAAGAGTGTTTCAGAACGGCTCAATCAAAACTAAGGTTCAACTCTTTTAGTTGAACAAACAGAACAGAAAGAAGTTTCACACAATTCTTCTGTGTAGTTTTTATTTGTAGACATTCTTTTTCCCAATATAGGCCTCTTTGCGCTCAGAATGTCCAATTGCAGTTTCTACAGAAAGAGAGTTTCAGAACGGCTCAATCAAAAGTAAGGTTCAATTCTGTTAGTTGAATGCACAGAACAGAAAGAAGTTTCGTACAATGCTTCTGTGTAGTTTATATTTGAACATATTCTTTTTTCCACTATTACAAACTTAGCGCTACGAATGTCCAATTGCATTTTCTACAGACAGAGTGTTTCAAAACTGCTCAATCAAAAGTATGGTTTAACTCTGTTAGCTGAATGCTCAGATCAGAAAGATGTTTCACAGAATGCTTCTGTGTAGTTTATATTTGAATATATTCCTTTTTCCACTAGTACGCTCTTAGCGCTCCAAATGTCCAGTTGCATTTTCTACAGAAAGAGTGTTCATATCTGCTCAATCAAAAGTATGGTTTAACTCTGTTAGCTGAATGCACAAATCAGAAAGAAGTTTCACCGAATGATTCTGTGTAGTTTATATTTGAAGACATTCCTTTTTCCACTATTACCCTCTTAGCGCTCCGAATCTCCACTTGCATTTTCTACAAAAAGAGTGTTTCATAACTGCTCAATCAAAAATATGTATTACCTCTGTTAACTGAATTTACCGATCAGAAATAAGTTTCACAGAATGCATCTGTGTAGTTTTTATTTGAAGATATTCTTTTTCCCAATGTAGGCCTCTTAGCGCTTAGCATGTCCAATTGCAGTTTCTACAGAAAGAGTGTTTCAGAACGGCTCAATCAAAAGTAAGGTTCAACTCTGTTAGTTGAATGCACAGAACAGAAAGAATTTTCACAGAATGCTACTGTGTAGTTTATATTTGAATATATTCCTTTTTCCACTATTACCCTCTTAGCGCTCCGAATGTCCACTTGCATTTTCTACAGAAATAGTGTTCAGAACTGCGCAATCAAAAGTATGGTTTAACTCTGTTAGCTTAATGAACATATCAGAAATAAGTTTCACACAATGCTTCTGTGTAGTTTTTATTTGAAGATATTATTTTTCCCAATAGAGGCCTCTTAGCGCTCAGAATGTCCAATTGCAGTTTCTACAGAAAGAGTGTTTCAGAAAGGCTCAATCAAAAGTAAGGTTCAACTCTGTTAGTTGAATGCACAGAACAGAAAGAAGTTTCATACAATGCTTCTGTGTAGTTTATATTTGAACATATTCTTTTTTCCACTATTACCCACTTAGCGCTACGAATGTCCAGTTGCATTTTCTACAGACAGAGTGTTTCAAAACTGCTCAATCAAAAGTATGGTTTAACTCTGTTAGCTGAATGCCCAGATCAGAAAGAAGTTTCACAGAATGCTTCTGTGTAGTTTATATTTGAATATATTCCTTTTTTAATCTACTACTCTCTTAGTGCTCCAAATGTCCAGTTGCATTTTCTACAGAAAGAGTGTTCAGATCTGCTGAATCAAAAGTATGTTCTAACTCTGTTAGCTGAATGCACAGATCAGAAAGAAGTTTCACAGAATGATTCTGTGTAGTTTATATTTGGAGACATTCCTTTTTCCACTATTACCCTCTTAGCGCTCCGAATCTCCACTTGCATTTTCTACAGAAAGAGTGTTTCAGAACGGCTCAATCAAAACTAAGGTTCAACTCTTTTAGTTGAACAAACAGAACAGAAAGAAGTTTCACACAATTCTTCTGTGTAGTTTTTATTTGTAGACATTCTTTTTCCCAATATAGGCCTCCTTGCGCTCAGAATGTCCAATTGCAGTTTCTACAGAAAGAGTGTTTCAGAACGGCTCAATCAAAAGTAAGGTTCAACTCTGTTAGTTGAATGCACAGAACAGAAAGAAGTTTCATACATTGCTTCTGTGTAGTTTATATTTGAACATATTCTTTTTTCCACTATTACCCACTTAGCGCTACGAATGTCCAGTTGCATTTTCTACAGACAGAGTGTTTCAAAACTGCTCAATCAAAAGTATGGTTTAACTCTGTTAGCTGAATGCTCAGATCAGAAAGAAGTTTCACAGAATGCTTCTGTGTAGTTTATATTTGAATATATTCCTTTTTCCACTAGTACGCTCTTAGCGCTCCAAATGTCAAGTTGCATTTTCTTCAGAAAGAGTGTTCAGATCTGCTCAATCAAAAGTATGGTTTAACACTGTTAGCTGAATGCACAGATCAGAAAGAAGTTTCACCGAATGATTCTGTGTAGTTTATATTTGAAGACATTCCTTTTTCCACTATTACCCTCTTAGCGCTCCGAATCTCCACTTGCATTTTCTACAAAAAGAGTGTTTCATAACTGCTCAATCAAAAATATGTTTTATCTCTGTTAACTGAATTTACAGATCAGAAATAAGTTTCACAGAATGCATCTGTGTAGTTTATATTTGAAGATATTCTTTTTCCCAATGTAGGCCTCTTAGCGCTTAGCATGTCCAATTGCAGTTTCTACAGAAAGAGTGTTTCAGAACGACTCAATCAAAAGTAAGGTTCAACTCTGTTAGTTGAATGCACAGAACAGAAAGAATTTTCACAGAATGCTACTGTGTAGTTTATATTTGAATATATTCCTTTTTCCACTATTACCCTCTTAGCGCTCCGAATGTCCACTTGCATTTTCTACAGAAAGAGTGTTCAGAACTGCGCAATCAAAAGTATGGTTTAACTCTGTTAGCTTAATGAACATATCAGAAATAAGTTTCACACAATGCTTCTGTGTAGTTTTTATTTGAAGATATTATTTTTCCCAATAGAGGCCTCTTAGCGCTCAGAATGTCCAATTTCAGTTTCTACAGAAAGAGTGTTTCAGAACGGCTCAATCAAAAGTAAGGTTCAACTCTGTTAGTTGAATGCACAGAACAGAAAGAAGTTTCATACAATGCTTCTGTGTAGTTTATATTTGAACATATTTTTTTTTCCACTATTACCCACTTAGCGCTACGAATGTCCAGTTGCATTTTCTACAGACAGAGTGTTTCAAAACTGCTCAATCAAAAGTATGGTTTAACTCTGTTAGCTGAATGCTCAGGTCAGAAAGAAGTTTCACAGAATGCTTCTGTGTAGTTTATATTTGAATATATTCCTTTTTCCACTACTACTCTCTTAGCGCTCCAAATGTCCAGTTGCATTTTCTACAGAAAGAGTGTTCAGATCTGCTCAATCAAAAGTATGGTTTAACTCTGTTAGCTGAATGCACAGATCAGAAAGAAGTTTCACAGAATGATTCTGTGTAGTTTATATTTGGAGACATTCCTTTTTCCACTATTACCCTCTTAGCGCTCCGAATCTCCACTTGCATTTTCTACAGAAAGAGTGTTTCAGAACGGCTCAATCAAAACTAAGGTTCAACTCTTTTAGTTGAACAAACAGAACAGAAAGAAGTTTCACACAATTCTTCTGTGTAGTTTTTATTTGTAGACATTCTTTTTCCCAATATAGGCCTCTTAGCGCTCAGAATGTCCAATTGCAGTTTCTGCCGAAAGAGTGTTTCAGAACGGCTCAATCAAAAGTAAGGTTCAACTCTGTTAGTTGAATGCACAGAACAGAAAGAAGTTTCATACAATGCTTCTGTGTAGTTTATATTTGAACATATTCTTTTTTCCTCTATTACCCACTTAGCGCTACGAATGTCCAGTTGCATTTTCTACAGACAGAGTGTTTCAAAACTGCTCAATCAAAAGTATGGTTTAACTCTGTTAGCTGAATGCTCAGATCAGAAAGAAGTTTCACAGAATGCTTCTGTGTAGTTTATATTTGAATATATTCCTTTTTCCACTACTACGCTCTTAGCGCTCCAAATGTCCAGTTGCATTTTCTACAGAAAGAGTGTTCAGGTCTGCTCAATCAAAAGTATGGTTTAACTCTGTTAGCTGAATGCACAGATCAGAAAGAAGTTTCACCGAATGATTCTGTGTAGTTTATATTTGAAGACATTCCCTTTTCCACTATTACCCTCTTAGCGCTCCGAATCTCCACTTGCATTTTCTACAAAAAGAGTGTTTCATAACTGCTCAATCAAAAATATGTTTTATCTCTGTTAACTGAATTTACAGATCAGAAATAAGTTTCACAGAATGCATCTGTGAAGTTTTTATTTGAAGATATTCTTTTTCCCAATGTAGGCCTCTTAGCGCTTAGCATGTCCAATTGCAGTTTCTACAGAAAGAGTGTTTCAGAACGGCTCAATCAAAAGTAAGGTTCAACTCTGTTAGTTGAATGCACAGAACAGAAAGAATTTTCACAGAATGCTACTGTGTAGTTTATATTTGAATATATTCCTTTTTCCACTATTACCCTCTTAGCGCTCCGAATGTCCACTTGCATTTTCTACAGAAAGAATGTTCAGAACTGCGCAATCAAAAGTATGGTTTAACTCTGTTAGCTTAATGAACATATCAGAAATAAGTTTCACACAATGCTTCTGTGTAGTTTTTATTTGAAGATATTATTTTTCCCAATAGAGGCCTCTTAGCGCTCAGAATGTCCAATTGCAGTTTCTACAGAAAGAGTGTTTCAGAACGACTCAATCAAAAGTAAGGTTCAACTCTGTTATTTGAATGCACAGAACAGAAAGAAGTTTCATACAATGCTTCTGTGTAGTTTATATTTGAACATATTCTTTTTTCCACTATTACCCACTTAGCGCTACGAATGTCCAGTTGCATTTTCTACAGACAGAGTGTTTCAAAACTGCTCAATCAAAAGTATGGTTTAACTCTGTTAGCTGAATGCTCAGAGCAGAAAGTAGTTTCACAGAATGCTTCTGTGTAGTTTATATTTGAGTATATTCCTTTTTCCACTACTACACTCTTAGCGCTCCAAATGTCCAGTTGCATTCTCTACAGAAAGAGTGTTCAGATCTGCTCAATCAAAAGTATGGTTTAACTCTGTTAGCTGAATGCACAGATCAGAAAGAAGTTTCACAGAATGATTCTGTGTAGTTTATATTTGGAGACATTCCTTTTTCCACTATTACCCTCTTAGCGCTCCGAATCTCCACTTGCATTTTCTACAGAAAGAGTGTTTCAGAACGGCTCAATCAAAACTAATGTTCAACTCTTTTAGTTGAACAAACAGAACAGAAAGAAGTTTCACACAATTCTTCTGTGTAGTTTTTATTTGTAGACATTCTTTTTCCCAATATAGGCCTCTTAGCGCTCAGAATGTCCAATTGCACTTTCTACAGAAAGAGTGTTTCAGAACGGCTCAATCAAAAGTAAGGTTCAACTCTGTTAGTTGAATGCACAGAACAGAAAGAAGTTTCATACAATGCTTCTGTGTAGTTTATATTTGAACATATTCTTTTTTCCACTATTACCCACTTAGCGCTACGAATGTCCAGTTGCATTTTCTACAGACAGAGTGTTTCAAAACTGCTCAATCAAAAGTATGGTTTAACTCTGTTAGCTGAATGCTCAGATCAGAAAGAAGTTTCACAGAATGCTTCTGTGTAGTTTATATTTGAATATATTCCTTTTTCCACTACTACGCTCTTAGCGCTCCAAATGTCCAGTTGCATTTTCTACAGAAAGAGTGTTCAGATCTGCTCAATCAAAAGTATGGTTTAACTCTGTTAGCTGAATGCACAGATCAGAAAGAAGTTTCACCGAATGATTCTGTGTAGTTTATATTTGAAGACATTCCTTTTTCCACTATTACCCTCTTAGCGCTCCGAATCTCCACTTGCATTTTCTACAAAAAGAGTGTTTCATAACTGCTCAATCAAAAATATGTTTTATCTCTGTTAACTGAATTTACAGATCAGAAATAAGTTTCACAGAATGCATCTGTGTAGTTTTTATTTGAAGATATTCTTTTTCCCAATGTAGGCCTCTTAGCGCTTAGCATGTCCAATTGCAGTTTCTACAGAAAGAGTGTTTCAGAACGGCTCAATCAATAGTAAGGTTCAACTCTGTTAGTTGAATGCACAGAACAGAAAGAATTTTCACAGAATGCTACTGTGTAGTTTATATTTGAATATATCCCTTTTTCCACTATTACCCTCTGAGCACTCCGAATGTCCACTTGCATTTTCTACAGAAAGAGTGTTCAGAACTGCGCAATCAAAAGTATAGTTTAACTCTGTTAGCTTAATGAACATATCAGAAATAAGTTTCACACAATGCTTCTGTGTAGTTTTTATTTGAAGATATTATTTTTCCCAATAGAGGCCTCTTAGCGCTCAGAATGTCCAATTGCAGTTTCTACAGAAAGAGTGTTTCAGAACGGCTCAATCAAAAGTAAGGTTCAACTCTGTTAGTTGAATGCACAGAACAGAAAGAAGTTTCATACAATGCTTCTGTGTAGTTTATATTTGAACATATTCTTTTTTCCACTATTACCCACTTAGCGCTACGAATGTCCAGTTGCATTTTCTACAGACAGAGTGTTTCAAAACTGCTCAATCAAATGTATGGTTTAACTCTGTTAGCTGAATGCTCAGATCAGAAAGGAGTTTCACAGAATGCTTCTGTGTAGTTTATAATTGAATATATTCCTTTTTCCACTACTACGCTCTTAGCGCTCCAAATGTCCAGTTGCATTTTCTACAGAAAGAGTGTTCAGATCTGCTCAATCAAAAGTATGGGTTAACTCTGTTAGCTGAATGCACAGATCAGAAAGAAGTTTCACAGAATGATTTTGTGTAGTTTATATTTGGAGACATTCCTTTTTCCACTATTACCCTCTTAGCGCTCCGAATCTCCACTTGCATTTTCTACAAAAAGAGTGTTTCATAACTGCTCAATCAAAAATATGTTTTATCTCTGTTAACTGAATTTACAGATCAGAAATAAGTTTCACAGAATGCATCTGTGTAGTTTTTATTTGAAGATATTCTTTTTCCCAATGTAGGCCTCTTAGCGCTTAGCATGTCCAATTGCAGTTTCTACAGAAAGAGTGTTTCAGAACGGCTCAATCAAAAGTAAGGTTCAACTCTGTTATTTGAATGCACAGAACAGAAAGAATTTTCACAGAATGCTACTGTGTAGTTTATATTTGAATATATTCCTTTTTCCACTATTACCATCTTAGCGCTCCCAATGTCCACTTGCATTTTCTACAGAAAGAGTGTTCAGAACTGCGCAATCAAAAGTATGGTTTAACTCTGTTAGCTTAATGAACATATCAGAAATAAGTTTCACACAATGCTTCTGTGTAGTTTTTATTTGAAGATATTATTTTTCCCAATAGAGGCCTCTTAGCGCTCAGAATGTCCAATTGCAGTTTCTACAGAAAGAGTGTTTCAGAAAGGCTCAATCAAAAGTAAGTTTCAACTCGGTTAGTTGAATGCACAGAACAGAAAGAAGTTTCATACAATGCTTCTGTGTAGTTTATATTTGAACATATTCTTTTTTCCACTATTACCCACTTAGCGCTACGAATGTCCAGTTGCATTTTCTACAGACAGAGTGTTTCAAAACTGCTCAATCAAAAGTATGGTTTAACTCTGTTAGCTGAATGCTCAGATCAGAAAGAAGTTTCACAGAATGCTTCTGTGTAGTTTATATTTGAATATATTCCTTTTTCCACTACTACGCTCTTAGCGCTCCAAATGTCCAGTTGCATTTTCTACAGAAAGAGTGTTCAGATCTGCTCAATCAAAAGTATGGTTTAACTCTGTTAGCTGAATGCACAGATCAGAAAGAAGTTTCACCGAATGATTCTGTGTAGTTTATATTTGAAGACATTCCTTTTTCCACTATTACCCTCTTAGCGCTCCGAATCTCCACTTGCATTTTCTACAAAAAGAGTGTTTCATAACTGCTCAATCAAAAATATGTTTTATCTCTGTTAACTGAATTTACAGATCAGAAATAAGTTTCACAGAATGCATCTGTGTAGTTTTTATTTAAAGATATTCTTTTTCCCAATGTAGGCCTCTTAGCGCTTAGCATGTCCAATTGCAGTTTCTACAGAGAGAGTGTTTCAGAACGGCTCAATCAAAAGTAAGGTTCAACTCTGTTAGTTGAATGCACAGAACAGAAAGAATTTTCACAGAATGCTACTGTGTAGTTTATATTTGAATATATTCCTTTTTCCACTATTACCCTCTTAGCGCTCCGAATGTCCACTTGCATTTTCTACAGAAAGAGTGTTCAGAACTGCGCAATCAAAAGTATGGTTTAACTCTGTTAGCTTAATGAACATATCAGAAATAAGTTTCACACAATGCTTCTGTGTAGTTTTTATTTGAAGATATTATTTTTCCCAATAGAGGCCTCTTAGCGCTCAGAATGTCCAATTGCAGTTTCTACAGAAAGAGTGTTTCAGAACGGCTCAATCAAAAGTAAGATTCAACTCTGTTAGTTGAATGCACAGAACAGAAAGTAGTTTCATACAATGCTTCTGTGTAGTTTATATTTGAACATATTCTTTTTTCCACTATTACCCACTTAGCGCTACGAATGTCCAGTTGCATTTTCTACAGACAGAGTGTTTCAAAACTGCTCAATCAAAAGTATGGTTTAACTCTGTTAGCTGAATGCCCATATCAGAAAGAAGTTTCACAGAATGCTTCTGTGTAGTTTATATTTGAATATATTCCTTTTTCCACTGCTACTCTCTTAGCGCTCCAAATGTCCAGTTGCATTTTCTACAGAAAGAGTGTTCAGATCTGCTCAATCAAAAGTATGGTTTAACTCTGTTAGCTGAATGCACAGATCAGAAAGAAGTTTCACAGAATGATTCTGTGTAGTTTATATTTGGAGACATTCCTTTTTCCACTATTACCCTCTTAGCGCTCCGAATCTCCACTTGCATTTTCTACAGAAAGAGTGTTTCAGAACGGCTCAATCAAAACTAAGCTTCAACTCTTTTAGTTGAACAAACAGAACCTAAAGAAGTTTCACACAATTCTTCTGTGTAGTTTTTATTTCTAGACATTCTTTTTCCCAATATAGGCCTCTTAGCGCTCAGAATGTCCAATTGCAGTTTCTACAGAAAGAGTGTTTCAGAGCGGCTCAATCAAAAGTAAGGTTCAACTCTGTTAGTTGAATGCACAGAACAGAAAGAAGTTTATTACAATGCTTCTGTGTAGTTTATATTTGAACATATTCTTTTTTCCACTATTACACACTTAGCGCTACGAAAGTCCAGTTGCATTTTCTACAGACAGAGTGTTTCAAAACTGCTCAATCAAAAGTATGGTTTAACTCTGTTAGCTGAATGCTCAGATCAGAAAGAAGTTTCACAGAATGCTTCTGTGTAGTTTATATTTGAATATATTCCTTTTTCCACTACTACGCTCTTAGCGCTCCAAATGTCCAGTTGCATTTTCTACAGAAAGAGTGTTCAGATCTGCTCAATCAAAAGTATGGTTTAACTCTGTTAGCTGAATGCACAGATCAGAAAGAAGTTTCACCGAATGATTCTGTGTAGTTTATATTTGAAGACATTCCTTTTTCCACTATTACCCTCTTAGCGCTCCGAATCTCCACTTGCATTTTCTACAAAAAGAGTGTTTCATAACTGCTCAATCAAAAATATGTTTTATCTCTGTTAACTGAATTTACAGATCAGAAATAAGTTTCACAGAATGCATCTGTGTAGTTTTTATTTGAAGATATTCTTTTTCCCAATGTAGGCCTCTTAGCGCTTAGCATGTCCAATTGCAGTTTCTACAGAAAGAGTGTTTCAGAACGGCTCAATCAAAAGTAAGGTTCAACTCTGTTAGTTGAATGCACAGAACAGAAAGAATTTTCACAGAATGCTACTGTGTAGTTTATATTTGAATATATTCCTTTTTCCACTATTACCCTCTTAGCGCTCCGAATGTCCACTTGCATTTTCTACAGAAAGAGTGTTCAGAACTGCGCAATCAAAAGTATGGTTTAACTCTGTTAGCTTAATGAACATATCAGAAATAAGTTTCACACAATGCTTCTGTGTAGTTTTTATTTGAAGATATTATTTTTCCCAATACAGGCCTCTTAGCGCTCAGAATGTCCAATTGCAGTTTCTACAGAAAGAGTGTTTCAGAACGGCTCAATCAAAAGTAAGGTTCAACTCTGTTAGTTGAATGCACAGAACAGAAAGAAGTTTCATACAATGCTTCTGTGTAGTTTATATTTGAACATATTCTTTTTTCCACTATTACCCACTTAGCGCTACGAATGTCCAGTTGCATTTTCTACAGACAGAGTGTTTCAAAACTGCTCAATCAAAAGTATGGTTTAACTCTCTTAGCTGAATGCTCAGATCAGAAAGAAGTTTCACAGAATGCTTCTGTGTAGTTTATATTTGAATATATTCCTTTTTCCACTACTATTCTCTTAGCGCTCCAAATGTCCGGTTGCATTTTCTACAGAAAGAGTGTTCAGATCTGCTCAATCAAAAGTATGGTTTAACTCTGTTAGCTGAATGCACAGATCAGAAAGAAGTTTCACAGAATGATTCTGTGTCGTTTATATTTGGAGACATTCCTTTTTCCACTATTACCCTATTAGCGCTCCGAATCTCCACTTGCATTTTCTACAGAAAGAGTGTTTCAGAACGGCTCAATCAAAACTAAGGTTCAACTCTTTTAGTTGAACAAACCTAACAGAAAGCAGTTTCACACAATTCTTCTGTGTAGTTTTTATTTGTAGATATTCTTTTTCCCAATATAGGCCTCTTAGCGCTCAGAATGTCCAATTGCAGTTTCTACAGAAAGAGTGTTTCAGAACGGCTCAATCAAAAGTAAGGTTCAACTCTGTTAGTTGAATGCACAGAACAGAAAGAAGTTTCATACAATGCTTCTGTGTAGTTTATATTTGAACATATTCTTTTTTCCACTATTATCCACTTAGCGCTACGAAGGTCCAGTTGCATTTTCTACAGACAGAGTGTTTCAAAACTGCTCAATCAAAAGTATGGTTTAACTCTGTTAGCTGAATGCTCAGATCAGAAAGAAGTTTCACAGAATGCTTCTGTGTAGTTTATATTTGAATATATTCCTTTTTTAATCTACTACTCTCTTAGCGCTCCAAATGTCCAGTTGCATTTTCTACAGAAAGAGTGTTCAGATCTGCTCAATCAAAAGTATGATTTAACTCCGTTAGCTGAATGCACAGATCAGAAAGAAGTTTCACAGAATGATTCTGTGTAGTTTATATTTGGAGACATTCCTTTTTCCACTATTACCCTCTTAGCGCTCCGAATCTCCTCTTGCATTTTCTACAGAAATAGTGTTTCAGAACGGCTCAATCAAAACTAAGGTTCAACTCTTTTAGTTGAACAAACAGAACAGAAAGAAGTTTCACACAATTCTTCTGTGTAGTTTTTATTTGTAGACATTCTTTTTCCCAATATAGGCCTCTTTGCGCTCAGAATGTCCAATTGCAGTTTCTACAGAAAGAGAGTTTCAGAACGGCTCAATCAAAAGTAAGGTTCAATTCTGTTAGTTGAATGCACAGAACAGAAAGAAGTTTCGTACAATGCTTCTGTGTAGTTTATATTTGAACATATTCTTTTTTCCACTATTACAAACTTAGCGCTACGAATGTCCAATTGCATTTTCTACAGACAGAGTGTTTCAAAACTGCTCAATCAAAAGTATGGTTTAACTCTGTTAGCTGAATGCTCAGATCAGAAAGATGTTTCACAGAATGCTTCTGTGTAGTTTATATTTGAATATATTCCTTTTTCCACTAGTACGCTCTTAGCGCTCCAAATGTCCAGTTGCATTTTCTACAGAAAGTGTGTTCATATCTGCTCAATCAAAAGTATGGTTTAACTCTGTTAGCTGAATGCACAAATCAGAAAGAAGTTTCACCGAATGATTCTGTGTAGTTTATATTTGAAGACATTCCTTTTTCCACTATTACCCTCTTAGCGCTCCGAATCTCCACTTGCATTTTCTACAAAAAGAGTGTTTCATAACTGCTCAATCAAAAATATGTATTACCTCTGTTAACTGAATTTACCGATCAGAAATAAGTTTCACAGAATGCATCTGTGTAGTTTTTATTTGAAGATATTCTTTTTCCCAATGTAGGCCTCTTAGCGCTTAGCATGTCCAATTGCAGTTTCTACAGAAAGAGTGTTTCAGAACGGCTCAATCAAAAGTAAGGTTCAACTCTGTTAGTTGAATGCACAGAACAGAAAGAATTTTCACAGAATGCTACTGTGTAGTTTATATTTGAATATATTCCTTTTTCCACTATTACCCTCTTAGCGCTCCGAATGTCCACTTGCATTTTCTACAGAAATAGTGTTCAGAACTGCGCAATCAAAAGTATGGTTTAACTCTGTTAGCTTAATGAACATATCAGAAATAAGTTTCACACAATGCTTCTGTGTAGTTTTTATTTGAAGATATTATTTTTCCCAATAGAGGCCTCTTAGCGCTCAGAATGTCCAATTGCAGTTTCTACAGAAAGAGTGTTTCAGAACGGCTCAATCAAAAGTAAGGTTCAACTCTGTTAGTTGAATGCACAGAACAGAAAGAAGTTTCATACAATGCTTCTGTGTAGTTTATATTTGAACATATTCTTTTTTCCACTATTACCCACTTAGCGCTACGAATGTCCAGTTGCATTTTCTACAGACAGAGTGTTTCAAAACTGCTCAATCAAAAGTATGGTTTAACTCTGTTAGCTGAATGCCCAGATCAGAAAGAAGTTTCACAGAATGCTTCTGTGTAGTTTATATTTGAATATATTCCTTTTTTAATCTACTACTCTCTTAGTGCTCCAAATGTCCAGTTGCATTTTCTACAGAAAGAGTGTTCAGATCTGCTGAATCAAAAGTATGGTCTAACTCTGTTAGCTGAATGCACAGATCAGAAAGAAGTTTCACAGAATGATTCTGTGTAGTTTATATTTGGAGACATTCCTTTTTCCACTATTACCCTCTTAGCGCTCCGAATCTCCACTTGCATTTTCTACAAAAAGAGTGTTTCAGAACGGCTCAATCAAAACTAAGGTTCAACTCTTTTAGTTGAACAAACAGAACAGAAAGAAGTTTCACACAATTCTTCTGTGTAGTTTTTATTTGTAGACATTCTTTTTCCCAATATAGGCCTCCTTGCGCTCAGAATGTCCAATTGCAGTTTCTACAGAAAGAGTGTTTCAGAACGGCTCAATCAAAAGTAAGGTTCAACTCTGTTAGTTGAATGCACAGAACAGAAAGAAGTTTCATACATTGCTTCTGTGTAGTTTATATTTGAACATATTATTTTTTCCACTATTACCCACTTAGCGCTACGAATGTCCAGTTGCATTTTCTACAGACAGAGTGTTTCAAAACTGCTCAATCAAAAGTATGGTTTAACTCTGTTAGCTGAATGCTCAGATCAGAAAGAAGTTTCACAGAATGCTTCTGTGTAGTTTATATTTGAATATATTCCTTTTTCCACTAGTACGCTCTTAGCGCTCCAAATGTCAAGTTGCATTTTCTACAGAAAGAGTGTTCAGATCTGCTCAATCAAAAGTATGGTTTAACACTGTTAGCTGAATGCACAGATCAGAAAGAAGTTTCACCGAATGATTCTGTGTAGTTTATATTTGGAGACATTCCTTTTTCCACTATTACCCTCTTAGCGCTCCGAATCTCCACTTGCATTTTCTACAAAAAGAGTGTTTCAGAACGGCTCAATCAAAACTAAGGTTCAACTCTTTTAGTTGAACAAACAGAACAGAAAGAAGTTTCACACAATTCTTCTGTGTAGTTTTTATTTGTAGACATTCTTTTTCCCAATATAGGCCTCCTTGCGCTCAGAATGTCCAATTGCAGTTTCTACAGAAAGAGTGTTTCAGAACGGCTCAATCAAAAGTAAGGTTCAACTCTGTTAGTTGAATGCACAGAACAGAAAGAAGTTTCATACATTGCTTCTGTGTAGTTAATATTTGAACATATTCTTTTTTCCACTATTACCCACTTAGCGCTACGAATGTCCAGTTGCATTTTCTACAGACAGAGTGTTTCAAAACTGCTCAATCAAAAGTATGGTTTAACTCTGTTAGCTGAATGCTCAGATCAGAAAGAAGTTTCACAGAATGCTTCTGTGTAGTTTATATTTGAATATATTCCTTTTTCCACTAGTACGCTCTTAGCGCTCCAAATGTCAAGTTGCATTTTCTACAGAAAGAGTGTTCAGATCTGCTCAATCAAAAGTATGGTTTAACACTGTTAGCTGAATGCACAGATCAGAAAGAAGTTTCACCGAATGATTCTGTGTAGTTTATATTTGAAGACATTCCCTTTTCCACTATTACCCTCTTAGCGCTCCGAATCTCCACTTGCATTTTCTACAAAAAGAGTGTTTCATAACTGCTCAATCAAAAATATGTTTTATCTCTGTTAACTGAATTTACAGATCAGAAATAAGTTTCACAGAATGCATCTGTGAAGTTTTTATTTGAAGATATTCTTTTTCCCAATGTAGGCCTCTTAGCGCTTAGCATGTCCAATTGCAGTTTCTACAGAAAGAGTGTTTCAGAACGGCTCAATCAAAAGTAAGGTTCAACTCTGTTAGTTGAATGCACAGAACAGAAAGAATTTTCACAGAATGCTACTGTGTAGTTTATATTTGAATATATTCTTTTTTCCACTATTACCCTCTTAGCGCTCCGAATGTCCACTTGCATTTTCTACAGAAAGAATGTTCAGAACTGCGCAATCAAAAGTATGGTTTAACTCTGTTAGCTTAATGAACATATCAGAAATAAGTTTCACACAATGCTTCTGTGTAGTTTTTATTTGAAGATATTATTTTTCCCAATAGAGGCCTCTTAGCGCTCAAAATGTCCAATTGCAGTTTCTACAGAAAGAGTGTTTCAGAACGACTCAATCAAAAGTAAGGTTCAACTCTGTTATTTGAATGCACAGAACAGAAAGAAGTTTCATACAATGCTTCTGTGTAGTTTATATTTGAACATATTCTTTTTTCCACTATTACCCACTTAGCGCTACGAATGTCCAGTTGCATTTTCTACAGACAGAGTGTTTCAAAACTGCTCAATCAAAAGTATGGTTTAACTCTGTTAGCTGAATGCTCAGAGCAGAAAGTAGTTTCACAGAATGCTTCTGTGTAGTTTATATTTGAGTATATTCCTTTTTCCACTACTACACTCTTAGCGCTCCAAATGTCCAGTTGCATTTTCTACAGAAAGAGTGTTCAGATCTGCTCAATCAAAAGTATGGTTTAACTCTGTTAGCTGAATGCACAGATCAGAAAGAAGTTTCACAGAATGATTCTGTGTAGTTTATATTTGGAGACATTCCTTTTTCCACTATTACCCTCTTAGCGCTCCGAATCTCCACTTGCATTTTCTACAGAAAGAGTGTTTCAGAACGGCTCAATCAAAACTAATGTTCAACTCTTTTAGTTGAACAAACAGAACAGAAAGAAGTTTCACACAATTCTTCTGTGTAGTTTTTATTTGTAGACATTCTTTTTCCCAATATAGGCCTCTTAGCGCTCAGAATGTCCAATTGCACTTTCTACAGAAAGAGTGTTTCAGAACGGCTCAATCAAAAGTAAGGTTCAACTCTGTTAGTTGAATGCACAGAACAGAAAGAAGTTTCATACAATGCTTCTGTGTAGTTTATATTTGAACATATTCTTTTTTCCACTATTACCCACTTAGCGCTACGAATGTCCAGTTGCATTTTCTACAGACAGAGTGTTTCAAAACTGCTCAATCAAAAGTATGGTTTAACTCTGTTAGCTGAATGCTCAGATCAGAAAGAAGTTTCACAGAATGCTTCTGTGTAGTTTATATTTGAATATATTCCTTTTTCCACTACTACGCTCTTAGCGCTCCAAATATCCAGTTGCATTTTCTACAGAAAGAGTGTTCAGATCTGCTCAATCAAAAGTATGGTTTAACTCTGTTAGCTGAATGCACAGATAAGAAAGAAGTTTCACCGAATGATTCTGTGTAGTTTATATTTGAAGACATTCCTTTTTCCACTATTACCCTCTTAGCGCTCCGAATCTCCACTTGCATTTTCTACAAAAAGAGTGTTTCATAACTGCTCAATCAAAAATATGTTTTATCTCTGTTAACTGAATTTAGAGATCAGAAATAAGTTTCACAGAATGCATCTGTGTAGTTTTTATTTGAAGATATTCTTTTTCCCAATGTAGGCCTCTTAGCGCTTAGCATGTCCAATTGCAGTTTCTACAGAAAGAGTGTTTCAGAACGGCTCAATCAAAAGTAAGGTTCAACTCTGTTAGTTGAATGCACAGAACAGAAAGAATTTTCACAGAATGCTACTGTGTAGTTTATATTTGAATATATCCCTTTTTCCACTATTACCCTCTGAGCACTCCGAATGTCCACTTGCATTTTCTACAGAAAGAGTGTTCAGAACTGCGCAATCAAAAGTATAGTTTAACTCTGTTAGCTTAATGAACATATCAGAAATAAGTTTCACACAATGCTTCTGTGTAGTTTTTATTTGAAGATATTATTTTTCCCAATAGAGGCCTCTTAGCGCTCAGAATGTCCAATTGCAGTTTCTACAGAAAGAGTGTTTCAGAACGGCTCAATCAAAAGTAAGGTTCAACTCTGTTAGTTGAATGCACAGAACAGAAAGAAGTTTCATACAATGCTTCTGTGTAGTTTATATTTGAACATATTCTTTTTTCCACTATTACCCACTTAGCGCTACGAATGTCCAGTTGCATTTTCTACAGACAGAGTGTTTCAAAACTGCTCAATCAAATGTATGGTTTAACTCTGTTAGCTGAATGCTCAGATCAGAAAGGAGTTTCACAGAATGCTTCTGTGTAGTTTATATTTGAATATATTCCTTTTTCCACTACTACGCTCTTAGCGCTCCAAATGTCCAGTTGCATTTTCTACAGAAAGAGTGTTCAGATCTGCTCAATCAAAAGTAGGGGTTAACTCTGTTAGCTGAATGCACAGATCAGAAAGAAGTTTCACAGAATGATTCTGTGTAGTTTATATTTGGAGACATTCCTTTTTCCACTATTACCCTCTTAGCGCTCCGAATCTCCACTTGCATTTTCTACAAAAAGAGTGTTTCATAACTGCTCAATCAAAAATATGTTTTATCTCTGTTAACTGAATTTACAGATCAGAAATAAGTTTCACAGAATGCATCTGTGTAGTTTTTATTTGAAGATATTCTTTTTCCCAATGTAGGCCTCTTAGCGCTTAGCATGTCCAATTGCAGTTTCTACAGAAAGAGTGTTTCAGAACGGCTCAATCAAAAGTAAGGTTCAACTCTGTTAGTTGAATGCACAGAACAGAAAGAATTTTCACAGAATGCTACTGTGTAGTTTATATTTGAATATATTCCTTTTTCCACTATTACCCTCTTAGCTCTCCGAATGTCCACTTGCATTTTCTACAGAGTGTTCAGAACTGCGTAATCAAAAGTATGGTTTAACTCTGTTAGCTTAATGAACATATCAGAAATAAGTTTCACACAATGCTTCTGTGTAGTTTTTATTTGAAGATATTATTTTTCCCAATAGAGGCCTCTTAGCGCTCAGAATGTCCAATTGCAGTTTCTACAGAAAGAGTGTTTCAGAACGGCTCAATCAAAAGTAAGGTTCAACTCTGTTAGTTGAATGCACAGAAGAGAAAGAAGTTTCATACACTGCTTCTGTGTAGTTTATATTTGAACATATTCTTTTTTCCACTATTACCCACTTAGTGCTACGAATGTCCAGTTGCATTTTCTACAGACAGAGTGTTTCAAAACTGCTCAATCAAAAGTATGGTTTAACGCTGTTAGCTGAATGCTCAGATCAGAAAGAAGTTTCACAGAATGCTTCTGTGTAGTTTATATTTGAATATATTCCTTTTTCCACTACTACTCTCTTAGCGCTCCAAATGTCCAGTTGCATTTTCTACAGAAAGAGTGTTCAGATCTGCTCCATCAAAAGTATGGTTTAACTCTGTTAGCTGAATGCACAGATTAGAAAGAAGTTTCACAGAATGATCCTGTGTAGTTTATATTTGGAGACAGTCCATTTTCCACTATTACCCTCTTAGCGCTCCGAATCTCCACTTGCATTTTCTACAGAAAGAGTGTTTCACAAGGGCTCAATCAAAACTAAGGTTCAACTCTTTTAGTTGAACAAACAGAACAGAAAGTAGTTTCACACAATTCTTCTGTGTAGTTTTTATTTGTAGACATTCTTTTTCCCAATATAGGCCTCTTAGCGCTCAGGATGTCCAAATGCAGTTTCTACAGAAAGAGTGTTTCAGAAAGGCTCAATCAAAAGTAAGGTTCAACTCTGTTAGTTGAATGCACAGAACAGAAAGAAGTTTCATACAATGCTTCTGTGTAGTTTATATTTGAACATATTCTTTTTTCCACTATTACCCACTTAGCGCTACGAATGTCCAGTTGCATTTTCTACAGACAGAGTGTTTCAAAACTGCTCAATCAAAAGTATGGTTTAACTCTGTTAGCTGAATGCTCAGATCAGAAAGGAGTTTCACAGAATGCTTCTGTGTAGTTTATATTTGAATATATTCCTTTTTCCACTACTACGCTCTTAGCGCTCCAAATGTCCAGTTGCATTTTCTACAGAAAGAGTGTTCAGATCTGCTCAATCAAAAGTATGGTTTAACTCTGTTAGCTGAATGCTCAGATCAGAAAGAAGTTTCACAGAATGATTCTGTGTAGTTTATATTTGAAGACATTCCTTTTTCCACTAGTACCCTCTTAGCGCTCCGAATCTCCACTTGCATTTTCTACAAAAAGAGTGTTTCATAACTGTTCAATCAAAAATATGTTTTATCTCTGTTAACTGAATTTACAGATCAGAAATAAGTTTCACAGAATGCATCTGTGTAGTTTTTATTTGAAGATATTCTTTTTCCCAATGTAGGCCTCTTAGCGCTTAGCATGTCCAATTGCAGTTTCTACAGAAAGAGTGTTTCAGAACGGCTCAATCAAAAGTAAGGTTCAACTCTGTTATTTGAATGCACAGAACAGAAAGAATTTTCACAGAATGCTACTGTGTAGTTTATATTTGAATATATTCCTTTTTCCACTATTACCCTCTTAGCGCTCCGAATGTCCACTTGCATTTTCTACAGAAAGAGTGTTCAGAACTGCGCAATCAAAAGTATGGTTTAACTCTGTTAGCTTAATGAACATATCAGTAATAAATTTCACACAATACTTCTGTGTAGTTTTTATTTGAAGATATTACTTTTCCCAATATAGGCCTCTTAGAGCTCAGAATGTCCAATTGCAGTTTCTACAGAAAGAGTGTTTCAGAAAGGCTCAATCAAAAGTAAGGTTCAACTCTGTTAGTTGAATGCACAGAACAGAAAGAAGTTTCATACAATGCTTCTGTGTAGTTTATATTTGAACATATTCTTTTTTCCACTATTACCCACTTAGCGCTACGAATGTCAGTTGCATTTTCTACAGACAGAGAGTTTCAAAACTGCTCAATCAAAAGTATGGTTTAACTCTGTTAGCTGAATGCTCAGATCAGAAAGAAGTTTCACAGAATGCTTCTGTGTAGTTTATATTTGAATATATTCCTTTTTCCACTACTACTCTCTTAGCGCTCCAAATGTCCAGTTGCATTTTCTACAGAAAGAGTGTTCAGATCTGCTCAATCAAAAGTATGGTTTAACTCTGGTAGCTGAATGCACAGATCAGAAAGAAGTTTCACCGAATGATTCTGTGTAGTTTATATTTGGAGGCATTCCTTTTTCCACTATTACCCTCTTAGCGCTCCGAATCTCCACTTGCATTTTCTACAGAAAGAGTGTTTCAGAACGGCTCAATCAAAACTAAGGTTCAACTCTTTTAGTTGAACAAACAGAACAGAAAGATGTTTCACACAATTCTTCTGTGTAGTTTTTATTTGTAGACATTCTTTTTCCCAATATAGGCCTCCTAGCGCTCAGAATGTCCAATTGCAGTTTCTACAGAAAGAGTGTTTCAGAACGGCTCAATCAAAAGTAAGGTTCAACTCTGTTAGTTGAATGCACAGAACAGAAAGAAGTTTCATACAATGCTTCTGTGTAGTTTATATTTGAACATATTCTTTTTTCCACTATTACCCACTTAGCGCTACGAATGTCCAGTTGCCTTTTCTACAGACAGAGTGTTTCAAAACTGCTCAATCAAAAGTATGGTTTAACTCTGTTAGCTGAATGCTCAGATCAGAAAGAAGATTCACAGAATGCTTCTGTGTAGTTTATATTTGAATATATTCCTTTTTCCACTACTACGCTCTTAGCGCTCCAAATGTCCAGTTGCATTTTCTACAGAAAGAGTGTTCAGATCTGCTCAATCAAACGTATGGTTTAACTCTGTTAGCTGAATGCACAGAGCAGAAGGAAGTTTCACCGAATGATTCTGTGTAGTTTATATTTGAAGACATTCCTTTTTCCACTATTACCCTCTTAGCGCTCCGAATCTCCACTTGCATTTTCTACAAAAAGAGTGTTTCATAACTGCTCAATCAAAAATATGTTTTATCTCTGTTAACTGAATTTACAGATCAGAAATAAGTTTCACAGAATGCATCTGTGTAGTTTTTATTTGAAGATATTCTTTTTCCCAATGTAGGCCTCTTAGCGCTTAGCATGTCCAATTGCAGTTTCTACAGAAAGAGTGTTTCAGAACGGCTCAATCAAAAGTAAGGTTCAACTCTGTTAGTTGAATGCACAGAACAGAAAGAATTTTCACAGAATGCTACTGTGTAGTTTATATTTAAATATATTCCTTTTTCCACTATTACCCTCTTAGCGCTCCGAATCTCCACTTGCATTTTCTACAAAAAGAGTGTTTCATAACTGCTCAATCAAAAATATGTTTTATCTGTGTTAACTGAATTTACAGATCAGAAATAATTTTCACAGAATGCATCTGTGTAGTTTTTATTTGAAGATATTCTTTTTCCCAATGTAGGCCTCTTAGCGCTTAGCATGTCCAATTGCAGTTTCTACAGAAAGAGTGTTTCAGAACGGCTCAATCAAAAGTAAGGTTCAACTCTGTTAGTTGAATGCACAGAACAGAAAGAATTTTCACAGAATGCTACTGTGTAGTTTATATTTGAATATATTCCTTTTTCCACTATTACCCTCTTAGCGCTCCGAATGTCCACTTGCATTTTCTACAGAAAGAGTGTTCAGAACTGCGCAATCAAAAGTATGGTTTAACTCTGTTAGCTTAATGAACATATCAGAAATAAGTTTCACACAATGCTTCTGTGTAGTTTTTATTTGAAGATATTATTTTTCCCAATAGAGGCCTCTTAGCGCTCAGAATGTCCAATTGCAGTTTCTACAGAAAGAGTGTTTCAGAACGGCTCAATCAAATGTAAGATTCAACTCTGTTAGTTGAATGCACAGAACAGAAAGAAGTTTCATACAATGCTTCTGTGTAGTTTATATTTGAACATATTCTTTTTTCCACTATTACCCACTTAGCGCTACGAATGTCCAGTTGCATTTTCTACAGACAGCGTGTTTCAAAACTGCTCAATCAAAACTATGGTTTAACTCTGTTGGCTGAATGCCCATATCAGAAAGAAGTTTCACAGAATGCTTCTGTGTAGTTTATATTTGAATATATTCCTTTTTCCACTACTACTCTCTTAGCGCTCCAAATGTCCAGTTGCATTTTCTACAGAAAGAGTGTTCAGATCTGCTCAATCAAAAGTATGGTTTAACTCTGTTAGCTGAATGCACAGATCAGAAAGAAGTTTCACAGAATGATTCTGTGTAGTTTATATTTGGAGACATTCCTTTTTCCACTATTACCCTCTTAGCGCTCCGAATCTCCACTTGCATTTTCTACAGAAAGAGTGTTTCAGAACGGCTCAATCAAAACTAAGCTTCAACTCTTTTAGTTGAACAAACAGAACAGAAAGAAGTTTCACACAATTCTTCTGTGTAGTTTTTATTTCTAGACATTCTTTTTCCCAATATAGGCCTCTTAGCACTCAGAATGTCCAATTGCAGTTTCTACAGAAAGAGTGTTTCAGAACGGCTCAATCAAAAGTAAGGTTCAACTCTGTTAGTTGAATGCACAGAACAGAAAGAAGTTTCATACAATGCTTCTGTGTAGTTTATATTTGAACATATTCTTTTTTCCACTATTACCCACTTAGCGCTACGAATGTCCAGTTGCATTTTCTACAGACAGAGTGTTTCAAAACTGCTCAATCAAAAGTATGGTTTAACTCTGTTAGCTGAATGCTCAGATCAGAAAGAAGTTTCACAGAATGCTTCTGTGTAGTTTATATTTGAATATATTCCTTTTTCCACTACTACGCTCTTAGCGCTCCAAATGTCCAGTTGCATTTTCTACAGAAAGAGTGTTCAGATCTGCTCAATCAAAAGTATGGTTTAACTCTGTTAGCTGAATGCACAGATCAGAAAGAAGTTTCACCGAATGATTCTGTGTAGTTTATATTTGAAGGCATTCCTTTTTCCACTATTACCCTCTTAGCGCTCCGAATCTCCACTTGCATTTTCTACAAAAAGAGTGTTTCATAACTGCTCAATCAAAAATATGTTTTATCTCTGTTAACTGAATTTACAGATCAGAAATAAGTTTCACAGAATGCATCTGTGTAGTTTTTATTTGAAGATATTCTTTTTCCCAATGTAGGCCTCTTAGCGCTTAGCATGTCCAATTGCAGTTTCTACAGAAAGAGTGTTTCAGAACGGCTCAATCAAAAGTAAGGTTCAACTCTGTTAGTTGAATGCACAGAACAGAAAGAATTTTCACAGAATGCTACTGTGTAGTTTATATTTGAATATATTCCTTTTTCCACTATTACCCTCTTAGCGCTCCGAATGTCCACTTGCATTTTCTACAGAAAGAGTGTTCAGAACTGCGCAATCAAAAGTATGGTTTAACTCTGTTAGCTTAATGAACATATCAGAAATAAGTTTCACACAATGCTTCTGTGTAGTTTTTATTTGAAGATATTATTTTTCCCAATAGAGGCCTCTTAGCGCTCAGAATGTCCAATTGCAGTTTCTACAGAAAGAGTGTTTCAGAACGGCTCAATCAAATGTAAGATTCAACTCTGTTAGTTGAATGCACAGAACAGAAAGAAGTTTCATACAATGCTTCTGTGTAGTTTATATTTGAACATATTCTTTTTTCCACTATTACCCACTTAGCGCTACGAATGTCCAGTTGCATTTTCTACAGACAGAGTGTTTCAAAACTGCTCAATCAAAACTATGGTTTAACTCTGTTAGCTGAATGCCCATATCAGAAAGAAGTTTCACAGAATGCTTCTGTGTAGTTTATATTTGAATATATTCCTTTTTCCACTACTACTCTCTTAGCGCTCCAAATGTCCAGTTGCATTTTCTACAGAAAGAGTGTTCAGATCTGCTCAATCAAAAGTATGGTTTAACTCTGTTAGCTGAATGCACAGATCAGAAAGAAGTTTCACAGAATGATTCTGTGTAGTTTATATTTGGAGACATTCCTTTTTCCACTATTACCCTCTTAGCGCTCCGAATCTCCACTTGCATTTTCTACAGAAAGAGTGTTTCAGAACGGCTCAATCAAAACTAAGCTTCAACTCTTTTAGTTGAACAAACAGAACAGAAAGAAGTTTCACACAATTCTTCTGTGTAGTTTTTATTTCTAGACATTCTTTTTCCCAATATAGGCCTCTTAGCACTCAGAATGTCCAATTGCAGTTTCTACAGAAAGAGTGTTTCAGAACGGCTCAATCAAAAGTAAGGTTCAACTCTGTTAGTTGAATGCACAGAACAGAAAGAAGTTTCATACAATGCTTCTGTGTAGTTTATATTTGAACATATTCTTTTTTCCACTATTACCCACTTAGCGCTACGAATGTCCAGTTGCATTTTCTACAGACAGAGTGTTTCAAAACTGCTCAATCAAAAGTATGGTTTAACTCTGTTAGCTGAATGCTCAGATCAGAAAGAAGTTTCACAGAATGCTTCTGTGTAGTTTATATTTGAATATATTCCTTTTTCCACTACTACGCTCTTAGCGCTCCAAATGTCCAGTTGCATTTTCTACAGAAAGAGTGTTCAGATCTGCTCAATCAAAAGTATGGTTTAACTCTGTTAGCTGAATGCACAGATCAGAAAGAAGTTTCACCGAATGATTCTGTGTAGTTTATATTTGAAGGCATTCCTTTTTCCACTATTACCCTCTTAGCGCTCCGAATCTCCACTTGCATTTTCTACAAAAAGAGTGTTTCATAACTGCTCAATCAAAAATATGTTTTATCTCTGTTAACTGAATTTACAGATCAGAAATAAGTTTCACAGAATGCATCTGTGTAGTTTTTATTTGAAGATATTCTTTTTCCCAATGTAGGCCTCTTAGCGCTTAGCATGTCCAATTGCAGTTTCTACAGAAAGAGTGTTTCAGAACGGCTCAATCAAAAGTAAGGTTCAACTCTGTTAGTTGAATGCACAGAACAGAAAGAATTTTCACAGAATGCTACTGTGTAGTTTATATTTGAATATATTCCTTTTTCCACTATTACCCTCTTAGCGCTCCGAATGTCCACTTGCATTTTCTACAGAAAGAGTGTTCAGAACTGCGCAATCAAAAGTATGGTTTAACTCTGTTAGCTTAATGAACATATCAGAAATAAGTTTCACACAATGCTTCTGTGTAGTTTTTATTTGAAGATATTATTTTTCCCAATAGAGGCCTCTTAGCGCTCAGAATGTCCAATTGCAGTTTCTACAGAAAGAGTGTTTCAGAACGGCTCAATCAAAAGTAAGGTTCAACTCTGTTAGTTGAATGCACAGAACAGAAAGAAGTTTCATACAATGCTTCTGTGTAGTTTATATTTGAACATATTCTTTTTTCCACTATTACCCACTTAGCGCTACGAATGTCCAGTTGCATTTTCTACAGACAGAGTGTTTCAAAACTGCTCAATCAAAAGTATGGTTTAACTCTGTTAGCTGAATGCCCAGATCAGAAAGAATTTTCACAGAATGCTTCTGTGTAGTTTATATTTGAATATATTCCTTTTTCCACTACTACTCTCTTAGCGCTCCAAATGTCCAGTTGCATTTTCTACAGAAAGAGTGTTCAGATCTGCTCAATCAAAAGTATGGTTTAACTCTGTTAGCTGAATGCACAGATCAGAAAGAAGTTTCACAGAATGATTCTGTGTAGTTTATATTTGGAGACATTCCTTTTTCCACTATTACCCTCTTAGCGCTCCGAATCTCCACTTGCATTTTCTACAGAAAGAGTGTTTCAGAACGGCTCAATCAAAACTAAGGTTCAACTCTTTTAGTTGAACAAACAGAACAGAAAGAAGTTTCACACAATTCTTCTGTGTAGTTTTTATTTGTAGACATTCTTTTTCCCAATATAGGCCTCCTAGCGCTCAGAATGTCCAATTGCAGTTTCTACAGAAAGAGTGTTTCAGAACGGCTCAATCAAAAGTAAGGTTCAACTCTGTTAGTTGAATGCACAGAACAGAAAGAAGTTTCATACAATGCTTCTGTGTAGTTTATATTTGAACATATTCTTTTTTCCACTATTACCCACTTAGCGCTACGAATGTCCAGTTGCCTTTTCTACAGACAGAGTGTTTCAAAACTGCTCAATCAAAAGTATGGTTTAACTCTGTTAGCTGAATGCTCAGATCAGAAAGAAGTTTCACAGAATGCTTCTGTGTAGTTTATATTTGAATATATTCCTTTTTCCACTACTACGCTCTTAGCGCTCCAAATGTCCAGTTGCATATTCTACAGAAAGAGTGTTCAGATCTGCTCAATCAAACGTATGGTTTAACTCTGTTAGCTGAATGCACAGAGCAGAAGGAAGTTTCACCGAATGATTCTGTGTAGTTTATATTTGAAGACATTCCTTTTTCCACTATTACCCTCTTAGCGCTCCGAATCTCCACTTGCATTTTCTACAAAAAGAGTGTTTCATAACTGCTCAATCAAAAATATGTTTTATCTCTGTAAACTGAATTTACAGATCAGAAATAAGTTTCACAGAATGCATCTGTGTAGTTTTTATTTGAAGATATTCTTTTTCCCAATGTATGCCTCTAAGCGCTTAGCATGTCCAATTGCAGTTTCTACAGAAAGAGTGTTTCAGAACGGCTCAATCAAAAGTAAGGTTCAACTCTGTTAGTTGAATGCACAGAACAGAAAGAATTTTCACAGAATGCTACTGTGTAGTTTATATTTGAATATATTCCTTTTTCCACTATTACCCTCTTAGCGCTCCGAATGTCCACTTGCATTTTCTACAGAAAGAGTGTTCAGAACTGCGCAATCAAAAGTATGGTTTAACTCTGTTAGCTTAATGAACATATCAGAAATAAGTTTCACACAATGCTTCTGTGTAGTTTTTATTTGAAGATATTATTTTTCCCAATAGAGGCCTCTTAGCGCTCAGAATGTCCAATTGCAGTTTCTACAGAAAGAGTGTTTCAGAACGGCTCAATCAAATGTAAGATTCAACTCTGTTAGTTGAATGCACAGAACAGAAAGAAGTTTCATACAATGCTTCTGTGTAGTTTATATTTGAACATATTCTTTTTTCCACTATTACCCACTTAGCGCTACGAAAGTCCAGTTGCATTTTCTACAGACAGAGTGTTTCAAAACTGCTCAATCAAAACTATGGTTTAACTCTGTTAGCTGAATGCCCATATCAGAAAGAAGTTTCACAGAATGCTTCTGTGTAGTTTATATTTGAATATATTCCTTTTTCCACTACTACTCTCTTAGCGCTCCAAATGTCCAGTTGCATTTTCTACAGAAAGAGTGTTCAGATCTGCTCAATCAAAAGTATGGTTTAACTCTGTTAGCTGAATGCACAGATCAGAAAGAAGTTTCACAGAATGATTCTGTGTAGTTTATATTTGGAGACATTCCTTTTTCCACTATTACCCTCTTAGCGCTCCGAATCTCCACTTGCATTTTCTACAGAAAGAGTGTTTCAGAACGGCTCAATCAAAACTAAGCTTCAACTCTTTTAGTTGAACAAACAGAACAGAAAGAAGTTTCACACAATTCTTCTGTGTAGTTTTTATTTCTAGACATTCTTTTTCCCAATATAGGCCTCTTAGCGCTCAGAATGTCCAATTGCAGTTTCTACAGAAAGAGTGTTTCAGAACGGCTCAATCAAAAGTAAGGTTCAACTCTGTTAGTTGAATGCACAGAACAGAAAGAAGTTTCATACAATGCTTCTGTGTAGTTTATATTTGAACATATTCTTTTTTCCACTATTACCCACTTAGCGCTACGAATGTCCAGTTGCATTTTCTACAGACAGAGTGTTTCAAAACTGCTCAATCAAAAGTATGGTTTAACTCTGTTAGCTGAATGCTCAGATCAGAAAGAAGTTTCACAGAATGCTTCTGTGTAGTTTATATTTGAATATATTCCTTTTTCCACTACTACGCTCTTAGCGCTCCAAATGTCCAGTTGCATTTTCTACAGAAAGAGTGTTCAGTTCTGCTCAATCAAAAGTATGGTTTAACTCTGTTAGCTGAATGCACAGATCAGAAAGAAGTTTCACCGAATGATTCTGTGTAGTTTATATTTGAAGGCATTCCTTTTTCCACTATTACCCTCTTAGCGCTCCGAATCTCCACTTGCATTTTCTACAAAAAGAGTGTTTCATAACTGCTCAATCAAAAATATGTTTTATCTCTGTTAACTGAATTTACAGATCAGAAATAAGTTTCACAGAATGCATCTGTGTAGTTTTTATTTGAAGATATTCTTTTTCCCAATGTATGCCTCTAAGCGCTTAGCATGTCCAATTGCAGTTTCTACAGAAAGAGTGTTTCAGAACGGCTCAATCAAAAGTAAGGTTCAACTCTGTTAGTTGAATGCACAGAACAGAAAGAATTTTCACAGAATGCTACTGTGTAGTTTATATTTGAATATATTCCTTTTTCCACTATTACCCTCTTAGCGCTCCGAATGTCCACTTGCATTTTCTACAGAAAGAGTGTTCAGAACTGCGCAATCAAAAGTATGGTTTAACTCTGTTAGCTTAATGAACATATCAGAAATAAGTTTCACACAATGCTTCTGTGTAGTTTTTATTTGAAGATATTATTTTTCCCAATAGAGGCCTCTTAGCGCTCAGAATGTCCAATTGCAGTTTCTACAGAAAGAGTGTTTCAGAACGGCTCAATCAAATGTAAGATTCAACTCTGTTAGTTGAATGCACAGAACAGAAAGAAGTTTCATACAATGCTTCTGTGTAGTTTATATTTGAACATATTCTTTTTTCCACTATTACCCACTTAGCGCTACGAATGTCCAGTTGCATTTTCTACAGACAGAGTGTTTCAAAACTGCTCAATCAAAACTATGGTTTAACTCTGTTAGCTGAATGCCCATATCAGAAAGAAGTTTCACAGAATGCTTCTGTGTAGTTTATATTTGAATATATTCCTTTTTCCACTACTACTCTCTTAGCGCTCCAAATGTCCAGTTGCATTTTGTACAGAAAGAGTGTTCAGATCTGCTCAATCAAAAGTATGGTTTAACTCTGTTAGCTGAATGCACAGATCAGAAAGAAGTTTCACAGAATGATTCTGTGTAGTTTATATTTGGAGACATTCCTTTTTCCACTATTACCCTCTTAGCGCTCCGAATCTCCACTTGCATTTTCTACAGAAAGAGTGTTTCAGAACGGCTCAATCAAAACTAAGCTTCAACTCTTTTAGTTGAACAAACAGAACAGAAAGAAGTTTCACACAATTCTTCTGTGTAGTTTTTATTTCTAGACATTCTTTTTCCCAATATAGGCCTCTTAGCGCTCAGAATGTCCAATTGCAGTTTCTACAGAAAGAGTGTTTCAGAACGGCTCAATCAAAAGTAAGGTTCAACTCTGTTAGTTGAATGCACAGAACAGAAAGAAGTTTCATACAATGCTTCTGTGTAGTTTATATTTGAACATATTCTTTTTTCCACTATTACCCACTTAGCGCTACGAATGTCCAGTTGCATTTTCTACAGACAGAGTGTTTCAAAACTGCTCAATCAAAAGTATGGTTTAACTCTGTTAGCTGAATGCTCAGATCAGAAAGAAGTTTCACAGAATGCTTCTGTGTAGTTTATATTTGAATATATTCCTTTTTCCACTACTACGCTCTTAGCGCTCCAAATGTCCAGTTGCATTTTCTACAGAAAGAGTGTTCAGTTCTGCTCAATCAAAAGTATGGTTTAACTCTGTTAGCTGAATGCACAGATCAGAAAGAAGTTTCACCGAATGATTCTGTGTAGTTTATATTTGAAGGCATTCCTTTTTCCACTATTACCCTCTTAGCGCTCCGAATCTCCACTTGCATTTTCTACAAAAAGAGTGTTTCATAACTGCTCAATCAAAAATATGTTTTATCTCTGTTAACTGAATTTACAGATCAGAAATAAGTTTCACAGAATGCATCTGTGTAGTTTTTATTTGAAGATATTCTTTTTCCCAATGTAGGCCTCTTAGCGCTTAGCATGTCCAATTGCAGTTTCTACAGAAAGAGTGTTTCAGAACGGCTCAATCAAAAGTAAGGTTCAACTCTGTTAGTTGAATGCACAGAACAGAAAGAATTTTCACAGAATGCTACTGTGTAGTTTATATTTGAATATATTCCTTTTTCCACTATTACCCTCTTAGCGCTCCGAATGTCCACTTGCATTTTCTACAGAAAGAGTGTTCAGAACTGCGCAATCAAAAGTATGGTTTAACTCTGTTAGCTTAATGAACATATCAGAAATAAGTTTCACACAATGCTTCTGTGTAGTTTTTATTTGAAGATATTATTTTTCCCAATAGAGGCCTCTTAGCGCTCAGAATGTCCAATTGCAGTTTCTACAGAAAGAGTGTTTCAGAACGGCTCAATCAAATGTAAGATTCAACTCTGTTAGTTGAATGCACAGAACAGAAAGAAGTTTCATACAATGCTTCTGTGTAGTTTATATTTGAACATATTCTTTTTTCCACTATTACCCACTTAGCGCTACGAATGTCCAGTTGCATTTTCTACAGACAGAGTGTTTCAAAACTGCTCAATCAAAACTATGGTTTAACTCTGTTAGCTGAATGCCCATATCAGAAAGAAGTTTCACAGAATGCTTCTGTGTAGTTTATATTTGAATATATTCCTTTTTCCACTACTACTCTCTTAGCGCTCCAAATGTCCAGTTGCATTTTCTACAGAAAGAGTGTTCAGATCTGCTCAATCAAAAGTATGGTTTAACTCTGTTAGCTGAATGCACAGATCAGAAAGAAGTTTCACAGAATGATTCTGTGTAGTTTATATTTGGAGACATTCCTTTTTCCACTATTACCCTCTTAGCGCTCCGAATCTCCACTTGCATTTTCTACAGAAAGAGTGTTTCAGAACGGCTCAATCAAAACTAAGCTTCAACTCTTTTAGTTGAACAAACAGAACAGAAAGAAGTTTCACACAATACTTCTGTGTAGTTTTTATTTCTAGACATTCTTTTTCCCAATATAGGCCTCTTAGCGCTCAGAATGTCCAATTGCAGTTTCTACAGAAAGAGTGTTTCAGAACGGCTCAATCAAAAGTAAGGTTCAACTCTGTTAGTTGAATGCACAGAACAGAAAGAAGTTTCATACAATGCTTCTGTGTAGTTTATATTTGAACATATTCTTTTTTCCACTATTACCCACTTAGCGCTACGAATGTCCAGTTGCATTTTCTACAGACAGAGTGTTTCAAAACTGCTCAATCAAAATTATGGTTTAACTCTGTTAGCTGAATGCTCAGATCAGAAAGAAGTTTCACAGAATGCTTCTGTGTAGTTTATATTTGAATATATTCCTTTTTCCACTACTACGCTCTTAGCGCTCCAAATGTCCAGTTGCATTTTCTACAGAAAGAGTGTTCAGATCTGCTCAATCAAAAGTATGGTTTAACTCTGTTAGCTGAATGCACAGATCAGAAAGAAGTTTCACCGAATGATTCTGTGTAGTTTATATTTGAAGGCATTCCTTTTTCCACTATTACCCTCTTAGCGCTCCGAATCTCCACTTGCATTTTCTACAAAAAGAGTGTTTCATAACTGCTCAATCAAAAATATGTTTTATCTCTGTTAACTGAATTTACAGATCAGAAATAAGTTTCACAGAATGCATCTGTGTAGTTTTTATTTGAAGATATTCTTTTTCCCAATGTAGGCCTCTTAGCGCTTAGCATGTCCAATTGCAGTTTCTACAGAAAGAGTGTTTCAGAACGGCTCAATCAAAAGTAAGGTTCAACTCTGTTAGTTGAATGCACAGAACAGAAAGAATTTTCACAGAATGCTACTGTGTAGTTTATATTTGAATATATTCCTTTTTCCACTATTACCCTCTTAGCGCTCCGAATGTCCACTTGCATTTTCTACAGAAAGAGTGTTCAGAACTGCGCAATCAAAAGTATGGTTTAACTCTGTTAGCTTAATGAACATATCAGAAATAAGTTTCACACAATGCTTCTGTGTAGTTTTTATTTGAAGATATTATTTTTCCCAATAGAGGCCTCTTAGCGCTCAGGATGTCCAATTGCAGTTTCTACAGAAAGAGTGTTTCAGAACGGCTCAATCAAATGTAAGGTTCAACTCTGTTAGTTGAATGCACAGAACAGAAAGAAGTTTCATACAATGCTTCTGTGTAGTTTATATTTGAACATATTCTTTTTTCCACTATTACCCACTTAGCGCTACGAATGTCCAGTTGCCTTTTCTACAGACAGAGTGTTTCAAAACTGCTCAATCAAAAGTATGGTTTAACTCTGTTAGCTGAATGCTCAGATCAGAAAGAAGTTTCACAGAATGCTTCTGTGTAGTTTATATTTGAATATATTCCTTTTTCCACTACTACGCTCTTAGCGCTCCAAATGTCCAGTTGCATTTTCTACAGAAAGAGTGTTCAGATCTGCTCAATCAAACGTATGGTTTAACTCTGTTAGCTGAATGCACAGAGCAGAAGGAAGTTTCACCGAATGATTCTGTGTAGTTTATATTTGAAGACATTCCTTTTTCCACTATTACCCTCTTAGCGCTCCGAATCTCCACTTGCATTTTCTACAAAAAGAGTGTTTCATAACTGCTCAATCAAAAATATGTTTTATCTCTGTAAACTGAATTTACAGATCAGAAATAAGTTTCACAGAATGCATCTGTGTAGTTTTTATTTGAAGATATTCTTTTTCCCAATGTATGCCTCTAAGCGCTTAGCATGTCCAATTGCAGTTTCTACAGAAAGAGTGTTTCAGAACGGCTCAATCAAAAGTAAGGTTCAACTCTGTTAGTTGAATGCACAGAACAGAAAGAATTTTCACAGAATGCTACTGTGTAGTTTATATTTGAATATATTCCTTTTTCCACTATTACCCTCTTAGCGCTCCGAATGTCCACTTGCATTTTCTACAGAAAGAGTGTTCAGAACTGCGCAATCAAAAGTATGGTTTAACTCTGTTAGCTTAATGAACATATCAGAAATAAGTTTCACACAATGCTTCTGTGTAGTTTTTATTTGAAGATATTATTTTTCCCAATAGAGGCCTCTTAGCGCTCAGAATGTCCAATTGCAGTTCCTACAGAAAGAGTGTTTCAGAACGGCTCAATCAAATGTAAGATTCAACTCTGTTAGTTGAATGCACAGAACAGAAAGAAGTTTCATACAATGCTTCTGTGTAGTTTATATTTGAACATATTCTTTTTTCCACTATTACCCACTTAGCGCTACGAATGTCCAGTTGCATTTTCTACAGACAGAGTGTTTCAAAACTGCTCAATCAAAACTATGGTTTAACTCTGTTAGCTGAATGCCCATATCAGAAAGAAGTTTCACAGAATGCTTCTGTGTAGTTTATATTTGAATATATTCCTTTTTCCACTACTACTCTCTTAGCGCTCCAAATGTCCAGTTGCATTTTCTACAGAAAGAGTGTTCAGATCTGCTCAATCAAAAGTATGGTTTAACTCTGTTAGCTGAATGCACAGATCAGAAAGAAGTTTCACAGAATGATTCTGTGTAGTTTATATTTGGAGACATTCCTTTTTCCACTATTACCCTCTTAGCGCTCCGAATCTCCACTTGCATTTTCTACAGAAAGAGTGTTTCAGAACGGCTCAATCAAAACTAAGCTTCAACTCTTTTAGTTGAACAAACAGAACAGAAAGAAGTTTCACACAATTCTTCTGTGTAGTTTTTATTTCTAGACATTCTTTTTCCCAATATAGGCCTCTTAGCGCTCAGAATGTCCAATTGCAGTTTCTACAGAAAGAGTGTTTCAGAACGGCTCAATCAAAAGTAAGGTTCAACTCTGTTAGTTGAATGCACAGAACAGAAAGAAGTTTCATACAGTGCTTCTGTGTAGTTTATATTTGAACATATTCTTTTTTCCACTATTACCCACTTAGCGCTACGAATGTCCAGTTGCATTTTCTACAGACAGAGTGTTTCAAAACTGCTCAATCAAAAGTATGGTTTAACTCTGTTAGCTGAATGCTCAGATCAGAAAGAAGTTTCACAGAATGCTTCTGTGTAGTTTATATTTGAATATATTCCTTTTTCCACTACTACGCTCTTAGCGCTCCAAATGTCCAGTTGCATTTTCTACAGAAAGAGTGTTCAGTTCTGCTCAATCAAAAGTATGGTTTAACTCTGTTAGCTGAATGCACAGATCAGAAAGAAGTTTCACCGAATGATTCTGTGTAGTTTATATTTGAAGGCATTCCTTTTTCCACTATTACCCTCTTAGCGCTCCGAATCTCCACTTGCATTTTCTACAAAAAGAGTGTTTCATAACTGCTCAATCAAAAATATGTTTTATCTCTGTTAACTGAATTTACAGATCAGAAATAAGTTTCACAGAATGCATCTGTGTAGTTTTTATTTGAAGATATTCTTTTTCCCAATGTAGGCCTCTTAGCGCTTAGCATGTCCAATTGCAGTTTCTACAGAAAGAGTGTTTCAGAACGGCTCAATCAAAAGTAAGGTTCAACTCTGTTAGTTGAATGCACAGAACAGAAAGAATTTTCACAGAATGCTACTGTGTAGTTTATATTTGAATATATTCCTTTTTCCACTATTACCCTCTTAGCGCTCCGAATGTCCACTTGCATTTTCTACAGAAAGAGTGTTCAGAACTGCGCAATCAAAAGTATGGTTTAACTCTGTTAGCTTAATGAACATATCAGAAATAAGTTTCACACAATGCTTCTGTGTAGTTTTTATTTGAAGATATTATTTTTCCCAATAGAGGCCTCTTAGCGCTCAGAATGTCCAATTGCAGTTTCTACAGAAAGAGTGTTTCAGAACGGCTCAATCAAAAGTAAGGTTCAACTCTGTTAGTTGAATGCACAGAACAGAAAGAAGTTTCATACAATGCTTCTGTGTAGTTTATATTTGAACATATTCTTTTTTCCACTATTACCCACTTAGCGCTACGAATGTCCAGTTGCATTTTCTACAGACAGAGTGTTTCAAAACTGCTCAATCAAAAGTATGGTTTAACTCTGTTAGCTGAATGCCCAGATCAGAAAGAAGTTTCACAGAATGCTTCTGTGTAGTTTATATTTGAATATATTCCTTTTTCCACTACTACTCTCTTAGCGCTCCAAATGTCCAGTTGCATTTTCTACAGAAAGAGTGTTCAGATCTGCTCAATCAAAAGTATGGTTTAACTCTGTTAGCTGAATGCACAGATCAGAAAGAAGTTTCACAGAATGATTCTGTGTAGTTTATATTTGGAGACATTCCTTTTTCCACTATTACCCTCTTAGCGCTCTGAATCTCCACTTGCATTTTCTACAGAAAGAGTGTTTCAGAACGGCTCAATCAAAACTAAGCTTCAACTCTTTTAGTTGAACAAACAGAACAGAAAGAAGTTTCACACAATTCTTCTGTATAGTTTTTATTTCTAGACATTCTTTTTCCCAATATAGGCCTCTTAGCGCTCAGAATGTCCAATTGCAGTTTCTACAGAAAGAGTGTTTCAGAACGGCTCAATCAAAAGTAAGGTTCAACTCTGTTAGTTGAATGCACAGAACAGAAAGGAGTTTCATACAATGCTTCTGTGTAGTTTATATTTGAACATATTCTTTTTTCCACTATTACCCACTTAGCGCTACGAATGTCCAGTTGCATTTTCTACAGACAGAGTGTTTCAAAACTGCTCAATCAAAAGTATGGTTTAACTCTGTTAGCTGAATGCTCAGATCAGAAAGAAGTTTCACAGAATGCTTCTATGTAGTTTATATTTGAATATATTCCTTTTTCCACAACTACGCTCTTAGCGCTCCAAATGTCCAGTTGCATTTTCTACAGAAAGAGTGTTCAGATCTGCTCAATCAAAAGTATGGTTTAACTCTGTTAGCTGAATGCACAGATCAGAAAGAAGTTTCACCGAATGATTCTGTGTAGTTTATATTTGAAGACATTCCTTTTTCCACTATTACCCTCTTAGCGCTCCGAATCTCCACTTGCATTTTCTACAAAAAGTGTGTTTCATAACTGCTCAATCAAAAATATGTTTTATCTCTGTTAACTGAATTTACAGATCAGAAATAAGTTTCACAGAATGCATCTGTGTAGTTTTTATTTGAAGATATTCTTTTTCCCAATATAGGCCTCTTAGCGCTTAGCATGTCCAATTGCAGTTTCTACAGAAAGAGTGTTTCAGAACGGCTCAATCAAAAGTAAGGTTCAACTCTGTTATTTGAATGCACAGAACAGAAAGAATTTTCACAGAATGCTACTGTGTAGTTTATATTTGAATATATTCCTTTTTCCACTATTACCCTCTTAGCGCTCCGAATGTCCACTTGCATTTTCTACAGAAAGAGTGTTCAGAACTGCGCATTCAAAAGTATGGTTTAACTCTGTTAGCTTAATGAACATATCAGAAATAAGTTTCACACAATGCTTCTGTGTAGTTTTTATTTGAAGATATTATTTTTCCCAATAGAGGCCTCTTAGCGCTCAGAATGTCCAATTGCAGTTTCTACAGAAAGAGTGTTTCAGAAAGGCTCAATCAAAAGTAAGGTTCAACTCTGTTAGTTGAATGCACAGAACAGAAAGAAGTTTCATACAATGCTTCTGTGTAGTTTATATTTGAACATATTCTTTTTTCCACTATTACCCACTTAGCGCTACGAATGTCCAGTTGCATTTTCTACAGACAGAGTGTTTCAAAACTGCTCAATCAAAAGTATGGTTTAACTCTCTTAGCTGAATGCTCAGATCAGAAAGAAGTTTCACAGAATGCTTCTGTGTAGTTTATATTTGAATATAATCCTTTTTCCACTACTATTCTCTTAGCGCTCCAAATGTCCGGTTGCATTTTCTACAGAAAGAGTGTTCAGATCTGCTCAATCAAAAGTATGGTTTAACTCTGTTAGCTGAATGCACAGATCAGAAAGAAGTTTCACAGAATGATTCTGTGTAGTTTTTATTTGAAGATATTCTTTTTCCCAATGTAGGCCTCTTAGCGCTTAGCATGTCCAATTGCAGTTTCTACAGAAAGAGTGTTTCAGAACGGCTCAATCAAAAGTAAGGTTCAACTCTTTTAGTTGAATGCACAGAACAGAAAGAATTTTCACAGAATGCTACTGTGTAGTTTATATTTGAATATATTCCTTTTTCCACTATTACCCTCTTAGCGCTCCGAATGTCCACTTGCATTTTCTACAGAAAGAGTGTTCAGAACTGCGCGATCAAAAGTATGGTTTAACTCTGTTAGCTTAATGAACATATCAGAAATAAGTTTCACACAATGCTTCTGTGTAGTTTTTATTTGAAGATATTATTTTTCCCAATAGAGGCCTCTTAGCGCTCAGAATGTCCAATTGCAGTTTCTACAGAAAGAGTGTTTCAGAACGGCTCAATCAAAAGTAAGGTTCAACTCTGTTAGTTGAATGCACAGAACAGAAAGAAGTTTCATACAATGCTTCTGTGTAGTTTATATTTGAACATATTCTTTTTTCCACTATTACCCACTTAGCGCTACGAATGTCCAGTTGCATTTTCTACAGACAGAGTGTTTCAAAACTGCTCAATCAAAAGTATGGTTTAACTCTGTTAGCTGAATGCCCAGATCAGAAAGAAGTTTCACAGAATGCTTCTGTGTAGTTTATATTTGAATATATTCCTTTTTTAATCTACTACTCTCTTAGCGCTCCAAATGTCCAGTTGCATTTTCTACAGAAAGAGTGTTCAGATCTGCTCAATCAAAAGTATGGTTTAACTCTGTTAGCTGAATGCACAGATCAGAAAGAAGTTTCACATAATGATTCTGTGTAGTTTATATTTGGAGACATTCCTTTTTCCACTATTACCCTCTTAGCGCTCCGAATCTCCACTTGCATTTTCTACAGAAAGAGTGTTTCAGAACGGCTCAATCAAAACTAAGGTTCAACTCTTTTAGTTGAACAAACAGAACAGAAAGAAGTTTCACACAATTCTTCTGTGTAGTTTTTATTTGTAGACATTCTTTTTCCCAATATAGGCCTCCTTGCGCTCAGAATGTCCAATTGCAGTTTCTACAGAAAGAGTGTTTCAGAACGGCTCAATCAAAAGTAAGGTTCAACTCTGTTAGTTGAATGCACAGAACAGAAAGAAGTTTCATACATTGCTTCTGTGTAGTTTATATTTGAACATATTCTTTTTTCCACTATTACCCACTTAGCGCTACGAATGTCCAGTTGCATTTTCTACAGACAGAGTGTTTCAAAACTGCTCAATCAAAAGTATGGTTTAACTCTGTTAGCTGAATGCTCAGATCAGAAAGAAGTTTCACAGAATGCTTCTGTGTAGTTTATATTTGAATATATTCCTTTTTCCACTACTACGCTCTTAGCGCTCCAAATGTCCAGTTGCATTTTCTACAGAAAGAGTGTTCAGATCTGCTCAATCAAAAGTATGGTTTAACTCTGTTAGCTGAATGCACAGATCAGAAAGAAGTTTCACCGAATGATTCTGTGTAGTTTATATTTGAAGACATTCATTTTTCCACTATTACACTCTTAGCGCTCCGAATCTCCACTTGCATTTTCTACAAAAAGAGTGTTTCATAACTGCTCAATCAAAAATATGTTTTATCTCTGTTAACTGAATTTACAGATCAGAAATAAGTTTCACAGAATGCATCTGTGTAGTTTTTATTTGAAGATATTCTTTTTCCCAGTGTAGGCCTCTTAGCGCTTAGCATGTCCAATTGCAGTTTCTACAGAAAGACTGTTTCAGAACGGCTCAATCAAAAGTAAGGTTCAACTCTGTTAGTTGAATGCACAGAACAGAAAGAATTTTCACAGAATGCTACTGTGTAGTTTATATTTGAATATATTCCTTTTTCCACTATTACCATCTTAGCGCTCCGAATGTCCACTTGCATTTTCTACAGAAAGAGTGTTCAGAACTGCGCAATCAAAAGTATGGTTTAACTCTGTTAGCTTAATGAACATATCAGAAATAAGTTTCACACAATGCTTCTGTGTAGTTTTTATTTGAAGATATTATTTTTCCCAATAGAGGCCTCTTAGCGCTCAGAATGTCCAATTGCAGTTTCTACAGAAAGAGTGTTTCAGAACGGCTCAATCAAAAGTAAGGTTCAACTCTGTTAGTTGAATGCACAGAACAGAAAGAAGTTTCATACAATGCTTCTGTGTAGTTTATATTTGAACGTATTCTTTTTTCCACTATTACCCACTTAGCGCTACGAATGTCCAGTTGCATTTTCTACAGACAGAGTGTTTCAAAACTGCTCAATCAAAAGTATGGTTTAACTCTGTTAGCTGAATGCTCAGATCAGAAAGAAGTTTCACAGAATGCTTCTGTGTAGTTTATATTTGAATATATTCCTTTTTCCACTACTACTCTCTTAGCGCTCCAAATGTCCAGTTGCATTTTCTACAGAAAGAGTGTTCAGATCTGCTCAATCAAAAGTATGGTTTAACTCTGTTAGCTGAATGCACAGATCAGAAAGAAGTTTCACAGAATGATTCTGTGTAGTTTATATTTGGAGACATTCCTTTTTCCACTATTCCCCTCTTAGCGCTCCGAAACTCCACTTGCATTTTCTACAGAAAGAGTGTTTCAGAACGGCTCAATCAAAACTAAGCTTCAACTCTTTTAGTTGAACAAACAGAACAGAAAGAAGTTTCACACAATTCTTCTGTGTAGTTTTTATTTCTAGACATTCTTTTTCCCAATATAGGCCTCTTAGCGCTCAGAATGTCCAATTGCAGTTTCTACAGAAAGAGTGTTTCAGAACGGCTCAATCAAAAGTAAGGTGCAACTCTGTTAGTTGAATGCACAGAACAGAAAGAAGTTTCATACAATGCTTCTGTGTAGTTTATATTTGAACATATTCTTTTTTCCACTATTACCCACTTAGCGCTACGAATGTCCAGTTGCATTTTCTACAGACAGAGTGTTTCAAAACTGCTCAATCAAAAGTATGGTTTAACTCTGTTAGCTGAATGCTCAGATCAGAAAGAAGTTTCACAGAATGCTTCTGTGTAGTTTATATTTTAATATATTCCTTTTTCCACAACTACGCTCTTAGCGCTCCAAATGTCCAGTTGCATTTTCTACAGAAAGAGTGTTCAGATCTGCTCAATCAAAAGTATGGTTTAACTCTGTTAGCTGAATGCACAGATCAGAAAGAAGTTTCACCGAATGATTCTGTGTAGTTTATATTTGAAGACATTCCTTTTTCCACTATTACCTCCTTAGCGCTCCGAATCTCCACTTGCATTTTCTACAAAAAGAGTGTTTCATAACTGCTCAATCAAAAATATGTTTTATCTCTGTTAACTGAATTTACAGATCAGAAATAATTTTCACAGAATGCATCTGTGTAGTTTTTATTTGAAGATATTCTTTTTCCCAATGTAGGCCTCTTAGCGCTTAGCATGTCCAATTGCAGTTTCTACAGAAAGAGTGTTTCAGAACGGCTCAATCAAAAGTAAGGTTCAACTCTGTTAGTTGAATGCACAGAACAGAAAGAATTTTCACAGAATGCTACTGTGTAGTTTATATTTGAATATATTCCTTTTTCCACTATTACCCTCTTAGCGCTCCGAATGTCCACTTGCATTTTCTACAGAAAGAGTGTTCAGAACTGCGCAATCAAAAGTATGGTTTAACTCTGTTAGCTTAATGAACATATCAGAAATAAGTTTCACACAATGCTTCTGTGTAGTTTTTATTTGAAGATATTATTTTTCCCAATAGAGGCCTCTTAGCGCTCAGAATGTGCAATTGCAGTTTCTACAGAAAGAGTGTTTCAGAACGGCTCAATCAAATGTAAGATTCAACTCTGTTAGTTGAATGCACAGAACAGAAAGAAGTTTCATACAATGCTTCTGTGTAGTTTATATTTGAACATATTCTTTTTTCCACTATTACCCACTTAGCGCTACGAATGTCCAGTTGCATTTTCTACAGACAGAGTGTTTCAAAACTGCTCAATCAAAACTATGGTTTAACTCTGTTAGCTGAATGCCCATATCAGAAAGAAGTTTCACAGAATGCTTCTGTGTAGTTTATATTTGAATATATTCCTTTTTCCACTACTACTCTCTTAGCGCTCCAAATGTCCAGTTGCATTTTCTACAGAAAGAGTGTTCAGATCTGCTCAATCAAAAGTATGGTTTAACTCTGTTAGCTGAATGCACAGATCAGAAAGAAGTTTCACAGAATGATTCTGTGTAGTTTATATTTGGAGACATTCCTTTTTCCACTATTACCCTCTTAGCGCTCCGAATCTCCACTTGCATTTTCTACAGAAAGAGTGTTTCAGAACGGCTCAATCAAAACTAAGCTTCAACTCTTTTAGTTGAACAAACAGAACAGAAAGAAGTTTCACACAATTCTTCTGTGTAGTTTTTATTTCTAGACATTCTTTTTCCCAATATAGGCCTCTTAGCGCTCAGAATGTCCAATTGCAGTTTCTACAGAAAGAGTGTTTCAGAACGGCTCAATCAAAAGTAAGGTTCAACTCTGTTAGTTGAATGCACAGAACAGAAAGAAGTTTCATCCAATGCTTCTGTGTAGTTTATATTTGAACATATTCTTTTTTCCACTATTACCCACTTAGCGCTACGAATGTCCAGTTGCATTTTCTACAGACAGAGTGTTTCAAAACTGCTCAATCAAAAGTATGGTTTAACTCTGTTAGCTGAATGCTCAGATCAGAAAGAAGTTTCACAGAATGCTTCTGTGTAGTTTATATTTGAATATATTCCTTTTTCCACAACTACGCTCTTAGCGCTCCAAATGTCCAGTTGCATTTTCTACAGAAAGAGTGTTCAGATCTGCTCAATCAAAAGTATGGTTTAACTCTGTTAGCTGAATGCACAGATCAGAAAGAAGTTTCACCGAATGATTCTGTGTAGTTTATATTTGAAGACATTCCTTTTTCCACTATTACCCTCTTAGCGCTCTGAATCTCCACTTGCATTTTCTACAAAAAGAGTGTTTCATAACTGCTCAATCAAAAATATGTTTTATCTCTGTTAACTGAATTTACAGATCAGAAATAAGTTTCACAGTATGCATCTGTGTAGTTTTTATTTGAAGATATTCTTTTTCCCAATGTAGGCCTCTTAGCGCTTAGCATGTCCAATTGCAGTTTCTACAGAAAGAGTGTTTCAGAACGGCTCAATCAAAAGTAAGGTTCAACTCTTTTAGTTGAATGCACAGAACAGAAAGAATTTTCACAGAATGCTACTGTGTAGTTTATATTTGAATATATTCCTTTTTCCACTATTACCCTCTTAGCGCTCCGAATGTCCACTTGCATTTTCTACAGAAAGAGTGTTCAGAACTGCGCGATCAAAAGTATGGTTTAACTCTGTTAGCTTAATGAACATATCAGAAATAAGTTTCACACAATGCTTCTGTGTAGTTTTTATTTGAAGATATTATTTTTCCCAATAGAGGCCTCTTAGCGCTCAGAATGTCCAATTGCAGTTTCTACAGAAAGAGTGTTTCAGAACGGCTCAATCAAAAGTAAGGTTCAACTCTGTTAGTTGAATGCACAGAACAGAAAGAAGTTTCATACAATGCTTCTGTGTAGTTTATATTTGAACATATTCTTTTTTCCACTATTACCCACTTAGCGCTACGAATGTCCAGTTGCATTTTCTACAGACAGAGTGTTTCAAAACTGCTCAATCAAAAGTATGGTTTAACTCTGTTAGCTGAATGCCCAGATCAGAAAGAAGTTTCACAGAATGCTTCTGTGTAGTTTATATTTGAATATATTCCTTTTTTAATCTACTACTCTCTTAGCGCTCCAAATGTCCAGTTGCATTTTCTACAGAAAGAGTGTTCAGATCTGCTCAATCAAAAGTATGGTTTAACTCTGTTAGCTGAATGCACAGATCAGAAAGAAGTTTCACATAATGATTCTGTGTAGTTTATATTTGGAGACATTCCTTTTTCCACTATTACCCTCTTAGCGCTCCGAATCTCCACTTGCATTTTCTACAGAAAGAGTGTTTCAGAACGGCTCAATCAAAACTAAGGTTCAACTCTTTTAGTTGAACAAACAGAACAGAAAGGAGTTTCACACAATTCTTCTGTGTAGTTTTTATTTGTAGACATTCTTTTTCCCAATATAGGCCTCCTTGCGCTCAGAATGTCCAATTGCAGTTTCTACAGAAAGAGTGTTTCAGAACGGCTCAATCAAAAGTAAGGTTCAACTCTGTTAGTTGAATGCACAGAACAGAAAGAAGTTTCATACATTGCTTCTGTGTAGTTTATATTTGAACATATTCTTTTTTCCACTATTACCCACTTAGCGCTACGAATGTCCAGTTGCATTTTCTACAGACAGAGTGTTTCAAAACTGCTCAATCAAAAGTATGGTTTAACTCTGTTAGCTGAATGCTCAGATCAGAAAGAAGTTTCACAGAATGCTTCTGTGTAGTTTATATTTGAATATATTCCTTTTTCCACTACTACGCTCTTAGCGCTCCAAATGTCCAGTTGCATTTTCTACAGAAAGAGTGTTCAGATCTGCTCAATCAAAAGTATGGTTTAACTCTGTTAGCTGAATGCACAGATCAGAAAGAAGTTTCACCGAATGATTCTGTGTAGTTTATATTTGAAGACATTCATTTTTCCACTATTACACTCTTAGCGCTCCGAATCTCCACTTGCATTTTCTACAAAAAGAGTGTTTCATGACTGCTCAATCAAAAATATGTTTTATCTCTGTTAACTGAATTTACAGATCAGAAATAAGTTTCACAGAATGCATCTGTGTAGTTTTTATTTGAAGATATTCTTTTTCCCAGTGTAGGCCTCTTAGCGCTTAGCATGTCCAATTGCAGTTTCTACAGAAAGACTGTTTCAGAACGGCTCAATCAAAAGTAAGGTTCAACTCTGTTAGTTGAATGCACAGAACAGAAAGAATTTTCACAGAATGCTACTGTGTAGTTTATATTTGAATATATTCCTTTTTCCACTATTACCATCTTAGCGCTCCGAATGTCCACTTGCATTTTCTACAGAAAGAGTGTTCAGAACTGCGCAATCAAAAGTATGGTTTAACTCTGTTAGCTTAATGAACATATCAGAAATAAGTTTCACACAATGCTTCTGTGTAGTTTTTATTTGAAGATATTATTTTTCCCAATAGAGGCCTCTTAGCGCTCAGAATGTCCAATTGCAGTTTCTACAGAAAGAGTGTTTCAGAACGGCTCAATCAAAAGTAAGGTTCAACTCTGTTAGTTGAATGCACAGAACAGAAAGAAGTTTCATACAATGCTTCTGTGTAGTTTATATTTGAACGTATTCTTTTTTCCACTATTACCCACTTAGCGCTACGAATGTCCAGTTGCATTTTCTACAGACAGAGTGTTTCAAAACTGCTCAATCAAAAGTATGGTTTAACTCTGTTAGCTGAATGCTCAGATCAGAAAGAAGTTTCACAGAATGCTTCTGTGTAGTTTATATTTGAATATATTCCTTTTTCCACTACTACTCTCTTAGCGCTCCAAATGTCCAGTTGCATTTTCTACAGAAAGAGTGTTCAGATCTGCTCAATCAAAAGTATGGTTTAACTCTGTTAGCTGAATGCACAGATCAGAAAGAAGTTTCACAGAATGATTCTGTGTAGTTTATATTTGGAGACATTCCTTTTTCCACTATTCCCCTCTTAGCGCTCCGAAACTCCACTTGCATTTTCTACAGAAAGAGTGTTTCAGAACGGCTCAATCAAAACTAAGCTTCAACTCTTTTAGTTGAACAAACAGAACAGAAAGAAGTTTCACACAATTCTTCTGTGTAGTTTTTATTTCTAGACATTCTTTTTCCCAATATAGGCCTCTTAGCGCTCAGAATGTCCAATTGCAGTTTCTACAGAAAGAGTGTTTCAGAACGGCTCAATCAAAAGTAAGGTTCAACTCTGTTAGTTGAATGCACAGAACAGAAAGAAGTTTCATACAATGCTTCTGTGTAGTTTATATTTGAACATATTTTTTTTCCACTATTACCCACTTAGCGCTACGAATGTCCAGTTGCATTTTCTACAGACAGAGTGTTTCAAAACTGCTCAATCAAAAGTATGGTTTAACTCTGTTAGCTGAATGCTCAGATCAGAAAGAAGTTTCACAGAATGCTTCTGTGTAGTTTATATTTGAATATATTCCTTTTTCCACAACTACGCTCTTAGCGCTCCAAATGTCCAGTTGCATTTTCTACAGAAAGAGTGTTCAGATCTGCTCAATCAAAAGTATGGTTTAACTCTGTTAGCTGAATGCACAGATCAGAAAGAAGTTTCACCGAATGATTCTGTGTAGTTTATATTTGAAGACATTCCTTTTTCCACTATTACCTCCTTAGCGCTCCGAATCTCCACTTGCATTTTCTACAAAAAGAGTGTTTCATAACTGCTCAATCAAAAATATGTTTTATCTCTGTTAACTGAATTTACAGATCAGAAATAATTTTCACAGAATGCATCTGTGTAGTTTTTATTTGAAGATATTCTTTTTCCCAATGTAGGCCTCTTAGCGCTTAGCATGTCCAATTGCAGTTTCTACAGAAAGAGTGTTTCAGAACGGCTCAATCAAAAGTAAGGTTCAACTCTGTTAGTTGAATGCACAGAACAGAAAGAATTTTCACAGAATGCTACTGTGTAGTTTATATTTGAATATATTCCTTTTTCCACTATTACCCTCTTTAGCGCTCCGAATGTCCACTTGCATTTTCTACAGAAAGAGTGTTCAGAACTGCGCAATCAAAAGTATGGTTTAACTCTGTTAGCTTAATGAACATATCAGAAATAAGTTTCACACAATGCTTCTGTGTAGTTTTTATTTGAAGATATTATTTTTCCCAATAGAGGCCTCTTAGCGCTCAGAATGTGCAATTGCAGTTTCTACAGAAAGAGTGTTTCAGAACGGCTCAATCAAATGTAAGATTCAACTCTGTTAGTTGAATGCACAGAACAGAAAGAAGTTTCATACAATGCTTCTGTGTAGTTTATATTTGAACATATTCTTTTTTCCACTATTACCCACTTAGCGCTACGAATGTCCAGTTGCATTTTCTACAGACAGAGTGTTTCAAAACTGCTCAATCAAAACTATGGTTTAACTCTGTTAGCTGAATGCCCATATCAGAAAGAAGTTTCACAGAATGCTTCTGTGTAGTTTATATTTGAATATATTCCTTTTTCCACTACTACTCTCTTAGCGCTCCAAATGTCCAGTTGCATTTTCTACAGAAAGAGTGTTCAGATCTGCTCAATCAAAAGTATGGTTTAACTCTGTTAGCTGAATGCACAGATCAGAAAGAAGTTTCACAGAATGATTCTGTGTAGTTTATATTTGGAGACATTCCTTTTTCCACTATTACCCTCTTAGCGCTCCGAATCTCCACTTGCATTTTCTACAGAAAGAGTGTTTCAGAACGGCTCAATCAAAACTAAGCTTCAACTCTTTTAGTTGAACAAACAGAACAGAAAGAAGTTTCACACAATTCTTCTGTGTAGTTTTTATTTCTAGACATTCTTTTTCCCAATATAGGCCTCTTAGCGCTCAGAATGTCCAATTGCAGTTTCTACAGAAAGAGTGTTTCAGAACGGCTCAATCAAAAGTAAGGTTCAACTCTGTTAGTTGAATGCACAGAACAGAAAGAAGTTTCATCCAATGCTTCTGTGTAGTTTATATTTGAACATATTCTTTTTTCCACTATTACCCACTTAGCGCTACGAATGTCCAGTTGCATTTTCTACAGACAGAGTGTTTCAAAACTGCTCAATCAAAAGTATGGTTTAACTCTGTTAGCTGAATGCTCAGATCAGAAAGAAGTTTCACAGAATGCTTCTGTGTAGTTTATATTTGAATATATTCCTTTTTCCACAACTACGCTCTTAGCGCTCCAAATGTCCAGTTGCATTTTCTACAGAAAGAGTGTTCAGATCTGCTCAATCAAAAGTATGGTTTAACTCTGTTAGCTGAATGCACAGATCAGAAAGAAGTTTCACCGAATGATTCTGTGTAGTTTATATTTGAAGACATTCCTTTTTCCACTATTACCCTCTTAGCGCTCCGAATCTCCACTTGCATTTTCTACAAAAAGAGTGTTTCATAACTGCTCAATCAAAAATATGTTTTATCTCTGTTAACTGAATTTACAGATCAGAAATAAGTTTCACAGTATGCATCTGTGTAGTTTTTATTTGAAGATATTCTTTTTCCCAATGTAGGCCTCTTAGCGCTTAGCATGTCCAATTGCAGTTTCTACAGAAAGAGTGTTTCAGAACGGCTCAATCAAAAGTAAGGTTCAACTCTTTTAGTTGAATGCACAGAACAGAAAGAATTTTCACAGAATGCTACTGTGTAGTTTATATTTGAATATATTCCTTTTTCCACTATTACCCTCTTAGCGCTCCGAATGTCCACTTGCATTTTCTACAGAAAGAGTGTTCAGAACTGCGCGATCAAAAGTATGGTTTAACTCTGTTAGCTTAATGAACATATCAGAAATAAGTTTCACACAATGCTTCTGTGTAGTTTTTATTTGAAGATATTATTTTTCCCAATAGAGGCCTCTTAGCGCTCAGAATGTCCAATTGCAGTTTCTACAGAAAGAGTGTTTCAGAACGGCTCAATCAAAAGTAAGGTTCAACTCTGTTAGTTGAATGCACAGAACAGAAAGAAGTTTCATACAATGCTTCTGTGTAGTTTATATTTGAACATATTATTTTTTCCACTATTACCCACTTAGCGCTACGAATGTCCAGTTGCATTTTCTACAGACAGAGTGTTTCAAAACTGCTCAATCAAAAGTATGGTTTAACTCTGTTAGCTGAATGCCCAGATCAGAAAGAAGTTTCACAGAATGCTTCTGTGTAGTTTATATTTGAATATATTCCTTTTTTAATCTACTACTCTCTTAGCGCTCCAAATGTCCAGTTGCATTTTCTACAGAAAGAGTGTTCAGATCTGCTCAATCAAAAGTATGGTTTAACTCTGTTAGCTGAATGCACAGATCAGAAAGAAGTTTCACATAATGATTCTGTGTAGTTCATATTTGGAGACATTCCTTTTTCCACTATTACCCTCTTAGCGCTCCGAATCTCCACTTGCATTTTCTACAGAAAGAGTGTTTCAGAACGGCTCAATCAAAACTAAGGTTCAACTCTTTTAGTTGAACAAACAGAACAGAAAGAAGTTTCACACAATTCTTCTGTGTAGTTTTTATTTGTAGACATTCTTTTTCCCAATATAGGCCTCCTTGCGCTCAGAATGTCCAATTGCAGTTTCTACAGAAAGAGTGTTTCAGAACGGCTCAATCAAAAGTAAGGTTCAACTCTGTTAGTTGAATGCACAGAACAGAAAGAAGTTTCATACATTGCTTCTGTGTAGTTTATATTTGAACATATTCTTTTTTCCACTATTACCCACTTAGCGCTACGAATGTCCAGTTGCATTTTCTACAGACAGAGTGTTTCAAAACTGCTCAATCAAAAGTATGGTTTAACTCTGTTAGCTGAATGCTCAGATCAGAAAGAAGTTTCACAGAATGCTTCTGTGTAGTTTATATTTGAATATATTCCTTTTTCCACTACTACGCTCTTAGCGCTCCAAATGTCCAGTTGCATTTTCTACAGAAAGAGTGTTCAGATCTGCTCAATCAAAAGTATGGTTTAACTCTGTTAGCTGAATGCACAGATCAGAAAGAAGTTTCACCGAATGATTCTGTGTAGTTTATATTTGAAGACATTCATTTTTCCACTATTACACTCTTAGCGCTCCGAATCTCCACTTGCATTTTCTACAAAAAGAGTGTTTCATAACTGCTCAATCAAAAATATGTTTTATCTCTGTTAACTGAATTTACAGATCAGAAATAAGTTTCACAGAATGCATCTGTGTAGTTTTTATTTGAAGATATTCTTTTTCCCAGTGTAGGCCTCTTAGCGCTTAGCATGTCCAATTGCAGTTTCTATAGAAAGACTGTTTCAGAACGGCTCAATCAAAAGTAAGGTTCAACTCTGTTAGTTGAATGCACAGAACAGAAAGAATTTTCACAGAATGCTACTGTGTAGTTTATATTTGAATATATTCCTTTTTCCACTATTACCATCTTAGCGCTCCGAATGTCCACTTGCATTTTCTACAGAAAGAGTGTTCAGAACTGCGCAATCAAAAGTATGGTTTAACTCTGTTAGCTTAATGAACATATCAGAAATAAGTTTCACACAATGCTTCTGTGTAGTTTTTATTTGAAGATATTATTTTTCCCAATAGAGGCCTCTTAGCGCTCAGAATGTCCAATTGCAGTTTCTACAGAAAGAGTGTTTCAGAACGGCTCAATCAAAAGTAAGGTTCAACTCTGTTAGTTGAATGCACAGAACAGAAAGAAGTTTCATACAATGCTTCTGTGTAGTTTATATTTGAACATATTCTTTTTTCCACTATTACCCACTTAGCGCTACGAATGTCCAGTTGCATTTTCTACAGACAGAGTGTTTCAAAACTGCTCAATCAAAAGTATGGTTTAACTCTGTTAGCTGAATGCTCAGATCAGAAAGAAGTTTCACAGAATGCTTCTGTGTAGTTTATATTTGAATATATTCCTTTTTCCACTACTACTCTCTTAGCGCTCCAAATGTCCAGTTGCATTTTCTACAGAAAGAGTGTTCAGATCTGCTCAATCAAAAGTATGGTTTAACTCTGTTAGCTGAATGCACAGATCAGAAAGAAGTTTCACAGAATGATTCTGTGTAGTTTATATTTGGAGACATTCCTTTTTCCACTATTACCCTCTTAGCGCTCCGAAACTCCACTTGCATTTTCTACAGAAAGAGTGTTTCAGAACGGCTCAATCAAAACGAAGCTTCAACTCTTTTAGTTGAACAAACAGAACAGAAAGAAGTTTCACACAATTCTTCTGTGTAGTTTTTATTTCTAGACATTCTTTTTCCCAATATAGGCCTCTTAGCGCTCAGAATGTCCAATTGCAGTTTCTACAGAAAGAGTGTTTCAGAACGGCTCAATCAAAAGTAAGGTTCAACTCTGTTAGTTGAATGCACAGAACAGAAAGAAGTTTCATACAATGCTTCTGTGTAGTTTATATTTGAACATATTCTTTTTTCCACTATTACCCACTTAGCGCTACGAATGTCCAGTTGCATTTTCTACAGACAGAGTGTTTCAAAACTGCTCAATCAAAAGTATGGTTTAACTCTGTTAGCTGAATGCTCAGATCAGAAAGAAGTTTCACAGAATGCTTCTGTGTAGTTTATATTTGAATATATTCCTTTTTCCACAACTACGCTCTTAGCGCTCCAAATGTCCAGTTGCATTTTCTACAGAAAGAGTGTTCAGATCTGCTCAATCAAAAGTATGGTTTAACTCTGTTAGCTGAATGCACAGATCAGAAAGAAGTTTCACCGAATGATTCTGTGTAGTTTATATTTGAAGACATTCCTTTTTCCACTATTACCTCCTTAGCGCTCCGAATCTCCACTTGCATTTTCTACAAAAAGAGTGTTTCATAACTGCTCAATCAAAAATATGTTTTATCTCTGTTAACTGAATTTACAGATCAGAAATAATTTTCACAGAATGCATCTGTGTAGTTTTTATTTGAAGATATTCTTTTTCCCAATGTAGGCCTCTTAGCGCTTAGCATGTCCAATTGCAGTTTCTACAGAAAGAGTGTTTCAGAACGGCTCAATCAAAAGTAAGGTTCAACTCTGTTAGTTGAATGCACAGAACAGAAAGAATTTTCACAGAATGCTACTGTGTAGTTTATATTTGAATATATTCCTTTTTCCACTATTACCCTCTTAGCGCTCCGAATGTCCACTTGCATTTTCTACAGAAAGAGTGTTCAGAACTGCGCAATCAAAAGTATGGTTTAACTCTGTTAGCTTAATGAACATATCAGAAATAAGTTTCACACAATGCTTCTGTGTAGTTTTTATTTGAAGATATTATTTTTCCCAATAGAGGCCTCTTAGCGCTCAGAATGTCCAATTGCAGTTTCTACAGAAAGAGTGTTTCAGAACGGCTCAATCAAATGTAAGATTCAACTCTGTTAGTTGAATGCACAGAACAGAAAGATGTTTCATACAATGCTTCTGTGTAGTTTATATTTGAACATATTCTTTTTTCCACTATTACCCACTTAGCGCTACGAATGTCCAGTTGCATTTTCTACAGACAGAGTGTTTCAAAACTGCTCAATCAAAACTATGGTTTAACTCTGTTAGCTGAATGCCCATATCAGAAAGAAGTTTCACAGAATGCTTCTGTGTAGTTTATATTTGAATATATTCCTTTTTCCACTACTACTCTCTTAGCGCTCCAAATGTCCAGTTGCATTTTCTACAGAAAGAGTGTTCAGATCTGCTCAATCAAAAGTATGGTTTAACTCTGTTAGCTGAATGCACAGATCAGAAAGAAGTTTCACAGAATGATTCTGTGTAGTTTATATTTGGAGACATTCCTTTTTCCACTATTACCCTCTTAGCGCTCCGAATCTCCACTTGCATTTTCTACAGAAAGAGTGTTTCAGAACGGCTCAATCAAAACTAAGCTTCAACTCTTTTAGTTGAACAAACAGAACAGAAAGAAGTTTCACACAATTCTTCTGTGTAGTTTTTATTTCTAGACATTCTTTTTCCCAATATAGGCCTCTTAGCGCTCAGAATGTCCAATTGCAGTTTCTACAGAAAGAGTGTTTCAGAACGGCTCAATCAAAAGTAAGGTTCAACTCTGTTAGTTGAATGCACAGAACAGAAAGAAGTTTCATCCAATGCTTCTGTGTAGTTTATATTTGAACATATTCTTTTTTCCACTATTACCCACTTAGCGCTACGAATGTCCAGTTGCATTTTCTACAGACAGAGTGTTTCAAAACTGCTCAATCAAAAGTATGGTTTAACTCTGTTAGCTGAATGCTCAGATCAGAAAGAAGTTTCACAGAATGCTTCTGTGTAGTTTATATTTGAATATATTCCTTTTTCCACAACTACGCTCTTAGCGCTCCAAATGTCCAGTTGCATTTTCTACAGAAAGAGTGTTCAGATCTGCTCAATCAAAAGTATGGTTTAACTCTGTTAGCTGAATGCACAGATCAGAAAGAAGTTTCACCGAATGATTCTGTGTAGTTTATATTTGAAGACATTCCTTTTTCCACTATTACCCTCTTAGCGCTCCGAATCTCCACTTGCATTTTCTACAAAAAGAGTGTTTCATAACTGCTCAATCAAAAATATGTTTTATCTCTGTTAACTGAATTTACAGATCAGAAATAAGTTTCACAGAATGCATCTGTGTAGTTTTTATTTGAAGATATTCTTTTTCCCAATGTAGGCCTCTTAGCGCTTAGCATGTCCAATTGCAGTTTCTACAGAAAGAGTGTTTCAGAACGGCTCAATCAAAAGTAAGGTTCAACTCTGTTAGTTGAATGCACAGAACAGAAAGAATTTTCACAGAATGCTACTGTGTAGTTTATATTTGAATATATTCCTTTTTCCACTATTACCCTCTTAGCGCTCCGAATGTCCACTTGCATTTTCTACAGAAAGAGTGTTCAGAACTGCGCAATCAAAAGTATGGTTTAACTCTGTTAGCTTAATGAACATATCAGAAATAAGTTTCACACAATGCTTCTGTGTAGTTTTTATTTGAAGATATTATTTTTCCCAATAGAGGCCTCTTAGCGCTCAGAATGTCCAATTGCAGTTTCTACAGAAAGAGTGTTTCAGAACGGCTCAATCAAATGTAAGATTCAACTCTGTTAGTTGAATGCACAGAACAGAAAGAAGTTTCATACAATGCTTCTGTGTAGTTTATATTTGAACATATTCTTTTTTCCACTATTACCCACTTAGCGCTACGAATGTCCAGTTGCATTTTCTACAGACAGAGTGTTTCAAAACTGCTCAATCAAAACTATGGTTTAACTCTGTTAGCTGAATGCCCATATCAGAAAGAAGTTTCACAGAATGCTTCTGTGTAGTTTATATTTGAATATATTCCTTTTTCCACTACTACTCTCTTAGCGCTCCAAATGTCCAGTTGCATTATCTACAGAAAGAGTGTTCAGATCTGCTCAATCAAAAGTATGGTTTAACTCTGTTAGCTGAATGCACAGATCAGAAAGAAGTTTCACAGAATGATTCTGTGTAGTTTATATTTGGAGACATTCCTTTTTCCACTATTACCCTCTTAGCGCTCCGAATCTCCACTTGCATTTTCTACAGAAAGAGTGTTTCAGAACGGCTCAATCAAAACTAAGCTTCAACTCTTTTAGTTGAACAAACAGAACAGAAAGAAGTTTCACACAATTCTTCTGTGTAGTTTTTATTTCTAGACATTCTTTTTCCCAATATAGGCCTCTTAGCGCTCAGAATGTCCAATTGCAGTTTCTACAGAAAGAGTGTTTCAGAACGGCTCAATCAAAAGTAAGGTTCAACTCTGTTAGTTGAATGCACAGAACAGAAAGAAGTTTCATACAATGCTTCTGTGTAGTTTATATTTGAACATATTCTTTTTTCCACTATTACCCACTTAGCGCTACGAATGTCCAGTTGCATTTTCTACAGACAGAGTGTTTCAAAACTGCTCAATCAAAAGTATGGTTTAACTCTGTTAGCTGAATGCTCAGATCAGAAAGAAGTTTCACAGAATGCTTCTGTGTAGTTTATATTTGAATATAATCCTTTTTCCACTACTATTCTCTTAGCGCTCCAAATGTCCGGTTGCATTTTCTACAGAAAGAGTGTTCAGATCTGCTCAATCAAAAGTATGGTTTAACTCTGTTAGCTGAATGCACAGATCAGAAAGAAGTTTCACAGAATGATTCTGTGTAGTTTTTATTTGAAGATATTCTTTTTCCCAATGTAGGCCTCTTAGCGCTTAGCATGTCCAATTGCAGTTTCTACAGAAAGAGTGTTTCAAAACTGCTCAATCAAAAGTATGGTTTAACTCTGTTAGCTGAATGCACAGATCAGAAAGAAGTTTCACCGAATGATTCTGTGTAGTTTATATTTGAAGACATTCCTTTTTCCACTATTACCCTCTTAGCGCTCCGAATCTCCACTTGCATTTTCTACAAAAAGAGTGTTTCATAACTGCTCAATCAAAAATATGTTTTATCTCTGTTAACTGAATTTACAGATCAGAAATAAGTTTCACAGAATGCATCTGTGTAGTTTTTATTTGAAGATATTCTTTTTCCCAATGTAGGCCTCTTAGCGCTTAGCATGTCCAATTGCAGTTTCTACAGAAAGAGTGTTTCAGAACGGCTCAATCAAAAGTAAGGTTCAACTCTGTTAGTTGAATGCACAGAACAGAAAGAATTTTCACAGAATGCTACTGTGTAGTTTATATTTGAATATATTCCTTTTTCCACTATTACCCTCTTAGCGCTCCGAATGTCCACTTGCATTTTCTACAGAAAGAGTGTTCAGAACTGCGCAATCAAAAGTATGGTTTAACTCTGTTAGCTTAATGAACATATCAGAAATAAGTTTCACACAATGCTTCTGTGTAGTTTTTATTTGAAGATATTATTTTTCCCAATAGAGGCCTCTTAGCGCTCAGAATGTCCAATTGCAGTTTCTACAGAAAGAGTGTTTCAGAACGGCTCAATCAAATGTAAGATTCAACTCTGTTAGTTGAATGCACAGAACAGAAAGAAGTTTCATACAATGCTTCTGTGTAGTTTATATTTGAACATATTCTTTTTTCCACTATTACCCACTTAGCGCTACGAATGTCCAGTTGCATTTTCTACAGACAGAGTGTTTCAAAACTGCTCAATCAAAACTATGGTTTAACTCTGTTAGCTGAATGCCCATATCAGAAAGTAGTTTCACAGAATGCTTCTGTGTAGTTTATATTTGAATATATTCCTTTTTCCACTACTACTCTCTTAGCGCTCCAAATGTCCAGTTGCATTATCTACAGAAAGAGTGTTCAGATCTGCTCAATCAAAAGTATGGTTTAACTCTGTTAGCTGAATGCACAGATCAGAAAGAAGTTTCACAGAATGATTCTGTGTAGTTTATATTTGGAGACATTCCTTTTTCCACTATTACCCTCTTAGCGCTCCGAATCTCCACTTGCATTTTCTACAGAAAGAGTGTTTCAGAACGGCTCAATCAAAACTAAGCTTCAACTCTTTTAGTTGAACAAACAGAACAGAAAGAAGTTTCACACAATTCTTCTGTGTAGTTTTTATTTCTAGACATTCTTTTTCCCAATATAGGCCTCTTAGCGCTCAGAATGTCCAATTGCAGTTTCTACAGAAAGAGTGTTTCAGAACGGCTCAATCAAAAGTAAGGTTCAACTCTGTTAGTTGAATGCACAGAACAGAAAGAAGTTTCATACAATGCTTCTGTGTAGTTTATATTTGAACATATTCTTTTTTCCACTATTACCCACTTAGCGCTACGAATGTCCAGTTGCATTTTCTACAGACAGAGTGTTTCAAAACTGCTCAATCAAAAGTATGGTTTAACTCTGTTAGCTGAATGCTCAGATCAGAAAGAAGTTTCACAGAATGCTTCTGTGTAGTTTATATTTGAATATAATCCTTTTTCCACTACTATTCTCTTAGCGCTCCAAATGTCCGGTTGCATTTTCTACAGAAAGAGTGTTCAGATCTGCTCAATCAAAAGTATGGTTTAACTCTGTTAGCTGAATGCACAGATCAGAAAGAAGTTTCACAGAATGATTCTGTGTAGTTTTTATTTGAAGATATTCTTTTTCCCAATGTAGGCCTCTTAGCGCTTAGCATGTCCAATTGCAGTTTCTACAGAAAGAGTGTTTCAGAACGGCTCAATCAAAAGTAAGGTTCAACTCTGTTAGTTGAATGCACAGAACAGAAAGTATTTTCACAGAATGCTACTGTGTAGTTTATATTTGAATATATTCCTTTTTCCACTATTACCCTCTTAGCGCTCCGAATGTCCACTTGCATTTTCTACAGAAAGAGTGTTCAGAACTGCGCGATCAAAAGTATGGTTTAACTCTGTTAGCTTAATGAACATATCAGAAATAAGTTTCACACAATGCTTCTGTGTAGTTTTTATTTGAAGATATTATTTTTCCCAATAGAGGCCTCTTAGCGCTCAGAATGTCCAATTGCAGTTTCTACAGAAAGAGTGTTTCAGAACGGCTCAATCAAAAGTAAGGTTCAACTCTGTTAGTTGAATGCACAGAACAGAAAGAAGTTTCATACAATGCTTCTGTGTAGTTTATATTTGAACATATTCTTTTTTCCACTATTACCCACTTAGCGCTACGAATGTCCAGTTGCATTTTCTACAGACAGAGTGTTTCAAAACTGCTCAATCAAAAGTATGGTTTAACTCTGTTAGCTGAATGCCCAGATCAGAAAGAAGTTTCACAGAATGCTTCTGTGTAGTTTATATTTGAATATATTCCTTTTTTAATCTACTACTCTCTTAGCGCTCCAAATGTCCAGTTGCATTTTCTACAGAAAGAGTGTTCAGATCTGCTCAATCAAAAGTATGGTTTAACTCTGTTAGCTGAATGCACAGATCAGAAAGAAGTTTCACATAATGATTCTGTGTAGTTTATATTTGGAGACATTCCTTTTTCCACTATTACCCTCTTAGCGCTCCGAATCTCCACTTGCATTTTCTACAGAAAGAGTGTTTCAGAACGGCTCAATCAAAACTAAGGTTCAACTCTTTTAGTTGAACAAACAGAACAGAAAGAAGTTTCACACAATTCTTCTGTGTAGTTTTTATTTGTAGACATTCTTTTTCCCAATATAGGCCTCCTTGCGCTCAGAATGTCCAATTGCAGTTTCTACAGAAAGAGTGTTTCAGAACGGCTCAATCAAAAGTAAGGTTCAACTCTGTTAGTTGAATGCACAGAACAGAAAGAAGTTTCATACATTGCTTCTGTGTAGTTTATATTTGAACATATTCTTTTTTCCACTATTACCCACTTAGCGCTACGAATGTCCAGTTGCATTTTCTACAGACAGAGTGTTTCAAAACTGCTCAATCAAAAGTATGGTTTAACTCTGTTAGCTGAATGCTCAGATCAGAAAGAAGTTTCACAGAATGCTTCTGTGTAGTTTATATTTGAATATATTCCTTTTTCCACTACTACGCTCTTAGCGCTCCAAATGTCCAGTTGCATTTTCTACAGAAAGAGTGTTCAGATCTGCTCAATCAAAAGTATGGTTTAACTCTGTTAGCTGAATGCACAGATCAGAAAGAAGTTTCACCGAATGATTCTGTGTAGTTTATATTTGAAGACATTCATTTTTCCACTATTACCCTCTTAGCGCTCCGAATCTCCACTTGCATTTTCTACAAAAAGAGTGTTTCATAACTGCTCAATCAAAAATATGTTTTATCTCTGTTAACTGAATTTACAGATCAGAAATAAGTTTCACAGAATGCATCTGTGTGGTTTTTATTTGAAGATATTCTTTTTCCCAGTGTAGGCCTCTTAGCGCTTAGCATGTCCAATTGCAGTTTCTACAGAAAGACTGTTTCAGAACGGCTCAATCAAAAGTAAGGTTCAACTCTGTTAGTTGAATGCACAGAACAGAAAGAATTTTCACAGAATGCTACTGTGTAGTTTATATTTGAATATATTCCTTTTTCCACTATTACCCTCTTAGCGCTCCGAATGTCCACTTGCATTTTCTACAGAAAGAGTGTTCAGAACTGCGCAATCAAAAGTATGGTTTAACTCTGTTAGCTTAATGAACATATCAGAAATAAGTTTCACACAATGCTTCTGTGTAGTTTTTATTTGAAGATATTATTTTTCCCAATAGAGGCCTCTTAGCGCTCAGAATGTCCAATTGCAGTTTCTACAGAAAGAGTGTTTCAGAACGGCTCAATCAAAAGTAAGGTTCAACTCTGTTAGTTGAATGCACAGAACAGAAAGAAGTTTCATACAATGCTTCTGTGTAGTTTATATTTGAACATATTCTTTTTTCCACTATTACCCACTTAGCGCTACGAATGTCCAGTTGCATTTTCTACAGACAGAGTGTTTCAAAACTGCTCAATCAAAAGTATGGTTTAACTCTGTTAGCTGAATGCTCAGATCAGAAAGAAGTTTCACAGAATGCTTCTGTGTAGTTTATATTTGAATATATTCCTTTTTCCACTACTACTCTCTTAGCGCTCCAAATGTCCAGTTGCATTTTCTACAGAAAGAGTGTTCAGATCTGCTCAATCAAATGTATGGTTTAACTCTGTTAGCTGAATGCACAGATCAGAAAGAAGTTTCACAGAATGATTCTGTGTAGTTTATATTTGGAGACATTCCTTTTTCCACTATTACCCTCTTAGCGCTCCGAATCTCCACTTGCATTTTCTACAGAAAGAGTGTTTCAGAACGGCTCAATCAAAACTAAGCTTCAACTCTTTTAGTTGAACAAACAGAACAGAAAGAAGTTTCACACAATTCTTCTGTGTAGTTTTTATTTCTAGACATTCTTTTTCCCAATATAGGCCTCTTAGCGCTCAGAATGTCCAATTGCAGTTTCTACAGAAAGAGTGTTTCAGAACGGCTCAATCAAAAGTAAGGTTCAACTCTGTTAGTTGAATGCACAGAACAGAAAGAAGTTTCATACAATGCTTCTGTGTAGTTTATATTTGAACATATTCTTTTTTCCACTATTACCCACTTAGCGCTACGAATGTCCAGTTGCATTTTCTACAGACAGAGTGTTTCAAAACTGCTCAATCAAAAGTATGGTTTAACTCTGTTAGCTGAATGCTCAGATCAGAAAGAAGTTTCACAGAATGCTTCTGTGTAGTTTATATTTGAATATATTCCTTTTTCCACAACTACGCTCTTAGCGCTCCGAATGTCCACTTGCATTTTCTACAGAAAGAGTGTTCAGAACTGCGCAATCAAAAGTATGGTTTAACTCTGTTAGCTTAATGAACATATCAGAAATAAGTTTCACACAATGCTTCTGTGTAGTTTTTATTTGAAGATATTATTTTTCCCAATAGAGGCCTCTTAGCGCTCAGAATGTCCAATTGCAGTTTCTACAGAAAGAGTGTTTCAGAACGGCTCAATCAAATGTAAGATTCAACTCTGTTAGTTGAATGCACAGAACAGAAAGAAGTTTCATACAATGCTTCTGTGTAGTTTATATTTGAACATATTCTTTTTTCCACTATTACCCACTTAGCGCTACGAATGTCCAGTTGCATTTTCTACAGACAGAGGGTTTCAAAACTGCTCAATCAAAACTATGGTTTAACTCTGTTAGCTGAATGCCCATATCAGAAAGAAGTTTCACAGAATGCTTCTGTGTAGTTTATATTTGAATATATTCCTTTTTCCACTACTACTCTCTTAGCGCTCCAAATGTCCAGTTGCATTTTCTACAGAAAGAGTGTTCAGATCTGCTCAATCAAAAGTATGGTTTAACTCTGTTAGCTGAATGCACAGATCAGAAAGAAGTTTCACAGAATGATTCTGTGTAGTTTATATTTGGAGACATTCCTTTTTCCACTATTACCCTCTTAGCGCTCCGAATCTCCACTTGCATTTTCTACAGAAAGAGTGTTTCAGAACGGCTCAATCAAAACTAAGCTTCAACTCTTTTAGTTGAACAAACAGAACAGAAAGAAGTTTCACACAATTCTTCTGTGTAGTTTTTATTTCTAGACATTCTTTTTCCCAATATAGGCCTCTTAGGGCTCAGAATGTCCAATTGCAGTTTCTACAGAAAGAGTGTTTCAGAACGGCTCAATCAAAAGTAAGGTTCAACTCTGTTAGTTGAATGCACAGAACAGAAAGAAGTTTCATACAATGCTTCTGTGTAGTTTATATTTGAACATATTCTTTTTTCCACTATTACCCACTTAGCGCTACGAATGTCCAGTTGCATTTTCTACAGACAGAGTGTTTCAAAACTGCTCAATCAAAAGTATGGTTTAACTCTGTTAGCTGAATGCTCAGATCAGAAAGAAGTTTCACAGAATGATTCTGTGTAGTTTATATTTGAATATATTCCTTTTTCCACTACTACTCTCTTAGCGCTCCAAATGTCCAGTTGCATTTTCTACAGAAAGAGTGTTCAGATCTGCTCAATCAAAAGTATGGTTTAACTCTGTTAGCTGAATGCACAGATCAGAAAGAAGTTTCACAGAATGATTCTGTGTAGTTTATATTTGGAGACATTCCTTTTTCCACTATTACCCTCTTAGCGCTCCGAATCTAAACTTGCATTTTCTACAGAAAGAGTGTTTCAGAACGGCTCAATCAAAACTAAGCTTCAACTCTTTTAGTTGAACAAACAGAACAGAAAGAAGTTTCACACAATTCTTCTGTGTAGTTTTTATTTCTAGACATTCTTTTTCCCAATATAGGCCTCTTAGCGCTCAGAATGTCCAATTGCAGTTTCTACAGAAAGAGTGTTTCAGAACGGCTCAATCAAAAGTAAGGTTCAACTCTGTTAGTTGAATGCACAGAACAGAAAGAAGTTTCATACAATGCTTCTGTGTAGTTTATATTTGAACATATTCTTTTTTCCACTATTACCCACATAGCGCTACGAATGTCCAGTTGCATTTTCTACAGACAGAGTGTTTCAAAACTGCTCAATCAAAAGTATGGTTTAACTCTGTTAGCTGAATGCTCAGATCAGAAAGAAGTTTCACAGAATGCTTCTGTGTAGTTTATATTTGAATATATTCCTTTTTCCACAACTACGCTCTTAGCGCTCAAAATGTCCAGTTGCATTTTATACAGAAAGAGTGTTCAGATCTGCTCAATCAAAAGTATGGTTTAACTCTGTTAGCTGAATGCACAGATCAGAAAGAAGTTTCACCGAATGATTCTGTGTAGTTTATATTTGAAGACATTCCTTTTTCCACTATTACCTTCTTAGCGCTCCGAATCTCCACTTGCATTTTCTACAAAAAGAGTGTTTCATAACTGCTCAAACAAAAATATGTTTTATCTCTGTTAACTGAATTTACAGATCAGAAATAATTTTCACAGAATGCATCTGTGTAGTTTTTATTTGAAGATATTCTTTTTCCCAATGTAGGCCTCTTAGGGCTTAGCATGTCCAATTGCAGTTTCTACAGAAAGAGTGTTTCAGAACGGCTCAATCAAAAGTAAGGTTCAACTCTGTTAGTTGAATGCACAGAACAGAAAGAATTTTCACAGAATGCTACTGTGTAGTTTATATTTGAATATATTCCTTTTTCCACTATTACCCTCTTAGCGCTCCGAATGTCCACTTGCATTTTCTACAGAAAGAGTGTTCAGAACTGCGCAATCAAAAGTATGGTTTAACTCTGTTAGCTTAATGAACATATCAGAAATAAGTTTCACACAATGCTTCTGTGTAGTTTTTATTTGAAGATATTATTTTTCCCAATAGAGGCCTCTTAGCGCTCAGAATGTCCAATTGCAGTTTCTACAGAAAGAGTGTTTCAGAACGGCTCAATCAAATGTAAGATTCAACTCTGTTAGTTGAATGCACAGAACAGAAAGAAGTTTCATACAATGCTTCTGTGTAGTTTATATTTGAACATATTCTTTTTTCCACTATTACCCACTTAGCGCTACGAATGTCCAGTTGCATTTTCTACAGACAGAGTGTTTCAAAACTGCTCAATCAAAAGTATGGTTTAACTCTGTTAGCTGAATGCTCAGATCAGAAAGAAGTTTCACAGAATGCTTCTGTGTAGTTTATATTTGAATATATTCCTTTTTCCACTACTACTCTCTTAGCGCTCCAAATGTCCAGTTGCATTTTCTACAGAAAGAGTGTTCAGATCTGCTCAATCAAAAGTATGGTTTAACTCTGTTATCTGAATGCACAGATCAGAAAGAAGTTTCACCGAATGATTCTGTGTAGTTTATATTTGAAGACATTCCTTTTTCCACTATTAACCTCTTAGCGCTCCGAATCTCCACTTGCATTTTCTACAAAAAGAGTGTTTCATAACTGCTCAATCAAAAATATGTTTTATCTCTGTTAACTGAATTTACAGATCAGAAATAAGTTTCACAGAATGCATCTGTGTAGTTTTTATTTGAAGATATTCTTTTTCCCAATGTAGGCCTCTTAGCGCTTAGCATGTCCAATTGCAGTTTCTACAGAAAGAGTGTTTCAGAACGGCTCAATCAAAAGTAAGGTTCAACTCTGTTATTTGAATGCACAGAACAGAAAGAATTTTCACAGAATGCTACTGTGTAGTTTATATTTGAATATATTCCTTTTTCCACTATTACCCTCTTAGCGCTCCGAATGTCCACTTGCATTTTCTACAGAAAGAGTGTTCAGAACTGCGCAATCAAAAGTATGGTTTAACTCTGTTAGCTTAATGAACATATCAGAAATAAGTTTCACACAATGCTTCTATGTAGTTTTTATTTGAAGATATTATTTTTCCCAATAGAGGCCTCTTAGCGCTCAGAATGTCCAATTGCAGTTTCTACAGAAAGAGTGTTTCAGAAAGGCTCAATCAAAAGTAAGGTTCAACTCTGTTAGTTGAATGCACAGAACAGAAAGAAGTTTCATACAATGCTTCTGTGTAGTTTATATTTGAACATATTCTTTTTTCCACTATTACCCAATTAGCGCTACGAATGTCCAGTTGCATTTTCTACAGACAGAGTGTTTCAAAACTGCTCAATCAAAAGTATGGTTTAACTCTCTTAGCTGAATGCTCAGATCAGAAAGAAGTTTCACAGAATGCTTCTGTGTAGTTTATATTTGAATATAATCCTTTTTCCACTACTATTCTCTTAGCGCTCCAAATGTCCGGTTGCATTTTCTACAGAAAGAGTGTTCAGATCTGCTCAATCAAAAGTATGGTTTAACTCTGTTAGCTGAATGCACAGATCAGAAAGAAGTTTCACAGAATGATTCTGTGTAGTTTTTATTTGAAGATATTCTTTTTCCCAATGTAGGCCTCTTAGCGCTTAGCATGTCCAATTGCAGTTTCTACAGAAAGAGTGTTTCAGAACGGCTCAATCAAAAGTAAGGTTCAACTCTGTTAGTTGAATGCACAGAACAGAAAGAATTTTCACAGAATGCTACTGTGTAGTTTATATTTGAATATATTCCTTTTTCCACTATTACCCTCTTAGCGCTCCGAATGTCCACTTGCATTTTCTACAGAAAGAGTGTTCAGAACTGCGCGATCAAAAGTATGGTTTAACTCTGTTAGCTTAATGAACATATCAGAAATAAGTTTCACACAATGCTTCTGTGTAGTTTTTATTTGAAGATATTATTTTTCCCAATAGAGGCCTCTTAGCGCTCAGAATGTCCAATTGCAGTTTCTACAGAAAGAGTGTTTCAGAACGGCTCAATCAAAAGTAAGGTTCAACTCTGTTAGTTGAATGCACAGAACAGAAAGAAGTTTCATACAATGCTTCTGTGTAGTTTATATTTGAACATATTATTTTTTCCACTATTACCCACTTAGCGCTACGAATGTCCAGTTGCATTTTCTACAGACAGAGTGTTTCAAAACTGCTCAATCAAAAGTATGGTTTAACTCTGTTAGCTGAATGCCCAGATCAGAAAGAAGTTTCACAGAATGCTTCTGTGTAGTTTATATTTGAATATATTCCTTTTTTAATCTACTACTCTCTTAGCGCTCCAAATGTCCAGTTGCATTTTCTACAGAAAGAGTGTTCAGATCTGCTCAATCAAAAGTATGGTTTAACTCTGTTAGCTGAATGCACAGATCAGAAAGAAGTTTCACATAATGATTCTGTGTAGTTTATATTTGGAGACATTCCTTTTTCCACTATTACCCTCTTAGCGCTCCGAATCTCCACTTGCATTTCCTACAGAAAGAGTGTTTCAGAACGGCTCAATCAAAACTAAGGTTCAACTCTTTTAGTTGAACAAACAGAACAGAAAGTAGTTTCACACAATTCTTCTGTGTAGTTTTTATTTGTAGACATTCTTTTTCCCAATATAGGCCTCCTTGCGTTCAGAATGTCCAATTGCAGTTTCTACAGAAAGAGTGTTTCAGAACGGCTCAATCAAAAGTAAGGTTCAACTCTGTTAGTTGAATGCACAGAACAGAAAGAAGTTTCATACATGGCTTCTGTGTAGTTTATATTTGAACATATTCTTTTTTCCACTATTACCCACTTAGCGCTACGAATGTCCAGTTGCATTTTCTACAGACAGAGTGTTTCAAAACTGCTCAATCAAAAGTATGGTTTAACTCTGTTAGCTGAATGCTCAGATCAGAAAGAAGTTTCACAGAATGCTTCTGTGTAGTTTATATTTGAATATATTCCTTTTTCCACTACTACGCTCTTAGCGCTCCAAATGTCCAGTTGCATTTTCTACAGAAAGAGTGTTCAGATCTGCTCAATCAAAAGTATGGTTTAACTCTGTTAGCTGAATGCACAGATCAGAAAGAAGTTTCACCGAATGATTCTGTGTAGTTTATATTTGAAGACATTCATTTTTCCACTATTACCCTCTTAGCGCTCCGAATCTCCACTTGCATTTTCTACAAAAAGAGTGTTTCATAACTGCTCAATCAAAAATATGTTTTATCTCTGTTAACTGAATTTACAGATCAGAAATAAGTTTCACAGAATGCATCTGTGTGGTTTTTATTTGAAGATATTCTTTTTCCCAGTGTAGGCCTCTTAGCGCTTAGCATGTCCAATTGCAGTTTCTACAGAAAGACTGTTTCAGAACGGCTCAATCAAAAGTAAGGTTCAACTCTGTTAGTTGAATGCACAGAACAGAAAGAATTTTCACAGAATGCTACTGTGTAGTTTATATTTGAATATATTCCTTTTTCCACTATTACCCTCTTAGCGCTCCGAATGTCCACTTGCATTTTCTACAGAAAGAGTGTTCAGAACTGCGCAATCAAAAGTATGGTTTAACTCTGTTAGCTTAATGAACATATCAGAAATAAGTTTCACACAATGCTTCTGTGTAGTTTTTATTTGAAGATATTATGTTTCCCAATAGAGGCCTCTTAGCGCTCAGAATGTCCAATTGCAGTTTCTACAGAAAGAGTGTTTCAGAACGGCTCAATCAAAAGTAAGGTTCAACTCTGTTAGTTGAATGCACAGAACAGAAAGAAGTTTCATACAATGCTTCTGTGTAGTTTATATTTGAACATATTCTTTTTTCCACTATTACCCACTTAGCGCTACGAATGTCCAGTTGCATTTTCTACAGACAGAGTGTTTCAAAACTGCTCAATCAAAAGTATGGTTTAACTCTGTTAGCTGAATGCTCAGATCAGAAAGAAGATTCACAGAATGCTTCTGTGTAGTTTATATTTGAATATATTCCTTTTTCCACTACTACTCTCTTAGCGCTCCAAATGTCCAGTTGCATTTTCTACAGAAAGAGTGTTCAGATCTGCTCAATCAAAAGTATGGTTTAACTCTGTTAGCTGAATGCACAGATCAGAAAGAAGTTTCACAGAATGATTCTGTGTAGTTTATATTTGGAGACATTCCTTTTTCCACTATTACCCTCTTAGCGCTCCGAATCTCCACTTGCATTTTCTACAGAAAGAGTGTTTCAGAACGGCTCAATCAAAACTAAGCTTCAACTCTTTTAGTTGAACAAACAGAACAGAAAGAAGTTTCACACAATTCTTCTGTGTAGTTTTTATTTCTAGACATTCTTTTTCCCAATATAGGCCTCTTAGCGCTCAGAATGTCCAATTGCAGTTTCTACAGAAAGAGTGTTTCAGAACGGCTCAATCAAAAGTAAGGTTCAACTCTGTTAGTTGAATGCACAGAACAGAAAGAAGTTTCATACAATGCTTCTGTGTAGTTTATATTTGAACATATTCTTTTTTCCACTATTACCCACTTAGCGCTACGAATGTCCAGTTGCATTTTCTACAGACAGAGTGTTTCAAAACTGCTCAATCAAAAGTATGGTTTAACTCTGTTACCTGAATGCTCAGATCAGAAAGAAGTTTCACAGAATGCTTCTGTGTAGTTTATATTTGAATATATTCCTTTTTCCACAACTACGCTCTTAGCGCTCAAAATGTCCAGTTGCATTTTCTACAGAAAGAGTGTTCAGATCTGCTCAATCAAAAGTATGGTTTAACTCTGTTAGCTGAATGCACAGATCAGAAAGAAGTTTCACCGAATGATTCTGTGTAGTTTATATTTGAAGACATTCCTTTTTCCACTATTACCTTCTTAGCGCTCCGAATCTCCACTTGCATTTTCTACAAAAAGAGTGTTTCATAACTGCTCAATCAAAAATATGTTTTATCTCTGTTAACTGAATTTACAGATCAGAAATAATTTTCACAGAATGCATCTGTGTAGTTTTTATTTGAAGATATTCTTTTTCCCAATGTAGGCCTCTTAGCGCTTAGCATGTCCAATTGCAGTTTCTACAGAAAGAGTGTTTCAGAACGGCTCAATCAAAAGTAAGGTTCAACTCTGTTAGTTGAATGCACAGAACAGAAAGAATTTTCACAGAATGCTACTGTGTAGTTTATATTTGAATATATTCCTTTTTCCACTATTACCCTCTTAGCGCTCCGAATGTCCACTTGCATTTTCTACAGAAAGAGTGTTCAGAACTGCGCAATCAAAAGTATGGTTTAACTCTGTTAGCTTAATGAACATATCAGAAATAAGTTTCACACAATGCTTCTGTGTAGTTTTTATTTGAAGATATTATTTTTCCCAATAGAGGCCTCTTAGCGCTCAGAATGTCCAATTGCAGTTTCTACAGAAAGAGTGTTTCAGAACGGCTCAATCAAATGTAAGATTCAACTCTGTTAGTTGAATGCACAGAACAGAAAGAAGTTTCATACAATGCTTCTGTGTAGTTTATATTTGAACATATTCTTTTTTCCACTATTACCCACTTAGCGCTACGAATGTCCAGTTGCATTTTCTACAGACAGAGTGTTTCAAAACTGCTCAATCAAAAGTATGGTTTAACTCTGTTAGCTGAATGCCCAGATCAGAAAGAAGTTTCACAGAATGCTTCTGTGTAGTTTATATTTGAATATATTCCTTTTTTAATCTACTACTCTCTTAGCGCTCCAAATGTCCAGTTGCATTTTCTACAGAAAGAGTGTTCAGATCTGCTCAATCAAAAGTATGGTTTAACTCTGTTAGCTGAATGCACAGATCAGAAAGAAGTTTCACATAATGATTCTGTGTAGTTTATATTTGGAGACATTCCTTTTTCCACTATTACCCTCTTAGCGCTCCGAATCTCCACTTGCATTTTCTACAGAAAGAGTGTTTCAGAACGGCTCAATCAAAACTAAGGTTCAACTCTTTTAGTTGAACAAACAGAACAGAAAGAAGTTTCACACAATTCTTCTGTGTAGTTTTTATTTGTAGACATTCTTTTTCCCAATATAGGCCTCCTTGCGCTCAGAATGTCCAATTGCAGTTTCTACAGAAAGAGTGTTTCAGAACGGCTCAATCAAAAGTAAGGTTCAACTCTGTTAGTTGAATGCACAGAACAGAAAGAAGTTTCATACATTGCTTCTGTGTAGTTTATATTTGAACATATTCTTTTTTCCACTATTACCCACTTAGCGCTACGAATGTCCAGTTGCATTTTCTACAGACAGAGTGTTTCAAAACTGCTCAATCAAAAGTATGGTTTAACTCTGTTAGCTGAATGCTCAGATCAGAAAGAAGTTTCACAGAATGCTTCTGTGTAGTTTATATTTGAATATATTCCTTTTTCCACTACTACGCTCTTAGCGCTCCAAATGTCCAGTTGCATTTTCTACAGAAAGAGTGTTCAGATCTGCTCAATCAAAAGTATGGTTTAACTCTGTTAGCTGAATGCACAGATCAGAAAGAAGTTTCACCGAATGATTCTGTGTAGTTTATATTTGAAGACATTCATTTTTCCACTATTACCCTCTTAGCGCTCCGAATCTCCACTTGCATTTTCTACAAAAAGAGTGTTTCATAACTGCTCAATCAAAAATATGTTTTATCTCTGTTAACTGAATTTACAGATCAGAAATAAGTTTCACAGAATGCATCTGTGTGGTTTTTATTTGAAGATATTCTTTTTCCCAGTGTAGGCCTCTTAGCGCTTAGCATGTCCAATTGCAGTTTCTACAGAAAGACTGTTTCAGAACGGCTCAATCAAAAGTAAGGTTCAACTCTGTTAGTTGAATGCACAGAACAGAAAGAATTTTCACAGAATGCTACTGTGTAGTTTATATTTGAATATATTCCTTTTTCCACTATTACCCTCTTAGCGCTCCGAATGTCCACTTGCATTTTCTACAGAAAGAGTGTTCAGAACTGCGCAATCAAAAGTATGGTTTAACTCTGTTAGCTTAATGAACATATCAGAAATAAGTTTCACACAATGCTTCTGTGTAGTTTTTATTTGAAGATATTATTTTTCCCAATAGAGGCCTCTTAGCGCTCAGAATGTCCAATTGCAGTTTCTACAGAAAGAGTGTTTCAGAACGGCTCAATCAAAAGTAAGGTTCAACTCTGTTAGTTGAATGCACAGAACAGAAAGAAGTTTCATACAATGCTTCTGTGTAGTTTATATTTGAACATATTCTTTTTTCCACTATTACCCACTTAGCGCTACGAATGTCCAGTTGCATTTTCTACAGACAGAGTGTTTCAAAACTGCTCAATCAAAAGTATGGTTTAACTCTGTTAGCTGAACGCTCAGATCAGAAAGAAGTTTCACAGAATGCTTCTGTGTAGTTTATATTTGAATATATTCCTTTTTCCACTACTACTCTCTTAGCGCTCCAAATGTCCAGTTGCATTTTCTACAGAAAGAGTGTTCAGATCTGCTCAATCAAATGTATGGTTTAACTCTGTTAGCTGAATGCACAGATCAGAAAGAAGTTTCACAGAATGATTCTGTGTAGTTTATATTTGGAGACATTCCTTTTTCCACTATTACCCTCTTAGCGCTCCGAATCTCCACTTGCATTTTCTACAGAAAGAGTGTTTCAGAACGGCTCAATCAAAACTAAGCTTCAACTCTTTTAGTTGAACAAACAGAACAGAAAGAAGTTTCACACAATTCTTCTGTGTAGTTTTTATTTCTAGACATTCTTTTTCCCAATATAGGCCTCTTAGCGCTCAGAATGTCCAATTGCAGTTTCTACAGAAAGAGTGTTTCAGAACGGCTCAATCAAAAGTAAGGTTCAACTCTGTTAGTTGAATGCACAGAACAGAAAGAAGTTTCATACAATGCTTCTGTGTAGTTTATATTTGAACATATTCTTTTTTCCACTATTACCCACTTAGCGCTACGAATGTCCAGTTGCATTTTCTACAGACAGAGTGTTTCAAAACTGCTCAATCAAAAGTATGGTTTAACTCTGTTAGCTGAATGCTCAGATCAGAAAGAAGTTTCACAGAATGCTTCTGTGTAGTTTATATTTGAATATATTCCTTTTTCCACAACTACGCTCTTAGCGCTCCGAATGTCCACTTGCATTTTCTACAGAAAGAGTGTTCAGAACTGCGCAATCAAAAGTATGGTTTAACTCTGTTAGCTTAATGAACATATCAGAAATAAGTTTCACACAATGCTTCTGTGTAGTTTTTATTTGAAGATATTATTTTTCCCAATAGAGGCCTCTTAGCGCTCAGAATGTCCAATTGCAGTTTCTACAGAAAGAGTGTTTCAGAACGGCTCAATCAAATGTAAGATTCAACTCTGTTAGTTGAATGCACAGAACAGAAAGAAGTTTCATACAATGCTTCTGTGTAGTTTATATTTGAACATATTCTTTTTTCCACTATTACCCACTTAGCGCTACGAATGTCCAGTTGCATTTTCTACAGACAGAGTGTTTCAAAACTGCTCAATCAAAACTATGGTTTAACTCTGTTAGCTGAATGCCCATATCAGAAAGAAGTTTCACAGAATGCTTCTGTGTAGTTTATATTTGAATATATTCCTTTTTCCACTACTACTCTCTTAGCGCTCCAAATGTCCAGTTGCATTTTCTACAGAAAGAGTGTTCAGATCTGCTCAATCAAAAGTATGGTTTAACTCTGTTAGCTGAATGCACAGATCAGAAAGAAGTTTCACAGAATGATTCTGTGTAGTTTATATTTGGAGACATTCCTTTTTCCACTATTACCCTCTTAGCGCTCCGAATCTCCACTTGCATTTTCTACAGAAAGAGTGTTTCAGAACGGCTCAATCAAAACTAAGCTTCAACTCTTTTAGTTGAACAAACAGAACAGAAAGAAGTTTCACACAATTCTTCTGTGTAGTTTTTATTTCTAGACATTCTTTTTCCCAATATAGGCCTCTTAGCGCTCAGAATGTCCAATTGCAGTTTCTACAGAAAGAGTGTTTCAGAACGGCTCAATCAAAAGTAAGGTTCAACTCTGTTAGTTGAATGCACAGAACAGAAAGAAGTTTCATACAATGCTTCTGTGTAGTTTATATTTGAACATATTCTTTTTTCCACTATTACCCACTTAGCGCTACGAATGTCCAGTTGCATTTTCTACAGACAGAGTGTTTCAAAACTGCTCAATCAAAAGTATGGTTTAACTCTGTTAGCTGAATGCTCAGATCAGAAAGAAGTTTCACAGAATGCTTCTGTGTAGTTTATATTTGAATATATTCCTTTTTCCACTACTACTCTCTTAGCGCTCCAAATGTCCAGTTGCATTTTCTACAGAAAGAGTGTTCAGATCTGCTCAATCAAAAGTATGGTTTAACTCTGTTAGCTGAATGCACAGATCAGAAAGAAGTTTCACAGAATGATTCTGTGTAGTTTATATTTGGAGACATTCCTTTTTCCACTATTACCCTCTTAGCGCTCCGAATCTCCACTTGCATTTTCTACAGAAAGAGTGTTTCAGAACGGCTCAATCAAAACTAAGGTTCAACTCTTTTAGTTGAACAAACAGAACAGAAAGAAGTTTCACACAATTCTTCTGTGTAGTTTTTATTTGTAGACATTCTTTTTCCCAATATAGGCCTCCTTGCGCTCAGAATGTCCAATTGCAGTTTCTACAGAAAGAGTGTTTCAGAACGGCTCAATCAAAAGTAAGGTTCAACTCTGTTAGTTGAATGCACAGAACAGAAAGAAGTTTCATACATTGCTTCTGTGTAGTTTATATTTGAACATATTCTTTTTTCCACTATTACCCACTTAGCGCTACGAATGTCCAGTTGCATTTTCTACAGACAGAGTGTTTCAAAACTGCTCAATCAAAAGTATGGTTTAACTCTGTTAGCTGAATGCTCAGATCAGAAAGAAGTTTCACAGAATGCTTCTGTGTAGTTTATATTTGAATATATTCCTTTTTCCACTACTACGCTCTTAGCGCTCCAAATGTCCAGTTGCATTTTCTACAGAAAGAGTGTTCAGATCTGCTCAATCAAAAGTATGGTTTAACTCTGTTAGCTGAATGCACAGATCAGAAAGAAGTTTCACCGAATGATTCTGTGTAGTTTATATTTGAAGACATTCATTTTTCCACTATTACCCTCTTAGCGCTCCGAATCTCCACTTGCATTTTCTACAAAAAGAGTGTTTCATAACTGCTCAATCAAAAATATGTTTTATCTCTGTTAACTGAATTTACAGATCAGAAATAAGTTTCACAGAATGCATCTGTGTGGTTTTTATTTGAAGATATTCTTTTTCCCAGTGTAGGCCTCTTAGCGCTTAGCATGTCCAATTGCAGTTTCTACAGAAAGACTGTTTCAGAACGGCTCAATCAAAAGTAAGGTTCAACTCTGTTAGTTGAATGCACAGAACAGAAAGAATTTTCACAGAATGCTACTGTGTAGTTTATATTTGAATATATTCCTTTTTCCACTATTACCCTCTTAGCGCTCCGAATGTCCACTTGCATTTTCTACAGAAAGAGTGTTCAGAACTGCGCAATCAAAAGTATGGTTTAACTCTGTTAGCTTAATGAACATATCAGAAATAAGTTTCACACAATGCTTCTGTGTAGTTTTTATTTGAAGATATTATTTTTCCCAATAGAGGCCTCTTAGCGCTCAGAATGTCCAATTGCAGTTTCTACAGAAAGAGTGTTTCAGAACGGCTCAATCAAAAGTAAGGTTCAACTCTGTTAGTTGAATGCACAGAACAGAAAGAAGTTTCATACAATGCTTCTGTGTAGTTTATATTTGAACATATTCTTTTTTCCACTATTACCCACTTAGCGCTACGAATGTCCAGTTGCATTTTCTACAGACAGAGTGTTTCAAAACTGCTCAATCAAAAGTATGGTTTAACTCTGTTAGCTGAATGCTCAGATCAGAAAGAAGATTCACAGAATGCTTCTGTGTAGTTTATATTTGAATATATTCCTTTTTCCACTACTACTCTCTTAGCGCTCCAAATGTCCAGTTGCATTTTCTACAGAAAGAGTGTTCAGATCTGCTCAATCAAAAGTATGGTTTAACTCTGTTAGCTGAATGCACAGATCAGAAAGAAGTTTCACAGAATGATTCTGTGTAGTTTATATTTGGAGACATTCCTTTTTCCACTATTACCCTCTTAGCGCTCCGAATCTCCACTTGCATTTTCTACAGAAAGAGTGTTTCAGAACGGCTCAATCAAAACTAAGCTTCAACTCTTTTAGTTGAACAAACAGAACAGAAAGAAGTTTCACACAATTCTTCTGTGTAGTTTTTATTTCTAGACATTCTTTTTCCCAATATAGGCCTCTTAGCGCTCAGAATGTCCAATTGCAGTTTCTACAGAAAGAGTGTTTCAGAACGGCTCAATCAAAAGTAAGGTTCAACTCTGTTAGTTGAATGCACAGAACAGAAAGAAGTTTCATACAATGCTTCTGTGTAGTTTATATTTGAACATATTCTTTTTTCCACTATTACCCACTTAGCGCTACGAATGTCCAGTTGCATTTTCTACAGACAGAGTGTTTCAAAACTGCTCAATCAAAAGTATGGTTTAACTCTGTTACCTGAATGCTCAGATCAGAAAGAAGTTTCACAGAATGCTTCTGTGTAGTTTATATTTGAATATATTCCTTTTTCCACAACTACGCTCTTAGCGCTCAAAATGTCCAGTTGCATTTTCTACAGAAAGAGTGTTCAGATCTGCTCAATCAAAAGTATGGTTTAACTCTGTTAGCTGAATGCACAGATCAGAAAGAAGTTTCACCGAATGATTCTGTGTAGTTTATATTTGAAGACATTCCTTTTTCCACTATTACCTTCTTAGCGCTCCGAATCTCCACTTGCATTTTCTACAAAAAGAGTGTTTCATAACTGCTCAATCAAAAATATGTTTTATCTCTGTTAACTGAATTTACAGATCAGAAATAATTTTCACAGAATGCATCTGTGTAGTTTTTATTTGAAGATATTCTTTTTCCCAATGTAGGCCTCTTAGCGCTTAGCATGTCCAATTGCAGTTTCTACAGAAAGAGTGTTTCAGAACGGCTCAATCAAAAGTAAGGTTCAACTCTGTTAGTTGAATGCACAGAACAGAAAGAATTTTCACAGAATGCTACTGTGTAGTTTATATTTGAATATATTCCTTTTTCCACTATTACCCTCTTAGCGCTCCGAATGTCCACTTGCATTTTCTACAGAAAGAGTGTTCAGAACTGCGCAATCAAAAGTATGGTTTAACTCTGTTAGCTTAATGAACATATCAGAAATAAGTTTCACACAATGCTTCTGTGTAGTTTTTATTTGAAGATATTATTTTTCCCAATAGAGGCCTCTTAGCGCTCAGAATGTCCAATTGCAGTTTCTACAGAAAGAGTGTTTCAGAACGGCTCAATCAAATGTAAGATTCAACTCTGTTAGTTGAATGCACAGAACAGAAAGAAGTTTCATACAATGCTTCTGTGTACTTTATATTTGAACATATTCTTTTTTCCACTATTACCCACTTAGCGCTACGAATGTCCAGTTGCATTTTCTACAGACAGAGTGTTTCAAAACTGCTCAATCAAAACTATGGTTTAACTCTGTTAGCTGAATGCCCATATCAGAAAGAAGTTTCACAGAATGCTTCTGTGTAGTTTATATTTGAATATATTCCTTTTTCCACTACTACTCTCTTAGCGCTCCAAATGTCCAGTTGCATTTTCTACAGAAAGAGTGTTCAGATCTGCTCAATCAAAAGTATGGTTTAACTCTGTTAGCTGAATGCACAGATCAGAAAGAAGTTTCACAGAATGATTCTGTGTAGTTTATATTTGGAGACATTCCTTTTTCCACTATTACCCTCTTAGCGCTCCGAATCTCCACTTGCATTTTCTACAGAAAGAGTGTTTCAGAACGGCTCAATCAAAACTAAGCTTCAACTCTTTTAGTTGAACAAACAGAACAGAAAGAAGTTTCACACAATTCTTCTGTGTAGTTTTTATTTCTAGACATTCTTTTTCCCAATATAGGCCTCTTAGGGCTCAGAATGTCCAATTGCAGTTTCTACAGAAAGAGTGTTTCAGAACGGCTCAATCAAAAGTAAGGTTCAACTCTGTTAGTTGAATGCACAGAACAGAAAGAAGTTTCATACAATGCTTCTGTGTAGTTTATATTTGAACATATTCTTTTTTCCACTATTACCCACTTAGCGCTACGAATGTCCAGTTGCATTTTCTACAGACAGAGTGTTTCAAAACTGCTCAATCAAAAGTATGGTTTAACTCTGTTAGCTGAATGCTCAGATCAGAAAGAAGTTTCACAGAATGATTCTGTGTAGTTTATATTTGAATATATTCCTTTTTCCACTACTACTCTCTTAGCGCTCCAAATGTCCAGTTGCATTTTCTACAGAAAGAGTGTTCAGATCTGCTCAATCAAAAGTATGGTTTAACTCTGTTAGCTGAATGCACAGATCAGAAAGAAGTTTCACAGAATGATTCTGTGTAGTTTATATTTGGAGACATTCCTTTTTCCACTATTACCCTCTTAGCGCTCCGAATCTCCACTTGCATTTTCTACAGAAAGAGTGTTTCAGAACGGCTCAATCAAAACTAAGCTTCAACTCTTTTAGTTGAACAAACAGAACAGAAAGAAGTTTCACACAATTCTTCTGTGTAGTTTTTATTTCTAGACATTCTTTTTCCCAATATAGGCCTCTTAGCGCTCAGAATGTCCAATTGCAGTTTCTACAGAAAGAGTGTTTCAGAACGGCTCAATCAAAAGTAAGGTTCAACTCTGTTAGTTGAATGCACAGAACAGAAAGAAGTTTCATACAATGCTTCTGTGTAGTTTATATTTGAACATATTCTTTTTTCCACTATTACCCACTTAGCGCTACGAATGTCCAGTTGCATTTTCTACAGACAGAGTGTTTCAAAACTGCTCAATCAAAAGTATGGTTTAACTCTGTTAGCTTAATGCTCAGATCAGAAAGAAGTTTCACAGAATGCTTCTGTGTAGTTTATATTTGAATATATTCCTTTTTCCACAACTACGCTCTTAGCGCTCAAAATGTCCAGTTGCATTTTATACAGAAAGAGTGTTCAGATCTGCTCAATCAAAAGTATGGTTTAACTCTGTTAGCTGAATGCACAGATCAGAAAGAAGTTTCACCGAATGATTCTGTGTAGTTTATATTTGAAGACATTCCTTTTTCCACTATTACCTTCTTAGCGCTCCGAATCTCCACTTGCATTTTCTACAAAAAGAGTGTTTCATAACTGCTCAAACAAAAATATGTTTTATCTCTGTTAACTGAATTTACAGATCAGAAATAATTTTCACAGAATGCATCTGTGTAGTTTTTATTTGAAGATATTCTTTTTCCCAATGTAGGCCTCTTAGCGCTTAGCATGTCCAATTGCAGTTTCTACAGAAAGAGTGTTTCAGAACGGCTCAATCAAAAGTAAGGTTCAACTCTGTTAGTTGAATGCACAGAACAGAAAGAATTTTCACAGAATGCTACTGTGTAGTTTATATTTGAATATATTCCTTTTTCCACTATTACCCTCTTAGCGCTCCGAATGTCCACTTGCATTTTCTACAGAAAGAGTGTTCAGAACTGCGCAATCAAAAGTATGGTTTAACTCTGTTAGCTTAATGAACATATCAGAAATAAGTTTCACACAATGCTTCTGTGTAGTTTTTATTTGAAGATATTATTTTTCCCAATAGAGGCCTCTTAGCGCTCAGAATGTCCAATTGCAGTTTCTACAGAAAGAGTGTTTCAGAACGGCTCAATCAAATGTAAGATTCAACTCTGTTAGTTGAATGCACAGAACAGAAAGAAGTTTCATACAATGCTTCTGTGTAGTTTATATTTGAACATATTCTTTTTTCCACTATTACCCACTTAGCGCTACGAATGTCCAGTTGCATTTTCTACAGACAGAGTGTTTCAAAACTGCTCAATCAAAAGTATGGTTTAACTCTGTTAGCTGAATGCTCAGATCAGAAAGAAGTTTCACAGAATGCTTCTGTGTAGTTTATATTTGAATATATTCCTTTTTCCACTACTACTCTCTTAGCGCTCCAAATGTCCAGTTGCATTTTCTACAGAAAGAGTGTTCAGATCTGCTCAATCAAAAGTATGGTTTAACTCTGTTATCTGAATGCACAGATCAGAAAGAAGTTTCACCGAATGATTCTGTGTAGTTTATATTTGAAGACATTCCTTTTTCCACTATTAACCTCTTAGCGGTCCGAATCTCCACTTGCATTTTCTACAAAAAGAGTGTTTCATAACTGCTCAATCAAAAATATGTTTTATCTCTGTTAACTGAATTTACAGATCAGAAATAAGTTTCACAGAATGCATCTGTGTAGTTTTTATTTGAAGATATTCTTTTTCCCAATGTAGGCCTCTTAGCGCTTAGCATGTCCAATTGCAGTTTCTACAGAAAGAGTGTTTCAGAACGGCTCAATCAAAAGTAAGGTTCAACTCTGTTATTTGAATGCACAGAACAGAAAGAATTTTCACAGAATGCTACTGTGTAGTTTATATTTGAATATATTCCTTTTTCCACTATTACCCTCTTAGCGCTCCGAATGTCCACTTGCATTTTCTACAGAAAGAGTGTTCAGAACTGCGCAATCAAAAGTATGGTTTAACTCTGTTAGCTTAATGAACATATCAGAAATAAGTTTCACACAATGCTTCTATGTAGTTTTTATTTGAAGATATTATTTTTCCCAATAGAGGCCTCTTAGCGCTCAGAATGTCCAATTGCAGTTTCTACAGAAAGAGTGTTTCAGAAAGGCTCAATCAAAAGTAAGGTTCAACTCTGTTAGTTGAATGCACAGAACAGAAAGAAGTTTCATACAATGCTTCTGTGTAGTTTATATTTGAACATATTCTTTTTTCCACTATTACCCAATTAGCGCTACGAATGTCCAGTTGCATTTTCTACAGACAGAGTGTTTCAAAACTGCTCAATCAAAAGTATGGTTTAACTCTCTTAGCTGAATGCTCAGATCAGAAAGAAGTTTCACAGAATGCTTCTGTGTAGTTTATATTTGAATATAATCCTTTTTCCACTACTATTCTCTTAGCGCTCCAAATGTCCGGTTGCATTTTCTACAGAAAGAGTGTTCAGATCTGCTCAATCAAAAGTATGGTTTAACTCTGTTAGCTGAATGCACAGATCAGAAAGAAGTTTCACAGAATGATTCTGTGTAGTTTTTATTTGAAGATATTCTTTTTCCCAATGTAGGCCTCTTAGCGCTTAGCATGTCCAATTGCAGTTTCTACAGAAAGAGTGTTTCAGAACGGCTCAATCAAAAGTAAGGTTCAACTCTGTTAGTTGAATGCACAGAACAGAAAGAATTTTCACAGAATGCTACTGTGTAGTTTATATTTGAATATATTCCTTTTTCCACTATTACCCTCTTAGCGCTCCGAATGTCCACTTGCATTTTCTACAGAAAGAGTGTTCAGAACTGCGCGATCAAAAGTATGGTTTAACTCTGTTAGCTTAATGAACATATCAGAAATAAGTTTCACACAATGCTTCTGTGTAGTTTTTATTTGAAGATATTATTTTTCCCAATAGAGGCCTCTTAGCGCTCAGAATGTCCAATTGCAGTTTCTACAGAAAGAGTGTTTCAGAACGGCTCAATCAAAAGTAAGGTTCAACTCTGTTAGTTGAATGCACAGAACAGAAAGAAGTTTCATACAATGCTTCTGTGTAGTTTATATTTGAACATATTATTTTTTCCACTATTACCCACTTAGCGCTACGAATGTCCAGTTGCATTTTCTACAGACAGAGTGTTTCAAAACTGCTCAATCAAAAGTATGGTTTAACTCTGTTAGCTGAATGCCCAGATCAGAAAGAAGTTTCACAGAATGCTTCTGTGTAGTTTATATTTGAATATATTCCTTTTTTAATCTACTACTCTCTTAGCGCTCCAAATGTCCAGTTGCATTTTCTACAGAAAGAGTGTTCAGATCTGCTCAATCAAAAGTATGGTTTAACTCTGTTAGCTGAATGCACAGATCAGAAAGAAGTTTCACATAATGATTCTGTGTAGTTTATATTTGGAGACATTCCTTTTTCCACTATTACCCTCTTAGCGCTCCGAATCTCCACTTGCATTTCCTACAGAAAGAGTGTTTCAGAACGGCTCAATCAAAACTAAGGTTCAACTCTTTTAGTTGAACAAACAGAACAGAAAGTAGTTTCACACAATTCTTCTGTGTAGTTTTTATTTGTAGACATTCTTTTTCCCAATATAGGCCTCCTTGCGTTCAGAATGTCCAATTGCAGTTTCTACAGAAAGAGTGTTTCAGAACGGCTCAATCAAAAGTAAGGTTCAACTCTGTTAGTTGAATGCACAGAACAGAAAGAAGTTTCATACATGGCTTCTGTGTAGTTTATATTTGAACATATTCTTTTTTCCACTATTACCCACTTAGCGCTACGAATGTCCAGTTGCATTTTCTACAGACAGAGTGTTTCAAAACTGCTCAATCAAAAGTATGGTTTAACTCTGTTAGCTGAATGCTCAGATCAGAAAGAAGTTTCACAGAATGCTTCTGTGTAGTTTATATTTGAATATATTCCTTTTTCCACTACTACGCTCTTAGCGCTCCAAATGTCCAGTTGCATTTTCTACAGAAAGAGTGTTCAGATCTGCTCAATCAAAAGTATGGTTTAACTCTGTTAGCTGAATGCACAGATCAGAAAGAAGTTTCACCGAATGATTCTGTGTAGTTTATATTTGAAGACATTCATTTTTCCACTATTACCCTCTTAGCGCTCCGAATCTCCACTTGCATTTTCTACAAAAAGAGTGTTTCATAACTGCTCAATCAAAAATATGTTTTATCTCTGTTAACTGAATTTACAGATCAGAAATAAGTTTCACAGAATGCATCTGTGTGGTTTTTATTTGAAGATATTCTTTTTCCCAGTGTAGGCCTCTTAGCGCTTAGCATGTCCAATTGCAGTTTCTACAGAAAGACTGTTTCAGAACGGCTCAATCAAAAGTAAGGTTCAACTCTGTTAGTTGAATGCACAGAACAGAAAGAATTTTCACAGAATGCTACTGTGTAGTTTATATTTGAATATATTCCTTTTTCCACTATTACCCTCTTAGCGCTCCGAATGTCCACTTGCATTTTCTACAGAAAGAGTGTTCAGAACTGCGCAATCAAAAGTATGGTTTAACTCTGTTAGCTTAATGAACATATCAGAAATAAGTTTCACACAATGCTTCTGTGTAGTTTTTATTTGAAGATATTATGTTTCCCAATAGAGGCCTCTTAGCGCTCAGAATGTCCAATTGCAGTTTCTACAGAAAGAGTGTTTCAGAACGGCTCAATCAAAAGTAAGGTTCAACTCTGTTAGTTGAATGCACAGAACAGAAAGAAGTTTCATACAATGCTTCTGTGTAGTTTATATTTGAACATATTCTTTTTTCCACTATTACCCACTTAGCGCTACGAATGTCCAGTTGCATTTTCTACAGACAGAGTGTTTCAAAACTGCTCAATCAAAAGTATGGTTTAACTCTGTTAGCTGAATGCTCAGATCAGAAAGAAGATTCACAGAATGCTTCTGTGTAGTTTATATTTGAATATATTCCTTTTTCCACTACTACTCTCTTAGCGCTCCAAATGTCCAGTTGCATTTTCTACAGAAAGAGTGTTCAGATCTGCTCAATCAAAAGTATGGTTTAACTCTGTTAGCTGAATGCACAGATCAGAAAGAAGTTTCACAGAATGATTCTGTGTAGTTTATATTTGGAGACATTCCTTTTTCCACTATTACCCTCTTAGCGCTCCGAATCTCCACTTGCATTTTCTACAGAAAGAGTGTTTCAGAACGGCTCAATCAAAACTAAGCTTCAACTCTTTTAGTTGAACAAACAGAACAGAAAGAAGTTTCACACAATTCTTCTGTGTAGTTTTTATTTCTAGACATTCTTTTTCCCAATATAGGCCTCTTAGCGCTCAGAATGTCCAATTGCAGTTTCTACAGAAAGAGTGTTTCAGAACGGCTCAATCAAAAGTAAGGTTCAACTCTGTTAGTTGAATGCACAGAACAGAAAGAAGTTTCATACAATGCTTCTGTGTAGTTTATATTTGAACATATTCTTTTTTCCACTATTACCCACTTAGCGCTACGAATGTCCAGTTGCATTTTCTACAGACAGAGTGTTTCAAAACTGCTCAATCAAAAGTATGGTTTAACTCTGTTACCTGAATGCTCAGATCAGAAAGAAGTTTCACAGAATGCTTCTGTGTAGTTTATATTTGAATATATTCCTTTTTCCACAACTACGCTCTTAGCGCTCAAAATGTCCAGTTGCATTTTCTACAGAAAGAGTGTTCAGATCTGCTCAATCAAAAGTATGGTTTAACTCTGTTAGCTGAATGCACAGATCAGAAAGAAGTTTCACCGAATGATTCTGTGTAGTTTATATTTGAAGACATTCATTTTTCCACTATTACCCTCTTAGCGCTCCGAATCTCCACTTGCATTTTCTACAAAAAGAGTGTTTCATAACTGCTCAATCAAAAATATGTTTTATCTCTGTTAACTGAATTTACAGATCAGAAATAAGTTTCACAGAATGCATCTGTGTGGTTTTTATTTGAAGATATTCTTTTTCCCAGTGTAGGCCTCTTAGCGCTTAGCATGTCCAATTGCAGTTTCTACAGAAAGACTGTTTCAGAACGGCTCAATCAAAAGTAAGGTTCAACTCTGTTAGTTGAATGCACAGAACAGAAAGAATTTTCACAGAATGCTACTGTGTAGTTTATATTTGAATATATTCCTTTTTCCACTATTACCCTCTTAGCGCTCCGAATGTCCACTTGCATTTTCTACAGAAAGAGTGTTCAGAACTGCGCAATCAAAAGTATGGTTTAACTCTGTTAGCTTAATGAACATATCAGAAATAAGTTTCACACAATGCTTCTGTGTAGTTTTTATTTGAAGATATTATGTTTCCCAATAGAGGCCTCTTAGCGCTCAGAATGTCCAATTGCAGTTTCTACAGAAAGAGTGTTTCAGAACGGCTCAATCAAAAGTAAGGTTCAACTCTGTTAGTTGAATGCACAGAACAGAAAGAAGTTTCATACAATGCTTCTGTGTAGTTTATATTTGAACATATTCTTTTTTCCACTATTACCCACTTAGCGCTACGAATGTCCAGTTGCATTTTCTACAGACAGAGTGTTTCAAAACTGCTCAATCAAAAGTATGGTTTAACTCTGTTAGCTGAATGCTCAGATCAGAAAGAAGATTCACAGAATGCTTCTGTGTAGTTTATATTTGAATATATTCCTTTTTCCACTACTACTCTCTTAGCGCTCCAAATGTCCAGTTGCATTTTCTACAGAAAGAGTGTTCAGATCTGCTCAATCAAAAGTATGGTTTAACTCTGTTAGCTGAATGCACAGATCAGAAAGAAGTTTCACAGAATGATTCTGTGTAGTTTATATTTGGAGACATTCCTTTTTCCACTATTACCCTCTTAGCGCTCCGAATCTCCACTTGCATTTTCTACAGAAAGAGTGTTTCAGAACGGCTCAATCAAAACTAAGCTTCAACTCTTTTAGTTGAACAAACAGAACAGAAAGAAGTTTCACACAATTCTTCTGTGTAGTTTTTATTTCTAGACATTCTTTTTCCCAATATAGGCCTCTTAGCGCTCAGAATGTCCAATTGCAGTTTCTACAGAAAGAGTGTTTCAGAACGGCTCAATCAAAAGTAAGGTTCAACTCTGTTAGTTGAATGCACAGAACAGAAAGAAGTTTCATACAATGCTTCTGTGTAGTTTATATTTGAACATATTCTTTTTTCCACTATTACCCACTTAGCGCTACGAATGTCCAGTTGCATTTTCTACAGACAGAGTGTTTCAAAACTGCTCAATCAAAAGTATGGTTTAACTCTGTTACCTGAATGCTCAGATCAGAAAGAAGTTTCACAGAATGCTTCTGTGTAGTTTATATTTGAATATATTCCTTTTTCCACAACTACGCTCTTAGCGCTCAAAATGTCCAGTTGCATTTTCTACAGAAAGAGTGTTCAGATCTGCTCAATCAAAAGTATGGTTTAACTCTGTTAGCTGAATGCACAGATCAGAAAGAAGTTTCACCGAATGATTCTGTGTAGTTTATATTTGAAGACATTCCTTTTTCCACTATTACCTTCTTAGCGCTCCGAATCTCCACTTGCATTTTCTACAAAAAGAGTGTTTCATAACTGCTCAATCAAAAATATGTTTTATCTCTGTTAACTGAATTTACAGATCAGAAATAATTTTCACAGAATGCATCTGTGTAGTTTTTATTTGAAGATATTCTTTTTCCCAATGTAGGCCTCTTAGCGCTTAGCATGTCCAATTGCAGTTTCTACAGAAAGAGTGTTTCAGAACGGCTCAATCAAAAGTAAGGTTCAACTCTGTTAGTTGAATGCACAGAACAGAAAGAATTTTCACAGAATGCTACTGTGTAGTTTATATTTGAATATATTCCTTTTTCCACTATTACCCTCTTAGCGCTCCGAATGTCCACTTGCATTTTCTACAGAAAGAGTGTTCAGAACTGCGCAATCAAAAGTATGGTTTAACTCTGTTAGCTTAATGAACATATCAGAAATAAGTTTCACACAATGCTTCTGTGTAGTTTTTATTTGAAGATATTATTTTTCCCAATAGAGGCCTCTTAGCGCTCAGAATGTCCAATTGCAGTTTCTACAGAAAGAGTGTTTCAGAACGGCTCAATCAAATGTAAGATTCAACTCTGTTAGTTGAATGCACAGAACAGAAAGAAGTTTCATACAATGCTTCTGTGTAGTTTATATTTGAACATATTCTTTTTTCCACTATTACCCACTTAGCGCTACGAATGTCCAGTTGCATTTTCTACAGACAGAGTGTTTCAAAACTGCTCAATCAAAACTATGGTTTAACTCTGTTAGCTGAATGCCCATATCAGAAAGAAGTTTCACAGAATGCTTCTGTGTAGTTTATATTTGAATATATTCCTTTTTCCACTACTACTCTCTTAGCGCTCCAAATGTCCAGTTGCATTTTCTACAGAAAGAGTGTTCAGATCTGCTCAATCAAAAGTATGGTTTAACTCTGTTAGCTGAATGCACAGATCAGAAAGAAGTTTCACAGAATGATTCTGTGTAGTTTATATTTGGAGACATTCCTTTTTCCACTATTACCCTCTTAGCGCTCCGAATCTCCACTTGCATTTTCTACAGAAAGAGTGTTTCAGAACGGCTCAATCAAAACTAAGCTTCAACTCTTTTAGTTGAACAAACAGAACAGAAAGAAGTTTCACACAATTCTTCTGTGTAGTTTTTATTTCTAGACATTCTTTTTCCCAATATAGGCCTCTTAGGGCTCAGAATGTCCAATTGCAGTTTCTACAGAAAGAGTGTTTCAGAACGGCTCAATCAAAAGTAAGGTTCAACTCTGTTAGTTGAATGCACAGAACAGAAAGAAGTTTCATACAATGCTTCTGTGTAGTTTATATTTGAACATATTCTTTTTTCCACTATTACCCACTTAGCGCTACGAATGTCCAGTTGCATTTTCTACAGACAGAGTGTTTCAAAACTGCTCAATCAAAAGTATGGTTTAACTCTGTTAGCTGAATGCTCAGATCAGAAAGAAGTTTCACAGAATGATTCTGTGTAGTTTATATTTGAATATATTCCTTTTTCCACTACTACTCTCTTAGCGCTCCAAATGTCCAGTTGCATTTTCTACAGAAAGAGTGTTCAGATCTGCTCAATCAAAAGTATGGTTTAACTCTGTTAGCTGAATGCACAGATCAGAAAGAAGTTTCACAGAATGATTCTGTGTAGTTTATATTTGGAGACATTCCTTTTTCCACTATTACCCTCTTAGCGCTCCGAATCTAAACTTGCATTTTCTACAGAAAGAGTGTTTCAGAACGGCTCAATCAAAACTAAGCTTCAACTCTTTTAGTTGAACAAACAGAACAGAAAGAAGTTTCACACAATTCTTCTGTGTAGTTTTTATTTCTAGACATTCTTTTTCCCAATATAGGCCTCTTAGCGCTCAGAATGTCCAATTGCAGTTTCTACAGAAAGAGTGTTTCAGAACGGCTCAATCAAAAGTAAGGTTCAACTCTGTTAGTTGAATGCACAGAACAGAAAGAAGTTTCATACAATGCTTCTGTGTAGTTTATATTTGAACATATTCTTTTTTCCACTATTACCCACTTAGCGCTACGAATGTCCAGTTGCATTTTCTACAGACAGAGTGTTTCAAAACTGCTCAATCAAAAGTATGGTTTAACTCTGTTAGCTGAATGCTCAGATCAGAAAGAAGTTTCACAGAATGCTTCTGTGTAGTTTATATTTGAATATATTCCTTTTTCCACAACTACGCTCTTAGCGCTCAAAATGTCCAGTTGCATTTTATACAGAAAGAGTGTTCAGATCTGCTCAATCAAAAGTATGGTTTAACTCTGTTAGCTGAATGCACAGATCAGAAAGAAGTTTCACCGAATGATTCTGTGTAGTTTATATTTGAAGACATTCCTTTTTCCACTATTACCTTCTTAGCGCTCCGAATCTCCACTTGCATTTTCTACAAAAAGAGTGTTTCATAACTGCTCAAACAAAAATATGTTTTATCTCTGTTAACTGAATTTACAGATCAGAAATAATTTTCACAGAATGCATCTGTGTAGTTTTTATTTGAAGATATTCTTTTTCCCAATGTAGGCCTCTTAGCGCTTAGCATGTCCAATTGCAGTTTCTACAGAAAGAGTGTTTCAGAACGGCTCAATCAAAAGTAAGGTTCAACTCTGTTAGTTGAATGCACAGAACAGAAAGAATTTTCACAGAATGCTACTGTGTAGTTTATATTTGAATATATTCCTTTTTCCACTATTACCCTCTTAGCGCTCCGAATGTCCACTTGCATTTTCTACAGAAAGAGTGTTCAGAACTGCGCAATCAAAAGTATGGTTTAACTCTGTTAGCTTAATGAACATATCAGAAATAAGTTTCACACAATGCTTCTGTGTAGTTTTTATTTGAAGATATTATTTTTCCCAATAGAGGCCTCTTAGCGCTCAGAATGTCCAATTGCAGTTTCTACAGAAAGAGTGTTTCAGAACGGCTCAATCAAATGTAAGATTCAACTCTGTTAGTTGAATGCACAGAACAGAAAGAAGTTTCATACAATGCTTCTGTGTAGTTTATATTTGAACATATTCTTTTTTCCACTATTACCCACTTAGCGCTACGAATGTCCAGTTGCATTTTCTACAGACAGAGTGTTTCAAAACTGCTCAATCAAAAGTATGGTTTAACTCTGTTAGCTGAATGCTCAGATCAGAAAGAAGTTTCACAGAATGCTTCTGTGTAGTTTATATTTGAATATATTCCTTTTTCCACTACTACTCTCTTAGCGCTCCAAATGTCCAGTTGCATTTTCTACAGAAAGAGTGTTCAGATCTGCTCAATCAAAAGTATGGTTTAACTCTGTTATCTGAATGCACAGATCAGAAAGAAGTTTCACCGAATGATTCTGTGTAGTTTATATTTGAAGACATTCCTTTTTCCACTATTAACCTCTTAGCGCTCCGAATCTCCACTTGCATTTTCTACAAAAAGAGTGTTTCATAACTGCTCAATCAAAAATATGTTTTATCTCTGTTAACTGAATTTACAGATCAGAAATAAGTTTCACAGAATGCATCTGTGTAGTTTTTATTTGAAGATATTCTTTTTCCCAATGTAGGCCTCTTAGCGCTTAGCATGTCCAATTGCAGTTTCTACAGAAAGAGTGTTTCAGAACGGCTCAATCAAAAGTAAGGTTCAACTCTGTTATTTGAATGCACAGAACAGAAAGAATTTTCACAGAATGCTACTGTGTAGTTTATATTTGAATATATTCCTTTTTCCACTATTACCCTCTTAGCGCTCCGAATGTCCACTTGCATTTTCTACAGAAAGAGTGTTCAGAACTGCGCAATCAAAAGTATGGTTTAACTCTGTTAGCTTAATGAACATATCAGAAATAAGTTTCACACAATGCTTCTATGTAGTTTTTATTTGAAGATATTATTTTTCCCAATAGAGGCCTCTTAGCGCTCAGAATGTCCAATTGCAGTTTCTACAGAAAGAGTGTTTCAGAAAGGCTCAATCAAAAGTAAGGTTCAACTCTGTTAGTTGAATGCACAGAACAGAAAGAAGTTTCATACAATGCTTCTGTGTAGTTTATATTTGAACATATTCTTTTTTCCACTATTACCCAATTAGCGCTACGAATGTCCAGTTGCATTTTCTACAGACAGAGTGTTTCAAAACTGCTCAATCAAAAGTATGGTTTAACTCTCTTAGCTGAATGCTCAGATCAGAAAGAAGTTTCACAGAATGCTTCTGTGTAGTTTATATTTGAATATAATCCTTTTTCCACTACTATTCTCTTAGCGCTCCAAATGTCCGGTTGCATTTTCTACAGAAAGAGTGTTCAGATCTGCTCAATCAAAAGTATGGTTTAACTCTGTTAGCTGAATGCACAGATCAGAAAGAAGTTTCACAGAATGATTCTGTGTAGTTTTTATTTGAAGATATTCTTTTTCCCAATGTAGGCCTCTTAGCGCTTAGCATGTCCAATTGCAGTTTCTACAGAAAGAGTGTTTCAGAACGGCTCAATCAAAAGTAAGGTTCAACTCTGTTAGTTGAATGCACAGAACAGAAAGAATTTTCACAGAATGCTACTGTGTAGTTTATATTTGAATATATTCCTTTTTCCACTATTACCCTCTTAGCGCTCCGAATGTCCACTTGCATTTTCTACAGAAAGAGTGTTCAGAACTGCGCGATCAAAAGTATGGTTTAACTCTGTTAGCTTAATGAACATATCAGAAATAAGTTTCACACAATGCTTCTGTGTAGTTTTTATTTGAAGATATTATTTTTCCCAATAGAGGCCTCTTAGCGCTCAGAATGTCCAATTGCAGTTTCTACAGAAAGAGTGTTTCAGAACGGCTCAATCAAAAGTAAGGTTCAACTCTGTTAGTTGAATGCACAGAACAGAAAGAAGTTTCATACAATGCTTCTGTGTAGTTTATATTTGAACATATTATTTTTTCCACTATTACCCACTTAGCGCTACGAATGTCCAGTTGCATTTTCTACAGACAGAGTGTTTCAAAACTGCTCAATCAAAAGTATGGTTTAACTCTGTTAGCTGAATGCCCAGATCAGAAAGAAGTTTCACAGAATGCTTCTGTGTAGTTTATATTTGAATATATTCCTTTTTTAATCTACTACTCTCTTAGCGCTCCAAATGTCCAGTTGCATTTTCTACAGAAAGAGTGTTCAGATCTGCTCAATCAAAAGTATGGTTTAACTCTGTTAGCTGAATGCACAGATCAGAAAGAAGTTTCACATAATGATTCTGTGTAGTTTATATTTGGAGACATTCCTTTTTCCACTATTACCCTCTTAGCGCTCCGAATCTCCACTTGCATTTCCTACAGAAAGAGTGTTTCAGAACGGCTCAATCAAAACTAAGGTTCAACTCTTTTAGTTGAACAAAGAGAACAGAAAGTAGTTTCACACAATTCTTCTGTGTAGTTTTTATTTGTAGACATTCTTTTTCCCAATATAGGCCTCCTTGCGTTCAGAATGTCCAATTGCAGTTTCTACACAAAGAGTGTTTCAGAACGGCTCAATCAAAAGTAAGGTTCAACTCTGTTAGTTGAATGCACAGAACAGAAAGAAGTTTCATACATGGCTTCTGTGTAGTTTATATTTGAACATATTCTTTTTTCCACTATTACCCACTTAGCGCTACGAATGTCCAGTTGCATTTTCTACAGACAGAGTGTTTCAAAACTGCTCAATCAAAAGTATGGTTTAACTCTGTTAGCTGAATGCTCAGATCAGAAAGAAGTTTCACAGAATGCTTCTGTGTAGTTTATATTTGAATATATTCCTTTTTCCACTACTACGCTCTTAGCGCTCCAAATGTCCAGTTGCATTTTCTACAGAAAGAGTGTTCAGATCTGCTCAATCAAAAGTATGGTTTAACTCTGTTAGCTGAATGCACAGATCAGAAAGAAGTTTCACCGAATGATTCTGTGTAGTTTATATTTGAAGACATTCATTTTTCCACTATTACCCTCTTAGCGCTCCGAATCTCCACTTGCATTTTCTACAAAAAGAGTGTTTCATAACTGCTCAATCAAAAATATGTTTTATCTCTGTTAACTGAATTTACAGATCAGAAATAAGTTTCACAGAATGCATCTGTGTGGTTTTTATTTGAAGATATTCTTTTTCCCAGTGTAGGCCTCTTAGCGCTTAGCATGTCCAATTGCAGTTTCTACAGAAAGACTGTTTCAGAACGGCTCAATCAAAAGTAAGGTTCAACTCTGTTAGTTGAATGCACAGAACAGAAAGAATTTTCACAGAATGCTACTGTGTAGTTTATATTTGAATATATTCCTTTTTCCACTATTACCCTCTTAGCGCTCCGAATGTCCACTTGCATTTTCTACAGAAAGAGTGTTCAGAACTGCGCAATCAAAAGTATGGTTTAACTCTGTTAGCTTAATGAACATATCAGAAATAAGTTTCACACAATGCTTCTGTGTAGTTTTTATTTGAAGATATTATGTTTCCCAATAGAGGCCTCTTAGCGCTCAGAATGTCCAATTGCAGTTTCTACAGAAAGAGTGTTTCAGAACGGCTCAATCAAAAGTAAGGTTCAACTCTGTTAGTTGAATGCACAGAACAGAAAGAAGTTTCATACAATGCTTCTGTGTAGTTTATATTTGAACATATTCTTTTTTCCACTATTACCCACTTAGCGCTACGAATGTCCAGTTGCATTTTCTACAGACAGAGTGTTTCAAAACTGCTCAATCAAAAGTATGGTTTAACTCTGTTAGCTGAATGCTCAGATCAGAAAGAAGTTTCACAGAATGCTTCTGTGTAGTTTATATTTGAATATATTCCTTTTTCCACTACTACTCTCTTAGCGCTCCAAATGTCCAGTTGCATTTTCTACAGAAAGAGTGTTCAGATCTGCTCAATCAAAAGTATGGTTTAACTCTGTTAGCTGAATGCACAGATCAGAAAGAAGTTTCACAGAATGATTCTGTGTAGTTTATATTTGGAGACATTCCTTTTTCCACTATTACCCTCTTAGCGCTCCGAATCTCCACTTGCATTTTCTACAGAAAGAGTGTTTCAGAACGGCTCAATCAAAACTAAGGTTCAACTCTTTTAGTTGAACAAACAGAACAGAAAGAAGTTTCACACAATTCTTCTGTGTAGTTTTTATTTCTAGACATTCTTTTTCCCAATATAGGCCTCTTAGCGCTCAGAATGTCCAATTGCAGTTTCTACAGAAAGAGTGTTTCAGAACGGCTCAATCAAAAGTAAGGTTCAACTCTGTTAGTTGAATGCACAGAACAGAAAGAAGTTTCATACAATGCTTCTGTGTAGTTTATATTTGAACATATTCTTTTTTCCACTATTACCCACTTAGCGCTACGAATGTCCAGTTGCATTTTCTACAGACAGAGTGTTTCAAAACTGCTCAATCAAAAGTATGGTTTAACTCTGTTAGCTGAATGCTCAGATCAGAAAGAAGTTTCACAGAATGCTTCTGTGTAGTTTATATTTGAATATATTCCTTTTTCCACAACTACGCTCTTAGCGCTCAAAATGTCCAGTTGCATTTTCTACAGAAAGAGTGTTCAGATCTGCTCAATCAAAAGTATGGTTTAACTCTGTTAGCTGAATGCACAGATCAGAAAGAAGTTTCACCGAATGATTCTGTGTAGTTTATATTTGAAGACATTCCTTTTTCCACTATTACCTTCTTAGCGCTCCGAATCTCCACTTGCATTTTCTACAAAAAGAGTGTTTCATAACTGCTCAATCAAAAATATGTTTTATCTCTGTTAACTGAATTTACAGATCAGAAATAATTTTCACAGAATGCATCTGTGTAGTTTTTATTTGAAGATATTCTTTTTCCCAATGTAGGCCTCTTAGCGCTTAGCATGTCCAATTGCAGTTTCTACAGAAAGAGTGTTTCAGAACGGCTCAATCAAAAGTAAGGTTCAACTCTGTTAGTTGAATGCACAGAACAGAAAGAATTTTCACAGAATGCTACTGTGTAGTTTATATTTGAATATATTCCTTTTTCCACTATTACCCTCTTAGCGCTCCGAATGTCCACTTGCATTTTCTACAGAAAGAGTGTTCAGAACTGCGCAATCAAAAGTATGGTTTAACTCTGTTAGCTTAATGAACATATCAGAAATAAGTTTCACACAATGCTTCTGTGTAGTTTTTATTTGAAGATATTATTTTTCCCAATAGAGGCCTCTTAGCGCTCAGAATGTCCAATTGCAGTTTCTACAGAAAGAGTGTTTCAGAACGGCTCAATCAAATGTAAGATTCAACTCTGTTAGTTGAATGCACAGAACAGAAAGAAGTTTCATACAATGCTTCTGTGTAGTTTATATTTGAACATATTCTTTTTTCCACTATTACCCACTTAGCGCTACGAATGTCCAGTTGCATTTTCTACAGACAGAGTGTTTCAAAACTGCTCAATCAAAACTATGGTTTAACTCTGTTAGCTGAATGCCCATATCAGAAAGAAGTTTCACAGAATGCTTCTGTGTAGTTTATATTTGAATATATTCCTTTTTCCACTACTACTCTCTTAGCGCTCCAAATGTCCAGTTGCATTTTCTACAGAAAGAGTGTTCAGATCTGCTCAATCAAAAGTATGGTTTAACTCTGTTAGCTGAATGCACAGATCAGAAAGAAGTTTCACAGAATGATTCTGTGTAGTTTATATTTGGAGACATTCCTTTTTCCACTATTACCCTCTTAGCGCTCCGAATCTCCACTTGCATTTTCTACAGAAAGAGTGTTTCAGAACGGCTCAATCAAAACTAAGCTTCAACTCTTTTAGTTGAACAAACAGAACAGAAAGAAGTTTCACACAATTCTTCTGTGTAGTTTTTATTTCTAGACATTCTTTTTCCCAATATAGGCCTCTTAGCGCTCAGAATGTCCAATTGCAGTTTCTACAGAAAGAGTGTTTCAGAACGGCTCAATCAAAAGTAAGGTTCAACTCTGTTAGTTGAATGCACAGAACAGAAAGAAGTTTCATACAATGCTTCTGTGTAGTTTATATTTGAACATATTCTTTTTTCCACTATTACCCACTTAGCGCTACGAATGTCCAGTTGCATTTTCTACAGACAGAGTGTTTCAAAACTGCTCAATCAAAAGTATGGTTTAACTCTGTTAGCTGAATGCTCAGATCAGAAAGAAGTTTCACAGAATGTTTCTGTGTAGTTTATATTTGAATATATTCCTTTTTCCACTACTACTCTCTTTGCGCTCCAAATGTCCAGTTGCATTTTCTACAGAAAGAGTGTTCAGATCTGCTCAATCAAAAGTATGGTTTAACTCTGTTAGCTGAATGCACAGATCAGAAAGAAGTTTCACAGAATGATTCTGTGTAGTTTATATTTGGAGACATTCCTTTTTCCACTATTACCCTCTTAGCGCTCCGAATCTCCACTTGCATTTTCTACAGAAAGAGTGTTTCAGAACGGCTCAATCAAAACTAAGCTTCAACTCTTTTAGTTGAACAAACAGAACAGAAAGAAGTTTCACACAATTCTTCTGTGTAGTTTTTATTTCTAGACATTCTTTTTCCCAATATAGGCCTCTTAGCGCTCAGAATGTCCAATTGCAGTTTCTACAGAAAGAGTGTTTCAGAACGGCTCAATCAAAAGTAAGGTTCAACTCTGTTAGTTGAATGCACAGAACAGAAAGAAGTTTCATACAATGCTTCTGTGTAGTTTATATTTGAACATATTCTTTTTTCCACTATTACCCACTTAGCGCTACGAATGTCCAGTTGCATTTTCTACAGACAGAGTGTTTCAAAACTGCTCAATCAAAAGTATGGTTTAACTCTGTTAGCTGAATGCTCAGATCAGAAAGAAGTTTCACAGAATGCTTCTGTGTAGTTTATATTTGAATATATTCCTTTTTCCACAACTACGCTCTTAGCGCTCAAAATGTCCAGTTGCATTTTCTACAGAAAGAGTGTTCAGATCTGCTCAATCAAAAGTATGGTTTAACTCTGTTAGCTGAATGCACAGATCAGAAAGAAGTTTCACCGAATGATTCTGTGTAGTTTATATTTGAAGACATTCCTTTTTCCACTATTACCTTCTTAGCGCTCCGAATCTCCACTTGCATTTTCTACAAAAAGAGTGTTTCATAACTGCTCAAACAAAAATATGTTTTATCTCTGTTAACTGAATTTACAGATCAGAAATAATTTTCACAGAATGCATCTGTGTAGTTTTTATTTGAAGATATTCTTTTTCCCAATGTAGGCCTCTTAGCGCTTAGCATGTCCAATTGCAGTTTCTACAGAAAGAGTGTTTCAGAACGGCTCAATCAAAAGTAAGGTTCAACTCTGTTAGTTGAATGCACAGAACAGAAAGAATTTTCACAGAATGCTACTGTGTAGTTTATATTTGAATATATTCCTTTTTCCACTATTACCCTCTTAGCGCTCCGAATGTCCACTTGCATTTTCTACAGAAAGAGTGTTCAGAACTGCGCAATCAAAAGTATGGTTTAACTCTGTTAGCTTAATGAACATATCAGAAATAAGTTTCACACAATGCTTCTGTGTAGTTTTTATTTGAAGATATTATTTTTCCCAATAGAGGCCTCTTAGCGCTCAGAATGTCCAATTGCAGTTTCTACAGAAAGAGTGTTTCAGAACGGCTCAATCAAGTGTAAGATTCAACTCTGTTAGTTGAATGCACAGAACAGAAAGAAGTTTCATACAATGCTTCTGTGTAGTTTATATTTGAACATATTCTTTTTTCCACTATTACCCACTTAGCGCTACGAATGTCCAGTTGCATTTTCTACAGACAGAGTGTTTCAAAACTGCTCAATCAAAAGTATGGTTTAACTCTGTTAGCTGAATGCCCAGATCAGAAAGAAGTTTCACAGAATGCTTCAGTGTAGTTTATATTTGAATATATTCCTTTTTTAATCTAATACTCTCTTAGCGCTCCAAATGTCCAGTTGCATTTTCTACAGAAAGAGTGTTCAGATCTGCTCAATCAAAAGTATGGTTTAACTCTGTTAGCTGAATGCACAGATCAGAAAGAAGTTTCACATAATGATTCTGTGTAGTTTATATTTGGAGACATTCCTTTTTCCACTATTACCCTCTTAGCGCTCCGAATCTCCACTTGCATTTTCTACAGAAAGAGTGTTTCAGAACGGCTCAATCAAAACTAAGGTTCAACTCTTTTAGTTGAACAAACAGAACAGAAAGAAGTTTCACACAATTCTTCTGTGTAGTTTTTATTTGTAGACATTCTTTTTCCCAATATAGGCCTCCTTGCGCTCAGAATGTCCAATTGCAGTTTCTACAGAAAGAGTGTTTCAGAACGGCTCAATCAAAAGTAAGGTTCAACTCTGTTAGTTGAATGCACAGAACAGAAAGAAGTTTCATACATTGCTTCTGTGTAGTTTATATTTGAACATATTCTTTTTTCCACTATTACCCACTTAGCGCTACGAATGTCCAGTTGCATTTTCTACAGACAGAGTGTTTCAAAACTGCTCAATCAAAAGTATGGTTTAACTCTGTTAGCTGAATGCTCAGATCAGAAAGAAGTTTCACAGAATGCTTCTGTGTAGTTTATATTTGAATATATTCCTTTTTCCACTACTACGCTCTTAGCGCTCCAAATGTCCAGTTGCATTTTCTACAGAAAGAGTGTTCAGATCTGCTCAATCAAAAGTATGGTTTAACTCTGTTAGCTGAATGCACAGATCAGAAAGAAGTTTCACCGAATGATTCTGTGTAGTTTATATTTGAAGACATTCATTTTTCCACTATTACCCTCTTAGCGCTCCGAATCTCCACTTGCATTTTCTACAAAAAGAGTGTTTCATAACTGCTCAATCAAAAATATGTTTTATCTCTGTTAACTGAATTTACAGATCAGAAATAAGTTTCACAGAATGCATCTGTGTGGTTTTTATTTGAAGATATTCTTTTTCCCAGTGTAGGCCTCTTAGCGCTTAGCATGTCCAATTGCAGTTTCTACAGAAAGACTGTTTCAGAACGGCTCAATCAAAAGTAAGGTTCAACTCTGTTAGTTGAATGCACAGAACAGAAAGAATTTTCACAGAATGCTACTGTGTAGTTTATATTTGAATATATTCCTTTTTCCACTATTACCCTCTTAGCGCTCCGAATGTCCACTTGCATTTTCTACAGAAAGAGTGTTCAGAACTGCGCAATCAAAAGTATGGTTTAACTCTGTTAGCTTAATGAACATATCAGAAATAAGTTTCACACAATGCTTCTGTGTAGTTTTTATTTGAAGATATTATTTTTCCCAATAGAGGCCTCTTAGCGCTCAGAATGTCCAATTGCAGTTTCTACAGAAAGAGTGTTTCAGAACGGCTCAATCAAAAGTAAGGTTCAACTCTGTTAGTTGAATGCACAGAACAGAAAGAAGTTTCATACAATGCTTCTGTGTAGTTTATATTTGAACATATTCTTTTTTCCACTATTACCCACTTAGCGCTACGAATGTCCAGTTGCATTTTCTACAGACAGAGTGTTTCAAAACTGCTCAATCAAAAGTATGGTTTAACTCTGTTAGCTGAATGCTCAGATCAGAAAGAAGTTTCACAGAATGCTTCTGTGTAGTTTATATTTGAATATATTCCTTTTTCCACTACTACTCTCTTAGCGCTCCAAATGTCCAGTTGCATTTTCTACAGAAAGAGTGTTCAGATCTGCTCAATCAAAAGTATGGTTTAACTCTGTTAGCTGAATGCACAGATCAGAAAGAAGTTTCACAGAATGATTCTGTGTAGTTTATATTTGGAGACATTCCTTTTTCCACTATTACCCTCTTAGCGCTCCGAATCTCCACTTGCATTTTCTACAGAAAGAGTGTTTCAGAACGGCTCAATCAAAACTAAGCTTCAACTCTTTTAGTTGAACAAACAGAACAGAAAGAAGTTTCACACAATTCTTCTGTGTAGTTTTTATTTCTAGACATTCTTTTTCCCAATATAGGCCTCTTAGCGCTCAGAATGTCCAATTGCAGTTTCTACAGAAAGAGTGTTTCAGAACGGCTCAATCAAAAGTAAGGTTCAACTCTGTTAGTTGAATGCACAGAACAGAAAGAAGTTTCATACAATGCTTCTGTGTAGTTTATATTTGAACATATTCTTTTTTCCACTATTACCCACTTAGCGCTACGAATGTCCAGTTGCATTTTCTACAGACAGAGTGTTTCAAAACTGCTCAATCAAAAGTATGGTTTAACTCTGTTAGCTGAATGCTCAGATCAGAAAGAAGTTTCACAGAATGCTTCTGTGTAGTTTATATTTGAATATATTCCTTTTTCCACAACTACGCTCTTAGCGCTCAAAATGTCCAGTTGCATTTTCTACAGAAAGAGTGTTCAGATCTGCTCAATCAAAAGTATGGTTTAACTCTGTTAGCTGAATGCACAGATCAGAAAGAAGTTTCACCGAATGATTCTGTGTAGTTTATATTTGAAGACATTACTTTTTCCACTATTACCTTCTTAGCGCTCCGAATCTCCACTTGCATTTTCTACAAAAAGAGTGTTTCATAACTGCTCAATCAAAAATATGTTTTATCTCTGTTAACTGAATTTACAGATCAGAAATAATTTTCACAGAATGCATCTGTGTAGTTTTTATTTGAAGATATTCTTTTTCCCAATGTAGGCCTCTTAGCGCTTAGCATGTCCAATTGCAGTTTCTACAGAAAGAGTGTTTCAGAACGGCTCAATCAAAAGTAAGGTTCAACTCTGTTAGTTGAATGCACAGAACAGAAAGAATTTTCACAGAATGCTACTGTGTAGTTTATATTTGAATATATTCCTTTTTCCACTATTACCCTCTTAGCGCTCCGAATGTCCACTTGCATTTTCTACAGAAAGAGTGTTCAGAACTGCGCAATCAAAAGTATGGTTTAACTCTGTTAGCTTAATGAACATATCAGAAATAAGTTTCACACAATGCTTCTGTGTAGTTTTTATTTGAAGATATTATTTTTCCCAATAGAGGCCTCTTAGCGCTCAGAATGTCCAATTGCAGTTTCTACAGAAAGAGTGTTTCAGAACGGCTGAATCAAATGTAAGATTCAACTCTGTTAGTTGAATGCACAGAACAGAAAGAAGTTTCATACAATGCTTCTGTGTAGTTTATATTTGAACATATTCTTTTTTCCACTATTACCCACTTAGCGCTACGAATGTCCAGTTGCATTTTCTACAGACAGAGTGTTTCAAAACTGCTCAATCAAAACTATGGTTTAACTCTGTTAGCTGAATGCCCATATCAGAAAGAAGTTTCACAGAATGCTTCTGTGTAGTTTATATTTGAATATATTCCTTTTTCCACTACTACTCTCTTAGCGCTCCAAATGTCCAGTTGCATTTTCTACAGAAAGAGTGTTCAGATCTGCTCAATCAAAAGTATGGTTTAACTCTGTTAGCTGAATGCACAGATCAGAAAGAAGTTTCACAGAATGATTCTGTGTAGTTTATATTTGGAGACATTCCTTTTTCCACTATTACCCTCTTAGCGCTCCGAATCTCCACTTGCATTTTCTACAGAAAGAGTGTTTCAGAACGGCTCAATCAAAACTAAGCTTCAACTCTTTTAGTTGAACAAACAGAACAGAAAGAAGTTTCACACAATTCTTCTGTGTAGTTTTTATTTCTAGACATTCTTTTTCCCAATATAGGCCTCTTAGCGCTCAGAATGTCCAATTGCAGTTTCTACAGAAAGAGTGTTTCAGAACGGCTCAATCAAAAGTAAGGTTCAACTCTGTTAGTTGAATGCACAGAACAGAAAGAAGTTTCATACAATGCTTCTGTGTAGTTTATATTTGAACATATTCTTTTTTCCACTATTACCCACTTAGCGCTACGAATGTCCAGTTGCATTTTCTACAGACAGAGTGTTTCAAAACTGCTCAATCAAAAGTATGGTTTAACTCTGTTAGCTGAATGCTCAGATCAGAAAGAAGTTTCACAGAATGCTTCTGTGTAGTTTATATTTGAATATATTCCTTTTTCCACTACTACGCTCTTAGCGCTCCAAATGTCCAGTTGCATTTTCTACAGAAAGAGTGTTCAGATCTGCTCAATCAAAAGTATGGTTTAACTCTGTTAGCTGAATGCACAGATCAGAAAGAAGTTTCACCGAATGATTCTGTGTAGTTTATATTTGAAGACATTACTTTTTCCACTATTACCCTCTTAGCGCTCCGAATCTCCACTTGCATTTTCTACAAAAAGAGTGTTTCATAACTGCTCAATCAAAAATATGTTTTATCTCTGTTAACTGAATTTACAGATCAGAAATAAGTTTCACAGAATGCATCTGTGTAGTTTTTATTTGAAGATATTCTTTTTCCCAATGTAGGCCTCTTAGCGCTTAGCATGTCCAATTGCAGTTTCTACAGAAAGAGTGTTTCAGAACGGCTCAATCAAAAGTAAGGTTCAACTCTGTTAGTTGAATGCACAGAACAGAAAGAATTTTCACAGAATGCTACTGTGTAGTTTATATTTGAATATATTCCTTTTTCCACTATTACCCTCTTAGCGCTCCGAATGTCCACTTGCATTTTCTACAGAAAGAGTGTTCAGAACTGCGCAATCAAAAGTATGGTTTAACTCTGTTAGCTTAATGAACATATCAGAAATAAGTTTCACACAATGCTTCTGTGTAGTTTTTATTTGAAGATATTATTTTTCCCAATAGAGGCCTATTAGCGCTCAGAATGTCCAATTGCAGTTTCTACAGAAAGAGTGTTTCAGAACGGCTCAATCAAAAGTAAGGTTCAACTCTGTTAGTTGAATGCACAGAACAGAAAGAAGTTTCATACAATGCTTCTGTGTAGTTTATATTTGAACATATTCTTTTTTCCACTATTACTCACTTAGCGCTACGAATGTCCAGTTGCATTTTCTACAGACAGAGTGTTTCAAAACTGCCCAATCAAAAGTATGGTTTAACTCTGTTAGCTGAATGCCCAGATCAGAAAGAAGTTTCACAGAATGCTTCTGTGTAGTTTATATTTGAATATATTCCTTTTTCCACTAGTACTCTCTTAGCGCTCCAAATGTCCAGTTGCATTTTCTACAGAAAGAGTGTTCAGATCTGCTCAATCAAAAGTATGGTTTAACTCTGTTAGCTGAATGCACAGATCAGAAAGAAGTTTCACAGAATGATTCTGTGTAGTTTATATTTGGAGACATTCCTTTTTCCACTATTACCCTCTTAGCGCTCCGAATCTCCACTTGCATTTTCTACAGAAAGAGTGTTTCAGAACGGCTCAATCAAAACTAAGCTTCAACTCTTTTAGTTGAACAAACAGAACAGAAAGAAGTTTCACACAATTCTTCTGTATAGTTTTTATTTCTAGACATTCTTTTTCCCAATATAGGCCTCTTAGCACTCAGAATGTCCAATTGCAGTTTCTACAGAAAGAGTGTTTCAGAACGGCTCAATCAAAAGTAAGGTTCAACTCTGTTAGTTGAATGCACAGAACAGAAAGGAGTTTCATACAATGCTTCTGTGTAGTTTATATTTGAACATATTCTTTTTTCCACTATTACCCACTTAGCGCTACGAATGTCCAGTTGCATTTTCTACAGACAGAGTGTTTCAAAACTGCTCAATCAAAAGTATGGTTTAACTCTGTTAGCTGAATGCTCAGATCAGAAAGAAGTTTCACAGAATGCTTCTATGTAGTTTATATTTGAATATATTCCTTTTTCCACAACTACGCTCTTAGCGCTCCAAATGTCCAGTTGCATTTTCTACAGAAAGAGTGTTCAGATCTGCTCAATCAAAAGTATGGTTTAACTCTGTTAGCTGAATGCACAGATCAGAAAGAAGTTTCACCGAATGATTCTGTGTAGTTTATATTTGAAGACATTCCTTTTTCCACTATTAACCTCTTAGCGCACCGAATCTCCACTTGCATTTTCTACAAAAAGAGTGTTTCATAACTGCTCAATCAAAAATATGTTTTATCTCTGTTAACTGAATTTACAGATCAGAAATAAGTTTCACAGAATGCATCTGTGTAGTTTTTATTTGAAGATATTCTTTTTCCCAATGAAGGCCTCTTAGCGCTTAGCATGTCCAATTGCAGTTTCTACAGAAAGAGTGTTTCAGAACGGCTCAATCAAAAGTAAGGTTCAACTCTGTTATTTGAATGCACAGAACAGAAAGAATTTTCACAGAATGCTACTGTGTAGTTTATATTTGAATATATTCCTTTTTCCACTATTACCCTCTTAGCGCTCGGAATGTCCACTTGCATTTTCTACAGAAAGAGTGTTCAGAACTGCGCAATCAAAAGTATGGTTTAACTCTGTTAGCTTAATGAACATATCAGAAATAAGTTTCACACAATGCTTCTGTGTAGTTTTTATTTGAAGATATTATTTTTCCCAATAGAGGCCTCTTAGCGCTCAGAATGTCCAATTGCAGTTTCTACAGAAAGAGTGTTTCAGAAAGGCTCAATCAAAAGTAAGGTTCAACTCTGTTAGTTGAATGCACAGAACAGAAAGAAGTTTCATACAATGCTTCTGTGTAGTTTATATTTGAACATATTCTTTTTTCCACTATTACCCAATTAGCGCTACGAATGTCCAGTTGCATTTTCTACAGACAGAATGTTTCAAAACTGCTCAATCAAAAGTATGGTTTAACTCTCTTACCTGAATGCTCAGATCAGAAAGAAGTTTCACAGAATGCTTCTGTGTAGTTTATATTTGAATATAATCCTTTTTCCACTACTATTCTCTTAGCGCTCCAAATGTCCGGTTGCATTTTCTACAGAAAGAGTGTTCAGATCTGCTCAATCAAAAGTATGGTTTAACTCTGTTAGCTGAATGCACAGATCAGAAAGAAGTTTCACAGAATGATTCTGTGTAGTTTTTATTTGAAGATATTCTTTTTCCCAATGTAGGCCTCTTAGCGCTTAGCATGTCCAATTGCAGTTTCTACAGAAAGAGTGTTTCAGAACGGCTCAATCAAAAGTAAGGTTCAACTCTGTTAGTTGAATGCACAGAACAGAAAGAATTTTCACAGAATGCTACTGTGTAGTTTATATTTGAATATATTCCTTTTTCCACTATTACCCTCTTAGCGCTCCGAATGTCCACTTGCATTTTCTACAGAAAGAGTGTTCAGAACTGCGCGATCAAAAGTATGGTTTAACTCTGTTAGCTTAATGAACATATCAGAAATAAGTTTCACACAATGCTTCTGTGTAGTTTTTATTTGAAGATATTATTTTTCACAATAGAGGCCTCTTAGCGCTCAGAATGTCCAATTGCAGTTTCTACAGAAAGAGTGTTTCAGAACGGCTCAATCAAAAGTAAGGTTCAACTCTGTTAGTTGAATGCACAGAACAGAAAGAAGTTTCATACAATGCTTCTGTGTAGTTTATATTTGAACATATTATTTTTTCCACTATTACCCACTTAGCGCTACGAATGTCCAGTTGCATTTTCTACAGACAGAGTGTTTCAAAACTGCTCAATCAAAAGTATGGTTTAACTCTGTTATCTGAATGCCCAGATCAGAAAGAAGTTTCACAGAATGCTTCTGTGTAGTTTATATTTGAATATATTCCTTTTTTAATCTACTACTCTCTTAGCGCTCCAAATGTCCAGTTGCATTTTCTACAGAAAGAGTGTTCAGATCTGCTCAATCAAAAGTATGGTTTAACTCTGTTAGCTGAATGCACAGATCAGAAAGAAGTTTCACATAATGATTCTGTGTAGTTTATATTTGGAGACATTCCTTTTTCCACTATTACCCTCTTAGCGCTCCGAATCTCCACTTGCATTTTCTACAGAAAGAGTGTTTCAGAACGGCTCAATCAAAACTAAGGTTCAACTCTTTTAGTTGAACAAACAGAACAGAAAGAAGTTTCACACAATTCTTCTGTGTAGTTTTTATTTGTAGACATTCTTTTTCCCAATATAGGCCTCCTTGCGCTCAGAATGTCCAATTGCAGTTTCTACAGAAAGAGTGTTTCAGAACGGCTCAATCAAAAGTAAGGTTCAACTCTGTTAGTTGAATGCACAGAACAGAAAGAAGTTTCATACATTGCTTCTGTGTAGTTTATATTTGAACATATTCTTTTTTCCACTATTACCCACTTAGCGCTACGAATGTCCAGTTGCATTTTCTACAGACAGAGTGTTTCAAAACTGCTCAATCAAAAGTATGGTTTAACTCTGTTAGCTGAATGCTCAGATCAGAAAGAAGTTTCACAGAATGCTTCTGTGTAGTTTATATTTGAATATATTCCTTTTTCCACTACTACGCTCTTAGCGCTCCAAATGTCCAGTTGCATTTTCTACAGAAAGAGTGTTCAGATCTGCTCAATCAAAAGTATGGTTTAACTCTGTTAGCTGAATGCACAGATCAGAAAGAAGTTTCACCGAATGATTCTGTGTAGTTTATATTTGAAGACATTCATTTTTCCACTATTACCCTCTTAGCGCTCCGAATCTCCACTTGCATTTTCTACAAAAAGAGTGTTTCATAACTGCTCAATCAAAAATATGTTTTATCTCTGTTAACTGAATTTACAGATCAGAAATAAGTTTCACAGAATGCATCTGTGTGGTTTTTATTTGAAGATATTCTTTTTCCCAGTGTAGGCCTCTTAGCGCTTAGCATGTCCAATTGCAGTTTCTACAGAAAGACTGTTTCAGAACGGCTCAATCAAAAGTAAGGTTCAACTCTGTTAGTTGAATGCACAGAACAGAAAGAATTTTCACAGAATGCTACTGTGTAGTTTATATTTGAATATATTCCTTTTTCCACTATTACCCTCTTAGCGCTCCGAATGTCCACTTGCATTTTCTACAGAAAGAGTGTTCAGAACTGCGCAATCAAAAGTATGGTTTAACTCTGTTAGCTTAATGAACATATCAGAAATAAGTTTCACACAATGCTTCTGTGTAGTTTTTATTTGAAGATATTATTTTTCCCAATAGAGGCCTCTTAGCGCTCAGAATGTCCAATTGCAGTTTCTACAGAAAGAGTGTTTCAGAACGGCTCAATCAAAAGTAAGGTTCAACTCTGTTAGTTGAATGCACAGAACAGAAAGAAGTTTCATACAATGCTTCTGTGTAGTTTATATTTGAACATATTCTTTTTTCCACTATTACCCACTTAGCGCTACGAATGTCCAGTTGCATTTTCTACAGACAGAGTGTTTCAAAACTGCTCAATCAAAAGTATGGTTTAACTCTGTTAGCTGAATGCTCAGATCAGAAAGAAGTTTCACAGAATGCTTCTGTGTAGTTTATATTTGAATATATTCCTTTTTCCACTACTACTCTCTTAGCGCTCCAAATGTCCAGTTGCATTTTCTACAGAAAGAGTGTTCAGATCTGCTCAATCAAAAGTATGGTTTAACTCTGTTAGCTGAATGCACAGATCAGAAAGAAGTTTCACAGAATGATTCTGTGTAGTTTATATTTGGAGACATTCCTTTTTCCACTATTACCCTCTTAGCGCTCCGAATCTCCACTTGCATTTTCTACAGAAAGAGTGTTTCAGAACGGCTCAATCAAAACTAAGCTTCAACTCTTTTAGTTGAACAAACAGAACAGAAAGAAGTTTCACACAATTCTTCTGTGTAGTTTTTATTTCTAGACATTCTTTTTCCCAATATAGGCCTCTTAGCGCTCAGAATGTCCAATTGCAGTTTCTACAGAAAGAGTGTTTCAGAACGGCTCAATCAAAAGTAAGGTTCAACTCTGTTAGTTGAATGCACAGAACAGAAAGAAGTTTCATACAATGCTTCTGTGTAGTTTATATTTGAACATATTCTTTTTTCCACTATTACCCACTTAGCGCTACGAATGTCCAGTTGCATTTTCTACAGACAGAGTGTTTCAAAACTGCTCAATCAAAAGTATGGTTTAACTCTGTTAGCTGAATGCTCAGATCAGAAAGAAGTTTCACAGAATGCTTCTGTGTAGTTTATATTTGAATATATTCCTTTTTCCACAAATACGCTCTTAGCGCTCAAAATGTCCAGTTGCATTTTCTACAGAAAGAGTGTTCAGATCTGCTCAATCAAAAGTATGGTTTAACTCTGTTAGCTGAATGCACAGATCAGAAAGAAGTTTCACCGAATGATTCTGTGTAGTTTATATTTGAAGACATTCCTTTTTCCACTATTACCTTCTTAGCGCTCCGAATCTCCACTTGCATTTTCTACAAAAAGAGTGTTTCATAACTGCTCAATCAAAAATATGTTTTATCTCTGTTAACTGAATTTACGGATCAGAAATAATTTTCACAGAATGCATCTGTGTAGTTTTTATTTGAAGATATACTTTTTCCCAATGTAGGCCTCTTAGCGCTTAGCATGTCCAATTGCAGTTTCTACAGAAAGAGTGTTTCAGAACGGCTCAATCAAAAGTAAGGTTCAACTCTGTTAGTTGAATGCACAGAACAGAAAGAAGTTTCATACAATGCTTCTGTGTAGTTTATATTTGAACATATTCTTTTTTCCACTATTACCCTCTTAGCGCTCCGAATGTCCACTTGCATTTTCTACAGAAAGAGTGTTCAGAACTGCGCAATCAAAAGTATGGTTTAACTCTGTTAGCTTAATGAACATATCAGAAATAAGTTTCACACAATGCTTCTGTGTAGTTTTTATTTGAAGATATTATTTTTCCCAATAGAGGCCTCTTAGCGCTCAGAATGTCCAATTGCAGTTTCTACAGAAAGAGTGTTTCAGAACGGCTCAATCAAATGTAAGATTCAACTCTGTTAGTTGAATGCACAGAACAGAAAGAAGTTTCATACAATGCTTCTGTGTAGTTTATATTTGAACATATTCTTTTTTCCACTATTACCCACTTAGCGCTACGAATGTCCAGTTGCATTTTCTACAGACAGAGTGTTTCAAAACTGCTCAATCAAAACTATGGTTTAACTCTGTTAGCTGAATGCCCATATCAGAAAGAAGTTTCACAGAATGCTTCTGTGTAGTTTATATTTGAATATATTCCTTTTTCCACTACTACTCTCTTAGCGCTCCAAATGTCCAGTTGCATTTTCTACAGAAAGAGTGTTCAGATCTGCTCAATCAAAAGTATGGTTTAACTCTGTTAGCTGAATGCACAGATCAGAAAGAAGTTTCACAGAATGATTCTGTGTAGTTTATATTTGGAGACATTCCTTTTTCCACTATTACCCTCTTAGCGCTCCGAATCTCCACTTGCATTTTCTACAGAAAGAGTGTTTCAGAACGGCTCAATCAAAACTAAGCTTCAACTCTTTTAGTTGAACAAACAGAACAGAAAGAAGTTTCACACAATTCTTCTGTGTAGTTTTTATTTCTAGACATTCTTTTTCCCAATATAGGCCTCTTAGCGCTCAGAATGTCCAATTGCAGTTTCTACAGAAAGAGTGTTTCAGAACGGCTCAATCAAAAGTAAGGTTCAACTCTGTTAGTTGAATGCACAGAACAGAAAGAAGTTTCATACAATGCTTCTGTGTAGTTTATATTTGAACATATTCTTTTTTCCACTATTACCCACTTAGCGCTACGAATGTCCAGTTGCATTTTCTACAGGCAGAGTGTTTCAAAACTGCTCAATCAAAAGTATGGTTTAACTCTGTTAGCTGAATGCTCAGATCAGAAAGAAGTTTCACAGAATGCTTCTGTGTAGTTTATATTTGAATATATTCCTTTTTCCACTACTACGCTCTTAGCGCTCCAAATGTCCAGTTGCATTTTCTACAGAAAGAGTGTTCAGATCTGCTCAATCAAAAGTATGGTTTAACTCTGTTAGCTGAATGCACAGATCAGAAAGAAGTTTCACCGAATGATTCTGTGTAGTTTATATTTGAAGACATTCCTTTTTCCACTATTACCCTCTTAGCGCTCCGAATCTCCACTTGCATTTTCTACAAAAAGAGTGTTTCATAACTGCTCAATCAAAAATATGTTTTATCTCTGTTAACTGAATTTACAGATCAGAAATAAGTTTCACAGAATGCATCTGTGTAGTTTTTATTTGAAGATATTCTTTTTCCCAATGTAGGCCTCTTAGCGCTTAGCATGTCCAATTGCAGTTTCTACAGAAAGAGTGTTTCAGAACGGCTCAATCAAAAGTAAGGTTCAACTCTGTTAGTTGAATGCACAGAACAGAAAGAATTTTCACAGAATGCTACTGTGTAGTTTATATTTGAATATATTCCTTTTTCCACTATTACCCTCTTAGCGCTCCGAATGTCCACTTGCATTTTCTACAGAAAGAGTGTTCAGAACTGCGCAATCAAAAGTATGGTTTAACTCTGTTAGCTTAATGAACATATCAGAAATAAGTTTCACACAATGCTTCTGTGTAGTTTTTATTTGAAGATATTATTTTTCCCAATAGAGGCCTCTTAGCGCTCAGAATGTCCAATTGCAGTTTCTACAGAAAGAGTGTTTCAGAACGGCTCAATCAAAAGTAAGGTTCAACTCTGTTAGTTGAATGCACAGAACAGAAAGAAGTTTCATACAATGCTTCTGTGTAGTTTATATTTGAACATATTCTTTTTTCCACTATTACCCACTTAGCGCTACGAATGTCCAGTTGCATTTTCTACAGACAGAGTGTTTCAAAACTGCTCAATCAAAAGTATGGTTTAACTCTGTTAGCTGAATGCCCAGATCAGAAAGAAGTTTCACAGAATGCTTCTGTGTAGTTTATATTTGAATATATTCCTTTTTCCACTACTACTCTCTTAGCGCTCCAAATGTCCAGTTGCATTTTCTACAGAAAGAGTGTTCAGATCTGCTCAATCAAAAGTATGGTTTAACTCTGTTAGCTGAATGCACAGATCAGAAAGAAGTTTCACAGAATGATTCTGTGTAGTTTATATTTGGAGACATTCCTTTTTCCACTATTACCCTCTTAGCGCTCCGAATCTCCACTTGCATTTTCTACAGAAAGAGTGTTTCAGAACGGCTCAATCAAAACTAAGCTTCAACTCTTTTAGTTGAACAAACAGAACAGAAAGAAGTTTCACACAATTCTTCTGTATAGTTTTTATTTCTAGACATTCTTTTTCCCAATATCGGCCTCTTAGCGCTCAGAATGTCCAATTGCAGTTTCTACAGAAAGAGTGTTTCAGAACGGCTCAATCAAAAGTAAGGTTCAACTCTGTTAGTTGAATGCACAGAACAGAAATGAGTTTCATACAATGCTTCTGTGTAGTTTATATTTGAACATATTCTTTTTTCCACTATTACCCACTTAGCGCTACGAATGTCCAGTTGCATTTTCTACAGACAGAGTGTTTCAAAACTGCTCAATCAAAAGTATGGTTTAACTCTGTTAGCTGAATGCTCAGATCAGAAAGAAGTTTCACAGAATGCTTCTATGTAGTTTATATTTGAATATATTCCTTTTTCCACAACTACGCTCTTAGCGCTCCAAATGTCCAGTTGCATTTTCTACAGAAAGAGTGTTCAGATCTGCTCAATCAAAAGTATGGTTTAACTCTGTTAGCTGAATGCACAGATCAGAAAGAAGTTTCACCGAATGATTCTGTGTAGTTTATATTTGAAGACATTCCTTTTTCCACTATTACCCTCTTAGCGCTCCGAATCTCCACTTGCATTTTCTACAAAAAGAGTGTTTCATAACTGCTCAATCAAAAATATGTTTTATCTCTGTTAACTGAATTTACAGATCAGAAATAAGTTTCACAGAATGCATCTGTGTAGTTTTTATTTGAAGATATTCTTTTTCCCAATGTAGGCCTCTTAGCGCTTAGCATGTCCAATTGCAGTTTCTACAGAAAGAGTGTTTCAGAACGGCTCAATCAAAAGTAAGGTTCAACTCTGTTATTTGAATGCACAGAACAGAAAGAATTTTCACAGAATGCTACTGTGTAGTTTATATTTGAATATATTCCTTTTTCCACTATTACCCTCTTAGCGCTCCCAATGTCCACTTGCATTTTCTACAGAAAGAGTGTTCAGAACTGCGCAATCAAAAGTATGGTTTAACTCTGTTAGCTTAATGAACATATCAGAAATAAGTTTCACACAATGCTTCTGTGTAGTTTTTATTTGAAGATATTATTTTTCCCAATAGAGGCCTCTTAGCGCTCAGAATGTCCAATTGCAGTTTCTACAGAAAGAGTGTTTCAGAAAGGCTCAATCAAAAGTAAGGTTCAACTCGGTTAGTTGAATGCACAGAACAGAAAGAAGTTTCATACAATGCTTCTGTGTAGTTTATATTTGAACATATTCTTTTTTCCACTATTACCCACTTAGCGCTACGAATGTCCAGTTGCATTTTCTACAGACAGAGTGTTTCAAAACTGCTCAATCAAAAGTATGGTTTAACTCTGTTAGCTGAATGCTCAGATCAGAAAGAAGTTTCACAGAATGCTTCTGTGTAGTTTATATTTGAATATATTCCTTTTTCCACTACTACGCTCTTAGCGCTCCAAATGTCCAGTTGCATTTTCTACAGAAAGAGTGTTCAGATCTGCTCAATCAAAAGTATGGTTTAACTCTGTTAGCTGAATGCACAGATCAGAAAGAAGTTTCACCGAATGATTCTGTGTAGTTTATATTTGAAGACATTCCTTTTTCCACTATTACCCTCTTAGCGCTCCGAATCTCCACTTGCATTTTCTACAAAAAGAGTGTTTCATAACTGCTCAATCAAAAATATGTTTTATCTCTGTTAACTGAATTTACAGATCAGAAATAAGTTTCACAGAATGCATCTGTGTAGTTTTTATTTGAAGATATTCTTTTTCCCAATGTAGGCCTCTTAGCGCTTAGCATGTCCAATTGCAGTTTCTACAGAAAGAGTGTTTCAGAACGGCTCAATCAAAAGTAAGGTTCAACTCTGTTAGTTGAATGCACAGAACAGAAAGAATTTTCACAGAATGCTACTGTGTAGTTTATATTTGAATATATTCCTTTTTCCACTATTACCCTCTTAGCGCTCCGAATGTCCACTTGCATTTTCTACAGAAAGAGTGTTCAGAACTGCGCAATCAAAAGTATGGTTTAACTCTGTTAGCTTAATGAACATATCAGAAATAAGTTTCACACAATGCTTCTGTGTAGTTTTTATTTGAAGATATTATTTTTCCCAATAGAGGCCTCTTAGCGCTCAGAATGTCCAATTGCAGTTTCTACAGAAAGAGTGTTTTAGAACGGCTCAATCAAAAGTAAGGTTCAACTCTGTTAGTTGAATGCACAGAACAGAAAGAAGTTTCATACAATGCTTCTGTGTAGTTTATATTTGAACATATTCTTTTTTCCCCTATTACCCACTTAGCGCTACGAATGTCCAGTTGCATTTTCTACAGACAGAGTGTTTCAAAACTGCTCAATCAAAAGTATGGTTTAACTCTGTTAGCTGAATGCCCATATCAGAAAGAAGTTTCACAGAATGCTTCTGTGTAGTTTATATTTGAATATATTCCTTTTTCCACTGCTACTCTCTTAGCGCTCCAAATGTCCAGTTGCATTTTCTACAGAAAGAGTGTTCAGATCTGCTCAATCAAAAGTATGGTTTAACTCTGTTAGCTGAATGCACAGATCAGAAAGAAGTTTCACAGAATGATTCTGTGTAGTTTATATTTGGAGACATTCCTTTTTCCACTATTACCCTCTTAGCGCTCCGAATCTCCACTTGCATTTTCTACAGAAAGAGTGTTTCAGAACGGCTCAATCAAAACTAAGCTTCAACTCTTTTAGTTGAACAAACAGAACCTAAAGAAGTTTCACACAATTCTTCTGTGTAGTTTTTATTTCTAGACATTCTTTTTCCCAATATAGGCCTCTTAGCGCTCAGAATGTCCAATTGCAGTTTCTACAGAAAGAGTGTTTCAGAGCGGCTCAATCAAAAGTAAGGTTCAACTCTGTTAGTTGAATGCACAGAACAGAAAGAAGTTTCATACAATGCTTCTGTGTAGTTTATATTTGAACATATTCTTTTTTCCACTATTACACACTTAGCGCTACGAATGTCCAGTTGCATTTTCTACAGACAGAGTGTTTCAAAACTGCTCAATCAAAAGTATGGTTTAACTCTGTTAGCTGAATGCTCAGATCAGAAAGAAGTTTCACAGAATGCTTCTGTGTAGTTTATATTTGAATATATTCCTTTTTCCACTACTACGCTCTTAGCGCTCCAAATGTCCAGTTGCATTTTCTACAGAAAGAGTGTTCAGATCTGCTCAATCAAAAGTATGGTTTAACTCTGTTAGCTGAATGCACAGATCAGAAAGAAGTTTCACCGAATGATTCTGTGTAGTTTATATTTGAAGACATTCCTTTTTCCACTATTACCCTCTTAGCGCTCCGAATCTCCACTTGCATTTTCTACAAAAAGAGTGTTTCATAACTGCTCAATCAAAAATATGTTTTATCTCTGTTAACTGAATTTACAGATCAGAAATAAGTTTCACAGAATGCATCTGTGTAGTTTTTATTTGAAGATATTCTTTTTCCCAATGTAGGCCTCTTAGCGCTTAGCATGTCCAATTGCAGTTTCTACAGAAAGAGTGTTTCAGAACGGCTCAATCAAAAGTAAGGTTCAACTCTGTTAGTTGAATGCACAGAACAGAAAGAATTTTCACAGAATGCTACTGTGTAGTTTATATTTGAATATATTCCTTTTTCCACTATTACACTCTTAGCGCTCCGAATGTCCACTTGCATTTTCTACAGAAAGAGTGTTCAGAACTGCGCAATCAAAAGTATGGTTTAACTCTGTTAGCTTAATGAACATATGAGAAATAAGTTTCACACAATGCTTCTGTGTAGTTTTTATTTGAAGATATTATTTTTCCCAATAGAGGCCTCTTAGCGCTCAGAATGTCCAATTGCAGTTTCTACAGAAAGAGTGTTTCAGAACGGCTCAATCAAAAGTAAGGTTCAACTCTGTTAGTTGAATGCACAGAACAGAAAGAAGTTTCATACAATGCTTCTGTGTAGTTTATATTTGAACATATTCTTTTTTCCACTATTACCCACTTAGCGCTACGAATGTCCAGTTGCATTTTCTACAGACAGAGTGTTTCAAAACTGCTCAATCAAAAGTATGGTTTAACTCTGTTAGCTGAATGCTCAGATCAGAAAGAAGTTTCACAGAATGCTTCTGTGTAGTTTATATTTGAATATATTCCTTTTTCCACTACTATTCTCTTAGCGCTCCAAATGTCCGGTTGCATTTTCTACAGAAAGAGTGTTCAGATCTGCTCAATCAAAAGTATGGTTTAACTCTGTTAGCTGAATGCACAGATCAGAAAGAAGTTTCACATAATGATTCTGTGTCGTTTATATTTGGAGACATTCCTTTTTCCACTATTACCCTATTAGCGCTCCGAATCTCCACTTGCATTTTCTACAGAAAGAGTGTTTCAGAACGGCTCAATCAAAACTAAGGTTCAACTCTTTTAGTTGAACAAACAGAACAGAAAGCAGTTTCACACAATTCTTCTGTGTAGTTTTTATTTGTAGATATTCTTTTTCCCAATATAGGCCTCTTAGCGCTCAGAATGTCCAATTGCAGTTTCTACAGAAAGAGTGTTTCAGAACGGCTCAATCAAAAGTAAGGTTCAACTCTGTTAGTTGAATGCACAGAACAGAAAGAAGTTTCATACAATGCTTCTGTGTAGTTTATATTTGAACATATTCTTTTTTCCACTATTACCCACTTAGCGCTACGAAGGTCCAGTTGCATTTTCTACAGACAGAGTGTTTCAAAACTGCTCAATCAAAAGTATGGTTTAACTCTGTTAGCTGAATGCTCAGATCAGAAAGAAGTTTCACAGAATGCTTCTGTGTAGTTTATATTTGAATATATTCCTTTTTTAATCTACTACTCTCTTAGCGCTCCAAATGTCCAGTTGCATTTTCTACAGAAAGAGTGTTCAGATCTGCTCAATCAAAATTATGGTTTAACTCCGTTAGCTGAATGCACAGATCAGAAAGAAGTTTCACAGAATGATTCTGTGTAGTTTATATTTGGAGACATTCCTTTTTCCACTATTACCCTCTTAGCGCTCCGAATCTCCACTTGCATTTTCTACAGAAAGAGTGTTTCAGAACGGCTCAATCAAAACTAAGGTTCAACTCTTTTAGTTGAACAAACAGAACAGAAAGCAGTTTCACACAATTCTTCTGTGTAGTTTTTATTTGTAGACATTCTTTTTCCCAATATAGGCCTCTTTGCGCTCAGAATGTCCAATTGCAGTTTCTACAGAAAGAGAGTTTCAGAACGGCTCAATCAAAAGTAAGGTTCAATTCTGTTAGTTGAATGCACAGAACAGAAAGAAGTTTCGTACAATGCTTCTGTGTAGTTTATATTTGAACATATTCTTTTTTCCACTATTACAAACTTAGCGCTACGAATGTCCAATTGCATTTTCTACAGACAGAGTGTTTCAAAACTGCTCAATCAAAAGTATGGTTTAACTCTGTTAGCTGAATGCTCAGATCAGAAAGATGTTTCACAGAATGCTTCTGTGTAGTTTATATTTGAATATATTCCTTTTTCCACTAGTACGCTCTTAGCGCTCCAAATGTCCAGTTGCATTTTCTACAGAAAGAGTGTTCATATCTGCTCAATCAAAAGTATGGTTTAACTCTGTTAGCTGAATGCACAAATCAGAAAGAAGTTTCACCGAATGATTCTGTGTAGTTTATATTTGAAGACATTCCTTTTTCCACTATTACCCTCTTAGCGCTCCGAATCTCCACTTGCATTTTCTACAAAAAGAGTGTTTCATAACTGCTCAATCAAAAATATGTATTACCTCTGTTAACTGAATTTACCGATCAGAAATAAGTTTCACAGAATGCATCTGTGTAGTTTTTATTTGAAGATATTCTTTTTCCCAATGTATGCCTCTTAGCGCTTAGCATGTCCAATTGCAGTTTCTACAGAAAGAGTGTTTCAGAACGGCTCAATCAAAAGTAAGGTTCAACTCTGTTAGTTGAATGCACAGAACAGAAAGAATTTTCACAGAATGCTACTGTGTAGTTTATATTTGAATATATTCCTTTTTCCACTATTACCCTCTTAGCGCTCCGAATGTCCACTTGCATTTTCTACAGAAAGAGTGTTCAGAACTGCGCAATCAAAAGTATGGTTTAACTCTGTTAGCTTAATGAACATATCAGAAATAAGTTTCACACAATGGTTCTGTGTAGTTTTTATTTGAAGATATTATTTTTCTCAATAGAGGCCTCTTAGCGCTCAGAATGTCCAATTGCAGTTTCTACAGAAAGAGTGTTTCAGAACGGCTCAATCAAAAGTAAGGTTCAACTCTGTTAGTTGAATGCACAGAACAGAAAGAAGTTTCATACAATGCTTCTGTGTAGTTTATATTTGAACATATTCTTTTTTCCACTATTACCCACTTAGCGCTACGAATGTCCAGTTGCATTTTCTACAGACAGAGTGTTTCAAAACTGCTCAATCAAAAGTATGGTTTAACTCTGTTAGCTGAATGCCCAGATCAGAAAGAAGTTTCACAGAATGCTTCTGTGTAGTTTATATTTGAATATATTCCTTTTTTAATCTACTACTCTCTTAGCGCTCCAAATGTCCAGTTGCATTTTCTACAGAAAGAGTGTTCAGATCTGCTGAATCAAAAGTATGGTCTAACTCTGTTAGCTGAATGCACAGATCAGAAAGAAGTTTCACAGAATGATTCTGTGTAGTTTATATTTGGAGACATTCCTTTTTCCACTATTACCCTCTTAGCGCTCCGAATCTCCACTTGCATTTTCTACAGAAAGAGTGTTTCAGAACGGCTCAATCAAAACTAAGGTTCAACTCTTTTAGTTGAACAAACAGAACAGAAAGAAGTTTCACACAATTCTTCTGTGTAGTTTTTATTTGTAGACATTCTTTTTCCCAATATAGGCCTCCTTGCGCTCAGAATGTCCAATTGCAGTTTCTACAGAAAGAGTGTTTCAGAACGGCTCAATCAAAAGTAAGGTTCAACTCTGTTAGTTGAATGCACAGAACAGAAAGAAGTTTCATACATTGCTTCTGTGTAGTTTATGTTTGAACATATTCTTTTTTCCACTATTACCCACTTAGCGCTACGAATGTCCAGTTGCATTTTCTACAGACAGAGTGTTTCAAAACTGCTCAATCAAAAGTATGGTTTAACTCTGTTAGCTGAATGCTCAGATCAGAAAGAAGTTTCACAGAATGCTTCTGTGTAGTTTATATTTGAATATATTCCTTTTTCCACTAGTACGCTCTTAGCGCTCCAAATGTCAAGTTGCATTTTCTACAGAAAGAGTGTTCAGATCTGCTCAATCAAAAGTATGGTTTAACACTGTTAGCTGAATGCACAGTTCAGAAAGAAGTTTCACCGAATGATTCTGTGTAGTTTATATTTGAAGACATTCCTTTTTCCACTATTACCCTCTTAGCGCTCCGAATCTCCACTTGCATTTTCTACTAAAAGTGTGTTTCATAACTGCTCAATCAAAAATATGTTTTATCTCTGTTAACTGAATTTACAGATCAGAAATAAGTTTCACAGAATGCATCTGTGTAGTTTTTATTTGAAGATATTCTTTTTCCCAATGTAGGCCTCTTAGCGCTTAGCATGTCCAATTGCAGTTTCTACAGAAAGAGTGTTTCAGAACGACTCAATCAAAAGTAAGGTTCAAATCTGTTAGTTGAATGCACAGAACAGAAAGAATTTTCACAGAATGCTACTGTGTAGTTTATATTTGAATATATTCCTTTTTCCACTATTACCCTCTTAGCGCTCCGAATGTCCACTTGCATTTTCTACAGAAAGAGTGTTCAGAACTGCGCAATCAAAAGTATGGTTTAACTCTGTTAGCTTAATGAACATATCAGAAATAAGTTTCACACAATGCTTCTGTGTAGTTTTTATTTGAAGATATTATTTTTCCCAATAGAGGCCTCTTAGCGCTCAGAATGTCCAATTTCAGTTTCTACAGAAAGAGTGTTTCAGAACGGCTCAATCAAAAGTAAGGTTCAACTCTGTTAGTTGAATGCACAGAACAGAAAGAAGTTTCATACAATGCTTCTGTGTAGTTTATATTTGAACATATTCTTTTTTCCACTATTACCCACTTAGCGCTACGAATGTCCAGTTGCATTTTCTACAGACAGAGTGTTTCAAAACTGCTCAATCAAAAGTATGGTTTAACTCTGTTAGCTGAATTCTCAGGTCAGAAAGAAGTTTCACAGAATGCTTCTGTGTAGTTTATATTTGAATATATTCCTTTTTCCACTACTACTCTCTTAGCGCTCCAAATGTCCAGTTGCATTTTCTACAGAAAGAGTGTTCAGATCTGCTCAATCAAAAGTATGGTTTAACTCTGTTAGCTGAATGCACAGATCAGAAAGAAGTTTCACAGAATGATTCTGTGTAGTTTATATTTGGAGACATTCCTTTTTCCACTATTACCCTCTTAGCGCTCCGAATCTCCACTTGCATTTTCTACAGAAAGAGTGTTTCAGAACGGCTCAATCAAAACTAAGGTTCAACTCTTTTAGTTGAACAAACAGAACAGAAAGAAGTTTCACACAATTCTTCTGTGTAGTTTTTATTTGTAGACATTCTTTTTCCCAATATAGGCCTCTTAGCGCTCAGAATGTCCAATTGCAGTTTCTGCAGAAAGAGTGTTTCAGAACGGCTCAATCAAAAGTAAGGTTCAACTCTGTTAGTTGAATGCACAGAACAGAAAGAAGTTTCATACAATGCTTCTGTGTAGTTTATATTTGAACATATTCTTTTTTCCACTATTACCCACTTAGCGCTACGAATGTCCAGTTGCATTTTCTACAGACAGAGTGTTTCAAAACTACTCAATCAAAAGTATGGTTTAACTCTGTTAGCTGAATGCTCAGATCAGAAAGAAGTTTCACAGAATGCTTCTGTGTAGTTTATATTTGAATATATTCCTTTTTCCACTACTACGCTCTTAGCGCTCCAAATGTCCAGTTGCATTTTCTACAGAAAGAGTGTTCAGGTCTGCTCAATCAAAAGTATGGTTTAACTCTGTTAGCTGAATGCACAGATCAGAAAGAAGTTTCACCGAATGATTCTGTGTAGTTTATATTTGAAGACATTCCCTTTTCCACTATTACCCTCTTAGCGCTCCGAATCTCCACTTGCATTTTCTACAAAAAGAGTGTTTCATAACTGCTCAATCAAAAATATGTTTTATCTCTGTTAACTGAATTTACAGATCAGAAATAAGTTTCACAGAATGCATCTGTGAAGTTTTTATTTGAAGATATTCTTTTTCCCAATGTAGGCCTCTTAGCGCTTAGCATGTCCAATTGCAGTTTCTACAGAAAGAGTGTTTCAGAACGGCTCAATCAAAAGTAAGGTTCAACTCTGTTAGTTGAATGCACAGAACAGAAAGAATTTTCACAGAATGCTACTGTGTAGTTTATATTTGAATATATTCCTTTTTCCACTATTACCCTCTTAGCGCTCCGAAAGTCCACTTGCATTTTCTACAGAAAGAGTGTTCAGAACTGCGCAATCAAAAGTATGGTTTAACTCTGTTAGCTTAATGAACATATCAGAAATAAGTTTCACACAATGCTTCTGTGTAGTTTTTATTTGAAGATATTATTTTTCCCAATAGAGGCCTCTTAGCGCTCAGAATGTCCAATTGCAGTTTCTACAGAAAGAGTGTTTCAGAACGGCTCAATCAAAAGTAAGGTTCAACTCTGTTATTTGAATGCACAGAACAGAAAGAAGTTTCATACAATGCTTCTGTGTAGTTTATATTTGAACATATTCTTTTTTCCACTATTACCCACTTAGCGCTACGAATGTCCAGTTGCATTTTATACAGACAGAGTGTTTCAAAACTGCTCAATCAAAAGTATGGTTTAACTCTGTTAGCTGAATGCTCAGAGCAGAAAGTAGTTTCACAGAATGCTTCTGTGTAGTTTATATTTGAGTATATTCCTTTTTCCACTACTACACTCTTAGCGCTCCAAATGTCCAGTTGCATTTTCTACAGAAAGAGTGTTCAGATCTGCTCAATCAAAAGTATGGTTTAACTCTGTTAGCTGAATGCACAGATCAGAAAGAAGTTTCACAGAATGATTCTGTGTAGTTTATATTTGGAGACATTCCTTTTTCCACTATTACCCTCTTAGCGCAACGAATCTCCACTTGCATTTTCTACAGAAAGAGTGTTTCAGAACGGCTCAATCAAAACTAATGTTCAACTCTTTTAGTTGAACAAACAGAACAGAAAGAAGTTTCACACAATTCTTCTGTGTAGTTTTTATTTGTAGACATTCTTTTTCCCAATATAGGCCTCTTAGCGCTCAGAATGTCCAATTGCACTTTCTACAGAAAGAGTGTTTCAGAACGGCTCAATCAAAAGTAAGGTTCAACTCTGTTAGTTGAATGCACAGAACAGAAAGAAGTTTCATACAATGCTTCTGTGTAGTTTATATTTGAACGTATTCTTTTTTCCACTATTACCCACTTAGCGCTACGAATGTCCAGTTGCATTTTCTACAGACAGAGTGTTTCAAAACTGCTCAATCAAAAGTATGGTTTAACTCTGTTAGCTGAATGCTCAGATCAGAAAGAAGTTTCACAGAATGCTTCTGTGTAGTTTATATTTGAATATATTCCTTTTTCCACTACTACGCTCTTAGCGCTCCAAATGTCCAGTTGCATTTTCTACAGAAAGAGTGTTCAGATCTGCTCAATCAAAAGTATGGTTTAACTCTGTTAGCTGAATGCACAGATCAGAAAGAAGTTTCACCGAATGATTCTGTGTAGTTTATATTTGAAGACATTCCTTTTTCCACTATTACCCTCTTAGCGCTCCGAATCTCCACTTGCATTTTCTACAAAAAGAGTGTTTCATAACTGCTCAATCAAAAATATGTTTTATCTCTGTTAACTGAATTTACAGATCAGAAATAAGTTTCACAGAATGCATCTGTGTAGTTTTTATTTGAAGATATTCTTTTTCCCAATGTAGGCCTCTTAGCGCTTAGCATGTCCAATTGCAGTTTCTACAGAAAGAGTGTTTCAGAACGGCTCAATCAAAAGTAAGGTTCAACTCTGTTAGTTGAATGCACAGAACAGAAAGAATTTTCACAGAATGCTACTGTGTAGTTTATATTTGAATATATCCCTTTTTCCACTATTACCCTCTGAGCACTCCGAATGTCCACTTGCATTTTCTACAGAAAGAGTGTTCAGAACTGCGCAATCAAAAGTATAGTTTAACTCTGTTAGCTTAATGAACATATCAGAAATAAGTTTCACACAATGCTTCTGTGTAGTTTTTATTTGAAGATATTATTTTTCCCAATAGAGGCCTCTTAGCGCTCAGAATGTCCAATTGCAGTTTCTACAGAAAGAGTGTTTCAGAACGGCTCAATCAAAAGTAAGGTTCAACTCTGTTAGTTGAATGCACAGAACAGAAAGGAGTTTCATACAATGCTTCTGTGTAGTTTATATTTGAACATATTCTTTTTTCCACTATTACCCACTTAGCGCTACGAATGTCCAGTTGCATTTTCTACAGACAGAGTGTTTCAAAACTGCTCAATCAAATGTATGGTTTAACTCTGTTAGCTGAATGCTCAGATCAGAAAGGAGTTTCACAGAATGCTTCTGTGTAGTTTATATTTGAATATATTCCTTTTTCCACTACTACGCTCTTAGCGCTCCAAATGTCCAGTTGCATTTTCTACAGAAAGAGTGTTCAGATCTGCTCAATCAAAAGTATGGTTTAACTCTGTTAGCTGAATGCACAGATCAGAAAGAAGTTTCACAGAATGATTCTGTGTAGTTTATATTTGGAGACATTCCTTTTTCCACTATTACCCTCTTAGCGCTCCGAATCTCCACTTGCATTTTCTACAAAAAGAGTGTTTCATAACTGCTCAATCAAAAATATGTTTTATCTCTGTTAACTGAATTTACAGATCAGAAATAAGTTTCACAGAATGCATCTGTGTAGTTTTTATTTGAAGATATTCTTTTTCCCAATGTAGGCCTCTTAGCGCTTAGCATGTCCAATTGCAGTTTCTACAGAAAGAGTGTTTCAGAACGGCTCAATCAAAAGTAAGGTTCAACTCTGTTAGTTGAATGCACAGAACAGAAAGAATTTTCACAGAATGCTACTGTGTAGTTTATATTTGAATATATTCCTTTTTCCACTATTACCCTCTTAGCGCTCCGAATGTCCACTTGCATTTTCTACAGAAAGAGTGTTCAGAACTGCGTAATCAAAAGTATGGTTTAACTCTGTTAGCTTAATGAACATATCAGAAATAAGTTTCACACAATGCTTCTGTGTAGTTTTTATTTGAAGATATTATTTTTCCCAATAGAGGCCTCTTAGCGCTCAGAATGTCCAATTGCAGTTTCTACAGAAAGAGTGTTTCAGAACGGCTCAATCAAAAGTAAGGTTCAACTCTGTTAGTTGAATGCACAGAAGAGAAAGAAGTTTCATACACTGCTTCTGTGTAGTTTATATTTGAACATATTCATTTTTCCACTATTACCCACTTAGTGCTACGAATGTCCAGTTGCATTTTCTACAGACAGAGTGTTTCAAAACTGCTCAATCAAAAGTATGGTTTAACTCTGTTAGCTGAATGCTCAGATCAGAAAGAAGTTTCACAGAATGCTTCTGTGTAGTTTATATTTGAATATATTCCTTTTTCCACTACTACTCTCTTAGCGCTCCAAATGTCCAGTTGCATTTTCTACAGAAAGAGTGTTCAGATCTGCTCAATCAAAAGTATGGTTTAACTCTGTTAGCTGAATGCACAGATTAGAAAGAAGTTTCACAGAATGATCCTGTGTAGTTTATATTTGGAGACAGTCCTTTTTCCACTATTACCCTCTTAGCGCTCCGAATCTCCACTTGCATTTTCTACAGAAAGAGTGTTTCACAACGGCTCAATCAAAACTAAGGTTCAACTCTTTTAGTTGAACAAACAGAACAGAAAGTAGTTTCACACAATTCTTCTGTGTAGTTTTTATTTGTAGACATTCTTTTTCCCAATATAGGCCTCTTAGCGCTCAGGATGTCCAAATGCAGTTTCTACAGAAAGAGTGTTTCAGAAAGGCTCAATCAAAAGTAAGGTTCAACTCTGTTAGTTGAATGCACAGAACAGAAAGAAGTTTCATACAATGCTTCTGTGTAGTTTATATTTGAACATATTCTTTTTTCCACTATTACCCACTTAGCGCTACGAATGTCCAGTTGCATTTTCTACAGACAGAGTGTTTCAAAACTGCTCAATCAAAAGTATGGTTTAACTCTGTTAGCTGAATGCTCAGATCAGAAAGGAGTTTCACAGAATGCTTCTGTGTAGTTTATATTTGAATATATTCCTTTTTCCACTACTACGCTCTTAGCGCTCCAAATGTCCAGTTGCATTTTCTACAGAAAGAGTGTTCAGATCTGCTCAATCAAAAGTATGGTTTAACTCTGTTAGCTGAATGCTCAGATCAGAAAGAAGTTTCACAGAATGATTCTGTGTAGTTTATATTTGAAGACATTCCTTTTTCCACTATTACCCTCTTAGCGCTCCGAATCTCCACTTGCATTTTCTACAAAAAGAGTGTTTCATAACTGCTCAATCAAAAATATGTTTTATCTCTGTTAACTGAATTTACAGATCAGAAATAAGTTTCACAGAATGCATCTGTGTAGTTTTTATTTGAAGATATTCTTTTTCCCAATGTAGGCCTCTTAGCGCTTAGCATGTCCAATTGCAGTTTCTACAGAAAGAGTGTTTCAGAACGGCTCAATCAAAAGTAAGGTTCAACTCTGTTAGTTGAATGCACAGAACAGAAAGCATTTTCACAGAATGCTACTGTGTAGTTTATATTTGAATATATTCCTTTTTCCACTATTACCCTCTTAGCGCTCCGAATGTCCACTTGCATTTTCTACAGAAAGAGTGTTCAGAACTGCGCAATCAAAAGTATGGTTTAACTCTGTTAGCTTAATGAACATATCAGTAATAAGTTTCACACAATACTTCTGTGTAGTTTTTATTTGAAAATATTATTTTTCCCAATATAGGCCTCTTAGCGCTCAGAATGTCCAATTGCAGATTCTACAGAAAGAGTGTTTCAGAAAGGCTCAATCAAAAGTAAGGTTCAACTCTGTTAGTTGAATGCACAGAACAGAAAGAAGTTTCATACAATGCTTCTGTGTAGTTTATATTTGAACATATTCTTTTTTCCACTATTACCCACTTAGCGCTACGAATGTCAGTTGCATTTTCTACAGACAGAGTGTTTCAAAACTGCTCAATCAAAAGTATGGTTTAACTCTGTTAGCTGAATGCTCAGATCAGAAAGAAGTTTCACAGAATGCTTCTGTGTAGTTTATATTTGAATATATTCCTTTTTCCACTACTACTCTCTTAGCGCTCCAAATGTCCAGTTGCATTTTCTACAGAAAGAGTGTTCAGATCTGCTCAATCAAAAGTATGGTTTAACTCTTTTAGCTGAATGCACAGATCAGAAAGAAGTTTCACCGAATGATTCTGTGTAGTTTATATTTGGAGGCATTCCTTTTTCCACTATTACCCTCTTAGCGCTCCGAATCTCCACTTGCATTTTCTACAGAAAGAGTGTTTCAGAACGGCTCAATCAAAACTAAGGTTCAACTCTTTTAGTTGAACAAACAGAACAGAAAGAAGTTTCACACAATTCTTCTGTGTAGTTTTTATTTGTAGACATTCTTTTTCCCAATATAGGCCTCCTAGCGCTCAGAATGTCCAATTGCAGTTTCTACAGAAAGAGTGTTTCAGAACGGCTCAATCAAAAGTAAGGTTCAACTCTGTTAGTTGAATGCACAGAACAGAAAGAAGTTTCATACAATGCTTCTGTGTAGTTTATATTTGAACATATTCTTTTTTCCACTATTACCCACTTAGCGCTACGAATGTCCAGTTGCCTTTTCTACAGACAGAGTGTTTCAAAACTGCTCAATCAAAAGTATTTTTTAACTCTGTTAGCTGAATGCTCAGATCAGAAAGAAGTTTCACAGAATGCTTCTGTGTAGTTTATATTTGAATATATTCCTTTTTCCACTACTACGCTCTTAGCGCTCCAAATGTCCAGTTGCATTTTCTACAGAAAGAGTGTTCAGATCTGCTCAATCAAACGTATGGTTTAACTCTGTTAGCTGAATGCACAGAGCAGAAGGAAGTTTCACCGAATGATTCTGTGTAGTTTATATTTGAAGACATTCCTTTTTCCACTATTACCCTCTTAGCGCTCCGAATCTCCACTTGCATTTTCTACAAAAAGAGTGTTTCATAACTGCTCAATCAAAAATATGTTTTATCTCTGTTAACTGAATTTACAGATCAGAAATAAGTTTCACAGAATGCATCTGTGTAGTTTTTATTTGAAGATATTCTTTTTCCCAATGTAGGCCTCTTAGCGCTTAGCATGTCCAATTGCAGTTTCTACAGAAAGAGTGTTTCAGAACGGCTCAATCAAAAGTAAGGTTCAACTCTGTTAGTTGAATGCACAGAACAGAAAGAATTTTCACAGAATGCTACTGTGTAGTTTATATTTAAATATATTCCTTTTTCCACTATTACCCTCTTAGCGCTCCGAATCTCCACTTGCATTTTCTACAAAAAGAGTGTTTCATAACTGCTCAATCAAAAATATGTTTTATCTCTGTTAACTGAATTTACAGATCAGAAATATGTTTCACAGAATGCATCTGTGTAGTTTTTATTTGAAGATATTCTTTTTCCGAATGTAGGCCTCTTAGCGCTTAGCATGTCCAATTGCAGTTTCTACAGAAAGAGTGTTTCAGAACGGCTCAATCAAAAGTAAGGTTCAACTCTGTTAGTTGAATGCACAGAACACAGAGAATTTTCACAGAATGCTACTGTGTAGTTTATATTTAAATATATTCCTTTTTCCACTATTACCCTCTTAGCGCTCCGAATGTCCACTTGCATTTTCTACAGAAATAGTGTTCAGAACTGCGCAATCAAAAGTATGATTTAACTCTGTTAGCTTAATAAACATATCAGAAATAAGTTTCACACAATGCTTCTGTGTAGTTTTTATTTGAAGATATTATTTTTCCCAATAGAGGCCTCTTAGCGCTCAGAATGTCCAATTGCAGTTTCTACAGAAAGAGTGTTTCAGAAAGACTCAATCAAAAGTAAGGTTCAACTCTGTTAGTTGAATGCACAGAACAGAAAGAATTTTCATACAATGCTTCTGTGTAGTTTATATTTGAACATATTCTTTTTTCCACTATTACCCACTTAGCGCTACGAATGTCCAGTTGCATTTTCTACAGACAGAGTGTTTCAAAACTGCTCAATCAAAAGTATGGTTTAACTCTGTTAGCTGAATGCTCAGATCAGAAAGAAGTTTCACAGAATGCTTCTGTGTAGTTTATATTTGAATATATTCCTTTTTCCACTACTACTCTCTTAGCGCTCCAAATGTCCAGTTGCATTTTCTACAGAAAGAGTGTTCAGATCTGCTCAATCAACGGTATGGTTTAACTCTGTTAGCTGAATGCACAGATCAGAAAGAAGTTTCACCGAATGATTCTGTGTAGTTTATATTTGGAGACATTCCTTTTTCCACTATTACCCTCTTAGCGCTCCGAATCTCCACTTGCATTTTCTACAGAAAGAGTGTTTCAGAACGGCTCAATCAAAACTAAGGTTCAACTCTTTTAGTTGAACAAACAGAACAGAAAGAAGTTTCACACAATTCTTCTGTGTAGTTTTTATTTGTAGACATTCTTTTTCCCAATATAGGCCTCCTAGCGCTCAGAATGTCCAATTGCAGTTTCTACAGAAAGAGTGTTTCAGAACGGCTCAATCAAAAGTAAGGTTCAACTCTGTTAGTTGAATGCACAGAACAGAAAGAAGTTTCATACAATGCTTCTGTGTAGTTTATATTTGAACATATTCTTTTTTCCACTATTACCCACTTAGCGCTACGAATGTCCAGTTGCATTTTCTACAGACAGAGTGTTTCAAAACTGCTCAATCAAAAGTATGGTTTAACTCTGTTAGCTGAATGCTCAGATCAGAAAGAAGTTTCACAGAATGCTTCTGTGTAGTTTATATTTGAATATATTCCTTTTTCCACTACTACGCTCTTAGCGCTCCAAATGTCCAGTTGCATTTTCTACAGAAAGAGTGTTCAGGTCTGCTCAATCAAATGTATGGTTTAACTCTGTTAGCTGAATGCACAGATCAGAAAGAAGTTTCACCGAATGATTCTGTGTAGTTTATATTTGAAGACATTCCCTTTTCCACTATTACCCTCTTAGCGCTCCGAATCTCCACTTGCATTTTCTACAAAAAGAGTGTTTCATAACTGCTCAATCAAAAATATGTTTTATCTCTGTTAACTGAATTTACAGATCAGAAATAAGTTTCACAGAATGCATCTGTGAAGTTTTTATTTGAAGATATTCTTTTTCCCAATGTAGGCCTCTTAGCGCTTAGCATGTCCAATTGCAGTTTCTACAGAAAGAGTGTTTCAGAACGGCTCAATCAAAAGTAAGGTTCAACTCTGTTAGTTGAATGCACAGAACAGAAAGAATTTTCACAGAATGCTACTGTGTAGTTTATATTTGAATATATTCCTTTTTCCACTATTACCCTCTTAGCGCTCCGAATGTCCACTTGCATTTTCTACAGAAAGAGTGTTCAGAACTGCGCAATCAAAAGTATGGTTTAACTCTGTTAGCTTAATGAACATATCAGAAATAAGTTTCACACAATGCTTCTGTGTAGTTTTTATTTGAAGATATTATTTTTCCCAATAGAGGCCTCTTAGCGCTCAGAATGTCCAATTGCAGTTTCTACAGAAAGAGTGTTTCAGAACGGCTCAATCAAAAGTAAGTTTCAACTCTGTTATTTGAATGCACAGAACAGAAAGAAGTTTCATACAATGCTTCTGTGTAGTTTATATTTGAACATATTCTTTTTTCCACTATTACCCACTTAGCGCTACGAATGTCCAGTTGCATTTTCTACAGACAGAGTGTTTCAAAACTGCTCAATCAAAAGTATGGTTTAACTCTGTTAGCTGAATGCTCAGAGCAGAAAGTAGTTTCACAGAATGCTTCTGTGTAGTTTATATTTGAGTATATTCCTTTTTCCACTACTACTCTCTTAGCGCTCCAAATGTCCAGTTGCATTTTCTACAGAAAGAGTGTTCAGATCTGCTCAATCAAAAGTATGGTTTAACTCTGTTAGCTGAATGCACAGATTAGAAAGAAGTTTCACAGAATGATCCTGCGTAGTTTATATTTGGAGACAGTCCTTTTTCCACTATTACCCTCTTAGCGCTCCGAATCTCCACTTGCATTTTCTACAGAAAGAGTGTTTCACAACGGCTCAATCAAAACTAAGGTTCAACTCTTTTAGTTGAACAAACAGAACAGAAAGTAGTTTCACACAATTCTGCTGTGTAGTTTTTATTTGTAGACATTCTTTTTCCCAATATAGGCCTCTTAGCGCTCAGGATGTCCAAATGCAGTTTCTACAGAAAGAGTGTTTCAGAAAGGCTCAATCAAAAGTAAGGTTCAACTCTGTTAGTTGAATGCACAGAACAGAAAGAAGTTTCATACAATGCTTCTGTGTAGTTTATATTTGAACATATTCTTTTTTCCACTATTACCCACTTAGCGCTACGAATGTCCAGTTGCATTTTCTACAGACAGAGTGTTTCAAAACTGCTCAATCAAAAGTATGGTTTAACTCTGTTAGCTGAATGCTCAGATCAGAAAGGAGTTTCACAGAATGCTTCTGTGTAGTTTATATTTGAATATATTCCTTTTTCCACTACTACGCTATTAGCGCTCCAAATGTCCAGTTGCATTTTCTACAGAAAGAGTGTTCAGATCTGCTCAATCAAAAGTATGGTTTAACTCTGTTAGCTGAATGCTCAGATCAGAAAGAAGTTTCACAGAATGATTCTGTGTAGTTTATATTTGAAGACATTCCTTTTTCCACTATTACCCTCTTAGCGCTCCGAATCTCCACTTGCATTTTCTACAAAAAGAGTGTTTCATAACTGCTCAATCAAAAATATGTTTTATCTCTGTTAACTGAATTTACAGATCAGAAATAAGTTTCACAGAATGCATCTGTGTAGTTTTTATTTGAAGATATTCTTTTTCCCAATGTAGGCCTCTTAGCGCTTAGCATGTCCAATTGCAGTTTCTACAGAAAGAGTGTTTCAGAACGGCTCAATCAAAAGTAAGGTTCAACTCTGTTAGTTGAATGCACAGAACAGAAAGAATTTTCACAGAATGCTACTGTGTAGTTTATATTTAAATATATTCCTTTTTCCACTATTACCCTCTTAGCGCTCCGAATCTCCACTTGCATTTTCTACAAAAAGAGTGTTTCATAACTGCTCAATCAAAAATATGTTTTATCTCTGTTAACTGAATTTACAGATCAGAAATATGTTTCACAGAATGCATCTGTGTAGTTTTTATTTGAAGATATTCTTTTTCCCAATGTAGGCCTCTTAGCGCTTAGCATGTCCAATTGCAGTTTCTACAGAAAGAGTGTTTCAGAACGGCTCAATCAAAAGTAAGGTTCAACTCTGTTAGTTGAATGCACAGAACACAGAGAATTTTCACAGAATGCTACTGTGTAGTTTATATTTGAATATATTCCTTTTTCCACTATTACCCTCTTAGCGCTCCGAATGTCCACTTGCATTTTCTACAGAAATAGTGTTCAGAACTGCGCAATCAAAAGTATGGTTTAACTCTGTTAGCTTAATGAACATATCAGAAATAAGTTTCACACAATGCTTCTGTGTAGTTTTTATTTGAAGATATTATTTTTCCCAATAGAGGCCTCTTAGCGCTCAGAATGTCCAATTGCAGTTTCTACAGAAAGAGTGTTTCAGAAAGACTCAATCAAAAGTAAGGTTCAACTCTGTTAGTTGAATGCACAGAACAGAAAGAATTTTCATACAATGCTTCTGTGTAGTTTATATTTGAACATATTCTTTTTTCCACTATTACCCACTTAGCGCTACGAATGTCCAGTTGCATTTTCTACAGACAGAGTGTTTCAAAACTGCTCAATCAAAAGTATGGTTTAACTCTGTTAGCTGAATGCTCAGATCAGAAAGAAGTTTCACAGAATGCTTCTGTGTAGTTTATATTTGAATATATTCCTTTTTCCACTACTACTCTCTTAGCGCTCCAAATGTCCAGTTGCATTTTCTACAGAAAGAGTGTTCAGATCTGCTCAATCAACGGTATGGTTTAACTCTGTTAGCTGAATGCACAGATCAGAAAGAAGTTTCACCGAATGATTCTGTGTAGTTTATATTTGGAGACATTCCTTTTTCCACTATTACCCTCTTAGCGCTCCGAATCTCCACTTGCATTTTCTACAGAAAGAGTGTTTCAGAACGGCTCAATCAAAACTAAGGTTCAACTCTTTTAGTTGAACAAACAGAACAGAAAGAAGTTTCACACAATTCTTCTGTGTAGTTTTTATTTGTAGACATTCTTTTTCCCAATATAGGCCTCCTAGCGCTCAGAATGTCCAATTGCAGTTTCTACAGAAAGAGTGTTTCAGAACGGCTCAATCAAAAGTAAGGTTCAACTCTGTTAGTTGAATGCACAGAACAGAAAGAAGTTTCATACAATGCTTCTGTGTAGTTTATATTTGAACATATTCTTTTTTCCACTATTACCCACTTAGCGCTACGAATGTCCAGTTGCCTTTTCTACAGACAGAGTGTTTCAAAACTGCTCAATCAAAAGTATGGTTTAACTCTGTTAGCTGAATGCTGAGATCAGAAAGAAGTTTCACAGAATGCTTCTGTGTAGTTTATATTTGAATATATTCCTTTTTCCACTACTACGCTCTTAGCGCTCCAAATGTCCAGTTGCATTTTCTACAGAAAGAGTGTTCAGATCTGCCCAATCAAACGTATGGTTTAACTCTGTTAGCTGAATGCACAGAGCAGAAGGAAGTTTCACCGAATGATTCTGTGTAGTTTATATTTGAAGACATTCCTATTTCCACTATTACCCACTTAGCGCTCCGAATCTCCACTTGCATTTTCTACAAAAAGAGTGTTTCATAACTGCTCAATCAAAAATATGTTTTATCTCTGTTAACTGAATTTACAGATCAGAAATAAGTTTCACAGAATGCATCTGTGTAGTTTTTATTTGAAGATATCCTTTTTCCCAATGTAGGCCTCTTAGCGCTTAGCATGTCCAATTGCAGTTTCTACAGAAAGAGTGTTTCAGAACGGCTCAATCAAAAGTAAGGTTCAACTCTGTTAGTTGAATGCACAGAACAGAAAGAATTTTCACAGAATGCTACTGTGTAGTTTATATTTAAATATATTCCTTTTTCCACTATTACCCTCTTAGCGCTCCGAATCTCCACTTGCATTTTCTACAAAAAGAGTGTTTCATAACTGCTCAATCAAAAATATGTTTTATCTCTGTTAACTGAATTTACAGATCAGAAATATGTTTCACAGAATGCATCTGTGTAGTTTTTATTTGAAGATATTCTTTTTCCGAATGTAGGCCTCTTAGCGCTTAGCATGTCCAATTGCAGTTTCTACAGAAAGAGTGTTTCAGAACGGCTCAATCAAAAGTAAGGTTCAACTCTGTTAGTTGAATGCACAGAACACAGAGAATTTTCACAGAATGCTACTGTGTAGTTTATATTTAAATATATTCCTTTTTCCACTATTACCCTCTTAGCGCTCCGAATGTCCACTTGCATTTTCTACAGAAATAGTGTTCAGAACTGCGCAATCAAAAGTATGGTTTAACTCTGTTAGCTTAATGAACATATCAGAAATAAGTTTCACACAATGCTTCTGTGTAGTTTTTATTTGAAGATATTATTTTTCCCAATAGAGGCCTCTTAGCGCTCAGAATGTCCAATTGCAGTTTCTACAGAAAGAGTGTTTCAGAAAGACTCAATCAAAAGTAAGGTTCAACTCTGTTAGTTGAATGCACAGAACAGAAAGAATTTTCATACAATGCTTCTGTGTAGTTTATATTTGAACGTATTCTTTTTTCCACTATTACCCACTTAGCGCTACGAATGTCCAGTTGCATTTTCTACATACAGAGTGTTTCAAAACTGCTCAATCAAAGTATGGTTTAACTCTGTTAGCTGAATGCTCAGATCAGAAAGAAGTTTCACAGAATGCTTCTGTGTAGTTTATATTTGAATATATTCCTTTTTCCACTACTACTCTCTTAGCGCTCCAAATGTCCAGTTGCATTTTCTACAGAATGAGTGTTCAGATCTGCTCAATCAACGGTATGGTTTAACTCTGTTAGCTGAATGCACAGATCAGAAAGAAGTTTCACTGAATGATTCTGTGTAGTTTATATTTGGAGACATTCCTTTTTCCACTATTACCCTCTTAGCGCTCCGAATCTCCACTTGCATTTTCTACAGAAAGAGTGTTTCAGAACGGCTCAATCAAAACTAAGGTTCAACTCTTTTAGTTGAACAAACAGAACAGAAAGAAGTTTCACACAATTCTTCTGTGTAGTTTTTATTTGTAGACATTCTTTTTCCCAATATAGGCCTCCTAGCGCTCAGAATGTCCAATTGCAGTTTCTACAGAAAGAGTGTTTCAGAACGGCTCAATCAAAAGTAAGGTTCAACTCTGTTAGTTGAATGCACAGAACAGAAAGAAGTTTCATACAATGCTTCTGTGTAGTTTATATTTGAACATATTCTTTTTTCCACTATTACCCACTTAGCGCTACGAATGTCCAGTTGCCTTTTCTACAGACAGAGTGTTTCAAAACTGCTCAATCAAAAGTATGGTTTAATTCTGTTAGCTGAATGCTCAGATCAGAAAGAAGTTTCACAGAATGCTTCTGTGTAGTTTATATTTGAATATATTCCTTTTTCCACTACTACTCTCTTAGCGCTCGAAATGTCCAGTTGCATTTTCTACAGAAAGAGTGTTCAGATCTGCTCAATCAAAAGTATGGTTTAACTCTGTTAGCTGAATGCACAGATTAGAAAGAAGTTTCACAGAATGATCCTGTGTAGTTTATATTTGGAGACAGTCCTTTTTCCACTATTACCCTCTTAGCGCTCCGAATCTCCACTTGCATTTTCTACAGAAAGAGTGTTTCACAACGGCTCAATCAAAATTAAGGTTCAACTCTTTTAGTTGAACAAACAGAACAGAAAGAAGTTTCACACAATTCTTCTGTGTAGTTTTTATTTGTAGACATTCATTTTCCCAATATAAGCCTCTTAGCGCTCAGAATGTCCAATTGCAGTTTCTACAGAAAGAGTGTTTCAGAACGGCTCAATCAAAAGTAAGGTTCAACTCTGTTAGTTGAATGCACAGAACAGAAAGAAGTTTCATACAATGCTTCTGTGTAGTTTATATTTGAACATATTCTTTTTTCCACTATTACCCACTTAGCGCTACGAATGTCCAGTTGCATTTTCTACAGACAGAGAGTTTCAAAACTGCTCAATCAAAAGTATGGTTTAACTCTGTTAGCTGAATGCTCAGATCAGAAAGGAGTTTCACAGAATGCTTCTGTGTAGTTTATATTTGAATATATTCCTTTTTCCACTACTACGCTCTTAGCGCTCCAAATGTCCAGTTGCATTTTCTACAGAAAGAGTGTTCAGATCTGCTCAATCAAAAGTATGGTTTAACTCTGTTAGCTGAATGCTCAGATCAGAAAGAAGTTTCACAGAATGATTCTGTGTAGTTTATATTTGAAGACATTCCTTTTTCCACTATTACCCTCTTAGCGCTCCGAATCTCCACTTGCATTTTCTACAAAAAGAGTGTTTCATAACTGCTCAATCAAAAATATGTTTTATCTCTGTTAACTGAATTTACAGATCAGAAATAAGTTTCACAGAATGCATCTGTGTAGTTTTTATTTGAAGATATTCTTTTTCCCAATGTAGGCCTCTTAGCGCTTAGCATGTCCAATTGCAGTTTCTACAGAAAGAGTGTTTCAGAACGGCTCAATCAAAAGTAAGGTTCAACTCTGTTAGTTGAATGCACAGAACAGAAAGAATTTTCACAGAATGCTACTGTGTAGTTTATATTTGAATATATTCCTTTTTCCACTATTACCCTCTTAGCGCTCCGAATGTCCACTTGCATTTTCTACAGAAAGAGTGTTCAGAACTGCGCAATCAAAAGTATGGTTTAACTCTGTTAGCTTAATGAACATATCAGTAATAAGTTTCACACAATACTTCTATGTAGTTTTTATTTGAAGATATTATTTTCCCCAATATAGGCCTCTTAGCGCTCAGAATGTCCAATTGCAGTTTCTACAGAAAGAGTGTTTCAGAAAGGCTCAATCAAAAGTAAGGTTCAACTCTGTTAGTTGAATGCACAGAACAGAAAGAAGTTTCATACAATGCTTCTGTGTAGTTTATATTTGAACATATTCTTTTTTCCACTATTACCCACTTAGCGCTACGAATGTCCAGTTGCATTTTCTACAGACAGAGTGTTTCAAAACTGCTCAATCAAAAGTATGGTTTAACTCTGTTAGCTGAATGCTCAGATCAGAAAGAAGTTTCACAGAATGCTTCTGTGTAGTTTATATTTGAATATATTCCTTTTTCCACTACTACTCTTTTAGCGCTCCAAATGTCCAGTTGCATTTTCTACAGAAAGAGTGTTCAGATCTGCTCAATCAAAAGTATGGTTTAACTCTGTTAGCTGAATGCACAGATCAGAAAGAAGTTTCACCGAATGATTCTGTGTAGTTTATATTTGGAGGCATTCCTTTTTCCACTATTACCCTCTTAGCGCTCCGAATCTCCACTTGCATTTTCTACAGAAAGAGGGTTTTAGAACGGCTCAATCAAAACTAACGTTCAACTCTTTTAGTTGAACAAACAGAACAGAAAGAAGTTTCACAGAATTCTTCTGTGTAGTTTTTATTTGTAGACATTCTTTTTCCCAATATAGGCCTCCTAGCGCTCAGAATGTCCAATTGCAGTTTCTACAGAAGGAGTGTTTCAGAACGGCTCAATCAAAAGTAAGGTTCAACTCTGTTAGTTGAATGAACAGAACAGAAAGAAGTTTCATACAATGCTTCTGTGTAGTTTATATTTGAACATATTTTTTTTCCACTATTACCCACTTAGCGCTACGAATGTCCAGTTGCATTTTCTACAGACAGAGTGTTTCAAAACTGCTCAATCAAAAGTATGGTTTAACTCTGTTAGCTGAATGCTCAGATCAGAAAGAAGTTTCACAGAATGCTTCTGTGTAGTTTATATTTGAATATATTCCTTTTTCCACTACTACGCTCTTAGCGCTCCAAATGTCCAGTTGCATTTTCTACAGAAAGAGTGTTCAGATCTGCTCAATCAAAAGTATGGTTTAACTCTGTTAGCTGAATGCACAGATCAGAAGGAAGTTTCACCGAATGATTCTGTGTAGTTTATATTTGAAGACATTCCTTTTTCCACTATTACCCACTTAGCGCTCCGAATCTCCACTTGCATTTTCTACAAAAAGAGTGTTTCATAACTGCTCAATCAAAAATATGTTTTATCTCTGTTAACTGAATTTACAGATCAGAAATAAGTTTCACAGAATGCATCTGTGTAGTTTTTATTTGAAGATATTCTTTTTCCCAATGTAGGCCTCTTAGCGCTTAGCATGTCCAATTGCAGTTTCTACAGAAAGAGTGTTTCAGAACGGCTCAATCAAAAGTAAGGTTCAACTCTGTTAGTTGAATGCACAGAACAGAAAGAATTTTCACAGAATGCTACTATGTAGTTTATATTTAAATATATTCCTTTTTCCACTATTACCCTCTTAGCGCTCCGAATCTCCACTTGCATTTTCTACAAAAAGAGTGTTTCATAACTGCTCAATCAAAAATATGTTTTATCTCTGTTAACTGAATTTACAGATCAGAAATATGTTTCACAGTATGCATCTGTGTAGTTTTTATTTGAAGATATTCTTTTTCCCAATGTAGGCCTCTTAGCGCTTAGCATGTCCAATTGCAGTTTCTACAGAAAGAGTGTTTCAGAACGGCTCAATCAAAAGTAAGGTTCAACTCTGTTAGTTGAATGCACAGAACAGAAAGAATTTTCACAGAATGCTACTGTGTAGTTTATATTTAAATATATTCCTTTTTCCACTATTACCCTCTTAGCGCTCCGAATGTCCACTTGAATTTTCTACAGAAATAGTGTTCAGAACTGCGCAATCAAAAGTATGGTTTAACTCTGTTAGCTTAATGAACATATCAGAAATAAGTTTCACACAATGCTTCTGTGTAGTTTTTATTTGAAGATATTATTTTTCCCAATAGAGGCCTCTTAGCGCTCAGAATGTCCAATTGCAGTTTCTACAGAAAGAGTGTTTCAGAAAGACTCAATCAAAAGTAAGGTTCAACTCTGTTAGTTGAATGCACAGAACAGAAAGAAGTTTCATACAATGCTTCTGTGTAGTTTATATTTGAACATATTCTTTTTTCCACTATTACCCTCTTAGCGCTACGAATGTCCAGTTGCATTTTCTACAGACAGAGTGTTTCAAAACTGCTCAATCAAAAGTATGGTTTAACTCTGTTAGCTGAATGCTCAGATCAGAAAGAAGTTTCACAGAATGCTTCTGTGTAGTTTATATTTGAATATATTCCTTTTTCCACTACTACGCTCTTAGCGCTCCAAATGTCCAGTTGCATTTTCTACAGAAAGAGTGTTCAGATCTGCTCAATCAAAAGTATGGTTTAACTCTGTTAGCTGAATGCACAGATCAGAAAGAAGTTTCACCGAATGATTCTGTGTAGTTTATATTTGAAGACATTCCTTTTTCCACTATTACCCTCTTAGCGCTCCGAAACTCCACTTGCATTTTCTACAAAAAGAGTGTTTCATAACTGCTCAATCAAAAATATGTTTTATCTCTGTTAACTGAATTTACAGATCAGAAATAAGTTTCACAGAATGCATCTGTGTAGTTTTTATTTGAAGATTATTCTTTTTCCCAATGTAGGCCTCTTAGCGCTTAGCATGTCCAATTGCAGTTTCTACAGAAAGAGTGTTTCAGAACGGCTCAATCAAAAGTAAGGTTCAACTCTGTTAGTTGAATGCACAGAACAGAAAGAATTTTCACAGAATGCTACTGTGTAGTTTATATTTGAATATATCCCTTTTTCCACTATTACCCTCTGAGCACTCCGAATGTCCACTTGCATTTTCTACAGAAAGAGTGTTCAGAACTGCGCAATCAAAAGTATAGTTTAACTCTGTTAGCTTAATGAACATATCAGAAATAAGTTTCACACAATGCTTCTGTGTAGTTTTTATTTGAAGATATTATTTTTCCCAATATAGGCCTCTTAGCGCTCAGAATGTCCAATTGCAGTTTCTACAGAAAGAGTGTTTCAGAACGGCTCAATCAAAAGTAAGGTTCAACTCTGTTAGTTGAATGCACAGAACAGAAAGAAGTTTCATACAATGCTTCTGTGTAGTTTATATTTGAACATATTCTTTTTTCCACTATTACCCACTTAGCGCTACGAATGTCCAGTTGCATTTTCTACAGACAGAGTGTTTCAAAACTGCTCAATCAAATGTATGGTTTAACTCTGTTAGCTGAATGCTCAGATCAGAAAGGAGTTTCACAGAATGCTTCTGTGTAGTTTATATTTGAATATATTCCTTTTTCCACTACTACGCTCTTAGCGCTCCAAATGTCCAGTTGCATTTTCTACAGAAAGAGTGTTCAGATCTGCTCAATCAAAAGTATGGTTTAACTCTGTTAGCTGAATGCACAGATCAGAAAGAAGTTTCACAGAATGATTCTGTGTAGTTTATATTTGGAGACATTCCTTTTTCCACTATTACCCTCTTAGCGCTCCGAATCTCCACTTGCATTTTCTACAAAAAGAGTGTTTCATAACTGCTCAATCAAAAATATGTTTTATCTCTGTTAACTGAATTTATAGATCAGAAATAAGTTTTACAGAATGCATCTGTGTAGTTTTTATTTGAAGGTATTCTTTTTCCCAATGTAGGCCTCTTAGCGCTTAGCATGTCCAATTGCAGTTTCTACAGAAAGAGTGTTTCAGAACGGCTCAATAAAAAGTAAGGTTCAACTCTGTTAGTTGAATGCACAGAACAGAAAGAATTTTCACAGAATGCTACTGTGTAGTTTATATTTGAATATATTCCTTTTTCCACTATTACCCTCTTAGCGCTCCGAATGTCCACTTGCATTTTCTACAGAAAGAGTGTTCAGAACTGCGTAATCAAAAGTATGGTTTAACTCTGTTAGCTTAATGAACATATCAGAAATAAGTTTCACACAATGCTTCTGTGTAGTTTTTATTTGAAGATATTATTTTTCCCAATAGAGGCCTCTTAGCGCTCAGAATGTCCAATTGCAGTTTCTACAGAAAGAGTGTTTCAGAACGGCTCAATCAAAAGTAAGGTTCAACTCTGTTAGTTGAATGCACAGAAGAGAAAGAAGTTTCATACACTGCTTCTGTGTAGTTTATATTTGAACATATTCTTTTTTCCACTATTACCCACTTAGTGCTACGAATGTCCAGTTGCATTTTCTACAGACAGAGTGTTTCAAAACTGCTCAATCAAAAGTATGGTTTAACTCTGTTAGCTGAATGCTCAGATCAGAAAGAAGTTTCACAGAATGCTTCTGTGTAGTTTATATTTGAATATATTCCTTTTTCCACTACTACACTCTTAGCGCTCCAAATGTCCAGTTGCATTTTCTACAGAAAGAGTGTTCAGATCTGCTCAATCAAAAGTATGGTTTAACTCTGTTAGCTGAATGCACAGATTAGAAAGAAGTTTCACAGAATGATCCTGTGTAGTTTATATTTGGAGACAGTCCTTTTTCCACTATTACCCTCTTAGCGCTCCGAATCTCCACTTGCATTTTCTACAGAAAGAGTGTTTCACAACGGCTCAATCAAAACTAAGGTTCAACTCTTTTAGTTGAACAAACAGAACAGAAAGTAGTTTCACACAATTCTTCTGTGTAGTTTTTATTTGTAGACATTCTTTTTCCCAATATAGGCCTCTTAGCGCTCAGGATGTCCAAATGCAGTTTCTACAGAAAGAGTGTTTCAGAAAGGCTCAATCAAAAGTAAGGTTCAACTCTGTTAGTTGAATGCACAGAACAGAAAGAAGTTTCATACAATGCTTCTGTGTAGTTTATATTTGAACATATTCTTTTTTCCACTATTACCCACTTAGCGCTACGAATGTCCAGTTGCATTTTCTACAGACAGAGTGTTTCAAAACTGCTCAATCAAAAGTATGGTTTAACTCTGTTAGCTGAATGCTCAGATCAGAAAGGAGTTTCACAGAATGCTTCTGTGTAGTTTATATTTGAATATATTCCTTTTTCCACTACTACGCTCTTAGCGCTCCAAATGTCCAGTTGCATTTTCTACAGAAAGAGTGTTCAGATCTGCTCAATCAAACGTATGGTTTAACTCTGTTAGCTGAATGCACAGAGCAGAAGGAAGTTTCACCGAATGATTCTGTGTAGTTTATATTTGAAGACATTCCTTTTTCCACTATTAACCTCTTAGCGCTCCGAATCTCCACTTGCATTTTCTACAAAAAGAGTGTTTCATAACTGCTCAATCAAAAATATGTTTTATCTCTGTTAACTGAATTTACAGATCAGAAATAAGTTTCACAGAATGCATCTGTGTAGTTTTTATTTGAAGATATTCTTTTTCCCAATGTAGGCCTCTTAGCGCTTAGCATGTCCAATTGCAGTTTCTACAGAAAGAGTGTTTCAGAACGGCTCAATCAAAAGTAAGGTTCAACTCTGTTAGTTGAATGCACAGAACAGAAAGAATTTTCACAGAATGCTACTGTGTAGTTTATATTTAAATATATTCCTTTTTCCACTATTACCCTCTTAGCGCTCCGAATCTCCACTTGCATTTTCTACAAAAAGAGTGTTTCATAACTGCTCAATCAAAAATATGTTTTATCTCTGTTAACTGAATTTACAGATCAGAAATAAGTTTCACAGAATGCATCTGTGTAGTTTTTATTTGAAGATATTCTTTTTCCCAATGTAGGCCTCTTAGCGCTTAGCATGTCCAATTGCAGTTTCTACAGAAAGAGTGTTTCAGAACGGCTCAATCAAAAGTAAGGTTCAACTCTGTTAGTTGAATGCACAGAACAGAAAGAATTTTCACAGAATGCTACTGTGTAGTTTATATTTAAATATATTCCTTTTTCCACTATTACCCTCTTAGCGCTCCGAATCTCCACTTGCATTTTCTACAAAAAGAGTGTTTCATAACTGCTCAATCAAAAATATGTTTTATCTCTGTTAACTGAATTTACAGATCAGAAATATGTTTCACAGAATGCATCTGTGTAGTTTTTATTTGAAGATATTCTTTTTCCCAATGTAGGCCTCTTAGCGCTTAGCATGTCCAATTGCAGTTTCTACAGAAAGAGTGTTTCAGAACGGCTCAATCAAAAGTAAGGTTCAACTCTGTTAGTTGAATGCACAGAACACAGAGAATTTTCACAGAATGCTACTGTGTAGTTTATATTTAAATATATTCCTTTTTCCACTATTACCCTCTTAGCGCTCCGAATGTCCACTTGCATTTTCTACAGAAATAGTGTTCAGAACTGCGCAATCAAAAGTATGGTTTAACTCTGTTAGCTTAATGAACATATCAGAAATAAGTTTCACACAATGCTTCTGTGTAGTTTTTATTTGAAGATATTATTTTTCCCAATAGAGGCCTCTTAGCGCTCAGAATGTCCAATTGCAGTTTCTACAGAAAGAGTGTTTCAGAAAGACTCAATCAAAAGTAAGGTTCAACTCTGTTAGTTGAATGCACAGAACAGAAAGAATTTTCATACAATGCTTCTGTGTAGTTTATATTTGAACATATTCTTTTTTCCACTATTACCCACTTAGCGCTACGAATGTCCAGTTGCATTTTCTACAGACAGAGTGTTTCAAAACTGCTCAATCAAAAGTATGGTTTAACTCTGTTAGCTGAATGCTCAGATCAGAAAGAAGTTTCACAGAATGTTTCTGTGTAGTTTATATTTGAATATATTCCTTTTTCCACTACTACTCTCTTAGCGCTCCAAATGTCCAGTTGCATTTTCTACAGAAAGAGTGTTCAGATCTGCTCAATCAACGGTATGGTTTAACTCTGTTAGCTGAATGCACAGATCAGAAAGAAGTTTCACCGAATGATTCTGTGTAGTTTATATTTGGAGACATTCCTTTTTCCACTATTACCCTCTTAGCGCTCCGAATCTCCACTTGCATTTTCTACAGAAAGAGTGTTTCAGAACGGCTCAATCAAAACTAAGGTTCAACTCTTTTAGTTGAACAAACAGAACAGAAAGAAGTTTCACACAATTCTTCTGTGTAGTTTTTATTTGTAGACATTCTTTTTCCCAATATAGGCCTCCTAGCGCTCAGAATGTCCAATTGCAGTTTCTACAGAAAGAGTGTTTCAGAACGGCTCAATCAAAAGTAAGGTTCAACTCTGTTAGTTGAATGCACAGAACAGAAAGAAGTTTCATACAATGCTTCTGTGTAGTTTATATTTGAATATATTCTTTTTTCCACTGTTACCCACTTAGCGCTACGAATGTCCAGTTGCATTTTCTACAGACAGAGAGTTTCAAAACTGCTCAATCAAAAGTATGGTTTAACTCTGTTAGCTGAATGCTCAGATCAGAAAGGAGTTTCACAGAATGCTTCTGTGTAGTTTATATTTGAATATATTCCTTTTTCCACTACTACGCTCTTAGCGCTCCAAATGTCCAGTTGCATTTTCTACAGAAAGAGTGTTCAGATCTGCTCAATCAAAAGTATGGTTTAACTCTGTTAGCTGAATGCTCAGATCAGAAAGAAGTTTCACAGAATGATTCTGTGTAGTTTATATTTGAAGACATTCCTTTTTCCACTATTACCCTCTTAGCGCTCCGAATCTCCACTTGCATTTTCTACAAAAAGAGTGTTTCATAACTGCTCAATCAAAAATATGTTTTATCTCTGTTAACTGAATTTACAGATCAGAAATAAGTTTCACAGAATGCATCTGTGTAGTTTTTATTTGAAGATATTCTTTTTCCCAATGTAGGCCTCTTAGCGCTTAGCATGTCCAATTGCAGTTTCTACAGAAAGAGTGTTTCAGAACGGCTCAATCAAAAGTAAGGTTCAACTCTGTTAGTTGAATGCACAGAACAGAAAGAATTTTCACAGAATGCTACTGTGTAGTTTATATTTGAATATATTCCTTTTTCCACTATTACCCTCTTAGCGCTCCGAATGTCCACTTGCATTTTCTACAGAAAGAGTGTTCAGAACTGCGCAATCAAAAGTATGGTTTAACTCTGTTAGCTTAATGAACATATCAGTAATAAGTTTCACACAATACTTCTATGTAGTTTTTATTTGAAGATATTATTTTCCCCAATATAGGCCTCTTAGCGCTCAGAATGTCCAATTGCAGTTTCTACAGAAAGAGTGTTTCAGAAAGGCTCAATCAAAAGTAAGGTTCAACTCTGTTAGTTGAATGCACAGAACAGAAAGAAGTTTCATACAATGCTTCTGTGTAGTTTATATTTGAACATATTCTTTTTTCCACTATTACCCACTTAGCGCTACGAATGTCCAGTTGCATTTTCTACAGACAGAGTGTTTCAAAACTGCTCAATCAAAAGTATGGTTTAACTCTGTTAGCTGAATGCTCAGATCAGAAAGAAGTTTCACAGAATGCTTCTGTGTAGTTTATATTTGAATATATTCCTTTTTCCACTACTACTCTCTTAGCGCTCCAAATGTCCAGTTGCATTTTCTACAGAAAGAGTGTTCAGATCTGCTCAATCAAAAGTATGGTTTAACTCTGTTAGCTGAATGCACAGATCAGAAAGAAGTTTCACCGAATGATTCTGTGTAGTTTGTATTTGGAGGCATTCCTTTTTCCACTATTACCCTCTTAGCGCTGCGAATCTCCACTTGCATTTTCTACAGAAAGAGTGTTTCAGAACGGCTCAATCAAAACTAAGGTTCAACTCTTTTAGTTGAACAAACAGAACAGAAAGAAGTTTCACACAATTCTTCTGTGTAGTTTTTATTTGTAGACATTCTTTTTCCCAATATAGGCCTCCTAGCGCTCAGAATGTCCAATTGCAGTTTCTACAGAAGGAGTGTTTCAGAACGGCTCAATCAAAAGTAAGGTTCAACTCTGTTAGTTGAATGCACAGAACAGAAAGAAGTTTCATACAATGCTTCTGTGTAGTTTATATTTGAACATATTCTTTTTTCCACTATTACCCACTTAGCGCTACGAATGTCCAGTTGCATTTTCTACAGACAGAGTGTTTCAAAACTGCTCAATCAAAAGTATGGTTTAACTCTGTTAGCTGAATGCTCAGATCAGAAAGAAGTTTCGCAGAATGCTTCTGTGTAGTTTATATTTGAATATATTCCTTTTTCCACTACTACGCTCTTAGCGCTCCAAATGTCCAGTTGCATTTTCTACAGAAAGAGTGTTCAGATCTGTTCAATCAAAAGTATGGTTTAACTCTGTTAGCTGAATGCACAGATCAGAAGGAAGTTTCACCGAATGATTCTGTGTAGTTTATATTTGAAGACATTCCTTTTTCCACTGTTACCCACTTAGCGCTCCGAATCTCCACTTGCATTTTCTACAAAAAGAGTGTTTCATAACTGCTCAATCAAAAATATGTTTTATCTCTGTTAACTGAATTTACAGATCAGAAATATGTTTCACAGAATGCATCTGTGTAGTTTTTATTTGAAGATATTCTTTTTCCCAATGTAGGCCTCTTAGCGCTTAGCATGTCCAATTGCAGTTTCTACAGAAAGAGTGTTTCAGAACGGCTCAATCAAAAGTAAGGTTCAACTCTGTTAGTTGAATGCACAGAACAGAAAGAATTTTCACAGAATGCTACTGTGTAGTTTATATTTAAATATATTCCTTTTTCCACTACTACCCTCTTAGCGCTCCGAATGTCCACTTGCATTTTCTACAGAAATAGTGTTCAGAACTGCGCAATCAAAAGTATGGTTTAACTCTGTTAGCTTAATGAACATATCAGAAATAAGTTTCACACAATGCTTCTGTGTAGTTTTTATTTGAAGATATTATTTTTCCCAATAGAGGCCTCTTAGCGCTCAGAATGTCCAATTGCAGTTTCTACAGAAAGAGTGTTTCAGAAAGACTCAATCAAAAGTAAGGTTCAACTCTGTTAGTTGAATGCACATAACAGAAAGAAGTTTCATACAATGCTTCTGTGTAGTTTATATTTGAACATATTCTTTTTTCCACTATTACCCACTTAGCGCTACGAATGTCCAGTTGCATTTTCTACAGAGAGAATGTTTCAAAACTGCTCAATCAAAAGTATGGTTTAACTCTGTTAGCTGAATGCTCAGATCAGAAAGAAGTTTCACAGAATGCTTCTGTGTAGTTTATATTTGAATATATTCCTTTTTCCACTACTACTCTCTTAGCGCTCCAAATGTCCAGTTGCATTTTCTACAGAAAGAGTGTTCAGATCTGCTCAATCACCGGTATGGTTTAACTCTGTTAGCTGAATGCACAGATCAGAAAGAAGTTTCACCGAATGATTCTGTGTAGTTTATATTTGGAGATATTCCTTTTTCCACTATTACCCTCTTAGCGCTCCGAATCTCCACTTGCATTTTCTACAGAAAGAGTGTTTCAGAACGGCTCAATCAAAACTAAGGTTCAACTCTTTTAGTTGAACAAACAGAACAGAAAGAAGTTTCACACAATTCTTCTGTGTAGTTTTTATTTGTAGACATTCTTTTTCCCAATATAGGCCTCCTAGCGCTCAGAATGTCCAATTGCAGTTTCTACAGAAAGAGTGTTTCAGAACGGCTCAATCAAAAGTAAGGTTCAACTCTGTTAGTTGAATGCACAGAACAGAAGGAAGTTTCATACAATGCTTCTGTGTAGTTTATATTTGAACATATTCTTTTTTCCACTATTACCCACTTAGCGCTACGAATGTCCAGTTGCCTTTTCTACAGACAGAGTGTTTCAAAACTGCTCAATCAAAAGTATGGTTTAATTCTGTTAGCTGAATGCTCAGATCAGAAAGAAGTTTCACAGAATGCTTCTGTGTAGTTTATATTTGAATATATTCCTTTTTCCACTACTACGCTCTTAGCGCTCCAAATGTCCAGTTGCATTGTCTACAGAAAGAGTGTTCAGATCTGCTCAATCAAAAGTATGGTTTAACTCTGTTAGCTGAATGCACAGATCAGAAGGAAATTTCACCGAATTATTCTGTGTAGTTTATATTTGAAGACATTCTTTTTTCCACTATTACCCCCTTAGCGCTCCGAATCTCCACTTGCATTTTCTACAAAAAGAGTGTTTCATAACTGCTCAATCAAAAATATGTTTTATCTCTGTTAACTGAATTTACAGATCAGAAATAAGTTTCACAGAATGCATCTGTGTAGTTTTTATTTGAAGATATTCTTTTTCCCAATGTAGGCCTCTTAGCGCTTAGCATGTCCAATTGCAGTTTCTACAGAAAGAGTGTTTCAGAACGGCTCAATCAAAAGTAAGGTTCAACTCTGTTAGTTGAATGCACAGAACAGAAAGAATTTTCACAGAATGCTACTGTGTAGTTTATATTTAAATATATTCCTTTTTCCAGTATTACCCTCTTAGCGCTCCGAATCTCCACTTGCATTTTCTACAAAAAGAGTGTTTCATAACTGCTCAATCAAAAATATGTTTTATCTCTGTTAACTGAATTTACAGATCAGAAATATGTTTCACAGTATGCATCTGTGTAGTTTTTATTTGAAGATATTCTTTTTCCCAATGTAGGCCTCTTAGCGCTTAGCATGTCCAATTGCAGTTTCTACAGATAGAGTGTTTCAGAACGGCTCAATCAAAAGTAAGGTTCAACTCTGTTAGTTGAATGCACAGAACAGAAAGAATTTTCACAGAATGCTACTGTGTAGTTTATATTTAAATATATTCCTTTTTCCACTATTACCCTCTTAGAGCTCCGAATGTCCACTTGCATTTTCTACAGAAATAGTGTTCAGAACTGCGCAATCAAAAGTATGGTTTAACTCTGTTAGCTTAATGAACATATCAGAAATAAGTTTCACACAATGCTTCTGTGTAGTTTTTATTTGAAGATATTATTTTTCCCAATAGAGGCCTCTTAGCGCTCAGAATGTCCAATTGCAGTTTCTACAGAAAGAGTGTTTCAGAAAGACTCAATCAAAAGTAAGGTTCAACTCTGTTAGTTGAATGCACAGAACAGAAAGAAGTTTCATACAATGCTTCTGTGTAGTTTATATTTGAACATATTCTTTTTTCCACTATTACCCACTTAGCGCTACGAATGTCCAGTTGCATTTTCTACAGACAGAGTGTTTCAAAACTGCTCAATCAAAAGTATGGTTTAACTCTGTTAGCTGAATGCTCAGATCAGAAAGAAGTTTCACAGAATGCTTCTGTGTAGTTTATATTTGAATATATTCCTTTTTCCACTACTACTCTCTTAGCGCTCCAAATGTCCAGTTGCATTTTCTACAGAAAGAGTGTTCAGATCTGCTCAATCAACGGTATGGTTTAACTCTGTTAGCTGAATGCACAGATCAGAAAGAAGTTTCACCGGATGATTCTGTGTAGTTTATATTTGGAGATATTCCTTTTTCCACTATTACCCTCTTAGCGCTCCGAATCTCCACTTGCATTTTCTACAGAAAGAGTGTTTCAGAACGGCTCAATCAAAACTAAGGTTCAACTCTTTTAGTTGAACAAACAGAACAGAAAGAAGTTTCACACAATTCTTCTGTGTGGTTTTTATTTGTAGACATTCTTTTTCCCAATATAGGCCTCCTAGCGCTCAGAATGTCCAATTGCAGTTTCTACAGAAAGAGTGTTTCAGAACGGCTCAATCAAAAGTAAGGTTCAACTCTGTTAGTTGAATGCACAGAACAGAAAGAAGTTTCATACAATGCTTCTGTGTAGTTTATATTTGAACATATTTTTTTTTCCACTATTACCCACTTAGCGCTACGAATGTCCAGTTGTCTTTTCTACAGACAGAGTGTTTCAAAACTGCTCAATCAAAAGTATGGTTTAATTCTGTTAGCTGAATGCTCAGATCAGAAAGAATTTTCACAGAATGCTTCTGTGTAGTTTATATTTGAATATATTCCTTTTTCCACTACTACGCTCTTAGCGCTCCAAATGTCCAGTTGCATTTTCTACAGAAAGAGTGTTCAGATCTGCTCAATCAAAAGTATGGTTTAACTCTGTTAGCTGAATGCACAGATCAGAAGGAAGTTTCACCGAATGATTCTGTGTAGTTTATATTTGAAGACATTCCTTTTTCCACTATTACCCCCTTAGCGCTCCGAATCTCCACTTGCATTTTCTACAAAAAGAGTGTTTCATAACTGCTCAATCAAAAATATGTTTTATCTCTGTTAACTGAATTTACAGATCAGAAATAAGTTTCACAGAATGCATCTGTGTAGTTTTTATTTGAAGATATTCTTTTTCCCAATGTAGGCCTCTTAGCGCTTAGCATGTCCAATTGCAGTTTCTACAGAAAGAGTGTTTCAGAACGGCTCAATCAAAAGTAAGGTTCAACTCTGTTAGTTGAATGCACAGAACAGAAAGAATTTTCACAGAATGCTACTGTGTAGTTTATATTTGAATATATTCCTTTTTCCACTATTACCCTCTTAGCGCTCCGAATGTACACTTGCATTTTCTACAGAAAGAGTGTTCAGAACTGCGCAATCAAAAGTATGGTTTAAATCTGTTAGCTTAATGAACATATCAGAAATATGTTTCACACAATGCTTCTGTGTAGTTTTTATTTGAAGATATTATTTTTCCCAATAGAGGCCTCTTAGCGCTCAGAATGTCTAATTGCAGTTTCTACAGAAAGAGTGTTTCAGAAAGGCTCAATGAAAAGTAAGGTTCAACTCTTTTAGTTGAATGCACAGAACAGAAAGAAGTTTCGTACAATGCTTCTGTGTAGTTTATATTTGAACATATTCTTTTTTCCACTATTACCCACTTAGCGCTACGAATGTCCAGTTGCATTTTCTACAGACAGAGTGTTTCAAAACTGCTCAATCAAAAGTATGGTTTAACTCAGTTAGCTGAATGCTCAGATCAGAAAGAAGTTTCACAGAATGCTTCTGTGTAGTTTATATTTGAATATATTCCTTTTTCCACTACTACGCTCTTAGCGCTCCAAATGTCCAGTTGCATTTTCTACAGAAAGAGTGTTCAGATCTGCTCAATCAAAAGTATGATTTAACTCTGTCAGCTGAATGCACAGATCAGAAAGAAGTTTCACCGAATGATTCTGTGTAGTTTATAATTGAAGACATTCCTTTTTCCACTATTACCCTCTTAGCGCTCCGAATCTCCACTTGCATTTTCTACAGAAAGAGTGTTTCAGAACCGCTCAATCAAAACTAAGGTTCAACACTTTTAGTTGAATGAACAGAACAGAAAGAAGTTTCACAGAATGCTTCTGTGTAGTTTTTATTTGTAGATATTCTTTTTCCCAATATAGGCCTCTTAGCGCTCAGAATGTCCAATTGCAGTTTCTACAGAAAGAGTGTTTCAGAACGGCTCAATCAAAAGTAAGGTTCAACCCCGGTAGTTGAATGCAGAGAACAGAAAGACGTTTCACAGAATGCTTCTGTGTAGTTTATATTTTATATATTCCTTTTTCCAATATTACCCTCTTAGCGCTCCGAATGTCCACTTGCATTTTCTACAAAAGAGTGTTCTGAACTGCGCAATCAAAAGTATGGTTTAACTCTGTTAGCTGAATGCACATATCAGAAATAAGTTTCAAACAATGCTTCTGTGTAGTTTTTATTTGAAGATATTATTTTTCCCAATATAGGCCTCTTAGCGCTCAGAATGTCCAATTGCAGTTTCTACAGAAAGAGTGTTTCAGAACGGCTCAATCAAATGTAAGGTTCAACTCTCTTAGTTGAATGCACAGAACAGAAAGCAGTTTCACAGAATGCTTCTGTGTAGTATTTAGTTGAAGATACTCCTTTTTGGACTATTACCCACTTAGCGCTCCGAATATCCACTGGCAGTTTCTACAAAAACAGTGTTTCAGAACTGCTCCTTCAAAAGTAAGGTTCAACTCTGTTAGTTGAATGCGGAGAACAGAGGGGGTTTCAGAGAATGCTTCCGTGTAGTTTTTAATTGGAGATATTCCTTTTTCCTCTATTACAATCTTAGCGCTCCGAATGTCCACTTGCATTTTCAACAAAAAGAGTATTTCATAACTGCCCAATCAAAAATATGGTTAAGCTCTGTTAACTGAATTTACAGATCATAAATAAGTTTCACAGAATGCATCTGTGTAGTTTTTATTTGAAGATATTCTTTTTCCCAATGTAGGCCTCTTAGCGATTAGAATATCCAATTGCAGTTCCTACAAAAAGAGTGTTTCAGAACGGCTCAATCAAAAGTAAGGTTCAACCCTGTTAGTTCAATGCACAGAACAGAAAGAAGTTTCACAGAATGCTACTGTGTAGTTTATATTTGAATATATTACTTTTTCCACTATTACCCTCTTAGCGCTCCGAATGTCCACTTGCATTTTCTACAGAAATAGTGTTCGGAACTGCGCAATCAAAAGTATGGTTTAACTCTGTTAGCTGAATGCACATATCAGAAATAAGTTTCACACAATGCTTCTGTGTAGTTTGTATTTGAAGATTTTATTTTACCCAATATAGGCCTCTTAGCGCTCAGAATGTCCAATTGCAGTTTCTACAGAAAGAGTGTTTCAGAACGGCTCAAACAAAAGTAAGGTTCAACTCTTTTAGTTGAATGAACAGAACAGAATGAAGTTTCACAGAATGCTTCTGTGTAGTTTTTATTTGTAGATATACTTTTTCCCAATATAGGCCTCTTAGCGCTCAGAATGTCCAATTGCAGTTACTACAGAAAGAGTGTTTCAGAACGGCTCAATCAAAAGTAAGGTTCAAATCTGTTTGTTGAATGCACAGAACAGAAAGGAGTTTCATACAATGCTTCTGTGTAGTTTATATTTGAACATATTCTTTTTTCCACTATTACCCACTTAGCGCTACGAATGTCCAGTTGCATTTTCTACAGACAGAGTGTTTCAAAACTGCTCAATCAAAAGTATGGTTTAACTCTGTTAGCTTAATGCTCAGATCAGAAAGAATTTTCACAGAATGCTTCTGTGTAGTTTATATTTGAATATATTACTTTTTCCACTCCTACCCTCTTAGCTCTCCAAATGTCCAGTTGCATTTTCTATAGAAAGAGTGTTCAGATCTGCTCAATCAAAAGTATGGTTTAACTCTGTTAGCTGAATGCACAGATCAGAAATAAGTATCACAGAATGCTTCTGTGTAGTTTTTATTTGTAGATATTCTTTTTCCCAATATAGGCCTCTTAGCGCTCAGAATGTCCAATTGCATTTTCTACAGAAAGAGTGTTTCAGAACGGCTCAATCAAACTAAGGTACAACTCTTTTACTTGAATGAACAGAACAGAAAGAAGTTTCACAGAATGCTTCTGTGTACTTTTTATTTGTAGATATTCATTTTCCCAATATAGGCCTCTTAGCGCTCAGAATGTCCAATTGCAGTTTCTACAGAAAGAGTGTTTCAGAACGGCTCAATCATAAGTAAGGTTCAACCCTGGAAATTGAATGCGTAGAACAGAAAGAAGTTTCACAGAATGCTTCTGTGTAGTTTATATTTGAATATATTCCTTTTTCCACTATTACCCTCTTAGCGCTCCGAATGTCCACTTGCATTTTCTACAGAAAGTGTGTTCTGAACTGCGCAATCAAAAGTATGGTTTAACTCTGTTAGCTGAATGCACATATCAGAAATAAGTTTCAAACAATGCTTCTGTGTAGTTTTTATTTGAAGATATTATTTTTCCCAATATAGGCCTCTTAGCGCTCAGAATGTCCAATTGCAGTTTCTACAGAAAGAGTGTTTCAGAACGGCTCAATCAAATGTAAGGTTCAACTCTCTTAGTTGAATGCACAGAACAGAAAAAAGTTTCACAGAATGCTTCTGTGTAGTATTTAGTTGAAAATACTCCTTTTTGGACTATTACCCACTTAGCGTTCCGAATATCCACTGGCAGTTTCTGCACAAAGAGTGTTTCAGAACTGCTCCTTCAAAAGTAAGCCTCAACTCTGTTAGTTGAATGCGGAGAACAGAAAGGGGTTTCAGAGAATGCTTCTGTGTAGTTTTTATTTGGAGATATTCCTTTTTCCTCTATTACAATCTTAACACTCCGAATGTCCACTTGCATTTTCTACAGAAAGAGTGCTTCATAACTGCTCAATCAAAAATATGGTTTAGCTCTTTTAACTGAATTTACAGATCAGAAATAAGTTTCACAGAATGCATCTGTGTAGTTTTTATTTGAAGATATTCTTTTTCCCAATGTAGGCCTCTTAGCCCTTAGAATGTAAAATTGCAGTTTCTACAGAAAGAGTGTTTCAGAACGGCTCAATCAAAACTAAGGTTCAACTCTGTTAGTTGAATGCAGAGAACAGAAAGAAGTTTCACAGAATGCTACTGTGTAGTTTATATTTGAATATATTCCTTTTTCCACTATTACCCTCTTAGCGCTCCGAATGTCCACTTGCATTTTCTACAGAAAGAGTGTTCGGAACTGCGCAATCAAAAGTATGGTTTAACTCTGTTTGGTGAATGCACATATCAGAAATAAGTCTCACACAATGCTTCTGTGTAGTTTTTATTTGAAGATATTATTTTTCCCAATATAGGCCTCTTAGCGCTCAGAATGTCCAATTGCATTTTCTACAGAAAGAGTGTTTCAGAACGGCTCAATCAAAAGTAAGGTTCAACTCTGTTAGTTGAATGCACAGAACAGAAAGAAGTTTCATACAATGCTTCTGTGTAGTTTATATTTGAACATATTCTTTTTTCCACTATTACCCACTTAGCGCTACGAATATCCAGTTGCATTTTCTACAGACAGAGTGTTTCAAAACTGCTCAATCAAAAGTATGGTTTAACTCTGTTAGCTGAATGCTCAGATCAGAAAGAAGTTTCACAGAATGCTTCTGTGTAGTTTATATTTGAATATATTCCTTTTCCACTACTACACTCTTAGCGCTCCAAATATCCAGTTGCATTTTCTACAGAAAGAGTGTTCAGATCTGCTGAATCAAAAGTATGGTTTAACTCTGTTAGCTGAATGCACAGATCAGAAAGAAGTTTCACCGAATGATTCTGTGTAGTTTATATTTGCAGACATTCCTTTTTCCACTATTACCCTCTTAGCGCTCCGAATCTCCACTTGCATTTTCTACAGAAAGAGTGTTTCAGAACGGCTCATTCAAAACTAAGGTTCAACTCTTTTAGTTGAATGAACAGAACAGAAAGAAGTTTCACAGAATGCTTCTGTGTAGTTTTTATTTGTAGATATTCTCTTTCCCAATATAGGCCTCTTAGCGCTCAGAATGTCCAATTGCAGTTTCTACAGAAAGAGTGTTTCAGAACGGCTCAATCAAAACTAAGGTTCAACTCTTTTAGTTGAATGAACAGAACAGAAAGATGTTTCACAGAATGCTACTGTGTAGTTTATATTTGAATATGTTCCTTTTTCCACTCTTACCCTCATAGCGCTCCGAATGTCCACTTGCATTTTCCACAGAAAGAGTGTTCTGAACTGCGCAATCAAAAGTATGGTTTAACTCTGTTAGCTGAATGCACATATCAGAAATAAGTTACAAACAATGCTTCTGTGTAGTTTTTATTTGTAGATATTATTTTTCCCAATATAGGCCTCTTAGCACTCAGAATGTCCAATTCCAGTTTCTACAGAAAGAGTGTTTCAGAACGGCTCAATCAAATGAAAGGTTCAACTCTCTTAGTTGAATGCACAGAACAGAAAGAAGTTTCACAGAATGCTTCTGTGTAGTATTTAGTTGAAGATACTCCTTTTTGGACTATTACCCAATTAGCGCTCCGAATATCCACTGGCAGTTTCTACACAAAGAGTGTTTCAGAACTGCTCCTTCGAAAGTAAGGCTCAAATCTCTTAGTTGAATGCGGAGAACAGAAAGGGGTTTCAGAGAATGCTTCTGTGTAGTTTTTAATTGGAGATATTCCTTTTTCCTCTATTACAATCTTAGCGCTCCGAATGTCCACTTGCATTTTCTACAAAAAGAGTGTTTCATAACTGCTCAATCAAAAATATGGTTTAGCTCTGTTATCTGAATTTACAGATCAGAAATAAGTTTCACAGAATGCATCTGTGTAGTTTTTATTTGAAGATATTATTTTTCCCAATGTAGGTCTCTTAGCGCTTAGAATGTCCAATTGCAGTTTCTACAGAAAGAGTGTTTCAGAACGGCTCAATCAAAAGTAAGGTTCAACTCTTTTATTTGAATGCACAGAACAGAAAGTAGTTTCATACAATGCTTCTGTGTAGTTTATATTTGAACATATTCTTTTTTCCAATATTACCCACTTAGCGCTACGAATGACCAGTTGCATTTTCTACAGACAGAGTGTTTCAAAACTGCTCAATCAAAAGTATGGTTTAACTCTGTTAGCTGAATGCTCAGATCAGAAAGAAGTTTCACAGAATGCTTCTGTGTAGTTTATATTTGAATATATTCCTTTTTCCACTACTACCCTCTTAGCGCTCCAAATGTCCAGTTGCATTTTCTACAGAAAGAGTGTTCAGATCTGCTGAATCAAAAGTATGGTTTAACTCTGTTAGCTTAATGCACAGATCAGAAAGAAGTTTCACAGAATCATTCTGTGCAGTTTATATTTGAAGACATTCCATTTTCCACTATTACCCTCTTAGCGCTCCGAATCTCCACTTGCATTTTCTACAGAAAGAGTGTTTCAGAACGGCTCAATCAAATCTCAGGTTCAAATCTGTTAGTTGAATGCACAGAACAGAATGTAGTTTCACAGATTGCTTCTGTGTAGTTTGTAGTTGAAGATATTCCTTTTTCCACTGTTACCCTCTTAGAGCTCAGAATGTCCACTTGCATTTTCTACAGAAAGTGTGTTCAGACCTGCTCTATCAAAAGTATGATTTAACTCTGTTAGGTGAATGCACAAATCAGAAATAAGTTTCACAGAATTCTTCTGTGTAGTTTATATATGAAGATATTCCATTTTCCACTATTACCCACTTAGCTCTCTGAATGTCCAGTTGCATTTTCTACAAAAAGAGTGTTTCAGAACTGCTCAATCAAAAGTATGGTTTAGCTCTCTTAGCTGAATGCACAGATCAGAAAGATGTTTCACAGAATGCTGCTGTGTAGTGTTTATATGGAGATATTCTTTTTACCAATATTGGCCTCTTAGCGCACAGAATGTCCAATTGCAGTTTCTACAGAAAGAGTGTTTCAGAAAGGCTCAATCAAAAGTAAGGTTCAACTCTGTTAGTTGAATGAACAGAACAGAAAGATGTTTCAGAGAATGATTCTGTGTAGTTTATATTTGAAGATATTCCTTTTTCCACTATTACCTTCTAAGCGCTCCGAATGTCCACTTGCATTTTCTACAGAAAGAGTGTTTCCGAACTGCTCAATCAAAAGTATGGTTTAACTCTGTTAGCTGAATGCACAGATCAGTACGAAGTTTCACAGAATGTTTCTGTGTAGTTTTCATTTGAAGATAGTCCTTTCTCATATATAGGCCTCTTAGCGCTCCGAATATCCAATTGCAGTTTCTACAGAAAGAGTGTTTCAGAACGGCTCAATGAAAAGTAGGGTTCAACTCTTTTAGTTGAATTCACAGAACAGAAAGATGTTTCACAGAATGCTTCTGTGTAGTATTTATTTGAAGGTATTCCTTTTTCCACTATTGACCTCTTAGCGCTCCAAATGTCCAGTTGCATTTTCTACAGAAGGAGTGTTCAGAACTGCTCAAACATAAGTGTGGTTTAACCCTGTTAGGTGAATGCACAGATCAGAAAGAAGTTTCACAGAATTCTTCTGTGTAGTTTATATTTGAAGATATTCCATTTTTCACTATTACCCACTTAGCGCTCTGAATCTCCAGTTGCATTATCCACAGAAAGATTGTTTCAGAACTGCTCAATCAAAAGAATGGTTTAACTCTGTTAGCTGAATGCACAGAACAGAAAGAAGTTTCACAGAATGCTGCGGTGTAATGTTTATATGAAGATATTCTTTTTACCAATATAGGCCTCTTAGCGCTCAGAATGTCCAATTGCAGTTTCTACAGAAAGGGTGTTTCAGAAAAGCTCAATCAAAAGTAAGGTTCAACTATGTTAGTTGAATGCACAGAACAAAAAGAAGTTTCACAGAATGCTTCTGTGTAGTTTATATTTGAATATGTTGCTTTTTCCAATACTACCCTCTTAGCGCTCCAAATGTCCAGTTGCATTTTCTACAGAAAGAGTGTTCAGAACTGCTCAATCAAATGTATGATTTAACTCTCTTAGCTGAATGCACAGATTAGAAAGAAGTTGCACAGAATGCTTCTGTGTAGTTTTTATTTGAAGATATACTTTTTCCCAATATAGGCCTCTAGCGCTCAGATTGTCCAATTGCAGTTTCTACACAAAGAGTGTTTCAGAACTGCTCCTTCAAAAGTAGGGCTCAACTCTGTTATTTGAATGCACAGAACAGAAAGTAGTTTCACAGAATGCTTCTCTGTAATTCATATTTGACGATATTACTTTTTCCACTATTACCCACTTAGAGCTCCGAATGTCCACTTGCATTTTCTACAGAAAGAGTGTTCAGAACTGCTCAATCAAAAGTATGTTTTAACTCTGTTAGTTGAATGCACAGATCAGAAAGAAGTTTCACAGAATTCTTCTGTGTAGTTTTTATTTGAAGATATTCCTTTTTCCAATATAGGTCTCTTAGCGCTCAGAATGTCCAATTGCAGTATCTGCAGAAAGAGAGTTTCAGAACTGCTCAATCAAAAGTAAGGTTCAATACTGTTTGTTGAATGCACGGAACAGAAAGAAATTTCAGAGAATGCTTCTGTGTAGTTTATATTTGAAGATATTCCTTTTTTCACTATTACCCTCTTAGCGCTCCGAATCACCACTTGCATTTTCTACAGAAAGAGTGTTTCAGAATGGCTCAATCAAAAGTAAGGTTCAACTCTTTTAGTAGAATGAACAGAACAGAAAGAAGTTTCACAGAATGCTTCTGTGTAGTATTTAGTTATAGATATTCCTTTTTCAACTATTACCCTCTTATCGTTCCGAATGTCCACTGGCAGTTTCTACACAATGAGTGTTTCAGAACAGCTCCTTCAAAGTAAGGCTCAAATCTGTTAGTTGAATGCAGAGAACAGAAAAGAGTTTCAGAGAATGCTTCTGTGTAGCTTTAATTTGGGGATATTCCTTTTTCCACTAATACAATCTTAGCGCTCCGAATGTCCACTTGCATTTTCTACAGAAAGAGTGTCTCATAAATTCTCAATCAAAAGTATCGTTTAACTCTGTTAGCTGAATGCACAGATCAGAAATAAGTTTCACAGAATGCTTCTGAGTAGTTTTTATTTGGAGATGTTCTTTTTCCCAATATAGGCCACTTAGCGCTCAGAATGTCCAATTGCAGTTTCTACAGAATGAGTGTTTCAGAAGGCTCAATCAAAAGTAAGGTTCAACTCTGTTAGTTGAATGCACAGAACAGAAAGCAGTTTCACAGAATGCTTCTGTGTAGTTTATATTTGAATGTATTCCTTTTTCCACTATTACCATCTTAGCGCTCCGAATGTCCACTTGCATTTTCTACAGAAAGAGGGTTTCAGAACGGTTCCATCAAAAGTAAGGTTCAACTCTGTTACTTGAATGCACAGAACAGCAAGAAGTTTCACAGAATGCTTCTGTGTAGTTTATATTTGAATATATTCCTTTTTCCAGTAATACCCTCTTAGTGCTCCGAATGTCCACTTGCATTTTCTACAGAAAGAGTGTTCAGAACGGCTCAATCAAAAGTATGGTTTTACTCTGTTATTTGAATGCACATATCAGAAATAAGTTTCACAGAATCCTTCCGTGTAGTATTTTGTTGAAGATATTCCTTTTTCGACTATTATCCTCTTAGCTCTCCGAATGTCCAATTTCAGTTTCTACACAAAGAGTGTTTCAGAACTGTTCCTTCAAAAGTAGGGCTCAACTCTGTTAGTTGAATGCAGAGAACAGAAAGGAGTTACACAGAATGCCTCTGTGTAGTTTATATTTGAATATATTCCCTTTTTCAGTATTACCCTCTTAGCGCTCCGAATGTCCACTTGCATTTTCTACAGAAAGAGTGTTCAGAATTGCTCAATCAAAAGTATGGTTTAACTCTGTTAGCTGAATGCACAGATCAGAAAGAATTTTCACAGAATGCTTCTGTGTACTTTTTATTTGAAGATATTCCTTTCTCCAATATAGGAGTCTTAGCGCTCAGTATGTCCAATTGCAGTATCTACAGAAAGAGTGTTTCTGAACTGCTCAATCAAATGTAAGGTTCAACTCTGTTAGTTGAATGAACGGAACAGAAAGAAGTTTCATAGAATGCTTCTGTGTAGTTTATATTTGAAGATGTTCCTTTTTCCACTGTTACCTTCTAAGCGCTCCGAATGTCCACTTGCATTTTCTACAGAAAGAGTGTTTCCGAACTGCTCAATCAAAAGTATGGTTTAATTCTGTTAGCTGAATGCACAGATCAGTACGAAGTTTCACGGAATGCTTCTGTGTAGTTTTTATTTGAAGATAGTCCTTTTTCCAATATAGGCCTCTTAGCGCTCCGAATATCCAATTGCAGTTTCTACAGAAAGAGTGTTTCAGAATGGCTCAATCAAAAGTAGGGTTCAACTCTTTTAGTTGAATGCACAGAACAGAAAGTAGTTTCACAGAATGCTTCTGTGTAGTATTTATATGAATATATTCCTTTTTCCACTATTACCCTCTTAGCGCTCCGAATGTCCACTTGCAGTTTCTACAGAAAGAGTGTTTCAGGACTGCTCCTTCAAAAATAAGGCTCAACCCTGTAAGTTGAAAGCAGAGAACAGAAACAAGTTTCAGAGAATGCCTCTGTGTAGTTTTTATTTGAAGATATTCCTTTTTCCACAAATACCATCTTAGCGCACCGAATGACCACTTGCATTTTCTACAGAAAGAGTGTTTCAGAACTGCTAAATCAAAAGTATCGTTTAACTCTGTTAGCTGAATGCACAGATAAGAAAGAAGTTTCACAGAATGCATCTGTTTAGTTTTTATTTTAAGATATTCTTTATCCCAATATAGGCATCATAGCGCTCAGTATGTTAAATTGCAGTTTCTACAGAAAGAGTGTTTCAGAACGGCTCAATCAAAAGTAAGGTTCAACTCTGTTAGTTGAATGCACAGAACAGAAAGAAGTTTCACAGAATTCTTCTGTGTAGTTTATATTTGAATATATTCCTTTTTCCTGTATTACCTTCTTAGTGCTCCGAATGTCCACTTGCATTTTCTTCAGAAAGAGTGTTCATAATGGCTCAATCAAAAGTATGGTTTTACTCTGTTAGTTGAATGCACATATCAGAAATAAGTTTCACAGAATGCTTCTGTGTAGTATTTAGCTGAAGATATTCCTTTTTCGACTTTTATCCTCTTAGCTCTCCGAATGTCCAATTTCAGTTTCTACACAAAGAGTGTTTCGGAACTGCTCCTTCAAAAGTAAGGCTCAACTCTGTTAGTTGAATGCAGAGAACAGAAAGAAGTTGCAGAGAACAGAAAGAAATTTCACAGAATGCTTCTGTTTACTTTATATTTGAATATATTCCTTTTTCCACTACTACCCTCTTAGCGCTGCAAATGTCCAGTTGCATTTTCTACAGAAAGAGTGTTCAGAACTGCTCAATCAAAAGTACGGTTTATCTCTGTTAGCTGAATGCACAGATCAGAAAGATGTTTCACAGAATGATTCTGTGTAGTTTATATTTGAAGATATTCCTTTCTCTTCTCTGCATTAAAATCAATCAAAAAATTATATTGAAATTGAAATACTGAATTTTATACTAAAGACAAGGCATACAACTGAAAATGAAATTTTCCAGGTGAAAATTTCCAAATCATAAATATGTAGGGACAAAAAACTTTATTTATAAAGAAAAAGATAATTCTAATTAATTGATGATTCAAAGGTTTACAACTTTAAAAGTAAATATTATCTTTGAAGTAAAGTCCATTTAAATTATTTATGCCGCCAAAATTTTAGTAATTGTATATGTATATCATGTAAACTTTTTCGAGAAAGATGGAATTGGAAATGTTAGAGTATTATGCGGAAAAAATCACCTAAAGGAAAAAATTATCTCCTCATGAAATATTACTTTAGCCACTTTGACAGGTGTAGGTAAAAGAACACTTAATGCACATCAATATGATTAGGAGATGCGCGCTTAGAAATACGTTATCATTGAAAAGAGAATTGTATTATCAGGTTTGCAGGGGCCCTTCTTATCCTTCATATTTATGTAACTTTGTCATCTATAGAAAGATTATAAGAATTTTAAAAATAGCTGATAGTTAAGAAACATCACCATAACACTGTGCTGAATGCATAATAAAACATTTCCCTTCTCTCTAAAAGCCTTTTAAAATTATGTACCATAATCAGTATGGCCAGCAGAGGGTCATTTCCATGTTCAAGTTCCTCTGTTTCTCGAGGGTGAGAATCCTTCTATAGTCTTCTGAGGGTGACACTGTAGTGTTTTCTTAGCCTGATTATTTTTATCTATTTTTTCCGATCCTTTCCTTTGTATATTTACATTTTACATATTGAAAGTTATTTTTTCAAATATTTTATATGCAAATTTACAAAGTACAACGACTGTACATTAAAATAACTTATTTATGCCATATGGAAGATTAAATATAATTTTACAATATCTAATATTGATTGTTTAGTTTCTAATCATTGATACTTGACATGATTTTTCCCAGCATACCTCAAAATATTCTTCAAAATCCTGCGAATTAATTCCTGTAACACTTCTGAGTTGTATTAATAAGCTAGAGATGTAAAGAAGATTTGCAGAGAAAATTAGGTTCCCAAATTAGAAATTTTGTCCCACTATCGACTAGAAACCTCTTGAAATGATCAAAAACAATAATAATGCATGTCATAGAGGAAAACCAATAAGGCTGCTGCAGCATGACTACCTCTGTGACCTCATACAAGTTACGTGTGGGTCCCTACTTCTGTGACCTCAGACAAGTTACGTGTGGGTCCGCACTTATTTTCTTCATCTCTAATAAATATTTGACAAATCTCATTTTCAAAAGTCTTTTAAGGCCTATCCACCTTTATTTTTCAGATGGAGTTTTGCTCTCATTGCCCAGGCTGCAGTGCAATGTCATGGTCTCGGCTCACACAACCTCCGACTCCCGGGCTCATGTGATTCTCCTGCCTCCACCTCCTGAGTAGCTGGGATTACAGGTGCGCAACACAACGCCCAGCTAATTTTTTGTATTTTTAGTAGAGATGGGGTTTCACCATGTTGGTCAGGCTGGTCTTGAACTCCCGACTTCAGGTGATCTGCACGCCTCGGCCTCTCAAAGTGCTGGGATTACAGGCATGAGCAACCGCGGCCTGTGAGGGCTTTCTACTTTTAAGATGTCAGGACGTATAGCCTGGGAGGTAAATGGTAGTATATATATATATATATGTATATATATATACACACACACACTGTATATATATACATATATACGGTATATTATACTATATATACATATATACTGAATATTATACTCTATATATACATATCTACTGTATATTATATGTATATATATATATATACACATACACACATACACACATACACACATGAGACAGAGAGAAGAGATAGATAATTTCATGTGAAAATATAAACTGTTAACATAATATTTTGCTTCTCTGAGGAATATTTAGCATTGTTCTCAATCTTCTCTGCAGAATTTAAGCATTTTTCTCAGAACTCACCAGATAGAATGAGGGAGGGGCCATATGATACGAGCCAGAGATGAAGGGAGAACAATAGAGAGGGTGCTTTGGGAAAAATAGTACAGTAAGGCTAGGGAATACTTCTCTCCAACAAAAAGACCAAGGTCACAGCTGTATCTCTTCAGAAGCCAAACTTTCTTTTAAAATGTCAATTTCCATCTATTTCTTGCTTCACAGACATTCCATTCATTGCTGGATTTCAAATAAAGCCTTTCCATGTGCAACCTTTCTATAGAAAAAGAGAAATATGGGGGACAGTACAGTCTAAGAAGTGATTAAGAATATCTAGTGGACTTTCCCAGACTGTAAATCTTTACATATATCTCAGCCTAATGAGGTGATTTATTGTGCTATAATGCACAGTGAACTATACAGATGCTTCTTTTTGATCATGCTGCAGAATGGAACTAAATACTAAATACCAAATAGCACTCCCATGATTCTTATACATGTCATTCATATGGCATATTTATGCTTTTTTATATAGCAATTCTTATTCTTAGCTCTTAGGCAATTACGGAATCTTTTTGTCATTTTAATAATCATGCTCCATTTGAGTTATGCAAGGTAGAAATTCTAAGTAGAAAATCTTGTTTTTATTGAAAGTTTTTAGTAAACATTTTGGAAAAAGTCTGTTTTTTGATGCTACTTCTGCACGCTTTCTCAACATGATATTACTTGGTATTGTCCTTATTAACCATAGTACACCATATTCTGCAAATGTTAGAGAGGGTTAAAAATCAGTCATGTATAAGTAAAGCTAATGAAATAGAAAGGAAACCATATTTAGGAAATGGAAGGCAGAAGCAAATGTATTAACCGTGAGTTAGAAACGGTTTAGTCTTTGGAATGAAGCAGCAAGAGTTTAAAAATCTGGTTTGTGATTCACTAGCTTTGTGACCTTGGAGAATTACTTCAGATTTCTGAGTATCAGTTTAGTAGGTGATATCAATTGCAATTTCGCAGAAATATCACAAGTATTAAATAAAGGACTTAGTATCTGGGAGAGCATAGAAAATTACTAATAGTTACATTTTTGTTAATATTACCGTTATTATTATCATACGTATAGTATTTTCTTTCACTGACAATGCATTTAGGACATAAGGAGAACTATAGAACAGTGCTTCTCCAACTTAAATGCAGAACATGAATCACCTGGAGTTTTGTCAAAATGCGAATTCTGACTCAGTAGCCCTGCAAACTAAGGAAATCTTGATAATGCTGGTGCTGCTAGTTCACCAACAGACCACACGTTTTGCAACAGCTATATAGAATGTCCTGTTTCTTTTTTTAATCACAAAACATGGCAAGCTCTAAAATAAAGCAGAATAACAGATTTAAATGTTAATACTCATGTCCTCAATTTATAATTTCTCCCTCCCTAACAATGGTATAATTCTGATTAAAAATTAGCAAAGAAAAAAATGGAAATTAATCTTCCTATGTTTATTCTTTTAACAAATTCTGTGTGATTACTACTGGGTTACTTGCTGTAGGAAATAGAAAAATTGCTTTGACATAGATCCTCAAGAATCTGTCCCACTACAAGCTTATTTTTGTAGGAAGCTAAAAGATTTATATAAATAACCGTAATTAAAGAGACAAATGAAGAAGTGCAATGAAAGACGTAGGGAAAGTGCTAGAGGAGTTCGGGGTGGAGGAAAATTATCCTATAATAATATCTATGCGTAACATTATGCTATCTTCCCTAACCAGCGCTTGACCAGATTGTCACAGTGAACTTTGGTCCTTTCTTATATCTTAGTTTTGGTTCCCACATCCTTCTGTTTGGGGAAGTTCTTGTTTTCCTCATGTAATGACAACAACACTTAAACAATGTATACTAGATAAAAGGAACTATATTGCTTTATTTACATAGTTAATTTAATTTGTACAATGAACTATGAAGTAATCAGCATTATTTCCTTCATTTTACATATGAGAAAATGGAGAATCAGCGACATTGAATCATCTCAAGTTTCTAAAATATCCACTCTCACCAGGCTGTTTACCCTGTTTTTGTCTGTATGCTGCTATAACAAAATGCCACAGATTGAGTAATTCATAAAAAACAGAAATGTATTTCTCACAGTTCTGGGGCTGAGAAGTCCGAAATCAAGGCAGTGGAGATTTGGCAGTTGGTCCCGAGGTGGCACCTTCTTGCTTCGTCTTCACGTGACAAAAGTGGGCAAAAACGGACAATGTAACGACATGGCAGAAGAGACTGAGGAGCCCGGCATTCCTCTAAAGCATCTTTTACGAGGACGTTTATCTCATTCATGAGGGTGGATCCTTCTTCATTTAATCACTTAACCAAAAGCCCCATCTCTTGATGTCATTGTCCTGGGATTTTAGTTTCAACATACAAACTTTGGATGGGCACATAGGTTCAAATCATAGCACCCTCCAAATTATAATGCCTCTCTCATGCCTGTTCTCCTTGAAGTACCCTCTGGTTTTGCTCTCTTCATTCTTGCCATCACAGTTAACCCTTCAGTTCCATTTCTTTAAGTAATCTCTAAATTTGTAAGATGGTTCCATCTTTTTTTTTTGTATATGGCAGTCTCTCAAACATATTTGTCATATGAACTAAGCAGGTAAATATGTAAATGCCAGCTAAATTTTAGTGAATGATATAATGGCCTAAAGTTGTATCTACCCTTCAGCCAAATATATTTACTTTTAGTAGCAATCTCCTGTCATATACAAAGTCACGACTCTAGGGGTAAACATTTTAGCCTGTGGGTAAGATGTAAAGCAGTGGTATGTTATAGTGACAACTCACTGTCATAGCACTGGGACATGCTCCTCTATCTGCTACAAATTGAATCAACAAAATATATATGATTTTGTCAGATTTAAATGTATGCTCCTGTTAGTAAAATAAAAGTATGGGAAAACTTTACGGAGTAGATTTAATAGAAATGTTTTCCTGAGTTATCTGCCTTCTTTATTTTTATGTTATGCTTTAAGTCTATGGTCAATGTATAGAGCTATGATTGATGTGCTTTTCCAATTCTGTTCAGATCAGACAGGTTAATTTTCTTCTTTTAAATCTTCTTGAATTTTGTCTAACACTTTTTGTTCCAATTTCTTACTAGATTATACTCCCTTCCCTAACTGCTTCATGATTACTTATACACAAACAATATTATGATATTGACACATTGAATTCATTTTAGGTGATGATTTTGGTCATAAACATGAGCAGGTTGTGAAGTGTTTCAGCCATCCCAGGGCATGGCTGTGAGTCCCTTGTCTAATGTTTCAAAAAAATCTTGAATTTGTGATGATGCTGTGATGGTCCCTCAGATATTCTTACACACATCTTTGCCCCTTGTTCCCTCTAACTTTCCTCTTCTGATAAAAAAGCAAACACTGCCAAGCTCAAATGGAATTACATTTGGATGCAAGTGTCACTATGCAATGGTTGCCAATAAAAGTACACAAGGAATTTCATTATGGTGAATTAAAGGCAAACAGACTTCAGAGAAATGAGCACGAACATGAAAATGGCGCATGGTACGCGGATCTCACTGGAAAGTCATTCGGTACACAATGTTTTCACTAGAAAAATCCATTAGCTTTAGCTAGAAATTGAAATTACTTTGTAGGAAATCAGAATAAAATATGTGAAAACATTATATTCTGTGCAAGATTAATACCACGCCTGGTGTTGAAAGGTTTGTGGTCTTGCTTCGACGATGCTAAAAGGTCAGAAACCACAAAGATGCATATGTGTTGTCGTTTGCACAGTTACTAATTTTTCTCATTATTTCCATAATGCGATGTGCTGTTTCAACAGAGAAACCCTCTGGAGAGTGGCTTGCACTGTTTTCAGGCAGCTCTTTTGCTTTCATGTTTTGGCCTTGGCCAGGGAATTCAGACAGACTTTTCAGTTATTTTCGACAAGAATGTATTCATTGATTGTTTTAAATAATAATAAATAGATTTTAAAATTACTGTACATTACTGCACTTTAAACGCCATGAGGTCAAGGACTCTAAAGTCTGGACATCATTGTATACCCTACATCTTGCACAAGGTTTAGAAAAAATGGCATGGACACCTATTTTTTGAATCAATAAATGAATACATAAAAGAATTCCAAACTCTAGTCCAAGGTTTTAGATTAATAATGTATTAAAATGCGTAAAATTTATAGACAAAACTCTTCTTATTTAGAAGTTTATTCTTTAGTTGGAGAGATAAAATATATGCACATAAAAGCTTAAGGAAAAATAATAAGGGTTTTGAAGTACTTACTATGTGAAAAATTTAGCATAAATCTTACATCCATTTATTTAACACATTTTATACGTTGCATTATTTATATATAGTGCTGATTGGTAGAATTCATATGTGAACGGAACTATAAAAATTTTGAGGATAAGCACTAGAAACACAGAATAAATAGAGTGTTAACATGCAAAACACAGAAATACTTAAATTGACTAGGTGAAAGAAAAGATTTCTGGTTCCATGTACACTGATTATTGAGGGATGAGTATGACATTATTATGCCAGAATCAATAAATATTTTAAATAGGGAGAAAACTATAATTATATATCTTTGTGTTCAACAGGAGTAGCAGTACTGATAAAGTAGAAGTTTGTTATACCTTTTTTATAGTCTTTTAAAGTTGTTTATAAATAAAATCTACTCTTAGTTAATTAATGGTTGATGTTCATTGAAGTGTTTTCAAATTTTTGACCTCTGAATTGCCTTGTACATATGGAGAAATAAAGCTTGCCTAGCATAATTTCTTGAGTGGAGAATGAATGATCTGGATAGATTTGTTGACAATATGTCTGTACTTATTTTATTAATTCTTTAATCTTCATGAAGAAAAATATAAAAGTCATATTCTAGTATTTTATACCATGGAAAAAATGTCTTATCCTTTTCCTAAGGAAAAATACATCATGACACAAAAGTAAAGTTAATTAAATTACTTACTTTATTAATTAACTGTCTATTATTTCTATGGGTTGAAGTAAATTTGATACTCAATGCTATTTAATCTAATTCTAAAAGCTTGAATGAGTAATGATTTTTTCATGTAAGGTTAGTTGAAATAAATTATCACTGATTTTCAGATTTAATATTAATTAGCTATTGCATATTCTTAATGGGAAATAAGTGTTTAAAAAGCCCTTTTTGGTTGCGAAAAGACCACGCCCATTGTAGACTTCTTAGAATACATCACATCTGGCCTCCTTTTTAGAGTGGGGAATTCAACTCATAAGTGGCTGGACATTGATTCTGAACATTTTGAACATTATTTGCCTGTCTTCACTCATACTGGTTGCTGTTCTTTTATAAGTAATCACCATGTTTAGCATGCACTTGAACTATTGTTACTTAGGGTGCTTGACTATTTACAAGTCTCACTAGGATTCTAGGTATTCATTAGTCTCGTGGTGTGTATTTGCTGATGGTCCTATTATCTTTGTTGGTTCAGTTACACAGTACCATCCAAGATGCTGCAACACATTATACACAGGCTATGGGTTGTGGGAGCTACAGATTTCAGTTATTATTTAGGCTCAGAAACTTAGAATCTCTGCAAGGTTGGACATGATCCTTAGTCTTGTTTTAAGACCGTCTTGTTTTAAAAGTTAAACCCAAATTCTTAAAATATAGAATAGGGGTGCTAGTAGTGCTCACAGAATTGTAGTAAAGATCAGCTGGGAAAGAAGAGCCTATTAAACGGAGCCTGGTATTTAATAAGTATCAGCTGCCTTCAATTAGGAATCTGTGTTGTCATGATTAGAAGATTGCTGGTTTATTTTACAGATCTGTAAGTATAGCCAAAATATGTCAAAATAACCACCAGAAAGAATCATATACCGTCCCTTGAACATTTCATCCCTAGAATCTAGCCAGATTAGCATCTCTATACTGGCAATACTGTTAACACAGATTGTGCTCAAACCCCTCATTGACTTTTCAGCACCTGTAAATTACTGGAGATTTAGGAAGAAGTCTGGGGTTATGGCTTAGTTAAGCTGAGTGGCCAGAAAGTGTGAGATGCTGGATGCCTCCTCCAGTTCATTTCTCCAGCGGCCGCACCAGGCGTATCCATAGCTCCGCTCCCGGGAGCTCGTCTCCGGCGTGGGGTGTGTGTGCACCCCTGGCCGGGCGGAGCCTGGAGCCTGCTCATTAGCAGCGCGGGCAGCTCGTGCGCCCGCAGGAGGGAGGCGGAAGCACAGCCCTGAGCCGCCAGCAGGAGGAGGGAGCGCGGCGGCTGCAGGCAGGGGAGGGAGAGGAAAGAACGGAGGGACGGTTCCCGGACAGAGCGGGAGGAATCGGGGAGCGGCCAGTCCAGGGGGAGCTGCTCCGCTGCGCTGCGCTCGTTATTCACAGGACGCGGCGGCGCTTCCCGGGGCCGCTTCCCGGTCCCCTGGGTGGAGGCTGCCATCTAAACCTGACTCCAGGTGAGTTCCCCAAAGAGGCGAAGCGAGGGGTCTCGAACCAGAGACTTGGAACTGGCGAGGCTGCTCGGCTCCCCAAGCGCTGCTGCCTTGACATTTCCCGATTCACGGGAGGTTTTTGGGGCGGCTGCACAGGCTGGAGGGGCGGATGGGCGGTTGCGATCCTCAGCCGGCGTGGGGGCGTTCGGGAGGAATTCGCTTCAGTGAACGGGGTTTTAGGAGATGTCCGCAAGGCACGCGCTATGTACGCGTTTCTAGACGAGCTTTTGAGACAGAAATTTGGCTTCCCGGATGCCCGTTTTGGCCTTCTGTCCTTCCTTTTGCTTGCCTCATGCCCAATTTTCCAAGCCGAGGAAAGGACTGGAAGGGCGTGGAAGTAGGAGGTCTGGGCACAGCATTCGGCAGGGCAGCCCTGGTCTCCAAGTTTGGGGGTGGGGGGTGGGACTCTTTTCCTTTCAGCCTAATTTACCAGGGGAAAACCCGCAGAGCACCTTGAGGTGCCTTTGCTCCGCACCCTCCATAAGCTTATTAGAGGGAACTTGAGGCTCGCTAGACAACCTGTGACAGGTGACGGCAATTTAGCTTAAAAGCCATGTTGGTTCACTTCGTCTCCTCTTTATCCTTTGTTGCAAAATTGATACCTTTTTGGATTTCTTTAACAGCACAAAGTTTAAGTGGCCGGCTGACAGGAAATATTTCTTTTGAAAATGCTATGAGAAAAGTGATGAGTTAACGTTGAGAGAAAGGCAACTTTATTTTCTCGGAAGAACTTTGGGGAAAGAGATTGATAGGGAAATTCTGGGCATGAAATTATGGACATTTCCCACAGAACTTCCTTCATTTATTTATTTTTTTACATTTCCTTCATTTTTTTTTTAATCGTGTGTGTGTGTATCAGAGAGACAAAATTCGTTGGAGGTATTAGGACTTTATTTGGTTTAGAAGTTTCTTTCTTACTAATAGCACTAATTTGTGATCTTCATGATTATAAGAATTTACTAAGTGTTTTGCTTTTAGGTGTTTTGGGTCTGTTTTTTAAAAAAATTCAATACTTACTTTGTGGGCCTTGCTGAATACCTCTCAATAAAATCGGTGGGCATACAGTTAGTGACATGACCCCTGTGGATTTAATAGCAGGTAAGTATACAAATGATAAGTTTAGGAAATAAATGTCAGAATCAACATTTAGGTGTGAAATTGAAATATCTTTCAAATATTTACCAAACTCTCTTATAGGATCCAATGTCATTTTATGGTCAAGAGAGCTTAAAGGTTTCTCAGATTGAGATATATGTATCTACTTTGTTAATCCAAATGTAATGTTTTATTTTGTTCTTTAATGACTGTTTGAATTCAACAAATAAAACTTGCATATTTAATGTAAGGTTCTTTCACATATATTACTTCTCCAATTTTTAATATAAATTTAAGGAGAAAAGCAATATTCCATTTTGTAGATGAAGAGACTGTGTCACAGAAGTATTACTTTACCTAGATTTCTGTAATTATTATGTTATAAACTTAGAAATTACATATTATTCTGGAACATATAAAATATATGAATGTTATAAACCATAAGAATTCAGACCTATGCTATTTAACTTCAAGTTTAGTTCTTTACCCAAACAATTGCATGACTACATTGAGACTACTGAAGTAATTATATATGAACACGCTATACGAAAAAATACTTAAAACATTTCTTATTTTTGTCGTTTCTCTTTGATATAAAATATACTATAATTTAATGGAGTTATATTCCATATTTAGATGCTCCTAACTTCCAAATAACACCTAAACTCCTAAAAACTGACCTGTGTCCTTCTTAATAGAAGTGGCTTGACCGGGAGACCCAATTTTTACTAAGAATATTCTTGGGATAATTTATGTCTTATAATCAAGATAAAGACAGGCCACATTTAGTTGTATTTTTAAACCACTTAGTGTGAAGTTGCAACGCAGACATAACTTGCTTTCAGGCTACACTGCCAGCTTTGCAGTGAATAGTCTTTAAGATTCCGTGGAAACATTGGCAGATATAGCTAATGTCTATCTGATGTAGGATTTATGAGAAAAGGAGAGGTAGAAACTGAATGCTCTTATATTTCATATGTGACCACATTCATAAAACTTTATTGATAAGTACTTTGTTGTCTGACACGGGCTGATACAAATAGGCTTCTTCAAGAGTTGAGGAAGAAAACGAAATCCCTATAATACAGCCTTTTTCCTCCTTTTCTTTCTTAAGCGGTAATAGTTGATCCTAGCTTTTGTGTGTCTATGCATGCTCAATACAGTTAGGGGTATAAGGAGAAGTTAAGCAAGAATATTGAATGCTAGCTAGGAAAGTTTTTGGAGTCTCAAATACTTTGGAACGATTTTTCACATTATATACATAAAATTCCTAGTTACATTTGGGAACTAAGTATATTATACACAACTTTGCATCTGATTACAGGATTCCCTGTACATTTATAGCTCAGGTATTCTGGAAAGAGTCAAGATAATTAGTTTTATGGCTCTTGCCCGTGTGACCTGTTTCTTTCTGGTCCTGATATTAAAAGGATGACTTAAATTTTCTGGAATGTCAAAATTTTCTCTTCCCTTGGATCCTACAAAATACTTCAAGCAGTGTATGTGTGATACTCGCTGTCATTCCAACATTTCCAATCCTCCTGAGAATGCTAAACAATGCCCTAGATTTCTTCCTTTGTAATTCTTTCAGATAGAGGGTTAGCTGAGTTAGGAAGAAAGGAGAGAGGGAGAGAAGAAGAGAGATGACATTTTATCCCTCAGGAAAGAACAAGACCAATTGTATTCCTAATTTAGAAATATTATTCTACAAACATTCCTGAACAAGAGGGCTTTGCATATACATTAAAGCAGAATACCTAGTCAACTTCTAGTTATGCCATGTAGTGAAATGGAAGTAAGATGAGCAGGCCGAGATCATTTTTGTTGGAGAACTGAGACCACATGAAATAGGTAACAGAGTTACCCCAACTGGGGGGCAAGAGGACTTGAAAGTTTCCTCCATAAATTTGCAGTTAGTACAGGGCTGCTCCAGTGATCAGAGTCATGAATGCCCTAGAGTGTCTGTATAACCCTGTACACAGGCTGAGACAGCTCTAACGGCCCAGAAAAGCCTCTGGACAGAATCACTGCACCCTTGGACATTGTCCGACCGCATGTATGAGAATAGTGAGTGCTGAGGAGTTGTGGGTAGCTCGGTACAACTCTTGCTAAAGGAGTGTCATCAACATTCATTGCTGAAAGTGAATTTTTTCATTCACATATGTGATGCCTATTAGGTCATGATTTCTTGGATACCAATTTGTACAAGATATGAATTAATTTTTGAACATCCTTTCTTAAAAGTACCATGTTCATATAGTTGCTCATTTTAATATGAGTAGTTCAGATGGGACATAATAGAGTAAGGAAATGATTGAACATCCTAAGATCTAGTGTATATACCTTTGTTCATGATGAGATTCATCCCCTGTCCCCCTTTGTAGTGACACTGATGGCATAAGGAGTATTAGATGAAATTTAATGCAGAAAACAATGGGATATATGAATGGTAGATATGGTTGACAACCACCATTTTCACTGAAGTTGTTTCAAAGCAAAGAAATTTGGGATAAATTCATTTTATTTGCTCCTGAAGGGTAATTAGGAATAAGTAGGAATTGTGAAGAGGCTGTAGTGTTGACATTAAGAGAAGTTTTTGATTCTTAAAATAGGATATATTACACAAGAGTGAACAAACAGAAGATACTGAACAAATATTCTGTCATAAGTAAGTGATGGATTATTCGGACTTGTTGAACTATGTTTTTAAATGTATTATTTAAATATTTAAATATTATTAAAACCTTAAATAATATTTAAATATTATAAAAGTTGTAGAAAATTATGTTTTCAATACAAATATACACTTATAAGCTATATTGTAGATATGGGAGTAAACAATGCAATTTTTTTTAACTGAGTGAAAAATTTAGTTTTTTAAAATTCCAAATGGAGCTAACAGCTTAGTGTGATACATATTTTGAATTTCAAAATTTGTAACCAAATAGGACAAATGTGTTGAACTGTACTTTTCTTGAAGAACCGTGATAAGAATGAGTGGTGAAAAAATTACAGCATACTTACCAGGGATCAAATACTTGCTTAGGGTTAATAAGAAAAATCTCAGCAAACGCTAGAAATGAGGTACACGATCTATCAGAGACCCATGATTAAAGTGGTATCTTGTTAGGTATATGAGCTTGAAAAGAAACGGCATAGCTTCACTTTACCCCAGTTGCTTCTTTTGTAAAACGGGGAGACTAAGAGTGTGGTAACTCAAAATCCTTTGTTAATGATTTTCTTCTTAGAACAGTGCCAGGTCCAATTAGGATTAGATTGCTATTTTTATTATTGATATTTGCCCTAGTTCTGCCTTTTATTGACTGTGTGAAATTGGTGAAGATCCCTTTCTGAAGCTTTGTTTCTTACCTACAAGCTGGGAATAGAATACTTGCTATGAAGAGTGGTTGTTAGTACATTAGAAAGGCTGGATATTTGTTGATATAAGGGGCTCAGCGCATGGTAGAAATTTGATAGCATTTTTTTCTTGCCCTCCCATGTATTACTGTGGAGACATCCCACATATTATGTCCAAGTTTTTATTTTCCCCTCAAATGCAATGTCAAGCACAAAACATTCCCATCTCCCAATTCTCTTCTGATGTTCTACAACCATTAAAGTATAGAAAACTAGAATGAGTGTTTTTATAACTTTTGCTGTACTTAAGCATGTGGAGAGAAGAGCGCTAGATCACAGGACACACTTTGATAGGAAAAGGGAAATATTTACACTGCAAACAACTTTCTCCTCATGCTTAACAGTTTTGTGCTGTCATTCTGTCAGCACCAAGTGAGATTTTTCTATTTAAATAGTTTTCTATTTGTGGTATGATAATTCATGTATGGACTTCATGTAACTAACATAAATATAATGGATGGTTGAGAAGTGGTTTATTTTTACCAAGAGGAAAAAATGTGTACACGATTTTTTAAAATATTGCTTTGAAAATATTTAAAATTAATTTTGATTCAGTTGGTGGAAGATAGCGTCACAAATTCACTGCTAGTGGTATTCTTGAGAAGTAATGTTTGAATTTTCTAGGTATTGTCCCCAGACTGGCTTAAAAGAATTTAATTTTAGATGTAAATTTTCTGCTTAACATGGAAGATTTTCCCTGAAAATATTAGCTTCATCAGATACATAGTTGCTTAGGGGTAGCTGCATGGAATTATGGGAAGAGTGAAATAGAAAAAAATTTTCATGTCTAAGTTATACATACTGGTGTAATCATATTGATTGGATGATAATGATAATTACAGCAATAATGTGATTGAAAGGGTAAGCAAGTAACATATACTACAGTTACTAATATAATCCTGTGATTGAGTTTACCACTTCGTTTCTCTTTCCTGGAAACCCTTAAGTTTGTCACTATTGCACTTTATTTCCTTTGCTTATTGTAGTGGTGTATTAGTTGTATTACTGCTGCTATAACAAATTACGACACATTTACATAACTTAACACATATTTATTGTCTTGCAGTTTCAAAGGTCAGAAGTCCAAAATCACTTTAATATGGCTAAGTCAATGTGTCTGCAGTGTGGGTTCCTTCTGGAGGTGCTGAGGGGAGAATCCATTCTCTTGCATTTTCTGCTTCTGGTGGCACCTGTCTTCATTGTCTTTTCCCCATTCCTCCATTTTCAAGGTGCGTTGCTTTTATTTCTCTTTCTGTCTCCGCGCTGTCTCCTCCTTTAACTTTGAGTCCTTCTCTCCACTTCATCTAAGGACTCCTGTGATTACTTTGGACTCACGTGGATGATCTGGGATAATCACCTTGTCTCCAGATCCTTAAATGAATCGTATCTACAAGTCCTTTGGCTGTGTAAGGCAGCACATTCCCAGGGCCGGGAGATTAGGTGAAGAACATCTTTTGGGACTATTATGCAGCCTATCACAAGTGGTAATATCACTTTTATGCCTTGAGACCCTGAAATTAATGTACTTGCTTACGCATGGAAAAACAATGTATCTGTGGGGGTAACAGTTTATTTTTGAACCATTAGAAGGTATTGATGGGGAAGTTTTCATCTGACAACAGATACTGATAAATTAAATACCCTTAGATTTGTCAAAACTAGCTTTAGTAAAATATAAGTAAAAGTATTTGCACTGCTAGGGTCAAAAATATTAATTAAACCCATTATTTATCAAGGCCAAGTCCTGGATTAGTTAGGTTTAAATTAACCTAGAACATTATCTTCCATAGTGCTTAATTGTGAAGCTTAGTTCTTGTTGACAAAAGCTCATCCATATAAGAAAGCATCGAAAGGTTGGTGTTTTTTTAACCTTTGCAGAATATAACTTTTCAAAGGGATGTTAGACAGTAGTTCCATCACAATTGATGCAGTTCACAGACATTCTTTGTGAATATTTTATCTCATGAGTTATATCTATGACACTAATCATAGACTTCTAGAAGAAATTTAGCAATGGTCATGTCAGCCTTTCAAATCTTTCTGTAACCTAGAAGAGGATCATTGCATAAGATAGATTCATTTTCCCCTTTATTCCATTGTTGCCAGAGAGAACTTGAAATGCCCTGTTCAAATTAATTTAATGCAAATGAATTCTTGCTGCCTCACAAGTAGTTTGTCCTTCATTTTTCTTAAAATTAGATTGAAAATGGATGTGACCTGCTTTACTGGTTGTTGTGCAGGAAGCGTTGTCCTTCCTGAAAGCTCCCTCAGTTGTCAAAATGAAGCCATTAAGAGTAAAGTAAATTATATTATCTGATCATAGTATCACAATTGACCTTAAAACAATAAATTTTATAATCAGTGCAAATTGCTGAATAGTGTTTGCAGTTGTAGAAATTTCAAAGGAAACCCTGGTTGAGATACAAAGCTGCTATAATCACTTTTAAAATCTTTGTTTTTCTTTTACTTTGGAACAGTAGTGCAGTAAGTACTTTTGCCTTATTGTTCTCTCTGCCTTCCAGAAACCCTCATTCAAATATTCTAAGTTTTTAAGTCTTTTTCATTTCTTTTAATATTGTAACATTTAACAATGTCAAAGAAAGTATAATTTTTCTGGAAATCAAGCTAAAAATAAAGAGAAGCCGATGTAAATGAACATCAAATTAACAAGATTGATTAGGAAAAGTAATTTTTGAAAAGGGCCCAAAATCCCTTTGCACATAAATGCAAAAGAATTTAGTGAAAGAAGGTGAAACTGGAGTAAAGAACTCTACGGATGTGTAAGTAACTCTTAATAAGAATGAGTAACGTACATGCATATCTTTAGCTCCCAGTTTCAGAGATACAGTAGTTGTACAACAAATGGTCCTTTCCTGCTCTTAAGGAAGCCTCTCCTCCTCCAGCCATGCCATTCCTCAGAGCAAGCTCTTCCACTGAGTTTTCAGCAACCATAAGTAAGAAGGATGGTACGATAGGCTGCGTGTACATATGGCCCTCATTAGCAGGCCAACTGTTCCTTTTGCCCACCCACATCACTGGGGACATATGGCGTTACTTTGACTGTTGAAACAAGTGTGTGTGGACATATCTTGGTATGAGTAAAAGACTGTTGATTGTCTTTCTCTTGTCACTCGTGCAACCGTCTCCTTGTGGAGATCGTATTATCCATAACACTAGATTTGAGGATGATAAATGACGTTGTTATTATTAACTGAATTTGCCTCTCTAGTTTGATCACAAAACCAGCGAATGTTTGCTTATGGAACATGTAAAGCTTATAGAAGACGGAAAGCTTACAGAAAGAAATGATGGCTTTTCTAAGCATAAGAGTCAGGTCTTTTTCAATCAAAAACTAACTCATTCAAAAATTCAAGAGTTCTGTAAAACCAGAACAGCAGAGGTTTCAGAAATGCTATTGAGATCATTTATTATAAAATAGCCATTAATGAAATGTAATAGTGAGTCTGTTGTTGTGACTATGTGGAGAAATGAATGAGAAAATATAAGATAGGCTGGAATGAAGAGAGTCATCGGATCCCAGCATAATTCATTTTGTATAGTTCACAGTATTGTAACTTTAAAAAATTATGAATTTTTTCAGTACTGTGAATTCTGAATTTGCAATATGAGGCTTTTCAATCCTTGCAACAAGTGTGTATTTTTCAGTGGTTCTAGAATTATCGGGGCTTTCGAGCTGCTTCTGATAAGAAGGAAAGGCTAGAGGACTTGTGTTGAGGTGGCATTTGCACAGGACTTTAGATAACATACATCGATGATGTAGAGAGAAGAGCGGGTGATGTTGCTGTGGATTATAGGGGAAAGGCACCTTTTGCTCCCTCTGCTGACCTCTTTGTGTATTCAGCTGTGTAGCATATTTCTTGTATAATTACATAGTAATTTCACACACTACATTAAGAAAATCTGAACAATTTTTACTAAACTCATGTTTTCTAAATATTAAGTAAATAAAACCAATATTTGGCTAGGTAACATTTATAAAAACAGGATTTCTAGATAGATGATGATAAATTTTCATCTATATCTATAGAGCTGATAAATTTTCAAAACCCTTTGAATATCACTTGTACTACAAAGTCTCGTTTCAGTTTCAGTGCCGTGGCACATTGATTAATCACCACTAAAGCGGTACATGAAATATTTGGCAATATAGGTATTTGGTAATGGTGATTGATGCACAGAATACGGCACCATTATTATGCACTGGCCTTGAGAACTTTAGTTTTCATCTTCGATCACCTGATAGAGAACAAACTAACAGCTTTTTTCTTTCACCTTGCTGGAGAATAAACTAACAACTTCAAATTATCTGATCCATCCAAAAACTTATTTCCGTGAAACTCACTGATTTATTTATTATTTCGTGGGGATCACTATTATTTGCTGTAGTAAAATATCAAATGATCGATGTTTTATACCAACATGGCAGCTCACATGGTAGGCAACAGAATGAAAACAATCAGGTTTACTACCAAGAATTATACTATATTGCTTTTATTGACAGAAAAAGCATACAGATAATTTTATTCAGAGATTTTATGTGAATTATTTTGATAAGTGTACACATATATTTATAACTGACCTTTCTTTGTCAAGTGTGTGCCCACACACGTATTCATACTAAATCAATCTTAGAGATCTTATCCAAAGATTGAATTTCTTAAAGTGACTGTTCCAAATATGTATAATTTATGGCAAAAAAGTCACAAAATGGCAATACAAGGAGGCATAAAACTGAAGATAAAGGGGGAGATGATGGTTAAAAACACCTGTAAATGAATAATTGATTTTGATTTAAATTCTTTTTAGTTCTTAGCTGATGAAATGAATATAAATGAAATTATTATGCAAAACACCTCTATTTGTTGTATATGCATGTACATATATGTGTTACAAATACAAAACTGATAGGATATTATTTAACATATATTCACACTCATAATGTGCATATATGTACAAAATGAAAATGAGTGCTTGTTTTATATGTATGTATACACACACATACACATATTGCATACTTTCATTTTTTAAAATTTTACTTTAAGTTCTGGGATACATGTGCTGAACATGCAGGTTTGTTACATAGGTATACTTGTGCCATGGTAATTTGCTGCACCCATCAACCCGTCATCTAGGTTTTAAGCTCCACATGCATTAGCTATTTGTCCTAATGCTCTCCCTCCCCTTTCCCCACACCCACCTACAGACCCCAGTGTGTGATGTTCCTCTCCCTGTGTCAACATGTTCTCATTGTTCAGCACCCACTTATGAGTGAGAACATGCAGTGTTTGGTTTTCTGTTCCTGTGTTAGTTTGCTGAGGATGATGGTTTCCAGCTTCATCCATATCCCCGCAAAGGACGTGAACTCATCCTTTTTTATGGCTGTGTAGTATTCCATGGTGAATATGTGCCACATTTTCTTCATCCAGTCTATCATTGATGGGCATTATGTTGGTTCCAAGTCTTTGCTATTGTAAATAGTCCCATGATAAACATATATGTACATGTGTCTTTAGAGTAGAATGATGTATAATCCTTTGGTATATACCCAGTAATGGGATTGCTGGGTCAAATGGTATTTCTGGTTTTATATCCTTGAGGAATCACCACATTGTATTCCACAATGGTTGAACTATTTTACAAGCCCACCAACAGTGTAAAAGTGTTCCTATTTCTCTGCATCTTCTCCAGCATCTGCTGTTTCCAGAATTTTTAATGATCACCATTCTAACTGGTGTGAGATGGTATGTCATTGTGGTTTTGATTTGCATTTCTCTAATGAACAGTGATAATGAGCTTTTTTCATATGTTTATTGGCCATATACATATCTTCTTTTGAGGAGTGTCTGTTCATATCCTTTGCCCACTTTTTGATGGGGTTGTTTTTTTTTTCTTGTAAATTTGTTTAAGTTCCTTCTAGATTCTGGATATTAGACCTTTGTCAGATGGATAGATTGCAAAAATTTTCTCATATTTTGTAGGTTGCCTGTTCACTCTTGTGATAGTTTATTTTACTGAGCAGAAGCTCTTTAGTTTGATTAGATTCCATCTGTCAATTTTGGCTGTTGTTTCAAGTGCTGTTGGTGATTTAGTCATGAAGTCTTTGCCCACACCTATGTCCTGAATCATATTGCCTAGGTTTTCTTCTAGGGTTTTTATAGTTTTAGGTTTTACATTTATGTTTTTAATCCACCTTGAGTTAATTCTTTTATAAGGTATAATGAAGGGGTCTAGTTTCTCTTTTCTGCATATGGCTACCCAGTTTTCCCAGCGCCATTAATTACATAGGGAATCCTTTCCCCATTGCTTGCTTTTGTCAGGTTTGTTGAAGATCAGATTGTTGTAGATGTGTGGTGTTATTTCTGAGGCCTCTATTCTGTTTCATTGGTCTATATATCTGTTTTGGTATTAGCACCATGCTGTTTTGGTTACTTTAGCTTTGTAATATAGTTTGAAGTCAGGCAGCGTCATGCCTCCAGCTTTGTTCTTTTTGCTTAGGTTAGCCTTGGCTCCACAGGCTCTTTTTTGCTTCCATATGAAATTTAACATAGTTTTTTTCTAGTTCTGTGAAGAAAGTCAATGGTAGCTTGATGGGAATAGCATTGAATCTATAAATTACTTTGGGCAATATGGCCATTTTCATGATATTGAGTCTTCCTATCCATGAGGATGGAGTGTTTCTCTATATGTTTGTGTCCTGTCATTTCCTTGAGCTCTGGTTTGTAGTTTTCTTTGAAGAGGTCCTTCACATCCCTTGTAGGTTGTATTCCTAGGTATTTTGTTTTCTTTATAGCAATTGTGAATGGGAGTTTACTAATGATTTGGCTCTCTGCTTGTCTGTTATTGGTATATAAGAATGATTGTGATTTTTGCACATTAATTTTATATCCTGAGACTTTGCCAAAGTTGCTTATCAGGTTAAGGAATTTTTGGGCTGAGGTGGTGGCGTTTTGTAAATATACAATCATGTCATCTGCAGACAGAGACAATTTGATTTCCTCTCTTCCTATTTGCATGCTTTTATTTCTTTCTCTTACTCGATTGCCCTGGCCAGAACTTCCAATACTATGTTGATAAGAGTGGGGAGAGAGGGCATCCTACTCTTGGGCCAGTTTTCAAAGGTAATGCTTCCAGCTTTCGGCCATTTAGCATGATATTAGCTATGCATTTGTCATAAATAGCTCTTATTTTTGTGAGATATGTTCCATCAATACCTAGTTTATTGAGAGTTTTTAGTATGAGGGGTGTTGAATTTTATTGAAGGCCTTTTCTGCATCTATTGAGATAATCATGTGGTTTTTGTCATTGGTTCTGTTTATGTGATGGATTATGTTTATTGATTTGCATATGTTGAACCAGCCTTTCATGCCAGGCATGAAGCCAACTTGATCGTGGTGGATAAGTTTTTGATGTGCTGCTGGATTCTCTTGCCAGTATTTTATTCAGGATTTTCGCATCGATGTTCATCAGTGATATTGGCCTGAAATTTTCTTTTTCTATTGGGTCTCCGCCAGGTTTTGGAATCAGAGTGATGCTGGCCTCATAAAATGATTTAGGGAGGAGTCTTTCTTTTTCTATTGTTCAGAATAGTTTCAGAAGGAATGGTACCAGCTCCTCTTTGTACCTCTGGTAGAACTCGGCTGTGAAGACATCTGGTCCTGGGCTTTTTTTGGTTGGTAGGCTAGTAATTACTGAGTCAATTTCAGAACTTGTTATTGGTCTATTCAGGGATTTGACTTCTTCCTGCTTTAGTCTTGGGAGGGTGTATGTGTCCAGGGCTTTATCCATTTCTTCTAGATTTTCTAGTTTATTTGTGTAGAGGTGTTTACAGTATTCTCTAATAATAGTTTGTATTTCTGTGGGATCAGTGGTGATATCCCCTTTATCGTTTTTTAATGTGTCTATTTGATCTTTCTCTCTTTTCTTCCTTGTTAGTCTGGCTACCGGTCTATCTATTTTGTTAATCTTTTCAAAAAACCCACTCCTAGATTCATTGATTTTTTTTTGAAGGTTTTTTTGTGTTTCTCTCCCATTCGGTTCTGCTGTGATCTTAGTTATTTCTTGTTTTATACTAGGTTTTTAATGTGTTTTCCATTGCTTCTTTTGATTGTGATGTTAGGGTGTCTATTTTAGATCTTTCCCACTTTCTAATGTGGACATTTAATGCTGTAAATTTCCCTCTAAACACTGTTTTAACTGTATCCCAGAAATTCTGATATGTTGTGTCTTTGTTCTCATTGGTTTCAAAGAACTTATTTATTTCTGCCTTAATTTTGCTATTTACCCAGTAGTCATTCATAAGCAGGTTGTTCAGTTTCCATGTAGTTGTGCAGTTTTGAGTGAGCTTCTTAATTCTGAGTTCTAATTTGATTACACTGTGGTGTGAGAGATTGTTTGTTATGATTTTCATTCTTTTGCATTTGCTGAGGAGTGTTTTACTTCCAATTATGTGGTTGATTTTAGAATAAGTGCTATGTGGTGCTGAGAAGAATGTATATTCTGTTGATTTGGGGTGGAGAGTTCTGTAGGTATCTATTAGGTCCACTTGGACCAGAGCTGAGTTCAAGTCTGAATATCCTTGTTAATTTCCTTTCTTGTTGATCTGTCTAATATTGATAGTGGGTTGTTAAAGTTTCCCACTATTATTGTGTGGGAGGCTAAGTCTCCTTGTAGGTCTCTAGGAACTCGTTTTATGAATCCTGGTGCTCCTGTATTTGGCATATATATATATTTAGGATACTTAGCTCTTCTTGTTGCATTGATCCCTTTACTACTATGGAATGCCCTTCTTTGTCCTTTTTTATCCTTGTTGGTTTAAAGTCTGTTTTATTAGAGACTAGGATTGCAACTCCTGCTTTTTTTTTCTTTCTTTCCATTTGCTTGGTAAATATTCCTCCATCCCTTTATTTTGAGCCTATGTGTGACCTTGCAAGTGAGATGTGTCTCCTGAATACAGCACACCTGTGGGTATTGACTCTTTATCCAATTTGCCAGTGTATGTCTTTTAATTGGGGCATTTAGCTCATTTATATTTACCGTTAATATTGTTATGTGTGAATTTGGTCCTGTCATCATGATGTTAGCTGGTTATTCTGCACATTAGTTGAAGCAGTTTCTTCCTAGTTTCATTGGTTTATATATTTTGGTGTGTTTTTGCAGAGGCTGGTACTGGTTTTTCCTTTCCATGTTTAGTGCTTCCTTTAGGAGCTCTTGGAAGGCAGGTCTGATGGTGACTAAATCTGTCAGCATCTGCTTGTCTGTAAAGGATTTTATTTCTCATTCACTTATGAAGCTTAGTTTGGCTGGTTATGAAATTCCATATGTACATCATGGAAACGAGTGCATGTGATACACACACACACACACGCACACACATTGCATACTTTCATTTTTGTGTCCATTTCTTTTCTGATTTTATCAGCAGCCAACTAAAGAAAATAGAAAAAAAAATTGGTAATTCGATCTTTCATGTTCTGCATCTTCCAGCTTCACAACTTATAGTTTTCTATTTTTATTGTTATTGTGATCAGAATGAAAATGTATACAATAGAATCAGAATCAGGTCAGAATCAACAAAAATACTATAATGTTTGTACATGCTTTCGATGCAGTTTGTCTCTGCAAAGGGTGTGTGTGTTTCTATGCACATGTGCATGTACACAAGTGTGTAAATAAGTGTTTTATTCATGATGGAGAAAGGCTGGTCAAAATGATTCTGAATGAGATAGCACCACTACAGCAGATAATTAGGTCTCTAGCAATAAAACAAGTCATTAAACATGTTTCTAAGCATCTACTCAGTATCTGGCACAATGTTAAGTAGTGTAAATATAATCATTAGCAAAATTCAGCTTCTACCCTCAATGGTATATGTGTAGAACAAATTGGTAAAGCTGGAGTACATTTCAGGACCAAAAACAGTTTCTGTGTAGTTCCCACTTCATCAAGACCATGTTGTATACCTCTCATACACTTAAGCCATAGGGAAGCAATTATTCCATCCATCCTTTTACAGGGTAGTGGTGGGGAAGAAGAGCTGACTGTCATGCTTGAATTCACATAATTTCATAATTAAATAATTTCATGTTACATAATCTCGATAAACCTAAAATCCAATATATGATAAAGATAGTGTTTCAAATCAGTGGATAAGTGATAAACAGTTCATAAAATGGTGTTCAGATAATTGGCTATATGTATTTTATAGTTGCACAAAGGTATAATATGTCATTAATAAATATTAATTCCATAGTGGATGTCAAATACACTTTTCCAAAATATAAAGAAAAAATACCATAGACAAATATCACTTGCAACATTACGGTTAAAATTAAATATCCAAACATAGCCCTAACCAATAACAGAAAATTTAAAAAAAAATTTATGGATTGGAATTTGTTAAAATATAAAACTTTTCTTTTTCAGAGGATACAATGAATATGTGTAAAAAGCAAATATCAAATCAGCAACAAGTGCTTGCAATTCACTTGACATATTTAAAATATGAGTAGTTCCAACAAATCATAAATAAATGATTAGTAGTCCAATAAAAAAAAGACAAAGTACATTGACAGGAAACTGTATGAAACTCATGAACACTAAATGTCTTAGATTCTCTATTGTTAAACAAAATGCAAAAACAATAGAGAACATTATGAATATGGAGTTAATATTTAACAAAATTATTTTATCCATGTTATAAGTAAATATTTACATCCAAAAACCCTTGTTTTCTCTGAAAGTTGTCACTTATGAGTCTATTTTGAAAATGTTTAAAGAATAGTAATTAATTAACTTTAATAAATAGGTACTCCTATTGAGGGAAAACAGACATTTCCATAATTTTTCTTCTGTTTCTAATCTAGTAGATGGTAGGAAAATAATAACAATTGCATATTCATACCTGGAGAATATGCATTCCATTTCTTTTAAACTTTTGCATTCTCAAAACTATATTGATACCTCAAAGCATACCGTTTGCTGTTGAAAACAGCCTTTCAAGTATAAAGACACACACATCACTTTCCTTAAATCTTATATAAGGCAAGGGCCTAGATTCCTATCAGAAAATGTATTTCAAGAATGCTTTTTTAGTAGTTCCTGTGGCCTTATCTTATAGAGGAAGGTTTTTTTTTAAACATACACACAGTATTTGATGCACATTTTTATTGGAAAGAGCTTTTATTTCCTTAAATGTTTTGTTGTCTAAGTGTGAAAAGTATCCTGCAGTGGAATTTAGTGGCACAGATGCTTATTGTGATAGATGAGATGAACTTGCTTCCCTAAGCATGCATGGTCATGAAATGCATCTGGCTTCTGTACGTAAAAGTCAGTTATGTTCCCAAATGTGTCTCTGCATTTACACAGACGTTTAGGGGCAGACACCCTACTGTTCCCTCAAAAGGCGGCTCTGCTTAATTATGAAGTTCAAGTTAGACCAGAAGTTGGAAAATACTAAATTCCACATTGCAGACAGAGCCTGAGCAGGTGATGTCACCACTGCATTCTAAGGTGGCAAGTCCTCAGAGAAGTCACTTATCACCTTACCATGGAGAAAAATAACCGTGTCCAGAACACAAGAGGATGCTTTTAGGTAGCGTACAATCAAGTGTGCAAACCTGTGCAATACATACCAGATGAAATCCAGTTCAGAGGCTCAGGAAAACAAACAAATGAGGATATGCTTTAAAAAATAGGACTTAATATAAACAGTCGTGAGAGTAAAACTATTGCTAAGCACATAGGAAACATAAACCAGGCTTTCAGGAAGGAGTTTGGCACATGTGTGCACTGGTAGGAGGTGTAATGTGCAGAAATCCGGCCTTTTGTGGCATAGCAACTAAAGTTCCTTTTCTATTGTCCAGACAACCTTAAATATTCCTTTATGCAGTACTATTTTAAAAAGGCCATCTACTGTGCACAATGTGTTAGCATCAAGGACATGAAATTTATCTGGAATATACCAAAACTTTAATCAATAGACTAGGACCAAAGCTTTTAAAAACAAGTTTTCGTAGATAAATCATTATAAGTTATTATTTCCTCGCCATAGGTAAGGCATGATAGATAACTTTACTTTTTCTCAGTCACTTAGTGTGTAGGTAGAATAATGACCCTTAGCAGGATGACCTTTTGAATGTGTTGTTAGGCAGCATGGAAGCATTATGGTTAGAGGTGGAATTAAGATTGCTAATCACCTCACCTTAAACTGGAGCGATTATCCTGAATTATCTAGGTGGGCCCACTGTAGTCACAAAGAACCTTCAGACAGGAAGGCGGAGAGACCAGAGTGAGCAGAAGAGCTTGGGTAAACTGGAGCCGAGGCTGAAGTGATGTGCTGTGTCCAAGATGTGCAGAGGCCAAGAGCTCAGGGATACATGTGACCCCTCAAACCTGGTGAATTCTCTCCTGGAATCTCTAGACAAAATATACACTTGATGATACCTTGATTTTAGCACACTAAGACCCATTTTGGACTTCTGACCCCCAGAAGTATAAAGAAAAAAAATGTGTTGTTTTAAGCCTCTGAGTTTATGTTAATTTACTGTAACAGCAGTAAGAAACTAACACAGTAAGACGGCTTTTATTTTTATGTGATGTATAGAATTAAATTGGATATGCTAGGAAATATTGGAAATTTATTGATTTATTTTTTTGTCTGAGCTGGAGTCTGGCTCTGTCGCCCAGGCTGGAGTGCAGTGGCGCGATCTCGGCTCACTGCATGCTCTGCCTCCCGGGTTCCCGCCATTCTCCTGCCTCAGCCTCCCGAGTAGCTGGGACTACAGGCGCCGCCACCACGCCGGCTAATTTTCTGTATTTTTAGTAGAGACGGGGTTTCACCGTGGTCTCGATCTCCTGACCTCGTGATCCGCCCGCCTCGGCCTCCCAAAGTGCTGGGATTACAAGTGTGAGCCACCGCGCCCGGCCAGGAATTTATTTTCTTAATATAGTTCTTCATATTAGAATAATGAGAACCATCGAGTAATGAAGTGTTCTATTTTGTGAAGGATGATTATATAAACAGTACGAAGGTTAAAAACCGGGCGGGACCGGCTGGGCACAATGGCTCGTTCATGTAATCCCAGCACTTTGGGAGGCCGGGGCAGGTGGATCTCTTGAGCCCAGGAGTCTCAGATCAGCCTGGGCAACATGTGAAACCCCATCTCCACAAAAATACAAAAACCAGGCAGACGTGGTGGCGGCGCCTGTGGTCCCAGCCACTCAGGAGGCTGCGGTGGAAGGATCGGAGCCCGGCAGGTGCAGGCTGCGGTGGACCGTGATTATGCCACTGCGCTCCAGTCTGGGTGACAGAGTGAGACCTTGTCTCCATTAAATAAATAGATAAATAAATATATATATAAGTAAAAGAGGAGGGTGTCTTTTGAAGGCTATTAAAGTCGTCTAAGTGTCCTCTGATTATATGAGGCTGGAATGGTGCATGGAATGTTGTGTTGAATAACCTGATACAGTCTCTGAAACTATAGAAGCATTAGTAATTTTAGCCTGAGAGTGCTATAATCTGGGATAATTTGGTCCAATACTTCCAGAGAGGGTTGAAGTTTTGAGATAGCTGGAGTTATTTCAGTTGAAGACCTGAATATGAGGCAACTGGATACTCAATTACAATTCAATTTCTACTCTTTATATAAGGTAGAAATGGGTAACATGTGGGACACTGTGTTAAAAGTAATGCAGCCATAGTGTAGTGGTAGAAGCAGATGAAAAGTACTATCATAGTCGTATAGATGAGGTACTGGAAAGAAGCAGAGTTGAAAAATTGGAGATAAATGTCAGTTTTCCAGAGCCATGGGATGAAAACCAAACAGGATTACAACAGATTCAATTCACTCAAGATGTCTAACTTGGTAATAGGTCAGAAAACTCAATTTGTCGTATTTTCTTAAAAGTACACAAAAATGTTCCTTTTGATAAAACACGTGTAGTGCACCTTCGGATTTGATTTTTCTTTATGTTCTGTAAACTGCTCACAGTAAAACAGAAAAAAAGTCTGACAAATATGATGGTCCTTAAATCTTGTAGGAGTATGATGCTTCTCCAAAGAATAGAGGTTTTCCTAGGAAGGCCCTAAGCAAGGAATCAAGTTTCCTTTTGCAAGAAATAAAATTCTCAAAAGTTCCCTGCACCTTGGAAAGGCTGTGGTTGAAATTAATAGCACAACGTTATTTATTTAAATTTTAACTTTTAAGTTCAGGGGTACAAGTGTAGGTTTGTTACAGAGGTAAGCTTATGCCATGGGATTGGTTGTACAGTTTATTTCATCACCCAGATATTAAGCCTAATATCCATTAGTTGTTTTTCCTGATCCTCATAGCAAATATTACCCCCATAAAGTTTTATGGTTACTTTTTTCTTATCTTCTGATTAATGCCATTAGATTCACCAATTGAAATTATTTTTCAGTAGTTTAATTCCCTCTAGAAGGTTTAAAAAATGTTTCCGAATTTCCTAAGTCTTCTTTCTTTGTTAGTCTTCTAAAAAGCTATATTCAATAGAATTCATGTGCTTAGGTACAGTTTCACTAAAAGCGTATCTTCAACATTTGATCTGTTTAAAAGTTCTTAAGGTGTTAAGGAACATTAGGTATCAGAGTTTATGGCATTTGATTAATCTGAATAAATCTTGGCATCAAATTGAATTCAGCAAAAGTAACAGTGATAAATCAGAGAGCAATATTTGAAATGTCTCCAGGAAACATTTTAAAACAATTTTTAAGTTCACTAATTTGAGTCATTACACTTGGCCCTAATATGGTAGATTTTAAGTGAAGCTCAGTCGAACCTGGCAGATATCATATACAAACTTTTAATAGTCCTAACAATTCCTGTACCTCATTTGGATAAAGATTATTTCCAGAGCATCAGTGCTTTGACCAGAAAGGCATTTATTATTCTGTAACATTTTTCTTGAGAAATTAGCATGATTCATCATTTGAGTACGCTCTCTCAGATAAGATTCTAATATTTGGGTGTGAATAAAACTTCAGGGCATTGAAAACAGCTGGAAGATAGACAATAGGGTGATCATCCTCTCTTGTCATTCTCTATCAAGGTCCTCTTTAATTATTGGCCTAAACAGCTATAACTTTATGGTGAAAACAAACCGCTCGGATATAGCGTTAAAGGTTGAAATAATGAATTATACATAAATCGATTTAGTTCAGTTATATTCTGTTGAATTGGGAGAACATCGAATTTTTAAATTTCTCTGCATTTCTTGAAGTTAGGAATAAAAGCTGGGGTGGGGTCTCCTGAAATAATGAGGTCTAGAATAATTTCTGTTAAATTTACTTTTTAGTAGGATAAGTCTACTAAAATCAATATGAATGGAACCTTCAATGTACCACTGAAGATAATTAATCTTTGAGAGGTTAAGTAACCATTACAAGGTAATTTACCTAATTAGCAACTAAACCAACCAAATTTTAGATTTCTTAACTTTAAGACTATTGCTCACATAGTCACGTAAAGTATATCTTCCACATAGTCACAGGCAATCACAAGCTAACACGAGCAGTTAGCACAAAATAGATGTTCCACATAGAATGCAGAACAAAAAAAGACACTTTAAAAATCCTTTTCCCTTTTCCAAATTCATATTTAAAAAGTTTCTTGTGGAATTTCCCAAATGCCAGCATGGCCACATATAATACAGATTGATACTCAGACCTCTAATGAGAAACAGTTAGAATTATGCTAAACAAGGAACATTCTATATTGATTTCACAAATTCTCCTCTTTCCACTTATAGTTTCTCATAAAATGTAACATGTTTGTCTCGTGTGGAGTCTGTATAGAAAAAGTGTGATAACTGAAGATATAGACACACAGGTGTATGTATGTCTGTGTGTTCCTGTGTATTATAGCCTTTCTTTAATGGTTTTCTCTTTATATATATATATATATATATATATATATATATATATATATATATATATATATATATATATATACTTTAAGTTCTAGGACACATGTGCACAACGTGCAGGTTTGTTACATATGTATACATGTGCCATGTTGCTGTGCTGCACCCAGTAACTCATCATTTACATTAGGTATATCTCCAAATGCTGTCCCTCCCCCTCACCCCACCCCATGACAGGCCCCGGAGTGTGATGTTCCCCTTCCTGGGTCCATGTGTTCTCATTGTTCAATTCACACCTATGAGTGAGAACATGCAGCGTTTGGTTTTTTTTGTCCTTGTGATAGTTTGCTGAGAATTATGGTTTCCAGCTTCATCCATGTGTCTACAAAGGACATGAACTCATCCTTTTTTATGGCTGCATAGTATTCCATGGTGTATATGTGCCACATTTTCTTTTTTTTTTATTATACTTTAGGTTTTAGGGTACATATGCACAATGTGCAGGTTTGTTACATATGTATCCAGCCACATTTTCTTAATCCAGTCTATCATCGTTGGACGTTTGGGTTGGTTCCAAGTCTTTGCTATTGTGAATAGTGCCACAATAAACATACGTGTGCATGTGTCTTTATAGCAGCATGACTTATAATCCTTTGGGTATATATACATATATATATAAAAAAACTATATATATATATTTTGGGGACGGAGTTTCTCTCTGTCACCCAGCTGGAGTGCAGTGGCGCGATCTCGGCTCACTGCAAGCTCCGCCTCCCGGGTTCACACCATTCTCCTGCCTCAGCCTCCAGAGTAGCTGGGACTACAGGTGCCCGCCACCATGCCCGGCTAATTTTTTGCATTTTTAGTACAGACGGGGTTTCACCGTGTTAGCCAGGATGGTCTCGATCTCCTGACCTCATGATCCACCCTCCTCGGCCTCCCAAAGTGCTGGGATTACAGGCATGAACCACCGCGCCAGGTCTCTATTTAAGTTAGCTCTGTCCAGGGCAAACCAGCATTTCAAAGATACAAACTGTTTTTGCAAAAAACAGGTATACACCTATCCATAGTGCAGACATTATGTCTACTTATTTCTCTCTAAATAGATCTTTCATTTTAACAAGTACTTCACCTTCACAAAATTTAGTTGAGTCAGTGAACTCTTATCCAGATGCTATATCTTGGCCAGATTATCAAGAATTAAGCCTCACAGATAGGCTGTTTCCATTTCCTTTAACAAAGTTTATCAGTCCTGAGTTACTTCTTGATTTCTTGCCAGTGGCATATAATGATGACTCAGCCAAGTCAGTTCCCAGAGTTGGACTCTTTTTTTTCTTATACACAGGAAACTTCTTTTCCAAGAATACTTGTTCCAGTTGCTCACAATCTTCATAGTTGATGATTATAGAATGATCTATGTACTTTCAGTGTACCTTCAAAAATGAGATCTGCAGCTGGATAAGACGTGTGTGTGTGTGTGTGTGTGTGTCTTAGTAGACTTAAACCGTTCATTGAATAAGAAGCCTAGTTGATAGTGTAAGGTGAGAGTTAGAAGAACAGGGAATTATTTGGTTTAAGGAATTGTGAAGAAATGTGCTATGCCATTAAAATTTTTCTCTACTTTTGTGTTAAATCTTAATTTTGTGCAGAATTTACTAAGCTGCAGGAAACTGTCAAAATTGACTCTTGCTAAGTTCCATATTGGTTTGTAATCTTATCTTAAAACAAAAGTTGGTTGATACTAAAGTGCAGTTTTTCCTCTAGCTTTCATAAATTGAGACAGGTCTTTTTCTCACCCTCCACATACCTATGGCTGGAAGCCGAGGTGGTTGTTCTTGGTTCCCGTTACAACTTCTAGACTGTTAATTTCTCCGCTCCTTGCAAATTAGACTGTTCCTTTGAAACTCAAACCCCTTGGAAATATCGGCCATGCCCCTTTGGTATTACCATCATCAACAGACCTCCCTCCTGGGCACTCTGGTCTTATTTTTTTTTTTTTTTGAGATGGAGTCTTGCTCTGTCACCCATGCTGGAGTGTAATGGTGTGATCTCGGCTCACTGCAACCTCCTCCTCCCGGTTTCAAGTGATTCTCCTGCCTCAGGTTCCTGAGTAACTGGGATTACAGGTGCATACCACCACACCCAGCTAATTTTTGTATTTTTGGTAGAGACGGGGTTTCGCCATGTTGGCCAGGCTGGTCTCGAACTCCTGACCTCAGGTGATATGCCTGCCTCAGCCCCCCAAAGTTCTGGGATTACAGGCATGATCCACTGCACCTGGCCTCTTGCCATTTATTTAAGGCTGTAGATCTTTTGCTCAATATCATCTTCAGGCAAGTTCAGCCATCATTTTAGTGGCTCAGCTTTCACGTGAAAGGACCAGTACAAACCTCGGTTCCCCGTTTTTTGACATCTTTATTTCCATTACTTTTTTTCTTTCCTCCACTTTATTGTCATCAAATCTGAAACATTTTCTATAAGGGTATATACCACCAGGATCTAGATGCAAATATTCTGCCTCCTGGACATCACTCCTTGCCAGCTCGTTGGCCCAGATGTCCTCATTCCTACAACCCTTCATTTTCACTGAGACTCTTCTTAGGACACAGCTGCTGCTGCTCCCTCACGATCCATCCGTACTCTCTTGCTTTCAGTTTCCACGTTTTCCTCCTCAAATGCCATAGTTCATTTTTAGCATTCCCTTGCAACTACCCTGAGCTTCATTTACCCACAATTTATTTGTTTCTGTTTCTCTTCCCAAATTTTAAATATTGATGTTTCTAAGGGTTCTGTCCTAATTGCTCTTCTTTTCTCTCCACACACATACTCTCTCTAAGCTCTAAACACTACTAAACAGCTCATAATTTCCAGTCTTAGAGTTTGGCCCAGACCTTTATTCTGGGAGTTGATGATTTACATGACAATAGCACTCGAATAATTCAGAGGTAACATGTCCTGGTTTCCCACATGTCAGTAAGTGGCACTGCCAGCCATGCTAGACGCTTATAAGTCATTTTTGGCCCTTCCTCAATATTCTGACAATATCCAATTCAACATTCATTTAAAAAATATTTTGGTTCCAAATACATCTGTAATTTCCTCCACCTCTTTTGATTTCCAATGTCCCCAGCCTAGCCAGAGCCACATATTTTCTTACCTACGCTTATTTTCTTAGGTCATCCTTAGTCAACCTACTTTAATTCTTAATCTCCTACACCCTGTTAGCTACAGAGAAACCAAAGTGATCTCTTAACATGTCTTTCAGTTTCCAACTCTCCCACTTTTCTGGTGTACTTGGACTAACATTTATGTTCCTCATCATTACTAATGAAGACCTGTACTGTTTCACATATCCTTCTCTTTCAGCCACGTCTCACATTAGTCTTTCTCCCTTCTGTACTTCATCCAGATTCCTACTTTTCAGTTTTTCATTTCATCCAATTCACAGGTTTCTTCTACATGCCAAGATCTTGCTCATATATTAGGGTCCATGAACACTGGGGGTTTTTCCTAAAAGACGAATCTTTCTGTAGTGTATGAAAAGCTAACTCTTTTTATTCTCAGGTCTTACCTTAAATATTCTCACTTGAAAGAAGTGGTTAGAATCTGTATAATCCAAATTAATATTTCTTTTTTTCTTTTTCTTTTGAGACAGGGTCTTGCTGTGTCACCCAGGCTGGAGTGCAGTGGCACAATCTTGGCTCACTGAAACCTCTGCCTCCTGGGTTCAAGCAGTTTTCCTTTCTCAGCCTCCTGAGTAGCTGGGACTACAAGCGCACACCACTACACCCGGCTAACTTTTTTATTTTTAGTAGAGATGGGGTTTTGCCATGTTGATCAGACTGGTCTGAAACTCCTGGACTGAAGTGATCCATCCGCCTTGGCCTCCCAAAATGCTGGGATTACAGGCATAAGCCACCACGCCCGGCCCAAATTAATATATCTATATATAAAAATTATATGTATGAATCTTATATAATCTGAATTAAGATTGTATCTAATGTTCGCCCCAAAACCCTTGTTGTATATTCAGTCCCTTGCTTCACTTTGCATGTGAACACATTTTGTAATAATCTCTTCTCTTTGCTCAGTTGGGTTTCTGTGCCTGTCTTCGTCTTCAGAATTGAAACCCTGGGAGTACAGGACTGTGGCTTTCTTATTCACCACTGCAGCTCCGTAACTAAGAGAGCATCTGATACATATGTGTGAAGGGAATTGGTTAAATATAGACCACTAGGTCCAGTGGAGTCCACAGCCTATTCACTTCATGTAGTTTCCAAGAAACAAAGGCTTCTCAACATATATTAATGAATGAGATATGGGCCAGGATATCTGGTCTGGCTGGAGATGGCTTAACTTTGAGTTCACTTGAGAGGGTATCAGTGTGAGCAGGGATGCTTTCACTCACTTCAAGAATTGCATGGTGTTTAGGGGGAAGAATCACCCTGCTTCTCTGGAGAGACATGAGGGCTCTGTGGCTCCTGTGGGTTCTCAAACTGTTGGAAGATGACTGCTAAACCTGAGTTTTCAGGTCTCCTAGTTATATTCATTTAAACTTATAGATGATTTGTCACTATTTTAAGTTGTTTTTCACTGAAAATTCAGTCTGAATATAGAGCCTTATTTCATTCAGAACAGAAAGAATGGGTTACGGTGAAATCTGTTTATCTATAATTTTTAAGTAAGTACAATTTTATAAACCAGTTATTCCTAACTTGAGAGGCCTGGAGGATTTATTACAATGTGTATTTCAGGGCCACATCTGCAGAAGTTTTGATACAACATTTCCTTACTAATCCCCCTGACAGCACATTTTAGCAGGCATCCTGTGTTATTGAGAAGCAGAACGTTTATGCACCACACTTTGGGAGAGAGAAGTGCATGTTATGTTACCATTTAAAGATGCCTGGTTCTTGTGGGGCAAATTGGCAAATGATTTATCTGAACTAATGGCAGAGTGGAATTTTAATATTTTAGGGTTTTCAGGAATCTTAGAGCTGTTTTCATTTGTCTCATACATAGAGCCTGAACCTTGAAGACATTAATGAATTTGTCACAGAAATTAAATTGGGCCAAAATTTACATTTCCAACCCATGTCTGTGCTCTTCATTCTAAAGCACAATGGCCTAGAGTCATATTTTAACCTCTAACTTTTATCTTATTAAAAAATAAAATAAAATAAATAATTGTAAATACATGCATGTATTATACCTATATATACAATTTATATACATTACAATATTAATTTGAACTACACATGACATCACTAGTAAAGGCCAGTTACAGTTTAGACTGAGATAAGCCCTGTGAGAATTTACTAAGATCAAAAAGACTCCTTTTAATAGTGACTCAGTGGCACCTACTCTAAGGACAAAGGCTCCAGTATGTATCCTAATCTAAGTTATTACTGAATGTGAGTCCTGTGATAGCTTCTAATGAAAATTTCCCATTGGAAAAAATCAATGTTAATAACTGGAACTCGAGAGCTGTAATGGGTTCTGCTGTGTTTTTCGGGCTTAGACTGTGTGCTATAATATGCTAAGAAGAGGAGTTGATGACCTGTGAGCTCTGGTCACTTCCTGATCTCATTTGATTCTTTGGTCTTTAGTTTTAAAAGGGTGATCAGAGAGGTTGCTTTATAATGGAGAAGTTGAACAAAAGGACCATCAACCTGCAGGCTCACTGGCACAGCGCAAGTTTCACCGGATAAGCATTTCAGTAAAGAGGACTATTGCCAACAGCAATACTTGCAAGGAAGCTTTGTTCCAGAGAGGATTTTTGTTTTTAAAGAAGCTGCTAGAAAAACTGACACTAGAAGCTAACTAGAGTCACTCTTTCTAGATATCAATGAAATTGTAAGTCTGAAGACATTACTTACCTAGATACAGAAATGGACTTTATTTAAGAACCAACTTTATACATATCTAATATACCTAGGCTTGTTGATCAAGTTGGCTGGCTGGGGAAGAATAAGACCATCTAGAAGATCCACATGATGAGAGAAAGCATTCGGGGAGGGCAGACAGATATTTGATGCTGGCCACAGATAGAACCCAGAGACGCTCTGTGATTGAAGTGGTTCTAATACCTAGAAGCTTCGATTTGCTCTTATAACGTGTTCTAAAGCCATTTAATTCAAGACTACCCTTCCTGGTTGGTACCTGTAGATGTAATGCATCTCCTAAGGTATTACTCTAGGCTCCATCGGACAGAACAACTACATGGAGGTAGGTGGTGGAGCCTCCGGACTCCACGACACATTTCACAGTGCTGTTTACTCAAAAACACTGGCCTAATTGAACTAATGTAGCTATTGGGTAAGACGAGAAGTAATACACGAACATTCTTAAAGTCTGTTCTCTTTTGTCTTGTGACCTTAAACATTTGAAAGACCAAGATGAACACTATTGAATAGAATTGTGTTTCCATCGTCATAACTAACCTGAAAGCCTAAGTTTTACCTCTTTCACTGCACATCCGATCTATTTTATGGGCAGAAGAGCACAATGGGCTCAGCTATCCAGGCTTTAGGAGTTATTTTAATCTTTAAAGAACAATAGACACAAGTAAAAGTACATACATAAAGTAGGTATTTTATATTTAATTTTTATTTTCATATGCATGAAAAGGGTGTTCCAAAAAAAGATTAGAGAAGTCCATGGCATGTCTTTCTGGTTAATGTTACTTTATTTTTTGGTTCATCTACCATACTACTTACAAGTTACTTGATTTTGTTCATGGAAAATTATTTTAAATGAATTGATTTTACTTTTCATCAGCACAGTTGTTGACTAATACCAAAGTTAGTTAGAAGGTTATGATTTTTGTATTTATAGAATGGCAGGGGCAGCATTTAGATAATACATCATAGTAACTTGGCATTTATGAAATATTAGTTTTCCATAAACATGAACTCAGAGAGGAAGGTTACATTTTTTTAAATTATAATAACATTTTGAAAAGCATCTGTCCTTTAAAATGTTACTGAAATATATATTGGAACTGGTGTTTTAGATGCCAGTCCTTCCTGAAGAGTGTTTTGAGATTTTTTTCAAATACTGCCTCAGTTCTATATAAAATAGAAAAAATTCTGCCTTGTAAAATGACTACTGGATGTAGGTAAGAAGAAGTTAAGGAAATATTACATAAAAATAGATTTGCAAAGGTAATTTGCTGGAGGATTATTTACACTTTGATGAGTGGATCTGGATATTTTGATACTAAGTGAAAGTGGTTCCACTGGAATTAGAAGGGAACAGAGATCTGCAAGCAGGAGTGAAAAGAATGTGTGTAAGCCGGGCACGGTGGCTCATGCCTGACCTCAGGTGAGCCGCCCACTTCAGCCTCCCAAAGTGCTGGGATGACACCCTTGTTAAGTGGTACTCTAATTAATCAGTAACTTAAACCTCAAAAGAGATTCATTATGTACACAAAATTAATCTTGTGTAATCAAGTGTATAAGTAAAATTAATTGAAGAAATCAAAAAACGCACGGTGGCTGACACCTGTAATCTCAGTGCTTTCGGAAGTCCAGGTGGGAGGATCCCTTGACTTAAGGAGGCTGAGACCAGTCAAGCAACACGGTGGGACCCATCTCTGTAAAAAAATTAGCCGGGGATGGTGGTGCATGCCTGTAGTCCGAGCTACTTGAGAGGCCGAGGCAAAAGTATCGCTTGAGCCTAGGACTTGGAGTCTGAAGTGAGCTATGATCACACCACTGACTCCAGCCAGAGCAACAGAGGGAGACAATGAGAACACGTGGACACAGGAAGGGGAACATCACACTCTGGGGACTGTGGTGGGGTGGGGGGAGGGGGCAGGGACAGCATTAGGAGATACACCTAATGCTATATGACGAGTTAATGGGTGCAGCACATCAACATGGCACATGGATACATATGTAACAAACCTGCACATTGTGCACATGTACCCCAAAACTCAAAGTATAATAATAAATAAATAATAAACCACAAAACACTTGTAATTCCACATCCAGATATATAAACCACAGGAATACTTAGATAAACACACGCTATACACACATATAGTATATATATGATAAAATATATTTGTATGTTCAACTTGGGAAAGGTTGATGATTTTAGAAACAAACTAATAATTCTTTTGCCTTGTGCTCTAATGATTTTCAATATGAAGATGTATTTGGGATCAAATACATGAGGCTCCACATACAAGACATCTTTCTTTCCCCTCTTCTCAGCACCATTTTTTGGCTGATTATTGGACTACAACTGGGAGATCTAGAACTAAATTCCTGCTTAGTGTTTACTTGTTCAGAGCATAGGCTTTGAAATCGTCCTGTTTTGCCTCAGTCTCCACAGTGGTACCTACTAACCTCATGACTAGGGGATCGTGTAGCATTTCTCTAAGCCTTGTTTTCTTAGCTGTGAAGTGGTAAATTTTGGAAGTGCTTTGTTCATAGGATTTCTGTGAAAACTGAATTGGGTAAAGAATGTAAGGCATTTAGCACAGTAAAATAACCTGGATTACAGTAACTTTTCCAGGAGTGTTTATTAGTACTTAAACTGTCATTGTCATCAAAATTCTGTTTTTACATATGAACTTAGAAATGTCATTGTAACCTTCTCAACTCATTTGGTCATTTAAAATGGAGAGGTTGAGTTAGGTGTTTCTTAAATTTCTCTTTAGCTCTGATACTATGAGTCTGACGTTAAGTAATGCAAAGTTGGTAATTAAATCTTCCCCTTTCGTGATGTAGGAGAAAGGCATAAAAAATTTCTGGGTGACTGGATTCCCTTGCAAGTTTATTAGAATTGTAATTACGTAGCATTTTGAATAAAGCATTCATTCTGGAAATCATTAAGTTTATTTTTCTTAACTCCGTTATTTTGTCAACTGTGGAAAAATTGGGATTTAGGAGTAACCTCTGATTTAAAATTCCACCTACTAACCATTTAAATTGTAGTCTTGTAATTTCCTAACTTTAGTCTTGAAGGTGTTTCTCATTCTTATGCGTTATTATACTGTATTATATATTTATGCAACATAAAATTTATAGTTTTAACTATTGCACATGTTTACATATGAAAGGTGTAATTTTGAACTTATCATTATTAAATTTGCTAGTTTTGCTTCACTATTCATTTTGGACACTTATCCATATTAGTACATGCAACTCAAGTTTATTCTTTTGAGCTACTGTATATCATTCAAATGTATGAATAAATAACCTTGCTTTGGTGGACATTTAAGTATTTTCATGTATCAGTATGAAAAGCAGTTTCAAAATGAACATTCAAATATACATTGTCATATATGTGTATAATATTTGTATATATGAAGGTTCCTGTGGGTCATATATCTGAAATCAAAATTACAAGTGTTTTGTACCTTCTATAATTAATTTTACTCTCAATTTTAAGTAAACAAGATTAGTTTTTGCACATGATGCATCTCTTTATTCAGTTAAAATTACTGACATAATTAGAATACCACTTAAAACTTGAGAATATTTTCAAGGGTATTTATGCAAAACTTACATAAATGTGTTGAAAAGTCCTTTTGTATATATGTAGAGATTACATGGTATGTTAAATTCATCAATTTGCCTAAATATCAAGTTATACTTAAGTAGTGTCCATACACCATGCTTTTGCTTGACTGAACTCCAATATGTATATCGGGAGTACTTTTTAACATTCATAGGTTAAGTGGCCTGTTTTGGAAAATGATATTAAAAATGGAATTCAGATGAATGCTTAAAGATTAAAAATGAATGAGCTTTCGTATTAATCATCAATATGACAACCCTAAAGGGAAGCATGATTTTCAAATGTACCTCCTTGTAGGCAGGATAATTCAGAAATGCACAGTGCATATTAGATATGGGATTTGAGTCGTAGTGTATTTCTCTAAGAATGTAATTTATTGTACTTTCACATCCACCCCACTGAATATGCAGAGTTTAAGATGCAATGGCCAGAAGACACGAGCGTGTCACTAGAAGGATGTGGACGTGGGCTCCGGGGCTGTTGATGATGACGGTGGTGTTTTGGGGTCATCTGGGGAATGGACAAGGCCAAGGTAAGTGCAAGGATTTTCTAATTCTTTGCGAGTTGGATGCGAATTTCACTTTGTGATGAAATTATGTTTAGTGTTTGGTTTGATGTTTAAGCAATTTGTTACAATCTTCCGTCAGGTTTTTGTTACAGGGTATTGTAATATCTCTGCAGTTAAATTGAAATAGAATTAAGTGTGAATAAATGCATCAAAATTGAAGCCATGTTTCTGAAATTGGCTTTTCTCTGTTGTAATTGATGATATGTATATATATGTGAGGTATTATGAGGCCATATATATGCGTGTGTCTCTGTTGCATTTGGTGACATGTATATATATGTGAGGTATTACGAGGCCATATAAATTCGAGTGTGTGGGTTTTGGGTGGGTGGGTGTGCCTGTGAGTTTGTGTATGTGGTATTTTACAGGAACACGTAGCATATAAAGTTGTTGTGATTTTGAAGAAAAGTTTTTGGACGTTTGTCTGTTTAGGGTTTTTATGTTTTTGGATGTTTGTCTCTTTAGGGTTTTTATGTTTAACATTTTAAAATTTCAAGAACCTATTCTTAAAGGATGTGATGTTCTTTAGAAATTAAATGAAAAATGTGACGTTTCTCGTTCTTCTGCCAAGGGTATTTAGGGGAAATTAATGAGAGAGTGGAGCTGCAAGGTTGTGGCATCCTGAAATGTCAGTTGGAGAGTAGAAAAGGGCCATAGATTTTGGAATAAGGCTTTCAATACTGATTTCATCAATAGCTGTATGGAGTGGTTTGTGCCAAATCTAGTATCTGTGAATGTATTTTGTGATAAGTATTGTATTATTTTTGGAGGTGTGTTGCCTGCTCATATACAAATTGCAATTCTGTACTTTATGTGATAAAACATCCTGACACCCCTGAAATTTTCTTTTCCTTTCGGGGCAAGTATATTCAGCATTGATTTTCTGCATTTTCAAGGCTTGAAATGAAATCTGTGAGCAGGAAGTTTACAGAGTTATTTCAAGGGATAGATATATTTCTCCAGATAAAATTGAAAGTGTGCAGTGTTATTATATAATTGTGATGAAGTAGAGCTTTGCTAGTTTGGAGTATCTAATAAAGTTTAACACTTTTTAAAAGATCCTTCAAAAAGATCAGTTTTCTTGCCATATGTAATATTGTTCAATGAAGATTTGAAATGAAATAGATATTTTTTCAAAACCACAAATGCATCTGTGCCTTTGTATATGAACAGTTGTATATACATGTAAGCAGATAATACATTTTGTTAATTAAGATCAGCTTTGATTTTAATTTTTCTTTCCTGTCATTCAGAATTTGTATTTGCATCTAATAGAATTCTCATTTTTCTTTTGTGATAAAACTAACGTAAAATATATTCAATACACATAGTAGTTTTTTTCACCAAAGGTCTAAAACAAGAATATGTAGACAGTAGCTACGTTGGATTTCTTTGGCTATAAGAGTTGTCTATTTCTCTGGTGATGTGTAGAATTACTAAAATGCAGCATGACATCTGTTTCTCTGTAATAGTGATCCAACATGACATGTAGTATTACACAGGGTTGCTAATACCTTCCTCTGACCATCATTTCCAGTAATTGTGGCTTGTTTTAGATGAGGAATAGGTTATTAGATATTTAAAATATTTGAGAAAAATAGGTATCTTCTCTCTTATTTACCCAAACCCTTTTATTTACTCAATATTGATGGCTCAAGTATTCTATCTTTCACTAGGGACCATCATTTATTAAAAAATGGCCTGAAATCAATTCCAAGTCTAGCTGTAGTGAAGCTTCTAGTGGGAAATGCAAGTTAAGTAATTTGTTTTCTTTCTAAAAGGATAAATTAAAATAGACAATGATTCAAAGAACAAAACAACTTAATAGAAAACATAATAGAATGCTTTGATACTATGATTCAGGGAATTTTGCTTCCTTAGTGGTAGCTAGATTGAGTGAAGGAGATTGCTTAGGTATAATGAGCAAATCTTATAATTGCAAGTATAACCCAAGCTGCATATCATCATTTAGCTCAATAAGCCTCATTAAATATTAAATATTACCTTTTAACTTTTATGCAATTAAGCAGAATTTAAAAATAAAAGTTTTAAAAATTAAAGTTTTTATTACTAAGTATCTTTTAAAATACAAATCTCACAGCTCCTTATTTTCAAGAAAAGAACACATGAAAATTTATAAATAAGGTTTTCTCTCTATTAAATTTACAGTCTTGCATTAAATATTGGTTATTGGGACCCACCATGTCCATGATTATGATTAAGTATCAATGAAAGATGACTCTTGCAGCAAATATGCATGCAAATGTTTTAAGATTATTTTCACATTATTTCACATAATTTCTTAAGCATAATAGGATAAGTAAATTATACTTTCTACACAAGCTCTTCATATTTATGAATAGACCATGTTCTAAATTTTTCAATCATTGGGGAATCCCAATGTCATATTTATGAATGGACCATGTTCTAAATGTTTCAGTCATTGGGGAATCCCAATGTCATATTTATGAATGGACCATGTTCTAAAAGTTTCAGTCATTGGGGAATCCCAGTGTCGTATTTATGAATGGACCATGTTCTAAATGTTTCAGTCATTGGGGAATCCCAGTGTCGTATTTATGAGTGGACCATGTTCTAAATGTTTCAGTCATTGGGGAATCCCAGTGTCGTATTTATGAATGGACCATGTTCAAAATGTTTCAGTCACTGGGGAATCCCAGTGTCGTATTTATGAATCGACCATGTTCTAAATGTTTCAGTCATTGAGGAATCTTCCTAGAGAAACCGTGTGAGAAATTGTAGCTAAGCTCAAAAACGGAAGACAAAAATCGATTTAACGAGGAATGTAGATTAATGTCATAGTATTATCGCGACTGTGTGCAACCACTACTTATAAACAATGATATAAGAAATGCAATCTGAAATCTGAATTCTAAATAGGAATGTAGTGCCATTATCCCTCTGGGACCCTTAGGGTCAAAATAAGATAAAAGTGATGAATGGTGGGTTGGAAGTCAGTCAGTGATCCTTGTCAAATTTTTGTATCTGTCAAGAAAAGCATCTGCTTGAGGACATCCATTTTCCTACTTCTGAGTTACAGAATAATAGGTACTTATCCTGAATGTGACATTCCCTGACGTGGACTCTGTCTTTGCTGCTTAGGTGGTGTGTGCATGAGAAAGTGCTTAACATCTGAAAACGGAGACAATCCTTAGAGAAAGATATATATGAATTTTAAAAGGAAATATACCTACGATGGAAATAAAACAAATAGCATAAATATCTAGCTGTATTTGGTCTTTTTGGTAACTATTACAATATATACATTTTCAAACAACTAAGTTCAGCACTGACTTTGGGAGAATCTAGATAAAACTGAACTGACATATAATAAGCATTGGTGTAATTAATAGCACAGCGGGCAGAACCATGGGGGTATTTCCTGAGGAAGAGGGACTATAGAGAGGCAAAAGAAAACCCAGCTCATTCTGGGGAGTGCCAGGAGCAGTTATTATATTCAGAACTGAGAACTTATTTCTAACTCACCAACCCATAGTTCTGGCTGAAGTGCAGTGGTGCAGTCATAGCTCATTCTCAGCCCCAAACTCCTGGGTTCATATGGTCCTCTCATCTCAGCCTCCTGGTAGCTATGACCACAGGTGTGCACTACTTTGTCCAGCCAGTTTATTTTATATTTTATTTTCATTTCATTTGTAAAGACTGGGTCTTGCTATGTTGCCCAGGCAGGTCACAAACTCCTATCCTCAAGCAGTCCTCTAACCTAGGCCTCCCAAAGTACTGACATTACAGGCATGAGCCATTGCATCTGGCTCAAAAATATTTCTGTCCTAATGGCTTTAACAAAGAAGTGCCGTTTTGGGGATATATACAATGGTGTGCTGCTTGGGAGTGACAAAAAAATAATTATAAGAAGAATGGAACGAATATGTCAGTATGTTTTCAAAAGCAAGTTAGCCCAAGTTTTTAAACAAGCATAATTTGAGGGTTTTTGTAACTAACTTAGGGTTTAAATGTAGCAAAAATTTTAAACATTATCATGAATACACAGAAAATTTTAATCAATTTGGTTTCCATGATGAATTTACATGCTTAAATTCCTAATTTCAATTTGCTGCTAGATATGAGAAAGTTTGAGATTTTGAAGAAGCAAGTGGTTCTTACAAATGTAGCAAACTTAAATTTTGAGGACAATTTAATTTAACTTCCATTTTTATGACCAGATTTTGGGTCAGCTGTTAAGCATTCAAAAAATAAAATCTGATAATATCTGGCAATTCCAATTTTCAGTTTTATTGATCTTCACCATGAAATAATATATAAGGTAAGGGGCAAAATTTTGGAAAAGCAGATCACTTTGTTGTCCTATTTAGCAAGTTCTCAAATTATGCCATCTTGGAATCATTACAAGTAATTATACGAAGACAGTATCTTGTGTTTTGTATTTCATTGTTACACATCCAATTGTTCTCTAGAGATATCAGAGAAAACCCACTCAAGAAGGGAAGGTTAGATAAACAGCCCTCTCTCTCTCTCTCTCTCTGTCTTTGCCTCCATTTGGTTCCTTATGTTCATTTCTCAGTGCATTTCAGTTACTTTTATTGTTCCCTTCATTTTCTCTTTCATTCCAGAAGTTTAAGTGATTGCATAATTCTTTTGACAGCTGAAAGTAGTATCCGACTTTGAATGAAAGGTTTACAGCTACAGCTTTTCAATTAGAAAATCTCAGATCATGTGATCTATGAGTTTTAATATCTTAGGATCTCGACCAGTAAGGAATAATCACTTTGAAAAACCTTGATGCTACCTAGAGTTTGTGTTTTGTGAGGTTGCTTGGTAAATTATTTTCCTTTGATAATTGAATATTGCTTCAAGAGAGGTGAGCTCAGACGTTTGGCAATGAATATTGAATGTGTATTCCAAGAGACATGACCTTAAAATATCATCAAGCTAAGTAGTAGTGAAATTGAACTCTGCTGTATAATAGAAGTCAGTGTTTCTTACATCTTTGTGATATATAAATATTTTTACATTGTGGTAGATAATAATTTGTATGGGAACATTTAATTGAATTTAATTTATCCTATGGCAGAATTATGTTGCATAGGTCATTTTAGTTTTTGATTTAAGCATCTTAAAATTACAAATGCAAATATTCAACACGTAAAACCCACATGAATACACACTCCCAAACATTTGAAATCCTAACAGTCATTTCCAACAGCTTTTTCCTACAAAAGAAGTCAGCTCTTCTTAGAGAAGACATGCATTCCCATAGCTTGAGAGGTGCACACTATAAGGTAAACAGAGAAAGGATTACAGCAGTTTAAGTATACCAGCGGATTTACTTTATAGACAATAGACTTTTGAATTACTTGTCTTCAAAATTTGGTTTCTTGAGAAAATTATCTGTGTAGATTAATCATGCATTTCAGATACTTTCCAGACATCTGAATGTTGTTTTCTTAAAAGTAGCCAGCACGCCTTTTTATGCAGTCTGCATGGGAGATAGTAAGAGATGTGTATGCTGTATATCTACTAGTAGAGATTTGTTTATGAGTGCTTCCTTAAAAAATTATTTTTTCTGAAGAAAGGGATTTCTTTTTTATAATTTAGATTAGATGATTTTAAATGTTTTTAGGTTTTAACCTCTCTGATCATCAGGGTCATTGCCATGGAAAAAATGCAAGTTATAGCATATTTCATTTTTATAAGGAAAGAAGTTGATAATTTAGACTTTTTTCTTTTACTAAATTGAATTACATCACTCAATATTTGGATGGCATTAATTCACAATAGCAACAAAAAAATCTTACTATTCAACAAAATAAAGTATGATTTCCTTCACATTTAACTTAATTTGTTCTTTAAAACATCTCCTAACGAAGGTTTTCTCATCCTCTGAAGCTGAATTTATTTAGGAAAAAATATTTTAAACACCATCCCAAGTGATATAACTATTTTTATTGAGCTTTGATGTTCTATTTGAACATATTTGAAGACTGTACAAGCACTCAATTTAGAATTAAGATTTTATTTGGAGATTTTGGTTGTATTTGAAATCTGTTGTGGAATTAAACATGAAGAATACGTCAATTTACTAGATGTCATTGTCTATGACACATTTTAGTCTTATCTTTCTGCCTATATGTAAAGAGGAATAGAAATAATTGGTATAAACAGGAAAAAAGAAGTAAAGTGGTAGGATCAGATGTGAGAAATATATCAGCTAAGATACTCTTTTTTTGTTTGTTTGTTTTTTGTTTTTGTGAGACAGAGTCTTGCTCTGTTGCCCAGGCTGGAGTGCAGTGACACAATCTTGGCTCACTGCGGCCTCCACCTCCCAGGCTCAATGGTTCTCCTGCCTCAGCCTCCTGTGTAGCTGGGATTACAGGTACGCATCACCACACCCGGCTAATTTTTGGATTTTTAGTAGAGACTAGGTTTGACCATGTTGGCTAGGCTAGTCTCAAACTCCTGACTTCAGTTGATCCGCCCACTTCAGCCTCCCAAAATTCTGGGATTTCAAGTGTGAGCCACCAGGGCCAGCCTAAGCTAAGATATTCTAGAAGCTATTAATAGTAAAATATAATGTAAATTGTTTAAAATTAATCTGTATATGAAATTTTTTCTAGGACTTTCCTGCCAGAAAAGTAGGAATAGAATGGCAAAAGGAACGAGGTTCCTTCTACAAGTAGGCACACATCCTATTTCACTTTATCCTGTGATCAGTCTCATAACCATCTCCTGGTGTGAAGTGCTAAAACTGTGCTTTAAGAATAACTTAAGTCCTTTATGTACAAACTAAAGTATGAGAGCCTGAACCTTGGAAACCAAGAGATTCCAAAAAGCCTTATGTGTGAGACTGGGTGCCACAGATCTTGGCAGAAATTACTGCTTATTCTTAATTCTTATTGTTCCTTTCTAGCACTTCAATTTATAATGCCAATATCTACCTCAGCCTAAAGACAAGCTCTAGAATCACTTGTGTTACTTATTACATTTCTTTTAAAAAGCTCATGAATTACACATGAATTTCAAAGTTGCCAACTGAGATTCCAAGGACTTAGAAAAGAAAAAACGTGGCACCTTTCCATTATAAAGGCTGTACGCAGTCTTCATAGTGTTTGTCTTTAAGGGACAACATGCCTCATCCATCAGCAACTTTTCTTCCTTAAATCATCATATCTTGCCTAAAAAGGTTTTCTGAAAACTAAGATTTGCAGATTGTTATATCACATCTTAATCTACGTATCAACTTTAGCATTATCAAAGCATGAACTGTTCTGGGTTTTCATAGTTAATTATGTTTGTGGTAATAACTGGGATGCAATTGTTTTTCTTCTGATGATTTTGTACTTGCTTTTCTTATGGTAACTTCTGATGCTTGTTTGTAAGATCTTCCTCTCTTTTCTCCATCTGGTTATCTTCTTACCTTCTGTCCTTTAACTCAGATGTCACCCACACTGTGTGTCTTTCTGGATTGCTTCTTATTTAACTGTTGCTTCTCATAGTTTACATACCTCCTCCTGTACCACACTATCAACATTTCTCAAGCTGCACTATATGCTGGGTTGTGTCTTTATTTATTTATAAGTTCCTTGATAATTCGGACTATATATTAGTATATTCAAAAAATACTTATGAAGTGTTTACTTTGGGTCAGGAATTATTGAGTGAAGGAAATTGACCAAAACTCTGCCATCATGAAGCTCGCATTCTAACTTAGGGAGACAGATAACAGACAATGAGCCACATAAATATGCAAAGTATCGTAAGTTAGATGGTGAAAAGTAATCCTGGATGGGGATCAGATAATTTTGATAGGATAATTTTTAACTGGGTAGTCAAGAAAGGCCGCACAGAGAAGATGGCAATTGGAAGAACAAGGTGGTGAGAACTGCTGAGTCTGGAGCAAACACACAATTTGGAGCAGTAGAAGATTCCAGAAGTAACAGTATAGAGGCGAAGAAGTGGGAATTGTGTGGAGTCTTTTACTTGCTGTTGTAATGACCTTGGCTATGCTTTGAAGTGAGGTGGAAAGTTGGCAGGGACCTTAGTTTTCTTTTTAATAATTCACTATGAATTTTGAACGGTCACTATTATAGACTCAATAATTTTGCTTTATTACTCTTGCAATTGACTACAAAAGAGCGTATTGAAGAAATGTTAAATTCTAATTTAAACTGATTGAAATAGGTTTTTATCTTTTTATGTTTCTCATCACTGAATATCTCATTTTTAATTAGTTTGAAAGCATTCTAAGATAGTGAGCCAATGCAATTTAGCATAATGCATAACTTATTATTCATCAGATTTAGGTATTTAACCGAGGATGCTAATTAGGAAAGTAACTTGTTCTGTTGGATGATTTTGATAAAGCTACTTTCAAATGATTATCACATCCATTGATGTCATATTAAGTTGTGTTTCTGGAAACCAAATTTAGGCAGTGGTAATGAGTTAATATCTCTAAGTGGATACCTTTTATCTCTACAGTCAAGGATACTTGAAAGTGGAAAAACATACTGGCTTCAAGTCTTGGGAACTAGGACTTACCGGAAATGTGTGTGTTTTTTTTGTTTCCTGGTGGAATTGTCTTCTCGGAAAGATGGTGTTTCCTTTTCAATAGGAAAAAATTGATCCTATGCTGCTTTACTTTAATGCTTTGCTTTTGTCAAAATAGTGTTTTCTTAGGAAAATTAACCTATCATAATATAATGAAAAGAGAAATGCTGAAGACACAAAATGATGTCCATGTTAATATTGAGTAGGAAGCATCAAGGGACATGAGAAGAGGGAAGCGAAGAGAGGGAGAAGAGAAATTTATAGTGTAACAACAATTAGTAAAAAGGATTAGCATATACATGTAGTCAATAAGTCAATAAATGGCTGTTTATAGAAAGCCTACCAGGCACTAGGGGATATAGCAGTGAAGAAGGCAAAGACACAATTGGCTATACTGTAGTGAGGAGGGAAAGAGGAGGAAGACATACAAATACCTAAAAAAAGCAATGGTGTGAAGGGCTATAAAGTACACTACTACGAAGAAGATTACATGTGATAACATGGCTGAGTAAAACTGTCAAGGAGGAAGGCACTGATCTGGCTGTAGGTATTTCAGAGCATTTTTCTCTCTGAGGAGGTAATATTTCATTTGAGAGTTGAGTGAAGACAAAGAGGAAGGTACTTTGAAGATCTGGGGTGCTCTGAGCAGAAAGAAGGGCAGATATAAAGATTCTGTAATTTAAAAAGAGAGCTTGATAGTTTCTTACAAAGAAAAGAAGGCCGATTTGGCTGGAATGTCCATGAAGGAAGAGCATGGAGAGAGATTACATGAGTGTTCTCAGGGACCAAATCTAGATCTTATATCAAAATGTGAATATAAATTAACTACATTGAAAAGTGTATGATGAATGTGTGATACGATGAGGTTAGCTCTTAGGAGGGTGTACTATTGTGGAAGGGTACACTAGTGAAGGAAGGGGGTTCATTTAGCTGACTATTGCACCTGTCCAGTTGAAGGATGATGGTAGTTGGGATTATGAGTGTAGCAATAAAGTTGGAGAAAATCAGTTGAGATTGGAAGTTGATTTGAAGATGATTGAATTTACTGAGCAAGAATTATATCAAGGTATTTGGATTTAGGGACATGGGGGATTATGGTCACTTTTAGTGATATGGCAAAGTCTTGATGACATGAGGCAGTTTGCAAGTGACAGAGGTGTGGGTAGGTGCGTATGTGTGACTGATTTTACATTTTTTAATCTTAAATTAAGACGCTAGTTAGAATCCAAGTGGAGACATCAAGTAGGCACTGACAAGTTGACTTGGCTAGAGATGTGAGTTAGATCATCGTAGCCTATAGAGCATGCCTAAAGTCATGAATCTAGGTGAGGGGTTGGAAAACTATTATAGCCCATGAGCCAGATCTGGTCTGCCACCTATTTTTGTATGGCTCATGAGTTATAAGTACGTGTGGCATTTATAAGTCTAAAATGTAAAATACAGGGAAATTTTTCAGCAGGGAAAGTTCCATAAATTTGCCTCTTGGCAACACAAAGCCTGCAATATTTACTATCTGGCTCTTTGTCAAAAATGTTACTGACTCCTGATCTGGATGAAACCCTGTGAGGAGAGAGTGTTGACAGAAGAGAGAGAAGCATCACAGTGGAAATTAAAATTATGTCAACTGAAGTGTGTAGGGTAGAGAATTTAAGCCTGAGTATAACAGTAAGAGATTAAAATAACAGTAAATTCATTATCAGCGTGATCAATGAAACCTTTGGGGGCAAAGAGGAACTATCTTCGTCACACCTTTCACTCACTCATAGAAAGATCTTAGGCAGGAAATATAACTTGTTTGAAGATCTGAGATAAGGCTAATGTAGTTTGGACAAAGAAAGCCAATGGGAGGATGACATTACATCTGGCCAAAGATTTAGGGAAGAGCCAAATACTTCAGGCTTTTTAAAGTGATCTTTAGATAAAGAGGAGGTCATCAAGGCATTCCGAATTTGGAGGATCAAATCACATCTGATGGAAAAAATCTGGCTGTATGTGCATCTAGGATGTAAGGAAGCCAACATGGATGTGAAGTTAAAATTGTCCATTGCAAATAATAAAATGAAGGCCCCAGGTAGCCTTGGCAAGGGCAGATTTGGTATAAAATCCTTATTGGAATGGGCTTAAGCAGTAACGGGAATACGGATCTAGCTGTTGTGTTTAGTGGAATTTTATCAGTCTTTTTGTTGTGTATGATATATAGATGGTCAAAATAAGGAACTTCTACATTTTCGGTTTTTGTTTTATTTTAATTGAGATTTGAATTAAAAATAAGAAACTTTTATTTTGAAACTTGGAGACTGTGTTTAAAAAGTATAGAGTAGGGCTAGAAAAAAACCTAAAACTCTCCTGATGAGGAGAGTGCTAATCGTGACTCTAATAATAATAAAATACTTTTCTGATAATTTTTTGTGTGTTTCATTATTTATATATGTATGGGAAGTTGTACCCTAGCCACATGCCAATTCACCTGGTGAACTTGCTCTTCAACGTGGCACAAATATTTCCTTCTATCTTTAGCCTTCCGGGGTTTCTCACATGGACTATTGGCTCTTCCTACATGAACCTGCTGGTAGTACCCTGTAGGAGACATGCTACTCCATGACAACAGGCACCACGCTGTAGGGGAATTACCATACCTGTCAATCACTATCTCTAGAATGTGGCCTTTCATGAGCCCTGAGATTTCATACTGTTTCTCTGAGCTGTAACAATATTTATATTGAAAAAATAAACATGTTCTTCTATCTTTAATATTTTATATCTTATAATTTGAATATCCCATTTTCATTATACTACTTAGCTGCTAAGTTATGTTATAAAAACAAGTTTTAATTATCTGCAAACACCTTCAAATCTAATCCTTACCGGTGAAGACTGATGTCTGGTTAACATCTGTTAGGACATTTATTTCCATACAGTATTTATAGCGCCTTTTTGTTATTGATTGGTATGATAAATGTGTAACTCTTACACAAAGACAAAATTTTTAGATTTTTGTATTTAAAATACTGGTTATCAAAAGAAAAACCCAGATGTTATTTGTTTATGTTTCTGCTTGAGGTACTGAATCTATTTCAAGTCATATTTCTCAGTATTGATATACTTAATTTTGCTGAAATAATAACACACTAACTTTAGCTACTTTTTTTCTCAGTGTATCTCCTTGTCGCTCACCATTTCCGCCTCATTTCACTTCTCATCTTTATTTCTTTTTCTTTGGTCTTCTTTTACTTTAGGGATTCTTTCAATTTAGAAGTGTTCTTGTTTTCTGTTAATTACTATTCTTCTTGGATGTACACAGTTATCCTTTTCCATTTCATTTGTGAATTCATCTCAGAGGCATTTTGTATGTGCCTTTTACTCATAGCTTCTCAGAAGTCCCTTTCGAGGTTACCGATTTAACATGTCATGTACTATAAGGTTTGCATGGCATGGTGGCAGCTGACTTTGGTCTTTACAAGGATTGAAATGTTCACTCAACATGGATTGGTAGAATTTATTTTTTCCTTAAACATTTCATCGCCTTGTAAACAAACAAAAGCAAACCCAAGACTCAAAACTGACATTACTATTGGTGCCCCTGGAAATAGCTACCTTCTCACTAAAGTAGATTTTGTCATCCAACTTTATGTGTTGTTGAACACACATGGTGCTGTATGAGCACTCACTCACTAGTCTAGAAAACATTGCTGTGACCAGTTACCAGAAAAATAAATTCAGATTGCTCTTCACCTTCCACAGATGACCCTTCTGAAAGCCATTTGAATTCATTATAAATTATAGTTATATTAGTGTGACTTTAATTCACTTGTAATCTGAACTTTATGTGCAATGCATTTTTTCCCGTGTTTAATCATTTTTGAATGCTAAATCATTTGCAAACAAATGGCTTGTCCTTGAGAAAGAATTTAAGGCTGAAAGTACATTAAGTGCCATCTGGGTATCTGTGTCAATGGTTTTGTCACTACAAATGTGTGTGTGTGTGCATATCACCTACTTTATCACATTTATTTGATAAAATTGATATGCAATCTCTAAATCATTGTGTCTCCAACTTGTGTTATGCCACAAATACAAATTTTTGTCCTAAAGTTGATGGTACCCTTTGTAAAACTAGAAGTTCTCATTTGTGCAAAGGAAGGAAAAATAAAACAAGAAACAAATTCAATAAAAAAATTAAAGGTCAGATTTCTTTTATAGCTGCTGAATTCCTTTCTTTCCTTTCCATCATCCTCACATTCCCAAATCTCAACAAAGTTAAGAAATTAAAACACACATCATGAGATCATATGTTCACCTTGTTCAGGAACTGAAGGATTACATATACAAGACTATACCTTAATAAGTAGAGGGAGAAATATGAAGATATGAATAGAATATGAAAATTTATTATAATGCAGTTGTATTCTAAAGTGTTTCCTAGGCAGGCTAAGAGTATGTTGCCAGGAAATTTTAAGAGACCCACTCCATTATATAGAAGAGGATGTGTGTAGATCTCTTAATTCTGAAATGTTTAGAACTGAGTACAACAGGTCTTTGAATAACGACGTTTCATTCAATGTCATTTCATTATGATGTTGATGAGAAAAAACAAATTGATTCCAATTGGGGTTCACTGTCTGTGTAGAGCTTATGTATTCTCCCCATGTCTGCATTGATATTCTCTGGATGCTCCAGTTTCCTCTCACTTCCCAAGGCTGTGCATGTGAGGTTGATTGACGTGTCTATGTGGTCCCAGTCTGAGTAACCGTGGGTATGTGTGAGTGCACCTGCAATGCGACGGCACCCTGTCCAGGGCTGGTTCCCACATTGCGTCCTGAGCTGACAGGATAGGCTGCGGTCAACTGCAACCCTAAACTGAAATAAGTAGGTAAATAATGATTTTACTAGCTTTTATTAATCTTAAACGTATGAATAGCTGAAATTTATTTCAGCATTTAATATTAGAAGTGTTTTGATCTTTATTTACAAGTTTGTTGACGTTTTAGTTACCAAAAGCCATAGAAGCTGAACTCTTTTGATGTCAACCTATGGTAAAATGGGTTTCGCTGACTGTATTTTTGTACCGATTAACCATCCCCAATTTATCCCTCCCTATGCGTGTATCAAAACATCACGTGACCATAAATATATATACCTATGACCAGTTTTCAAGCACCTGTCAATGATGTTAAGTGAAGACTTATTGTAGTCCTTTTTTGGCATAACGAAAATGTGTGTGTTTTGTTCAAGATTGGAAAAGTTCTTTGTGTAAAGAACTAGACAGTAAATATTATAGGCTTTGCTGGCCATATGTAGTCTCTGTCTCTCCTTCATCTACTCATTCTTCTTCTCCCCTTCCTTCTCCTTCTTTAAACACTTCCAAAATGCCAAAACAATTTTTAGCTCTCAGCCATATGAAGCAAGCCATTGATTAAATTTGGCTTGTAGGCCCATAAGGTGTGAATTCCTTTACATCATCAGAATGCCGCATATATATGAAATGTTATCTATGAGAAATTAATGGGGCTCCCAGCAGAGAGAAATTAGCCTAAGTTAAGTTTGGGCTTTGGAATTCAGGGGAATGCCATGCACAAAAATGCTCTGCTTTTAAAACTAGTTACTAACAGTCCATTTCTGATATCAGAAATACATGAAAACTACCAATTGAACGGACATTATTCACTACTTTAGTGCTGCTACTCCTGTGTGGTGGAAAAAGAATCCAGAAAGTTTTCCTTTCCATTTGAACATTCATGCAATAAAAATTTCCAAATCTTTTTTTGAACAAATTTTTATCTTATAGCTCTCTTGTATACTTTATAAGTACGTTTTGCTGCTTATTCTCAGTAACTGTATTGAAACAATCTGTTTCCCTTTATCAATCAAAATAAAATAAGAAATTTAGCTTAATACTAATATTAAGCTGAAGTGCAAGATATATGAAAAAGAGAGAAAAGAAGCAGGATAAACTGACCTTTTGATAACTGCAGAGGACAGCAGATCAAAGACTGGACTTTAACGTCTGACATTTTCAGAATCTATCACAGTAAGTCCACTGGGTCCAGAAATAGGTTTTAATCCTAGATTGAAATGACAATGCTGTCATGACATTGAGTTTGATGGAAAAAGTGAAGTTAAAGTTTTTCTCAATATTTTTTTAAAATCAATGATTGATTTAACTATAAAATGGACTGATTCTGAAGAACTCATTCTGACGTTGGAGGTGAAAATGCTTTTACTCTAATCATTAAAATCAATTTCTCTAGATATCTGACTTTATTCTGCTTTATAACATAAAGAATGAAACTATATTTATTAATGAAGTGTAATCTAGCAAAGTGGCATAAGCATAATTATGAGTCACTTACTAAAGTTGTGTGTTTTTTTCCATTGCATGAAAACCCTGCCTTGTTTTAATTTTTATTGACTCTTTAAAAGCAATTTTAGGTTTGTAGAAAGAAGTGAATAAGCATTCACACGTCATCCTCAGCCTCTACCCCAATTTCCCCGATTTTTAACATCTTGCAATAGTGTGGTACATTTGTTATAGTTGATGAGTCAATATTGGTACATTACTATTGACTAAAGTATGTAGTTTGTATTAGAGTTTACTCCTTGTCTTATGAATTCTATAGGTTTTGTCAAATGTGTAATGACAAATAATCCTCATTACAGTGTCATACAGAATAATGGATTCACTCTCCTAAAATTCTTCCTTGCTCCATCCGTTCATCGTTTCCTCTACTAATTTATGTAGAAGATAAATTAGTAGATTGAGTTGATGGTTATAGCAGTTTAAAGCACAGATAGAAAACTAGATTGACCTGCCTACCCAGACTGTGCTTCTCACTCTCACTGTGCCCTTTCTTAACCTTTGGAAATGCTTTTATTCATATATAAAATAGGCTATGACTTCATATAGTTGTATTACAAAAAATTAATGCACAGAAAAAGACTTGTGCTAGGTATATGGTTTCTTCTCAGTTAAATGGAAGCCATTGCGTGTGTTTGTCAATAGAATTCGTCATACTTTATCTCACATATCTTTACGTCATTGTTGGCACATGACATGTTTAGACTGCACAAATCTCCTCCAAATCCCTAATAGCCACTGATCTCTTTACTGTCTCCATAGTTTTGCTTTCTCCAGAAGGTCATGTAGTTGAATCATACGGTATGTAGACTTTTCAGACTGGCTTCTTTCACTTGGCAATATGCATTTAAAGGTTCCTGTGTGTCTTCTGTAGCTTGACAGAATACTATTCCATTGCCTGGATATACCACAGTTTATTTTTCCATTCACTTCCTGAAGGACATTTCGATTTTAGTGATCATGAATAAGGCTCCTGTAACATTCATGGGAAGAAGGCTTTTGTGTGCATGTAAGTTTTCAAATCCTTTAAGTAAATACCGGGAATGTAATTGCTGGGTTGTGTGGTAGGAGTATGTTTAGTTTTATAAGAAACTGCCAAACTGACTGCCAAAGTAGCTGTACCATTCTGCATTCTCACAAGCAATGAATAAAAGTTCCTGTTTCTCCTCACATTTGCCAGCTTTTGGTATCATCAGACTTTTGGATATTGGTCATTTTAATAGTCATGTAATAATATCTCACGGTTGCTGTGACTTGCAGTTCCCTAATGATACATGACTAGTAACTTCAAAATCCCCATTTGACAGCTGTATTTAGACCTTTGGACTATTTTTTAAATGAGTTGTTTTCTTTCTTATTTTCGAGTTCTCTGTATACTTTAAATACCAGTAATTTATCTGATATGTTTTGAAAATGTTTTGAATATGTTTTGAAAAAATTTTCTCCCAACCTGTGGCTTTTGTTTTCATTCTAAGCACAGTTTTAATAACAAAAGTCTTTAATTTTAATGATGCTCAATTTCTCAATTTTTTCTTTGTCTAACCCAATAAATCAGAAAGCTTTTTATCATTTCACATGACTTAATATTCAGGCAAGGTCTATATAGGCCCCTTTCAAACAGTCATAAAGTTTAGAAGCTCTGACCTCACAAACAATAACAACGACAACATAGAAACAAAAATGACAGCTTTTGATGTTGTCTCAGTAATTTCTCAATTCAAGAACAGATTACTGAGCTTTATAAGCAATACGTATAGATATCAATTTCACAGTAAAATACCTTATGATATTTATCAAATCACCTTAGTTTTGGTCACTTATTACTATTAGACTAAAATGTAATTTGTCAGACATGAGAAATCCTTTGGAGTATTTTTTAGAGAACCAAGTATTTGTTTTAGCCTTTTCAGTTCTTCTCTTGCTGTTTCTCCAGTATAGTCATTCCAATTGTCTCTATAGATGTATTAATACCAGGTACATAGTAAACACAATTATCTCCCACGTGTACCCCAACCCCCTTCCCTGTTCATGCAGTGAACATAAAGGAAGCAGGTCAAAAGGAAGCAGGTCATGTACCCTGTGATGTGCTGGGTTGTAAGGAAAGGTACACAATTAATGTACCATGTCTGAGTTTTCTTCTTCTCTGTATTTGTTCCATTTAATGCATGTATGTTTTTTATTCCTTAGGCCTCTCCAGTCCTAACACACTCAGGGATACTTGATACAGCTATAAGGCTGTGTCTTTATCAGGTACCTTTGGGTTACCCCCGGCCAGGGGTGGGAAATAGAGGAAGTGAATGTCTGTATCCTCATTAAGTATCACACAGAGCAGAAACATAAAGAAGCCTGTGCCATGAATGGGTCTCTTCTTTCTCCAAAAACCACCTACCCCTTCAACTCCCACTGCTTAAAGGAAAATCTTGTATTAGTCTCCCCATTTGCTCCTCAAACTTGCTTTAGCAAAGCAGTTCCTAAACCTCTGTTAATGTATGTCCCCACCCCTAACTCAACACACAGTCTCATGTCACATCACAGAAAAGAAGTTCAAAACAAAACAAAACAAAGCCACAGTCTTATAAGAAAAATAGGTAAGTTTTACAAAAGTTGTGTACTGTATCTCTGCTTTGAATTTTGTCATTGGCCAAGGATAGTAAAACTCTTGGAAAACTATAAAACAGGAACTTACGTAATATGTTTTACCCAAGATTTTTCAAACATTTTTGGAAGGATACTTATTAACATCTTGCAGAGGTAATGTTACATGAAAAACTTAGCATAAGACCAATCAGGTATTCTATGCAATAATGCAGATATATGAAAAAATAATATAATGAAATAAATGACTTTTCAAAAGGTATTGATCCTAGATCCACATTCTTTTTTTGGTTCAGGTGAGGCAATTAGAATGTGAAAAAAAGAAGCATAGAACAACTGTCTAATGAGAGGGACGAATGCTCCTGGGTGGAAAGTTATTAGAAGATAAATTAGTAGATTGACCCTTTTGCTGTCTACGCAGGTTTTTTTTTTTTTTTGCTAGTACCAATAGAAACAAATTCATTTTATGGTTTGTGTCACTGGAAATGTATAACTTAGTGGTAGCTGTATAGCAAACTTTGAATATGTAATAATAAGAGATTAGATGTAGGTTTAATATCATTATTTAATTTATTTGCTTGAATACCAGTGAGGAATTTCCACTTAAGCTCTCGTTTTCCAGATGAGTGTTTAATTGAATTCCAGAATTCATTTTGAAATAGAACTTTGTGTAGAATATGAATTTCTTTGCAAGAAGAATCATTTGTACACTTGGGTTTGAGAGCAGTTTAATGTCAATATAACTTCTTTCCAGGCTTTCATTTCCTACTTTTTGATATGGGAATAATCTCATGCCGTGATTGTGAAAGTCTTAAAAGATAATGTTTGGGGGGAGGGGAAGGGATAGCAATAGGAGATATACCTAATGTTAAATGATGAGTTAATGGGTGCAGCACACCTACATGGCACATGTATACATCTGTAACAAACCTCCACGTTGTGCACATGTACCCTAAAACATAAAGTGTAATAAAAAAAGATAATGTTTGCAAAGATACTCTGTGCACTCAAAGCGTGCTCTATGAACTTCATTGCCGTTCACATTTTGGGTTTATGAGGCTTCCATTTGCTGGCAATTGAAATGTGACTCTGAGTTAGATGCCGTGGTGTGGGAGATGATGTTTATTGGAGTTTAAAGCACAGATAGACAACTAGATTGTCCTGCCCACCCAGACTGTGCTTCTCACTCTCACCGTGCCCTTTCTTAACCTTTGGAAACACCTTTATTTATATATAAAATAGTTTCATATACTATTTTATACTATATACTTCATATAGTTGTATTATGAAAAGTTAATGCACAGAAAAAGACTTGTGCTAGGTATACGGTTTCTTCTCAATTAAATGGAAGCTATTGCCTGTATTTGTCAATGGAATTCATCATACTTTATCTCACATATTCAGTGCTTTACATCATTTTTGGCACATGGTATGTTTAGACTGTGCAAGGGTTAATTACGCCAAATTTATCTATCTACAGTTAATATAGCCCAAGGTACCTTGTTTAGCTGAGCCAAAGTTTGCATTTATTAAAAATGTAAATTTATCTTGAAGTGATGCCTGATCTCACAGAACTATGGGTTCCAATCTCTAAATCACTGTGATCAGTAGTAAAACTATGTACTCTGTGTCTGTCCTACTAGCTATATTGCCGGAATCTGGAGCATGACTTTTGGGTCTTTCTGTAATGCCTTACCTCTCATCAAAATTCACAAAATTCACAAGACCTGCTCTCTGGATTGTGAGACTTTTGCATTACAAAGAAAAAGGTACTGTCCTAGTGGCATTCCAAAGCCATTTGAAATGAGTTGCTGTCGTTTCCAGGGAGTCATTTTTGTGTTGGTTATCATTACTTTACCATTACCTTTTAATTTGGAAATGTTAAAATCCATTGCCATGCTCCTTGGAATATAAAGATCATATAGGGTCATTGACATGAGTCTGAAAGTATCAGTCACTGGAGACCTTCTAGTGGGATAATGTTGTTAATATTGCTGGTATTCTATTCTTCACGTTTCCTCCAGTAAAATGTAAAGTGACCAAAATATAAGCGTCACGCAGGCAAAGATTCTTTTATTTGTTCAACGAACACTGCTTTCACAGAGTAGTCAGTTAATATTCACTACTAGAATGCATGTTGAATGGCAGCTCTTTTATTTGCCATTAGCGTTGGCCCACTTGATAGCAGTTGGACAAAAAAATTGGACAAAGTGTGTTGATCTTTTATGAAAAAATAGATATCTCTTTCTTTCTTTCATTGTTGCGTTTTCTCTGGGCAAGTTGATACACACTGTAGACCTGATGTTATTTTAGGGATACAGTTGAAGTTACTAGATACTTTAGAGTTTATTTAATTATAATATGAAGCTTTGAGTTTCTGTTTCATTATTAAATAATTTATTTTATGATAGTGTTGCTTAACTTAGTGTGCAAGGCCTACAAATAAACCTAATAAATATCTTACAAACTACCTTAAAATAAATCTAACATTTTTTACTGAAATATTTTTAAACATGTTGAAGTTGGAATGCCAGGTAATTGTATACATACACACACACACATTTTCTTTTGGTTTCTTTGTTCCTATTATTGAAATTCCTATGCTAATAACCATATCAATTTATGAAACTCATTTTGAGAAAAAAGGCCTAAAATATAACTCATTTTTAAAATGATTTTCTCTTAATTTATAATGTCATACTTTAATAAAATAGGGTAGGGCAATTTTGTATAAATATTTATGCTAAGTTTTCTACATAAGTTACTGCATGTAGTCTAGTTTTTAACAGAAGGGTTTTCTTTTTCTTCAGTATCCACTTTAAAGTCAATGACATTTAGTGTTTTTTACTTTACAGTTCTAAGTTACTTATGCTTAAAAAGACATCTGACTTTTAAGTTACTGTCCAACTTGATTGTTATCTCTCTGTATCTTATCGATGTGTTCTTGAAAGTAGTTAGATTTTGAAAGACATTACTAAGAGGGCTTTTTCTCATCTTTGGAGAGTAACTTGGGGTAAACGGTTGTCTTTCGTCTTTGTCCTCCTCTCTACCCACAACTCCCCATCCCAGATCATTAGCTGAACTTGTGTGCTCAGGTTAATGTTCTGTTTCACCTTTCTTGTCAAATTGCTAGATACAACTCTCTTCAGTTATATACTGTACAAACAGAATCTCATCTTTTTAATCTCTCTCTTTTAAACAAATGTGTTCACGCTCAGATTTGTTGTCATTTAGAACAGGACTTCCTATTAGAAATATAATAATTTTCCTTCATGTTGTATCTTCAATACAAAAAAAAAAACAGAAAAACACGTATCAATGGTTTGCATGTGTCATGCTGATAGTTGGAGGGCAACTGATATTAGAAAAAGTGACACTATATTTCTGAACACAAACCTTGTTTCATCTTAGAATTTGGTGTTGAACCAATTGTGTACCTCATAGCAATAAACTTTAATGAGTTGTTAATATGTGATTAACTGCCTTGGCCAAACTCAAAATCTTATTCACACATACAATACACACAGAGAACTTATTTTTATTTGTTCAGTCACTCCTTTAGTCCTTCATTTATTTCACAAACATTCATTGACACTTACGTGGCAGCACTCTTATAAGAATAGAATATACCTTGTTAAATCAGACATGATACTTGCTTTTGTGGAGCTTATGCTTTAATGGAGAAACAGAAAGTCAAGCAAAAACTCAAACTATATAACTTTAAATTGGATATGTGCTAATGAAGGAAAATGTGGCAGTGTAAGAAAAAATAATAGGGAGTTAAAGGATAAATAGGAGTTTGGTGGATGAAATTTATGAAGGGCTGAAGATTTCAAACAAAAGAAACTGATGCAGGAGGGTGCAGCTTTGGAGTCAAGAATGAAGTTCTAGGAGATAGCAAGGAAATGGTGGGAGAGGAGGTCAAAGTAGGTAGGATTTTATATATTATCAATGGGAAAATATTGAACAACCCTAAGCAGAAAGGCAATGATAGGGGGTCAAAGTAGGTAGGATTTTATATATTATCAATGGGAAAATATTGAACAACCCTAAGCAGAAAGGCAATGATAGGAGGTCAAAGTAGGTAGGATTTTATATATTATCAATGGGAAAATATTGAACAACCCTAAGCAGAAAGACAATGATATATATTCATCTTCATTACAAATTCTTATATCTTTAGTAGACCTGTTTTCAGGCAAAATTTCATGAGAGAATAGTAACAAAGAGAAAAAAAGTGGTGTTCTCAGATTATCTCTAACTCACCTGATGACTTTAAGCTAAATGACCTCAACATTTTGTGAGGCTTTTCCTTCTTATAAAGTAAGGAGTTTAGATGAGGTGAGGTGTCCAATTTCATTTAGCTTCAATTTCCTGTAATTTGACGGCTGTCAAGTCATGCTTTGATTTGTTCTGTTTGTGAGCCAGAGTAACTTTAAGGCAGTATATTAACTAGGAGAACTATTTCTTTACTTTTAAACTTCAAAATTATGATGACATAAGTATTTTAAAGAGCATTTAGAAAGTAGACAAATGAAAAATTTTTAACATTTTGGAATGCTTCTTGTATTTCTTTTTGAAACCTAGGTTTTTGGTGGTAGTGTTGATATTTATTTTTGCCAAACTAACCATTCCATGTAATTTTGTAGCATTTTGGGTTGATGACCACCGTAAGTCTAGTATTCCCATATGTGTTAAAATTTATCTTTACAATTAATATATTTTCTCTGAATTATTTAATTAAAAATTAAACTACGATTTCTAATACATGTTCAGTGAGATATTATTAGGCATTACCTGAAAGGGATTTCTGGAGAAAGAAAGAATTTCTGGTTAAAAAGAGTTGAGCAGGTTTTCCTAGAGCGATTCTCTTGGTCTCTAGGATGGTGCTACAGCATAAAATATCCTCCTAATTTACTTCACAAATTAGCCCTTAGATTTCATGAATTACTTATAATTTTTTTTGTAGACCACAGTTTCTTTGCTCTTCAGTATTACACTTGCTTATGTGAGTTTCTAAAACTAAGTTTAATTTTGGAAATTCTTAATTTTATATTTATATTTTGAATTGTGTTTAAAATTAAGTTTAGTAAAAAGCTAGGTTTTTATTTCTACCTACAAATTCAGTGTCCCATCAATAGAAAAAAAATTCTCAATAATATTTTAAAGTTACTTACTTTAGTCTTTGTCATTAAAGAATAAAATTTACCAGGCAGAAATGCCCCAGAAGCTACCTATGGAGGAAATATAAATATTATTATTACCTACTAATAGTAATATACAAAATAGTCAATTATGTGTATAGAAGTTAAATATATATAAAAGTTAAATATTTATAAATGATACAGGACTCACGTGTTTGTATTCTCTGACTGCTGTGCAGTCACAGTCTGATAAATTGATAAACAGAGTTTGCAGTAAAGAAGGAGTTTAATGATTGCAGGACAGCTGAGTGAGGAGATGCGAGCACCCTCAAATCTGTCTTTCCAGAGAGTACTTGGTTGGGGTGAAGGGATTGTAGAGGACCAGGGGCTGGATAAATGGGGTCACTGACTGGTTTGGGTTAGGGGGATTAAATCTTAAATCACCAGGATATAGAAACTTCACCCTTTAGTGAGTCAGCTTCTCCTGGAGCCCTTCGGAGGAGCTGATGTCAGTAGTTTCACTGGTATGTAGGATCTGAAAGAATACCTCAGAGAGAAAACAACATTTCACAATGCTCAAGTTGTTATCTATGAGTAGTTAAGTTAAGGGATGAATATTCTGATATATGTAAGTCATCAATTCTGATATATGTAAATCATCTATTCTGATATATGTAAATCATCAGTTCTGATATATGTAAATCATCAGTTCTGATATATGTAAATCATCTATTCTGATATATGTAAATCATCTATTCAGATATATGTAAATCATCACTACTCACTATGCTGCATGATCCTTGACAAATTTTCTGATTTCCTTGTATTATTAAGTAATAGCTGCATTCTTTTAGGATACTATTTCATGATCAGCACTCTTCCTTCAGGCTCTACATAAAAATTATATAAGACTACTAAATCAGTTTATGATCTAATTATGTCATTTCTTTATTTGTCTATTATTTGCCACTGTAACTCAATTGTTCAAAGATTCAATGTAGGAGTCATATAATTCAGCCTGATTAATATAAGTATTTGCTCTAAATGACATTGGAAATATATATATCCATTATAGCTCATTTTAGCACATATGTTAATATTTCTGTTGCAGGATTCACTCAGTTATATCCTCATTAAATGTTGGTACACTTCGAAGATATCAAATGATATCAAATCAGCAATACTGAGCAGCTAGCTACATTTATGAATTTCTTATTTGCTAGTTGAAGTTACTTATATTTGTTACAATCTGGGAAGCTCTTAAAAATATAATTATGCCTTTAAATATATCTCTGCAAAAAAAACTTTTGGAAAGAATTTCTTTGGTGTCTCTGAGAACTGTGAAGTCTTAAGTCTGAACGGAATTAAAGGCATTTGTATTCATCCATTCTTTTTTTTTTTTTCCTGAGACGGAGTCTCGCTCTGTCGCCCAGGCTGGAGTGCAGTGGTGCAATCTCGGCTCACTGCAAGCTCCGCCTCCCGGGTTCACACCATTCTCCTGCCTCAGCCTCCCGAGTAGCTGGGACTACAGTTGTCCGCAACCACGCCTGGCTAATTTTTTTTTTGCATTTTTAGTAGAGACGGGGTTTCACCCTGTTAGCCAGGATGGTCTCGATCTCCTGACCTCGTGATCTGCCTGCCTCGGCCTCCCAAAGTGCTGGGATTACAGGCCTGAGCCACTGCACCTGGCAAGTGGTGTCTTTTCACTTAGTTTAAGTTTACTCAGTGATGAGGATATGAACATTTTTCTAATTGGCATTCACTTCCATAACTGTGAACTCTACCCAGTGACCAGTATCTGTGATGGTATTAAGTACCACCTGTTCAAGCTATTTATGTGTTGTAAATTAGTCCCTAATACCCCCTGTTTCCAAAGTCTTATGACATCTAAGATGAAATGATAATAGATAATTTCATTAATTTATAAAACTCTGACTGAAGATGGGAGAAAGATGTCTAAACTAATTCTTTAGATTATATTTATCAAGAACCAGACAGATTCTAATCATTCTACATGTACATTAAATATATTGAATTAGATTTCTCTTCTAACCTTTACAATAAATGCTATATGAGCTTGTGTGTTTATTTAGCTCCTGGAAAATATTAGCTCTAATCTCCCCTATTTCATGCTATTTATGTTTTAAACCTCGTTTCTGAATGTGCTTTGTTAATTTGAATTTTATTGGCCTAAACAAATTTTTTCTTATAATCAACATAAATTACATCGCCATAACTCATATGAAGTTTTCTTCCCTCCCTCAGAAAGTTGTGACCAAACAGGATTTTAATACATTGCAGTTTTTGTAGAACTCCTCTACCAACAATTTCATAGCTAGTTAACTGTTTAAATGCACACTTACTGTGCTAATGGCTGGAGAATAAGAGGTCAAGATGGTGGCTTTTACAAGGAACACATATTTCTGAGCTTATGGCCTGCAAAGCTAAGATAAATTTTAAGAGAGAGAAAAATATCCTAAGTATTTATATATTTAATTATGTTATATTTGAAGTCACATATTTAGGAAATGAAAGTAGGTGTTTTCAAACAATGTCAGTTTCTATCAGCATGCAGCAGGGGTATCCCTCTCCATGCACAGATGCACAGAAACGAGAGAAAAATTAAGTACTAAATTCTAGTGACTATTATAGGATGGTGCAAGTTTCAAGACATGTGAAAGAAAACACAAACTAAAATAATTAGTGAGGACTGTGATGTCCGATAAGGCAAGCAATGAATTCTCTCTTAGCCTCATCTTCTTCATTTGTAAAATTGTTAAATATTTTGCATGACTTCTTCATACTCAGACTTTAATTGTGGTTGGCTTAGAACTCTTTCTCTTTCAACATTGTCTTCATTTCTCCACCGTTTTACTAAATCTTAGTCGTGACTGTTGATATGTCCTCAAGTATCATATACGCACCACGTTCCTTGGAGGTGGTAGAGTGTAGTGAATAGTCAAACAGGTTCTGGGTTTAAATCCTGCATCCTCTGCTTTCTAGCTGTGTGATTTGGGTCAGGCTAGTTGCTATCTGAGCCTCATTTTCCTCATCTGATTGTTTTAAAGACAAAATAGTATATAAGACAAAAGAGTTAAACAATATGTGAAAATATTCCAGCCTCTGACACATCGAAATTCTCAAGAAATATTTACTGTTCTCAGAACAATATTCTATTCTATTCACAATAACAATTGTTACAATTTTTATGCCTGTTCTAAGTTAAAATCTCTACAAGTCCAAGGGTTAATCAAGAAACATTAAATGTCCCACAAATAATTATTTCTATTTAACATAATTTAATTTTAAAACAGTTTTAGGTTCACAGCAAAACTGAGCATTGAAGTGTAAAAGCTTTAAGATAATTTTTTGCCCTTTCAGTATTTAATTTATTTTATTTAGACCTGATTAATTATAAAATTATTTTTCCTTAGCCATGAGAATTCAATATTACGTTATAAAGATATTTCAACTGGAAAGCTTTTTTTTTTTTTTTTTGAGATGGAATCTGGCTCTGTCGCCCAGGCTGGAGTGCAGGGGCACGATCTCGGCTCACTGCAAGCTCCACCTCCCGGGTTCACCCTGTTCTCCTGCCTCAGCCTCCCTAGTAGCTGGGACTACAGGCGCCTGCCACCATGCCTGGCTAATTTTTTTGTATTTTTAGTAGAGATGGTATTTCACCATGTTAGCCAGGATGGTCTCGATCTGCTGACCTCTTGATCCACCCACCTCGGGCTCCCAAAGTTAATTTTTGAATATATTTCAGATTTTGCTCTAGCATATTTAATGAGATATTAATGTCACTATACAATCTAAATTTTGGCATATCATTTTATGTCCCTCAGCGTGTAAAAATCCTTTGTCATTATAGCTTGTACTCTCTGTCTTTTAATAGTGAACTTAATGTATTTATACTAAATATGATTTTGACACATATGGATATATTTCTGCATCTTTAATAAAATTTCACTGTATTTTTACTTCTTTACTTTTTTCGTTTGTTTTCTGCTTTTCATTGACTTGATTGCATATTTTTGGGGGGTGTGTTGTTTGTATATTTCCTTTTCCATTTAATCTGTGTCGCTTTTCATTGCTCTTTAGTTATTAAATGTTGAACAAAGTGCATTAGCACTAATGAAGCACAAGGTTGCATTAGCAAAGTACAACTTGAAACAATCATCTTCTACCTGAACAATTTAAAGGCTGTAGAAAATTTTAGATATGATCATCTCTTCCAGTTTTTATATTATTGCAATTTGTAAATATAATTATGTATTGTTTTTTAAATTCCAAGCTAAATAGTCATTATCCTTAATGTTATTATTGCTGTTACTTTGGTTATTGATTATTTAGATACACCAACGTGTTTTCAAGTTTCTGTATAACTCAGTGCCACTTAGATCTCACTCTTTTCTTCTCATTGAAGCATATATTTTGGTGCTCTTTGGTATGTAAACTCAATCATTTATTTGAATATGTGTGTGTGTGTATGTGGCAGGGTCTCAGGCTGTCACCCAGGCTGCAGTGCTGTGGTGCAATCATGGTTCACTGCAGCCTTGACTTTCTGGGCCCAAGCAGGTCTCCCACCTCAGCCTCTTGGGTAACTGGGACTACAGGCATTTGCCACCATGCCCACACCAGGCTAATTGTTTGTATTTTTAGTAGAAATGAAGTTTCACTATCTTGTCCAGGCTGGTCTTGAACTCTTGAGCTCAAGCAGTCTGCTCTCCCGAGCCTCCCAAAGTGCTGAGATTACATGCATGAACAACCATGGCTGTCCTGAAAATTATCTTATTTTATATATCTTACTCTTAATAATTTAGAAAGGTTTAAAATAATAGATTGATGGATATTTTCTCTTAGCACTTTGAAGAGTTTAAAATCATAGGTTGATGGAAATTTTCTCTTAGCACTATTGTCTTTTATAATTTCAAGATGCTTTCATTTTAAATTATGAGTAGAAAACAGAAATTACCTAAAAGGGCACAATTACTAGACTGACAGTGTTATGGGTTGAATTGTGTACCTTCAGCAAATAATGAGGCGGTAATTCCAGTAGCTGTGAATGTGACCTTGTATGGAAATACAGCCTTTGCAGATGACCAAGTCAGGATGAAGTCATTAGGATGGGCCCAATCCAATATGACTCTGTAGTTACAAAAAGGAGAAATGTGGACACAGGGAAAGATAGGTATACAGAGAAGGCGATGTGAAGACACAGGAAGAATGCCATTGATAAGCCAAGCGATATGGTCTGTCTTAGCTCCTGTAACTCCCATGTGTTGTGGGAGGGATTTGGGGGAGGTAATTGAATCATGGTTGTAGTTTCCGTAACTCCCATGTGTTGTGGGAGGGATCTGGTGAGAGATCATTGAATCACGGGGTGGTTTTCCCCATACTGTTCTTGTGGTGGTGAATGAGTCTCACAAGATCTGTTGGTTTGATAAGGGGTCTCCTCTTTGCTTGGTTCTCATTCTCTCTTGCCTGCCGCCATGTGAAATGAGCCTTTCGTCTTCTGCCATGACTATGAGGCCTTCCCAGCACATGGAACTGTGAGTTCATTAAACCTCTTTTTCTGTATAAATTATCCAGTCTCTGGTATGTCTTCATGAGCAGCAGGAGAACAGACTAAAACACCAAGAAACACCCAAAGCTGCATGACATAAGGAGAGAGACTTCTCTGGAATAGCTTTTTCCTTGTGGCTCTCAGAAGGAGCCACCTTTTCAACACCATGATTTTAGACTTCTGCCTTCCAGAACTCTGAGACAGTACACTTATGGTTAAGCCACCCACTGTGCGCTGTTTTGTTAGGGCAGTCCCAGGAAACTACTACAGATACAAATCGTAAACAGAAACAAGAGCCAGGAGAAACCAGAACCTTCAACCCTCTATGCAGTACTCTGTCCTTTCTTTCTGGAGGTTTTCAGAAGGAATTTCAAGGATTCGGCAGGGGGTTGGTAGACCATGCTGGGCCCACTGTGTCCCATTCCTGCCAGATTCCTGCGGGAACTGCACGGTTTACTAGGTTACACTTTCTTTTCTGTTTATGGCTTCTCAGGATGCACACTTGACCCTATGCCCTCTCTTAATCCTGGCAACCCCCCATACTCTGCCTAAATAAATACCAGTGGACATAACTACCGACATGCCAAAGTCCTCAACATCTCATATTCCATGGAAGAGTACATAGACGGGTTCTTTATACTGTCATAGATTATACCAGCCGGGTATCCAAGTGATGTCAACAGGGCCCCAGTGTTTTTTAGACATTTTAATAAAAATTTCTTTTTAAAAAATCAGATTTTGCTATAGAGTCAGGCTTATAATCCCTATGTTCTTTTCTTGACAGTATGTTTTTCCAAAAGAATCCTCAGCCATCCACATAAAAACAGTTTCCATATATGCGAACTGGAAATTTTTATAACTGGTAGAAACAGACTAAAAACTGGACTTTCAAAAAATATAGTTGGCCTTTCCTGTGTACGAGCTCCGCATTCACAGATTCAACCAACTATGGATAGAAAATATAGTATTCCCAGATTGGGCAGCCCAAGGATGCAGAGGGCTCAGTTTTAATTTTCCCAGGTTATACAGGACCAATGTTGGAATTTTAGCATTTCTGGATTTTGGCATCCATCAGGGTTCTAGAACTAATCTCTCACGGAGAACGTGGAACCACTGTATATACCAATGGCAAATAAGCAGTGAAAATTTGCTTAACGCCACTAGTCATTAGGAAAATGCAATTAAAACTGCAATGAGATGCTCTATACAGCTACTAGGACGGCTATAATCAAATCACAGAAGACGGAGTACTGATGAGGATATGTAGAAACATCAGTGGTATAGTTGCTTTGGATAACAATAGGGAAGTTTCTTTTAAATTTAAATATACATTTATCATATGACTCAACTGTCAATTCCTGGATGTTTACCCAAGAGAAATAAAAGCATGTTCATACAGAGACCCATTTGCTAATGTTTATAGCAACTTTATTTGCATGGCCTTAAACTAGAAATAATCCAGAGGCCCATGTATTAGTAAAGGTATAATCAAATGGAACACTAGTTTGCGATAAAAAAATACAATATAGACATATGTAACAGCATGAATAAATCTCCAACGCATTAAGTAAACTCAATAAAAAACAATCAAAGCTACATAGTATATGATTCAATTTTTGTGACATTATTTAATAGCCAAAACTGTAGCCACCCAAATCTGAGTGGGGTAGACAGGGGCTAGGTGTCAGGTTGGGGGCGAGGACTGATTACAAAGGGGCACCAGGTAACATAGTACTTTAGGTTGCTGTAACAGAATATCATAGACTGGGTAGTTTATAAACAACCAAAATTTATTTTTCACAGTTTTGGTGACCAGAAGTTCAAATTCACGTTACTGACAGATTCAGTGCCTGGTAATGACTCACTTCCTGATTCAGAGGTGGCTGTCATTCTTTTGTCTCCTCACATTGTAGAAGGACGGGATATCTCCAGGGTCTCTTATAAAAAGCACTAACTCCTTTGATTAAGTCTCTGTTCTTATGATCTAATCACCTTCCAAAGCCTCCAACTCGCAATACCATTATATTGGGTATTAGATTTCAGCATAAAATTTCAGAAGAATATAAAAATTGAATCTATAGAACAAGGGAATTTTTAGGATGAAACGTCTCCATTGAAGTGGTTGTTACACTACTGTAAACATTTGTCAAAATTCATCAAAATGAACACTTAGAAAATGCTGTTATATATCATTATCGTTTGGCTGTGTCCCTCCAAAAGGCATGTGTTGGAACATAATCCAATGAACCACTGTTGGGAGGTGGGGCCCAATGGGAGGTGTTTAGGTCATGAAGGCTGAAGCCTTGTGAACAGATTCATGCTGATTTAAAATAACTTAAAGCTGGGAGTTCAATCTCTTGCTGTCTCACCTTCCACCATGAGATGACACAGAAAGAAGGTCCTCACCAGACACTTGCCTTTGCATCTTGGATTTTCCAGTTTCCAGAACCATGAAGAATCTCTACAAATTGCCCAGTCTCTTATATTCCATTATAGCAGCACAGACTGAATGTAACTATACATGTATTGCATTTGAATGAATATTAGTAAGAAATTAAACATTCACCACAATAAAGGGATCTTTGAATGAGCACTGGGTCCCTCTGAGCAAGGCCATGGACAGATGTTATGTAAGAGAAAGGACTGGATCAGAACTTTGAGAGCAGAAAGCATCAAATATTCTACAGCTTGAGCCTTCTGTAATGGTAGCAGTAGGAACTGAAGATTCCTATGTTTTTGTTATCTTAGATGGTGAATTGGACTCCACTAATGGAGGGGCTTAAGATATCAGCAGCCATTTATTTTGTATAAACAGTTGTGCAAAATGAATGTGCCAATAAACCATAACAAAATAAATTGGGAGAGCTTCAAATCTAATCCACCTTTTAGGAAGTCTATGATGGATAGACTTGACCTACAGAATCTATGCACACTTTTGATAAGCCAATAATTTCCTCTCTATATAGATACCCCTAATTCAGGCTTCAGGGGCTAAAAAGTGTTCCCAGAGTTGCAACAAAATCATCAATACTTGAACAATATAACACACACTACAAGATTCCTTACTTTGAATGTTGAATATGTGTAGATATAGATACTAACAGAAGAAATTAAAGTTTGGCAGCTTTTGAAAGTGTAGTCATTCAAATATGTAAGGCACTGTTTGATGACACAACTAAAAATAAAGTTTTCATATTTCTTTTTTCAGCATTTTACATAATCTAGGGAGATATAAACTTCTGGCTAACAAAAAAATAAATGTTTGCTTAGGAAACAAGACTCCCAGACTTAAAAATCGTTACAAAAATACATATGTGACCAGCTATGTTTGGTTTCTCCGTTGTCTTTTGTTTGCATTCTAATTTTTCCAGCTTGAAGTATCTTGTCCTTACTCATTTTTAGACATCCAATACAGAGGTAATATTTATTTATTCAGTATTTGTCACTTTGAGAGTACTATGTTTTCTCAGATGTGAATCATCAAGTTGTTCTTGAATATTATACATTTCATTTTCAGGGTAGGATAAACTTTGTACCGATTATATTTGAATTTGTTACTTGAAGTGGAAATTGTATGTGATAGCAGAAAGGCTGAGTGCTTTGAAATGAGTAATACTGGATAGTGAAATATTGGTTAAAATTCTGGATCTTCCAGTGATAGCTGCCATCAAGGACACATTTCTTATCATTTTTAGCCTTAAGTCACTCACTTTGAACATGGAAATAATAAACACATTTTACAAAGTTATACTGGTGTGATGAGATCAGCATTCAGTAAAGGGAAGCTGATACGACTGTCAGTCAACGGATTCATCTAGCTATTTACCTACCGTTCTTTTGTTTTCCTCTCTGCAGCCAAAAGATTTAAGTTCAAATTCTGGATTGACAGTTTATTACATCTGTGACTTTTAGCAAATTATGTACTTTGCAGTCTAAAATTTCACATTTATAATGTATGATATTATTATTAAAGAGTCTATAAGAATCCAGTTTAGTGCCTGAAATATAGTAGGTGCTCATTTAATGACAGCTACTATTTCAACTTTTAGACATCACTATTACTACAAAACTGGCTTTGATATTTTACCTTTCTAAAATTTATTTTTTTGCTTCCTAAAATGCAGACTGTCCTACATCCAAACTATATTGGAAATTAAATATTTTAACGGAAAATAAAAATCACACACAGGTCAAGTAAGTTATAGTGGTTTTGAACAAAAGGCATACAATTTCTTTTTAAAAAAATATAAAAAGTACTAAAGCTATGTTCAACACGAATATACTTTTATGTGTATTATATACATGCTGGAAATATCAGTTTTTAAGGGACTACATAGCAGCTACATGTTTTGATAATTGACATTATTCAGCAAATTATTCTAATACAGGAAGTATGTCAAATGATGAGTTCAGTATAACATTTTTATCTGCATTGCTTTGTTACTTTTGTGCATTACTATTAAATGCATTGTTATATGTTGCTGTAAGTTGTATTATTGCATATTAAAATCATTCTTAGATAAAATAAAAATCAACAAGGTCATTTGCACAGCTCGAGAAAATGTTTTTATCATACAGAGATTACGCATTTTTCTTTTAGCACTTTTTTTGCATGAAATCAATTGTTTCAGGGTTTTTTTTTTAAAAAAAACCCATCTTCCAGGTAAAGTAAATATTTTCACTTTTAGCTACACATGGATATCCTCCATTATTTATGTTGTCATATACTTATCTTAGTAAAAGTTTGCCTAAAAATAACTGCTTATCCAAAGTGTACTTATGTTAAGTGTAGATATATTTTGAGTAAATAAAAAGCAGGTATTGTTTTCAGAGATAATCTTAAAAATGCTTTATCATGAATCTGGAGGTTAAATAGCTGGAAATGAAATCCAGAAGTAAATGATACCACTTGTAAACATACCTCTGACATTAGGAGTATACAGGAAATTATGACAAGTATCTGTTATCATAGATAAGTAAGGGTATCCCATGGGTAACTAAAAATGAGCATATTTAATGGGAGCCAAGTTTCGTATTTTTAAAAGACATGGAGAAATTTATTTTATAAGAAAAATCTGTTTAAAATGGAAAATCTTTGTAAAAAAACTACTCTTTTTAAAATCCTTTGCTAATGGCCTTCTTGAACTTTATCTTAATGTATATAAGAATTCTTCAAAAGTCACATTATATAATTAATTAAGGATACTAGAGAAAATTAGATACTGCAATGTGTCAACAATGTTTAGAACTGATGTTAAATAAGTCTGGGTGCAGTGCCTCACTCCTGTAATCCCAGCACTTTCGTAGGCGGGTCACCTGAGGTCAGGAGTTCAAGACCAGCTTGGCCAACATGGTGATACCCCAACTCTACTAAAAATATGCAAATTACCTGGGTGTGGTGGTGGATACCTCTAGTTACAACTACTCTGGGAGGCTGAGGCAGGAGAATTGCTTGAACCTGGGAGGTGGAGGTTACAGTGAGCCGAGATCACGCCACTGCACTCCAGCCTGAGAGACAGAGCAAGACTGTTAAAAAAGAAAAAGAAAAAATATCGCTGCTAAATACGTTTCTGGCTATTACTAATTTCTATTTGTGATGGTCTAGTTTGTGCTTTTCTTTTTAATAAAGACTTGTTTTTTAAAAGAAAGCACAGTGATCTGGATGATGTCTTATGGTAAAGCCTTGGGGTAAACTCCAAAGGGTAAGTATTAGCAGTGTCGATGCCACCTCATTACGGTAACCACAATACCACATTTAAAGTGAAAAAAAAAATCAGACTTTTCTGAAGTGTCTTGCAAATTCAAATCCTTTCTATGATGGCAAATAAAACAGGAATTTGGAGCACCAAACTTGCCCCTTCCTCTGCAATAAAGTAAACAAAAGTTTCAAACATGTTTTAGAATGAATTCCTAATTTTATACATCAAATGACCACCCTCTCATCACATTGAATACCTATGGTAAGAAATTAGAATTCTCTCTCTCGTCCTTCCTTGTTAGTGTAGGGTAGAAGGGATTTTTTTTTCTCATCCATCACTAGGTTCATGGCTGAAGCACCTATAACAAAAGGCAGTTTAACAACAGAAAAGCATACATATTTATTTAATGTAAATTTTATGTGACATGTGGACCTTCAGAAATGAAGACCCAAAGAAATGGCGAAATCTATGTATATTTATGCTTAGGTTGGATGGGGAGTAGACAGTCATGAGGAAGCATGATTGAACAGAAGGAGTATGATCTAATGGTAATAAGCTGGGGGAACTTAGCAAGGCCTGTTTGTTCATATTATTTTCTGTGTCCCAGTGTGACATTCCTTGTCTCCAGATATGAGGCACATGAGGCTCTTATCACATACTTCAGAGGAAGATCAGATTCTTTTTTTATTTTTTTTTTGAGACAGAGTCTCGCTCTGTCGCCCAGGCTGGAGGGCAGTGGCGTGATCTCCGCTCACTGCAAGCTCCACCTCCCGGGTTCACACCGTTTTCCTACCTCAGCCTCCCGAGTAGCTGGGACTACAGGTGCCACCACCACACCCGGATAATTTTTTGTATTTTTAGTAGAGACGAGGTTTCACCGTGTTAGCCAGGATGGTCTCAATCTCCTGACCTCGTGATCCACCCACCTCGGCGTCCCAAAGTGCTGAGATTACAGGAGTGAGCCACCGCACCCAGCTGAAGATCAGATTCTTTTACAGCTTGCTTCAGAGAAGAAGGATTGGAGAAGGTCAGAGACCTTTCTCCTTTGTGATTTTCTCAAATGTGAAGGTGCCATCTTCTGGGGTAGCACGTTCTGAACCCAATGCTCTGGGGTAGAGTGTTTCTATTTGTAGAATATCAAGAGAATGGTGTTGCATCTTTCAGAAAACCCAGTCTAGAAAATCTTAGGAATGAAATATACAACCTAATTTTATACATTTTTCTAATTTCTATTTATGGTTAATATTTGAAGAAACATTCCCTCATGCATATAGAGTTTTAATTTAATGTAAGTGGATAATATACATAATAATGCTGGTTGCAAAGATTTTGTGTTCCAGAAGAGTTCAATAATATTTTCCTTAAAGGTTGGCGTGGAAGAAGAAAATTTATTTCCAACATTTTAATCTTTGACTCTGCATTAGCCATTTTCAAGTAGATAAATTAATTTTTTTCACTTGAGTTATTTACTGAAATTGGTGAACTTAATTGCTGAAAAGCTTTAGCTTTTGCTGTTTTTTTTTCGCTAATCATTGATTCAGTGATTACTATTTCTTTTCTATTTTCTTTATATGTACTGTAATTTCTCAATGGCATTCAAGAAACCCAGGAAAGCACATTGAAAGTGGAATTATTTGAGCTGGACATATACTTGTGCATTAAAAAATTCTCCAAATATGTCTTTAAAACTTAATTAAAAATGTCAACTTAGAAACTTAATGTGCCTGGGGCTTAGTCCAGAGGACAGTGGTATCAGCTGAAACAGGAAGACAATGGAAGGGGATGTGAACTTTATGATAAGGACTCCTGGTCAGTTTAAGAAAGACAATGGCAGGATCAGAATATACGTTACTGCCTGCTGTGTATATGCAGCAATAGTGGTTATACCTGGTTCTTTGTCTCCAAATCAGAGCACAGGCCCAACAAGAACAATCATCGGTCCACTTATGAAGGAGGCTTATCCACTCAGTTGGAGGCTTATCCACTGAGTTGGAGGTATGGTTTCCCTGCATATTGCTGCCAACTTAGCGCTCCGAATGTCCACTTGCATTTTCTACAGAAAGAGTGTTCAGAACTGCGCAATCAAAAGTATGGTTTAACTCTGTTAGCTGAATGCACATATCAGAAATAAGTTTCACACAATTCTGCTGTGTAGTTTTTATTTGAAGATATTATTATTCCCAATATAGGCCTCTTAGAGCTGAGAATGTCCAATTGCAGTTTCTACAGAAAGAGTGTTTCAGAACGGCTCAATCAAAAGTAAGGTTCAACTCTGTTAGTTGAATGCACAGAACAGAAAGAAGTTTCATACAATGCTTCTGTGTTGTTTACATTTGAACATATTCCTTTTTCCATTATTACCCACTTAGCGCTCCGAATGTCCAGTTGCATTTTCTACAGTCAGAGTGTTTCAAATCTCCTCAATCAAAAGTATGGTTTAACTCTGTTAGCGGAATGCTCAGATCAGAAAGAAGTTTCACAGAATGCTTCTGTGTAGCTTATATTTGAATATATTCCTTTTTCCAATACTACCCTCTTAGCGCTCCAAATGTCCAGTTGCATTTTCTACAGAAAGAGTGTTCAGAACTGCACTATCAAAAGTATGGTTTAACACTGTTAGCTGAATGCACATATCAGAAAGAAGTTTCACAGAATAATTCTGTGTAGTTTATATTTGAAGATAATCCTTTTTCCACTATTACCCTCTTAGCGCTCCGAATCTCCACTTTCATTTTCTACAGAAAGAGTGTTTCAGAACGGCTCAATCAAAACTAAGGTTCAACTCTTTTAGTTGAATGCACAGAACAGAAAGAAGTTTCACAGAATGCTTCTGTGTAGTATTTAGTTGAAGATATTCCTTTTTCGACTATTACCCTCTTAGCGCTCTGAATTTCCACTGGCAGTTTCTACACAAAGAGTGTTTCAGAACTGCTCCTCCAAAAGTAAGGCTCAGCTCTGTTAGTTGAATGCAGAGAACAGAAAGGAGTTTCAGAGAATGCTTCTGTGTAGTTTTTATTTGGAGATATTCCTTTTTCCACTATTACTAACTTAGCGCTCCGAATGTCCACTTGCATTTTCTACAGAAAGAGTGTTTCAGAACGGCTCAATCAAAACTAAGGTTCAACTCTGTTAGTTGAATGTACAGAACAGAAAGGTGTTTCATACAATGCTTCTGTGTAGTTTATATTTGAACATATTCCTTTTTCCACTATTACCCACTTAGCGCTCCGAATGTCCAGTTGCATTTTCTACAGACAGAGTGTTTCAAAACTGCTCAGTCAAAAGTATGGTTTAACTCTGTTAGCTGAATTCTCAGATCAGAAAGAAGTTTCACAGAATGCTTCCGTGTAGTTTATATTTGAATATATTCCTTTTTCCACTACCACCCTCTTATCGCTCCAAATGTCTAGTTGCATTTTCTACAGAAAGAGTGTTCAGAACTGCTCAATGAAAAGTATGGTTTAATTCTGTTAGCTGAATGCACAGATCAGAAAGAAGTTTCACAGAATGATTCTGTGTAGTTTATATTTGAAGATATTACTTTTTCTAGTATTACCCTCTTAGCGCTCAGAATGTCCACTTGCATTTTCTACAGAAAGAGTGTTCAGAACAGCTCAATCAAAAGTATGGTTTTACTCTATTAGTTGAATGCCCATATCCGAAATAAGTTTCACAGAATGCTTCTGTGTAGTTTTTATTTGAAGATATTCTTTTTCAAAATATAGGCCTCTTAGCGCTCAGAATGTCCAATTGCAGTTTCTACAGAAAGAGCTTTTCAGAACGGCTCCATCAAAAATAAGGTTCAACTCAGTTAGTTGAATGCACAGAACAGAAATAAGTTTCACAGAATGCTTCTGTGTAGTTTATATTTGAATATATTCCTTTCCCAGTATTACCGTCTTAGCGCTGCGAATATCCACTTGCATTTTCTAAAGAAAGAGTGTTTCAGAACGGCTCAATCAAAAATAAGGTTCAACTCTGTTAGTTAAATGCACAGAAGAGAAAGTAGTTTCATAGAATTCTTCTGTGTAGTTTATATTTGAATATATTACTTTTTCCACTACTACCCTCTTAGCGCTCCAAATGTCCAGTTGCATTTTCTACACAAAGAGTGTTCAGAACTGCTCAATCAAAAGTATGCTTTAACTCTGTTAGCTGAATGCACAGATCAGAAAGAAGTTTCACAGAATGATTCTGTGTAGTTTAAATTTGAAGATATTCCGTTTTCCACTATTACCCACATAGCGCTCCAAATGTCCAGTAGCATTTTCTACAGAAAGAGTGTTTCAGAACTGCTCAATCCAAAGTGTGGTTTAACTCTGTTAGCTGAATGCACAGATCAGAAAGAAGTTTCAGAGAATGCTTCTGTGTAGTGTTTATATGAAAATATTCTTTTTACCAATATAGGCCTCTTAGCGCTCAGAATGTCCAATTGCAGTTTCTATAGAAAGAGTGTTTCAGAACGGCTCAATGAAAAGTAAGGTTCACCTCTATTAGTTGAATGCACAGAACAGAAAGTAGTTTCACAGAATGCTTCTGTGTAGTATTTAGTTGAAGATATTCCTTTATTGACTATTACCCACTTAGCCCTCCGAATGTCCACTGGCAGTTTCTACACAAAGAGTGTTTCAGAACTGTTCCTTCAAAAGTAAGGCTCAACTCTGTTAGTTGAATTCAGAAAACAGAAAGGAGTTTCAGAGAATGCTTCTGTGTGGTTTTTATTTGGAGATAATCCTTTTTCCCCTATTACAATCTTAGCGCTCCGAAGGTCCACTTATATTTTCTACACAAAGAGTGTTTCATAACTGCTCAATCAAAAGTATGGTTTAGCTCTGTTAACTGAATGCACGTATCAGAAATATGTTTCACAGAATGCTTCTGTGTAGTTTTTATTTGAAGATATTCTTTTTAACAATGTAGGCCTCTTAGCGCTTAGAAAGTCCAATTGCAGTTTCTACAGAAAGAGTGTTTCAGAACGGCTCAATCAAAAGTAAGGTTCAACTCTGTTAGTTGAATGCACAGAACGGAAAGAAGTTTCACAGAATGCTTCTGTGTAGTTTATATTTGAATATATTCCTTTTTCAACTATTACCTTCTTAGCGCTCCGAATGTCCACTTGCATTTTCTACAGAAAGAATGTTCAGAACGGCTCAATCAAAAGTATGGTTTTACTCTGTTAGTTGAATGCACAGATCAGAAAGAAGTTTCACAGAATGCTTCTGTGTAGTTTTTATTTGTAGATATTCTTTTTCCCAATATAGGCCTTTTAGCGGTCAGAATGTCCAATTGCAGTTTCTACAGAAAGAGTGTTTCACAACGGCTCAATCAAAAGTAAGGTTCAACTCAGTTAGTTGAATGCACAGAACAGAAAGAAGTTTCACAGAATGCTTCTGTGTAGTTTATAATTGAATATATTCCTTTTTCCACTATTACCGTATTAGCGCTCCGAATGTCCACTTGCATTTTCTACAGAAAGAGTGTTCAGAACTGTGCAATCAAAAGTATGGTTTAACTCTGTTAGCTGAATGCACATATCAGAAATAAGTTTCACACAATGCTGCTGTGTAGTTTTTATTTGAAGATATTATTATTCCCAATATAGGCCTCTTAGAGCTGAGAATGTCAAATTGCAGTTTCTACAGAAAGAGTGTTTCAGAACGGCTCAATCAAAAGTAAGGTTCAACTCTGTTAGTTGAATGCACAGAACAGAAAGAAGTTTCATACAATGCTTCTGTGTTGTTTATATTTGAACATATTCCTTTTTCCATTATTACCCACTTAGCGCTCCGAATGTCCAGTTGCATTTTCAACAGTCAGAGTGTTTCAAATCTCCTCAATCAAAAGTATGGTTTAACTCTGTTAGCGGAATGCTCAGATCAGAAAGAAGTTTCACAGAATGCTTCTGTGTAGCTTATATTTGAATATATTCCTTTTTCCACTACTACTCTCTTAGCGCTCCAAATGTCCAGTTGCATTTTCTACAGAAAGAGTGTTCAGAACTGCTCAATCAAAAGTATGGTTTAACTCTGTTAGCTGAATGCACATATCAGAAAGAAGTTTCACAGAATGATTCTGTGTAGTTTATATTTGAAGATAATCCTTTTTCCACTATTACCCTCTTAGCGCTCCGAATCTCCACTTTTATTTTCTACAGAAAGAGTGTTTCAGAACGGCTCAATCAAAACTAAGTTTCAACTCTTTTAGTTGAATGCACAGAACAGAAAGAAGTTTCACAGAATGCTTCTGTGTAGTATTTAGTTGAAGATATTCCTTTTTCGACTATTACCCTCTTAGCGCTCTGAATTTCCACTGGCAGTTTCTACACAAAGAGTGTTTCAGAACTGCTCCTCCAAAAGTAAGGCTCAGACCTGTTAGTTGAATGCAGAGAACAGAAAGGAGTTTCAGAGAATGCTTCTGTGTAGTTTTTATATGGAGATATTCCTTTTTCCACTATTACTAACTCAGCGCTCAGAATGTCCACTTGCATTTTCTACAGAAAGAGTGTTTCAGAACGGCTCAATCAAAACTAAGGTTCAACACTTTTAGTTGAATGCACAGAACAGAAAGAAGTTTCACAGAATGCTTCTGTGTAGTTTTTATTTGTAGATATTATTTTTCCCAATATAGGCCTCTTAGCGCTCAGAATGTCCAATTGCATTTTCTACAGAAAGAGTGTCCCAGAACGGCTCAATCAAAAGCAAGGTTCAACTCAGTTAGTTGAATGCAGAGAACAGAAAGAAGTTTCACAGAATGCTTCTTTGTAGTTTATATTTGAGTATATTGCTTTTTCCACTATTACCCTCTTAGCGCTCCGAATTTCAACTTGCATTTTCTACAGAAAGAGTGTTCAGACATGCGCAATCAAAAGTATGGTTTAACTCTGTTAGCTGAATGCACATATCAGAAATAAGTTTCACACAATGCCTCTGTGTAGTTTTTATTTGAATATATTATTTTTCCCAATATAGGCCTCTTAGGGCTCAGAATGTCCAATTGCAGTTTCTACAGAAAGAGTGTTTCAGAACGGCTCAATCAAAAGTATGTTTCAACTCTGTTAGTTGAATGTACAGAACAGAAAGATGTTTCATACAATGCTTCTGTGTAGTTTATATTTGAACATATTCCTTTTTCCACTATTACCCACTTAGCGCTCCGAATGTCCAGTTGCATTTTCTACAGACAGAGTGTTTCAAAACTGCTCAGTCAAAAGTATGGTTTAACTCTGTTAGCTGAATGCTCAGATCAGAAAGAAGTTTCACAGAATGCTTCCGTGTAGTTTATATTTGAATATATTCCTTTTTTCACTACTACCCTCTTATCGCTCCAAATGTCTAGTTGCATTTTCTACAGAAAGAGTGTTCAGAAATGCTCAATGAAAAGTATGTTTTAATTCTGTTAGCTGAATGCACAGATCAGAAAGAAGTTTCACAGAATGATTCTGTGTAGTTTATATTTGAAGATATTACTTTTTCTAGTATTACCCTCTTAGCGCTCAGAATGTCCACTTGCATTTTCTACAGAAAGAGTGTTCAGAACGGCTCAATCAAAAGTATGGTTTTACTCTATTAGTTGAATGCCCATATCCGAAATAAGTTTCACAGAATGCTTCTGTGTAGTTTTTATTTGAAGATATTCTTTTTCAAAATATAGGCCTCTTAGCGCTCAGAATGTCCAATTGCAGTTTCTACAGAAAGAGCTTTTCAGAACGGCTCCATCAAAAGTAAGGTTCAACTCAGTTAGTTGAATGCACAGAACAGAAATAAGTTTCACAGAATGCTTCTGTGTAGTTTATATTTGAATATATTCCTTTTCCAGTATTACCGTCTTAGCGCTGCGAATATCCACTTGCATTTTCTAAAGAAAGAGTGTTTCAGAACGGCTCAATCAAAAATAAGGTTCAACTCTGTTAGTTAAATGCACAGAAGAGAAAGGAGTTTCATACAATTCTTCTGTGTAGTTTATATTTGAATATATTACTTTTTCCACTACTACCCTCTTAGCGCTCCAAATGTCCAGTTGCATTTCTACACAAAGAGTGTTCAGAACTGCTCAATCAAAAGTATGCTTTAACTCTGTTAGGTGAATGCACAGATCAGAGAGAAGTTTCACAGAATGATTCTGTGTAGTTTATATTTGAAGATATTCCTTTTTCCACTATTACCCACTTAGCGCTCCAAATGTCCAGTAGCATTTTCTACAGAAAGAGTGTTTCAGAACTGCTCAATCCAAAGTATGGTTTATCTCTGTTAGCTGAATGCACAGATCAGAAAGAAGTTTCACAGAATGCTTCTGTGTAGTGTTTATATGAAAATATTCTTTTTACCAATATAGGCTTCTTAGCGCTCAGAATGTCCAATTGCAGTTTCTATAGAAAGAGTGTTTCAGAACGGCTCAATGAAAAGTAAGGTTCACCTCTTTTAGTTGAAAGCACAGAACAGAAAGTAGGTTCACAGAATGCTTCTGTGTAGTATTTAGTTGAAGATATTACTTTATTGACTATTACCCACTTAGCGCTCTGAATGTCCACTGGCAGTTTCTACACAAAGAGTGTTTCAGAACTGTTCCTTCAAAAGTAAGGCTCAACACTATTAGTTGAATTCAGAGAACAGAAAGGAGTTTCAGAGAATGCTTCTGTGTGGTTTTTATTTGGAGATAATCCTTTTTCCCCTATTACAATCTTAGCGCTCCGAAGGTCCACTTATATTTTCTACACAAAGAGTGTTTCATAACTGCTCAATCAAAAGTATGGTTTAGCTCTGTTAACTGAATGCACATATCAGAAATATGTTTCACAGAATGCTTCTGTGTAGTTTTTATTTGAAGATATTCTTTTTAACAATGTAGGCCTCTTAGCGCTTAGAAAGTCCAATTGCAGTTTCTACAGAAAGAGTGTTTCAGAACGGCTCAATCAAAAGTAAGGCTCAACTCTGTTAGTTGAATGCACAGAACAGAAAGAAGTTTCACAGAATGCTTCTGTGTAGTTTATATTTGAATATATTCCTTTTTCAACTATTACGCTCTTAGCGCTCCGAAAGTCCACTTGCATTTTCTACAGAAAGAGTGTTCAGAAAGGCTCAATCAAAAGTATGGTTTTACTCTGTTAGTTGAATGCACAGATCCGAAAGAAGTTTCACAGAATGCTTCCGTGTAGTTTTTATTTGTAGATATTCTTTTTCCCAATATAGGCCTTTTAGCGGTCAGAATGTCCAATTGCAGTTTCTACAGAAAGAGTGTTTCACAACGGCTCCATCAAAAGTAAGGTTCAACTCAGTTAGTTGAATGCACAGAACAGAAAGAAGTTTCACAGAATGCTTCTGTGTAGTTTATAATTGAATATATTCCTTTTTCCACTATTACCGTATTAGCGCTCCGAATGTCCACTTGCATTTTCTACAGAAAGAGTGCTCAGAACTGCGCAATCAAAAGTATGGTTTAACTCTGTTAGCTGAATGAACATATCAGAAATAAGTTTCACACAATTCTGCTGTGTAGTTTTTATTTGAAGATATTATTATTCCCAATATAGGCCTCTTAGAGCTGAGAATGTCCAATTGCAGTTTCTACAGAAAGAGTGTTTCAGAACGGCTCAATCAAAAGTAAGGTTCAACTCTGTTAGTTGAATGCACAGAACAGAAAGAAGTTTCATACAATGCTTCTGTGTTGTTTATATTTGAACATATTCCTTTTTCCATTATTACCCACTTAGCGCTCCGAATGTCCAGTTGCATTTTCTACAGTCAGAGTGTTTCAAATCTCCTCAATCAAAAGTATGGTTTAACTCTGTAAGTGGAATGCTCAGATCAGAAGTTTCACAGAATGCTTCTGTGTAGCTTATATTTGAATATATTCCTTTTTCCAATACTACCCTCTTAGCGCTCCAAATGTCCAGTTGCATTTTCTACAGAAAGAGTGTTCAGAACTGCACTATCAAAAGTATGGTTTAACTCTGTTAGCTGAATGCACATATCAGAAAGAAGTTTCACAGAATGATTCTGTGTAGGTTATATTTGAAGATAATCCTTTTTCCACTATTACCCTCTTAGCGCTCCGAATCTCCACTTTCATTTTCTACAGAAAGAATGTTTCAGAACGGCTCAATCAAAACAAAGGTTCAACTCTTTTAGTTGAATGCACAGAACAGAAAGAAGTTTCACAGAATGCTTCTGTGTAGTATTTAGTTGAAGATATTCCTTTTTCGACTATTACCCTCTTAGCGCTCTGAATTTCCACTGGCAGTTTCTACAAAAAGAGTGTTTCAGAACTACTCCTCAAAAAGTAAGGCTCAGCTCTGTTAGGTGAATGCAGAGAACAGAAAGGAGTTTCAGAGAATGCTTCTGTGTAGTTTTTATTTGGAGATATTCCTTTTTCCACTATTACTAACTTAGCGCTCCGAATGTCCACTTGCATTTTCTACAGAAAGAGTGTTTCAGAATGGCTCAATCAAAACTAAGGTTCAACTCTGTTAGTTGAGTGTACAGAACAGAAAGGTGTTTCATACAATGCTTCTGTGTAGTTTATATTTGAACATATTCCTTTTTCCACTATTACCCACTTAGCGCTACGAATGTCCAGTTGCATTTCCTACAGACAGAGTGTTTCAAAACTGCTCAATCTAAAGTATGGTTTAACTCTGTTAGCTGAATGCTCAGATCAGAAAGAAGTTTCACAGAATGCTTCCGTGTAGTTTATATTTGAATATATTCCTTTTTCCACTACTACCCTCTTATCGCTCCAAATGTCTAGTTGCATTTTCTACAGAAAGAGTGTTCAGAACTGCTCAATGAAAAGTATGGTTTAATTCTGTTTCCTGAATGCACAGATCAGAAAGAAGTTTCACAGAATGATTCTGTGTAGTTTATATTTGAAGATATTACTTTTTCTAGTATTACCCTCTTAGCGCTCAGAATGTCCAATTGCATTTTCTACAGAAAGAGTGTTCAGAACGGCTCAATCAAAAGTATGGTTTTACTCTATTAGTTGAATGCCCATATCCGAAATAAGTTTCACAGAATGCTTCTGTGTAGTTTTTATTTGAAGATATTCTTTTTCAAAATATAGGCCTCTTAGCGCTCAGAATGTCCAATTGCAGTTTCTACAGAAAGAGATTTTCAGAACGGCTCCATCAAAAGTAAGGTTCAATTCAGTTAGTTGAATGCACAGAACAGAAATAAGTTTCACAGAATGCTTCTGTGTAGTTTATATTTGAATATATTCCTTTTCCAGTATTACCGTCTTAGCGATGCGAATATCCACTTGCATTTTCTACAGAAAGAGTGCTTCAGAACGGCTCAATCAAAAATAAGGTTCAACTCTGTTAGTTGAATGCACAGAAGAGAAAGAAGTTTCATACAATGCTTCTGTGTAGTTTATATTTGAATATATTCCTTTTTCCACTACTACCCTCTTAGCGCTCCAAATGTCCAGTTGCATTTTCTACAGAAAGAGTGTTCAGAACTGCTCAATCAAATGTATGGTTTAACTATGTTAGCTGAATGCACAGATCAGAAAGAAGTTTCACAGAATGATTCTGTGTAGTTTATATTTGAAGATATTCCTTTTTCCACTATTACCCACTTAGTGCTCCAAATGTCCAGTAGCATTTTCTACAGAAAGAGTGTTTCAGAACTGCTCAATCAAAAGTATGGTTTAACTCTGTTAGCTGAATGCACAGATCAGAAAGAAGTTTCACAGAATGCTTCTGTGTAGTGTTTATATGAAAATATTCTTTTTACCAATATAGGCCTCTTAGCGCTCAGAATGTCCAATTGCAGTTTCTATAGAAAGAGTGTTTCAGAACGGCTCAATGAAAAGTCAGGTTCACCTCTTTTAGTTGAATGCACAGAACAGAAAGAAGTTTCAAAGAATGCTTCTGTGTAGTATTTAGTTGAAGATATACCTTTATTGACTATTACCCACTTAGCGCTCCGAATGTCCACTGGCAGTTTCTACACAAAGAGTGTTTCAGAACTGCTCCTTCAAAAGTAAGGCTAAACTCTGTTGGTTGAATTCAGAGAACAGAAAGGAGTTTCAGAGAATGCTTCTGTGTGGTTTTTATTTGGAGATATTCCTTTTTCCTCTATTACAATCTTAGCGCTCCGAATGTCCACTTGCATTTTCTACACAAAGAGTGTTTCATAACTGCTCAATCAAAAGTATGGTTTAGCTCTTTTAACTGAATGCACAGATCAGAAATAAGTTTCACAGAATGATTCTGTGTAGTTTTTATTTGAAGATATTCTTTTTAACAATGTAGGCCTCTTAGCGCTTAGAAAGTCCAATTGCAGTTTCTACAGAAAGAGGGTTTCAGAACGGCTCAATCAAAAGTAAGGTTCAACTCTGTTAGTTGAATGCACAGAACAGAAAGAAGTTTCACAGAATGCTTCTGTGTAGTTTATATTTGAATATATTCCTTTTTCAACTATTACCCTCTTAGCGCTCCGAATGTCCACTTGCATTTTCTACAGAAAGAGTGTTCAGAACGGCTCAATCAAAAATATGGTTTTACTCTGTTAGTTAAATGCACAGATCCGAAAGAAGTTTCACAGAATGCTTCTGTGTAGTTTTTATTTGTAGATATTCTTTTTCCCAATATAGGCCTTTTAGCGGTCAGAATGTCCAATTGCAGTTTCTACAGAAAGAGTGTTTCACAACGGCTCCATCAAAAGTAAGGTTCAACTCAGTTAGTTGAATGCACAGAACAGAAAGAAGTTTCACAGAATGCTTCTGTGTAGTTTAGAATTGAATATATTCCTTTTTCCACTATTACCGTATTAGCGCTCCGAATGTCCACTTGCATTTTCTACAGAAAGAGTGTTCAGAACTGCGCAATCAAAAGTATGGTTTAACTCTGTTAGCTGAATGCACATATCAGAAATAAGTTTCACACAATGCTGCTGTGTAGTTTTTATTTGAAGATATTATTTTTCCCAATATAGGCCTCTTAGAGCTCAGAATGTCCAATTGCAGTTTCTACAGAAAGAGTGTTTCAGAACGGCTCAATCGAAAGTAAGGTTCAACTCTGTTAGTTGAATGCACAGAACAGAAAGAAGTTTCATACAATGCTTCTGTGTAGTTTATATTTGAACATATTCCTTTTTCCATTATTACTCACTTAGCGCTCCGAATGTAGAGTTGCATTTTCTACAGACAGAGTGTTTCAAATCTCCTCAATCAAAAGTATGGTTTAACTCTGTTAGCTGAGTGCTCAGATCAGAAAGAAGTTTCACAGAATGCTTCTGTGTAGCTTATATTTGAATATATTCCTTTTTCCATTACTACCCTCTTAGCGCTCCAAATGTCCAGTTGCATTTTCTACAGAAAGAGTGTTCAGAACTGCTCTATCAAAAATATGGTTTAACTCTGTTAGGTGAATGCACATATCAGAAAGAAGTTTCACAGGATGATTCTGTGTAGTTTATATTTGAATATAATCCTTTTTCCACTATTATCCCCTTAGCGCTACGAATCTCCACTTTCCTTTTCTACAGAAAGAGTGTTTCAGAACGGCTCAATCAAAACTAAGTTTCAACTCTTTTAATTGAAGGCACAGAACAGAAAGCAGTTTCACAGAATGCTTCTGTGTAGTATTTAGTTGAAGATATTCCTTTTTCGACTATTACCCTCTTAGCCCTCTGAATTTCCACCGGCAGTTTCTACACAAAGAGTGTTTCAGAACTGCTCCTTCAAAAGTAAGGCTCAGCTCTGTTAGTTGAATGCAGAGAACAGAAAGGAGTTTCAGAGAATGCTTCTGTGTAGTTTTTATTTGGAGATATTCCTTTTTTCACTATTACTATCTTAGCGCTCGGAATGTCCACTTGCATTTCCTACAGAAAGAGTGTTTCAGAACGGCTCAATCAAAACAAAGGTTCAACACTTTTAGTTGAATGCACAGAATAGAAAGAAGTTTCACAGAATGCTTCTGTGTAGTTTTTATTTGTAGATATTCTTTTTCCCAATATAGGCCTCTTAGCGCTCAGAATGTCCAATTGCATTTTCTACAGAAAGAGTGTTCCAGAACGGCTCAATCAAAAGCAAGGTTCAACTCAGTTAGTTGAATGCAGAGAACAGAAAGAAGTTTCACAGAATGCTTCTGTGTAGTTTATATTTGAGTATATTGCTTTTTCCACTATTACCCTCTTAGCGCTCCGAATGTCCACTTGCATTTTCTACAGAAAGAGTGTTCAGAACTGCGCAATCAAAAGTATGGTTTAACTCTGTTAGCTGAATGCACAGATCAGAAAGAAGTTTCACCGAATGATTCTGTGTAGTTTATATTTGAAGATAATCCTTTTTCCACTATTACCCTCTTAGCGCTCCGAATCTCCACTTTCATTTTCTACAGAAAGAATGTTTCAGAACGGCTCAATCAAAACAAAGGTTCAACTCTTTTAGTTGAATGCACAGAACAGAAAGAAGTTTCACAGAATGCTTCTGTGTAGTATTTAGTTGAAGATATTCCTTTTTCGACTATTACCCTCTTAGCGCTCTGAATTTCCACTGGCAGTTTCTACAAAAAGAGTGTTTCAGAACTGCTCCTCCAAAAGTAAGGCTCAGCTCTGTTAGGTGAATGCAGAGAACAGAAAGGAGTTTCAGAGAATGCTTCTGTGTAGTTTTTATTTGGAGATATTCCTTTTTCCACTATTACTAACTTAGCGCTCCGAATGTCCACTTGCATTTTCTACAGAAAGAGTGTTTCAGAATGGCTCAATCAAAACTAAGGTTCAACTCTGTTAGTTGAGTGTACAGAACAGAAAGGTGTTTCATACAATGCTTCTGTGTAGTTTATATTTGAACATATTCCTTTTTCCACTATTACCCACTTAGCGCTACGAATGTCCAGTTGCATTTCCTACAGACAGAGTGTTTCAAAACTGCTCAATCTAAAGTATGGTTTAACTCTGTTAGCTGAATGCTCAGATCAGAAAGAAGTTTCACAGAATGCTTCCGTGTAGTTTATATTTGAATATATTCCTTTTTCCACTACTACCCTCTTATCGCTCCAAATGTCTAGTTGCATTTTCTACAGAAAGAGTGTTCAGAACTGCTCAATGAAAAGTATGGTTTAATTCTGTTTCCTGAATGCACAGATCAGAAAGAAGTTTCACAGAATGATTCTGTGTAGTTTATATTTGAAGATATTACTTTTTCTAGTATTACCCTCTTAGCGCTCAGAATGTCCAATTGCATTTTCTACAGAAAGAGTGTTCAGAACGGCTCAATCAAAAGTATGGTTTTACTCTATTAGTTGAATGCCCATATCCGAAATAAGTTTCACAGAATGCTTCTGTGTAGTTTTTATTTGAAGATATTCTTTTTCAAAATATAGGCCTCTTAGCGCTCAGAATGTCCAATTGCAGTTTCTACAGAAAGAGATTTTCAGAACGGCTCCATCAAAAGTAAGGTTCAATTCAGTTAGTTGAATGCACAGAACAGAAATAAGTTTCACAGAATGCTTCTGTGTAGTTTATATTTGAATATATTCCTTTTCCAGTATTACCGTCTTAGCGATGCGAATATCCACTTGCATTTTCTACAGAAAGAGTGCTTCAGAACGGCTCAATCAAAAATAAGGTTCAACTCTGTTAGTTGAATGCACAGAAGAGAAAGAAGTTTCATACAATGCTTCTGTGTAGTTTATATTTGAATATATTCCTTTTTCCACTACTACCCTCTTAGCGCTCCAAATGTCCAGTTGCATTTTCTACAGAAAGAGTGTTCAGAACTGCTCAATCAAATGTATGGTTTAACTATGTTAGCTGAATGCACAGATCAGAAAGAAGTTTCACAGAATGATTCTGTGTAGTTTATATTTGAAGATATTCCTTTTTCCACTATTACCCACTTAGTGCTCCAAATGTCCAGTAGCATTTTCTACAGAAAGAGTGTTTCAGAACTGCTCAATCAAAAGTATGGTTTAACTCTGTTAGCTGAATGCACAGATCAGAAAGAAGTTTCACAGAATGCTTCTGTGTAGTGTTTATATGAAAATATTCTTTTTACCAATATAGGCCTCTTAGCGCTCAGAATGTCCAATTGCAGTTTCTATAGAAAGAGTGTTTCAGAACGGCTCAATGAAAAGTCAGGTTCACCTCTTTTAGTTGAATGCACAGAACAGAAAGAAGTTTCAAAGAATGCTTCTGTGTAGTATTTAGTTGAAGATATACCTTTATTGACTATTACCCACTTAGCGCTCCGAATGTCCACTGGCAGTTTCTACACAAAGAGTGTTTCAGAACTGCTCCTTCAAAAGTAAGGCTAAACTCTGTTGGTTGAATTCAGAGAACAGAAAGGAGTTTCAGAGAATGCTTCTGTGTGGTTTTTATTTGGAGATATTCCTTTTTCCTCTATTACAATCTTAGCGCTCCGAATGTCCACTTGCATTTTCTACACAAAGAGTGTTTCATAACTGCTCAATCAAAAGTATGGTTTAGCTCTTTTAACTGAATGCACAGATCAGAAATAAGTTTCACAGAATGATTCTGTGTAGTTTTTATTTGAAGATATTCTTTTTAACAATGTAGGCCTCTTAGCGCTTAGAAAGTCCAATTGCAGTTTCTACAGAAAGAGGGTTTCAGAACGGCTCAATCAAAAGTAAGGTTCAACTCTGTTAGTTGAATGCACAGAACAGAAAGAAGTTTCACAGAATGCTTCTGTGTAGTTTATATTTGAATATATTCCTTTTTCAACTATTACCCTCTTAGCGCTCCGAATGTCCACTTGCATTTTCTACAGAAAGAGTGTTCAGAACGGCTCAATCAAAAATATGGTTTTACTCTGTTAGTTAAATGCACAGATCCGAAAGAAGTTTCACAGAATGCTTCTGTGTAGTTTTTATTTGTAGATATTCTTTTTCCCAATATAGGCCTTTTAGCGGTCAGAATGTCCAATTGCAGTTTCTACAGAAAGAGTGTTTCACAACGGCTCCATCAAAAGTAAGGTTCAACTCAGTTAGTTGAATGCACAGAACAGAAAGAAGTTTCACAGAATGCTTCTGTGTAGTTTAGAATTGAATATATTCCTTTTTCCACTATTACCGTATTAGCGCTCCGAATGTCCACTTGCATTTTCTACAGAAAGAGTGTTCAGAACTGCGCAATCAAAAGTATGGTTTAACTCTGTTAGCTGAATGCACATATCAGAAATAAGTTTCACACAATGCTGCTGTGTAGTTTTTATTTGAAGATATTATTTTTCCCAATATAGGCCTCTTAGAGCTCAGAATGTCCAATTGCAGTTTCTACAGAAAGAGTGTTTCAGAACGGCTCAATCGAAAGTAAGGTTCAACTCTGTTAGTTGAATGCACAGAACAGAAAGAAGTTTCATACAATGCTTCTGTGTAGTTTATATTTGAACATATTCCTTTTTCCATTATTACCCACTTAGCGCTCCGAATGTAGAGTTGCATTTTCTACAGACAGAGTGTTTCAAATCTCCTCAATCAAAAGTATGGTTTAACTCTGTTAGCTGAGTGCTCAGATCAGAAAGAAGTTTCACAGAATGCTTCTGTGTAGCTTATATTTGAATATATTCCTTTTTCCATTACTACCCTCTTAGCGCTCCAAATGTCCAGTTGCATTTTCTACAGAAAGAGTGTTCAGAACTGCTCTATCAAAAATATGGTTTAACTCTGTTAGGTGAATGCACATATCAGAAAGAAGTTTCACAGGATGATTCTGTGTAGTTTATATTTGAATATAATCCTTTTTCCACTATTATCCCCTTAGCGCTACGAATCTCCACTTTCCTTTTCTACAGAAAGAGTGTTTCAGAACGGCTCAATCAAAACTAAGTTTCAACTCTTTTAATTGAAGGCACAGAACAGAAAGCAGTTTCACAGAATGCTTCTGTGTAGTATTTAGTTGAAGATATTCCTTTTTCGACTATTACCCTCTTAGCACTCTGAATTTCCACCGGCAGTTTCTACACAAAGAGTGTTTCAGAACTGCTCCTTCAAAAGTAAGGCTCAGCTCTGTTAGTTGAATGCAGAGAACAGAAAGGAGTTTCAGAGAATGCTTCTGTGTAGTTTTTATTTGGAGATATTCCTTTTTTCACTATTACTATCTTAGCGCTCGGAATGTCCACTTGCATTTCCTACAGAAAGAGTGTTTCAGAACGGCTCAATCAAAACAAAGGTTCAACACTTTTAGTTGAATGCACAGAATAGAAAGAAGTTTCACAGAATGCTTCTGTGTAGTTTTTATTTGTAGATATTCTTTTTCCCAATATAGGCCTCTTAGCGCTCAGAATGTCCAATTGCATTTTCTACAGAAAGAGTGTTCCAGAACGGCTCAATCAAAAGCAAGGTTCAACTCAGTTAGTTGAATGCAGAGAACAGAAAGAAGTTTCACAGAATGCTTCTGTGTAGTTTATATTTGAGTATATTGCTTTTTCCACTATTACCCTCTTAGCGCTCCGAATGTCCACTTGCATTTTCTACAGAAAGAGTGTTCAGAACTGCGCAATCAAAAGTATGGTTTAACTCTGTTAGCTGAATGCACAGATCAGAAAGAAGTTTCACCGAATGATTCTGTGTAGTTTATATTTGAAGATAATCCTTTTTCCACTATTACCCTCTTAGCGCTCCGAATCTCCACTTTCATTTTCTACAGAAAGAATGTTTCAGAACGGCTCAATCAAAACAAAGGTTCAACTCTTTTAGTTGAATGCACAGAACAGAAAGAAGTTTCACAGAATGCTTCTGTGTAGTATTTAGTTGAAGATATTCCTTTTTCGACTATTACCCTCTTAGCGCTCTGAATTTCCACTGGCAGTTTCTACAAAAAGAGTGTTTCAGAACTGCTCCTCCAAAAGTAAGGCTCAGCTCTGTTAGGTGAATGCAGAGAACAGAAAGGAGTTTCAGAGAATGCTTCTGTGTAGTTTTTATTTGGAGATATTCCTTTTTCCACTATTACTAACTTAGCGCTCCGAATGTCCACTTGCATTTTCTACAGAAAGAGTGTTTCAGAATGGCTCAATCAAAACTAAGGTTCAACTCTGTTAGTTGAGTGTACAGAACAGAAAGGTGTTTCATACAATGCTTCTGTGTAGTTTATATTTGAACATATTCCTTTTTCCACTATTACCCACTTAGCGCTACGAATGTCCAGTTGCATTTCCTACAGACAGAGTGTTTCAAAACTGCTCAATCTAAAGTATGGTTTAACTCTGTTAGCTGAATGCTCAGATCAGAAAGAAGTTTCACAGAATGCTTCCGTGTAGTTTATATTTGAATATATTCCTTTTTCCACTACTACCCTCTTATCGCTCCAAATGTCTAGTTGCATTTTCTACAGAAAGAGTGTTCAGAACTGCTCAATGAAAAGTATGGTTTAATTCTGTTTCCTGAATGCACAGATCAGAAAGAAGTTTCACAGAATGATTCTGTGTAGTTTATATTTGAAGATATTACTTTTTCTAGTATTACCCTCTTAGCGCTCAGAATGTCCAATTGCATTTTCTACAGAAAGAGTGTTCAGAACGGCTCAATCAAAAGTATGGTTTTACTCTATTAGTTGAATGCCCATATCCGAAATAAGTTTCACAGAATGCTTCTGTGTAGTTTTTATTTGAAGATATTCTTTTTCAAAATATAGGCCTCTTAGCGCTCAGAATGTCCAATTGCAGTTTCTACAGAAAGAGATTTTCAGAACGGCTCCATCAAAAGTAAGGTTCAATTCAGTTAGTTGAATGCACAGAACAGAAATAAGTTTCACAGAATGCTTCTGTGTAGTTTATATTTGAATATATTCCTTTTCCAGTATTACCGTCTTAGCGATGCGAATATCCACTTGCATTTTCTACAGAAAGAGTGCTTCAGAACGGCTCAATCAAAAATAAGGTTCAACTCTGTTAGTTGAATGCACAGAAGAGAAAGAAGTTTCATACAATGCTTCTGTGTAGTTTATATTTGAATATATTCCTTTTTCCACTACTACCCTCTTAGCGCTCCAAATGTCCAGTTGCATTTTCTACAGAAAGAGTGTTCAGAACTGCTCAATCAAATGTATGGTTTAACTATGTTAGCTGAATGCACAGATCAGAAAGAAGTTTCACAGAATGATTCTGTGTAGTTTATATTTGAAGATATTCCTTTTTCCACTATTACCCACTTAGTGCTCCAAATGTCCAGTAGCATTTTCTACAGAAAGAGTGTTTCAGAACTGCTCAATCAAAAGTATGGTTTAACTCTGTTAGCTGAATGCACAGATCAGAAAGAAGTTTCACAGAATGCTTCTGTGTAGTGTTTATATGAAAATATTCTTTTTACCAATATAGGCCTCTTAGCGCTCAGAATGTCCAATTGCAGTTTCTATAGAAAGAGTGTTTCAGAACGGCTCAATGAAAAGTAAGGTTCACCTCTTTTAGTTGAATGCACAGAACAGAAAGAAGTTTCAAAGAATGCTTCTGTGTAGTATTTAGTTGAAGATATACCTTTATTGACTATTACCCACTTAGCGCTCCGAATGTCCACTGGCAGTTTCTACACAAAGAGTGTTTCAGAACTGCTCCTTCAAAAGTAAGGCTAAACTCTGTTGGTTGAATTCAGAGAACAGAAAGGAGTTTCAGAGAATGCTTCTGTGTGGTTTTTATTTGGAGATATTCCTTTTTCCTCTATTACAATCTTAGCGCTCCGAATGTCCACTTGCATTTTCTACACAAAGAGTGTTTCATAACTGCTCAATCAAAAGTATGGTTTAGCCCTTTTAACTGAATGCACAGATCAGAAATAAGTTTCACAGAATGATTCTGTGTAGTTTTTATTTGAAGATATTCTTTTTAACAATGTAGGCCTCTTAGCGCTTAGAAAGTCCAATTGCAGTTTCTACAGAAAGAGTGTTTCAGAACGGCTCAATCAAAAGTAAGGTTCAACTCTGTTAGTTGAATGCACAGAACAGAAAGAAGTTTCACAGAATGCTTCTGTGTAGTTTATATTTGAATATATTCCTTTTTCAACTATTACCCTCTTAGCGCTCCGAATGTCCACTTGCATTTTCTACAGAAAGAGTGTTCAGAACGGCTCAATCAAAAATATGGTTTTACTCTGTTAGTTAAATGCACAGATCCGAAAGAAGTTTCACAGAATGCTTCTGTGTAGTTTTTATTTGTAGATATTCTTTTTCCCAATATAGGCCTTTTAGCGGTCAGAATGTCCAATTGCAGTTTCTACAGAAAGAGTGTTTCACAACGGCTCCATCAAAAGTAAGGTTCAACTCAGTTAGTTGAATGCACAGAACAGAAAGAAGTTTCACAGAATGCTTCTGTGTAGTTTAGAATTGAATATATTCCTTTTTCCACTATTACCGTATTAGCGCTCCGAATGTCCACTTGCATTTTCTACAGAAAGAGTGTTCAGAACTGCGCAATCAAAAGTATGGTTTAACTCTGTTAGCTGAATGCACATATCAGAAATAAGTTTCACACAATGCTGTTGTGTAGTTTTTATTTGAAGATATTATTTTTCCCAATATAGGCCTCTTAGAGCTCAGAATGTCCAATTGCAGTTTCTACAGAAAGAGTGTTTCAGAACGGCTCAATCGAAAGTAAGGTTCAACTCTGTTAGTTGAATGCACAGAACAGAAAGAAGTTTCATACAATGCTTCTGTGTAGTTTATATTTGAACATATTCCTTTTTCCATTATTACCCACTTAGCGCTCCGAATGTAGAGTTGCATTTTCTACAGACAGAGTGTTTCAAATCTCCTCAATCAAAAGTATGGTTTAACTCTGTTAGCTGAGTGCTCAGATCAGAAAGAAGTTTCACAGAATGCTTCTGTGTAGCTTATATTTGAATATATTCCTTTTTCCATTACTACCCTCTTAGCGCTCCAAATGTCCAGTTGCATTTTCTACAGAAAGAGTGTTCAGAACTGCTCTATCAAAAATATGGTTTAACTCTGTTAGGTGAATGCACATATCAGAAAGAAGTTTCACAGGATGATTCTGTGTAGTTTATATTTGAATATAATCCTTTTTCCACTATTATCCCCTTAGCGCTACGAATCTCCACTTTCCTTTTCTACAGAAAGAGTGTTTCAGAACGGCTCAATCAAAACTAAGTTTCAACTCTTTTAATTGAAGGCACAGAACAGAAAGCAGTTTCACAGAATGCTTCTGTGTAGTATTTAGTTGAAGATATTCCTTTTTCGACTATTACCCTCTTAGCCCTCTGAATTTCCACCGGCAGTTTCTACACAAAGAGTGTTTCAGAACTGCTCCTTCAAAAGTAAGGCTCAGCTCTGTTAGTTGAATGCAGAGAACAGAAAGGAGTTTCAGAGAATGCTTCTGTGTAGTTTTTATTTGGAGATATTCCTTTTTTCACTATTACTATCTTAGCGCTCGGAATGTCCACTTGCATTTCCTACAGAAAGAGTGTTTCAGAACGGCTCAATCAAAACAAAGGTTCAACACTTTTAGTTGAATGCACAGAATAGAAAGAAGTTTCACAGAATGCTTCTGTGTAGTTTTTATTTGTAGATATTCTTTTTCCCAATATAGGCCTCTTAGCGCTCAGAATGTCCAATTGCATTTTCTACAGAAAGAGTGTTCCAGAACGGCTCAATCAAAAGCAAGGTTCAACTCAGTTAGTTGAATGCAGAGAACAGAAAGAAGTTTCACAGAATGCTTCTGTGTAGTTTATATTTGAGTATATTGCTTTTTCCACTATTACCCTCTTAGCGTTCCGAATGTCCACTTGCATTTTCTACAGAAAGAGTGTTCAGAACTGCGCAATCAAAAGTATGGTTTAACTCTGTTAGCTGAATGCACATATCAGAAATAAGTTTCACAGAATGTTTCTGTGTAGTTTTAATTTGTAGATATTCTTTTTCCCAATATAGGCCTTTTAGCGGTCAGAATGTCCAATTGCAGTTTCTACAGAAACAGTGTTTCACAACGGCTAAATCAAATTAAGGTTCAACTCTGTTAGTTGAATGCACAGAACAGAAAGAAGTTTCATACAATGCTTCTGTGTAGTTTATATTTGAACATATTCCTTTTTCCACTATTACTCACTTAGCGCTCCGAATGTCCAGTTGCATTTTCTACAGACAGAGTGTTTCAAAACTGCTCAGTCAAAAGTATGGTTTAACTCTGTTAGCTGAATGCTCAGATCAGAAAGAAGTTTCACAGAATGCTTCTGTGTAGTTTATATTTGAATATATTCCTTTTTCCACTACTACCCTCTTAGCGCTCCAAATGTCCAGTTGCATTTTCTACAGAAAGAGTGTTCAGAACTGCTCAATGAAAAGTATGGTTTAATTCTGTTAGCTGAATGCACAGAACAGAAAGAAGTTTCACAGAATGATTCTGTGTGGTTTATATTTGAAGATATTACTATTTCCAGTATTACCCTCTTAGAGCTCCCAATGTCCACTTGCATTTTCTACAGAAAGAGTGTTCAGAACTGCTCAATCAAAAGTGTGGTTTTACTCTATTTGTTGAATGCACATATCAGAAATAAGTTTCACAGGATGCTTCTGTGTAGTTTTTATTTGAAGATATTCTTTTTCCCAATATAGGCCTCTTAGCGCTCAGAATGTCCAATTGCAGTTTCTAAAGAAAGAGTGTTTCAGAACGGCTCCATCAAAAGTAAGGTTCAACTCAGTTAGTTGAATGCACAGAACAGAAAGAAGTTTCACAGAATGCTTCTGTGTAGTTTATATTTGAATATATTCCTTTTCCAGTATTACCGTCTTAGCGCTCAGAATATCCACTTGCATTGTCTACAGAAAGAGTGTTTCAGAACGGCTGAATCAAAAATATGGTTCAACTCTGTTAGTTGAATGCGCAGAAGAGAATGAAGTTTCATACAATGCTTCTGTGTAGTTTATAATTGAATATATTAATTTTTCCACTATTACCGTATTAGCGCTCCGAATGTCCACTTGCATTTTCTACAGAAAGAGTGTTCAGAACTGCGCAATCAAAAGTATGTTTTAACTCTGTTAGCTGAATGCTCAGATCAGAAAGAAGTTTCACAGAATGCTTCTGTGTAGCTTATATTTGAATATATTCCTTTTTCCACTACTACCCTCATAGCGCTCCAAATGTCCAGTTGCATTTTCTACAGAAAGAGTGTTCAGAACTGCACTATCAAAAGTGTGGTTTAACTCTGTTAGCTGAATGCACATATCAGAAAGAAGTTTCACAGAATGATTCTGTGTAGTTTATATTTGAAGATAATCTTTTTTCCACTATTACCCTCTTAGCGCTCCGAATCTCCACTTTCATTTTCTACAGAAAGAGTGTTTCAGAACGGCTCAATCAAAACTAAGGTTCAGCTCTTTTAGTTGAATGCACAGAACACAAAGTAGTTTCACAGAATGCTTCTGTGTAGTATTTAGTTGAAGATATTCCTTTTTCGACTATTACCGTCTTAGCGCTCCGAATGTCCACTGGCAGTTCCTACGCAAAGAGTGTTTCAGAACTGCTCCTTCAAAACTGAGACTCAGCTCTGTTAGTTGAATGCAGAGAACAGAAAGGAGTTTCAGAGAATGCTTCTGTGTAGTTTTTATTTGGAGATATTCCTTTTTCCACTATTACAATCTTAGCGTTCCGAATGTCCACTTGCATTTTCTACAGAAAGAGTGTTTCAGAACGGCTCAATCAAAACTAAGGTTCAACACTTTTAGTTGAATGCACAGAACAGAAAGAAGTTTCACAGAATGCTTCTGTGTAGTTTTTATTTGTAGATATTTTTTTTTCCCAATATAGGCCTCTTAGCGCTCAGAATGTCCAATTGCATTTTCTACAGAAAGAGTGTTTCAGAACGGCTCAATCAAAAGCAAGGTTCAACACAGATAGTTGAATGCAGAGAACAGAAAGAAGTTTCACAGAATGCTTCTGTGTAGTTTACATTTGGATATATTGCTTTTTCCACTATTACCCTCTTAGCGCTCGGAATGTCCACTTGCATTTTCTACAGAAAGAGTATTCAGAACTGTGCAATCAAAAGTATGGTTTAACTCTGTTAGCTGAATGCACATATCACAAATAAGTTTCACACAATGCTTCTGTGTAATTTTTATTTGAATATATTATTTTTCACAATATAGGCCTCTTAGCGCTCAGAATGTCCAATTACAGTTTCTACAGAAAGAGTGTTTAAGAACGGCTCAATCAAAAGTAAGGTTCAACTCTGTTAGTTGAATGTACAGAAGAGAAAGATGTTTCATACAATGCTTCTGTGTAGTTTATATTTGAACATATTCCTTTTTCCACTATTACCCACTTAGCACTCCGAATGTCCAGTTGCATTTTCTACAGACAGAGTGTTTCAAAACTGCTCAATCAAAAGAATGGTTTAACTCTGTTAGCTGAATGCTCAGATCAGAAAGAAGTTTCACAGAATGCTTCTGTGTAGTTTATATTTGAATATATTCTTTTTCCACTACTACCTTCTTAGCGCTCCAAATGTCCAGTTGCATTTTCTACAGAAAGAGTGTTCAGAACTTCTCAATCAAAAGTATGGTTTAACTCTGTTAGCTGAATGCACAGATCAGAAAGAAGTTTCACAGAATGATTCTGTGTAGTTTATATTTGAAGATATTACTTTTTCCAGTATTACCCTCTTAGCGCTCCGAATGTCCACTTGCATTTTCTACAGAAAGAGTGTTCAGAACGGCTCAATCAAAAGTATGGTTTTACTCTATTAGTTGAATGCCCATATCAGAAATAAGTTTCACAGAATGCTTCTGTGTAGTTTTTATTTGAAGATATTCTTTTTCCCAGTATAGGCCTCTTAGCGCTCAGAATATCCAATTGCAGTTTCTACAGAAAGAGTGTTTCAGAACGGCTCCATCAAAAGTAAGGTTCAACTCAGTTAGTTGAATGCACAGAACAGAAAGAAGTTTCACAGAATGCTTCTGTGTAGTTTATATTTGAACATATTCCTTTTTCCACTATTACCCACTTAGCGCTCCAAATGTCCAGTAGCATTTTCTACAGAAAGAGTGTTTCAGAACTGCTCAATCAAAAGTATGGTTTAACTCTATTAGCTGAATGCACAGATCAGAAAGAAGTTTAACAGAATGCTTCTGTGTAGTGTTTATATGAAAATATTCTTTTTACCAATATATGACTCTTAGCGCTCAGAATGTCCAATTGCAGTTTCTATAGAAAGAGTGTTTCAGAACGGCTCAATGAAAAGTAAGGTTCACTTCTTTTAGTTGAATGCACAGAACAGAAAGAAGTTTCACAGAATGCTTCTGTGTAGTATTTAGTTGAAGATATTCCTTTATTGACTATTACCCACTTAGCGCTCCGAATGTCCACTGGCAGTTTCTACACAAAGAGTGTTTCAGAACTGTTCCTTCAAAAGTAAGGCTAAACTCTGTTAGTTGAATTCAGAGAACAGAAAGGAGTTTCTGAGAATGCTTCTGTGTAGTTTTTATTTGGAGATATTCCTTTTTCCTCTATTACAATCTTAGCGCTCCGAAGGTCCCCTTGCATTTTCTACACAAAGAGTGTTTCATAACTGCTCAATCAAAAGTATGGTTTAGATCTGTTAACTGAATGCACATATCAGAAATATGTTTCAGAGAATGCTTCTGTGTAGTTTTTATTTGGAGATATTCCTTTTTCCACTAATAAAATCTTAGCGCTCAGAATGTCCACTTTCATTTTCTACAGAAAGAGTGTTTCAGAACGGCTCAATCAAAACAAAGGTTCAACACTTTTAGTTGAAAGCACAGAACAGAAAAAGTTTCACAGAAGTCTTCTGTGTAGTTTTTATGTGTAGATATTCTTTTTCCCAATATAGGCCTCTTAGCGCTCAGAATGTCCAATTGCATTTTCTACAGAAAGAGAGTTTCAGAACGGCTCAATCAAAAGCAAGGTTTAACTCAGTTAGTTGAATGCAGAGATCAGAAAGAAGTTTCACAGAATGCTTCTGTGTAGTTTATATATGAATATATTGCTTTTTCCACTATTACCCTCTAAGCGCTCCGAATGTCCACTTGCATTTTCTACAGAAAGAGTGTTCAGAACTGTGCAATCAAATGTATGCTTTAACTCTGTTAGCTGAATGCACATATCACAAATAAGTTTCACACAATGCTTCTGTGTAGTTTTTATTTGAATATATTATTTTTCGCAATATAGGCCTCCTAGCGCTCAGAATGTCCAATTACAGTTTCTACAGAAACAGTGTTTAAGAACGGCTCAATCAAAAGTAAGGTTCAACTCTGTTATTTGAATGTACAGAACACAAAGTTGTTTCATACAATGCTTCTGTGTAGTTTATATTTGAACATATTCCTTTTTCCACTATTACCCACTTAATGCTCCGAATGTCCAGTTGCATTTTCTACAGACAGAGTGCTTCAAAACTGCTCAATCAAAAGTATGGTTTAACTCTGTTAGCTGAATGCTCAGATCAGAAAAAGTTTCACAGAATGTTTCTCTGTAGTTTATATTTGAATATATACTTTTTCAACTACTACCCTCTTAGCGCTCCAAATGTCCAGCTGCATTTTCTACAGAAAGAGTGTTCAGAACTGCTCAATCAAAAGTATGGTTTAACTCTGTTAGCTGAAAGCACATATCAGAAATAAGTTTCACACAATGCTGCTGTGTAATTTTTATTTGAAGATATTATTTTTCCCAATATAGGCCTCTTAGCGCTCAGAATGTCCAATTGCAGTTTCTACAGAAAGTGTTTCAGAACGGCTCAATCAAAAGTAAGTTTCAAATCTGTTAGTTGAATGCACAGAACAGAAAGAAGTTTCATACAATGCTTCTGTGTAGTTTATATTTGAATATACACCTTTTTCCACTACTACCCTCGTAGCGCTCCAAATGTCCAGTTGCATTTTCTACAGAAAGAGTGTTCAGAACTGCTCAATCAAAAGTATGTTTTAACTCTGTTACCTGAATGCTCAGATCAGAAAGAAGTTTCACAGAATGATTCTGTGTAGTTTATATTTGAAGATATTCCTTTTTCCACTATTAAACTGTTAGCGCTCCAAATCTCCACTTTCATTTTCTACAGAAAGAGTGTTTCAGAACGGCTCAATCAAAACTAATGTTCAACTCTTTTAGTTGAATGCACAGAACAGAAAGAAGTTTCACAGAATGCTTCTGTGTAGTATTTAGTTGAAGATATTCCTTTTTCGACTATTACCGTCTTAGCGCTCCGAATGTCCACTGGCAGTTCCTACACAAAGAGTGTTTCAGAACTGCTCCTTCAAAAGTAAGGCTCAGCTCTGTTAGTTGAATGCAGAGAACAGAAAGGAGTTTCAGAGAATGCTTCTGTGTAGTTTTTATTTGGAGATATTCCTTTTTTCACTATTACAATCTTAGCGCTCCGAATGTCCACTTGCATTTTCTACAGAAAGAGTGTTTCAGAACGGCTCAATCAAAACTAAGGTTCAACACTTTTAGTTGAATTCACAGAACAGAAAGAAGTTTCACAGATTGCTTCTGTGTAGTTTTCATGTGTAGATATTATTTTTCCCAATATAGGCCTCTTAGCGCTCAGAATGTCCAATTGCAATTTCTACAGAAAGAGTGTTTCAGAACGGCTCAATCAAAAGCAAGTTTTAACTCAGTTAGTTGAATGCAGAGATCAGAAAGTAGTTTCACAGATGCTTCTGTGTAATTTATATTTGAATATATGCCTTTTTCCACTATTACCCTCTTAGCGCTCCGAAAGTCCACTTGCATTTTCTACCGAAAGAGTGTTCAGAACTGTGCAATCAAATGTATGGTTTAAATCTGTTAGCTGAATGCACATATCAGAAATAGGTTTCACACAATGCTTCTGTGTAGTTTTTATTTGAATATATTATTTTTCGCAATATAGGCCTCCTAGCGCTCAGAATGTCCAATTACAGTTTCTACAGAAACAGTGTTTAAGAACGGCTCAATCAAAAGTAAGGTTCAACTCTGTTAGTTGAATGTACAGAACACAAAGTTGTTTCATACAATGCTTCTGTGTAGTTTATAAATGAATATATTCCTTTTTCAACTATTACCGTATTAGCGCTCCGAATGTCCACTTGCATTTTCTACAGAAAGAGTGTTCAGAACTGCGCAATCAAAAGTATGTTTTAACTCTGTTAGCTGAATGGACATATCAGAAATAAGTTTCACACAATGCTGCTGTGTAGTTTTTATTTGAAGATACTATTTTTCCCAATATATGCCTCTTAGCGCTCAGAATATCCAATTGCAGTTTCTACACAAAGAGTGTTTCAGAACGGCTCAATCAAAAGTAAGGTTCAACTCTGTTAGTTGAATGCACAGAACATAAAGGAGTTTCATACAATGCTTCTGTGTAGTTTATATTTGAACATATTCCTTTTTCCATTATTACCCACTTAGCGCTCCGTATGTAAAGTTGCATTTTCTACAGACAGAGTGTTTCAAATCTCCTCAATCAAAAGTATGGTTTAACTCTGTTAGCTGAATGCTCAGATCAGAAAGAAGTTTCACAGAATGCTTCTGTGTAGCTTATATTTGAATATATTCCTTTTTCCACTACTACCCTCTTAGCGCTCCAAATGTCCAGTTGCATTTTCTACAGAAAGAGTGTTCAGAACTGCTCTATCAAAAGTATGGTTTAATTCTGTTAGTTGAATGCACAGATCAGAAAGAAGTTTAACAGAATGATTCTGTGTAGTTTATATTTGAAGATATTACTTTTTCCAGTATTACCCTCTTAGCGCTCCGAAGGTCCACTTCCATTATCTACAGAAGGAGTGTTCACAACGGCTCAATCAAAAGTATGGTTTTACTCTATTAGTTGAATGCTCATATCAGAAATAAGTTTCACAGAATGCTTCTGTGTAGTTTTTATTTGAAGATATTCCTTTTCCCAATATAGGCCTCTTAGCGCTCAGAATGTCCAATTGCAGTTTCTACAGAAAGAGTGTTTGAGAACGGCTCCATCAAAAGTAAGGTTCAACTCAGTTATTTGAATGCACAGAACAGAAAGAAGTTTCACAGAATGCTTCTGTGTAGTTTATATTTGAACATATTCCTTTTTCCACTATTACCCACTTAGCGCTCCAATGTCCAGTAGCATTTTCTACAGAAAGAGTGTTTCAGAACTGCTCAATCAAAAGTATGGTTTAACTCTGTTAGCTGAATGCACAGATCAGAAAGAAGTTTAACAGAATTCTTCTGTGTAGTGTTTATATGAAAATATTCTTTTTACCAATATATGCCTCTTAGCGCTCAGAATGTCCAATTGCAGTTTCTATAGAAAGAGTGTTTCAGAACAGCTCAATGAAAAGTAAGGTTCACTTCTTTTAGTTGAATGCACAGAACAGAAAGAAGTTTCACAGAATGCTTCTGTGTAGTATTTAGTTGAAGATATTCCTTTATTGACTATTACCCACTTAGCGCTCCGAATGTCCACTGGCAGTTTCTACACAAAGAGTGTTTCAGAACTGTTCCTTCAAAAGTAAGGCTAAACTCTGTTAGTTGAATTCAGAGAACAGAAAGGAGTTTCTGAGAATGCTTCTGTGTAGTTTTTATTTGGAGATATTCCTTTTTCCTCTATTACAATCTTAGCGCTCCAAATGTCCCCTTGCATTTTCTACACAAAGAGTGTTTCATAACTGCTCAATCAAAAGTATGGTTTAGATCTGTTAACTGAATGCACAGATCAGAAATAAGTTTCAGAGAATGCTTCTGTGTAGTTTTTATTTGGAGATATTCCTTTTTCCACTAATACAATCTTAGCGCTCCGAATGTCCACTTTCATTTTCTACAGAAAGAGTGTTTCAGAACGGCTCAATCAAAACAAAGTTCAACACTTTTAGCTGAATGCTCAGATCAGAAAAAGTTTCACAGAATGTTTCTCTGTAGTTTACATTTGAATATATTCTTTTTCAACTACTACCCTCTTAGCGCTCCAAATGTCCAGTTGCATTTTCTACAGAAAGAGTGTTCAGAACTGCTCAATCAAAAGTATGGTTTAACTCTGTTAGCTGAATGCACATATCACAAATAAGTTTCACACAATGCTGCTGTGTAATTTTTATTTGAAGATATTATTTTTCCCAATATAGGCCTCTTAGCGCTCAGAATGTCCAATTGCAGTTTCTACAGAAAGTGTTTCAGAACGGCTCAATCAAAAGTAAGTTTCAAATCTGTTAGTTGAATGCACAGAACAGAAAGAAGTTTCATACAATGCTTCTGTGTAGTTTATATTTGAACATATTCCTTTTTCCATTATTACCCACTTAGCGCTCCGAATGTCCAACTGCATTTTCTACAGACAGAGTTTTTCAAAACTGCTCAATCAAAAGTATGGTTTAACTCTGTTAGCTGAATGCTCAGATCAGAAAGAAGTTTCACAGCATGCTTCCGTGTAGTTTATATTTGAATATACACCTTTTTCCACTACTACCCTCTTAGCGCTCCAAATGTCCAGTTGCATTTTCTACAGAAAGAGTGTTCAGAACTGCTCAATCAAAAGTATGTTTTAACTCTGTTACCTGAATGCTCAGATCAGAAAGAAATTTCACAGAATGATTCTGTGTAGTTTATATTTGAAGATATTCCTTTTTCCACTATTACACTGTTAGTGCTCCAAATCTCCACTTTCATTTTCTACAGAAAGAGTGTTTCAGAACGGCTCAATCAAAACTAATGTTCAACTCTTTTAGTTGAATGCACAGAACAGAAAGAAGTTTCACAGAATGCTTCTGTGTAGTATTTAGTTGAAGATATTCCTTTTTCGACTATTACCGTCTTAGCGCTCCGAATGTCCACTGGCAGTTCCTACACAAAGAGTGTTTCAGAACTGCTCCTTCAAAAGTAAGGCTCAGCTCTGTTAGTTGAATGCAGAGAACAGAAAGGTGTTTCAGAGAATGCTTCTGTGTAGTTTTCATTTGGAGGTATTCCTTTTTTCACTATTACAATCTTAGCGCTCCGAATGTCCACTTGCATTTTCTACAGAAAGAGTGTTTCAGAACGGCTCAATCAAAACTAAGGTTCAACACTTTTAGTTGAATTCACAGAACAGAAAGAAGTTTCACAGAATGCTTCTGTGTAGTTTTCATGCGTAGATATTCTTTTCCCCAATATAGGCCTCTTAGCGCTCAGAATGTCCAATTGCATTTTCTACAGAAATAGTGTTTCAGAACGGCTCAATCAAAAGCAAGTTTTAACTCAGTTAGTTGAATGCAGAGATCAGAAAGAAGTTTCACAGAATGCTTCTGTGTAATTTATATTTGAATATATTCCTTTTTCCACTATTACCCTCTTTGCGCTCCGAAAGTCCACTTGCATTTTCTACAGAAAGAGTGTTCAGAACTGTGCAATCAAATGTATGGTTTAAATCTGTTAGCGGAATGCACATATCAGAAATAAGTTTCACACAATGCTTCTGTGTAGTTTTTATTTGAATATATTATTTTTCACAATATAGGCCTCCTTGCGCTCAGAATGTCCAATTACAGTTTCTACAGAAACAGTGTTTAAGAACGGCTCAATCAAAAGTAAGGTTCAACTCTGTTAGTTGAATGTACAGAACACAAAGTTGTTTCATACAATGCTTCTGTGTAGTTTATATTTGAACATATTCCTTTTTCCACTATTACCCAATTAGCGCTCCGAATGTCCAGTTGCATTTTCTACAGACAGAGTGTTTCAAAACTGCTCAATCAAAAGTATGGTTTAACTCTGTTAGCTGAATGCTCTTATCAGAAAGAAGTTTCACAGAATGTTTCTGTGTAGTTTATATTTGAATATATTCTTTTTCCACTACTACCCTCCTAGCGCTCCAAATGTCCAGTTGCATTTTCTACAGAAAGAGTGTTCAGAACTGCTCAATCCAAAGTACGGTTTAACTCTGTTAGCTGAATGCACAGATCAGAAAGAAATTTCACAGAATGATTCTGTGTAGTTCATATTTGAAGATATTACGTTTTCCAGTATTACCCTCTTAGCGCTCCGAATGTCCACTTGCATTTTCTACAGAAAGAGTGTTGAGAACGGCTCAATCAAAAGTATGGTTTTACTCTATTAGTTGAATGCCCATATCAGAAATTAGTTTCACAGAATGCTTCTGTGTAATTTTTATTTGAAGATATTCTTTTTCCCAATAGAGGCCTCTTAGCACTCAGAATGTCCAATTGCAGTTTCTACAGAAAGAGTGTTTCAGAACGGCTCCATCAAAAGTAAGGTTCAACTCAGTTAGTTGAATGCACAGAATAGAAAGAAGTTTCACAGAATGCTTCTGTGTAGTTTATAGTTGCATATATTCTTTTTCCAGTATTACCGTCTTAGCGCCCCGAATATCCACTTGCATTTTCTGCAGAAAGAGTGTTTCAGAACGGCTCAATCAAAAATAAGGTTCAACTCTGTTAGTTGAATGCACAGAACAGAAAGAAGTTTCATACAATGCTTCTGTGTAGTTTATATTTGAATATATTACTTTTTCCACTACTACCCACTTAGCGCTCCTAATATACATTTGCATTTTCTACAGAAAGAGTGTTCAGAACTGCTCAATCAAAATATGGTTTAATTCTGTTAGCTGAATGCACAGATCAGAAATAAGTTTCACAGAATGATTCTGTGTAGTTTATATTTGATGATATTCCTTTTTCCACTATTACCCACTTAGCACTCCAAATGTCCAGTTGCATTTTCTACAGAAAGAGTGTTTCAGAACTGCTCAATCAAAAGTATGGTTTAACTCTGTTAGCTGAATGCACAGATCAGAAAGAAGTTTCACAGAATGCTTCTGTGTAGTGTTTATATGAGATATTCTTTTTACCAATATAGGCCTCTTAGCGCTCAGAATGTCCAATTGCAGTTCCTATAGAAAGAGTGTTTCAGAACGGCTCAATCAAAAGTAAGGTTCAACTCTGTTAGTTTAATGCACAGAACAGAAAGAAGTTTCACAGAATGCTACTGTGTAGTTTATATTTGAATATATTCCTTTTTTCCACTATTACCCACTTAGCGCTCCGAATATCCACTTGCAGTTTCTACACAAAGATTGTTTCAGAACTGATCCTTCAAAAGTAAGGCTCAACTCTGTTAGTTGAATGCAGAGAACAGAAAGGAGATTCAGAGAATGCTTCTGTGTAGTTTTTATTTGGAGATATTCCTTTTTCCTCTATTACAATCTTAGCGCTCCGAAGGTCCACTTGCATTTTCTACACAAAGAGTCTCATAACTGCTCAATCAAAAGTATGGTTTAGCTCTGTTAACTGAATGCACAGTTCAGAAATAAGTTTCACAGAATGCTTCTCTGTAGTTTTTATTTGAAGATATTCTTTTTCCCAGTGTAGGCCTCTTAGCTCTCAAAATGTCCAATTGCAGTTAATACAGAAAGAGTGTTTCAGAACGGCTCAATCAAAAGTAAGGTTCAACTCTGTTAGTTGAATGCACAGAACAGAAAGAAGTTTCATACAATGCTTCCGTGTAGTTTATATTTGAACATATTCCTTTTTCCATTATTACCCACTTAGCGCTCCGAATGTCCAATTGCATTTTCTACAGACAGAGTTTTTCAAAACTGCTCAATCAAAAGTATGGTTTAACTCTGTTAGCTGAATGCTCAGATCAGAAAGAAGTTTCACAGAATGCTTCTGTGTAGTTTATATTTGAATATATACCTTTTTCCACTACTACCCTCTTAGCGCTCCAAATGTCCAGTTGCATTTTCTACAGAAAGAGTGTTCAGAACTGCTCAATCAAAAGTATGTTTTAACTCTGTTACCTGAATGCTCAGATCAGAAAGAAGTTTCACAGAATGATTCTGTGTAGTTTATATTTGAAGATATTCCTTTTTCCACTATTACACTGTTAGCGCTCCAAATCTCCACTTTCATTTTCTACAGAAAGAGTGTTTCAGAACGGCTCAATCAAAACTAATGTTCAACTCTTTTAGTTGAATGCACAGAATAGAAAGAAGTTTCACAGAATGCTTCTGTGTAGTATTTAGTTGAAGATATTCCTTTTTCGACCATTACCGTCTTAGCGCTCCGAATGTCACCTGGCAGTTCCTACACAAAGAGTGTTTCAGAACTGCTCCTTCAAAAGTAAGGCTCAGCTCTGTTAGTTGAATGCAGAGAACAGAAAGAAGTTTCAGAGAATGCTTCTGTGTAGTTTTCATTTGGAGATATTCCTTTTTTCACTATTACAATCGTAGCGCTCCGAATGTCCACTTGCATTTTCTACAGAAAGAGTGTTTCAGAACGGCTCAATCAAAACAAAGGTTCAACACTTTTAGTTGAATTCACAGAACAGAAAGAAGTTTCACAGAATGCTTCTGTGTAGTTTTCATGTGTAGATATTATTTTTCCCAATATAGGCCTCTTAGCGCTCAGAATGTCCAATTGCATTTTCTACAGAAACAGTGTTTCAGAACGGCTCAATCAAAAGCAAGTTTTAACTCAGTTAGTTGAATGCAGAGATCAGAAAAAAGTTTCACAGAATGCTTCTGTGTAATTTATATTTGAATATATTCCTTTTTCCACTATTACCCTCTTAGCGCTCCGAATCTCCACTTTCATTTTCTACAGAAAGAGTGTTTCAGAACGGCTCAATCAAAACTAATGTTCAACTCTTTTAGTTGAATGTACAGAACAGAAAGAAGTTTCACAGAATGCTTCTGTGTAGTTTTTATGTGTAGATATACTTTTTCCCAATATAGGCCTCTTAGCGCTAAGAATGTCCAATTGCATTTTCTACAGAAAGAGTGTTTCAGAACGGCTCAATCAAAAATAAGGTTCAACTCTGTTAGTTGAATGCACAGAACAGAAAGAAGTTTCATACAATGCTTCTGTGTAGTTTATATTTGAATATATTACTTTTTCCACTACTACCCACTTAGCGATCCTAATATCCAGTTGCATTTTCTACAGAAAGAGTGTTCAGAACTGCTCAATCAAAAGTATGCTTTAATTCTGTAAGCTGAATGCACAGATCAGAAACAAGTTTCACAGAATTATTCTGTGTAGTTTATATTTGAAGATATTCCTTTTTCCACTATTACCCACTTAGCGCTCCAAATGTCCAGTTGCATTTTCTACAGAAAGAGTGTTTCAGAACTGCTCAATCAAAAGTATGGTTTAACTCTGTTAGCTGAATGCACAGATCAGAAAGAAGTTTCACAGAATGCTTCTGTGTAGTGTTTATATGAAGATATTCTTTTTACCAATATAGGCCTCTTAGCGCTCAGAATGTCCAACTGCAGTTTCTATAGAAAGAGTGTTTCAGAACGGCTCAATGAAAAGTAAGGTTCACCTCTTTTAGTTGAATGCACAGTACAGAAAGAAGTTTCACAGAATGCTTCTCTGTAGAATTTAGTTGAAGATATTACTTTTTTGACTATTACCCACTTAGCACTTCGAATATCCACTTCCAGTTTCTACACAAAGAGTGTTTCAGAACTGTTCCTTCAAAAGTAAGGCTAAACTCTGTTAGTTGAATGCAGAGAACAGAAAGGGGTTTCAGAGAATGCTTCTGTGTAGTTTTTATTTGGAGATATTCCTTTTTCCTCTATTACAATCTTAGCGCTCCGAAGGTCCACTTGCATTTTCTACACAAAGAGTCTTTCATAACTGCTCAATCAAAAGTATGGTTTAGCTCTGTTAACTGAATGCAAAGATCAGAAATAAGTTTCACAGAATGCTTCTGTGTAGTTTTTATTTGAAGATATTCTTTTTCCCAAAGTAGGCCTCTTAGCTCTCAGAATGTCCAATTGCAGTTTCTACAGAAAGAGTGTTTCAGAACGGCTCAATCAAAAGCAAGGTTTATCTCAGTTAGTTGAATGCAGAGATCAGAAAGAAGTTTCACAGAATGCTTCTGTGTAGTTTATATTTGAATATATTGCTTTTTCCACTGTTACCCTCTTAGCGCTCCGAATGTCCACTTGCATTTTCTACAGAAGGAGTGTTCAGAACTGCGCAATCAAATGTATGGTTTAACTCTGTTAGCTGAATGCACATATCACAAATAAGTTTCACACAATGCTTCTGTGTAGTTTTTATTTGAATATATTATTTTTCGCAATATAGGCCTCCTAGCGCTCACAATGTCCAATTACAGTTTCTACAGAAAGAGTGTTTAAGAACGGCTCAATCAAAAGTAAGGTTCAACTCTGTTAGTTGAATGTACAGAACAGAAATATGTTTCATACAGTGATTCTGTGTAGTTTATATTTGAACATATTCCTTTTTCCACTATTACCCACTTAGCGCTCCGAATGTCCAGTTGCATTTTCTACAGACAGAGTGTTTCAAAACTGCTCAATCAAAAGTATGGTTTCACTCTGTTAGCTGAATGCACAGATCAGAAAGAAGTTTAACAGAATGCTTCTGTGTAGTTTATATTTGAATATATTCTTTTTCCACTACTACCCTCTTAGCGCTCCAAATGTCCAGTTGCATTTTCTACAGAAAGAGTGTTCAGAACTGCTCAATCAAAAGTATGGTTTAACTCTGTTAGCTGAATGCACAGATCAGAAAGAAATTTCACAGAATGATTCAGTGTAGTTCATATTTGAAGGTATTACTTTTTCCAGTATTACCCTCTTAGCGCTCCGAATGTCCACTTGCATTTTCTACAGAAAGAGTGTTCAGAACGGCTCAATCAAAAGTATGGTTTTACTGTATTATTTGAATGCCCATATCAGAAATAAGTTTCACAGAATTCTTCCGTGTAGTTTTTATTTGAAGATATTCTTTTTCCCAATATAGGCCTCTTAGCTCTCAGAATGTCCAATTGCAGTTTCTACAGAAAGAGTGTTTCAAAACGGCTCCATCAAAAGTAAGGTTCAACTCAGTTAGTTGAATGCACAGAACAGAAAGAAGTTTCACAGAATGCTTCTGTGTAGTTTATAGTTGAATATATTCTTTTTCCAGTATTACCGTCTTAGCGCTCCGAATATCCACTTGCATTTTCTACAGAAAGAGTGTTTCAGAACGGCTCAATCAAAAATAAGGTTCAACTCTGTTAGTTGAATGCACAGAACAGAAAGACGTTTCATACAATGCTTCTGTGTAGTTTATATTTGAATATATTACTTTTTCCACTACTACCCACTTAGCGATCCCAATATCCAGTTGCATTTTCTACAGAAAGTGTGTTCAGAACTGCTCAATCAAAAGTATGGTTTAATTCTGTAAGCTGAATGCACAGATCAGAAACAAGTTTCACAGAATTATTCTGTGTAGTTTATATTTGAAGATATTCCTTTTTCCACTATTACCCACTTAGCGCTCCAAATGTCCAGTTGCATTTTCTACAGAAAGACTGTTTCAGAACTGCTCAATCAAAAGTATGGTTTAACTCTGTTAGCTGAATGCACAGATCAGAAAGAAGTTTCACAGAATGCTTCTGTGTAGTGTTTATATGAAGATATTATTTTACCATTATAGGCCTCTTAGCGCTCAGAATGTCCAACTGCAGTTTCTATAGAAAGAGTGTTTCAGAACGGCTCAATGAAAAGTAAGGTTCACCTCTTTTAGTTGAATGCACAGTACAGAAAGAAGTTTCACAGAATGCTTCTCTGTAGAATTTAGTTGAAGATATTCCTTTTTTGACTATTACCCACTTAGCACTCCGAATATCCACTTCCAGTTTCTACACAAAGAGTGTTTCAGAACTGCTCCTTCAAAAGTAAGGCTAAACTCTGTTAGTTGAATGCAGAGAACAGAAAGGGGTTTCACAGAATGCTTCTGTGTAGTTTTTATTTGGAGATATTCCTTTTTCCTCTATTACAATCTTAGCGCTCCGAAGGTCCACTTGCATTTTCTACACAAAGAGTCTTTCATAACTGCTCAATCAAAAGTATGGTTTAGCTCTGTTAACTGAATGCACAGATCAGAAATAAGTTTCACAGAATGCTTCTGTGTAGTTTTTATTTGAAGATATTCTTTTTCCCAACGTAGGCCTCTTAGCTCTCAGAATGTCCAATTGCAGTTTCTACAGAAAGAGTGATTCAGAACGGCTCAATCAAAAGTAAGTTTCAACTCTGTTAGTTGAATGCACAGAACAGAAAGAAGTTTCATACAATGCTTCTGTGTAGTTTATATTTGAACATATTCTTTTTTCCATTTTTACCCACTTAGCGCTCCGAATGTCCAGTTGCATTTTCTATAGACAGAGTGTTTCAAAACTGCTCAATCAAAAGTATGGTTTAACTCTGTTAGCTGAATGCTCAGATCAGAAAGAAGTTTCACAGAATGCTTCTGTGTAGTTTATATTGAATATATACCTTTTTCTACTACTACCCTCTTAGCGCTCCAAATGTCCAATTGCATTTTCTACAGAAAGAGTGTTCAGAACTGCTCAATCAAAAGTATGTTTTAACTCTGTTAGCTGAATGCACAGATCAGAAAGTAGTTTCACAGAATGATTCTGTGTAGTTTATATTTGAAGATATTCCTTTTTCCACTATTACCTACTTAGCGCTCCGAATCTCCACTTTCATTTTCTACAGAAAGAGTGTTTCAGAACGGCTCAATCAAAACTAAGGTTCAACTCTTTTAGTTGAATGCACAGAACAGAAAGTAGTTTCACAGAATGCTTCTGTGTAGTTTTAATGTGTAGATATTCTTTTTCCCAATATAGGCCTCTTAGCGCTCAGAATATCCAATTGCATTTTCTACAGAAAGAGTGTTTCAGAACGGCTCAATCAAAAGCAAGGTTTATCTCAGTTAGTTGAATGCAGAGATCAGAAAGTAGTTTCACAGAATGCTTCTGTGTAGTTTATGTTTGAATATATTGCTTTTTCCACTATTACTCTCTTAGCGCTCCGAATCTCCACTTTCATTTTCTACAGAAAGAGTGTTTCAGAACGGCTCAATCAAAACTAAGGTTCAACTCTTTTAGTTGAATGCACAGAACAGAAAGAAGTTTCACAGAATGCTTCTGTGTAGTATTTAGTTGAAGATATTCCTTTTTCGACTATTACCGTCTTAGCGCTCCGAATGTCCACTGGCAGTTCCTACACAAAGAGTGTTTCAGAACTGCTCCTTCAACAGTAAGGTTCAGCTCTGTTAGTTGAATGCAGAGAACAGAAAGGAGTTTCAGAGAATGCTTCTGTGTAGTTTTTATTTGGAGATATTCCTTTTTCCACTATTACAATCTTAGCGCTCCGAATGTCCACTTGCATTTTCTACAGAAAGAGTGTTTCAGAACGGCTCAATCAAAACTAAGGTTCAACACTTTTAGTTGAATGCACAGAACAGAAAGAAGTTTCACAGAATGCTTCTGTGTAGTTTTTATGTGTAGATATTCTTTTTCCCAATATAGGCCTCTTAGCGCTCAGAATCTCCAATTGCATTTTCTACAGAAAGAGTGTTTCAGAACGGCTCAATCAAAAGCAAGGTTTATCTCAGTTAGTTGAATGCAGAGATCAGAAAGAAGTTTCACAGAATGCTTCTGTGTAGTTTATATTTGAATATATTGCTTTTTCCACTATTACCCTCTTAGCGCTCCGAATGTCCACTTGCATTTTCTACAGAAGGAGTGTTCAGAACTGCGCAATCAAATGTATGGTTTAATCTGTTAGCTGAATGCACATATCACAAATAAGTTTCACACAATGCTTCTGTGTAGTTTTTATTTGAATATATTATTTTTCGCAATATAGGCCTCCTAGCGCTCATAATGTCCAATTACAGTTTCTACGGAAAGAGTGTTTAAGAACGGCTCAATCAAAAGTAAGGTTCAACGCTGTTAGTTGAATGTACAGAACAGAAATATGTTTCATACAATGCTTCTGTGTAGTTTATATTTGAACATATTCCTTTTTCCACTATTACCGACTTAGCGCTCCGAATGTCCAGTTGCATTTTCTACAGACAGAGTGTTTCAAAACTGCTCAATCAAAAGTATGGTTTCACTCTGTTAGCTGAATGCTCATATCAGAAAGAAGTTTAACAGAATGCTTCTGTGTAGTTTATATTTGAATATATTCTTTTTCCACTACTACCCTCTTAGCGCTCCAAATGTCCAGTTGCATTTTCTACAGAAAGCGTGTTCCGAACTGCTCAATCAAAAGTATGGTTTAACTCTGTTAGCTGAATGCACAGATCAGAAAGAAATTTCACATAATGATTCAGTGTAGTTCATATTTGAAGGTATTACTTTTTCCAGTATTACCCTTTTAGCGCTCCGAATGTCCACTTGCATTTTCTACAGAAAGAGTGTTCAGAACGGCTCAATCAAAAGTATGGTTTTACTGTATTATTTGAATGCCCATAACAGAAATAAGTTTCACAGAATTCTTCCGTGTAGTTTTTATTTGAAGATATTCTTTTTCCCAATATAGGCCTCTTAGCTCTCAGAATGTCCAATTGCAGTTTCTACAGAAAGAGTGTTTCAAAACGGCTCCATCAAAAGTAAGGTTCAACACAGTTAGTTGAATGCACAGATCAGAAAGAAGTTTCACAGAATGATTCTGTGTAGTTTATATTTGGAGACATTCCTTTTTCCACTATTACCCTCTTATTGCTCCGAATCTCCACTTGCAATTTCTACAGAAAGAGTGTTTCAGAACGGCTCAATCAAAACTAAGGTTCAACTAGTTTAGTTGAACAAACAGAACAGAAAGAAGTTTCACACAATTCTTCTGTGTAGTTTTTATTTGTAGACATTCTTTTTCCCAATATAGGCCTCCTAGCGCTCAGAATGTCCAATTGCAGTTTCTACAGAAAGAGTGTTTCAGAACGGCTCAATCAAAAGTAAGGTTCAACTCTGTTAGTTGAATGCACAGAACAGAAAGAAGTTTCATACAATGCTTCTGTGTAGTTTATATTTGAACGTATTCTTTTTTCCACTATTACCCACTTAGCGCTACGAATGTCCAGTTGCATTTTCTACAGACAGAGTGTTTCAAAACTGCTCAATCAAAAGTATGGTTTAACTCTGTTAGCTGAATGCTCAGATCAGAAAGAAGTTTCACAGAATGCTTCTGTGTAGCTTATATTTGAATATATTCCTTTTTCCACTAATACGCTCTTAGCGCTCCAAATGTCCAGTTGCATTTTCTACAGAAAGAGTGTTCAGATCTGCTCAATCAAAAGTATGGTTTAACTCTGTTAGCTGAATGCACAGATCAGAAAGAAGTTTCACCGAATGATTCTGTGTAGTTTATATTTGAAGACATTCCTTTTTCCACTATTACCCTCTTAGCGCTCCGAATCTAAACTTGCATTTTCTACAAAAAGAGTGTTTCATAACTGCTCAATCAAAAATATGTTTTATCTCTGTTAACTGAATTTACACATCAGAAATAAGTTTCACAGAATGCATCTGTGTAGTTTTTATTTGAAGATATTCTTTTTCCCAATGTAGGCCTCTTAGCGCTTAGCATGTCCAATTGCAGTTTCTACTGAAAGAGTGTTTCAGAACGGCTCAATCAAAAGTAAGGTTCAACTCTGTTAGTTGAATGCACAGAACAAAAAGAATTTTCACAGAATGCTACTGTGTAGTTTATATTTGAATATATTCCTTTTTCCACTATTACCCTCTTAGCGCTCCGAATGTCCACTTGCATTTTCTACAGAAAGAGTGTTCAGAACTGCGCAATCAGAAGTATGGTTTAACTCTGTTAGCTTAATGAACATATCAGAAATAAGTTTCACACAATGCTTCTGTGTAGTTTTTATTTGAAGATATTATTTTTCCCAATAGAGGCCTCTTAGCGCTCAGAATGTCCAATTGCAGTTTCTACAGAAAGATTGTTTCAGAAAGGCTCAATCAAAAGTAAGGTTCAACTCTGTTAGTTGAATGCACAGAACAGAAAGAAGTTTCATACAATGCTTCTGTGTAGTTTATATTTGAACATATTCTTTTTTCCACTATTACCCACTTAGCGCTACGAATGTCCAGTTGCATTTTCTACAGACAGAGTGTTTCAAAACTGCTCAATCAAAAGTATGGCTTAACTCTGTTAGCTGAATGCTCAGATAAGAAAGAAGTTTCACAGAATGCTTCTGTGTAGTTTATATTTGAATATATTCCTTTTTCCACTACTACTCTCTTAGCGCTCCAAATGTCCAGTTGCATTTTCTACAGAAAGAGTGTTCAGATCTGCTCAATCAAAAGTATGGTTTAACTCTGTTAGCTGAATGCACAGATCAGAAAGAAGTTTCACAGAATGATTCTGTGTAGTTTATATTTGGAGACATTCCTTTTTCCACTATTACCCTCTTATTGCTCCGAATCTCCACTTGCATTTTCTACAGAAAGAGTGTTTCAGAACGGCTCAATCAAAACTAAGGTTCAACTAGTTTAGTTGAACAAACAGAACAGAAAGAAGTTTCACACAATTCTTCTGTGTAGTTTTTATTTGTAGACATTCTTTTTCCCAATATAGGCCTCCAAGTGCTCAGAATGTCCAATTGCAGTTTCTACAGAAAGAGTGTTTCAGAAAGGCTCAATCAAAAGTAAGGTTCAACTTTGTTAGTTGAATGCACAGAACAGAAAGAAGTTTCATACAATGCTTCTGTGTAGTTTATATTTGAACATATTCTTTTTTCCACTATTACCCACTTAGTGCTACGAATGTCCAGTTGCATTTTCTACAGACAGAGTGTTTCAAAACTGCTCAATCAAAAGTATGGTATAACTCTGTTAGCTGAATGCTCATATCAGAAAGAAGTTTCACAGAATGCTTCTGTGTAGTTTATATTTGAATATATTCCTTTTTCCACTACTACGCTCTTAGCGCTCCAAACGTCCAGTTGCATTTTCTACAGAAAGAGTGTTCAGATCTGCTCAATCCAAAGTATGGTTTAACTCTGTTAGCTGAATGCACAGATCAGAAAGAAGTTTCACCGAATGATTCTGTGTAGTTTATATTTGAAGACATTCCTTTTTCCACTATTACCCTCTTAGCGCTCCGAATGTCCACTTGCATTTTCTACAGAAAGAGTGTTCAGAACGGCTCAATCAAAAGTATGGTTTTACTGTATTATTTGAATGCCCATAACAGAAATAAGTTTCACAGAATTCTTCCGTGTAGTTTTTATTTGAAGATATTCTTTTTCCCAATATAGGCCTCTTAGCTCTCAGAATGTCCAATTGCAGTTTCTACAGAAAGAGTGTTTCAAAACGGCTCCATCAAAAGTAAGGTTCAACACAGTTAGTTGAATGCACAGATCAGAAAGAAGTTTCACAGAATGATTCTGTGTAGTTTATATTTGGAGACATTCCTTTTTCCACTATTACCCTCTTATTGCTCCGAATCTCCACTTGCAATTTCTACAGAAAGAGTGTTTCAGAACGGCTCAATCAAAACTAAGGTTCAACTAGTTTAGTTGAACAAACAGAACAGAAAGAAGTTTCACACAATTCTTCTGTGTAGTTTTTATTTGTAGACATTCTTTTTCCCAATATAGGCCTCCTAGCGCTCAGAATGTCCAATTGCAGTTTCTACAGAAAGAGTGTTTCAGAACGGCTCAATCAAAAGTAAGGTTCAACTCTGTTAGTTGAATGCACAGAACAGAAAGAAGTTTCATACAATGCTTCTGTGTAGTTTATATTTGAACGTATTCTTTTTTCCACTATTACCCACTTAGCGCTACGAATGTCCAGTTGCATTTTCTACAGACAGAGTGTTTCAAAACTGCTCAATCAAAAGTATGGTTTAACTCTGTTAGCTGAATGCTCAGATCAGAAAGAAGTTTCACAGAATGCTTCTGTGTAGCTTATATTTGAATATATTCCTTTTTCCACTAATACGCTCTTAGCGCTCCAAATGTCCAGTTGCATTTTCTACAGAAAGAGTGTTCAGATCTGCTCAATCAAAAGTATGGTTTAACTCTGTTAGCTGAATGCACAGATCAGAAAGAAGTTTCACCGAATGATTCTGTGTAGTTTATATTTGAAGACATTCCTTTTTCCACTATTACCCTCTTAGCGCTCCGAATCTAAACTTGCATTTTCTACAAAAAGAGTGTTTCATAACTGCTCAATCAAAAATATGTTTTATCTCTGTTAACTGAATTTACACATCAGAAATAAGTTTCACAGAATGCATCTGTGTAGTTTTTATTTGAAGATATTCTTTTTCCCAATGTAGGCCTCTTAGCGCTTAGCATGTCCAATTGCAGTTTCTACTGAAAGAGTGTTTCAGAACGGCTCAATCAAAAGTAAGGTTCAACTCTGTTAGTTGAATGCACAGAACAAAAAGAATTTTCACAGAATGCTACTGTGTAGTTTATATTTGAATATATTCCTTTTTCCACTATTACCCTCTTAGCGCTCCGAATGTCCACTTGCATTTTCTACAGAAAGAGTGTTCAGAACTGCGCAATCAGAAGTATGGTTTAACTCTGTTAGCTTAATGAACATATCAGAAATAAGTTTCACACAATGCTTCTGTGTAGTTTTTATTTGAAGATATTATTTTTCCCAATAGAGGCCTCTTAGCGCTCAGAATGTCCAATTGCAGTTTCTACAGAAAGATTGTTTCAGAAAGGCTCAATCAAAAGTAAGGTTCAACTCTGTTAGTTGAATGCACAGAACAGAAAGAAGTTTCATACAATGCTTCTGTGTAGTTTATATTTGAACATATTCTTTTTTCCACTATTACCCACTTAGCGCTACGAATGTCCAGTTGCATTTTCTACAGACAGAGTGTTTCAAAACTGCTCAATCAAAAGTATGGCTTAACTCTGTTAGCTGAATGCTCAGATAAGAAAGAAGTTTCACAGAATGCTTCTGTGTAGTTTATATTTGAATATATTCCTTTTTCCACTACTACTCTCTTAGCGCTCCAAATGTCCAGTTGCATTTTCTACAGAAAGAGTGTTCAGATCTGCTCAATCAAAAGTATGGTTTAACTCTGTTAGCTGAATGCACAGATCAGAAAGAAGTTTCACAGAATGATTCTGTGTAGTTTATATTTGGAGACATTCCTTTTTCCACTATTACCCTCTTATTGCTCCGAATCTCCACTTGCATTTTCTACAGAAAGAGTGTTTCAGAACGGCTCAATCAAAACTAAGGTTCAACTAGTTTAGTTGAACAAACAGAACAGAAAGAAGTTTCACACAATTCTTCTGTGTAGTTTTTATTTGTAGACATTCTTTTTCCCAATATAGGCCTCCAAGTGCTCAGAATGTCCAATTGCAGTTTCTACAGAAAGAGTGTTTCAGAAAGGCTCAATCAAAAGTAAGGTTCAACTTTGTTAGTTGAATGCACAGAACAGAAAGAAGTTTCATACAATGCTTCTGTGTAGTTTATATTTGAACATATTCTTTTTTCCACTATTACCCACTTAGTGCTACGAATGTCCAGTTGCATTTTCTACAGACAGAGTGTTTCAAAACTGCTCAATCAAAAGTATGGTATAACTCTGTTAGCTGAATGCTCATATCAGAAAGAAGTTTCACAGAATGCTTCTGTGTAGTTTATATTTGAATATATTCCTTTTTCCACTACTACGCTCTTAGCGCTCCAAACGTCCAGTTGCATTTTCTACAGAAAGAGTGTTCAGATCTGCTCAATCCAAAGTATGGTTTAACTCTGTTAGCTGAATGCACAGATCAGAAAGAAGTTTCACCGAATGATTCTGTGTAGTTTATATTTGAAGACATTCCTTTTTCCACTATTACCCTCTTAGCGCTCCGAATCTCCACTTGCATTTTCTACAAAAAGTGTGTTTCATAACTGCTCAATCAAAAATATGTTTTATCTCTGTTAACTGAATTTACAGATCAGAAATAAGTTTCACAGAATGCATCTGTGTAGTTTTTATTTGAAGATATTCTTTTTCCCAATGTAGGCCTCTTAGCGCTTAGCATGTCCAATTGCAGTTTCTACAGAAAGAGTGTTTCAGAACGGCTCAATCAAAAGTAAGGTTCAAATCTGTTAGTTGAATGCACAGAACAGAAAGAATTTTCACAGAATGCTACTGTGTAGTTTATATTTTAATATATTCCTTTTTCCACTATTACCCTCTTAGCGCTCCGAATGTCCACATGCATTTTCTACAGAAAGAGTGTTCAGAACTGCGCAATCAAAAGTATGGTTTAACTCTGTTAGCTTAATGAAGATATCAGAAATAAGTTTCACACAATGCTTCTGTGTAGTTTTTATTTGAAGATATTATTTTTCCCAATAGAGGCCTCTTAGCGCTCAGAATGTCCAATTGCAGTTTCTACAGAAAGATTGTTTCAGAAAGGCTCAATCAAAAGTAAGGTTCAACTCTGTTAGTTGAATGCACAGAACAGAAAGAAGTTTCATACAATGCTTCTCTGTAGTTTATATTTGAACATATTCTTTTTTCCACTATTACCCACTTAGCGCTACGAATGTCCAGTTGCATTTTCTACAGACAGAGTGTTTCAAAACTGCTCAATCAAAAGTATGTTTTAACTCTGTTAGCTGAATGCTCAGATCAGAAAGAAGTTTCACAGAATGCTTCTGTGTAGTTTATATTTGAATATATTCCTTTTTCCACTACTACTCTCTTAGCGCTCCAAATGTCCAGTTGCATTTTCTACAGAAAGACTGTTCAGATCTGCTCAATCAAAAGTATGGTTTAACTCTGTTAGCTGAATGCACAGATCAGAAAGAAGTTTCACAGAATGATTCTGTGTAGTTTATATTTGGAGACATTCCTTTTTCCACTATTACCCTCTTATTGCTCCGAATCTCCACTTGCATTTTCTACAGAAAGAGTGTTTCAGAACGGCTCAATCAAAACTAAGGTTCAACTAGTTTAGTTGAACAAACAGAACGGAAAGAAGTTTCACACAATTCTTCTGTGTAGTTTTTATTTGTAGACATTCTTTTTCCCAATATAGGCCTCCTAGCGCTCAGAATGTCCAATTGCAGTTTCTACAGAAAGAGTGTTTCAGAACGGCTCAATCAAAAGTAAGGTTCAACTTTGTTAGTTGAATGCACAGAACAGAAAGAAGTTTCATACAATGCTTCTGTGTAGTTTATATTTGAACATATTCTTTTTTCCACTATTACCCACTTAGTGCTACGAATGTCCAGTTGCATTTTCTACAGACAGAGTGTTTCAAAACTGCTCAATCAAAAGTATGGTATAACTCTGTTAGCTGAATGCTCATATCAGAAAGAAGTTTCACAGAATGCTTCTGTGTAGTTTATATTTGAATATATTCCTTTTTCCACTACTACGCTCTTAGCGCTCCAAATGTCCAGTTGCATTTTCGACAGAAAGAGTGTTCAGATCTGCTCAATCAAAAGTATGGTTTAACTCTGTTAGCTGAATGCACAGATCAGAAAGAAGTTTCACCGAATGATTATGTGTAGTTTATATTTGAAGACATTCCTTTTTCCACTATTACCCTCTTAGCGCTCCGAATCTCCACTTGCATTTTCTACAAAAAGAGTGTTTCATAACTGCTCAATCAAAAATATGTTTTATCTCTGTTAACTGAATTTACAGATCAGAAATAAGTTTCACAGAATGCATCTGTGTAGTTTTTATTTGAAGATATTCTTTTTCCCAATGTAGGCCTCTTAGCGCTTAGCATGTCCAATTGCAGTTTCTACAGAAAGAGTGTTTCAGAACGGCTCAATCAAAAGTAAGGTTCAACTCTGTTAGTTGAATGCACAGAACAGAAAGAATTTTCACAGAATGCTACTGTGTAGTTTATATTTGAATATATTCCTTTTTCCACTATTACCCTCTTAGCGCTCCGAATGTCCACTTGCATTTTCTACAGAAAGAGTGTTCAGAACTGCGCAATCAAAAGTATGGTTTAACTCTGTTAGCTTAATGAACATATCAGAAATAAGTTTCACACAATGCTTCTGTGTAGTTTTTATTTGAAGATATTATTTTTCCCAATAGAGGCCTCTTAGCGCTCAGAATGTCCAATTGCAGTTTCTACAGAAAGAGTGTTTCAGAAAGGCTCAATCAAAAGTAAGGTTCAACTCTGTTAGTTGAATGCACAGAACAGAAAGAAGTTTCATACAATGCTTCTGTGTAGTTTATATTTGAACATATTCTTTTTTCCACTATTACCCACTTAGCGCTACGAATGTCCAGTTGCATTTTCTACAGACAGAGTGTTTCAAAACTGCTCAATCAAAAGTATGTTTTAACTCTGTTAGCTGAATGCTCAGATCAGAAAGACGTTTCACAGAATGCTTCTGTGTAGTTTATATTTGAATATATTCCTTTTTCCACTACTACTCTCTTAGCGCTCCAAATGTCCAGTTGCATTTTCTACAGAAAGAGTGTTCAGATCTGCTCAATCAAAAGTATGGTTTAACTCTGTTAGCTGAATGCACAGATCAGAAAGAAGTTTCACAGAATGATTCTGTGTAGTTTATATTTGGAGACATTCCTTTTTCCACTATTACCCTCTTATTGCTCCGAATCTCCACTTGCATTTTCTACAGAAAGAGTGTTTCAGAACGGCTCAATCAAAACTAAGGTTCAACTAGTTTAGTTGAACAAACAGAACAGAAAGAAGTTTCATACAATTCTTCTGTGTAGTTTTTATTTGTAGACATTCTTTTTCCCAATATAGGCCTCCTAGCGCTCAGAATGTCCAATTGCAGTTTCTACAGAAAGAGTGTTTCAGAAAGGCTCAATCAAAAGTAAGGTTCAACTTTGTTAGTTGAATGCACAGAACAGAAAGAAGTTTCATACAATGCTTCTGTGTAGTTTATATTTGAACATATACTTTTTTCCACTATTACCCACTTAGTGCTACGAATGTCCAGTTGCATTTTCTACAGACAGAGTGTTTCAAAACTGCTCAATCAAAAGTATGGTATAACTCTGTTAGCTGAATGCTCATATCAGAAAGAAGTTTCACAGAATGCTTCTGTGTAGTTTATATTTGAATATATTCCTTATTCCACTACTACGCTCTTAGCGCTCCAAAAGTCCAGTTGCATTTTCTACAGAAAGAGTGTTCAGATCTGCTCAATCAAAAGTATGGTTCAACTTTGTTAGCTGAATGCACAGATCAGAAAGAAGTTTCACCGAATGATTCTGTGTAGTTTATATTTGAAGACATTCCTTTTTCCACTATTACCCTCTTAGTGCTCCGAATCTCCACTTGCATTTTCTACAAAAAGATTGTTTCATAACTGCTCAATCAAAAATATGTTTTATCTCTGTTAACTGAATTTACAGATCAGAAATAAGTTTCACAGAATGCATCTGTGTAGTTTTTATTTGAAGATATTCTTTTTCCCAATGTAGGCCTCTTAGCGCTTAGCATGTCCAATTGCAGTTTCTACAGAAAGAGTGTTTCAGAACGGCTCAATCAAAAGTAAGGTTCAAATCTGTTAGTTGAATGCACAGAACAGAAAGAATTTTCACAGAATGCTACTGTGTAGTTTATATTTGAATATATTCCTTTTTCCACTATTACCCTCTTAGCGCTCCGAATGTCCACTTGCATTTTCTACAGAAAGAGTGTTCAGAACTGCGCAATCAAAAGTATGGTTTAACTCTGTTAGCTTAATGAACATATCAGAAATAAGTTTCACACAATGCTTCTGTGTAGTTTTTATTTGAAGATATTATTTTTCCCAATAGAGGCCTCTTAGCGCTCAGAATGTCCAATTGCAGTTTCTACAGAAAGATTGTTTCAGAAAGGCTCAATCAAAACTAAGGTTCAACTCTGTTAGTTGAATGCACAGAACAGAAAGAAGTTTCATACAATGCTTCTGTGTAGTTTATATTTGAACATATTCTTTTTTCCACTATTACCCACTTAGCGCTACGAATGTCCAGTTGCATTTTCTACAGACAGAGTGTTTCAAAACTGCTCAATCAAAAATATGTTTTAACTCTGTTAGCTGCATGCTCAGATCAGAAAGAAGTTTCACGGAATGCTTCTGTGTAGTTTATATTTGAATATATTACTTTTTCCACTACTACTCTCTTAGCGCTCCAAATGTCCAGTTGCATTTTCTAGAGAAAGACTGTTCAGATCTGCTCAATCAAAAGTATGGTTTAACTCTGTTAGCTGAATGCACAGATCAGAAAGAAGTTTCACAGAATGATTCTGTGTAGTTTATATTTGGAGACATTCCTTTTTCCACCATTACCCTCTTATTGCTCCGAATCTCCACTTGCATTTTCTACAGAAAGAGTGTTTCAGAACGGCTCAATCAAAACTAAGGTTCAACTAGTTTAGTTGAACAAACAGAACGGAAAGAAGTTTCACACAATTCTTCTGTGTAGTGTTTATTTGTAGACATTCTTTTTCCCAATATAGGCCTCCTAGCGCTCAGAATGTCCAATTGCAGTTTCTACAGAAAGAGTGTTTCAGAACGGCTCAATCAAAAGTAAGGTTCAACTTTGTTAGTTGAATGCACAGAACAGAAAGAAGTTTCATACAATGCTTCTGTGTAGTTTATATTTGAACATATTATTTTTTCCACTATTACCCACTTAGTGCTACGAATGTCCAGTTGCATTTTCTACACACAGAGTGTTTCAAAACTGCTCAATCAAAAGTATGGTATAACTCTGTTAGCTGAATGCTCATATCAGAAAGAAGTTTCACAGAATGCTTCTGTGTAGTTTATATTTGAATATATTCCTTTTTCCACTACTACGCTCTTAGCGCTCCAAATGTCCAGTTGCATTTTCGACAGAAAGAGTGTTCAGATCTGCTCAATCAAAAGTATGGTTTAACTCTGTTAGCTGAATGCACAGATCAGAAAGAAGTTTCACCGAATGATTCTGTGTAGTTTATATTTGAAGACATTCCTTTTTCCACTATTACCCTCTTAGCGCTCCGAATCTCCACTTGCATTTTCTACAAAAAGAGTGTTTCATAACTGCTCAATCAAAAATATGTTTTATCTCTGTTAACTGAATTTACAGATCAGAAATAAGTTTCACAGAATGCATCTGTGTAGTTTTTATTTGAAGATATTCTTTTTCCCAATGTAGGCCTCTTAGCGCTTAGCATGTCCAATTGCAGTTTCTACAGAAAGAGTGTTTCAGAACGGCTCAATCAAAAGTAAGGTTCAACTCTGTTAGTTGAATGCACAGAACAGAAAGAATTTTCACAGAATGCTACTGTGTAGTTTATATTTGAATATATTCCTTTTTCCACTATTACCCTCTTAGCGCTCCGAATGTCCACTTGCATTTTCTACAGAAAGAGTGTTCAGAACTGCGCAATCAAAAGTATGGTTTAACTCTGTTAGCTTAATGAACTTATCAGAAATAAGTTTCACACAATGCTTCTGTGTAGTTTTTATTTGAAGATATTATTTTTCCCAATATAGGCCTCTTAGCGCTCAGAATGTCCAATTGCAGTTTCCACAGAAAGAGTGTTTCAGAAAGGCTCAATCAAAAGTAAGGTTCAACTCTGTTAGTTGAATGCACAGAACAGAAAGTAGTTTCATACAATGCTTCTGTGTAGTTTATATTTGAACATATTCTTTTTTCCACTATTACCCACTTAGCGCTACGAATGTCCAGTTCCATTTTCTACAGACAGAGTGTTTCAAAACTGCTCAATCAAAAGTATGGTTTAACTCTGTTAGCTGAATGCTCAGATCAGAAAGAAGTTTCACAGAATGCTTCTGTGTAGTTTATATTTGAATATATTTTTTTTCCACTACTACTCTCTTAGCGCTCCAAATGTCCAGTTGCATTTTCTACAGAAAGAGTGTTCAGATCTGCTCAATCAAAAGTATGGTTTAACTCTGTTAGCTGAATGCACAGATCAGAAAGAAGTTTCACAGAATGATTCTGTGTAGTTTATATTTGGAGACATTCCTTTTTCCACTATTACCGTCTTAGCGCTCCGAATCTCCACTTGCATTTTCTACATAAAGACTGTTTCAGAACGGCTCAATCAAAACTAAGGTTCAACTAGTTTAGTTGAACAAACAGAACAGAAAGAAGTTTCACACAATTCTTCTGTGTAGTTTTTATTTGTAGACATTCTTTTTCCCAATATAGGCCTCCTAGCGCTCAGAATGTCCAATTGCAGTTTCTACAGAAAGAGTGTTTCAGAACGGCTCAATGAAAAGTAAGGTTCAACTCTGTTAGTTGAATGCAGAGAACAGAAAGAAGTTTCATAAAATGCTTCTGTGTAGTTTATACTTGAACATATTCTTTTTTCCACTATTACCCTCTTAGCGCTACGAATGTCCAGTTGCATTTTCTACAGACAGAGTGTTTCAAAACTGCTCAATCAAAAGTATGGTTTAACTCTGTTAGCTGAATGCTCAGATCAGAAAGAAGTTTCACAGAATGCTTCTGTGTAGTTTATATTTGAATATATTCCTTTTTCCACTACTACGCTCTTAGCGCTCCAAATGTCCAGTTGCATTTTCTACAGAAAGAGTGTTCAGATCTGCTCAATCAAAAGTATGGTTTAACTCTGTTAGCTGAATGCACAGATCAGAAAGAAGTTTCACCGAATGATTCTGTGTAGTTTATATTTGAAGACATTCCTTTTTCCACTATTACCCTCTTAGCGCTCCGAATCTCCACTTGCATTTTCTACAAAAAGAGTGTTTCATAACTGCTCAATCAGAAATATGTTTTATCTCTGTTAACTGAATTTACAGATCAGAAATAAGTTTCACAGAATGCATCTGTGTAGTTTTTATTTGAAGATATTCTTTTTCCCAATGTAGGCCTCTTAGCGCTTAGCATGTCCAATTGCAGTTTCTACAGAAAGAGTGTTTCAGAACGGCTCAATCAAAAGTAAGGTTCAACTCTGTTAGTTGAATGCACAGAACAGAAAGAATTTTCACAGAATGCTACTGTGTAGTTTATATTTGAATATATTCCTTTTTCCACTATTACCCTCTTAGCGCTCCGAATGTCCACTTGCATTTTCTACAGAAAGAGTGTTCAGAACTGCGCAATCAAAAGTATGTTTTAACTCTGTTAGCTTAATGAACATATCAGAAATAAGTTTCACACAATGCTTCTGTGTAGTTTTTATTTGAAGATATTATTTTTCCCAATAGAGTCCTCTTAGCGCTCAGAATGTCCAATTGCAGTTTCTACAGAAAGAGTGTTTCAGAAAGGCTCAATCAAAAGTAAGGTTCAACTCTGTTAGTTGAATGCACAGAACAGAAAGAAGTTTCATACAATGCTTCTGTGTAGTTTATATTTGAACATATTCTTTTTTCCACTATTACCCACTTAGCGGTAAGAATGTCCAGTTGCATTTTCTACAGAGTGTTTCAAAACTGCTCAATCAAATGTATGGTTTAACTCTGTTAGCTGAATGCTCAGATCAGAAAGAAGTTTCACAGAATGCTTCTGTGTAGTTTATATTTGAATATATTCCTTTTTCCACTACTACGCTCTTAGCGCTCCAAATGTCCAGTTGCATTTTCTACAGAAAGAGTGTTCAGATCTGCTCAATCAAAAGTATGGTTTAACTCTGTTAGCTGAATGCACAGATCAGAAAGAAGTTTCACCGAATGATTCTGTGTAGTTTATATTTGAAGACATTCCTTTTTCCACTATTACCCTCTTAGCGCTCCGAATCTCCACTTGCATTTTCTACAAAAAGAGTGTTTCATAACTGCTCAATCAAAAATATGTTTTATCTCTGTTAACTGAATTTACAGATCAGAAATAATTTTCACAGATTGCATCTGTGTAGTTTTTATTTGAAGATATTCTTTTTCCCAATGTAGGCCTCTTAGCGCTTAGCATGTCCAATTTCAGTTTCTACAGAAAGAGTGTTTCAGAACGGCTCAATCAAAAGTAAGGTTCAACTCTGTTAGTTGAATGCACAGAACAGAAAGAATTTTCACAGAATGCTACTGTGTAGTTTATATTTCAATATATTCCTTTTTCCACTATTACCCTCTTAGCGCTCCGAATGTCCACATGCATTTTCTACAGAAAGAGTGTTGAGAACTGCGCAATCAAAAGTATGGTTTAACTCTGTTAGCTTAATGAACATATCAGAAATAAGTTTCACACAATGCTTCTGTGTAGCTTTTATTTGAAGATATTATTTTTCCCAATTGAGGCCTCTTAGCGCTCAGAATGTCCAATTGCAGTTTCTACAGAAAGAGTGTTTCAGAACGGCTCAATCAAAAGTAAGGTTCAACTCTGTTAGTTGAATGCACAGAACAGAAAGTAGTTTCATACAATGCTTCTGTGTAGTTTATATTTGAATATGTTCTTTTTTCCACTATTACCCACTTAGCGCTACGAATGTCCAGTTGCATTTTCTACAGACAGAGTGTTTCAAAACTGCTCAATCAAAAGTATGGTTTAACTCTGTTAGCTGAATGCTCAGATCAGAAAGAAGTTTCACAGAATGCTTCTGTGTAGTTTATATTTGAATATATTCCTTTTTCCACTACTACGCTCTTAGCGCTCCAAATGTCCAGTTGCATTTTCTACAGAAAGAGTGTTCAGATCTGCTCAATCAAAAGTATGGTTTAACTCTGTTAGCTGAATGCACAGATCAGAAAGAAATTTCACCGAATGATTCTGTGTAGTTTATATTTGAAGATATTCCTTTTTCCACTATTACCCTCTTAGCGCTCCGAATCTCCACTTGCATTTTCTACAAAAAGAGTGTTTCATAACAGCTCAATCAAAAATATGTTTTATCTCTGTTAACTGAATTTACAGATAAGAAATAAGTTTCACAGAATGCATCTGTGTAGTTTTTATTTGAAGATATTCTTTTTCCCAATGTAGGCCTCTTTGCGCTTAGCATGTCCAATTGCAGTTTCTACAGAAAGAGTGTTTCAGAACGGCTCAATCAAAAGTAAGGTTCAACTCTGTTAGTTGAATGCACAGAACAGAAAGAATTTTCACAGAATGCTACTGTGTAGTTTATATTTGAATATATTGCTTTTTCCACTATTACCCTCTTAGCGCTCCGAATGTCCACTTGCATTTTCTACAGAAAGAGTGTTCAGAACTGCGCAATCAAAAGTATGTTTTAACTCTGTTAGCTTAATGAACATATCAGAAATAAGTTTCACACAATGCTTCTGTGTAGTTTTTATTTGAAGATATTATTTTTCCCAATAGAGGCCTCTTAGCGCTCAGAATGTCCAATTGCAGTTTCTACAGAAAGAGTGTTTCAGAAAGGCTCAATCAAATGTAAGGTTCAACTCTGTTAGTTGAATGCACAGAACAGAAAGAAGTTTCATACAATGCTTCTGTGTAGTTTATATTTGAACATATTCTTTTTTCCAGTATTACCCACTTAGCGCTACGAATGTCCAGTTGCATTTTCTACAGACAGACTGTTTCAAAACTGCTCAAACAAATGTATGGTTTAACTCTGTTAGCTGAATGCTCAGATCAGAAAGAAGTTTCACAGAATGCTTCTGTGTAGTTTATATTTGAATATATTCCTTTTTCCACTACTACGCTCTTAGCGCTCCAAATGTCCAGTTGCATTTTCTACAGAAAGAGTGTTCAGATCTGCTCAATCAAAAGTATGGTTTAACTCTGTTAGCTGAATGCACAGATCAGAAAGAAGTTTCACCGAATGATTCTGTGTAGTTTATATTTGAAGACATTCCTTTTTCCACTATTACCCTATTAGCGCTCCGAATCTCCACTTGCATTTTCTACAAAAAGAGTGTTTCATAACTGCTCAATCAAAAATATGTTTTATCTCTGTTAACTGAATTTACAGATCAGAAATAAGTTTCACAGAATGCATCTGTGTAGTTTTTATTTGAAGATATTCTTTTTCCCAATGTAGGCCTCTTAGCGCTTAGCATGTCCAATTGCAGTTTCTACAGAAAGAGTGTTTCAGAACGGCTCAATCAAAAGTAAGGTTCAACTCTGTTAGTTGAATGCACAGAACAGAAAGAATTTTCACAGAATGCTACTGTGTAGTTTATATTTAAATATATTACTTTTTCCACTATTACCCTCTTAGCGCTCCGAATGTCCACTTGCATTTTCTACAGAAAGAGTGTTCAGAACTGCGCAATCAAAAGTATGGTTTAACTCTGTTAGCTTAATTAACATATCAGAAATAAATTTCACACAATGCTTCTGTGTAGCTTTTATTTGAAGATATTATTTTTCCCAATTGAGGCCTCTTAGCGCTCAGAATGTCCAATTGCAGTTTCTACAGAAAGAGTGTTTCAGAAAGGCTCAATCAAAAGTAAGGTTCAACTCTGTTAGTTGAAGGCACAGAACAGAAAGAAGTTTCATACAATGCTTCTGTGTAGTTTATATTTGAACATATTCTTTTTTCCACTATTACCCACTTAGCGCAACGAATGTCCAGTTGCATTTTCTACAGACAGAGTGTTTCAAAACTGCTCAATCAAAAGTATGGTTTAACTCTGTTAGCTGAATGCTCAGATCAGAAAGATGTTTCACAGCATGCTTCTGTGTAGTTTATATTTGAATATATTCCTTTTTCCACTACTACTCTCTTAGCGCTCCAAATGTCCAGTTGCATTTTCTACAGAAAGAGTGTTCAGATCTGCTCAATCAAAAGTATGGTTTAACTCTGTTAGCTGAATGCACAGATCAGAAAGAAGTTTCACAGAATGATTCTGTGTAGTTTATATTTGGAGACATTCCTTTTTCCACTATTACCCTCTTAGCGCTCCGAATGTCCACTTGCATTTTCTACAGAAAGAGTGTTCAGAACTGCGCAATCAAAAGTATGGTTTAACTCTGTTAGCTTAATGAACATATCAGAAATAAGTTTCACACAATGCTTCTGTGTAGTTTTTATTTGAAGATATTATTTTTCCCAATAGAGGCCTCTTAGCGCTCAGAATGTCCAATTGCAGTTTCTACAGAAAGAGTGTTTCAGAAAGGCTCAATCAAAAGTAAGGTTCAACTCTGTTAGTTGAATGCACAGAACAGAAAGAATTTTCACACAATGCTTCTGTGTAGTTTTTATCTGAACATATCCTTTTTTCCACTATTACCCACTTAGCGCTACGAATGTCCAGTTGCATTTTCTACAAACAGAGTGTTTCAAAACTGCTCAATCAAAAGTGTGGTTTAACTCTGTTAGCTGAATGCTCAGATCAGAAAGAAGTTTCACAGAATGCTTCTGTGTAGTTTATATTTGAATATATTCCTTTTTCCACTACTACGCTCTTAGCGCTCCAAATGTCCAGTTGCATTTTCTACAGAAAGAGTGTTCAGATCTGCTCAATCAAAAGTATGGTTTAACTCTGTTAGCTGAATGCACAGATCAGAAAGAAGTTTCACCGAATGATTCTGTGTAGTTTATATTTGAAGACATTCCTTTTTCCACTATTACCCTCTTAGCGCTCCGAATCTCCACTTGCATTTTCTACAAAAAGAGTGTTTCATAACTGCTCAATCAGAAATATGTTTTATCTCTGTTAACTGAATTTACAGATCAGAAATAAGTTTCACAGAATGCATCTGTGTAGTTTTTATTTGAAGATATTCTTTTTCCCAATGTAGGCCTCTTAGCGCTTAGCATGTCCAATTGCAGTTTCTACAGAAAGAGTGTTTCAGAACGGCTCAATCAAAAGTAAGGTTCAACTCTGTTAGTTGAATGCACAGAACAGAAAGAATTTTCACAGAATGCTACTGTGTAGTTTATATTTGAATATATTCCTTTTTCCACTATTACCCTCTTAGCGCTCCGAATGTCCACTTGCATTTTCTACAGAAAGAGTGTTCAGAACTGCGCAATCAAAAGTATGTTTTAACTCTGTTAGCTTAATGAACATATCAGAAATAAGTTTCACACAATGCTTCTGTGTAGTTTTTATTTGAAGATATTATTTTTCCCAATAGAGTCCTCTTAGCGCTCAGAATGTCCAATTGCAGTTTCTACAGAAAGAGTGTTTCAGAAAGGCTCAATCAAAAGTAAGGTTCAACTCTGTTAGTTGAATGCACAGAACAGAAAGAAGTTTCATACAATGCTTCTGTGTAGTTTATATTTGAACATATTCTTTTTTCCACTATTACCCACTTAGCGGTAAGAATGTCCAGTTGCATTTTCTACAGAGTGTTTCAAAACTGCTCAATCAAATGTATGGTTTAACTCTGTTAGCTGAATGCTCAGATCAGAAAGAAGTTTCACAGAATGCTTCTGTGTAGTTTATATTTGAATATATTCCTTTTTCCACTACTACGCTCTTAGCGCTCCAAATGTCCAGTTGCATTTTCTACAGAAAGAGTGTTCAGATCTGCTCAATCAAAAGTATGGTTTAACTCTGTTAGCTGAATGCACAGATCAGAAAGAAGTTTCACCGAATGATTCTGTGTAGTTTATATTTGAAGACATTCCTTTTTCCACTATTACCCTCTTAGCGCTCCGAATCTCCACTTGCATTTTCTACAAAAAGAGTGTTTCATAACTGCTCAATCAAAAATATGTTTTATCTCTGTTAACTGAATTTACAGATCAGAAATAATTTTCACAGATTGCATCTGTGTAGTTTTTATTTGAAGATATTCTTTTTCCCAATGTAGGCCTCTTAGCGCTTAGCATGTCCAATTTCAGTTTCTACAGAAAGAGTGTTTCAGAACGGCTCAATCAAAAGTAAGGTTCAACTCTGTTAGTTGAATGCACAGAACAGAAAGAATTTTCACAGAATGCTACTGTGTAGTTTATATTTCAATATATTCCTTTTTCCACTATTACCCTCTTAGCGCTCCGAATGTCCACATGCATTTTCTACAGAAAGAGTGTTGAGAACTGCGCAATCAAAAGTATGGTTTAACTCTGTTAGCTTAATGAACATATCAGAAATAAGTTTCACACAATGCTTCTGTGTAGCTTTTATTTGAAGATATTATTTTTCCCAATTGAGGCCTCTTAGCGCTCAGAATGTCCAATTGCAGTTTCTACAGAAAGAGTGTTTCAGAACGGCTCAATCAAAAGTAAGGTTCAACTCTGTTAGTTGAATGCACAGAACAGAAAGTAGTTTCATACAATGCTTCTGTGTAGTTTATATTTGAATATGTTCTTTTTTCCACTATTACCCACTTAGCGCTACGAATGTCCAGTTGCATTTTCTACAGACAGAGTGTTTCAAAACTGCTCAATCAAAAGTATGGTTTAACTCTGTTAGCTGAATGCTCAGATCAGAAAGAAGTTTCACAGAATGCTTCTGTGTAGTTTATATTTGAATATATTCCTTTTTCCACTACTACGCTCTTAGCGCTCCAAATGTCCAGTTGCATTTTCTACAGAAAGAGTGTTCAGATCTGCTCAATCAAAAGTATGGTTTAACTCTGTTAGCTGAATGCACAGATCAGAAAGAAATTTCACCGAATGATTCTGTGTAGTTTATATTTGAAGATATTCCTTTTTCCACTATTACCCTCTTAGCGCTCCGAATCTCCACTTGCATTTTCTACAAAAAGAGTGTTTCATAACAGCTCAATCAAAAATATGTTTTATCTCTGTTAACTGAATTTACAGATAAGAAATAAGTTTCACAGAATGCATCTGTGTAGTTTTTATTTGAAGATATTCTTTTTCCCAATGTAGGCCTCTTTGCGCTTAGCATGTCCAATTGCAGTTTCTACAGAAAGAGTGTTTCAGAACGGCTCAATCAAAAGTAAGGTTCAACTCTGTTAGTTGAATGCACAGAACAGAAAGAATTTTCACAGAATGCTACTGTGTAGTTTATATTTGAATATATTGCTTTTTCCACTATTACCCTCTTAGCGCTCCGAATGTCCACTTGCATTTTCTACAGAAAGAGTGTTCAGAACTGCGCAATCAAAAGTATGTTTTAACTCTGTTAGCTTAATGAACATATCAGAAATAAGTTTCACACAATGCTTCTGTGTAGTTTTTATTTGAAGATATTATTTTTCCCAATAGAGGCCTCTTAGCGCTCAGAATGTCCAATTGCAGTTTCTACAGAAAGAGTGTTTCAGAAAGGCTCAATCAAATGTAAGGTTCAACTCTGTTAGTTGAATGCACAGAACAGAAAGAAGTTTCATACAATGCTTCTGTGTAGTTTATATTTGAACATATTCTTTTTTCCAGTATTACCCACTTAGCGCTACGAATGTCCAGTTGCATTTTCTACAGACAGACTGTTTCAAAACTGCTCAAACAAATGTATGGTTTAACTCTGTTAGCTGAATGCTCAGATCAGAAAGAAGTTTCACAGAATGCTTCTGTGTAGTTTATATTTGAATATATTCCTTTTTCCACTACTACGCTCTTAGCGCTCCAAATGTCCAGTTGCATTTTCTACAGAAAGAGTGTTCAGATCTGCTCAATCAAAAGTATGGTTTAACTCTGTTAGCTGAATGCACAGATCAGAAAGAAGTTTCACCGAATGATTCTGTGTAGTTTATATTTGAAGACATTCCTTTTTCCACTATTACCCTATTAGCGCTCCGAATCTCCACTTGCATTTTCTACAAAAAGAGTGTTTCATAACTGCTCAATCAAAAATATGTTTTATCTCTGTTAACTGAATTTACAGATCAGAAATAAGTTTCACAGAATGCATCTGTGTAGTTTTTATTTGAAGATATTCTTTTTCCCAATGTAGGCCTCTTAGCGCTTAGCATGTCCAATTGCAGTTTCTACAGAAAGAGTGTTTCAGAACGGCTCAATCAAAAGTAAGGTTCAACTCTGTTAGTTGAATGCACAGAACAGAAAGAATTTTCACAGAATGCTACTGTGTAGTTTATATTTAAATATATTACTTTTTCCACTATTACCCTCTTAGCGCTCCGAATGTCCACTTGCATTTTCTACAGAAAGAGTGTTCAGAACTGCGCAATCAAAAGTATGGTTTAACTCTGTTAGCTTAATGAACATATCAGAAATAAATTTCACACAATGCTTCTGTGTAGCTTTTATTTGAAGATATTATTTTTCCCAATTGAGGCCTCTTAGCGCTCAGAATGTCCAATTGCAGTTTCTACAGAAAGAGTGTTTCAGAAAGGCTCAATCAAAAGTAAGGTTCAACTCTGTTAGTTGAAGGCACAGAACAGAAAGAAGTTTCATACAATGCTTCTGTGTAGTTTATATTTGAACATATTCTTTTTTCCACTATTACCCACTTAGCGCAACGAATGTCCAGTTGCATTTTCTACAGACAGAGTGTTTCAAAACTGCTCAATCAAAAGTATGGTTTAACTCTGTTAGCTGAATGCTCAGATCAGAAAGATGTTTCACAGCATGCTTCTGTGTAGTTTATATTTGAATATATTCCTTTTTCCACTACTACTCTCTTAGCGCTCCAAATGTCCAGTTGCATTTTCTACAGAAAGAGTGTTCAGATCTGCTCAATCAAAAGTATGGTTTAAATCTGTTAGCTGAATGCACAGATCAGAAAGAAGTTTCACAGAATGATTCTGTGTAGTTTATATTTGGAGACATTCCTTTTTCCACTATTACCCTCTTAGCGCTCCGAATGTCCACTTGCATTTTCTACAGAAAGAGTGTTCAGAACTGCGCAATCAAAAGTATGGTTTAACTCTGTTAGCTTAATGAACATATCAGAAATAAGTTTCACACAATGCTTCTGTGTAGTTTTTATTTGAAGATATTATTTTTCCCAATAGAGGCCTCTTAGCGCTCAGAATGTCCAATTGCAGTTTCTACAGAAAGAGTGTTTCAGAAAGGCTCAATCAAAAGTAAGGTTCAACTCTGTTAGTTGAATGCACAGAACAGAAAGAATTTTCACACAATGCTTCTGTGTAGTTTTTATCTGAACATATCCTTTTTTCCACTATTACCCACTTAGCGCTACGAATGTCCAGTTGCATTTTCTACAAACAGAGTGTTTCAAAACTGCTCAATCAAAAGTGTGGTTTAACTCTGTTAGCTGAATGCTCAGATCAGAAAGAAGTTTCACAGAATGCTTCTGTGTAGTTTATATTTGAATATATTCCTTTTTCCACTACTACTCTCTTAGCGCTCCAAATGTCCAGTTGCATTTTCTACAGAAAGAGTGTTCAGATCTGCTCAATCAAAAGTATGGTTTAACTCTGTTAGCTGAATGCACAGATCAGAAAGATGTTTCACCGAATGATTCTGTGTAGTTTATATTTGAAGACATTCCTTTTTCCACTATTACCCTCTTAGCGCTCCGAATCTCCACTTGCATTTTCTACAAAAAGAGTGTTTCATAACTGCTCAATCAAAAATATGTTTTATCTCTGTTAACTGAATTTACATATCAGAAATAAGTTTCACAGAATGCATCTGTGTAGTTTTTATTTGAAGATATTCTTTTTCCCAATGTAGGCCTCCTAGCGCTTAGCATGTCCAATTGCAGTTTCTACAGAAAGAGTGTTTCAGAACGGCTCAATCAAAAGTAAGGTTCAACTCTGTTAGTTCAATGCATAGAACAGAAAGAGGTTTCACAGAATGCTACTGTGGAGTTTATATTTGAATATATTCCTTTTTCCACTATTACCCTCTTAGCGCTCCGAATGTCCACTTGCATTTTCTACAGAAAGAGTGTTCAGAACTGCGCAATCAAAAGTATGGTTTAACTCTGTTAGCTTAATGAATATATCAGAAATAAGTTTCACACAATGCTTCTGTGTATTTTTTATTTGAAGATATTATTTTTCCCAATATAGGCCTCTTAGCACTCAGAATGTCCAATTGCAGTTTCTACAGAAAGAGTGTTTCAGAAAGGCTCAATCAAAAGTAAGGTTCAACTCTGTTAGTTGAATGCACAGAACAGAAAGAAGTTTCATACAATGCTTCTGTGTAGTTTATATTTGAACATATTCTTTTTTCCACTATTACCCACTTAGCGCTACGAATGTCCAGTTGCATTTTCTACAGACAGAGTGTTTCAAAACTGCTCAATCAAAAGTATGGTTTAACTCTGTTAGCTGAATGCTCAGATCAGAAAGAAGTTTCACAGAATGCTTCTGTGTAGTTTATATTTGAATATATTCCTTTTTCCACTACTACTCTCTTAGCGCTCCAAATGTCCAGTTGCATTTTCTACAGAAAGAGTGTTCAGATCTGCTCAATCAAAAGTATGGTTTAACTCTGTTAGCTGAATGCACAGATCAGAAAGAAGTTTCACAGAATGATTCTGTGTAGTTTATATTTTGAGACATTCCTTTTTCCACTATTACCATCTTAGCGCTCCGAATATCCACTTGCATTTTCTACAGAAAGAGTGTTTCAGAACGGCTCAATCAAAACTAAGGTTCAACTCTTTTAGTTGAACAAACAGAACAGAAAGAAGTTTCACACAATTCTTCTGTGTAGTTTTTATTTGTAGACATTCTTTTTCCCAATATAGGCCTCTTAGCGCTCAGAATGACCAATTGCAGTTTCTACAGAAAGAGTGTTTCAGAACGGCTCAATCAAAAGTAAGGTTCAACTCTGTTAGTTGAATGCACAGAAGAGAAAGAAGTTTCATACAATGCTTCTGTGTAGTTTGTATTTGAACATATTCTTTTTTCCACTATTACCCACTTAGCGCTACGAATGTCCAGTTGCATTTTCTACAGACAGAATGTTTCAAAACTGCTCAATCAAAAGTATGGTTTAACTCTGTTAGCTGAATGCTCAGATCAGAAAGAAGTTTCACAGAATGCTTCTGTGTAGTTTATATTTGAATATATTCCTTTTTCCACTACTACGCTCTTAGCGCTCCAAATGTCAAGTTGCATTTTCTACAGAAAGAGTGTTCAGATCTGCTCAATCAAAACTATGGTTTAACTCTGTTAGCTGAATGCACAGATCAGAAAGAAGTTTCACCGAATGTATCTGTGTAGTTTATATTTGAAGACATTCCTTTTTCCACTATTACCCTCTTAACGCTCCGAATCTCCAGTTGCATTTTCTACAAAAAGAGTGTTTCATAACTGCTCAATCAAAAATATGTTTTATCTCTGTTAACTGAATTTACAGATCAGAAATACGTTTCACAGAATGCATCTGTGTAGTTTTTATTTGAAGATATTCTTTTTCCCAATGTAGGCCTCTTAGCGCTTAGCATGTCCAATTGCAGTTTCTACAGAAAGAGTGTTTCAGAACGGCTCAATCAAAAGTAAGGTTCAACTCTGTTAGTTGAATGCACAGAACAGAAAGAATTTTCACAGAATGCTACTGTGTAGTTTATATTTGAATATATTCCTTTTTCCACTATTACCCTCTTAGCGCTCCGAATGTCCACTTGCATTTTCTACAGAAAGAGTGTTCAGAACTGCGCAATCAAAAGTATGGTTTAACTCTGTTAGCTTAATGAACATATCAGAAATAAGTTTCACACAATGCTTCTGTGTAGTTTTTATTTGAAGATATTATTTTTCCCAATATAGGCCTCTTAGCGCTCAGAATGTCCAATTGCAGTTTCTACAGAAAGAGTGTTTCAGAAATGCTCAATCAAAAGTAAGGTTCAACTCTGTTAGTTGAATGCACAGAACAGAAAGAAGTTTCACACAATGCTTCTGTGTAGTTTATATTTGAACATATTCTTTTTTCCACTATTACCCACTTAGCGCTACGAATGTCCAGTTGCATTTTCTACAGACAGAGTGTTTCAAAACTGCTCAATCAAAAGTATGGTTTAACTCTGTTAGCTGAATGCTCAGATCAGAAAGAAGTTTCACAGAATGCTTCTGTGTAGTTTATATTTGAATATAATCCTTTTTCCACTACTAATCTCTTAGCACTCCAAATGTCCAGTTGCATTTTCTACAGAAAGAGTGTTCAGATCTGCTCAATCAAAAGTATGGTTTAACTCTGTTAGCTGAATGCACAGATCAGAAAGAAGTTTCACAGAATGATTCTGTGTAGTTTATATTTGGAGACATTCCTTTTTCCACTATTACCCTCTTAGCGCTCCGAATCTCCACTTGCATTTTCTACAGAAAGAGTGTTTCAGAACGGCTCAATCAAAACTAAGGTTCAACTCTTTTAGTTGAACAAACAGAACAGAAAGAAGTTTCACACAATTCTTCTGTGTAGTTTTTATTTGTAGACATTCTTTTTCCCAATATAGGCCTCCTAGCGCTCAGAATGTCCAATTGCAGTTTCTACAGAAAGAGTGTTTCAGAACGGCTCAATCAAAAGTAAGGTTCAACTCTGTTAGTTGAATGCACAGAACAGAAAGAAGTTTCATACAATGCTTCTGTGTAGTTTATATTTGAACATATTCTTTTTTCCACTATTACCCACTTAGTGCTACGAATGTCCAGTTGCATTTTCTACAGACAGAGTGTTTCAAAACTGCTCAATCAAAAGTATGGTTTAACTCTGTTAGCTGAATGCTCAGATCAGAAAGAAGTTTCACAGAATGCTTCTGTGTAGTTTATATTTGAATATATTCCTTTTTCCACTACTACGCTCTTAGCGCTCCAAATGTCCAGTTGCATTTTCTACAGAAAGAGTGTTCAGATCTGCTCAATCAAAAGTATGGTTTAACTCTGTTAGCTGAATGCACAGATCAGAAAGAAGTTTCACCGAATGATTCTGTGTAGTTTATATTTGAAGACATTCCTTTTTCCACTATTACCCTCTTAGCGCTCCGAATCTCCACTTGCATTTTCTACAAAAAGAGTGTTTCATAACTGCTCAATCAAAAATATGTTTTATCTCTGTTAACTGAATTTACAGATCAGAAATAAGTTTCACAGAATGCATCTGTGTAGTTTTTATTTGAAGATATTCTTTTTCCCAATGTAGGCCTCTTAGCGCTTAGCATGTCCAATTGCAGTTTCTACAGAAAGAGTGTTTCAGAACGGCTCAATCAAAAGTAAGGTTCAACTCTGTTAGTTCAACGCACAGAACAGAAAGTGGTTTCACAGAATGCTACTGTGGAGTTTATATTTGAATATATTGCTTTTTCCACTATTACCCTCTTAGCGCTCCGAATGTCCACTTGCATTTTCTACAGAAAGAGTGTTCAGAACTGCGCAATCAAAAGTATGGTTTAACTCTGTTAGCTTAATGAACATATCAGAAATAAGTTTCACACAATGCTTCTGTGTATTTTTTATTTGAAGATATTATTTTTCCCAATATAGGCCTCTTAGCGCTCAGAATTTCCAATTGCAGTTTCTACAGAAAGAGTGTTTCAGAAAGGCTCAATCAAAAGTAAGGTTCAACTCTGTTAGTTGAATGCACAGAACAGAAAGAATTTTCATACAATGCTTCTGTGTAGTTTATATTTGAACATATTCTTTTTTCCACTATTACCCACTTAGCGCTACGAATGTCCAGTTGCATTTTCTACAGACAGAGTGTTTCAAAACTGCTCAATCAAAAGTATGGTTTAACTCTGTTAGCTGAATGCTCAGATCAGAAAGAAGTTTCACAGAATGCTTCTGTGTAGTTTATATTTGAATATATTCCTTTTTCCACTACTACTCTCTTAGTGCTCCAAATGTCCAGTTGCATTTTCTACAGAAAGAGTGTTCAGATCTGCTCAATCAAAAGTATGGTTTAACCCTGTTAGCTGAATGCACAGATCAGAAAGAAGTTTCACAGAATGATTCTGTGTAGTTTATATTTGGAGACATTCCTTTTTCCACTATTACCATCTTAGCGCTCCGAATCTCCACTTGCATTTTCTACAGAAAGAGTGTTCCAGAACGGCTCATTCAAAACTAAGGTTCAACTCTTTTAGTTGAACAAGCAGAACAGAAAGAAGTTTCACACAATTCTTCTGTGTAGTTTTTATTTGTAGACATTCTTTTTCCCAATATAGGCCTCTTAGCGCTCAGAATGTCCAATTGCAGTTTCTACAGAAAGAGTGTTTCAGAACGGCTCAATCAAAAGTAAGGTTCAACTCTGTTAGTTGAATGCACAGAACAGAAAGAAGTTTCATACAATGCTTCTGTGTAGTTTGTATTTGAACATATTCTTTTTTCCACTATTACCCACTTAGCGCTACGAATGTCCAGTTGCATTTTCTACAGACAGAATGTTTCAAAACTGCTCAATCAAAAGTATGGTTTAACTCTGTTAGCTGAATGCTCAGATCAGAAAGAAGTTTCACAGAATGCTTCTGTGTAGTTTATATTTGAATATATTCCTTTTTCCACTACTACGCTCTTAGCGCTCCAAATGTCCAGTTGCATTTTCTACAGAAAGAGTGTTCAGATCTGCTCAATCAAAACTATGGTTTAACTCTGTTAGCTGAATGCACAGATCAGAAAGAATTTTCACCGAATGTATCTGTGTAGTTTATATTTGAAGACATTCCTTTTTCCACTATTACCCTCTTAGCGCTCCGAATCTCCACTTGCATTTTCTACAAAAAGAGTGTTTCATAACTGCTCAATCAAAAATATGTTTTATCTCTGTTAACTGAATTTACAGATCAGAAATACGTTTCACAGAATGCATCTGTGTAGTTTTTATTTGAAGATATTCTTTTTCCCAATGTAGGCCTCTTAGCGCTTAGCATGTCCAATTGCAGTTTCTACAGAAAGAGTGTTTCAGAACGGCTCAATCAAAAGTAAGGTTCAACTCTGTTAGTTGAATGCACAGAACAGAAAGAATTTTCACAGAATGCTACTGTGTAGTTTATATTTGAATATATTCCTTTTTCCACTATTACCCTCTTAGCGCTTCGAATGTCCACTTGCATTTTCTACAGAAAGAGTGTTCAGAACTGCGCAATCAAAAGTATGGTTTAACTCTGTTAGCTTAATGAACATATCAGAAATAAGTTTCACACAATGCTTCTGTGTAGTTTTTATTTGAAGATATTATTTTTCCCAATATAGGCCTCTTAGCGCTCAGAATGTCCAATTGCAGTTTCTACAGAAAGAGTGTTTCAGAAATGCTCAATCAAAAGTAAGGTTCAACTCTGTTAGTTGAATGCACAGAACAGAAAGAAGTTTCACACAATGCTTCTGTGTAGTTTATATTTGAACATATTCTTTTTTCCACTATTACCCACTTAGCGCTACGAATGTCCAGTTGCATTTTCTACAGACAGAGTGTTTCAAAACTGCTCAATCAAAAGTATGGTTTAACTCTGTTAGCTGAATGCTCAGATCAGAAAGAAGTTTCACAGAATGCTTCTGTGTAGTTTATATTTGAATATAATCCTTTTTCCACTACTAATCTCTTAGCACTCCAAATGTCCAGTTGCATTTTCTACAGAAAGAGTGTTCAGATCTGCTCAATCAAAAGTATGGTTTAACTCTGTTAGCTGAATGCACAGATCAGAAAGAAGTTTCACAGAATGATTCTGTGTAGTTTATATTTGGAGACATTCCTTTTTCCACTATTACCCTCTTAGCGCTCCGAATCTCCACTTGCATTTTCTACAGAAAGAGTGTTTCAGAACGGCTCAATCAAAACTAAGGTTCAACTCTTTTAGTTGAACAAACAGAACAGAAAGAAGTTTCACACAATTCTTCTGTGTAGTTTTTATTTGTAGACATTCTTTTTCCCAATATAGGCCTCCTAGCGCTCAGAATGTCCAATTGCAGTTTCTACAGAAAGAGTGTTTCAGAACGGCTCAATCAAAAGTAAGGTTCAACTCTGTTAGTTGAATGCACAGAACAGAAAGAAGTTTCATACAATGCTTCTGTGTAGTTTATATTTGAACATATTCTTTTTTCCACTATTACCCACTTAGTGCTACGAATGTCCAGTTGCATTTTCTACAGACAGAGTGTTTCAAAACTGCTCAATCAAAAGTATGGTTTAACTCTGTTAGCTGAATGCTCAGATCAGAAAGAAGTTTCACAGAATGCTTCTGTGTAGTTTATATTTGAATATATTCCTTTTTCCACTACTACGCTCTTAGCGCTCCAAATGTCCAGTTGCATTTTCTACAGAAAGAGTGTTCAGATCTGCTCAATCAAAAGTATGGTTTAACTCTGTTAGCTGAATGCACAGATCAGAAAGAAGTTTCACCGAATGATTCTGTGTAGTTTATATTTGAAGACATTCCTTTTTCCACTATTACCCTCTTAGCGCTCCGAATCTCCACTTGCATTTTCTACAAAAAGAGTGGTTCATAACTGCTCAATCAAAAATATGTTTTATCTCTGTTAACTGAATTTACAGATCAGAAATAAGTTTCACAGAATGCATCTGTGTAGTTTTTATTTGAAGATATTCTTTTTCCCAATGTAGGCCTCTTAGCGCTTAGCATGTCCAATTGCAGTTTCTACAGAAAGAGTGTTTCAGAACGGCTCAATCAAAAGTAAGGTTCAACTCTGTTAGTTCAACGCACAGAACAGAAAGTGGTTTCACAGAATGCTACTGTGGAGTTTATATTTGAATATATTGCTTTTTCCACTATTACCCTCTTAGCGCTCCGAATGTCCACTTGCATTTTCTACAGAAAGAGTGTTCAGAACTGCGCAATCAAAAGTATGGTTTAACTCTGTTAGCTTAATGAACATATCAGAAATAAGTTTCACACAATGCTTCTGTGTATTTTTTATTTGAAGATATTATTTTTCCCAATATAGGCCTCTTAGCGCTCAGAATTTCCAATTGCAGTTTCTACAGAAAGAGTGTTTCAGAAAGGCTCAATCAAAAGTAAGGTTCAACTCTGTTAGTTGAATGCACAGAACAGAAAGAATTTTCATACAATGCTTCTGTGTAGTTTATATTTGAACATATTCTTTTTTCCACTATTACCCACTTAGCGCTACGAATGTCCAGTTGCATTTTCTACAGACAGAGTGTTTCAAAACTGCTCAATCAAAAGTATGGTTTAACTCTGTTAGCTGAATGCTCAGATCAGAAAGAAGTTTCACAGAATGCTTCTGTGTAGTTTATATTTGAATATATTCCTTTTTCCACTACTACTCTCTTAGTGCTCCAAATGTCCAGTTGCATTTTCTACAGAAAGAGTGTTCAGATCTGCTCAATCAAAAGTATGGTTTAACCCTGTTAGCTGAATGCACAGATCAGAAAGAAGTTTCACAGAATGATTCTGTGTAGTTTATATTTGGAGACATTCCTTTTTCCACTATTACCATCTTAGCGCTCCGAATCTCCACTTGCATTTTCTACAGAAAGAGTGTTTCAGAACGGCTCATTCAAAACTAAGGTTCAACTCTTTTAGTTGAACAAGCAGAACAGAAAGAAGTTTCACACAATTCTTCTGTGTAGTTTTTATTTGTAGACATTCTTTTTCCCAATATAGGCCTCTTAGCGCTCAGAATGTCCAATTGCAGTTTCTACAGAAAGAGTGTTTCAGAACGGCTCAATCAAAAGTAAGGTTCAACTCTGTTAGTTGAATGCACAGAACAGAAAGAAGTTTCATACAATGCTTCTGTGTAGTTTGTATTTGAACATATTCTTTTTTCCACTATTACCCACTTAGCGCTACGAATGTCCAGTTGCATTTTCTACAGACAGAATGTTTCAAAACTGCTCAATCAAAAGTATGGTTTAACTCTGTTAGCTGAATGCTCAGACCAGAAAGAAGTTTCACAGAATGCTTCTGTGTAGTTTATATTTGAATATATTCCTTTTTCCACTACTACGCTCTTAGCGCTCCAAATGTCCAGTTGCATTTTCTACAGAAAGAGTGTTCAGATCTGCTCAATCAAAAGTATGATTTAACTCTGTTAGCTGAATGCACAGATCAGAAAGTAGTTTCACCGAATGATTCTGTGTAGTTTATATTTGAAGACATTCCTTTTTCCACTATTACCCTCTTAGCGCTCCGAATCTCCACTTGCATTTTCTACAAAAAGAGTGTTTCATAACTGCTCAATCAAAAATATGTTTTATCTCTGTTAACTGAATTTACAGATCAGAAATAAGTTTCACAGAATGCATCTGTGTAGTTTTTATTTGAAGATATTCTTTTTCCCAATGTAGGCCTCTTAGCGCTTAGCATGTCCAATTGCAGTTTCTACAGAAAGAGTGTTTCAGAACGGCTCAATCAAAAGTAAGGTTCAACTCTGTTAGTTGAATGCACAGAACAGAAAGAATTTTCACAGAATGCTACTGTGTAGTTTATATTGGAATATATTCCTTTTTCCACTATTACCCTCTTAGCGCTCCGAATGTCCACTTGCATTTTCTACAGAAAGAGTGTTCAGAACTGCGCAATCAAAAGTATGGTTTAACTCTGTTAGCTTAATGAACATATCAGAAATAAGTTTCACACAATGCTTCTGTGTACTTTTTATTTGAAGATATTATTTTTCCCAATATAGGCCTCTTAGCGCTCAGAATGTCCAATTGCAGTTTCTACAGAAAGAGTGTTTCAGAAAGGCTCAATCAAAAGTAAGGTTCAACTCTGTTAGTTGAATGCACAGAACAGAAAGAAGTTTCACACAATGTTTCTGTGTAGTTTATATTTGAACATATTCTTTTTTCCACTATTACCCACTTAGCGCTACGAATGTCCAGTTGCATTTTCTACAGACAGAGTGTTTCAAAACTGCTCAATCAAAAGTATGGTTTAACTCTGTTAGCTGAATGCTCAGATCAGAAAGAAGTTTCACAGAATGCTTCTGTGTAGTTTATATTTGAATATATTCCTTTTTCCACTACTACGCTCTTAGCGCTCCAAATGTCCAGTTGCATTTTCTACAGAAAGAGTGTTCAGATCTGCTCAATCAAAATTATGGTTTAACTCTGTTAGCTGAATGCACAGATCAGAAAGATGTTTCACCGAATGATTCTGTGTAGTTTATATTTGAAGACATTCCTTTTTCCACTATTACCCTCTTAGCGCTCCGAATCTCCACTTGCATTTTCTACAAAAAGAGTGTTTCATAACTGCTCAATCAAAAATATGTTTTATCTCTGTTAACTGAATTTACAGATCAGAAATAAGTTTCACAGAATGCATCTGTGTAGTTTTTATTTGAAGATATTCTTTTTCCCAATGTAGGCCTCTTAGCGCTTAGCATGTCCAATTGCAGTTTCTACAGAAAGAGTATTTCAGAACGGCTCAATCAAAAGTAAGGTTCAACTCTGTTAGTTGAATGCACAGAACAGAAAGAATTTTCACAGAATGCTACTGTGTAGTTTATATTTGAATATATTCCTTTTTCCACTATTACCCTCTTAGCGCTCCGAATGTCCACTTGAATTTTCTACAGAAAGAGTGTTCAGAACTGCGCAATCAAAAGTATGGTTTAACTCTGTTAGCTTAATGAACATATCAAAAATAAGTTTCACACAATGCTTCTGTGTAGTTTTTATTTGAAGATATTATTTTTCCCAATAGAGGCCTCTTAGCGCTCAGAATGTCCAATTGCAGTTTCTACAGAAAGAGTGTTTCAGAAAGGCTCAATCAAAAGTAAGGTTCAACTCTGTTAGTTGAATGCACAGAACAGAAAGAAGTTTCACACAATGCTTCTGTGTAGTTTATATTTGAACATATTCTTTTTTCCACTATTACTCACTTAGCGCTACGAATGTCCAGTTGCATTTTCTACAAACAGAGGGTTTCAAAACTGCTCAATCAAAAGTATGGTTTAACTCTGTTAGCTGAATGCTCAGATTAGAAAGAAGTTTCACAGAATGCTTCTGTGTAGTTTATATTTGAATATATTCCTATTTCCACTACTACTCTCTTAGCGCTCCAAATGTCCAGTTGCATTTTCTACAGAAAGAGTGTTCAGATCTGCTCAATCAAAAGTACGGTTTAACTCTGTTAGCTGAATGCACAGATCAGAAAGAAGTTTCACAGAATGATTCTGTGTAGTTTATATTTGGAGACATTCCTTTTTCCACTATTACCCTCTTAGCGCTCCGAATCTCCACTTGCATTTTCTACAGAAAGAGTGTTTCAGAACGGCTCAATCAAAACTAAGGTTCAACTCTTTTAGTTGAACAAACAGAACAGAAAGAAGTTTCACACAATTCTTCTGTGTAGTTTTTATTTGTAGACATTCTTTTTCCCAATATAGGCCTCCTAGCGCTCAGAATGTCCAATTGCAGTTTCTACAGAAAGAGTGTTTCAGAACGGCTCAATCAAAAGTAAGGTTCAACTCTGTTAGTTGAATGCACAGAACAGAAAGAAGTTTCATACAATGCTTCTGTATAGTTTATATTTGAACATATTCTTTTTTCCACTATTACCCACTTAGCGCTACGAATGTCCAGTTGCATTTTCTACAGACAGAGTGTTTCAAAACTGCTCAATCAAAAGTATGGTTTAACTCTGTTAGCTGAATGCTCAGATCAGAAAGAAGTTTCACAGAATGCTTCTGTGTAGTTTATATTGGAATATATTCCTTTTTCCACTACTACGCTCTTAGCGCTCCAAATGTCCAGTTGCATTTTCTACAGAAAGAGTGTTCAGATCTGCTCAATCAAAAGTATGGTTTAACTCTGTTAGCTGAATGCACAGATCAGAAAGATGTTTCACCGAATGATTCTGTGTCGTTTATATTTGAAGACATTCCTTTTTCCACTATTACCCTCTTAGCGCTCCGAATCTCCACTTGCATTTTCTACAAAAAGAGTGTTTCATAACTGCTCAATCAAAAATATGTTTTATCTCTGTTAACTGAATTTACAGATCAGAAATAAGTTTCACAGAATGCATCTGTGTAGTTTTTATTTGAAGATATTCTTTTTCCCAATGTAGGCCTCTTAGCGCTTAGCATGTCCAATTGCAGTTTCTACAGAAAGAGTGTTTCAGAACGGCTCAATCAAAAGTAAGGTTCACCTCTGTTAGTTGAATGCACAGAACAGAAAGTATTTTCACAGAATGCTACTGTGTAGTTTATATTTGAATATATTCCTTTTTCCACTATTACCCTCTTAGCGCTCCGAATGTCCACTTGAATTTTCTACAGAAAGAGTGTTCAGAACTGCGCAATCAAAAGTATGGTTTAACTCTGTTAGCTTAATGAACATATCAAAAATAAGTTTCACACAATGCTTCTGTGTAGTTTTTATTTGAAGATATTATTTTTCCCAATAGAGGCCTCTTAGCGCTCAGAATGTCCAATTGCAGTTTCTACAGAAAGAGTGTTTCAGAAAGGCTCAATCAAAAGTAAGGTTCAACTCTGTTAGTTGAATGCACAGAACAGAAAGAAGTTTCACACAATGCTTCTGTGTAGTTTATATTTGAACATATTCTTTTTTCCACTATTACCCACTTAGCGCTACGAATGTCCAGTTGCATTTTCTACAAACAGAGTGTTTCAAAACTGCTCAATCAAAAGTATGGTTTAACTCTGTTAGCTGAATGCTCAGATCAGAAAGAAGTTTCACAGAATGCTTCTGTGTAGTTTATATTTGAATATATTCCTTTTTCCACTACTACTCTCTTAGCGCTCCAAATGTCCAGTTGCATTTTCTACAGAAAGAGTGTTCAGATCTGCTCAATCAAAAGTATGGTTTAACTCTGTTAGCTGAATGCACAGATCAGAAAGAAGTTTCACAGAATGATTCTGTGTAGTTTATATTTGGAGACATTCCTTTTTCCACTATTACCATCTTAGCGCTCCGAATCTCCACTTGCATTTTCTACAGAAAGAGTGTTTCAGAACGGCTCAATCAAAACTAAGGTTCAACTCTTTTAGTTGAACAAACAGAACAGAAAGAAGTTTCACACAATTCTTCTGTGTAGTTTTTATTTGTAGACATTCTTTTTCCCAATATAGGCCTCTTAGCGCTCAGAATGACCAATTGCAGTTTCTACAGAAAGAGTGTTTCAGAACGGCTCAATCAAAAGTAAGGTTCAACTCTGTTAGTTGAATGCACAGAAGAGAAAGAAGTTTCATACAATGCTTCTGTGTAGTTTGTATTTGAACATATTCTTTTTTCCACTATTACCCACTTAGCGCTACGAATGTCCAGTTGCATTTTCTACAGACAGAATGTTTCAAAACTGCTCAATCAAAAGTATGGTTTAACTCTGTTAGCTGAATGCTCAGATCAGAAAGAAGTTTCACAGAATGCTTCTGTGTAGTTTATATTTGAATATATTCCTTTTTCCACTACTACGCTCTTAGCGCTCCAAATGTCCAGTTGCATTTTCTACAGAAAGAGTGTTCAGATCTGCTCAATCAAAACTATGGTTTAACTCTGTTAGCTGAATGCACAGATCAGAAAGAAGTTTCACCGAATGTATCTGTGTAGTTTATATTTGAAGACATTCCTTTTTCCACTATTACCCTCTTAGCGCTCCGAATCTCCACTTGCATTTTCTACAAAAAGAGTGTTTCATAACTGCTCAATCAAAAATATGTTTTATCTCTGTTAACTGAATTTACAGATCAGAAATAAGTTTCACAGAATGCATCTGTGTAGTTTTTATTTGAAGATATTCTTTTTCCCAATGTAGGCCTCTTAGCGCTTAGCATGTCCAATTGCAGTTTCTACAGAAAGAGTGTTTCAGAACGGCTCAATCAAAAGTAAGGTTCAACTCTGTTAGTTGAATGCACAGAACAGAAAGAATTTTCACAGAATGCTACTGTGTAGTTTATATTTGAATATATTCCTTTTTCCACTATTACCCTCTTAGCGCTCCGAATGTCCACTTGCATTTTCTACAGAAAGAGTGTTCAGAACTGCGCAATCAAAAGTATGGTTTAACTCTGTTAGCTTAATGAACATATCAGAAATAAGTTTCACACAATGCTTCTGTGTAGTTTTTATTTGAAGATATTATTTTTCCCAATATAGGCCTCTTAGCGCTCAGAATGTCCAATTGCAGTTTCTACAGAAAGAGTGTTTCAGAAATGCTCAATCAAAAGTAAGGTTCAACTCTGTTAGTTGAATGCACAGAACAGAAAGAAGTTTCACACAATGCTTCTGTGTAGTTTATATTTGAACATATTCTTTTTTCCACTATTACACACTTAGCGCTACGAATGTCCAGTTGCATTTTCTACAGACAGAGTGTTTCAAAACTGCTCAAACAAAAGTATGGTTTAACTCTGTTAGCTGAATGCTCAGATCAGAAAGAAGTTTCACAGAATGCTTCTGTGTAGTTTATATTTGAATATAATCCTTTTTCCACTACTAATCTCTTAGCGCTCCAAATGTCCAGTTGCATTTTCTACAGAAAGAGTGTTCAGATCTGCTCAATCAAAAGTATGGTTTAACTCTGTTAGCTGAATGCACAGATCAGAAAGAAGTTTCACAGAATGATTCTGTGTAGTTTATATTTGGAGACATTCCTTTTTCCACTATTACCCTCTTAGCGCTCCGAATCTCCACTTGCATTTTCTACAGAAAGAGTGTTTCAGAACGGCTCAATCAAAACTAAGGTTCAACTCTTTTAGTTGAACAAACAGAACAGAAAGAAGTTTCACACAATTCTTCTGTGTAGTTTTTATTTGTAGACATTCTTTTTCCCAATATAGGCCTCCTAGCGCTCAGAATGTCCAATTGCAGTTTCTACAGAAAGAGTGTTTCAGAACGGCTCAATCAAAAGTAAGGTTCAACTCTGTTAGTTGAATGCACAGAACAGAAAGAAGTTTCATACAATGCTTCTGTGTAGTTTATATTTGAACATATTCTTTTTTCCACTATTACCCACTTAGTGCTACGAATGTCCAGTTGCATTTTCTACAGACAGAGTGTTTCAAAACTGCTCAATCAAAAGTATGGTTTAACTCTGTTAGCTGAATGCTCAGATCAGAAAGAAGTTTCACAGAATGCTTCTGTGTAGTTTATATTTGAATATATTCCTTTTTCCACTACTACGCTCTTAGCGCTCCAAATGTCCAGTTGCATTTTCTACAGAAAGAGTGTTCAGATCTGCTCAATCAAAAGTATGGTTTAACTCTGTTAGCTGAATGCACAGATCAGAAAGAAGTTTCACCGAATGATTCTGTGTAGTTTATATTTGAAGACATTCCTTTTTCCACTATTACCCTCTTAGCGCTCCGAATCTCCACTTGCATTTTCTACAAAAAGAGTGTTTCATAACTGCTCAATCAAAAATATGTTTTATCTCTGTTAACTGAATTTACAGATCAGAAATAAGTTTCACAGAATGCATCTGTGTAGTTTTTATTTGAAGATATTCTTTTTCCCAATGTAGGCCTCTTAGCGCTTAGCATGTCCAATTGCATTTTCTACAGACAGAATGTTTCAGAACTGCTCAATCAAAAGTATGGTTTAACTCTGTTAGCTGAATGCTCAGATCAGAAAGAAGTTTCACAGAATGCTTCTGTGTAGTTTATATTTGAATATATTCCTTTTTCCACTATTACCCTCTTAGCGCTCCGAATGTCCACTTGCATTTTCTACAGAAAGAGTGTTCAGAACTGCGCAATCAAAAGTATGGTTTAACTCTGTTAGCTTAATGAACATATCAGAAATAAGTTTCACACAATGCTTCTGTGTAGTTTTTATTTGAAGATATTATTTTTCCCAATATAGGCCTCTTAGCGCTCAGAATGTCCAATTGCAGTTTCTACAGAAAGAGTGTTTCAGAAAGGCTCAATCAAAAGTAAGGTTCAACTCTGTTAGTTGAATGCACAGAACAGAAAGAAGTTTCATACAATGCTTCTGTGTAGTTTATATTTGAACATATTCTTTTTTCCACTATTACCCACTTAGCGCTACGAATGTCCAGTTGCATTTTCTACAGACAGAGTGTTTCAAAACTGCTCAATCAAAAGTATGGTTTAACTCTGTTAGCTGAATGCTCAGATCAGAAAGAAGTTTCACAGAATGCTTCTGTGTAGTTTATATTTGAATATATTCCTTTTTCCACTACTACTCTCTTAGCGCTCCAAATGTCCAGTTGCATTTTCTACAGAAAGAGAGTTCAGATCTGCTCAATCAAAAGTATGGTTTAACTCTGTTAGCTGAATGCACAGATCAGAAAGAAGTTTCACAGAATGATTCTGTGTAGTTTATATTTGGAGACATTCCTTTTTCCACTATTACCCTCTTAGCGCTCCGAATCTCCACTTGCATTTTCTACAGAAAGAGTGTTTCAGAACGGCTCAATCAAAACTAAGGTTCAACTCTTTTAGTTGAACAAGCAGAAGAGAAAGAAGTTTCACACAATTCTTCTGTGTAGTTTTTATTTGTAGACATTCTTTTTCCCAATATAGGCCTCTTAGCGCTCAGAATGTCCAATTGCAGTTTCTACAGAAAGAGTGTTTCAGAACGGCTCAATCAAAAGTAAGGTTCAACTCTGTTAGTTGAATGCACAGAACAGAAAGAAGTTTCATACAATGCTTCTGTGTAGTTTGTATTTGAACATATTCTTTTTTCCACTATTACCCACTTAGCGCTACGAATGTCCAGTTGCATTTTCTACAGACAGAATGTTTCAAAACTGCTCAATCAAAAGTATGGTTTAACTCTGTTAGCTGAATGCTCAGATCAGAAAGAAGTTTCACAGAATGCTTCTGTGTAGTTTATATTTGAATATATTCCTTTTTCCACTACTACGCTCTTAGCGCTCCAAATGTCCAGTTGCATTTTCTACAGAAAGAGTGTTCAGATCTGCTCAATCAAAAGTATGTTTTAACTCTGTTAGCTGAATGCACAGATCAGAAAGTAGTTTCACCGAATGATTCTGTGTAGTTTATATTTGAAGACATTCCTTTTTCCACTATTACCCTCTTAGCGCTCCGAATCTCCACTTGCATTTTCTACAAAAAGAGTGTTTCATAACTGCTCAATCAAAAATATGTTTTATCTCTGTTAACTGAATTTACAGATCAGAAATAAGTTTCACAGAATGCATCTGTGTAGGTTTTATTTGAAGATATTCTTTTTCCCAATGTAGGCCTCTTAGCGCTTAGCATGTCCAATTGCAGTTTCTACAGAAAGAGTGTTTCAGAACGGCTCAATCAAAAGTAAGGTTCAACTCTGTTAGTTGAATGCACAGAACAGAAAGGATTTTCACAGAATGCTACTGTGTAGTTTATATTGGAATATATTCCTTTTTCCACTATTACCCTCTTAGCGCTCCGAATGTCCACTTGCATTTTCTACAGAAAGAGTGTTCAGAACTGCGCAATCAAAAGTATGGTTTAACTCTGTTAGCTTAATGAACATATCAGAAATAAGTTTCACACAATGCTTCTGTGTACTTTTTATTTGAAGATATTATTTTTCCCAATATAGGCCTCTTAGCGCTCAGAATGTCCAATTGCAGTTTCTACAGAATGAGTGTTTCAGAAAGGCTCAATCAAAAGTAAGGTTCAACTCTGTTAGTTGAATGCACAGAACAGAAAGAAGTTTCACACAATGTTTCTGTGTAGTTTATATTTGAACATATTCTTTTTTCCACTATTACCCACTTAGCGCTACGAATGTCCAGTTGCATTTTCTACGGACAGAGTGTTTCAAAACTGCTCAATCAAAAGTATGGTTTAACTCTGTTAGCTGAATGCTCAGATCAGAAAGAAGTTTCACAGAATGCTTCTGTGTAGTTTATATTTGAATATATTCCTTTTTCCACTACTACGCTCTTAGCGCTCCAAATGTCCAGTTGCATTTTCTACAGAAAGAGTGTTCAGATCTGCTCAATCAAAAGTATGGTTTAACTCTGTTAGCTGAATGCACAGATCAGAAAGATGTTTCACCGAATGATTCTGTGTAGTTTATATTTGAAGACATTCCTTTTTCCACTATTACCCTCTTAGCGCTCCGAATCTCCACTTGCATTTTCTACAAAAAGAGTGTTTCATAACTGCTCAATCAAAAATATGTTTTATCTCTGTTAACTGAATTTACAGATCAGAAATAAGTTTCACAGAATGCATCTGTGTAGTTTTTATTTGAAGATATTCTTTTTCCCAATGTAGGCCTCTTAGCGCTTAGCATGTCCAATTGCAGTTTCTACAGAAAGAGTGTTTCAGAACGGCTCAATCAAAAGTAAGGTTCAACTCTGTTAGTTGAATGCACAGAACAGAAAGAATTTTCACAGAATGCTACTGTGTAGTTTATATTTGAATATATTCCTTTTTCCACTATTACCCTCTTAGCGCTCCGAATGTCCACTTGAATTTTCTACAGAAAGAGTGTTCAGAACTGCGCAATCAAAAGTATGGTTTAACTCTGTTAGCTTAATGAACATATCAAAAATAAGTTTCACACAATGCTTCTGTGTAGTTTTTATTTGAAGATATTATTTTTCCCAATAGAGGCCTCTTAGCGCTCAGAATGTCCAATTGCAGTTTCTACAGAAAGAGTGTTTCAGAAAGGCTCAATCAAAAGTAAGGTTCAACTCTGTTAGTTGAATGCACAGAACAGAAAGAAGTTTCACACAATGCTTCTGTGTAGTTTATATTTGAACATATTCTTTTTTCCACTATTACCCACTTAGCGCTACGAATGTCCAGTTGCATTTTCTACAAACAGAGTGTTTCAAAACTGCTCAATCAAAAGTATGGTTTAACTCTGTTAGCTGAATGCTCAGATTAGAAAGAAGTTTCACAGAATGCTTCTGTGTAGTTTATATTTGAATATATTCCTTTTTCCACTACTACTCTCTTAGCGCTCCAAATGTCCAGTTGCATTTTCTACAGAAAGAGTGTTCAGATCTGTTCAATCAAAAGTACGGTTTAACTCTGTTAGCTGAATGCACAGATCAGAAAGAAGTTTCACAGAATGATTCTGTGTAGTTTATATTTGGAGACATTCCTTTTTCCACTATTACCCTCTTAGCGCTCCGAATCTCCACTTGCATTTTCTACAGAAAGAGTGTTTCAGAACGGCTCAATCAAAACTAAGGTTCAACTCTTTTAGTTGAACAAACAGAACAGAAAGAAGTTTCACACAATTCTTCTGTGTAGTTTTTATTTGTAGACATTCTTTTTCCCAATATAGGCCTCCTAGCGCTCAGAATGTCCAATTGCAGTTTCTACAGAAAGAGTGTTTCAGAACGGCTCAATCAAAAGTAAGGTTCAACTCTGTTAGTTGAATGCACAGAACAGAAAGAAGTTTCATACAATGCTTCTGTGTAGTTTATATTTGAACATATTCTTTTTTCCACTATTACCCACTTAGCGCTACGAATGTCCAGTTGCATTTTCTACAGACAGAGTGTTTCAAAACTGCTCAATCAAAAGTATGGTTTAACTCTGTTAGCTGAATGCTCAGATCAGAAAGAAGTTTCACAGAATGCTTCTGTGTAGTTTATATTGGAATATATTCCTTTTTCCACTACTACGCTCTTAGCGCTCCAAATGTCCAGTTGCATTTTCTACAGAAAGAGTGTTCAGATCTGCTCAATCAAAAGTATGGTTTAACTCTGTTAGCTGAATGCACAGATCAGAAAGATGTTTCACCGAATGATTCTGTGTAGTTTATATTTGAAGACATTCCTTTTTCCACTATTACCCTCTTAGCGCTCCGAATCTCCACTTGCATTTTCTACAAAAAGAGTGTTTCATAACTGCGCAATCAAAAATATGTTTTATCTCTGTTAACTGAATTTACAGATCAGAAATAAGTTTCACAGAATGCATCTGTGTAGTTTTTATTTGAAGATATTCTTTTTCCCAATGTAGGCCTCTTAGCGCTTAGCATGTCCAATTGCAGTTTCTACAGAAAGAGTGTTTCAGAACGGCTCAATCAAAAGTAAGGTTCACCTCTGTTAGTTGAATGCACAGAACAGAAAGAATTTTCACAGAATGCTACTGTGTAGTTTATATTTGAATATATTCCTTTTTCCACTATTACCCTCTTAGCGCTCCGAATGTCCACTTGAATTTTCTACAGAAAGAGTGTTCAGAACTGCGCAATCAAAAGTATGGTTTAACTCTGTTAGCTTAATGAATATATCAAAAATAAGTTTCACACAATGCTTCTGTGTAGTTTTTATTTGAAGATATTATTTTTCCCAATAGAGGCCTCTTAGCGCTCAGAATGTCCAATTGCAGTTTCTACAGAAAGAGTGTTTCAGAAAGGCTCAATCAAAAGTAAGGTTCAACTCTGTTAGTTGAATGCACAGAACAGAAAGAAGTTTCACACAATGCTTCTGTGTAGTTTATATTTGAACATATTCTTTTTTCCACTATTACCCACTTAGCGCTACGAATGTCCAGTTGCATTTTCTACAAACAGAGTGTTTCAAAACTGCTCAATCAAAAGTATGGTTTAACTCTGTTAGCTGAATGCTCAGATTAGAAAGAAGTTTCACAGAATGCTTCTGTGTAGTTTATATTTGAATATATTCCTTTTTCCACTACTACTCTCTTAGCGCTCCAAATGTCCAGTTGCATTTTCTACAGAAAGAGTGTTCAGATCTGCTCAATCAAAAGTACGGTTTAACTCTGTTAGCTGAATGCACAGATCAGAAAGAAGTTTCACAGAATGATTCTGTGTAGTTTATATTTGGAGACATTCCTTTTTCCACTATTACCCTCTTAGCGCTCCGAATCTCCACTTGCATTTTCTACAGAAAGAGTGTTTCAGAACGGCTCAATCAAAACTAAGGTTCAACTCTTTTAGTTGAACAAACAGAACAGAAAGAAGTTTCACACAATTCTTCTGTGTAGTTTTTATTTGTAGACATTCTTTTTCCCAATATAGGCCTCCTAGCGCTCAGAATGTCCAATTGCAGTTTCTACAGAAAGAGTGTTTCAGAACGGCTCAATCAAAAGTAAGGTTCAACTCTGTTAGTTGAATGCACAGAACAGAAAGAAGTTTCATACAATGCTTCTGTGTAGTTTATATTTGAACATATTCTTTTTTCCACTATTACCCACTTAGCGCTACGAATGTCCAGTTGCATTTTCTACAGACAGAGTGTTTCAAAACTGCTCAATCAAAAGTATGGTTTAACTCTGTTAGCTGAATGCTCAGATCAGAAAGAAGTTTCACAGAATGCTTCTGTGTAGTTTATATTGGAATATATTCCTTTTTCCACTACTACGCTCTTAGCGCTCCAAATGTCCAGTTGCATTTTCTACAGAAAGAGTGTTCAGATCTGCTCAATCAAAAGTATGGTTTAACTCTGTTAGCTGAATGCACAGATCAGAAAGATGTTTCACCGAATGATTCTGTGTAGTTTATATTTGAAGACATTCCTTTTTCCACTATTACCCTCTTAGCGCTCCGAATCTCCACTTGCATTTTCTACAAAAAGAGTGTTTCATAACTGCTCAATCAAAAATATGTTTTATCTCAGTTAACTGAATTTACAGATCAGAAATAAGTTTCACAGAATGCATCTGTGTAGTTTTTATTTGAAGATATTCTTTTTCCCAATGTAGGCCTCTTAGCGCTTAGCATGTCCAATTGCAGTTTCTACAGAAAGAGTGTTTCAGAACGGCTCAATCAAAAGTAAGGTTCACCTCTGTTAGTTGAATGCACAGAACAGAAAGAATTTTCACAGAATGCTACTGTGTAGTTTATATTTGAATATATTCCTTTTTCCACTATTACCCTCTTAGCGCTCCGAATGTCCACTTGAATTTTCTACAGAAAGAGTGTTCAGAACTGCGCAATCAAAAGTATGGTTTAACTCTGTTAGCTTAATGAACATATCAAAAATAAGTTTCACACAATGCTTCTGTGTAGTTTTTATTTGAAGATATTATTTTTCCCAATAGAGGCCTCTTAGCGCTCAGAATGTCCAATTGCAGTTTCTACAGAAAGAGTGTTTCAGAAAGGCTCAATCAAAAGTAAGGTTCAACTCTGTTAGTTGAATGCACAGAACAGAAAGAAGTTTCACACAATGCTTCTGTGTAGTTTATATTTGAACATATTCTTTTTTCCACTATTACCCACTTAGCGCTACGAATGTCCAGTTGCATTTTCTACAAACAGTGTGTTTCAAAACTGCTCAATCAAAAGTATGGTTTAACTCTGTTAGCTGAATGCTCAGATCAGAAAGAAGTTTCACAGAATGCTTCTGTGTAGTTTATATTTGAATATATTCCTTTTTCCACTACTACTCTCTTAGCGCTCCAAATGTCCAGTTGCATTTTCTACAGAAAGAGTGTTCAGATCTGCTCAATCAAATGTATGGTTTAACTCTGTTAGCTGAATGCACAGATCAGAAAGAAGTTTCACAGAATGATTCTGTGTAGTTTATATTTGGAGACATTCCTTTTTCCACTATTACCCTCTTAGCGCTCCGAATCTCCACTTGCATTTTCTACAGAAAGAGTGTTTCAGAACGGCTCAATCAAAACTAAGGTTCAACTCTTTTAGTTGAACAAACAGAACAGAAAGAAGTTTCACACAATTCTTCTGTGTAGTTTTTATTTGTAGACATTCTTTTTCCCAATATAGGCCTCCTAGCGCTCAGAATGTCCAATTGCAGTTTCTACAGAAAGAGTGTTTCAGAACGGCTCAATCAAAAGTAAGGTTCAACTCTGTTAGTTGAATGCACAGAACAGAAAGAAGTTTCATACAATGCTTCTGTGTAGTTTATATTTGAACATATTCTTTTTTCCACTATTACCCACTTAGCGCTACGAATGTCCAGTTGCATTTTCTACAGACAGAGTGTTTCAAAACTGCTCAATCAAAAGTATGGTTTAACTCTGTTAGCTGAATGCTCAGATCAGAAAGAAGTTTCACAGAATGCTTCTGTGTAGTTTATATTTGAATATATTCCTTTTTCCACTACTACTCTCTTAGCGCTCCAAATGTCCAGTTGCATTTTCTACAGAAAGAGTGTTCAGATCTGCTCAATCAAAAGTATGTTTTAACTCTGTTAGCTGAATGCACAGATCAGAAAGATGTTTCACCGAATGATTCTGTGTAGTTTATATTTGAAGACATTCCTTTTTCCACTATTACCCTCTTAGCGCTCCGAATCTCCACTTGCATTTTCTACAAAAAGAGTGTTTCATAACTGCTCAATCAAAAATATGTTTTATCTCTGTTAACTGAATTTACAGATCAGAAATAAGTTTCACAGAATGCATCTGTGTAGTTTTTATTTGAAGATATTCTTTTTCCCAATGTAGCCCTCTTAGCGCTTAGCATGTCCAATTGCAGTTTCTACAGAAAGAGTGTTTCAGAACGGCTCAATCAAAAGTAAGGTTCAACTCTGTTAGTTCAACGCACAGAACAGAAAGTGGTTTCACAGAATGCTACTGTGGAGTTTATATTTGAATATATTGCTTTTTCCACTATTACCCTCTTAGCGCTCCGAATGTCCACTTGCATTTTCTACAGAAAGAGTGTTCAGAACTGCGCAATCAAAAGTATGGTTTAACTCTGTTAGCTTAATGAACATATCAGAAATAAGTTTCACACAATGCTTCTGTGTATTTTTTATTTGAAGATATTATTTTTCCCAATATAGGCCTCTTAGCGCTCAGAATGTCCAATTGCAGTTTCTACAGAAAGAGTGTTTCAGAAAGGCTCAATCAAAAGTAAGGTTCAACTCTGTTAGTTGAATGCACAGAACAGAAAGAAGTTTCATACAATGCTTCTGTGTAGTTTATATTTGAACATATTCTTTTTTCCACTATTACCCACTTAGCGCTACGAATGTCCAGTTGCATTTTCTACAGACAGAGTGTTTCAAAACTGCTCAATCAAAAGTATGGTTTAACTCTGTTAGCTGAATGCTCAGATCAGAAAGAAGTTTCACAGAATGCTTCTGTGTAGTTTATATTTGAATATATTCCTTTTTTCCACTACTACTCTCTTAGCGCTCCAAATGTCCAGTTGCATTTTCTACAGAAAGAGTGTTCAGATCTGCTCAATCAAAAGTATGGTTTAACCCTGTTAGCTGAATGCACAGATCAGAAAGAAGTTTCACAGAATGATTCTGTGTAGTTTATATTTGGAGACATTCCTTTTTCCACTATTACCATCTTAGCGCTCCGAATCTCCACTTGCATTTTCTACAGAAAGAGTGTTTCAGAACGGCTCAATCAAAACTAAGGTTCAACTCTTTTAGTTGAACAAGCAGAACAGAAAGAAGTTTCACACAATTCTTCTGTGTAGTTTTTATTTGTAGACATTCTTTTTCCCAATATAGGCCTCTTAGCGCTCAGAATGTCCAATTGCAGTTTCTACAGAAAGAGTGTTTCAGAACGGCTCAATCAAAAGTAAGGTTCAACTCTGTTAGTTGAATGCACAGAACAGAAAGAAGTTTCATACAATGCTTCTGTGTAGTTTGTATTTGAACATATTCTTTTTTCCACTATTACCCACTTAGCGCTACGAATGTCCAGTTGCATTTTCTACAGACAGAATGTTTCAAAACTGCTCAATCAAAAGTATGGTTTAACTCTGTTAGCTGAATGCTCAGATCAGAAAGAAGTTTCACAGAATGCTTCTGTGTAGTTTATATTTGAATATATTCCTTTTTCCACTACTACGCTCTTAGCGCTCCAAATGTCCAGTTGCATTTTCTACAGAAAGAGTGTTCAGATCTGCTCAATCAAAAGTATGTTTTAACTCTGTTAGCTGAATGCACAGATCAGAAAGTAGTTTCACCGAATGATTCTGTGTAGTTTATATTTGAAGACATTCCTTTTTCCACTATTACCCTCTTAGCGCTCCGAATCTCCACTTGCGTTTTCTACAAAAAGAGTGTTTCATAACTGCTCAATCAAAAATATGTTTTATCTCTGTTAACTGAATTTACAGATCAGAAATAAGTTTCACAGAATGCATCTGTGTAGTTTTTTTTTGAAGATATTCTTTTTCCCAATGTAGGCCTCTTAGCGCTTAGCATGTCCAATTGCAGTTTCTACAGAAAGAGTGTTTCAGAACGGCTCAATCAAAAGTAAGGTTCAACTCTGTTAGTTGAATGCACAGAACAGAAAGAATTTTCACAGAATGCTACTGTGTAGTTTATATTGGAATATATTCCTTTTTCCACTATTACCCTCTTAGCGCTCCGAATGTCCACTTGCATTTTCTACAGAAAGAGTGTTCAGAACTGCGCAATCAAAAGTATGGTTTAACTCTGTTAGCTTAATGAACATATCAGAAATAAGTTTCACACAATGCTTCTGTGTACTTTTTATTTGAAGATATTATTTTTCCCAATATAGGCCTCTTAGCGCTCAGAATGTCCAATTGCAGTTTCTACAGAAAGAGTGTTTCAGAAAGGCTCAATCAAAAGTAAGGTTCAACTCTGTTAGTTGAATGCACAGAACAGAAAGAAGTTTCACACAATGTTTCTGTGTAGTTTATATTTGAACATATTCTTTTTTCCACTATTACCCACTTAGCGCTACGAATGTCCAGTTGCATTTTCTACAGACAGAGTGTTTCAAAACTGCTCAATCAAAAGTATGGTTTAACTCTGTTAGCTGAATGCTCAGATCAGAAAGAAGTTTCACAGAATGCTTCTGTGTAGTTTATATTTGAATATATTCCTTTTTCCACTACTACGCTCTTAGCGCTCCAATGTCCAGTTGCATTTTCTACAGAAAGAGTGTTCAGATCTGCTCAATCAAAATTATGGTTTAACTCTGTTAGCTGAATGCACAGATCAGAAAGATGTTTCACCGAATGATTCTGTGTAGTTTATATTTGAAGACATTCCCTTTTCCACTATTACCCTCTTAGCGCTCCGAATCTCCACTTGCATTTTCTACAAAAAGAGTGTTTCATAACTGCTCAATCAAAAATATGTTTTATCTCTGTTAACTGAATTTACAGATCAGAAATAAGTTTCACAGAATGCATCTGTGTAGTTTTTATTTGAAGATATTCTTTTTCCCAATGTAGGCCTCTTAGCGCTTAGCATGTCCAATTGCAGTTTCTACAGAAAGAGTATTTCAGAACGGCTCAATCAAAAGTAAGGTTCAACTCTGTTAGTTGAATGCACAGAACAGAAAGAATTTTCACAGAATGCTACTGTGTAGTTTATATTTGAATATATTCCTTTTTCCACTATTACCCTCTTAGCGCTCCGAATGTCCACTTGAATTTTCTACAGAAAGAGTGTTCAGAACTGCGCAATCAAAAGTATGGTTTAACTCTGTTAGCTTAATGAACATATCAAAAATAAGTTTCACACAATGCTTCTGTGTAGTTTTTATTTGAAGATATTATTTTTCCCAATAGAGGCCTCTTAGCGCTCAGAATGTCCAATTGCAGTTTCTACAGAAAGAGTGTTTCAGAAAGGCTCAATCAAAAGTAAGGTTCAACTCTGTTAGTTGAATGCACAGAGCAGAAAGAAGTTTCACACAATGCTTCTGTGTAGTTTATATTTGAACATATTCTTTTTTCCACTATTACCCACTTAGCGCTACGAATGTCCAGTTGCATTTTCTACAAACAGAGTGTTTCAAAACTGCTCAATCAAAAGTATGGTTTAACTCTGTTAGCTGAATGCTCAGATTAGAAAGAAGTTTCACAGAATGCTTCTGTGTAGTTTATATTTGAATATATTCCTTTTTCCACTACTACTCTCTTAGCGCTCCAAATGTCCAGTTGCATTTTCTACAGAAAGAGTGTTCAGATCTGCTCAATCAAAAGTATGGTTTAACTCTGTTAGCTGAATGCACAGATCAGAAAGAAGTTTCACAGAATGATTCTGTGTAGTTTATATTTGGAGACATTCCTTTTTCCACTATTACCCTCTTAGCGCTCCGAATCTCCACTTGCATTTTCTACAGAAAGAGTGTTTCAGAACGGCTCAATCAAAACTAAGGTTCAACTCTTTTAGTTGAACAAACAGAACAGAAAGAAGTTTCACACAATTCTTCTGTGTAGTTTTTATTTGTAGACATTCTTTTTCCCAATATAGGCCTCCTAGCGCTCAGAATGTCCAATTGCAGTTTCTACAGAAAGAGTGTTTCAGAACGGCTCAATCAAAAGTAAGGTTCAACTCTGTTAGTTGAATGCACAGAACAGAAAGAAGTTTCATACAATGCTTCTGTGTAGTTTATATTTGAACATATTCTTTTTTCCACTATTACCCACTTAGCGCTACGAATGTCCAGTTGCATTTTCTACAGACAGAGTGTTTCAAAACTGCTCAATCAAAAGTATGGTTTAACTCTGTTAGCTGAATGCTCAGATCAGAAAGAAGTTTCACAGAATGCTTCTGTGTAGTTTATATTGGAATATATTCCTTTTTCCACTACTACGCTCTTAGCGCTCCAAATGTCCAGTTGCATTTTCTACAGAAAGAGTGTTCAGATCTGCTCAATCAAAAGTATGGTTTAACTCTGTTAGCTGAATGCACAGATCAGAAAGATGTTTCACCGAATGATTCTGTGTAGTTTATATTTGAAGACATTCCTTTTTCCACTATTACCCTCTTAGCGCTCCGAATCTCCACTTGCATTTTCTACAAAAAGAGTGTTTCATAACTGCTCAATCAAAAATATGTTTTATCTCTGTTAACTGAATTTACAGATCAGAAATAAGTTTCACAGAATCCATCTGTGTAGTTTTTATTTGAAGATATTCTTTTTCCCAATGTAGGCCTCTTAGCGCTTAGCATGTCCAATTGCAGTTTCTACAGAAAGAGTGTTTCAGAACGGCTCAATCAAAAGTAAGGTTCACCTCTGTTAGTTGAATGCACAGAACAGAAAGAATTTTCACAGAATGCTACTGTGTAGTTTATATTTGCATATATTCCTTTTTCCACTATTACCCTCTTAGCGCTCCGAATGTCCACTTGAATTTTCTACAGAAAGAGTGTTCAGAACTGCGCAATCAAAAGTATGGTTTAACTCTGTTAGCTTAATGAACATATCAAAAATAAGTTTCACACAATGCTTCTGTGTAGTTTTTATTTGAAGATATTATTTTTCCCAATAGAGGCCTCTTAGCGCTCAGAATGTCCAATTGCAGTTTCTACAGAAAGAGTGTTTCAGAAAGGCTCAATCAAAAGTAAGGTTCAACTCTGTTAGTTGAATGCACAGAACAGAAAGAAGTTTCACACAATGCTTCTGTGTAGTTTATATTTGAACATATTCTTTTTTCCACTATTACCCACTTAGCGCTACGAATGTCCAGTTGCATTTTCTACAAACAGAGTGTTTCAAAACTGCTCAATCAAAAGTATGGTTTAACTCTGTTAGCTGAATGCTCAGATCAGAAAGAAGTTTCACAGAATGCTTCTGTGTAGTTTATATTTGAATATATTCCTTTTTCCACTACTACTCTCTTAGCGCTCCAAATGTCCAGTTGCATTTTCTACAGAAAGAGTGTTCAGATCTGCTCAATCAAAAGTATGGTTTAACTCTGTTAGCTGAATGCACAGATCAGAAAGAAGTTTCACAGAATGATTCTGTGTAGTTTATATTTGGAGACATTCCTTTTTCCACTATTACCCTCTTAGCGCTCCGAATCTCCACTTGCATTTTCTACAGAAAGAGTGTTTCAGAACGGCTCAATCAAAACTAAGGTTCAACTCTTTTAGTTGAACAAACAGAACAGAAAGAAGTTTCACACAATTCTTCTGTGTAGTTTTTATTTGTAGACATTCTTTTTCCCAATATAGGCCTCCTAGCGCTCAGAATGTCCAATTGCAGTTTCTACAGAAAGAGTGTTTCAGAACGGCTCAATCAAAAGTAAGGTTCAACTCTGTTAGTTGAATGCACAGAACAGAAAGAAGTTTCATACAATGCTTCTGTGTAGTTTATATTTGAACATATTCTTTTTTCCACTATTACCCACTTAGCGCTACGAATGTCCAGTTGCATTTTCTACAGACAGAGTGTTTCAAAACTGCTCAATCAAAAGTATGGTTTAACTCTGTTAGCTGAATGCTCAGATCAGAAAGAAGTTTCACAGAATGCTTCTGTGTAGTTTATATTTGAATATATTCCTTTTTCCACTACTACGCTCTTAGCGCTCCAAATGTCCAGTTGCATTTTCTACAGAAAGAGTGTTCAGATCTGCTCAATCAAAAGTATGGTTTAACTCTGTTAGCTGAATGCACAGATCAGAAAGATGTTTCACCGAATGATTCTGTGTAGTTTATATTTGAAGACATTCCTTTTTCCACTATTTCCCTCTTAGCGCTCCGAATCTCCACTTGCATTTTCTACAAAAAGAGTGTTTCATAACTGCTCAATCAAAAATATGTTTTATCTCTGTTAACTGAATTTACAGATCAGAAATAAGTTTCACAGAATGCATCTGTGTAGTTTTTATTTGAAGATATTCTTTTTCCCAATGTAGGCCTCCTAGCGCTTAGCATGTCCAATTGCAGTTTCTACAGAAAGAGTGTTTCAGAACGGCTCAATCAAAAGTAAGGTTCAACTCTGTTAGTTCAGTGCACAGGACAGAAAGAGGTTTCACAGAATGCTACTGTGGAGTTTATATTTGAATATATTCCTTTTTCCACTATTACCCTCTTAGCGCTCCGAATGTCCACTTGCATTTTCTACAGAAAGAGTGTTCAGAACTGCGCAATCAAAAGTATGGTTTAACTCTGTTAGCTTAATGAACATATCAGAAATAAGTTTCACACAATGCTTCTGTGTATTTTTTATTTGAAGATATTATTTTTCCCAATCTAGTCCTCTTAGCGCTCAGAATGTCCAATTGCAGTTTCTACAGAAAGAGTGTTTCAGAAAGGCTCAATCAAAAGTAAGGTTCAACTCTGTTAGTTGAATGCACAGAACAGAAAGAAGTTTCATACAATGCTTCTGTGTAGTTTATATTTGAACATATTCTTTTTTCCACTATTACCCACTTAGCGCTACGAATGTCCAGTTGCATTTTCTACAGACAGAGTGTTTCAAAACTGCTCAATCAAAAGTATGGTTTAACTCTGTTAGCTGAATGCTCAGATCAGAAAGAAGTTTCACAGAATGCTTCTGTGTAGTTTATATTTGAATATATTCCTTTTTCCACTACTACTCTCTTAGCGCTCCAAATGTCCAGTTGCATTTTCTACAGAAAGAGTGTTCAGATCTGCTCAATCAAAAGTATGGTTTAACTCTGTTAGCTGAATGCACAGATCAGAAAGAAGTTTCACAGAATGATTCTGTGTAGTTTATATTTGGAGACATTCCTTTTTCCACTATTACCATCTTAGCGCTCCGAATCTCCACTTGCATTTTCTACAGAAAGAGTGTTTCAGAACGGCTCAATCAAAACTAAGGTTCATCTCTTTTAGTTGAACAAGCAGAACAGAAAGAAGTTTCACACAATTCTTCTGTGTAGTTTTTATTTGTAGACATTCTTTTTCCCAATACAGGCCTCTTAGCGCTCAGAATGTCCAATTGCAGTTTCTACAGAAAGAGTGTTTCAGAACGGCTCAATCAAAAGTAAGTTTCAACTCTCTTAGTTGAATGCACAGAACAGAAAGAAGTTTCATACAATGCTTCTCTGTAGTTTGTATTTGAACATATTCTTTTTTCCACTATTACCCACTTAGCGCTACGAATGTCCAGTTGCATTTTCTACAGACAGAATGTTTCAAAACTGCTCAATCAAAAGTATGGTTTAACTCTGTTAGCTGAATGCTCAGATCAGAAAGAAGTTTCACAGAATGCTTTTGTGTAGTTTATATTTGAATATATTCCTTTTTCCACTACTACGCTCTTAGCGCTCCAAATGTCCAGTTGCATTTTCTACAGAAAGAGTGTTCAGATCTGCTCAATCAAAAGTATGTTTTAACTCTGTTAGCTGAATGCACAGATCAGAAAGTAGTTTCACCGAATGATTCTGTGTAGTTTATATTTGAAGACATTCCTTTTTCCACTATTACCCTCTTAGCGCTCCGAATCTCCACTTGCATTTTCTACAAAAAGAGTGTTTCATAACTGCTCAATCAAAAATATGTTTTATCTCTGTTAACTGAATTTACAGATCAGAAATAAGTTTCACAGAATGCATCTGTGTAGTTTTTTTTTGAAGATATTCTTTTTCCCAATGTAGGCCTCTTAGCGCTTAGCATGTCCAATTGCAGTTTCTACAGAAAGAGTGTTTCAGAACGGCTCAATCAAAAGTAAGGTTCAACTCTGTTAGTTGAATGCACAGAACAGAAAGAATTTTCACAGAATGCTACTGTGTAGTTTATATTGGAATATATTCCTTTTTCCACTATTACCCTCTTAGCGCTCCGAATGTCCACTTGCATTTTCTACAGAAAGAGTGTTCAGAACTGCGCAATCAAAAGTATGGTTTAACTCTGTTAGCTTAATGAACATATCAGAAATAAGTTTCACACAATGCTTCTGTGTACTTTTTATTTGAAGATATTATTTTTCCCAATATAGGCCTCTTAGCGCTCAGAATGTCCAATTGCAGTTTCTACAGAAAGAGTGTTTCAGAAAGGCTCAATCAAAAGTAAGGTTCAACTCTGTTAGTTGAATGCACAGAACAGAAAGAAGTTTCACACAATGTTTCTGTGTAGTTTATATTTGAACATATTCTGTTTTCCACTATTACCCACTTAGCGCTACGAATGTCCAGTTGCATTTTCTACAGACAGAGTGTTTCAAAACTGCTCAATCAAAAGTATGGTTTAACTCTGTTAGCTGAATGCTCAGATCAGAAAGAAGTTTCACAGAATGCTTCTGTGTAGTTTATATTTGAATATATTCCTTTTTCCACTACTACGCTCTTAGCGCTCCAATGTCCAGTTGCATTTTCTACAGAAAGAGTGTTCAGATCTGCTCAATCAAAATTATGGTTTAACTCTGTTAGCTGAATGCACAGATCAGAAAGATGTTTCACCGAATGATTCTGTGTAGTTTATATTTGAAGACATTCCCTTTTCCACTATTACCCTCTTAGCGCTCCGAATCTCCACTTGCATTTTCTACAAAAAGAGTGTTTCATAACTGCTCAATCAAAAATATGTTTTATCTCTGTTAACTGAATTTACAGATCAGAAATAAGTTTCACAGAATGCATCTGTGTAGTTTTTATTTGAAGATATTCTTTTTCCCAATGTAGGCCTCTTAGCGCTTAGCATGTCCAATTGCAGTTTCTACAGAAAGAGTATTTCAGAACGGCTCAATCAAAAGTAAGGTTCAACTCTGTTAGTTGAATGCACAGAACAGAAAGAATTTTCACAGAATGCTACTGTGTAGTTTATATTTGAATATATTCCTTTTTCCACTATTACCCTCTTAGCGCTCCGAATGTCCACTTGAATTTTCTACAGAAAGAGTGTTCAGAACTGCGCAATCAAAAGTATGGTTTAACTCTGTTAGCTTAATGAACATATCAAAAATAAGTTTCACACAATGCTTCTGTGTAGTTTTTATTTGAAGATATTATTTTTCCCAATAGAGGCCTCTTAGCGCTCAGAATGTCCAATTGCAGTTTCTACAGAAAGAGTGTTTCAGAAAGGCTCAATCAAAAGTAAGGTTCAACTCTGTTAGTTGAATGCACAGAGCAGAAAGAAGTTTCACACAATGCTTCTGTGTAGTTTATATTTGAACATATTCTTTTTTCCACTATTACCCACTTAGCGCTACGAATGTCCAGTTGCATTTTCTACAAACAGAGTGTTTCAAAACTGCTCAATCAAAAGTATGGTTTAACTCTGTTAGCTGAATGCTCAGATTAGAAAGAAGTTTCACAGAATGCTTCTGTGTAGTTTATATTTGAATATATTCCTTTTTCCACTACTACTCTCTTAGCGCTCCAAATGTCCAGTTGCATTTTCTACAGAAAGAGTGTTCAGATCTGCTCAATCAAAAGTATGGTTTAACTCTGTTAGCTGAATGCACAGATCAGAAAGAAGTTTCACAGAATGATTCTGTGTAGTTTATATTTGGAGACATTCCTTTTTCCACTATTACCCTCTTAGCGCTCCGAATCTCCACTTGCATTTTCTACAGAAAGAGTGTTTCAGAACGGCTCAATCAAAACTAAGGTTCAACTCTTTTAGTTGAACAAACAGAACAGAAAGAAGTTTCACACAATTCTTCTGTGTAGTTTTTATTTGTAGACATTCTTTTTCCCAATATAGGCCTCCTAGCGCTCAGAATGTCCAATTGCAGTTTCTACAGAAAGAGTGTTTCAGAACGGCTCAATCAAAAGTAAGGTTCAACTCTGTTAGTTGAATGCACAGAACAGAAAGAAGTTTCATACAATGCTTCTGTGTAGTTTATATTTGAACATATTCTTTTTTCCACTATTACCCACTTAGCGCTACGAATGTCCAGTTGCATTTTCTACAGACAGAGTGTTTCAAAACTGCTCAATCAAAAGTATGGTTTAACTCTGTTAGCTGAATGCTCAGATCAGAAAGAAGTTTCACAGAATGCTTCTGTGTAGTTTATATTGGAATATATTCCTTTTTCCACTACTACGCTCTTAGCGCTCCAAATGTCCAGTTGCATTTTCTACAGAAAGAGTGTTCAGATCTGCTCAATCAAAAGTATGGTTTAACTCTATTAGCTGAATGCACAGATCAGAAAGATGTTTCACCGAATGATTCTGTGTAGTTTATATTTGAAGACATTCCTTTTTCCACTATTACCCTCTTAGCGCTCCGAATCTCCACTTGCATTTTCTACAAAAAGAGTGTTTCATAACTGCTCAATCAAAAATATGTTTTATCTCTGTTAACTGAATTTACAGATCAGAAATAAGTTTCACAGAATCCATCTGTGTAGTTTTTATTTGAAGATATTCTTTTTCCCAATGTAGGCCTCTTAGCGCTTAGCATGTCCAATTGCAGTTTCTACAGAAAGAGTGTTTCAGAACGGCTCAATCAAAAGTAAGGTTCACCTCTGTTAGTTGAATGCACAGAACAGAAAGAATTTTCACAGAATGCTACTGTGTAGTTTATATTTGAATATATTCCTTTTTCCACTATTACCCTCTTAGCGCTCCGAATGTCCACTTGAATTTTCTACAGAAAGAGTGTTCAGAACTGCGCAATCAAAAGTATGGTTTAACTCTGTTAGCTTAATGAACATATCAAAAATAAGTTTCACACAATGCTTCTGTGTAGTTTTTATTTGAAGATATTATTTTTCCCAATAGAGGCCTCTTAGCGCTCAGAATGTCCAATTGCAGTTTCTACAGAAAGAGTGTTTCAGAAAGGCTCAATCAAAAGTAAGGTTCAACTCTGTTAGTTGAATGCACAGAACAGAAAGAAGTTTCACACAATGCTTCTGTGTAGTTTATATTTGAACATATTCTTTTTTCCACTATTACCCACTTAGCGCTACGAATGTCCAGTTGCATTTTCTACAAACAGAGTGTTTCAAAACTGCTCAATCAAAAGTATGGTTTAACTCTGTTAGCTGAATGCTCAGATCAGAAAGAAGTTTCACAGAATGCTTCTGTGTAGTTTATATTTGAATATATTCCTTTTTCCACTACTACTCTCTTAGCGCTCCAAATGTCCAGTTGCATTTTCTACAGAAAGAGTGTTCAGATCTGCTCAATCAAAAGTATGGTTTAACTCTGTTAGCTGAATGCACAGATCAGAAAGAAGTTTCACAGAATGATTCTGTGTAGTTTATATTTGGAGACATTCCTTTTTCCACTATTACCCTCTTAGCGCTCCGAATCTCCACTTGCATTTTCTACAGAAAGAGTGTTTCAGAACGGCTCAATCAAAACTAAGGTTCAACTCTTTTAGTTGAACAAACAGAACAGAAAGAAGTTTCACACAATTCTTCTGTGTAGTTTTTATTTGTAGACATTCTTTTTCCCAATATAGGCCTCCTAGCGCTCAGAATGTCCAATTGCAGTTTCTACAGAAAGAGTGTTTCAGAACGGCTCAATCAAAAGTAAGGTTCAACTCTGTTAGTTGAATGCACAGAACAGAAAGAAGTTTCATACAATGCTTCTGTGTAGTTTACATTTGAACATATTCTTTTTTCCACTATTACCCACTTAGCGCTACGAATGTCCAGTTGCATTTTCTACAGACAGAGTGTTTCAAAACTGCTCAATCAAAAGTATGGTTTAAATCTGTTAGCTGAATGCTCAGATCAGAAAGAAGTTTCACAGAATGCTTCTGTGTAGTTTATATTTGAATATATTCCTTTTTCCACTACTACGCTCTTAGCGCTCCAAATGTCCAGTTGCATTTTCTACAGAAAGAGTGTTCAGATCTGCTCAATCAAAAGTATGGTTTAACTCTGTTAGCTGAATGCACAGATCAGAAAGATGTTTCACCGAATGATTCTGTGTAGTTTATATTTGAAGACATTCCTTTTTCCACTATTTCCCTCTTAGCGCTCCGAATCTCCACTTGCATTTTCTACAAAAAGAGTGTTTCATAACTGCTCAATCAAAAATATGTTTTATCTCTGTTAACTGAATTTACAGATCAGAAATAAGTTTCACAGAATGCATCTGTGTAGTTTTTATTTGAAGATATTCTTTTTCCCAATGTAGGCCTCCTAGCGCTTAGCATGTCCAATTGCAGTTTCTACAGAAAGAGTGTTTCAGAACGGCTCAATCAAAAGTAAGGTTCAACTCTGTTAGTTCAGTGCACAGGACAGAAAGAGGTTTCACAGAATGCTACTGTGGAGTTTATATTTGAATATATTCCTTTTTCCACTATTACCCTCTTAGCGCTCCGAATGTCCACTTGCATTTTCTACAGAAAGAGTGTTCAGAACTGCGCAATCAAAAGTATGGTTTAACTCTGTTAGCTTAATGAACATATCAGAAATAAGTTTCACACAATGCTTCTGTGTATTTTTTATTTGAAGATATTATTTTTCCCAATCTAGTCCTCTTAGCGCTCAGAATGTCCAATTGCAGTTTCTACAGAAAGAGTGTTTCAGAAAGGCTCAATCAAAAGTAAGGTTCAACTCTGTTAGTTGAATGCACAGAACAGAAAGAAGTTTCATACAATGCTTCTGTGTAGTTTATATTTGAACATATTCTTTTTTCCACTATTACCCACTTAGCGCTACGAATGTCCAGTTGCATTTTCTACAGACAGAGTGTTTCAAAACTGCTCAATCAAAAGTATGGTTTAACTCTGTTAGCTGAATGCTCAGATCAGAAAGAAGTTTCACAGAATGCTTCTGTGTAGTTTATATTTGAATATATTCCTTTTTCCACTACTACTCTCTTAGCGCTCCAAATGTCCAGTTGCATTTTCTACAGAAAGAGTGTTCAGATCTGCTCAATCAAAAGTATGGTTTAACTCTGTTAGCTGAATGCACAGATCAGAAAGAAGTTTCACAGAATGATTCTGTGTAGTTTATATTTGGAGACATTCCTTTTTCCACTATTACCATCTTAGCGCTCCGAATCTCCACTTGCATTTTCTACAGAAAGAGTGTTTCAGAACGGCTCAATCAAAACTAAGGTTCATCTCTTTTAGTTGAACAAGCAGAACAGAAAGAAGTTTCACACAATTCTTCTGTGTAGTTTTTATTTGTAGACATTCTTTTTCCCAATACAGGCCTCTTAGCGCTCAGAATGTCCAATTGCAGTTTCTACAGAAAGAGTGTTTCAGAACGGCTCAATCAAAAGTAAGTTTCAACTCTCTTAGTTGAATGCACAGAACAGAAAGAAGTTTCATACAATGCTTCTCTGTAGTTTGTATTTGAACATATTCTTTTTTCCACTATTACCCACTTAGCGCTACGAATGTCCAGTTGCATTTTCTACAGACAGAATGTTTCAAAACTGCTCAATCAAAAGTATGGTTTAACTCTGTTAGCTGAATGCTCAGATCAGAAAGAAGTTTCACAGAATGCTTTTGTGTAGTTTATATTTGAATATATTCCTTTTTCCACTACTACGCTCTTAGCGCTCCAAATGTCCAGTTGCATTTTCTACAGAAAGAGTGTTCAGATCTGCTCAATCAAAAGTATGTTTTAACTCTGTTAGCTGAATGCACAGATCAGAAAGCAGTTTCACCGAATGATTCTGTGTAGTTTATATTTGAAGACATTCCTTTTTCCACTATTACCCTCTTAGCGCTCCGAATCTCCACTTGCATTTTCTACAAAAAGAGTGTTTCATAACTGCTCAATCAAAAATATGTTTTATCTCTGTTAACTGAAGTTACAGATCAGAAATAAGTTTCACAGAATGCATCTGTGTAGTTTTTATTTGAAGATATTCTTTTTCCCAATGTAGGCCTCTTAGCGCTTAGCATGTCCAATTGCAGTTTCTACAGAAAGAGTGTTTCAGAACGGCTCAATCAAAAGTAAGGTTCAACTCTGTTAGTTGAATGCACAGAACAGAAAGAATTTTCACAGAATGCTACTGTGTAGTTTATATTTGAATATATTCCTTTTTCCACTATTACCCTCTTAGCGCTCCGAATGTCCACTTGCATTTTCTACAGAAAGAGTGTTCAGAACTGCGCAATCAAAAGTATGGTTTAACTCTGTTAGCTTAATGAACATATCAGAAATAAGTTTCACACAATGCTTCTGTGTAGTTTTTATTTGAAGATATTATTTTTCCCAATATAGGCCTCTTAGCGCTCAGAATGTCCAATTGCAGTTTCTACAAAAGAGTGTTTCAGAAAGGCTCAATCAAAAGTAAGGTTCAACTCTGTTAGTTGAATGCACAGAACAGAAAGAAGTTGCACACAATGCTTCTGTGTAGTTTATATTTGAACATATTCTTTTTTCCACTATTACCCACTTAGCGCTACGAATGTCCAGTTGCATTTTCTACAGACAGAGTGTTTCAAAACTGCTCAATCAAAAGTATGGTTTAACTCTGTTAGCTGAATGCTCAGATCAGAAAGAAGTTTCACAGAATGCTTCTGTGTAGTTTATATTTGAATATATTCCTTTTTCCACTACTACGCTCTTAGCGCTCCAAATGTCCAGTTGCATTTTCTACAGAAAGAGTGTTCAGATCTGCTCAATCAAAAGTATGGTTTAACTCTGTTAGCTGAATGCACAGATCAGAAAGAAGTTTCACCGAATGATTCTGTGTAGTTTATATTTGAAGACATTCCTTTTTCCACTATTACCCTCTTAGCGCTCCGAATCTCCACTTGCATTTTCTACAAAAAGAGTGTTTCATAACTGCTCAATCAAAAATATGTTTTATCTCTGTTAACTGAATTTACAGATCAGAAATAAGTTTCACAGAATGCATCTGTGTAGTTTTCATTTGAAGATATTCTTTTTCCCAATGTAGGCCTCTTAGCGCTTAGCATGTCCAATTGCAGTTTCTACAGAAAGAGTGTTTCAGAACGGCTCAATCAAAAGTAAGGTTCAACTCTGTTAGTTGAATGCACAGAACAGAAAGAATTTTCACAGAATGCTACTGTGTAGTTTATATTGGAATATATTCCTTTTTCCACTATTAACCTCTTAGCGCTCCGAATGTCCACTTGAATTTTCTACAGAAAGAGTGTTCAGAACTGCGCAATCAAAAGTATGGTTTAACTCTGTTAGCTTAATGAACATATCAGAAATAAGTTTCACACAATGCTTCTGTGTAGTTTTTATTTGAAGATATTATTTTTCCCAATAGAGGCCTCTTAGCGCTCAGAATGTCCAATTGCAGTTTCTACAGAAAGAGTGTTTCAGAAAGGCTCAATCAAAAGTAAGGTTCAACTCTGTTAGTTGAATGCACAGAACAGAAAGAAGTTGCACACAATGCTTCTGTGTAGTTTATATTTGAACATATTCTTTTTTCCACTATTACCCACTTAGCGCTACGAATGTCCAGTTGCATTTTCTACAGACAGAGTGTTTCAAAACTGCTCAATCAAAAGTATGGTTTAACTCTGTTAGCTGAATGCTCAGATCAGAAAGAAGTTTCACAGAATGCTTCTGTGTAGTTTATATTTGAATATATTCCTTTTTCCACTACTACGCTCTTAGCGCTCCAAATGTCCAGTTGCATTTTCTACAGAAAGAGTGTTCAGATCTGCTCAATCAAAAGTATGGTTTAACTCTGTTAGCTGAATGCACAGATCAGAAAGAAGTTTCACCGAATGATTCTGTGTAGTTTATATTTGAAGACATTCCTTTTTCCACTATTACCCTCTTAGCGCTCCGAATCTCCACTTGCATTTTCTACAAAAAGAGTGTTTCATGACTGCTCAATCAAAAATATGTTTTATCTCTGTTAACTGAATTTACAGATCAGAAATAAGTTTCACAGAATGCATCTGTGTAGTTTTCATTTGAAGATATTCTTTTTCCCAATGTAGGCCTCTTAGCGCTTAGCATGTCCAATTGCAGTTTCTACAGAAAGAGTGTTTCAGAACGGCTCAATCAAAAGTAAGGTTCAACTCTGTTAGTTGAATGCACAGAACAGAAAGAATTTTCACAGAATGCTACTGTGTAGTTTATATTGGAATATATTCCTTTTTCCACTATTACCCTCTTAGCGCTCCGAATGTCCACTTGAATTTTCTACAGAAAGAGTGTTCAGAACTGCGCAATCAAAAGTATGGTTTAACTCTGTTAGCTTAATGAACATATCAGAAATAAGTTTCACACAATGCTTCTGTGTAGTTTTTATTTGAAGATATTATTTTTCCCAATAGAGGCCTCTTAGCGCTCAGAATGTCCAATTGCAGTTTCTACAGAAAGAGTGTTTCAGAAAGGCTCAATCAAATGTAAGGTTCAACTCTGTTATTTGAATGCACAGAACAGAAAGAAGTTTCACACAATGTTTCTGTGTAGTTTATATTTGAACATATTCTTTTTTCCACTATTACCCACTTAGTGCTACGAATGTCCAGTTGCATTTTCTACAGACAGAGTGTTTCAAAACTGCTCAATCAAAAGTATGGTTTAACTCTGTTAGCTGAATGCTCAGATCAGAAAGAAGTTTCACAGAATGCTTCTGTGTAGTTTATATTTGAATATATTCCTTTTTCCACTACTACTCTCTTAGCGCTCCAAATGTCCAGTTGCATTTTCTACAGAAAGAGTGTTCAGATCTGCTCAATCAAAAGTATGGTTTAACTCTGTTAGCTGAATGCACAGATCAGAAAGAAGTTTCACAGAATGATTCTGTGTAGTTTATATTTGGAGGCATTCCTTTTTCCACTATTACCCTCTTAGTGCTCCGAATCTCCACTTGCATTTTCTACAGAAAGAGTGTTTCAGAACGGCTCAATCAAAACTAAGGTTCAACTCTTTTAGTTGAACAAACAGAACAGAAAGAAGTTTCACACAATTCTTCTGTGTAGTTTTTATTTGTAGACATTCTTTTTCCCAATATAGGCCTCCTAGCGCTCAGAATGTCCAATTGCAGTTTCTACAGAAAGAGTGTTTCAGAACGGCTCAATCAAAAGTAGGGTTCAACTCTGTTAGTTGAATGCAAAGAACAGAAAGAAGTTTCATACAATGCTTCTGTGTAGTTTATATTTGAACATATTCTTTTTTCCACTATTACCCACTTAGCGCTACGAATGTCCAGTTGCATTTACTACAGACAGAGTGTTTCAAAACTGCTGAATCAAAAGTATGGTTTCACTCTCTTAGCTGAATGCTCAGATCAGAAAGAAGTTTCACAGAATGCTTCTGTGTAGTTTATATTTGAATATATTCCTTTTTCCACTACTACGCTCTTAGCGCTCCAAATGTCCAGTTGCATTTTCTACAGAAAGAGTGTTCAGATCTGCTCAATCAAAAGTATGGTTTAACTCTGTTAGCTGAATGCACAGATCAGAAAGAAGTTTCACCGAATGATTCTGTGTAGTTTATATTTGAAGACATTACTTTTTCCACTATTACCCTCTTAGCGCTCCGAATCTCCGCTTGCATTTTCTACAAAAAGAGTGTTTCATAACTGCTCAATCAAAAATATGTTTTATCTCTGTTAACTGAATTTACAGATCAGAAATAAGTTTCACAGAATGCATCTGTGTAGTTTTTATTTGAAGATATTCTTTTTCCCAATGTAGGCCTCTTGGCGCTTAGCATGTCCAATTGCAGTTTCTACAGAAAGAGTGTTTCAGAACGGCTCAATCAAAAGTAAGGTTCAACTCTGTTAGTTGAATGCACAGAACAGAAAGAATTTTCACAGAATGCTGCTGTGTAGTTTATATTTGAATATATTCCTTTTTCCACTATTACCCTCTTAGCGCTCCGAATGTCCACTTGCATTTTCTACAGAAAGAGTGTTCAGAACTGCGCAATCAAAAGTATGGTTTAACTCTGTTAGCTTAATGAACGTATCAGAAATAAGTTTCACACAATGCTTCTGTGTAGTTTTTATTTGAAGATATTATTTTTCCCAATATAGGCCTCTTAGCGCTCAGAATGTCCAATTGCAGTTTCTACAGAAAGAGTGTTTCAGAAAGGCTCAATCAAAAGTAAGGTTCAACTCTGTTAGTTGAATGCACAGAACAGAAAGAAGTTTCATACAATGCTTCTGTGTAGTTTATATTTGAACATATTCTTTTTTCCACTATTACCCACTTAGCGCTACGAATGTCCAGTTGCATTTTCTACAGACAGAGTGTTTCAAAACTGCTCAATCAAAAGTATGGTTTAACTCTGTTAGCTGAATGCTCAGATCAGAAAGAAGTTTCACAGAATGCTTCTGTGTAGTTTATATTTGAATATATTCCTTTTTCCACTACTACTCTCTTAGCGCTCCAAATGTCCAGTTGCATTTTCTACAGAAAGAGTGTTCAGATCTGCTCAATCAAAAGTATGGTTTAACCCTGTTAGCTGAATGCACAGATCAGAAAGAAGTTTCACAGAATGATTCTGTGTAGTTTATATTTGGAGACATTCCTTTTTCCACTATTACCCTCTTAGCGCTCCGAATCTCCACTTGCATTTTCTACAGAAAGAGTGTTTCAGAACGGCTCAATCAAAACTAAGGTTCAACTCTTTTAGTTGAACAAACAGAACAGAAAGAAGTTTCACAGAATTCTTCTGTATAGTTTTTATGTGTAGACATTCTTTTTCCCAATATAGGCCTCTTAGCGCTCAGAATGTCCAATTGCAGTTTCTACAGAAAGAGTGTTTCAGAACGGCTCAATCAAAAGTAAGGTTCAACTCTGTTAGTTGAATGCACAGAACAGAAAGGAGTTTCATACAATGCTTCTGTGTAGTTCATATTTGAACATATTCTTTTTTCCACTATTACCCACTTAACGCTACGAATGTCCAGTTGCATTATCTACAGACAGAGTGTTTCAAAACTGCTCAATCAAATGTATGGTTTAACTCTGTTAGCTGAATGCTCAGATCAGAAAGAAGTTTCACAGAATGCTTCTGTGTAGTTTATATTTGAATATATTCCTTTTTCCACTACTACGCTCTTAGCGCTCCAAATGTCCAGTTGCATTTCCTACAGAAAGAGTGTTCAGATCTGCTCAATCAAAAGTATGGTTTAACTCTGTTAGCTGAATGCACAGATCAGAAAGAAGTTTCACCGAATGATTCTGTGTAGTTTATATTTGAAGACATTCCTTTTTCCACTATTACCCACTTAGCGCTCCGAATCTCCACTTGCATTTTCTACAAAAAGAGTGTTTCATAACTGCTCAATCAAAAATATGTTTTATCTCTGTTAACTGAATTTACAGATCAGAAATAAGTTTCACAGAATGCATCTGTGTAGTTTTTATTTGAAGATATTCTTTTTCCCAATGTAGGCCTCTTAGCGCTTAGCATGTCCAATTGCAGTTTCTTCAGAAAGAGTGTTTCAGAACGGCTCAATCAAAAGTAAGGTTCAACTCTGTTAGTTGAATGCACAGAACAGAAAGAATTTTCACAGAATGCTACTGTGTAGTTTATATTTGAATATATTCCTTTTTCCACAATTACCCTCTTAGCGCTCCGAATGTCCACTTGCATTTTCTACAGAAAGAGTGTTCAGAACTGCGCAATCAAAAGTATGGTTTAATTCTCTTAGCTTAATGAACATACCAGAAATAAGTTTCACACAATGCTTCTGTGTAGTTTTTATTTGAAGATATTATTTTTCCCAATATAGGCCTCTTAGCGCTCAGAATGTCCAATTGCAGTTTCTACAGAAAGAGTGTTTCAGAAAGGCTCAATCAAAAGTAAGGTTCAACTCTGTTAGTTGAATGCACAGAACAGAAAGTAGTTTCATACAATGCTTCTGTGTAGTTTATATTTGAACATATTTTTTTTTCCACTGTTACCCACTTAGCGCTACGAATGTCCAGTTGCATTTTCAACAGACAGAGTGTTTCAAAACTGCTCAATCAAAAGTATGGTTTAACTCTGTTAGCTGAATGCTCAGAAGAGAAAGAAGTTTCACAGAATGCTTCTGTGTAGTTTATATTTGAATATATTCCTTTTTCCACTACTACGCTCTTAGCGCTCCAAATGTCCAGTTGCATTTTCTACAGAAAGAGAGTTCAGATCTGCTCAATCAAAAGTATGGTTTAACTCTGTTAGCTGAATGCACAGATCAGAAAGAAGTTTCACCGAATGATTCTGTGTAGTTTATATTTGAAGACATTCCTTTTTCCACTATTACCCTCTTAGCGCTCCGAATCTCCACTTGCATTTTTTACAAAAAGAGTGTTTCATAACTGCTCAATCAAAAATATGTTTTATCTCTGTTAACTGAATTTACAGATCAGAAATAAGTTTCACAGAATGCATCTGTGTAGTTTTTATTTGAAGATATTCTTTTTCCCAATGTAGGCCTCTTAGCGCTTAGCATGTCCAATTGCAGTTTCTACAGAAAGAGTGTTTCAGAACGGCTCAATCAAAAGTAAGGTTCAACTCTGTTAGTTGAATGCACAGAACAGAAAGAGGTTTCATACAATGCTTCTGTGTAGTTTATATTTGAACATATTCTTTTTTCCACTATTACCCACTTAGCGCTACGAATGTCCAGTTGCATTTTCTACAGACAGAGTGTTTCAAAACTGCTCAATCAAAAGTATGGTTTAACTCTGTTAGTTGAATGCTCAGATCAGAAAGAAGTTTCACAGAATGCTTCTGTGTAGTTTATATTTGAATATATTCCTTTTTCCACTACTACGCTCTTAGCGCTCCAAATGTCCAGTTGCATTATCTACAGAAAGAGTGTTCAGATCTGCTCAATCAAAAGTATGGTTTAACTCTGTTAGCTGAATGCACAGATCAGAAAGAAGTTTCACCGAATGATTCTCTGTAGTTTATATTTGAAGACATTCCTTTTTCCACTATTACCCACTTAGCGCTCCGAATCTCCACTTGCATTTTCTACAAAAAGAGTGTTTCATAACTGCTCCATCAAAAATATGTTTTATCTCTGTGAACTGAATTTACAGATCAGAAATAAGTTTCACAGAATGCATCTGTGTAGTTTTTATTTGAAGATATTCTTTTTCCCAATGTAGGCCTCTTAGCGCTTAGCATGTCCAATTGCAGTTCCTTCAGAAAGAGTGTTTCAGAACGGCTCAATCAAAAGTAAGGTTCAACTCTGTTAGTTGAATGCACAGAACAGAAAGAATTTTCACAGAATGCTACTGTGTAGTTTATATTTGAATATATTCCTTTTTCCACTATTACCCTCTTAGCGCTCCGAATGTCCACTTGCATTTTCTACAGAAAGAGTGTTCAGAACTGCGCAATCAAAAGTATGGTTTAAACCTGTTAGCTGAATGCACAGATCAGAAAGAAGTTTCACAGAATGATTCTGTGTAGTTTACATTTGGAGACATTCCTTTTTCCACTATTACCCTCTTAGCGCTCCGAATCTCCACTTGCATTTTTTACAGAAAGAGTGTTTCAGAACGGCTCAATCAAAACTAAGGTTCAACTCTTTTAGTTGAACAAACAGAACAGAAAGAAGTTTCACACAATTCTTCTGTGTAGTTTTTATTTGTAGACATTCTTTTTCCCAATATAGGCCTCTTAGCGCTCAGAATGTCCAATTGCAGTTTCTACAGAAAGAGTGTTTCAGAAAGGCTCAATCAAAAGTAAGGTTCAACTCTGTTAGTTGAATGCACAGAACAGAAAGAAGTTTCATACAATGCTTCTGTGTAGTTTATATTTGAACATATTCTTTTTTCCACTATTACCCACTTAGCGCTACGAATGTCCAGTTGCATTTTCTACAGACAGAGTGTTTCAAAACTGCTCAATCAAAAGTATGGTTTAACTCTGTTAGCTGAATGCTCAGATCAGAAAGAAGTTTCACAGAATGCTTCTGTGTAGTTTATATTTGAATATATTCCTTTTTCCACTACTACTCTCTTAGCGCTCCAAATGTCCAGTTGCATTTTCTACAGAAAGAGTGTTCAGATCTGCTCAATCAAAAGTATGGTTTAACCCTGTTAGCTGAATGCACAGATCAGAAAGAAGTTTCACAGAATGATTCTGTGTAGTTTATATTTGGAGACATTCCTTTTTCCACTATTACCCTCTTAGCGCTCCGAATCTCCACTTGCATTTTCTACAGAAAGAGTGTTTCAGAACGGCTCAATCAAAACTAAGGTTCAACTCTTTTAGTTGAACAAACAGAACAGAAAGAAGTTTTACAGAATTCTTCTGTATAGTTTTTATGTGTAGACATTCTTTTTCCCAATATAGGCCTCTTAGCGCTCAGAATGTCCAATTGCAGTTTCTACAGAAAGAGTGTTTCAGAACGGCTCAATCAAAAGTAAGGTTCAACTCTGTTAGTTGAATGCACAGAACAGAAAGGAGTTTCATACAATGCTTCTGTGTAGTTCATATTTGAACATATTCTTTTTTCCACTATTACCCACTTAACGCTACGAATGTCCAGTTGCATTATCTACAGACAGAGTGTTTCAAAACTGCTCAATCAAATGTATGGTTTAACTCTGTTAGCTGAATGCTCAGATCAGAAAGAAGTTTCACAGAATGCTTCTGTGTAGTTTATATTTGAATATATTCCTTTTTCCACTACTACGCTCTTAGCGCTCCAAATGTCCAGTTGCATTTCCTACAGAAAGAGTGTTCAGATCTGCTCAATCAAAAGTATGGTTTAACTCTGTTAGCTGAATGCACAGATCAGAAAGAAGTTTCACCGAATGATTCTGTGTAGTTTATATTTGAAGACATTCCTTTTTCCACTATTACCCACTTAGCGCTCCGAATCTCCACTTGCATTTTCTACAAAAAGAGTGTTTCATAACTGCTCAATCAAAAATATGTTTTATCTCTGTTAACTGAATTTACAGATCAGAAATAAGTTTCACAGAATGCATCTGTGTAGTTTTTATTTGAAGATATTCTTTTTCCCAATGTAGGCCTCTTAGCGCTTAGCATGTCCAATTGCAGTTTCTTCAGAAAGAGTGTTTCAGAACGGCTCAATCAAAAGTAAGGTTCAACTCTGTTAGTTGAATGCACAGAACAGAAAGAATTTTCACAGAATGCTACTGTGTAGTTTATATTTGAATATATTCCTTTTTCCACTATTACCCTCTTAGCGCTCCGAATGTCCACTTGCATTTTCTACAGAAAGAGTGTTCAGAACTGCGCAATCAAAAGTATGGTTTAATTCTCTTAGCTTAATGAACATATCAGAAATAAGTTTCACACAATGCTTCTGTGTAGTTTTTATTTGAAGATATTATTTTTCCCAATATAGGCCTCTTAGCGCTCAGAATGTCCAATTGCAGTTTCTACAGAAAGAGTGTTTCAGAAAGGCTCAATCAAAAGTAAGGTTCAACTCTGTTAGTTGAATGCACAGAACAGAAAGTAGTTTCATACAATGCTTCTGTGTAGTTTATATTTGAACATATTTTTTTTTCCACTATTACCCACTTAGCGCTACGAATGTCCAGTTGCATTTTCAACAGACAGAGTGTTTCAAAACTGCTCAATCAAAAGTATGGTTTAACTCTGTTAGCTGAATGCTCAGAAGAGAAAGAAGTTTCACAGAATGCTTCTGTGTAGTTTATATTTGAATATATTCCTTTTTCCACTACTACGCTCTTAGCGCTCCAAATGTCCAGTTGCATTTTCTACAGAAAGAGAGTTCAGATCTGCTCAATCAAAAGTATGGTTTAACTCTGTTAGCTGAATGCACAGATCAGAAAGAAGTTTCACCGAATGATTCTGTGTAGTTTATATTTGAAGACATTCCTTTTTCCACTATTACCCTCTTAGCGCTCCGAATCTCCACTTGCATTTTTTACAAAAAGAGTGTTTCATAACTGCTCAATCAAAAATATGTTTTATCTCTGTTAACTGAATTTACAGATCAGAAATAAGTTTCACAGAATGCATCTGTGTAGTTTTTATTTGAAGATATTCTTTTTCCCAATGTAGGCCTCTTAGCGCTTAGCATGTCCAATTGCAGTTTCTACAGAAAGAGTGTTTCAGAACGGCTCAATCAAAAGTAAGGTTCAACTCTGTTAGTTGAATGCACAGAACAGAAAGAGGTTTCATACAATGCTTCTGTGTAGTTTATATTTGAACATATTCTTTTTTCCACTATTACCCACTTAGCGCTACGAATGTCCAGTTGCATTTTCTACAGACAGAGTGTTTCAAAACTGCTCAATCAAAAGTATGGTTTAACTCTGTTAGTTGAATGCTCAGATCAGAAAGAAGTTTCACAGAATGCTTCTGTGTAGTTTATATTTGAATATATTCCTTTTTCCACTAATACGCTCTTAGCGCTCCAAATGTCCAGTTGCATTTTCTACAGAAAGAGTGTTCAGATCTGCTCAATCAAAAGTATGGTTTAACTCTGTTAGCTGAATGCACAGATCAGAAAGAAGTTTCACCGAATGATTCTCTGTAGTTTATATTTGAAGACATTCCTTTTTCCACTATTACCCACTTAGCGCTCCGAATCTCCACTTGCATTTTCTACAAAAAGAGTGTTTCATAACTGCTCCATCAAAAATATGTTTTATCTCTGTGAACTGAATTTACAGATCAGAAATAAGTTTCACAGAATGCATCTGTGTAGTTTTTATTTGAAGATATTCTTTTTCCCAATGTAGGCCTCTTAGCGCTTAGCATGTCCAATTGCAGTTTCTTCAGAAAGAGTGTTTCAGAACGGCTCAATCAAAAGTAAGGTTCAACTCTGTTAGTTGAATGCACAGAACAGAAAGAATTTTCACAGAATGCTACTGTGTAGTTTATATTTGAATATATTCCTTTTTCCACTATTACCCTCTTAGCGCTCCGAATGTCCACTTGCATTTTCTACAGAAAGAGTGTTCAGAACTGCGCAATCAAAAGTATGGTTTAAACCTGTTAGCTGAATGCACAGATCAGAAAGAAGTTTCACAGAATGATTCTGTGTAGTTTACATTTGGAGACATTCCTTTTTCCACTATTACCCTCTTAGCGCTCCGAATCTCCACTTGCATTTTTTACAGAAAGAGTGTTTCAGAACGGCTCAATCAAAACTAAGGTTCAACTCTTTTAGTTGAACAAACAGAACAGAAAGAAGTTTCACACAATTCTTCTGTGTAGTTTTTATTTGTAGACATTCTTTTTCCCAATATAGGCCTCTTAGCGCTCAGAATGTCCAATTGCAGTTTCTACAGAAAGAGTGTTTCAGAACGGCTCAATCAAAAGTAACGTTCAACTCTGTTAGTTGAATGCACAGAACAGAAAGAAGTTTCATACAATGCTTCTGTGTAGTTTATATTTGAACATATTCTTTTTTCCACTATTACCCACTTAGCACTACGAATGTCCAGTTGCATTTTCTACAGACAGAGTGTTTCAAAACTGCTCAATCAAAAGTATGATTTAACTCTGTTAGCTGAATGCTCAGATCAGAAAGAAGTTTCACAGAATGCTTCTGTGTAGTTTATATTTGAATATATTCCTTTTTCCACTAGTACTCTCTAAGCGCTCCAAATATCCAGTTGCATTTCCTACAGAAAGAGTGTTCAGATCTGCTCAATCAAAAGTATGGTTTAACTCTGTTAGCTGAATGCACAGATCAGAAAGAAGTTTCACCGAATGATTCTGTGTAGTTTATATTTGAAGACATTCCTTTTTCCACTATTACCCACTTAGCGCTCCGAATCTCCACTTGCATTTTCTACAAAAAGGGTGTTTCATAACTGCTCAATCAAAAATATGTTTTATCTCTGTTAACTGAATTTACAGATCAGAAGTAAGTTTCACAGAATGCATCTGTGTAGTTTTTATTTGAAGATATTCTTTTTCCCAAAGTAGGGCTCTTAGCGCTTAGCATGTCCAATTGCAGTTTCTACAGAAAGAGTGTTTCAGAACGGCTCAATCAAAAGTAAGGTTCAACTCTGTTAGTTGAATGCACAGAACAGAAAGAATTTTCACAGAATGCTACTGTGTAGTTTATATTTGAATATATTCCTTTTTCCACTATTACCCTCTTAGCGCTCCGAATGTCCACTTGCATTTTCTACAGAAAGAGTGTTCAGAACTGCGCAATCAAAAGTATGGTTTAACTCTGTTAGCTTAATGAACATATCAGAAATAAGTTTCACACAATGCTTCTGTGTAGTTTTTATTTGAAGATATTATTTTTCCCAATAGAGGCCTCTTAGCTCTCAGAATGTCCAATTGCAGTTTCTACAGAAAGAGTGTTTCAGAAAGGCTCAATCAAAAGTAAGGTTCAACTCTGTTAGTTGAATGCACAGAACAGAAAGAAGTTTCATACAATGCTTCTGTGTAGTTTATATTTGAACATATTCTTTTTTCCACTATTACCCACTTAGCGCTACGAATGTCCAGTTGCATTTTCTACAGACAGAGTGTTTCAAAACTGCTCAATCAAAAGTATGGTTTAACTCTGTTAGCTGAATGCTCAGATCAGAAAGAAGTTTCACAGAATGCTTCTGTGTAGTTTATATTTGAATATATTCCTTTTTCCACTACTACTCTCTTAGCGCTCCAAATGTCCAGTTGCATTTTCTACAGAAAGAGTGTTCAGATCTGCTCAATCAAAAGTATGGTTTAAACCTGTTAGCTGAATGCACAGATCAGAAAGAAGTTTCACAGAATGATTCTGTGTAGTTTATATTTGGAGACATTCCTTTTTCCACTATTACCCTCTTAGCGCTCCGAATCTCCACTTGCATTTTCTACAGAAAGAGTGTTTCAGAACGGCTCAATCAAAACTAAGGTTCAACTCTTTTAGTTGAACAAACAGAACAGAAAGAAGTTTCACAGAATTCTTCTGTGTAGTTTTTATTTGTAGACATTCTTTTTCCCAATATAGGCCTCTTAGCGCTCAGAATGTCCAATTGCAGTTTCTACAGAAAGAGTGTTTCAGAACGGCTCAATCAAAAGTAAGGTTCAACTCTGTTAGTTGAATGCACAGAACAGAAAGAAGTTTCATACAATGCTTCTGTGTAGTTTATATTTGAACATATTCTTTTTTCCACTATTACAAACTTAGCGCTACGAATGTCCAGTTGCATTTTCTACAGACAGAGTGTTTCAAAACTGCTCAATCAAAAGTATGGTTTAACTCTGTTAGCTGAATGCTCAGATCAGAAAGTAGTTTCACAGAATGCTTCTGTGTAGTTTATATTTGAATATATTCCTTTTTCCACTACTACGCTCTTAGCGCTCCAAATGTCCAGTTGCATTTCCTACAGAAAGAGTGTTCAGATCTGCTCAATCAAAAGTATGGTTTAACTCTGTTAGCTGAATGCACAGATCAGAAAGAAGTTTCACCGAATGATTCTGTGTAGTTTATATTTGAAGACATTCCTTTTTCCACTATTACCCACTTAGCGCTCCGAATCTCCACTTGCATTTTCTACAAAAAGAGTGTTTCATAACTGCTCAATCAAAAATATGTTTTATCTCTGTTAACTGAATTTACGGATCAGAAATAAGTTTCACAGAATGCATCTGTGTAGTTTTTATTTGAAGATATTCTTTTTCCCAATGTAGGCCTCTTAGCGCTTAGCATGTCCAATTGCAGTTTCTTCAGAAAGAGTGTTTCAGAACGGCTCAATCAAAAGTAAGGTTCAACTCTGTTAGTTGAATGCACAGAACAGAAAGAATTTTCACAGAATGCTACTGTGTAGTTTATATTTGAATATATTCCTTTTTCCACTATTACCCTCTTAGCGCTCCGAATATCCACTTGCATTTTCTACAGAAAGAGTGTTCAGAACTGCGCAATCAAAAGTATGGTTTAACTCTGTTAGCTTAATGAACATATCAGAAATAAGTTTCACACAATGCTTCTGTGTAGTTTTTATTTGAAGATATTATTTTTCCCAATATAGGCCTCTTAGCGCTCAGAATGTCCAATTGCAGTTTCTACAGAAAGAATGTTTCAGAAAGGCTCAATCAAAAGTAAGGTTCAACTCTGTTAGTTGAATGCACAGAACAGAAAGAAGTTTCATACAATGCTTCTGTGTAGTTTATATTTGAACATATTCGTTTTTCCACTATTACCCACTTAGCGCTACGAATGTCCAGTTGCATTTTCAACAGACAGAGTGTTTCAAAACTGCTCAATCAAAAGTATGGTTTAACTCTGTTAGCTGAATGCTCAGATCAGAAAGAAGTTTCACAGAATGCTTCTGTGTAGTTTATATTTGAATATATTCCTTTTTCCACTACTACTCTCTTAGCGCTCCAAATGTCCAGTTGCATTTTCTACAGAAAGAGTGTTCAGATCTGCTCAATCAAAAGTATGGTTTAACTCTGTTAGCTGAATGCACAGATCAGAAAGAAGTTTCACAGAATGATTCTGTGTAGTTTATATTTGGAGACATTCCTTTTTCCACTATTACCCTCTTAGCGCTCCGAATCTCCACTTGCATTTTCTACAGAAAGAGTGTTTCAGAACGGCTCAATCAAAACTAAGGTTCAACTCTTTTAGTTGAACAAACAGAACAGAAAGAAGTTTCACAGAATTCTTCTGTATAGTTTTTATGTGTAGACATTCTTTTTCCCAATATAGGCCTCTTAGCGCTCAGAATGTCCAATTGCAGTTTCTACAGAAAGAGTGTTTCAGAACGGCTCAATCAAAAGTAAGGTTCAACTCTGTTAGTTGAATGCACAGAACAGAAAGGAGTTTCATACAATGCTTCTGTGTAGTTCATATTTGAACATATTCTTTTTTCCACTATTACCCACTTAACGCTACGAATGTCCAGTTGCATTTTCTACAGACAGAGTGTTTCAAAACTGCTCAATCAAAAGTATGGTTTAACTCTGTTAGCTGAATGCTCAGATCAGAAAGAAGTTTCACAGAATGCTTCTGTGTAGTTTATATTTGAATATATTCCTTTTTCCACTACTACGCTCTTAGCTCTCCAAATGTCCAGTTGCATTTCCTACAGAAAGAGTGTTCAGATCTGCTCAATCAAAAGTATGGTTTAACTCTGTTAGCTGAATGCACAGATCAGAAAGAAGTTTCACCGAATGATTCTGTGTAGTTTATATTTGAAGACATTCCTTTTTCCACTATTACCCACTTAGCGCTCCGAATCTCCACTTGCATTTTCTACAAAAAGAGTGTTTCATAACTGCTCAATCAAAAATATGTTTTATCTCTGTTAACTGAATTTACAGATCAGAAATAAGTTTCACAGAATGCATCTGTGTAGTTTTTATTTGAAGATATTCTTTTTCCCAATGTAGGCCTCTTAGCGCTTAGCATGTCCAATTGCAGTTTCTTCAGAAAGAGTGTTTCAGAAGGGCTCAATCAAAAGTAAGGTTCAACTCTGTTAGTTGAATGCACAGAACAGAAAGAATTTTCACAGAATGCTACTGTGTAGTTTATATTTGAATATATTCCTTTTTCCACTATTACCCTCTTAGCGCTCCGAATGTCCACTTGCATTTTCTACAGAAAGAGTGTTCAGAACTGCGCAATCAAAAGTATGGTTTAATTCTCTTAGCTTAATGAACATATCAGAAATAAGTTTCACACAATGCTTCTGTGTAGTTTTTATTTGAAGATATTATTTTTCCCAATATAGGCCTCTTAGCGCTCAGAATGTCCAATTGCAGTTTCTACAGAAAGAGTGTTTCAGAAAGGCTCAATCAAAAGTAAGGTTCAACTCTGTTAGTTGAATGCACAGAACAGAAAGTAGTTTCATACAATGCTTCTGTGTAGTTTATATTTGAACATATTTTTTTTTCCACTATTACCCACTTAGCGCTACGAATGTCCAGTTGCATTTTCAACAGACAGAGTGTTTCAAAACTGCTCAATCAAAAGTATGGTTTAACTCTGTTAGCTGAATGCTCAGAAGAGAAAGAAGTTTCACAGAATGCTTCTGTGTAGTTTATATTTGAATATATTCCTTTTTCCACTACTACGCTCTTAGCGCTCCAAATGTCCAGTTGCATTTTCTACAGAAAGAGAGTTCAGATCTGCTCAATCAAAAGTATGGTTTAACTCTGTTAGCTGAATGCACAGATCAGAAAGAAGTTTCACCGAATGATTCTGTGTAGTTTATATTTGAAGACATTCCTATTTCCACTATTACCCTCTTAGCGCTCCGAACCTCCACTTGCATTTTTTACAAAAAGAGTGTTTCATAACTGCTCAATCAAAAATATGTTTTATCTCTGTTAACTGAATTTACAGATCAGAAATAAGTTTCACAGAATGCATCTGTGTAGTTTTTATTTGAAGATATTCTTTTTCCCAATGTAGGCCTCTTAGCGCTTAGCATGTCCAATTGCAGTTTCTACAGAAAGAGTGTTTCAGAACGGCTCAATCAAAAGTAAGGTTCAACTCTGTTAGTTGAATGCACAGAACAGAAAGCGGTTTCATACAATGCTTCTGTGTAGTTTATATTTGAACATATTCTTTTTTCCACTATTACCCACTTAGCGCTACGAATGTCCAGTTGCATTTTCTACAGACAGAGTGTTTCAAAACTGCTCAATCAAAAGTATGGTTTAACTCTGTTAGTTGAATGCTCAGATCAGAAAGAAGTTTCACAGAATGCTTCTGTGTAGTTTATATTTGAATATATTCCTTTTTCCACTACTACGCTCTTAGCGCTCCAAATGTCCAGTTGCATTTTCTACAGAAAGAGTGTTCAGATCTGCTCAATCAAAAGTATGGTTTAACTCTGTTAGCTGAATGCACAGATCAGAAAGAAGTTTCACCGAATGATTCTCTGTAGTTTATATTTGAAGACATTCCTTTTTCCACTATTACCCACTTAGCGCTCCGAATCTCCACTTGCATTTTCTACAAAAAGAGTGTTTCATAACTGCTCCATCAAAAATATGTTTTATCTCTGTTAACTGAATTTACAGATCAGAAATAAGTTTCACAGAATGCATCTGTGTAGTTTTTATTTGAAGATATTCTTTTTCCCAATGTAGGCCTCTTAGCGCTTAGCATGTCCAATTGCAGTTTCTTCAGAAAGAGTGTTTCAGAACGGCTCAATCAAAAGTAAGGTTCAACTCTGTTAGTTGAATGCACAGAACAGAAAGAATTTTCACAGAATGCTACTGTGTAGTTTATATTTGAATATATTCCTTTTTCCACTATTACCCTCTTAGCGCTCCGAATGTCCACTTGCATTTTCTACAGAAAGAGTGTTCAGAACTGCGCAATCAAAAGTATGGTTTAAACCTGTTAGCTGAATGCACAGATCAGAAAGAAGTTTCACAGAATGATTCTGTGTAGTTTACATTTGGAGACATTCCTTTTTCCACTATTACCCTCTTAGCGCTCCGAATCTCCACTTGCATTTTTTACAGAAAGAGTGTTTCAGAACGGCTCAATCAAAACTAAGGTTCAACTCTTTTAGTTGAACAAACAGAAGAGAAAGAAGTTTCACACAATTCTTCTGTGTAGTTTTTATTTGTAGACATTCTTTTTCCCAATATAGGCCTCTTAGCGCTCAGAATGTCCAATTGCAGTTTCTACAGAAAGAGTGTTTCAGAACGGCTCAATCAAAAGTAACGTTCAACTCTGTTAGTTGAATGCACAGAACAGAAAGAAGTTTCATACAATGCTTCTGTGTAGTTTATATTTGAACATATTCTTTTTTCCACTATTACCCACTTAGCGCTACGAATGTCCAGTTGCATTTTCTACAGACAGAGTGTTTCAAAACTGCTCAATCAAAAGTATGATTTAACTCTGTTAGCTGAATGCTCAGATCAGAAAGAAGTTTCACAGAATGCTTCTGTGTAGTTTATATTTGAATATATTCCTTTTTCCACTAGTACTCTCTTAGCGCTCCAAATGTCCAGTTGCATTTCCTACAGAAAGAGTGTTCAGATCTGCTCAATCAAAAGTATGGTTTAACTCTGTTAGCTGAATGCACAGATCAGAAAGAAGTTTCACCGAATGATTCTGTGTAGTTTATATTTGAAGACATTCCTTTTTCCACTATTACCCACTTAGCGCTCCGAATCTCCACTTGCATTTTCTACAAAAAGGGTGTTTCATAACTGCTCAATCAAAAATATGTTTTATCTCTGTTAACTGAATTTACAGATCAGAAGTAAGTTTCACAGAATGCATCTGTGTAGTTTTTATTTGAAGATATTCTTTTTCCCAATGTAGGGCTCTTAGCGCTTAGCATGTCCAATTGCAGTTTCTACAGAAAGAGTGTTTCAGAACGGCTCAATCAAAAGTAAGGTTCAACTCTGTTAGTTGAATGCACAGAACAGAAAGAATTTTCACAGAATGCTACTGTGTAGTTTATATTTGAATATATTCCTTTTTCCACTATTACCCTCTTAGCGCTCCGAATGTCCACTTGCATTTTCTACAGAAAGAGTGTTCAGAACTGCGCAATCAAAAGTATGGTTTAACTCTGTTAGCTTAATGAACATATCAGAAATAAGTTTCACACAATGCTTCTGTGTAGTTTTTATTTGAAGATATTATTTTTCCCAATAGAGGCCTCTTAGCTCTCAGAATGTCCAATTGCAGTTTCTACAGAAAGAGTGTTTCAGAAAGGCTCAATCAAAAGTAAGGTTCAACTCTGTTAGTTGAATGCACAGAACAGAAAGAAGTTTCATACAATGCTTCTGTGTAGTTTATATTTGAACATATTCTTTTTTCCACTATTACCCACTTAGCGCTACGAATGTCCAGTTGCATTTTCTACAGACAGAGTGTTTCAAAACTGCTCAATCAAAAGTATGGTTTAACTCTGTTAGCTGAATGCTCAGATCAGAAAGAAGTTTCACAGAATGCTTCTGTGTAGTTTATATTTGAATATATTCCTTTTTCCACTACTACTCTCTTAGCGCTCCAAATGTCCAGTTGCATTTTCTACAGAAAGAGTGTTCAGATCTGCTCAATCAAAAGTATGGTTTAAACCTGTTAGCTGAATGCACAGATCAGAAAGAAGTTTCACAGAATGATTCTGTGTAGTTTATATTTGGAGACATTCCTTTTTCCACTATTACCCTCTTAGCGCTCCGAATCTCCACTTGCATTTTCTACAGAAAGAGTGTTTCAGAACGGCTCAATCAAAACTAAGGTTCAACTCTTTTAGTTGAAGAAACAGAACAGAAAGAAGTTTCACAGAATTCTTCTGTGTAGTTTTTATTTGTAGACATTCTTTTTCCCAATATAGGCCTCTTAGCGCTCAGAATGTCCAATTGCAGTTTCTACAGAAAGAGTGTTTCAGAACGGCTCAATCAAAAGTAAGGTTCAACTCTGTTAGTTGAATGCACAGAACAGAAAGAAGTTTCATACAATGCTTCTGTGTAGTTTATATTTGAACATATTCTTTTTTCCACTATTACAAACTTAGCGCTACGAATGTCCAGTTGCATTATCTACAGACAGAGTGTTTCAAAACTGCTCAATCAAAAGTATGGTTTAACTCTGTTAGCTGAATGCTCAGATCAGAAAGTAGTTTCACAGAATGCTTCTGTGTAGTTTATATTTGAATATATTCCTTTTTCCACTACTACGCTCTTAGCGCTCCAAATGTCCAGTTGCATTTCCTACAGAAAGAGTGTTCAGATCTGCTCAATCAAAAGTATGGTTTAACTCTGTTAGCTGAATGCACAGATCAGAAAGAAGTTTCACCGAATGATTCTGTGTAGTTTATATTTGAAGACATTCCTTTTTCCACTATTACCCACTTAGCGCTCCGAATCTCCACTTGCATTTTCTACAAAAAGAGTGTTTCATAACTGCTCAATCAAAAATATGTTTTATCTCTGTTAACTGAATTTACGGATCAGAAATAAGTTTCACAGAATGCATCTGTGTAGTTTTTATTTGAAGATATTCTTTTTCCCAATGTAGGCCTCTTAGCGCTTAGCATGTCCAATTGCAGTTTCTTCAGAAAGAGTGTTTCAGAACGGCTCATTCCAAAGTAAGGTTCAACTCTGTTAGTTGAATTCACAGAACAGAAAGAATTTTCACAGAATGCTACTGTGTAGTTTATATTTGAATATATTCCTTTTTCCACTATTACCCTCTTAGCGCTCCGAATGTCCACTTGCATTTTCTACAGAAAGAGTGTTCAGAACTGCGCAATCAAAAGTATGGTTTAACTCTGTTAGCTTAATGAACATATCAGAAATAAGTTTCACACAATGCTTCTGTGTAGTTTTTATTTGAAGATATTATTTTTCCCAATATAGGCCTCTTAGCGCTCAGAATGTCCAATTGCAGTTTCTACAGAAAGAGTGTTTCAGAAAGGCTCAATCAAAAGTAAGGTTCAACTCTGTTAGTTGAATGCACAGAACAGAAAGAAGTTTCATACAATGCTTCTGTGTAGTTTATATTTGAACATATTCGTTTTTCCACTATTACCCACTTAGCGCTACGAATGTCCAGTTGCATTTTCAACAGACAGAGTGTTTCAAAACTGCTCAATCAAAAGTATGGTTTAACTCTGTTAGCTGAATGCTCAGATCAGAAAGAAGTTTCACAGAATGCTTCTGTGTAGTTTATATTTGAATATATTCCTTTTTCCACTACTACTCTCTTAGCGCTCCAAATGTCCAGTTGCATTTTCTACAGAAAGAGTGTTCAGATCTGCTCAATCAAAAGTATGGTTTAACTCTGTTAGCTGAATGCACAGATCAGAAAGAAGTTTCACAGAATGATTCTGTGTAGTTTATATTTGGAGACATTCCTTTTTCCACTATTACCCTCTTAGCGCTCCGAATCTCCACTTGCATTTTCTACAGAAAGAGTGTTTCAGAACGGCTCAATCAAAACTAAGGTTCAACTCTTTTAGTTGAACAAACAGAACAGAAAGAAGTTTCACACAATTCTTCTGTGTAGTTTTTATTTGTAGACATTCTTTTTCCCAATATAGGCCTCTTAGCGCTCAGAATGTCCAATTGCAGTTTCTACAGAAAGAGTGTTTCAGAACGGCTCAATCAAAAGTAAGGTTCAACTCTGTTAGTTGAATGCACAGAAGAGAAAGAAGTTTCATACAATGCTTCTGTGTAGTTTATATTTGAACATATTCTTTTTTCCACTATTACCCACTTATCGCTCCGAATCTCCACTTGCATTTTCTACAAAAAGAGTGTTTCATAACTGCTCAATCAAAAATATGTTTTATCTCTGTTAACTGAATTTACAGATCAGAAATAAGTTTCACAGAATGCATCTGTGTAGTTTTTATTTGAAGATATTCTTTTTCCCAATGTAGGCCTCTTAGCGCTTAGCATGTCCAATTGCAGTTTCTACAGAAAGAGTGTTTCAGAACGGCTCAATCAAAAGTAAGGTTCAACTCTGTTAGTTGAATGCACAGAACAGAAAGAATTTTCACAGAATGCTACTGTGTAGTTTATATTTGAATATATTACTTTTTCCAATATTACCCTCTTAGCGCTCCGAATATCCACTTGCATTTTCTACAGAAAGAGTGTTCAGAACTGCGCAATCAAAAGTATGGTTTAACTCTGTTAGCTTAATGAACATATCAGAAATAAGTTTCACACAATGCTTCTGTGTAGTTTTTAGTTGAAGATATTATTTTTCCCAATATAGGCCTCTTAGCGCTCAGAATGTCCAATTGCAGTTTGTACAGAAAGAGTGTTTCAGAAAGGCTCAATCAAAAGTAAGGTTCAACTCTGTTAGTTGAATGCACAGAACATAAAGAAGTTTCATACAATGCTTCTGTGTAGTTTATATTTGAACATATTCTTTTTTCCACTATTACCCACTTAGCGCTACGAATGTCCAGTTGCATTTTCTACAGACAGAGTGTTTCAAAACTGCTCAATCAAAAGTATGGTTTAACTCTGTTAGCTGAATGCTCAGATCAGAAAGAAGTTTCACAGAATGCTTCTGTGTAGTTTATATTTGAATATATTCCTTTTCCACTACTACTCTCTTAGCGCTCAAAATGTCCAGTTGCATTTTCTACAGAAAGAGTGTTCAGATCTGCTCAATCAAAAGTATGGTTTAACTCTGTTAGCTGAATGCACAGATCAGAAAGAAGTTTCAGAGAATGATTCTGTGTAGTTTATATTTGGAGACATTCCTTTTTCCACTATTACCGTCTTAGCGCTCCGAATCTCCACTTGCATTTTCTACAGGAAGAGTGTTTCAGAATGGCTCAATCAAAACTAAGGTTCAACTAGTTTAGTTGAACAAACAGAACAGAAAGAAGTTTCACACAATTCTTCTGTGTAGTTTTTATTTGTAGACATTCTTTTTCCCAATATAGGCCTCCTAGCGCTCAGAATGTCCAATTGCAGTTTCTACAGAAAGAGTGTTTCAGAAAGGCTCAATCAAAAGTAAGGTTCAACTCTGTTAGTTGAATGCACAGAACAGAAAGAAGTTTCATACAATGCTTCTGTGTAGTTTATATTTGAACATATTCTTTTTTCCACTATTACCCACTTAGTGCCTCGAATGTCCAGTTGCATTTTCTACAGACAGAGTGTTTCAAAACTGCTCAATCAAAAGTATGGTTTAACTCTGTTAGCTGAATGCTCAGATCAGAAAAAAGTTTCACAGAATGCTTCTGTGTAGTTTATATTTGAATATATTCCTTTTTCCACTACTACGCTCTTAGCGCTCCAAATGTCCAGTTGCATTTTCTACAGAAAGAGTGTTCAGATCTGCTCAATCAAAAGCATGGTTTAACTCTGTTAGCTGAATGCGCAGATCAGAAAGAAGTTTCACCGAATGATTCTGTGTAGTTTATATTTGAAGACATTCCTTTTTCCACTATAACCCTCTTAGCGCTCCGAATCTCCACTTGCATTTTCTACAAAAAGAGTGTTTCATAACAGCTCAATCAAAAATATATTTTATCTCTGTTAACTGAATTTACAGATCAGAAATAAGTTTCACAGAATGCATCTGTGTAGTTTTTATTTGAAGATATTCTTTTTCCCAATGTAGGCCTCTTAGCGCTTAGCATGTCCAATTGCAGTTTCTACAGAAAGAGTGTTTCAGAAAGGCTCAATCAAAAGTAAGGTTCAACTCTGTTAGTTGAATGCACAGAACAGAAAGAATTTTCACAGAATGCTACTGTGTAGTTTATATTTGAATATATTCCTTTTTCCACTATTACCCTCTTAGCGCTCCCAATGTCCACTTGCATTTTCTACAGAAAGTGTGTTCAGAACTGCGCAATCAAAAGTATGTTTTAACTCTGTTAGCTTAATGAACATATCAGAAATAAGTTTCACACAATGCTTCTGTGTAGTTTTTATTTGAAGATATTATTTTTCCCAATAGAGGCCTCTTAGCGCTCAGAATGTCCAATTTCAGTTTCTACAGAAAGAGTGTTTCAGAACGGCTCAATCAAAAGTAAGGTTCAACTCTGTTAGTTGAATGCACAGAACAGAAAGATGTTTCATACAATGCTTCTGTGTAGTTTATATTTGAACATATTCTTTTTTCCACTATTACCCACTTAGTGCTACGAATGTCCAGTTGCATTTTCTACAGACAGAGTGTTTCAAAACTGCTCAATCAAAAGTATGGTTAACTCTGTTAGCTGAATGCTCAGATCAGAAAGAAGTTTCACAGAATGCTTCTGTGTAGTTTATATTTGAATATATTCCTTTTTCCACTACTACGCTCTTAGCGCTCCAAATGTCCAGTTGCATTTTCTACAGAAAGAGTGTTCAGATCTGCTCAATCAAAAGTATGGTTTAACTCTGTTAGCTGAATGCACAGATCAGAAAAAAGTTTCACCGAATGATTCTGTGTAGTTTATATTTGAAGACATTCCTTTTTCCACTATTACCCTCTTAGCGCTCCGAATCTCCACTTGCATTTTCTACAAAAAGAGTGTTTCATAACTGCTCAATCAAAAATATGTTTTATCTCTGTTAACTGAATTTACAGATCAGAAATAAGTTTCACAGAATGCATCTGTGTAGTTTTTATTTGAAGATATTCTTTTTCCCAATGTAGGCCTCTTAGCGCTTAGCATGTCCAATTGCACTTTCTACAGAAAGAGTGTTTCAGAACGGCTCAATCAAAAGTAAGGTTCAACTCTGTTAGTTGAATGCACAGAACAGAAAGAATTTTCACAGAATGCTACTGTGTGGTTTATATTTGAATATATTCCTTTTTCCACTATTACCCTCTTAGCGCTCCGAATGTCCACTTGCATTTTCTACAGAAAGAGTGTTCAGAACTGCGCAATCAAAAGTATGGTTTAACTCTGTTAGCTTAATGAACATATCAGAAATAAGTTTCACACAATGCTTCTGTGTAGTTTTTATTTGAAGATATTATTTTTCCCAATATAGGCCTCTTAGCGCTCAGAATGTCCAATTGCAGTTTGTACAGAAAGAGTGTTTCAGAAAGGCTCAATCAAAAGTAAGGTTCAACTCTGTTAGTTGAATGCACAGAACAGAAAGAAGTTTCATACAATGCTTCTGTGTAGTTTATATTTGAACATATTCTTTTTTCCACTATTACCCACTTAGCGCTACGAATGTCCAGTTGCATTTTCTACAGACAGAGTGTTTCAAAACTGCTCAATCAAAAGTATGGTTTAATTCTGTTAGCTGAATGCTCAGATCAGAAAGAAGTTTCACAGAATGCTTCTGTGTAGTTTATATTTGAATATATTCCTTTTTCCACTACTACTCTCTTAGCGCTCCGAATGTCCAGTTGCATTTTCTACAGAAAGAGTGTTCAGATCTGCTCAATCAAAAGTATGGTTTAACTCTGTTAGCTGAATGCACAGATCAGAAAGAAGATTCAGAGAATGATTCTGTGTAGTTTATATTTGGAGACATTCCTTTTTCCACTATTACCGTCTTAGCGCTCCGAATCTCCACTTGCATTTTCTACAGGAAGAGTGTTTCAGAACGGCTCAATCAAAACTAAGGTTCAAGTAGTTTAGTTGAACAAACAGAACAGAAAGAAGTTTCACACAATTCTTCTGTGTAGTTTTTATTTGTAGACATTCTTTTTCCCAATATAGGCCTCCTAGCGCTCAGAATGTCCAATTGCAGTTTCTACAGAAAGAGTGTTTCAGAAAGGCTCAATCAAAAGTAAGGTTCAACTCTGTTAGTTGAATGCACAGAACAGAAAGAAGTTTCATACAATGCTTCTGTGTAGTTTATATTTGAACATATTCTTTTTCCACTATTACCCACTTAGTGCTACGAATGTCCAGTTGCATTTTCTACAGACAGAGTGTTTCAAAACTGCTCAATCAAAAGTATGGTTTAACTCTGTTAGCTGAATGCTCAGATCAGAAAAAAGTTTCACAGAATGCTTCTGTGTAGTTTATATTTGAATATATTCCTTTTTCCACTACTACGCTCTTAGCGCTCCAAATGTCCAGTTGCATTTTCTACAGAAAGAGTGTTCAGATCTGCTCAATCAAAAGCATGGTTTAACTCTGTTAGCTGAATGCGCAGATCAGAAAGAAGTTTCACCGAATGATTCTGTGTAGTTTATATTTGAAGACATTCCTTTTTCCACTATTACCCTCTTAGCGCTCCGAATCTCCACTTGCATTTTCTACAAAAAGAGTGTTTCATAACAGCTCAATCAAAAATATATTTTATCTCTGTTAACTGAATTTACAGATCAGAAATAAGTTTCACAGAATGCATCTGTGTAGTTTTTATTTGAAGATATTCTTTTTCCCAATGTAGGCCTCTTAGCGCTTAGCATGTCCAATTGCAGTTTCTACAGAAAGAGTGTTTCAGAACGGCTCAATCAAAAGTAAGGTTCAACTCTGTTAGTTGAATGCACAGAACAGAAAGAATTTTCACAGAATGCTACTGTGTAGTTTATATTTGAATATATTCCTTTTTCCACTATTACCCTCTTAGCGCTCCGAATGTCCACTTGCATTTTCTACAGAAAGTGTGTTCAGAACTGCGCAATCAAAAGTATGTTTTAACTCTGTTAGCTTAATGAACATATCAGAAATAAGTTTCACACAATGCTTCTGTGTAGTTTTTATTTGAAGATATTATTTTTCCCAATAGAGGCCTCTTAGCGCTCAGAATGTCCAATTTCAGTTTCTACAGAAAGAGTGTTTCAGAACGGCTCAATCAAAAGTAAGGTTCAACTCTGTTAGTTGAATGCACAGAACAGAAAGATGTTTCATACAATGCTTCTGTGTAGTTTATATTTGAACATATTCTTTTTTCCACTATTACCCACTTAGTGCTACGAATGTCCAGTTGCATTTTCTACAGACAGAGTGTTTCAAAACTGCTCAATCAAAAGTATGGTTAACTCTGTTAGCTGAATGCTCAGATCAGAAAGAAGTTTCACAGAATGCTTCTGTGTAGTTTATATTTGAATATATTCCTTTTTCCACTACTACGCTCTTAGCGCTCCAAATGTCCAGTTGCATTTTCTACAGAAAGAGTGTTCAGATCTGCTCAATCAAAAGTATGGTTTAACTCTGTTAGCTGAATGCACAGATCAGAAAAAAGTTTCACCGAATGATTCTGTGTAGTTTATATTTGAAGACATTCCTTTTTCCACTATTACCCTCTTAGCGCTCCGAATCTCCACTTGCATTTTCTACAAAAAGAGTGTTTCATAACTGCTCAATCAAAAATATGTTTTATCTCTGTTAACTGAATTTACAGATCAGAAATAAGTTTCACAGAATGCATCTGTGTAGTTTTTATTTGAAGATATTCTTTTTCCCAATGTAGGCCTCTTAGCGCTTAGCATGTCCAATTGCACTTTCTACAGAAAGAGTGTTTCAGAACGGCTCAATCAAAAGTAAGGTTCAACTCTGTTAGTTGAATGCACAGAACAGAAAGAATTTTCACAGAATGCTACTGTGTGGTTTATATTTGAATATATTCCTTTTTCCACTATTACCCTCTTAGCGCTCCGAATGTCCACTTGCATTTTCTACAGAAAGAGTGTTCAGAACTGCGCAATCAAAAGTATGGTTTAACTCTGATAGCTTAATGAACATATCAGAAATAAGTTTCACACAATGCTTCTGTGTAGTTTTTATTTGAAGATATTATTTTTCCCAATATAGGCCTCTTAGCGCTCAGAATGTCCAATTGCAGTTTCTACAGAAAGAGTGTTTCAGAAAGGCTCAATCAAAAGTAAGGTTCAACTCTGTTAGTTGAATGCACAGAACAGAAAGAAGTTTCATACAATGCTTCTGTGTAGTTTATATTTGAACATATTCTTTTTTCCACTATTACCCACTTAGCGCTACGAATGTCCAGTTGCATTTTCTACAGACAGAGTGTTTCAAAACTGCTCAATCAAAAGTACGGTTTAACTCTGTTAGCTGAATGCTCAGATCAGAAAGAAGTTTCACAGAATGCTTCTGTGTAGTTTATATTTGAATATATTCCTTTTTCCACTACTACTCTCTTAGCGCTCCAAATGTCCAGTTGCATTTTCTACAGAAAGAGTGTTCAGATCTGCTCAATCAAAAGTATGTTTTAACAATGTTAGTTGAATGCACAGATCAGAAAGAAGTTTCACAGAATGATTCTGTGTAGTTTATATTTGGAGACATTCCTTTTTCCACTATTACCCTCTTAGCGCTCCGAATCTCCACTTGCATTTTCTACAGAAAGAGTGTTTCAGAACGGCTCAATCAAAACTAAGGTTCAACTAGTTTAGTTGAACAAACAGAACAGAAAGAAGTTTCACACAATTCTTCTGTGTAGTTTTTATTTGTAGACATTCTTTTTCCCAATATAGGCCTCCTAGCGCTCAGAATGTCCAATTGCAGTTTCTACAGAAAGAGTGTTTCAGAACGGCTCAATCAAAAGTAAGGTTCAACTCTGTTAGTTGAATGCACAGAACAGAAAGAAGTTTCATACAATGCTTCTGTGTAGTTTATATTTGAACATATTCTTTTTTCCACTATTACCCACTTAGTGCTACGAATGTCCAGTTGCATTTTCTACAGACAGAGTGTTTCAAAACTGCTCAATCAAAAGTATGGTTTAACTCTGTTAGCTGAATGCTCAGATCAGAAAGTAGTTTCACAGAATGCTTCTGTGTAGTTTATATTTGAATTTATTACTTTTTCCACTACTACGCTCTTAGCGCTCCAAGTGTCCAGTTGCATTTTCTACAGAAAGAGTGTTCAGATCTGCTCAATCAAAAGTATGGTTTAACTCTGTTAGCTGAATGCACAGATCAGAAAGAAGTTTCACCGAATGATTCTGTGTAGTTTATATTTGAAGACATTCCTTTTTCCACTATTACCCTCTTAGCGCTCCGAATCTCCGCTTGCATTTTCTACAAAAAGAGTGTTTCATAACTGCTCAATCAAAAATATGTTTTATCTCTGTTAACTGAATTTACAGATCAGAAATAAGTTTCACAGAATGCATCTGTGTAGTTTTTATTTGAAGATATTCTTTTTCCCAATGTAGGCCTCTTAGCGCTTAGCATGTCCAATTGCAGTTTCTACAGAAAGAGTGTTTCAGAACGGCTCAATGAAAATTAAGGTTCAACTCTGTTAGTTGAATGCACAGAACAGAAAGTATTTTCACAGAATGCTACTGTGTAGTTTATATTTGAATATATTCCTTTTTCCACTATTACCCTCTTAGCGCTCCGAATGTCCACTTGCATTTTCTACAGAAAGAGTGTTCAGAACTGCACAATCAAAAGTATGGTTTAACTCTGTTAGCTTAATGAACATATCAGAAATAAGTTTCACACAATGCTTCTGTGTAGTTTTTATTTGAAGATATTATTTTTCCCAATATAGGCCTCTTAGCGCTCAGAATGTCCAATTGCAGTTTCTACAGAAAGAGTGTTTCAGAAAGGCTCAATCAAAAGTAAGGTTCAACTCTGTTAGTTGAATGCACAGAACAGAAAGAAGTTTCATACAATGCTTCTGTGTAGTTTATATTTGAACATATTCTTTTTTCCACTATTACCCACTTAGCGCTACGAATGTCCAGTTGCATTTTCTACAGACAGAGTGTTTCAAAACTGCTCAATCAAAAGTATGGTTTAATTCTGTTAGCTGAATGCTCAGATCAGAAAGAAGTTTCACAGAATGCTTCTGTGTAGTTTATATTTGAATATATTCCTTTTTCCACTACTACTCTCTTAGCGCTCCGAATGTCCAGTTGCATTTTCTACAGAAAGAGTGTTCAGATCTGCTCAATCAAAAGTATGGTTTAACTCTGTTTGCTGAATGCACAGATCAGAAAAAAGTTTCACAGAATGATTCTGTGTAGTTTATATTTGGAGACATTCCTTTTTCCACTATCACCCTCTTAGCGCTCCGAATCTCCACTTGCATTTTCTACAGAAAGAGTGTTTCAGAACGGCTCAATCAAAACTAAGATTCAACTAGTTTAGTTGAACAAACAGAACAGAAAGTAGTTTCACACAATTCTTCTGTGTAGTTTTTAATTGTAGACATTCTTTTTCCCAATATAGGCCTCCTAGCGCTCAGAATGTCCAATTGCAGTTTCTACAGAAAGAGTGTTTCAGAACGGCTCAATCAAAAGTAAGGTTCAACTCTGTTAGTTGAATGCACAGAACAGAAAGAAGTTTCATACAATGCTTCTGTGTAGTTTATATTTGAACATATTCTTTTTTCCACTATTACCCACTTAGCGCTACGAATGTCCAGTTGCATTTTCTACAGACAGAGTGTTTCAAAACTGCTCAATCAAAAGTATGGTTTAACTCTGTTAGCTGAATGCTCAGATCAGAAAGAAGTTTCACAGAATGCTTCTGTGTAGTTTATATTTGAATATATTCCTTTTTCCACTACTACGCTCTTAGCGCTCAAAATGTCCAGTTGCATTTTCTACAGAAAGAGTGTTCAGATCTGCTCAATCAAAAGTATGGTTTAACTCTGTTAGCTGAATGCACAGATCAGAAAGAAATTTCACCGAATGATTCTGTGTAGTTTATATTTGAAGACATTCCTTTTTCCACTAGTACCCACTTAGCGCTCCGAATCTCCACTTGCATTTTCTACAAAAAGAGTGTTTCATAACTGCTCAATCAAAAATATGTTTTATCTCTGTTAACTGAATTTACAGATCAGAAATAAGTTTCACAGAATGCATCTGTGTAGTTTTTATTTGAAGATATTCTTTTTCCCAATGTAGGCCTCTTAGCGCTTAGCATGTCCAATTGCAGTTTCTACAGAAAGAGTGTTTCAGAACGGCTCAATCAAAAGTAAGGTTCAACTCTGTTAGTTGAATGCACAGAACAGAAAGAATTTTCACAGAATGCTACTGTGTAGTTTATATTTGGATATATTCCTTTTTCCACTATTACCCTCTTAGCGCTCCGAATGTCCACTTGCATTTTCTACAGAAAGAGTGTTCAGAACTGCGCAATCAAAAGTATGGTTTAACTCTGTTAGCTTAATGAACATATCAGAAATAAGTTTCACACAATGCTTCTGTGTAGTTTTTATTTGAAGATATTATTTTTCCCAATATAGGCCTCTTAGCGCTCAGAATGTCCAATTGCAGTTTCTACAGAAAGAGTGTTTCAGAAAGGCTCAATCAAAAGTAAGGTTCAACTCTGTTAGTTGAATGCACAGAACAGAAAGAAGTTTCATACAATGCTTCTGTGTAGTTTATATTTGAACATATTCTTTTTTCCACTATTACCCACTTAGCGCTACGAATGTCCAGTTGCATTTTCTACAGACAGAGTGTTTCAAAACTGCTCAATCAAAAGTATGGTTTAACTCTGTTAGCTGAATGCTCAGATCAGAAAAAAGTTTCACAGAATGCTTCTGTGTAGTTTATATTTGAATATATTCCTTTTTCCACTACTACGCTCTTAGCGCTCCAAATGTCCAGTTGCATTTTCTACAGAAAGAGTGTTCAGATCTGCTCAATCAAAAGCATGGTTTAACTCTGTTAGCTGAATGCGCAGATCAGAAAGAAGTTTCACCGAATGATTCTGTGTAGTTTATATTTGAAGACATTCCTTTTTCCACTATAACCCTCTTAGCGCTCCGAATCTCCACTTGCATTTTCTACAAAAAGAGTGTTTCATAACAGCTCAATCAAAAATATATTTTATCTCTGTTAACTGAATTTACAGATCAGAAATAAGTTTCACAGAATGCATCTGTGTAGTTTTTATTTGAAGATATTCTTTTTCCCAATGTAGGCCTCTTAGCGCTTAGCATGTCCAATTGCAGTTTCTACAGAAAGAGTGTTTCAGAAAGGCTCAATCAAAAGTAAGGTTCAACTCTGTTAGTTGAATGCACAGAACAGAAAGAATTTTCACAGAATGCTACTGTGTAGTTTATATTTGAATATATTCCTTTTTCCACTATTACCCTCTTAGCGCTCCGAATGTCCACTTGCATTTTCTACAGAAAGTGTGTTCAGAACTGCGCAATCAAAAGTATGTTTTAACTCTGTTAGCTTAATGAACATATCAGAAATAAGTTTCACACAATGCTTCTGTGTAGTTTTTATTTGAAGATATTATTTTTCCCAATAGAGGCCTCTTAGCGCTCAGAATGTCCAATTTCAGTTTCTACAGAAAGAGTGTTTCAGAACGGCTCAATCAAAAGTAAGGTTCAACTCTGTTAGTTGAATGCACAGAACAGAAAGATGTTTCATACAATGCTTCTGTGTAGTTTATATTTGAACATATTCTTTTTTCCACTATTACCCACTTAGTGCTACGAATGTCCAGTTGCATTTTCTACAGACAGAGTGTTTCAAAACTGCTCAATCAAAAGTATGGTTAACTCTGTTAGCTGAATGCTCAGATCAGAAAGAAGTTTCACAGAATGCTTCTGTGTAGTTTATATTTGAATATATTCCTTTTTCCACTACTACGCTCTTAGCGCTCCAAATGTCCAGTTGCATTTTCTACAGAAAGAGTGTTCAGATCTGCTCAATCAAAAGTATGGTTTAACTCTGTTAGCTGAATGCACAGATCAGAAAAAAGTTTCACCGAATGATTCTGTGTAGTTTATATTTGAAGACATTCCTTTTTCCACTATTACCCTCTTAGCGCTCCGAATCTCCACTTGCATTTTCTACAAAAAGAGTGTTTCATAACTGCTCAATCAAAAATATGTTTTATCTCTGTTAACTGAATTTACAGATCAGAAATAAGTTTCACAGAATGCATCTGTGTAGTTTTTATTTGAAGATATTCTTTTTCCCAATGTAGGCCTCTTAGCGCTTAGCATGTCCAATTGCACTTTCTACAGAAAGAGTGTTTCAGAACGGCTCAATCAAAAGTAAGGTTCAACTCTGTTAGTTGAATGCACAGAACAGAAAGAATTTTCACAGAATGCTACTGTGTGGTTTATATTTGAATATATTCCTTTTTCCACTATTACCCTCTTAGCGCTCCGAATGTCCACTTGCATTTTCTACAGAAAGAGTGTTCAGAACTGCGCAATCAAAAGTATGGTTTAACTCTGATAGCTTAATGAACATATCAGAAATAAGTTTCACACAATGCTTCTGTGTAGTTTTTATTTGAAGATATTATTTTTCCCAATATAGGCCTCTTAGCGCTCAGAATGTCCAATTGCAGTTTCTACAGAAAGAGTGTTTCAGAAAGGCTCAATCAAAAGTAAGGTTCAACTCTGTTAGTTGAATGCACAGAACAGAAAGAAGTTTCATACAATGCTTCTGTGTAGTTTATATTTGAACATATTCTTTTTTCCACTATTACCCACTTAGCGCTACGAATGTCCAGTTGCATTTTCTACAGACAGAGTGTTTCAAAACTGCTCAATCAAAAGTACGGTTTAACTCTGTTAGCTGAATGCTCAGATCAGAAAGAAGTTTCACAGAATGCTTCTGTGTAGTTTATATTTGAATATATTCCTTTTTCCACTACTACTCTCTTAGCGCTCCAAATGTCCAGTTGCATTTTCTACAGAAAGAGTGTTCAGATCTGCTCAATCAAAAGTATGTTTTAACAATGTTAGTTGAATGCACAGATCAGAAAGAAGTTTCACAGAATGATTCTGTGTAGTTTATATTTGGAGACATTCCTTTTTCCACTATTACCCTCTTAGCGCTCCGAATCTCCACTTGCATTTTCTACAGAAAGAGTGTTTCAGAACGGCTCAATCAAAACTAAGGTTCAACTAGTTTAGTTGAACAAACAGAACAGAAAGAAGTTTCACACAATTCTTCTGTGTAGTTTTTATTTGTAGACATTCTTTTTCCCAATATAGGCCTCCTAGCGCTCAGAATGTCCAATTGCAGTTTCTACAGAAAGAGTGTTTCAGAACGGCTCAATCAAAAGTAAGGTTCAACTCTGTTAGTTGAATGCACAGAACAGAAAGAAGTTTCATACAATGCTTCTGTGTAGTTTATATTTGAACATATTCTTTTTTCCACTATTACCCACTTAGTGCTACGAATGTCCAGTTGCATTTTCTACAGACAGAGTGTTTCAAAACTGCTCAATCAAAAGTATGGTTTAACTCTGTTAGCTGAATGCTCAGATCAGAAAGTAGTTTCACAGAATGCTTCTGTGTAGTTTATATTTGAATTTATTACTTTTTCCACTACTACGCTCTTAGCGCTCCAAGTGTCCAGTTGCATTTTCTACAGAAAGAGTGTTCAGATCTGCTCAATCAAAAGTATGGTTTAACTCTGTTAGCTGAATGCACAGATCAGAAAGAAGTTTCACCGAATGATTCTGTGTAGTTTATATTTGAAGACATTCCTTTTTCCACTATTACCCTCTTAGCGCTCCGAATCTCCGCTTGCATTTTCTACAAAAAGAGTGTTTCATAACTGCTCAATCAAAAATATGTTTTATCTCTGTTAACTGAATTTACAGATCAGAAATAAGTTTCACAGAATGCATCTGTGTAGTTTTTATTTGAAGATATTCTTTTTCCCAATGTAGGCCTCTTAGCGCTTAGCATGTCCAATTGCAGTTTCTACAGAAAGAGTGTTTCAGAACGGCTCAATGAAAATTAAGGTTCAACTCTGTTAGTTGAATGCACAGAACAGAAAGTATTTTCACAGAATGCTACTGTGTAGTTTATATTTGAATATATTCCTTTTTCCACTATTACCCTCTTAGCGCTCCGAATGTCCACTTGCATTTTCTACAGAAAGAGTGTTCAGAACTGCACAATCAAAAGTATGGTTTAACTCTGTTAGCTTAATGAACATATCAGAAATAAGTTTCACACAATGCTTCTGTGTAGTTTTTATTTGAAGATATTATTTTTCCCAATATAGGCCTCTTAGCGCTCAGAATGTCCAATTGCAGTTTCTACAGAAAGAGTGTTTCAGAAAGGCTCAATCAAAAGTAAGGTTCAACTCTGTTAGTTGAATGCACAGAACAGAAAGAAGTTTCATACAATGCTTCTGTGTAGTTTATATTTGAACATATTCTTTTTTCCACTATTACCCACTTAGCGCTACGAATGTCCAGTTGCATTTTCTACAGACAGAGTGTTTCAAAACTGCTCAATCAAAAGTATGGTTTAATTCTGTTAGCTGAATGCTCAGATCAGAAAGAAGTTTCACAGAATGCTTCTGTGTAGTTTATATTTGAATATATTCCTTTTTCCACTACTACTCTCTTAGCGCTCCGAATGTCCAGTTGCATTTTCTACAGAAAGAGTGTTCAGATCTGCTCAATCAAAAGTATGGTTTAACTCTGTTTGCTGAATGCACAGATCAGAAAAAAGTTTCACAGAATGATTCTGTGTAGTTTATATTTGGAGACATTCCTTTTTCCACTATCACCCTCTTAGCGCTCCGAATCTCCACTTGCATTTTCTACAGAAAGAGTGTTTCAGAACGGCTCAATCAAAACTAAGATTCAACTAGTTTAGTTGAACAAACAGAACAGAAAGTAGTTTCACACAATTCTTCTGTGTAGTTTTTAATTGTAGACATTCTTTTTCCCAATATAGGCCTCCTAGCGCTCAGAATGTCCAATTGCAGTTTCTACAGAAAGAGTGTTTCAGAACGGCTCAATCAAAAGTAAGGTTCAACTCTGTTAGTTGAATGCACAGAACAGAAAGAAGTTTCATACAATGCTTCTGTGTAGTTTATATTTGAACATATTCTTTTTTCCACTATTACCCACTTAGCGCTACGAATGTCCAGTTGCATTTTCTACAGACAGAGTGTTTCAAAACTGCTCAATCAAAAGTATGGTTTAACTCTGTTAGCTGAATGCTCAGATCAGAAAGAAGTTTCACAGAATGCTTCTGTGTAGTTTATATTTGAATATATTCCTTTTTCCACTACTACGCTCTTAGCGCTCAAAATGTCCAGTTGCATTTTCTACAGAAAGAGTGTTCAGATCTGCTCAATCAAAAGTATGGTTTAACTCTGTTAGCTGAATGCACAGATCAGAAAGAAATTTCACCGAATGATTCTGTGTAGTTTATATTTGAAGACATTCCTTTTTCCACTAGTACCCACTTAGCGCTCCGAATCTCCACTTGCATTTTCTACAAAAAGAGTGTTTCATAACTGCTCAATCAAAAATATGTTTTATCTCTGTTAACTGAATTTACAGATCAGAAATAAGTTTCACAGAATGCATCTGTGTAGTTTTTATTTGAAGATATTCTTTTTCCCAATGTAGGCCTCTTAGCGCTTAGCATGTCCAATTGCAGTTTCTACAGAAAGAGTGTTTCAGAACGGCTCAATCAAAAGTAAGGTTCAACTCTGTTAGTTGAATGCACAGAACAGAAAGAATTTTCACAGAATGCTACTGTGTAGTTTATATTTGGATATATTCCTTTTTCCACTATTACCCTCTTAGCGCTCCGAATGTCCACTTGCATTTTCTACAGAAAGAGTGTTCAGAACTGCGCAATCAAAAGTATGGTTTAACTCTGTTAGCTTAATGAACATATCAGAAATAAGTTTCACACAATGCTTCTGTGTAGTTTTTATTTGAAGATATTATTTTTCCCAATATAGGCCTCTTAGCGCTCAGAATGTCCAATTGCAGTTTCTACAGAAAGAGTGTTTCAGAAAGGCTCAATCAAAAGTAAGGTTCAACTCTGTTAGTTGAATGCACAGAACAGAAAGAAGTTTCATACAATGCTTCTGTGTAGTTTATATTTGAACATATTCTTTTTTCCACTATTACCCACTTAGCGCTACGAATGTCCAGTTGCATTTTCTACAGACAGAGTGTTTCAAAACTGCTCAATCAAAAGTATGGTTTAACTCTGTTAGCTGAATTCTCAGATCAGAAAGAAGTTTCACAGAATGCTTCTGTGTAGTTTATATTTGAATATATTCCTTTTTCCACTACTACTCTCTTAGCGCTCCAAATGTCCAGTTGCATTTTCTACAGAAAGAGTGTTCAGATCTGCTCAATCAAAAGTATGGTTTAACTCTGTTAGCTGAATGCACAGATCAGAAAGAAGTTTCACAGAATGATTCTGTGTAGTTTATATTTGGAGACATTCCTTTTTCCACTATTACCCTCTTAGCGCTCCGAATCTCCACTTGCATTTTCTACAGAAAGAGTGTCTCAGAACGGCTCAATCAAAACTAAGGTTCAACTCTTTTAGTTGAACAAACAGAACAGAAAGAAGTTTCACACAATTCTTCTGTGTAGTTTTTATTTGTAGACATTCTTTTTCCCAATATAGGCCTCTTAACGCTCAGAATGTCCAATTGCAGTTTCTACAGAAAGAGTGTTTCAGAACGACTCAATCAAAAGTAAGGTTCAACTCTGTTAGTTGAATGCACAGAACAGAAAGAAGTTTCATACAATGCTTCTGTGTAGTTTATATTTGAACATATTCTTTTTTCCACTATTACCCACTTAGCGCTACGAATGTCCAGTTGCATTTTCTACAGACAGAGTGTTTCAAAACTGCTCAATCAAAAGTATGGTTTAACTCTGTTAGCTGTATGCTCAGATCAGAAAGAAGTTTCACAGAATGCTTCTGTGTAGTTTATATTTGGATATATTCCTTTTTCCACTACTACGCTCTTAGCGCTCAAAATGTCCAGTTGCATTTTCAACAGAAAGAGTGTTCAGATCTGCTCAATCAAAAGTATGGTTTAACTCTGTTAGCTGAATGCACAGATCAGAAAGAAGTTTCACCGAATGATTCTGTGTAGTTTATATTTGAAGACATTCCTTTTTCCACTAGTACCCTCTTAGCGCTCCGAATCTCCACTTGCATTTTCTACAAAAAGAGTGTTTCATAACTGCTCAATCAAAAATATGTTTTATCTCTGTTAACTGAATTTACAGATCAGAAATAAGTTTCACAGAATGCATCTGTGTAGTTTTTATTTGAAGATATTCTTTTTCCCAATGTAGGCCTCTTAGCGCTTAGCATGTCCAATTGCAGTTTCTACAGAAAGAGTGTTTCAGAACGGCTCAATAAAAAGTAAGGTTCAACTCTGTTAGTTGAATGCACAGAACAGAAAGAATTTTCACAGAATGCTACTGTGTAGTTTATATTTGAATATATTCCTTTTTCCACTATTACCCTCTTAGCGCTCCGAATGTCCACTTGCATATTCTACAGAAAGAGTGTTCAGAACTGCGCAATCAAAAGTATGGTTTAACTCTGTTAGCTTAATGAACATATCAGTAATAAGTTTCACACAATGCTTCTGTGTATTTTTTATTTGAAGATATTATTTTTCCCAATATAGGCCTCTTAGCGCTCAGAATGTCCAATTGCAGTTTCTACAGAAAGAGTGTTTCAGAAAGGCTCAATCAAAAGTAAGGTTCAACTCTGTTAGTTGAATGCACAGAACAGAAAGAAGTTTCATACAATGCTTCTGTGTAGTTTATATTTGAACATATTCTTTTTTGCACTATTACCCACTTAGCGCTACGACTGTCCAGTTCCATTTTCTACAGACAGAGTGTTTCAAAACTGCTCAATCAAATGTATGGTTTAACTCTGTTAGCTGAATGCTCAGATCAGAAAGAAGTTTCACAGAATGCTTCTGTGTAGTTTATATTTGAATATATTCCTTTTTCCACTACTACTCTCTTAGCGCTCCAAATGTCCAGTTGCATTTTCTACAGAAAGAGTGTTCAGATCTGCTCAATCAAAAGTATGGTTTAACTCTGTTAGCTGAATGCACAGATCAGAAAGAAGTTTCTCAGAATGATTCTGTGTAGTTTATATTTGGAGACATTCCTTTTTCCACTATTACCCTCTTAGCGCTCCGAATCTCCACTTGCATTTTCTACAGAAAGAGTGTTTCAGAACGGCTCAATCAAAACTAAGGTTCAACTCTTTTAGTTGAACAAACAGAACAGAAAGAAGTTTCACACAATTCTTCTGTGTAGTTTTTATTTGTAGACATTCTTTTTCCCAATATAGGCCTCTTAGCGCTCAGAATGTCCAATTGCAGTTTCTACAGAAAGAGTGTTTCAGAACGGCTCAATCAAAAGTAAGGTTCAACTCTGTTAGTTGAATGCACAGAACAGAAAGAAGTTTCATACAATGCTTCTGTGTAGTTTGTATTTGAACATATTCTTTTTTCCACTATTACCCACTTAGCGCTACGAATGTCCAGTTGCATTTTCTACAGACAGAATGTTTCAAAACTGCTCAATCAAAAGTATGGTTTAACTCTGTTAGCTGAATGCTCAGATCAGAAAGAAGTTTCACAGAATGCTTCTGTGTAGTTTATATTTGAATATATTACTTTTTCCACTACTAAGCTCTTAGCGCTCCAAAAGTACAGTTGCATTTTCTACAGAAAGAGTGTTCAGATCTGCTCAATCAAAAGTATGGTTTAACTCTGTTAGCTGAATGCACAGATCAGAAAGAAGTTTCACCGAATGATTCTGTGTAGTTTATATTTGAAGACATTCCTTTTTCCACTAGTACCCTCTTAGCGCTCCGAATCTCCGCTTGCATTTTCTACAAAAAGAGTGTTTCATAACTGCTCAATCAAAAATATGTTTTATCTCTGTTAACTGAATTTACAGATCAGAAATAAGTTTCACAGAATGCATCTGTGTAGTTTTTATTTGAAGATATTCTTTTTCCCAATGTAGGCCTCTTAGCGCTTAGCATGTCCAATTGCAGTTTCTACAGAAAGAGTGTTTCAGAACGGCTCAATGAAAATTAAGGTTCAACTCTGTTAGTTGAATGCACAGAACAGAAAAAATTTTCACAGAATGCTACTGTGTAGTTTATATTTGAATATATTCCTTTTTCCACTATTACCCTCTTAGCGCTCCGAATGTCCACTTGCATTTTCTACAGAAAGAGTGTTCAGAACTGCGCAATCAAAAGTATGGTTTAACTCTGTTAGCTTAATGAACATATCAGAAATAAGTTTCACACAATGCTTCTGTGTAGTTTTTATTTGAAGATATTATTTTTCCCAATAGAGGCCTCTTAGCGCTCAGAATGTCCAATTGCAGTTTCTACAGAAAGAGTGTTTCAGAAAGGCTCAATCAAAAGTAAGGTTCAACTCTGTTAGTTGAATGCACAGAACAGAAAGAAGTTTCATACAATGCTTCTGTGTAGTTTATATTTGAACATATTCTTTTTTCCACTATTACCCACTTAGCGCTACGAATGTCCAGTTGCATTTTCTACAGACAGAGTGTTTCAAAACTGCTCAATCAAAAGTATGGTTTAATTCTGTTAGCTGAATGCTCAGATCAGAAAGAAGTTTCACAGAATGCTTCTGTGTAGTTTATATTTGAATATATTCCTTTTTCCACTACTACTCTCTTAGCGCTCCGAATGTCCAGTTGCATTTTCTACAGAAAGAGTGTTCAGATCTGCTCAATCAAAAGTATGGTTTAACTCTGTTTGCTGAATGCACAGATCAGAAAAAAGTTTCACAGAATGATTCTGTGTAGTTTATATTTGGAGACATTCCTTTTTCCACTATCACCCTCTTAGCGCTCCGAATCTCCACTTGCATTTTCTACAGAAAGAGTGTTTCAGAACGGCTCAATCAAAACTAAGATTCAACTAGTTTAGTTGAACAAACAGAACAGAAAGTAGTTTCACACAATTCTTCTGTGTAGTTTTTAATTGTAGACATTCTTTTTCCCAATATAGGCCTCCTAGCGCTCAGAATGTCCAATTGCAGTTTCTACAGAAAGAGTGTTTCAGAACGGCTCAATCAAAAGTAAGGTTCAACTCTGTTAGTTGAATGCACAGAACAGAAAGAAGTTTCATACAATGCTTCTGTGTAGTTTATATTTGAACATATTCTTTTTTCCACTATTACCCACTTAGCGCTACGAATGTCCAGTTGCATTTTCTACAGACAGAGTGTTTCAAAACTGCTCAATCAAAAGTATGGTTTAACTCTGTTAGCTGAATGCTCAGATCAGAAAGAAGTTTCACAGAATGCTTCTGTGTAGTTTATATTTGAATATATTCCTTTTTCCACTACTACGCTCTTAGCGCTCAAAATGTCCAGTTGCATTTTCTACAGAAAGAGTGTTCAGATCTGCTCAATCAAAAGTATGGTTTAACTCTTTTAGCTGAATGCACAGATCAGAAAGAAGTTTCACCGAATGATTCTGTGTAGTTTATATTTGAAGACATTCCTTTTTCCACTAGTACCCTCTTAGCGCTCCGAATCTCCACTTGCATTTTCTACAAAAAGAGTGTTTCATAACTGCTCAATCAAAAATATGTTTTATCTCTGTTAACCGAATTTACAGATCAGAAATAAGTTTCACAGAATGCATCTGTGTAGTTTTTATTTGAAGATATTCTTTTTCCCAATGTAGGCCTCTTAGCGCTTAGCATGTCCAATTGCAGTTTCTACAGAAAGAGTGTTTCAGAACGGCTCAATCAAAAGTAAGGTTCAACTCTGTTAGTTGAATGCACAGAACAGAAAGAATTTTCACAGAATGCTACTGTGTAGTTTATATTTGGATATATTCCTTTTTCCACTATTACCCTCTTAGCGCTCCGAATGTCCACTTGCATTTTCTACAGAAAGAGTGTTCAGAACTGCGCAATCAAAAGTATGGTTTAACTCTGTTAGCTTAATGAACATATCAGAAATAAGTTTCACACAATGCTTCTGTGTATTTTTTATTTGAAGATATTATTTTTCCCAATATAGGCCTCTTAGCGCTCAGAATGTCCAATTGCAGTTTCTACAGAAAGAGTGTTTCAGAAAGGCTCAATCAAAAGTAAGGTTCAACTCTGTTAGTTGAATGCACAGAACAGAAAGAAGTTTCATACAATGCTTCTGTGTAGTTTATATTTGAACATATTCTTTTTTGCACTATTACCCACTTAGCGCTACGACTGTCCAGTTCCATTTTCTACAGACAGAGTGTTTCAAAACTGCTCAATCAAATGTATGGTTTAACTCTGTTAGCTGAATGCTCAGATCAGAAAGAAGTTTCACAGAATGCTTCTGTGTAGTTTATATTTGAATATATTCCTTTTTCCACTACTACTCTCTTAGCGCTCCAAATGTCCAGTTGCATTTTCTACAGAAAGAGTGTTCAGATCTGCTCAATCAAAAGTATGGTTTAACTCTGTTAGCTGAATGCACAGATCAGAAAGAAGTTTCTCAGAATGATTCTGTGTAGTTTATATTTGGAGACATTCCTTTTTCCACTATTACCCTCTTAGCGCTCCGAATCTCCACTTGCATTTTCTACAGAAAGAGTGTTTAAGAACGGCTAAATCAAAACTAAGGTTCAACTCTTTTAGTTGAACAAACAGAACAGAAAGAAGTTTCACACAATTCTTCTGTGTAGTTTTTATTTGTAGACATTCTTTTTCCCAATATAGGCCTCTTAGCGCTCAGAATGTCCAATTGCAGTTTCTACAGAAAGAGTGTTTCAGAACGGCTCAATCCAAAGTAAGGTTCAACTCTGTTAGTTGAATGCACAGAACAGAAAGAAGTTTCATACAATGCTTCTGTGTAGTTTGTATTTGAACATATTCTTTTTTCCACTATTACCCACTTAGCGCTACGAATGTCCAGTTGCATTTTCTACAGACAGAATGTTTCAAAACTGCTCAATCAAAAGTATGGTTTAACTCTGTTAGCTGAATGCTCAGATCAGAAAGAAGTTTCACAGAATGCTTCTGTGTAGTTTATATTTGAATATATTACTTTTTCCACTACTAAGCTCTTAGCGCTCCAAAAGTACAGTTGCATTTTCTACAGAAAGTGTGTTCAGATCTGCTCAATCAAAAGTATGGTTTAACTCTGTTAGCTGAATGCACAGATCAGAAAGAAGTTTCACCGAATGATTCTGTGTAGTTTATATTTGAAGACATTCCTTTTTCCACTAGTACCCTCTTAGCGCTCCGAATCTCCACTTGCATTTTCTACAAAAAGAGTGTTTCATAACTGCTCAATCAAAAATATGTTTTATCTCTGTTAATTGAATTTACAGATCAAAAATAAGTTTCACAGAATGCATCTGTGTAGTTTTTATTTGAAGATATTATTTTTCCCAATGTAGGCCTCTTAGCGCTTAGCATGTCCAATTGCAGTTTCTACAGAACGAGGGTTTCAGAACGGCTCAATCAAAAGTAAGGTTCAACTCTGTTAGTTGAATGCACAGAACAGAAAGAATTTTCACAGAATGCTACTGTGTAGTTTATATTTGAATATATAACTTTTTCCACTATTACCCTCTTAGCGCTCCGAATGTCCACTTGCATTTTCTACAGAAAGAGTGTTCAGAACTGCGCAATCAAAAGTATGGTTTAACTCTGTTAGCTTAATGAACATATCAGTAATAAGTTTCACACAATGCTTCTGTGTAGTTTTTATTTGAAGATATTATATTTCCCAATATAGGCCTCTTAGCGCTCAGAATGTCCAATTGCAGTTTCTACAGAAAGAGTGTTTCAGAAAGGCTCAATCAAAAGTAAGGTTCAACTCTGTTAGTTGAATGCACAGAACAGAATGAAGTTTCATACAATGATTCTGTGTAGTTTATATTTGAACATATTCTTTTTTCCACTATTACCCACTTAGCGCTACGAATGTCCAGTTGCATTTTCTACAGACAGAGTGTTTCAAAACTGCTCAATCAAAAGTATGGTTTAACTCTGTTAGCTGAATGCTCAGATCAGAAAGAAGTTTCACAGAATGCTTCTGTGTAGTTTATATTTGAATATATTCCTTTTTCCACTACTACTCTCTTAGCGCTCCAAATGTCCAGTTGCATTTTCTACAGAAAGAGTGTTCAGATCTGCTCAATCAAAAGTACGGTTTAACTCTGTTAGCTGAATGCACAGATCAGAAAGAAGTTTCACAGAATGATTCTGTGTAGTTTATATTTGGAGACATTCCTTTTTCCACTATTACCCTCTTAGCGCTCCGAATCTCCACTTGCATTTTCTACAGAAAGAGTGTTTCAGAACGGCTCAATCAAAACTAAGGTTCAACTCTTTTAGTTGAACAAACAGAACAGAAAGAAGTTTCACACAATTCTTCTGTGTAGTTTTAATTTGTAGACATTCTTTTTCCCAATATAGGCCTCTTAGCGCTCAGAATGTCCAATTGCAGTTTCTACAGAAAGAGTGTTTCAGAACGGCTCAATCAAAAGTAAGGTTCAACTCTGTTAGTTGAATGCACAGAACAGAAAGAAGTTTCATACAATGCTTCTGTGTAGTTTGTATTTGAACATATTCTTTTTTCCACTATTACCCACTTAGCGCTACGAATGTCCAGTTGCATTTTCTACAGACAGAATGTTTCAAAACTGCTCAATCAAAAGTATGGTTTAACTCTGTTAGCTGAATGCTCAGATCAGAAAGAAGTTTCACAGAATGCTTCTGTGTAGTTTATATTTGAATATATTACTTTTTCCACTACTAAGCTCTTAGCGCTCCAAAAGTACAGTTGCATTTTCTACAGAAAGAGTGTTCAGATCTGCTCAATCAAAAGTATGGTTTAACTCTGTTAGCTGAATGCACAGATCAGAAAGAAGTTTCACCGAATGATTCTGTGTAGTTTATATTTGAAGACATTCCTTTTTCCACTAGTACCCTCTTAGCGCTCCGAATCTCCGCTTGCATTTTCTACAAAAAGAGTGTTTCATAACTGCTCAATCAAAAATATGTTTTATCTCTGTTAACTGAATTTACAGATCAGAAATAAGTTTCACAGAATGCATCTGTGTAGTTTTTATTTGAAGATATTCTTTTTCCCAATGTAGGCCTCTTAGCGCTTAGCATGTCCAATTGCAGTTTCTACAGAAAGAGTGTTTCAGAACGGCTCAATGAAAATTAAGGTTCAACTCTGTTAGTTGAATGCACAGAACAGAAAAAATTTTCACAGAATGCTACTGTGTAGTTTATATTTGAATATATTCCTTTTTCCACTATTACCCTCTTAGCGCTCCGAATGTCCACTTGCATTTTCTACAGAAAGAGTGTTCAGAACTGCGCAATCAAAAGTATGGTTTAACTCTGTTAGCTTAATGAACATATCAGAAATAAGTTTCACACAATGCTTCTGTGTAGTTTTTATTTGAAGATATTATTTTTCCCAATATAGGCCTCTTAGCGCTCAGAATGTCCAATTGCAGTTTCTACAGAAAGAGTGTTTCAGAAAGGCTCAATCAAAAGTAAGGTTCAACTCTGTTAGTTGAATGCACAGAACAGAAAGAAGTTTCATACAATGCTTCTGTGTAGTTTATATTTGAACATATTCTTTTTTCCACTATTACCCACTTAGCGCTACGAATGTCCAGTTGCATTTTCTACAGACAGAGTGTTTCAAAACTGCTCAATCAAAAGTATGGTTTAATTCTGTTAGCTGAATGCTCAGATCAGAAAGAAGTTTCACAGAATGCTTCTGTGTAGTTTATATTTGAATATATTCCTTTTTCCACTACTACTCTCTTAGCGCTCCGAATGTCCAGTTGCATTTTCTACAGAAAGAGTGTTCAGATCTGCTCAATCAAAAGTATGGTTTAACTCTGTTTGCTGAATGCACAGATCAGAAAAAAGTTTCACAGAATGATTCTGTGTAGTTTATATTTGGAGACATTCCTTTTTCCACTATCACCCTCTTAGCGCTCCGAATCTCCACTTGCATTTTCTACAGAAAGAGTGTTTCAGAACGGCTCAATCAAAACTAAGATTCAACTAGTTTAGTTGAACAAACAGAACAGAAAGTAGTTTCACACAATTCTTCTGTGTAGTTTTTAATTGTAGACATTCTTTTTCCCAATATAGGCCTCCTAGCGCTCAGAATGTCCAATTGCAGTTTCTACAGAAAGAGTGTTTCAGAACGGCTCAATCAAAAGTAAGGTTCAACTCTGTTAGTTGAATGCACAGAACAGAAAGAAGTTTCATACAATGCTTCTGTGTAGTTTATATTTGAACATATTCTTTTTTCCACTATTACCCACTTAGCGCTACGAATGTCCAGTTGCATTTTCTACAGACAGAGTGTTTCAAAACTGCTCAATCAAAAGTATGGTTTAACTCTGTTAGCTGAATGCTCAGATCAGAAAGAAGTTTCACAGAATGCTTCTGTGTAGTTTATATTTGAATATATTCCTTTTTCCACTACTACGCTCTTAGCGCTCAAAATGTCCAGTTGCATTTTCTACAGAAAGAGTGTTCAGATCTGCTCAATCAAAAGTATGGTTTAACTCTTTTAGCTGAATGCACAGATCAGAAAGAAGTTTCACCGAATGATTCTGTGTAGTTTATATTTGAAGACATTCCTTTTTCCACTAGTACCCTCTTAGCGCTCCGAATCTCCACTTGCATTTTCTACAAAAAGAGTGTTTCATAACTGCTCAATCAAAAATATGTTTTATCTCTGTTAACCGAATTTACAGATCAGAAATAAGTTTCACAGAATGCATCTGTGTAGTTTTTATTTGAAGATATTCTTTTTCCCAATGTAGGCCTCTTAGCGCTTAGCATGTCCAATTGCAGTTTCTACAGAAAGAGTGTTTCAGAACGGCTCAATCAAAAGTAAGGTTCAACTCTGTTAGTTGAATGCACAGAACAGAAAGAATTTTCACAGAATGCTACTGTGTAGTTTATATTTGGATATATTCCTTTTTCCACTATTACCCTCTTAGCGCTCCGAATGTCCACTTGCATTTTCTACAGAAAGAGTGTTCAGAACTGCGCAATCAAAAGTATGGTTTAACTCTGTTAGCTTAATGAACATATCAGAAATAAGTTTCACACAATGCTTCTGTGTATTTTTTATTTGAAGATATTATTTTTCCCAATATAGGCCTCTTAGCGCTCAGAATGTCCAATTGCAGTTTCTACAGAAAGAGTGTTTCAGAAAGGCTCAATCAAAAGTAAGGTTCAACTCTGTTAGTTGAATGCACAGAACAGAAAGAAGTTTCATACAATGCTTCTGTGTAGTTTATATTTGAACATATTCTTTTTTGCACTATTACCCACTTAGCGCTACGACTGTCCAGTTCCATTTTCTACAGACAGAGTGTTTCAAAACTGCTCAATCAAATGTATGGTTTAACTCTGTTAGCTGAATGCTCAGATCAGAAAGAAGTTTCACAGAATGCTTCTGTGTAGTTTATATTTGAATATATTCCTTTTTCCACTACTACTCTCTTAGCGCTCCAAATGTCCAGTTGCATTTTCTACAGAAAGAGTGTTCAGATCTGCTCAATCAAAAGTATGGTTTAACTCTGTTAGCTGAATGCACAGATCAGAAAGAAGTTTCTCAGAATGATTCTGTGTAGTTTATATTTGGAGACATTCCTTTTTCCACTATTACCCTCTTAGCGCTCCGAATCTCCACTTGCATTTTCTACAGAAAGAGTGTTTCAGAACGGCTCAATCAAAACTAAGGTTCAACTCTTTTAGTTGAACAAACAGAACAGAAAGAAGTTTCACACAATTCTTCTGTGTAGTTTTTATTTGTAGACATTCTTTTTCCCAATATAGGCCTCTTAGCGCTCAGAATGTCCAATTGCAGTTTCTACAGAAAGAGTGTTTCAGAACGGCTCAATCCAAAGTAAGGTTCAACTCTGTTAGTTGAATGCACAGAACAGAAAGAAGTTTCATACAATGCTTCTGTGTAGTTTGTATTTGAACATATTCTTTTTTCCACTATTACCCACTTAGCGCTACGAATGTCCAGTTGCATTTTCTACAGACAGAATGTTTCAAAACTGCTCAATCAAAAGTATGGTTTAACTCTGTTAGCTGAATGCTCAGATCAGAAAGAAGTTTCACAGAATGCTTCTGTGTAGTTTATATTTGAATATATTACTTTTTCCACTACTAAGCTCTTAGCGCTCCAAAAGTACAGTTGCATTTTCTACAGAAAGTGTGTTCAGATCTGCTCAATCAAAAGTATGGTTTAACTCTGTTAGCTGAATGCACAGATCAGAAAGAAGTTTCACCGAATGATTCTGTGTAGTTTATATTTGAAGACATTCCTTTTTCCACTAGTACCCTCTTAGCGCTCCGAATCTCCACTTGCATTTTCTACAAAAAGAGTGTTTCATAACTGCTCAATCAAAAATATGTTTTATCTCTGTTAATTGAATTTACAGATCAAAAATAAGTTTCACAGAATGCATCTGTGTAGTTTTTATTTGAAGATATTATTTTTCCCAATGTAGGCCTCTTAGCGCTTAGCATGTCCAATTGCAGTTTCTACAGAACGAGGGTTTCAGAACGGCTCAATCAAAAGTAAGGTTCAACTCTGTTAGTTGAATGCACAGAACAGAAAGAATTTTCACAGAATGCTACTGTGTAGTTTATATTTGAATATATAACTTTTTCCACTATTACCCTCTTAGCGCTCGGAATGTCCACTTGCATTTTCTACAGAAAGAGTGTTCAGAACTGCGCAATCAAAAGTATGGTTTAACTCTGTTAGCTTAATGAACATATCAGTAATAAGTTTCACACAATGCTTCTGTGTAGTTTTTATTTGAAGATATTATATTTCCCAATATAGGCCTCTTAGCGCTCAGAATGTCCAATTGCAGTTTCTACAGAAAGAGTGTTTCAGAAAGGCTCAATCAAAAGTAAGGTTCAACTCTGTTAGTTGAATGCACAGAACAGAATGAAGTTTCATACAATGATTCTGTGTAGTTTATATTTGAACATATTCTTTTTTCCACTATTACCCACTTAGCGCTACGAATGTCCAGTTGCATTTTCTACAGACAGAGTGTTTCAAAACTGCTCAATCAAAAGTATGGTTTAACTCTGTTAGCTGAATGCTCAGATCAGAAAGAAGTTTCACAGAATGCTTCTGTGTAGTTTATATTTGAATATATTCCTTTTTCCACTACTACTCTCTTAGCGCTCCAAATGTCCAGTTGCATTTTCTACAGAAAGAGTGTTCAGATCTGCTCAATCAAAAGTACGGTTTAACTCTGTTAGCTGAATGCACAGATCAGAAAGAAGTTTCACAGAATGATTCTGTGTAGTTTATATTTGGAGACATTCCTTTTTCCACTATTACCCTCTTAGCGCTCCGAATCTCCACTTGCATTTTCTACAGAAAGAGTGTTTCAGAACGGCTCAATCAAAACTAAGGTTCAACTCTTTTAGTTGAACAAACAGAACAGAAAGAAGTTTCACACAATTCTTCTGTGTAGTTTTAATTTGTAGACATTCTTTTTCCCAATATAGGCCTCTTAGCGCTCAGAATGTCCAATTGCAGTTTCTACAGAAAGAGTGTTTCAGAACGGCTCAATCAAAAGTAAGGTTCAACTCTGTTAGTTGAATGCACAGAACAGAAAGAAGTTTCATACAATGCTTCTGTGTAGTTTGTATTTGAACATATTCTTTTTTCCACTATTACCCACTTAGCGCTACGAATGTCCAGTTGCATTTTCTACAGACAGAGTGTTTCAAAACTGCTCAATCAAAAGTATGGTTTAACTCTGTTAGCTGAATGCTCAGATCAGAAAGAAGTTTCACAGAATGCTTCTTTGTAGTTTATATTTGAATATATTCCTTTTTCCACTACTACGCTCTTAGCGCTCCAAATGCCCAGTTGCATTTTCTACAGAAAGAGTGTTCAGATCTGCTCAATCAAAAATATGGTTTAACTCTGTTAGCTGAATGCACAGATCAGAAAGAAGTTTCACCGAATGATTCTGTGTAGTTTATATTTGAAGACATTCCTTTTTCCACTATTACCCTCTTAGCGCTCCGAATCTCCACTTGCATTTTCTACAAAAAGAGTGTTTCATAACTGCTCAATCAAAAATATGTTTTATCTCTGTTAACTGAATTTACAGATCAGAAATAAGTTTCACAGAATGCATCTGTGTAGTTTTTATTTGAAGATATTCTTTTTCCCAATGTAGGCCTCTTAGCGCTTAGCATGTCCAATTGCAGTTTCTACAGAAAGAGTGTTTCAGAACGGCTCAATCAAAAGTAAGGTTCAACTCTGTTAGTTGAATGCAAAGAACAGAAAGAATTTTCACAGAATGCTACTGTGTAGTTTATATTTGAATATATTCCTTTTTCCACTATTACCCTCTTAGCGCTCCTAATGTCCACTTGCATTTTCTACAGAAAGAGTGTTCAGAACTGCGCAATCAAAAGTATGGTTTATCTCTGTTAGCTTAATGAACATATCAGTAATAAGTTTCACACAATGCTTCTCTGTAGTTTTTATTTGAAGATATTATTTTTCCCAATATAGACCTCTTAGCGCTCAGAATGTCCAATTGCCGTTTCTACAGAAAGAGTGTTTCAGAAAGGCTCAATCAAAAATAAGGTTCAACTCTGTTAGTTGAATGCACAGAACAGAAAGAAGTTTCATACAATGCTTCTGTGTAGTTTATATTTGAACATATTCTTTTTTCCACTATTACCCACTTAGCGCTACGAATGTCCAGTTGCATTTTCTACAGACAGAGTGTTTCAAAACTGCTCAATCAAAAGTATTGTTTAACTCTGTTAGCTGAATGCTCAGATCAGAAAGAAGTTTCACAGAATGCTTCTGTGTAGTTTATATTTGAATACATTCCTTTTTCCACTACTACTCTCTTAGCGCTCCAAATGTCCAGTTGCATTTTCTACAGAAAGAGTGTTCAGATCTGCTCAATCAAAAGTATGGTTTAACACTGTTAGCTGAATGCACAGATCAGAAAGATGTTTCACAGAATGATCCTGCGTAGTTTATATTTGGAGACATTCCTTTTTCCACTATTACCCTCTTAGCGCTCCGAATCTCCACTTGCATTTTCTACAGAAAGAGTGTTTCAGAACGGCTCAATCAAAACTAAGGTTCAACTCTTTTAGTTGAGCAAACAGAACAGAAAGAAGTTTCACACAATTCTTCTGTGTAGCTTTTATTTGTAGACATTCTTTTTCCCAATATAGGCCTCTTAGCGCTCAGAATGTCCAATTGCAGTTGGTACAGAAAGAGTGTTTCAGAAAGGCTCAATCAAAGTAAGGTTCAACTCTGTTAGTTGAATGCACAGAACAGAAAGAAGTTTCATACAATGCTTCTGTGTAGTTTATATTTGAACATATTCTTTTTTCCACTATTACCCACTTAGCGCTACGAATGTCCAGTTGCATTTTCTACAGACAGAGTGTTTCAAAACTGCTCAATCAAAAGTACGGTTTAACTCTGTAAGCTGAATGCTCAGATCAGAAAGAAGTTTCACAGAATGCTTCTGTGTAGTTTATATTTGAATATATTCCTTTTTCCACTACTACTCTCTTAGCGCTCCAAATGTCCAGTTGCATTTTCTACAGAAAGAGTGTTCAGATCTGCTCAATCAAAAGTATGTTTTAACTCTGTTAGCTGAATGCACAGATCAGAAAGAAGTTTCACAGAATGATTCTGTGAAGTTTATATTTGGAGACATTCCTTTTTCCACTATTACCCTCTTAGCGCTCCGAATCTCCACTTGCATTTTCTACAGAAAGAGTGTTTCAGAACGGCTCAATCAAAACTAAGGTTCAACTCTTTTAGTTGAACAAACAGAACAGAAAGAAGTTTCACACAATTCTTCTGTGTAGTTTTTATTTGTAGATATTCTTTTTCCCAATATAGGCCTCTTAGCGCTCAGAATGTCCAATTGCAGTTTCTACAGAAAGAGTGTTTCAGAACGGCTCAATCAAAAGTAAGGTTCAACTCTGTTAGTTGAATGCACAGAACAGAAAGAAGTTTCATACAATGCTTCTGTGTAGTTTATATTTGAACATATTCTTTTTTCCACTATTACCCACTTAGCGCTACGAATGTCCAGTTGCATTTTCTACAGACAGAGTGCTTCAAAACTGCTCAATCAAAAGTATGGTTTAACTCTGTTAGCTGAATGCTCAGATCAGAAAGAAGTTTCACAGAATGCTTCTGTGTAGTTTATATTTGAATATATTCCTTTTTCCACTACTACGCTCTTAGCGCTCCAAATGTCCAGTTGCATTTTCTACAGAAAGAGTGTTCAGATCTGCTCAATCAAAAGTATGGTTTAACTCTGTTAGCTGAATGCACAGATCAGAAAGAAGTTTCACCGAATGATTCTGTGTAGTTTATATTTGAAGACATTCCTTTTTCCACTATTACCCTCTTAGCGCTCCGAATCTCCACTTGCATTTTCTACAAAAAGAGTGTTTCATAACTGCTCAATCAAAAATATGTTTTATCTCTGTTAACTGAATTTACAGATCAGAAATAAGTTTCACAGAATGCATCTGTGTAGTTTTTATTTGAAGATATTCTTTTTCCCAATATAGGCCTCTTAGCGCTTAGCATGTCCAATTGCAGTTTCTACAGAAAGAGTGTTTCAGAACGGCTCAATCAAAAGTAAGGTTCAACTCTGTTAGTTGAATGCACAGAACAGAAAGAATTTTCACAGAATGCTACTGTGTAGTTTATATTTGAATATATTCCTTTTTCCACTATTACCCTCTTAGCGCTCCGAATGTCCACTTGCATTTTCTACAGAAAGAGTGTTCAGAACTGCGCAATCAAAAGTATGGTTTAACTCTGTTAGCTTAATGAACATATCAGTAATAAGTTTCACACAATGCTTCTGTGTATTTTTTATTTGAAGATATTATTTTTCCCAATATAGGCCTCTTAGCGCTCAGAATGTCCAATTGCAGTTTCTACAGAAAGAGTGTTTCAGAAAGGCTCAATCAAAAGTAAGGTTCAACTCTGTTAGTTGAATGCACAGAACAGAAAGAAGTTTCATACAATGCTTCTGTGTAGTTTATATTTGAACATATTCTTTTTTCCACTATTACCCACTTAGCGCTACGAATGTCCAGTTGCATTTTCTACAGACAGAGTGTTTCAAAACTGCTCAATCAAATGTATGGTTTAACTCTGTTAGCTGAATGCTCAGATCTGAAAGAAGTTTCACAGAATGCTTCTGTGTAGTTTATATTTGAATATATTGCTTTTTCCACTACTACTCTCTTAGCGCTCCAAATGTCCAGTTGCATTTTCTACAGAAAGAGTGTTCAGATCTGCTCAATCAAAAGTATGGTTTAACTCTGTTAGCTGAATGTACAGATCAGAAAGAAGTTTCACAGAATGATTCTGTGTAGTTTATATTTGGAGACATTCCTTTTTCCACTATTACCCTCTTAGCGCTCCGAATCTCCACTTGCATTTTCTACAGAAAGAGTGTTTCAGAACGGCTCAATCAAAACTAAATTTCAACTCTTTTAGTTGAACAAACAGAACAGAAAGAAGTTTCACAGAATTCTTCTGTGTAGTTTTTATTTGTAGACATTCTTTTTCCCAATATAGGCCTCTTAGCGCTCAGAATGTCCAATTGCAGTTTCTACAGAAAGAGTGTTTCAGAAAGGCTCAATCAAAAGTAAGGTTCAACTCTGTTAGTTGAATGCACAGAACAGAAAGAAGTTTCATACAATGCTTCTGTGTAGTTTATATTTGAACATATTCTTTTTTCCACTATTACCCACTTAGCGCTACGAATGTCCAGTTGCATTTTCTACAGACAGAGTGTTTCAAAACTGCTCAATCAAAAGTATGGTTTAACTCTGTTAGCTGAATGCTCAGATCAGAAAGAAGTTTCACAGAATGCTTCTGTGTAGTTTATATTTGAATATATTCCTTTTTCCACTACTACTCTCTTAGCGCTCCAAATGTCCAGTTGCATTTTCTACAGAAAGAGTGTTCAGATCTGCTCAATCAAAAGTATGGTTTAACTCTGTTAGCTGAATGCACAGATCAGAAAGAAGTTTCACAGAATGATTCTGTGTAGTTTATATTTGGAGACATTCCTTTTTCCACTATTACCCTCTTACCGCTCCGAATCTCCACTTGCATTTTCTACAGAAAGAGTGTTTCAGAACGGCTCAATCAAAACTAAGGTTCAACTCTTTTAGTTGAACAAACAGAACAGAAAGATGTTTCACACAATTCTTCTGTGTAGTTTTTATTTGTAGACATTCTTTTTCCCAATATAGGCCTCTTAGCGCTCAGAATGTCCAATTGCAGTTTCTACAGAAAGAGTGTTTCAGAACGGCTCAATCAAAAGTAAGGTTCAACTCTGTTAGTTGAATGCACAGAACAGAAAGAAGTTTCATACAATGCTTCTGTGTAGTTTATATTTGAACATATTCTTTTTTCCACTATTACCCACTTAGCGCTACGAATGTCCAGTTGCATTTTCTACAGACAGAGTGTTTCAAAACTGCTCAATCAAAAGTATGGTTTAACTCTGTTAGCTGAATGCTCAGATCAGAAAGAAGTTTCACAGAATGCTTCTTTGTAGTTTATATTTGAATATATTCCTTTTTCCACTACTACGCTCTTAGCGCTCCAAATGCCCAGTTGCATTTTCTACAGAAAGAGTGTTCAGATCTGCTCAATCAAAAATATGGTTTAACTCTGTTAGCTGAATGCACAGATCAGAAAGAAGTTTCACCGAATGATTCTGTGTAGTTTATATTTGAAGACATTCCTTTTTCCACTATTACCCTCTTAGCGCTCCGAATCTCCACTTGCATTTTCTACAAAAAGAGTGTTTCATAACTGCTCAATCAAAAATATGTTTTATCTCTGTTAACTGAATTTACAGATCAGAAATAAGTTTCACAGAATGCATCTGTGTAGTTTTTATTTGAAGATATTCTTTTTCCCAATGTAGGCCTCTTAGCGCTTAGCATGTCCAATTGCAGTTTCTACAGAAAGAGTGTTTCAGAACGGCTCAATCAAAAGTAAGGTTCAACTCTGTTAGTTGAATGCAAAGAACAGAAAGAATTTTCACAGAATGCTACTGTGTAGTTTATATTTGAATATATTCCTTTTTCCACTATTACCCTCTTAGCGCTCCTAATGTCCACTTGCATTTTCTACAGAAAGAGTGTTCAGAACTGCGCAATCAAAAGTATGGTTTATCTCTGTTAGCTTAATGAACATATCAGTAATAAGTTTCACACAATGCTTCTCTGTAGTTTTTATTTGAAGATATTATTTTTCCCAATATAGACCTCTTAGCGCTCAGAATGTCCAATTGCCGTTTCTACAGAAAGAGTGTTTCAGAAAGGCTCAATCAAAAATAAGGTTCAACTCTGTTAGTTGAATGCACAGAACAGAAAGAAGTTTCATACAATGCTTCTGTGTAGTTTATATTTGAACATATTCTTTTTTCAACTATTACCCACTTAGCGCTACGAATGTCCAGTTGCATTTTCTACAGACAGAGTGTTTCAAAACTGCTCAATCAAAAGTATTGTTTAACTCTGTTAGCTGAATGCTCAGATCAGAAAGAAGTTTCACAGAATGCTTCTGTGTAGTTTATATTTGAATACATTCCTTTTTCCACTACTACTCTCTTAGCGCTCCAAATGTCCAGTTGCATTTTCTACAGAAAGAGTGTTCAGATCTGCTCAATCAAAAGTATGGTTTAACACTGTTAGCTGAATGCACAGATCAGAAAGATGTTTCACAGAATGATCCTGCGTAGTTTATATTTGGAGACATTCCTTTTTCCACTATTACCCTCTTAGCGCTCCGAATCTCCACTTGCATTTTCTACAGAAAGAGTGTTTCAGAACGGCTCAATCAAAACTAAGGTTCAACTCTTTTAGTTGAGCAAACAGAACAGAAAGAAGTTTCACACAATTCTTCTGTGTAGTTTTTATTTGTAGACATTCTTTTTCCCAATATAGGCCTCTTAGCGCTCAGAATGTCCAATTGCAGTTTGTACAGAAAGAGTGTTTCAGAAAGGCTCAATCAAAGTAAGGTTCAACTCTGTTAGTTGAATGCACAGAACAGAAAGAAGTTTCATACAATGCTTCTGTGTAGTTTATATTTGAACATATTCTTTTTTCCACTATTACCCACTTAGCGCTACGAATGTCCAGTTGCATTTTCTACAGACAGAGTGTTTCAAAACTGCTCAATCAAAAGTACGGTTTAACTCTCTAAGCTGAATGCTCAGATCAGAAAGAAGTTTCACAGAATGCTTCTGTGTAGTTTATATTTGAATATATTCCTTTTTCCACTACTACTCTCTTAGCGCTCCAAATGTCCAGTTGCATTTTCTACAGAAAGAGTGTTCAGATCTGCTCAATCAAAAGTATGTTTTAACTCTGTTAGCTGAATGCACAGATCAGAAAGAAGTTTCACAGAATGATTCTGTGAAGTTTATATTTGGAGACATTCCTTTTTCCACTATTACCCTCTTAGCGCTCCGAATCTCCACTTGCATTTTCTACAGAAAGAGTGTTTCAGAACGGCTCAATCAAAACTAAGGTTCAACTCTTTTAGTTGAACAAACAGAACAGAAAGAAGTTTCACACAATTCTTCTGTGTAGTTTTTATTTGTAGATATTCTTTTTCCCAATATAGGCCTCTTAGCGCTCAGAATGTCCAATTGCAGTTTCTACAGAAAGAGTGTTTCAGAACGGCTCAATCAAAAGTAAGGTTCAACTCTGTTAGTTGAATGCACAGAACAGAAAGAAGTTTCATACAATGCTTCTGTGTAGTTTATATTTGAACATATTCTTTTTTCCACTATTACCCACTTAGCGCTACGAATGTCCAGTTGCATTTTCTACAGACAGAGTGCTTCAAAACTGCTCAATCAAAAGTATGGTTTAACTCTGTTAGCTGAATGCTCAGATCAGAAAGAAGTTTCACAGAATGCTTCTGTGTAGTTTATATTTGAATATATTCCTTTTTCCACTACTACGCTCTTAGCGCTCCAAATGTCCAGTTGCATTTTCTACAGAAAGAGTGTTCAGATCTGCTCAATCAAAAGTATGGTTTAACTCTGTTAGCTGAATGCACAGATCAGAAAGAAGTTTCACCGAATGATTCTGTGTAGTTTATATTTGAAGACATTCCTTTTTCCACTATTACCCTCTTAGCGCTCCGAATCTCCACTTGCATTTTCTACAAAAAGAGTGTTTCATAACTGCTCAATCAAAAATATGTTTTATCTCTGTTAACTGAATTTACAGATCAGAAATAAGTTTCACAGAATGCATCTGTGTAGTTTTTATTTGAAGATATTCTTTTTCCCAATATAGGCCTCTTAGCGCTTAGCATGTCCAATTGCAGTTTCTACAGAAAGAGTGTTTCAGAACGGCTCAATCAAAAGTAAGGTTCAACTCTGTTAGTTGAATGCACAGAACAGAAAGAATTTTCACAGAATGCTACTGTGTAGTTTATATTTGAATATATTCCTTTTTCCACTATTACCCTCTTAGCGCTCCGAATGTCCACTTGCATTTTCTACAGAAAGAGTGTTCAGAACTGCGCAATCAAAAGTATGGTTTAACTCTGTTAGCTTAATGAACATATCAGTAATAAGTTTCACACAATGCTTCTGTGTATTTTTTATTTGAAGATATTATTTTTCCCAATATAGGCCTCTTAGCGCTCAGAATGTCCAATTGCAGTTTCTACAGAAAGAGTGTTTCAGAAAGGCTCAATCAAAAGTAAGGTTCAACTCTGTTAGTTGAATGCACAGAACAGAAAGAAGTTTCATACAATGCTTCTGTGTAGTTTATATTTGAACATATTCTTTTTTCCACTATTACCCACTTAGCGCTACGAATGTCCAGTTGCATTTTCTACAGACAGAGTGTTTCAAAACTGCTCAATCAAATGTATGGTTTAACTCTGTTAGCTGAATGCTCAGATCTGAAAGAAGTTTCACAGAATGCTTCTGTGTAGTTTATATTTGAATATATTGCTTTTTCCACTACTACTCTCTTAGCGCTCCAAATGTCCAGTTGCATTTTCTACAGAAAGAGTGTTCAGATCTGCTCAATCAAAAGTATGGTTTAACTCTGTTAGCTGAATGTACAGATCAGAAAGAAGTTTCACAGAATGATTCTGTGTAGTTTATATTTGGAGACATTCCTTTTTCCACTATTACCCTCTTAGCGCTCCGAATCTCCACTTGCATTTTCTACAGAAAGAGTGTTTCAGAACGGCTCAATCAAAACTAAATTTCAACTCTTTTAGTTGAACAAACAGAACAGAAATAAGTTTCACACAATTCTTCTGTGTAGTTTTTATTTGTAGACATTCTTTTTCCCAATATAGGCCTCTTAGCGCTCAGAATGTCCAATTGCAGTTTCTACAGAAAGAGTGTTTCAGAAAGGCTCAATCAAAAGTAAGGTTCAACTCTGTTAGTTGAATGCACAGAACAGAAAGAAGTTTCATACAATGCTTCTGTGTAGTTTATATTTGAACATATTCTTTTTTCCACTATTACCCACTTAGCGCTACGAATGTCCAGTTGCATTTTCTACAGACAGAGTGTTTCAAAACTGCTCAATCAAAAGTATGGTTTAACTCTGTTAGCTGAATGCTCAGATCAGAAAGAAGTTTCACAGAATGCTTCTGTGTAGTTTATATTTGAATATATTCCTTTTTCCACTACTACTCTCTTAGCGCTCCAAATGTCCAGTTGCATTTTCTACAGAAAGAGTGTTCAGATCTGCTCAATCAAAAGTATGGTTTAACTCTGTTAGCTGAATGCACAGATCAGAAAGAAGTTTCACAGAATGATTCTGTGTAGTTTATATTTGGAGACATTCCTTTTTCCACTATTACCCTCTTAGCGCTCCGAATCTCCACTTGCATTTTCTACAGAAAGAGTGTTTCAGAACGGCTCAATCAAAACTAAGGTTCAACTCTTTTAGTTGAACAAACAGAACAGAAAGATGTTTCACACAATTCTTCTGTGTAGTTTTTATTTGTAGACATTCTTTTTCCCAATATAGGCCTCTTAGCGCTCAGAATGTCCAATTGCAGTTTCTACAGAAAGAGTGTTTCAGAACGGCTCAATCAAAAGTAAGGTTCAACTCTGTTAGTTGAATGCACAGAACAGAAAGAAGTTTCATACAATGCTTCTGTGTAGTTTATATTTGAACATATTCTTTTTTCCACTATTACCCACTTAGCGCTACGAATGTCCAGTTGCATTTTCTACAGACAGAGTGTTTCAAAACTGCTCAATCAAAAGTATGGTTTAACTCTGTTAGCTGAATGCTCAGATCGGAAAGAAGTTTCACAGAATGCTTCTGTGTAGTTTATATTTGAATATATTCCTTTTTCCACTACTAAGCTCTTAGCGCTCCAAATGTCCAGTTGCATTTTCTACAGAAAGAGCGTTCAGATCTGCTCAATCAAAAGTATGGTTTAACTCTGTTAGCTGCATGCACAGATCAGAAAGAAGTTTCACCGAATGTTTCTGTGTAGTTTATATTTGAAGACATTCCTTTTTCCACTATTACCCTCTTAGCGCTCCGAATCTCCACTTGCATTTTCTACAGAAAGAGTGTTTCAGAACGGCTCAATCAAAACTAAGGCTCAACTCTTTTAGTTGAACAAACAGAACAGAAAGAAGTTTCACACAATTCTTCTGTGTAGTTTTTATTTGTAGACATTCTATTTCCCAATATAGGCCTCTTAGCGCTCAGAATGTCCAATTGCAGTTTCTACTGAAAGAGTGTTTCAGAACGGCTCAATGAAATGTAAGGTTCAACTCTGTTAGTTGAATGCACAGAACAGAAAGAAGTTTCATACAATGCTTCTGTGTAGTTTGTATTTGAACACATTCTTTTTTCCACTATTACCCACTTAGCGCTACGAATGTCCAGTTGCATTTTCTACAGACAGAGTGTTTCAAAACTGCTCAATCAAAAGTATGGTTTAACTCTGTTAGCTGAATGCTCAGATCAGAAAGAAGTTTCACAGAATGCTTTTGTGTAGTTTATATTTGAATATATTCCTTTTTCCACTACTACGCTCTTAGCTCTCCAAATGTCCAGTTGCATTTTCTACAGAAAGAGTGTTCAGATCTGCTCAATCAAAAGTATGGTTTAACTCTGTTAGCTGAATGCACAGATCAGAAAGAAGTTTCATCGAATGATTCTGTGTAGTTTATATTTGAAGACATTCCTTTTTCCACTATTACCCTCTTAGCGCTCCGAATCTCCAGTTGCATTTTCTACAAAAAGAGTGTTTCATAACTGCTCAATCAAAAATATGTTTTATCTCTGTTAATTGAATTTACAGATCAGAAATAAGTTTCACAGAATGCATCTGTGTAGTTTTTCTTTGAAGATATTCTTTTTCCCAATGTAGGCCTCTTAGCGCTTAGCATGTCCAATTGCAGTTTCTACAGAAAGAGTGTTTCAGAACGGCTGAATCAAAAGTAAGGTTCAACTCTGTTAGTTGAATGCACAGAACAGAAAGAATTTTCACAGAATGCTACTGTGTAGTTTATATTTGAATATATTAATTTTTCCACTATTACCCTCTTAGCGCTCCGAATGTCCACTTGCATTTTCTACAGAAAGAGTGTTCAGAACTGCGCAATCAAAAGTATGGTTTAACTCTGTTAGCTTAATGAACATATCAGTAATAAGTTTCACACAATGCTTCTGTGTAGTTTTTATTTGAAGATATTATTTTTCCCAATATAGGCCTCTTGGGCTCAGAATGTCCAATTGCAGTTTCTACAGAAAGAGTGTTTCAGAAAGGCTCAATCAAAAGTAAGGTTCAACTCTGTTAGTTGAATGCACAGAACAGAAAGAAGTTTCATACAATGCTTCTGTGTAGTTTATATTTGAACATATTCTTTTTTCCACTATTACCCACTTAGCGCTACGAATGTCCAGTTGCATTTTCTACAGACAGAGTGTTTCAAAACTGCTCAATCAAAAGTATGGTTTAACTCTGTTAGCTGAATGCTCAGATCAGAAAGAAGTTTCACAGAATGCTTCTGTGTAGTTTATATTTGAATATATTCCTTTTTCCACTACTACTCTCTTAGCGCTCCAAATGTCCAGTTGCATTTTCTACAGAAAGAGTGTTCAGATCTGCTCAATCAAAAGTATGGTTTAACTCTGTTAGCTGAATGCACAGATCAGAAAGAAGTTTCACAGAATGATTCTGTGTAGTTTATATTTGGAGACATTCCTTTTTCCACTATTACCCTCTTAGCGCTCCGAATCTCCACTTGCATTTTCTACAGAAAGAGTGTTTCAGAACGGCTCAATCAAAACTAAGGTTCAACTCTTTTAGTTGAACAAACAGAACAGAAAGAAGTTTCACACAATTCTTCTGTGTAGTTTTTATTTGTAGACATTCTTTTTCCCAATATAGGCCTCTTAGCGCTCAGAATGTCCAATTTCAGTTTCTACAGAAAGAGTGTTTCAGAACGGCTCAATCAAAAGTAAGGTTCAACTCTGTTAGTTGAATGCACAGAATAGAAAGAAATTTCATACAATGCTTCTGTGTAGTTTGTATTTGAACATATTCTTTTTTCCACTATTACCCACTTAGCGCTACGAATGTCCAGTTGCATTTTCTACAGACAGAGTGTTTCAAAACTGCTCAATCAAAAGTATGGTTTAACTCTGTTAGCTGAATGCTCAGATCAGAAAGAAGTTTCACAGAATGCTTCTGTGTAGTTTATATTTGAATATATTACTTTTTCCACTACTACGCTCTTAGCGCTCCAAATGTCCAGTTGCATTTTCTACAGAAAGAGTGTTCAGATCTGCTCAATCAAAAGTATGGTTTAACTCTGTTAGCTGAATGCACAGATCAGAAAGTAGTTTCACCGAATGATTCTGTGTAGTTTATATTTGAAGACATTCCTTTTTCCACTATTACCCTCTTAGCGCTCCGAATCTCCACTTGCATTTTCTACAAAAAGAGTGTTTCATAACTGCTCAATCAAAAATATGTTTTATCTCTGTTAACTGAATTTACAGATCAGAAATAAGTTTCACAGAATGCATCTGTGTAGTTTTTATTTGAAGATATTCTTTTTCTCAATATAGGCATCTTAGCGCTTAGCATGTCCAATTGCAGTTTCTAGAGAAAGAGTGTTTCAGAACGGCTCAATCAAAAGTAAGGTTCAACTCTGTTAGTTGAATGCACAGAACAGAAAGAATTTTCACAGAATGCTGCTGTGTAGTTTATATTTGAATATATTCTTTTTTCCACTATTACCCTCTTAGCGCTCCGAATGTCCACTTGCATTTTCTACAGAAAGAGTGTTCAGAACTGCGCAATCAAAAGTATGGTTTATCTCTCTTAGCTTAATGAACATATCAGTAATAAGTTTCACACAATGCTTCTGTGTAGTTTTTATTTGAAGATATTAATTTTCCCAATATAGGCCTCTTAGCGCTCAGACTGTCCAATTGCAGTTTCTACAGAAAGAGTGTTTCAGAAAGGCTCAATCAAAAGTAAGGTTCAACTCTGTTAGTTGAATGCACAGAACAGAAAGAAGTTTCATACAATGCTTCTGTGTAGTTTATATTTGAACATATTCTTTTTTCCACTATTACCCACTTAGCGCTACGAATGTCCAGTTGCATTTTCTACAGACAGAGTGTTTCAAAACTGCTCAATCAAAAGTATGGTTTAACTCTGTTAGCTGAATGCTCAGATCAGAAAGAAGTTTCACAGAATGCTTCTGTGTAGTTTATATTTGAATATATTCCTTTTTCCACTACTACTCTCTTAGCGCTCCAAATGTCCAGTTGCATTTTCTACAGAAAGAGTGTTCAGATCTGCTCAATCAAAAGTATGGTTTAACTCTGTTAGCTGAATGCACAGATCAGAAAAAGTTTCACAGAATGATCCTGCGTAGTTTATATTTGGAGACATTCCTTTTTCCACTATTACCCTCTTAGCCCTCTGAATCTCCACTTGCATTTTCTACAGAAAGAGTGTTTCAGAACGGCTCAATCAAAACTAAGGTTCAACTCTTTTAGTTGAGCAAACAGAACAGAAAGAAGTTTCACACAATTCTTCTGTGTAGTTTTTATTTGTAGACATTCTTTTTCCCAATATAGGCCTCTTAGCGCTCAGAATGTCCAATTGCAGTTTCTACAGAAAGAGTGTTTCAGAACGGCTCAATCAAAAGTAAGGTTCAACTCTGTTAGTTGAATGCACAGAACAGAAAGAAGTTTCATACAATGCTTCTGTGTAGTTTATATTTGAACATATTCTTTTTTCCACTATTACCCACTTAGCGCTACGAATGTCCAGATGCATTTTCTACAGACAGAGTGTTTCAAAACTGCTCAATCAAAAGTATGGTTTAAATCTGTTAGCTGAATGCACAGATCAGAAAGAAGTTTCACAGAATGATTCTGTGTAGTTTATATTTGGAGACATTCCTTTTTCCACTATTACCCTCTTAGCGCTCCGAATCACCACTTGCATTTTCTACAGAAAGAGTGTTTCAGAATGGCTCAATCAAAACTAAGGCTCAACTCTTTTAGTTGAACAAACAGAACAGAAAGAAGTTTCACACAATTCTTCTGTGTAGTTTTTATTTGTAGACATTCTTTTTCCCAATATAGGCCTCTTAGCACTCAGAATGTCCAATTGCAGTTTCTACAGAAAGAGTGTTTCAGAACGGCTCAATCAAAAGTAAGGTTCAACTCTGTTAGTTGAATGCACAGAACAGAAAGAAGTTTCATACAATGCTTCTGTGTAGTTTGTATTTGAACATATTCTTTTTTCCACTATTACCCACTTAGCGCTACGAATGTCCAGTTGCATTTTCTACAGACAGAATGTTTCAAAACTGCTCAATCAAAAGTACGGTTTAACTCTGTTAGCTGAATGCTCAGATCAGAAAGAAGTTTCACAGAATGCTTTTGTGTAGTTTATATTTGAATATATTCCTTTTTCCACTACTACGCTCTTAGCTCTCCAAATGTCCAGTTGCATTTTCTACAGAAAGAGTGTTCAGATCTGCTCAATCAAAAGTATGGTTTAACTCTGTTAGCTGAATGCACAGATCAGAAAGAAGTTTCACCGAATGATTCTGTGTAGTTTATATTTGAAGACATTCCTTTTTCCACTATTACCCTCTTAGCGCTCCGAATCTCCAGTTGCATTTTCTACAAAAAGAGTGTTTCATAACTGCTCAATCAAAAATATGTTTTATCTCTGTTAATTGAATTTACAGATCAGAAATAAGTTTCACAGAATGAATCTGTGTAGTTTTTATTTGAAGATATTCTTTTTCCCAATGTAGGCCTCTTAGCGCTTAGCATGTCCAATTGCAGTTTCTACAGAAAGAGTGTTTCAGAACGGCTGAATCAAAAGTAAGGTTCAACTCTGTTAGTTGAATGCACAGAACAGAAAGAATTTTCACAGAATGCTACTGTGTAGTTTATATTTGAATATATTAATTTTTCCACTATTACCCTCTTAGCGCTCCGAATGTCCACTTGCATTTTCTACAGAAAGAGTGTTCAGAACTGCGTAATCAAAAGTATGGTTTAACTCTGTTAGCTTAATGAACATATCAGTAATAAGTTTCACACAATGCTTCTGTGTAGTTTTTATTTGAAGATATTATTTTTCCCAATATAGGCCTCTTGGGCTCAGAATGTCCAATTGCAGTTTCTACAGAAAGAGTGTTTCAGAAAGGCTCAATCAAAAGTAAGGTTCAACTCTTTTAGTTGAACAAACAGAACAGAAAGAAGTTTCACACAATTCTTCTGTGTAGTTTTTATTTGTAGACATTCTTTTTCCCAATATAGGCCTCTTAGCGCTCAGAATGTCCAATTGCAGTTTCTACAGAAAGAGTGTTTCAGAACGGCTCAATCAAAAGTAAGGTTCAACTCTGTTAGTTGAATGCACAGAACAGAAAGAAGTTTCATACAATGCTTCTGTGTAGTTTATATTTGAACATATTCTTTTTTCCACTATTACCCACTTAGCGCTACGAATGTCCAGTTGCATTTTCTAGAGACAGAGTGTTTCAAAACTGCTCAATCAAAAGTATGATTTAAATCTGTTAGCTGAATGCTCAGATCAGAAAGAAGTTTCACAGAATGCTTCTGTGTAGTTTATATTTGAATATATTACTTTTTCCACTACTACGCTCTTAGCGCTCAAAATGTCCAGTTGCATTTTCTACAGAAAGAGTGTTCAGATCTGCTCAATCAAAAGTATGGTTTAACTCTGTTAGCTGAATGCACAGATCAGAAAGAAGTTTCACCGAATGATTCTGTGTAGTTTATATTTGAAGACATTCCTTTTTCCACTATTACCCTCTTAGCGCTCCGAATCTCCACTTGCATTTTCTACAAAAAGAGTGTTTCATAACTGCTCAATCAAAAATATGTTTTATCTCTGTTAACTGAATTTACAGATCAGAAATAAGTTTCACAGAATGCATCTGTGTAGTTTTTATTTGAAGATATTCTTTTTCCCAATATAGGCCTCTTAGCGCTTAGCATGTCCAATTGCAGTTTCTACAGAAAGAGTGTTTCAGAACGGCTCAATCAAAAGTAAGGTTCAACTCTGTTAGTTGAATGCACAGAACAGAAAGAATTTTCACAGAATGCTACTGTGTAGTTTATATTTGAATATATTGCTTTTTCCACTATTACCCTCTTAGCGCTCCGAATGTCCACTTGCATTTTCTACAGAAAGAGTGTTCAGAACTGCGCAATCAAAAGTATGGTTTATCTCTCTAGCTTAATGAACATATCAGTAATAAGTTTCACACAATGCTTCTGTGTAGTTTTTATTTGAAGATATTATTTTTCCCAATATAGGCCTCTTAGCGCTCAGAATGTCCAATTGCAGTTTCTACAGAAAGAGTGTTTCAGAAAGGCTCAATCAAAAGTAAGGTTCAACTCTGTTAGTTGAATGCACAGAACAGAAAGAAGTTTCATACAATGCTTCTGTGTAGTTTATATTTGAACATATTCTTTTTTCCACTATTACCCACTTAGCGCTACGAATGTCCAGTTGCATTTTCTACAGACAGAGTGTTTCAAAACTGCTCAATCAAAAGTATGGTTTAACTCTGTTAGCTGAATGCTCAGATCAGAAAGAAGTTTCACAGAATGCTTCTGTGTAGTTTATATTTGAATATATTCCTTTTTCCACTACTACTCTCTTAGCGCTCCAAATGTCCAGTTGCATTTTCTACAGAAAGAGTGTTCAGATCTGCTCAATCAAAAGTATGGTTTAACTCTGTTAGCTGAATGCACAGATCAGAAAGAAGTTTCACAGAATGATCCTGCGTAGTTTATATTTGGAGACATTCCTTTTTCCACTATTACCCTCTTAGCGCTCCGAATCTCCACTTGCATTTTCTACAGAAAGAGTGTTTCAGAACGGCTCAATCAAAACTAAGGTTCAACTCTTTTAGTTGAGCAAACAGAACAGAAAGAAGTTTCACACAATTCTTCTGTGTAGTTTTTATTTGTAGACATTCTTTTTCCCAATATAGGCCTCTTAGCGCTCAGAATGTCCAATTGCAGTTTCTACAGAAAGAGTGTTTCAGAACGGCTCAATCAAAAGTAAGGTTCAACTCTGTTAGTTGAATGCACAGAACAGAAAGAAGTTTCATACAATGCTTCTGTGTAGTTTATATTTGAACATATTCTTTTTTCCACTATTACCCACTTAGCGCTACGAATGTCCAGTTGCATTTTCTACAGACAGAGTGTTTCAAAACTGCTCAATCAAAAGTATGGTTTAACTCTGTTAGCTGAATGCTCAGATCAGAAAGAAGTTTCACAGAATGCTTCTGTGTAGTTTATATTTGAATATATTCCTTTTTCCACTACTACGCTCTTAGCGCTCCAAATGTCCAGTTGCATTTTCTACAGAAAGAGTGTTCAGATCTGCTCAATCAAAAGTATGGTTTAACTCTGTTAGCTGAATGCACAGATCAGAAAGAAGTTTCACAGAATGATTCTGTGTAGTTTATATTTGGAGACATTCTTTTTCCACTATTACCCTCTTAGCGCTCCGAATCTCCACTTGCATTTTCTACAGAAAGAGTGTTTCAGAACGGCTCAATCAAAACTAAGGTTCAACTCTTTTAGTTGAACAAACAGAACAGAAAGAAGTTTCACACAATTCTTCTGTGTAGTTTTTATTTGTAGACATTCTTTTTCCCAATATAGGCCTCTTAGCGCTCAGAATGTCCAATTGCAGTTTCTACAGAAAGAGTGTTTCACAACGGCTCAATCAAAAGTAAGGTTCAACTCTGTTAGTTGAATGCACAGAACAGAAAGAAGTTTCATACAATGCTTCTGTGTAGTTTATATTTGAACATATTCTTTTTTCCACTATTACCCACTTAGCGCTACGAGTGTCCAGTTGCATTTTCTACAGACAGAGTGTTTCCAAACTGCTCAATCAAAAGTATGGTTTAACTCTGTTAGCTGAATGCTCAGATCAGAAAGAAGTTTCACAGAATGCTTCTGTGTAGTTTATATTTGAATATATTCCTTTTTCCACTACTACGCTCTTAGCGCTCCAAATGTCCAGTTGCATTATCTACAGAAAGAGTGTTCAGATCTGCTCAATCAAAAGTATGGTTTAACTCTGTTAGCTGAATGCACAGATCAGAAAGAAGTTTCACCGAATGATTCTGTGTAGTTTATATTTGAAGACATTCCTTTTTCCACTATTACCCTCTTAGCGCTCCGAATCTCCACTTGCATTTTCTACAAAAAGAGTGTTTCATAACTGCTCAATCAAAAATATGTTTTATCTCTGTTAACTGAATTTACAGATCAGAAATAAGTTTCACAGAATGCATCTGTGTAGTTTTTATTTGAAGATATTCTTTTTCCCAATGTAGGCCTCTTAGCGCTTAGCATGTCCAATTGCAGTTTCTACAGAAAGAGTGTTTCAGAACGGCTCAATCAAAAGTAAGGTTCAACCCTGTTAGTTGAATGCACAGAACAGAAAGAATTTTCACAGAATGCTACTGTGTAGTTTATATTTGAATATATTAATTTTTCCACTATTACCCTCTTAGCGCTCCGAATGTCCACTTGCATTTTCTACAGAAAGAGTGTTCAGAACTGCGCAATCAAAAGTATGGTTTAACTCTGTTAGCTTAATGAACATATCAGTAATAAGTTTCACACAATGCTTCTGTGTAGTTTTTATTTGAAGATATTATTTTTCCCAATATAGGCCTCTTGGGCTCAGAATGACCAATTGCAGTTTCTACAGAAAGAGTGTTTCAGAAAGGCTCAATCAAAAGTAAGGTTCAACTCTGTTAGTTGAATGCACAGAACAGAAAGAAGTTTCATACAATGCTTCTGTGTAGTTTATATTTGAACATATTCTTTTTTCCACTATTACCCACTTAGCGCTACGAATGTCCAGTTGCATTTTCTACAGACAGAGTGTTTCAAAACTGCTCAATCAAAAGTATGGTTTAACTCTGTTAGCTGAATGCTCAGATCAGAAAGAAGTTTCACAGAATGCTTCTGTGTAGTTTATATTTGAATATATTCCTTTTTCCACTACTACTCTCTTAGCGCTCCAAATGTCCAGTTGCATTTTCTACAGAAAGAGTGTTCAGATCTGCTCAATCAAAAGTATGGTTTAACTCTGTTAGCTGAATGCACAGATCAGAAAGAAGTTTCACAGAATGATCCTGCGTAGTTTATATTTGGAGACATTCCTTTTTCCACTATTACCCTCTTAGCGCTCCGAATCTCCACTTGCATTTTCTACAGAAAGAGTGTTTCAGAACGGCTCAATCAAAACTAAGGTTCAACACTTTTAGTTGAGCAAACAGAACAGAAAGAAGTTTCACACAATTCTTCTGTGTAGTTTTTATTTGTAGACATTCTTTTTCCCAATATAGGCCTCTTAGCGCTCAGAATGTCCAATTGCAGTTTCTACAGAAAGAGTGTTTCAGAACGGCTCAATCAAAAGTAAGGTTCAACTCTGTTAGTTGAATGCACAGAACAGAAAGAAGTTTCATACAATGCTTCTGTGTAGTTTATATTTGAACATATTTTTTTTCCACTATTACCCACTTAGCGCTACGAATGTCCAGTTGCATTTTCTACAGACAGAGTGTTTCAAAACTGCTCAATCAAAAGTATGGTTTAACTCTGTTAGCTGAATGCTCAGATCAGAAAGAAGTTTCACAGAATGCTTCTGTGTAGTTTATATTTGAATATATTCCTTTTTCCACTACTACGCTCTTAGCGCTCCAAATGTCCAGTTGCATTTTCTACAGAAAGAGTGTTCAGATCTGCTCAATCAAAAGTATGGTTTAACTCTGTTAGCTGAATGCACAGATCAGAAAGAAGTTTCACAGAATGATTCTGTGTAGTTTATATTTGGAGACATTCTTTTTCCACTATTACCCTCTTAGCGCTCCGAATCTCCACTTGCATTTTCTACAGAAAGAGTGTTTCAGAACGGCTCAATCAAAACTAAGGTTCAACTCTTTTAGTTGAACAAACAGAACAGAAAGAAGTTTCACACAATTCTTCTGTGTAGTTTTAATTTGTAGACATTCTTTTTCCCAATATAGGCCTCTTAGCGCTCAGAATGTCCAATTGCAGTTTCTACAGAAAGAGTGTTTCACAACGGCTCAATCAAAAGTAAGGTTCAACTCTGTTAGTTGAATGCACAGAACAGAAAGAAGTTTCATACAATGCTTCTGTGTAGTTTATATTTGAACATATTCTTTTTTCCACTATTACCCACTTAGCGCTACGAGTGTCCAGTTGCATTTTCTACAGACAGAGTGTTTCCAAACTGCTCAATCAAAGTATGGTTTAACTCTGTTAGCTGAATGCTCAGATCAGAAAGAAGTTTCACAGAATGCTTCTGTGTAGTTTATATTTGAATATATTCCTTTTTCCACTACTACGCTCTTAGCGCTCCAAATGTCCAGTTGCATTTTCTACAGAAAGAGTGTTCAGATCTGCTCAATCAAAAGTATGGTTTAACTCTGTTAGCTGAATGCACAGATCAGAAAGAAGTTTCACCGAATGATTCTGTGTAGTTTATATTTGAAGACATTCCTTTTTCCACTATTACCCACTTAGCGCTCCGAATCTCCACTTGCATTTTCTACAAAAAGAGTGTTTCATAACTGCTCAATCAAAAATATGTTTTATCTCTGTTAACTGAATTTACAGATCAGAAATAAGTTTCACAGAATGCATCTGTGTAGTTTTTATTTGAAGATATTCTTTTTCCCAATGTAGGCCTCTTAGCGCTTAGCATGTCCAATTGCAGTTTCTACAGAAAGAGTGTTTCAGAACGGCTCAATCAAAAGTAAGGTTCAACCCTGTTAGTTGAATGCACAGAACAGAAAGAATTTTCACAGAATGCTACTGTGTAGTTTATATTTGAATATATTAATTTTTCCACTATTACCCTCTTAGCGCTCCGAATGTCCACTTGCATTTTCTACAGAAAGAGTGTTCAGAACTGCGCAATCAAAAGTATGGTTTAACTCTGTTAGCTTAATGAACATATCAGTAATAAGTTTCACACAATGCTTCTGTGTAGTTTTTATTTGAAGATATTATTTTTCCCAATATAGGCCTCTTGGGCTCAGAATGTCCAATTGCAGTTTCTACATAAAGAGTGTTTCAGAAAGGCTCAATCAAAAGTAAGGTTCAACTCTGTTAGTTGAATGCACAGAACAGAAAGAAGTTTCATACAATGCTTCTGTGTAGTTTATATTTGAACATATTCTTTTTTCCACTATTACCCACTTAGCGCTACGAATGTCCAGTTGCATTTTCTACAGACAGAGTGTTTCAAAACTGCTCAATCAAAAGTATGGTTTAACTCTGTTAGCTGAATGCTCAGATCAGAAAGAAGTTTCACAGAATGCTTCTGTGTAGTTTATATTTGAATATATTCCTTTTTCCACTACTACTCTCTTAGCGCTCCAAATGTCCAGTTGCATTTTCTACAGAAAGAGTGTTCAGATCTGCTCAATCAAAAGTATGGTTTAACTCTTTTAGCTGAATGCACAGATCAGAAAGAAGTTTCACAGAATGATTCTGTGTAGTTTATATTTGGAGACATTCCTTTTTCCACTATTACCCTCTTAGCGCTCCGAATCTCCACTTGCATTTTCTACAGAAAGAGTGTTTCAGAACGGCTCAATCAAAACTAAGGTTCAACTCTTTTAGTTGAACAAACAGAAGAGAAAGAAGTTTCACACAATTCTTCTGTGTAGTTTTTATTTGTAGACATTCTTTTACCCAATATAGGCCTCTTAGCGCTCAGAATGTCCAATTGCAGTTTCTACAGAAAGAGTGTTTCAGAACGGCTCAATCAAAAGTAAGGTTCAACTCTGTTAGTTGAATGCACAGAACAGAAAGAAGTTTCATACAATGCTTCTGTGTAGTTTGTATTTGAACATATTCTTTTTTCCACTATTACCCACTTAGCGCTACGAATGTCCAGTTGCATTTTCTACAGACAGAGTGTTTCAAAACTGCTCAATCAAAAGTATGGTTTAACTCTGTTGGCTGAATGCTCAGATCAGAAAGAAGTTTCACAGAATGCTTTTGTGTAGTTTATATTTGAATATATTACTTTTTCCACTACTACGCTCTTAGCGCTCCAAATGTCCAGTTGCATTTTCTACAGAAAGAGTGTTCAGATCTGCTCAATCAAAATTATGGTTTAACTCTGTTAGCTGAATGCACAGATCAGAAAGAAGTTTCACCGAATGATTCTGTGTAGTTTATATTTGAAGACATTCCTTTTTCCACTATTACCCTCTTAGCGCTCCGAATCTCCACTTGCATTTTCTACAAAAAGAGTGTTTCATAACTGCTCAATCAAAAATATGTTTTATCTCTGTTAACTGAATTTACAGATCAGAAATAAGTTTCACAGAATGCATCTGTGTAGTTTTTATTTGAAGATATTCTTTTTCCCAATATAGGCCTCTTAGCGCTTAGCATGTCCAATTGCAGTTTCTACAGAAAGAGTGTTTCAGAACGGCTCAATCAAAAGTAAGGTTCAACTCTGTTAGTTGAATGCACAGAACAGAAAGAATTTTCACAGAATGCTACTGTGTAGTTTATATTTGAATATATTCCTTTTTCCACTATTACCCTCTTAGCGCTCCGAATCTCCACTTGCATTTTCTACAGAAAGAGTGTTTCAGAACGGCTCAATCAAAACTAAGGTTCAACTCTTTTAGTTGAACAAACAGAACAGAAAGAAGTTTCACACAATTCTTCTGTGTAGTTTTTATTTGTAGACATTCTTTTTCCCAATATAGGCCTCTTAGCGCTCAGAATGTCCAATTGCAGTTTCTACAGAAAGAGTGTTTCACAACGGCTCAATCAAAAGTAAGGTTGAACTCTCTTAGTTGAATGCACAGAACAGAAAGAAGTTTCATACAATGCTTCTGTGTAGTTTATATTTGAACATATTCTTTTTTCCACTATTACCCACTTAGCGCTACGAGTGTCCAGTTGCATTTTCTACAGACAGAGTGTTTCCAAACTGCTCAATCAAAGTATGGTTTAACTCTGTTAGCTGAATGCTCAGATCAGAAAGAAGTTTCACAGAATGCTTCTGTGTAGTTTATATATGAATATATTCCTTTTTCCACTACTACGCTCTTAGCGCTCCAAATGTCCAGTTGCATTTTCTACAGAAAGAGTGTTCAGATCTGCTCAATCAAAAGTATGGTTTAACTCTGTTAGCTGAATGCACAGATCAGAAAGAAGTTTCACCGAATGATTCTGTGTAGTTTATATTTGAAGACATTCCTTTTTCCACTATTACCCTCTTAGCGCTCCGAATCTCCACTTGCATTTTCTACAAAAAGAGTGTTTCATAACTGCTCAATCAAAAATATGTTTTATCTCTGTTAACTGAATTTACAGATCAGAAATAAGTTTCACAGAATGCATCTGTGTAGTTTTTATTTGAAGATATTCTTTTTCCCAATGTAGGCCTCTTAGCGCTTAGCATGTCCAATTGCAGTTTCTACAGAGTGTTTCAGAACGGCTCAATCAAAAGTAAGGTTCAACTCTGTTAGTTGAATGCACAGAACAGAAAGAATTTTCACAGAATGCTACTGTGTAGTTTATATTTGAATATATTAATTTTTCCACTATTACCCTCTTAGCGCTCCGAATGTCCACTTGCATTTTCTACAGAAAGAGTGTTCAGAACTGCGCAATCAAAAGTATGGTTTAACTCTGTTAGCTTAATGAACATATCAGTAATAAGTTTCACACAATGCTTCTGTGTATTTTTTATTTGAAGATATTATTTTTCCCAATATAGGCCTCTTGGGCTCAGAATGTCCAATTGCAGTTTCTACAGAAAGAGTGTTTCAGAAAGGCTCAATCAAAAGTAAGGTTCAACACTGTTAGTTGAATGCACAGAACAGAAAGAAGTTTCATACAATGCTTCTGTGTAGTTTATATTTGAACATATTCTTTTTTCCACTATTACCCACTTAGCGCTACGAATGTCCAGTTGCATTTTCTACAGACAGAGTGTTTCAAAACTGCTCAATCAAATGTATGGTTTAACTCTGTTAGCTGAATGCTCAGATCAGAAAGAAGTTTCACAGAATGCTTCTGTGTAGTTTATATTTGAATATATTCCTTTTTCCACTACTACTCTCATAGCGCTCCAAATGTCCAGTTGCATTTTCTACAGAAAGAGTGTTCAGATCTGCTCAATCAAAAGTATGGTTTAACTCTGTTAGCTGAATGCACAGATCAGAAAGAAGTTTCACAGAATGATTCTGTGTAGTTTATATTTGGAGACATTCCTTTTTCCACTATTACCCTCTTAGCGCTCCAAATCTCCACTTGCATTTTCTACAGAAAGAGTGTTTCAGAACGGCTCAATCAAAACTAAGGCTCAACTCTTTTAGTTGAACAAACAGAACAGAAAGAAGTTTCACACAATTCTTCTGTGTAGTTTTTATTTGTAGACATTATTTTTCCCAATATAGGCCTCTTAGCGCTCAGAATGTCCAATTGCAGTTTCTACAGAAAGAGTGTTTCAGAACGGCTCAATCAAAAGTAAGGTTCAACTCTGTTAGTTGAATGCACAGAACAGAAAGAAGTTTCATACAATGCTTCTGTGTAGTTTGTATTTGAACATATTCTTTTTTCCACTATTACCCACTTAGCGCTACGAATGTCCAGTTGCATTTTCTACAGACAGAATGTTTCAAAACTGCTCAATCAAAAGTATGGTTTAACTCTGTTAGCTGAATGCTCAGATCAGAAAGAATTTTCACAGAATGCTTCTGTGTAGTTTATATTTGAATATATTCCTTTTTCCACTACTACACTCTTAGCTCTCCAAATGTCCAGTTGCATTTTCTACAGAAAGAGTGTTCAGATCTGCTCAATCAAAAGTATGGTTTAACTCTGTTAGCTGAATGCACAGATCAGAAAGAAGTTTCACCGAATGATTCTGTGTAGTTTATATTTGAAGACATTCCTTTTTCCACTATTACCCCCTTAGCGCTCCGAATCTCCAGTTGCATTTTCTACAAAAAGAGTGTTTCATAACTGCTCAATCAAAAATATGTTTTATCTCTGTTAACTGAATTTACAGATCAGAAATAAGTTTCACAGAATGCATCTGTGTAGTTTTTATTTGAAGATATTCTTTTTCCCAATATAGGCCTCTTAGCGCTTAGCATGTCCAATTGCAGTTTCTACAGAAAGAGTGTTTCAGAACGGCTCAATCAAAAGTAAGGTTCAACTCTGTTAGTTGAATGCACAGAACAGAAAGAATTTTCACAGAATGCTACTGTGTAGTTTATATTTGAATATATTCCTTTTTCCACTATTACCCTCTTAGCGCTCCGAATGTCCACTTGCATTTTCTACAGAAAGAGTGTTCAGAACTGCGCAATCAAAAGTATGGTTTATCTCTCTTAGCTTAATGAACATATCAGTAATAAGTTTCACACAATGCTTCTGTGTAGTTTTTATTTGAAGATATTATTTTTCCCAATATAGGCCTCTTAGCGCTCAGAATGTCCAATTGCAGTTTCTACAGAAAGAGTGTTTCAGAAAGGCTCAATCAAAAGTAAGGTTCAACACTGTTAGTTGAATGCACAGAACAGAAAGAAGTTTCATACAATGCTTCTGTGTAGTTTATATTTGAACATATTCTTTTTTCCACTATTGCCCACTTAGCGATACGAATGTCCAGTTGCATTTTCTACAGACAGAGTGTTTCAAAACTGCTCAATCAAAAGTATGGTTTAACTCTGTTAGCTGAATGCTCAGATCAGAAAGAAGTTTCACAGAATGCTTCTGTGTAGTTTATATTTGAATATATTCCTTTTTCCACTACTACTCTCTTAGCGCTCCAAATGTCCAGTTGCATTTTCTACAGAAAGAGTGTTCAGATCTGCTCAATCAAAAGTATGGTTTAACTCTGTTAGCTGAATGCACAGATCAGAAAGAAGTTTCACAGAATGATCCTGCGTAGTTTATATTTGGAGACATTCCTTTTTCCACTATTACCCTCTTAGCGCTCCGAATCTCCACTTGCATTTTCTACAGAAAGAGTGTTTCAGAACGGCTCAATCAAAACTAAGGTTCAACTCTTTTAGTTGAGCAAACAGAACAGAAAGAAGTTTCACACAATTCTTCTGTGTAGTTTTTATTTGTAGACATTCTTTTTCCCAATATAGGCCTCTTAGCGCTCAGAATGTCCAATTGCAGTTTCTACAGAAAGAGTGTTTCAGAACGGCTCAATCAAAAGTAAGGTTCAACTCTGTTAGTTGAATGCACAGAACAGAAAGAAGTTTCATACAATGCTTCTGTGTAGTTTATATTTGAACATATTCTTTTTTCCACTATTACCCACTTAGCGCTACGAATGTCCAGTTGCATTTTCTACAGACAGAGTGTTTCAAAACTGCTCAATCAAAAGTATGGTTTAACTCTGTTAGCTGAATGCTCAGATCAGAAAGAAGTTTCACAGAATGCTTCTGTGTAGTTTATATTTGAATATATTCCTTTTTCCACTACTACGCTCTTAGCGCTCCAAATGTCCAGTTGCATTTTCTACAGAAAGAGTGTTCAGATCTGCTCAATCAAAAGTATGGTTTAACTCTGTTAGCTGAATGCACAGATCAGAAAGAAGTTTCACCGAATGATTCTGTGTAGTTTATATTTGAAGACATTCCTTTTTCCACTATTACCCTCTTAGCGCTCCGAATCTCCACTTGCATTTTCTACAAAAAGAGTGTTTCATAACTGCTCAATCAAAAATATGTTTTATCTCTGTTAACTGAATTTACAGATCAGAAATAAGTTTCACAGAATGCATCTGTGTAGTTTTTATTTGAAGATATTCTTTTTCCCAATATAGGCCTCTTAGCGCTTAGCATGTCCAATTGCAGTTTCTACAGAAAGAGTGTTTCAGAACGGCTCAATCAAAAGTAAGGTTCAACTCTGTTAGTTGAATGCACAGAACAGAAAGAATTTTCACAGAATGCTACTGTGTAGTTTATATTTGAATATATTCCTTTTTCCACTATTACCCTCTTAGCGCTCCGAATGTCCACTTGCATTTTTTACAGAAAGAGTGTTCAGAACTGCGCAATCAAAAGTATGGTTTATCTCTCTTAGCTTAATGAACATATCAGTAATAAGTTTCACACAATGCTTCTGTGTAGTTTTTATTTGAAGATATTATTTTTCCCAATATAGGCCTCTTAGCGCTCAGAATGTCCAATAGCAGTTTCTACAGAAAGAGTGTTTCAGAAAGGCTCAATCAAAAGTAAGGTTCAACACTGTTAGTTGAATGCACAGAACAGAAAGAAGTTTCATACAATGCTTCTGTGTAGTTTATATTTGAAAATATTCTTTTTTCCACTATTACCCACTTAGCGCTACGAATGTCCAGTTGCATTTTCTACAGACAGAGTGTTTCCAAACTGCTCAATCAAAGGTATGGTTTAACTCTGTTAGCTGAATGCTCAGATCAGAAAGAAGTTTCACAGAATGCTTCTGTGTAGTTTATATTTGAATATATTCCTTTTTCCACTACTACTCTCTTAGCGCTCCAAATGTCCAGTTGCATTTTCTACAGAAAGAGTGTTCAGATCTGCTCAATCAAAAGTATGGTTTAACTCTGTTAGCTGAATGCACAGATCAGAAAGAAGTTTCACAGAATGATCCTGCGTAGTTTATATTTGGAGACATTCCTTTTTCCACTATTACCCTCTTAGCGCTCCGAATCTCCACTTGCATTTTCTACAGAAAGAGTGTTTCAGAACGGCTCAATCAAAACTAAGGTTCAACTCTTTTAGTTGAGCAAACAGAACAGAAAGAAGTTTCACACAATTCTTCTGTGTAGTTTTTATTTGTAGACATTCTTTTTCCCAATATAGGCCTCTTAGCGCTCAGAATGTCCAATTGCAGTTTCTACAGAAAGAGTGTTTCAGAACGGCTCAATCAAAAGTAAGGTTCAACCCTGTTAGTTGAATGCACAGAACAGAAAGAAGTTTCATACAATGCTTCTGTGTAGTTTATATTTGAACATATTCTTTTTTCCACTATTACCCACTTAGCGCTACGAATGTCCAGTTGCATTTTCTACAGACAGAGTGTTTCAAAACTGCTCAATCAAAAGTATGGTTTAACTCTGTTAGCTGAATGCTCAGATCAGAAAGAAGTTTCACAGAATGCTTCTGTGTAGTTTATATTTGAATATATTCCTTTTTCCACTACTACGCTCTTAGCGCTCCAAATGTCCAGTTGCATTTTCTACAGAAAGAGTGTTCAGATCTGCTCAATCAAAAGTATGGTTTAACTCTGTTAGCTGAATGCACAGATCAGAAAGAAGTTTCACAGAATGATTCTGTGTAGTTTATATTTGGAGACATTCTTTTTCCACTATTACCCTCTTAGCGCTCCGAATCTCCACTTGCATTTTCTACAGAAAGAGTGTTTCAGAACGGCTCAATCAAAACTAAGGTTCAACTCTTTTAGTTGAACAAACAGAACAGAAAGAAGTTTCACACAATTCTTCTGTGTAGTTTTTATTTGTAGACATTCTTTTTCCCAATATAGGCCTCTTAGCGCTCAGAATGTCCAATTGCAGTTTCTACAGAAAGAGTGTTTCACAACGGCTCAATCAAAAGTAAGGTTCAACTCTGTTAGTTGAATGCACAGAACAGAAAGAAGTTTCATACAATGCTTCTGTGTAGTTTATATTTGAACATATTCTTTTTTACACTATTACCCACTTAGCGCTACGAGTGTCCAGTTGCATTTTCTACAGACAGAGTGTTTCCAAACTGCTCAATCAAAGTATGGTTTAACTCTGTTAGCTGAATGCTCAGATCAGAAAGAAGTTTCACAGAATGCTTCTGTGTAGTTTATATTTGAATATATTCCTTTTTCCACTACTACGCTCTTAGCGCTCCAAATGTCCAGTTGCATTTTCTACAGAAAGAGTGTTCAGATCTGCTCAATCAAAAGTATGGTTTAACTCTGTTAGCTGAATGCACAGATCAGAAAGAAGTTTCACCGAATGATTCTGTGTAGTTTATATTTGAAGACATTCCTTTTTCCACTATTACCCACTTAGCGCTCCGAATCTCCACTTGCATTTTCTACAAAAAGAGTGTTTCATAACTGCTCAATCAAAAATATATTTTATCTCTGTTAACTGAATTTACAGATCAGAAATAAGTTTCACAGAATGCATCTGTGTAGTTTTTATTTGAAGATATTCTTTTTCCCAATGTAGGCCTCTTAGCGCTTAGCATGTCCAATTGCAGTTTCTACAGAAAGAGTGTTTCAGAACGGCTCAATCAAAAGTAAGGTTCAACCCTGTTAGTTGAATGCACAGAACAGAAAGAATTTTCACAGAATGCTACTGTGTAGTTTATATTTGAATATATTAATTTTTCCACTATTACCCTCTTAGCGCTCCGAATGTCCACTTGCATTTTCTACAGAAAGAGTGTTCAGAACTGCGCAATCAAAAGTATGGTTTAACTCTGTTAGCTTAATGAACATATCAGTAATAAGTTTCACACAATGCTTCTGTGTAGTTTTTATTTGAAGATATTATTTTTCCCAATATAGGCCTCTTGGGCTCAGAATGTCCAATTGCAGTTTCTACAGAAAGAGTGTTTCAGAAAGGCTCAATCAAAAGTAAGGTTCAACTCTGTTAGTTGAATGCACAGAACAGAAAGAAGTTTCATACAATGCTTCTGTGTAGTTTATATTTGAACATATTCTTTTTTCCACTATTACCCACTTAGCGCTACGAATGTCCAGTTGCATTTTCTACAGACAGAGTGTTTCAAAACTGCTCAATCAAAAGTATGGTTTAACTCTGTTAGCTGAATGCTCAGATCAGAAAGAAGTTTCACAGAATGCTTCTGTGTAGTTTATATTTGAATATATTCCTTTTTCCACTACTACTCTCTTAGCGCTCCAAATGTCCAGTTGCATTTTCTACAGAAAGAGTGTTCAGATCTGCTCAATCAAAAGTATGGTTTAACTCTGTTAGCTGAATGCACAGATCAGAAAGAAGTTTCACAGAATGATTCTGTGTAGTTTATATTTGGAGACATTCCTTTTTCCACTATTACCCTCTTAGCGCTCCGAATCTCCACTTGCATTTTCTACAGAAAGAGTGTTTCAGAACGGCTCAATCAAAACTAAGGTTCAACTCTTTTAGTTGAACAAACAGAAGAGAAAGAAGTTTCACACAATTCTTCTGTGTAGTTTTTATTTGTAGACATTCTTTTACCCAATATAGGCCTCTTAGCGCTCAGAATGTCCAATTGCAGTTTCTACAGAAAGAGTGTTTCAGAACGGCTCAATCAAAAGTAAGGTTCAACTCTGTTAGTTGAATGCACAGAACAGAAAGAAGTTTCATACAATGCTTCTGTGTAGTTTGTATTTGAACATATTCTTTTTTCCACTATTACCCACTTAGCGCTACGAATGTCCAGTTGCATTTTCTACAGACAGAGTGTTTCAAAACTGCTCAATCAAAAGTATGGTTTAACTCTGTTGGCTGAATGCTCAGATGAGAAAGAAGTTTCACAGAATGCTTCTGTGTAGTTTATATTTGAATATATTACTTTTTCCACTACTACGCTCTTAGCGCTCCAAATGTCCAGTTGCATTTTCTACAGAAAGAGTGTTCAGATCTGCTCAATCAAAAGTATGGTTTAACTCTGTTAGCTGAATGCACAGATCAGAAAGAAGTTTCACCGAATGATTCTGTGTAGTTTATATTTGAAGACATTCCTTTTTCCACTATTACCCTCTTAGCGCTCCGAATCTCCACTTGCATTTTCTACAAAAAGAGTGTTTCATAACTGCTCAATCAAAAATATGTTTTATCTCTGTTAACTGAATTTACAGATCAGAAATAAGTTTCACAGAATGCATCTGTGTAGTTTTTATTTGAAGATATTCTTTTTCCCAATATAGGCCTCTTAGCGCTTAGCATGTCCAATTGCAGTTTCTACAGAAAGAGTGTTTCAGAACGGCTCAATCAAAAGTAAGGTTCAACTCTGTTAGTTGAATGCACAGAACAGAAAGAATTTTCACAGAATGCTACTGTGTAGTTTATATTTGAATATATTCCTTTTTCCACTATTACCCTCTTAGCGCTCCGAATCTCCACTTGCATTTTCTACAGAAAGAGTGTTTCAGAACGGCTCAATCAAAACTAAGGTTCAACTCTTTTAGTTGAACAAACAGAACAGAAAGAAGTTTCACACAATTCTTCTGTGTAGTTTTTATTTGTAGACATTCTTTTTCCCAATATAGGCCTCTTAGCGCTCAGAATGTCCAATTGCAGTTTCTACAGAAAGAGTGTTTCACAACGGCTCAATCAAAAGTAAGGTTCAACTCTGTTAGTTGAATGCACAGAACAGAAAGAAGTTTCATACAATGCTTCTGTGTAGTTTATATTTGAACATATTCTTTTTTCCACTATTACCCACTTAGCGCTACGAGTGTCCAGTTGCATTTTCTACAGACAGAGTGTTTCCAAACTGCTCAATCAAAGTATGGTTTAACTCTGTTAGCTGAATGCTCAGATCAGAAAGAAGTTTCACAGAATGCTTCTGTGTAGTTTATATATGAATATATTCCTTTTTCCACAACTACGCTCTTAGCGCTCCAAATGTCCAGTTGCATTTTCTACAGAAAGAGTGTTCAGATCTGCTCAATCAAAAGTATGGTTTAACTCTGTTAGCTGAATGCACAGATCAGAAAGAAGTTTCACCGAATGATTCTGTGTAGTTTATATTTGAAGACATTCCTTTTTCCACTATTACCCTCTTAGCGCTCCGAATCTCCACTTGCATTTTCTACAAAAAGAGTGTTTCATAACTGCTCAATCAAAAATATGTTTTATCTCTGTTAACTGAATTTACAGATCAGAAATAAGTTTCACAGAATGCATCTGTGTAGTTTTTATTTGAAGATATTCTTTTTCCCAATGTAGGCCTCTTAGCGCTTAGCATGTCCAATTGCAGTTTCTACAGAAAGAGTGTTTCAGAACGGCTCAATCAAAAGTAAGGTTCAACTCTGTTAGTTGAATGCACAGAACAGAAAGAATTTTCACAGAATGCTACTGTGTAGTTTATATTTGAATATATTAATTTTTCCACTATTACCCTCTTAGCGCTCCGAATGTCCACTTGCATTTTCTACAGAAAGAGTGTTCAGAACTGCGCAATCAAAAGTATGGTTTAACTCTGTTAGCTTAATGAACATATCAGTAATAAGTTTCACACAATGCTTCTGTGTATTTTTTATTTGAAGATATTATTTTTCCCAATATAGGCCTCTTGGGCTCAGAATGTCCAATTGCAGTTTCTACAGAAAGAGTGTTTCAGAAAGGCTCAATCAAAAGTAAGGTTCAACTCTGTTAGTTGAATGCACAGAACAGAAAGAAGTTTCATACAATGCTTCTGTGTAGTTTATATTTGAACATATTCTTTTTTCCACTATTACCCACTTAGCGCTACGAATGTCCAGTTGCATTTTCTACAGACAGAGTGTTTCAAAACTGCTCAATCAAATGTATGGTTTAACTCTGTTAGCTGAATGCTCAGATCAGAAAGAAGTTTCACAGAATGCTTCTGTGTAGTTTATATTTGAATATATTCCTTTTTCCACTACTACTCTCATAGCGCTCCAAATGTCCAGTTGCATTTTCTACAGAAAGAGTGTTCAGATCTGCTCAATCAAAAGTATGGTTTAACTCTGTTAGCTGAATGCACAGATCAGAAAGAAGTTTCACAGAATGATTCTGTGTAGTTTATATTTGGAGACATTCCTTTTTCCACTATTATCCTCTTAGCGCTCCGAATCTCCACTTGCATTTTCTACAGAAAGAGTGTTTCAGAACGGCTCAATCAAAACTAAGGCTCAACTCTTTTAGTTGAACAAACAGAACAGAAAGAAGTTTCACACAATTCTTCTGTGTAGTTTTTATTTGTAGACATTCTTTTTCCCAATATAGGCCTCTTAGCGCTCAGAATGTCCAATTGCAGTTTCTACAGAAAGAGTGTTTCAGAACGGCTCAATCAAAAGTAAGGTTCAACTCTGTTAGTTGAATGCACAGAACAGAAAGAAGTTTCATACAATGCTTCTGTGTAGTTTGTATTTGAACATATTCTTTTTTCCACTATTACCCACTTAGCGCTACGAATGTCCAGTTGCATTTTCTACAGACAGAATGTTTCAAAACTGCTCAATCAAAAGTATGGTTTAACTCTGTTAGCTGAATGCTCAGATCAGAAAGAATTTTCACAGAATGCTTCTGTGTAGTTTATATTTGAATATATTCCTTTTTCCACTACTACACTCTTAGCTCTCCAAATGTCCAGTTGCATTTTCTACAGAAAGAGTGTTCAGATCTGCTCAATCAAAAGTATGGTTTAACTCTGTTAGCTGAATGCACAGATCAGAAAGAAGTTTCACCGAATGATTCTGTGTAGTTTATATTTGAAGACATTCCTTTTTCCACTATTACCCCCTTAGCGCTCCGAATCTCCAGTTGCATTTTCTACAAAAAGAGTGTTTCATAACTGCTCAATCAAAAATATGTTTTATCTCTGTTAACTGAATTTACAGATCAGAAATAAGTTTCACAGAATGCATCTGTGTAGTTTTTATTTGAAGATATTCTTTTTCCCAATATAGGCCTCTTAGCGATTAGCATGTCCAATTGCAGTTTCTACAGAAAGAGTGTTTCAGAACGGCTCAATCAAAAGTAAGGTTCAACTCTGTTAGTTGAATGCACAGAACAGAAAGAATTTTCACAGAATGCTACTGTGTAGTTTATATTTGAATATATTCCTTTTTCCACTATTACCCTCTTAGCGCTCCGAATGTCCACTTGCATTTTCTACAGAAAGAGTGTTCAGAACTGCGCAATAAAAAGTATGGTTTATCTCTCTTATCTTAATGAACATATCAGTAATAAGTTTCACACAATGCTTCTGTGTAGTTTTTATTTGAAGATATTATTTTTCCCAATATAGGCCTCTTAGCGCTCAGAATGTCCAATTGCAGTTTCTACAGAAAGAGTGTTTCAGAAAGCCTCAATCAAAAGTAAGGTTCAACACTGTTAGTTGAATGCACAGAACAGAAAGAAGTTTCATACAATGCTTCTGTGTAGTTTATATTTGAACATATTCTTTTTTCCACTATTACCCACTTAGCGATACGAATGTCCAGTTGCATTTTCTACAGACAGAGTGTTTCAAAACTGCTCAATCAAAAGTATGGTTTAACTCTGTTAGCTGAATGCTCAGATCAGAAAGAAGTTTCACAGAATGCTTCTGTGTAGTTTATATTTGAATATATTCCTTTTTCCACTACTACTCTCTTAGCGCTCCAAATGTCCAGTTGCATTTTCTACAGAAAGAGTGTTCAGATCTGCTCAATCAAAAGTATGGTTTAAATCTGTTAGCTGAATGCACAGATCAGAAAGAAGTTTCACAGAATGATCCTGCGTAGTTTATATTTGGAGACATTCCTTTTTCCACTATTACCCTCTTAGCGCTCCGAATCTCCACTTGCATTTTCTACAGAAAGAGTGTTTCAGAACGGCTCAATCAAAACTAAGGTTCAACTCTTTTAGTTGAGCAAACAGAACAGAAAGAAGTTTCACACAATTCTTCTGTGTAGTTTTTATTTGTAGACATTCTTTTTCCCAATATAGGCCTCTTAGCGCTCAGAATGTCCAATTGCAGTTTCTACAGAAAGAGTGTTTCAGAACGGCTCAATCAAAAGTAAGGTTCAACTCTGTTAGTTGAATGCACAGAACAGAAAGAAGTTTCATACAATGCTTCTGTGTAGTTTATATTTGAACATATTCTTTTTTCCACTATTACCCACTTAGCGCTACGAATGTCCAGTTGCATTTTCTACAGACAGAGTGTTTCAAAACTGCTCAATCAAAAGTATGGTTTAATTCTGTTAGCTGAATGCTCAGATCAGAAAGAAGTTTCACAGAATGCTGCTGTGTAGTTTATATTTGAATATATTCCTTTTTCCACTACTACGCTCTTAGCGCTCCAAATGTCCAGTTGCATTTTCTACAGAAAGAATGTTCAGATCTGCTCAATCAAAAGTATGGTTTAACTCTGTTAGCTGAATGCACAGATCAGAAAGAAGTTTCACCGAATGATTCTGTGTAGTTTATATTTGAAGACATTCCTTTTTCCACTATTACCCTCTTAGCGCTCCGAATCTCCACTTGCATTTTCTACAAAAAGAGTGTTTCATAACTGCTCAATCAAAAATATGTTTTATCTCTGTTAACTGAATTTACAGATCAGAAATAAGTTTCACAGAATGCATCTGTGTAGTTTTTATTTGAAGATATTCTTTTTCCCAATATAGGCCTCTTAGCGCTTAGCATGTCCAATTGCAGTTTCTACAGAAAGAGTGTTTCAGAACGGCTCAATCAAAAGTAAGGTTCAACTCTGTTAGTTGAATGCACAGAACAGAAAGAATTTTCACAGAATGCTACTGTGTAGTTTATATTTGAATATATTCCTTTTTCCACTATTACCCTCTTAGCGCTCCGAATGTCCACTTGCATTTTTTACAGAAAGAGTGTTCAGAACTGCGCAATCAAAAGTATGGTTTATCTCTCTTAGCTTAATGAACATATCAGTAATAAGTTTCACACAATGCTTCTGTGTAGTTTTTATTTGAAGATATTATTTTTCCCAATATAGGCCTCTTAGCGCTCAGAATGTCCAATTGCAGTTTCTACAGAAAGAGTGTTTCAGAAAGGCTCAATCAAAAGTAAGGTTCAACACTGTTAGTTGAATGCACAGAACAGAAAGAAGTTTCATACAATGCTTCTGTGTAGTTTATATTTGAACATATTCTTTTTTCCACTATTACCCACTTAGCGCTACGAATGTCCAGTTGCATTTTCTACAGACAGAGTGTTTCCAAACTGCTCAATCAAAGGTATGGTTTAACTCTGTTAGCTGAATGCTCAGATCAGAAAGAAGTTTCACAGAATGCTTCTGTGTAGTTTATATTTGAATATATTCCTTTTTCCACTACTACTCTCTTAGCGCTCCAAATGTCCAGTTGCATTTTCTACAGAAAGAGTGTTCAGATCTGCTCAATCAAAAGTATGGTTTAACTCTGTTAGCTGAATGCACAGATCAGAAAGAAGTTTCACAGAATGATCCTGCGTAGTTTATATTTGGAGACATTCCTTTTTCCACTATTACCCTCTTAGCGCTCCGAATCTCCACTTGCATTTTCTACAGAAAGAGTGTTTCAGAACGGCTCAATCAAAACTAAGGTTCAACTCTTTTAGTTGAGCAAACAGAACAGAAAGAAGTTTCACACAATTCTTCTGTGTAGTTTTTATTTGTAGACATTCTTTTTCCCAATATAGGCCTCTTAGCGCTCAGAATGTCCAATTGCAGTTTCTACAGAAAGAGTGTTTCAGAACGGCTCAATCAAAAGTAAGGTTCAACTCTGTTAGTTGAATGCACAGAACAGAAAGTAGTTTCATACAATGCTTCTGTGTAGTTTATATTTGAACATATTCTTTTTTCCACTATTACCCACTTAGCGCTACGAATGTCCAGTTGCATTTTCTACAGACAGAGTGTTTCAAAACTGCTCAATCAAAAGTATGGTTTAACTCTGTTAGCTGAATGCTCAGATCAGAAAGAAGTTTCACAGAATGCTTCTGTGTAGTTTATATTTGAATATATTCCTTTTTCCACTACTACGCTCTTAGCGCTCCAAATGTCCAGTTGCATTTTCTACAGAAAGAATGTTCAGATCTGCTCAATCAAAAGTATGGTTTAACTCTGTTAGCTGAATGCACAGATCAGAAAGAAGTTTCACCGAATGATTCTGTGTAGTTTATATTTGAAGACATTCCTTTTTCCACTATTACCCTCTTAGCGCTCCGAATCTCCACTTGCATTTTCTACAAAAAGAGTGTTTCATAACTGCTCAATCAAAAATATGTTTTATCTCTGTTAACTGAATTTACAGATCAGAAATAAGTTTCACAGAATGCATCTGTGTAGTTTTTATTTGAAGATATTCTTTTTCCCAATATAGGCCTCTTAGCGCTTAGCATGTCCAATTGCAGTTTCTACAGAAAGAGTGTTTCAGAACGGCTCAATCAAAAGTAAGGTTCAACTCTGTTAGTTGAATGCACAGAACAGAAAGAATTTTCACAGAATGCTACTGTGTAGTTTATATTTGAATATATTCCTTTTTCCACTATTACCCTCTTAGCGCTCCGAATGTCCACTTGCATTTTTTACAGAAAGAGTGTTCAGAACTGCGCAATCAAAAGTATGGTTTATCTCTCTTAGCTTAATGAACATATCAGTAATAAGTTTCACACAATGCTTCTGTGTAGTTTTTATTTGAAGATATTATTTTTCCCAATATAGGCCTCTTAGCGCTCAGAATGTCCAATTGCAGTTTCTACAGAAAGAGTGTTTCAGAAAGGCTCAATCAAAAGTAAGGTTCAACACTGTTAGTTGAATGCACAGAACAGAAAGAAGTTTCATACAATGCTTCTGTGTAGTTTATATTTGAACATATTCTTTTTTCCACTATTACCCACTTAGCGCTACGAATGTCCAGTTGCATTTTCTACAGACAGAGTGTTTCCAAACTGCTCAATCAAAGGTATGGTTTAACTCTGTTAGCTGAATGCTCAGATCAGAAAGAAGTTTCACAGAATGCTTCTGTGTAGTTTATATTTGAATATATTCCTTTTTCCACTACTACTCTCTTAGCGCTCAAAATGTCCAGTTGCATTTTCGACAGAAAGAGTGTTCAGATCTGCTCAATCAAAAGTATGGTTTAACTCTGTTAGCTGAATGCACAGATCAGAAAGAAGTTTCACAGAATGATCCTGCGTAGTTTATATTTGGAGACATTCCTTTTTCCACTATTACACTCTTAGCGCTCCGAATCTCCACTTGCATTTTCTACAGAAAGGGTGTTTCAGAACGGCTCAATCAAAACTAAGGTTCAACTCTTTTAGTTGAACAAACAGAACAGAAAGAAGTTTCACACAATTCTTCTGTGTAGTTTTTATTTGTAGACATTCTTTTTCCCAATATAGGCCTCTTAGCGCTCAGAATGTCCAATTGCAGTTTCTACAGAAAGAGTGTTTCAGAACGGCTCAATCAAAAGTAAGGTTCAACTCTGTTAGTTGAATGCACAGAACAGAAAGAAGTTTCATACAATGCTTCTGTGTAGTTTATATTTGAACATATTCTTTTTTCCACTATTACCCACTTAGCGCTACGAATGTCCAGTTGCATTTTCTACAGACAGAGTGTTTCAAAACTGCTCAATCAAAAGTATGGTTTAACTCTGTTAGCTGAATGCTCAGATCAGAAAGAAGTTTCACAGAATGCTTCTGTGTAGTTTATATTTGAATATATTCCTTTTTCCACTACTACGCTCTTAGCGCTCCAAATGTCCAGTTGCATTTTCTACAGAAAGAGTGTTCAGATCTGCTCAATCAAAAGTATGGTTTAACTCTGTTAGCTGAATGCACAGATCAGAAAGAAGTTTCACCGAATGATTCTGTGTAGTTTATATTTGAAGACATTCCATTTTCCACTATTACCCTCTTAGCGCTCCGAATCTCCACTTGCATTTTCTACAAAAAGAGTGTTTCATAACTGCTCAATCAAAAATATGTTTTATCTCTGTTAACTGAATTTACAGATCAGAAATAAGTTTCACAGAATGCATCTGTGTAGTTTTTATTTGAAGATATTCTTTTTCCCAATATAGGCCTCTTAGCGCTTAGCATGTCCAATTGCAGTTTCTACAGAAAGAGTGTTTCAGAACGGCTCAATCAAAAGTAAGGTTCAACTCTGTTAGTTGAATGCACAGAACAGAAAGAATTTTCACAGAATGCTACTGTGTAGTTTATATTTGAATATATTCCTTTTTCCACTATTACCCTCTTAGCGCTCCGAATGTCCACTTGCATTTTCTACAGAAAGAGTGTTCAGAACTGCGCAATCAAAAGTATGGTTTATCTCTCTTAGCTTAATGAACATATCAGTAATAAGTTTCACACAATGCTTCTGTTTAGTTTTTATTTGAAGATATTATTTTTCCCAATATAGGCCTCTTAGCGCTCAGAATGTCCAATTGCAGTTTCTACAGAAAGAGTGTTTCAGAAAGGCTCAATCAAAAGTAAGGTTCAACACTGTTAGTTGAATGCACAGAACAGAAAGAAGTTTCATACAATGCTTCTGTGTAGTTTATATTTGAACATATTCTTTTTTCCACTATTACCCACTTAGCGCTACGAATGTCCAGTTGCATTTTCTACAGACAGAGTGTTTCCAAACTGCTCAATCAAAGGTATGGTTTAACTCTGTTAGCTGAATGCTCAGATCAGAAAGAAGTTTCACAGAATGCTTCTGTGTAGTTTATATTTGAATATATTCCTTTTTCCACTACTACTCTCTTAGCGCTCCAAATGTCCAGTTGCATTTTCTACAGAAAGAGTGTTCAGATCTGCTCAATCAAAAGTATGGTTTAACTCTGTTAGCTGAATGCACAGATCAGAAAGAAGTTTCACAGAATGATCCTGCGTAGTTTATATTTGGAGACATTCCTTTTTCCACTATTACCCTCTTAGCGCTCCGAATCTCCACTTGCATTTTCTACAGAAAGAGTGTTTCAGAACGGCTCAATCAAAACTAAGGTTCAACTCTTTTAGTTGAGCAAACAGAACAGAAAGAAGTTTCACACAATTCTTCTGTGTAGTTTTTATTTGTAGACATTCTTTTTCCCAATATAGGCCTCTTAGCGCTCAGAATGTCCAATTGCAGTTTCTACAGAAAGAGTGTTTCAGAACGGCTCAATCAAAAGTAAGGTTCAACTCTGTTAGTTGAATGCACAGAACAGAAAGTAGTTTCATACAATGCTTCTGTGTAGTTTATATTTGAACATATTCTTTTTTCCACTATTACCCACTTAGCGCTACGAATGTCCAGTTGCATTTTCTACAGACAGAGTGTTTCAAAACTGCTCAATCAAAAGTATGGTTTAACTCTGTTAGCTGAATGCTCAGATCAGAAAGAAGTTTCACAGAATGCTTCTGTGTAGTTTATATTTGAATATATTCCTTTTTCCACTACTACGCTCTTAGCGCTCCAAATGTCCAGTTGCATTTTCTACAGAAAGAATGTTCAGATCTGCTCAATCAAAAGTATGGTTTAACTCTGTTAGCTGAATGCACAGATCAGAAAGAAGTTTCACCGAATGATTCTGTGTAGTTTGTATTTGAAGACATTCCTTTTTCCACTATTACCCTCTTAGCGCTCCGAATCTCCACTTGCATTTTCTACAAAAAGAGTGTTTCATAACTGCTCAATCAAAAATATGTTTTATCTCTGTTAACTGAATTTACAGATCAGAAATAAGTTTCACAGAATGCATCTGTGTAGTTTTTATTTGAAGATATTCTTTTTCCCAATATAGGCCTCTTAGCGCTTAGCATGTCCAATTGCAGTTTCTACAGAAAGAGTGTTTCAGAACGGCTCAATCAAAAGTAAGGTTCAACTCTGTTAGTTGAATGCACAGAACAGAAAGAATTTTCACAGAATGCTACTGTGTAGTTTATATTTGAATATATTCCTTTTTCCACTATTACCCTCTTAGCGCTCCGAATGTCCACTTGCATTTTTTACAGAAAGAGTGTTCAGAACTGCGCAATCAAAAGTATGGTTTATCTCTCTTAGCTTAATGAACATATCAGTAATAAGTTTCACACAATGCTTCTGTGTAGTTTTTATTTGAAGATATTATTTTTCCCAATATAGGCCTCTTAGCGCTCAGAATGTCCAATTGCAGTTTCTACAGAAAGAGTGTTTCAGAAAGGCTCAATCAAAAGTAAGGTTCAACACTGTTAGTTGAATGCACAGAACAGAAAGAAGTTTCATACAATGCTTCTGTGTAGTTTATATTTGAACATATTCTTTTTTCCACTATTACCCACTTAGCGCTACGAATGTCCAGTTGCATTTTCTACAGACAGAGTGTTTCCAAACTGCTCAATCAAAGGTATGGTTTAACTCTGTTAGCTGAATGCTCAGATCAGAAAGAAGTTTCACAGAATGCTTCTGTGTAGTTTATATTTGAATATATTCCTTTTTCCACTACTACTCTCTTAGCGCTCAAAATGTCCAGTTGCATTTTCGACAGAAAGAGTGTTCAGATCTGCTCAATCAAAAGTATGGTTTAACTCTGTTAGCTGAATGCACAGATCAGAAAGAAGTTTCACAGAATGATCCTGCGTAGTTTATATTTGGAGACATTCCTTTTTCCACTATTACACTCTTAGCGCTCCGAATCTCCACTTGCATTTTCTACAGAAAGGGTGTTTCAGAACGGCTCAATCAAAACTAAGGTTCAACTCTTTTAGTTGAACAAACAGAACAGAAAGAAGTTTCACACAATTCTTCTGTGTAGTTTTTATTTGTAGACATTCTTTTTCCCAATATAGGCCTCTTAGCGCTCAGAATGTCCAATTGCAGTTTCTACAGAAAGAGTGTTTCAGAACGGCTCAATCAAAAGTAAGGTTCAACTCTGTTAGTTGAATGCACAGAACAGAAAGAAGTTTCATACAATGCTTCTGTGTAGTTTATATTTGAACATATTCTTTTTTCCACTATTACCCACTTAGCGCTACGAATGTCCAGTTGCATTTTCTACAGACAGAGTGTTTCAAAACTGCTCAATCAAAAGTATGGTTTAACTCTGTTAGCTGAATGCTCAGATCAGAAAGAAGTTTCACAGAATGCTTCTGTGTAGTTTATATTTGAATATATTCCTTTTTCCACTACTACGCTCTTAGCGCTCCAAATGTCCAGTTGCATTTTCTACAGAAAGAGTGTTCAGATCTGCTCAATCAAAAGTATGGTTTAACTCTGTTAGCTGAATGCACAGATCAGAAAGAAGTTTCACCGAATGATTCTGTGTAGTTTATATTTGAAGACATTCCATTTTCCACTATTACCCTCTTAGCGCTCCGAATCTCCACTTGCATTTTCTACAAAAAGAGTGTTTCATAACTGCTCAATCAAAAATATGTTTTATCTCTGTTAACTGAATTTACAGATCAGAAATAAGTTTCACAGAATGCATCTGTGTAGTTTTTATTTGAAGATATTCTTTTTCCCAATATAGGCCTCTTAGCGCTTAGCATGTCCAATTGCAGTTTCTACAGAAAGAGTGTTTCAGAACGGCTCAATCAAAAGTAAGGTTCAACTCTGTTAGTTGAATGCACAGAACAGAAAGAATTTTCACAGAATGCTACTGTGTAGTTTATATTTGAATATATTCCTTTTTCCACTATTACCCTCTTAGCGCTCCGAATGTCCACTTGCATTTTCTACAGAAAGAGTGTTCAGAACTGCGCAATCAAAAGTATGGTTTATCTCTCTTAGCTTAATGAACATATCAGTAATAAGTTTCACACAATGCTTCTGTTTAGTTTTTATTTGAAGATATTATTTTTCCCAATATAGGCCTCTTAGCGCTCACAATGTCCAATTGCAGTTTCTACAGAAAGAGTGTTTCGGAACGGCTCAATCAAAAGTAAGGTTCAACTCTGTTAGTTGAATGCACAGAACAGAAAGAAGTTTCATACAATGCTTCTGTGTAGTTTATATTTGAACATATTCTTTTTTCCACTATTACCCACTTAGCGCTACGAATGTCCAGTTGCATTTTCTACAGACAGAGTGTTTCAAAACTGCTCAATCAAAAGTATGGTTTAACTCTGTTAGCTGAATGCTCAGATCAGAAAGAAGTTTCACAGAATGCTTCTGTGTAGTTTATATTTGAATATATTCCTTTTTCCACTACTACGCTCTTAGCGCTCCAAATGTCCAGTTGCATTTTCTACAGAAAGAGTGTTCAGATCTGCTCAATCAAAAGTATGGTTTAACTCTGTTAGCTGAATGCACAGATCAGAAAGAAGTTTCACAGAATGATTCTGTGTAGTTTATATTTGGAGACATTCTTTTTCCACTATTACCCTCTTAGCGCTCCGAATCTCCACTTGCATTTTCTACAGAAAGAGTGCTTCAGAACGGCTCAATCAAAACTAAGGTTCAACTCTTTTAGTTGAACAAACAGAACAGAAAGAAGTTTCACACAATTCTTCTGTGTAGTTTTTATTTGTAGACATTCTTTTTCCCAATATAGGCCTCTTAGCGCTCAGAATGTCCAATTGCAGTTTCTACAGAAAGAGTGTTTCACAACGGCTCAATCAAAAGTAAGGTTCAACTCTGTTAGTTGAATGCACAGAACAGAAAGAAGTTTCATACAATGCTTCTGTGTAGTTTATATTTGAACATATTCTTTTTTACACTATTACCCACTTAGCGCTACGAGTGTCCAGTTGCATTTTCTACAGACAGAGTGTTTCCAAACTGCTCAATCAAAGTATGGTTTAACTCTGTTAGCTGAATGCTCAGATCAGAAAGAAGTTTCACAGAATGCTTCTGTGTAGTTTATATATGAATATATTCCTTTTTCCACTACTACGCTCTTAGCGCTCCAAATGTCCAGTTGCATTTTCTACAGAAAGAGTGTTCAGATCTGCTCAATCAAAAGTATGGTTTAACTCTGTTAGCTGAATGCACAGATCAGAAAGAAGTTTCACCGAATGATTCTGTGTAGTTTATATTTGAAGACATTCCTTTTTCCACTATTACCCTCTTAGCGCTCCGAATCTCCACTTGCATTTTCTACAAAAAGAGTGTTTCATAACTGCTCAATCAAAAATATGTTTTATCTCTGTTAACTGAATTTACAGATCAGAAATAAGTTTCACAGAATGCATCTGTGTAGTTTTTATTTGAAGATATTCTTTTTCCCAATGTAGGCCTCTTAGCGCTTAGCATGTCCAATTGCAGTTTCTACAGAAAGAGTGTTTCAGAACGGCTCAATCAAAAGTAAGGTTCAACTCTGTTAGTTGAATGCGCAGAACAGAAAGAATTTTCACAGAATGCTACTGTGTAGTTTATATTTGAATATATTAATTTTTCCACTATTACCCTCTTAGCGCTCCGAATGTCCACTTGCATTTTCTACAGAAAGAGTGTTCAGAACTGCGCAATCAAAAGTATGGTTTAACTCTGTTAGCTTAATGAACATATCAGTAATAAGTTTCACACAATGCTTCTGTGTAGTTTTTATTTGAAGATATTATTTTTCCCAATATAGGCCTCTTGGGCTCAGAATGTCCAATTGCAGTTTCTACAGAAAGAGTGTTTCAGAAAGGCTCAATCAAAAGTAAGGTTCAACTCTGTTAGTTGAATGCACAGAACAGAAAGAAGTTTCATACAATGCTTCTGTGTAGTTTATATTTGAACATATTCTTTTTTCCACTATTACCCACTTAGCGCTACGAATGTCCAGTTGCATTTTCTACAGACAGAGTGTTTCAAAACTGCTCAATCAAAAGTATGGTTTAACTCTGTTAGCTGAATGCTCAGATCAGAAAGAAGTTTCACAGAATGCTTCTGTGTAGTTTATATTTGAATATATTCCTTTTTCCACTACTACTCTCTTAGCGCTCCAAATGTCCAGTTGCATTTTCTACAGAAAGAGTGTTCAGATCTGCTCAATCAAAAGTATGGTTTAACTCTGTTAGCTGAATGCACAGATCAGAAAGAAGTTTCACAGAATGATTCTGTGTAGTTTATATTTGGAGACATTCCTTTTTCCACTATTACCCTCTTAGCGCTCCGAATCTCCACTTGCATTTTCTACAGAAAGGGTGTTTCAGAACGGCTCAATCAAAACTAAGGTTCAACTCTTTTAGTTGAACAAACAGAACAGAAAGAAGTTTCACACAATTCTTCTGTGTAGTTTTTATTTGTAGACATTCTTTTTCCCAATATAGGCCTCTTAGCGCTCAGAATGTCCAATTGCAGTTTCTACAGAAAGAGTGTTTCAGAACGGCTCAATCAAAAGTAAGGTTCAACTCTGTTAGTTGAATGCACAGAACAGAAAGAAGTTTCATACAATGCTTCTGTGTAGTTTGTATTTGAACATATTCTTTTTTCCACTATTACCCACTTAGCGCTACGAATGTCCAGTTGCATTTTCTACAGACAGAGTGTTTCAAAACTGCTCAATCAAAAGTATGGTTTAACTCTGTTAGCTGAATGCTCAGATCAGAAAGAAGTTTCACAGAATGCTTCTGTGTAGTTTATATTTGAATATATTACTTTTTCCACTACTACGCTCTTAGCGGTCCAAATGTCCAGTTGCATTTTCTACAGAAAGAGTGTTCAGATCTGCTCAATCAAAAGTATGGTTTAACTCTGTTAGCTGAATGCACAGATCAGAAAGAAGTTTCACCGAATGATTCTGTGTAGTTTATATTTGAAGACATTCCTTTTTCCACTATTACCCTCTTAGCGCTCCGAATCTCCACTTGCATTTTCTACAAAAAGTGTGTTTCATAACTGCTCAATCAAAAATATGTTTTATCTCTGTTAACTGAATTTACAGATCAGAAATAAGTTTCACAGAATGCATCTGTGTAGTTTTTATTTGAAGATATTCTTTTTCCCAATATAGGCCTCTTAGCGCTTAGCATGTCCAATTGCAGTTTCTACAGAAAGAGTGTTTCAGAACGGCTCAATCAAAAGTAAGGTTCAACTCTGTTAGTTGAATGCACAGAACAGAAAGAATTTTCACAGAATGCTACTGTGTAGTTTATATTTGAATATATTCCTTTTTCCACTATTACCCTCTTAGCGCTCCGAATGTCCACTTGCATTTTCTACAGAAAGAGTGTTCAGAACTGCGCAATCAAAAGTATGGTTTATCTCTCTTAGCTTAATGAACATATCAGTAATAAGTTTCACACAATGCTTCTGTGTAGTTTTTATTTGAAGATATTATTTTTCCCAATATAGGCCTCTTAGCGCTCAGAATGTCCAATTGCAGTTTCTACAGAAAGAGTGTTTCAGAAAGGCTCAATCAAAAGTAAGGTTCAACACTGTTAGTTGAATGCACAGAACAGAAAGAAGTTTCATACAATGCTTCTGTGTAGTTTATATTTGAACATATTCTTTTTTCCACTATTACCCACTTAGCGCTACGAATGTCCAGTTGCATTTTCTACAGACAGAGTGTTTCAAAACTGCTCAATCAAAAGTATGGTTTAACTCTGTTAGCTGAATGCTCAGATCAGAAAGAAGTTTCACAGAATGCTTCTGTGTAGTTTATATTTGAATATATTCCTTTTTCCACTACTACTCTCTTAGCGCTCCAAATGTCCAGTTGCATTTTCTACAGAAAGAGTGTTCAGATCTGCTCAATCAAAAGTATGGTTTAACTCTGTTAGCTGAATGCACAGATCAGAAAGAAGTTTCACAGAATGATCCTGCGTAGTTTATATTTGGAGACATTCCTTTTTCCACTATTACCCTCTTAGCGCTCCGAATCTCCACTTGCATTTTCTACAGAAAGAGTGTTTCAGAACGGCTCAATCAAAACTAAGGTTCAACTCTTTTTGTTGAGCAAACAGAACAGAAAGAAGTTTCACACAATTCTTCTGTGTAGTTTTTATTTGTAGACATTCTTTTTCCCAATATAGGCCTCTTAGCGCTCAGAATGTCCAATTGCAGTTTCTACAGAAAGAGTGTTTCAGAACGGCTCAATCAAAAGTAAGGTTCAACTCTGTTAGTTGAATGCACAGAACAGAAAGAAGTTTCATACAATGCTTCTGTGTAGTTTATATTTGAACATATTCTTTTTTCCACTATTACCCAGTTAGCGCTACGAATGTCCAGTTGCATTTTCTACAGACAGAGTGTTTCAAAACTGCTCAATCAAAAGTATGGTTTAACTCTGTTAGCTGAATGCTCAGATCAGAAAGAAGTTTCACAGAATGCTTCTGTGTAGTTTATATTTGAATATATTCCTTTTTCCACTACTACGCTCTTAGCGCTCCAAATGTCCAGTTGCATTTTCTACAGAAAGAGTGTTCAGATCTGCTCAATCAAAAGTATGTTTTAACTCTGTTAGCTGAATGCACAGATCAGAAAGAAGTTTCACCGAATGATTCTGTGTAGTTTATATTTGAAGACATTCCTTTTTCCACTATTACCCTCTTAGCGCTCCGAATCTCCACTTGCATTTTCTACAAAAAGAGTGTTTCATAACTGCTCAATCAAAAATATGTTTTATCTCTGTTAACTGAATTTACAGATCAGAAATAAGTTTCACAGAATGCATCTGTGTAGTTTTTATTTGAAGATATTCTTTTTCCCAATATAGGCCTCTTAGCGCTTAGCATGTCCAATTGCAGTTTCTACAGAAAGAGTGTTTCAGAACGGCTCAATCAAAAGTAAGGTTCAACTCTGTTAGTTGAATGCACAGAACAGAAAGAATTTTCACAGAATGCTACTGTGTAGTTTATATTTGAATATATTCCTTTTTCCACTATTACCCTCTTAGCGCTCCGAATGTCCACTTGCATTTTCTACAGAAAGAGTGTTCAGAACTGCGCAATCAAAAGTATGGTTTATCTCTCTTAGCTTAATGAACATATCAGTAATAAGTTTCACACAATGCTTCTGTGTAGTTTTTATTTGAAGATATTATTTTTCCCAATATAGGCCTCTTAGCGCTCAGAATGTCCAATTGCAGTTTCTACAGAAAGAGTGTTTCAGAAAGGCTCAATCAAAAGTAAGGTTCAACACAGTTAGTTGAATGCACAGAACAGAAAGAAGTTTCATACAATGCTTCTGTGTAGTTTATATTTGAACATATTCTTTTTTCCACTATTACCCACTTAGCGCTACGAATGTCCAGTTGCATTTTCTACAGACAGAGTGTTTCAAAACTGCTCAATCAAAAGTATGGTTTAACTCTGTTAGCTGAATGCTCAGATCAGAAAGAAGTTTCACAGAATGCTTCTGTGTAGTTTATATTTGAATATATTCCTTTTTCCACTACTACTCTCTTAGCGCTCCAAATGTCCCGTTGCATTTTCTACAGAAAGAGTGTTCAGATCTGCTCAATCAAATGTATGGTTTAACTCTGTTAGCTGAATGCACAGATCAGAAAGAAGTTTCACAGAATGATCCTGCGTAGTTTATATTTGGAGACATTCCTTTTTCCACTATTACCCTCTTAGCGCTCCGAATCTCCACTTGCATTTTCTACAGAAAGAGTGTTTCAGAACGGCTCAATCAAAACTAAGGTTCAACTCTTTTAGTTGAGCAAACAGAACAGAAAGAAGTTTCACACAATTCTTCTGTGTAGTTTTTATTTGTAGACATTCTTTTTCCCAATATAGGCCTCTTAGCGGTCAGAATGTCCAATTGCAGTTTCTACAGAAAGAGTGTTTCAGAACGGCTCAATCAAAAGTAAGGTTCAACTCTGTTAGTTGAATGCTCAGAACAGAAAGAAGTTTCATACAATGCTTCTGTGTAGTTTATATTTGAACATATTCTTTTTTCCACTATTACCCACTTAGCGCTACGAATGTCCAGTTGCATTTACTACAGACAGAGTGTTTCAAAACTGCTCAATCAAAAGTATGGTTTAACTCTGTTAGCTGAATGCTCAGATCAGAAAGAAGTTTCACAGAATGCTTCTGTGTAGTTTATATTTGAATATATTCCTTTTTCCACTACTACGCTCTTAGCGCTCCAAATGTCCAGTTGCATTTTCTACAGAAAGAATGTTCAGATCTGCTCAATCAAAAGTATGGTTTAACTCTGTTAGCTGAATGCACAGATCAGAAAGAAGTTTCACAGAATGATTCTGTGTAGTTTATATTTGGAGACATTCTTTTTCCACTATTACCCTCTTAGCGCTCCGAATCTCCACTTGCATTTTCTACAGAAAGAGTGTTTCAGAACGGCTCAATCAAAACTAAGGTTCAACTCTTTTAGTTGAACAAACAGAACAGAAAGAAGTTTCACACAATTCTTCTGTGTAGTTTTTATTTGTAGACATTCTTTTTCCCAATATAGGCCTCTTAGCGCTCAGAATGTCCAATTGCAGTTTCTACAGAAAGAGTGTTTCACAACGGCTCAATCAAAAGTAAGGTTCAACTCTGTTAGTTGAATGCACAGAACAGAAAGTAGTTTCATACAATGCTTCTGTGTAGTTTATATTTGAACATATTCTTTTTTCCACTATTACCCACTTAGCGCTACGAGTGTCCAGTTGCATTTTCTACAGACAGAGTGTTCCAAACTGCTCAATCAAAGTATGGTTTAACTCTGTTAGCTGAATGCTCAGATCAGAAAGAAGTTTCACAGAATGCTTCTGTGTAGTTTATATTTGAATATATTCCTTTTTCCACTACTACTCTCTTAGCGCTCCAAATATCCAGTTGCATTTTCTACAGAAAGAGTGTTCAGATCTGCTCAATCAAAAGTATGGTTTAACTCTGTTAGCTGAATGCACAGATCAGAAAGAAGTTTCACAGAATGATCCTGCGTAGTTTATATTTGGAGACATTCCTTTTTCCACTATTACCCTCTTAGCGCTCCGAATCTCCACTTGCATTTTCTACAGAAAGAGTGTTTCAGAACGGCTCAATCAAAACTAAGGTTCAACTCTTTTAGTTTAGCAAACAGAACAGAAAGAAGTTTCACACAATTCTTCTGTGTAGTTTTTATTTGTAGACATTCTTTTTCCCAATATAGGCCTCTTAGCGCTCAGAATGTCCAATTGCAGTTTCTACAGAAAGAGTGTTTCAGAACGGCACAATCAAAAGTAAGGTTCAACTCTGTTAGTTGAATGCACAGAACAGAAAGTAGTTTCATACAATGCTTCTGTGTAGTTTATATTTGAACATATTCTTTTTTCCACTATTACCCACTTAGTGCTACGAATGTCCAGTTGCATTTTCTACAGACAGAGTGTTTCAAAACTGCTCAATCAAAAATATGGTTTAACTCTGTTAGCTGAATGCTCAGATCAGAAAGAAGTTTCACAGAATGCTTCTGTGTAGTTTATATTTGAATATATTACTTTTTCCACTACTACGCTCTTAGCGCTCCAAATGTCCAGTTGCATTTTCTACAGAAAGAGTGTTTCAGAACGGCTCAATCAAAACTAAGGTTCAACTCTTTTAGTTGAACAAACAGAACAGAAAGAAGTTTCACACAATTCTTCTGTGTAGTTTTTATTTGTAGACATTCTTTTTCCCAATATAGGCCTCTTAGCGCTCAGAATGTCCAATTGCAGTTTCTACAGAAAGAGTGTTTCACAACGGCTCAATCAAAAGTAAGGTTCAACTCTGTTAGTTGAATGCACAGAACAGAAAGAAGTTTCATACAATGATTCTGTGTACTTTATATTTGAACATATTCTTTTTTCCACTATTACCCAATTAGCGCTACGAGTGTCCAGTTGCATTTTCTACAGACAGAGTGTTCCAAACTGCTCAATCAAAGTATGGTTTAACTCTGTTAGCTGAATGCTCAGATCAGAAAGAAGTTTCACAGAATGCTTCTGTGTAGTTTATATTTGAATATATTCCTTTTTCCACTACTACGCTCTTAGCGCTCCAAATGTCCAGTTGCATTTTCTACAGAAAGAGTGTTCAGATCTGCTCAATCAAAAGTATGGTTTAACTCTGTTAGCTGAATGCACAGATCAGAAAGAAGTTTCACCGAATGATTCTGTGTAGTTTATATTTGAAGACATTCCTTTTTCCACTATTACCCTCTTAGCGCTCCGAATCTCCACTTGCATTTTCTACAAAAAGAGTGTTTCATAACTGCTCAATCAAAAATATGTTTTATCTCTGTTAACTGAATTTACAGATCAGAAATAAGTTTCACAGAATGCATCTGTGTAGTTTTTATTTGAAGATATTCTTTTTCCCAATGTAGGCCTCTTAGCGCTTAGCATGTCCAATTGCAGTTTCTACAGAAAGAGTGTTTCAGAACGGCTCAATCAAAAGTAAGGTTCAACTCTGTTAGTTGAATGCACAGAACAGAAAGAATTTTCACAGAATGCTACTGTGTAGTTTATATTTGAATATATTAATTTTTCCACTATTACCCTCTTAGCGCTCCGAATGTCCACTTGCATTTTCTACAGAAAGAGTGTTCAGAACTGCGCAATCAAAAGTATGGTTTAACTCTGTTAGCTTAATGAACATATCAGTAATAAGTTTCACACAATGCTTCTGTGTATTTTTTATTTGAAGATATTATTTTTCCCAATATAGGCCTCTTGGGCTCAGAATGTCCAATTGCAGTTTCTACAGAAAGAGTGTTTCAGAAAGGCTCAATCAAAAGTAAGGTTCAACTCTGTTAGTTGAATGCACAGAACAGAAAGAAGTTTCATACAATGCTTCTTTGTAGTTTATATTTGAACATATTCTTTTTTCCACTATTACCCACTTAGCGCTACGAATGTCCAGTTGCATTTTCTACAGACAGAGTGTTTCAAAACTGCTCAATCAAATGTATGGTTTAATTCTGTTAGCTGAATGCTCAGATCAGAAAGAAGTTTCACAGAATGCTTCTGTGTAGTTTATATTTGAATATATTCCTTTTTCCACTACTACTCTCTTAGCGCTCCAAATGTCCAGTTGCATTTTCTACAGAAAGAGTGTTCAGATCTGCTCAATCAAAAGTATGGTTTAACTCTGTTAGCTGAATGCACAGATCAGAAAGAAGTTTCACAGAATGATTCTGTGTAGTTTATATTTGGAGACATTCCTTTTTCCACTATTACCCTCTTAGCGCTCCGAATCTCCACTTGCATTTTCTACAGAAAGAGTGTTTCAGAACGGCTCAATCAAAACTAAGGCTCAACTCTTTTAGTTGAACAAAGAGAACAGAAAGAAGTTTCACACAATTCTTCTGTGTAGTTTTTATTTGTAGACATTCTTTTTCCCAATATAGGCCTCTTAGCGCTCAGAATGTCCAATTGCAGTTTCTACAGAAAGAGTGTTTCAGAACGGCTCAATCAAAAGTAAGGTTCAACTCTGTTAGTTGAATGCACACAACAGAAAGAAGTTTCATACAATGCTTCTGTGTAGTTTGTATTTGAACATATTCTTTTTTCCACTATTACCCACTTAGCGCTACGAATGTCCAGTTGCATTTTCTACAGACAGAATGTTTCAAAACTGCTCAATCAAAAGTATGGTTTAACTCTGTTAGCTGAATGCTCAGATCAGAAAGAAGTTTCACAGAATGCTTCTGTGTAGTTTATATTTGAATATATTCCTTTTTCCACTACTACGCTCTTAGCTCTCCAAATGTCCAGTTGCATTTTCTACAGAAAGAGTGTTCAGATCTGCTCAATCAAAAGTATGGTTTAACTCTGTTAGCTGAATGCACAGATCAGAAAGAAGTTTCACCGAATGATTCTGTGTAGTTTATATATGAAGACATTCCTTTTTCCACTATTACCCCCTTAGGGCTCCGAATCTCCAGTTGCATTTTCTACAAAAAGAGTGTTTCATAACTGCTCAATCAAAAATATGTTTTATCTCTGTTAATTGAATTTACAGATCAGAAATAAGTTTCACAGAATGCATCTGTGTAGTTTTTATTTGAAGATATTCTTTTTCCCAATGTAGGCCTCTTAGCGCTTAGCATGTCCAATTGCAGTTCCTACAGAAAGAGTGTTTCAGAACGGCTCAATCAAAAGTAAGGTTCAACTCTGTTAGTTGAATGCACAGAACAGAAAGAATTTTCACAGAATGCTACTGTGTAGTTTATATTTGAATATATTTATTTTTCCACTATTACCCTCTTAGCGCTCCGAATGTCCACTTGCATTTTCTACAGAAAGAGTGTTCAGAACTGCGCAATCAAAAGTATGGTTTAACTCTGTTAGCTTAATGAACATATCAGTAATAAGTTTCACACAATGCTTCTGTGTAGTTTTTATTTGAAGATATTTTTTTTCCCAATATAGGCCTCTTGGGCTCAGAATGTCCAATTGCAGTTTCTACAGAAAGAGTGTTTCAGAAAGGCTCAATCAAAAGGAAGGTTCAACTCTGTTAGTTGAATGCACAGAACAGAAAGAAGTTTCATACAATGCTTCTGTGTAGTTTATATTTGAACATATTCTTTTTTCCACTATTACCCACTTAGCGCTACGAATGTCCAGTTGCATTTTCTACAGACAGAGTGTTTCAAAACTGCTCAATCAAAAGTATGGTTTAACTCTGTTAGCTGAATGCTCAGATCAGAAAGAAGTTTCACAGAATGCTTCTGTGTAGTTTATATTTGAATATATTCCTTTTTCCACTACTACTCTCTTAGCGCTCCAAATGTCCAGTTGCATTTTCTACAGAAAGAGTGTTCAGATCTGCTCAATCAAAAGTATGGTTTAACTCTGTTAGCTGAATGCACAGATCAGAAAGAAGTTTCACAGAATGATTCTGTGTAGTTTATATTTGGAGACATTCCTTTTTCCACTATTACCATCTTAGCGCTCCGAATCTCCACTTGCATTTTCTACAGAAAGAGTGTTTCAGAACGGCTCAATCAAAACTAAGGTTCAACTCTTTTAGTTGAACAAACAGAACAGAAAGAAGTTTCACACAATTCTTCTGTGTAGTTTTTATTTGTAGACATTCTTTTTCCCAATATAGGCCTCTTAGCGCTCAGAATGTCCAATTGCAGTTTCTACAGAAAGAGTGTTTCAGAACGGCTCAATCAAAAGTAAGGTTCAACTCTGTTAGTTGAATGCACAGAACAGAAAGAAGTTTCATACAATGCTTCTGTGTAGTTTGTATTTGAACATATTCTTTTTTCCACTATTACCCACTTAGCGCTACGAATGTCCAGTTGCATTTTCTACAGACAGAGTGTTTCAAAACTGCTCAATCAAAAGTATGGTTTAACTCTGTTAGCTGAATGCTCAGATCAGAAAGAAGTTTCACAGAATGCTTCTGTGTAGTTTATATTTGAATATATTACTTTTTCCACTACTACGCTCTTAGCGCTCCAAATGTCCAGTTGCATTTTCTACAGAAAGAGTGTTCAGATCTGCTCAATCAAAAGTATGGTTTAACTCTGTTAGCTGAATGCACAGATCAGAAAGAAGTTTCACCGAATGATTCTGTGTAGTTTATATTTGAAGACATTCCTTTTTCCACTATTACCCTCTTAGCGCTCCGAATCTCCACTTGCATTTTCTACAAAAAGAGTGTTTCATAACTGCTCAATCAAAAATATGTTTTATCTCTGTTAACTGAATTTACAGATCAGAAATAAGTTTCACAGAATGCATCTGTGTAGTTTTTATTTGAAGATATTCTTTTTCCCAATATAGGCCTCTTAGCGCTCAGAATGTCCAATTGCAGTTTCTACAGAAAGAGTGTTTCAGAACGGCTCAATCAAAAGTAAGGTTCAACTCTGTTAGTTGAATGCACACAACAGAAGGAAGTTTCATACAATGCTTCTGTGTAGTTTGTATTTGAACATATTCTTTTTTCCACTATTACCCACTTAGCGCTACGAATGTCCAGTTGCATTTTCTACAGACAGAATGTTTCAAAACTGCTCAATCAAAAGTATGGTTTAACTCTGTTAGCTGAATGCTCAGATCAGAAAGAAGTTTCACAGAATGCTTCTGTGTAGTTTATATTTGAATATATTCCTTTTTCCACTACTACGCTCTTAGCTCTCCAAATGTCCAGTTGCATTTTCTACAGAAAGAGTGTTCAGATCTGCTCAATCAAAAGTATGGTTTAACTCTGTTAGCTGAATGCACAGATCAGAAAGAAGTTTCACCGAATGATTCTGTGTAGTTTATATATGAAGACATTCCTTTTTCCACTATTACCCACTTAGCGCTCCGAATCTCCAGTTGCATTTTCTACAAAAAGAGTGTTTCATAACTGCTCAATCAAAAATATGTTTTATCTCTGTTAATTGAATTTACAGATCAGAAATAAGTTTCACAGAATGCATCTGTGTAGTTTTTATTTGAAGATATTCTTTTTCCCAATGTAGGCCTCTTAGCGCTTAGCATGTCCAATTGCAGTTTCTACAGAAAGAGTGTTTCAGAACGGCTCAATCAAAAGTAAGGTTCAACTCTGTTAGTTGAATGCACAGAACAGAAAGAATTTTCACAGAATGCTACTGTGTAGTTTATATTTGAATATATTAATTTTTCCACTATTACCCTCTTAGCGCTCCGAATGTCCACTTGCATTTTCTACAGAAAGAGTGTTCAGAACTGCGCAATCAAAAGTATGGTTTAACTCTGTTAGCTTAATGAACATATCAGTAATAAGTTTCACACAATGCTTCTGTGTAGTTTTTATTTGAAGATATTATTTTTCCCAATATAGGCCTCTTGGGCTCAGAATGTCCAATTGCAGTTTCTACAGAAAGAGTGTTTCAGAAAGGCTCAATCAAAAGGAAGGTTCAACTCTGTTAGTTGAATGCACAGAACAGAAAGAAGTTTCATACAATGCTTCTGTGTAGTTTATATTTGAACATATTCTTTTTTCCACTATTACCCACTTAGCGCTACGAATGTCCAGTTGCATTTTCTACAGACAGAGTGTTTCAAAACTGCTCAATCAAAAGTATGGTTTAACTCTGTTAGCTGAATGCTCAGATCAGAAAGAAGTTTCACAGAATGCTTCTGTGTAGTTTATATTTGAATATATTCCTTTTTCCACTTCTACTCTCTTAGCGCTCCAAATGTCCAGTTGCATTTTCTACAGAAAGAGTGTTCAGATCTGCTCAATCAAAAGTATGGTTTAACTCTGTTAGCTGAATGCACAGATCAGAAAGAAGTTTCACAGAATGATTCTGTGTAGTTTATATTTGGAGACATTCCTTTTTCCACTATTACCATCTTAGCGCTCCGAATCTCCACTTGCATTTTCTACAGAAAGAGTGTTTCAGAACGGCTCAATCGAAACTAAGGTTCAACTCTTTTAGTTGAACAAACAGAACAGAAAGAAGTTTCACACAATTCTTCTGTGTAGTTTTTATTTGTAGACATTCTTTTTCCCAATATAGGCCTCTTAGCGCTCAGAATGTCCAATTGCAGTTTCTACAGAAAGAGTGTTTCAGAACGGCTCAATCAAAAGTAAGGTTCAACTCTGTTAGTTGAATGCACAGAACAGAAAGAAGTTTCATACAATGCTTCTGTGTAGTTTGTATTTGAACATATTCTTTTTTCCACTATTACCCACTTAGCGCTACGAATGTCCAGTTGCATTTTCTACAGACAGAGTGTTTCAAAACTGCTCAATCAAAAGTATGGTTTAACTCTGTTAGCTGAATGCTCAGATCAGAAAGAAGTTTCACAGAATGCTTCTGTGTAGTTTATATTTGAATATATTACTTTTTCCACTACTACGCTCTTAGCGCTCCAAATGTCCAGTTGCATTTTCTACAGAAAGAGTGTTCAGATCTGCTCAATCAAAAGTATGGTTTAACTCTGTTAGCTGAATGCACAGATCAGAAAGAAGTTTCACCGAATGATTCTGTGTAGTTTATATTTGAAGACATTCCTTTTTCCACTATTACCCTCTTAGCGCTCCGAATCTCCACTTGCATTTTCTACAAAAAGAGTGTTTCATAACTGCTCAATCAAAAATATGTTTTATCTCTGTTAACTGAATTTACAGATCAGAAATAAGTTTCACAGAATGCATCTGTGTAGTTTTTATTTGAAGATATTCTTTTTCCCAATATAGGCCTCTTAGCGCTCAGAATGTCCAATTGCAGTTTCTACAGAAAGAGTGTTTCAGAACGGCTCAATCAAAAGTAAGGTTCAACTCTGTTAGTTGAATGCACAGAACAGAAGGAAGTTTCATACAATGCTTCTGTGTAGTTTATATTTGAACATATTCTTTTTTCCACTATTACCCACTTAGCGCTACGAATGTCCAGTTGCATTTTCTACAGACAGAGTGTTTCAAAACTGCTCAATCAAAAGTATCGTTTTACTCTGTTAGCTGAATGCTCAGATCAGAAAGAAGTTTCACAGAATGCTTCTGTGTAGTTTATATTTGAATATATTCCTTTTTCCACTTCTACTCTCTTAGCGCTCCAAATGTCCAGTTGCATTTTCTACAGAAAGAGTGTTCAGATCTGCTCAATCAAAAGTATGGTTTAACTCTGTTAGCTGAATGCACAGATCAGAAAGAAGTTTCACAGAATGATTCTGTGTAGTTTATATTTGGAGACATTCCTTTTTCCACTATTACCCTCTTAGCGCTCCGAATCTCCACTTGCATTTTCTACAGAAAGAGTGTTTCAGAACGGCTCAATCAAAACTAAGGTTCAACTCTTTTAGTTGAACAAACAGAACAGAAAGAAGTTTCACACAATTCTTCTGTGTAGTTTTTATTTGTAGACATTCTTTTTCCCAATATAGGCCTCTTAGCGCTCAGAATGTCCAATTGCAGTTTCTACAGAAAGAGTGTTTCAGAACGGCTCAATCAAAAGTAAGGTTCAACTCTGTTAGTTGAATGCACAGAACAGAAAGAAGTTTCATACAATGCTCCTGTGTAGTTTGTATTTGAACATATTCTTTTTTCCACTATTACCCACTTAGCGCTACGAATGTCCAGTTGCATTTTCTACAGACAGAGTGTTTCCAAACTGCTCAATCAAAAGTATGGTTTAACTCTGTTAGCTGAATGCTCAGATCAGAAAGAAGTTTCACAGAATGCTTCTGTGTAGTTTATATTTGAATATATTCCTTTTTCCACTACTACGCTCTTAGCGCTCCAAATGTCCAGTTGCATTTTCTACAGAAAGAGTGTTCAGATCTGCTCAATCAAAAGTATGGTTTAACTCTGTTAGCTGAATGCACAGATCAGAAAGAAGTTTCACCGAATGATTCTGTGTAGTTTATATTTGAAGACATTCCTTTTTCCACTATTACCCACTTAGCGCTCCGAATCTCCACTTGCATTTTCTACAAAAAGAGTGTTTCATAACTGCTCAATCAAAAATATGTTTTATCTCTGTTAACTGAATTTACAGATCAGAAATAAGTTTCACAGAATGCATCTGTGTAGTTTTTATTTGAAGATATTCTTTTTCCCAATATAGGCCTCTTAGCGCTTAGCATGTCCAATTGCAGTTTCTACAGAAAGAGTGTTTCAGAACGGCTCAATCAAAAGTAAGGTTCAACTCTGTTAGTTGAATGCACAGAACAGAAAGAATTTTCACAGAATGCTACTGTGTAGTTTATATTTGATTATATTCCTTTTTCCACTATTACCCTCTTAGCGCTCCGAATGTCCACTTGCATTTTCTACAGAAAGAGTGTTCAGAACTGCGCAATCAAAAGTATGGTTTATCTCTCTTAGCTTAATGAACATATCAGTAATAAGTTTCACACAATTCTTCTGTGTAGTTTTTATTTGAAGATATTATATTTCCCAAAATAGGCCTCTTAGCGCTCAGAATGTCCAATTGCAGTTTCTACAGAAAGAGTGTTTCAGAACGGCTCAATCAAAAGTAAGGTTCAACTCTGTTAGTTGAATGCACAGAACAGAAAGAAGTTTCATACAATGATTCTGTGTAGTTTATATTTGAACCTATTCTTTTTTCCACTATTACCCACTTAGCGCTACGAATGTCCAGTTGCGTTTTCTACAGACAGAGTGTTTCCAAACTGCTCAATCAAAAGTATGGTTTAACTCTGTTAGCTGAATGCTCAGATCAGAAAGAAGTTTCACAGAATGCTTCTGTGTAGTTTATATTTGAATATATTCCTTTTTCCACTACTACGCTCTTAGCGCTCCAAATGTCCAGTTGCATTTTCTACAGAAAGAGTGTTCAGATCTGCTCAATCAAAAGTATGGTTTAACTCTGTTAGCTGAATGCACAGATCTGAAAGAAGTTTCACCGAATGATTCTGTGTAGTTTATATTTCAAGACATTCCTTTTTCCACTGTTACCTTCTTAGCGCTCCGAATCTCCACTTGCATTTTCTACAAAAAGAGTGTTTCATAACTGCTCAATCAAAAATATGTTTTATCTCTGTTAACTGAATTTACAGATCAGAAATAAGTTTCACAGAATGCATCTGTGTAGTTTTTATTTGAAGATATTATTTTTCCCAATGTAGGCCTCTTAGCGCTTAGCATGTCCAATTGCAGTTTCTACAGAAAGAGTGTTTCAGAACGGCACAATCAAAAGTAAGGTTCAACTCTGTTAGTTGAATGCACAGAACAGAAAGAATTTTCACAGAATGCTACTGTGTAGTTTATATTTGAATATATTCCTTTCTCCACTATTACCCTCTTAGCGCTCCGAATGTCCACTTGAATTTTCTACAGAAAGAGTGTTCAGAACTGCGCAATCAAAAGTATGGTTTAACTCTGTTAGCTTAATGAACATATCAGAAATAAGTTTCACACAATGCTTCTGTGTAGTTTTTATTTGAAGATATTATTTTTCCCAGTAGAGACCTCTTAGCGCTCAGAACGCCAATTGCAGATTCTACAGAAAGAGTGTTTCAGAAAGGCTCAATCAAAAGTAAGGTTCAACTCTGTTAGTTGAATGCACAGAACAGAAAGAAGTTTCATACAATGCTTCTATGTAGTTTATATTTGAACATATTCTTTTTTCCACTATTACCCACTTGGCGCTACGAATGTCCAGTTGCATTTTCTACAGACAGAGTGTTTCAAAACTGCTCAATCAAAAGTATGGTTTAACTCTGTTAGCTGAATGCTCAGATCAGAAAGAAGTTTCACAGAATGCTTCTGTGTAGTTTATATTTGAATATATTCCTTTTTCCACTACTACTCTCTTAGCGCTCCAAATGTCCAGTTGCATTTTCTACAGAAAGAGTGTTCAGATCTGCTCAATCAAAAGTATGGTTTAACTCTGTTAGCTGAATGCAGAGATCAGAAAGAAATTTCACAGAATGATTCTGTGTAGTTTATATTTGGAGACATTCCTTTTTCCACTATTACCCTCTTAGCGCTGCGAATCTCCACTTGCATTTTCTACAGAAAGAGTGTTTCAGAATGGCTCAATCAAAACTAAGATTCAACTCTTTTAGTTGAACAAACAGAACAGAAAGAAGTTTCACACAATTCTTCTGTGTAGTTTTTATTTGTAGACATTCTTTTTCCCAATATAGGCCTCTTAGCGCTCAGAATGTCCAATTGCAGTTTCTACAGAAAGAGTGTTTCAGAACGGCTCAATCAAAAGTAAGGTTCAACTCTGTTAGTTGAATGCACAGAACAGAAAGAAGTTTCATACAATGCTTCTGTGTAGTTTATATTTGAACATATTCTTTTTTCCACTATTACCCACTTAGCGCTACGAATGTCCAGTTGCATTTTCTACAGACAGAGTGTTTCAAAACTGCTCAATCAAAAGTATGGTTTAACTCTGTTAGCTGAATGCTCAGATCAGAAAGAAGTTTCACAGAATGCTTCTGTGTAGTTTATATTTGAATATATTCCTTTTTCCACTACTACGCTCTTAGCGCTCCAAATGTCCAGTTGCATTTTCTACAGAAAGAGTGTTCAGATCTGCTCAATCAAAAGTATGGTTTAACTCTGTTAGCTGCATGCACAGATCAGAAAGAAGTTTCACCGAATGATTCTGTGTAGTTTATATTTGAAGACATTCCTTTTTCCACTATTACCCTCTTAGCGCTCCGAATCTCCACTTGCATTTTCTACAAAAAGAGTGTTTCATAACTGCTCAATCAAAAATATGTTTTATCTCTGTTAACTGAATTTACAGATCAGAAATAAGTTTCACAGAATGCATCTGTGTAGTTTTTATTTGAAGATATTCTTTTTCCCAATATAGGCCTCTTAGCGCTTAGCATGTCCAATTGCAGTTTCTACCGAAAGAGTGTTTCAGAACGGCTCAATCAAAAGTAAGGTTCAACTCTGTTAGTTGAATGCACAGAACAGAAAGAATTTTCACAGAATGCTACTGTGTAGTTTATATTTGAATATATTCCTTTTTCCACTATTACCCTCTTAGCGCTCCGAATGTCCACTTGCATTTTCTACAGAAAGAGTGTTCAGAACTGCGCAATCAAAAGTATGGTTTATCTCTCTTAGCTTAATGAACATATCAGTAATAAGTTTCACACAATGCTTCTGTGTAGTTTTTATTTGAAGATATTATTTTTCCCAATATAGGCCTCTTAGCGCTCAGAATGTCCAATTGCAGTTTCTACAGAAAGAGTGTTTCAGAAAGGCTCAATCAAAAGTAAGGTTCAACACTGTTAGTTGAATGCACAGAACAGAAAGAAGTTTCATACAATGCTTCTGTGTAGTTTATATTTGAACATATTCTTTTTTCCACTATTACCCACTTAGCGCTACGAATGTCCAGTTGCATTTTCTACAGACAGAGTGTTTCAAAACTGCTCAATCAAAAGTATGGTTTAACTCTGTTAGCTGAATGCTCAGATCAGAAAGAAGTTTCACAGAATGCTTCTGTGTAGTTTATATTTGAATATATTCCTTTTTCCACTACTACTCTCTTAGCGCTCCAAATGTCCAGTTGCATTTTCTACAGAAAGAGTGTTCAGATCTGCTCAATCAAAAGTATGGTTTAACTCTGTTAGCTGAATGCACAGATCAGAAAGAAGTTTCACAGAATGATCCTGCGTAGTTTATATTTGGAGACATTCCTTTTTCCACTATTACCCTCTTAGCGCTCCGAATCTCCACTTGCATTTTCTACAGAAAGAGTGTTTCAGAACGGCTCAATCAAAACTAAGGTTCAACTCTTTTAGTTGAGCAAACAGAACAGAAAGAAGTTTCACACAATTCTTCTGTGTAGTTTTTATTTGTAGACATTCTTTTTCCCAATATAGGCCTCTTAGCGCTCAGAATGTCCAATTGCAGTTTCTACAGAAAGAGTGTTTCAGAACGGCTCAATCAAAAGTAAGGTTCAACTCTGTTAGTTGAATGCACAGAACAGAAAGAAGTTTCATACAATGATTCTGTGTAGTTTATATTTGAACATATTCTTTTTTCCACTATTACCCACTTAGCGCTACGAATGTCCAGTTGCATTTTCTACAGACAGAGTGTTTCAAAACTGCTCAATCAAAAGTATGGTTTAACTCTGTTAGCTGAATGCTCAGATCAGAAAGAAGTTTCACAGAATGCTTCTGTGTAGTTTATATTTGAATATATTCCTTTTTCCACTACTACGCTCTTAGCGCTCCAAATGTCCAGTTGCATTTTCTACAGAAAGAGTGTTCAGATCTGCTCAATCAAAAGTATGGTTTAACTCTGTTAGCTGAATGCACAGATCAGAAAGAAGTTTCACAGAATGATTCTGTGTAGTTTATATTTGGAGACATTCTTTTTCCACTATTACCCTCTTAGCGCTCCGAATCTCCACTTGCATTTTCTACAGAAAGAGTGTTTCAGAACGGCTCAATCAAAACTAAGGTTCAACTCTTTTAGTTGAACAAACAGAACAGAAAGAAGTTTCACACAATTCTTCTGTGTAGTTTTTATTTGTAGACATTCTTTTTCCCAATATAGGCCTCTTAGCGCTCAGAATGTCCAATTGCAGTTTCTACAGAAAGAGTGTTTCACAACGGCTCAATCAAAAGTAAGGTTCAACTCTGTTAGTTGAATGCACAGAACAGAAAGAAGTTTCATACAATGCTTCTGTGTAGTTTATATTTGAACATATTCTTTTTTACACTATTACCCACTTAGCGCTACGAATGTCCAGTTGCATTTTCTACAGACAGAGTGTTTCAAAACTGCTCAATCAAAAGTATGGTTTAACTCTGTTAGCTGAATGCTCAGATCAGAAAGAAGTTTCACAGAATGCTTCTGTGTAGTTTATATTTGAATATATTCCTTTTTCCACTACTACGCTCTTAGCGCTCCAAATGTCCAGTTGCATTTTCTACAGAAAGAGTGTTCAGATCTGCTCAATCAAAAGTATGGTTTAACTCTGTTAGCTGCATGCACAGATCAGAAAGAAGTTTCACCGAATGATTCTGTGTAGTTTATATTTGAAGACATTCCTTTTTCCACTATTACCCTCTTAGCGCTCCGAATCTCCACTTGCATTTTCTACAAAAAGAGTGTTTCATAACTGCTCAATCAAAAATATGTTTTATCTCTGTTAACTGAATTTACAGATCAGAAATAAGTTTCACAGAATGCATCTGTGTAGTTTTTATTTGAAGATATTCTTTTTCCCAATATAGGCCTCTTAGCGCTTAGCATGTCCAATTGCAGTTTCTACCGAAAGGGTGTTTCAGAACGGCTCAATCAAAAGTAAGGTTCAACTCTGTTAGTTGAATGCACAGAACAGAAAGAATTTTCACAGAATGCTACTGTGTAGTTTATATTTGAATATATTCCTTTTTCCACTATTACCCTCTTAGCGCTCCGAATGTCCACTTGCATTTTCTACAGAAAGAGTGTTCAGAACTGCGCAATCAAAAGTATGGTTTATCTCTCTTAGCTTAATGAACATATCAGTAATAAGTTTCACACAATGCTTCTGTGTAGTTTTTATTTGAAGATATTATTTTTCCCAATATAGGCCTCTTAGCGCTCAGAATGTCCAATTGCAGTTTCTACAGAAAGAGTGTTTCAGAAAGGCTCAATCAAAAGTAAGGTTCAACACTGTTAGTTGAATGCACAGAGCAGAAAGAAGTTTCATACAATGCTTCTGTGTAGTTTATATTTGAACATATTCTTTTTTCCACTATTACCCACTTAGCGCTACGAATGTCCAGTTGCATTTTCTACAGACAGAGTGTTTCAAAACTGCTCAATCAAAAGTATGGTTTAACTCTGTTAGCTGAATGCTCAGATCAGAAAGAAGTTTCACAGAATGCTTCTGTGTAGTTTATATTTGAATATATTCCTTTTTCCACTACTACTCTCTTAGCGCTCCAAATGTCCAGTTGCATTTTCTACAGAAAGAGTGTTCAGATCTGCTCAATCAAAAGTATGGTTTAACTCTGTTAGCTGAATGCACAGATCAGAAAGAAGTTTCACAGAATGATCCTGCGTAGTTTATATTTGGAGACATTCCTTTTTCCACTATTACCCTCTTAGCGCTCCGAATCTCCACTTGCATTTTCTACAGAAAGAGTGTTTCAGAACGGCTCAATCAAAACTAAGGTTCAACTCTTTTAGTTGAGCAAACAGAACAGAAAGAAGTTTCACACAATTCTTCTGCGTAGTTTTTATTTGTAGACATTCTTTTTCCCAATATAGGCCTCTTAGCGCTCAGAATGTCCAATTGCAGTTTCTACAGAAAGAGTGTTTCAGAACGGCTCAATCAAAAGTAAGGTTCAAATCTGTTAGTTGAATGCACAGAACAGAAAGAAGTTTCATACAATGCTTCTGTGTAGTTTATATTTGAACATATTCTTTTTTCCACTATTACCCACTTAGCGCTACGAATGTCCAGTTGCATTTTCTACAGACAGAGTGTTTCAAAACTGCTCAATCAATAGTATGGTTTAACTCTGTTAGCTGAATGCTCAGAGCAGAAAGAAGTTTCACAGAATGCTTCTGTGTAGTTTATATTTGAATATATTCCTTTTTCCACTACTACGCTCTTAGCGCTCCAAATGTCCAGTTGCATTTTCTACAGAAAGAGTGTTCAGATCTGCTCAATCAAAAGTATGTTTTAACTCTGTTAGCTGAATGCACAGATCAGAAAGAAGTTTCACAGAATGATTCTTTGTAGTTTATATTTGGAGACATTCTTTTTCCACTATTACCCTCTTAGCGCTCCGAATCTCCACTTGCATTTTCTACAGAAAGAGTGTTTCAGAACGGCTCAATCAAAACTAAGGTTCAACTCTTTTAGTTGAACAAACAGAACAGAAAGAAGTTTCACACAATTCTTCTGTGTAGTTTTTATTTGTAGACATTCTTTTTCCCAATATAGGCCTCTTAGCGCTCAGAATGTCCAATTGCAGTTTCTACAGAAAGAGTGTTTCACAACGGCTCAATCAAAAGTAAGGTTCAACTCTGTTAGTTGAATGCACAGAACAGAAAGAAGTTTCATACAATGCTTCTGTGTAGTTTATATTTGAACATATTCTTTTTTCCACTATTACCCACTTAGCGCTACGAATGTCCAGTTGCATTTTCTACAGACAGAATGTTTCAAAACTGCTCAATCAAAAGTATGGTTTAACTCTGTTTGCTGAATGCTCAGATCAGAAAGAAGTTTCACAGAATGCTTCTGTGTAGTTTATATTTGAATATATTCCTTTTTCCACTACTACGCTCTTAGCTCTCCAAATGTCCAGTTGCATTTTCTACAGAAAGAGTGTTCAGATCTGCTCAATCAAAAGTATGGTTTAACTCTGTTAGCTGAATGCACAGATCAGAAAGAAGTTTCACCGAATGATTCTGTGTAGTTTATATTTGAAGACATTCCTTTTTCCACTATTACCCCCTTAGCGCTCCGAATCTCCAGTTGCATTTTCTACAAAAAGAGTGTTTCATAACTGCTCAATCAAAAATATGGTTTATCTCTGTTAATTGAATTTACAGATCAGAAATAAGTTTCACAGAATGCATCTGTGTAGTTTTTATTTGAAGATATTCTTTTTCCCAATGTAGGCCTCTTAGCGCTTAGCATGTCCAATTGCAGTTTCTACAGAAAGAGTGTTTCAGAACGGCTCAATCAAAAGTAAGGTTCAACTCTGTTAGTTGAATGCACAGAACAGAAAGAATTTTCACAGAATGCTACTGTGTAGTTTATATTTGAATATATTAATTTTTCCACTATTACCCTCTTAGCGCTCCGAATGTCCACTTGCATTTTCTACAGAAAGAGTGTTCAGAACTGCGCAATCAAAAGTATGGTTTAACTCTGTTAGCTTAATGAACATATCAGTAATAAGTTTCACACAATGCTTCTGTGTAGTTTTTATTTGAAGATATTATTTTTCCCAATATAGGCCTCTTGGGCTCAGAATGTCCAATTGCAGTTTCTACAGAAAGAGTGTTTCAGAAAGGCTCAATCAAAAGTAAGGTTCAACTCTGTTAGTTGAATGCACAGAACAGAAAGAAGTTTCATACAATGCTTCTGTGTAGTTTATATTTGAACATATTCTTTTTTCCACTATTACCCACTTAGCGCTACGAATGTCCAGTTGCATTTTCTACAGACAGAGTGTTTCAAAACTGCTCAATCAAAAGTATGGTTTAACTCTGTTAGCTGAATGCTCAGATCAGAAAGAAGTTTCACAGAATGCTTCTGTGTAGTTTATATTTGAATATATTCCTTTTTCCACTACTAGTCTCTTAGCGCTCCAAATGTCCAGTTGCATTTTCTACAGAAAGAGTGTTCAGATCTGCTCAATCAAAAGTATGGTTTAACTCTGTTAGCTGAATGCACAGATCAGAAAGAAGTTTCACAGAATGATTCTGTGTAGTTTATATTTGGAGACATTCTTTTTCCACTATTACCCTCTTAGCGCTCCGAATCTCCACTTGCATTTTCTACAGAAAGAGTGTTTCAGAACGGCTCAATCAAAACTAAGGTTCAACTCTTTTAGTTGAACAAACAGAACAGAAAGAAGTTTCACACAATTCTTCTGTGTAGTTTTTATTTGTAGACATTCTTTTTCCCAATATAGGCCTCTTAGCGCTCAGAATGTCCAATTGCAGTTTCTACAGAAAGAGTGTTTCACAACGGCTCAATCAAAAGTAAGGTTCAACTCTGTTAGTTGAATGCACAGAACAGAAAGAAGTTTCATACAATGCTTCTGTGTAGTTTATATTTGAACATATTCTTTTTTCCACTATTACCCACTTAGCGCTACGAGTGTCCAGTTGCATTTTCTACAGACAGAGTGTTCCAAACTGCTCAATCAAAGTATGGTTTAACTCTGTTAGCTGAATGCTCAGATCAGAAAGAAGTTTCACAGAATGCTTCTGTGTAGTTTATATTTGAATATATTCCTTTTTCCACTACTACTCTCTTAGCGCTCCAAATGTCCAGTTGCATTTTCTACAGAAAGAGTGTTCAGATCTGCTCAATCAAAAGTATGGTTTAACTCTGTTAGCTGAATGCACAGATCAGAAAGAAGTTTCACAGAATGATCCTGCATAGTTTATATTTGGAGACATTCCTTTTTCCACTATTACCCTCTTAGCGCTCCGAATCTCCACTTGCATTTTCTACAGAAAGAGTGTTTCAGAACGGCTCAATCAAAACTAAGGTTCAACTCTTTTAGTTGAGCAAACAGAACAGAAAGAAGTTTCACACAATTCTTCTGTGTAGTTTTTATTTGTAGACATTCTTTTTCCCAATATAGGCCTCTTAGCGCTCAGAATGTCCAATTGCAGTTTCTACAGAAAGAGTGTTTCAGAACGGCTCAATCAAAAGTAAGGTTCAACTCTGTTAGTTGAATGCACAGAACAGAAAGAAGTTTCATACAATGCTTCTGTGTAGTTTATATTTGAACATATTCTTTTTTCCACTATTACCCACTTAGCGCTACGAATGTCCAGTTGCATTTTCTACAGACAGAGTGTTTCAAAACTGCTCAATCAAAAGTATGGTTTAACTCTGTTAGCTGAATGCTCAGATCAGAAAGAAGTTTCACAGAATGCTTCTGTGTAGTTTATATTTGAATATATTCCTTTTTCCACTACTACGCTCTTAGCGCTCCAAATGTCCAGTTGCATTTTCTACAGAAAGAGTGTTCAGATCTGCTCAATCAAAAGTATGGTTTAATTCTGTTAGCTGAATGCACAGATCAGAAAGAAGTTTCACAGAATGATTCTGTGTAGTTTATATTTGGAGACATTCTTTTTCCACTATTACCCTCTTAGCGCTCCGAATCTCCACTTGCATTTTCTACAGAAAGAGTGTTTCAGAACGGCTCAATCAAAACTAAGGTTCAACTCTTTTAGTTGAACAAACAGAACAGAAAGAAGTTTCACACAATTCTTCTGTGTAGTTTTTATTTGTAGACATTCTTTTTCCCAATATAGGCCTCTTAGCGCTCAGAATGTCCAATTGCAGTTTCTACAGAAAGAGTGTTTCACAACGGCTCAATCAAAAGTAAGGTTCAACTCTGTTAGTTGAATGCACAGAACAGAAAGAAGTTTCATACAATGCTTCTGTGTAGTTTATATTTGAACATATTCTTTTTTCCACTATTACCCACTTAGCGCTACGAGTGTCCAGTTGCATTTTCTACAGACAGAGTGTTCCAAACTGCTCAATCAATGTATGGTTTAACTCTGTTAGCTGAATGCTCAGATCAGAAAGAAGTTTCACAGAATGCTTCTGTGTAGTTTATATTTGAATATATTCCTTTTTCCACTACTACGCTCTTAGCGCTCCAATTGTCCAGTTGCATTTTCTACAGAAAGAGTGTTCAGATCTGCTCAATCAAAAGTATGGTTTAACTCTGTTAGCTGAATGCACAGATCAGAAAGAAGTTTCACCGAATGATTCTGTGTAGTTTATATTTGAAGACATTCCTTTTTCCACTATTACCCTCTTAGCGCTCCGAATCTCCACTTGCATTTTCTACAAAAAGAGTGTTTCATAACTGCTCAATCAAAAATATGTTTTATCTCTGTTAACTGAATTTACAGATCAGAAATAAGTTTCACAGAATGCATCTGTGTAGTTTTTATTTGAAGATATTCTTTTTCCCAATGTAGGCCTCTTAGCGCTTAGCATGTCCAATTGCAGTTTCTACAGAAAGAGTGTTTCAGAACGGCTCAATCAAAAGTAAGGTTCAACTCTGTTAGTTGAATGCACAGAACAGAAAGAATTTTCACAGAATGCTACTGTGTAGTTTATATTTGAATATATTAATTTTTCCACTATTACCCTCTTAGTGCTCCGAATGTCCACTTGCATTTTCTACAGAAAGAGTGTTCAGAACTGCGCAATCAAAAGAATGGTTTAACTCTGTTAGCTTAATGAACATATCAGTAATAAGTTTCACACAATGCTTCTGTGTAGTTTTTATTTGAAGATATTATTTTTCCCAATATAGGCCTCTTGGGCTCAGAATGTCCAATTGCAGTTTCTACAGAAAGAGTGTTTCAGAAAGGCTCAATCAAAAGTAAGGTTCAACTCTGTTAGTTGAATGCACAGAACAGAAAGAAGTTTCATACAATGCTTCTGTGTAGTTTATATTTGAACATATTCTTTTTTCCACTATTACCCACTTAGCGCTACGAATGTCCAGTTGCATTTTCTACAGACAGAGTGTTTCAAAACTGCTCAATCAAAAGTATGGTTTTACTCTGTTAGCTGAATGCTCAGATCAGAAAGAAGTTTCACAGAATGCTTCTGTGTAGTTTATATTTGAATATATTCCTTTTTCCACTTCTACTCTCTTAGCGCTCCAAATGTCCAGTTGCATTTTCTACAGAAAGAGTGTTCAGATCTGCTCAATCAAAAGTATGGTTTAAGTCTTTTAGCTGAATGCACAGATCAGAAAGAAGTTTCACAGAATGATTCTGTGTAGTTTATATTTGGAGACATTCCTTTTTCCACTATTACCCTCTTAGCGCTCCGAATCTCTACTTGCATTTTCTACAGAAAGAGTGTTTCAGAACGGCTCAATCAAAACTAAGGTTCAACTCTTTTAGTTGAACAAACAGAACAGAAAGAAGTTTCACACAATTCTTCTTTGTAGTTTTTATTTGTAGACATTCTTTTTCCCAATATAGGCCTCTTAGCGCTCAGAATGTCCAATTGCAGTTTCTACAGAAAGAGTGTTTCAGAACGGCTCAATCAAAAGTAAGGTTCAACTCTGTTAGTTGAATGCACAGAACAGAAAGAAGTTTCATACAATGCTTCTGTGTAGTTTATATTTGAACCTATTCTTTTTTCCACTATTACCCACTTAGCGCTACGAATGTCCAGTTGCATTTTCTACAGACAGAGTGTTTCCAAACTGCTCAATCAAAAGTATGGTTTAACTCTGTTAGCTGAATGCTCAGATCAGAAAGAAGTTTCACAGAATGCTTCTGTGTAGTTTATATTTGAATATATTCCTTTTTCCACTACTACTCTCTTAGCGCTCCAAATGTCCAGTTGCATTTTCTACAGAAAGAGTGTTCAGATCTGCTCAATCAAAAGTATGGTTTAACTCTGTTAGCTGAATGCACAGATCAGAAAGAAGTTTCACAGAATGATTCTGTGTAGTTTATATTTGGAGACATTCCTTTTTCCACTATTACCCTCATAGCGCTCCGAATCTCCACTTGCATTTTCTACAGAAAGAGTGTTTCAGAACGGCTCAATCAAAACTAAGGTTCAACTCTTTTAGTTGAACAAACAGAACAGAAAGAAGTTTCACACAATTCTTCTGTGTAGTTTTTATTAGTAGACATTCTTTTTCCCAATATAGGCCTCTTAGCGCTCAGAATGTCCAATTGCAGTTTCTACAGAAAGAGTGTTTCAGAACGGCTCAATCAAAAGTAAGGTTCAACTCTGTTAGTTGAATGCACAGAACAGAAAGAAGTTTCATACAATGCTTCTGTGTAGTTTATATTTGAACATATTCTTTTTTCCACTATTACCCACTTAGCGCTACGAGTGTCCAGTTGCATTTTCTACAGACAGAGTGTTTCCAAACTGCTCAATCAAAGTATGGTTTAACTCTGTTAGCTGAATGCTCAGATCAGAAAGAAGTTTCACAGAATGCTTCTGTGTAGTTTATATTTGAATATATTCCTTTTTCCACTACTACGCTCTTAGCGCTCCAAATGTCCAGTTGCATTTTCTACAGAAAGAGTGTTCAGATCTGCTCAATCAAAAGTATGGTTTAACTCTGTTTGCTGAATGCACAGATCAGAAAGAAGTTTCACCGAATGATTCTGTGTAGTTTATATTTGAAGACATTCCTTTTTCCACTATTACCCTCTTAGCGCTCCGAATCTCCACTTGCATTTTCTACAAAAAGAGTGTTTCATAACTGCTCAATCAAAAATATGTTTTATCTCTGTTAACTGAATTTACAGATCAGAAATAAGTTTCACAGAATGCATCTGTGTAGTTTTTATTTGAAGATATTCTTTTTCCCAATGTAGGCCTCTTAGCGCTTAGCATGTCCAATTGCAGTTTCTACAGAAAGAGTGTTTCAGAACGGCTCAATCAAAAGTAAGGTTCAACTCTGTTAGTTGAATGCACAGAACAGAAAGAATTTTCACAGAATGCTACTGTGTAGTTTATATTTGAATATATTCCTTTTTCCACTATTACCCTCTTAGCGCTCCGAATGTCCACTTGCATTTTCTACAGAAAGAGTGTTCAGAACTGCGCAATCAAAAGTATGGTTTAACTCTGTTAGCTTAATGAACATATCAGAAATAAGTTTCACACAATGCTTCTGTGTAGTTTTTATTTGAAGGTATTATTTTTCCCAATAGAGGCCTCTTAGCGCTCAGAATGTTCAATTGCAGTTTCTACAGAAAGAGTGTTTCAGAAAGGCTCAATCAAAAGTAAGGTTCAACTCTGTTAGTTGAATGCACAGAACAGAAAGAAGTTTCATACAATGCTTCTGTGTAGTTTATATTTGAACATATTCTTTTTTCCACTATTACCCACTTGGCGCTACGAATGTCCAGTTGCATTTTCTACAGACAGAGTGTTTCAAAACTGCTCAATCAAAATTATGGTTTAACTCTGTTAGCTGAATGCTCAGATCAGAAAAAAGTTTCACAGAATGCTTCTGTGTAGTTTATATTTGAATATATTCCTTTTTCCACTACTACTCTCCTAGCGCTCCAAATGTCCAGTTGCATTTTCTACAGAAAGAGTGTTCAGATCTGCTCAATCAAAAGTATGGTTTAAGTCTTTTAGCTGAATGCACAGATCAGAAAGAAGTTTCACAGAATGATTCTGTGTAGTTTATATTTGGAGACATTCCTTTTTCCACTATTACCCTCTTAGCGCTCCGAATCTCTACTTGCATTTTCTACAGAAAGAGTGTTCAGAACTGCGCAATCAAAAGTATGGTTTAACTCTGTTAGCTTAATGAACATATCAGAAATAAGTTTCACACAATGCTTCTGTGTAGTTTTTATTTGAAGATATTATTTTTCCCAATATAGGCCTCTTAGCGCTCAGAATGTCCAATTGCAGTTTCTACAGAAAGAGTGTTTCAGAACGGCTCAATCAAAAGTAAGGTTCAACTCTGTTAGTTGAATGCACAGAACAGAAAGAAGTTTCATACAATGCTTCTGTGTAGTTTATATTTGAACCTATTCTTTTTTCCACTATTACCCACTTAGCGCTACGAATGTCCAGTTGCATTTTCTACAGACAGAGTGTTTCCAAACTGCTCAATCAAAAGTATGGTTTAACTCTGTTAGCTGAATGCTCAGATCAGAAAGAAGTTTCACAGAATGCTTCTGTGTAGTTTATATTTGAATATATTCCTTTTTCCACTACTACTCTCTTAGCGCTCCAAATGTCCAGTTGCATTTTCTACAGAAAGAGTGTTCAGATCTGCTCAATCAAAAGTATGGTTTAACTCTGTTAGCTGAATGCACAGATCAGAAAGAAGTTTCACAGAATGATTCTGTGTAGTTTATATTTGGAGACATTCCTTTTTCCACTATTACCCTCATAGCGCTCCGAATCTCCACTTGCATTTTCTACAGAAAGAGTGTTTCAGAACGGCTCAATCAAAACTAAGGTTCAACTCTTTTAGTTGAACAAACAGAACAGAAAGAAGTTTCACACAATTCTTCTGTGTAGTTTTTATTAGTAGACATTCTTTTTCCCAATATAGGCCTCTTAGCGCTCAGAATGTCCAATTGCAGTTTCTACAGAAAGAGTGTTTCAGAACGGCTCAATCAAAAGTAAGGTTCAACTCTGTTAGTTGAATGCACAGAACAGAAAGAAGTTTCATACAATGCTTCTGTGTAGTTTATATTTGAACATATTCTTTTTTCCACTATTACCCACTTAGCGCTACGAGTGTCCAGTTGCATTTTCTACAGACAGAGTGTTTCCAAACTGCTCAATCAAAGTATGGTTTAACTCTGTTAGCTGAATGCTCAGATCAGAAAGAAGTTTCACAGAATGCTTCTGTGTAGTTTATATTTGAATATATTCCTTTTTCCACTACTACGCTCTTAGCGCTCCAAATGTCCAGTTGCATTTTCTACAGAAAGAGTGTTCAGATCTGCTCAATCAAAAGTATGGTTTAACTCTGTTTGCTGAATGCACAGATCAGAAAGAAGTTTCACCGAATGATTCTGTGTAGTTTATATTTGAAGACATTCCTTTTTCCACTATTACCCTCTTAGCGCTCCGAATCTCCACTTGCATTTTCTACAAAAAGAGTGTTTCATAACTGCTCAATCAAAAATATGTTTTATCTCTGTTAACTGAATTTACAGATCAGAAATAAGTTTCACAGAATGCATCTGTGTAGTTTTTATTTGAAGATATTCTTTTTCCCAATGTAGGCCTCTTAGCGCTTAGCATGTCCAATTGCAGTTTCTACAGAAAGAGTGTTTCAGAACGGCTCAATCAAAAGTAAGGTTCAACTCTGTTAGTTGAATGCACAGAACAGAAAGAATTTTCACAGAATGCTACTGTGTAGTTTATATTTGAATATATTCCTTTTTCCACTATTACCCTCTTAGCGCTCCGAATGTCCACTTGCATTTTCTACAGAAAGAGTGTTCAGAACTGCGCAATCAAAAGTATGGTTTAACTCTGTTAGCTTAATGAACATATCAGAAATAAGTTTCACACAATGCTTCTGTGTAGTTTTTATTTGAAGGTATTATTTTTCCCAATAGAGGCCTCTTAGCGCTCAGAATGTTCAATTGCAGTTTCTACAGAAAGAGTGTTTCAGAAAGGCTCAATCAAAAGTAAGGTTCAACTCTGTTAGTTGAATGCACAGAACAGAAAGAAGTTTCATACAATGCTTCTGTGTAGTTTATATTTGAACATATTCTTTTTTCCACTATTACCCACTTGGCGCTACGAATGTCCAGTTGCATTTTCTACAGACAGAGTGTTTCAAAACTGCTCAATCAAAATTATGGTTTAACTCTGTTAGCTGAATGCTCAGATCAGAAAAAAGTTTCACAGAATGCTTCTGTGTAGTTTATATTTGAATATATTCCTTTTTCCACTACTACTCTCCTAGCGCTCCAAATGTCCAGTTGCATTTTCTACAGAAAGAGTGTTCAGATCTGCTCAATCAAAAGTATGGTTTAAGTCTTTTAGCTGAATGCACAGATCAGAAAGAAGTTTCACAGAATGATTCTGTGTAGTTTATATTTGGAGACATTCCTTTTTCCACTATTACCCTCTTAGCGCTCCGAATCTCTACTTGCATTTTCTACAGAAAGAGTGTTCAGAACTGCGCAATCAAAAGTATGGTTTAACTCTGTTAGCTTAATGAACATATCAGAAATAAGTTTCACACAATGCTTCTGTGTAGTTTTTATTTGAAGATATTATTTTTCCCAATATAGGCCTCTTAGCGCTCAGAATGTCCAATTGCAGTTTCTACAGAAAGAGTGTTTCAGAACGGCTCAATCAAAAGTAAGGTTCAACTCTGTTAGTTGAATGCACAGAACAGAAAGAAGTTTCATACAATGCTTCTGTGTAGTTTATATTTGAACCTATTCTTTTTTCCACTATTACCCACTTAGCGCTACGAATGTCCAGTTGCATTTTCTACAGACAGAGTGTTTCCAAACTGCTCAATCAAAAGTATGGTTTAACTCTGTTAGCTGAATGCTCAGATCAGAAAGAAGTTTCACAGAATGCTTCTGTGTAGTTTATATTTGAATATATTCCTTTTTCCACTACTACTCTCTTAGCGCTCCAAATGTCCAGTTGCATTTTCTACAGAAAGAGTGTTCAGATCTGCTCAATAAAAAGTATGGTTTAACTCTGTTAGCTGAATGCACAGATCAGAAAGAAGTTTCACAGAATGATTCTGTGTAGTTTATATTTGGAGACATTCCTTTTTCCACTATTACCCTCTTAGCGCTCCGAATCTCCACTTGCATTTTCTACAGAAAGAGTGTTTCAGAACGGCTCAATCAAAACTAAGGTTCAACTCTTTTAGTTGAACAAACAGAACAGAAAGAAGTTTCACACAATTCTTCTGTGTAGTTTTTATTTGTAGACATTCTTTTTCCCAATATAGGCCTCCTAGCGCTCAGAATGTCCAATTGCAGTTTCTACAGAAAGAGTGTTTCAGAACGGCTCAATCAAAAGTAAGGTTCAACTCTGTTAGTTGAATGCACAGAACAGAAAGAATTTTCACAGAATGCTACTGTGTAGTTTATATTTGAATATATTCCTTTTTCCACTATTACCCTCTTAGCGCTCCGAATGTCCACTTGCATTTTCTACAGAAAGAGTGTTCAGAACTGCGCAATCAAAAGTATGGTTTAACTCTGTTAGCTTAATGAACATATCAGAAATAAGTTTCACACAATGCTTCTGTGTAGTTTTTATTTGAAGATATTATTTTTCCCAATAGAGGCCTCTTAGCGCTCAGAATGTTCAATTGCAGTTTCTACAGAAAGAGTGTTTCAGAAAGGCTCAATCAAAAGTAAGGTTCAACTCTGTTAGTTGAATGCACAGAACAGAAAGTAGTTTCATACAATGCTTCTGTGTAGTTTATATTTGAACATATTCTTTTTTCCACTATTACCCACTTGGCGCTACGAATGTCCAGTTGCATTTTCTACAGACAGAGTGTTTCAAAACTGCTCAATCAAAATTATGGTTTAACTCTGTTAGCTGAATGCTCAGATCAGAAAGAAGTTTCACAGAATGCTTCTGTGTAGTTTATATTTGAATATATTCCTTTTTCCACTACTACTCTCTTAGCGCTCCAAATGTCCAGTTGCATTTTCTACAGAAAGAGTGTTCAGATCTCCTCAATCAAAAGTATGGTTTAAGTCTTTTAGCTGAATGCACAGATCAGAAAGAAGTTTCACAGAATGATTCTGTGTAGTTTATATTTGGAGACATTCCTTTTTCCACTATTACCCTCTTAGCGCTCCGAATCTCTACTTGCATTTTCTACAGAAAGAGTGTTTCAGAACGGCTCAATCAAAACTAAGGTTCAACTCTTTTAGTTGAACAAACAGAACAGAAAGAAGTTTCACACAATTCTTCTGTGTAGTTTTTATTTGTAGACATTCTTTTTCCCAATATAGGCCTCTTAGCGCTCAGAATGTCCAATTGCAGTTTCTACAGAAAGAGTGTTTCAGAACGGCTCAATCAAAAGTAAGGTTCAACTCTGTTAGTTGAATGCACAGAACAGAAAGAAGTTTCATACAATGATTCTGTGTAGTTTATATTTGAACCTATTCTTTTTTCCACAATTACCCACTTAGCGCTACGAATGTCCAGTTGCATTTTCTACAGACAGAGTGTTTCCAAACTGCTCAATCAAAAGTATGGTTTAACTCTGTTAGCTGAATGCTCAGATCAGAAAGAAGTTTCACAGAATGCTTCTGTGTAGTTTATATTTGAATATATTCCTTTTTCCACTACTACTCTCTTAGCGCTCCAAATGTCCAGTTGCATTTTCTACAGAAAGAGTGTTCAGATCTGCTCAATAAAAAGTATGGTTTAACTCTGTTAGCTGAATGCACAGATCAGAAAGAAGTTTCACAGAATGATTCTGTGTAGTTTATATTTGGAGACATTCCTTTTTCCACTATTACCCTCTTAGCGCTCCGATTCTCCACTTGCATTTTCTACAGAAAGAGTGTTTCAGAACGGCTCAATCAAAACTAAGTTTCAACTCTTTTAGTTGAACAAACAGAACAGAAAGAATTTTCACACAATTCTTCTGTGTAGTTTTTATTAGTAGACATTCTTTTTCCCAATATAGGCCTCTTAGCGCTCAGAATGTCCAATTGCAGTTTCTACAGAAAGAGTGTTTCAGAACGGCTCAATCAAAAGTAAGGTTCAACTCTGTTAGTTGAATGCACAGAACAGAAAGAAGTTTCATACAATGCTTCTGTGTAGTTTATATTTGAACATATTCTTTTATCCACTATTACCCACTTAGCGCTACGAGTGTCCAGTTGCATTTTCTACAGACAGAGTGTTTCCAAACTGCTCAATCAAAGTATGGTTTAACTCTGTTAGCTGAATGCTCAGATCAGAAAGAAGTTTCACAGAATGCTTCTGTGTAGTTTATATTTGAATATATTCCTTTTTCCACTACTACGCTCTTAGCGCTCCAAATGTCCAGTTGCATTTTCTACAGAAAGAGTGTTCAGATCTGCTCAATCAAAAGTATGGTTTAACTCTGTTTGCTGAATGCACAGATCAGAAAGAAGTTTCACCGAATGATTCTGTGTAGTTTATATTTGAAGACATTCCTTTTTCCACTATTACCCTCTTAGCGCTCCGAATCTCCACTTGCATTTTCTACAAAAAGCGTGTTTCATAACTGCTCAATCAAAAATATGTTTTATCTCTGTTAACTGAATTTACAGATCAGAAATAAGTTTCACAGAATGCATCTGTGTAGTTTTTATTTGAAGATATTCTTTTTCCCAATGTAGGCCTCTTAGCGCTTAGCATGTCCAATTGCAGTTTCTACAGAAAGAGTGTTTCAGAACGGCTCAATCAAAAGTAAGGTTCAACTCTGTTAGTTGAATGCACAGAACAGAAAGAATTTTCACAGAATGCTACTGTGTAGTTTATATTTGAATATATTCCTTTTTCCACTATTACCCTCTTAGCGCTCCGAATGTCCACTTGCATTTTCTACAGAAAGAGTGTTCAGAACTGCGCAATCAAAAGTATGGTTTAACTCTGTTAGCTTAATGAACATATCAGAAATAAGTTTCACACAATGCTTCTGTGTAGTTTTTATTTGAAGATATTATTTTTCCCAATAGAGGCCTCTTAGCGCTCAGAATGTTCAATTGCAGTTTCTACAGAAAGAGTGTTTCAGAAAGGCTCAATCAAAAGTAAGGTTCAACTCTGTTAGTTGAATGCACAGAACAGAAAGAAGTTTCATACAATGCTTCTGTGTAGTTTATATTTGAACATATTCTTTTTTCCACTATTACCCACTTGGCGCTACGAATGTCCAGTTGCATTTTCTACAGACAGAGTGTTTCAAAACTGCTCAATCAAAATTATGGTTTAACTCTGTTAGCTGAATGCTCAGATCAGAAAGAAGTTTCACAGAATGCTTCTGTGTAGTTTATATTTGAATATATTCCTTTTTCCACTACTACTCTCTTAGCGCTCCAAATGTCCAGTTGCATTTTCTACAGAAAGAGTGTTCAGATCTGCTCAATCAAAAGTATGGTTTAAGTCTTTTAGCTGAATGCACAGATCAGAAAGAAGTTTCACAGAATGATTCTGTGTAGTTTATATTTGGAGACATTCCTTTTTCCACTATTACCCTCTTAGCGCTCCGAATCTCTACTTGCATTTTCTACAGAAAGAGTGTTTCAGAACGGCTCAATCAAAACTAAGGTTCAACTCTTTTAGTTGAACAAACAGAATAGAAAGAAGTTTCACACAATTCTTCTGTGTAGTTTTTATTTGTAGACATTCTTTTTCCCAATATAGGCCTCTTAGCGCTCAGAATGTCCAATTGCAGTTTCTACAGAAAGAGTGTTTCAGAACGGCTCAATCAAAAGTAAGGTTCAACTCTGTTAGTTGAATGCACAGAACAGAAAGAAGTTTCATACAATGCTTCTGTGTAGTTTATATTTGAACCTATTCTTTTTTCCACTATTACCCACTTAGCGCTACGAATGTCCAGTTGCATTTTCTACAGACAGAGTGTTTCCAAACTGCTCAATCAAAAGTATGGTTTAACTCTGTTAGCTGAATGCTCAGATCAGAAAGAAGTTTCACAGAATGCTTCTGTGTAGTTTATATTTGAATATATTCCTTTTTCCACTACTACTCTCTTAGCGCTCCAAATGTCCAGTTGCATTTTCTACAGTGAGAGTGTTCAGATCTGCTCAATCAAAAGTATGGTTTAACTCTGTTAGCTGAATGCACAGATCAGAAAGAAGTTTCACAGAATGATTCTGTGTAGTTTATATTAGGAGACATTCCTTTTTCCACTATTACCCTCTTAGCGCTCCGAATCTCTACTTGCATTTTCTACAGAAAGAGTGTTTCAGAACGGCTCAATCAAAACTAAGGTTCAACTCTTTTAGTTGAACAAACAGAACAGAAAGAAGTTACACAATTCTTCTGTGTAGTTTTTATTTGTAGACATTCTTTTTCCCAATATAGGCCTCTTAGCGCTCAGAATGTCCAACTGCAGTTTCTACAGAAAGAGTGTTTCAGAACGGCTCAATCAAAAGTAAGGTTCAACTCTGTTAGTTGAATGCACAGAACAGAAAGAAGTTTCATACAATGCTTCTGTGTAGTTTATATTTGAACCTATTCTTTTTTCCTCTATTACCCACTTAGCGCTACGAATGTCCAGTTGCATTTTCTACAGACAGAGTGTTTCCAAACTGCTCAATCAAAAGTATGGTTTAACTCTGTTAGCTGAATGCTCAGATCAGAAAGAAGTTTCACAGAATGCTTCTGTGTAGTTTATATTTGAATATATTCCTTTTTCCACTACTACTCTCTTAGCGCTCCAAATGTCCAGTTGCATTTTCTACAGAAAGAGTGTTCAGATCTGCTCAATCAAAAGTATGGTTTAACTCTGTTAGCTGAATGCACAGATCAGAAAGAAGTTTCACAGAATGATTCTGTGTAGTTTATATTTGGAGACATTCCTTTTTCCACTATTACCCTCTTAGCGCTCCGAATCTCTACTTGCATTTTCTACAGAAAGAGTGTTTCAGAACGGCTCAATCAAAACTAAGGTTCAACTCTTTTAGTTGAACAAACAGAACAGAAAGAAGTTTCACACAATTCTTCTGTGTAGTTTTTATTTGTAGACATTCTTTTTCCCAATATAGGCCTCTTAGCGCTCAGAATGTCCAATTGCAGTTTCTACAGAAAGAGTGTTTCAGAACGGCTCAATCAAAAGTAAGGTTCAACTCTGTTAGTTGAATGCACAGAACAGAAAGAAGTTTCATACAATGCTTCTGTGTAGTTTATATTTGAACCTATTCTTTTTTCCACAATTACCCACTTAGCGCTACGAATGTCCAGTTGCATTTTCTACAGACAGAGTGTTTCCAAACTGCTCAATCAAAAGTATGGTTTAACTCTGTTAGCTGAATGCTCAGATCAGAAAGAAGTTTCACAGAATGCTTCTGTGTAGTTTATATTTGAATATATTCCTTTTTCCACTACTACTCTCTTAGCGCTCCAAATGTCCAGTTGCATTTTCTACAGAAAGAGTGTTCAGATCTGCTCAATAAAAAGTATGGTTTAACTCTGTTAGCTGAATGCACAGATCAGAAACAAGTTTCACAGAATGATTCTGTGTAGTTTATATTTGGAGACATTCCTTTTTCCACTATTACCCTCTTAGCGCTCCGAATCTCCACTTGCATTTTCTACAGAAAGAGTGTTTCAGAACGGCTCAATCAAAACTAAGGTTCAACTCTTTTAGTTGAACAAACAGAATAGAAAGAATTTTCACACAATTCTTCTGTGTAGTTTTTATTAGTAGACATTCTTTTTCCCAATATAGGCCTCTTAGCGCTCAGAATGTCCAATTGCAGTTTCTACAGAAAGAGTGTTTCAGAACGGCTCAATCAAAAGTAAGGTTCAACTCTGTTAGTTGAATGCACAGAACAGAAAGAAGTTTCATACAATGCTTCTGTGTAGTTTATATTTGAACATATTCTTTTATCCACTATTACCCACTTAGCGCTACGAGTGTCCAGTTGCATTTTCTACAGACAGAGTGTTTCCAAACTGCTCAATCAAATTATGGTTTAACTCTGTTAGCTGAATGCTCAGATCAGAAAGAAGTTTCACAGAATGCTTCTGTGTAGTTTATATTTGAATATATTCCTTTTTCCACTACTGCGCTCTTAGCGCTCCAAATGTCCAGTTGCATTTTCTACAGAAAGAGTGTTCAGATCTGCTCAATCAAAAGTATGGTTTAACTCTGTTTGCTGAATGCACAGATCAGAAAGAAGTTTCACCGAATGATTCTGTGTAGTTTATATTTGAAGACATTCCTTTTTCCACTATTACCCTCTTAGCGCTCCGAATCTCCACTTGCATTTTCTACAAAAAGAGTGTTTCATAACTGCTCAATCAAAAATATGTTTTATCTCTGTTAACTGAATTTACAGATCAGAAATAAGTTTCACAGAATGCATCTGTGTAGTTTTTATTTGAAGATATTCTTTTTCCCAATGTAGGCCTCTTAGCGCTTAGCATGTCCAATTGCAGTTTCTACAGAAAGAGTGTTTCAGAACGGCTCAATCAAAAGTAAGGTTCAACTCTGTTAGTTGAATGCACAGAACAGAAAGAATTTTCACAGAATGCTACTGTGTAGTTTATATTTGAATATATTCCTTTTTCCACTATTACCCTCTTAGCGCTCCGAATGTCCACTTGCATTTTCTACAGAAAGAGTGTTCAGAACTGCGCAATCAAAAGTATGTTTTAACTCTGTTAGCTTAATGAACATATCAGAAATAAGTTTCACACAATGCTTCTGTGTAGTTTTTATTTGAAGATATTATTTTTCCCAATAGAGGCCTCTTAGCGCTCAGAATGTTCAATTGCAGTTTCTACAGAAAGAGTGTTTCAGAAAGGCTCAATCAAAAGTAAGGTTCAACTCTGTTAGTTGAATGCACAGAACAGAAAGAAGTTTCATACAATGCTTCTGTGTAGTTTATATTTGAACATATTCTTTTTTCCACTATTACCCACTTGGCGCTACGAATGTCCAGTTGCATTTTCTACAGACAGAGTGTTTCAAAACTGCTCAATCAAAATTATGGTTTAACTCTGTTAGCTGAATGCTCAGATCAGAAAGAAGTTTCACAGAATGCTTCTGTGTAGTTTATATTTGAATATATTCCTTTTTCCACTACTACTCTCTTAGCGCTCCAAATGTCCAGTTGCATTTTCTACAGAAAGAGTGTTCAGATCTGCTCAATCAAAAGTATGGTTTAAGTCTTTTAGCTGAATGCACAGATCAGAAAGAAGTTTCACAGAATGATTCTGTGTAGTTTATATTTGGAGACATTCCTTTTTCCACTATTACCCTCTTAGCGCTCCGAATCTCTACTTGCATTTTCTACAGAAAGAGTGTTTCAGAACGGCTCAATCAAAACTAAGGTTCAACTCTTTTAGTTGAACAAACAGAACAGAAAGAAGTTTCACACAATTCTTCTGTGTAGTTTTTATTTGTAGACATTCTTTTTCCCAATATAGGCCTCTTAGCGCTCAGAATGTCCAATTGCAGTTTCTACAGAAAGAGTGTTTCAGAACGGCTCAATCAAAAGTAAGGTTCAACTCTGTTAGTTGAATGCACAGAACAGAAAGAAGTTTCATACAATGCTTCTGTGTAGTTTATATTTGAACCTATTCTTTTTTCCACTATTACCCACTTAGCGCTACGAATGTCCAGTTGCATTTTCTACAGACAGAGTGTTTCCAAACTGCTCAATCAAAAGTATGGTTTAACTCTGTTAGCTGAATGCTCAGATCAGAAAGAAGTTTCACAGAATGCTTCTGTGTAGTTTATATTTGAATATATTCCTTTTTCCACTACTACTCTCTTAGCGCTCCAAATGTCCAGTTGCATTTTCTACAGAAAGAGTGTTCAGATCTGCTCAATCAAAAGTATGGTTTAACTCTGTTAGCTGAATGCACAGATCAGAAAGAAGTTTCACAGAATGATTCTGTGTAGTTTATATTTGGAGACATTCCTTTTTCCACTATTACCCTCTTAGCGCTCCGAATCTCCACTTGCATTTTCTACAGAAAGAGTGTTTCAGAACGGCTCAATCAAAACTAAGGTTCAACTCTTTTAGTTGAACAAACAGAACAGAAAGAAGTTTCACACAATTCTTCTGTGTAGTTTTTATTTGTAGACATTCTTTTTCCCAATATAGGCCTCTTAGCGCTCAGAATGTCCAATTGCAGTTTCTACAGAAAGAGTGTTTCAGAACGGCTCAATCAAAAGTAAGGTTCAACTCTGTTAGTTGAATGCACAGAACAGAAAGAAGTTTCATACAATGCTTCTGTGTAGTTTATATTTGAACCTATTCTTTTTTCCACTATTACCCACTTAGCGCTACGAATGTCCAGTTGCATTTTCTACAGACAGAGTGTTTCCAAACTGCTCAATCAAAAGTATGATTTAACTCTGTTAGCTGAATGCTCAGATCAGAAAGAAGTTTCACAGAATGCTTCTGTGTAGTTTATATTTGAATATATTCCTTTTTCCACTACTACTCTCTTAGCGCTCCAAATGTCCAGTTGCATTTTCTACAGAAAGAGTGTTCAGATCTGCTCAATCAAAAGTATGGTTTAACTCTGTTAGCTGAATGCACAGATCAGAAAGAAGTTTCACAGAATGATTCTGTGTAGTTTATATTTGGAGACATTCCTTTTTCCACTATTACCCTCTTAGCGCTCCGAATCTCCACTTGCATTTTCTACAGAAAGAGTGTTTCAGAACGGCTCAATCAAAACTAAGGTTCAACTCTTTTAGTTGAACAAACAGAACAGAAAGAAGTTTCACACAATTCTTCTGTGTAGTTTTTATTAGTAGACATTCTTTTTCCCAATATAGGCCTCTTAGCGCTCAGAATGTCCAATTGCAGTTTCTACAGAAAGAGTGTTTCAGAACGGCTCAATCAAAAGTAAGGTTCAACTCTGTTAGTTGAATGCACAGAACAGAAAGAAGTTTCATACAATGCTTCTGTGTAGTTTATATTTGAACCTATTCTTTTTTCCACTATTACCCACTTAGCGCTACGAATGTCCAGTTGCATTTTCTACAGACAGAGTGTTTCCAAACTGCTCAATCAAAAGTATGGTTTAACTCTGTTAGCTGAATGCTCAGATCAGAAAGAAGTTTCACAGAATGCTTCTGTGTAGTTTATATTTGAATATATTCCTTTTTCCACTACTACTCTCTTAGCGCTCCAAATGTCCAGTTGCATTTTCTACAGAAAGAGTGTTCAGATCTGCTCAATCAAAAGTATGGTTTAACTCTGTTAGCTGAATGCACAGATCAGAAAGAAGTTTCACAGAATGATTCTGTGTAGTTTATATTTGGAGACATTCCTTTTTCCACTATTACCCTCTTAGCGCTCCGAATCTCCACTTGCATTTTCTACAGAAAGAGTGTTTCAGAACGGCTCAATCAAAACTAAGGTTCAACTCTTTTAGTTGAACAAACAGAACAGAAAGAAGTTTCACACAATTCTTCTGTGTAGTTTTTATTTGTAGACATTCTTTTTCCCAATATAGGCCTCTTAGCGCTCAGAATGTCCAATTGCAGTTTCTACAGAAAGAGTGTTTCAGAACGGCTCAATCAAAAGTAAGGTTCAACTCTGTTAGTTGAATGCACAGAACAGAAAGAAGTTTCATACAATGCTTCTGTGTAGTTTATATTTGAACCTATTCTTTTTTCCACTATTACCCACTTAGCGCTACGAATGTCCAGTTGCATTTTCTACAGACAGAGTGTTTCCAAACTGCTCAATCAAAAGTATGGTTTAACTCTGTTAGCTGAATGCTCAGATCAGAAAGAAGTTTCACAGAATGCTTCTGTGTAGTTTATATTTGAATATATTCCTTTTTCCACTACTACTCTCTTAGCGCTCCAAATGTCCAGTTGCATTTTCTACAGAAAGAGTGTTCAGATCTGCTCAATCAAAAGTATGGTTTAACTCTGTTAGCTGAATGCACAGATCAGAAAGAAGTTTCACAGAATGATTCTGTGTAGTTTATATTTGGAGACATTCCTTTTTCCACTATTACCCTCTTAGCGCTCCGAATCTCCACTTGCATTTTCTACAGAAAGAGTGTTTCAGAACGGCTCAATCAAAACTAAGGTTCAACTCTTTTAGTTGAACAAACAGAACAGAAAGAAGTTTCACACAATTTTTCTGTGTAGTTTTTATTAGTAGACATTCTTTTTCCCAATATAGGCCTCTTAGCGCTCAGAATGTCCAATTGCAGTTTCTACAGAAAGAGTGTTTCAGAACGGCTCAATCAAAAGTAAGGTTCAACTCTGTTAGTTGAATGCACAGAACAGAAAGAAGTTTCATACAATGCTTCTGTGTAGTTTATATTTGAACATATTCTTTTTTCCACTATTACCCACTTAGCGCTACGAGTGTCCAGTTGCATTTTCTACAGACAGAGTGTTTCCAAACTGCTCAATCAAAGTATGGTTTAACTCTGTTAGCTGAATGCTCAGATCAGAAAGAAGTTTCACAGAATGCTTCTGTGTAGTTTATATTTGAATATATTCCTTTTTCCACTACTACGCTCTTAGCGCTCCAAATGTCCAGTTGCATTTTCTACAGAAAGAGTGTTCAGATCTGCTCAATCAAAAGTATGGTTTAACTCTGTTTCCTGAATGCACAGATCAGAAAGAAGTTTCACCGAATGATTCTGTGTAGTTTATATTTGAAGACATTCCTTTTTCCACTATTACCCTCTTAGCGCTCCGAATCTCCACTTGCATTTTCTACAAAAAGAGTGTTTCATAACTGCTCAATCAAAAATATGTTTTATCTCTGTTAACTGAATTTACAGATCAGAAATAAGTTTCACAGAATGCATCTGTGTAGTTTTTATTTGAAGATATTCTTTTTCCCAATGTAGGACTCTTAGCGCTTAGCATGTCCAATTGCAGTTTCTACAGAAAGAGTGTTTCAGAACGGCTCAATCAAAAGTAAGGTTCAACTCTGTTAGTTGAATGCACAGAACAGAAAGAATTTTCACACAATGCTACTGTGTAGTTTATATTTGAATATATTCCTTTTTCCACTATTACCCTCTTAGCGCTCCGAATGTCCACTTGCATTTTCTACAGAAAGAGTGTTCAGAACTGCGCAATCAAAAGTATGGTTTAACTCTTAGCTTAATGAACATATCAGAAATAAGTTTCACAAAATGCTTCTGTGTAGTTTTTATTTGAAGATATTATTTTTCCCAATAGAGGCCTCTTAGCGCTCAGAATGTTCAATTGCAGTTTCTACAGAAAGAGTGTTTCAGAAAGGCTCAATCAAAAGTAAGGTTCAACTCTGTTAGTTGAATGCACAGAACAGAAAGAAGTTTCATACAATGCTTCTGTGTAGTTTATATTTGAACATATTCTTTTTTCCACTATTTCCCACTTGGCGCTACGAATGTCCAGTTGCATTTTCTACAGACAGAGTGTTTCAAAAGTGCTCAATCAAAATTATGGTTTAACTCTGTTAGCTGAATGCTCAGATCAGAAAGAAGTTTCACAGAATGCTTCTGTGTAGTTTATATTTGAATATATTCCTTTTTCCACTACTACTCTCCTAGCGCTCCAAATGTCCAGTTGCATTTTCTACAGAAAGAGTGTTCAGATCTGCTCAATCAAAAGTATGGTTTAAGTCTTTTAGCTGAATGCACAGATCAGAAAGAAGTTTCACAGAATGATTCTGTGTAGTTTATATTTGGAGACATTCCTTTTTCCACTATTACCCTCTTAGCGCTCCGAATCTCTACTTGCATTTTCTACACAAAGAGTGTTTCAGAACGGCTCAATCAAAACTAAGGTTCAACTCTTTTAGTTGAACAAACAGAAGAGAAAGAAGTTTCACACAATTCTTCTGTGTAGTTTTTATTTGTAGACTTTCTTTTTCCCAATATAGGCCTCTTAGCGCTCAGAATGTCCAATTGCAGTTTCTACAGAAAGAGTGTTTCAGAACGGCTCAATCAAAAGTAAGGTTCAACTCTGTTAGTTGAATGCACAGAACAGAAAGAAGTTTCATACAATGCTTCTGTGTAGTTTATATTTGAACCTATTCTTTTTTCCACTATTACCCACTTAGCGCTACGAATGTCCAGTTGCATTTTCTACAGACAGAGTGTTTCCAAACTGCTCAATCAAAAGTATGGTTTAACTCTGTTAGCTGAATGCTCAGATCAGAAAGAAGTTTCACAGAATGCTTCTGTGTAGTTTATATTTGAATATATTCCTTTTTCCACTACTACTCTCTTAGCGCTCCAAATGTCCAGTTGCATTTTCTACAGAAAGAGTGTTCAGATCTGCTCAATAAAAAGTATGGTTTAACTCTGTTAGCTGAATGCACAGATCAGAAAGAAGTTTCACAGAATGATTCTGTGTAGTTTATATTTGGAGACATTCCTTTTTCCACTATTACCCTCTTAGCGCTCCGAATCTCCACTTGCATTTTCTACAGAAAGAGTGTTTCAGAACGGCTCAATCAAAACTAAGGTTCAACTCTTTTAGTTGAACAAACAGAACAGAAAGAAGTTTCACACAATTCTTCTGTGTAGTTTTTATTAGTAGACATTCTTTTTCCCAATATAGGCCTCTTAGCGCTCAGAATGTCCAATTGCAGTTTCTTCAGAAAGAGTGTTTCAGAACGGTTCAATCAAAAGTAAGGTTCAACTCTATTAGTTGAATGCACAGAACAGAAAGAAGTTTCATACAATGTTTCTATGTAGTTTATATTTGAACATATTCTTTTTTCCACTATTACCCACTTAGCGCTACGAGTGTCCAGTTGCATTTTCTACAGACAGAGTGTTTCCAAACTGCTCAATCAAAGTATGGTTTAACTCTGTTAGCTGAATGCTCAGATCAGAAAGAAGTTTCACAGAATGCTTCTGTGTAGTTTATATTTGAATATATTCCTTTTTCCACTACTACGCTCTTAGCGCTCCAAATGTCCAGTTGCATTTTCTACAGAAAGAGTGTTCAGATCTGCTCAATCAAAAGTATGGTTTAACTCTGTTTGCTGAATGCACAGATCAGAAAGAAGTTTCACCGAATGATTCTGTGTAGTTTATATTTGAAGACATTCCTTTTTCCACTATTACCCTCTTAGCGCTCCGAATCTCCACTTGCATTTTCTACAAAAAGAGTGTTTCATAACTGCTCAATCAAAAATATGTTTTATCTCTGTTAACTGAATTTACAGATCAGAAATAAGTTTCACAGAATGCATCTGTGTAGTTTTTATTTGAAGATATTCTTTTTCCCAATGTAGGCCTCTTAGCGCTTAGCATGTCCAATTGCAGTTTCTACAGAAAGAGTGTTTCAGAACGGCTCAATCAAAAGTAAGGTTCAACTCTGTTAGTTGAATGCACAGAACAGAAAGAATTTTCACAGAATGCTACTGTGTAGTTTATATTTGAATATATTCCTTTTTCCACTATTACCCTCTTAGCGCTCCGAATGTCCACTTGCATTTTCTACAGAAAGAGTGTTCAGAACTGCGCAATCAAAAGTATGGTTTAACTCTGTTAGCTTAATGAACATATCAGAAATAAGTTTCACACAATGCTTCTGTGTAGTTTTTATTTGAAGATATTATTTTTCCCAATAGAGGCCTCTTAGCGCTCAGAATGTTCAATTGCAGTTTCTACAGAAAGAGTGTTTCAGAAAGGCTCAATCAAAAGTAAGGTTCAACTCTGTTAGTTGAATGCACAGAACAGAAAGTAGTTTCATACAATGATTCTGTGTAGTTTATATTTGAACATATTCTTTTTTCCACTATTACCCACTTGGCGCTACGAATGTCCAGTTGCATTTTCTACAGACAGAGTGTTTCAAAACTGCTCAACCAAAATTATGGTTTAACTCTGTTAGCTGAATGATCAGATCAGAAAGAAGTTTCACAGAATGCTTCTGTGTAGTTTATATTTGAATATATTCCTTTTTCCACTACTACTCTCTTAGCGCTCCAAATGTCCAGTTGCATTTTCTACAGAAAGAGTGTTCAGATCTCCTCAATCAAAAGTATGGTTTAAGTCTTTTAGCTGAATGCACAGATCAGAAAGAAGTTTCACAGAATGATTCTGTGTAGTTTATATTTGGAGACATTCCTTTTTCCACTATTACCCTCTTAGCGCTCCGAATCTCTACTTGCATTTTCTACAGAAAGAGTGTTTCAGAACGGCTCAATCAAAACTAAGGTTCAACTCTTTTAGTTGAACAAACAGAATAGAAAGAAGTTTCACACAATTCTTCTGTGTAGTTTTTATTTGTAGACATTCTTTTTCCCAATATAGGCCTCTTAGCGCTCAGAATGTCCAATTGCAGTTTCTACAGAAAGAGTGTTTCAGAACGGCTCAATCAAAAGTAAGGTTCAACTCTGTTAGTTGAATGCACAGAACAGAAAGAAGTTTCATACAATGCTTCTGTGTAGTTTATATTTGAACATATTCTTTTTTCCACTATTACCCACTTAGCGCTACGAATGTACAGTTGCATTTTCTACAGACAGAGTGTTTCCAAACTGCTCAATCAAAAGTATGGTTTAACTCTGTTAGCTGAATGCTCAGATCAGAAAGAAGTTTCACAGAATGCTTCTGTGTAGTTTATATTTGAATATATTCCTTTTTCCACTACTACTCTCTTAGCGCTCCAAATGTCCAGTTGCATTTTCTACAGAAAGAGTGTTCAGATCTGCTCAATAAAAAGTATGGTTTAACTCTGTTAGCTGAATGCACAGATCAGAAAGAAGTTTCACAGAATGATTCTGTGTAGTTTATATTTGGAGACATTCCTTTTTCCACTATTACCCTCTTAGCGCTCCGAATCTCCACTTGCATTTTCTACAGAAAGAGTGTTTCAGAACGGCTCAATCAAAACTAAGGTTCAACTCTTTTAGTTGAACAAACAGAACAGAAAGAAGTTTCACACAATTCTTCTGTGTAGTTTTTATTAGTAGACATTCTTTTTCCCAATATAGGCCTCTTAGCGCTCAGAATGTCCAATTGCAGTTTCTACAGAAAGAGTGTTTCAGAACGGCTCAATCAAAAGTAAGGTTCAACTCTGTTAGTTGAATGCACAGAACAGAAAGAAGTTTCATACAATGCTTCTGTGTAGTTTATATTTGAACATATTCTTTTATCCACTATTACCCACTTAGCGCTACGAGTGTCCAGTTGCATTTTCTACAGACAGAGTGTTTCCAAACTGCTCAATCAAAGTATGGTTTAACTCTGTTAGCTGAATGCTCAGATCAGAAAGAAGTTTCACAGAATGCTTCTGTGTAGTTTATATTTGAATATATTCCTTTTTCCACTACTACGCTCTTAGCGCTCCAAATGTCCAGTTGCATTTTCTACAGAAAGAGTGTTCAGATCTGCTCAATCAAAAGTATGGTTTAACTCTGTTTGCTGAATGCACAGATCAGAAAGAAGTTTCACCGAATGATTCTGTGTAGTTTATATTTGAAGACATTCCTTTTTCCACTATTACCCTCTTAGCGCTCCGAATCTCCACTTGCATTTTCTACAAAAAGAGTGTTTCATAACTGCTCAATCAAAAATATGTTTTATCTCTGTTAACTGAATTTACAGATCAGAAATAAGTTTCACAGAATGCATCTGTGTAGTTTTTATTTGAAGATATTCTTTTTCCCAATGTAGGCCTCTTAGCGCTTAGCATGTCCAATTGCAGTTTCTACAGAAAGAGTGTTTCAGAACGGCTCAATCAAAAGTAAGGTTCAACTCTGTTAGTTGAATGCACAGAACAGAAAGAATTTTCACAGAATGCTACTGTGTAGTTTATATTTGAATATATTCCTTTTTCCACTATTACCCTCTTAGCGCTCCGAATGTCCACTTGCATTTTCTACAGAAAGAGTGTTCAGAACTGCGCAATCAAAAGTATGGTTTAACTCTTAGCTTAATGAACATATCAGAAATAAGTTTCACACAATGCTTCTGTGTACTTTTTATTTGAAGATATTATTTATCCCAGTAGAGGCCTCTTAGCGCTCAGAACGCCAATTGCAGATTCTACAGAAAGAGTGTTTCAGAAAGGCTCAATCAAAAGTAAGGTTCAACTCTGTTAGTTGAATGCACAGAACAGAAAGGAGTTTCATACAATGGTTCTGTGTAGTTTATATTTGAACATATTCTTTTTTCCACTATTACCCACTTAGTGCTACGAATGTCCAGTTGCATTTTCTACAGACAGAGTGTTTCAAAACAGCTCAATCAAAAGTATGGTTTAACTCTGTTAGCTGAATGCTCAGATCAGAAAGAAGTTTCACAGAATGCTTCTGTGTAGTTTATATTTGAATATATTCCTTTTTCCACTACTACTCTCTTAGCGCTCCAAATGTCCAGTTGCATTTTCTACAGAAAGAGTGTTCAGATCTGCTCAATCAAAAGTATGGTTTAACTCGTTTAGCTGAATGCACAGATCAGAAAGAAGTTTCACAGAATGATTCTGTGTAGTTTATATTTGGAGACATTCCTTTTTCCACTATTACCCTCTTAGCGCTCCGAATCTCCACTTGCATTTTCTACAGAAGGAATGTTTCAGAACGGCTCAATCAAAACTAAGGTTCAACTCTTTTAGTTGAACAAACAGAACAGAAAGAAGTTTCACAGAATTCTTCTGTGTAGTTTTTATTTGTAGACATTCTTTTTCCCAATATAGGCCTCTTAGCGCTCAGAATGTCCAACTGCAGTTTCTACAGAGAGAGAGTTTCAGAACGGCTCAATCAAAAGTAAGGTTCAACTCTGTTAGTTGAATGCACAGAACAGAAAGAAGTTTCATACAATGCTTCTGTGTAGTTTATATTTGAACATATTCTTTTTTCCACTATTACCCACTTAGCGCTACGAATGTCCAGTTGCATTTTCTACAGACAGAGTGTTTCAAAACTGCTCAATCAAAAGTATGGTTTAACTCTGTTAGCTGAATGCTCAGATCAGAAAGAAGTTTCACAGAATGCTTCTGTGTAGTTTATATTTGAATATATTCCTTTTTCCACTACTACGCTCTTAGCGCTCCAAATGTCCAGTTGCATTTTCTACAGAAAGAGTGTTCAGATCTGCTCAATCAAAAGTATGGTTTAACTCTGTTAGCTGAATGCACAGATCAGAAAGAAGTTTCACCGAATGATTCTGTGTAGTTTTTATTTGAAGACATTCCTTTTTCCACTATTACCCTCTTAGCGCTCCGAATCTCCACTTGCATTTTCTACAAAAAGAGTGTTTCATAACTGCTCAATCAAAAATATGTTTTATCTCTGTTAACTGAATTTACAGATCAGAAATAAGTTTCACAGAATGCATCTGTGTAGTTTTTATTTGAAGATATTCCTTTTCCCAATGTAGGCCTCTTAGCGCTTAGCATGTCCAATTGCAGTTTCTACAGAAAGAGTGTTTCAGAACGGCTCAATCAAAAGTAAGGTTCAACTCTGTTAGTTGAATGCACAGAACAGAAAGGATTTTCACAGAATTCTACTGTGTAGTTTATATTTGAATATATTCCTTTTTCCACTATTACCCTCTTAGCGCTGCGAATGTCCACTTGCATTTTCTACAGAAAGAGTGTACAGAACTGCGCAATCAAAAGTATGGTTTAACTCTGTTAGCTTAATGAACATATCAGAAATAAGTTTCACACAATGCTTCTGTGTAGTTTTTATTTGAAGATATTATTTTTCCCAATAGAGGCCTCTTAGCGCTCAGAATGTCCAATTGCAGTTTCTACAGAAAGAGTGTTTCAGAAAGGCTCAATCAAAAGTAAGGTTCAACTCTGTTAGTTGAATGCACAGAACAGAAAGGAATTTCATACAATGCTTCTGTGTAGTTTATATTTGAACATAATCTTTTTTCCACTATTACCCACTTGGCGCTACGAATGTCCAGTTGCATTTTCTACAGACAGAGTGTTTCAAAACTGCTCAATCAAAAGTATGGTTTAACTCTGTTAGCTGAATGCTCAGATCAGAAAGAAGTTTCACAGAATGCTTCTGTGTAGTTTATATTTGAATATATTCCTTTTTCCACTACTACTCTCTTAGCGCTCCAAATGTCCAGTTGCATTTTCTACAGAAAGAGTGTTCAGATCTGCTCAATCAAAAGTATGGTTTAACTCTGTTAGCTGAATGCACAGATCAGAAAGAAATTTCACAGAATGATTCTGTGTAGTTTATACTTGGAGACATTCCTTTTTCCACTATTACCCTCTTAGCGCTGCGAATCTCCACTTGAATTTTCTACAGAAAGAGTGTTTCAGAACGGCTCAATCAAAACTAAGGATCAACTCTTTTAGTTGAACAAACAGAACAGAAAGAAGTTTCACACAATTCTTCTGTGTAGTTTTTATTTGTAGACATTCTTTTTCCCAATATAGGCCTCTTAGCGCTCAGAATGTCCAATTGCAGTTTCTACAGAAAGAGTGTTTCAGAACGGCTCAATCAAAAGTAAGGTTCAACTCTGTTAGTTGAATGCACAGAACAGAAAGAATTTTCATACAATGCTTCTGTGTAGTTTATATTTGAACCTATTCTTTTTTCCACTATTACCCACTTAGCGGTACGAATGTCCAGTTGCATTTTCTACAGACAGAGTGTTTCCAAACTGCTCAATCAAAAGTATGGTTTAACTCTGTTAGCTGAATGCTCAGATCAGAAAGAAGTTTCACAGAATGCTTCTGTGTAGTTTATATTTGAATATATTCCTTTTTCCAATACTACTCTCTTAGCGCTCCAAATGTCCAGTTGCATTTTCTACAGAAAGAGTGTTCAGATCTGCTCAATCAAAAGTATGGTTTAACTCTGTTAGCTGAATGCACAGATCAGAAAGAAGTTTCACAGAATGATTCTGTGTAGTTTATATTTGGAGACATTCCTTTTTCCACTATTACCCTCTTAGCGCTCCGAATCTCCACTTGCATTTTCTACAGAAAGAGTGTTTCAGAACGGCTCAATCAAAACTAAGGTTCAACTCTTTTAGTTGAACAAACAGAACAGAAAGAAGTTTCACACAATTCTTCTGTGTAGTTTTTATTAGTAGACATTCTTTTTCCCAATATAGGCCTCTTAGCGCTCAGAATGTCCAATTGCAGTTTCTACAGAAAGAGTGTTTCAGAACGGCTCAATCAAAAGTAAGGTTCAACTCTGTTAGTTGAATGCACAGAACAGAAAGAAGTTTCATACAATGCTTCTGTGTAGTTTATATTTGAACATATTCTTTTTTCCACTATTACCCACTTAGCGCTACGAGTGTCCAGTTGCATTTTCTACAGACAGAGTGTTTCCAAACTGCTCAATCAAAGTATGGTTTAACTCTGTTAGCTGAATGCTCAGATCAGAAAGAAGTTTCACAGAATGCTTCTGTGTAGTTTATATTTGAATATATTCCTTTTTCCACTACTGCGCTCTTAGCGCTCCAAATGTCCAGTTGCATTTTCTACAGAAAGAGTGTTCAGATCTGCTCAATCAAAAGTATGGTTTAACTCTGTTTGCTGAATGCACAGATCAGAAAGAAGTTTCACCGAATGATTCTGTGTAGTTTATATTTGAAGACATTCCTTTTTCCACTATTACCCTCTTAGCGCTCCGAATCTCCACTTGCATTTTCTACAAAAAGAGTGTTTCATAACTGCTCAATCAAAAATATGTTTTATCTCTGTTAACTGAATTTACAGATCAGAAATAAGTTTCACAGAATGCATCTGTGTAGTTTTTATTTGAAGATATTCTTTTTCCCAATGTAGGCCTCTTAGCGCTTAGCATGTCCAATTGCAGTTTCTACAGAAAGAGTGTTTCAGAACGGCTCAATCAAAAGTAAGGTTCAACTCTGTTAGTTGAATGCACAGAACAGAAAGAATTTTCACAGAATGCTACTGTGTAGTTTATATTTGAATATATTCCTTTTTCCACTATTACCCTCTTAGCGCTCCGAATGTACACTTGCATTTTCTACAGAAAGAGTGTTCAGAACTGCGCAATCAAAAGTATGGTTTAACTCTGTTAGCTTAATGAACATATCAGAAATAAGTTTCACACAATGCTTCTGTGTAGTTTTTATTTGAAGATATTATTTTTCCCAATATAGGCCTCTTAGCGCTCAGAATGTTCAATTGCAGTTTCTACAGAAAGAGTGTTTCAGAAAGGCTCAATCAAAATTAAGGTTCAACTCTGTTAGTTGAATGCACAGAACAGAAAGAAGTTTCATACAATGCTTCTGTGTAGTTTATATTTGAACATATTCTTTTTTCCACTATTACCCACTTGGCGCTACGAATGTCCAGTTGCATTTTCTACAGACAGAGTGTTTCAAAACTGCTCAATCAAAAGTATGGTTTAACTCTGTTAGCTGAATGCTCAGATCAGAAAGAAGTTTCACAGAATGCTTCTGTGTAGTTTATATTTGAATATATTCCTTTTTCCACTACTACTCTCTTAGCGCTCCAAATGTCCAGTTGCATTTTCTACAGAAAGAGTGTTCAGATCTGCTCAATCAAAAGTATGGTTTAACTCTGTTAGCTGAATGCACAGATCAGAAAGAAATTTCACAGAATGATTCTGTGTAGTTTATATTTGGAGACATTCCTTTTTCCACTATTACCCTCTTAGCGCTGCGAATCTCCACTTGCATTTTCTACAGAAAGAGTGTTTCAGAACGGCTCAATCAAAACTAAGGATCAACTCTTTTAGTTGAACAAACAGAACAGAAAGGAGTTTCACACACTTCTTCTGTGTAGTTTTTATTTGTAGACATTCTTTTTCCCAATATAGGCCTCTTAGCGCTCAGAATGTCCAATTGCAGTTTCTACAGAAAGAGTGTTTCAGAACGGCTCAATCAAAAGTAAATTTCAACTCTGTTAGTTGAATGCACAGAACAGAAAGAAGTTTCATACAATGCTTCTGTGTAGTTTATATTTGAACATATTCTTTTTTCCACTATTACCCACTTAGCGCTATGAGTGTCCAGTTGCATTTTCTACAGACAGAGTGTTTCCAAACTGCTCAATCAAAGTATGGTTTAACTCTGTTAGCTGAATGCTCAGATCAGAAAGAAGTTTCACAGAATGCTTCTGTGTAGTTTATATTTGAATATATTCCTTTTTCCACTACTACGCTCTTAGCGCTCCAAATGTCCAGTTGCATTTTCTACAGAAAGAGTGTTCAGATCTGCTCAATCAAAAGTATGGTTTAACTCTGTTTGCTGAATGCACAGATCAGAAAGAAGTTTCACCGAATGATTCTGTGTAGTTTATATTTGAAGACATTCCTTTTTCCACTATTACCCTCTTAGCGCTCCGAATCTCCACTTGCATTTTCTACAAAAAGAGTGTTTCATAACTGCTCAATCAAAAATATGTTTTATCTCTGTTAACTGAATTTACAGATCAGAAATAAGTTTCACAGAATGCATCTGTGTAGTTTTTATTTGAAGATATTCTTTTTCCCAATGTAGGCCTCTTAGCGCTTAGCATGTCCAATTGCAGTTTCTACAGAAAGAGTGTTTCAGAACGGCTCAATCAAAAGTAAGGTTCAACTCTGTTAGTTGAATGCACAGAACAGAAAGAATTTTCACAGAATGCTACTGTGTAGTTTATATTTGAATATATTCCTTTTTCCACTATTACTCTCTTAGCGCTCCGAATGTCCACTTGCATTTTCTACAGAAAGAGTGTTCAGAAATGCGCAATCAAAAGTATGTTTTAACTCTGTTAGCTTAATGAACATATCAGAAATAAGTTTCACACAATGCTTCTGTGTAGTTTTTATTTGAAGATATTATTTTTCCCATTATAGGCCTCTTAGCGCTCAGAATGTCCAATTGCAGTTTCTACAGAAAGAGTGTTTCAGAAAGGCTCAATCAAAAGTAAGGTTCAACTCTGTTAGTTGAATGCACAGAAAAGAAAGAAGTTTCATACAATGCTTCTGTGTAGTTTATATTTGAACATATTCTTTGTTCCACTATTACCCACTTGGCGCTACGAATGTCCAGTTGCATTTTCCACAGACAGAGTGTTTCAAAACTGCTCAATCAAAATTATGGTTTAACTCTGTTAGCTGAATGCTCAGATCAGAAAGAAGTTTCACAGAATGCTTCTGTGTAGTTTATATTTGAATATATTCCTTTTTCCACTACTACTCTCTTAGCGCTCCAAATGTCCAGTTGCATTTTCTACAGAAAGAGTGTTCAGATCTGCTCAATCAAAAGTATGGTTTAAGTCTTTTAGCTGAATGCACAGATCAGAAAGAAGTTTCACAGAATGATTCTGTGTAGTTTATATTTGGAGACATTCCTTTTTCCACTATTACCCTCTTAGCGCTCCGAATCTCCACTTGCATTTTCTACAGAAAGAGTGTTTCAGAACGGCTCAATCAAAACTAAGGTTCAACTCTTTTAGTTGAACAAACAGAACAGAAAGAAGTTTCACACAATTCTTCTGTGTAGTTTTTATTAGTAGACATTCTTTTTCCCAATATAGGCCTCTTAGCGCTCAGAATGTCCAATTGCAGTTTCTACAGAAAGAGTGTTTCAGAACGGCTCAATCAAAAGTAAGGTTCAACTCTGTTAGTTGAATGCACAAAACAGAAAGAAGTTTCATACAATGCTTCTGTGTAGTTTATATTTGAACATATTCTTTTTTCCACTATTACCCACTTAGCGCTACGAATGTCCAGTTGCATTTTCTACAGACAGAGTGTTTCAAAACTGCTCAATCAAAAGTATGGTTTAACTCTGTTAGCTGAATGCTCAGATCAGAAAGAAGTTTCACAGAATGCTTCTGTGTAGTTTATATTTGAATATATTCCTTTTTCCACTAGTACGCTCTTAGCGCTCCAAATGTCCAGTTGCATTTTCTACAGAAAGAGTGTTCAGATCTGCTCAATCAAAAGTATGGTTTAACTCTGTTAGCTGAATGCACAGATCAGAAAGAAGTTTCACCGAATGATTCTGTGTAGTTTATATTTGAAGACATTCCTTTTTCCACTATTACCCTCTTAGCGCTCCGAATCTCCACTTGCATTTTCTACAAAAAGAGTGTTTCATAACTGCTCAATCAAAAATATGATTTATCTCTGTTAACTGAATTTACAGATCAGAAATAAGTTTCACAGAATGCATCTGTGTAGTTTTTATTTGAAGATATTCTTTTTCCCAATGTAGGCCTCTTAGCGCTTAGCATGTCCAATTGCAGTTTCTACAGAAAGAGTGTTTCAGAACGGCTCAATCAAAAGTAAGGTTCAACTCTGTTAGTTGAATGCACAGAACAGAAAGAATTTTCACAGAATGCTACTGTGTAGTTTATATTTGAATATATTACTTTTTCCACTATTACCCTCTTAGCGCTCCGAATGTCCACTTGCATTTTCTACAGAAAGAGTGTTCAGAACTGCGCAATCAAAAGTATGGTTTAACTCTGTTAGCTTAATGAACATATCAGAAATAAGTTTCACACAATGCTTCTGTGTAGTTTTTATTTGAAGATATTATTTTTCCCAATAGAGGCCTCTTAGCGCTCAGAATGTCCAATTGCAGTTTCTACAGAAAGAGTGTTTCAGAAAGGCTCAATCAAAGGTAAGGTTCAACTCTGTTAGTTGAATGCACAGAACAGAAAGAAGTTTCATACAATGCTTCTGTGTAGTTTATATTTGAAGATATTCTTATTTCCACTATTACCCACTTAGCGCTACGAATGTCCAGTTGCATTTTCTACAGACAGAGTGTTTCAAAACTGCTCAATCAAAGTATGGTTTAACTCTGTTAGCAGAATGCTGAGATCAGAAAGAAGTTTCACAGAATGCTTCTGTGTAGTTTATATTTGAATATATTCCTTTTTCCACTACTACTCTCTTAGCGCTCCAAATGTCCAGTTGCATTTTCTACAGAAAGAGTGTTCAGATCTGCTCAATCAAAAGTATGGTTTAACTCTGTTAGCTAAATGCAAAGATCAGAAAGAAGTTTCACGGAATGATTCTGTGTAGTTTATATTTGGAGACATTCCTTTTTCCACTATAATCTTCTTAGCGCTCCGAATCTCCACTTGCATTTTCTACAGAAAGAGTGTTTCAGAACGGCTCAATCAAAACTAAGGTTCAACTCTTTTACTTGAACAAACAGAACAGAAAGAAGTTTCACAGAATGCATCTGTGTAGTTTTTATTTGAAGATATTCTTTTTCCCAATTTAGGCCTCTTAGCGCTTAGCATGTCCAATTGCATTTTCTACAGAAAGAGTGTTTCAGAGCGGCTCAATCAAAAGTAAGGTTCAACTCTGTTAGTTAAATGCACAGAACAGAAAGAAGTTTCATACAATGCTTCTGTGTAGTTTATATATGAACCTATTCTTTTTTCCACTATAAAACACTTAGCGCTACGAATGTCCAGTTGCATTTTCTACAGACAGAGTGTTTCAAAACTGCTCAATCAAAAGTATGGTTTAACTCTGTTAGCTGCATGCTCAGATCAGAAAGAAGTTTCACAGAATGCTTCCGTGTAGTTTATATTTGAATATATTACTTTTTCCACTACTACTCTCTTAGCGCTCCAAATGTCCAGTTTCATTTTCTACAGAAAGAGTGTTCAGATCTGCTCAATCAAAAGTATGGTTTAACTCTGTTAGCTGAATGCGCAGATCAGAAAGAAGTTTCACAGAATGATTCTGTGTAGTTTATATTTGGAGACATTCCTTTTTCCACTATTACCCTCTTAGCGCTCCGAATCTCCACTTGCATTTTCTACAGAAAGAGTGTTTCAGAACGGCTCAATCAAAACTAAGGTTCAACTCTTTTAGTTGAACAAACAGAACAGAAAGAAGTTTCACACAATTCTTCTGTGTAGTTTTTATTAGTAGACATTCTTTTTCCCAATATAGGCCTCTTAGCGCTCAGAATGTCCAATTGCAGTTTCTACAGAAAGAGTGTTTCAGAACGGCTCAATCAAAAGTAAGGTTCAACTCTGTTAGTTGAATGCACAGAACAGAAAGAAGTTTCATACAATGCTTCTGTGTAGTTTATATTTGAACATATTCTTTTTTCCACTATTACCCACTTAGCGCTACGAATGTCCAGTTGCATTTTCTACAGACAGAGTGTTTCAAAACTGCTCAATCAAAAGTATGGTTTAACTCTGTTAGCTGAATGCTCAGATCAGAAAGAAGTTTCACAGAATGCTTCTGTGTAGTTTATATTTGAATATATTCCTTTTTCCACTACTACGCTCTTAGCGCTCCAAATGTCCAGTTGCATTTTCTACAGAAAGAGTGTTCAGATCTGCTCAATCAAAAGTATGGTTTAACTCTGTTAGCTGAATGCGCAGATCAGAAAGAAGTTTCACAGAATGATTCTGTGTAGTTTATATTTGGAGACATTCCTTTTTCCACTATTACCCTCTTAGCGCTCCGAATCTCCACTTGCATTTTCTACAAAATGAGTGTTTCATAACTGCTCAATCAAAAATATGTTTTATCTCTGTTAACTGAATTTACAGATCAGAAATAAGTTTCACAGAATGCATCTGTGTAGTTTTTATTTGAAGATATTCTTTTTCCCAATGTAGGCCTCTTAGCGCTTAGCATGTCCAGTTGCAGTTTCTACAGAAAGAGTGTTTCAGAACGGCTCAATCAAAAGTAAGGTTCAACTCTGTTAGTTGAATGCACAGAACAGAAAGAATTTTCACAGAATGCTACTGTGTAGTTTATATTTGAATATATTACTTTTTCCACTATTACCCTCTTAGCGCTCCGAATGTCCACTTGCATTTTCTACAGAAAGAGTGTTCAGAACTGCGCAATCAAAAGTATGGTTTAACTCTGTTAGCTTAATGAACATATCAGAAATAAGTTTCACACAATGCTTCTGTGTAGTTTTTATTTGAAGATATTATTTTTCCCAATAGAGGCCTCTTAGCGCTCAGAATGTCCAATTGCAGTTTCTACAGAAAGAGTGTTTCAGAAAGGCTCAATCAAAAGTAAGGTTCAACTCTGTTAGTTGAATGCACAGAACAGAAAGAAGTTTCATACAATGCTTCTGTGTAGTTTATATTTGAACCTATACTTTTTTCCACTATTACCCACTTGGCGCTACGAATATCCAGTTGCATTTTCTACAGACAGAGTGTTTCAAAACTGCTCAATCAAAAGTATGGTTTAACTCTGTTAGCTGAATGCTCAGATCAGAAAGAAGTTTCACAGAATGCTTCTGTGTAGTTTATATTTGGAGACATTCCTTTTTCCACTATTACCCTCTTAGCGCTCCGAATCTCCACTTGCATTTTCTACAGAAAGAGTGTTTCAGAACGGCTCAATCAAAACTAAGGTTCAACTCTTTTACTTGAACAAACAGAACAGAAAGAAGTTTCACACAATTCTTCTGTGTAGTTTTTATGTGTAGACATTCTTTTTCCCAATATAGGCCTCTTAGCGCTCAGAATGTCCAATTGCAGTTTCTACAGAAAGAGTGTTTCAGAACGGCTCAATCAAAAGTAAGGTTCAACTCTGTTAGTTGAATGCACAGAACACAAAGAAGTTTCATACAAGGCTTCTGTGTAGTTTATATTTGAACATATTCTTTTTTCCACTATTACCCACTTAGCGCTACGAATGTCCAGTTGCATTTTCTACAGACAGAGTGTTTCAAAACTGCTCAATCAAAAGTATGGTTTAACTCTGTTAGCTGAATGCTCAGATCAGAAAGAAGTTTCACAGAATGCTTCTGTGTAGTTTATATTTGAATATATTCCTTTTTCCACTACTACGCTCTTAGCGCTCCAAATGTCCAGTTGCATTTTCTACAGAAAGAGTGTTCAGATCTGCTCAATCAAAAGTATGGTTTAACTCTGTTAGCTGAATGCACAGATCAGAAAGAAGTTTCACCGAATGATTCTGTGTAGTTTATATTTGAAGACATTCCTTTTTCCACTATTACCCTCTTAGCGCTCCGAATCTCCACTTGCATTTTCTACAAAAAGAGTGTTTCATAACTGCTCAATCAAAAATATGTTTTATCTCTGTTAACTGAATTTACAGATCAGAAATAAGTTTCACAGAATGCATCTGTGTAGTTTTTATTTGAAGATATTCTTTTTCCCAATGTAGGCCTCTTAGCGCTTAGCATGTCCAATTGCAGTTTCTACAAAAAGAGTGTTTCAGAACGGCTCAATCAAAAGTAAGGTTCAACTCTGTTAGTTGAATGCACAGAACAGAAAGAATTTTCACAGAATGCTACTGTGTAGTTTATATTTGAATATATTACTTTTTCCACTATTACCCTCTTAGCGCTCCGAATGTCCACTTGCATTTTCTACAGAAAGAGTGTTCAGAACTGCGCAATCAAAAGTATGGTTTAACTCTGTTAGCTTAATGAACATATCAGAAATAAGTTTCACACAATGCTTCTGTGTAGTTTTTATTTGAAGATATTATTTTTCCCAATAGAGGCCTCAGCGCTCAGAATGTCCAATTGCAGTTTCTACAGAAAGAGTGTTTCAGAAAGGCTCAATCAAAAGTAAGGTTCAACTCTGTTAGTTGAATGCACAGAACAGAAAGAAGTTTCATACAATGCTTCTGTGTAGTTTATATTTGAACCTATTCTTTTTTCCACTATTACCCACTTGGCGCTACGAATGTCCAGTTGCATTTTCTACAGACAGAGTGTTTCAAAACTGCTCAATCAAAAGTATGGTTTAACTCTGTTAGCTGAATGCTCAGATCAGAAAGAAGTTTCACAGAATGCTTCTGTGTAGTTTATATTTGAATATATTCCTTTTTCCACTACTACTCTCTTAGCGCTCCAAATGTCCAGTTGCATTTTCTACAGAAAGAGTGTTCAGATCTGCTCAATCAAAAGTATGGTTTAACTCTGTTAGCTGAATGCACAGATCAGAAAGAAGTTTCACAGAATGATTCTGTGTAGTTTATATTTGGAGACATTCCTTTTTCCACTATTACCCTCTTAGCGCTCCGAATCTCCACTTGCATTTTCTACAGAAAGAGTGTTTCAGAACGGCTCAATCAAAACTAAGGTTCAACTCTTTTAGTTGAACAAACAGAACAGAAAGAAGTTTCACACAATTCTTCTGTGTAGTTTTTATTTGTAGACATTCTTTTTCCCAATATAGGCCTCTTAGCGCTCAGAATGTCCAATTGCAGTTTCTACAGAAAGAGTGTTTCAGAACGGCTCAATCAAAAGTAAGGTTCAACTCTGTTAGTTGAATGCACAGAACAGAAAGAAGTTTCACACAAGGTTTCTGTGTAGTTTATATTTGAACATATTCTTTTTTCCACTATTACCCACTTAGCGCTACGAATGTCCAGTTGCATTTTCTACAGACAGAGTGTTTCAAAACTGCTCAATCAAAAGTATGGTTTAACTCTGTTAGCTGAATGCTCAGATCAGAAAGAAGTTTCACAGAATGCTTCTGTGTAGTTTATATTTGAATATATTCCTTTTTCCACTACTACGCTCTTAGCGCTCCAAATGTCCAGTTGCATTTTCTACAGAAAGAGTGTTCAGATCTGCTCAATCAAAAGTATGGTTTAAATCTGTTAGCTGAATGCACAGATCAGAAAGAAGTTTCACAGAATGATTCTGTGTAGTTTATATGTGGAGACATTCCTTTTTCCACTATTACCCTCTTAGCGCTCCGAATCTCCACTTGCATTTTCTACAGAAAGAGTGTTTTAGAACGGCTCAATCAAAACTAAGGTTCAACTCTTTTAGTTGAACAAACAGAACAGAAAGAAGTTTCACACAATTCTTCTGTGTAGTTTTTATTTGTAGACATTCTTTTTCCCAATATAGGCCTCTTAGCGCTCAGAATGTCCAATTGCAGTTTCTACAGAAAGAGTGTTTCAGAACGGCTCAATCAAAAGTAAGGTTCAACTCTGTTAGCTGAATGCACAGAACAGAAAGAAGTTTCAAACAATGATTCTGTGTAGTTTATATTTGAACATATTTTATTTCCACTATTACCCACTTAGCGCTACGAATGTCCAGTTGCATTTTCTACAGACAAAGTGTTTCAAAACTGCTCAATCAAAAGTATGGTTTAACTCTGTTAGCTGAATGCTCAGATCAGAAAGAAGTTTCACAGAATGCTTCTGTGTAGTTTATATTTGAATATATTCCTTTTTCCACTACTACGCTCTTAGCGCTCCAATTGTCCAGTTGCATTTTCTACAGAAAGAGTGTTCAGATCTGCTCAATCAAAAGTATGGTTTAACTCTGTTAGCTGAATGCACAGATCAGAAAGAAGTTTCACCGAATGATTCTGTGTAGTTTATATTTGAAGACATTCCTTTTTCAACTATTACCCTCTTAGCGCTCCGAATCTCCACTTGCATTTTCTACAAAAACAGTGTTTCATAACTGCTCAATCAAAAATATGTTTTATCTCTGTTAACTGAATTTACAGATCAGAAATAAGTTTCACAGAATGCATCTGTGTAGTTTTTATTTGAAGATATTCTTTTTCCCAATGTAGGCCTCTTAGCGCTTAGCATGTCCAATTGCAGTTTCTACAAAAAGAGTGTTTCAGAACGGCTCAATCAAAAGTAAGGTTCAACTCTGTTAGTTGAATGCACAGAACAGAAAGAATTTTCACAGAATGCTACTGTGTAGTTTATATTTGAATATATTACTTTTTCCACTATTACCCTCTTAGCGCTCCGAATGTCCACTTGCATTTTCTACAGAAAGAGTGTTCAGAACTGCGCAATCAAAAGTATGGTTTAACTCTGTTAGCTTAATGAACATATCAGAAATAAGTTTCACACAATGCTTCTGTGTAGTTTTTATTTGAAGATATTATTTTTCCCAATAGAGGCCTCAGCGCTCAGAATGTCCAATTGCAGTTTCTACAGAAAGAGTGTTTCAGAAAGGCTCAATCAAAAGTAAGGTTCAACTCTGTTAGTTGAATGCACAGAACAGAAAGAAGTTTCATACAATGCTTCTGTGTAGTTTATATTTGAACCTATTCTTTTTTCCACTATTACCCACTTGGCGCTACGAATGTCCAGTTGCATTTTCTACAGACAGAGTGTTTCAAAACTGCTCAATCAAAAGTATGGTTTAACTCTGTTAGCTGAATGCTCAGATCAGAAAGAAGTTTCACAGAATGCTTCTGTGTAGTTTATATTTGAATATATTCCTTTTTCCACTACTACTCTCTTAGCGCTCCAAATGTCCAGTTGCATTTTCTACAGAAAGAGTGTTCAGATCTGCTCAATCAAAAGTATGGTTTAACTCTGTTAGCTGAATGCACAGATCAGAAAGAAGTTTCACAGAATGATTCTGTGTAGTTTATATTTGGAGACATTCCTTTTTCCACTATTACCCTCTTAGCGCTCCGAATCTCCACTTGCATTTTCTACAGAAAGAGTGTTTCAGAACGGCTCAATCAAAACTAAGGTTCAACTCTTTTAGTTGAACAAACAGAACAGAAAGAAGTTTCACACAATTCTTCTGTGTAGTTTTTATTTGTAGACATTCTTTTTCCCAATATAGGCCTCTTAGCGCTCAGAATGTCCAATTGCAGTTTCTACAGAAAGAGTGTTTCAGAACGGCTCAATCAAAAGTAAGGTTCAACTCTGTTAGCTGAATGCACAGAACAGAAAGAAGTTTCATACAATGATTCTGTGTAGTTTATATTTGAACATATTCTTTTTTCCACTATTACCCACTTAGCGCTACGAATGTCCAGTTGCATTTTCTACAGACAGAGTGTTTCAAAACTGCTCAATCAAAAGTATGGTTTAACTCTGTTAGCTGAATGCTCAGATCAGAAAGAAGTTTCACAGAATGCTTCTGTGTAGTTTATATTTGAATATATTCCTTTTTCCACTACTACGCTCTTAGCGCTCCAAATGTCCAGTTGCATTTTCTACAGAAAGAGTGTTCAGATCTGCTCAATCAAAAGTATGGTTTAACTCTGTTAGCTGAATGCACAGATCAGAAAGAAGTTTCACCGAATGATTCTGTGTAGTTTATATTTGAAGACATTCCTTTTTCCACTATTACCCTCTTAGCGCTCCGAATCTCCACTTGCATTTTCTACAAAAAGAGTGTTTCATAACTGCTCAATCAAAAATATGTTTTATCTCTGTTAACTGAATTTACAGATCAGAAATAAGTTTCACAGAATGCATCTGTGTAGTTTTTATTTGAAGATATTCTTTTTCCCAATGTAGGCCTCTTAGCGCTTAGCATGTCCAATTGCAGTTTCTACAGAAAGAGTGTTTCAGAACGGCTCAATCAAAAGTAAGGTTCAACTCTGTTAGTTGAATGCACAGAACAGAAAGAATTTTCACAGAATGCTACTGTGTAGTTTATATTTGAATATATTACTTTTACCACTATTACCCTCTTAGCGCTCCGAATGTCCACTTGCATTTTCTACAGAAAGAGTGTTCAGAACTGCGCAATCAAAAGTATGGTTTAACTCTGTTAGCTTAATGAACATATCAGAAATAAGTTTCACACAATGCTTCTGTGTAGTTTTTATTTGAAGAGATTATTTTTCCCAATAGAGGCCTCTTAGCGCTCAGAATGTCCAATTGCAGTTTCTACAGAAAGAGTGTTTCAGAAAGGCTCAATCAAAAGTAAGGTTCAACTCTGTTAGTTGAATGCACAGAACAGAAAGAAGTTTCATACAATGCTTCTGTGTAGTTTATATTTGAACCTATTCTTTTTTCCACTATTACCCACTTGGCGCTACGAATGTCCAGTTGCATTTTCTACAGACAGAGTGTTTCAAAACTGCTCAATCAAAATTATGGTTTAACTCTGTTAGCCGAATGCTCAGATCAGAAAGAAGTTTCACAGAATGCTTCTGTGTAGTTTATATTTGAATATATTACTTTTTCCACTACTACTCTCTTAGCGCTCCAAATGTCCAGTTGCATTTTCTACAGAAAGAGTGTTCAGATCTGCTCAATCAAAAGTATGGTTTAACTCTGTTAGCTGAATGTACAGATCAGAAAGAAGTTTCACAGAATGATTCTGTGTAGTTTATATTTGGAGACATTCCTTTTTCCACTATTACCCTCTTAGCGCTCCGAATCTCCACTTGCATTTTCTACAGAAAGAGTGTTTCAGAACGGCTCAATCAAAACTAAGGTTCAACTCTTTTAGTTGAACAAACAGAACAGAAAGAAGTTTCACACAATTCTTCTGTGTAGTTTTTATTTGTAGACATTCTTTTTCCCAATATAGGCCTCTTAGCGCTCAGAATGTCCAATTGCAGTTTCTACAGAAAGAGTGTTTCAGAACGGCTCAATCAAAAGTAAGGTTCAACTCTGTTAGTTGAATGCACAGAACAGAAAGAAGTTTCATACAATGCTTCTGTGTAGTTTATATTTGAACATATTCTTTTTTCCACTATTACCCACTTAGCGCTACGAATGTCCAGTTGCATTTTCTACAGACAGAGTGTTTCAAAACTGCTCAATCAAAAGTATTTTTTAACTCTGTTAGCTGAATGCTCAGATCAGAAAGAAGTTTCACAGAATGCTTCTGTGTAGTTTATATTTGAATATATACCTTTTTCCACTACTACTCTCTTAGCGCTCCAAATGTCCAGTTGCATTTTCTACAGAAAGAGTGTTCAGATCTGCTCAATCAAAAGTATGGTTTAACTCTGTTAGCTGAATGCACAGATCAGAAAGAAGTTTCACAGAATGATTCTGTGTAGTTTTTATTTGGAGACATTCCTTTTTCCACTATTACCCTCTTAGCGCTCCGAATCTCCACTTGCATTTTCTACAGAAAGAGTGTTTCAGAACGGCTCAATCAAAACTAAGGTTCAACTCTTTTAGTTGAACAAACAGAACAGAAAGAAGTTTCACAAAATTCTTCTGTGTAGTTTTTATTTGTAGACATTCTTTTTCCCAATATAGGCCTCTTAGCGCTCAGAATGTCCAATTGCAGTTTCTACAGAAAGAGTGTTTCAGAACGGCTCAATCAAAAGTAAGGTTCAACTCTGTTAGCTGAATGCACAGAACAGAAAGAAGTTTCATACAATGATTCTGTGTAGTTTATATTTGAACATATTCTTTTTTCCACTATTACCCACTTAGCGCTACGAATGTCCAGTTGCATTTTCTACAGACAGAGTGTTTCAAAACTGCTCAATCAAAAGTATGGTTTAACTCTGTTAGCTGAATGCTCAGATCAGAAAGAAGTTTCACAGAATGCTTCTGTGTAGTTTATATTTGAATATATTCCTTTTTCCACTACTACGCTCTTAGCGCTCCAAATGTCCAGTTGCATTTTCTACAGAAAGAGTGTTCAGATCTGCTCAATCAAAAGTATGGTTTAACTCTGTTAGCTGAATGCACAGATCAGAAAGAAGTTTCACCGAATGATTCTGTGTAGTTTATATTTGAAGACATTCCTTTTTCCACTATTACCCTCTTAGCGCTCCGAATCTCCACTTGCATTTTCTACAAAAAGAGTGTTTCATAACTGCTCAATCAAAAATATGTTTTATCTCTGTTAACTGAATTTACAGATCAGAAATAAGTTTCACAGAATGCATCTGTGTAGTTTTTATTTGAAGATATTCTTTTTCCCAATGTAGGCCTCTTAGCGCTTAGCATGTCCAATTGCAGTTTCTACAGAAAGAGTGTTTCAGAACGGCTCAATCAAAAGTAAGGTTCAACTCTGTTAGTTGAATGCACAGAACAGAAAGAATTTTCACAGAATGCTACTGTGTAGTTTATATTTGAATATATTCCTTTTTCCACTATTAAGCTCTTAGCGCTCCGAATGTCCACTTGCATTTTCTACAGAAAGAGTGTTCAGAACTGCGCAATCAAAAGTATGATTTAACTCTGTTAGCTTAATGAACATATCAGAAATAAGTTTCACACAATGCTTCTGTGTAGTTTTTATTTGAAGATATTATTTTTCCCAATAGAGGCCTCTTAGCGCTCAGAATGTCCAATTGCAGTTTCTACAGAAAGAGTGTTTCAGAAAGGCTCAATCAAAAGTAAGGTTCAACTCTGTTAGTTGAATGCACAGAACAGAAAGAAGTTTCATACAATGCTTCTGTGTAGTTTATATTTGAACCTATTCTTTTTTCCACTATTACCCACTTGGCGCAACGAATGTCCAGTTGCATTTTCTACAGACAGAGTGTTTCAAAACTGCTCAATCAAAAGTATGGTTTAACTCTGTTACCTGAATGCTCAGATCAGAAAGAAGTTTCACAGAATGCTTCTGTGTAGTTTATATTTGAATATATTCCTTTTTCCACTACTACTCTCTTAGCGCTCCAAATGTCCAGTTGCATTTTCTACAGAAAGAGTGTTCAGATCTGCTCAATCAAAAGTATGGTTTAACTCTGTTAGCTGAATGTACAGATCAGAAAGAAGTTTCACAGAATGATTCTGTGTAGTTTATATTTGGAGACATTCCTTTTTCCACTATTACCCTCTTAGCGCTCCGAATCTCCACTTGCATTTTCTACAGAAAGTGTGTTTCAGAACGGCTCAATGAAAACTAAGGTTGAACTCTTTTACTTGAACAAACAGAACAGAAAGAAGTTTCACACAATTCTTCTGTGTAGTTTTTATTTGTAGACATTCTTTTTCCCAATATAGGCCTCTTAGCGCTCAGAATGTCCAATTGCAGTTTCTACAGAAAGAGTGTTTCAGAACGGCTCAATCAAAAGTAAGGTTCAACTCTGTTAGTTGAATGCACAGAACACAAAGAAGTTTCATACAAGGCTTCTGTGTAGTTTATATTTGAACATATTCTTTTTTCCACTATTACCCACTTAGCGCTACGAATGTCCAGTTGCATTTTCTACAGACAGAGTGTTTCAAAACTGCTCCATCAAAAGTATGGTTTAACTCTGTTAGCTGAATGCTCAGATCAGAAAGAAGTTTCACAGAATGCTTCTGTGTAGTTTATATTTGAATATATTCCTTTTTCCACTACTACGCTCTTAGCGCTCCAAATGTCCAGTTGCATTTTCTACAGAAAGAGTGTTCAGATCTGCTCAATCAAAAGTATGGTTTAACTCCGTTAGCTGAATGCACAGATCAGAAAGAAGTTTCACCTAATGATTCTGTGTAGTTTATATTTGAAGACATTCCTTTTTCCACTATTACCCTCTTAGCGCTCCGAATCTCCACTTGCATTTTCTACAAAAAGAGTGTTTCATAACTGCTCAATCAAAAATATGTTTTATCTCTGTTAACTGAATTTACAGATCAGAAATAAGTTTCACAGAATGCATCTGTGTAGTTTTTATTTGAAGATATTCTTTTTCCCAATGTAGGCCTCTTAGCGCTTAGCATGTCCAATTGCAGTTTCTACAGAAAGAGTGTTTCAGAACGGCTCAATCAAAAGTAAGGTTCAACTCTGTTAGTTGAATGCACAGAACAGAAAGAATTTTCACAGAATGCTACTGTGTAGTTTATATTTGAATATATTCCTTTTTCCACTATTACCCTCTTAGCGCTCCGAATGTCCACTTGCATTTTCTACAGAAAGAGTGTTCAGAACTGCGCAATCAAAAGTATGGTTTAACTCTGTTAGCTTAATGAACATATCAGAAATAAGTTTCACACAATGCTTCTGTGTAGTTTTTATTTGAAGATATTATTTTTCCCAATAGAGGCCTCTTAGCGCTCAGAATGTCCAATTGCAGTTTCTACAGAAAGAGGGTTTCAGAAAGGCTCAATCAAAAGTAAGGTTCAACTCTGTTAGTTGAATGCACAGAACAGAAAGAAGTTTCATACAATGCTTCTGTGTAGTTTATATTTGAACATATTCTTTTTTCCACTATTACCCACTTAGCGCTACGAATGTCCAGTTGCATTTTCTACAGACAGAGTGTTTCAAAACTGCTCAATCAAAAGTATGGTTTAACTCAGTTAGCTGAATGCTCAGATCAGAAAGAAGTTTCACAGAATGCTTCTGTGTAGTTTATATTTGAATATATTCCTTTTTCCACTACTACTCTCTTAGCGCTCCAAATGTCCAGTTGCATTTTCTACAGAAAGAGTGTTCAGATCTGCTCAATCAAAAGTATGGTTTAACTCTGTTAGCTGAATGCACAGATCAGAAAGAAGTTTCACAGAATGATTCTGTGTAGTTTATATTTGGAGACATTCCTTTTTCCACTATTACCCTCTTAGCGCTCCGAATCTCCACTTACATTTTCTACAGAAAGAGTGTTTCAGAACGGCTCAATCAAAACTAAAGTTCAACTCTTTTAGTTGAACAAACAGAACAGAAAGAAGTTTCACACAATTCTTCTGTGTAGTTTTTATTTGTAGACATTCTTTTTCCCAATATAGGCCTCTTAGCACTCAGAATGTCCAATTGCAGTTTCTACAGAAAGAGTGTTTCAGAACGGCTCAATCAAAAGTAAGGTTCAACTCTGTTAGTTGAATGCACAGAACAGAAAGAAGTTTCATACAATGCTTTTGTGTAGTTTATATTTGAACGTATTTTTTTTTCCACTATTACCCACTTAGCGCTACGAATGTCCAGTTGCATTTTCTACAGACAGAGTGTTTCAAAACTGCTCAATCAAAAGTATGGTTTAACTCAGTTAGCTGAATGCTCAGATCAGAAAAAGTTTCACAGAATGCTTCTGTGTAGTTTATATTTGAATATATTCCTTTTTCCACTACTACCCTCTTAGCGCTCCAAATGTCCAGTTGCATTTTCTACAGAAAGAGTGTTCAGATCTGCTCAATCAAAAGTATGGTTTAACTCTGTTAGCTGAATGCACAGATCAGAAAGAAGTTTCACAGAATGGTTCTGTGTAGTTTATATTTGAAGACATTCCTTTTTCCACTATTACCCTCTTAGCGCTCCGAATCTCCACTTGCATTTTCTACAGAAAGAGTGTTTCAGAACGTCTCAATCAAAACTATGGTTCAAATCTGTTAGTTGAAGGCACATAAGAGAATGTAGTTTTACAGATTGCTTCTGTGTAGTTTGTATTTGAAGATATTCCTTTTTCCACTGTTACCCTCTTAGAGCTCAGAATGTCCACTTGCATTTTCTACAGAAAGTGTGTTCAGAACTGCTCTATCAAAAGTATGTTTTAACTCTTTAGGTGAATGCACAGATTAGAAATAAGTTTCACAGAATTTTTCTGTGTAGTTTATAATTGAAGATATTACATTTTCCACTATTACCCACTTAGCGCTCTGAATGTCCAGTTGCATTTTCTACAGAAAGAGTGTTTCAGAACTGCTCAATCAAAAGTATGGTTTAACTCTGTTAGCTGAATGCACAGATCAGAAAGAAGTTTCACAGAATGCTGCTGTGTAGTGTTTATATGAAGTTATTCTTTTTACCAATATAGGCCTCTTAGCGCACAGAATGTCCAATTGCAGTTTCTACAGAGAGAGTGTTTCAGAAAGGCTCAATCAAATGTAAGGTTCAACTCTTTTAGTTGAATGAACAGAACAGAAAGAAGTTTCAGAGAATGATTCTGTGTAGTTTATATTTGAAGATATTCCTTTTTCCACTATTACCTTCTAAGCTCTCCGAATGTCCACTTGCATTTTCTACAGAAAGAGTGTTTCCGAACTGCTCAATCAAAAGTATGGTTTAACTCTTTTAGCTGAATGCACAGATCAGTACGAAGTTTCACAGAATGTTTCTGTGTAGTTTTTATTTGAAGATAGTCCTTTCCCAAATATAGGCCTCTTAGCGCTCCGAATATCCAATTTCAGTTTCTACAGAAAAAGTGTTTCAGAACGCCTCAATGAAAAGTAGGGTTCAACTCTTTTAGTCGAATTCACAGAACGGAAAGAAGTTTCACAGAATGCTTCTGTGTAGTATTTATTTGAAGGTATTCCTTTTTCCACCAGTAACCTCTTAGCGCTCCAAATGTCCAGTTGCATTTTCTACAGAAGGAGTGTTCAGAACTGCTCAATCATAAGTGTGGTTTAACCCTGTTAGGTGAATGCACAGATCAGAAAGAAGTTTCACAGAATTCTTCAGTGTAGTTTATATTTGAAGATATTCCATTTTCCACTATTACCCACTTAGCGCTCTGAATCTCCAGTTGCATTTTCTACAGAAAGAGTGTTTCAGAACTGCTCAATCAAAAGAATGGTTTAACTCTGTTAGCTGAATGCACAGAACAGAAAGAAGTTTCACAGAATGCTGCGGTGTAATGTTTATATGAAGATATTCTTTTTACCAATATAGGCCTCTTAGCACTCAGAATGTCCAATTGCAGTTTCTACAGAAAGAGTGTTTCAGAAAGGCTCAATCAAAAGTAAGGTTCAACCCTGTTAGTTGAATGCACAGAACAGAAAGTAGTTTCACAGAATGCTTCTGTGTAGTTTATATTTGAATATATTACTTTTTCCACTACTACCCTCTTAGCGCTCCAAATGTCCAGTTGCATTTTCTACAGAAAGAGTGTTCAGAACTGCTCAATCAAATGTATGATTTAACTCTCTTAGCTGAATGCACAGATTAGAAAGAAGTTGCACAGAATGCTTCTGTGTAGTTTTTATTTGAAGATATACTTTTTCCCAATATAGGCCTCTTAGTGCTCAGATTGTCCAATTGCAGTTTCTACAGAAAGAGTGTTTCAGAATGGCTCTTTCAATAGTAAGGTTCAACTCTGCTATTTCAATGCACAGAACAGAAAGTAGTTTCACAGAATGCTTCTCTGTAGTTCATATTTGACGATATTACTTTTTCCACTATTACCCTCTTAGAGCTCTAAATGTCCACTTGCATTTTCTACAGAAAGAGTGTTCAGAACTGCTCCTTCAAAAGTATGGTTTAACTCTGTTAGTTGAATGCACAGATCAGAAAGAAGTTTCACAGAATTCTTCTGTGTAGTTTTTATTTGAAGATATTCCTTTTTCCAATATAGGTCTCTTAGCGCTCAGAATGTCCAATTGCAGTATCTACAGAAAGAGAGTTTCAGAACTGCTCAATCAAAAGTAAGGTTCAATACTGTTAGTTGAATGCACGGAACAGAAAGAAGTTTCAGAGAATGCTTCTGTGTAGTTTATATTTGAAGATCTTCCTTTTTCCACTATTACCCTCTTAGCGCTCCGAATCACCACTTGCATTTTCTACAGAAAGAGTGTTTCAGAACGGCTCAATCAAAAGTAAGGTTGAACTCGTTTAGTTGAATGCACAGAACAGAAAGAAGTTTCACACAATGCTTCTGTGTAGTATTTAGTTATAGATATTCCTTTTTCGACTATTACCCTCTTAGCGTTCCGAATGTCCACTGGCAGTTTCTACACAAAGAGTGTTTCAGAACAGCTCCTTCAAAGTAAGGCTCAAATCTGTTAGTTAAATGCAGAGAACAGAAAGGAGTTTCAGAGAATGCTTCTGTGTAGTTTTAATTTGGGGATATTCCTTTTTCCACTAATACAATTTTAGCGCTCCGAATGTCCACTTGCGTTTTCTACAGAAAGAGTGTCTCATAACTTCTCAATCAAAAGTATGGTTTAACTCTGTTAGCTGAATGCACAGATCAGAAATAAGTTTCACAGAATGCTTCTGAGTAGTTTTTATTTGGAGATATTCTTTTTCCCAATATAGGCCACTTAGCGCTCAGAATGTCCAATTGCCGTTTCTACAAAATGAGTGTTTCAGAAGGCTCAATCAAAAGTAAGGTTCAACTCTGTTAGTTGAATGCACAGAACAGAAAGAAGTTTCACAGAATGCTTCTGTGTAGTTTATATTTGAATGTATTCCTTTTTCCACTATTACCATCTTAGCGCTCCGAATGTCCACTTGCATTTTCTACAGAAAGAGAGTTTCAGAAAGGCTCAATCAAAAGTAAGGTTCAACTCTGTTACTTGAATGCACAGAACAGCAAGAAGTTTCACAGAATGCTTCTGTGTAGTTTATATTTGAATATATTCCTTTTTCCAGTATTACCCTCTTAGTGCTCCGAATGTCCACTTGCATTTTCTACAGAAAGAGTGTTCTGAACGGCTCAATCAAAAGTATGGTTTTACTCTGTTATTTGAATGCACATATCAGAAATAAGTTTCACAGAATCCTTCCGTGTAGTATTTTGTTGAAGATATTCCTTTTTCGACTATTATCCTCTTAGCTCTCCGAATGTCCAATTTCAGTTTCTAAACAAAGAGTGTTTCAGAACTACTCCTTCAAAAGTAGGGCTCAACTCTTTTAGTTGAATGCAGAGAACAGAAAGGAGTTTCACACAATGACTCTGTGTAGTTTATATTTGCATATATTCCCTTTTTCAGTATTACCCTCTTAGCGCTCCGAATGTCCACTTGCATTTTCTACAGAAAGAGTGTTCAGAACTGCTCAATCCAAAGTATGGTTTAACTCTGTTAGCTGAATGCACAGATCAGAAAGAATTTTCACAGAATGCTTCTGTGTACTTTTTATTTGAAGATATTCCTTTCTCCAATATAGGAGTCTTAGCGCTCAGAATGTCCAATTGCAGTATCTACAGAAAGAGTGTTTCTGAACTGCTTAATCAAATGTAAGGTTCAACTCTGTTAGTTGAATGAACGGAACAGAAAGAAGTTTCATAGAATGCTTCTGTGTAGTTTATATTTGAAGATGTTCCTTTTTCCACTATTACCTTCTAAGCGCTCCGAATGTCCACTTGCATTTTCTACAGAATGAGTGTTTCCGAACTGCTCAATCAAAAGTATGGTTTAATTCTGTTAGCTGAATGCACAGATCAGTACGAAGTTTCACGGAATGCTTCTGTGTAGTTTTTATTTGAAGATAGTCCTTTTTCCAATATAGGCCTCTTAGCGCTCCGAATATCCAATTGCAGTTTCTACAGAAAGAGTGTTTCAGAATGGCTCAATCAAAAGTAGGGTTCAACTCATTTAGTTGAATGCACAGAACAGAGAGTAGTTTCACAGAATGCTTCTGTGTAGTATTTATTTGAAGATATTCCTTTTTCCACTATTACCCTCTTAGCGCTCCGAATGTCCACTTGCAGTTTCTACAGAAAGAGTGTTTCAGGACTGCTCCTTCAAAAATAAGGCTCAACCCTTTTAGTTGAAAGCAGAGAACAGAAACAAGTTTCAGAGAATTCCTCTTTGTAGTTTTTATTTGAAGATATTCCTTTTTCCACAATTACCATCTTAGCGCACCGAATGACCACTTGCATTTTCTACAGAAAGAGTGTTTCAGAACTGCTAAATCAAAAGTATCGTTTAACTCTGTTAGCTGAATGCACAGATAAGAAAGAAGTTTCAGAGAATGCATCTGTGTAGTTTTTATTTGAAGATATTCTTTATCCCAATATAGGCATCATAGCGCTCAGTATGTTAAATTGCAGTTTCTACAGAAAGAGTGTTTCAGAACGGCTGAATCAAAAGTAAGGTTCAACTCTGTTAGTTGAATGCACAGAACAAAAAGAAGTTTCACAGAATGCTTCTGAGTAGTTTATATTTGAATATATTCCTTTTTGCACTATTACCCTCTTAGCGCTCCGAATGTCCACTTGCATTTTCTACATAAAGAGTGTTCAGAACGGCTCAATCAAAAATATGTTTTCACTCTGTTAGTTATATGCACATATCAGAAATAAGTTTCAGAGAAGGCTTCTGTGTAGTATTTAGTTGAAGATATTCCTTTTTCGAATATTACCCTCTTAGCGCTCCGAATGTCCACTGGCAGTTTCTACACAAAGTGTTTTTCAGAACTGGTCCTTCAAAAGTAATGCTCAACACTGTAAGTTGAATGCAGAGAACAGAAAGAAGCTTCACAGAATGCTTCTGTGTAGTTTATATTTGAATATATTCCTTTTTTCAGTATTACCCTCTTAGCGCTCCGAATGTCCACCTGCATTTTCTACAAAAAGAGTGTTCAGAACTGCTCAATCAAAAGTTGGTTTATCTCTGTTAGCTGAATGCACATATCAGTACGAAGTTTCACAGAATGCTTCTGTGTAGTTTTTATTTGAAGATAGTCCTTTTTCAAATATAGGCCTCTTAGCGCTCCAAATATCCAATTGCAGTTTCTACAGAAAGAGTGTTTCAGAACGGCAAAATGAAAAGTAAGGTTCAACACTTTTCGTTGAATTCACAGAACAGAAAGTAGTTTCACAGATTGCTTCTGTGTAGTATTTATTTGAAGGTATTCCTTTTTCCACTATTACCCTAGTAGCGCTCGGAATGTCCACTTGCAGTTTCTACAGAAAGTGTGTTTCAGGGCTGCTCCTTCAAAAATAAGGCTCAACTCTGTTAGTTGAATGCAGAGAACAGAAAGAAGTTTCAGAGAATGCCTCTGTGTAGTTTTTATTTGAAGATATTCCTTTTTCCACAATTACCAACTTAGCACACCGAATGTCCACTTGCATTTTCTACAGAAAGAGTGTTTCAGAACTGCTAAATCAAATGTATCGTTTAATTCTGTTAGCTGAATGCACAGAACAGAAAGAAGTTTCAGAGAATGCATCTCTGTAGTTTTTATTTGAAGATATTATTTTTCTCAATATAGGCCTCTTAGCGTTCAGAAATCCTATTACAGTTTCTACAGAAAGAGTGTTTCAGAACTGCTCAATCAAAATTAAGGTTCAACTCTGTTAGTTGAATGCACAGAACAGAATGTAGTTTCACAGATTGCTTCTGTGTAGTTTATATTTGAAGATATTCCTTTTTCCACTGTTACCCTCTTAGATCTCCGAATGTCCACTTGCATTTTCTACAGAAAGTGTGTTCAGAACTGCTCTATCAAAAGTATGGTTTAACTCTGTTAGGTGAATGCACAGATCAGAAATAAGTTTCACAGAATTCTTCTGTGTGGTTTTTATTTGAAGATATTCCATTTTCCACTATTACCCACTTAGCGCTCTGAATGTCCAGTTGCATTTTCTACAGAAAGAGTGTTTCAGAACTGCTCAATCAAAAGTATGGTTTAAGTCTGTTAGCTGAATGCACAGATCAGAAAGAAGTTTCACAGAATGCTGCTGTGCAGTGTTTATATGAAGATATTCTTTTTACCAATATAGGCCTCTTCGCGCTCAGAATGTCCAATTGCAGTTTCTACAGAAAGAGTGTTTCAGAAAGGCTCAATCAAAAGTAAGGTTCAACTATGTTAGTTGAATGCACAGAACAGAAAGAAGTTTCACAGAATGCTTCTGTGTAGTTTATATTGGAATATATTCCTTTTTGCACTACTACCCTCTTAGCGCTCCAAATGTCCAGTTGCATTTTCTACAGAAAGAGTGTTCAGAACTGATCAATCAAATGTATGATTTAACTCTGTTAGCTGAATGCACAGATCAGAAAAAGTTTCACAGAATGCTTCTGTGTAGTTTTTATTTGAAGATATTCTTTTTCCCAATATAGGCCTCTTATCGCTCAGATTGTCCAATTGAATTTTCTACAGAAAGAGTGTTTCAGAATGGCTCTATCATAAGTAAGGTTCAACTCTGTTATTTGAATGCACAGAACAGAAAGTAGTTTCACAGAATGCCTGTCTGTAGTTCTTATTTGACGATATTACTTTTTCCACTATTACCCTCTTAGAGCTCGGAATGTCCACTTGCATTTTCTACAGAAAGAGTGTTCAGAACTGCTCAATCAAAAGTATGGTTTAACTCTGTTAGTTGAATGCACAGATCAGAAAGGAGTTTCACAGAATTCTTCTGTGTAGTTTTTATTTGAACATATTCCTTTTTCCAATATAGGACTCTTAGCGCTCAGAATTTCCAATTGCAGTATCTACAGAAAGAGAGTTTCAGAACTGGTCAATCAAAAGTAAGGTTCAATATTGTTAGTTGAATGCAAGGAACAGAAAGAAGTTTTACAGAATGCTTCTGTGTAGTTTATATTTGAAGATACTCCTTTTTCCACTATTACCCTCTTAGCGCTCCGAATCACCACTTGCATTTTCTACAGAAAGAGTGTTTCAGAACGGCTCAATCAAAAGTAAGGTTCAACTCTTTTAGTTGAATGCACAGAACAGAAAGAAGTTTCACAGAATGCTTCTGTTTAGTATTTAGTTGAAGATATTCCTTTTTCGACTATTACACTCTTAGCGTTCCGCATATCCACTGGCAGTTTCTACACAAAGAGTGTTTCAGAACAGCACCTTCAAAAGTAAGGCTCAACTCTGTTAGTTTAATGCAGAGAACAGAAAGGAGTTTCAGAGAATGCTTCTGTGTAGTTTTTATTTGGGGATATTCCTTTTTCCACTATTACAATCTTAGCGCTCCTAATGTCCACTTGCATTTCCTACAGAAACAGTGTTTAATAACTGCTCAATCAAAAGTGTGGTTTAACTCTGTTAGCTGAATGCACAGATCAGAAATAAGTTTCACAGAATTCTTCTGAGTAGTTTTTATTTGGAGATATTCTTTTTCCCAATATAGGCCACTTAGCGCTCAGAATGTCCAATTGCAGTTTCTACAGAATGAGTGTTTCAGGACGGCTCAATCAAAAGTAAGGTTCAACTCTGTTAGTTGAATGCACAGAACAGATAGTAGTTTCACAGAATGCCTGTCTGTAGTTCTTATTTGACGATATTACTTTTTCCACTATTACCCTCTTAGAGCTCCGAATGTCCACTTGCATTTTCTACAGAAAGAGTGTTCAGAACTGCTCAATCAAAAGTATGGTTTAACTCTGTTAGTTGAATGCACAGATCAGAAAGAAGTTTCACAGAATTCTTCTGTGTAGTTTTTATTTGAACATATTCCTTTTTCCAATATAGGACTCTTAGCGCTCAGAATTTCCAATTGCAGTGTCTACAGAAAGAGAGTTTCAGAACTGGTCAATCAAAAGTAAGGTTCAATATTGTTAGTTGAATGCAAGGAACAGAAAGAAGTTTTACAGAATGCTTCTGTGTAGTTTATATTTGAAGATACTCCTTTTTCCACTATTACCCTCTTAGCGCTCCGAATCACCACTTGCATTTTCTACAGAAAGAGTGTTTCAGAACGGCTCAATCAAAAGTAAGGTTCAACTCTTTTAGTTGAATGCACAGAACAGAAAGAAGTTTCACAGAATGCTTCTGTTTACTATTTAGTTGAAGATATTCCTTTTTCGACTATTACCCTCTTAGGGTTCCGCATATCCACTGGCAGTTTCTACACAAAGAGTGTTTCAGAACAGCACCTTCAAAAGTAAGGCTCAACTCTGTTAGTTTAATGCAGAGAACAGAAAGGAGTTTCAGAGAATGCTTCTGTGTAGTTTTTATTTGGGGATATTCCTTTTTCCACTATTACAATCTTAGCGCTCCTAATGTCCACTTGCATTTCCTACAGAAACAGTGTTTAATAACTGCTCAATCAAAAGTGTGGTTTAACTCTGTTAGCTGAATGCACAGATCAGAAATAAGTTTCACAGAATTCTTCTGAGTAGTTTTTATTTGGAGATATTCTTTTTCCCAATATAGGCCACTTAGCGCTCAGAATGTCCAATTGCAGTTTCTACATAATGAGTGTTTCAGGACGGCTCAATCAAAAGTAAGGTTCAACTCTGTTAGTTGAATGCACAGAACAGAAAGAAGTTTCACAGAATTCTTCTGTGTAGTTTATATTTGAATATATTCCTTTTTCCAGTATTACCTTCTTAGTGCTCCGAATGTCCACTTGCATTTTCTTCAGAAAGAGTGTTCATAACGGCTCAATCAAAAGTATGGTTTTACTCTGTTAGTTGAATTCACATATCAGAAATACGTTTCACAGAATGCTTCTGTGTAGTATTTAGCTGAAGATATTCCTTTTTCGACTATTATCCTCTTAGCTCTCCGAATGTCCAATTTCAGTTTCTACACAAAGAGTGTTTCAGAACTGCTCCTTCAAAAGTAAGGCTCAACTCTGTTAGTTGAATGCAGAGAACAGAAAGAAGTTGCAGAGAACAGAAAGAAATTTCACAGAATGCTTCTGTGTACTTTATATTTGAATATATTCCTTTTTCCACTACTACCCTCTTAGCGCTCCAAATGTCCAGTTGCATTTTCTACAGAAAGAGTGTTCAGAACTGCTCAATCAAATGTACGGTTTAACTCTGTTAGCTGAATGCACAGATCAGAAAGAAGTTTCACAGAATGATTCTGTGTAGTTTATATTTGAAGATATTCCTTTCTGTTCTCTGCATTAAAATCAATCAAAAAATTATATTGAAATTGAAATACTGAATTTTATACTAAAGACAAGGCATCCAACTGAAAATGAAATTTTCCAGGTGAAAATTTCCAAATCATAAATATGTAGGGACAAAAAACTTTATTTATAAAGAAAAAGATAATTCTAATTAATTGATGATTCAAAGGTTTACAACTTTAAAAGTAAATATTATCTTTGAAGTAAAGTCCATTTAAATTATTTATGCCGCCAAAATTTTAGTAATTGTATATGTATATCATGTAAACTTTTTCGAGAATGATGGAATTGGAAATGTTAGGGTATTATGCGGAAAAAATCACCTAAAGAAAAAAATTATCTCCTCATGAAGGATTACTTTAGCCACTTTGACAGGTGTAGGTAAAAGAACACTTAATGCACATCAATATGATTAGGAGATGCGCGCTTAGATATACGTTATCATTGAAAAGAGAATTGTATTATCAGGTTTGCAGGGGCCCTTCTTATCCTTCATATTTATGTAACTTTGTCATCTATAGAAAGATTATAGGAATTTTAAAAATAGCTGATAGTTAAGAAACATCACCATAACACTGTGCTGAATGCATAATAAAACATTTCCCTTCTCTCTAAAAGCCTTTTAAAATTATGTACCATAATCAGTATGGCCAGCAGAGGGTCATTTCCATGTTCAAGTTCCTCTGTTTCTCGAGGGTGAGAATCCTTCTATAGTCTTCTGAGGGTGACACTGTAGTGTTTTCTTAGCCTGATTATTTTTATCTATTTTTTCCGACGCTTTCCTTTGTATATTTACATTTTACATATTGAAAGTTATTTTTTCAAATATTTTATATGCAAGTTTACAAAGTACAACGACTGTACATTAAAATAACTTATTTATGCCATATGGAAGATTAAATATAATTTTACAATATCTAATATTGATTGTTTAGTTTCTAATCATTGATACTTGACATGATTTTTCCCAGCATACCTCAAAATATTCTTCAAAATCCTGCGAATTAATTCCTGTAACACTTCTGAGGTGTATTAATAAGCTAGAGATGTAAAGAAGATTTGCAGAGAAAATTAGGTTCCCAAATTAGAAATTTTGTCCCACTATCGACTAGAAACCTCTTGAAATGATCAAAAACAATAATAATGCATGTCATAGAGGAAAACCAATAAGGCTGCTGCAGCATGACTACCTCTGTGACCTCAGACAAGTTACGTGTGGGTCCCTACTTCTGTGACCTCAGACAAGTTACGTGTGGGTCCGCACTTATTTTCTTCATCTCTAATAAATATTCGACAAATCTCATTTTCAAAAGTCTTTTAAGGCCTATCCACCTTTCTTTTTCTGATGGAGTTTTGCTCTCATTGCCCAGGCTGCAGTGCAATGTCATGGTCTCGGCTCACACAACCTCCGACTCCCGGGTTCATGTGATTCTCCTGCCTCCACCTCCTGAGTAGCTGGGATTACAGGTGCGCAACACAACGCCCAGCTAATTTTTTGTATTTTTAGTAGAGATGGGGTTTCACCATGTTGGTCAGGCTGGTCTTGAACTCCCGACCTCAGGTGATCTGCACGCCTCGGCCTCTCAAAGTGCTGGGATTACAGTCATGAGCAACCGCGGCCTGTGAGGGCTTTCTACTTTTAAGATGTCAGGACGTATAGCCTGGGAGGTAAATGGTAGTATATATATACATATATATATGTATATATATATACACACACACACACTGTATATATATACATATATACGGTATATTATACTATATATACATATATACTGAATATTATACTCTATATATACATATCTACTGTATATTATGTATATATATATATACACATACACACATACACACATACACACATGAGACAGAGAGAAGAGATAGACAATTTCATGTGAAAATATAAACTGTTAACATAATATTTTGCTTCTCTGAGGAATATTTAGCATTGTTCTCAATCTTCTCTGCAGAATTTAAGCATTTTTCTCAGAACTCACCAGATAGAATGAGGGAGGGGCCATATGATACGAGCCAGAGATGAAGGGAGAACAATAGAGAGGGTGCTTTGGGAAAAATAGTACAGTAAGGCTAGGGAATACTTCTCTCCAACAAAAAGACCAAGGTCACAGCTGTATCTCTTCAGAAGCCAAACTTTCTTTTAAAATGTCAATTTCCATCTATTTCTTGCTTCACAGACATTCCATTCATTGCTGGATTTCAAATAAAGCCTTTCCATGTGCAACCTTTCTATAGAAAAAGAGAAATATGGGGGACAGTACAGTCTAAGAAGTGATTAAGAATATCTAGTGGACTTTCCCAGACTGTAAATCTTTACATATATCTCAGCCTAATGAGGTGATTTATTGTGCTATAATGCACAGTGAACTATACAGATGCTTCTTTTTGATCATGCTGCAGAATGGAACTAAATACTAAATACCAAATAGCACTCCCATGATTCTTATACATGTCATTCATATGGCATATTTATGCTTTTTTATATAGCAATTCTTATTCTTAGCTCTTAGGCAACTACGGAATCTATTTGTCATTTTAATAGTCATGCTCCATTTGAGTTATGCAAGGTAGAAATTCTAAGTAGAAAATCTTGTTTTTATTGAAAGTTTTTAGTAAACATTTTGGAAAAAGTCTGTTTTTTGATGCTACTTCTGCACGCTTTCTCAACATGATATTACTTGGTATTGTCCTTATTAACCATAGTACACCATATTCTGCAAATGTTAGAGAGGGTTAAAAATCAGTCATGTATAAGTAAAGCTAATGAAATAGAAAGGAAACCATATTTAGGAAATGGAAGGCAGAAGCAAATGTATTAACCGTGAGTTAGAAACGGTTTAGTCTTTGGAATGAAGCAGCAAGAGTTTAAAAATCTGGTTTGTGATTCACTAGCTTTGTGACCTTGGAGAATTACCTCAGATTTCTGAGTATCAGTTTAGTAGGTGATATCAATTGCAACTTCGCAGAAATATCACAAGTATTAAATAAAGGACTTAGTATCTGGGAGAGCATAGAAAATTACTAATAGTTACATTTTTGTTAATATTACCGTTATTATTATCATACGTATAGTATTTTCTTTCACTGACAATGCATTTAGGACATAAGGAGAACTATAGAACAGTGCTTCTCCAACTTAAATGCAGAGCATGAATCACCTGGAGTTTTGTCAAAATGCGAATTCTGACTCAGTAGCCCTGCAAACTAAGGAAATCTTGGTAATGCTGGTGCTGCTAGTTCACCAACAGACCACACGTTTTGCAACAGCTATATAGAATGTCCTGTTTCTTTTTTTAATCACAAAACATGGCAAGCTCTAAAATAAAGCAGAATAACAGATTTAAATGTTAATACTCATGTCCTCAATTTATAATTTCTCCCTCCCTAACAATGGTATAATTCTGATTAAAAATTAGCAAAGAAAAAAATGGAAATTAATCTTCCTATGTTTATTCTTTTAACAAATTCTGTGTGATTACTACTGGGTTACTTGCTGTAGGAAATAGAAAAATTGCTTTGACATAGATCCTCAAGAATCTGTCCCACTACAAGCTTATTTTTGTAGGAAGCTAAAAGATTTATATAAATAACCGTAATTAAAGAGACAAATGAAGAAGTGCAATGAAAGACGTAGGGAAAGTGCTAGAGGAGTTCGGGGTGGAGGAAAATTATCCTCAAATAATATCTATGCGTAACATTATGCTATCTTCCCTAACCAGCGCTTGACCAGATTGTCACAGTGAACTTTGGTCCTTTCTTATATCTTAGTTTTGGTTCCCACATCCTTCTGTTTGGGGAAGTTCTTGTTTTCCTCATGTAATGACAACAACACTTAAACAATGTATACCAGATAAAAGGAACTATATTGCTTGCTTTATTTACATAGTTAATTTAATTTGTACAATGAACTATGAAGTAATCAGCATTATTTCCTTCATTTTACATATGAGAAAATGGAGAATCAGCGACATTGAATCATCTCAAGTTTCTAAAATATCCACTCTCACCAGGCTGTTTACCCTGTTTTTGTCTGTATGCTGCTATAACAAAATGCCACAGATTGAGTAATTCATAAAAAACAGAAATGTATTTCTCACAGTTCTGGGGCTGAGAAGTCCGAAATCAAGGCAGCGGAGATTTGGCAGTTGGTCCCGAGGTGGCACCTTCTTGCTTCGTCTTCACGTGACAAAAGTGGGCAAAAACGGACAATGTGACGACATGGCAGAAGAGACTGAGGAGCCCGGCATTCCTCTAAAGCATCTTTTACGAGGACGTTTATCTCATTCATGAGGGTGGATCCTTCTTCACTTAATCACTTAACCAAAAGCCCCATCTCTTGATGTCATTGTCCTGGGATTTTAGTTTCAACATACAAACTTTGGATGGGCACATAGGTTCAAATCATAGCACCCTCCAAATTATAATGCCTCTCTCATGCCTGTTCTCCTTGAAGTACCCTCTGGTTTTGCTCTCTTCATTCTTGCCATCACAGTTAACCCTTCAGTTCCATTTCTTTAAGTAATCTCTAAATTTGTAAGATGGTTCCATCTTTTTTTTTGTATATGGCAGTCTCTCAAACATATTTGTCATATGAACTAAGCAGGTAAATATGTAAATGCCAGCTAAATTTTAGTGAATGATATAATGGCCTAAAGTTGTATCTACCCTTCAGCCAAATATATTTACTTTTAGTAGCAATCTCCTGTCATATACAAAGTCACGACTCTAGGGGTAAACATTTTAGCCTGTGGGTAAGATGTAAAGCAGTGGTATGTTATAGTGACAACTCACTGTCATAGCACTGGGACATGCTCCTCTATCTGCTACAAATTGAATCAACAAAATATATATGATTTTGTCAGATTTAAATGTATGCTCCTGTTAGTGAAATAAAAGTATGGGAAAACTTTACGGAGTAGATTTAATAGAAATGTTTTCCTGAGTTATCTGCCTTCTTTATTTTTATGTTATGCTTTAAGTCTATGGTCAATGTATAGAGCTATGATTGATGTGCTTTTCCAATTCTGTTCAGATCAGACAGGTTAATTTTCTTCTTTTAAATCTTCTTGAATTTTGTCTAACACTTTTTGTTCCAATTTCTTACTAGATTATACTCCCTTCCCTAACTGCTTCATGATTACTTATACACAAACAATATTATGATATTGACACATTGAATTCATTTTAGGTGATGATTTTGGTCATAAACATGAGCAGATTGTGAAGTGTTTCAGCCATCCCAGGGCATGGCTGTGAGTCCCTTGTCTAATGTTTCAAAAAAATCTTGAATTTGTGATGATGCTGTGATGGTCCCTCAGATATTCTTACACACATCTTTGCCCCTTGTTCCCTCTAACTTTCCTCTTCTGATAAAAAAGCAAACACTGCCAAGCTCAAATGGAATTACATTTGGATGCAAGTGTCACTATGCAATGGTTGCCAATAAAAGTACACAAGGAATTTCATTATGGTGAATTAAAGGCAAACAGACTTCAGAGAAATGAGCACGAACATGAAAATGGCGCATGGTACGCGGATCTCACTGGAAAGTCATTCGGTACACAATGTTTTCACTAGAAAAATCCATTAGCTTTAGCTAGAAATTGAAATTACTTTGTAGGAAATCAGAATAAAATATGTGAAAACATTATATTCTGTGCAAGATTAATACCACGCCTGGTGTTGAAAGGTTTGTGGTCTTGCTTCGACGATGCTAAAAGGTCAGAAACCACAAAGATGCATATGTGTTGTCGTTTGCACAGTTACTAATTTTTCTCATTATTTCCATAATGCGATGTGCTGTTTCAACAGAGAAACCCTCTGGAGAGTGGCTTGCACTGTTTTCAGGCAGCTCTTTTGCTTTCATGTTTTGGCCTTGGCCAGGGAATTCAGACAGACTTTTCAGTTATTTTCGACAAGAATGTATTCATTGATTGTTTTAAATAATAATAAATAGATTTTAAAATTACTGTACATTACTGCACTTTAAACGCCATGAGGTCAAGGACTCTAAAGTCTGGACATCATTGTATACCCTACATCTTGCACAAGGTTTAGAAAAAATGGCATGGACACCTATTTTTTGAATCAATAAATGAATACATAAAAGAATTCCAAACTCTAGTCCAAGGTTTTAGATTAATAATGTATTAAAATGCGTAAAATTTATAGACAAAACTCTTCTTATTTAGAAGTTTATTCTTTAATTGGAGAGATAAAATATATGCACATAAAAGCTTAAGGAAAAATAATAAGGGTTTTGAAGTACTTACTATGTGAAAAATTTAGCATAAATCTTACATCCATTTATTTAACACATTTTATACGTTGCATTATTTATATATAGTGCTGATTGGTAGAATTCATATGTGAACGGAACTATAAAAATTTTGAGGATAAGCACTAGAAACACAGAATAAATAGAGTGTTAACATGCAAAACACAGAAATACTTCAATTGACTAGGTGAAAGAAAAGATTTCTGGTTCCATGTACACTGATTATTGAGGGATGAGTATGACATTATTATGCCAGAATCAATAAATATTTTAAATAGGGAGAAAACTATAATTATATATCTTTGTGTTCAACAGGAGTAGCAGTACTGATAAAGTAGAAGTTTGTTATACCTTTTTTATAGTCTTTTAAAGTTGTTTATAAATAAAATCTACTCTTAGTTAATTAATGGTTGATGTTCATTGAAGTGCTTTCAAATTTTTGACCTCTGAATTGCCTTGTACATATGGAGAAATAAAGCTTGCCTAGCATAATTTCTTGAGTGGGGAATGAATGATCTGGATAGATTTGTTGACAATATGTCTGTACTTATTTTATTAATTCTTTAATCTTCATGAAGAAAAATATAAAAGTCATATTCTAGTGTTTTATACCATGGAAAAAATGTCTTATCCTTTTCCTAAGGAAAAATACATCATGACACAAAAGTAAAGTTAATTAAATTACTTACTTTATTAATTAACTGTCTATTATTTCTATGGGTTGAAGTAAATTTGATACTCAATGCTATTCAATCTAATTCTAAAAGCTTGAATGAGTAATGATTTTTTCATGTAAGGTTAGTTGAAATAAATTATCACTGATTTTCAGATTTAATATTAATTAGCTATTGCATATTCTTAATGGGATATAAGTGTTTAAAAAGCCCTTTTTGGTTGCGAAAAGACCACGCCCATTGTAGACTTCTTAGAATACATCACATCTGGCCTCCTTTTTAGAGTGGGGAATTCAACTCATAAGTGGCTGGACATTGATTCTGAACATTTTGAACATTATTTGCCTGTCTTCACTCATACTGGTTGCTGTTCTTTTATAAGTAATCACCATGTTTAGCATGCACTTGAACTATTGTTACTTAGGGTGCTTGACTATTTACAAGTCTCACTAGGATTCTAGGTATTCATTAGTCTCGTGGTGTGTATTTGCTGATGGTCCTATTATCTTTGTTGGTTCAGTTACACAGTACCATCCAAGATGCTGCAACACATTATACACAGGGTATGGGTTGTGGGAGCTACAGATATCAGTTATTATTTAGGCTCAGAAACTTAGAATCTCTGCAAGGTTGGACATGATCCTTAGTCTTGTTTTAAGACCGTCTTGTTTTAAAAGTTAAACCCAAATTCTTAAAATATAGAATAGGGGTGCTAGTAGTGCTCACAGAATTGTAGTAAAGATCAGCTGGGAAAGAAGAGCCTATTAAACAGAGCCTGGTATTTAATAAGTATCAGCTGCCTTCAATTAGGAATCTGTGTTGTCATGATTAGAAGATTGCTGGTTTATTTTACAGATCTGTAAGTATAGCCAAAATATGTCAAAATAACCACCAGAAAGAATCATATACCGTCCCTTGAACATTTCATCCCTAGAATCTAGCCAGATTAGCATCTCTATACTGGCAATACTGTTAACACAGATTGTGCTCAAACCCCTCATTGACTTTTCAGCACCTGTAAATTACTGGAGATTTAGGAAGAAGTCTGGGGTTATGGCTTAGTTAAGCTGAGTGGCCAGAAAGTGTGAGATGCTGGATGCCTCCTCCAGTTCATTTCTCCAGCGGCCGCACCAGGCGTATCCATAGCTCCGCTCCCGGGAGCTCGTCTCCGGCGTGGGGCGTGTGCGCACCCCTGGCCGGGCGGAGCCTGGAGCCTGCTCATTAGCAGCGCGGGCAGCTCGTGCGCCCGCAGGAGGGAGGCGGAAGCACAGCCCTGAGCCGCCAGCAGGAGGAGGGAGCGCGGCGGCTGCAGGCAGGGGAGGGAGAGGAAAGAACGGAGGGACGGTTCCCGGACAGAGCGGGAGGAATCGGGGAGCGGCCAGTCCAGGGGGAGCTGCTCCGCTGCGCTGCGCTCGTTATTCACAGGACGCGGCGGCGCTTCCCGGGGCCGCTTCCCGGTCCCCTGGGTGGAGGCTGCCATCTAAACCTGACTCCAGGTGAGTTCCCCAAAGAGGCGAAGCGAGGGGTCTCGAACCAGAGACTTGGAACTGGCGAGGCTGCTCGGCTCCCCAAGCGCCGCTGCCTTGACATTTCCCGATTCACGGGAGGTTTTGGGGGCGGCTGCACAGGCTGGAGGGGCGGATGGGCGGTTGCGATCCTCAGCCGGCGTGGGGGCGTTCGGGAGGAATTAGCTTCAGTGAACGGGGTTTTAGGAGATGTCCGCAAGGCACGCGCTATGTACGCGTTTCTAGACGAGCTTTTGAGACAGAAATTTGGCTTCCCGGATGCCCGTTTTGGCCTTCTGTCCTTCCTTTTGCTTGCCTCATGCCCAATTTTCCAAGCCGAGGAAAGGACTGGAAGGGCGTGGAAGTAGGAGGTCTGGGCACAGCATTCGGCAGGGCAGCCCTGGTCTCCAAGTTTGGGGGTGGGGGGTGGGACTCTTTTCCTTTCAGCCTAATTTACCAGGGGAAAACCCGCAGAGCACCTTGAGGTGCCTTTGCTCCGCACCCTCCATAAGCTTATTAGAGGGAACTTGAGGCTCGCTAGACAACCTGTGACAGGTGACGGCAATTTAGCTTAAAAGCCATGTTGGTTCACTTCGTCTCCTCTTTATCCTTTGTTGCAAAATTGATACCTTTTTGGATTTCTTTAACAGCACAAAGTTTAAGTGGCCGGCTGACAGGAAATATTTCTTTTGAAAATGCTATGAGAAAAGTGATGAGTTAACGTTGAGAGAAAGGCAACTTTATTTTCTCGGAAGAACTTTGGGGAAAGAGATTGATAGGGAAATTCTGGGCATGAAATTATGGACATTTCCCACAGAACTTCCTTCATTTATTTATTTTTTTACATTTCCTTCATTTTTTTTTTTAATCGTGTGTGTGTGTATCAGAGAGACAAAATTCGTTGGAGGTATTAGGACTTTATTTGGTTTAGAAGTTTCTTTCTTACTAATAGCACTAATTTGTGATCTTCATGATTATAAGAATTTACTAAGTGTTTTGCTTTTAGGTGTTTTGGGTCTGTTTTTTAAAAAAATTCAATACTTACTTTGTGGGCCTTGCTGAATACCTCTCAATAAAATCGGTGGGCATACAGTTAGTGACATGACCCCTGTGGATTTAATAGCAGGTAAGTATACAAATGATAAGTTTAGGAAATAAATGTCAGAATCAACATTTAGGTGTGAAATTGAAATATCTTTCAAATATTTACCAAACTCTCTTATAGGATCCAATGTCATTTTATGGTCAAGAGAGCTTAAAGGTTTCTCAGATTGAGATATATGTATCTACTTTGTTAATCCAAATGTAATGTTTTATTTTGTTCTTTAATGACTGTTTGAATTCAACAAATAAAACTTGCATATTTAATGTAAGGTTCTTTCACATATATTACTTCTCCAATTTTTAATATAAATTTAAGGAGAAAAGCAATATTCCATTTTGTAGATGAAGAGACTGTGTCACAGAAGTATTACTTTACCTAGATTTCTGTAATTATTATGTTATAAACTTAGAAATTACATATTATTCTGGAACATATAAAATATATGAATGTTATAAACCATAAGAATTCAGACCTATGCTATTTAACTTCAAGTTTAGTTCTTTACCCAAACAATTGCATGACTACATTGAGACTACTGAAGTAATTATATATGAACACGCTATACGAAAAAATACTTAAAACATTTCTTATTTTTGTCGTTTCTCTTCGATATAAAATATACTATAATTTAATGGAGTTATATTCCATATTTAGATGCTCCTAACTTCCAAATAACACCTAAACTCCTAAAAACTGACCTGTGTCCTTCTTAATAGAAGTGGCTTGACCGGGAGACCCAATTTTTACTAAGAATATTCTTGGGATAATTTATGTCTTATAATCAAGATAAAGACAGGCCACATTTAGTTGTATTTTTAAACCACTTAGTGTGAAGTTGCAACGCAGACATAACTTGCTTTCAGGCTACACTGCCAGCTTTGCAGTGAATAGTCTTTAAGATTCCGTGGAAACATTGGCAGATATAGCTAATGTCTATCTGATGTAGGATTTATGAGAAAAGGAGAGGTAGAAACTGAATGCTCTTATATTTCATATGTGACCACATTCATAAAACTTTATTGATAAGTACTTTGTTGTCTGACACGGGCTGATACAAATAGGCTTCTTCAAGAGTTGAGGAAGAAAACTAAATCCCTATAATACAGCCTTTTTCCTCCTTTTCTTTCTTAAGCGGTAATAGTTGATCCTAGCTTTTGTGTGTCTATGCATGCTCAATACAGTTAGGGGTATAAGGAGAAGTTAAGCAAGAATATTGAATGCTAGCTAGGAAAGTTTTTGGAGTCTCAAATACTTTGGAACGATTTTTCACATTATATACATAAAATTCCTAGTTACATTTGGGAACTAAGTATATTATACACAACTTTGCATCTGATTACAGGATTCCCTGTACATTTATAGCTCAGGTATTCTGGAAAGAGTCAAGATAATTAGTTTTATGGCTCTTGCCCGTGTGACCTGTTTCTTTCTGGTCCTGATATTAAAAGGATGACTTAAATTTTCTGGAATGTCAAAATTTTCTCTTCCCTTGGATCCTACAAAATACTTCAAGCAGTGTATGTGTGATACTCGCTGTCATTCCAACATTTCCAATCCTCCTGAGAATGCTAAACAATGCCCTAGATTTCTTCCTTTGTAATTCTTTCAGGTAGAGGGTTAGCTGAGTTAGGAAGAAAGGAGAGAGGGAGAGAAGAAGAGAGATGACATTTTATCCCTCAGGAAAGAACAAGACCAATTGTATTCCTAATTTAGAAATATTATTCTACAAACATTCCTGAACAAGAGGGCTTTGCATATACATTAAAGCAGAATACCTAGTCAACTTCTAGTTATGCCATGTAGTGAAATGGAAGTAAGATGAGCAGGCCGAGATCATTTTTGTTGGAGAACTGAGACCACATGAAATAGGTAACAGAGTTACCCCAACTGGGGGGCAAGAGGACTTGAAAGTTTCCTCCATAAATTTGCAGTTAGTACAGGGCTGCTCCAGTGATCAGAGTCATGAATGCCCTAGAGTGTCTGTATAACCCTGTACACAGGCTGAGACAGCTCTAACGGCCCAGAAAAGCCTCTGGACAGAATCACTGCACCCTTGGACATTGTCCGACCGCATGTATGAGAATAGTGAGTGCTGAGGAGTTGTGGGTAGCTCGGTACAACTCTTGCTAAAGGAGTGTCATCAACATTCATTGCTGAAAGTGAATTTTTTCATTCACATATGTGATGCCTATTAGGTCATGATTTCTTGGATACCAATTTGTACAAGATATGAATTAATTTTTGAACATCCTTTCTTAAAAGTACCATGTTCATATAGTTGCTCATTTTAATATGAGTAGTTCAGATGGGACATAATAGAGTAAGGAAATGATTGAACATCCTAAGATCTAGTGTATATACCTTTGTTCATGATGAGATTCATCCCCTGTCCCCCTTTGTAGTGACACTGATGGCATAAGGAGTATTAGATGAAATTTAATGCAGAAAACAATGGGATATATGAATGGTAGATATGGTTGACAACCACCATTTTCACTGAAGTTGTTTCAAAGCAAAGAAATTTGGGATAAATTCATTTTATTTGCTCCTGAAGGGTAATTAGGAATAAGTAGGAATTGTGAAGAGGCTGTAGTGTTGACATTAAGAGAAGTTTTTGATTCTTAAAATAGGATATATTACACAAGAGTGAACAAACAGAAGATACTGAACAAATATTCTGTCATAAGTAAGTGATGGATTATTCGGACTTGTTGAACTATGTTTTTAAATGTATTATTTAAATATTTAAATATTATTAAAACCTTAAATAATATTTAAATATTATAAAAGTTGTAGAAAATTATGTTTTCAATACAAATATACACTTATAAGCTATATTGTAGATATGGGAGTAAACAATGCAATTTTTTTTAACTGAGTGAAAAATTTAGTTTTTTAAAATTCCAAATGGAGCTAACAGCTTAGTGTGATACATATTTTGAATTTCAAAATTTGTAACCAAATAGGACAAATGTGTTGAAGTGTACTTTTCTTGAAGAACCGTGATAAGAATGAGCGGTGAAAAAATTACAGCATACTTACCAGGGATGAAATACTTGCTTAGGGTTAATAAGAAAAATCTCAGCAAACGCTAGAAATGAGGTACACGATCTATCAGAGACCCATGATTAAAGTGGTATCTTGTTAGGTATATGAGCTTGAAAAGAAACGGCATAGCTTCACTTTACCCCAGTTGCTTCTTTTGTAAAACGGGGAGACTAAGAGTGTGGTAACTCAAAATCCTTTGTTAATGATTTTCTTCTTAGAACAGTGCCAGGTCCAATTAGGATTAGATTGCTATTTTTATTATTGATATTTGCCCTAGTTCTGCCTTTTATTGACTGTGTGAAATTGGTGAAGATCCCTTTCTGAAGCTTTGTTTCTTACCTACAAGCTGGGAATAGAATACCTGCTATGAAGAGTGGTTGTTAGTACATTAGAAAGGCTGGATATTTGTTTATATAAGGGGCTCAGCGCATGGTAGAAATTTGATAGCATTTTTTGCTTGCCCTCCCATGTATTACTGTGAAGACATCCCACATATTATGTCCAAGTTTTTATTTTCCCCTCAAATGCAATGTCAAGCACAAAACATTCCCATCTCCCAATTCTCTTCTGATGTTCTACAACCATTAAAGTATAGAAAACTAGAATGAGTGTTTTTATAACTTTTGCTGTACTTAAGCATGTGGAGAGAAGAGCGCTAGATCACAGGACACACTTTGATAGGAAAAGGGAAATATTTACACTGCAAACAACTTTCTCCTCATGCTTAACAGTTTTATGCTGTCATTCTGTCAGCACCAAGTGAGATTTTTCTATTTAAATAGTTTTCTATTTGTGGTATGATAATTCATGTATGGACTTCATGTAACTAACATAAATATAATGGATGGTTGAGAAGTGGTTTATTTTTACCAAGAGGAAAAAATGTGTACACGATTTTTTAAAATATTGCTTTGAAAATATTTAAAATTAATTTTGATTCAGTTGGTGGAAGATAGCGTCACAAATTCACTGCTAGTGGTATTCTTGAGAAGTAATGTTTGAATTTTCTAGGTATTGTCCCCAGACTGGCTTAAAAGAATTTAATTTTAGATGTAAATTTTCTGCTTAACATGGAAGATTTTCCCTGAAAATATTAGCTTCATCAGATACATAGTTGCTTAGGGGTAGCTGCATGGAATTATGGGAAGAGTGAAATAGAAAAAAATTTTCATGTCTAAGTTATACATACTGGTGTAATCATATTGATTGGATGATAATGATAATTACAGCAATAATGTGATTGAAAGGGTAAGCAAGTAACATATACTACAGTTACTAATATAATCCTGTGATTGAGTTTACCACTTCGTTTCTCTTTCCTGGAAACCCTTAAGTTTGTCACTATTGCACTTTATTTCCTTTGCTTATTGTAGTGGTGTATTAGTTGTATTACTGCTGCTATAACAAATTACGACACATTTACATAACTTAACACATATTTATTGTCTTGCAGTTTCAAAGGTCAGAAGTCCAAAATCACTTTAATATGGCTAAGTCAATGTGTCTGCAGTGTGGGTTCCTTCTCGAGGTGCTGAGGGGAGAATCCATTCTCTTGCATTTTCTGCTTCTGGTGGCACCTGTCTTCATTGTCTTTTCCCCATTCCTCCATTTTCAAGGTGCGTTGCTTTTATTTCTGTTTCTGTCTCCGCGCTGTCTCCTCCTTTAACTTTGAGTCCTTCTCTCCACTTCATCTAAGGACTCCTGTGATTACTTTGGACTCACGTGGATGATCTGAGATAATCACCTTGTCTCCAGATCCTTAAATGAATCGTATCTACAAGTCCTTTGGCTGTGTAAGGCAGCACATTCCCAGGGCCGGGAGATTAGGTGAAGAACATCTTTTGGGACTATTATGCAGCCTATCACAAGTGGTAATATCACTTTTATGCCTTGAGACCCTGAAATTAATGTACTTGCTTACGCATGGAAAAACAATGTATCTGTGGGGGTAACAGTTTATTTTTGAACCATTAGAAGGTATTGATGGGGAAGTTTTCATCTGACAACAGATACTGATAAATTAAATACCCTTAGATTTGTCAAAACTAGCTTTAGTAAAATATAAGTAAAAGTATTTGCACTGCTAGGGTCAAAAATATTAATTAAACCCATTATTTATCAAGGCCAAGTCCTGGATTAGTTAGGTTTAAATTAACCTAGAACATTATCTTCCATAGTGCTTAATTGTGAAGCTTAGTTCTTGTTGACAAAAGCTCATCCATATAAGAAAGCATCGAAAGGTTGGTGTTTTTTTAACCTTTGCAGAATATAACTTTTCAAAGGGATGTTAGACAGTAGTTCCATCACAATTGATGCAGTTCACAGACATTCTTTGTGAATATTTTATCTCATGAGTTATATCTATGACACTAATCATAGACTTCTAGAAGAAATTTAGCAATGGTCATGTCAGCCTTTCAAATCTTTCTGTAACCTAGAAGAGGATCATTGCATAAGATAGATTCATTTTCCCCTTTATTCCATTGTTGCCAGAGAGAACTTGAAATGCCCTGTTCAAATTAATTTAATGCAAATGAATTCTTGCTGCCTCACAAGTAGTTTGTCCTTCATTTTTCTTAAAATTAGATTGAAAATGGATGTGACCTGCTTTACTGGTTGTTGTGCAGGAAGCGTTGTCCTTCCTGAAAGCTCCCTCCGTTGTCAAAATGAAGCCATTAAGAGTAAAGTAAATTATATTATCTGATCATAGTATCACAATTGACCTTAAAACAATAAATTTTATAATCAGTGCAAATTGCTGAATAGTGTTTGCAGTTGTAGAAATTTCAAAGGAAACCCTGGTTGAGATACAAAGCTGCTGTAATCATTTTTAAAATCTTTGTTTTTCTTTTACTTTGGAACAGTAGTGCAGTAAGTACTTTTGCCTTATTGTTCTCTCTGCCTTCCAGAAACCCTCATTCAAATATTCTAAGTTTTTAAGTCTTTTTCATTTCTTTTAATATTGTAACATTTAACAATGTCAAAGAAAGTATAATTTTTCTGGAAATCAAGCTAAAAATAAAGAGAAGCCGATGTAAATGAACATCAAATTAACAAGATTGATTAGGAAAAGTAATTTTTGAAAAGGGCCCAAAATCCCTTTGCACATAAATGCAAAAGAATTTAGTGAAAGAAGGTGAAACTGGAGTAAAGAACTCTACGGATGCGTAAGTAACTCTTAATAAGAATGAGTAACGTACATGCGTATCTTTAGCTCCCAGTTTCAGAGATACAGTAGTTGTACAACAAATGGTCCTTTCCTGCTGTTAAGGAAGCCTCTCCTCCTCCAGCCATGCCATTCCTCAGAGCAAGCTCTTCCACTGAGTTTTCAGCAACCATAAGTAAGAAGGATGGTACGATAGGCTGCGTGTACATATGGCCCTCATTAGCAGGCCAACTGTTCCTTTTGCACACCCACATCACTGGGGACATATGGCGTTACTTTGACTGTTGAAACAAGTGTGTGTGGACATATCTTGCTATGAGTAAAAGACTGTTGATTGTCTTTCTCTTGTCGCTCATGCAACCGTCTCCTTGTGGAGATCGTATTATCCATAACACTAGATTTGAGGATGATAAATGACGTTGTTATTATTAACTGAATTTGCCTCTCTAGTTTGATCACAAAACCAGCGAATGTTTGCTTATGGAACATGTAAAGCTTATAGAAGACGGAAAGCTTACAGAAAGAAATGATGGCTTTTCTAAGCATAAGAGTCAGGTCTTTTTCAATCAAAAACTAACTCATTCAAAAATTCAAGAGTTCTGTAAAACCAGAACAGCAGAGGTTTCAGAAATGCTATTGAGATCATTTATTATAAAATAGCCATTAATGAAATGTAATAGTGAGTCTGTTGTTGTGACTATGTGGAGAAATGAATGAGAAAATATAAGATAGGCTGGAATGAAGAGAGTCATCGGATCCCAACATAATTCATTTTGTATAGTTCACAGTATTGTAGCTTTAAAAAAATTATGAATTTTTTCAGTACTGTGAATTCTGAATTTGCAATATGAGGCTTTTCAATCCTTGCAACAAGTGTGTATTTTTCAGTGGTTCTAGAATTATCGGGGCTTTCGAGCTGCTTCTGATAAGAAGGCAAGGCTAGAGGACTCGTGTTGAGGTGGCATTTGCACAGGACTTTAGATAACATACATCGATGATGTAGAGAGAAGAGCGGGTGATGTTGCTGTGGATTATAGTGGAAAGGCACCTTTTGCTCCCTCTGCTGACCTATTTGTGTATTCAGCTGTGTAGCATATTTCTTGTATAATTACATAGTAATTTCACACACTACATTAAGAAAATCTGAACAATTTTTACTAAACTCATGTTTTCTAAATATTAAGTAAATAAAACCAATATTTGGCTAGGTAACATTTATAAAAACAGGATTTCTAGATAGATGATGATAAATTTTCATCTATATCTATAGAGCTGATAAATTTTCAAAACCCTTTGAATATCACTTGTACTACAAAGTCTCGTTTCAGTTTCAGTGCCATGGCACATTGATTAATCACCACTAAAGCGGTACATGAAATATTTGGCAATATAGGTATTTGGTAATGGTGATTGATGCACAGAATACGGCACCGTTATTATGCACTGGCCTTGAGAACTTTAGTTTTCATCTTCGATCACCTGATAGAGAACAAACTAACAGCTTTTTTCTTTCACCTTGCTGGAGAATAAACTAACAACTTCAAATTATCTGATCCATCCAAAAACTTATTTCCGTGAAACTCACTGATTTATTTATTATTTCGTGGGGATCACTATTATTTGCTGTAGTAAAATATCAAATGATCGATGTTTTATACCAACATGGCAGCTCACATGGTAGGCAACAGAATGAAAACAAACAGGTTTACTACCAAGAATTATACTATATTGCTTTTATTGACAGAAAAAGCATACAGATAATTTTATTCAGAGATTTTATGTGAATTATTTTGATAAGTGTACACATATATTTATAACTGACCTTTCTTTGTCAAGTGTGTGCCCACACACGTATTCATACTAAATCAATCTTAGAGATCTTATCCAAAGATTGAATTTCTTAAAGTGACTGTTCCAAATATGTATAATTTATGGCAAAAAAGTCACAAAATGGCAATACAAGGAGGCATAAAACTGAAGATAAAGGGGGAGATGATGGTTAAAAACACCTGTAAATGAATAATTGATTTTGATTTAAATTCTTTTTAGTTCTTAGCTGATGAAATGAATATAAATGAAATTATTATGCAAAACACCTCTATTTGTTGTATATGCATGTACATATATGTGTTACAAATACAAAACTGATAGGATATTATTTAACATATATTCACACTCATAATGTGCATATATGTACATAATGAAAATGAGTGCTTGTTTTATATGTATGTATACACACACATACACATATTGCATACTTTCATTTTTTAAAATTTTACTTTAAGTTCTGGGATACATGTGCTGAACATGCAGGTTTGTTACATAGGTATACTTGTGCCATGGTAATTTGCTGCACCCATCAACCCGTCATGTAGGTTTTAAGCTCCACATGCATTAGCTACTTGTCCTAATGCTCTCCCTCCCCTTTCCCCACACCCACCTACAGACCCCAGTGTGTGATGTTCCTCTCCCTGTGTCAACATGTTCTCATTGTTCAGCACCCACTTATGAGTGAGAACATGCAGTGTTTGGTTTTCTGTTCCTGTGTTAGTTTGCTGAGGATGATGGTTTCCAGCTTCATCCATATCCCCGCAAAGGACGTGAACTCATCCTTTTTTATGGCTGTGTAGTATTCCATGGTGAATATGTGCCACATTTTCTTCATCCAGTCTATCATTGATGGGCATTATGTTGGTTCCAAGTCTTTGCTATTGTAAATAGTCCCATGATAAACATATATGTACATGTGTCTTTAGAGTAGAATGATGTATAATCCTTTGGTATATACCCAGTAATGGGATTGCTGGGTCAAATGGTATTTCTGGTTTTATATCCTTGAGGAATCACCACATTGTATTCCACAATGGTTGAACTATTTTACAAGCCCACCAACAGTGTAAAAGTGTTCCTATTTCTCTGCATCTTCTCCAGCATCTGTTTCCAGAATTTTTAATGATCACCATTCTAACTGGTGTGAGATGGTATGTCATTGTGGTTTTGATTTGCATTTCTCTAATGAACAGTGATAATGAGCTTTTTTCATATGTTTATTGGCCACATACATATCTTCTTTTGAGGAGTGTCTGTTCATATCCTTTGCCCACTTTTTGATGGGGTTGTTTGTTTTTTTTTTCTTGTAAATTTGTTTAAGTTCCTTCTAGATTCTGGATATTAGACCTTTGTCAGATGGATAGATTGCAAAAATTTTCTCATATTTTGTAGGTTGCCTGTTCACTCTTGTGATAGTTTATTTTACTGAGCAGAAGCTCTTTAGTTTGATTAGATTCCATCTGTCAATTTTGGCTGTTGTTTCAAGTGCTGTTGGTGATTTAGTCATGAAGTCTTTGCCCACACCTATGTCCTGAATCATATTGCCTAGGTTTTCTTCTAGGGTTTTTATAGTTTTAGGTTTTACATTTATGTTTTTAATCCACCTTGAGTTAATTCTTTTATAAGGTATAATGAAGGGGTCTAGTTTCTCTTTTCTGCATATGGCTACCCAGTTTTCCCAGCGCCATTTATTACATAGGGAATCCTTTCCCCATTGCTTGCTTTTGTCAGGTTTGTTGAAGATCAGATTGTTGTAGATGTGTGGTGTTATTTCTGAGGCCTCTATTCTGTTTCATTGGTCTATATATCTGTTTTGGTATTAGCACCATGCTGTTTTGGTTACTTTAGCTTTGTAATATAGTTTGAAGTCAGGCAGCGTCATGCCTCCAGCTTTGTTCTTTTTGCTTAGGTTAGCCTTGGCTCCACAGGCTCTTTTTTGCTTCCATATGAAATTTAACATAGTTTTTTTCTAGTTCTGTGAAGAAAGTCAATGGTAGCTTGATGGGAATAGCATTGAATCTATAAATTACTTTGGGCAATATGGCCATTTTCATGATATTGAGTCTTCCTATCCATAAGGATGGAGTGTTTCTCTATATGTTTGTGTCCTGTCATTTCCTTGAGCTCTGGTTTGTAGTTTTCTTTGAAGAGGTCCTTCACATCCCTTGTAGGTTGTATTCCTAGGTATTTTGTTTTCTTTTTAGCAATTGTGAATGGGAGTTTACTAATGATTTGGCTCTCTGCTTGTCTGTTATTGGTATATAAGAATGATTGTGATTTTTGCACATGAATTTTATATCCTGAGACTTTGCCAAAGTTGCTTATCAGGTTAAGGAATTTTTGGGCTGAGGTGGTGGCGTTTTGTAAATATACAATCATGTCATCTGCAGACAGAGACAATTTGATTTCCTCTCTTCCTATTTGCATGCTTTTATTTCTTTCTCTTACTCGATTGCCCTGGCCAGAACTTCCAATACTATCTTGATAAGAGTGGGGAGAGAGGGCATCCTACTCTTGGGCCAGTTTTCAAAGGTAATGCTTCCAGCTTTTGGCCATTTAGCATGATATTAGCTATGCATTTGTCATAAATAGCTCTTATTTTTGTGAGATATGTTCCATCAATACCTAGTTTATTGAGAGTTTTTAGTATGAGGGGTGTTGAATTTTATTGAAGGCCTTTTCTGCATCTATTGAGATAATCATGTGGTTTTTGTCATTGGTTCTGTTTATGTGATGGATTATGTTTATTGATTTGCATATGTTGAACCAGCCTTGCATGCCAGGCATGAAGCCAACTTGATCGTGGTGGATAAGTTTTTGATGTGCTGCTGGATTCTCTTGCCGGTATTTTATTCAGGATTTTCGCATCGATGTTCATCAGTGATATTGGCCTGAAATTTTCTTTTTCTATTGGGTCTCTGCCAGGTTTTGGAATCAGAGTGATGCTGGCCTCATAAAATGATTTAGGGAGGAGTCTTTCTTTTTCTATTGTTCAGAATAGTTTCAGAAGGAATGGTACCAGCTCCTCTTTGTACCTCTGGTAGAACTCGGCTGTGAAGACATCTGGTCCTGGGCTTTTTTTGGTTGGTAGGCTAGTAATTACTGAGTCAATTTCAGAACTTGTTATTGGTCTATTCAGGGATTTGACTTCTTCCTGCTTTAGTCTTGGGAGGGTGTATGTGTCCAGGACTTTATCCATTTCTTCTAGATTTTCTAGTTTATTTGTGTAGAGGTGTTTACAGTATTCTCTAATAATAGTTTGTATTTCTGTGGGATCAGTGGTGATATACCCTTTATCGTTTTTTAATGTGTCTATTTGATCTTTCTCTCTTTTCTTCCTTGTTAGTCTGGCTACCGGTCTATCTATTTTTTTAATCTTTTCAAAAAACCCACTCCTAGATTCATTGATTTTTTTTTGAAGGTTTTTTTTGTGTTTCTCTCCCATTCGGTTCTGCTGTGATCTTAGTTATTTCTTGTTTTATACTAGGTTTTTAATGTGTTTTCCATTGCTTCTTTTGATTGTGATGTTAGGGTGTCTATTTTAGATCTTTCCCACTTTCTAATGTGGACATTTAATGCTGTAAATTTCCCTCTAAACACTGTTTTAACTGTATCCCAGAAATTCTGATATGTTGTGTCTTTGTTCTCATTGGTTTCAAAGAACTTATTTATTTCTGCCTTAATTTTGCTATTTACCCAGTAGTCATTCATAAGCAGGTTGTTCAGTTTCCATGTAGTTGTGCAGTTTTGAGTGAGCTTCTTAATTCTGAGTTCTAATTTGATTACACTGTGGTGTGAGAGATTGTTTGTTATGATTTTCATTCTTTTGCATTTGCTGAGGAGTGTTTTACTTCCAATTATGTGGTTGATTTCAGAATAAGTGCTATGTGGTGCTGAGAAGAATGTATATTCTGTTGATTTGGGGTGGAGGGTTCTGTAGGTATCTATTAGGTCCACTTGGACCAGAGCTGAGTTCAAGTCTGAATATCCTTGTTAATTTCCTTTCTTGTTGATCTGTCTAATATTGATAGTGGGTTGTTAAAGTTTCCCACTATTATTGTGTGGGAGTCTAAGTCTCCTTGTAGGTCTCTAGGAACTCGTTTTATGAATCCTGGTGCTCCTGTATTTGGCATATATATATATATTTAGGATACTCAGCTCTTCTTGTTGCATTGATCCCTTTACTACTATGTAATGCCCTTCTTTGTCCTTTTTTATCCTTGTTGGTTTAAAGTCTGTTTTATTAGAGACTAGGATTGCAACTCCTGCTTTTTTTTTCTTTCTTTCCATTTGCTTGGTAAATATTCCTCCATCCCTTTATTTTGAGCCTATGTGTGTCCTTGCAAGTGAGATGTGTCTCCTGAATACAGCACACCTGTGGGTATTGACTCTTTATCCAATTTGCCAGTGTATGTCTTTTAATTGGGGCATTTAGCTCATTTATATTTACCGTTAATATTGTTATGTGTGAATTTGGTCCTGTCATCATGATGTTAGCTGGTTATTCTGCACATTAGTTGAAGCAGTTTCTTCCTAGTTTCATTGGTTTATATATTTTGGTGTGTTTTTGCAGTGGCTGGTACTGGTTTTTCCTTTCCATGTTTAGTGCTTCCTTTAGGAGCTCTTGGAAGGCAGGTCTGATGGTGACTAAATCTGTCAGCATCTGCTTGTCTGTAAAGGATTTTATTTCTCATTCACTTATGAAGCTTAGTTTGGCTGGTTATGAAATTCCATATGTACATCATGGAAATGAGTGCATGTGATACACACACACACACACGCACACACATTGCATACTTTCATTTTTGTGTCCATTACTTTTCTGATTTTATCAGCAGCCAACTAAAGAAAATAGAAAAAAAAATTGGTAATTCGATCTTTCATGTTCTGCATCTTCCAGCTTCACAACTTATAGTTTTCTATTTTTATTGTTATTGTGATCAGAATGAAAATGTATACAATAGAATCAGAATCAGGTCAGAATCAACAAAAATACTATAATGTTTGTACATGCTTTCAATGCAGTTTGTCTCTGCAAAGGGTGTGTGTGTTTCTATGCACATGTGCATGTACACAAGTGTGTAAATAAGTGTTTTATTCATGATGGAGAAAGGCTGGTCAAAATGATTCTGAATGAGATAGCACCACTACAGCAGATAATTAGGTCTCTAGCAATAAAACAAGTCATTAAACATGTTTCTAAGCATCTACTCAGTATCTGGCACAATGTTAAGTAGTGTAAATATAATCATTAGCAAAATTCAGCTTCTACCCTCAATGGTATATGTGTAGAACAAATTGGTAAAGCTGGAGTACATTTCAGGACCAAAAACAGTTTCTGTGTAGTTCCCACTTCATCAAGACCATGTTGTATACCTCTCATACACTTAAGCCATAGGGAAGCAATTATTCCATCCATCCTTTTACAGGGTAGTGGTGGGGAAGAAGAGCTGACTGTCATGCTTGAATTCACATAATTTCATAATTAAATAATTTCATGTTACATAATCTCGATAAACCTAAAATCCAATATATGATAAAGATAGTGTTTCAAATCAGTGGATAAGTGATAAACAGTTCATAAAATGGTGTTCAGATAATTGGCTATATGTATTTTATAGTTGCACAAAGGTATAATATGTCATTAATAAATATTAATTCCATAGTGGATGTCAAATACACTTTTTCAAAATATAAAGAAAAAATACCATAGACAAATATCACTTGCAACATTACGGTTAAAATTAAATATCCAAACATAGCCCTAACCAATAACAGAAAATTTAAAAAAAAAATTATGGATTGGAATTTGTTAAAATATAAAACTTTTCTTTTTCAGAGGATACAATGAATATGTGTAAAAAGCAAATATCAAATCAGCAACAAGTGCTTGCAATTCACTTGACATATTTAAAATATGAGTAGTTCCAACAAATCATAAATAAATGATTAGTAGTCCAATAAAAAAAAGACAAAGTACATTGACAGGAAACTGTATGAAACTCATGAACACTAAATGTCTTAGATTCTCTATTGTTAAACAAAATGCAAAAACAATAGAGAACATTATGAATATGGAGTTAATATTTAACAAAATTATTTTATCCATGTTATAAGTAAATATTTACATCCAAAAACCCTTGTTTTCTCTGAAAGTTGTCACTTATGAGTCTATTTTGAAAATGTTTAAAGAATAGTAATTAATTAACTTTAATAAATAGGTACTCCTATTGAGGGAAAACAGACATTTCCATAATTTTTCTTCTGTTTCTAATCTAGTAGATGGTAGGAAAATAATGACAATTGCATGTTCATACCTGGAGAATATGCATTCCATTTCTTTTAAACTTTTGCATTCTCAAAACTATATTGATACCTCAAAGCATACCCTTTGCTGTTGAAAACAGCCTTTCAAGTATAAAGACACACACATCACTTTCCTTAAATCTTATATAAGGCAAGGGCCTAGATTCCTATCAGAAAATGTATTTCAAGAATGCTTTTTTAGTAGTTCCTGTGGCCTTATCTTATAGAGGAAGGTTTTTTTTTAAACATACACACAGTATTTGATGCACATTTTTATTGGAAAGAGCTTTTATTTCCTTAAATGTTTTGTTGTCTAAGTGTGAAAAGTATCCTGCAGTGGAATTCAGTGGCACAGATGCTTATTGTGATAGATGAGATGAACTTGCTTCCCTAAGCATGCATGGGCATGAAATGCATCTGGCTTCTGTACATAAAAGTCAGTTATGTTCCCAAATGTGTCTCTGCATTTACACAGACGTTTAGGGGCAGACACCCTACTGTTCCCTCAAAAGGCGGCTCTGCTTAATTATGAAGTTCAAGTTAGACCAGAAGTTGGAAAATACTAAATTCCACATTGCAGACAGAGCCTGAGCAGGTGATGTCACCACTGCATTCTAAGGTGGCAAGTCCTCAGAGAAGTAACTTATCACCTTACCATGGAGAAAAATAACCGTGTCCAGAACACAAGAGGATGCTTTAAGGTAGCGTACAATCAAGTGTGCAAACCTGTGCAATACATACCAGATGAAATCCAGTTCAGAGGCTCAGGAAAACAAACAAATGAGGATATGCTTTAAAAAATAGGACTTAATATAAACAGTCGTGAGAGTAAAACTATTGCTAAGCACATAGGAAACATAAACCAGGCTTTCAGGAAGGAGTTTGGCACATGTGTGCACTGGTAGGAGGTGTAATGTGCAGAAATCCGGCCTTTTGTGGCATAGCAACTAAAGTTCCTTTTCTATTGTCCAGACAACCTTAAATATTCCTTTATGCAGTACTATTTTAAAAAGGCCATCTACTGTGCACAATGTGTTAGCATCAAGGACATGAAATTTATCTGGAATATACCAAAACTTTAATCAATAGACTAGGACCAAAGCTTTTAAAAACAGGTTTTCGTAGATAAATCATTATAAGTTATTATTTCCTCGCCATAGGTAAGGCATGATAGATAACTTTACTTTTTCTCAGTCACTTAGTGTGTAGGTAGAATAATGACCCTTAGCAGGATGACCTTTTGAATGTGTTGTTAGGCAGCATGGAAGCATTATGGTTAGAGGTGGAATTAAGATTGCTAATCACCTCACCTTAAACTGGAGCGATTATCCTGAATTATCTAGGTGGGCCCACTGTAGTCACAAAGAACCTTCAGACAGGAAGGCGGAGAGACCAGAGTGAGCAGAAGAGCTTGGGGAAACTGGAGCCGAGGCTGAAGTGATGTGCTGTGTCCAAGATGTGCAGAGGCCAAGAGCTCAGGGATACATGTGACCCCTCAAACCTGGTGAATTCTCTCCTGGAATCTCTAGACAAAATATACACTTGATGATACCTTGATTTTAGCACACTAAGACCCATTTTGGACTTCTGACCCCCAGAAGTATAAAGAAAAAAAATGTGTTGTTTTAAGCCTCTGAGTTTATGTTAATTTACTGTAACAGCAGTAAGAAACTAACACAGTAAGACGGCTTTTATTTTTATGTGATGTATAGAATTAAATTGGATATGCTAGGAAATATTGGAAATTTATTGATTTATTTTTTTGTCTGAGCTGGAGTCTGGCTCTGTCGCCCAGGCTGGAGTGCAGTGGCGCGATCTCGGCTCACTGCATGCTCTGCCTCCCGGGTTCCCGCCATTCTCCTGCCTCAGCCTCCCGAGTAGCTGGGACTACAGGCGCCGCCACCACGCCAGCTAATTTTCTGTATTTTTAGTAGAGACGGGGTTTCACCGTGGTCTCGATCTCCTGACCTTGTGATCCGCCCGCCTCGGCCTCCCAAAGTGCTGGGATTACAAGTGTGAGCCACCGCGCCCGGCCAGGAATTTATTTTCTTAATATAGTTCTTCATATTAGAATAATGAGAACCATCGAGTAATGAAGTGTTCTATTTTGTGAAGGATGATTATATAAACAGTACGAAGGTTAAAAACCGGGCGGGACCGGCTGGGCACAATGGCTCGTTCATGTAATCCCAGCACTTTGGGAGGCCCGGGCAGGTGGATCTCTTGAGCCCAGGAGTCTCAGATCAACCTGGGCAACATGTGAAACCCCATCTCCACAAAAATACAAAAACCAGGCAGACGTGGTGGCGGCGCCTGTGGTCCCAGCCACTCAGGAGGCTGCGGTGGAAGGATCGGAGCCCGGCAGGTGCAGGCTGCGGTGGACCGTGATTATGCCACTGCGCTCCAGTCTGGGTGACAGAGTAAGACCCTGTCTCCATTAAATAAATAGATAAATAAATATATATATAAGTAAAAGAGGAGGTTGTCTTTTGAAGGCTATTAAAGTCGTCTAAGTGTCCTCTGATTATATGAGGCTGGAATGGTGCATGGAATGTTGTGTTGAATAACCTGATACAGTCTCTGAAACTATAGAAGCATTAGTAATTTTAGCCTGAGAGTGCTATAATCTGGGATAATTTGGTCCAATACTTCCAGAGAGGGTTGAAGTTTTGAGATAGCTGGAGTTATTTCAGTTGAAGACCTGAATATGAGGCAACTGCATACTCAATTACAATTCAATTTCTACTCTTTATATAAGGTAGAAATGGGTAACATGTGGGACACTGTGTTAAAAGTAATGCAGCCATAGTGTAGTGGTAAAAGCAGATGAAAAGTACTATAATAGTCGTATAGATGAGGTACTGGAAAGAAGCAGATTTGAAAAATTAGAGATAAATGTCAGTTTTCCGGAGCCATGGGATGAAAACCAAACCGGATTACAACAGATTCAATTCACTCAAGATGTCTAACTTGGTAATAGGTCAGAAAACTCAATTTGTCGTATTTTCTTAAAAGTACACAAAAATGTTCCTTTTGATAAAACACGTGTAGTGCACCTTCGGATTTGATTTTTCTTTATGTTCTGTAAACTGCTCACAGTAAAACAGAAAAAAAGTCTGACAAATATGATGGTCCTTAAATCTTGTAGGAGTATGATGCTTCTCCAAAGAATAGAGGTTTTCCTAGGAAGGCCCTAAGCAAGGAATCAAGTTTCCTTTTGCAAGAAATAAAATTCTCAAAAGTTCCCTGCACCTTGGAAAGGCTCTGGTTGAAATTAATAGCACAACGTTATTTATTTAAATTTTAACTTTTAAGTTCAGGGGTACAAGTGTAGGTTTGTTACAGAGGTAAGCTTATGCCATGGGATTGGTTGTACAGTTTATTTCATCACCCAGATATTAAGCCTAATATCCATTAGTTGTTTTTCCTGATCCTCATAGCAAATATTACCCCCATAAAGTTTTATGGTTACTTTTTTCTTATCTTCTGATTAATGCCATTAGATTCACCAATTGAAATTATTTTTCAGTAGTTTAATTCCCTCTAGAAGGTTTAAAAAATGTTTCCGAATTTCCTAAGTCTTCTTTCTTTGTTAGTCTTCTAAAAAGCTATATTCAATAGAATTCATGTGCTTAGGTACAGTTTCACTAAAAGCGTATCTTCAACATTTGATCTGTTTAAAAGTTCTTAAGGTGTTAAGGAACATTAGGTATCAGAGTTTATGGCATTTGATTAATCTGAATAAATCTTGGCATCAAATTGAATTCAGCAAAAGTAACAGTGATAAATCAGAGAGCAATATTTGAAATGTCTCCAGGAAACATTTTAAAACAATTTTTAAGTTCACTAATTTGAGTCATTACACTTGGCCCTAATATGGTAGATTTTAAGTGAAGCTCAGTCGAACCTGGTAGATATCATATACAAACTTTTAATAGTCCTAACAATTCCTGTACCTCATTTGGATAAAGATTATTTCCAGAGCATCAGTGCTTTGACCAGAAAGGCATTTATTATTCTGTAACACTTTTCTTGAGAAATTAGCATGATTCATCATTTGAGTACGCTCTCTCAGATAAGATTCTAATATTTGGGTGTGAATAAAACTTCAGGGCATTGAAAACAGCTGGAAGATAGACAATAGGGTGATCATCCTCTCTTGTCATTCTCTATCAAGGTCCTCTTTAATTATTGGCCTAAACAGCTATAACTTTATGGTGAAAACAAACCGCTCGGATATAGCGTTAAAGGTTGAAATAATGAATTATACATAAATCGATTTAGTTCAGTTATATTCTGTTGAATTGGGAGAACATCGAATTTTTAAATTTCTCTGCATTTCTTGAAGTTAGGAATAAAAGCTGGGGTGGGGTCTCCTGAAATAATGAGGTCTAGAATAATTTCTGTTAAATTTACTTTTTAGTAGGATAAGTCTACTAAAATCAATATGAATGGAACCTTCAATGTACCACTGAAGATAATTAATCTTTGAGAGGTTAAGTAACCATTACAAGGTAATTTACCTAATTAGCAACTAAACCAACCAAATTTTAGATTTCTTAACTTTAAGACTATTGCTCACATAGTCACGTAAAGTATATCTTCCACATAGTCACAGGCAATCACAAGCTAACACGAGCAGTTAGCACAAAATAGATGTTCCACATAGAATGCAGAACAAAAAAAGACACTTTAAAAATCCTTTTCCCTTTTCCAAATTCATATTTAAAAAGTTTCTTGTGGAATTTCCCAAATGCCAGCATGGCCACATATAATACAGATTGATACTCAGACCTCTAATGAGAAACAGTTAGAATTATGCTAAACAAGGAACATTCTATATTGATTTCACAAATTCTCCTCTTTCCACTTATAGTTTCTCATAAAATGTAACATGTTTGTCTTGTGTGGAGTCTGTATAGAAAAAGTGTGATAACTGAAGATATAGACACACAGGTGTATGTATGTCTGTGTGTTCCTGTGTATTATAGCCTTTCTTTAATGGTTTTCTCTTTATATATATATATACTTTAAGTTCTAGGACACATGTGCACAACGTGCAGGTTTGTTACATATGTATACATGTGCCATGTTGGTGTGCTGCACCCAGTAACTCATCATTTACATTAGGTATATCTCCAAATGCTGTCCCTCCCCCTCACCCCACCCCATGACAGGCCCCGGAGTGTGATGTTCCCCTTCCTGGGTCCATGTGTTCTCATTGTTCAATTCACACCTATGAGTGAGAACATGCAGTGTTTGGTTTTTTTTGTCCTTGTGATAGTTTGCTGAGAATTATGGTTTCCAGCTTCATCCATGTGTCTACAAAGGACATGAACTCATCCTTTTTTATGGCTGCATAGTATTCCATGGTGTATATGTGCCACATTTTCTTTTTTTTTTCTTTTTTTTATTATACTTTAGGTTTTAGGGTACATATGCACAATGTGCAGGTTTGTTACATATGTATCCAGCCACATTTTCTTAATCCAGTCTATCATCGTTGGACGTTTGGGTTGGTTCCAAGTCTTTGCTATTGTGAATAGTGCCACAATAAACATACGTGTGCATGTGTCTTTATAGCAGCATGACTTATAATCCTTTGGGTATATATACATATATATATAAAAAAACTATATATATATATTTTGGGGACGGAGTTTCGCTCTGTCACCCAGCTGGAGTGCAGTGGCGCGATCTCGGCTCACTGCAAGCTCCGCCTCCCGGGTTCACACCATTCTCCTGCCTCAGCCTCCAGAGTAGGTGGGACTACAGGTGCCCGCCACCATGCCCGGCTAATTTTTTGCATTTTTACTACAGACGGGGTTTCACCGTGTTAGCCAGGATGGTCTCGATCTCCTGACCTCATGATCCACCCTCCTCGGCCTCCCAAAGTGCTGGGATTACAGGCATGAACCACCGCGCCTGGTCTCTATTTAAGTTAGCTCTGTCCAGGGCAAACCAGCATTTCAAAGATACAAACTGTTTTTGCAAAAAACAGGTATACACCTATCCATAGTGCAGACATTATGTCTACTTATTTCTCTCTAAATAGATCTTTCATTTTAACAAGTACTTCACCTTCACAAAATTTAGTTGAGTCAGTGAACTCTTATCCAGATGCTATATCTTGGCCAGATTATCAAGAATTAAGCCTCACAGATAGGCTGTTTCCATTTCCTTTAACAAAGTTTATCAGTCCTGAGTTACTTCTTGATTTCTTGCCAGTGGCATATAATGATGACTCAGCCAAGTCAGTTCCCAGAGTTGGACTCTTTTTTTTCTTATACACAGGAAACTTCTTTTCCAAGAATACTTGTTCCAGTTGCTCACAATCTTCATAGCTGATGATTATAGAATGATCTATGTACCTTCAATGTACCTTCAAAAATGAGATCTGCAGCTGGATAAGACGTGTGTGTGTGTGTGTGTGTGTGTGTGTCTTAGTAGACTTAAACCTTTCATTGAATAAGAAGCCTAGTTGATAGTGTAAGGTGAGAGTTAGAAGAACAGGGAATTATTTGGTTTAAGGAATTGTGAAGAAATGTGCTATGCCATTAAAATTTTTCTCTACTTTTGTGTTAAATCTTAATTTTGTGCAGAATTTACTAAGCTGCAGGAAACTGTCAAAATTGACTCTTGCTAAGTTCCATATTGGTTTGTAATTATCTTAAAACAAAAGTTGGTTGATACTAAAGTGCAGTTTTTCCTCTAGCTTTCATAAATTGAGACAGGTCTTTTTCTCACCCTCCACATACCTATGGCTGGAAGCCGAGGTGGTTGTTCTTGGTTCCCGTTACAACTTCTAGACTGTTAATTTCTCCGCTCCTTGCAAATTAGACTGTTCCTTTGAAACTCAAACCCCTTGGAAATATCAGCCATGCCCCTTTGGTATTACCATCATCAACAGACCTCCCTCCTGGGCACTCTGGTCTTATTTTTTTTTTTTTTGAGATGGAGTCTTGCTCTGTCACCCATGCTGGAGTGTAATGGTGTGATCTCGGCTCACTGCAAACTCCTCCTCCCGGTTTCAAGTGATTCTCCTGCCTCAGGTTCCTGAGTAACTGGGATTACAGGTGCATACCACCACACCCAGCTAATTTTTGTATTTTTGGTAGAGACGGGGTTTCGTCATGTTGGCCAGGCTGGTCTCGAACTCCTGACCTCAGGTGATATGCCTGCCTCAGCCCCCCAAAGTGCTGGGATTACAGGCATGATCCACTGCACCTGGCCTCTTGCCATTTATTTAAGGCTTTAGATCTTTTGCTCAATATCATCTTCAGGCAAGTTCAGCCATCATTTTAGTGGCTCAGCTTTCACGTGAAAGGACCAGTACAAACCTCGGTTCCCCGTTTTTTGACATCTTTATTTCCATTACTTTTTTTCTTTCCTCCACTTTATTGTCATCAAATCTGAAACATTTTCTATAAGGGTATGTACCACCAGGATCTAGATGCAAATATTCTGCCTCCTGGACATCACTCCTTGCCAGCTCGTTGGCCCAGATGTCCTCATTCCTACAACCCTTCATTTTCACTGAGACTCTCCTTAGGACACAGATGCTGCTGCTCCCTCACGATCCATCCGTACTCTCTTGCTTTCAGTTTCCACGTTTTCCTCCTCAAATGCCATAGTTCATTTTTAGCATTCCCTTGCAACTACCCTGAGCTTCATTTTCCCACAATTTATTTGTTTCTCTTTCTCTTCCCAAATTTTAAATGTTGATGTTTCTAAGGGTTCTGTCCTAATTGCTCTTCTTTTCTCTCCACACACATACTCTCTCTAAGCTCTAAACACTACTAAACAGCTCATAATTTCCAGTCTTAGAGTTTGGTCCAGACCTTTATTCTGGGAGTTGATGATTTACGTGACAATAGCACTCGAATAATTCAGAGGTAACATGTCCTGGTTTCCCACATGATAGTAAGTGGCACTGCCAGCCATGCTAGATGCTTATAAGTCATTTTTGGCCCTTCCTCAATATTCTGACAATATCCAATTCAACATTCATTTAAAGAATATTTTGGTTCCAAATACATCTGTAATTTCCTCCACCTATTTTGATTTCCAATGTCCCCAGCCTAGCCAGAGCCACATATTTTCTTACCTACGCTTATTTTCTTAGGTCATCCTTAGTCAACTTACTTTAATTCTTATCTCCGACACCCTGTTAGCTACAGAGAAACCAAAGTGATCTCTTAACATGTCTTTCAGTTTCCAACTCTCCCACTTTTCTGGTGTACTTGGACTAAGATTTATGTTCCTCATCATTACTAATGAAGACCTGTACTGTTTCACATATCCTTCTCTTTCAGCCACGTCTCACATTACTCTTTCTCCCTTCTGTACTTCATCCAGATTCCTACTTTTCAGTTTTTCATTTCATCCAATTCACAGGTTTCTTCTACATGCCAAGATCTTGCTCATATATTAGGGTCCTTGAACACTGGGGGTTTTTCCTATAAGACGAATCTTTCTGTATTGTATGAAAAGCTAACTCTTTTTATTCTCAGGTCTTAGCTTAAATATTCTCACTTGAAAGAAGTGGTTAGAGTCTGTATAATCCAAATTAATATTTCTTTTTTTCTTTTTCTTTTGAGACAGGGTCTTGCTGTGTCACCCAGGCTGGAGTGCAGTGCCACAATCTTGGCTCACGGAAACCTCTGCCTCCTGGGTTCAAGCAGTTTTCCTTTCTCAGCCTCCTGAGTAGCTGGGACTACAAGCGCACACCACTACACCCGGCTAACTTTTTTATTTTTAGTAGAGATGGGGTTTTGCCATGTTGATCAGACTGGTCTCAAACTCCTGGACTCAAGTGATCCATCCGCCTTGGCCTCCCAAAATGCTGGCATTACAGGCATAAGCCACCACGCCCGGCCCAAATTAATATATCTATATATAAAAATTATATGTATGAATCTTATATAATGTGAATTAAGATTATATCTAATGTTCGCCCCAACACCCTTGTTGGATATTCAGTCCCTTGCTTCACTTTGCATGTGAACACATTTTGTAATAATCTCTTCACTTTGCTCAGTTGGATTTCTGTGCCTGTCTTCGTCTTCAGAATTGAAACCCTAGGAGTACAGGACTGTGGCTTTCTTATTCACCACTGCAGCTCCGTAACTAAGAGAGCATCTGATACATATGTGTGAAGGGAATTGGTTAAATATAGACCACTAGGTCCAGTGGAGTCCACAGCCTATTCACTTCATGTAGTTTCCAAGAAACAAATGCTTCTCAACATATATTAATGAATGAGATATGGGCCAGGGTATCTGGTCTGGCTGGAGATGGCTTAACTTTGAGTTCACTTGAGAGGGTATCAGTGTGAGCAGGAATGCTTTCACTCACTTCAAGAATTGCATGGTGTTGGCCGGGCGCGGTGGCTCTCGCTTGTAATCCCAGCACTTTGGGAGGCCGAGGCGGGCGGATCACGAGGGCAGAAGATCGAGACCACGGTGAAACCCCGTCTCCACTAAAAATACAAAAAAAATTAGCCAGTCGTGGTGTCGGGCGCCTGTGGTCCCAGCTACTTCGAGAGGCTGAGGCAGGAGAACGGCGTGAACACAGGAGGCGGAGCTTGCAGTGAGCCGAGATTGCACCACTGCACTCCAGCCTGGGTGACAGAGCGAGACTCCGTCTCAAAAAAAAAAAAAAGAAGAAGAATTGCATGGTGTTTAGGGGGAAGAATCACCCCGCTTCTCTGGGGAGACATGAGGGCTCTGTGGCTCCTGTGGGCTCTCAAACTGTTGGAAGATGATTGCTAAACCTGAGTTTTCAGGTCTCCTAGTTATATTCATTTAAACTTATACATGATTTGTCACTATTTTAAGTTGTTTTTCACTGAAAAGTCAGTCTGAATATAGAGCCTTATTTCATTCAGATCAGAAAAACTGGGTTTTGGTAAAATCTGTTTATCTATAATTTTTAAGTAAGTACAATTTTATAAACCAGTTATTCCTAACTTGAGAGGCCTGGAGGATTTATTACAATGTGTATTTCAGGGCCACATCTGCAGAAGTTTTGATACAACATTTCCTTACTAATACCCCTGACAGCACATTTTAGCAGGCATCCTGTGTTATTCAGAAGCAGAACGTTTATGCACTACACTTTGGGAGAGAGAAGTGCATGTTATGTTACCATTTAAAGATGCCTGGTTCTTGTGGGGCAAATTGGCAAATGATTTATCTGAACTAATGGCAGAGTGGAATTTTAATACTTTAGGGTTTTCAGGAATCTTAGAGCTGTTTTCATTTGTCTCACACATACAGCCTGAACCTTGAAGACATTAATGAATTTGTCACAGAAATTAAATTGGGCCAAAATTTACATTTGCAACCCATGTCTGTGCTCTTCATTCTAAAGCACAATGGCCTAGAGTCATATTTTAACCTCTAAGTTTCATCTTATTAAAAAATAAAATAAAATAAATGTAAATACATGCATGTATTATACTATATATACAATTTATATACATTACAATATTAATTTGAATTACACATGACATCACTAGTAAAGGCCAGTTACAGTTTAGACTGAGATAAGCCCTGTGAGAATTTACTAAGGTCAAAAAGACTCCTTTTAATAGTGACTCAGTGGTACCTACTCTAAGGACAAAGGCTCCAGTATGTATCCTAATCTAAGTTATTACTGAATGTGAGTCCTGTGATAGCTTCTAATGAAAATTTTCCATTGAAAAAAATCAATGTTAATAACTGGAACTCGAGAGCTGTAATGGGTTCTGCTGTGTTTTTCGGGCTTAGACTGTGTGCTATAATATGCTAAGAAGAGGAGTTGATGACCTGTGAGCTCTGGTCACTTCCTGATCTCATTTGACTCTTTGGTCTTTAGTTTTAAAAGGGTGATCAGAGAGGTTGCTTTATAATGGAGAAGTTGAACAAAAGGACCATCAACCTGCAGGCTCACTGGCACAGCGCAAGTTTCACCGGATAAGCATTTCAGTAAAGAGGACTATTGCCAACAGCAATACTTGCAAGGAAGCTTTGTTACAGAGAGGATTTTTTTTTTTAAAGAAGCTGCTAGGAAAACTGACACTAGAAGCTAACTAGAGTCACTCTTTATAGATATCAATGAAATTGTAAGTCTGAAGACATTACTTACCTAGATACAGTAATGGACTTTATTTAAGAACCAACTTTATACATACCTAATATACCTAGGCTTGTTGATCAAGTTGGCTGGCTGGGGAAGAATAAAACCATCTAGAAGATCCACATGATGAGAGAAAGCATTCGGGGAGGGCAGACAGAGACATGATGCTGGCCACAGATAGAACCCAGAGACGCTCTGTGATTGAAGTAGTTCTAATACCTGGAAGCTTCGATTTGCTCTTATAACGTGTCTAAAGCCATTTAATTCAAGACTACCCTTCCTAGTTGGTACCTGTAGATGTAATGCATCTCCTAAGGTATTAGTCTAGGCTCCACCGGACAGAACAACTACCTGGAGGTAGGTGGTGGAGCCTCCGGACTCCGCGACACATTTCACAATGCTGTTTACTCCAAAACACTGGCCTTATTGAACTAATCTAGCTATTGGGTAAGACGAGAAGTAATACACGAACATTCTTAAAGTCTGTTCTCTTTTGCCTTGTGACCTTAAACATTTCAAAGACCAACATGAACACTATTGAATAGAATTGTGTTTCCATCGTCATAACTAATCTGAAAGCCTAAGTTATACCTCTTTCACTGCACATCCAATCTATTTTATGGGCAGAAGAGCACAATGGGCTCAGCTATGCAGGCTTTAGGAGTTATTTTAACCTTTAAAGAACAATAGACACAAGTAAAAGTACATACATAAAGTAGGCATTTTATATTTAATTTTTATTTTCATATGCATGAAAAGTGTGTTCCAAAAAAAGATTAGAGAAATCCATGGCATGTCTTTCTGGTTAATGTTACTTTGTTTTTTGGTTCATCTACGCTACTACTTACAAGTTACTTGTTTTTTTTTTCATGGAAAATTTTTTTTAAATGAATTGATTTTGCTTTTCATCAGCACAGTTGTTGACTAATACCAAAGTTAGTTAGAAGGTTATGATTTTTACATTTATAGAATGTCAGGGGCAGCATTTAGACAATACATCATAGTAACTTGGCATTTATGAAATATTAGTTTTCCATAAACATGAACTCAGAGAGGAAGGTTACATTTTTTTAAATTATAATAACATTTTGAAAACCATCTGTCCTTTAAAATGTTACTAAAATATATATTGGAACTGGTGTTTTAGATGCCAGTCCTTCCTGAAGAGTGTTTTGAGATTTTTTTCAAATACTGCCTCAGTTCTATATAAAATAGAAAATATTCTGCCTTGTAAAATGACTACTGGATGTAGGTAAGAAGAAGTTAAGGAAATATTACATAAAAGTAGATTTGCAAAGGTAATTTGCTGAAGGATTATTTACACTTTGATGAGTGGATCTGGATATTTTGATACTAAGTGAAAGTGGTTCCACTGGAATTAGAAGGGAATAGAGATCTGAAAGCAGGAGTGAAAAGAATGTGTGTAAGCCGGGCACGGTGGCTCATGCCTGACCTCAGGTGAGCCGCCCACCTCAGCCTCCCAAAGTGCTGGGATGACACGCTTGTTAAGTGGTACTCTAATTAATCAGTAACTTAAACCTCAAAAGAGATTCATTATGTACACAAAATTAATCTTGTGTAATCAAGTGTATAAGTAAAATTAATTGAAGAAATCAAAAAACGCAAGGTGGCTGACACCTGTAATCTCAGTGCTTTCGGAAGTCTAGGTGGGAGGATCCCTTGACTTAAGGAGGCTGAGACCAGTCAAGCAACACGGTGGGACCCCATCTCTGTAAAACAATTAGCCGGGGATGGTGGTGCGTGCCTGTAGTCCGAGCTACTTGAGAGGCTGAGGCAAAAGTATCGCTTGAGCCTAGGACTTGGAGTCTGCAGTGAGCTATGATCACACCACTGACTCCAGCCAGAGCAACAGAGGGAGACAATGAGAACACGTGGACACAGGAAGGGGAACATCACACTCTGGGGACTGTTGTGGGGTGGGGGGAGGGGGCAGGGACAGCATTAGGAGATACACCTAATGCTAAATGACGAGTTAATGGGTGCATCACACCAACATGGCACATGGATACATATGTAAGAATCCTGCACGTTGTGCACATGTACCCCAAAACTCAAAGTATAATAATAAATAAATAATAAACCACAAAACACTTGTAATTCCAAATCCAGATATATAAACCACAGGAATACTTAGATAAACACACGTTATACACACATATAGTATATGTATGATAAAATATACTTGTATGTTCAACTTGGGAAAGGTTGATGATTTTAGAAACTAATAATTCTATTGCCTTGTGCTCTAATGATTTTCAATTTGAAGATTTATTTGGGATCAAATATATGAGGCTCCATATACAAGACATCTTTCTTTCCCCTCTTCTCAGCACCATTTTTTGGCTGATTATTGGACTACAACTGGGAGATCTAGAACTAAATTCCTGCTTAGTGTTTACTTGTTCAGAGCATAGGCTTTGAAATCGTCCTGTTTTGCCTCAGTCTCCACAGTGGTACCTACTAACCTCATGACTAGGGGATCGTGTAGCATTTCTCTAAGCCTTGTTTTCTTAGCTGTGAAGTGGTAAATTTTGGAAGTGCTTTGTTCATAGGATTTCTGTGGAAACTGAATTGGGTAAAGAATGTAAGGCATTTAGCACAGTAAAATAACCTGGATTACAGTAACTTTTCAAGGAGTGTTTATTAGTACTTAAACTGCCATTGTCATCAAAATTCTGTTTTTACATATGAACTTAGAAATGCCATTGTAACCTTCTCAACTCATTTGGTCATTTAAAATAGAGAGGTTGAGTTAGGTGTTTCTTAAATTTCTCTTTAGCTCTGATACTATGTGTCTGACGTTAAGTAATGCAAAGTTGGTAATTAAATCTTCCCCTTTCGTGATGTAGGAGAAAGGCATAAAAAATTTCTGGGTGACTGGATTCCCTTGCAAGTTTATTAGAATTGTAATTACGTAGCATTTTGAATAAAGCGTTCATTCTGGAAATCATTAAGTTTATTTTTCTTAACTCCGTATTTTGTCAACTGTGGAAAAATTGGGATTTAGGAGTAACCTCTGATTTAAAATTCCACCTAGTAACCATCTAAATTGTAGTCTTGTAATTTCCTAACTTTGGTCTTGAAGGTGTTTATCATTCTTATGCGTTATCATACTGTATTATATATTTATGCAACATAAAATGTATAGTTTTAACTATTGCACATGTTTACATATGAAAGGTGTAGTTTTGAACTTATCATTATTAAATTTGCTAATTTTGCTTCACTATTCATTTTGGACACTTATCCATATTAGTACATGCAACTCAAGTTTATTCTTTTGAGCTACTGTATATCATTCAAATGTATGAATAAATAACCTTGCTTTGGTGGACATTTAAGTATTTTCATGTATCAGTATGAAAAACAGTTTCAAAATGAACATTCAAATATACATTGCATATATGTGTATAATATTTGTATATATGAAGGTTCCTGTGGGTCATATATCTGAAATCAAAATTACAAGTGTTTTGTACCTTCTATAATTAATTTTACTCTCAATTTTAAGTAAACAAGATTAGTTTTTGCACATGATGCATCTCTTTATTCAGTTAAAATTACTGACATAATTAGAATACCACTTAAAACTTGAGAATATTTTCAGGGGTATTTATGCAAAACTTACATAAATGTGTTGAAAAGTCCTTTTGTATATATGTAGAGATTACATGGTATGTTAAATTCATCAATTTGCCTAAATATCAAGTTATACTTAAGTAGTGTCCATACACCATGCTTTTGCTTGACTGAACTCCAATATGTATATCCGGAGTACTTTTTAACATTCATAGGTTAAGTGGCCTGTTTTGGAAAATGATATTAAAAATGTAATTCAGATGAATGCTTAAAGATTAAAAATGAATGAGCTTTCGTATTAATCATCAATATGACAACCCTAAAGGGAAGCATGATTTTCAAATATACCTCCTTGTAGGCAGGATAATTCAGAAATGCACAGTGCATATTAGATATGGGATTTGAGTCATAGTGTATTTCTCTAAGAATGTAATTTATTGTACTTTCACATCCACCCCACTGAATATGCAGAGTTTAAGATGCAATGGCCAGAAGACATGAGCGTGTCACTAGAAGGATGTGGACGTGGGCTCCGGGGCTGTTGATGATGACGGTGGTCTTTTGGGGTCATCTGGGGAATGGACAAGGCCAAGGTAAGTGCAAGGATTTTCTAATTCTTTGCGAGTTGGATGCGAATTTCACTTTGTGATGAAATTATGTTGAGTCTTTGGTTTGATGTTTAAGCAATTTTTTACAATCTTCCGTCAGGTTTTTGTTACAGGGTATTGTAATATCTCTGCACCAGTTAAATTGAAATAGAATTAGGTGTGAGTAAATGCATCAAAATTGAAGCCATCTTTCTGAAATTGGCTTTTCTCTGTTGTAATTGATGATATGTATATATATGTGAGGTTTTATGAAGCCATATATATGCGTGTGTCTCTGTTGTAGTTGGTGGTATGTATATATATGTGAGGTGTTACGAGGCCATAAATATGCGTGTGTGTGGGTTTTGGGTGGGTGGGTGTGCCTGTGAGTTTGTGTGTGTGGTATTTTACAAGAACACGTAGCATATAAAGTTGTCGTGATTTTGAAGAAAAGTTTTTGGACGTTTGTCTGTTTAGGGTTTTTATGTTTTTGGATGTTTGTCTCTTTAGGGTTTTTATGTTTTACATTTTAAAATTTCAAGAACCTATTCTTAAAGGATGCGATGTTCTTTAGAAATTAAATGAAAAATGTGACGTTTCTCATTCTTCTGCCAAGTGTATTTAGGGGAAATTAATGAGAGAGTGGAGCTGCAAGGTTGTGGCATCCTGAAATGTCTGTTGGAGCGTAGAAAAAGGCCATAGATTTTGTAATAAGGCTTTCAATACTGATTTCATCAATAGCTGTATGGAGTGGTTTGTGCCAAATCTAGTATCTGTGAATGTATTTTGTGATAAGTATTGTATTATTTTTGGAGGTGTGTTGCCTGCTCAGATACAAATTGCAATTCTGTATTTTATGTGATAAAACATCCTGACATCGCTGAAATTTTCTTTTCCTTTCCGGGCAAGTATATTCGGCATTGATTTCCTGCATTTTCAAGGCTTGAAATGAAATCTGTGAGCAGGAAGTTTACAGAGTTATTTCAAGGGATAGGTATATTTCTCCAGATAAAATTGAAAGTGTGCAGTGTTATTATATAATTGTGATGAAGTTGAGCTTTGCTAGTTTGAAGTATCTAATAAAGTTTAACACTTTTTAAAAGATCCTTCAAAAAAAGCAGTTTTCTTGCCATATGTAATATTGTTCAATGAAGTTTTGAAATGAAATAGATATTTTTCAAAACCACAAATGCATCTGTGCCTTTATATGAACAGTTGTATATACATGTAAGCAGATAATACATTTTGTTAATTAAGATCAGCTTTGATTTTAATTTTTCTTTCCTGTCATTCAGAATTTGTATTTGCATCTAATAGAATTCTCATTTTTCTTTTTTGTCATAAAACTAATGTAAAATATATTCAATACACATAGTAGTTTTTTTCACCAAAGGTCTAAAACAAGAATATGTAGACAGTAGCTACGTTGGATTTCTTTGGCTATAAGAGTTGTCTATTTCTCTGGTGATGTGTAGAATTACTAAAATGCAGCATGACAACTCTTTCTCTGTAATAGTGATCCAACATGACATGTAGTATTACACAGGGTTGCTAATACCTTCCTCTGACCATCATTTCCAGTAATTGTGGCTTGTTTTAGATGAGGAATAGGTTATTAGATATTTAAAATATTTGAGAAAAATAGGTATCTTCTCTCTTATTTACCCAAACCCTTTTATTTACTCAATATTGATGGCTCAAGTATTCTATCTTTCACTAGGGACCATCATTTATTAAAAAATGGCCTGAAATCAATTCCAAGTCTAGCTGTAGTGAAGCTTCTAGTGGGAAATGCAAATTAAGTAATTTGTTTTCTTTCTAAAAGGATAAATTAAAATAGACAATGATTCAAAGAACAAAACAACTTAATAGAAAACATAATGGAATGCTTTGATACTATGATTCAGGGAATTTTGCTTCCTTAGTGGTAGCTAGATTGAGTGAAGGAGATTGCTTAGGTATAATGAGCAAATCTTATAATTGCAAGTATAACCCAAGCTGCATATCATCATTTAGCTCAATAAGCCTCATTAAATATTAAATATTACCTTTTAACTTTTATGCAATTAAGCAGAATTTAAAAATAAAAGTTTTAAAAATTAAAGTTTTTATTACTAAGTATCTTTTAAAATACAAATCTCACAGCTCCTTATTGTCAAGAAAAGAACACATGAAAATTTATAAATAAGGTTTTCTCTCTATTAAATTTACAGTCTTGCATTAAATATTGGTTATTGGGACCCACCATGTCCATGATTATGATTAAGTATCAATGAAAGATGACTCTTGCAGCAAATATGCATGCAAATGTTTTAAGATTATTTTCACATTATTTCACATAATTTCTTAAGCATAATAGGATAAGTAAATTATACTTTCTACACAAGCTCTTCATATTTATGAATAGACCATGTTCTAAATTTTTCAATCATTGGGGAATCCCAATGTCATATTTATGAATGGACCATGTTCTAAATGTTTCAGTCATTGGGGAATCCCAATGTCATATTTATGAATGGACCATGTTCTAAAAGTTTCAGTCATTGGGGAATCCCAGTGTCGTATTTATGAATGGACCATGTTCTAAATGTTTCAGTCATTGGGGAATCCCAGTGTCGTATTTATGAGTGGACCATGTTCTAAATGTTTCAGTCATTGGGGAATCCCAGTGTCGTATTTATGAATGGACCATGTTCAAAATGTTTCAGTCACTGGGGAATCCCAGTGTCGTATTTATGAATCGACCATGTTCTAAATGTTTCAGTCATTGAGGAATCTTCCTAGAGAAACCGTGTGAGAAATTGTAGCTAAGCTCAAAAACGGAAGACAAAAATCGATTTAACGAGGAATGTAGATTAATGTCATAGTATTATCGCGACTGTGTGCAACCACTACTTATAAACAATGATATAAGAAATGCAATCTGAAATCTGAATTCTAAATAGGAATGTAGTGCCATTATCCCTCTGGGACCCTTAGGGTCAAAATAAGATAAAAGTGATGAATGGTGGGTTGGAAGTCAGTCAGTGATCCTTGTCAAATTTTTGTATCTGTCAAGAAAAGCATCTGCTTGAGGACATCCATTTTCCTACTTCTGAGTTACAGAATAATAGGTACTTATCCTGAATGTGACATTCCCTGACGTGGACTCTGTCTTTGCTGCTTAGGTGGTGTGTGCATGAGAAAGTGCTTAACATCTGAAAACGGAGACAATCCTTAGAGAAAGATATATATGAATTTTAAAAGGAAATATACCTACGATGGAAATAAAACAAATAGCATAAATATCTAGCTGTATTTGGTCTTTTTGGTAACTATTACAATATATACATTTTCAAACAACTAAGTTCAGCACTGACTTTGGGAGAATCTAGATAAAACTGAACTGACATATAATAAGCATTGGTGTAATTAATAGCACAGCGGGCAGAACCATGGGGGTATTTCCTGAGGAAGAGGGACTATAGAGAGGCAAAAGAAAACCCAGCTCATTCTGGGGAGTGCCAGGAGCAGTTATTATATTCAGAACTGAGAACTTATTTCTAACTCACCAACCCATAGTTCTGGCTGAAGTGCAGTGGTGCAGTCATAGCTCATTCTCAGCCCCAAACTCCTGGGTTCATATGGTCCTCTCATCTCAGCCTCCTGGTAGCTATGACCACAGGTGTGCACTACTTTGTCCAGCCAGTTTATTTTATATTTTATTTTCATTTCATTTGTAAAGACTGGGTCTTGCTATGTTGCCCAGGCAGGTCACAAACTCCTATCCTCAAGCAGTCCTCTAACCTAGGCCTCCCAAAGTACTGACATTACAGGCATGAGCCATTGCATCTGGCTCAAAAATATTTCTGTCCTAATGGCTTTAACAAAGAAGTGCCGTTTTGGGGATATATACAATGGTGTGCTGCTTGGGAGTGACAAAAAAATAATTATAAGAAGAATGGAACGAATATGTCAGTATGTTTTCAAAAGCAAGTTAGCCCAAGTTTTTAAACAAGCATAATTTGAGGGTTTTTGTAACTAACTTAGGGTTTAAATGTAGCAAAAATTTTAAACATTATCATGAATACACAGAAAATTTTAATCAATTTGGTTTCCATGATGAATTTACATGCTTAAATTCCTAATTTCAATTTGCTGCTAGATATGAGAAAGTTTGAGATTTTGAAGAAGCAAGTGGTTCTTACAAATGTAGCAAACTTAAATTTTGAGGACAATTTAATTTAACTTCCATTTTTATGACCAGATTTTGGGTCAGCTGTTAAGCATTCAAAAAATAAAATCTGATAATATCTGGCAATTCCAATTTTCAGTTTTATTGATCTTCACCATGAAATAATATATAAGGTAAGGGGCAAAATTTTGGAAAAGCAGATCACTTTGTTGTCCTATTTAGCAAGTTCTCAAATTATGCCATCTTGGAATCATTACAAGTAATTATACGAAGACAGTATCTTGTGTTTTGTATTTCATTGTTACACATCCAATTGTTCTCTAGAGATATCAGAGAAAACCCACTCAAGAAGGGAAGGTTAGATAAACAGCCCTCTCTCTCTCTCTCTCTCTGTCTTTGCCTCCATTTGGTTCCTTATGTTCATTTCTCAGTGCATTTCAGTTACTTTTATTGTTCCCTTCATTTTCTCTTTCATTCCAGAAGTTTAAGTGATTGCATAATTCTTTTGACAGCTGAAAGTAGTATCCGACTTTGAATGAAAGGTTTACAGCTACAGCTTTTCAATTAGAAAATCTCAGATCATGTGATCTATGAGTTTTAATATCTTAGGATCTCGACCAGTAAGGAATAATCACTTTGAAAAACCTTGATGCTACCTAGAGTTTGTGTTTTGTGAGGTTGCTTGGTAAATTATTTTCCTTTGATAATTGAATATTGCTTCAAGAGAGGTGAGCTCAGACGTTTGGCAATGAATATTGAATGTGTATTCCAAGAGACATGACCTTAAAATATCATCAAGCTAAGTAGTAGTGAAATTGAACTCTGCTGTATAATAGAAGTCAGTGTTTCTTACATCTTTGTGATATATAAATATTTTTACATTGTGGTAGATAATAATTTGTATGGGAACATTTAATTGAATTTAATTTATCCTATGGCAGAATTATGTTGCATAGGTCATTTTAGTTTTTGATTTAAGCATCTTAAAATTACAAATGCAAATATTCAACACGTAAAACCCACATGAATACACACTCCCAAACATTTGAAATCCTAACAGTCATTTCCAACAGCTTTTTCCTACAAAAGAAGTCAGCTCTTCTTAGAGAAGACATGCATTCCCATAGCTTGAGAGGTGCACACTATAAGGTAAACAGAGAAAGGATTACAGCAGTTTAAGTATACCAGCGGATTTACTTTATAGACAATAGACTTTTGAATTACTTGTCTTCAAAATTTGGTTTCTTGAGAAAATTATCTGTGTAGATTAATCATGCATTTCAGATACTTTCCAGACATCTGAATGTTGTTTTCTTAAAAGTAGCCAGCACGCCTTTTTATGCAGTCTGCATGGGAGATAGTAAGAGATGTGTATGCTGTATATCTACTAGTAGAGATTTGTTTATGAGTGCTTCCTTAAAAAATTATTTTTTCTGAAGAAAGGGATTTCTTTTTTATAATTTAGATTAGATGATTTTAAATGTTTTTAGGTTTTAACCTCTCTGATCATCAGGGTCATTGCCATGGAAAAAATGCAAGTTATAGCATATTTCATTTTTATAAGGAAAGAAGTTGATAATTTAGACTTTTTTCTTTTACTAAATTGAATTACATCACTCAATATTTGGATGGCATTAATTCACAATAGCAACAAAAAAATCTTACTATTCAACAAAATAAAGTATGATTTCCTTCACATTTAACTTAATTTGTTCTTTAAAACATCTCCTAACGAAGGTTTTCTCATCCTCTGAAGCTGAATTTATTTAGGAAAAAATATTTTAAACACCATCCCAAGTGATATAACTATTTTTATTGAGCTTTGATGTTCTATTTGAACATATTTGAAGACTGTACAAGCACTCAATTTAGAATTAAGATTTTATTTGGAGATTTTGGTTGTATTTGAAATCTGTTGTGGAATTAAACATGAAGAATACGTCAATTTACTAGATGTCATTGTCTATGACACATTTTAGTCTTATCTTTCTGCCTATATGTAAAGAGGAATAGAAATAATTGGTATAAACAGGAAAAAAGAAGTAAAGTGGTAGGATCAGATGTGAGAAATATATCAGCTAAGATACTCTTTTTTTGTTTGTTTGTTTTTTGTTTTTGTGAGACAGAGTCTTGCTCTGTTGCCCAGGCTGGAGTGCAGTGACACAATCTTGGCTCACTGCGGCCTCCACCTCCCAGGCTCAATGGTTCTCCTGCCTCAGCCTCCTGTGTAGCTGGGATTACAGGTACGCATCACCACACCCGGCTAATTTTTGGATTTTTAGTAGAGACTAGGTTTGACCATGTTGGCTAGGCTAGTCTCAAACTCCTGACTTCAGTTGATCCGCCCACTTCAGCCTCCCAAAATTCTGGGATTTCAAGTGTGAGCCACCAGGGCCAGCCTAAGCTAAGATATTCTAGAAGCTATTAATAGTAAAATATAATGTAAATTGTTTAAAATTAATCTGTATATGAAATTTTTTCTAGGACTTTCCTGCCAGAAAAGTAGGAATAGAATGGCAAAAGGAACGAGGTTCCTTCTACAAGTAGGCACACATCCTATTTCACTTTATCCTGTGATCAGTCTCATAACCATCTCCTGGTGTGAAGTGCTAAAACTGTGCTTTAAGAATAACTTAAGTCCTTTATGTACAAACTAAAGTATGAGAGCCTGAACCTTGGAAACCAAGAGATTCCAAAAAGCCTTATGTGTGAGACTGGGTGCCACAGATCTTGGCAGAAATTACTGCTTATTCTTAATTCTTATTGTTCCTTTCTAGCACTTCAATTTATAATGCCAATATCTACCTCAGCCTAAAGACAAGCTCTAGAATCACTTGTGTTACTTATTACATTTCTTTTAAAAAGCTCATGAATTACACATGAATTTCAAAGTTGCCAACTGAGATTCCAAGGACTTAGAAAAGAAAAAACGTGGCACCTTTCCATTATAAAGGCTGTACGCAGTCTTCATAGTGTTTGTCTTTAAGGGACAACATGCCTCATCCATCAGCAACTTTTCTTCCTTAAATCATCATATCTTGCCTAAAAAGGTTTTCTGAAAACTAAGATTTGCAGATTGTTATATCACATCTTAATCTACGTATCAACTTTAGCATTATCAAAGCATGAACTGTTCTGGGTTTTCATAGTTAATTATGTTTGTGGTAATAACTGGGATGCAATTGTTTTTCTTCTGATGATTTTGTACTTGCTTTTCTTATGGTAACTTCTGATGCTTGTTTGTAAGATCTTCCTCTCTTTTCTCCATCTGGTTATCTTCTTACCTTCTGTCCTTTAACTCAGATGTCACCCACACTGTGTGTCTTTCTGGATTGCTTCTTATTTAACTGTTGCTTCTCATAGTTTACATACCTCCTCCTGTACCACACTATCAACATTTCTCAAGCTGCACTATATGCTGGGTTGTGTCTTTATTTATTTATAAGTTCCTTGATAATTCGGACTATATATTAGTATATTCAAAAAATACTTATGAAGTGTTTACTTTGGGTCAGGAATTATTGAGTGAAGGAAATTGACCAAAACTCTGCCATCATGAAGCTCGCATTCTAACTTAGGGAGACAGATAACAGACAATGAGCCACATAAATATGCAAAGTATCGTAAGTTAGATGGTGAAAAGTAATCCTGGATGGGGATCAGATAATTTTGATAGGATAATTTTTAACTGGGTAGTCAAGAAAGGCCGCACAGAGAAGATGGCAATTGGAAGAACAAGGTGGTGAGAACTGCTGAGTCTGGAGCAAACACACAATTTGGAGCAGTAGAAGATTCCAGAAGTAACAGTATAGAGGCGAAGAAGTGGGAATTGTGTGGAGTCTTTTACTTGCTGTTGTAATGACCTTGGCTATGCTTTGAAGTGAGGTGGAAAGTTGGCAGGGACCTTAGTTTTCTTTTTAATAATTCACTATGAATTTTGAACGGTCACTATTATAGACTCAATAATTTTGCTTTATTACTCTTGCAATTGACTACAAAAGAGCGTATTGAAGAAATGTTAAATTCTAATTTAAACTGATTGAAATAGGTTTTTATCTTTTTATGTTTCTCATCACTGAATATCTCATTTTTAATTAGTTTGAAAGCATTCTAAGATAGTGAGCCAATGCAATTTAGCATAATGCATAACTTATTATTCATCAGATTTAGGTATTTAACCGAGGATGCTAATTAGGAAAGTAACTTGTTCTGTTGGATGATTTTGATAAAGCTACTTTCAAATGATTATCACATCCATTGATGTCATATTAAGTTGTGTTTCTGGAAACCAAATTTAGGCAGTGGTAATGAGTTAATATCTCTAAGTGGATACCTTTTATCTCTACAGTCAAGGATACTTGAAAGTGGAAAAACATACTGGCTTCAAGTCTTGGGAACTAGGACTTACCGGAAATGTGTGTGTTTTTTTTGTTTCCTGGTGGAATTGTCTTCTCGGAAAGATGGTGTTTCCTTTTCAATAGGAAAAAATTGATCCTATGCTGCTTTACTTTAATGCTTTGCTTTTGTCAAAATAGTGTTTTCTTAGGAAAATTAACCTATCATAATATAATGAAAAGAGAAATGCTGAAGACACAAAATGATGTCCATGTTAATATTGAGTAGGAAGCATCAAGGGACATGAGAAGAGGGAAGCGAAGAGAGGGAGAAGAGAAATTTATAGTGTAACAACAATTAGTAAAAAGGATTAGCATATACATGTAGTCAATAAGTCAATAAATGGCTGTTTATAGAAAGCCTACCAGGCACTAGGGGATATAGCAGTGAAGAAGGCAAAGACACAATTGGCTATACTGTAGTGAGGAGGGAAAGAGGAGGAAGACATACAAATACCTAAAAAAAGCAATGGTGTGAAGGGCTATAAAGTACACTACTACGAAGAAGATTACATGTGATAACATGGCTGAGTAAAACTGTCAAGGAGGAAGGCACTGATCTGGCTGTAGGTATTTCAGAGCATTTTTCTCTCTGAGGAGGTAATATTTCATTTGAGAGTTGAGTGAAGACAAAGAGGAAGGTACTTTGAAGATCTGGGGTGCTCTGAGCAGAAAGAAGGGCAGATATAAAGATTCTGTAATTTAAAAAGAGAGCTTGATAGTTTCTTACAAAGAAAAGAAGGCCGGTTTGGCTGGAATGTCCATGAAGGAAGAGCATGGAGAGAGATTACATGAGTGTTCTCAGGGACCAAATCTAGATCTTATATCAAAATGTGAATATAAATTAACTACATTGAAAAGTGTATGATGAATGTGTGATACGATGAGGTTAGCTCTTAGGAGGGTGTACTATTGTGGAAGGGTACACTAGTGAAGGAAGGGGGTTCATTTAGCTGACTATTGCACCTGTCCAGTTGAAGGATGATGGTAGTTGGGATTATGAGTGTAGCAATAAAGTTGGAGAAAATCAGTTGAGATTGGAAGTTGATTTGAAGATGATTGAATTTACTGAGCAAGAATTATATCAAGGTATTTGGATTTAGGGACATGGGGGATTATGGTCACTTTTAGTGATATGGCAAAGTCTTGATGACATGAGGCAGTTTGCAAGTGACAGAGGTGTGGGTAGGTGCGTATGTGTGACTGATTTTACATTTTTTAATCTTAAATTAAGACGCTAGTTAGAATCCAAGTGGAGACATCAAGTAGGCACTGACAAGTTGACTTGGCTAGAGATGTGAGTTAGATCATCGTAGCCTATAGAGCATGCCTAAAGTCATGAATCTAGGTGAGGGGTTGGAAAACTATTATAGCCCATGAGCCAGATCTGGTCTGCCACCTATTTTTGTATGGCTCATGAGTTATAAGTACGTGTGGCATTTATAAGTCTAAAATGTAAAATACAGGGAAATTTTTCAGCAGGGAAAGTTCCATAAATTTGCCTCTTGGCAACACAAAGCCTGCAATATTTACTATCTGGCTCTTTGTCAAAAATGTTACTGACTCCTGATCTGGATGAAACCCTGTGAGGAGAGAGTGTTGACAGAAGAGAGAGAAGCATCACAGTGGAAATTAAAATTATGTCAACTGAAGTGTGTAGGGTAGAGAATTTAAGCCTGAGTATAACAGTAAGAGATTAAAATAACAGTAAATTCATTATCAGCGTGATCAATGAAACCTTTGGGGGCAAAGAGGAACTATCTTCGTCACACCTTTCACTCACTCATAGAAAGATCTTAGGCAGGAAATATAACTTGTTTGAAGATCTGAGATAAGGCTAATGTAGTTTGGACAAAGAAAGCCAATGGGAGGATGACATTACATCTGGCCAAAGATTTAGGGAAGAGCCAAATACTTCAGGCTTTTTAAAGTGATCTTTAGATAAAGAGGAGGTCATCAAGGCATTCCGAATTTGGAGGATCAAATCACATCTGATGGAAAAAATCTGGCTGTATGTGCATCTAGGATGTAAGGAAGCCAACATGGATGTGAAGTTAAAATTGTCCATTGCAAATAATAAAATGAAGGCCCCAGGTAGCCTTGGCAAGGGCAGATTTGGTATAAAATCCTTATTGGAATGGGCTTAAGCAGTAACGGGAATACGGATCTAGCTGTTGTGTTTAGTGGAATTTTATCAGTCTTTTTGTTGTGTATGATATATAGATGGTCAAAATAAGGAACTTCTACATTTTCGGTTTTTGTTTTATTTTAATTGAGATTTGAATTAAAAATAAGAAACTTTTATTTTGAAACTTGGAGACTGTGTTTAAAAAGTATAGAGTAGGGCTAGAAAAAAACCTAAAACTCTCCTGATGAGGAGAGTGCTAATCGTGACTCTAATAATAATAAAATACTTTTCTGATAATTTTTTGTGTGTTTCATTATTTATATATGTATGGGAAGTTGTACCCTAGCCACATGCCAATTCACCTGGTGAACTTGCTCTTCAACGTGGCACAAATATTTCCTTCTATCTTTAGCCTTCCGGGGTTTCTCACATGGACTATTGGCTCTTCCTACATGAACCTGCTGGTAGTACCCTGTAGGAGACATGCTACTCCATGACAACAGGCACCACGCTGTAGGGGAATTACCATACCTGTCAATCACTATCTCTAGAATGTGGCCTTTCATGAGCCCTGAGATTTCATACCGTTTCTCTGAGCTGTAACAATATTTATATTGAAAAAATAAACATGTTCTTCTATCTTTAATATTTTATATCTTATAATTTGAATATCCCATTTTCATTATACTACTTAGCTGCTAAGTTATGTTATAAAAACAAGTTTTAATTATCTGCAAACACCTTCAAATCTAATCCTTACCGGTGAAGACTGATGTCTGGTTACCATCTGTTAGGACATTTATTTCCATACAGTATTTATAGCGCCTTTTTGTTATTGATTGGTATGATAAATGTGTAACTCTTACACAAAGACAAAATTTTTAGATTTTTGTATTTAAAATACTGGTTATCAAAAGAAAAACCCAGATGTTATTTGTTTATGTTTCTGCTTGAGGTACTGAATCTATTTCAAGTCATATTTCTCAGTATTGATATACTTAATTTTGCTGAAATAATAACACACTAACTTTAGCTACTTTTTTTCTCAGTGTATCTCCTTGTCGCTCACCATTTCTGCCTCATTTCACTTCTCATCTTTATTTCTTTTTCTTTGGTCTTCTTTTACTTTAGGGATTCTTTCAATTTAGAAGTGTTCTTGTTTTCTGTTAATTACTATTCTTCTTGGATGTACACAGTTATCCTTTTCCATTTCATTTGTGAATTCATCTCAGAGGCATTTTGTATGTGCCTTTTACTCATAGCTTCTCAGAAGTCCCTTTCGAGGTTACCGATTTAACATGTCATGTACTATAAGGTTTGCATGGCATGGTGGCAGCTGACTTTGGTCTTTACAAGGATTGAAATGTTCACTCAACATGGATTGGTAGAATTTATTTTTTCCTTAAACATTTCATCGCCTTGTAAACAAACAAAAGCAAACCCAAGACTCAAAACTGACATTACTATTGGTGCCCCTGGAAATAGCTACCTTCTCACTAAAGTAGATTTTGTCATCCAACTTTATGTGTTGTTGAACACACATGGTGCTGTATGAGCACTCACTCACTAGTCTAGAAAACATTGCTGTGACCAGTTACCAGAAAAATAAATTCAGATTGCTCTTCACCTTCCACAGATGACCCTTCTGAAAGCCATTTGAATTCATTATAAATTATAGTTATATTAGTGTGACTTTAATTCACTTGTAATCTGAACTTTATGTGCAATGCATTTTTTCCCGTGTTTAATCATTTTTGAATGCTAAATCATTTGCAAACAAATGGCTTGTCCTTGAGAAAGAATTTAAGGCTGAAAGTACATTAAGTGCCACCTGGGTATCTGTGTCAATGGTTTTGTCACTACAAATGTGTGTGTGTGTGCATATCACCTACTTTATCACATTTATTTGATAAAATTGATATGCAATCTCTAAATCATTGTGTCTCCAACTTGTGTTATGCCACAAATACAAATTTTTGTCCTAAAGTTGATGGTACCCTTTGTAAAACTAGAAGTTCTCATTTGTGCAAAGGAAGGAAAAATAAAACAAGAAACAAATTCAATAAAAAAATTAAAGGTCAGATTTCTTTTATAGCTGCTGAATTCCTTTCTTTCCTTTCCATCATCCTCACATTCCCAAATCTCAACAAAGTTAAGAAATTAAAACACACATCATGAGATCATATGTTCACCTTGTTCAGGAACTGAAGGATTACATATACAAGACTATACCTTAATAAGTAGAGGGAGAAATATGAAGATATGAATAGAATATGAAAATTTATTATAATGCAGTTGTATTCTAAAGTGTTTCCTAGGCAGGCTAAGAGTATGTTGCCAGGAAATTTTAAGAGACCCACTCCATTATATAGAAGAGGATGTGTGTAGATCTCTTAATTCTGAAATGTTTAGAACTGAGTACAACAGGTCTTTGAATAACGACGTTTCATTCAATGTCATTTCATTATGATGTTGATGAGAAAAAACAAATTGATTCCAATTGGGGTTCACTGTCTGTGTAGAGCTTATGTATTCTCCCCATGTCTGCATTGATATTCTCTGGATGCTCCAGTTTCCTCTCACTTCCCAAGGCTGTGCATGTGAGGTTGATTGACGTGTCTATGTGGTCCCAGTCTGAGTAACTGTGGGTATGTGTGAGTGCACCTGCAATGCGACGGCACCCTGTCCAGGGCTGGTTCCCACATTGCGTCCTGAGCTGACAGGATAGGCTGCGGTCAACTGCAACCCTAAACTGAAATAAGTAGGTAAATAATGATTTTACTAGCTTTTATTAATCTTAAACGTATGAATAGCTGAAATTTATTTCAGCATTTAATATTAGAAGTGTTTTGATCTTTATTTACAAGTTTGTTGACGTTTTAGTTACCAAAAGCCATAGAAGCTGAACTCTTTTGATGTCAACCTATGGTAAAATGGGTTTCGCTGACTGTATTTTTGTACCAATTAACCATCCCCAATTTATCCCTCCGTATGCGTGTATCAAAACATCACGTGACCATAAATATATATACCTATGACCAGTTTTCAAGCACCTGTCAATGATGTTAAGTGAAGACTTATTGTAGTCCTTTTTTGGCATAACGAAAATGTGTGTGTTTTGTTCAAGATTGGAAAAGTTCTTTGTGTAAAGAACTAGACAGTAAATATTATAGGCTTTGCTGGCCATATGTAGTCTCTGTCTCTCCTTCATCTACTCATTCTTCTTCTCCCCTTCCTTCTCCTTCTTTAAACACTTCCAAAATGCCAAAACAATTTTTAGCTCTCAGCCACATGAAGCAAGCCATTGATTAAATTTGGCTTGTAGGCCCATAAGGTGTGAATTCCTTTACATCATCAGAATGCCGCATATATATGAAATGTTATCTATGAGAAATTAATGGGGCTCCCAGCAGAGAGAAATTAGCCTAAGTTAAGTTTGGGCTTTGGAATTCAGGGGAATGCCATGCACAAAAATGCTCTGCTTTTAAAACTAGTTACTAACAGTCCATTTCTGATATCAGAAATACATGAAAACTACCAATTGAACGGACATTATTCACTACTTTAGTGCTGCTACTCCTGTGTGGTGGAAAAAGAATCCAGAAAGTTTTCCTTTCCATTTGAACATTCATGCAATAAAAATTTCCAAATCTTTTTTTGAACAAATTTTTTATCTTATAGCTCTCTTGTGTACTTTATAAGTACGTTTTGCTGCTTATTCTCAGTAACTGTATTGAAACAATCTGTTTTCCTTTATCAATCAAAATAAAATAAGAAATTTAGCTTAATACTAATATTAAGCTGAAGTGCAAGATATATGAAAAAGAGAGAAAAGAAGCAGGATAAACTGACCTTTTGATAACTGCAGAGGACAGCAGATCAAAGACTGGACTTTAACGTCTGACATTTTCAGAATCTATCACAGTAAGTCCACTGGGTCCAGAAATAGGTTTTAATCCTAGATTGAAATGACAATGCTGTCATGACATTGAGTTTGATGGAAAAAGTGAAGTTAAAGTTTTTCTCAATATTTTTTTAAAATCAATGATTGATTTAACTATAAAATGGACTGATTCTGAAGAACTCATTCTGACGTTGGAGGTGAAAATGCTTTTACTCTAATCATTAAAATCAATTTCTCTAGATATCTGACTTTATTCTGCTTTATAACATAAAGAATGAAACTATATTTATTAATGAAGTGTAATCTAGCAAAGTGGCATAAGCATAATTATGAGTCACTTACTAAAGTTGTGTGTTTTTTTCCATTGCATGAAAACCCTGCCTTGTTTTAATTTTTATTGACTCTTTAAAAGCAATTTTAGGTTTGTAGAAAGAAGTGAATAAGCATTCACACGTCATCCTCAGCCTCTACCCCAATTTCCCCGATTTTTAACATCTTGCAATAGTGTGGTACATTTGTTATAGTTGATGAGTCAATATTGGTACATTACTATTGACTAAAGTATGTAGTTTGTATTAGAGTTTACTCCTTGTCTTATGAATTCTGTAGGTTTTGTCAAATGTGTAATGACAAATAATCCTCATTACAGTGTCATACAGAATAATGGATTCACTCTCCTAAAATTCTTCCTTGCTCCATCCGTTCATCGTTTCCTCTACTAATTTATGTAGAAGATAAATTAGTAGATTGAGTTGATGGTTATAGCAGTTTAAAGCACAGATAGAAAACTAGATTGACCTGCCTACCCAGACTGTGCTTCTCACTCTCACTGTGCCCTTTCTTAACCTTTGGAAATGCTTTTATTCATATATAAAATAGGCTATAACTTCATATAGTTGTATTACAAAAAGTTAATGCACAGAAAAAGACTTGTGCTAGGTATATGGTTTCTTCTCAGTTAAATGGAAGCCATTGCGTGTGTTTGTCAATAGAATTCGTCATACTTTATCTCACATATCTTTACGTCATTGTTGGCACATGACATGTTTAGACTGCACAAATCTCCTCCAAATCCCTAATAGTCACTGATCTCTTTACTGTCTCCATAGTTTTGCTTTCTCCAGAAGGTCATGTAGTTGAATCATACGGTATGTAGACTTTTCAGACTGGCTTCTTTCACTTGGCAATATGCATTTAAAGGTTCCTGTGTGTCTTCTGTAGCTTGACAGAATACTATTCCATTGCCTGGATATACCACAGTTTATTTTTCCATTCACTTCCTGAAGGACATTTCGATTTTAGTAATCATGAATAAGGCTCCTGTAACATTCATGGGAAGAAGGCTTTTGTGTGCATGTAAGTTTTCAAATCCTTTAAGTAAATACCGGGAATGTAATTGCTGGGTTGTGTGGTAGGAGTATGTTTAGTTTTATAAGAAACTGCCAAACTGACTGCCAAAGTAGCTGTACTATTCTGCATTCTCACAAGCAATGAATAAAAGTTCCTGTTTCTCCTCACATTTGCCAGCTTTTGGTATCATCAGACTTTTGGATATTGGTCATTTTAATAGTCATGTAATAATATCTCACGGTTGCTGTGACTTGCAGTTCCCTAATGATACATGACTAGTAACTTCAAAATCCCCATTTGACAGCTGTATTTAGACCTTTGGACTATTTTTTAAATGAGTTGTTTTCTTTCTTATTTTCGAGTTCTCTGTATACTTTAAATACCAGTAATTTATCTGATATGTTTTGAAAATGTTTTGAATATGTTTTGAAAAAATTTTCTCCCAACCTGTGGCTTTTGTTTTCATTCTAAGCACAGTTTTAATAACAAAAGTCTTTAATTTTAATGATGCTCAATTTCTCAATTTTTTCTTTGTCTAACCCAATAAATCAGAAAGCTTTTTATCATTTCACATGACTTAATATTCAGGCAAGGTCTATATAGGCCCCTTTCAAACAGTCATAAAGTTTAGAAGCTCTGACCTCACAAACAATAACAACGACAACATAGAAACAAAAATGACAGCTTTTGATGTTGTCTCAGTAATTTCTCAATTCAAGAACAGATTACTGAGCTTTATAAGCAATACGTATAGATATCAATTTCACAATAAAATACCTTATGATATTTATCAAATCACCTTAGTTTTGGTCACTTATTACTATTAGACTAAAATGTAATTTGTCAGACATGAGAAATCCTTTGGAGTATTTTTTAGAGAACCAAGTATTTGTTTTAGCCTTTTCAGTTCTTCTCTTGCTGTTTCTCCAGTATAGTCATTCCAATTGTCTCTATAGATGTATTAATACCAGGTACATAGTAAACACAATTATCTCCCACGTGTACCCCAACCCCCTTCCCTGTTCATGCAGTGAACATAAAGGAAGCAGGTCAAAAGGAAGCAGGTCATGTACCCTGTGATGTGCTGGGTTGTAAGGAAAGGTACACAATTAATGTACCATGTCTGAGTTTTCTTCTTCTCTGTATTTGTTCCATTTAATGCATGTATGTTTTTTATTCCTTAGGCCTCTCCAGTCCTAACACACTCAGGGATACTTGATACAGCTATAAGGCTGTGTCTTTATCAGGTACCTTTGGGTTACCCCCGGCCAGGGGTGGGAAATAGAGGAAGTGAATGTCTGTATCCTCATTAAGTATCACACAGAGCAGAAACATAAAGAAGCCTGTGCCATGAATGGATCTCTTCTTTCTCCAAAAACCACCTACCCCTTCAACTCCCACTGCTTAAAGGAAAATCTTGTACTAGTCTCCCCATTTGCTCCTCAAACTTGCTTTAGCAAAGCAGTTCCTAAACCTCTGTTAATGTATGTCCCCACCCCTAACTCAACACACAGTCTCATGTCACATCACAGAAAAGAAGTTCAAAACAAAACAAAACAAAGCCACAGTCTTATAAGAAAAATAGGTAAGTTTTACAAAAGTTGTGTACTGTATCTCTGCTTTGAATTTTGTCATTGGCCAAGGATAGTAAAACTCTTGGAAAACTATAAAACAGGAACTTACGTAATATGTTTTACCCAAGATTTTTCAAACATTTTTGGAAGGATACTTATTAACATCTTGCAGAGTTAATGTTACATGAAAAACTTAGCATAAGACCAATCAGGTATTCTATGCAATAATGCAGATATATGAAAAAATAATATAATGAAATAAATGACTTTTCAAAAGGTATTGATCCTAGATCCACATTCTTTTTTTGGTTCAGGTGAGGCAATTAGAATGTGAAAAAAAGAAGCATAGAACAACTGTCTAATGAGAGGGACGAATGCTCCTGGGTGGAAAGTTATTAGAAGATAAATTAGTAGATTGACACTTTTGTGTAGTTTATATTTGGAGACATTCCTTTTTCCACTATTACCCTCTTAGCGCTCCGAATCTCCACTTGCATTTTATACAGAAAGTGTGTTTCAGAACGGCTCAATCAAAACTAAGGTTCAACTCTTTTAGTTGAACAAACAGAACAGAAAGAAGTTTCACACAATTCTTCTGTGTAGTTTTTATTTGTAGACATTCTTTTTCCCAATATAGGCCTCTTAGCGCTCAGAATGTCCAATTGCAGTTTCTACAGAAAGAGTGTTTCAGAACGGCTCAATCAAAAGTAAGGTTCAACTCTGTTAGTTGAATGCACAGAACAGAAAGAAGTTTCATACAATGCTTCTGTGTAGTTTATATTTGAACATATTCTTTTTTCCACTATTACCCACTTAGCGCTACGAATGTCCAGTTGCATTTTCTACAGACAGAGTGTTTCAAAACTGCTCAATCAAAAGTATGGTTTAACTCTGTTAGCTGAATGCTCAGATCAGAAAGAAGTTTCACAGAATGCTTCTGTGTAGTTTATATTTGAATATATTCCTTTTTCCACTACTACGCTCTTAGCGCTCCAAATGTCCAGTTGCATTTTCTACAGAAAGAGTGTTCAGATCTGCTCAATCAAAAGTATGGTTTAACTCTGTTAGCTGAATGCACAGATCAGAAAGAAGTTTCACCGAATGATTCTGTGTAGTTTATATTTGAAGACATTCCTTTTTCCACTATTACCCTCTTAGCGCTCCGAATCTCCACTTGCATTTTCTACAAAAAGAGTGTTTCATAACTGCTCAATCAAAAATAAGTTTTATCTCTGTTAACTGAATTTACAGATCAGAAATAAGTTTCACAGAATGCATCTGTGTAGTTTTTATTTGAAGATATTCTTTTTCCCAATGTAGGCCTCTTAGCGCTTAGCATGTCCAATTGCAGTTTCTACAGACAGAGTGTTTCAGAACGGCTCAATCAAAAGTAAGGTTCAACTCTGTTAGTTGAATGCACAGAACAGAAAGAATTTTCACAGAATGCTACTGTGTAGTTTATATTTGAATATATTCCTTTTTCCACTATTACCCTCTTAGCGCTCCGAATGTCCACTTGCATTTTCTACAGAAAGAGTTTTCAGAATTGCGCAACCAAAAGTATGGTTTAACTCTGTTAGCTTAATGAACATATCAGAAATAAGTTTCACACAATGCTTCTGTGTAGTTTTTATTTGAAGATATTATTTTTCCCAATAGAGGCCTCTTCGCGCTCAGAATGTCCAATTGCAGTTTCTACAGAAAGAGTGTTTCAGAAAGGCTCAATCAAAAGTAAGGTTCAACTCTGTTAGTTGAATGCACAGAACAGAAAGAAGTTTCATACAATGCTTCTGTGTAGTTTATATTTGAACATATTCTTTTTTCCACTATTACCCACTTAGCGCTACGAATGTCCAGTTGCATTTTCTACAGACAGAGTGTTTCAAAACTGCTCAATCAAAAGAATGGTTTAACTCTGTTAGCTGAATGCTCAGATCAGAAAGAAGTTACACAGAATGCTTCTGTGTAGTTTATATTTGAATATATTCCTTTTTCCACTACTACTCTCTTAGCGCTCCAAATGTCCAGTTGCATTTTCTACAGAAAGAGAGTTCAGATCTGCTCAATCAAAAGTATGGTTTAACTCTGTTAGCTGAATGCACAGATCAGAAAGAAGTTTCACAGAATGATTCTGTGTAGTTTATATTTGGAGACATTCCTTTTTCCACTATTACCCTCTTAGCGCTCCGAATCTCCACTTGCATTTTCTACAGAAAGAGTGTTTCAGAACGGCTCAATCAAAACTAAGGTTCAACTCTTTTAGTTGAACAAACAGAACAGAAAGAAGTTTCACACAATTATTCTGTGTAGTTTTTATTTGTAGACATTCTTTTTCCCAATATAGGCCTCTTAGCGCTCAGAATGTCCAATTGCAGTTTCTACAGAAAGAGTGTTTCAGATCGGCTCAATCAAAAGTAAGGTTCAACTCTGTTAGTTGAATGCACAGAACAGAAAGAAGTTTCATACAATGATTCTGTGTAGTTTATATTTGAACATATTCTTTTTTCCACTATTGCCCACTTAGCGCTACGAATGTCCAGTTGCATTTTCTACAGACACAGTGTTTCAAAACTGCTCAATCAAAAGTATGGTTTAACTCTGTTAGCTGAATGCTCAGATCAGAAAGAAGTTTCACAGAATGCCTCTGTGTAGTTTATATTTGAATATATTCCTTTTTCCACTACTACGCTCTTAGCGCTCGAAATGTCCAGTTGCATTTTCTACAGAAAGAGTGTTCAGATCTGCTCAATCAAAAGTATGGTTTAACTCTGTTAGCTGAATGCACAGATCAGAAAGAAGTTTCACAGAATGATTCTGTGTAGTTTATATTTGGAGACATTCCTTTTTCCACTATTACCCTCTTAGCGCTCCGAATCTCCACTTGCATTTTCTACAAAAAGAGTGTTTCATAACTGCTCAATCAAAAATATGTTTTATCTCTGTTAACTGAATTTACAGATCAGAAATAAGTTTCACAGAATGCATCTGTGTAGTATTTATTTGAAGATATTCTTTTTCCCAATGTACGCCTCTTAGCGCTTAGCATGTCCAATTGCAGTTTCTACAGAAAGAGTGTTTCAGAACAGCTCAATCAAAAGTAAGGTTCAACTCTGTTAGTTGAATGCACAGAACAGACAGAATTTTCACAGAATGCTACTGTGTAGTTTATATTTGAATATATTCCTTTTTCCACTATTACCCTCTTAGCGCTCCGAATGTCCACTTGCATTTTCTACAGAAAGAGTGTTCAGAACTGCGCAATCAAAAGTATGGTTTAACTCTGTTAGCTTAATGAACATATCAGAAATAAGTTTCACACAATGCTTCTGTGTAGTTTTTATTTGAAGATATTATTTTTCCCAATAGAGGCCTCTTAGCGCTCAGAATGTCCAATTGCAGTTTCTACAGAAAGAGTGTTTCAGAAAGGCTCAATCAAAAGTAAGGTTCAACTCTGTTAGTTGAATGCACAGAACAGAAAGAAGTTTCATACAATGCTTCTGTGTAGTTTATATTTGAACATATTCTTTTTTCCACTATTACCCACTTAGCGCTACGAATGTCCAGTTGCATTTTCTACAGACAGAGTGTTTCAAAACTGCTCAATCAAAAGTATGGTTTAACTCTGTTAGCTGAATGCTCAGATCAGAAAGAAGTTTCACAGAATGCTTCTGTGTAGTTTATATTTGAATATATTCCTTTTTCCACTACTACTCTCTTAGCGCTCCAAATGTCCAGTTGCATTTTCTACAGAAAGAGAGTTCAGATCTGCTCAATCAAAAGTATGGTTTAACTCTGTTAGCTGAATGCACAGATCAGAAAGAAGTTTTACCGAATGATTCTGTGTAGTTTATATTTGAAGACATTCCTTTCTCCACTATTACCCTCTTAGCGCTCCGAATCTCCACTTGCATTTTCTACAAAAAGAGTGTTTCATAACTGCTCAATCAAAAATATGTTTTATCTCTGTTAACTGAATTTACAGATCAGAAATAAGTTTCACAGAATGCATCTGTGTAGTTTTTATTTGAAGATATTCTTTTTCCCAATGTACACCTCTTAGCGCTTAGCATGTCCAATTGCAGTTTCTACAGAAAGAGTGTTTCAGAACGGCTCAATCAAAAGTAAGGTTCAACTCTGTTAGTTGAATGCACAGAACAGAAAGAATTTTCACAGAATGCTACTGTGTAGTTTATATTTGAATATATTACTTTTTCCACTATAACCCTCTTAGCGCTCCGAATGTCCACTTGCATTTTCTACAGAAAGAGTGTTCAGAACTGCGCAATCAAAAGTATGGTTTAACTCTGTTAGCTTAATGAACATATCAGAAATAAGTTTCACACAATGCTTCTGTGTAGTTTTTATTTGAAGATATTATATTTCCCAATAGAGGCCTCTTAGCGCTCAGAATGTCCAATTGCAGTTTCTACAGAAAGAGTGTTTCAGAACGGCTCAATCAAAACTAAGGTTCAACTCTTTTAGTTGAACAAACAGAACAGAAAGAAGTTTCACACAATTCTTCTGTGTAGTTTTTATTTGTAGACATTCTTTTTCCCAATATAGGCCTCTTAGCGCTCAGAATGTCCAATTGCAGTTTCTACAGAAAGAGTGTTTCAGAACGGCTCAATCAAAAGTAATGTTCAACTCTGTTAGTTGAATGCACAGAACACAAAGAAGTTTCATACAATGCTTCTGTGTAGTTCATATTTGAACATATTCTTTTTCCACTATTACCCACTTAGCGCTACGAATGTCCAGTTGCATTTTCTACAGAAAGAGTGTTTCAAAACTGCTCAATCAAAAGTATGGTTTAACTCTGTTAGCTGAATGCTCAGATCAGAAAGAAGTTTCACAGAATGCTTCTGTGTAGTTTATATTTGAATATATTCCTTTTTCCACTACTACGCTCTTAGCGCTCGAAATGTCCAGTTGCATTTTCTACAGAAAGAGTGTTCAGATCTGCTCAATCAAAAGTATGGTTTAACTCTGTTAGCTGAATGCACAGATCAGAAAGAAGTTTTACCGAATGAGTCTGTGTAGTTTATATTTGAAGACATTCCTTTCTCCACTATTACACTCTTAGCGCTCCGAATCTCCACTTGCATTTTCTACAAAAAGAGTGTTTCATAACTGCTCAATCAAAAATATGTTTTATCTCTGTTAACTGAATTTACAGATCAGAAATAAGTTTCACAGAATGCATCTGTGTAGTTTTTATTTGAATATATTCTTTTTCCCAATGTACGCCTCTTAGCGCTTAGCATGTCCAATTGCAGTTTCTACAGAAAGAGTGTTTCAGAACGGCTCAATCAAAAGTAAGGTTCAACTCTGTTAATTGAATGCACAGAACAGAAAGAATTTTCACAGAATGCTACTGTGTAGTTTATATTTGAATATATTCCTTTTTCCACTATTATCCTCTTAGCGCTCCGAATGTCCACTTGCATTTTCTACAGAAAGAGTGTTCAGAACTGCGCAATCAAAAGTATGGTTTAACTCTGTTAGCTTAATGAACATATCAGAAATAAGTTTCACACAATGCTTCTGTGTAGTTTTTATTTGAAGATATTATTTTTCCCAATATAGGCCTCTTAGCGCTCAGAATGTCCAATTGCAGTTTCTACAGAAAGAGTGTTTCAGAAAGGCTCAATCAAAAGTAAGGTTCAACTCTGTTAGTTGAATGCACAGAACAGAAAGAAGTTTCATACAATGCTTCTGTGTAGTTTATATTTGAACATATTCTTTTTTCCACTATTACCCACTTAGTGCTACGAATGTCCAGTTGCATTTTCTACAGACAGAGTGTTTCAAAACTGCTCAATCAAAAGTATGGTTTAACTCTGTTAGCTGAATGCTCAGATCAGAAAGAAGTTTCACAGAATGCTTCTGTGTAGTTTATATTTGAATATATTCCTTTTTCCACTACTACTCTCTTAGCGCTCCAAATGTCCAGGTGCATTTTCTACAGAAAGAGAGTTCAGATCTGCTCAATCAAAAGTATGGTTTAACTCTGTTAGCTGAATGCACAGATCAGAAAGAAGTTTCACAGAATGATTCTGTGTAGTTTATATTTGGAGACATTCCTTTTTCCACTATTACCCTCTTAGCGCTCCGAATCTCCACTTGCATTTTCTACAGAAATTGTGTTTCAGAACGGCTCAATCAAAACTAAGGTTCAACTCTTTTAGTTGAACAAACAGAACAGAAAGAAGTTTCACACAATTCTTCTGTGTAGTTTTTATTTGTAGACATTCTTTTTCCCAATATAGGCCTCTTAGCGCTCAGAATGTCCAATTGCAGTTTCTACAGAAAGAGTGTTTCAGAACGGCTCAATCAAAAGTAATGTTCAACTCTGTTAGTTGAATGCACAGAACAGAAAGAAGTTTCATACAATGCTTCTGTGTAGTTCATATTTGAACATATTCTTTTTCCACTATTACCCACTTAGCGCTACGAATGTCCAGTTGCATTTTCTACAGACAGAGTGTTTCAAAACTGCTCAATCAAAAGTATGGTTTAACTCTGTTAGCTGAATGCTCAGATCAGAAAGAAGTTTCACAGAATGCTTCTGTGTAGTTTATATTTGAATATATTCCTTTTTCCACTACTACGCTCTTAGCGCTCCAAATGTCCAGTTGCATTATCTACAGAAAGAGTGTTCAGATCTGCTCAATCAAAAGTATGGTTTAACTCTGTTAGCTGAATGCACAGATCAGAAAGAAGTTTCACCGAATGATTCTGTGTAGTTTATATTTGAAGACATTCCTTTTTCCACTATTACCCTCTTAGCGCTCCGAATCTCCACTTGCATTTTCTACAAAAAGAGTGTTTCATAACTGCTCAATCAAAAATATGTTTTATCTCTGTTAACTGAATTTACAGATCAGAAATAAGTTTCACAGAATGCATCTGTGTAGTTTTTATTTGAAGATATTCTTTTTCCCAATGTACGCCTCTTAGCGCTTAGCATGTCCAATTGCAGTTTCTACAGAAAGAGTGTTTCAGAACGGCTCAATCAAAAGTAAGGTTCAACTCTGTTAGTTGAATGCACAGAACAGAAAGAATTTTCACAGAATGTTACTGTGTAGTTTATATTTGAATATATTCCTTTTTCCACTATTACCCTCTTAGCGCTCCGAATGTCCACTTGCATTTTCTACAGAAAGAGTGTTCAGAACTGCGCAATCAAAAGTATGGTTTAACTCTGTTAGCTTAATGAACATATCAGAAATAAGTTTCACACAATGCTTCTGTGTAGTTTTTATTTGAAGATATTATTTTTCCCAATATAGGCCTCTTAGCGCTCAGAATGTCCAATTGCAGTTTCTACAGAAAGAGTGTTTCAGAAAGGCTCAATCAAAAGTAAGGTTCAACTCTGTTAGTTGAATGCACAGAACAGAAAGAAGTTTCATACAATGATTCTGTGTAGTTTATATTTGAACATATTCTTTTTTCCCCTATTACCCACTTAGCGCTACGAATGTCCAGTTGCATTTTCTACAGACAGAGTGTTTCAAAACTGCTCAATCAAAAGTATGGTTTAACTCTGTTAGCTGAATGCTCAGATCAGAAAGAAGTTTCACAGAATGCTTCTGTGTAGTTTATATTTGAATATATTCCTTTTTCCACTACTACTCTCTTAGCGCTCCAAATGTCCAGTTGCATTTTCTACAGAAAGAGAGTTCAGATCTGCTCAATCAAAAGTATGGTTTAACTCTGTTAGCTGAATGCACAGATCAGAAAGAAGTTTCACAGAATGATTCTGTGTAGTTTATATTTGGAGACATTCCTTTTTCCACTATTACCCTCTTAGCGCTCCGAATCTCCACTTGCATTTTCTACAGAAAGAGTGTTTCAGAACGGCTCAATCAAAACTAAGGTTCAACTCTTTTAGTTGAACAAACAGAACAGAAAGAAGTTTCACGCAATTATTCTGTGTAGTTTTTATTTGTAGACATTCTTTTTCCCAATATAGGCCTCTTAGCGCTCAGAATGTCCAATTGCAGTTTCTACAGAAAGAGTGTTTCAGATCGGCTCAATCAAAAGTAAGGTTCAACTCTGTTAGTTGAATGCACAGAACAGAAAGAAGTTTCATACAATGCTTCTGTGTAGTTTATATTTGAACATATTCTTTTTTCCACTATTACCCACATAGCGCTACGAATGTCCAGTTGCATTTTCTACAGACAGAGTGTTTCAAAACTGCTCAATCAAAAGTATGGTTTAACTCTGTTAGCTGAATGCTCAGATCAGAAAGAAGTTTCACAGAATGCCTCTGTGTAGTTTATATTTGAATATATTCCTTTTTCCACTACTACGCTCTTAGCGCTCGAAATGTCCAGTTGCATTTTCTACAGAAAGAGTGTTCAGATCTGCTCAATCAAAAGTATGGTTTAACTCTGTTAGCTGAATGCACAGATCAGAAAGAAGTTTCACCGAATGATTCTGTGTAGTTTATATTTGGAGACATTCCTTTTTCCACTATTACCCTCTTAGCGCTCCGAATATCCACTTGCATTTTCTACAGAAAGAGTGTTTCAGAACGGCTCAATCAAAACTAAGGTTCAACTCTTTTAGTTGAACAAACAGAACAGAAAGAAGTTTCACACAATTCTTCTGTGTAGTTTTTATTTGTAGACATTCTTTTTCCCAATATAGGCCTCTTAGCGCTCAGAATGTCCAATTGCAGTTTCTACAGAAAGAGTGTTTCAGAACGGCTCAATCAAAAGTAATGTTCAACTCTGTTAGTTGAATGCACAGAACAGAAAGAAGTTTCATACAATGCTTCTGTGTAGTTCATATTTGAACATATTCTTTTTCCACTATTACCCACTTAGCGCTACGAATGTCCAGTTGCATTTTCTACAGACAGAGTGTTTCAAAACTGCTCAATCAAAAGTATGGTTTAACTGTGTTAGCTGAATGCTCAGATCAGAAAGAAGTTTCACAGAATGCTTCTGTGTAGTTTATATTTGAATATATTCCTTTTTCCACTACTACGCTCTTAGCGCTCGAAATGTCCAGTTGCATTTTCTACAGAAAGAGTGTTCAGATCTGCTCAATCAAAAGTATGGTTTAACTCTGTTAGCTGAATGCACAGATCAGAAAGAAGTTTCACCGAATGATTCTGTGTAGTTTATATTTGAAGACATTCCTTTTTCCACTATTACCCTCTTAGCGCTCCGAATCTCCACTTGCATTTTCTACAGAAAGAGTGTTTCATAACTGCTCAATCAAAAATATGTTTTATCTCTGTTAACTGAATTTACAGATCAGAAATAAGTTTCACAGAATGCATCTGTGTAGTTTTTATTTGAAGATATTCTTTTTCCCAATGTAGGCCTCTTAGCGCTTAGCATGTCCAATTACAGTTTCTACAGAAAGAGTGTTTCAGAACGGCTCAATCAAAAGTAAGGTTCAACTATGTTAGTTGAATGCACAGAACAGAAAGAATTTTCACAGAATGCTACTGTGTAGTTTATATTTGAATATATTCCTTTTTCCACTATTACCCTCTTAGCGCTCCGAATGTCCACTTGCATTTTCTACAGAAAGAGTGTTCAGAACTGCGCAATCAAAAGTATGGTTTAACTCTGTTAGCTGAATTCACATATCAGAAATAAGTTTCACACAATGCTTCTGTGTAGTTTTTATTTGAAGATATTATTTTTCCCAATATAGGCCTCTTAGCGCTCAGAATGTCCAATTGCAGTTTCTACAGAAAGAGTGTTTCAGAAAGGCTCAATCAAAAGTAAGGTTCAACTCTGTTAGTTGAATGCACAGAACAGAAAGAAGTTTCATACAATGCTTCTGTGTAGTTTATATTTGAACATATTCTTTTTTCCACTATTACCCACTTAGCGCTACGAATGTCCAGTTGCATTTTCTACAGACAGAGTGTTTCAAAACTGCTCAATCAAAAGTATGGTTTAACTCTGTTAGCTGAATGCTCAGATCAGAAAGAAGTTTCACAGAATGCTTCTGTGTAGTTTATATTTGAATATATTCCTTTTTCCACTACTATTCTCTTAGCGCTCCAAATGTCCAGCTGCATTTTCTACAGAAAGAGAGTTCAGATCTGCTCAATCAAAAGTATGGTTTAACTCTGTTAGCTGAATGCACAGATCAGAAAGAAGTTTCACAGAATGATTCTGTGTAGTTTATATTTGGAGACATTCCTTTTTCCACTATTACCCTCTTAGCGCTCCGAATCTCCACTTGCATTTTCTACAGAAAGAGTGTTTCAGAACGGCTCAATCAAAATTAAGGTTCAACTCTTTTAGTTGAACAAACAGAACAGAAAGAAGTTTCACACAATTCTTCTGTGTAGTTTTTATTTGTAGACATTCTTTTTCCCAATATAGGCCTCTTAGCGCTCAGAATGTCCAATTGCAGTTTCTACAGAAAGAGTGTTTCAGAACGGCTCAATCAAAAGTAATGTTCAACTCTGTTAGTTGAATGCACAGAACACAAAGAAGTTTCATACAATGCTTCTGTGTAGTTCATATTTGAACATATTCTTTTTCCACTATTACCCACTTAGCGCTACGAATGTCCAGTTGGATTTTCTACAGACAGAGTGTTTCAAAACTGCTCAATCAAAAGTATGGTTTAACTCTGTTAGCTGAATGCTCAGATCAGAAAGAAGTTTCACAGAATGCTTCTGTGTAGTTTATATTTGAATATATTCCTTTTTCCACTACTACGCTCTTAGCGCTCCAAATGTCCAGTTGCATTTTCTACAGAAAGAGTGTTCAGATCTGCTCAATCAAAAGTATGGTTTAACTCTGTTAGCTGAATGCACAGATCAGAAAGAAGTTTTACCGAATGATTCTGTGTAGTTTATATTTGAAGACATTCCTTTTTCCACTATTACCCTCTTAGCGCTCCGAATCTCCACTTGCATTTTCTACAAAAAGAGTGTTTCATAACTGCTCAATCAAAAATATGTTTTATCTCTGTTAACTGAATTTACAGATCAGAAATAAGTTTCACAGAATGCATCTGTGCAGTTTTTATTTGAAGATATTCTTTTTCCCAATGTACGCCTCTTAGCGCTTAGCATGTCCAATTGCAGTTTCTACAGAAAGAGTGTTTCAGAACGGCTCAATCAAAAGTAAGGTTCAACTCTGTTAGTTGAATGCACAGAACAGACAGAATTTTCACAGAATGCTACTGTGTAGTTTATATTTGAATATATTCCTTTTTCCACTATTACCCTCTTAGCGCTCCGAATGTCCACTTGCATTTTCTACAGAAAGAGTGTTCAGAACTGCGCAATCAAAAGTATGGTTTAACTCTGTTAGCTTAATGAACATATCAGAAATAAGTTTCACACAATGCTTCTTTGTAGTTTTTATTTGAAGATATTATTTTTCCCAATATAGGCCTCTTAGCGCTCAGAATGTCCAATTGCAGTTTCTACAGAAAGAGTGTTTCAGAAAGGCTCAATCAAAAGTAAGGTTCAACTCTGTTAGTTGAATGCACAGAACAGAAAGAAGTTTCATACAATGCTTCTGTGTAGTTTATATTTGAACTTATTCTTTTTTCCACTATTACCCACTTAGCGCTACGAATGTCCAGTTGCATTTTCTACAGACAGAGTGTTTCAAAACTGCTCAATCAAAAGTATGGTTTAACTCTGTTAGCTGAATGCTCAGATCAGAAAGAAGTTTCACAGAATGCTTCTGTGTAGTTTATATTTGAATATATTCCTTTTTCAACTACTACTCTCTTAGCGCTCCAAATGTCCAGTTGCATTTTCTACAGAAAGAGAGTTCAGATCTGCTCAATCAAAAGTATGGTTTAACTCTGTTAGCTGAATGCACAGATCAGAAAGAAGTTTTACCGAATGATTCTGTGTAGTTTATATTTGAAGACATTCCTTTCTCCACTATTACCCTCTTAGCGCTCCGAATCTCCACTTGCATTTTCTACAAAAAGAGTGTTTCATAACTGCTCAATCAAAAATATGTTTTATCTCTGTTAACTGAATTTACAGATCAGAAATAAGTTTCACAGAATGCATCTGTGTAGTTTTTATTTGAAGATATTCTTTTTCCCAATGTACGCCTCTTAGCGCTTAGCATGTCCAATTGCAGTTTCTACAGAAAGAGTGTTTCAGAACGGCTCAATCAAAAGTAAGGTTCAACTCTGTTAGCTGAATGCACAGAACAAAAAGAATTTTCACAGAATGCTACTGTGTAGTTTATATTTGAATATATTCCTTTTTCCACTATAACCCTCTTAGCGCTCCGAATGTCCACTTGCATTTTCTACAGAAAGAGTGTTCAGAACTGCGCAATCAAAAGTATGGTTTAACTCTGTTAGCTTAATGAATATATCAGAAATAAGTTTCACACAATGCTTCTGTGTAGTTTTTATTTGAAGATATTATATTTCCCAATAGAGGCCTCTTAGCGCTCAGAATGTCCAATTGCAGTTTCTACAGAAAGAGTGTTTCAGAACGGCACAATCAAAACTAAGGTTCAACTCTTTTAGTTGAACAAACAGAACAGAAAGAAGTTTCACACAATTCTTCTGTGTAGTTTTTATTTGTAGACATTCTTTTTCCCAATATAGGCCTCTTAGCGCTCAGAATGTCCAATTGCAGTTTCTACAGAAAGAGTGTTTCAGAACGGCTCAATGAAAAGTAATGTTCAACTCTGTTAGTTGAATGCACAGAACACAAAGAAGTTTCATACAATGCTTCTGTGTAGTTCATATTTGAACATATTCTTTTTCCACTATTACCCACTTAGCGCTACGAATGTCCAGTTGCATTTTCTACAGACAGAGTGTTTCAAAACTGCTCAATCAAAAGTATGGTTTAACTCTGTTAGCTGAATGCTCAGATCAGAAAGAAGTTTCACAGAATGCTTCTGTGTAGTTTATATTTGAATATATTCCTTTTTCCACTACTACGCTCTTAGCGCTCCAAATGTCCAGTTGCATTTTCTACAGAAAGAGAGTTCAGATCTGCTCAATCAAAAGTATGGTTTAACTCTGTTAGCTGAATGCACAGATCAGAAAGAAGTTTCACAGAATGATTCTGTGTAGTTTATATTTGGAGACATTCCTTTTTCCACTATTACCCTCTTAGCGCTCCGAATCTCCACTTGCATTTTCTACAGAAAGTGTGTTTCAGAACCGCTCAATCAAAACTAAGGTTCAACTCTTTTAGTTGAACAAACAGAACAGAAAGAAGTTTCACACAATTCTTCTGTGTAGTTTTTATTTGTAGACATTCTTTTTCCCAATATAGGCCTCTTAGCGCTCAGAATGTCCAATTGCAGTTTCTACAGAAAGAGTGTTTCAGAACGGCTCAATCAAAAGTAATGTTCAACTCTGTTAGTTGAATGCACAGAACAGAAAGAAGTTTCATACAATGCTTCTGTGTAGTTCATATTTGAACATATTCTTTTTCCACTATTACCCACTTAGCGCTACGAATGTCCAGTTGCATTTTCTACAGACAGAGTGTTTCAAAACTGCTCAATCAAAAGTATGGTTTAACTCTGTTAGCTGAATGCTCAGATCAGAAAGAAGTTTCACAGAATGCTTCTGTGTAGTTTATATTTGAATATATTCCTTTTTCCACTACTACGCTCTTAGCGCTCCAAATGTCCAGTTGCATTTTCTACAGAAAGAGTGTTCAGATCTGCTCAATCAAAAGTATGGTTTAACTCTGTTAGCTGAATGCACAGATCAGAAAGAAGTTTCACCGAATGATTCTGTGTAGTTTATATTTGAAGACATTCCTTTTTCCACTATTACCCTCTTAGCGCTCCGAATCTCCACTTGCATTTTCTACAAAAAGTGTGTTTCATAACTGCTCAATCAAAAATATGTTTTATCTCTGTTAACTGAATTTACAGATCAGAAATAAGTTTCACAGAATGCATCTGTGTAGTTTTTATTTGAAGATATTCTTTTTCCCAATGTACGCCTCTTAGCGCTTAGCATGTCCAATTGCAGTTTCTACAGAAAGAGTGTTTCAGAACGGCGCAATCAAAAGTAAGGTTCAACTCTGTTAGTTGAATGCACAGAACAGAAAGAATTTTCACAGAATGTTACTGTGTAGTTTATATTTGAATATATTCCTTTTTCCACTATAACCCTCTTAGCGCTCCGAATGTCCACTTGCATTTTCTACAGAAAGAGTGTTCAGAACTGCGCAATCAAAAGTATGGTTTAACTCTGTTAGCTTAATGAATATATCAGAAATAAGTTTCACACAATGCTTCTGTGTAGTTTTTATTTGAAGATATTATATTTCCCAATAGAGGCCTCTTAGCGCTCAGAATGTCCAATTGCAGTTTCTACAGAAAGAGTGTTTCAGAACGGCACAATCAAAACTAAGGTTCAACTCTTTTAGTTGAACAAACAGAACAGAAAGAAGTTTCACACAATTCTTCTGTGTAGTTTTTATTTGTAGACATTCTTTTTCCCAATATAGGCCTCTTAGCGCTCAGAATGTCCAATTGCAGTTTCTACAGAAAGAGTGTTTCAGAACGGCTCAATCAAAAGTAATGTTCAACTCTGTTAGTTGAATGCACAGAACACAAAGAAGTTTCATACAATGCTTCTGTGTAGTTCATATTTGAACATATTCTTTTTCCACTATTACCCACTTAGCGCTACGAATGTCCAGTTGCATTTTCTACAGACAGAGTGTTTCAAAACTGCTCAATCAAAAGTATGGTTTAACTCTGTTAGCTGAATGCTCAGATCAGAAAGAAGTTTCACAGAATGCTTCTGTGTAGTTTATATTTGAATATATTCCTTTTTCCACTACTACGCTCTTAGCGCTCCAAATGTCCAGTTGCATTTTCTACAGAAAGAGAGTTCAGATCTGCTCAATCAAAAGTATGGTTTAACTCTGTTAGCTGAATGCACAGATCAGAAAGAAGTTTCACAGAATGATTCTGTGTAGTTTATATTTGGAGACATTCCTTTTTCCACTATTACCCTCTTAGCGCTCCGAATCTCCACTTGCATTTTCTACAGAAAGTGTGTTTCAGAACCGCTCAATCAAAACTAAGGTTCAACTCTTTTAGTTGAACAAACAGAACAGAAAGAAGTTTCACACAATTCTTCTGTGTAGTTTTTATTTGTAGACATTCTTTTTCCCAATATAGGCCTCTTAGCGCTCAGAATGTCCAATTGCAGTTTCTACAGAAAGAGTGTTTCAGAACGGCTCAATCAAAAGTAATGTTCAACTCTGTTAGTTGAATGCACAGAACAGAAAGAAGTTTCATACAATGCTTCTGTGTAGTTCATATTTGAACATATTCTTTTTCCACTATTACCCACTTAGCGCTACGAATGTCCAGTTGCATTTTCTACAGACAGAGTGTTTCAAAACTGCTCAATCAAAAGTATGGTTTAACTCTGTTAGCTGAATGCTCAGATCAGAAAGAAGTTTCACAGAATGCTTCTGTGTAGTTTATATTTGAATATATTCCTTTTTCCACTACTACGCTCTTAGCGCTCCAAATGTCCAGTTGCATTTTCTACAGAAAGAGTGTTCAGATCTGCTCAATCAAAAGTATGGTTTAACTCTGTTAGCTGAATGCACAGATCAGAAAGAAGTTTCACCGAATGATTCTGTGTAGTTTATATTTGAAGACATTCCTTTTTCCACTATTACCCTCTTAGCGCTCCGAATCTCCACTTGCATTTTCTACAAAAAGTGTGTTTCATAACTGCTCAATCAAAAATATGTTTTATCTCTGTTAACTGAATTTACAGATCAGAAATAAGTTTCACAGAATGCATCTGTGTAGTTTTTATTTGAAGATATTCTTTTTCCCAATGTACGCCTCTTAGCGCTTAGCATGTCCAATTGCAGTTTCTACAGAAAGAGTGTTTCAGAACGGCGCAATCAAAAGTAAGGTTCAACTCTGTTAGTTGAATGCACAGAACAGAAAGAATTTTCACAGAATGTTACTGTGTAGTTTATATTTGAATATATTCCTTTTTCCAATATTACCCTCTTAGCGCTCCGAATGTCCACTTGCATTTTCTACAGAAAGAGTGTTCAGAACTGCGCAATCAGAAGTATGGTTTAACTCTGTTAGCTTAATGAACATATCAGAAATAAGTTTCACACAATGCTTCTGTGTAGTTTTTATTTGAAGATATTATTTTTCCCAATATAGGCCTCTTAGCGCTCAGAATGTCCAATTGCAGTTTCTACAGAAAGAGTGTTTCAGAAAGGCTCAATCAAAAGTAAGGTTCAACTCTGTTAGTTGAATGCACAGAACAGAAAGAAGTTTCATACAATGCTTCTGTGTAGTTTATATTTGAACATATTCTTTTTTCCACTATTACCCACTTAGCGCTACGAATGTCCAGTTGCATTTTATACAGACAGAGTGTTTCAAAACTGCTCAATCAAAAGTATGGTTTAACTCTGTTAGCTGAATGCTCAGATCAGAAAGAAGTTTCACAGAATGCTTCTGTGTAGTTTATATTTGAATATATTCCTTTTTCCACTACTACTCTCTTAGCGCTCCAAATGTCCAGTTGCATTTTCTACAGAAAGAGAGTTCAGATCTGCTCAATCAAAAGTATGGTTTAACTCTGTTAGCTGAATGCACAGATCAGAAAGAAGTTTCACAGAATGATTCTGTGTAGTTTATATTTGGAGACATTCCTTTTTCCACTATTACCCTCTTAGCGCTCCGAATCTCCACTTGCATTTTCTACAGAAAGAGTGTTTCAGAACGGCTCAATCAAAACTAAGGTTCAACTCTTTTAGTTGAACAAACAGAACAGAAAGAAGTTTCACGCAATTATTCTGTGTAGTTTTTATTTGTAGACATTCTTTTACCCAATATAGGCCTCTTAGCGCTCAGAATGTCCAATTGCAGTTTCTACAGAAAGAGTGTTTCAGATCGGCTCAATCAAAAGTAAGGTTCAACTCTGTTAGTTGAATGCGCAGAACAGAAAGAAGTTTCATACAATGCTTCTGTGTAGTTTATATTTGAACATATTCTTTTTTCCACTATTACCCACTTAGCGCTACGAATGTCCAGTTGCATTTTCTACAGACAGAGTGTTTCAAAACTGCTCAATCAAAAGTATGGTTTAACTCTGTTAGCTGAATGCTCAGATCAGAAAGAAGTTTCACAGAATGCCTCTGTGTAGTTTATATTTGAATATATTCCTTTTTCCACTACTACGCTCTTAGCGCTCGAAATGTCCAGTTGCATTTTCTACAGAAAGAGTGTTCAGATCTGCTCAATCAAAAGTATGGTTTAACTCTGTTAGCTGAATGCACAGATCAGAAAGAAGTTTCACCGAATGATTCTGTGTAGTTTATATTTGGAGACATTCCTTTTTCCACTATTACCCACTTAGCGCTCCGAATCTCCACTTGCATTTTCTACAGAAAGAGTGTTTCAGAACGGCTCAATCAAAACTAAGGTTCAACTCTTTTAGTTGAACAAACAGAACAGAAAGAAGTTTCACACAATTCTTCTGTGTAGTTTTTATTTGTAGACATTCTTTTTCCCAATATAGGCCTCTTAGCGCTCAGAATGTCCAATTGCAGTTTCTACAGAAAGAGTGTTTCAGAACGGCTCAATCAAAAGTAATGTTCAACTCTGTTAGTTGAATGCACAGAACAGAAAGAAGTTTCATACAATGCTTCTGTGTAGTTCATATTTGAACATATTCTTTTTCCACTATTACCCACTTAGCGCTACGAATGTCCAGTTGCATTTTCTACAGACAGAGTGTTTCAAAACTGCTCAATCAAAAGTATGGTTTAACTGTGTTAGCTGAATGCTCAGATCAGAAAGAAGTTTCACAGAATGCTTCTGTGTAGTTTATATTTGAATATATTCCTTTTTCCACTACTACGCTCTTAGCGCTCGAAATGTCCAGTTGCATTTTCTACAGAAAGAGTGTTCAGATCTGCTCAATCAAAAGTATGGTTTAACTCTGTTAGCTGAATGCACAGATCAGAAAGAAGTTTCACCGAATGATTCTGTGTAGTTTATATTTGAAGACATTCCTTTTTCCACTATTACCCTCTTAGCGCTCCGAATCTCCACTTGCATTTTCTACAGAAAGAGTGTTTCATAACTGCTCAATCAAAAATATGTTTTATCTCTGTTAACTGAATTTACAGATCAGAAATAAGTTTCACAGAATGCATCTGTGTAGTTTTTATTTGAAGATATTCTTTTTCCCAATGTAGGCCTCTTAGCGCTTAGCATGTCCAATTACAGTTTCTACAGAAAGAGTGTTTCAGAACGGCTCAATCAAAAGTAAGGTTCAACTCTGTTAGTTGAATGCACAGAACAGAAAGAATTTTCACAGAATGCTACTGTGTAGTTTATATTTGAATATATTCCTTTTTCCACTATTACCCTCTTAGCGCTCCGAATGTCCACTTGCATTTTCTACAGAAAGAGTGTTCAGAACTGCGCAATCAAAAGTATGGTTTAACTCTGTTAGCTGAATGCACATATCAGAAATAAGTTTCACACAATGCTTCTGTGTAGTTTTTATTTGAAGATATTATTTTTCCCAATATAGGCCTCTTAGCGCTCAGAATGTCCAATTGCAGTTTCTACAGAAAGAGTGTTTCAGAAAGGCTCAATCAAAAGTAAGGTTCAACTCTGTTAGTTGAATGCACAGAACAGAAAGAAGTTTCATACAATGCTTCTGTGTAGTTTATATTTGAACATATTCTTTTTTCCACTATTACCCACTTAGCGCTACGAATGTCCAGTTGCATTTTCTACAGACAGAGTGTTTCAAAACTGCTCAATCAAAAGTATGGTTTAACTCTGTTAGCTGAATGCTCAGATCAGAAAGAAGTTTCACAGAATGCTTCTGTGTAGTTTATATTTGAATATATTCCTTTTTCCACTACTATTCTCTTAGCGCTCCAAATGTCCAGCTGCATTTTCTACAGAAAGAGAGTTCAGATCTGCTCAATCAAAAGTATGGTTTAACTCTGTTAGCTGAATGCACAGATAAGAAAGAAGTTTCACAGAATGATTCTGTGTAGTTTATATTTGGAGACATTCCTTTTTCCACTATTACCCTCTTAGCGCTCCGAATCTCCACTTGCATTTTCTACAGAAAGAGTGTTTCAGAACGGCTCAATCAAAACTAAGGTTCAACTCTTTTAGTTGAACAAACAGAACAGAAAGAAGTTTCACACAATTCTTCTGTGTAGTTTTTATTTGTAGACATTCTTTTTCCCAATATAGGCCTCTTAGCGCTCAGAATGTCCAATTGCAGTTTCTACAGAAAGAGTGTTTCAGAACGGCTCAATCAAAAGTAATGTTCAACTCTGTTAGTTGAATGCACAGAACACAAAGAAGTTTCATACAATGCTTCTGTGTAGTTCATATTTGAACATATTCTTTTTCCACTATTACCCACTTAGCGCTACGAATGTCCAGTTGGATTTTCTACAGAGTGTTTCAAAACTGCTCAATCAAAAGTATGGTTTAACTCTGTTAGCTGAATGCTCAGATCAGAAAGAAGTTTCACAGAATGCTTCTGTGTAGTTTATATTTGAATATATTCCTTTTTCCACTACTACTCTCTTAGCGCTCCAAATGTCCAGTTGCATTTTCTACAGAAAGAGAGTTCAGATCTGCTCAATCAAAAGTATGGTTTAACTCTGTTAGCTGAATGCACAGATCAGAAAGAAGTTTCACCGAATGATTCTGTGTAGTTTATATTTGAAGACATTCCTTTTTCCACTATTACCCTCTTAGCGCTCCGAATCTCCACTTGCATGTTCTACAAAAAGAGTGTTTCATAACTGCTCAATCAAAAATATGTTTTATCTCTGTTAACTGAATTTACAGATCAGAAATAAGTTTCACAGAATGCATCTGTGTAGTTTTTATTTGAAGATATTCTTTTTCCCAATGTACGCCTCTTAGCGCTTAGCATGTCCAATTGCAGTTTCTACAGAAAGAGTGTTTCAGAACGGCTCAATCAAAAGTAAGTTTCAACTCTGTTAGTTGAATGCACAGAACAGAAAGAATTTTCACAGAATGCTACTGTGTAGTTTATATTTGAATATATTCCTTTTTCCACTATTACCCTCTTAGCGCTCCGAATGTCCACTTGCATTTTCTACAGAAAGAGTGTTCAGAACTGCGCAATCAAAAGTATGGTTTAACTCTGTTAGCTTAATGAACATATCAGAAATAAGTTTCACACAATGCTTCTGTGTAGTTTTTATTTGAAGATATTATTTTTCCCAATATAGGCCTCTTAGCGCTCAGAATGTCCAATTGCAGTTTCTACAGAAAGAGTGTTTCAGAAAGGCTCAATCAAAAGTAAGGTTCAACTCTGTTAGTTGAATGCACAGAACAGAAAGAAGTTTCATACAATGATTCTGTGTAGTTTATATTTGAACATATTCTTTTTTCCACTATTACCCACTTAGCGCTACGAATGTCCAGTTGCATTTTCTACAGACAGAGTGTTTCAAAACTGCTCAATCAAAAGTATGGTTTAACTCTGTTAGCTGAATGCTCAGATCAGAAAGAAGTTTCACAGAATGCTTCTGTGTAGTTTATATTTGAATATATTCCTTTTTCCACTACTATTCTCTTAGCGCTCCAAATGTCCAGTTGCATTTTCTACAGAAAGAGAGTTCAGATCTGCTCAATCAAAAGTATGGTTTAACTCTCTTAGCTGAATGCACAGATCAGAAAGAAGTTTCACAGAATGATTCCTTGTAGTTTATATTTGGAGACATTCCTTTTTCCACTATTACCCTCTTAGCGCTCCGAATCTCCACTTGCATTTTCTACAGAAAGAGTGTTTCAGAACGGCTCAATCAAAACTAAGGTTCAACTCTTTTAGTTGAACAAACAGAACAGAAAGAAGTTTCACACAATTCTTCTGTGTAGTTTTTATTTGTAGACATTCTTTTTCCCAATATAGGCCTCTTAGCGCTCAGAATGTCCAATTGCAGTTTCTACAGAAAGAGTGTTTCAGAACGGCTCAATCAAAAGTAATGTTCAACTCTGTTAGTTGAATGCACAGAACACAAAGAAGTTTCATACAATGCTTCTGTGTAGTTCATATTTGAACATATTCTTTTTCCACTATTACCCACTTAGCGCTACGAATGTCCAGTTGCATTTACTACAGACAGAGTGTTTCAAAACTGCTCAATCAAAAGTATGGTTTAACTCTGTTAGCTGAATGCTCAGATCAGAAAGAAGTTTCACAGAATGCTTCTGTGTAGTTTATATTTGAATATATTCCTTTTTCCACTACTACGCTCTTAGCGCTCAAAATGTCCAGTTGCATTTTCTACAGAAAGAGTGTTCAGATCTGCTCAATCAAAAGTATGGTTTAACTCTGTTAGCTGAATGCACAGATTAGAAAGAAGTTTTATCGAATGATTCTGTGTAGTTTATATTTGAAGACATTCCTTTTTCCACTATTACCCTCTTAGCGCTCCGAATCTCCACTTGCATTTTCTACAAAAAGAGTGTTTCATAACTGCTCAATCAAAAATATGTTTTATCTCTGTTAACTGAATTTACAGATCAGAAATAAGTTTCACAGAATGCATCTGTGTAGTTTTTATTTGAAGATATTCTTTTTCCCGATGTACGCCTCTTAGCGCTTAGCATGTCCAATTGCAGTTTCTACAGAAAGAGTGTTTCAGAACGGCTCAATCAAAAGTAAGGTTCAACTCTGTTACTTGAATGCACAGAACAGAAAGAATTTTCACAGAATGCTACTGTGTAGTTTATATTTGAATATATTCCTTTTTCCACTATTACCTTCTTAGCGCTCCGAATGTCCACTTGCATTTTCTACAGAAAGAGTGTTCAGAACTGCGCAATCAAAAGTATGGTTTAACTCTGTTAGCTTAATGAACATATCAGAAATAAGTTTCACACAATGCTTCTGTGTAGTTTTTATTTGAAGATATTATTTTTCCCAATATAGGCCTCTTAGCGCTCAGAATGTCCAATTGCAGTTTCTACAGAAAGAGTGTTTCAGAAAGGCTCAATCAAAAGTAAGGTTCAACTCTGTTAGTTGAATGCACAGAACAGAAAGATGTTTCATACAATGTTTCTGTGTAGTTTATATTTGAACATATTCTTTTTTCCACTATTACCCACTTAGCGCTACGAATGTCCAGTTGCATTTTCTACAGACACAGTGTTTCAAAACTGCTCAATCAAAAGTATGGTTTAACTCTGTTAGCTGAATGCTCAGATCAGAAAGAAGTTTCACAGAATGCTTCTGTGTAGTTTATATTTGAATATATTCCTTTTTCCACTACTACTCTCTTAGCGCTCCAAATGTCCAGTTGCATTTTCTACAGAAAGAGTGTTCAGATCTGCTCAATCAAAAGTATGATTTAACTCTGTTAGCTGAATGCACAGATCAGAAAGAAGTTTCACAGAATGATTCTGTGTAGTTTATATTTGGAGACATTCCTTTTTCCACTATTACCCTCTTAGCGCTCCGAATCTCCACTTGCATTTTCTACAGAAAGAGTGTTTCAGAACGGCTCAATCAAAACTAAGGTTCAACTCTTTTAGTTAAACAAACAGAACAGAAAGAAGTTTCACACAATTTTTCTGTGTAGTTTTTATTTGTAGACATTCTTTTTCCCAATATAGGCCTCTTAGCGCTCAGAATGTCCAATTGCAGTTTCTACAGAAAGAGTGTTTCAGAACGGCTCAATCAAAAGTAATGTTCAACTCTGTTAGTTGAATGCACAGAACACAAAGAAGTTTCATACAATGCTTCTGTGTAGTTCATATTTGAACATATTCTTTTTCCACTATTACCCACTTAGCGCTACGAATGTCCAGTTGCATTTTCTACAGACAGAGTGTTTCAAAACTGCTCAATCAAAAGTATGGTTTAACTCTGTTAGCTGAATGCTCAGATCAGAAAGAAGTTTCACAGAATGCTTCTGTGTAGTTTATATTTGAATATATTCCTTTTTCCACTACTACGCTCTTAGCGCTCGAAATGTCCAGTTGCATTTTCTACAGAAAGAGTGTTCAGATCTGCTCAATCAAAAGTATGGTTTAACTCTGTTAGCTGAATGCACAGATCAGAAAGAAGTTTTACCGAATGATTCTGTGTAGTTTATATTTGAAGACATTCCTTTCTCCACTATTACCCTCTTAGCGCTCCGAATCTCCACTTGCATTTTCTACAAAAAGAGTGTTTCATAACTGCTCAATCAAAAATATGTTTTATCTCTGTTAACTGAATTTACAGATCAGAAATAAGTTTCACAGAATGAATCTGTGTAGTTTTAATTTGAAGATATTCTTTTTCCATTGTACGCCTCTTAGCGCTTAGCATGTCCAATTGCAGTTTCTACAGAAAGAGTATTTCAGAACGGCTCAATCAAAAGTAAGGTTCAACTCTGTTAGTTGAATGCACAGAACAGAAGGAATTTTCACAGAATGCTACTGTGTAGTTTATATTTGAATATATTCCTTTTTCCACTATTACCCTCTTAGCGCTCCGAATGTCCACTTGCATTTTCTACAGAAAGAGTGTTCAGAACTGCGCAATCAAAAGTATGGTTTAACTCTGTTAGCTTAATGAACATATCAGAAATAAGTTTCACACAATGCTTCTGTGTAGTTTTTATTTGAAGATATTATTTTTCCCAATATAGGTCTCTTAGCGCTCAGAATGTCCAATTGCAGTTTCTACAGAAAGAGTGTTTCAGAAACGCTCAATCAAAAGTAAGGTTCAACTCTGTTAGTTGAATGCACAGAACAGAAAGAAGTTTCATACAATGCTTCTGTGTAGTTTATATTTGAACATATTCTTTTTTCCACTATTACCCACTTAGCGCTACGAATGTCCAGTTGCATTTTCTACAGACAGAGTGTTTCAAAACTGCTCAATCAAAAGTATGGTTTAACTCTGTTAGCTGAATGCTCAGATCAGAAAGAAGTTTCACAGAATGCTTCTGTGTAGTTTATATTTGAATATATTCCTTTTTCCACTACTATTCTCTTAGCGCTCCAAATGTCCAGCTGCATTTTCTACAGAAAGAGAGTTCAGATCTGCTCAATCAAAAGTATGGTTTAACTCTGTTAGCTGAATGCACAGATCAGAAAGAAGTTTCACAGAATGATTCTGTGTAGTTTATATTTGGAGACATTCCTTTTTCCACTATTACCCTCTTAGCGCTCCGAATCTCCACTTGCATTTTCTACAGAAAGAGTGTTTCAGAACGGCTCAATCAAAACTAAGGTTCAACTCTTTTAGTTGAACAAACAGAACAGAAAGAAGTTTCACACAATTCTTCTGTGTAGTTTTTATTTGTAGACATTCTTTTTCCCAATATAGGCCTCTTAGCGCTCAGAATGTCCAATTGCAGTTTCTACAGAAAGAGTGTTTCAGAACGGCTCAATCAAAAGTAATGTTCAACTCTGTTAGTTGAATGCACAGAACACAAAGAAGTTTCATACAATGCTTCTGTGTAGTTCATATTTGAACATATTCTTTTTCCACTATTACCCACTTAGCGCTACGAATGTCCAGTTGCATTTTCTACAGACAGAGTGTTTCAAAACTGCTCAATCAATAGTATGGTTTAACTCGGTTAGCTGAATGCTCAGATCAGAAAGAAGTTTCACAGAATGCTTCTGTGTAGTTTATATTTGAATATATTCCTTTTTCCACTACTACGCTCTTAGCGCTCGAAATGTCCAGTTGCATTGTCTACAGAAAGAGTGTTCAGATCTGCTCAATCAAAAGTATGGTTTAACTCTGTTAGCTGAATGCACAGATCAGAAAGAAGTTTTACTGAATGATTCTGTGTAGTTTATATTTGAAGACATTCCTTTCTCCACTATTACCCTCTTAGCGCTCCGAATCTCCACTTGCATTTTCTACAAAAAGAGTGTTTCATAACTGCTCAATCAAAAATATGTTTTATCTCTGTTAACTGAATTTACAGATCAGAAATAAGTTTCACAGAATGCATCTGTGTAGTTTTTATTTGAAGATATTCTTTTTCCCGATGTACGCCTCTTAGCGCTTAGCATGTCCAATTGCAGTTTCTACAGAAAGAGTGTTTCAGAACGGCTCAATCAAAAGTAAGGTTCAACTCTGTTACTTGAATGCACAGAACAGAAAGAATTTTCACAGAATGCTACTGTGTAGTTTATATTTGAATATATTCCTTTTTCCACTATTACCCTCTTAGCGCTCCGAATGTCCACTTGCATTTTCTACAGAAAGAGTGTTCAGAACTGCGCAATCAAAAGTATGGTTTAACTCTGTTAGCTTAATGAACATATCAGAAATAAGTTTCACACAATGCTTCTGTGTAGTTTTTATTTGAAGATATTATTTTTCCCAATATAGGCCTCTTAGCGCTCAGAATGTCCAATTGCAGTTTCTACAGAAAGAGTGTTTCAGAAAGGCTCAATCAAAAGTAAGGTTCAACTCTGTTAGTTGAATGCACAGAACAGAAAGAAGTTTCATACAATGATTCTGTGTAGTTTATATTTGAACATATTCTTTTTTCCACTATTACCCACTTAGCGCTACGAATGTCCAGTTGCATTTTCTACAGACAGAGTGTTTCAAAACTGCTCAATCAAAAGTATGGTTTAACTCTGTTAGCTGAATGCTCAGATCAGAAAGAAGTTTCACAGAATGCTTCTGTGTAGTTTATATTTGAATATATTCCTTTTTCCACTACTATTCTCTTAGCGCTCCAAATGTCCAGTTGCATTTTCTACAGAAAGAGAGTTCAGATCTGCTCAATCAAAAGTATGGTTTAACTCTCTTAGCTGAATGCACAGATCAGAAAGAAGTTTCACAGAATGATTCCTTGTAGTTTATATTTGGAGACATTCCTTTTTCCACTATTACCCTCTTAGCGCTCCGAATCTCCACTTGCATTTTCTACAGAAAGAGTGTTTCAGAACGGCTCAATCAAAACTAAGGTTCAACTCTTTTAGTTGAACAAACAGAACAGAAAGAAGTTTCACACAATTCTTCTGTGTAGTTTTTATTTGTAGACATTCTTTTTCCCAATATAGGCCTCTTAGCGCTCAGAATGTCCAATTGCAGTTTCTACAGAAAGAGTGTTTCAGAACGGCTCAATCAAAAGTAATGTTCAACTCTGTTAGTTGAATGCACAGAACACAAAGAAGTTTCATACAATGCTTCTGTGTAGTTCATATTTGAACATATTCTTTTTCCACTATTACCCACTTAGCGCTACGAATGTCCAGTTGCATTTACTACAGACAGAGTGTTTCAAAACTGCTCAATCAAAAGTATGGTTTAACTCTGTTAGCTGAATGCTCAGATCAGAAAGAAGTTTCACAGAATGCTTCTGTGTAGTTTATATTTGAATATATTCCTTTTTCCACTACTACGCTCTTAGCGCTCAAAATGTCCAGTTGCATTTTCTACAGAAAGAGTGTTCAGATCTGCTCAATCAAAAGTATGGTTTAACTCTGTTAGCTGAATGCACAGATTAGAAAGAAGTTTTATCGAATGATTCTGTGTAGTTTATATTTGAAGACATTCCTTTTTCCACTATTACCCTCTTAGCGCTCCGAATCTCCACTTGCATTTTCTACAAAAAGAGTGTTTCATAACTGCTCAATCAAAAATATGTTTTATCTCTGTTAACTGAATTTACAGATCAGAAATAAGTTTCACAGAATGCATCTGTGTAGTTTTTATTTGAAGATATTCTTTTTCCCGATGTACGCCTCTTAGCGCTTAGCATGTCCAATTGCAGTTTCTACAGAAAGAGTGTTTCAGAACGGCTCAATCAAAAGTAAGGTTCAACTCTGTTACTTGAATGCACAGAACAGAAAGAATTTTCACAGAATGCTACTGTGTAGTTTATATTTGAATATATTCCTTTTTCCACTATTACCTTCTTAGCGCTCCGAATGTCCACTTGCATTTTCTACAGAAAGAGTGTTCAGAACTGCGCAATCAAAAGTATGGTTTAACTCTGTTAGCTTAATGAACATATCAGAAATAAGTTTCACACAATGCTTCTGTGTAGTTTTTATTTGAAGATATTATTTTTCCCAATATAGGCCTCTTAGCGCTCAGAATGTCCAATTGCAGTTTCTACAGAAAGAGTGTTTCAGAAAGGCTCAATCAAAAGTAAGGTTCAACTCTGTTAGTTGAATGCACAGAACAGAAAGATGTTTCATACAATGTTTCTGTGTAGTTTATATTTGAACATATTCTTTTTTCCACTATTACCCACTTAGCGCTACGAATGTCCAGTTGCATTTTCTACAGACACAGTGTTTCAAAACTGCTCAATCAAAAGTATGGTTTAACTCTGTTAGCTGAATGCTCAAATCAGAAAGAAGTTTCACAGAATGCTTCTGTGTAGTTTATATTTGAATATATTCCTTTTTCCACTACTACTCTCTTAGCGCTCCAAATGTCCAGTTGCATTTTCTACAGAAAGAGTGTTCAGATCTGCTCAATCAAAAGTATGATTTAACTCTGTTAGCTGAATGCACAGATCAGAAAGAAGTTTCACAGAATGATTCTGTGTAGTTTATATTTGGAGACATTCCTTTTTCCACTATTACCCTCTTAGCGCTCCGAATCTCCACTTGCATTTTCTACAGAAAGAGTGTTTCAGAACGGCTCAATCAAAACTAAGGTTCAACTCTTTTAGTTGAACAAACAGAACAGAAAGAAGTTTCACACAATTTTTCTGTGTAGTTTTTATTTGTAGACATTCTTTTTCCCAATATAGGCCTCTTAGCGCTCAGAATGTCCAATTGCAGTTTCTACAGAAAGAGTGTTTCAGAACGGCTCAATCAAAAGTAATGTTCAACTCTGTTAGTTGAATGCACAGAACACAAAGAAGTTTCATACAATGCTTCTGTGTAGTTCATATTTGAACATATTCTTTTTCCACTATTACCCACTTAGCGCTACGAATGTCCAGTTGCATTTTCTACAGACAGAGTGTTTCAAAACTGCTCAATCAAAAGTATGGTTTAACTCTGTTAGCTGAATGCTCAGATCAGAAAGAAGTTTCACAGAATGCTTCTGTGTAGTTTATATTTGAATATATTCCTTTTTCCACTACTACGCTCTTAGCGCTCGAAATGTCCAGTTGCATTTTCTACAGAAAGAGTGTTCAGATCTGCTCAATCAAAAGTATGGTTTAACTCTGTTAGCTGAATGCACAGATCAGAAAGAAGTTTTACCGAATGATTCTGTGTAGTTTATATTTGAAGACATTCCTTTCTCCACTATTACCCTCTTAGCGCTCCGAATCTCCACTTGCATTTTCTACAAAAAGAGTGTTTCATAACTGCTCAATCAAAAATATGTTTTATCTCTGTTAACTGAATTTACAGATCAGAAATAAGTTTCACAGAATGAATCTGTGTAGTTTTAATTTGAAGATATTCTTTTTCCATTGTACGCCTCTTAGCGCTTAGCATGTCCAATTGCAGTTTCTACAGAAAGAGTATTTCAGAACGGCTCAATCAAAAGTAAGGTTCAACTCTGTTAGTTGAATGCACAGAACAGAAGGAATTTTCACAGAATGCTACTGTGTAGTTTATATTTGAATATATTCCTTTTTCCACTATTACCCTCTTAGCGCTCCGAATGTCCACTTGCATTTTCTACAGAAAGAGTGTTCAGAACTGCGCAATCAAAAGTATGGTTTAACTCTGTTAGCTTAATGAACATATCAGAAATAAGTTTCACACAATGCTTCTGTGTAGTTTTTATTTGAAGATATTATTTTTCCCAATATAGGTCTCTTAGCGCTCAGAATGTCCAATTGCAGTTTCTACAGAAAGAGTGTTTCAGAAACGCTCAATCAAAAGTAAGGTTCAACTCTGTTAGTTGAATGCACAGAACAGAAAGAAGTTTCATACAATGCTTCTGTGTAGTTTATATTTGAACATATTCTTTTTTCCACTATTACCCACTTAGCGCTACGAATGTCCAGTTGCATTTTCTACAGACAGAGTGTTTCAAAACTGCTCAATCAAAAGTATGGTTTAACTCTGTTAGCAGAATGCTCAGATCAGAAAGAAGTTTCACAGAATGCTTCTGTGTAGTTTATATTTGAATATATTCCTTTTTCCACTACTATTCTCTTAGCGCTCCAAATGTCCAGCTGCATTTTCTACAGAAAGAGAGTTCAGATCTGCTCAATCAAAAGTATGGTTTAACTCTGTTAGCTGAATGCACAGATCAGAAAGAAGTTTCACAGAATGATTCTGTGTAGTTTATATTTGGAGACATTCCTTTTTCCACTATTACCCTCTTAGCGCTCCGAATCTCCACTTGCATTTTCTACAGAAAGAGTGTTTCAGAACGGCTCAATCAAAACTAAGGTTCAACTCTTTTAGTTGAACAAACAGAACAGAAAGAAGTTTCACACAATTCTTCTGTGTAGTTTTTATTTGTAGACATTCTTTTTCCCAATATAGGCCTCTTAGCGCTCAGAATGTCCAATTGCAGTTTCTACAGAAAGAGTGTTTCAGAACGGCTCAATCAAAAGTAATGTTCAACTCTGTTAGTTGAATGCACAGAACACAAAGAAGTTTCATACAATGCTTCTGTGTAGTTCATATTTGAACATATTCTTTTTCCACTATTACCCACTTAGCGCTACGAATGTCCAGTTGCATTTTCTACAGACAGAGTGTTTCAAAACTGCTCAATCAATAGTATGGTTTAACTCGGTTAGCTGAATGCTCAGATCAGAAAGAAGTTTCACAGAATGCTTCTGTGTAGTTTATATTTGAATATATTCCTTTTTCCACTACTACGCTCTTAGCGCTCCAAATGTCCAGTTGCATTGTCTACAGAAAGAGTGTTCAGATCTGCTCAATCAAAAGTATGGTTTAACTCTGTTAGCTGAATGCACAGATCAGAAAGAAGTTTTACTGAATGATTCTGTGTAGTTTATATTTGAAGACATTCCTTTCTCCACTATTACCCTCTTAGCGCTCCGAATCTCCACTTGCATTTTCTACAAAAAGAGTGTTTCATAACTGCTCAATCAAAAATATGTTTTATCTCTGTTAACTGAATTTACAGATCAGAAATAAGTTTCACAGAATGCATCTGTGTAGTTTTTATTTGAAGATATTCTTTTTCCCGATGTACGCCTCTTAGCGCTTAGCATGTCCAATTGCAGTTTCTACAGAAAGAGTGTTTCAGAACGGCTCAATCAAAAGTAAGGTTCAACTCTGTTACTTGAATGCACAGAACAGAAAGAATTTTCACAGAATGCTACTGTGTAGTTTATATTTGAATATATTCCTTTTTCCACTATTACCCTCTTAGCGCTCCGAATGTCCACTTGCATTTTCTACAGAAAGAGTGTTCAGAACTGCGCAATCAAAAGTATGGTTTAACTCTGTTAGCTTAATGAACATATCAGAAATAAGTTTCACACAATGCTTCTGTGTAGTTTTTATTTGAAGATATTATTTTTCCCAATATAGGCCTCTTAGCGCTCAGAATGTCCAATTGCAGTTTCTACAGAAAGAGTGTTTCAGAAAGGCTCAATCAAAAGTAAGGTTCAACTCTGTTAGTTGAATGCACAGAACAGAAAGATGTTTCATACAATGTTTCTGTGTAGTTTATATTTGAACATATTCTTTTTTCCACTATTACCCACTTAGCGCTACGAATGTCCAGTTGCATTTTCTACAGACAGAGTGTTTCAAAACTGCTCAATCAAAAGTATGGTTTAACTCTGTTAGCTGAATGCTCAGATCAGAAAGAAGTTTCACAGAATGCTTCTGTGTAGTTTATATTTGAATATATTCCTTTTTCCACTACTACTCTCTTAGCGCTCCAAATGTCCAGTTGCATTTTCTACAGAAAGAGTGTGCAGATCTGCTCAATCAAAAGTATGATTTAACTCTGTTAGCTGAATGCACAGATCAGTAAGAAGTTTCACAGAATGATTCTGTGTAGTTTATATTTGGAGACATTCCTTTTTCCACTATTACCCTCTTAGCGCTCCGAATCTCCACTTGCATTTTCTACAGAAAGAGTGTTTCAGAACGGCTCAATCAAAACTAAGGTTCAACTCTTTTAGTTGAACAAACAGAACAGAAAGAAGTTTCACACAATTTTTCTGTGTAGTTTTTATTTGTAGACATTCTTTTTCCCAATATAGGCCTCTTAGCGCTCAGAATGTCCAATTGCAGTTTCTACAGAAAGAGTGTTTCAGAACGGCTCAATCAAAAGTAATGTTCAACTCTGTTAGTTGAATGCACAGAACACAAAGAAGTTTCATACAATGCTTCTGTGTAGTTCATATTTGAACATATTCTTTTTCCACTATTACCCACTTAGCGCTACGAATGTCCAGTTGCATTTTCTACAGACAGAGTGTTTCAAAACTGCTCAATCAAAAGTATGGTTTAACTCTGTTAGCTGAATGCTCAGATCAGAAAGAAGTTTCACAGAATGCTTCTGTGTAGTTTATATTTGAATATATTCCTTTTTCCACTACTACGCTCTTAGCGCTCGAAATGTCCAGTTGCATTTTCTACAGAAAGGGTGTTCAGATCTGCTCAATCAAAAGTATGGTTTAACTCTGTTAGCTGAATGCACAGATCAGAAAGAAGTTTTACCGAATGATTCTGTGTAGTTTATATTTGAAGACATTCCTTTCTCCACTATTACCCTCTTAGCGCTCCGAATCTCCACTTGCATTTTCTACAAAAAGAGTGTTTCATAACTGCTCAATCAAAAATATGTTTTATCTCTGTTAACTGAATTTACAGATCAGAAATAAGTTTCACAGAATGCATCTGTGTAGTTTTTATTTGAAGATATTCTTTTTCCCAATGTACGCCTCTTAGAGCTCAGCATGTCCAATTGCAGTTTCTACAGAAAGAGTGTTTCAGAACGGCTCAATCAAAAGTAAGGTTCAACTCTGTTAGTTGAATGCACAGAACAGAAAGTATTTTCACAGAATGCTACTCTGTAGTTTATATTTGAATATATTCCTTTTTCCACTATTACCCTCTTAGCGCTCCGAATGTCCACTTGCATTTTCTACAGAAAGAGTGTTCAGAACTGCGCAATCAAAAGTATGGTTTAACTCTGTTAGCTTAATGAACATATCAGAAATAAGTTTCACACAATGCTTCTGTGTAGTTTTTATTTGAAGATATTATTTTTCCTAATAGAGGCCTCTTAGCGCTCAGAATGTCCAATTGCAGTTTCTACAGAAAGAGTGTTTCAGAACGGCTCAATCAAAACTAAGGTTCAACTCTTTTAGTAGAACAAACAGAACAGAAAGAAGTTTCACACAATTCTTCTGTGTAGTTTTTATTTGTAGACATTCTTTTTCCCAATATAGGCCTCTTAGCGCTCAGAATGTCCAATTGCAGTTTCTACAGAAAGAGTGTTTCAGAACGGCTCAATCAAAAGTAATGTTCAACTCTGTTAGTTGAATGCACAGAACACAAAGATGTTTCATACAATGCTTCTGTGTAGTTCATATTTGAACATATTCTTTTTCCACTATTACCCACTTAGCGCTACGAATGTCCAGTTGCATTTTCTACAGACAGAGTGTTTCAAAACTGCTCAATCAAAAGTATGGTTTAACTCTGTTAGCTGAATGCTCAGATCAGAAAGAAGTTTCACAGAATGCTTCTGTGTAGTTTATATTTGAATATATTCCTTTTTCCACTACTACGCTCTTAGCGCTCGAAATGTCCAGTTGCATTTTCTACAGAAAGAGTGTTCAGATCTGCTCAATCAAAAGTATGGTTTAACTCTGTTAGCTGAATGCACAGATCAGAAAGAAGTTTTACCGAATGAGTCTGTGTAGTTTATATTTGAAGACGTTCCTTTCTCCACTATTACCCCCTTAGCGCTCCGAATCTCCACTTGCATTTTCTACAAAAAGAGTGTTTCATAACTGCTCAATCAAAAATATGTTTTATCTCTGTTAACTGAATTTACAGATCAGAAATAAGTTTCACAGAATGCATCTGTGTAGTTTTTATTTGAAGATATTCTTTTTCCCAATGTACGCCTCTTAGCGCTTAGCATGTCCAATTGCAGTTTCTACAGAAAGAGTGTTTCAGAACGGCTCAATCAAAAGTAAGGTTCAACTCTGTTAATTGAATGCACAGAACAGAAAGAATTTTCACAGAATGCTACTCTGTAGTTTATATTTGAATATATTCCTTTTTCCACTATTACCCTCTTAGCGCTCCGAATGTCCACTTGCATTTTCTACAGAAAGAGTGTTCCGAACTGCGCAATCAAAAGTATGGTTTAACTCTGTTAGCTTAATGAACATATCAGAAATAAGTTTCACACAATGCTTCTGTGTAGTTTTTATTTGAAGATATTATTTTTCCCAATATAGGCCTCTTAGCGCTCAGAATGTCCAAATGCAGTTTCTACAGAAGGAGTGTATCAGAAAGGCTCAATCAAAAGTAAGGTTCAACTCTGTTAGTTGAATGCACAGAACAGAAAGAAGTTTCATACAATGCTTCTGTGTAGTTTATATTTGAACATATTCTTTTTTCCACTATTACCCACTTAGCGCTACGAATGTCCAGTTGCATTTTCTACAGACAGAGTGTTTCAAAACTGCTCAATCAAAAGTATGGTTTAACTCTGTTAGCTGAATGCTCAGATCAGAAAGAAGTTTCACAGAATGCTTCTGTGTAGTTTATATTTGAATATATTCCTTTTTCCACTACTACTCTCTTAGCGCTCCAAATGTCCAGTTGCATTTTCTACAGAAAGAGAGTTCAGATCTGCTCAATCAAAAGTATGGTTTAACTCTGTTAGCTGAATGCACAGATCAGAAAGAAGTTTCACAGAATGATTCTGTGTAGTTTATATTTGAAGACATTCCTTTTTCCACTATTACCCTCTTAGCGCTCCGAATCTCCACTTGCATTTTCTACAAAAAGAGTGTTTCATAACTGCTCAATCAAAAATATGTTTTATCTCTGTTAACTGAATTTACAGATCAGAAATAAGTTTCACAGAATGCATCTGTGTAGTTTTTATTTGAAGATATTCTTTTTCCCAATGTAGGCCTCTTAGCGCTTAGCATGTCCAATTGCAGTTTCTACAGAAAGAGTGTTTCAGAACGGCTCAATCAAAATAAGGTTCAACTCTGTTAGTTGAATGCACAGAACAGAAAGAATTTTCACAGAATGTTACTGTGTAGTATATATTTGAATATATTCCTTTTTCCACTATTACCCTCTTAGCGCTCCGAATGTCCACTTGCATTTTCTACAGAAAGAGTGTTCAGAACTGCGCAATCAAAAGTATGGTTTAACTCTGTTAGCTTAATGAACATATCAGAAATAAGTTTCACACAATGCTTCTGTGTAGTTTTTATTTGAAGATATTATTTTTCCCAATATAGGCCTCTTAGCGCTCAGAATGTCCAATTGCAGTTTCTACAGAAAGAGTGTTTCAGAAAGGCTCAATCAAAAGTAAGGTTCAACTCTGTTAGTTGAATGCACAGAACAGAAAGAAGTTTCATACAATGCTTCTGTGTAGTTTATATTTGAACATATTCTTTTTTCCACTATTACCCACTTAGCGCTACGAATGTCCAGTTGCATTTTCTACAGACAGAGTGTTTCAAAACTGCTCAATCAAAAGTATGGTTTAACTCTGTTAGCTGAATGCTCAGATCAGAAAGAAGTTTCACAGAATGCTTCTGTGTAGTTTATATTTGAATATATTCCTTTTTCCACTACTACTCTCTTAGCGCTCCAAATGTCCAGTTGCATTTTCTACAGAAAGAGAGTTCAGATCTGCTCAATCAAAAGTATGGTTTAACTCTGTTAGCTGAATGCACAGATCAGAAAGAAGTTTCACAGAATGATTCTGTGTAGTTTATATTTGGAGACATTCCTTTTTCCACTATTACCCTCTTAGCGCTCCGAATCTCCACTTGCATTTTCTACAGAAAGAGTGTTTCAGAACCACTCAATCAAAACTAAGGTTCAACTCTTTTAGTTGAACAAACAGAACAGAAAGAAGTTTCACACAATTCTTCTGTGTAGTTTTTATTTGTAGACATTCTTTTTCCCAATATAGGCCTCTTAGCGCTCAGAATGTCCAATTGCAGTTTCTACAGAAAGAGTGTTTCAGAACGGCTCAATCAAAAGTAATGTTCAACTCTGTTAGTTGAATGCACAGAACACAAAGAAGTTTCATACAATGCTTCTGTGTAGTTCATATTTGAACATATTCTTTTTCCACTATTACCCACTTAGCGCTACGAATGTCCAGTTGCATTTTCTACAGACAGAGTGTTTCAAAACTGCTCAATCAAAAGTATGGTTTAACTCTGTTAGCTGAATGCTCAGATCAGAAAGAAGTTTCACAGAATGCTTCTGTGTAGTTTATATTTGAATATATTCCTTTTTCCACTACTACGCTCTTAGCGCTCCAAATGTCCAGTTGCATTTTCTACAGAAAGAGTGTTCAGATCTGCTCAATCAAAAGTATGGTTTAACTTTGTTAGCTGAATGCACAGATCAGAAAGAAGTTTCACCGAATGATTCTGTGTAGTTTATATTTGAAGACATTCCTTTTTCCACTATTACCCCCTTAGCGCTCCGAATCTCCACTTGCATTTTCTACAAAAAGAGTGTTTCATAACTGCTCAATCAAAAATATGTTTTATCTCTGTTAACTGAATTTACAGATCAGAAATAAGTTTCACAGAATGCATCTGTGTAGTTTTTATTTGAAGATATTCTTTTTCCCAATGTACGCCTCTTAGCGCTTAGCATGTCCAATTGCAGTTTCTACAGAAAGAGTGTTTCAGAACGGCTCAATCAAAAGTAAGGTTCAACTCTGTTAGTTGAATGCACAGAACAGAAAGAATTTTCACAGAATGTTACTGTGTAGTTTATATTTGAATATATTCCTTTTTCCACTATTACCCTCTTAGCGCTCCGAATGTCCACTTGCATTTTCTACAGAAAGAGTGTTCAGAACTGCGCAATCAAAAGTATGGTTTAACTCTGTTAGCTTAATGAACATATCAGAAATAAGTTTCACACAATGCTTCTGTGTAGTTTTTATTTGAAGTTATTATTTTTCCCAATATAGGCCTCTTAGCGCTCAGAATGTCCAATTGCAGTTTCTACAGAAAGAGTGTTTCAGAAAGGCTCAATCAAAAGTAAGGTTCAACTCTGTTAGTTGAATGCACAGAACAGAAAGAAGTTTCATACAATGCTTCTGTGTAGTTTATATTTGAACATATTCTTTTTTCCACTATTACCCACTTAGCGCTACGAATGTCCAGTTGCATTTTCTACAGACAGAGTGTTTCAAAACTGCTCAATCAAAAGTATGGTTTAACTCTGTTAGCTGAATGCTCAGATCAGAAAGAAGTTTCACAGAATGCTTCTGTGTAGTTTATATTTGAATATATTCCTTTTTCCACTACTACTCTCTTAGCGCTCCAAATGTCCAGTTGCATTTTCTACAGAAAGAGAGTTCAGATCTGCTCAATCAAAAGTATGGTTTAACTCTGTTAGCTGAATGCACAGATCAGAAAGAAGTTTCACAGAATGATTCTGTGTAGTTTATATTTGGAGACATTCCTTTTTCCACTATTACCCTCTTAGCGCTCCGAATCTCCACTTGCATTTTCTACAGAAAGAGTGTTTCAGAACCACTCAATCAAAACTAAGGTTCAACTCTTTTAGTTGAACAAACAGAACAGAAAGAAGTTTCACACAATTCTTCTGTGTAGTTTTTATTTGTAGACATTCTTTTTCCCAATATAGGCCTCTTAGCGCTCAGAATGTCCAATTGCAGTTTCTACAGAAAGAGTGTTTCAGAACGGCTCAATCAAAAGTAATGTTCAACTCTGTTAGTTGAATGCACAGAACACTAGAAGTTTCATACAATGCTTCTGTGTAGTTCATATTTGAACATATTCTTTTTCCACTATTACCCACTTAGCGCTACGAATGTCCAGTTGCATTTTCTACAGACAGAGTGTTTCAAAACTGCTCAATCAAAAGTATGGTTTAACTCTGTTAGCTGAATGCTCAGATCAGAAAGAAGTTTCACAGAATGCTTCTGTGTAGTTTATATTTGAATATATTCCTTTTTCCACTACTACGCTCTTAGCTCTCCAATTGTCCAGTTGCATTTTCTACAGAAAGAGTGTTCAGATCTGCTCAATCAAAAGTATGGTTTAACTCTGTTAGCTGAATGCACAGATCAGAAATAAGTTTCACCCAATGATTCTGTGTAGTTTATATTTGAAGACATTCCTTTTTCCACTATTACCCTCTTAGCGCTCCGAATCTCCACTTGCATTTTCTACAGAAAGAGTGTTTCAGAACCGCTCAATCAAAACTAAGGTTCAACTCTTTTAGTTGAACAAACAGAACAGAAAGAATTTTCACACAATTCTTCTGTGTAGTTTTTATTTGTAGACATTCTTTTTCCCAATATAGGCCTCTTAGCGCTCAGAATGTCCAATTGCAGTTTCTACAGAAAGAGTGTTTCAGAACGGCTCAATCAAAAGTAATGTTCAACTCTGTTAGTTGAATGCACAGAACACAAAGAAGTTTCATACAATGCTTCTGTGTAGTTCATATTTGAACATATTCTATTTCCACTATTACCCACTTTGCGCTACGAATGTCCAGTTGCATTTTCTACAGACAGAGTGTTTCAAAACTGCTCAATCAAAAGTATGGTTTAAATCTGTTAGCTGAATGCTCAGATCTGAAAGAAGTTTCACAGAATGCTTCTGTGTAGTTTATATTTGAATATATTCCTTTTTCCACTACTACGCTCTTAGCGCTCGAAATGTCCAGTTGCATTTTCTACAGAAAGGGTGTTCAGATCTGCTCAATCAAAAGTATGGTTTAACTCTGTTAGCTGAATGCACAGATCAGAAAGAAGTTTTACCGAATGATTCTGTGTAGTTTATATTTGAAGACATTCCTTTTTCCACTATTACCATCTTAGTGCTCCGAATCTCCACTTGCATTTTCTACAAAAAGAGTGTTTCATAACTGCTCAATCAAAAATATGTTTTATCTCTGTTAACTGAATTTACAGATCAGAAATAAGTTTCACAGAATGCATCTGTGTAGTTTTTATTTGAAAATATTCTTTTTCCCAATGTAGGCCTCTTAGCGCTTAGCATGTCCAATTGCAGTTTCTACAGAAAGAGAGTTTCAGAACGGCTCAATCAAAAGTAAGGTTCAACTCTGTTAGTTGAATGCACAGAACAGAAAGAATTTTCACAGAATGCTACTGTGTAGTTTATATTTGAATATATTCCTTTTTCCAATATTACCCTCTTAGCGCTCCGAATGTCCACTTGCATTTTCTACAGAAAGAGTGTTCAGAACTGCGCAATCAGAAGTATGGTTTAACTCTGTTAACTTAATGAACATATCAGAAATAAGTTTCACACAATGCTTCTGTGTAGTTTTTATTTGAAGATATTATTTTTCCCAATATAGGCCTCTTAGCGCTCAGAATGTCCAATTGCAGTTTCTACAGAAAGAGTGTTTCAGAAAGGCTCAATCAAAAGTAAGGTTCAACTCTGTTAGTTGAATGCACAGAACAGAAAGAAGTTTCATACAGTGCTTCTGTGTAGTTTATATTTGAACATATTCTTTTTTCCACTATTACCCACTTAGCGCTACGAATGTCCAGTTGCATTTTCTACAGACAGAGTGTTTCAAAACTGCTCAATCAAAAGTATGGTTTAACTCTGTTAGCTGAATGCTCAGATCAGAAAGAAGTTTCACAGAATGCTTCTGTGTAGTTTATATTTGAATATATTCCTTTCTCCACTACTACTCTCTTAGCGCTCCAAATGTCCAGTTGCATTTTCTACAGAAAGAGAGTTCAGATCTGCTCAATCAAAAGTATGGTTTAACTCTGTTAGCTGAATGCACAGATCAGAAAGAAGTTTCACAGAATGATTCTGTGTAGTTTATATTTGGAGACATTCCTTTTTCCACTATTACCCTCTTAGCGCTCCGAATCTCCACTTGCATTTTCTACAGAAAGAGTGTTTCAGAACCACTCAATCAAAACTAAGGTTCAACTCTTTTAGTTGAACAAACAGAACAGAAAGAAGTTTCACACAATTCTTCTGTGTAGTTTTTATTTGTAGACATTCTTTTTCCCAATATAGGCCTCTTAGTGCTCAGAATGTCCAATTGCAGTTTCTACAGAAAGAGTGTTTCAGAACGGCTCAATCAAAAGTAATGTTCAACTCTGTTAGTTGAATGCACAGAACACAAAGAAGTTTCATACAATGCTTCTGTGTAGTTCATATTTGAACATATTCTTTTTCCACTATTACCCACTTAGCGCTACGAATGTCCAGTTGCATTTTCTACAGACAGAGTGTTTCAAACCTGCTCAATCAAAAGTATGGTTTAACTCTGTTAGCTGAATGCTCAGATCAGAAAGAAGTTTCACAGAATGCTTCTGTGTAGTTTATATTTGAATATATTCCTTTTTCCACTACTACGCTCTTAGCGCTCCAAATGTCCAGTTGCATTTTCTACAGAAAGAGTGTTCAGATCTGCTCAATCAAAAGTATGGTTTAACTCTGTTAGCTGAATGCACAGATCAGAAAGAAGTTTCACCGAATGATTCTGTGTAGTTTATATTTGAAGACATTCCTTTTTCCACTATTACCCTCTTAGCGCTCCGAATCTCCACTTGCATTTTCTACAGAAAGAGTGTTTCAGAACCGCTCAAACAAAACTAAGGTTCAACTCTTTTAGTTGAACAAACAGAACAGAAAGATGTTTCACACAATTCTTCTGTGTAGTTTTTATTTGTAGACATTCTTTTTCCCAATATAGGCCTCTTAGCGCTCAGAATGTCCAATTGCAGTTTCTACAGAAAGAGTGTTTCAGAACGGCTCAATCAAAAGTAATGTTCAACTCTGTTAGTTGAATGCACAGAACACAAAGAAGTTTCATACAATGCTTCTGTGTATTTCATATTTGAACATATTCTTTTTCCACTATTACCCACTTAGCGCTACGAATGTCCAGTTGCATTTTCTACAGACAGAGTGTTTCAAAACTGCTCAATCAAAAGTATGGTTTAAATCTGTTAGCTGAATGCTCAGATCAGAAAGAAGTTTCACAGAATGCTTCTGTGTAGTTTATATTTGAATATATTCCTTTTTCCACTACTACTCTCTTAGCGCTCCAAATGTCCAGGTGCATTTTCTACAGAAAGAGAGTTCAGATCTGCTCAATCAAAAGTATGGTTTAACTCTGTTAGCTGAATGCACAGATCAGAAAGAAGTTTCACAGAATGATTCTGTGTAGTTTATATTTGGAGACATTCCTTTTTCCACTATTACCCTCTTAGCGCTCCGAATCTCCACTTGCATTTTCTACAGAAAGTGTGTTTCAGAACGGCTCAATCAAAACTAAGGTTCAACTCTTTTAGTTGAACAAACAGAAAAGAAAGAAGTTTCACACAATTCTTCTGCGTAGTTTTTATTTGTAGACATTCTTTTTCCCAATATAGGCCTCTTAGCGCTCAGAATGTCCAATTGCAGTTTCTACAGAAAGAGTGTTTCAGAACGGCTCAATCAAAAGTAATGTTCAACTCTGTTAGTTGAATGCACAGAACAGAAAGAAGTTTCATACAATGCTTCTGTGTAGTTCATATTTGAACATATTCTTTTTCCACTATTACCCACTTAGCGCTACGAATGTCCAGTTGCATTTTCTACAGACAGAGTGTTTCAAAACTGCTCAATCAAAAGTATGGTTTAACTCTGTTAGCTGAATGCTCAGATCAGAAAGAAGTTTCACAGAATGCTTCTGTGTAGTTTATATTTGAATATATTCCTTTTTCCACTACTACGCTCTTAGCGCTCCAAATGTCCAGTTGCATTTTCTACAGAAAGAGTGTTCAGATCTGCTCAATCAAAAGTATGGTTTAACTCTGTTAGCTGAATGCACAGATCAGAAAGAAGTTTCACCGAATGATTCTGTGTAGTTTATATTTGAAGACATTCCTTTTTCCACTATTACCCTCTTAGCGCTCCGAATCTCCACTTGCATTTTCTACAAAAAGAGTGTTTCATAACTGCTCAATCAAAAATATGTTTTATCTCTGTTAACTGAATTTACAGATCAGAAATAAGTTTCACAGAATGCATCTGTGTAGTTTTTATTTGAAGATATTCTTTTTCCCAATGTACGCCTCTTAGCGCTTAGCATGTCCAATTGCAGTTTCTACAGAAAGAGTGTTTCAGAACGGCTCAATCAAAAGTAAGGTTCAACTCTGTTAGTTGAATGCACAGAACAGAAAGAATTTTCACAGAATGTTACTGTGTAGTTTATATTTGAATATATTCCTTTTTCCACTATTACCCTCTTAGCGCTCCGAATGTCCACTTGCATTTTCTACAGAAAGAGTGTTCAGAACTGCGCAATCAAAAGTATGGTTTAACTCTGTTAGCTTAATGAACATATCAGAAATAAGTTTCACACAATGCTTCTGTGTAGTTTTTATTTGAAGATATTATTTTTCCCAATATAGGCCTCTTAGCGCTCAGAATGTCCAATTGCAGTTTCTACAGAAAGAGTGTTTCAGAAAGGCTCAATCAAAAGTAAGGTTCAACTCTGTTAGTTGAATGCACAGAACAGAAAGAAGTTTCATACAATGCTTCTGTGTAGTTTATATTTGAACATATTCTTTTTTCCACTATTACCCACTTAGCGCTACGAATGTCCAGTTGCATTTTATACAGACAGAGTGTTTCAAAACTGCTCAATCAAAAGTATGGTTTAACTCTGTTAGCTGAATGCTCAGATCAGAAAGAAGTTTCACAGAATGCTTCTGTGTAGTTTATATTTGAATATATTCCTTTTTCCACTACTACTCTCTTAGCGCTCCAAATGTCCAGTTGCATTTTCTACAGAAAGAGAGTTCAGATCGGCTCAATCAAAAGTATGGTTTAACTCTGTTAGCTGAATGCACAGATCAGAAAGAAGTTTCACAGAATGATTCTGTGTAGTTTATATTTGGAGACATTCCTTTTTCCACTATTACCCTCTTAGCGCTCCGAATCTCCACTTGCATTTTCTACAGAAAGAGTGTTTCAGAACGGCTCAATCAAAACTAAGGTTCAACTCTTTTAGTTGAACAAACAGAACAGAAAGAAGTTTCACGCAATTATTCTGTGTAGTTTTTATTTGTAGACATTCTTTTACCCAATATAGGCCTCTTAGCGCTCAGAATGTCCAATTGCAGTTTCTACAGAAAGAGTGTTTCAGATCGGCTCAATCAAAAGTAAGGTTCAACTCTGTTAGTTGAATGCGCAGAACAGAAAGAAGTTTCATACAATGCTTCTGTGTAGTTTATATTTGAACATATTCTTTTTTCCACTATTACCCACTTAGCGCTACGAATGTCCAGTTGCATTTTCTACAGACAGAGTGTTTCAAAACTGCTCAATCAAAAGTATGGTTTAACTCTGTTAGCTGAATGCTCAGATCAGAAAGAAGTTTCACAGAATGCCTCTGTGTAGTTTATATTTGAATATATTCCTTTTTCCACTACTACGCTCTTAGCGCTCGAAATGTCCAGTTGCATTTTCTACAGAAAGAGTGTTCAGATCTGCTCAATCAAAAGTATGGTTTAACTCTGTTAGCTGAATGCACAGATCAGAAAGAAGTTTCACCGAATGATTCTGTGTAGTTTATATTTGGAGACATTCCTTTTTCCACTATTACCCACTTAGCGCTCCGAATCTCCACTTGCATTTTCTACAGAAAGAGTGTTTCAGAACGGCTCAATCAAAACTAAGGTTCAACTCTTTTAGTTGAACAAACAGAACAGAAAGAAGTTTCACACAATTCTTCTGTGTAGTTTTTATTTGTAGACATTCTTTTTCCCAATATAGGCCTCTTAGCGCTCAGAATGTCCAATTGCAGTTTCTACAGAAAGAGTGTTTCAGAACGGCTCAATCAAAAGTAATGTTCAACTCTGTTAGTTGAATGCACAGAACAGAAAGAAGTTTCATACAATGCTTCTGTGTAGTTCATATTTGAACATATTCTTTTTCCACTATTACCCACTTAGCGCTACGAATGTCCAGTTGCATTTTCTACAGACAGAGTGTTTCAAAACTGCTCAATCAAAAGTATGGTTTAACTGTGTTAGCTGAATGCTCAGATCAGAAAGAAGTTTCACAGAATGCTTCTGTGTAGTTTATATTTGAATATATTCCTTTTTCCACTACTACGCTCTTAGCGCTCGAAATGTCCAGTTGCATTTTCTACAGAAAGAGTGTTCAGATCTGCTCAATCAAAAGTATGGTTTAACTCTGTTAGCTGAATGCACAGATCAGAAAGAAGTTTCACCGAATGATTCTGTGTAGTTTATATTTGAAGACATTCCTTTTTCCACTATTACCCTCTTAGCGCTCCGAATCTCCACTTGCATTTTCTACAGAAAGAGTGTTTCATAACTGCTCAATCAAAAATATGTTTTATCTCTGTTAACTGAATTTACAGATCAGAAATAAGTTTCACAGAATGCATCTGTGTAGTTTTTATTTGAAGATATTCTTTTTCCCAATGTAGGCCTCTTAGCGCTTAGCATGTCCAATTACAGTTTCTACAGAAAGAGTGTTTCAGAACGGCTCAATCAAAAGTAAGGTTCAACTCTGTTAGTTGAATGCACAGAACAGAAAGAATTTTCACAGAATGCTACTGTGTAGTTTATATTTGAATATATTCCTTTTTCCACTATTACCCTCTTAGCGCTCCGAATGTCCACTTGCATTTTCTACAGAAAGAGTGTTCAGAACTGCGCAATCAAAAGTATGGTTTAACTCTGTTAGCTGAATGCACATATCAGAAATAAGTTTCACACAATGCTTCTGTGTAGTTTTTATTTGAAGATATTATTTTTCCCAATATAGGCCTCTTAGCGCTCAGAATGTCCAATTGCAGTTTCTACAGAAAGAGTGTTTCAGAAAGGCTCAATCAAAAGTAAGGTTCAACTCTGTTAGTTGAATGCACAGAACAGAAAGATGTTTCATACAATGCTTCTGTGTAGTTTATATTTGAACATATTCTTTTTTCCACTATTACCCACTTAGCGCTACGAATGTCCAGTTGCATTTTCTACAGACAGAGTGTTTCAAAACTGCTCAATCAAAAGTATGGTTTAACTCTGTTAGCTGAATGCTCAGATCAGAAAGAAGTTTCACAGAATGCTTCTGTGTAGTTTATATTTGAATATATTCCTTTTTCCACTACTATTCTCTTAGCGCTCCAAATGTCCAGCTGCATTTTCTACAGAAAGAGAGTTCAGATCTGCTCAATCAAAAGTATGGTTTAACTCTGTTAGCTGAATGCACAGATAAGAAAGAAGTTTCACAGAATGATTCTGTGTAGTTTATATTTGGAGACATTCCTTTTTCCACTATTACCCTCTTAGCGCTCCGAATCTCCACTTGCATTTTCTACAGAAAGAGTGTTTCAGAACGGCTCAATCAAAACTAAGGTTCAACTCTTTTAGTTGAACAAACAGAACAGAAAGAAGTTTCACACAATTCTTCTGTGTAGTTTTTATTTGTAGACATTCTTTTTCCCAATATAGGCCTCTTAGCGCTCAGAATGTCCAATTGCAGTTTCTACAGAAAGAGTGTTTCAGAACGGCTCAATCAAAAGTAATGTTCAACTCTGTTAGTTGAATGCACAGAACACAAAGAAGTTTCATACAATGCTTCTGTGTAGTTCATATTTGAACATATTCTTTTTCCACTATTACCCACTTAGCGCTACGAATGTCCAGTTGGATTTTCTACAGACAGAGTGTTTCAAAACTGCTCAATCAAAAGTATGGTTTAACTCTGTTAGCTGAATGCTCAGATCAGAAAGAAGTTTCACAGAATGCTTCTGTGTAGTTTATATTTGAATATATTCCTTTTTCCACTACTACTCTCTTAGCGCTCCAAATGTCCAGTTGCATTTTCTACAGAAAGAGAGTTCAGATCTGCTCAATCAAAAGTATGGTTTAACTCTGTTAGCTGAATGCACAGATCAGAAAGAAGTTTCACCGAATGATTCTGTGTAGTTTATATTTGAAGACATTCCTTTTTCCACTATTACCCTCTTAGCGCTCCGAATCTCCACTTGCATGTTCTACAAAAAGAGTGTTTCATAACTGCTCAATCAAAAATATGTTTTATCTCTGTTAACTGAATTTACAGATCAGAAATAAGTTTCACAGAATGCATCTGTGTAGTTTTTATTTGAAGATATTCTTTTTCCCAATGTACGCCTCTTAGCGCTTAGCATGTCCAATTGCAGTTTCTACAGAAAGAGTGTTTCAGAACGGCTCAATCAAAAGTAAGTTTCAACTCTGTTAGTTGAATGCACAGAACAGAAAGAATTTTCACAGAATGCTACTGTGTAGTTTATATTTGAATATATTCCTTTTTCCACTATTACCCTCTTAGCGCTCCGAATGTCCACTTGCATTTTCTACAGAAAGAGTGTTCAGAACTGCGCAATCAAAAGTATGGTTTAACTCTGTTAGCTTAATGAACATATCAGAAATAAGTTTCACACAATGCTTCTGTGTAGTTTTTATTTGAAGATATTATTTTTCCCAATATAGGCCTCTTAGCGCTCAGAATGTCCAATTGCAGTTTCTACAGAAAGAGTGTTTCAGAAAGGCTCAATCAAAAGTAAGGTTCAACTCTGTTAGTTGAATGCACAGAACAGAAAGAAGTTTCATACAATGATTCTGTGTAGTTTATATTTGAACATATTCTTTTTTCCACTATTACCCACTTAGCGCTACGAATGTCCAGTTGCATTTTCTACAGACAGAGTGTTTCAAAACTGCTCAATCAAAAGTATGGTTTAACTCTGTTAGCTGAATGCTCAGATCAGAAAGAAGTTTCACAGAATGCTTCTGTGTAGTTTATATTTGAATATATTCCTTTTTCCACTACTATTCTCTTAGCGCTCCAAATGTCCAGTTGCATTTTCTACAGAAAGAGAGTTCAGATCTGCTCAATCAAAAGTATGGTTTAACTCTCTTAGCTGAATGCACAGATCAGAAAGAAGTTTCACAGAATGATTCCTTGTAGTTTATATTTGGAGACATTCCTTTTTCCACTATTACCCTCTTAGCGCTCCGAATCTCCACTTGCATTTTCTACAGAAAGAGTGTTTCAGAACGGCTCAATCAAAACTAAGGTTCAACTCTTTTAGTTGAACAAACAGAACAGAAAGAAGTTTCACACAATTCTTCTGTGTAGTTTTTATTTGTAGACATTCTTTTTCCCAATATAGGCCTCTTAGCGCTCAGAATGTCCAATTGCAGTTTCTACAGAAAGAGTGTTTCAGAACGGCTCAATCAAAAGTAATGTTCAACTCTGTTAGTTGAATGCACAGAACACAAAGAAGTTTCATACAATGCTTCTGGGTAGTTCATATTTGAACATATTCTTTTTCCACTATTACCCACTTAGCGCTACGAATGTCCAGTTGCATTTACTACAGACAGAGTGTTTCAAAACTGCTCAATCAAAAGTATGGTTTAACTCTGTTAGCTGAATGCTCAGATCAGAAAGAAGTTTCACAGAATGCTTCTGTGTAGTTTATATTTGAATATATTCCTTTTTCCACTACTACGCTCTTAGCGCTCAAAATGTCCAGTTGCATTTTCTACAGAAAGAGTGTTCAGATCTGCTCAATCAAAAGTATGGTTTAACTCTGTTAGCTGAATGCACAGATTAGAAAGAAGTTTTATCGAATGATTCTGTGTAGTTTATATTTGAAGCCATTCCTTTTTCCACTATTACCCTCTTAGCGCTCCGAATCTCCACTTGCATTTTCTACAAAAAGAGTGTTTCATAACTGCTCAATCAAAAATATGTTTTATCTCTGTTAACTGAATTTACAGATCAGAAATAAGTTTCACAGAATGCATCTGTGTAGTTTTTATTTGAAGATATTCTTTTTCCCGATGTACGCCTCTTAGCGCTTAGCATGTCCAATTGCAGTTTCTACAGAAAGAGTGTTTCAGAACGGCTCAATCAAAAGTAAGGTTCAACTCTGTTACTTGAATGCACAGAACAGAAAGAATTTTCACAGAATGCTACTGTGTAGTTTATATTTGAATATATTCCTTTTTCCACTATTACCTTCTTAGCGCTCCGAATGTCCACTTGCATTTTCTACAGAAAGAGTGTTCAGAACTGCGCAATCAAAAGTATGGTTTAACTCTGTTAGCTTAATGAACATATCAGAAATAAGTTTCACACAATGCTTCTGTGTAGTTTTTATTTGAAGATATTATTTTTCCCAATATAGGCCTCTTAGCGCTCAGAATGTCCAATTGCAGTTTCTACAGAAAGAGTGTTTCAGAAAGGCTCAATCAAAAGTAAGGTTCAACTCTGTTAGTTGAATGCACAGAACAGAAAGATGTTTCATACAATGTTTCTGTGTAGTTTATATTTGAACATATTCTTTTTTCCACTATTACCCACTTAGCGCTACGAATGTCCAGTTGCATTTTCTACAGACACAGTGTTTCAAAACTGCTCAATCAAAAGTATGGTTTAACTCTGTTAGCTGAATGCTCAGATCAGAAAGAAGTTTCACAGAATGCTTCTGTGTAGTTTATATTTGAATATATTCCTTTTTCCACTACTACTCTCTTAGCGCTCCAAATGTCCAGTTGCATTTTCTACAGAAAGAGTGTTCAGATCTGCTCAATCAAAAGTATGATTTAACTCTGTTAGCTGAATGCACAGATCAGAAAGAAGTTTCACAGAATGATTCTGTGTAGTTTATATTTGGAGACATTCCTTTTTCCACTATTACCCTCTTAGCGCTCCGAATCTCCACTTGCATTTTCTACAGAAAGAGTGTTTCAGAACGGCTCAATCAAAACTAAGGTTCAACTCTTTTAGTTGAACAAACAGAACAGAAAGAAGTTTCACACAATTTTTCTGTGTAGTTTTTATTTGTAGACATTCTTTTTCCCAATATAGGCCTCTTAGCGCTCAGAATGTCCAATTGCAGTTTCTACAGAAAGAGTGTTTCAGAACGGCTCAATCAAAAGTAATGTTCAACTCTGTTAGTTGAATGCACAGAACACAAAGAAGTTTCATACAATGCTTCTGTGTAGTTCATATTTGAACATATTCTTTTTCCACTATTACCCACTTAGCGCTACGAATGTCCAGTTGCATTTTCTACAGACAGAGTGTTTCAAAACTGCTCAATCAAAAGTATGGTTTAACTCTGTTAGCTGAATGCTCAGATCAGAAAGAAGTTTCACAGAATGCTTCTGTGTAGTTTATATTTGAATATATTCCTTTTTCCACTACTACGCTCTTAGCGCTCGAAATGTCCAGTTGCATTTTCTACAGAAAGAGTGTTCAGATCTGCTCAATCAAAAGTATGGTTTAACTCTGTTAGCTGAATGCACAGATCAGAAAGAAGTTTTACCGAATGATTCTGTGTAGTTTATATTTGAAGACATTCCTTTCTCCACTATTACCCTCTTAGCGCTCCGAATCTCCACTTGCATTTTCTACAAAAAGAGTGTTTCATAACTGCTCAATCAAAAATATGTTTTATCTCTGTTAACTGAATTTACAGATCAGAAATAAGTTTCACAGAATGAATCTGTGTAGTTTTAATTTGAAGATATTCTTTTTCCATTGTACGCCTCTTAGCGCTTAGCATGTCCAATTGCAGTTTCTACAGAAAGAGTATTTCAGAACGGCTCAATCAAAAGTAAGGTTCAACTCTGTTAGTTGAATGCACAGAACAGAAGGAATTTTCACAGAATGCTACTGTGTAGTTTATATTTGAATATATTCCTTTTTCCACTATTACCCTCTTAGCGCTCCGAATGTCCACTTGCATTTTCTACAGAAAGAGTGTTCAGAACTGCGCAATCAAAAGTATGGTTTAACTCTGTTAGCTTAATGAACATATCAGAAATAAGTTTCACACAATGCTTCTGTGTAGTTTTTATTTGAAGATATTATTTTTCCCAATATAGGTCTCTTAGCGCTCAGAATGTCCAATTGCAGTTTCTACAGAAAGAGTGTTTCAGAAACGCTCAATCAAAAGTAAGGTTCAACTCTGTTAGTTGAATGCACAGAACAGAAAGAAGTTTCATACAATGCTTCTGTGTAGTTTATATTTGAACATATTCTTTTTTCCACTATTACCCACTTAGCGCTACGAATGTCCAGTTGCATTTTCTACAGACAGAGTGTTTCAAAACTGCTCAATCAAAAGTATGGTTTAACTCTGTTAGCTGAATGCTCAGATCAGAAAGAAGTTTCACAGAATGCTTCTGTGTAGTTTATATTTGAATATATTCCTTTTTCCACTACTATTCTCTTAGCGCTCCAAATGTCCAGCTGCATTTTCTACAGAAAGAGAGTTCAGATCTGCTCAATCAAAAGTATGGTTTAACTCTGTTAGCTGAATGCACAGATCAGAAAGAAGTTTCACAGAATGATTCTGTGTAGTTTATATTTGGAGACATTCCTTTTTCCACTATTACCCTCTTAGCGCTCCGAATCTCCACTTGCATTTTCTACAGAAAGAGTGTTTCAGAACGGCTCAATCAAAACTAAGGTTCAACTCTTTTAGTTGAACAAACAGAACAGAAAGAAGTTTCACACAATTCTTCTGTGTAGTTTTTATTTGTAGACATTCTTTTTCCCAATATAGGCCTCTTAGCGCTCAGAATGTCCAATTGCAGTTTCTACAGAAAGAGTGTTTCAGAACGGCTCAATCAAAAGTAATGTTCAACTCTGTTAGTTGAATGCACAGAACACAAAGAAGTTTCATACAATGCTTCTGTGTAGTTCATATTTGAACATATTCTTTTTCCACTATTACCCACTTAGCGCTACGAATGTCCAGTTGCATTTTCTACAGACAGAGTGTTTCAAAACTGCTCAATCAATAGTATGGTTTAACTCGGTTAGCTGAATGCTCAGATCAGAAAGAAGTTTCACAGAATGCTTCTGTGTAGTTTATATTTGAATATATTCCTTTTTCCACTACTACGCTCTTAGCGCTCGAAATGTCCAGTTGCATTGTCTACAGAAAGAGTGTTCAGATCTGCTCAATCAAAAGTATGGTTTAACTCTGTTAGCTGAATGCACAGATCAGAAAGAAGTTTTACTGAATGATTCTGTGTAGTTTATATTTGAAGACATTCCTTTCTCCACTATTACCCTCTTAGCGCTCCGAATCTCCACTTGCATTTTCTACAAAAAGAGTGTTTCATAACTGCTCAATCAAAAATATGTTTTATCTCTGTTAACTGAATTTACAGATCAGAAATAAGTTTCACAGAATGCATCTGTGTAGTTTTTATTTGAAGATATTCTTTTTCCCGATGTACGCCTCTTAGCGCTTAGCATGTCCAATTGCAGTTTCTACAGAAAGAGTGTTTCAGAACGGCTCAATCAAAAGTAAGGTTCAACTCTGTTACTTGAATGCACAGAACAGAAAGAATTTTCACAGAATGCTACTGTGTAGTTTATATTTGAATATATTCCTTTTTCCACTATTACCCTCTTAGCGCTCCGAATGTCCACTTGCATTTTCTACAGAAAGAGTGTTCAGAACTGCGCAATCAAAAGTATGGTTTAACTCTGTTAGCTTAATGAACATATCAGAAATAAGTTTCACACAATGCTTCTGTGTAGTTTTTATTTGAAGATATTATTTTTCCCAATATAGGCCTCTTAGCGCTCAGAATGTCCAATTGCAGTTTCTACAGAAAGAGTGTTTCAGAAAGGCTCAATCAAAAGTAAGGTTCAACTCTGTTAGTTGAATGCACAGAACAGAAAGAAGTTTCATACAATGATTCTGTGTAGTTTATATTTGAACATATTCTTTTTTCCACTATTACCCACTTAGCGCTACGAATGTCCAGTTGCATTTTCTACAGACAGAGTGTTTCAAAACTGCTCAATCAAAAGTATGGTTTAACTCTGTTAGCTGAATGCTCAGATCAGAAAGAAGTTTCACAGAATGCTTCTGTGTAGTTTATATTTGAATATATTCCTTTTTCCACTACTATTCTCTTAGCGCTCCAAATGTCCAGTTGCATTTTCTACAGAAAGAGAGTTCAGATCTGCTCAATCAAAAGTATGGTTTAACTCTCTTAGCTGAATGCACAGATCAGAAAGAAGTTTCACAGAATGATTCCTTGTAGTTTATATTTGGAGACATTCCTTTTTCCACTATTACCCTCTTAGCGCTCCGAATCTCCACTTGCATTTTCTACAGAAAGAGTGTTTCAGAACGGCTCAATCAAAACTAAGGTTCAACTCTTTTAGTTGAACAAACAGAACAGAAAGAAGTTTCACACAATTCTTCTGTGTAGTTTTTATTTGTAGACATTCTTTTTCCCAATATAGGCCTCTTAGCGCTCAGAATGTCCAATTGCAGTTTCTACAGAAAGAGTGTTTCAGAACGGCTCAATCAAAAGTAATGTTCAACTCTGTTAGTTGAATGCACAGAACACAAAGAAGTTTCATACAATGCTTCTGTGTAGTTCATATTTGAACATATTCTTTTTCCACTATTACCCACTTAGCGCTACGAATGTCCAGTTGCATTTACTACAGACAGAGTGTTTCAAAACTGCTCAATCAAAAGTATGGTTTAACTCTGTTAGCTGAATGCTCAGATCAGAAAGAAGTTTCACAGAATGCTTCTGTGTAGTTTATATTTGAATATATTCCTTTTTCCACTACTACGCTCTTAGCGCTCAAAATGTCCAGTTGCATTTTCTACAGAAAGAGTGTTCAGATCTGCTCAATCAAAAGTATGGTTTAACTCTGTTAGCTGAATGCACAGATTAGAAAGAAGTTTTATCGAATGATTCTGTGTAGTTTATATTTGAAGACATTCCTTTTTCCACTATTACCCTCTTAGCGCTCCGAATCTCCACTTGCATTTTCTACAAAAAGAGTGTTTCATAACTGCTCAATCAAAAATATGTTTTATCTCTGTTAACTGAATTTACAGATCAGAAATAAGTTTCACAGAATGCATCTGTGTAGTTTTTATTTGAAGATATTCTTTTTCCCGATGTACGCCTCTTAGCGCTTAGCATGTCCAATTGCAGTTTCTACAGAAAGAGTGTTTCAGAACGGCTCAATCAAAAGTAAGGTTCAACTCTGTTACTTGAATGCACAGAACAGAAAGAATTTTCACAGAATGCTACTGTGTAGTTTATATTTGAATATATTCCTTTTTCCACTATTACCTTCTTAGCGCTCCGAATGTCCACTTGCATTTTCTACAGAAAGAGTGTTCAGAACTGCGCAATCAAAAGTATGGTTTAACTCTGTTAGCTTAATGAACATATCAGAAATAAGTTTCACACAATGCTTCTGTGTAGTTTTTATTTGAAGATATTATTTTTCCCAATATAGGCCTCTTAGCGCTCAGAATGTCCAATTGCAGTTTCTACAGAAAGAGTGTTTCAGAAAGGCTCAATCAAAAGTAAGGTTCAACTCTGTTAGTTGAATGCACAGAACAGAAAGATGTTTCATACAATGTTTCTGTGTAGTTTATATTTGAACATATTCTTTTTTCCACTATTACCCACTTAGCGCTACGAATGTCCAGTTGCATTTTCTACAGACACAGTGTTTCAAAACTGCTCAATCAAAAGTATGGTTTAACTCTGTTAGCTGAATGCTCAGATCAGAAAGAAGTTTCACAGAATGCTTCTGTGTAGTTTATATTTGAATATATTCCTTTTTCCACTACTACTCTCTTAGCGCTCCAAATGTCCAGTTGCATTTTCTACAGAAAGAGTGTTCAGATCTGCTCAATCAAAAGTATGATTTAACTCTGTTAGCTGAATGCACAGATCAGAAAGAAGTTTCACAGAATGATTCTGTGTAGTTTATATTTGGAGACATTCCTTTTTCCACTATTACCCTCTTAGCGCTCCGAATCTCCACTTGCATTTTCTACAGAAAGAGTGTTTCAGAACGGCTCAATCAAAACTAAGGTTCAACTCTTTTAGTTGAACAAACAGAACAGAAAGAAGTTTCACACAATTTTTCTGTGTAGTTTTTATTTGTAGACATTCTTTTTCCCAATATAGGCCTCTTAGCGCTCAGAATGTCCAATTGCAGTTTCTACAGAAAGAGTGTTTCAGAACGGCTCAATCAAAAGTAATGTTCAACTCTGTTAGTTGAATGCACAGAACACAAAGAAGTTTCATACAATGCTTCTGTGTAGTTCATATTTGAACATATTCTTTTTCCACTATTACCCACTTAGCGCTACGAATGTCCAGTTGCATTTTCTACAGACAGAGTGTTTCAAAACTGCTCAATCAAAAGTATGGTTTAACTCTGTTAGCTGAATGCTCAGATCAGAAAGAAGTTTCACAGAATGCTTCTGTGTAGTTTATATTTGAATATATTCCTTTTTCCACTACTACGCTCTTAGCGCTCGAAATGTCCAGTTGCATTTTCTACAGAAAGAGTGTTCAGATCTGCTCAATCAAAAGTATGGTTTAACTCTGTTAGCTGAATGCACAGATCAGAAAGAAGTTTTACCGAATGATTCTGTGTAGTTTATATTTGAAGACATTCCTTTCTCCACTATTACCCTCTTAGCGCTCCGAATCTCCACTTGCATTTTCTACAAAAAGAGTGTTTCATAACTGCTCAATCAAAAATATGTTTTATCTCTGTTAACTGAATTTACAGATCAGAAATAAGTTTCACAGAATGAATCTGTGTAGTTTTAATTTGAAGATATTCTTTTTCCATTGTACGCCTCTTAGCGCTTAGCATGTCCAATTGCAGTTTCTACAGAAAGAGTATTTCAGAACGGCTCAATCAAAAGTAAGGTTCAACTCTGTTAGTTGAATGCACAGAACAGAAGGAATTTTCACAGAATGCTACTGTGTAGTTTATATTTGAATATATTCCTTTTTCCACTATTACCCTCTTAGCGCTCCGAATGTCCACTTGCATTTTCTACAGAAAGAGTGTTCAGAACTGCGCAATCAAAAGTATGGTTTAACTCTGTTAGCTTAATGAACATATCAGAAATAAGTTTCACACAATGCTTCTGTGTAGTTTTTATTTGAAGATATTATTTTTCCCAATATAGGTCTCTTAGCGCTCAGAATGTCCAATTGCAGTTTCTACAGAAAGAGTGTTTCAGAAACGCTCAATCAAAAGTAAGGTTCAACTCTGTTAGTTGAATGCACAGAACAGAAAGAAGTTTCATACAATGCTTCTGTGTAGTTTATATTTGAACATATTCTTTTTTCCACTATTACCCACTTAGCGCTACGAATGTCCAGTTGCATTTTCTACAGACAGAGTGTTTCAAAACTGCTCAATCAAAAGTATGGTTTAACTCTGTTAGCTGAATGCTCAGATCAGAAAGAAGTTTCACAGAATGCTTCTGTGTAGTTTATATTTGAATATATTCCTTTTTCCACTACTATTCTCTTAGCGCTCCAAATGTCCAGCTGCATTTTCTACAGAAAGAGAGTTCAGATCTGCTCAATCAAAAGTATGGTTTAACTCTGTTAGCTGAATGCACAGATCAGAAAGAAGTTTCACAGAATGATTCTGTGTAGTTTATATTTGGAGACATTCCTTTTTCCACTATTACCCTCTTAGCGCTCCGAATCTCCACTTGCATTTTCTACAGAAAGAGTGTTTCAGAACGGCTCAATCAAAACTAAGGTTCAACTCTTTTAGTTGAACAAACAGAACAGAAAGAAGTTTCACACAATTCTTCTGTGTAGTTTTTATTTGTAGACATTCTTTTTCCCAATATAGGCCTCTTAGCGCTCAGAATGTCCAATTGCAGTTTCTACAGAAAGAGTGTTTCAGAACGGCTCAATCAAAAGTAATGTTCAACTCTGTTAGTTGAATGCACAGAACACAAAGAAGTTTCATACAATGCTTCTGTGTAGTTCATATTTGAACATATTCTTTTTCCACTATTACCCACTTAGCGCTACGAATGTCCAGTTGCATTTTCTACAGACAGAGTGTTTCAAAACTGCTCAATCAATAGTATGGTTTAACTCGGTTAGCTGAATGCTCAGATCAGAAAGAAGTTTCACAGAATGCTTCTGTGTAGTTTATATTTGAATATATTCCTTTTTCCACTACTACGCTCTTAGCGCTCGAAATGTCCAGTTGCATTGTCTACAGAAAGAGTGTTCAGATCTGCTCAATCAAAAGTATGGTTTAACTCTGTTAGCTGAATGCACAGATCAGAAAGAAGTTTTACTGAATGATTCTGTGTAGTTTATATTTGAAGACATTCCTTTCTCCACTATTACCCTCTTAGCGCTCCGAATCTCCACTTGCATTTTCTACAAAAAGAGTGTTTCATAACTGCTCAATCAAAAATATGTTTTATCTCTGTTAACTGAATTTACAGATCAGAAATAAGTTTCACAGAATGCATCTGTGTAGTTTTTATTTGAAGATATTCTTTTTCCCAATGTACGCCTCTTAGAGCTCAGCATGTCCAATTGCAGTTTCTACAGAAAGAGTGTTTCAGAACGGCTCAATCAAAAGTAAGGTTCAACTCTGTTAGTTGAATGCACAGAACAGAAAGTATTTTCACAGAATGCTACTCTGTAGTTTATATTTGAATATATTCCTTTTTCCACTATTACCCTCTTAGCGCTCCGAATGTCCACTTGCATTTTCTACAGAAAGAGTGTTCAGAACTGCGCAATCAAAAGTATGGTTTAACTCTGTTAGCTTAATGAACATATCAGAAATAAGTTTCACACAATGCTTCTGTGTAGTTTTTATTTGAAGATATTATTTTTCCTAATAGAGGCCTCTTAGCGCTCAGAATGTCCAATTGCAGTTTCTACAGAAAGAGTGTTTCAGAACGGCTCAATCAAAACTAAGGTTCAACTCTTTTAGTAGAACAAACAGAACAGAAAGAAGTTTCACACAATTCTTCTGTGTAGTTTTTATTTGTAGACATTCTTTTTCCCAATATAGGCCTCTTAGCGCTCAGAATGTCCAATTGCAGTTTCTACAGAAAGAGTGTTTCAGAACGGCTCAATCAAAAGTAATGTTCAACTCTGTTAGTTGAATGCACAGAACACAAAGATGTTTCATACAATGCTTCTGTGTAGTTCATATTTGAACATATTCTTTTTCCACTATTACCCACTTAGCGCTACGAATGTCCAGTTGCATTTTCTACAGACAGAGTGTTTCAAAACTGCTCAATCAAAAGTATGGTTTAACTCTGTTAGCTGAATGCTCAGATCAGAAAGAAGTTTCACAGAATGCTTCTGTGTAGTTTATATTTGAATATATTCCTTTTTCCACTACTACGCTCTTAGCGCTCGAAATGTCCAGTTGCATTTTCTACAGAAAGAGTGTTCAGATCTGCTCAATCAAAAGTATGGTTTAACTCTGTTAGCTGAATGCACAGATCAGAAAGAAGTTTTACCGAATGAGTCTGTGTAGTTTATATTTGAAGACGTTCCTTTCTCCACTATTACCCCCTTAGCGCTCCGAATCTCCACTTGCATTTTCTACAAAAAGAGTGTTTCATAACTGCTCAATCAAAAATATGTTTTATCTCTGTTAACTGAATTTACAGATCAGAAATAAGTTTCACAGAATGCATCTGTGTAGTTTTTATTTGAAGATATTCTTTTTCCCAATGTACGCCTCTTAGCGCTTAGCATGTCCAATTGCAGTTTCTACAGAAAGAGTGTTTCAGAACGGCTCAATCAAAAGTAAGGTTCAACTCTGTTAATTGAATGCACAGAACAGAAAGAATTTTCACAGAATGCTACTCTGTAGTTTATATTTGAATATATTCCTTTTTCCACTATTACCCTCTTAGCGCTCCGAATGTCCACTTGCATTTTCTACAGAAAGAGTGTTCCGAACTGCGCAATCAAAAGTATGGTTTAACTCTGTTAGCTTAATGAACATATCAGAAATAAGTTTCACACAATGCTTCTGTGTAGTTTTTATTTGAAGATATTATTTTTCCCAATATAGGCCTCTTAGCGCTCAGAATGTCCAAATGCAGTTTCTACAGAAGGAGTGTTTCAGAAAGGCTCAATCAAAAGTAAGGTTCAACTCTGTTAGTTGAATGCACAGAACAGAAAGAAGTTTCATACAATGTTTCTGTGTAGTTTATATTTGAACATATTCTTTTTTCCACTATTACCCACTTAGCGCTACGAATGTCCAGTTGCATTTTCTACAGACACAGTGTTTCAAAACTGCTCAATCAAAAGTATGGTTTAACTCTGTTAGCTGAATGCTCAGATCAGAAAGAAGTTTCACAGAATGCTTCTGTGTAGTTTATATTTGAATATATTCCTTTTTCCACTACTACTCTCTTAGCGCTCCAAATGTCCAGTTGCATTTTCTACAGAAAGAGTGTTCAGATCTGCTCAATCAAAAGTATGATTTAACTCTGTTAGCTGAATGCACAGATCAGAAAGAAGTTTCACAGAATGATTCTGTGTAGTTTATATTTGGAGACATTCCTTTTTCCACTATTACCCTCTTAGCGCTCCGAATCTCCACTTGCATTTTCTACAGAAAGAGTGTTTCAGAACGGCTCAATCAAAACTAAGGTTCAACTCTTTTAGTTGAACAAACAGAACAGAAAGAAGTTTCACACAATTTTTCTGTGTAGTTTTTATTTGTAGACATTCTTTTTCCCAATATAGGCCTCTTAGCGCTCAGAATGTCCAATTGCAGTTTCTACAGAAAGAGTGTTTCAGAACGGCTCAATCAAAAGTAATGTTCAACTCTGTTAGTTGAATGCACAGAACACAAAGAAGTTTCATACAATGCTTCTGTGTAGTTCATATTTGAACATATTCTTTTTCCACTATTACCCACTTAGCGCTACGAATGTCCAGTTGCATTTTCTACAGACAGAGTGTTTCAAAACTGCTCAATCAAAAGTATGGTTTAACTCTGTTAGCTGAATGCTCAGATCAGAAAGAAGTTTCACAGAATGCTTCTGTGTAGTTTATATTTGAATATATTCCTTTTTCCACTACTACGCTCTTAGCGCTCGAAATGTCCAGTTGCATTTTCTACAGAAAGAGTGTTCAGATCTGCTCAATCAAAAGTATGGTTTAACTCTGTTAGCTGAATGCACAGATCAGAAAGAAGTTTTACCGAATGATTCTGTGTAGTTTATATTTGAAGACATTCCTTTCTCCACTATTACCCTCTTAGCGCTCCGAATCTCCACTTGCATTTTCTACAAAAAGAGTGTTTCATAACTGCTCAATCAAAAATATGTTTTATCTCTGTTAACTGAATTTACAGATCAGAAATAAGTTTCACAGAATGAATCTGTGTAGTTTTAATTTGAAGATATTCTTTTTCCATTGTACGCCTCTTAGCGCTTAGCATGTCCAATTGCAGTTTCTACAGAAAGAGTATTTCAGAACGGCTCAATCAAAAGTAAGGTTCAACTCTGTTAGTTGAATGCACAGAACAGAAGGAATTTTCACAGAATGCTACTGTGTAGTTTATATTTGAATATATTCCTTTTTCCACTATTACCCTCTTAGCGCTCCGAATGTCCACTTGCATTTTCTACAGAAAGAGTGTTCAGAACTGCGCAATCAAAAGTATGGTTTAACTCTGTTAGCTTAATGAACATATCAGAAATAAGTTTCACACAATGCTTCTGTGTAGTTTTTATTTGAAGATATTATTTTTCCCAATATAGGTCTCTTAGCGCTCAGAATGTCCAATTGCAGTTTCTACAGAAAGAGTGTTTCAGAAACGCTCAATCAAAAGTAAGGTTCAACTCTGTTAGTTGAATGCACAGAACAGAAAGAAGTTTCATACAATGCTTCTGTGTAGTTTATATTTGAACATATTCTTTTTTCCACTATTACCCACTTAGCGCTACGAATGTCCAGTTGCATTTTCTACAGACAGAGTGTTTCAAAACTGCTCAATCAAAAGTATGGTTTAACTCTGTTAGCTGAATGCTCAGATCAGAAAGAAGTTTCACAGAATGCTTCTGTGTAGTTTATATTTGAATATATTCCTTTTTCCACTACTATTCTCTTAGCGCTCCAAATGTCCAGCTGCATTTTCTACAGAAAGAGAGTTCAGATCTGCTCAATCAAAAGTATGGTTTAACTCTGTTAGCTGAATGCACAGATCAGAAAGAAGTTTCACAGAATGATTCTGTGTAGTTTATATTTGGAGACATTCCTTTTTCCACTATTACCCTCTTAGCGCTCCGAATCTCCACTTGCATTTTCTACAGAAAGAGTGTTTCAGAACGGCTCAATCAAAACTAAGGTTCAACTCTTTTAGTTGAACAAACAGAACAGAAAGAAGTTTCACACAATTCTTCTGTGTAGTTTTTATTTGTAGACATTCTTTTTCCCAATATAGGCCTCTTAGCGCTCAGAATGTCCAATTGCAGTTTCTACAGAAAGAGTGTTTCAGAACGGCTCAATCAAAAGTAATGTTCAACTCTGTTAGTTGAATGCACAGAACACAAAGAAGTTTCATACAATGCTTCTGTGTAGTTCATATTTGAACATATTCTTTTTCCACTATTACCCACTTAGCGCTACGAATGTCCAGTTGCATTTTCTACAGACAGAGTGTTTCAAAACTGCTCAATCAATAGTATGGTTTAACTCGGTTAGCTGAATGCTCAGATCAGAAAGAAGTTTCACAGAATGCTTCTGTGTAGTTTATATTTGAATATATTCCTTTTTCCACTACTACGCTCTTAGCGCTCGAAATGTCCAGTTGCATTGTCTACAGAAAGAGTGTTCAGATCTGCTCAATCAAAAGTATGGTTTAACTCTGTTAGCTGAATGCACAGATCAGAAAGAAGTTTTACTGAATGATTCTGTGTAGTTTATATTTGAAGACATTCCTTTCTCCACTATTACCCTCTTAGCGCTCCGAATCTCCACTTGCATTTTCTACAAAAAGAGTGTTTCATAACTGCTCAATCAAAAATATGTTTTATCTCTGTTAACTGAATTTACAGATCAGAAATAAGTTTCACAGAATGCATCTGTGTAGTTTTTATTTGAAGATATTCTTTTTCCCGATGTACGCCTCTTAGCGCTTAGCATGTCCAATTGCAGTTTCTACAGAAAGAGTGTTTCAGAACGGCTCAATCAAAAGTAAGGTTCAACTCTGTTACTTGAATGCACAGAACAGAAAGAATTTTCACAGAATGCTACTGTGTAGTTTATATTTGAATATATTCCTTTTTCCACTATTACCCTCTTAGCGCTCCGAATGTCCACTTGCATTTTCTACAGAAAGAGTGTTCAGAACTGCGCAATCAAAAGTATGGTTTAACTCTGTTAGCTTAATGAACATATCAGAAATAAGTTTCACACAATGCTTCTGTGTAGTTTTTATTTGAAGATATTATTTTTCCCAATATAGGCCTCTTAGCGCTCAGAATGTCCAATTGCAGTTTCTACAGAAAGAGTGTTTCAGAAAGGCTCAATCAAAAGTAAGGTTCAACTCTGTTAGTTGAATGCACAGAACAGAAAGATGTTTCATACAATGTTTCTGTGTAGTTTATATTTGAACATATTCTTTTTTCCACTATTACCCACTTAGCGCTACGAATGTCCAGTTGCATTTTCTACAGACAGAGTGTTTCAAAACTGCTCAATCAAAAGTATGGTTTAACTCTGTTAGCTGAATGCTCAGATCAGAAAGAAGTTTCACAGAATGCTTCTGTGTAGTTTATATTTGAATATATTCCTTTTTCCACTACTACTCTCTTAGCGCTCCAAATGTCCAGTTGCATTTTCTACAGAAAGAGTGTTCAGATCTGCTCAATCAAAAGTATGATTTAACTCTGTTAGCTGAATGCACAGATCAGTAAGAAGTTTCACAGAATGATTCTGTGTAGTTTATATTTGGAGACATTCCTTTTTCCACTATTACCCTCTTAGCGCTCCGAATCTCCACTTGCATTTTCTACAGAAAGAGTGTTTCAGAACGGCTCAATCAAAACTAAGGTTCAACTCTTTTAGTTGAACAAACAGAACAGAAAGAAGTTTCACACAATTTTTCTGTGTAGTTTTTATTTGTAGACATTCTTTTTCCCAATATAGGCCTCTTAGCGCTCAGAATGTCCAATTGCAGTTTCTACAGAAAGAGTGTTTCAGAACGGCTCAATCAAAAGTAATGTTCAACTCTGTTAGTTGAATGCACAGAACACAAAGAAGTTTCATACAATGCTTCTGTGTAGTTCATATTTGAACATATTCTTTTTCCACTATTACCCACTTAGCGCTACGAATGTCCAGTTGCATTTTCTACAGACAGAGTGTTTCAAAACTGCTCAATCAAAAGTATGGTTTAACTCTGTTAGCTGAATGCTCAGATCAGAAAGAAGTTTCACAGAATGCTTCTGTGTAGTTTATATTTGAATATATTCCTTTTTCCACTACTACGCTCTTAGCGCTCGAAATGTCCAGTTGCATTTTCTACAGAAAGGGTGTTCAGATCTGCTCAATCAAAAGTATGGTTTAACTCTGTTAGCTGAATGCACAGATCAGAAAGAAGTTTTACCGAATGATTCTGTGTAGTTTATATTTGAAGACATTCCTTTCTCCACTATTACCCTCTTAGCGCTCCGAATCTCCACTTGCATTTTCTACAAAAAGAGTGTTTCATAACTGCTCAATCAAAAATATGTTTTATCTCTGTTAACTGAATTTACAGATCAGAAATAAGTTTCACAGAATGCATCTGTGTAGTTTTTATTTGAAGATATTCTTTTTCCCAATGTACGCCTCTTAGAGCTCAGCATGTCCAATTGCAGTTTCTACAGAAAGAGTGTTTCAGAACGGCTCAATCAAAAGTAAGGTTCAACTCTGTTAGTTGAATGCACAGAACAGAAAGTATTTTCACAGAATGCTACTCTGTAGTTTATATTTGAATATATTCCTTTTTCCACTATTACCCTCTTAGCGCTCCGAATGTCCACTTGCATTTTCTACAGAAAGAGTGTTCAGAACTGCGCAATCAAAAGTATGGTTTAACTCTGTTAGCTTAATGAACATATCAGAAATAAGTTTCACACAATGCTTCTGTGTAGTTTTTATTTGAAGATATTATTTTTCCTAATAGAGGCCTCTTAGCGCTCAGAATGTCCAATTGCAGTTTCTACAGAAAGAGTGTTTCAGAACGGCTCAATCAAAACTAAGGTTCAACTCTTTTAGTAGAACAAACAGAACAGAAAGAAGTTTCACACAATTCTTCTGTGTAGTTTTTATTTGTAGACATTCTTTTTCCCAATATAGGCCTCTTAGCGCTCAGAATGTCCAATTGCAGTTTCTACAGAAAGAGTGTTTCAGAACGGCTCAATCAAAAGTAATGTTCAACTCTGTTAGTTGAATGCACAGAACACAAAGATGTTTCATACAATGCTTCTGTGTAGTTCATATTTGAACATATTCTTTTTCCACTATTACCCACTTAGCGCTACGAATGTCCAGTTGCATTTTCTACAGACAGAGTGTTTCAAAACTGCTCAATCAAAAGTATGGTTTAACTCTGTTAGCTGAATGCTCAGATCAGAAAGAATTTTCACAGAATGCTTCTGTGTAGTTTATATTTGAATATATTCCTTTTTCCACTACTACGCTCTTAGCGCTCGAAATGTCCAGTTGCATTTTCTACAGAAAGAGTGTTCAGATCTGCTCAATCAAAAGTATGGTTTAACTCTGTTAGCTGAATGCACAGATCAGAAAGAAGTTTTACCGAATGAGTCTGTGTAGTTTATATTTGAAGACGTTCCTTTCTCCACTATTACCCCCTTAGCGCTCCGAATCTCCACTTGCATTTTCTACAAAAAGAGTGTTTCATAACTGCTCAATCAAAAATATGTTTTATCTCTGTTAACTGAATTTACAGATCAGAAATAAGTTTCACAGAATGCATCTGTGTAGTTTTTATTTGAAGATATTCTTTTTCCCAATGTACGCCTCTTAGCGCTTAGCATGTCCAATTGCAGTTTCTACAGAAAGAGTGTTTCAGAACGGCTCAATCAAAAGTAAGGTTCAACTCTGTTAATTGAATGCACAGAACAGAAAGAATTTTCACAGAATGCTACTCTGTAGTTTATATTTGAATATATTCCTTTTTCCACTATTACCCTCTTAGCGCTCCGAATGTCCACTTGCATTTTCTACAGAAAGAGTGTTCCGAACTGCGCAATCAAAAGTATGGTTTAACTCTGTTAGCTTAATGAACATATCAGAAATAAGTTTCACACAATGCTTCTGTGTAGTTTTTATTTGAAGATATTATTTTTCCCAATATAGGCCTCTTAGCGCTCAGAATGTCCAAATGCAGTTTCTACAGAAGGAGTGTTTCAGAAAGGCTCAATCAAAAGTAAGGTTCAACTCTGTTAGTTGAATGCACAGAACAGAAAGAAGTTTCATACAATGCTTCTGTGTAGTTTATATTTGAACATATTCTTTTTTCCACTATTACCCACTTAGCGCTACGAATGTCCAGTTGCATTTTCTACAGACAGAGTGTTTCAAAACTGCTCAATCAAAAGTATGGTTTAACTCTGTTAGCTGAATGCTCAGATCAGAAAGAAGTTTCACAGAATGCTTCTGTGTAGTTTATATTTGAATATATTCCTTTTTCCACTACTACTCTCTTAGCGCTCCAAATGTCCAGTTGCATTTTCTACAGAAAGAGAGTTCAGATCTGCTCAATCAAAAGTATGGTTTAACTCTGTTAGCTGAATGCACAGATCAGAAAGAAGTTTCACAGAATGATTCTGTGTAGTTTATATTTGAAGACATTCCTTTTTCCACTATTACCCTCTTAGCGCTCCGAATCTCCACTTGCATTTTCTACAAAAAGAGTGTTTCATAACTGCTCAATCAAAAATATGTTTTATCTCTGTTAACTGAATTTACAGATCAGAAATAAGTTTCACAGAATGCATCTGTGTAGTTTTTATTTGAAGATATTCTTTTTCCCAATGTACGCCTCTTAGCGCTTAGCATGTCCAATTGCAGTTTCTACAGAAAGAGTGTTTCAGAACGGCTCAATCAAAATAAGGTTCAACTCTGTTAGTTGAATGCACAGAACAGAAAGAATTTTCACAGAATGTTACTGTGTAGTATATATTTGAATATATTCCTTTTTCCACTATTACCCTCTTAGCGCTCCGAATGTCCACTTGCATTTTCTACAGAAAGAGTGTTCAGAACTGCGCAATCAAAAGTATGGTTTAACTCTGTTAGCTTAATGAACATATCAGAAATAAGTTTCACACAATGCTTCTGTGTAGTTTTTATTTGAAGATATTATTTTTCCCAATATAGGCCTCTTAGCGCTCAGAATGTCCAATTGCAGTTTCTACAGAAAGAGTGTTTCAGAAAGGCTCAATCAAAAGTAAGGTTCAACTCTGTTAGTTGAATGCACAGAACAGAAAGAAGTTTCATACAATGCTTCTGTGTAGTTTATATTTGAACATATTCTTTTTTCCACTATTACCCACTTAGCGCTACGAATGTCCAGTTGCATTTTCTACAGACAGAGTGTTTCAAAACTGCTCAATCAAAAGTATGGTTTAACTCTGTTAGCTGAATGCTCAGATCAGAAAGAAGTTTCACAGAATGCTTCTGTGTAGTTTATATTTGAATATATTCCTTTTTCCACTACTACTCTCTTAGCGCTCCAAATGTCCAGTTGCATTTTCTACAGAAAGAGAGTTCAGATCTGCTCAATCAAAAGTATGGTTTAACTCTGTTAGCTGAATGCACAGATCAGAAAGAAGTTTCACAGAATGATTCTGTGTAGTTTATATTTGGAGACATTCCTTTTTCCACTATTACCCTCTTAGCGCTCCGAATCTCCACTTGCATTTTCTACAGAAAGAGTGTTTCAGAACCACTCAATCAAAACTAAGGTTCAACTCTTTTAGTTGAACAAACAGAACAGAAAGAAGTTTCACACAATTCTTCTGTGTAGTTTTTATTTGTAGACATTCTTTTTCCCAATATAGGCCTCTTAGCGCTCAGAATGTCCAATTGCAGTTTCTACAGAAAGAGTGTTTCAGAACGGCTCAATCAAAAGTAATGTTCAACTCTGTTAGTTGAATGCACAGAACACAAAGAAGTTTCATACAATGCTTCTGTGTAGTTCATATTTGAACATATTCTTTTTCCACTATTACCCACTTAGCGCTACGAATGTCCAGTTGCATTTTCTACAGACAGAGTGTTTCAAAACTGCTCAATCAAAAGTATGGTTTAACTCTGTTAGCTGAATGCTCAGATCAGAAAGAAGTTTCACAGAATGCTTCTGTGTAGTTTATATTTGAATATATTCCTTTTTCCACTACTACGCTCTTAGCGCTCCAAATGTCCAGTTGCATTTTCTACAGAAAGAGTGTTCAGATCTGCTCAATCAAAAGTATGGTTTAACTTTGTTAGCTGAATGCACAGATCAGAAAGAAGTTTCACCGAATGATTCTGTGTAGTTTATATTTGAAGACATTCCTTTTTCCACTATTACCCCCTTAGCGCTCCGAATCTCCACTTGCATTTTCTACAAAAAGAGTGTTTCATAACTGCTCAATCAAAAATATGTTTTATCTCTGTTAACTGAATTTACAGATCAGAAATAAGTTTCACAGAATGCATCTGTGTAGTTTTTATTTGAAGATATTCTTTTTCCCAATGTACGCCTCTTAGCGCTTAGCATGTCCAATTGCAGTTTCTACAGAAAGAGTGTTTCAGAACGGCTCAATCAAAAGTAAGGTTCAACTCTGTTAGTTGAATGCACAGAACAGAAAGAATTTTCACAGAATGTTACTGTGTAGTTTATATTTGAATATATTCCTTTTTCCACTATTACCCTCTTAGCGCTCCGAATGTCCACTTGCATTTTCTACAGAAAGAGTGTTCAGAACTGCGCAATCAAAAGTATGGTTTAACTCTGTTAGCTTAATGAACATATCAGAAATAAGTTTCACACAATGCTTCTGTGTAGTTTTTATTTGAAGTTATTATTTTTCCCAATATAGGCCTCTTAGCGCTCAGAATGTCCAATTGCAGTTTCTACAGAAAGAGTGTTTCAGAAAGGCTCAATCAAAAGTAAGGTTCAACTCTGTTAGTTGAATGCACAGAACAGAAAGAAGTTTCATACAATGCTTCTGTGTAGTTTATATTTGAACATATTCTTTTTTCCACTATTACCCACTTAGCGCTACGAATGTCCAGTTGCATTTTCTACAGACAGAGTGTTTCAAAACTGCTCAATCAAAAGTATGGTTTAACTCTGTTAGCTGAATGCTCAGATCAGAAAGAAGTTTCACAGAATGCTTCTGTGTAGTTTATATTTGAATATATTCCTTTTTCCACTACTACTCTCTTAGCGCTCCAAATGTCCAGTTGCATTTTCTACAGAAAGAGAGTTCAGATCTGCTCAATCAAAAGTATGGTTTAACTCTGTTAGCTGAATGCACAGATCAGAAAGAAGTTTCACAGAATGATTCTGTGTAGTTTATATTTGGAGACATTCCTTTTTCCACTATTACCCTCTTAGCGCTCCGAATCTCCACTTGCATTTTCTACAGAAAGAGTGTTTCAGAACCACTCAATCAAAACTAAGGTTCAACTCTTTTAGTTGAACAAACAGAACAGAAAGAAGTTTCACACAATTCTTCTGTGTAGTTTTTATTTGTAGACATTCTTTTTCCCAATATAGGCCTCTTAGCGCTCAGAATGTCCAATTGCAGTTTCTACAGAAAGAGTGTTTCAGAACGGCTCAATCAAAAGTAATGTTCAACTCTGTTAGTTGAATGCACAGAACACAAAGAAGTTTCATACAATGCTTCTGTGTAGTTCATATTTGAACATATTCTTTTTCCACTATTACCCACTTAGCGCTACGAATGTCCAGTTGCATTTTCTACAGACAGAGTGTTTCAAAACTGCTCAATCAAAAGTATGGTTTAACTCTGTTAGCTGAATGCTCAGATCAGAAAGAAGTTTCACAGAATGCTTCTGTGTAGTTTATATTTGAATATATTCCTTTTTCCACTACTACGCTCTTAGCTCTCCAAATGTCCAGTTGCATTTTCTACAGAAAGAGTGTTCAGATCTGCTCAATCAAAAGTATGGTTTAACTCTGTTAGCTGAATGCACAGATCAGAAATAAGTTTCACCCAATGATTCTGTGTAGTTTATATTTGAAGACATTCCTTTTTCCACTATTACCCTCTTAGCGCTCCGAATCTCCACTTGCATTTTCTACAGAAAGAGTGTTTCAGAACCGCTCAATCAAAACTAAGGTTCAACTCTTTTAGTTGAACAAACAGAACAGAAAGAATTTTCACACAATTCTTCTGTGTAGTTTTTATTTGTAGACATTCTTTTTCCCAATATAGGCCTCTTAGCGCTCAGAATGTCCAATTGCAGTTTCTACAGAAAGAGTGTTTCAGAACGGCTCAATCAAAAGTAATGTTCAACTCTGTTAGTTGAATGCACAGAACACAAAGAAGTTTCATACAATGCTTCTGTGTAGTTCATATTTGAACATATTCTATTTCCACTATTACCCACTTTGCGCTACGAATGTCCAGTTGCATTTTCTACAGACAGAGTGTTTCAAAACTGCTCAATCAAAAGTATGGTTTAAATCTGTTAGCTGAATGCTCAGATCTGAAAGAAGTTTCACAGAATGCTTCTGTGTAGTTTATATTTGAATATATTCCTTTTTCCACTACTACGCTCTTAGCGCTCGAAATGTCCAGTTGCATTTTCTACAGAAAGAGTGTTCAGATCTGCTCAATCAAAAGTATGGTTTAACTCTGTTAGCTGAATGCACAGATCAGAAAGAAGTTTTACCGAATGATTCTGTGTAGTTTATATTTGAAGACATTCCTTTTTCCACTATTACCATCTTAGTGCTCCGAATCTCCACTTGCATTTTCTACAAAAAGAGTGTTTCATAACTGCTCAATCAAAAATATGTTTTATCTCTGTTAACTGAATTTACAGATCAGAAATAAGTTTCACAGAATGCATCTGTGTAGTTTTTATTTGAAAATATTCTTTTTCCCAATGTAGGCCTCTTAGCGCTTAGCATGTCCAATTGCAGTTTCTACAGAAAGAGAGTTTCAGAACGGCTCAATCAAAAGTAAGGTTCAACTCTGTTAGTTGAATGCACAGAACAGAAAGAATTTTCACAGAATGCTACTGTGTAGTTTATATTTGAATATATTCCTTTTTCCACTATTACCCTCTTAGCGCTCCGAATGTCCACTTGCATTTTCTACAGAAAGAGTGTTCAGAACTGCGCAATCAAAAGTATGGTTTAACTCTGTTAGCTTAATGAACATATCAGAAATAAGTTTCACACAATTCTTCTGTGTAGTTTTTATTTGAAGATATTATTTTTCCCAATATAGGCCTCTTAGCGCTCAGAATGTCCAATTGCAGTTTCTACAGAAAGAGTGTTTCAGAAAGGCTCAATCAAAAGTAAGGTTCAACTCTGTTAGTTGAATGCACAGAACAGAAAGAAGTTTCATACAATGCTTCTGTGTAGTTTATATTTGAACATATTCTTTTTTCCACTATTACCCACTTAGCGCTACGAATGTCCAATTGCATTTTCTACAGACAGAGTGTTTCAAAACTGCTCAATCAAAAGTATGGTTTAACTCTGTTAGCTGAATGCTCAGATCAGAAAGAAGTTTCACAGAATGCTTCTGTGTAGTTTATATTTGAATATATTCCTTTTTCCACTACTACTCTCTTAGCGCTCCAAATGTCCAGTTGCATTTTCTACAGAAAGAGAGTTCAGATCTGCTCAATCAAAAGTATGGTTTAACTCTGTTAGCTGAATGCACAGATCAGAAAGAAGTTTCACAGAATGATTCTGTGTAGTTTATATTTGGAGACATTCCTTTTTCCACTATTACCCTCTTAGCGCTCCGAATCTCCACTTGCATTTTCTACAGAAAGAGTGTTTCAGAACCGCTCAATCAAAACTAAGGTTCATCTCTTTTAGTTGAACAAACAGAACAGAAAGAAGTTTCACACAATTCTTCTGTGTAGTTTTTATTTGTAGACATTCTTTTTCCCAATATAGGCCTCTTAGCGCTCAGAATGTCCAATTGCAGTTTCTACAGAATGAGTGTTTCAGAACGGCTCAATCAAAAGTAATGTTCAACTCTGTTAGTTGAATGCACAGAACACAAAGAAGTTTCATACAATGCTTCTGTGTAGTTCATATTTGAACATATTCTTTTTCCACTATTACCCACTTAGCGCTACGAATGTCCAGTTGCATTTTCTACAGACAGAGTGTTTCAAAACTGCTCAATCAAAAGTATGGTTTAATTCTGTTAGCTGAATGCTCAGATCAGAAAGAAGTTTCACAGAATGCTTCTGTGTAGTTTATATTTGAATATATTCCTTTTTCCACTACTACGCTCTTAGCGCTCCAAATGTCCAGTTGCATTGTCTACAGAAAGAGTGTTCAGATCTGCTCAATCAAAAGTATGGTTTAACTCTGTTAGCTGAATGCACAGATCAGAAAGAAGTTTCACCGAATGATTCTGTGTAGTTTATATTTGAAGACATTCCTTTTTCCACTATTACCCTCTTAGCGCTCCGAATCTCCACTTGCATTTTCTACAAAAAGAGTGTTTCATAACTGCTCAATCAAAAATATGTTTTATCTCTGTTAACTGAATTTACAGATCAGAAATAAGTTTCACAGAATGCATCTGTGTAGTTTTTATTTGAAGATATTCTTTTTCCCAATGTACTCCTCTTAGCGCTTAGCATGTCCAATTGCAGTTTCTACAGAAAGAGTGTTTCAGAACGGCTCAATAAAAAGTAAGGTTCAACTCTGTTAGTTGAATGCACAGAACAGAAAGAATTTTCACAGAATGCTACTGTGTAGTTTATATTTGAATATATTCCTTTTTCCACTATTACCCTCTTAGCGCTCCGAATGTCCACTTGCATTTTCTACAGAAAGAGTGTTCAGAACTGCGCAATCAAAAGTATGGTTTAACTCTGTTAGCTTAATGAACATATCAGAAATAAGTTTCACACAATGCTTCTGTGTAGTTTTTATTTGAAGTTATTATTTTTCCCAATATAGGCCTCTTAGCGCTCAGAATGTCCAATTGCAGTTTCTACAGAAAGAGTGTTTCAGAAAGGCTCAATCAAAAGTAAGGTTCAACTCTGTTAGTTGAATGCACAGAACAGAAAGAAGTTTCATACAATGCTTCTGTGTAGTTTATATTTGAACATATTCTTTTTTCCACTATTACCCACTTAGCGCTACGAATGTCCAGTTGCATTTTCTACAGACAGAGTGTTTCAAAACTGCTCAATCAAAAGTATGGTTTCACTCTGTTAGCTGAATGCTCAGATCAGAAAGAAGTTTCACAGAATGCTTCTGTGTAGTTTATATTTGAATATATTCCTTTTTCCACTACTACGCTCTTAGCTCTCCAAATGTCCAGTTGCATTTTCTACAGAAAGAGTGTTCAGATCTGCTCAATCAAAAGTATGGTTTAACTCTGTTAGCTGAATGCACAGATCAGAAAGAAGTTTCACCCAATGATTCTGTGTAGTTTATATTTGAAGACATTCCTTTTTCCACTATTACCCTCTTAGCGCTCCGAATCTCCACTTGCATTTTCTACAGAAAGAGTGTTTCAGAACCGCTCAATCAAAACTAAGGTTCAACTCTTTTAGTTGAACAAACAGAACAGAAAGAAGTTTCACACAATTCTTCTGTGTAGTTTTAATTTGTAGACAGTCTTTTTCCCAATATAGGCCTCTTAGCGCTCAGAATGTCCAATTGCAGTTTCTACAGAAAGAGTGTTTCAGAACGGCTCAATCAAAAGTAATGTTCAACTCTGTTAGTTGAATGCACAGAACACAAAGAAGTTTCATACAATGCTTCTGTGTAGTTCATATTTGAACATATTCTATTTCCACTATTACCCACTTTGCGCTACGAATGTCCAGTTGCATTTTCTACAGACAGAGTGTTTCAAAACTGCTCAATCAAAAGTATGGTTTAAATCTGTTAGCTGAATGCTCAGATCTGAAAGAAGTTTCACAGAATGCTTCTGTGTAGTTTATATTTGAATATATTCCTTTTTCCACTACTACGCTCTTAGCGCTCGAAATGTCCAGTTGCATTTTCTACAGAAAGAGTGTTAAGAACTGCTCAATCAAAAGTATGGTTTAACTCTGTTAGCTGAATGCACAGATCAGAAAGAAGTTTCACCGAATGATTCTGTGTAGTTTATATTTGAAGACATTCCTTTTTCCACTATTACCATCTTAGTGCTCCGAATCTCCACTTGCATTTTCTACAAAAAGAGTGTTTCATAACTGCTCAATCAAAAATATGTTTTATCTCTGTTAACTGAATTTACAGATCAGAAATAAGTTTCACAGAATGCATCTGTGTAGTTTTTATTTGAAAATATTCTTTTTCCCAATGTAGGCCTCTTAGCGCTTAGCATGTCCAATTGCAGTTTCTACAGAAAGAGAGTTTCAGAACGGCTCAATCAAAAGTAAGGTTCAACTCTGTTAGTTGAATGCACAGAACAGAAAGAATTTTCACAGAATGCTACTGTGTAGTTTATATTTGAATATATTCCTTTTTCCACTATTACCCTCTTAGCGCTCCGAATGTCCACTTGCATTTTCTACAGAAAGAGTGTTCAGAACTGCGCAATCAAAAGTATGGTTTAACTCTGTTAGCTTAATGAACATATCAGAAATAAGTTTCACACAATGCTTCTGTGTAGTTTTTATTTGAAGATATTATTTTTCCCAATATAGGCCTCTTAGCGCTCAGAATGTCCAATTGCAGTTTCTACAGAAAGAGTGTTTCAGAAAGGCTCAATCAAAAGTAAGGTTCAACTCTGTTAGTTGAATGCACAGAACAGAAAGAAGTTTCATACAATGCTTCTGTGTAGTTTATATTTGAACATATTCTTTTTTCCACTATTACCCACTTAGCGCTACGAATGTCCAGTTGCATTTTCTACAGACAGAGTGTTTCAAAACTGCTCAATCAAAAGTATGGTTTAACTCTGTTAGCTGAATGCTCAGATCAGAAAGTAGTTTCACAGAATGCTTCTGTGTAGTTTATATTTGAATATATTCCTTTTTCCACTACTACTCTCTTAGCGCTCCAAATGTCCAGTTGCATTTTCTACAGAAAGAGAGTTCAGATCTGCTCAATCAAAAGTATGGTTTAACTCTGTTAGCTGAATGCACAGATCAGAAAGAAGTTTCACAGAATGATTCTGTGTAGTTTATATTTGGAGACATTCCTTTTTCCACTATTACCCTCTTAGCGCTCCGAATCTCCCCTTGCATTTTCTACAGAAAGAGTGTTTCAGAACCGCTCAATCAAAACTAAGGTTCAACTCTTTTAGTTGAACAAACAGAACAGAAAGAAGTTTCACACAATTCTTCTGTGTAGTTTTTATTTGTAGACATTCTTTTTCCCAATATAGGCCTCTTAGCGCTCAGAATGTCCAATTGCAGTTTCTACAGAAAGAGTGTTTCAGAACGGCTCAATCAAAAGTAATGTTCAACTCTGTTAGTTGAATGCACAGAACACAAAGAAGTTTCATACAATGCTTCTGTGTAGTTCATATTTGAACATATTCTTTTACCACTATTACCCACTTAGCGCTACGAATGTCCAGTTGCATTTTCTACAGACAGAGGGTTTCAAAACTGCTCAATCAAAAGTATGGTTTAACTCTGTTAGCTGAATGCTCAGATCAGAAAGAAGTTTCACAGAATGCTTCTGTGTAGTTTATATTTGAATATATTCCTTTTTCCACTACTACGCTCTTATCGCTCGAAATGTCCAGTTGCATTTTCTACAGAAAGAGTGTTCAGATCTGCTCAATCAAAAGTATGGTTTAACTCTGTTAGCTGAATGCACAGATCAGAAAGAAGTTTTACCGAATGATTCTGTGTAGTTTATATTTGAAGACATTCCTTTCTCCACTATTACCCTCTTAGCGCTCCGAATCTCCACTTGCATTTTCTACAAAAAGAGTGTTTCATAACTGCTCAATCAAAAATATGTTTTATCTCTGTTAACTGAATTTACAGATCAGAAATAAGTTTCACAGAATGCATCTCTGTAGTTTTTATTTGAAGATATTCTTTTTCCCAATGTACGCCTAGTAGCGCTTAGCATGTCCAATTGCAGTTTCTACAGAAAGAGTGTTTCAGAACGGCTCAATCAAAAGTAAGGTTCAACTCTGTTAGTTGAATGCACAGAACAGAAAGAATTTTCACAGAATGCTACTGTGTAGTTTATATTTGAATATATTCCTTTTTCAACTATTACCCTCTTAGCGCTCCGAATGTCCACTTGCATTTTCTACAGAAAGAGTGTTCAGAACTGCGCAATCAAAAGTATGGTTTAACTCTGTTAGCTTAATGAACATATCAGAAATAAGTTTCACACAATGCTTCTGTGTAGTTTTTATTTGAAGATATTATTTTTCCCAATAGAGGCCTCTTAGCGCTCAGAATGTCCAATTGCAGTTTCTACAGAAAGAGTGTTTCAGAAAGGCTCAATCAAAAGTAAGGTTCAACTCTGTTAGTTGAATGCACAGAACAGAAAGAAGTTTCATACAATGCTTCTGTGTAGTTTATATTTGAACATATTCTTTTTTCCACTATTACCCACTTAGCGCTACGAATGTCCAGTTGCATTTTCTACAGACAGAGTGTTTCCAAACTGCTCAATCAAAAGTATGGTTTAACTCTGTTAGCTGAATGCTCAGATCAGAAAGAAGTTTCACAGAATGCTTCTGTGTAGTTTATATTTTTATATATTCCTTTTTCCACTACTACTCTCTTAGCGCTCCAAATGTCCAGTTGCATTTTCTACAGAAAGAGAGTTCAGATCTGCTCAATCAAAAGTATGGTTTAACTCTGTTAGCTGAATGCACAGATCAGAAAGAAGTTTCACAGAATGATTCTGTGTAGTTTATATTTGGAGACATTCCTTTTTCCACTATTACCCTCTTAGCGCTCCGAATCTCCACTTGCATTGTCTACAGAAAGAGTGTTCAGATCTGCTCAATCAAAAGTATGGTTTAACTCTGTTAGCTGAATGCACAGATCAGAAAGAAGTTTCACCGAATGATTCTGTGTAGTTTATATTTGAAGACATTCCTTTTTCCACTATTACCCTCTTAGCGCTCCGAATCTCCACTTGCATTTTCTACAAAAAGAGTGTTTCATAACTGCTCAATCAAAAATATGTTTTATCTCTGTTAACTGAATTTACAGATCAGAAATAAGTTTCACAGAATGCATCTGTGTAGTTTTTATTTGAAGATATTCTTTTTCCCAATGTACTCCTCTTAGCGCTTAGCATGTCCAATTGCAGTTTCTACAGAAAGAGTGTTTCAGAACGGCTCAATAAAAAGTAAGGTTCAACTCTGTTAGTTGAATGCACAGAACAGAAAGAATTTTCACAGAATGCTACTGTGTAGTTTATATTTGAATATATTCCTTTTTCCACTATTACCCTCTTAGCGCTCCGAATGTCCACTTGCATTTTCTACAGAAAGAGTGTTCAGAACTGCGCAATCAAAAGTATGGTTTAACTCTGTTAGCTTAATGAACATATCAGAAATAAGTTTCACACAATGCTTCTGTGTAGTTTTTATTTGAAGTTATTATTTTTCCCAATATAGGCCTCTTAGCGCTCAGAATGTCCAATTGCAGTTTCTACAGAAAGAGTGTTTCAGAAAGGCTCAATCAAAAGTAAGGTTCAACTCTGTTAGTTGAATGCACAGAACAGAAAGAAGTTTCATACAATGCTTCTGTGTAGTTTATATTTGAACATATTCTTTTTTCCACTATTACCCACTTAGCGCTACGAATGTCCAGTTGCATTTTCTACAGACAGAGTGTTTCAAAACTGCTCAATCAAAAGTATGGTTTCACTCTGTTAGCTGAATGCTCAGATCAGAAAGAAGTTTCACAGAATGCTTCTGTGTAGTTTATATTTGAATATATTCCTTTTTCCACTACTACGCTCTTAGCTCTCCAAATGTCCAGTTGCATTTTCTACAGAAAGAGTGTTCAGATCTGCTCAATCAAAAGTATGGTTTAACTCTGTTAGCTGAATGCACAGATCAGAAAGAAGTTTCACCCAATGATTCTGTGTAGTTTATATTTGAAGACATTCCTTTTTCCACTATTACCCTCTTAGCGCTCCGAATCTCCACTTGCATTTTCTACAGAAAGAGTGTTTCAGAACCGCTCAATCAAAACTAAGGTTCAACTCTTTTAGTTGAACAAACAGAACAGAAAGAAGTTTCACACAATTCTTCTGTGTAGTTTTAATTTGTAGACATTCTTTTTCCCAATATAGGCCTCTTAGCGCTCAGAATGTCCAATTGCAGTTTCTACAGAAAGAGTGTTTCAGAACGGCTCAATCAAAAGTAATGTTCAACTCTGTTAGTTGAATGCACAGAACACAAAGAAGTTTCATACAATGCTTCTGTGTAGTTCATATTTGAACATATTCTATTTCCACTATTACCCACTTTGCGCTACGAATGTCCAGTTGCATTTTCTACAGACAGAGTGTTTCAAAACTGCTCAATCAAAAGTATGGTTTAAATCTGTTAGCTGAATGCTCAGATCTGAAAGAAGTTTCACAGAATGCTTCTGTGTAGTTTATATTTGAATATATTCCTTTTTCCACTACTACGCTCTTAGCGCTCGAAATGTCCAGTTGCATTTTCTACAGAAAGAGTGTTAAGAACTGCTCAATCAAAAGTATGGTTTAACTCTGTTAGCTGAATGCACAGATCAGAAAGAAGTTTCACCGAATGATTCTGTGTAGTTTATATTTGAAGACATTCCTTTTTCCACTATTACCATCTTAGTGCTCCGAATCTCCACTTGCATTTTCTACAAAAAGAGTGTTTCATAACTGCTCAATCAAAAATATGTTTTATCTCTGTTAACTGAATTTACAGATCAGAAATAAGTTTCACAGAATGCATCTGTGTAGTTTTTATTTGAAAATATTCTTTTTCCCAATGTAGGCCTCTTAGCGCTTAGCATGTCCAATTGCAGTTTCTACAGAAAGAGAGTTTCAGAACGGCTCAATCAAAAGTAAGGTTCAACTCTGTTAGTTGAATGCACAGAACAGAAAGAATTTTCACAGAATGCTACTGTGTAGTTTATATTTGAATATATTCCTTTTTCCACTATTACCCTCTTAGCGCTCCGAATGTCCACTTGCATTTTCTACAGAAAGAGTGTTCAGAACTGCGCAATCAAAAGTATGGTTTAACTCTGTTAGCTTAATGAACATATCAGAAATAAGTTTCACACAATGCTTCTGTGTAGTTTTTATTTGAAGATATTATTTTTCCCAATATAGGCCTCTTAGCGCTCAGAATGTCCAATTGCAGTTTCTACAGAAAGAGTGTTTCAGAAAGGCTCAATCAAAAGTAAGGTTCAACTCTGTTAGTTGAATGCACAGAACAGAAAGAAGTTTCATACAATGCTTCTGTGTAGTTTATATTTGAACATATTCTTTTTTCCACTATTACCCACTTAGCGCTACGAATGTCCAGTTGCATTTTCTACAGACAGAGTGTTTCAAAACTGCTCAATCAAAAGTATGGTTTAACTCTGTTAGCTGAATGCTCAGATCAGAAAGTAGTTTCACAGAATGCTTCTGTGTAGTTTATATTTGAATATATTCCTTTTTCCACTACTACTCTCTTAGCGCTCCAAATGTCCAGTTGCATTTTCTACAGAAAGAGAGTTCAGATCTGCTCAATCAAAAGTATGGTTTAACTCTGTTAGCTGAATGCACAGATCAGAAAGAAGTTTCACAGAATGATTCTGTGTAGTTTATATTTGGAGACATTCCTTTTTCCACTATTACCCTCTTAGCGCTCCGAATCTCCCCTTGCATTTTCTACAGAAAGAGTGTTTCAGAACCGCTCAATCAAAACTAAGGTTCAACTCTTTTAGTTGAACAAACAGAACAGAAAGAAGTTTCACACAATTCTTCTGTGTAGTTTTTATTTGTAGACATTCTTTTTCCCAATATAGGCCTCTTAGCGCTCAGAATGTCCAATTGCAGTTTCTACAGAAAGAGTGTTTCAGAACGGCTCAATCAAAAGTAATGTTCAACTCTGTTAGTTGAATGCACAGAACACAAAGAAGTTTCATACAATGATTCTGTGTAGTTCATATTTGAACATATTCTTTTACCACTATTACCCACTTAGCGCTACGAATGTCCAGTTGCATTTTCTACAGACAGAGGGTTTCAAAACTGCTCAATCAAAAGTATGGTTTAACTCTGTTAGCTGAATGCTCAGATCAGAAAGAAGTTTCACAGAATGCTTCTGTGTAGTTTATATTTGAATATATTCCTTTTTCCACTACTACGCTCTTAGCTCTCCAAATGTCCAGTTGCATTTTCTACAGAAAGAGTGTTCAGATCTGCTCAATCAAAAGTATGGTTTAACTCTGTTAGCTGAATGCACAGATCAGAAAGAAGTTTCACCCAATGATTCTGTGTAGTTTATATTTGAAGACATTCCTTTTTCCACTATTACCCTCTTAGCGCTCCGAATCTCCACTTGCATTTTCTACAGAAAGAGTGTTTCAGAACCGCTCAATCAAAACTAAGGTTCAACTCTTTTAGTTGAACAAACAGAACAGAAAGAAGTTTCACACAATTCTTCTGTGTAGTTTTAATTTGTAGACATTCTTTTTCCCAATATAGGCCTCTTAGCGCTCAGAATGTCCAATTGCAGTTTCTACAGAAAGAGTGTTTCAGAACGGCTCAATCAAAAGTAATGTTCAACTCTGTTAGTTGAATGCACAGAACACAAAGAAGTTTCATACAATGCTTCTGTGTAGTTCATATTTGAACATATTCTATTTCCACTATTACCCACTTTGCGCTACGAATGTCCAGTTGCATTTTCTACAGACAGAGTGTTTCAAAACTGCTCAATCAAAAGTATGGTTTAAATCTGTTAGCTGAATGCTCAGATCTGAAAGAAGTTTCACAGAATGCTTCTGTGTAGTTTATATTTGAATATATTCCTTTTTCCACTACTACGCTCTTAGCGCTCGAAATGTCCAGTTGCATTTTCTACAGAAAGAGTGTTAAGAACTGCTCAATCAAAAGTATGGTTTAACTCTGTTAGCTGAATGCACAGATCAGAAAGAAGTTTCACCGAATGATTCTGTGTAGTTTATATTTGAAGACATTCCTTTTTCCACTATTACCATCTTAGTGCTCCGAATCTCCACTTGCATTTTCTACAAAAAGAGTGTTTCATAACTGCTCAATCAAAAATATGTTTTATCTCTGTTAACTGAATTTACAGATCAGAAATAAGTTTCACAGAATGCATCTGTGTAGTTTTTATTTGAAAATATTCTTTTTCCCAATGTAGGCCTCTTAGCGCTTAGCATGTCCAATTGCAGTTTCTACAGAAAGAGAGTTTCAGAACGGCTCAATCAAAAGTAAGGTTCAACTCTGTTAGTTGAATGCACAGAACAGAAAGAATTTTCACAGAATGCTACTGTGTAGTTTATATTTGAATATATTCCTTTTTCCACTATTACCCTCTTAGCGCTCCGAATGTCCACTTGCATTTTCTACAGAAAGAGTGTTCAGAACTGCGCAATCAAAAGTATGGTTTAACTCTGTTAGCTTAATGAACATATCAGAAATAAGTTTCACACAATGCTTCTGTGTAGTTTTTATTTGAAGATATTATTTTTCCCAATATAGGCCTCTTAGCGCTCAGAATGTCCAATTGCAGTTTCTACAGAAAGAGTGTTTCAGAAAGGCTCAATCAAAAGTAAGGTTCAACTCTGTTAGTTGAATGCACAGAACAGAAAGAAGTTTCATACAATGCTTCTGTGTAGTTTATATTTGAACATATTCTTTTTTCCACTATTACCCACTTAGCGCTACGAATGTCCAGTTGCATTTTCTACAGACAGAGTGTTTCAAAACTGCTCAATCAAAAGTATGGTTTAACTCTGTTAGCTGAATGCTCAGATCAGAAAGTAGTTTCACAGAATGCTTCTGTGTAGTTTATATTTGAATATATTCCTTTTTCCACTACTACTCTCTTAGCGCTCCAAATGTCCAGTTGCATTTTCTACAGAAAGAGAGTTCAGATCTGCTCAATCAAAAGTATGGTTTAACTCTGTTAGCTGAATGCACAGATCAGAAAGAAGTTTCACAGAATGATTCTGTGTAGTTTATATTTGGAGACATTCCTTTTTCCACTATTACCCTCTTAGCGCTCCGAATCTCCCCTTGCATTTTCTACAGAAAGAGTGTTTCAGAACCGCTCAATCAAAACTAAGGTTCAACTCTTTTAGTTGAACAAACAGAACAGAAAGAAGTTTCACACAATTCTTCTGTGTAGTTTTTATTTGTAGACATTCTTTTTCCCAATATAGGCCTCTTAGCGCTCAGAATGTCCAATTGCAGTTTCTACAGAAAGAGTGTTTCAGAACGGCTCAATCAAAAGTAATGTTCAACTCTGTTAGTTGAATGCACAGAACACAAAGAAGTTTCATACAATGATTCTGTGTAGTTCATATTTGAACATATTCTTTTACCACTATTACCCACTTAGCGCTACGAATGTCCAGTTGCATTTTCTACAGACAGAGGGTTTCAAAACTGCTCAATCAAAAGTATGGTTTAACTCTGTTAGCTGAATGCTCAGATCAGAAAGAAGTTTCACAGAATGCTTCTGTGTAGTTTATATTTGAATATATTCCTTTTTCCACTACTACGCTCTTATCGCTCGAAATGTCCAGTTGCATTTTCTACAGAAAGAGTGTTCAGATCTGCTCAATCAAAAGTATGGTTTAACTCTGTTAGCTGAATGCACAGATCAGAAAGAAGTTTTACCGAATGATTCTGTGTAGTTTATATTTGAAGACATTCCTTTCTCCACTATTACCCTCTTAGCGCTCCGAATCTCCACTTGCATTTTCTACAAAAAGAGTGTTTCATAACTGCTCAATCAAAAATATGTTTTATCTCTGTTAACTGAATTTACAGATCAGAAATAAGTTTCACAGAATGCATCTCTGTAGTTTTTATTTGAAGATATTCTTTTTCCCAATGTACGCCTAGTAGCGCTTAGCATGTCCAATTGCAGTTTCTACAGAAAGAGTGTTTCAGAACGGCTCAATCAAAAGTAAGGTTCAACTCTGTTAGTTGAATGCACAGAACAGAAAGAATTTTCACAGAATGCTACTGTGTAGTTTATATTTGAATATATTCCTTTTTCAACTATTACCCTCTTAGCGCTCCGAATGTCCACTTGCATTTTCTACAGAAAGAGTGTTCAGAACTGCGCAATCAAAAGTATGGTTTAACTCTGTTAGCTTAATGAACATATCAGAAATAAGTTTCACACAATGCTTCTGTGTAGTTTTTATTTGAAGATATTATTTTTCCCAATAGAGGCCTCTTAGCGCTCAGAATGTCCAATTGCAGTTTCTACAGAAAGAGTGTTTCAGAAAGGCTCAATCAAAAGTAAGGTTCAACTCTGTTAGTTGAATGCACAGAACAGAAAGAAGTTTCATACAATGCTTCTGTGTAGTTTATATTTGAACATATTCTTTTTTCCACTATTACCCACTTAGCGCTACGAATGTCCAGTTGCATTTTCTACAGACAGAGTGTTTCCAAACTGCTCAATCAAAAGTATGGTTTAACTCTGTTAGCTGAATGCTCAGATCAGAAAGAAGTTTCACAGAATGCTTCTGTGTAGTTTATATTTTTATATATTCCTTTTTCCACTACTACTCTCTTAGCGCTCCAAATGTCCAGTTGCATTTTCTACAGAAAGAGAGTTCAGATCTGCTCAATCAAAAGTATGGTTTAACTCTGTTAGCTGAATGCACAGATCAGAAAGAAGTTTCACAGAATGATTCTGTGTAGTTTATATTTGGAGACATTCCTTTTTCCACTATTACCCTCTTAGCGCTCCGAATCTCCACTTGCATTTTCTACAGAAAGAGTGTTTCAGAACGGCTCAATCAAAACTAAGGTTCATCTCTTTTAGTTGAACAAACAGAACAGAAAGAAGTTTCACACAATTCTTCTGTGTAGTTTTTATTTGTAGACATTCTTTTTCCCAATATAGGCCTCTTAGCGCTCAGAATGTCCAATTGCAGTTTCTACAGAAAGAGTGTTTCAGAACGGCTCAATCAAAAGTAATGTTCAACTCTGTTAGTTGAATGCACAGAACACAAAGAAGTTTCATACAATGCTTCTGTGTAGTTCATATTTGAACATATTCTATTTCCACTATTACCCACTTTGCGCTACGAATGTCCAGTTGCATTTTCTACAGACAGAGTGTTTCAAAACTGCTCAATCAAAAGTATGGTTTAAATCTGTTAGCTGAATGCTCGGATCTGAAAGAAGTTTCACAGAATGCTTCTGTGTAGTTTATATTTGAATATATTCCTTTTTCCACTACTACGCTCTTAGCGCTCGAAATGTCCAGTTGCATTTTCTACAGAAAGAGTGTTAAGAACTGCTCAATCAAAAGTATGGTTTAACTCTGTTAGCTGAATGCACAGATCAGAAAGAAGTTTCACCGAATGATTCTGTGTAGTTTATATTTGAAGACATTCCTTTTTCCACTATTACCATCTTAGTGCTCCGAATCTCCACTTGCATTTTCTACAAAAAGAGTGTTTCATAACTGCTCAATCAAAAATATGTTTTATCTCTGTTAACTGAATTTACAGATCAGAAATAAGTTTCACAGAATGCATCTGTGTAGTTTTTATTTGAAAATATTCTTTTTCCCAATGTAGGCCTCTTAGCGCTTAGCATGTCCAATTGCAGTTTCTACAGAAAGAGAGTTTCAGAACGGCTCAATCAAAAGTAAGGTTCAACTCTGTTAGTTGAATGCACAGAACAGAAAGAATTTTCACAGAATGCTACTGTGTAGTTTATATTTGAATATATTCCTTTTTCCACTATTACCCTCTTAGCGCTCCGAATGTCCACTTGCATTTTCTACAGAAAGAGTGTTCAGAACTGCGCAATCAAAAGTATGGTTTAACTCTGTTAGCTTAATGAACATATCAGAAATAAGTTTCACACAATGCTTCTGTGTAGTTTTTATTTGAAGATATTATTTTTCCCAATATAGGCCTCTTAGCGCTCAGAATGTCCAATTGCAGTTTCTACAGAAAGAGTGTTTCAGAAAGGCTCAATCAAAAGTAAGGTTCAACTCTGTTAGTTGAATGCACAGAACAGAAAGAAGTTTCATACAATGCTTCTGTGTAGTTTATATTTGAACATATTCTTTTTTCCACTATTACCCACTTAGCGCTACGAATGTCCAGTTGCATTTTCTACAGACAGAGTGTTTCAAAACTGCTCAATCAAAAGTATGGTTTAACTCTGTTAGCTGAATGCTCAGATCAGAAAGTAGTTTCACAGAATGCTTCTGTGTAGTTTATATTTGAATATATTCCTTTTTCCACTACTACTCTCTTAGCGCTCCAAATGTCCAGTTGCATTTTCTACAGAAAGAGAGTTCAGATCTGCTCAATCAAAAGTATGGTTTAACTCTGTTAGCTGAATGCACAGATCAGAAAGAAGTTTCACAGAATGATTCTGTGTAGTTTATATTTGGAGACATTCCTTTTTCCACTATTACCCTCTTAGCGCTCCGAATCTCCCCTTGCATTTTCTACAGAAAGAGTGTTTCAGAACCGCTCAATCAAAACTAAGGTTCAACTCTTTTAGTTGAACAAACAGAACAGAAAGAAGTTTCACACAATTCTTCTGTGTAGTTTTTATTTGTAGACATTCTTTTTCCCAATATAGGCCTCTTAGCGCTCAGAATGTCCAATTGCAGTTTCTACAGAAAGAGTGTTTCAGAACGGCTCAATCAAAAGTAATGTTCAACTCTGTTAGTTGAATGCACAGAACACAAAGAAGTTTCATACAATGCTTCTGTGTAGTTCATATTTGAACATATTCTTTTACCACTATTACCCACTTAGCGCTACGAATGTCCAGTTGCATTTTCTACAGACAGAGGGTTTCAAAACTGCTCAATCAAAAGTATGGTTTAACTCTGTTAGCTGAATGCTCAGATCAGAAAGAAGTTTCACAGAATGCTTCTGTGTAGTTTATATTTGAATATATTCCTTTTTCCACTACTACGCTCTTATCGCTCGAAATGTCCAGTTGCATTTTCTACAGAAAGAGTGTTCAGATCTGCTCAATCAAAAGTATGGTTTAACTCTGTTAGCTGAATGCACAGATCAGAAAGAAGTTTTACCGAATGATTCTGTGTAGTTTATATTTGAAGACATTCCTTTCTCCACTATTACCCTCTTAGCGCTCCGAATCTCCACTTGCATTTTCTACAAAAAGAGTGTTTCATAACTGCTCAATCAAAAATATGTTTTATCTCTGTTAACTGAATTTACAGATCAGAAATAAGTTTCACAGAATGCATCTCTGTAGTTTTTATTTGAAGATATTCTTTTTCCCAATGTACGCCTCTTAGCGCTTAGCATGTCCAATTGCAGTTTCTACAGAAAGAGTGTTTCAGAACGGCTCAATCAAAAGTAAGGTTCAACTCTGTTAGTTGAATGCACAGAACAGAAAGAATTTTCACAGAATGCTACTGTGTAGTTTATATTTGAATATATTCCTTTTTCAACTATTACCCTCTTAGCGCTCCGAATGTCCACTTGCATTTTCTACAGAAAGAGTGTTCAGAACTGCGCAATCAAAAGTATGGTTTAACTCTGTTAGCTTAATGAACATATCAGAAATAAGTTTCACACAATGCTTCTGTGTAGTTTTTATTTGAAGATATTATTTTTCCCAATAGAGGCCTCTTAGCGCTCAGAATGTCCAATTGCAGTTTCTACAGAAAGAGTGTTTCAGAAAGGCTCAATCAAAAGTAAGGTTCAACTCTGTTAGTTGAATGCACAGAACAGAAAGAAGTTTCATACAATGCTTCTGTGTAGTTTATATTTGAACATATTCTTTTTTCCACTATTACCCACTTAGCGCTACGAATGTCCAGTTGCATTTTCTACAGACAGAGTGTTTCCAAACTGCTCAATCAAAAGTATGGTTTAACTCTGTTAGCTGAATGCTCAGATCAGAAAGAAGTTTCACAGAATGCTTCTGTGTAGTTTATATTTTTATATATTCCTTTTTCCACTACTACTCTCTTAGCGCTCCAAATGTCCAGTTGCATTTTCTACAGAAAGAGAGTTCAGATCTGCTCAATCAAAAGTATGGTTTAACTCTGTTAGCTGAATGCACAGATCAGAAAGAAGTTTCACAGAATGATTCTGTGTAGTTTATATTTGGAGACATTCCTTTTTCCACTATTACCCTCTTAGCGCTCCGAATCTCCACTTGCATTTTCTACAAAAAGAGTGTTTCAGAACGGCTCAATCAAAACTAAGGTTCATCTCTTTTAGTTGAACAAACAGAACAGAAAGAAGTTTCACACAATTCTTCTGTGTAGTTTTTATTTGTAGACATTCTTTTTCCCAATATAGGCCTCTTAGCGCTCAGAATGTCCAATTGCAGTTTCTACAGAAAGAGTGTTTCAGAACGGCTCAATCAAAAGTAATGTTCAACTCTGTTAGTTGAATGCACAGAACACAAAGAAGTTTCATACAATGCTTCTGTGTAGTTCATATTTGAACATATTCTATTTCCACTATTACCCACTTTGCGCTACGAATGTCCAGTTGCATTTTCTACAGACAGAGTGTTTCAAAACTGCTCAATCAAAAGTATGGTTTAAATCTGTTAGCTGAATGCTCAGATCTGAAAGAAGTTTCACAGAATGCTTCTGTGTAGTTTATATTTGAATATATTCCTTTTTCCACTACTACGCTCTTAGCGCTCGAAATGTCCAGTTGCATTTTCTACAGAAAGAGTGTTCAGAACTGCTCAATCAAAAGTATGGTTTAACTCTGTTAGCTGAATGCACAGATCAGAAAGAAGTTTCACCGAATGATTCTGTGTAGTTTATATTTGAAGACATTCCTTTTTCCACTATTACCATCTTAGTGCTCCGAATCTCCACTTGCATTTTCTACAAAAAGAGTGTTTCATAACTGCTCAATCAAAAATATGTTTTATCTCTGTTAACTGAATTTACAGATCAGAAATAAGTTTCACAGAATGCATCTGTGTAGTTTTTATTTGAAAATATTCTTTTTCCCAATGTAGGCCTCTTAGCGCTTAGCATGTCCAATTGCAGTTTCTACAGAAAGAGAGTTTCAGAACGGCTCAATCAAAAGTAAGGTTCAACTCTGTTAGTTGAATGCACAGAACAGAAAGAATTTTCACAGAATGCTACTGTGTAGTTTATATTTGAATATATTCCTTTTTCCACTATTACCCTCTTAGCGCTCCGAATGTCCACTTGCATTTTCTACAGAAAGAGTGTTCAGAACTGCGCAATCAAAAGTATGGTTTAACTCTGTTAGCTTAACGAACATATCAGAAATAAGTTTCACACAATGCTTCTGTGTAGTTTTTATTTGAAGATATTATTTTTCCCAATATAGGCCTCTTAGCGCTCAGAATGTCCAATTGCAGTTTCTACAGAAAGAGTGTTTCAGAAAGGCTCAATCAAAAGTAAGGTTCAACTCTGTTAGTTGAATGCACAGAACAGAAAGAAGTTTCATACAATGCTTCTGTGTAGTTTATATTTGAACATATTCTTTTTTCCACTATTACCCACTTAGCGCTACAAATGTCCAGTTGCATTTTCTACAGACAGAGTGTTTCAAAACTGCTCAATCAAAAGTATGGTTTAACTCTGTTAGCTGAATGCTCAGATCAGAAAGTAGTTTCACAGAATGCTTCTGTGTAGTTTATATTTGAATATATTCCTTTTTCCACTACTACTCTCTTAGCGCTCCAAATGTCCAGTTGCATTTTCTACAGAAAGAGAGTTCAGATCTGCTCAATCAAAAGTATGGTTTAACTCTGTTAGCTGAATGCACAGATCAGAAAGAAGTTTCACAGAATGATTCTGTGTAGTTTATATTTGGAGACATTCCTTTTTCCACTATTACCCTCTTAGCGCTCCGAATCTCCCCTTGCATTTTCTACAGAAAGAGTGTTTCAGAACCGCTCAATCAAAACTAAGGTTCAACTCTTTTAGTTGAACAAACAGAACAGAAAGAAGTTTCACACAATTCTTCTGTGTAGTTTTTATTTGTAGACATTCTTTTTCCCAATATAGGCCTCTTAGCGCTCAGAATGTCCAATTGCAGTTTCTACAGAAAGAGTGTTTCAGAACGGCTCAATCAAAAGTAATGTTCAACTCTGTTAGTTGAATGCACAGAACACAAAGTAGTTTCATACAATGCTTCTGTGTAGTTCATATTTGAACATATTCTTTTTCCACTATTACCCACTTAGCGCTACGAATGTCCAGTTGCATTTTCTACAGACAGAGTGTTTCAAAACTGCTCAATCAAAAGTATGGTTTAACTCTGTTAGCTGAATGCTCAGATCAGAAAGAAGTTTCACAGAATGCTTCTGTGTAGTTTATATTTGAATATATTCCTTTTTCCACTACTACGCTCTTATCGCTCGAAATGTCCAGTTGCATTTTCTACAGAAAGAGTGTTCAGATCTGCTCAATCAAAAGTATGGTTTAACACTGTTAGCTGAATGCACAGATCAGAAAGAAGTTTTACCGAATGGTTATGTGTAGTTTATATTTGAAGACATTCCTTTCTCCACTATTACCCTCTTAGCGCTCCGAATCTCCACTTGCATTTTCTACAAAAAGAGTGTTTCATAACTGCTCAATCAAAAATATGTTTTATCTCTGTTAACTGAATTTACAGATCAGAAATAAGTTTCACAGAATGCATCTGTGTAGTTTTTATTTGAAGATATTCTTTTTCCCAATGTACGCCTCTTAGCGCTTAGCATGTCCAATTGCAGTTTCTACAGAAAGAGTGTTTCAGAACGGCTCAATCAAAAGTAAGGTTCAACTCTGTTAGTTGAATGCACAGAACAGAAAGAATTTTCACAGAATGCTACTGTGTAGTTTATATTTGAATATATTCCTTTTTCAACTATTACCCTCTTAGCGCTCCGAATGTCCACTTGCATTTTCTACAGAAAGAGTGTTCAGAACTGCGCAATCAAAAGTATGGTTTAACTCTGTTAGCTTAATGAACATATCAGAAATAAGTTTCACACAATGCTTCTGTGTAGTTTTTATTTGAAGATATTATTTTTCCCAATAGAGGCCTCTTAGCGCTCAGAATGTCCAATTGCAGTTTCTACAGAAAGAGTGTTTCAGAAAGGCTCAATCAAAAGTAAGGTTCAACTCTGTTAGTTGAATGCACAGAACAGAAAGAAGTTTCATACAATGCTTCTGTGTAGTTTATATTTGAACATATTCTTTTTTCCACTATTACCCACTTAGCGCTACGAATGTCCAGTTGCATTTTCTACAGACAGAGTGTTTCAAAACTGCTCAATCAAAAGTATGGTTTAACTCTGTTAGCTGAATGCTCAGATCAGAAAGAAGTTTCACAGAATGCTTCTGTGTAGTTTATATTTTTATATATTCCTTTTTCCACTACTACTCTCTTAGCGCTCCAAATGTCCAGTTGCATTTTCTACAGAAAGAGAGTTCAGATCTGCTCAATCAAAAGTATGGTTTAACTCTGTTAGCTGAATGCACAGATCAGAAAGAAGTTTCACAGAATGATTCTGTGTAGTTTATATTTGGAGACATTCCTTTTTCCACTATTACCCTCTTAGCGCTCCGAATCTCCACTTGCATTTTCTACAGAAAGAGTGTTTCAGAACGGCTCAATCAAAACTAAGGTTCATCTCTTTTAGTTGAACAAACAGAACAGAAAGAAGTTTCACACAATTCTTCTGTGTAGTTTTTATTTGTAGACATTCTTTTTCCCAATATAGGCCTCTTAGCGCTCAGAATGTCCAATTGCAGTTTCTACAGAATGAGTGTTTCAGAACGGCTCAATCAAAAGTAATGTTCAACTCTGTTAGTTGAATGCACAGAACACAAAGAAGTTTCATACAATGCTTCTGTGTAGTTCATATTTGAACATATTCTTTTTCCACTATTACCCACTTAGCGCTACGAATGTCCAGTTGCATTTTCTACAGACAGAGTGTTTCAAAACTGCTCAATCAAAAGTATGGTTTAATTCTGTTAGCTGAATGCTCAGATCAGAAAGAAGTTTCACAGAATGCTTCTGTGTAGTTTATATTTGAATATATTCCTTTTTCCACTACTACGCTCTTAGCGCTCGAAATGTCCAGTTGCATTGTCTACAGAAAGAGTGTTCAGATCTGCTCAATCAAAAGTATGGTTTAACTCTGTTAGCTGAATGCACAGATCAGAAAGAAGTTTCACCGAATGATTCTGTGTAGTTTATATTTGAAGACATTCCTTTTTCCACTATTACCCTCTTAGCGCTCCGAATCTCCACTTGCATTTTCTACAAAAAGAGTGTTTCATAACTGCTCAATCAAAAATATGTTTTATCTCTGTTAACTGAATTTACAGATCAGAAATAAGTTTCACAGAATGCATCTGTGTAGTTTTTATTTGAAGATATTCTTTTTCCCAATGTACTCCTCTTAGCGCTTAGCATGTCCAATTGCAGTTTCTACAGAAAGAGTGTTTCAGAACGGCTCAATAAAAAGTAAGGTTCAACTCTGTTAGTTGAATGCACAGAACAGAAAGAATTTTCACAGAATGCTACTGTGTAGTTTATATTTGAATATATTCCTTTTTCCACTATTACCCTCTTAGCGCTCCGAATGTCCACTTGCATTTTCTACAGAAAAAGTGTTCAGAACTGCGCAATCAAATGTATGGTTTAACTCTGTTAGCTTAATGAACATATCAGAAATAAGTTTCACACAATGCTTCTGGGTAGTTTTTATTTGAAGTCATTATTTTTCCCAATATAGGCCTCTTAGCGCTCAGAATGTCCAATTGCAGTTTGTACAGAAAGAGTGTTTCAGAAAGGCTCAATCAAAAGTAAGGTTCAACTCTGTTAGTTGAATGCACAGAACAGAAAGAAGTTTCATACAATGCTTCTGTGTAGTTTATATTTGAACATATTCTTTTTTCCACTATTACCCACTTAGCGCTACGAATGTCCAGTTGCATTTTCTACAGACAGAGTGTTTCAAAACTGCTCAATCAAAAGTATGGTTTCACTCTGTTAGCTGAATGCTCAGATCAGAAAGAAGTTTCACAGAATGCTTCTGTGTAGTTTATATTTGAATATATTCCTTTTTCCACTACTACGCTCTTAGCTCTCCAAATGTCCAGTTGCATTTTCTACAGAAAGAGTGTTCAGATCTGCTCAATCAAAAGTATGGTTTAACTCTGTTAGCTGAATGCACAGATCAGAAAGAAGTTTCACCCAATGATTCTGTGTAGTTTATATTTGAAGACATTCCTTTTTCCACTATTACCCTCTTAGCGCTCCGAATCTCCACTTGCATTTTCTACAGAAAGAGTGTTTCAGAACCGATCAATCAAAACTAAGGTTCAACTCTTTTAGTTGAACAAACAGAACAGAAAGAAGTTTCACACAATTCTTCTGTGTAGTTTTAATTTGTAGACATTCTTTTTCCCAATATAGGCCTCTTAGCGCTCAGAATGTCCAATGGCAGTTTCTACAGAAAGAGTGTTTCAGAACGGCTCAATCAAAAGTAATGTTCAACTCTGTTAGTTGAATGCACAGAACACAAAGAAGTTTCATACAATGCTTCTGTGTAGTTCATATTTGAACATATTCTATTTCCACTATTACCCACTTTGCGCTACGAATGTCCAGTTGCATTTTCTACAGACAGAGTGTTTCAAAACTGCTCAATCAAAAGTATGGTTTAAATCTGTTAGCTGAATGCTCAGATCTGAAAGAAGTTTCACAGAATGCTTCTGTGTAGTTTATATTTGAATATATTCCTTTTTCCACTACTACGCTCTTAGCGCTCGAAATGTCCAGTTGCATTTTCTACAGAAAGAGTGTTCAGAACTGCTCAATCAAAAGTATGGTTTAACTCTGTTAGCTGAATGCACAGATGAGAAAGAAGTTTCACCGAATGATTCTGTGTAGTTTATATTTGAAGACATTCCTTTTTCCACTATTACCATCTTAGTGCTCCGAATCTCCACTTGCATTTTCTACAAAAAGAGTGTTTCATAACTGCTCAATCAAAAATATGTTTTATCTCTGTTAACTGAATTTACAGATCAGAAATAAGTTTCACAGAATGCATCTGTGTAGTTTTTATTTGAAAATATTCTTTTTCCCAATGTAGGCCTCTTAGCGCTTAGCATGTCCAATTGCAGTTTCTACAGAAAGAGAGTTTCAGAACGGCTCAATCAAAAGTAAGGTTCAACTCTGTTAGTTGAATGCACAGAACAGAAAGAATTTTCACAGAATGCTACTGTGTAGTTTATATTTGAATATATTCCTTTTTCCACTATTACCCTCTTAGCGCTCCGAATGTCCACTTGCATTTTCTACAGAAAGAGTGTTCAGAACTGCGCAATCAAAAGTATGGTTTAACTCTGTTAGCTTAATGAACATATCAGAAATAAGTTTCACACAATGCTTCTGTGTAGTTTTTATTTGAAGATATTATTTTTCCCAATATAGGCCTCTTAGCGCTCAGAATGTCCAATTGCAGTTTCTACAGAAAGAGTGTTTCAGAAAGGCTCAATCAAAAGTAAGGTTCAACTCTGTTAGTTGAATGCACAGAACAGAAAGAAGTTTCATACAATGCTTCTGTGTAGTTTATATTTGAACATATTCTTTTTTCCACTATTACCCACTTAGCGCTACGAATGTCCAGTTGCATTTTCTACAGACAGAGTGTTTCAAAACTGCTCAATCAAAAGTATGGTTTAACTCTGTTAGCTGAATGCTCAGATCAGAAAGTAGTTTCACAGAATGCTTCTGTGTAGTTTATATTTGAATATATTCCTTTTTCCACTACTACTCTCTTAGCGCTCCAAATGTCCAGTTGCATTTTCTACAGAAAGAGAGTTCAGATCTGCTCAATCAAAAGTATGGTTTAACTCTGTTAGCTGAATGCACAGATCAGAAAGAAGTTTCACAGAATGATTCTGTGTAGTTTATATTTGGAGACATTCCTTTTTCCACTATTACCCTCTTAGCGCTCCGAATCTCCCCTTGCATTTTCTACAGAAAGAGTGTTTCAGAACCGCTCAATCAAAACTAAGGTTCAACTCTTTTAGTTGAACAAACAGAACAGAAAGAAGTTTCACACAATTCTTCTGTGTAGTTTTTATTTGTAGACATTCTTTTTCCCAATATAGGCCTCTTAGCGCTCAGAATGTCCAATTGCAGTTTCTACAGAAAGAGTGTTTCAGAACGGCTCAATCAAAAGTAATGTTCAACTCTGTTAGTTGAATGCACAGAACACAAAGAAGTTTCATACAATGCTTCTGTGTAGTTCATATTTGAACATATTCTTTTTCCACTATTACCCACTTAGCGCTACGAATGTCCAGTTGCATTTTCTACAGACAGAGTGTTTCAAAACTGCTCAATCAAAAGTATGGTTTAACTCTGTTAGCTGAATGCTCAGATCAGAAAGAAGTTTCACAGAATGCTTCTGTGTAGTTTATATTTGAATATATTCCTTTTTCCACTACTACGCTCTTATCGCTCGAAATGTCCAGTTGCATTTTCAACAGAAAGAGTGTTCAGATCTGCTCAATCAAAAGTATGGTTTAACTCTGTTAGCTGAATGCACAGATCAGAAAGAAGTTTTACCGAATGATTATGTGTAGTTTATATTTGAAGACATTCCTTTCTCCACTATTACCCTCTTAGCGCTCCGAATCTCCACTTGCATTTTCTACAAAAAGAGTGTTTCATAACTGCTCAATCAAAAATATGTTTTATCTCTGTTAACTGAATTTACAGATCAGAAATAAGTTTCACAGAATGCATCTGTGTAGTTTTTATTTGAAGATATTCTTTTTCCCAATGTACGCCTCTTAGCGCTTAGCATGTCCAATTGCAGTTTCTACAGAAAGAGTGTTTCAGAACGGCTCAATCAAAAGTAAGGTTCAACTCTGTTAGTTGAATGCACAGAACAGAAAGAATTTTCACAGAATGCTACTGTGTAGTTTATATTTGAATATATTCCTTTTTCCACTATTACCCTCTTAGCGCTCCGAATGTCCACTTGCATTTTCTACAGAAAGAGTGTTCAGAACTGCGCAATCAAAAGTATGGTTTAACTCTGTTAGCTTAATGAACATATCAGAAATAAGTTTCACACAATGCTTCTGTGTAGTTTTTATTTGAAGATATCATTTTTCCCAATATAGGCCTCTTAGCGCTCATAATGTCCAATTGCAGTTTCTACAGAAAGAGTGTTTCAGAACGGCTCAATCAAAAGTAATGTTCAACTCTGTTAGTTGAATGCACAGAACACAAGGAAGTTTCATACAATGCTTCTGTGTAGTTCATATTTGAACATATTCTTTTTCCACTATTACCCACTTAGCGCTACGAATGTCCAGTTGAATTTTCTACAGACAGAGTGTTTCAAAACTGCTCAATCAAAAGTATGGTTTAACTCTGTTAGCTGAATGCTCAGATCAGAAAGAAGTTTCACAGAATGCTTCTGTGTAGTTTATATTTGAATATATTCCTTTTTCCACTACTACGCTCTTAGCGCTCCAAATGTCCAGTAGCATTTTCTACAGAAAGAGTGTTCAGATCTGCTCAATCAAAAGTATGGTTTAACTCTGTTAGCTGAATGCACAGATCAGAAAGAAGTTTTACCGAATGATTCTGTGTAGTTTATATTTGAAGACATTCCTTTTTCCACTATTACCCTCTTAGCGCTCCGAATCTCCACTTGCATTTTCTACAAAAAGAGTGTTTCATAACTGCTCAATCAAAAATATGTTTTATCTCTGTTAACTGAATTTACAGATCAGAAATAAGTTTCACAGAATGCATCTGTGTAGTTTTAATTTGAAGATATTCTTTTTCCATTGTACGCCTCTTAGCGCTTAGCATGTCCAATTGCAGTTTCTACAGAAAGAGTATTTCAGAACGGCTCAATCAAAAGTAAGGTTCAACTCTGTTAGTTGAATGCACAGAACAGAAAGAATTTTCACAGAATGCTACTGTGTAGTTTATATTTGAATATATTCCTTTTTCCACTATTACCCTCTTAGCGCTCCGAATGTCCACTTGCATTTTCTACAGAAAGAGTGTTCAGAACTGCGCAATCAAAAGTATGGTTTAACTCTGTTAGCTTAATGAACACATCAGAAATAAGTTTCACACAATGCTTCTGTGTAGTTTTTATTTGAAGATATTATTTTTCCCAATATAGGTCTCTTAGCGCTCAGAATGTCCAATTGCAGTTTCTACAGAAAGAGTGTTTCAGAAACGCTCAATCAAAAGTAAGGTTCAACTCTGTTAGTTGAATGCACAGAACAGAAAGAAGTTTCATACAATGCTTCTGTGTAGTTTATATTTGAACATATTCTTTTTCCACTATTACCCACTTAGCGCTACGAATGTCCAGTTGCATTTTCTACAGACAGAGTGTTTCAAAACTGCTCAATCAATAGTATGGTTTAACTCTGTTAGCTGAATGCTCAGATCAGAAAGAAGTTTCACAGAATGCTTCTGTGTAGTTTATATTTGAATATATTCCTTTTTCCACTACTATTCTCTTAGCGCTCCAAATGTCCAGCTGCATTTTCTACAGAAAGAGAGTTCAGATCTGCTCATTCAAAAGTATGGTTTAACTCTGTTAGCTGAATGCACAGATCAGAAAGAAGTTTCACAGAATGATTCTGTGTAGTTTATATTTGGAGACATTCCTTTTTCCACTATTACCCTCTTAGCGCTCCGAATCTCCACTTGCATTTTCTACAGAAAGTGTGTTTCAGAACGGCTCAATCAAAACTAAGGTTCAACTCTTTTAGTTGAACAAACAGAACAGAAAGAAGTTTCACACAATTCTTCTGTGTAGTTTTTATTTGTAGACATTCTTTTTCCCAATATAGGCCTCTTAGCGCTCAGAATGTCCAATTGCAGTTTCTACAGAAAGAGTGTTTCAGAACGGCTCAATCAAAAGTAATGTTCAACTCTGTTAGTTGAAAGAACAGAACACAAAGAAGTTTCATACAATGCTTCTGTGTAGTTCATATTTGAACATATTCTTTTTCCACTATTACCCACTTAGCGCTACGAATGTCCAGTTGCATTTTCTACAGACAGAGTGTTTCAAAACTGCTCAATCAAAAGTATGGTTTAACTCGGTTAGCTGAATGCTCAGATCAGAAAGAAGTTTCACAGAATGCTTCTGTGTAGTTTATATTTGAATATATTCCTTTTTCCACTACTACGTTCTTAGCGCTCGAAATGTCCAGTTGCATTGTCTACAGAAAGAGTGTTCAGATCTGCTCAATCAAAAGTATGGTTTAACTCTGTTAGCTGAGTGCACAGATCAGAAAAAAGTTTTACTGAATGAGTCTGTGTAGTTTATATTTGAAGACATTCCTTTCTCCACTATTACCCTCTTAGCGCTCCGAATCTCCACTTGCATTTTCTACAAAAAGAGTGTTTCATAACTGCTCAATCAAAAATATGTTTTATCTCTGTTAACTGAATTTACAGATCAGAAATAAGTTTCACAGAATGCATCTGTGTAGTTTTTATTTGAAGATATTCTTTTTCCCAATGTACGCCTCTTAGCGCTTAGCATGTCCAATTGCAGTTTCTACAGAAAGAGTGTTTCAGAACGGCTCAATCAAAAGTAAGGTTCAACTCTGTTACTTGAATGCACAGAACAGAAAGAATTTTCACAGAATGCTACTGTGTAGTTTATATTTGAATATATTCCTTTTTCCACTATTACCCTCTTAGCGCTCCGAATGTCCACTTGCATTTTCTACAGAAAGAGTGTTCAGAACTGCGCAATCAAAAGTATGGTTTAACTCTGTTAGCTTAATGAACATATCAGAAATAAGTTTCACACAATGCTTCTGTGTAGTTTTTATTTGAAGATATTATTTTTCCCAATATAGGCCTCTTCGCGCTCAGAATGTCCAATTGCAGTTTCTACAGAAAGAGTGTTTCAGAAAGGCTCAATCAAAAGTAAGGTTCAACTCTGTTAGTTGAATGCACAGAACAGAAAGAAGTTTCATACAATGTTTCTGTGTAGTTTATATTTGAACATATTCTTTTTTCCACTATTACCCACTTAGCGCTACAAATGTCCAGTTGCATTTTCTACAGACAGAGTGTTTCAAAACTGCTCAATCAAAAGTATGGTTTAACTCTGTTAGCTGAATGCTCAGATCAGAAAGAAGTTTCACAGAATGCTTCTGTGTAGTTTATATTTGAATATATTCCTTTTTCCACTACTACTCTCTTAGCGCTCCAAATGTCCAGTTGCATTTTCTACAGAAAGAGAGTTCAGATCTGCTCAATCAAAAGTATGGTTTAACTCTGTTAGCTGAATGCACAGATCAGAAAGAAGTTTCACAGAATGATTCTGTGTAGTTTATATTTGGAGACATTCCTTTTTCCACTATTACCCTCTTAGCGCTCCGAATCTCCACTTGCATTTTCTACAGAAAGAGTGTTTCAGAACGGCTCAATCAAAACTAAGGTTCAACTCTTTTAGTTGAACAAAGAGAACAGAAAGAAGTTTCACACAATTCTTCTGTGTAGTTTTTATTTGTAGACATTCTTTTTCCCAATATAGGCCTCTTAGCGCTCAGAATGTCCAATTGCAGTTTCTACAGAAAGAGTGTTTCAGAACGGCTCAATCAAAAGTAATGTTCAACTCTGTTAGTTGAATGCACAGAACACAAAGAAGTTTCATACAATGCTTCTGTGTAGTTCATATTTGAACATATTCTTTTTCCACTATTACCCACTTAGCGCTACGAATGTCCAGTTGCATTTTCTACAGACAGAGTGTTTCAAAACTGCTCAATCAAAAGTATGGTTTAACTCTGTTAGCTGAATGCTCAGATCAGAAAGAAGTTTCACAGAATGCTTCTGTGTAGTTTATATTTGAATATATAACTTTTTCCACTACTACGCTCTTAGCGCTCCAAATGTCCAGTTGCATTTTCTACAGAAAGAGTGTTCAGATCTGCTCAATTAAAAGTATGGTTTAACCCTGTTAGCTGAATGCACAGATCAGAAAGAAGTTTCACCGAATGATTCTGTGTAGTTTATATTTGAAGACATTCCTTTTTCCACAATTACCCTCTTAGCGCTCCGAATCTCCACTTGCATTTTCTACAAAAAGAGTGTTTCATAACTGCTCAATCAAAAATATGTTTTATCTCTGTTAACTGAATTTACAGATCAGAAATAAGTTTCACAGAATGCATCTGTGTAGTTTTTATTTGAAGATATTTTTTTTCCCAATGTACGCCTCTTAGCGCTTAGCATGTCCAATTGCAGTTTCTACAGAAAGAGTGTTTCAGAACGGCTCAATCAAAAGTAAGGTTCAACTCTGTTAGTTGAATGCACAGAACAGAAAGAATTTTCACAGAATGCTACTGTGTAGTTTATATTTGAATATATTCCTTTTTCCACTATTACCCTCTTAGCGCTCCGAATGTCCACTTGCATTTTCTACAGAAAGAGTGTTCAGAACTGCGCAATCAAAAGTATGGTTTAACTCTTTTAGCTTAATGAACATATCAGAAATAAGTTTCACACAATGCTTCTGTGTAGTTTTTATTTGAAGATATTATTTTTCCCAATATAGGCCTCTTAGCGCTCAGAATGTCCAATTGCAGTTTCTACAGAAAGAGTGTTTCAGAAAGGCTCAATCAAAAGTAAGGTTCAACTCTGTTAGTTGAATGCACAGAACAGAAAGAAGTTTCATACAATGCTGCTGTGTAGTTTATATTTGAACATATTCTTTTTTCCACTATTACCCACTTAGCGCTACGAATGTCCAGTTGCATTTTCTACAGACAGAGTGTTTCAAAACTGCTCAATCAAAAGTATGGTTTAACTCTGTTAGCTGAATGCTCAGATCAGAAAGAAGTTTCACAGAATGCTTCTGTGTAGTTTATATTTGAATATATTACTTTTTCCACTACTACTCTCTTAGCGCTCCAAATGTCCAGTTGCATTTTCTACAGAAAGAGAGTTCAGATCTGCTCAATCAAAAGTATGGTTTAACTCTGTTAGCTGAATGCACAGATCAGAAAGAAGTTTCACAGAATGATTCTGTGTAGTTTATATTTGGAGACATTCCTTTTTCCACTATTACCCTCTTAGCGCTCCGAATCTCCACTTGCATTTTCTACAGAAAGAGTGTTTCAGAACGGCTCAATCAAAACTAAGGTTCAACTCTTTTAGTTGAACAAACAGAACAGAAAGAAGTTTCACAAAATTCTTCTGTGTAGTTTTTATTTGTAGACATTCTTTTTCCCAATATAGGCCTCTTAGCGCTCAGAATGTCCAATTGCAGTTTCTACAGAAAGAGTGTTTCAGAACGGCTCAATCAAAAGTAATGTTCAACTCTGTTAGTTGAATGCACAGAACACAAAGAAGTTTCATACAATGCTTCTGTGTAGTTCATATTTGAACATATTCTTTTTCCACTATTACCCACTTAGCGCTACGAATGTCCAGTTGCATTTTCTACAGACAGAGTGTTTCAAAACTGCTCAATCAAAAGTATGGTTTAACTCTGTTAGCTGAATGCTCAGATCAGAAAGAAGTTTAACAGAATGCTTCTGTGTAGTTTATATTTGAATATATTCCTTTTTCCACTACTACGCTCTTAGCGCTCGAAATGTCCAGTTGCATTTTCTACAGAAAGAGTGTTCAGATCTGCTCAATCAAAAGTATGGTTTAACTCTGTTAGCTGAATGCACAGATCAGAAAGAAATTTTACCGAATGATTCTGTGTAGTTTATATTTGAAGACATTCCTTTTTCCACTATTACCCTCTTAGCGCTCCGAATCTCCACTTGCATTTTCTACAAAAAGAGTGTTTCATAACTGCTCAATCAAAAATATGTTTTATCTCTGTTAACTGAATTTACAGATCAGAAATAAGTTTCACAGAATGCATCTGTGTAGTTTTAATTTGAAGATATTCTTTTTCCCAATGTACGCCTCTTAGCGCTTAGAATGTCCAATTGCAGTTTCTACAGAAAGAGTGTTTCAGAACGGCTCAATCAAAAGTAAGGTTCAACTCTGTTAGTTGAATGCACAGAACAGAAAGAATTTTCACAGAATGCTACTGTGTAGTTTATATTTGAATATATTCCTTTTTCCACTATTACCCTGTTAGCGCTCCGAATGTCCACTTGCATTTTCTACAGAAAGAGTGTTCAGAACTGCGCAATCAAAAGTATGGTTTAACTCTGTTAGCTTAATGAACATATCAGAAATAAGTTTCACACAATGCTTCTGTGTAGTTTTTATTTGAAGATATTATTTTTCCCAATATAGGCCTCTTAGCGCTCAGAATGTCCAATTGCAGTTTCTACAGAAAGAGTGTTTCAGAAACGCTCAATCAAAAGTAAGGTTCAACTCTGTTAGTTGAATGCACAGAACAGAAAGAAGTTTCATACAATGCTTCTGTGTAGTTTATATTTGAACATATTCTTTTTTCCACTATTACCCACTTAGCGCTACGAATGTCCAGTTGCATTTTCTACAGACAGAGTGTTTCAAAACTGCTCAATCAAAAGTATGGTTTAACTCTGTTAGCTGAATGCTCAGATCAGAAAGAAGTTTCACAGAATGCTTCTGTGTAGTTTATATTTGAATATATTCCTTTTTCCACTACTATTCTCTTAGCGCTCCAAATGTCCAGCTGCATTTTCTACAGAAAGAGAGTTCAGATCTGCTCAATCAAAAGTATGGTTTAACTCTGTTAGCTGAATGCACAGATCAGAAAGAAGTTTCACAGAATGATTCTGTGTAGTTTATATTTGGAGACATTCCTTTTTCCACTATTACCCTCTTAGCGCTCCGAATCTCCACTTGCATTTTCTACAGAAAGAGTGTTTCAGAACGGCTCAATCAAAACTAAGGTTCAACTCTTTTAGTTGAACAAACAGAACAGAAAGAAGTTTCACACAATTCTTCTGTGTAGTTTTTATTTGTAGACATTCTTTTTCCCAATATAGGCCTCTTAGCGCTCAGAATGTCCAATTGCAGTTTCTACAGAAAGAGTGTTTCAGAACGGCTCAATCAAAAGTAATGTTCAACTCTGTTAGTTGAATGCACAGAACACAAAGAAGTTTCATACAATGCTTCTGTGTAGTTCATATTTGAACATATTCTTTTTCCACTATTACCCACTTAGCGCTACGAATGTCCAGTTGCATTTTCTACAGACAGAGTGTTTCAAAACTGCTCAATCAAAAGTATGGTTTAACTCTGTTAGCTGAATGCTCAGATCAGAAAGAAGTTTCACAGAATGCTTCTGTGTAGTTTATATATGAATATATTCCTTTTTCCACTACTACGCTCTTAGCGCTCGAAATGTCCAGTTGCATTTTCTACAGAAAGAGTGTTCAGATCTGCTCTATCAAAAGTATGGTTTAACTCTGTTAGCTGAATGCTCAGATCAGAAAGAAGTTTCACAGAATGCTTCTGTGTAGTTTATATTTGAATATATTCCTTTTTCCACTACTACGCTCTTAGCGCTCCAAATGTCCAGTTGCATTTTCTACAGAAAGAGTGTTCAGATCTGCTCAATCAAAAGTATGGTTTAACTCTGTTAGCTGAATGCACAGATCAGAAAGAAGTTTTACCGAATGATTCTGTGTAGTTTATATTTGAAGACATTCCTTTTTCCACTATTACCCTCTTAGCGCTCCGAATCTCCACTTGCATTTTCTACAAAAAGAGTGTTTCATAACTGCTCAAACAAAAATATGTTTTATCTCTGTTAACTGAATTTACAGATCAGAAATAAGTTTCACAGAATGCATCTGTGTAGTTTTAATTTGAAGATATTCTTTTTCCATGGTTCTCCTCTTAGCGCTTAGCATGTCCAATTGCAGTTTCTACAGAAAGAGTATTTCAGAACGGCTCAATCAAAAGTAAGGTTCAACTCTGTTAGTTGAATGCACAGAACAGAAAGAATTTTCACAGAATGCTACTGTGTAGTTTATATTTGAATATATTCCTTTTTCCACTATTACCCTCTTAGCGCTCCGAATGTCCACTTGCATTTTCTACAGAAAGAGTGTTCAGAACTGCGCAATCAAAAGTATGGTTTAACTCTGTTAGCTTAATGAACATATCAGAAATAAGTTTCACACAATGCTTCTGTGTAGTTTTTATTTGAAGATATTATTTTTCCCAATATAGGTCTCTTTGCGCTCAGAATGTCCAATTGCAGTTTCTACAGAAAGAGTGTTTCAGAAACGCTCAATCAAAAGTAAGGTTCAACTCTGTTAGTTGAATGCACAGAACAGAAAGAAGTTTCATACAATGCTTCTGTGTAGTTTATATTTGAACATATTCTTTTTTCCACTATTACCCACTTAGCGCTACGAATGTCCAGTTGCATTTTCTACAGACAGAGTGTTTCAAAACTGCTCAATCAAAAGTATGGTTTAACTCTGTTAGCTGAATGCTCAGATCAGAAAGAAGTTTCACAGAATGCTTCTGTGTAGTTTATATTTGAATATATTCCTTTTTCCACTACTATTCTCTTAGCGCTCCAAATGTCCAGCTGCATTTTCTACAGAAAGAGAGTTCAGATCTGCTCAATCAAAAGTATGGTTTAACTCTGTTAGCTGAATGCACAGATCAGAAAGAAGTTTCACAGAATGATTCTGTGTAGTTTATATTTGGAGACATTCCATTTTCCACTATTACCCTCTTAGCGCTCCGAATCTCCACTTGCATTTTCTACAGAAAGTGTGTTTCAGAACGGCTCAATCAAAACTAAGGTTCAACTCTTTTAGTTGAACAAACAGAACAGAAAGAAGTTTCACACAATTCTTCTGTGTAGTTTTTATTTGTAGACATTCTTTTTCCCAATATAGGCCTCTTAGCGCTCAGAATGTCCAATTGCAGTTTCTACAGAAAGAGTGTTTCAGAACGGCTCAATCAAAAGTAATGTTCAACTCAGTTAGTTGAATGCACAGAACACAAAGAAGTTTCATACAATGCTTCTGTGTAGTTCATATTTGAACATATTCTTTTTCCACTATTACCCACTTAGCGCTACGAATGTCCAGTTGCATTTTCTACAGACAGAGTGTTTCAAAACTGCTCAATCAAAGTATGGTTTAACTCGGTTAGCTGAATGCTCAGATAAGAAAGAAGTTTCACAGAATGCTTCTGTGTAGTTTATATTTGAATATATTCCTTTTTCCACTACTACGCTCTTAGCGCTCGAAATGTCCAGTTGCATTGTCTACAGAAAGAGTGTTCAGATCTGCTCAATCAAAAGTATGGTTTAACTCTGTTAGCTGAATGCACAGATCAGAAAGAAGTTTTACTGAATGAGTCTGTGTAGTTTATATTTGAAGACATTCCTTTCTCCACTATTACCCTCTTAGCGCTCCGAATATCCACTTGCATTTTCTACAAAAAGAGTGTTTCATAACTGCTCAATCAAAAATATGTTTTATCTCTGTTAACTGAATTTACAGATCAGAAATAAGTTTCACAGAATGCATCTGTGTAGTTTTTATTTGAAGATATTCTTTTTCCCAATGTACGCCTCTTAGCGCTTAGCATGTCCAATTGCAGTTTCTACAGAAAGAGTGTTTCAGAACGGCTCAATCAAAAGTAAGGTTCAACTCTGTTACTTGAATGCACAGAACAGAAAGAATTTTCACAGAATGCTACTGTGTAGTTTATATTTGAATATATTCCTTTTTCCACTATTACCCTCTTAGCGCTCCGAATGTCCACTTGCATTTTCTACAGAAAGAGTGTTCAGAACTGCGCAATCAAAAGTATGGTTTAACTCTGTTAGCTTAATGAACATATCAGAAATAAGTTTCACACAATGCTTCTGTGTAGTTTTTATTTGAAGATATTATTTTTCCCAATATAGGCCTCTTAGCGCTCAGAATGTCCAATTGCAGTTTCTACAGAAAGAGTGTTTCAGAAAGGCTCAATCAAAAGTAAGGTTCAACTCTGTTAGTTGAATGCACAGAACAGAAAGAAGTTTCATACAATGTTTCTGTGTAGTTTATATTTGAACATATTCTTTTTTCCACTATTACCCACTTAGCGCTACGAATGTCCAGTTGCATTTTCTACAGACAGAGTGTTTCAAAACTGCTCAATCAAAAGTATGGTTTAACTCTGTTAGCTGAATGCTCAGATCAGAAAGAAGTTTCACAGAATGCTTCTGTGTAGTTTATATTTGAATATATTCCTTTTTCCACTACTACTCTCTTAGCGCTCCAAAGGTCCAGTTGCATTTTCTACAGAAAGAGAGTTCAGATCTGCTCAATCAAAAGTATGGTTTAACTCTGTTAGCTGAATGCACAGATCAGAAAGAAGTTTCACAGAATGATTCTGTGTAGTTTATATTTGGAGACATTCCTTTTTCCACTATTAACCTCTTAGCGCTCCGAATCTCCACTTGCATTTTCTACAGAAAGAGTGTTTCAGAACGGCTCAATCAAAACTAAGGTTCAACTCTTTTAGTTGAACAAACAGAACAGAAAGAAGTTTCACACAATTCTTCTGTGTAGTTTTTATTTGTAGACATTCTTTTTCCCAATATAGGCCTCTTAGCGCTCAGAATGTCCAATTGCAGTTTCTACAGAAAGAGTGTTTCAGAACGGCTCAATCAAAAGTAATGTTCAACTCTGTTAGTTGAATGCACAGAACACAAAGAAGTTTAATACAATGCTTCTGTGTAGTTCATATTTGAACATATTCTTTTTCCACTATTACCCACTTAGCGCTACGAATGTCCAGTTGCATTTTCTACAGACAGAGTGTTTCAAAACTGCTCAATCAAAAGTATGGTTTAACTCTGTTAGCTGAATGCTCAGATCAGAAAGAAGTTTCACAGAATGCTTCTGTGTAGTTTATATTTCAATATATTCCTTTTTCCACTACTACGCTCTTAGCGCTCCAAATGTCCAGTTGCATTTTCTACAGAAAGAGTGTTCAGATCTGCTCAATTAAAAGTATGGTTTAACTCTGTTAGCTGAATGCACAGATCAGAAAGAAGTTTCACCGAATGATTCTGTGTAGTTTATATTTGAAGACATTCCTTTTTCCACTATTACCCTCTTAGCGCTCCGAATCTCCACTTGCATTTTCTACAAAAAGAGTGTTTCATAACTGCTCAATCAAAAATATGTTTTATCTCTGTTAACTGAATTTACAGATCAGAAATAAGTTTCACAGAATGCATCTGTGTAGTTTTTATTTGAAGATATTCTTTTTCCCAATGTACGCCTCTTAGCGCTTAGCATGTCCAATTGCAGTTTCTACAGAAAGAGTGTTTCAGAACGGCTCAATCAAAAGTAAGGTTCAACTCTGTTAGTTGAATGCACAGAACAGAAAGAATTTTCACAGAATGCTACTGTGTAGTTTATATTTGAATATATTCCTTTTTCCACTATTACCCTCTTAGCGCTCCGAATGTCCACTTGCATTTTCTACAGAAAGAGTGTTCAGAACTGCGCAATCAAAAGTATGGTTTAACTCTGTTAGCTTAATGAACATATCAGAAATAAGTTTCACACAATGCTTCTGTGTAGTTTTTATTTGAAGATATCATTTTTCCCAATATAGGCCTCTTAGCGCTCAGAATGTCCAATTGCAGTTTCTACAGAAAGAGTGTTTCAGAAAGGCTCAATCAAAAGTAAGGTTCAACTCTGTTAGTTGAATGCACAGAACAGAAAGAAGTTTCATACAATGCTTCTGTGTAGTTTATATTTGAACATATTCTTTTTTCCACTATTACCCACTTAGCGCTACGAATGTCCAGTTGCATTTTCTACAGACAGAGTGTTTCAAAACTGCTCAATCAAAAGTATGGATTAACTCTGTTAGCTGAATGCTCAGATCAGAAAGAAGTTTCACAGAATGCTTCTGTGTAGTTTATATTTGAATATATTCCTTTTTCCACTACTACTCTCTTAGCGCTCCAAATGTCCAGTTGCATTTTCTACAGAAAGAGAGTTCAGATCTGCTCAATCAAAAGTATGGTTTCAATCTGTTAGCTGAATGCACAGATCAGAAAGAAGTTTCACAGAATGATTCTGTGTAGTTTATATTTGGAGACATTCCTTTTTCCACTATTACCCTCTTAGCGCTCCGAATCTCCACTTGCATTTTCTACAGAAAGAGGGTTTCAGAACCGCTCAATCAAAACTAAGGTCCAAATCTTTTAGTTGAACAAACAGAACAGAAAGAAGTTTCACACAATTCTTCTGTGTAGTTTTTATTTGTAGACATTCTTTTTCCCAATATAGGCCTCTTAGCGCTCAGAATGTCCAATTGCAGTTTCTACAGAAAGAGTGTTTCAGAACGGCTCAATCAAAAGTAATGTTCAACTCTGTTAGTTGAATGCACAGAACACAAAGAAGTTTCATACAATGCTTCTGTGTAGTTCATATTTGAACATATTCTTTTTCCACTATTACCCACTTAGCGCTACGAATGTCCAGTTGCATTTTCTACAGACAGAGTGTTTCAAAACTGCTCAATCAAAAGTATGGTTTAACTCTGTTAGCTGAATGCTCAGATCAGAAAGAAGTTTCACAGAATGCTTCTGTGTAGTTTATATTTGAATATATTCCTTTTTCCACTACTACGCTCTTAGCGCTCCAAATGTCCAGTTGCATTTTCTACAGAAAGAGTGTTCAGATCTGCTCAATCAAAAGTATGGTTTAACTCTGTTAGCTGAATGCACAGATCAGAAAGAAGTTTTACCGAATGATTCTGTGTAGTTTATATTTGAAGACATTCCTTTTTCCACTATTACCCTCTTAGCGCTCCGAATCTCCACTTGCATTTTCTACAAAAAGAGTGTTTCATAACTGCTCAATCAAAAATATGTTTTATCTCTGTTAACTGAATTTACAGATCAGAAATAAGTTTCACAGAATGCATCTGTGTAGTTTTTATTTGAAGATATTCTTTTTCCCAATGTACGCCTCTTAGCGCTTAGCATGTCCAATTGCAGTTTCTACAGAAAGAGTGTTTCAGAACGGCTCAATCAAAAGTAAGGTTCAACTCTGTTAGTTGAATGCACAGAACAGAAAGAATTTTCACAGAATGCTACTGTGTAGTTTATATTTGAATATATTCCTTTTTCCACTATTACCCTCTTAGCGCTCCGAATGTCCACTTGCATTTTCTACAGAAAGAGTGTTCAGAACTGCGCAATCAAAAGTATGGTTTAACTCTGTTAGCTTAATGAACATATCAGAAGTAAGTTTCACACAATGCTTCTGTGTAGTTTTTATTTGAAGATATTATTTTTCCCAATATAGGCCTCTTAGCGCTCAGAATGTCCAATTGCAGTTTCTACAGAAAGAGTGTTTCAGAAAGGCTCAATCAAAAGTAAGGTTCAACTCTGTTAGTTGAATGCACAGAACAGAAAGAAGTTTCATACAATGCTTCTGTGTAGTTTATATTTGAACATATTCTTTTTTCCACTATTACCCACTTAGCGCTACGAATGTCCAGTTGCATTTTCTACAGACAGAGTGTTTCAAAACTGCTCAATCAAAAGTATGGTTTAACTCTGTTAGCTGAATGCTCAGATCAGAAAGAAGTTTCACAGAATGCTTCTGTGTAGTTTATATTTGAATATATTCCTTTTTCCACTACTACTCTCTTAGCGCTCCAAATGTCCAGTTGCATTTTCTACAGAAAGAGAGTTCAGATCTGCTCAATCAAAAGTATGGTTTAACTCTGTTAGCTGAATGCACAGATCAGAAAGAAGTTTCACAGAATGATTCTGTGTAGTTTATATTTGGAGACATTCCTTTTTCCACTATTACCCTCTTAGCGCTCCGAATCTCCACTTGCATTTTCTACAGAAAGAGTGTTTCAGAACGGCTCAATCAAAACTAAGGTTCAACTCTTTTAGTTGAACAAACAGAACAGAAAGAAGTTTCACACAATTCTTCTGTGTAGTTTTTATTTGTAGACATTCTTTTTCCCAATATAGGCCTCTTAGCGCTCAGAATGTCCAATTGCAGTTTCTACAGAAAGAGTGTTTCAGAACGGCTCAATCAAAAGTAATGTTCAACTCTGTTAGTTGAATGCACAGAACACAAAGAAGTTTCATACAATGCTTCTGTGTAGTTCATATTTGAACATATTCTTTTTCCACTATTACCCACTTAGCGCTACGAACGTCCAGTTGCATTTTCTACAGACAGAGTGTTTCAAAACTGCTCAATCAAAAGTATGGTTTAACTCTGTTAGCTGAATGCTCAGATCAGAAAGAAGTTTCACAGAATGCGTCTGTGTAGTTTATATTTGAATATATTCCTTTTTCCAGTACTACGCTCTTAGCGCTCGAAATGTCCAGTTGCATTTTCTACAGAAAGAGTATTCAGATCTGCTCAATCAAAAGTATGGTTTAACTCTGTTAGCTGAATGCACAGATCAGAAAGAAGTTTTACCGAATGATTCTGTGTAGTTTATATTTGAAGACATTCCTTTTTCCACTATTACCCTCTTAGCGCTCCGAATCTCCACTTGCATTTTCCACAAAAAGAGTGTTTCATAACTGCTCAATCAAAAATATGTTTTATCTCTGTTAACTGAATTTACAGATCAGAAATAAGTTTCACAGAATGCATCTGTGTAGTTTTTATTTGAAGATATTCTTTTTCCCAATGTAGGCCTCTTAGCGCTTAGCATGTCCAATTGCAATTTCTACAGAAAGAGTGTTTCAGAACGGCTCAATCAAAAGTAAGGTTCAACTCTGTTAGTTGAATGCACAGAACAGAAAGAATTTTCACAGAATGCTACTGTGTAGTTTATATTTGAATATATTCCTTTTTCCACTATTACCCTCTTAGCGCTCCGAATCTCCACTTGCATTTTCTACAGAAAGAGTGTTCAGAACTGCGCAATCAAAAGTATGGTTTAACTCTCTTAGCTTAATGAACATATCAGAAATAAGTTTCACACAATGCTTCTGTGTAGTTTTTATTTGAAGATATTATTTTTCCCAATATAGGCCTCTTAGCGCTCAGAATGTCCAATTGCAGTTTCTACAGAAAGAGTGTTTCAGAAAGGCTGAATCAAAAGTAAGGTTCAACTCTGTTAGTTGAATGCACAGAACAGAAAGAAGTTTCATACAATGCTTCTGTGTAGTTTATATTTGAACATATTCTTTTTTCCACTATTACCCACTTAGCGCTACGAATGTCCAGTTGCATTTTCTACAGACAGAGTGTTTCAAAACTGCTCAATCAAAAGTATGGTTTAACTCTGTTAGCTGAATGCTCAGATCAGAAAGAAGTTTCACAGAATGCTTCTGTGTAGTTTATATTTGAATATATTCCTTTTTCCACTACTACTCTCTTAGCGCTCCAAATGTCCAGTTGCATTTTCTACAGAAAGAGAGTTCAGATCTGCTCAATCAAATGTATGGTTTAACTCTGTTAGCTGAATGCACAGATCAGAAAGAAGTTTCACAGAATGATTCTGTGTAGTTTATATTTGGAGACATTCATTTTTCCACTATTACCCTCTTAGCGCTCCGAATCTCCACTTGCATTTTCTACAGAAAGAGTGTTTCAGAACCGCTCAATCAAAACTAAGGTTCAACTCTTTTAGTTGAACAAACAGAACAGAAAGAAGTTTCACACAATTCTTCTGTGTAGTTTTTATTTGTAGACATTATTTTTCCCAATATAGGCCTCTTAGCGCTCAGAATGTCCAATTGCAGTTTCTTCAGAAAGAGTGTTTCAGATCGGCTCAATCAAAAGTAAGGTTCAACTCTGTTAGTTGAATGCACAGAACAGAAAGAAGTTTCATACAATGCTTCTGTGTAGTTTATATTTGAACATATTCTTTTTTCCACTATTACCCACTTAGCGCTACGAATGTCCAGTTGCATTTTCTACAGACAGAGTGTTTCAAAACTGCTGAATCAAAAGTATGGTTTAACTCTGTTAGCTGAATGCTCAGATCAGAAAGAAGTTTCACAGAATGCTTCTGTGTAGTTTATATTTGAATATATTCCTTTTTCCACTACTACTCTCTTAGCGCTCCAAATGTCCAGTTGCATTTTCTACAGAAAGAGAGTTCAGATCTGCTCAATCAAAAGTATGGTTTAACTCTGTTAGCTGAATGCACAGATCAGAAAGAAGTTTCACAGAATGATTCTGTGTAGTTTATATTTGGAGACATTCCTTTTTCCACTATTACCCTCTTAGCGCTCCGAATCTCCACTTGCATTTTCTACAGAAAGAGTGTTTCAGAACGGCTCAATCAAAACTAAGGTTCAACTCTTTTAGTTGAACAAACAGAACAGAAAGAAGTTTCACAAAATTCTTCTGTGTAGTTTTTATTTGTAGACATTCTTTTTCCCAATATAGGCCTCTTAGCGCTCAGAATGTCCAATTGCAGTTTCTACAGAAAGAGTGTTTCAGAACGGCTCAATCAAAAGTAATGTTCAACTCTGTTAGTTGAATGCACAGAACACAAAGAAGTTTCATACAATGCTTCTGTGTAGTTCATATTTGAACATATTCTTTTTCCACTATTACCCACTTAGCGCTACGAATGTCCAGTTGCATTTTCTACAGACAGAGTGTTTCAAAACTGCTCAATCAAAAGTATGGTTTAACTCTGTTAGCTTAATGAACATATCAGAAATAAGTTTCACACAATGCTTCTGTGTAGTTTTTATTTGAAGATATTATTTTTCCCAATATAGGCCTCTTAGCGCTCAGAATGTCCAATTGCAGTTTCTACAGAAAGAGTGTTTCAGAAAGGCTCAATCAAAAGTAAGGTTCAACTCTGTTAGTTGAATGCACAGAACAGAAAGTAGTTTCATACAATGCTTCTATGTAGTTTATATTTGAACATATTCTTTTTTCCACTATTACCCACTTAGCGCTACGAATGTCCAGTTACATTTTCTACAGACAGAGTGTTTCAAAACTGCTCAATTAAAAGTATGGTTTAACTCTGTTAGCTGAATGGTCAGATCAGAAAGAAGTTTCACAGAATGCTTCTGTGTAGTTTATATTTGAATATATTACTTTTTCCACTACTACTCTCTTAGCGCTCCAAATGTCCAGTTGCATTTTCTACAGAAAGAGAGTTCAGATCTGCTCAATCAAAAGTATGGTTTAACTCTTTTAGCTGAATGCACAGATCAGAAAGAAGTTTCACAGAATGATTCTGTGTAGTTTATATTTGGAGACATTCCTTTTTCCACTATTACCCTCTTAGCGCTCCGAATCTCCACTTGCATTTTCTACAGAAAGAGTGTTTCAGAACGGCTCAATCAAAACTAAGGTTCAACTCTTTTAGTTGAACAAACAGAACAGAAAGAAGTTACACAAAATTCTTCTGTGTAGTTTTTATTTGTAGACATTCTTTTTCCCAATATAGGCCTCTTAGCGCTCAGAATGTCCAATTGCAGTTTCTACAGAAAGAGTGTTTCAGAACGGCTCAATCAAAAGTAATGTTCAACTCTGTTAGTTGAATGCACAGAACACAAAGAAGTTTCATACAATGCTTCTGTGTAGTTCATATTTGAACATATTCTTTTTCCACTATTACCCACTTAGCGCTACGAATGTCCAGTTGCATTTTCTACAGACAGAGTGTTTCAAAACTGCTCAATCAAATGTATGGTTTAACTCTGTTAGCTGAATGCTCAGATCAGAAAGAAGTTTCACAGAATGCTTCTGTGTAGTTTATATTTGAATATATTCCTTTTTCCACTACTACGCTCTTAGCGCTCCAAATGTCCAGTTGCATTTTCTACAGAAAGAGTGTTCAGATCTGCTCAATCAAAAGTATGGTTTAACTTTGTTAGCTGAATGCACAGATCAGAAATAAGTTTCACCGAATGATTCTGTGTAGTTTATATTTGAAGACATTCCTTTTTCCACTATTACCCTCTTAGCGCTCCGAATCTCCACTTGCATTTTCTACAAAAAGAGTGTTTCATAACTGCTCAATCAAAAATATGTTTTATCTCTGTTAACTGAATTTACAGATCAGAAATAAGTTTCACAGAATGCATCTGTGTAGTTTTTATTTGAAGATATTCTTTTTCCCAATGTAGGCCTCTTAGCGCTTAGCATGTCCAATTGCAATTTCTACAGAAAGAGTGTTTCAGAACGGCTCAATCAAAAGTAAGGTTCAACTCTGTTAGTTGAATGCACAGAACAGAAAGAATTTTCACAGAATGCTACTGTGTAGTTTATATTTGAATATATTCCTTTTTCCACTATTACCCTCTTAGCGCTCCGAATCTCCACTTGCATTTTCTACAGAAAGAGTGTTCAGAACTGCGCAATCAAAAGTATGGTTTAACTCTGTTAGCTTAATGAACATATCAGAAATAAGTTTCACACAATGCTTCTGTGTAGTTTTTATTTGAAGATATTATTTTTCCCAATATAGGCCTCTTAGCGCTCAGAATGTCCAATTGCAGTTTCTACAGAAAGAGTGTTTCAGAAAGGCTGAATCAAAAGTAAGGTTCAACTCTGTTAGTTGAATGCACAGAACAGAAAGAAGTTTCATACAATGCTTCTGTGTAGTTTATATTTGAACATATTCTTTTTTCCACTATTACCCACTTAGCGCTACGAATGTCCAGTTGCATTTTCTACAGACAGAGTGTTTCAAAACTGCTCAATCAAAAGTATGGTTTAACTCTGTTAGCTGAATGCTCAGATCAGAAAGAAGTTTCACAGAATGCTTCTGTGTAGTTTATATTTGAATATATTCCTTTTTCCACTACTACTCTCTTAGCGCTCCAAATGTCCAGTTGCATTTTCTACAGAAAGAGAGTTCAGATCTGCTCAATCAAATGTATGGTTTAACTCTGTTAGCTGAATGCACAGATCAGAAAGAAGTTTCACAGAATGATTCTGTGTAGTTTATATTTGGAGACATTCATTTTTCCACTATTACCCTCTTAGCGCTCCGAATCTCCACTTGCATTTTCTACAGAAAGAGTGTTTCAGAACCGCTCAATCAAAACTAAGGTTCAACTCTTTTAGTTGAACAAACAGAACAGAAAGAAGTTTCACACAATTCTTCTGTGTAGTTTTTATTTGTAGACATTATTTTTCCCAATATAGGCCTCTTAGCGCTCAGAATGTCCAATTGCAGTTTCTTCAGAAAGAGTGTTTCAGATCGGCTCAATCAAAAGTAAGGTTCAACTCTGTTAGTTGAATGCACAGAACAGAAAGAAGTTTCATACAATGCTTCTGTGTAGTTTATATTTGAACATATTCTTTTTTCCACTATTACCCACTTAGCGCTACGAATGTCCAGTTGCATTTTCTACAGACAGAGTGTTTCAAAACTGCTGAATCAAAAGTATGGTTTAACTCTGTTAGCTGAATGCTCAGATCAGAAAGAAGTTTCACAGAATGCTTCTGTGTAGTTTATATTTGAATATATTCCTTTTTCCACTACTACTCTCTTAGCGCTCCAAATGTCCAGTTGCATTTTCTACAGAAAGAGAGTTCAGATCTGCTCAATCAAAAGTATGGTTTAACTCTGTTAGCTGAATGCACAGATCAGAAAGAAGTTTCACAGAATGATTCTGTGTAGTTTATATTTGGAGACATTCCTTTTTCCACTATTACCCTCTTAGCGCTCCGAATCTCCACTTGCATTTTCTACAGAAAGAGTGTTTCAGAACGGCTCAATCAAAACTAAGGTTCAACTCTTTTAGTTGAACAAACAGAACAGAAAGAAGTTTCACAAAATTCTTCTGTGTAGTTTTTATTTGTAGACATTCTTTTTCCCAATATAGGCCTCTTAGCGCTCAGAATGTCCAATTGCAGTTTCTACAGAAAGAGTGTTTCAGAACGGCTCAATCAAAAGTAATGTTCAACTCTGTTAGTTGAATGCACAGAACACAAAGAAGTTTCATACAATGCTTCTGTGTAGTTCATATTTGAACATATTCTTTTTCCACTATTACCCACTTAGCGCTACGAATGTCCAGTTGCATTTTCTACAGACAGAGTGTTTCAAAACTGCTCAATCAAAAGTATGGTTTAACTCTGTTAGCTTAATGAACATATCAGAAATAAGTTTCACACAATGCTTCTGTGTAGTTTTTATTTGAAGATATTATTTTTCCCAATATAGGCCTCTTAGCGCTCAGAATGTCCAATTGCAGTTTCTACAGAAAGAGTGTTTCAGAAAGGCTCAATCAAAAGTAAGGTTCAACTCTGTTAGTTGAATGCACAGAACAGAAAGAAGTTTCATACAATGCTTCTATGTAGTTTATATTTGAACATATTCTTTTTTCCACTATTACCCACTTAGCGCTACGAATGTCCAGTTACATTTTCTACAGACAGAGTGTTTCAAAACTGCTCAATTAAAAGTATGGTTTAACTCTGTTAGCTGAATGGTCAGATCAGAAAGAAGTTTCACAGAATGCTTCTGTGTAGTTTATATTTGAATATATTACTTTTTCCACTACTACTCTCTTAGCGCTCCAAATGTCCAGTTGCATTTTCTACAGAAAGAGAGTTCAGATCTGCTCAATCAAAAGTATGGTTTAACTCTTTTAGCTGAATGCACAGATCAGAAAGAAGTTTCACAGAATTATTCTGTGTAGTTTATATTTGGAGACATTCCTTTTTCCACTATTACCCTCTTAGCGCTCCGAATCTCCACTTGCATTTTCTACAGAAAGAGTGTTTCAGAACGGCTCAATCAAAACTAAGGTTCAACTCTTTTAGTTGAACAAACAGAACAGAAAGAAGTTTCACACAATTCTTCTGTGTAGTTTTTATTTGTAGACATTCTTTTTCCCAATATAGGCCTCTTAGCGCTCAGAATGTCCAATTGCAGTTTCTACAGAAAGAGTGTTTCAGAACGGCTCAATCAAAAGTAATGTTCAACTCTGTTAGTTGAATGCACAGAACACAAAGAAGTTTCATACAATGCTTCTGTGTAGTTCATATTTGAACATATTCTTTTTCCACTATTACCCACTTAGCGCTACGAACGTCCAGTTGCATTTTCTACAGACAGAGTGTTTCAAAACTGCTCAATCAAAAGTATGGTTTAACTCTGTTAGCTGAATGCTCAGATCAGAAAGAAGTTTCACAGAATGCGTCTGTGTAGTTTATATTTGAATATATTCCTTTTTCCACTACTACGCTCTTAGCGCTCGAAATGTCCAGTTGCATTTTCTACAGAAAGAGTATTCAGATCTGCTCAATCAAAAGTATGGTTTAACTCTGTTAGCTGAATGCACAGATCAGAAAGAAGTTTTACCGAATGATTCTGTGTAGTTTATATTTGAAGACATTCCTTTTTCCACTATTACCCTCTTAGCGCTCCGAATCTCCACTTGCATTTTCCACAAAAAGAGTGTTTCATAACTGCTCAATCAAAAATATGTTTTATCTCTGTTAACTGAATTTACAGATCAGAAATAAGTTTCACAGAAAGCATCTGTGTAATTTTTATTTGAAGATATTCTTTTTCCCAATGTACGCCTCTTAGCGCTTAGCATGTCCAATTGCAGTTTCTACAGAAAGAGTGTTTCAGAACGGCTCAATCAAAAGTAAGGTTCAATTCTGTTAGTTGAATGCACAGAACAGAAAGAATTTTCACAGAATGCTACTGTGTAGTTTATATTTGAATATATTCCTTTTTCCACTATTACCCTCTTAGCGCTCCGAATGTCCACTTGCATTTTCTACAGAAAGAGTGTTCAGAACTGCGCAATCAAAAGTATGGTTTAACTCTGTTAGCTTAATGAACATATCAGAAATAAGTTTCACACAATGCTTCTGTGTAATTTTTATTTGAAGATATTATTTTTCCCAATATGGGCCTCTTAGCGCTCAGAATGTCCAATTGCAGTTTCTACAGAAAGAGTGTTTCAGAAAGGCTCAATCAAAAGTAAGTTTCAACTCTGTTAGTTGAATGCACAGAACAGAAAGAAGTTTCATACAATGCTTCTGTGTAGTTTATATTTGAACATATTCTTTTTTCCACTATTACCCACTTAGCGCTACGAATGTCCAGTTGCATTTTCTACAGACAGAGTGTTTCAAAACTGCTCAATCAAAAGTATGGTTTAACTCTGTTAGCTGAATGCTCAGATCAGAAAGAAGTTTCACAGAATGCTTCTGTGTAGTTTATATTTGAATATATTCCTTTTTCCACTACTACTCTCTTAGCGCTCCAAATGTCCTGTTGCATTTTCTACAGAAAGAGAGTTCAGATCTGCTCAATCAAAAGTATGGTTTAACTCTGTTAGCTGAATGCACAGATCAGAAAGAATTTTCACAGAATGATTCTGTGTAGTTTATATTTGGAGACATTCCTTTTTCCACTATTACCCTCATAGCGCTCCGAATCTCCACTTGCATTTTCTACAGAAAGAGTGTTTCAGAACGGCTCAATCAAAACTAAGGTTCAACTCTTTTAGTTGAACAAACAGAACAGAAAGAAGTTACACAAAATTCTTCTGTGTAGTTTTTATTTGTAGACATTCTTTTTCCCAATATAGGCCTCTTAGCGCTCAGAATGTCCAATTGCAGTTTCTACAGAAAGAGTGTTTCAGAACGGCTCAATCAAAAGTAATGTTCAACTCTGTTAGTTGAATGCACAGAACACAAAGAAGTTTCATACAATGCTTCTGTGTAGTTCATATTTGAACATATTCTTTTTCCACTATTACCCACTTAGCGCTACGAATGTCCAGTTGCATTTTCTACAGACAGAGTGTTTCAAAACTGCTCAATCAAATGTATGGTTTAACTCTGTTAGCTGAATGCTCAGATCAGAAAGAAGTTTCACAGAATGCTTCTGTGTAGTTTATATTTGAATATATTCCTTTTTCCACTACTACGCTCTTAGCGCTCCAAATGTCCAGTTGCATTTTCTACAGAAAGAGTGTTCAGATCTGCTCAATCAAAAGTATGGTTTAACTCTGTTAGCTGAATGCACAGATCAGAAATAAGTTTCACCGAATGATTCTGTGTAGTTTATATTTGAAGACATAACTTTTTCCACTATTACCCTCTTAGCGCTCCGAATCTCCACTTGCATTTTCTACAAAAAGAGTGTTTCATAACTGCTCAATCAAAAATATGTTTTATCTCTGTTAACTGAATTTACAGATCAGAAATAAGTTTCACAGAATGCATCTGTGTAGTTTTTATTTGAAGATATTCTTTTTCCCAATGTAGGCCTCTTAGCGCTTAGCATGTCCAATTGCAATTTCTACAGAAAGAGTGTTTCAGAACGGCTCAATCAAAAGTAAGGTTCAACTCTGTTAGTTGAATGCACAGAACAGAAAGAATTTTCACAGAATGCTACTGTGTAGTTTATATTTGAATATATTCCTTTTTCCACTATTACCCTCTTAGCGCTCCGAATCTCCACTTGCATTTTCTACAGAAAGAGTGTTCAGAACTGCGCAATCAAAAGTATGGTTTAACTCTGTTAGCTTAATGAACATATCAGAAATAAGTTTCACACAATGCTTCTGTGTAGTTTTTATTTGAAGATATTATTTTTCCCAATATAGGCCTCTTAGCGCTCAGAATGTCCAATTGCAGTTTCTACAGAAAGAGTGTTTCAGAAAGGCTCAATCAAAAGTAAGGTTCAACTCTGTTAGTTGAATGCACAGAACAGAAAGAAGTTTCATACAATGCTTCTGTGTAGTTTATATTTGAACATATTCTTTTTTCCACTATTACCCACTTAGCGCTACGAATGTCCAGTTGCATTTTCTACAGACAGAGTGTTTCAAAACTGCTCAATCAAAAGTATGGTTTAACTCTGTTAGCTGAATGCTCAGATCAGAAAGAAGTTTCACAGAATGCTTCTGTGTAGTTTATATTTGAATATATTCCTTTTTCCACTACTACTCTCTTAGCGCTCCAAATGTCCAGTTGCATTTTCTACAGAAAGAGAGTTCAGATCTGCTCAATCAAATGTATGGTTTAAGTCTGTTAGCTGAATGCACAGATCAGAAAGAAGTTTCACAGAATGATTCTGTGTAGTTTATATTTGGAGACATTCCTTTTTCCACTATTACCCTCTTAGCGCTCCGAATCTCCACTTGCATTTTCTACAGAAAGAGTGTTTCAGAACCGCTCAATCAAAACTAAGGTTCAACTCTTTTAGTTGAACAAACAGAACAGAAAGAAGTTTCACACAATTCTTCTGTGTAGTTTTTATTTGTAGACATTATTTTTCCCAATATAGGCCTCTTAGCGCTCAGAATGTCCAATTGCAGTTTCTACAGAAAGAGTGTTTCAGATCGGCTCAATCAAAAGTAAGGTTCAACTCTGTTAGTTGAATGCACAGAACAGAAAGAAGTTTCATACAATGCTTCTGTGTAGTTTATATTTGAACATATTCTTTTTTCCACTATTACCCACTTAGCGCTACGAATGTCCAGTTGCATTTTCTACAGACAGAGTGTTTCAAAACTGCTCAATCAAAAGTACGGTTTAACTCTGTTAGCTGAATGCTCAGATCAGAAAGAAGTTTCACAGAATGCTTCTGTGTAGTTTATATTTGAATATATTCCTTTTTCCACTACTACTCTCTTAGCGCTCCAAATGTCCAGTTGCATTTTCTACAGAAAGAGAGTTCAGATCTGCTCAATCAAAAGTATGGTTTAACTCTGTTAGCTGAATGCACAGATCAGAAAGAAGTTTCACAGAATGATTCTGTGTAGTTTATATTTGGAGACATTCCTTTTTCCACTATTACCCTCTTAGCGCTCCGAATCTCCACTTGCATTTTCTACAGAAAGAGTGTTTCAGAACGGCTCAATCAAAACTAATGTTCAACTCTTTTAGTTGAACAAACAGAACAGAAGGAAGTTTCACACAATTCTTCTGTGTAGTTTTTATTTGTAGACATTCTTTTTCCCAATATAGGCCTCTTAGCCCTCAGAATGTCCAATTGCAGTTTCTACAGAAAGAGTGTTTCAGAAAGGCTCAATCAAAAGTAAGGTTCAACTCTGTTAGTTGAATGCACAGAACAGAAAGAAGTTTCATACAATGCTTCTGTGTAGTTTATATTTGAACATATTCTTTTTTCCACTATTACCCACTTCGCGCTACGAATGTCCAGTTGCATTATCTATAGACAGAGTGTTTCAAAACTGCTCAATCAAATGTATGGTTTAACTCTGTTAGCTGAATGCTCAGATCAGAAAGAAGTTTCACAGAATGCTTCTGTGTAGTTTATATTTGAATATATTCCTTTTTCCACTACTACTCTCTTAGCGCTCAAAATGTCCAGTTGCATTTTCTACAGAAAGAGAGTTCAGATCTGCTCAATCAAAAGTATGGTTTAACTCTGTTAGCTGAATGCACAGATCAGAAAGAAGTTTCACAGAATGATTCTGTGTAGTTTATATTTGGAGACATTCCTTTTTCCACTATTACCCTCTTAGCGCTCCGAATCTCCACTTGCATTTTCTACAGAAAGAGTGTCTCAGAACGGCTCAATCAAAATTAAGGTTCAACTCGTTTAGTTGAACAAACAGAACAGAAAGAAGTTTCACACAATTCTTCTGTGTAGTTTTTATTTGTAGACATTCTTTTTCCCAATATAGGCCTCTTAGCGCTCAGAATGTCCAATTGCAGTTTCTACAGAAAGAGTGTTTCAGAACGGCTCAATCAAAAGTAATGTTCAACTCTGTTAGTTGAATGCACAGAACACAAAGAAGTTTCATACAATGCTTCTGTGTAGTTCATATTTGAACATACTCTTTTTCCACTATTACCCACTTAGCGCTACGAATGTCCAGTTGCATTTTCTACAGACAGAGTGTTTCCAAACTGCTCAATCAAAAGTATGGTTTAACTCTGTTAGCTGAATGCTCAGATCAGTAAGAAGTTTCACAGAATGCTTCTGTGTAGTTTATATTTGAATATATTACTTTTTCCACTACTACGCTCTTAGCGCTCCAATTGTCCAGTTGCATTTTCTACAGAAAGAGTGTTCAGATCTGCTCAATCAAAAGTATGGTTTAACTCTGTTAGCTGAATGCACAGATCAGAAAGAAGTTTCACCGAATGATTCTGTGTAGTTTATATTTGAAGACATTCCTTTTTCCACTATTACCCTCTTAGCGCTCCGAATCTCCACTTGCATTTTCTACAAAAAGAGTGTTTCATAACTGCTCAATCAAAAATATGTTTTATCTCTGTTAACTGAATTTACAGATCAGAAATAAGTTTCACAGAATGCATCTGTGTAGTTTTTATTTGAAGATATTCTTTTTCCCAATGTAGGCCTCTTAGCGCTTAGCATGTCCAATTGCAGTTTCTACAGAAAGAGTGTTTCAGAACGGCTCAATCAAAAGTAAGGTTCAACTCTGTTAGTTGAATGCACAGAACAGAAAGTATTTTCACAGAATGCTACTGTGCAGTTTATATTTGAATATATTCCTTTTTCCACTATTACCCTCTTAGCGCTCCGAATGTCCACTTGCATTTTCTACAGAAAGTGTGTTTCAGAACGGCTCAATCAAAATTAGGGTTCAACTCTTTTAGTTGAACAAACAGAACAGAAAGAAGTTTCACACAATTCTTCTGTGTAGTTTTTATTTGTAGACATTCTTTTTCCCAATATAGGCCTCTTAGCGCTCAGAATGTCCAATTGCAGTTTCTACAGAAAGAGTGTTTCAGAATGGCTCAATCAAAAGTAAGGTTCAACTGTGTTAGTTGAATGCACAGAACAGAAAGAAGTTTCATACAATGCTTCTGTATAGTTTATATTTGAACATATTCTTTTTTCCACTATTACCCACTTAGCGCTACGAATGTCCAGTTGCATTTTCTACAGACAGAGTGTTTCAAAATTGCTCAATCAAAAGTATGGTTTAACTCGGTTAGCTGAATGCTCAGATCAGAAAGAAGTTTCACAGAATGCTTCTGTGTAGTTTATATTTGAATATATTCCTTTTTCCACTACTACTCTCTTAGCGCTCCAAATGTCCAGTTGCATTTTCTACAGAAAGAGTGTTCAGATCTGCTCAATCAAAAGTATGGTTTAACTCTGTTAGCTGAATGCACAGATCAGAAAGAAGTTTCACAGAATGATTCTGTGTAGTTTATATTTGGAGACATTCCTTTTTCCACTATTACCTTCTTAGCGCTCCGAATCTCCACTTGCATTTTCTACAGAAAGTGTGTTTCAGAACGGCTCAATCAAAATTAAGGTTCAACTCTTTTAGTTGAACAAACAGAACAGAAAGAAGTTTCACACAATTCTTCTGTGTAGTTTTTATTTGTAGACATTCTTTATCCCAATATAGGCCTCTTAGCGCTCAGAATGTCCAATTGCAGTTTCTACAGAAAGAGTGTTTCAGATCGGCTCAATCAAAGGTAAGGTTCAACTCTGTTAGTTGAATGCACAGAACAGAAAGAAGTTTCATACAATGCTTCTGTGTAGTTTATATTTGAACATATTCTTTTTTCCACTATTACCCACTTAGCGCTACGAATGTCCAGTTGCATTTTCTACAGACAGAGTGTTTCAAAACTGCTCAATCAAAAGTATGGTTTAACTCTGTTAGCTGAATGCTCAGATCAGAAACAAGTTTCACAGAATGCTTCTGTGTAGTTTATATTTGAATATATTCCTTTTTCCACTACTACTCTCTTAGCGCTCCAAATGTCCAGTTGCATTTTCTACAGAAAGAGAGTTCAGATCTGCTCAATCAAAAGTATGGTTTAACTCTGTTAGCTGAATGCACAGATCAGAAAGAAGTTTCACAGAATGATTCTGTGTAGTTTATATTTGGAGACATTCCTTTTTCCACTATTACCCTCTTAGCGCTCCGAATCTCCACTTGCATTTTCTACAGAAAGAGTGTTTCAGAACGGCTCAATCAAAACTAAGGTTCAACTCTTTTAGTTGAACAAACAGAACAGAAAGAAGTTTCACACAATTCTTCTGTGTAGTTTTTATTTGTAGACATTCTTTTTCCCAATATAGGCCTCTTAGCGCTCAGAATGTCCAATTGCAGTTTCTACAGAAAGAGTGTTTCAGAACGGCTCAATCAAAAGTAAGGTTCAACTCTGTTATTTGAATGCACAGAACAGAAAGAAGTTTCATACAATGCTTCTGTGTAGTTTATATTTGAATATTCTCTTTTTTCCACTATTACCCACTTAGCGCTACGAATGTCCAGTTGCATTTTCTACAGACAGAGTGTTTCAAAACTGCTCAATCAAAAGTATGGTTTAACTCTGTTAGCTGAATGCTCAGATCAGAAAGAAGTTTCACAGAATGCTTCTGTGTAGTTTATATTTGAATATATTCCTTTTTCCACTACTACGCTCTTAGCGCTCCAAATGTCCAGTTGCATTTTCTACAGAAAGAGTGTTCAGATCTGCTCAATCAAAAGTATGGTTTAACTCTGTTAGCTGAATGCACAGATCAGAAAGAAGTTTCACAGAATGCATCTGTGTAGTTTTTATTTGAAGATATTCTTTTTCCCAATATAGGCCTCTTAGCGCTTAGCATGTCCAATTGCAGTTTCTACAGAAAGAGTGTTTCAGAACGGCTCAATCAAAAGTAAGGTTCAACTCTGTTAGTTGAATGCACAGAACAGAAAGAATTTTCACAGAATGCTACTGTGTAGTTTATATTTGAATATATTCCTTTTTCCACTATTACCCTCTTAGCGCTCCGAATGTCCACTCGCATTTTCTACAGAAAGAGTGTTCAGAACTGCGCAATCAAAAGTATGGTTTAACTCTGTTAGCTTAATGAACATATCAGAAATAAGTTTCACACAATGCTTCTGTGTAGTTTTTATTTGAAGATATTATTTTTCCCAATATAGGCCTCTTAGCGCTCAGAATGTCCAATTGCAGTTTCTACAGAAAGAGTGTTTCAGAAAGGCTCAATCAAAAGTAAGGTTCAACTCTGTTAGTTGAATGCACAGAACAGAAAGAAGTTTCATACAATGCTTCTGTGTAGTTTATATTTGAACATATTCTTTTTTCCACTATTACCCACTTAGCGCTACGAATGTCCAGTTGCATTTTCTACAGACAGAGTGTTTCAAAACTGCTCAATCAAATGTATGGTTTAACTCTGTTAGCTGAATGCTCAGATCAGAAAGAAGTTTCACAGAATGCTACTGTGTAGTTTATATTTGAATATATCCCTTTTTCCACTACTACTCTCTTAGCGCTCCAAATGTCCAGTTGCATTTTCTACAGAAAGAGAGTTCAGATCTGCTCAATCAAAAGTATGGTTTAATTCTGTTACCTGAATGCACAGATCAGAAATAAGTTTCAGAGAATGATTCTGTGTAGTTTATATTTGGAGACATTCCTTTTTCCACTATTACCCTCTTAGCGCTCCGAATCTCCACTTGCATTTTCTACAGAAAGAGTGTTTCAGAACGGCTCAATCAAAACTAATGTTCAACTCTTTTAGTTGAACAAACAGAACAGAAGGAAGTTTCACACAATTCTTCTGTGTAGTTTTTATTTGTAGACATTCTTTTTCCCAATATAGGCCTCTTAGCGCTCAGAATGTCCAATTGCAGTTTCTACAGAAAGAGTGTTTCAGAACGGCTCAATCAAAAGTAATGTTCAACTCTGTTAGTTGAATGCACAGAACACAAAGAAGTTTCATACAATGCTTCTGTGTAGTTCATATTTGAACATATTCTTTTTCCACTATTACCCACTTAGCGCTACGAATGTCCAGTTGCATTTTCTACAGACAGAGTGTTTCCAAACTGCTCAATCAAAAGTATGGTTTAACTCTGTTAGCTGAATGCTCAGATCAGTAAGAAGTTTCACAGAATGCTTCTGTGTAGTTTATATTTGAATATATTACTTTTTCCACTACTACGCTCTTAGCGCTCCAATTGTCCAGTTGCATTTTCTACAGAAAGAGTGTTCAGATCTGCTCAATCAAAAGTATGGTTTAACTCTGTTAGCTGAATGCACAGATCAGAAAGAAGTTTCACCGAATGATTCTGTGTAGTTTATATTTGAAGACATTCCTTTTTCCACTATTACCCTCTTAGCGCTCCGAATCTCCACTTGCATTTTCTACAAAAAGAGTGTTTCATAACTGCTCAATCAAAAATATGTTTTATCTCTGTTAACTGAATTTACAGATCAGAAATAAGTTTCACAGAATGCATCTGTGTAGTTTTTATTTGAAGATATTCTTTTTCCCAATGTAGGCCTCTTAGCGCTTAGCATGTCCAATTGCAGTTTCTACAGAAAGAGTGTTTCAGAATGGCTCAATCAAAAGTAAGGTTCAACTCTGTTAGTTGAATGCACAGAACAGAAAGTATTTTCACAGAATGCTACTGTGCAGTTTATATTTGAATATATTCCTTTTTCCACTATTACCCTCTTAGCGCTCCGAATGTCCACTTGCATTTTCTACAGAAAGTGTGTTTCAGAACGGCTCAATCAAAATTAGGGTTCAACTCTTTTAGTTGAACAAACAGAACAGAAAGAAGTTTCACACAATTCTTCTGTGTAGTTTTTATTTGTAGACATTCTTTTTCCCAATATAGGCCTCTTAGCGCTCAGAATGTCCAATTGCAGTTTCTACAGAAAGAGTGTTTCAGAACGGCTCAATCAAAAGTAAGGTTCAACTCTGTTATTTGAATGCACAGAACAGAAAGAAGTTTCATACAATGCTTCTGTGTAGTTTATATTTGAACATTCTCTTTTTTCCACTATTACCCACTTAGCGCTACGAATGTCCAGTTGCATTTTCTACAGACAGAGTGTTTCAAAACTGCTCAATCAAAAGTACGGTTTAACTCTGTTAGCTGAATGCTCAGATCAGAAAGAAGTTTCACAGAATGCTTCTGTGTAGTTTATATTTGAATATATTCCTTTTTCCACTACTACGCTCTTAGCGCTCCAAATGTCCAGTTGCATTTTCTACAGAAAGAGTGTTCAGATCTGCTCAATCAAAAGTATGGTTTAACTCTGTTAGCTGAATGCACAGATCAGAAAGAAGTTTCACAGAATGCATCTGTGTAGTTTTTATTTGAAGATATTCTTTTTCCCAATATAGGCCTCTTAGCGCTTAGCATGTCCAATTGCAGTTTCTACAGAAAGAGTGTTTCAGAACGGCTCAATCAAAAGTAAGGTTCAACTCTGTTAGTTGAATGCACAGAACAGAAAGAATTTTCACAGAATGCTACTGTGTAGTTTATATTTGAATATATTCCTTTTTCCACTATTACCCTCTTAGCGCTCCGAATGTCCACTCGCATTTTCTACAGAAAGAGTGTTCAGAACTGCGCAATCAAAAGTATGGTTTAACTCTGTTAGCTTAATGAACATATCAGAAATAAGTTTCACACAATGCTTCTGTGTAGTTTTTATTTGAAGATATTATTTTTCCCAATATAGGCCTCTTAGCGCTCAGAATGTCCAATTGCAGTTTCTACAGAAAGAGTGTTTCAGAAAGGCTCAATCAAAAGTAAGGTTCAACTCTGTTAGTTGAATGCACAGAACAGAAAGAAGTTTCATACAATGCTTCTGTGTAGTTTATATTTGAACATATTCTTTTTTCCACTATTACCCACTTAGCGCTACGAATGTCCAGTTGCATTTTCTACAGACAGAGTGTTTCAAAACTGCTCAATCAAAAGTATGGTTTAACTCTGTTAGCTGAATGCTCAGATCAGAAAGAAGTTTCACAGAATGCTACTGTGTAGTTTATATTTGAATATATCCCTTTTTCCACTACTACTCTCTTAGCGCTCCAAATGTCCAGTTGCATTTTCTACAGAAAGAGAGTTCAGATCTGCTCAATCAAAAGTATGGTTTAATTCTGTTACTTGAATGCACAGATCAGAAAGAAGTTTCAGAGAATGATTCTGTGTAGTTTATATTTGGAGACATTCCTTTTTCCACTATTACCCTCTTAGCGCTCCGAATCTCCACTTGCATTTTCTACAGAAAGAGTGTTTCAGAACGGCTCAATCAAAACTAATGTTCAACTCTTTTAGTTGAACAAACAGAACAGAAGGAAGTTTCACACAATTCTTCTGTGTAGTTTTTATTTGTAGACATTCTTTTTCCCAATATAGGCCTCTTAGCCCTCAGAATGTCCAATTGCAGTTTCTACAGAAAGAGTGTTTCAGAAAGGCTCAATCAAAAGTAAGGTTCAACTCTGTTAGTTGAATGCACAGAACAGAAAGAAGTTTCATACAATGCTTCTGTGTAGTTTATATTTGAACATATTCTTTTTTCCACTATTACCCACTTAGCGCTACGAATGTCCAGTTGCATTATCTATAGACAGAGTGTTTCAAAACTGCTCAATCAAATGTATGGTTTAACTCTGTTAGCTGAATGCTCAGATCAGAAAGAACTTTCACAGAATGCTTCTGTGTAGTTTATATTTGAATATATTCCTTTTTCCACTACTACTCTCTTAGCGCTCAAAATGTCCAGTTGCATTTTCTACAGAAAGAGAGTTCAGATCTGCTCAATCAAAAGTATGGTTTAACTCTGTTAGCTGAATGCACAGATCAGAAAGAAGTTTCACAGAATGATTCTGTGTAGTTTATATTTGGAGACATTCCTTTTTCCACTATTACCCTCTTAGCGCTCCGAATCTCCACTTGCATTTTCTACAGAAAGAGTGTTTCAGAACGGCTCAATCAAAATTAAGGTTCAACTCGTTTAGTTGAACAAACAGAACAGAAAGAAGTTTCACACAATTCTTCTGTGTAGTTTTTATTTGTAGACATTCTTTTTCCCAATATAGGCCTCTTAGCGCTCAGAATGTCCAATTGCAGTTTCTACAGAAAGAGTGTTTCAGAACGGCTCAATCAAAAGTAATGTTCAACTCTGTTAGTTGAATGCACAGAACACAAAGAAGTTTCATACAATGCTTCTGTGTAGTTCATATTTGAACATATTCTTTTTCCACTATTACCCACTTAGCGCTACGAATGTCCAGTTGCATTTTCTACAGACAGAGTGTTTCCAAACTGCTCAATCAAAAGTATGGTTTAACTCTGTTAGCTGAATGCTCAGATCAGTAAGAAGTTTCACAGAATGCTTCTGTGTAGTTTATATTTGAATATATTACTTTTTCCACTACTACGCTCTTAGCGCTCCAATTGTCCAGTTGCATTTTCTACAGAAAGAGTGTTCAGATCTGCTCAATCAAAAGTATGGTTTAACTCTGTTAGCTGAATGCACAGATCAGAAAGAAGTTTCACCGAATGATTCTGTGTAGTTTATATTTGTAGACATTCCTTTTTCCACTATTACCCTCTTAGCGCTCCGAATCTCCACTTGCATTTTCTACAAAAAGAGTGTTTCATAACTGCTCAATCAAAAATATGTTTTATCTCTGTTAACTGAATTTACAGATCAGAAATAAGTTTCACAGAATGCATCTGTGTAGTTTTTATTTGAAGATATTCTTTTTCCCAATGTAGGCCTCTTAGCGCTTAGCATGTCCAATTGCAGTTTCTACAGAAAGAGTGTTTCAGAACGGCTCAATCAAAAGTAAGGTTCAACTCTGTTAGTTGAATGCACAGAACAGAAAGTATTTTCACAGAATGATTCTGTGTAGTTTATATTTGGAGACATTCCTTTTTCCACTATTACCCTCTTAGCGCTCCGAATCTCCACTTGAATTTTCTACAGAAAGAGTGTTTCAGAACGGCTCAATCAAAACTAAGGTTCAACTCTTTTAGTTGAACAAACAGAACAGAAAGAAGTTTCACACAATTCTTCTCTGTAGTTTTTATTTGTAGACATTCTTTTTCCCAATCTAGGCCTCTTAGCGCTCAGAATGTCCAATTGCAGTTTCTACAGAAAGAGTGTTTCAGAACGGCTCAATCAAAAGTAAGGTTCAACTCTGTTAGTTGAATGCACAGAACAGAAAGTAGTTTCATACAATGCTTCTGTGTAGTTTATATTTGAACATATTCTTTTTTCCACTATTACCCACTTTGCGCTACGAATGTCCAGTTGCATTTCCTACAGACAGAGTGTTTCAAAACTGCTCAATCAAAAGTATGGTTTAACCCTGTTAGCTGAATGCACAGATCAGAAAGAAGTTTCACAGAATGATTCTGTGTAGTTTATATTTGGAGACATTCCTTTTTCCACTATTACCCTCTTAGCGCTCAGAATCTCCACTTGCATTTTCTACAGAAAGAGTGTTTCAGAACGGCTCAATCAAAACTAAGGTTCAACTCTTTTAGTTGAACAAACAGAACAAAAAGAAGTTTCACACAATTCTTCTGTGTAGTTTTTATTTGTATACATTCTTTTTCCCAATATAGGCCTCTTAGCGCTCAGAATGTCCAATTGCAGTTTCTACAAAAGAGTGTTTCAGAACGGCTCAATCAAAAGTAAAGTTCAACTCTGTTAGTTGAATGCACAGAACAGAAAGAAGTTTCATACAATGCTTCTGTGTAGTTTATATTTGAACATATTCTTTTTTCCACTATTACCCACTTAGCGCTACGAATATCCGGTTGCATTTTCTACAGACAGAGTGTTTCAAAACTGCTCAATCAAAAGTATGGTTTAACTCTGTTAGCTGAATGCTCAGATCAGAAAGAAGTTTCACAGAATGCTTCTGTGTAGTTTATATTTGAATATATTCCTTTTTCCACTACTACGCTCTTAGCGCTCCAAATGTCCAGTTGCATTTTCTACAGAAAGAGTGTTCAGATCTGCTCAATCAAAAGTATGGTTTAACTCTGTTAGCTGAATGCACAGATCAGAAAGAAGTTTCACCGAATGATTCTGTGTAGTTTATATTTGAAGACATTCCTTTTTCCACTATTACCCTCTTAGCGCTCCGAATCTCCACTTTCATTTTCTACAAAAAGAGTGTTTCGTAAATGCTCACTCAAAAATATGTTTTATCACTGTTAACTGAATTTACAGATCAGAAATAAGTTTCACAGAATGCATCTGTGTAGTTTTTATTTGAAGATATTCTTTTTCAAAATGTAGGCCTCTTAGCGCTTAGCATGTCCAATTGCAGTTTCTACAGAAAGAGTGTTTCAGAACGGCTCAATCAAAAGTAAGGTTCAACTCTGTTAGTTGAATGCACAGAACAGAAAGAATTTTCACAGAATGCTACTGTGTAGTTTATATTTGAATATATTCCTTTTTCCACTATTACCCTCTTAGCGCTCCGAATGTCCACTTGCATTTTCTACAGAAAGAGTGTTCAGAACTGCGCAATCAAAAGTATGGTTTAACTCTGTTAGCTTAATGAACATATCAGACATAAGTTTCACACAATGCTTCTGTGTAGTTTTTATTTGAAGATATTATTTTTCCCAATATAGGCCTCTTAGCGCTCAGAATGTCCAATTGCAGTTTCTACAGAAAGAGTGTTTCAGAAAGGCTCAATCAAAAGTAAGGTTCAACTCTGTTAGTTGAATGCACAGAACAGAAAGAAGTTTCATACAATGCTTCTGTGTAGTTTATATTTGAACATATTCTTTTTTCCACTATAACCCACTTAGCGCTACGAATATCCAGTTGCATTTTCTACAGACAGAGTGTTTCAAAACTGCTCAATCAAATGTATGGTTTAACTCTGTTAGCTGAATGCTCAGATCAGAAAGAAGTTTCACAGAATGCTACTGTGTAGTTTATATTTGAATATATCCCTTTTTCCACTACTACTCTCTTAGCGCTCCAAATGTCCAGTTGCATTTTCTACAGAAAGAGAGTTCAGATCTGCTCAATCAAAAGTATGGTTTAATTCTGTTAGCTGAATGCACAGATCAGAAAGAAGTTTCAGAGAATGATTCTGTGTAGTTTATATTTGGAGACATTCCTTTTTCCACTATTACCCTCTTAGCGCTCCGAATCTCCACTTGCATTTTCTACAGAAAGAGTGTTTCAGAACGGCTCAATCAAAACTAATGTTCAACTCTTTTAGTTGAACAAACAGAACAGAAGGAAGTTTCACACAATTCTTCTGTGTAGTTTTTATTTGTAGACATTCTTTTTCCCAATATAGGCCTCTTAGCGCTCAGAATGTCCAATTGCAGTTTCTACAGAAAGAGTGTTTCAGATCGGCTCAATCAAAAGTAAGGTTCAACTCTGTTAGTTGAATGCACAGAACAGAAAGAAGTTTCATACAATGCTTCTGTGTAGTTTATATTTGAACATATTGTTTTTTCCACTATTACCCACTTAGCGCTACGAATGTCCAGTTGCATTTTCTACAGACAGAGTGTTTCAAAACTGCTCAATCAAAAGTATGGTTTAACTCTGTTAGCTGAATGCTCAGATCAGAAAGAAGTTTCACAGAATGCTTCTGTGTATTTTATATTTGAATATATTCCTTTTTCCACTACTACGCTCTTAGCGATCCAAATGTCCAGTTGCATTTTCTACAGAAAGAGTGTTCAGATCTGCTCAATCAAAAGTATGGTTTAACTCTGTTAGCTGAATGCACAGATCAGAAAGAAGTTTCACCGAATGATTCTGTGTAGTTTATATTTGAAGACATTCCTTTTTCCACTATTACCCTCTTAGCGCTCCGAATCTCCACTTGCATTTTCTACAAAAAGAGTGTTTCATAACTGCTCAATCAAAAATATGTTTTATCTCTGTTAACTGAATTTACAGATCAGAAATAAGTTTCACAGAATGCATCTGTGTAGTTTTTATTTGAAGATATTCTTTTTCCCAATGTAGGCCTCTTAGCGCTTAGCATGTCCAATTGCAGTTTCTACAGAAAGAGTGTTTCAGAACGGCTCAATCAAAAGTAAGGTTCAACTCTGTTAGTTGAATGCACAGAACAGAAAGAATTTTCACAGAATGATACTGTGTAGTTTATATTTGAATATATTCTTTTTTCCACTATTACCCTCTTAGCGCTCCGAATGTCCACTTGCATTTTCTACAGAAAGAGTGTTCAGAACTGCGCAATCAAAAATATGGTTTAACTCTGTTAGCTTAATGAACATATCAGAAATAAGTTTCACACAATGCTTCTGTGTAGTTTTTATTTGAAGTTATTATTTTTCCCAATATAGGCCTCTTAGCGCTCAGAATGTCCAATTGCAGTTTCTACAGAAAGAGTGTTTCAGAAATGCTCAATCAAAAGTAAGGTTCAACTCTGTTAGTTGAATGCACAGAACAGAAAAAAGTTTCATACAATGCTTCTGTGTAGTTTATATTTGAACATATTCTTTTTTCCACTATTACCCACTTAGCGCTACGAATGTCCAGTTGCATTATCTATAGACAGAGTGTTTCATAACTGCTCAATCAAATGTATGGTTTAACTCTGTTAGCTGAATGCTCAGATCAGAAAGAAGTTTCACAGAATGATTCTGTGTAGTTTATATTTGAATATATTCCTTTTTCCACTACTACTCTCTTAGCGCTCAAAATGTCCAGTTGCATTTTCTACAGAAAGAGAGTTCAGATCTGCTCAATCAAAAGTATGGTTTAACTCTGTTAGCTGAATGCACAGATCAGAAAGAAGTTTCACAGAATGATTCTGTGTAGTTTATATTTGGAGACATTCCTTTTTCCACTATTACCCTCTTAGCGCTCAGAATCTCCACTTGCATTTTCTACAGAAAGAGTGTTTCAGAACGGCTCAATCAAAACTAAGGTTCAACTCTTTTAGTTGAACAAACAGAACAAAAAGAAGTTTCACACAATTCTTCTGTGTAGTTTTTATTTGTATACATTCTTTTTCCCAATATAGGCCTCTTAGCGCTCAGAATGTCCAATTGCAGTTTCTACAAAAGAGTGTTTCAGAACGGCTCAATCAAAAGTAAAGTTCAACTCTGTTAGTTGAATGCACAGAACAGAAAGAAGTTTCATACAATGCTTCTGTGTAGTTTATATTTGAACATATTCTTTTTTCCACTATTACCCACTTAGCGCTACGAATATCCAGTTGCATTTTCTACAGACAGAGTGTTTCAAAACTGCTCAATCAAAAGTATGGTTTAACTCTGTTAGCTGAATGCTCAGATCAGAAAGAAGTTTCACAGAATGCTTCTGTGTAGTTTATATTTGAATATATTCCTTTTTCCACTACTACGCTCTTAGCGCTCCAAATGTCCAGTTGCATTTTCTACAGAAAGAGTGTTCAGATCTGCTCAATCAAAAGTATGGTTTAACTCTGTTAGCTGAATGCACAGATCAGAAAGAAGTTTCACCGAATGATTCTGTGTAGTTTATATTTGAAGACATTCCTTTTTCCACTATTACCCTCTTAGCGCTCCGAATCTCCACTTTCATTTTCTACAAAAAGAGTGTTTCGTAAATGCTCACTCAAAAATATGTTTTATCACTGTTAACTGAATTTACAGATCAGAAATAAGTTTCACAGAATGCATCTGTGTAGTTTTTATTTGAAGATATTCTTTTTCAAAATGTAGGCCTCTTAGCGCTTAGCATGTCCAATTGCAGTTTCTACAGAAAGAGTGTTTCAGAACGGCTCAATCAAAAGTAAGGTTCAAATCTGTTAGTTGAATGCACAGAACAGAAAGAATTTTCACAGAATGCTACTGTGTAGTTTATATTTGAATATATTCCTTTTTCCACTATTACCCTCTTAGCGCTCCGAATGTCCACTTGCATTTTCTACAGAAAGAGTGTTCAGAACTGCGCAATCAAAAGTATGGTTTAACTCTGTTAGCTTAATGAACATATCAGACATAAGTTTCACACAATGCTTCTGTGTAGTTTTTATTTGAAGATATTATTTTTCCCAATATAGGCCTCTTAGCGCTCAGAATGTCCAATTGCAGTTTCTACAGAAAGAGTGTTTCAGAAAGGCTCAATCAAAAGTAAGGTTCAACTCTGTTAGTTGAATGCACAGAACAGAAAGAAGTTTCATACAATGCTTCTGTGTAGTTTATATTTGAACATATTCTTTTTTCCACTATAACCCACTTAGCGCTACGAATATCCAGTTGCATTTTCTACAGACAGAGTGTTTCAAAACTGCTCAATCAAATGTATGGTTTAACTCTGTTAGCTGAATGCTCAGATCAGAAAGAAGTTTCACAGAATGCTACTGTGTAGTTTATATTTGAATATATCCCTTTTTCCACTACTACTCTCTTAGCGCTCCAAATGTCCAGTTGCATTTTCTACAGAAAGAGAGTTCAGATCTGCTCAATCAAAAGTATGGTTTAATTCTGTTAGCTGAATGCACAGATCAGAAAGAAGTTTCAGAGAATGATTCTGTGTAGTTTATATTTGGAGACATTCCTTTTTCCACTATTACCCTCTTAGCGCTCCGAATCTCCACTTGCATTTTCTACAGAAAGAGTGTTTCAGAACGGCTCAATCAAAACTAATGTTCAACTCTTTTAGTTGAACAAACAGAACAGAAGGAAGTTTCACACAATTCTTCTGTGTAGTTTTTATTTGTAGACATTCTTTTTCCCAATATAGGCCTCTTAGCGCTCAGAATGTCCAATTGCAGTTTCTACAGAAAGAGTGTTTCAGATCGGCTCAATCAAAAGTAAGGTTCAACTCTGTTAGTTGAATGCACAGAACAGAAAGAAGTTTCATACAATGCTTCTGTGTAGTTTATATTTGAACATATTGTTTTTTCCACTATTACCCACTTAGCGCTACGAATGTCCAGTTGCATTTTCTACAGACAGAGTGTTTCAAAACTGCTCAATCAAAAGTATGGTTTAACTCTGTTAGCTGAATGCTCAGATCAGAAAGAAGTTTCACAGAATGCTTCTGTGTATTTTATATTTGAATATATTCCTTTTTCCACTACTACGCTCTTAGCGATCCAAATGTCCAGTTGCATTTTCTACAGAAAGAGTGTTCAGATCTGCTCAATCAAAAGTATGGTTTAACTCTGTTAGCTGAATGCACAGATCAGAAAGAAGTTTCACCGAATGATTCTGTGTAGTTTATATTTGAAGACATTCCTTTTTCCACTATTACCCTCTTAGCGCTCCGAATCTCCACTTGCATTTTCTACAAAAAGAGTGTTTCATAACTGCTCAATCAAAAATATGTTTTATCTCTGTTAACTGAATTTACAGATCAGAAATAAGTTTCACAGAATGCATCTGTGTAGTTTTTATTTGAAGATATTCTTTTTCCCAATGTAGGCCTCTTAGCGCTTAGCATGTCCAATTGCAGTTTCTACAGAAAGAGTGTTTCAGAACGGCTCAATCAAAAGTAAGGTTCAACTCTGTTAGTTGAATGCACAGAACAGAAAGAATTTTCACAGAATGATACTGTGTAGTTTATATTTGAATATATTCTTTTTTCCACTATTACCCTCTTAGCGCTCCGAATGTCCACTTGCATTTTCTACAGAAAGAGTGTTCAGAACTGCGCAATCAAAAATATGGTTTAACTCTGTTAGCTTAATGAACATATCAGAAATAAGTTTCACACAATGCTTCTGTGTAGTTTTTATTTGAAGTTATTATTTTTCCCAATATAGGCCTCTTAGCGCTCAGAATGTCCAATTGCAGTTTCTACAGAAAGAGTGTTTCAGAAAGGCTCAATCAAAAGTAAGGTTCAACTCTGTTAGTTGAATGCACAGAACAGAAAGAAGTTTCATACAATGCTTCTGTGTAGTTTATATTTGAACATATTCTTTTTTCCACTATTACCCACTTAGCGCTACGAATGTCCAGTTGCATTATCTATAGACAGAGTGTTTCAAAACTGCTCAATCAAATGTATGGTTTAACTCTGTTAGCTGAATGCTCAGATCAGAAAGTAGTTTCACAGAATGATTCTGTGTAGTTTATATTTGAATATATTCCTTTTTCCACTACTACTCTCTTAGCGCTCAAAATGTCCAGTTGCATTTTCTACAGAAAGAGAGTTCAGATCTGCTCAATCAAAAGTATGGTTTAACTGTGTTAGCTGAATGCACAGATCAGAAAGAAGTTTCACAGAATGATTCTGTGTAGTTTATATTTGGAGACATTCCTTTTTCCACTATTACCCTCTTAGCGCTCCGAATCTCCACTTGCATTTTCTACAGAAAGAGTGTTTCAGAACGGCTCAATCAAAATTAAGGTTCAACTCGTTTAGTTGAACAAACAGAACAGAAAGAAGTTTCACACAATTCTTCTGTGTAGTTTTTATTTGTAGACATTCTTTTTCCCAATATAGGCCTCTTAGCGCTCAGAATGTCCAATTGCAGTTTCTACAGAAAGAGTGTTTCAGAACGGCTCAATCAAAAGTAATGTTCAACTCTGTTAGTTGAATGCACAGAACACAAAGAAGTTTCATACAATGCTTCTGTGTAGTTCATATTTGAACATATTCTTTTTCCACTATTACCCACTTAGCGCTACGAATGTCCAGTTGCATTTTCTACAGACAGAGTGTTTCCAAACTGCTCAATCAAAAGTATGGTTTAACTCTGTTAGCTGAATGCTCAGATCAGTAAGAAGTTTCACAGAATGCTTCTGTGTAGTTTATATTTGAATATATTACTTTATCCACTACTACGCTCTTAGCGCTCCAAATGTCCAGTTGCATTTTCTACAGAAAGAGTGTTCAGATCTGCTCAATCAAAAGTATGGTTTAACTCTGTTAGCTGAATGCACAGATCAGAAAGAAGTTTCACCGAATGATTCTGTGTAGTTTATATTTGAAGACATTCCTTTTTCCACTATTACCCTCTTAGCGCTCCGAATCTCCACTTGCATTTTCTACAAAAAGAGTGTTTCATAACTGCTCAATCAAAAATATGTTTTATCTCTGTTAACTGAATTTACAGATCAGAAATAAGTTTCACAGAATGCATCTGTGTAGTTTTTATTTGAAGATATTCTTTTTCCCAATGTAGGCCTCTTAGCGCTTAGCATGTCCAATTGCAGTTTCTACAGAAAGAGTGTTTCAGAACGGCTCAATCAAAAGTAAGGTTCAACTCTGTTAGTTGAATGCACAGAACAGAAAGTATTTTCACAGAATGCTACTGTGCAGTTTATATTTGAATATATTCCTTTTTCCACTATTACCCTCTTAGCGCTCCGAATGTCCACTTGCATTTTCTACAGAAAGTGTGTTTCAGAACGGCTCAATCAAAATTAGGGTTCAACTCTTTTAGTTGAACAAACAGAACAGAAAGAAGTTTCACACAATTCTTCTGTGTAGTTTTTATTTGTAGACATTCTTTTTCCCAATATAGGCCTCTTAGCGCTCAGAATGTCCAATTGCAGTTTCTACAGAAAGAGTGTTTCAGAAAGGCTCAATCAAAAGTAAGGTTCAACTCTGTTAGTTGAATGCACAGAACAGAAAGAAGTTTCATACAATGCTTCTGTGTAGTTTATATATGAACATATTCTTTTTTCCACTATTACCCACTTAGCGCTACGAATGTCCAGTTGCATTTTCTACAGACAGAGTGTTTCAAAACTGCTCAATCAAAAGTATGGTTTAACTCTGTTAGCTGAATGCTCAGATCAGAAAGAAGTTTCACAGAATGCTTCTGTGTAGTTTATATTTGAATATATTCCTTTTTCCACTACTACTCTCTTAGTGCTCCAAATGTCCAGTTGCATTTTCTACAGAAAGAGTGTTCAGATCTGCTCAATCAAAAGTATGGTTTAACCCTGTTAGCTGAATGCACAGATCAGAAAGAAGTTTCACAGAATGATTCTGTGTAGTTTATATTTGGAGACATTCCTTTTTCCACTATTACCCTCTTAGCGCTCAGAATCTCCACTTGCATTTTCTACAGAAAGAGTGTTTCAGAACGGCTCAATCAAAACTAAGGTTCAACTCTTTTAGTTGAACAAACAGAACAAAAAGAAGTTTCACACAATTCTTCTGTGTAGTTTTTATTTGTATACATTCTTTTTCCCAATATAGGCCTCTTAGCGCTCAGAATGTCCAATTGCAGTTTCTACAAAAGAGTGTTTCAGAACGGCTCAATCAAAAGTAAAGTTCAACTCTGTTAGTTGAATGCACAGAACAGAAAGAAGTTTCATACAATGCTTCTGTGTAGTTTATATTTGAACATATTCTTTTTTCCACTATTACCCACTTAGCGCTACGAATATCCAGTTGCATTTTCTACAGACAGAGTGTTTCAAAACTGCTCAATCAAAAGTATGGTTTAACTCTGTTAGCTGAATGCTCAGATCAGAAAGAAGTTTCACAGAATGCTTCTGTGTAGTTTATATTTGAATATATTCCTTTTTCCACTACTACGCTCTTAGCGCTCCAAATGTCCAGTTGCATTTTCTACAGAAAGAGTGTTCAGATCTGCTCAATCAAAAGTATGGTTTAACTCTGTTAGCTGAATGCACAGATCAGAAAGAAGTTTCACCGAATGATTCTGTGTAGTTTATATTTGAAGACATTCCTTTTTCCACTATTACCCTCTTAGCGCTCCGAATCTCCACTTTCATTTTCTACAAAAAGAGTGTTTCGTAAATGCTCACTCAAAAATATGTTTTATCACTGTTAACTGAATTTACAGATCAGAAATAAGTTTCACAGAATGCATCTGTGTAGTTTTTATTTGAAGATATTCTTTTTCAAAATGTAGGCCTCTTAGCGCTTAGCATGTCCAATTGCAGTTTCTACAGAAAGAGTGTTTCAGAACGGCTCAATCAAAAGTAAGGTTCAAATCTGTTAGTTGAATGCACAGAACAGAAAGAATTTTCACAGAATGCTACTGTGTAGTTTATATTTGAATATATTCCTTTTTCCACTATTACCCTCTTAGCGCTCCGAATGTCCACTTGCATTTTCTACAGAAAGAGTGTTCAGAACTGCGCAATCAAAAGTATGGTTTAACTCTGTTAGCTTAATGAACATATCAGACATAAGTTTCACACAATGCTTCTGTGTAGTTTTTATTTGAAGATATTATTTTTCCCAATATAGGCCTCTTAGCGCTCAGAATGTCCAATTGCAGTTTCTACAGAAAGAGTGTTTCAGAAAGGCTCAATCAAAAGTAAGGTTCAACTCTGTTAGTTGAATGCACAGAACAGAAAGAAGTTTCATACAATGCTTCTGTGTAGTTTATATTTGAACATATTCTTTTTTCCACTATAACCCACTTAGCGCTACGAATATCCAGTTGCATTTTCTACAGACAGAGTGTTTCAAAACTGCTCAATCAAATGTATGGTTTAACTCTGTTAGCTGAATGCTCAGATCAGAAAGAAGTTTCACAGAATGCTACTGTGTAGTTTATATTTGAATATATCCCTTTTTCCACTACTACTCTCTTAGCGCTCCAAATGTCCAGTTGCATTTTCTACAGAAAGAGAGTTCAGATCTGCTCAATCAAAAGTATGGTTTAATTCTGTTAGCTGAATGCACAGATCAGAAAGAAGTTTCAGAGAATGATTCTGTGTAGTTTATATTTGGAGACATTCCTTTTTCCACTATTACCCTCTTAGCGCTCCGAATCTCCACTTGCATTTTCTACAGAAAGAGTGTTTCAGAACGGCTCAATCAAAACTAATGTTCAACTCTTTTAGTTGAACAAACAGAACAGAAGGAAGTTTCACACAATTCTTCTGTGTAGTTTTTATTTGTAGACATTCTTTTTCCCAATATAGGCCTCTTAGCGCTCAGAATGTCCAATTGCAGTTTCTACAGAAAGAGTGTTTCAGATCGGCTCAATCAAAAGTAAGGTTCAACTCTGTTAGTTGAATGCACAGAACAGAAAGAAGTTTCATACAATGCTTCTGTGTAGTTTATATTTGAACATATTGTTTTTTCCACTATTACCCACTTAGCGCTACGAATGTCCAGTTGCATTTTCTACAGACAGAGTGTTTCAAAACTGCTCAATCAAAAGTATGGTTTAACTCTGTTAGCTGAATGCTCAGATCAGAAAGAAGTTTCACAGAATGCTTCTGTGTATTTTATATTTGAATATATTCCTTTTTCCACTACTACGCTCTTAGCGATCCAAATGTCCAGTTGCATTTTCTACAGAAAGAGTGTTCAGATCTGCTCAATCAAAAGTATGGTTTAACTCTGTTAGCTGAATGCACAGATCAGAAAGAAGTTTCACCGAATGATTCTGTGTAGTTTATATTTGAAGATATTCCTTTTTCCACTATTACCCTCTTAGCGCTCCGAATCTCCACTTGCATTTTCTACAAAAAGAGTGTTTCATAACTGCTCAATCAAAAATATGTTTTATCTCTGTTAACTGAATTTACAGATCAGAAATAAGTTTCACAGAATGCATCTGTGTAGTTTTTATTTGAAGATATTCTTTTTCCCAATGTAGGCCTCTTAGCGCTTAGCATGTCCAATTGCAGTTTCTACAGAAAGAGTGTTTCAGAACGACTCAATAAAAAGTAAGGTTCAACTCTGTTAGTTGAATGCACAGAACAGAAAGAATTTTCACAGAATGATACTGTGTAGTTTATATTTGAATATATTCTTTTTTCCACTATTACCCTCTTAGCGCTCCGAATGTCCACTTGCATTTTCTACAGAAAGAGTGTTCAGAACTGCGCAATCAAAAATATGGTTTAACTCTGTTAGCTTAATGAACATATCAGAAATAAGTTTCACACAATGCTTCTGTGTAGTTTTTATTTGAAGTTATTATTTTTCCCAATATAGGCCTCTTAGCGCTCAGAATGTCCAATTGCAGTTTCTACAGAAAGAGTGTTTCAGAAAGGCTCAATCAAAAGTAAGGTTCAACTCTGTTAGTTGAATGCACAGAACAGAAAGAAGTTTCATACAATGCTTCTGTGTAGTTTATATTTGAACATATACTTTTTTCCACTATTACCCACTTAGCGCTACGAATGTCCAGTTGCATTATCTATAGACAGAGTGTTTCAAAACTGCTCAATCAAATGTATGGTTTAACTCTGTTAGCTGAATGCTCAGATCAGAAAGAAGTTTCACAGAATGATTCTGTGTAGTTTATATTTGAATATATTCCTTTTTCCACTACTACTCTCTTAGCGCTCAAAATGTCCAGTTGCATTTTCTACAGAAAGAGAGTTCAGATCTGCTCAATCAAAAGTATGGTTTAACTCTGTTAGCTGAATGCACAGATCAGAAAGAAGTTTCACAGAATGATTCTGTGTAGTTTATATTTGGAGACATTCCTTTTTCCACTATTACCCTCTTAGCGCTCCGAATCTCCACTTGCATTTTCTACAGAAAGAGTGTTTCAGAACGGCTCAATCAAAATTAAGGTTCAACTCGTTTAGTTGAACAAACAGAACAGAAAGAAGTTTCACACAATTCTTCTGTGTAGTTTTTATTTGTAGACATTCTTTTTCCCAATATAGGCCTCTTAGCGCTCAGAATGTCCAATTGCAGTTTCTACAGAAAGAGTGTTTCAGAACGGCTCAATCAAAAGTAATGTTCAACTCTGTTAGTTGAATGCACAGAACACAAAGAAGTTTCATACAATGCTTCTGTGTAGTTCATATTTGAACATATTCTTTTTCCACTATTACCCACTTAGCGCTACGAATGTCCAGTTGCATTTTCTACAGACAGAGTGTTTCCAAACTGCTCAATCAAAAGTATGGTTTAACTCTGTTAGCTGAATGCTCAGATCAGTAAGAAGTTTCACAGAATGCTTCTGTGTAGTTTATATTTGAATATATTACTTTTTCCACTACTACGCTCTTAGCGCTCCAAATGTCCAGTTGCATTTTCTACAGAAAGAGTGTTCAGATCTGCTCAATCAAAAGTATGGTTTAACTCTGTTAGCTGAATGCACAGATCAGAAAGAAGTTTCACCGAATGATTCTGTGTAGTTTATATTTGAAGACATTCCTTTTTCCACTATTACCCTCTTAGCGCTCCGAATCTCCACTTGCATTTTCTACAAAAAGAGTGTTTCATAACTGCTCAATCAAAAATATGTTTTATCTCTGTTAACTGAATTTACAGATCAGAAATAAGTTTCACAGAATGCATCTGTGTAGTTTTTATTTGAAGATATTCTTTTTCCCAATGTAGGCCTCTTAGCGCTTAGCATGTCCAATTGCAGTTTCTACAGAAAGAGTGTTTCAGAACGGCTCAATCAAAAGTAAGGTTCAACTCTGTTAGTTGAATGCACAGAACAGAAAGTATTTTCACAGAATGCTACTGTGCAGTTTATATTTGAATATATTCCTTTTTCCACTATTACCCTCTTAGCGCTCCGAATGTCCACTTGCATTTTCTACAGAAAGTGTGTTTCAGAACGGCTCAATCAAAATTAGGGTTCAACTCTTTTAGTTGAACAAACAGAACAGAAAGAAGTTTCACACAATTCTTCTGTGTAGTTTTTATTTGTAGACATTCTTTTTCCCAATATAGGCCTCTTAGCGCTCAGAATGTCCAATTGCAGTTTCTACAGAAAGAGTGTTTCAGAATGGCTCAATCAAAAGTAAGGTTCAACTGTGTTAGTTGAATGCACAGAACAGAAAGAAGTTTCATACAATGCTTCTGTATAGTTTATATTTGAACATATTCTTTTTTCCACTATTACCCACTTAGCGCTACGAATGTCCAGTTGCATTTTCTACAGACAGAGTGTTTCAAAATTGCTCAATCAAAAGTATGGTTTAACTCGGTTAGCTGAATGCTCAGATCAGAAAGAAGTTTCACAGAATGCTTCTGTGTAGTTTATATTTGAATATATTCCTTTTTCCACTACTACTCTCTTAGCGCTCCAAATGTCCAGTTGCATTTTCTACAGAAAGAGTGTTCAGATCTGCTCAATCAAAAGTATGGTTTAACTCTGTTAGCTGAATGCACAGATCAGAAAGAAGTTTCACAGAATGATTCTGTGTAGTTTATATTTGGAGACATTCCTTTTTCCACTATTACCCTCTTAGCGCTCCGAATCTCCACTTGCATTTTCTACAGAAAGTGTGTTTCAGAACGGCTCAATCAAAATTAAGGTTCAACTCTTTTAGTTGAACAAACAGAACAGAAAGAAGTTTCACACAATTCTTCTGTGTAGTTTTTATTTGTAGACATTCTTTTTCCCAATATAGGCCTCTTAGCGCTCAGAATGTCCAATTGCAGTTTCTACAAAAGAGTGTTTCAGAACGGCTCAATCAAAAGTAAAGTTCAACTCTGTTAGTTGAATGCACAGAACAGAAAGAAGTTTCATACAATGCTTCTGTGTAGTTTATATTTGAACATATTCTTTTTTCCACTATTACCCACTTAGCGCTACGAATATCCAGTTGCATTTTCTACAGACAGAGTGTTTCAAAACTGCTCAATCAAAAGTATGGTTTAACTCTGTTAGCTGAATGCTCAGATCAGAAAGAAGTTTCACAGAATGCTTCTGTGTAGTTTATATTTGAATATATTCCTTTTTCCACTACTACTCTCTTAGCGCTCCAAATGTCCAGTTGCATTTTCTACAGAAAGAGTGTTCAGATCTGCTCAATCAAAAGTATGGTTTAACTCTGTTAGCTGAATGCACAGATCAGAAAGAAGTTTCACCGAATGATTCTGTGTAGTTTATATTTGAAGACATTCCTTTTTCCACTATTACCCTCTTAGCGCTCCGAATCTCCACTTTCATTTTCTACAAAAAGAGTGTTTCGTAAATGCTCACTCAAAAATATGTTTTATCTCTGTTAACTAAATTTACAGATCAGAAATAAGTTTCACAGAATGCATCTGTGTAGTTTTTATTTGAAGATATTCTTTTTCAAAATGTAGGCCTCTTAGCGCTTAGCATGTCCAATTGCAGTTTCTACAGAAAGAGTGTTTCAGAACGGCTCAATCAAAAGTAAGGTTCAACTCTGTTAGTTGAATGCACAGAACAGAAAGAATTTTCACAGAATGCTACTGTGTAGTTTATATTTGAATATATTCCTTTTTCCACTATTACCCTCTTAGCGCTCCGAATGTCCACTTGCATTTTCTACAGAAAGAGTGTTCAGAACTGCGCAATCAAAAGTATGGTTTAACTCTGTTAGCTTAATGAACATATCAGAAATAAGTTTCACACAATGCTTCTGTGTAGTTTTTATTTGAAGATATTTTTTTTCCCAATATAGGCCTCTTAGCGCTCAGAATGTCCAATTGCAGTTTCTACAGAAAGAGTGTTTCAGAAAGGCTCAATCAAAAGTAAGGTTCAACTCTGTTAGTTGAATGCACAGAACAGAAAGAAGTTTCATACAATGCTTCTGTGTAGTTTATATTTGAACATATTCTTTTTTCCACTATTACCCACTTAGCGCTACGAATGTCCAGTTGCATTTTCTACAGACAGAGTGTTTCAAAACTGCTCAATCAAAAGTATGGTTTAAATCTGTTAGCTGAATGCTCAGATCAGAAAGAAGTTTCACAGAATGCTTCTGTGTATTTTATATTTGAATATATTCCTTTTTCCACTACTACTCTCTTAGCGCTCCAAATGTCCAGTTGCATTTTCTACAGAAAGAGAGTTCAGATCTGCTCAATCAAAAGTATGGTTTAACTCTGTTAGCTGAATGCAAAGATCAGAAAGAAGTTTCACCGAATGATTCTGTGTAGTTTATATTTGGAGACATTCCTTTTTCCACTATTACTCTCTTAGCGCTCCGAATCTCCACTTGCATTTTCTACAGAAAGAGTGTTTCAGAACGGCTCAATCAAAACTAAGGTTCAACTCTTTTAGTTGAACAAACAGAACAGAAAGAAGTTTCACACAATTCTTCTGTGTAGTTTTTATTTGTAGACATTCTTTTTCCCAATATAGGCCTCTTAGCGCTCAGAATGTCCAATTGCAGTTTCTACAGAAAGAGTGTTTCAGAACGGCTCAATCAAAAGTAAGGTTCAACTCTGTTAGTTGAATGCACAGAACAGAAAGAAGTTTCATACAATGCTTCTGTGTAATTTATATTTGAACATATTCTTTTTTCCACTATTACCCACTTAGCGCTACGAATGTCCAGTAGCATTTTCTACAGACAGAGTGTTTCAAAACTGCTCAATAAAAATTATGGTTTAACTCTGTTAGCTGAATGCTCAGATCAGAAAGAAGTTTCACAGAATGCTTCTGTGTAGTTTATATTTGAATATATTCCTTTTTCCACTGCTACGCTCTTAGCGCTCCAAATGTCCAGTTGCATTTTCTACAGAAAGAGTGTTCAGATCTGCTCAATCAAAATTATGGTTTAACTCTGTTAGCTGAATGCACAGATCAGAAAGAAGTTTCACCGAATGATTCTGTGTAGTTTATATTTGAAGACATTCCTTTTTCCACTAATACCCTCGTAGCGCTCCGAATCTCCACTTGCATTTTCTACAAAAAGAGTGTTTCATAACTGCTCAATCAAAAATATGTTTTATCTCTGTTAACTGAATTTACAGATCAGAAATAAGTTTCACAGAATGCATCTGTGTAGTTTGTATTTGAAGATATTCTTTTTCCCAATGTAGGCCTCTTAGCGCTTAGCATGTCCAATTGCAGTTTCTACAGAAAGAGTGTTTCAGAACGGCTCAATCAAAAGTAAGGTTCAACTCTGTTAGCTGAATGCACAGAACAGAAAGAATTTTCACAGAATGCTACTGTGTAGTTTATATTTGAATATATTCCTTTTTCCACTATTACCCTCTTAGCGCTCCGAATGTCCACTTGCATTTTCTACAGAAAGAGTGTTCAGAACTGCGCAATCAAAAGTATGGTTTAACTCTGTTAGCTTAATGAACATATCAGAAATAAGTTTCACACAATGCTTCTGTGTAGTTTTTATTTGAAGATATTATTTTTCCCAATAGAGGCCTCTTAGCGCTCAGAATGTCCAATTCCAGTTTCTACAGAAAGAGTGTTTCAGAAAGGCTCAATCAAAAGTAAGGTTCAACTCTGTTAGTTGAATGCACAGAACAGAAAGAAGTTTCATACAATGCTTCTGTGTAGTTTATATTTGAACATATTCTTTTTTCCACTATTACCAACTTAGCGCTACGAATGTCCAGTTGCATTTTCTACAGACAGAGTGTTTCAAAACTGCTCAATCAAAAGTGTGGTTTAACTCTGTTAGCTGAATGCTCAGATCAGAAAGAAGTTTCACAGAATGCTTCTGTGTAGTTTATATTTGAATATATTCCTTTTTCCACTACTACTCTCTTAGCGCTCCAAATGTCCAGTTGCATTTTCTACAGAAAGAGTGTTCAGATCTGCTGAATCAAAAGTATGGTTTAACTCTGTTAGCTGAATGCACAGATCAGAAAGAAGTTTCACAGAATTATTCTGTGTAGCTTATATATGGAGACATTCCTTTTTCCACTATTACCCTCTTAGCGCTCCGAATCTAAACTTGCATTTTCTACAGAAAGAGTGTTTCAGAACGGCTCAATCAAAACTAAGGTTCAACTCTTTTAGTTGAACAAACAGAACAGAAAGAAGTTTCACAGAATTCTTCTGTGTAGTTTTTATTTGTAGACATTCTTTTTCCCAATATAGGCCTCTTAGAGCTCACAATGTCCAATTGCAGTTTCTACAGAAAGAGTGTTGCAGAACGGCTCAATCAAAAGTAAGGTTCAACTCTGTTAGATGAATGAACAGAACAGCAAGAAGTTTCACAGAATGCTTCCGTGTAGTTTATATTTGAACATATTCTTTTTTCCACTATTACCCACTTAGCGCTACGAATGTCCAGTTGCATTTTCTACAGACAGAGTGTTTCAAAATTGCTCAATCAAAAGTATGGTTTAACTCTGTTAGCTGAATGCTCAGATCAGAAAGAAGTTTCACAGAATGCTTCTGTGTAGTTTATATTTGAATATATTCCTTTTTCCACTACTACGCTCCTAGCGCTCCAAATGTCCAGTTGCATTTTCTACAGAAAGAGTGTTCAGATCTGCTCAATCAAAAGTATGGTTTAACTCTGTTAGCTGAATGCACAGATCAGAAAGAAGTTTCACCAAATGATTCTGTGTAGTTTATATTTGAAGACGTTCCTTTTTCCAATAGTACCCTCTTAGCGCTCCGAATCTCCACTTGCATTTTCTACAAAAAGAGTGTTTCATAACTGCTCAATCAAAAATATGTTTTATCCCTGTTAACTGAATTTACAGATCAGAAATAAGTTTCACAGAATGCATCTGTGTAGTTTTTATTTGAAGATATTCTTTTTCCCAATGTAGGCCTCTTAGCGCTTAGCATGTCCAATTGCAGTTTCTACAGAAAGAGTGTTTCAGAACGGCTCAATCAAAAGTATGGTTCAACTCTGTTAGTTGAATGCACAGAACAGAAAGAAGTTTCATACAATGCTTCTGTGTAGTTTATATTTGAACATATTCTTTTTTCCACTATTACCCACTTAGGGCTACGAATGTCCACTTGCATTTTCTACAGAAAGAGTGTTCAGAACTGCGCAATCAAAAGTATGGTTTAACTCTGTTAGCTGAATGCTCAGAACAGAAAGAAGTTTCACAGAATGCTTCTGTGTAGTTTATATTTGAATATATTCCTTTTTCCACTACTACTCTCTTAGCGCTCCAAATGTCCAGTTGCATTTTCTACAGAAAGAGTGTTCAGATCTGCTCAATCAAAAGTATGTTTTAACTCTGTTAGCTGAATGCACAGATCAGAAAGAAGTTTCACCGAATGATTCTGTGTAGTTTATATTTGAAGACATTCCTTTTTCCACTATTACCCTCTTAGCGCTCCGAATCTCCACTTGCATTTTCTACAAAAAGAGTGTTTCATAACTGCTCAATCAAAAATATGTTTTATCTCTGTTAACTGAATTTACAGATCAGAAATAAGTTTCACAGAATGCATCTGTGTAGTTTTTATTTGAAGATATTCTTTTTCCCAATGTAGGCCTCTTAGCGCTTAGCATGTCCAATTGCAGTTTCTACAGAAAGAGTGTTTCAGAACGGCTCAATCAAAAGTAAGGTTCAACTCTGTTAGCTGAATGCACAGAACAGAAAGAATTTTCACAGAATGCTACTGTGTAGTTTATATTTGAATATATTCCTTTTTCCACTCTTACCCTCTTAGCGCTCCGAATGTCCACTTGCATTTTCTACAGAAAGAGTGTTCAGAACTGCGCAATCAAAAGTATGGTTTAACTCTGTTAGCTTAATGAACATATCAGAAATAAGTTTCACACAATGCTTCTGTGTAGTTTTTATTTGAAGATATTATTTTTCCCAATAGAGGCCTCTTAGCGCTCAGAATGTCCAATTGCAATTTCTACAGAAAGAGTGTTTCAGAAAGGCTCAATCAAAAGTAAGGTTCAACTCTGTTAGTTGAATGCACAGAACAGAAAGAAGTTTCATACAATGCTTCTGTGTAGTTTATATTTGAACATATTCTTTTCTCCACTATTACCCACTTAGCGCTACGAATGTCCAGTTGCATTTTCTACAGACAGAGTGTTTCAAAACTGCTCAATCAAAAGTATGGTTTAACTCTGTTAGCTGAATGCTCAGATCAGAAAGAAGTTTCACAGAATGCTTCTGTGTAGTTTATATTTGAATATATTCCTTTTTCCACTACTACTCTCTTAGCGCTCCAAATGTCCAGTTGCATTTTCTACAGAAAGAGTGTTCTGATCTGCTCAATGAAAAGTATGGTTTAACTCTGTTAGCTGAATGCACTGATCAGAAAGAAGTTTCACAGAATGATTCGTTGTAGTTTATATTTGGAGACATTCCTTTTTCCACTATTACCCTCTTAGCGCTCCGAATCTCCACTTGCATTTTCTACAGAAAGTGTGTTTAAGAACGGCTCAATCAAAACTAAGGTTCAAATCTTTTAGTTGAACAAACAGAACAGAAAGTAGTTTCACAGAATTCTTCTGTGTAGTTTTTATTTGTAGACATTCTTTTTCCCAATATAGGCCTCTTAGCGCTCAGAATGTCCAATTGCAGTTTCTACAGAAAGAGAGTTTCAGAACGGCTCAATCAAAAGTAAGGTTCAACTCTGTTAGTTGAATGCACAGAACAGAAAGAAGTTTCATAAAATGCTTCTGTGTAGTTTATATTTGAACATATTCTTTTTTCCACTATTACCCACTTCGCGCTACGAATGTCCAGTTGCATTTTCTACAGACAGAGTGTTTCAAAACTGCTCAATCAAAAGTATGGTTTAACTCTGTTAGCTGAATGCTCAGATCAGAAAGAAGTTTCACAGAATGCTTCTGTGTAGTTTATATTTGAATATATTCCTTTTTCCACTACTACGCTCTTAGCGCTCCAAATGTCCAGTTGCATTTTCTACAGAAAGAGTGTTCAGATCTGCTCAATCAAAAGTATGGTTTAACTCTGTTAGCTGAATGCAAAGATCAGAAAGAAGTTTCACCGAATGATTCTGTGTAGTTTATATTTGAAGACATTCCTTTTTCCACTATTACCCTCTTAGCGCTCTGAATCTCCACTTGCATTTTCTACAAAAAGAGTGTTTCATAACTGCTCTATCAAAAATATGTTTTATCTCTGTTAACTGAATTTACAGATCAGAAATAAGTTTCACAGAATGCATCTGTGTAGTTTTTATTTGAAGATATTCTTTTTCCCAATGTAGGCCTCTTAGCGCTTAGCATGTCCAATTGCAGTTTCTACAGAAAGAGTGTTTCAGAACGGCTCAATCAAAAGTAAGGTTCAACTCTGTTAGTTGAATGCACAGAACAGAAAGTATTTTCACAGAATGCTACTGTGTAGTTTATATTTGAATATATTCCTTTTTCCACTATTACCCTCTTAGCGCTCCAAATGTCCAGTTGCATTTTCTACAGAAAGAGTGTTCAGATCTGCTCAATCAAAAGTATGGTTTAACTCTGTTAGCTGAATGCACAGATCAGAAAGAAGTTTCTCCGAATTATTCTGTGTAGTTTATATTTGAAGACATTCCTTTTTCCACTAATACCCTCTTAGAGCTCCTAATCTCCACTTGCATTTTCTACAAAAAGAGTGTTTCATAACTGCTCAATCAAAAATATGTTTTATCTCTGTAAACTGAATGTACAGATCAGAAATAATTTTCACAGAATGCATCTGTGTAGTTTTTATTTGAAGATATTCTTTTTCCCAATGTAGGCCTCTTAGCGCTTAGCATGTCCAATTGCAGTTTCTACAGAAAGAGTGTTTCATAACGGCTCAATCAAAAGTAAGGTTCAACTCTGTTAGTTGAATGCACAGAACAGGAAGAATTTTCACAGAATGCTACTGTGTAGTTTATAGTTGAATATATTCCTTTTTCCACTACTACCCTCATAGCGCTCCGAATGTCCACTTGCATTTTCTACAGAAAGAGTGTTCACAACTGCGCAATCAAAACTAAGGTTCAACTCTTTTAGTTGAACAAACAGAACAGAAAGAAGTTTCACCCAATGCTTCTGTGTAGTTTTTATTTGTAGACATTCTTTTTCCCAATATAGGCCTCTTAGCGCTCAGAATGTCCAATTGCAGTTTCTACAGAAAGAGTGTTTCAGAAAGGCTCAATCAAACGTAAGGTTCAACTCTGTTAGTTGAATGCACAGAACAGAAAGAAGTTTCACACAATGCTTCTGTGTAGTTTATATTTGAACTTATTCTTTTTTCCACTATTACACACTTAGCGCTACGAATGTCCAGTTGCATTTTCTACAGACAGAGAGTTTCAAAACTGCTCAATCAAAAGTATGTTTTAACTCTGTTAGCTGAATGCTCAGATCAGAAAGAAGTTTCACAGAATGCTTCTGTGTAGTTTATATTTGAATATATTACTATTTCCACTACTACGCTCTTAGCGCTGCAAATTTCCAGTTGCATTTTCTACAGAAAGAGTGTTCAGATCTGCTCAATCAAAAGTATGGTTTAATTCTGTTAGCTGAATGCACAGATCAGAAAGAAGTTTCACCGAATGATTCTGTGTAGTTTATATTTGAAGACATTCCTTTTTCCACTATTACCCCCTTAGCGCTCCGAATCTCCACTTGCATTTTCTACAAAAACAGTGTTTCATAACTGCTCAATCAAAAATATGTTTTATCTCTGTTAACTGAATTTACAGATCAGAAATAAGTTTCACAGAATGCATCTGTGTAGTTTTTATTTGAAGATATTCTTTTTCCCAATGTAGGCCTCTTAGCACTTAGCATGTCCAATTGCAGTTTCTACAGAAAGAGTGTTTCAGAACGGCTCAATCAAAAGTAAGGTTCAACTCTGTTAGTTGAATGCACAGAACAGGAAGAATTTTCACAGAATGCTACTGTGTAGTTTATAATTGAATATATTCCTTTTTCCACTATTACCCTCATAGCGCTCCGAATGTCCACTTGCATTTTCTACAGAAAGAGTGTTCAGAACTGCGCAATCAAAACTAAGGTTCAACTCTTTTAGTTGAACAAACAGAACAGAAAGAAGTTTCACCCAATGCTTCTGTGTAGTTTTTATTTGTAGACATTCTTTTTCCCAATATAGGCCTCTTAGCGCTCAGAATGTCCAATTGCAGTTTCTACAGAAAGAGTGTTTCAGAACGGCTCAATCAAAAGTAAGGTTCAACTCTGTTAGTTGAATGCACAGAACAGAAAGAATTTTCACAGAATGCTACTGTGTAGTTTATATTTGAATATATTCCTTTTTCCACTATTACCCTCTTAGCGCTCTGAATGTCCACTTGCATTTTCTACAGAAAGAGTGTTCAGAACTGCGCAATCAAAAGTATGGTTTAACTCTGTTAGCTTAATGAACATATCAGAAATAAGTTTCACACAATGCTTCTGTGTAGTTTTTATTTGAAGATATTATTTGTCCCAATAGAGGCCTCTTAGCGCTCAGAATGTCCAATTGCAGTTTCTACAGAAAGAGTGTTTCAGAAAGGCTCAATCAAAAGTAAGGTTCAACTCTGTTAGTTGAATGCACAGAACAGAAAGAAGTTTCATACAATGCTTCTGTGTAGTTTATATCTGAACATACTCTTTTTTCCACTATTACCCACTTAGCGCTACGAATGTCCAGTTGCATTTTCTACAGACAGAGTGTTTCAAAACTGCTCAATCAAAAGTATGGTTTAACTCTGTTAGCTGAATGCTCAGATCGGAAAGAAGTTTCACAGAATGCTTCTGTGTAGTTTATATTTGAATATATTACTTTTTCCACTACTACTCTCTTAGTGCTCCAAATGTCCAGTTGCATTTTCTACAGAAAGAGTGTTCAGATCTGCTCAATCAAAAGTATGGTTTAATTCTGTTAGCTGAATGCACAGATCAGAAAGAAGTTTCACAGAATGATTCTGTGTAGTTTATATTTGGAGACATTCCTTTTTCCACTATTACCCTCTTAGCGCTCCGAATCTCCACTTGCATTTTCTACAGAAAGTGTGTTTCAGAACGGCTCAATCAAAACTAAGGTTCAACTCTTTTATTTGAACAAATAGAACAGAAAGTAGTTTCACACAATTCTTCTGTGTAGTTTTTATTTATAGACATTCTTTTTCCCAATATATTCCTCTTAGCGCTCAGAATGTCCATTTGCAGTTTCTACAGAAAGAGTGTTTCAGAACGGCTCAATCAAAAGTAAGGTTCAACTCTGTTAGTTGAATGCACAGAACAGAAAGAAGTTTCATACAATGCTTCTGTGTAGTTTATATTTGAACATATTCTTTTTTCCACTATTACCCACTTAGCGCTACGAATGTCCAGTTGCATTTTCTACAGTGAGAGTGTTTCAAAACTGCTCAATCAAAAGTATGGTTTAACTCTGTTAGCTGAATGCTCAGATCAGAAAGAAGTTTCACAGAAGGCTTCTGTGTAGTTTATATTTGAATATATTCCTTTTTCCACTACTACGCTCTTAGCGCTCCAAATGTCCAATTGCATTTTCTACAGAAAGAGTGTTCAGATCTGCTCCATCAAAAGTATGGTTTAACTCTGTTAGCTGAATGCACAGATAAGAAAGAAGTTTCACCGAATGATTCTGTGTAGTTTATATTTGAAGATATTCCTTTTTCCACTATTACCCTCTTAGCGCTCCGAATCTCCACTTGCATTTTCTACAAAAAGAGTGTTTCATAACTGCTCAATCAAAAATATGTTTTATCTCTGTTAACTGAATTTACAGATCAGAAATAAGTTTCACAGAATGCATCTGTGTAGTTTTTATTTGAAGATATTCTTTTCCCCAATGTTGGCCTCTTAGCACTTAGCATGTCCAATTGCAGTTTCTACAGAAAGAGTGTTTCAGAACGGCTCAATCAAAAGTAAGGTTCAAATCTGTTAGTTGAATGCACAGAACAGAAAGAATTTTCAGAGAATGCTACTGTGTAGTTTATATTTGAATATATTCCTTTTTCCACTATTACCCTCTTAGCGCTCCAAATGTCCAGTGGCATTTTCTACAGAAAGAGTGTTCAGATCTGCTCAATCAAAAGTATGGTTTAACTCTGTTAGCTGAATGCACAGATCAGAAAGAAGTTTCACCGAATGATTCTGTGTAGTTTATATTTGAAGACATTCCTTTTTCCACTATTACCCTCTTAGCGCTCCGAATCTCCACTTGCATTTTCTACAAAAAGAGTTTTTCATAACTGCTCAATCAAAAATATGTTTTATCTCCGTTAACTGAATTTACAGATCAGAAATAATTTTCACAGAATGCATCTGTGTAGTTTTTATTTGAAGATATTCTTTTTCCCAATGTAGGCCTCTTAGCGCTTACCATGTCCAATTGCAGTTTCTACAGAAAGAGTGTTTCATAACGGCTCAATCAAAATAAGGTTCAACTCTGTTAGTTGAATGCACAGAACAGAAAGAAGTTTCATACAATGCTTCTGTGTAGTTTATATTTGAACATATTCTTTTTTCCACTATTACCCACTTAGCGCTACGAATGTCCAGTTGCATTTTCTACAGACAGAGTGTTTCAAAACTGCTCAATGAAAAGTATGGTTTAACTCTGTTAGCTGAATGCTCAGATCAGAAAGAAGTTTCACAGAATGCTTCTGTGTAGTTTATATTTGAATATATTCCTTTTTCCACTACTACGCTCTTAGCGCTCCAAATGTCCAGTTGCATTTTCTACAGAAAGAGTGTTCAGATCTGCACAATCAAAAGTATGGTTTAACTCTGTTAGCTGAATGCACAGATCAGAAAGAAGTTTCACCGAATGATTCTGTGTAGTTTATATTTGAAGACATTCCTTTTTCCACTATTATCCTCTTAGCGCTCCGAATCTCCACTTGCATTTTCTTCAAAAAGCGTGTTTCATAACTGCTCAATCAAAAATATGTTTTATCTCTGTTAACTGAATTTACAGATCAGAAATAAGTTTCACAGAATGCATCTGTGTAGTTTTTATTTGAAGATATTCTTTTTCCCAATGTAGGCCTCTTAGCGCTTAGCATGTCAGATTGCAGTTTCTACAGAAAGAGTGTTTCAGAACAGCTCAATCAAAAGTAAGGTTCAACTCTGTTAGTTGAATGCACAGAACAGAAAGAATTTTCACAGAATGCTACTGTGTAGTTTATATTTGAATATATTCCTTTTTCCACTATTACCCTCTTAGCGCTCCGAATGTCCACTTGCATTTTCTACAGAAAGAGTGTTCAGAACTGCGCAATCAATAGTATGGTTTAACTCTGTTAGCTTAATGAACATATCAGAAATAAGTTTCACACAATGCTTCTGTGTAGTTTTTATTTGAAGATATTATTTTTCCCAATAGAGGCCTCTTAGCGCTCAGAATGTCCAATTGCAGTTTCTACAGAAAGAGTGTTTCAGAAAGGCTCAATCAAATGTAAGGTTCAACTCTGTTAGTTGAATGCACAGAACAGAAAGAAGTTTCATACAATGCTTCTGTGTAGTTTATATTTGAACATATTCTTTTTTCCACTATTACCCACTTAGCGCTACGAATGTCCAGTTGCATTTTCTACAGACAGAGTGTTTCAAAACTGCTCAATCAAAAGTATGGTTTAACTCTGTTAGCTGAATGCTCAGATCAGAAAGAAGTTTCACAGAATGCATCTGTGTAGTTTATATTTGAATATATTCCTTTTTCCACTACTAATCTCTTAGCGCTCCAAATGTCCAGTTGCATTTTCTACAGAAAGAGTGTTCAGATCTGCTCAATCAAAAGTATGGTTTAACTCTGTTAGCTGAATGCACAGATCAGAAAAAAATTTCACAGAATTATTCTGTGTAGTTTATATTTGGAGACATTCCTTTTTCCACTATTACCCTCTTAGCTCTCCGAATCTCCACTTGCATTTTCTACAGAAAGAGTGTTTCAGAACGGCTCAATCAAAAGTAAGGTTCAACTCTTTTAGTTGAACAAACAGAACAGAAAGAAGTTTCACACAATTCTTCTGTGTAGTTTTTATTTGTAGACATTCTTTTTCCCAATATAGGCCTCTTAGCGCTCAGAATGTCCAATTGCAGTTTCTACAGAAAGAGTGTTTCAGAACGGCTCAATCAAAAGTAAGGTTCAACTCTGTTAGTTGAATGCACGGAACAGAAAGAAGTTTCACACAATGCTTCTGTGTAGTTTATATTTGAACATATTCTTTTTTCCACTATTACCCACTTAGCGCAACGAATGTCCAGTTGCATTTTCTACAGACAGAGTGTTTCAAAACTGCTCAATCAAAAGTATGTTTTAACTCTGTTAGCTGAATGCTCAGAACAGAAAGAAGTTTCACAGAATGCTTCTGTGTAGTTTATATTTGAATATATTCCTTTTTCCACTACTACGCTCTTAGCGCTCCAAATGTCCAGTTGCATTTTCTACAGAAAGAGTGTTCAGATCTGCTCAATCAAAAGTATGGTTTAATTCTGTTAGCTGAATGCACAGATCAGAAAGAAGTTTCACCGAATGATTCTGTGTAGTTTATATTTGAAGACATTCCTTTTTCCACTATTACCCCCTTAGCGCTCCGAATCTCCACTTGCATTTTCTACAAAAACAGTGTTTCATAACTGCTCAATCAAAAATATGTTTTATCTCTGTTAACTGAATTTACAGATCAGAAATAAGTTTCACAGAATGCATCTGTGTAGTTTTTATTTGAAGATATTCTTTTTCCCAATGTAGGCCTCTTAGCGCTTAGCATGTCCAATTGCAGTTTCTACAGAAAGAGTGTTTCAGAACGGCTCAATCAAAAGTAAGGTTCAACTCTGTTAGTTGAATGCACAGAACAGAAAGAATTTTCACAGAATGCTACTGTGTAGTTTATATTTGAATATATTCCTTTTTCCACTATTACCCTCTTAGCGCTCCGAATGTCCACTTGCATTTTCTACAGAAAGAGTGTTCAGAACTGCGCAATCAAAAGTATGGTTTAACTCTGTTAGCTTAATGAACATATCAGAAATAAGTTTCACACAATGCTTCTGTGTAGTTTTTATTTGAAGATATTATTTTTCCCAATAGAGGCCTCTTAGCGCTCAGAATGTCCAATTGCAGTTTCTACAGAAAGAGTGTTTCAGAACGGCTCAATCAAAAGTAAGGTTCAACTCTGTTAGTTGAATGCACAGAACAGAAAGAAGTTTCATACGATGCTTCTGTGTAGTTTATATTTGAACATATTCTTTTTTCCACTATTACCCACTTAGCGCTACGAATGTCCAGTTGCATTTTCTACAGACAGAGTGTTTCAAAACTGCTCAATCAAAAGTATGGTTTAACTCTGTTAGCTGAATGCTCAGAACAGAAAGAAGTTTCACAGAATGCTTCTGTGTAGTTTATATTTGAATATATTCCTTTTTCCTCTACTACTCTCTTAGCGCTCCAAATGTCCAGTTGCATTTTCTACAGAAAGAGTGTTCAGATCTGCTCAATCAAAAGTATGGTTTAACTCTGTTAGCTGAATGCACAGATCAGAAAGAAGTTTCACAGAATGATTCTGTGTAGTTTATATTTGGAGACATTCCTTTTTCCACTATTACCCTCTTAGCGCTCAGAATCTCCACTTGCATTTTCTACAGAAAGAGTGTTTCAGAACGGCTCAATCAAAACTAAGGTTCAATTCTTTTAGTTGAACAAACAGAACAGAAAGAAGTTTCACACAATTCTTCTGTGTAGTTTTTATTTGTAGACATTCGTTTTCCCAATATAGGCCTCTTAGCGCTCAGAATGTCCAATTGCAGTTTCTACAGAAAGAGTGTTTCAGAACGGCTCAGTCAAAAGTAAGGTTCAACTGTGTTAGTTGAATGCACAGAACAGAAAGAAGTTTCATACAATGCTTCTGTGTAGTTTATATTTGAACATATTCTTTTTTCCACTATTACCCACTTAGCGCTACGAATGTCCAGTTGCATTTTCTACAGAGAGAGTGTTTCAAAACTGCTCAATCAAAAGTATGGTTTAACTCTGTTAGCTGAATGCTCAGATCAGAAAGAACTTTCACAGAATGCTTGTGTGTAGTTTATATTTGAATATATTCCTTTTTCCACTACTACGCTCTTAGCGCTCCAAATGTCCAGTTGCATTTTCTACAGAAAGAGTGTTCAGATCTGCTCAGTCAAAACAATGGTTTAACTCTGTTAGCTGAATGCACAGATCAGAAAGAATTTCACCGAATGATTCTGTGTAGTTTATATTTGAAGACATTCCTTTTTCCACTATTACCCTCTTAGCGCTCCGAATCTCCACTTGCATTTTCTACAAAAAGAGTGTTTCATAACTGCTCAATCAAAAATATGTTTTATCTCTGTTAAATGAATTTACAGATCAGAAATAAGTTCCACAGAATGCATCTGTGTAGTTTTTATTTGAAGATATTCTTTTTCCCAATGTAGGCCTCTTAGCGCTTAGCATGTCCAATTGCAGTTTCTACAGAAAGAGTGTTTCAGAACGGCTCAATCAAAAGTAAGGTTCAACTCTGTTAGTTGAATGCACAGAACAGAAAGAATTTTCACAGAATGCTACTGTGTAGTTTATATTTGAATATATTCCTTTTTCCACTATTACCCTCTTAGCGCTCCGAATGTCCACTTGCATTTTCTACAGAAAGAGTGTTCAGAACTGCGCAATCAAAAGTATGGTTTAACTCTGTTAGCTTAATGAACATATCAGAAATAAGTTTCACACAATGCTTCTGTGTAGTTTTTATTTGAAGATATTATTTTTCCCAATAGAGGCCTCTTAGCGCTCAGAATGTCCAATTGCAGTTTCTACAGAAAGAGTGTTTCAGAAAGGCTCAATCAAAAGTAAGGTTCAACTCTGTTAGTTGAATGCACAGAACAGAAAGAAGTTTCATACAATGCTTCTGTGTAGTTTATATTTGTACATATTCTTTTTTCAACTATTAACCACTTAGCGCTACGAATGTCCAGTTGCATTTTCTACAGACAGAGTGTTTCAAAACTGCTCAATCAAAAGTATGGTTTAACTCTGTTAGCTGAATGCTCAGATCGGAAAGAAGTTTCACATAATGCTTCTGTGTAGTTTATATTTGAATATATTACTTTTTCCACTACTACTCTCTTAGCGCTCCAAATGTCCAGTTGCATTTTCTACAGAAAGAGTGTTCAGATCTGCTCAATAAAAAGTATGGTTTAACACTGTTAGCTGAATGCACAGATCAGAAAGAAGTTTCACAGAATGATTCTGTCTAGTTTATATTTGGAGACATTCCTTTTTCCACTATTACCCTCTTAGCGCTCCGAATCTCCACTTGCATTTTCTACAAAAAGAGTGTTTCATAACTGCTCAATCAAAAATATGTTTTATCTCTGTTAACTGAATTTACAGATCAGAAATAAGTTTCACAGAATGCATCTGTGTAGTTTTTATTTGAAGATATTCTATTTCCCAATGTAGGCCTCTTAGCGCTTAGCATGTCCAATTGCAGTTTCTACAGAGAGAGTGTTTCATAACGGCTCAATCAAAAGTAAGGTTCAACTCTGTTAGTTGAATGCACAGAACAGGAAGAATTTTCACAGAATGCTACTGTGTAGTTTATATTTTAATATATTCCTTTTTCCACTATTACCCTCATAGCGCTCCGAATGTCCACTTGCATTTTCTACAGAAAGAGTGTTCAGAACTGCGCAATCAAAACTAAGGTTCAACTCTTTTAGTTGAACAAACAGAACAGAAATCAGTTTCACCCAATGCTTCTGTGTAGTTTTTATTTGTAGACATTCTTTTTCCCAATATAGGCCTCTTAGCGCTCAGAATGTCCAATTGCAGTTTCTACAGAAAGAGTGTTTCAGAACGGCTCAATCAAAAGTAAGGTTCAACTCTGTTAGTTGAATGCACAGAACAGAAAGAAGTTTCATACAATGCTTCTGTGTAATTTATATTTGAACATATTCTTTTTTCCACTATTACCCACTTAGCGCTACGAATGTCCAGTAGCATTTTCTACAGACAGAGTGTTTCAAAACTGCTCAATCAAAAGTATGGTTTAACTCTGTTAGCTGAATGCTCAGATCAGAAAGAAGTTTCACAGAATGCTTCTGTGTAGTTTATATTTGAATATATTCCTTTTTCCACTACTACGCTCTTAGCGCTCCAAATGTCCAGTTGCATTTTCTACAGAAAGAGTGTTCAGATCTGCTCAATCAAAAGTATGGTTTAACTCTGTTAGCTGAATGCACAGATCAGAAAGAAGTTTCACCGAATGATTCTGTGTAGTTTATATTTGAAGACATTCCTTTTTCCACTAATACCCTCTTAGCGCTACGAATCTCCACTTGCATTTTCTACAAAAAGAGTGTTTCATAACTGCTCAATCAAAAATATGTTTTATCTCTGTTAACTGAATTTACAGATCAGAAATAAGTTTCACAGAATGCATCTGTGTAGTTTGTATTTGAAGATATTCTTTTTCCCAATGTAGGCCTCTTAGCGCTTAGCATGTCCAATTGCAGTTTCTACAGAAAGAGTGTTTCAGAACGGCTCAATCAAAAGTAAGGTTCAACTCTGTTAGCTGAATGCACAGAACAGAAAGAATTTTCACAGAATGCTACTGTGTAGTTTATATTTGAATATATTCCTTTTTCCACTATTACCCTCTTAGCGCTCCGAATGTCCACTTGCATTTTCTACAGAAAGAGTGTTCAGAACTGCGCAATCAAAAGTATGGTTTAACTCTGATAGCTTAATGAACATATCAGAAATAAGTTTCACACAATGCTTCTGTGTAGTTTTTATTTGAAGATATTATTTTTCCCAATAGAGGCCTCTTAGCGCTCAGAATGTCCAATTCCAGTTTCTACAGAAAGAGTGTTTCAGAAAGGCTCAATCAAAAGTAAGGTTCAACTCTGTTAGTTGAATGCACAGAACAGAAAGAAGTTTCATACGATGCTTCTGTGTAGTTTATATTTGAACATATTCTTTTTTCCACTATTACCCACTTAGCGCTACGAATGTCCAGTTGCATTTTCTACAGACAGAATGTTTCAAAACTGCTCAATCAAAAGTGTGGTTTAACTCTGTTAGCTGAATGCTCAGATCAGAAAGAAGTTTCACAGAATGCTTCTGTGTAGTTTATATTTGAATATATTCCTTTTTCCACTACTACTCTCTTAGCGCTCCAAATGTCCAGTTGCATTTTCTACAGAAAGAGTGTTCTGATCTGCTGAATCAAAAGTATGGTTTAACTCTGTTAGCTGAATGCACAGATCAGAAAGAAGTTTCACAGAATGATTCTGTGTAGCTTATATATGGAGACATTCCTTTTTCCACTATTACCCTCTTAGCGCTCCGAATCTCCACTTGCATTTTCTACAGAAAGAGTGTTTCAGAACGGCTCAATCAAAACTAAGGTTCAACTCTTTTAGTTGAACAAACAGAACAGAAAGAAGTTTCACAGAATTCTTCTGTGTAGTTTTTATTTGTAGACATTCTTTTTCCCAATATAGGCCTCTTAGCGCTCACAATGTCCAATTGCAGTTTCTACAGAAAGAGTGTTTCAGAACGGCTCAATCAAAAGTAAGGTTCAACTCTGTTAGTTGAATGCACAGAACAGCAAGAAGTTTCACAGAATGCTTCCGTGTAGTTTATATTTGAACATATTCTTTTTTCCACTATTACCCACTTAGCGCTACGAATGTCCAGTTGCATTTTCTACAGACAGAGTGTTTCAAAATTGCTCAATCAAAAGTATGGTTTAACTCTGTTAGCTGAATGCTCAGATCAGAAAGAAGTTTCACAGAATGCTTCTGTGTAGTTTATATTTGAATATATTCCTTTTTCCACTACTACGCTCCTAGCGCTCCAAATGTCCAGTTGCATTTTCTACAGAAAGAGTGTTCAGATCTGCTCAATCAAAAGTATGGTTTAACTCTGTTAGCTGAATGCACAGATCAGAAAGAAGTTTCACCAAATGATTCTGTGTAGTTTATATTTGAAGACGTTCCTTTTTCCACTAGTACCCTCTTAGCGCTCCGAATCTCCACTTGCATTTTCTACAAAAAGAGTGTTTCATAACTGCTCAATCAAAAATATGTTTTATCCCTGTTAACTGAATTTACAGATCAGAAATAAGTTTCACAGAATGCATCTGTGTAGTTTTTATTTGAAGATATTCTTTTTCCCAATGTAGGCCTCTTAGCGCTTAGCATGTCCAATTGCAGTTTCTACAGAAAGAGTGTTTCAGAACGGCTCAATCAAAAGTAAGGTTCAACTCTGTTAGTTGAATGCACAGAACAGAAAGAAGTTTCATACAATGCTTCTGTGTAGTTTATATTTGAACATATTCTTTTCTCCACTATTACCCACTTAGCGCTACGAATGTCCAGTTGCATTTTCTACAGACAGAGTGTTTCAAAACTGCTCAATCAAAAGTATGGTTTAACTCTGTTAGCTGAATGCTCAGATCAGAAAGAAGTTTCACAGAATGCTTCTGTGTAGTTTATATTTGAATATATTCCTTTTTCCACTACTACTCTCTTAGCGCTCCAAATGTCCAGTTGCATTTTCTACAGAAAGAGTGTTCTGATCTGCTCAATGAAAAGTATGGTTTAACTCTGTTAGCTGAATGCACTGATCAGAAAGAAGTTTCACAGAATGATTCTGTGTAGTTTATATTTGGAGACATTCCTTTTTCCACTATTACCCTCTTAGCGCTCCGAATCTCCACTTGCATTTTCTACAGAAAGTGTGTTTAAGAACGGCTCAATCAAAACTAAGGTTCAAATCTTTTAGTTGAACAAACAGAACAGAAAGTAGTTTCACAGAATTCTTCTGTGTAGTTTTTATTTGTAGACATTCTTTTTCCCAATATAGGCCTCTTAGCGCTCAGAATGTCCAATTGCAGTTTCTACAGAAAGAGAGTTTCAGAACGGCTCAATCAAAAGTAAGGTTCAACTCTGTTAGTTGAATGCACAGAACAGAAAGAAGTTTCATACAATGCTTCTGTGTAGTTTATATTTGAACATATTCTTTTTTCCACTATTACCCACTTAGCGCTACGAATGTCCAGTTGCATTTTCTACAGACAGAGTGTTTCAAAACTGCTCAATCAAAAGTATGGTTTAAATCTGTTAGCTGAATGCTCAGATCAGAAAGAAGTTTCACAGAATGCTTCTGTGTAGTTTATATTTGAATATATTCCTTTTTCCACTACTACGCTCTTAGCGCTCCAAATGTCCAGTTGCATTTTCTACAGAAAGAGTGTTCAGATCTGCTCAATCAAAAGTATGGTTTAACTCTGTTAGCTGAATGCACAGATCAGAAAGAAGTTTCACCGAATGATTCTGTGTAGTTTATATTTGAAGACATTCCTTTTTCCACTATTACCCTCTTAGCGCTCTGAATCTCCACTTGCATTTTCTACAAAAAGAGTGTTTCATAACTGCTCAATCAAAAATATGTTTTATCTCTGTTAACTGAATTTACAGATCAGAAATAAGTTTCACAGAATGCATCTGTGTAGTTTTTATTTGAAGATATTCTTTTTCCCAATGTAGGCCTCTTAGCGCTTAGCATGTCCAATTGCAGATTCTACAGAAAGAGTGTTTCAGAACGGCTCAATCAAAAGTAAGGTTCAACTCTGTTAGTTGAATGCACAGAACAGAAAGAATATTCACAGAATGCTACTGTGTAGTTTATATTTGAATATATTCCTTTTTCCACTATTACCCTCTTAGCGCTCCGAATGTCCACTTGCATTTTCTACAGAAAGAGTGTTCAGAACTGCGCAATGAAAGGTATGGTTTAACTCTGTTAGCTTAATGAACATATCAGAAATAAGTTTCACACAATGCTTCTGTGTAGTTTTTATTTGAAGATATTATTTGTCCCAATAGAGGCCTCTTAGCGCTCAGAATGTCCAATTGCAGTTTCTACAGAAAGAGTGTTTCAGAAAGGCTCAATCAAAAGTAAGGTTCAACTCTGTTAGTTGAATGCACAGAACAGAAAGAAGTTTCATACAATGCTTCTGTGTAGTTTGTATCTGAACATACTCTTTTTTCCACTATTACCCACTTAGCGCTACGAATGTCCAGTTGCATTTTCTACAGACAGAGTGTTTCAAAACTGCTCAATCAAAAGTATGGTTTAACTCTGTTAGCTGAATGCTCAGATCGGAAAGAAGTTTCACAGAATGCTTCTGTGTAGTTTATATTTGAATATATTACTTTTTCCACTACTACTCTCTTAGTGCTCCAAATGTCCAGTTGCATTTTCTACAGAAAGAGTGTTCAGATCTGCTCAATCAAAAGTATGGTTTAACCCTGTTAGCTGAATGCACAGATCAGAAAGAAGTTTCACAGAATGATTCTGTGTAGTTTATATTTGGAGACATTCCTTTTTCCACTATTACCCTCTTAGCGCACCGAATCTCCACTTGCATTTTCTACAGAAAGTGTGTTTCAGAACGGCTCAATCAAAACTAAGGTTCAACTCTTTTAGTTGAACAAATAGAACAGAAAGAAGTTTCACACAATTCTTCTGTGTAGTTTTTATTTGTAGACATTCTTTTTCCCAATATATTCCTCTTAGCGCTCAGAATGTCCAATTGCAGTTTCTACAGAAAGAGTGTTTCAGAACGGCTCAATCAAAAGTAAGGTTCAACTCTGTTAGTTGAATGCACAGAACAGAAAGAAGTTTCATACAATGCTTCTGTGTAGTTTATATTTGAACATATTCTTTTTTCCACTATTACCCACTTAGCGCTACGAATGTCCAGTTGCATTTTCTACAGACAGAGTGTTTCAAAACTGCTCAATCAAAAGTATGGTTTAACTCTGTTAGCTGAATGCTCAGATCAGAAAGAAGTTTCACAGAAGGCTTCTGTGTAGTTTATATTTGAATATATTCCTTTTTCCACTACTACGCTCTTAGCGCTCCAAATGTCCAGTTGCATTTTCTACAGAAAGAGTGTTCAGATCTGCTCAATCAAAAGTATGGTTTAACTCTGTTAGCTGAATGCACAGATCAGAAAGAAGTTTCACCGAATGATTCTGTGTAGTTTATATTTGAAGATATTCCTTTTTCCACTATTACCCTCTTAGCGCTCCGAATCTCCACTTGCATTTTCTACAAAAAGAGTGTTTCATAACTGCTCAATCAAAAATATGTTTTATCTCTGTTAACTGAATTTACAGATCAGAAATAAGTTTCACAGAATGCATCTGTGTAGTTTGTATTTGAAGATATTCTTTTTCCCAATGTAGGCCTCTTAGCGCTTAGCATGTCCAATTGCAGTTTCTACAGAAAGAGTGTTTCAGAACGGCTCAATCAAAAGTAAGGTTCAACTCTGTTAGTTGAATGCACAGAACAGAAAGAATTTTCACAGAATGCTACTGTGTAGTTTATATTTGAATATATTCCTTTTTCCACTATTACCCTCTTAGCGCTCCAAATGTCCAGTTGCATTTTCTACAGAAAGAGTGTTCAGATCTGCTCAATCAAAAGTATGGTTTAACTCTGTTAGCTGAATGCACAGATCAGAAAGAAGTTTCACCGAATGATTCTGTGTAGTTTATATTTGAAGACATTCCTTTTTCCACTAATAACCTCTTAGCGCTCCGAATCTCCACTTGCATTTTCTACAAAAAGAGTGTTTCATAACTGCTCAATCAAAAATATGTTTTATCTCTGTTAACTGAATGTACAGATCAGAAATGATTTTCACAGAATCCATCTGTGTAGTTTTTATTTGAAGATATTCTTTTTCCCAATGTAGGCCTCTTAGCGCTTAGCATGTCCAATTGCAGTTTCTACAGAAAGAGTGTTTCATAACGGCTCAATCAAAAGTAAGGTTCAACTCTGTTAGTTGAATGCACAGAACAGGAAGAATTTTCACAGAATGCTACTGTGTAGTTTATATTTGAATATATTCCTTTTTCCACTACTACCCTCATAGCGCTCCGAATGTCCACTTGCATTTTCTACAGAAAGAGTGTTCACAACTGCGCAATCAAAACTAAGGTTCAACTCTGTTAGTTGAACAAACAGAACAGAAAGAAGTTTCACCCAATGCTTCTGTGTAGTTTTTATTTGTAGACATTCTTTTTCGCAATATAGGCCTCTTAGCGCTCAGAATGTCCAATTGCAGTTTCTACAGAAAGAGTGTTTCAGAACGGCTCAATCAAACGTAAGGTTCAACTCTGTTAGTTGAATGCACAGAACAGAAAGAAGTTTCATACAATGCTTCTGTGTAGTTTATATTTGAACATATTCTTTTTTCCACTATTACCCACTTAGCGCTACGAATGTCCAGTTGCATTTTCTACAGACAGAGTGTTTCAAAACTGCTCAATCAAAAGTATGGTTTAACTCTGTTAGCTGAATGCTCAGATCAGAAAGAAGTTTCACAGAATGCTTCTGTGTAGTTTATATTTGAATATATTCCTTTTTCCACTACTACTCTCTTAGCGCTCCAAATGTCCAGTTGCATTTTCTACAGAAAGAGTGTTCAGATCTGCACAATCAAAAGTATGGTTTAACTCTGTTAGCTGAATGCACAGATCAGAAAGAAGTTTCACAGAATGATTCTGTGTAGTTTATATTTGAAGACATTCCTTTTTCCACTATTACCCTCTTAGCGCTCCGAATCTCCGCTTGCATTTTCTTCAAAAAGCGTGTTTCATAACTGCTCAATCAAAAATATGTTTTATCTCTGTTAACTGAATTTACAGATCAGAAATAAGTTTCACAGAATGCATCTGTGTAGTTTTTATTTGAAGATATTCTTTTTCCCAATATAGGCCTCTTAGCGCTTAGCATGTCAGATTGCAGTTTCTACAGAAAGAGTGTTTCAGAACAGCTCAATCAAAAGTAAGGTTCAACTCTGTTAGTTGAATGCACAGAACAGAAAGAATTTTCACAGAATGATACTGTGTAGTTTATATTTGAATATATTCCTTTTTCCACTATTACCCTCTTAGCGCTCCGAATGTCCACTTGCATTTTCTACAGAAAGAGTGTTCAGAACTGCGCAATCAAAAGTATGGTTTAACTCTGTTAGCTTAATGAACATATCAGAAATAAGTTTCACACAATGCTTCTGTGTAGTTTTTATATGAAGATATTATTTTTCCCAATAGAGGCCTCTTAGCGCTCAGAATGTCCAATTGCAGTTTCTACAGAAAGAGTGTTTCAGAAAGGCTCAATCAAAAGTAAGGTTCAACTCTGTTAGTTGAATGCACAGAACAGAAAGAAGTTTCATACAATGCTTCTGTGTAGTTTATATTTGAACATATTCTTTTTTCCACTATTACCCACTTAGCGCTACGAATGTCCAGTTGCATTTTCTACAGACAGAGTGTTTCAAAACTGCTCAATCAAAAGTATGGTTTAACTCTGTTAGCTGAATGCTCAGATCAGAAAGAAGTTTCACAGAATGCTTCTGTGTAGTTTATATTTGAATATATTCCTTTTTCCACTACTAATCTCTTAGCGCTCCAAATGTCCAGTTGCATTTTCTACAGAAAGAGTGTTCAGATCTGCTCAATCAAAAGTATGTTTTAACTCTGTTAGCTGAATGCACAGATCAGAAAGAAGTTTCACAGAATTATTCTGTGTAGTTTATATTTGGAGACATTCCTTTTTCCACTATTACCCTCTTAGCGCTCCGAATCTCCACTTGCATTTTCTACAGATAGAGTGTTTCAGAACGGCTCAATCAAAACTAAGGTTCAACTCTTTTAGTTGAACAAACAGAACAGAAAGAAGTTTCACACAATTCTTCTGTGTAGTTTTTATTTGTAGACATTCTTTTTCCCAATATAGGCCTCTTAGCGCTCAGAATGTCCAATTGCAGTTTCTACAGAAAGAGTGTTTCAGAACGGCTCAATCAAAAGTAAGGTTCAACTCTGTTAGTTGAATGCACAGAACAGAAAGAAGTTTCACACAATGCTTCTGTGTAGTTTATATTTGAACATATTCTTTTTTCCACTATTACACACTTAGCGCTACGAATGTCCAGTTGCATTTTCTACAGACAGAGTGTTTCAAAACTGCTCAATCAAAAGTATGTTTTAACTCTGTTAGCTGAATGCTCAGATCAGAAAGAAGTTTCACAGAATGCTTCTGTGTAGTTTATATTTGAATATATTACTATTTCCACTACTACGCTCTTAGCGCTGCAAATGTCCAGTTGCATTTTCTACAGAAAGAGTGTTCAGATCTGCTCAATCAAAAGTATGGTTTAATTCTGTTAGCTGAATGCACAGATCAGAAAGAAGTTTCACCGAATGATTCTGTGTAGTTTATATTTGAAGACATTCCTTTTTCCACTATTACCCCCTTAGCGCTCCGAATCTCCACTTGCATTTTCTACAAAAACAGTGTTTCATAACTGCTCAATCAAAAATATGTTTTATCTCTGTTAACTGAATTTACAGATCAGAAATAAGTTTCACAGAATGCATCTGTGTAGTTTTTATTTGAAGATATTCTTTTTCCCAATGTAGGCCTCTTAGCGCTTAGCATGTCCAATTGCAGTTTCTACAGAAAGAATGTTTCAGAACGGCTCAATCAAAAGTAAGGTTCAACTCTGTTAGTTGAATGCACAGAACAGAAAGAATTTTCACAGAATGCTACTGTGTAGTTTATATTTGAATATATTCCTTTTTCCACTATTACCCTCTTAGCGCTCCGAATGTCCACTTGCATTTTCTACAGAAAGAGTGTTCAGAACTGCGCAATCAAAAATATGGTTTAACTCTGTTAGCTTAATGAACATATCAGAAATAAGTTTCACACAATGCTTCTGTGTAGTTTTTATTTGAAGATATTATTTGTCCCAATAGAGGCCTCTTAGCGCTCAGAATGTCCAATTGCAGTTTCTACAGAAAGAGTGTTTCAGAAAGGCTCAATCAAAAGTAAGGTTCAACTCTGTTAGTTGAATGCACAGAACAGAAAGAAGTTTCATACAATGCTTCTGTGTAGTTTATATCTGAACATACTCTTTTTTCCACTATTACCCACTTAGCGCTACGAATGTCCAGTTGCATTTTCTACAGACAGAGTGTTTCAAAACTGCTCAATCAAAAGTATGGTTTAACTCTGTTAGCTGAATGCTCAGATCGGAAAGAAGTTTCACAGAATGCTTCTGTGTAGTTTATATTTGAATATATTACTTTTTCCACTACTACTCTCTTAGTGCTCCAAATGTCCAGTTGCATTTTCTACAGAAAGAGTGTTCAGATCTGCTCAATCAAAAGTATGGTTTAACTCTGTTAGCTGAATGCACAGATCAGAAAGAAGTTTCACAGAATGATTCTGTGTAGTTTATATTTGGAGACATTCCTTTTTCCACTATTACCCTCTTAGCGCTCCGAATCTCCACTTGCATTTTCTACAGAAAGTGTGTTTCAGAACGGCTCAATCAAAACTAAGGTTCAACTCTTTTAGTTGAACAAATAGAACAGAAAGAAGTTTCACACAATTCTTCTGTGTAGTTTTTATTTATAGACATTCTTTTTCCCAATATATTCCTCTTAGCGCTCAGAATGTCCATTTGCAGTTTCTACAGAAAGAGTGTTTCAGAACGGCTCAATCAAAAGTAAGGTTCAACTCTGTTAGTTGAATGCACAGAACAGAAAGAAGTTTCATACAATGCTTCTGTGTAGTTTATATTTGAACATATTCTTTTTTCCACTATTACCCACTTAGCGCTACGAATGTCCAGTTGCATTTTCTACAGAGAGAGTGTTTCAAAACTGCTCAACCAAAAGTATGGTTTAACTCTGTTAGCTGAATGCTCAGATCAGAAAGAAGTTTCACAGAAGGCTTCTGTGTAGTTTATATTTGAATATATTCCTTTTTCCACTACTACGCTCTTAGCGCTCCAAATGTCCAATTGCATTTTCTACAGAAAGAGTGTTCAGATCTGCTCAATCAAAAGTATGGTTTAACTCTGTTAGCTGAATGCACAGATCAGAAAGAAGTTTCACCGAATGATTCTGTGTAGTTTATATTTGAAGATATTCCTTTTTCCACTATTACCCTCTTAGCGCTCCGAATCTCCACTTGCATTTTCTACAAAAAGAGTGTTTCATAACTGCTCAATCAAAAATATGTTTTATCTCTGTTAACTGAATTTACAGATCAGAAATAAGTTTCACAGAATGCATCTGTGTAGTTTTTATTTGAAGATATTCTTTTTCCCAATGTAGGCCTCTTAGCACTTAGCATGTCCAATTGCAGTTTCTACAGAAAGAGTGTTTCAGAACGGCTCAATCAAAAGTAAGGTTCAAATCTGTTAGTTGAATGCACAGAACAGAAAGAATTTTCACAGAATGCTACTGTGTAGTTTATATTTGAATATATTCCTTTTTCCACTATTACACTCTTAGCGCTCCAAATGTCCAGTGGCATTTTCTACAGAAAGAGTGTTCAGATCTGCTCAATCAAAAGTATGGTTTAACTCTGTTAGCTGAATGCACAGATCAGAAAGAAGTTTCACCGAATGATTCTGTGTAGTTTATATTTGAAGACATTCTTTTTTCCACTATTACCCTCTTAGCGCTCCGAATCTCCACTTGCATTTTCTACAAAAAGAGTGTTTCATAACTGCTCAATCAAAAATATGTTTTATCTCCGTTAACTGAATTTACAGATCAGAAATAATTTTCACAGAATGCATCTGTGTAGTTTTTATTTGAAGATATTCTTTTTCCCAATGTAGGCCTCTTAGCGCTTAGCATGTCCAATTGCAGTTTCTACAGAAAGAGTGTTTCATAACGGCTCAATCAAAATAAGGTTCAACTCTGTTAGTTGAATGCACAGAACAGGAAGAATTTTCACAGAATTCTACTGTGTAGTTTATAATTGAATATATTCCTTTTTCCACTATTACCCTCATAGTGCTCCGAATGTCCACTTGCATTTTCTACAGAAAGAGTGTTCAGAACTGCGCAATCAAAACTAAGGTTCAACTCTTTTATTTGAACAAACAGAACAGAAAGAAGTTTCACCCAATGCTTCTGTGTAGTTTTTATTTGTAGACATTATTTTTCCCAATATAGGCCTCTTAGCGCTCAGAATGTCCAATTGCAGTTTGTACAGAAAGAGTGTTTCAGAACGGCTCAATCAAACGTAAGGTTCAACTCTGTTAGTTGAATGCACAGAACAGAAAGAAGTTTCATACAATGCTTCTGTGTAGTTTATATTTGAACATATTCTTTTTTCCACTATTACCCACTTAGCGCTACGAATGTCCAGTTGCATTTTCTACAGACAGAGTGTTTCAAAACTGCTCAATGAAAAGTATGGTTTAACTCTGTTAGCTGAATGCTCAGATCAGAAAGAAGTTTCACAGAATGCTTCTGTGTAGTTTATATTTGAATATATTCCTTTTTCCACTACTACGCTCTTAGCGCTCCAAATGTCCAGTTGCATTTTCTACAGAAAGAGTGTTCAGATCTGCACAATCAAAAGTATGGTTTAACTCTGTTAGCTGAATGCACAGATCAGTAAGAAGTTTCACCGAATGATTCTGTGTAGTTTATATTTGAAGACATTCCTTTTTCCACTATTATCCTCTTAGCGCTCCGAATCTCCACTTGCATTTTCTTCAAAAAGCGTGTTTCATAACTGCTCAATCAAAAATATGTTTTATCTCTGTTAACTGAATTTACAGATCAGAAATAAGTTTCACAGAATGCATCTGTGTAGTTTTTATTTGAAGATATTCTTTTTCCCAATGTAGGCCTCTTAGCGCTTAGCATGTCAGATTGCAGTTTCTACAGAAAGAGTGTTTCAGAACAGCTCAATCAAAAGTAAGGTTCAACTCTGTTAGTTGAATGCACAGAACAGAAAGAATTTTCACAGAATGCTACTGTGTAGTTTATATTTGAATATATTCCTTTTTCCACTATTACCCTCTTAGCGCTCCGAATGTCCACTTGCATTTTCTACAGAAAGAGTGTTCAGAACTGCGCAATCAATAGTATGGTTTAACTCTGTTAGCTTAATGAACATATCAGAAATAAGTTTCACACAATGCTTCTGTGTAGTTTTTATTTGAAGATATTATTTTTCCCAATAGAGGCCTCTTAGCGCTCAGAATGTCCAATTGCAGTTTCTACAGAAAGAGTGTTTCAGAAAGGCTCAATCAAATGTAAGGTTCAACTCTGTTAGTTGAATGCACAGAACAGAAAGAAGTTTCATACAGTGCTTCTGTGTAGTTTATATTTGAACATATTCTTTTTTCCACTATTACCCACTTAGCGCTACGAATGTCCAGTTGCATTTTCTACAGACAGAGTGTTTCAAAACTGCTCAATCAAAAGTATGGTTTAACTCTGTTAGCTGAATGCTCAGATCAGAAAGAAGTTTCACAGAATGCTTCTGTGTAGTTTATATTTGAATATATTCCTTTTTCCACTACTACTCTCTTAGCGCTCCAAATGTCCAGTTGCATTTTCTACAGAAAGAGTGTTCAGATCTGCTCAATCAAAAGTATGGTTTAACTCTGTTAGCTGAATGCACAGATCAGAAAGAAATTTCACAGAATTATTCTGTGTAGTTTATATTTGGAGACATTCCTTTTTCCACTATTACCCTCTTAGCTCTCCGAATCTCCACTTGCATTTTCTACAGAAAGAGTGTTTCAGAACGGCTCAATCAAAACTAAGGTTCAACTCTTTTAGTTGAACAAACAGAACAGAAAGAAGTTTCACACAATTCTTCTGTGTAGTTTTTATTTGTAGACATTCTTTTTCCCAATATAGGCCTCTTAGCGCTCAGAATGTCCAATTGCAGTTTCTACAGAAAGAGTGTTTCAGAACGGCTCAATCAAAAGTAAGGTTCAACTCTGTTAGTTGAATGCACGGAACAGAAAGAAGTTTCACACAATGCTTCTGTGTAGTTTATATTTGAACATATTCTTTTTTCCACTATTACCCACTTAGCGCTACGAATGTCCAGTTGCATTTTCTACAGACAGAGTGTTTCAAAACTGCTCAATCAAAAGTATGTTTTAAATCTGTTAGCTGAATGCTCAGAACAGAAAGAAGTTTCACAGAATGCTTCTGTGTAGTTTATATTTGAATATATTCCTTTTTCCACTACTACGCTCTTAGCGCTCCAAATGTCCAGTTGCATTTTCTACAGAAAGAGTGTTCAGATCTGCTCAATCAAAAGTATGGTTTAATTCTGTTAGCTGAATGCACAGATCAGAAAGAAGTTTCACCGAATGATTCTGTGTAGTTTATATTTGAAGACATTCCTTTTTCCACTATTACCCTCTTAGCGCTCCGAATCTCCACTTGCATTTTCTACAAAAACAGTGTTTCATAACTGCTCAATCAAAAATATGTTTTATCTCTGTTAACTGAATTTACAGATCAGAAATAAGTTTCACAGAATGCATCTGTGTAGTTTTTATTTGAAGATATTCTTTTTCCCAATGTAGGCCTCTTAGCGCTTAGCATGTCCAATTGCAGTTTCTACAGAAAGAGTGTTTCAGAACGGCTCAATCAAAAGTAAGGTTCAACTCTGTTAGTTGAATGCACAGAACAGAAAGAATTTTCACAGAATGCTACTGTGTAGTTTATATTTGAATATATTCCTTTTTCCACTATTACCCTCTTAGCGCTCCGAATGTCCACTTGCATTTTCTACAGAAAGAGTGTTCAGAACTGCGCAATCAAAAGTATGGTTTAACTCTGTTAGCTTAATGAACATATCAGAAATAAGTTTCACACAATGCTTCTGTGTAGTTTTTATTTGAAGATATTATTTTTCCCAATAGAGGCCTCTTAGCGCTCAGAATGTCCAATTGCAGTTTCTACAGAAAGAGTGTTTCAGAACGGCTCAATCAAAAGTAAGGTTCAACTCTGTTAGTTGAATGCACAGAACAGAAAGAAGTTTCATACGATGCTTCTGTGTAGTTTATATTTGAACATATTCTTTTTTCCACTATTACCCACTTAGCGCTACGAATGTCCAGTTGCATTTTCTACAGACAGAGTGTTTCAAAACTGCTCAATCAAAAGTATGGTTTAACTCTGTTAGCTGAATGCTCAGATCAGAAAGAAGTTTCACAGAATGCTTCTGTGTAGTTTATATTTGAATATATTCCTTTTTCCTCTACTACTCTCTTAGCGCTCCAAATGTCCAGTTGCATTTTCTACAGAAAGAGTGTTCAGATCTGCTCAATCAAAAGTATGGTTTAACTCTGTTAGCTGAATGCACAGATCAGAAAGAAGTTTCACAGAATGATTCTGTGTAGTTTATATTTGGAGACATTACTTTTTCCACTATTACCCTCTTAGCGCTCAGAATCTCCACTTGCATTTTCTACAGAAAGAGTGTTTCAGAACGGCTCAATCAAAACTAAGGTTCAATTCTTTTAGTTGAACAAACAGAACAGAAAGAAGTTTCACACAATTCTTCTGTGTAGTTTTTATTTGTAGACATTCGTTTTCCCAATATAGGCCTCTTAGCGCTCAGAATGTCCAATTGCAGTTTCTACAGAAAGAGTGTTTCAGAACGGCTCAGTCAAAAGTAAGGTTCAACTGTGTTAGTTGAATGCACAGAACAGAAAGAAGTTTCATACAATGCTTCTGTGTAGTTTATATTTGAACATATTCTTTTTTCCACTATTACCCACTTAGCGCTACGAATGTCCAGTTGCATTTTCTACAGGGAGAGTGTTTCAAAACTGCTCAATCAAAAGTATGGTTTAACTCTGTTAGCTGAATGCTCAGATCAGAAAGAACTTTCACAGAATGCTTGTGTGTAGTTTATATTTGAATATATTCCTTTTTCCACTACTACGCTCTTAGCGCTCCAAATGTCCAGTTGCATTTTCTACAGAAAGAGTGTTCAGATCTGCTCAGTCAAAACAATGGTTTAACTCTGTTAGCTGAATGCACATATCAGAAAGAAGTTTCACCGAATGATTCTGTGTAGTTTATATTTGAAGACATTCCTTTTTCCACTATTACCCTCTTAGCGCTCCGAATCTCCACTTGCATTTTCTACAAAAAGAGTGTTTCATAACTGCTCAATCAAAAATATGTTTTATCTCTGTTAAATGAATTTACAGATCAGAAATAAGTTCCACAGAATGCATCTGTGTAGTTTTTATTTGAAGATATTCTTTTTCCCAATGTAGGCCTCTTAGCGCTTAGCATGTCCAATTGCAGTTTCTACAGAAAGAGTGTTTCAGAACGGCTCAATCAAAAGTAAGGTTCAACTCTGTTAGTTGAATGCACAGAACAGAAAGAATTTTCACAGAATGCTACTGTGTAGTTTATATTTGAATATATTCCTTTTTCCACTATTACCCTCTTAGCGCTCCGAATGTCCACTTGCATTTTCTACAGAAAGAGTGTTCAGAACTGCGCAATCAAAAGTATGGTTTAACTCTGTTAGCTTAATGAACATATCAGAAATAAGTTTCACACAATGCTTCTGTGTAGTTTTTATTTGAAGATATTATTTTTCCCAATAGAGGCCTCTTAGCGCTCAGAATGTCCAATTGCAGTTTCTACAGAAAGAGTATTTCAGAAAGGCTCAATCAAATGTAAGGTTCAACTCTGTTAGTTGAATGCACAGAACAGAAAGAAGTTTCATACGATGCTTCTGTGTAGTTTATATTTGAACATATTCTTTTTTCCACTATTACCCACTTAGCGCTACGAATGTCCAGTTGCATTTTCTACAGACAGAGTGTTTCAAAACTGCTCAATCAAAAGTATGGTTTAACTCTGTTAGCTGAATGCTCAGATCAGAAAGAAGTTTCACAGAATGCTTCTGTGTAGTTTATATTTGAATATATTCCTTTTTCCACTACTACTCTCTTAGCGCTCAAAATGTCCAGTTGCATTTTCTACAGAAAGAGTGTTCAGATCTGCTCAATCAAAAGTATGGTTTAACTCTGTTAGCTGAATGCACAGATCAGAAAGAAGTTTCACAGAATGATTCTGTGTAGTTTATATTTGGAGACATTCCTTTTTCCACTATTACCCTCTTAGCGCTCAGAATCTCCACTTGCATTTTCTACAGAAAGAGTGTTTCAGAACGGCTCAATCAAAACTAAGGTTCAATTCTTTTAGTTGAAGAAACAGAACAGAAAGAAGTTTCACACAATTCTTCTGTGTAGTTTTAATTTGTAGACATTCGTTTTCCCAATATAGGCCTCTTAGCGCTCAGAATGTCCAATTGCAGTTTCTACAGAAAGAGTGTTTCAGAACGGCTCAATCAAAAGTAAGGTTCAACTCTGTTAGTTGAATGCACAGAACAGAAAGAAGTTTCATACAATGCTTCTGTGTAGTTTATATTTGAACATATTCTTTTTTCCACTATTACCCACTTAGCGCTACGAATGTCCAGTTGCATTTTCTACAGACAGAGTGTTTCAAAACTGCTCAATCAAAAGTATGGTTTAACTCTGTTAGCTGAATGCTCAGATCAGAAAGAACTTTCACAGAATGCTTCTGTGTAGTTTATATTTGAATATATTCCTTTTTCCACTACTACGCTCTTAGCGCTCCAAATGTCCAGTTGCATTTTCTACAGAAAGAGTGTTCAGATCTGCTCAGTCAAAACTATGGTTTAACTCTGTTAGCTGAATGCACATATCAGAAAGAATTTCACCGAATGATTCTGTGTAGTTTATATTTGAAGACATTCCTTTTTCCACTATTACCCTCTTAGCGCTCCGAATCTCCACTTGCATTTTCTACAAAAAGAGTGTTTCATAACTGCTCAATCAAAAATATGTTTTATCTCTGTTAAATGAATTTACAGATCAGAAATAAGTTCCACAGAATGCATCTGTGTAGTTTTTATTTGAAGATATTCTTTTTCCCAATGTAGGCCTCTTAGCGCTTAGCATGTCCAATTGCAGTTTCTACAGAAAGAGTGTTTCAGAACGGCTCAATCAAAAGTAAGGTTCAACTCTGTTAGTTGAATGCACAGAACAGAAAGAATTTTCACAGAATGCTACTGTGTAGTTTATATTTGAATATATTCCTTTTTCCACTATTACCCTCTTAGCACTCCGAATGTCCACTTGCATTTTCTACAGAAAGAGTGTTCAGAACTGCGCAATCAAAAGTATGGTTTAACTCTGTTAGCTTAATGAACATATCAGAAATAAGTTTCACACAATGCTTCTGTGTAGTTTTTATTTGAAGATATTATTTTTCCCAATAGAGGCCTCTTAGCGCTCAGAATGTCCAATTGTAGTTTCTACAGAAAGAGTGTTTCAGAAAGGCTCAATCAAAAGTAAGGTTCAACTCTGTTAGTTGAATGCACAGAACAGAAAGAAGTTTCATACAATGCTTCTGTGTAGTTTATATTTGAACATATTCTTTTTTCCACTATTACCCACTTAGCGCTACGAATGTCCAGTTGCATTTTCTACAGACAGAGTGTTTCAAAACTGCTCAATCAAAAGTATGGTTTAACTCTGTTAGCTGAATGCTCAGATCGGAAAGAAGTTTCACAGAATGCTTCTGTGTAGTTTATATTTGAATATATTACTTTTTCCACTACTACTCTCTTAGCGCTCCAAATGTCCAGTTGCATTTTCTACAGAAAGAGTGTTCAGATCTGCTCAATAAAAAGTATGGTTTAACTCTGTTAGCTGAATGCACAGATCAGAAAGAAGTTTCACAGAATGATTCTGTGTAGTTTATATTTGGAGACATTCCTTTTTCCACTATTAACCTCTTAGCGCTCCGAATCTACACTTGCATTTTCTACAGAAAGATTGTTTCAGAACGGCTCAATCAAAACTAAGGTTCAACTCTTTTAGTTGAAGAAACAGAACAGAAAGAAGTTTCACACAATTCTTCTGTGTAGTTTTTATTTGTAGACATTCTTTTTCCCAATATAGGCCTCTTAGCGCTCAGAATGTCCAATTTCAGTTTCTACAGAAAGAGTGTTTCCGAACGGCTCAATCAAAAGTAAGGTTCAACTCTGTTAGTTGAATGCACAGAACAGAAAGAAGTTTCATACAATGCTTCTGTGTAGTTTATATTTGAACATATTCTTTTTTCCACTATTACCCACTTAGCGCTACGAATGTCCAGTTGCATTTTCTACAGACAGAGTGTTTCAAAACTGCTCAATCAAAAGTATGGTTTAACTCTGTTAGCTGAATGCTCAGATCAGAAAGAAGTTTCACAGAATGCTTCTGTGTAGTTTATATTTGACTATATTCCTTTTTCCACTACTACGTTCTTAGCGCTCCAATTGTCCAGTTGCATTTTCTACAGAAAGAGTGTTCAGATCTGCTCAATCAAAAGTATGGTTTAACTCTGTTAGCTGAATGCACAGATCAGAAAGAAGTTTCACAGAATGATTCTGTGTAGTTTATATTTGGAGACATTCCTTTTTCCACTATTACCCTATTAGCGCTCCGAATCTCCACTTGCATTTTCTACAGAAAGAGTGTTTCAGAACGGCTGAATCAAAACTAAGGTTCAACTCTTTTAGTTGAACAAACAGAACAGAAAGAAGTTTCACACAATTCTTCTGTGTAGTTTTTATTTGTAGACATTCTTTTACCCAATATAGGCCTCTTAGCGCTCAGAATGTCCAATTGCAGTTTCTACAGAAAGAGTGTTTCAGAACGGCTCAATCAAAAGTAAGGTTCAACTCTGTTAGTTGAATGCACAGAACAGAAAGAAGTTTCATACAATGCTTCTGTGTAGTTTATATTTGAACATATTCTTTTTTCCACTATTACCCACTTAGCGCTACGAATGTCCAGTTGCATTTTCTACAGACAGAGTGTTTCAAAACTGCTCAATCAAAAGTATGGTTTAACTCTGTTAGCTGAATGCTCAGATCAGAAAGAATTTTCACAGAATGCTACTGTGTAGTTTATATTTGAATATATTCCTTTTTCCACTATTACCCTCTTAGCGCTCCAAATGTCCAGTTGCATTTTCTACAGAAAGAGTGTTCAGATCTGCTCAATCAAAAGTATGGTTTAACTCTGTTAGCTGAATGCACAGATCAGAAAGAAGTTTCACCGAATGATTCTGTGTAGTTTATATTTGAAGACATTCCTTTTTCCACTATTACCCTCTTAGCGCTCCGAATCTCCACTTGCATTTTCTACAAAAACAGTGTTTCATAACTGCTCAATCAAAAATATGTTTTATCTCTGTTAACTGAATTTACAGATCAGAAATAAGTTTCACAGAATGCATCTGTGTAGTTTTTATTTGAAGATATTCTTTTTCCCAATGTAGGCCTCTTAGCGCTTAGCATGTCCAATTGCAGTTTCTACAGAAAGAGTGTTTCAGAACGGCTCAATCAAAAGTAAGGTTCAACTCTGTTAGTTGAATGCACAGAACAGAAAGAATTTTCACAGAATGCTACTGTGTAGTTTACATATGAATATATTCCTTTTTCCGCTATTACCCTCTTAGCGCTCCGAATGTCCACTTGCATTTTCTACAGAAAGAGTGTTCAGAACTGCGCAATCAAAAGTATGGTTTAACTCTGTTAGCTTAATGAACATATCAGAAATAAGTTTCACACAATGCTTCTGTGTAGTTTTTATTTGAAGATATTATTTGTCCCAATAGAGGCCTCTTAGCGCTCAGAATGTCCAATTGCAGTTTCTACAGAAAGAGTGTTTCAGAAAGGCTCAATCAAAAGTAAGGTTCAACTCTGTTAGTTGAATGCACAGAACAGAAAGAAGTTTCATACAATGCTTCTGTGTAGTTTATATCTGAACATACTCTTTTTTCCACTATTACCCACTTAGCGCTACGAATGTCCAGTTGCATTTTCTACAGACAGAGTGTTTCAAAACTGCTCAATCAAAAGTATGGTTTAACTCTGTTAGCTGAATGCTCAGATCGGAAAGAAGTTTCACAGAATGCTTCTGTGTAGTTTATATTTGAATATATAACTTTTTCCACTACTACTCTTTTAGTGCTCCAAATGTCCAGTTGCATTTTCTACAGAAAGAGTGTTCAGATCTGCTCAATCAAAAGTATGGTTTAACTCTGTTAGCTGAATGCACAGATCAGAAAGAAGTTTCACAGAATGATTCTGTGTAGTTTATATTTGGAGACATTCCTTTTTCCACTATTACCCTCTTAGCGCTCCGAATCTCCACTTGCATTTTCTACAGAAAGTGTGTTTCAGAACGGCTCAATCAAAACTAAGGTTCAACTCCTTTAGTTGAACAAATAGAACAGAAAGAAGTTTCACACAATTCTTCTGTGTAGTTTTTATTTGTAGACATTCTTTTTCCCAATATATTCCTCTTAGCGCTCAGAATGTCCAATGGCAGTTTCTACAGAAAGAGTGTTTCAGAACGGCTCAATCAAAAGTAAGGTTCAACTCTGTTAGTTGAATGCACAGAACAGAAAGAAGTTTCATACAATGCTTCTGTGTAGTTTATATTTGAACATATTCTTTTTTCCACTATTACCCACTTAGCGCTACGAATGTCCAGTTGCATTTTCTACAGACAGAGTGTTTCAAAACTGCTCAATCAAAAGTATGGTTTAACTCTGTTAGCTGAATGCTCAGATCAGAAAGAAGTTTCACAGAAGGCTTCTGTGTAGTTTATATTTGAATATATTCCTTTTTCCACTACTACGCTCTTAGCGCTCCAAATGTCCAATTGCATTTTCTACAGAAAGAGTGTTCAGATCTGCTCAATCAAAAGTATGGTTTAACTCTGTTAGCTGAATGCACAGATCAGAAAGAAGTTTCACCGAATGATTCTGTGTAGTTTATATTTGAAGATATTCCTTTTTCCACTATTACCCTCTTAGCGCTCCGAATCTCCACTTGCATTTTCTACAAAAAGGGTGTTTCATAACTGCTCAATCAAAAATATGTTTTATCTCTGTTAACTGAATTTACAGATCAGAAATAAGTTTCACAGAATGCATCTGTGTAGTTTTTATTTGAAGATATTCTTTTTCCCAATGTAGGCCTCTTAGCACTTAGCATGTCCAATTGCAGTTTCTACAGAAAGAGTGTTTCAGAACGGCTCAATCAAAAGTAAGGTTCAACTCTGTTAGTTGAATGCACAGAACAGAAAGAATTTTCACAGAATGCTACTGTGTAGTTTATATTTGAATATATTCCTTTTTCCACTATTACCCTCTTAGCGCTCCAAATGTCCTGTTGCATTTTCTACAGAAAGAGTGTTCAGATCTGCTCAATCAAAAGTATGGTTTAACTCTGTTAGCTGAATGCACAGATCAGAAAGAAGTTTCACCGAATGATTCTGTGTAGTTTATATTTGAAGACATTCCTTTTTCCACTATTACCCTCTTAGCGCTCCGAATCTCCACTTGCATTTTCTACAAAAAGTGTGTTTCATAACTGCTCAATCAAAAATATGTTTTATCTCTGTTAACTGAATTTACAGATCAGAAATAATTTTCACAGAATGCATCTGTGTAGTTTTTATTTGAAGATATTCTTTTTCCCAATGTAGGCCTCTTAGCGCTTAGCATGTCCAATTGCAGTTTCTACAGAAAGAGTGTTTCATAACGGCTCAATCAAAAGTAAGGTTCAACTCTGTTAGTTGAATGCACAGAACAGAAAGAATTTTCACAGAATGCTACTGTGTAGTTTATATTTGAATATATTCCTTTTTCCACTATTACCCTCATAGCGCTCCGAATGTCCACTTGCATTTTCTACAGAAAGAGTGTTCAGAACTGCGCAATCAAAACTAAGGTTCAACTCTTTTAGTTGAACAAACAGAACAGAAAGAAGTTTCACCCAATGCTTCTGTGTAGTTTTTATTTGTAGACATTCTTTTTCCCAATATAGGCCTCTTAGCGCTCAGAATGTCCAATTGCAGTTTCTACAGAAAGAGTGTTTCAGAACGGCTCAATAAAAAATAGGTTCAACTCTGTTAGTTGAATGCGCAGAACAGAAAGAAGTTTCATACAATGCTTCTGTGTAGTTTATATTTGAACATATTCTTTTTTCCACTCTTACCCACTTAGCGCTACGAATGTCCAGTTGCATTTTCTACAGACAGAGTGTTTCAAAACTGCTCAATCAAAAGTATGGTTTAACTCTGTTAGCTGAATGCTCAGATCAGAAAGAAGTTTCACAGAATGCTTCTGTGTAGTTTATATTTGAATATATTCCTTTTTCCACTACTACGCTCTTAGCGCTCCAAATGTCCAGTTGCATTTTCTACAGAAAGAGTGTTCAGATCTGCTCAATCAAAAGTATGGTTTAACTCTGTTAGCTGAATGCACAGATCAGAAAGAAGTTTCACCGAATGATTCTGTGTAGTTTATATTTGAAGACATTCCTTTTTCCACTATTACCCTCTTAGCGCTCCGAATCTCCACTTGCATTTTCTACAAAAAGAGTGTTTCATAACTGCTCAATCAAAAATATGTTTTATCTCTGTTAACTGAATTTACAGATCAGAAATAAGTTTCACAGAATGCATCTGTGTAGTTTTTATTTGAAGACATTCTTTTTCCCAATGTAGGCCTCTTAGCGCTTAGCATGTCCAATTGCAGTTTCTACAGAAAGAGTGTTTCAGAACGGCTCAATCAAAAGTAAGGTTCAACTCCGTTATTTGAATGCACAGAACAGAAAGAATTTTCACAGAATGCTACTGTGTAGTTTATATTTGAATATATTCCTTTTTCCACTATTACCCTCTTAGCGCTCCGAATGTCCACTTGCATTTTCTACAGAAAGAGTGTTCAGAACTGCGCAATCAAAAGTATGGTTTAACTCTGTTAGCTTAATGAACATATCAGAAATAAGTTTCACACAATGCTTCTGTGTAGTTTTTATTTGAAGATATTATTTTTCCCAATAGAGGCCTCTTAGCGCTCAGAATGTCCAATTGCAGTTTCTACAGAAACAGTGTTTCAGAAAGGCTCAATCAAATGTAAGGTTCAACTCTGTTAGTTGAATGCACAGAACAGAAAGAAGTTTCATACAATGCTTCTGTGTAGTTTATATCTGAACATACACTTTTTCCACTATTACCCACTTAGCGCTACGAATGTCCAGTTGCATTTTCTACAGACAGAGTGTTTCAAAACTGCTCAATCAAAAGTATGGTTTAACTCTGTTAGCTGAATGCTCAGATCAGAAAGAAGTTTCACAGAATGCTTCTGTGTAGTTTATATTTGAATATATTCCTTTTTCCACTACTACTCTCTTAGCGCTCCAAATGTCCAGTTGCATTTTCTACAGAAAGAGTGTTCAGATCTGCTCAATCAAAAGTATGGTTTAACTCTGTTAGCTGAATGCACAGATCAGAAAGAAGTTTCACAGAATGATTCTGTGTAGTTTATATTTGGAGACATTCCTTTTTCCACTATTACCCTATTAGCGCTCCGAACCTCCACTTGCATTTTCTACAGAAAGAGTGTTTCCGAACGGCTCAATCAAAACTAAGGTTCAAATCTTTTAGTTGAACAAACAGAACAGAAAGAAGTTTCACACAATTCTTCTGTGTAGTTTTTATTGTAGACATTCTTTTTCCCAATATAGGCCTCTTAGCGCTCAGAATGTCCAATTGCAGTTTCTACAGAAAGAGTGTTTCAGAACGGCTCAATCAAAAGTAAGGTTCAACTCTGTTAGTTGAATGCAAAGAACAGAAAGAAGTTTCATACAATGCTTCTGTGTAGTTTATATTTGAACATATTGTTTTTTCCACTATTACCCACTTAGCGCTACGAATGTCCAGTTGCATTTTCTACAGACAGAGTGTTTCAAAACTGCTCAATCAAAAGTATGGTTTAACTCTGTTAGCTGAATGCTCAGATCAGAAAGAAGTTTCACAGAATGCTTCTGTGTAGTTTATATTTGAATATATTCCTTTTTCCACTACTACGCTCTTAGCGCTCCAAATGTCCAGTTGCATTTTCTACAGAAAGAGTGTTCAGATCTGCTCAATCAAAAGTATGGTTTAACTCTGTTAGCTGAATGCACAGATCAGAAAGAAGTTTCACCGAATGATTCTGTGTAGTTTATATTTGAAGACATTCCTTTTTCCACTATTACCCTCTTAGCGCTCCGAATCTCCACTTGCATTTTCTACAAAAAGAGTGTTTCATAACTGCTCAATCAAAAATATGTTTTATCTCTGTTAACTGAATTTACAGATCAGAAATAAGTTTCACAGAATGCATCTGTGTAGTTTTTATTTGAAGATATTCTTTTTCCCAATGTAGGCCTCTTAGCGCTTAGCATGTCCAATTGCAGTTTCTACAGAAAGAGTGTTTCAGAACGGCTCAATCAAAAGTAAGGTTCAACTCTGTTAGTTGAATGCACAGAACAGAAAGTATTTTCACAGAATGCTACTGTGTAGTTTATATTTGAATATATTCCTTTTTCCACTATTACCCTCTTAGCGCTCCGAATGTCCACTTGCATTTTCTACAGAAAGAGTGTTCAGAACTGCGCAATCAAAAGTATGGTTTAACTCTGTTAGCTTAATGAACATATCAGAAATAAGTTTCACGCAATGCTGCTGTGTAGTTTTTATTTGAAGATATTATTTTTCCCAATAGAGGCCTCTTAGCGCTCAGAATGTCCAATTGCAGTTTCTACAGAAAGAGTGTTTCAGAAAGGCTCAATCAAAAGTAAGGTTCAACTCTGTTAGTTGAATGCACAGAACAGAAAGAAGTTTCATACAATGCTTCTGTGTAGTTTATATTTGAACATATTCTTTTTTCCACTATTACCCACTTAGCGCTACGAATGTCCAGTTGCATTTTCTACAGACAGAGTGTTTCAAAACTGCTCAATCAAAAGTATGGTTTAACTCTGTTAGCTGAATGCTCAGATCAGAAAGAAGTTTCACAGAATGCTTCTGTGTAGTTTATATTTGAATATATTACTTTTTCCACTACTACTCTCTTAGTGCTCCAAATGTCCAGTTGCATTTTCTACAGAAAGAGTGTTCAGATCTGCTCAATCAAAAGTATGGTTTAACTCTGTTAGCTGAATGCGCAGATCAGAAAGAAGTTTCAAATAATGATTCTGTGTAGTTTATATTTGGAGACATTCCTTTTTCCACTATTACCCCCTTAGCACTCCGAATCTCCACTTGCATTTTCTACAGAAAGAGTGTTTCAGAACGGCTCAATCAAAACTAAGGTTCAACTCTTTTAGTTGAACAAACAGACAGAAAGAAGTTTCACACAATTCTTCTGTGTAGTTTTTATTTGTAGACATTCTTTTTCCCAATATAGGCCTCTTAGCGCTCAGAATGTGCAATTGCAGTTTCTACAGAAAGAGTGTTTCAGAACGGCTCAATCAAAAGTAAGGTTCAACTCTGTTAGTTGAATGCACAGAACAGAAAGAAGTTTCATACAATGCTTCTGTGTAGTTTATATTTGAACATATTCTTTTTTCCACTATTACCCACTTAGCGCTACGAATGTCCAGTTGCATTTTCTACAGACAGAGTGTTTCAAAACTGCTCAATCAAAAGTATGGTTTAACTCTGTTAGCTGAATGCTCAGATCAGAAAGAAGTTTCACAGAATGCTTTTGTGTAGTTTATATTTGAATATATTCCTTTTTCCACTACTACGCTCTTAGCGCTCAAAATGTCCAGTTGCATTTTCAACAGAAAGAGTGTTCAGATCTGCTCAATCAAAAGTATGGTTTAACTCTGTTAGCTGAATGCACAGATCAGAAAGAAGTTTCACCGAATGATTCTGTGTAGTTTATATTTGAAGACATTCCTTTTTCCACTATTACCCTCTTAGCGCTCCGAATCTCCACTTGCATTTTCTACAAAAAGAGTGTTTCATAACTGCTCAATCAAAAATATGTTTTATCTCTGTTAACTGAATTTACAGATCAGAAATAAGTTTCACAGAATGCATCTGTGTAGTTTTTATTTGAAGATATTCTTTTTCCCAATGTAGGCCTCTTAGCGCTTAGCATGTCCAATTGCAGTTTCTACAGAAAGAGTGTTTCAGAACGGCTCAATCAAAAGTAAGGTTCAACTCTGTTAGTTGAATGCACAGAACAGAAAGTATTTTCACAGAATGCTACTGTGTAGTTTATATTTGAATATATTCCTTTTTCCACTATTACCCTCTTAGCGCTCCGAATGTCCACTTGCATTTTCTACAGAAAGAGTGTTCAGAACTGCGCAATCAAAAGTATGGTTTAACTCTGTTAGCTTAATGAACATATCAGAAATAAGTTTCACGCAATGCTGCTGTGTAGTTTTTATTTGAAGATATTATTTTTCCCAATAGAGGCCTCTTAGCGCTCAGAATGTCCAATTGCAGTTTCTACAGAAAGAGTGTTTCAGAAAGGCTCAATCAAAAGTAAGGTTCAACTCTGTTAGTTGAATGCACAGAACAGAAAGAAGTTTCATACAATGCTTCTGTGTAGTTTATATTTGAACATATTCTTTTTTCCACTATTACCCACTTAGCGCTACGAATGTCCAGTTGCATTTTCTACAGACAGAGTGTTTCAAAACTGCTCAATCAAAAGTATGGTTTAACTCTGTTAGCTGAATGCTCAGATCAGAAAGAAGTTTCACAGAATGCTTCTGTGTAGTTTATATTTGGAGACATTCCTTTTTCCACTATTACCCTCTTAGCGCTCCAAATATCCACTTGCATTTTCTACAGAAAGAGTGTTTCAGAACGGCTCAATCAAAACTAAGGTTCAACTCTTTTAGTTGAACAAACAGAACAGAAAGAAGTTTCACACAATTCTTCTGTGTAGTTTTTATTTGTAGACATTCTTTTTCCCAATATAGGCCTCTTAGCGCTCAGAATGTCCAATTGCAGTTTCTACAGAAAGAGTGTTTCAGAACGGCTCAATCAAAAGTAAGGTTCAACTCTGTTAGTTGAATGCACAGAACAGAAAGAAGTTTCATAAAATGTTTCTGTGTAGTTTATATTTGAACATATTCTTTTTTCCACTAGTACCCACTTAGCGCTACGAATGTCCAGTTGCATTTTCTACAGACAGAGTGTTTCAAAACTGCTCAATCAAAAGTATGGTTTAACTCTGTTAGCTGAATGCTCAGATCAGAAAGAAGTTTCACAGAATGCTTCTGTGTAGTTTATATTTGAATATATTCCTTTTTCCACTACTACGCTCTTAGCGCTCCAAATGTCCAGTTGCATTTTCAACAGAAAGAGTGTTCAGATCTGCTCAATCAAAAGTATGGTTTAACTCTGTTAGCTGAATGCACAGATCAGAAAGTAGTTTCACCGAATGATTCTGTGTAGTTTATATTTGAAGACATTCCTTTTTCCACTATTACCCTCTTAGCGCTCCGAATCTCCACTTGCATTTTCTACAAAAAGAGTGTTTCATAACTGCTCAATCACAAATATGTTTTATCTCTGTTAACTGAATTTACAGATCAGAAATAAGTTTCACAAAATGCATCTGTGTAGTTTTTATTTGAAGATATTTTTTTCCCAATGTAGGCCTCTTAGCGCTTAGCATGTCCAATTGCAGTTTCTACAGAAAGAGTGTTTCAGAACGGCTCAACCAAAGTAAGGTTCAACTCTGTTAGTTGAATGCACAGAACAGAAAGTATTTTCACAGAATGCTACTTTGTAGTTTATATTTGAATATATTCCTTTTTCCACTATTACCCTCTTAGCGCTCCGAATGTCCACTTGCATTTTCTACAGAAAGAGTGTTCAGAACTGCGCAATCAAAAGTATGGTTTAACTCTGTTAGCTTAATGAACATATCAGAAATAAGTTTCACGCAATGCTGCTGTGTAGTTTTTATTTGAAGATATTATTTTTCCCAATAGAGGCCTCTTAGCGCTCAGAATGTCCAATTGCAGTTTCTACAGAAAGAGTGTTTCAGAACGGCTCAATCAAAAGTAAGGTTCAACTCTGTTAGTTGAATGCACAGAACAGAAAGAAGTTTCATACAATGCTTCTGTGTAGTTTATATTTGAACATATTCTTATTTCCACTATTACCCACTTAGCGCTACGAATGTCCAGTTGCATTTTCTACAGACAGAGTGTTTCAAAACTGCTCAATCAAAAGTATGGTTTAACTCTGTTAGCTGAATGCTCAGATCAGAAAGAAGTTTCACAGAATGCTTCTGTGTAGTTTATATTTGAATATATTCCTTTTTCCACTACTACGCTCTTAGCGCTCAAAATGTCCAGTTGCATTTTCTACAGAAAGAGTGTTCAGATCTGCTCAATCAAAAGTATGGTTTAACTCTTTTAGCTGAACGCACAGATCAGAAAGAAGTTTCACCGAATGATTCTGTGTAGTTTATATTTGAAGACATTCCTTTTTCCACTATTACCCTCTTAGCGCTCCGAATCTCCACTTGCATTTTCTACAAAAAGAGTGTTTCATAACTGCTCAATCAAAAATATGTTTTATCTCTGTTAACTGAATTTACAGATCAGAAATAAGTTTCACAGAATGCATCTGTGTAGTTTTTATTTGAAGATATTCTTTTTCCCAATGTAGGCCTCTTAGCGCTTACCATGTCCAATTGCAGTTTCTACAGAAAGAGTGTTTCAGAACGGCTCAATCAAAAGTAAGGTTCAACTCTGTTAGTTGAATGCACAGAACAGAAAGAATTTTCACAGAATGCTACTGTGTAGTTTATATTTGAATATATTCCTTTTTCCACTATTACCCTCTTAGCGCTCCGAATTTCCACTTGCATTTTCTACAGAAAGAGTGTTCAGAACTGCGCAATCAAAAGTATGGTTTAACTCTGTTAGCTTAATGAACATATCAGAAATAAGTTTCACACAATGCTTCTGTGTAATTTTTATTTGAAGATATTATTTTTCCCAATATAGGCCTCTTAGCGCTCAGAATGTCCAATTGCAGTTTCTACAGAAAGAGTGTTTCAGAAAGGCTCAATCAAAAGTAAGGTTCAACTCTGTTAGTTGAATGCACAGATCAGAAAGAAGTTTCATACAATGCTTCTGTGTAGTTTATATTTGAACATATTCTTTTTTCCACTATTACCCACTTAGCGCTACGAATGTCCAGTTGCATTTTCTACAGACAGAGTGTTTCAAAACTGCTCAATCAAAAGTATGGTTTAACTCTGTTAGCTGAATGCTCAGATCAGAAAGAAGTTTCACAGAATGCTTCTGTGTAGTTTATATTTGAATATATTCCTTTTTCCACTACTACGCTCTTAGCGCTCCAAATGTCCAGTTGCATTTTCTACAGAAAGAGTGTTCAGATCTGCTCAATCAAAAGTATGGTTTAACACTGTTAGCTGAATGCACAGATCAGAAAGAAGTTTCACAGAATGATTCTGTGTAGTTTATATTTGGAGACATTCCTTTTTCCACTATTACAGTCTTAGCGCTCCGAATGTCCACTTGCATTTTCTACAGAAAGAGTGTTCAGAACTGCGCAATCAAAAGTATGGTTTAACTCTGTTAGCTTAATGAACATATCAGAAATAAGTTTCACGCAATGCTGCTGTGTACTTTTTATTTGAAGATATTATTTTTCCCAATAGAGGCCTCTTAGCGCTCAGAATGTCCAATTGCAGTTTCTACAGAAAGAGTGTTTCAGAACGGCTCAATCAAAAGTAAGGTTCAACTCTGTTAGTTGAATGCACAGAACAGAAAGAAGTTTCATACAATGCTTCTGTGTAGTTTATATTTGAACATATTCTTATTTCCACTATTACCCACTTAGCGCTACGAATGTCCAGTTGCATTTTCTACAGACAGAGTGTTTCAAAACTGCTCAATCAAAAGTATGGTTTAACTCTGTTAGCTGAATGCTCAGATCAGAAAGAAGTTTCACAGAATGCTTCTGTGTAGTTTATATTTGAATATATTCCTTTTTCCACTACTACGCTCTTAGCGCTCAAAATGTCCAGTTGCATTTTCAACAGAAAGAGTGTTCAGATCTGCTCAATCAAAAGTATGGTTTAACTCTTTTAGCTGAATGCACAGATCAGAAAGAAGTTTCACCGAATGATTCTGTGTAGTTTATATTTGAGGACATTCCTTTTTCCACTATTACCCTCTTAGCGCTCCGAATCTCCACTTGCATTTTCTACAAAAAGAGTGTTTCATAACTGCTCAATCAAAAATATGTTTTATCTCTGTTAACTGAATTTACAGATCAGAAATAAGTTTCACAGAATGCATCTGTGTAGTTTTTATTTGAAGATATTCTTTTTCCCAATGTAGGCCTCTTAGCGCTTACCATGTCCAATTGCAGTTTCTACAGAAAGAGTGTTTCAGAACGGCTCAATCAAAAGTAAGGTTCAACTCTGTTAGTTGAATGCACAGAACAGAAAGAATTTTCACAGAATGCTACTGTGTAGTTTATATTTGAATATATTCCTTTTTCCACTATTACCCTCTTAGCGCTCCGAATTTCCACTTGCATTTTCTACAGAAAGAGTGTTCAGAACTGCGCAATCAAAAGTATGGTTTAACTCTGTTAGCTTAATGAACATATCAGAAATAAGTTTCACACAATGCTTCTGTGTAGTTTTTATTTGAAGATATTATTTTTCCCAATATAGGCCTCTTAGCGCTCAGAATGTCCAATTGCAGTTTCTACAGAAAGAGTGTTTCAGAAAGGCTCAATCAAAAGTAAGGTTCAACTCAGTTAGTTGAATGCACAGATCAGAAAGAAGTTTCATACAATGCTTCTGTGTAGTTTATATTTGAACATATTCTTTTTTCCACTATTACCCACTTAGCGCTACGAATGTCCAGTTGCATTTCCTACAGACAGAGTGTTTCAAAACTGCTCAATCAAAAGTATGGTTTAACTCTGTTAGCTGAATGCTCAGATCAGAAAGAAGTTTCACAGAATGCTTCTGTGTAGTTTATATTTGAATATATTCCTTTTTCCACTACTACGCTCTTAGCGCTCCAAATGTCCAGTTGCATTTTCTACAGAAAGAGTGTTCAGATCTGCTCAATCAAAAGTATGGTTTAACACTGTTAGCTGAATGCACAGATCAGAAAGAAGTTTCACAGAATGATTCTGTGTAGTTTATATTTGGAGACATTCCTTTTTCCACTATTACAGTCTTAGCGCTCCGAATCTCCACTTGCATTTTCTACAGAAAGACTGTTACAGAACGGCTCAATCAAAACTAAGGTTCAACTCTTTTAGTTGAACAAACACAACAGAAAGAAGTTTCACACAATTCTTCTGTGTAGTTTTTATTTGTAGACATTCTTTTTCCCAATATAGGCCTCTTAGCGCTCAGAATGTCCAATTGCAGTTTCTACAGAAAGTGTGTTTCAGAACGGCTCAATCAAAAGTAAGGTTCAACTCTGTTAGTTGAATGCACAGAACAGAAAGAAGTTTCATACAATGCTTCTGTGTAGTTTATATTTGAACATATTCTTTTTTCCACTATTACCCACTTAGCGCTACGAATGTCCAGTTGCATTTTCTACAGACAGAGTGTTTCAAAACTGCTCAATCAAAAGTATGGTTTAGCTCTGTTAGCTGAATGCTCAGATCAGAAAGAAGTTTCACAGAATGCTTCTGTGTAGTTTATATTTGAATATATTCCTTTTTCCACTACAAAGCTCTTAGCGCTCCAAATGTCCATTTGCATTTTCAACAGAAAGAGTGTTCAGATCTGCTCAATCAAAAGTATGGTTTAACTCTGTTAGCTGAATGCACAGATCAGAAAGAAGTTTCACCGAATGATTCTGTGTTGTTTATATTTGAAGACATTCCTTTTTCCACTATTACCCTCTTAGCGCTCCGAATCTCCACTTGCATTTTCTACAAAAAGAGTGTTTCATAACTGCTCAATCAAAAATATGTTTTATGTCTGTTAACTGAATTTACAGATCAGAAATAAGTTTCACAGAATGCATCTGTGTAGTTTTTATTTGAAGATATTCTTTTTCCCAATGTAGGCCTCTTAGCGCTTAGCATGTCCAATTGCAGTTTCTACAGAAAGAGTGTTTCAGAACGGCTCAATGAAAAGTAAGGTTCAACTCTGTTAGTTGAATGCACAGAACAGAAAGAAATTTCACAGAATGCTACTGTGTAGTTTATATTTGAATATATTCCTTTTTCCACTATTACCCTCTTAGCGCTCCGAATGTCCACTTGCATTTTCTACAGAAAGAGTGTTCAGAACTGCGCAATCAAAAGTATGGTTTAACTCTGTTAGCTTAATGAACATATCGGAAATAAGTTTAACACAATGCTTCTGTGTAGTTTTTATTTGAAGATATTATTTTTCCCAATATAGGCCTCTTCGCGCTCAGAATGTCCAATTGCAGTTTCTACAGAAAGAGTGTTTCAGAAAGGCTCAATCAAATTAAGGTTCAACTCTGTTAGTTGAATGCACAGAACAGAAAGAAGTTTCATACAATGCTTCTGTGTAGTTTATATTTGAACATACTCTTTTTTCCACTATTACCCACTTAGCGCTACGAATGTCCAGTTGCATTTTCTACAGACAGAGTGTTTCAAAACTGCTCAATCAAAAGTAAGGTTTAACTCTGTCAGCTGAATGCTCAGATCAGAAAGAAGTTTCACAGAATGCTTCTGTGTAGTTTATATTTGAATATATTCCTTTTTCCACTACTACTCTCTTAGCGCTCCAAATGTCCAGTTGCATTTTCTACAGAAAGAGTGTTCAGATCTGCTCAATCAAAAGTATGGTTTAACTCTGTTAGCTGAATGCACAGATCAGAAAGAAGTTTCACAGAATGATTCTGTGTAGTTTATATTTGGAGACATTCCTTTTTCCACTATTACCCTATTAGCGCTCCGAATCTCCACTTGCATTTTCTACAGAAAGAGTGTTTCAGAACGGCTCAATCAAAACTAAGGTTGAAGTCTTTTAGTTGAACAAACAGAACAGAAAGAAGTTTCACACAATTCTTCTGTGTAGTTTTTTTTGTAGACATTCTTTTTCCCAATATAGGCCTCTTAGCGCTCAGAATGTCCAATTGCAGTTTCTACAGAAAGAGTGTTTCAGAACGGCTCAATCAAAAGTAAGGTTCAACTCTGTTAGTTGAATGCACAGAACAGAAAGAATTTTCACAGAATGCTACTGTGTAGTTTATATTTGAATATATTCCTTTTTCCACTATTACCCTCTTAGCGCTCCGAATGTCCACTTGCATTTTCTACAGAAAGAGTGTTCAGAACTGCGCAATCAAAAGTATGGTTTAACTCTGTTAGCTTAATGAATATATCAGAAATAAGTTTCACACAATGCTTCTGTGTAGTTTTTATTTGAAGATATTATTTTTCCCAATAGAGGCCTCTTAGCGCTCAGAATGTCCAATTGCAGTTTCTACAGAAAGAGTGTTTCAGAAAGGCTCAATCAAAAGTAAGGTTCTACTCTGTTAGTTGAATGCACAGAACAGAAAGTAGTTTCATACAATGCTTCTGTGTAGTTTATATTTGAACATATTCATTTTTCCACTATTACCCACTTAGCGCTACGAATGTCCAGTTGCATTTTCTACAGACAGAGTGTTTCAAAACTGCTCAATCAAAAGTATGGTTTAACTCTGTTAGCTGAATGCTCAGATCAGAAAGAAGTTTCACAGAATGCTTCTGTGTAGTTTATATTTGAATATATTCCTTTTTCCACTACTACTCTCTTAGCGCTCCAAATGTCCAGTTGCATTTTCTACAGAAAGAGTGTTCAGATCTGCTGAATCAAAAGTATGTTTTAACTCTGTTAGCTGAATGCACAGATCAGAAAGAAGTTTCACAGAATGATTCTGTGTAGTTTATATTTGGTGACATTCCTTTTTCCACTATTACCCTCTTAGCGCTCCGAATCTCCACTTGCATTTTCTACAGAAAGAGTGTTTCAGAACGGCTCAACCAAAACTAAGGTTCAACTCTTTTAGTTGAACAAACAGAACAGAAAGAAGTTTCACACAATTCTTCTGTGTAGTTTTTATTTGTAGACATTCTTTTTCCCAATATAGGCCTCTTAGCGCTCAGAATGTCCAATTGCAGTTTCTACAGAAAGAGTGTTTCAGAACGGCTCAATCAAAAGTCAGGTTCAAATCTGTTAGTTGAATGCACAGAACAGAAAGAAGTTTCATACAATGCTTCTGTGTAGTTTATATTTGAACATATTCTTTTTTCCACTATTACCCACTTAGCGCTACGAATGTCCAGTTGCATTTTCTACAGACAGAGTGTTTCAAAACTGCTCAATCAAATGTATGGTTTAACTCTGTTAGCTGAATGCTCAGATCAGAAAGAAGTTTTACAGAATGCTTCTGTGTAGTTTATATTTGAATATATTCCTTTTTCCACTACTACGCTCTTAGCGCTCCAAATGTCCGGTTGCATTTTCAACAGAAAGTGTGTTCAGATCTGCTCAATCAAAAGTATGGTTTAACTCTCTTAGCTGAATGCACAGATCAGAAAGAAGTTTCACAGAATGATTCTGTGTAGTTTATATTTGAAGACATTCCTTTTTCCACTATTACCCTCTTAGCGCTCCGAATCTCCACTTGCATTTTCTACAAAAAGAGTGTTTCATAACTGCTCAATCAAAAATATGTTTTATCTCTGTTAACTGAATTTACAGATCAGAAATAAGTTTCACAGAATGCATCTGTGTAGTTTTTATTTGAAGATATTCTTTTTCCCAATGTAGGCCTCTTAGCGCTTAGCATGTCCAATTGCAGTTTCTACAGAAAGAGTGTTTCAGAACGGCTCAATCAAAAGTAAGGTTCAACTCTGTTAGTTGAATGCACAGAACAGAAAGAATTTTCACAGAATGCTACTGTGTAGTTTATATTTGAATATATTCCTTTTTCCACTATTACCCTCTTAGCGCTCCGAATGTCCACTTGCATTTTGTACAGAAAGAGTGTTCAGAACTGCGCAATCAAAAGTATGGTTTAACTCTGTTAGCTTAATGAACATATCAGAAATAAGTTTCACACAATGCTTCTGTGTAGTTTTTATTTGAAGATATTATTTTTCCCAATATAGGCCTCTTAGCGCTCAGAATGTCCAATTGCAGTTTCTACAGAAAGAGTGTTTCAGAAAGGCTCCATCAAAAGTAAGGTTCAACTCTGTTAGTTGAATGCACAGAACAGAAAGAAGTTTCATACAATGCTTCTGTGTAGTTTATATTTGAACATATTCTTTTTTCCACTATTACCCACTTAGCGCTACGAATGTCCAGTTGCATTTTCTACAGACAGAGTGTTTCAAAACTGCACAATCAAAAGTATGGTTTAACTCTGTTAGCTGAATGCTCAGATCAGAAAGCAGTTTCACAGAATGCTTCTGTGTAGTTTATATTTGAATATATTCCTTTTTCCACTACGACGCTCTTAGCGCTCCAAATGTCCAGTTGCATTTTCAACAGAAAGAGTGTTCAGATCTGCTCAATCAAAAGTATGGTTTAACTCTGTTAGCTGAATGCACAGATCAGAAAGAAGTTTCACCGAATGATTCTGTGTAGTTTATATTTGAAGACATTCCTTTTTCCACTATTACCCTCTTAGCGCTCCGAATCTCCACTTGCATTTTCTACAAAAAGAGTGTTTCATAACTGCACAATCAAAAATATGTTTTATCTCTGTTAACTGAATTTACAGATCAGAAATAAGTTTCACAGAATGCATCTGTGTAGTTTTTATTTGAAGATATTCTTTTTCCCAATGTAGGCCTCTTAGCGCTTAGCATGTCCAATTGCAGTTTCTACAGAAAGAGTGTTTCAGAACGGCTCAATCAAAAGTAAGGTTCAACTCTGTTAGTTGAATGCACAGAACAGAAAGAATTTTCACAGAATGCTACTGTGTAGTTTATATTTGAATATATTCCTTTTTCCACTATTACCCTCTTAGCGCTCCGAACATCCACTTGCATTTTCTACAGAAAGAGTGTTCAGAACTGCGCAATCAAAAGTATGGTTTAACTCTGTTAGCTTAATGAACATATCAGAAATAAGTTTCACACAATGCTTCTGTGTTGTTTTCATTTGAAGATATTATTTTTCCCAATATAGGCCTCTTAGCGCTCAGAATGTCCAATTGCAGTTTCTACAGAAAGAGTGTTTCAGAAAGGCTCAATCAAAAGTAAGGTTCAACTCTGTTAGTTGAATGCACAGAACAGAAAGAAGTTTCATACAATGCTTCTGTGTAGTTTATATTTGAACATATTCATTTTTCCACTATTACCCACTTAGCGCTACGAATGTCCAGTTGCATTTTCTACAGACAGAGTGTTTCAAAACTGCTCAATCAAATGTATGGTTTAACTCTGTTAGCTGAATGCTCAGATCAGAAAGAAGTTTTACAGAATGCTTCTGTGTAGTTTATATTTGAATATATTCCTTTTTCCACTACTACGCTCTTAGCGCTCCAAATGTCCGGTTGCATTTTCAACAGAAAGTGTGTTCAGATCTGCTCAATCAAAAGTATGGTTTAACTCTCTTAGCTGAATGCACAGATCAGAAAGAAGTTTCACAGAATGATTCTGTGTAGTTTATATTTGAAGACATTCCTTTTTCCACTATTACCCTCTTAGCGCTCCGAATCTCCACTTGCATTTTCTACAAAAAGAGTGTTTCATAACTGCTCAATCAAAAATATGTTTTATCTCTGTTAACTGAATTTACAGATCAGAAATAAGTTTCACAGAATGCATCTGTGTAGTTTTTATTTGAAGATATTCTTTTTCCCAATGTAGGCCTCTTAGCGCTTAGCATGTCCAATTGCAGTTTCTACAGAAAGAGTGTTTCAGAACGGCTCAATCAAAAGTAAGGTTCAACTCTGTTAGTTGAATGCACAGAACAGAAAGTATTTTCACAGAATGCTACTGTGTAGTTTATATTTGAATATATTCCTTTTTCCACTATTACCCTCTTAACGCTCCGAATGTCCACTTGCATTTTGTACAGAAAGAGTGTTCAGAACTGCGCAATCAAAAGTATGGTTTAACTCTGTTAGCTTAATGAACATATCAGAAATAAGTTTCACACAATGCTTCTGTGTAGTTTTTATTTGAAGATATTATTTTTCCCAATATAGGCCTCTTAGCGCTCAGAATGTCCAATTGCAGTTTCTACAGAAAGAGTGTTTCAGAAAGGCTCCATCAAAAGTAAGGTTCAACTCTGTTAGTTGAATGCACAGAACAGAAAGAAGTTTCATACAATGCTTCTGTGTAGTTTATATTTGAACATATTCTTTTTTCCACTATTACCCACTTAGCGCTACGAATGTCCAGTTGCATTTTCTACAGACAGAGTGTTTCAAAACTGCACAATCAAAAGTATGGTTTAACACTGTTAGCTGAATGCTCAGATCAGAAAGCAGTTTCACAGAATGCTTCTGTGTAGTTTATATTTGAATATATTCCTTTTTCCACTACGACGCTCTTAGCGCTCCAAATGTCCAGTTGCATTTTCAACAGAAAGAGTGTTCAGATCTGCTCAATCAAAAGTATGGTTTAACTCTGTTAGCTGAATGCACAGATCAGAAAGAAGTTTCACCGAATGATACTGTGTAGTTTATATTTGAAGACATTCCTTTTTCCACTATTACCCTCTTAGCGCTCCGAATCTCCACTTGCATTTTCTACAAAAAGAGTGTTTCATAACTGCACAATCAAAAATATGTTTTATCTCTGTTAACTGAATTTACAGATCAGAAATAAGTTTCACAGAATGCATCTGTGTAGTTTTTATTTGAAGATATTCTTTTTCCCAATGTAGGCCTCTTAGCGCTTAGCATGTCCAATTGCAGTTTCTACAGAAAGAGTGTTTCAGAACGGCTCAATCAAAAGTAAGGTTCAACTCTGTTAGTTGAATGCACAGAACAGAAAGAATTTTCACAGAATGCTACTGTGTAGTTTATATTTGAATATATTCCTTTTTCCACTATTACCCTCTTAGCGCTCCGAATGTCCACTTGCATTTTCTACAGAAAGAGTGTTCAGAACTGCGCAATCAAAAGTATGGTTTAACTCTGTTAGCTTAATGAACATATCAGAAATAAGTTTCACACAATGCTTCTGTGTAGTTTTCATTTGAAGATATTATTTTTCCCAATATAGGCCTCTTAGCGCTCAGAATGTCCAATTGCAGTTTCTACAGAAAGAGTGTTTCAGAAAGGCTCAATCAAAAGTAAGGTTCAACTCTGTTAGTTGAATGCACAGAACAGAAAGAAGTTTCATACAATGCTTCTGTGTAGTTTATATTTGAACATATTTTTTTTCCACTAATACCCACTTAGCGCTACGAATGTCCAGTTGCATTTTCTACAGACAGAGTGTTTCAAAACTGCTCAATCAAAAGTATGGTTTAACTCTGTTAGCTGAATGCTCAGATCAGAAAGCAGTTTCACAGAATGCTTCTGTGCAGTTTATATTTGAATATATTCCTTTTTCCACTACTACGCTCTTAGCGCTCCAAAGGTCCAGTTGCATTTTCTACAGAAAGAGTGTTCAGATCTGCTCAATCAAAAGTATGGTTTAACTCTGTTAGCTGAATGCACAGATCAGAAAGAAGTTTCACAGAATGATTCTGTGTAGTTTATATTTGGAGACATTCCTTTTTCCACTATTACCCTCTTAGCGCTCCGAATCTCCACTTGCATTTTCTACAGAAAGAGTGTTTCAGAACGGCTCAATCAAAACCAAGGTTCAACTCTTTTAGTTGAACAAACAGAACAGAAAGAAGTTTCACACAATTTTTCTGTGTAGTTTTTATTTGTAGACATTCTTTTTCCCAATATAGGCCTCTTAGCGCTCAGAATGTCCAATTGCAGTTTCTACAGAAAGAGTGTTTCAGAACGGCTCAATGAAAAGTAAGGTTCAACTCTGTTAGTTGAATGCACAGAACAGAAAGAAGTTTCATACAATGCTTCTGTGTAGTTTATATTTGAACATATTCTCTTTTCCACTATTACCCACTTAGCGCTACGAATGTCCAGTTGCATTTTCTACAGACAGAGTGTTTCAAAACTGCTCAATCAAAAGTATGGTTTAACTCTGTTAGCTGAATGCTCAGATCAGAAAGAAGTTTCACAGAATGTTTCTGTGTAGTTTATATTTGAATATATTCCTTTTTCCACGACTACGCTCTTAGCGCTCCAAATGTCCAGTTGCATTTTCAACAGAAAGAGTGTTCAGATCTGCTCAATCAAAAGTATGGTTTAAATCTATTAGCTGAATGCACAGATCAGAAAGAAGTTTCACCGAATGATTCTGTGTAGTTTATATTTGAAGACATTCCTTTTTCCACTATTACCCTCTTAGCGCTCCGAATTTCCACTTGCATTTTCTACAAAAGGAGTGTTTCATAACTGCTAAATCAAAATTATGTTTTATCTCTGTTAACTGAATTTACAGATCAGAAATAAGTTTCACAGAATGCATCTGTGTAGTTTTTATTTGAAGATATTCTTTTTCCCAATGTAGGCCTCTTAGCGCTTATCATGTCCAATTGCAGTTTCTACAGAAAGAGTGTTTCAGAACGGCTCAATAAAAAGTAAGGTTCAACTCTGTTAGTTGAATGCACAGAACAGAAAGAATTTTCACAGAATGCTACTGTGTAGTTTATATTTGAATATATTCCTTTTTCCACTATTACCCTCTTAGCGCTCCGAATGTCCACTTGCATTTTCTACAGAAAGAGTGTTTCAGAACGGCTCAATCAAAACTAAGGTTCAATTCTTTTAGTTGAACAAACAGAACAGAAAGAAGTTTCACACAATTCTTCTGTGTAGTTTTTATTTGTAGACATTCTTTTTCCCAATATAGGCCTCTTAGCGCTCAGAATGTCCAATTGCAGTTTCTACAGAAAGAGTGTTTCAGAACGGCTCAATCAAAAGTAAGGTTCAACTCTGTTAGTTGAATGCACAGAACAGAAAGAAGTTTCATACAATGCTTCTGTGTAGTTTATATTTGAACATATTCTTTTTTCCACTATTACCCACTTAGCGCTACGAATGTCCAGTTGCATTTTCTACAGACAGAGTGTTTCAAAACTGCTCAATCAAATGTATGGTTTAACTCTGTTAGCTGAATGCTCAGATCAGAAAGAAGTTTTACAGAATGCTTCTGTGTAGTTTATATTTGAATATATTCCTTTTTCCACTACTACGCTCTTAGCGCTCCAAATGTCCGGTTGCATTTTCAACAGAAAGTGTGTTCAGATCTGCTCAATCAAAAGTATGGTTTAACTCTCTTAGCTGAATGCACAGATCAGAAAGAAGTTTCACAGAATGATTCTGTGTAGTTTATATTTGAAGACATTCCTTTTTCCACTATTACCCTCTTAGCGCTCCGAATCTCCACTTGCATTTTCTACAAAAAGAGTGTTTCATAACTGCTCAATCAAAAATATGTTTTATCTCTGTTAACTGAATTTACAGATCAGAAATAAGTTTCACAGAATGCATCTGTGTAGTTTTTATTTGAAGATATTCTTTTTCCCAATGTAGGCCTCTTAGCGCTTAGCATGTCCAATTGCAGTTTCTACAGAAAGAGTGTTTCAGAACGGTTCAATCAAAAGTAAGGTTCAACTCTGTTAGTTGAATGCACAGAACAGAAAGAATTTTCACAGAATGCTACTGTGTAGTTTATATTTGAATATATTCCTTTTTCCACTATTACCCTCTTAGCGCTCCGAATGTCCACTTGCATTTTGTACAGAAAGAGTGTTCAGAACTGCGCAATCAAAAGTATGGTTTAACTCTGTTAGCTTAATGAACATATCAGAAATAAGTTTCACACAATGCTTCTGTGTAGTTTTTATTTGAAGATATTATTTTTCCCAATATAGGCCTCTTAGCGCTCAGAATGTCCAATTGCAGTTTCTACAGAAAGAGTGTTTCTGAAAGGCTCCATCAAAAGTAAGGTTCAACTCTGTTAGTTGAATGCACAGAACAGAAAGAAGTTTCATACAATGCTTCTGTGTAGTTTATATTTGAACATATTCTTTTTTCCACTATTACCCACTTAGCGCTACGAATGTCCAGTTGCATTTTCTACAGACAGAGTGTTTCAAAACTGCACAATCAAAAGTATGGTTTAAATCTGTTAGCTGAATGCTCAGATCAGAAAGCAGTTTCACAGAATGCTTCTGTGTAGTTTATATTTGAATATATTACTTTTTCCACTACGACGCTCTTAGCGCTCCAAATGTCCAGTTGCATTTTCAACAGAAAGAGTGTTCAGATCTGCTCAATCAAAAGTATGGTTTAACTCTGTTAGCTGAATGCACAGATCAGAAAGAAGTTTCACCGAATGATACTGTGTAGTTTATATTTGAAGACATTCCTTTTTCCACTATTACCCTCTTAGCGCTCCGAATCTCCACTTGCATTTTCTACAAAAAGAGTGTTTCATAACTGCACAATCAAAAATATGTTTTATCTCTGTTAACTGAATTTACAGATCAGAAATAAGTTTCACAGAATGCATCTGTGTAGTTTTTATTTGAAGATATTCTTTTTCCCAATGTAGGCCTCTTAGCGCTTAGCATGTCCAATTGCAGTTTCTACAGAAAGAGTGTTTCAGAACGGCTCAATCAAAAGTAAGGTTCAACTCTGTTAGTTGAATGCACAGAACAGAAAGAATTTTCACAGAATGCTACTGTGTAGTTTATATTTGAATATATTCCTTTTTCCACTATTACCCTCTTAGCGCTCCGAATGTCCACTTGCATTTTCTACAGAAAGAGTGTTCAGAACTGCGCAATCAAAAGTATGGTTTAACTCTGTTAGCTTAATGAACATATCAGAAATAAGTTTCACACAATGCTTCTGTGTAGTTTTCATTTGAAGATATTATTTTTCCCAATATAGGCCTCTTAGCGCTCAGAATGTCCAATTGCAGTTTCTACAGAAAGAGTGTTTCAGAAAGGCTCAATCAAAAGTAAGGTTCAACTCTGTTAGTTGAATGCACAGAACAGAAAGAAGTTTCATACAATGCTTCTGTGTAGTTTATATTTGAACATATTTTTTTTCCACTATTACCCACTTAGCGCTACGAATGTCCAGTTGCATTTTCTACAGACAGAGTGTTTCAAAACTGCTCAATCAAAAGTATGGTTTAACTCTGTTAGCTGAATGCTCAGATCAGAAAGCAGTTTCACAGAATGCTTCTGTGCAGTTTATATTTGAATATATTCCTTTTTCCACTACTACGCTCTTAGCGCTCCAAAGGTCCAGTTGCATTTTCTACAGAAAGAGTGTTCAGATCTGCTCAATCAAAAGTATGGTTTAAATCTGTTAGCTGAATGCACAGATCAGAAAGAAGTTTCACAGAATGATTCTGTGTAGTTTATATTTGGAGACATTCCTTTTTCCACTATTACCCTCTTAGCTCTCCGAATCTCCACTTGCATTTTCTACAGAAAGAATGTTTCAGAACGGCTCAATCAAAACTAAGGTTCAACTCTTTTAGTTGAACAAACAGAACAGAAAGAAGTTTCACACAATTTTTCTGTGTAGTTTTTTTTTGTAGACATTCTTTTTCCCAATATAGGCCTCTTAGCGCTCAGAATGTCCAATTGCAGTTTCTACAGAAAGAGTGTTTCAGAACGGCTCAATGAAAAGTAAGGTTCAACTCTGTTAGTTGAATGCACAGAACAGAAAGAAGTTTCATACAATGCTTCTGTGTAGTTTATATTTGAACATATTCTCTTTTCCACTATTACCCACTTAGCGCTACGAATGTCCAGTTGCATTTTCTACAGACAGAGTGTTTCAAAACTGCTCAATCAAAAGTATGGTTTAACTCTGTTAGCTGAATGCTCAGATCAGAAAGAAGTTTCACAGAATGTTTCTGTGTAGTTTATATTTGAATATATTCCTTTTTCCACGACTACGCTCTTAGCGCTCCAAATGTCCAGTTGCATTTTCAACAGAAAGAGTGTTCAGATCTGCTCAATCAAAAGTATGGTTTAAATCTATTAGCTGAATGCACAGATCAGAAAGAAGTTTCACCGAATGATTCTGTGTAGTTTATATTTGAAGACATTCCTCTTTCCACTATTACCCTCTTAGCGCTCCGAATTTCCACTTGCATTTTCTACAAAAGGAGTGTTTCATAACTGCTAAATCAAAATTATGTTTTATCTCTGTTAACTGAATTTACAGATCAGAAATAAGTTTCACAGAATGCATCTGTGTAGTTTTTATTTGAAGATATTCTTTTTCCCAATGTAGGCCTCTTAGCGCTTATCATGTCCAATTGCAGTTTCTACAGAAAGAGTGTTTCAGAACGGCTCAATCAAAAGTAAGGTTCAACTCTGTTAGTTGAATGCACAGAACAGAAAGAATTTTCACAGAATGCTACTGTGTAGTTTATATTTGAATATATTCCTTTTTCCACTATTACCCTCTTAGCGCTCCGAATGTCCACTTGCATTTTCTACAGAAAGAGTGTTTCAGAACGGCTCAATCAAAACTAAGGTTCAATTCTTTTAGTTGAACAAACAGAACAGAAAGAAGTTTCACACAATTCTTCTGTTTAGTTTTTATTTGTAGACATTCTTTTTCCCAATATAGGCCTCTTAGCGCTCAGAATGTCCAATTGCAGTTTCTACAGAAAGAGTGTTTCAGAACGGCTCAATCAAAAGTAAGGTTCAACTCTGTTAGTTGAATGCACAGAACAGAAAGAAGTTTCATACAATGCTTCTGTGTAGTTTATATTTGAAAATATTCTCTTTTCCAATATTACCCACTTAGCGCTACGAATGTGCAGTTGCATTTTCTACAGACAGAGTGTTTCAAAACTGCTCAATCAAAAGTATGGTTTAACTCTGTTAGCTGTATGCTCAGATCAGAAAGAAGTTTCACAGAATGCTTCTGTGTAGTTTATATTTGAATATATTCCTTTTTCCACTACTACGCTCTTAGCGCTCCAAATGTCCAGTTGCATTTTCAACAGAAAGATTGTTCAGATCTGCTCAATCAAAAGTATGGTTTAACTCTGTTAGCTGAATGCACAGATCAGAAAGAAGTTTCACCGAGTGATTCTGTGTAGTTTATATTTGAAGACATTCCTTTTTCCACTATTACCCTCTTAGCGCTCCGAATCTCCACTTGCATTTTCTACAAAAAGAGTGTTTCATAACTGCTCAATCTAAAATATGTTTTATCTCTGTTAACTGAATTTACAGATCAGAAATAAGTTTCACAGAATGCATCTGTGTAGTTTTTATTTGAAGATATTCTTTTTCCCAATGTAGGCCTCTTAGCGCTTAGCATGTCCAATTGCAGTTTCTACAGAAAGAGTGTTTCAGAACGGCTCAATCAAAAGTAAGGTTCAACTCTGTTAGTTGAATGCACAGAACAGAAAGAATTTTCACAGAATGCTACTGTGTAGTTTATATTTGAATATATTCCTTTTTCCACTATTACCCTCTTAGCGCTCCGAATGTCCACTTGCATTTTCTACAGAAAGAGTGTTCAGAACTGCGCAATCAAAAGTATGGTTTAACTCTGTTAGCTTAATGAACATATCAGAAGTAAGTTTCACACAATGCTTCTGTGTAGTTTTTATTTGAAGATATTATTTTTCCCAATAGAGGCCTCTTATCGCTCAGAATGTCCAATTGCAGTTTCTACAGAAAGAGTGTTTCAGAAAGGCTCAATCAAAAGTAAGGTTCAACTCTGTTAGTTGAATGCACAGAACAGAAAGAAGTTTCATACAATGCTTCTGTGTAGTTTATATCTTAACATACTCTTTTTTCCACTATTACCCACTTAGCGCTACGAATGTCCAGTTGCATTTTCTACAGACAGAGTGTTTCAAAACTGCTCAATCAAAAGTATGGTTTAACTCTGTTAGCTGAAAGCTGAGATCAGAAAGAAGTTTCACAGAATGCTTCTGTGTAGTTTATATTTGAATATATTCCTTTTTCCACTACTACTCTCTTAGCGCTCCAAATGTCCAGTTGCATTTTCTACAGAAAGAGTGTTCAGATCTGCTCTATCAAAAGTATGGTTTAACTCTGTTAGCTGAATGCACAGATCAGAAAGAAGTTTCAAAGAATGATTCTGTGTAGTTTATATTTGGAGACATTCCTTTTTCCACTATTACCCTATTAGCGCTCCGAATCTCCACTTGCATTTTCTACAGAAAGAGTGTTTCAGAACGGCTCAATCAAAACTAAGGTTCAACTCTTTTAGTTGAACAAACAGAACAGAAAGAAGTTTCACACAATTCTTCTGTGTAGTTTTTATTTGTAGACATTCTTTTTCCCAACATAGGCCTCTTAGCGCTCAGAATGTCCAATTGCAGTTTCTACAGAAAGAGTGTTTCAGAACGGCTCAATCAAAAGTAAGGTTCAACTCTGTTAGTTGAATGCACAGAACAGAAAGAAGTTTCATACAATGCTTCTGTGTAGTTTATATTTGAACATATTCTTTTTTCCACTACTACCCACTTAGCGCTACGAATGTCCAGTTGCATTTTCTACAGACAGAGTGTTTCAAAACTGCTCAATCAAAAGTATGGTTTAACTCTGTTAGCTGAATGCTGAGATCAGAAAGAAGTTTCACAGAATGCTTCTGTGTAGTTTATATTTGAATATATTCCTTTTTCCACTACTACGCTCTTAGCGCTCCAAATGTCCAGTTGCATTTTCTACAGAAAGAGTGTTCAGATCTGCTCAATCAAAAGTATGGTTTAACTCTGTTAGCTGAATGCACAGATCAGAAAGAAGTTTCACCGAATGATTCTGTGTAGTTTATATTTGAAGACATTCCTTTTTCCACTATTACCCTCTTAGCGCTCCGAATCTCCACTTGCATTTTCTACAAAAAGAGTGTTTCATAACTGCTCAATCAAAAATATGTTTTATCTCTGTTAACTGAATTTACAGATCAGAAATAAGTTTCACAGAATGCATCTGTGTAGTTTTTATTTGAAGATATTCTTTTTCCCAATGTAGGCCTCTTAGCGCTTAGCATGTCCAATTGCAGTTTCTACAGAAAGAGTGTTTCAGAACGGCTCAATCAAAAGTAAGGTTCAATTCTGTTAGTTGAATGCACAGAACAGAAAGAATTTTCACAGAATGCTACTGTGTAGTTTATATTTGAATATATTCCCTTTTCCACTATTACCCTCTTAGCGCTCCGAATGTACACTTGCATTTTCTACAGAAAGAGTGTTCAGAACTGCGCAATCAAAAGTATGGTTTAACTCTGTTAGCTTAATGAACATATCAGAAATAAGTTTCACACAATGCTTCTGTGTAGTTTTTATTTGAAGATATTATATTTCCCAATAGAGGCCTCTTAGCGCTCAGAATGTCCAATTGCAGTTTCTACAGAAAGAGTGTTTCAGAAAGGCTCAATCAAAAGTAAGGTTCAACTCTGTTAGTTGAATGCACAGAACAGAAAGAAATTTCATACAATGCTTCTGTGTAGTTTATATTTGAACGTACTCTTTTTTCCACTATTACCCACTTAGCGCTACGAATGTCCAGTTGCATTTTCTACAGACAGAGTGTTTCAAAACTGCTCAATCAAAAGTATGGTTTAACTCTGTTAGCTGAATGCTCAGATCAGAAAGAAGTTTCACAGAATGCTTCTGTGTAGTTTATATTTGAATATATTCCTTTTTCCACTACTACTCTCTTAGCGCTCCAAATGTCCAGTTGCATTTTCTACAGAAAGAGTGTTCAGATCTGCTCAATCAAAAGTATGGTTTAACTCTGTTAGCTGAATGCACAGATCAGAAAGAAGTTTCACAGAATGATTCTGTGTAGTTTATATTTGGAGACATTCCTTTTTCCACGATTACCCTATTAGCGCTCCGAATCTCCACTTGCATTTTCTACAGAAAGAGTGTTTCAGAACGGCTCAATCAAAACTAAGGTTCAACTCTTTTAGTTGAACAAACAGAACAGAAAGAAGTTTCACACAATTCTTCTGTGTAGTTTTTATTTTTAGACATTCTTTTTCCCAATATAGGCCTCTTAGCGCTCAGAATGTCCAATTGCAGTTTCTACAGAAAGAGTGTTTCAGAACGGCTCAATCAAAAGTAAGGTTCAACACTGTTAGTTGAATGCACAGAACAGAAAGTAGTTTCATACAATGCTTCTGTGTAGTTTATATTTGAACATATTCTTTTTTCCACTATTACCCACTTAGGGCTACGAATGTCCAGTTGCATTTTCTACAAACAGAGTGTTTCAAAACTGCTCAATCAAAAGTATGGTTTAACTCTGTTAGCTGAATGCTCAGATCAGAAAGAAGTTTCACAGAATGCTTCTGTGTAGTTTATATTTGAATATATTCCTTTTTCCACTACTACGCTCTTAGCGCTCCAAATGTCCAGTTGCATTTTCTACAGAAAGAGTGTTCAGATCTGCTCAATCAAAAGTATGGTTTAACTCTGTTAGCTGAATGCACATATCAGAAAGAAGTTTCACCGAATGATTCTGTGTAGTTTATATTTGAAGACATTCCTTTTTCCACTATTACCCTCTTAGCGCTCCGAATCTCCACTTGCATTTTCTACAAAAAGAGTGTTTCATAACTGCACAATCAAAAATATGTTTTATCTCTGTTAACTGAATTTACAGATCAGAAATAAGTTTCACAGAATGCATCTGTGTAGTTTTTATTTGAAGATATTCTTTTTCCCAATGTAGGCCTCTTAGCGTTTAGCATGTCCAATTGCAGTTTCTACAGAAAGAGTGTTTCAGAACGGCTCAATCAAAAGTAAGGTTCAACTCTGTTAGTTGAATGCACAGAACAGAAAGAATTTTCACAGAATGCTACTGTGTAGTTTATATTTGAATATATTCCTTTTTCCACTAATACCCTCTTAGCGCTCCGAATGTCCACTTGCATTTTCTACAGAAAGAGTGTTCAGAACTGCGCAATCAAAAGTATGGTTTAACTCTGTTAGCTTAATGAACATATCAGAAATAAGTTTCACACAATGCTTCTGTGTAGTTTTTATTTGAAGATATTATTTTTCCCAATAGAGGCCTCTTAGCGCTCAGAATGTCCAATTGCAGTTTCTACAGAAAGAGTGTTTCAGAAAGGGTCAATCAAAAGTAAGGTTCAACTCTGTTAGTTGAATGCACAGAACAGAAAGAAGTTTCATACAATGCTTCTGTGTAGTTTATATTTGAACATATTCTTTTTTCCACTATTACCCACTTAGCGCTACGAATGTCCAGTTGCATTTTCTACAGACAGAGTGTTTCAAAACTGCTCAATCAAAAGTATGGTTTAACTCTGTTAGCTGAATGCTCAGATCAGAAAGAAGTTTCACAGAATGCTTCTGTGTAGTTTATATTTGAATATATTCCTTTTTCCAATACTACGCTCTTAGCGCTCCAAATGTCCAGTTGCATTTTCTACAGAAAGAGTGTTCAGATCTGCTCAATCAAAAGTATGTTTTAACTCTGTTAGCTGAATGCACAGATCAGAAAGAAGTTTCACAGAATGATTCTGTGTAGTTTATATTTGGAGACATTCCTTTTTCCACTATTACCCTATTAGCGCTCCGAATCTCCACTTGCATTTTCTACAGAAAGAGTGTTTCAGAACGGCTCAATCAAAACTAAGTTTCAACTCTTTTAGTTGAACAAACAGAACAGAAAGAAGTTTCACACAATTCTTCTGTGTAGTTTTTATTTGTAGACATTCTTTTTCCCAATATAGGCCTCTTAGCACTCAGAATGTCCAATTGCAGTTTCTACAGAAAGAGTGTTTCAGAACGGCTCAATCAAAAGTAAGGTTCAACTCTGTTAGTTGAATGCACAGAACAGAAAGAAGTTTCATACAATGCTTCTGTGTAGTTTATATTTGAACATATTCTTTTTTCCACTATTACCCACTTAGCGCTACGAATGTCCAGTTGCATTTTCTACAGACAGAGTGTTTCAAAACTGCTCAATCAAAAGTATGGTTTAACTCTGTTAGCTGAATGCTGAGATCAGAAAGAAGTTTCACAGAATGCTTCTGTGTAGTTTATATTTGAATATATTCCTTTTTCCACTACTACGCTCTTAGCGCTCCAAATGTCCAGTTGCATTTTCTACAGAAAGAGTGTTCAGATCTGCTCAATCAAAAGTATGGTTTAACTCTGTTAGCTGAATGCACAGATCAGAAAGAAGTTTCACCGAATGATTCTGTGTAGTTTATATTTGTAGACATTCCTTTTTCCACTATTACCCTCTTAGCGCTCCGAATCTCCACTTGCATTTTCTACAAAAAGAGTGTTTCATAACTGCTCAATCAAAAATATGTTTTATCTCTGTTAACTGAATTTACAGATCAGAAATAAGTTTCACAGAATGCATCTGTGTAGTTTTTATTTGAAGATATTCTTTTTCTCAATGTAGGCCTCTTAGCGCTTAGCATGTCCAATTGCAGGTTCTACAGAAAGAGTGTTTCAGAACGGCTCAATCAAAAGTAAGGTTCAACTCTGTTAGTTGAATGCACAGAACAGAAAGAATTTTCACAGAATGCTACTGTGTAGTTTATATTTGAATATATTCCTTTTTCCACTAATACCCTCTTAGCGCTCCGAATGTCCACTTGCATTTTCTACAGAAAGAGTGTTCAGAACTGCGCAATCAAAAGTATGTTTTAACTCTGTTAGCTTAATGAACATATCAGAAATAAGTTTCACACAATGCTTCTGTGTAGTTTTTATTTGAAGATATTATTTTTCCCAATAGAGGCCTCTTAGCGCTCAGAATGTCCAATTGCAGTTTCTACAGAAAGAGTGTTTCAGAAAGGGTCAATCAAAAGTAAGATTCAACTCTGTTAGTTGAATGCACAGAACAGAAAGAAGTTTCATACAATGCTTCTGTGTAGTTTATATTTGAACATATTCTTTTTTCCACTATTACCCACTTAGCGCTACGAATGTCCAGTTGCATTTTCTACAGACAGAGTGTTTCAAAACTGCTCAATCAAAAGTATGGTTTAACTCTGTTAGCTGAATGCTCAGATCAGAAAGAAGTTTCACAGAATGCTTCTGTGTAGTTTATATTTGAATATATTCCTTTTTCCAATACTACGCTCTTAGCGCTCCAAATGTCCAGTTGCATTTTCTACAGAAAGAGTGTTCAGATCTGCTCAATCAAAAGTATGTTTTAACTCTGTTAGCTGAATGCACAGATCAGAAAGAAGTTTCACAGAATGATTCTGTGTAGTTTATATTTGGAGACATTCCTTTTTCCACTATTACCCTATTAGCGCTCCGAATCTCCACTTGCATTTTCTACAGAAAGAGTGTTTCAGAACGGCTCAATCAAAACTAAGGTTCAACTCTTTTTGTTGAACAAACAGAACAGAAAGAAGTTTCACACAATTCTTCTGTGTAGTTTTTATTTGTAGACATTCTTTTTCCCAATATAGGCCTCTTAGCACTCAGAATGTCCAATTGCAGTTTCTACAGAAAGAGTGTTTCAGAACGGCTCAATCAAAAGTAAGGTTCAACTCTGTTAGTTGAATGCACAGAACAGAAAAAAGTTTCATACAATGCTTCTGTGTAGTTTATATTTGAACATATTCTTTTTTCCACTATTACCCACTTAGCGCTACGAATGTCCAGTTGCATTTTCTACAGACAGAGTGTTTCAAAACTGCTCAATCAAAAGTATGGTTTAACTCTGTTAGCTGAATGCTGAGATCAGAAAGAAGTTTCACAGAATGCTTCTGTGTAGTTTATATTTGAATATATTCCTTTTTCCACTACTACGCTCTTAGCGCTCCAAATGTCCAGTTGCATTTTCTACAGAAAGAGTGTTCAGATCTGCTCAATCAAAAGTATGGTTTAACTCTGTTAGCTGAATGCACAGATCGAAAGAAGTTTCACCGAATGATTCTGTGTAGTTTATATTTGAAGACATTCCTTTTTCCACTATTACCCTCTTAGCGCTCCGAATCTCCACTTGCATTTTCTACAAAAAGAGTGTTTCATAACTGCTCAATCAAAAATATGTTTTATCTCTGTTAACTGAAATTACAGATCAGAAATAAGTTTCACAGAATGCATCTGTGTAGTTTTTATTTGAAGATATTCTTTTTCCCAATGTAGGCCTCTTAGCGCTTAGCATGTCCAATTGCAGTTTCTACAGAAAGAGTGTTTCAGAACGACTCAATCAAAAGTAAGGTTCAATTCTGTTAGTTGAATGCACAGAACAGAAAGAATTTTCACAGAATGCTACTGTGTAGTTTATATTTGAATATATTCCCTTTTCCACTATTACCCTCTTAGCGCTCCGAATGTCCACTTGCATTTTCTACAGAAAGAGTGTTCAGAACTGCGCAATCAAAAGTATGGTTTAACTCTGTTAGCTTAATGAACATATCAGAAATAAGTTTCACAGAATGCTTCTGTGTAGTTTTTGTTTGAAGATATTATATTTCCCAATAGAGGCCTCTTAGCGCTCAGAATGTCCAATTGCAGTTTCTACAGAAAGAGTGTTTCAGAAAGGCTCAATCAAAAGTAAGGTTCAACTCTGTTAGTTGAATGCACAGAACAGAAAGAAATTTCATACAATGCTTCTGTGTAGTTTATATTTGAACATACTCTTTTTTCCACTATTACCCACTTAGCGCTACGAATGTCCAGTTGCATTTTCTACAGACAGAGTGTTTCAAAACTGCTCAATCAAAAGTATGGTTTAACTCTGTTAGCTGAATACTCAGATCAGAAAGAAGTTTCACAGAATGCTTCTGTGTAGTTTATATTTGAATATACTCCTTTTTCCACTACTACTCTCTTAGCGCTCCAAATGTCCAGTTGCATTTTCTACAGAAAGAGTGTTCAGATCTGCTCAATCAAAAGTATGGTTTAACTCTGTTAGCTGAATGCACAGATCTGAAAGAAGTTTCACAGAATGATTCTGTGTAGTTTATATTTGGAGACATTCCTTTTTCCACTATTACCCTCTTAGCGCTCCGAATCTCCACTTGCATTTTCTACAGAAAGAGTGTTTCAGAACGGCTCAATCAAAACTAAGGTTCAACTCTTTTAGTTGAACAAACAGAACAGAAAGAAGTTTCACACAATTCTTCTGTGTAGTTTTTATTTGTAGACATTCTTTTTCCCAATATAGGCCTCTTAGCGCTCAGAATGTCCAATTGCAGTTTCTACAGAAAGAGTGTTTCAGAACGGCTCAATCAAAAGTAAGGTTCAACTCTGTTAGTTGAATGCACAGAACAGAAAGAATTTTCACAGAATGCTACTGTGTAGTTTATATTTGAATATATTCCTTTTTCCACTATTACCCTCTTAGCGCTCCGAATCTCCACTTGCATTTTCTACAGAAAGAGTGTTCAGAACTGCGCAATCAAAAATATGGTTTAACTCTGTTAGCTTAATGAACATATCAGAAATAAGTTTCACACAATGCTTCTGTGTAGTTTTCATTTGAAGATATTATTTTTCCCAATATAGGCCTCTTAGCGCTCAGAATGTCCAATTGCAGTTTCTACAGAAAGAGTGTTTCAGAAAGGCTCAATCAAAAGTAAGGTTCAACTCTGTTAGTTGAATGCACAGAACAGAAAGAAGTTTCATACAATGCTTCTGTGTAGTTTATATTTGAACATATTCTTTTTTCCACTATTACCCACTTAGCGCTACGAATGTCCAGTTGCATTTTCTACAGACAGAGTGTTTCAAAACTGCTCAATCAAAAGTATGGTTTAACTCTGTTAGCTGAATGCTCAGATCAGAAAGCAGTTTCACAGAATGCTTCTGTGTAGTTTATATTTGAATATATTCCTTTTTCCACTACTACGCTCTTAGCGCTCCAAAGGTCCAGTTGCATTTTCTACAGAAAGAGTGTTCAGATCTGCTCAATCAAAAGTATGGTTTAACTCTGTTAGCTGAATGCACAGATCAGAAAGAATTTTCACAGAATGATTCTGTGTAGTTTATATTTGGAGACATTCCTTTTTCCACTATTACCCTCTTAGCGCTGCGAATCTCCACTTGCATTTTCTACAGAAAGTGTGTTTCAGAACGGCTCAATCAAAACTAAGGTTCAACTCTTTTAGTTGAACAAACAGAACAGAAAGAAGTTTCACACAATTCTTCTGTGTAGTTTTTATTTGTAGACATTCTTTTTCCCAATATAGGCCTCTTAGCGCTCAGAATGTCCAATTGCAGTTTCTACAGAAAGAGTGTTTCAGAACGGCTCAATCAAAAGTAAGGTTCAACTCTGTTAGTTGAATGCACAGAACAGAAAGAAGTTTCATACCATGCTTCTGTGTAGTTTATATTTGAACATATTCTTTTTTCCACTATTACCCACTTAGCGCTACGAATGTCCAGTTGCATTTTCTACAGACAGAGTGTTTCAAAACTGCTCAATCAAATGTTTGGTTTAACTCTGTTAGCTGAATGCTCAGATCAGAAAGAAGTTTCACAGAATGCTTCTGTGTAGTTTATATTTGAATGTATTCCTTTTTCCACTACTAAGCTCTTAGCGCTCCAAATGTCCAGTTGCATTTTCAACAGAAAGAGTGTTCAGATCTGCTCAATCAAAAGTATGGTTTAACTCTGTTAGCTGAATGCACAGATCAGAAAGATGTTTCACCGAATGATTCTGTGTAGTTTATATTTGAAGACATTCCTTTTTCCACTATTACCCTCTTAGCGCTCCGAATCTCCACTTGCATTTTCTACAAAAAGAGTGTTTCATAAGTGCTCAATCAAAAATATGTTTTATCTCTGTTAACTGAATTTGCAGATCAGAAATAAGTTTCACAGAATGCATCTGTGTAGTTTTTATTTGAAGATATTTTTTTCCCAATGTAGGCCTCTTAGCGCTTAGCATGTCCAATTGCAGTTTCTACAGAAAGAGTGTTTCAGAACGGCTCAATCAAAAGTAAGGTTCAACTCTGTTAGTTGAATGCACAGAACAGAAAGAATTTTCACAGAATGCTACTGTGTAGTTTATATTTGAATATATTACTTTTTCCACTATTACCCTCTTAGCGCTCCGAATGTCCACTTGCATTTTCTACAGAAAGAGTGTTCAGAACTGCGCAATCAAAAGTATGGTTAACTCTGTTAGCTTAATGAAAATATCAGAAATAAGTTTCACACAATGCTTCTGTGTAGTTTTTATTTGAAGATATTATTTTTCCCAATAGAGGCCTCTTAGCGCTCAGAATGTCCAATTGCACTTTCTACAGAAATAGTGTTTCAGAAAGGCTCAATCAAAAGTAAGGTTCAACTCTGTTAGTTGAATGCACAGAACAGAAAGAAGTTTCATACAATGCTTCTGTGTAGTTTATATTTGAACATATTCTTTTTTCCACTATTACCCACTTAGCGCTACGAATGTCCAGTTGCATTTTCTACAGACAGACTGTTTCAAAACTGCTCAATCAAAAGTATGGTTTAACTCTGTTAGCTGAATACTCAGATCAGAAAGAAGTTTCACAGAATGCTTCTGTGTAGTTTATATTTGAATATATTCCTTTTTCCACTACTACTCTCTTAGCGCTCCAAATGTCCAGTTGCATTTTCTACAGAAAGAGTGTTCAGATCTGCTCAATCAAAAGTATGGTTTAACTCTGTTAGCTGAATGCACAGATCTGAAAGAAGTTTCACAGAATGATTCTGTGTAGTTTATATTTGGAGACATTCCTTTTTCCACTATTACCCTCTTAGCGCTCCGAATCTCCACTTGCATTTTCTACAGAAAGAGTGTTTCAGAACGGCTCAATCAAAACTAAGGTTCAACTCTTTTAGTTGAACAAACAGAACAGAAAGAAGTTTCACACAATTCTTCTGTGTAGTTTTTATTTGTAGACATTCTTTTTCCCAATATAGGCCTCTTAGCGCTCAGAATGTCCAATTGCAGTTTCTACAGAAAGAGTGTTTCAGAACGGCTCAATCAAAAGTAAGGTTCAATTCTGTTAGTTGAATGCACAGAACAGAAAGAATTTTCACAGAATGCTACTGTGTAGTTTATATTTGAATATATTCCTTTTTCCACTATTACCCTCTTAGCGCTCCGAATGTCCACTTGCATTTTCTACAGAAAGAGTGTTCAGAACTGCGCAATCAAAAATATGGTTTAACTCTGTTAGCTTAATGAACATATCAGAAATAAGTTTCACACAATGCTTCTGTGTAGTTTTCATTTGAAGATATTATTTTTCCCAATATAGGCCTCTTAGCGCTCAGAATGTCCAATTGCAGTTTCTACAGAAAGAGTGTTTCAGAAAGGCTCAATCAAAAGTAAGGTTCAACTCTGTTAGTTGAATGCACAGAACAGAAAGAAGTTTCATACAATGCTTCTGTGTAGTTTATATTTGAACATATTCTTTTTTCCACTATTACCCACTTAGCGCTACGAATGTCCAGTTGCATTTTCTACAGACAGAGTGTTTCAAAACTGCTCAATCAAAAGTATGGTTTAACTCTGTTAGCTGAATGCTCAGATCAGAAAGCAGTTTCACAGAATGCTTCTGTGTAGTTTATATTTGAATATATTCCTTTTTCCACTACTACGCTCTTAGCGCTCCAAAGGTCCAGTTGCATTTTCTACAGAAAGAGTGTTCAGATCTGCTCAATCAAAAGTATGGTTTAACTCTGTTAGCTGAATGCACAGATCAGAAAGAAGATTCACAGAATGATTCTGTGTAGTTTATATTTGGAGACATTCCTTTTTCCACTATTACCCTCTTAGCGCTGCGAATCTCCACTTGCATTTTCTACAGAAAGTGTGTTTCAGAACGGCTCAATCAAAACTAAGGTTCAACTCTTTTAGTTGAACAAACAGAACAGAAAGAAGTTTCACACAATTCTTCTGTGTAGTTTTTATTTGTAGACATTCTTTTTCCCAATATAGGCCTCTTAGCGCTCAGAATGTCCAATTGCAGTTTCTACAGAAAGAGTGTTTCAGAACGGCTCAATCAAAAGTAAGGTTCAACTCTGTTAGTTGAATGCACAGAACAGAAAGAAGTTTCATACCATGCTTCTGTGTAGTTTATATTTGAACATATTTTTTTTCCACTATTACCCACTTAGCGCTACGAATGTCCAGTTGCATTTTCTACAGACAGAGTGTTTCAAAACTGCTCAATCAAAAGTTTGGTTTAACTCTGTTAGCTGAATGCTCAGATCAGAAAGAAGTTTCACAGAATGCTTCTGTGTAGTTTATATTTGAATGTATTCCTTTTTCCACTACTAAGCTCTTAGCGCTCCAAATGTCCAGTTGCATTTTCAACAGAAAGAGTGTTCAGATCTGCTCAATCAAAAGTATGGTTTAACTCTGTTAGCTGAATGCACAGATCAGAAAGATGTTTCACCGAATGATTCTGTGTAGTTTATATTTGAAGACATTCCTTTTTCCACTATTACCCTCTTAGCGCTCCGAATCTCCACTTGCATTTTCTACAAAAAGAGTGTTTCATAACTGCACAATCAAAAATATGTTTTATCTCTGTTAACTGAATTTACAGATCAGAAATAAGTTTCACAGAATGCATCTGTGTAGTTTTTATTTGAAGATATTCTTTTTCCCAATGTAGGCCTCTTAGCTCTTAGCATGTCCAATTGCAGTTTCTACAGAAAGAGTGTTTCAGAACGGCTCAATCAAAAGTAAGGTTCAACTCTGTTAGTTGAATGCACAGAACAGAAAGAATTTTCACAGAATGCTACTGTGTAGTTTATATTTGAATATATTCCTTTTTCCACTATTACCCTCTTAGCGCTCCGAATGTCCACTTGCATTTTCTACAGAAAGAGTGTTCAGAACTGCGCAATCAAAAGTATGGTTTAACTCTGTTAGCTTAATGAACATATCAGAAATAAGTTTCACACAATGCTTCTGTGTAGTTTTCATTTGAAGATATTATTTTTCCCAATATAGGCCTCTTAGCGCTCAGAATGTCCAATTGCAGTTTCTACAGAAAGAGTGTTTCAGAAAGGCTCAATCAAAAGTAAGGTTCAACTCTGTTAGTTGAATGCACAGAACAGAAAGAAGTTTCATACAATGCTTCTGTGTAGTTTATATTTGAACATATTCTTTTTTCCACTATTACCCACTTAGCGCTACGAATGTCCAGTTGCATTTTCTACAGACAGAGTGTTTCAAAACTGCTCAATCAAAAGTATGGTTTAACTCTGTTAGCTGAATGCTCAGATCAGAAAGCAGTTTCACAGAATGCTTCTGTGTAGTTTATATTTGAATATATTCCTTTTTCCACTACTACGCTCTTAGCGCTCCTAATGTCCAGTTGCATTTTCAACAGAAAGTGTGTTCAGATCTGCTCAATCAAAAGTATGGTTTAACTCTGTTAGCTGAATGCACAGATCAGAAAGAAGTTTCACCGAATGATTCTGTGTAGTTTATATTTGAAGACATTCCTTTTTCCACTATTACCCTCTTAGCGCTCCGAATCTCCACTTGCATTTTCTACAAAAAGAGTGTTTCATAACTGCTCAATCAAAAATATGTTTTATCTCTGTTAACTGAATTTACAGATCAGAAATAAGTTTCACAGAATGCATCTGTGTAGATTTTATTTGAAGATATTCTTTTTCCCAATGTAGGCCTCTTAGCGCTTAGCATGTCCAATTGCAGTTTCTACAGAAAGAGTGTTTCAGAACGGCTCAATCAAAAGTAAGGTTCAACTCTGTTAGTTGAATGCACAGAACAGAAAGAATTTTCACAGAATGCTACTGTGTAGTTTATATTTGAATATATTCCTTTTTCCACTATTACCCTCTTAGCGCTCCGAATGTCCACTTGCATTTTCTACAGAAAGAGTGTTCAGAACTGCGCAATCAAAAGTATGGTTTAACTCTGTTAGCTTAATGAACATGTCAGAAATAAGTTTCACACAATGCTTCTGTGTAGTTTTTATTTGAAGATATTATTTTTCCCAATAGAGGCCTCTTAGCGCTCAGAATGTCCAATTGCAGTTTCTACAGAAAGAGTGTTTCAGAAAGGCTCAATCAAAAGTAAGGTTCAACTCTGTTAGTTGAATGCACAGAACAGAAAGAAGTTTCATACAATGCTTCTGTGTAGTTTAAATTTGAACATATTATTTTTTCCACTATTACCCACTTAGCGCTACGAATGTCCAGTTGCATTTTCTACAGACAGACTGTTTCAAAACTGCTCAATCAAAAGTATGGTTTAACTCTGTTAGCTGAATACTCAGATCAGAAAGAAGTTTCACAGAATGCTTCTGTGTAGTTTATATTTGAATATATTCCTTTTTCCACTACTACTCTCTTAGCGCTCCAAATGTCCAGTTGCATTTTCTACAGAAAGAGTGTTCAGATCTGCTCAATCAAAAGTATGGTTTAACTCTGTTAGCTGAATGCACAGATCTGAAAGAAGTTTCTCAGAATGATTCTGTGTAGTTTATATTTGGAGACATTCCTTTTTCCACTATTACCCTCTTAGCGCTCCGAATCTCCACTTGCATTTTCTACAGAAAGAGTGTTTCAGAACGGCTCAATCAAAACTAAGGTTCAAATCTTTTAGTTGAACAAACAGAACAGAAAGAAGTTTCACACAATTCTTCTGTGTAGTTTTTATTTGTAGACATTCTTTTTCCCAATATAGGCCTCTTAGCGCTCAGAATGTCCAATTGCAGTTTCTACAGAAAGAGTGTTTCAGAACGGCTCAATCAAAAGTAAGGTTCAACTCTGTTAGTTGAATGCACAGAACAGAAAGTATTTTAACAGAATGCTACTGTGTAGTTTATATTTGAATATATTCCTTTTTCCACTATTACCCTCTTAGCGCTCCGAATGTCCACTTGCATTTTCTACAGAAAGAGTGTTCAGAACTGCGCAATCAAAAGTATGGTTTAACTCTGTTAGCTTAATGAACATATCAGAGATAAGTTTCACACAATGCTTCTGTGTAGTTTTCATTTGAAGATATTATTTTTCCCAATATAGGCCTCTTAGCGCTCAGAATGTCCAATTGCAGTTTCTACAGAAAGAGTGTTTCAGAAAGGCTCAATCAAAAGTAAGGTTCAACTCTGTTAGTTGAATGCACAGAACAGAAAGTAGTTTCATACAATGCTTCTGTGTAGTTTATATTTGAACATATTCTTTTTTCCACTATTACCCACTTAGCGCTACGAATGTCCAGTTGCATTTTCTACAGACAGAGTGTTTCAAAACTGCTCAATCAAAAGTATGGTTTAACTCTGTTAGCTGAATGCTCAGATCAGAAAGCAGTTTCACAGAATGCTTCTGTGTAGTTTATATTTGAATATATTCCTTTTTCCACTACTACGCTCTTAGCGCTCCAAAGGTCCAGTTGCATTTTCTACAGAAAGAGTGTTCAGATCTGCTCAATCAAAAGTATGGTTTAACTCTGTTAGCTGAATGCACAGATCAGAAAGAAGTTTCACAGAATGATTCTGTGTAGTTTATATTTGGAGACATTCCTTTTTCCACTATTACCCCCTTAGCGCTGCGAATCCCCACTTGCATTTTCTACAGAAAGTGTGTTTCAGAACGGCTCAATCAAAACTAAGGTTCAACTCTTTTAGTTGAACAAACAGAACAGAAAGAAGTTTCACACAATTCTTCTGTGTAGTTTTTATTTGTAGACATTCTTTTTCCCAATATAGGCCTCTTAGCGCTCAGAATGTCCAATTGCAGTTTCTACAGAAAGAGTGTTTCAGAACGGCTCAATCAAAAGTAAGGTTCAACTCTGTTAGTTGAATGCACAGAACAGAAAGAAGTTTCATACCATGCTTCTGTGTAGTTTATATTTGAACATATTCTTTTTTCCACTATTACCCACTTAGCGCTACGAATGTCCAGTTGCATTTTCTACAGACAGAGTGTTTCAACACTGCTCAATCAAAAGTTTGGTTTAACTCTGTTAGCTGAATGCTCAGATCAGAAAGAAGTTTCACAGAATGCTTCTGTGTAGTTTATATTTGAATGTATTCCTTTTTCCACTACTAAGCTCTTAGCGCTCCAAATGTCCAGTTGCATTTTCAACAGAAAGAGTGTTCAGATCTGCTCAATCAAAAGTATGGTTTAACTCTGTTAGCTGAATGCACAGATCAGAAAGATGTTTCACCGAATGATTCTGTGTAGTTTATATTTGAAGACATTCCTTTTTCCACTATTACCCTCTTAGCGCTCCGAATCTCCACTTGCATTTTCTACAAAAAGAGTGTTTCATAACTGCACAATCAAAAATATGTTTTATCTCTGTTAACTGAATTTACAGATCAGAAATAAGTTTCACAGAATGCATCTGTGTAGTTTTTATTTGAAGATATTCTTTTTCCCAATGTAGGCCTCTTAGCTCTTAGCATGTCCAATTGCAGTTTCTACAGAAAGAGTGTTTCAGAACGGCTCAATCAAAAGTAAGGTTCAACTCTGTTAGTTGAATGCACAGAACAGAAAGAATTTTCACAGAATGCTACTGTGTAGTTTATATTTGAATATATTCCTTTTTCCATTATTACCCTCTTAGCGCTCCGAATGTCCACTTGCATTTTCTACAGAAAGAGTGTTCAGAACTGCGCAATCAAAAGTATGGTTTAACTCTGTTAGCTTAATGAACATATCAGAAATAAGTTTCACACAATGCTTCTGTGTAGTTTTCATTTGAAGATATTATTTTTCCCAATATAGGCCTCTTAGCGCTCAGAATGTCCAATTGCAGTTTCTACAGAAAGAGTGTTTCAGAAAGGCTCAATCAAAAGTAAGGTTCAACTCTGTTAGTTGAATGCACAGAACAGAAAGAAGTTTCATACAATGCTTCTGTGTAGTTTATATTTGAACATATTCTTTTTTCCACTATTACCCACTTAGCGCTACGAATGTCCAGTTGCATTTTCTACAGACAGAGTGTTTCAAAACTGCTCAATCAAAAGTATGGTTTAACTCTGTTAGCTGAATGCTCAGATCAGAAAGCAGTTTCACAGAATGCTTCTGTGTAGTTTATATTTGAATATATTCCTTTTTCCACTACTACGCTCTTAGCGCTCCTAATGTCCAGTTGCATTTTCAACAGAAAGAGTGTTCAGATCTGCTCAATCAAAAGTATGGTTTAACTCTGTTAGCTGAATGCACAGATCAGAAAGAAGTTTCACCGAATGATTCTGTGTAGTTTATATTTGAAGACATTCCTTTTTCCACTATTACCCTCTTAGCGCTCCGAATCTCCACTTGCATTTTCTACAAAAAGAGTGTTTCATAACTGCTCAATCAAAAATATGTTTTATCTCTGTTAACTGAATTTACAGATCAGAAATAAGTTTCACAGAATGCATCTGTGTAGATTTTATTTGAAGATATTCTTTTTCCCAATGTAGGCCTCTTAGCGCTTAGCATGTCCAATTGCAGTTTCTACAGAAAGAGTGTTTCAGAACGGCTCAATCAAAAGTAAGGTTCAAATCTGTTAGTTGAATGCACAGAACAGAAAGAATTTTCACAGAATGCTACTGTGTAGTTTATATTTGAATATATTCCTTTTTCCACTATTACCCTCTTAGCGCTCCGAATGTCCACTTGCATTTTCTACAGAAAGAGTGTTCAGAACTGCGCAATCAAAAGTATGGTTTAACTCTGTTAGCTTAATGAACATGTCAGAAATAAGTTTCACACAATGCTTCTGTGTAGTTTTTATTTGAAGATATTATTTTTCCCAATAGAGGCCTCTTAGCGCTCAGAATGTCCAATTGCAGTTTCTACAGAAAGAGTGTTTCAGAAAGGCTCAATCAAAAGTAAGGTTCAACTCTGTTAGTTGAATGCACAGAACAGAAAGAAGTTTCATACAATGCTTCTGTGTAGTTTAAATTTGAACATATTATTTTTTCCACTATTACCCACTTAGCGCTACGAATGTCCAGTTGCATTTTCTACAGACAGACTGTTTCAAAACTGCTCAATCAAAAATATGGTTTAACTCTGTTAGCTGAATACTCAGATCAGAAAGAAGTTTCACAGAATGCTTCTGTGTAGTTTATATTTGAATATATTCCTTTTTCCACTACTACTCTCTTAGCGCTCCAAATGTCCAGTTGCATTTTCTACAGAAAGAGTGTTCAGATCTGCTCAATCAAAAGTATGGTTTAACTCTGTTAGCTGAATGCACAGATCTGAAAGAATTTTCACAGAATGATTCTGTGTAGTTTATATTTGGAGACATTCCTTTTTCCACTATTACCCTCTTAGCGCTCCGAATCTCCACTTGCATTTTCTACAGAAAGAGTGTTTCAGAACGGCTCAATCAAAACTAAGGTTCAACTCTTTTAGTTGAACAAACAGAACAGAAAGAAGTTTCACACAATTCTTCTGTGTAGTTTTTATTTGTAGACATTCTTTTTCCCAATATAGGCCTCTTAGCGCTCAGAATGTCCAATTGCAGTTTCTACAGAAAGAGTGTTTCAGAACGGCTCAATCAAAAGTAAGGTTCAACTCTGTTAGTTGAATGCACAGAACAGAAAGAATTTTAACAGAATGCTACTGTGTAGTTTATATTTGAATATATTCCTTTTTCCACTATTACCCTCTTAGCGCTCCGAATGTCCACTTGCATTTTCTACAGAAAGAGTGTTCAGAACTGCGCAATCAAAAGTATGGTTTAACTCTGTTAGCTTAATGAACATATCAGAAATAAGTTTCACACAATGCTTCTGTGTAGTTTTTATTTGAAGATATTATATTTCCCAATAGAGGTCTCTTAGCGCTCAGAATGTCCAATTGAAGTTTCTACAGAAAGAGTGTTTCAGAAAGGCTCAATCAAAAGTAAGGTTCAACTCTGTTAGTTGAATGCACAGAACAGAAAGAAGTTTCATACAATGCTTCTGTGTAGTTTATATTTGAACATATTCTTTTTTCCACTATTACCCACTTAGCGCTACGAATGTCCAGTTGCATTTTCTACAGACAGAGTGTTTCAAAACTGCTCAATCAAAAGTATGGTTTAACTCTGTTAGCTGAATGCTCAGATCAGAAAGCAGTTTCACAGAATGCTTCTGTGTAGTTTATATTTGAATATATTCCTTTTTCCACTACTATGCTCTTAGCGCTCCTAATGTCCAGTTGCATTTTCAACAGAAAGAGTGTTCAGATCTGCTCAATCAAAAGTATGGTTTAACTCTGTTAGCTGAATGCACAGATCAGAAAGAAGTTTCACCGAATGATTCTGTGTAGTTTATATTTGAAGACATTCCTTTTTCCACTATTACCCTCTTAGCGCTCCGAATCTCCACTTGCATTTTCTACAAAAAGAGTGTTTCATAACTGCTCAATCAAAAATATGTTTTATCTCTGTTAACTGAATTTACAGATCAGAAATAAGTTTCACAGAATGCATCTGTGTAGATTTTATTTGAAGATATTCTTTTTCCCAATGTAGGCCTCTTAGCGCTTAGCATGTCCAATTGCAGTTTCTACAGAAAGAGTGTTTCAGAACGGCTCAATCAAAAGTAAGGTTCAACTCTGTTAGTTGAATGCACAGAACAGAAAGAATTTTCACAGAATGCTACTGTGTAGTTTATATTTGAATATATTCCTTTTTCCACTATTACCCTCTTAGCGCTCCGAATGTCCACTTGCATTTTCTACAGAAAGAGTGTTCAGAACTGCGCAATCAAAAGTATGGTTTAACTCTGTTAGCTTAATGAACATGTCAGAAATAAGTTTCACACAATCCTTCTGTGTAGTTTTTATTTGAAGATATTATTTTTCCCAATAGAGGCCTCTTAGCGCTCAGAATGTCCAATTGCAGTTTCTACAGAAAGAGTGTTTCAGAAAGGCTCAATCAAAAGTAAGGTTCAACACTGTTAGTTGAATGCACAGAACAGAAAGAAGTTTCATACAATGCTTCTGTGTAGTTTAAATTTGAACATATTATTTTTTCCACTATTACCCACTTAGCGCTACGAATGTCCAGTTGCATTTTCTACAGACAGACTGTTTCAAAACTGCTCAATCAAAAGTATGGTTTAACTCTGTTAGCTGAATACTCAGATCAGAAAGAAGTTTCACAGAATGCTTCTGTGTAGTTTATATTTGAATATATTCCTTTTTCCACTACTACTCTCTTAGCGCTCCAAATGTCCAGTTGCATTTTCTACAGAAAGAGTGTTCAGATCTGCTCAATCAAAAGTATGGTTTAACTCTGTTAGCTGAATGCACAGATCTGAAAGAAGTTTCACAGAATGATTCTGTGTAGTTTATATTTGGAGACATTCCTTTTTCCACTATTACCCTCTTAGCGCTCCGAATCTCCACTTGCATTTTCTACAGAAAGAGTGTTTCAGAACGGCTCAATCAAAACTAAGGTTCAACTCTTTTAGTTGAACAAACAGAACAGAAAGAAGTTTCACACAATTCTTCTGTGTAGTTTTTATTTGTAGACATTCTTTTTCCCAATATAGGCCTCTTAGCGCTCAGAATGTCCAATTGCAGTTTCTACAGAAAGAGTGTTTCAGAACGGCTCAATCAAAAGTAAGGTTCAACTCTGTTAGTTGAATGCACAGAACAGAAAGAATTTTAACAGAATGCTACTGTGTAGTTTATATTTGAATATATTCCTTTTTCCACTATTACCCTCTTAGCGCTCCGAATGTCCACTTGCATTTTCTACAGAAAGAGTGTTCAGAACTGCGCAATCAAAAGTATGGTTTAACTCTGTTAGCTTAATGAACATATCAGAAATAAGTTTCACACAATGCTTCTGTGTAGTTTTTATTTGAAGATATTATATTTCCCAATAGAGGTCTCTTAGCGCTCAGAATGTCCAATTGAAGTTTCTACAGAAAGAGTGTTTCAGAAAGGCTCAATCAAAAGTAAGGTTCAACTCTGTTAGTTGAATGCAAAGAACAGAAAGAAATTTCATACAATGCTTCTGTGTAGTTTATATTTGAACATACTCTTTTTTCCACTATTACCCACTTAGCGCTACGAATGTCCAGTTGCATTTTCTACAGACAGAGTGTTTCAAAACTGCTCAATCAAAAGTAAGGTTTAACTCTGTCAGCTGAATGCTCTGATCAGAAAGAAGTTTCACAGAATGCTTCTGTGTAGTTTATATTTGAATATATTCCTTTTTCCACTACTACTCTCTTAGCGCTCCAAATGTCCAGTTGCATTTTCTACAGAAAGAGTGTTCAGATCTGCTCAATCAAAAGTATGGTTTAACTCTGTTAGCTGAATGCACAGATCAGAAAGAAGTTTCACAGAATGATTCTGTGTAGTTTATATTTGGAGACATTCCTTTTTCCACTATTACCCTATTAGCGCTCCGAATCTCCACTTGCATTTTCTACAGAAAGAGTGTTTCAGAACGGCTCAATCAAAACTAAGGTTGAAGTCTTTTAGTTGAACAAACATATCAGAAATAAGTTTCACACAATTCTTGTGTGTAGTTTTCATTTGAAGATATTATTTTTCCCAATATAGGCCTCTTAGCGCTCAGAATGTCCAATTGCAGTTTCTACAGAAAGAGTGTTTCAGAAAGGCTCAATCAAAAGTAAGGTTCAACTCTGTTAGTTGAATGCACAGAACAGAAAGAAGTTTCATACAATGCTTCTGTGTAGTTTATATTTGAACATATTCTTTTTTCCACTATTACCCACTTAGCGCTACGAATGTCCAGTTGCATTTTCTACAGACAGAGTGTTTCAAAACTGCTCAATCAAAAGTATGGTTTAACTCTGTTAGCTGAATGCTCAGATCAGAAAGCAGTTTCACAGAATGCTTCTGTGTAGTTTATATTTGAATATATTCCTTTTTCCACTACTATGCTCTTAGCGCTCCTAATGTCCAGTTGCATTTTCAACAGAAAGAGTGTTCAGATCTGCTCAATCAAAAGTATGGTTTAACTCTGTTAGCTGAATGCACAGATCAGAAAGAAGTTTCACCGAATGATTCTGTGTAGTTTATATTTGAAGACATTCCTTTTTCCACTATTACCCTCTTAGCGCTCCGAATCTCCACTTGCATTTTCTACAAAAAGAGTGTTTCATAACTGCTCAATCAAAAATATGTTTTATCTCTGTTAACTGAATTTACAGATCAGAAATAAGTTTCACAGAATGCATCTGTGTAGATTTTATTTGAAGATATTCTTTTTCCCAATGTAGGCCTTTTAGCGCTTAGCATGTCCAATTGCAGTTTCTACAGAAAGAGTGTTTCAGAACGGCTCAATCAAAAGTAAGGTTCAACTCTGTTAGTTGAATGCACAGAACAGAAAGAATTTTCACAGAATGCTACTGTGTAGTTTATATTTGAATATATTCCTTTTTCCACTATTACCCTCTTAGCGCTCCGAATGTCCACTTGCATTTTCTACAGAAAGAGTGTTCAGAACTGCGCAATCAAAAGTATGGTTTAACTCTGTTAGCTTAATGAACATATCAGAAATAAGTTTCACACAATGCTTCTGTGTAGTTTTTATTTGAAGATATTATTTTTCCCAATAGAGGCCTCTTAGCGCTCAGAATGTCCAATTGCAGTTTCTACAGAAAGAGTGTTTCAGAAAGGCTCAATCAAAAGTAAGGTTCAACACTGTTAGTTGAATGCACAGAACAGAAAGAAGTTTCATACAATGCTTCTGTGTAGTTTAAATTTGAACATATTATTTTTTCCACTATTACCCACTTAGCGCTACGAATGTCCAGTTGCATTTTCTACAGACAGAGTGTTTCAAAACTGCTCAATCAAAAGTATGGTTTAACTCTGTTAGCTGAATGCTCAGATCAGAAAGAAGTTTAACAGAATGCTTCTGTGTAGTTTATATTTGAATATATTCCTTTTTCCACTACTACTCTCTTAGCGCTCCAAATGTCCAGTTGCATTTTCTACAGAAAGAGTGTTCAGATCTGCTGAATCAAAAGTATGGTTTAACTCTGTTAGCTGAATGCACAGATCAGAAAGAAGTTTCACAGAATGATTCTGTGTAGTTTATATTTGGTGACATTCCTTTTTCCACTATTACCCTCTTAGCGCTCCGAATCTCCACTTGCATTTTCTACAGAAAGAGTGTTTCAGAACGGCTCAATCAAAACTAAGGTTCAACTCTTTTAGTTGAACAAACAGAACAGAAAGAAGTTTCACACAATTCTTCTGTGTAGTTTTTATTTGTAGACATTCTTTTTCCCAATATAGGCCTCTTAGCGCTCAGAATGTCCAATTGCAGTTTCTACAGAAAGAGTGTTTCAGAACGGCTCAATCAAAAGTAAGGTTCAACTCTGTTAGTTGAATGCACAGAACAGAAAGAAGTTTCATACAATGCTTCTGTGTAGTTTATATTTGAACATATTCTTTTTTCCACTATTACCCACTTAGCGCTACGAATGTCCAGTTGCATTTTCTACAGACAGAGTGTTTCAAAACTGCTCAATCAAAAGTATGGTTTAACTCTGTTAGCTGAATGCTCAGATCAGAAAGAAGTTTCACAGAATGCTTCTGTGTAGTTTATATTTGAATATATTCCTTTTTCCACTACTACGCTCTTAGCGCTCCAAATGTCCGGTTGCATTTACAACATAAAGTGTGTTCAGATCTGCTCAATCAAAAGTATGGTTTAACTCTCTTAGCTGAATGCACAGATCAGAAAGAAGTTTCACAGAATGATTCTGTGTAGTTTATATTTGAAGACATTCCTTTTTCCACTATTACCCTCTTAGCGCTCCGAATCTCCACTTGCATTTTCTACAAAAAGAGTGTTTCATAACTGCTCAATCAAAAATATGTTTTATCTCTGTTAACTGAATTTACAGATCAGAAATAAGTTTCACAGAATGCATCTGTGTAGTTTTTATTTGAAGATATTCTTTTTCCCAATGTAGGCCTCTTAGCGCTTAACATGTCCAATTGCAGTTTCTACAGAAAGAGTGTTTCAGAACGGCTCAATCAAAAGTAAGGTTCAACTCTGTTAGTTGAATGCACAGAACAGAAAGAATTTTCACAGAATGCTACTGTGTAGTTTATATTTGAATATATTCCTTTTTCCACTATTACCCTCTTAGCGCTCCGAATGTCCACTTGCATTTTGTACAGAAAGAGTGTTCAGAACTGCGCAATCAAAAGTATGGTTTAACTCTGTTAGCTTAATGAACATATCAGAAATAAGTTTCACACAATGCTTCTGTGTAGTTTTTATTTGAAAATATTATTTTTCCCAATATAGGCCTCTTAGCGCTCAGAATGTCCAATTGCAGTTTCTACAGAAAGAGTGTTTCAGAAAGGCTCAATCAAAAGTAAGGTTCAACTCTGTTAGTTGAATGCACAGAACAGAAAGAAGTTTCATACAATGCTTCTGTGTAGTTTATATTTGAACATATTCTTTTTTCCACTATTACCCACTTAGCGCTACGAATGTCCAGTTGCATTTTCTACAGACAGAGTGTTTCAAAACTGCACAATCAAAAGTATGGTTTAACTCTGTTAGCTGAATGCTCAGATCAGAAAGCAGTTTCACAGAATGCTTCTGTGTAGTTTATATTTGAATATATTCCTTTTTCCACTACGACGCTCTTAGCGCTCCAAATGTCCAGTTGCATTTTCAACAGAAAGAGTGTTCAGATCTGCTCAATCAAAAGTATGGTTTAACTCTGTTAGCTGAATGCACAGATCAGAAAGAAGTTTCACCGAATGATACTGTGTAGTTTATATTTGAAGACATTCCTTTTTCCACTATTACCCTCTTAGCGCTCCGAATCTCCACTTGCATTTTCTACAAAAAGAGTGTTTCATAACTGCACAATCAAAAATATGTTTTATCTCTGTTAACTGAATTTACAGATCAGAAATAAGTTTCACAGAATGCATCTGTGTAGTTTTTATTTGAAGATATTCTTTTTCCCAATGTAGGCCTCTCAGCTCTTAGCATGTCCAATTGCAGTTTCTACAGAAAGAGTGTTTCAGAACGGCTCAATCAAAAGTAAGGTTCAACTCTGTTAGTTGAATGCACAGAACAGAAAGAATTTTCACAGAATGCTACTGTGTAGTTTATATTTGAATATATTCCTTTTTCCACTATTACCCTCTTAGCGCTCGGAATGTCCACTTGCATTTTCTACAGAAAGAGTGTTCAGAACTGCGCAATCAAAAGTATGGTTTAACTCTGTTAGCTTAATGAACATATCAGAAATAAGTTTCACACAATTCTTCTGTGTAGTTTTTATTTGAAGATATTATTTTTCCCAATAGAGCCCTCTTAGCGCTCAGAATGTCCAATTGCAGTTTCTACAGAAAGAGTGTTTCAGAAAGGCTCAATCAAAAGTAAGGTTCAACTCTGTTAGTTGAATGCACAGAACAGAAAGAAGTTTCATACAATGCTTCTGTGTAGTTTATATTTGAACATATTCTTTTTTCCACTATTACCCACTTAGCGCTACGATTGTCCAGTTGCATTTCCTACAGACAGAGTGTTTCAAAACTGCTCAATCATAAATATGGTTTAACTCTGTTAGCTGAATGCTCAGATCAGAAAGAAGTTTCACAGAATGCTTCTGTGTAGTTTATATTTGAATATATTCCTTTTTCCACTACTACTCTCTTAGCGCTCCAAATGTCCAGTTGCATTTTCTACAGAAAGAGTGTTCAGATCTGCTCAATCAAAAGTATGGTTTAACTCTGTTAGCTGAATGCACAGATCAGAAAGAAGTTTCACAGAATGATTCTGTGTAGTTTATATTTGGAGACATTCCTTTTTCCACTATTACCCTCTTAGCGCTCCGAATCTACACTTGCATTTTCTACAGAAAGAGTGTTTCAGAACGGCTCAATCAAAACTAAGGTTCAACTCTTTTTGTTGAACAAACAGAACAGAAAGATGTTTCACACAATTCTTCTGTGTAGTTTTTATTTGTAGACATTCTTTTTCCCAATATAGGCCTCTTAGCGCTCAGAATGTCCAATTGCAGTTTCTACAGAAAGAGTGTTTCAGAACGGCTCAATCAAAAGTAAGGTTCAACTCTGTTAGTTGAATGCACAGAACAGAAAGAAGTTTCATACAATGATTCTGTGTAGTTTATATTTGAACATATTCTTTTTTCCACTATTACCCACTTAGCGCTACGATTGTCCAGTTGCATTTTCTACAGACAGAGTGTTTCAAAACTGCTCAATCATAAGTATGGTTTAACTCTGTTAGCTGAATGCTCAGATCAGAAAGAAGTTTCACAGAATGCTTCTGTGTAGTTTATATTTGAATATATTCCTTTTTCCACTACTACTCTCTTAGCGCTCCAAATGTCCAGTTGCATTTTCTACAGAAAGAGTGTTCAGATCTGCTCAATCAAAAGTATGGTTTAACTCTGTTAGCTGAATGCACAGATCAGAAAGAAGTTTCACAGAATGATTCTGTGTAGTTTATATTTGGAGACATTCCTTTTTCCACTATTACCCTCTTAGCGCTCCGAATCTCCACTTGCATTTTCTACAGAAAGAGTGTTTCAGAACGGCTCAATCAAAACTAAGGTTCAACTCTTTTAGTTGAACAAACAGAACAGAAAGAAGTTTCACACAATTCTTCAGTGTAGTTTTTATTTGTAGACATTCTTTTTCCCAATATAGGCCTCTTAGCGCTCAGAATGTCCAATTGCAGTTTCTACAGAAAGAGTGTTTCAGAACGGCTCAATCAAAAGTAAGGTTCAACTCTGTTAGTTGAATGCACAGAACAGAAAGAAGTTTCATACAATGCTTCTGTCTAGTTTATATTTGAACATATTCTCTTTTCCACTATTACCCACTTAGCGCTACGAATGTCCAGTTGCATTTTCTACAGACAGAGTGTTTCAAAACTGCTCAATCAAAAGTATGGTTTAACTCTGTTATCTTAATGAACATATCAGAAATAAGTTTCACACAATGCTTCTGTGTAGTTTTTATTTGAAGATATTATTTTTCCCAATATAGGCCTCTAAGCGCTCAGAATGTCCAATTGCAGTTTCTACAGAAAGAGTGTTTCAGAAAGGCTCAATCAAAAGTAAGGTTCAACTCTGTTAGTTGAATGCACAGAACAGAAAGAAGTTTCATACAATGCTTCTGTGTAGTTTATATTTGAACATATTCTTTTTTCCACTATTACCCACTTAGCGCTACGAATGTCCAGTTGCATTTTCTACAGACAGAGTGTTTCAAAACTGCTCAATCATAAGTATGGTTTAACTCTGTTAGCTGAATGCTCAGATCAGAAAGAAGTTTCACAGAATGCTTTTGTTTAGTTTATATTTGAATATATTCCTTTTTCCACTACTACTCTCTAAGCGCTCCAAATGTCTAGTTGCATTTTCTACAGAAAGAGTGTTCAGATCTGCTCAATCAAAAGTATGGTTTAATTCTGTTAGCTGAATGCACAGATCAGAAAGAAGTTTCACAGAATGATTCTGTGTAGTTTATATTTGGAGACATTCCTTTTTCCACTATTACCCTCTTAGCGCTCCTAATCTCCACTTGCATTTTCTACAGAAAGAGTGTTTCAGAACGGCTCAATCAAAACTAAGGTTCAACTCTTTTAGTTGAACAAACAGAACAGAAAGAAGTTTCACACAATTCTTCTGTGTGGTTTTTATTTGTAGACATTCTTTTTCCCAATATAGGCCTCTTAGCACTCAGAATGTCCAATTGCAGTTTCTACAGAAAGAGTGTTTCAGAACGGCTCAATCAAAAGTAAGGTTCAACTCTGTTAGTTGAATGCACAGAACAGAAAGAAGTTTCATACAATGCTTCTGTGTAGTTTATATTTGAACATATTCTCTTTTCCACTATTACCCACTTAGCGCTACGAATGTCCAGTTGCATTTTCTACAGACAGAGTGTTTCAAAACTGCTCAATCAAAAGTATGGTTTAACTCTGTTAGCTGAATGGTCAGATCAGAAAGAAGTTTCACAGAATGCTTCTGTGTAGTTTATATTTGAATATATTCCTTTTTCCACTACTACGCTCTTAGCACTCCAAATGTCCAGTTGCATTATCTACAGAAAGAGTGTTCAGATCTGCTCAATCTAAAGTATGGTTTAGCTCTGTTAGCTGAATGCACAGATCAGAAAGAAGTTTCACCGAATGATTCTGTGTAGTTTATATTTGAAGACATTCCTTTTTCCACTATTACCCTCTTAGCGCTCCGAATCTCCACTTGCATTTTCTACAAAAAGAGTGTTTCATAACTGCTCAATCAAAAATATGTTTTATCTCTGTTAACTGAATTTACAGATCAGAAATAAGTTTCACAGAATGCATCTGTGTAGTTTTTATTTGAAGATATTCTTTTTCCCAATGTAGGCCTCTTAGCGCTTAGCATGTCCAATTGCAGTTTCTACAGAAAGAGTGTTTCAGAACGGCTCAATTAAAAGTAAGGTTCAACTCTGTTAGTTGAATGCACAGAACAGAAATGATTTTCACAGAATGCTACTGTGTAGTTTATATTTGAATATATTCCTTTTTCCACTATTACCCTTTTAGCTCTCCGAATGTCCACTTGCATTTTCTACAGAAAGAGTGTTCAGAACTGCGCAATCAAAAGTATGGTTTAACTCTGTTAGCTTAATGAACATATCAGAAATAAGTTTCACACAATGCTTCTGTGTAGTTTATATTAGAACATATTCTTTTTTCCACTATTACCCACTTAGTGCTACGAATGTCCAGTTGCATTTTCTACAGACAGAGTGTTTCAAAACTGCTCAATCAAAAGTATGGTTTAACTCTGTTAGCTGAATGCTCAGATCAGAAAGAAGTTTCACAGAATGCTTCTGTGTAGTTTATATTTGAATATATTCCTTTTTCCACTACTACTCTCTTAGCGCTCCAAATGTCCAGTTGCATTCTCTACAGAAAGAGTGTTCAGATCTGCTCAATCAAAAGTATGGTTTAACTCTGTTAGCTGAATGCACAGATCAGAAAGAAGTTTCACAGAATGATTCTGTGTAGTTTATATTTGGGACATTCCTTTTTCCACTATTACCCTCTTAGCGCTCCGAATCTCCACTTGCATTTTCTACAGAAAGAGTGTTTCAGAACGGCTCAATCAAAACTAAGGTTCAACTCTTTTAGTTGAACAAACAGAACAGAAAGAAGTTTCACACAATTCTTCTGTGTAGTTTTTATTTGTAGACATTCTTTTTCCCAATATAGGCCTCTTAGCGCTCAGAATGTCCAATTGCAGTTTCTACAGAAAGAGTGTTTCAGAACGGCTCAATCAAAAGTAATGTTCAACTCTGTTAGTTGAATGCACAGAACAGAAAGAAGTTTAATACAATGCTTCTGTGTAGTTTATATTTGAACATATTCTCTTTTCCACTATTACCCACTTAGCGCTACGAATGTCCAGTTGCATTTTCTACAGACAGAGTGTTTCAAAACTGCTCAATCAAAAGTATGGTTTAACTCTGTTAGCTGTATGCTCAGATCAGAAAGAAGTTTCACAGAATGCTTCTGTGTAGTTTATATTTGAATATATTCCTTTTTCCACTACTACGCTCTTAGCGCTCCAAATGTCCAGTTGCATTTTCAACAGAAAGAGTGTTCAGATCTGCTCAATCAAAAGTATGGTTTAACTCTGTTAGCTGAATGCACAGATCAGAAAGAAGTTTCACCGAATGATTCTGTGTAGTTTATATTTGAAGACATTGCTTTTTCCACTATTACCCTCTTAGCGCTCCGAATCTCCACTTGCATTTTCTACAAAAAGAGTGTTTCATAACTGCTCAATCAAAAATATGTTTTATCTCTGTTAACTGAATTTACAGATCAGAAATAAGTTTCACAGAATGCATCTGTGTAGTTTTTATTTGAAGATATTCTTTTTCCCAATGTAGGCCTCTTAGCGCTTAGCATGTCCAATTGCAGTTTCTACAGAAAGAGTGTTTCAGAACGGCTCAATCAAAAGTAAGGTTCAACTCTGTTAGTTGAATGCACAGAAGAGAAAGAATTTTCACAGAATGCTACTGTATAGTTTATATTTGAATATATTCCTTTTTCCACTATTACCCTCTTAGCTCTCCGAATGTCCACTTGCATTTTCTACAGAAAGAGTGTTCAGAACTGCGCAATCAAAAGTATGGTTTAACTCTGTTAGCTTAATGAACATATCAGAAATAAGTTTCACAAAATTCTTCTGTGTAGTTTTTATTTGAAGATATTATTTTTCCCAATAGAGCCCTCTTAGCGCTCAGAATGTCCAATTGCAGTTTCTACAGAAAGAGTGTTTCAGAAAGGCTCAATCAAAAGTAAGGTTCAACTCTGTTAGTTGAATGCACAGAACAGAAAGAAGTTTCATACAATGCTTCTGTGTAGTTTATATTTGAACATATTCTTTTTTCCACTATTACCCACTTAGCGCTACGAATGTCCAGTTGCATTTTCTACAGACAGAGTGTTTCAAAACTGCTCAATCAAAAGTATGGTTTAACTCTGTTAGCTGAATGCTCAGATCAGAAAGAAGTTTCACAGAATGCTTCTGTGTAGTTTATATTTGAATATATTCCTTTTTCCACTACTAATCTCTTAGCGCTCCAAATGTCCAGTTGCATTTTCTACAGAAAGAGTGTTCAGATCTGCTCAATCAAAAGTATGTTTTAACTCTGTTAGCTGAATGCACAGATCAGAAAGAAGTTTCACAGAATGATTCTGTGTAGTTTATATTTGGAGACATTCCTTTTTCCACTATTACCCTCTTAGCTCTCCGAATCTCCACTTGCATTTTCTACAGAAAGAGTGTTTCAGAACGGCTCAATCAAAACTAAGGTTCAACTCTTTTAGTTGAACAAACAGAACAGAAAGAAGTTTCACACAATTCTTCTGTGTAGTTTTTATTTGTAGACATTATTTTTCCCAATATCGGCCTCTTAGCGCTCAGAATGTCCAATTGCAGTTTCTACAGAAAGAGTGTTTCAGAACGGCTCAATCAAAAGTAAGGTTCAACTCTGTTAGTTGAATGCACAGAACAGAAAGAAGTTTCATACAATGCTTCTGTGTAGTTTATATTTGAACATATTCTCTTTTCCACTATTACCCACTTAGCGCTAAGAATGTCCAGTTGCATTTTCTACAGACAGAGTGTTTCAAAACTGCTCAATCAAAAGTATGGTTTAACTCTGTTAGCTGAATGCTCAGATCAGAAAGAAGTTTCACAGAATGCTTCTGTGTAGTTTATATTTGAATATATTCCTTTTTCCACTACTACTCTCTTAGCGCTCCAAATGTCCAGTTGCATTTTCTACAGAAAGAGTGTTCAGATCTGCTCAATCAAAAGTATGTTTTAACTCTGTTAGCTGAATGCACAGATCAGAAAGAAGTTTCACAGAATGATTCTGTGTAGTTTATATTTGGAGACATTCCTTTTTCCACTATTACCCTCTTAGCTCTCCGAATCTCCACTTGCATTTTCTACAGAAAGAGTGTTTCAGAACGGCTCAATCAAAACTAAGGTTCAACTCTTTTAGTTGAACAAACAGTACAGAAAGAAGTTTCACACAATTCTTCTGTGTAGTTTTTATTTGTAGACATTCTTTTTCCCAATATAGGCCTCTTAGCGCTCAGAATGTCCAATTGCAGTTTCTACAGAAAGAGTGTTTCAGAACGGCTCAATCAAAAGTAAGGTTCAACTCTGTTAGTTGAATGCACAGAACAGAAAGAAGTTTCATACAATGCTTCTGTGTAGTTTATATTTGAACATATTCTTTTTTCCACTATTACCCACTTAGCGCTACGAATGTCCAGTTGCATTTTCTACAGACAGAGTGTTTCAAAACTGCTCAATCAAAAGTATGGTTTAACTCGGTTAACTGAATGCTCAGATCAGAAAGAAGTTTCACAGAATGCTTCTGTGTAGTTTATATTTGAATATATTCCTTTTTCCACTACTACGCTCTTAGCGCTCCAAATGTCCAGTTGCATTTTCTACAGAAAGTGTGTTCAGATCTGCTCAATCAAAAGTATGGTTTAACTCTGTTAGCTGAATGCACAGATCAGAAAGAAGTTTCACCGAATGATTCTGTGTAGTTTATATTTGAAGACATTCTTTTCCACTATTACCCTCTTAGCGCTCCGAATCTCCACTTGCATTTTCTACAAAAAGAGTGTTTCATAACTGCTCAATCAAAAATATGTTTTATATCTGTTAACTGAATTTACAGATCAGAAATAAGTTTCACAGAATTCATCTGTGTAGTTTTTATTTGAAGATATTCTTTTTCCCAATGTAGGCCTCTTAGCGCTTAGCATGTCCAATTGCAATTTCTACAGAAAGAGTGTTTCAGAACAGCTCAAACGAAAGTAAGGTTCAACTCTGTTAGTTGAATGCACAGAACAGAAAGAATTTTCACAGAATGCTACTGTGTAGTTTATATTTGAATATATTCCTTTTTCCACTATTACCCTCTTAGCGCTCCGAATGTCCACTTGCATTTTCTACAGAAAGAGTGTTCAGAACTGCGCAATCAAAAGTATGGTTTAACTCTGTTAGCTTAATGAACGTATCAGAAATAAGTTTCACACAATGCTTCTGTGTAGTTTTTATTTGAAGATATTATTTTTCCCAATAGAGGCGTCTTAGTGCTCAGAATGTCCAATTGCAGTTTCTACAGAAAGAGTGTTTCAGAACGGCTCAATCAAAAGTAAGGTTCAACTCTGTTAGTTGAATGCACAGAACAGAAAGAAGTTTCATACAATGCTTCTGTGTAGTTTATATTTGAACATATTCTTTTTTCCACTATTACCCACTTAGCGCTACGAATGTCCAGTTGCATTTTCTACAGACAGAGTGTTTCAAAACTGCTCAATCAAAAGTATGGTTTAACTCGGTTAACTGAATGCTCAGATCAGAAAGAAGTTTCACAGAATGCTTCTGTGTAGTTTATATTTGAATATATTCCTTTTTCCACTACTACGCTCTTAGCGCTCCAAATGTCCAGTTGCATTTTCAACAGAAAGAGTGTTCAGATCTGCTCAATCAAAAGTATGGTTTAGCTCTGTTAGCTGAATGCACAGATCAGAAAGAAGTTTCACCGAATGATTCTGTGTAGTTTATATTTGAAGTCATTCCTTTTTCCACTATTACCCTCTTAGCGCTCCGAATCTCCACTTGCATTTTCTACAAAAAGAGTGTTTCATAACTGCTCAATCAAAAATAGGTTTTATCTCTGTTAACTGAATTTACAGATCAGAAATAAGTTTCACAGAATGCATCTGTGTAGTTTTTATTTGAAGATATTCTTTTTCCCAATGTAGGCCTCTTAGCGCTTAGCATGTCCAATTGCAGTTTCTACAGAAAGAGTGTTTCAGAACGGCTCAATCAAAAGTAAGGTTCAACTCTGTTAGTTGAATGCACAGAACAGAAAGAATTTTCACAGAATGCTACTGTGTAGTTTATATTTGAATATATTCCTTTTTCCACTATTACCCTCTTAGCGCTCCGAATGTCCACTTGCATTTTCTACAGAAAGAGTGTTCAGAACTGCGCAATCAAAAGTATGGTTTAACTCTGTTAGCTTAATGAATATATCAGAAATAAGTTTCACACAATGCTTCTGTGTAGTTTTTATTTGAAGATATTATTTTTACCAATAGGGGCCTCTTAGCGCTCAGAATGTCCAATTGCAGTTTCTACAGAAAGAGTGTTTCAGAAAGGCTCAATCAAATGTAAGGTTCAACTCTGTTAGTTGAATGCACAGAACAGAAAGAAGTTTCATACAATGCTTCTGTGTAGTTTATATTTGAACATATTCTTTTTTCCACTATTACCCACTTAGCGCTACGAATGTCCAGTTGCATTTTCTACAGACAGAGTGTTTCAAAACTGCTCAATCAAAAGTATTGTTTAACTCTGTTAGCTGAATGCTCAGATCAGAAAGAAGTTTCACAGAATGCTTCTGTGTAGTTTATATTTGAATATATTCCTTTTTCCACTACTACTCTCTTAGTGCTCCAAATGTCCAGTTGCATTTTCTACAGAAAGAGTGTTCAGATCTGCTCAATCAAAAGTATGGTTTAACTCTGTTAGCTGAATGCACAGATCAGAAAGAAGTTTCACAGAATGATTCTGTGTAGTTTATATTTGGAGACATTCCTTTTTCCACAATTACCCTCCTAGCGCTCCGAATTTCCACTTGCATTTTCTACAGAAAGAGTGTTTCAGAACGGCTCAATCAAAACTAAGGTTCAACTCTTTTAGTTGAACAAACAGAACATAAAGAAGTTTCACACAATTCTTCTCTGTAGTTTTTATTTGTAGACATTCTTTTTCCCAATATAGGCCTCTTAGCGCTCAGAATGTCCAATTGCAGTTTCTACAGAAAGAGTGTTTCAGAACGGCTCAATCAAAAGTAAGGTTCAACTCTGTTTGTTGAATGCACAGAACAGAAAGAAGTTTCATACAATGCTTCTGTGTAGTTTATATTTGAACATATTCTTTTTTCCACTATTACCCACTGAGCGCTACGAATGCCCAGTTGCATTTTCTACAGACAGAGTGTTTCAAAACTGCTCAATCAAAAGTATGGTTTAACTCTGTTAGCTGAATGCTCAGATCAGAAAGAAGTTTCACAGAATGCTTCTGTGTAGTTTATATTTGAATATATTCCTTTTTCCACTACTACGCTCTTAGCGCTCCAAATGTCCAGTTGCATTTTCAACAGAAAGAGTGTTCAGATCTGCTCAATCAAAAGTATGGTTTAACTCTGTTAGCTGAATGCACAGATCAGAAAGAAGTTTCACCGAATGATTCTGTGTAGTTTATATTTGAAGACATTCCTTTTTCCACTATTACCCTCTTAGCGCTCCGAATCTCCACTTGCATTTTCTACAAAAGGAGTGTTTCATAACTGCTAAATCTAAAATATGTTTTATCTCTGTTAACTGAATTTACAGATCAGAAATAAGTTTCACAGAATGCATCTGTGTAGTTTTTATTTGAAGATATTCTTTTTCCCAATGTAGGCCTCTTAGCGCTTAGCATGTCCAATTGCAGTTTCTACAGAAAGAGTGTTTCAGAACGGCTCAATCAAAAGTAAGGTTCAACTCTGTTAGTTGAATGCACAGAACAGAAAGAATTTTCACAGAATGCTACTGTGTAGTTTATATTTGAATATATTCCTTTTTCCACTATTACCCTCTTAGCGCTCCGAATGTCCACTTGCATTTTCTACAGAAAGAGTGTTCAGAACTGCGCAATCAAAAGTATGGTTTAACTCTGTTAGCTTAATGAACATATCAGAAATAAGTTTCACACAATGCTTCTGTGTAGTTTTTATTTGAAGATATTATTTTTCCCAATATAGGCCTCTTAGCGCTCAGAATGTCCAATTGCAGTTTCTACAGAAAGAGTGTTTCAGAAAGGCTCAATCAAAAGTAAGGTTCAACTCTGTTAGTTTAATGCACAGAACAGAAAGAAGTTTCATACAATGCTTCTGTGTAGTTTATATTTGAACATATTCTTTTTTCCACTATTACCCACTTAGCGCTACGAATGGACAGTTGCATTTTCTACAGACAGAGTGTTTCAAAACTGCTCAATCAAAAGTATGGTTTAACTCGGTTAACTGAATGCTCAGATCAGAAAGAAGTTCCACAGAATGCTTCTGTGTAGTTTATATTTGAATATATTCCTTTTTCCACTACTACGCTCTTAGCGCTCCAAATGTCCAGTTGCATTTTCAACAGAAAGAGTGTTCAGATCTGCTCAATCAAAAGTATGGTTTAGCTCTGTTAGCTGAATGCACAGATCAGAAAGAAGTTTCACCGAATGATTCTGTGTAGTTTATATTTGAAGACATTCCTTTTTCCACTATTACCCTCTTAGCGCTCCGAATCTCCACTTGCATTTTCTACAAAAAGAGTGTTTCATAACTGCTCAATCAAAAATATGTTTTATCTCTGTTAACTGAATTTACAGATCAGAAATAAGTTTCACAGAATGCATCTGTGTAGTTTTTATTTGAAGATATTCTTTTTCCCAATGTAGGCCTCTTAGCGCTTAGCATGTCCAATTGCAGTTTCTACAGAAAGAGTGTTTCAGAACGGCTCAATCAAAAGTAAGGTTCAACTCTGTTAGTTGAATGCACAGAACAGAAAGAATTTTCACAGAATGCTACTGTGTAGTTTATATTTGAATATATTCCTTTTTCCACTATTACCCTCTTAGCGCTCCGAATGTCCACTTGCATTTTCTACAGAAAGAGTGTTCAGAACTGCGCAATCAAAAGTATGGTTTAACTCTGTTAGCTTAATGAATATATCAGAAATAAGTTTCACACAATGCTTCTGTGTAGTTTTTATTTGAAGATATTATTTTTCCCAATAGAGGCCTCTTAGCGCTCAGAATGTCCAATTGCAGTTTCTACAGAAAGAGTGTTTCAGAAAGGCTCAATCAAATGTAAGGTTCAACTCTGTTAGTTGAATGCACAGAACAGAAAGAAGTTTCATACAATGCTTCTGTGTAGTTTATATTTGAACATATTCTTTTTTCCACTATTACCCACTTAGCGCTACGAATGTCCAGTTGCATTTTCTACAGACAGAGTGTTTCAAAACTGCTCAATCAAAAGTATGGTTTAACTCTGTTAGCTGAATGCTCAGATCAGAAAGAAGTTTCACAGAATGCTTCTGTGTAGTTTATATTTGAATATATTCCTTTTTCCACTACTACGCTCTTAGCGCTCCAAATGTCCAGTTGCATTTTTAACAGAAAGAGTGTTCAGATCTGCTCAATCAAAAGTATGGTTTAACTCTGTTAGCTGAATGCACAGATCAGAAAGAAGTTTCACCGAATGATTCTGTGTAGTTTATATTTGAAGACATTCCTTTTTCCACTATTACCCTCTTAGCGCTCCGAATCTCCACTTGCATTTTCTACAAAAGGAGTGTTTCATAACTGCTAAATCTAAAATATGTTTTATCTCTGTTAACTGAATTTACAGATCAGAAATAAGTTTCACACAATTCTTCTGTGTAGTTTTTATTTGTAGACATTCTTTTTCCCAATATAGGCCTCTTAGCGCTCAGAATGTCCAATTGCAGTTTCTACAGAAAGAGTGTTTCAGAACGGCTCAATCAAAAGTAAGGTTCAACTCTGTTAGTTGAATGCACAGAACAGAAAGAAGTTTCATACAATGCTTCTGTGTAGTTTATATTTGAACATATTCTTTTTTCCACTATTACCCACTTAGCGCTACGAATGTCCAGTTGCATTTTCTACAGACAGAGTGTTTCAAAACTGCTCAATCAAAAGTATGGTTTAACTCAGTTAGCTGAATGCTCAGATCAGAAAGAAGTTTCACAGAATGCTTCTGTGTAGTTTATATTTGAATATATTCCTTTTTCCACTACTACGCTCTTAGCGCTCCAAATGTCCAGTTGCATTTTCAACAGAAAGAGTGTTCAGATCTGCTCAATCAAAAGTATGGTTTAGCTCTGTTAGCTGAATGCACAGATCAGAAAGAAGTTTCACCGAATGATTCTGTGTAGTTTATATTTGAAGACATTCCTTTTTCCACTATTACCCTCTTAGCGCTCCGAATCTCCACTTGCATTTTCTACAAAAAGAGTGTTTCATAACTGCTCAATCAAAAATATGTTTTATCTCTGTTAACTGAATTTACAGATCAGAAATAAGTTTCACAGAATGCATCTGTGTAGTTTTTATTTGAAGATATTCTTTTTCCCAATGTAGGCCTCTTAGCGCTTAGCATGTCCAATTGCAGTTTCTACAGAAAGAGTGTTTCAGAACGGCTCAATCAAAAGTAAGGTTCAACTCTGTTAGTTGAATGCACAGAACAGAAAGAATTTTCACAGAATGCTACTGTGTAGTTTATATTTGAATATATTCCTTTTTCCACTATTACCCTCTTAGCGCTCCGAATGTCCACTTGCATTTTCTACAGAAAGAGTGTTCAGAACTGCGCAATCAAAAGTATGGTTTAACTCTGTTAGCTTAATGAATATATCAGAAATAAGTTTCACACAATGCTTCTGTGTAGTTTTTATTTGAAGATATTATTTTTCCCAATAGAGGCCTCTTAGCGCTCAGAATGTCCAATTGCAGTTTCTACAGAAAGAGTGTTTCAGAAAGGCTCAATCAAATGTAAGGTTCAACTCTGTTAGTTGAATGCACAGAACAGAAAGAAGTTTCATACAATGCTTCTGTGTAGTTTATATTTGAACATATTCTTTTTTCCACTGTTACCCACTTAGCGCTACGAATGTCCAGTTGCATTTTCTACAGACAGAGTGTTTCAAAACTGCTCAATCAAAAGTATGGTTTAACTCTGTTAGCTGAATGCTCAGATCAGAAAGAAGTTTCACAGAATGCTTCTGTGTAGTTTATATTTGAATATATTCCTTTTTCCACTACTACTCTCTTAGCGCTCCAAATGTCCAGTTGCATTTTCTACAGAAAGAGTGTTCAGATCTGCTCAATCAAAAGTATGGTTTAACTCTGTTAGCTGAATGCACAGATCAGAAAGAAGTTTCACAGAATGATTCTGTGTAGTTTATATTTGGAGACATTCCTTTTTCCACTATTACCCTCTTAGCGCTCCGAATCTCCACTTGCATTTTCTACAGAAAGAGTGTTTCAGAACGGCTCAATCAAAACTAAGGTTCAACTCTTTTAGTTGAACAAACAGAACAGAAAGAAGTTTCACACAATTCTTCTGTGTAGTTTTTATGTGTAGACATTCTTTTTCCCAATATAGGCCTCTTAGCGCTCAGAATGTCCAATTGCAGTTTCTACAGAAAGAGTGTTTCAGAACGGCTCAATCAAAAGTAAGGTTCAACTCTGTTAGTTGAATGCACAGAACAGAAAGAAGTTTCATACAATGCTTCTGTGTAGTTTATATTTGAACATATTTTTTTTTCCACTATTACCCACTTAGCGCTACGAATGTCCATTTGCATTTTCTACAGACAGAGTGTTTCAAAACTGCTCAATCAAAAGTATGGTTTAACTCAGTTAGCTGAATGCTCAGGTCAGAAAGAAGTTTCACAGAATGCTTCTGTGTAGTTTATATTTGAATATATTCCTTTTTCCACTACTACGCTCTTAGCGCTCCAAATGTCCAGTTGCATTTTCTACAGAAAGTGTGTTCAGATCTGCTCAATCAAAAGTATGGTTTAACTCTGTTAGCTGAATGCACAGATCAGAAAGAAGTTTCACCGAATGATTCTGTGTAGTTTATATTTGAAGACATTCTTTTCCACTATTACCCTCTTAGCGCTCCGAATCTCCACTTGCATTTTCTACAAAAAGTGTGTTTCATATCTGCTCAATCAAAAATATGTTTTATATCTGTTAACTGAATTTACAGATCAGAAATAAGTTTCACAGAATTCATCTGTGTAGTTTTTATTTGAAGATATTCTTTTTCCCAATGTAGGCCTCTTAGCGCTTAGCATGTCCAATTGCAGTTTCTACAGAAAGAGTGTTTCAGAACAGCTCAAACAAAAGTAAGGTTCAACTCTGTTAGTTGAATGCACAGAACAGAAAGAATTTTCACAGAATGCTACTGTGTAGTTTATATTTGAATATATTCCTTTTTCCACTATTACCCTCTTAGCGCTCCGAATGTCCACTTGCATTTTCTACAGAAAGAGTGTTCAGAACTGCGCAATCAAAAGTATGGTTTAACTCTGTTAGCTTAATGAACGTATCAGAAATAAGTTTCACACAATGCTTCTGTGTAGTTTTTATTTGAAGATATTATTTTTCCCAATAGAGGCGTCTTAGTGCTCAGAATGTCCAATTGCAGTTTCTACAGAAAGAGTGTTTCAGAACGGCTCAATCAAAAGTAAGGTTCAACTCTGTTAGTTGAATGCACAGAACAGAAAGAAGTTTCATACAATGCTTCTGTGTAGTTTATATTTGAACATATTCTTTTTTCCACTATTACCCACTTAGCGCTACGAATGTCCAGTTGCATTTTCTACAGACAGAGTGTTTCAAAACTGCTCAATCAAAAGTATGGTTTAACTCTGTTAGCTGAATGCTCAGATCAGAAAGAAGTTTCACAGAATGCTTCTGTGTAGTTTATATTTGAATATATTCCTTTTTCCACTACTACTCTCTTAGCGCTCCAAATGTCCAGTTGCATTTTCTACAGAAAGAGTGTTCAGATCTGCTCAATCAAAAGTATGGTTTAACTCTGTTAGCTGAATGCACAGATCAGAAAGAAGTTTCACAGAATGATTCTGTGTAGTTTATATTTGGAGACATTCCTTTTTCCACTATTACCCTCCTAGCGCTCCGAATCTCCACTTGCATTTTCTACAGAAAGAGTGTTTCAGAACGGCTCAATCAAAACTAAGTTTCAACTCTTTTAGTTGAACAAACAGAACAGAAAGAAGTTTCACACAATTCTTCTGTGTAGTTTTTATTTGTAGACATTCTTTTTCCCAATATAGGCCTCTTAGCGCTCAGAATGTCCAATTGCAGTTTCTACAGAAAGAGTGTTTCAGAACGGCTCAATCAAAAGTAAGGTTCAACTCTGTTAGTTGAATGCACAGAACAGAAAGAAGTTTCATACAATGCTTCTGTGTAGTTTATATTTGAACATATTCTTTTTTCCACTATTACCCACTTAGCGCTACGAATGTCCAGTTGCATTTTCTACAGACAGAGTGTTTCAAAACTGCTCAATCAAAAGTATGGTTTAACTCAGTTAGCTGAATGCTCAGATCAGAAAGAAGTTTCACAGAATGCTTCTGTGTAGTTTATATTTGAATATATTCCTTTTTCCACTACTACGCTCTTAGCGCTCCAAATGTCCAGTTGCATTTTCAACAGAAAGAGTGTTCAGATCTGCTCAATCAAAAGTATGGTTTAACTCTGTTAGCTGAATGCACAGATCAGAAAGAAGTTTCACCGAATGATTCTGTGTAGTTTATATTTGAAGACATTCCTTTTTCCACTATTACCCTCTTAGCGCTCCGAATCTCCACTTGCATTTTCTACAAAAGGAGTGTTTCATAACTGCTAAATCTAAAATATGTTTTATCTCTGTTAACTGAATTTACAGATCAGAAATAAGTTTCACAGAATGCATCTGTGTAGTTTTTATTTGAAGATATTCTTTTTCCCAATGTAGGCCTCTTAGCGCTTAGCATGTCCAATTGCAGTTTCTACAGAAAGAGTGTTTCAGAACGGCTCAATCAAAAGTAAGGTTCAACTCTGTTAGTTGAATGCACAGAACAGAAAGAATTTTCACAGAATGCTACTGTGTAGTTTATATTTGAATATATTCCTTTTTCCACTATTACCCTCTTAGCGCTCCGAATGTCCACTTGCATTTTCTACAGAAAGAGTGTTCAGAACTGCGCAATCAAAAGTATGGTTTAACTCTGTTAGCTTAATGAACATATCAGAAATAAGTTTCACACAATGCTTCTGTGTAGTTTTTATTTGAAGATATTATTTTTCCCAATATAGGCCTCTTAGCGCTCAGAATGTCCAATTGCAGTTTCTACAGAAAGAGTGTTTCAGAAAGGCTCAATCAAAAGTAAGGTTCAACTCTGTTAGTTTAATGCACAGAACAGAAAGAAGTTTCATACAATGCTTCTGTGTAGTTTATATTTGAACATATTCTTTTTTCCACTATTACCCACTTAGCGCTACGAATGTCCAGTTGCATTTTCTACAGACAGAGTGTTTCAAAACTGCTCATTCAAAAGTATGGTTTAACTCGGTTAACTGAATGCTCAGATCAGAAAGAAGTTTCACAGAATGCTTCTGTGTAGTTTATATTTGAATATATTCCTTTTTCCACTACTACGCTCTTAGCGCTCCAAATGTCCAGTTGCATTTTCTACAGAAAGAGTGTTCAGATCTGCTCAATCAAAAGTATGGTTTAACTCTGTTAGCTGAATGCACAGATCAGAAAGAAGTTTCACAGAATGATTCTGTGTAGTTTATATTTGGAGACATTCCTTTTTCCACTATTACCCTCTTAGCGCTCCGAATCTCCACTTGCATTTTCTACAGAAAGAGTGTTTCAGAACGGCTCAATCAAAACTAAGGTTCAACTCTTTTAGTTGAACAAACCGAACAGAAAGAAGTTTCACACAATTCTTCTGTGTAGTTTTTATGTGTAGACATTCTTTTTCCCAATATAGGCCTCTTAGCGCTCAGAATGTCCAATTGCAGTTTCTACAGAAAGAGTGTTTCAGAACGGCTCAATCAAAAGTAAGGTTCAACTCTGTTAGTTGAATGCACAGAACAGAAAGAAGTTTCATACAATGCTTCTGTGTAGTTTATATTTGAACATATTTTTTTTTCCACTATTACCCACTTAGCGCTACGAATGTCCATTTGCATTTTCTACAGACAGAGTGTTTCAAAACTGCTCAATCAAAAGTATGGTTTAACTCAGTTAGCTGAATGCTCAGATCAGAAAGAAGTTTCACAGAATGCTTCTGTGTAGTTTATATTTGAATATATTCCTTTTTCTACTACTACGCTCTTAGCGCTCCAAATGTCCAGTTGCATTTTCTACAGAAAGTGTGTTCAGATCTGCTCAATCAAAAGTATGGTTTAACTCTGTTAGCTGAATGCACAGATCAGAAAGAAGTTTCACCGAATGATTCTGTGTAGTTTATATTTGAAGACATTCTTTTCCACTATTACCCTCTTAGCGCTCCGAATCTCCACTTGCATTTTCTACAAAAAGAGTGTTTCATATCTGCTCAATCAAAAATATGTTTTATATCTGTTAACTGAATTTACAGATCAGAAATAAGTTTCACAGAATTCATCAGTGTAGTATTTATTTGAAGATATTCTTTTTCCCAATGTAGGCCTCTTAGCGCTTAGCATGTCCAATTGCAGTTTCTACAGAAAGAGTGTTTCAGAACGGCTCAAACAAAAGTAAGGTTCAACTCTGTTAGTTGAATGCACAGAACAGAAAGAATTTTCACAGAATGCTACTGTGTAGTTTATATTTGAATATATTCCTTTTTCCACTATTACCCTCTTAGCGCTCCGAATGTCCACTTGCATTTTCTACAGAAAGAGTGTTCAGAACTGCGCAATCAAAAGTATGGTTTAACTCTGTTAGCTTAATGAACGTATCAGAAATAAGTTTCACACAATGCTTCTGTGTAGTTTTTATTTGAAGATATTATTTTTCCCAATAGAGGCGTCTTAGTGCTCAGAATGTCCAATTGCAGTTTCTACAGAAAGAGTGTTTCAGAACGGCTCAATCAAAAGTAAGGTTCAACTCTGTTAGTTGAATGCACAGAACAGAAAGAAGTTTCATACAATGCTTCTGTGTAGTTTATATTTGAACATATTCTTTTTTCCACTATTACCCACTTAGCGCTACGAATGTCCAGTTGCATTTTCTACAGACAGAGTGTTTCAAAACTGCTCAATCAAAAGTATGGTTTAACTCTGTTAGCTGAATGCTCAGATCAGAAAGAAGTTTCACAGAATGCTTCTGTGTAGTTTATATTTGAATATATTCCTTTTTCCACTACTACTCTCTTAGCGCTCCAAATGTCCAGTTGCATTTTCTACAGAAAGAGTGTTCAGATCTGCTCAATCAAAAGTATGGTTTAACTCTGTTAGCTGAATGCACAGATCAGAAAGAAGTTTCACAGAATGATTCTGTGTAGTTTATATTTGGAGACATTCCTTTTTCCACTATTACCCTCCTAGCACTCCGAATCTCCACTTGCATTTTCTACAGAAAGAGTGTTTCAGAACGGCTCAATCAAAACTAAGTTTCAACTCTTTTAGTTGAACAAACAGAACAGAAAGAAGTTTCACACAATTCTTCTGTGTAGTTTTTATTTGTAGACATTCTTTTTCCCAATATAGGCCTCTTAGCGCTCAGAATGTCCAATTGCAGTTTCTACAGAAAGAGTGTTTCAGAACGGCTCAATCAAAAGTAAGGTTCAACTCTGTTAGTTGAATGCACAGAACAGAAAGAAGTTTCATACAATGCTTCTGTGTAGTTTATATTTGAACATATTCTTTTTTCCACTATTACCCACTTAGCGCTACGAATGTCCAGTTGCATTTTCTACAGACAGAGTGTTTCAAAACTGCTCAATCAAAAGTATGGTTTAACTCTGTTAGCTGAATGCTCAGATCAGAAAGAAGTTTCACAGAATGCTTCTGTGTAGTTTATATTTGAATATATTCCTTTTTCCACTACTACGCTCTTAGCGCTCCAAATGTCCAGTTGCATTTTCAACAGAAAGAGTGTTCAGATCTGCTCAATCAAAAGTATGGTTTAACTCTGTTAGCTGAATGCACAGATCAGAAAGAAGTTTCACCGAATGATTCTGTGTAGTTTATATTTGAAGACATTCCTTTTTCCACTATTACCCTCTTAGCGCTCCGAATCTCCACTTGCATTTTCTACAAAAGGAGTGTTTCATAACTGCTAAATCTAAAATATGTTTTATCTCTGTTAACTGAATTTACAGATCAGAAATAAGTTTCACAGAATGCATCTGTGTAGTTTTTATTTGAAGATATTCTTTTTCCCAATGTAGGCCTCTTAGCGCTTAGCATGTCCAATTGCAGTTTCTACAGAAAGAGTGTTTCAGAACGGCTCAATCAAAAGTAAGGTTCAACTCTGTTAGTTGAATGCACAGAACAGAAAGAATTTTCACAGAATGCTACTGTGTAGTTTATATTTGAATATATTCCTTTTTCCACTATTACCCTCTTAGCGCTCCGAATGTCCACTTGCATTTTCTACAGAAAGAGTGTTCAGAACTGCGCAATCAAAAGTATGGTTTAACTCTGTTAGCTTAATGAACATATCAGAAATAAGTTTCACACAATGCTTCTGTGTAGTTTTTATTTGAAGATATTATTTTTCCCAATATAGGCCTCTTAGCGCTCAGAATGTCCAATTGCAGTTTCTACAGAAAGAGTGTTTCAGAAAGGCTCAATCAAAAGTAAGGTTCAACTCTGTTAGTTTAATGCACAGAACAGAAAGAAGTTTCATACAATGCTTCTGTGTAGTTTATATTTGAACATATTCTTTTTTCCACTATTACCCACTTAGCGCTACGAATGTCCAGTTGCATTTTCTACAGACAGAGTGTTTCAAAACTGCTCAATCAAAAGTATGGTTTAACTCTGTTAGCTGAATGCTCAGATCAGAAAGAAGTTTCACAGAATGCTTCTGTGTAGTTTATGTTTGAATATATTCCTTTTTCCACTACTACTCTCTTAGCGCTCCAAATGTCCAGTTGCATTTTCTACAGAAAGAGTGTTCAGATCTGCTCAATCAAAAGTATGGTTTAACTCTGTTAGCTGAATGCACAGATCAGAAAGAAGTTTCACAGAATGATTCTGTGTAGTTTATATTTGGAGACATTCCTTTTTCCACTATTACCATCTTAGCGCTCCGAATCTCCACTTGCATTTTCTACAGAAAGAGTGTTTCAGAACGGCTCAATCAAAACTAAGGTTCAACTCTTTTAGTTGAACAAACAGAACAGAAAGAAGTTTCACACAATTCTTCTGTGTAGTTTTTATTTGTAGACATTCTTTTTCCCAATATAGGCCTCTTAGCGCTCAGAATGTCCAATTGCAGTTTCTACAGAAAGAGTGTTTCAGAACGGCTCAATCAAAAGTAAGGTTCAACTCTGTTAGTTGAATGCACAGAACAGAAAGAAGTTTCATACAATGCTTCTGTGTAGTTTATATTTGAACATATTCTTTTTTCCACTATTACCCACTTAGCGCTACGAATGTCCAGTTGCATTTTCTACAGACAGAGTGTTTCAAAACTGCTCAATCAAAAGTATGGTTTAACTCAGTTAGCTGAATGCTCAGATCAGAAAGAAGTTTCACAGAATGCTTCTGTGTAGTTTATATTTGAATATATTCCTTTTTCCACTACTACGCTCTTAGCGCTCCAAATGTCCAGTTGCATTTTCTACAGAAAGTGTGTTCAGATCTGCTCAATCAAAAGTATGGTTTAACTCTGTTAGCTGAATGCACAGATCAGAAAGAAGTTTCACCGAATGATTCTGTGTAGTTTATATTTGAAGACATTCTTTTCCACTATTACCCTCTTAGCGCTCCGAATCTCCACTTGCATTTTCTACAAAAAGAGTGTTTCATAACTGCTCAATCAAAAATATGTTTTATATCTGTTAACTGAATTTACAGATCAGAAATAAGTTTCACAGAATTCATCTGTGTAGTTTTTATTTGAAGATATTCTTTTTCCCAATGTAGGCCTCTTAGCGCTTAACATGTCCAATTGCAGTTTCTACAGAAAGAGTGTTTCAGAACGGCTCAAACAAAAGTAAGGTTCAACTCTGTTAGTTGAATGCACAGAACAGAAAGAATTTTCACAGAATGCTACTGTGTAGTTTATATTTGAATATATTCCTTTTTCCACTATTACCCTCTTAGCGCTCCGAATGTCCACTTGCATTTTCTACAGAAAGAGTGTTCAGAACTGCGCAATCAAAAGTATGGTTTAACTCTGTTAGCTTAATGAACGTATCAGAAATAAGTTTCACACAATGCTTCTGTGTAGTTTTTATTTGAAGATATTTTTTTTCCCAATAGAGGCGTCTTAGTGCTCAGAATGTCCAATTGCAGTTTCTACAGAAAGAGTGTTTCAGAACGGCTCAATCAAAACTAAGGTTCAACTCTTTTAGTTGAACAAACAGAACAGAAAGAAGTTTCACACAATTCTTCTGTGTAGTTTTTATTTGTAGACATTCTTTTTCCCAATATAGGCCTCTTAGCGCTCAGAATGTCCAATTGCAGTTTCTACAGAAAGAGTGTTTCAGAACGGCTCAATCAAAAGTAAGGTTCAACTCTGTTAGTTGAATGAACAGAACAGAAAGAAGTTTCATACAATGCTTCTGTGTAGTTTATATTTGAACATATTCTTTTTTCCACTATTACCCACTTAGCGCTACGAATGTCCAGTTGCATTTTCTACAGACAGAGTGTTTCAAAACTGCTCAATCAAAAGTATGGTTTAACTCTGTTAGCTGAATGCTCAGATCAGAAAGAAATTTCACAGAATGCTTCTGTGTAGTTTATATTTGAATATATTCCTTTTTCCACTACTACGCTCTTAGCGCTCCAAATGTCCAGTTGCATTTTCAACAGAAAGAGTGTTCAGATCTGCTCAATCAAAAGTATGGTTTAACTCTGTTAGCTGAATGCACAGATCAGAAAGAAGTTTCACCGAATGATTCTGTGTAGTTTATATTTGAAGACATTCCTTTTTCCACTATTACCCTCTTAGCGCTCCGAATCTCCACTTGCATTTTCTACAAAAGGAGTGTTTCATAACTGCTAAATCTAAAATATGTTTTATCTCTGTTAACTGAATTTACAGATCAGAAATAAGTTTCACAGAATGCATCTGTGTAGTTTTTATTTGAAGATATTCTTTTTCCCAATGTAGGCCTCTTAGCGCTTAGCATGTCCAATTGCAGTTTCTACAGAAAGAGTGTTTCAGAACGGCTCAATCAAAAGTAAGGTTCAACTCTGTTAGTTGAATGCACAGAACAGAAAGAATTTTCACCGAATGCTACTGTGTAGTTTATATTTGAATATATTCCTTTTTCCACTATTACCCTCTTAGCGCTCCGAATGCCCACTTGCATTTTCTACAGAAAGAGTGTTCAGAACTGCGCAATCAAAAGTATGGTTTAACTCTGTTAGCTTAATGAACATATCAGAAATAAGTTTCACACAATGCTTCTGTGTAGTTTTTATTTGAAGATATTATTTTTCCCAATATAGGCCTCTTAGCGCTCAGAATGTCCAATTGCAGTTTCTACAGAAAGAGTGTTTCAGAAAGGCTCAATCAAAAGTAAGGTTCAACTCTGTTAGTTTAATGCACAGAAAAGAAAGAATTTTCATACAATGCTTCTGTGTAGTTTATATTTGAACATATTCTTTTTTCCACTATTACCCACTTAGCCCTACGAATGTCCAGTTGCATTTTCTACAGACAGAGTGTTTCAAAACTGCTCAATCAAAAGTATGGTTTAACTCTGTTAGCTGAATGCTCAGATCAGAAGAAGTTTCACAGAATGCTTCTGTGTAGTTTATATTTGAATATATTCCTTTTTCCACTACTACTCTCTTAGCGCTCCAAATGTCCAGTTGCATTTTCTACAGAAAGAGTGTTCAGATCTGCTCAATCAAAAGTATGGTTTAACTCTGTTAGCTGAATGCACAGATCAGAAAGAAGTTTCACAGAATGATTCTGTGTAGTTTATATTTGGAGACATTCCTTTTTCCACTATTACCCTCTTAGCGCTCCGAATCTCCACTTGCATTTTCTACAGAAAGAGTGTTTCAGAACGGCTCAATCAAAACTAAGGTTCAACTCTTTTAGTTGAACAAACAAAACAGAAAGAAGTTTCACACAATTCTTCTGTGTAGTTTTTATTTGTAGACATTCTTTTTTACAATATAGGCCTCTTAGCGCTCAGAATGTCCAATTGCAGTTTCTACAGAAAGAGTGTTTCAGAACGGCTCAATCAAAATTAAGGTTCAACTCTGTTAGTTGAATGCACAGAACAGAAAGAAGTTTCATACAATGCTTCTGTGTAGTTTATATTTGAACATATTCTTTTTTCCACTATTACCCACTTAGCGCTACGAATGTCCAGTTGCATTTTCTACAGACAGAGTGTTTCAAAACTGCTCAATCAAAAGTATGGTTTAACTCTGTTAGCTGAATGCTCAGATCAGAAAGAAGTTTCACAGAATGCTTCTGTGTAGTTTATATTTGAATATATTCCTTTTTCCACTACTACGCTCTTACCGCTCCAAATGTCCAGTTGCATTTTCAACAGAAAGAGTGTTCAGATCTGCTCAATAAAAAGTATGGTTTAACTCTGTTAGCTGAATGCACAGATCAGAAAGAAGTTTCACAGAATGATTCTGTGTAGTTTATATTTGAAGACATTCCTTTTTCCACTATTACCCTCTTAGCGCTCCGAATCTCCACTTGCATTTTCTACAAAAAGAGTGTTTCATAACTGCTCAATCAAAAATATGTTTTATCTCTGTTAACTGAATTTACAGATCAGAAATAAGTTTCACAGAATGCATCTGTGTAGTTTTTATTTGAAGATATTCTTTTTCCCAATGTAGGCCTCTTAGCGCTTAGCATGTCCAATTGCAGTTTCTACAGAAAGAGTGTTTCAGAACGGCTCAATCAAAAGTAAGGTTCAACTCTGTTAGTTGAATGCACAGAACAGAAAGAATTTTCACAGAATGCTACTGTGTAGTTTATATTTGAATATATTCCTTTTTCCACTATTACCCTCTTAGCGCTCCGAATGTCCACTTGCATTTTCTACAGAAAGAGTGTTCAGAACTGCGCAATCAAAAGTATGGTTTAACTCTGTTAGCTTAATGAACATATCAGAAATAAGTTTCACACAATGCTTCTGTGTAGTTTTTATTTGAAGATATTATTTTTCCCAATAGAGGCCTCTTAGCGCTCAGAATGTCCAATTGCAGTTTCTACAGAAAGAGTGTTTCAGAAAGGCTCAATCAAAAGTAAGGTTCAACTCTGTTAGTTGAATGCACAGAACAGAAAGAAGTTTCATACAATGCTTCTGTGTAGTTTATATTTGAACATATTCTTTTTTCCACTATTACCCACTTAGCGCTACGAATGTCCAGTTGCATTTTCTACAGACAGAGTGTTTCAAAACTGCTCAATCAAAAGTATGGTTTAACTCTGTTAGCTGAATGCTCAGATCAGAAAGAAGTTTCACAGAATGCTTCTGTGTAGTTTATATTTGAATATATTCCTTTTTCCACTACTACTCTCTTAGCGCTCCAAATGTCCAGTTGCATTTTCTACAGAAAGAGTGTTCAGATCTGCTCAATCAAAAGTATGGTTTAACTCTGTTAGCTGATTGCACAGATCAGAAAGAAGTTTCACAGAATGATTCTGTGTAGTTTATATTTGGAGACATTCCTTTTTCCACTATTACCCTCTTAGCGCTCCGAATCTCCACTTGCATTTTCTACAGAAAGAGTGTTTCAGAACGGCTCAATCAAAACTAAGGTTCAACTCTTTTAGTTGAACAAACAAAACAGAAAGATATTTCACACAATTCTTCTGTGTAGTTTTTATTTGTAGACATTCTTTTTTACAATATAGGCCTCTTAGCGCTCAGAATGTCCAATTGCAGTTTCTACAGAAAGAGTGTTTCAGAACGGCTCAATCAAAAGTAAGGTTCAACTCTGTTAGTTGAATGCACAGAACAGAAAGAAGTTTCATACAATGCTTCTGTGTAGTTTATATTTGAACATATTCTTTTTTCCACTATTACCCACTTAGCGCTACGAATGTCCAGTTGCATTTTCTACAGACAGAGTGTTTCAAAACTGCTCAATCAAAAGTATGGTTTAACTCTGCTAGCTGAATGCTCAGATCAGAAAGAAGTTTCACAGAATGCTTCTGTGTAGTTTATATTTGAATATATTCCTTTTTCCACTACTACGCTCTTACCGCTCCAAATGTCCAGTTGCATTTTCAACAGAAAGAGTGTTCAGATCTGCTCAATCAAAAGTATGTTTTAACTCTGTTAGCTGAATGCACAGATCAGAAAGAAGTTTCACCGAATGATTCTGTGTAGTTTATATTTGAAGACATTCCTTTTTCCACTATTACCCTCTTAGCGCTCCGAATCTCCACTTGCATTTTCTACAAAAAGAGTGTTTCATAACTGCTCAATCAAAAATAGGTTTTATCTCTGTTAACTGAATTTACAGATCAGAAATAAGTTTCACAGAATGCATCTGTGTAGTTTTTATTTGAAGATATTCTTTTTCCCAATGTAGGCCTCTTAGCGCTTAGCATGTCCAATTGCAGTTTCTACAGAAAGAGTGTTTCAGAACGGCTCAATCAAAAGTAAGGTTCAACTCTGTTAGTTGAATGCACAGAACAGAAAGAATTTTCACAGAATGCTACTGTGTAGTTTATATTTGAATATATTCCTTTTTCCACTATTACCCTCTTAGTGCTCCGAATGTCCACTTGCATTTTCTACAGAAAGAGTGTTCAGAACTGCGCATTCAAAAGTATGGTTTAACTCTGTTAGCTTAATGAACATATCAGAAATAAGTTTCACACAATGCTTCTGTGTAGTTTTTATTTGAAGATATTATTTTTCCCAATAGAGGCCTCTTAGCGCTCAGAATGTCCAATTGCAGTTTCTACAGAAAGAGTGTTTCAGAAAGGCTCAATCAAAAGTAAGGTTCAACTCTGTTAGTTGAATGCACAGAACAGAAAGAAGTTTCATACAATGCTTCTGTGTAGTTTATATTTGAACATATTCTTTTTTCCACTATTACCCACTTAGCGCTACGAATGTCCAGTTGCATTTTCTACAGACAGAGTGTTTCAAAACTGCTCAATCAAAAGTATGGTTTAACTCTGTTAGCTGAATGCTCAGATCAGAAAGAAGTTTCACAGAATGCTTCTGTGTAGTTTATATTTGAATATATTCCTTTTTCCACTACTGCGCTCTTACCGCTCCAAATGTCCAGTTGCATTTTCAACAGAAAGAGTGTTCAGATCTGCTCAATAAAAAGTATGGTTTAACTCTGTTAGCTGAATGCACAGATCAGAAAGAAGTTTCACCGAATGATTCTGTGTAGTTTATATTTGAAGACATTCCTTTTTCCACTATTACCCTCTTAGCGCTCCGAATCTCCACTTGCATTTTCTACAAAAAGAGTGTTTCATAACTGCTCAATCAAAAATATGTTTTATCTCTGTTAACTGAATTTACAGATCAGAAATAAGTTTCACAGAATGCATCTGTGTAGTTTTTATTTGAAGATATTCTTTTTCCCAATGTAGGCCTCTTAGCGCTTAGCATGTCCAATTGCAGTTTCTACAGAAAGAGTGTTTCAGAATGGCTCAATCAAAAGTAAGGTTCAACTCTGTTAGTTGAATGCACAGAACAGAAAGAATTTTCACCGAATGCTACTGTGTAGCTTATATTTGATATTTTCCTTTTTCCACTATTACCCTCTTAGCGCTCCGAATGTCCACTTGCATTTTCTACAGAAAGAGTGTTCAGAACTGCGCAATCAGAAGTATGGTTTAACTCTGTTAGCTTAATGAACATATCAGAAATAAGTTTCACACAATGCTTCTGTGTAGTTTTTATTTGAAGATATTATTTTTCCCAATAGAGGCCTCTTAGCGCTCAGAATGTCCAATTGCAGTTTCTACAGAAAGAGTGTTTCAGAAAGGCTCAATCAAAAGTAAGGTTCAACTCTGTTAGTTTAATGCACAGAACAGAAAGAAGTTTCATACAATGCTTCTGTGTAGTTTATATTTGAACATATTATTTTTTCCACTATTACCCACTTAGCGCTACGAATGTCCAGTTGCATTTTCTACAGACAGAGTGTTTCAAAACTGCTCAATCAAAAGTATGGTTTAACTCTGTTAGCTGAATGCTCAGATCAGAAAGAAGTTTCACAGAATGCTTCTGTGTAGTTTATATTTGAATATATTCCTTTTTCCACTACTACTCTCTTAGCGCTCCAAATGTCCAGTTGCATTTTCTACAGAAAGAGTGTTCAGATCTGCTCAATCAAAAGTATGGTTTAACTCTGTTAGCTGAATGCACAGATCAGAAAGAAGTTTCACAGAATGATTCTGTGTAGTTTATATTTGGAGACATTCCTTTTTCCACTATTACCCTCTTAGCGCTCCGAATCTCCACTTGCATTTTCTACAGAAAGAGTGTTTCAGAACGGCTCAATCAAAACTAAGGTTCAACTCTTTTAGTTGAACAAACAAAACAGAAAGATGTTTCACACAATTCTTCTGTGTAGTTTTTATTTGTAGACATTCTTTTTTACAATATAGGCCTCTTAGCGTTCAGAATGTCCAATTGCAGTTTCTACAGAAAGAGTGTTTCAGAACGGCTCAATCAAAATTAAGGTTCAACTCTGTTAGTTGAATGCACAGAACAGAAAGAAGTTTCATACAATGCTTCTGTGTAGTTTATATTTGAACATATTCTTTTTTCCACTATTACTCACTTAGCGCTACGAATGTCCAGTTGCATTTTCTACAGACAGAGTGTTTCAAAACTGCTCAATCAAAAGTATGGTTTAACTCTGTTAGCTGAATGCTCAGATCAGAAAGAAGTTTCACAGAATGCTTCTGTGTAGTTTATATTTGAATATATTCCTTTTTCCACTACTACGCTCTTACCGCTCCAAATGTCCAGTTGCATTTTCAACAGAAAGAGTGTTCAGATCTGCTCAATCAAAAGTATGGTTTAACTCTGTTAGCTGAATGCACAGATCAGAAAGAAGTTTCACCGAATGATTCTGTGTAGTTTATATTGGAAGACATTCCTTTTTCCACTATTACCCTCTTAGCGCTCCGAATCTCCACTTGCATTTTCTACAAAAAGAGTGTTTCATAACTGCTCAATCAATAATATGTTTTATCTCTGTTAACTGAATTTACAGATCAGAAATAAGTTTCACAGAGTGCATCTGTGTAGTTTTTATTTGAAGATATTCTTTTTCCCAATGTAGGCCTCTTAGCGCTTAGCATGTCCAATTGCAGTTTCTACAGAAAGAGTGTTTCAGAACGGCTCAATCAAAAGTAAGGTTCAACACTGTTAGTTGAATGCACAGAAGAGAAAGAATTTTCACAGAATGCTACTGTGTAGTTTATATTTGAATATATTCCTTTTTCCACTATTACCCTCTTAGCGCTCCGAATGTCCACTTGCATTTTCTACAGAAAGAGTGTTCAGAACTGCGCAATCAAAAGTATGGTTTAACTCTGTTAGCTTAATGAATATATCAGAAATAAGTTTCACACAATGCTTCTGTGTAGTTTTTATTTGAAGATATTATTTTTCCCTATAGAGTCCACTTAGCGCTCAGAATGTCCAATTGCAGTTTCTACAGAAAGAGTGTTTCAGAAAGGCTCAATCAAAGTAAGGTTCAACTCTGTTAGTTGAATGCACAGAACAGAAAGAAGTTTCATACAATGCTTCTGTGTAGTTTATATTTGAACATATTCTTTTTTCCACTATTACCCACTTAGCGCTACGAATGTCCAGTTGCATTTTCTACAGACAGAGTGTTTCAAAACTGCTCAATCAAAAGTATGGTTTAACTCTGTTAGCTGAATGCTCAGATCAGAAAGAAGTTTCACAGAATGCTTCTGTGTAGTTTATATTTGAATATATTCCTTTTTCCACTACTACTCTCTTAGCGCTCCAAATGTCCAGTTGCATTTTCTACAGAAAGAGTGTTCAGATCTGCTCAATCAAAAGTATGGTTTAACTCTGTTAGCTGAATGCACAGATCAGAAAGATGTTTCACAGAATGATTCTGTGTAGTTTATATTTGGAGACATTCCTTTTTCCACTATTACCCTCTTAGCGCTCCGAATCTCCACTTGCATTTTCTACAGAAAGAGTGTTTCAGAACGGCTCAATCAAAACTAAGTTTCAACTCTTTTAGTTGAACAAACAGAACAGAAAGAAGTTTCACACAATTCTTCTGTATAGTTTTTATTTGTAGACATTCTTTTTCCCAATATAGGCCTCTTAGCGCTCAGAATGTCCAATTGCAGTTTCTACAGAAAGAGTGTTTCAGAACGGCTCAATCAAAAGTAAGGTTCAACTCTGTTAGTTGAATGCACAGAACAGAAAGAAGTTTCATACAATGTTTCTGTGTAGTTTATATTTGAACATATACTTTTTTCCACTATTACCCACTTAGCGCTACGAATGTCCAGTTGCATTTTCTACAGACAGAGTGTTTCAAAACTGCTCAATCAAAAGTATGGTTTAACTCTGTTAGCTGAATGGTCAGATCAGAAAGAAGTTTCACAGAATGCTTCTGTGTAGTTTATATTTGAATATATTCTTTTTCCACTACTACGCTCTTACCGCTCCAAATGTCCAGTTGCATTTTCAACAGAAAGAGTGTTCAGATCTGCTCTATCAAAAGTATGTTTTAACTCTGTTACCTGAATGCACAGATCAGAAAGAAGTTTCACCGAATGATTCTGTGTAGTTTATATTTGAAGACATTCATTTTTCCACTATTACCCTATTAGCGCTCCGAATCTCCACTTGCATTTTCTACAGAAAGGTGTTTCAGAACGGCTCAATCAAAACTAAGGTTCAACTCTTTTAGTTGAACAAACAGAACAGAAAGAAGTTTCACACAATTCTTCTGTATAGTTTTTATTTGTAGACATTCTTTTTCCCAATATAGGCCTCTTAGCGCTCAGAATGTCCAATTGCAGTTTCTACAGAAAGAGTGTTTCAGAATGGCTCAATCAAAAGTAAGGTTCAACTCTGTTAGTTGAATGCACAGAACAGAAAGAAGTTTCATACAATGCTTCTGTGTAGTTTATATTTGAACATATACTTTTTTCCACTATTACCCACTTAGCGCTACGAATGTCCAGTTGCATTTTCTACAGACAGAGTGTTTCAAAACTGCTCAATCAAAAGTATGGTTTAACTCTGTTAGCTGAATGCTCAGATCAGAAAGAAGTTTCACAGAATGCTTCTGTGTAGTTTATATTTGAATATATTCCTTTTTCCACTACTACGCTCTTAGCGCTCCAAATGTCCAGTTGCATTTTCTACAGAAAGAGTGTTCAGATCTGCTCAATCAAAAGTATGGTTTAACTCTGTTAGCTGAATGCACAGATCAGAAAGAAGTTTCACCGAATGATTCTGTGTAGTTTATATTTGAAGACATTCCTTTTTCCACTATTACCCTCTTAGCGCTCCGAATCTCCACTTGCATTTTCTACAGAAAGAGTGTTTCAGAACCACTCAATCAAAACTAAGGTTCAACTCCTTTAGTTGAACAAACAGAACAGAAAGAAGTTTCACACAATTCTTCTGTGTAGTTTTTATTTGTAGACATTCTTTTTCCAAATATAGGCCTCTTAGCGCTCAGAATGTTCAATTGCAGTTTCTACAGAAAGAGTGTTTCAGAACGGCTCAATCAAAAGTAAGGTTCAACTCTGTTAGTTGAATGCACAGAACAGAAAGAAGTTTCATACAATGCTTCTGTGTAGTTTATATTTGAACATATTCTTTTTTCCACTATTACCCACTTAGCGCTACGAATGTCCAGTTGCATTTTCTACAGACAGAGTGTTTCAAAACTGCTCAATCAAAAGTATGGTTTAACTCTGTTAGCTGAATGCTCAGATCAGAAAGAAGTTTCACAGAATGCTTCTGTGTAGTTTATATTTGAATATATTTCTTTTTCCACTACTACGCTCTTAGCGCTCCAAATGACCAGTTGCATTTTCTACAGAAAGAGTGTTCAGATCTGCTCAATCAAAAGTATGGTTTAACTCTGTTAGCTGAATGCACAGATCAGAAAGAAGTTTCACCGAATGATTCTGTGTAGTTTATATTTGAAGACATTCCTTTTTCCACTATTACCCTCTTAGCGCTCCAAATCTCCACTTGCATTTTCTACAAAAAGAGTGTTTCATAACTGCTCAATCAAAAAAAATGTTTTATCTCTGTTAACTGAATTTACAGATCAGAAATAAGTTTCACAGAATGCATCTGTGTAGTTTTTATTTGAAGATATTCTTTTTCCCAATGTAGGCCTCTTAGCGCTTAGCATGTCCAATTGCAGTTTCTACAGAAAGAGTGTTTCAGAACGGCTCAATCAAAAGTAAGGTTCAACTCTGTTAGCTGAATGCACAGAACAGAAAGAGTTTTCACAGAATGCTACTGTGTAGTTTATATTTGAATATATTCCTTTTTCCACTATTACCCTCTTAGCGCTCCGAATGTCCACTTGCATTTTCTACAGAAAGAGTGTTCAGAACTGCGCAATCAAAAGTATGGTTTAACTCTGTTAGCTTAATGAACATATCAGAAATATGTTTCACACAATGCTTCTGTGTAGTTTTTATTTGAAGATATTATTTTTCCCAATAAAGGCCTCTTAGCGCTCAGAATGTCCAATTGCAGTTTCTACAGAAAGAGTGTTTCAGAAAGGCTCAATCAAAAGTAAGGTTCAACTCTGTTAGTTGAATGCACAGAACAGAAAGAAGTTTCATACAATGCTTCTGTGTAGTTTATATTTGAACATATTCTTTTTTCCACTATTACCCACTTAGCGCTACGAATGTCCAGTTGCATTTTCTACAGACAGAGTGTTTCAAAACTGCTCAATCAAATGTATGGTTTAACTCTGTTAGCTGAATGCTCAGATCAGAAAGAAGTTTCACAGAATGCTTCTGTGTAGTTTATATTTGAATATATTCCTTATTCCACTACTACTCTCTTAGCGCTCCAAATGTCCAGTTGCATTTTCTACAGAAAGAGTGTTCAGATCTGCTCAATCAAAAGTATGGTTTAACTCTGTTAGCTGAATGCACAGATCAGAAAGAAGTTTCACAGAATGATTCTGTGTAGTTTATATTTGGAGACAATCCTTTTTCCACTATTACCCTCTTAGCGCTCCGAATCTCCACTTGCATTTTCTACAGAAAGAGTGTTTCAGAACGGCTCAATCAAAACTAAGGTTCAACTCTTTTAGTTGAACAAACAGAACAGAAAGAAGTTTCACACAATTCTTCTGTGTAGTTTTTATTTGTAGACATTCTTTTTCCCAATATAGGCCTCTTAGCGCTCAGAATGTCCAATTGCAGTTTCTACAGAAAGAGTGTTTCAGAACGGCTCAATCAAAAGTAAGGTTCAACTCTGTTAGTTGAATGCACAGAACAGAAAGAAGTTTCATACAATGCTTCTGTGTAGTTTATATTTGAACATATTCTCTTTTCCACTATTACCCACTTAGCGCTACGAATGTCCAGTTGCATTTTCTACAGACAGAGTGTTTCCAAACTGCTCAATCAAATGTATGGTTTAACTCTGTTAGCTGTATGCTCAGATCAGAAAGAAGTTTCACAGAATGCTTCTGTGTAGTTTATATTTGAATATATTCCTTTTTCCACTACTACGCTCTTAGCGCTCCAAATGTCCAGTTGCATTTTCAACAGAAAGAGTGTTCAGATCTGCTCAATCAAAAGTATGGTTTAACTCTGTTAGCTGAATGCACACATCAGAAAGAAGTTTCACCGAATGATTCTGTGTAGTTTATATTTGAAGACATTCCTTTTTCCACTATTACCCTCTTAGCGCTCCGAATCTCCACTTGCATTTTCTACAAAAAGAGTGTTTCATAACTGCTCAATCAAAAATATGTTTTATCTCTGTTAACTGAATTTACAGATCAGAAATAAGTTTCACAGAATGCATCTGTGTAGTTTTTATTTGAAGATATTCTTTTTCCCAATGTAGGCCTCTTAGCGCTTAGCATGTCCAATTGCAGTTTCTACAGAAAAAGTGTTTCAGAAAGGCTCAATCAAAAGTAAGGTTCAACTCTGTTAGTTGAATGCACAGAACAGAAAGAATTTTCACAGAATGCTACTGTGTAGTTTATATTTGAATATATTCCTTTTTCCACTATTACCCTCTTAGCGCTCCGAATGTCCACTTGCATTTTCTACAGAAAGAGTGTTCAGAACTGCGCAATCAAAAGTATGGTTTAACTCTGTTAGCTTAATGAACATATCAGAAATAAGTTTCACACAATGCTTCTGTGTAGTTTTTATTTGAAGATATTATTTTTCCCAAGAGAGGCCTCTTAGCGCTCAGAATGTCCAATTGCAGTTTCTACAGAAAGAGTGTTTCAGAAAGGCTCAATCAAAAGTAAGGTTCAACTCTGTTAGTTGAATGCACAGTACAGAAAGAAGTTTCATACAATGCTTCTGTGTAGTTTATATTTGAACATATTCTTTTTTCCACTATTACCCACTTAGCGCTACGAATGTCCAGTTGCATTTTCTACAGACAGAGTGTTTCAAAACTGCTCAATCAAAAGTATGGTTTAACTCTGTTAGCTGAATGCTCAGATCAGAAAGAAGTTTCACAGAATGCTTCTGTGTAGTTTATATTTGAATATATTCCTTTTTCCACTACTACTCTCTTAGCGCTCCAAATGTCCAGTTCCATTTTCTACAGAAAGAGTGTTCAGATCTGCTCAATCAAAAGTATGGTTTAAATCTGTTAGCTGAATGCACAGATGAGAAAGAAGTTTCACCGAATGATTCTGTGTAGTTTATATTTGGAGACATTCCTTTTTCCACTCTTACCCTCTTAGCGCTCCGAATCTCCACTTGCATTTTCTACAGAAAGAGTGTTTCAGAACGGCTCAATCAAAACTAAAGTTCAACTCTTTTAGTTGAACAAACAGAACAGAAAGAAGTTTCACACAATTCTTCTGTGTAGTTTTTATTTGTAGACATTCTTTTTCCCAATATAGGCCTCTTAGCGCTCAGAATGTCCAATTGCAGTTTCTACAGAAAGAGTGTTTCAGAACGGCTCAATCAAAAGTAAGGTTCAACTCTGTTAGTTGAATGCACAGAACAGAAAGAAGTTTCATACAATGCTTCTGTGTAGTTTATATTTGAACATATTCTCTTTTCCACTATTACCCACTTAGCGCTACGAATGTCCAGTTACATTTTCTACAGACAGAGTGTTTAAAAACTGCTCAATCAAAAGTATGGTTTACCTCTGTTAGCTGTATGCTCGTATCAGAAAGAAGTTTCACAGAATGCTTCTGTGTAGTTTATATTTGAATATATTCCTTTTTCCACTACTACGCTCTTAGCGCTCCAAATGTCCAGTTGCATTTTCAACAGAAAGAGTGTTCAGATCTGCTCAATCAAAAGTATGGTTTAACTCTGTTAGCTTAATGAACATATCAGAAATAAGTTTCACACAATGCTTCTGTGTAGTTTTTATTTGAAGATATTATTTTTCCCAATAGAGGCCTCTTAGCGCTCAGAATATCCAATTGCTGTTTGTACAGAAAGAGTGTTTCAGAAAGGCTCAATCAAAAGTAAGGTTCAACTCTGTTAGTTGAATGCACAGAACAGAAAGAAGTTTCATACAATGCTTCTGTGTAGTTTATATTTGAACATATTCTTTTTTCCACTATTACCCACTTAGCACTACGAATGTCGAGTTGCATTTTCTACAGACAGAGTGTTTCAAAACTGCTCAATCAAAAGTATGGTTTAAGTCTGTTAGCTGAATGCTCAGATCAGAAAGAAGTTTCACAGAATGCTTCTGTGTAGTTTATATTTGAATATATTCCTTTTTCCACTACTACTCTCGTAGCCCTCCAAATGTCCAGTAGCATTTTCTACAGAAAGAGTGTTCAGATCTGCTCAATCAAAAGTATGGTTTAACTCTGTTAGCTGAATGCACAGATCAGAAAGAATTTTCACAGAATGATTCTGTGTAGTTTATATTTGGAGACATTCCTTTTTCCACTATTACCCTCTTAGCGCTCCGAATCTCCACTTGCATTTTCTACAGAAAGAGTGTTTCAGAACGACTCAATCAAAACTAAGGTTCAACTCCTTTAGTTGAACAAACAGAACAGAAAGAAGTTTCACACAATTCTTCTGCGTAGTTTTTATTTGTAGACATTCTTTTTCCAAATATAGGCCTCTTAGCGCTCAGAATGTCCAATTGCAGTTTCTACAGAAAGAGTGTTTCAGAACGGCTCAATCAAAAGTAAGGTTCAACTCTGTTAGTTGAATGCACAGAACAGAAAGAAGTTTCATACAATGCTTCTGTGTAGTTTATATTTGAACATATTCTTTTTTCCACTATTACCCACTTAGCGCTCCGAATGTCCAGTTGCATTTTCTACAGACAGAGTGTTTCAAAACTGCTCAATCAAAAGTATGGTTTAACTCTGTTAGCTGAATGCTCAGATCAGAAAGAAGTTTCACAGAATGCTTCTGTGTAGTTTATATTTGAATATATTCCTTTTTCCACTACTACGCTCTTAGCGCTCCAAATGTCCAGTTGCATTTTCAAAAGAAAGAGTGTTCAGATCTGCGCAATCAAAAGTATGGTTTAACTCTGTTAGCTGAATGCACAGATCAGAAAGAAGTTTCACCGAGTGATTCTGTGTAGTTTATATTTGAAGACATTACTTTTTCCACTATTACCCTCTTAGCGCTCCGAATCTCCACTTTCATTTTCTACAAAAAGAGTGTTTCATAACTGCTCAATGAAAAATATGTTTTATCTCTGTTAACTGAATTTACAGATCAGAAATAAGTTGCACAGTATGCATCTGTGTAGTTTTTATTTGAAGATATTCTTTTTCCCAATGTAGGCCTCTTAGCGCTTAGCATGTCCAATTGCAGTTTCTACAGAAAGAGTGTTTCAGAACGGCTCAATCAAAAGTAAGGTTCAACTCTGTTAGTTGAATGCACAGAACAGAAAGAATTTTCACAGAATGCTACTGTGTAGTTTATATTTGAATATATCCCTTTTTCCACTATTACCCTCTTAGCGCTCCGAATGTCCACTTGCATTTTCTACAGAAAGAGTGTTTAGAACTGCGCAATCAAAAGTATGGTTTAACTCTGTTAGCTTAATGAACATATCAGAAATAAGTTTCACACAATGCTTCTGTGTAGTTTATATTTGAACATATTCTTTTTTCCACTATTACCCACTTAGCGCTACGAATGTCCAGTTGCATTTTCTACAGACAGAGTGTTTCAGAACGGCTCAATCAAAAGTAAGGTTCAACTCTGTTAGTTGAATGCACAGAACAGAAAGAAGTTTCATACAATGCTTCTGTGTAGTTTATATTTGAACATATTCTCTTTTCCACTATTACCCACTTAGCGCTACGAACGTCCAGTTGCATTTTCTACAGACAGAGTGTTTCAAAACTGCTCAATCAAAAGTATGGTTTAACTCTGTTAGCTGTATGCTCAGATCAGAAAGAAGTTTCACAGAATGCTTCTGTGTAGTTTATACTTGAATATATTCCTTTTTCCACTAATACGCTCTTAGCGTTCCAAATGTCCAGTTGCATTTTCAACAGAAAGAGTGTTCAGATCTGCTCAATCAAAAGTACGGTTTAACTCTGTTAGCTGAATGCACAGATCAGAAAGAAGTTTCACCGAATGATTCTGTGTAGTTTATATTTGAAGACATTCCTTTTTCCACTATTACCCTCTTAGCGCTCCGAATCTCCACTTGCATTTTCTACAAAAAGAGTGTTTCATAACTGCTCAATCAAAAATATGTTTTATCTCTGTTAACTGAATTTACAGATCAGAAATAAGTTTCACAGAATGCATCTGTGTAGTTTTTATTTGAAGATATTCTTTTTCCCAATGTAGGCCTCTTAGCGCTTAGCATGTCCAATTGCAGTTTCTACAGAAAGAGTGTTTCAGAACGGCTCAATCAAAGGTAAGGTTCAACTCTGTTAGTTGAATGCACAGAACAGAAAGTATTTTCACAGAATGCTACTGTGTAGTTTATATTTGAATATATTCCTTTTTCCACTATTACCCTCTTAGCGCTCCGAATGTCCACTTGCATTTTCTACAGAAAGAGTGTTCAGAACTGCGCAATCAAAAGTATGGTTTAACTCTGTTAGCTTAATGAACATATCAGAAATAAGTTTCACACAATGCTTCTGTGTAGTTTTTATTTGAAGATATTATATTTCCCAATAGAGGCCTCTTAGCGCTCAGAATGTCCAATTGCAGATTCTACAGAAAGAGTGTTTCAGAAAGGCTCAATCAAAAGTAAGGTTCAACTCTGTTAGTTGAATGCACAGAACAGAAAGAAGTTTCATACAATGCTTCTGTGTAGTTTAGATTTGAACATATTCTTTTTTCCACTATTACCCACTTAGCGCTACGAATGTCCAGTTGCATTTTCTACAGACAGAGTGTTTCAAAACTGCTCAATCAAAAGTATGGTTTAACTCTGTTAGCTGAATGCTCAGATCAGAAAGAAGTTTCACAGAATGCTTCTGTGTAGTTTATATTTGAATATATTCCTTTTTCCACTACTACTCTCTTAGCGCTCCAAATGTCCAGTTGCATTTTCTACAGAAAGAGTGTTCCGATCTGCTCATTCAAAAGTATGGTTTAACTCTTTTAGCTGAATGCACAGATCAGAAAGAAGTTTCACAGAATGATTCTGTGTAGTTTATATTTGGAGACATTCCTTTTTCCACTATTACCCTCTTAGCGCTCCGAATCTCCACTTGCATTTTCTACAGAAAGAGTGTTTCAGAACGGCTCAATCAAAACTAAGGTTCAACACTTTTAGTTGAACAAACAGAACAGAAAGAAGTTTCACAGAATTCTTCTGTGTAGTTTTTATTTGTAGACATTCTTTTTCCCAATATAGGCCTCTTAGCGCTCAGAATGTCCAATTGCAGTTTCTACAGAAAGAGTGTTTCAGAACGGCTCAATCAAAAGTAAGGTTCAACTCTGTTAGTTGAATGCACAGAACAGAAAGAAGTTTCATACAATGCTTCTGTGTAGTTTATATTTGAACATATTCTCTTTTCCACTATTACCCACTTAGCGCTACGAATGTCCAGTCGCATTTTCTACAGACAGTGTGTTTCAAAACTGCTCAATCAAAAGTATGGTTTAACTCTGTTAGCTGTATGCTCAGATCAGAAAGAAGTTTCACAGAATGCTTCTGTGTAGTTTATATTTGAATATATTCCTTTTTCCACTACTACGCTCTTAGCGCTCCAAATGTCCAGTTGCATTTTCAACAGAAAGAGTGTTCAGATCTGCTCAATCAAAAGTATGTTTTAACTCTGTTAGCTGAATGCACAGATCAGAAAGAAGTTTCACCGAATGATTCTGTGTAGTTTATATTTGAAGACATTCCTTTTTCCACTATTACCCTCTTAGCGCTCCGAATCTCCACTTGCATTTTCTACAAAAAGAGTGTTTCATAACTGCTCAATCAAAAATATATTTTATCTCTGTTAACTGAATTTACAGATCAGAAATAAGTTTCACAGAATGCATCTGTATAGTTTTTATTTGAAGATATTCTTTTTCCCAATGTAGGCCTCTTAGCGCTTAGCATGTCCAATTGCAGTTTCTACAGAAAGAGTGTTTCAGAACGGCTCAATCAAAAGTAAGGTTCAACTCTGTTAGTTGAATGCACAGAACAGAAAGAATTTTCACAGAATGCTACTGTGTAGTTTATATTTGAATATATTCCTTTTTCCACTATTACCCTCTTAGCGCTCCGAATGTCCACTTGCATTTTCTACAGAAAGAGTGTTCAGAACTGCGCAATCAAAAGTACGGTTTAACTCTGTTAGCTGAATGCACAGATCAGAAAGAAGTTTCACCGAGTGATTCTGTGTAGTTTATATTTGAAGACATTCCTTTTTCCACTATTACCCTCTTAGCGCTCCGAATCTCCACTTGCATTTTCTACAAAAAGAGTGTTTCATAACTGCTCAATGAAAAATATGTTTTATCTCTGTTAACTGAATTTACAGATCAGAAATAAGTTGCACAGTATGCATCTGTGTAGTTTTTATTTGAAGATATTCTTTTTCCCAATGTAGGCCTCTTAGCGCTTAGCATGTCCAATTGCAGTTTCTACAGAAAGAGTGTTTCAGAACGGCTCAATCAAAAGTAAGGTTCAACTCTGTTAGTTGAATGCACAGAACAGAAAGAATTTTCACAGAATGCTACTGTGTAGTTTATATTTGAATATATCCCTTTTTCCACTATTACCCTCTTAGCGCTCCGAATGTCCACTTGCATTTTCTACAGAAAGAGTGTTTAGAACTGCGCAATCAAAAGTATGGTTTAACTCTGTTAGCTTAATGAACATATCAGAAATAAGTTTCACACAATGCTTCTGTGTAGTTTATATTTGAACATATTCTTTTTTCCACTATTACCCACTTAGCGCTACGAATGTCCAGTTGCATTTTCTACAGACAGAGTGTTTCAGAACGGCTCAATCAAAAGTAAGGTTCAACTCTGTTAGTTGAATGCACAGAACAGAAAGAAGTTTCATACAATGCTTCTGTGTAGTTTATATTTGAACATATTCTCTTTTCCACTATTACCCACTTAGCGCTACGAACGTCCAGTTGCATTTTCTACAGACAGAGTGTTTCAAAACTGCTCAATCAAAAGTATGGTTTAACTCTGTTAGCTGTATGCTCAGATCAGAAAGAAGTTTCACAGAATGCTTCTGTGTAGTTTATATTTGAATATATTCCTTTTTCCACTAATACGCTCTTAGCGCTCCAAATGTCCAGTTGCATTTTCAACAGAAAGAGTGTTCAGATCTGCTCAATCAAAAGTACGGTTTAACTCTGTTAGCTGAATGCACAGATCAGAAAGAAGTTTCACCGAATGATTCTGTGTAGTTTATATTTGAAGACATTCCTTTTTCCACTATTACCCTCTTAGCGCTCCGAATCTCCACTTGCATTTTCTACAAAAAGAGTGTTTCATAACTGCTCAATCAAAAATATGTTTTATCTCTGTTAACTGAATTTACAGATCAGAAATAAGTTTCACAGAATGCATCTGTGTAGTTTTTATTTGAAGATATTCTTTTTCCCAATGTAGGCCTCTTAGCGCTTAGCATGTCCAATTGCAGTTTCTACAGAAAGAGTGTTTCAGAACGGCTCAATCAAAAGTAAGGTTCAACTCTGTTAGTTGAATGCACAGAACAGAAAGAATTTTCACAGAATGCTACTGTGTAGTTTATATTTGTATATATCCCTTTTTCCACTATTACCCTCTTAGCGCTCCGAATGTCCACTTGCATTTTCTACAGAAAGAGTGTTTAGAACTGCGCAATCAAAAGTATGGTTTAACTCTGTTAGCTTAATGAACATATCAGAAATAAGTTTCACACAATGCTTCTGTGTAGTTTATATTTGAACATATTCTTTTTTCCACTATTACCCACTTAGCGCTACGAATGTCCAGTTGCATTTTCTACAGACAGAGTGTTTCAGAACGGCTCAATCAAAAGTAAGGTTCAACTCTGTTAGTTGAATGCACAGAACAGAAAGAAGTTTCATACAATGCTTCTGTGTAGTTTATATTTGAACATATTCTCTTTTCCACTATTACCCACTTAGCGCTACGAACGTCCAGTTGCATTTTCTACAGACAGAGTGTTTCAAAACTGCTCAATCAAAAGTATGGTTTAACTCTGTTAGCTGTATGCTCAGATCAGAAAGAAGTTTCACAGAATGCTTCTGTGTAGTTTATATTTGAATATATTCCTTTTTCCACTAATACGCTCTTAGCGCTCCAAATGTCCAGTTGCATTTTCAACAGAAAGAGTGTTCAGATCTGCTCAATCAAAAGTACGGTTTAACTCTGTTAGCTGATTGCACAGATCAGAAAGAAGTTTCACCGAATGATTCTGTGTAGTTTATATTTGAAGACATTACTTTTTCCACTATTACCCTCTTAGCGCTCCGAATCTCCACTTGCATTTTCTACAAAAAGAGTGTTTCATAACTGCTCAATCAAAAATATGTTTTATCTCTGTTAACTGAATTTACAGATCAGAAATAAGTTTCACAGAATGCATCTGTGTAGTTTTTATTTGAAGATATTCTTTTTCCCAATGTAGGCCTCTTAGCGCTTAGCATGTCCAATTGCAGTTTCTACAGAAAGAGTGTTTCAGAACGGCTCAATCAAAAGTAAGGTTCAACTCTGTTAGTAGAATGCACAGAACAGAAAGAATTTTCACAGAATGCTACTGTGTAGTTTATATTTGAATATATCCCTTTTTCCACTATTACCCTCTTAGCGCTCCGAATCTCCACTTGCATTTTCTACAGAAAGAGTGTTCAGAACTGCGCAATCAAAAGTATGGTTTAACTCTGTTAGCTTAATGAACATATCAGAAATAAGTTTCACACAATGCTTCTGTGTAGTTTTTATTTGAAGATATTATATTTCCCAATAGAGGCCTCTTAGCGCTCAGAATGTCCAATTGCAGATTCTACAGAAAGAGTGTTTCAGAAAGGCTCAATCAAAAGTAAGGTTCAACTCTGTTAGTTGAATGCACAGAACAGAAAGTAGTTTCATACAATGCTTCTGTGTAGTTTATATTTGAACATATTCTTTTTTCCACTATTACCCACTTAGCGCTACGAATGTCCAGTTGCATTTTCTACAGACAGAGTGTTTCAAAACTGCTCAATCAAAAGTATGGTTTAACTCTGTTAGCTGAATGCTCAGATCAGAAAGAAGTTTCACAGAATGCTTCTGTGTAGTTTATATTTGAATATATTCCTTTTTCCACTACTACTCTCTTAGCGCTCAAAATGTCCAGTTGCATTTTCTACAGAAAGAGTGTTCCGATCTGCTCAATCAAAAGTATGGTTTAACTCTGTTAGCTGAATGCACAGATCAGAAAGAAGTTTCACAGAATGATTCTGTGTAGTTTATATTTGGAGACATTCCATTTTCCACTATTACCCTCTTAGCGCTCCGAATCTCCACTTGCATTTTCTACAGAAAGAGTGTTTCAGAACGGCTCAATCAAAACTAAGGTTCAACACTTTTCGTTGAACAAACAGAACAGAAAGAAGTTTCACAGAATTCTTCTGTGTAGTTTTTATTTGTAGACATTCTTTTTCCCAATATAGGCCTCTTAGCGCTCAGAATGTCCAATTGCAGTCTCTACAGAAAGAGTGTTTCAGAACGGCTCAATCAAAAGTAAGGTTCAACTCTGTTAGTTGAATGCACAGAACAGAAAGAAGTTTCATACAATGCTTCTGTGTAGTTTATATTTGAACATATTCTCTTTTCCACTATTACCCACTTAGCGCTACGAATGTCCAGTCGCATTTTCTACAGACAGAGTGTTTCAAAACTGCTCAATCAAAAGTATGGTTTAACTCTGTTAGCTGTATGCTCAGATCAGAAAGAAGTTTCACAGAATGCTTCTGTGTAGTTTATATTTGAATATATTCCTTTTTCCACTACTACGCTCTTAGCGCTCCAAATGTCCAGTTGCATTTTCAACAGAAAGAGTGTTCAGATCTGCTCAATCAAAAGTATGTTTTAACTCTGTTAGCTGAATGCACAGATCAGAAAGAAGTTTCACCGAATGATTCTGTGTAGTTTATATTTGAAGACATTCCTTTTTCCACTATTACCCTCTTAGCGCTCCGAATCTCCACTTGCATTTTCTACAAAAAGAGTGTTTCATAACTGCTCAATCAAAAATATGTTTTATCTCTGTTAACTGAATTTACAGATCAAAAATAAGTTTCACAGAATGCATCTGTGTAGTTTTTATTTGAAGATATTCTTTTTCCCAATGTAGGCCTCTTAGCGCTTAGCATGTCCAATTGCAGTTTCTACAGAAAAAGTGTTTCAGAAAGGCTCAATCAAAAGTAAGGTTCAACTCTGTTAGTTGAATGCACAGAACAGAAAGAATTTTCACAGAATGCTACAGTGTAGTTTATATTTGAATATATTCCTTTTTCCACTATTACCCTCTTTGCGCTCCGAATGTCCACTTGCATTTTCTACAGAAAGAGTGTTCAGAACTGCGCAATCAAAAGTATGGTTTAACTCTGTTAGCTTAATGAACATATCAGAAATAAGTTTCACACAATGCTTCTGTGTAGTTTTTATTTGAAGATATTATTTTTCCCAATAGAGGCCTCTTAGCGCTCAGAATGTCCAATTGCAGTTTCTACAGAAAGAGTGTTTCAGAAAGGCTCAATCAAAAGTAAGGTTCAACTCTGTTAGTTGAATGCACAGAACAGAAAGAAGTTTCATACAATGCTTCTGTGTAGTTTATATTTGAACATATTCTTTTTTCCACTATTACCCACTTAGCGCTACGAATGTCCAGTTGCATTTTCTACAGACAGAGTGTTTCAAAACTGCTCAATCAAAAGTATGGTTTAACTCTGTTAGCTGAATGCTCAGATCAGAAAGAAGTTTCACAGAATGCTTCTGGGTAGTTTATATTTGAATATATTCCTTTTTCCACTACTACTCTCGTAGCGCTCCAAATGTCCAGTTGCATTTTCTACAGAAAGAGTGTTCAGATCTGCTCAATCAAAAGTATGGTTTAACTCTGTTAGCTGAATGCACAGATCAGAAAGAAGTTTCACAGAATGATTCTGTGTAGTTTATATTTGGAGACATTCCTTTTTCCACTATTACCCTCTTAGCGCTCCGAATCTCCACTTGCATTTTCTACAGAAAGAGTGTTTCAGAACGACTCAATCAAAACTAAGGTTCAACTCCTTTAGTTGAACAAACAGAACAGAAAGAAGTTTCACACAATTCTTCTGTGTAGTTTTTATTTGTAGACATTCTTTTTCCAAATATAAGCCTCTTAGCGCTCAGAATGTCCAATTGCAGTTTCTACATAAAGAGTGTTTCAGAACGGCTCAATCAAAAGTAAGGTTCAACTCTGTTAGTTGAATGCACAGAACAGAAAGAAGTTTCATACAATGCTTCTGTGTAGTTTATATTTGAACATATTCTTTTTTCCACTATTACCCACTTAGCGCTACGAATGTCCAGTTGCATTTTCTACAGACAGAGTGTTTCAAAACTGCTCAATCAAAATTATCGTTTAACTCCGTTAGCTGAATGCTCAGATCAGAAAGAAGTTTCACAGAATGCTTCTGTGTAGTTTATATTTGAATATATTCCTTTTTCCACTACTACGCTCTTAGCGCTCCAAATGTCCAGTTGCATTTTCAACAGAAAGAGTGTTCAGATCTGCGCAATCAAAAGTATGGTTTAACTCTGTTAGCTGAATGCACAGATCAGAAAGAAGTTTCACCGAGTGATTCTGTGTAATTTATATTTGAAGACATTCCTTTTTCCACTATTACCCTCTTAGCGCTCCGAATCTCCACTTGCATTTTCTACAAAAAGAGTGTTTCATAACTGCTCAATGAAAAATATGTTTTATCTCTGTTAACTGAATTTACAGATCAGAAATAAGTTGCACAGTATGCATCTGTGTAGTTTTTATTTGAAGATATTCTTTTTCCCAATGTAGGCCTCTTAGCGCTTAGCATGTCCAATTGCAGTTTCTACAGAAAGAGTGTTTCAGAACGGCTCAATCAAAAGTAAGGTTCAACTCTGTTAGTTGAATGCACAGAACAGAAAGAATTTTCACAGAATGCTACTGTGTAGTTTATATTTGAATATATCCCTTTTTCCACTATTACCCTCTTAGCGCTCCGAATGTCCACTTGCATTTTCTACAGAAAGAGTGTTCAGAACTGCGCAATCAAAAGTATGGTTTAACTCTGTTAGCTTAATGAACATATCAGAAATAAGTTTCACACAATGCTTCTGTGTAGTTTATACTTGAACATATTCTTTTTTCCACTATTACCCACTTAGCGCTACGAATGTCCAGTTGCATTTTCTACAGACAGAGTGTTTCAGAACGGCTCAATCAAAAGTAAGGTTCAACTCTGTTAGTTGAATGCACAGAACAGAAAGAAGTTTCATACAATGCTTCTGTGTAGTTTATATTTGAACATATTCTCTTTTCCACTATTACCCACTTAGCGCTACGAATGTCCAGTTGCATTTTCTACAGACAGAGTGTTTCAAAACTGCTCAATCAAAAGTATGGTTTAACTCTGTTAGCTGTATGCTCGGATCAGAAAGAAGTTTCACAGAATGCTTCTGTGTAGTTTATATTTGAATATATTCCTTTTTCCACTACTACTCTCTTAGCGCTCCAAATGTGCAGTTCCATTTTCTACAGAAAGAGTGTTCAGATCTGCTCAATCAAAAGTATGGTTTAACTCTGTTAGCTGAATGCACAGATCAGAAAGAAGTTTCACCGAATGATTCTGTGTAGTTTATATTTGGAGACATTCCTTTTTCCATTATTACCCTCTTAGCGCTCCGAAACTCCACTTGCATTTTCTACAGAAAGAGTGTTTCAGAATGGCTCAATCAAAACTAAAGTTCAACTATTTTAGTTGAACAAGCAGAACAGAAAGAAGTTTCACACAATTCTTCTGTGTAGTTTTTATTTGTAGACATTCTTTTTCCCAATATAGGCCTCTTAGCGCTCAGAATGTCCAATTGAAGTTTCTACAGAAAGAGTGTTTCAGAACGGCTCAATCAAAAGTAAGGTTCAACTCTGTTAGTTGAATGCACAGAACAGAAAGAAGTTTCATACAATGCTTCTGTGTAGTTTATATTTGAACATATTCTCTTTTCCACTATTACCCACTTAGCGCTACGAATGTCCAGTTGCATTTTCTACAGACAGAGTGTTTCAAAACTGCTCAATCAAAAGTATGGTTTAACTCTGTTAGCTGTATGCTCGGATCAGAAAGAAGTTTCACAGAATGCTTCTGTGTAGTTTATATTTGAATATATTCCTTTTTCCACTACTACGCTCTTAGCGCTCCAAATGTCCAGTTGCATTTTCAACAGAAAGAGTGTTCAGATCTGCTCAATCAAAAGTATGGTTTAACTCTGTTAGCTGAATGCACAGATCAGAAAGAAGTTTCACCGAATGATTCTGTGTAGTTTATATTTGAAGACATTCCTTTTTCCACTATTACTCTCTTAGCGCTCCGAATCTCCACTTGCATTTTCTACAAAAAGAGTGTTTCATAACTGCTCAATCAAAAATATGTTTTATCTCTGTTAATTGAATTTATAGATCAGAAATAAGTTTCACAGAATGCATCTGTGTAGTTTTTATTTGAAGATATTCTTTTTCCCAATGTAGGCCTCTTAGCGCTTAGCATGTCCAATTGCAGTTTCTACAGAAAGAGTGTTTCAGAACGGCTCAATCAAAAGTAAGGTTCAACTCAGTTAGTTGAATGCACAGAACAGAAAGAATTTTCACAGAATGCTACTGTGTAGTTTATATTTGAATATATACCTTTTCCACTATTACCCTCTTAGCGCTCCGAATCTCCACTTGCATTTTCTACAGAAAGAGTGTTTCAGAACGGCTCAATCAAGACTAAGGTTCAACTCTTTTAGTTGAACAAACAGAACAGAAAGAAGTTTCACACAATTCTTCTGTGTAGTTTTTATTTGTAGACATTCTTTTTCCCAATATAGGCCTCTTAGCACTCAGAATGTCCAATTGCAGTTTCTACAGAAGGAGTGTTTCAGAACGGCTCAATCAAAAGTAAGGTTCAACTCTGTTAGTTGAATGCACAGAACAGAAAGAAGTTTCATACAATGCTTCTGTGTAGTTTATATTTGAACATATTCTCTTTTCCACTATTACCCACTTAGCGCTACGAATGTCCAGTTGCATTTTCTACAGACAGAGTGTTACAAAACTGCTCAATCAAAAGTATGGTTTAACTCTGTTAGCTGTATGCTCAGATCAGAATGAAGTTTCACAGAATGCTTCTGTGTAGTTTATATTTGAATATATTTCTTTTTCCACTACTACGCTCTTAGCGCTCCAAATGTCCAGTTGCATTTTCAACAGAAAGAGTGTTCAGATCTGCTCAATCAAAAGTATGGTTTAACTCTGTTAGCTGAATGCACAGATCAGAAAGAAGTTTCACCGAATGATTCTGTGTAGTTTATATTTGAAGACATTCCTTTTTCCACTATTACCCTCTTAGCGCTCCGAATCTCCACTTGCATTTTCTACAAAAAGAGTGTTTCATAACTGCTCAATCAAAAATATGTTTTATCTCTGTTAACTGAATTTACAGATCAGAAATAAGTTTCACAGAATGCATCTGTGTACTTTTTATTTGAAGATATTCTTTTTCCCAATGTAGGCCTCTTAGCGCTTAGCATGTCCAATTGCAGTTTCTACAGAAAAAGTGTTTCAGAAAGGCTCAATCAAAAGTAAGGTTCAACTCTGTTAGTTGAATGCACAGAACAGAAAGAATTTTCACAGAATGCTACAGTGTAGTTTATATTTGAATATATTCCTTTTTCCACTATTACCCTCTTTGCGCTCCGAATGTCCACTTGCATTTTCTACAGAAAGAGTGTTCAGAACTGCGCAATCAAAAGTATGGTTTAACTCTGTTAGCTTAATGAACATATCAGAAATAAGTTTCACACAATGCTTCTGTGTAGTTTTTATTTGAAGATATTATTTTTCCCAATAGAGGCCTCTTAGCGCTCAGAATGTCCAATTGCAGTTTCTACAGAAAGAGTGTTTCAGAAAGGCTCAATCAAAAGTAAGGTTCAACTCTGTTAGTTGAATGCACAGAACAGAAAGAAGTTTCATACAATGCTTCTGTGTAGTTTATATTTGAACATATTCTTTTTTCCACTATTACCCACTTAGCGCTATGAATGTCCAGTTGCATTTTCTACAGACAGAGTGTTTCAAAACTGCTCAATCAAAAGTATGGTTTAACTCTGTTAGCTGAATGCTCAGATCAGAAAGAAGTTTCACAGAATGCTTCTGTGTAGTTTATATTTGAATATATTCCTTTTTCCACTACTACTCTCGTAGCGCTCCAAATGTCCAGTTGCATTTTCTACAGAAAGAGTGTTCAGATCTGCTCAATCAAAAGTATGGTTTAACTCTGTTAGCTGAATGCACAGATCAGAAAGAAGTTTCACAGAATGATTCTGTGTAGTTTATATTTGGAGACATTCCTTTTTCCACTATTACCCTCTTAGCGCTCCGAATCTCCACTTGCATTTTCTACAGAAAGAGTGTTTCAGAACGACTCAATCAAAACTAAGGTTCAACTCCTTTAGTTGAACAAACAGAACAGAAAGAAGTTTCACACAATTCTTCTGTGTAGTTTTTATTTGTATACATTCTTTTTCCAAATATAAGCCTCTTAGCGCTCAGAATGTCCAATTGCAGTTTCTACATAAAGAGTGTTTCAGAACGGCTCAATCAAAAGTAAGGTTCAACTCTGTTAGTTGAATGCACAGAACAGAAAGAAGTTTCATACAATGCTTCTGTGTAGTTTATATTTGAACATATTCTTTTTTCCACTATTAACCACTTAGCGCTACGAATGTCCAGTTGCATTTTCTACAGACAGAGTGTTTCAAAACTGCTCAATCAAAAGTATCGTTTAACTCCGTTAGCTGAATGCTCAGATCAGAAAGAAGTTTCACAGAATGCTTCTGTGTAGTTTATATTTGAATATATTCCTTTTTCCACTACTACGCTCTTAGCGCTCCAAATGTCCAGTTGCATTTTCAACAGAAAGAGTGTTCAGATCTGCGCAATCAAAAGTATGGTTTAACTCTGTTAGCTGAATGCACAGATCAGAAAGAAGTTTCACCGAGTGATTCTGTGTAGTTTATATTTGAAGACATTCCTTTTTCCACTATTACCCTCTTAGCGCTCCGAATCTCCACTTGCATTTTCTACAAAAAGAGTGTTTCATAACTGCTCAATGAAAAATATGTTTTATCTCTGTTAACTGAATTTACAGATCAGAAATAAGTTGCACAGTATGCATCTGTGTAGTTTTTATTTGAAGATATTCTTTTTCCCAATGTAGGCCTCTTAGCGCTTAGCATGTCCAATTGCAGTTTCTACAGAAAGAGTGTTTCAGAACGGCTCAATCAAAAGTAAGGTTCAACTCTGTTAGTTGAATGCACAGAACAGAAAGAATTTTCACAGAATGCTACTGTGTAGTTTATATTTGAATATATCCCTTTTTCCACTATTACCCTCTTAGCGCTCCGAATCTCCACTTGCATTTTCTACAGAAAGAGTGTTCAGAACTGCGCAATCAAAAGTATGGTTTAACTCTGTTAGCTTAATGAACATATCAGAAATAAGTTTCACACAATGCTTCTGTGTAGTTTATACTTGAACATATTCTTTTTTCCACTATTACCCACTTAGCGCTACGAATGTCCAGTTGCATTTTCTACAGACAGAGTGTTTCAGAACGGCTCAATCAAAATTAAGGTTCAACTCTGTTAGTTGAATGCACAGAACAGAAAGAAGTTTCATACAATGCTTCTGTGTAGTTTATATTTGAACATATTCTCTTTTCCACTTTTACCCACTTAGCGCTACGAATGTCCAGTTGCATTTTCTACAGACAGAGTGTTTCAAAACTGCTCAATCAAAAGTATGGTTTAACTCTGTTAGCTGTATGCTCGGATCAGAAAGAAGTTTCACAGAATGCTTCTGTGTAGTTTATATTTGAATATATTCCTTTTTCCACTACTACGCTCTTAGCGCTCCAAATGTCCAGTTGCATTTTCAACAGAAAGAGTGTTCAGATCTGCTGAATCAAAAGTATGGTTTAACTCTGTTAGCTGAATGCACAGATCAGAAAGAAGTTTCACCGAATGATTCTGTGTAGTTTATATTTGAAGACATTCCTTTTTCCACTATTACCCTCTTAGCGCTCCGAATCTCCACTTGCATTTTCTACAAAAAGAGTGTTTCATAACTGCTCAATCAAAAATATGTTTTATCTCTGTTAATTGAATTTATAGATCAGAAATAAGTTTCACAGAATGCATCTGTGTAGTTTTTATTTGAAGATATTCTTTTTCCCAATGTAGGCCTCTTAGCGCTTAGCATGTCCAATTGCAGTTTCTACAGAAAGAGTGTTTCAGAACGGCTCAATCAAAAGTAAGGTTCAACTCAGTTAGTTGAATGCACAGAACAGAAAGAATTTTCACAGAATGCTACTGTGTAGTTTATATTTGAATATATACCTTTTTCCACTATTACCCTCTTAGCGCTCCGAATCTCCACTTGCATTTTCTACAGAAAGAGTGTTTCAGAACGGCTCAATCAAGACTAAGGTTCAACTCTTTTAGTTGAACAAACAGAACAGAAAGAAGTTTCACACAATTCTTCTGTGTAGTTTTTATTTGTAGACATTCTTTTTCCCAATATAGGCCTCTTAGCGCTCAGAATGTCCAATTGCAGTTTCTACAGAAGGAGTGTTTCAGAACGGCTCAATCAAAAGTAAGGTTCAACTCTGTTAGTTGAATGCACAGAACAGAAAGAAGTTTCATACAATGCTTCTGTGTAGTTTATATTTGAACATATTCTCTTTTCCACTATTACCCACTTAGCGCTACGAATGTCCAGTTGCATTTTCTACAGACAGAGTGTTTCAAAACTGCTCAATCAAAAGTATGGTTTAACTCTGTTAGCTGTATGCTCAGATCAGAATGAAGTTTCACAGAATGCTTCTGTGTAGTTTATATTTGAATATATTCCTTTTTCCACTACTACGCTCTTAGCGCTCCAAATGTCCAGTTGCATTTTCAACAGAAAGAGTGTTCAGATCTGCGCAATCAAAAGTATGGTTTAACTCTGTTAGCTGAATGCACAGATCAGAAAGAAGTTTCACCGAGTGATTCTGTGTAGTTTATATTTGAAGACATTCCTTTTTCCACTATTACCCTCTTAGCGCTCCGAATCTCCACTTGCATTTTCTACAAAAAGAGTGTTTCATAACTGCTCAATGAAAAATATGTTTTATCTCTGTTAACTGAATTTACAGATCAGAAATAAGTTGCACAGTATGCATCTGTGTAGTTTTTATTTGAAGATATTCTTTTTCCCAATGTAGGCCTCTTAGCGCTTAGCATGTCCAATTGCAGTTTCTACAGAAAGAGTGTTTCAGAACGGCTCAATCAAAAGTAAGGTTCAACTCTGTTAGTTGAATGCACAGAACAGAAAGAATTTTCACAGAATGCTACTGTGTAGTTTATATTTGAATATATCCCTTTTTCCACTATTACCCTCTTAGCGCTCCGAATCTCCACTTGCATTTTCTACAGAAAGAGTGTTCAGAACTGCGCAATCAAAAGTATGGTTTAACTCTGTTAGCTTAATGAACATATCAGAAATAAGTTTCACACAATGCTTCTGTGTAGTTTATACTTGAACATATTCTTTTTTCCACTATTACCCACTTAGCGCTACGAATGTCCAGTTGCATTTTCTACAGACAGAGTGTTTCAGAACGGCTCAATCAAAAGTAAGGTTCAACTCTGTTAGTTGAATGCACAGAACAGAAAGAAGTTTCATACAATGCTTCTGTGTAGTTTATATTTGAACATATTCTCTTTTCCACTATTACCCACTTAGCGCTACGAATGTCCAGTTGCATTTTCTACAGACAGAGTGTTTCAAAACTGCTCAATCAAAAGTATGGTTTAACTCTGTTAGCTGTATTCTCGGATCAGAAAGAAGTTTCACAGAATGCTTCTGTGTAGTTTATATTTGAATATATTCCTTTTTCCACTACTACGCTCTTAGCGCTCCAAATGTCCAGTTGCATTTTCAACAGAAAGAGTGTTCAGATCTGCTCAATCAAAAGTATGGTTTAACTCTGTTAGCTGAATGCACAGATCAGAAAGAAGTTTCACCGAATGATTCTGTGTAGTTTATATTTGAAGACATTCCTTTTTCCACTATTACCCTCTTAGCGCTCCGAATCTCCACTTGCATTTTCTACAAAAAGAGTGTTTCATAACTGCTCAATCAAAAATATGTTTTATCTCTGTTAATTGAATTTATAGATCAGAAATAAGTTTCACAGAATGCATCTGTGTAGTTTTTATTTGAAGATATTCTTTTTCCCAATGTAGGCCTCTTAGCGCTTAGCATGTCCAATTGCAGTTTCTACAGAAAGAGTGTTTCAGAACGGCTCAATCAAAAGTAAGGTTCAACTCTGTTAGTTGAATGCACAGAACAGAAAGAATTTTCACAGAATGCTACTGTGTAGTTTATATTTGAATATATATCTTTTTCCACTATTACCCTCTTAGCGCTCCGAATGTCCACTTGCATTTTCTACAGAAAGAGTGTTCAGAACTGCGCAATCAAAAGTATGGTTTAACTCTGTTAGCTTAATGAACATATCAGAAATAAGTTTCACACAATGCTTCTGTGTAGTTTTTATTTGAAGATATTATTTTTCCCAATAGAGTCCTCTTAGCGCTCAGAATGTCCAATTGCTGTTTGTACAGAAAGAGTGTTTCAGAAAGGCTCAATCAAAAGTAAGGTTCAACTCTGTTAGTTGAATGCACAGAACAGAAAGAAGTTTCATACAATGCTTCTGTGTAGTTTATATTTGAACATATTCTTTTTTCCACTATTACCCACTTAGCGCTACGAATGTCCAGTTGCATTTTCTACAGACAGAGTGTTTCAAAACTGCTCAATCAAAATTATGGTTTAACTCTGTTAGCTGAATGCTCAGATCAGAAAGAAGTTTCACAGAATGCTTCTGTGTAGTTTATATTTGAATATATTCCTTTTTCCACTACTACTCTCGTAGCGCTCCAAATGTCCAGTTGCATTTTCTACAGAAAGAGTGTTCAGATCTGCTCAATCAAAAGTATGTTTTAACTCTGTTAGCTGAATGCACAGATCAGAAAGAAGTTTCACCGAATGATTCTGTGTAGTTTATATTTGAAGACATTCCTTTTTCCACTATTACCCTCTTAGCGCTCCGAATCTCCACTTGCATTTTCTACAAAAAGAGTGTTTCATAAATGCTCAATCAAAAATATGTTTTATCTCTGTTAACTGAATTTACAGATCAGAAATAAGTTTCACAGAATGCATCTGTGTAGTTTTTATTTGAAGATATTCTTTTTCCCAATGTAGGCCTCTTAGCGCTTAGCATGTCCAATTGCAGTTTCTACAGAAAAAGTGTTTCAGAAAGGCTCAATCAAAAGTAAGGTTCAACTCTGTTAGTTGAATGCACAGAACAGAAAGAATTTTCACAGAATGCTACAGTGTAGTTTATATTTGAATATATTCCTTTTTCCACTATTACCCTCTTTGCGCTCCGAATGTCCACTTGCATTTTCTACAGAAAGAGTGTTCAGAACTGCGCAATCAAAAGTATGGTTTAACTCTGTTAGCTTAATGAACATATCAGAAATAAGTTTCACACAATGCTTCTGTGTAGTTTTTATTTGAAGATATTATTTTTCCCAATAGAGGCCTCTTAGCGCTCAGAATGTCCAATTGCAGTTTCTACAGAAAGAGTGTTTCAGAAAGGCTCAATCAAAAGTAAGGTTCAACTCTGTTAGTTGAATGCACAGAACAGAAAGAAGTTTCATACAATGCTTCTGTGTAGTTTATATTTGAACATATTCTTTTTTCCACTATTACCCACTTAGCGCTACGAATGTCCAGTTGCATTTTCTACAGACAGAGTGTTTCAAAACTGCTCAATCAAAAGTATGGTTTAACTCTGTTAGCTGAATGCTCAGATCAGAAAGAAGTTTCACAGAATGCTTCTGGGTAGTTTATATTTGAATATATTCCTTTTTCCACTACTACTCTCGTAGCGCTCCAAATGTCCAGTTGCATTTTCTACAGAAAGAGTGTTCAGATCTGCTCAATCAAAAGTATGGTTTAACTCTGTTAGCTGAATGCACAGATCAGAAAGAAGTTTCACAGAATGATTCTGTGTAGTTTATATTTGGAGACATTCCTTTTTCCACTATTACCCTCTTAGCGCTCCGAATCTCCACTTGCATTTTCTACAGAAAGAGTGTTTCAGAACGACTCAATCAAAACTAAGGTTCAACTCCTTTAGTTGAACAAACAGAACAGAAAGAAGTTTCACACAATTCTTCTGTGTAGTTTTTATTTGTAGACATTCTTTTTCCAAATATAAGCCTCTTAGCGCTCAGAATGTCCAATTGCAGTTTCTACATAAAGAGTGTTTCAGAACGGCTCAATCAAAAGTAAGGTTCAACTCTGTTAGTTGAATGCACAGAACAGAAAGAAGTTTCATACAATGCTTCTGTGTAGTTTATATTTGAACATATTCTTTTTTCCACTATTACCCACTTAGCGCTACGAATGTCCAGTTGCATTTTCTACAGACAGAGTGTTTCAAAACTGCTCAATCAAAATTATCGTTTAACTCCGTTAGCTGAATGTTCAGATCAGAAAGAAGTTTCACAGAATGCTTCTGTGTAGTTTATATTTGAATATATTCCTTTTTCCACTACTACGCTCTTAGCGCTCCAAATGTCCAGTTGCATTTTCAACAGAAAGAGTGTTCAGATCTGCGCAATCAAAAGTATGGTTTAACTCTGTTAGCTGAATGCACAGATCAGAAAGAAGTTTCACCGAGTGATTCTGTGTAATTTATATTTGAAGACATTCCTTTTTCCACTATTACCCTCTTAGCGCTCCGAATCTCCACTTGCATTTTCTACAAAAAGAGTGTTTCATAACTGCTCAATGAAAAATATGTTTTATCTCTGTTAACTGAATTTACAGATCAGAAATAAGTTGCACAGTATGCATCTGTGTAGTTTTTATTTGAAGATATTCTTTTTCCCAATGTAGGCCTCTTAGCGCTTAGCATGTCCAATTGCAGTTTCTACAGAAAGAGTGTTTCAGAACGGCTCAATCAAAAGTAAGGTTCAACTCTGTTAGTTGAATGCACAGAACAGAAAGAATTTTCACAGAATGCTACTGTGTAGTTTATATTTGAATATATCCCTTTTTCCACTATTACCCTCTTAGCGCTCCGAATGTCCACTTGCATTTTCTACAGAAAGAGTGTTCAGAACTGCGCAATCAAAAGTATGGTTTAACTCTGTTAGCTTAATGAACATATCAGAAATAAGTTTCACACAATGCTTCTGTGTAGTTTATACTTGAACATATTCTTTTTTCCACTATTACCCACTTAGCGCTACGAATGTCCAGTTGCATTTTCTACAGACAGAGTGTTTCAGAACGGCTCAATCAAAAGTAAGGTTCAACTCTGTTAGTTGAATGCACAGAACAGAAAGAAGTTTCATACAATGCTTCTGTGTAGTTTATATTTGAACATATTCTCTTTTCCACTATTACCCACTTAGCGCTACGAATGTCCAGTTGCATTTTCTACAGACAGAGTGTTTCAAAACTGCTCAATCAAAAGTATGGTTTAACTCTGTTAGCTGTATGCTCGGATCAGAAAGAAGTTTCACAGAATGCTTCTGTGTAGTTTATATTTGAATATATTCCTTTTTCCACTACTACTCTCTTAGCGCTCCAAATGTGCAGTTCCATTTTCTACAGAAAGAGTGTTCAGATCTGCTCAATCAAAAGTATGGTTTAACTCTGTTAGCTGAATGCACAGATCAGAAAGAAGTTTCACCGAATGATTCTGTGTAGTTTATATTTGGAGACATTCCTTTTTCCATTATTACCCTCTTAGCGCTCCGAAACTCCACTTGCATTTTCTACAGAAAGAGTGTTTCAGAATGGCTCAATCAAAACTAAAGTTCAACTATTTTAGTTGAACAAACAGAACAGAAAGAAGTTTCACACAATTCTTCTGTGTAGTTTTTATTTGTAGACATTCTTTTTCCCAATATAGGCCTCTTAGCGCTCAGAATGTCCAATTGAAGTTTCTACAGAAAGAGTGTTTCAGAACGGCTCAATCAAAAGTAAGGTTCAACTCTGTTAGTTGAATGCACAGAACAGAAAGAAGTTTCATACAATGCTTCTGTGTAGTTTATATTTGAACATATTCTCTTTTCCACTATTACCCACTTAGCGCTACGAATGTCCAGTTGCATTTTCTACAGACAGAGTGTTTCAAAACTGCTCAATCAAAAGTATGGTTTAACTCTGTTAGCTGTATGCTCGGATCAGAAAGAAGTTTCACAGAATGCTTCTGTGTAGTTTATATTTGAATATATTCCTTTTTCCACTACTACGCTCTTAGCGCTCCAAATGTCCAGTTGCATTTTCAACAGAAAGAGTGTTCAGATCTGCTCAATCAAAAGTATGGTTTAACTCTGTTAGCTGAATGCACAGATCAGAAAGAAGTTTCACCGAATGATTCTGTGTAGTTTATATTTGAAGACATTCCTTTTTCCACTATTACTCTCTTAGCGCTCCGAATCTCCACTTGCATTTTCTACAAAAAGAGTGTTTCATAACTGCTCAATCAAAAATATGTTTTATCTCTGTTAATTGAATTTATAGATCAGAAATAAGTTTCACAGAATGCATCTGTGTAGTTTTTATTTGAAGATATTCTTTTTCCCAATGTAGGCCTCTTAGCGCTTAGCATGTCCAATTGCAGTTTCTACAGAAAGAGTGTTTCAGAACGGCTCAATCAAAAGTAAGGTTCAACTCAGTTAGTTGAATGCACAGAACAGAAAGAATTTTCACAGAATGCTACTGTGTAGTTTATATTTGAATATATACCTTTTCCACTATTACCCTCTTAGCGCTCCGAATCTCCACTTGCATTTTCTACAGAAAGAGTGTTTCAGAACGGCTCAATCAAGACTAAGGTTCAACTCTTTTAGTTGAACAAACAGAACAGAAAGAAGTTTCACACAATTCTTCTGTGTAGTTTTTATTTGTAGACATTCTTTTTCCCAATATAGGCCTCTTAGCACTCAGAATGTCCAATTGCAGTTTCTACAGAAGGAGTGTTTCAGAACGGCTCAATCAAAAGTAAGGTTCAACTCTGTTAGTTGAATGCACAGAACAGAAAGAAGTTTCATACAATGCTTCTGTGTAGTTTATATTTGAACATATTCTCTTTTCCACTATTACCCACTTAGCGCTACGAATGTCCAGTTGCATTTTCTACAGACAGAGTGTTACAAAACTGCTCAATCAAAAGTATGGTTTAACTCTGTTAGCTGTATGCTCAGATCAGAATGAAGTTTCACAGAATGCTTCTGTGTAGTTTATATTTGAATATATTTCTTTTTCCACTACTACGCTCTTAGCGCTCCAAATGTCCAGTTGCATTTTCAACAGAAAGAGTGTTCAGATCTGCTCAATCAAAAGTATGGTTTAACTCTGTTAGCTGAATGCACAGATCAGAAAGAAGTTTCACCGAATGATTCTGTGTAGTTTATATTTGAAGACATTCCTTTTTCCACTATTACCCTCTTAGCGCTCCGAATCTCCACTTGCATTTTCTACAAAAAGAGTGTTTCATAACTGCTCAATCAAAAATATGTTTTATCTCTGTTAACTGAATTTACAGATCAGAAATAAGTTTCACAGAATGCATCTGTGTACTTTTTATTTGAAGATATTCTTTTTCCCAATGTAGGCCTCTTAGCGCTTAGCATGTCCAATTGCAGTTTCTACAGAAAAAGTGTTTCAGAAAGGCTCAATCAAAAGTAAGGTTCAACTCTGTTAGTTGAATGCACAGAACAGAAAGAATTTTCACAGAATGCTACAGTGTAGTTTATATTTGAATATATTCCTTTTTCCACTATTACCCTCTTTGCGCTCCGAATGTCCACTTGCATTTTCTACAGAAAGAGTGTTCAGAACTGCGCAATCAAAAGTATGGTTTAACTCTGTTAGCTTAATGAACATATCAGAAATAAGTTTCACACAATGCTTCTGTGTAGTTTTTATTTGAAGATATTATTTTTCCCAATAGAGGCCTCTTAGCGCTCAGAATGTCCAATTGCAGTTTCTACAGAAAGAGTGTTTCAGAAAGGCTCAATCAAAAGTAAGGTTCAACTCTGTTAGTTGAATGCACAGAACAGAAAGAAGTTTCATACAATGCTTCTGTGTAGTTTATATTTGAACATATTCTTTTTTCCACTATTACCCACTTAGCGCTATGAATGTCCAGTTGCATTTTCTACAGACAGAGTGTTTCAAAACTGCTCAATCAAAAGTATGGTTTAACTCTGTTAGCTGAATGCTCAGATCAGAAAGAAGTTTCACAGAATGCTTCTGTGTAGTTTATATTTGAATATATTCCTTTTTCCACTACTACTCTCGTAGCGCTCCAAATGTCCAGTTGCATTTTCTACAGAAAGAGTGTTCAGATCTGCTCAATCAAAAGTATGGTTTAACTCTGTTAGCTGAATGCACAGATCAGAAAGAAGTTTCACAGAATGATTCTGTGTAGTTTATATTTGGAGACATTCCTTTTTCCACTATTACCCTCTTAGCGCTCCGAATCTCCACTTGCATTTTCTACAGAAAGAGTGTTTCAGAACGACTCAATCAAAACTAAGGTTCAACTCCTTTAGTTGAACAAACAGAACAGAAAGAAGTTTCACACAATTCTTCTGTGTAGTTTTTATTTGTATACATTCTTTTTCCAAATATAAGCCTCTTAGCGCTCAGAATGTCCAATTGCAGTTTCTACATAAAGAGTGTTTCAGAACGGCTCAATCAAAAGTAAGGTTCAACTCTGTTAGTTGAATGCACAGAACAGAAAGAAGTTTCATACAATGCTTCTGTGTAGTTTATATTTGAACATATTCTTTTTTCCACTATTAACCACTTAGCGCTACGAATGTCCAGTTGCATTTTCTACAGACAGAGTGTTTCAAAACTGCTCAATCAAAAGTATCGTTTAACTCCGTTAGCTGAATGCTCAGATCAGAAAGAAGTTTCACAGAATGCTTCTGTGTAGTTTATATTTGAATATATTCCTTTTTCCACTACTACGCTCTTAGCGCTCCAAATGTCCAGTTGCATTTTCAACAGAAAGAGTGTTCAGATCTGCGCAATCAAAAGTATGGTTTAACTCTGTTAGCTGAATGCACAGATCAGAAAGAAGTTTCACCGAGTGATTCTGTGTAGTTTATATTTGAAGACATTCCTTTTTCCACTATTACCCTCTTAGCGCTCCGAATCTCCACTTGCATTTTCTACAAAAAGAGTGTTTCATAACTGCTCAATGAAAAATATGTTTTATCTCTGTTAACTGAATTTACAGATCAGAAATAAGTTGCACAGTATGCATCTGTGTAGTTTTTATTTGAAGATATTCTTTTTCCCAATGTAGGCCTCTTAGCGCTTAGCATGTCCAATTGCAGTTTCTACAGAAAGAGTGTTTCAGAACGGCTCAATCAAAAGTAAGGTTCAACTCTGTTAGTTGAATGCACAGAACAGAAAGAATTTTCACAGAATGCTACTGTGTAGTTTATATTTGAATATATCCCTTTTTCCACTATTACCCTCTTAGCGCTCCGAATCTCCACTTGCATTTTCTACAGAAAGAGTGTTCAGAACTGCGCAATCAAAAGTATGGTTTAACTCTGTTAGCTTAATGAACATATCAGAAATAAGTTTCACACAATGCTTCTGTGTAGTTTATACTTGAACATATTCTTTTTTCCACTATTACCCACTTAGCGCTACGAATGTCCAGTTGCATTTTCTACAGACAGAGTGTTTCAGAACGGCTCAATCAAAATTAAGGTTCAACTCTGTTAGTTGAATGCACAGAACAGAAAGAAGTTTCATACAATGCTTCTGTGTAGTTTATATTTGAACATATTCTCTTTTCCACTTTTACCCACTTAGCGCTACGAATGTCCAGTTGCATTTTCTACAGACAGAGTGTTTCAAAACTGCTCAATCAAAAGTATGGTTTAACTCTGTTAGCTGTATGCTCGGATCAGAAAGAAGTTTCACAGAATGCTTCTGTGTAGTTTATATTTGAATATATTCCTTTTTCCACTACTACGCTCTTAGCGCTCCAAATGTCCAGTTGCATTTTCAACAGAAAGAGTGTTCAGATCTGCTGAATCAAAAGTATGGTTTAACTCTGTTAGCTGAATGCACAGATCAGAAAGAAGTTTCACCGAATGATTCTGTGTAGTTTATATTTGAAGACATTCCTTTTTCCACTATTACCCTCTTAGCGCTCCGAATCTCCACTTGCATTTTCTACAAAAAGAGTGTTTCATAACTGCTCAATCAAAAATATGTTTTATCTCTGTTAATTGAATTTATAGATCAGAAATAAGTTTCACAGAATGCATCTGTGTAGTTTTTATTTGAAGATATTCTTTTTCCCAATGTAGGCCTCTTAGCGCTTAGCATGTCCAATTGCAGTTTCTACAGAAAGAGTGTTTCAGAACGGCTCAATCAAAAGTAAGGTTCAACTCAGTTAGTTGAATGCACAGAACAGAAAGAATTTTCACAGAATGCTACTGTGTAGTTTATATTTGAATATATACCTTTTTCCACTATTACCCTCTTAGCGCTCCGAATCTCCACGTGCATTTTCTACAGAAAGAGTGTTTCAGAACGGCTCAATCAAGACTAAGGTTCAACTCTTTTAGTTGAACAAACAGAACAGAAAGAAGTTTCACACAATTCTTCTGTGTAGTTTTTATTTGTAGACATTCTTTTTCCCAATATAGGCCTCTTAGCGCTCAGAATGTCCAATTGCAGTTTCTACAGAAGGAGTGTTTCAGAACGGCTCAATCAAAAGTAAGGTTCAACTCTGTTAGTTGAATGCACAGAACAGAAAGAAGTTTCATACAATGCTTCTGTGTAGTTTATATTTGAACATATTCTCTTTTCCACTATTACCCACTTAGCGCTACGAATGTCCAGTTGCATTTTCTACAGACAGAGTGTTTCAAAACTGCTCAATCAAAAGTATGGTTTAACTCTGTTAGCTGTATGCTCAGATCAGAATGAAGTTTCACAGAATGCTTCTGTGTAGTTTATATTTGAATATATTCCTTTTTCCACTACTACGCTCTTAGCGCTCCAAATGTCCAGTTGCATTTTCAACAGAAAGAGTGTTCAGATCTGCGCAATCAAAAGTATGGTTTAACTCTGTTAGCTGAATGCACAGATCAGAAAGAAGTTTCACCGAGTGATTCTGTGTAGTTTATATTTGAAGACATTCCTTTTTCCACTATTACCCTCTTAGCGCTCCGAATCTCCACTTGCATTTTCTACAAAAAGAGTGTTTCATAACTGCTCAATGAAAAATATGTTTTATCTCTGTTAACTGAATTTACAGATCAGAAATAAGTTGCACAGTATGCATCTGTGTAGTTTTTATTTGAAGATATTCTTTTTCCCAATGTAGGCCTCTTAGCGCTTAGCATGTCCAATTGCAGTTTCTACAGAAAGAGTGTTTCAGAACGGCTCAATCAAAAGTAAGGTTCAACTCTGTTAGTTGAATGCACAGAACAGAAAGAATTTTCACAGAATGCTACTGTGTAGTTTATATTTGAATATATCCCTTTTTCCACTATTACCCTCTTAGCGCTCCGAATCTCCACTTGCATTTTCTACAGAAAGAGTGTTCAGAACTGCGCAATCAAAAGTATGGTTTAACTCTGTTAGCTTAATGAACATATCAGAAATAAGTTTCACACAATGCTTCTGTGTAGTTTATACTTGAACATATTCTTTTTTCCACTATTACCCACTTAGCGCTACGAATGTCCAGTTGCATTTTCTACAGACAGAGTGTTTCAGAACGGCTCAATCAAAAGTAAGGTTCAACTCTGTTAGTTGAATGCACAGAACAGAAAGAAGTTTCATACAATGCTTCTGTGTAGTTTATATTTGAACATATTCTCTTTTCCACTATTACCCACTTAGCGCTACGAATGTCCAGTTGCATTTTCTACAGACAGAGTGTTTCAAAACTGCTCAATCAAAAGTATGGTTTAACTCTGTTAGCTGTATTCTCGGATCAGAAAGAAGTTTCACAGAATGCTTCTGTGTAGTTTATATTTGAATATATTCCTTTTTCCACTACTACGCTCTTAGCGCTCCAAATGTCCAGTTGCATTTTCAACAGAAAGAGTGTTCAGATCTGCTCAATCAAAAGTATGGTTTAACTCTGTTAGCTGAATGCACAGATCAGAAAGAAGTTTCACCGAATGATTCTGTGTAGTTTATATTTGAAGACATTCCTTTTTCCACTATTACCCTCTTAGCGCTCCGAATCTCCACTTGCATTTTCTACAAAAAGAGTGTTTCATAACTGCTCAATCAAAAATATGTTTTATCTCTGTTAATTGAATTTATAGATCAGAAATAAGTTTCACAGAATGCATCTGTGTAGTTTTTATTTGAAGATATTCTTTTTCCCAATGTAGGCCTCTTAGCGCTTAGCATGTCCAATTGCAGTTTCTACAGAAAGAGTGTTTCAGAACGGCTCAATCAAAAGTAAGGTTCAACTCTGTTAGTTGAATGCACAGAACAGAAAGAATTTTCACAGAATGCTACTGTGTAGTTTATATTTGAATATATATCTTTTTCCACTATTACCCTCTTAGCGCTCCGAATGTCCACTTGCATTTTCTACAGAAAGAGTGTTCAGAACTGCGCAATCAAAAGTATGGTTTAACTCTGTTAGCTTAATGAACATATCAGAAATAAGTTTCACACAATGCTTCTGTGTAGTTTTTATTTGAAGATATTATTTTTCCCAATAGAGGCCTCTTAGCGCTCAGAATGTCCAATTGCTGTTTGTACAGAAAGAGTGTTTCAGAAAGGCTCAATCAAAAGTAAGGTTCAACTCTGTTAGTTGAATGCACAGAACAGAAAGAAGTTTCATACAATGCTTCTGTGTAGTTTATATTTGAACATATTCTTTTTTCCACTATTACCCACTTAGCGCTACGAATGTCCAGTTGCATTTTCTACAGACAGAGTGTTTCAAAACTGCTCAATCAAAATTATGGTTTAACTCTGTTAGCTGAATGCTCAGATCAGAAAGAAGTTTCACAGAATGCTTCTGTGTAGTTTATATTTGAATATATTCCTTTTTCCACTACTACTCTCGTAGCGCTCCAAATGTCCAGTTGCATTTTCTACAGAAAGAGTGTTCAGATCTGCTCAATCAAAAGTATGGTTTAACTCTGTTAGCTGAATGCACAGATCAGAAAGAAGTTTCACAGAATGATTCTGTGTAGTTTATATTTGGAGACATTCCTTTTTCCACTATTACCATCTTAGCGCTCCGAATCTCCACTTGCATTTTCTACAGAAAGAGTGTTTCAGAACGACTCAATCAAAACTAAGGTTCAACTCCTTTAGTTGAACAAACAGAACAGAAAGAAGTTTCACACAATTCTTCTGTGTAGTTTTTATTTGTAGACATTCTTTTTCCAAATATAAGCCTCTTAGCGCTCAGAATGTCCAATTGCAGTTTCTACAGAAAGAGTGTTTCAGAACGGCTCAATCAAAAGTAAGGTTCAACTCTGTTAGTTGAATGCACAGAACAGAAAGAAGTTTCATACAATGCTTCTGTGTAGTTTATATTTGAACATATTCTTTTTTCCACTATTACCCACTTAGCGCTACGAATGTCCAGTTGCATTTTCTACAGACAGAGTGTTTCAAAACTGCTCAATCAAAAGTATGGTTTAACTCTGTTAGCTGAATGCTCAGATCAGAAAGAAGTTTCACAGAATGCTTCTGTGTAGTTTATATTTGAATATATTCCTTTTTCCACTACTACGCTCTTAGCGCTCCAAATGTCCAATTGCATTTTCAACAGAAAGAGTGTTCAGATCTGCGCAATCAAAAGTATGGTTTAACTCTGTTAGCTTAATGAAGATATCAGAAATAAGTTTCACACAATGCTTCTGTGTAGTTTATATTTGAACATATTCTTTTTTCCACTATTACCCACTTAGCGCTACGAATGTCCAGTTGCATTTTCTACAGACAGAGTGTTTCAGAACGGCTCAATCAAAAGTAAGGTTCAACTCGGTTAGTTGAATGCACAGAACAGAAAGAAGTTTCATACAATGATTCTGTGTAGTTTATATTTGAACATATTCTTTTTTCCACTATTACCCACTTAGCGCTACGAATGTCCAGTTGCATTTTCTACAGACAGAGTGTTTCAGAACGGCTCAATCAAAAGTAAGGTTCAACTCTGTTAGTTGAATGCACAGAACAGAAAGAATTTTCACAGAATGCTACTGTGTAGTTTATATTTGAATATATACCTTTTTCCACTGTTACCCTCTTAGCGCTCCGAATGTCCACTTGCATTTTCTACAGAAAGAGTGTTCAGAACTGCGCAATCAAAAGTATGGTTTAACTCTGTTAGCTTAATTAACATATCAGAAATAAGTTTCACACAATGCTTCTGTGTAGTTTATATTTGAACATATTCTTTTTTCCACTATTACCCACTTAGCGCTACGAATGTCCAGTTGCATTTTCTACAGACAGAGTGTTTCAGAACGGCTCAATCAAAAGTAAGGTTCAACTCTGTTAGTTGAATGCACAGAACAGAAAGAAGTTTCATACAATGCTTCTGTGTAGTTTATATTTGAACATATTCTCTTTTCCACTATTACCCACTTAGCGCTACGAATGTCCAGTTGCATTTTCTACAGACAGAGTGTTTCAAAACTGCTCAATCAAAAATATGGTTTAACTCTGTTAGCTGTATGCTCGGATCAGAAAGAAGTTTCACAGAATGCTTCTGTGTAGTTTATATTTGAATATATTCCTTTTTCCACTACTACGCTCTTAGCGCTCCAAATGTCCAGTTGCATTTTCAACAGAAAGAGTGTTCAGATCTGCTCAATCAAAAGTATGGTTTAACTCTGTTAGCTGAATGCACAGATCAGAAAGAAGTTTCACCGAATGATTCTGTGTAGTTTATATTTGAAGACATTCCTTTTTCCACTATTACCCTCTTAGCGCTCCGAATCTCCACTTGCATTTTCTACAAAAAGAGTGTTTCATAACTGCTCAATCAAAAATATGTTTTATCTCTGTTAATTGAATTTATAGATCAGAAATAAGTTTCACAGAATGCATCTGTGTAGTTTTTATTTGAAGATATTCTTTTTCCCAATGTAGGCCTCTTAGCGCTTAGCATGTCCAATTGCAGTTTCTACAGAAAGAGTGTTTCAGAACGGCTCAATCAAAAGTAAGGTTCAACTCTGTTAGTCGAATGCACAGAACAGAAAGAATTTTCACAGAATGCTACTGTGTAGTTTATATTTGAATATATACCTTTTTCCACTGTTACCCTCTTAGCGCTCCGAATGTCCACTTGCATTTTCTACAGAAAGAGGGTTCAGAACTGCGCAATCAAAAGTATGGTTTAACTCTGTTAGCTTAATGAACATATCAGAAATAAGTTTCACACAATGCTTCTGTGTAGTTTTTATTTGAAGATATTATTTTTCCCAATAGAGGCCTCTTAGCGCTCAGAATGTCCAATTGCTGTGTGTACAGAAAGAGTGTTTCAGAAAGGCTCAATCAAAAGTAAGGTTCAACTCTGTTAGTTGAATGCACAGAACAGAAAGAAGTTTCATACAATGCTTCTGTGTAGTTTATATTTGAACATATTCTTTTTTCCACTATTACCCACTTAGCGCTACGAATGTCCAGTTGCATTTTCTACAGACAGAGTGTTTCAAAACTGCTCAATCAAAAGTATGGTTTAACTCTGTTAGCTGAATGCTCAGATCAGAAAGAAGTTTCACAGAATGCTTCTGTGTAGTTTATATTTGAATATATTCCTTTTTCCACTACTACTCTCGTAGCGCTCCAAATGTCCAGTTGCATTTTCTACAGAAAGAGTGTTCAGATCTGCTCAATCAAAAGTATGGTTTAACTCTGTTAGCTGAATGCACAGATCAGAAAGAAGTTTCACAGAATGATTCTGTGTAGTTTATATTTGGAGACATTCCTTTTTCCACTATTACCCTCTTAGCGCTCCGAATCTCCACTTGCATTTTCTACAGAAAGAGTGTTTCAGAACGGCTCAATCAAAACTAAGGTTCAACTCCTTTAGTTGAACAAACAGAACAGAAAGAAGTTTCACACAATTCTTCTGTGTAGTTTTTATTTGTAGACATTCTTTTTCCAAATATAGGCCTCTTAGCGCTCAGAATGTCCAATTGCAGTTTCTACAGAAAGAGTGTTTCAGAACGGCTCAATCAAAAGTAAGGTTCAACTCTATTAGTTGAATGCACAGAACAGAAAGAAGTTTCATACAATGCTTCTGTGTAGTTTATATTTGAACATATTCTTTTTTCCACTATTACCCACTTAGCGCTACGAATGTCCAGTTGCATTTTCTACAGACAGAGTGTTTCAAAACTGCTCAATCAAAAGTATCGTTTAACTCTGTTAGCTGAATGCTCAGATCAGAAAGAAGTTTCACAGAATGCTTCTGTGTAGTTTATATTTGAATATATTCCTTTTTCCACTACTACGCTCTTAGCGCTCCAAATGTCCAGTTGCATTTTCAACAGAAAGAGTGTTCAGATCTGCGCAGTCAAAAGTATGGTTTAACTCTGTTAGCTGAATGCACAGATCAGAAAGAAGTTTCACCGAGTGATTCTGTGTAGTTTATATTTGAAGACATTCCTTTTTCCACTATTACCCTCTTAGCGCTCCGAATCTCCACTTGCATTTTCTACAAAAAGAGTGTTTCATAACTGCTCAATGAAAAATATGTTTTATCTCTGTTAACTGAATTTACAGATCAGAAATAAGTTGCACAGTATGCATCTGTGTAGTTTTTATTTGAAGATATTCTTTTTCCCAATGTAGGCCTCTTAGCGCTTAGCATGTCCAATTGCAGTTTCTACAGAAAGAGTGTTTCAGAACGGCTCAATCAAAAGTAAGGTTCAACTCTGTTAGTTGAATGCACAGAACAGAAAGAATTTTCACAGAATGCTACTGTGTAGTTTATATTTGAATATATCCCTTTTTCCACTATTACCCTCTTAGCGCTCTGAATGTCCACTTGCATTTTCTACAGAAAGAGTGTTCAGAAATGCGCAATCAAAAGTATGGTTTAACTCTGTTAGCTTAATGAACATATCAGAAATAAGTTTCACACAATGCTTCTGTGTAGTTTATATTTGAACATATTCTTTTTTCCACTATTACCCACTTAGCGCTACGAATGTCCAGTTGCATTTTCTACAGACAGAGTGTTTCAGAACGGCTCAACCAAAGTAAGGTTCAACTCTGTTAGTTGAATGCACAGAACAGAAAGAAGTTTCATACAATGCTTCTGTGTAGTTTATATTTGAACATATTCTCTTTTCCACTATTACCCACTTAGCGCTACGAATGTCCAGTTGCATTTTCTACAGACAGAGTGTTTCAAAACTGCTCAATCAAAAGTATGGTTTAACTCTGTTAGCTGTATGCTCGGATCAGAAAGAAGTTTCACAGAATGCTTCTGTGTAGTTTATATTTGAATATATTCCTTTTTCCACTACTACGCTCTTAGCGCTCCAAATGTCCAGTTGCATTTTCAACAGAAAGAGTGTTCAGATCTGCTCAATCAAAAGTATGGTTTAACTCTGTTAGCTGAATGCACAGATCAGAAAGAAGTTTCACCGAATGATTCTGTGTAGTTTATATTTGAAGACATTCCTTTTTCCACTATTACCCTCTTAGCGCTCCGAATCTCCACTTGCATTTTCTACAAAAAGAGTGTTTCATAACTGCTCAATCAAAAATATGTTTTATCTCTGTTAATTGAATTTATAGATCAGAAATAAGTTTCACAGAATGCATCTGTGTAGTTTTTATTTGAAGATATTTTTTTTTCCCAATGTAGGCCTCTTAGCGCTTAGCATGTCCAATTGCAGTTTCTACAGAAAGAGTGTTTCAGAACGGCTCAATCAAAAGTAAGGTTCAACTCTGTTAGTTGAATGCACAGAACAGAAAGAATTTTCACAGAATGCTACTGTGTAGTTTATATTTGAATATATACCTTTTTCCACTGTTACCCTCTTAGCGCTCCGAATGTCCACTTGCATTTTCTACAGAAAGAGTGTTCAGAACTGCGCAATCAAAAGTATGGTTTAACTCTGTTAGCTTAATGAACATATCAGAAATAAGTTTCACACAATGCTTCTGTGTAGTTTTTATTTGAAGATATTATTTTTCCCAATAGAGGCCTCTTAGGGCTCAGAATGTCCAATTGCTGTTTGTACAGAAAGAGTGTTTCAGAAAGGCTCAATCAAAAGTAAGGTTCAACTCTGTTAGTTGAATGCACAGAACAGAAAGAAGTTTCATACAATGCTTCTGTGTAGTTTATATTTGAACATATTCTTTTTTCCACTATTACCCACTTAGCGCTACGAATGTCCAGTTGCATTTTCTACAGACAGAGTGTTTCAAAACTGCTCAATCAAAAGTATGGTTTAACTCTGTTAGCTGAATGCTCAGATCAGAAAGAAGTTTCACAGAATGCTTCTGTGTAGTTTATATTTGAATATATTCCTTTTTCCACTACTACTCTCGTAGCGCTCCAAATGTCCAGTTGCATTTTCTACAGAAAGAGTGTTCAGATCTGCTCAATCAAAAGTATGGTTTAACTCTGTTAGCTGAATGCACAGATCAGAAAGAAGTTTCACAGAATGATTCTGTGTAGTTTATATTTGGAGACATTCCTTTTTCCACTATTACCCTCTTAGCGCTCCGAATCTCCACTTGCATTTTCTACAGAAAGAGTGTTTCAGAACGACTCAATCAAAACTAAGGTTCAACTCCTTTAGTTGAACAAACAGAACAGAAAGAAGTTTCACACAATTCTTCTGTGTAGTTTTTATTTGTAGACATTCTTTTTCCAAATATAAGCCTCTTAGCACTCAGAATGTCCAATTGCAGTTTCTACAGAAAGAGTGTTTCAGAACGGCTCAATCAAAAGTAAGGTTCAACTCTGTTAGTTGAATGCACAGAACAGAAAGAAGTTTCATACAATGCTTCTGTGTAGTTTATATTTGAACATATTCTTTTTTCCACTATTACCCACTTAGCGCTACGAATGTCCAGTTGCATTTTCTACAGACAGAGTGTTTCAAAACTGCTCAATCAAAAGTATGTTTTAACTCTGTTAGCTGAATGCTCAGATCAGAAAGAAGTTTCACAGAATGCTTCTGTGTAGTTTATATTTGAATATATTCCTTTTTCCACTACTACGCTCTTAGCGCTCCAAATGTCCAGTTGCATTTTCAACAGAAAGAGTGTTCAGATCTGCGCAATCAAAAGTATGGTTTAACTCTGTTAGCTGAATGCACAGATCAGAAAGAAGTTTCACCGAGTGATTCTGTGTAGTTTATATTTGAAGACATTCCTTTTTCCACTATTACCCTCTTAGCGCTCCGAATCTCCACTTGCATTTTCTACAAAAAGAGTGTTTCATAACTGCTCAATGAAAAATATGTTTTCTCTCTGTTAACTGAATTTACAGATCAGAAATAAGTTGCACAGTATGCATCTGTGTAGTTTTTATTTGAAGATATTCTTTTTCCCAATGTAGGCCTCTTAGTGCTTAGCATGTCCAATTGCAGTTTCTACAGAAAGAGTGTTTCAGAACGGCTCAATCAAAAGTAAGGTTCAACTCTGTTAGTTGAATGCACAGAACAGAAAGGATTTTCACAGAATGCTACTGTGTAGTTTATATTTGAATATATCCCTTTTTCCACTATTACCCTCTTAGCGCTCAGAATGTCCACTTGCATTTTCTACAGAAAGAGTGTTCAGAACTGCGCAATCAAAAGTATGGTTTAACTCTGTTAGCTTAATGAACATATCAGAAATAAGTTTCACACAATGCTTCTGTGTAGTTTATATTTGAACATAATCTTTTTTCCACTATTACCCACTTAGCGCTACGAATGTCCAGTTGCATTTTCTACAGACAGAGTGTTTCAGAACGGCTCAATCAAAAGTAAGGTTCAACTCTGTTAGTTGAATGCACAGAACAGAAAGAAGTTTCATACAATGCTTCTGTGTAGTTTATATTTGAAAATATTCTCTTTTCCACTATTACCCACTTAGCGCTACGAATGTCCAGTTGCATTTTCTACAGACAGAGTGTTTCAAAACTGCTCAATCAAAAGTATGGTTTAACTCTGTTAGCTGTATGCTCGGATCAGAAAGAAGTTTCACAGAATGCTTCTGTGTAGTTTATATTTGAATATATTCCTTTTTCCACTACTACGCTCTTAGCGCTCCAAATGTCCAGTTGCATTTTCAACAGAAAGAGTGTTCAGATCTGTTCAATCAAAAGTATGGTTTAACTCTGTTAGCTGAATGCACAGATCAGAAAGAAGTTTCACCGAATGATTCTGTGTAGTTTATATTTGAAGACATTCCTTTTTCCACTATTACCCTCTTAGCGCTCCGAATCTCCACTTGCATTTTCTACAAAAAGAGTGTTTCATAACTGCTCAATCAAAAATATGTTTTATCTCTGTTAATTGAATTTATAGATCAGAAATAAGTTTCACAGAATGCATCTGTGTAGTTTTTATTTGAAGATATTCTTTTTCCCAATGTAGGCCTCTTAGCGCTTAGCATGTCCAATTGCAGTTTCTACAGAAAGAGTGTTTCAGAACGGCTCAATCAAAAGTAAGGTTCAACTCTGTTAGTTGAATGCACAGAACAGAAAGAATTTTCACAGAATGCTACTGTGTAGTTTATATTTGAATATATACCTTTTTCCACTGTTACCCTCTTAGCGCTCCGAATGTCCACTTGCATTTTCTACAGAAAGAGTGTTCAGAACTGCGCAATCAAAAGTATGGTTTAACTCTGTTACCTTAATGAACATATCAGAAATAAGTTTCACACAATGCTTCTGTGTAGTTTTTATTTGAAGATATTATTTTTCCCAATAGAGGCCTCTTAGCGCTCAGAATGTCCAATTGCTGTTTGTACAGAAAGAGTGTTTCAGAAAGGCTCAATCAAAAGTAAGGTTCAACTCTGTTATTTGAATGCACAGAACAGAAAGAAGTTTCATACAATGCTTCTGTGTAGTTTATATTTGAACATATTCTTTTTTCCACTATTACCCACTTAGCGCTACGAATGTCCAGTTGCATTTTCTACAGACAGAGTGTTTCAAAACTGCTCAATCAAAAGTATGGTTTAACTCTGTTAGCTGAATGCTCAGATCAGACAGAAGTTTCACAGAATGCTTCTGTGTAGTTTATATTTGAATATATTCCTTTTTCCACTACTACTCTCGTAGCGCTCCAAATGTCCAGTTGCATTTTCTACAGAAAGAGTGTTCAGATCTGCTCAATCAAAAGTATGGTTTAACTCTGTTAGCTGAATGCACAGATCAGAAAGAAGTTTCACAGAATGATTCTGTGTAGTTTATATTTGGAGACATTCCTTTTTCCACTATTACCCTCTTAGCGCTCCGAATCTCCACTTGCATTTTCTACAGAAAGAGTGTTTCAGAACGACTCAATCAAAACTAAGGTTCAACCCCTTTAGTTGAACAAACAGAACAGAAAGAAGTTTCACACAATTCTTCTGTGTAGTTTTTATTTGTAGACATTCTTTTTCCAAATATAGGCCTCTTAGCGCTCAGAATGTCCAATTGCAGTTTCTACAGAAAGAGTGTTTCAGAACGGCTCAATCAAAAGTAAGGTTCAACTCTGTTAGTTGAATGCACAGAACAGAAAGAAGTTTCATACAATGCTTCTGTGTAGTTTATATTTGAACATATTCTTTTTTCCACTATTACCCACTTAGCGCTACGAATGTCCAGTTGCATTTTCTACAGACAGAGTGTTTCAAAACTGCTCAATCAAAAGTATGGTTTAACTCTGTTAGCTGAATGCTCAGATCAGAAAGAAGTTTCACAGAATGCTTCTGTGTAGTTTATATTTGAATATATTCCTTTTTCCACTACTACTCTCTTAGCGCTCCAAATGTCCAGTTGCATTTTCTACAGAAAGAGTGTTCAGATCTGCTCAACCAAAAGTATGGTTTAACTCTGTTAGCTGAATGCACAGATCAGAAAGAAGTTTCACAGAATGATTCTGTGTAGTTTATATTTGGAGACATTCCTTTTTCCACTATTACCCTCTTAGCGCTCCGAATCTCCACTTGCATTTTCTACAGAAAGAGTGTTTCAGAACGGCTCAATCAAAAGTAAGGTTCAACTCTGTTAGTTGAATGCACAGAACAGAAAGAATTTTCACAGAATGCTACTGTGTAGTTTATATTTGAATATATCCCTTTTTCCACTATTACCCTCTTAGCGCTCCGAATGTCCACTTGCATTTTCTACAGAAAGAGTGTTCAGAACTGCGCAATCAAAAGTATGGTTTAACTCTGTTAGCTTAATGAACATATCAGAAATAAGTTTCACACAATGCTTCTGTGTAGTTTATATTTGAACATATTCTTTTTTCCACTATTACCCACTTAGTGCTACGAATGTCCAGTTGCATTTTCTACAGACAGAGTGTTTCAGAACGGCTCAATCAAAAGTAAGGTTCAACTCTGTTAGTTGAATGCACAGAACAGAAAGAAGTTTCATACAATGCTTCTGTGTAGTTTATATTTGAACATATTCTCTTTTCCACTATTACCCACTTAGCGCTACGAATGTCCAGTTGCATTTTCTACAGACAGAGTGTTTCAAAACTGCTCAATCAAAAGTATGGTTTAACTCTGTTAGCTGTATGCTCGGATCAGAAAGAAGTTTCACAGAATGCTTCTGTGTAGTTTATATTTGAATATATTCCTTTTTCCACTACTACGCTCTTAGCGCTCCAAATGTCCAGTTGCATTTTCAACAGAAAGAGTGTTCAGATCTGCTCAATCAAAAGTATGGTTTAACTCTGTTAGCTGAATGCACAGATCAGAAAGAAGTTTCACCGAATGATTCTGTGTAGTTTATATTTGAAGACATTCCTTTTTCCACTATTACCCTCTTAGCGCTCCGAATCTCCACTTGCATTTTCTACAAAAAGAGTGTTTCATAACTGCTCAATCAAAAATATGTTTTATCTCTGTTAATTGAATTTATAGATCAGAAATAAGTTCACAGAATGCATCTGTGTAGTTTTTATTTGAAGATATTCTTTTTCCCAATGTAGGCCTCTTAGCGCTTAGCATGTCCAATTGCAGTTTCTACAGAAAGAGTGTTTCAGAACGGCTCAATCAAAAGTAAGGTTCAACTCTGTTAGTTGAATGCACAGAACAGAAAGAATTTTCACAGAATGCTACTGTGTAGTTTATATTTGAATATATAACTTTTTCCACTGTTACCCTCTTAGCGCTCCGAATGTCCACTTGCATTTTCTACAGAAAGAGTGTTCAGAACTGCGCAATCAAAAGTATGGTTTAACTCTGTTAGCTTAATGAACATATCAGAAATAAGTTTCACACAATGCTTCTGTGTAGTTTTTATTTGAAGATATTATTTTTCCCAATAGAGCCCTCTTAGCGCTCAGAATGTCCAATTGCTGTGTGTACAGAAAGAGTGTTTCAGAAAGGCTCAATCAAATTAAGGTTCAACTCTGTTAGTTGAATGCACAGAACAGAAAGAAGTTTCATACAATGCTTCTGTGTAGTTTATATTTGAACATATTCTTTTTTCCACTATTACCCACTTAGCGCTACGAATGTCCAGTTGCATTTTCTACAGACAGAGTGTTTCAAAACTTCTCAATCAAAAGTATGGTTTAACTCTGTTAGCTGAATGCTCAGATCAGAAAGAAGTTTCACAGAATGCTTCTGTGTAGTTTATATTTGAATATATTCCTTTTTCCACTACTACTCTCGTAGCGCTCCAAATGTCCAGTTGCATTTTCTACAGAAAGAGTGTTCAGATCTGCTCAATCAAAAGTATGGTTTAACTCTGTTAGCTGAATGCACAGATCAGAAAGAAGTTTCACAGAATGATTCTGTGTAGTTTATATTTGGAGACATTCCTTTTTCCACTATTACCCTCTTAGCGCTCCGAATCTCCACTTGCATTTTCTACAGAAAGAGTGTTTCAGAACGACTCAATCAAAACTAAGGTTCAACTCCTTTAGTTGAACAAACAGAACAGAAAGAAGTTTCACACAATTCTTCTGTGTAGTTTTTATTTGTAGACATTCTTTTTCCAAATATAGGCCTCTTAGCGCTCAGAATGTCCAATTGCAGTTTCTACAGAAAGAGTGTTTCAGAACGGCTCAATCAAAAGTAAGGTTCAACTCTGTTAGTTGAATGCACAGAACAGAAAGAAGTTTCATACAATGCTTCTGTGTAGTTTATATTTGAACATATTCTTTTTTCCACTATTACCCACTTAGCGCTACGAATGTCCAGTTGCATTTTCTACAGACAGAGTGTTTCAAAACTGCTCCATCAAAAGTATCGTTTAACTCTGTTAGCTGAATGCTCAGATCAGAAAGAAGTTTCACAGAATGCTTCTGTCTAGTTTATATTTGAATATATTCCTTTTTCCACTACTACGCTCTTAGCGCTCCAAATGTCCAGTTGCATTTTCAACAGAAAGAGTGTTCAGATCTGCGCAATCAAAAGTATGGTTTAACTCTGTTAGCTGAATGCACAGATCAGAAAGAAGTTTCACCGAGTGATTCTGTGTAGTTTATATTTGAAGACATTCCTTTTTCCACTATTACCCTCTTAGCGCTCCGAATCTCCACTTGCATTTTCTACAAAAAGAGTGTTTCATAACTGCTCAATGAAAAATATGTTTTCTCTCTGTTAACTGAATTTACAGATCAGAAATAAGTTGCACAGTATGCATCTGTGTAGTTTTTATTTGAAGATATTCTTTTTCCCAATGTAGGCCTCTTAGTGCTTAGCATGTCCAATTGCAGTTTCTACAGAAAGAGTGTTTCAGAACGGCTCAATCAAAAGTAAGGTTCAACTCTGTTAGTTGAATGCACAGAACAGAAAGGATTTTCACAGAATGCTACTGTGTAGTTTATATTTGAATATATCCCTTTTTCCACTATTACCCTCTTAGCGCTCCGAATGTCCACTTGCATTTTCTACAGAAAGAGTGTTCAGAACTGCGCAATCAAAAGTATGGTTTAACTCTGTTAGCTTAATGAACATATCAGAAATAAGTTTCACACAATGCTTCTGTGTAGTTTATATTTGAACATATTCTTTTTTCCACTATTACCCACTTAGCGCTACGAATGTCCAGTTGCATTTTCTACAGACAGAGTGTTTCAGAACGGCTCAATCAAAAGTAAGGTTCAACTCTGTTAGTTGAATGCACAGAACAGAAAGAAGTTTCATACAATGCTTCTGTGTAGTTTATATTTGAAAATATTCTCTTTTCCACTATTACCCACTTAGCGCTACGAATGTCCAGTTGCATTTTCTACAGACAGAGTGTTTCAAAACTGCTCAATCAAAAGTATGGTTTAACTCTGTTAGCTGTATGCTCGGATCAGAAAGAAGTTTCACAGAATGCTTCTGTGTAGTTTATATTTGAATATATTCCTTTTTCCACTACTACGCTCTTAGCGCTCCAAATGTCCAGTTGCATTTTCAACAGAAAGAGTGTTCAGATCTGTTCAATCAAAAGTATGGTTTAACTCTGTTAGCTGAATGCACAGATCAGAAAGAAGTTTCACCGAATGATTCTGTGTAGTTTATATTTGAAGACATTCCTTTTTCCACTATTACCCTCTTAGCGCTCCGAATCTCCACTTGCATTTTCTACAAAAAGAGTGTTTCATAACTGCTCAATCAAAAATATGTTTTATCTCTGTTAATTGAATTTATAGATCAGAAATAAGTTTCACAGAATGCATCTGTGTAGTTTTTATTTGAAGATATTCTTTTTCCCAATGTAGGCCTCTTAGCGCTTAGCATGTCCAATTGCAGTTTCTACAGAAAGAGTGTTTCAGAACGGCTCAATCAAAAGTAAGGTTCAACTCTGTTAGTTGAATGCACAGAACAGAAAGAATTTTCACAGAATGCTACTGTGTAGTTTATATTTGAATATATACCTTTTTCCACTGTTACCCTCTTAGCGCTCCGAATGTCCACTTGCATTTTCTACAGAAAGAGTGTTCAGAACTGCGCAATCAAAAGTATGGTTTAACTCTGTTAGCATAATGAACATATCAGAAATAAGTTTCACACAATGCTTCTGTGTAGTTTTTATTTGAAGATATTATTTTTCCCAATAGAGGCCTCTTAGCGCTCAGAATGTCCAATTGCTGTTTGTACAGAAAGAGTGTTTCAGAAAGGCTCAATCAAAAGTAAGGTTCAACTCTGTTAGTTGAATGCACAGAACAGAAAGAAGTTTCATACAATGCTTCTGTGTAGTTTATATTTGAACATATTCTTTTTTCCACTATTACCCACTTAGCGCTACGAATGTCCAGTTGCATTTTCTACAGACAGAGTGTTTCAAAACTGCTCAATCAAAAGTATGGTTTAACTCTGTTAGCTGAATGCTCAGATCAGACAGAAGTTTCACAGAATGCTTCTGTGTAGTTTATATTTGAATATATTCCTTTTTCCACTACTACTCTCGTAGCGCTCCAAATGTCCAGTTGCATTTTCTACAGAAAGAGTGTTCAGATCTGCTCAATCAAAAGTATGGTTTAACTCTGTTAGCTGAATGCACAGATCAGAAAGAAGTTTCACAGAATGATTCTGTGTAGTTTATATTTGGAGACATTCCTTTTTCCACTATTACCCTCTTAGCGCTCCGAATCTCCACTTGCATTTTCTACAGAAAGAGTGTTTCAGAACGACTCAATCAAAACTAAGGTTCAACCCCTTTAGTTGAACAAACAGAACAGAAAGAAGTTTCACACAATTCTTCTGTGTAGTTTTTATTTGTAGACATTCTTTTTCCAAATATAGGCCTCTTAGCGCTCAGAATGTCCAATTGCAGTTTCTACAGAAAGAGTGTTTCAGAACGGCTCAATCAAAAGTAAGGTTCAACTCTGTTAGTTGAATGCACAGAACAGAAAGAAGTTTCATACAATGCTTCTGTGTAGTTTATATTTGAACATATTCTTTTTTCCACTATTACCCACTTAGCGCTACGAATGTCCAGTTGCATTTTCTACAGACAGAGTGTTTCAAAACTGCTCAATCAAAAGTATCGTTTAACTCTGTTAGCTGAATGCTCAGATCAGAAAGAAGTTTCACAGAATGCTTCTGTGTAGTTTATATTTGAATATATTCCTTTTTCCACTACTACGCTCTTAGCGCTCCAAATGTCCAGTTGCATTTTCAACAGAAAGAGTGTTGAGATCTGCGCAATCAAAAGTATGGTTTAACTCTGTTAGCTGAATGCACAGATCAGAAAGAAGTTTCACCGAGTGATTCTGTGTAGTTTATATTTGAAGACATTCCTTTTTCCACTATTACCCTCTTAGCGCTCCGAATCTCCACTTGCATTTTCTACAAAAAGAGTGTTTCATAACTGCTCAATGAAAAATATGTTTTATCTCTGTTAACTGAATTTACAGATCAGAAATAAGTTGCACAGTATGCATCTGTGTAGTTTTTATTTGAAGATATTCTTTTTCCCAATGTAGGCCTCTTAGCGCTTAGCATGTCCAATTGCAGTTTCTACAGAAAGAGTGTTTCAGAACGGCTCAATCAAAAGTAAGGTTCAACTCTGTTAGTTGAATGCACAGAACAGAAAGAATTTTCACAGAATGCTACTGTGTAGTTTATATTTGAATATATACCTTTTTCCACTGTTACCCTCTTAGCGCTCCGAATGTCCACTTGCATTTTCTACAGAAAGAGTGTTCAGAACTGCGCAATCAAAAGTATGGTTTAACTCTGTTAGCTTAATGAACATATCAGAAATAAGTTTCACACAATGCTTCTGTGTAGTTTTTATTTGAAGATATTTTTTTTCCCAATAGAGGCCTCTTAGCGCTCAGAATGTCCAATTGCTGTTTGTACAGAAAGAGTGTTTCAGAAAGGCTCAATCAAAAGTAAGGTTCAACTCTGTTAGTTGAATGCACAGAACAGAAAGAAGTTTCATACAATGCTTCTGTGTAGTTTATATTTGAACATATTCTTTTTTCCACTATTACCCACTTAGCGCTACGAATGTCCAGTTGCATTTTCTACAGACAGAGTGTTTCAAAACTGCTCAATCAAAAGTATGGTTTAACTCTGTTAGCTGAATGCTCAGATCAGACAGAAGTTTCACAGAATGCTTCTGTGTAGTTTATATTTGAATATATTCCTTTTTCCACTACTACTCTCGTAGCGCTCCAAATGTCCAGTTGCATTTTCTACAGAAAGAGTGTTCAGATCTGCTCAATCAAAAGTATGGTTTAACTCTGTTAGCTGAATGCACAGATCAGAAAGAAGTTTCACAGAATGATTCTGTGTAGTTTATATTTGGAGACATTCCTTTTTCCACTATTACCCTCTTAGCGCTCCGAATCTCCACTTGCATTTTCTACAGAAAGAGTGTTTCAGAACGACTCAATCAAAACTAAGGTTCAACCCCTTTAGTTGAACAAACAGAACAGAAAGAAGTTTCACACAATTCTTCTGTGTAGTTTTTATTTGTAGACATTCTTTTTCCAAATATAGGCCTCTTAGCGCTCAGAATGTCCAATTGCAGTTTCTACAGAAAGAGTGTTTCAGAACGGCTCAATCAAAAGTAAGGTTCAACTCTGTTAGTTGAATGCACAGAACAGAAAGAAGTTTCATACAATGCTTCTGTGTAGTTTATATTTGAACATATTCTTTTTTCCACTATTACCCACTTAGCGCTACGAATGTCCAGTTGCATTTTCTACAGACAGAGTGTTTCAAAACTGCTCAATCAAAAGTATCGTTTAACTCTGTTAGCTGAATGCTCAGATCAGAAAGAAGTTTCACAGAATGCTTCTGTGTAGTTTATATTTGAATATATTCCTTTTTCCACTACTACGCTCTTAGCGCTCCAAATGTCCAGTTGCATTTTCAACAGAAAGAGTGTTGAGATCTGCGCAATCAAAAGTATGGTTTAACTCTGTTAGCTGAATGCACAGATCAGAAAGAAGTTTCACCGAGTGATTCTGTGTAGTTTATATTTGAAGACATTCCTTTTTCCACTATTACCCTCTTAGCGCTCCGAATCTCCACTTGCATTTTCTACAAAAAGAGTGTTTCATAACTGCTCAATGAAAAATATGTTTTATCTCTGTTAACTGAATTTACAGATCAGAAATAAGTTGCACAGTATGCATCTGTGTAGTTTTTATTTGAAGATATTCTTTTTCCCAATGTAGGCCTCTTAGCGCTTAGCATGTCCAATTGCAGTTTCTACAGAAAGAGTGTTTCAGAACGGCTCAATCAAAAGTAAGGTTCAACTCTGTTAGTTGAATGCACAGAACAGAAAGAATTTTCACAGAATGCTACTGTGTAGTTTATATTTGAATATATCCCTTTTTCCACTATTACCCTCTTAGCGCTCCGAATGTCCACTTGCATTTTCTACAGAAAGAGTGTTCAGAACTGCGCAATCAAAAGTATGGTTTAACTCTGTTAGCTTAATGAACATATCAGAAATAAGTTTCACACAATGCTTCTGTGTAGTTTATATTTGAACATATTCTTTTTTCCACTATTACCCACTTAGCGCTACGAATGTCCAGTTGCATTTTCTACAGACAGAGTGTTTCAGAACGGCTCAATCAAAAGTAAGGTTCAACTCTGTTAGTTGAATGCACAGAACAGAAAGAAGTTTCATACAATGCTTCTGTGTAGTTTATATTTGAACATATTCTCTTTTCCACTATTACCCACTTAGCGCTACGAATGTCCAGTTGCATTTTCTACAGACAGAGTGTTTCAAAACTGCTCAATCAAAAGTATGGTTTAACTCTGTTAGCTGTATGCTCGGATCAGAAAGAAGTTTCACAGAATGCTTCTGTGTAGTTTATATTTGAATATATTCCTTTTTCCACTACTACGCTCTTAGCGCTCCAAATGTCCAGTTGCATTTTCAACAGAAAGAGTGTTCAGATCTGCTCAATCAAAAGTATGGTTTAACTCTGTTAGCTGAATGCACAGATCAGAAAGAAGTTTCACCGAATGATTCTGTGTAGTTTATATTTGAAGACATTCCTTTTTCCACTATTACCCTCTTAGCGCTCCGAATCTCCACTTGCATTTTCTACAAAAAGAGTGTTTCATAACTGCTCAATCAAAAATATGTTTTATCTCTGTTAATTGAATTTATAGATCAGAAATAAGTTCACAGAATGCATCTGTGTAGTTTTTATTTGAAGATATTCTTTTTCCCAATGTAGGCCTCTTAGCGCTTAGCATGTCCAATTGCAGTTTCTACAGAAAGTGTGTTTCAGAACGGCTCAATCAAAAGTAAGGTTCAACTCTGTTAGTTGAATGCACAGAACAGAAAGAATTTTCACAGAATGCTACTGTGTAGTTTATATTTGAATATATAACTTTTTCCACTGTTACCCTCTTAGCGCTCCGAATGTCCACTTGCATTTTCTACAGAAAGAGTGTTCAGAACTGCGCAATCAAAAGTATGGTTTAACTCTGTTAGCTTAATGAACATATCAGAAATAAGTTTCACACAATGCTTCTGTGTAGTTTTTATTTGAAGATATTATTTTTCCCAATAGAGCCCTCTTAGCGCTCAGAATGTCCAATTGCTGTGTGTACAGAAAGAGTGTTTCAGAAAGGCTCAATCAAATTAAGGTTCAACTCTGTTAGTTGAATGCACAGAACAGAAAGAAGTTTCATACAATGCTTCTGTGTAGTTTATATTTGAACATATTCTTTTTTCCACTATTACCCACTTAGCGCTACGAATGTCCAGTTGCATTTTCTACAGACAGAGTGTTTCAAAACTTCTCAATCAAAAGTATGGTTTAACTCTGTTAGCTGAATGCTCAGATCAGAAAGAAGTTTCACAGAATGCTTCTGTGTAGTTTATATTTGAATATATTCCTTTTTCCACTACTACTCTCGTAGCGCTCCAAATGTCCAGTTGCATTTTCTACAGAAAGAGTGTTCAGATCTGCTCAATCAAAAGTATGGTTTAACTCTGTTAGCTGAATGCACAGATCAGAAAGAAGTTTCACAGAATGATTCTGTGTAGTTTATATTTGGAGACATTCCTTTTTCCACTATTACCCTCTTAGCGCTCCGAATCTCCACTTGCATTTCCTACAGAAAGAGTGTTTCAGAACGACTCAATCAAAAATAAGGTTCAACTCCTTTAGTTGAACAAACAGAACAGAAAGAAGTTTCACACAATTCTTCTGTGTAGTTTTTATTTGTAGACATTCTTTTTCCAAATATAGGCCTCTTAGCGCTCAGAATGTCCAATTGCAGTTTCTACAGAAAGAGTGTTTCAGAACGGCTCAATCAAAAGTAAGGTTCAACTCTGTTAGTTGAATGCACAGAACAGAAAGAAGTTTCATACAATGCTTCTGTGTAGTTTATATTTGAACATATTCTTTTTTCCACTATTACCCACTTAGCGCTACGAATGTCCAGTTGCATTTTCTACAGACAGAGTGTTTCAAAACTGCTCCATCAAAAGTATCGTTTAACTCTGTTAGCTGAATGCTCAGATCAGAAAGAAGTTTCACAGAATGCTTCTGTGTAGTTTATATTTGAATATATTCCTTTTTCCACTACTACGCTCTTAGCGCTCCAAATGTCCAGTTGCATTTTCAACAGAAAGAGTGTTCAGATCTGCGCAATCAAAAGTATGGTTTAACTCTGTTAGCTGAATGCACAGATCAGAAAGAAGTTTCACCGAGTGATTCTGTGTAGTTTATATTTGAAGACATTCCTTTTTCCACTATTACCCTCTTAGCGCTCCGAATCTCCACTTGCATTTTCTACAAAAAGAGTGTTTCATAACTGCTCAATGAAAAATATGTTTTCTCTCTGTTAACTGAATTTACAGATCAGAAATAAGTTGCACAGTATGCATCTGTGTAGTTTTTATTTGAAGATATTCTTTTTCCCAATGTAGGCCTCTTAGTGCTTAGCATGTCCAATTGCAGTTTCTACAGAAAGAGTGTTTCAGAATGGCTCAATCAAAAGTAAGGTTCAACTCTGTTAGTTGAATGCACAGAACAGAAAGGATTTTCACAGAATGCTACTGTGTAGTTTATATTTGAATATATCCCTTTTTCCACTATTACCCTCTTAGCGCTCCGAATGTCCACTTGCATTTTCTACAGAAAGAGTGTTCAGAACTGCGCAATCAAAAGTATGGTTTAACTCTGTTAGCTTAATGAACATATCAGAAATAAGTTTCACACAATGCTTCTGTGTAGTTTATATTTGAACATATTCTTTTTTCCACTATTACCCACTTAGCGCTACGAATGTCCAGTTGCATTTTCTACAGACAGAGTGTTTCAGAACGGCTCAATCAAAAGTAAGGTTCAACTCTGTTAGTTGAATGCACAGAACAGAAAGAAGTTTCATACAATGCTTCTGTGTAGTTTATATTTGAAAATATTCTCTTTTCCACTATTACCCACTTAGCGCTACGAATGTCCAGTTGCATTTTCTACAGACAGAGTGTTTCAAAACTGCTCAATCAAAAGTATGGTTTAACTCTGTTAGCTGTATGCTCGGATCAGAAAGAAGTTTCACAGAATGCTTCTGTGTAGTTTATATTTGAATATATTCCTTTTTCCACTACTACGCTCTTAGCGCTCCAAATGTCCAGTTGCATTTTCAACAGAAAGAGTGTTCAGATCTGTTCAATCAAAAGTATGGTTTAACTCTGTTAGCTGAATGCACAGATCAGAAAGAAGTTTCACCGAATGATTCTGTGTAGTTTATATTTGAAGACATTCCTTTTTCCACTATTACCCTCTTAGCGCTCCGAATCTCCACTTGCATTTTCTACAAAAAGAGTGTTTCATAACTGCTCAATCAAAAATATGTTTTATCTCTGTTAATTGAATTTATAGATCAGAAATAAGTTTCACAGAATGCATCTGTGTAGTTTTTATTTGAAGATATTCTTTTTCCCAATGTAGGCCTCTTAGCGCTTAGCATGTCCAATTGCAGTTTCTACAGAAAGAGTGTTTCAGAACGGCTCAATCAAAAGTAAGGTTCAACTCTGTTAGTTGAATGCACAGAACAGAAAGTATTTTCACAGAATGCTACTGTGTAGTTTATATTTGAATATATACCTTTTTCCACTGTTACCCTCTTAGCGCTCCGAATGTCCACTTGCATTTTCTACAGAAAGAGTGTTCAGAACTGCGCAATCAAAAGTATGGTTTAACTCTGTTAGCATAATGAACATATCAGAAATAAGTTTCACACAATGCTTCTGTGTAGTTTTTATTTGAAGATATTATTTTTCCCAATAGAGGCCTCTTAGCGCTCAGAATGTCCAATTGCTGTTTGTACAGAAAGAGTGTTTCAGAAAGGCTCAATCAAAAGTAAGGTTCAACTCTGTTAGTTGAATGCACAGAACAGAAAGAAGTTTCATACAATGCTTCTGTGTAGTTTATATTTGAACATATTCTTTTTTCCACTATTACCCACTTAGCGCTACGAATGTCCAGTTGCATTTTCTACAGACAGAGTGTTTCAAAACTGCTCAATCAAAAGTATGGTTTAACTCTGTTAGCTGAATGCTCAGATCAGACAGAAGTTTCACAGAATGCTTCTGTGTAGTTTATATTTGAATATATTCCTTTTTCCACTACTACTCTCGTAGCGCTCCAAATGTCCAGTTGCATTTTCTACAGAAAGAGTGTTCAGATCTGCTCAATCAAAAGTATGGTTTAACTCTGTTAGCTGAATGCACAGATCAGAAAGAAGTTTCACAGAATGATTCTGTGTAGTTTATATTTGGAGACATTCCTTTTTCCACTATTACCCTCTTAGCGCTCCGAATCTCCACTTGCATTTTCTACAGAAAGAGTGTTTCAGAACGACTCAATCAAAACTAAGGTTCAAACCCTTTAGTTGAACAAACAGAACAGAAAGAAGTTTCACACAATTCTTCTGTGTAGTTTTTATTTGTAGACATTCTTTTTCCAAATATAGGCCTCTTAGCGCTCAGAATGTCCAATTGCAGTTTCTACAGAAAGAGTGTTTCAGAACGGCTCAATCAAAAGTAAGGTTCAACTCTGTTAGTTGAATGCACAGAACAGAAAGAAGTTTCATACAATGCTTCTGTGTAGTTTATATTTGAACATATTCTTTTTTCCACTATTACCCACTTAGCGCTACGAATGTCCAGTTGCATTTTCTACAGACAGAGTGTTTCAAAACTGCTCAATCAAAAGTATCGTTTAACTCTGTTAGCTGAATGCTCAGATCAGAAAGAAGTTTCACAGAATGCTTCTGTGTAGTTTATATTTGAATATATTCCTTTTTCCACTACTACGCTCTTAGCGCTCCAAATGTCCAGTTGCATTTTCAACAGAAAGAGTGTTGAGATCTGCGCAATCAAAAGTATGGTTTAACTCTGTTAGCTGAATGCACAGATCAGAAAGAAGTTTCACCGAGTGATTCTGTGTAGTTTATATTTGAAGACATTCCTTTTTCCACTATTACCCTCTTAGCGCTCCGAATCTCCACTTGCATTTTCTACAAAAAGAGTGTTTCATAACTGCTCAATGAAAAATATGTTTTATCTCTGTTAACTGAATTTACAGATCAGAAATAAGTTGCACAGTATGCATCTGTGTAGTTTTTATTTGAAGATATTCTTTTTCCCAATGTAGGCCTCTTAGCGCTTAGCATGTCCAATTGCAGTTTCTACAGAAAGAGTGTTTCAGAACGGCTCAATCAAAAGTAAGGTTCAACTCTGTTAGTTGAATGCACAGAACAGAAAGAATTTTCACAGAATGCTACTGTGTAGTTTATATTTGAATATATCCCTTTTTCCACTATTACCCTCTTAGCGCTCCGAATGTCCACTTGCATTTTCTACAGAAAGAGTGTTCAGAACTGCGCAATCAAAAGTATGGTTTAACTCTGTTAGCTTAATGAACATATCAGAAATAAGTTTCACACAATGCTTCTGTGTAGTTTATATTTGAACATATTCTTTTTTCCACTATTACCCACTTAGCGCTACGAATGTCCAGTTGCATTTTCTACAGACAGAGTGTTTCAGAACGGCTCAATCAAAAGTAAGGTTCAACTCTGTTAGTTGAATGCACAGAACAGAAAGAAGTTTCATACAATGCTTCTGTGTAGTTTATATTTGAACATATTCTCTTTTCCACTATTACCCACTTAGCGCTACGAATGTCCAGTTGCATTTTCTACAGACAGAGTGTTTCAAAACTGCTCAATCAAAAGTATGGTTTAACTCTGTTAGCTGTATGCTCGGATCAGAAAGAAGTTTCACAGAATGCTTCTGTGTAGTTTATATTTGAATATATTCCTTTTTCCACTACTACGCTCTTAGCGCTCCAAATGTCCAGTTGCATTTTCAACAGAAAGTGTGTTCAGATCTGCTCAATCAAAAGTATGGTTTAACTCTGTTAGCTGAATGCACAGATCAGAAAGAAGTTTCACCGAATGATTCTGTGTAGTTTATATTTGAAGACATTCCTTTTTCCACTATTACCCTCTTAGCGCTCCGAATCTCCACTTGCATTTTCTACAAAAAGAGTGTTTCATAACTGCTCAATCAAAAATATGTTTTATCTCTGTTAATTGAATTTATAGATCAGAAATAAGTTCACAGAATGCATCTGTGTAGTTTTTATTTGAAGATATTCTTTTTCCCAATGTAGGCCTCTTAGCGCTTAGCATGTCCAATTGCAGTTTCTACAGAAAGAGTGTTTCAGAACGGCTCAATCAAAAGTAAGGTTCAACTCTGTTAGTTGAATGCACATAACATAAAGAATTTTCACAGAATGCTACTGTGTAGTTTATATTTGAATATATAACTTTTTCCACTGTTACCCTCTTAGCGCTCCGAATGTCCACTTGCATTTTCTACAGAAAGAGTGTTCAGAACTGCGCAATCAAAAGTATGGTTTAACTCTGTTAGCTTAATGAACATATCAGAAATAAGTTTCACACAATGCTTCTGTGTAGTTTTTATTTGAAGATATTATTTTTCCCAATAGAGCCCTCTTAGCGCTCAGAATGTCCAATTGCTGTGTGTACAGAAAGAGTGTTTCAGAAAGGCTCAATCAAATTAAGGTTCAACTCTGTTAGTTGAATGCACAGAACAGAAAGAAGTTTCATACAATGCTTCTGTGTAGTTTATATTTGAACATATTCTTTTTTCCACTATTACCCACTTAGCGCTACGAATGTCCAGTTGCATTTTCTACAGACAGAGTGTTTCAAACTTCTCAATCAAAAGTATGGTTTAACTCTGTTAGCTGAATGCTCAGATCAGAAAGAAGTTTCACAGAATGCTTCTGTGTAGTTTATATTTGAATATATTCCTTTTTCCACTACTACTCTCGTAGCGCTCCAAATGTCCAGTTGCATTTTCTACAGAAAGAGTGTTCAGATCTGCTCAATCAAAAGTATGGTTTAACTCTGTTAGCTGAATGCACAGATCAGAAAGAAGTTTCACAGAATGATTCTGTGTAGTTTATATTTGGAGACATTCCTTTTTCCACTATTACCCTCTTAGCGCTCCGAATCTCCACTTGCATTTTCTACAGAAAGAGTGTTTCAGAACGACTCAATCAAAACTAAGGTTCAACTCCTTTAGTTGAACAAACAGAACAGAAAGAAGTTTCACACAATTCTTCTGTGTAGTTTTTATTTGTAGACATTCTTTTTCCAAATATAGGCCTCTTAGCGCTCAGAATGTCCAATTGCAGTTTCTACAGAAAGAGTGTTTCAGAACGGCTCAATCAAAAGTAAGGTTCAACTCTGTTAGTTGAATGCACAGAACAGAAAGAAGTTTCATACAATGCTTCTGTGTAGTTTATATTTGAACATATTCTTTTTTCCACTATTACCCACTTAGCGCTACGAATGTCCAGTTGCATTTTCTACAGACAGAGTGTTTCAAAACTGCTCCATCAAAAGTATCGTTTAACTCTGTTAGCTGAATGCTCAGATCAGAAAGAAGTTTCACAGAATGCTTCTGTCTAGTTTATATTTGAATATATTCCTTTTTCCACTACTACGCTCTTAGCGCTCCAAATGTCCAGTTGCATTTTCAACAGAAAGAGTGTTCAGATCTGCGCAATCAAAAGTATGGTTTAACTCTGTTAGCTGAATGCACAGATCAGAAAGAAGTTTCACCGAGTGATTCTGTGTAGTTTATATTTGAAGACATTCCTTTTTCCACTATTACCCTCTTAGCGCTCCGAATCTCCACTTGCATTTTCTACAAAAAGAGTGTTTCATAACTGCTCAATGAAAAATATGTTTTCTCTCTGTTAACTGAATTTACAGATCAGAAATAAGTTGCACAGTATGCATCTGTGTAGTTTTTATTTGAAGATATTCTTTTTCCCAATGTAGGCCTCTTAGTGCTTAGCATGTCCAATTGCAGTTTCTACAGAAAGAGTGTTTCAGAACGGCTCAATCAAAAGTAAGGTTCAACTCTGTTAGTTGAATGCACAGAACAGAAAGAATTTTCACAGAATGCTACTGTGTAGTTTATATTTGAATATATCCCTTTTTCCACTATTACCCTCTTAGCGCTCCGAATGTCCACTTGCATTTTCTACAGAAAGAGTGTTCAGAACTGCGCAATCAAAAGTATGGTTTAACTCTGTTAGCTTAATGAACATATCAGAAATAAGTTTCACACAATGCTTCTGTGTAGTTTATATTTGAACATATTCTTTTTTCCACTATTACCCACTTAGCGCTACGAATGTCCAGTTGCATTTTCTACAGACAGAGTGTTTCAGAACGGCTCAATCAAAAGTAAGGTTCAACTCTGTTAGTTGAATGCACAGAAAAGAAAGAAGTTTCATACAATGCTTCTGTGTAGTTTATATTTGAACATATTCTCTTTTCCACTATTACCCACTTAGCGCTACGAATGTCCAGTTGCATTTTCTACAGACAGAGTGTTTCAAAACTGCTCAATCAAAAGTATGGTTTAACTCTGTTAGCTGTATGCTCGGATCAGAAAGAAGTTTCACAGAATGCTTCTGTGTAGTTTATATTTGAATATATTCCTTTTTCCACTACTACGCTCTTAGCGCTCCAAATGTCCAGTTGCATTTTCAACAGAAAGAGTGTTCAGATCTGCTCAATCAAAAGTATGGTTTAACTCTGTTAGCTGAATGCACAGATCAGAAAGAAGTTTCACCGAATGATTCTGTGTAGTTTATATTTGAAGACATTCCTTTTTCCACTATTACCCTCTTAGCGCTCCGAATCTCCACTTGCATTTTCTACAAAAAGAGTGTTTCATAACTGCTCAATCAAAAATATGTTTTATCTCTGTTAATTGAATTTATAGATCAGAAATAAGTTCACAGAATGCATCTGTGTAGTTTTTATTTGAAGATATTCTTTTTCCCAATGTAGGCCTCTTAGCGCTTAGCATGTCCAATTGCAGTTTCTACAGAAAGAGTGTTTCAGAACGGCTCAATCAAAAGTAAGGTTCAACTCTGTTAGTTGAATGCACAGAACAGAAAGAATTTTCACAGAATGCTACTGTGTAGTTTATATTTGAATATATAACTTTTTCCACTGTTACCCTCTTAGCGCTCCGAATGTCCACTTGCATTTTCTACAGAAAGAGTGTTCAGAACTGCGCAATCAAAAGTATGGTTTAACTCTGTTTGCTTAATGAACATATCAGAAATAAGTTTCACACAATGCTTCTGTGTAGTTTTTATTTGAAGATATTATATTTCCCAATAGAGGCCTCTTAGCGCTCAGAATGTCCAATTGCTGTGTGTACAGAAAGAGTGTTTCAGAAAGGCTCAATCAAATTAAGGTTCAACTCTGTTAGTTGAATGCACAGAACAGAAAGAAGTTTCATACAATGCTTCTGTGTAGTTTATATTTGAACATATTCTTTTTTCCACTATTACCCACTTAGCGCTACGAATGTCCAGTTGCATTTTCTACAGACAGAGTGTTTCAAAACTTCTCAATCAAAAGTATGGTTTAACTCTGTTAGCTGAATGCTCAGATCAGAAAGAAGTTTCACAGAATGCTTCTGTGTAGTTTATATTTGAATATATTCCTTTTTCCACTACTACTCTCGTAGCGCTCCAAATGTCCAGTTGCATTTTCTACAGAAAGAGTGTTCAGATCTGCTCAATCAAAAGTATGGTTTAACTCTGTTAGCTGAATGCACAGATCAGAAAGAAGTTTCACAGAATGATTCTGTGTAGTTTATATTTGGAGACATTCCTTTTTCCACTATTACCGTCTTAGCGCTCCGAATCTCCACTTGCATTTTCTACAGAAAGAGTGTTTCAGAACGACTCAATCAAAACTAAGGTTCAACTCCTTTAGTTGAACAAACAGAACAGAAAGAAGTTTCACACAATTCTTCTGTGTAGTTTTTATTTGTAGACATTCTTTTTCCAAATATAGGCCTCTTAGCGCTCAGAATGTCCAATTGCAGTTTCTACAGAAAGAGTGTTTCAGAACGGCTCAATCAAAAGTAAGGTTCAACTCTGTTAGTTGAATGCACAGAACAGAAAGAAGTTTCATACAATGCTTCTGTGTAGTTTATATTTGAACATATTCTTTTTTCCACTATTACCCACTTAGCGCTACGAATGTCCAGTTGCATTTTCTACAGACAGAGTGTTTCAAAACTGCTCAAACAAAAGTATCGTTTAACTCTGTTAGCTGAATGCTCAGATCCGAAAGAAGTTTCACAGAATGCTTCTGTGTAGTTTATATTTGAATATATTCCTTTTTCCACTACTACGCTCTTAGCGCTCCAAATGTCCAGTTGCATTTTCAACAGAAAGAGTGTTCAGATCTGCGCAATCAAAAGTATGGTTTAACTCTGTTAGCTGAATGCACAGATCAGAAAGAGGTTTCACCGAGTGATTCTGTGTAGTTTATATTTGAAGACATTCCTTTTTCCACTATTACCCTCTTAGCGCTCCGAATCTCCACTTGCATTTTCTACAAAAAGAGTGTTTCATAACTGCTCAATGAAAAATATGTTTTCTCTCTGTTAACTGAATTTACAGATCAGAAATAAGTTGCACAGTATGCATCTGTGTAGTTTTTATTTGAAGATATTCTTTTTCCCAATGTAGGCCTCTTAGTGCTTAGCATGTCCAATTGCAGTTTCTACAGAAAGAGTGTTTCAGAACGGCTCAATCAAAAGTAAGGTTCAACTCTGTTAGTTGAATGCACAGAACAGAAAGAATTTTCACAGAATGCTACTGTGTAGTTTATATTTGAATATATCCCTTTTTCCACTATTACCCTCTTAGCGCTCCGAATGTCCACTTGCATTTTCTACAGAAAGAGTGTTCAGAACTGCGCAATCAAAAGTATGGTTTAACTCTGTTAGCTTAATGAACATATCAGAAATAAGTTTCACACAATGCTTCTGTGTAGTTTATATTTGAACATATTCTTTTTTCCACTATTACCCACTTAGCGCTACGAATGTCCAGTTGCATTTTCTACAGACAGAGTGTTTCAGAACGGCTCAATCAAAAGTAAGGTTCAACTCTGTTAGTTGAATGCACAGAACAGAAAGAAGTTTCATACAATGCTTCTGTGTAGTTTATATTTGAACATATTCTCTTTTCCACTATTACCCACTTAGCGCTACGAATGTCCAGTTGCATTTTCTACAGACAGAGTGTTTCAAAACTGCTCATTCAAAAGTATGGTTTAACTCTGTTAGCTGTATGCTCGGATCAGAAAGAAGTTTCACAGAATGCTTCTGTGTAGTTTATATTTGAATATATTCCTTTTTCCACTACTACGCTCTTAGCGCTCCAAATGTCCAGTTGCATTTTCAACAGAAAGAGTGTTCAGATCTGCTCAATCAAAAGTATGGTTTAACTCTGTTAGCTGAATGCACAGATCAGAAAGAAGTTTCACCGAATGATTCTGTGTAGTTTATATTTGAAGACATTCCTTTTTCCACTATTACCCTCTTAGCGCTCCGAATCTCCACTTGCATTTTCTACAAAAAGAGTGTTTCATAACTGCTCAATCAAAAATATGTTTTATCTCTGTTAATTGAATTTATAGATCAGAAATAAGTTCACAGAATGCATCTGTGTAGTTTTTATTTGAAGATATTCTTTTTCCCAATGTAGGCCTCTTAGCGCTTAGCATGTCCAATTGCAGTTTCTACAGAAAGAGTGTTTCAGAACGGCTCAATCAAAAGTAAGGTTCAACTCTGTTAGTTGAATGCACAGAACAGAAAGAATTTTCACAGAATGCTACTGTGTAGTTTATATTTGAATATATAACTTTTTCCACTGTTACCCTCTTAGCGCTCCGAATGTCCACTTGCATTTTCTACAGAAAGAGTGTTCAGAACTGCGCAATCAAAAGTATGGTTTAACTCTGTTAGCTTAATGAACATATCAGAAATAAGTTTCACACAATTCTTCTGTGTAGTTTTTATTTGAAGATATTATTTTTCCCAATAGAGGCCTCTTAGCGCTCAGAATGTCCAATTGCTGTTTGTACAGAAAGAGTGTTTCAGAAAGGCTCAATCAAAAGTAAGGTTCAACTCTGTTAGTTGAATGCACAGAACAGAAAGAAGTTTCATACAATGCTTCTGTGTAGTTTATATTTGAACATATTCTTTTTTCCACTATTACCCACTTAGCGCTACGAATGTCCAGTTGCATTTTCTACAGACAGAGTGTTTCAAAACTGCTCAATCAAAAGTATGGTTTAACTCTGTTAGCTGAATGCTCAGATCAGAAAGAAGTTTCACAGAATGCTTCTGTGTAGTTTATATTTGAATATATTCCTTTTTCCACTACTACTCTCGTAGCGCTCCAAATGTCCAGTTGCATTTTCTACAGAAAGAGTGTTCAGATCTGCTCAATCAAAAGTATGGTTTAACTCTGTTAGCTGAATGCACAGATCAGAAAGAAGTTTCACAGAATGATTCTGTGTAGTTTATATTTGGAGACATTCCTTTTTCCACTATTACCCTCTTAGCGCTCCGAATCTCCACTTGCATTTTCTACAGAAAGAGTGTTTCAGAACGACTCAATCAAAACTAAGGTTCAACTCCTTTAGTTGAACAAACAGAACAGAAAGAAGTTTCACACAATTCTTCTGTGTAGTTTTTATTTGTGGACATTCTTTTTCCAAATATAGGCCTCTTAGCGCTCAGAATGTCCAATTGCAGTTTCTACAGAAAGAGTGTTTCAGAACGGCTCAATCAAAAGTAAGGTTCAACTCTGTTAGTTGAATGCACAGAACAGAAAGAAGTTTCATACAATGCTTCTGTGTAGTTTATATTTGAACATATTCTTTTTTCCACTATTACCCACTTAGCGCTACGAATGTCCAGTTGCATTTTCTACAGACAGTGTGTTTCAAAACTGCTCAATCAAAAGTATCGTTTAACTCTGTTAGCTGAATGCTCAGATCAGATAGAAGTTTCACACAATGCTTCTGTGTAGTTTATATTTGAATATATTTCTTTTTCCACTACTACGCTCTTAGCGCTCCAAATGTCCAGTTGCATTTTCAACAGAAAGAGTGTTGAGATCTGCGCAATCAAAAGTATGGTTTAACTCTGTTAGCTGAATGCACAGATCAGAAAGAAGTTTCACCGAGTGATTCTGTGTAGTTTATATTTGAAGACATTCCTTTTTCCACTATTACCCTCTTAGCGCTCCGAATCTCCACTTGCATTTTCTACAAAAAGAGTGTTTCATAACTGCTCAATGAAAAGTATGTTTTATCTCTGTTAACTGAATTTACAGATCAGAAATAAGTTGCACAGTATGCATCTGTGTAGTTTTTATTTGAAGATATTCTATTTCCCAATGTAGGCCTCTTAGCGCTTAGCATGTCCAATTGCAGTTTCTACAGAAAGAGTGTTTCAGAACGGCTCAATCAAAAGTAAGGTTCAACTCTGTTAGTTGAATGCACAGAACAGAAAGAATTTTCACAGAATGCTACTGTGTAGTTTATATTTGAATATATCCCTTTTTCCACTATTACCCTCTTAGCGCTCCGAATGTCCACTTGCATTTTCTACAGAAAGAGTGTTCAGAACTGCGCAATCAAAAGTATGGTTTAACTCTGTTAGCTTAATGAACATATCAGAAATAAGTTTCACACAATGCTTCTGTGTAGTTTATATTTGAACATATTCTTTTTTCCACTATTACCCACTTAGCGCTACGAATGTCCAGTTGCATTTTCTACAGACAGAGTGTTTCAGAACGGCTCAATCAAAAGTAAGGTTCAACTCTGTTAGTTGAATGCACAGAACAGAAAGAAGTTTCATACAATGCTTCTGTGTAGTTTATATTTGAACATATTCTCTTTTCCACTATTACCCACTTAGCGCTACGAATGTCCAGTTGCATTTTCTACAGACAGAGTGTTTCAAAACTGCTCAATCAAAATTATGGTTTAACTCTGTTAGCTGTATGCTCGGATCAGAAAGAAGTTTCACAGAATGCTTCTGTGTAGTTTATATTTGAATATATTCCTTTTTCCACTACTACGCTCTTAGCGCTCCAAATGTCCAGTTGCATTTTCAACAGAAAGAGTGTTCAGATCTGCTCAATCAAAAGTATGGTTTAACTCTGTTAGCTGAATGCACAGATCAGAAAGAAGTTTCACCGAATTATTCTGTGTAGTTTATATTTGAAGACATTCCTTTTTCCACTATTACCCTCTTAGCGCTCCGAATCTCCACTTGCATTTTCTACAAAAAGAGTGTTTCATAACTGCTCAATCAAAAATATGTTTTATCTCTGTTAATTGAATTTATAGATCAGAAATAAGTTTCACAGAATGCATCTGTGTAGTTTTTATTTGAAGATATTCTTTTTCCCAATATAGGCCTCTTAGCGCTTAGCATGTCCAATTGCAGTTTCTACAGAAAGAGTGTTTCAGAACGGCTCAATCAAAAGTAAGGTTCAACTCTGTTAGTCGAATGCACAGAACAGAAAGAATTTTCACAGAATGCTACTGTGTAGTTTATATTTGAATATATACCTTTTTCCACTGTTACCCTCTTAGCGCTCCGAATGTCCACTTGCATTTTCTACAGAAAGAGTGTTCAGAACTGCGCAATCAAAAGTATGGTTTAACTCTGTTAGCTTAATGAACATATCAGAAATAAGTTTCACACAATGCTTCTGTGTAGTTTTTATTTGAAGATATTATTTTTCCCAATAGAGGCCTCTTAGCGCTCAGAATGTCCAATTGCTGTTTGTACAGAAAGAGTGTTTCAGAAAGGCTCAATCAAAAGTAAGGTTCAACTCTGTTAGTTGAATGCACAGAACAAAAAGAAGTTTCATACAATGCTTCTGTGTAGTTTATATTTGAACATATTCTTTTTTCCACTATTACCCACTTAGCGCTACGAATGTCCAGTTGCATTTTCTACAGACAGAGTGTTTCAAAACTGCTCAATCAAAAGTATGGTTTAACTCTGTTAGCTGAATGCTCAGATCAGAAAGAAGTTTCACAGAATGCTTCTGTGTAGTTTATATTTGAATATATTCCTTTTTCCACTACTACTCTCGTAGCGCTCCAAATGTCCAGTTGCATTTTCTACAGAAAGAGTGTTCAGATCTGCTCAATCAAAAGTATGGTTTAACTCTGTTAGCTGAATGCACAGATCAGAAAGAAGTTTCACAGAATGATTCTGTGTAGTTTATATTTGGAGACATTCCTTTTTCCACTATTACCCTCTTAGCGCTCCGAATCTCCACTTGCATTTTCTACAGAAAGAGTGTTTCAGAACGACTCAATCAAAACTAAGGTTCAACTCCTTTAGTTGAACAAACAGAACAGAGAGAAGTTTCACACAATTCTTCTGTGTAGTTTTTATTTGTGGACATTCTTTTTCCAAATATAGGCCTCTTAGCGCTCAGAATGTCCAATTGCAGTTTCTACAGAAAGAGTGTTTCAGAACGGCTCAATCAAAAGTAAGGTTCAACTCTGTTAGTTGAATGCACAGAACAGAAAGAAGTTTCATACAATGCTTCTGTGTAGTTTATATTTGAACATATTCTTTTTTCCACTATTACCCACTTAGCGCTACGAATGTCCAGTTGCATTTTCTACAGACAGAGTGTTTCAAAACTGCTCAATCAAAAGTATCGTTTAACTCTGTTAGCTGAATGCTCAGATCAGATAGAAGTTTCACACAATGCTTCTGTGTAGTTTATATTTGAATATATTCCTTTTTCCACTACTACGCTCTTAGCGCTCCAAATGTCCAGTTGCATTTTCAACAGAAAGAGTGTTCAGATCTGCGCAATCAAAAGTATGGTTTAACTCTGTTAGCTGAATGCACAGATCAGAAAGAAGTTTCACCGAGTGATTCTGTGTAGTTTATATTTGAAGACATTCCTTTTTCCACTATTACCCTCTTAGCGCTCCGAATCTCCACTTGCATTTTCTACAAAAAGAGTGTTTCATAACTGCTCAATGAAAAGTATGTTTTATCTCTGTTAACTGAATTTACAGATCAGAAATAAGTTGCACAGTATGCATCTGTGTAGTTTTTATTTGAAGATATTCTTTTTCCCAATGTAGGCCTCTTAGCGCTTAGCATGTCCAATTGCAGTTTCTACAGAAAGAGTGTTTCAGAACGGCTCAATCAAAAGTAAGGTTCAACTCTGTTAGTTGAATGCACAGAACAGAAAGAATTTTCACAGAATGCTACTGTGTAGTTTATATTTGAATATATCCCTTTTTCCACTATTACCCTCTTAGCGCTCCGAATGTCCACTTGCATTTTCTACAGAAAGAGTGTTCAGAACTGCGCAATCAAAAGTATGGTTTAACTCTGTTAGCTTAATGAACATATCAGAAAAAAGTTTCACACAATGCTTCTGTGTAGTTTATATTTGAACATATTCTTTTTTCCACTATTACCCACTTAGCGCTACGAATGTCCAGTTGCATTTTCTACAGACAGAGTGTTTCAGAACGGCTCAATCAAAAGTAAGGTTCAACTCTGTTAGTTGAATGCACAGAACAGAAAGAAGTTTCATACAATGCTTCTGTGTAGTTTATATTTGAACATATTCTCTTTTCCACTATTACCCACTTAGCGCTACGAATGTCCAGTTGCATTTTCTACAGACAGAGTGTTTCAAAACTGCTCAATCAAAATTATGGTTTAACTCTGTTAGCTGTATGCTCGGATCAGAAAGAAGTTTCACAGAATGCTTCTGTGTAGTTTATATTTGAATATATTCCTTTTTCCACTACTACGCTCTTAGCGCTCCAAATGTCCAGTTGCATTTTCAACAGAAAGAGTGTTCAGATCTGCTCAATCAAAAGTATGGTTTAACTCTGTTAGCTGAATGCACAGATCAGAAAGAAGTTTCACCGAATGATTCTGTGTAGTTTATATTTGAAGACATTCCTTTTTCCACTATTACCCTCTTAGCGCTCCGAATCTCCACTTGCATTTTCTACAAAAAGAGTGTTTCATAACTGCTCAATCAAAAATATGTTTTATCTCTGTTAATTGAATTTATAGATCAGAAATAAGTTTCACAGAATGCATCTGTGTAGTTTTTATTTGAAGATATTCTTTTTCCCAATGTAGGCCTCTTAGCGCTTAGCATGTCCAATTGCAGTTTCTACAGAAAGAGTGTTTCAGAACGGCTCAATCAAAAGTAAGGTTCAACTCTGTTAGTCGAATGCACAGAACAGAAAGAATTTTCACAGAATGCTACTGTGTAGTTTATATTTGAATATATACCTTTTTCCACTGCTACCCTCTTAGCGCTCCGAATGTCCACTTGCATTTTCTACAGAAAGAGTGTTCAGAACTGCGCAATCAAAAGTATGGTTTAACTCTGTTAGCTTAATGAACATATCAGAAATAAGTTTCACACAATGCTTCTGTGTAGTTTTTATTTGAAGATATTATTTTTCCCAATAGAGGCCTCTTAGCGCTCAGAATGTCCAATTGCTGTTTGTACAGAAAGAGTGTTTCAGAAAGGCTCAATCAAAAGTAAGGTTCAACTCTGTTGGTTGAATGCACAGAACAGAAAGGAGTTTCATACAATGCTTCTGTGTAGTTTATATTTGAACATATTCTTTTTTCCACTATTACCCACTTAGCGCTACGAATGTCCAGTTGCATTTTCTACAGACAGAGTGTTTCAAAACTGCTCAATCAAAAGTATGGTTTAACTCTGTTAGCTGAATGCTCAGATCAGAAAGAAGTTTCACAGAATGCTTCTGTGTAGTTTATATTTGAATATATTCCTTTTTCCACTACTACTCTCGTAGCGCTCCAAATGTCCAGTTGCATTTTCTACAGAAAGAGTGTTCAGATCTGCTCAATCAAAAGTATGGTTTAACTCTGTTAGCTGAATGCACAGATCAGAAAGAAGTTTCACAGAATGATTCTGTGTAGTTTATATTTGGAGACATTCCTTTTTCCACTATTACCCTCTTAGCGCTCCGAATCTCCACTTGCATTTTCTACAGAAAGAGTGTTTCAGAACGACTCAATCAAAACTAAGGTTCAACTCCTTTAGTTGAACAAACAGAACAGAAAGAAGTTTCACACAATTCTTCTGTGTAGTTTTTATTTGTGGACATTCTTTTTCCAAATATAGGCCTCTTAGCGCTCAGAATGTCCAATTGCAGTTTCTACAGAAAGAGTGTTTCAGAACGGCTCAATCAAAAGTAAGGTTCAACTCTGTTAGTTGAATGCACAGAACAGAAAGAAGTTTCATACAATGCTTCTGTGTAGTTTATATTTGAACATATTCTTTTTTCCACTATTACCCACTTAGCGCTACGAATGTCCAGTTGCATTTTCTCCAGACAGAGTGTTTCAAAACTGCTCAATCAAAAGTATCGTTTAACTCTGTTAGCTGAATGCTCAGATCAGAAAGAAGTTTCACAGAATGCTTCTGTGTAGTTTATATTTGAATATATTCCTTTTTCCACTACTACGCTCTTAGCGCTCCAAATGTCCAGTTGCATTTTCAACAGAAAGAGTGTTCAGATCTGCGCAATCAAAAGTATGGTTTAACTCTGTTAGCTGAATGCACAGATCAGAAAGAAGTTTCACCGAGTGATTCTGTGTAGTTTATATTTGAAGACATTCCTTTTTCCACTATTACCCTCTTAGCGCTCCGAATCTCCACTTGCATTTTCTACAAAAAGAGTGTTTCATAACTGCTCAATGAAAAGTATGTTTTATCTCTGTTAACTGAATTTACAGATCAGAAATAAGTTGCACAGTATGCATCTGTGTAGTTTTTATTTGAAGATATTCTTTTTCCCAATGTAGGCCTCTTAGCGCTTAGCATGTCCAATTGCAGTTTCTACAGAAAGAGTGTTTCAGAACGGCTCAATCAAAAGTAAGGTTCAACTCTGTTAGTTGAATGCACAGAACAGAAAGAATTTTCACAGAATGCTACTGTGTAGTTTATATTTGAATATATCCCTTTTTCCACTATTACCCTCTTAGCGCTCCGAATGTCCACTTGCATTTTCTACAGAAAGAGTGTTCAGAACTGCGCAATCAAAAGTATGGTTTAACTCTGTTAGCTTAATGAACATATCAGAAATAAGTTTCACACAATGCTTCTGTGTAGTTTATATTTGAACATATTCTTTTTTCCACTATTACCCACTTAGCGCTACGAATGTCCAGTTGCATTTTCTACAGACAGAGTGTTTCAGAACGGCTCAATCAAAAGTAAGGTTCAACTCTGTTAGTTGAATGCACAGAACAGAAAGAAGTTTCATACAATGCTTCTGTGTAGTTTATATTTGAACATATTCTCTTTTCCACTATTACCCACTTAGCGCTACGAATGTCCAGTTGCATTTTCTACAGACAGAGTGTTTCAAAACTGCTCAATCAAAAGTATGGTTTAACTCTGTTAGCTGTATGCTCGGATCAGAAAGAAGTTTCACAGAATGCTTCTGTGTAGTTTATATTTGAATATATTCCTTTTTCCACTACTACGCTCTTAGCCCTCCAAATGTCCAGTTGCATTTTCAACAGAAAGAGTGTTCAGATCTGCTCAATCAAAAGTATGTTTTAACTCTGTTAGCTGAATGCACAGATCAGAAAGAAGTTTCACCGAATGATTCTGTGTAGTTTATATTTGAAGACATTCCTTTTTCCACTATTACCTTCTTAGCGCTCCGAATCTCCACTTGCATTTTCTACAAAAAGAGTGTTTCATAACTGCTCAATCAAAAATATGTTTTATCTCTGTTAACTGAATTTATAGATCAGAAATAAGTTTCACAGAATGCATCTGTGTAGTTTTTATTTCAAGATATTCTTTTTCCCAATGTAGGCCTCTTAGCGCTTAGCATGTCCAATTGCAGTTTCTACAGAAAGAGTGTTTCAGAACGGCTCAATCAAAAGTAAGGTTCAACTCTGTTAGTTGAATGCACAGAACAGAAAGAATTTTCACAGAATGCTACTGTGTAGTTTATATTTGAATATATTCCTTTTTCCACTATTACCCTCTTAGCGCTCGGAATGTCCACTTGCATTTTCTACAGAAAGAGTGTTCAGAACTGCGCAATCAAATGTATGGTTTAACTCTGTTAGCTTAATGAACATATCAGAAATAAGTTTCACACAATGCTTCTGTGTAGTTTTTATTTGAAGATATTATTTTTCCCAATAGAGGCCTCTTAGCGCTCAGAATGTCCAATTGCAGTTTCTACAGAAAGAGTGTTTCAGAAAGGCTCAATCAAAAGTAAGGTTCAACTCTGTTAGTTGAATGCACAGAACAGAAAGAAGTTTCATACAATGCTTCTGTGTAGTTTATATTTGAACATATTCTTTTTTCCACTATTACCCACTTAGCGCTACGAATGTCCAGTTGCATTTTCTACAGACAGAGTGTTTCAAAACTGCTCAATCAAAAGTATGGTTTAACTCTGATAGCTGAATGCTCAGATCAGAAAGAAGTTTCACAGAATGCTTCTGTGTAGTTTATATTTGAATATATTCCTTTTTCCACTACTACTCTCGTAGCGCTCCAAATGTCCAGTTGCATTTTCTACAGAAAGAGTGTTCAGATCTGCTCAATCAAAAGTATGGTTTAACTCTGTTAGCTGAATGCACAGAGCAGAAAGAAGTTTCACAGAATGATTCTGTGTAGTTTATATTTGGAGACATTCCTTTTTCCACTATTACCCTCTTAGCGCTCCGAATCTCCACTTGCATTTTCTACAGAAAGAGTGTTTTAGAACGACTCAATCAAAACTAAGGTTCAACTCCTTTAGTTGAACAAACAGAACAGAAAGAAGTTTCACAGAATTCTTCTGTGTAGTTTTTGTTTGTAGACATTCTTTTTCCAAATATAGGCCTCTTAGCGCTCAGAATGTCCAATTGCAGTTTCTACAGAAAGAGTGTTTCAGAACGGCTCAATCAAAAGTAAGGTTCAACTGTGTTAGTTGAATGCACAGAACAGAAAGAAGTTTCATACAATGCTTCTGTGTAGTTTATATTTGAACATATTCTCTTTTCCACTATTACCCACTTAGCGCTACGAATGTCCAGTCGCATTTTCTACAGACAGAATGTTTCAAAACTGCTCAATCAAAAGTATGGTTTAACTCTGTTAGCTGTATGCTCAGATCAGAAAGAAGTTTCACAGAATGCTTCTGTGTAGTTTATATTTGAATATATTCCTTTTTCCACTACTACGCTCTTAGCGCTCCAAATGTCCAGTTGCATTTTCAACAGAAAGAGTGTTCAGATCTGCTCAATCAAAAGTATGTTTTAACTCTGTTAGCTGAATGCACAGATCAGAAAGAAGTTTCACCGAATGATTCTGTGTAGTTTATATTTGAAGACATTCCTTTTTCCACTATTACCTTCTTAGCGCTCCGAATCTCCACTTGCATTTTCTACAAAAAGAGTGTTTCATAACTGCTCAATCAAAAATATGTTTTATCTCTGTTAACTGAATTTGCAGATCAGAAATAAGTTTCACAGAATGCATCTGTGTAGTTTTTATTTGAAGATATTCTTTTTCCCAATGTAGGCCTCTTAGCGCTTAGCATGTCCAATTGCAGTTTCTACAGAAAGAGTGTTTCAGAACGGCTCAATCAAAAGTAAGGTTCAACTCTGTTAGTTGAATGCACAGAACAGAAAGAATTTTCACAGAATGCTACTGTGTAGTTTATATTTGAATATATTCCTTTTTCCACTATTACCCTCTTAGCGCTCCGAATGTCCACTTGCATTTTCTACAGAAAGAGTGTTCAGAACTGCGCAATGAAAAGTATGGTTTAACTCTGTTAGCTTAATGAACATATCAGAAATAAGTTTCACACAATGCTTCTGTGTAGTTTTTATTTGAAGATATTATTTTTCCCAATATAGGCCTCTTAGCGCTCAGAATGTCCAATTGCAGATTCTACAGAAAGAGTGTTTCAGAAAGGCTCAATCAAAAGTAAGGTTCAACTCTGTTAGTTGAATGCACAGAACAGAAAGAAGTTTCATACAATGCTTCTGTGTAGTTTATATTTGAACATATTCTTTTTTCCACTATTACCCACTTAGCGCTACGAATGTCCAGTTGCATTTTCTACAGACAGAGTGTTTCAAAACTGCTCAATCAAAAGTATGGTTTAACTCTGTTAGCTGAATGCTCAGATCAGAAACAAGTTTCACAGAATGCTTCTGTGTAGTTTATATTTGAATATATTCCTTTTTCCACTACTACTCTCTTAGCGCTCCAAATGTCCAGTTGCATTTTCTACAAAAAGAGTGTTCCGATCTGCTCAATCAAAAGTATGGTTTAACTCTGTTAGCTGAATGCACAGATCAGAAAGAAGTTTCACAGAATGATTCTGTGTAGTTTATATTTGGAGACATTCCTTTTTCCACTATTACCCTCTTAGCGCTCCGAATCTCCACTTGCATTTTCTACAGAAAGAGTGTTTCAGAACGGCTCAATCAAAACTAAGGTTCAACACTTTTAGTTGAACAAACAGAACAGAAAGAAGTTTCACAGAATTCTTCTGTGTAGTTTTTATTTGTAGACATTCTTTTTCCCAATATAGGCCTCTTAGCGCTCAGATGTCCAATTGCAGTTTCTACAGAAAGAGTGTTTCAGAACGGCTCAATCAAAACTAAGGTTCAACTGTGTTAGTTGAATGCACAGAACAGAAAGAAGTTTCATACAATGCTTCTGTGTAGTTTATATTTGAACATATTCTCTTTTCCACTATTACCCACTTAGCGCTACGAATGTCCAGTCGCATTTTCTACAGACAGAGTGTTTCAAAACTGCTCAATCAAAAGTATGGTTTAACTCTGTTAGCTGTATGCTCAGATCAGAAAGAAGTTTCACAGAATGCTTCTGTGTAGTTTATATTTGAATATATTCCTTTTTCCACTACTACGCTCTTAGCGCTCCAAATGTCCAGTTGCATTTTCAACAGAAAGAGTGTTCAGATCTGCTCAATCAAAAGTATGTTTTAACTCTGTTAGCTGAATGCACAGATCAGAAAGAAGTTTCACCGAATGATTCTGTGTAGTTTATATTTGAAGACATTCCTTTTTCCACTATTACCTTCTTAGCGCTCCGAATCTCCACTTGCATTTTCTACAAAAAGAGTGTTTCATAACTGCTCAATCAAAAATATGTTTTATCTCTGTTAACTGAATTTATAGATCAGAAATAAGTTTCACAGAATGCATCTGTGTAGTTTTTATTTGAAGATATTCTTTTTCCCAATGTAGGCCTCTTAGCGCTTAGCATGTCCAATTGCAGTTTCTACAGAAAGAGTGTTTCAGAAAGGCTCAATCAAAAGTAAGGTTCAACTCTGTTAGTTGAATGCACAGAACAGAAAGAAGTTTCATACAATGCTTCTGTGTAGTTTATATTTGAACATATTCTTTTTTCCACTATTACCCACTTAGCGCTCCAAATGTCCAGTTGCATTTTCTACAGAAAGAGTGTTCAGATCTGCTCAATCAAAAGTATGGTTTAACTCTGTTAGCTGAATGCACAGATCAGAAAGAAGTTTCACAGAATGATTCTGTGTAGTTTATATTTGGAGACATTCCTTTTTCCACTATTACCCTCTTAGCGCTCCGAATCTCCACTTGCATTTTCTACAGAAAGAGTGTTTCAGAACGACTCAATCAAAACTAAGGTTCAATTCCTTTAGTTGAACAAACAGAACAGAAAGAAGTTTCACACAATTCTTCTGTGTAGTTTTTATTTGTAGACATTCTTTTTCCCAATATAGGCCTCTTAGCGCTCAGAATGTCCAATTGCAGTTTCTACAGAAAGAGTGTTTCAGAACGGCTCAATCAAAAGTAAGGTTCAACTCTGTTAGTTGAATGCACAGAACAGAAAGAAGTTTCATACAATGCTTCTGTGTAGTTTATATTTGAACATATTCTTTTTTCCACTATTACCCACTTAGCGCTACGAATGTCCAGTTGCATTTTCTACAGACAGAGTGTTTCAAAACTGCTCAATCAAAAGTATGGTTTAACTCTGTTAGCTGAATGCTCAGATCCGAAAGAAGTTTCACAGAATGCTTCGGTGTAGTTTATATTTGAATATATTCCTTTTTCCACTACTACGCTCTTAGCGCTCCAAATGTCCAGTTGCATTTTCTACAGAAAGAGTGTTCAGATCTGCTCAATCAAAAGTATGGTTTAACTCTGTTAGCTGAATGCACAGATCAGAAAGAAGTTTCACCCAATTATTCTGTGTAGTTTATATTTGAAGACATTCCTTTTTCCACTATTACCCCCTTAGCGCTCCGAATCTCCACTTGCATTTTCTACAAAAAGAGTGTTTCATAACTGCTCAATCAAAAATATGTTTTATCTCTGTTAACTGAATTTACAGATCAGAAATAAGTTTCACAGAATGCATCTGTGTAGTTTTTATTTGAAGATATTCTTTTTCCCAATGTAGGCCTCTTAGCGCTTAGCATGTCCAATTGCAGTTTCTACAGAAAGAGTGTTTCAGAACGGCTCAATCAAAAGTAAGGTTCAACTCTGTTAGTTGAATGCACAGAACAGAAAGAATTTTCACAGAATGCTACTGTGTAGTTTATATTTGAATATATTCCTTTTTCCACTATTACACTCTTAGCGCTCCGAATGTCCACTTGCATTTTCTACAGAAAGAGTGTTCAGAACTGCGCAATCAAAAGTATGGTTTAACTCTGTTAGCTTAATGAACATATCAGAAATAAGTTTCACACAATGCTTCTGTGTAGTTTTTATTTGAAGATATTATTTTTCCCAATAGAGTCCTCTTAGCGCTCAGAATGTCCAATTGCAGTTTCTACAGAAAGAGTGTTTCAGAAAGGCTCAATCAAAAGTAAGGTTCAACTCTGTTAGTTGAATGCACAGAACAGAAAGAAGTTTCATACAATGCTTCTGTGTAGTTTATATTTGAACATATTCTTTTTTCCACTATTACCCACTTAGCGCTACGAATGTCCAGTTGCATTTTCTACAGACAGAGTGTTTCAAAAGTGCTCAATCAAAAGTATGGTTCAACTCTGTTAGCTGAATGCTCAGATCAGAAAGAAGTTTCACAGAATGCTTCTGTGTAGTTTATATTTGAATATATTCCTTTTTCCACTACTACTCTCGTAGCGCTCCAAATGTCCAGTTGCATTTTCTACAGAAAGAGTGTTCAGATCTGCTCAATCAAAAGTATGGTTTAACTCTGTTAGCTGAATGCACAGATCAGAAAGAAGTTTCACAGAATGACTCTGTGTAGTTTATATTTGGAGACATTCCTTTTTCCACTATTACCCTCTTAGCGCTCCGAATGTCCACTTGCATTTTCTACAGAAAGAGTGTTCAGAACTGCGCAATCAAAAGTATGGTTTAACTCTGTTAGCTTAATGAACATATCAGAAATAAGTTTCACACAATGCTTCTGTGTAGTTTATATTTGAACATATTCTTTTTTCCACTATTACCCACTTAGCGCTACGAATGTCCAGTTGCATTTTCTACAGACAGAGTGTTTCAGAACGGCTCAATCAAAAGTAAGGTTCAACTCTGTTAGTTGAATGCACAGAACAGAAAGAAGTTTCATACAATGCTTCTGTGTAGTTTATATTTGAACATATTCTCTTTTCCACTATTACCCACTTAGCGCTACGAACGTCCAGTTGCATTTTCTACAGACAGAGTGTTTCAAAACTGCTCAATCAAAAGTATGGTTTAACTCTGTTAGCTGTATGCTCAGATCAGAAAGAAGTTTCACAGAATGCTTCTGTGTAGTTTATATTTGAATATATTCCTTTTTCCACTAATACGCTCTTAGCGCTCCAAATGTCCAGTTGCATTTTCAACAGAAAGAGTGTTCAGATCTGCTCAATCAAAAGTACGGTTTAACTCTGTTAGCTGAATGCACAGATCAGAAAGAAGTTTCACCGAATGATTCTGTGTAGTTTATATTTGAAGACATTCCTTTTTCCACTATTACCCTCTTAGCGCTCCGAATCTCCACTTGCATTTTCTACAAAAAGAGTGTTTCATAACTGCTCCATCAAAAATATGTTTTATCTCTGTTAACTGAATTTACAGATCAGAAATAAGTTTCACAGAATGCATCTGTGTAGTTTTTATTTGAAGATATTCTTTTTCCCAATGTAGGCCTCTTAGCGCTTAGCATGTCCAATTGCAGTTTCTACAGAAAGAGTGTTTCAGAACGGCTCAATCAAAAGTAAGGTTCAACTCTGTTAGTTGAATGCACAGAACAGAAAGAATTTTCACAGAATGCTACTGTGTAGTTTATATTTGAATATATTCCTTTTTCCACTATTACCCTCTTAGCGCTCCGAATGTCCACTTGCATTTTCTACAGAAAGAGTGTTCAGAACTGCGCAATCATAAGTATGGTTTAACTCTGTTAGCTTAATGAACATATCAGAAATAAGTTTCACACAATGCTTCTGTGTAGTTTTTATTTGAAGATATTATTTTTCCCAATATAGGCCTCTTAGCGCTCAGAATGTCCAATTGCAGATTCTACAGAAAGAGTGTTTCAGAAAGGCTCAATCAAAAGTAAGGATCAACTCTGTTAGTTGAATGCACAGAACAGAAAGAAGTTTCATACAATGCTTCTGTGTAGTTTATATTTGAACATATTCTTTTTTCCACTATTACCCACTTAGCGCTACGAATGTCCAGTTGCATTTTCTACAGACAGAGGGTTTCAAAACTGCTCAATCAAAAGTATGGTTTAACTCTGTTACCTGAATGCTCAGATCAGAAAGAAGTTTCACAGAATGCTTCTGTGTAGTTTATATTTGAATATATTCCTTTTTCCACTACTACTCTCTTAGTGCTCCAAATGTCCAGTTGCATTTTCTACAGAAAGAGTGTTCCGATCTGCTCAATCAAAAGTATGTTTTAACTCTGTTAGCTGAATGCACAGATCAGAAAGAAGTTTCACAGAATGATTCTGTGTAGTTTATATTTGGAGACATTCCTTTTTCCACTATTACCCTCTTAGCGCTCCGAATCTCCACTTGCATTTTCTACAGAAAGAGTGTTTCAGAACGGCTCAATCAAAACTAAGGTTAAACACTTTTAGTTGAACAAACAGAACAGAAAGAAGTTTCACAGAATTCTTCTGTGTAGTTTTTATTTGTAGACATTCTTTTTCCCAATATAGGCCTCTTAGCGCTCAGAATGTCCAATTGCAGTTTCTACAGAAAGAGTGTTTCAGAACGGCTCAATCAAAAGTAAGGTTCAACTGTGTTAGTTGAATGCACAGAACAGAAAGAAGTTTCATACAATGCTTCTGTGTAGTTTATATTTGAACATATTCTCTTTTCCACTATTACCCACTTAGCGCTACGAATGTCCAGTCACATTTTCTACAGACAGAGTGTTTCAAAACTGCTCAATCAAAAGTATGGTTTAACTCTGTGAGCTGTATGCTCAGATCAGAAAGAAGTTTCACAGAATGCTTCTGTGTAGTTTATATTTGAATATATTCCTTTTTCCACTACTACGCTCTTAGCGCTCCAAATGTCCAGTTGCATTTTCAACAGAAAGAGTGTTCAGATCTGCTCAATCAAAAGTATGTTTTAACTCTGTTAGCTGAATGCACAGATCAGAAAGAAGTTTCACCGAATGATTCTGTGTAGTTTATATTTGAAGACATTCCTTTTTCCACTATTACCCTCTTAGCGCTCCGAATCTCCACTTGCATTTTCTACAAAAAGAGTGTTTCAAAACTGCTCAATCAAAAATATGTTTTATCTCTGTTAACTGAATTTACAGATCAGAAATAAGTTTCACAGAATGCATCTGTGTAGTTTTTATTTGAAGATATTCTTTTTCCCAATGTAGGCCTCTTAGCGCTTAGCATGTCCAATTGCAGTTTCTACAGAAAGAGTGTTTCAGAACGGCTCAATCAAAAGTAAGGTTCAACTCTGTTAGTTGAATGCACAGAACAGAAAGAATTTTCACAGAATGCTACTGTGTAGTTTATATTTGAATATATTCCTTTTTCCACTATTACCCTCTTAGCGCTCCGAATGTCCACTTGCATTTTCTACAGAAAGAGTGTTCAGAACTGCGCAATCAAAAGTATGGTTTAACTCTGTTAGCTTAATGAACATATCAGAAATAAGTTTCACACAATGCTTCTGTGTAGTTTTTATTTGAAGATATTATTTTTCCCAATATAGGCCTCTTAGCGCTCAGAATGTCCAATTGCAGATTCTACAGAAAGAGTGTTTCAGAAAGGCTCAATCAAAAGTAAGGTTCAACTCTGTTAGTTGAATGCACAGAACAGAAAGAAGTTTCATACAATGCTTCTGTGTAGTTTATATTTGAACATATTCTTTTTTCCACTATTACCCACTTAGCGCTACGAATGTCCAGTTGCATTTTCTACAGACAGAGTGTTTCAAAACTGCTCAATCAAAAGTATGGTTTAACTCTGTTAGCTGAATGCTCAGATCAGAAAGAAGTTTCACAGAATGCTTCTGTGTAGTTTATATTTGAATATATTCCTTTTTCCACTACTACTCTCTTAGCGCTCCAAATGTCCAGTTGCATTTTCTACAGAAAGAGTGTTCCGATCTGCTCAATCAAAAGTATGGTTTAACTCTGTTAGCTGAATGCACAGATCAGAAAGAAGTTTCACAGAATGATTCTGTGTAGTTTATATTTGGAGACATTCCTTTTTCCACTATTACCCTCTTAGCGCTCCGAATCTTCACTTGCATTTTCTACAGAAAGAGTGTTTCAGAACGGCTCAATCAAAACTAAGGTTCAACACTTTTAGTTGAACAAACAGAACAGAAAGAAGTTTCACAGAATTCTTCTGTGTAGTTTTTATTTGTAGACATTCTTTTTCCCAATATAGGCCTCTTAGCGCTCAGAATGTCCAATTGCAGTTTCTACAGAAAGAGTGTTTCAGAACGGCTCAATCAAAACTAAGGTTCAACTGTGTTAGTTGAATGCACAGAACAGAAAGAAGTTTCACACAATGCTTCTGTGTAGTTTATATTTGAACATATTCTCTTTTCCACTATTACCCACTTAGCGCTACGAATGTCCAGTCGCATTTTCTACAGACAGAGTGTTTCAAAACTGCTCAATCAAAAGTATGGTTTAACTCTGTTAGCTGTATGCTCAGATCAGAAAGAAGTTTCACAGAATGCTTCTGTGTAGTTTATATTTGAATATATTCCTTTTTCCACTACTACGCTCTTAGCGCTCCAAATGTCCAGTTGCATTTTCAACAGAAAGAGTGTTCAGATCTGCTCAATCAAAAGTATGTTTTAACTCTGTTAGCTGAATGCACAGATCAGAAAGAAGTTTCACCGAATGATTCTGTGTAGTTTATATTTGAAGACATTCCTTTTTCCACTATTACCTTCTTAGCGCTCCGAATCTCCACTTGCATTTTCTACAAAAAGAGTGTTTCATAACTGCTCAATCAAAAATATGTTTTATCTCTGTTAACTGAATTTATAGATCAGAAATAAGTTTCACAGAATGCATCTGTGTAGTTTTTATTTGAAGATATTCTTTTTCCCAATGTAGGCCTCTTAGCGCTTAGCATGTCCAATTGCAGTTTCTACAGAAAGAGTGTTTCAGAAAGACTCAATCAAAAGTAAGGTTCAACTCTGTTAGTTGAATGCACAGAACAGAAAGAAGTTTCATACAATGCTTCTGTGTAGTTTATATTTGAACATATTCTTTTTTCCAATATTACCCACTTAGCGCTCCAAATGTCCAGTTGCATTTTCTACAGAAAGAGTGTTCAGATCTGCTCAATCAAAAGTATGGTTTAACTCTGTTAGCTGAATGCACAGATCAGAAAGAAGTTTCACAGAATGATTCTGTGTAGTTTATATTTGGAGACATTCCTTTTTCCACTATTACCCTCTTAGCGCTCCGAATCTCCACTTGCATTTTCTACAGAAAGAGTGTTTCAGAACGACTCAATCAAAACTAAGGTTCAATTCCTTTAGTTGAACAAACAGAACAGAAAGAAGTTTCACACAATTCTTCTGTGTAGTTTTTATTTGTAGACATTCTTTTTCCCAATATAGGCCTCTTAGAGCTCAGAATGTCCAATTGCAGTTTCTACAGAAAGAGTGTTTCAGAACGGCTCAATCAAAAGTAAGGTTCAACTCTGTTAGTTGAATGCACAGAACAGAAAGATGTTTCATACAATGCTTCTGTGTAGTTTATATTTGAACATATTATTTTTCCACTATTACCCACTTAGCGCTACGAATGTCCAGTTGCATTTTCTTCAGACAGAGTGTTTCAAAACTGCTCAATCAAAAGTATGGTTTAACTCTGTTAGCTGAATGCTCAGATCAGAAAGAAGTTTCACAGAATGCTTCTGTGTAGTTTATATTTGAATATAATCCTTTTTCCACTAATACGCTCTTAGCGCTCCAAATGTCCAGTTGCATTTTCAACAGAAAGAGTGTTCAGATCTGCTCAATCAAAAGTATGGTTTAACTCTGTTAGCTGAATGCACAGATCAGAAAGAAGTTTCACCGAATGATTCTGTGTAGTTTATATTTGAAGACATTCCTTTTTCCACTATTACCCTCTTAGCGCTCCGAATCTCCACTTGCATTTTCTACAAAAAGAGTGTTTCATAACTGCTCAATGAAAAATATGTTTTATCTCTGTTAACTGAATTTACAGATCAGAAATAAGTTGCACAGAATGCATCTGTGTAGTTTTTATTTGAAGATATTCTTTTTCCCAATGTAGGCCTCTTAGCGCTTAGCGTGTCCAATTGCAGTTTCTACAGATAGAGTGTTTCAGAACGGCTCAATCAAAAGTAAGGTTCAACTCTGTTAGTTGTATGCACAGAACAGAAAGAATTTACACAGAATGCTACTGTGTAGTTTATATTTGAATATATCCCTTTTTCCACTATTACCCTCTTAGCGCTCCGAATGTCCACTTGCATTTTCTACAGAAAGAGTGTTCAGAACTGCGCAATCAAAAGTATGGTTTAACTCTGTTAGCTTAATGAACATATCAGAAATAAGTTTCACACAATGCTTCTGTGTAGTTTTTATTTGAAGATATTATTTTCTCCAATATAGGCCTCTAAGCGCTCAGAATGTCCAATTGCAGATTCTACAGAAAGAGTGTTTCAGAAAGGCTCAATCAAAAGTAAGGTTCAACTCTGTTAGTTGAATGCACAGAACAGAAAGAAGTTTCATACAATGCTTCTGTGTAGTTTATATTTGAACATATTCTTTTTTCCACTATTACGCACTTAGCGCTACTAATGTCCAGTTGCATTTTCTACAGACAGAGTGTTTCAAAACTGCTCAATCAAAAGTATGGTTTAACTCTGTTAGCTGAATGCTCAGATCAGAAAGAAGTTTCACAGAATGCTTCTGTGTAGTTTATATTTGAATATATTCCTTTTTCCACTACTACTCTCTTAGCGCTCCAAATGTCCAGTTGCATTTTCTACAGAAAGAGTGTTCAGATCTGCTCAATCAAAAGTATGGTTTAACTATGTTAGCTGAATGCACAGATCAGAAAGAAGTTTCACAGAATGATTCTGTGTAGTTTATATTTGGAGACATTCCTTTTTCCACTATTACCCTCTTAGCGCTCCGAATCTCCACTTGCATTTTCTACAGAAAGAGTGTTTCAGAACGGCTCAATCAAAACTAATGTTCAACTCTTTTAGTTGAACAAACAGAACATAAAGAAGTTTCACACAATTCTTCTGTGTAGTTTTTATTTGTAGACATTCTTTTTCCCAATATAGGCCTCTTAGCGCTCAGAATGTCCAATTGCAGTTTCTACAGAAAGAGTGTTTCAGAACGGCTCAATCAAAAGTAAGGTTCAACTGTGTTAGTTGAATGCACAGAACAGAAAGAAGTTTCATACAATGCTTCTGTGTAGTTTATATTTGAACATATTCTCTTTTCCACTATTACCCACTTAGCGCTACGAATGTCCAGTCACATTTTCTACAGACAGAGTGTTTCAAAACTGCTCAATCAAAAGTATGGTTTAACTCTGTGAGCTGTATGCTCAGATCAGAAAGAAGTTTCACAGAATGCTTCTGTGTAGTTTATATTTGAATATATTCCTTTTTCCACTACTACGCTCTTAGCGCTCCAAATGTCCAGTTGCATTTTCAACAGAAAGAGTGTTCAGATCTGCTCAATCAAAAGTATGTTTTAACTCTGTTAGCTGAATGCACAGATCAGAAAGAAGTTTCACCGAATGATTCTGTGTAGTTTATATTTGAAGACATTCCTTTTTCCACTATTACCCTCTTAGCGCTCCGAATCTCCACTTGCATTTTCTACAAAAAGAGTGTTTCAAAACTGCTCAATCAAAAATATGTTTTATCTCTGTTAACTGAATTTACAGATCAGAAATAAGTTTCACAGAATGCATCTGTGTAGTTTTTATTTGAAGATATTCTTTTTCCCAATGTAGGCCTCTTAGCGCTTAGCATGTCCAATTGCAGTTTCTACAGAAAGAGTGTTTCAGAACGGCTCAATCAAAAGTAAGGTTCAACTCTGTTAGTTGAATGCACAGAACAGAAAGAATTTTCACAGAATGCTACTGTGTAGTTTATATTTGAATATATTCCTTTTTCCACTATTACCCTCTTAGCGCTCCGAATGTCCACTTGCATTTTCTACAGAAAGAGTGTTCAGAACTGCGCAATCAAAAGTATGGTTTAACTCTGTTAGCTTAATGAACATATCAGAAATAAGTTTCACACAATGCTTCTGTGTAGTTTTTATTTGAAGATATTATTTTTCCCAATATAGGCCTCTTAGCGCTCAGAATGTCCAATTGCAGATTCTACAGAAAGAGTGTTTCAGAAAGGCTCAATCAAAAGTAAGGTTCAACTCTGTTAGTTGAATGCACAGAACAGAAAGAAGTTTCATACAATGCTTCTGTGTAGTTTATATTTGAACATATTCTTTTTTCCACTATTACCCGCTTAGCGCTACGAATGTCCAGTTGCATTTTCTACAGACAGAGTGTTTCAAAACTGCTCAATCAAAAGTATGGTTTAACTCTGTTAGCTGAATGCTCAGATCAGAAAGAAGTTTCACAGAATGCTTCTGTGTAGTTTATATTTGAATATATTCCTTTTTCCACTACTACTCTCTTAGCGCTCCAAATGTCCAGTTGCATTTTCTACAGAAAGAGTGTTCCGATCTGCTCAATCAAAAGTATGGTTTAACTCTGTTAGCTGAATGCACAGATCAGAAAGAAGTTTCACAGAATGATTCTGTGTAGTTTATATTTGGAGACATTCCTTTTTCCACTATTACCCTCTTAGCGCTCCGAATCTTCACTTGCATTTTCTACAGAAAGAGTGTTTCAGAACGGCTCAATCAAAACTAAGGTTCAACACTTTTAGTTGAACAAACAGAACAGAAAGAAGTTTCACAGAATTCTTCTGTGTAGTTTTTATTTGTAGACATTCTTTTTCCCAATATAGGCCTCTTAGCGCTCAGAATGTCCAATTGCAGTTTCTACAGAAAGAGTGTTTCAGAACGGCTCAATCAAAACTAAGGTTCAACTGTGTTAGTTGAATGCACAGAACAGAAAGAAGTTTCACACAATGCTTCTGTGTAGTTTATATTTGAACATATTCTCTTTTCCACTATTACCCACTTAGCGCTACGAATGTCCAGTCGCATTTTCTACAGACAGAGTGTTTCAAAACTGCTCAATCAAAAGTATGGTTTAACTCTGTTAGCTGTATGCTCAGATCAGAAAGAAGTTTCACAGAATGCTTCTGTGTAGTTTATATTTGAATATATTCCTTTTTCCACTACTACGCTCTTAGCGCTCCAAATGTCCAGTTGCATTTTCAACAGAAAGAGTGTTCAGATCTGCTCAATCAAAAGTATGTTTTAACTCTGTTAGCTGAATGCACAGATCAGAAAGAAGTTTCACCGAATGATTCTGTGTAGTTTATATTTGAAGACATTCCTTTTTCCACTATTACCTTCTTAGCGCTCCGAATCTCCACTTGCATTTTCTACAAAAAGAGTGTTTCATAACTGCTCAATCAAAAATATGTTTTATCTCTGTTAACTGAATTTATAGATCAGAAATAAGTTTCACAGAATGCATCTGTGTAGTTTTTATTTGAAGATATTCTTTTTCCCAATGTAGGCCTCTTAGCGCTTAGCATGTCCAATTGCAGTTTCTACAGAAAGAGTGTTTCAGAAAGACTCAATCAAAAGTAAGGTTCAACTCTGTTAGTTGAATGCACAGAACAGAAAGAAGTTTCATACAATGCTTCTGTGTAGTTTATATTTGAACATATTCTTTTTTCCAATATTACCCACTTAGCGCTCCAAATGTCCAGTTGCATTTTCTACAGAAAGAGTGTTCAGATCTGCTCAATCAAAAGTATGGTTTAACTCTGTTAGCTGAATGCACAGATCAGAAAGAAGTTTCACAGAATGATTCTGTGTAGTTTATATTTGGAGACATTCCTTTTTCCACTATTACCCTCTTAGCGCTCCGAATCTCCACTTGCATTTTCTACAGAAAGAGTGTTTCAGAACGACTCAATCAAAACTAAGGTTCAATTCCTTTAGTTGAACAAACAGAACAGAAAGAAGTTTCACACAATTCTTCTGTGTAGTTTTTATTTGTAGACATTCTTTTTCCCAATATAGGCCTCTTAGAGCTCAGAATGTCCAATTGCAGTTTCTACAGAAAGAGTGTTTCAGAACGGCTCAATCAAAAGTAAGGTTCAACTCTGTTAGTTGAATGCACAGAACAGAAAGATGTTTCATACAATGCTTCTGTGTAGTTTATATTTGAACATATTATTTTTCCACTATTACCCACTTAGCGCTACGAATGTCCAGTTGCATTTTCTTCAGACAGAGTGTTTCAAAACTGCTCAATCAAAAGTATGGTTTAACTCTGTTAGCTGAATGCTCAGATCAGAAAGAAGTTTCACAGAATGCTTCTGTGTAGTTTATATTTGAATATAATCCTTTTTCCACTAATACGCTCTTAGCGCTCCAAATGTCCAGTTGCATTTTCAACAGAAAGAGTGTTCAGATCTGCTCAATCAAAAGTATGGTTTAACTCTGTTAGCTGAATGCACAGATCAGAAAGAAGTTTCACCGAATGATTCTGTGTAGTTTATATTTGAAGACATTCCTTTTTCCACTATTACCCTCTTAGCGCTCCGAATCTCCACTTGCATTTTCTACAAAAAGAGTGTTTCATAACTGCTCAATGAAAAATATGTTTTATCTCTGTTAACTGAATTTACAGATCAGAAATAAGTTGCACAGAATGCATCTGTGTAGTTTTTATTTGAAGATATTCTTTTTCCCAATGTAGGCCTCTTAGCGCTTAGCGTGTCCAATTGCAGTTTCTACAGATAGAGTGTTTCAGAACGGCTCAATCAAAAGTAAGGTTCAACTCTGTTAGTTGTATGCACAGAACAGAAAGAATTTACACAGAATGCTACTGTGTAGTTTATATTTGAATATATCCCTTTTTCCACTATTACCCTCTTAGCGCTCCGAATGTCCACTTGCATTTTCTACAGAAAGAGTGTTCAGAACTGCGCAATCAAAAGTATGGTTTAACTCTGTTAGCTTAATGAACATATCAGAAATAAGTTTCACACAATGCTTCTGTGTAGTTTTTATTTGAAGATATTATTTTCTCCAATATAGGCCTCTAAGCGCTCAGAATGTCCAATTGCAGATTCTACAGAAAGAGTGTTTCAGAAAGGCTCAATCAAAAGTAAGGTTCAACTCTGTTAGTTGAATGCACAGAACAGAAAGAAGTTTCATACAATGCTTCTGTGTAGTTTATATTTGAACATATTCTTTTTTCCACTATTACGCACTTAGCGCTACTAATGTCCAGTTGCATTTTCTACAGACAGAGTGTTTCAAAACTGCTCAATCAAAAGTATGGTTTAACTCTGTTAGCTGAATGCTCAGATCAGAAAGAAGTTTCACAGAATGCTTCTGTGTAGTTTATATTTGAATATATTCCTTTTTCCACTACTACTCTCTTAGCGCTCCAAATGTCCAGTTGCATTTTCTACAGAAAGAGTGTTCAGATCTGCTCAATCAAAAGTATGGTTTAACTATGTTAGCTGAATGCACAGATCAGAAAGAAGTTTCACAGAATGATTCTGTGTAGTTTATATTTGGAGACATTCCTTTTTCCACTATTACCCTCTTAGCGCTCCGAATCTCCACTTGCATTTTCTACAGAAAGAGTGTTTCAGAACGGCTCAATCAAAACTAATGTTCAACTCTTTTAGTTGAACAAACAGAACATAAAGAAGTTTCACACAATTCTTCTGTGTAGTTTTTATTTGTAGACATTCTTTTTCCCAATATAGGCCTCTTAGCTCTCAGAATGTCCAATTGCAGTTTCTACAGAAAGAGTGTTTCAGAACGGCTCAATCAATAGTAAGGTTCAACTCTGTTAGTTGAATGCACAGAACAGAAAGAAGTTTCATACAATGCTTCTGTGTAGTTTATATTTGAACATATTCTTTTTTCCACTATTACCCACTTAGCGCTACGAATGTCCAGTTGCATTTTCTACAGACAGAGTGTTTCAAAACTGCTCAATCAAAAGTATGGTTTAACTCTGTTAGCTGAATGCTCAGATCAGAAAGAAGTTTCACAGAATGCTTCTGTGTAGTTTATATTTGAATATATTCCTTTTTCCACTACTACGCTCTTAGCACTCCAAATGTCCAGTTGCATTTTCTACAGAAAGAGTGTTCAGATCTGCTCAATCAAAAGTATGGTTTAACTCTGTTAGCTGAATGCACAGATCAGAAAGAAGTTTCACCGAATGATTCTGTGTAGTTTATATTTGAAGACATTCCTTTTTCCCCTATTACCCTCTTAGCGCTCCGAATCTCCACTTGCATTTTCTACAAAAAGAGTGTTTCATAACTGCTCAATCAAAAATATGTTTTATCTCTGTTAACTGAAATTACAGATCAGAAATAAGTTTCACAGAATGCATCTGTGTAGTTTTTATTTGAAGATATTATTTTTCCCAATGTAGGCCTCTTAGCGCTTAGCATGTAAAATTGCAGTTTCTACAGAAAGAGTGTTTCAGAACGGCTCAATCAAAAGTAAGGTTCAACTCTGTTAGTTGAATGCACAGAACAGAAAGAATTTTCACAGAATGCTACTGTGTAGTTTATATTTGAATATATTCCTTTTTCCACTATTACCCTCTTAGCGCTCCGAATGTCCACTTGTATTTTCTACAGAAACAGTGTTCAGAACTGTGCAATCAAAAGTATGGTTTAACTCTGTTAGCTTAATGAACATATCAGAAATAAGTTTCACACAATGCTTCTGTGTAATTTTTATTTGAAGATATTATTTTTCCCAATATAGGCCTCTTAGCGCTCAGAATGTCCAATTGCAGTTTCTACAGAAAGAGTGTTTCAGAAAGGCTCAATCAAAAGTAAGGTTCAACTCTGTTAGTTGAATGCACAGAACAGAAAGAATTTTCACAGAATGCTACTGTGTAGTTTATATTTGAATATATTCCTTTTTCCACTAATACCCTCTTAGCGCTCCGAATCTCCACTTGCATTTTCTACAGAAAGAGTGTTTCAGAACGGCTCAATCAAAACTAAGGTTCAACTCTTTTAGTTGAACAAACAGAACAGAAAGAAGTTTCACACAATTCTTCTGTGTAGTTTTTATTTGTAGACATTCTTTTTCCCAATATAGGCCTCTTAGCGCTCAGAATGTCCAATTGCAGTTTCTACAGAAAGAGAGTTTCAGAACGGCTCAATCAAAAGTAAGGTTCAACTCTGTTAGTTGAATGCACAGAACAGAAAGAAGTTTCATACAATGCTTCTGTGTAGTTTATATTTGAACATATTCTCTTTTCCACTATTACCCACTTAGCGCTACGAATGTCCAGTTGCATTTTCTACAGACAGAGTGTTTCAAAACTGCTCAATCAAAAGTATGGTTTAACTCTGTTAGCTGTATGCTCAGATCAGAAAGAAGTTTCACAGAATGCTTCTGTGTAGTTTATATTTGAATATATTCCTTTTTCCACTACTACGCTCTTAGCGCTCCAAAGGTCCAGTTGCATTTTCAACAGAAAGAGTGTTCAGATCTGCTCAATCAAAAGTATGGTTTAACTCTGTTAGCTGAATGCACAGATCAGAAAGAAGTTTCACCGAATGATTCTGTGTAGTTTACATTTGAAGACATTCCTTTTTCCACTATTACCCTCTTAGCGCTCCGAATCTCCACTTGCATTTTCTACAAAAAGAGTGTTTCATAACTGCTCAATCAAAAATATGTTTTATCTCTGTTAACTGAATTTACAGATCAGAAATAAGTTTCACAGAATGCATCTGTGTAGTTTTTATTTGAAGATATTCTTTTTCCCAATGTAGGCCTCTTAGCGCTTAGCATGTCCAATTGCAGTTTCTACAGAAAGAGTGTTTCAGAACGGCTCAATCAAAAGTAAGGTTCAACTCTGTTAGTTGAATGCACAGAACAGAAAGAATTTTCACAGAATGCTACTGTGTAGTTTATATTTGAATATATTCCTTTTTCCACTATTACCCTCTTAGCGCTCCGAATGTCCACTTGCATTTTCTACAGAAAGAGTGTTCAGAACTGCGCAATCAAAAGTATGGTTTAACTCTGTTAGCTTAATGAACATATCAGAAATAAGTTTCACACAATGCTTCTGTGTAGTTTTTATTTGAAGATATTATTTTTCCCAATAGAGGCCTCTTAGCGCTCAGAATGTCCAATTGCAGTTTCTACAGAAAGAGTGTTTCAGAAAGGCTCAATCAAAAGTAAGGTTCAACTCTGTTAGTTGAATGCACAGAACAGAAAGAAGTTTCATACAATGCTTCTGTGTAGTTTATATTTGAACATATTCTTTTTTCCACTATTACCCACTTAGCGCTACGAATGTCCAGTTGCATTTTCTACAGACAGAGTGTTTCAAAACTGCTCAATCAAAAGTATGGTTTAACTCTGTTAGCTGAATGCTCAGATCAGAAAGAAGTTTCACAGAATGCTTCTGTGTAGTTTATATTTGAATATATTCCTTTTTCCACTACTATTCTCTTAGCGCTCCAAATGTCCAGTTGCATTTTCTACAGAAAGAGTGTTCAGATCTGCTCAATCAAAAGTATGGTTTAACTCTGTTAGCTGAATGCACAGATCAGAAAGAAGTTTCACAGAATGAGTCTGTGTAGTTTATATATGGAGACATTCCTTTTTCCACTATTACCCTCTTAGCGCTCCTAATCTCCACTTGCATTTTCTACAGAAAGAGTGTTTCAGAACGGCTCAATCAAAACTAAGGTTCAACTCTTTTAGTTGAACAAACAGAACAGAAAGAAGTTTCACACAATTCTTCTGTGTAGTTTTTTTTTGTAGACATTCTTTTTCCCAATATAGGCCTCTTAGCGCTCAGAATGTCCAATTGCAGTTTCTACAGAAAGAGTGTTTCAGAACGGCTCAATCAAAAGTAAGGTTCAACTCTGTTAGTTGAATGCACATAACAGAAAGTAGTTTCATACAATGCTTCTGTGTAGTTTATATTTGAACATATTCTTTTTTCCACTATTACCCACTTAGCGCTACGAATGTCCAGTTGCATTTTCTACAGACAGAGTGTTTCAAAACTGCTCAATCAAAAGTATGGTTTAACTCTGTTAGCTGAATGCTCAGATCAGAAAGAAGTTTCACAGAATGCTTCGGTGTAGTTTATATTTGAATATATTCCTTTTTCCACTACTACGCTCTTAGCGCTCCAAATGTCCAGTTGCATTTTCTACAGAAAGAGTGTTCAGATCTGCTCAATCAAAAGTATGGTTTAACTCTGTTAGCTGAATGCACAGATCAGAAAGAAGTTTCACCGAATGATTCTGTGTAGTTTATATTTGAAGACATTCCTTTTTCCACTATTACCCACTTAGCGCTCCGAATCTCCACTTGCATTTTCTACAAAAAGAGTGTTTCATAACTGCTCAATCAAAAATATGTTTTATCTCTGTTAACTGAATTTACAGATCAGAAATAAGTTTCACAGAATGCATCTGTGTAGTTTTTATTTGAAGATATTCTTTTTCCCAATGTAGGCCTCTTAGCGCTTAGCATGTACAATTGCAGTTTCTACAGAAAGAGTGTTTCAGAACGGCTCAATCAAAAGTAAGGTGCAACTCTGTTAGTTGAATGCACAGAACAGAAAGAATTTTCACAGAATGCTACTGTGTAGTTTATATTTGAATATATTCCTTTTTCCACTATTACCCTCTTAGCGCTCCGAATGTCCACTTGCATTTTCTACAGAAAGAGTGTTCAGAACTGCGCAATCAAAAGTATGGTTTAACACTGTTAGCTTAATGAACATATCAGAAATAAGTTTCACACAATGCTTCTGTGTAGTTTTTATTTGTAGATATTATTTTTCCCAATAGAGGCCTCTTAGCGCTCAGAATGTCCAATTGCAGTTTCTACAGAAAGAGTGTTTCAGAAAGGCTCAATCAAAAGTAAGGTTCAACTCTGTTAGTTGAATGCACAGAACAGAAAGAAGTTTCATACAATGCTTCTGTGTAGTTTATATTTGAACATATTCTTTTTTCCACTATTACCCACTTAGCGCTACGAATGTCCAGTTGCATTTTCTACAGACAGAGTGTTTCAAAACTGCTCAATCAAAAGTATGGTTTAACTCTGTTAGCTGAATGCTCAGATCAGAAAGAAGTTTCACAGAATGCTTCTGTGTAGTTATATTTGAATATATTCCTTTTTCCACTACTACTCTCTTAGCGCTCCAAATGTCCAGTTGCATTTTCTACAGAAAGAGTGTTCAGATCTGCTCAATCAAAAGTATGGTTTAACTCTGTTAGCTGAATGCACAGATCAGAAAGAAGTTTCACCAAATGATTCTGTGTAGTTTATTTTTGAAGACATTCCTTTTTCCACTATTACCCTCTTAGCGCTCCGAATCTCCACTTGCATTTTCTACAAAAAGAGTGTTTCATAACTGCTCAATCAAAAATATGTTTTATCTCTGTTAACTGAATTTACAGATCAGAAATAAGTTTCACAGAATGCATCTGTGTAGTTTTTATTTGAAGATATTCTTTTTCCCAATGTAGGCCTCCTAGCGCTTAGCATGTCCAATTGCAGTTTCTACAGAAAGAGAGTTTCAGAACGGCTCAATCAAAAGTACGGTTCAACTCTGTTAGTTGAATGCACAGAACAGGAAGTATTTTCACAGAATGCTACTGTGTAGTTTATATTTGAATATATTCCTTTTTCCACTATTACCCTCTTAGCGCTCCGAATGTCCACTTGCATTTTCTACAGAAAGAGTGTTCAGAACTGCGCAATCAAAAGTATGGTTTAACTCTGTTAGCTTAATGAACATATCAGAAATAAGTTTCACACAATGCTTCTGTGTAGTTTTTATTTGAAGATATTATTTTTCCCAATAGAGGCCTCTTAGCGCTCAGAATGTCCAATTGCAGTTTCTACAGAAAGAGTGTTTCAGAAAGGCTCAATCAAAAGTAAGGTTCAACTCTGTTAGTTGAATGCACAGAACAGAAAGAAGTTTCATACAATGCTTCTGTGTAGTTTATATTTGAACATATTCTTTTTTCCACTATTACCCACTTAGCGCTACGAATGTCCAGTTGCATTTTCTACAGACAGAGTGTTTCAAAACTGCTCAATCAAAAGTATGGTTTAACTCTGTTAGCTGAATGCTCAGATCAGAAAGAAGTTTCACAGAATGCTTCTGTGTATTTTATATTTGAATATATTCCTTTTTCCACTACTACTCTCTTAGCGCTCCAAATGTCCAGTTGCATTTTCTACAGAAAGAGTGTTCAGATCTGCTCAATCAAAAGTATGGTTTAACTCTGTTAGCTGAATGCACAGATCAGAAAGAAGTTTCACCAAATGATTCTGTGTAGTTTATATTTGAAGACATTCCTTTTTCCACTATTACCCTCTTAGCGCTCCGAATCTCCACTTGCATTTTCTACAGAAAGAGTGTTTCAGAACGGCTCAATCAAAACTAAGGTTCAACTCTTTTAGTTGAACAAACAGAACAGAAAGAAGTTTCACACAATTCTTCTGTGTAGTTTTTATTTGTAGACATTCTTTTTCCCAATATAGGCCTCTTAGCGCTCAGAATGTCCAATTGCAGTTTCTACAGAAAGAGTGTTTCAGAACGGCTCAATCAAAAGTAAGGTTCAACTCTGTTAGTTGAATGCACAGAACAGAAAGAAGTTTCATACAATGCTTCTGTGTAGTTTATATTTGAACATATTCTTTTTTCCACTATTACCCACTTAGCGCTACGAATGTCCAGTTGCATTTTCTACAGACAGAGTGTTTCAAAACTGCTCAATCAAAAGTATGGTTTAACTCTGTTAGCTGAATGCTCAGATCCGAAAGAAGTTTCACAGAATGCTTCGGTGTAGTTAATATTTGAATATATTCCTTTTTCCACTACTACGCTCTTAGCGCACGAAATTTCCATTTGCATTTTCTACAGAAAGAGTGTTCAGATCTGCTCAATCAAAGTATGGTTTAACTCTGTTAGCTGAATGCACAGATCAGAAAGAAGTTTCACCGAATGATTCTGTGTAGTTTATATTTGAAGACATTCCTTTTTCCACTATTACCCTCTTAGCGCTCCGAATCTCCACTTGCATTTTCTACAAAAAGAGTGTTTCATAACTGCTCAATCAAAAATATGTTTTATCTCTGTTAACTGAATTTACAGATCAGAAATAAGTTTCACAGAATGCATCTGTGTAGTTTTTATTTGAAGATATTCTTTTTCCCAATGTAGGCCTCTTAGCGCTTAGCATGTCCAACAGCAGTTTCTACAGAAAGAGTGTTTCAGAATGGCTCAATCAAAAGTAAGGTTCATCTCTGTTAGTTGAATGCACAGAACAGAAAGAATTTTCACAGAATGCTACTGTGTAGTTTATATTTGAATATATTCCTTTTTCCACTATTACCCTCTTAGCTCTCCGAATGTCCACTTGCATTTTCTACAGAAAGAGTGTTCAGAACTGCGCAATCAAAAGTATGGTTTAACTCTGTTAGCTTAATGAACATATCAGAAATAAGTTTCACACAATGCTTCTGTGTAGTTTTTATTTGAAGATATTATTTTTCCCAATAGAGGCCTCTTAGCGCTCAGAATGTCCAATTGCAGTTTCTACAGAAAGAGAGTTTCAGAAAGGCTCAATCAAAAGTAAGGTTCAACTCTGTTAGTTGAATGCACAGAACAGAAAGAAGTTTCATACAATGCTTCTGTGTAGTTTATATTTGAACATATTCTTTTTTCCACTATTACCCACTTAGCGCTACGAATGTCCAGTTGCAATTTCTACAGACAGAGTGTTTCAAAACTGCTCAATCAAAAGTATGGTTTAACTCTGTTAGCTGAATGCTCAGATCAGAAAGAAGTTTCACAGAATGCTTCTGTGTAGTTTATATTTGAATATATTCCTTTTTCCACTACTACTCTCTTAGCGCTCCAAATGTCCAGTTGCGTTTTCTACAGAAAGAGTGTTCGGATCTGCTCAATCAAAAGTATGGTTTAACTCTGTTAGCTGAATGCACAGATCAGAAAGAAGTTTCACAGAATGATTCTGTGTAGTTTATATTTGGAGACATTCCTTTTTCCACTATTACCCTCTTAGCGCTCCGAATCTCCACTTTCATTTTCTACAGAAGGAGTGTTTCAGAACGGCTCAATCAAAACTAAGGTTCAACTCTTTTAGTTGAACAAACAGAACAGAAAGAAGTTTCACACAATTCTTCTGTGTAGTTTTTATTTGTAGACATTTTTTCCCAATATAGGCCTCTTAGCGCTCAGAATGTCCAATTGCAGTTTCTACAGAAAGAGTGTTTCAGAACGGCTCAATCAAAAGTAAGGTTCAACTCTGTTATTTGAATGCACAGAACAGAAAGAAGTTTCATACAATGCTTCTGTGTAGTTTATATTTGAACATATTCTTTTTTCCACTATTACCCACTTAGCGCTACGAATGTCCAGTTGCATTTTCTACAGACAGAGTGTTTCAAAACTGCTCAATCAAAAGTATGGTTTAACTCTGTTAGCTGAATGCTCAGATCAGAAAGAAGTTTCACAGAATGCTTCTGTGTAGTTTATATTTGAATATATTCCTTTTTCCACTACTACGCTCTTAGCGCTCCAAATGTCCAGTTGCATTTTCTACAGAAAGAGTGATCAGATCTGCTCAATCAAAAGTATGGTTTAACTCTGTTAGCTGAATGCACAGATCAGAAAGAAGTTTCACCGAATGATTCTGTGTAGTTTATATTTGAAGACATTACTTTTTCCACTATTACCCACTTAGCGCTCCGAATCTCAACTTCCATTTTCTACAAAAAGAGTGTTTCATAACTGCTCAATCAAAAATATGTTTTATCTCTGTTAACTGAATTTACAGATCAGAAATAAGTTTCACAGAATGCATCTGTGTAGTTTTTATTTGAAGATATTCTTTTTCCCAATGTAGGCCTCTTAGCGCTTAGCATGTCCAATTGCAGTTTCTACAGAAAGAGTGTTTCAGAACGGCTCAATCAAAAGTAAGGTTCAACTCTGTTAGTTGAATGCACAGAACAGAAAGAATTTTCACAGAATGCTACTGTGTAGTTTATCTTTGAATATATTCCTTTTTCCACTATTACCCTCTTAGCGCTCCGATTGTCCACTTGCATTTTCTACAGTAAGAGTGTTCAGAACTGCGCAATCAAAAGTATGGTTTAACTCTGTTATCTTAATGAACATATCAGAAATAAGTTTCACACAATGCTTCTGTGTAGTTTTTATTTGAAGATATTATTTTTCCCAATAGAGGCCTCTTAGCGCTCAGAATGTCCAATTGCAGTTTCTACAGAAAGTGTGTTTCAGAAAGGCTCAATCAAAAGTAAGGTTCAACTCTGTTAGTTGAATGCACAGAACAGAAAGAAGTTTCATACAATGCTTCTGTGTAGTTTATATTTGAACATATTCTTTTTTCCACTATTACCCACTTAGCGCTACGAATGTCCAGTTGCATTTTCTACAGACAGAGTGTTTCAAAACTGCTCAATCAAAAGTATGGTTTAACTCTGTTAGCTGAATGCTCAGATCAGAAAGGAGTTTCACAGAATGCTTCTGTGTAGTTTATATTTGAATATATTACTTTTTCCACTACTACTCTCTTAGCGCTCCAAATGTCCAGTTGCATTTTCTACAGAAAGAGTGTTCAGATCTGCTGAATCAAAAGTATGGTTTAACTCTGTTAGCTGAATGCACAGATCAGAAAGAAGTTTCACAGAATGATTCTGTGTAGTTTATATTTGGAGACATTCCTTTTTCCACTATTACCCTCCTAGCGCTCCGAATCTCCACTTGCATTTTCTACAGAAAGAGTGTTTCAGAACGGCTCAATCAAAACTAAGGTTCAACTCTTTTAGTTGAACAAACAGAACAGAAAGAAGTTTCACACAATTCTTCTGTGTAGTTTTTATTTGTAGACATTCTTTTTCCCAATATAGGCCTCTTAGCGCTCAGAAGGTCCAATTGCAGTTTCTACAGAAAGAGTGTTTCAGAACGGCTCAATCAATAGTAAGGTTCAACTCTGTTAGTTGAATGCACAGAACAGAAAGAAGTTTCATACTATGCTTCTGTGTAGTTTATATTTGAACATATTCTTTTTTCCACTATTACCCACTTAGCGCTACGAATGTCCAGTTGCATTTTCTACAGACAGAGTGTTTCAAAACTGCTCAATCAAAAGTATGGTTTAACTCTGTTAGCCTAATGCTCAGATCAGAAAGAAGTTTCACAGAATGCTTCTGTGTATTTTATATTTGAATATATTTCTTTTTCCACTACTACGCTCTTAGCGCTCCAAATGTCCAGTTGCATTTTCTACAGAAAGAGTGTTCAGATCTGCTCAATCAAAAGTATGGTTTAACTCTGTTAGCTGAATGCACAGATCAGAAAGAAGTTTCACAGAATGATTCTGTGTAGTTTATTTTTGAAGACATTCCTTTTTCCACTATTACCCTCTTAGCGCTCCGAATCTCCACTTGCATTTTCTACAAAAAGTGAGTTTCATAACTGCTCAATCAAAAATATATTTTATCTCTGTTAACTGAATTTACAGATCAGAAATAAGTTTCACAGAATGCATCTGTGTAGTTTTTATTTGAAGATATTCTTTTTCCCAATGTATGCCTCCTAGCGCTTAGCATGTCCAATTGCAGTTTCTACAGAAAGAGAGTTTCAGAACGGCTCAATCAAAAGTAAGGTTCAACTCTGTTAGTTGAATGCACAGAACAGGAAGTATTTTCACAGAATGCTACTGTGTAGTTTATATTTGAATATATTCCTTTTTACACTATTACCCTCTTAGCGCTCGGAATGTCCACTTGCATTTTCTACAGAAAGAGTGTTCAGAACTGCGCAATCAAAAGTATGGTTTAACTCTGTTAGCTTAATGAACATATCAGAAATAAGTTTCACACAATGCTTCTGTGTAGTTTTTATTTGAAGATATTATTTTTCCCAATAGAGGCCTCTTAGCGCTCAGAATGTCCAATTGCAGTTTCTACAGAAAGAGTGTTTCAGAAAGGCTCAATCAAAAGTAAGGTTCAACTCTGTTAGTTGAATGCACAGAACAGAAAGAAGTTTCATTCAATGCTTCTGTGTAGTTTATATTTGAACATATTCTTTTTTCCACTATTACCCACTTAGCGCTACGAATGTCCAGTTGCATTTTCTACAGACAGAGTGTTTCAAAACTGCTCAATCAAAAGTATGGTTTAACTCTGTTAGCTGAATGCTCAGATCAGAAAGAAGTTTCACAGAATGCTTCTGTGTATTTTATATTTGAATATATTCCTTTTTCCACTACTACTCTCTTAGCGCTCCAAATGTCCAGTTGCATTTTCTACAGAAAGAGTGTTCAGATCTGCTCAATCAAAAGTATGGTTTAACTCTGTTAGCTGAATGCTCAGATCAGAAAGAAGTTTCACAGAATGCTTCTGTGTATTTTATATTTGAATATATTCCTTTTTCCACTACTACTCTCTTAGCGCTCCAAATGTCCAGTTGCATTTTCTACAGAAAGAGTGTTCAGATCTGCTCAATCAAAAGTATGGTTTAACTCTGTTAGCTGAATGCACAGATCAGAAAGAAGTTTCACCAAATGATTCTGTGTAGTTTATATTTGAAGACATTCCTTTTTCCACTATTACCCTCTTAGCGCTCCGAATCTCCACTTGCATTTTCTACAGAAAGAGTGTTTCAGAACGGCTCAATCAAAACTAAGGTTCAACTCTTTTAGTTGAACAAACAGAACAGAAAGAAGTTTCACACAATTCTTCTGTGTAGTTTTTATTTGTAGACATTCTTTTTCCCAATATAGGCCTCTTAGCGCTCAGAATGTCCAATTGCAGTTTCTACAGAAAGAGTGTTTCAGAACGGCTCAATCAAAAGTAAGGTTCAACTCTGTTAGTTGAATGCACAGAACAGAAAGAAGTTTCATACAATGCTTCTGTGTAGTTTATATTTGAACATATTCTTTTTTCCACTATTACCCACTTAGCGCTACGAATGTCCAGTTGCATTTTCTACAGACAGAGTGTTTCAAAACTGCTCAATCAAAAGTATGGTTTAACTCTGTTAGTTGAATGCTCAGATCCGAAAGAAGTTTCACAGAATGCTTCGGTGTAGTTTATATTTGAATATATGCCTTTTTCCACTACTACGCTCTTAGCGCTCGAAATGTCCATTTGCATTTTCTACAGAAAGAGTGTTCAGATCTGCTCAATCAAAAGTATGGTTTAACTCTGTTAGCTGAATGCACAGATCAGAAAGAAGTTTCACCGAATGATTCTGTGTAGTTTATATTTGAAGACATTCCTTTTTCCACTATTACCCTCTTAGCGCTCCGAATCTCCACTTGCATTTTCTACAAAAAGAGTGTTTCATAACTGCTCAATCAAAAATATGTTTTATCTCTGTTAACTGAATTTACAGATCAGAAATAAGTTTCACAGAATGCATCTGTGTAGTTTTTATTTGAAGATATTCTTTTTCCCAATGTAGGCCTCTTAGCGCTTAGCATGTCCAACAGCAGTTTCTACAGAAAGAGTGTTTCAGAACGGCTCAATCAAAAGTAAGGTTCATCTCTGTTAGTTGAATGCACAGAACAGAAAGAATTTTCACAGAATGCTACTGTGTAGTTTATATTTGAATATATTCCTTTTTCCACTATTACCCTCTTAGCGCTCCGAATGTCCACTTGCATTTTCTACAGAAAGAGTGTTCAGAACTGCGCAATCAAAAGTATGGTTTAACTCTGTTAGCTTAATGAACATATCAGAAATAAGTTTCACACAATGCTTCTGTGTAGTTTTTATTTGAAGATATTATTTTTCCCAATAGAGGCCTCTTAGCGCTCAGAATGTCCAATTGCAGTTTCTACAGAAAGAGAGTTTCAGAAAGGCTCAATCAAATTAAGGTTCAACTCTGTTAGTTGAATGCACAGAACAGAAAGAAGTTTCATACAATGCTTCTGTGTAGTTTATATTTGAACATATTCTTTTTTCCACTATTACCCACTTACCGCTACGAATGTCCAGTTGAATTTTCTACAGACAGAGTGTTTCAAAACTGCTCAATCAAAAGTATGGTTTAACTCTGTTAGCTGAATGCTCAGATCAGAAAGAAGTTTCACAGAATGCTTCTGTGTAGTTTATATTTGAATATATTCCTTTTTCCACTACTACTCTCTTAGCGCTCCAAATGTCCAGTTGCATTTTCTACAGAAAGAGTGTTCGGATCTGCTCAATCAAAAGTATGGTTTAACTCTGTTAGCTGAATGCACAGATCAGAAAGAAGTTTCACAGAATGATTCTGTGTAGTTTATATTTGGAGACATTCCTTTTTCCACTATTACCCTCTTAGCGCTCCGAATCTCCACTTGCATTTTCTACAGAAAGAGTGTTTCAGAACGGCTCAATCAAAACTAAGGTTCAACTCTTTTAGTTGAACAAACAGAACAGAAAGAAGTTTCACACAATTCTTCTGTGTAGTTTTTATTTGTAGACATTTTTTCCCAATATAGGCCTCTTAGCGCTCAGAATGTCCAATTGCAGTTTCTACAGAAAGAGTGTTTCAGAACGGCTCAATCAAAAGTAAGGTTCAACTCTGTTATTTGAATGCACAGAACAGAAAGAAGTTTCATACAATGCTTCTGTGTAGTTTATATTTGAACATATTCTTTTTTCCACTATTACCCACTTAGCGCTACGAATGTCCAGTTGCATTTTCTACAGACAGAGTGTTTCAAAACTGCTCAATCAAAAGTATGGTTTAACTCTGTTAGCTGAATGCTCAGATCAGAAAGAAGTTTCACAGAATGCTTCTGTGTAGTTTATATTTGAATATATTCCTTTTTCCACTACTACGCTCTTAGCGCTCCAAATGTCCAGTTGCATTTTCTACAGAAAGAGTGATCAGATCTGCTCAATCAAAAGTATGGTTTAACTCTGTTAGCTGAATGCACAGATCAGAAAGAAGTTTCACCGAATGATTCTGTGTAGTTTATATTTGAAGACATACCTTTTTCCACTATTACCCTCTTAGCGCTCCGAATCTCCACTTGCATTTTCTACAAAAAGTGTGTTTCATAACTGCTCAATCAAAAATATGTTTTATCTCTGTTAACTGAATTTACAGATCAGAAATAAGTTTCACAGAATGCATCTGTGTAGTTTTTATTTGAAGATATTCTTTTTCCCAATGTAGGCCTCCTAGCGCTTAGCATGTCCAATTGCAGTTTCTACAGAAAGAGAGTTTCAGAACGGCTCAATCAAAAGTAAGGTTCAACTCTGTTAGTTGAATGCACAGAACAGGAAGTATTTTCACAGAATGCTACTGTGTAGTTTATATTTGAATATATTCCTTTTTCCACTATTACCCTCTTAGCGCTCCGAATGTCCACTTGCATTTTCTACAGAAAGAGTGTTCAGAACTGCGCAATCAAAAGTATGGTTTAACTCTGTTAGCTTAATGAACATATCAGAAATAAGTTTCACACAATGCTTCTGTGTAGTTTTTATTTGAAGATATTATTTTTCCCAATAGAGGCCTCTTAGCGCTCAGAATGTCCAATTGCAGTTTCTACAGAAAGAGTGTTTCAGAAAGGCTCAATCAAAAGTAAGGTTCAACTCTGTTAGTTGAATGCACAGAACAGAAAGAAGTTTCATACAATGCTTCTGTGTAGTTTATATTTGAACATATTCTTTTTTCCACTATTACCCACTTAGCGCTACGAATGTCCAGTTGCATTTTCTACAGACAGAGTGTTTCAAAACTGCTCAATCAAAAGTATGGTTTAACTCTGTTAGCTGAATGCTCAGATCAGAAAGAAGTTTCACAGAATGCTTCTGTGTATTTTATATTTGAATATATTCCTTTTTCCACTACTACTCTCTTAGCGCTCCAAATGTCCAGTTGCATTTTCTACAGAAAGAGTGATCAGATCTGCTCAATCAAAAGTATGGTTTAACTCTGTTAGCTGAATGCTCAGATCAGAAAGAAGTTTCACAGAATGCTTCTGTGTATTTTATATTTGAATATATTCCTTTTTCCACTACTACTCTCTTAGCGCTCCAAATGTCCAGTTGCATTTTCTACAGAAAGAGTGTTCAGATCTGCTCAATCAAAAGTATGGTTTAACTCTGTTAGCTGAATGCACAGATCAGAAAGAAGTTTCACCAAATGATTCTGTGTAGTTTATATTTGAAGACATTCCTTTTTCCACTATTACCCTCTTAGCGCTCCGAATCTCCACTTGCATTTTCTACAGATAGAGTGTTTCAGAACGGCTCAATCAAAACTAAGGTTCAACTCTTTTAGTTGAACAAACAGAACAGAAAGAAGTTTCACACAATTCTTCTGTGTAGTTTTTATTTGTAGACATTCTTTTTCCCAATATAGGCCTCTTAGCGCTCAGAATGTCCAATTGCAGTTTCTACAGAAAGAGTGTTTCAGAACGGCTCAATCAAAAGTAAGGTTCAACTCTGTTAGTTGAATGCACAGAACAGAAAGAAGTTTCATACAATGCTTCTGTGTAGTTTATATTTGAACATATTCTTTTTTCCACTATTACCCACTTAGCGCTACGAATGTCCAGTTGCATTTTCTACAGACAGAGTGTTTCAAAACTGCTCAATCAAAAGTATGGTTTAACTCTGTTAGCTGAATGCTCAGATCCGAAAGAAGTTTCACAGAATGCTTCGGTGTAGTTTATATTTGAATATATTCCTTTTTCCACTACTACGCTCTTAGCGCTCGAAATGTCCATTTGCATTTTCTACAGAAAGAGTGTTCAGATCTGCTCAATCAAAAGTATGGTTTAACTCTGTTAGCTGAATGCACAGATCAGAAAGAAGTTTCACCGAATGATTCTGTGTAGTTTATATTTGAAGACATTCCTTTTTCCACTATTACCCTCTTAGCGCTCCGAATCTCCACTTGCATTTTCTACAAAAAGAGTGTTTCATAACTGCTCAATCAAAAATATGTTTTATCTCTGTTAACTGAATTTACAGATCAGAAATAAGTTTCACAGAATGCATCTGTGTAGTTTTTATTTGAAGATATTCTTTTTCCCAATGTAGGCCTCTTAGCGCTTAGCATGTCCAACAGCAGTTTCTACAGAAAGAGTGTTTCAGAACGGCTCAATCAAAAGTAAGGTTCATCTCTGTTAGTTGAATGCACAGAACAGAAAGAATTTTCACAGAATGCTACTGTGTAGTTTATATTTGAATATATTCCTTTTTCCACTATTACCCTCTTAGCGCTCCGAATGTCCACTTGCATTTTCTACAGAAAGAGTGTTCAGAACTGCGCAATCAAAAGTATGGTTTAACTCTGTTAGCTTAATGAACATATCAGAAATAAGTTTCACACAATGCTTCTGTGTAGTTTTTACTTGAAGATATTATTTTTCCCAATAGAGGCCTCTTAGCGCTCAGAATGTCCAATTGCAGTTTCTACAGACAGAGAGTTTCAGAAAGGCTCAATCAAATTAAGGTTCAACTCTGTTAGTTGAATGCACAGAACAGAAAGAAGTTTCATACAATGCTTCTGTGTAGTTTATATTTGAACATATTCTTTTTTCCACTATTACCCACTTAGCGCTACGAATGTCCAGTTGAATTTTCTACAGACAGAGTGTTTCAAAACTGCTCAATCAAAAGTATGGTTTAACTCTGTTAGCTGAATGCTCAGATCAGAAAGAAGTTTCACAGAATGCTTCTGTGTAGTTTATATTTGAATATATTCCTTTTTCCACTACTACTAACTTAGCGCTCCAAATGTCCAGTTGCATTTTCTACAGAAAGAGTGTTCGGATCTGCTCAATCAAAAGTATGGTTTAACTCTGTTAGCTGAATGCACAGATCAGAAAGAAGTTTCACAGAATGATTCTGTGTAGTTTATATTTGGAGACATTCCTTTTTCCACTATTACCCTCTTAGCGCTCCGAATCTCCACTTGCATTTTCTACAGAAAGAGTGTTTCAGAACGGCTCAATCAAAACTAAGGTTCAACTCTTTTAGTTGAACAAACAGAACAGAAAGAAGTTTCACACAATTCTTCTGTGTAGTTTTTATTTGTAGACATTTTTTCCCAATATAGGCCTCTTAGCGCTCAGAATGTCCAATTGCAGTTTCTACAGAAAGAGTGTTTCAGAACGGCTCAATCAAAAGTAAGGTTCAACTCTGTTATTTGAATGCACAGAACAGAAAGAAGTTTCATACAATGCTTCTGTGTAGTTTATATTTGAACATATTCTTTTTTCCACTATTACCCACTTAGCGCTACGAATGTCCAGTTGCATTTTCTACAGACAGAGTGTTTCAAAACTGCTCAATCAAAAGTATGGTTTAACTCTGTTAGCTGAATGCTCAGATCAGAAAGAAGTTTCACAGAATGCTTCTGTGTAGTTTATATTTGAATATATTCCTTTTTCCACTACTACGCTCTTAGCGCTCCAAATGTCCAGTTGCATTTTCTACAGAAAGAGTGATCAGATCTGCTCAATCAAAAGTATGGTTTAACTCTGTTAGCTGAATGCACAGATCAGAAAGAAGTTTCACCGAATGATTCTGTGTAGTTTATATTTGAAGACATACCTTTTTCCACTATTACCCTCTTAGCGCTCCGAATCTCCACTTGCATTTTCTACAAAAAGAGTGTTTCATAACTGCTCAATCAAAAATATGTTTTATCTCTGTTAACTGAATTTACAGATCAGAAATAAGTTTCACAGAATGCATCTGTGTAGTTTTTATTTGAAGATATTCTTTCTCCCAATGTAGGCCTCTTAGCGCTTAGCATGTCCAATTGCAGTTTCTACAGAAAGAGTGTTTCAGAACGGCTCAATCAAAAGTAAGGTTCAACTCTGTTAGTTGAATGCACAGAACAGAAAGAAGTTTCATAGAATGCTTCTGTGTAGTTCATATTTGAACATATTATTTTTTCCACTATTACCCACTTAGCGCTACGAATGTCCAGTTGCATTTTCTACAGACAGAGTGTTTCAAAACTGCTCAATCAAAAGTATGGTTTAACTCTGTTAGCTGAATGCTCAGATCAGAACAAGTTTCACAGAATGCTTCTGTGTAGTTTATATTTGAATATATTCCTTTTTCCACTACTACGCTCTTAGCGCTCCAAATGTCCAGTTGCATTTTCTACAGAAAGAGTGTTCAGATCTGCTCAATCAAAAGTATGTTTTAACTCTGTTAGCTGAATGCACAGATCAGAAAGAAGTTTCACCGAATGATTCTGTGTTGTTTATATTTGAAGACATTCCTTTTTCCACTATTACCCTCTTAGCGCTCGGAATCTCCACTTGCATTTTCTACAAAAAGATTGTTTCATAACTACTCAATCAAAAATATGTTTTATCTCTGTTAACTGAATTTACAGATCAGAAATAAGTTTCACAGAATGCATCTGTGTAGTTTTTATTTGAAGATATTCATTTTCCCAATGTAGGCCTCTTAGCGCTTAGCATGTCCAATTGCAGTTTCTAAAGAAAGAGTGTTTCAGAACGGCTCAATCAAAAGTAAGGTTCAACTCTGTTAGTTGAATGCACAGAACAGAAAGAATTTTCACAGAATGCTACTGTGTAGTTTATATTTGAATATATTCCTTTCTCCACTATTACCCTCTTAGCGCTCCGAATGTCCACTTGCATTTTCTACAGAAAGAGTGTTCAGAACTGCGCAATCAAAAGTATGGTTTAACTCTGTTAGCTTAATGAATATATCAGAAATAAGTTTCACACAATGCTTCTGTGTAGTTTTTATTTGAAGATATTATTTTTCCTAATAGAGGCCTCTTAGCGCTCAGAATGTCCAATTGCAGTTTCTACAGAAAGAGTGTTTCAGAAAGGCTCAATCAAAAGTAAGTTCCAACTCTGTTAGTTGAATGCACAGAACAGAAAGAAATTTCATACAATGCTTCTGTGTAGTTTATATTTGAAGATATTCTTTTTTCCACTATTACCCACTTGGCGCTACGAATGTCCAGTTGCATTTTCTACAGACAGAGTGTTTCAAAACTGCTCAATCAAAAGTATGGTTTAACTCTGTTAGCTGAATGCTCAGATCAGAAAGAAGTTTCACAGAATGCTTCTGTGTAGTTTATATTTGAATATATTCCTTTTTCCACTACTACTCTCTTAGCACTCCAAATGTCCAGTTGCATTTTCTACAGAAAGAGTGTTCAGATCTGCTGAATCAAAAGTATGGTTTAACTCTGTTAGCTGAATGCACAGATCAGAAAGAAGTTTCACAGAATGATTCTGTGTAGTTTATATTTGGAGACATTCCTTTTTCCACTATTACCCACTTAGCGCTCCGAATCTCCACTTGCATTTTCTACAGAAAGAGTGTTTCAGAACGGCTCAATCAAAACTAAGGTTCAACTCTTTTAGTTGAACAAACAGAACAGAAAGAAGTTTCACACAATTCTTCTGTGTAGTTTTTATTTGTAGAGATTCTTTTTCCCAATATAGGCCTCTTAGCGCTCAGAATGTCCAATTGCAGTTTCTACCGAAAGAGTGTTTCAGAACGGCTCAATCAAAAGTAAGGTTAAACTCTGTTAGTTGAATGCACAGAACAGAAAGAAGTTTCATACAATGCTTCTGTGTAGTTTATATTTGAACATATTCTTTTTTCCACTATTACCCACTTAGCGCTACGAATGTCCAGTTGCATTTTCTACAGACAGAGTGTTTCAAAACTGCTCAATCAAAAGTATGGTTTAACTCTGTTAGCTGAATGCTCAGATCAGAAAGAAGTTTCACAGAATGCTTCTGTGTAGTTTATATTTGAATATATTCCTTTTTCCACTAGTACGCTCTTAGCGCTCCAAATGTCCAGTTGCATTTTCTACAGAAAGAGTGTTCAGATCTGCTCAATCAAAATTATGGTTTAACTCTGTTAGCTGAATGCACAGATCAGAAAGAAGTTTCACCGAATGATTCTGTGTAGTTTATATTTGAAGACATTCCTTTTTCCACTATTACCCTCTTAGCGCTCCGAATCTCCACTTGCATTTTCTACAAAAAGAGTGTTTCATAACTGCTCAATCAAAAATATGTTTTATCTCTGTTAACTGAATTTACAGATCAGAAATAAGTTTCACAGAATGCATCTGTGTAGTTTTTATTTGAAGATATTCTTTTTCTCAATGTAGGCCTCTTAGCGCTTAGCATGTCCAATTGCAGTTTCTACAGAAAGAGTGTTTCAGAACGGCTCAATCAAAAGTAAGGTTCAACTCTGTTAGTTGAATGCACAGAACAGAAAGAATTTTCACAGAATGCTACTGTGTAGTTTATATTTGAATATATTCCTTTCTCCACTATTACCCTCTTAGCGCTCCGAATGTCCACTTGCATTTTCTACAGAAAGAGTGTTCAGAACTGCGCAATCAAAAGTATGGTTTAACTCTGTTAGCTTAATGAATATATCAGAAATAAGTTTCACACAATGCTTCTGTGTAGTTTTTATTTGAAGATATTATTTTTCCCAATAGAGGCCTCTTAGCGCTCAGAATGTCCAATTGCAGTTTCTACAGAAAGAGTGTTTCAGAAAGGCTCAATCAAAAGTAAGGTTCAACTCTGTTAGTTGAATGCACAGAACAGAAAGAAATTTCATACAATGCTTCTGTGTTGTTTATATTTGAAGATATTCTTTTTTCCACTATTACCCACTTGGCGCTACGGATGTCCAGTTGTATTTTCTACAGAGGGAGTGTTTCAAAACTGCTCAATCAAAAGTATGGTTTAAATCTGTTAGCTGAATGCTCAGATCAGAAAGAAGTTTCACAGAATGCTTCTGTGTAGTTTATATTTGAATATATTCCTTTTTCCACTACTACTCTCTTAGCGCTCCAAATGTCCAGTTGCATTTTCTACAGAAAGAGTGTTCAGATCTGCTCAATCAAAAGTATGGTTTAACTCTGTTAGCTGAATGCACAGATCAGAAAGAAGTTTCACAGAATGATTCTGTGTAGTTTATATTTGGAGACATTCCTTTTTCCACTATTACCCTCTTAGCGCTCCGAATCTACACTTGCATTTTCTACAGAAAGAGTGTTTCAGAATGGCTCAATCAAAACTAAGGTTCAACTCTTTTAGTTGAACAAACAGAACAGAAAGAAGTTTCACACAATTCTTCTGTGTAGTTTTTATTTGTAGACATTCTTTTTCCCAATATTGGCCTCTTAGCGCTCAGAATGTCCAATTGCAGTTTCTACAGAAAGAGTGTTTCAGAACGGCTCAATCAAAAGTAAGGTTCAACTCTGTTAGTTGAATGCACAGAAAAGAAAGAAGTTTCATACAATGCTTCTGTGTAGTTTATATTTGAACATATTTTTTTTCCACTATTACCCACTTAGCGCTACGAATGTCCAGTTGCATTTTCTACAGACAGAGTGTTTCAAAACTGCTCAATCAAAAGTATGGTTTAACTCTGCTAGCTGAATGCTCAGATCAGAAAGAAGTTTCACAGAATGCTTCTGTGTAGTTTATATTTGAATATATTCCTTTTTCCACTACTACGCTCTTAGCGCTCCAAATGTCCAGTTGCATTTTCTACAGAAAGAGTGATCAGATCTGCTCAATCAAAAGTATGGTTTAACTCTGTTAGCTGAATGCACAGATCAGAAAGAAGTTTCACCGAATGATTCTGTGTAGTTTATATTTGAAGACATACCTTTTTCCACTATTACCCTCTTAGCGCTCCGAATCTCCACTTGCATTTTCTACAAAAAGAGTGTTTCATAACTGCTCAATCAAAAATATGTTTTATCTCTGTTAACTGAATTTACAGATCAGAAATAAGTTTCACAGAATGCATCTGTGTAGTTTTTATTTGAAGATATTCTTTCTCCCAATGTAGGCCTCTTAGCGCTTAGCATGTCCAATTGCAGTTTCTACAGAAAGAGTGTTTCAGAACGGCTCAATCAAAAGTAAGGTTCAACTCTGTTAGTTGAATGCACAGAACAGAAAGAAGTTTCATAGAATGCTTCTGTGTAGTTCATATTTGAACATATTATTTTTTCCACTATTACCCACTTAGCGCTACGAATGTCCAGTTGCATTTTCTACAGACAGAGTGTTTCAAAACTGCTCAATCAAAAGTATGGTTTAACTCTGTTAGCTGAATGCTCAGATCAGAACAAGTTTCACAGAATGCTTCTGTGTAGTTTATATTTGAATATATTCCTTTTTCCACTACTACGCTCTTAGCGCTCCAAATGTCCAGTTGCATTTTCTACAGAAAGAGTGTTCAGATCTGCTCAATCAAAAGTATGTTTTAACTCTGTTAGCTGAATGCACAGATCAGAAAGAAGTTTCACCGAATGATTCTGTGTTGTTTATATTTGAAGACATTCCTTTTTCCACTATTACCCTCTTAGCGCTCGGAATCTCCACTTGCATTTTCTACAAAAAGATTGTTTCATAACTACTCAATCAAAAATATGTTTTATCTCTGTTAACTGAATTTACAGATCAGAAATAAGTTTCACAGAATGCATCTGTGTAGTTTTTATTTGAAGATATTCATTTTCCCAATGTAGGCCTCTTAGCGCTTAGCATGTCCAATTGCAGTTTCTAAAGAAAGAGTGTTTCAGAACGGCTCAATCAAAAGTAAGGTTCAACTCTGTTAGTTGAATGCACAGAACAGAAAGAATTTTCACAGAATGCTACTGTGTAGTTTATATTTGAATATATTCCTTTCTCCACTATTACCCTCTTAGCGCTCCGAATGTCCACTTGCATTTTCTACAGAAAGAGTGTTCAGAACTGCGCAATCAAAAGTATGGTTTAACTCTGTTAGCTTAATGAATATATCAGAAATAAGTTTCACACAATGCTTCTGTGTAGTTTTTATTTGAAGATATTATTTTTCCTAATAGAGGCCTCTTAGCGCTCAGAATGTCCAATTGCAGTTTCTACAGAAAGAGTGTTTCAGAAAGGCTCAATCAAAAGTAAGTTCCAACTCTGTTAGTTGAATGCACAGAACAGAAAGAAATTTCATACAATGCTTCTGTGTAGTTTATATTTGAAGATATTCTTTTTTCCACTATTACCCACTTGGCGCTACGAATGTCCAGTTGCATTTTCTACAGACAGAGTGTTTCAAAACTGCTCAATCAAAAGTATGGTTTAACTCTGTTAGCTGAATGCTCAGATCAGAAAGAAGTTTCACAGAATGCTTCTGTGTAGTTTATATTTGAATATATTCCTTTTTCCACTACTACTCTCTTAGCACTCCAAATGTCCAGTTGCATTTTCTACAGAAAGAGTGTTCAGATCTGCTGAATCAAAAGTATGGTTTAACTCTGTTAGCTGAATGCACAGATCAGAAAGAAGTTTCACAGAATGATTCTGTGTAGTTTATATTTGGAGACATTCCTTTTTCCACTATTACCCACTTAGCGCTCCGAATCTCCACTTGCATTTTCTACAGAAAGAGTGTTTCAGAACGGCTCAATCAAAACTAAGGTTCAACTCTTTTAGTTGAACAAACAGAACAGAAAGAAGTTTCACACAATTCTTCTGTGTAGTTTTTATTTGTAGAGATTCTTTTTCCCAATATAGGCCTCTTAGCGCTCAGAATGTCCAATTGCAGTTTCTACCGAAAGAGTGTTTCAGAACGGCTCAATCAAAAGTAAGGTTAAACTCTGTTAGTTGAATGCACAGAACAGAAAGAAGTTTCATACAATGCTTCTGTGTAGTTTATATTTGAACATATTCTTTTTTCCACTATTACCCACTTAGCGCTACGAATGTCCAGTTGCATTTTCTACAGACAGAGTGTTTCAAAACTGCTCAATCAAAAGTATGGTTTAACTCTGTTAGCTGAATGCTCAGATCAGAAAGAAGTTTCACAGAATGCTTCTGTGTAGTTTATATTTGAATATATTCCTTTTTCCACTAGTACGCTCTTAGCGCTCCAAATGTCCAGTTGCATTTTCTACAGAAAGAGTGTTCAGATCTGCTCAATCAAAATTATGGTTTAACTCTGTTAGCTGAATGCACAGATCAGAAAGAAGTTTCACCGAATGATTCTGTGTAGTTTATATTTGAAGACATTCCTTTTTCCACTATTACCCTCTTAGCGCTCCGAATCTCCACTTGCATTTTCTACAAAAAGAGTGTTTCATAACTGCTCAATCAAAAATATGTTTTATCTCTGTTAACTGAATTTACAGATCAGAAATAAGTTTCACAGAATGCATCTGTGTAGTTTTTATTTGAAGATATTCTTTTTCTCAATGTAGGCCTCTTAGCGCTTAGCATGTCCAATTGCAGTTTCTACAGAAAGAGTGTTTCAGAACGGCTCAATCAAAAGTAAGGTTCAACTCTGTTAGTTGAATGCACAGAACAGAAAGAATTTTCACAGAATGCTACTGTGTAGTTTATATTTGAATATATTCCTTTCTCCACTATTACCCTCTTAGCGCTCCGAATGTCCACTTGCATTTTCTACAGAAAGAGTGTTCAGAACTGCGCAATCAAAAGTATGGTTTAACTCTGTTAGCTTAATGAATATATCAGAAATAAGTTTCACACAATGCTTCTGTGTAGTTTTTATTTGAAGATATTATTTTTCCCAATAGAGGCCTCTTAGCGCTCAGAATGTCCAATTGCAGTTTCTACAGAAAGAGTGTTTCAGAAAGGCTCAATCAAAAGTAAGGTTCAACTCTGTTAGTTGAATGCACAGAACAGAAAGAAATTTCATACAATGCTTCTGTGTTGTTTATATTTGAAGATATTCTTTTTTCCACTATTACCCACTTGGCGCTACGGATGTCCAGTTGTATTTTCTACAGAGGGAGTGTTTCAAAACTGCTCAATCAAAAGTATGGTTTAAATCTGTTAGCTGAATGCTCAGATCAGAAAGAAGTTTCACAGAATGCTTCTGTGTAGTTTATATTTGAATATATTCCTTTTTCCACTACTACTCTCTTAGCGCTCCAAATGTCCAGTTGCATTTTCTACAGAAAGAGTGTTCAGATCTGCTCAATCAAAAGTATGGTTTAACTCTGTTAGCTGAATGCACAGATCAGAAAGAAGTTTCACAGAATGATTCTGTGTAGTTTATATTTGGAGACATTCCTTTTTCCACTATTACCCTCTTAGCGCTCCGAATCTACACTTGCATTTTCTACAGAAAGAGTGTTTCAGAATGGCTCAATCAAAACTAAGGTTCAACTCTTTTAGTTGAACAAACAGAACAGAAAGAAGTTTCACACAATTCTTCTGTGTAGTTTTTATTTGTAGACATTCTTTTTCCCAATATTGGCCTCTTAGCGCTCAGAATGTCCAATTGCAGTTTCTACAGAAAGAGTGTTTCAGAACGGCTCAATCAAAAGTAAGGTTCAACTCTGTTAGTTGAATGCACAGAAAAGAAAGAAGTTTCATACAATGCTTCTGTGTAGTTTATATTTGAACATATTTTTTTTCCACTATTACCCACTTAGCGCTACGAATGTCCAGTTGCATTTTCTACAGACAGAGTGTTTCAAAACTGCTCAATCAAAAGTATGGTTTAACTCTGCTAGCTGAATGCTCAGATCAGAAAGAAGTTTCACAGAATGCTTCTGTGTAGTTTATATTTGAATATATTCCTTTTTCCACTACTACGATCTTAGCGCTCCAATTGTCCAGTTGCATTTTCTACAGAAAGAGTGTTCAGATCTGCTCAATCAAAAGTATGGTTTAACTCTGTTAGCTGAATGCACAGATCAGAAAGAAGTTTCACAGAATGATTCTGTGTAGTTTATATTTGGAGACATTCCTTTTTCCACTATTACCCTCTTAGCGCTCCGAATCTCCACTTGCATTTTCTACAAAAAGATTGTTTCATAACTGCTCAATCAAAAATATCTTTTATCTCTGTTAACTGAATTTACAGATCAGAAATAAGTTTCACAGAATGCATCTGTGTAGTTTTTATTTGAAGATATTCTTTTTCTCAATGTAGGCCTCTTAGCGCTTAGCATGTCCAATTGCAGTTTCTACAGAAAGAGTGTTTCAGAACGGCTCAATCAAAAGTAAGGTTCAACTCTGTTAGTTGAATGCACAGAACAGAAAGAATTTTCACAGAATGCTACTGTGTAGTTTATATTTGAATATATTCCTTTCTCCACTATTACCCTCTTAGCGCTCCGAATGTCCACTTTCATTTTCTACAGAAAGAGTGTTCAGAACTGCGCAATCAAAAGTATGGTTTAACTCTGTTAGCTTAATGAATATATCAGAAATAAGTTTCACACAATGCTTCTGTGTAGTTTTTATTTGAAGATATTATTTTTCCCAATAGAGGCCTCTTAGCGCTCAGAATGTCCAATTGCAGTTTCTACAGAAAGAGTGTTTCAGAAAGGCTCAATCAAAAGTAAGGTTCAACTCTGTTAGTTGAATGCACAGAACAGAAAGAAATTTCATACAATGCTTCTGTGTAGTTTATATTTGAAGATATTCTTTTTTCCACTATTACCCACTTGGCGCTACGAATGTCCAGTTGCATTTTCTACAGACAGAGTGTTTCAAAACTGCTCAATCAAAAGTATGGTTTAACTCTGTTAGCTGAATGCTCAGATCAGAAAGAAGTTTCACAGAATGCTTCTGTGTAGTTTATATTTGAATATATTCCTTTTTCCACTACTACTCTCTTAGCGCTCCAAATGTCCAGTTGCATTTTCTACAGAAAGAGTGTTCAGATCTGCTGAATCAAAAGTATGGTTTAACTCTGTTAGCTGAATGCACAGATCAGAAAGAAGTTTCACAGAATGATTCTGTGTAGTTTATATTTGGAGACATTCCTTTTTCCACTATTACCCACTTAGCGCTCCGAATCTCCACTTGCATTTTCTACAGAAAGAGTGTTTCAGAACGGCTCAATCAAAACTAAGGTTCAACTCTTTTAGTTGAACAAACAGAACAGAAAGAAGTTTCACACAATTCTTCTGTGTAGTTTTTATTTGTAGAGATTCTTTTTCCCAATATAGGCCTCTTAGCGCTCAGAATGTCCAATTGCAGTTTCTACCGAAAGAGTGTTTCAGAACGGCTCAATCAAAAGTAAGGTTAAACTCTGTTAGTTGAATGCACAGAACAGAAAGAAGTTTCATACAATGCTTCTGTGTAGTTTATATTTGAACATATTCTTTTTTCCACTATTACCCACTTAGCGCTACGAATGTCCAGTTGCATTTTCTACAGACAGAGTGTTTCAAAACTGCTCAATCAAAAGTATGGTTTAACTCTGTTAGCTGAATGCTCAGATCAGAAAGAAGTTTCACAGAATGCTTCTGTGTAGTTTATATTTGAATATATTCCTTTTTCCACTAGTACGCTCTTAGCGCTCCAAATGTCCAGTTGCATTTTCTACAGAAAGAGTGTTCAGATCTGCTCAATCAAAATTATGGTTTAACTCTGTTAGCTGAATGCACAGATCAGAAAGAAGTTTCACCGAATGATTCTGTGTAGTTTATATTTGAAGACATTCCTTTTTCCACTATTACCCTCTTAGCGCTCCGAATCTCCACTTGCATTTTCTACAAAAAGAGTGTTTCATAACTGCTCAATCAAAAATATGTTTTATCTCTGTTAACTGAATTTACAGATCAGAAATAAGTTTCACAGAATGCATCTGTGTAGTTTTTATTTGAAGATATTCTTTTTCTCAATGTAGGCCTCTTAGCGCTTAGCATGTCCAATTGCAGTTTCTACAGAAAGAGTGTTTCAGAACGGCTCAATCAAAAGTAAGGTTCAACTCTGTTAGTTGAATGCACAGAACAGAAAGAATTTTCACAGAATGCTACTGTGTAGTTTATATTTGAATATATTCCTTTCTCCACTATTACCCTCTTAGCGCTCCGAATGTCCACTTGCATTTTCTACAGAAAGAGTGTTCAGAACTGCGCAATCAAAAGTATGGTTTAACTCTGTTAGCTTAATGAATATATCAGAAATAAGTTTCACACAATGCTTCTGTGTAGTTTTTATTTGAAGATATTATTTTTCCCAATAGAGGCCTCTTAGCGCTCAGAATGTCCAATTGCAGTTTCTACAGAAAGAGTGTTTCAGAAAGGCTCAATCAAAAGTAAGGTTCAACTCTGTTAGTTGAATGCACAGAACAGAAAGAAATTTCATACAATGCTTCTGTGTTGTTTATATTTGAAGATATTCTTTTTTCCACTATTACCCACTTGGCGCTACGGATGTCCAGTTGTATTTTCTACAGAGGGAGTGTTTCAAAACTGCTCAATCAAAAGTATGGTTTAAATCTGTTAGCTGAATGCTCAGATCAGAAAGAAGTTTCACAGAATGCTTCTGTGTAGTTTATATTTGAATATATTCCTTTTTCCACTACTACTCTCTTAGCGCTCCAAATGTCCAGTTGCATTTTCTACAGAAAGAGTGTTCAGATCTGCTCAATCAAAAGTATGGTTTAACTCTGTTAGCTGAATGCACAGATCAGAAAGAAGTTTCACAGAATGATTCTGTGTAGTTTATATTTGGAGACATTCCTTTTTCCACTATTACCCTCTTAGCGCTCCGAATCTACACTTGCATTTTCTACAGAAAGAGTGTTTCAGAATGGCTCAATCAAAACTAAGGTTCAACTCTTTTAGTTGAACAAACAGAACAGAAAGAAGTTTCACACAATTCTTCTGTGTAGTTTTTATTTGTAGACATTCTTTTTCCCAATATTGGCCTCTTAGCGCTCAGAATGTCCAATTGCAGTTTCTACAGAAAGAGTGTTTCAGAACGGCTCAATCAAAAGTAAGGTTCAACTCTGTTAGTTGAATGCACAGAAAAGAAAGAAGTTTCATACAATGCTTCTGTGTAGTTTATATTTGAACATATTCTTTTTTCCACTATTACCCACTTAGCGCTACGAATGTCCAGTTGCATTTTCTACAGACAGAGTGTTTCAAAACTGCTCAATCAAAAGTATGGCTTAACTCTGCTAGCTGAATGCTCAGATCAGAAAGAAGTTTCACAGAATGCTTCTGTGTAGTTTATATTTGAATATATTCCTTTTTCCACTACTACGATCTTATCGCTCCAATTGTCCAGTTGCATTTTCTACAGAAAGAGTGTTCAGATCTGCTCAATCAAAAGTATGGTTTAACTCTGTTAGCTGAATGCACAGATCAGAAAGAAGTTTCACAGAATGATTCTGTGTAGTTTATATTTGGAGACATTCCTTTTTCCACTATTACCCTCTTAGCGCTCCGAATCTCCACTTGCATTTTCTACAAAAAGATTGTTTCATAACTGCTCAATCAAAAATATGTTTTATCTCTGTTAACTGAATTTACAGATCAGAAATAAGTTTCACAGAATGCATCTGTGTAGTTTTTATTTGAAGATATTCTTTTTCTCAATGTAGGCCTCTTAGCGCTTAGCATGTCCAATTGCAGTTTCTACAGAAAGAGTGTTTCAGAACGGCTCAATCAAAAGTAAGGTTCAACTCTGTTAGTTGAATGCACAGAACAGAAAGAATTTTCACAGAATGCTACTGTGTAGTTTATATTTGAATATATTCCTTTCTCCACTATTACCCTCTTAGCGCTCCGAATGTCCACTTTCATTTTCTACAGAAAGAGTGTTCAGAACTGCGCAATCAAAAGTATGGTTTAACTCTGTTAGCTTAATGAATATATCAGAAATAAGTTTCACACAATGCTTCTGTGTAGTTTTTATTTGAAGATATTATTTTTCCCAATAGAGGCCTCTTAGCGCTCAGAATGTCCAATTGCAGTTTCTACAGAAAGAGTGTTTCAGAAAGGCTCAATCAAAAGTAAGGTTCAACTCTGTTAGTTGAATGCACAGAACAGAAAGAAATTTCATACAATGCTTCTGTGTTGTTTATATTTGAAGATATTCTTTTTTCCACTATTACCCACTTGGCGCTACGAATGTCCAGTTGTATTTTCTACAGAGGGAGTGTTTCAAAACTGCTCAATCAAAAGTATGGTTTAACTCTGTTAGCTGAATGCTCAGATCAGAAACAAGTTTCACAGAATGCTTCTGTGTAGTTTATATTTGAATATATTCCTTTTTCATCTACTACTCTCTTAGCGCTCCAAATGTCCAGTTGCATTTTCTACAGAAAGAGTGTTCAGATCTGCTGAATCAAAAGTATGGTTTAACTCTGTTAGCTGAATGCACAGATCAGAAAGAAGTTTCACAGAATGATTCTGTGTAGTTTATATTTGGAGACATTCCTTTTTCCACTATTACCCTCTTAGCGCTCCGAATCTCCACTTGCATTTTCTACAGAAAGAGTGTTTCAGAACGGCTCAATCAAAACTAAGGTTCAACTCTTTTATTTGAACAAACAGAACAGAAAGAAGTTTCACACAATTGTTCTGTGTAGTTTTTATTTGTAGACATTCTTTTTCCCAATATAGGCCTCTTAGAGCTCAGAATGTCCAATTGCAGTTTCTACAGAAAGAGTGTTTCAGAACGGCTCAATCAAAAGTAAGGTTCAACTCTGTTAGTTGAATGCACAGAACAGAAAGAAGTTTCATACAATGCTTCTGTGTAGTTTATAATTGAACATATTCTTTTTTCCACTATTACCCACTTAGCGCTACGAATGTCCAGTTGCATTTTCTACAGACAGAGTGTTTCAAAACTGCTCAATCAAAAGTATGGTTTAACTCTGCTAGCTGAATGCTCAGATCAGAAAGAAGTTTCACAGAATGCTTCTGTGTAGTTTATATTTGAATATATTCCTTTTTCCACTACTACGATCTTAGCGCTCCAAATGTCCAGTTGCTTTTTCTACAGAAAGAGTGTTCAGATCTGCTCAATCAAAAGTATGGTTTAACTCTGTTAGCTGAATGCACAGATCAGAAAGAAGTTTCACAGAATGATTCTGTGTAGTTTATATTTGGAGACATTCCTTTTTCCACTATTACCCTCTTAGCGCTCCGAATCTCCACTTGCATTTTCTACAAAAAGATTGTTTCATAACTGCTCAATCAAAAATATGTTTTATCTCTGTTAACTGAATTTACAGATCAGAAATAAGTTTCACAGAATGCATCTGTGTAGTTTTTATTTGAAGATATTCTTTTTCTCAATGTAGGCCTCTTAGCGCTTAGCATGTCCAATTGCAGTTTCTACAGAAAGAGTGTTTCAGAACGGCTCAATCAAAAGTAAGGTTCAACTCTGTTAGTTGAATGCACAGAACAGAAAGAATTTTCACAGAATGCTACTGTGTAGTTTATATTTGAATATATTCCTTTCTCCACTATTACCCTCTTAGCGCTCCGAATGTCCACTTGCATTTTCTACAGAAAGAGTGTTCAGAACTGCGCAATCAAAGGTATGGTTTAACTCTGTTAGCTTAATGAACATATCAGAAATAAGTTTCACACAATGCTTCTGTGTAGTTTTTATTTGAAGATATTAATTTTCCCAATAGAGGCCTCTTAGCGCTCAGAATGTCCAATTGCAGTTTCTACAGAAAGAGTGTTTCAGAACGGCTCAATCAAAAGTAAGGTTCATCTCTGTTAGTTGAATGCACAGAACAGAAAGAAATTTCATACAATGCTTCTGTGTAGTTTATATTTGAACATATTCTTTTTTCCACTATTACCCACTTAGCGCTACGAATGTCCATGTGCATTTTCTACAGACAGAGTTTTTCAAAACTGCTCAATCAAAAGTATGGTTTAACTCTGTTAGCTGAATGCTCAGATCAGAAAGAAGTTTCACAGAATGCTTCTGTGTAGTTTATATTTGAATATATTCCTTTTTCCACTGCTACTCTCTTAGTGCTCCAAATGTCCAGTTGCATTTTCTACAGAAAGAGTGTTCAGATCTGCTCAATCAAAAGTATGGTTTAACTCTGTTAGCTGAATGCACAGATCAGAAAGAAGTTTCACCAAATGATTCTGTGTAGTTTATATTTGAAGACATTCCTTTTTCCACTATTACCCCCTTAGCGCTCCGAATCTCCACTTGCATTTTCTACAAAAAGAGTGTTTCATAACTGCTCAATCAAAAATATGTTTTATCTCTGTTAACTGAATTTACAGATAAGAAATAAGTTTCACAGAATGCATCTGTGTAGTTTTTATTTGAAGATATTCTTTTTCCCAATGTAGGCCTCTTAGCGCTTAGCATGTCCAATTGCAGTTTCTACAGAAAGAGTGTTTCAGAACGGCTCAATCAAAAGTAAGGTTCAACTCTGTTAGTTGAATGCACAGAACAGAAAGAATTTTCACAGAATGCTACTGTGTAGTTTATATTTGAATATATTCCTTTTTCCACTAATACCCTCTTAGCGCTCCGAATGTCCACTTGCATTTTCTACAGAAAGAGTGTTCAGAACTGCGCAATCAAAAGTATGGTTTAACTCTGTTAGCTTAATGAACATATCAAAAATAAGTTTCACACAATGCTTCTGTGTATTTTTTATTTGAAGATATTATTTTTCCCAATAGAGGCCTCTTAGCGCTCAGAATGTCCAATTGCAGTTTCTACAGAAAGAGTGTTTCAGAAAGGCTCAATCAAAAGTGAGGTTCAACTCTGTTAGTTGAATGCACAGAACAGAAAGAAGTTTCATACAATGCTTCTGTGTAGTTTATATTTGAACATATTCTTTTTTCCACTATTACCCACTTAGCGCTACGAATGTCCAGTTGCATTTTCTACAGACAGAGTGTTTCAAAACTGCTCAATCAAAAGTATGGTTTAACTCTGCTAGCTGAATGCTCAGATCAGAAAGAAGTTTCACAGAATGCTTCTGTGTAGTTTATATTTGAATATATTCCTTTTTCCACTACTACGATCTTAGCGCTCCAAATGTCCAGTTGCATTTTCTACAGAAAGAGTGTTCAGATCTGCTCAATCAAAAGTATGGTTTAACTCTGTTAGCTGAATGCACAGATCAGAAAGAAGTTTCACAGAATGATTCTGTGTAGTTTATATTTGGAGACATTCCTTTTTCCACTATTACCCTCTTAGCGCTCCGAATCTCCACTTGCATTTTCTACAAAAAGAGTGTTTCATAACTGCTCAATCAAAAATATGTTTTATCTTTGTTAACTGAATTTACAGATCAGAAATAAGTTTCACAGAATGCATCTGTGTAGTTTTTATTTGAAGATATTCTTTTTCCCAATGTAGGCCTCTTAGCGCTTAGCATGTCCAATTGCAGTTTCTACAGAAAGAGTGTTTCAGAACGGCTCAATCAAAAGTAAGGTTCAACTCTGTTAGTTGAATGCACAGAACAGAAAGTATTTTCACAGAATGCTACTGTGTAGTTTATATATGAATATATACCTTTCTCCACTATTAGCCTCTTAGCGCTCCGAATGTCCACTTGCATTTTCTACAGAAAGAGTGTTCAGAACTGCGCAATCAAAGGTATGGTTTAACTCTGTTAGCTTAATGAACATATCAGAAATAAGTTTCACACAATGCTTCTGTGTAGTTTTTATTTGAAGATATTAATTTTCCCAATAGAGGCCTCTTAGCGCTCAGAATGTCCAATTGCAGTTTCTACAGAAAGAGTGTTTCAGAACGGCTCAATCAAAAGTAAGGTTCATCTCTGTTAGTTGAATGCACAGAACAGAAAGAAATTTCATACAATGCTTCTGTGTAGTTTATATTTGAACATATTCTTTTTTCCACTATTACCCACTTAGCGCTACGAATGTCCAGGTGCATTTTCTACAGACAGAGTGTTTCAAAACTGCTCAATCAAAAGTATGGTTTAACTCTGTTAGCTGAATGCTCAGATCAGAAAGAAGTTTCACAGAATGCTTCTGTGTAGTTTATATTTGAATATATTCCTTTTTCCACTGCTACTCTCTTAGTGCTCCAAATGTCCAGTTGCATTTTCTACAGAAAGAGTGTTCAGATCTGCTCAATCAAAAGTATGGTTTAACTCTGTTAGCTGAATGCACAGATCAGAAAGAAGTTTCACCAAATGATTCTGTGTAGTTTATATTTGAAGACATTCCTTTTTCCACTATTACCCCCTTAGCGCTCCGAATCTCCACTTGCATTTTCTACAAAAAGAGTGTTTCATAACTGCTCAATCAAAAATATGTTTTATCTCTGTTAACTGAATTTACAGATAAGAAATAAGTTTCACAGAATGCATCTGTGTAGTTTTTATTTGAAGATATTCTTTTTCCCAATGTAGGCCTCTTAGCGCTTAGCATGTCCAATTGCAGTTTCTACAGAAAGAGTGCTTCAGAACGGCTCAATCAAAAGTAAGGTTCAACTCTGTTAGTTGAATGCACAGAACAGAAAGAATTTTCACAGAATGCTACTGTGTAGTTTATATTTGAATATATTCCTTTTTCCACTATTACCCTCTTAGCGCTCCGAATGTCCACTTGCATTTTCTACAGAAAGAGTGTTCAGAACTGCGCAATCAAAAGTATGGTTTAACTCTGTTAGCTTAATGAACATATCAGAAATAAGTTTCACACAATGCTTCTGTGTATTTTTTATTTGAAGATATTATTTTTCCCAATAGAGGCCTCTTAGCGCTCAGAATGTCCAATTGCAGTTTCTACAGAAAGAGTGTTTCAGAAAGGCTCAATCAAAAGTGAGGTTCAACTCTGTTAGTTGAATGCACAGAACAGAAAGTAGTTTCATACAATGCTTCTGTGTAGTTTATATTTGAACATATTCTTTTTTCCACTATTACCCACTTAGCGCTACGAATGTCCAGTTGCATTTTCTACAGACAGAGTGTTTCAAAACTGGTCAATCAAAAGTATGGTTTAATTCTGTTAGCTGAATGCTCAGATCAGAAAGAAGTTTCACAGAATGCTTCTGTGTAGTTTATATTTGAATATATTCCTTTTTCCACTACTACTCTCTTAGCGCTCCAAATGTCCAGTTGCATTTTCTACAGAAAGAGTGTTCAGATCTGCTCAATCAAAAGTATGCTTTAACTCTGTTAGCTGAATGCACAGATCAGAAAGAAGTTTCACAGAATGATTCTGTGTAGTTTATATTTGGAGACATTCCTTTCTCCACTATTACCCTCTTAGCGCTCCGAATGTCCACTTGCATTTTCTACAGAAAGAGTGTTCAGAACTGCGCAATCAAAAGTATGGTTTAACTCTGTTAGCTTAATGAACATATCAGAAATAAGTTTCACACAATGCTTCTGTGTAGTTTTTATTTGAAGATATTATTTTTCCCAATAGAGGCCTCTTAGCGCTCAGAATGTCCAATTGCAGTTTCTACAGAAAGAGTGTTTCAGAAAGGCTCAAACAAAATTAAGGTTCATCTCTGTTAGTTGAATGCACAGAACAGAAAGAAATTTCATACAATGCTTCTGTGTAGTTTATATTTGAACATATTCTTTTTTCCACTATTACCCACTTAGCGCTACGAATGTCCAGTTGCATTTTCTACAGACAGAGTGTTTCAAAACTGCTCAATCAAAAGTATGGTTTAACTCTGCTAGCTGAATGCTCAGATCAGAAAGAAGTTTCACAGAATGCTTCTGTGTAGTTTATATTTGAATATATTCCTTTTTCCACTACTACGATCTTAGCGCTCCAAATGTCCAGTTGCATTTTCTACAGAAAGAGTGTTCAGATCTGCTCAATCAAAAGTATGGTTTAACTCTGTTAGCTGAATGCACAGATCAGAAAGAAGTTTCACAGAATGATTCTGTGTAGTTTATATTTGGAGACATTCCTTTTTCCACTATTACCATCTTAGCGCTCCGAATCTCCACTTGCATTTTCTATAAAAAGAGTGTTTCATAACTGCTCAATCAAAAATATGTTTTATCTCTGTTAACTGAATTTACAGATCAGAAATAAGTTTCACAGAATGCATCTGTGTAGTTTTTATTTGAAGATATTCTTTTTCCCAATGTAGGCCTCTTAGCGCTTAGCATGTCCAATTGCAGTTTCTACAGAAAGAGTGTTTCAGAACGGCTCAATCAAAAGTAAGGTTCAACTCTGTTAGTTGAATGCACAGAACAGAAAGTATTTTCACAGAATGCTACTGTGTAGTTTATATTTGAATATATACCTTTCTCCACTATTACCCTCTTAGCGCTCCGAATGTCCACTTGCATTTTCTACAGAAAGAGTGTTCAGAACTGCGCAATCAAAGGTATGGTTTAACTCTGTTAGCTTAATGAACATATCAGAAATAAGTTTCACACAATGCTTCTGTGTAGTTTTTATTTGAAGATATTAATTTTCCCAATAGAGGCCTCTTAGCGCTCAGAATGTCCAATTGCAGTTTCTACAGAAAGAGTGTTTCAGAACGGCTCAATCAAAAGTAAGGTTCATCTCTGTTAGTTGAATGCACAGAACAGAAAGAAATTTCATACAATGCTTCTGTGTAGTTTATATTTGAACATATTCTTTTTTCCACTATTACCCACTTAGCGCTACGAATGTCCAGGTGCATTTTCTACAGTCAGAGTGTTTCAAAACTGCTCAATCAAAAGTATGGTTTAACTCTGTTAGCTGAATGCTCAGATCAGAAAGAAGTTTCACAGAATGCTTCTGTGTAGTTTATATTTGAATATATTCCTTTTTCCACTGCTACTCTCTTAGTGCTCCAAATGTCCAGTTGCATTTTCTACAGAAAGAGTGTTCAGATCTGCTCAATCAAAAGTATGGTTTAACTCTGTTAGCTGAATGCACAGATCAGAAAGAAGTTTCACCAAATGATTCTGTGTAGTTTATATTTGAAGACATTCCTTTTTCCACTATTACCCCCTTAGCGCTCCGAATCTCCACTTGCATTTTCTACAAAAAGAGTGTTTCATAACTGCTCAATCAAAAATATGTTTTATCTCTGTTAACTGAATTTACAGATAAGAAATAAGTTTCACAGAATGCATCTGTGTAGTTTTTATTTGAAGATATTATTTTTCCCAATGTAGGCCTCTTAGCGCTTAGCATGTCCAATTGCAGTTTCTACAGAAAGAGTGTTTCAGAACGGCTCAATCAAAAGTAAGGTTCAACTCTGTTAGTTGAATGCACAGAACAGAAAGAATTTTCACAGAATGCTACTGTGTAGTTTATATTTGAATATATTCCTTTCTCCACTATTACCCTCTTAGCGCTCCGAATGTCCACTTGCATTTTCTACAGAAAGAGTGTTCAGAACTGCGCAATCAAAAGTATGGTTTAACTCTGTTAGCTTAATGAATATATCAGAAAGAAGTTTCACACAATGCTTCTGTGTAGTTTTTATTTGAAGATATTATTTTTCCCAATAGAGGCCTCTTAGCGCTCAGAATGTCCAATTGCAGTTTCTACAGAAAGAGTGTTTCAGAAAGGCTCAATCAAAAGTAAGGTTCAACTCTGTTAGTTGAATGCACAGAACAGAAAGAAATTTCATACAATGCTTCTGTGTAGTTTATATTTGAAGATATTCTTTTTTCCACTATTACCCACTTGGCGCTACGAATGTCCAGTTGCATTTTCTACAGACAGAGTGTTTCAAAACTGCTCAATCAAAAGTATGGTTTAACTCTGTTAGCTGAATGCTCAGATCAGAAAGAAGTTTCACAGAATGCTTCTGTGTAGTTTATATTTGAATATATTCCTTTTTCCACTACTACTCTCTTAGCGCTCCAAATGTCCAGTTGCATTTTCTACAGAAAGAGTGTTCAGATCTGCTGAATCAAAAGTATGGTTTAACTCTGTTAGCTGAATGCACAGATCAGAAAGAAGTTTCACAGAATGATTCTGTGTAGTTTATATTTGGAGACATTCCTTTTTCCACTATTACCCTCTTAGCGCTCCGAATCTCCACTTGCATTTTCTACAGAAAGAGTGTTTCAGAACGGCTCAATCAAAACTAAGGTTCAACTCTTTTAGTTGAACAAACAGAACAGAAAGAAGTTTCACACAATTCTTCTGTGTAGTTTTTATTTGTAGAGATTCTTTTTCCCAATATAGGCCTCTTAGCCCTCAGAATGTCCAATTGCAGTTTCTACCGAAAGAGTGTTTCAGAACGGCTCAATCAAAAGTAAGGTTAAACTCTGTAAGTTGAATGCACAGAACAGAAAGAAGTTTCATACAATGCTTCTGTGTAGTTTATATTTGAACATATTCTTTTTTCCACTATTACCCACTTAGCGCTACGAATGTCCAGTTGCATTTTCTACAGACAGAGTGTTTCAAAACTGCTCAATCAAAAGTATGGTTTAACTCTGTTAGCTGAATGCTCAGATCAGAAAGAAGTTTCACAGAATGCTTCTGTGTAGTTTATATATGAATATATTCCTTTTTCCACTAGTACGCTCTTAGCGCTCCAAATGTCCAGTTGCATTTTCTACAGAAAGAGTGTTCAGATCTGCTCAATCAAAATTATGGTTTAACTCTGTTAGCTGAATGCACAGATCAGAAAGAAGTTTCACCGAATGATTCTGTGTAGTTTATATTTGAAGACATTCCTTTTTCCACTATTACCCTCTTAGCGCTCCGAATCTCCACTTGCATTTTCTACAAAATGAGTGTTTCATAACTGCTCAATCAAAAATATGTTTTATCTCTGTTAACTGAATTTACAGATCAGAAATAAGTTTCACAGAATGCATCTGTGTAGTTTTTATTTGAAGATATTCTTTTTCCCAATGTAGGCCTCTTAGCGCTTAGCATGTCCAATTGCAATTTCTACAGAAAGAGTGTTTCAGAACGGCTCAATCAAAAGTAAGGTTCAACTCTGTTAGTTGAATGCACAGAACAGAAAGAATTTTCACAGAATACTACTGTGTAGTTTATATTTGAATATATTCCTTTCTCCACTATTACCCTCTTAGCGCTCCGAATGTCCACTTGCATTTTCTACAGAAAGAGTGTTCAGAACTGCGCAATCAAAAGTATGCTTTAACTCTGTTAGCTTAATGAACATATCAGAAATAAGTTTCACACAATACTTCTGTGTAGTTTTTATTTGAAGATATTATTTTTCCCAATAGAGGCCTCTTAGCGCTCAGAATGTCCAATTGCAGTTTCTACAGAAAGAGTGTTTCAGAAAGGCTCAAACAAATGTAAGGTTCATCTCTGTTAGTTGAATGCACAGAACAGAAAGAAATTTCATACAATGCTTCTGTGTAGTTTATATTTGAACATATTCTTTTTTCCACTATTAACCACTTAGCGCTATGAATGTCCAGTTGCATTTTCTACAGACAGAGTGTTTCAAAACTGCTCATTCAAAAGTATGGTTTAACTCTGTTAGCTGAATTCTCAGATCAGAAAGAAATTTCACAGAATGCTTCTGTGTAGTTTATATTTGAATATATTCCTTTTTCCACTACTACGATCTTAGCGCTCCAAATGTCCAGTTGCATTATCTACAGAAAGAGTGTTCAGATCTGCTCAATCAAAAGTATGGTTTAACTCTGTTAGCTGAATGCACAGATCAGAAAGAAGTTTCACAGAATGATTCTGTGTAGTTTATATTTGGAGACATTCCTTTCTCCACTATTACCCTCTTAGCGCTCCGAATGTCCACTTGCATTTTCTACAAAAAGAGTGTTTCATAACTGCTCAATCAAAAATATGTTTTATCTCTGTTAACTGAATTTACAGATCAGAAATAAGTTTCACAGAAGGCATCTGTGTAGTTTTTATTTGAAGATATTCTTTTTCCCAATGTAGGCCTCTCAGCGCTTAGCATGTCCAATTGCAGTTTCTACAGAAAGAGTGTTTCAGAACGGCTCAATCAAAAGTAAGGTTCATCTCTGTTAGTTGAATGCACAGAACAGAAAGAAATTTCATACAATGCTTCTGTGTAGTTTATATTTGAACATATTCTTTTTTCCACTATTACCCACTTAGCGCTACGAATGTCCAGGTGCATTTTCTACAGACAGAGTGTTTCAAAACTGCTCAATCAAAAGTATGGTTTAATTCTGTTAGCTGAATGCTCAGATCAGAAAGAAGTTTCACAGAATGCTTCTGTGTAGTTTATATTTGAATATATTCGTTTTTCCAGTACTACTCTCTTAGCGCTCCAAATGTCCAGTTGCATTTTCTACAGAAAGAGTGTTCAGATCTGCTCAATCAAAAGTATGGTTTAACTCTGTTAGCTGAATGCACAGATCAGAAAGAAGTTTCACAGAATGATTCTGTGTAGTTTATATTTGGAGACATTCCTTTTTCCACTATTACCTTCTTAGCGCTCCGAATCTCCACTTGCATTTTCTACAGAAAGAGTGTTTCAAAACTGCTCAATCAAAACTAAGGTTCAACTCTTTTAGTTGAACAAACAGAACAGAAAGAAGTTTCACACAATTCTTCTGTGTAGTTTTTATTTGTAGACATTCTTTTTCCCAATATAGGCCTCTTAGAGCTCAGAATGTCCAATTGCAGTTTCTACAGAAAGAGTGTTTCAGAACGGCTCAATCAAAAGGAAGGTTCAACTCTGTTAGTTGAATGCACAGAACAGAAAGAAGTTTCATACAATGCTTCTGTGTAGTTTATATTTGAACATATTCTTTTTTCCACTATTACCCACTTAGCGCTACGAATGTCCAGTTGCATTTTCTACAGACAGAGTGTTTCAAAACTGCTCAATCAAAAGTATGGTTTAACTCTGCTAGCTGAATGCTCAGATCAGAAAGAAGTTTCACAGAATGCTTCTGTGTAGTTTATATTTGAATATATTCCTTTTTCCACTACTACGATCTTAGCGCTCCAAATGTCCAGTTGCATTTTTTACAGAAAGAGTGTTCAGATCTGCTCAATCAAAAGTATGGTTTAACTCTGTTAGCTGAATGCACAGATCAGAAAGAAGTTTCACAGAATGATTCTGTGTAGTTTATATTTGGACACAATCCTTTTTCCACTACTACCCTCTTAGCGCTCCGAATCTCCACTTGCATTTTCTACAAAAAGAGTGTTTCATAACTGCTCAATCAAAAATATGTTTTATCTCTGTTAACTGAATTTACAGATCAGAAATAAGTTTCACAGAATGCATCTGTGTAGTTTTTATTTGAAGATATTCTTTTTCCCAATGTAGGCCTCTTAGCGCTTAGCATGTCCAATTGCAGTTTCTACAGAAAGAGTGTTTCAGAACGGCTCAATTAAAAGTAAGGTTCAACTCTGTTAGTTGAATGCACAGAACAGAAAGAATTTTCACAGAATGCTACTGTGTAGTTTATATTTGAATATATTCCTTTCTCCACTATTACCCTCTTAGCGCTCCGAATGGCCACTTGCATTTTCTACAGAAAGAGTGTTCAGAACTGCGCAATCAAAAGTATGGTTTAACTCTGTTAGCTTAATGAACATATCAGAAATAAGTTTCACACAATGCTTCTGTGTAGTTTTTATTTGAAGATATTATTTTTCCCAATAGAGGCCTCTTAGCGCTCAGAATGTCCAATTGCAGTTTCTACAGAAAGAGTGTTTCAGAAAGGCTCAATCAAAAGTAAGGTTCAACTCTGTTAGTTGAATGCACAGAACAGAAAGAAGTTTCATACAATTCTTCTGTGTAGTTTATATTTGAACATATTCTTTTTTCCACTATTACCCACTTAGCGCTACGAATGTCCAGTTGCATTTTCTACAGACAGAGTGTTTCAAAACTGCTCAATCAAAAGTATGGTTTAACTCTGTTAGCTGAATGCTCAGATCAGAAAGAAGTTTCACAGAATGCTTCTGTGTAGTTTATATTTGAATATATTCCTTTTTCCACTAGTAATCTCTTAGCGCTCCAAATGTCCAGTTGCATTTTCTACAGAAAGAGTGTTCAGATCTGCTCAATCAAAAGTATGGTTTAACTCTGTTAGCTGAATGCACAGATCAGAAAGAAGTTTCACAGAATGATTCTGTGTAGTTTATATTTGGAGACATTCCTTTTTCCACTATTACCCTCTTAGCGCTCCGAATCTCCACTTGCATTTTCTACAGAAAGAGTGTTTCAGAACGGCTCAATCAAAACTAAGGTTCAACTCTTTTAGTTGAACAAACAGAACAGAAAGAAGTTTCACACAATTCTTCTGTGTAGTTTTTTTTTGTAGACATTCTTTTTCCCAATATAGGCCTCTTAGCGCTCAGAATGTCCAATTGCAGTTTCTACAGAAAGAGTGTTTCAGAACGGCTCAATCAAAAGTAAGGTTCAACTCTGTTAGTTGAATGCACAGAACAGAAAGAAGTTTCATACAATGCTTCTGTGTAGTTTATATTTGAACATATTCTTTTTTCCACTATTACCCACTTAGCGCTACGAATGTCCAGTTGCATTTTCTACAGACGGAGTGTGTCAAAACTGCTCAATCAAAAGTATGGTTTAACTCTGTTAGCTGAATGCTCAGATCAGAAAGAAGTTTCACAGAATGATTCTGTGTAGTTTATATTTGAATATATTCCTTTTTCCACTACTACGCTCTTAGCGCTCCAAATGTCCAGTTGCATTTTCTACAGAAAGAGTGTTCAGATCTGCTCAATCAAAAGTATGTTTTAACTCTGTTAGCTGAATGCACAGATCAGAAAGAAGTTTCACCGAATGATTCTGTGTAGTTTATATTTGAAGACATTCCTTTTTCCACTATTACCCTCTTAGCGCTCCGAATCTCCACTTGCATTTTCTACAAAAAGAGTGTTTCATAACTGCTCCATCAAAAATATGTTTAATCTCTGTTAACTGAATTTACAGATCAGAAATAAGTTTCACAGAATGCATCTGTGTAGTGTTTATTTGAAGATATTATTTTTCCCAATGTAGGCCTCTTAGCGCTTCGCATGTCCAATTGCAGTTTCTACAGAAAGAGTGTTTCAGAACGGCTCAATCAAAAGTAAGGTTCAACTCTGTTAGTTGAATGCACAGAACAGAAAGAATTTTCACAGAATGCTACTGTGTAGTTTATATTTGAATATATTCCTTTCTCCACTATTACCCTCTTAGCGCTCCGAATGTCCACTTGCATTTTCTACAGAAATAGTGTTCAGAACTGCGCAATCGAAAATATGGTTTAACTCTGTTAGCTTAATGAACATATCAGAAATAAGTTTCACACAATCCGTCTGTGTAGTTTTTATTTGAAGATATTATTTTTCCCAATATAGGCCTCTTAGCGCTCAGAATGTCCAATTGCAGTTTCTACAGAAAGAGTGTTTCAGAAAGGCTCAATCAAAACTAAGGTTCAACTCTGTTAGTTGAATGCACAGAACAGAAAGAAATTTCATACAATGCTTCTGTGTAGTTTATATTTGAACATATTCTTTTTTCCACTATTACCCACTTGGCGCTACGAATGTCCAGTTGCATTTTCTACAGACAGAGTGTTTCAAAACTGCTCAATCAAATGTATGGTTTAACTCTGTTAGCGGAATGCTCAGATCAGAAAGAAGTTTCACAGAATGCTTCTGTGTAGTTTATATTTGAATATATTCCTTTTTCCACTAGTACTCTCTTAGCGCTCCAAATGTCCAGTTGCATTTTCTACAGAAAGAGTGTTCAGATCTGCTCAATCAAAAGTATGGTTTAACTCTGTTAGCTGAATGCACAGATCAGAAAGAAGTTTCACAGAATGATTCTGTGTAGTTTATATTTGGAGACATTCCTTTTTCCACTATTACCCTCTTAGCGCCCCGAATCTCCACTTGCATTTTCTACAGAAAGAGTGTTTCAGAACGGCTCAATCAAAACTAAGGTTCAACTCTTTTAGTTGAACAAACAGAACAGAAAGAAGTTTCACACAATTCTTCTGTGTAGTTTTTATTTGTAGACATTCTTTTTCCCAATATAGGCCTCTTAGCGCTCAGAATGTCCAATTGCAGTTTCTACAGAAAGAGTGTTTCAGAACGGCTCAATCAAAAGTAAGGTTCAACTCTGTTAGTTGAATGCACAGAAGAGAAAGAAGTTTCATACAATGCTTCTGTGTAGTTTATATTTGAACATATTCTTTTTTCCACTATTACCCACTTAGCGCTACGAATGTCCAGTTGCATTTTCTACAGACAGAGTGTTTCAAAACTGCTCAATCAAAAGTATGGTTTAACTCTGCTAGCTGAATGCTCAGATCAGAAAGAAGTTTCACCGAATGCTTCTGTGTAGTTTATATTTGAATATATTCCTTTTTCCACTACTACGCTCTTAGCGCTCCAAATGTCCAGTTGCATTTTCTACAGAAAGAGTGTTCAGATCTGCTCAATCAAAAGTATGGTTTAACTCTGTTAGCTGAATGCACAGATCAGAAAGAAGTTTCACCGAATGATTCTGTGTAGTTTATATTTGAAGACATTCCTTTTTCCACTATTACCCTCTTAGCGCTCCGAATCTCCACTTGCATTTTCTACAAAAAGAGTGTTTCATAACTGCTCAATCAAAAATATGTTTTATCTCTGTTAACTGAATTTACAGATCAGAAATAAGTTTCACAGAATGCATCTGTGTAGTTTTTATTTGAAGATATTCTTTTTCCCAATGTAGGCCTCTTAGCGCTTAGCATGTCCAATTGCCGTTTCTACAGAAAGAGTGTTTCAGAACGGCTCAATTAAAAGTAAGGTTCAACTCTGTTAGTTGAATGCACAGAACAGAAAGAATTTTCACAGAATGCTACTGTGTAGTTTATATTTGAATATATTCCTTTTTCCACTATTACCCTCTTAGCGCTCCGAATGTCCACTTGCATTTTCTACAGAAAGAGTGTTCAGAACTGCGCAATCAAAAGTATGGTTTAACTCTGTTAGCTTAATGAACATATCAGAAATAAGTTTCACACAATGCTTCTGTGTAGTTTTTATTTGAAGATATTATTTTTCCCAATAGAGGCCTCTTAGCGCTCAGAATGTCCAATTGCAGTTTCTACAGAAAGAGTGTTTCAGAAAGGCTCAATCAAAAGTAAGGTTCAACTCTGTTAGTTGAATGCACAGAACAGAAAGAAGTTTCATACAATTCTTCTGTGTAGTTTATATTTGAACATATTCTTTTTTCCACTATTACCCACTTGGCGCTACGTATGTCCAGTTGCATTTTCTACAGACAGAGTGTTTCAAAACTGCTCAATCAAATGTATGGTTTAACTCTGTTAGCTGAATGCTCAGATCAGAAAGAAGTTTCACAGAATGCTTCTGTGTAGTTTATATTTGAATATATTCCTTTTTCCACTAGTACTCTCTTAGCGCTCCAAATGTCCAGTTGCATTTTCTACAGAAAGAGTGTTCAGATCTGCTCAATCAAAAGTATGGTTTAACTCTGTTAGCTGAATGCACAGATCAGAAAGAAGTTTCACAGAATGATTCTGTGTAGTTTATATTTGGAGACATTCCTTTTTCCACTATTACCCTCTTAGCGCTCCGAATCTCCACTTGCATTTTCTACAGAAAGAGTGTTTCAGAACGGCTCAATCAAAACTAAGGTTCAACTCTTTTAGTTGAACAAACAGAACAGAAAGAAGTTTCACACAATTCTTCTGTGTAGTTTTTTTTTGTAGACATTCTTTTTCCCAATATAGGCCTCTTAGCGCTCAGAATGTCCAATTGCAGTTTCTACAGAAAGAGTGTTTCAGAACGGCTCAATCAAAAGTAAGGTTCAACTCTGTTAGTTGAATGCACAGAACAGAAAGAAGTTTCATACAATGCTTCTGTGTAGTTTATATTTGAACATATTCTTTTTTCCACTATTACCCACTTAGCGCTACGAATGTCCAGTTGCATTTTCTACAGACGGAGTGTGTCAAAACTGCTCAATCAAAAGTATGGTTTAACTCTGTTAGCTGAATGCTCAGATCAGAAAGAAGTTTCACAGAATGATTCTGTGTAGTTTATATTTGAATATATTCCTTTTTCCACTACTACGCTCTTAGCGCTCCAAATGTCCAGTTGCATTTTCTACAGAAAGAGTGTTCAGATCTGCTCAATCAAAAGTATGTTTTAACTCTGTTAGCTGAATGCACAGATCAGAAAGAAGTTTCACCGAATGATTCTGTGTAGTTTATATTTGAAGACATTCCTTTTTCCACTATTACCCTCTTAGCGCTCCGAATCTCCACTTGCATTTTCTACAAAAAGAGTGTTTCATAACTGCTCCATCAAAAATATGTTTAATCTCTGTTAACTGAATTTACAGATCAGAAATAAGTTTCACAGAATGCATCTGTGTAGTGTTTATTTGAAGATATTATTTTTCCCAATGTAGGCCTCTTAGCGCTTCGCATGTCCAATTGCAGTTTCTACAGAAAGAGTGTTTCAGAACGGCTCAATCAAAAGTAAGGTTCAACTCTGTTAGTTGAATGCACAGAACAGAAAGAATTTTCACAGAATGCTACTGTGTAGTTTATATTTGAATATATTCCTTTTTCCACTATTACCCTCTTAGCGCTCCGAATGTCCACTTGCATTTTCTACAGAAAGAGTGTTCAGAACTGCGCAATCAAAAGTATGGTTTAACTCTGTTAGCTTAATGAACATATCAGAAATAAGTTTCACACAATGCTTCTGTGTAGTTTTTATTTGAAGATATTATTTTTCCCAATAGAGGCCTCTTAGCGCTCAGAATGTCCAATTGCAGTTTCTACAGAAAGAGTGTTTCAGAAAGGCTCAATCAAAAGTAAGGTTCAACTCTGTTAGTTGAATGCACAGAACAGAAAGAAGTTTCATACAATTCTTCTGTGTAGTTTATATTTGAACATATTCTTTTTTCCACTATTACCCACTTGGCGCTACGTATGTCCAGTTGCATTTTCTACAGACAGAGTGTTTCAAAACTGCTCAATCAAATGTATGGTTTAACTCTGTTAGCGGAATGCTCAGATCAGAAAGAAGTTTCACAGAATGCTTCTGTGTAGTTTATATTTGAATATATTCCTTTTTCCACTAGTACTCTCTTAGCGCTCCAAATGTCCAGTTGCATTTTCTACAGAAAGAGTGTTCAGATCTGCTCAATCAAAAGTATGGTTTAACTCTGTTAGCTGAATGCACAGATCAGAAAGAAGTTTCACAGAATGATTCTGTGTAGTTTATATTTGGAGACATTCCTTTTTCCACTATTACCCTCTTAGCGCTCCGAATCTCCACTTGCATTTTCTACAGAAAGAGTGTTTCAGAACGGCTCAATCAAAACTAAGGTTCAACTCTTTTAGTTGAACAAACAGAACAGAAAGATGTTTCACACAATTCTTCTGTGTAGTTTTTATTTGTAGACATTCTTTTTCCCAATATAGGCCTCTTAGCGCTCAGAATGTCCAATTGCAGTTTCTACAGAAAGAGTGTTTCAGAAAGGCTCAATCAAAACTAAGGTTCAACTCTTTTAGTTGAACAAACAGAACAGAAAGAAGTTTCACACAATTCTTCTGTGTAGTTTTTATTTGTAGACATTCTTTTTCCCAATATAGGCCTCTTAGCGCTCAGAATGTCCAATTGCAGTTTCTACAGAAAGAGTGTTTCAGAACGGCTCAATCAAAAGTAAGGTTCAACTCTGTTAGTTGAATGCACAGAAGAGAAAGAAGTTTCATACAATGCTTCTGTGTAGTTTATATTTGAACATATTCTTTTTTCCACTATTACCCACTTAGCGCTACGAATGTCCAGTTGCATTTTCTACAGACAGAGTGTTTCAAAACTGCTCAATCAAAAGTATGGTTTAACTCTGCTAGCTGAATGCTCAGATCAGAAAGAAGTTTCACCGAATGCTTCTGTGTAGTTTATATTTGAATATATTCCTTTTTCCACTACTACGCTCTTAGCGCTCCAAATGTCCAGTTGCATTTTCTACAGAAAGAGTGTTCAGATCTGCTCAATCAAAAGTATGGTTTAACTCTGTTAGCTGAATGCACAGATCAGAAAGAAGTTTCACCGAATGATTCTGTGTAGTTTATATTTGAAGACATTCCTTTTTCCACTATTACCCTCTTAGCGCTCCGAATCTCCACTTGCATTTTCTACAAAAAGAGTGTTTCATAACTGCTCAATCAAAAATATGTTTTATCTCTGTTAACTGAATTTACAGATCAGAAATAAGTTTCACAGAATGCATCTGTGTAGTTTTTATTTGAAGATATTCTTTTTCCCAATGTAGGCCTCTTAGCGCTTAGCATGTCCAATTGCCGTTTCTACAGAAAGAGTGTTTCAGAACGGCTCAATTAAAAGTAAGGTTCAACTCTGTTAGTTGAATGCACAGAACAGAAAGAATTTTCACAGAATGCTACTGTGTAGTTTATATTTGAATATATTCCTTTTTCCACTATTACCCTCTTAGCGCTCCGAATGTCCACTTGCATTTTCTACAGAAAGAGTGTTCAGAACTGCGCAATCAAAAGTATGGTTTAACTCTGTTAGCTTAATGAACATATCAGAAATAAGTTTCACACAATGCTTCTGTGTAGTTTTTATTTGAAGATATTATTTTTCCCAATAGAGGCCTCTTAGCGCTCAGAATGTCCAATTGCAGTTTCTACAGAAAGAGTGTTTCAGAAAGGCTCAATCAAAAGTAAGGTTCAACTCTGTTAGTTGAATGCACAGAACAGAAAGAAGTTTCATACAATTCTTCTGTGTAGTTTATATTTGAACATATTCTTTTTTCCACTATTACCCACTTGGCGCTACGTATGTCCAGTTGCATTTTCTACAGACAGAGTGTTTCAAAACTGCTCAATCAAATGTATGGTTTAACTCTGTTAGCTGAATGCTCAGATCAGAAAGAAGTTTCACAGAATGCTTCTGTGTAGTTTATATTTGAATATATTCCTTTTTCCACTAGTACTCTCTTAGCGCTCCAAATGTCCAGTTGCATTTTCTACAGAAAGAGTGTTCAGATCTGCTCAATCAAAAGTATGGTTTAACTCTGTTAGCTGAATGCACAGATCAGAAAGAAGTTTCACAGAATGATTCTGTGTAGTTTATATTTGGAGACATTCCTTTTTCCACTATTACCCTCTTAGCGCTCCGAATCTCCACTTGCATTTTCTACAGAAAGAGTGTTTCAGAACGGCTCAATCAAAACTAAGGTCCAACTCTTTTAGTTGAACAAACAGAACAGAAAGAAGTTTCACACAATTCTTCTGTGTAGTTTTTTTTTGTAGACATTCTTTTTCCCAATATAGGCCTCTTAGCGCTCAGAATGTCCAATTGCAGTTTCTACAGAAAGAGTGTTTCAGAACGGCTCAATCAAAAGTAAGGTTCAACTCTGTTAGTTGAATGCACAGAACAGAAAGAAGTTTCATACAATGCTTCTGTGTAGTTTATATTTGAACATATTCTTTTTTCCACTATTACCCACTTAGCGCTACGAATGTCCAGTTGCATTTTCTACAGACGGAGTGTGTCAAAACTGCTCAATCAAAAGTATGGTTTAACTCTGTTAGCTGAATGCTCAGATCAGAAAGAAGTTTCACAGAATGATTCTGTGTAGTTTATATTTGAATATATTCCTTTTTCCACTACTACGCTCTTAGCGCTCCAAATGTCCAGTTGCATTTTCTACAGAAAGAGTGTTCAGATCTGCTCAATCAAAAGTATGTTTTAACTCTGTTAGCTGAATGCACAGATCAGAAAGAAGTTTCACCGAATGATTCTGTGTAGTTTATATTTGAAGACATTCCTTTTTCCACTATTACCCTCTTAGCGCTCCGAATCTCCACTTGCATTTTCTACAAAAAGAGTGTTTCATAACTGCTCCATCAAAAATATGTTTAATCTCTGTTAACTGAATTTACAGATCAGAAATAAGTTTCACAGAATGCATCTGTGTAGTGTTTATTTGAAGATATTATTTTTCCCAATGTAGGCCTCTTAGCGCTTCGCATGTCCAATTGCAGTTTCTACAGAAAGAGTGTTTCAGAACGGCTCAATCAAAAGTAAGGTTCAACTCTGTTAGTTGAATGCACAGAACAGAAAGAATTTTCACAGAATGCTACTGTGTAGTTTATATTTGAATATATTCCTTTCTCCACTATTACCCTCTTAGCGCTCCGAATGTCCACTTGCATTTTCTACAGAAATAGTGTTCAGAACTGCGCAATCAAAAATATGGTTTAACTCTGTTAGCTTAATGAACATATCAGAAATAAGTTTCACACAATCCGTCTGTGTAGTTTTTATTTGAAGATATTATTTTTCCCAATATAGGCCTCTTAGCGCTCAGAATGTCCAATTGCAGTTTCTACAGAAAGAGTGTTTCAGAAAGGCTCAATCAAAACTAAGGTTCAACTCTGTTAGTTGAATGCACAGAACAGAAAGAAATTTCATACAATGCTTCTGTGTAGTTTATATTTGAACATATTCTTTTTTCCACTATTACCCACTTGGCGCTACGAATGTCCAGTTGCATTTTCTACAGACAGAGTGTTTCAAAACTGCTCAATCAAATGTATGGTTTAACTCTGTTAGCGGAATGCTCAGATCAGAAAGAAGTTTCACAGAATGCTTCTGTGTAGTTTATATTTGAATATATTCCTTTTTCCACTAGTACTCTCTTAGCGCTCCAAATGTCCAGTTGCATTTTCTACAGAAAGAGTGTTCAGATCTGCTCAATCAAAAGTATGGTTTAACTCTGTTAGCTGAATGCACAGATCAGAAAGAAGTTTCACAGAATGATTCTGTGTAGTTTATATTTGGAGACATTCCTTTTTCCACTATTACCCTCTTAGCGCTCCGAATCTCCACTTGCATTTTCTACAGAAAGAGTGTTTCAGAACGGCTCAATCAAAACTAAGGTTCAACTCTTTTAGTTGAACAAACAGAACAGAAAGAAGTTTCACACAATTCTTCTGTGTAGTTTTTATTTGTAGACATTCTTTTTCCCAATATAGGCCTCTTAGCGCTCAGAATGTCCAATTGCAGTTTCTACAGAAAGAGTGTTTCAGAACGGCTCAATCAAAAGTAAGGTTCAACTCTGTTAGTTGAATGCACAGAAGAGAAAGATGTTTCATACAATGCTTCTGTGTAGTTTATATTTGAACATATTCTTTTTTCCACTATTACCCACTTAGCGCTACGAATGTCCAGTTGCATTTTCTACAGACAGAGTGTTTCAAAACTGCTCAATCAAAAGTATGGTTTAACTCTGCTAGCTGAATGCTCAGATCAGAAAGAAGTTTCACCGAATGCTTCTGTGTAGTTTATATTTGAATATATTCCTTTTTCCACTACTACGCTCTTAGCGCTCCAAATGTCCAGTTGCATTTTCTACAGAAAGAGTGTTCAGATCTGCTCAATCAAAAGTATGGTTTAACTCTGTTAGCTGAATGCACAGATCAGAAAGAAGTTTCACCGAATGATTCTGTGTAGTTTATATTTGAAGACATTCCTTTTTCCACTATTACCCTCTTAGCGCTCCGAATCTCCACTTGCATTTTCTACAAAAGGAGTGTTTCATAACTGCTCAATCAAAAATATGTTTTATCTCTGTTAACTGAATTTACAGATCAGAAATAAGTTTCACAGAATGCATCTGTGTAGTTTTTATTTGAAGATATTCTTTTTCCCAATGTAGGCCTCTTAGCGCTTAGCATGTCCAATTGCCGTTTCTACAGAAAGAGTGTTTCAGAACGGCTCAATTAAAAGTAAGGTTCAACTCTGTTAGTTGAATGCACAGAACAGAAAGAATTTTCACAGAATGCTACTGTGTAGTTTATATTTGAATATATTCCTTTTTCCACTATTACCCTCTTAGCGCTCCGAATGTCCACTTGCATTTTCTACAGAAAGAGTGTTCAGAACTGCGCAATCAAAAGTATGGTTTAACTCTGTTAGCTTAATGAACATATCAGAAATAAGTTTCACACAATGCTTCTGTGTAGTTTTTATTTGAAGATATTATTTTTCCCAATAGAGGCCTCTTAGCGCTCAGAATGTCCAATTGCAGTTTCTACAGAAAGAGTGTTTCAGAAAGGCTCAATCAAAAGTAAGGTTCAACTCTGTTAGTTGAATGCACAGAACAGAAAGAAGTTTCATACAATTCTTCTGTGTAGTTTATATTTGAACATATTCTTTTTTCCACTATTACCCACTTGGCGCTACGTATGTCCAGTTGCATTTTCTACAGACAGAGTGTTTCAAAACTGCTCAATCAAATGTATGGTTTAACTCTGTTAGCTGAATGCTCAGATCAGAAAGAAGTTTCACAGAATGCTTCTGTGTAGTTTATATTTGAATATATTCCTTTTTCCACTAGTACTCTCTTAGCGCTCCAAATGTCCAGTTGCATTTTCTACAGAAAGAGTGTTCAGATCTGCTCAATCAAAAGTATGGTTTAACTCTGTTAGCTGAATGCACAGATCAGAAAGAAGTTTCACAGAATGATTCTGTGTAGTTTATATTTGGAGACATTCCTTTTTCCACTATTACCCTCTTAGCGCTCCGAATCTCCACTTGCATTTTCTACAGAAAGAGTGTTTCAGAACGGCTCAATCAAAACTAAGGTTCAACTCTTTTAGTTGAACAAACAGAACAGAAAGAAGTTTCACACAATTCTTCTGTGTAGTTTTTTTTTGTAGACATTCTTTTTCCCAATATAGGCCTCTTAGCGCTCAGAATGTCCAATTGCAGTTTCTACAGAAAGAGTGTTTCAGAACGGCTCAATCAAAAGTAAGGTTCAACTCTGTTAGTTGAATGCACAGAACAGAAAGAAGTTTCATACAATGCTTCTGTGTAGTTTATATTTGAACATATTCTTTTTTCCACTATTACCCACTTAGCGCTACGAATGTCCAGTTGCATTTTCTACAGACGGAGTGTGTCAAAACTGCTCAATCAAAAGTATGGTTTAACTCTGTTAGCTGAATGCTCAGATCAGAAAGAAGTTTCACAGAATGATTCTGTGTAGTTTATATTTGAATATATTCCTTTTTCCACTACTACGCTCTTAGCGCTCCAAATGTCCAGTTGCATTTTCTACAGAAAGAGTGTTCAGATCTGCTCAATCAAAAGTATGTTTTAACTCTGTTAGCTGAATGCACAGATCAGAAAGAAGTTTCACCGAATGATTCTGTGTAGTTTATATTTGAAGACATTCCTTTTTCCACTATTACCCTCTTAGCGCTCCGAATCTCCACTTGCATTTTCTACAAAAAGAGTGTTTCATAACTGCTCCATCAAAAATATGTTTAATCTCTGTTAACTGAATTTACAGATCAGAAATAAGTTTCACAGAATGCATCTGTGTAGTGTTTATTTGAAGATATTATTTTTCCCAATGTAGGCCTCTTAGCGCTTCGCATGTCCAATTGCAGTTTCTACAGAAAGAGTGTTTCAGAACGGCTCAATCAAAAGTAAGGTTCAACTCTGTTAGTTGAATGCACAGAACAGAAAGAATTTTCACAGAATGCTACTGTGTAGTTTATATTTGAATATATTCCTTTCTCCACTATTACCCTCTTAGCGCTCCGAATGTCCACTTGCATTTTCTACAGAAATAGTGTTCAGAACTGCGCAATCAAAAATATGGTTTAACTCTGTTAGCTTAATGAACATATCAGAAATAAGTTTCACACAATCCGTCTGTGTAGTTTTTATTTGAAGATATTATTTTTCCCAATATAGGCCTCTTAGCGCTCAGAATGTCCAATTGCAGTTTCTACAGAAAGAGTGTTTCAGAAAGGCTCAATCAAAACTAAGGTTCAACTCTGTTAGTTGAATGCACAGAACAGAAAGAAATTTCATACAATGCTTCTGTGTAGTTTATATTTGAACATATTCTTTTTTCCACTATTACCCACTTGGCGCTACGAATGTCCAGTTGCATTTTCTACAGACAGAGTGTTTCAAAACTGCTCAATCAAATGTATGGTTTAACTCTGTTAGCGGAATGCTCAGATCAGAAAGAAGTTTCACAGAATGCTTCTGTGTAGTTTATATTTGAATATATTCCTTTTTCCACTAGTACTCTCTTAGCGCTCCAAATGTCCAGTTGCATTTTCTACAGAAAGAGTGTTCAGATCTGCTCAATCAAAAGTATGGTTTAACTCTGTTAGCTGAATGCACAGATCAGAAAGAAGTTTCACAGAATGATTCTGTGTAGTTTAAATTTGGAGACATTCCTTTTTCCACTATTACCCTCTTAGCGCTCCGAATCTCCACTTGCATTTTCTACAGAAAGAGTGTTTCAGAACGGCTCAATCAAAACTAAGGTTCAACTCTTTTAGTTGAACAAACAGAACAGAAAGAAGTTTCACACAATTCTTCTGTGTAGTTTTTTTTTGTAGACATTCTTTTTCCCAATATAGGCCTCTTAGCGCTCAGAATGTCCAATTGCAGTTTCTACAGAAAGAGTGTTTCAGAACGGCTCAATCAAAAGTAAGGTTCAACTCTGTTAGTTGAATGCACAGAACAGAAAGAAGTTTCATACAATGCTTCTGTGTAGTTTATATTTGAACATATTCTTTTTTCCACTATTACCCACTTAGCGCTACGAATGTCCAGTTGCATTTTCTACAGACAGAGTGTGTCAAAACTGCTCAATCAAATGTATGGTTTAACTCTGTTAGCTGAATGCTCAGATCAGAAAGAAGTTTCACAGAATGATTCTGTGTAGTTTATATTTGAATATATTCCTTTTTCCACTACTACGCTCTTAGCGCTCCAAATGTCCAGTTGCATTTTCTACAGAAAGAGTGTTCAGATCTGCTCAATCAAAAGTATGTTTTAACTCTGTTAGCTGAATGCACAGATCAGAAAGAAGTTTCACCGAATGATTCTGTGTAGTTTATATTTGAAGACATTCCTTTTTCCACTATTACCCTCTTAGCGCTCCGAATCTCCACTTGCATTTTCTACAAAAAGAGTGTTTCATAACTGCTCAATCAAAAATATGTTTAATCTCTGTTAACTGAATTTACAGATCAGAAATAAGTTTCACAGAATGCATCTGTGTAGTGTTTATTTGAAGATATTATTTTTCCCAATGTAGGCCTCTTAGCGCTTCGCATGTCCAATTGCAGTTTCTACAGAAAGAGTGTTTCAGAACGGCTCAATCAAAAGTAAGGTTCAACTCTGTTAGTTGAATGCACAGAACAGAAAGAATTTTCACAGAATGCTACTGTGTAGTTTATATTTGAATATATTCCTTTCTCCACTATTACCCTCTTAGCGCTCCGAATGTCCACTTGCATTTTCTACAGAAAGAGTGTTCAGAACTGCGCAATCAAAAATATGGTTTAACTCTGTTAGCTTAATGAACATATCAGAAATAAGTTTCACACAATGCTTCTGTGTAGTTTTTATTTGAAGATATTATTTTTCCCAATATAGGCCTCTTAGCGCTCAGAATGTCCAATTGCAGTTTCTACAGAAAGAGTGTTTCAGAAAGGCTCAATCAAAACTAAGGTTCAACTCTGTTAGTTGAATGCACAGAACAGAAAGAAATTTCATACAATGCTTCTGTGTAGTTTATATTTGAACATATTTTTTTTCCACTATTACCCACTTGGCGCTACGAATGTCCAGTTGCATTTTCTACAGACAGAGTGTTTCAAAACTGCTCAATCAAAAGTATGGTTTAACTCTGTTAGCGGAATGCTCAGATCAGAAGGAAGTTTCACAGAATGCTTCTGTGTAGTTTATATTTGAATATATTCCTTTTTCCACTACTACTCTCTTAGCGCTCCAAATGTCCAGTTGCATTTTCTACAGAAAGAGTGTTCAGATCTGCTCAATCAAAAGTATGGTTTAACTCTGTTAGCTGAATGCACAGATCAGAAAGAAGTTTCACAGAATGATTCTGTGTAGTTTATATTTGAAGACATTCCTTTTTCCACTATTACCCTCTTGCGCTCCGAATCTCCACTTGCATTTTCTACAAAAACAGTGTTTCATAACTGCTCAATCAAAAATATGTTTTATCTCTGTTAACTGAATTTACAGATCAGAAATAAGTTTCACAGAATGCATCTGTGTAGTTTTTATTTGAAGATATTCTTTTTCCCAATATAGGCCTCTTAGCGCTTAGCATGTCCAACTGCAGTTTCTACAGAAAGAGTGTTTCAGAACGGCTCAATCAAAAGTAAGGTTCAACTCTGTTAGTTGAATGCACAGAACAGAAAGAATTTTCACAGAATGCTACTGTGTAGTTTATATTTGAATATATTCCTTTCTCCACTATTACCCTCTTAGCGCTCCGAATGTCCACTTGCATTTTCTACAGAAAGAGTGTTCAGAACTGCGCAATCAAAAGTATGGTTTAACTCTGTTAGCATAATGAACATATCAGAAATAAGTTTCACACAATGCTTCTGTGTAGTTTTTATTTGAAGATATTATGTTTCCCAATATAGGCCTCTTAGCGCTCAGAATGTCCAATTGCAGTTTCTACAGAAAGAGTGTTTCAGAAAGGCTCAATCAAAAGTAAGGTTCAACTCTGTTAGTTGAATGCACAGAACAGAAAGAAATTTCATACAATGCTTCTGTGTAGTTTATATTTGAACATATTCTTTTTTCCACTATTACCCACTTGGCGCTACGAATGTCCAGTTGCATTTTCTACAGACAGAGTGTTTCAAAACTGCTCAATCAAAAGTATGGTTTAACTCTGTTAGCTGAATGCTCAGATCAGAAAGAAGTTTCACAGAATGCTTCTGTGTAGTTTATATATGAATATATTACTTTTTCCACTACTACTCTCTTAGCGCTCCAAATGTCCAGTTGCATTTTCTACAGAAAGAGTGTTCAGATCTGCTCAATCAAAAGTATGGTTTAACTCTGTTAGCTGAATGCACAGATCAGAAAGAAGTTTCGCAGAATGATTCTGTGTAGTTTATATTTGGAGACATTACTTTTTCCACTATTACCCTCTTAGCGCTCCGAATCTCCACTTGCATTTTCTACAGAAAGAGTGTTTCAGAACGGCTCAATCAAAACTAAGGTTCAACTCTTTTAGTTGAACAAACAGAACAGAAAGAAGTTTCACACAATTCTTCTGTGTAGTTTTTATTTGTAGACATTCTTTTTCCCAATATAGGCCTCTTAGCGCTCAGAATGTCCAATTGCAGTTTCTACAGAAAGAGTGTTTCAGAACGGCTCAATCAAAAGTAAGGTTCAACTCTGTTAGTTGAATGCACAGAACAGAAAGTAGTTTCATACAATGCTTCTGTGTAGTTTATATTTGAACATATTCTTTTTTCCACTATTACCCACTTAGCGCTACGAATGTCCAGTTGCATTTTCTACAGACAGAGTGTTTCAAAACTGCTCAATCAAAAGTATGGTTTAACTCTGTTAGCTGAATGCTCAGATCAGAAAGAAGTTTCACAGAATGCTTCTGTGTAGTTTATATTTGAATATATTCCTTTTTCCACTACTACGCTCTTAGCGCTCCAAATGTCCAGTTGCATTTTCTACAGAAAGAGTGTTCAGATCTGCACAATCAAAAGTATGGTTTAACTCTGTTAGCTGAATGCACAGATCAGAAATAAGTTTCACCGAATGATTCTGTGTAGTTTATATTTGAAGACATTCCTTTTTCCACTATTACCCTCTTAGCGCTCCGAATCTCCACTTGCATTTTCTACAAAAAGAGGGTTTCATAACTGCTCAATGAAAAATATGTTTTATCTCTGTTAACTGAATTTACAGATCAGAAATAAGTTTCACAGAATGCATCTGTGTAGTTTTTATTTGAAGATATTATTTTTCCCAATGTAGGCCTCTTAGCGCTTAGCATGTCCAATTGCAGTTTCTACAGAAAGAGTGTTTCAGAACGGCTCAATCAAAAGTAAGCTTCAACTCTGTTAGTTGAATGCACAGAACAGAAAGAATTTTCACATAATGCTACTGTGTAGTTTATATTTGAATATATTCCTTTCTCCACTATTACCCTCTTAGCGCTACGAATGTACACTTGCATTTTCTACAGAAAGAGTGTTCAGAACTGCGCAATCAAAAGTATGGTTTAACTCTGTTAGCTTAATGAACATATCAGAAATAAGTTTCACACAATGCTTCTGTGTAGTTTTTATTTGAAGATATTATTTTTCCCAATATAGGCCTCTTAGCGCTCAGAATGTCCAATTGCAGTTTCTACAGAAAGAGTGTTTCAGAAAGGCTCAATCAAAACTAAGGTTCAACTCTGTTAGTTGAATGCACAGAACAGAAAGAAATTTCATACAATGCTTCTGTGTAGTTTATATTTGAACATATTCTTTTTTCCACTATTACCCACTTGGCGCTACGAATGTCCAGTTGCATTTCCTACAGACAGAGTGTTTCAAAACTGCTCAATCAAAAGTATGGTTTAACTCTGTTAGCTGAATGCACAGATCAGAAAGAAGTTTCACAGAATGATTCTGTGTAGTTTATATTTGGAGACATTCCTTTTTCCACTATTACCCTCTTAGCGATCCGAAACTCCACTTGCATTTTCTACAGAAAGAGTGTTTCAGAACGGCTCAATCAAAACTAAAGTTCAACCCTTTTAGTTGAACAAACAGAACAGAAAGAAGTTTCACACAATTCTTCTGTGTAGTTTTTATTTGTAGACATTCTTTTTCCCAATATAGGCCTCTTAGCGCTCAGAATGTCCAATTGCAGTTTCTACAGAAAGAGTGTTTCAGAACGGCTCAATCAAAAGTAAGGTTCAACTCTGTTAGTTGAATGCACAGAACAGAAAGAAGTTTCATACAATGCTTCTGTGTAGTTTATATTTGAACATATTCTTTTTTCCACTATTACCCACTTAGCGCTACGAATGTCCAGTTGCATTTTCTACAGACAGAGTGTGTCAAAACTGCTCAATCAAAAGTATGGTTTAACTCTGTTAGCTGAATGCTCAGATCAGAAAGAAGTTTCACAGAATGATTCTGTGTAGTTTATATTTGAATATATTCCTTTTTCCACTACTACGCTCTTAGCGCTCCAAATGCCCAGTTGCATTTTCTACAGAAAGAGTTTTCAGATCTCCTCAATCAAAAGTATGTTTTAACTCTGTTAGCTGAATGCACAGATCAGAAAGAAGTTTCACCGAATGATTCTGTGTAGTTTATATTTGAAGACATTCCTTTTTCCACTATTACCCTCTTAGCGCTCCGAATCTCCACTTGCATTTTCTACAAAAAGAGTGTTTCATAACTGCTCAATCAAAAATATGTTTTATCTCTGTTAACTGAATTTACAGATCAGAAATAAGTTTCACAGAATGCATCTGTGTAGTTTTTATTTGAAGATATTATTTTTCCCAATGTAGGCCTCTTAGCGCTTAGCATGTCCAATTGCAGTTTCTTCAGAAAGAGTGTTTCAGAACGGCTCAATCAAAAGTAAGGTTCAACTCTGTTATTTGAATGCACAGAACAGAAAGAATTTTCACAGAATGCTACTGTGTAGTTTATATTTGAATATATTCTTTTCTCCACTATTACCCTCTTAGCGCTCCGAATGTCCACTTCCATTTTCTACAGAAATAGTGTTCAGAACTGCGCAATCAAAAATATGGTTTAACTCTGTTAGCTTAATGAACATATCAGAAATAAGTTTCACACAATGCTTCTGTGTAGTTTTTATTTGAAGATATTATTTTTACCAATATAGGCCTCTTAGCGCTCAGAATGTCCAATTGCAGTTTCTACAGAAAGAGTGTTTCAGAAAGGCTCAATCAAAACTAAGGTTCAACTCTGTTAGTTGAATGCACAGAACAGAAAGAAATTTCATACAATGCTTCTGTGTAGTTTATATTTGAACATATTCTTTTTTCCACTATTACCCACTTGGCGCTACGAATGTCCAGTTGCATTTTCTACAGACAGAGTGTTTCAAAACTGCTCAATCAAAAGTATGGTTTAACTCTGTTAGCGGAATGCTCAGATCAGAAAGAAGTTTCACAGAATGCTTCTGTGTAGTTTATATTTGAATATATTCCTTTTTCCACTACTACTCTCTTAGCGCTCCAAATGTCCAGTTGCATTTTCTACAGAAAGAGTGTTCAGATCTGCTCAATCAAAAGTATGGTTTAACTCTGTTAGCTGAATGCACAGATCAGAAAGAAGTTTCACAGAATGATTCTGTGTAGTTTATATTTGAAGACATTCCTTTTTCCACTATTACCCTCTTAGCGCTCCGAATCTCCACTTGCATTTTCTACAAAAACAGTGTTTCATAACTGCTCAATCAAATATATGTTTTATCTCTGTTAACTGAATTTACAGATCAGAAATAAGTTTCACAGAATGCATCTGTGTAGTTTTTATTTGAAGATATTCTTTTTCCCAATATAGGCCTCTTAGCGCTTAGCATGTCCAATTGCAGTTTCTACAGAAAGAGTGTTTCAGAACGGCTCAATCAAAAGTAAGGTTCAACTCTGTTAGTTGAATGCACAGAACAGAAAGAATTTTCACAGAATGCTACTGTGTAGTTTATATTTGAATATATTCCTTTCTCCACTATTACCCTCTTAGCGCTCCGAATGTCCACTTGCATTTTCTACAGAAATAGTGTTCAGAACTGCGCAATCAAAAATATGGTTTAACTCTGTTAGCTTAATGAACATATCAGAAATAAGTTTCACACAATGCTTCTGTGTAGTTTTTATTTGAAGATATTATTTTTCCCAATATAGGCCTCTTAGCGCTCAGAATGTCCAATTGCAGTTTCTACAGAAAGAGTGTTTCAGAAAGGCTCAATCAAAACTAAGGTTCAACTCTGTTAGTTGAATGCACAGAACAGAAAGAAATTTCATACAATGCTTCTGTGTAGTTTATATTTGAACATATTTTTTTTCCACTATTACCCACTTGGCGCTACGAATGTCCAGTTGCATTTTCTACAGACAGAGTGTTTCAAAACTGCTCAATCAAAAGTATGGTTTAACTCTGTTAGCGGAATGCTCAGATCAGAAGGAAGTTTCACAGAATGCTTCTGTGTAGTTTATATTTGAATATATTCCTTTTTCCACTACTACTCTCTTAGCGCTCCAAATGTCCAGTTGCATTTTCTACAGAAAGAGTGTTCAGATCTGCTCAATCAAAAGTATGGTTTAACTCTGTTAGCTGAATGCACAGATCAGAAAGAAGTTTCACAGAATGATTCTGTGTAGTTTATATTTGAAGACATTCCTTTTTCCACTATTACCCTCTTGTGCTCCGAATCTCCACTTGCATTTTCTACAAAAACAGTGTTTCATAACTGCTCAATCAAAAATATGTTTTATCTCTGTTAACTGAATTTACAGATCAGAAATAAGTTTCACAGAATGCATCTGTGTAGTTTTTATTTGAAGATATTCTTTTTCCCAATATAGGCCTCTTAGCGCTTAGCATGTCCAACTGCAGTTTCTACAGAAAGAGTGTTTCAGAACGGCTCAATCAAAAGTAAGGTTCAACTCTGTTAGTTGAATGCACAGAACAGAAAGAATTTTCACAGAATGCTACTGTGTAGTTTATATTTGAATATATTCCTTTCTCCACTATTACCCTCTTAGCGCTCCGAATGTGCACTTGCATTTTCTACAGAAAGAGTGTTCAGAACTGCGCAATCAAAAGTATGGTTTAACTCTGTTAGCATAATGAACATATCAGAAATAAGTTTCACACAATGCTTCTGTGTAGTTTTTATTTGAAGATATTATGTTTCCCAATATAGGCCTCTTAGCGCTCAGAATGTCCAATTGCAGTTTCTACAGAAAGAGTGTTTCAGAAAGGCTCAATCAAAAGTAAGGTTCAACTCTGTTAGTTGAATGCACAGAACAGAAAGAAATTTCATACAATGCTTCTGTGTAGTTTATATTTGAACATATTCTTTTTTCCACTATTACCCACTTGGCGCTACGAATGTCCAGTTGCATTTTCTACAGACAGAGTGTTTCAAAACTGCTCAATCAAAAGTATGGTTTAACTCTGTTAGCTGAATGCTCAGATCAGAAAGAAGTTTCACAGAATGCTTCTGTGTAGTTTATATATGAATATATTACTTTTTCCACTACTACTCTCTTAGCGCTCCAAATGTCCAGTTGCATTTTCTACAGAAAGAGTGTTCAGATCTGCTCAATCAAAAGTATGGTTTAACTCTGTTAGCTGAATGCACAGATCAGAAAGAAGTTTCGCAGAATGATTCTGTGTAGTTTATATTTGGAGACATTACTTTTTCCACTATTACCCTCTTAGCGCTCCGAATCTCCACTTGCATTTTCTACAGAAAGAGTGTTTCAGAACGGCTCAATCAAAACTAAGGTTCAACTCTTTTAGTTGAACAAACAGAACAGAAAGAAGTTTCACACAATTCTTCTGTGTAGTTTTTATTTGTAGACATTCTTTTTCCCAATATAGGCCTCTTAGCGCTCAGAATGTCCAATTGCAGTTTCTACAGAAAGAGTGTTTCAGAACGGCTCAATCAAAAGTAAGGTTCAACTCTGTTAGTTGAATGCACAGAACAGAAAGTAGTTTCATACAATGCTTCTGTGTAGTTTATATTTGAACATATTCTTTTTTCCACTATTACCCACTTAGCGCTACGAATGTCCAGTTGCATTTTCTTCAGACAGAGTGTTTCAAAACTGCTCAATCAAAAGTATGGTTTAACTCTGTTAGCTGAATGCTCAGATCAGAAAGAAGTTTCACAGAATGCTTCTGTGTAGTTTATATTTGAATATATTCCTTTTTCCACTACTACGCTCTTAGCGCTCCAAATGTCCAGTTGCATTTTCTACAGAAAGAGTGTTCAGATCTGCACAATCAAAAGTATGGTTTAACTCTGTTAGCTGAATGCACAGATCAGAAATAAGTTTCACCGAATGATTCTGTGTAGTTTATATTTGAAGACATTCCTTTTTCCACTATTACCCTCTTAGCGCTCCGAATCTCCACTTGCATTTTCTACAAAAAGAGGGTTTCATAACTGCTCAATGAAAAATATGTTTTATCTCTGTTAACTGAATTTACAGATCAGAAATAAGTTTCACAGAATGCATCTGTGTAGTTTTTATTTGAAGATATTATTTTTCCCAATGTAGGCCTCTTAGCGCTTAGCATGTCCAATTGCAGTTTGTACAGAAAGAGTGTTTCAGAACGGCTCAATCAAAAGTAAGCTTCAACTCTGTTAGTTGAATGCACAGAACAGAAAGAATTTTCACATAATGCTACTGTGTAGTTTATATTTGAATATATTCCTTTCTCCACTATTACCCTCTTAGCGCTACGAATGTACACTTGCATTTTCTACAGAAAGAGTGTTCAGAACTGCGCAATCAAAAGTATGGTTTAACTCTGTTAGCTTAATGAACATATCAGAAATAAGTTTCACACAATGCTTCTGTGTAGTTTTTATTTGAAGATATTATTTTTCCCAATATAGGCCTCTTAGCGCTCAGAATGTCCAATTGCAGTTTCTACAGAAAGAGTGTTTCAGAAAGGCTCAATCAAAACTAAGGTTCAACTCTGTTAGTTGAATGCACAGAACAGAAAGAAATTTCATACAATGCTTCTGTGTAGTTTATATTTGAACATATTCTTTTTTCCACTATTACCCACTTGGCGCTACGAATGTCCAGTTGCATTTCCTACAGACAGAGTGTTTCAAAACTGCTCAATCAAAAGTATGGTTTAACTCTGTTAGCTGAATGCACAGATCAGAAAGAAGTTTCACAGAATGATTCTGTGTAGTTTATATTTGGAGACATTCCTTTTTCCACTATTACCCTCTTAGCGCTCCGAATCTCCACTTGCATTTTCTACAGAAAGAGTGTTTCAGAACGGCTCAATCAAAACTAAAGTTCAACCCTTTTAGTTGAACAAACAGAACAGAAAGAAGTTTCACACAATTCTTCTGTGTAGTTTTTATTTGTAGACATTCTTTTTCCCAATATAGGCCTCTTAGCGCTCAGAATGTCCAATTGCAGTTTCTACAGAAAGAGTGTTTCAGAACGGCTCAATCAAAAGTAAGGTTCAACTCTGTTAGTTGAATGCACAGAACAGAAAGAAGTTTCATACAATGCTTCTGTGTAGTTTATATTTGAACATATTTTTTTTCCACTATTACCCACTTAGCGCTACGAATGTCCAGTTGCATTTTCTACAGACAGAGTGTGTCAAAACTGCTCAATCAAAAGTATGGTTTAACTCTGTTAGCTGAATGCTCAGATCAGAAAGAAGTTTCACAGAATGATTCTGTGTAGTTTATATTTGAATATATTCCTTTTTCCACTACTACGCTCTTAGCGCTCCAAATGCCCAGTTGCATTTTCTACAGAAAGAGTGTTCAGATCTCCTCAATCAAAAGTATGTTTTAACTCTGTTAGCTGAATGCACAGATCAGAAAGAAGTTTCACCGAATGATTCTGTGTAGTTTATATTTGAAGACATTCCTTTTTCCACTATTACCCTCTTAGCGCTCCGAATCTCCACTTGCATTTTCTACAAAAAGAGTGTTTCATAACTGCTCAATCAAAAATATGTTTTATCTCTGTTAACTGAATTTACAGATCAGAAATAAGTTTCACAGAATGCATCTGTGTAGTTTTTATTTGAAGATATTATTTTTCCCAATGTAGGCCTCTTAGCGCTTAGCATGTCCAATTGCAGTTTCTTCAGAAAGAGTGTTTCAGAACGGCTCAATCAAAAGTAAGGTTCAACTCTGTTATTTGAATGCACAGAACAGAAAGAATTTTCACAGAATGCTACTGTGTAGTTTATATTTGAATATATTCTTTTCTCCACTATTACCCTCTTAGCGCTCCGAATGTCCACTTGCATTTTCTACAGAAATAGTGTTCAGAACTGCGCAATCAAAAATATGGTTTAACTCTGTTAGCTTAATGAACATATCAGAAATAAGTTTCACACAATGCTTCTGTGTAGTTTTTATTTGAAGATATTTTTTTTCCCAATATAGGCCTCTTAGCGCTCAGAATGTCCAATTGCAGTTTCTACAGAAAGAGTGTTTCAGAAAGGCTCAATCAAAACTAAGGTTCAACTCTGTTAGTTGAATGCACAGAACAGAAAGAAATTTCATACAATGCTTCTGTGTAGTTTATATTTGAACATATTCTTTTTTCCACTATTACCCACTTGGCGCTACGAATGTCCAGTTGCATTTTCTACAGACAGAGTGTTTCAAAACTGCTCAATCAAAAGTATGGTTTAACTCTGTTAGCGGAATGCTCAGATCAGAAAGAAGTTTCACAGAATGCTTCTGTGTAGTTTATATTTGAATATATTCCTTTTTCCACTACTACTCTCTTAGCGCTCCAAATGTCCAGTTGCATTTTCTACAGAAAGAGTGTTCAAATCTGCTCAATCAAAAGTATGGTTTAACTCTGTTAGCTGAATGCACAGATCAGAAAGAAGTTTCACAGAATGATTCTGTGTAGTTTATATTTGAAGACATTCCTTTTTCCACTATTACCCTCTTAGCGCTCCGAATCTCCACTTGCATTTTCTACAAAAACAGTGTTTCATAACTGCTCAATCAAAAATATGTTTTATCTCTGTTAACTGAATTTACAGATCAGAAATAAGTTTCACAGAATGCATCTGTGTAGTTTTTATTTGAAGATATTCTTTTTCCCAATATAGGCCTCTTAGCGCTTAGCATGTCCAATTGCAGTTTCTACAGAAAGAGTGTTTCAGAACGGCTCAATCAAAAGTAAGGTTCAACTCTGTTAGTTGAATGCACAGAACAGAAAGAATTTTCACAGAATGCTACTGTGTAGTTTATATTTGAATATATTCCTTTCTCCACTATTACCCTCTTAGCGCTCCGAATGTCCACTTGCATTTTCTACAGAAATAGTGTTCAGAACTGCGCAATCAAAAATATGGTTTAACTCTGTTAGCTTAATGAACATATCAGAAATAAGTTTCACACAATGCTTCTGTGTAATTTTTATTTGAAGATATTATTTTTCCCAATATAGGCCTCTTAGCGCTCAGAATGTCCAATTGCAGTTTCTACAGAAAGAGTGTTTCAGAAAGGCTCAATCAAAACTAAGGTTCAACTCTGTTAGTTGAATGCACAGAACAGAAAGAAATTTCATACAATGCTTCTGTGTAGTTTATATTTGAACATATTTTTTTTCCACTATTACCCACTTGGCGCTACGAATGTCCAGTTGCATTTTCTACAGACAGAGTGTTTCAAAACTGCTCAATCAAATGTATGGTTTAACTCTGTTAGCGGAATGCTCAGATCAGAAGGAAGTTTCACAGAATGCTTCTGTGTAGTTTATATTTGAATATATTCCTTTTTCCACTACTACTCTCTTAGCGCTCCAAATGTCCAGTTGCATTTTCTACAGAAAGAGTGTTCAGATCTGCTCAATCAAAAGTATGGTTTAACTCTGTTAGCTGAATGCACAGATCAGAAAGAAGTTTCACAGAATGATTCTGTGTAGTTTATATTTGAAGACATTCCTTTTTCCACTATTACCCTCTTGGGCTCCGAATCTCCACTTGCATTTTCTACAAAAACAGTGTTTCATAACTGCTCAATCAAAAATATGTTTTATCTCTGTTAACTGAATTTACAGATCAGAAATAAGTTTCACAGAATGCATCTGTGTAGTTTTTATTTGAAGATATTCTTTTTCCCAATATAGGCCTCTTAGCGCTTAGCATGTCCAACTGCAGTTTCTACAGAAAGAGTGTTTCAGAACGGCTCAATCAAAAGTAAGGTTCAACTCTGTTAGTTGAATGCACAGAACAGAAAGAATTTTCACAGAATGCTACTGTGTAGTTTATATTTGAATATATTCCTTTCTCCACTATTACCCTCTTAGCGCTCCGAATGTCCACTTGCATTTTCTACAGAAAGAGTGTTCAGAACTGCGCAATCAAAAGTATGGTTTAACTCTGTTAGCATAATGAACATATCAGAAATAAGTTTCACACAATGCTTCTGTGTAGTTTTTATTTGAAGATATTATGTTTCCCAATATAGGCCTCTTAGCGCTCAGAATGTCCAATTGCAGTTTCTACAGAAAGAGTGTTTCAGAAAGGCTCAATCAAAAGTAAGGTTCAACTCTGTTAGTTGAATGCACAGAACAGAAAGAAATTTCATACAATGCTTCTGTGTAGTTTATATTTGAACATATTCTTTTTTCCACTATTACCCACTTGGCGCTACGAATGTCCAGTTGCATTTTCTACAGACAGAGTGTTTCAAAACTGCTCAATCAAAAGTATGGTTTAACTCTGTTAGCTGAATGCTCAGATCAGAAAGAAGTTTCACAGAATGCTTCTGTGTAGTTTATATATGAATATATTACTTTTTCCACTACTACTCTCTTAGCGCTCCAAATGTCCAGTTGCATTTTCTACAGAAAGAGTGTTCAGATCTGCTCAATTAAAAGTATGGTTTAACTCTGTTAGCTGAATGCACAGATCAGAAAGAAGTTTCGCAGAATGATTCTGTGTAGTTTATATTTGGAGACATTACTTTTTCCACTATTACCCTCTTAGCGCTCCGAATCTCCACTTGCATTTTCTACAGAAAGAGTGTTTCAGAACGGCTCAATCAAAACTAAGGTTCAACTCTTTTAGTTGAACAAACAGAACAGAAAGAAGTTTCACACAATTCTTCTGTGTAGTTTTTATTTGTAGACATTCTTTTTCCCAATATAGGCCTCTTAGCGCTCAGAATGTCCAATTGCAGTTTCTACAGAAAGAGTGTTTTAGAACGGCTCAATCAAAAGTAAGGTTCAACTCTGTTAGTTGAATGCACAGAACAGAAAGTATTTTCATACAATGCTTCTGTGTAGTTTATATTTGAACATATTCTTTTTTCCACTATTACCCACTTAGCGCTACGAATGTCCAGTTGCATTTTCTACAGACAGAGTGTTTCAAAACTGCTCAATCAAAAGTATGGTTTAACTCTGTTAGCTGAATGCTCAGATCAGAAAGAAGTTTCACAGAATGCTTCTGTGTAGTTTATATTTGAATATATTCCTTTTTCCACTACTACGCTCTTAGCGCTCCAAATGTCCAGTTGCATTTTCTACAGAAAGAGTGTTCAGATCTGCACAATCAAAAGTATGGTTTAACTCTGTTAGCTGAATGCACAGATCAGAAATAAGTTTCACCGAATGATTCTGTGTAGTTTATATTTGAAGACATTCCTTTTTCCACTATTACCCTCTTAGCGCTCCGAATCTCCACTTGCATTTTCTACAAAAAGAGGGTTTCATAACTGCTCAATGAAAAATATGTTTTATCTCTGTTAACTGAATTTACAGATCAGAAATAAGTTTCACAGAATGCATCTGTGTAGTTTTTATTTGAAGATATTATTTTTCCCAATGTAGGCCTCTTAGCGCTTAGCATGTCCAATTGCAGTTTGTACAGAAAGAGTGTTTCAGAACGGCTCAATCAAAAGTAAGCTTCAACTCTGTTAGTTGAATGCACAGAACAGAAAGAATTTTCACATAATGCTACTGTGTAGTTTATATTTGAATATATTCCTTTCTCCACTATTACCCTCTTAGCGCTACGAATGTACACTTGCATTTTCTACAGAAAGAGTGTTCAGAACTGCGCAATCAAAAGTATGGTTTAACTCTGTTAGCTTAATGAACATATCAGAAATAAGTTTCACACAATGCTTCTGTGTAGTTTTTATTTGAAGATATTATTTTTCCCAATATAGGCCTCTTAGCGCTCAGAATGTCCAATTGCAGTTTCTACAGAAAGAGTGTTTCAGAAAGGCTCAATCAAAACTAAGGTTCAACTCTGTTAGTTGAATGCACAGAACAGAAAGAAATTTCATACAATGCTTCTGTGTAGTTTATATTTGAACATATTCTTTTTTCCACTATTACCCACTTGGCGCTACGAATGTCCAGTTGCATTTCCTACAGACAGAGTGTTTCAAAACTGCTCAATCAAAAGTATGGTTTAACTCTGTTAGCTGAATGCACAGATCAGAAAGAAGTTTCACAGAATGATTCTGTGTAGTTTATATTTGGAGACATTCCTTTTTCCACTATTACCCTCTTAGCGCTCCGAATCTCCACTTGCATTTTCTACAGAAAGAGTGTTTCAGAACGGCTCAATCAAAACTAAAGTTCAACCCTTTTAGTTGAACAAACAGAACAGAAAGAAGTTTCACACAATTCTTCTGTGTAGTTTTTATTTGTAGACATTCTTTTTCCCAATATAGGCCTCTTAGCGCTCAGAATGTCCAATTGCAGTTTCTACAGAAAGAGTGTTTCAGAACGGCTCAATCAAAAGTAAGGTTCAACTCTGTTAGTTGAATGCACAGAACAGAAAGAAGTTTCATACAATGCTTCTGTGTAGTTTATATTTGAACATATTTTTTTTCCACTATTACCCACTTAGCGCTACGAATGTCCAGTTGCATTTTCTACAGACAGAGTGTGTCAAAACTGCTCAATCAAAAGTATGGTTTAACTCTGTTAGCTGAATGCTCAGATCAGAAAGAAGTTTCACAGAATGATTCTGTGTAGTTTATATTTGAATATATTCCTTTTTCCACTACTACGCTCTTAGCGCTCCAAATGCCCAGTTGCATTTTCTACAGAAAGAGTGTTCAGATCTCCTCAATCAAAAGTATGTTTTAACTCTGTTAGCTGAATGCACAGATCAGAAAGAAGTTTCACCGAATGATTCTGTGTAGTTTATATTTGAAGACATTCCTTTTTCCACTATTACCCTCTTAGCGCTCCGAATCTCCACTTGCATTTTCTACAAAAAGAGTGTTTCATAACTGCTCAATCAAAAATATGTTTTATCTCTGTTAACTGAATTTACAGATCAGAAATAAGTTTCACAGAATGCATCTGTGTAGTTTTTATTTGAAGATATTATTTTTCCCAATGTAGGCCTCTTAGCGCTTAGCATGTCCAATTGCAGTTTCTTCAGAAAGAGTGTTTCAGAACGGCTCAATCAAAAGTAAGGTTCAACTCTGTTATTTGAATGCACAGAACAGAAAGAATTTTCACAGAATGCTACTGTGTAGTTTATATTTGAATATATTCTTTTCTCCACTATTACCCTCTTAGCGCTCCGAATGTCCACTTGCATTTTCTACAGAAATAGTGTTCAGAACTGCGCAATCAAAAATATGGTTTAACTCTGTTAGCTTAATGAACATATCAGAAATAAGTTTCACACAATGCTTCTGTGTAGTTTTTATTTGAAGATATTTTTTTTCCCAATATAGGCCTCTTAGCGCTCAGAATGTCCAATTGCAGTTTCTACAGAAAGAGTGTTTCAGAAAGGCTCAATCAAAACTAAGGTTCAACTCTGTTAGTTGAATGCACAGAACAGAAAGAAATTTCATACAATGCTTCTGTGTAGTTTATATTTGAACATATTCTTTTTTCCACTATTACCCACTTGGCGCTACGAATGTCCAGTTGCATTTTCTACAGACAGAGTGTTTCAAAACTGCTCAATCAAAAGTATGGTTTAACTCTGTTAGCGGAATGCTCAGATCAGAAAGAAGTTTCACAGAATGCTTCTGTGTAGTTTATATTTGAATATATTCCTTTTTCCACTACTACTCTCTTAGCGCTCCAAATGTCCAGTTGCATTTTCTACAGAAAGAGTGTTCAAATCTGCTCAATCAAAAGTATGGTTTAACTCTGTTAGCTGAATGCACAGATCAGAAAGAAGTTTCACAGAATGATTCTGTGTAGTTTATATTTGAAGACATTCCTTTTTCCACTATTACCCTCTTAGCGCTCCGAATCTCCACTTGCATTTTCTACAAAAACAGTGTTTCATAACTGCTCAATCAAAAATATGTTTTATCTCTGTTAACTGAATTTACAGATCAGAAATAAGTTTCACAGAATGCATCTGTGTAGTTTTTATTTGAAGATATTCTTTTTCCCAATATAGGCCTCTTAGCGCTTAGCATGTCCAATTGCAGTTTCTACAGAAAGAGTGTTTCAGAACGGCTCAATCAAAAGTAAGGTTCAACTCTGTTAGTTGAATGCACAGAACAGAAAGAATTTTCACAGAATGCTACTGTGTAGTTTATATTTGAATATATTCCTTTCTCCACTATTACCCTCTTAGCGCTCCGAATGTCCACTTGCATTTTCTACAGAAATAGTGTTCAGAACTGCGCAATCAAAAATATGGTTTAACTCTGTTAGCTTAATGAACATATCAGAAATAAGTTTCACACAATGCTTCTGTGTAATTTTTATTTGAAGATATTATTTTTCCCAATATAGGCCTCTTAGCGCTCAGAATGTCCAATTGCAGTTTCTACAGAAAGAGTGTTTCAGAAAGGCTCAATCAAAACTAAGGTTCAACTCTGTTAGTTGAATGCACAGAACAGAAAGAAATTTCATACAATGCTTCTGTGTAGTTTATATTTGAACATATTTTTTTTCCACTATTACCCACTTGGCGCTACGAATGTCCAGTTGCATTTTCTACAGACAGAGTGTTTCAAAACTGCTCAATCAAATGTATGGTTTAACTCTGTTAGCGGAATGCTCAGATCAGAAGGAAGTTTCACAGAATGCTTCTGTGTAGTTTATATTTGAATATATTCCTTTTTCCACTACTACTCTCTTAGCGCTCCAAATGTCCAGTTGCATTTTCTACAGAAAGAGTGTTCAGATCTGCTCAATCAAAAGTATGGTTTAACTCTGTTAGCTGAATGCACAGATCAGAAAGAAGTTTCACAGAATGATTCTGTGTAGTTTATATTTGAAGACATTCCTTTTTCCACTATTACCCTCTTGGGCTCCGAATCTCCACTTGCATTTTCTACAAAAACAGTGTTTCATAACTGCTCAATCAAAAATATGTTTTATCTCTGTTAACTGAATTTACAGATCAGAAATAAGTTTCACAGAATGCATCTGTGTAGTTTTTATTTGAAGATATTCTTTTTCCCAATATAGGCCTCTTAGCGCTTAGCATGTCCAACTGCAGTTTCTACAGAAAGAGTGTTTCAGAACGGCTCAATCAAAAGTAAGGTTCAACTCTGTTAGTTGAATGCACAGAACAGAAAGAATTTTCACAGAATGCTACTGTGTAGTTTATATTTGAATATATTCCTTTCTCCACTATTACCCTCTTAGCGCTCCGAATGTCCACTTGCATTTTCTACAGAAAGAGTGTTCAGAACTGCGCAATCAAAAGTATGGTTTAACTCTGTTAGCATAATGAACATATCAGAAATAAGTTTCACACAATGCTTCTGTGTAGTTTTTATTTGAAGATATTATGTTTCCCAATATAGGCCTCTTAGCGCTCAGAATGTCCAATTGCAGTTTCTACAGAAAGAGTGTTTCAGAAAGGCTCAATCAAAAGTAAGGTTCAACTCTGTTAGTTGAATGCACAGAACAGAAAGAAATTTCATACAATGCTTCTGTGTAGTTTATATTTGAACATATTCTTTTTTCCACTATTACCCACTTGGCGCTACGAATGTCCAGTTGCATTTTCTACAGACAGAGTGTTTCAAAACTGCTCAATCAAAAGTATGGTTTAACTCTGTTAGCTGAATGCTCAGATCAGAAAGAAGTTTCACAGAATGCTTCTGTGTAGTTTATATATGAATATATTACTTTTTCCACTACTACTCTCTTAGCGCTCCAAATGTCCAGTTGCATTTTCTACAGAAAGAGTGTTCAGATCTGCTCAATTAAAAGTATGGTTTAACTCTGTTAGCTGAATGCACAGATCAGAAAGAAGTTTCGCAGAATGATTCTGTGTAGTTTATATTTGGAGACATTACTTTTTCCACTATTACCCTCTTAGCGCTCCGAATCTCCACTTGCATTTTCTACAGAAAGAGTGTTTCAGAACGGCTCAATCAAAACTAAGGTTCAACTCTTTTAGTTGAACAAACAGAACAGAAAGAAGTTTCACACAATTCTTCTGTGTAGTTTTTATTTGTAGACATTCTTTTTCCCAATATAGGCCTCTTAGCGCTCAGAATGTCCAATTGCAGTTTCTACAGAAAGAGTGTTTTAGAACGGCTCAATCAAAAGTAAGGTTCAACTCTGTTAGTTGAATGCACAGAACAGAAAGTATTTTCATACAATGCTTCTGTGTAGTTTATATTTGAACATATTCTTTTTTCCACTATTACCCACTTAGCGCTACGAATGTCCAGTTGCATTTTCTACAGACAGAGTGTTTCAAAACTGCTCAATCAAAAGTATGGTTTAACTCTGTTAGCTGAATGCTCAGATCAGAAAGAAGTTTCACAGAATGCTTCTGTGTAGTTTATATTTGAATATATTCCTTTTTCCACTACTACGCTCTTAGCGCTCCAAATGTCCAGTTGCATTTTCTACAGAAAGAGTGTTCAGATCTGCACAATCAAAAGTATGGTTTAACTCTGTTAGCTGAATGCACAGATCAGAAATAAGTTTCACCGAATGATTCTGTGTAGTTTATATTTGAAGACATTCCTTTTTCCACTATTACCCTCTTAGCGCTCCGAATCTCCACTTGCATTTTCTACAAAAAGAGGGTTTCATAACTGCTCAATGAAAAATATGTTTTATCTCTGTTAACTGAATTTACAGATCAGAAATAAGTTTCACAGAATGCATCTGTGTAGTTTTTATTTGAAGATATTATTTTTCCCAATGTAGGCCTCTTAGCGCTTAGCATGTCCAATTGCAGTTTCTACAGAAAGAGTGTTTCAGAACGGCTCAATCAAAAGTAAGCTTCAACTCTGTTAGTTGAATGCACAGAACAGAAAGAATTTTCACATAATGCTACTGTGTAGTTTATATTTGAATATATTCCTTTCTCCACTATTACCCTCTTAGCGCTACGAATGTACACTTGCATTTTCTACAGAAAGAGTGTTCAGAACTGCGCAATCAAAAGTATGGTTTAACTCTGTTAGCTTAATGAACATATCAGAAATAAGTTTCACACAATGCTTCTGTGTAGTTTTTATTTGAAGATATTATTTTTCCCAATATAGGCCTCTTAGCGCTCAGAATGTCCAATTGCAGTTTCTACAGAAAGAGTGTTTCAGAAAGGCTCAATCAAAACTAAGGTTCAACTCTGTTAGTTGAATGCACAGAACAGAAAGAAATTTCATACAATGCTTCTGTGTAGTTTATATTTGAACATATTCTTTTCTCCACTATTACCCACTTGGCGCTACGAATGTCCAGTTGCATTTCCTACAGACAGAGTGTTTCAAAACTGCTCAATCAAAAGTATGGTTTAACTCTGTTAGCTGAATGCACAGATCAGAAAGAAGTTTCACAGAATGATTCTGTGTAGTTTATATTTGGAGACATTCCTTTTTCCACTATTACCCTCTTAGCGCTCCGAATCTCCACTTGCATTTTCTACAGAAAGAGTGTTTCAGAACGGCTCAATCAAAACTAAAGTTCAACCCTTTTAGTTGAACAAACAGAACAGAAAGAAGTTTCACACAATTCTTCTGTGTAGTTTTTATTTGTAGACATTCTTTTTCCCAATATAGGCCTCTTAGCGCTCAGAATGTCCAATTGCAGTTTCTACAGAAAGAGTGTTTCAGAACGGCTCAATCAAAAGTAAGGTTCAACTCTGTTAGTTGAATGCACAGAACAGAAAGAAGTTTCATACAATGCTTCTGTGTAGTTTATATTTGAACATATTCTTTTTTCCACTATTACCCACTTAGCGCTACGAATGTCCAGTTGCATTTTCTACAGACAGAGTGTGTCAAAACTGCTCAATCAAAAGTATGGTTTAACTCTGTTAGCTGAATGCTCAGATCAGAAAGAAGTTTCACAGAATGATTCTGTGTAGTTTATATTTGAATATATTCCTTTTTCCACTACTACGCTCTTAGCGCTCCAAATGCCCAGTTGCATTTTCTACAGAAAGAGTGTTCAGATCTCCTCAATCAAAAGTATGTTTTAACTCTGTTAGCTGAATGCACAGATCAGAAAGAAGTTTCACCGAATGATTCTGTGTAGTTTATATTTGTAGACATTCCTTTTTCCACTATTACCCTCTTAGCGCTCCGAATCTCCACTTGCATTTTCTACAAAAAGAGTGTTTCATAACTGCTCAATCAAAAATATGTTTTATCTCTGTTAACTGAATTTACAGATCAGAAATAAGTTTCACAGAATGCATCTGTGTAGTTTTTATTTGAAGATATTATTTTTCCCAATGTAGGCCTCTTAGCGCTTAGCATGTCCAATTGCAGTTTCTTCAGAAAGAGTGTTTCAGAACGGCTCAATCAAAAGTAAGGTTCAACTCTGTTATTTGAATGCACAGAACAGAAAGAATTTTCACAGAATGCTACTGTGTAGTTTATATTTGAATATATTCTTTTCTCCACTATTACCCTCTTAGCGCTCCGAATGTCCACTTGCATTTTCTACAGAAATAGTGTTCAGAACTGCGCAATCAAAAATATGGTTTAACTCTGTTAGCTTAATGAACATATCAGAAATAAGTTTCACACAATGCTTCTGTGTAGTTTTTATTTGAAGATATTATTTTTCCCAATATAGGCCTCTTAGCGCTCAGAATGTCCAATTGCAGTTTCTACAGAAAGAGTGTTTCAGAAAGGCTCAATCAAAACTAAGTTTCAACTCTGTTAGTTGAATGCACAGAACAGAAAGAAATTTCATACAATGCTTCTGTGTAGTTTATATTTGAACATATTCTTTTTTCCACTATTACCCACTTGGCGCTACGAATGTCCAGTTGCATTTTCTACAGACAGAGTGTTTCAAAACTGCTCAATCAAAAGTATGGTTTAACTCTGTTAGCGGAATGCTCAGATCAGAAAGAAGTTTCACAGAATGCTTCTGTGTAGTTTATATTTGAATATATTCCTTTTTCCACTACTACTCTCTTAGCGCTCCAAATGTCCAGTTGCATTTTCTACAGAAAGAGTGTTCAGATCTGCTCAATCAAAAGTATGGTTTAACTCTGTTAGCTGAATGCACAGATCAGAAAGAAGTTTCACAGAATGATTCTGTGTAGTTTATATTTGAAGACATTCCTTTTTCCACTATTACCCTCTTAGCGCTCCGAATCTCCACTTGCATTTTCTACAAAAACAGTGTTTCATAACTGCTCAATCAAAAATATGTTTGATCTCTGTTAACTGAATTTACAGATCAGAAATAAGTTTCACAGAATGCATCTGTGTAGTTTTTATTTGAAGATATTCTTTTTCCCAATATAGGCCTCTTAGCGCTTAGCATGTCCAATTGCAGTTTCTACAGAAAGAGTGTTTCAGAACGGCTCAATCAAAAGTAAGGTTCAACTCTGTTAGTTGAATGCACAGAACAGAAAGAATTTTCACAGAATGCTACTGTGTAGTTTATATTTGAATATATTCCTTTCTCCACTATTACCCTCTTAGCGCTCCGAATGTCCACTTGCATTTTCTACAGAAAGAGTGTTCAGAACTGCGCAATCAAAAGTATGGTTTAACTCTGTTAGCATAATGAACATATCAGAAATATGTTTCACACAATGCTTCTGTGTAGTTTTTATTTGAAGATATTATTTTTCCCAATATAGGCCTCTTAGCGCTCAGAATGTCCAATTGCAGTTTCTACAGAAAGAGTGTTTCAGAAAGGCTCAATCAAAAGTAAGGTTCAACTCTGTTAGTTGAATGCACAGAACAGAAAGAAATTTCATACAATGCTTCTGTGTAGTTTATATTTGAACATATTCTTTTTTCCACTATTACCCACTTGGCGCTACGAATGTCCAGTTGCATTTTCTACAGACAGAGTGTTTCAAAACTGCTCAATCAAAAGTATGGTTTAACTCTGTTAGCTGAATGCTCAGATCAGAAAGAAGTTTCACAGAATGCTTCTGTGTAGTTTATATATGAATATATTACTTTTTCCACTACTACTCTCTTAGCGCTCCAAATGTCCAGTTGCATTTTCTACAGAAAGAGTGTTCAGATCTGCTCAATCAAAAGTATGGTTTAATTCTGTTAGCTGAATGCACAGATCAGAAAGAAGTTTCGCAGAATGATTCTGTGTAGTTTATATTTGGAGACATTCCTTTTTCCACTATTACCCTCTTAGCGCTCCGAATCTCCACTTGCATTTTCTACAGAAAGAGTGTTTCAGAACGGCTCAATCAAAACTAAGGTTCAACTCTTTTAGTTGAACAAACAGAACAGAAAGAAGTTTCACACAATTCTTCTGTGTAGTTTTTATTTGTAGACATTCTTTTTCCCAATATAGGCCTCTTAGCGCTCAGAATGTCCAATTGCAGTTTCTACAGAAAGAGTGTTTCAGAACGGCTCAATCAAAAGTAAGGTTCAACTCTGTTAGTTGAATGCACAGAACAGAAAGTAGTTTCATACAATGCTTCTGTGTAGTTTATATTTGAACATATTCTTTTTTCCACTATTACCCACTTAGCGCTACGAATGTCCAGTTGCATTTTCTACAGACAGAGTGTTTCAAAACTGCTCAATCAAAAGTATGGTTTAACTCTGTTAGCTGAATGCTCAGATCAGAAAGAAGTTTCACAGAATGCTTCTGTGTAGTTTTTATTTGAAGATATTATTTTTCCCAATATAGGCCTCTTAGCGCTCAGAATGTCCAATTGCAGTTTCTACAGAAAGAGTGTTTCAGAAAGGCTCAATCAAAACTAATGTTCAACTCTGTTAGTCGAATGCACAGAACAGAAAGAAATTTCATACAATGCTTCTGTGTAGTTTATATTTGAACATATTCTTTTTTCCACTATTACCCACTTGGCGCTACGAATGTCCAGTTGCATTTCCTACAGACAGAGTGTTTCAAAACTGCTCAATCAAAAGTATGGTTTAACTCTGTTAGCTGAATGCACAGATCAGAAAGAAGTTTCACAGAATGATTCTGTGTAGTTTATATTTGGAGACATTCCTTTTTCCACTATTACCCTCTTAGCGCTCCGAATATCCACTTGCATTTTCTACAGAAAGAGTGTTTCAGAACGGCTCAATCAAAACTAAAGTTCAACCCTTTTAGTTGAACAAACAGAACAGAAAGAAGTTTCACACAATTCTTCTGTGTAGTTTTTATTTGTAGACATTCATTTTCCCAATATAGGCCTCTTAGCGCTCAGAATGTCCAATTGCAGTTTCTACAGAAAGAGTGTTTCAGAACGGCTCAATCAAAAGTAAGGTTCAACTCTGTTAGTTGAATGCACAGAACAGAAAGAAGTTTCATACAATGCTTCTGTGTAGTTTATATTTGAACATATTCTATTTTCCACTATTACCCACTTAGCGCTACGAATGTCCAGTTGCATTTTCTACAGACAGAGTGTTTCAAAACTGCTCAATCAAAAGTATGGTTTAACTCTGTTAGCTGAATGCTCAGATCAGAAAGAAGTTTCACAGAATGATTCTGTGTAGTTTATATTTGAATATATTCCTTTTTCCACTACTACGCTCTTAGCGCTCCAAATGTCCAGTTGCATTTTCTACAGAAAGAGTGTTCAGATCTCCTCAATCAAAAGTATGTTTTAACTCTGTTAGCTGAATGCACAGATCAGAAAGAAGTTTCACCGAATGATTCTGTGTAGTTTATATTTGAAGACATTCCTTTTTCCACTATTACCCAATTAGCGCTCCGAATCTCCACTTGCATGTTCTACAAAAATAGTGTTTCATAACTGCTCAATCAAAAATATGTTTTATCTCTGTTAACTGAATTTACAGATCAGAAATAAGTTTCACAGAATGCATCTGTGTAGTTTTTATTTGAAGATATTCTTTTTCCCAATATAGGCCTCTTAGCGCTTAGCATGTCCAATTGCAGTTTCTACAGATAGAGTGTTTCAGAACGGCTCAATCAAAAGTAAGGTTCAACTCTGTTAGTTGAATGCAAAGAACAGAAAGAATTTTCACAGAATGCTACTGTGTAGTTTATATTTGAATATATTCCTTTCTCCACTATTACCCTCTTAGCGCTCCGAATGTCCACTTGCATTTTCTACAGAAAGAGTGTTCAGAACTGCGCAATCAAAAGTATGGTTTAACTCTGTTAGCATAATGAACATATCAGAAATAAGTTTCACACAATGCTTCTGTGTAGTTTTTATTTGAAGATATTATTTTTCCCAATATAGGCCTCTTAGCGCTCAGAATGTCCAATTGCAGTTTCTACAGAAAGAGTGTTTCAGAAAGGCTCAATCAAAAGTAAGGTTCAACTCTGTTAGTTGAATGCACAGAACAGAAAGAAATTTCATACAATGCTTCTGTGTAGTTTATATTTGAACATATTCTTTTTTCCACTATTACCCACTTGGCGCTACGAATGTCCAGTTGCATTTTCTACAGACAGAGTGTTTCAAAACTGCTCAATCAAAAGTATGGTTTAACTCTGTTAGCTGAATGCTCAGATCAGAAAGAAGTTTCACAGAATGCTTCTGTGTAGTTTATATATGAATATATTACTTTTTCCACTACTACTCTCTTAGCGCTCCAAATGTACAGTTGCATTTTCTACAGAAAGAGTGTTCAGATCTGCTCAATCAAAAGTATGGTTTAACTCTGTTAGCTGAATGCACAGATGAGAAAGAAGTTTCGCAGAATGATTCTGTGTAGTTTATATTTGGAGACATTCCTTTTTCCACTATTACCCTCTTAGCGCTCCGAATCTCCACTTGCATTTTCTACAGAAAGAGTGTTTCAGAACGGCTCAATCAAAAATATGTTTTATCTCTGTTAACTGAATTTACAGATCAGAAATAAGTTTCACAGAATGCATCTGTGTAGTTTTTATTTGAAGATATTATTTTTCCCAATGTAGGCCTCTTAGCGCTTAGCATGTCCAATTGCAGTTTCTACAGAAAGAGTGTTTCAGAATGGCTCAATCAAAAGTAAGCTTCAACTCTGTTAGTTGAATGCACAGAACAGAAATAATTTTCACAGAATGCTGTTGTGTAGTTTATATTTGAATATATTCCTTTCTCCACTATTACCCTCTTAGCGCTACGAATGTCCACTTGCATTTTCTACAGAAAGAGTGTTCAGAACTGCGCAATCAAAAGTATGGTTTAACTCTGTTAGCTTAATGAACATATCAGAAATAAGTTTCACCCAATGCTTCTGTGTAGTTTTTATTTGAAGATATTATATTTCCCAATATAAGCCTCTTAGCGCTCAGAATGTCCAATTGCAGTTTCTACAGAAAGAGTGTTTCAGAAAGGTTCAATCAAAACTAAGGTTCAACTCTGTTAGTTGAATGCACAGAACAGAAAGGAATTTCATACAATGCTTCTGTGTAGTTTATATTTGAACATATTCTTTTTTCCACTATTACCCACTTGGCGCTACGAATGTCCAGTTGCATTTTCTACAGACAGAGTGTTACAAAACTGCTCAATCAAAAGTATGGTTTAACTCTGTTAGCTGAATGCTCAGATCAGAAAGAAGTTTCACAGAATGCTTCTGTGTAGTTTTTATTTGAATATATTCCTTTTTCCACTACTACTCTCTTATCGCTCCAAATGTCCAGTTGCATTTTCTACAGAAAGAGTGTTCAGATCTGCTCAATCAAAAGTATGGTTTAACTCTGTTAGCTGAATGCACAGATCAGAAAGAAGTTTCACAGAATGATTCTGTGTAGTTTATATTTGGAGACATTCCTTTTTCCACTATTACCCTCTTAGCGCTCCGAATCTCCACTTGCATTTTCTAAAGAAAGAGTGTATCAGAACGGCTCAATCAAAACTAAAGTTCAACTCTATTAGTTGAACAAACAGAACAGAAAGAAGTTTCACACAATTCTTCTGTGTAGTTTTTATTTGTAGACATTCTTTTTCCCTATATAGGCCTCTTAGCGCTCAGAATGTCCAATTGCAGTTTCTACAGAAAGAGTGTTTCAGAACGGCTCAATCAAAAGTAAGGTTCAACTCTGTTAGTTGAATGCACAGAACAGAAAGAAGTTTCATACAATGCTTCTGTGTAGTTTATATTTGAACATATTCTTTTTTCCACTATTACCCACTTAGCGCTACGAATGTCCAGTTGCATTTTCTACAGACAGAGTGTTTCAAAACTGCTCAATCAAAAGTATGGTTTAACTCTGTTAGCTGAATGCTCAGATCAGAAAGAAGTTTCACAGAATGCTTCTGTGTAGTTTATATTTGAATATATTCCTTTTTCCACTACTACGCTCTTAGCGCTCCAAATGTCCAGTTGCATTTTCTACACAAAGAGTGTTCAGATCTGCTCAATCAAAAGTATGGTTTAACTCTGTTAGCTGAATGCACAGATCAGAAAGAAGTTTCACCGAATGATTCTGTGTAGTTTATATTTGAAGACATTCCTTTTTCCACTATTACCCTCTTAGCGCTCCGAATCTCCACTTGCATTTTCTACAAAGAGAGTGTTTCATAACTGCTCAATCAAAAATATGTTTTATCTCTGTTAACTGAATTTACAGATCAGAAATAAGTTTCACAGAATGCATCTGTGTAGTTTTTATTTGAAGATATTCTTTTTACCAATGTAGGCCTCTTAGCGCTTAGCATGTCCAATTGCAGTTTCTACAGAAAGAGTGTTTCAGAACGGCTCAATCAAAAGTAAGGTTCAACTCTGTTAGTTGAATGCACAGAACAGAAAGTATTTTCACAGAATGCTACTGTGTAGTTTATATTTGAATATATTCCTTTTTCCACTATTACCCTCTTAGCGCTCCGAATGTCCACTTGCATTTTCTACAGAAAGAGTGTTCAGAACTGCGCAATCAAAAGTATGGTTTAACTCTGTTAGCTTAATGAACATATCAGAAATAAGTTTCACACAATTCTTCTGTGTAGTTTTTATTTGAAGATATTATTTTTCCCAATAGAGGCCTCTTAGCGCTCAGAATGTCCAATTGCAGTTTCTACAGAAAGAGTGTTTCAGGAAGGCTCAATCAAAGTAAGGTTCAACTCTGTTAGTTGAATGCACAGAACAGAAAGAAGTTTCATAAAATGCTTCTGTGTAGTTTATATTTGAACATATTCTTTTTTTCACTATTACCCACTTAGCGCTACGAATGTCCAGTTGCATTTTCTACAGACAGAGTGTTTCAAAACTGCTCAATCAAAAGTATGGTTTAACTCTGTTAGCTGAATGCTCAGATCAGAAAGAAGTTTCACAGAATGCTTCTGTGTAGTTTATATTTGAATATATTCCTTTTTCCACTACTACGCTCTTAGCGCTCCAAATGTCCAGTTGCATTTTCTACACAAAGAGTGTTCAGATCTGCTCAATCAAAAGTATGGTTTAACTCTGTTAGCTGAATGCACAGATCAGAAAGAAGTTTCACCGAATGATTCTGTGTAGTTTATATTTGAAGACATTCCTTTTTCCACTATTACCCTCTTAGCGCTCCGAATCTCCACTTGCATTTTCTACAAAAAGATTGTTTCATAACTGCTCAATCAAAAATATGTTTTATCTCTGTTAACTGAAGTTACAGATCAGAAATAAGTTTCACAGAATGCATCGGTGTAGTTTTTATTTGAAGATATTCTTTTTCCCAATGTAGGCCTCTTAGCGCTTAGCATGTCCAATTGCAGTTTCTACAGAAAGAGTGTTTCAGAACGGCTCAATTAAAAGTAAGGTTCAACTCTGTTAGTTGAATGCACAGAACAGAAAGAATTTTCACAGAATGCTACTGTGTAGTTTATATTTGTATATATTCCTTTTTCCACTATTACCCATTAGCGCTCCGAATGTCCACTTGCATTTTCTACAGAAAGAGTGTTCAGAACTGCGCAATCAAAAGTATGGTTTAACTCTGTTAGCTTAATGAACATATCAGAAATAAGTTTCACACAATGCTTCTGTGTAGTTTTTATTTGAAGATATTATTTTTCCCAATACAGGCCTCTTAGCGCTCAGAATGTCCAATTGCAGTTTCTACAGAAAGAGTGTTTCAGAACGGCTCAATCAAAAGTAAGGTTCAACTCTGTTAGTTGAATGCACAGAACAGAAAGAAGTTTCATACAATGCTTCTGTGTAGTTTATATTTGAACATATTCTTTTTTCCACTGTTACCCACTTAGCGCTACGAATGTCCAGTTGCATTTTCTACAGACAGAGTGTTTCAAAACTGCTCAATGAAAAGTATGGTTTAACTCTGTTAGCTGAATGCTCAGATCAGAAAGAAGTTTCACAGAATTCTTCTGTGTAGTTTATATTTGAATATATTCCTTTTTCCACTACTACTCTCTTAGCGCTCCAAATGTCCAGTTGCATTTTCTACAGAAAGAGTGTTCCGATCTGCTCAATCAAAAGTATGGTTTAACTCTGTTAGCTGAATGCACAGATCAGAAAGAAGTTTCACAGAATGATTCTGTGTAGTTTATATTTGGAGACATTCCTTTTTCCACTATTACCCTCTTAGCGCTCCGAATCTCCACTTGCATTTTCTACAGAAAGAGTGTTTCAGAACGGCTCAATCAAAACTAAGGTTCAACTCTTTTAGTTGAACAAACAGAACAGAAAGAAGTTTCACACAATTCTTCTGTGTAGTTTTTATTTGTAGACATTCTTTTTCCCAATATAGGCCTCTTAGCGCTCAGAATGTCCAATTGCAGTTTCTACAGAAAGAGTGTTTCAGAACGGCTCAATCAAAAGTAAGGTTCAACTCTGTTAGTTGAATGCACAGAACCGAAAGAAGTTTCATACAATGCTTCTGTGTAGTTTATATTTGAACATATTCTTTTTTCCACTATTACCCACTTAGCGCTACGAATGTCCAGTTGCATTTTCTACAGACAGAGTGTTTCAAAACTGCTCAATCAAAAGTATGGTTTAACTCTGTTAGCTTAATGAACATATCAGAAATAAGTTTCACACAATGCTTCTGTGTAGTTTTTATTTGAAGATATTATTTTTCCCAATAGAGGCCTCTTAGCGCTCAGAATGTCCAATTGCAGTTTCTACAGAAAGAGTGTTTCAGAAAGGCTCAATCAAAAGTAAGGTTCAACTCTGTTAGTTGAATGCACAGAACAGAAAGAAGTTTCATACAATGCTTCTCTGTAGTTTATATTTGTACATATTCTTTTTTCCACTAGTACCCACTTAGCGCTACGAATGTCCAGTTGCATTTTCTACAGACAGACTGTTTCATAACTGCTCAATCAAAAGTATGGTTTAACTCTGTTAGCTGAATGCTCAGATCAGAAAGAAGTTTCACAGAATGCTTCTGTGTAGTTTATATTTGAATATATTCCTTTTTCCACTACTACGCTCTTAGCGCTCCAAATGTCCAGTTGCATTTTCTACAGAAAGAGTGTTCAGATCTGCTCAATCAAAAGTATGGTTTAACTCTGTTAGCTGAATGCACAGATCAGAAACAAGTTTCACCGAATGATTCTGTGTAGTTTATATCTGAAGACATTCCTTTTACCACTATTACCCTCTTAGCGCTCCGAATCTCCACTTGCATTTTCTACATAAAGAGTGTTTCATAACTGCTCAATCAAAAATATGTTTTATCTCTGTTAACTGAATTTACAGATCAGAAATAAGTTTCACAGAATGCATCTGTGTAGTTTTTATTTGAAGATATTCTTTTTACCAATGTAGGCCTCTTAGCGCTTAGCATGTCCAATTGCAGTTTCTACAGAAAGAGTGTTTCAGAACGGCTCAATCAAAAGTAAGGTTCAACTCTGTTAGTTGAATGCACAGAACAGAAAGTATTTTCACAGAATGCTACTGTGTAGTTTATATTTGAATATATTCCTTTTTCCACTATTACCCTCTTAGCGCTCCGAATGTCCACTTGCATTTTCTACAGAAAGAGTGTTCAGAACTGCGCAATCAAAAGTATGGTTTAACTCTGTTAGCTTAATGAACATATCAGAAATAAGTTTCACACAATTCTTCTGTGTAGTTTTTATTTGAAGATATTATTTTTCCCAATAGAGGCCTCTTAGCGCTCAGAATGTCCAATTGCAGTTTCTACAGAAAGAGTGTTTCAGAAAGGCTCAATCAAAAGTAAGGTTCAACTCTGTTAGTTGAATGCACAGAACAGAAAGAAGTTTCATAAAATGCTTCTGTGTAGTTTATATTTGAACATATTCTTTTTTCCACTATTACCCACTTAGCGCTACGAATGTCCAGTTGCATTTTCTACAGACAGAGTGTTTCAAAACTGCTCAATCAAAAGTATGGTTTAACTCTGTTAGCTGAATGCTCAGATCAGAAAGAAGTTTCACAGAATGCTTCTGTGTAGTTTATATTTGAATATATTCCTTTTTCCACTACTACGCTCTTAGCGCTCCAAATGTCCAGTTGCATTTTCTACACAAAGAGTGTTCAGATCTGCTCAATCAAAAGTATGGTTTAACTCTGTTAGCTGAATGCACAGATCAGAAAGAAGTTTCACCGAATGATTCTGTGTAGTTTATATTTGAAGACATTCCTTTTTCCACTATTACCCTCTTAGCGCTCCGAATCTCCACTTGCATTTTCTACAAAAAGAGTGTTTCATAACTGCTCAATCAAAAATATGTTTTATCTCTGTTAACTGAAGTTACAGATCAGAAATAAGTTTCACAGAATGCATCGGTGTAGTTTTTATTTGAAGATATTCTTTTTCCCAATGTAGGCCTCTTAGCGCTTAGCATGTCCAATTGCAGTTTCTACAGAAAGAGTGTTTCAGAACGGCTCAATTAAAAGTAAGGTTCAACTCTGTTAGTTGAATGCACAGAACAGAAAGAATTTTCACAGAATGCTACTGTGTAGTTTATATTTGTACATATTCCTTTTTCCACTATTACCCATCAGCGCTCCGAATGTCCACTTGCATTTTCTACAGAAAGAGTGTTCAGAACTGCGCAATCAAAAGTATGGTTTAACTCTGTTAGCTTAATGAACATATCAGAAATAAGTTTCACACAATGCTTCTGTGTAGTTTTTATTTGAAGATATTATTTTTCCCAATACAGGCCTCTTAGCGCTCAGAATGTCCAATTGCAGTTTCTACAGAAAGAGTGTTTCAGAACGGCTCAATCAAAAGTAAGGTTCAACTCTGTTAGTTGAATGCACAGAACAGAAAGTAGTTTCATACAATGCTTCTGTGTAGTTTATATTTGAACATATTCTTTTTTCCACTATTACCCACTTAGCGCTACGAATGTCCATTTGCATTTTCTACAGACAGAGTGTTTCAAAACTGCTCAATCAATAGTATGGTTTAACTCTGTTAGCTGAATGCTCAGATCAGAAAGATGTTTCACAGAATGCTTCTGTGTAGTTTATATTTGAATATATTCCTTTTTCCACTACTACGCTCTTAGCGCTCCAAATGTCCAGTTGCATTTTCTACAGAAAGAGTGTTCAGATCTGCTCAATCAAAAGTATGGTTTAACTCTGTTAGCTGAATGCACACATCAGAAAGAAGTTTCACCGAATGATTCCGTGTAGTTTATACTTGAAGACATTCCTTTTTCCACTATTACCCTCTAAGCGCTCCGAATCTCCACTTGCATTTTCTACAAAAAGAGTGTTTCATAACTGCTCAATCAAAAATATGTTTTATCTCTGTTAACTGAATTTACAGATCAGAAATATGTTTCACAGAATGCATCTGTGTAGTTTTTATTTGAAGATATTCTTTTTACCAATGTAGGCCTCTTAGCGCTTAGCATGTCCAATTGCAGTTTCTACAGAAACAGTGTTTCAGAACGGCTCAATCAAAAGTAAGGTTCAACTCTGTTAGTTGAATGCACAGAACAGAAAGAAGTTTCATACAATGCTTCTGTGTAGTTTATATTTGAACATATTCTTTTTTCCACTATTACCCACTTAGCGCTACGAATGTCCAGTTGCATTTTCTACAGACAGAGTGTTTCAAAACTGCTCAATCAAAAGTATGGTTTAACTCTGTTAGCTGAATGCTCAGATCAGAAAGAAGTTTCACAGAATGCTTCTGTGTAGTTTATATTTGAATATATTCCTTTTTCCACTACTACTCTCTTAGCGCTCCAAATGTCCAGTTGCATATTCTACAGAAAGAGAGTTCAGATCTGCACAATCAAAAGTATGTTTTAACGCTGTTAGCTGAATGCACAGATCAGAAAGAAGTTTCACAGAATGATTCTGTGTAGTTTATATTTGGAGACATTCCTTTTTCCACTATTACCCTCTTAGCGCTCCGAATCTCCACTTGCATTTTCTACAGAAAGAGTGTTTCAGAATGGCTCAATCAAAACTAAGGTTCAACTCTTTTAGTTGAACAAACAGAACAGAAAGAAGTTTCACACAATTCTTCTGTGTAGTTTTTATTTGTAGACATTCTTTTTCCCAATATAGGCCTCTTAGCGCTCAGAATGTCCAATTGCAGTTTCTACAGAAAGAGTGTTTCAGAACGGCTCAATCAAAAGTAAGGTTCAACTCTGTTAGTTGAATGCACAGAACAGAAAGAAGTTTCATACAATGCTTCTGTGTAGTTTATATTTGAACATGTTCTTTTTTCCACTATTACCCACTTAGCGCTACGAATGTCCAGTTGCATTTTCTACAGACAGAGTGTTTCAAAACTGCTCAATCAAAAGTATGGTTTAACTCTGTTAGCTGATTGCTCAGATCAGAAAGAAGTTTCACAGAATGCTTCTGTGTAGTTTATATTTGAATATATTCCTTTTTCCACTACTACGCTCTTAGCGCTCCAAATGTCCAGTTGCATTTTCTACAGAAAGAGTGTTCAGATCTGCTCAATCAAAAGTATGGTTTAACTCTGTTAGCTGAATGCACACATCAGAAAGAAGTTTCACCGAATTATTCCGTGTAGTTTATATTTGAAGACATTCCTTTTTCCACTATTACCCCCTTATCGCTCGGAATCTCCACTTGCATTTTCTACAAAAAGAGTGTTTCATAACTGCTCAATCAAAAATATGTTTTATCTCTGTTAACTGAATTTACACATCAGAAATATCTTTCACAGAATGCATCTGTGTAGTTTTTATTTGAAGATATTCTTTTTCCCAATGTAGGACTCTTAGCGCTTAGCATGTCCAATTGCAGTTTCTACAGAAAGAGTGTTTCAGAACGGCTCAATCAAAAGTAAGGTTCAACTCTGTTAGTTGAATGCACAGAACAGAAAGAATTTTCACAGAATGCTACTGTGTAGTTTATATTTGTATATATTCCTTTTTCCACTATTACCCTCTTAGCGCTCCGAATGTCCACTTGCATTTTCTACAGAAAGAGTGTTCAGAACTGCGCAATCAAAAGTATGGTTTAACTCTGTTAGCCTAATGAACATATCAGAAATAAGTTTCACACAATGCTTCTGTGTAGTTTTTATTTGAAGATATTATTTTTCCCAATAGAGGCCTCTTAGCGCTCAGAATGTCCAATTGCAGTTTCTACAGAAAGAGTGTTTCAGAAAGGCTCAATCAAAAGTAAGGTTCAACTCTGTTAGTTGAATGCACAGAACAGAAAGAAGTTTCATACAATGCTTCTGTGTAGTTTATATTTGAACATATTCTTTTTTCCACTATTACCCACTTAGCGCTACGAATGTCCAGTTGCATTTTCTACAGACAGAGTGTTTCAAAACTGCTCAATCAAAAGTATGGTTTAACTAAGTTAGCTGAATGCTCAGATCAGAAAGAAATTTCACAGAATGCTTCTGTGTAGTTTATATTTGAATATATTCCTTTTTCCACTACTACGCTCTTAGCGCTCCAAATGTCCAGTTGCATTTTCTACAGAAAGAGTGTTCAGATCTGCTCAATCAAAAGTATGGTTTAACTCTGTTAGCTGAATGCACAGATCAGAAAGAAGTTTCACCGAATGATTCCGTGTAGTTTATACTTGAAGACATTCCTTTTTCCACTATTACCCTCTTAGCGCTCCGAATCTCCACTTGCATTTTCTATAAAAAGAGTGTTTCATAACTGCTGAATCAAAAATATGTTTTATCTCTGTTAACTGAATTTACAGATCAGAAATAAGTTTCACAGAATGCATCTGTGTAGTTTTTTTTTGAAGATATTCTTTTTACTAATGTAGGCCTCTTAGCGCTTAGCATGTCCAATTGCAGTTTCCACAGAAAGAGTGTTTCAGAAAGGTTCAATCAAAAATAAGGTTCAACTCTGTTAGTTCAATGCGCAGAACAGAAAGAAGTTTCATACAATGCTTCTGTGTAGTTTATATTTGAACATATTCTTTTTTCCACTATTACCCACTTAGCGCTACGAATGTCCAGTTGCATTTTCTACAGGCAGAGTGTTTCAAAACTGCTCAATCAAAAGTATGGTTTAACTCTGTTAGCTTAATGAACATATCAGAAATAAGTTTCACACAATGCTTCTGTGTAGTTTTTATTTGAAGATATTATTTTTCCCAATATAGTCCTCTTGGCGCTCAGAATGTCCAATTGCAGTTCCTACAGAAAGAGTGTTTCAGAAAGGCTCAATCAAAAGTAAGGTTCAACTCTGTTAGTTGAATGCACAGAACAGAAAGAAATTTCATACAATGCTTCTGTGTAGTTTATATTTGAACATATTCTTTTTTCCACTATTACCCAATTGGCGCTACGAATGTCCAGTTGCATTTTCTACAGACAGAGTGTTTCAAAACTGCTCAATCAAAAGTATGGTTTAACTCTGTTAGCTGAATGCTCAGATCAGAAAGAAGTTTCACAGAATGCTTCTGTGTAGTTTATATTTGAATATATTCCTTTTTCCACTACTACTCTCTTAGCGCTCCAAATGTCCAGTTGCATTTTCTATAGAAAGAGTGTTCAGATCTGCTCAATCAAAAGTATGGTTTAACTCTGTTAGCTGAATGCACAGATCAGAAAGAAGTTTCACAGAATGATTCTGTGTAGTTTATATTTGAAGACATTCCTTTTTCCACTATTACCCTCTTAGCGCTCCGAATCTCCACTTGCATTTTCTACAGAAAGAGTGTTTCAGAACGGCTCCATCAAAACTAAGGTTCAACTGTTTTAGTTGAACAAACAGAACAGAAAGAAGTTTCACACAATTCTTCTGTGTAGTTTTTATTTGTAGACATTCTTTTTCCCAATATAGTCCTCTTAGCGCTCAGAATGTCCAATTGCAGTTTCTACAGAAAGAGTGTTTCAGAACGGCTCAATCAAAAGTAAGGTTCAACTCTGTTAGTTGAATGCACAGAACAGAAAGAAGTTTCATACAATGCTTCTGTGTAGTTTATATTTGAACATATTTTTTTCCACTATTACCCACTTAGCGCTACGAATGTCCAGTTGCATTTTCTACAGACAGAGTGTTTCAAAACTGCTCAATCAAAAGTATGGTTTAACTCTGTTAGCTGAATGCTCAGATCAGAAAGAAGTTTCACAGAATGCTTCTGTGTAGTTTATATTTGAATATATTCCTTTTTCCACTACTACGCTCTTAGCGCTCCAAATGTCCAGTTGCATTTTCTACAGAAAGAGTGTTCAGATCTGCTCAATCAAAAGTATGGTTTAACTCTGTTAGCTGAATGCACACATCAGAAAGAAGTTTCACCGAATTATTCCGTGTAGTTTATATTTGAAGACATTCCTTTTTCCACTATTACCCCCTTATCGCTCGGAATCTCCACTTGCATTTTCTACAAAAAGAGTGTTTCATAACTGCTCAATCAAAAATATGTTTTATCTCTGTTAACTGAATTTACACATCAGAAATATCTTTCACAGAATGCATCTGTGTAGTTTTTATTTGAAGATATTCTTTTTCCCAATGTAGGACTCTTAGCGCTTAGCATGTCCAATTGCAGTTTCTACAGAAAGAGTGTTTCAGAACGGCTCAATCAAAAGTAAGGTTCAACTCTGTTAGTTGAATGCACAGAACAGAAAGAATTTTCACAGAATGCTACTGTGTAGTTTATATTTGTATATATTCCTTTTTCCACTATTACCCTCTTAGCGCTCCGAATGTCCACTTGCATTTTCTACAGAAAGAGTGTTCAGAACTGCGCAATCAAAAGTATGGTTTAACTCTGTTAGCCTAATGAACATATCAGAAATAAGTTTCACACAATGCTTCTGTGTAGTTTTTATTTGAAGATATTATTTTTCCCAATAGAGGACTCTTAGCGCTCAGAATGTCCAATTGCAGTTTCTACAGAAAGAGTGTTTCAGAAAGGCTCAATCAAAAGTAAGGTTCAACTCTGTTAGTTGAATGCACAGAACAGAAAGAAGTTTCATACAATGCTTCTGTGTAGTTTATATTTGAACATATTCTTTTTTCCACTATTACCCACTTAGCGCTACGAATGTCCAGTTGCATTTTCTACAGACAGAGTGTTTCAAAACTGCTCAATCAAAAGTATGGTTTAACTAAGTTAGCTGAATGCTCAGATCAGAAAGAAATTTCACAGAATGCTTCTGTGTAGTTTATATTTGAATATATTCCTTTTTCCACTACTACGCTCTTAGCGCTCCAAATGTCCAGTTGCATTTTCTACAGAAAGAGTGTTCAGATCTGCTCAATCAAAAGTATGGTTTAACTCTGTTAGCTGAATGCACAGATCAGAAAGAAGTTTCACCGAATGATTCCGTGTAGTTTATACTTGAAGACATTCCTTTTTCCACTATTACCCTCTTAGCGCTCCGAATCTCCACTTGCATTTTCTATAAAAAGAGTGTTTCATAACTGCTGAATCAAAAATATGTTTTATCTCTGTTAACTGAATTTACAGATCAGAAATAAGTTTCACAGAATGCATCTGTGTAGTTTTTTTTTGAAGATATTCTTTTTACTAATGTAGGCCTCTTAGCGCTTAGCATGTCCAATTGCAGTTTCTACAGAAAGAGTGTTTCAGAAAGGTTCAATCAAAAGTAAGGTTCAACTCTGTTAGTTCAATGCGCAGAACAGAAAGAAGTTTCATACAATGCTTCTGTGTAGTTTATATTTGAACATATTCTTTTTTCCACTATTACCCACTTAGCGCTACGAATGTCCAGTTGCATTTTCTACAGGCAGAGTGTTTCAAAACTGCTCAATCAAAAGTATGGTTTAACTCTGTTAGCTTAATGAACATATCAGAAATAAGTTTCACACAATGCTTCTGTGTAGTTTTTATTTGAAGATATTATTTTTCCCAATATAGTCCTCTTGGCGCTCAGAATGTCCAATTGCAGTTCCTACAGAAAGAGTGTTTCAGAAAGGCTCAATCAAAAGTAAGGTTCAACTCTGTTAGTTGAATGCACAGAACAGAAAGAAATTTCATACAATGCTTCTGTGTAGTTTATATTTGAACATATTCTTTTTTCCACTATTACCCAATTGGCGCTACGAATGTCCAGTTGCATTTTCTACAGACAGAGTGTTTCAAAACTGCTCAATCAAAAGTATGGTTTAACTCTGTTAGCTGAATGCTCAGATCAGAAAGAAGTTTCACAGAATGCTTCTGTGTAGTTTATATTTGAATATATTCCTTTTTCCACTACTACTCTCTTAGCGCTCCAAATGTCCAGTTGCATTTTCTATAGAAAGAGTGTTCAGATCTGCTCAATCAAAAGTATGGTTTAACTCTGTTAGCTGAATGCACAGATCAGAAAGAAGTTTCACAGAATGATTCTGTGTAGTTTATATTTGAAGACATTCCTTTTTCCACTATTACCCTCTTAGCGCTCCGAATCTCCACTTGCATTTTCTACAGAAAGAGTGTTTCAGAACGGCTCCATCAAAACTAAGGTTCAACTGTTTTAGTTGAACAAACAGAACAGAAAGAAGTTTCACACAATTCTTCTGTGTAGTTTTTATTTGTAGACATTCTTTTTCCCAATATAGTCCTCTTAGCGCTCAGAATGTCCAATTGCAGTTTCTACAGAAAGAGTGTTTCAGAACGGCTCAATCAAAAGTAAGGTTCAACTCTGTTAGTTGAATGCACAGAACAGAAAGAAGTTTCATACAATGCTTCTGTGTAGTTTATATTTGAACATATTTTTTTCCACTATTACCCACTTAGCGCTACGAATGTCCAGTTGCATTTTCTACAGACAGAGTGTTTCAAAACTGCTCAATCAAAAGTATGGTTTAACTCTGTTAGCTGAATGCTCAGATCAGAAAGAAGTTTCACAGAATGCTTCTGTGTAGTTTATATTTGAATATATTCCTTTTTCCACTACTACGCTCTTAGCGCTCCAAATGTCCAGTTGCATTTTCTACAGAAAGAGTGTTCAGATCTGCTCAATCAAAAGTATGGTTTAACTCTGATAGCTGAATGCACAGATCAGAAAGAAGTTTCACCGAATGATTCCGTGTAGTTTATACTTGAAGACATTCCTTTTTCCACTATTACCCTCTTAGCGCTCCGAATCTCCACTTGCATTTTCTACAAAAAGAGTGTTTCATAACTGCTCAATCAAAAATATGTTTTATCTCTGTTAACTGAATTTACAGATCAGAAATAAGTTTCACAGAATGCATCTGTGTAGTTTTTATTTGAAGATATTCTTTTTCCCAATGTAGGCCTCTTAGCGCTTAGCATGTCCAATTGCAGTTTCTCCAGAAAGAGTGTTTCAGAACGGCTCAATCAAAAGTAAGGTTCAACTCTGTTAGTTGAATGCACAGAACAGAAAGAATTTTCACAGAATGCTACTGTGTAGTTTATATTTGAATATATTCCTTTTTCCACTATTACCCTCTTAGCGCTCCGAATCTCCACTTGCATTTTCTACGGAAAGAGTGTTCAGAACTGCGCAATCAAAAGTATGGTTTAACTCTGTTAGCTTAATGAACATATCAGAAATAAGTTTCACAAAATGCTTCTGTGTAGTTTTTATTTGAAGATATTATTTTTCCCAATAGAGGTCTCTTAGCGCTCAGAATGTCAAATTGCAGTTTCTACAGAAAGAGTGTTTCACAACGGCTCAATCAAAAGTAAGGTTCAACTCTGTTAGTTGAATGCACAGAACAGAAAGAAGTTTCATACAATGCTTCTGTGTAGTTTATATTTGAACATATCATTTTTTCCACTATTACCCACTTAGGGCTACGAATATCCAGTTGCATTTTCTACAGACAGAGAGTTTCAAAACTGCTCAATCAAAAGTATGGTTTAACTCTGTTAGCTGAATGCTCAGATCAGAAAGAAGTTTCACAGAATGCTTCTGTGTAGTTTATATTTGAATATATTCCTTTTTCCACTACTAATCTCTTAGCGCTCCAAATGTCCAGTTGCATTTTCTACAGAAAGAGTGTTCAGATCTGCTCAAACAAAAGTATGGTTTAACTCTGTTAGCTGAATGCACAGATCAGAAAGAAGTTTCACCGAATGATTCCGTGTAGTTTATACTTGAAGACATTCCTTTTTCCACTATTACCCTCTTAGCGCTCCGAATCTCCACTTGCATTTTCTACAAAAAGAGTGTTTCATAACTGCTCAATCAAAAATATGTTTTATCTCTGTTAACTGAATTTACAGATCAGAATTAAGTTTCACAGAATGCATCTGTGTAGTTTTTATTTGAAGATATTCTTTTTCCCAATGTAGGCCTCTTAGCGCTTAGCATGTCCAATTGCAGTTTCTACAGAAAGAGTGTTTCAGAACGGCTCAATCAAAAGTAAGGTTCAACTCTGTTAGTTGAATGCACAGAACAAAAAGAATTTTCACAGAATGCTACTGTGTAGTTTATATTTGAATATATTCCCTTTTCCACTATTACCCTCTTAGCGCTCCGAATGTCCACTTGCATTTTCTACAGAAAGAGTGTTCAGAACTGCGCAATCAAAAGTATGGTTTAACTCTGTTAGCTTAATGAACATATCAGAAATAAGTTTCACACAATGCTTCTGTGTAGTTTTTATTTGAAGATATTATTTTTCCAAATAGAGGCCTCTTAGCGCTCAGAATGTCCAATTGCAGTTTCTACAGAAAGAGTGTTTCAGAAAGGCTCAATCAAAAGTAAGGTTCAACTCTGTTAGTTGAATGCACAGAACAGAAAGAAGTTTCATACAATGATTCTGTGTAGTTTATATTTGAACATATTTTTTTCCACTATTACCCACTTAGCGCTACGAATGTCCAGTTGCATTTTCTACAGACAGAGTGTTTCAAAACTGCTCAATCAAAAGTATGGTTTAACTCTGTTAGCTGAATGCTCAGATCAGAAAGAAGTTTCACAGAATGCTTCTGTGTAGTTTATATTTGAATATATTCCTTTTTCCACTACTACTCTCTTAGCGCTCCAAATGTCCAGTTGCATTTTTCTGCAGAAAGAGTGTTCAGATCTGCTCAATCAAAAGTATGGTTTAACTCTGTTAGCTGAATGCACAGATCAGAAAGAAGTTTCACAGAATGATTCTGTGTAGTTTATATTTGGAGACATTCCTTTTTCCACTATTACCCTCTTAGCGCTCCGAATCTCCACTTGCATTTTCTACAGAAAGAGTGTTTCAGGACGGCTCAATCAAAACTAAGGTTCAACTGTTTTAGTTGAACAAACAGAACAGAAAGAAGTTTCACACAATTCTTCTGTGTAGTTTTTATTTGTAGACATTCTTTTTCCCAATATAGGCCTCTTAGCGCTCAGAATGTCCAATTGCAGTTTCTACAGAAAGAGTGTTTCAGAACGGCTCAATCAAAAGTAAGGTTCAACTCTGTTAGTTGAATGCACAGAACAGAAAGTAGTTTCATACAATGCTTCTGTGTAGTTTATATTTGAACATATCCTTTTTTCCACTATTACCCACTTAGTGCTACGAATGTCCACTTGCATTTTCTACAGAAAGAGTGTTCAGAACTGCGCAATCAAAAGTATGGTTTAACTCTGTTAGCTTAATGAACATATCAGAAATAAGGTTCACACAATGCTTCTGTGTAGTTTTTATTTGAAGATATTATTTTTCCCAATATAGGCCTCTTAGCGCTCAGAATGTCCAATTGCAGTTTCTACAGAAAGAGTGTTTCAGAACGGCTCAATCAAAAGTAAGGTTCAACTCTGTTAGTTGAATGCACAGAACAGAAAGAAGTTTCATACAATGATTCTGTGTAGTTTATATTTGAACATATTTTTTTCCACTATTACCCACTTAGCGCTACGAATGTCCAGTTGCATTTTCTACAGACAGAGTGTTTCAAAACTGCTCAATCAAAAGTATGGTTTAACTCTGTTAGCTGAATGCACAGATCAGAAAGAAGTTTCACAGAATGCTTCTGTGTAGTTTATATTTGAATATATTTCTTTTTCCACTACTACTCTCTTAGCGCTCCAAATGTCCAGTTGCATTTTTCTACAGAAAGAGTGTTCAGATCTGCTCAATCAAAGTATGGTTTAACTCTGTTAGCTGAATGCACAGATCAGAAAGAAGTTTCACGGAATGATTCTGTGTAGTTTATATTTGGAGACATTCCTTTTTCCACTATTACCCTCTTAGCGCTCCGAATCTCCACTTGCATTTTCTACAGAAAGAGTGTTTCAGGACGGCTCAATCAAAACTAAGGTTCAACTGTTTTAGTTGAACAAACAGAACAGAAAGAAGTTTCACACAATTCTTCTGTGTAGTTTTTATTTGTAGACATTCTTTTTCCCAATATAGGCCTCTTAGCACTCAGAATGTCCAATTGCAGTTTCTACAGAAAGAGTGTTTCAGAACGGCTCAATCAAAAGTAACGTTCAACTCTGTTAGTTGAATGCACCGAACAGAAAGAAGTTTCATACAATGCTTCTGTGTAGTTTATATTTGAACATATTCTTTTTTCCACTATTACCCACTTAGCGCTACGAATGTCCAGTTGCATTTTCTACAGACAGAGTGTTTCAAAACTGCTCAATCAAAAGTATGGTTTAACTCTGTTAGCTGAATGCTCAGTTCAGAAAGAAGTTTCACAGAATGCTTCTGTGTAGTTTATATTTGAATATATTCCTTTTTCCACTACTACGCTCTTAGCGCTCCAAATGTCCAGTTGCATTTTCTACAGAAAGAGTGTTCAGATCTGCTCAATCAAAAGTATGGTTTAACTCTGTTAGCTGAATGCACAGATCAGAAAGATATTTCACCGAATGTTTCCGTGTAGTTTATATTTGAAGACATTCCTTTTTCCACTATTACCCTCTTAGCGCTCCGAATCTCCACTTGCATTTTCTACAAAAAGTGTGTTTCATAACTGCTCAATCAAAAATATGTTTTATCTCTGTTAACTGAATTTACAGTTCAGAAATAAGTTTCACAGAATGCATCTGTGTAGTTTTTATTTGAAGATATTCTTTTTCCCAATGTAGGCCTCTTAGCGCTTAGCATGTCCAATTGCAGTTTCTGCAGAAAGAGTGTTTCAGAACGGCTCAATCAAAAGTAAGGTTCAACTCTGTTAGTTGAATGCACAGAACAGAAAGAATTTTCACAGAATGCTACTGTGTAGTTTATATTTGAATATATTCCTTTTTCCACTATTACCCTCTTAGCGCTCCGAATGTCCACTTGCATTTTCTACAGAAAGAGTGTTCAGAACTGCGCAATCAAAAGTATGGTTTAACTCTGTTAGCTTAATGAACATATCAGAAATAAGTTTCACACAATGCTTCTGTGTACTTTTTATTTGAAGATATTATTTTTCCCAATAGAGGCCTCTTAGCGCTCAGAATGTCCAATTGCAGTTTCTACAGGAAGAGTGTTTCAGAACGGCTCAATCAAAAGTAAGGTTCAACTCTGTTAGTTGAATGCACAGACCTAAAGAAGTTTCATACAATGCTTCTGTGTAGTTTATATTTGAACATATTTTTTTTCCACTATTACCCACTTAGCGCTACGAATGTCCAGTTGCATTTTCTACAGACAGAGTGTTTCAAAACTGCTCAATCAAAAGTATGGTTTAACTCTGTTAGCTGAATGCTCAGATCAGAAATAAGTTTCACAGAATGCTTCTGTGTAGTTTATATTTGAATATATTCCTTTTTCCACTACTACTCTCTTAGCGCTCCAAATGTCCACTTGCATTTTCTACAGAAAGAGTGTTCAGATCTTCTCAATCAAAAGTATGGTTTAACTCTGTTAGCTGAATGCACAGATCAGAAAGAAGTTTCACAGAATGATTCTGTGTAGTTTATATTTGGAGACATTCCTTTTTCCACTATTACCCTCTTAGCGCTCCGAATCTCCACTTGCATTTTCTACAGAAAGAGTGTTTCAGGACGGCTCAATCAAAACTAAGGTTCAACTGTTTTAGTTGAACAAACAGAACAGAAAGAAGTTTCACACAATTCTTCTGTGTAGTTTTTATTTGTAGACATTCTTTTTCCCAATATAGGCCTCTTAGCACTCAGAATGTCCAATTGCAGTTTCTACAGAAAGAGTGTTTCAGAACGGCTCAATCAAAAGTAACGTTCAACTCTGTTAGTTGAATGCACCGAACAGAAAGAAGTTTCATACAATGCTTCTGTGTAGTTTATATTTGAACATATTCTTTTTTCCACTATTACCCACTTAGCGCTACGAATGTCCAGTTGCATTTTCTACAGACAGAGTGTTTCAAAACTGCTCAATCAAAAGTATGGTTTAACTCTGTTAGCTGAATGCTCAGTTCAGAAAGAAGTTTCACAGAATGCTTCTGTGTAGTTTATATTTGAATATATTCCTTTTTCCACTACTACGCTCTTAGCGCTCCAAATGTCCAGTTGCATTTTCTACAGAAAGAGTGTTCAGATCTGCTCAATCAAAAGTATGGTTTAACTCTGTTAGCTGAATGCACAGATCAGAAAGATGTTTCACCGAATGTTTCCGTGTAGTTTATATTTGAAGACATTCCTTTTTCCACTATTACCCTCTTAGCGCTCCGAATCTCCACTTGCATTTTCTACAAAAAGAGTGTTTCATAACTGCTCAATCAAAAATATGTTTTATCTCTGTTAACTGAATTTACAGTTCAGAAATAAGTTTCATAGAATGCATCTGTGTAGTTTTTATTTGAAGATATTCTTTTTCCCAATGTAGGCCTCTTAGCGCTTAGCATGTCCAATTGCAGTTTCTACAGAAAGAGTGTTTCAGAACGGCTCAATCAAAATTAAGGTTCAACTCTGTTAGTTGAATGCACAGAACAGAAAGAATTTTCACAGAATGCTACTGTGTAGTTTATATTTGAATATATTCCTTTTTCCACTATTACCCTCTTAGCGCTCCGAATGTCCACTTGCATTTTCTACAGAAAGAGTGTTCAGAACTGCGCAATCAAAAGTATGGTTTAACTCTGTTAGCTTAATGAATATATCAGAAATAAGTTTCACACAATGCTTCTGTGTACTTTTTATTTGAAGATATTATTTTTCCCAATAGAAGCCTCTTAGCACTCAGAATGTCCAATTGCAGTTTCTACAGAAAGAGTGTTTCAGAAAGGCTCAATCAAAAGTAAGGTTCAACTCTGTTTGTTGAATGCACAGAACAGAAAGAAGTTTCATACAATGCTTCTGTGTAGTTTATATTTGAACATATTCTTTTTTCCACCATTACCCACTTAGCGCTACGAATGTCCAGTTGCATTTTCTACAGACAGAGTGTTTCAAAACTGCTCAATCAAAAGTATGGTTTAACTCTGTTAGCTGAATGCTCAGATCAGAAAGAAGTTTCACAGAATGCTTCTGTGTAGTTTATATTTGAATATATTCCTTTTTCCACTACTACTCTCTTAGCGCTCCAAATGTCCAGTTGCATTTTCTACAGAAAGAGTGTTCAGATCTGCTCAATCAAAAGTATGGTTTAACTCTGTTAGCTGAATGCACAGTTCAGAAAGAAGTTTCACAGAATGATTCTGTGTAGTTTATATTTGGAGACATTCCTTTTTCCACTATTACCCTCTTAGCGCTCCGAATCTCCACTTGCATTTTCTACAGAAAGAGTGTTTCAGAACGGCTCAATCAAAACTAAGGTTCAACTCTTTTAGTTGAACAAACAGAACAGAAAGAAGTTTCACACAATTCTTCTGTGTAGTTTTTATTTGTAGACATTCTTTTTCCCAATATAGGCCTCTTAGCGCTCAGAATGTCCAATTGCAGTTTCTACAGAAAGAGTGTTTCAGAACGGCTCAATCAAAAGTAAGGTTCAACTCTGTTAGTTGAATGCACAGAACAGAAAGATGTTTCATACAATGATTCTGTGTAGTTTATATTTGAACATATTCTTTTTTGCACTATTACCCACTTAGCGCTACGAATGTCCAGTTGCATTTTCTACAGACAGAGTGTTTCAAAACTGCTCAATCAAAAGTATGGTTTAACTCTGTTAGCTGAATGCTCAGTTCAGAAAGAAGTTTCACAGAATGCTTCTGTGTAGTTTATATTTGAATATATTCCTTTTTCTACTACTACGCTCTTAGCGCTCCAAATGTCCAGTTGCATTTTCTACAGAAAGAGTGTTCAGATCTGCTCAATCAAAAGTATGGTTTAACTCTGTTAGCTGAATGCACAGATCAGAAAGATGTTTCACCGAATGTTTCCGTGTAGTTTATATTTGAAGACATTCCTTTTTCCACTATTACCCTCTTAGCGCTCCGAATCTCCACTTGCATTTTCTACAAAAAGAGTGTTTCATAACTGCTCAATCAAAAATATGTTTTATCTCTGTTAACTGAATTTACAGATCAGAAATAAGTTTCACAGAATGCATCTGTGTAGTTTTTATTTGAAGATATTCTTTTTCCCAATGTAGGCCTCTTAGCGCTTAGCATGTCCAATTGCAGTTTCTACAGAAAGAGTGTTTCAGAACGGCTCAATCAAAAGTAAGGTTCAACTCTGTTAGTTGAATGCACAGAACAGAAAGAATTTTCACAGAATGCTACTGTGTAGTTTATATTTGAATATATTCCTTTTTCCACTATTACCCTCTTAGCGCTCCGAATGTCCACTTGCATTTTCTACAAAAAGAGTGTTCAGAACTGCGCAATCAAAAGTATGGTTTAACTCTGTTAGCTTAATGAACATATCAGAAATAAGTTTCACACAATGCTTCTGTGTACTTTTTATTTGAAGATATTATTTTTCCCAATAGAGGCCTCTTAGCGCTCAGAATGTCCAATTGCAGTTTCTACAGAAAGAGTGTTTCAGAAAGGCTCAATCAAAAGTAAGGTTCAACTCTGTTAGTTGAATGCACAGAACAGAAAGAAGTTTCATACAATGCTTCTGTGTAGTTTATATTTGAACATATTCTTTTTTCCACTATTACCCACTTAGCGCTACGAATGTCCAGTTGCATTTTCTACAGACAGAGTGTTTCAAAACTGCTCAATCAAAAGTATGGTTTAACTCTGTTAGCTGAATGCTCAGATCAGAAAGAAGTTTCACAGAATGCTTCTGTGTAGTTTATATTTGAATATATTCCTTTTTCCACTACTACTCTCTTAGCGCTCCAAATGTCCAGTTGCATTGTCTACAGAAAGAGTGTTCAGATCTGCTCAATCAAAAGTATGATTTAACTCTGTTAGCTGAATGCACAGTTCAGAAAGAAGTTTCACAGAATGATTCTGTGTAGTTTATATTTGGAGACATTCCTTTTTCCACTATTACCCTCTTAGCGCTCCGAATCTCCACTTGCATTTTCTACAGAAAGAGTGTTTCAGAACGGCTCAATCAAAACTAAGGTTCAACTCTTTTAGTTGAACAAACAGAACAGAAAGAAGTTTCACACAATTCTTCTGTGTAGTTTTTATTTGTAGACATTCTTTTTCCCAATATAGGCCTCTTAGCGCTCAGAATGTCCAATTGCAGTTTCTACAGAAAGAGTGTTTCAGAACGGCTCAATCAAAAGTAAGGTTCAACTCTGTTAGTTGAATGCACAGAACAGAAAGTAGTTTCATACAATGCTTCTGTGTAGTTTATATTTGAACATATCATTTTTTCCACTATTACCCACTTAGTGCTACGAATGTCCACTTGCATTTTCTACAGAAAGAGTGTTCAGAACTGCGCAATCAAAAGTATGGTTTAACTCTGTTAGCTTAATGAACATATCAGAATTAAGGTTCACACAATGCTTCTGTGTAGTTTTTATTTGAAGATATTATTTTTCCCAATATAGGCCTCTTAGCGCTCAGAATGTCCAATTGCAGTTTCTACAGAAAGAGTGTTTCAGAACGGCTCAATCAAAAGTAAGGTTCAACTCTGTTAGTTGAATGCACAGACCTAAAGAAGTTTCATACAATGCTTCTGTGTAGTTTATATTTGAACATATTTTTTTTCCACTATTACCCACTTAGCGCTACGAATGTCCAGTTGCATTTTCTACAGACAGAGTGTTTCAAAACTGCTCAATCAAAAGTATGGTTTAACTCTGTTAGCTGAATGCTCAGATCAGAAATAAGTTTCACAGAATGCTTCTGTGTAGTTTATAATTTAATATATTCCTTTTTCCACTACTACTCTCTTAGCGCTCCAAATGTCCACTTGCATTTTCTACAGAAAGAGTGTTCAGATCTTCTCAATCAAAAGTATGGTTTAACTCTGTTAGCTGAATGCACAGATCAGAAAGAAGTTTCACAGAATGATTCTGTGTAGTTTATATTTGGAGACATTCCTTTTTCCACTATTACACTCTTAGCGCTCCGAATCTCCACTTGCATTTTCTACAGAAAGAGTGTTTCAGGACGGCTCAATCAAAACTAAGGTTCAACTGTTTTAGTTGAACAAACAGAACAGAAAGAAGTTTCACACAATTCTTCTGTGTAGTTTTTATTTGTAGACATTCTTTTTCCCAATATAGGCCTCTTAGCACTCAGAATGTCCAATTGCAGTTTCTACAGAAAGAGTGTTTCAGAACGGCTCAATCAAAAGTAACGTTCAACTCTGTTAGTTGAATGCACCGAACAGAAAGGAGTTTCATACAATGCTTCTGTGTAGTTTATATTTGAACATATTCTTTTTTCCACTATTACCCACTTAGCGCTACGAATGTCCAGTTGCATTTTCTACAGACAGAGTGTTTCAAAACTGCTCAATCAAAAGTATGGTTTAACTCTGTTAGCTGAATGCTCAGTTCAGAAAGAAGTTTCACAGAATGCTTCTGTGTAGTTTATATTTGAATATATTCCTTTTTCCACTACTACGCTCTTAGCGCTCCAAATGTCCAGTTGCATTTTCTACAGAAACAGTGTTCAGATCTGCTCAATCAAAAGTATGGTTTAACTCTGTTAGATGAATGCACAGATCAGAAATATGTTTCACCGAATGTTTCCGTGTAGTTTATATTTGAAGACATTCCTTTTTCCACTATTACCCTCTTAGCGCTCCGAATCTCCACTTGCATTTTCTACAAAAAGAGTGTTTCATAACTGCTCAATCAAAAATATGTTTTATCTCTGTTAACTGAATTTACAGTTCAGAAATAAGTTTCATAGAATGCATCTGTGTAGTTTTTATTTGAAGATATTCTTTTTCCCAATGTAGGCCTCTTAGCGCTTAGCATGTCCAATTGCAGTTTCTACAGAAAGAGTGTTTCAGAACGGCTCAATCAAAAGTAAGGTTCAACTCTGTTAGTTGAATGCACAGAACAGAAAGAATTTTCACAGAATGCTACTGTGTAGTTTATATTTGAATATATTCCTTTTTCCACTATTACCCTCTTAGCGCTCCGAATGTCCACTTGCATTTTCTACAGAAAGAGTGTTCAGAACTGCGCAATCAAAAGTATGGTTTAACTCTGTTAGCTTAATGAACATATCAGAAATAAGTTTCACACAATGCTTCTGTGTACTTTTTATTTGAAGATATTATTTTTCCCAATAGAGGCCTCTTAGCGCTCAGAATGTCCAATTGCAGTTTCTACAGAAAGAGTGTTTCAGAAAGGCTCAATCAAAAGTAAGGTTCAACTCTGTTAGTTGAATGCACAGAACAGAAAGAAGTTTCATACAATGCTTCTGTGTAGTTTATATTTGAACATATTCTTTTTTCCACTATTACCCACTTAGCACTACGAATGTCCAGTTGCATTTTCTACAGACAGAGTGTTTCAAAACTGCTCAATCAAAAGTATGGTTTAACTCTGTTAGCTGAATGCTCAGATCAGAAAGAAGTTTCACAGAATGCTTCTGTGTAGTTTATATTTGAATATATTCCTTTTTCCACTACTACTCTCTTAGCGCTCCAAATGTCCAGTTGCATTTTCTACAGAAAGAGTGTTCAGATCTGCTCAATCAAAAGTATGGTTTAACTCTGTTAGCTGAATGCACAGTTCAGAAAGAAGTTTCACAGAATGATTCTGTGTAGTTTATATTTGGAGACATTCCTTTTTCCACTATTACCCTCTTAGCGCTCCGAATCTCCACTTGCATTTTCTACAGAAAGAGTGTTTCAGAACGGCTCAATCAAAACTAAGGTTCAACTCTTTTAGTTGAACAAACAGAACAGAAAGAAGTTTCACACAATTCTTCTGTGTAGTTTTTATTTGTAGACATTCTTTTTCCCAATATAGGCCTCTTAGCGCTCAGAATGTCCAATTGCAGTTTCTACAGAAAGAGTGTTTCAGAACGGCTCAATCAAAAGTAAGGTTCAACTCTGTTAGTTGAATGCACAGAACAGAAAGATGTTTCATACAATGATTCTGTGTAGTTTATATTTGAACATATTCTTTTTTCCACTATTACCCACTTAGCGCTACGAATGTCCAGTTGCATTTTCTACAGACAGAGTGTTTCAAAACTGCTCAATCAAAAGTATGGTTTAACTCTGTTAGCTGAATGCTCACATCAGAAAGAAGTTTCACAGAATGATTCTGTGTAGTTTATATTTGAATATATTCCTTTTTCCACTACTACGCTCTTAGCGCTCCAAATGTCCAGTTGCATTTTCTACAGAAAGAGTGTTCAGATCTGCTCAATCAAAAGTATGGTTTAACTCTGTTAGCTGAATGCACAGATCAGAAAGAAGTTTCACCGAATGATTCCGTGTAGTTTATACTTGAAGACATTCCTTTTTCCACTATTACCCTCTTAGCGCTCCGAATCTCCACTTGCATTTTCTATAAAAAGAGTGTTTCATAACTGCTGAATCAAAAATATGTTTTATCTCTGTTAACTGAATTTACAGATCAGAAATAAGTTTCACAGAATGCATCTGTGTAGTTTTTATTTGAAGATATTCTTTTTACTAATGTAGGCCTCTTAGCGCTTAGCATGTCCAAATGCAGTTTCTACAGAAAGAGTGTTTCAGAAAGGTTCAATCAAAAGTAAGGTTCAACTCTGTTAGTTGAATGCGCAGAACAGAAAGAAGTTTCATACAATGCTTCTGTGTAGTTTATATTTGAACATATTCTTTTTTCCACTATTACCCACTTAGCGCTACGAATGTCCAGTTGCATTTACTACAGGCAGAGTGTTTCAAAACTGCTCAATCAAAAGTATGGTTTAACTCTGTTAGCTTAATGAACATATCAGAAATAAGTTTCACACAATGCTTCTGTGTAGTTTTTATTTGAAGATATTATTTTTCCCAATAGAGGCCTCTTAGCGCTCAGAATGTCCAATTGCAGTTCCTACAGAAAGAGTGTTTCAGAAAGGCTCAATCAAAAGTAAGGTTCAACTCTGTTAGTTGAATGCACAGAACAGAAAGAAATTTCATACAATGCTTCTGTGTAGTTTATATTTGAACATATTCTTTTTTCCACTATTACCCAATTGGCGCTACGAATGTCCAGTTGCATTTTCTACAGACAGAGTGTTTCAAAACTGCTCAATCAAAAGTATGGTTTAACTCTGTTAGCTGAATGCTCAGATCAGAAAAAAGTTTCACAGAATGCTTCTGTGTAGTTTATATTTGAATATATTCCTTTTTCCACTACTACTCTCTTAGCGCTCCAAATGTCCAGTTGCATTTTCTATAGAAAGAGTGTTCAGATCTGCTCAATCAAAAGTATGGTTTAACTCTGTTAGCTGAATGCACAGATCAGAAAGAAGTTTCACAGAATGATTCTGTGTAGTTTATATTTGGAGACATTCCTTTTTCCACTATTACCCTCTTAGCGCTCCGAATCTCCACTTGCATTTTCTACAGAAAGAGTGTTTCAGGACGGCTCAATCAAAAATAAGGTTCAACAGTTTTAGTTGAACAAACAGAACAGAAAGAAGTTTCACACAATTCTTCTGTGTAGTTTTTATTTGTAGACATTCTTTTTCCCAATATAGGCCTCTTAGCACTCAGAATGTCCAATTGCAGTTTCTACAGAAAGAGTGTTTCAGAACGGCTCAATCAAAAGTAACGTTCAACTCTGTTAGTTGAATGCACCGAACAGAAAGAAGTTTCATACAATGCTTCTGTGTAGTTTATATTTGAAGATATTCTTTTTTCCACTATTACCCATTTAGCGCTACGAATGTCCAGTTGCATTTTCTACAGACAGAGTGTTTCAAAACTGCTCAATCAAAAGTGTGGTTTAACTCTGTTAGCTGAATGCTCAGTTCAGAAAGAAGTTTCACAGAATGCTTCTGTGTAGTTTATATTTGAATATATTCCTTTTTCTACTACTACGCTCTTAGCGCTCCAAATGTCCAGTTGCATTTTCTACAGAAAGAGTGTTCAGATCTGCTCAATCAAAAGTATGGTTTAACTCTGTTAGCTGAATGCACAGATCAGAAAGATGTTTCACCGAATGTTTCCGTGTAGTTTATATTTGAAGACATTCCTTTTTCCACTATTACCCTCTTAGCGCTCCGAATCTCCACTTGCATTTTCTACAAAAAGAGTGTTTCATAACTGCTCAATCAAAAATATGTTTTATCTCTGTTAACTGAATTTACAGTTCAGAAATAAGTTTCACAGAATGCATCTGTGTAGTTTTTATTTGAAGATATTCTTTTTCCCAATGTAGGCCTCTTAGCGCTTAGCATGTCCAATTGCAGTTTCTACAGAAAGAGTGTTTCAGAACGGCTCAATCAAAAGTAAGGTTCAACTCTGTTAGTTGAATGCACAGAACAGAAAGAATTTTCACAGAATGCTACTGTGTAGTTTATATTTGAATATATTCCTTTTTCCACTATTACCCTCTTAGCGCTCCGAATGTCCACTTGCATTTTCTACAAAAAGAGTGTTCAGAACTGCGCAATCAAAAGTATGGTTTAACTCTGTTAGCTTAATGAACATATCAGAAATAAGTTTCACACAATGCTTCTGTGTACTTTTTATTTGAAGATATTATTTTTCCCAATAGAGGCCTCTTAGCGCTCAGAATGTCCAATTGCAGTTTCTACAGAAAGAGTGTTTCAGAAAGGCTCAATCAAATGTAAGGTTCAACTCTGTTAGTTGAATGCACAGAACAGAAAGAAGTTTCATACAATGCTTCTGTGTAGTTTATATTTGAACATATTCTTTTTTCCACTATTACCCACTTAGCGCTACGAATGTCCAGTTGCATTTTCTACAGACAGAGTGTTTCAAAACTGCTCAATCAAAAGTATGGTTTAACTCTGTTAGCTGAATGCTCAGTTCAGAAAGAAGTTTCACAGAATGCTTCTGTGTAGTTTATATTTGAATATATTCCTTTTTCCACTACTACTCTCTTAGCGCTCCAAATGTCCAGTTGCATTTTCTACAGAAAGAGTGTTCAGATCTGCTCAATCAAAAGTATGGTTTAACTCTGTTAGCTGAATGCACAGTTCAGAAAGAAGTTTCACAGAATGATTCTGTGTAGTTTATATTTGGAGACATTCCTTTTTCCACTATTACCCTCTTAGCGCTCCGAATCTCCACTTGCATTTTCTACAGAAAGAGTGTTTCAGAACGGCTCAATCAAAACTAAGGTTCAACTCTTTTAGTTGAACAAACAGAACAGAAAGAAGTTTCACACAATTCTTCTGTGTAGTTTTTATTTGTAGACATTCTTTTTCCCAATATAGGCCTCTTAGCGCTCAGAATGTCCAATTGCAGTTTCTACAGAAAGAGTGTTTCAGAACGGCTCAATCAAAAGTAAGGTTCAACTCTGTTAGTTGAATGCACAGAACAGAAAGTAGTTTCATACAATGCTTCTGTGTAGTTTATATTTGAACATATCATTTTTTCCACTATTACCCACTTAGTGCTACGAATGTCCACTTGCATTTTCTACAGAAAGAGTGTTCATAACTGCGCAATCAAAAGTATGGTTTAACTCTGTTAGCTTAATGAACATATCAGAAATAAGGTTCACACAATGCTTCTGTGTAGTTTTTATTTGAAGATATTATTTTTCCCAATATAGGCCTCTTAGCGCTCAGAATGTCCAATTGCAGTTTCTACAGAAAGAGTGTTTCAGAACGGCTCAATCAAAAGTAAGGTTCAACTCTGTTAGTTGAATGCACAGACCTAAAGAAGTTTCATACAATGCTTCTGTGTAGTTTATATTTGAACATATTTTTTTTCCACTATTACCCACTTAGCGCTACGAATGTCTACTTGCATTTTCTACAGACAGAGTGTTTCAAAACTGCTCAATCAAAAGTATGGATTAACTCTGTTAGCTGAATGCTCAGATCAGAAATAAGTTTCACAGAATGCTTCTGTGTAGTTTATATTTTAATATATTCCTTTTTCCACTACTACTCTCTTAGCGCTCCAAATGTCCACTTGCATTTTCTACAGAAAGAGTGTTCAGATCTTTTCAATCAAAAGTATGGTTTAACTCTGTTAGCTGAATGCACAGATCAGAAAGAAGTTTCACAGAATGATTCTGTGTAGTTTATATTTGGAGACATTCCTTTTTCCACTATTACACTCTTAGCGCTCCGAATCTCCACTTGCATTTTCTACAGAAAGAGTGTTTCAGGACGGCTCAATCAAAACTAAGGTTCAACTGTTTTAGTTGAACAAACAGAACATAAAGATGTTTCACACAATTCTTCTGTGTAGTTTTTATTTGTAGACATTCTTTTTCCCAATATAGGCCTCTTAGCACTCAGAATGTCCAATTGCAGTTTCTACAGAAAGAGTGTTTCAGAAAGGCTCAATCAAAAGTAACGTTCAACTCTGTTAGTTGAATGCACCGAACAGAAAGAAGTTTCATACAATGCTTCTGTGTAGTTTATATTTGAACATATTCTTTTTTCCACTATTACCCACTTAGTGCTACGAATGTCCAGTTGCATTTTCTACAGACAGAGTGTTTCAAAACTGCTCAATCAAAAGTATGGTTTAACTCTGTTAGCTGAATGCTCAGTTCAGAAAGAAGTTTCACAGAATGCTTCTGTGTAGTTTATATTTGAATATATTCCTTTTTCCACTACTACGCTCTTAGCGCTCCAAATGTCCAGTTGCATTTTCTACAGAAAGAGTGTTCAGATCTGCTCAATCAAAAGTATGGTTTAACTCTGTTAGATGAATGCACAGATCAGAAATATGTTTCACCGAATGTTTCCGTGTAGTTTATATTTGAAGACATTCCTTTTTCCACTATTACCCTCTTAGCGCTCCGAATCTCCACTTGCATTTTCTACAAAAAGAGTGTTTCATAACTGCTCAATCAAAAATATGTTTTATCTCTGTTAACTGAATTTACAGTTCAGAAATAAGTTTCATAGAATGCATCTGTGTAGTTTTTATTTGAAGATATTCTTTTTCCCAATGTAGGCCTCTTAGCGCTTAGCATGTCCAATTGCAGTTTCTACAGAAAGAGTGTTTCAGAACGGCTCAATCAAAAGTAAGGTTCAACTCTGTTAGTTGAATGCACAGAACAGAAAGAATTTTCACAGAATGCTACTGTGTAGTTTATATTTGAATATATTCCTTTTTCCACTATTACCCTCTTAGCGCTCCGAATGTCCACTTGCATTTTCTACAGAAAGAGTGTTCAGAACTGCGCAATCAAAAGTATGGTTTAACTCTGTTAGCTTAATGAACATATCAGAAATAAGTTTCACACAATGCTTCTGTGTACTTTTTATTTGAAGATATTATTTTTCCCAATAGAGGCCTCTTAGCGCTCAGAATGTCCAATTGCAGTTTCTACAGAAAGAGTGTTTCAGAAAGGCTCAATCAAAAGTAAGGTTCAACTCTGTTAGTTGAATGCACAGAACAGAAAGAAGTTTCATACAATGCTTCTGTGTAGTTTATATTTGAACATATTCTTTTTTCCACTATTACCCACTTAGCACTACGAATGTCCAGTTGCATTTTCTACAGACAGAGTGTTTCAAAACTGCTCAATCAAAAGTATGGTTTAACTCTGTTAGCTGAATGCTCAGATCAGAAAGAAGTTTCACAGAATGCTTCTGTGTAGTTTATATTTGAATATATTCCTTTTTCCACTACTACTCTCTTAGCGCTCCAAATGTCCAGTTGCATTTTCTACAGAAAGAGTGTTCAGATCTGCTCAATCAAAAGTATGGTTTAACTCTGTTAGCTGAATGCACAGTTCAGAAAGAAGTTTCACAGAATGATTCTGTGTAGTTTATATTTGGAGACATTCCTTTTTCCACTATTACCCTCTTAGCGCTCCGAATCTCCACTTGCATTTTCTACAGAAAGAGTGTTTCAGAACGGCTCAATCAAAACTAAGGTTCAACTCTTTTAGTTGAACAAACAGAACAGAAAGAAGTTTCACACAATTCTTCTGTGTAGTTTTTATTTGTAGACATTCTTTTTCCCAATATAGGCCTCTTAGCGCTCAGAATGTCCAATTGCAGTTTCTACAGAAAGAGTGTTTCAGAACGGCTCAATCAAAAGTAAGGTTCAACTCTGTTAGTTGAATGCACAGAACAGAAAGATGTTTCATACAATGATTCTGTGTAGTTTATATTTGAACATATTCTTTTTTCCACTATTACCCACTTAGCGCTACGAATGTCCAGTTGCATTTTCTACAGACAGAGTGTTTCAAAACTGCTCAATCAAAAGTATGGTTTAACTCTGTTAGCTGAATGCTCACATCAGAAAGAAGTTTCACAGAATGCTTCTGTGTAGTTTATATTTGAATATATTCCTTTTTCCACTACTACGCTCTTAGCGCTCCAAATGTCCAGTTGCATTTTCTACAGAAAGAGTGTTCAGATCTGCTCAATCAAAAGTATGGTTTAACACTGTTAGCTGAATGCACAGATCAGAAAGAAGTTTCACCGAATGATTCTGTGTAGTTTATATTTGAAGACATTCCTTTTTCCACTATTACCCTCTTAGCGCTCCGTATCTCCACTTGCATTTTCTACAAAAAGAGTGTTTCATAACTGCTCAATCAAAAATTTGTTTTATCTCTGTTAACTGAATTTACAGATCAGAAATAAGTTTAACAGAATGCATCTGTGTAGTTTTTATTTGAAGATATTTTTTTCCCAATGTAGGCCTCTTAGCGCTTAGCATGTCCAATTGCAGTTTCTACAGAAAGAGTGTTTCAGAATGGCTCAATCAAAAGTAAGGTTCAACTCTGTTAGTTGAATGCACAGAACAGAAAGAATTTTCACAGAATGCTACTGTGTAGTTTATATTTGAATATATTCCTTTTTCCACTATTACCCTCTTAGCGCTCCGAATGTCCACTTGCATTTTCTACAGAAAGAGTGTTCAGAACTGCGCAATCAAAAGTATGGTTTAACTCTGTTAGCTTAATGAACATATCAGAAATAAGTTTCACACAATGCTTCTGTGTAGTTTTTATCTGAAGATATTATTTTTCCCAATAGAGGCCTCTTAGCGCTCAGAATGTCCAATTGCAGTTTCTACAGAAAGAGTGTTTCAGAAAGGCTCAATCAAAAGTAAGGTTCAACTCTGTTAGTTGAATGCACAGAACAGAAAGAAGTTTCATACAATGCTTCTGTGTAGTTTATATTTGAACATATTCTTTTCTCCACTATTACCCACTTAGCGCTACGAATGTCCAGTTGCATTTTCTACAGACAGATTGTTTCAAAACTGCTCAATCAAAAGTATGGTTTAACTCTATTAGCTGAATGCTCAGATCAGAAAGAAGTTTCACAGAATGCTTCTGTGTAGTTTATATTTGAATATATTCCTTTTTCCACTACTACTCTCTTAGCGCTCCAAATGTCCAGTTGCATTTTCTACAGAAAGAGTGTTCAGATCTGCTGAATCAAAAGTATGGTTTAACTCTGTTAGCTGAATGCACAGATCAGAAAGAAGTTTCACAGAATGATTCTGTGTAGTTTATATTTGAAGACATTCCTTTTTCCACTATTACCCTCTTAGCGCTCCGAATCTCCACTTGCATTTTCTACAAAAAGTGTGTTTCATAACTACTCAATCAAAAATATGTTTTATCTCTGTTAACTGAATTTACAGATCAGAAATATGTTTCACAGAATGCATCTGTGTAGTTTTTATTTGAAGATATTCTTTTTCCCAATGTAGGCCTCTTAGCGCTTAGCATGTCCAATTGCAGTTTCTACAGAAAGAGTGTTTCAGAACGGCTCAATCAAAAGTAAGGTTCAACTCTGTTAGTTGAATGCACAGAACAGAAAGAAGTTTCATACAATGCTTCTGTGTAGTTTATATTTGAACATATTCTTTTCTCCACTATTACCCACTTAGCGCTACGAATGTCCAGTTGCATTTTCTACAGACAGAGTGTTTCAAAACTGCTCAATCAAAAGTATGGTTTAACTCTGTTAGCTGAATGCTCAGATCAGAAAGAAGTTTCACAGTATGCTTCTGTGAAGTTTATATTTGAATATATTCCTTTTTCCACTACTACTCTCTTAGCGCTCCAAATGTCCACTTGCATTTTCTACAGAAAGAGTGTTCAGATCTGCTGAATCAAAAGTATGGTTTAACTCTGTTAGCTGAATGCACAGATCAGAAAGAAGTTTCACAGAATGATTCTGTGTAGTTTATATTTGGAGACATTCCTTTTTCCACTATTACCCTCTTAGCGCTCCGAATCTCCACTTGCATTTTCTACAGAAAGAGTGTTTCAGAACGGCTCAATCAAAACTAAGGTTCAACTCTTTTAGTTGAACAAACAGAACAGAAAGAAGTTTCACACAATTCTTCTGTGTAGTTTTTATTTGTAGACATTCTTTTTCCCAATATAGGCCTGTTAGCGCTCAGAATGTCCAATTGCAGTTTCTACAGAAAGAGTGTTTCAGAACGGCTCAATCAAAAGTAAGGTTCAACTCTGTTAGTTGAATGCACAGAACAGCAAGAAGTTTCACAGAATGCTTCTGTGTAGTTTATATTTGAACATATTCTTTTTTCCACTATTACCCACTTAGCGCTACGAATGTCCAGTTGCATTTTCTACAGACAGAGTGTTTCAAAACTGCTCAATCAAAAGTATGGTTTAACTCTGTTAGCTGAATGCTCAGATCAGAAAGAAGTTTCACAGAATGCTTCTGTGTAGTTTATATTTGAATATATTCCTTTTTCCACTACTACGCTCTTAGCGCTCCAAATGTCCAGTTGCATTTTCTACAGAAAGAGTGTTCAGATCTGCTCAATCAAAAGTATGGTTTAACTCTGTTAGCTGAATGCACAGATCAGAAAGAAGTTTCACCGAATGATTCTGTGTAGTTTATATTTGAAGACATTCCTTTTTCCACTATTACCCTCTTAGCGCTCCGAGTCTCCACTTGCATTTTCTACAAAAACAGTGTTTCATAACTGCTCAATCAAAAATATGTTTTATCTCTGTTAACTGAATTTACAGATCAGAAATAAGTTTCACAGAATGCATCTGTGTAGTTTTTATTTGAATATATTCTTTTTCCCAATGTAGGCCTCTTAGCGCTTAGCATGTCCGATTGCAGTTTCTACAGAAAGAGTGTTTCAGAACGGCTCAATCAAAAGTAAGGTTCAAATCTGTTAGCTGAATGCACAGAACAGTAGGAGTTTTCACAGAATGCTACTGTGTAGTTTATATTTGAATATATTCCTTTTTCCACTATTACCCTCTTAGCGCTCCGAATGTCCACTTGCATTTCCTACAGAAAGAGTGTTCAGAACTGCGCAATCAAAAGTATGTTTTAACTCTGTTAGCTTAATGAACATATCAGAAATAAGTTTCACACAATGCTTCTGTGTAGTTTTTATTTGAAGATATTATTTTTCCCAATAGAGGCCTCTTAGCGCTCAGAATGTCCAATTGCAGTTTCTACAGAAAGAGTGTTTCAGAAAGGCTCAATCAAAAGTAAGGTTCAACTCTGTTAGTTGAATGCACAGAACAGAAAGAAGTTTCATACAATGCTTCTGTGTAGTTTATATTTGAACATATTCTTTTCTCCACTATTACCCACTTAGCGCTACGAATGTCCAGTTGCATTTTCTACAGACAGATTGTTTCAAAACTGCTCAATCAAAAGTATGGTTTAACTCTATTAGCTGAATGCTCAGATCAGAAAGAAGTTTCACAGAATGCTTCTGTGTAGTTTATATTTGAATATATTCCTTTTTCCACTACTACTCTCTTAGCGCTCCAAAAGTCCAGTTGCATTTTCTACAGAAAGAGTGTTCAGATCTGCTGAATCAAAAGTATGGTTTAACTCTGTTAGCTGAATGCACAGATCAGAAAGAAGTTTCACAGAATGATTCTGTGTAGTTTATATTTGAAGACATTCCTTTTTCCACTATTACCCTCTTAGCGCTCCGAATCTCCACTTGCATTTTCTACAAAAAGTGTGTTTCATAACTACTCAATCAAAAATATGTTTTATCTCTGTTAACTGAATTTACAGATCAGAAATATGTTTCACAGAATGCATCTGTGTAGTTTTTATTTGAAGATATTCTTTTTCCCAATGTAGGCCTCTTAGCGCTTAGCATGTCCAATTGCAGTTTCTACAGAAAGAGTGTTTCAGAACGGCTCAATCAAAAGTAAGGTTCAACTCTGTTAGTTGAATGCACAGAAAAGAAAGAAGTTTCATACAATGCTTCTGTGTAGTTTATATTTGAACATATTCTTTTCTCCACTATTACCCACTTACCGCTACGAATGTCCAGTTGCATTTTCTACAGACAGAGTGTTTCAAAACTGCTCAATCAAAAGTATGGTTTAACTCTGTTAGCTGAATGCTCAGATCAGAAAGAAGTTTCACAGTATGCTTCTGTGAAGTTTATATTTGAATATATTCCTTTTTCCACTACTACTCTCTTAGCGCTCCAAATGTCCACTTGCATTTTCTACAGAAAGAGTGTTCAGATCTGCTGAATCAAAAGTATGGTTTAACTCTGTTAGCTGAATGCACAGATCAGAAAGAAGTTTCACAGAATGATTCTGTGTAGTTTATATTTGGAGACATTCCTTTTTCCACTATTACCCTCTTAGCGCTCCGAATCTCCACTTGCATTTTCTACAGAAAGAGTGTTTCAGAACGGCTCAATCAAAACTAAGGTTCAACTCTTTTAGTTGAACAAACAGAACAGAAAGAAGTTTCACACAATTCTTCTGTGTAGTTTTTATTTGTAGACATTCTTTTTCCCAATATAGGCCTGTTAGCGCTCAGAATGTCCAATTGCAGTTTCTACAGAAAGAGTGTTTCAGAACGGCTCAATCAAAAGTAAGGTTCAACTCTGTTAGTTGAATGCACAGAACAGCAAGAAGTTTCACAGAATGCTTCTGTGTAGTTTATATTTGAACATATTCTTTTTTCCACTATTACCCACTTAGCGCTACGAATGTCCAGTTGCATTTTCTACAGACAGAGTGTTTCAAAACTGCTCAATCAAAAGTATGGTTTAACTCTGTTAGCTGAATGCTCAGATCAGAAAGAAGTTTCACAGAATGCTTCTGTGTAGTTTATATTTGAATATATTCCTTTTTCCACTACTACGCTCTTAGCGCTCCAAATGTCCAGTTGCATTTTCTACAGAAAGAGTGTTCAGATCTGCTCAATCAAAAGTATGGTTTAACTCTGTTAGCTGAATGCACAGATCAGAAAGAAGTTTCACCGAATGATTCTGTGTAGTTTATATTTGAAGACATTCCTTTTTCCACTATTACCCTCTTAGCGCTCCGAGTCTCCACTTGCATTTTCTACAAAAACAGTGTTTCATAACTGCTCAATCAAAAATATGTTTTATCTCTGTTAACTGAATTTACAGATCAGAAATAAGTTTCACAGAATGCATCTGTGTAGTTTTTATTTGAAGATATTCTTTTTCCCAATGTAGGCCTCTTAGCGCTTAGCATGTCCGATTGCAGTTTCTACAGAAAGAGTGTTTCAGAACGGCTCAATCAAAAGTAAGGTTCAAATCCGTTAGCTGAATGCACAGAACAGTAAGAGTTTTCACAGAATGCTACTGTGTAGTTTATATTTGAATATATTCCTTTTTCCACTATTACCCTCTTAGCGCTCCGAATGTCCACTTGAATTTCCTACAGAAAGAGTGTTCAGAACTGCGCAATCAAAAGTATGTTTTAACTCTGTTAGCTTAATGAACATATCAGAAATAAGTTTCACACAATGCTTCTGTGTAGTTTTTATTTGAAGATATTATTTTTCCCAATAGAGGCCTCTTAGCGCTCAGAATGTCCAATTGCAGTTTCTACAGAAAGAGTGTTTCACAAAGGCTCAATCAAAAGTAAGGTTCAACTCTGTTAGTTGAATGCACAGAACAGAAAGAAGTTTCATACAATGCTTCTGTGTAGTTTATATTTGAACATATTCTTTTCTCCACTATTACCCACTTAGCGCTACGAATGTCCAGTTGCATTTTCTACAGACAGATTGTTTCAAAACTGCTCAATCAAAAGTATGGTTTAACTCTATTAGCTGAATGCTCAGATCAGAAAGAAGTTTCACAGAATGCTTCTGTGTAGTTTATATTTGAATATATTCCTTTTTCCACTACTACTCTCTTAGCGCTCCAAATGTCCAGTTGCATTTTCTACAGAAAGAGTGTTCAGATCTGCTGAATCAAAAGTATGGTTTAACTCTGTTAGCTGAATGCACAGATCAGAAAGAAGTTTCACAGAATGATTCTGTGTAGTTTATATTTGAAGACATTCCTTTTTCCACTATTACCCTCTTAGCGCTCCGAATCTCCACTTGCATTTTCTACAAAAAGTGTGTTTCATAACTACTCAATCAAAAATATGTTTTATCTCTGTTAACTGAATTTACAGATCAGAAATATGTTTCACAGAATGCATCTGTGTAGTTTTTATTTGAAGATATTCTTTTTCCCAATGTAGGCCTCTTAGCGCTTAGCATGTCCAATTGCAGTTTCTACAGAAAGAGTGTTTCAGAACGGCTCAATCAAAAGTAAGGTTCAACTCTGTTAGCTGAATGCACAGAACAGAAAGAGTTTTCACAGAATGCTACTGTGTAGTTTATATTTGAATATATTCCTTTTTCCACCATTACCCTCTTAGAGCTCCGAATGTCCACTTGCATTTTCTACAGAAAGAGTGTTCAGAACTGCGCAATCAAAAGTATGGTTTAACTCTGTTAGCTTAATGAACATATCAGAAATAAGTTTCAAACAATGCTTCTGTGTAGTTTTTATTTGAAGATATTATTTTTCCCAATAGAGGCCTCTTAGCGCTCAGAATGTCCAATTGCAGTTTCTACAGAAAGAGTGTTTCAGACAGGCTCAATCAAAAGTAAGGTTCAACTCTGTTAGTTGAATGCACAGAACAGAAAGAAGTTTCATACAATGCTTCTGTGTAGTTTATATTTGAACATATTCTTTTCTTCACTATTACCCACTTAGCGCTACGAATGTCCAGTTGCATTTTCTACAGACAGAGTGTTTCAAAACTGCTCAATCAAAAGTATGGTTTAACTCTGTTAGCTGAATGCTCAGATCAGAAAGAAGTTTCACAGAATGCTTCTGTGAAGTTTATATTTGAATATATTCCTTTTTCCACTACTATTCTCTTAGCGCTCAAAAGGTCCACTTGCATTTTCTACAGAAAGAGTGTTCAGATCTGCTGAATCAAAAGTATGATTTAACTCTGTTAGCTGAATGCACAGAACAGAAAGAAGTTTCACAGAATTATTCTGTGTAGTTTATATTTGGAGACATTCCTTTTTCCACTATTACCCTCTTAGCGCTCCTAATCTCCACTTGCATTTTCTACAGAAAGAGTTTCTCAGAACGGCTCAATCAAAACTAAGGTTCAACTCTTTTAGTTGAACAAACAGAACAGAAAGAAGTTTCACACAATTCTTCTCTGTAGTTTTTATTTGTAGACATTCTTTTTCCCAATATAGGCCTCCTAGTGCTCAGAATGTCCAATTGCAGTTTCTACAGAAAGAGTGTTTCAGAACGGCTCAATCAAAAGTAAGGTTCAACTCTGTTAGTTGAATGCACAGAACAGAAAGGAGTTTCATACAATGCTTCTGTGTAGTTTATATTTGAACATATTCTTTTTTCCACTTTTACCCACTTAGCGCTACGAATGTCCAGTTGCATTTTCTACAGACAGAGTGTTTCAAAACTGCTCAATCAAAAGTATGGTTTAACTCTGTTAGCTGAATGCTCAGATCAGAAAGAAGTTTCACAGAATGCTTCTGTGTAGTTTATATTTGAATATATTCCTTTTTCCACTACTACGCTCTTAGCGCTCCAAATGTCCAGTTGCATTTTCTACAGAAAGAGTGTTCAGATCTGCTCAATCAAAAGTATGGTTTAACTCTGTTAGCTGAATGCACAGATCAGAAAGAAGTTTCACCGAATGATTCTGTGTAGTTTATATTTGAAGACATTCCTTTTTCCACTATTACCCTCTTAGCGCTCCGAATCTCCACTTGCATTTTCTACAAAAAGAGTGTTTCATAACTGCTCAATCAAAAATATGTTTTATCTCTGTTAACTGAATTTACAGATCAGAAATAAGTTTCACAGAATGCATCTGTGTAGTTTTTATTTGAAGATATTCTTTTTCCCAATGTAGGCCTCTTAGCGCTTAGCATGTCCAATTGCAGTTTCTACAGAAAGAGTGTTTCAGAACGGCTGAATCAAAAGTAAGGTTCAACTCTGTTAGTTGAATGCACAGAACAGAAAGAATTTTCACAGAATGCTACTGTGTAGATTATATTTGAATATATTCCTTTTTCCACTATTACCCTCTTAGCGCTCCGAATGTCCACTTGCATTTTCTACAGAAAGACTGTTCAGAACTGCGCAATCAAAAGTATGGTTTAACTCTGTTATCTTAATGAACATATCAGAAATAAGTTTCACACAATGCTTCTGTGTAGTTTTTATTTGAAGATATTATTTTTCCCAATATATGCCTCTTAGCACTCAGAATGTCCAATGGCAGTTTCTACAGAAAGAGTGTTTCAGAAAGGCTCAATCAAAGTAAGGTTCAACTCTGTTAGTTGAATGCACAGAACAGAAAGAAGTTTCATACAATGCTTCTGTGTAGTTTATATTTGAACATATTCTTTTTTCCACTATTACCCACTTAGTGCTACGAATGTCCAGTTGCATTTTCTACAGGCAGAGTGTTTCAAAACTGCTCAATCAAAAGTGTGGTTTAACTCTGTTAGCTGAATGCTCAGATCAGAATGAAGTTTCACAGAATGCTTCTGTGTAGTTTATATTTGAATATATTCCTTTTTCCACTACTACTCTCTTAGCGCTCCAAATGTCCAGTTGCATTTTCTACAGAAAGAGTGTTCATATCTGCTCAATCAAAAGTATGGTTTAACTCTGTTAGCTGAATGCACAGATCAGAAAGAAGTTTCACAGAATGATTCTGTGTAGTTTATATTTGGAGACATTCCTTTTTCCACTATTACCCTCTTAGCGCTCCGAATCTCCACTTGCATTTTCTACAGAAAGAGTGTTTCAGAACGGCTCAATCAAAACTAAGGTTCAACTCTTTTAGTTGAACAAACAGAACAGAAAGAAGTTTCACACAATTCTGCTGTGTACTTTTTATTTGTAGACATTCTTTTTCCCAATATAGGCCTCCTAGCGCTCAAAATGTCCAATTGCAGTTTCTACAGAAAGAGTGTTTCAGAACGGCTCAATCAAAAGTAAGGTTCAACTCTGTTAGTTGAATGCACAGAACAGAAAGAAGTTTCATACAATGCTTCTGTGTAGTTTATATTTGAACCTATTCTTTTTTCCACTATTACCCACTTAGCGCTACGAATGTCCAGTTGCATTTTCTACAGACAGAGTGTTTCAAAACTGCTCAATCAAAAGTATAGTTTAACTCTGTTAGCTGAATGCTCAGATCAGAAAGAAGTTTCACAGAATGCTTCTGTGTAGTTTATATTTGAATATATTCCTTTTTCCACTAGTACTCTCTTAGCGCTACAAATGTCCAGTTGCATTTTCTACAGAAAGAGTGTTCAGATCTGCTCAATCAAAAGTATGGTTTAACTCTGTTAGCTGAATGCACAGATCAGAAAGAAGTTTCACAGAATGATTCTGTGTAGTTTATATTTGGAGACATTCCTTTTTCCACTATTACCCTCTTAGCGCTCCGAATCTCCACTTGCATTTTCTACAGAAAGAGTGTTTCAGAACGGCTCAATCAAAACCAAAGTTCAACTCTTTTAGTTGAACAAACCGAACAGAACGAAGTTTCACACAATTCTTCTGTGTAGTTTTTATTTGTAGACATTCTTTTCCCAATATAGGCCTCCTAGCGCTCAGAATGTCCAATTGCAGTTTCTACAGAAAGAGTGTTTCAGAACGGCTCAATCAAAAGTAAGGTTCAACTCTGTTAGTTGAATGCACAGAACAGAAAGAAGTTTCATACATTGCTTCTCTGTAGTTTATATTTGAACATATTCTTTTTTCCACTATACCCACTTAGCGCTACGAATGTCCAGTTGCATTTTCTACAGACAGAGTGTTTGAAAACTGCTCAATCAAAAGTATGGTTTAACTCTGTTAGCTGAATGCTCAGATCAGAAAGAAGTTTCACAGAATGCTTCTGTGTTGTTTATATTTGAATATATTCCTTTTTCCACTACTACGCTCTTAGCGCTCCAAATGTCCAGTTGCATTTTCTACAGAAAGAGTGTTCTGATCTGCTCAATCAAAAGTATGGTTTAACTCTGTTAGCTGAATGCACAGATCAGAAAGAAGTTTCACCGAATTATTCTGTGTAGTTTATATTTGAAGACATTCCTTTTTCCACTATTACCCTCTTAGCGCTCCGAATCTCCACTTGCATTTTCTACAAAAAGAGGGTTTCATAACTGCTCAATCAAAAATATGTTTTATCTCTGTTAACTGAATTTACAGATCAGAAATAAGTTTCACAGAATGCATCTGTGTAGTTTTTATTTGAAGATATTCTTTTTCCCAATGTAGGCCTCTTAGCGCTTAGCATGTCCAATTGCAGTTTCTACAGAAAGAGTGTTTCAGAACGGCTCAATCAAAAGTAAGGTTCAACTCTGTTAGTTGAATGCACAGAACAGAAAGAATTTTCACAGAATGCTACTGTGTAGTTTATATTTGAATATATTCCTTTTTCCACTATTACCCTCTTATCGCTCGGAATGTCCACTTGCATTTTCTACAGAAAGAGTGTTCAGAACTGCGCAATCAAAAGTATGGTTTAACTCTGTTAGCTTAATGAACATATCAGAAATAAGTTTCACACAATGCTTCTGTGTAGTTTTTATTTGAAGATATTATTTTTCCCAATAGAGGCCTCTTAGCGCTCAGAATGTCCAATTGCAGTTTCTACAGAAAGAGTGTTTCAGAAAGGCTCAATCAAAAGTAAGTTCAACTCTGTTAGTTGAATGCACAGAACAGAAAGAAGTTTCATACAATGCTTCTGTGTAGTTTATATTTGAACGTATTCTTTTTTCCACTATTACCCACTTAGCGCTACGAATGTCCAGTTGCATTTTCTACAGACAGAGTGTTTCAAAACTGCTCAATCAAAAGTATGGTTTAACTCTGTTAGCTGAATGCTCAGATCAGAAAGAAGTTTCACAGAATGCTTCTGTGTAGTTTATATTTGAATATATTCCTTTTTCCACTACTACTCTCTTAGCGCTCCAAATGTCCAGTTGCATTTTCTACAGAAAGAGTGTTCAGATCTGCTCAATCAAAAGTATGGTTTAACTCTGTTAGCTGAATGCACAGATCAGAAAGAAGTTTCACAGAATGATTCTGTGTAGTTTATATTTGGAGACAATCCTTTTTCCACTATTACCCTCTTAGCGCTCCGAATCTCCACTTGCATTTTCTACAGAAAGAGTGTTTCAGAACGGCTCAATCAAAACCAAAGTTCAACTCTTTTAGTTGAACAAACAGAACAGAACGAAGTTTCACACAATTCTTCTGTGTAGTTTTTATTTGTAGACATTCTTTTTCCCAATATAGGCCTCCTAGCGCTCAGAATGTCCAATTGCAGTTTCTACAGAAAGAGTGTTTCAGAACGGCTCAATCAAAAGTAAGGTTCAACTCTGTTAGTTGAATGCACAGAACAGAAAGATGTTTCATACAATGCTTCTGTGTAGTTTATATTTGAACATATTCTTTTTTCCACTATACCCACTTAGCGCTACGAATGTCCAGTTGCATTTTCTACAGACAGAGTGTTTCAAAACTGCTCAATCAAAAGTATGGTTTAACTCTGTTAGCTGAATGCTCAGATCAGAAAGAAGTTTCACAGAATGCTTCTGTGTTGTTTATATTTGAATATATTCCTTTTTCCACTACTACGCTCTTAGCGCTCCAAATGTCCAGTTGCATTTTCTACAGAAAGAGTGTTCTGATCTGCTCAATCAAAAGTATGGTTTAACTCTGTTAGCTGAATGCACAGATCAGAAAGAAGTTTCACCGAATGATTCTGTGTAGTTTATATTTGCAGACATTCCTTTTTCCACTATTACCCTCTTAGCGCTCCGAATCTCCACTTGCATTTTCTACAAAAAGAGGGTTTCATAACTGCTCAATCAAAAATATGTTTTATCTCTGTTAACTGAATTTACAGATCAGAAATAAGTTTCACAGAATGCATCTGTGTAGTTTTTATTTGAAGATATTCTTTTTCCCAATGTAGGCCTCTTAGCGCTTAGCATGTCCAATTGCAGTTTCTACAGAAAGAGTGTTTCAGAACGGCTCAATCAAAAGTAAGGTTCAACTCTGTTAGTTGAATGCACAGAACAGAAAGAATTTTCACAGAATGCTACTGTGTAGTTTATATTTGAATATATTCCTTTTTCCACTATTACCCTCTTAGCGCTCCGAATGTCCACTTGCATTTTCTACAGAAAGAGTGTTCAGAACTGTGCAATCAAAAGTATGGTTTAACTCTGTTAGCTTAATGAACATATCAGAAATAAGTTTCACACAATGCTTCTGTGTAGTTTTTATTTGAAGATATTATTTTTCCCAATATAGGCCTCTTAGCGCTCAGAATGTCCAATTGCAGTTTCTACAGAAAGAGTGTTTCAGAAAGGCTCAATCAAAAGTAAGTTCAACTCTGTTAGTTGAATGCACAGAACAGAAAGAAGTTTCATACAATGCTTCTGTGTAGTTTATATTTGAACGTATTCTTTTTTCCACTATTACCCACTTAGCGCTACGAATGTCCAGTTGCATTTTCTACAGACAGAGTGTTTCAAAACTGCTCAATCAAAAGTATGGTTTAACTCTGTTAGCTGAATGCTCAGATCAGAAAGAAGTTTCACAGAATGCTTCTGTGTAGTTTATATTTGAATATATTCCTTTTTCCACTACTACTCTCTTAGCGCTCCAAATGTCCAGTTGCATTTTCTACAGAAAGAGTGTTCAGATCTGCTCAATCAAAAGTATGGTTTAACTCTGTTAGCTGAATGCACAGATCAGAAAGAAGTTTCACCGAATGATTCTGTGTAGTTTATATTTGAAGACATTCCTTTTTCCACTATTACCCTCTTAGCGCTCCGAATCTCCACTTGCATTTTCTACAAAAAGAGTGTTTCATAACTGCTCAATCAAAAATATGTTTTATCTCTGTTAACTGAATTTACAGATCAGAAATAAGTTTCACAGAATGCATCTGTGTAGTTTTTATTTGAAGATATTCTTTTTCCCAATGTAGGCCTCTTAGCGCTTAGCATGTCCAATTGCAGTTTCTACAGAAAGAGTGTTTCAGAACGGCTGAATCAAAAGTAAGGTTCAACTCTGTTAGTTGAATGCACAGAACAGAAAGAATTTTCACAGAATGCTACTGTGTAGATTATATTTGAATATATTCCTTTTTCCACTATTACCCTCTTAGCGCTCCGAATGTCCACTTGCATTTTCTACAGAAAGACTGTTCAGAACTGCGCAATCAAAAGTATGGTTTAACTCTGTTATCTTAATGAACATATCAGAAATAAGTTTCACACAATGCTTCTGTGTAGTTTTTATTTGAAGATATTATTTTTCCCAATATATGCCTCTTAGCACTCAGAATGTCCAATGGCAGTTTCTACAGAAAGAGTGTTTCAGAAAGGCTCAATCAAAGTAAGGTTCAACTCTGTTAGTTGAATGCACAGAACAGAAAGAAGTTTCATACAATGCTTCTGTGTAGTTTATATTTGAACATATTCTTTTTTCCACTATTACCCACTTAGTGCTACGAATGTCCAGTTGCATTTTCTACAGGCAGAGTGTTTCAAAACTGCTCAATCAAAAGTGTGGTTTAACTCTGTTAGCTGAATGCTCAGATCAGAATGAAGTTTCACAGAATGCTTCTGTGTAGTTTATATTTGAATATATTCCTTTTTCCACTACTACTCTCTTAGCGCTCCAAATGTCCAGTTGCATTTTCTACAGAAAGAGTGTTCATATCTGCTCAATCAAAAGTATGGTTTAACTCTGTTAGCTGAATGCACAGATCAGAAATAAGTTTCACAGAATAATTCTGTGTAGTTTATATTTGGAGACATTATTTTTCCACTATTACCCTCTTAGCGCTCCGAATCTCCACTTGCATTTTCTACAGAAAGAGTGTTTCAGAACGGCTCAATCAAAACTAAGGTTCAACTCTTTTAGTTGAACAAACAGAACAGAAAGAAGTTTCACACAATTCTTCTCTGTAGTTGTTATTTGTAGACATTCTTTTTCCCAATATAGGCCTCCTAGCGCTCAGAATGTCCGATTGCAGTTTCTACAGAAAGAGTGTTTCAGAACGGCTCAATCAAAAGTAAGGTTCAACTCTGTTAGTTGAATGCACAGAACAGAAAGAAGTTTCATACAATGCTTCTGTGTAGTTTATATTTGAACATATTCTTTTTTCCACTATTACCCACTTAGCGCTACGAATGTCCAGTTGCATTTTCTACAGACAGAGTGTTTCAAAACTGCTCAATCAAATGTATGGTTTAACTCTGTTAGCTGAATGCTCAGATCAGAAAGAAGTTTCACAGAATGCTTCTGTGTAGTTTATATTTGAATATATTCCTTTTTCCACTACTACGCTCTTAGCGCTCCAAATGTCCAGTTGCATTTTCTACAGAAAGAGTGTTCAGATCTGCTCAATCAAAAGTATGGTTTAACTCTGTTAGCTGAATGCACAGATCAGAAAGAAGTTTCACCGAATGATTCTGTGTAGTTTATATTTGAAGACATTCCTTTTTCCACTATTACCCTCTTAGCGCTCCGAATCTCCACTTGCATTTTCTACAAAAAGAGTGTTTCATAACTGCTCAATCAAAAATATGTTTTATCTCTGTTAACTGAATTTACAGATCAGAAATAAGTTTCACAGAATGCATCTGTGTAGTTTTTATTTGAAGATATTCTTTTTCCCAATGTAGGCCTCTTAGCGCTTAGCATGTCCGATTGCAGTTTCTACAGAAAGAGTGTTTCAGAACGGCTCAATCAAAAGTAAGGTTCAAATCCGTTAGCTGAATGCACAGAACAGTAAGAGTTTTCACAGAATGCTACTGTGTAGTTTATATTTGAATATATTCCTTTTTCCACTATTACCCTCTTAGCGCTCCGAATGTCCACTTGAATTTCCTACAGAAAGAGTGTTCAGAACTGCGCAATCAAAAGTATGTTTTAACTCTGTTAGCTTAATGAACATATCAGAAATAAGTTTCACACAATGCTTCTGTGTAGTTTTTATTTGAAGATATTATTTTTCCCAATAGAGGCCTCTTAGCGCTCAGAATGTCCAATTGCAGTTTCTACAGAAAGAGTGTTTCACAAAGGCTCAATCAAAAGTAAGGTTCAACTCTGTTAGTTGAATGCACAGAACAGAAAGAAGTTTCATACAATGCTTCTGTGTAGTTTATATTTGAACATATTCTTTTCTCCACTATTACCCACTTAGCGCTACGAATGTCCAGTTGCATTTTCTACAGACAGATTGTTTCAAAACTGCTCAATCAAAAGTATGGTTTAACTCTATTAGCTGAATGCTCAGATCAGAAAGAAGTTTCACAGAATGCTTCTGTGTAGTTTATATTTGAATATATTCCTTTTTCCACTACTACTCTCTTAGCGCTCCAAATGTCCAGTTGCATTTTCTACAGAAAGAGTGTTCAGATCTGCTGAATCAAAAGTATGGTTTAACTCTGTTAGCTGAATGCACAGATCAGAAAGAAGTTTCACAGAATGATTCTGTGTAGTTTATATTTGAAGACATTCCTTTTTCCACTATTACCCTCTTAGCGCTCCGAATCTCCACTTGCATTTTCTACAAAAAGTGTGTTTCATAACTACTCAATCAAAAATATGTTTTATCTCTGTTAACTGAATTTACAGATCAGAAATATGTTTCACAGAATGCATCTGTGTAGTTTTTATTTGAAGATATTCTTTTTCCCAATGTAGGCCTCTTAGCGCTTAGCATGTCCAATTGCAGTTTCTACAGAAAGAGTGTTTCAGAACGGCTCAATCAAAAGTAAGGTTCAACTCTGTTAGCTGAATGCACAGAACAGAAAGAGTTTTCACAGAATGCTACTGTGTAGTTTATATTTGAATATATTCCTTTTTCCACCATTACCCTCTTAGAGCTCCGAATGTCCACTTGCATTTTCTACAGAAAGAGTGTTCAGAACTGCGCAATCAAAAGTATGGTTTAACTCTGTTAGCTTAATGAACATATCAGAAATAAGTTTCAAACAATGCTTCTGTGTAGTTTTTATTTGAAGATATTATTTTTCCCAATAGAGGCCTCTTAGCGCTCAGAATGTCCAATTGCAGTTTCTACAGAAAGAGTGTTTCAGACAGGCTCAATCAAAAGTAAGGTTCAACTCTGTTAGTTGAATGCACAGAACAGAAAGAAGTTTCATACAATGCTTCTGTGTAGTTTATATTTGAACATATTCTTTTCTTCACTATTACCCACTTAGCGCTACGAATGTCCAGTTGCATTTTCTACAGACAGAGTGTTTCAAAACTGCTCAATCAAAAGTATGGTTTAACTCTGTTAGCTGAATGCTCAGATCAGAAAGAAGTTTCACAGAATGCTTCTGTGAAGTTTATATTTGAATATATTCCTTTTTCCACTACTATTCTCTTAGCGCTCAAAAGGTCCACTTGCATTTTCTACAGAAAGAGTGTTCAGATCTGCTGAATCAAAAGTATGATTTAACTCTGTTAGCTGAATGCACAGAACAGAAAGAAGTTTCACAGAATTATTCTGTGTAGTTTATATTTGGAGACATTCCTTTTTCCACTATTACCCTCTTAGCGCTCCTAATCTCCACTTGCATTTTCTACAGAAAGAGTTTCTCAGAACGGCTCAATCAAAACTAAGGTTCAACTCTTTTAGTTGAACAAACAGAACAGAAAGAAGTTTCACACAATTCTTCTCTGTAGTTTTTATTTGTAGACATTCTTTTTCCCAATATAGGCCTCCTAGTGCTCAGAATGTCCAATTGCAGTTTCTACAGAAAGAGTGTTTCAGAACGGCTCAATCAAAAGTAAGGTTCAACTCTGTTAGTTGAATGCACAGAACAGAAAGGAGTTTCATACAATGCTTCTGTGTAGTTTATATTTGAACATATTCTTTTTTCCACTTTTACCCACTTAGCGCTACGAATGTCCAGTTGCATTTTCTACAGACAGAGTGTTTCAAAACTGCTCAATCAAAAGTATGGTTTAACTCTGTTAGCTGAATGCTCAGATCAGAAAGAAGTTTCACAGAATGCTTCTGTGTAGTTTATATTTGAATATATTCCTTTTTCCACTACTACGCTCTTAGCGCTCCAAATGTCCAGTTGCATTTTCTACAGAAAGAGTGTTCAGATCTGCTCAATCAAAAGTATGGTTTAACTCTGTTAGCTGAATGCACAGATCAGAAAGAAGTTTCACCGAATGATTCTGTGTAGTTTATATTTGAAGACATTCCTTTTTCCACTATTACCCTCTTAGCGCTCCGAATCTCCACTTGCATTTTCTACAAAAAGAGTGTTTCATAACTGCTCAATCAAAAATATGTTTTATCTCTGTTAACTGAATTTACAGATCAGAAATAAGTTTCACAGAATGCATCTGTGTAGTTTTTATTTGAAGATATTCTTTTTCCCAATGTAGGCCTCTTAGCGCTTAGCATGTCCAATTGCAGTTTCTACAGAAAGAGTGTTTCAGAACGGCTGAATCAAAAGTAAGGTTCAACTCTGTTAGTTGAATGCACAGAACAGAAAGAATTTTCACAGAATGCTACTGTGTAGATTATATTTGAATATATTCCTTTTTCCACTATTACCCTCTTAGCGCTCCGAATGTCCACTTGCATTTTCTACAGAAAGACTGTTCAGAACTGCGCAATCAAAAGTATGGTTTAACTCTGTTATCTTAATGAACATATCAGAAATAAGTTTCACACAATGCTTCTGTGTAGTTTTTATTTGAAGATATTATTTTTCCCAATATATGCCTCTTAGCACTCAGAATGTCCAATGGCAGTTTCTACAGAAAGAGTGTTTCAGAAAGGCTCAATCAAAGTAAGGTTCAACTCTGTTAGTTGAATGCACAGAACAGAAAGAAGTTTCATACAATGCTTCTGTGTAGTTTATATTTGAACATATTCTTTTTTCCACTATTACCCACTTAGTGCTACGAATGTCCAGTTGCATTTTCTACAGGCAGAGTGTTTCAAAACTGCTCAATCAAAAGTGTGGTTTAACTCTGTTAGCTGAATGCTCAGATCAGAATGAAGTTTCACAGAATGCTTCTGTGTAGTTTATATTTGAATATATTCCTTTTTCCACTACTACTCTCTTAGCGCTCCAAATGTCCAGTTGCATTTTCTACAGAAAGAGTGTTCATATCTGCTCAATCAAAAGTATGGTTTAACTCTGTTAGCTGAATGCACAGATCAGAAAGAAGTTTCACAGAATGATTCTGTGTAGTTTATATTTGGAGACATTCCTTTTTCCACTATTACCCTCTTAGCGCTCCGAATCTCCACTTGCATTTTCTACAGAAAGAGTGTTTCAGAACGGCTCAATCAAAACTAAGGTTCAACTCTTTTAGTTGAACAAACAGAACAGAAAGAAGTTTCACACAATTCTGCTGTGTACTTTTTATTTGTAGACATTCTTTTTCCCAATATAGGCCTCCTAGCGCTCAAAATGTCCAATTGCAGTTTCTACAGAAAGAGTGTTTCAGAACGGCTCAATCAAAAGTAAGGTTCAACTCTGTTAGTTGAATGCACAGAACAGAAAGAAGTTTCATACAATGCTTCTGTGTAGTTTATATTTGAACCTATTCTTTTTTCCACTATTACCCACTTAGCGCTACGAATGTCCAGTTGCATTTTCTACAGACAGAGTGTTTCAAAACTGCTCAATCAAAAGTATAGTTTAACTCTGTTAGCTGAATGCTCAGATCAGAAAGAAGTTTCACAGAATGCTTCTGTGTAGTTTATATTTGAATATATTCCTTTTTCCACTAGTACTCTCTTAGCGCTACAAATGTCCAGTTGCATTTTCTACAGAAAGAGTGTTCAGATCTGCTCAATCAAAAGTATGGTTTAACTCTGTTAGCTGAATGCACAGATCAGAAAGAAGTTTCACAGAATGATTCTGTGTAGTTTATATTTGGAGACATTCCTTTTTCCACTATTACCCTCTTAGCGCTCCGAATCTCCACTTGCATTTTCTACAGAAAGAGTGTTTCAGAACGGCTCAATCAAAACCAAAGTTCAACTCTTTTAGTTGAACAAACCGAACAGAACGAAGTTTCACACAATTCTTCTGTGTAGTTTTTATTTGTAGACATTCTTTTCCCAATATAGGCCTCCTAGCGCTCAGAATGTCCAATTGCAGTTTCTACAGAAAGAGTGTTTCAGAACGGCTCAATCAAAAGTAAGGTTCAACTCTGTTAGTTGAATGCACAGAACAGAAAGAAGTTTCATACATTGCTTCTCTGTAGTTTATATTTGAACATATTCTTTTTTCCACTATACCCACTTAGCGCTACGAATGTCCAGTTGCATTTTCTACAGACAGAGTGTTTGAAAACTGCTCAATCAAAAGTATGGTTTAACTCTGTTAGCTGAATGCTCAGATCAGAAAGAAGTTTCACAGAATGCTTCTGTGTTGTTTATATTTGAATATATTCCTTTTTCCACTACTACGCTCTTAGCGCTCCAAATGTCCAGTTGCATTTTCTACAGAAAGAGTGTTCTGATCTGCTCAATCAAAAGTATGGTTTAACTCTGTTAGCTGAATGCACAGATCAGAAAGAAGTTTCACCGAATTATTCTGTGTAGTTTATATTTGAAGACATTCCTTTTTCCACTATTACCCTCTTAGCGCTCCGAATCTCCACTTGCATTTTCTACAAAAAGAGGGTTTCATAACTGCTCAATCAAAAATATGTTTTATCTCTGTTAACTGAATTTACAGATCAGAAATAAGTTTCACAGAATGCATCTGTGTAGTTTTTATTTGAAGATATTCTTTTTCCCAATGTAGGCCTCTTAGCGCTTAGCATGTCCAATTGCAGTTTCTACAGAAAGAGTGTTTCAGAACGGCTCAATCAAAAGTAAGGTTCAACTCTGTTAGTTGAATGCACAGAACAGAAAGAATTTTCACAGAATGCTACTGTGTAGTTTATATTTGAATATATTCCTTTTTCCACTATTACCCTCTTATCGCTCGGAATGTCCACTTGCATTTTCTACAGAAAGAGTGTTCAGAACTGCGCAATCAAAAGTATGGTTTAACTCTGTTAGCTTAATGAACATATCAGAAATAAGTTTCACACAATGCTTCTGTGTAGTTTTTATTTGAAGATATTATTTTTCCCAATAGAGGCCTCTTAGCGCTCAGAATGTCCAATTGCAGTTTCTACAGAAAGAGTGTTTCAGAAAGGCTCAATCAAAAGTAAGTTCAACTCTGTTAGTTGAATGCACAGAACAGAAAGAAGTTTCATACAATGCTTCTGTGTAGTTTATATTTGAACGTATTCTTTTTTCCACTATTACCCACTTAGCGCTACGAATGTCCAGTTGCATTTTCTACAGACAGAGTGTTTCAAAACTGCTCAATCAAAAGTATGGTTTAACTCTGTTAGCTGAATGCTCAGATCAGAAAGAAGTTTCACAGAATGCTTCTGTGTAGTTTATATTTGAATATATTCCTTTTTCCACTACTACTCTCTTAGCGCTCCAAATGTCCAGTTGCATTTTCTACAGAAAGAGTGTTCAGATCTGCTCAATCAAAAGTATGGTTTAACTCTGTTAGCTGAATGCACAGATCAGAAAGAAGTTTCACAGAATGATTCTGTGTAGTTTATATTTGGAGACAATCCTTTTTCCACTATTACCCTCTTAGCGCTCCGAATCTCCACTTGCATTTTCTACAGAAAGAGTGTTTCAGAACGGCTCAATCAAAACCAAAGTTCAACTCTTTTAGTTGAACAAACAGAACAGAACGAAGTTTCACACAATTCTTCTGTGTAGTTTTTATTTGTAGACATTCTTTTTCCCAATATAGGCCTCCTAGCGCTCAGAATGTCCAATTGCAGTTTCTACAGAAAGAGTGTTTCAGAACGGCTCAATCAAAAGTAAGGTTCAACTCTGTTAGTTGAATGCACAGAACAGAAAGATGTTTCATACAATGCTTCTGTGTAGTTTATATTTGAACATATTCTTTTTTCCACTATACCCACTTAGCGCTACGAATGTCCAGTTGCATTTTCTACAGACAGAGTGTTTCAAAACTGCTCAATCAAAAGTATGGTTTAACTCTGTTAGCTGAATGCTCAGATCAGAAAGAAGTTTCACAGAATGCTTCTGTGTTGTTTATATTTGAATATATTCCTTTTTCCACTACTACGCTCTTAGCGCTCCAAATGTCCAGTTGCATTTTCTACAGAAAGAGTGTTCTGATCTGCTCAATCAAAAGTATGGTTTAACTCTGTTAGCTGAATGCACAGATCAGAAAGAAGTTTCACCGAATGATTCTGTGTAGTTTATATTTGCAGACATTCCTTTTTCCACTATTACCCTCTTAGCGCTCCGAATCTCCACTTGCATTTTCTACAAAAAGAGGGTTTCATAACTGCTCAATCAAAAATATGTTTTATCTCTGTTAACTGAATTTACAGATCAGAAATAAGTTTCACAGAATGCATCTGTGTAGTTTTTATTTGAAGATATTCTTTTTCCCAATGTAGGCCTCTTAGCGCTTAGCATGTCCAATTGCAGTTTCTACAGAAAGAGTGTTTCAGAACGGCTCAATCAAAAGTAAGGTTCAACTCTGTTAGTTGAATGCACAGAACAGAAAGAATTTTCACAGAATGCTACTGTGTAGTTTATATTTGAATATATTCCTTTTTCCACTATTACCCTCTTAGCGCTCCGAATGTCCACTTGCATTTTCTACAGAAAGAGTGTTCAGAACTGTGCAATCAAAAGTATGGTTTAACTCTGTTAGCTTAATGAACATATCAGAAATAAGTTTCACACAATGCTTCTGTGTAGTTTTTATTTGAAGATATTATTTTTCCCAATATAGGCCTCTTAGCGCTCAGAATGTCCAATTGCAGTTTCTACAGAAAGAGTGTTTCAGAAAGGCTCAATCAAAAGTAAGTTCAACTCTGTTAGTTGAATGCACAGAACAGAAAGAAGTTTCATACAATGCTTCTGTGTAGTTTATATTTGAACGTATTCTTTTTTCCACTATTACCCACTTAGCGCTACGAATGTCCAGTTGCATTTTCTACAGACAGAGTGTTTCAAAACTGCTCAATCAAAAGTATGGTTTAACTCTGTTAGCTGAATGCTCAGATCAGAAAGAAGTTTCACAGAATGCTTCTGTGTAGTTTATATTTGAATATATTCCTTTTTCCACTACTACTCTCTTAGCGCTCCAAATGTCCAGTTGCATTTTCTACAGAAAGAGTGTTCAGATCTGCTCAATCAAAAGTATGGTTTAACTCTGTTAGCTGAATGCACAGATCAGAAAGAAGTTTCACCGAATGATTCTGTGTAGTTTATATTTGAAGACATTCCTTTTTCCACTATTACCCTCTTAGCGCTCCGAATCTCCACTTGCATTTTCTACAAAAAGAGTGTTTCATAACTGCTCAATCAAAAATATGTTTTATCTCTGTTAACTGAATTTACAGATCAGAAATAAGTTTCACAGAATGCATCTGTGTAGTTTTTATTTGAAGATATTCTTTTTCCCAATGTAGGCCTCTTAGCGCTTAGCATGTCCAATTGCAGTTTCTACAGAAAGAGTGTTTCAGAACGGCTGAATCAAAAGTAAGGTTCAACTCTGTTAGTTGAATGCACAGAACAGAAAGAATTTTCACAGAATGCTACTGTGTAGATTATATTTGAATATATTCCTTTTTCCACTATTACCCTCTTAGCGCTCCGAATGTCCACTTGCATTTTCTACAGAAAGACTGTTCAGAACTGCGCAATCAAAAGTATGGTTTAACTCTGTTATCTTAATGAACATATCAGAAATAAGTTTCACACAATGCTTCTGTGTAGTTTTTATTTGAAGATATTATTTTTCCCAATATATGCCTCTTAGCACTCAGAATGTCCAATGGCAGTTTCTACAGAAAGAGTGTTTCAGAAAGGCTCAATCAAAGTAAGGTTCAACTCTGTTAGTTGAATGCACAGAACAGAAAGAAGTTTCATACAATGCTTCTGTGTAGTTTATATTTGAACATATTCTTTTTTCCACTATTACCCACTTAGTGCTACGAATGTCCAGTTGCATTTTCTACAGGCAGAGTGTTTCAAAACTGCTCAATCAAAAGTGTGGTTTAACTCTGTTAGCTGAATGCTCAGATCAGAATGAAGTTTCACAGAATGCTTCTGTGTAGTTTATATTTGAATATATTCCTTTTTCCACTACTACTCTCTTAGCGCTCCAAATGTCCAGTTGCATTTTCTACAGAAAGAGTGTTCATATCTGCTCAATCAAAAGTATGGTTTAACTCTGTTAGCTGAATGCACAGATCAGAAATAAGTTTCACAGAATAATTCTGTGTAGTTTATATTTGGAGACATTATTTTTCCACTATTACCCTCTTAGCGCTCCGAATCTCCACTTGCATTTTCTACAGAAAGAGTGTTTCAGAACGGCTCAATCAAAACTAAGGTTCAACTCTTTTAGTTGAACAAACAGAACAGAAAGAAGTTTCACACAATTCTTCTCTGTAGTTGTTATTTGTAGACATTCTTTTTCCCAATATAGGCCTCCTAGCGCTCAGAATGTCCGATTGCAGTTTCTACAGAAAGAGTGTTTCAGAACGGCTCAATCAAAAGTAAGGTTCAACTCTGTTAGTTGAATGCACAGAACAGAAAGAAGTTTCATACAATGCTTCTGTGTAGTTTATATTTGAACATATTCTTTTTTCCACTATTACCCACTTAGCGCTACGAATGTCCAGTTGCATTTTCTACAGACAGAGTGTTTCAAAACTGCTCAATCAAATGTATGGTTTAACTCTGTTAGCTGAATGCTCAGATCAGAAAGAAGTTTCACAGAATGCTTCTGTGTAGTTTATATTTGAATATATTCCTTTTTCCACTACTACGCTCTTAGCGCTCCAAATGTCCAGTTGCATTTTCTACAGAAAGAGTGTTCAGATCTGCTCAATCAAAAGTATGGTTTAACTCTGTTAGCTGAATGCACAGATCAGAAAGAAGTTTCACCGAATGATTCTGTGTAGTTTATATTTGAAGACATTCCTTTTTCCACTATTACCCTCTTAGCGCTCCGAATCTCCACTTGCATTTTCTACAAAAAGAGTGTTTCATAACTGCTCAATCAAAAATATGTTTTATCTCTGTTAACTGAATTTACAGATCAGAAATAAGTTTCACAGAATGCATCGGTGTAGTTTTTATTTGAAGATATTCTTTTTCCCAATGTAGGCCTCTTAGCGCTTAGCATGTCCAATTGCAGTTTCTACAGAAAGAGTGTTTCAGAACGGCTGAATCAAAAGTAAGGTTCAACTCTGTTATTTGAATGCACAGAACAGAAAGAATTTTCACAGAATGCTACTGTGTAGTTTATATTTGAATATATTCCTTTTTCCACTATTACCTTCTTAGCGCTCCGAATGTCCACTTGCATTTTCTACAGAAAGAGTGTTCAGAACTGCGCAATCAAAAGTATGGTTTAACTCTGTTAGCTTAATGAACATATCAGAAATAAGTTTCACACAATGCTTCTGTGTAGTTTTTATTTGAAGATATTATTTTTCCCAATAGAGGCCTCTTAGCGCTCAGAATGTCCAATTGCAGTTTCTACAGAAAGAGTGTTTCAGAAAGGCTCAATCAAAAGTAAAGTTCAAATCTGATAATTGAATGCACAGAACAGAAAGAAGTTTCATACAATGCTTCTGTGTAGTTTATATTTGAACATATTCTTTTTTCCACTCTTACCCACTTAGCGCTACGAATGTCCAGTTGCATTTTCTACAGACAGAGTGTTTCAAAACTGCTCAATCAAAAGTATGGTTTAACTCTGTTAGCTGAATGCTCAGATCAGAAAGAAGTTTCACAGAATGCTTCTGTGTAGTTTATATTTGAATATATTCCTTTTTCCACTACTACTCTCTTAGCGCTCCAAATGTCCAGTTGCATTTTCTACAGAAAGGGTGTTCAGATCTGCTCTATCAAAAGTATGTTTTAACTCTGTTAGCTGAATGCACAGATCAGAAAGAAGTTTCACAGAATGATTCTGTGTAGTTTATATTTGGAGACATTCCTTTTTCCACTATTACCCTCTTAGCGCTCCGAATCTCCACTTGCATTTTCTACAGAAAGAGTGTCTCAGAACGGCTCAATCAAAACTAAGGTTCAACTCTTTTAGTTGAACAAACAGAACAGAAATAAGTTTCACACAATTCTTCTGTGTAGTTTTTATTTGTAGACATTCTTTTTCCCAATATAGGCCTCCTAGCGCTCAGAATGTCCAATTGCAGTTTCTACAGAAAGAGTGTTTCAGAACGGCTCAATCAAAAGTAAAGTTCAACTCTGTTAGTTGAATGCACAGAACAAAAAGAAGTTTCATACAATGCTTCTGTGTAGTTTATATTTGAACATATTCTTTTTTCCACTATTACCCCCTTAGCGCTACGAATGTCCAGTTGCATTTTCTACAGACAGAGTGTTTCAAAACTGCTCAATCAAAAGTATGGTTTAACTCTGTTAGCTGAATGCTCAGATCAGAAAGAAGTTTCACAGAATGCTTCTGTGTAGTTTATATTTGAATATATTCCTTTTTCCACTACTACGCTCTTAGCGCTCCAAATGTCCAGTTGCATTTTCTACAGAAAGAGTGTTCAGATCTGCTCAATCAAAAGTATGGTTTAACTCTGTTAGCTGAATGCACAGATCAGAAAGAAGTTTCACCGAATGATTCTGTGTAGTTTATATTTGAAGACATTCCTTTTTCCACTATTACCCTCTTAGCGCTCCGAATCTCCACTTGCATTTTCTACAAAAAGAGTGTTTCATAACTGCTCAATCAAAAATATGCTTTATCTCTGTTAACTGAATTTTCAGATCAGAAATAAGTTTCACAGAATGCATCTGTGTAGTTTTTATTTGAAGATATTCTTTTTCTCAATGTAGGCCTGTTAGCGCTTAGCATGTCCAATTGCAGTTTCTACAGAAAGAGTGTTTCAGAACGGCTCAATCAAAAGTAAGGTTCAACTCTGTTAGTTGAATGCACAGAACAGAAAGAATTTTCACAAAATTCTACTGTGTAGTTTATATTTGAATATATTCCTTTTTCCACTATTACCCTCTTAGCGCTCCGAATGTCCACTTGCATTTTCTACAAAAAGAGTGTTCAGAACTTCTCAATCAAAATTATGGTTTAACTCTGTTTGCTGAATGCACAGATCAGAAAGAAGTTTCACAGAATGATTCTGTGTAGTTTATATTTGGAGACATTCCTTTTTCCACTATTACCCTCTTAGCGCTCCGAATCTCCACTTGCATTTTCTACAGAAAGAGTGTTTCAGAATGGCTCAATCAAAACTATGGTTCAACTCTTTTAGTTGAACAAACAGAACAGAAAGAAGTTTCACACAATTCTTCTGTGTAGTTTTTATTTGTAGACATTCTTTTTCCCAATATAGACATCTTAGCGCTCAGACTGTCCAATTGCAGTTTCTACAGAAAGAGTGTTTCAGAACGGCTCAATCAAAAGTAAGGTTCAACTCTGTTAGTTGAATGCACAGAACAGAAAGAAGTTTCATACAATGCTTCTGTGTAGTTTATATTTGAACATATTCTTTTTTCCACTATTACCCACTTAGCGCTACGAATATCCAGTTGCATTATCTCCAGACAGAGTGTTTCAAAACTGCTCAATCAAAGTATGGTTTAACTCTGTTAGCTGAATGCTCAGATCAGAAAGAAGTTTCACAGAATGCTTCTGTGTAGTTTATATTTGAATATATTCCTTTATCCACTACTACCCTCTTAGCGCTCCAAATGTCCAGTTGCATTTTCTACAGAAAGAGTGTTCAGATCTGCTCAATCAAAAGTATGGTTTAACTCTGTTAGCTGAATGCACAGATCAGAAAGAAGTTTCATAGAATGATTCTGTGTAGTTTATATTTGAAGACATTCCTTTTTCCACTATTACCCTCTTAGCGCTCCGAATCTCCACTTGCATTTTCTACAGAAAGAGTGTTTCAGAACGGCTCAATCAAAACTAAGGTTCAACCCTTTTTGTTGAATGAACTGAACAGAAAGAAGTTTCACAGAATGCTTCTGTGTAGTTTTTATTTGTAGATGTTCTTTTTCCCAATATAGGCCTCTTAGCCCTCAGAATGTCCTATTGCAGTTTCTACAGAAAAAGTGTTTCAGAACGGCTCAATCAAAAGTAACGTTCAACCCAGGTAGTTGAATGCACAGAACAGAAAGTAGTTTCACAGAATGCTTCTGTGTAGTTTATATTTGAATATATTCCTTTTTCCACTATTACCCTCTTAGCGCTCCGAATGTCCACTTTCATTTTCTACAGAAAGAGTGTTCTGAACTGCGCAATCAAAAGTATGGTTTAACTCTGTTAGCTGAATGCACAAATCAGAAAAAAGTTTCAAACAATGCTTCTGTGTAGTTTTTATTTGAAGATATTATTTTTCCCAATATAGTCCCCTTAGCGCTCAGAATGTCCAATTGCAGTTTCTACAGAAAGAGTGTTTCAGAACGGCTCAATCAAATATAAGGTTCAACTCTCTTAGTTGAATGCACAGAACAGAAAGAAGTTTCACAGAATGCTTCTGTGTAGTATTTAGTTGAAGATACTCCTTTTTGGACTATTACCCACTTAGCGCTCCGAATATCCACTGGCAGTTTCTACACAAAGAGTGTTTCAGAACTGCTCCTTCAAATGTAAGGCTCAACTCTGTTAGTTGAATGCGGAGAATAGAAAGGTGTTTCAGAGAATGCTTCTGTGTAGTTTTTAATTGGAGATATTTCTTTTTCCTCTATTACAATCTTAGCGCTCCGAATGTCCACTTGCATTTTCTACAAAAAGAGTGTTTCATAACTGCTCAATCAAAAATATGGTTTAGCTCTGTTAACTGAAATTACAGATCAGAAATAAGTTTCACAGAATGCATCTGTGTAGTTTTTATTTGAAGATAGTCTTTTTCCCAATGTAGGCCTCTTAGCGCTTAGCTTGTCCAATTGCAGTTTCTACAGAAAGAGTGTTTCAGAACGGCTCAATCAAAAGTAAGGTTCAACTCTGTTAGTTGAATGCAGAGAACACAAAGAAGTTTCACAGAATGCTACTGTGTAGTTTATATTTGAATATATTCCTTTTTCCACTACTACGCTCTTAGCGCTCCAAATGTCCAGTTGCATTTTCTACAGAAAGAGTGTTCAGATCTGCTCAATCAAAAGTATGGTTTAACTCTGTTAGCTGAATGCACAGATCAGAAAGAAGTTTCACCGAATGATTCTGTGTAGTTTATATTTGAAGACATTCCTTTTTCCACTATTACCCTCTTAGCGCTCCGAATCTCCACTTGCATTTTCTACAAAAAGAGTGTTTCATAACTGCTCAATCAAAAATATGCTTTATCTCTGTTAACTGAATTTTCAGATCAGAAATAAGTTTCACAGAATGCATCTGTGTAGTTTTTATTTGAAGATATTCTTTTTCTCAATGTAGGCCTGTTAGCGCTTAGCATGTCCAATTGCAGTTTCTACAGAAAGAGTGTTTCAGAACGGCTCAATCAAAAGTAAGGTTCAACTCTGTTAGTTGAATGCACAGAACAGAAAGAATTTTCACAGAATTCTACTGTGTAGTTTATATTTGAATATATTCCTTTTTCCACTATTACCCTCTTAGCGCTCCGAATGTCCACTTGCATTTTCTACAAAAAGAGTGTTCAGAACTTCTCAATCAAAATTATGGTTTAACTCTGTTTGCTGAATGCACAGATCAGAAAGAAGTTTCACAGAATGATTCTGTGTAGTTTATATTTGGAGACATTCCTTTTTCCACTATTACCCTCTTAGCGCTCCGAATCTCCACTTGCATTTTCTACAGAAAGAGTGTTACAGAACGGCTCAATCAAAATTAAGGTACAACTCCTTTAGTTGAATGAACAGAACAGAAAGTAGTTACACAGAATACTTCTGTGTAGTTTTTATTTGTAGACATTGTTTTTCCCATTATAGGCCTCTTAGCGCTCAGAATGTCCCATTGCAGTTTCTACAGAAAGAGTGTTTCAGAACGTCTCAATCAAAAGTAAGGTTCAACTCTGTTAGTTGAATGCACAGAACAGAAAGAAGTTTCATACAATGCTTCTGTGTAGTTTATATTTGAACATATTCTTTTTTCCACTATTACCCACTTAGCGCTACGAATGTCCAGTTGCATTTTCTACAGACAGAGAGTTTCAAAACTGCTCAATCAAAACTATGGTTTAACTCTGTTAGCTGAATGCTCAGATCAGAAAGAAGTTTCACAGAATGCTTCTGTGTAGTTTATATTTGAATATATTACTTTTTCCACTACTACGCTCTTAGCGCTCCAAATGTCCAGTTGCATTTTCTACAGAAAGAGTGTTCAGATCTGCTCAATCAAAAGTATGGTTTAACTGTGTTAGCTGAATGCACAGATCAGAAAGAAGTTTCATAGAATGATTCTGTGTAGTTTATATTTGAAGACATTCCTTTTTCCACTATTACCCTCTTAGCGCTCCGAATCTCCACTTGCATTTTCTACAGAAAGAGTGTTTCAGAACGGCTCAATCAAAACTAAGGTTCAACTCTTTTAGTTGAATGAACTGAACAGAAAGAAGTTTCACAGAATGCTTCTGTGTAGTTTTCATTTGTAGATATTCTTTTTCCCAATATAGTCCTCTTAGAGCTCAGAATGTCCAATTGCAGTTTCTACAGAAAGAGTGTTTCAGAACGGCTCAATCAAAAGTAAGGTTCAACCCTGGTAGTTGAATGCACAGAACAGAAAGAAGTTTCACAGAATGCTTCTGTGTAGTTTATATTTGAATATATTCCTTTTTCCACTATTACCCTCTTAGCGCTCCGAATGTCCACTTGCATTTTCTACAGAAAGAGTGTTCTGAACTTCGCAATCAAAAGTATGGTTTAACTCTGTTAGCTGAATGCACATATCAGAAATAAGTTTCAAACAATGCTTCTGTGTAGTTTTTATTTGAAGATATTATTTTTCCCAATATAGGTCTCTTAACGCTCAGAATGTCCAATTGCTGTTTCTACAGAAAGAGTGTTTCAGAACGGCTCAATCAAATGTAAGGTTCAACAATCTTAGTTGAATGCACAGAACAGAAAGAAGTTTCATACAATGCTTCTGTGTAGTTTATATTTGAACATATTCTTTTTTCCACTACTACCCTCTTATCGCTCCAAATGTCCAGTTGCATTTTCTACAGAAAGAGTGTTCAGATCTGCTCAATCAAAAGTATGGTTTAACTCTGTTAGCTGAATGCACAGATCAGAAAGAAGTTCCACAGAATGATTCTGTGTAGTCTATATTTCAAGACATGCCTTTTTCCACTGTTACCCTCTTAGCGCTCCAAATCTCCACTTGCATTTTCTACAGAGAGAGTGTTTCAGAATGGCTCAATCAAAACTAAGGTTCAACTCTTTTAGTTGTATGAACAGAACAGAAAGTAGTTTCACAGAATAGTTCTGTGTAGTTTTTATTTGTAGGCATTCTTTTTCCCAATATAGGCCTCTTAGCGCTCAGAATGTCCAATTGCATTTTCTACAGAAAGAGTGTTTCAGAACGGCTCAATCAAAAGTAAGGTTCAACTCTGTTAGTTGAATGCAGAGAACAGAAAGAAGTTTCATACAATGCTTCTGTGTAGTTTATAATTGAACATATTCTTTTTTCCACTATTACCCACTTAGCGCTACGAATGTCCAGTTGCATTTTCTACAGACAGAGTGTTTCAAAACTGCTCAATCAAAAGTATGGTTTAACTCTGTTAGCTGAATGCTAAGATCAGAAAGAAGTTTCACAGAATGCTTCTGTGTAGTTTATATTTGAATATATTCCTTTTTCCACTACTACTCTCTTAGCGCTCCAATTGTCCAGTTGCATTTTCTACAGAAAGATTGTTCAGATCTGATCAATCAAATGTATGGTTTAACTCTGTTAGCTGAATGCACAGATGAGAAATAAGTTTCATAGAATGATTCTGTGTAGTTTATATTTGAAGACATTCCTTTTTCCACTATTACCCACTTAGCGCTCCGAATCTCCACTTGCATTTTCTACAGAAAGAGTGTTTCAGAACGGCTCAATCAAAACTAAGGTTCAACTCTTTTACTTGAATGAACTGAACAGAAAGAAATTTCACAGAATGCTTCTGTGTAGTTTTTAATTGTAGATATTCTTTTTCCCAATATAGGCCTCTTAACGCTCAGAATGTCCAATTGCAGTTTCTACAGAAAGAGTGTTTCAGAACGGCTCAATCAAAAGTAAGGTTCAACCCTGGTAGTTGAATGCACAGAACAGAAAGAAGTTTCACAGAATGCTTCTGTGTAGTTTATATTTGAATATATTCCTTTTTCCACTATTACCCTCTTAGCACTCCGAATGTCCACTTGCATTTTCTACAGAAAGAGTGTTCTGCACTGCGCAATCAAAAGTATGGTTTAACTCTGTTAGCTGAATGCACATATCAGAAATATGTTTCAAAAAATGCTTCTGTGTAGTTTTTATTTGAAGATATTATTTTTCCCAATATAGGCCTCTTAGCGCTCAGAATGTCCAATTGCACTTTCTACAGAAAGAGTGTTTCAGAACGGCTCAATCAAATGTAAGGTTCAACTCTCTTAGTTGAATGCACAGAACAGAAAGAAGTTTCACAGAATGATTCTGTGTAGTATTTAGTTGAAGATACTCCTTTTTGGACTATTACCCACTTAGCGCTCCGAATATCCACTGGCAGTTTCTACACAAAGGGTGTTTCACAACTGCTCCTTCAAAAGTAAGGCTCAACACTGTTAGTTGAATGCGGAGAACAGAAAGGTGTTTCAGAGAATGCTTCTGTGTAGTTTTTAATTGGAGATATTCTTTTTCCTCTATTACAATCTTAGCGCTCCGAATGTCCACTTGCATTTTCTACAAAAAGAGAGTTTCATAACTGCTCAATCAAAAATATGGTTTAGCTCTGTTAACTGAATTTACAGATCAGAAATAAGTTTCACAGAATGCATCTGTGTAGTTTTTATTTGAAGATATTCTTTTTCCCAATGTAGGCCTCTTAGCGCTTAGCATGTCCAATTGCAGTTTCTACAGAAAGAGTGTTTCAGAACGGCTCAATCAAAAGTAAGGTTCAACCCTGTTAGATGAATGCACAGAACAGAAAGAAGTTTCACAGAATGCTACCGTGTAGTTTATATTTGAATATATTCCTTTTTCCACTATTACCCTCTTAGCGCTCCGAATGTCCACTTGCCTTTTCTACGGAAAGAGTGTTCGGAACTGCGCAATCAAAAGTATGGTTTAACTCTGTAAGCTGAATGCACATATCAGAAATAAGTTTCACACAATTCTTCTGTGTAGTTTTTATTTGAAGATATTATTTTTCCCAATATAGGCCTCTTAGCGCTCAGAATGTCCAATTGCAGTTTCTACAGAAAGACGGTTTCAGAACGGCTCAATCAAAAGTAAGGTTCAACTTTGTTAGTTGAATGCACAGAACAGAAAGAAGTTTCATACAATGCTTCTGTGTAGTTTATATTTGAACATATTCTTTTTTCCACTATTACCCACTTAGCGCTACGAATGTCCAGTTGCATTTTCTACAGACAGAGTGTTTCAAAACTGCTCAATCAAAAGTATGGTTTAACTCTGTTAGCTGAATGCTCAGATCAGAAAGAAGTTTCACAGAATGCTTCTGTGTAGTTTATATTTGAATATATTCCTTTTTCCACTACTACGCTCTTAGCGCTCCAAATGTCCAGTTGCATTTTCTACAGAAAGAGTGTTCAGATCTGCTCAATCAAAAGTATGGTTTAACACTGTTAGCTGAATGCACAGATCAGAAAGAAGTTTCAGAGGATGATTCTGTGTAGTTTATATTTGAAGACATTCGTTTTTCCACTATTACCTACTTAGCGCTCCGAATCTCCACTTGCATTTACTACAGAAAGTGTGTTTCAGAACGGCTCAATCAAAATTAAGGTTCAACTCTTTTAGTTGAATGAAAAGAACAGATAGAAGTTTCACAGAATGCTTCTGTGTAGTTTTCATTTGTAGATATTCTTTTTCCCAATATAGTCCTCTTAGAGCTCAGAATGTCCAATTGCAGTTTCTACAGAAAGAGTGTTTCAGAAGGGCTCAATCTAAAGTAAGGTTCAACCCTGGTAGTTGAATGCACAGAACAGAAAGGAGTTTCACAGAATGCTTCTGTGTAGTTTATATTTGAATATATTCCTTTTTCCACTATTACCCTCATAGCGCTCCGAATGTCCAGTTGCATTTTCTACAGAAAGAGTGTTCGGAACTGCCCAATCAAAAGTATGGTTTAACTCTGTTAGCTGAATGCACATATCAGAAATAAGTTTCACACAATGCTTCTGTGTAGTTTTTATTTGAAGATATTATTTTTCCCAATATAGGCCTCTTAGCGCTCAGAATGTCCAATTGCAGTTTCTACAGAAAGAGTGTTTCAGAAAGGCTCAATCAAAAGTAAGGTTCAACTCTGTTAGTTGAATGCACAGAACAGAAAGAAGTTTCATACAATGCTTCTGTGTAGTTTATATTTGAACATATTCTTTTTTCCACTATTACCCACTTAGCGCTACGAATGTCCAGTTGCATTTTCTACAGAGAGAGTGTTTCAAAACTGCTCAATCAAAAGTATGGTTTAACTCTGTTAGCTGAATGCTCAGATCAGAAAGAAGTTTCACAGAATGCCTCTGTGTAGTTTATATTTGTATATATTCCTTTTTCCACTACTACCCTCTTAGCTCTCCAAATGTCCAGTTGCATTATCTACAGAAAGTGTGTTCAGAACTGCTCAATCAAAAGTATGGTTTAACTCTGTTAGCTGAATGCACAGATCAGAAAGAAGTTTCACAGAATGATTCTGTGTAGTTTATATTTGAAGACATTCCTTTCTCCACTATTAACCTCTTAGCGCTCCGAATGTCCACTTGCATTTTCTACAGAAAGAGTGTTCTGAACTGCGCAATCAAAAGTATGGTTTAACTCTGTTAGCTGAATGCTCAGATCAGAAAGAAGTTTCACAGAATGGTTCTGTGTAGTTTCTATTTGTATATATTCCTTTTTCCACGAATACCCTCTTAGCACTCCAAATGTCCATTTGCATTATCTACAGAAAGAGTGTTCAGATCTGCTCAATCAAAAGTTTGGTTTAACACTGTTAGCTGAATGCACAGATCAGAAAGAAGTTTCACAGAATGATTCTGTGTAGTTTATATTTGAAGACATTCCTTTTTCCACTATTACCCTCTTAGCGCTCCGAATCTCCACTTGCATTTTCTACAGAAAGAGTGTTTCAGAACGGCTCAATCAAAGCTAAGGTTCAACTGTTTTAGTTGAATGAACAGAACAGAAAGAAGTTTCACAGAATGCTTCTGTGTAGTTTTTATTTGTAGATATTCTTTTTCCCAATATAGGCCTCTTAGCGCTCAGAATGTCCAATTGCAGTTTCTACAGAAAGAGTGTTTCAGAACGGCTCAATCTAAAGTAAGGTTCAACCCTGGTAGTTGAATGCAAAAACAGAAAGAAGTTTCACAGAATGCTTCTGTGTAGTTTATATTTGAATATATTACTTTTTCCACTATTACCCTCTTAGCGCTCCGAATGTCCACTTGCACTTTCTACAGAAAGAGTGTTCTGAACTGCGCAATCAAATTATGGTTTAACTCTGTTAGCTGAATGCATATATCAGACAAAAGTTTCAAACAATGCTTCTGTGTAGTTTTTATTTGAAGATATTATTTTTCCCAATATAGGCCTCTTAGCGCTCAGAATGTCCAATTGCAGTTTCTACAGAAAGAGTGTTTCAGAACGGCTCAATCAAATGTAAGGTTCAACTTTCTTAGTTGAATACACAGAACACAAAGTAGTTTCACAGAATGCTTCTGTGCAGTATTTAGTTGAAGATACTCCTTTTTGGACTATTACCCACTTAGCACTCAGAATATCCACTGGCAGTTTCTACACAAAGAGTGTTTCAGAACTGCTCCTTCAAAAGTAAGGCTCAACTCTGTTAGTTGAATGCGGAGAACAGAAAGGGGTTTCAGAGAATGCTTCTGTGTAGTTTTTAATTGGAGATATTCCTTTTTCCTCTATTACAATCTTAGCGCTCCGAATGTCCACTTGCATTTTCTACAAAAAGAGTGTTTCATAACTGCTCAATCAAAAATATGGTTTAGGTCTGTTAACTGAATTTACAGATCAGAAATAAGTTTCACAGAATGCATCTGTGTAGTTTTTATTTGAAGATATTCTTTTTCCCAATGTAGGCCTCTTAGCGCTTAGAATGTCCAATTGCAGTTTCTACAGAAAGAGTGTTTCAGAACGGCTCAATCAAAAGTAAGGTTCAACTCTGTTAGCTGAATGCACAGAACAGAAAGAAGTTTCACAGAATGCTACTGTGTAGTTTATATTTGAATATATTCCTTTTTCCACTATTACCCTCTTAGCGCTCCGAATGTCCACTTGCATTTTCTACAGAAAGAGTGTTCGGAACTGCGCAATCAAAAGTATGGTTTAACTCTGTTAGCTGAATGCACATATCAGAAATAAGTTTCACACAATGCTTCTGTGTAGTTTTTATTTGAAGATATTATTTTTCCCAATATAGGCCTCTTAGCACTCAGAATGTCCATTTGCAGTTTCTACAGAAAGAGTGTTTCAGAACGGCTCAATCAAAAGTAAGGTTCAACTCTGTTAGTTGAATGCACAGAACAGAATGTAGTTTCACAGATTGCTTCTGTGTAGTTTGTATTTGAAGATATTCCTTTTTCCACTGTTACCCTTTTTAGAGCTCAGAATGTCCACTTGCATTTTCTACAGAAAGTGTGTTCAGAACTGCTCTATCAAAAGTATGTTTTAACTCTTTAGGTGAATGCACAGATCAGAAATAAGTTTCACAGAATTTTTCTGTGTAGTTTATATTTGAAGATATTCCATTTTCCACTATTACCCACTTAGCGCTCTGAATGTCCAGTTGCATTTTCTACAGAAAGAGTGTTCTGAACGGCTCAATCAAAAGTATGGTTTTGCTCTGTTATTTGAATGCACATATCAGAAATAAGTTTCACAGAATCCTTCCGTGTAGTATTTTGTTGAAGATATTCCTTTTTCGACTATTATCCTCTTAGCTCTCCGAATGTCCAATTTCAGTTTCTAAACAAAGAGTGTTTCAGAACTGCTCCTTCAAAAGTAGATCTCAACTCTGTTAGTTGAATGCAGAGAACAGAAAGGAGTTTCACAGAATGCCCCTGTGTAGTTTATATTTGAATATATTCCCTTTTTCAGTATTACCCTCTTAGCGCTCCGAATGTCCACTTGCATTTTCTACAGAAAGAGTGTTCAGAACTGCTCAATCCAAAGTATGGTTTAACTCTGTTAGCTGAATGCACAGATCAGAAAGAATTTTCACAGAATGCTTCTGTGTACTTTTTATTTGAAGATATTCCTTTCTCCAATATAGGAGTCTTAGCGCTCAGAATGTCCAATTGCAGTTTCTACAGAAAGAGTGTTTCAGAAAGGCTCAATCAAAAGTAAGGTTCAACTCTGTTAGTTGAATGCACAGAACAGAAAGTAGTTTCACAGAATGCTTCTGTGTAGTTTATATTTGAATATATTACTTTTTCCACTACTACCCTCTTAGCGCTCCAAATGTCCAGTTGCATTTTCTACAGAAAGAGTGTTCAGAACTGCTCAATCAAATGTATGATTTAACTCTCTTAGCTGAATGCACAGATTAGAAAAAAGTTGCACAGAATGCTTCTGTGTAGTTTTTATTTGAAGATATACTTTTTCCCAATATAGGCCTCTTAGTGCTCAGATTGTCCAATTGCAGTTTCTACAGAAAGAGTGTTTCAGAACGGCTCAATCAAAAGTAAGGTTCAACTCTGTTAGTTGAATGCAGAGAACAGAAAGAAGTTTCATACAATGCTTCTGTGTAGTTTATATTTGAACATATTCTTTTTTCCACTATTACCCACTTAGCGCTACGAATGTCCAGTTGCATTTTCTACAGACAGAGTGTTTCAAAACTGCTCAATCAAAAGTATGGTTTAACTCTGTTAGCTGAATGCTCAGATCAGAAAGAAGTTTCACAGAATGCTTCTGTGTAGTTTATATTTGAATATATTCCTTTTTCCACTACTACTCTCTTAGCGCTCCAATTGTCCAGTTGCATTTTCTACAGAAAGATTGTTCAGATCTGATCAATCAAAAGTATGGTTTAACTCTGTTAGCTGAATGCACAGATCAGAAAGAAGTTTCATAGAATGATTCTGTGTAGTTTATATTTGAAGACATTCCTTTTTCCACTATTACCCACTTAGCGCTCCGAATCTCCACTTGCATTTTCTACAGAAAGAGTGTTTCAGAACGGCTCAATCAAAACTAAGGTTCAACTCTTTTACTTGAATGAACTGAACAGAAAGAAATTTCACAGAATGCTTCTGTGTAGTTTTTATTTGTAGATATTCTTTTTCCCAATATAGGCCTCTTAGCGCTCAGAATGTCCAATTGCAGTTTCTACAGAAAGAGTGTTTCAGAACGGCTCAATCAAAAGTAAGGTTCAACCCTGGTAGTTGAATGCACAGAACAGAAAGAAGTTTCACAGAATGCTTCTGTGTAGTTTATATTTGAATATATTCCTTTTTCCACTATTACCCTCTTAGCACTCCGAATGTCCACTTGCATTTTCTACAGAAAGAGTGTTCTGCACTGCGCAATCAAAAGTATGGTTTAACTCTGTTAGCTGAATGCACATATCAGAAATATGTTTCAAAAAATGCTTCTGTGTAGTTTTTATTTGAAGATATTATTTTTCCCAATATAGGCCTCTTAGCGCTCAGAATGTCCAATTGCACTTTCTACAGAAAGAGTGTTTCAGAACGGCTCAATCAAATGTAAGGTTCAACTCTCTTAGTTGAATGCACAGAACAGAAAGAAGTTTCACAGAATGATTCTGTGTAGTATTTAGTTGAAGATACTCCTTTTTGGACTATTACCCACTTAGCGCTCCGAATATCCACTGGCAGTTTCTACACAAAGAGTGTTTCACAACTGCTCCTTCAAAAGTAAGGCTCAACACTGTTAGTTGAATGCGGAGAACAGAAAGGTGTTTCAGAGAATGCTTCTGTGTAGTTTTTAATTGGAGATATTCTTTTTCCTCTATTACAATCTTAGCGCTCCGAATGTCCACTTGCATTTTCTACAAAAAGAGAGTTTCATAACTGCTCAATCAAAAATATGGTTTAGCTCTGTTAACTGAATTTACAGATCAGAAATAAGTTTCACAGAATGCATCTGTGTAGTTTTTATTTGAAGATATTCTTTTTCCCAATGTAGGCCTCTTAGCGCTTAGCATGTCCAATTGCAGTTTCTACAGAAAGAGTGTTTCAGAACGGCTCAATCAAAAGTAAGGTTCAACCCTGTTAGATGAATGCACAGAACAGAAAGAAGTTTCACAGAATGCTACCGTGTAGTTTATATTTGAATATATTCCTTTTTCCACTATTACCCTCTTAGCGCTCCGAATGTCCACTTGCCTTTTCTACGGAAAGAGTGTTCGGAACTGCGCAATCAAAAGTATGGTTTAACTCTGTAAGCTGAATGCACATATCAGAAATAAGTTTCACACAATTCTTCTGTGTAGTTTTTATTTGAAGATATTATTTTTCCCAATATAGGCCTCTTAGCGCTCAGAATGTCCAATTGCAGTTTCTACAGAAAGACGGTTTCAGAACGGCTCAATCAAAAGTAAGGTTCAACTTTGTTAGTTGAATGCACAGAACAGAAAGAAGTTTCATACAATGCTTCTGTGTAGTTTATATTTGAACATATTCTTTTTTCCACTATTACCCACTTAGCGCTACGAATGTCCAGTTGCATTTTCTACAGACAGAGTGTTTCAAAACTGCTCAATCAAAAGTATGGTTTAACTCTGTTAGCTGAATGCTCAGATCAGAAAGAAGTTTCACAGAATGCTTCTGTGTAGTTTATATTTGAATATATTCCTTTTTCCACTACTACGCTCTTAGCGCTCCAAATGTCCAGTTGCATTTTCTACAGAAAGAGTGTTCAGATCTGCTCAATCAAAAGTATGGTTTAACACTGTTAGCTGAATGCACAGATCAGAAAGAAGTTTCAGAGGATGATTCTGTGTAGTTTATATTTGAAGACATTCGTTTTTCCACTATTACCTTCTTAGCGCTCCGAATCTCCACTTGCATTTACTACAGAAAGTGTGTTTCAGAACGGCTCAATCAAAATTAAGGTTCAACTCTTTTAGTTGAATGAAAAGAACAGAAAGAAGTTTCACAGAATGCTTCTGTGTAGTTTTCATTTGTAGATATTCTTTTTCCCAATATAGTCCTCTTAGAGCTCAGAATGTCCAATTGCAGTTTCTACAGAAAGAGTGTTTCAGAAGGGCTCAATCTAAAGTAAGGTTCAACCCTGGTAGTTGAATGCACAGAACAGAAAGGAGTTTCACAGAATGCTTCTGTGTAGTTTATATTTGAATATATTCCTTTTTCCACTATTACCCTCATAGCGCTCCGAATGTCCAGTTGCATTTTCTACAGAAAGAGTGTTCGGAACTGCCCAATCAAAAGTATGGTTTAACTCTGTTAGCTGAATGCACATATCAGAAATAAGTTTCACACAATGCTTCTGTGTAGTTTTTATTTGAAGATATTATTTTTCCCAATATAGGCCTCTTAGCGCTCAGAATGTCCAATTGCAGTTTCTACAGAAAGAGTGTTTCAGAAAGGCTCAATCAAAAGTAAGGTTCAACTCTGTTAGTTGAATGCACAGAACAGAAAGAAGTTTCATACAATGCTTCTGTGTAGTTTGTATTTGAACATATTCTTTTTTCCACTATTACCCACTTAGCGCTACGAATGTCCAGTTGCATTTTCTACAGAGAGAGTGTTTCAAAACTGCTCAATCAAAAGTATGGTTTAACTCTGTTAGCTGAATGCTCAGATCAGAAAGAAGTTTCACAGAATGCCTCTGTGTAGTTTATATTTGTATATATTCCTTTTTCCACTACTACCCTCTTAGCACTCCAAATGTCCAGTTGCATTATCTACAGAAAGTGTGTTCAGAACTGCTCAATCAAAAGTATGGTTTAACTCTGTTAGCTGAATGCACAGATCAGAAAGAAGTTTCACAGAATGATTCTGTGTAGTTTATATTTGAAGACATTCCTTTCTCCACTATTAACCTCTTAGCGCTCCGAATGTCCACTTGCATTTTCTACAGAAAGAGTGTTCTGAACTGCGCAATCAAAAGTATGGTTTAACTCTGTTAGCTGAATGCTCAGATCAGAAAGAAGTTTCACAGAATGGTTCTGTGTAGTTTCTATTTGTATATATTCCTTTTTCCACGAATACCCTCTTAGCACTCCAAATGTCCATTTGCATTATCTACAGAAAGAGTGTTCAGATCTGCTCAATCAAAAGTATGGTTTAACACTGTTAGCTGAATGCACAGATCAGAAAGAAGTTTCACAGAATGATTCTGTGTAGTTTATATTTGAAGACATTCCTTTTTCCACTATTACCCTCTTAGCGCTCCGAATCTCCACTTGCATTTTCTACAGAAAGAGTGTTTCAGAACGGCTCAATCAAAGCTAAGGTTCAACTGTTTTAGTTGAATGAACAGAACAGAAAGAAGTTTCACAGAATGCTTCTGTGTAGTTTTTATTTGTAGATATTCTTTTTCCCAATATAGGCCTCTTAGCGCTCAGAATGTCCAATTGCAGTTTCTACAGAAAGAGTGTTTCAGAACGGCTCAATCTAAAGTAAGGTTCAACCCTGGTAGTTGAATGCAAAAACAGAAAGAAGTTTCACAGAATGCTTCTGTGTAGTTTATATTTGAATATATTACTTTTTCCACTATTACCCTCTTAGCGCTCCGAATGTCCACTTGCACTTTCTACAGAAAGAGTGTTCTGAGCTGCGCAATCAAATTATGGTTTAACTCTGTTAACTGAATGCATATATCAGACAAAAGTTTCAAACAATGCTTCTGTGTAGTTTTTATTTGAAGATATTATTTTTCTCAATATAGGCCTCTTAGCGCTCAGAATGTCCAATTGCAGTTTCTACAGAAAGAGTGTTTCAGAACGGCTCAATCAAATGTAAGGTTCAACTTTCTTAGTTGAATACACAGAACAGAAAGTAGTTTCACAGAATGCTTCTGTGCAGTATTTAGTTGAAGATACTCCTTTTTGGACTATTACCCACTTAGCACTCAGAATATCCACTGGCAGTTTCTACACAAAGAGTGTTTCAGAACTGCTCCTTCAAAAGTAAGGCTCAACTCTGTTAGTTGAATGCGGAGAACAGAAAGGGGTTTCAGAGAATGCTTCTGTGTAGTTTTTAATTGGAGATATTCCTTTTTCCTCTATTACAATCTTAGCGCTCCGAATGTCCACTTGCATTTTCTACAAAAAGAGTGTTTCATAACTGCTCAATCAAAAATATGGTTTAGGTCTGTTAACTGAATTTACAGATCAGAAATAAGTTTCACAGAATGCATCTGTGTAGTTTTTATTTGAAGATATTCTTTTTCCCAATGTAGGCCTCTTAGCGCTTAGAATGTCCAATTGCAGTTTCTACAGAAAGAGTGTTTCAGAACGGCTCAATCAAAAGTAAGGTTCAACTCTGTTAGCTGAATGCACAGAACAGAAAGAAGTTTCACAGAATGCTACTGTGTAGTTTATATTTGAATATATTCCTTTTTCCACTATTACCCTCTTAGCGCTCCGAATGTCCACTTGCATTTTCTACAGAAAGAGTGTTCGGAACTGCGCAATCAAAAGTATGGTTTAACTCTGTTAGCTGAATGCACATATCAGAAATAAGTTTCACACAATGCTTCTGTGTAGTTTTTATTTGAAGATATTATTTTTCCCAATATAGGCCTCTTAGCACTCAGAATGTCCATTTGCAGTTTCTACAGAAAGAGTGTTTCAGAACGGCTCAATCAAAAGTAAGGTTCAACTCTGTTAGTTGAATGCACAGAACAGAATGTAGTTTCACAGATTGCTTCTGTGTAGTTTGTATTTGAAGATATTCCTTTTTCCACTGTTACCCTTTTTAGAGCTCAGAATGTCCACTTGCATTTTCTACAGAAAGTGTGTTCAGAACTGCTCTATCAAAAGTATGTTTTAACTCTTTAGGTGAATGCACAGATCAGAAATAAGTTTCACAGAATTTTTCTGTGTAGTTTATATTTGAAGATATTCCATTTTCCACTATTACCCACTTAGCGCTCTGAATGTCCAGTTGCATTTTCTACAGAAAGAGTGTTCTGAACGGCTCAATCAAAAGTATGGTTTTGCTCTGTTATTTGAATGCACATATCAGAAATAAGTTTCACAGAATCCTTCCGTGTAGTATTTTGTTGAAGATATTCCTTTTTCGACTATTATCCTCTTAGCTCTCCGAATGTCCAATTTCAGTTTCTAAACAAAGAGTGTTTCAGAACTGCTCCTTCAAAAGTAGATCTCAACTCTGTTAGTTGAATGCAGAGAACAGAAAGGAGTTTCACAGAATGCCCCTGTGTAGTTTATATTTGAATATATTCCCTTTTTCAGTATTACCCTCTTAGCGCTCCGAATGTCCACTTGCATTTTCTACAGAAAGAGTGTTCAGAACTGCTCAATCCAAAGTATGGTTTAACTCTGTTAGCTGAATGCACAGATCAGAAAGAATTTTCACAGAATGCTTCTGTGTACTTTTTATTTGAAGATATTCCTTTCTCCAATATAGGAGTCTTAGCGCTCAGAATGTCCAATTGCAGTTTCTACAGAAAGAGTGTTTCAGAAAGGCTCAATCAAAAGTAAGGTTCAACTCTGTTAGTTGAATGCACAGAACAGAAAGTAGTTTCACAGAATGCTTCTGTGTAGTTTATATTTGAATATATTACTTTTTCCACTACTACCCTCTTAGCGCTCCAAATGTCCAGTTGCATTTTCTACAGAAAGAGTGTTCAGAACTGCTCAATCAAATGTATGATTTAACTCTCTTAGCTGAATGCACAGATTAGAAAAAAGTTGCACAGAATGCTTCTGTGTAGTTTTTATTTGAAGATATACTTTTTCCCAATATAGGCCTCTTAGTGCTCAGATTGTCCAATTGCAGTTTCTACAGAAAGAGTGTTTCAGAATGGCTCTTTCAAAAGTAAGGTTCAACTCTGCTATTTCAATGCACAGAACAGAAAGTAGTTTCACAGAATGCTTCTGTGTAGTTTATATTTGAATATATTACTTTTTCCACTACTACCCTCTTAGCGCTCCAAAAGTCCAGTTGCATTTTCTACAGAAAGAGTGTTCAGAACTGCTCAATCAAATGTATGATTTAACTCTCTTAGCTGAATGCACACATTAGAAAGAAGTTGCACAGAATGCTTCTGTGTAGTTTTTATTTGAAGATATACTTTTTCCCAATATAGGCCTCTTAGTGCTCAGAATGTCCAATTGCAGTATCTACAGAAAGAGAGTTTCAGAACTGCTCAATCAAAAGTAAGGTTCAATACTGTTAGTTGAATGCACGGAACAGAAAGAAGTTTCAGAGAATGCTTCTGTGTAGTTTATATTTGAAGATATTCCTTTTTCCACTATTACCCTCTTAGCGCTCCGAATCACCACTTGCATTTTCTACAGAAAGAGTGTTTCAGAACGGCTCAATCAAAAGTAAGGTTGAACTCTTTTAGTTGAATGCACAGAACAGAAAGAAGTTTCACAGAATGCTTCTGTGTAGTATTTAGTTATAGATATTCCTTTTTCGACTATTACCCTCTTAGCATTCCGAATGTCCACTGGCAGTTTCTACACAGAGATTGTTTGAGAACAGCTCCTTCAAAATAAGGCTCAAATCAGTTAGTTGAATGCAGAGAACAGAAAGGAGTTTCAGAGAATTCTTCTGTGTAGTTTTAATTTGGGGATATTCCTTTTTCCACTAATACAATTTTAGCGCTCCGAATGTCCACTTGCGTTTTCTACAGAAAGAGTGTCTCATAACTTCCCAATCAAAATTATGGTTTAACTCTGTTAGCTGAATGCACAGATCAGAAATAAGTTTCACAGAATGCTTCTGAGTAGTTTTTATTTGGAGATATTCTTTTTCCCAATATAGGCCACTTAGCACTCAGAATGTCCAATTGCCGTTTCTACAGAATGAGTGTTTCAGAAGGCTCAATCAAAAGTAAGGTTCAACTCTGTTAGTTGAATGCACCGAACAGAAAGAAGTTTCACAGAATGCTTCTCTGTAGTTTATATTTCAATGTATTCCTTTTTCCACTATTACCATCTTAGCGCTCCGAATGTCCTCTTGCATTTTCTACAGAAAGAGAGTTTCAGAAAGGCTCAATCAAAAGTAAGGTTCAACTCTGTTACTTGAATGCACAGAACAGCAAGAAGTTTCACAGAATGCTTCTGTGTAGTTTATATTTGAATATATTCCTTTTTCCAGTATTACCCTCTTAGTGCTCCGAATGTCCACTTGCATTTTCTACAGAAAGAGTGTTCTGAACGGCTCAATCAAAAGTATGGTTTTATTCTGTTATTTGAATGCACATATCAGAAATAAGTTTCACAGAATCCTTCCGTGTAGTATTTTGTTGAAGATATTCCTTTTTCGACTATTATCCTCTTAGCTCTCCGAATGTCCAATTTCAGTTTCTAAACAAAGAGTGTTTCAGAACTGCTCCTTCAAAAGTAGGGCTCAACTCTGTTAGTTGAATGCAGAGAACAGAAAGGAGTTTCACAGAATGCCTCTGTGTAGTTTATATTTGAATATATTCCCTTTTACAATATTACCCTCTTAGCGCTCCGAATGTCCACTTGCATTTTCTACAGAAAGAGTGTTCAGAACTGCTCAATCCAAAGTATGGTTTAACTCTGTTAGCTGAATGCACAGATCAGAAAGAATTTTCACAGAATGCTTCTGTGTACTTTTTATTTGAAGATATTCCTTTCTCCAATATAGGAGTCTTAGCGCTCAGAATGTCCAATTGCCGTTTCTACAGAAAGAGTGTTTCAGAAAGGCTCAATCAAAAGTAAGGTTCAACTCTGTTAGTTGAATGCACAGAACAGAAAGTAGTTTCACAGAATGCTTCTGTGTAGTTTATATTTTAATATATTACTTTTTCCACTACTACCCTCTTAGCGCTCCAAAAGTCCAGTTGCATTTTCTACAGAAAGAGTGTTCAGAACTGCTCAATCAAATGTATGATTTAACTCTCTTAGCTGAATGCACAGATTAGAAAGAAGTTGCACAGAATGCTTCTGTGTAGTTTTTATTTGAAGATATACTTTTTCCCAATATAGGCCTCTTAGTGCTCAGATTGTCCAATTGCAGTTTCTACAGAAAGAGTGTTTCAGAATGGCTCTTTCAAAAGTAAGTTTCAACCCTGCTATTTCAATGCACAGAACAGAAAGTAGTTTCACAGAATGCTTCTCTGTGGTTCATATTTGACGGTATTACTTTTTCCACTATTACCCTCTTAGAGCTCGGAATGTCCACTTGCATTTTCAACAGAAAGTGTGTTCAGAACTGCTCCATCAAAAGTATGGTTTAACTCTGTTAGTTGAATGCACAGATCAGAAAGAAGTTTGACAGAATTCTTCTGTGTAGTTTTTATTTGTAGACATTCTTTTTCCCAATATAGGCCTCTTAGCGCTCAGAATGTCCAATTGCAGTTTCTACAGAAAGAGTGTTTCAGAACGGCTCAATCAAAAGTAAGGTTCAACTCTGTTAGTTGAATGCACAGAACAGAAAGAAGTTTCACAGAATGCTTCTGTGTAGTTTATATTTGAATATATTCCTTTTTCCACTATTACCCTCTTAGCGCTCCGAATGTCCACTTGCACATTCTACAGAAAGAGTGTTCTGAACTGCGCAATCAAAAGTATGGTTTAACTCTGTTAGCTGAATGCATATATCAGACATAAGTTTCAAACAATGCTTCTGTGTAGTTTTTATTTGAAGATATTATTTTCCCAATATAGGCCTCTTAGCGCTCAGAATGTCCAATTGCAGTTTCTACAGCAAGAGTGTTTCAGAACGGCTCAATCAAATGTAAGGTTCAACTATCTTAGTTGAATGCACAGAACAGAAAGAAGTTTCACAGAATGCTTCTGTGTAGTATTTAGTTGAAGATACTCCTTTTTGGACTATTACCCACTTAGCGCTCCGAATATCCACTGGCAGTTTCTACACAAAGAGAGTTTCAGAACTGCTCCTTCAAAAGTAAGGCTCAACTCTGTTAGTTGAATGCGGAGAACATAAAGGGGTTTCAGAGAATGCTTCTGTGTAGTTTTTAATTGGAGATATTCCTTTTTCCTCTATTACAATCTTAGCGCTCCGAATGTCCACTTGCATTTTCTACAAAAAGAGTGTTTCATAACTGCTCAATCAAAAATATGGTTTAGCTCTGTTAACTGAATTTACAGATCAGAAATAAGTTTCACAGAATGCATCTGTGTAGTTTTTATTTGAAGATATTCTTTTTCCCAATATAGGCCTCTTAGCGCTTAGAATGTCCAATTGCAGTTTCTACAGAAAGAGTGTTTCAGAACGGCTCAATCAAAAGTAAGGTACAACTCTGTTAGCTGAATGCACAGAACAGAAAGGAGTTTCACAGAATGCTACTGTGTAGTTTATATTTGAATATATTCCTTTTTCCACTATTACCCTCTTAGTGCTCCGAATGTCCACTTGCATTTTCTACAGAAAGAGTGTTCGGCACTGCGCAATCAAAAGTATGGTTTAACTCTGTTAGCTGAAAGCTCATATCAGAAATAAGTTTCACACAATGCTTCTGTGTAGTTTTTATTTGAAGATATTATTTTTCCCAATATAGGCCTCTTAGCACTCAGAATGTCCAATTGCAGTTTCTACAGAAAGAGTGTTTCAGAAAGGCTCAATCAAAAGTAAGGTTCAACTCTGTTAGTTGAATGCACAGAACAGAAAGAAGTTTCATACAATACTTCTGTGTAGTTTATATTTGAACATATTCTTTTTTCCACTATTACCCACTTAGCGCTACGAATGTCCAGTTGCATTTTCTACAGACAGAGTGTTTCAAAACTGCTCAATCAAAAGTATGGTTTAACTCTGTTAGCTGAATTCTCAGATCAGAAAAAGTTTCACAGAATGCTTCTGTGTAGTTTATATTTGAATATATTCCTTTTTCCATTACTACCCTCTTAGCGCTCCAAATGTCCAGTTGCATTTTCTACAGAAAGAGTGTTCAGATCTGCTCAATCAAAAGTATGGTTTAACTCTGTTAGCTGAATGCACAGATCAGAAAGAAGTTTCACAGAATGATTCAGTGTAGTTTATATTTGAAGACATTCCTTTTTCCACTATTACCCTCTTAGCGCTCCAAATCTCCACTTGCATTTTCTACAGAAAGAGTGTTTCAGAACGTCTCAATCAATACTAAGGTTCAAATCTCTAAGTTGAATGCACAGAACAGAATATAGTTTCACAGATTGCTTCTGTGTAGTTTGTATTTGAAGATATTCCTTTTTCCACTGTTACCCTCTTAGAGCTCAGAATGTCCACTTGAATTTTCTACAGAAAGTGTGTTCAGAACTGCTCTATCAAAAGTATGTTTTAACTCTTTAGGTGAATGCACAGATCAGAAATAAGTTTCACAGAATTTTTCTGTGTAGTTTATATTTGAAGATATTCCATTTTCCACGATTACCCACTTAGCGCTCTGAATGTCCAGTTGCATTTTCTACAGAAAGAGTGTTTCAGAACTGCTCAATCAAAAGTATGGTTTAACTCTGTTAGCTGAATGCACAGATCAGAAAGAAGTTTCACAGAATGCTGCTGTGTAGTGTTTATATGAAGTTATTCTTTTTACCAATATAGGCCTCTTAGCACACAGAATGTCCAATTGCAGTTTCTACAGAGAGAGTGTTTCAGAAAGGCTCAATCAAAAGTAAGGTTCAACTCTTTTAGTTGAATGAACAGAACAGAAAGAAGTTTCAGAGAATGATTCTGTGTAGTTTATATTTGAAGATATTCCTTTTTCCACTATTACCTTCTAAGCTCTCCGAATGTCCACTTGCATTTTCTACAGAAAGTGTGTTTCCGAACTGCTCAATCAAAAGTATGGTTTAACTCTGTTAGCTGAATGCACAGATCAGTACGAAGTTTCACAGAATGTTTCTGTGTAGTTTTTATTTGAAGATAGTCCTTTCCCAAATATAGGCCTCTTAGCGCTCCGAATATCCAATTTCAGTTTCTACAGAAAAAGTGTTTCAGAACGCCTCAATGAAATGTAGGGTTCAACTCTTTTAGTTGAATTCACAGAACGGAAAGAAGTTTCACAGAATGCTTCTGTGTAGTATTTATTTGAAGGTATTCCTTTTTCCACCAGTAACCTCTTAGCGCTCCAAATGTCCAGTTGCATTTTCTACAGAAGGAGTGTTCAGAACTGCTCAATCATAAGTGTGGTTTAACCCTGTTAGGTGAATGCACAGATCAGAAAGAAGTTTCACAGAATTCTTCAGTGTAGTTTATATTTGAAGATATTCCATTTTCCACTATTACCCACTTAGCGCTCTGAATCTCCAGTTGCATTTTCTACAGAAAGAGTGTTTCAGAACTGCTCAGTCAAAAGAATGCTTTAACTCTGTTAGCTGAATGCACAGAACAGAAAGAAGTTTCACAGAATGCTGCGGTGTAATGTTTATATGAAGATATTCTTTTTACCAATATAGGCCTCTTAGCGCTCAGAATATCCAATTGCAATTTCTACAGAAAGAGAGTTTCAGAAAGGCTCAATCAAAAGTAAGGTTCAACCCTGTTAGTTGAATGCACAGAACAGAAAGTAGTTTCACAGAATGCTTCTGTGTAGTTTATATTTGAATATATTCCTTTTTCCACTACTACCCTCTTAGCGCTCCAAATGTCCAGTTGCATTTTCTACAGAAAGAGTGTTCAGAACTGCTCAATCAAATGTATGATTTAACTCTCTTAGCTGAATGCACAGATTAGAAAGAAGTTGCACAGAATGCTTCTGTGTAGTTTTTATTTGAAGATATACTTTTTCCCAATATAGGCCTCTTAGTGCTCAGATTGTCCAATTGCAGTTTCTACAGAAAGAGTGTTTCAGAATGGCTCTTTCAATAGTAAGTTTCAACTCTGCTATTTCAATGCACAGAACAGAAAGTAGTTTCACAGAATGCTTCTCTGTAGTTCATATTTGACGATATTACTTTTTCCACTATTACCCTCTTAGAGCTCGGAATGTCCACTTGCATTTTCTACAGAAAGAGTGTTCAGAACTGCTCCATCAAAAGTATGGTTTAACTCTGTTAGTTGAATGCACAGATCAGAAAGAAGTTTCACAGAATTCTTCTGTGTAGTTTTTATTTGAAGATATTCCTTTTTCCAATATAGGTCTCTTAGCGCTCAGAATGTCCAATTGCAGTATCTACAGAAAGAGAGTTTCAGAACTGCTCAATCAAAAGTAAGGTTCAATACTGTTAGTTGAATGCACGGAACAGAAAGAAGTTTCAGAGAATGCTTCTGTGTAGTTTATATTTGAAGATATTCCTTTTTCCACTATTACCCTCTTAGCGCTCCGAATCACCACTTGCATTTTCTACAGAAAGAGTGTTTCAGAACGGCTCAATCAAAAGTAAGGTTGAACTCGTTTAGTTGAATGCACAGAACAGAAAGAAGTTTCACAGAATGCTTCTGTGTAGTATTTAGTTATAGATATTCCTTTTTCGACTATTACCCTCTTAGCGTTCCGAATGTCCACTGGCAGTTTCTACACAAAGAGTGTTTCAGAACAGCTCCTTCAAAGTAAGGCTCAAATCTGTTAGTTGAATGCAGAGAACAGAAAGGAGTTTCAGAGAATGCTTCTGTGTAGTTTTAATTTGGGGATATTCCTTTTTCCACTAATACAATTTTAGCGCTCCGAATGTCCACTTGCGTTTTCTACAGAAAGAGTGTCTCATAACTTCTCAATCAAAAGTATGGTTTAACTCTGTTAGCTGAATGCACAGATCAGAAATAAGTTTCACAGAATGCTTCTGAGTAGTTTTTATTTGGAGATATTCTTTTTCCCAATATAGGCCACTTAGCGCTCAGAATGTCCAATTGCCGTTTCTACAAAATGAGTGTTTCAGAAGGCTCAATCAAATGTAAGGTTCAACTCTGTTAGTTGAATGCACAGAACAGAAAGAAGTTTCACAGAATGCTTCTGTGTAGTTTATATTTGAATGTATTCCTTTTTCCACTATTGCCATCTTAGCGCTCCGAATGTCCACTTGCAATTTCTACAGAAAGAGAGTTTCAGAAAGGCTCAATCAAAAGTAAGGTTCAACTCTGTTACTTGAATGCACAGAACAGCAAGCAGTTTCACAGAATGCTTCTGTGTAGTTTATATTTGAATATATTCCTTTTTCCAGTATTACCCTCTTAGTGCTCCGAATGTCCACTTGCATTTTCTACAGAAAGTGTGTTCTGAACGGCTCAATCAAAAGTATGGTTTTACTCTGTTATTTGAATGCACATATCAGAAATAAGTTTCACAGAATCCTTCCGTGTAGTATTTTGTTGAAGATATTCCTTTTTCGACTATTATCCTCTTAGCTCTCCGAATGTCCAATTTCAGTTTCTAAACAAAGAGTGTTTCAGAACTGCTCCTTCAAAAGTAGGGCTCAACTCTGTTAGTTGAATGCAGAGAACAGAAAGGAGTTTCACAGAATGCCTCTGTGTAGTTTATATTTGAATATATTCCCTTTTTCAGTATTACCCTCAGCGCTCCGAATGTCCACTTGCATTTTCTACAGAAAGAGTGTTCAGAACTGCTCAATCCAAAGTATGGTTTAACTCTGTTAGCTGAATGCACAGATCAGAAAGAATTTTCACAGAATGCTTCTGTGTACTTTTTATTTGAAGATATTCCTTTCTCCAATATAGGAGTCTTAGCGCTCAGAATGTCCAATTGCAGTATCTACAGAAAGAGTGTTTCTGAACTGCTTAATCAAATGTAAGGTTCAACTCTGTTAGTTGAATGAACGGAACAGAAAGAAGTTTCATAGAATGCTTCTGTGTAGTTTATATTTGAAGATGTTCCTTTTTCCACTATTACCTTCTAAGCGCTCCGAATGTCCACTTGCATTTTCTACAGAATGAGTGTTTCCGAACTGCTCAATCAAAAGTATGGTTTAATTCTGTTAGCTGAATGCACAGATCAGTATGAAGTTTCACGGAATGCTTCTGTGTAGTTTTTATTTGAAGATAGTCCTTTTTCCAATATAGGCCTCTTAGCGCTCCGAATATCCAATTGCAGTTTCTACAGAAAGAGTGTTTCAGAATGGCTCAATCAAAAGTAGGGTTCAACTCATTTAGTTGAATGCACAGAACAGAGAGTAGTTTCACAGAATGCTTCTGTGTAGTATTTATTTGAAGATATTCCTTTTTCCACTATTACCCTCTTAGCGCTCCGAATGTCCACTTGCAGTTTCTACAGAAAGAGTGTTTCAGGACTGCTCCTTCAAAAATAAGGCTCAACCCTGTTAGTTGAAAGCAGAGAACAGAAACAAGTTTCAGAGAATGCCTCTTTGTAGTTTTTATTTGAAGATATTACTTTTTCCACAATTACCATCTTAGTGCACCGAATGACCACTTGCATTTTCTACAGAAAGAGTGTTTCAGAACTGCTAAATCAAAAGTATCGTTTAACTCTGTTAGCTGAATGCACAGATAAGAAAGAAGTTTCACAGAATGCATGTGTGTAGTTTTTATTTGAAGATATTCTTTATCCCAATATAGGCATCATAGCGCTCAGTATGTTAAATTGCAGTTTCTACAGAAAGAGTGTTTCAGAACGGCTGAATCAAAAGTAAGGTTCAACTCTGTTAGTTGAATGCACAGAACAAAAAGAAGTTTCACAGAATGCTTCTGAGTAGTTTATATTTGAATATATTCCTTTTTGCACTATTACCCTCTTAGCACTCCGAATGTCCACTTGCATTTTCTACATAAAGAGTGTTCAGAACGGCTCAATCAAAAATATGGTTTCACTCTGTTAGTTATATGCACATATCAGAAATAAGTTTCAGAGAAGGCTTCTGTGTAGTATTTAGTTGAAGATATTCCTTTTTCGAATATTACCCTCTTAGCGCTCCGAATGTCCACTGGCAGTTTCTACACAAAGTGTTTTTCAGAACTGCTCCTTCAAAAGTAATGCTCAACACTGTAAGTTGAATGCAAAGAACAGAAAGAAGCTTCACAGAATGCTTCTGTGTAGTTTATATTTGAATATATTCCTTTTTTCAGTATTACCCTCTTAGCGCTCCGAATGTCCACCTGCATTTTCTACAAAAAGAGTGTTCAGAACTGCTCAATCAAAAGTTTGTGTATCTCTGTTAGCTGAATGCACATATCAGTACGAAGTTTCACAGAATGCTTCTGTGTAGTTTTTATTTGAAGATAGTCCTTTTTCAAATATAGGCCTCTTAGCGCTCCAAATATCCAATTGCAGTTTCTACAGAAAGAGTGTTTCAGAACGGCAAAATGAAAAGTAGGGTTCAACACTTTTAGTTGAATTCACAGAACAGAAAGTAGTTTCACAGATTGCTTCTGTGTAGTATTTATTTGAAGGTATTCCTTTTTCCACTATTACCCTAGTAGCGCTCGGAATGTCCACTTGCAGTTTCTACAGAAAGTGTGTTTCAGGGCTGCTCCTTCAAAAATAAGGCTCAACTCTGTTAGTTGAATGCAGAGAACAGAAAGAAGTTTCAGAGAATGCCTCTGTGTAGTTTTTATTTGAAGATATTCCTTTTTCCACAATTACCAACTTAGCACACCGAATGTCCACTTGCATTTTCTACAGAAAGAGTGTTTCAGAACTGCTTAATCAAATGTATCGTTTAATTCTGTTAGCTGAATGCACAGAACAGAAAGAAGTTTCAGAGAATGCATCTCTGTAGTTTTTATTTGAAGACATTATTTTTCTCAATATAGGCCTCTTAGCGTTCAGAAATCCAATTACAGTTTCTACAGAAAGAGTGTTTCAGAACTGCTCAATCAAAATTAAGGTTCAACTCTGTTAGTTGAATGCACAGAACAGAATGTAGTTTCACAGATTGCTTCTGTGTAGTTTATATTTGAAGATATTCCTTTTTCCACTGTTACCCTCTTAGATCTCCGAATGTCCACTTGCATTTTCTACAGAAAGTGTGTTCAGAACTGCTCTATCAAAAGTATGGTTTAACTCTGTTAGGTGAATGCACAGATCAGAAATAAGTTTCACAGAATTCTTCTGTGTAGTTTATATTTGAAGATATTCCATTTTCCACTATTACCCACTTAGCGCTCTGAATGTCCAGTTGCATTTTCTACAGAAAGAGTGTTTCAGAACTGCTCAATCAAAAGTATGGTTTAACTCTGTTAGCTGAATGCACAGATCAGAAAGAAGTTTCACAGAATGCTGCTGTGTAGTGTTTATATGAAGATATTCTTTTTACCAATATAGGCCTCTTAGCGCTCAGAATGTCCAACTGCAGTTTCTACAGAAAGAGTGTTTCAGAACGGCTCAATCAAAAGTAAGGTTCAACTCTGTTAGTTGAATGCACAGAACAGAAAGTAGTTTCACAGAATGCCTGTCTGTAGTTCTTATTTGACGATATTACTTTTTCCACTATTACCCTCTTAGAGCTCCGAATGTCCACTTGCATTTTCTACAGAAAGAGTGTTCAGAACTGCTCAATCAAAAGTATGGTTTAACTCTGTTAGTTGAATGCACAGATCAGAAAGAAGTTTCACAGAATTCTTCTGTGTAGTTTTTATTTTAACATATTCCTTTTTCCAATATAGGACTCTTAGCGCTCAGAATTTCCAATTGCAGTATCTACAGAAAGAGAGTTTCAGAACTGGTCAATCAAAAGTAAGGTTCAATATTGTTAGTTGAATGCAAGGAACAGAAAGAAGTTTTACAGAATGCTTCTGTGTAGTTTATATTTGAAGATACTCCTTTTTCCACTATTACCCTCTTAGCGCTCCGAATCACCACTTGCATTTTCTACAGAAAGAGTGTTTCAGAACGGCTCAATCAAAAGTAAGGTTCAACTCTTTTAGTTGAATGCACAGAACAGAAAGAAGTTTCACAGAATGCTTCTGTTTAGTATTTAGTTGAAGATATTCCTTTTTCGACTATTACCCTCTTAGCGTTCCGCATATCCACTGGCAGTTTCTACACAAAGAGTGTTTCAGAACAGCACCTTCAAAAGTAAGGCTCAACTCTGTTAGTTTAATGCAGAGAACAGAAAGGAGTTTCAGAGAATGCTTCTGTGTAGTTTTTATTTGGGGATATTCCTTTTTCCACTATTACAATCTTAGCGCTCCTAATGTCCTCTTGCATTTCCTACAGAAACAGTGTTTAATAACTGCTCAATCAAAAGTGTGGTTTAACTCTGTTAGCTGAATGCACAGATCAGAAATAAGTTTCACAGAATTCTTCTGAGTAGTTTTTATTTGGAGATATTCTTTTTCCCAATATAGGCCACTTAGCGCTCAGAATGTCCAATTGCAGTTTCTACAGAATGAGTGTTTCAGGACGGCTCAATCAAAAGTAAGGTTCAACTCTTTTAGTTGAATGCACAGAACAGAAAGTAGTTTCACAAAATGCCTGTCTGTAGTTCTTATTTGACGATATTACTTTTTCCACTATTACCCTCTTAGAGCTCCGAATGTCCACTTGCATTTTCTACAGAAAGAGTGTTCAGAACTGCTCAATCAAAAGTATGGTTTAACTCTGTTAGTTGAATGCACAGATCAGAAAGAAGTTTCACAGAATTCTTCTGTGTAGTTTTTATTTGAACATATTCCTTTTTCCAATATAGGACTCTTAGCGCTCAGAATTTCCAATTGCAGTATCTACAGAAAGAGAGTTTCAGAACTGGTCAATCAAAAGTAAGGTTCAATATTGTTAGTTGAATGCAAGGAACAGAAAGAAGTTTTACAGAATGCTTCTGTGTAGTTTATATTTGAAGATACTCCTTTTTCCACTATTACCTTCTTAGCGCTCCGAATCACCACTTGCATTTTCTACAGAAAGTGTGTTTCAGAACGGCTCAATCAAAAGTAAGGTTCAACTCTTTTAGTTGAATGCACAGAACAGAAAGAAGTTTCACAGAATGCTTCTGTTTAGTATTTAGTTGAAGATATTCCTTTTTCGACTATTACCCTCTTAGCGTTCCGCATATCCACTGGCAGTTTCTACACAAAGAGTGTTTCAGAACAGCACCTTCAAAAGTAAGGCTCAACTCTGTTAGTTTAATGCAGAGAACAGAAAGGAGTTTCAGAGAATGCTTCTGTGTAGTTTTTATTTGGGGATATTCCTTTTTCCACTATTACAATCTTAGCGCTCCTAATGTCCACTTGCATTTCCTACAGAAACAGTGTTTAATAACTGCTCAATCAAAAGTGTGGTTTAACTCTGTTAGCTGAATGCACAGATCAGAAATAAGTTTCACAGAATTCTTCTGAGTAGTTTTTATTTGGAGATATTCTTTTTCCCAATATAGGCCACTTAGCGCTCAGAATGTCCAATTGCAGTTTCTACAGAATGAGTGTTTCAGGACGGCTCAATCAAAAGTAAGGTTCAACTCTGTTAGTTGAATGCACAGAACAGAAAGAAGTTTCACAGAATTCTTCTGTGTAGTTTATATTTGAATATATTCCTTTTTCCAGTATTACCTTCTTAGTGCTCCGAATGTCCACTTGCATTTTCTTCAGAAAGAGTGTTCATAACGGCTCAATCAAAAGTATGGTTTTACTCTGTTAGTTGAATTCACATATCAGAAATAAGTTTCACAGAATGCTTCTGTGTAGTATTTAGCTGAAGATATTCCTTTTTCGACTATTATCCTCTTAGCTCTCCGAATGTCCAATTTCAGTTTCTACACAAAGAGTGTTTCAGAACTGCTCCTTCAAAAGTAAGGCTCAACTCTGTTAGGTGAATGCAGAGAACAGAAAGAAGTTGCAGAGAACAGAAAGAAATTTCACAGAATGCTTCTGTGTACTTTATATTTGAATATATTCCTTTTTCCACTACTACCCTCTTAGCGCTCCAAATGTCCAGTTGCATTTTCTACAGAAAGAGTGTTCAGAACTGCTCAATCAAATGTACGGTTTAACTCTGTTAGCTGAATGCACAGATCAGAAAGAAGTTTCACAGAATGATTCTGTGTAGTTTATATTTGAAGATATTCCTTTCTGTTCTCTGCATTAAAATCAATCAAAAAATTATATTGAAATTGAAATACTGAATTTTATACTAAAGACAAGGCATCCAACTGAAAATGAAATTTTCTAGGTGAAAATTTCCAAATCATAAATATGTAGGGACAAAAAACTTTATTTATAAAGAAAAAGATAATTCTAATTAATTGATGATTCAAAGGTTTACAACTTTAAAATTAAATATTATCTTTGAAGTAAAGTCCATTTAAATTATTTATGCCGCCAAAATTTTAGTAATTGTATATGTATATCATGTAAACTTTTTCGAGAATGATGGAATTGGAAATGTTAGGGTATTATGCGGAAAAAATCACCTAAAGAAAAAAATTATCTCCTCATGAAGGATTACTTTAGCCACTTTGACAGGTGTAGGTAAAAGAACACTTAATGCACATCAATATGATTAGGAGATGCGCGCTTAGATATACGTTATCATTGAAAAGAGAATTGTATTATCAGGTTTGCAGGGGCCCTTCTTATCCTTCATATTTATGTAACTTTGTCATCTATAGAAAGATTATAGGAATTTTAAAAATAGCTGATAGTTAAGAAACATCACCATAACACTGTGCTGAATGCATAATAAAACATTTCCCTTCTCTCTAAAAGCCTTTTAAAATTATGTACCATAATCAGTATGGCCAGCAGAGGGTCATTTCCATGTTCAAGTTCCTCTGTTTCTCGAGGGTGAGAATCCTTCTATAGTCTTCTGAGGGTGACACTGTAGTGTTTTCTTAGCCTGATTATTTTTATCTATTTTTTCCGATGCTTTCCTTTGTATATTTACATTTTACATATTGAAAGTTATTTTTTCAAATATTTTATATGCAAGTTTACAAAGTACAACGACTGTACATTAAAATAACTTATTTATGCCATATGGAAGATTAAATATAATTTTACAATATCTAATATTGATTGTTTAGTTTCTAATCATTGATACTTGACATGATTTTTCCCAGCATACCTCAAAATATTCTTCAAAATCCTGCGAATTAATTCCTGTAACACTTCTGAGGTGTATTAATAAGCTAGAGATGTAAAGAAGATTTGCAGAGAAAATTAGGTTCCCAAATTAGAAATTTTGTCCCGCTATCGACTAGAAACCTCTTGAAATGATCAAAAACAATAATAATGCATGTCATAGAGGAAAACCAATAAGGCTGCTGCAGCATGACTACCTCTGTGACCTCAGACAAGTTACGTGTGGGTCCCTACTTCTGTGACCTCAGACAAGTTACGTGTGGGTCCGCACTTATTTTCTTCATCTCTAATAAATATTCGACAAATCTCATTTTCAAAAGTCTTTTAAGGCCTATCCACCTTTCTTTTTCTGATGGAGTTTTGCTCTCATTGCCCAGGCTGCAGTGCAATGTCATGGTCTCGGCTCACACAACCTCCGACTCCCGGGTTCATGTGATTCTCCTGCCTCCACCTCCTGAGTAGCTGGGATTACAGGTGCGCAACACAACGCCCAGCTAATTTTTTATATTTTTAGTAGAGATGGGGTTTCACCATGTTGGTCAGGCTGGTCTTGAACTCCCGACCTCAGGTGATCTGCACGCCTCGGCCTCTCAAAGTGCTGGGATTACAGTCATGAGCAACCGCGGCCTGTGAGGGCTTTCTACTTTTAAGATGTCAGGACGTATAGCCTGGGAGGTAAATGGTAGTATATATATACATATATATATGTATATATATATACACACACACACACTGTATATATATACATATATACGGTATATTATACTATATATACATATATACTGAATATTATACTCTATATATACATATCTACTGTATATTATATATATATATATATATATATACACATACACACATACACACATACACACATGAGACAGAGAGAAGAGATAGACAATTTCATGTGAAAATATAAACTGTTAACATAATATTTTGCTTCTCTGAGGAATATTTAGCATTGTTCTCAATCTTCTCTGCAGAATTTAAGCATTTTTCTCAGAACTCACCAGATAGAATGAGGGAGGGGCCATATGATACGAGCCAGAGATGAAGGGAGAACAATAGAGAGGGTGCTTTGGGAAAAATAGTACAGTAAGGCTAGGGAATACTTCTCTCCAACAAAAAGACCAAGGTCACAGCTGTATCTCTTCAGAAGCCAAACTTTCTTTTAAAATGTCAATTTCCATCTATTTCTTGCTTCACAGACATTCCATTCATTGCTGGATTTCAAATAAAGCCTTTCCATGTGCAACCTTTCTATAGAAAAAGAGAAATATGGGGGACAGTACAGTCTAAGAAGTGATTAAGAATATCTAGTGGACTTTCCCAGACTGTAAATCTTTACATATATCTCAGCCTAATGAGGTGATTTATTGTGCTATAATGCACAGTGAACTATACAGATGCTTCTTTTTGATCATGCTGCAGAATGGAACTAAATACTAAATACCAAATAGCACTCCCATGATTCTTATACATGTCATTCATATGGCATATTTATGCTTTTTTATATAGCAATTCTTATTCTTAGCTCTTAGGCAACTACGGAATCTATTTGTCATTTTAATAGTCATGCTCCATTTGAGTTATGCAAGGTAGAAATTCTAAGTAGAAAATCTTGTTTTTATTGAAAGTTTTTAGTAAACATTTTGGAAAAAGTCTGTTTTTTGATGCTACTTCTGCACGCTTTCTCAACATGATATTACTTGGTATTTTCCTTATTAACCATAGTACACCATATTCTGCAAATGTTAGAGAGGGTTAAAAATCAGTCATGTATAAGTAAAGCTAATGAAATAGAAAGGAAACCATATTTAGGAAATGGAAGGCAGAAGCAAATGTATTAACCGTGAGTTAGAAACGGTTTAGTCTTTGGAATGAAGCAGCAAGAGTTTAAAAATCTGGTTTGTGATTCACTAGCTTTGTGACCTTGGAGAATTACCTCAGATTTCTGAGTATCAGTTTAGTAGGTGATATCAATTGCAACTTCGCAGAAATATCACAAGTATTAAATAAAGGACTTAGTATCTGGGAGAGCATAGAAAATTACTAATAGTTACATTTTTGTTAATATTACCGTTATTATTATCATACGTATAGTATTTTCTTTCACTGACAATGCATTTAGGACATAAGGAGAACTATAGAACAGTGCTTCTCCAACTTAAATGCAGAGCATGAATCACCTGGAGTTTTGTCAAAATGCGAATTCTGACTCAGTAGCCCTGCAAACTAAGGAAATCTTGGTAATGCTGGTGCTGCTAGTTCACCAACAGACCACACGTTTTGCAACAGCTATATAGAATGTCCTGTTTCTTTTTTTAATCACAAAACATGGCAAGCTCTAAAATAAAGCAGAATAACAGATTTAAATGTTAATACTCATGTCCTCAATTTATAATTTCTCCCTCCCTAACAATGGTATAATTCTGATTAAAAATTAGCAAAGAAAAAAATGGAAATTAATCTTCCTATGTTTATTCTTTTAACAAATTCTGTGTGATTACTACTGGGTTACTTGCTGTAGGAAATAGAAAAATTGCTTTGACATAGATCCTCAAGAATCTGTCCCACTACAAGCTTATTTTTGTAGGAAGCTAAAAGATTTATATAAATAACCGTAATTAAAGAGACAAATGAAGAAGTGCAATGAAAGACGTAGGGAAAGTGCTAGAGGAGTTCGGGGTGGAGGAAAATTATCCTCAAATAATATCTATGCGTAACATTATGCTATCTTCCCTAACCAGCGCTTGACCAGATTGTCACAGTGAACTTTGGTCCTTTCTTATATCTTAGTTTTGGTTCCCACATCCTTCTGTTTGGGGAAGTTCTTGTTTTCCTCATGTAATGACAACAACACTTAAACAATGTATACCAGATAAAAGGAACTATATTGCTTGCTTTATTTACATAGTTAATTTAATTTGTACAATGAACTATGAAGTAATCAGCATTATTTCCTTCATTTTACATATGAGAAAATGGAGAATCAGCGACATTGAATCATCTCAAGTTTCTAAAATATCCACTCTCACCAGGCTGTTTACCCTGTTTTTGTCTGTATGCTGCTATAACAAAATGCCACAGATTGAGTAATTCATAAAAAACAGAAATGTATTTCTCACAGTTCTGGGGCTGAGAAGTCCGAAATCAAGGCAGCGGAGATTTGGCAGTTGGTCCCGAGGTGGCACCTTCTTGCTTCGTCTTCACGTGACAAAAGTGGGCAAAAACGGACAATGTGACGACATGGCAGAAGAGACTGAGGAGCCCGGCATTCCTCTAAAGCATCTTTTACGAGGACGTTTATCTCATTCATGAGGGTGGATCCTTCTTCACTTAATCACTTAACCAAAAGCCCCATCTCTTGATGTCATTGTCCTGGGATTTTAGTTTCAACATACAAACTTTGGATGGGCACATAGGTTCAAATCATAGCACCCTCCAAATTATAATGCCTCTCTCATGCCTGTTCTCCTTGAAGTACCCTCTGGTTTTGCTCTCTTCATTCTTGCCATCACAGTTAACCCTTCAGTTCCATTTCTTTAAGTAATCTCTAAATTTGTAAGATGGTTCCATCTTTTTTTTTTGTATATGGCAGTCTCTCAAACATATTTGTCATATGAACTAAGCAGGTAAATATGTAAATGCCAGCTAAATTTTAGTGAATGATATAATGGCCTAAAGTTGTATCTACCCTTCAGCCAAATATATTTACTTTTAGTAGCAATCTCCTGTCATATACAAAGTCACGACTCTAGGGGTAAACATTTTAGCCTGTGGGTAAGATGTAAAGCAGTGGTATGTTATAGTGACAACTCACTGTCATAGCACTGGGACATGCTCCTCTATCTGCTACAAATTGAATCAACAAAATATATATGATTTTGTCAGATTTAAATGTATGCTCCTGTTAGTAAAATAAAAGTATGGGAAAACTTTACGGAGTAGATTTAATAGAAATGTTTTCCTGAGTTATCTGCCTTCTTTATTTTTATGTTATGCTTTAAGTCTATGGTCAATGTATAGAGCTATGATTGATGTGCTTTTCCAATTCTGTTCAGATCAGACAGGTTAATTTTCTTCTTTTAAATCTTCTTGAATTTTGTCTAACACTTTTTGTTCCAATTTCTTACTAGATTATACTCCCTTCCCTAACTGCTTCATGATTACTTATACACAAACAATATTATGATATTGACACATTGAATTCATTTTAGGTGATGATTTTGGTCATAAACATGAGCAGGTTGTGAAGTGTTTCAGCCATCCCAGGGCATGGCTGTCAGTCCCTTGTCTAATGTTTCAAAAAAATCTTGAATTTGTGATGATGCTGTGATGGTCCCTCAGATATTCTTACACACATCTTTGCCCCTTGTTCCCTCTAACTTTCCTCTTCTGATAAAAAAGCAAACACTGCCAAGCTCAAATGGAATTACATTTGGATGCAAGTGTCACTATGCAATGGTTGCCAATAAAAGTACACAAGGAATTTCATTATGGTGAATTAAAGGCAAACAGACTTCAGAGAAATGAGCACGAACATGAAAATGGCGCATGGTACGCGGATCTCACTGGAAAGTCATTCTGTACACAATGTTTTCACTAGAAAAATCCATTAGCTTTAGCTAGAAATTGAAATTACTTTGTAGGAAATCAGAATAAAATATGTGAAAACATTATATTCTGTGCAAGATTAATACCACGCCTGGTGTTGAAAGGTTTGTGGTCTTGCTTCGACGATGCTAAAAGGTCAGAAACCACAAAGATGCATATGTGTTGTCGTTTGCACAGTTACTAATTTTTCTCATTATTTCCATAATGCGATGTGGTGTTTCAACAGAGAAACCCTCTGGAGAGTGGCTTGCACTGTTTTCAGGCAGCTCTTTTGCTTTCATGTTTTGGCCTTGGCCAGGGAATTCAGACAGACTTTTCAGTTATTTTCGACAAGAATGTATTCATTTATTGTTTTAAATAATAATAAATAGATTTTAAAATTACTGTACATTACTGCACTTTAAACGCCATGAGGTCAAGGACTCTAAAGTCTGGACATCATTGTATACCCTACATCTTGCACAAGGTTTAGAAAAAATGGCATGGACACCTATTTTTTGAATCAATAAATGAATACATAAAAGAATTCCAAACTCTAGTCCAAGGTTTTAGATTAATAATGTATTAAAATGCGTAAAATTTATAGACAAAACTCTTCTTATTTAGAAGTTTATTCTTTAATTGGAGAGATAAAATATATGCACATAAAAGCTTAAGGAAAAATAATAAGGGTTTTGAAGTACTTACTATGTGAAAAATTTAGCATAAATCTTACATCCATTTATTTAACACATTTTATACGTTGCATTATTTATATATAGTGCTGATTGGTAGAATTCATATGTGAACGGAACTATAAAAATTTTGAGGATAAGCACTAGAAACACAGAATAAATAGAGTGTTAACATGCAAAACACAGAAATACTTCAATTGACTAGGTGAAAGAAAAGATTTCTGGTTCCATGTACACTGATTATTGAGGGATGAGTATGACATTATTATGCCAGAATCAATAAATATTTTAAATAGGGAGAAAACTATAATTATATATCTTTGTGTTCAACAGGAGTAGCAGTACTGATAAAGTAGAAGTTTGTTATACCTTTTTTATAGTCTTTTAAAGTTGTTTATAAATAAAATCTACTCTTAGTTAATTAATGGTTGATGTTCATTGAAGTGTTTTCAAATTTTTGACCTCTGAATTGCCTTGTACATATGGAGAAATAAAGCTTGCCTAGCATAATTTCTTGAGTGGAGAATGAATGATCTGGATAGATTTGTTGACAATATGTCTGTACTTATTTTATTAATTCTTTAATCTTCATGAAGAAAAATATAAAAGTCATATTCTAGTGTTTTATACCATGGAAAAAATGTCTTATCCTTTTCCTAAGGAAAAATACATCATGACACAAAAGTAAAGTTAATTAAATTACTTACTTTATTAATTAACTGTCTATTATTTCTATGGGTTGAAGTAAATTTGATACTCAATGCTATTTAATCTAATTCTAAAAGCTTGAATGAGTAATGATTTTTTCATGTAAGGTTAGTTGAAATAAATTATCACTGATTTTCAGATTTAATATTAATTAGCTATTGCATATTCTTAATGGGATATAAGTGTTTAAAAAGCCCTTTTTGGTTGCGAAAAGACCACGCCCATTGTAGACTTCTTAGAATACATCACATCTGGCCTCCTTTTTAGAGTGGGGAATTCAACTCATAAGTGGCTGGACATTGATTCTGAACATTTTGAACATTATTTGCCTGTCTTCACTCATACTGGTTGCTGTTCTTTTATAAGTAATCACCATGTTTAGCATGCACTTGAACTATTGTTACTTAGGGTGCTTGACTATTTACAAGTCTCACTAGGATTCTAGGTATTCATTAGTCTCGTGGTGTGTATTTGCTGATGGTCCTATTATCTTTGTTGGTTCAGTTACACAGTACCATCCAAGATGCTGCAACACATTATACACAGGGTATGGGTTGTGGGAGCTGCAGATATCAGTTATTATTTAGGCTCAGAAACTTAGAATCTCTGCAAGGTTGGACATGATCCTTAGTCTTGTTTTAAGACCGTCTTGTTTTAAAAGTTAAACCCAAATTCTTAAAATATAGAATAGGGGTGCTAGTAGTGCTCACAGAATTGTAGTAAAGATCAGCTGGGAAAGAAGAGCCTATTAAACAGAGCCTGGTATTTAATAAGTATCAGCTGCCTTCAATTAGGAATCTGTGTTGTCATGATTAGAAGATTGCTGGTTTATTTTACAGATCTGTAAGTATAGCCAAAATATGTCAAAATAACCACCAGAAAGAATCATATACCGTCCCTTGAACATTTCATCCCTAGAATCTAGCCAGATTAGCATCTCTATACTGGCAATACTGTTAACACAGATTGTGCTCAAACCCCTCATTGACTTTTCAGCACCTGTAAATTACTGGAGATTTAGGAAGAAGTCTGGGGTTATGGCTTAGTTAAGCTGAGTGGCCAGAAAGTGTGAGATGCTGGATGCCTCCTCCAGTTCATTTCTCCAGCGGCCGCACCAGGCGTATCCATAGCTCCGCTCCCGGGAGCTCGTCTCCGGCGTGGGGCGTGTGCGCACCCCTGGCCGGGCGGAGCCTGGAGCCTGCTCATTAGCAGCGCGGGCAGCTCGTGCGCCCGCAGGAGGGAGGCGGAAGCACAGCCCTGAGCCGCCAGCAGGAGGAGGGAGCGCGGCGGCTGCAGGCAGGGGAGGGAGAGGAAAGAACGGAGGGACGGTTCCCGGACAGAGCGGGAGGAATCGGGGAGCGGCCAGTCCAGGGGGAGCTGCTCCGCTGCGCTGCGCTCGTTATTCACAGGACGCGGCGGCGCTTCCCGGGGCCGCTTCCCGGTCCCCTGGGTGGAGGCTGCCATCTAAACCTGACTCCAGGTGAGTTCCCCAAAGAGGCGAAGCGAGGGGTCTCGAACCAGAGACTTGGAACTGGCGAGGCTGCTCGGCTCCCCAAGCGCTGCTGCCTTGACATTTCCCGATTCACGGGAGGTTTTGGGGGCGGCTGCACAGGCTGGAGGGGCGGATGGGCGGTTGCGATCCTCAGCCGGCGTGGGGGCGTTCGGGAGGAATTAGCTTCAGTGAACGGGGTTTTAGGAGATGTCCGCAAGGCACGCGCTATGTACGCGTTTCTAGACGAGCTTTTGAGACAGAAATTTGGCTTCCCGGATGCCCGTTTTGGCCTTCTGTCCTTCCTTTTGCTTGCCTCATGCCCAATTTTCCAAGCCGAGGAAAGGACTGGAAGGGCGTGGAAGTAGGAGGTCTGGGCACAGCATTCGGCAGGGCAGCCCTGGTCTCCAAGTTTGGGGGTGGGGGGTGGGACTCTTTTCCTTTCAGCCTAATTTACCAGGGGAAAACCCGCAGAGCACCTTGAGGTGCCTTTGCTCCGCACCCTCCATAAGCTTATTAGAGGGAACTTGAGGCTCGCTAGACAACCTGTGACAGGTGACGGCAATTTAGCTTAAAAGCCATGTTGGTTCACTTCGTCTCCTCTTTATCCTTTGTTGCAAAATTGATACCTTTTTGGATTTCTTTAACAGCACAAAGTTTAAGTGGCCGGCTGACAGGAAATATTTCTTTTGAAAATGCTATGAGAAAAGTGATGAGTTAACGTTGAGAGAAAGGCAACTTTATTTTCTCGGAAGAACTTTGGGGAAAGAGATTGATAGGGAAATTCTGGGCATGAAATTATGGACATTTCCCACAGAACTTCCTTCATTTATTTATTTTTTTACATTTCCTTCATTTTTTTTTTTAATCGTGTGTGTGTGTATCAGAGAGACAAAATTCGTTGGAGGTATTAGGACTTTATTTGGTTTAGAAGTTTCTTTCTTACTAATAGCACTAATTTGTGATCTTCATGATTATAAGAATTTACTAAGTGTTTTGCTTTTAGGTGTTTTGGGTCTGTTTTTTAAAAAAATTCAATACTTACTTTGTGGGCCTTGCTGAATACCTCTCAATAAAATCGGTGGGCATACAGTTAGTGACATGACCCCTGTGGATTTAATAGCAGGTAAGTATACAAATGATAAGTTTAGGAAATAAATGTCAGAATCAACATTTAGGTGTGAAATTGAAATATCTTTCAAATATTTACCAAACTCTCTTATAGGATCCAATGTCATTTTATGGTCAAGAGAGCTTAAAGGTTTCTCAGATTGAGATATATGTATCTACTTTGTTAATCCAAATGTAATGTTTTATTTTGTTCTTTAATGACTGTTTGAATTCAACAAATAAAACTTGCATATTTAATGTAAGGTTCTTTCACATATATTACTTCTCCAATTTTTAATATAAATTTAAGGAGAAAAGCAATATTCCATTTTGTAGATGAAGAGACTGTGTCACAGAAGTATTACTTTACCTAGATTTCTGTAATTATTATGTTATAAACTTAGAAATTACATATTATTCTGGAACATATAAAATATATGAATGTTATAAACCATAAGAATTCAGACCTATGCTATTTAACTTCAAGTTTAGTTCTTTACCCAAACAACTGCATGACTACATTGAGACTACTGAAGTAATTATATATGAACACGCTATACGAAAAAATACTTAAAACATTTCTTATTTTTGTCGTTTCTCTTTGATATAAAATATACTATAATTTAATGGAGTTATATTCCATATTTAGATGCTCCTAACTTCCAAATAACACCTAAACTCCTAAAAACTGACCTGTGTCCTTCTTAATAGAAGTGGCTTGACCGGGAGACCCAATTTTTACTAAGAATATTCTTGGGATAATTTATGTCTTATAATCAAGATAAAGACAGGCCACATTTAGTTGTATTTTTAAACCACTTAGTGTGAAGTTGCAACGCAGACATAACTTGCTTTCAGGCTACACTGCCAGCTTTGCAGTGAATAGTCTTTAAGATTCCGTGGAAACATTGGCAGATATAGCTAATGTCTATCTGATGTAGGATTTATGAGAAAAGGAGAGGTAGAAACTGAATGCTCTTATATTTCATATGTGACCACATTCATAAAACTTTATTGATAAGTACTTTGTTGTCTGACACGGGCTGATACAAATAGGCTTCTTCAAGAGTTGAGGAAGAAAACGAAATCCCTATAATACAGCCTTTTTCCTCCTTTTCTTTCTTAAGCGGTAATAGTTGATCCTAGCTTTTGTGTGTCTATGCATGCTCAATACAGTTAGGGGTATAAGGAGAAGTTAAGCAAGAATATTGAATGCTAGCTAGGAAAGTTTTTGGAGTCTCAAATACTTTGGAACGATTTTTCACATTATATACATAAAATTCCTAGTTACATTTGGGAACTAAGTATATTATACACAACTTTGCATCTGATTACAGGATTCCCTGTACATTTATAGCTCAGGTATTCTGGAAAGAGTCAAGATAATTAGTTTTATGGCTCTTGCCCGTGTGACCTGTTTCTTTCTGGTCCTGATATTAAAAGGATGACTTAAATTTTCTGGAATGTCAAAATTTTCTCTTCCCTTGGATCCTACAAAATACTTCAAGCAGTGTATGTGTGATACTCGCTGTCATTCCAACATTTCCAATCCTCCTGAGAATGCTAAACAATGCCCTAGATTTCTTCCTTTGTAATTCTTTCAGATAGAGGGTTAGCTGAGTTAGGAAGAAAGGAGAGAGGGAGAGAAGAAGAGAGATGACATTTTATCCCTCAGGAAAGAACAAGACCAATTGTATTCCTAATTTAGAAATATTATTCTACAAACATTCCTGAACAAGAGGGCTTTGCATATACATTAAAGCAGAATACCTAGTCAACTTCTAGTTATGCCATGTAGTGAAATGGAAGTAAGATGAGCAGGCCGAGATCATTTTTGTTGGAGAACTGAGACCACATGAAATAGGTAACAGAGTTACCCCAACTGGGGGGCAAGAGGACTTGAAAGTTTCCTCCATAAATTTGCAGTTAGTACAGGGCTGCTCCAGTGATCAGAGTCATGAATGCCCTAGAGTGTCTGTATAACCCTGTACACAGGCTGAGACAGCTCTAACGGCCCAGAAAAGCCTCTGGACAGAATCACTGCACCCTTGGACATTGTCCGACCGCATGTATGAGAATAGTGAGTGCTGAGGAGTTGTGGGTAGCTCGGTACAACTCTTGCTAAAGGAGTGTCATCAACATTCATTGCTGAAAGTGAATTTTTTCATTCACATATGTGATGCCTATTAGGTCATGATTTCTTGGATACCAATTTGTACAAGATATGAATTAATTTTTGAACATCCTTTCTTAAAAGTACCATGTTCATATAGTTGCTCATTTTAATATGAGTAGTTCAGATGGGACATAATAGAGTAAGGAAATGATTGAACATCCTAAGATCTAGTGTATATACCTTTGTTCATGATGAGATTCATCCCCTGTCCCCCTTTGTAGTGACACTGATGGCATAAGGAGTATTAGATGAAATTTAATGCAGAAAACAATGGGATATATGAATGGTAGATATGGTTGACAACCACCATTTTCACTGAAGTTGTTTCAAAGCAAAGAAATTTGGGATAAATTCATTTTATTTGCTCCTGAAGGGTAATTAGGAATAAGTAGGAATTGTGAAGAGGCTGTAGTGTTGACATTAAGAGAAGTTTTTGATTCTTAAAATAGGATATATTACACAAGAGTGAACAAACAGAAGATACTGAACAAATATTCTGTCATAAGTAAGTGATGGATTATTCGGACTTGTTGAACTATGTTTTTAAATGTATTATTTAAATATTTAAATATTATTAAAACCTTAAATAATATTTAAATATTATAAAAGTTGTAGAAAATTATGTTTTCAATACAAATATACACTTATAAGCTATATTGTAGATATGGGAGTAAACAATGCAATTTTTTTTAACTGAGTGAAAAATTTAGTTTTTTAAAATTCCAAATGGAGCTAACAGCTTAGTGTGATACATATTTTGAATTTCAAAATTTGTAACCAAATAGGACAAATGTGTTGAACTGTACTTTTCTTGAAGAACCGTGATAAGAATGAGCGGTGAAAAAATTACAGCATACTTACCAGGGATCAAATACTTGCTTAGGGTTAATAAGAAAAATCTCAGCAAACGCTAGAAATGAGGTACACGATCTATCAGAGACCCATGATTAAAGTGGTATCTTGTTAGGTATATGAGCTTGAAAAGAAACGGCATAGCTTCACTTTACCCCAGTTGCTTCTTTTGTAAAACGGGGAGACTAAGAGTGTGGTAACTCAAAATCCTTTGTTAATGATTTTCTTCTTAGAACAGTGCCAGGTCCAATTAGGATTAGATTGCTATTTTTATTATTGATATTTGCCCTAGTTCTGCCTTTTATTGACTGTGTGACATTGGTGAAGATCCCTTTCTGAAGCTTTGTTTCTTACCTACAAGCTGGGAATAGAATACCTGCTATGAAGAGTGGTTGTTAGTACATTAGAAAGGCTGGATATTTGTTTATATAAGGGGCTCAGCGCATGGTAGAAATTTGATAGCATTTTTTGCTTGCCCTCCCATGTATTACTGTGAAGACATCCCACATATTATGTCCAAGTTTTTATTTTCCCCTCAAATGCAATGTCAAGCACAAAACATTCCCATCTCCCAATTCTCTTCTGATGTTCTACAACCATTAAAGTATAGAAAACTAGAATGAGTGTTTTTATAACTTTTGCTGTACTTAAGCATGTGGAGAGAAGAGCGCTAGATCACAGGACACACTTTGATAGGAAAAGGGAAATATTTACACTGCAAACAACTTTCTCCTCATGCTTAACAGTTTTATGCTGTCATTCTGTCAGCACCAAGTGAGATTTTTCTATTTAAATAGTTTTCTATTTGTGGTATGATAATTCATGTATGGACTTCATGTAACTAACATAAATATAATGGATGGTTGAGAAGTGGTTTATTTTTACCAAGAGGAAAAAATGTGTACACGATTTTTTAAAATATTGCTTTGAAAATATTTAAAATTAATTTTGATTCAGTTGGTGGAAGATAGCGTCACAAACTCACTGCTAGTGGTATTCTTGAGAAGTAATGTTTGAATTTTCTAGGTATTGTCCCCAGACTGCCTTAAAAGAATTTAATTTTAGATGTAAATTTTCTGCTTAACATGGAAGATTTTCCCTGAAAATATTAGCTTCATCAGATACATAGTTGCTTAGGGGTAGCTGCATGGAATTATGGGAAGAGTGAAATAGAAAAAAATTTTCATGTCTAAGTTATACATACTGGTGTAATCATATTGATTGGATGATAATGATAATTACAGCAGTAATGTGATTGAAAGGGTAAGCAAGTAACATATACTACAGTTACTAATATAATCCTGTGATTGAGTTTACCACTTCATTTCTCTTTCCTGGAAACCCTTAAGTTTGTCACTATTGCACTTTATTTCCTTTGCTTATTGTAGTGGTGTATTAGTTGTATTACTGCTGCTATAACAAATTACGACACATTTACATAACTTAACACATATTTATTGTCTTGCAGTTTCAAAGGTCAGAAGTCCAAAATCACTTTAATTAGGCTAAGTCAATGTGTCTGCAGTGTGGGTTCCTTCTCGAGGTGCTGAGGGGAGAATCCATTCTCTTGCATTTTCTGCTTCTGGTGGCACCTGTCTTCATTGTCTTTTCCCCATTCCTCCATTTTCAAGGTGCGTTGCTTTTATTTCTGTTTCTGTCTCCGCGCTGTCTCCTCCTTTAACTTTGAGTCCTTCTCTCCACTTCATCTAAGGACTCCTGTGATTACTTTGGACTCACGTGGATGATCTGGGATAATCACCTTGTCTCCAGATCCTTAAATGAATCGTATCTACAAGTCCTTTGGCTGTGTAAGGCAGCACATTCCCAGGGCCGGGAGATTAGGTGAAGAACATCTTTTGGGACTATTATGCAGCCTATCACAAGTGGTAATATCACTTTTATGCCTTGAGACCCTGAAATTAATGTACTTGCTTACGCATGGAAAAACAATGTATCTGTGGGGGTAACAGTTTATTTTTGAACCATTAGAAGGTATTGATGGGGAAGTTTTCATCTGACAACAGATACTGATAAATTAAATACCCTTAGATTTGTCAAAACTAGCTTTAGTAAAATATAAGTAAAAGTATTTGCACTGCTAGGGTCAAAAATATTAATTAAACCCATTATTTATCAAGGCCAAGTCCTGGATTAGTTAGGTTTAAATTAACCTAGAACATTATCTTCCATAGTGCTTAATTGTGAAGCTTAGTTCTTGTTGACAAAAGCTCATCCATATAAGAAAGCATCGAAAGGTTGGTGTTTTTTTAACCTTTGCAGAATATAACTTTTCAAAGGGATGTTAGACAGTAGTTCCATCACAATTGATGCAGTTCACAGACATTCTTTGTGAATATTTTATCTCATGAGTTATATCTATGACACTAATCATAGACTTCTAGAAGAAATTTAGCAATGGTCATGTCAGCCTTTCAAATCTTTCTGTAACCTAGAAGAGGATCATTGCATAAGATAGATTCATTTTCCCCTTTATTCCATTGTTGCCAGAGAGAACTTGAAATGCCCTGTTCAAATTAATTTAATGCAAATGAATTCTTGCTGCCTCACAAGTAGTTTGTCCTTCATTTTTCTTAAAATTAGATTGAAAATGGATGTGACCTGCTTTACTGGTTGTTGTGCAGGAAGCGTTGTCCTTCCTGAAAGCTCCCTCCGTTGTCAAAATGAAGCCATTAAGAGTAAAGTAAATTATATTATCTGATCATAGTATCACAATTGACCTTAAAACAATAAATTTTATAATCAGTGCAAATTGCTGAATAGTGTTTGCAGTTGTAGAAATTTCAAAGGAAACCCTGGTTGAGATACAAAGCTGCTATAATCATTTTTAAAATCTTTGTTTTTCTTTTACTTTGGAACAGTAGTGCAGTAAGTACTTTTGCCTTATTGTTCTCTCTGCCTTCCAGAAACCCTCATTCAAATATTCTAAGTTTTTAAGTCTTTTTCATTTCTTTTAATATTGTAACATTTAACAATGTCAAAGAAAGTATAATTTTTCTGGAAATCAAGCTAAAAATAAAGAGAAGCCGATGTAAATGAACATCAAATTAACAAGATTGATTAGGAAAAGTAATTTTTGAAAAGGGCCCAAAATCCCTTTGCACATAAATGCAAAAGAATTTAGTGAAAGAAGGTGAAACTGGAGTAAAGAACTCTACGGATGCGTAAGTAACTCTTAATAAGAATGAGTAACGTACATGCGTATCTTTAGCTCCCAGTTTCAGAGATACAGTAGTTGTACAACAAATGGTCCTTTCCTGCTCTTAAGGAAGCCTCTCCTCCTCCAGCCATGCCATTCCTCAGAGCAAGCTCTTCCACTGAGTTTTCAGCAACCATAAGTAAGAAGGATGGTACGATAGGCTGCGTGTACATATGGCCCTCATTAGCAGGCCAACTGTTCCTTTTGCCCACCCACATCACTGGGGACATATGGCGTTACTTTGACTGTTGAAACAAGTGTGTTTGGACATATCTTGGTATGAGTAAAAGACTGTTGATTGTCTTTCTCTTGTCGCTCGTGCAACCGTCTCCTTGTGGAGATCGTATTATCCATAACACTAGATTTGAGGATGATAAATGACGTTGTTATTATTAACTGAATTTGCCTCTCTAGTTTGATCACAAAACCAGCGAATGTTTGCTTATGGAACATGTAAAGCTTATAGAAGACGGAAAGCTTACAGAAAGAAATGATGGCTTTTCTAAGCATAAGAGTCAGGTCTTTTTCAATCAAAAACTAACTCATTCAAAAATTCAAGAGTTCTGTAAAACCAGAACAGCAGAGGTTTCAGAAATGCTATTGAGATCATTTATTATAAAATAGCCATTAATGAAATGTAATAGTGAGTCTGTTGTTGTGACTATGTGGAGAAATGAATGAGAAAATATAAGATAGGCTGGAATGAAGAGAGTCATCGGATCCCAACATAATTCATTTTGTATAGTTCACAGTATTGTAGCTTTAAAAAAATTATGAATTTTTTCAGTACTGTGAATTCTGAATTTGCAATATGAGGCTTTTCAATCCTTGCAACAAGTGTGTATTTTTCAGTGGTTCTAGAATTATCGGGGCTTTCGAGCTGCTTCTGATAAGAAGGCAAGGCTAGAGGACTCGTGTTGAGGTGGCATTTGCACAGGACTTTAGATAACATACATCGATGATGTAGAGAGAAGAGCGGGTGATGTTGCTGTGGATTATAGTGGAAAGGCACCTTTTGCTCCCTCTGCTGACCTGTTTGTGTATTCAGCTGTGTAGCATATTTCTTGTATAATTACATAGTAATTTCACACACTACATTAAGAAAATCTGAACAATTTTTACTAAACTCATGTTTTCTAAATATTAAGTAAATAAAACCAATATTTGGCTAGGTAACATTTATAAAAACAGGATTTCTAGATAGATGATGATAAATTTTCATCTATATCTATAGAGCTGATAAATTTTCAAAACCCTTTGAATATCACTTGTACTACAAAGTCTCGTTTCAGTTTCAGTGCCATGGCACATTGATTAATCACCACTAAAGCGGTACATGAAATATTTGGCAATATAGGTATTTGGTAATGGTGATTGATGCACAGAATACGGCACCGTTATTATGCACTGGCCTTGAGAACTTTAGTTTTCATCTTCGATCACCTGATAGAGAACAAACTAACAGCTTTTTTCTTTCACCTTGCTGGAGAATAAACTAACAACTTCAAATTATCTGATCCATCCAAAAACTTATTTCCGTGAAACTCACTGATTTATTTATTATTTCGTGGGGATCACTATTATTTGCTGTAGTAAAATATCAAATGATCGATGTTTTATACCAACATGGCAGCTCACATGGTAGGCAACAGAATGAAAACAAACAGGTTTACTACCAAGAATTATACTATATTGCTTTTATTGACAGAAAAAGCATACAGATAATTTTATTCAGAGATTTTATGTGAATTATTTTGATAAGTGTACACATATATTTATAACTGACCTTTCTTTGTCAAGTGTGTGCCCACACACGTATTCATACTAAATCAATCTTAGAGATCTTATCCAAAGATTGAATTTCTTAAAGTGACTGTTCCAAATATGTATAATTTATGGCAAAAAAGTCACAAAATGGCAATACAAGGAGGCATAAAAGTGAAGATAAAGGGGGAGATGATGGTTAAAAACACCTGTAAATGAATAATTGATTTTGATTTAAATTCTTTTTAGTTCTTAGCTGATGAAATGAATATAAATGAAATTATTATGCAAAACACCTCTATTTGTTGTATATGCATGTACATATATGTGTTACAAATACAAAACTGATAGGATATTATTTAACATATATTCACACTCATAATGTGCATATATGTACATAATGAAAATGAGTGCTTGTTTTATATGTATGTATACACACACATACACATATTGCATACTTTCATTTTTTAAAATTTTACTTTAAGTTCTGGGATACATGTGCTGAACATGCAGGTTTGTTACATAGGTATACTTGTGCCATGGTAATTTGCTGCACCCATCAACCCGTCATCTAGGTTTTAAGCTCCACATGCATTAGCTATTTGTCCTAATGCTCTCCCTCCCCTTTCCCCACACCCACCTACAGACCCCAGTGTGTGATGTTCCTCTCCCTGTGTCAACATGTTCTCATTGTTCAGCACCCACTTATGAGTGAGAACATGCAGTGTTTGGTTTTCTGTTCCTTTGTTAGTTTGCTGAGGATGATGGTTTCCAGCTTCATCCATATCCCCGCAAAGGACGTGAACTCATCCTTTTTTATGGCTGTGTAGTATTCCATGGTGAATATGTGCCACATTTTCTTCATCCAGTCTATCATTGATGGGCATTATGTTGGTTCCAAGTCTTTGCTATTGTAAATAGTCCCATGATAAACATATATGTACATGTGTCTTTAGAGTAGAATGATGTATAATCCTTTGGTATATACCCAGTAATGGGATTGCTGGGTCAAATGGTATTTCTGGTTTTATATCCTTGAGGAATCACCACATTGTATTACACAATGGTTGAACTATTTTACAAGCCCACCAACAGTGTAAAAGTGTTCCTATTTCTCTGCATCTTCTCCAGCATCTGTTTCCAGAATTTTTAATGATCACCATTCTAACTGGTGTGAGATGGTATGTCATTGTGGTTTTGATTTGCATTTCTCTAATGAACAGTGATAATGAGCTTTTTTCATATGTTTATTGGCCACATACATATCTTCTTTTGAGGAGTGTCTGTTCATATCCTTTGCCCACTTTTTGATGGGGTTGTTTGTTTTTTTTTTCTTGTAAATTTGTTTAAGTTCCTTCTAGATTCTGGATATTAGACCTTTGTCAGATGGATAGATTGCAAAAATTTTCTCATATTTTGTAGGTTGCCTGTTCACTCTTGTGATAGTTTATTTTACTGAGCAGAAGCTCTTTAGTTTGATTAGATTCCATCTGTCAATTTTGGCTGTTGTTTCAAGTGCTGTTGGTGATTTAGTCATGAAGTCTTTGCCCACACCTATGTCCTGAATCATATTGCCTAGGTTTTCTTCTAGGGTTTTTATAGTTTTAGGTTTTACATTTAGGTTTTTAATCCACCTTGAGTTAATTCTTTTATAAGGTATAATGAAGGGGTCTAGTTTCTCTTTTCTGCATATGGCTACCCAGTTTTCCCAGCGCCATTTATTACATAGGGAATCCTTTCCCCATTGCTTGCTTTTGTCAGGTTTGTTGAAGATCAGATTGTTGTAGATGTGTGGTGTTATTTCTGAGGCCTCTATTCTGTTTCATTGGTCTATATATCTGTTTTGGTATTAGCACCATGCTGTTTTGGTTACTTTAGCTTTGTAATATAGTTTGAAGTCAGGCAGCGTCATGCCTCCAGCTTTGTTCTTTTTGCTTAGGTTAGCCTTGGCTCCACAGGCTCTTTTTTGCTTCCATATGAAATTTAACATAATTTTTTTCTAGTTCTGTGAAGAAAGTCAATGGTAGCTTGATGGGAATAGCATTGAATCTATAAATTACTTTGGGCAATATGGCCATTTTCATGATATTGAGTCTTCCTATCCATAAGGATGGAGTGTTTCTCTATATGTTTGTGTCCTGTCATTTCCTTGAGCTCTGGTTTGTAGTTTTCTTTGAAGAGGTCCTTCACATCCCTTGTAGGTTGTATTCCTAGGTATTTTGTTTTCTTTTTAGCAATTGTGAATGGGAGTTTACTAATGATTTGGCTCTCTGCTTGTCTGTTATTGGTATATAAGAATGATTGTGATTTTTGCACATGAATTTTATATCCTGAGACTTTGCCAAAGTTGCTTATCAGGTTAAGGAATTTTTGGGCTGAGGTGGTGGCGTTTTGTAAATATACAATCATGTCATCTGCAGACAGAGACAATTTGATTTCCTCTCTTCCTATTTGCATGCTTTTATTTCTTTCTCTTACTCGATTGCCCTGGCCAGAACTTCCAATACTATCTTGATAAGAGTGGGGAGAGAGGGCATCCTACTCTTGGGCCAGTTTTCAAAGGTAATGCTTCCAGCTTTTGGCCATTTAGCATGATATTAGCTATGCATTTGTCATAAATAGCTCTTATTTTTGTGAGATATGTTCCATCAATACCTAGTTTATTGAGAGTTTTTAGTATGAGGGGTGTTGAATTTTATTGAAGGCCTTTTCTGCATCTATTGAGATAATCATGTGGTTTTTGTCATTGGTTCTGTTTATGTGATGGATTATGTTTATTGATTTGCATATGTTGAACCAGCCTTGCATGCCAGGCATGAAGCCAACTTGATCGTGGTGGATAAGTTTTTGATGTGCTGCTGGATTCTCTTGCCGGTATTTTATTCAGGATTTTCGCATCGATGTTCATCAGTGATATTGGCCTGAAATTTTCTTTTTCTATTGGGTCTCTGCCAGGTTTTGGAATCAGAGTGATGCTGGCCTCATAAAATGATTTAGGGAGGAGTCTTTCTTTTTCTATTGTTCAGAATAGTTTCAGAAGGAATGGTACCAGCTCCTCTTTGTACCTCTGGTAGAACTCGGCTGTGAAGACATCTGGTCCTGGGCTTTTTTTGGTTGGTAGGCTAGTAATTACTGAGTCAATTTCAGAACTTGTTATTGGTCTATTCAGGGATTTGACTTCTTCCTGCTTTAGTCTTGGGAGGGTGTATGTGTCCAGGACTTTATCCATTTCTTCTAGATTTTCTAGTTTATTTGTGTAGAGGTGTTTACAGTATTCTCTAATAATAGTTTGTATTTCTGTGGGATCAGTGGTGATATACCCTTTATCGTTTTTTAATGTGTCTATTTGATCTTTCTCTCTTTTCTTCCTTGTTAGTCTGGCTACCGGTCTATCTATTTTGTTAATCTTTTCAAAAAACCCACTCCTAGATTCATTGATTTTTTTTTGAAGGTTTTTTTGTGTTTCTCTCCCATTCGGTTCTGCTGTGATCTTAGTTATTTCTTGTTTTATACTAGGTTTTTAATGTGTTTTCCATTGCTTCTTTTGATTGTGATGTTAGGGTGTCTATTTTAGATCTTTCCCACTTTCTAATGTGGACATTTAATGCTGTAAATTTCCCTCTAAACACTGTTTTAACTGTATCCCAGAAATTCTGATATGTTGTGTCTTTGTTCTCATTGGTTTCAAAGAACTTATTTATTTCTGCCTTAATTTTGCTATTTACCCAGTAGTCATTCATAAGCAGGTTGTTCAGTTTCCATGTAGTTGTGCAGTTTTGAGTGAGCTTCTTAATTCTGAGTTCTAATTTGATTACACTGTGGTGTGAGAGATTGTTTGTTATGATTTTCATTCTTTTGCATTTGCTGAGGAGTGTTTTACTTCCAATTATGTGGTTGATTTCAGAATAAGTGCTATGTGGTGCTGAGAAGAATGTATATTCTGTTGATTTGGGGTGGAGGGTTCTGTAGGTATCTATTAGGTCCACTTGGACCAGAGCTGAGTTCAAGTCTGAATATCCTTGTTAATTTCCTTTCTTGTTGATCTGTCTAATATTGATAGTGGGTTGTTAAAGTTTCCCACTATTATTGTGTGGGAGTCTAAGTCTCCTTGTAGGTCTCTAGGAACTCGTTTTATGAATCCTGGTGCTCCTGTATTTGGCATATATATATATTTAGGATACTCAGCTCTTCTTGTTGCATTGATCCCTTTACTACTATGTAATGCCCTTCTTTGTCCTTTTTTATCCTTGTTGGTTTAAAGTCTGTTTTATTAGAGACTAGGATTGCAACTCCTGCTTTTTTTTTCTTTCTTTCCATTTGCTTGGTAAATATTCCTCCATCCCTTTATTTTGAGCCTATGTGTGTCCTTGCAAGTGAGATGTGTCTCCTGAATACAGCACACCTGTGGGTATTGACTCTTTATCCAATTTGCCAGTGTATGTCTTTTAATTGGGGCATTTAGCTCATTTATATTTACCGTTAATATTGTTATGTGTGAATTTGGTCCTGTCATCATGATGTTAGCTGGTTATTCTGCACATTAGTTGAAGCAGTTTCTTCCTAGTTTCATTGGTTTATATATTTTGGTGTGTTTTTGCAGTGGCTGGTACTGGTTTTTCCTTTCCATGTTTAGTGCTTCCTTTAGGAGCTCTTGGAAGGCAGGTCTGATGGTGACTAAATCTGTCAGCATCTGCTTGTCTGTAAAGGATTTTATTTCTCATTCACTTATGAAGCTTAGTTTGGCTGGTTATGAAATTCCATATGTACATCATGGAAACGAGTGCATGTGATACACACACACACACACGCACACACATTGCATACTTTCATTTTTGTGTCCATTACTTTTCTGATTTTATCAGCAGCCAACTAAAGAAAATAGAAAAAAAAATTGGTAATTCGATCTTTCATGTTCTGCATCTTCCAGCTTCACAACTTATAGTTTTCTATTTTTATTGTTATTGTGATCAGAATGAAAATGTATACAATAGAATCAGAATCAGGTCAGAATCAACAAAAATACTATAATGTTTGTACATGCTTTCGATGCAGTTTGTCTCTGCAAAGGGTGTGTGTGTTTCTATGCACATGTGCATGTACACAAGTGTGTAAATAAGTGTTTTATTCATGATGGAGAAAGGCTGGTCAAAATGATTCTGAATGAGATAGCACCACTACAGCAGATAATTAGGTCTCTAGCAATAAAACAAGTCATTAAACATGTTTCTAAGCATCTACTCAGTATCTGGCACAATGTTAAGTAGTGTAAATATAATCATTAGCAAAATTCAGCTTCTACCCTCAATGGTATATGTGTAGAACAAATTGGTAAAGCTGGAGTACATTTCAGGACCAAAAACAGTTTCTGTGTAGTTCCCACTTCATCAAGACCATGTTGTATACCTCTCATACACTTAAGCCATAGGGAAGCAATTATTCCATCCATCCTTTTACAGGGTAGTGGTGGGGAAGAAGAGCTGACTGTCATGCTTGAATTCACATAATTTCATAATTAAATAATTTCATGTTACATAATCTCGATAAACCTAAAATCCAATATATGATAAAGATAGTGTTTCAAATCAGTGGATAAGTGATAAACAGTTCATAAAATGGTGTTCAGATAATTGGCTATATGTATTTTATAGTTGCACAAAGGTATAATATGTCATTAATAAATATTAATTCCATAGTGGATGTCAAATACACTTTTTCAAAATATAAAGAAAAAATACCATAGACAAATATCACTTGCAACATTACGGTTAAAATTAAATATCCAAACATAGCCCTAACCAATAACAGAAAATTTAAAAAAAAAATTATGGATTGGAATTTGTTAAAATATAAAACTTTTCTTTTTCAGAGGATACAATGAATATGTGTAAAAAGCAAATATCAAATCAGCAACAAGTGCTTGCAATTCACTTGACATATTTAAAATATGAGTAGTTCCAACAAATCATAAATGATTAGTAGTCCAATAAAAAAAAGACAAAGTACATTGACAGGAAACTGTATGAAACTCATGAACACTAAATGTCTTAGATTCTCTATTGTTAAACAAAATGCAAAAACAATAGAGAACATTATGAATATGGAGTTAATATTTAACAAAATTATTTTATCCATGTTAAAAGTAAATATTTACATCCAAAAACCCTTGTTTTCTCTGAAAGTTGTCACTTATGAGTCTATTTTGAAAATGTTTAAAGAATAGTAATTAATTAACTTTAATAAATAGGTACTCCTATTGAGGGAAAACAGACATTTCCATAATTTTTCTTCTGTTTCTAATCTAGTAGATGGTAGGAAAATAATGACAATTGCATGTTCATACCTGGAGAATATGCATTCCATTTCTTTTAAACTTTTGCATTCTCAAAACTATATTGATACCTCAAAGCATACCCTTTGCTGTTGAAAACAGCCTTTCAAGTATAAAGACACACACATCACTTTCCTTAAATCTTATATAAGGCAAGGGCCTAGATTCCTATCAGAAAATGTATTTCAAGAATGCTTTTTTAGTAGTTCCTGTGGCCTTATCTTATAGAGGAAGGTTTTTTTTTAAACATACACACAGTATTTGATGCACATTTTTATTGGAAAGAGCTTTTATTTCCTTAAATGTTTTGTTGTCTAAGTGTGAAAAGTATCCTGCAGTGGAATTCAGTGGCACAGATGCTTATTGTGATAGATGAGATGAACTTGCTTCCCTAAGCATGCATGGGCATGAAATGCATCTGGCTTCTGTACATAAAAGTCAGTTATGTTCCCAAATGTGTCTCTGCATTTACACAGACGTTTAGGGGCAGACACCCTACTGTTCCCTCAAAAGGCGGCTCTGCTTAATTATGAAGTTCAAGTTAGACCAGAAGTTGGAAAATACTAAATTCCACATTGCAGACAGAGCCTGAGCAGGTGATGTCACCACTGCATTCTAAGGTGGCAAGTCCTCAGAGAAGTAACTTATCACCTTACCATGGAGAAAAATAACCGTGTCCAGAACACAAGAGGATGCTTTAAGGTAGCGTACAATCAAGTGTGCAAACCTGTGCAATACATACCAGATGAAATCCAGTTCAGAGGCTCAGGAAAACAAACAAATGAGGATATGCTTTAAAAAATAGGACTTAATATAAACAGTCGTGAGAGTAAAACTATTGCTAAGCACATAGGAAACATAAACCAGGCTTTCAGGAAGGAGTTTGGCACATGTGTGCACTGGTAGGAGGTGTAATGTGCAGAAATCCGGCCTTTTGTGGCATAGCAACTAAAGTTCCTTTTCTATTGTCCAGACAACCTTAAATATTCCTTTATGCAGTACTATTTTAAAAAGGCCATCTACTGTGCACAATGTGTTAGCATCAAGGACATGAAATTTATCTGGAATATACCAAAACTTTAATCAATAGACTAGGACCAAAGCTTTTAAAAACAGGTTTTCGTAGATAAATCATTATAAGTTATTATTTCCTCGCCATAGGTAAGGCATGATAGATAACTTTACTTTTTCTCAGTCACTTAGTGTGTAGGTAGAATAATGACCCTTAGCAGGATGACCTTTTGAATGTGTTGTTAGGCAGCATGGAAGCATTATGGTTAGAGGTGGAATTAAGATTGCTAATCACCTCACCTTAAACTGGAGCGATTATCCTGAATTATCTAGGTGGGCCCACTGTAGTCACAAAGAACCTTCAGACAGGAAGGCGGAGAGACCAGAGTGAGCAGAAGAGCTTGGGGAAACTGGAGCCGAGGCTGAAGTGATGTGCTGTGTCCAAGATGTGCAGAGGCCAAGAGCTCAGGGATACATGTGACCCCTCAAACCTGGTGAATTCTCTCCTGGAATCTCTAGACAAAATATACACTTGATGATACCTTGATTTTAGCACACTAAGACCCATTTTGGACTTCTGACCCCCAGAAGTATAAAGAAAAAAAATGTGTTGTTTTAAGCCTCTGAGTTTATGTTAATTTACTGTAACAGCAGTAAGAAACTAACACAGTAAGACGGCTTTTATTTTTATGTGATGTATAGAATTAAATTGGATATGCTAGGAAATATTGGAAATTTATTGATTTATTTTTTTGTCTGAGCTGGAGTCTGGCTCTGTCGCCCAGGCTGGAGTGCAGTGGCGCGATCTCGGCTCACTGCATGCTCTGCCTCCCGGGTTCCCGCCATTCTCCTGCCTCAGCCTCCCGAGTAGCTGGGACTACAGGCGCCGCCACCACGCCGGCTAATTTTCTGTATTTTTAGTAGAGACGGGGTTTCACCGTGGTCTCGATCTCCTGACCTTGTGATCCGCCCGCCTCGGCCTCCCAAAGTGCTGGGATTACAAGTGTGAGCCACTGCGCCCGGCCAGGAATTTATTTTCTTAATATAGTTCTTCATATTAGAATAATGAGAACCATCGAGTAATGAAGTGTTCTATTTTGTGAAGGATGATTATATAAACAGTACGAAGGTTAAAAACCGGGCGGGACCGGCTGGGCACAATGGCTCGTTCATGTAATCCCAGCACTTTGGGAGGCCGGGGCAGGTGGATCTCTTGAGCCCAGGAGTCTCAGATCAACCTGGGCAACATGTGAAACCCCATCTCCACAAAAATACAAAAACCAGGCAGACGTGGTGGCGGCGCCTGTGGTCCCAGCCACTCAGGAGGCTGCGGTGGAAGGATCGGAGCCCGGCAGGTGCAGGCTGCGGTGGACCGTGATTATGCCACTGCGCTCCAGTCTGGGTGACAGAGTAAGACCCTGTCTCCATTAAATAAATAGATAAATAAATATATATATAAGTAAAAGAGGAGGGTGTCTTTTGAAGGCTATTAAAGTCGTCTAAGTGTCCTCTGATTATATGAGGCTGGAATGGTGCATGGAATGTTGTGTTGAATAACCTGATACAGTCTCTGAAACTATAGAAGCATTAGTAATTTTAGCCTGAGAGTGCTATAATCTGGGATAATTTGGTCCAATACTTCCAGAGAGGGTTGAAGTTTTGAGATAGCTGGAGTTATTTCAGTTGAAGACCTGAATATGAGGCAACTGCATACTCAATTACAATTCAATTTCTACTCTTTATATAAGGTAGAAATGGGTAACATGTGGGACACTGTGTTAAAAGTAATGCAGCCATAGTGTAGTGGTAAAAGCAGATGAAAAGTACTATAATAGTCGTATAGATGAGGTACTGGAAAGAAGCAGATTTGAAAAATTGGAGATAAATGTCAGTTTTCCGGAGCCATGGGATGAAAACCAAACCGGATTACAACAGATTCAATTCACTCAAGATGTCTAACTTGGTAATAGGTCAGAAAACTCAATTTGTCGTATTTTCTTAAAAGTACACAAAAATGTTCCTTTTGATAAAACACGTGTAGTGCACCTTCGGATTTGATTTTTCTTTATGTTCTGTAAACTGCTCACAGTAAAACAGAAAAAAAGTCTGACAAATATGATGGTCCTTAAATCTTGTAGGAGTATGATGCTTCTCCAAAGAATAGAGGTTTTCCTAGGAAGGCCCTAAGCAAGGAATCAAGTTTCCTTTTGCAAGAAATAAAATTCTCAAAAGTTCCCTGCACCTTGGAAAGGCTCTGGTTGAAATTAATAGCACAACGTTATTTATTTAAATTTTAACTTTTAAGTTCAGGGGTACAAGTGTAGGTTTGTTACAGAGGTAAGCTTATGCCATGGGATTGGTTGTACAGTTTATTTCATCACCCAGATATTAAGCCTAATATCCATTAGTTGTTTTTCCTGATCCTCATAGCAAATATGACCCCCATAAAGTTTTATGGTTACTTTTTTCTTATCTTCTGATTAATGCCATTAGATTCACCAATTGAAATTATTTTTCAGTAGTTTAATTCCCTCTAGAAGGTTTAAAAAATGTTTCCGAATTTCCTAAGTCTTCTTTCTTTGTTAGTCTTCTAAAAAGCTATATTCAATAGAATTCATGTGCTTAGGTACAGTTTCACTAAAAGCGTATCTTCAACATTTGATCTGTTTAAAAGTTCTTAAGGTGTTAAGGAACATTAGGTATCAGAGTTTATGGCATTTGATTAATCTGAATAAATCTTGGCATCAAATTGAATTCAGCAAAAGTAACAGTGATAAATCAGAGAGCAATATTTGAAATGTCTCCAGGAAACATTTTAAAACAATTTTTAAGTTCACTAATTTGAGTCATTACACTTGGCCCTAATATGGTAGATTTTAAGTGAAGCTCAGTCGAACCTGGCAGATATCATATACAAACTTTTAATAGTCCTAACAATTCCTGTACCTCATTTGGATAAAGATTATTTCCAGAGCATCAGTGCTTTGACCAGAAAGGCATTTATTATTCTGTAACACTTTTCTTGAGAAATTAGCATGATTCATCATTTGAGTACGCTCTCTCAGATAAGATTCTAATATTTGGGTGTGAATAAAACTTCAGGGCATTGAAAACAGCTGGAAGATAGACAATAGGGTGATCATCCTCTCTTGTCATTCTCTATCAAGGTCCTCTTTAATTATTGGCCTAAACAGCTATAACTTTATGGTGAAAACAAACCGCTCGGATATAGCGTTAAAGGTTGAAATAATGAATTATACATAAATCGATTTAGTTCAGTTATATTCTGTTGAATTGGGAGAACATCGAATTTTTAAATTTCTCTGCATTTCTTGAAGTTAGGAATAAAAGCTGGGGTGGGGTCTCCTGAAATAATGAGGTCTAGAATAATTTCTGTTAAATTTACTTTTTAGTAGGATAAGTCTACTAAAATCAATATGAATGGAACCTTCAATGTACCACTGAAGATAATTAATCTTTGAGAGGTTAAGTAACCATTACAAGGTAATTTACCTAATTAGCAACTAAACCAACCAAATTTTAGACTTCTTAACTTTAAGACTATTGCTCACATAGTCACGTAAAGTATATCTTCCACATAGTCACAGGCAATCACAAGCTAACACGAGCAGTTAGCACAAAATAGATGTTCCACATAGAATGCAGAACAAAAAAAGACACTTTAAAAATCCTTTTCCCTTTTCCAAATCCATATTTAAAAAGTTTCTTGTGGAATTTCCCAAATGCCAGCATGGCCACATATAATACAGATTGATACTCAGACCTCTAATGAGAAACAGTTAGAATTATGCTAAACAAGGAACATTCTATATTGATTTCACAAATTCTCCTCTTTCCACTTATAGTTTCTCATAAAATGTAACATGTTTGTCTTGTGTGGAGTCTGTATAGAAAAAGTGTGATAACTGAAGATATAGACACACAGGTGTATGTATGTCTGTGTGTTCCTGTGTATTATAGCCTTTCTTTAATGGTTTTCTCTTTATATATATATATACTTTAAGTTCTAGGACACATGTGCACAACGTGCAGGTTTGTTACATATGTATACATGTGCCATGTTGGTGTGCTGCACCCAGTAACTCATCATTTACATTAGGTATATCTCCAAATGCTGTCCCTCCCCCTCACCCCACCCCATGACAGGCCCCGGAGTGTGATGTTCCCCTTCCTGGGTCCATGTGTTCTCATTGTTCAATTCACACCTATGAGTGAGAACATGCAGCGTTTGGTTTTTTTTGTCCTTGTGATAGTTTGCTGAGAATTATGGTTTCCAGCTTCATCCATGTGTCTACAAAGGACATGAACTCATCCTTTTTTATGGCTGCATAGTATTCCATGGTGTATATGTGCCACATTTTCTTTTTTTTTTCTTTTTTTTATTATACTTTAGGTTTTAGGGTACATATGCACAATGTGCAGGTTTGTTACATATGTATCCAGCCACATTTTCTTAATCCAGTCTATCATCGTTGGACGTTTGGGTTGGTTCCAAGTCTTTGCTATTGTGAATAGTGCCACAATAAACATACGTGTGCATGTGTCTTTATAGCAGCATGACTTATAATCCTTTGGGTATATATACATATATATATAAAAAAATTATATATATATATTTTGGGGACGGAGTTTCGCTCTGTCACCCAGCTGGAGTGCAGTGGCACGATCTCGGCTCACTGCAAGCTCCGCCTCCCGGGTTCACACCATTCTCCTGCCTCAGCCTCCAGAGTAGGTGGGACTACAGGTGCCCGCCACCATGCCCGGCTAATTTTTTGCATTTTTACTACAGACGGGGTTTCACCGTGTTAGCCAGGATGGTCTCGATCTCCTGACCTCATGATCCACCCTCCTCGGCCTCCCAAAGTGCTGGGATTACAGGCATGAACCACCGCGCCTGGTCTCTATTTAAGTTAGCTCTGTCCAGGGCAAACCAGCATTTCAAAGATACAAACTGTTTTTGCAAAAAACAGGTATACACCTATCCATAGTGCAGACATTGTGTCTACTTATTTCTCTCTAAATAGATCTTTCATTTTAACAAGTACTTCACCTTCACAAAATTTAGTTGAGTCAGTGAACTCTTATCCAGATGCTATATCTTGGCCAGATTATCAAGAATTAAGCCTCACAGATAGGCTGTTTCCATTTCCTTTAACAAAGTTTATCAGTCCTGAGTTACTTCTTGATTTCTTGCCAGTGGCATATAATGATGACTCAGCCAAGTCAGTTCCCAGAGTTGGACTCTTTTTTTTCTTATACACAGGAAACTTCTTTTCCAAGAATACTTGTTCCAGTTGCTCACAATCTTCATAGTTGATGATTATAGAATGATCTATGTACTTTCAATGTACCTTCAAAAATGAGATCTGCAGCTGGATAAGACGTGTGTGTGTGTGTGTGTGTGTGTGTCTTAGTAGACTTAAACCTTTCATTGAATAAGAAGCCTAGTTGATAGTGTAAGGTGAGAGTTAGAAGAACAGGGAATTATTTGGTTTAAGGAATTGTGAAGAAATGTGCTATGCCATTAAAATTTTTCTCTACTTTTGTGTTAAATCTTAATTTTGTGCAGAATTTACTAAGCTGCAGGAAACTGTCAAAATTGACTCTTGCTAAGTTCCATATTGGTTTGTAATTATCTTAAAACAAAAGTTGGTTGATACTAAAGTGCAGTTTTTCCTCTAGCTTTCATAAATTGAGACAGGTCTTTTTCTCACCCTCCACATACCTATGGCTGGAAGCCGAGGTGGTTGTTCTTGGTTCCCGTTACAACTTCTAGACTGTTAATTTCTCCGCTCCTTGCAAATTAGACTGTTCCTTTGAAACTCAAACCCCTTGGAAATATCAGCCATGCCCCTTTGGTATTACCATCATCAACAGACCTCCCTCCTGGGCACTCTGGTCTTATTTTTTTTTTTTTTTGAGATGGAGTCTTGCTCTGTCACCCATGCTGGAGTGTAATGGTGTGATCTCGGCTCACTGCAAACTCCTCCTCCCGGTTTCAAGTGATTCTCCTGCCTCAGGTTCCTGAGTAACTGGGATTACAGGTGCATACCACCACACCCAGCTAATTTTTGTATTTTTGGTAGAGACGGGGTTTCGCCATGTTGGCCAGGCTGGTCTCGAACTCCTGACCTCAGGTGATATGCCTGCCTCAGCCCCCCAAAGTGCTGGGATTACAGGCATGATCCACTGCACCTGGCCTCTTGCCATTTATTTAAGGCTTTAGATCTTTTGCTCAATATCATCTTCAGGCAAGTTCAGCCATCATTTTAGTGGCTCAGCTTTCACGTGAAAGGACCAGTACAAACCTCGGTTCCCCGTTTTTTGACATCTTTATTTCCATTACTTTTTTTCTTTCCTCCACTTTATTGTCATCAAATCTGAAACATTTTCTATAAGGGTATGTACCACCAGGATCTAGATGCAAATATTCTGCCTCCTGGACATCACTCCTTGCCAGCTCGTTGGCCCAGATGTCCTCATTCCTACAACCCTTCATTTTCACTGAGACTCTCCTTAGGACACAGATGCTGCTGCTCCCTCACGATCCATCCGTACTCTCTTGCTTTCAGTTTCCACGTTTTCCTCCTCAAATGCCATAGTTCATTTTTAGCATTCCCTTGCAACTACCCTGAGCTTCATTTTCCCACAATTTATTTGTTTCTCTTTCTCTTCCCAAATTTTAAATGTTGATGTTTCTAAGGGTTCTGTCCTAATTGCTCTTCTTTTCTCTCCACACACATACTCTCTCTAAGCTCTAAACACTACTAAACAGCTCATAATTTCCAGTCTTAGAGTTTGGTCCAGACCTTTATTCTGGGAGTTGATGATTTACGTGACAATAGCACTCGAATAATTCAGAGGTAACATGTCCTGGTTTCCCACATGATAGTAAGTGGCACTGCCAGCCATGCTAGATGCTTATAAGTCATTTTTGGCCCTTCCTCAATATTCTGACAATATCCAATTCAACATTCATTTAAAGAATATTTTGGTTCCAGATACATCTGTAATTTCCTCCACCTATTTTGATTTCCAATGTCCCCAGCCTAGCCAGAGCCACATATTTTCTTACCTACGCTTATTTTCTTAGGTCATCCTTAGTCAACTTACTTTAATTCTTATCTCCGACACCCTGTTAGCTACAGAGAAACCAAAGTGATCTCTTAACATGTCTTTCAGTTTCCAACTCTCCCACTTTTCTGGTGTACTTGGACTAAGATTTATGTTCCTCATCATTACTAACGAAGACCTGTACTGTTTCACATATCCTTCTCTTTCAGCCACGTCTCACATTACTCTTTCTCCCTTCTGTACTTCATCCAGATTCCTACTTTTCAGTTTTTCATTTCATCCAATTCACAGGTTTCTTCTACATGCCAAGATCTTGCTCATATATTAGGGTCCTTGAACACTGGGGGTTTTTCCTATAAGACGAATCTTTCTGTATTGTATGAAAAGCTAACTCTTTTTATTCTCAGGTCTTAGCTTAAATATTCTCACTTGAAAGAAGTGGTTAGAGTCTGTATAATCCAAATTAATATTTCTTTTTTTCTTTTTCTTTTGAGACAGGGTCTTGCTGTGTCACCCAGGCTGGAGTGCAGTGCCACAATCTTGGCTCACGGAAACCTCTGCCTCCTGGGTTCAAGCAGTTTTCCTTTCTCAGCCTCCTGAGTAGCTGGGACTACAAGCGCACACCACTACACCCGGCTAACTTTTTTATTTTTAGTAGAGATGGGGTTTTGCCATGTTGATCAGACTGGTCTCAAACTCCTGGACTCAAGTGATCCATCCGCCTTGGCCTCCCAAAATGCTGGCATTACAGGCATAAGCCACCACGCCCGGCCCAAATTAATATATCTATATATAAAAATTATATGTATGAATCTTATATAATGTGAATTAAGATTATATCTAATGTTCGCCCCAACACCCTTGTTGGATATTCAGTCCCTTGCTTCACTTTGCATGTGAACACATTTTGTAATAATCTCTTCACTTTGCTCAGTTGGATTTCTGTGCCTGTCTTCGTCTTCAGAATTGAAACCCTAGGAGTACAGGACTGTGGCTTTCTTATTCACCACTGCAGCTCCGTAACTAAGAGAGCATCTGATACATATGTGTGAAGGGAATTGGTTAAATATAGACCACTAGGTCCAGTGGAGTCCACAGCCTATTCACTTCATGTAGTTTCCAAGAAACAAATGCTTCTCAACATATATTAATGAATGAGATATGGGCCAGGGTATCTGGTCTGGCTGGAGATGGCTTAACTTTGAGTTCACTTGAGAGGGTATCAGTGTGAGCAGGAATGCTTTCACTCACTTCAAGAATTGCATGGTGTTGGCCGGGCGCGGTGGCTCTCGCTTGTAATCCCAGCACTTTGGGAGGCCGAGGCGGGCGGATCACGAGGGCAGAAGATCGAGACCACGGTGAAACCCCGTCTCCACTAAAAATACAAAAAAAATTAGCCAGTCGTGGTGTCGGGCGCCTGTAGTCCCAGCTACTTCGAGAGGCTGAGGCAGGAGAACGGCGTGAACACAGGAGGCGGAGCTTGCAGTGAGCCGAGATTGCACCACTGCACTCCAGCCTGGGTGACAGAGCGAGACTCCGTCTCAAAAAAAAAAAAAAAAGAAGAAGAATTGCATGGTGTTTAGGGGGAAGAATCACCCCGCTTCTCTGGGGAGACATGAGGGCTCTGTGGCTCCTGTGGGCTCTCAAACTGTTGGAAGATGATTGCTAAACCTGAGTTTTCAGGTCTCCTAGTTATATTCATTTAAACTTATACATGATTTGTCACTATTTTAAGTTGTTTTTCACTGAAAAGTCAGTCTGAATATAGAGCCTTATTTCATTCAGATCAGAAAAACTGGGTTTTGGTAAAATCTGTTTATCTATAATTTTTAAGTAAGTACAATTTTATAAACCAGTTATTCCTAACTTGAGAGGCCTGGAGGATTTATTACAATGTGTATTTCAGGGCCACATCTGCAGAAGTTTTGATACAACATTTCCTTACTAATACCCCTGACAGCACATTTTAGCAGGCATCCTGTGTTATTCAGAAGCAGAACGTTTATGCACTACACTTTGGGAGAGAGAAGTGCATGTTATGTTACCATTTAAAGACGCCTGGTTCTTGTGGGGCAAATTGGCAAATGATTTATCTGAACTAATGGCAGAGTGGAATTTTAATACTTTAGGGTTTTCAGGAATCTTAGAGCTGTTTTCATTTGTCTCACACATACAGCCTGAACCTTGAAGACATTAATGAATTTGTCACAGAAATTAAATTGGGCCAAAATTTACATTTGCAACCCATGTCTGTGCTCTTCATTCTAAAGCACAATGGCCTAGAGTCATATTTTAACCTCTAAGTTTCATCTTATTAAAAAATAAAATAAAATAAATGTAAATACATGCATGTATTATACTATATATACAATTTATATACATTACAATATTAATTTGAATTACACATGACATCACTAGTAAAGGCCAGTTACAGTTTAGACTGAGATAAGCCCTGTGAGAATTTACTAAGGTCAAAAAGACTCCTTTTAATAGTGACTCAGTGGTACCTACTCTAAGGACAAAGGCTCCAGTATGTATCCTAATCTAAGTTATTACTGAATGTGAGTCCTGTGATAGCTTCTAATGAAAATTTTCCATTGAAAAAAATCAATGTTAATAACTGGAACTCGAGAGCTGTAATGGGTTCTGCTGTGTTTTTCGGGCTTAGACTGTGTGCTATAATATGCTAAGAAGAGGAGTTGATGACCTGTGAGCTCTGGTCACTTCCTGATCTCATTTGACTCTTTGGTCTTTAGTTTTAAAAGGGTGATCAGAGAGGTTGCTTTATAATGGAGAAGTTGAACAAAAGGACCATCAACCTGCAGGCTCACTGGCACAGCGCAAGTTTCACCGGATAAGCATTTCAGTAAAGAGGACTATTGCCAAAAGCAATACTTGCAAGGAAGCTTTGTTACAGAGAGGATTTTTTTTTTTAAAGAAGCTGCTAGGAAAACTGACACTAGAAGCTAACTAGAGTCACTCTTTATAGATATCAATGAAATTGTAAGTCTGAAGACATTACTTACCTAGATACAGTAATGGACTTTATTTAAGAACCAACTTTATACATACCTAATATACCTAGGCTTGTTGATCAAGTTGGCTGGCTGGGGAAGAATAAAACCATCTAGAAGATCCACATGATGAGAGAAAGCATTCGGGGAGGGCAGACAGAGACATGATGCTGGCCACAGATAGAACCCAGAGACGCTCTGTGATTGAAGTAGTTCTAATACCTGGAAGCTTCGATTTGCTCTTATAACGTGTCTAAAGCCATTCAATTCAAGACTACCCTTCCTAGTTGGTACCTGTAGATGTAATGCATCTCCTAAGGTATTAGTCTAGGCTCCACCGGACAGAACAACTACCTGGAGGTAGGTGGTGGAGCCTCCGGACTCCGCGACACATTTCACAATGCTGTTTACTCCAAAACACTGGCCTTATTGAACTAATCTAGCTATTGGGTAAGACGAGAAGTAATACACGAACATTCTTAAAGTCTGTTCTCTTTTGCCTTGTGACCTTAAACATTTCAAAGACCAACATGAACACTATTGAATAGAATTGTGTTTCCATCGTCATAACTAATCTGAAAGCCTAAGTTATACCTCTTTCACTGCACATCCAATCTATTTTATGGGCAGAAGAGCACAATGGGCTCAGCTATGCAGGCTTTAGGAGTTATTTTAACCTTTAAAGAACAATAGACACAAGTAAAAGTACATACATAAAGTAGGCATTTTATATTTAATTTTTATTTTCACATGCATGAAAAGTGTGTTCCAAAAAAAGATTAGAGAAATCCATGGCATGTCTTTCTGGTTAATGTTACTTTATTTTTTGGTTCATCTACGCTACTACTTACAAGTTACTTGTTTTTTTTTTCATGGAAAATTTTTTTTAAATGAATTGATTTTGCTTTTCATCAGCACAGTTGTTGACTAATACCAAAGTTAGTTAGAAGGTTATGATTTTTACATTTATAGAATGTCAGGGGCAGCATTTAGACAATACATCATAGTAACTTGGCATTTATGAAATATTAGTTTTCCATAAACATGAACTCAGAGAGGAAGGTTACATTTTTTTAAATTATAATAACATTTTGAAAACCATCTGTCCTTTAAAATGTTACTAAAATATATATTGGAACTGGTGTTTTAGATGCCAGTCCTTCCTGAAGAGTGTTTTGAGATTTTTTTCAAATACTGCCTCAGTTCTATATAAAATAGAAAATATTCTGCCTTGTAAAATGACTACTGGATGTAGGTAAGAAGAAGTTAAGGAAATATTACATAAAAGTAGATTTGCAAAGGTAATTTGCTGAAGGATTATTTACACTTTGATGAGTGGATCTGGATATTTTGATACTAAGTGAAAGTGGTTCCACTGGAATTAGAAGGGAATAGAGATCTGAAAGCAGGAGTGAAAAGAATGTGTGTAAGCCGGGCACGGTGGCTCATGCCTGACCTCAGGTGAGCCGCCCACCTCAGCCTCCCAAAGTGCTGGGATGACACGCTTGTTAAGTGGTACTCTAATTAATCAGTAACTTAAACCTCAAAAGAGATTCATTATGTACACAAAATTAATCTTGTGTAATCAAGTGTATAAGTAAAATTAATTGAAGAAATCAAAAAACGCAAGGTGGCTGACACCTGTAATCTCAGTGCTTTCGGAAGTCTAGGTGGGAGGATCCCTTGACTTAAGGAGGCTGAGACCAGTCAAGCAACACGGTGGGACCCCATCTCTGTAAAACAATTAGCCGGGGATGGTGGTGCATGCCTGTAGTCCGAGCTACTTGAGAGGCTGAGGCAAAAGTATCGCTTGAGCCTAGGACTTGGAGTCTGCAGTGAGCTATGATCACACCACTGACTCCAGCCAGAGCAACAGAGGGAGACAATGAGAACACGTGGACACAGGAAGGGGAACATCACACTCTGGGGACTGTTGTGGGGTGGGGGGAGGGGGCAGGGACAGCATTAGGAGATACACCTAATGCTAAATGACGAGTTAATGGGTGCATCACACCAACATGGCACATGGATACATATGTAAGAATCCTGCACGTTGTGCACATGTACCCCAAAACTCAAAGTATAATAATAAATAAATAATAAACCACAAAACACTTGTAATTCCAAATCCAGATATATAAACCACAGGAATACTTAGATAAACACACGTTATACACACATATAGTATATGTATGATAAAATATACTTGTATGTTCAACTTGGGAAAGGTTGATGATTTTAGAAACTAATAATTCTATTGCCTTGTGCTCTAATGATTTTCAATTTGAAGATTTATTTGGGATCAAATATATGAGGCTCCATATACAAGACATCTTTCTTTCCCCTCTTCTCAGCACCATTTTTTGGCTGATTATTGGACTACAACTGGGAGATCTAGAACTAAATTCCTGCTTAGTGTTTACTTGTTCAGAGCATAGGCTTTGAAATCGTCCTGTTTTGCCTCAGTCTCCACAGTGGTACCTACTAACCTCATGACTAGGGGATCGTGTAGCATTTCTCTAAGCCTTGTTTTCTTAGCTGTGAAGTGGTAAATTTTGGAAGTGCTTTGTTCATAGGATTTCTGTGGAAACTGAATTGGGTAAAGAATGTAAGGCATTTAGCACAGTAAAATAACCTGGATTACAGTAACTTTTCAAGGAGTGTTTATTAGTACTTAAACTGCCATTGTCATCAAAATTCTGTTTTTACATATGAACTTAGAAATGCCATTGTAACCTTCTCAACTCATTTGGTCATTTAAAATAGAGAGGTTGAGTTAGGTGTTTCTTAAATTTCTCTTTAGCTCTGATACTATGTGTCTGACGTTAAGTAATGCAAAGTTGGTAATTAAATCTTCCCCTTTCGTGATGTAGGAGAAAGGCATAAAAAATTTCTGGGTGACTGGATTCCCTTGCAAGTTTATTAGAATTGTAATTACGTAGCATTTTGAATAAAGCGTTCATTCTGGAAATCATTAAGTTTATTTTTCTTAACTCCGTATTTTGTCAACTGTGGAAAAATTGGGATTTAGGAGTAACCTCTGATTTAAAATTCCACCTAGTAACCATCTAAATTGTAGTCTTGTAATTTCCTAACTTTGGTCTTGAAGGTGTTTATCATTCTTATGCGTTATCATACTGTATTATATATTTATGCAACATAAAATGTATAGTTTTAACTATTGCACATGTTTACATATGAAAGGTGTAGTTTTGAACTTATCATTATTAAATTTGCTAATTTTGCTTCACTATTCATTTTGGACACTTATCCATATTAGTACATGCAACTCAAGTTTATTCTTTTGAGCTACTGTATATCATTCAAATGTATGAATAAATAACCTTGCTTTGGTGGACATTTAAGTATTTTCATGTATCAGTATGAAAAACAGTTTCAAAATGAACATTCAAATATACATTGCATATATGTGTATAATATTTGTATATATGAAGGTTCCTGTGGGTCATATATCTGAAATCAAAATTACAAGTGTTTTGTACCTTCTATAATTAATTTTACTCTCAATTTTAAGTAAACAAGATTAGTTTTTGCACATGATGCATCTCTTTATTCAGTTAAAATTACTGACATAATTAGAATACCACTTAAAACTTGAGAATATTTTCAGGGGTATTTATGCAAAACTTACATAAATGTGTTGAAAAGTCCTTTTGTATATATGTAGAGATTACATGGTATGTTAAATTCATCAATTTGCCTAAATATCAAGTTATACTTAAGTAGTGTCCATACACCATGCTTTTGCTTGACTGAACTCCAATATGTATATCCGGAGTACTTTTTAACATTCATAGGTTAAGTGGCCTGTTTTGGAAAATGATATTAAAAATGTAATTCAGATGAATGCTTAAAGATTAAAAATGAATGAGCTTTCGTATTAATCATCAATATGACAACCCTAAAGGGAAGCATGATTTTCAAATATACCTCCTTGTAGGCAGGATAATTCAGAAATGCACAGTGCATATTAGATATGGGATTTGAGTCATAGTGTATTTCTCTAAGAATGTAATTTATTGTACTTTCACATCCACCCCACTGAATATGCAGAGTTTAAGATGCAATGGCCAGAAGACATGAGCGTGTCACTAGAAGGATGTGGACGTGGGCTCCGGGGCTGTTGATGATGACGGTGGTCTTTTGGGGTCATCTGGGGAATGGACAAGGCCAAGGTAAGTGCAAGGATTTTCTAATTCTTTGCGAGTTGGATGCGAATTTCACTTTGTGATGAAATTATGTTGAGTCTTTGGTTTGATGTTTAAGCAATTTTTTACAATCTTCCGTCAGGTTTTTGTTACAGGGTATTGTAATATCTCTGCACCAGTTAAATTGAAATAGAATTAGGTGTGAGTAAATGCATCAAAATTGAAGCCATCTTTCTGAAATTGGCTTTTCTCTGTTGTAATTGATGATATGTATATATATGTGAGGTTTTATGAAGCCATATATATGCGTGTGTCTCTGTTGTAGTTGGTGGTATGTATATATATGTGAGGTGTTACGAGGCCATAAATATGCGTGTGTGTGGGTTTTGGGTGGGTAGGTGTGCCTGTGAGTTTGTGTGTGTGGTATTTTACAAGAACACGTAGCATATAAAGTTGTCGTGATTTTGAAGAAAAGTTTTTGGACGTTTGTCTGTTTAGGGTTTTTATGTTTTTGGATGTTTGTCTCTTTAGGGTTTTTATGTTTTACATTTTAAAATTTCAAGAACCTATTCTTAAAGGATGCGATGTTCTTTAGAAATTAAATGAAAAATGTGACGTTTCTCATTCTTCTGCCAAGTGTATTTAGGGGAAATTAATGAGAGAGTGGAGCTGCAAGGTTGTGGCATCCTGAAATGTCTGTTGGAGCGTAGAAAAAGGCCATAGATTTTGTAATAAGGCTTTCAATACTGATTTCATCAATAGCTGTATGGAGTGGTTTGTGCCAAATCTAGTATCTGTGAATGTATTTTGTGATAAGTATTGTATTATTTTTGGAGGTGTGTTGCCTGCTCAGATACAAATTGCAATTCTGTATTTTATGTGATAAAACATCCTGACATCGCTGAAATTTTCTTTTCCTTTCCGGGCAAGTATATTCGGCATTGATTTCCTGCATTTTCAAGGCTTGAAATGAAATCTGTGAGCAGGAAGTTTACAGAGTTATTTCAAGGGATAGGTATATTTCTCCAGATAAAATTGAAAGTGTGCAGTGTTATTATATAATTGTGATGAAGTTGAGCTTTGCTAGTTTGAAGTATCTAATAAAGTTTAACACTTTTTAAAAGATCCTTCAAAAAAAGCAGTTTTCTTGCCATATGTAATATTGTTCAATGAAGTTTTGAAATGAAATAGATATTTTTCAAAACCACAAATGCATCTGTGCCTTTATATGAACAGTTGTATATACATGTAAGCAGATAATACATTTTGTTAATTAAGATCAGCTTTGATTTTAATTTTTCTTTCCTGTCATTCAGAATTTGTATTTGCATCTAATAGAATTCTCATTTTTCTTTTTTGTCATAAAACTAATGTAAAATATATTCAATACACATAGTAGTTTTTTTCACCAAAGGTCTAAAACAAGAATATGTAGACAGTAGCTACGTTGGATTTCTTTGGCTATAAGAGTTGTCTATTTCTCTGGTGATGTGTAGAATTACTAAAATGCAGCATGACAACTGTTTCTCTGTAATAGTGATCCAACATGACATGTAGTATTACACAGGGTTGCTAATACCTTCCTCTGACCATCATTTCCAGTAATTGTGGCTTGTTTTAGATGAGGAATAGGTTATTAGATATTTAAAATATTTGAGAAAAATAGGTATCTTCTCTCTTATTTACCCAAACCCTTTTATTTACTCAATATTGATGGCTCAAGTATTCTATCTTTCACTAGGGACCATCATTTATTAAAAAATGGCCTGAAATCAATTCCAAGTCTAGCTGTAGTGAAGCTTCTAGTGGGAAATGCAAATTAAGTAATTTGTTTTCTTTCTAAAAGGATAAATTAAAATAGACAATGATTCAAAGAACAAAACAACTTAATAGAAAACATAATGGAATGCTTTGATACTATGATTCAGGGAATTTTGCTTCCTTAGTGGTAGCTAGATTGAGTGAAGGAGATTGCTTAGGTATAATGAGCAAATCTTATAATTGCAAGTATAACCCAAGCTGCATATCATCATTTAGCTCAATAAGCCTCATTAAATATTAAATATTACCTTTTAACTTTTATGCAATTAAGCAGAATTTAAAAATAAAAGTTTTAAAAATTAAAGTTTTTATTACTAAGTATCTTTTAAAATACAAATCTCACAGCTCCTTATTGTCAAGAAAAGAACACATGAAAATTTATAAATAAGGTTTTCTCTCTATTAAATTTACAGTCTTGCATTAAATATTGGTTATTGGGACCCACCATGTCCATGATTATGATTAAGTATCAATGAAAGATGACTCTTGCAGCAAATATGCATGCAAATGTTTTAAGATTATTTTCACATTATTTCACATAATTTCTTAAGCATAATAGGATAAGTAAATTATACTTTCTACACAAGCTCTTCATATTTATGAATAGACCATGTTCTAAATTTTTCAATCATTGGGGAATCCCAATGTCATATTTATGAATGGACCATGTTCTAAATGTTTCAGTCATTGGGGAATCCCAATGTCATATTTATGAATGGACCATGTTCTAAAAGTTTCAGTCATTGGGGAATCCCAGTGTCGTATTTATGAATGGACCATGTTCTAAATGTTTCAGTCATTGGGGAATCCCAGTGTCGTATTTATGAGTGGACCATGTTCTAAATGTTTCAGTCATTGGGGAATCCCAGTGTCGTATTTATGAATGGACCATGTTCAAAATGTTTCAGTCACTGGGGAATCCCAGTGTCGTATTTATGAATCGACCATGTTCTAAATGTTTCAGTCATTGAGGAATCTTCCTAGAGAAACCGTGTGAGAAATTGTAGCTAAGCTCAAAAACGGAAGACAAAAATCGATTTAACGAGGAATGTAGATTAATGTCATAGTATTATCGCGACTGTGTGCAACCACTACTTATAAACAATGATATAAGAAATGCAATCTGAAATCTGAATTCTAAATAGGAATGTAGTGCCATTATCCCTCTGGGACCCTTAGGGTCAAAATAAGATAAAAGTGATGAATGGTGGGTTGGAAGTCAGTCAGTGATCCTTGTCAAATTTTTGTATCTGTCAAGAAAAGCATCTGCTTGAGGACATCCATTTTCCTACTTCTGAGTTACAGAATAATAGGTACTTATCCTGAATGTGACATTCCCTGACGTGGACTCTGTCTTTGCTGCTTAGGTGGTGTGTGCATGAGAAAGTGCTTAACATCTGAAAACGGAGACAATCCTTAGAGAAAGATATATATGAATTTTAAAAGGAAATATACCTACGATGGAAATAAAACAAATAGCATAAATATCTAGCTGTATTTGGTCTTTTTGGTAACTATTACAATATATACATTTTCAAACAACTAAGTTCAGCACTGACTTTGGGAGAATCTAGATAAAACTGAACTGACATATAATAAGCATTGGTGTAATTAATAGCACAGCGGGCAGAACCATGGGGGTATTTCCTGAGGAAGAGGGACTATAGAGAGGCAAAAGAAAACCCAGCTCATTCTGGGGAGTGCCAGGAGCAGTTATTATATTCAGAACTGAGAACTTATTTCTAACTCACCAACCCATAGTTCTGGCTGAAGTGCAGTGGTGCAGTCATAGCTCATTCTCAGCCCCAAACTCCTGGGTTCATATGGTCCTCTCATCTCAGCCTCCTGGTAGCTATGACCACAGGTGTGCACTACTTTGTCCAGCCAGTTTATTTTATATTTTATTTTCATTTCATTTGTAAAGACTGGGTCTTGCTATGTTGCCCAGGCAGGTCACAAACTCCTATCCTCAAGCAGTCCTCTAACCTAGGCCTCCCAAAGTACTGACATTACAGGCATGAGCCATTGCATCTGGCTCAAAAATATTTCTGTCCTAATGGCTTTAACAAAGAAGTGCCGTTTTGGGGATATATACAATGGTGTGCTGCTTGGGAGTGACAAAAAAATAATTATAAGAAGAATGGAACGAATATGTCAGTATGTTTTCAAAAGCAAGTTAGCCCAAGTTTTTAAACAAGCATAATTTGAGGGTTTTTGTAACTAACTTAGGGTTTAAATGTAGCAAAAATTTTAAACATTATCATGAATACACAGAAAATTTTAATCAATTTGGTTTCCATGATGAATTTACATGCTTAAATTCCTAATTTCAATTTGCTGCTAGATATGAGAAAGTTTGAGATTTTGAAGAAGCAAGTGGTTCTTACAAATGTAGCAAACTTAAATTTTGAGGACAATTTAATTTAACTTCCATTTTTATGACCAGATTTTGGGTCAGCTGTTAAGCATTCAAAAAATAAAATCTGATAATATCTGGCAATTCCAATTTTCAGTTTTATTGATCTTCACCATGAAATAATATATAAGGTAAGGGGCAAAATTTTGGAAAAGCAGATCACTTTGTTGTCCTATTTAGCAAGTTCTCAAATTATGCCATCTTGGAATCATTACAAGTAATTATACGAAGACAGTATCTTGTGTTTTGTATTTCATTGTTACACATCCAATTGTTCTCTAGAGATATCAGAGAAAACCCACTCAAGAAGGGAAGGTTAGATAAACAGCCCTCTCTCTCTCTCTCTCTCTGTCTTTGCCTCCATTTGGTTCCTTATGTTCATTTCTCAGTGCATTTCAGTTACTTTTATTGTTCCCTTCATTTTCTCTTTCATTCCAGAAGTTTAAGTGATTGCATAATTCTTTTGACAGCTGAAAGTAGTATCCGACTTTGAATGAAAGGTTTACAGCTACAGCTTTTCAATTAGAAAATCTCAGATCATGTGATCTATGAGTTTTAATATCTTAGGATCTCGACCAGTAAGGAATAATCACTTTGAAAAACCTTGATGCTACCTAGAGTTTGTGTTTTGTGAGGTTGCTTGGTAAATTATTTTCCTTTGATAATTGAATATTGCTTCAAGAGAGGTGAGCTCAGACGTTTGGCAATGAATATTGAATGTGTATTCCAAGAGACATGACCTTAAAATATCATCAAGCTAAGTAGTAGTGAAATTGAACTCTGCTGTATAATAGAAGTCAGTGTTTCTTACATCTTTGTGATATATAAATATTTTTACATTGTGGTAGATAATAATTTGTATGGGAACATTTAATTGAATTTAATTTATCCTATGGCAGAATTATGTTGCATAGGTCATTTTAGTTTTTGATTTAAGCATCTTAAAATTACAAATGCAAATATTCAACACGTAAAACCCACATGAATACACACTCCCAAACATTTGAAATCCTAACAGTCATTTCCAACAGCTTTTTCCTACAAAAGAAGTCAGCTCTTCTTAGAGAAGACATGCATTCCCATAGCTTGAGAGGTGCACACTATAAGGTAAACAGAGAAAGGATTACAGCAGTTTAAGTATACCAGCGGATTTACTTTATAGACAATAGACTTTTGAATTACTTGTCTTCAAAATTTGGTTTCTTGAGAAAATTATCTGTGTAGATTAATCATGCATTTCAGATACTTTCCAGACATCTGAATGTTGTTTTCTTAAAAGTAGCCAGCACGCCTTTTTATGCAGTCTGCATGGGAGATAGTAAGAGATGTGTATGCTGTATATCTACTAGTAGAGATTTGTTTATGAGTGCTTCCTTAAAAAATTATTTTTTCTGAAGAAAGGGATTTCTTTTTTATAATTTAGATTAGATGATTTTAAATGTTTTTAGGTTTTAACCTCTCTGATCATCAGGGTCATTGCCATGGAAAAAATGCAAGTTATAGCATATTTCATTTTTATAAGGAAAGAAGTTGATAATTTAGACTTTTTTCTTTTACTAAATTGAATTACATCACTCAATATTTGGATGGCATTAATTCACAATAGCAACAAAAAAATCTTACTATTCAACAAAATAAAGTATGATTTCCTTCACATTTAACTTAATTTGTTCTTTAAAACATCTCCTAACGAAGGTTTTCTCATCCTCTGAAGCTGAATTTATTTAGGAAAAAATATTTTAAACACCATCCCAAGTGATATAACTATTTTTATTGAGCTTTGATGTTCTATTTGAACATATTTGAAGACTGTACAAGCACTCAATTTAGAATTAAGATTTTATTTGGAGATTTTGGTTGTATTTGAAATCTGTTGTGGAATTAAACATGAAGAATACGTCAATTTACTAGATGTCATTGTCTATGACACATTTTAGTCTTATCTTTCTGCCTATATGTAAAGAGGAATAGAAATAATTGGTATAAACAGGAAAAAAGAAGTAAAGTGGTAGGATCAGATGTGAGAAATATATCAGCTAAGATACTCTTTTTTTGTTTGTTTGTTTTTTGTTTTTGTGAGACAGAGTCTTGCTCTGTTGCCCAGGCTGGAGTGCAGTGACACAATCTTGGCTCACTGCGGCCTCCACCTCCCAGGCTCAATGGTTCTCCTGCCTCAGCCTCCTGTGTAGCTGGGATTACAGGTACGCATCACCACACCCGGCTAATTTTTGGATTTTTAGTAGAGACTAGGTTTGACCATGTTGGCTAGGCTAGTCTCAAACTCCTGACTTCAGTTGATCCGCCCACTTCAGCCTCCCAAAATTCTGGGATTTCAAGTGTGAGCCACCAGGGCCAGCCTAAGCTAAGATATTCTAGAAGCTATTAATAGTAAAATATAATGTAAATTGTTTAAAATTAATCTGTATATGAAATTTTTTCTAGGACTTTCCTGCCAGAAAAGTAGGAATAGAATGGCAAAAGGAACGAGGTTCCTTCTACAAGTAGGCACACATCCTATTTCACTTTATCCTGTGATCAGTCTCATAACCATCTCCTGGTGTGAAGTGCTAAAACTGTGCTTTAAGAATAACTTAAGTCCTTTATGTACAAACTAAAGTATGAGAGCCTGAACCTTGGAAACCAAGAGATTCCAAAAAGCCTTATGTGTGAGACTGGGTGCCACAGATCTTGGCAGAAATTACTGCTTATTCTTAATTCTTATTGTTCCTTTCTAGCACTTCAATTTATAATGCCAATATCTACCTCAGCCTAAAGACAAGCTCTAGAATCACTTGTGTTACTTATTACATTTCTTTTAAAAAGCTCATGAATTACACATGAATTTCAAAGTTGCCAACTGAGATTCCAAGGACTTAGAAAAGAAAAAACGTGGCACCTTTCCATTATAAAGGCTGTACGCAGTCTTCATAGTGTTTGTCTTTAAGGGACAACATGCCTCATCCATCAGCAACTTTTCTTCCTTAAATCATCATATCTTGCCTAAAAAGGTTTTCTGAAAACTAAGATTTGCAGATTGTTATATCACATCTTAATCTACGTATCAACTTTAGCATTATCAAAGCATGAACTGTTCTGGGTTTTCATAGTTAATTATGTTTGTGGTAATAACTGGGATGCAATTGTTTTTCTTCTGATGATTTTGTACTTGCTTTTCTTATGGTAACTTCTGATGCTTGTTTGTAAGATCTTCCTCTCTTTTCTCCATCTGGTTATCTTCTTACCTTCTGTCCTTTAACTCAGATGTCACCCACACTGTGTGTCTTTCTGGATTGCTTCTTATTTAACTGTTGCTTCTCATAGTTTACATACCTCCTCCTGTACCACACTATCAACATTTCTCAAGCTGCACTATATGCTGGGTTGTGTCTTTATTTATTTATAAGTTCCTTGATAATTCGGACTATATATTAGTATATTCAAAAAATACTTATGAAGTGTTTACTTTGGGTCAGGAATTATTGAGTGAAGGAAATTGACCAAAACTCTGCCATCATGAAGCTCGCATTCTAACTTAGGGAGACAGATAACAGACAATGAGCCACATAAATATGCAAAGTATCGTAAGTTAGATGGTGAAAAGTAATCCTGGATGGGGATCAGATAATTTTGATAGGATAATTTTTAACTGGGTAGTCAAGAAAGGCCGCACAGAGAAGATGGCAATTGGAAGAACAAGGTGGTGAGAACTGCTGAGTCTGGAGCAAACACACAATTTGGAGCAGTAGAAGATTCCAGAAGTAACAGTATAGAGGCGAAGAAGTGGGAATTGTGTGGAGTCTTTTACTTGCTGTTGTAATGACCTTGGCTATGCTTTGAAGTGAGGTGGAAAGTTGGCAGGGACCTTAGTTTTCTTTTTAATAATTCACTATGAATTTTGAACGGTCACTATTATAGACTCAATAATTTTGCTTTATTACTCTTGCAATTGACTACAAAAGAGCGTATTGAAGAAATGTTAAATTCTAATTTAAACTGATTGAAATAGGTTTTTATCTTTTTATGTTTCTCATCACTGAATATCTCATTTTTAATTAGTTTGAAAGCATTCTAAGATAGTGAGCCAATGCAATTTAGCATAATGCATAACTTATTATTCATCAGATTTAGGTATTTAACCGAGGATGCTAATTAGGAAAGTAACTTGTTCTGTTGGATGATTTTGATAAAGCTACTTTCAAATGATTATCACATCCATTGATGTCATATTAAGTTGTGTTTCTGGAAACCAAATTTAGGCAGTGGTAATGAGTTAATATCTCTAAGTGGATACCTTTTATCTCTACAGTCAAGGATACTTGAAAGTGGAAAAACATACTGGCTTCAAGTCTTGGGAACTAGGACTTACCGGAAATGTGTGTGTTTTTTTTGTTTCCTGGTGGAATTGTCTTCTCGGAAAGATGGTGTTTCCTTTTCAATAGGAAAAAATTGATCCTATGCTGCTTTACTTTAATGCTTTGCTTTTGTCAAAATAGTGTTTTCTTAGGAAAATTAACCTATCATAATATAATGAAAAGAGAAATGCTGAAGACACAAAATGATGTCCATGTTAATATTGAGTAGGAAGCATCAAGGGACATGAGAAGAGGGAAGCGAAGAGAGGGAGAAGAGAAATTTATAGTGTAACAACAATTAGTAAAAAGGATTAGCATATACATGTAGTCAATAAGTCAATAAATGGCTGTTTATAGAAAGCCTACCAGGCACTAGGGGATATAGCAGTGAAGAAGGCAAAGACACAATTGGCTATACTGTAGTGAGGAGGGAAAGAGGAGGAAGACATACAAATACCTAAAAAAAGCAATGGTGTGAAGGGCTATAAAGTACACTACTACGAAGAAGATTACATGTGATAACATGGCTGAGTAAAACTGTCAAGGAGGAAGGCACTGATCTGGCTGTAGGTATTTCAGAGCATTTTTCTCTCTGAGGAGGTAATATTTCATTTGAGAGTTGAGTGAAGACAAAGAGGAAGGTACTTTGAAGATCTGGGGTGCTCTGAGCAGAAAGAAGGGCAGATATAAAGATTCTGTAATTTAAAAAGAGAGCTTGATAGTTTCTTACAAAGAAAAGAAGGCCGGTTTGGCTGGAATGTCCATGAAGGAAGAGCATGGAGAGAGATTACATGAGTGTTCTCAGGGACCAAATCTAGATCTTATATCAAAATGTGAATATAAATTAACTACATTGAAAAGTGTATGATGGATGTGTGATACGATGAGGTTAGCTCTTAGGAGGGTGTACTATTGTGGAAGGGTACACTAGTGAAGGAAGGGGGTTCATTTAGCTGACTATTGCACCTGTCCAGTTGAAGGATGATGGTAGTTGGGATTATGAGTGTAGCAATAAAGTTGGAGAAAATCAGTTGAGATTGGAAGTTGATTTGAAGATGATTGAATTTACTGAGCAAGAATTATATCAAGGTATTTGGATGTAGGGACATGGGGGATTATGGTCACTTTTAGTGATATGGCAAAGTCTTGATGACATGAGGCAGTTTGCAAGTGACAGAGGTGTGGGTAGGTGCGTATGTGTGATTGATTTTACATTTTTTAATCTTAAATTAAGACGCTAGTTAGAATCCAAGTGGAGACATCAAGTAGGCACTGACAAGTTGACTTGGCTAGAGATGTGAGTTAGATCATCGTAGCCTATAGAGCATGCCTAAAGTCATGAATCTAGGTGAGGGGTTGGAAAACTATTATAGCCCATGAGCCAGATCTGGTCTGCCACCTATTTTTGTATGGCTCATGAGTTATAAGTACGTGTGGCATTTATAAGTCTAAAATGTAAAATACAGGGAAATTTTTCAGCAGGGAAAGTTCCATAAATTTGCCTCTTGGCAACACAAAGCCTGCAATATTTACTATCTGGCTCTTTGTCAAAAATGTTACTGACTCCTGATCTGGATGAAACCCTGTGAGGAGAGAGTGTTGACAGAAGAGAGAGAAGCATCACAGTGGAAATTAAAATTATGTCAACTGAAGTGTGTAGGGTAGAGAATTTAAGCCTGAGTATAACAGTAAGAGATTAAAATAACAGTAAATTCATTATCAGCGTGATCAATGAAACCTTTGGGGGCAAAGAGGAACTATCTTCGTCACACCTTTCACTCACTCATAGAAAGACCTTAGGCAGGAAATATAACTTGTTTGAAGATCTGAGATAAGGCTAATGTAGTTTGGACAAAGAAAGCCAATGGGAGGATGACATTACATCTGGCCAAAGATTTAGGGAAGAGCCAAATACTTCAGGCTTTTTAAAGTGATCTTTAGATAAAGAGGAGGTCATCAAGGCATTCCGAATTTGGAGGATCAAATCACATCTGATGGAAAAAATCTGGCTGTATGTGCATCTAGGATGTAAGGAAGCCAACATGGATGTGAAGTTAAAATTGTCCATTGCAAATAATAAAATGAAGGCCCCAGGTAGCCTTGGCAAGGGCAGATTTGGTATAAAATCCTTATTGGAATGGGCTTAAGCAGTAACGGGAATACGGATCTAGCTGTTGTGTTTAGTGGAATTTTATCAGTCTTTTTGTTGTGTATGATATATAGATGGTCAAAATAAGGAACTTCTACATTTTCGGTTTTTGTTTTATTTTAATTGAGATTTGAATTAAAAATAAGAAACTTTTATTTTGAAACTTGGAGACTGTGTTTAAAAAGTATAGAGTAGGGCAAGAAAAAAACCTAAAACTCTCCTGATGAGGAGAGTGCTAATCGTGACTCTAATAATAATAAAATACTTTTCTGATAATTTTTTGTGTGTTTCATTATTTATATATGTATGGGAAGTTGTACCCTAGCCACATGCCAATTCACCTGGTGAACTTGCTCTTCAACGTGGCACAAATATTTCCTTCTATCTTTAGCCTTCCGGGGTTTCTCACATGGACTATTGGCTCTTCCTACATGAACCTGCTGGTAGTACCCTGTAGGAGACATGCTACTCCATGACAACAGGCACCACGCTGTAGGGGAATTACCATACCTGTCAATCACTATCTCTAGAATGTGGCCTTTCATGAGCCCTGAGATTTCATACTGTTTCTCTGAGCTGTAACAATATTTATATTGAAAAAATAAACATGTTCTTCTATCTTTAATATTTTATATCTTATAATTTGAATATCCCATTTTCATTATACTACTTAGCTGCTAAGTTATGTTATAAAAACAAGTTTTAATTATCTGCAAACACCTTCAAATCTAATCCTTACCGGTGAAGACTGATGTCTGGTTACCATCTGTTAGGACATTTATTTCCATACAGTATTTATAGCGCCTTTTTGTTATTGATTGGTATGATAAATGTGTAACTCTTACACAAAGACAAAATTTTTAGATTTTTGTATTTAAAATACTGGTTATCAAAAGAAAAACCCAGATGTTATTTGTTTATGTTTCTGCTTGAGGTACTGAATCTATTTCAAGTCATATTTCTCAGTATTGATATACTTAATTTTGCTGAAATAATAACACACTAACTTTAGCTACTTTTTTTCTCAGTGTATCTCCTTGTCGCTCACCATTTCTGCCTCATTTCACTTCTCATCTTTATTTCTTTTTCTTTGGTCTTCTTTTACTTTAGGGATTCTTTCAATTTAGAAGTGTTCTTGTTTTCTGTTAATTACTATTCTTCTTGGATGTACACAGTTATCCTTTTCCATTTCATTTGTGAATTCATCTCAGAGGCATTTTGTATGTGCCTTTTACTCATAGCTTCTCAGAAGTCCCTTTCGAGGTTACCGATTTAACATGTCATGTACTATAAGGTTTGCATGGCATGGTGGCAGCTGACTTTGGTCTTTACAAGGATTGAAATGTTCACTCAACATGGATTGGTAGAATTTATTTTTTCCTTAAACATTTCATCGCCTTGTAAACAAACAAAAGCAAACCCAAGACTCAAAACTGACATTACTATTGGTGCCCCTGGAAATAGCTACCTTCTCACTAAAGTAGATTTTGTCATCCAACTTTATGTGTTGTTGAACACACATGGTGCTGTATGAGCACTCACTCACTAGTCTAGAAAACATTGCTGTGACCAGTTACCAGAAAAATAAATTCAGATTGCTCTTCACCTTCCACAGATGACCCTTCTGAAAGCCATTTGAATTCATTATAAATTATAGTTATATTAGTGTGACTTTAATTCACTTGTAATCTGAACTTTATGTGCAATGCATTTTTTCCCGTGTTTAATCATTTTTGAATGCTAAATCATTTGCAAACAAATGGCTTGTCCTTGAGAAAGAATTTAAGGCTGAAAGTACATTAAGTGCCATCTGGGTATCTGTGTCAATGGTTTTGTCACTACAAATGTGTGTGTGTGTGTGCATATCACCTACTTTATCACATTTATTTGATAAAATTGATATGCAATCTCTAAATCATTGTGTCTCCAACTTGTGTTATGCCACAAATACAAATTTTTGTCCTAAAGTTGATGGTACCCTTTGTAAAACTAGAAGTTCTCATTTGTGCAAAGGAAGGAAAAATAAAACAAGAAACAAATTCAATAAAAAAATTAAAGGTCAGATTTCTTTTATAGCTGCTGAATTCCTTTCTTTCCTTTCCATCATCCTCACATTCCCAAATCTCAACAAAGTTAAGAAATTAAAACACACATCATGAGATCATATGTTCACCTTGTTCAGGAACTGAAGGATTACATATACAAGACTATACCTTAATAAGTAGAGGGAGAAATATGAAGATATGAATAGAATATGAAAATTTATTATAATGCAGTTGTATTCTAAAGTGTTTCCTAGGCAGGCTAAGAGTATGTTGCCAGGAAATTTTAAGAGACCCACTCCATTATATAGAAGAGGATGTGTGTAGATCTCTTAATTCTGAAATGTTTAGAACTGAGTACAACAGGTCTTTGAATAACGACGTTTCATTCAATGTCATTTCATTATGATGTTGATGAGAAAAAACAAATTGATTCCAATTGGGGTTCACTGTCTGTGTAGAGCTTATGTATTCTCCCCATGTCTGCATTGATATTCTCTGGATGCTCCAGTTTCCTCTCACTTCCCAAGGCTGTGCATGTGAGGTTGATTGACGTGTCTATGTGGTCCCAGTCTGAGTAACTGTGGGTATGTGTGAGTGCACCTGCAATGCGACGGCACCCTGTCCAGGGCTGGTTCCCACATTGCGTCCTGAGCTGACAGGATAGGCTGCGGTCAACTGCAACCCTAAACTGAAATAAGTAGGTAAATAATGATTTTACTAGCTTTTATTAATCTTAAACGTATGAATAGCTGAAATTTATTTCAGCATTTAATATTAGAAGTGTTTTGATCTTTATTTACAAGTTTGTTGACGTTTTAGTTACCAAAAGCCATAGAAGCTTAACTCTTTTGATGTCAACCTATGGTAAAATGGGTTTCGCTGACTGTATTTTTGTACCAATTAACCATCCCCAATTTATCCCTCCGTATGCGTGTATCAAAACATCACGTGACCATAAATATATATACCTATGACCAGTTTTCAAGCACCTGTCAATGATGTTAAGTGAAGACTTATTGTAGTCCTTTTTTGGCATAACGAAAATGTGTGTGTTTTGTTCAAGATTGGAAAAGTTCTTTGTGTAAAGAACTAGACAGTAAATATTATAGGCTTTGCTGGCCATATGTAGTCTCTGTCTCTCCTTCATCTACTCATTCTTCTTCTCCCCTTCCTTCTCCTTCTTTAAACACTTCCAAAATGCCAAAACAATTTTTAGCTCTCAGCCATATGAAGCAAGCCATTGATTAAATTTGGCTTGTAGGCCCATAAGGTGTGAATTCCTTTACATCATCAGAATGCCGCATATATATGAAATGTTATCTATGAGAAATTAATGGGGCTCCCAGCAGAGAGAAATTAGCCTAAGTTAAGTTTGGGCTTTGGAATTCAGGGGAATGCCATGCACAAAAATGCTCTGCTTTTAAAACTAGTTACTAACAGTCCATTTCTGATATCAGAAATACATGAAAACTACCAATTGAACGGACATTATTCACTACTTTAGTGCTGCTACTCCTGTGTGGTGGAAAAAGAATCCAGAAAGTTTTCCTTTCCATTTGAACATTCATGCAATAAAAATTTCCAAATCTTTTTTTGAACAAATTTTTTATCTTATAGCTCTCTTGTGTACTTTATAAGTACGTTTTGCTGCTTATTCTCAGTAACTGTATTGAAACAATCTGTTTTCCTTTATCAATCAAAATAAAATAAGAAATTTAGCTTAATACTAATATTAAGCTGAAGTGCAAGATATATGAAAAAGAGAGAAAAGAAGCAGGATAAACTGACCTTTTGATAACTGCAGAGGACAGCAGATCAAAGACTGGACTTTAACGTCTGACATTTTCAGAATCTATCACAGTAAGTCCACTGGGTCCAGAAATAGGTTTTAATCCTAGATTGAAATGACAATGCTGTCATGACATTGAGTTTGATGGAAAAAGTGAAGTTAAAGTTTTTCTCAATATTTTTTTAAAATCAATGATTGATTTAACTATAAAATGGACTGATTCTGAAGAACTCATTCTGACGTTGGAGGTGAAAATGCTTTTACTCTAATCATTAAAATCAATTTCTCTAGATATCTGACTTTATTCTGCTTTATAACATAAAGAATGAAACTATATTTATTAATGAAGTGTAATCTAGCAAAGTGGCATAAGCATAATTATGAGTCACTTACTAAAGTTGTGTGTTTTTTTCCATTGCATGAAAACCCTGCCTTGTTTTAATTTTTATTGACTCTTTAAAAGCAATTTTAGGTTTGTAGAAAGAAGTGAATAAGCATTCACACGTCATCCTCAGCCTCTACCCCAATTTCCCCGATTTTTAACATCTTGCAATAGTGTGGTACATTTGTTATAGTTGATGAGTCAATATTGGTACATTACTATTGACTAAAGTATGTAGTTTGTATTAGAGTTTACTCCTTGTCTTATGAATTCTGTAGGTTTTGTCAAATGTGTAATGACAAATAATCCTCATTACAGTGTCATACAGAATAATGGATTCACTCTCCTAAAATTCTTCCTTGCTCCATCCGTTCATCGTTTCCTCTACTAATTTATGTAGAAGATAAATTAGTAGATTGAGTTGATGGTTATAGCAGTTTAAAGCACAGATAGAAAACTAGATTGACCTGCCTACCCAGACTGTGCTTCTCACTCTCACTGTGCCCTTTCTTAACCTTTGGAAATGCTTTTATTCATATATAAAATAGGCTATAACTTCATATAGTTGTATTACAAAAAGTTAATGCACAGAAAAAGACTTGTGCTAGGTATATGGTTTCTTCTCAGTTAAATGGAAGCCATTGCGTGTGTTTGTCAATAGAATTCGTCATACTTTATCTCACATATCTTTACGTCATTGTTGGCACATGACATGTTTAGACTGCACAAATCTCCTCCAAATCCCTAATAGTCACTGATCTCTTTACTGTCTCCATAGTTTTGCTTTCTCCAGAAGGTCATGTAGTTGAATCATACGGTATGTAGACTTTTCAGACTGGCTTCTTTCACTTGGCAATATGCATTTAAAGGTTCCTGTGTGTCTTCTGTAGCTTGACAGAATACTATTCCATTGCCTGGATATACCACAGTTTATTTTTCCATTCACTTCCTGAAGGACATTTCGATTTTAGTGATCATGAATAAGGCTCCTGTAACATTCATGGGAAGAAGGCTTTTGTGTGCATGTAAGTTTTCAAATCCTTTAAGTAAATACCGGGAATGTAATTGCTGGGTTGTGTGGTAGGAGTATGTTTAGTTTTATAAGAAACTGCCAAACTGACTGCCAAAGTAGCTGTACTATTCTGCATTCTCACAAGCAATGAATAAAAGTTCCTGTTTCTCCTCACATTTGCCAGCTTTTGGTATCATCAGACTTTTGGATATTGGTCATTTTAATAGTCATGTAATAATATCTCACGGTTGCTGTGACTTGCAGTTCCCTAATGATACATGACTAGTAACTTCAAAATCCCCATTTGACAGCTGTATTTAGACCTTTGGACTATTTTTTAAATGAGTTGTTTTCTTTCTTATTTTCGAGTTCTCTGTATACTTTAAATACCAGTAATTTATCTGATATGTTTTGAAAATGTTTTGAATGTGTTTTGAAAAAATTTTCTCCCAACCTGTGGCTTTTGTTTTCATTCTAAGCACAGTTTTAATAACAAAAGTCTTTAATTTTAATGATGCTCAATTTCTCAATTTTTTCTTTGTCTAACCCAATAAATCAGAAAGCTTTTTATCATTTCACATGACTTAATATTCAGGCAAGGTCTATATAGGCCCCTTTCAAACAGTCATAAAGTTTAGAAGCTCTGACCTCACAAACAATAACAACGACAACATAGAAACAAAAATGACAGCTTTTGATGTTGTCTCAGTAATTTCTCAATTCAAGAACAGATTACTGAGCTTTATAAGCAATACGTATAGATATCAATTTCACAATAAAATACCTTATGATATTTATCAAATCACCTTAGTTTTGGTCACTTATTACTATTAGACTAAAATGTAATTTGTCAGACATGAGAAATCCTTTGGAGTATTTTTTAGAGAACCAAGTATTTGTTTTAGCCTTTTCAGTTCTTCTCTTGCTGTTTCTCCAGTATAGTCATTCCAATTGTCTCTATAGATGTATTAATACCAGGTACATAGTAAACACAATTATCTCCCACGTGTACCCCAACCCCCTTCCCTGTTCATGCAGTGAACATAAAGGAAGCAGGTCAAAAGGAAGCAGGTCATGTACCCTGTGATGTGCTGGGTTGTAAGGAAAGGTACACAATTAATGTACCATGTCTGAGTTTTCTTCTTCTCTGTATTTGTTCCATTTAATGCATGTATGTTTTTTATTCCTTAGGCCTCTCCAGTCCTAACACACTCAGGGATACTTGATACAGCTATAAGGCTGTGTCTTTATCAGGTACCTTTGGGTTACCCCCGGCCAGGGGTGGGAAATAGAGGAAGTGAATGTCTGTATCCTCATTAAGTATCACACAGAGCAGAAACATAAAGAAGCCTGTGCCATGAATGGGTCTCTTCTTTCTCCAAAAACCACCTACCCCTTCAACTCCCACTGTTTAAAGAGAAATCTTGTATTAGTCTCCCCATTTTCTCCTCAAATTTGCTTTAGCAAAGCAGTTCCTAAACCTCTGTTAATGTATGTCCCCACCCCTAACTCAACACATAGTCTCATGTCACATCACAGAAAAGAAGTTCAAAACAAAACAAAACAAAGCCACAGTCTTATAAGAAAAATAGGTAAGTTTTACAAAAGTTGTGTACTGTATCTCTGCTTTGAATTTTGTCATTGGCCAAGGATAGTAAAACTCTTGGAAAACTATAAAACAGGAACTTACGTAATATGTTTTACCCAAGATTTTTCAAACATTTTTGGAAGGATACTTATTAACATCTTGCAGAGGTAATCTTACATGAAAAACTTAGCATAAGACCAATCAGGTATTCTATGCAATAATGCAGATATATGAAAAAATAATATAATGAAATAAATGACTTTTCAAAAGGTATTGATCCTAGATCCACATTATTTTTTTGGTTCAGGTGAGGCAATTAGAATGTGAAAAAAAGAAGCATAGAACAACTGTCTAATGAGAGGGACGAATGCTCCTCGGTGGAAAGTTATTAGAAGATAAATTAGTAGATTGACACTTTTGTGTAGTTTATATTTGGAGACATTCCTTTTTCCACTATTACCCTCTTAGCGCTCCGAATCTCCACTTGCATTTTCTACAGAAAGTGTGTTTCAGAACGGCTCAATCAAAACTAAGGTTCAACTCTTTTAGTTGAACAAACAGAACAGAAAGAAGTTTCACACAATTCTTCTGTGTAGTTTTTATTTGTAGACATTCTTTTTCCCAATATAGGCCTCTTAGCGCTCAGAATATCCAATTGCAGTTTCTACAGAAAGAGTGTTTCAGAACGGCTCAATCAAAAGTAAGGTTCAACTCTGTTAGTTGAATGCACAGAACAGAAAGAAGTTTCATACAATGCTTCTGTGTAGTTTATATTTGAACATATTCTTTTTTCCACTATTACCCACTTAGCGCTACGAATGTCCAGTTGCATTTTCTACAGACAGAGTGTTTCAAAACTGCTCAATCAAAAGTATGGTTTAACTCTGTTAGCTGAATGCTCAGATCAGAAAGAAGTTTCACAGAATGCTTCTGTGTAGTTTATATTTGATTATAATCCTTTTTCCACTACTACGCTCTTAGCGCTCCAAATGTCCAGTTGCATTTTCTACAGAAAGAGTGTTCAGATCTGCTCAATCAAAAGTATGGTTTAACTCTGTTAGCTGAATGCACAGATCAGAAAGAAGTTTCACCGAATGATTCTGTGTAGTTTATATTTGAAGACATTCCTTTTTCCACTATTACCCTCTTAGCGCTCCGAATCTCCACTTGCATTTTCTACAAAAAGAGTGTTTCATAACTGCTCAATCAAAAATAAGTTTTATCTCTGTTAACTGAATTTACAGATCAGAAATAAGTTTCACAGAATGCATCTGTGTAGTTTTTATTTGAAGATATTCTTTTTCCCAATGTAGGCCTCTTAGCGCTTAGCATGTCCAATTGCAGTTTCTACAGAAAGAGTGTTTCAGAACGGCTCAATCAAAAGTAAGGTTCAACTCTGTTAGTTGAATGCACAGAACAGAAAGAATTTTCACAGAATGCTACTGTGTAGTTTATATTTGAATATATTCCTTTTTCCACTATTACCCTCTTAGCGCTCCGAATGTCCACTTGCATTTTCTACAGAAAGAGTTTTCAGAACTGCGCAATCAAAAGTATGGTTTAACTCTGTTAGCTTAATGAACATATCAGAAATAAGTTTCACACAATGCTTCTGTGTAGTTTTTATTTGAAGATATTATTTTTCCCAATAGAGGCCTCTTAGCGCTCAGAATGTCCAATTGCAGTTTCTACAGAAAGAGTGTTTCAGAAAGGCTCAATCAAAAGTAAGGTTCAACTCTGTTAGTTGAATGCACAGAACAGAAAGAAGTTTCATACAATGCTTCTGTGTAGTTTATATTTGAACATATTCTTTTTTCCACTATTACCCACTTAGCGCTACGAATGTCCAGTTGCATTTTCTACAGACAGAGTGTTTCAAAACTGCTCAATCAAAAGTATGGTTTAATTCTGTTAGCTGAATGCTCAGATCAGAAAGAAGTTTCACAGAATGCTTCTGTGTAGTTTATATTTGAATATATTCCTTTTTCCACTACTACTCTCTTAGCGCTCCAAATGTCCAGTTGCATTTTCTACAGAAAGAGTGTTCACATCTGATGAATCAAAGGTATGGTTTAACTCTGTTAGCTGAATGCACAGATCAGAAAGAAGTTTCACAGAATGATTCTGTGTAGTTTATATTTGGATACATTCCTTTTTCCACTATTACCCTCTTAGCGCTCCGAATCTCCACTTGCATTTTCTACAAAAAGAGTGTTTCAGAACGGTTCAATCAAAACTAAGGTTCAACTCTTTTAGTTGAACAAACAGAACAGAAAGAAGTTTCACACAATTCTTCTGTGTAGTTTTTATTTGTAGACATTCTTTTTCCCAATATAGGCCTCTTAGCGCTCAGAATGTCCAATTGCATTTTCTACAAAAGAGTGTTTCAGATCGGCTCAATCAAAAGTAAGGTTCAACTCTGTTAGTTGAATGCACAGAACAGAAAGAAGTTTCATACAATGTTTCTGTGTAGTTTATATTTGAACATATTCTTTTTTCCACTATTACCCACTTAGCGCTACGAATGTCCAGTTGCATTTTCTACAGACAGAGTGTTTCAAAACTGCTCAATCAAAAGTATGGTTTAAATCTGTTAGCTGAATGCTCAGATCAGAAAGAAGTTTCACAGAATGCTTCTGTGTAGTTTATATTTGAATATATTCCTTTTTCCACTACTACGCTCTTAGCGCTCCAAATGTCCAGCTGCATTTTCTACAGAAAGAGTGTTCAGATCTGCTCAATCAAAAGTATGGTTTAACTCTGTTAGCTGAATGCACAGATCAGAAAGAAGTTTCACCGAATGATTCTGTGTAGTTTATATTTGAAGACATTCCTTTTTCCACTATTACCCTCTTAGCGCTCCGAATCTCCACTTGCATTTTCTACAAAAAGAGTGTTTCATAACTGCTCAATCAAAAATATGTTTTATCTCTGTTAACTGAATTTACAGATCAGAAATAAGTTTCACAGAATGCATCTGTGTAGTTTTTATTTGAAGATATTTTTTTCCCAATGTAGGCCTCTTAGCGCTTAGCATGACCAATTGCAGTTTCTACAGAAAGAGTGTTTCAGAACGGCTCAATCAAAAGTAAGGTTCAACTCTGTTAGCTGAATGCACAGAACAGAAAGAGTTTTCACAGAATGCTACTGTGTAGTTTATATTTGAATATATTCCTTTTTCCATTATTACCCTCTTAGCGCTCCGAATGTCCACTTGCATTTTCTACAGAAAGAGTGTTCAGAACTGCGCAATCAAAAGTATGGTTTAACTCTGTTAGCTTAATGAACATATCAGAAATAAGTTTCACACAATGCTTCTGTGTAGTTTTATTTGAAGATATTATTTTTCCCAATATAGGCCTCTTAGCGCTCAGAATGTCCAATTGCAGTTTCTACAGAAAGAGTGTTTCAGAAAGGCTCAATCAAAAGTAAGGTTCAACTCTGTTAGTTGAATGCACAGAACAGAAAGAAGTTTCATACAATGCTTCTGTGTAGTTTATATTTGAACATATTCTTTTTTCCACTATTACCCACTTAGCGCTACGAATGTCCAGTTGCATTTTCTACAGACAGAGTGTTTCAAAACTGCTCAATCAAATGTATGGTTTAACTCTGTTAGCTGAATGCTCAAATCAGAAAGAAGTTTCACAGAATGCTTCTGTATAGTTTATATTTGAATATATTCCTTTTTCCACTACTACTCTCTTAGCGCTCCAAAAGTCCAGTTGCATTTTCTACAGAAAGAGAGTTCAGATCTGCTCAAACAAAAGTATGGTTTAACTCTGTTAGCTGAATGCACAGATCAAAAAGAAGTTTCACAGAATGATTCTGTGTAGTTTATATTTGGAGACATTCCTTTTTCCACTATTACACTCTTAGCGCTCCGAATCTCCACTTGCATTTTCTACAGAAAGAGTGTTTCAGAACGGCTCAATCAAAACTAAGGTTCAACTCTTTTAGTTGAACAAACAGAACAGAAAGAAGTTTCACACAATTCTTCTGTGTAGTTTTTATTTGTAGACATTCTTTTTCCCAATATAGGCCTCTTAGCGCTCAGAATGTCCAATTGCAGTTTCTACAGAAAGAGTGTTTCAGAACGGCTCAATCAAAAGTAAGGTTCAACTCTGTTAGTTGAATGCACAGAACACAAAGAAGTTTCATACAATGCTTCTGTGTAGTTTATATTTGAACATATTCTTTTTTCCACTATTACCCACTTAGCGCTACGAATGTCCAGTTGCATTTTCTACAGACAGAGTGTTTCAAAACTGCTCAATCAAAACTATGGTTTAACTCTGTTAGCTGAATGCTCAGATCAGAAAGAAGTTTCACAGAATGCTTCTGTGTAGTTTATATTTGAATATATTCCTTTTTCCACTACTACGCTCTTAGCGCTCGAAATGTCCAGTTGCATTTTCTACAGAAAGAGTGTTCAGATCTGCTCAATCAAAAGTATGATTTAAATCTGTTAGCTGAATGCACAGATCAGAAAGAAGTTTCACCGAATGATTCTGTGTAGTTTATATTTGAAGACATTCCTTTTTCCACTATTACCCTCTTAGCGCTCCGAATCTCCACTTGCATTTTCTACAAAAAGAGTGTTTCATAACTGCTCAATCAAAAATATGTTTTATCTCTGTTAACTGAATTTACAGATCAGAAATAAGTTTCACAGAATGCATCTGTGTAGTTTTTATTTGAAGATATTCTTTTTCCCAATGTAGGCCTCTTAGCGCTTAGCATGTCCAATTGCAGTTTCTACAGAAAGAGTGTTTCAGAACGGCTCAATCAAAAGTAAGGTTCAACTCTGTTAGTTGAATGCACAGAACAGAAAGAATTTTCACAGAATGCTACTGTGTAGTTTATATTTGAATATATTCCTTTTTCCACTATTACCCTCTTAGGGCTCCGAATGTCCACTTGCATTTTCTACAGAAAGAGTGTTCAGAACTGCGCAATCAAAAGTATGGTTTAACTCTGTTAGCTTAATGAACATATCAGAAATAAGTTTCACCCAATGCTTCTGTGTAGTTTTTATTTGAAGATTTTATTTTTCCCAATAGAGGCCTCTTAGCGCTCAGAATTTCCAATTGCAGTTTCTACAGAAAGAGTGTTTCAGAAAGGCTCAATCAAAAGTAAGGTTCAACTCTGTTATTTGAATGCACAGAACAGAAAGAAGTTTCATACAATGCTTCTGTGTAGTTTATATTTGAACATATTCTTTTTTCCACTATTACCCACTTAGCGCTACGAATGTCCAGTTGCATTTTCTACAGACAGAGTGTTTCAAAACTGCTCAATCAAAAGTATGGTTTAACTCTGTTAGCTGAATGCTGAGATCAGAAAGAAGTTTCACAGAATGCTTCTGTGTAGTTTATATTTGAATATATTCCTTTTTCCACTACTACGCTCTTAGCGCTCGAAATGTCCAGTTGCATTTTCTACAGAAAGAGTGTTCAGATCTGCTCAATCAAAAGTATGGTTTAACTCTGTTAGCTGAATGCACAGATCAGAAAGAAGTTTCACCGAATGATTCTGTGTAGTTTATATTTGAAGACATTCCTTTTTCCACTATTACGCTCTTAGCGCTCCGAATCTCCACTTGCATTTTCTACAAAAAGAGTGTTTCATAACTGCTCAATCAAAAATATGTTTTATCTCTGTTAACTGAATTTACAGATCAGAAATAAGTTTCACAGAATGCATCTGTGTAGTTTTTATTTGAAGATATTCTTTTTCCCAATGTAGGCCACTTAGCGCTTAGCATGTCCAATTGCAGTTTCTACAGAAAGAGTGTTTCAGAACGGCTCAATCAAAAGTAAGGTTCAACTCTGTTAGTTGAATGCACAGAACAGAAAGAATTTTCACAGAATGCTACTGTGTAGTTTATATTTGAATATATTCCTTTTTCCACTATTACCCTCTTAGCGCTCCGAATGTCCACTTGCATTTTCTACAGAAAGAGTGTTCAGAACTGCGCAATCAAAAGTATGGTTTAACTCTGTTAGCTTAATGAACATATCAGAAATAAGTTTCACACAATGCTTCTGTGTAGTTTTTATTTGAAGATATTATTTTTCCCAATATAGGCCTCTTAGCGCTCAGAATGTCCAATTGCACTTTCTACAGAAAGAGTGTTTCAGAAAGGCTCAATCAAAAGTAAGGTTCAACTCTGTTAGTTGAATGCACAGAACAGAAAGAAGTTTCATACAATGCTTCTGTGTAGTTTATATTTGAACATATTCTTTTTTCCACTATTACCCACTTAGCGCTACGAATGTCCAGTTGCATTTTCTACAGACAGAGTGTTTCAAAACTGCTCAATCAAAAGTATGGTTTAACTCTGTTAGCTGAATGCTCAGATCAGAAAGAAGTTTCACAGAATGCTTCTGTGTAGTTTATATTTGAATATATTCCTTTTTCCACTACTACGCTCTTAGCGCTCGAAATGTCCAGTTGCATTTTCTACAGAAAGAGTGTTCAGATCTGCTCAATCAAAAGTATGGATTAAATCTGTTAGCTGAATGCACAGATCAGAAAGAAGTTTCACCGAATGATTCTGCGTAGTTTATATTTGAAGACATTCCTTTTTCCACTATTACCCTCTTAGCGCTCCGAATCTCCACTTGCATTTTCTTCAAAAAGAGTGTTTCAAAACTGCTCAATCAAAAATATGTTTTATCTCTGTTAACTGAATTTACAGATCAGAAATAAGTTTCACAGAATGCATCTGTGTAGTTTTTATTTGAAGATATTCTTTTTCCCAATGTAGGCCTCTTAGCGCTTAGCATGTCCAATTGCAGTTTCTACAGAAAGAGTGTTTCAGAACGGCTCAATCAAAAGTAAGGTTCAACTCTGTTAGTTGAATGCACAGAACAGAAAGAATTTTCACAGAATGCTACTGTGTAGTTTATATTTGAATATATTCCTTTTTCCACTATTACCCTCTTAGCGCTCCGAATGTCCACTTGCATTTTCTACAGAAAGAGTGTTCAGAACTGCGCAATCAAAAGTATGGTTTAACTCTGTTAGCTTAATGAACATATCAGAAATAAGTTTCACACAATGCTTCTGTGTAGTTTTTATTTGAAGATTTTATTTTTCCCAATAGAGGCCGCTTAGCGCTCAGAATGTCCAATTGCAGTTTCTACAGAAAGAGTGTTTCAGAAAGGCTCAATCAAATGTAAGGTTCAACTCTGTTATTTGAATGCACAGAACAGAAAGAAGTTTCATACAATGCTTCTGTGTAGTTTATATTTGTACATATTCTTTTTTCCACTATTACCCACTTAGCGCTACGAATGTCCAGTTGCATTTTCTACAGACAGAGTGTTTCAAAACTGCTCAATCAAAAGTATGGTTTAACTCTGTTAGCTGAATGCTGAGATCAGAAAGAAGTTTCACAGAATGCTTCTGTGTAGTTTATATTTGAATATATTCCTTTTTCCACTACTACGCTCTTAGCGCTCGAAATGTCCAGTTGCATTTTCTACAGAAAGAGTGTTCAGATCTGCTCAATCAAAAGTATGGTTTATCTCTGTTAGCTGAATGCACAGATCAGAAAGAAGTTTCACCGAATGATTCTGTGTAGTTTATATTTGAAGACATTCCTTTTTCCACTATTACCCTCTTAGCGCTCTGAATCTCCACTTGCATTTTCTACAAAAAGAGTGTTTCATAACTGCTCAATCAAAAATATGTTTTATCTCTGTTAACTGAATTTACAGATCAGAAATAAGTTTCACAGAATGCATCTGTGTAGTTTTTATTTAAAGATATTCTTTTTCCCAATGTAGGCCTCTTAGCGCTTAGCATGTCCAATTGCAGTTTCTACAGAAAGAGTGTTTCAGAACGGCTCAATCAAAAGTAAGGTTCAACTCTGTTAGTTGAATGCACAGAACAGAAAGAATTTTCACAGAATGCTACTGTGTAGTTTATATTTGTATATATTCCTTTTTCCACTATTACCCTCTTAGCGCTCCGAATGTCCACTTGCATTTTCTACAGAAAGAGTGTTCAGAACTGCGCAATCTAAAGTATGGTTTAACTCTGTTAGCTTAATGAACATATCAGAAATAAGTTTCACACAATGCTTCTGTGTAGTTTTTATTTGAAGATATTATTTTTCCCAATAGAGTCCTCTTAGCGCTCAGAATGTCCAATTGCAGTTTCTACAGAAAGAGTGTTTCAGAAAGGCTCAATCAAAAGTAAGGTTCAACACTGTTAGTTGAATGCACAGAACAGAAAGAAGTTTCATACAATGCTTCTGTGTAGTTTATATTTGAACATATTCTTTTTTCCACTATTACCCACTTAGTGCTACGAATGTCCAGTTGCATTTTCTACAGACAGAGTGTTTCAAAACTGCTCAATCAAATGTATGGTTTAACTCTGTTAGCTGAATGCTCAGATCAGAAAGAAGTTTCACAGAATGCTTCTGTGTAGTTTATATTTGAATATATTCCTTTTTCCACTACTACTCTCTTAGCGCTCCAAATGTCCAGTTGCATTTTCTACAGAAAGAGAGTTCAGATCTGCTCAATCAAAAGTATGGTTTAACTCTGTTAGCTGAATGCACAGATCAGAAAGAAGTTTCACAGAATGATTCTGTGTTGTTTATATTTGGAGACATTCCTTTTTCCACTATTACCCTCTTAGCGCTCCGAATCTCCAATTGCATTTTCTACAGAAAGAGTGTTTCAGAACGGCTCAATCAAAACTAAGGTTCAACTCTTTTAGTTGAACAAACAGAACAGAAAGAAGTTTCACACAATTCTTCTGTGTAGTTTTTATTTGTAGACATTCTTTTTCCCAATATAGGCCTTTAGCGCTCAGAATGTCCAATTGCAGTTTCTACAGAAAGAGTGTTTCAGAACGGCTCAATAAATAGTAAGGTTCAACTCTGTTAGTTGAATGCACAGAACACAAAGAAGTTTCATACAATGCTTCTGTGTAGTTCATATTTGAACATATTCTTTTTTCCACTATTACCCACTTAGCGCTACGAATGTCCAGTTGCATTTTCTACAGACAGAGTGTTTCAAAACTGCTCAATCAAAACTATGGTTTAACTCTGTTAGCTGAATGCTCAGATCAGAAAGAAGTTTCACAGAATGCTTCTGTGTAGTTTATATTTGAATATATTCCTTTTTCCACTACTACGCTCTTAGCGCTCGAAATGTCCAGTTGCATTTTCTACAGAAAGAGTGTTCAGATCTGCTCAATCAAAAGTATGATTTAAATCTGTTAGCTGAATGCACAGATCAGAAAGAAGTTTCACCGAATGATTCTGTGTAGTTTATATTTGAAGACATTCCTTTTTCCACTATTACCCTCTTAGCGCTCCGAATCTCCACTTGCATTTTCTACAAAAAGAGTGTTTCATAACTGCTCAATCAAAAATATGTTTTATCTCTGTTAACTGAATTTACAGATCAGAAATAAGTTTCACAGAATGCATCTGTGTAGTTTTTATTTGAAGATATTCTTTTTCCCAATGTAGGCCTCTTAGCGCTTAGCATGTCCAATTGCAGTTTCTACAGAAAGAGTGTTTCAGAACGGCTCAATCAAAAGTAAGGTTCAACTCTGTTAGTTGAATGCACAGAACAGAAAGAATTTTCACAGAATGCTACTGTGTAGTTTATATTTGAATATATTCCTTTTTCCACTATTACCCTCTTAGCGCTCCGAATGTCCACTTGCATTTTCTACAGAAAGAGTGTTCAGAACTGCGCAATCAGAAGTATGGTTTAACTCTGTTAGCTTAATGAACATATCAGAAATAAGTTTCACCCAATGCTTCTGTGTAGTTTTTATTTGAAGATTTTATTTTTCCCAATAGAGGCCTCTTAGCGCTCAGAATTTCCAATTGCAGTTTCTACAGAAAGAGTGTTTCAGAAAGGCTCAATCAAAAGTAAGGTTCAACTCTGTTATTTGAATGCACAGAACAGAAAGAAGTTTCATACAATGCTTCTGTGTAGCTTATATTTGAACATATTCTTTTTTCCACTATTACCCACTTAGCGCTACGAATGTCCAGTTGCATTTTCTACAGACAGAGTGTTTCAAAACTGCTCAATCAAAAGTATGGTTTAACTCTGTTAGCTGAATGCTGAGATCAGAAAGAAGTTTCACAGAATGCTTCTGTGTAGTTTATATTTGAATATATTCCTTTTTCCACTACTACGCTCTTAGCGCTCGAAATGTCCAGTTGCATTTTCTACAGAAAGAGTGTTCAGATCTGCTCAATCAAAAGTATGGTTTAACTCTGTTAGCTGAATGCACAGATCAGAAAGAAGTTTCACCGAATGATTCTGTGTAGTTTATATTTGAAGACATTCCTTTTTCCACTATTACGCTCTTAGCGCTCCGAATCTCCACTTGCATTTTCTACAAAAAGAGTGTTTCATAACTGCTCAATCAAAAATATGTTTTATCTCTGTTAACTGAATTTACAGATCAGAAATAAGTTTCACAGAATGCATCTGTGTAGTTTTTATTTGAAGATATTCTTTTTCCCAATGTAGGCCACTTAGCGCTTAGCATGTCCAATTGCAGTTTCTACAGAAAGAGTGTTTCAGAACGGCTCAATCAAAAGTAAGGTTCAACCCTGTTAGTTGAATGCACAGAACAGAAAGAATTTTCACAGAATGCTACTGTGTAGTTTATATTTGAATATATTCCTTTTTCCACTATTACCCTCTTAGCGCTCCGAATGTCCACTTGCATTTTCTACAGAAAGAGTGTTCAGAACTGCGCAATCAAAAGTATGGTTTAACTCTGTTAGCTTAATGAACATATCAGAAATAAGTTTCACACAATGCTTCTGTGTAGTTTTTATTTGAAGATATTATTTTTCCCAATATAGGCCTCTTAGCGCTCAGAATGTCCAATTGCATTTTCTACAGAAAGAGTGTTTCAGAAAGGCTCAATCAAAAGTAAGGTTCAACTCTGTTAGTTGAATGCACAGAACAGAAAGAAGTTTCATACAATGCTTCTGTGTAGTTTATATTTGAACATATTCTTTTTTCCACTATTACCCACTTAGCGCTACGAATGTCCAGTTGCATTTTCTACAGACAGAGTGTTTCAAAACTGCTCAATCAAAAGTATGGTTTAACTCTGTTAGCTGAATGCTCAGATCAGAAAGAAGTTTCACAGAATGCTTCTGTGTAGTTTATATTTGAATATATTCCTTTTTCCACTACTACGCTCTTAGCGCTCGAAATGTCCAGTTGCATTTTCTACAGAAAGAGTGTTCAGATCTGCTCAATCAAATGTATGGATTAAATCTGTTAGCTGAATGCACAGATCAGAAAGAAGTTTCACCGAATGATTCTGTGTAGTTTATATTTGAAGACATTCCTTTTTCCACTATTACCCTCTTAGCGCTCCGAATCTCCACTTGCATTTTCTACAAAAAGAGTGTTTCATAACTGCTCAATCAAAAATATGTTTTATCTCTGTTAACTGAATTTACAGATCAGAAATAAGTTTCACAGAATGCATCTGTGTAGTTTTTATTTGAAGATATTCTTTTTCCCAATGTAGGCCTCTTAGCGCTTAGCATGTCCAATTGCAGTTTCTACAGAAAGAGTGTTTCAGAACGGCTCAATCAAAAGTAAGGTTCAACTCTGTTAGTTGAATGCACAGAACAGAAAGAATTTTCACAGAATGCTACTGTATAGTTTATATTTGAATATATTCCTTTTTCCACTATTACCCTCTTAGCGCTCCGAATGTCCACTTGCATTTTCTACAGAAAGAGTGTTCAGAACTGCGCAATCAAAAGTATGGTTTAACTCTGTTAGCTTAATGAACATATCAGAAATAAGTTTCACACAATGCTTCTGTGTAGTTTTTATTTGAAGATTTTATTTTTCCCAATAGAGGCCGCTTAGCGCTCAGAATGTCCAATTGCAGTTTCTACAGAAAGAGTGTTTCAGAAAGGCTCAATCAAATGTAAGGTTCAACTCTGTTATTTGAATGCACAGAACAGAAAGAAGTTTCATACAATGCTTCTGTGTAGTTTATATTTGTACATATTCTTTTTTCCACTATTACCCACTTAGCGCTACGAATGTCCAGTTGCATTTTCTACAGACAGAGTGTTTCAAAACTGCTCAATCAAAAGTATGGTTTAACTCTGTTAGCTGAATGCTGAGATCAGAAAGAAGTTTCACAGAATGCTTCTGTGTAATTTATATTTGAATATATTCCTTTTTCCACTACTACGCTCTTAGCGCTCGAAATGTCCAGTTGCATTTTCTACAGAAAGAGTGTTCAGATCTGCTCAATCAAAAGTATGGTTTATCTCTGTTAGCTGAATGCACAGATCAGAAAGAAGTTTCACCGAATGATTCTGTGTAGTTTATATTTGAAGACATTCCTTTTTCCACTATTACCCTCTTAGCGCTCCGAATCTCCACTTGCATTTTCTACAAAAAGAGTGTTTCATAACTGCTCAATCAAAAATATGTTTTATCTCTGTTAACTGAATTTACAGATCAGAAATAAGTTTCACAGAATGCATCTGTGTAGTTTTTATTTGAAGATATTCTTTTTCCCAATGTAGGCCTCTTAGCGCTTAGCATGTCCAATTGCAGTTTCTACAGAAAGAGTGTTTCAGAACGGCTCAATCAAAAGTAAGGTTCAACTCTGTTAGTTGAATGCACAGAACAGAAAGAATTTTCACAGAATGCTACTGTGTAGTTTATATTTGAATATATTCCTTTTTCCACTATTACCCTCTTAGCGCTCCGAATGTCCACTTGCATTTTCTACAGAAAGAGTGTTCAGAACTGCGCAATCAAAAGTATGGTTTAACTCTGTTAGCTTAATGAACATATCAGAAATAAGTTTCACACAATGCTTCTGTGTAGTTTTTATTTGAAGATATTATTTTTCCCAATATAGGCCTCTTAGCGCTCAGAATGTCCAATTGCACTTTCTACAGAAAGAGTGTTTCAGAAAGGCTCAATCAAAAGTAAGGTTCAACTCTGTTAGTTGAATGCACAGAACAGAAAGAAGTTTCATAAAATGCTTCTGTGTAGTTTATATTTGAACATATTCTTTTTTCCACTATTACCCACTTAGCGCTACGAATGTCCAGTTGCATTTTCTACAGACAGAGTGTTTCAAAACTGCTCAATCAAAAGTATGGTTTAACTCTGTTAGCTGAATGCTCAGATCAGAAAGAAGTTTCACAGAATGCTTCTGTGTAGTTTATATTTGAATATATTCCTTTTTCCACTACTACTCTCTTAGCGCTCCAAATGTCCAGTTGCATTTTCTACAGAAAGAGAGTTCAGATCTGCTCTATCAAAAGTATGGTTTAACTCTGTTAGCTGAATGCACAGATCAGAAAGAAGTTTCACAGAATGATTCTGTGTAGTTTATATTTGGAGACATTCCTTTTTCCACTATTACCCTCTTAGCGCTCCGAATCTCCACTTGCATTTTCTACAGAAAGAGTGTTTCAGAACGGCTCAATCAAAACTAAGGTTCAACTCTTTTAGTTGAACAAACAGAACAGAAAGAAGTTTCACACAATTCTTCTGTGTAGTTTTTATTTGTAGACATTCTTTTTCCCAATATAGGCCTCTTAGCGCTCAGAATGTCCAATTGCAGTTTCTACAGAAAGAGTGTTTCAGATCGGCTCAATCAAAAGTAAGGTTCAACTCTGTTAGTTGAATGCACAGAACAGAAAGAAGTTTCATACAATGCTTCTGTGTAGTTTATATTTGAACATATTCTTTTTTCCACTATTACCCACTTAGCGCTACGAAAGTCCAGTTGCATTTCCTACAGACAGAGTGTTTCAAAACTGCTCAATCAAAAGTATGGTTTAACTCTGTTAGCTGAATGCTCAGATCAGAAAGAAGTTTCACAGAATGCTTCTGTGTAGTTTATATTTGAATATATTCCTTTTTCCACTACTACGCTCTTAGCGCTCCAAATGTCCAGTTGCATTTTCTACAGAAAGAGTGTTCAGATCTGCTCAATCAAAAGTATGGTTTAACTCTGTTAGCTGAATGCACAGATCAGAAAGAAGTTTCACCGAATGATTCTGTGTAGTTTATATTTGAAGACATTCCTTTTTCCACTATTACCTTCTTAGCGCTCTGAGTCTCCACTTGCATTTTCTACAAAAAGAGTGTTTCATAACTGCTCATTCAAAAATATGTTTTATCTCTGTTAACTGAATTTACAGATCAGAAATAAGTTTCACAGAATGCATCTGTGTAGTTTTTATTTGAAGATATTCTTTTTCCCAATGTAGGCCTCTTAGCGCTTAGCATGTCCAATTGCAGTTTCTACAGAAAGAGTGTTTCAGAACGGCTCAATCAAAAGTAAGGTTCAACTCTGTTAGTTGAATGCACAGAACAGAAAGAATTTTCACAGAATGCTACTGTGTAGTTTATATTTGAATATATTCCTTTTTCCACTATTACCCTCTTAGCGCTCCGAATGTCCACTTGCATTTTCTACAGAAAGAGTGTTCAGAACTGCGCAATCTAAAGTATGGTTTAACTCTGTTAGCTTAATGAACATATCAGAAATAAGTTTCACACAATGCTTCTGTGTAGTTTTTATTTGAAGATATTATTTTTCCCAATAGAGGCCTCTTAGCGCTCAGAATGTCCAATTGCAGTTTCTACAGAAAGAGTGTTTCAGAAAGGCTCAATCAAAAGTAAGGTTCAACACTGTTAGTTGAATGCACAGAACAGAAAGAAGTTTCATACAATGCTTCTGTGTAGTTTATATTTGAACATATTCTTTTTTCCACTATTACCCACTTAGTGCTACGAATGTCCAGTTGCATTTTCTACAGACAGAGTGTTTCAAAACTGCTCAATCAAATGTATGGTTTAACTCTGTTAGCTGAATGCTCAGATCAGAAAGAAGTTTCACAGAATGCTTCTGTGTAGTTTATATTTGAATATATTCCTTTTTCCACTACTACTCTCTTAGCGCTCCAAATGTCCAGTTGCATTTTCTACAGAAAGAGAGTTCAGATCTGCTCAATCAAAAGTATGGTTTAACTCTGTTAGCTGAATGCACAGATCAGAAAGAAGTTTCACCGAATGATTCTGTGTAGTTTATATTTGGAGACATTCCTTTTTCCACTATTACCCTCTTAGCGCTCCGAATCTCCACTTGCATTTTCTACAGAAAGAGTGTTTCAGAACGGCTCAATCAAAACTAAGGTTCAACTCTTTTAGTTGAACAAACAGAACAGAAAGAAGTTTCACACAATTCTTCTGTGTAGTTTTTATTTGTAGACATTCTTTTTCCCAATATAGGCCTTTAGCGCTCAGAATGTCCAATTGCAGTTTCTACAGAAAGAGTGTTTCAGAACGGCTCAATAAATAGTAAGGTTCAACTCTGTTAGTTGAATGCACAGAACACAAAGAAGTTTCATACAATGCTTCTGTGTAGTTCATATATGAACATATTCTTTTTTCCACTATTACCCACTTAGCGCTACGAATGTCCAGTTGCATTTTCTACAGACAGAGTGTTTCAAAACTGCTCAATCAAAAGTATGGTTTAACTCTGTTAGCTGAATGCTCAGATCAGAAAGAAGTTTCACAGAATGCTTCTGTGTAGTTTATATTTGAATATAGTCCTTTTTCCACTACTACGTTCTTAGCGCTCGAAATGTCCAGTTGCATTTTCTACAGAAAGAGTGTTCAGATCTGCTCAATCAAAAGTATGGTTTAACTCTGTTAGCTGAATGCACAGATCAGAAAGAAGTTTCACCGAATGATTCTGTGTAGTTTATATTTGAAGACATTCCTTTTTCCACTATTACCCTCTTAGCGCTCCGAATCTCCACTTGCATTTTCTACAAAAAGAGTGTTTCATAACTGCTCAATCAAAAATATGTTTTATCTCTGTTAACTGAATTTACAGATCAGAAATAAGTTTCACAGAATGCATCTGTGTAGTTTTTATTTGAAGATATTCTTTTTCCCAATGTAGGCCTCTTAGTGCTTAGCATGTCCAATTGCAGTTTCTACAGAAAGAGTGTTTCAGAACGGCTCAATCAAAAGTAAGGTTCAACTCTGTTGGTTGAATGCACAGAACAGAAAGAATTTTCACAGAATGCTACTGTGTAGTTTATATTTGAATATATTCCTTTTTCCACTATTACCCTCTTAGCGCTCCGAATGTCCACTTGCATTTTCTACAGAAAGAGTGTTCAGAACTGCGCAATCAAAAGTATGGTTTAACTCTGTTAGCTTAATGAACATATCAGAAATAAGTTTCACACAATGCTTCTGTGTAGTTTTTATTTGAAGATTTTATTTTTCCCAATAGAGGCCTCTTAGCGCTCAGAATGTCCAATTGCAGTTTCTACAGAAAGAGTGTTTCAGAAAGGCTCAATCAAAAGTAAGGTTCAACTCTGTTAGTTGAATGCACAGAACAGAAAGAAGTTTCATACAATGCTTCTGTGTAGTTTATATTTGAATATATTCCTTTTTCCACTACTACTCTCTTAGCGCTCCAAATGTCCAGTTGCATTTTCTACAGAAAGAGTGTTCAGATCTGCTCAATCAAAAGTATGGTTTAACTCTGTTAGCTGAATGCACAGATCAGAAAGAAGTTTCACAGAATGATTCTGTGTAGTTTATATTTGGAGACATTCCTTTTTCCACTATTACCCTCTTAGCGCTCCGAATCTCCACTTGCATTTTCTACAGAAAGAGTGTTTCAGAACGGCTCAATCAAAACTAAGGTTCAACTCTTTTAGTTGAACAAACAGAAAAGAAAGATGTTTCACACAATTCTTCTGGGTAGTTTTTATTTGTAGACATTCTTTTTCCCAATATAGGCCTCTTAGCGCTCAGAATGTCCAATTGCAGTTTCTACAGAAAGAGTGTTTCAGAACGGCTCAATCAAAAGTAAGGTTCAACTCTGTTAGTTGAATGCACAGAACAGAAAGAAGTTTCATAAAATGCTTCTGTGTAGTTTATATTTGAACATATTCTTTTTTCCACTATTACCCACTTAGCGCTACGAATGTCCAGTTGCATTTTCTACAGACAGAGTGTTTCAAAATTGCTCAATCAAAAGTATGGTTTAACTCTGTTAGCTGAATGCTCAGATCAGAAAGAAGTTTCACAGAATGCTTCTGTGTAGTTTATATTTGAATATATTCCTTTTTCCACTACTACGCCCTTAGCGCTCCAAATGTCCAGTTGCATTTTCTACAGAAAGAGTGTTCAGATCTGCTCAATCAAAAGTATGGTTTAACTCTGTTAGCTGAATGCACAGATCAGAAAGAAGTTTCACCGAATGATTCTGTGTAGTTTATATTTGAAGACATTCCTTTTTCCACTATTACCCTCTTAGCGCTCCGAATCTCCACTTGCATTTTCTACAGAAAGAGTGTTTCAGAACGGCTCAATCAAAACTAAGGTTCAACTCTTTTAGTTGAACAAACAGAACAGAAAGAAGTTTCACACAATTCTTCTGTGTAGTTTTTATTTGTAGACATTCTTTTTCCCAATATAGGCCTTTAGCGCTCAGAATGTCCAATTGCAGTTTCTACAGAAAGAGTGTTTCAGAACGGCTCAATAAATAGTAAGGTTCAACTCTGTTAGTTGAATGCACAGAACACAAAGAAGTTTCATACAATGCTTCTGTGTAGTTCATATTTGAACATATTCTTTTTTCCACTATTACCCACTTAGCGCTACGAATGTCCAGTTGCATTTTCTACAGACAGAGTGTTTCAAAACTGCTCAATCAAAAGTATGGTTTAACTCTGTTAGCTGAATGCTCAGATCAGAAAGAAGTTTCACAGAATGCTTCTGTGTAGTTTATATATGAATATATTCCTTTTTCCACTACTACGTTCTTAGCGCTCGAAATGTCCAGTTGCATTTTCTACAGAAAGAGTGTTCAGATCTGCTCAATCAAAAGTATGGTTTAACTCTGTTAGCTGAATGCACAGATCAGAAAGAAGTTTCACCGAATGATTCTGTGTAGTTTATATTTGAAGACATTCCTTTTCCCACTATTACCCTCTTAGCGCTCCGAATCTCCACTTGCATTTTCTACAAAAAGAGTGTTTCATAACTGCTCAATCAAAAATATGTTTTATCTCTGTTAACTGAATTTACAGATCAGAAATAAGTTTCACAGAATGCATCTGTGTAGTTTTTATTTGAAGATATTCTTTTTCCCAATGTAGGCCTCTTAGTGCTTAGCATGTCCAATTGCAGTTTCTACAGAAAGAGTGTTTCAGAACGGCTCAATCAAAAGTAAGGTTCAACTCTGTTAGTTGAATGCATAGAACAGAAAGAATTTTCACAGAATGCTACTGTGTAGTTTATATTTGAATATATTCCTTTTTCCACTATTACCCTCTTAGCGCTCCGAATGTCCACTTGCATTTTCTACAGAAAGAGTGTTCAGAACTGCGCAATCAAAAGTATGGTTTAACTCTGTTAGCTTAATGAACATATCAGAAATAAGTTTCACACAATGCTTCTGTGTAGTTTTTATTTGAAGATTTTATTTTTCCCAATAGATGCCTCTTAGCGCTCAGAATGTCCAATTGCAGTTTCTACAGAAAGAGTGTTTCAGAAAGGCTCAATCAAAAGTAAGGTTCAACTCTGTTAGTTGAATGCACAGAACAGAAAGAAGTTTCATACAATGCTTCTGTGTAGTTTATATTTGAACATATTCTTTTTTCCACTATTACCCACTTAGCCCTACGAATGTCCAGTTGCATTTTCTACAGACAGAGTGTTTCAAAACTGCTCAATCAAAAGTATGGTTTAATTCTGTTAGCTGAATGCTCAGATCAGAAAGAAGTTTCACAGAATGCTTCTGTGTAGTTTATATTTGAATATATTCCTTTTTCCACTACTACTCTCTTAGCGCTCCAAATGTCCAGTTGCATTTTCTACAGAAAGAGTGTTCAGATCTGCTCAATCAAAAGTATGGTTTAACTCTGTTAGCTGAATGCACAGATCAGAAAGAAGTTTCACAGAATGATTCTGTGTAGTTTATATTTGGAGACATTCCTTTTTCCACTATTACCCTCTTAGCGCTCCGAATCTCCACTTGCATTTTCTACAGAAAGAGTGTTTCAGAACGGCTCAATCAAAACTAAGGTTCAACTCTTTTAGTTGAACAAACAGAAAAGAAAGATGTTTCACACAATTCTTCTGGGTAGTTTTTATTTGTAGACATTCTTTTTCCCAATATAGGCCTCTTAGCGCTCAGAATGTCCAATTGCAGTTTCTACAGAAAGAGTGTTTCAGAACGGCTCAATCAAAAGTAAGGTTCAACTCTGTTAGTTGAATGCACAGAACAGAAAGAAGTTTCATAAAATGCTTCTGTGTAGTTTGTATTTGAACATATTCTTTTTTCCACTATTACCCACTTAGCGCTACGAATGTCCAGTTGCATTTTCTACAGACAGAGTGTTTCAAAACTGCTCAATCAAAAGTATGGTTTAACTCTGTTAGCTGAATGCTCAGATCAGAAAGAAGTTTCACAGAATGCTTCTGTGTAGTTTATATTTGAATATATTCCTTTTTCCACTACTACGCCCTTAGCGCTCCAAATGTCCAGTTGCATTTTCTACAGAAAGAGTGTTCAGATCTGCTCAATCAAAAGTATGGTTTAACTCTGTTAGCTGAATGCACAGATCAGAAAGAAGTTTCACCGAATGATTCTGTGTAGTTTATATTTGAAGACATTCCTTTTTCCACTATTACCCCCTTAGCGCTCCGAATCTCCACTTGCATTTTCTACAAAAAGAGTGTTTCATAACTGCTCAATCAAAAATATGTTTTATCTCTGTTAACTGAATTTACAGATCAGAAATAAGTTTCACAGAATGCATCTGTGTAGTTTTTATTTGAAGATATTCTTTTTCCCAATGTAGGCCTCTTAGCCCTTAGCATGTCCAATTGCAGTTTCTACAGAAAGAGTGTTTCAGAACGGCTCAATCAAAAGTAAGGTTCAACTCTGTTAGTTGAATGCACAGAACAGAAAGAATTTTCAGAGAATGCTACTGTGTAGTTTATATTTGAATATATTCCTTTTTCCACTATTACCCTCTTAGCGCTCCCAATGTCCACTTGCATTTTCTACAGAAAGAGTGTTCAGAACTGCGCAATCAAAAGTATGGTTTAACTCTGTTAGCTTAATGAACATATCAGTAATAAGTTTCACACAATGCTTCTGTGTAGTTTTTATTTGAAGATATTATTTTTCCCAATAGAGGCCTCTTGGCGCTCAGAATGTCCAATTGCAGTTTCTACAGAAAGAGTGTTTCAGAAAGGCTCAATCAAAAGTAAGGTTCAACTCTGTTAGTTGAATGCACAGAACAGAAAGAAGTTTCATACAATGCTTCTGTGTAGTTTATATTTGAACATATTCTTTTTTCCACTATTACCCACTTAGCGCTACGAATGTCCAGTTGCATTTTCTACAGACAGAGTGTTTCAAAACTGCTCAATCAAAAGTATGGTTTAACTCTGTTAGCTGAATGCTCAGATCAGAAAGAAGTTTCACAGAATGATTCTGTGTAGTTTATATTTGAATATATTCCTTTTTCCACTACTACTCTCTTAGCGCTCCAAATGTCCAGTTGCATTTTCTACAGAAAGAGTGTTCAGATCTGCTCAATCAAAAGTATGGTTTAACTCTGTTAGCTGAATGCACAGATCAGAAAGAAGTTTCACAGAATGATTCTGTGTAGTTTATATTTGGAGACATTCCTTTTTCCACTATTACCCTCTTAGCGCTCCGAATCTCCACTTGCATTTTCTACAGAAAGTGTGTTTCAGAAAGGCTCAATCAAAACTAAGGTTCAACTCTTTTAGTTGAACAAACAGAACAGAAAGAAGTTTCACACAATTCTTCTGTGTAGTTTTTATTTGTAGACATTCTTTTTCCCAATATAGGCCTCTTAGCGCTCAGAATATCCAATTGCAGTTTCTACAGAAAGAGTGTTTCAGAACGGCTCAATCAAAAGTAAGGTTCAACTCTGTTAGTTGAATGCACAGAACAGAAAGAAGTTTCATACAATGCTTCTGTGTAGTTTATATTTGAACATATTCTTTTTTCCACTATTACCCACTTAGCGCTACGAATGTCCAGTTGCATTTTCTACAGACAGAGTGTTTCAAAACTTCTCAATCAAAAGTATGGTTTAACTCTCTTAGCTGAATGCTCAGATCAGAAAGAAGTTTCACAGAATGCTTCTGTGTAGTTTATATTTGAATATATTCCTTTATCCACTACTACGCTCTTAGCGCTCCAAATGTCCAGTTGCATTTTCTACAGAAAGAGTGTTCAGATCTGCTCAATCAAAAGTATGGTTTAACTCTGTTAGCTGAATGCACAGATCAAAAAGAAGTTTCACAGAATGATTCTGTGTAGTTTATATTTGGAGACATTCCTTTTTCCACTATTACACTCTTAGCGCTCCGAATCTCCACTTGCATTTTCTACAGAAAGAGTGTTTCAGAACGGCTCAATCAAAACTAAGGTTCAACACTTTTAGTTGAACAAACAGAACAGAAAGAAGTTTCACACAATTCTTCTGTGTAGTTTTTATTTGTAGACATTCTTTTTCCCAATATAGGCCTCTTAGCGCTCAGAATGTCCAATTGCAGTTTCTACAGAAAGAGTGTTTCAGAACGGCTCAATCAAAAGTAAGGTTCAACTCTGTTAGTTGAATGCACAGAACACAAAGAAGTTTCATACAATGCTTCTGTGTAGTTTATATTTGAACATATTTTTTTTCCACTATTACCCACTTAGCGCTACGAATGTCCAGTTGCATTTTCTACAGACAGAGTGTTTCAAAACTGCTCAATCAAAACTATGGTTTAACTCTGTTAGCTGAATGCTCAGATCAGAAAGAAGTTTCACAGAATGCTTCTGTGTAGTTTATATTTGAATATATTCCTTTTTCCACTACTACGCTCTTAGCGCTCGAAATGTCCAGTTGCATTTTCTACAGAAAGAGTGTTCAGATCTGCTCAATCAAAAGTATGATTTAAATCTGTTAGCTGAATGCACAGATCAGAAAGAAGTTTCACCGAATGATTCTGTGTAGTTTATATTTGAAGACATTCCTTTTTCCACTATTACCCTCTTAGCGCTCCGAATCTCCACTTGCATTTTCTACAAAAAGAGTGTTTCATAACTGCTCAATCAAAAATATGTTTTATCTCTGTTAACTGAATTTACAGATCAGAAATAAGTTTCACAGAATGCATCTGTGTAGTTTTTATTTGAAGATATTCTTTTTCCCAATGTAGGCCTCTTAGCGCTTAGCATGTCCAATTGCAGTTTCTACAGAAAGAGTGTTTCAGAACGGCTCAATCAAAAGTAAGGTTCAACTCTGTTAGTTGAATGCACAGAACAGAAAGAATTTTCACAGAATGCTACTGTGTAGTTTATATTTGAATATATTCCTTTTTCCACTATTACCCTCTTAGCGCTCCGAATGTCCACTTGCATTTTCTACAGAAAGAGTGTTCAGAACTGCGCAATCAAAAGTATGGTTTAACTCTGTTAGCTTAATGAACATATCAGAAATAAGTTTCACCCAATGCTTCTGTGTAGTTGTTATTTGAAGATTTTATTTTTCCCAATAGAGGCCTCTTAGCGCTCAGAATTTCCAATTGCAGTTTCTACAGAAAGAGTGTTTCAGAAAGGCTCAATCAAAAGTAAGGTTCAACTCTGTTATTTGAATGCACAGAACAGAAAGAAGTTTCATACAATGCTTCTGTGTAGCTTATATTTGAACATATTCTTTTTTCCACTATTACCCACTTAGCGCTACGAATGTCCAGTTGCATTTTCTACAGACAGAGTGTTTCAAAACTGCTCAATCAAAAGTATGGTTTAACTCTGTTAGCTGAATGCTGAGATCAGAAAGAAGTTTCACAGAATGCTTCTGTGTAGTTTATATTTGAATATATTCCTTTTTCCACTACTACGCTCTTAGCGCTCGAAATGTCCAGTTGCATTTTCTACAGAAAGAGTGTTCAGATCTGCTCAATCAAAAGTATGGTTTAACTCTGTTAGCTGAATGCACAGATCAGAAAGAAGTTTCACCGAATGATTCTGTGTAGTTTATATTTGAAGACATTCCTTTTTCCACTATTACGCTCTTAGCGCTCCGAATCTCCACTTGCATTTTCTACAAAAAGAGTGTTTCATAACTGCTCAATCAAAAATATGTTTTATCTCTGTTAACTGAATTTACAGATCAGAAATAAGTTTCACAGAATGCATCTGTGTAGTTTTTATTTGAAGATATTCTTTTTCCCAATGTAGGCCACTTAGCGCTTAGCATGTCCAATTGCAGTTTCTACAGAAAGAGTGTTTCAGAACGGCTCAATCAAAAGTAAGGTTCAACCCTGTTAGTTGAATGCACAGAACAGAAAGAATTTTCACAGAATGCTACTGTGTAGTTTATATTTGAATATATTCCTTTTTCCACTATTACCCTCTTAGCGCTCCGAATGTCCACTTGCATTTTCTACAGAAAGAGTGTTCAGAACTGCGCAATCAAAAGTATGGTTTAACTCTGTTAGCTTAATGAACATATCAGAAATAAGTTTCACACAATGCTTCTGTGTAGTTTTTATTTGAAGATATTATTTTTCCCAATATAGGCCTCTTAGCGCTCAGAATGTCCAATTGCATTTTCTACAGAAAGAGTGTTTCAGAAAGGCTCAATCAAAAGTAAGGTTCAACTCTGTTAGTTGAATGCACAGAACAGAAAGAAGTTTCATACAATGCTTCTGTGTAGTTTATATTTGAACATATTCTTTTTTCCACTATTACCCACTTAGCGCTACGAATGTCCAGTTGCATTCTCTACAGACAGAGTGTTTCAAAACTGCTCAATCAAAAGTATGGTTTAACTCTGTTAGCTGAATGCTCAGATCAGAAAGAAGTTTCACAGAATGCTTCTGTGTAGTTTATATTTGAATATATTCCTTTTTCCACTACTACGCTCTTAGCGCTCGAAATGTCCAGTTGCATTTTCTACAGAAAGAGTGTTCAGATCTGCTCAATCAAATGTATGGATTAAATCTGTTAGCTGAATGCACAGATCAGAAAGAAGTTTCACCGAATGATTCTGTGTAGTTTATATTTGAAGACATTCCTTTTTCCACTATTACCCTCTTAGCGCTCCGAATCTCCACTTGCATTTTCTACAAAAAGAGTGTTTCATAACTGCTCAATCAAAAATATGTTTTATCTCTGTTAACTGAATTTACAGATCAGAAATAAGTTTCACAGAATGCATCTGTGTAGTTTTTATTTGAAGATATTCTTTTTCCCAATGTAGGCCTCTTAGCGCTTAGCATGTCCAATTGCAGTTTCTACAGAAAGAGTGTTTCAGAACGGCTCAATCAAAAGTAAGGTTCAACTCTGTTAGTTGAATGCACAGAACAGAAAGAATTTTCACAGAATGCTACTGTATAGTTTATATTTGAATATATTCCTTTTTCCACTATTACCCTCTTAGCGCTCCGAATGTCCACTTGCATTTTCTACAGAAAGAGTGTTCAGAACTGCGCAATCAAAAGTATGGTTTAACTCTGTTAGCTTAATGAACATATCAGAAATAAGTTTCACACAATGCTTCTGTGTAGTTTTTATTTGAAGATTTTATTTTTCCCAATAGAGGCCGCTTAGCGCTCAGAATGTCCAATTGCAGTTTCTACAGAAAGAGTGTTTCAGTAAGGCTCAATCAAATGTAAGGTTCAACTCTGTTATTTGAATGCACAGAACAGAAAGAAGTTTCATACAATGCTTCTGTGTAGTTTATATTTGTACATATTCTTTTTTCCACTATTACCCACTTAGCGCTACGAATGTCCAGTTGCATTTTCTACAGACAGAGTGTTTCAAAACTGCTCAATCAAAAGTATGGTTTAACTCTGTTAGCTGAATGCTGAGATCAGAAAGAAGTTTCACAGAATGTTTCTGTGTAATTTATATTTGAATATATTCCTTTTTCCACTACTACGCTCTTAGCGCTCGAAATGTCCAGTTGCATTTTCTACAGAAAGAGTGTTCAGATCTGCTCAATCAAAAGTATGGTTTATCTCTGTTAGCTGAATGCACAGATCAGAAAGAAGTTTCACCGAATGATTCTGTGTAGTTTATATTTGAAGACATTCCTTTTTCCACTATTACCCTCTTAGCGCTCCGAATCTCCACTTGCATTTTCTACAAAAAGAGTGTTTCATAACTGCTCAATCAAAAATATGTTTTATCTCTGTTAACTGAATTTACAGATCAGAAATAAGTTTCACAGAATGCATCTGTGTAGTTTTTATTTGAAGATATTCTTTTTCCCAATGTAGGCCTCTTAGCGCTTAGCATGTCCAATTGCAGTTTCTACAGAAAGAGTGTTTCAGAACGGCTCAATCAAAAGTAAGGTTCAACTCTGTTAGTTGAATGCACAGAACAGAAAGAATTTTCACAGAATGCTACTGTGTAGTTTATATTTGAATATATTCCTTTTTCCACTATTACCCTCTTAGCGCTCCGAATGTCCACTTGCATTTTCTACAGAAAGAGTGTTCAGAACTGCGCAATCAAAAGTATGGTTTAACTCTGTTAGCTTAATGAACATATCAGAAATAAGTTTCACACAATGCTTCTGTGTAGTTTTTATTTGAAGATATTATTTTTCCCAATATAGGCCTCTTAGCGCTCAGAATGTCCAATTGCACTTTCTACAGAAAGAGTGTTTCAGAAAGGCTCAATCAAAAGTAAGGTTCAACTCTGTTAGTTGAATGCACAGAACAGAAAGAAGTTTCATAAAATGCTTCTGTGTAGTTTATATTTGAACATATTCTTTTTTCCACTATTACCCACTTAGCGCTACGAATGTCCAGTTGCATTTTCTACAAACAGAGTGTTTCAAAACTGCTCAATCAAAAGTATGGTTTAACTCTGTTAGCTGAATGCTCAGATCAGAAAGAAGTTTCACAGAATGCTTCTGTGTAGTTTATATTTGAATATATTCCTTTTTCCACTACTACTCTCTTAGCGCTCCAAATGTCCAGTTGCATTTTCTACAGAAAGAGAGTTCAGATCTGCTCTATCAAAAGTATGGTTTAACTCTGTTAGCTGAATGCACAGATCAGAAAGAAGTTTCACAGAATGATTCTGTGTAGTTTATATTTGGAGACATTCCTTTTTCCACTATTACCCTCTTAGCGCTCCGAATCTCCACTTGCATTTTCTACAGAAAGAGTGTTTCAGAACGGCTCAATCAAAACTAAGGTTCAACTCTTTTAGTTGAACAAACAGAACAGAAAGAAGTTTCACACAATTCTTCTGTGTAGTTTTTATTTGTAGACATTCTTTTTCCCAATATAGGCCTCTTAGCGCTCAGAATGTCCAATTGCAGTTTCTACAGAAAGAGTGTTTCAGATCGGCTCAATCAAAAGTAAGGTTCAACTCTGTTAGTTGAATGCACAGAACAGAAAGAAGTTTCATACAATGTTTCTGTGTAGTTTATATTTGAACATATTCTTTTTTCCACTATTACCCACTTAGCGCTACGAAAGTCCAGTTGCATTTTCTACAGACAGAGTGTTTCAAAACTGCTCAATCAAAAGTATGGTTTAACTCTGTTAGCTGAATGCTCAGATCAGAAAGAAGTTTCACAGAATGCTTCTGTGTAGTTTATATTTGAATATATTCCTTTTTCCACTACTACTCTCTTAGCGCTCCAAATGTCCAGTTGCATTTTCTACAGAAAGAGAGTTCAGATCTGCTCAATCAAAAGTATGGTTTAACTCTGTTAGCTGAATGCACAGATCAGAAAGAAGTTTCACCGAATGATTCTGTGTAGTTTATATTTGGAGACATTCCTTTTTCCACTATTACCCTCTTAGCGCTCCGAATCTCCACTTGCATTTTCTACAGAAAGAGTGTTTCAGAACGGCTCAATCAAAACTAAGGTTCAACTCTTTTAGTTGAACAAACAGAACAGAAAGAAGTTTCACACAATTCTTCTGTGTAGTTTTTATTTGTAGACATTCTTTTTCCCAATATAGGCCTTTAGCGCTCAGAATGTCCAATTGCAGTTTCTACAGAAAGAGTGTTTCAGAACGGCTCAATAAATAGTAAGGTTCAACTCTGTTAGTTGAATGCACAGAACACAAAGAAGTTTCATACAATGCTTCTGTGTAGTTCATATATGAACATATTCTTTTTTCCACTATTACCCACTTAGCGCTACGAATGTCCAGTTGCATTTTCTACAGACAGAGTGTTTCAAAACTGCTCAATCAAAAGTATGGTTTAACTCTGTTAGCTGAATGCTCAGATCAGAAAGAAGTTTCACAGAATGCTTCTGTGTAGTTTATATTTGAATATATTCCTTTTTCCACTACTACGTTCTTAGCGCTCGAAATGTCCAGTTGCATTTTCTACAGAAAGAGTGTTCAGATCTGCTCAATCAAAAGTATGGTTTAACTCTGTTAGCTGAATGCACAGATCAGAAAGAAGTTTCACCGAATGATTCTGTGTAGTTTATATTTGAAGACATTCCTTTTTCCACTATTACCCTCTTAGCGCTCCGAATCTCCACTTGCATTTTCTACAAAAAGAGTGTTTCATAACTGCTCAATCAAAAATATGTTTTATCTCTGTTAACTGAATTTACAGATCAGAAATAAGTTTCACAGAATGCATCTGTGTAGTTTTTATTTGAAGATATTCTTTTTCCCAATGTAGGCCTCTTAGTGCTTAGCATGTCCAATTGCAGTTTCTACAGAAAGAGTGTTTCAGAACGGCTCAATCAAAAGTAAGGTTCAACTCTGTTGGTTGAATGCACAGAACAGAAAGAATTTTCACAGAATGCTACTGTGTAGTTTATATATGAATATATTCCTTTTTCCACTATTACCCTCTTAGCGCTCCGAATGTCCACTTGCATTTTCTACAGAAAGAGTGTTCAGAACTGCGCAATCAAAAGTATGGTTTAACTCTGTTAGCTTAATGAACATATCAGAAATAAGTTTCACACAATGCTTCTGTGTAGTTTTTATTTGAAGATTTTATTTTTCCCAATAGAGGCCTCTTAGCGCTCAGAATGTCCAATTGCAGTTTCTACAGAAAGAGTGTTTCAGAAAGGCTCAATCAAAAGTAAGGTTCAACTCTGTTAGTTGAATGCACAGAACAGAAAGAAGTTTCATACAATGCTTCTGTGTAGTTTATATTTGAACATATTCTTTTTTCCACTATTACCCACTTAGCCCTACGAATGTCCAGTTGCATTTTCTACAGACAGAGTGTTTCAAAACTGCTCAATCAAAAGTATGGTTTAATTCTGTTAGCTGAATGCTCAGATCAGAAAGAAGTTTCACAGAATGCTTCTGTGTAGTTTATATTTGAATATATTCCTTTTTCCACTACTACTCTCTTAGCGCTCCAAATGTCCAGTTGCATTTTCTACAGAAAGAGTGTTCAGATCTGCTCAATCAAAAGTATGGTTTAACTCTGTTAGCTGAATGCACAGATCAGAAAGAAGTTTCACAGAATGATTCTGTGTAGTTTATATTTGGAGACATTCCTTTTTCCACTATTACCCTCTTAGCGCTCCGAATCTCCACTTGCATTTTCTACAGAAAGAGTGTTTCAGAACGGCTCAATCAAAACTAAGGTTCAACTCTTTTAGTTGAACAAACAGAAAAGAAAGATGTTTCACACAATTCTTCTGGGTAGTTTTTATTTGTAGACATTCTTTTTCCCAATATAGGCCTCTTAGCGCTCAGAATGTCCAATTGCAGTTTCTACAGAAAGAGTGTTTCAGAACGGCTCAATCAAAAGTAAGGTTCAACTCTGTTAGTTGAATGCACAGAACAGAAAGAAGTTTCATAAAATGCTTCTGTGTAGTTTATATTTGAACATATTCTTTTTTCCACTATTACCCACTTAGCGCTACGAATGTCCAGTTGCATTTTCTACAGACAGAGTGTTTCAAAATTGCTCAATCAAAAGTATGGTTTAACTCTGTTAGCTGAATGCTCAGATCAGAAAGAAGTTTCACAGAATGCTTCTGTGTAGTTTATATTTGAATATATTCCTTTTTCCACTACTACGCCCTTAGCGCTCCAAATGTCCAGTTGCATTTTCTACAGAAAGAGTGTTCAGATCTGCTCAATCAAAAGTATGGTTTAACTCTGTTAGCTGAATGCACAGATCAGAAAGAAGTTTCACCGAATGATTCTGTGTAGTTTATATTTGAAGACATTCCTTTTTCCACTATTACCCTCTTAGCGCTCCGAATCTCCACTTGCATTTTCTACAGAAAGAGTGTTTCAGAACGGCTCAATCAAAACTAAGGTTCAACTCTTTTAGTTGAACAAACAGAACAGAAAGAAGTTTCACACAATTCTTCTGTGTAGTTTTTATTTGTAGACATTCTTTTTCCCAATATAGGCCTTTAGCGCTCAGAATGTCCAATTGCAGTTTCTACAGAAAGAGTGTTTCAGAACGGCTCAATAAATAGTAAGGTTCAACTCTGTTAGTTGAATGCACAGAACACAAAGAAGTTTCATACAATGCTTCTGTGTAGTTCATATTTGAACATATTCTTTTTTCCACTATTACCCACTTAGCGCTACGAATGTCCAGTTGCATTTTCTACAGACAGAGTGTTTCAAAACTGCTCAATCAAAAGTATGGTTTAACTCTGTTAGCTGAATGCTCAGATCAGAAAGAAGTTTCACAGAATGCTTCTGTGTAGTTTATATATGAATATATTCCTTTTTCCACTACTACGTTCTTAGCGCTCGAAATGTCCAGTTGCATTTTCTACAGAAAGAGTGTTCAGATCTGCTCAATCAAAAGTATGGTTTAACTCTGTTAGCTGAATGCACAGATCAGAAAGAAGTTTCACCGAATGATTCTGTGTAGTCTATATTTGAAGACATTCCTTTTCCCACTATTACCCTCTTAGCGCTCCGAATCTCCACTTGCATTTTCTACAAAAAGAGTGTTTCATAACTGCTCAATCAAAAATATGTTTTATCTCTGTTAACTGAATTTACAGATCAGAAATAAGTTTCACAGAATGCATCTGTGTAGTTTTTATTTGAAGATATTCTTTTTCCCAATGTAGGCCTCTTAGTGCTTAGCATGTCCAATTGCAGTTTCTACAGAAAGAGTGTTTCAGAACGGCTCAATCAAAAGTAAGGTTCAACTCTGTTAGTTGAATGCACAGAACAGAAAGAATTTTCACAGAATGCTACTGTGTAGTTTATATTTGAATATATTCCTTTTTCCACTATTACCCTCTTAGCGCTCCGAATGTCCACTTGCATTTTCTACAGAAAGAGTGTTCAGAACTGCGCAATCAAAAGTATGGTTTAACTCTGTTAGCTTAATGAACATATCAGAAATATGTTTCACACAATGCTTCTGTGTAGTTTTTATTTGAAGATTTTATTTTTCCCAATAGATGCCTCTTAGCGCTCAGAATGTCCAATTGCAGTTTCTACAGAAAGAGTGTTTCAGAAAGGCTCAATCAAAAGTAAGGTTCAACTCTGTTAGTTGAATGCACAGAACAGAAAGAAGTTTCATACAATGCTTCTGTGTAGTTTATATTTGAACATATTCTTTTTTCCACTATTACCCACTTAGCCCTACGAATGTCCAGTTGCATTTTCTACAGACAGAGTGTTTCAAAACTGCTCAATCAAAAGTATGGTTTAATTCTGTTAGCTGAATGCTCAGATCAGAAAGAAGTTTCACAGAATGCTTCTGTGTAGTTTATATTTGAATATATTCCTTTTTCCACTACTACTCTCTTAGCGCTCCAAATGTCCAGTTGCATTTTCTACAGAAAGAGTGTTCAGATCTGCTCAATCAAAAGTATGGTTTAACTCTGTTAGCTGAATGCACAGATCAGAAAGAAGTTTCACAGAATGATTCTGTGTAGTTTATATTTGGAGACATTCCTTTTTCCACTATTACCCTCTTAGCGCTCCGAATCTCCACTTGCATTTTCTACAGAAAGAGTGTTTCAGAACGGCTCAATCAAAACTAAGGTTCAACTCTTTTAGTTGAACAAACAGAAAAGAAAGATGTTTCACACAATTCTTCTGGGTAGTTTTTATTTGTAGACATTCTTTTTCCCAATATAGGCCTCTTAGCGCTCAGAATGTCCAATTGCAGTTTCTACAGAAAGAGTGTTTCAGAACGGCTCAATCAAAAGTAAGGTTCAACTCTGTTAGTTGAATGCACAGAACAGAAAGAAGTTTCATAAAATGCTTCTGTGTAGTTTGTATTTGAACATATTCTTTTTTCCACTATTACCCACTTAGCGCTACGAATGTCCAGTTGCATTTTCTACAGACAGAGTGTTTCAAAACTGCTCAATCAAAAGTATGGTTTAACTCTGTTAGCTGAATGCTCAGATCAGAAAGAAGTTTCACAGAATGCTTCTGTGTAGTTTATATTTGAATATATTCCTTTTTCCACTACTACGCCCTTAGCGCTCCAAATGTCCAGTTGCATTTTCTACAGAAAGAGTGTTCAGATCTGCTCAATCAAAAGTATGGTTTAACTCTGTTAGCTGAATGCACAGATCAGAAAGAAGTTTCACCGAATGATTCTGTGTAGTTTATATTTGAAGACATTCCTTTTTCCACTATTACCCCCTTAGCGCTCCGAATCTCCACTTGCATTTTCTACAAAAAGAGTGTTTCATAACTGCTCAATCAAAAATATGTTTTATCTCTGTTAACTGAATTTACAGATCAGAAATAAGTTTCACAGAATGCATCTGTGTAGTTTTTATTTGAAGATATTCTTTTTCCCAATGTAGGCCTCTTAGCCCTTAGCATGTCCAATTGCAGTTTCTACAGAAAGAGTGTTTCAGAACGGCTCAATCAAAAGTAAGGTTCAACTCTGTTAGTTGAATGCACAGAACAGAAAGAATTTTCAGAGAATGCTACTGTGTAGTTTATATTTGAATATATTCCTTTTTCCACTATTACCCTCTTAGCGCTCCCAATGTCCACTTGCATTTTCTACAGAAAGAGTGTTCAGAACTGCGCAATCAAAAGTATGGTTTAACTCTGTTAGCTTAATGAACATATCAGTAATAAGTTTCACACAATGCTTCTGTGTAGTTTTTATTTGAAGATATTATTTTTCCCAATAGAGGCCTCTTGGCGCTCAGAATGTCCAATTGCAGTTTCTACAGAAAGAGTGTTTCAGAAAGGCTCAATCAAAAGTAAGGTTCAACTCTGTTAGTTGAATGCACAGAACAGAAAGAAGTTTCATACAATGCTTCTGTGTAGTTTATATTTGAACATATTCTTTTTTCCACTATTACCCACTTAGCGCTACGAATGTCCAGTTGCATTTTCTACAGACAGAGTGTTTCAAAACTGCTCAATCAAAAGTATGGTTTAACTCTGTTAGCTGAATGCTCAGATCAGAAAGAAGTTTCACAGAATGATTCTGTGTAGTTTATATTTGAATATATTCCTTTTTCCACTACTACTCTCTTAGCGCTCCAAATGTCCAGTTGCATTTTCTACAGAAAGAGTGTTCAGATCTGCTCAATCAAAAGTATGGTTTAACTCTGTTAGCTGAATGCACAGATCAGAAAGAAGTTTCACAGAATGATTCTGTGTAGTTTATATTTGGAGACATTCCTTTTTCCACTATTACCCTCTTAGCGCTCCGAATCTCCACTTGCATTTTCTACAGAAAGTGTGTTTCAGAACGGCTCAATCAAAACTAAGGTTCAACTCTTTTAGTTGAACAAACAGAACAGAAAGAAGTTTCACACAATTCTTCTGTGTAGTTTTTATTTGTAGACATTCTTTTTCCCAATATAGGCCTCTTAGCGCTCAGAATATCCAATTGCAGTTTCTACAGAAAGAGTGTTTCAGAACGGCTCAATCAAAAGTAAGGTTCAACTCTGTTAGTTGAATGCACAGAACAGAAAGAAGTTTCATACAATGCTTCTGTGTAGTTTATATTTGAACATATTCTTTTTTCCACTATTACCCACTTAGCGCTACGAATGTCCAGTTGCATTTTCTACAGACAGAGTGTTTCAAAACTTCTCAATCAAAAGTATGGTTTAACTCTCTTAGCTGAATGCTCAGATCAGAAAGAAGTTTCACAGAATGCTTCTGTGTAGTTTATATTTGAATATATTCCTTTATCCACTACTACGCTCTTAGCGCTCCAAATGTCCAGTTGCATTTTCTACAGAAAGAGTGTTCAGATCTGCTCAATCAAAAGTATGGTTTAACTCTGTTAGCTGAATGCACAGATCAGAAAGAAGTTTCACGGAATGTTTCTGTGTAGTTTATATTTGAAGACATTCCTTTTTCCACTATTACCCTCTTAGCGCTCCGAATCTCCACTTGCATTTTCTACAAAAAGTGTGTTTCATAACTGCTCAATCAAAAATATGTTTTATCTCTGTTAACTGAATTTACAGATCAGAAATAAGTTTCACAGAATGCATCTGTGTAGTTTTTATTTGAAGATATTCTTTTTCCCAATGTAGGCCTCTTAGCGCTTAGCATGTCCAATTGCAGTTTCTACAGAAAGAGTGTTTCAGAACGGCTCAATCAAAAGTAAGGTTCAACTCTGTTAGTTGAATGCACAGAACAGAAAGTATTTTCACAGAATGCTACTGTGTAGTTTATATTTGAATATATTCCTTTTTCCACTATTACCCTCTTAGCGCTCCGAATGTCCACTTGCATTTTCTACAGAAAGAGTGTTCAGAACTGCGCAATCAAAAGTATGGTTTAACTCTGTTAGCTTAATGAACATATCAGAAATAAGTTTCACACAATGCTTCTGTGTAGTTTTTATTTGAAGATATTATTTTTCCCAATAAGGCCTCTTAGCGCTCAGAATGTCCAATTGCAGATTCTACAGAAAGAGTGTTTCAGAAAGGCTCAATCAAAAGTAAGGTTCAACTCTGTTAGTTGAATGCACAGAACAGAAAGAAGTTTCATACAATGCTTCTGTGTAGTTTATATTTGAACATATTCTTTTTTCCACTATTACCCACTTAGCGCTACGAATATCCAGTTGCATTTTCTACAGACAGAGTGTTTCAAAACTGCTCAATCAAAAGTATGGTTTAACTCTGTTAGCTGAATGCTCAGATCAGAAAGAAGTTTCACAGAATGCTTCTGTGTAGTTTATATTTGAATATATTCCTTTTTCCACTACTACTCTCTTAGCGCTCCAAATGTCCAGTTGCATTTTCTACAGAAAGAGTGTTCAGATCTGCTCAATCAAAAGTATGGTTTAACTCTGTTAGCTGAATGCACAGATCAGAAATAAGTTTCACAGAATGATTCTGTGTAGTTTATATTTGGAGACATTCCTTTTTCCACTATTACCCTCTTAGCGCTCCGAATCTCCACTTGCATTTTCTACAGAAAGACTGTTACAGAACGGCTCAATCAAAACTAAGGTTCAACTCTTTTAGTTGAACAAACAGAACAGAAAGAAGTTTCACAAAATTCTTCTGTGTAGTTTTTATTTGTAGACATTCTTTTTCCCAATATAGGCCTCTTAGCGCTCAGAATGTCCAATTGCAGTTTCTACAGAAAGAGTGTTTCAGAACGGCTCAATCAAAAGTAAGGTTCAACTCTGTTAGTTGAATGCACAGAACAGAAAGAAGTTTCATACAATGCTTCTGTGTAGTTTATATTTGAACATATTCTTTTTTCCACTATTACCCACTTAGCGCTACGAATGTCCAGTTGCATTTTCTACAGACAGAGTGTTTCAAAACTGCTCAATCAAAAGTATGGTTTAACTCTGTTAGCTGAATGCTCAGATCAGAAACAAGTTTCACAGAATGCTTCTGTGTAGTTTATATTTGAATATATTCCTTTTTCCACTACTACGCTCTTAGCGCTCCAAATGTCCAGTTGCATTTTCAACAGAAAGAGTGTTCAGATCTGCTCAATCAAAAGTATGGTTTAACTCTGTTAGCTGAATGCACAGATCAGAAAGAAGTTTCACCGAATGATTCTGTGTAGTTTATATTTGAAGACATTCCTTTTTCCACTATTACCCTCTTAGCGCTCCGAATCTCCACTTGCATTTTCTACAAAAAGAGTGTTTCATAACTGCTCAATCAAAAATATGTTTTATCTCTGTTAACTGAATTTACAGATCAGAAATAAGTTTCACAGAATGCATCTGTGTAGTTTTTATTTGAAGATATTCTTTTTCCCAATGTAGGCCTCTTAGCGCTTAGCATGTCCAATTGCAGTTTCTACAGAAAGAGTGTTTCAGAACGGCTCAATCAAAAGTAAGGTTCAACTCTGTTAGTTGAATGCACAGAACAGAAAGAATTTTCACAGAATGCTACTGTGTAGTTTATATTTGAATATATTCCTTTTTCCACTATTACCCTCTTAGTGCTCCGAATGTCCACTTGCATTTTCTACAGAAAGAGTGTTCAGAACTGCGCAATCAAAAGTATGGTTTAACTCTGTTAGCTTAATGAACATATCAGAAATAAGTTTCACACAATGCTTCTGTGTAGTTTTTATTTGAAGATATTATTTTTCCCAATAGAGGCCTCTTAGCGCTCAGAATGTCCAATTGCAGTTTCTGCAGAAAGAGTGTTTCAGAAAGGCTCAATCAAAAGTAAGGTTCAACTCTGTTAGTTGAATGCACAGAACAGAAAGAAGTTTCATACAATGCTTCTGTGTAGTTTATATTTGAACATATTCTTTTTTCCACTATTACCCACTTAGCGCTACGAATGTCCAGTTGCATTTTCTACAGACAGAGTGTTTCAAAACTGCTCAATCAAAAGTATGGTTTAACTCTGTTAGCTGAATGCTCAGTTCAGAAAGAAGTTTCACAGAATGCTTCTGTGTAGTTTATATTTGAATATATTCCTTTTTCCACTACTACTCTCTTAGCGCTCCAAATGTCCAGTTGCATTTTCTACAGAAAGAGTGTTCAGATCTGCTCAATCAAAAGTATGGTTTAACTCTGTTAGCTGAATGCACAGATCAGAAAGAAGTTTCACAGAATGATTCTGTGTAGTTTATATTTGGAGACATTCCTTTTTCCAGTATTACCCTCTTAGCGCTCCGAATCTCCACTTGCATTTTCTACAGAAAGAGTGTTTCAGAACGGCTCAATCAAAACTAAGGTTCAACTCTTTTAGTTGAACAAACAGAACAGAAAGAAGTTTCACACAATTCTTCTGTGTAGTTTTTATTTGTAGACATTCATTTTCCCAATATAGGCCTCTTAGCGCTCAGAATGTCCAATTGCAGTTTCTACAGAAAGAGTGTTTCAGAACGGCTCAATGAAAAGTAAGGTTCAACTCTGTTAGTTGAATGCACGGAACAGAAAGAAGTTTCATACAATGCTTCTGTGTAGTTTATATTTGAACATATTCTTTTTTCCACTATTACCCACTTAGCGCTACGAATGTCCAGTTGCATTTTCTACAGACAGAGTGTTTCAAAACTGCTCAATCAAAAGTATGGTTTAACTCTGTTAGCTGAATGCTCAGATCAGAAAGAAGTCTCACAGAATGCTTCTGTGTAGTTTATATTTGAATATATTCCTTTTTCCACTACTACTCTCTTAGCGCTCCAAATGTCCAGTTGCATTTTCTACAGAAAGAGTGTTCAGATCTGCTCAATCAAAAGTATGGTTTAACTCTGTTAGCTGAATGCACAGATCAGAAAGAAGTTTCACAGAATGATTCTGTGTAGTTTATATTTGGAGACATTCCTTTTTCCACTATTACCCTCTTAGCGCTCCGAATCTCCACTTGCATTTTCTACAGAAAGAGTGTTTCAGAATGGCTCAATCAAAACTAAGGTTCAACTCTTTTAGTTGAACAAACAGAACGGAAAGAAGTTTCACACAATTCTTCTGTATAGTTTTTATATGTAGACATTCTTTTTCCCAATATAGGCCTCTTAGCGCTCAGAATGTCCAATTGCAGTTTCTACAGAAAGAGTGTTTCAGAACGGCTCAATCGAAAGTAAGGTTCAACTCTGTTAGTTGAATGCACAGAACAGAAAGAAGTTTCATACAATGCTTCTGTGTAGTTTATATTTGAACATATTCTGTTTTCCACTATTACCCTCTTAGCGCTACGAATGTCCAGTTGCATTTTCTACAGACAGAGTGTTTCAAAACTGCTCAATCAAAAGTATGGTTTAACTCTGTTAGCTGAATGCTCAGATCAGAAAGAAGTTTCACAGAATGCTTCTGTGTAGTTTATATATGAATATATTCCTTTTTCCACTACTACGCTCTTAGCGCTCCAAATGTCCAGTTGCATTTTCAACAGAAAGAGTGTTCAGATCTGCTCAATCAAAACTATGGTTTAACTCTGTTAGCTGAATGCACAGATCAGAAAGAAGTTTCACTGAATGATTCTGTGTAGTTTATATTTGAAGGCATTCCTTTTTCCACTATTACCCTCTTAGCGCTCCGAATCTCCACTTGCATTTTCTACAAAAAGAGTGTTTCATAACTGCTCAATCAAAAATATGTTTTATCTCTGTTAACTGAATTTACAGATCAGAAATAAGTTTCACAGAATGCATCTGTGTAGTTTTTATTTGAAGATATTCTTTTTCCCAATGTAGGCCTCTTAGCGCTTAGCATGTCCAATTGCAGTTTCTACAGAAAGAGTGTTTCAGAACGGCTCAATCAAAAGTAAGGTTCAACTCTGTTAGTTGAATGCACAGAACAGAAAGAATTTTCACAGAATGCTACTGTGTAGTTTATATTTGAATATATTCCTTTTTCCACTATTACCCTCTTAGCGCTCCGAATGTCCACTTGCATTTTCTACAGAAAGAGTGTTCAGAACTGCGCAATCAAAAGTATGGTTTAACTCTGTTAGCTTAATGAACATATCAGAAATAAGTTTCACACAATGCTTCTGTGTAGTTTTTATTTGAAGATATTATTTTTCCCAATAAGGCCTCTTAGCGCTCAGAATGTCCAATTGCAGATTCTACAGAAAGAGTGTTTCAGAAAGGCTCAATCAAAAGTAAGGTTCAACTCTGTTAGTTGAATGCACAGAACAGAAAGAAGTTTCATACAATGCTTCTGTGTAGTTTATATTTGAACATATTCTTTTTTCCACTATTACCCACTTAGCGCTACGAATATCCAGTTGCATTTTCTACAGACAGAGTGTTTCAAAACTGCTCAATCAAAAGTATGGTTTAACTCTGTTAGCTGAATGCTCAGATCAGAAAGAAGTTTCACAGAATGCTTCTGTGTAGTTTATATTTGAATATATTCCTTTTTCCACTACTACTCTCTTAGCGCTCCAAATGTCCAGTTGCATTTTCTACAGAAAGAGTGTTCAGATCTGCTCAATCAAAAGTATGGTTTAACTCTGTTAGCTGAATGCACAGATCAGAAATAAGTTTCACAGAATGATTCTGTGTAGTTTATATTTGGAGACATTCCTTTTTCCACTATTACCCTCTTAGCGCTCCGAATCTCCACTTGCATTTTCTACAGAAAGACTGTTACAGAACGGCTCAATCAAAACTAAGGTTCAACTCTTTTAGTTGAACAAACAGAACAGAAAGAAGTTTCACACAATTCTTCTGTGTAGTTTTTATTTGTAGACATTCTTTTTCCCAATATAGGCCTCTTAGCGCTCAGAATGTCAAATTGCAGTTTCTACAGAAAGAGTGTTTCAGAACGGCTCAATCAAAAGTAAGGTTCAACTCTGTTAGTTGAATGCACAGAACAGAAAGAAATTTCATACAATGCTTCTGTGTAGTTTATATTTGAACATATTCTTTTTTCCACTATTACCCACTTAGCGCTACGAATGTCCAGTTGCATTTTCTACAGACAGAGTGTTTCAAAACTGCTCAATCAAAAGTATGGTTTAACTCTGTTAGCTGAATGCTCAAATCAGAAAGAAGTTTCACAGAATGCTTCTGTGTAGTTTATATATGAATATATTCCTTTTTCCACTACTACGCTCTTAGCGCTCCAAATGTCCAGTTGCATTTTCAACAGAAAGAGTGTTCAGATCTGCTCAATCAAAAGTATGGTTTAACTCTGTTAGCTGAATGCACAGATCAGAAAGAAGTTTCACTGAATGATTCTGTGTAGTTTATATTTGAAGACATTCCTTTTTCCACTATTACCCTCTTAGCGCTCCGAATCTCCACTTGCATTTTCTACAAAAAGAGTGTTTCATAACTGCTCAATCAAAAATATGTTTTATCTCTGTTAACTGAATTTACAGATCAGAAATAAGTTTCACAGAATGCATCTGTGTAGTTTTTATTTGAAGATATTCTTTTTCCCAATGTAGGCCTCTTAGCGCTTAGCATGTCCAATTGCAGTTTCTACAGAAAGAGTGTTTCAGAACGGCTCAATCAAAAGTAAGGTTCAACTCTGTTAGTTGAATGCACAGAACAGAAAGAATTTTCACAGAATGCTACTGTGTAGTTTATATTTGAATATATTCCTTTTTCCACTATTACCCTCTTAGCGCTCCGAATGTCCACTTGCATTTTCTACAGAAAGAGTGTTCAGAACTGCGCAATCAAAAGTATGGTTTAACTCTGTTAGCTTAATGAACATATCAGAAATAAGTTTCACACAATGCTTCTGTGTAGTTTTTATTTGAAGATATTATTTTTCCCAATAAGGCCTCTTAGCGCTCAGAATGTCCAATTGCAGTTTCTACAGAAAGAGTGTTTCAGAAAGGCTCAATCAAAAGTAAGGTTCAACTCTGTTAGTTGAATGCACAGAACAGAAAGAAGTTTCATACAATGCTTCTGTGTAGTTTATATTTGAACATATTCTTTTTTCCACTATTACCCACTTAGCGCTACGAATATCCAGTTGCATTTTCTACAGACAGAGTGTTTCAAAACTGCTCAATCAAAAGTATGGTTTAACTCTGTTAGCTGAATGCTCAGATCAGAAAGAAGTTTCACAGAATGCTTCTGTGTAGTTTATATTTGAATATATTCCTTTTTCCACTACTACTCTCTTAGCGCTCCAAATGTCCAGTTGCATTTTCTACAGAAAGAGTGTTCAGATCTGCTCAATCAAAAGTATGGTTTAACTCTGTTAGCTGAATGCACAGATCAGAAATAAGTTTCACAGAATGATTCTGTGTAGTTTATATTTGGAGACATTCCTTTTTCCACTATTACCCTCTTAGCGCTCCGAATCTCCACTTGCATTTTCTACAGAAAGACTGTTACAGAACGGCTCAATCAAAACTAAGGTTCAACTCTTTTAGTTGAACAAACAGAACAGAAAGAAGTTTCACACAATTCTTCTGTGTAGTTTTTATTTGTAGACATTCTTTTTCCCAATATAGGCCTCTTAGCGCTCAGAATGTCAAATTGCAGTTTCTACAGAAAGAGTGTTTCAGAACGGCTCAATCAAAAGTAAGGTTCAACTCTGTTAGTTGAATGCACAGAACAGAAAGAAATTTCATACAATGCTTCTGTGTAGTTTATATTTGAACATATTCTTTTTTCCACTATTACCCACTTAGCGCTACGAATGTCCAGTTGCATTTTCTACAGACAGAGTGTTTCAAAACTGCTCAATCAAAAGTATGGTTTAACTCTGTTAGCTGAATGCTCAAATCAGAAAGAAGTTTCACAGAATGCTTCTGTGTAGTTTATATATGAATATATTCCTTTTTCCACTACTACGCTCTTAGCGCTCCAAATGTCCAGTTGCATTTTCAACAGAAAGAGTGTTCAGATCTGCTCAATCAAAACTATGGTTTAACTCTGTTAGCTGAATGCACAGATCAGAAAGAAGTTTCACTGAATGATTCTGTGTAGTTTATATTTGAAGGCATTCCTTTTTCCACTATTACCCTCTTAGCGCTCCGAATCTCCACTTGCATTTTCTACAAAAAGAGTGTTTCATAACTGCTCAATCAAAAATATGTTTTATCTCTGTTAACTGAATTTACAGATCAGAAATAAGTTTCACAGAATGCATCTGTGTAGTTTTTATTTGAAGATATTCTTTTTCCCAATGTAGGCCTCTTAGCGCTTAGCATGTCCAATTGCAGTTTCTACAGAAAGAGTGTTTCAGAACGGCTCAATCAAAAGTAAGGTTCAACTCTGTTAGTTGAATGCACAGAACAGAAAGAATTTTCACAGAATGCTACTGTGTAGTTTATATTTGAATATATTCCTTTTTCCACTATTACCCTCTTAGCGCTCCGAATGTCCACTTGCATTTTCTACAGAAAGAGTGTTCAGAACTGCGCAATCAAAAGTATGGTTTAACTCTGTTAGCTTAATGAACATATCAGAAATAAGTTTCACACAATGCTTCTGTGTAGTTTTTATTTGAAGATATTATTTTTCCCAATAAGGCCTCTTAGCGCTCAGAATGTCCAATTGCAGATTCTACAGAAAGAGTGTTTCAGAAAGGCTCAATCAAAAGTAAGGTTCAACTCTGTTAGTTGAATGCACAGAACAGAAAGAAGTTTCATACAATGCTTCTGTGTAGTTTATATTTGAACATATTCTTTTTTCCACTATTACCCACTTAGCGCTACGAATATCCAGTTGCATTTTCTACAGACAGAGTGTTTCAAAACTGCTCAATCAAAAGTATGGTTTAACTCTGTTAGCTGAATGCTCAGATCAGAAAGAAGTTTCACAGAATGCTTCTGTGTAGTTTATATTTGAATATATTCCTTTTTCCACTACTACTCTCTTAGCGCTCCAAATGTCCAGTTGCATTTTCTACAGAAAGAGTGTTCAGATCTGCTCAATCAAAAGTATGGTTTAACTCTGTTAGCTGAATGCACAGATCAGAAATAAGTTTCACAGAATGATTCTGTGTAGTTTATATTTGGAGACATTCCTTTTTCCACTATTACCCTCTTAGCGCTCCGAATCTCCACTTGCATTTTCTACAGAAAGAGTGTTTCAGAACGGCTCAATCAAAACTAAGGTTCAACTCTTTTAGTTGAACAAACAGAAAAGAAAGATGTTTCACACAATTCTTCTGGGTAGTTTTTATTTGTAGACATTCTTTTTCCCAATATAGGCCTCTTAGCGCTCAGAATGTCCAATTGCAGTTTCTACAGAAAGAGTGTTTCAGAACGGCTCAATCAAAAGTAAGGTTCAACTCTGTTAGTTGAATGCACAGAACAGAAAGAAGTTTCATAAAATGCTTCTGTGTAGTTTGTATTTGAACATATTCTTTTTTCCACTATTACCCACTTAGCGCTACGAATGTCCAGTTGCATTTTCTACAGACAGAGTGTTTCAAAACTGCTCAATCAAAAGTATGGTTTAACTCTGTTAGCTGAATGCTCAGATCAGAAAGAAGTTTCACAGAATGCTTCTGTGTAGTTTATATTTGAATATATTCCTTTTTCCACTACTACGCCCTTAGCGCTCCAAATGTCCAGTTGCATTTTCTACAGAAAGAGTGTTCAGATCTGCTCAATCAAAAGTATGGTTTAACTCTGTTAGCTGAATGCACAGATCAGAAAGAAGTTTCACCGAATGATTCTGTGTAGTTTATATTTGAAGACATTCCTTTTTCCACTATTACCCCCTTAGCGCTCCGAATCTCCACTTGCATTTTCTACAAAAAGAGTGTTTCATAACTGCTCAATCAAAAATATGTTTTATCTCTGTTAACTGAATTTACAGATCAGAAATAAGTTTCACAGAATGCATCTGTGTAGTTTTTATTTGAAGATATTCTTTTTCCCAATGTAGGCCTCTTAGCCCTTAGCATGTCCAATTGCAGTTTCTACAGAAAGAGTGTTTCAGAACGGCTCAATCAAAAGTAAGGTTCAACTCTGTTAGTTGAATGCACAGAACAGAAAGAATTTTCAGAGAATGCTACTGTGTAGTTTATATTTGAATATATTCCTTTTTCCACTATTACCCTCTTAGCGCTCCCAATGTCCACTTGCATTTTCTACAGAAAGAGTGTTCAGAACTGCGCAATCAAAAGTATGGTTTAACTCTGTTAGCTTAATGAACATATCAGTAATAAGTTTCACACAATGCTTCTGTGTAGTTTTTATTTGAAGATATTATTTTTCCCAATAGAGGCCTCTTGGCGCTCAGAATGTCCAATTGCAGTTTCTACAGAAAGAGTGTTTCAGAAAGGCTCAATCAAAAGTAAGGTTCAACTCTGTTAGTTGAATGCACAGAACAGAAAGAAGTTTCATACAATGCTTCTGTGTAGTTTATATTTGAACATATTCTTTTTTCCACTATTACCCACTTAGCGCTACGAATGTCCAGTTGCATTTTCTACAGACAGAGTGTTTCAAAACTGCTCAATCAAAAGTATGGTTTAACTCTGTTAGCTGAATGCTCAGATCAGAAAGAAGTTTCACAGAATGATTCTGTGTAGTTTATATTTGAATATATTCCTTTTTCCACTACTACTCTCTTAGCGCTCCAAATGTCCAGTTGCATTTTCTACAGAAAGAGTGTTCAGATCTGCTCAATCAAAAGTATGGTTTAACTCTGTTAGCTGAATGCACAGATCAGAAAGAAGTTTCACAGAATGATTCTGTGTAGTTTATATTTGGAGACATTCCTTTTTCCACTATTACCCTCTTAGCGCTCCGAATCTCCACTTGCATTTTCTACAGAAAGTGTGTTTCAGAACGGCTCAATCAAAACTAAGGTTCAACTCTTTTAGTTGAACAAACAGAACAGAAAGAAGTTTCACACAATTCTTCTGTGTAGTTTTTATTTGTAGACATTCTTTTTCCCAATATAGGCCTCTTAGCGCTCAGAATATCCAATTGCAGTTTCTACAGAAAGAGTGTTTCAGAACGGCTCAATCAAAAGTAAGGTTCAACTCTGTTAGTTGAATGCACAGAACAGAAAGAAGTTTCATACAATGCTTCTGTGTAGTTTATATTTGAACATATTCTTTTTTCCACTATTACCCACTTAGCGCTACGAATGTCCAGTTGCATTTTCTACAGACAGAGTGTTTCAAAACTTCTCAATCAAAAGTATGGTTTAACTCTCTTAGCTGAATGCTCAGATCAGAAAGAAGTTTCACAGAATGCTTCTGTGTAGTTTATATTTGAATATATTCCTTTATCCACTACTACGCTCTTAGCGCTCCAAATGTCCAGTTGCATTTTCTACAGAAAGAGTGTTCAGATCTGCTCAATCAAAAGTATGGTTTAACTCTGTTAGCTGAATGCACAGATCAGAAAGAAGTTTCACGGAATGTTTCTGTGTAGTTTATATTTGAAGACATTCCTTTTTCCACTATTACCCTCTTAGCGCTCCGAATCTCCACTTGCATTTTCTACAAAAAGTGTGTTTCATAACTGCTCAATCAAAAATATGTTTTATCTCTGTTAACTGAATTTACAGATCAGAAATAAGTTTCACAGAATGCATCTGTGTAGTTTTTATTTGAAGATATTCTTTTTCCCAATGTAGGCCTCTTAGCGCTTAGCATGTCCAATTGCAGTTTCTACAGAAAGAGTGTTTCAGAACGGCTCAATCAAAAGTAAGGTTCAACTCTGTTAGTTGAATGCACAGAACAGAAAGTATTTTCACAGAATGCTACTGTGTAGTTTATATTTGAATATATTCCTTTTTCCACTATTACCCTCTTAGCGCTCCGAATGTCCACTTGCATTTTCTACAGAAAGAGTGTTCAGAACTGCGCAATCAAAAGTATGGTTTAACTCTGTTAGCTTAATGAACATATCAGAAATAAGTTTCACACAATGCTTCTGTGTAGTTTTTATTTGAAGATATTATTTTTCCCAATAAGGCCTCTTAGCGCTCAGAATGTCCAATTGCAGATTCTACAGAAAGAGTGTTTCAGAAAGGCTCAATCAAAAGTAAGGTTCAACTCTGTTAGTTGAATGCACAGAACAGAAAGAAGTTTCATACAATGCTTCTGTGTAGTTTATATTTGAACATATTCTTTTTTCCACTATTACCCACTTAGCGCTACGAATATCCAGTTGCATTTTCTACAGACAGAGTGTTTCAAAACTGCTCAATCAAAAGTATGGTTTAACTCTGTTAGCTGAATGCTCAGATCAGAAAGAAGTTTCACAGAATGCTTCTGTGTAGTTTATATTTGAATATATTCCTTTTTCCACTACTACTCTCTTAGCGCTCCAAATGTCCAGTTGCATTTTCTACAGAAAGAGTGTTCAGATCTGCTCAATCAAAAGTATGGTTTAACTCTGTTAGCTGAATGCACAGATCAGAAATAAGTTTCACAGAATGATTCTGTGTAGTTTATATTTGGAGACATTCCTTTTTCCACTATTACCCTCTTAGCGCTCCGAATCTCCACTTGCATTTTCTACAGAAAGACTGTTACAGAACGGCTCAATCAAAACTAAGGTTCAACTCTTTTAGTTGAACAAACAGAACAGAAAGAAGTTTCACAAAATTCTTCTGTGTAGTTTTTATTTGTAGACATTCTTTTTCCCAATATAGGCCTCTTAGCGCTCAGAATGTCCAATTGCAGTTTCTACAGAAAGAGTGTTTCAGAACGGCTCAATCAAAAGTAAGGTTCAACTCTGTTAGTTGAATGCACAGAACAGAAAGAAGTTTCATACAATGCTTCTGTGTAGTTTATATTTGAACATATTCTTTTTTCCACTATTACCCACTTAGCGCTACGAATGTCCAGTTGCATTTTCTACAGACAGAGTGTTTCAAAACTGCTCAATCAAAAGTATGGTTTAACTCTGTTAGCTGAATGCTCAGATCAGAAACAAGTTTCACAGAATGCTTCTGTGTAGTTTATATTTGAATATATTCCTTTTTCCACTACTACGCTCTTAGCGCTCCAAATGTCCAGTTGCATTTTCAACAGAAAGAGTGTTCAGATCTGCTCAATCAAAAGTATGGTTTAACTCTGTTAGCTGAATGCACAGATCAGAAAGAAGTTTCACCGAATGATTCTGTGTAGTTTATATTTGAAGACATTCCTTTTTCCACTATTACCCTCTTAGCGCTCCGAATCTCCACTTGCATTTTCTACAAAAAGAGTGTTTCATAACTGCTCAATCAAAAATATGTTTTATCTCTGTTAACTGAATTTACAGATCAGAAATAAGTTTCACAGAATGCATCTGTGTAGTTTTTATTTGAAGATATTCTTTTTCCCAATGTAGGCCTCTTAGCGCTTAGCATGTCCAATTGCAGTTTCTACAGAAAGAGTGTTTCAGAACGGCTCAATCAAAAGTAAGGTTCAACTCTGTTAGTTGAATGCACAGAACAGAAAGAATTTTCACAGAATGCTACTGTGTAGTTTATATTTGAATATATTCCTTTTTCCACTATTACCCTCTTAGTGCTCCGAATGTCCACTTGCATTTTCTACAGAAAGAGTGTTCAGAACTGCGCAATCAAAAGTATGGTTTAACTCTGTTAGCTTAATGAACATATCAGAAATAAGTTTCACACAATGCTTCTGTGTAGTTTTTATTTGAAGATATTATTTTTCCCAATAGAGGCCTCTTAGCGCTCAGAATGTCCAATTGCAGTTTCTGCAGAAAGAGTGTTTCAGAAAGGCTCAATCAAAAGTAAGGTTCAACTCTGTTAGTTGAATGCACAGAACAGAAAGAAGTTTCATACAATGCTTCTGTGTAGTTTATATTTGAACATATTCTTTTTTCCACTATTACCCACTTAGCGCTACGAATGTCCAGTTGCATTTTCTACAGACAGAGTGTTTCAAAACTGCTCAATCAAAAGTATGGTTTAACTCTGTTAGCTGAATGCTCAGTTCAGAAAGAAGTTTCACAGAATGCTTCTGTGTAGTTTATATTTGAATATATTCCTTTTTCCACTACTACTCTCTTAGCGCTCCAAATGTCCAGTTGCATTTTCTACAGAAAGAGTGTTCAGATCTGCTCAATCAAAAGTATGGTTTAACTCTGTTAGCTGAATGCACAGATCAGAAAGAAGTTTCACAGAATGATTCTGTGTAGTTTATATTTGGAGACATTCCTTTTTCCAGTATTACCCTCTTAGCGCTCCGAATCTCCACTTGCATTTTCTACAGAAAGAGTGTTTCAGAACGGCTCAATCAAAACTAAGGTTCAACTCTTTTAGTTGAACAAACAGAACAGAAAGAAGTTTCACACAATTCTTCTGTGTAGTTTTTATTTGTAGACATTCATTTTCCCAATATAGGCCTCTTAGCGCTCAGAATGTCCAATTGCAGTTTCTACAGAAAGAGTGTTTCAGAACGGCTCAATGAAAAGTAAGGTTCAACTCTGTTAGTTGAATGCACGGAACAGAAAGAAGTTTCATACAATGCTTCTGTGTAGTTTATATTTGAACATATTCTTTTTTCCACTATTACCCACTTAGCGCTACGAATGTCCAGTTGCATTTTCTACAGACAGAGTGTTTCAAAACTGCTCAATCAAAAGTATGGTTTAACTCTGTTAGCTGAATGCTCAGATCAGAAAGAAGTCTCACAGAATGCTTCTGTGTAGTTTATATTTGAATATATTCCTTTTTCCACTACTACTCTCTTAGCGCTCCAAATGTCCAGTTGCATTTTCTACAGAAAGAGTGTTCAGATCTGCTCAATCAAAAGTATGGTTTAACTCTGTTAGCTGAATGCACAGATCAGAAAGAAGTTTCACAGAATGATTCTGTGTAGTTTATATTTGGAGACATTCCTTTTTCCACTATTACCCTCTTAGCGCTCCGAATCTCCACTTGCATTTTCTACAGAAAGAGTGTTTCAGAATGGCTCAATCAAAACTAAGGTTCAACTCTTTTAGTTGAACAAACAGAACGGAAAGAAGTTTCACACAATTCTTCTGTATAGTTTTTATATGTAGACATTCTTTTTCCCAATATAGGCCTCTTAGCGCTCAGAATGTCCAATTGCAGTTTCTACAGAAAGAGTGTTTCAGAACGGCTCAATCGAAAGTAAGGTTCAACTCTGTTAGTTGAATGCACAGAACAGAAAGAAGTTTCATACAATGCTTCTGTGTAGTTTATATTTGAACATATTCTGTTTTCCACTATTACCCTCTTAGCGCTACGAATGTCCAGTTGCATTTTCTACAGACAGAGTGTTTCAAAACTGCTCAATCAAAAGTATGGTTTAACTCTGTTAGCTGAATGCTCAGATCAGAAAGAAGTTTCACAGAATGCTTCTGTGTAGTTTATATATGAATATATTCCTTTTTCCACTACTACGCTCTTAGCGCTCCAAATGTCCAGTTGCATTTTCAACAGAAAGAGTGTTCAGATCTGCTCAATCAAAACTATGGTTTAACTCTGTTAGCTGAATGCACAGATCAGAAAGAAGTTTCACTGAATGATTCTGTGTAGTTTATATTTGAAGGCATTCCTTTTTCCACTATTACCCTCTTAGCGCTCCGAATCTCCACTTGCATTTTCTACAAAAAGAGTGTTTCATAACTGCTCAATCAAAAATATGTTTTATCTCTGTTAACTGAATTTACAGATCAGAAATAAGTTTCACAGAATGCATCTGTGTAGTTTTTATTTGAAGATATTCTTTTTCCCAATGTAGGCCTCTTAGCGCTTAGCATGTCCAATTGCAGTTTCTACAGAAAGAGTGTTTCAGAACGGCTCAATCAAAAGTAAGGTTCAACTCTGTTAGTTGAATGCACAGAACAGAAAGAATTTTCACAGAATGCTACTGTGTAGTTTATATTTGAATATATTCCTTTTTCCACTATTACCCTCTTAGCGCTCCGAATGTCCACTTGCATTTTCTACAGAAAGAGTGTTCAGAACTGCGCAATCAAAAGTATGGTTTAACTCTGTTAGCTTAATGAACATATCAGAAATAAGTTTCACACAATGCTTCTGTGTAGTTTTTATTTGAAGATATTATTTTTCCCAATAAGGCCTCTTAGCGCTCAGAATGTCCAATTGCAGATTCTACAGAAAGAGTGTTTCAGAAAGGCTCAATCAAAAGTAAGGTTCAACTCTGTTAGTTGAATGCACAGAACAGAAAGAAGTTTCATACAATGCTTCTGTGTAGTTTATATTTGAACATATTCTTTTTTCCACTATTACCCACTTAGCGCTACGAATATCCAGTTGCATTTTCTACAGACAGAGTGTTTCAAAACTGCTCAATCAAAAGTATGGTTTAACTCTGTTAGCTGAATGCTCAGATCAGAAAGAAGTTTCACAGAATGCTTCTGTGTAGTTTATATTTGAATATATTCCTTTTTCCACTACTACTCTCTTAGCGCTCCAAATGTCCAGTTGCATTTTCTACAGAAAGAGTGTTCAGATCTGCTCAATCAAAAGTATGGTTTAACTCTGTTAGCTGAATGCACAGATCAGAAATAAGTTTCACAGAATGATTCTGTGTAGTTTATATTTGGAGACATTCCTTTTTCCACTATTACCCTCTTAGCGCTCCGAATCTCCACTTGCATTTTCTACAGAAAGACTGTTACAGAACGGCTCAATCAAAACTAAGGTTCAACTCTTTTAGTTGAACAAACAGAACAGAAAGAAGTTTCACACAATTCTTCTGTGTAGTTTTTATTTGTAGACATTCTTTTTCCCAATATAGGCCTCTTAGCGCTCAGAATGTCAAATTGCAGTTTCTACAGAAAGAGTGTTTCAGAACGGCTCAATCAAAAGTAAGGTTCAACTCTGTTAGTTGAATGCACAGAACAGAAAGAAATTTCATACAATGCTTCTGTGTAGTTTATATTTGAACATATTCTTTTTTCCACTATTACCCACTTAGCGCTACGAATGTCCAGTTGCATTTTCTACAGACAGAGTGTTTCAAAACTGCTCAATCAAAAGTATGGTTTAACTCTGTTAGCTGAATGCTCAAATCAGAAAGAAGTTTCACAGAATGCTTCTGTGTAGTTTATATATGAATATATTCCTTTTTCCACTACTACGCTCTTAGCGCTCCAAATGTCCAGTTGCATTTTCAACAGAAAGAGTGTTCAGATCTGCTCAATCAAAAGTATGGTTTAACTCTGTTAGCTGAATGCACAGATCAGAAAGAAGTTTCACTGAATGATTCTGTGTAGTTTATATTTGAAGACATTCCTTTTTCCACTATTACCCTCTTAGCGCTCCGAATCTCCACTTGCATTTTCTACAAAAAGAGTGTTTCATAACTGCTCAATCAAAAATATGTTTTATCTCTGTTAACTGAATTTACAGATCAGAAATAAGTTTCACAGAATGCATCTGTGTAGTTTTTATTTGAAGATATTCTTTTTCCCAATGTAGGCCTCTTAGCGCTTAGCATGTCCAATTGCAGTTTCTACAGAAAGAGTGTTTCAGAACGGCTCAATCAAAAGTAAGGTTCAACTCTGTTAGTTGAATGCACAGAACAGAAAGAATTTTCACAGAATGCTACTGTGTAGTTTATATTTGAATATATTCCTTTTTCCACTATTACCCTCTTAGCGCTCCGAATGTCCACTTGCATTTTCTACAGAAAGAGTGTTCAGAACTGCGCAATCAAAAGTATGGTTTAACTCTGTTAGCTTAATGAACATATCAGAAATAAGTTTCACACAATGCTTCTGTGTAGTTTTTATTTGAAGATATTATTTTTCCCAATAAGGCCTCTTAGCGCTCAGAATGTCCAATTGCAGATTCTACAGAAAGAGTGTTTCAGAAAGGCTCAATCAAAAGTAAGGTTCAACTCTGTTAGTTGAATGCACAGAACAGAAAGAAGTTTCATACAATGCTTCTGTGTAGTTTATATTTGAACATATTCTTTTTTCCACTATTACCCACTTAGCGCTACGAATATCCAGTTGCATTTTCTACAGACAGAGTGTTTCAAAACTGCTCAATCAAAAGTATGGTTTAACTCTGTTAGCTGAATGCTCAGATCAGAAAGAAGTTTCACAGAATGCTTCTGTGTAGTTTATATTTGAATATATTCCTTTTTCCACTACTACTCTCTTAGCGCTCCAAATGTCCAGTTGCATTTTCTACAGAAAGAGTGTTCAGATCTGCTCAATCAAAAGTATGGTTTAACTCTGTTAGCTGAATGCACAGATCAGAAATAAGTTTCACAGAATGATTCTGTGTAGTTTATATTTGGAGACATTCCTTTTTCCACTATTACCCTCTTAGCGCTCCGAATCTCCACTTGCATTTTCTACAGAAAGACTGTTACAGAACGGCTCAATCAAAACTAAGGTTCAACTCTTTTAGTTGAACAAACAGAACAGAAAGAAGTTTCACACAATTCTTCTGTGTAGTTTTTATTTGTAGACATTCTTTTTCCCAATATAGGCCTCTTAGCGCTCAGAATGTCAAATTGCAGTTTCTACAGAAAGAGTGTTTCAGAACGGCTCAATCAAAAGTAAGGTTCAACTCTGTTAGTTGAATGCACAGAACAGAAAGAAATTTCATACAATGCTTCTGTGTAGTTTATATTTGAACATATTCTTTTTTCCACTATTACCCACTTAGCGCTACGAATGTCCAGTTGCATTTTCTACAGACAGAGTGTTTCAAAACTGCTCAATCAAAAGTATGGTTTAACTCTGTTAGCTGAATGCTCAAATCAGAAAGAAGTTTCACAGAATGCTTCTGTGTAGTTTATATATGAATATATTCCTTTTTCCACTACTACGCTCTTAGCGCTCCAAATGTCCAGTTGCATTTTCAACAGAAAGAGTGTTCAGATCTGCTCAATCAAAACTATGGTTTAACTCTGTTAGCTGAATGCACAGATCAGAAAGAAGTTTCACTGAATGATTCTGTGTAGTTTATATTTGAAGGCATTCCTTTTTCCACTATTACCCTCTTAGCGCTCCGAATCTCCACTTGCATTTTCTACAAAAAGAGTGTTTCATAACTGCTCAATCAAAAATATGTTTTATCTCTGTTAACTGAATTTACAGATCAGAAATAAGTTTCACAGAATGCATCTGTGTAGTTTTTATTTGAAGATATTCTTTTTCCCAATGTAGGCCTCTTAGCGCTTAGCATGTCCAATTGCAGTTTCTACAGAAAGAGTGTTTCAGAACGGCTCAATCAAAAGTAAGGTTCAACTCTGTTAGTTGAATGCACAGAACAGAAAGAATTTTCACAGAATGCTACTGTGTAGTTTATATTTGAATATATTCCTTTTTCCACTATTACCCTCTTAGCGCTCCGAATGTCCACTTGCATTTTCTACAGAAAGAGTGTTCAGAACTGCGCAATCAAAAGTATGGTTTAACTCTGTTAGCTTAATGAACATATCAGAAATAAGTTTCACACAATGCTTCTGTGTAGTTTTTATTTGAAGATATTATTTTTCCCAATAAGGCCTCTTAGCGCTCAGAATGTCCAATTGCAGATTCTACAGAAAGAGTGTTTCAGAAAGGCTCAATCAAAAGTAAGGTTCAACTCTGTTAGTTGAATGCACAGAACAGAAAGAAGTTTCATACAATGCTTCTGTGTAGTTTATATTTGAACATATTCTTTTTTCCACTATTACCCACTTAGCGCTACGAATATCCAGTTGCATTTTCTACAGACAGAGTGTTTCAAAACTGCTCAATCAAAAGTATGGTTTAACTCTGTTAGCTGAATGCTCAGATCAGAAAGAAGTTTCACAGAATGCTTCTGTGTAGTTTATATTTGAATATATTCCTTTTTCCACTACTACTCTCTTAGCGCTCCAAATGTCCAGTTGCATTTTCTACAGAAAGAGTGTTCAGATCTGCTCAATCAAAAGTATGTTTTAACTCTGTTAGCTGAATGCACAGATCAGAAATAAGTTTCACAGAATGATTCTGTGTAGTTTATATTTGGAGACATTCCTTTTTCCACTATTACCCTCTTAGCGCTCCGAATCTCCACTTGCATTTTCTACAGAAAGACTGTTACAGAACGGCTCAATCAAAACTAAGGTTCAACTCTTTTAGTTGAACAAACAGAACAGAAAGAAGTTTCACACAATTCTTCTGTGTAGTTTTTATTTGTAGACATTCTTTTTCCCAATATAGGCCTCTTAGCGCTCAGAATGTCAAATTGCAGTTTATACAGAAAGAGTGTTTCAGAACGGCTCAATCAAAAGTAAGGTTCAACTCTGTTAGTTGAATGCACAGAACAGAAAGAAATTTCATACAATGCTTCTGTGTAGTTTATATTTGAACATATTCTTTTTTCCACTATTACCCACTTAGCGCTACGAATGTCCAGTTGCATTTTCTACAGACAGAGTGTTTCAAAACTGCTCAATCAAAAGTATGGTTTAACTCTGTTAGCTGAATGCTCAAATCAGAAAGAAGTTTCACAGAATGCTTCTGTGTAGTTTATATATGAATATATTCCTTTTTCCACTACTACGCTCTTAGCGCTCCAAATGTCCAGTTGCATTTTCAACAGAAAGAGTGTTCAGATCTGCTCAATCAAAAGTATGGTTTAACTCTGTTAGCTGAATGCACAGATCAGAAAGAAGTTTCACTGAATGATTCTGTGTAGTTTATATTTGAAGACATTCCTTTTTCCACTATTACCCTCTTAGCGCTCCGAATCTCCACTTGCATTTTCTACAAAAAGAGTGTTTCATAACTGCTCAATCAAAAATATGTTTTATCTCTGTTAACTGAATTTACAGATCAGAAATAAGTTTCACAGAATGCATCTGTGTAGTTTTTATTTGAAGATATTCTTTTTCCCAATGTAGGCCTCTTAGCGCTTAGCATGTCCAATTGCAGTTTCTACAGAAAGAGTGTTTCAGAACGGCTCAATCAAAAGTAAGGTTCAACTCTGTTAGTTGAATGCACAGAACAGAAAGAATTTTCACAGAATGCTACTGTGTAGTTTATATTTGAATATATTCCTTTTTCCACTATTACCCTCTTAGCGCTCCGAATGTCCACTTGCATTTTCTACAGAAAGAGTGTTCAGAACTGCGCAATCAAAAGTATGGTTTAACTCTGTTAGCTTAATGAACATATCAGAAATAAGTTTCACACAATGCTTCTCTGTAGTTTTTATCTGAAGATATTATTTTTCCCAATAAGGCCTCTTAGCGCTCAGAATGTCCAATTGCAGATTCTACAGAAAGAGTGTTTCAGAAAGGCTCAATCAAAAGTAAGGTTCAACTCTGTTAGTTGAATGCACAGAACAGAAAGAAGTTTCATACAATGCTTCTGTGTAGTTTATATTTGAACATATTCTTTTTTCCACTATTACCCACTTAGCGCTACGAATATCCAGTTGCATTTTCTACAGACAGAGTGTTTCAAAACTGCTCAATCAAAAGTATGGTTTAACTCTGTTAGCTGAATGCTCAGATCAGAAAGAAGTTTCACAGAATGCTTCTGTGTAGTTTATATTTGAATATATTCCTTTTTCCACTACTACTCTCTTAGCGCTCCAAATGTCCAGTTGCATTTTCTACAGAAAGAGTGTTCAGATCTGCTCAATCAAAAGTATGGTTTAACTCTGTTAGCTGAATGCACAGATCAGAAATAAGTTTCACAGAATGATTCTGTGTAGTTTATATTTGGAGACATTCCTTTTTCCACTATTACCCTCTTAGCGCTCCGAATCTCCACTTGCATTTTCTACAGAAAGACTGTTACAGAACGGCTCAATCAAAACTAAGGTTCAACTCTTTTAGTTGAACAAACAGAACAGAAAGAAGTTTCACACAATTCTTCTGTGTAGTTTTTATTTGTAGACATTCTTTTTCCCAATATAGGCCTCTTAGCGCTCAGAATGTCCAATTGCAGTTTCTACAGAAAGAGTGTTTCAGAACGGCTCAATCAAAAGTAAGGTTCAACTCTGTTAGTTGAATGCACAGAACAGAAAGAAGTTTCATACAATGCTTCTGTGTAGTTTATATTTGAACATATTCTTTTTTCCACTATTACCCACTTAGCGCTACGAATGTCCAGTTGCATTTTCTACAGACAGAGTGTTTCAAAACTGCTCAATCAAAAGTATGGTTTAACTCTGTTAGCTGAATGCTCAGATCAGAAACAAGTTTCACAGAATGCTTCTGTGTAGTTTATATTTGAATATATTCCTTTTTCCACTACTACGCTCTTAGCGCTCCAAATGTCCAGTTGCATTTTCAACAGAAAGAGTGTTCAGATCTGCTCAATCAAAAGTATGGTTTAACTCTGTTAGCTGAATGCACAGATCAGAAAGAAGTTTCACCGAATGATTCTGTGTAGTTTATATTTGAAGACATTCCTTTTTCCACTATTACCCTCTTAGCGCTCCGAATCTCCACTTGCATTTTCTACAAAAAGAGTGTTTCATAACTGCTCAATCAAAAATATGTTTTATCTCTGTTAACTGAATTTACAGATCAGAAATAAGTTTCACAGAATGCATCTGTGTAGTTTTTATTTGAAGATATTCTTTTTCCCAATGTAGGCCTCTTAGCGCTTAGCATGTCCAATTGCAGTTTCTACAGAAAGAGTGTTTCAGAACGGCTCAATCAAAAGTAAGGTTCAACTCTGTTAGTTGAATGCACAGAACAGAAAGAATTTTCACAGAATGCTACTGTGTAGTTTATATTTGAATATATTCCTTTTTCCACTATTACCCTCTTAGCGCTCCGAATGTCCACTTGCATTTTCTACAGAAAGAGTGTTCAGAACTGCGCAATCAAAAGTATGGTTTAACTCTGTTAGCTTAATGAACATATCAGAAATAAGTTTCACACAATGCTTCTGTGTAGTTTTTATTTGAAGATTTTATTTTTCCCAATAGATGCCTCTTAGCGCTCAGAATGTCCAATTGCAGTTTCTACAGAAAGAGTGTTTCAGAAAGGCTCAATCAAAAGTAAGGTTCAACTCTGTTAGTTGAATGCACAGAACAGAAAGAAGTTTCATACAATGCTTCTGTGTAGTTTATATTTGAACATATTCTTTTTTCCACTATTACCCACTTAGCCCTACGAATGTCCAGTTGCATTTTCTACAGACAGAGTGTTTCAAAACTGCTCAATCAAAAGTATGGTTTAATTCTGTTAGCTGAATGCTCAGATCAGAAAGAAGTTTCACAGAATGCTTCTGTGTAGTTTATATTTGAATATATTCCTTTTTCCACTACTACTCTCTTAGCGCTCCAAATGTCCAGTTGCATTTTCTACAGAAAGAGTGTTCAGATCTGCTCAATCAAAAGTATGGTTTAACTCTGTTAGCTGAATGCACAGATCAGAAAGAAGTTTCACAGAATGATTCTGTGTAGTTTATATTTGGAGACATTCCTTTTTCCACTATTACCCTCTTAGCGCTCCGAATCTCCACTTGCATTTTCTACAGAAAGAGTGTTTCAGAACGGCTCAATCAAAACTAAGGTTCAACTCTTTTAGTTGAACAAACAGAAAAGAAAGATGTTTCACACAATTCTTCTGGGTAGTTTTTATTTGTAGACATTCTTTTTCCCAATATAGGCCTCTTAGCGCTCAGAATGTCCAATTGCAGTTTCTACAGAAAGAGTGTTTCAGAACGGCTCAATCAAAAGTAAGGTTCAACTCTGTTAGTTGAATGCACAGAACAGAAAGAAGTTTCATAAAATGCTTCTGTGTAGTTTGTATTTGAACATATTCTTTTTTCCACTATTACCCACTTAGCGCTACGAATGTCCAGTTGCATTTTCTACAGACAGAGTGTTTCAAAACTGCTCAATCAAAAGTATGGTTTAACTCTGTTAGCTGAATGCTCAGATCAGAAAGAAGTTTCACAGAATGCTTCTGTGTAGTTTATATTTGAATATATTCCTTTTTCCACTACTACGCCCTTAGCGCTCCAAATGTCCAGTTGCATTTTCTACAGAAAGAGTGTTCAGATCTGCTCAATCAAAAGTATGGTTTAACTCTGTTAGCTGAATGCACAGATCAGAAAGAAGTTTCACCGAATGATTCTGTGTAGTTTATATTTGAAGACATTCCTTTTTCCACTATTACCCCCTTAGCGCTCCGAATCTCCACTTGCATTTTCTACAAAAAGAGTGTTTCATAACTGCTCAATCAAAAATATGTTTTATCTCTGTTAACTGAATTTACAGATCAGAAATAAGTTTCACAGAATGCATCTGTGTAGTTTTTATTTGAAGATATTCTTTTTCCCAATGTAGGCCTCTTAGCCCTTAGCATGTCCAATTGCAGTTTCTACAGAAAGAGTGTTTCAGAACGGCTCAATCAAAAGTAAGGTTCAACTCTGTTAGTTGAATGCACAGAACAGAAAGAATTTTCAGAGAATGCTACTGTGTAGTTTATATTTGAATATATTCCTTTTTCCACTATTACCCTCTTAGCGCTCCCAATGTCCACTTGCATTTTCTACAGAAAGAGTGTTCAGAACTGCGCAATCAAAAGTATGGTTTAACTCTGTTAGCTTAATGAACATATCAGTAATAAGTTTCACACAATGCTTCTGTGTAGTTTTTATTTGAAGATATTATTTTTCCCAATAGAGGCCTCTTGGCGCTCAGAATGTCCAATTGCAGTTTCTACAGAAAGAGTGTTTCAGAAAGGCTCAATCAAAAGTAAGGTTCAACTCTGTTAGTTGAATGCACAGAACAGAAAGAAGTTTCATACAATGCTTCTGTGTAGTTTATATTTGAACATATTCTTTTTTCCACTATTACCCACTTAGCGCTACGAATGTCCAGTTGCATTTTCTACAGACAGAGTGTTTCAAAACTGCTCAATCAAAAGTATGGTTTAACTCTGTTAGCTGAATGCTCAGATCAGAAAGAAGTTTCACAGAATGATTCTGTGTAGTTTATATTTGAATATATTCCTTTTTCCACTACTACTCTCTTAGCGCTCCAAATGTCCAGTTGCATTTTCTACAGAAAGAGTGTTCAGATCTGCTCAATCAAAAGTATGGTTTAACTCTGTTAGCTGAATGCACAGATCAGAAAGAAGTTTCACAGAATGATTCTGTGTAGTTTATATTTGGAGACATTCCTTTTTCCACTATTACCCTCTTAGCGCTCCGAATCTCCACTTGCATTTTCTACAGAAAGTGTGTTTCAGAATGGCTCAATCAAAACTAAGGTTCAACTCTTTTAGTTGAACAAACAGAACAGAAAGAAGTTTCACACAATTCTTCTGTGTAGTTTTTATTTGTAGACATTCTTTTTCCCAATATAGGCCTCTTAGCGCTCAGAATATCCAATTGCAGTTTCTACAGAAAGAGTGTTTCAGAACGGCTCAATCAAAAGTAAGGTTCAACTCTGTTAGTTGAATGCACAGAACAGAAAGAAGTTTCATACAATGCTTCTGTGTAGTTTATATTTGAACATATTCTTTTTTCCACTATTACCCACTTAGCGCTACGAATGTCCAGTTGCATTTTCTACAGACAGAGTGTTTCAAAACTTCTCAATCAAAAGTATGGTTTAACTCTCTTAGCTGAATGCTCAGATCAGAAAGAAGTTTCACAGAATGCTTCTGTGTAGTTTATATTTGAATATATTCCTTTATCCACTACTACGCTCTTAGCGCTCCAAATGTCCAGTTGCATTTTCTACAGAAAGAGTGTTCAGATCTGCTCAATCAAAAGTATGGTTTAACTCTGTTAGCTGAATGCACAGATCAGAAAGAAGTTTCACGGAATGATTCTGTGTAGTTTATATTTGAAGACATTCCTTTTTCCACTATTACCCTCTTAGCGCTCCGAATCTCCACTTGCATTTTCTACAAAAAGTGTGTTTCATAACTGCTCAATCAAAAATATGTTTTATCTCTGTTAACTGAATTTACAGATCAGAAATAAGTTTCACAGAATGCATCTGTGTAGTTTTTATTTGAAGATATTCTTTTTCCCAATGTAGGCCTCTTAGCGCTTAGCATGTCCAATTGCAGTTTCTACAGAAAGAGTGTTTCAGAACGGCTCAATCAAAAGTAAGGTTCAACTCTGTTAGTTGAATGCACAGAACAGAAAGAATTTTCACAGAATGCTACTGTGTAGTTTATATTTGAATATATTCCTTTTTCCACTATTACCGTCTTAGCGCTCCGAATGTCCACTTGCATTTTCTACAGAAAGAGTGTTCAGAACTGCGCAATCAAAAGTATGGTTTAACTCTGTTAGCTTAATGAACATATCAGAAATAAGTTTCACACAATGCTTCTGTGTAGTTTTTATTTGAAGATATTATTTTTCCCAATAGAGGCCTCTTGGCGCTCAGAATGTCCAATTGCAGTTTCTACAGAAAGAGTGTTTCAGAAAGGCTCAATCAAAAGTAAGGTTCAACTCTGTTAGTTGAATGCACAGAACAGAAAGAAGTTTCATACAATGCTTCTGTGTAGTTTATATTTGAACATATTCTTTTTTCCACTATTACCCACTTAGCGCTACGAATGTCCAGTTGCATTTTCTACAGACAGAGTGTTTCAAAACTGCTCAATCAAAAGTATGGTTTAACTCTGTTAGCTGAATGCTCAGATCAGAAAGAAGTTTCACAGAATGATTCTGTGTAGTTTATATTTGAATATATTCCTTTTTCCACTACTACTCTCTTAGCGCTCCAAATGTCCAGTTGCATTTTCTACAGAAAGAGTGTTCAGATCTGCTCAATCAAAAGTATGGTTTAACTCTGTTAGCTGAATGCACAGATCAGAAAGAAGTTTCACAGAATGATTCTGTGTAGTTTATATTTGGAGACATTCCATTTTCCACTATTACCCTCTTAGCGCTCCGAATCTCCACTTGCATTTTGTACAGAAAGTGTGTTTCAGAACGGCTCAATCAAAACTAAGGTTCAACTCTTTTAGTTGAACAAACAGAACAGAAAGAAGTTTCACACAATTCTTCTGTGAAGTTTTTATTTGTAGACATTCTTTTTCCCAATATAGGCCTCTTAGCGCTCAGAATATCCAACTGCAGTTTCTACAGAAAGAGTGTTTCAGAACGGCTCAATCAAAAGTAAGGTTCAACTCTGTTAGTTGAATGCACAGAACAGGAAGAAGTTTCATACAATGCTTCTGTGTAGTTTATATTTGAACATATTCTTTTTTCCACTATTACCCACTTAGCGCTACGAATGTCCAGTTGCATTTTCTACAGACAGAGTGTTTCAAAACTTCTCAATCAAAAGTATGGTTTAACTCTCTTAGCTGAATGCTCAGATCAGAAAGAAGTTTCACAGAATGCTTCTGTGTAGTTTATATTTGAATATATTCCTTTATCCACTACTACGCTCTTAGCGCTCCAAATGTCCAGTTGCATTTTCTACAGAAAGAGTGTTCAGATCTGCTCAATCAAAAGTATGGTTTAACTCTGTTAGCTGAATGCACAGATCAGAAAGAAGTTTCACAGAATGATTCTGTGTAGTTTATATTTGGAGACATTCCATTTTCCACTATTACCCTCTTAGCGCTCCGAATCTCCACTTGCATTTTCTACAGAAAGTGTGTTTCAGAACGGCTCAATCAAAACTAAGGTTCAACTCTTTTAGTTGAACAAACAGAACAGAAAGAAGTTTCACACAATTCTTCTATGTAGTTTTTATTTGTAGACATTCTTTTTCCCAATATAGGCCTCTTAGCGCTCAGAATATCCAACTGCAGTTTCTACAGAAAGAGTGTTTCAGAACGGCTCAATCAAAAGTAAGGTTCAACTCTGTTAGTTGAATGCACAGAACAGAAAGAAGTTTCATACAATGCTTCTGTGTAGTTTATATTTGAACATATTCTTTTTTCCACTATTACCCACTTAGCGCTACGAATGTCCAGTTGCATTTTCTACAGACAGAGTGTTTCAAAACTTCTCAATCAAAAGTATGGTTTAACTCTCTTAGCTGAATGCTCAGATCAGAAAGAAGTTTCACAGAATGCTTCTGTGTAGTTTATATTTGAATATATTCCTTTATCCACTACTACGCTCTTAGCGCTCCAAATGTCCAGTTGCATTTTCTACAGAAAGAGTGTTCAGATCTGCTCAATCAAAAGTATGGTTTAACTCTGTTAGCTGAATGCACAGATCAGAAAGAAGTTTCACTGAATGATTCTGTGTAGTTTATATTTGAAGACATTCCTTTTTCCACTATTACCCTCTTAGCGCTCCGAATCTCCACTTGCATTTTCTACAAAAAGTGTGTTTCATAACTGCTCAATCAAAAATATGTTTTATCTCTGTTAACTGAATTTACAGATCAGAAATAAGTTTCACAGAATGCATCTGTGTAGTTTTTATTTGAAGATATTCTTTTTCCCAATGTAGGCCTCTTAGCGCTTAGCATGTCCAATTGCAGTTTCTACAGAAAGAGTGTTTCAGAACGGCTCAATCAAAAGTAAGGTTCAACTCTGTTAGTTGAATGCACAGAACAGAAAGAATTTTCACAGAATGCTACTGTGTAGTTTATATTTGAATATATTCCTTTTTCCACTATTACCCTCTTAGCGCTCCGAATGTCCACTTGCATTTTCTACAGAAAGAGTGTTCAGAACTGCGCAATCAAAAGTATGGTTTAACTCTGTTAGCTTAATGAACATATCAGAAATAAGTTTCACACAATGCTTCTGTGTAGTTTTTATTTGAAGATTTTATTTTTCCCAATAGATGCCTCTTAGCGCTCAGAATGTCCAATTGCAGTTTCTACAGAAAGAGTGTTTCAGAAAGGCTCAATCAAAAGTAAGGTTCAACTCTGTTAGTTGAATGCACAGAACAGAAAGAAGTTTCATACAATGCTTCTGTGTAGTTTATATTTGAACATATTCTTTTTTCCACTATTACCCACTTAGCCCTACGAATGTCCAGTTGCATTTTCTACAGACAGAGTGTTTCAAAACTGCTCAATCAAAAGTATGGTTTAATTCTGTTAGCTGAATGCTCAGATCAGAAAGAAGTTTCACAGAATGCTTCTGTGTAGTTTATATTTGAATATATTCCTTTTTCCACTACTACTCTCTTAGCGCTCCAAATGTCCAGTTGCATTTTCTACAGAAAGAGTGTTCAGATCTGCTCAATCAAAAGTATGGTTTAACTCTGTTAGCTGAATGCACAGATCAGAAAGAAGTTTCACAGAATGATTCTGTGTAGTTTATATTTGGAGACATTCCTTTTTCCACTATTACCCTCTTAGCGCTCCGAATCTCCACTTGCATTTTCTACAGAAAGAGTGTTTCAGAACGGCTCAATCAAAACTAAGGTTCAACTCTTTTAGTTGAACAAACAGAAAAGAAAGATGTTTCACACAATTCTTCTGGGTAGTTTTTATTTGTAGACATTCTTTTTCCCAATATAGGCCTCTTAGCGCTCAGAATGTCCAATTGCAGTTTCTACAGAAAGAGTGTTTCAGAACGGCTCAATCAAAAGTAAGGTTCAACTCTGTTAGTTGAATGCACAGAACAGAAAGAAGTTTCATAAAATGCTTCTGTGTAGTTTGTATTTGAACATATTCTTTTTTCCACTATTACCCACTTAGCGCTACGAATGTCCAGTTGCATTTTCTACAGACAGAGTGTTTCAAAACTGCTCAATCAAAAGTATGGTTTAACTCTGTTAGCTGAATGCTCAGATCAGAAAGAAGTTTCACAGAATGCTTCTGTGTAGTTTATATTTGAATATATTCCTTTTTCCACTACTACGCCCTTAGCGCTCCAAATGTCCAGTTGCATTTTCTACAGAAAGAGTGTTCAGATCTGCTCAATCAAAAGTATGGTTTAACTCTGTTAGCTGAATGCACAGATCAGAAAGAAGTTTCACCGAATGATTCTGTGTAGTTTATATTTGAAGACATTCCTTTTTCCACTATTACCCCCTTAGCGCTCCGAATCTCCACTTGCATTTTCTACAAAAAGAGTGTTTCATAACTGCTCAATCAAAAATATGTTTTATCTCTGTTAACTGAATTTACAGATCAGAAATAAGTTTCACAGAATGCATCTGTGTAGTTTTTATTTGAAGATATTCTTTTTCCCAATGTAGGCCTCTTAGCCCTTAGCATGTCCAATTGCAGTTTCTACAGAAAGAGTGTTTCAGAACGGCTCAATCAAAAGTAAGGTTCAACTCTGTTAGTTGAATGCACAGAACAGAAAGAATTTTCACAGAATGCTACTGTGTAGTTTATATTTGAATATATTCCTTTTTCCACTATTACCCTCTTAGCGCTCCCAATGTCCACTTGCATTTTCTACAGAAAGAGTGTTCAGAACTGCGCAATCAAAAGTATGGTTTAACTCTGTTAGCTTAATGAACATATCAGTAATAAGTTTCACACAATGCTTCTGTGTAGTTTTTATTTGAAGATATTATTTTTCCCAATAGAGGCCTCTTGGCGCTCAGAATGTCCAATTGCAGTTTCTACAGAAAGAGTGTTTCAGAAAGGCTCAATCAAAAGTAAGGTTCAACTCTGTTAGTTGAATGCACAGAACAGAAAGAAGTTTCATACAATGCTTCTGTGTAGTTTATATTTGAACATATTCTTTTTTCCACTATTACCCACTTAGCGCTACGAATGTCCAGTTGCATTTTCTACAGACAGAGTGTTTCAAAACTGCTCAATCAAAAGTATGGTTTAACTCTGTTAGCTGAATGCTCAGATCAGAAAGAAGTTTCACAGAATGATTCTGTGTAGTTTATATTTGAATATATTCCTTTTTCCACTACTACTCTCTTAGCGCTCCAAATGTCCAGTTGCATTTTCTACAGAAAGAGTGTTCAGATCTGCTCAATCAAAAGTATGGTTTAACTCTGTTAGCTGAATGCACAGATCAGAAAGAAGTTTCACAGAATGATTCTGTGTAGTTTATATTTGGAGACATTCCTTTTTCCACTATTACCCTCTTAGCGCTCCGAATCTCCACTTGCATTTTCTACAGAAAGTGTGTTTCAGAACGGCTCAATCAAAACTAAGGTTCAACTCTTTTAGTTGAACAAACAGAACAGAAAGAAGTTTCACACAATTCTTCTGTGTAGTTTTTATTTGTAGACATTCTTTTTCCCAATATAGGCCTCTTAGCGCTCAGAATATCCAATTGCAGTTTCTACAGAAAGAGTGTTTCAGAACGGCTCAATCAAAAGTAAGGTTCAACTCTGTTAGTTGAATGCACAGAACAGAAAGAAGTTTCATACAATGCTTCTGTGTAGTTTATATTTGAACATATTCTTTTTTCCACTATTACCCACTTAGCACTACGAATGTCCAGTTGCATTTTCTACAGACAGAGTGTTTCAAAACTTCTCAATCAAAAGTATGGTTTAACTCTCTTAGCTGAATGCTCAGATCAGAAAGAAGTTTCACAGAATGCTTCTGTGTAGTTTATATTTGAATATATTCCTTTATCCACTACTACGCTCTTAGCGCTCCAAATGTCCAGTTGCATTTTCTACAGAAAGAGTGTTCAGATCTGCTCAATCAAAAGTATGGTTTAACTCTGTTAGCTGAATGCACAGATCAGAAAGAAGTTTCACGGAATGATTCTGTGTAGTTTATATTTGAAGACATTCCTTTTTCCACTATTACCCTCTTAGCGCTCCGAATCTCCACTTGCATTTTCTACAAAAAGTGTGTTTCATAACTGCTCAATCAAAAATATGTTTTATCTCTGTTAACTGAATTTACAGATCAGAAATAAGTTTCACAGAATGCATCTGTGTAGTTTTTATTTGAAGATATTCTTTTTCCCAATGTAGGCCTCTTAGCGCTTAGCATGTCCAATTGCAGTTTCTACAGAAAGAGTGTTTCAGAACGGCTCAATCAAAAGTAAGGTTCAACTCTGTTAGTTGAATGCACAGAACAGAAAGAATTTTCACAGAATGCTACTGTGTAGTTTATATTTGAATATATTCCTTTTTCCACTATTACCGTCTTAGCGCTCCGAATGTCCACTTGCATTTTCTACAGAAAGAGTGTTCAGAACTGCGCAATCAAAAGTATGGTTTAACTCTGTTAGCTTAATGAACATATCAGAAATAAGTTTCACACAATGCTTCTGTGTAGTTTTTATTTGAAGATATTATTTTTCCCAATAGAGGCCTCTTGGCGCTCAGAATGTCCAATTGCAGTTTCTACAGAAAGAGTGTTTCAGAAAGGCTCAATCAAAAGTAAGGTTCAACTCTGTTAGTTGAATGCACAGAACAGAAAGAAGTTTCATACAATGCTTCTGTGTAGTTTATATTTGAACATATTCTTTTTTCCACTATTACCCACTTAGCGCTACGAATGTCCAGTTGCATTTTCTACAGACAGAGTGTTTCAAAACTGCTCAATCAAAAGTATGGTTTAACTCTGTTAGCTGAATGCTCAGATCAGAAAGAAGTTTCACAGAATGATTCTGTGTAGTTTATATTTGAATATATTCCTTTTTCCACTACTACTCTCTTAGCGCTCCAAATGTCCAGTTGCATTTTCTACAGAAAGAGTGTTCAGATCTGCTCAATCAAAAGTATGGTTTAACTCTGTTAGCTGAATGCACAGATCAGAAAGAAGTTTCACAGAATGATTCTGTGTAGTTTATATTTGGAGACATTCCATTTTCCACTATTACCCTCTTAGCGCTCCGAATCTCCACTTGCATTTTCTACAGAAAGTGTGTTTCAGAACGGCTCAATCAAAACTAAGGTTCAACTCTTTTAGTTGAACAAACAGAACAGAAAGAAGTTTCACACAATTCTTCTGTGAAGTTTTTATTTGTAGACATTCTTTTTCCCAATATAGGCCTCTTAGCGCTCAGAATATCCAACTGCAGTTTCTACAGAAAGAGTGTTTCAGAACGGCTCAATCAAAAGTAAGGTTCAACTCTGTTAGTTGAATGCACAGAACAGGAAGAAGTTTCATACAATGCTTCTGTGTAGTTTATATTTGAACATATTCTTTTTTCCACTATTACCCACTTAGCGCTACGAATGTCCAGTTGCATTTTCTACAGACAGAGTGTTTCAAAACTTCTCAATCAAAAGTATGGTTTAACTCTCTTAGCTGAATGCTCAGATCAGAAAGAAGTTTCACAGAATGCTTCTGTGTAGTTTATATTTGAATATATTCCTTTATCCACTACTACGCTCTTAGCGCTCCAAATGTCCAGTTGCATTTTCTACAGAAAGAGTGTTCAGATCTGCTCAATCAAAAGTATGGTTTAACTCTGTTAGCTGAATGCACAGATCAGAAAGAAGTTTCACAGAATGATTCTGTGTAGTTTATATTTGGAGACATTCCATTTTCCACTATTACCCTCTTAGCGCTCCGAATCTCCACTTGCATTTTCTACAGAAAGTGTGTTTCAGAACGGCTCAATCAAAACTAAGGTTCAACTCTTTTAGTTGAACAAACAGAACAGAAAGAAGTTTCACACAATTCTTCTATGTAGTTTTTATTTGTAGACATTCTTTTTCCCAATATAGGCCTCTTAGCGCTCAGAATATCCAACTGCAGTTTCTACAGAAAGAGTGTTTCAGAACGGCTCAATCAAAAGTAAGGTTCAACTCTGTTAGTTGAATGCACAGAACAGAAAGAAGTTTCATACAATGCTTCTGTGTAGTTTATATTTGAACATATTCTTTTTTCCACTATTACCCACTTAGCGCTACGAATGTCCAGTTGCATTTTCTACAGACAGAGTGTTTCAAAACTTCTCAATCAAAAGTATGGTTTAACTCTCTTAGCTGAATGCTCAGATCAGAAAGAAGTTTCACAGAATGCTTCTGTGTAGTTTATATTTGAATATATTCCTTTATCCACTACTACGCTCTTAGCGCTCCAAATGTCCAGTTGCATTTTCTACAGAAAGAGTGTTCAGATCTGCTCAATCAAAAGTATGGTTTAACTCTGTTAGCTGAATGCACAGATCAGAAAGAAGTTTCACTGAATGATTCTGTGTAGTTTATATTTGAAGACATTCCTTTTTCCACTATTACCCTCTTAGCGCTCCGAATCTCCACTTGCATTTTCTACAAAAAGTGTGTTTCATAACTGCTCAATCAAAAATATGTTTTATCTCTGTTAACTGAATTTACAGATCAGAAATAAGTTTCACAGAATGCATCTGTGTAGTTTTTATTTGAAGATATTCTTTTTCCCAATGTAGGCCTCTTAGCGCTTAGCATGTCCAATTGCAGTTTCTACAGAAAGAGTGTTTCAGAACGGCTCAATCAAAAGTAAGGTTCAACTCTGTTAGTTGAATGCACAGAACAGAAAGAATTTTCACAGAATGCTACTGTGTAGTTTATATTTGAATATATTCCTTTTTCCACTATTACCCTCTTAGCGCTCCGAATGTCCACTTGCATTTTCTACAGAAAGAGTGTTCAGAACTGCGCAATCAAAAGTATGGTTTAACTCTGTTAGCTTAATGAACATATCAGAAATAAGTTTCACACAATGCTTCTGTGTAGTTTTTATTTGAAGATTTTATTTTTCCCAATAGATGCCTCTTAGCGCTCAGAATGTCCAATTGCAGTTTCTACAGAAAGAGTGTTTCAGAAAGGCTCAATCAAAAGTAAGGTTCAACTCTGTTAGTTGAATGCACAGAACAGAAAGAAGTTTCATACAATGCTTCTGTGTAGTTTATATTTGAACATATTCTTTTTTCCACTATTACCCACTTAGCCCTACGAATGTCCAGTTGCATTTTCTACAGACAGAGTGTTTCAAAACTGCTCAATCAAAAGTATGGTTTAATTCTGTTAGCTGAATGCTCAGATCAGAAAGAAGTTTCACAGAATGCTTCTGTGTAGTTTATATTTGAATATATTCCTTTTTCCACTACTACTCTCTTAGCGCTCCAAATGTCCAGTTGCATTTTCTACAGAAAGAGTGTTCAGATCTGCTCAATCAAAAGTATGGTTTAACTCTGTTAGCTGAATGCACAGATCAGAAAGAAGTTTCACAGAATGATTCTGTGTAGTTTATATTTGGAGACATTCCTTTTTCCACTATTACCCTCTTAGCGCTCCGAATCTCCACTTGCATTTTCTACAGAAAGAGTGTTTCAGAACGGCTCAATCAAAACTAAGGTTCAACTCTTTTAGTTGAACAAACAGAAAAGAAAGATGTTTCACACAATTCTTCTGGGTAGTTTTTATTTGTAGACATTCTTTTTCCCAATATAGGCCTCTTAGCGCTCAGAATGTCCAATTGCAGTTTCTACAGAAAGAGTGTTTCAGAACGGCTCAATCAAAAGTAAGGTTCAACTCTGTTAGTTGAATGCACAGAACAGAAAGAAGTTTCATAAAATGCTTCTGTGTAGTTTGTATTTGAACATATTCTTTTTTCCACTATTACCCACTTAGCGCTACGAATGTCCAGTTGCATTTTCTACAGACAGAGTGTTTCAAAACTGCTCAATCAAAAGTATGGTTTAACTCTGTTAGCTGAATGCTCAGATCAGAAAGAAGTTTCACAGAATGCTTCTGTGTAGTTTATATTTGAATATATTCCTTTTTCCACTACTACGCCCTTAGCGCTCCAAATGTCCAGTTGCATTTTCTACAGAAAGAGTGTTCAGATCTGCTCAATCAAAAGTATGGTTTAACTCTGTTAGCTGAATGCACAGATCAGAAAGAAGTTTCACCGAATGATTCTGTGTAGTTTATATTTGAAGACATTCCTTTTTCCACTATTACCCCCTTAGCGCTCCGAATCTCCACTTGCATTTTCTACAAAAAGAGTGTTTCATAACTGCTCAATCAAAAATATGTTTTATCTCTGTTAACTGAATTTACAGATCAGAAATAAGTTTCACAGAATGCATCTGTGTAGTTTTTATTTGAAGATATTCTTTTTCCCAATGTAGGCCTCTTAGCCCTTAGCATGTCCAATTGCAGTTTCTACAGAAAGAGTGTTTCAGAACGGCTCAATCAAAAGTAAGGTTCAACTCTGTTAGTTGAATGCACAGAACAGAAAGAATTTTCAGAGAATGCTACTGTGTAGTTTATATTTGAATATATTCCTTTTTCCACTATTACCCTCTTAGCGCTCCCAATGTCCACTTGCATTTTCTACAGAAAGAGTGTTCAGAACTGCGCAATCAAAAGTATGGTTTAACTCTGTTAGCTTAATGAACATATCAGTAATAAGTTTCACACAATGCTTCTGTGTAGTTTTTATTTGAAGATATTATTTTTCCCAATAGAGGCCTCTTGGCGCTCAGAATGTCCAATTGCAGTTTCTACAGAAAGAGTGTTTCAGAAAGGCTCAATCAAAAGTAAGGTTCAACTCTGTTAGTTGAATGCACAGAACAGAAAGAAGTTTCATACAATGCTTCTGTGTAGTTTATATTTGAACATATTCTTTTTTCCACTATTACCCACTTAGCGCTACGAATGTCCAGTTGCATTTTCTACAGACAGAGTGTTTCAAAACTGCTCAATCAAAAGTATGGTTTAACTCTGTTAGCTGAATGCTCAGATCAGAAAGAAGTTTCACAGAATGATTCTGTGTAGTTTATATTTGAATATATTCCTTTTTCCACTACTACTCTCTTAGCGCTCCAAATGTCCAGTTGCATTTTCTACAGAAAGAGTGTTCAGATCTGCTCAATCAAAAGTATGGTTTAACTCTGTTAGCTGAATGCACAGATCAGAAAGAAGTTTCACAGAATGATTCTGTGTAGTTTATATTTGGAGACATTCCTTTTTCCACTATTACCCTCTTAGCGCTCCGAATCTCCACTTGCATTTTCTACAGAAAGTGTGTTTCAGAACGGCTCAATCAAAACTAAGGTTCAACTCTTTTAGTTGAACAAACAGAACAGAAAGAAGTTTCACACAATTCTTCTGTGTAGTTTTTATTTGTAGACATTCTTTTTCCCAATATAGGCCTCTTAGCGCTCAGAATATCCAATTGCAGTTTCTACAGAAAGAGTGTTTCAGAACGGCTCAATCAAAAGTAAGGTTCAACTCTGTTAGTTGAATGCACAGAACAGAAAGAAGTTTCATACAATGCTTCTGTGTAGTTTATATTTGAACATATTCTTTTTTCCACTATTACCCACTTAGCGCTACGAATGTCCAGTTGCATTTTCTACAGACAGAGTGTTTCAAAACTTCTCAATCAAAAGTATGGTTTAACTCTCTTAGCTGAATGCTCAGATCAGAAAGAAGTTTCACAGAATGCTTCTGTGTAGTTTATATTTGAATA